>NW_027072100.1:8055000-13027500 GCF_038088225.1 Cyrtonyx montezumae | reverse complement strand
TTTGCTGAAGATTCGTTTTACACATTTGGAATACTCAGCCTCTGAATAAATGAGCAATCCCAGGTCAGAGCGACATCAACCATGAAAAGAGCTGACCCAGAGACTAGCCAAGCTGAGGAGGGGAAATCTGCACTTGGGGAAATGAGCATGAAATATTACTCGTGCATAAAGTACCGCGGGATCTCGTGTACACTTTGTCATTTTAGATTTTTCTGGAGCAATGAATTTTGCTGTTCCTTTGAAAAACGTGTTTCCATCTTCAAACAGAATATCTCACGTGGAAATGTGAGAAGAGCTTTTTGGTGGAAAGAAGTTTTAGATTCTGAGCTTCAAAATGTCGGAACACAGAAGAGTTTATGAGTTATTTGTTCTATAGTGGCTCAAGAGGCAAATTTCTGAAGGGGTAATATGGAAAAAGGTGTGATGAATCTGTGCATTTGTGTTCAGTGCTGTTCTGAAGAAGGAGAGGAACAAGCTGTGCTGTAGAAGTTTGAATGGAAAATTATTGCTTATGCAGGAGGGGTCTGTAATTACCAGGAAAGTATGCAATCTTGTGAAAGTAAATTGCAATAGACATGTACATAGATCACAACATTTTCTGCAGCATCAGCCACTTAAGTTCACATCTCTCAGTTTCATTTTGAATTTAAAGTTTGAATAAATCCAAAACTATGAGGTCCAACTCTTCTGAAATTTCCAAGTTTCATCTGCTTTTGATATAAAGCTATAAACCAGAAATTGATTTCTCACTTTGTAATGGAACTCCAGACTCAGTGGATATTTGTTCTCTTTTGTTTCACAGTAAAAGTTCGCCTTCCTGTATGAGTATGAAAGTACTGCTTTTGCCCCTGAGGCTGAACTCGCACGAACCCGGTTTAACAAATTTGCATTAAATGACTTTTTGAGCATTGTGAGTGCTGCTACAAAAGAATTTGTGTGGTGAGTGGTAGGCTATGAATACCTCTAATAAGAAAGGTGCACACCTGAGCATGCAGGCGCTGACATACTGTCTATTGCAGTTGGACTTTTCAGAAAGATTGTGAACTTAGGAATATCTCTTCCATGTAAATAAATAAATAAATAAGGGGTTTATCAGAGATGTTAATGTTCTTAGCAAGTAGCTGCACTGGAGCACGATGAGAAGATGGACTGCTGTTCTGCCACTTTCTAATCTGTCTCTGTTGCCCTAGTTTCTTCCGTGTTAAGAATTAGTTTCTATTCCATTGGAACTGACCATCAGTTCCGATACTGTGTCTTTGTGTTCATTTCCCAAAATTGCTCTTTTGGGCAAGAAATCTAATAACGAATGTGGAAAATCAAGTGTGAACAGACTCCTTCCCTAGGCTGTCTTATTGAAATAACATTTCATGCAAATAATCTCATTAGTGTAAAGATTTTGTTCCCTAGTTTCTACCAGTAACTTAAGTTCACATGATTGAGCTATGAGCTTCCGTGGAAGACAGGAGGATTTGCAGGGATGGCCATCAGAAGATCAAGCTTTACATAGTCAGAAAGCAGCAAAACCCACAACCCTGGGAGACTGCAGCTCATTACGAGGGTGTGCCCTGCATGAGGAATCGCTCTGCTCACTTCTGAGCTAGGCAGGCAGGCATTTTTCAAATGTTTCATAAGATGGAGGAATAATAATAATAATAATTAAAAAAAAGTAGATTTAATGATAAATAATAATGCACTGTCTCCGACATTAAAGGACATCATCGGCTCTGATCTCTGTGGTGTAAATCAATGTAATGTGTGAATCCTTTAAAGGTAACATGGAATTTAAAATGGAAAATATGAGAAGCTAGCAGTTACTGCTAAAATCATCCGTTTATTATCTAGGTGTACTTAATAGCCTGCTAGCTGATGAAAAATCATTTGCTAACCCCAAGAAATGGTTCATTTTCCAGCTCAATCACTCAACCATGCATCGGCCAGTGCTTTTTAAAAATATGCCTCATATTGCTTCTTTTGTCAACGTCTGGAGATAATTTATAACAGCCGCCGCTTCCATTAACACACCTACAAAGCTGTTTAGTCAGAACAGGTAAGATCTGCAGGTGAACTCGAGATGTTTTAATAGCAAACCAGTTAACAACCAACGACTGCAATGTTTGTGTTTTTTGGCTGGCCGGAGGTTGGTTCAGTTGTAGAGTATCAATAGGCTCAGTTGCTCGTAGTAATCAAGTTCCTGCGCATAGATTGACAGGCTCTTTTCTTGTGTACTTAAGATAACTTGCATTGCTCTGACATTACACTTAAACACCCTCAACAGAATAGCATAAAAGAGACCTTGGCATAATTAGATTTGTTCCCTCATTAATAAATATTTTGAAGTAGCCACTTCCAGTTGTGGACGCAGATGAGTCTACGAGTAGCTCCTGCTGCTCTGCCTGGCGCTCGTGATTTATTGCCCTGTTACAAATAAGTCAGGCTCACTCATCTTTTGTGGCAACATGTAACCTGAGTTCTCCTAAGAGAAGAGAACTGCTAACTTTATTTCCTGGCTGTACCCAGCTGTGGGCGTCTTAGGGCAGAATCTGACAGTACAGCTGGTTGCAGGAAACTTGCTGCCAGTGAGGACAGTTCAGCTGGAGCCATCCCGTGCATCCATCCTCTCCTCTCCCTCCTTGGCAACAGCATTTATAGCTTTACCAGCAGCGAGACAATTCAGAAGTAAAAGGGCCAAACAGAAGCCCTGCAACAAAAGTAAATTCAGTTTATCTCACGGAACTGGTTTACTGTCAGGTCAGGTGAATACCAATGCAAAGCAAAGGAAGGGATGGGAACATGCTGTGGGAAATGGATTCGAGGGCATGGAAAATTTCTTTTGGTAGTGATTAGCCGTTGTATTTGCTTAGCAAATAAATGAACCATCTATAGTTTAGATTTAAAGGCAGGCAATCCAAGAATGCCCTTAGCAAAGAAACTGCTTTTTATACAATTAAAGGTTTCTATACGATATTTTTAAGGAACATCTCAGCTTGAAGTTTAGCAGGGTAGTTTCAAATTCGGAATATTTCCTTCTGTTTCTTTGATACCAGAATTCTCATCAGCAGAGAGAAAAAAAAAAAGAAAGGAAAAGTAGAAAAGAAACATTAAACATCAGAAATCAGATCTAAGATATTTGTTTCATATCCCTTTGGACAGGTTCACATGTTTTATCCGAGTCAGAGATTCTTTTGGAAATGCATGGGATTTGTGCAGAATGGGGAATGTGTGTTCTGATGCTGCAGTCCGTGCAGTGCTGTTATGTTTAATTGGTGAGCTGCACATTAAGCCATGTGTGTGCTGAGGGATTCTGAGATCTTTTTTTTTTTTTTTAACTTGAACATGATTACATTTTTTGTAATTTACATTTTTAGCCACTAAACAGTGATACATTATATTTAGAAAATGAGATGCTTTGAGAGTTATCAAGATGTGACAGTGACAAATCTTACGAACGCTGATACAGAAACCTATCATAGTTCAAGTCCCACTTGCTGTATTACAGCTTAGTCGATGGTTTGGGAGGGGGAAGTGTTCTGGTTATCAAGATGTCACTGTTCAAATGCCTTTTTTTTTCATTTTCAATTTAAAAACAGTATGCAGCTGTAGGAGCTGTATGCCTTGATTGTGATACCTTTGCAAAAAAACAGTACAAAGAAAAAGTCACTTCCCCAAAGGTTACAAATAAGCCCCAAATTTGCAGCTTTTGCAATGTGTCTTATATACATTCTGTGCTTATGCTGTCTGTACAAATGCATAGCCAGTTCCTAATCAGTAAAAAGTGTATATCCTGAGCTCCCTGTGTTTGCACCACTCCTGTTAAGTGTCTGTCAGAATTTCTATTGTGTTCGCCCTTTCAAGGATTTATCACTCAGCTCTAATTCCTGGCTCCAGGCTAAAAATTGGCATATAAGAAAGCAGATTTGGTTTAAACATACACTGAAGCTGAAGAACTGGGAAGAGTCTCTCTCTGGTTTGAGTTCTGTTTTCTACAGTACTTCTGAGTGAGCATTTGTAGAGTTCAGTGTCACTGCAGTATGTGGGGAGCAGCACAGCACAGCACGCTCATTTTGTGGCAGGAGATGCTGTCTCTTGATGTGAGATCATGACTTTGTGGTGTTGTGCCAGCATATTATGGGTTGAATGCTCACCCTGCATGCACTTAGCAAGGAAAGTGCCTGCACAGTGCTTTGCTTTGCTTTGGATTGGAAACCCCAGATACATGAAGCATTTATTTGACCAGGTCCTTTGGTAAGGGACCGCCTCTGATAGGTGGTACATTTCTATGAGTTCTGAAATACATATAAAAACATGCATCTCCAGATAAAACAAAAGAACAAAAAATATTGTGTGGAATGGTAGCTGCAGTGGTGGTAAAACAGTCCATCTAAGAAGCACAAGCTGTTATCTGATGTCTTGTCCCTCATACAATGAGGCTCACAGGTAGCAGTGCAGGCACTTGGTATGCAGTCATCAGCAGCCCAAATTGCCTCTTGCTACTTCCTTTTCACCGAGGTGCTGTCCTGACACTTTTTCTCTGCCATTGCCTTATAATAAGTCCTTCAACACCATTTATTTCATTCCTATTTTATCCTGCTCAAAGTGTTGTGCTTCTGTGAAAGGCAACGAAGAATTCTTTATGCTAAATCTGTAGCTTCCACCCTATGCATTTTCCAGCCTGGACATACCTTCCTACAGCTCTTTCCCAGGGCTTCTCCAAGGTGTACGTTGCTGGAGGACTTAGTCAAGCTACAAAGAGGAGCAGTGAAAGCTGTGGTACTTCATGGGGCATCCCCAGGGTGTGATGGGCTGCAGGTGCCGTCTCGCAGCTGGTCACAGAGCAGGACCAGCAGGCTCCTCCTGAGCCATGGTACGATGCTGTCAGCAGTGCACATGTGGGAGCTTTCACCATGGGCTGACATCTGAGATCACAGAGACTTTGCACGAGCTCTTCATTTGCAGTCTTTCATGTCAGTATTCTGTGGGCTAAGGACTCGCAGTAATATGCACTGACGCATTAGAGGCCATATCCGTGTGTCTAATCAATCATCCAGAAGTTAGAAGAGGTACACATCCATCATTAAAAAAAAAAACAGAGAACACAACAACAACAAAAGGAAGCTTAAGCCATGCATGTTTTTGACCTTAAGAGTTTCTGGGGAAGTTGTAGAGCTCTGAATGCACTTTTGTTCCTAGCATTGTTTCACATCAAGAATGCTTCTATGTTATTATCTATTAGAGCGTGTGATAATATGTGAAAAAAATTGATATTTAAGTTAGTGCTCAGCTCTCTCTGCAACCATGCTATGTGCACGCAGTTTTAATTCAGTTAGGATATATCAACATATTCCATAGCCAACTCCTTTTCTCCTTGATTTGAAAATAAATACATTTGTTTTATACTGCTCCTTTTTAATTTTTTTTATAAAAATCGATGACTGTAAATAGTAAAATAAGCTAAATTTGCACACTGCAACTGCTGGAAAGACTTCTGAGTCTGTTCTGCTGTTATTTTGGTTTTGCCGTCGCTGGATAGAGTCAGTACAGATATCTCTACTTTGTTAGAGCTGGTATTTCTAGCATCCAGAATGTCTACCTTTTGTCTACGGCAATCGATCAAGTCTGTATTGAGACTACACATTTTTCTAAGAGGAAACAAAGCAGATAGCATCCTTTAGCAGGCACAAGTCCAACAAATGTCAATTTCTGAACAACATTACTTTGTGTCTCTATTTAACATTAAAGCTGATGGCTTTTTGACAGGTTTATAGCTGACAACTTCCATAGCCAGTCATGCAGTACAATTATGTTTGAGCTAATTTGATGAATCAACTTGATGTTCTATAGTCCCAGTTGGCTTCAATAGCGTATGTGCTCAATTTTCTGCTGGAGGTCAAAAATAAGCTTTGAAATTTGGCTAATCCCATCACATCCGCAGAACATGTCTGGTGGAATAATCTTTGGACATGAAGTCTTGAATAATGCCAGAAATAGGAAGGAAAACTTAGTAATTTCATTAGATCCATCAATCATGAATCGTGTAGGCACAGCAATCAGGGTCTCATGTCCAGCAGTTTAAATGCTTAAGTGGTTAGGGTAGGAGGAGGAACATTCCTCAAGCCTGGGCTTTGTTCTAGAGGAAAATGAGTCTCATTGTTAATCTACAGTTAGAACAAACGCTAGCTGAATGGTGGAGGGAAGCAAGAATGCAAAGATTTTCTAATGTCTTTCCTGCAAAGATGGGCTCTGACTCTCTTTCTTGTAATGGCAGCGTGAGATGTTAGAAATGCCTCAGACCATGTTGGTTTTGGAACCGTTGTTATTGTAAAACCATTACTGGTCATCAACCTTATCTCAGACAACTAACCAGCAGTAAATGCATTGAAACCTCTAATGCAAGTGTTAACAGATTTCCCCTAACCAATATCTTTGGTCCTTATTCATTTTTTAGTGGATTTTAGGCATAGAAATTTCAGTTCCACTTGATGCTTGCACTTTTGAGCATTAGCATTGCCCCAAAGTGGAAGCTGAAAGCTTTGACTTTCACTGTGGCTTGCTGCAGAAGTTCAGACATGGCTAATGGTCAGTTAAGGATCCAGTACTACTGTCCTGGTTTGTGCCCATGATGGCTGAGGAGTTTAGACTCCCATTTCTCTTCCCATCCTTCACCTGAGAGGGAGTGTGTGAGGTTTTGGGAGAGGGTTTTCTTGTCCTGTAAATTCTGTGCATTTTCTACCAGCTCTATCTATGCATATGTATGCACAAGATGTCCATACGTATATCTGTGTGCCTGCATTTCTTTAACGCAGAAGTAAGTAGTGTGTGCTGAAGCAGTTTTCCAGCCTGATGAAGGTGCTGCTTTTGCACTATGCAGTGCCCACAGCAGCGTGCTCCCTTTGCTGCCATCCTTCACCCCTCTCCCTCACTCGCTGCATTACAGCACACATGGTGTAGCTGCAGTGAGCCGTGGTCATGGAGCTGTTTATTAGCAGCGTGCTCTGAATCACCAGGTCAGGTGCTGGGAAGATAGCAAATGCATATATCCATACAGACAAACACATGCATATGTGCACACATACGTACACATGTGTGTAGGTAAGTGCTTCTGCTTTCTGTTTCCACTGATTAGATCTGAGCTATTACGAGCACTAAATTAGGCAGCAAATATGTCTAGGTCTGTTTCTTCTTTTCTTTTGCTCAGAGCAGTAATTCACAGTACATCAAAGGAATGGATTTTTAAGAAACATTTCTGATTCTTAACTTGAGTTTGTAACGATTTAAATGATTTAGAAGGAGAGACTCATTTGGTACGGAATGGCACACACTCTGAACATTTATGTGGATATGAAACTCTTCTAATGAAGACTGAAGATCAGACTTTTTCCTATCAACATTTCAGAACATTTAATCCCCCTTTTTTCACTGCCTTCTCTGAGGTGTATATAAATATGTAATATTAGCCTAGGTTCACCTTTGCCTGTTCCCAACGGATTGTTCTCTGTGCATTCATAACTGATGTTTCTGTGGCCACTTATTTTTCCGAGGTTTGCCAGTGTACTGTTCCAACTCGCTGCTTTGAATCTGGATGTTGCATGAGGAGGAGCAGCTGAAGGGGCCCGGAGTGGTGCTGATGCTGGCTGCAGGGCTGGCTACCCGTCGCAGCAGCGTGCCTCTGTGGGATCAGCTCAGAGCATCCTTTCCGTGCCTGTCCGACGTGACCCTGCGCTGGTGGGCACGGTGCCAGTTGTCAGCATGTTGAGCCCGCGGTTCCTCTGCTTGTTGTGACTGAATCAGCAGCTGTTTGTGCTATCAGGGACCTTCGGTTACTGTTGTGGCTGCTCCCTGAGCCTTCCCATGTGAAAGCTCTTCTTTTGTTGGTTTTTTTTTTTAACAGGAGAGCAATGGTTGGTCTCAGTGATCCGTCCCTGCATGCCCAAAGGATTGTAACTAGCAGCACCTTAACGTTTTATTTATGATAACAGAAGGAAATGATTTTCTAGCACAAAAAGCCCCTGAACTTTCATCAGCCTGGTCTCAAAGGGCTTTTGTGTTTTTGCCTCCATTTTGACTCAAACTTTTCTATGCATTAGCTTGTGGGAAGTTAGAGACCTGTTTACCAGGTAATCTGATCAACGCTGTGACTCACCCAGCACTTAAAAAAACCCGACAGAATGAGACAGGGAGGTGGGGAACAGCCTTCGCCGTGAATATATTTATATTAGTTTTGAATGAAGGAAGAAAATCTCCTTCCAGAAAATAACAGTTTGTTTTGTAGGCACACGATAGCGATCTGTGTGTGTTCAGGGATCGCCTCGGTGTGTTTTGCCTGGCGTCTCCCTGCTTCCAGGAGCCACAGGTGCTGGGAGTGCCCTGGGGCTTGGCCATGGGCACTGCGGGGCTGACACTTTCAGGCTGGCACATCCAGGGTCTGAAGGGTGCTCTGAGATGCTGAGGGTGTCAGCAGTTCGTGGTACACGTGTGCTGGGAGGGAGGGAAAGGAGAGGAGAAAGGGAGATAGGATTGCGTACCTTACTGGTCAGAAATCCAAGACATATGATATAAGGAGAAATAAATTTGCTGTAGCATAAGGTCCCTTCCTCGCCTGTGTTTTGATGTATCTACAGTGCTTTGTCTGCTTACGTGTTCATAAAACATTATGCATTTGAAAATAGCAGCTTTCCCAATGCCATATGTTGAGATATCTTAAGTATAGTCTTAAAAATCATGAGTGGCTTAGGAAATTAATATATTTTTTAAATAACATATTGGATTCTTGCAGTTTGCTTTCTACTTTTAGAATCGGCATGTTCTTGATTTTAAGCTTTTGCCTGTGACCATAAGAGCTGCATGCCAGCTTTTTCTTGGTTTTGTTTTTTAATGAAATATGAGATCCTCGCGTAACTACAGAACTGGAGGAAATGAGCTTTTAATACGAGTACTAACTATCCTGAGACTGGCGATAAAATACACAGAATTGGCTACAATGAAAAATGGCCATGGTTTCACACACAGTCTCTGCCTAGTTACGTGCCTGATTTATGTGCAGCTACCTCAGTTGTGCACACTACAGGCAGAGGAACTGCACGGGCACATGGCCCATCAGGTGCACTTGTGGACAGCTATCAGTCTCTCCATGCACACTTGGGATGTGTGTGTGTGTTTTGCATGAGCAATTGCAAATGCGACATATTTGAGTAGATGGCCCATAATATTTAGCCAAACATTTGTTCTCAGCAGCTATTCTTGCAGTATGGGTATACTCACGGGTAGGCTGCTTTGGTGCTTGGGATCTATACGGTTACCATTTAAAGGGAGCAATAATGCAAGCATCACCAAGAAATGCTTTGTTTTTCAGTTCCCAGGTTTAGTCATTCAGAAGGAGAACTCAGTGGTTAAACAAGAATTTCTGATCAGCAAATCTTGTTCAACTGTCTGCTGTTAATTGACTAGAAATAGGATATATCACAAGTGTTGTTACGGGGTTTTTAACCACTGCTGAAGTGGTTTTCAGAAATATGGGTATTCATTTTGGCGACCGAAATCTGCTCAGAACACAACCTAAATATTTATTTATACATCAGATTTTTCATATCTACCTAACCCGAAACATCCCATGCAATTGTAATACCAGGTGCTCAAAGTGATGATGTAAGACACACTTTTTTTTTTGCTTGCAATGCCATATAACTCTAATTTTCTCTTTTAAGCCAAAACTGAGAGCAACTTAGAAATCTTTCTAACTTAGGTAAGCTAAAGTATATGTCTTTGGAACTTGTAGTGTATTGACCAACAAAACCCCATATGGTAATTCTTAGGTTTCCTTTTTGTATATGTAACTAACAGATGCTGCAGTGTCTTCAGATTCTTTCCATACCGTCCGAAATACGCACAATATATGCAGCCATTTTAGGTCTGGAGATTATATCTGTCAAGGCTGGCTGCATGTGCAAGAAACATGATGGTAAAATATGTGGCAAGTATGAGAACTGCATGAACAAGAAGTTCTGTGCTTGAACTCATCAAATGAGCCTGACACTGGCCAGCTGCAACGCTGATACATTCAGGAAATGACATCTCTTGCCCCAAGAAAATCAGATGACACCAGTATATCATCTACCATCAAGTTTCTTTCCACATTTAATCTGAACTTTTTATTTGAATGATCAGCTCCAAGTATCCTGTACAGCTACAGGGATAATAAAACAGCCTTGAAGAGTCAGAGCAGGTCAGCTTCTCCTTGATGTGCTTTTTAGCTATCTGTGTTTTGGTCTGGCAGTAGTGATAACTCCTAGAGACAAAATATTCATGGATAAATAAGAAGAAAAAAAAACCCACCAACAACACAGAACTGATATTTTTTGTTCTTCTTAATGCAGTTGTGGTGGTGTAAATAGAAGTGGTATTACTGTTTTGAGTCCTTGGATACTTCTGAATCTTCTTCCTAAGGACATCTTGTTTCAGGGATTTGAACACATGATTCGTCTTGGTAGCAAATTTTATTAAGACATTGTTCTGAGGTTCACACACCAGCTGTGATCATCCATGTCTCTGTGGCAAACGTGGTAGTTGGGAGAGGGAAGCCTTTACAGTCTTTTTTGGGGGAAAAAAGTATTTTTTAATATCCTATCGCTCCTCTTTAGATCTGCCCGCTGTGTTCATCTTGCTGTGCAGGCACTGAGCTCTCAGCCTGTGAGCTGCTTTGCACTGAGCACGGAGTCACAGGCTTCCCAACTTGCTGAGAGTTGTCAGAGATGTGGGGCTGTTTGTTTTCTTCTCCCTCTCTTACTCCCTGTGAGTACTGCAGCCTTTCACCGTGTAGCCCTGCAGTCCTCAGCTGATGTTCCGATCACGGGGACCAGACCTGCTCAGAGGGGACGTGTCCACTCTGACAGATGTTGTGTGGAGCAGGGACACGCTCTGGCTCCTTGGCACAAGACCTAGATTTAGCTCTTTTTATTTCTTTGCAGAGCGTAATTTACATACCTGCTAGCACAGTGCACTATTGATCTCGTTTCTTTGTGTCTGTTCATGACTACCAGCAGACTAGACAGATCCAGATTTCTTAAGACTAAATCAAATGCAATTTTCTGAGTCAGAAAAAACATGTTTGTTTCTTAGTTACTGTATGTGTGTCTCTGCTGACTTGAAATGTATTCCGTAATCCCATGCATATGTGATTTCTTTCTTGGTACTCCGGAGTGCACTCTATAGATAACACTTTCATGGTATTTTAAATTCCTATATCTTGACTGTTTTCAGAGAAATGAATACGATTTAACCTTCTTCAGAACAAGGATAAACTTTGAAATGAAAACTAACATATGGTCTACGAGCTATTTTTGTAACTTTATTTTATAAATTCTGAGCTGATTCTGAGAGCTGATTATTATTTAACAAGGGAAACAGGCTGTCAGTGTGACTGCCGCACGGCTCTGTGGATTAGTCCTCAGTTCTCCAAAATCCCATTCAAGAGAAGCTATGGAGAAGGGAATACTGTAGGTCCATGCTGGGACCTATGGGCCAAGCTGCTTGGGGAAGGTCTCATGCTGACCTTTGGTGTGCCCAGCTGCAGCAACAGCCTGCTAGTTTGGCCTATTTTCTAGCTCTAAGTTCACTCACACGTGGTTTGTTTTGTTGTTAAATATATTGGCTGTCAGACCACATTATATTTCTTCATGAACCACTGCATTTTCTGTGAGTTGTCCTGAGAAGATCCACCATACTCTATCAGAGAAGATCCTTTTCTCCTTCCTTCTCTTCTCCTAGCCACACTTTTGGTTTTTGCTCAGTCCCACAAGTGCACATCCTCAAATTGTCCACGAGATCCCTGGAGCACAGCAGGCTTCCCCCAGCAAAAGAACCCATTCAGTTCACTCATAAATCATCCCAAGGGGTATTCTGGTAGGGGTTCCTCTGCCTCCCTGGGATTGTGCCAAGTATAAAATGTAAGAAACCAGAAATAAAAAATCTTACTGGAACCTTCCACCTCAGAGAAGGCAGTTTATACGGTGAAACTATTGGCCTGGCTGCTCTCTTGGGGAAAACATAGTTAGATAATTGTGGATGCACTGCAGAAACATGTGAGGAATCCATTTGCACATTATTATAGAGAATTTTTTGAACAAAACCTCCAAGTGAAGATGTCTGAGTGTTGCAGGCCCCGCTGTTTCATCTTTTGTGTGATGTTGTCTCTATTCCCAGTAGAATCCAAGAGTACACCTCAACCTCACTGCTTCTGCATACAAATATTTGCCTGAAAAATATAGTACATTGTAAGGTCACTTGCAAATACGCCTGGAAAAAAATCACACAAAAAGCTGAGCAAGTTTTCACTACTGAAATTAAGTAGGTCAAGAATCTATCTCGTTTGTCTGGTAATGTGCTCTACAAGCTAATGAGAACTTGAGAGAAGAAGCACATGTGCATGGTTGCCAAGGTGAGCATATATCCACATTACAAACCAATAAACAGGAGTAGCAATCTCTGATTTTTGTTTCATCTTTACCCAACAGCGCTCTAAAAATGCATAACCCTACCTACAAAACTTTTTGGAATGGGTATAAGTGTATTATGAAAGTAATTAACTGCTCTTGTGATTACAGAACGTACGCCTTCATCTTAATGGGTGGGATGACCAGGCATATATACTTATGTAGTTACATTTCATTTGTATCTTCAAATAGATAAGAAAGATGTATTACGTGATTATAGTTGTAGGATATGATGCTTATCCCATAGCTGATTATACCATAGGTGAGTTAAGACCTCATTAAGACTTTGGTGTCAGGTCTAGTGCTGACTTGCTTGTTGGATAAAATCATTTCCCATGGTATATAGGTTTTCTGAGTCATTAAGACATAAAATACTGTTCCAAACGCTGCCATGCAATAGGTATTATAGAAGAACATTAATACATAGTCATAAGGAGATATAATTATATGTGTGTGTGGGTATATATATATAATGTTTAGTCTAGACATCAGTATAATTATGCACAATAAGATGTGACATCTGAGATTCATGTGTGTTATAAATCTTTTTGAAAAGGAAAATGGTTAAGTCTGGGAAAATTTTATTTTTCCCAGCACTGTGCTGCCTCGGCCCCTTTTTATATCTGAGTTCTGAAAGAAAGACAAGGCATATCATTTATTCTCGAGGCATTTTCTCCTAATGTCCATCTTCTCACGTAGTCCAAAGCCAGCAAGTTTGCTCTCAACTGTGCGGATGAAACAGACTCTTGTTGTCACCAAGCGAAAGCATGATGCTGCAGAGGTGGAAGACCTGACTGCATGGCCTGAAAACGGAGCGGGGCTGTGGTGTCTGATATTTGTAGTATCACAGTATCAGTGTCTGAGGCAATTTTGAGGCTTGCTTCGAGAGTCAGGACATGACGTGACAAGGAAAGAAAAGATAAAGAACTTCTCTCCCAGATTTTCCCATTTGTAGCCATATTTTTCAGGAAAATGAAAGGTCAGATTTCAAAACCTGGCCAGCCTCTTTGTGCCTGTAGCTTGTGGGAGTATAGGAACAGAATTAATTGTGGGTGGATTTAAAACTATTTATTTGTCTTAAAAATTTAATTTTGGAGAACAAAACCCTGACATTTTAGTATTTAATATTTGTCCTTGGTTCGGTTACAGAATTTAACCTGGAAGCCAGGAAGGCCCAGACAAGGACTGGATGTAAATGTTGATCAAAATGGAACCATTCAAGGTTAACAAATTGCGAGACATCTCAAACAATTTAACCAACATATTGCTTGCTCACAACTGTGTTTTCTGCTTTGCTGGATTTAACTTGTTTTGACTACTGTTGAAGGTTCAAGCCAGTTGGGGACCACACAGCTTTTTATAATTAAACATTAAACTGGTTAGTGGGGTTAAAACTGTTAAGCATATAAAACTTTCAGGGCATTCATTGAACAGTGTGTTTATTTCATTTGGCATGTTCTTTTAAGTATACGTAAGAAAACAGTAAATGCAAAATGCCACGGGTAACAGACGGGCTATAGAGAATAAGCAGAGGATGCTCAGATGCTGAAAGTTTGAATCTCTGCAAACAAGGCATGAGAGATTCACATGCCATGTCAGCTCTCAGATGCATTCAGCAAATTCTTCTGACAATAGTGCAGGAGAACGCAAGGGCTTTGTTGTGCATCCTACTAGAAATATTACGCATTGTAGAGAAAAGAAAACAGTGAAGAGTTGGTCAATATTTTTCTTGAATTTACTCCTAGTGGTAGAAGCTCTGCCTGAAGTATTCCATTTACGTTTGGTGCTCTGCACTATATCATCTTGCTGCTCTGTAAAGTAAATTTATTCGTGGGAGGAAAAAAAAAAGCTTTTACTGTAGCATGTAGTGCATCCAGGAAGGTCTGAGGGATTCATTGACTTTATTATTATTGCTATTATTTCTTTAATTTGATAGACAAACCAGAAAATAAAATACTCTGTAGGGTGTTTTGGTTGTTTGATTTTTGTTTCTTTTCAAGCTTCGTCACACTTCTTAAAGTTTTGTTAATGTATCTGCTTTTGAAATGAAAGGCTACTTCCAGATGAGGAATTTAAAGGAAACTCATTTAAAAAGAAAAAAACAAAAAGGTTTTGATGCACTGAAAAAAAAAAAAAGTGTGTTATTGTTATGTTTTGGTGTTTCATTTTGTTATTGTTTTCACTTTATTCTATTTTTTCCCTTCAAATCTTGCCCCTCATCTGTGAATACTTATGACCCGAAATGTCATTTTTTGGTGGACAAATATTTGCATGGGAAATGTCACGTAGTCCAATACCTGCACCTGTGAAATGCTCATTCAAGATCTCTTTAGGTTTTTAATCTAAATCACCCACCTGTGGGAGGGTGGATTCCGTTTCTCAGAGTAATACTGTACTGTTGTGTGAGAGCATCAGGAGCAATCTAGGAAAAGGGAAATCTCTGCATACTTTTAGAGTCCTAGACCTCAAGGACCTACTCAAGGGCGGATGCTTTGTGGCTGACCATTGGTGGTGCAAAGCCAACCTGAGTAGTTGGACTGTTGCTGCATTCCTGATTCCTGCTCAGCTCCATGTCTGTGAATAAGGATGGGCCAAGGAGGAGTAGCAGCCAATGAAAATATTCTGACATTAGTTCCTGGTGGTCTACTGTCACCGTGTATATCATTTCATTAAACAGCTTTCTCATACAATACATGGTTCGGCTCCAATGGTTTGGGTTTGACTTAAGGAGAAGAGCCAGACCATAGACTCAGTTTAGACTTCATAATTTCAGATTTCTGGCTTCTCCTGTGTTCTAACAAAACAATTTTTCTGTTGACTTTTTAAAAAAACTACACACGTTTCAGGTGAGGTTTTCCTGATGTCTTAACAGTGGTTAGCAACCAAGTTATCCACTGCTGGCTGCTATTCACTTGTCTGGAAAGATGCTAGGAAATAGAACATTCAAGAAAGTAAGCGTTGCCCAGGGAGGTCATTTCCATCTCACTTCTTTCCAAACATGAATAGGTGGGCTCAGTTTCACCTCTTGCCTTTGCATTCCTGCTTCTTAATGTGTACCAAAAAGGTGAAAATCTGTTACTGCTACAGACAAAAGGGTCCTTTTCTGTGCAGGAGACATTTGCCAGTTGTTCATAAGGAGTGGGAATGCAGAATGACACAGCAGGTCAAAAGTTTCTGATAAAACGAGTCATTCCTTTCAAAATTTCTGCATTCAATCTTATGGACATAAAATATACCATGAGGATGCAATCTATTCTAAGGACCAGTTAGTGGATATTTTCAGGAGTGCTAAGCTGTGAGTATATACAATCTTTTTCCCCAGGAAAACTGATATATACTTAGAACACTAAGTGTGGCTAGTAGTAATACACAAATGCTTTAAATTTTTAAAGATATTTGGCTCCATCTATTCAACAGATCAGTGTGGTGGTTTGGCTCATTAGCATTTCAGCAAATTTGTTTCACTTTTTAAGGACTGTTTTCAGAGTGTCCTAGCCCTACGAATGCAGTGAATTCCAGAGGCTAATGGCACCATTTGTCAAGACATCTCTTTTTAACATAATGCATAAACCTTTCCTACATGGTACTTTTACTGTGCATTCAATTCCATTGCAATTCACTGCTTCAGGCAGAGGAAATGAAGATGTTAAGCAATGTAAACACACTAGGAAAAGGCTCTTAGATCCATGTGGCTCCTGGAGATGAAATACTTATTTCCACAAAATTTGGCTTCTGCTCTAACAAAGTAGGGTGAAGTACTTTGAGGAATCTGGAGTTAAATTATCTGCCTAGGTGTTTTTATGTTTCTCTGTGAAACATCTGAGCATCTTATAACCCATCAAAGCTTCTAAAATGGAAAATACCTTTTTTATTTTTATATTTTCTGAATAGTTACTTGGAGTTTAATTTTCTTTAGACAAGAGACTTTCTTTTTTTTCTGTGTGCTGGGTTGTGCGAGAAAAAAAAACCCCTCATGTTGATTTCACTTAACTAATGTTGTGTTGTATTTCGCTTATTTACTCTCTGTAGCTACAGGATTCTGCCATAATGCAGAAACTCTTCCGTCACTCTCATGTTGGGAGTAGCATTAAAACAAGAAACTGGCTTACAAAGAAGAAAAAACATTATTTTGAGATTGACTGTGCTAGAGCCAATACTAAATGAGAAACAAAAATGCCGAAAGAATCAAACAATTTAACGTACTCCCCATCTTCAAGCTTACATTACTAATATCTCTGAATTTTCCGCTCTTCTTGACGTTTGAACATGATCCCTGTGAAACTAGCCTGCCTCTCATCTGAAGCAAATAACAATGTCCATATTGCTCCCATTTCCTGGACCCAGGACTTATCATTTTTCGAGTCTTTTGTATCTCGTCAGACTGCACTGACACTTCAACATGTAATGACTCTACTCCAAAATAAATTTTGTTGCATATTCTTTAAGGTTCCAGTTCTGGAAAGCACTTAGCTATGGACTTAATACTGCATTTATTCACTTTATCAGTTGCAGGGAGTAGCTCCTATGAGTTTATACCAGCTCATAGTCTGGCCAAAGGATTATAACTCTTACCCATTGCAGTGTGAGATCATGGGACTCGTTTTTCTTTTTTTTTTCCCTGTCTGTTTTATTCCAAATGCAATTGGCTTCAGGTTCCCATCTCCTGTTATTTACAATGCAAGAATTTGGGGCCTTGATGCTACAAATGTCCATGTTGGTTTAACTGCAAGCATATGACTGCTCCCAAATGAAGGCCCTGGAACTCTTCACGTCTTAAGCACATAGTCTCTGATCCTGGAAATTCCTGTGCATATGCTTTTCTTTACCCCCTTGAGCAGTCTCATTAATTTCAGCAGGACTACCCACAGTAGTAAAGTTAAAACACGTACATAAGTATTTGCAGGTTCAGGTCCATAGTGACATTTCTCGTCTTCCAATGTTATTTTATCCCCAAGCCTGTTCATTGTCAAAAAATGAATCTTCAACTAATCAGGCCCCGAAACTCCCCTCAGACCCCTTCCTGGAGCTTGGTTTATGTTCTGTTCTCTGGCAGGCCCTATGGACAGCAGCAGAGCTGTCCTAAATCAAATAATCTTAAAGCTCTGACATAAATTGACAAGAGCCAAGTATGGCTGAGCTAAAACTTAAAGCAAGCTGAGCTGAGCACTTCTCTCTGCTGTAGTTTTTGTGGCATTCTTTGCAATCAGCTTGTACTTTATATTATTATTATTATTATTATTATTAGTTAGATGAGAATTGTAAATGGGAGCGCTTATGTTCTTAAATGATGTGGAACAGAGGCCTCAGTGGCACTTCTTAGCTCCTTATGTTTTGTAATGTTTTCTTGCAAATGGGCACTTGAGGTTTGAAGCAGGACAATTAAGTAGTTTCACAGCTTTGGTACAAAAACCATCTGTGTTATTGAAGTTGTGCTGTGTGGGTTTGAGGAGCTGAGAAGCTCAGAGTCCTGGATGAATTACAGGGAAATCCCCTTCCATCCCCATGTCAGGTCCCTGCATGATTTCTTCTGGTCTGTGGAAGTGCAGCAGCCATTCTCAGTGAGGCGTCGTCCCCCAAAGCCTGCACACTTCCATCTGTTTCCTTACAAAAGCAGCTGCACTGCGGTAACGGCAAATATGGTAACAGCAGTGCAGCCTGATGTGCTCAGCTGCAAGGCAGGAAATCCTGACTGCTGTCCCTGGCTTTCCAATTCCTTGCTCCAGGCCTTAGGTGGGAGCTGATTTCTCCTGCATCGTCTGTAACATCAAACAGTGCACCTGAAAGCGACCTACAGGGCTTCGTTCCTGCTGATGGCAGTTCAGACAGCGGTTTGTGAAAGAATATTCCCTGTATTAAACATACAGGGAACGGTGAGAAGATGAAGAAATAGTGGTAGCCCCCCCACATTAACACGTAGATAAGATGTTTTAACAAGTTTTATCTGTCCGATGCCCGTATAGCTCTGCTCCTCAAGTATGTCCGGCCGGAACTGCAGGCGCAAATAAAAATAATTTCTTTTGCAAAGCAGGAAATACTCAGCATACACAGCTGCTTTACATGGCTGTGAAGTTGTGCATTCAAATGCATGCCTAACTGGCTTAAAAATCGGACTCAGACAATTCCATAACTCCGCAATCCCCAAGTATAAACAACTGACATGGATTTTATGTTCCAGCGTATAAGGAGTGGGAAGCATCAGATGTTTTAAATGGAAACACAGCAAATTACTGCATCTGAAACTCTGTCACTTGCTCCAAGCAGAGCTCAAGCGAATTATGCCTTATCTGAATGATTTCAGATAAAATTTCAGATAGGATTAACTATGATGTTCTTTGTTCTCTAAACTTGAGAGAGCTTCAGGAGGGGAGCTGGCAGCGCGGAGAGCGTTTTATGATTTAAAAAGATGTAGTAACAGCTTTAGAAGAGAGAAGACAGCTGCACATAAGCAAAGTTGGAATAAACTTGGAATTCCGGGAGATTTGGTTAGTGAGCATTGAGCCTTTTTGCTCATGCGTACAAAAGCATGGGAGTGTTTTATAGGAAGAGAGCACTGCTTTTATCTACATTATAGATAAAAAATAAGAAAGAACTAAAACTTGGGATGTTTTTCTACACGGGAAAAGGTGATTTATCCTATTTTCAGAAATAGGGTCCTTTTTAAACTTTTAGTTGTGTTTTTCCATAAAGCCATCAGCTTTCCTGAACAGAATGCCGTTCTCTGAAGTACTACATTGCTGTCAGTTATTTCCTAAGATTTCTCCATTGTTGTAAAATATCCAGCCTGAGATTCCACTTTTGGATT
The DNA here is from genome assembly GCF_038088225.1 of Cyrtonyx montezumae. Taxonomy (NCBI): domain Eukaryota; kingdom Metazoa; phylum Chordata; class Aves; order Galliformes; family Odontophoridae; genus Cyrtonyx; species Cyrtonyx montezumae. Next base: position 13,008,216 of record NW_027072100.1, on the reverse strand, counting down.
AAGTTCAATCTGAAATCTTCACATGTGCCATATTTTCAACCCCTAAAAACGAGGGAGGGGAAGAAAGCAAAGAGCAAAGTAACGTTTTATTAAAAATGGGCAAAAATGGTTTGCAGCTATAAACGAAAGAAGCTTCGTTAAATGCACGGGAGTTACATTCACTTATACTAGCAGAAAATAGAGTCCTTTTTTTCCTCTTGTTTTCAATAATTTTTCAGATGTTATTTTTAACAATTCTAGGAGGAGGAGGGAAGCAGGGTGGAAAACAGTTACAGCCATTTTATCACATTTTGCTCCTAACAATGCAGTACAAATGAAAAGAAACCATAATGCTCTGTAGAATAATACATTAATCATCATCAGTCATCATTCAGTGCAATGCGTTCTTTCCACACCCTGCAAAATACGAGCAGATACCCTCATGAGGAGGAGAAATGTCTTCTCTAATCGTTCACCTAGTCTGGAATACATACCGGGTTGCAGTGGGGTTGTGTGTTATTTATCATCTCATGCATGGGGCAAAAATCATATGACAGATTTCTTTAGAAGCATGAGAGATTTATGGAAGGTTTCACCCCTTAAGGGGTGTGAAATAAAGGGGTTAGAGGCCCATCTAGCCAGAATATTTTTAACTAGTGACAGATGAGTTGTTTTCCCTTGAGAAAAAACATTAATTTCACTGGGAAAAAAAAAATAAATAAATTTCTTAAGTTATTTTTCATGAGGAACTAACTAGCTGAGCTTGGCCCACTGTGTGACACCCTTGGAAGATTTACTCCCCAAATGCATTTAATTGCCTAGCAGCTGGGCTGTTGTCTAGCCCAGCTCCCTGGTGCCACAAGGTGCAGTGTGCCTCGGGATGGGGCTCAGCACCCCGCACCTCCTGGACTCGGTGGATGCCCCAGGCTGCTGAGACAGTAGGCGAACTCTGGAATAGCTTGGGGTGGAAAACTCATCTTGGTGGGAAGGGGGTCAGGAGGGCTCGAAGCCCTTGTTGTCCTCAGCTGAGCCAGGTCCCTGTGGACTGCTGCTCCTGTTGTGCTCTGGCTGTGTGAGTCACCATGCTGCCCTGGCAGCGCAGCCCGAGGGGGCTCAGCTCCTATTTATCAGTAGTGCTGACATGGCTGCAGCTCCTGTGACGCACTGTTGCACTTCAGGGGCTTTAATCCGGATCTTTTGCATTTTTTTCACTGAGAAGTTGGTGTTTCCTGAAGAAGAAAAAAAAAAAAAAGTGATAAATATTTTGCAGTCTCCCCGATGAGCTCTTTAGGATTGTTACGCACGATGTGGTAGCATGACAGAATCCACGGCTTTTTGCATAGCTCAGTGCAGTGAAGTGGCTATTTCACAACCTTTCCTCTTCCAACTCCAGAAGCTGTGGTTCAGTCTCACTGTTTTCCATTAGGCTTCTTCCGTAGCTCAGTAGTTGTGGAGTATCCTTGCTCTGTGATCTCCAGCAAGTCCATTTTCCCCAGTTTTTCACTCACTGGTAGGTGCCACCGTTACTGCTGACAGTGTAGAGCTAAAGGAATGACAGAAGGGTGATCAGGAGGTTTTCCTGAAAACAGAAGAACAAAATTAAGAGGCAACTTCCCAATTGCTTGGATGCATGTTAAAATTTCAACCAACAAGTCCTGATGAACCTTTTCTCCTAATATTTGTTTCCCTTGTTTCTCCTATTCTTATATAACATATATGCATACATATATTTCTTCTCTAGTTCTTGCATCTGTCTAAGAAATATATCTCACAAGTGCGTGATGCTTAGCTATGAAAATGCACTTTGTACAACGTTATGTTTGTACTGTTTCCAGTCTTCTGCATCTCTGAAAAAGAAGTAGGTGCTATACTCATGTCATGTATTGCTATTTGTTTCTTTATGTTGGTTCTTCTTGAAGTGCTCCTCTTATAGCATAGCTCCAGGGCATCCTTGCATACAGTTATGATACATAAAAAACTGAAAAGCACAATTTAAACTGCAGCACCTCATCTGCTCTCCCTATTTGTTTGTGTTTTTCCCTCTGCCAAACATCATATTCCTTTCATTTGGCATTATAATATGAGCCTCCGTAAAGAAATATAGCACAATCAAGGGTGAGTCATTCTGACTAAAAGCTTAGGTCCAGATCCTGCATTCCTTCCTCCAAAAAACTCCTAGGGGACTGAATGAGAGCATTTGCCAAGTTGGGAACCACAAGACTCAGACCTAAGCTATATACGTCGGCATGGGCTGGCTTTGGAAGCTACAGGGTGTTACAGTTGGGAAAGTCAGTGCCTATTTGCCAGATTTTAAAGTCCTTCCTCATTCTGCGTTCCTGGTGGACCTGATGTGCTCATATTGGAAAGCACCACACTGTGTAACTGCTCCTTATCTGTGAAATGGTTATAAGGAAATTTCGGAGGGATCTCAGTCTGTGCCTTCCAAAGTCCGTGCCAGTGAACTGAAGGCGATTTCTGTGCTATACATGAACGACTTTAAAGCCTGTCATGTGTCACAGCAAAACTCCTCCAAAACCATCCAAACCAGCCAGTGGAGAGAGACCCTATGCTCTTCGGGCGGGCAGTCAGGTGCCCCTGAGCAGAGTGCTGTGGCCCTGCTGTCCTGTGGTGGTTTTTGCTCTTCCCTACGGTGTTGAACTGCCCTCTGCCTAACTGGCTTTGGAGTTCTGCTGCTCAGGAGAGCACACTAACAACCAAACCACTCCTGTTTTCATAGCAAGATAATAGAGGGGATGGGGGGAGAGGCAGATGATGTCTGCTGGCTGTGGTGCTGATGCAGAACATGGGATGCTTTAGTTGGAAAGTGAGCTTCCATACTGAAGGTAAAAGTACAAAGTGGTGAGCTCCTGACAAAGGCGATCCTCGATCCTCAAGGTCAGTTCAAATCTCCACTGTAGATTCAGGCTGTGTGGACAAATGCAGGTAGAACATTCACCTTGTGAGCCTATAGAGACTCTATATAGACTCTATAGAGAGTTAGATACCACAGTTGCAGTAGAAGGGCATAGATGATCCTGCAAAACAACACATTCCTGTGCTTAGCATGTTTTATCAGTGGAAACAGTTGAGGGATCTGGGCTCTGTGAAACTAGCTGAGTGAGGGTTTCGGGTGTCTTTTTTTCAGAATTAGTGACTCCTGGAGTGTCAGTTAGGTACATGTGTCACTTTATGACTCTGAGCTTTCCAGATTTTACCTTGTTTGGCGTTTATAATTCTTCCTGTAGCTGTTCTCCTGTGATTTTTTCCGTTCTTTATGCTGCATCAGTCATACATCAAGCTGTGGCTACTCCCCAGTGGCTTGCAGAGAACAATAACATAGGTGAGAAAATATGCCAGCTCATATATTTTGATTGTCTGACTTTCTCCTATATCCCTCTGGAATGTACTTCTACCTGTGCACTTATTTACATATTAATGTGCAAGTATTTGCAGACCCACATATTTAGCAGGACTTGGAAACTGGGGGAAAATCTGTAGATAGAAGAAGTATATCATTTTGATTTACAGTCTAACATTTAAATGTTTTGAGGTCAGACCTCGGAGAGAAAATAATTCACAAGTGGATATATAGCTTCCACAGGCTGTACATTTATTGCCAACAAGTACAACACAGATTGTTTTTTACGCGCCTGCTTTTTATTGCTTTAGATGCCGTTGCAGGATAGTTCACATAAACATTTATATAGGGTTTAGAAAACAGTTGTTAGCGAGGAGGAAGCTTTTGCTGTTTACACAGCCTCGAACAAAGCCACCGCGCGGAGCTTCCTGTAATTGACATGTGGGTGGGTTTCTTCAAGTCACTGACTGGAAGAAGTGAGTGTCTGAGATTTCTTCCTGACAGGACTTAAATTACTGGTAGCCTGACACATTTGTGAACAATTACTAGACACCGAGGTGTTTAAAGTAATGGGTACAGCTTGCTCAAGGGATGGGGAAGTTTTGAAACCGTTAAAACAAAACCATTTTCCATTAGATTAGTTAAAAGTGAGCGCATACGTTTATTTTTCTAAATTGCACACTTATATTTGGTTTCTTAACTAAGTTTTCTCTCCAAGTGCACGTGGTTAACAGCAGGTTACCACACATTTGTGCAAGCACCCACTCACTGAGCTTACACTGTTCTGAGCACAACAGCTCTGAGCTTGCTGTCTCCCAAAAGGTGAATCCACTGGTAATATCTCAAGCAGAAAAGGATCTTGTTGTTAAGTTGTCCAGAATAATCACGTCTAATTTCTTGTGCTCCTTTTGTTTTGCAATTCGAAAGACAAAATATGAGACACCCTCAAAGTTACCACTTTGTACATTTGGCCACTACTTCCTTTGAACATTATGGAAAAAAATTACACTTGATTCTCTCCTTAATCTACCATACATTTATTCCTCTATCTGTAACTCTTCAAGGTAAAAGTTACACTCATTCCCTCCATTTGCATTCACTGTTCGTTGGCAGTGGTGGGGAAATGCACTTCATCCTCACCCCCTGATTTTCTAGTAGCCACTTGAGACACTCCTGTCACAAAAGGAATACGTCATGGCCCTGGATTGCCAAAGGTTGTTCAGAAGCACCCTACATGCACACCGAGCTGTGTGTACACAGTTTTATCCATCTTCCCTCATTAATCATGATCTGTTGTACAGGTGCTGTCTCTGCAACTCACGCTCTTCTGATGTTCTGTGATAAAAGTGAATGAAAATATTAAAACCTACGTACATCTACTAATGGTGGAGAAGATTTAGATGGTGAACACGAACCAGTGTTTTGTAAGTAGACAGCTGTGTTGCCAGTTTAGCAGTCAGAAGCTAGATTGCTCTTCCTGGCTGAGTCAGTACAACTGTTGATAGTTTTCAGTACGATGCGGCCACACAGAGCTGTTCGTCGTGCGGGTGGGTTCAGACGCAGAGCTGTGAGCGTTGCTTGCACTACTGTTGATCCAAGTCACTCCATGTCACGTTGCCTAAAATCACGGCCCTGACTTAAGCACATTAAGCTGTCACTAAAAAAAAAGAAGAAAAAAAGCTCCTGTTTTTCAGTTACTCTTCCAAGAACAAGGATAAGGCATTATTTTAAAGAAACAAAAAAGGTGAAATGTTTATATAACCACATCACCCTCATTAGATGTCCTCCCACTGTTTTATTGGGACCCCTACAATGTAAACGTGACAGTTTTTCCCATGAGCAATTTCTACTGCAGAAAATTAATCTTTTACTTATAGTTATTTAGCATTCTTCAGCAACGAATCAGCAGCTGTGTGTTTTGCTAGCCTTCCTGTGCTGCCCTCCAGATTTCAGCAAGGCCACCTATCACCAGATCAGTTTATTTCAGCCCCCCAAAACCACTCTGTTAGAAGGAAAGTGTCGTTTATGAGGGAGATGAGGACAAAAATGGAAAGCTGTAAACACTTCTCTCCCATCGTCACTGAGCTATTCAGCCTCTGACCCATTAGCAGCATTTCCAACTGCTCATATTCCTTTGCTGTTCCACTTCTCCAGCCAGAAATAATCTCAGTATTTCTCAAGTCATTGCTTTCTAGCTAGCACCCCCTCTTGATCACACTGGTATCTGTAAGACAACTCTCTGTCCCCTGTTCCACCAGTCTTTGAGTCTCTCCTGGCACAAGGAAGAACATCAGGCAGGTGTCTCTTCAGTGATGCTAGTTTGAGTCAAAGCATTTGGCAAAGAGCAGCCAGTAACCTAGCTGATACACACCAGTGTACGTGAGCATAAAGGACACGGTGGCATCAGATAAAAAAGCAGTAACGTTTGCTGTAGGAAGACTGGACTCTCACTGCTGAATATGAACTCCCATACCTCAAGTGGATTGTCCATGAGTGCTGTTAGGAAATCCCTTTCTTGCCAGAGCTTCCTCTCTGACAACAAGTTAGGAGGTGATCTGCCTGGGAATTACCTGTTATTTTAGTACTGCTATAGTATTAGGAGTATATGAACATGGGCAGCAGGTACAGTTTCAACCATGATTCCTTCCAGCCCACCAGTTGCTTTAACACATCTGTAAAACAAGGCAGCACGTGGGGGATGAGTTAATGGGCTGAAGTTGTTTCCTGGCCTGTTGTAAGACAAAAGTCACAGGTTCCCAGGAAAGGAGCAGTTTTCAGACAATGGGCACAGATTTCATTTCAAAGCACAGAAGCAGTGCATACTGCTCCTCTGCACTCATGGAAAATAGAGACGCTCCGTGTCTTTCGGAAGTAATTTCCAAAGTGATTTGCATTGGCTTATAGTGAGAGCTCCTAAAAGTCCATTCCGTGTGTCGTGTGTAGGACACCCTTGTATGGGAACTGCTGAATCACGGCCTGAACCACTGATCGGTCACCTGGGGTGAGCACCGAGTCAGCCATGGGGGCACAGGTGGAGGTGATATACCTGTGTGAGTGGAAGGGGTGGAGCCTGGCTGCACCTCTCCCAGACCCCATTTAAGGGCTGACCACCACCAGGGAAGGATCTCTTCTTGGAGATCCCTCCTATGTGGAGTCCTCTGCGAGCCTTGATGTCTTGAAGGTAAGCCATCGTCTCTTTTGTATTATTTGTATCCCATCTTTATAGAACTACCCAAAATATACTATCATCTGTACTATTTTGTTGTGAAGTACCATCCTTGGGAGTTATCACAACCCTTCAGTGTGTCAGTGAGCCAAACCACTGCCTGCTTTTCATCTGAACCCGTGCAGAAGATTCTGTGAACTACCCAGTTGAAGTTTCTGTGCCCTGCTTCTTGTTTTCTCTGTCAGCTCCTGATGCACTGAGTAGTGAAAGAATTTGTAGAGCTCTGCTAGCACAAAACAACGAAAAATCATACCAGATATAAATATGAAACTGCCACGAATGTGTCTGTTTTTACACACTGTTTTTGTCCCGAGGACATCTCAGAAGCTTCAGCAAGGAAATCCAAAACACTTGCAGTGTCAGAATACCATTGGCTTTTTCTGTGGATTTTTTTTCAGCATTCCAAACTTTCCATGGCCTTTTGCAGCTATACAGAGTGGTACCTTTTCTGTAGTCTGTCTGCTGTTCTCACATATTCATAAATTTTTCTCATTTGTGAGAAGCACTGTACGTGTGAATTGTTTTACCCAGTAGGTGGTGGAGCAATAATGAAGCATTGTGATTAAGTAGTGTTGGAACATCTTATCTACCTCACTGAGTGGGAGGCACCATTAGTAGTAAAAGTAATTACCTGTGTAGAATGTGCTGATTGCACTGAGTATCTACTCCATGACACAAAGAATGTCTTCTCAACCTTAGGAACTTTAAGAGATCTCCATTTGCTGCTAATTTCAACTTTTAAGCAATAACACATAATTACTTCTGATTTCTCTTTGGTGTCAAAATTACAAATAAACTTCAGAAGAGCTTTTTCTCTACATCAAAATTCTGTCCTTGTCATTGGTGGCTACAAAAAAGAGGATGTCAAGGAATCGTAACTAGAACAGTAACACGGGGCAGGTTCCCAGGACTTGCCCATGGCACTTGGGGTGTCCTGCAGAGCTGTCCTGTGGTGCTCTGGTCTGTCCTGAATAGTGTTACTCTACAGAAATGGTGCAGATGATGATTCAGAAACAGGACATCTGAGGGATGAGCACTGAGGGAAGGTTTCAGCTTACAGAAAATTCCTTGAGCTGAGGATATGTGGGAGGCTGCTGCCACTGATGGCATCAGTTGCTCACAGGGTTATTCTCACAGAAGCTGATCTGTAGTGTAATACACTCTGTCCTGAGGTCTGCATTTCATAAGCATTCATCCATCTGCCTGACAGTTTCCAGTAACTTGGGGAATAAAATATTAAGATACAATGGAAATAAGGAGTTCTTTTATCATAGGAAAAGGGGGCTATTTTTTATTCCATCATAGAGTCTGTAGATCTGGTAAGTTCTGTATCTCCTATAGTTGTGAAATCAAACCTCACTTCTCATCTTCTGCTTTCAATCCCTTTTAGCTTCTTTGGAAAACTTATTAATAGTCCTGGGACCCAAAGGGATCCATGAGTTTTAGGCCGAAAAAGAAAACTGGCTAAGAGCATTTGCAGTTCATTTTAGGTCTGATTCAAAGCCTGCTGAAATCCCAAGGGAGTCTCACTGATTTCTAAGATTAATATCTGGAGTTTGAACATTGTTTAATACAAATGAAATCCTGCTATGCTCCTGAACAGTACCTGAACACTTCTGTAATAATGTAAGGGTTAGATGACTGTACTGGGCAATGTTAGTAGACAGGTAGAGTCAATTAAGATAATTGACAGCAAAGAAAAAGACTTGTGAAGGGGCTGTATTTTCTCTGTTCTCTGTATTGCTTTATAAAGGCATTTCCTTTGGTAATTTTAGGAGGATATGAGGTCATAGTGACTGGAGACAGGCAGAGACTTTAACGGAGATGACAAACTGATTGAATTGATTGCTATTTCTCTATCAAGTATGACCTCTTCCACCTATAAAATGAGAACATTTGTTTAAGGAATAGTACATTCTTATGCAACAGCCTAAATTTCAGACTTTTTTCAGAGGCTTTTAACATGTTTTCTGCTACGTATACAGTTCCTAAGTTTATTTTTTTAAGTCTCCTGAGGGAAATAGTTCCTTGTGGGGTTTTTGCTTGTTTGTTTGCTTTTAAATATTCTTGTTTGTTTGCTTATTTATATTTGAACTACAAGTTACTTTTCTTGTGTTTGTTGGTTAGTCTGCGAAGCATTTTACTCATGCTGTATGTCAGTAGGGTCCCATGCAAACTATCTGTGATCCCACCTGCAAGTTTTGGGAGTAAGTTTAAGAGTGGGGAAAAAATGAAGTTGCTGGGGCCCTGAGAGTGGAAATACATTTTAAATAATCACACAGAAAATAACTAGTGTGTCGATTAGGCCGGGTAATGATTAGTGCCACGTGAAATTTGGCAGTTTTCTTTGCAGAATCAAGCACAACATTTTCCTTCAGTGTTACTTTCTGTGGAGTTGGTTTGGCTTGGCTTAAAATAAATGAAAAGTCAAAGTGAATTTCAGGATAAGTGAGTAAGGGCCACCCAGTTTTGTACAAAACCATACAACTGCATGTTCTGTGTGGTTTTAATTTGCAGACTTAAGATTAGCTTCATATTGGGTCTGGGCTGATTTTATTCTTACTGGTCTTAGAACAAAGCAAAAAATCTGAGAGGCCTAGGAAATATTCTGTCAAAACAGCCTGCAGTTCAACTTAGAGCAAAATCAGGCACATTTGGTATAGCACAAATTATATTTCTGTCATTTCCAACAGCAATTTAATGATTAAGAAAAAAGTGAATAGCTGTTGCTCATTGCTGTTTACAGGAACTAACTGCCTTCAAGGACACCAAGCAGGGAATTTCCAGCCCTTACTGTGGCACGAGAACAGTGGGCAGTGATTTCACTTGTTATAGGACTATAAGCAATATGGAAATCAGCACAGTAGGATCCATTTAGCATTCCTTTCTGAAATCCAACTGAATTTCAGGAACACTCCTCTTCTGCACAGTACTTTCAGGGTCACTCGTGGATATTGTCTCAGAGCACAGTACAACCTTGTACACTTCAAAGCACGACAGTCCTGAAGTGCCCAATTAGTTGTGCTCCTTAAAGTAGTCCAGAATATTTGTGTCTCCAGATGCTAACTGTAAATGAGAACACCTTTGCCTCGTAATCAGGTAGAAGATAAATCATTAGTACTGACAAACTTTTATATTATGCTGGGATCCCATTGTGCTACAAATAGCACAGTCATTGAGAAAGGCAATTGCTGATCTGGCTTTCTGATTAATCCATTAAATTACAGATTTTTGTTATACACAGTAAAATTTTAGCCTTGCTGAAGCGTGTTCCATGGTTTGTATTCAGAAAAATGTATAATATCTTCACAAATATGCTGGCAAACACTAAATATAAACTTCCTTTTAAAATCACCTGTGCTGCAGGTGGTGAAATCCAACTGCAGAAGACTGCAGTGAAATACATATCCTACATGCATCAGGCTCGGATGGATAGTCCATGCAGGTCTTATACTTGTTGATGATGCACACAGGTGTCTGGCCACATTTGTTCAAGACTGGTTTGGGTCAGAGGAAGTTAAAATGTGAGAAAGGTTCGGGAGCAGTGCATGTGCTTAGTTAGCACAGCAGAAATCCTGCCACTCTTGTCTTAGGAACAGAATCCAAATTTTGAATCTTATCTATTGCTTAGAGACAGAGAAATGTAACTCCAAGCAAAGCCTTACATGGGAGGGAGAGAAAAATGCAATGTGGTGGTTTGGTCCAAGAGAGTTTAAGGAAAAAAAAAAAGAAAAAAAAAAAAGAAAAAGCATTTTTGGCAGTCAAAGTGTTATGTGGGTTTACAGTCCTTTTTGGAATAAGCAAGTGTGTCACAATCAATATTGTTCTTGATAAAACTGAACCACAGAAAACTTTTCTTTTTTATAAAAAAGAAGAATACAAAGATCCTTCTCCCTAGACTAAGTAATGAAATTTGCAAAGGAAAATTCATAATATGTGATGGAAAAAGATGAATGCACCTGATGTTTGTTAGTGGGGAAAATAATTGGACAGAAATTGTTAGCACGATGGGAAATTAAATTACTTTAAACAGTATTTGGACATGAAGAGAACAGAAATTCGATTAGGGAAATCATTTCAGATACTCTTTTAATACTTTAATCCATCCAGTACCTGAAGGGACCTACAGGAAAGCTGGGGGGGGGGACTTTCTATTAGGGCACATGGCAACAGGGCAAGGGGAAATGGCTTTAAACTGAAAGAAGGGAGATTTAGACCAAATATTAAGGAGAAATTGTTCACTGTGAGGGTTGTAGAGATGCTGGACCAGGTTGCCCAGTGAGGGCCTGGATGCTCACTCCCTGGAAGCATCCAGTGCCAGGCTGGATGGGGCTATGAGCAGCCTGCTGTAGAGGGAGGTGTCCCTCCCTATAGCAGGGGGTTGGAACTGAGTGATCTTAAAGGTCCCTTCCAACCCAAGCCATTCGGTGATCCTATGATTTCTAAGTTCAAAAAGCTCCCCAGCATATGGATCCCTAAAACCATCAGCCACATGTATACAGAGACAGTAGGTAAGAGTCTGGCCTGCAGAAGTTCACCTCCTAACTCCTGGCTTTCCTGTGGCTTTCAGTACCTTATCCAGGCCAATCTGCAAATATTTATTCACATTAAGAAGTAACTCTTGAGTAATCCAGGTGCACCTCATTGCAGTCTACTCTTCCACATGACAATCAGATTGATGCGTGTGCCTTCTCTACAGTGAAATAATCTGTTCTATTCTCCTTCAGCATTTTCATTTGTAAACACCGTGGTGCTGTGTTCATGGAGCATTTAAGGATGTAGAGTGGGGAGAAGGAGAGAAGGACAAAGTGTGTTACAGCTTTATTCAAGGAACAATCACTTTCTGGTTATCTCTAAGTCTAGTTCCCATCTTCTCTACAATCTGTAATGGGTTTAAGGACAGAAGTCCTGCTGGGAAAAGGAGCCCCTCAGCAGAGACCTACCTGCAGAATTCCGTAGGTTTGGGCACCTAGACAAGGGTAGGAAGTGATGCTGCCCAGAGTTAAAGAATAAGCCTGTAGCCAACAAAGTCTCCTCTACCCCAGACCTTCCCCTGCCCACTGAACCATCTCTGGATTTTCCTGTGAGCTGCCCTCACTAATTCTGATTCAGGCAGGATGGATCATAGGAGAAAGGATGAGCCATGAAAACATTGGAGTGTTAGGGGAAAAAGGGGAAAACTACCTGGGCAGAACAGCAACCAGTTTGCTGCATTTAGCACCCCGTTTCATCCACGGTGTTAATGTAGAGATCAAAGTCAATAAAACACACGGAGGGAAAATTTATGATTCCAATTTACATTAAGGAACTTAAAAGTTGTGAAATATGTGAAGAACAAACTGTTGTGAGAAAATAAGTGCCAGCCTTCCTGCAAATTTTGTATCTGATTCTGCAGGCATGGGAAGTCTTCAGCACTGTTCCTGACTTGGCTGCCAGTTTATGTGGGAGGGGAAACAGCCATTTTGCTCGAGGGAAGGAGTTCTTCAAAAGTTCCATGATGAGATGGGGTTTTGCTTGTTTGTTTTTGTTTTCCTGCACAAAATGAGTTTTGCAGTGTAAAATGACGGCCCGGAGGCCGAATTCTGACTCCACTGGTGTCAGCTGAGATGTCACACGTGTGCTCCTGTGTTGAGATTTTGGCAGGTCAGCTCTGATTACAGATACGTATGCACACATATGCTGTGTATATGCACACACTGTGTGTGTGTGTGTATGTGTAAATGTGCACGCAGGATGGTTTGCACTGGGACTGCATTTTTAAATAGTGTTTCCCATCCTGTGTCAGTTTCATGGATGGCAAAGGTGAACCACAACACCCACAAGATGCAATGAAGAGGCACAAAACTTCCTATCTGAGCCCCCTACCTCCAATGAAGTGGAACGTTTATTTCTTAAACTCGAGGGGCAGATTTTGTCTGAACAAAACTGTCCGTACATCATTTGCCATGTGGGAACGTAAGGAGTGAGTGCATTTCAGGGTTAGCCTGCTTGGAATCCAGGGTTGAAGTAGGGAACAAAATGATGTGGGAAGATTCTCAGATGTGCTCTAGTGGGGTCCCATCTCCTGGGCACAGGAGGAGTTCGGAGTTTCGTTTGGAAATCTGTCTTTTTCATGTAGGTGTTGGATTGGAAACTGAAGCTTGGAAAATCTTGCTGCTGAGGCCTATTTTTAAAATATGATTTCTGCTTTTTCAGACACAATTCTGTGATCCCAGCTAATTAGGAGAACAGCCATGTGGTTAGACATGAGAGTGCTAGTCTTATTGCTTGCAACAATGTCCATGGTAGGAAATCTGGTCCGATGTGGTTTTGTAGTTATTTTGTGCTTTTCTTTCTTTCAGAATAGACTGGCATCTCGTTTTCAGGCTGTGTTGGACTCCATTTCAGATTTAACAAATGCTGTTGCTATTCAGTAAGACTGTTGCTGATGAACTCGAATAAAATTTCAATTGAAATGACATATTTTATTTTCAAATGTCAGTCTCTCCCTTCCGCATTCTGCGTGTGCTTTCAGACCACTGATAGGGGAGAACTGCTGTGTGGCTCCTTGATTTACAATTCAGTCATCCAAAATCAGAAATATAATAAAGCTTTAAGTATCATTTGGAATTAAAATCTAGGTACTGAAGGTGTTTTAGTCAGTTCTCCAGATTGCAGGCTTACCTGCATTTGAGTGTATCATGCAAATACAATTTTACATTTATATTAAAAAGTGACTTTAAGAGACCCCAAGCAAGAGAGTAAAATTAAGTATTTTATGAGAAACCACGCCCTCAGTTGAACTTCTTGGAACAGGACAGGAGTAATAAAGGGAATTTTTTAATTTTTTATTTTTTTATTTTATATTTTTATTTTTTTACTTTTTTTTAATTTGGGTACCAATCTGAAGGAGAAATTATTCCATCTAACTGGCTGACACTGAACGCCATAAAAGCATTGCAGAGCTCAATCTCCAAGCACTGATGCACCTGATCCGTGTGTGGATCTGATCCCACATTCAGGCATCCAGGGAAGAGACTGTTTGAAGGCAAAAACCATCTCAGAATGTTGGTGCATGACAAAATCAGTAAGGAAACATTTCTGCTTGTTGGTAGTGCTGCTTTCTCAGAGAGCCACGGATTATTGGCACGGTGCAGTTACAGGTGTTTTTCCCACTGAGCTCTCACTAATTGCTGACGGGCTCCCAGAACCCAAACCTGTTTGTGTCACAAGCCTGCTTGTCCCCCAGGTACAGCTGGGTTTTTTTTAAAACAAAATATATCCCCAAGAGATCTGTGGTGAGATGACACAAGAAGTGAATGATATTCTGCTCTAGGAAGCAGTCCTACTTCATTGGCTGCTTTTAGATTGCCATGGTAGTATTTCTATTCTATATCTTTGCTATGAAATGTGAGGAGCAGCTTCTCTCTTCCATCAGCGTGCTGCAGCTTCCTCCCTATCGTACGTATTGCTTCAGATATGATGGTGTTCAGTCAGGATTAAGACCTCATTGTGCAGCTGCTTGGTCTCAGGATGTTTGAGTACAGTGTAAGCTCTGCACACCAGAGCTTGCCGCAGCCTTGACTCATTTGGGTGGCAATTCCTCCAGGAAACCACTGTCAGATGGGCTAGGAGAGGACAGCAAGAATAATGTGAGTGCAACTGTGGTGAGGGTGGAAGAAGGGAGGCAAATTTTTGTGGTGGATGCTGGGATAGGACTAGTGTTACTGCTGATTTCTATTTGAGTTATCTTCTCTTTTGCACATTGCTAACGTCCCATTTAGTGGGATGTGAGCTGATTCAACAAGGGCTTGCATTGTGTAAAGAATATGGGAAGGACTGATTTTCACTTGGTTACAAAGATTCTTCTTTTCACACACTTAGCAGTCTTCCATCTCCAGTGAAATACATAATTTCCCTCCATTATTTCCTTCTGTGTGCCATATATCCAGCAGCCTGATCCTGAGCACTTGTAAGTAAATAGGAAACTTGTGGTTTTTTTTTCTAGGCCTCATTTATGGTTAATGATGAGCGTAGCATGTCTGCATTCAGCCTCATGCACTGTGTCCCCTCACATCAGTGAAGTTGGTCTCATCCTCTCCATTGTACAGTTCCTTCAACGTGATATGTGCAGTCATCAAGAAACAGTGTTTAATTTCAGGGATTTCTCTACATTTGGCTTTCATATGAAAGAGAACCCCAAACTGAAACAAGTGGCTGTTTTCTGAGTCTTGCAGCCCATATCCAGATTCACTGTAAAGATTCTTGCCATATTCATCTGGCCAGATCCATTCATCTCATTGCCATTCTCCCTCCAGCTTTGCAAGCATCCATGCTGACATCCCGGCTTGAACATCTGCATCAAGAATGTCAGGAAAACAGGTGTCAGTGTTTTTTCAAAAAGCCAAAATCCCATTCCCTGTGGCTTCCCCAGACTTCCTGGAGTAGAACAGACTTACAGGGCTTTGAATCTTTGCTTTCCAGAACATGTCGATGGCTTCCTGCTGGAAATTATCTAGATATTAACCAATATAAGAGAGCAAGAGGGACGGCAGGCCAGGCATTCTTCCTCTTCTTTCCAGTGGTGATCCTCCAGGGAGGCAGCATATTGCCTTACACCAAAACCTCCCTCTTTTTCTATCACTGGAGCCCTATCTGTGTGCCTGGGATTCCAGCATGTTGCAATAGATGTCTTTGCTTACAATTCAGGATCATATCTGAAATAAAAAATGAAGCCTTCGAGATTAAATCCAGTGCAGGATTTAGGTACTTAAAGTAGGATTTGAGCACTGTTTTGATACTTAAAGGCAAAGCTGAGACCGCTGACATACCACGTTATCCCTGCAAGTGCCTGTGCTCCTTTGGTTACTCATTTTGTGACCTTAAATGCTTTAGGAGGCTGAACATTTATTTCAGTGTATTTAGGGAATGCTTTGCATGACAAGGTTGAATATTTCTGCCCTTACTACCTTGGTAAGCTTGAGCTGGATTCACCAGCTGTCCCTGCGGGTCTCTGCAGGGTCGGCATTCCCAGTACACCGTGTACTCCGTGACCAGGCTCCTTGCAAGACGCCGCAGAGATGACCGCTTTCTTTGAAAACATGGTAAGCAGAAGAACCAGTTGCCATCATCACAGTTCCATCCTCTCCCAGGGTTCAGGACATCAAGGAGCCAATACCACAGATCCATACTGTCATCTGAATTCAAGGAGAGTATCTTAACCAACCGTGTTCTTGGAGTCTTGAGAAAACACACGCTCCGTTAGCTGAAGCTTTGCAGCTAGGGAGATCTTTAGATTAATTGATACAGCAGGAGAGGGAGAAAGAAAGCTAAAATAGGAAGACCCCTTTGTCACCTCGTAGGGACAGCTTTCTTATGAGGATAAATTATGCATGCTGACCTGGTTCCCAGGACTGTTTCTAAATTTTGCCTAGTGATTTCAAATAAAGGAGCTGCAGCGTTCTGGGAGCAGAGAGTGGATGCAGGATTGTTTTCTGCATCTCTCCAGTCCAATGAAGTTTGAATTCTTGTGTGTGTGCACAGCACCTTTTACTGAAGAGCTGCACTCTCCAAAGGCAGGAGCACAGATAGGGCCGTATGGAGCACCCCCAGAGGACGTGGGTTCGACTCCTCGGGGCAGAGGAGTGAATAGACCTGAGTCCCTCATGTCCTGCAAGGCTACTGCCAGAAGAGTAATGTTTCCGCTCCATCAGCAGCATTTTTGTGAGTAATGAATTGTTTGTTTGGGGGGAAAAAAAGAGAAAAAAGAAAAAAAAAAAAAGATGAGAGTTACTCCTTTCAGAAGGATCTTCCAGACTAGGTCCTGGCAGGGGACGGATGCCACCCTGCAGCCCTAGCGAGGTGTCTGGAAGACAAGAGGAGTGAGCCAGCTCTGGCCTGGAGCCCATTTGCAGGGCAGTCCCAGGCAGCTGCTCGCAGCCTTTGGCAGCAGCCCACCTCACGCAGCGTGTGTTAACTGATCTGGATGCCCTTCTGATAGATCTGCCCTCCTCACGTGTGTATGGGGGGCCCGGGCTGCACTTGCAGATGTCTGGGTCCTGCTTCAGGAGCAGGCTAAGCCCTCCACTGAAGTGGTTTGCCAGAATATTGCCAGCAGATCCCCCAAAAGGCAGCGTCCGTGGGCTGGGAGGTGTGAGAGCGTTGCAGTTGCGGGGCTGGGAGCAGAGGAATGTCTCTCTTCTGCCTTGTTTTCGGTACTTTGACGTAACATGAAGCATTTTGCCAGCTGCGGTTTTCTGAGAACAGATTGGTAAACTCTGACTTGTTGCATCAGCCTGACAGCTGACTTCCCACACAGTTCAGCGTCTGCAGCTCTCCGCTGGGGCCAAAACTGAGCAGTGATTCATCCGCTAAAACAGGTCCAGCACACCAACAGTCTATTACTTGTAATAATGCTGAGGATGGGTGGGAGGTAGTTTAACGCCCTTTGGACTCAATTTAAAATGTCTCTTTGTCCTCTCTGTTGCTGGGAAGTCAAAAGAATACGCTTTGTTTGAAATTTTCCAGAAAAGAAAAAAAGTTTCAGAATACCAAAGCCTCAAATAGGAGCTGATGGCTCCAGTCTGGGCACAGACAATTGAGTTTGAGGGAATTTATAGCAAGCCGATCCTTAATGTGTCCCAGGAATTACTTGATTTGCTTGTTCTATTCCCTAGCAAAAGAAACTGTGGGGATACAAATTTAATACGATCTAGGAGCTCGTGTTACAGTTTACTGCGTCCTTGGACAGCTGTAAATCCTCCTCTGATGTATTTGCTTAATATTTAGGCTTAACGTGTTTCAACAACAAATCAGGCTACAAAATGAACCTGGAATCCGTCCAGCCCTTATCCCAGAGTCCCCACAAGCACCTTCAGCCCCAGAGGTGAAACGATGGTGATCTACCTGTGAATATCCCAGGTCCTCGTTCTGTTACGTGTGCTGAGCATAACAAGACAATAAATCACGAGCCTGATCCTCAGCTAAGGCAAAGATTTACATCCCCTGTGCTGAATTACACCCGCAGAGGAGCTGATTCCACCGTGAACAAATACAGCATTTTTAATCTACCAATCGATCCACAGCTCAGCTAATGAAACTTTGCAGCCCTTAAAATGTCCTGGCTCCAACTTGAGTGTCTCCTGCATCTGGGTTTTCTCTCATCAGCACTTTAAGGCTGGTACTGCATTAAAACTGCACACACGACTACAGTTAAGCTTTTCAATAATGAAGTCACTTTATTTATTGAGAAATTTCATCACAGGATACATGATTCTTGGCAGGGCAACTTCTGAGCAGGAAGCCTGCAGTTACAAAGGTATGCATAAGCGTGTGTAAGGGTATATTGTTTGCCTTCCTTTTATTACAGGAAGGATATGGTTTGGTTGTGTTTTTGATGAGTTTTATTTAATTGTACACCGAGATTTTCCTAGATTTTAACTTCAGACTTGACAAACGTTTCTACCCCTCCTGCTACGGAGATGCAGGGAGAGTTGCTCTGTGTTTTGCAGTGGTGCTTTGCAGTTTGCACACAGCTCTTCATCCCTGGGCACACCTTGCTGGCCAGGAGAGCTGGCACAGACAATGGGCAGGCTTGAAGCCCTGGGATAATTGCTGGGGTTAACAGACAGCATTCAGAGATCTGCATAAGAAAGATTCTGTTGAATTGATACTACTCCTTTTTCAATTTTGGTCTGTAATCTTGGGGTTGTATTTAAAAAAAGAAAAACCTTAAAAGTAAATCCACTGACAAAATGTACTGGCTATAGACACTGATGTTTTCTGCTTCCTATGGCTATCTGATTGCCTAATTACAGTCATTTTGAAGTGATTGCACACTCTTTTATTTTTATTTCACAGCATTTGGCTCTAAGGAAGGACCTAATGCTGGGTATTTTTACAAAGAGTAAGTCGTCCTGAAAACAGATGCTCAGTCCTTTCTAATTGAGGACCTCTCTGCTTAGAGATGAGGAATGGACTTAAAGTGGGAGCCTGTGCTCTCTGTCAGGTAGAAAACTGAAGTTTTCAAGAAAAAGAGCACTTGTCTCCAGTTGGGTTGAGCACCCTGGGTAAGCAGCCAAACTGTTGTTGTCTCTGGCTGACCCCAGACTCCCTGTCTAGGAACTGCAGTGGGTTTTGCTTCGGAGAGTACCAGCCTCCCCATGGCTGCTCTCTACTTCAACCTTGATGAAATTAAGAAATACAGAGGTATGATTCAAAATAAGAAAGCTGGCTGGTTTTGAAGCTCAAAAACAACATTGATTTCTGTTCCACTTCCAACTGGGGGTCAAGGGAAGGTGGTTGTTTCAGGTGAGCCAGCTCTTTCCTTCTCCTCATACGGTTGTTTCTCTGGGGCTCAGTTAAAAGCCAGTCCCCACCTTCTGAAGTGTCATTTGCAAGTATAACTACTGGCTTCCTCAGTGGCCTTCTTGATTGCTTTCTAATGAATCATCTTTGTTAATCCACTGTAACATGATACAAAAATGGAACCCAGCATTTGTCATCAGCTTTCTTTTAGGAGATAAAGTTTCAGAGAGTTTTACCCTTGACTTCTCTGCTTTACAGATCCCATGATTTAGTGCCGTGAAAGTAAAACACTTGTGCTGTAAGAGCAAAACAAAACTGTTCTTCATAAGCATTGTACATTCTGAGAAAAATGCTGCTATCAATCCAAATAAACAATTAGGATTATTTTGCCAGGCTATGTCTGGTTGTGAAAACAGTATCAAAGGAGGAAAAGAAAAAGAAATTATTCTGCTGTGTTTTGCTAGCTCTGGTTCTGGAGACTTTGGCTGGATGGCTGGCTGGGAAGGGAAACAGGTTGTTATCAGTAGTTCAGCGTGCTTGTAAAGGGTGCCTCTTATTGCTAAGCCATCAGAATAGCACTTAGGATGACTCAGAAGCAATCTCGGGGTAAAATGCACACAAAATAATTGCTGCAAACAAGTCAGCCAGCACCAAGAGCTACAATTCAGAAAGCGGATTCCACATAGATTTTCAAGGGGTTTCTGTGCTTATTTTGACTGCATTGTTACCACAAACTTTTCAGACAAATTCTTGGAAAGTCTCTCACGTTCACATGGAGAACTGTCATTAGAGCTGTAGTCATTGCAGAATTAGTGGTCGGTGACAATAACATGGTTTTTAACACGTGTAGGACTGGGGCTCTGGAGCTCCAGGGTGGCTGGGCTTGGTGTTGTGTAAACATATACGAAACCAGTGCCATGTCTCCATGTGCTTACAGTCAAATGGGCTATAGTTATTTGATGAAAATATCAACACAGCATTAATTTCACTTACAAACTGTCCAGCTGCTAATGTCACACAAATGCTTGCTCAGTCCTTTCTTTTGAGATGAGTTCTGCCTGAAGTGGTTTTGCTAGAAAAGCACAAAAGTCTTTTTGCTCCAATAAGTTATCTATAATCGGAGCTAATTCAGAAAGGACCTGCACAACGAAGAGCTCTGCTAGCAAGGGTAGCTCCACCAAAGAAACAAGTTTTGCACAAAGAGGTGCTTGCAGAATTGGGCCCAGTGATAGCTATGAAAACTGTTTCTGGAGAATGATTTTAACAGCATTTATATTGTTTTCGCTAACAAAGAGATTCTGAAGACAGCGACCTTTCAGCTTTGATTTTAGAAGTCATGCGACTAATCCAGTTTGTACAGATGGCTTTTTTATGTTCATTGCAAACTTCAAGGGAATGCTTGAACGGAACTGCAATTGAACCTAAGCTTCCCAAAGTTTCAGCTTTGGCCTTGTACCGTTAACGGTATAAAGAACCATTTCATAAGCTCAAGCTGGTGTGTTAGTGAAAAGCGTGCGCAAGGTACTGCTGCTTTGTTGGATCTCACCAACGGCAGTGGAGAGCACCTTGCTCCAAACATCTGAAAGCTCCAAGTTAATTGAGAAGAAAGAAAAGAACCCTCAAGAATGAACAACAGCATCAAAATCCTGAAATTTTATTATCCTGACAGAGATCTTCTGAAGTACAAAGGACCAAGTCCTGTTTTGGAACCCATCTGGACCGTGATTAGGCAAACTCCTCTGTAGTGCCATATTTACTAGCCTAGAGCATGTGTTGCTAATTCAGGACGTCTTTAAGTCACAGCCTCACATCTATAAAGTTTAAGCTTAGCAGGAAAACATGAAAAAGCACTCTTCTATTAATCAGCAGCGCCAGAAATAAACCTTGATATCAGGAATTTAAACCTCATACTGCTCAGATGAATGCTGCAGCCTACCATGTACAGCAGGGCTGCATATTGCCTCTCCGTGAAGGATGGCTGTTAAAAAAAGGAAAAGAGTGGAGAAAATGCATTTACTTAAAACACTCATCCTTGTAAGAGTGCTGCATGGCGTGTACATAAAAAAGGTATTTTTCTCCCACAGTTTAGGCAAACAGAATTTTTTAGTTAGATATTATCACCTGGAGAGAGCCCAATAATAAGTAATTTAGTCTGGAAGGGGATTTTGTACATTTCTGATTAATATTTACAAAAGGCTTTGTGTATTTTTGCTCAACGCTAATGAGGCAGCAGATCAAGTTTAACAAAAAGGACACTGTAGATTGAAATATGGTATTGTGCCCATCAAAGTCTGCCTCCTCTCTGCTTGGCTTATGATGAATACCGTTCTTTAATAGCGGGCTGGTGTTCGTGAAAAACTTATTACAGAGACTAAGAGAGAAGCCAAGAATGAAGGAATGCCTGACTGGCAGCAATCAATCACTCCCTTTTAAAGATGAACGGATCCTTCTTTTTTTAAAGTAACACTTCATAAAAAGGTCTCAAACATAAATATGCAAAGCATTAGAGCAATTACATCCCGCGTGATCCCTGCAGTATTTCTGGTACATGGCTTGACTTTAGTGCAGTGTACATAATGAATGCAGTAAAATGGCAAATCTCTCTAAAAAGAAGACTGATATTTAGAGGAAAGTTCTTGCTGAAGAGTGTTAATTATCTGCAGCAGTAAAGTGAGATTATTTAGATTACTTTCAAAAAGTGTCTCCTTATAGACTTTATTTTCTTTAGAACTTTATTTTTCTTTCGATAAAGGAGGTCGATGTACGAAAGATAAAGTCGAGTCCCTCAGATGTAATCTGTATACGTGGACCCAGAGTGGACCAGGGACAGTGCACTTAGTGGCTATCACACACAGATAGTTCCTCTTTCCGTGCCTCATTTGCATTTGCATTTTCTGCAACTGTGCCTGCAATTACAATCATTTTACATGCAAATTAGGCATACAACGTGCAGTTTTAAAGCAAGTTGAGTTCTCTACATGTGGCGCAGAAATATTTCTCCTCCTTTCACACGTATTGATTTGGTTGTGACTTCCCAAGTCGCAGACCTTTATTCAGTATTTGACAGCCGAGGCCCCAGAACACGGCGTGCCACTTAATGCAATACAGTAGGGTTGGAAATTGAAATTAGTGGAGAAAAAAAGGTTTATTTTCCAATCCCTAGAAAAGCTTCTGCTCTACACAGCAGAAGTAGGGAGTTAATTTAAGAGGTGCCACCTAGATGTTTCATTCAGGTATTAGGAATTTTTAACGGCCTGTTATTTTTCCCGTTTAGAGAACGTGTTTTCCATTTCCAAAGGTCTGTTACTCTCTTTAAAAATAACACTAAGAAGGGCTGGACAATAGCTGTCAAACGCAGCAGACGGGAAACTGCAAGATGTTTAACAAGTGGGTAACCGTAGAGTATGATATCAGATGCGAGCAGCGGTGCTCAGTGTGGCACGGCTGCAAATGAGGAGCGCTGAATCTGAGACCTGGCGGCCGTGGGGGGCTCTGCCGGGAGGGGCTCAGCTCCACTCCGCCGAGTTCACGGGAAGTCAGAAATATTTTCTTCCTTTCAGAATAGGAAAGTGACATTTGGTGAAAACGGAGGTTCTTTCCCCTCGCAGAGACAGTGTGGGTTACTCATAAAAGCATAATGGCTTTCATTCAGAGGTGCCATATGGCTGCTTATAAGATTTCTGCACAGCACTTGCTGTAGCAGTAACTAAACAAATGGCACTATAGTACAATATAATACCTGTCAAGAACAGTGATAAAGAATGTTTTATTTCTCTGCTCTCTGTCCTCCTTTCTCCCTTCCTCTCTGGAAGCACTGCCTGTGCGAGGCAGCACCCGCTAGATGGTACTGCCATGCTGCTCCCCTGCATCCCCTCGGCCTCCCGTGGCGGCCACATTCCCACGGCAGGAACCCACCAGGCAGAGCTGCACGGGCTGGATGTGGGAGCTGTGTGCTGCCCGCACAGCCCTCACCAGCAGTAGCAGCCCAGGGGACAAAGCACTCCTTGTTTGCTCTCCCTTCAGGCGTAAAATAAGCCCAGGTCTCCAAGCAGTGCTCAGTGCCATGGGGATGCTCATGGAGAGGTACACGCAGCTGCCCCGATGTGGGGTGGAGGGAAGGCCCCAAAAGATGCCCTGCCCGAGCTCAGCAGTGCTGCCCTGTGTGGGGAGCAGAGCAGATCCTGCACCTCTCAAAAGCTGCTACAGATATCTTGGTGCCTCCTGTCTCCTCTTTGGAAAACGCTTATTATCTTCTCTTTTTGAGGCTAGATTAATAAATGCGTGTGTCAGATGCTCGGCTCTTCTCCTAACAAGCAGCCATAAAATACCACCAAATGATGTCTAACTTACACGAGCTGTTGTGTCCCTGAATGTTCTGAGCAGTTTAGTAATGGTCCTCGTTTGAATGTGTTTAGTTTTGGTAAAAGATGGCTCCACCTGCTTACATGGGCAGGAGGATGGGAAATGCTGCAGTCCCTGCTCCCTGGATAGCCTTCATGTGTTGTTTACAGAATAACACATCTTCTCTCTGCCTGTGCTTTTCCCCATAGGATCACTGCGGGCTCCTACCAGCTCTGAATATATTGGCTCTCCGATCAGCACCCTCACACATACCCCTCTATCATGTTCTTCTTAGCTATCACACTCCAGGGAAATTCGGTTTAAACCTTCCTTGATTAAAAGGCAGCCATGACCACATATGTAGGGAGCGTGCGGTTTTTTGTACGTGCCTGTGTCGTTCTTAGAGCACTTCCTTCACACAGCCTGAATTCAAGATTCTGCATGATGTGTTCCTCAGTCCTTCCGTCCATCTGTCCGGACAGGCAGCTCATTTGATGAGTTAACCATTCTGAACGTTTTAATATTTATGTGACTCTTGTGCAGCTCAGCACTTGCTTTATGTGGGATTGCATATTTGATAAGATCACAGATTCACTCTGTGCCAAAGCTGAAGTCCTACTGAGGTCTGACTGTACTTCAGATGTCAAAAAAATATGAATAGGTGGTCTTAATGTTCTCCTCTGGTGTTATATCTGTCTATGGAGAATATAGCTTACAACAGATTAGAAGCAATAGAGGAGTTGACATATACTGAGAGAGCAGTAAGAATGATGCTTGTTGACAATATCAGCTGAACCTGTAGGGGAATTTTCTTTTTCTTTTTTTCTTTCATTCTTTCTTTCACTCTTTCTTTCTGTGAAATTTGCTTATTTATTCCCATACGCCCTGCTCTTTCTGCATCAAGTTCCAGCTCCTCCATCAAAAGCGGTTTTGTAGTCGAGGCAGTTTCAACACCCTTACCTATCTGCACAGACCCTCGCATGGCACTCATTGCTGTTCTGCCCAAATGGCTCACAGGGCTGTCTATCTCTCTGTTGTTTAATATTTATATTTATTTGCAAACAGCCTGTGTAGCTCTAATTCATGCTTATTCTACCTCGTTAGGAATTCATTGAAGTAGACTGCCTGTGTTTCTGTGCACCAATATACTGCAGTCCCTCTGCACTTCAAACTTCACGTGTAAAAAGGTTTGCAGCAAATGGAATTGTGTAGCGAATAGATTTGTGTTTATGTCCACTTCAGGCTGCTTTGGGGCTGCACCCGTGTGTGTGAGTAGTCTGTGATTCTATACAAGTGCATTAGGCATGAAATGATGAATTCACCTCTTAAGCAAAAGAAAAAAAATCCCTATTTTCAGTCCTTTATAGTGAGTGCTGCAAATAAAGCAGTCCTTCTGGAAGATGGGTTACTGTTGAATGAGTAATGGAAATTCTGACCAAAATTTTGTGAAATCTGACTGCACTGGATGGGGGGAGAAGGAGAAGAAAGCTGTGCTGACATGTGATGTCTTGATCCCATCTCATTCTTGTCCTTAGGAACAATTTCTGTGGTTAGATGCCCAAAACTGAATTTACAGACGTGAATTTCACAACTTCCATTGGGAAACTGCATCCTAGCATCAGCATACAGCTCTCCAGGGCACACGCTGACCTGGGTATCAGGCAGGTCACCTGGGTCCAATTAAAACAAGTTCATAAGTGTTGCTTTCAGAGCCTGGCTCCAGGGATGGCATTACGAATGTACTGAGGATGGAGTATTGCTTCATTGTCGTCTTTAGGTTTAAAAAGCACAGCACAGGACATACTAAAACCCGGGATGAACTCTCTTATTGGTGCTGGTGCTTTCAGAACCACATACATCACTGGGTGTCAATAGCCCGCGTTGCACTATACGTCTGTACTGTCCTTAATTCCTGGAAGGTTTAATGCAAAGTGAATTCCTTCTGTGGGCTCACAAGCATAGGCCAGCCCTCGGTTCCCTCCTGCTCCTTGTCCTTGGGGTCCCCACAAGATCTGACTCTGAGGTGGCTGTGGGACTGCACCGTGCTGTCGTTGGACTCGCACTGAGCCGGACCCCGTGGTGTATGTCTTGGCTGAAGTTCAGCACTGTATGTTGTTGGAATTCATGGGCAGCATACCGAGATGATGTGAGGACCCAGTAGAGGTAATTTGCTAATATGCAATCACAGGATATAGGCACTGCTTTGTTCGAGTGCAGCGTGAATCCATATTACATGCTCCCCCAACTGTTGGCACACAGGGGCAACCAAGGAGCTGAATTTCCAGGGCAGAGGCTTTAGCTGGGTTCGAGGAAGGAGGAATATAATGCAGGACTACAGAGTTTCTGTTTTTCTGAACCTGATAGAATGATAGATCACTACGGAAGAAAATTTGGAACAGTTTCAAAAACGACACTCTGAAGTAGATGGCAGATTTGGAATATTGTGCCATTTCATCTCATGCACAATATGGCACAGGTTGGAAAGCAGGAGATACAGAGCTTTGAGGGCATATTTGATGTGCCACTGTCTCAAAGGACCGTTTCTTTAGCTGAGGATGGAACCATACTGTGAAAGCTCAAAAGGAAGTCTACACTGTGAGGAGTTATTGGCATTCTGTAAAGTAGGAGTATGCCTAACATGCCATAACAAGAGAAGGTAATGCAGAACTGTAATTAACATGATGTTATTTTTAATTCACAAAAATACTGTTTATAGAGCTGCACTGAAAGAATCTGACTCTTAATGAAGATTGATTGCAAGTCAGACTTCGCCTTTCATTCTGCAGATTTTTGCACACTACGAGAAGTGAGCTGGGACTGAGATCATTTGTTTGGAGCGCGGAGACCCTCGAGTGTCCCCTCCTCTTTCATCCCAGCCAGGGGCACTTCTGCATCGCCTGGCACAGGCACGGCTGCACTATGGGGTCGCGAGGCTCAGTCCCATCTCTGTCTACATGGGACCTGCCCTTCCTCATGGCTCCCCTTTGCTCCAGATGTCAGAAGCCCTGTTTGCTGAGGCAAGGTTATGCCTTGAAAGAAAGGGAGCGGTTGTGCTACAATGAATACCATCTTCCTACCCCTTCATATTACTGTAAGAGTAGACTGTGTCATTTCTAATAGACTACTGCCCCAGATCAGCCTCATTTAGCACCAGCTCTGTGATACTCTGAATAAATCAGCATAGGTCTACAGGGCTCAGGAGGTTTGTCTAGCTGAAGAGAGTTAATTTTTATGCACAGGACATTTCCATACTCAGCCAGCAGCCAAATTTCTGCCAGGCCTCACCATCCACATCAGCATACCCAGTGTATGCCAGGACACAGACTTTGCAGTACTTGGAGTGTTGCATTTCTTTGCTACAGGCTATGCAAAAAGTTGAAAGCAGGGGGCTGTGTGGGAAAAGTAAGCCTGGAGATCGTTATGTGGACAGCAAGTGATAAGGGCTCTTTTTAGGTCCCCTTCCTCCCTTGCCATTGGAGCTGCCCCACCTTTGTTGACCTCTGAAGAAATTGAAGGTGGTCTCGTGAAGCCATTCCTCGTTTGTTCCAGGTCGGCCTCACTTCCCCGAGCTGATCCAGCCACAGATTGAGGAGGGATCGTGCAGTCAGCTCAGCAGGAGCTGTGCAGGGCTGCCACTGCTGGAGGAATGTAGGGAAGCAACTCACTGAAGCAGGAGGAGGTCCTACTCATGAGCAGGAGGAGAAAAACCACATTTTACCATAAAAGGTATGCAGCACAAAAGTTAAGCTGCTCTTCGAGTGTCAGAGAAACTGAAAATATTCCTGTCAATTCTTGTCTGAAGTTTTTCCAAAAAAAATCCCTACACCCTTTTGCTGCCATAAATAAATATAGAAATATCATCCATTGAAGGAAGAACCTTGCAAGAGTCCCTCCTCAGTTTCTGTGAAGCTGTATTACAGTCACACTACAACGGTTTTCATTTCACTTTACTGCTAATTAAACTGCAATATTGTGTAGCAGTATGTATTACTGATGATCAAAACTGTTTGTGTATCTTGTCACATATCCTCTGCATTCCCAGGAATAGAGAGAGCTTGATTCTGCCTTCAGATGAGACAAAATCTGAAGGGAACTTGAATAAGAAATGACACGAGTTAAAAAATGTGCGACAAGATTCAGAAGGAAAGGGCTTTTCAGATCAGTAGTTGAAAGTAGAGTTGGATGAAACCGTCGTATCAAACATTGCTTCCAATCCAGGCAGGGCTTTGACTGAAGCCTGTCTGTGCAAACAGCAAATTGCAGCGGAATTACGGCTTCATGGGGAAGGTGGATCTGGGTTGGAGTGATGCTGGACACCCAGAATCCGCTTGCTGTTGGGAACAGGACCGCTGTGAGCAGGCTGTTCCCACCCCTGCAGCATGGCACCTCGCAGCCCTGATCCGCACTGAACTTTGTGGGTGTCTGAGGAGCAGGGCTCTGATCTCAGCTCCAGATCTGCTCCTGAAAAGCACGTCGGGAGGAATGCAGCAAGGGTGCAAAACAGGCGAATGGAAACAGTCCCACGGCACTTCCTTTTTTTTCTCCCCTGGAGCTCCATAAAGCCAAACTGCTGAAGTCTGCAAAGCAATAATTAAAATGCTGTATACCACGAGTGTTTCAAGGGCTGTCTCTGCTCTCCACTCTGCTGCTAATATCTAGCAACAGCAAACACGAAATGCTGGGTGCCGTTCTGTTCTGAGGCAGAGAAGCTTAGAATTCATAACCTGATTTCATTTTGGGTCTGCCTGGGGACTCAGAAATCTGGGCCTGTTTCTTACGTGTAAGTCTGTTGCTCCTCGTCAGGTTATCTTTTCTCCCATTGCTTTTTTTCAGGGTTTCTCCAGTTGACACACATTTCAGAGGTGAATTCATTCCACATTCAGCAACTCTTGCTTTTTTTTTTTTTTAATCTCCAGAAGTTGCATGCTCTCCATGCTGCTTTTTTTTTTTTCACTGTATCTTAAAGAAAAAAAAAAAAAAAAACGAAAG
The DNA here is from genome assembly GCF_038088225.1 of Cyrtonyx montezumae. Lineage (NCBI taxonomy): Eukaryota > Metazoa > Chordata > Aves > Galliformes > Odontophoridae > Cyrtonyx > Cyrtonyx montezumae. Next base: position 12,980,038 of record NW_027072100.1, on the reverse strand, counting down.
TGCAATTTTGGCAAGGATCTGAGCTACACTCTTAAAAGCAGGGAAGAAATTTTGAATTAAGAGTAACTCAGTATGGTGCGACACTGTCCTCAGCTCACCCCATTATTCCTGTGTGTTGTGGCACATATGGCATTAGTACAGTGTGTGAGATTCCCTGCAAAGCTAAGGAGAGGTAGGTTGATTTAAGGACATGGTTTCCAGCCAGATTTTCAGCTTTAACTTTAAATTTCTTTTGTGTTAGAGGAAGAGAATGTTGAAGTTAATGATAAACATTTTTTCAAAGAGATTGTTTTTTTCCTTAAAGGTTTCAAGTGGCAGTGAGTAGAGCACTGGACTTCTTCACTGTAATTAATTTAGAAAAAGTGCAGAAATTTAAGTGAAAGTTTGGGGTGTTGTGTCCCTTAGGAAACTCCTGTTTTTCTCAGTGACAGTGGCAGTCCTCTTTAAAGGCTGTCCCTTCTTGCAATGCACAGGAGCACCTATGAGCAGGACAGAACCTCTGTTTTGAATCTCATGGTAATGCTCAAGTGTAGAAAATGCTGTTGACCAAAAAAACCAACAGTTACTCTGATCTTTGAGGGTTTTCTGTTGGATTGCCACTGGTGTGCTCTTTTAGAAATGGCATTACAGCATTTTGCATTAAAAAGAAATAAATTCAGAATAAGAGGTGCTGATATTTGGAATGCTGTTCAAAACGTTTGCCTTGTCTGACAGCAAAAAAAAAAACCCAATCATAACTGTCTGCTGAAATATAAACTGAGGTATCCATACCAATGATCTGGTGATGACTTTGAACAGATTATTTATTTAAAGATGAGAACATTTAGGAAAATGAACTGTTTTCAGACAGAAAAGATCCAAAGATCCTCCCAGCCTTAACCCAGTGGGACCACACATTAATGTAAGGGTCTGCCATTTCAAATCCTTCAAGCAGGTAAGAGTTTTGCCATGAAACACCACCTCAAGATGTGCTGAGGACACAGAAGGTACTGTAAGAGCAGCAATAGCGGCTTTAATTTATCAACAGCTTCTCCCAGGAGAGTTTCATTGGGGTTGCAAATGCCCTAGTCCTTTAAATGCCTTCTTTACAGCTGCTTCACACTTGTACGTGCGCGATTGTTGGAGTTGCAGTTGTTAGGAATTTGGATTCCTAGTTCTGCAGTGCTTTTGTTAATCCCAGTAATCACCTATGAGCTTTTTAGGCTGTTAAAAATCCCTTCAGTTTTCTGGGATTTCTTGTTGTAAGTGTGCAGTTACATATAGATGAAGTGGAATATTAAAGGAGACTGTCTAGCTTCCTGCCTTGTTTGGAATACGGCCAGACCCACAGAGGTCCCGGGAAGTTGTAATTTGATGCCAGCAAGATAAGAATAACAGATATGAAAAAAGGAGAGCTCTGCTGGACTCCAGACAAAGTTATGCAAAGCAATAAAAGATGCAGGTGATGGATTTTTAGGACCTGACATTAACATTGTCCGTTACTGCTGAAAAGTCATGTGTAGGGTGAAAAAGGCAACTGCTCAACAGAGCAGAGCAACGTTGCACAAGAGTCAGTGCCAAAAGGAATAAAGCAGTGTGTCAAATCGAAATTTTTAGGGGAATGAAGGGAATTACCAACATTAAAATTTGGCTGTGAACTGAGGCTAGCACCTCTTCTCATATGCAATATGAATTGAGCCTTTTAACAACTGCAGATGGCCAGAACCTGTATTTCACTTGTCTGTGCCTGTATTCCTACTATAGGTTGGAATTAAGCTTTTCTTCCCTTCTTTTTTATCTTATCTTTAGCTTTTTCCCATAAGTGCTACAGGAGGAGGATGTAGCACAATGCCAGGACCATTTCTCTGAGCCAAGTCCCTGAGGATGGGAGAACAGAGGGACAAGGAGGGTGAAGCCCTTGTCCACCCCCAGATCCCTGCCCCGCAAGTTTTCCTACCAAGGAGTCAGCATTTGGGCATTTCCTCTTACTTTCTTAGGGCCTTGACCATGAAGGGCTCAAAAGGCATTAGAAATGGTTGGGGAGGAATGGCGAGGCACACAGCGAGGTTCTGTGCACTGAACTTTCATTGGGTGATAAAAGATCATTTGTTTGTGTGAGAAAACTGGTTAAAGAAATGTCATTTGGAACATGTGAAAGAGGCGCTCCATCTGTAGCCTGAGCTCATGCTGCGTAAGTAGAAACAGCTCTTGGTTTCAGAATTGGAGCTAGTTGGAAGAAAGACTCCTGTCAGACAAATAAACCAGTGTGTGGAAACGTCAGGGCCAGGAAAAAAATGTGCTTAAATTATCGGAAGTAAACACCTGGGTTAATACGGCCTTTTCCCTTTCTTTCTTCTCTTTGTTAGTTTATGACAGAAACTTTTCTTCATGGCTTGGAGTAAGGAAAATTTTTAGATCTTGAAAGTTCTCATCGAGTAGAAAATTCATTTCCCATTCTGTGCTAAGACACAGCTATACAGCAGTCTCTTATATTTATCTTCCTATGCTTCTATGTAGGATAAGCAGGAATATAAATCTATAAGTGAAGTGACAGGTTAATATAAATGGTTTGAGTGAATCTCTTCCCTGATCATTTTTTCCTTCCTTTGCTTGATGTCACCGTATGAAAAATCTCACAGCGGCAACAAAATGTATGGTAATAGTTCAGAACAAAATTGAAAAATTTCTGAAAGTTGAACTGGAAGCATTTTTTTCCCGAGTTTATAGGGAGCATTTGGTATTTTTTAAAGTTTAGAAAACTTTTATGACAAGTAGATAAATTATGAAACTCTACGAACATGGAATTAAATGGAGTCTGAAAAGTGACAAACAGGGAGAAGAGAGAGCATGTAATTTTAGAACACGAAAAGGAAACTAAATTTGAAAAATTGCATTAGTATATCATTTCCAGTATGTAAGCCATTAGAGAAAAAGTGTAAATTACACCCTGTAACAAAGTAAAAATGTTTTCAATGTTTAAAGGTAATTTTGTATTACTGCTACTATTACTTAAACTCTTAGCTCTTATAAATATCTGAAGACAGGACCCCTGGTGATATTACCTGTGTCTTAGGCAAAGAGCAACAATTTCAATTCCATTCAACTACATTTGTATTTTGCCAAGTGCTATCAAGCACTGAGTTGCATAATTTGCTATCTAAAGTGAAATAGATATTTTTCGTGCTGCACATTTATCACTCTCCTGTGGGCCTCGTTACTGACAATCAAATCATAAAAGATGTTCAAAATTGTCATGATGCACTTATTTTCTCATGATATTTGATACAAATAGTTTCTTCTACAAAAATGGCCTTTTTTTATTTTTTTATTTTTGCCGTAGCATTTTAGAGTGGTTCTTAAAGGAACAGGATCCGTTGTTTTTTATCAGATTCTACACAGACGTTTGAAAAAATAATAAAAAAAAAAGGCTTTTGATAACTGATCCCATTTCTAAATATATAACTGGAATCTCATTTCTAGGAGTGGAGACGTAAGCTGATCACACAGCAAAATAAAAATGTAGACAAATTTCTGTTTGCCCCCATGAGGGATGCACTGTTATTTGTTCTATTTTCTGTCTTTTAATATGACCTCAGACATTGGGTGGTAGCTCTAATTTATAGAATGGCACCCAGATCACTCAGACTGCTCCAAATGAACCTCATCAGGGTTTGGGGGGACTCACCACAAAATCCCTTGTTCCCTAGGCCCGTTGAGTCCCCTCCGATGTGACTGATAAACCTGGTAGGGAGCGGACTGAGAGCACAGAACTCACGGCACAGGAAGCCACTGAGCCTCTGTGCACAAGGAAACCTGCAGGGGTTGGAGTTTGGAGGTGGGTTTGAGGCACACCTGGAGAGCACACCTGGACGTGTGATCTGCAGGGCACCATGCGATGACCACGAGCCGACTTCAGAGCCTGCTGTGCTTCCTGAGGAGCACGTACAGCTCCGTCCTCAATCCGAGGTAGCAGCTCACCCCGACGAGCTTGGAAGCATGCTATCATATTCCACAGCAGACCCAACAGATCTCTCCTTGAGCAGCCGGTCTCAAAACAGAAAGGCAGGAGGCAGAATGGCAGGAGGATGCCTGCCTGCTCTGTGAGTTTTCACTGCATTTTAAGCAAGAGACATCTTGAGATTTGTGCTTACCCAAATACTTATGCTTGCAAAAGCAAAGCCCATAAACATTTGTTTAAGGCTGCCCTGACATACAGAGTATTTAAACTTTTCACTGCTGCTGCTTGTGAGACATATCAAAATGTACATATTTTTCCCAAGATTTTATTCCCCGCACCCTTCTCTATGATTTGATGTGCCAGTTAAAAACTGATAGTCTCTGAGGTGATGATGGAGATAGGTGATTCGTGGTAGAAATACAGCACCGCTGACCTCATCCGCAGGAACAGCTGATGTTACAGTAAGAAGATGCTGGATATTTATTTGTAGGTATAAGGAAGAAATATATTTGTTAGTGAAATGGAGCTTGCTGCAGAGTGCATAAAGGTGAATTATTTGTCAGAAGACTGAAGGAGGTTTATGCAATATAGTATTATTGAGCCGGGCTATTAGCAGAGTGAATTGCTATTGTGACATGCCATTAAATTGTTTTTAGTGTCCACAAAGGTATCATTCTGGAGCAGGCTTGGTTAGTAACGAAGTTATATATTTACTGGACAGCAGGAGATCTCGGAATGAAAACAGTCTGTCTGACCATAAAGTGAAGTAAAAGAGAGGAGAGTTCTGTGCTGGAAGAGTTGACCTTTCACACCTCTCGTGAGTGCTGCTGAAGTAACCGTGACCCCACAGAAGCAGGCAGTGCCACTGCTGTGTGCGGCCGAGCAGCCGTGCATGGGCACTCTGCACTGCCCTCAGCACCTTCATACGGCACATACGCTTCACCACGCTTGTGAGAGCACCTCACGGTGGGGATGCTGTCCCATCCAGTCTTTCCTCTTGCTCAGGCAGGAGGATTACGACTTTCTGTGGCTCTCCCCAGATGTAAGCCAAGGCGTTGCTGGAGCCCAGGGCCACTGCAGGGGCTCATTCTGAGCATCAGCACCGCTAGCTGACTCAGCCTGGGCTCACCCGAGCTCTTCCCTCTGTCATTTTGGGAGGAGAGCTCACAGTCTGTCTTGTGTAGGTTGCAAAAGACGTTAATAACTCCCCCCCCCCAAGGTTTGCAAGCTGCTAGAAGAGAGCAGGGTTTGAGAATCCACTGTCAGCACAGGTGGCAGCATTAAGGTTGACTGCAGCGTTCCACCTTCAACTTAAGGAAATGCATCACATTACAGCATTCAGTCAGATACCCTTAATTTAATCACATTCATGTTCTGATTGGAAAAAAAGAAACGTTTGCCACAATTAACATTTAATTCAACGGTGCTAAAACAACGCAAAATTAGTTTAGGAAAAGGAAGGAATTAAATGTATGTATATATGTATATAGTTATACATATTAGATTAAATGCTTTAGAACATAAATCGGTGAAAGAAAAGTAATAAATAATGCATGGTGAAAATGTGATAATGTTTATTAAGAAGCAACAGCCTTGTCATCTTCATTTTCTTCTTCAGTGATTCTCCCCTCAAAGGGTTCACTCATTTGGGACTGCCTGCAATTTAGCCTGAGGCCACTCTCTCTAATTCTAGGTTGGAAATATACCTGCTTTGCAAAAATAAGTTAAAAGCAGAACAACTGTGCATGCTGAAGGTCTCCCCATTAAGCTCCTTAAAGGCCAGATAGCGAATTTTATGCTCTTGTTACTGTGGAAATCTGGAGACAGACAATAGGAGTCCAGAGGGAGATGGGGAAGGTGAAGGGACGGGGAACGTGTGGCAGCCGGAGCTGAGGCTGCGGGGTGCAAACCCTGCTGCTGCTCAGTGCTCTGCCAGCCCAGGCTGTGACACACCAATCCCCAAGCTCTCCCCCTGGCCTGCAGGACCCATCCCCAGGGCTGCCAGCCCTCCCTGCCCATAGAGCACTGCTCACCACCGCAGAAAGCCCCGCTCTGCTCAGCAGGAGCAGGCTGCAGCTGGGCATCTGCAGCACGGGGACCTGAGGCTCTGGGAGAGTGTGCAGAATTATTATTATTCATTACGACATTGTTCGTCACCAAGAACCTTTGCCCTTCTTATTTCTTTGTCTAATCTTTTGTCCCTAGCTGGAATAATGAGGAAATTTAGGCTACCAGTTAAAGAACTTTAGTACCGATAATGCGTTGCAGCTAAAACAATACGTTGACATTAGTGTGCTGTGACATATAAGCTGCTTAATTAGAGTTGCCATTTAATCTGTTTCTGCTCATTCATTTGCACTTGACTAATATAGGAAAGAAAGTATACCCACCTAGGTTTAACAAACAGGAGTAAATCCTCGTGGTGTGGAAACCAGACGGTAAGGACGTGTGCTCAGAGCAGGCACTAAATCCCTTCCTTCTCTCACATGTGCGAATGCAAAGAGATCCGCAGCTGAACATGTGCTGTTGTGCACAGATGTAGGTTCTCATTTCCAAATGTCTCCTGCAGTGGATAACATTAGCTTGCCAGTATATTTATGCTTTTATTATTTACTTGGGCTTTCCGTGGGATGTAATTCTAAGTTATCCTTCTGTGGTTTATTAGAGTCTATGGGATTTTATTCATCAGCCCAGCAAGGCATTTGCAAAAAGTGAAAAATACTCACTGGTTTCATCATGCATAAATAGATCAAGAAGATACACTTGGACTTTGGAATTAAGACAGAGGGTGGCTATGCATGACAGAGGTAAAATACAACTTTACGCTGTTTGGCAATGGATGAAGGCACTGAAAGGGTGAAAATTACATTTACACTCCCTCTAAGGCCCTTTTATCTCCTAAGCAGAATTAGGATCTCTTCTTCTCAATAAATGAGATAACATTCATAGCAAAACTTACTTTACTTCCTGCTTAATATATATGATAAAGGAAATGTTCAAAGCTTGAAGAAATGGAAGAGCTGAGTGGAGCACATGTAAGTGAGCCACCTGCTCACCTGCTCTGCTCCCCAGGTCATCAATGCATCTGCTCCTCTGTACAACAGCAGCACTGGCTGTCGCTAATGAGTGTGGGCAAGTTTTTTCTTAATAATATATGTGAAAGCAGGGGATGGAGTTAATACTGCTGTACTGCAGAGGAAGGAGTTAGAAAAGCATCACAAAAAGAGAAGCTAGTGCAGAGCAGTTTTCAGGTTGAAATTCTGATGGCAGCCTCACGGTCCAGGATGGGGAGAGCATCCCTACATCTGTCCTGGACGTAACCTGCGACAATTCCCAGTGAAGTGACCCAGGGAATGGCCTGCAGTTGACATTTTTATTCAGGGAAGATGATATGTAAATTCTTGAGCTTCTGGTTTTCAGTTAATGACAGAAACAGAAGTATCTGAAGTGCTGCAGAAGATCTTGTTCTCAGCCTAATCAGAAGTGGGAGTGCTTGAAATCCCCAACTGCTAATTTTAGCCCAACTTGCAGAATCAGGAAGGTAGTTTAGATGAGCACACTCTGACTCCAGCCCTGGAAGCTTTGAAGTTTCGGCTCCCACAGACAACAAAAGCCATCTCGGACGCTCAGGGGAAGCAGAAGTGGCTGGTCTGATATTTATTGCTCTGCTGCCGAAAACCTTCCAAGGACAAGAAATGAGGAGGACAGAAGAGAAGGAATCAGAGTGAGAAATGCAAGAAAAGGATACTGCAGGGTTGTTCAAGTGATAGATTAATTTTTCAGCATATCTGAAGTCGCTTTACTCTCAGTTTCATGAGTCAGCAAGTCTGATAACGTTAATTTGTAGTATCAGAGGTAAGCTTACACCTGTTTTTTATCCAATTAAGCCAAAACCAGGCCTGCATTTCATAATTAGAAATTACATTCAGGCTACCATAAAACAAGTGTATGTTTAAATGGAACAGTCCTGATCCTGGGAGGCAGGAAAGGTACTTTTACACCGCTGTGTTTGTTAAAGAAGGCTCCATGTGGCCAAACATATCTCTGCTGTTTAAAGCCCCCTGATAACTGCAGTGCAGCACAGACAGAAATCTTCTGCCTCTGTATCATGAGATAAAGTTAATATTAAAGCTTACTTTCCTTCTGTATTTATGTGAACATCCTTACCTAAAACAGCATCAATTTTGTTCCATTACAAAGAAGAACTAGGAAAGCCTGCTTTTGTTTCCCATTCAGAACCTATTGCCTGAGACCTTTCTGAAGGAAATGAATTAGCTTTAATTATTGATATTAAAATTGTTGAATCGGTATTTAAAACAAAAGATTGAGATTTGCAGTTTACAGAAGGGTCTGTAACAGGAAATTTCTCTTCCATTATGCATATTAGCATCCACAGCTGGGTCAGCAGATGGATGTGTGCTTAGAAGCTTGTAGGCGTTTTCCCCCATAAAACAAAACAAAAAAATGTTTAAGGCAGGGTGGGTTTTGCAGGAACAGATCAAAACAGATACTCTTCCTTATTGCTTTTTAAAATACAGCTTTATCTGTGTGTCCTGCATTCAGCCAACAGCTGCCATGTGCAAGTAGACCCCGCTCTGCTTCATCTGGCTGTTCTTTAGTCCGATGGCATTGAAAGATGTTCTTGCAGTGTCTTGCAGTGATGCTGTCGTATCTTCTCCTTGCAGTAGGAGTTTTCCTCGCCTTAGGATTTAAAGCTGTAAAACGGCAAACTTTCTCTCTCTGCAAAAGGATAGTGGTTTGATTCCAATCTCGCTGATGTAAATCAGTCAGTAGGTTCAAACTTCTCTACCTGGGGTAAAGCAGGATAATCAGAGTTCATGTGACACTTGGCCAAAGATAAGCCAAAAATTATCCTTCCCTACGTACAGTCCCATTCAGAGTAGCATGCGAAATTACATACAAATGCATGTCCATTCTGTTCTGTCAAAATGCAAAGCATCCCCGAGTAATAGAAGAAAATCCTTGCAGGCACTGCAGTCCCACTGGTGCTGTCTAACAGCCTCATGCGCCATATAAGACCAAAATGATTGTTTTCAAAAGAAACAATCAGCCAGTAATTGGGGAGTTCACTTTCATCCTCGTACAGGTCAGGTGGCTTGTCTGATTAAACAGCTAGATGCTCCTTAGAGGTGCCTGGCTTTACAGAAGTTGACAGCATAATTATCAGTGATGAGCAAACAGGTTTTGCCTAATTTTGAACCCACTCAAATGATCTAATATTGAAATATAGCCTGGAATTTACAACTTACTGAATTTGCAACGTCTGTGTAATTACGCTGTAATTATACATTTCCATACTTGCCATAACATCACAAGGAATAATTAGATTGGGTGAAATTTCTGTCCCGGCTTGCACTGACTAGTAGTTAAATACATTGATCCCATTGGTTGAGTCAGTGTTAATAGAACTATTGGAAACCAGCCTGACTGAAGATAACCTGAGTTCCAGAGAGCAAAGAGATGACAAAAATGAATCACTGGATATAGCATGTCACATTTCTCCATCATTTATTTCAGGCACTTTTATCTGTTTTTAAAAAGCTCAGCCTTAACCTTTAGTACAGGTAATTTTCCTCCAAAAGTAATGCCTCCTGCTTCTTTCCAACTGCAACAAAAAGCACAGTATCACCATTTGATAGAGCAGACGCTCAGCTACAGGACACTGCTTTTCAACATAATCGCCACCATCAGCTGTGCATTTTCATCAGCAGTGAACAAGAACCTGCATGCCACTCTCATAACTGGCACCAATGGCGGTGACCACTGTCGCCGTCACCACTGATGAAATGCACCAGCACCACCTCACTGTGCTCACACCCACTGTTTGGTCTCCGTAAGCACTCAGCAAGTGTCACTGAATGTCAGTGGGTGTCACATTTTCCTCATGGGGGAATTCAGTTCCACCCCTCCGCTCCGTACGCACTTCCATGTCAGACACCGATCTGTCAGAGTGCCCCTCTGCTGCCAGCTGTCACACAGCAACACCATCTAATGGGACACTGTTGGGAAGGTTCAGCCCCTGCTGCCACACCACCGACATCCACCTCTGTCATCGTGGGCCAGCATCACAAAATAGGAGGCATTACTTTTGGAGCAGCCCCCATGCTTCCCTGCATTGCATTCTGTTTCCAGTACTGAGAGAGAAGGGGTTGAGTGTGACTGTTAGTGTCCTTGCTGAAGGGCATTTGTCCTTCGTATCTTTTACTGGAAGAGTTAGTCTTTTTGTGAGTTAATTTTGTTACTGAAGAACTATCCCCTAAGTACAGGTTATTAACAATTACTGTTCATGGGCAAACTCATTTGAGAAGCTGAACACTTAAAGGCTTAAACTACGATATTTCTTTTGAGTGAGTTTTTTAGCTGAAGAGTAACTTGTTGATATGTGTTACCACTCATGACTATAATGTCTTTCTCCTAATGTGCACTTTGGTTACATTCATTTGATTTCTTCTGCAGACAAACGTCTCAGGAAGAGACATCTATCCGTGGCACCAGTAGTGTGCAAAAACATCTATTATAGAAAAAAAAAATGTAACTGCATTATACTTTAAGTGCCAGTGTGCTGCAGACCTAAAGAAATAATTCTTATTGATAGAAACAGTTTTCTTTATGTCTCAGTAATCATTTTGGTCCATGTGCTGCGGAGGGTCACGGCAAGGGGAAGATTCCCATTTTGGCAGAAAACAGAGCAATCTAAAACACTTCTTTTCTTTTCCATCAGCAAATGGATTTGTAGGGAGTGAGTCTCAAAAATGTGTCATCACTAACCAGGATGTCATCAGGCAAATTGTGTCAGCTTGTGGTCAGGAGCACAAAAAATATGGGGGAGTGAGGTAGCTCTGTAGAGATGGTAGCTCTACAGAATAGCCAGAAGGGGGATGGGCTGCAGTCATCTGGAATGTGATAAAATTGACATCAGAGGAACAGGAACTCGCAGTGACGTCCCCACATCCCTGATGAGTTCTGTAACTTTCAGGCTATTGAGCTGCCACCAATCTCAAGTTGTGAGTATGCCTCGCTTCGTGTATGTGATGAGGGTAGGGCTGTGTTACACAGAAGGCAGGAGAAAGGGTAATGTGGATGCTAACAGCATTTGTTACCCTGCACTTGATGCAGTTTGGAGGAAGAGCTCGGGATGGTACCTTGCTGCTCCATGCACAGCTTTATAGTGGTGAGGCTGCACTGGGAGGAGCTCTGAAAACCGCCCTGCTGTTCTGTAGACCTTTGGTTGTGACAGTGAAACTCTTCATCACACAGTCCTCTTTCTCTGCTGAATGAAAGGAGCCTCAGGGATCATTAGTATCCTTCCATCACTTCCTCATTAGTTCTTAGATAGTGTTTTAATGACAGCTTGAGAGGCTCAGCATCCTGCCCTCTTACTATTTATGATCCCCACAGTGCTAATGTGCACTTAATGAGAAATTCTTGTCTTGCTTGTAAATCCTGTAGCCGGCATTCAATTTATTGACAGATGTTTGCTTGGGCCTCTTTAAAATTACTTCATAAATCTTCCAGGATAAAAGGCCTCAAGTTTGGTTATTAAGACAGGCCCTTGTTGACAGTTTCATATTTAACTGTTTGGAACTGGACTGTCAGGGCTGTAATGGAGTGCACGGCAGAGGGTTTGCATTCTTCGGGCTCATTTACCATGTTTTCTGCACCTATCAGGGTTTTTCTTTTTGAAGTGTGTTGACTGTCCCTTATAATCCCTTTAGTTAACTTCTCTGTGACCTCTTTGTGCACCGCACTTACTCATTTAGCATATCAGCGTGTCAGCTGTGATGAAGTGTTTATGCTGATATGAGCTGAGGGCTGAGCAAGCGCTACATGCCAGAACCTACTGGATGTAACGCTGATCTGAACTGAGGGCTGAGCTTGCACTTCATGCTGGAGCCTACTGGACGTTTCACAGAAAGGCAGAAGTTTGCTGCCTCCTCCTTCGACCCTCATATTTTCCTCTCTTCTCCTGCTAGATCTGTGGCCAGGCCTTGTACAACCCAGTAAGGGCTGTTCTCAGCAGGTCGGAGGCACTGGAATTTGGAAGGAAGGCCCCACAGCCCATGTCCATGGGGCTGGGCTGCCCCCTGTGCAGTCACACACGTCCTGATGGAAAAGCTGAGCCCCACAAAGACCTCATCCCACTGCTTGCCCAGGCGACTGCGTCTTGACGTGATTTCTGTCTGTGTGGTCTCCAGTGCTCCAAGTGATGCTAACACAGCTGCAGGTATCAGTGCACTGTCTCTCTGGTCCTTGAAACCTGCTCTTAGCTGAGGATCTGTTTGTTGCATCTCTGCAGCTCGGTTTGCCACAGACTGCTGTGAGAAGCAAGGTCCAGGCCGCAGTCTTCAACTTCTCTCATGATTGTTTAAAATCTCACAGAACTTTCCAAAGCATATCAAGTGACATATATTAGAAAACTTTTGCCCAAATGCTGTAATATTTAGAGTTTGCAGTGACAGCGTTTTAGGCCATTATTTTAGAAGAAAGCCTCTTTTTTTTTTTTTTTTGTCCTCATAGTGATCAGAAAAGATTAAAAATTTAGTGAGCTGCTAGAAGATTGGGATAATTCAAATAGCTATTAAACTCATGACATCAGCCAAATTCTAACAGTATTCACTCCACTTAAGTCCGTCAAAAAACATTCAGATCAGAGATTGGACGGTAATGACCATCTCAGCTAAAAATAAAATGTTTGGGCTTTTTTTTGCTTACTTGGTGGTGCCATGTTACATTACATTGCTGGAGCTGTGTCACATCACATCGGGTTACTTCTGTCGGATCCCCTGCTGACATGACACAATGCTCTTTATGCTCACAAAACATCTTTGATTGGACATTTGCCGTCCAATTGCTTTTGTTTAGTTATTAGATGTAGTAAAATTCGTATGTGTTGACCCAACTGAACAAAGAGCTTAAGTAGTTAGCTATCTGCACGCGGAGCTAATTCCCTCAATATTTGGGAACATGAGGAGATTGGACTTCACTAAGCCAACTTTAAAGGTCTCCTGACATCCAGGTAGCGCTCACTGGAGCTCCCTGAGGTGTGGGCTATCCATTAATATCCTTGCTCAAAGAAACACAACTACTTGTGTGCTTTTTCCTGATCAGGAGACACGAAAAGAACTCAGAAGTCAGACCTCGCTGTATATTTCTGCATTCTCATCTTGCAGTGAAGATGAATTGTATGCCATATTAATTTCATACCACAGGCAGTAGGTCCTGAGATAAGGCATTTAAGGCAAAAGAAAAAAAAAAAAAGATGAAATCATTTTTAGCAATTTTGCCTGTACGTTTAACATCAGTGAATACTGAAAGGCCCAACAGGCACTGGCTAGATTGTGGTTGCGGCCAATCTAAGAGGGTGGACTCTGCTTCAAATTTCAAACAGCACTATTTGTGTGAGTTGATATGTTCTCCTGTAACATCAAGAAATAAGTCCCTAATGCCAACCATTACAGGTATGCATTTATTGGTTCTGTAAGTCAATAAAACCAGAGTGACAAAGGTTGGCATAAGGCAGTCCATGCTGCTGCCATCATCATCTTCCATCTGACAAGGTCTGATCACCATCACATTCTACAATAGCTTCAAGAGAGGAGAGCAGTACAATTCATTGGGATAAAAAGGTCTGGAAACAACAGAAGGAGCAACCAGGCACCCCACGTTCACACCGTTTGTCATCTATTTTGATAGCTAATGTCACATGCTGGCAGGTGTAATGGATGGCAGCAAACACATTTGACTAAATGTCTTTGTCCCCACATGCTGCAAGGGACATGTGAAGAAATGACTATTTAGCAAAATTGTGATATATATGAAGTCTCCTTATTTAGTAGCTCGCTACTGTTCCCAGCTGGATTCAGTGGTATCTCCCTGTTGGGCTGGAGAGGAACAGGATTGCACCCTGAAGGATTTGTGCTTAGCTGTTACTTCAAGAACAGATTTGCCAAAGAAATGCTCAGAGGAGAGAACAGAGTGTTCCAGCACACACAGGTAGAAGCTGGTATTTCAAACTGAGCACACTGGGCAATCTTTGCTCATGATTCATCAGTCAAAACACGTCAATTTTATCCCAGAACAGCTAAAAAAAATCTGCAACTGCTTGACAAGTACATTTTTGGTGCAGGTCCCAGTTCTTTCCCAGTTGGCCCAATGGCTTGTCTGTCAGCATCCCTCATACAGTGTGGAAAATTAACCCTGAAGTTTGTTCAGTTTGCTGTTGTCCTGTTTTTCTTGAGCATCTCCATTACTTGAGATTCTCAAAGGTGAAAGGAGCAAACTGGCACCAAGCTGTCACTAAAAAATCTATGGCAAGTGGGTTTCTAAATGTCCTGTTTTTATAAATCTTCACAATCATGTCTGAATTTCAGTTCTGGTTCATAGGCTGTTTTTAAGGCTACAGTTGATCATCCCTCACTTGTACAGCTGTGGTTTAATGAAATTTATCTACTGGCTCAGGATCTCTGTTTGGTTTCTGATCTCTCTGGAACATAATGTTTTTTAATTGTCATTACAAATTTCAGACTTTTGCAGCACTGGGGTTATAACTCTGCCTCAACTGATGCAGAGTTTTGATCAAAGTTTAAAGTACTCCTGGTTAGGTCTACCCTGATCCAACACTACTAATTTTTTGTCATTAACCTAGTTGATTTGTTGTTGGGTTTTTTTTCTGTTTGTTTGTTTTGAAACGTACAATGTTCTGTGCCATAGTATATTTTCGGGATATTCTTCAGTGCTTGCAGAAACCCCTTGTTAAACTTACAGAACTGTTATGTATTCCCTCCTGAAGGATATTTTAATTTTCTCTCCTAATGGAGAAGGATAGAACGGAAATGCTACTTGCAAGTTATCGTTCTCAGTGAAAAATTGCATCTGTTTCAAACTGAGAAGTGACTGCAGAAGCCAGAAAGTCGCACTCAGCTGTATCCTCAGGAAATAGAATAAGAAAAGAAACTTTGCCCCAGGTGCTCCAATTCAGTCTAAGTCCAAGTTTTGCTATGAAGTCATGTTTCTTCTCCAGAACCAGAGTGAGCAGAAAGCAGAGTGTGGCCGTGCTGAAATACAAACGGCAGAGGTGTTGGTTCAGGCACTAAATTTCTGGCAGTTTACTGTCATCCAGCTATGTGGTTCCAGTTCGTTCATCATCATGGTAAAATGGTTTTGCAGTTAG
Source organism: Cyrtonyx montezumae (assembly GCF_038088225.1). Lineage (NCBI taxonomy): Eukaryota > Metazoa > Chordata > Aves > Galliformes > Odontophoridae > Cyrtonyx > Cyrtonyx montezumae. The sequence continues at coordinate 12,964,910 of NW_027072100.1, read as the reverse complement.
CTGGTTGCAGGTTAAGGTCAGGAACACAGAAGCCATCATGGGCCTCTGAGAAGCTGTTGGTCTGTTGAGAAGTGCTAGAAGTGTTTGGATCCACACTGCACAGGCAGAACTGTGTGCTCTTCTCCTTCCCATCTCAGCTTCTTACAAGGGTTTGTGTTGCTGCTCCATTTGTCATGGCAGAGAGGTAGAAAAATGTGCTTTCAAACTGAGATAGAGCCTGATCTTTATTTCAATTTGACAGTGGTTCGTTGGTCCCCATCATGCTCTTCATTTCCTCTGTTTGGAATACCACTAATCTGTCCACCTAGTAGGTTCATGGCATTGCATCCTCTGTCACCTCTCTTCGATGTGATCATTTCTCCTTCATCCTTAAGAGCTGATTTTTGTACCCCCAAACCTGCTGCCATTGTAGGTGCACTTGATTGGTTGAGCTACATGATGACAACCACCTTTCTGCTTTCCATAGGAATCCTATTCTTAATTTATAGAAAGACAAAAGTCTGTCCATGCAATGAAAATTGTATGTGATCGATGTGAGTTACAATTGATGGACGATGAAAGGCTTGTTATTAATGCCTTGAATATGTATGATCTTGAGCCATCCCAGTTCTATGGTTAGAAACCATTCAGTTCATTTTATACATTTCATCACATTGACTTAATCTAGAGCATGAAACCATACTGGAGCACTATTAGTAATGTATCTGTGTAATGTTGGAAAATCTGAGGCATTTGTTCCGAAGTTCTCCCTAGGCTATTGCTGCTGATAAACAGCATCTAAAATGCGATGAAATTTCTTTTGTTAACTTTGCCTGCATACTTAGTTGTATTTCACGTCACTTTGGACTCCAGATTAGTTTTTTTGTACACACAACTGTACATATCAAATGCAATAAATGTGCAGGAGAGGCGGCATTATCACCCAGCTCCTTTGGGAAATGCAGCCTCGGGGGATGTGTTTCCATTGCAGCATGTGGAGATTTTGTCACATGACATTCGTTAATCTTTTCAGAAACCCTACAGCTGAATCTCAGGGAACACTCTTTCAGTGTATTCCTGCATTTCCAAACCTGGCGGACAGACAAGCCAAAATGGCACCGGGGTCTGCTTTTGCCACCTTTGTTCCGTGGAGCCGTGTTTACCCTGAGAGGTGGTGCTGCAGATCAGGAGAAGTGCTGTGGCTGAGGGACAAAGAACGGTCCGTTTGTCCTGGCTGAGTCTCGGGAGATGGTGGCATTGTGTTTGCCCTGCAACGAAATCTGGAGAAGGTTTTGTGAGTGCCCAGAGCCGTCTGCACAGGGCAAGGAAGGGTGCTACACCCGCAGCAGTGCTGCTTGCTTAAGCATCCCCACTTATGGATGGGGGAAGGCTGTCTGTATGAAGTCCAGCTTAGCTCCATGCGCAGTCTGGGGGAGACTGTCCTTCCTCATGACTGCTAAATATGCTTTAGTTACCAGCAGCCCCGCTCAGCAGCTCCCTTGGCAGGGCTGAGCTCCCTTCTCCAACAGAGCTGCACGGGGCAAAAAGTTCTGTGGCCTTCCTGGCATGGGGATGGGGCTGCATGTCTCCGTCAGCCTGTGATTTGTCTACAGAAATTTCCTTTTGAAAACAGGAGCGATTTTCAAAGAAGCTGAAGGAAGACGTGTCAGAAGGAAAATGGGTTCAGAATTAAGTTTCTCCACTTCTCGGGCATTCTTAAAGCCAGGCTTTGGGTTTGGATCTATAACTGAGAGGTACTAAATCAAATCTGAGAATACATCCAACCCAAATGCCGAGCTCAGCTGCCTCCAGAGCTGTGCCCACCACTCAGCCCCGCTCCAGTGCTGCCACCGCTGCCCGAGCACTGCCACGGTGGGGAGGGAACTGCGCGGCTGCCGCGGCACTGCTGGGGCACAACTGGGGCACAACTGGGGCACAACTGGGGCACAACTGGGCCGTCACACTCGCACCTTCAGCCTGCTGCTCAGACACACTTGGGCTGCTAAACGGCAGAGCTGTTCAGACACACTCCGTCCTTTGCGCAGCAGCTCTCTACTTAACAACTACCAGCTCCCCTGCGCCTGCCTCCTCTCCTCCAGGCGAGGCCCCTGGAACAGCCTCATGACAATGTCCCGGTCAGCTCTTTTCTGTTTAAAACAGAAAAAAAAAAAACCCTCAACCAAAAAACCAACGGGGTTGATTTCCTGTTCTGGTGAGCCATATATCACTGACGCTCCCATCTGTGCCGTTTGTCTGTGACAGAATGACAGGTGTCATTTATCACTGGAGCTTGCGGAAGCTGTGGGAAGAGGGATTGAAATTTTTTCTGGAAGCAGTCAGTGTCTGCAGACTGCCAGATCATTAAAAAGGGGGCTTTCCAAAGAAAGCTGTGTGTAATGTGATTGCACTTACTGTCAATGACAGGCTGAGAGAAAGAAGAAACATCAAAAAGAGAGAGGGGGAAAGAGAGAAAGGGAGAAAGGGAGAGAAAGGAAGTTTCTGCCAGGGGCATTTAAAGCTACAGCACAACAAATGCAGGAATCTTTTTTTGGTTCGGTTTCAATATCTGCATACTAAGTAAGCCCCTTGGAGATTTTAGCTCAGCTCGGAGTGCCAATAAGGAAACCAAAACAGGAAACTCCTTTAACAGCACTTATTCGCATCACATATTATTTAGGGCACTGTAACGGAGTTTGTACTTTAAGGAGCGTGTCTCAGAGCGCAGTGACTTCAGACTGGAATAGGAGCTTGCAGAGACAGGAAAACCTATTTGGTCTGCAGCTGAAGCTGCTAATAAATCAAAGGGCAGAGCTAAGACCAGATACAAGCCCTTTTTCAAAAAAGAGACATTTACAACATCCTGTTTGCATAAGGACGTTCTGAAAAAGCAGCGTAATATCTTCATTTCAGCACCACCTAGGTGGGCACTGCTGGAGGATTTGAGCTGGAGCTTTATTTCTTCTTGTGGTGAAAAATGCTTCTCACGTTGCCTATTACAGTAAATTGTCCTCCTACTTAAGGCTACGTGAAACACACAAAAAAACCCACTGTGTGTTTACAGAACAAAAAAAAATTGCAAGAGATATAAAACAAATGTTTTAAAAACAGAAAGAAAGCATGCAGGAGGAACTAGCCTTTCTTTTTCTGCATTGCTTTTTTATGTCCTCCTCATGTTAACTGTGTGTTCTTGTGTTGTACGTTCCTTAACATTCTTGCTATGGCCAAAGTGGAATTTGCATAACACAGAGAAGCTGGGGATTGCAGGGATATTGCACAAAACCTGGTCGCTGGTTTTAGAGTCCTGCTGCTTAGCCTGGGATCAGTCCTTTCAGTCCTGCCTTCTGTGAGAATGCGTGGCTGCCTGCAGTCGCAGCGAGGTACAAACCAGAGGCCAGCAAAGAAGGAAGATCTGCCTGCATTAATAATCAAAGGATTCAATATCAGATCTGTTCCTGCGGGGTGAAGCTGGTTTACACTGGTGACCTGGGGCATGAACTTTCTCCTCTGGGCTCTTGGCAGTGATGTTTTTTCCTGCAGGCCTTTGGGAAGGACAATACAGAACGAAAAAGAAAAAAAAGAAAAAGAAAAGAAAAAGAAAAAGAAAAAGAAAAAGAAAAAGAAAAAGAAAAAGAAAAAGAAAAAGAAAAAGAAAAAGAAAAAGAAAAAGAAAAAGAAAAAGAAAAAGAAAAAGAGAAAGAGAAAGAAAAAGAAAAAGAGAAAGAAAAAGAAAAGAAAAAGAAAAATGGAAAAAAAAGAAAAGAAAAAGAAAAAGGAAAAGGAAAAGGAAAAGGAAAAGGAAAAGGAAAAGAAAAAGAGAAAGAAAAAGAAAAAGAAAAAGAAAAAGAAAAAGAAAAAGAAAAAGAAAAAGAAAAAGAAAAAGAAAAAGAAAAAGAAAAAGAAAAAGAAAAAGAAAAAGAAAAAAAAAGAAAAAGAAGAAAAAGAAAAAAAAGAAAAAGAAAAAGAAAAAGAAAAAGAAAAAGAAAAAGAAAAAGAAAAAAAAAGAAATGGAAAAAGAAAAAAGAAGAAACAGAGCAGTTTTGACAGGATGTGTAAGGAAGGGGAAATACCATCTCTTACTCTCCTGCCACCCAGCATGTCCAGTTAAAAACACTGGGGAATACAGCTGTGCTGGTTGAAAACAAAGCCCATCTTACAGTTGAGGTCCTCCTAGGGAAACCTGCTCAGCCCCCAGCTGCACTGCGGGCTCTGCTGGCATTGGGCATGTCATTCCATGTTCTCCACATTTCAGTTCCTGCTCTGTAATATCCATAATTAGAGCTACCTATCTGGGGTTGGAGCTCTTTAAGATAGGAACCGTCTTACAACACCTTGAATGCATCACATCTGGCGAAGGATGTGCTCCTCTTGGCCTTTGTTTCCTCCTGCAGCTGTGATACAAAGAATACAATTGCTTTGATTATGAAAAAGGACTGTTCTGCCTTATGCTGGACAATTTGTCTGTAGAGTTTGCATGTATTTACATGCAGTGATTTACACTGACATTTGTCTCTATGGAGAACTTTCCATGAAATGAACAAGATCAGAAGAGACCTAATGATAACATATGTGAACGTAAGTGTTACTGCTGCTGGATCAAATGAGAAACGTGTATTCCCACGTGAGTTTGTTTGTACACTCTTACCAACGTGTTAAATGCCATTATACTGTTCTTATCATCACCAAACTCGATACCCTTTTTTCCTGGCATTGGAATTGCATAGCATATGTGCACATAAATATACATACACATACACATATAAACATATTTATACAGTAGATTCTGAAACATTTTCACTAGGTTAAGACAAATTATTTTCTGAAATAACTGGACCACAGTTACATGTGCTTCCCAGTGTGAAGGAGATTGGGTCAGAAACGCTTTAAATGTCGTATACCTGGTGTGAAACAGACATTTGTATATTCAGCAGCTACATGAAGGAAGCATAATATAAAATCAGACCTCAGAGTCATGAATTTGGTTCTGTTCACATTTCTTTCTGCGGGGTGACAGAAGCTGTCCCTGTTATTCCCAGGAGATTACACCTGCACTACTTCCATAACACTTGGGTTTGGCTGTGTTTGAAAGCTTACCTGGAAACATTTCCTGTAGGTTCACTGTCAGATTAGGAAAGCTCATGGGATGTCATAGACTTGCTTATCTGAGGGGAAACTACAGGTGGCAACAGGTATCAGCGTCACGGCTCAGGCTGTGTGCAGTAAAGTTTGTATCCAGGAATTTCAAAAGTTAAATTACTGCTGGCGTGATTTTGCTTTGAAAAAGGAATTGCTGTTCACGGAGAAAAGATTTTGCTTTCTGGCCAAGTGGTTATAGTAGTGAGATCTGGTTAAATAGCTCATTTCATCGCAGCTATTTTTTGGGACTAAACAGTGTAGTCCTTACCCAGCCAATCGTAACACTAGTTTTACTTGGAATGTGTCAGGGGTGGTTATGGATCACAAAATACAGACCAGTGTGCACTGCAGAGGCTTCGTTAGGCTAATGTGGAATTAAGCCAGATCAAAGTATAATTTAGTCTTGGAAAAAGAGAGGAGATAAAGCCTGAAATGAAGAGGATTCATCTCTAAAATGAGATCTGTATGGCTGGAACCGCTTGGCCTTCGCTGGGCTCTGCAGCTCCCTGGCCATCACCAGCAGACGTGTCACAGCCAGCGCCTGGCTCAGCTCCCACCGCTCTCCTGGCACTGCGGGATGCCCTTGCTCATGTACATATTCCTTCTGGAAGGGCACGGGGGGGGGGAATATGGTTATTTGGGTACTATCCATGCAGGCTGCCCTGCAAGTCAAAGGTATGTTTCTGAACCATCGCACGGGAGCTTGATCATAGGTATTTTTCACCTCTCATCCACTGATTTCACTGAATTTGCTATGTAGAAAAGTAAGTCTTTGCAATTGTCCTGCTGCTGGAAGCTTATTTAGAGTGTCGGGAGTTAAACTCTATAGTTTTATATAGACTGTAATGTGTGATAGCCCTCTGGCTTTCGGTCTTTAATTTCTGACAACTAGATAAAATGGTTTAAGCTGTAGAGGGGGAAGCAGGGAATCCATCAATATGTACATTTTTCTCCTCCAAAGATTAAATAAAAGGTTGTGCATGTATTTACATTTTTTTCTTCCGTAGTATACACTGTACAGTTATATTTGGAATGGGTCTTCAGAAAAGCTGCAGAGGAGTTAATGAGAATAGGATGTTTGTACAATTCTGTAAATATTTTTTATATTTCTGGGAGCAGCGATCATATATCTTGATTCCTTCTCTCTAAGCTCTCCTGGGCTCGCATTTAGCTTAAACCTCTGGCAGGAGTTCTGCAGCACGGAGACCAGCTGAGGACCTGGCCCAGTGGGCGAGATCCAGGGAAGCTCTCAGATGCCAAACGTGCAGTTGGCGAGGACTTCAGGAGCTCTGAGAGAACACCTCGGATGATAACTCCTTTTTTGCTGTCAATTCTGTTCACTTTTTCTGCTTAAACTCCATAGGGCAGAAGTAAAGGGCAGGGCAGTTGACTGTCCTGGGCGGCTGGGTGCTCTCAGTGGAGAGGCAGTCCTTGGTTTCATTAAGCCCTTTGGTACTGGCTCGAGTCGAGGTTTAGAACCTCTGTGTTTGTCTTGAGACGGTTACATTTGAAGCTCCTTGGTAAAATAGCTTAGAAATGATGATAGGTATATTGAGGGGAAAAAAGACACTAAATACATAATCCATGTTCCATCTCTGTATATCTATGAAATGAATCTTGTTGGCTTTTATCTTTGTCACAGAATGATTGACGTATAATATCTCAGCTTGTCACATCAATATTGGTGATCAGAGTAATTTGCTCCAACCTGAATGCTAAACCCTCAAAGGTTAGGTATTCCTGAAATACAAACACAGAGGATGGATTACTGGCCTCATTTCCTGGTTTATAATCTGTTTCTACCAGTGAAGTGCTAATATTCCATCACAAAGTGGCTGATTTATCTCCACATGTAATTTCAGCATCCATTTTAACTGCCTGTTTCTCTTATTCTTTAATTGTAACACTGAGTAGTTCCAAAGTTGTTGATAAATACATTGAGTTCATTGAAGGAGCCTAGATATATCCGTGTCCTTAACGATGCTCAGTATGGAGCAGGACACTGGCTTGGCAGAAGATAAAGCACAGTGTCAAACTTAAGACAATAGCATCAGTGCTTCTTTTCTGTTTTGTTGCAGCACATTGTTTCATTATTCTGCATCCTCACACACTGAAAAATAGACCTAAATCTAAGTGAATCACTTGATTCATGGAAAATAACATCTGGATATTCCTCTGCTCTTAAAAGTAGAAAATTGTCTTCTTGGTATGGAGAGCTGTCCAATAAAAGGCAGTTTGCAGGTGTAAAATAATATCATTTACTGTTACATTTTTAGCATTTTTCTGCTGCGTTTTTATTTTTTTCAGATTTGAATCCAAGAGCTCTTGGAGTTCCCCTTTCCTTTCCCGCAGACACCCAAGCACACACCTTCCCACACTCCAGGTGAGGAGAGAAGGGTTTCCTGCTGCAGTCCTCAGCCAGGCTTTCTCTGCCGCGCACATCTTGGTGTTATCCCAGGGTGGAGAATAAATGATGGCTTTCTAGTTTAGTGGTCTCTGAATGAGGACCAGTTCTTCTTTGCTGATTGATTAAAAATTATCACTGAGGTCCAAATAATTGAAATCCGTCTGGAGAACTGTGCATATGTCCTACACACATATAGAAATGGATGTAAGAACCCCTGCTTTGCTGGCCAGGTCTCAGACTGATTCTGCCATCGGCTATTGCTTTGTACATGCCTCGTTTATAAGTTCCAGCTACTCTCTGTCTATGCCTGCCCTCCCTCAGCCTCAGCTGCCACTTATGTCCATGTTTGCTAATACAAATGCACTGCACACAGAGGACAGAAACTTCCTTCTCCACAGTTACTTTACTCATATTGTGACGTGTAAGCAAAGCAGTCCTGAAAACATTGCTTGCACCATCTACCCACCGCAGCATTTCACCTGCAGTTAGCAAAGTGCTCCGAGCTCCTACGGAATTGAAGGTGCTATTTAAATGTAAATTATTATTTACAATATCTTATGCTTCGTATAAGTTTTTGGGAAGTTTCATCTCTACACTTGTTTGCAGCAGCAAATCCTTTCATAGCCATAATTTATATGCAAAGATTCTCCCTATCCTATCACGCGTTTTCCAATATGTTTTCATGAAGTCTGAGTAGCTCAAATCAAGCTCCAGCATTGTGCATTTTATTTATTTCATATCTTATTTGTATTAAATTTTGTCATAGGTTAAGGCCTGCTTTTATATTCTAGTAAGAGAGGATATAGAGGATGTGATTATGCAAGGTCTTTGTTATTTATATACGCTGCATCCTGTGTTGTGCTGCGCCGGTGCTCAAGTGAAATGCAGGATTGTATTTTAATTCTCCTAACAGTGTATGATCATTAACAGCTACTGCACGCAGTAAAAAATGAACAGTGCAATTCAAGGAAGTGTGCATAGAAATAAATAGAAATGAGCACGTAAAAGAATGAATGAGATAAATGGGTTCTTTTCAAATATCTAACTTATCTTTGGTTTAAGGGAGGCATCCTCTGTGCTCTCTCTGCTCCAAGTGGTACTTGAAAACACAACAACAACAATAAAAAAGAATTCATTGCTTTTAATAACATTTTCAGCCATGTGGCGAGAGTGGGCTTCCTTTTTTTCTTCTTCTTCTTCTTAGGATTGCAGTTTTGAAAATAGCAGAAAAGGTCACAGCGTATTGAACGCAGCCTTGCCATTTCTTTAGCACTCCTGAATTTCAGTCGGGTTTGGTTTGTGTCTTCGCTGTCTCTGCTGAGGTGTTGAAGCAGTCAGCATCTTGCTTATCCCCCTTACAGCTGGGATGGCAGCCCTCACCCCTTGTGCCCGCACTCCCCATAACCATTTCTCTGCTCAGCATCTGCTCACCACCCTGCCCAGGTAGAGAGGTGAGGCCTTGTCTCAGAACTATTATCCATCGGGCTCACTGACACCTGTCACTACAGCATCAAGCATCATGCACAAGATGAAAGAATATGCCAACATTTCCGTGTTAAATAATAAGTTCTGGTTCTTCCTCACTTCAGACTGATTTCTCAAGATACGTAGATCAGCACTGGTTGCTTTAGCAGGAGAAAAATAGCTGAACTGTCATTATTCTCTGCTTTATTGATTTGCAGCTACAGGCGATAAGGACATCAAGATGTTTTGATGAAAAGCAGACACCTGCCAAAGTCTTGTTCAGCTTGGAGAAGCTAGTCTAAACTTTGGAGGTGCCCTGGGTTCATGGCAGCAGTTTTCACTCCTCCTTCAGCTCCTCCCCTCGCGGTGCAGCACAGAGCTCAGCCCTCCTCCCCCCACTGACCCATCTGCCCTTTGCTTTCTGTTTTGGTCTGAGCAGCGCGGTGCTCTTCTTCCCTCTTCAAAACACTGTGTGTATTCACAAGACTGTGTGTGACCATGGGCACGTCACTCAGACTTCACTATGTCCTCTCTCAACGTAGAGTGGGATCAGTGGGGCTTCCACAGCATGCTAGGGGGAGCAAAGCACCGCAAGCTGGGGCTGTGTGGGGGGACGGCTGCGGAATTGGGTGACAGAGGACGTGTCACATCTGTGTCCCGGAGGGCTGCTGCCCTTCCTGTAGTGGTTCTGCAGGACCACTTGGCAAAAGAAAATAGTAAAACAATAAAATAATCGTAGCGAGGCAATAAAGGCGGATTCTCTAACAGCTCTCAGGGCTGCGTTGTTCCCCGGAATTCCAAGACTATCCCTCTCGCAGCTTAACCAAAGACAGTGCACGTCAGTGCTGGTGAGCAGCTCGTCATTTCTGACAGCGCAGAGCTCCTGCTGTACGCAGGGCAGTATTTATAATGTTTCTGCAAGTGTCTCTCTGATTGCAGCATTCCTTTGTCTGACCTATACTTTCAGATAAAAGTGTTTTGCTTCGAAACTACGAAATAAATCACCGGTAGGAAACAGACACGCTCCGTTTCTATCAGGGACTAAACGTGAAAAATGGTTGCGAAGGAGCTAAGTGTAAATGATGGAGTTCTGTTAGCAGTTTTGGCTCCGCCGAAACAAAGTAAAGGTAATGTACAGGAGGCATATCTCAGGGTCACTGCAGTCATATGTCACACGCTAGAGTAGTACTTTCTTTGGCAAGGAGATCAAAGAGGAGCTTTTTGTTGTCGTTATTCTATATGTAGAGAAATGGAATGGGTTTTCTCCCTTTTGATGCTTGGCCTAACTGCTGCAGTTTCACTGGGCCCAGAGATGAGATCACCTTCTCCAGAATATGATTACATTTCAGTAGTTAAAAAATTACATAAGTGCTAAGCGTGATTTGACCTACGTTTCCTGTGTCAGACTGCTGAAATTATTTCACCTGTATATAAATCCCAGCTGCTCTGCACCTTTTTGAGGCTAAGGCAAGTGTTACCTTGGGAGCTGGACTCATAGTGGGCAACTTATTGCATGTTACGTGTCCCACAGTAAATCTGCAAGAGGTTTTAAGCTGAACAGGGAGGAGAAGTGTGTTTTTCCCCAGTGAAGTAAGAAAAGCAATTTCCAAAGTAAAACAAGCAGAAAAAACCTTTTTTTCCTCTCTCTGTATTCTTTCTGTAACTGCGTTGCCAAACAGACAAAATGTCCAGTTGTAAATGGAGCAGCCAGTTATTGAAACACTTGCAGAGAAAAATGTTGATACTGCATAGGCTGCAGTGATTATATTTTACAAGCCATGCTTTAGAAGTGTCACAATACCTTACAGTTGTCTTTAATGCTACCGTTACAGTACATGTAAGAGATGCCAGTGTCTGCCTCCTCTGTGCATGTGATGCAGAGCTGTTCTCTCAGAAGGGCTGCGGGTCTGGTCTCACCACCAGCCCAAGGTGAACACATCAATTTCTTTGGAAGGGCTGTAATTACAGGGGTAAGTGTATTTCCTCTGCACAGTCCCTCCATACCCCATAGACCGTTCGGAAAGACAGCCTTCTGTTTCAGAGAATGGCGCCTCAGAAAGTGGAATGTCTCCAATTTTGGGGGCAGTTGCTGTGTTTGTGGGTTTATTTGCCATTCACTTAGGTGAAGGAGGGGATTGTCCCATAGGAATCACTCACAGTGTTACACGTAGGTCCCGTTTTATAACATAAAAAAAAAAGCTAGCAAAATTAATGGGAACAGAAAAGGAAATCAGCTAACGATGTGGCTGAGGTCAGACTTGAGGAACGAGCACAGTGGGTTAAAACATCAGCACAGTAATGTAGGTGTGAGCAAATGAACCGTCTAATAAATAATTAACAATTAATTTTCTCCTGTCTTTTATCTTTACCTCTTTTTTTTTTCCCTCTACTTTTCTACCCTGTGTTTCTGTTTTGCATTTTCTATGTTCCTGCAATTAATTAAAAAACAAAATCAAAGTGCAGGGTTACAAAGTTCCAGCAGTGAAATCCTGCTGGAATGGAAAGTTCTGCTTCTCCGATCCTATTAGTTTGTGCTGGTGTTGAGGGCTGGATGTGCATATTTTATAGCCCGTGTGCACAGCTCAGGAACGCCTGCTCCTCCCAGGCAGGCGACTTGCAGAGCAGCCCCTCTCGTTCTGAGCAAAGGAAGCTTTGTTTTATAAATCTCCAATGCAATGTACATGCAGTTTTGTGTCATGTTATATTGTCATATGACAAGACATGAACCAATGTAAGCCATCGTAATGCAGCACAATGCATTGTATGAGTTACACCTTGTCAGGTTTTTTGGCTTCAGAAGGGAGCTTTTCTCCCAGAGGGAGTAAGTGATGCTAGAAAAAAATCCCTGTGTTACCTAGAAACTGACAGGTGCCCCTATTTTCTGACTATCCAAATTAAATTCAATCTGAATGTGTTTCCACACAGCAAATCCAAGTGTTGCTTTACTTTTAGTCACTTCCCAGTTTTAACGTTAGTGGTCTGCTAACATGATTAGCTGCTTGCCTGAGGCAGATAAAAGTGGACAACAGAGGGGCTCAGCAATGCCTAAGCTCCCTGGCTAAGAAGGGATCAGTGTTTCAGACCTACACTTGGGCTTGGAGGAGGTAGTGGGCATAAAACTTGGTTGTGTTGCCATTAAGGCGTACAGACCACGGGCTGTGAGCTTACCATGCATTGTCGTGTCACAAATGCACATTGTGTACAGGCAGTGGCAGAAACCACTAACTGGGTGCTGGATGCTACATCTTTATGGGTGACAAATGTGGGCTGAAGGCTGTGAGGATTAAAAAAGTGTGTTTGGTATTTACTTTCTATATTTCACACTATTCTGGAAGCTTGTCTAGTGACAACTCACTGTTCTCCTTCATTATCTGATGCCTTAAGCAATAGATAAAATCTTGAGCACGAATTCTTTGTTGCACAGAGTACCAATGTACAAAAGCACCATGTGCATCCCAGTTCAGAACACTCTCCATCAAACGTCGCCAGTTCTGCTAGTAAGTATTACAGTGAACAACTGTGGAGTAAAACATTACCTTCAAGCTCAGAAGTCCCCTCCAGTTGTGATATTCAGTGTTACTTCACACTCAGGGCAACTCTTGTAACCCTGAAGCAGTACTGTCCCGCTGTTGTACCGCTCTGCCCTTCAGAACCCATCTGCAGCTTTTGTACTGTGCATGCACTGCTGTCCAAGCACTGCAGCAGACCCAGTGAGAAGGGTTTAAAGAAAGAGCTCCAAGGTTTCCCAAACGTTTTTGGGACTTCATACATGAGTCATGCATTTCTTTCTGATTCTCACCGCATTTCTCTAGGCAGGATACACACTACAGATACATTCCCTTCCCAAATAACTTCCCTCCTGGGCGAAGCTTGCCACGGGGCAGCAGTACTCACATTTCATGTGCTGCTGTTTAACCTCTCCATTCCTTCCTGGGTCAAAGTCTTAAGCAGAGTAACAGTAGAGCAGATAACTCCATGTGCGTCACAGTGAATATTATCAACAATTACATCACCATTTTTGCAGCATCTTTTGTCTAACAGGAATTAGAGCAGCATCAGTTACTGAACTGAGAGATTCAAAGATTTCGTTCTTCTTTCACGTTTGGTTTTTGGTGTTTGTGTTGTTTTGCTGTTGTTAGTTTTTAAATCTGATCCAGTTATAGATGTGTCCTTTCACCTCGAAGACGAAAGCTCATCTACTAAACCAAATTTATGAAAATTTGCCCTGCGTGCTTACAGCCCTAATTTGTATCTGGGTTAGGTAAAAAAAGATATTGAAAGTAAATGGCCAAAAGAGCATCCATGCAGAAAATTTCTGTCATATTCTGGGGCCTTTTCTCCATCAGCTTCTAAACCTCTGTCAGTTTTCAGTCTGTGCTGTCCCCACTTTCTGTCGTGGTGGTCACAACCAGTATCTGGGCACCCACGGGTCATTCAGATGTCAATGAGGCTCTTCAGGAGCGACTTCCAGAAACTTTTCATGCTTGGGTTAGGAGCCACTGATGCAACAGCCAGGTGCAGGGTGTGTGGGAGCACTGTGCAGCGTGACCCAGTGCTTTGGGATGCCCCTACAGAGCCCTGCAGAGCCTCTGTGTCTTCCTCCTCCTGATACATCCCTAACGTGCTGCTCTGCCTCCTCTCCGAGACCTTTTTCTCACTGGGAGCTTCTTCTTTCTTCTCTTTGCATTGAGATCAAGTGGAAGTTTGAAACACAAAGGATTAGTGGCCCTGAAGGCCAAAACCTTCCGTATTTATCAAAGAGCAGTAGTGCAGCACCAAGGAACGCTGGCATGCCGATGTTCTGAGGAGGGGCAGAGCAGCTCCACACCCACCCAGGAAACACCTCTTTACCGGGCACCTCCTGCCCGCTGCATACACCGGAGATGCAGTGCCTCTCCAACAAGTGCAGTTTTAAAACAATGCAGAACAAAGAAAAATGTCTTCCTGATATAATTATGCCTTCTGCAACTTAAATCTTAGACACTCGGTTTCATCTCTTACTTAAATGTATCTGTGTATTTTAATAGGAACATTCAGCTATGCTTTTATTAATGCAAAAACATTAAAGCACTATCCCCGAATACTAACGCCTTAAAGGGCCATTTCAAACAGAACCTGTCATAAAATGTGCTCTCAAGCGTGTCCCCTTTAAGAGATTCAAGAATTAAATGTTCCCGTATGTGAATTTTATTTTGTACAGCACATTTGCTTTATGGCTACAATTAAGTTAGATGTGCCGATAACAATGTCTGCTTTCCATTTTAAATCGCACATTTCAGACAGTGTGCATTGTTTTATTATCTAATCCACATGCTTTTAATTGCAATTATGGTCCCTTATGAGTCCCCTGGGAGGGCATGATTGCAATTAAAAATGTAATTTAAATGTTAATTAATTACATTCATTTTCTAAACTGGGAAAATTTCATTTATTATTTTCATGTGTTGTGCACTTATCCTAAATGCATTACCTTCTAAATGTTTTTTTTTTTTTTCAAATTAAGTGTTATGTTTATAAAACAGGGTGTTTAATACCCTTTACAATTTTGTTAGGATGTTTATACAAATTATTACTTTAAATTAATTGATTCCGAGCTCAATGCACGATTTATATGTGTCATACAGACCCAAACAGGGCTGTTTTTGATATTCCACCGAAATTACATTCGCCCGTGAACCAAAGGAAAAAAGAAAACGGGTCAGAAATATACAGTTTTAGTGCACATAGATCTCGTTTGCTGGGATGGCTCTCGGGGCTGCTCTCACCACTGCCCTGAGGAGTGCAGGCTGTCCCTGCCCTGCTCAGGCTCTGCAACAAGTGCAGCGGGCAGGGCGAGCGCTCGCTGGAAGCAGAAGGCACGGAGCTGTGGGTCTGGCTTGTCAGAAATGAGAAAAATAAAATCATGGCACTTACAAAAATAAAAAGAGGGAGTTATTTCTATCGCCTGCCATTATTTTCCAGTGTAATTCTGCTGGCTAGGAACGCCATCGGTGGGACATGAAACCTGAGCTTTGTACAGGATGCTCTGACTCCGCGAGCCCAGGGTTGGTGTGAGATGTCACGCTTCCCCAGACGGTGAGCAGCTCGTGCTGCCGTGCTAACAGGAGTGCACAGCCATGTCCTGACTGCACTGAGTGCTGCTGGGCTGTGAGCAGGAGCCTGAGCCCAGCACGCAGAACAGGAGCCCTGCTCAGAGCAGGAGCAGGCAGAGGGGCCCGGACTCACTGAATTAAAACTACTTAAAGATAGGCAGATCCATCCTATTATCTTGGCAAAACATATTCTCATTACAAATTTGTGGTCACTTCAGTAAGAAAAAAAAGAAAAACAAAACAAAGCCCAAACCCTGTAATTCATTTTCACAGAGGCCGTCACAAAACAAACCAATTAAGCAAGGAAAATTCAGAGTTATGGTGCTCGGGCAGACTGCTGCTGCTCTGAAGAGCAAGCTGATGCTCACTGACACAGCTGAGAGGTTTTTGTTTTAAACCACTGCTGCCAGTTGGAGCTGCAGGGGCCCTCTTTTGGAAGGGTCTGAATGTCAAAGAAGTCTGCACTGAAAAATGCCTTTCTTTAAGTGTCCATCCACACAGCCTTTTGGATTGATTTCACTACTTTAAAATAAAAAATTAACAAAAAAAAAAAAAAAAGAAAGAAAAAAACTTAGTGTAGGCTGAGTCAGTGCTCGCATGGCTTTGTTTTGGAGTGGTGGATGGAAGATGGGTGTATGTCGGCCGCCACAGCAGGCCCAAGCAAGCAGCTCCCAGACCCCTGCTCCAGGAACCTCACCCCAAGCCTGGCCTCTCCTGGTCCTGCAGCACTCAGTGCATCCCCTTGGCACTTCCATTCGGGTTTTCCCTCTGTGCTATGTGTGTCCCATAGATTGCCTTTGCCTTGGCTGCTCCTCACAGCGATCCAGGTTGTGGAAGTGAGTGGAGGTGTCTCTGCAGTCCAGGCTTTGTGCTCTAAGTTGTAGCATGAAAAAGTGGGAAACGAAGGAGTGAAAGGAAGAAAAGAGCAAGAGCTGAGCTTCAGACAGTCCTTAGTCACGTGTCAGCTGCTGTCTGTAGCAAAAAAAAATAATGGACTACTTCTTTACCATTAATGAGAAAGTGAAGATTAATTAGTTCTTAACTACTAAGGAAAGTGTAAATCAGTTTGGGGTGAATTAGCATCTCCATGTAGAGTTTATTTTTTTTCCTCCCCTCCCTCCCCCCATCACATGTGGTTCTGAGGTGAAAATTTCACTGTTTGGTGGTCCTGGGCTCCCCCCAGCACTCCGTGCCTGGCGGTCCCCATGGTCACACTGCTGGAGCACCCACCCTGGGAGGAACCCCTCTGGAAGTGGCTCCCTCAGCTCTGGATGCTGCCGTTCATTTTGTGCTGGGGAGATCAAAACAATTACATGGCTCCTGATAACCCCCATTGACTATCTATTGAAAAAATCAGATCCTAAATAAATTGCTATTGTACTTTTTAAAGCTGTGCGCGACACGTCCTACTTACTGGATGACCTGGATAATTTCCATAAATTAACCTCTCTTACCTTACATTTCCTCTGCCATCCTGCTGCTACCTTCCTACCGCTGCTCCATCACTGTATAACTCATCCTGTGGATGGAGAAGACAGTGATGCTGCACTGAGTCTTAAAGTGACATTAAGAACTTACCTGCCTAAGTGTTCATTTGCATCTCGCTCACCAGACTTGTCATAGAGCCGGGGAGATAATATATTATGAGATGTATACTGAATTAGCTGTCAATTGTAGTGAAGCTCTCCCTTAACTATGTGAGGGGAAAGCTGTTGAATGTGCCTCAATCTTGCCTTTTTTTTTTCTTTTTTTCAGCTGAGATGTTTCATTTTCGTCACCCAACCCCAGCCAATTTTATTAAGTCTGCTGTCAGCTGTGACCCCTGCGGAGGACTGGCAGGGCTGAAATAGTTGTGCTGCCTGATGTCATTTGTGGCAGCTCTGGAGCCCACTGCTGTGCAGCACGAGGGGCTGCAGCCACCCCCACAGCCCCAGCACGGGCTGCAGGCACCCAGCTGATGATGGCTCGGCTTGGCACCCCCTTGTGCTTTAGGTGTAGTTAATCCTGTGCAGATCTCATTTCCAAAACTCAGAGCCAAGGTTTAGGGTGTGCTGTCCTTTTGAACACCGAATTCTATCCACGCAGTTCTCTTTATCTGAAATGAAAGCAACGCTTTCAAAATTTCATTCGCATTATTGATTGCAACTTAACTACTGTTATTCTAACTACTCAAGGTGTCCTCAGAGTGCAGTGCATCCTCTCTGCTTGTGATGCACGCGCACACAAGTCGCTGCCTCTCTGAGCAGCCTGCCTGCTAAGAGTGATGCTGAGCTCGGCACAGCACAGCCGTAGCTACAAGGGGTGCCTTCACACCCTGCAAGGAAGAGTGATGCAAAAAGAGAGAAGATAGACCTAAAACTTAGATGATCCAATTGTAGCTGCCTGAGATCACAGCACATTATATTCTTTATACGCCAAAGAAAGTTTAAATCCTGGAAGAGTGATACTTTATCGTCAAGGTAACCAGAGTAGGTTCACCAACAATTTACGTGGCTCTTAAGTCTATTTACATGCTTGTTTACTTGGCTTTTCTCTAAAAGGAAAAAAGTAGTTACCTTAGCAACTGCCTCATCACATATCATCGAGGCTTCCTTTCCTATCGAGTTTTTTCTTCTGCAGGAGCTCACAGACCGTTCTGTCAGCGCATCTGCCTCTCCCCAGTGCTCCCTGGGACAGGCCACCTGTCTGCACAGTGTGTTTGCTCAGCACTGAGGTTTGGCTGTGCGGCCCAGAGGGGCTGAGGGATGCATCTGTGCCTCTGAGGACAAAGTGCAAGGACAGTGCTGAGGCAGAGGTGTGGGAGCAGGAGGGGATCCCCACATGGGACACGGATGTGGCCTCGCTGTTTGTTAGCTCTGCTGTGCCACAGTGCTAGTGTTGTCCCACTTTATTTACTGGTTAATGCCATCAGAAATCATTGCTTCAACGCTCAACCCACATCTCCCTTGAGAGCCTGCTTTCCATCGCAGAAAAAGCTTCAACAAAAGTTCTGAGTCCTGGGATGGTGGAGTGCAGGCACACCCAGGGGAGAGGAGTCCTTAGGCCCTGCATGTAAACGATGAGTGCAGGGCTTTGCTTCTTGCGTCCCCCCATCTAGGTCTGGAGTTCTGTATTTCATCAGCTCCTGCAGGAAAGCAGGGGTAAATGAGACTCTGCTCATACTTTTTCCATCCTTTTCCTTTCTATCTGCAGAAGATTTTGACCTGAACTCTGAGTAAGCGTTGGCTGTTTGGGCAAACTCCCAAAAGTTCAGCAAACTTCAGTCACCAGCCGAGGCTGTGTTTGTGTCTTTGTTGTAACAGTGTTCATGCGAGAGCTGCTTCATGAAATGCCCTTTTTGTTTGCTTTCCTTGCTCATTTTGTTTTAATTTGATAACTGCATAGAGAATTTAGACTGACTAAAACATAACTCTGATTGTAGAAAATAATTCAATTTCCTTGAATGATCAGGGCCAGATTTTTAGGGTACTTACACATCTTGAGATGAAATCCTAGTGGGCTTCTCAAAAGAACCCATCAGATTAAAGTTCTGACTCCTTTCTAACCTGTTCAAACACCTGTAAGAACTCAGCAGACCCTACCTACACCGCAATCCCTCTGGATACCTTTGAATAATTAGAACTTCTTTGTATTTACAATTCCCCAATTACCTTTGTCTTCCTTTTCTCATTTCCATTTCCGCCCCTTTTTCCAAAATTCTGACATATTTGTCTCTGCTCTTTCTCTGCTCCTTGGATTTTTATTAATAACGTGACTTACATCATTTTGGTTTATTTTAACCTTCTGTTCATTATGTTACTGCTCTATACTAACCTAATTTAGCTTGCACTTTCTTTGCAGCTGAAACCCGACAGCGTTTCAGGCCCAGTTACCATAAGACAGGTCTGCATACCTCAATATTGCAATAACTGTGGTTAATAAAAAGAATATCTTTGTAAAGTTTTTAGCACAGAGATATTTTCCTCCCCTGAATCCTTGATGTTCCGGTGTCCAGCAACCTCATGGCCTGACTTCTACAGCAAAAGACTCTGCAGAGCCACAGGTATCCCTTGCAGCTGGATCGTGCTCCCAGCCTGGCACTGTGTCCTTGAGCTCAGCCTCCCCATGCATTCCTGTTGCTGTCGGTAGAGCCTCACCCAGCTCCGCTGCCAGGCTGGCAACCAGCATCCCCTTTGTAAATAAAGGCTGATCAGAAAGCTGAGGAGCTGAGGATCCTGAGCAGAGAACTGCTGCAGATTTGCTGACTCGTTCTCTTTTGGGGGTTAACGCATTATTCCGTTTTGGCCCAATCTGTCCAGCAATGCTAACATCAATATTAAGGTTGGCCTGTCACTGCACCTCCCTCCTGTTGTGAACACATTATCCAGACCACAGCAGTGCCTGGAAAGTGGAGGCTGTGGTTTTGCTCAGCAGAGCAGATTCAGTAGTGCAGTTCTCACCGTACGTCTGGCAGTGGCATCTGGTGTCTCTCCATGGGGAGACACCCAGCGCTGGGGGACACGTGCAGATCATCCCGCGCCTCCTTGTCATTTCCCCATCGAGGCAGCTCGTTCATTGGAGCAGTGAGCAGCCCAATCCCAGCACAGGCTGAAGTCTTTTTGAAATGATCCCTGCCAAATAAAGCAGTCACCAGCCTGCATGGATGAGTCGAATGCTGGAGACAGCAGCCTTTGTTTTTTTCCTGAAATCATGTGCTGCCTCTAAAACAGGAGTGGGAGTATTTACTTATTTCCATGCTAATGACAACCAATAACAAATACCATTTCCCACCCGAGAACTTGAGAGGCCTAACCCAGGCACGCAGTTATTTGAAGCTTGCTCCCACTTTTGATGATTTCAGAGGTGATGTGGAAGCCCCGAAGCAGGCCCACAGCTCTGCCCTCTGCCCTGCCCCTGTGCCCACTCCTTCTATAACACCTCACTCTAAAAAGTATTTTCCCCAGGTTGTGTCCCAATGCGTGGCTCATTTTCGGGTATCGTTCAAGAACGTTTGGCTGATCTCCAGCTGCTCAGTTGCCTTTGTTTCTTTATTTGCATTCTCTGAGTCATTTTTTTTTTCTTTAAAGTTTCTAAAGCACTGAGGAGCAAAAGTTTTTCCCGATATTTCACGTGGTATAGCAGGGTGTTCCCTCTGTCCCATCCTCCAGCCACGGCCTTCTGTATTACTCTGTTGGTCTCAAGACAATTAGTGACTGTAAAACCTCTCTCTCAACCGTATATTTCTTTCCATGCTTTCCTTTCACTAAAGCTATAAAGAAAGCATAAGGAAGGCTGCTAATAGGTCTAGAAAAAGCTGCTAAGCCATTGTCTTCTTTATGGTGCTGTGAAGGACTCTGATGAGTTGGTGATGAGTTCTGTGTTTCCTTGGCACCAAGTCCGCAGTCTTGGTGTGCAGACTTTACATACACCTTCTTGGTTGCACGCTTCATCTGGAGATAACTTTACTGTGTGACTAACTCCCTTCTCAAGGCACTTCATCTCATCACTCCCTGCTTTTTTCTGTCCAAATGGCGTGGCAGGGGAGGAGTGATCAGTGCTTCAGGCAATAGCTCTGGTGATTGCATTTCTGCGGCCAGGTGTTCCAGCACCCTGCGTGACCTCCAGCAAACCATTCAGCTTGGCTGTCTCCATTTCCCCATCTGTAAGGGGATATGAACATTTGCAGAACACTTTGGGTTGTTATGAATTCTTCACAGAGTATCAGAAATGTGGTGAACAATTTAAGGTGCCATAAAAGTCCAAAGTATTATTACTGAACTCCCTCGGAGGAAGTAGGTGGCCCACAAGGTGCTTCCTTCGTCAGTCCTTCAGTCAAGGTCCTTATCTTTATGACCTAAACATGGAATTTTTATTCTGCTCGTGAAGAGGGTTAATGGATATACTTTAAATTAAGCTCTTCTGTCCAAAACTGGAGGAGCACCATCAAAATGAATGAAGCTGATGATTTCAAAATGTTTTCTTCCACATCTGAGTGTAGAACAGAAAGCAGGATTGCTTCGTGCACAGCAGAACGCTTTCTAATCTGCAGCGGAAGGCTCTGCTGAAGTCATTTGCAATCGGCCCTTTCCTCTTACCCTCCAATAAACAGTAGACACAGGGAGACTGTAATGGCTTGACAGTAGTTGCACATTCTGGGGTATAGCTGCTCTCTTGAAAAAAATAAAAACGATGTCATGGACAAATGAATGTTGACAGTGGCCATACCAAACAATTCAAGAAAAAATTGCAGTTTTATACCTATTCCTGCTCCCTTTGTCAATACTTTAAAGATGGTTCTTATTTCAGAGCAGGTATTGATTGTGTATAGGTTAGGCCCCCGGTTCCATTTGTCATTTCTGATATTATAACGTGTTATCGTTTAAAGCTGTAATGGGAGAGGTGGCTGAGCTTAAAGCAAGCTGGTTGTCTGAGGCTTTGATAAATGGCTAGATGGTCTTTGTTTCTGCAGCAGCGAGCAGTTGGCTGCTATTTGCTTTACCTTTTATCCAAGAATAACTGTGTGATGGGTTCTGGAAGTGAACAGTATCATTTTGTCAGATGTGGCTCAGAACTAGCCGGGTGGTCCTAGCAAAGCAGCTGAAGGATTTTTAACACTCGACAGGATGTGAGCAAAGGCCCTGCATAAAACTGAAACAATTCTGGCTCCACATGGCTGCCTTGGTCAAAAAGTTCTCAGAGTTGTTTTTAAGGTGAGAGGGCTGGAAATGCTGGAGGGGTTGGAGCCGGGCGGGATGATGCTTTTAAAAGCAATTCTATTCATATGGAGGGACCTTATGAGAAAGATCAGAAGACAATAGTTGGATTAGATTTCTTTGATGCACTAACAAACTTGCACATTTTTTGCAGATCTAAACAAAAGGTCTGTTTCTCAGATGCAACGAGCAGCCCCACCCTGGCCTGAACACCAGGCCGGTCCAGTGGTTGTGCTGGGGCTGCAGAGGGAGGTAGCACACTCTCCTTGCATTCCTTCCTTCTGCATCACTCACATTTCTCAAGGTTTCGGTATTGCTTTCGTGAAATCACATCTGTTTGTCACACTCAAAATGCAAGGTTCCTTTGTATCTCTGTTCCACTTCGTTGGAGTCAGAGTCTGGAAGTGGGGAGTGGTCCCCTCCCTGGCAATACTCGTGTGTGTGGGCTTTGCATAGCCTCTTCTATCGAATTTTGGTTTCACGAATGTAAGGTGACACTTGTGGATGTTTCACAACCTATTTCCTTTGTATTAGACAAGTTCCACTTAAGAGTTTGAGTTTAGCCTAAGTCAGTGTAATACCGAGGTGTGCATCAAACCAGGGCCCAGCCTTAAGGCAGTGCATCTGAGCAGAGGCAGATGAGGTAGAAACAGCAGTGCCTGTAAATTCTACCTCGCTGGTTTGTAAACTCAGCTGAAATATCACAATAGCCATTCACAGCTAGCTTGCATGGGGGAGTCTCCGATGCGGCTTTGGAGTGCTGTGCTTAATTGCTTCTGAGTCAGGAGCAAAGTGTCTTAACAGGTTGGGCCTGGAGCCTCCAGGTACCTACCCTTCGTTAATTTGATAATCTGTGACTGGGAGCTCAGGCTGCTTGCTGTTCCTGCCTCTGGTAGATTGAAATGGAAGCTCTTAATCCTATCATTGAAGCTGAATTGCCTGGACAAGTAGCAGCCTACTGATCCCACCAGTTCTTTTACAGAAATCACAAAAGGCTGCTGAGCAGCCCACACAGCTTATACCTCAGTGCAGCTCACCGTAGGATGGCAGGGGAGCTCTGCTTCGTGTCTGGAAGAAGAAAGAAGTTACCTTTACTTGCATGGAAACAGACAGAAAGGCTAGAAGTCAGTTCTGCAATTCTTAGACCTATAAGTAACACTGAATTTTAACAAGTCCTTCTTTTTCTGCTGGTTTTTTTCTTTTGTTTGTTTGTTAGTTTTTGTGAGGTTCCTGTTAGACGTTAGCTTATGGCAAGTTATATATACTGGAGGAAAAGGTTGTGGCATGCAAGCGTGGATTTGTAGGACTAACACGATAGCAGTAAGCAAATAGAAGAGAAACCAATGAGGCGCTGAAACTGTTCAGGTGTTGGATCTGTGAAAGAGTAGCACCAAACCCTGTCCCTCCCTCACATGGATGCTCACTCAAGCCAAGTTTGGGGTTCTGTGGCTGCTTGAGAAGGTTGAGCCAAATCCTTGCATTCTTGGATCACGCCTCCCCACTCCTCCAGGCTTTCACTGGAGTTGTTAATGTAAAAATATTGCCAGATGAATACTTCTGACTGCAGAATGCAGCCCAACACAACAAGCCTGTGCTCATACTCCACAGCATCATACCAGGAGCCCCAGCTTCCTGTTCACCAGCCCGGACTGAGGAGCAGATAACAGAGGGCCATGGTGTCTGGGATGATACTGCCCAGCTCCTTTTGTGTGCACTGAGGGCCACTTTGCACTGTTCACAAGTGCACTCTGGGCAGCATCCCTGGCCAAAGTGTCCCTGTGCATCAGTGCTGTGCTTCTGTGGGCCCCAAAGGTGACTGAATTTCAATGAGGCTTTCTTCTTGAAAATGAAGGGTGCTGTCTAACAGTAAAATAGTGTTCTATTAAATTCAGTCTATAGCAGATCCACTACTGAGGGCTATTGAGGTAAATAAGAGCAGGGTGATGGCGGTGCGTGGTCATAAAGTTGTAGTATTCAAAAATGTAGAAAAAGCAGGTTGTCAGATTTCAATAAAGCAGTGGAAATGAATAGATACATCTCCGAGCTGGATGCTTCCTACTGGGATGGAATTTGAATAATAATACTACACTTGAACCACCGTTGAGCTGGATTAATGGCCAGCACAGGCAGAGCACGGGATGGTGGGGCACAACTGGAGGTGTTCCTGTTGACACAGAGCAGTGCTTCTGCTTGTTTGCACAACTGATGAAAAAAAATAGGGGAGGAGGAATCTGGGAATTATTGCTTTAAGCTGCAATTTTCAACAAAGAAATCTTACCATTCCAAACTGTCTAGACCTTTAAAAATAAAAGATGTGCTGTATTTACAGTGCTCTTCAGTATTCATGAGGCTTTGCTGCTTGTTGTAAGGCGAGATGAAAACAATACTCAGTAGATTTTCATAAGTGACACGCAACTGTAAGATTGATAGATGATGTGGATTTAATGTATGTGGAGTTCAGAGCCAACATAAAAGCTGTGATGTACCCAAACACTGGGTTTATTAAATCCCTGTTTCCTTAAATGATCATCCAAAGCCTTTCACCATTTTCTTCTACCGGAAAATAAAGAAAAGAAGGTAGGAGAAGAGAGAGGGGAGAGAGGAAAAAAAAAGAGGGGGGGATTCCCCTTAGTTTTGGTAGAGAATTACAATATCGGAACTGAAAGAGACAAATATTTAGACATTCTCCCTGCATAGAGATTAATGTGAGACTCAGAAATACATGGAATCCACTTAAATTGATGTGATTTAGTTATGAATGGTTAAACAGAAGTATTCTCTGTCAAATGCCAAAACCTATTATTAACTCTTTCCTCCCCCCAGTGGGGTGTGGAGCAGCTTCTGCTGCCTGGGGGAACTGGGGATGGAATGGAGACTTCCATGGGGATGGGATTGCGGGCTGGCCTGGAGGAGCCAGAGCTGCTGCCCTCTCAAGGCACTTCCCATGCAGCTTCACTGATCTGGAA
This sequence comes from Cyrtonyx montezumae, assembly GCF_038088225.1. Lineage (NCBI taxonomy): Eukaryota > Metazoa > Chordata > Aves > Galliformes > Odontophoridae > Cyrtonyx > Cyrtonyx montezumae. The sequence goes on along the minus strand of NW_027072100.1, from coordinate 12,940,177 downwards.
CAGCATTTCAGCCTTAACTTGGTATCAAGTGGAAAATTTTTTCTTTCATTCCACCTTCGCTCGTCAGGCTGCATCCTTAGGAGCTGATGAGTTGGGGAGGACTTCTCGTGTCTGAAACCCTCTCGAAAGCCATTTCTGAAGTGCTTCGTTGCTGCTGTTTGTAGGGGGTGCAACACTCCTCAGTAACAGAGGAACGCTTTCTGCTGTGCACTTACAGCACTTCTTAACAAAGGTGTATTTGCTTCTTAGTGGAACATTTCACTTAGTTTCAGGGTCATTTCCTGTGACAGCTGAATGTCTGTCTGCCTTATCACCTCAAGATTTAGCGCAATGATATAATTAGTAGTGCTGTGCTCCTTAACCCGGCCTGCTGCTGGAAATCAGGCCGTTTTCACTCAGCTCAGAGGAGCCAGCAGCATACAAACTGCAGTTGGTCTTAATCGTGTAGACTAAATTTGCCTTATTTTTTTTTTAATTTCAAAGCCAGTGGTATCAGCGTGGTATCAAGTGGTTTCCCCCTTGTGAACCATTCGCTCTGGGCTGATGGATGACCCATCACTTTGGTGCTGCTACCTGTGATGCCCAGTCCTGATGCAAAGGCTGTGGGCAGGGAACTGGGCTGTGATGGGAGCAGGGCTCTGGTGGGACCTCAGCTGAGTGTGGCTGAGTTCTGTTGTTTTTCAGGTATCCTTCAGCTCCCGCATGAGAATTTAGATTTTGGTCTTTCCCTTCCCTACTTTCCTTCAGTAATTTTTTTCTGCCATTAAAGCTAGTTATGCTGCCATTTTTATTTTTTTTGTAATACAAAGGAAGAATATAAAAGAAGGAAGAGAGGATAGACGTAGAAAGGAGGGAGGTCTGAGCATATTTCTTTGATTTTTAACCATTTTTATGGTAAATATGAGACTGTGTTTCCCCTTCCACCCCCTCCCAATTGCTGCTAAGTATCTTAGGACACTGTTTACACTAGGAATGTTTATTGGAAAAATAAACTTCAGCAAATACTCATGCAAAACAAATTGCAAATCCAGTATGGCAGCACACTTAGGTGAGAAATCTAGACCTGAGGTGTATACCCATGCGTGGCGGGCAGAGAACTTCTGGGTACCTGGTTTCTAGAACTGTGGGTCTGCCTCAAAATTCTCATGACAAAGAGATAAATTACGAATCCTGAGCAGAAAACGTTCTGAGTTGTTGATAGAGTACTGAAGGACATTCAGTAGGGGTTGGGATAGGGGTGGGACTGTCAGTACGGCTGTGGGCAGTGATGTTGGTTCTCCCAAATATCTCTTATCCTGCTTCTCATCTCTGCCAAAAATGTAGAAGCTTTGGAAGGAAGATCCTGCGTGAGTTCAGGATGGGTATATCACAACAAGCAAACACATTCCCTTTTCATAAACTCATCAGGCTTGGCTTTCCACATGTCCCCCATATTCCTTAGCTCCTCTGTTCTTAAGGCACAGGTGATTGCTCTTTGTTTGATCTCTGCATAATACCAGCAGTGCCTAAAATAAGGAGGCTCTCATTTTGCCTGAGCTTTCAGCTCTAACCACAGTAAGATAAAATTAAGAACAGGCACTAAAAAAAAAAAAAAAAGAAAGAAAAGAAAGGAGAGGAAAGAGGAAAACACAAAGAAGAAGCCAAGAAAGTGTGGACTGGTGTTTGTTGGGCTCGCTTTTCCAGTGCAGGGCTGTGGCAACTGCACATGCAAGTGTTTTCTCACAGAGGTAACCAATCATGAATGTGGCTTGAACTTTTATTTGTAATTTCCAGGAGGCTTCCAGACTGGTGCATTTCCTACACTGAGGTGACTACTTTGAGTTCGCTTTTTTAATTAAGGTTCTGTATTGTAACTAGTCAATGTACATTATTGGGAGAATGAATGTCAATGCCAGTGCTTTTTCTTTCTCTCCTTTATCTTTGTCAATGATTCAAAGACATGATTTATGGTTAGTCTCCGTCTTTCAGGATCATCCATCAAGCGCCGGTTTCACTACAGGGCTCGAAGTTGTAAATCATGCAGAAAGGCTGTCACTCATCTCGTTTAACCCTTCAAACACAGGGATGGGAGAGGACTGCAGTTCTTAGCAGGGGCATAAGAAATAGCAATAAAATAACCATAACATTGATGAACTTAGACTAATTGATACAATTAATTGTTCTTGGTAATGTGATAATTGTTATGAGGGTCAGTAGAGAACAGGGCATGACTCCACCCTCTGGGTTCACTCTGAGAACCTGGAGGCCTTCAGGGCTCCATACAATACGTCATTTTTTTGTTTTCTCCTTTGAGCTCCTTTCACATTGTTTAATGCCCATTACTGACATGAGGAGCTGAGTTTCACTGTAGAATCAATCGTGGGCTACTTCTGATCATGACCTTGCAGCAACTGAAGAAGTGCACAAGCCCGTTAGCAGCTGACATTTCCAGCTTTGTAAATTAACACTTCTCCATCTTTCTCTATTTGTTGTTGTTGTTGTTCCCCTCCTTCCCCTTAGACAGGAAGACAGTGAAAGATGAAATAGGTGGCACGGGAGCTTCCACTCTGAGCCTGGTCCCACGGGTGGGGGCTGTGGCCGAGCAGCCGATGGCCGCCCCGTGCTCCCTACCTGCCCAGGTGACATCCAGCTCCAGCTCCTGGCTCAGTGCCTCTGCCTGCTCCCAGCACAGAGCCAGGGAGACGGGCGCTGAACAGCGAGGTGCTGTTCCTCTTTATCTCGTTGTTTTATTTCTTTATTTTTGGTTCCAAGTGTCGGAAATTGGTAATGGAGGGTTATTAATGAAAAATACATGTTTGGGGTCTATTTGTTTAGATTCTGCAGTGACTTGATGGCAATTTTATCCCTGAATTATGTATGGCTCTGTTTTGCCTAGGTAAGCTGATACAAACAACAAATATAGTTAGAAAAAGATATATCAGTAAATAAACTGAAAGGTTGTAAAATATGAATGTTTATCATCCAGATGGTGCTGCTTCTCTTCTTTTTAATGTGAACTCTACTTGAGATGGTATATAGGAGCTTGGGACTTCCTCTGATCCAGCAATCTCTGCAGCTTGTCACAAAAACAAATGACACCAGAGGGAACCTTGCCTTACACTGTATGCCTTTGCATGAACCTCAGTCTTCTTAAGGTGCTCATAATTTAAATTTATATCTTGATTTATCGGAATATGAGATCCTATCCTTCCTCCCTTGCAGGCCAACGCTCCTTTTAACCCAGTCTCCTTTCCTTCTGCATTTCAGTTCTTAGCATCTGCTCGCTTAGGGAGAGGTGAGCACAAAATGCAGAGCAGCAGAGAGAAGTGTGCACTCAGTGGTGCATCCCGGTCCCGTGCAGGCAGGGCAGAACGAGCAGCAGCATTCCCTTTCCCTGTGTTAGCTGTGTGTACAGAACCAGTTCCTGCTGTAAAGCATAACACCTGCTGCTGCCCCGTGAGCCTGGCCAGTGCTCTGAATCTGTAAGCAGAAATAACTTTGGAGGACAACATGTCTAATCGCCTGATGCGATTACGAGAAATGCTTAATCCTCCGTTCTCTCTTTTAACTGTTGTCCATTGTAAGCGTCACGATCCGTTAGCACTTGTTTTATTCTGGCGTAAAGTCCCATCCCTCAGGGAGCTCCAAGGATTCCTGCTGCTAAAATGCTGTGGAGATGAAGTTATGATGTTAGCATCTCTCTGCAACCTTAATTAAGGCTGTTCTGATATAAAAGCGATGGTGTCTAATTGCCAGAGTGCTGTCAGGAAGTAACTTAAAATAAAATAAAATAAAAGTGTCAAATAAGGTTGAGAAGACCAGAAATATTTATTCTCTTACCAGAATGTTTTGTAAGTGCAGCAGTCCGTACTGCTACAGATTTATTTCTCACTGTCCCACCTCAGAAGATAAACTCCAGTGCCACCTCCTCTTCACCAAACAGTTGGGTTTTGCTCAGGGGATATTTGGTGGGCTCGTTTGAGCAGATATTGGAGAATATCTGGCACATGTCACAGAGTATTTGAAGTATATTCCACATCTCAAAGTCAAATCATGGCAGTGACATCCATCTGTTTGACCTTCGAAACAAGCAGAAACCGAGCAGCACAAAGCTGTTAGTTACCTCAGGAACCCGCTTCAGGACTCAGCCTTCATTGCTGTTATTTTCTCACTCAGCCCGTGTTGAACCTCAAAAAGGCTCATATTTAAAACAGAACCTGGCCTTTGCTTTGCCAGGGAGCCCTCAAGGCCTGTGCTTGCTCATTACAGCTCTTACCTGGCAAGCTGCAGCCGGGTTTGGTCATCACATCCCCGTCACCAGGCCAGGACAGAGCCAGGGGATTGCATCTGGCTCCACATACTTCATGGTTCTACCTGCTGAATGTCCCTTCTTCTGAGATTTGAATCAGTTTAAAATAGAATAAAATAGAATAAAATAAAATAGAATAAAATAAAATAGAATAAAATAAAATAAAATAAAATAAAATAAAATAAAATAATAAAATAAAATAAAATAAAATAAAATAAAATAAAATAAAACAAAAATAAAACAAAATAAAACAAAATAAAATTAAGGAGAGGTATTATGATGAATGCTGACAGGTACATTTGCTAGAATAGATTAAACACTTTTGCCATCCATACAGTTCTCTTTCACCCGCCTCATGTCTCGCCAGAACGAGAGGTGTGAGTGACTTTGTCACTGACATTAAACAGTTGTATATACTTGGAGCTGCAAAATGCTATCCCCAGAGTTTGTTTACTCGATCTGTATTTCCAATCAGTGCAGAGGGTTTACTAAAGCAGTTCATTACTGATTTATTTATGATGTATTTAGATAGCAAATATGGTTCTGTCAGCAGTTGCTGGCTAAACAGTGTTGACAGACATTAATAGCATATGGTATAGGAATGGAATTATGATCTTTAAGAGATCTTTGTGTCTCAGCATACATTTACAGTTTGCATTTTTCTTACGTGAAGAGACAGAGAACTTCTAAACAAGAAAACGGTGTTTCTTTTTCTTTTTGTAACCTTTGGGGTTTGTTGGTGGTGACATTAAAATCTTCTGTGCCTGTTTAGCTGTTCAATTTAATGGAAGACAAATTCTCCCAAAGGTTTAATTTACTCTCTCAAACTGAAATCACTGCGTTCTCACCATGGGAAATGGCCTTAATTTTCCCAGCCTTCAGTACACATCAAGCATATAATTCATTTCTCCCCCCTCAATATTTCCCTCATTAGAAAACAAAGTTTTTGATATTTAAATGTTGCATAGTTTAAGTTGAGAAACAGATCTTCTTAGACCCATAAAGTGCATTTGCAGGCATGATTGCTTCCCTCTGACAGCAACAGATTTATACAGGGTGGAACAGAAAAATACTTGAATTTTTGACCTTTAATTGTTCCCTCCCTCTAACACCAGCATTTTTACCAGTGGCAAGGAGAAAAAGCAAAAATTGTAACTACTCATGGAGGGGAGTGGTAAAATCTCTTTGTGGCAGTTAAGATTGGCTGGGGAGACTAAATCTTGTCGGGAAGGGACCAGGGAGGAAGATGAATTTCATGAGAGGTTGCCTCTCAGTCACATGGGGACAAACAAATTGGGAACTAATAGAGGAAATCATCTCATCTTTCCTTCCAGATTAATGATATCAGAGAAGGTGAAGTAGAAATGTGCTGTTTAATTCCCAGAGCAAGGGGCAACATTTTGCTTTCAGTAAAATGAAGTTAATAACGAAAATAAAAATTCTTTGCTGGGATTAGATTGCATTTCCATAACGTTGGCTGGCCTCAGAACTGTACTTCAGAGCCACTGCTAACGAACGTCCAGAAGAAAAGGAGGAAATGCTCTGGGCATACCAGTGACTGCAGATGAGCTATTTGCCAGGAGCAGGAGGTCTTCTGACTAACAGCTACATGAATGATTTCTTTTTTAATTACTGCTATTTTTGATACATTGTTAGAGATTATGGGATGCAGGCACTTCCTACTTCCACTGCTACTGGCAGCAGGAAAATGAGTGTATGTACGTATATATATCCACCAGACAAAAAGAAGCAACATAGCAACAAGAGACCCTGTACAGAGTGCCAAGAAAAATAAAACAGCGGGCCAATTACTCCTCTGCCTAATTGCATTTGCTTCAAAAGAATTATACCAATAAGAAGTTCAGCCTATTGCACATGGAAAAGTGAGTTTGTCATTAAGATGTTAGGAAGGAAACCCGTATGAGGGCAAAGGACACTCTGGGTCCCAATCACCCTTATCAAGTCAATGCATGGAGCTTGATGGACTCCTCCAGAGCTGACCCTGTGGGTAACCACCCTGGGAATGCCTTTCTGCATTGTATGGGTTTACTGCTGCCCCACTGCCACAGCCCCACTGGACAGAGCCCACGGGGATGCCCACCAGGGCCTCCTGAATGAGGCTGTTGGAGGACTTTGCTTTTGGAGCTAAACACGTTGAAGGACTGTTGGTGTGGAGCACCTGTCTGGGGGCGTGAATGCTGTCTCTGGGTGATGCTGGTGGACCAGAGATGTTAGGCAGTGAGTGAGTTGCCCACAGATCCGGTTTGTTTCAACTACATTTCTTTGGAGGAACAGCAGTGGTGGCATTTTGCTGCACCTTCTCCCAGTGAGTATGTCAATATTCTTGTTTGTAAGAGGCAGAGCAGTAAAAAAGAGTGAATTCTCAAATAATGAGTAAAAAGCAGTTTCCGTCTTTTTGAATATTCTTATTTTAAACATGTTTTTCTCTCTTTGTTTGTGCAAGAGATTTCCAGACATTTTAAGGAAAATATTGCACAGGAGGAGCGATGAACTGGCAGTACAACACACGTTAAAAAATTTCCCTGGTATTTTTTAATACAGACTAGTCAGATTCCAGCTGTGCCTTAGTGGATATGTCATCAGCCCATTGTAGGTAAGGCAAACGGGCCGTTGCTGCAGAGAAACCCTGCAGGTACTTGCTAGATGCTGGATATACTTCGCCTTCATTTAAATGCTACCACAGATTGATAAACATATTTCAAGTACGTATTTTTAGTGGGTTTTTGTGGTTTGGTTGTTTACATGTTGTCTGCTGTTGATTTGCTTTTCTGATCGAAAGAGAATGAAAACCATCTAGGAATGCCTTAAAAGGGAGTTGTTGTCTGGATTTGAATCCAGTGGATAAACAGGAATTGTTTAGACAGACTGTAATGAAGTGTTGTTGGCCTCTGGTCGGTAATAAATGCTTCCATTTTATAGCTCCAAATCAACTTTACCCATAAAATCTCAAAGGACTTTCTCTACTTAACTAATCAGCTAGGACAAATTGTCCATGGCCAGTCTATCTTCACGTGGAATTCAAAGCCATACAGATCTACGCTCAAAAAGTCCTACTAAGACCAAAATCATTTTTGTAAGCTTTTATGTCACATTATCAGTGTTTTGTCTAAAATTTGAGTTAGCTAATGCACACAGGATTTTTTTCTTGGTCATCAGTAGTTTGTTGATTGATGGCTTTTGGATTTCACTGATGTGAAGTGTGATCTTCAGTACAGTTATTTAGTGGATTTCTGCTGGAGAAGGAATCGAGTTAGTGTGCAAGTCACTACTCTCATTAAAATCTTCAACATTTCTCCATTGCAACTACCTTTATCCCTGCACACTTACCACTGTTTATTGTGACATGACTTCAGTCTTTGCTTCATTAGGGCTTAATCTAAACATAAATGCAGATCTTGTAACGCGCTCTTATAATATAAACGGGTCAAAAGTAGATGTAAACGTAAAGTGCAAACTTCAGAAAGTGACACCTCCTTTTCTGAGTGCTTCCTGCATCCATTTCTGACACAACCTATGAAAGTAAACAGGTTTTTCATACTGATTCTTTCTGGAGGTGCCAGTAATATTCCAGCTCTTTTTATTCTCCTGATGCCCACAATGATTTCAAGGCAAAATATTGTATGTGGATTAACCTATTGCCGCTGAGGTTAAAGCCCTGTTCTTGTTTAAGGAAATCCTCTTGGTTCCCTCTCTGCTCTGCACTTGTTCCATTTGATTTATCTCCTGCTGTTTGTAGTTTCACTGATCACTTTCTTATTACTTTTACACTTCCATCCATTTCAGTTTTGTACTCCTTTTCAAGCGATTTCTTATACCGCCCCTGCCACCTGCTCCCACCTGATGAATTGTCTGCTCAAACTGTTGATCTTGACCTGGCATGGTGTCTTCCAGAGAAAATAAATGATGCCACACAGACATATAATGATGCCTTAATAAACATCCCAGGTACATTTGCTCCTCTGCGGAAGTGCAGAGCTTGAATGGTGGCATCCTGATAGCATGCCGATGCCTGGGGGCAGTGAGAGGGAAGAGGAGGAATTCAGACCACAGTGGGGATGTTTTGTCCCTTGAAAAACCACCCTTGAATTTTTTTTTTTCATTTTTTCCCAGTCTTTTCTCTGTACTTTTACATGTGATCACTGGAAGCAGCAATAAACATCCGTCAATTCTCTAAAAAATTTAACTGATCCTTATCATATCTTTTAAACTTGGGCTTGGCTGCAGCAGCAATTCATTTTCAGCAAGTCCTTTGGTGGCAGTCAGATGCCCTGTGTTGTTTCTCTGTCCGAGTCTGAATGAGATCCCAGGAAAAAAAAAAAAGGCAGACAAGTTTCTAAAGTTTTACTGCTCTGTCACAGAGTTGGGCAGTGGAGGCAGTTAATCTGCTCTTTCAGCTCTTTCAGGACATTCAAGTCTGGATTTTTTGATCCACCAGCCTGCTTTGTGAATTCCTTCAGGCCTTAAATCCATAGCTATGATAGATATAATATATGGCTTGTTTGTACCCGGTGAGGTCCCTCACTTGGGCAGCGGTTACATCATGATACTTGTGCTGAAGAAGTTGTTTCTGTCATTAAATGACCTTTCTGATTATTGGATTTTTTTCCCCATAACTCATGTTTGTTATTTCTCACTGAGATTCAGGAAAAGCTGATCCTGTGCAGCTGCAGCCTCCTGTTGTTGCTGTCTGGTTCTTCTACTCTTTGTCCCATATGATAAGTTTCAGATATCACTTAGGACAGGACAGGAATGCAACACTGAGGCTGGTGATTATGATCTGTAAATGATCTGTGTGCTGGCCCTGGATCTGAGTCTTTTCCTCTATAATTCGAGAAATCATTAAAAAAAAAACCAAAAAACCAGAACACAGTTTTATGTTGGTGTTTCAATCAGTTTTCTTTTTATTTTTCTGTGAGTTGTCCATTTTGTTCATCCTGATACATACTTGGAAACCAGATTTATTTTCTGTACCAGTTGGAAGCTTCTCCTTTTGACACAGTCCGATTTGTTTCCAAGTTTCTTGCAGAGTGCTACTAATTGTACTACTGATAATTATTAGTATTTTGACTATTAATAGGTCTTCATATCTGCAGGGAGACCAGTGTGGGCAGCATTCAGACAGTGCGGCTGCAACACCGACTGTAGAGAGAAAGGAAGCACTTGATGGCATCAAAACTGGAAGCTCTTTGGGGGCAGGAAGAGCTGTTCCACGCTAGTAGGGCAGGGCTGGTGTTGCAAGCAGTGTGTTAACACAGATACAATGATAATGGTGAAGCTGCAGTACATTTGCCTGAGCTCCTAGTGGAGTGATAAGGCACAGTTCACCTTAAGGGCCGGTAAGAATTGCTGTGAGTTCATGCTGCCATCAGCAGCAGCACACCTGCTGCCACACCTTTTGCAGAGGAATATTTCGGCCACGAACTTAAAAGAAGTTACTGCAGCTTTGGAGCAGACTTCAGTGGATCAAAGAGTGGTTCTTAGCACAGCTGCTGCTGCCTTCGCACTGCTGGCTGCAATGAGGGGGAATGGTGGGATCGGAGTGCTGAGTGCAGGCAGAGAAATCTGAGCACTCTGAACGTGGGTGCACAGATACTGTGCATACTAAGTATTATTTTGGAATAAACATAGATTGGCTTGGGTTGGGAGGGACCTCTCGTTAGGTCTCTCATTCCTACTAAAGGATAAATGATAGATAGAAATGTGGACTAAAACCAGTATGAGATCCCACTCTGACCAGTGTTGGTGCCAGGAGGAAAAAAGCCTTCTCTCTCTCAACACTTCATTAGCTGCAGACATTGCTCTTTTCCATGACACAGAGTGAATTTTGGCTGCTGTCTGTGGCTCTGGAACGGTCCTGCACATGTACTGGCTGTATGCTTGAAGGAGATGTTTTGACCTTTCTCATCTCTGACTGGTGTTGCAAAGATGGAGTGATGTAGAGCAGAGATCTTGTGACAGAGTAATAATAAGAAAAAATCTGACTGCCGGTTGCTCATTACTGGATCTCTTTTAAATGCCAGAATCTCCTGTGTTTGCCTTCAAACAACGCTGTGCACCTGAACACCACAGTAAACAGATATAGAAAGAGACAGAAAGGTTAAAAGTGTACTCATAATCTCTTGCTTTTCCTCCTAAACATGTTTGATAGTAATATTGTTTCTTAAAAACAATATGACCTCATTTGTAAAGCAATATTCATGCTAAGCTAGTCAGCTGTTAAATATACCCAGCACAGTGCATTATGATGAAGCTAAACCAGAATTTCAATTATTTTCTGGACACATTTAAAATTATAATACTTTACTGGGTTAGTGTTATAGTTCATCCAAATTACTCACAAAGTATCATATCAATCTCTTGCAACTGCTTATTGCTTACATATCTGAGAAGTTAGTCAAAGGAAGATGCTGGCTGGGTAATGACCTTCATGCTGGCTTAGTGCTGTGATGGTTATGTGGCTATAAGTGCAAGGATGTCTAATGGTCAAAAGTCAACCTTTGTTGGCCATAATATCTATCACAAAAGAAACGGGCTATTCATTTGGACCAGCATTTGAAACAGTATGTTCCTGAAGGAAAAATAAAGAGGGAAATAAAGCACTTGATGATCCGTGTATTCTTGACTAGCTTCCCTTCTACACTGAGTCCCAGCAAGTAAAATTCGTGCTTCAGAAGTAGTGGCAGTTTGTTTGTTGCCTGAAATGATAGATCAGAACAAAGCAAGAGGATGAGGAAAACCTATTTCTTCCTGCTCTCACTTTCTGCTTACATAGCTTGCCTGAAGAGATGCTAGGAGACTAGTGATGGTGCAGCCGTGCTTTAACCAGCTATGAGTGATGAGTGCAGATTTATTGATATTGCTGGCAAGAGTGGCTTAAAGCAGATCTCACTGGAACTTCAGTTTGCCTGTGTGTGCAAAGGGAGGATCAAACACCCACCACTCTTCAAACGCTGTAATAGTGGTGCTACTTCTAAGGCCATATGAGTATTTTTAATAAATAGGCTTTAATGTTAGGCACTAGTCAACAAGTTTTCTTGACCACGTGCTTGCTTGAATTGGGATTTAAATCCTTCCATGTGAAACGTTATGTTTAGTCGGTCTGGTCTGTTTTGAGTGGGAGAGACCAAGAAGCAAGCAACCTTTTAACAATGGTCGAATAACTTGTCTCTCACACAGTGCCATTTAATGCACTGAAGAAGCACTAGTTATTAACAGAAATAGTAATTTCCTGCAGCAGCAGAACTTTCCTGAGCACTTGACAACAACTGTGTGAAGGGCTGATACTCCAGGAGTTTTACACACTGAATGTTAAGGCCCAGCTCGTTTCAAGGGGAGTAAGTTGGGAGGAAATGGTGCCCGTGAGGTGAGCCATGGGCTCAAGAGAAAAGAGCCAAATATATATTTATTATATTTTTTAGGCTAAAGAAGCAAGTCTCCATACATGTAATCCTCAGCTTCTTTCTATTTATAATAGTATTTAATATGAATGTACTTCATTACTGGAGAGCAGTCTTCTTGGCCATACAATAGCAAACAAATTCTTCAGAAGCATCTTTAATTATTCATTTGGCTGTACTATATTTTATGCTACTTTTCATAAATGTTCATCTTTATTATTGCCCTACCAGGAAAAAAATACAAGAAAGAAAGCAAGAAATACCTGTTATTAACTGACCTATCAGTCTGACACGGATAAATGTTGGTAGCTATTTAATTGTTTCCCATCTGCAGTTTTATACAGTTTCTATCAAACTGAAGGGTAATTTTTTTAGTAGCTGCTTATTTTAAATGTACAAAACCCTTGTGTGTAATTCCATTAGCTGCCCTACAGCATCGCAATCTACAGTTTCCCTGAGGCTGTTGTGAAATATTGATGAAATCCTTGCTTTTGTGGCTTCCTCTGATACACTAAACATTTGTCTGATGTTAGTTGAACTTGAATGGATCTGTTCAGAGTTATATCAGCAGTGACTTCAAAGGCTGTAAGGCTGTTACAGTTTTTTTTTACAAACTGAAGTTTCAAAGCCTTACCATGTGGTACTTTAAAAAAACAAAGTTCATATCAAATGAACCAAAGTGCTAGCAATACACTGGTAAGACTCATTACAATTTCAATTTATATAGATACATATATACCTTTTTTCACTGACTGTTAGCTCGTGCCATTTAAAGAAACCTAGATTGGTATTTAGGGGAACCCATGGTAAGGGAAGAGGGAAAGCAGAATTTAAAGCCTTGTTTTTTAATCAGGTAATCTATAAATGCACAAAGCCACCGTGCTGTTTCCTGCAGCATATAGGAAGGAGATAACTGAGGGAAGGCAAGGAGGGGCAAAAGTTTCAGACATTTTGTTTTCTTAGTAACGCGATCTTCAGTGCCGTAATTAAAATGACTAATGAAGAAAAGATATTTACTCTGTTCCTCCAATTGCTCGGGACAAAACTGTATTTTGGAAAGCACCCGGTGTGTCTGTGTGAGCGATGAAGTGCTGCTGGGGTTGGTGTTGTGGTGTTGTGTGCTGGGCTCGGGGAGGTCCCGCTGGCAGAGACACAGCCAGGGCACAGCAGTGGGGCTGAGTGTAGGGACAGCTCTTGGCATTCAGACCCTACAAGGATTCGTAATCGTCATCGCTAGAATAGTTGGCGAAATTGCAGTCCGGACGATATCAAACAGCTTGCGCTGGTTGAAAGAATAAAATTGTAAGTTCCGAGGCTTTGCAGAAAATAGCGAGTAGAGGTGCTGTGAATGAAAGGCAAATTGTTCACTTAGACCGCCAACCTTCATGAAGGGAACCTGAAACGTTGGTGTGGAATGTGGCTACGTCCACCTCCGGAGCACTGCTGAGCCATGCATGTGGATGGAGCCCCGAGCCCGGCAAGTGGGGCTGAAGTTGCCTTTTCTCTCAGTGCACTAACCGACGGCATAAACAGCTTTGTCCTTGAGACAAAAAATTAAGAAAAAAAAAAGTTAAGCAGAATACATCACCTCTCTTCTTTCAGTCTTCTTTTTGTTTGTTTCCTTTCTTGTTTTGTTACTGATTGGCTTCAGGTTTGTGGTAGCTTGCGAGCCCATTCACTGCACATATGCTTCCAGCCGCGGATCGTTTTCGTTTGTCTCAGGACTGTGTAGGAAGCAACGTAAAAAAGATATCTTTTTTTCTCCTTTGTGCTGCTGAAAGTCCCACTGAAGCTGGTGGGTATTTCGCTGTCTTAACCAGTAGGAAATTGGACATTTAATAGAAAACTTTATACTGCAACTCTAATTAGAGTACAACAAAATGAAAACCCAAAATTGCTTCATTTCAGCATCATGTATAAATAATGGTTATGGCTCCACGGAGTTGCCTCTGTGTGTAAAAATTCAGTTATGGCAGAAGCTGCTCCAAGAGGGGCTGTAACTGCCTTTCCCTGCTCCTCATCAGACAAATCCATGCCCAGGTATCCGAGCCATAACTATTCTAAAAATAATATTCTTAACAAAAGGCAGCGGGATATTGGGAAAGGTCTCTCTCTTAAGGTGAGGAGCTGTTCTGGATGCGGAGTGACCTCACTGTGGCGGTGTCTGAAGCTTCTTTCCCAAGCTACTGCAAAATAAATTTGCATGTGACAGTAAAAAGTAACAGAGGTAAAAGGTGCAAATAATTTCCTATCATGTACAATAGAGATCTGGCTTCCCAGGAAAGAGACTGTTGAACATATACAACTTTTTCTGGGATTTGAGAGAAGTCCGCAGCCTCCCTCAGGATGCACATGGCTTTAGGAATGAACCTCACCCCTCCCAAGATGTGTAGACCAGATGATGGAGACATGCTTTCATATCCTAACCCCCACGACTCAGAGGCAGACTCTCTCTGCTCCCTCCATTTTGAGAATGGAAAGCTGTTTCTGTCTTTTCTTTGCATATTGCAGAACTTAACAGAAAGTTATTTCCCCAGTCCAAGCGTTTTTAACATAATTTAAAATGTTCTGAAATTATATAATTCACTCTTGTATCTCAGTTTTTTCCATGAAATTCCATCACATTTCCAGACTGCTTTTAGTCCCATTATATTACAAAATGCCTTTGATGTAGGAGTTATGCAATAGGGCAGGGATCTTTTCCCCCTTCAGTTGCCAATTTCTCTCTTCAGTTGATTTTCAAACTGCGATGAATCTACAGCAGGGAACTTCTACAAGGAGCCAGGTTAAGATTTGTCTCGGGGCAGCTAATGTAGTTAGACATTTTTTAAGAAAAAGGAATGAGAAGTGGTCATTATCCATTATCTGCATGAAATATTTCAGAGAAAGAAATAGCTTTTGCCAAACACAAAAAGATGTTTGAGTTGAAGCCAGACAATAAGGAAACAAGATCACCTTATAGTACTGTGAGATTGTTCTACTAATGATGTTATTTCATGTGAAACTGGAATATATATGAAGAAGTGCAGATGGTGAATGGGTTTTACACGGATTAGTGGTGTTCTGGACGATGATGCACTGTCCCTTCTCTTGGCAGAAAATATATTTTCCAGTCTTGGAAAGAAGCATATATATATATACATATGTATGTGTTTCTTTATGTGGAAAAAGCAAATTTGAGTGAAAATAATTTCCACTGGTGGAAAAGTTAACAGCAAAATCAAACACTTTTGTAAAAAATATGTAGTCGTACTCTGCAGTTCAAGTTCAGAAGTGCTGCACAATGTGGTGCACTTTGCAGGCCATGCTGGGGTTGGGGTCAGTGTCACTGGGAGCTTGGCTCACTGCTGTCTGCATGGGCAAGGTTTAAGGTAAATGTGTTGGAATTTTACATTCTTAATTTCAAAATAGAATTTGGGTGGGTCCGTTAACTACTCTTTTCTTCTAGACACTGCAGAAATGAGCTAGACATATCTAGGAAAATGGCATCTTTTGAAGAATAAAGCATCAGCTGTTTACTGCACTGCTTGTCCCAGAGATGCAGATTGCTTCAGTTACTGAGAATCCAATCACAGAGGCATGGTGGGAAGTAATAACAATAATAACAATTAAAAAAAAAAAAAAAAGTTAAAATATTTTAGAATTTTATTATCCATGTGATAATATTATCCTTTCTTATGTTATGATTTTGACGTCTGCTATCTTGGGATCAATCAGCACTAAGACCAAATACTGTAATTCCATTTAGGAAGCCAGAAAGTGCTTCCATTCAATGCTCTGAAGCTCCTGGGCTTTGTCCAGTCTTCAGGATTGTGAAGTTTCAGTCTGTTGTGTCTTTGGTACTTCATGCTGTCCATCTCCCATCTCTGCCTGGGACTGTTTAATCTCAGTGGGAAAATTTCTCAGCTGGGAAAAGAAGGAAACATTCATCTGGTAACTCAGTTTGGATTTCTTTTTTCTTTTTCTTTTTTTTTTCCATAAGACAGCTATATATGAACAGCTCAGAGGTCTGGAATGTCAGAATCAGCCTGGGGGAGAACTGGTGGGAAGAGAACAGGTCACTCAACAATTTATTATATGGACATCAGCATGATGCCAAAATGTATGCTACGTATTACAGATACTGCATTTAAAGCATGTGAGGGTACAGGCTTAAGGCACCCTTATGAAATAAAGAATGCAACCTTAAATTAGTGTAATTTCTGTTAAATAGCTGCATCAGTTGATACTGAGCTTCACACATGGTGAGGTCGTAGCAAAAGGCACTGCTGGGTGTGCCCAGCAGCTCTGGTACCCCAGCCTGTCTGCTCAGAAGGGCAGTCCTGAAAACGCTCACAATGGAATGAGTTGTTTAAATAGATGGAATTTTAGACACAGGATACTGAAATGTGCCTTCAAAGCTGCCCAGATCTCCTACTTAAGATGGATCTGACCACTGATTTTGTGAAATTTTGACAGTACTTTCTTAGAAGTTATTTTAGGTGGGGCTTTTGTGTTTTGTTAAGATTGTGTGTGAGCGTTATGCCGCCTAAAGAGGGTTTCTCAGCACGAGTTACTCTTCTGTAAAGGTTATAAGTAAACATGTCAATGCCTAATTAAGCAGAAAAAATTATCTGTGTTGTGGGGGGTGTGCAGCTGCGTGGTACTTCTGTCTCTCGCAGTCAGTCCTTTCCGAAGGACAAAGGAGACTGCTCTGCGTAACACCCAAAGGAAAAAACCACCTTCCAGAGAAAAATGGGTTCACATTACTCAAAGAGTCGGTGCCGAATCACAGAAACCAAACGCGCTCCGGGCTCAGAAGCGTGCGAGCGCTCTTCGTTGCCTGTTTTGTCTGATGCCCTCCTTGCCTTCCCTCGATGTGCTCGGCGCTGCGATGCGTCCTGGCGTGGGGCCAGCGCTGCTGCCCGCGCCGCGTGGGGTCCGCACCCCCGCGAGGAACGTGGGGACCCCTCTCGTCACTCGGTGCCGCTGCGTAGCGGGGTCACCGCGCGTGCGGGGGGTTCTGCCACCCCCGGGTCCCTCCGTTCTCCACGTCCCTTCGAATATCTGAGCTCAGAAAGGGGTGCAGGGGGAGCGCTGTCTGGCTGCCGGGGAAGATACGTAAGGATGCGAAAGAAGCATTTTATTCTTACTGCTATAGCTGGTCCTCTGTAAATGGGGCTGCGGGTGTTTGCTGTACCCCAGCAGAAAGCTGGAAGACTTGCTGGTTTCTTATTTAACACAGCGCTCGATGTTTAGCTTCTTTGCTGAAGTGCATAGTGTTTCTATCACTGTATGACTGCTGCTTCATCGTGTTCAAGTGGAGTCCTGATCCTTTGGTCTGAGCCAATATCCGTACCTCAAGCTGCCTGGTGGTGCCCAGGAGCGATTCACACCTAGGTACGTGGAGGGCCTAAAACCATGGGAACGACGTAGGGAAGATGGCTTACATGCATTTATTTGTGCATCAGCATGGAGAACCATCACTTCCTTCTTCTTCTACTGCAGGTTCTTCTGCCTGTGCTTCAGCTCGGGGCTCGGCAGTGAGCATTCGTTGGGAGGGGTCAGATCCACTCCCACTTCTTAAACGCAACTAATCTGAATGGAAACACATCCGAAAAAAAATCGTGGAAGGTCTTGTCTGTGTGCTAATCAGAAGGCTTCCTGCTCTTCTGCCCATCCCTCTTCATTTGCGAGAAGGATATCGTTTGCACGGGAGTACTGAGTTCAAGATGGCAAAATAAGGCAGGTTCTCAAAAAGACATTAGCTGGCCATCCTCAGGAGTTGGGAAGGAATTTTAAATGAGTAACTCTTTTAGGCTCACCCGCATTGTTCATTCTGAGCTTTTAGGGCTATGTTTTTAAGCCTTACTTCACAATTACAAATAGTAGAGTTTTATTTTATTATTTTGTTTTA
Source organism: Cyrtonyx montezumae (assembly GCF_038088225.1). Classification (NCBI taxonomy): domain Eukaryota; kingdom Metazoa; phylum Chordata; class Aves; order Galliformes; family Odontophoridae; genus Cyrtonyx; species Cyrtonyx montezumae. The sequence goes on along the minus strand of NW_027072100.1, from coordinate 12,922,575 downwards.
TTTTGTATTTTTTTTGTTTAATTATTTTAATGGCACCTTTGACCGTGGACTTGTTTTTTCCCTAATTCTCTGACACAGAGCTTGGCCTTCAGCACATACAGCACACTGCAATACAGTCACAAGAGCTAGCAGCATGGAGTTTGCTCCTAAATGAAAGAGCACATCAAAGTGTGTCCTGTGAAGAGCTGTGCTTCTGAAATCAGAGCTCTTGATGAGTGGCTGTCTGTAACAGTGGATTGCTTGCATTGTTTTGAAATGACTGTTCAAAAAACATACACCATTACATTTTGTAAAAACATGTCTGAACCACTTGTTCTTTCCATCACTTCTGGAAGTCGGTCGTTGACTGGGAGGAGTTGATGGGAACGTATCCACTGACTGCTATGGAAAAGGCCCACACTTCAGAATCTTCTTGTTCTGACAGTTTTTGCCCATCTTATCTCCCGTAACTTCAGTAGAAGCACTGCTGCTATAAGGCCAAGAAAGAAAGAAAAAGAGAGAGAGAGAGGGAAAAGAAGAAAAACAGAGATTTTCTTAATTAATTTTAAAACTTACATCTGTTCCAATATCAAGTTCATCTTATTAATTAATTAGCTCATTTTTCAAATAAGATCATTCTGGTCTTGTCCTGCTTCTTCACTTCTATACTTTGCTCTACCTCTGTCACATCCTTTTCTGTAACTTCAGGGTTCTTGCCCTGAAATATATGTATTTGTTTTTATTGAAGCACAATTTGCTTTTATGGTACGCAGTACATTACTTTTACAAACAAAAGAGTTCCACTTAAGCCTATCAGTGCCTTCAAATGTTGTATTTTGACATATAAATTATTTGTGTATATTCTAAAGTGCTTTTTCAGGTGATCAAATGGTAAAAGATTACTGTACCTAGATGATTCTATGAACCAGGCAGATTATGGCAGTTATTTGTCTTCTGTTCCTTGCCAATTCTACCCTTCCTTTCTCTGAGGCTAGAAACAATTTGGTAGAATTGAAGCTTTTAATATAAACCTTAAATTCTTACATATGAATTTTCCAACTGTCCTATTACAGGACAGTTAGAATTACAGTCCCATGACAGGAAAATTATTAACTCAGAATCTCTGGCAGTTATAAAGAATTATGATCATCTGCCAATAACATGCAGCAACCTCCACAAAAAGAGACATCGTTTGGCTTTTTGCACTTCCAGAACTAACAGGCATTAAAGTTGTAGATTAAAATGAAGTCTGCTAAAGAAAACACGTAGTGAAACTAGAAACCTTGAACTGCAGTGTTCTCATTTAACAAATGATTTCATATGTTGACATTACATTTTCAGGTTACGTCCAAGAGGAAGACTTAAAGGAAGAGGAAGATATAAAGGAGGAAGAAGAAGATGATGATGACAATTCAACTGCTCAGCTCCAGGGCAGCAATGACACTGGAACGGATGAGGAACATGATGTGGGTCCTGAGCAGAAAGGGAACTTTAGTTACCAGAATTCCCCTGTCAGTCATATATCAAACCAGGATGCAGAGAATGAATCACTGCTGAGTGATGGTAGTGACCACGTGACAGATATTAAAAGCATTTGCTCTAGAGAGCCACAGGATCCAAAAACCAGCAGCCATCCCAAAGCCCAGAATGAAGCACACAACTGCATGGATAAAATGACAGCGGTCTACGCCAACATTCTGTCAGACTCTTACTGGACAGGCTTGGGGCTGGGTTTCAAGTTGTCCAACTCTGACAAGAGGAGTTGTGACAACAGGAATGGAGGGAACAAAGCGGATTTTGATTGGCATCAAGATGCGCTGTCAAAAAGCTTACAGCAGAATTTACCTTCCAGACCTGTGTCGAAACCCAACCTGTTCAGCTCCGTCCAGCTCTACCGGCAGAGCAGCAAAATGTGTGGGACTGTGTTCACCGGCGCCAGCAGGTTTCGGTGCCGGCAGTGCAGCGCAGCCTACGACACGCTGGTCGAACTGACAGTTCATATGAATGAAACAGGTCACTACCAAGATGACAACCACAAAAAGGACAAGCACAGACCCACCAGCTACTCGAAGCCCCGAAAAAGGGCTTTCCAGGACATGGACAAGGAAGATGCACAGAAAGTTCTGAAGTGCATGTTCTGTGGTGATTCCTTTGATTCCCTTCAAGATTTGAGCGTTCATATGATAAAAACAAAACATTACCAAAAAGTGCCTTTGAAGGAGCCGGTACCAACCATTTCTTCAAAAATGGTCACTCCAGCGAAGAAACGTGTGTTTGATGTTAACAGGCCTTGTTCCCCCGATTCCACAACGGGGTCTTTCTCAGATACTTTTTCCCCGCAGAAGAATGGGAACCTGCAATTATCATCCAACAACCGCTACGGCTACCAGAATGGTGCCAGCTATACGTGGCAGTTTGAGGCCTGCAAATCCCAGATTTTGAAGTGTATGGAGTGCGGCAGCTCCCATGACACCTTGCAGCAGCTCACGACCCACATGATGGTTACTGGACACTTCTTGAAAGTCACAAGTTCAGCTTCAAAGAAAGGAAAGCAACTTGTTCTAGATCCTTTAGCTGTGGAAAAAATGCAGTCACTCTCTGAAGCACCAGCCAGTGACAGCCCGCTTTCAAAGTCAACCAGTAAATCATCATCTGCAGAATGCATAGCTGCTGCTTCCGAAATAAAGAAAGAAAGTAAAAAAGATAAAGCTGATGATGCAAACAAAGATGAGAAAGCAGTAAAAACAGAAGAGTATGAGGACTCTCTTCAGAAACCGCTGGATCCCACAATGAAATACCAGTACCTCAGAGAGGAGGATTTAGAAGATGGTTCAAAAGGTGGTGGGGACATTTTAAAGTCTTTGGAGAACACTGTCACAACAGCCATCAATAAAGCTCAAAATGGAGCGCCTAGCTGGAGCGCATATCCCAGCATCCATGCAGCTTATCAGCTCTCAGAAGGAGCTAAGCCATCTTTGCCTGTGGGTTCCCAAGTACTGCAAATCAGGCCAACGATGGCCAACAAGTTGAGGCCCATAGCTCCAAAGTGGAAAGTCATGCCTCTAGTCCCTATCTCAGCAAACGTGGCTCAGTGCACTCAAGTGAAGAAGGAAACTGATGACAGGGAGGAGGCACAAAAGGACTTTGCTAAAGAGAGCATTCAAGCTGAGTCTGTTTCACTAAATCAGAGTGAGAGAGAACCTATCCTCAAATGCGAAGCTTCTGTGGAGCCAAAAAAGACAGAACCATGTCCCTTGAAGGAAGAAGACAAAATTAAAGAGGACAGTGGAAAAGAAAAAACAGTCCTCAAGGAACCAACAGCAGCTTCTCTTAGTAATGGTTGCGCTACTGCCAACCATTCTTCGGAGCTGCCTTGTGTCAACCCCCTCAGTGCCCTGCAGTCAGTACTGAATAACCACTTGGGCAAAGCCACCGAGCCTTTACGGCCCCAGTCCAACTCCAGCCCCAGCTCTAGCACAATTTCTATGTTCCATAAATCTAACCTAAATATGATGGAGAAGCCAGTTTTATCTCCTACTCCAACCCCACCGAAGCCTGCAAGCGTTACCAGGCACTATTTGTTTGAAAATAATGATCAGCCTATTGACCTGACCAAATCTAAAGGCAAGAAAGCTGAGTCAGCTCAAGCACAATCTTGTACTTCTCCACCTCAAAAACATGCTCTGTCTGACATTGCTGACATGGTCAAAGTTCTTCCCAAAGCTACTACACCAAAACCTGCTGCATCTTCAAGGATCCCATCTATGAAGCTGGAAATAGATGTCCGACGCTTTGAGGATGTCTCAACAGAAGTCTCCACTCTGCATAAAAGGAAGGGCAGGCAGTCAAACTGGAACCCTCAGCATCTCCTCATTTTGCAAGCTCAGTTTGCTTCCAGCCTCTTCCAGACATCCGAAGGTAAATATTTATTATCAGATCTAGGCCCACAGGAGCGTATGCAGATCTCAAAATTTACGGGACTGTCGATGACCACCATCAGCCACTGGTTGGCAAATGTCAAGTACCAACTTAGGAAAACTGGAGGAACAAAGTTTTTGAAAAACATGGACAAAGGGCATCCAGTCTTTTATTGCAGCGACTGTGCATCTCAGTTTCGAACCCCATCTACTTACATTAGCCACTTAGAATCTCATCTAGGTTTCCAAATGAAAGACATGAACAGGCTGGCTGTGGAGCAGCAAACCAAGGTAGAGCAAGAAATCTCCAGAGTTTCAGTTCAAAGGTCTCCTGAAACAATAGCTGGAGAAGAGGACACAGACTCTAAGTTCAAATGTAAGTTGTGCTGTCGGACATTTGCGAGCAAACATGCTGTAAAACTTCATCTAAGCAAAACACACAGCAAGTCACCAGAACACCATTCACAATTTGTAGCAGAAGTGGATGAAGAATAACTCTTAAGGTATGCATGCTCTATAGCGAGTTTTTATTTCATCCTTTTAAGGAGGCCTCTTTAAACATTCATACTTTATTCAATGTAGGAAAACACTATAAAATGCATAATGTACTGTTGCTTCATTAAACTAATTGCATGTACCTATTCATTTTATACTGTTTTCAGGAAGAGAGCTTGACAAATGCAGAACTGCATTCCCTATATAAAAAGTTGCTTCTCGTTAATATTTTCCCAGTTCTCACTCCCCTTTCTGTTTCTGAGAATTGTTTCACATCCTATGCACTTCAATGTGGAATGCAACAAATAAATGCAACTCTTTTCAGTGAGAATGGAAAAAGCAGAAAAAAAAAAAGCACTGAAACACCAAAAGATTGTTACCTCCTTCAGTGCTATCACATCTGTAAATCTGATACCGATGGGGGAAAAGAAGACAATTCAAATGTCAAATTAATAAAATGATAAATAGTCCAAGTTCCTGATACACTCAAACCCAGTCTCAAGAATCTGCTGGTAACTGAGAATTTTATGTCAAGAAGTGTAGTTACTCTTCCATGGGTATTTGGATATTCCGCATTGTACAAACTGTTGGTATTTTACACGTGCGTAACACTTACTGTTGTGAGTGGCCTTTCTTGGCACATTGGTTTAACCTTTCTCATGTCTCTGCTCATTTCTTTTATAATCTTGAAGATGTTTGATTACATTTTGTCTCATGTTGGCGGGCGCGTCAGTCTGTGAGCATCTCTGACTTCAGCACAAGGTTTCGTACGAGCTGGGGGGGCTGGCGCTTCTTTCAGGAAGCAACCAGATTTCTTTTACACGCTTAATATTTCCAAAATGTGTTAATAGGATACTTTTACATTACTGTTGATACCTTTTTTTTTTTTTTTTTTGCTGAAAGATGCACCAACTGAAGTGCTGCCACTGCCAATGTTTATAATATGTAATGTCATGTTCAGATTACACACCATTTTTGCATTTTTAATTTTGCTTGATTCACGAACTTGAATCTTCTTGATTTAATAAATATGCAGAACGTCAACTAAAAGTCCAAATAGAAGTTTTCTGTTCTAACACGTTTATTTCCAGCAAGGCTCTCTTAGTCACTCCCAGCAAATTCACCAGCAAGCTCAGGCTCTGCTCCTATCCGCAGAACAAGCATGTGCAGACTCAGATTTTCTCCATCACGTTCATTACTTGAATAACATTTGGAAAATGAATTCATCAGACAGTCAGAATTAAAGATGTGTTGTGAGTTGTCACTCAGGCCACCTGATATTGTGGCTATTCTCTGGCTAATTGAGGGTGCAAGCGCTCCGAAGATGAGTACTCGTTTGTGTGAAGATTTCACATTTGTTTGCTGCAAATATTCATGAAGCTTTAAGAAACACTTTCCGTGCACAGAGCCAGCACAAGGACTGTGCGTCACTTACGCTCTGTTTAAAAGGCTACTTTTGAATAATTTAAGCCACTAATCAAAAGGTTGCTTTGGGATGGGTAATAGAAGCTATTGCCATGGAGTATAACGTCGGTATTCAAGTGCAGAAAGATGGAAGTTTTGCATACATCTTGTATGCACTGTCTGTATTTGACCGAATTTATACTTTCTGCATAAACTCAAAGGGAGTTTATTTTCTCAGTAGTGCTCAAATCCTTAAATTTCTTTGTTGGCATTTTAACCCAAACATTAGAACCCAGCACAGAAGGAAGAAACAAGTGTTCCTCGTTCCCCTGAAAATAACTGATTTTCTGCTTAACCGTTTTATTCCCATTCAAAATCAATATACCTGCCAAAATATCGGTAAATTACAGGAGGTTGGTTGGGAAAAATATACCATATTTCGTTTCCTTCCTCACCAGTTAATGATTAATAAGACTCTGACATTCATCGTTTTCACATAAGAGATATCAGAGCAAACCAATAATTTGGGTTCTATCAAACAAAAGCTATCTGCCAAATATATTAATGTAACAGTTATTTTGGCATATTCACGGCTTCATACCTGACAAATGTTTCAGATTTGGTTTTAAAAGCACCGTGTTATTATAAGGAGGCAAACCAAACACCCACCTCCATAAACATGTTATTGTTCCTCGGGAGTTGGGGACAAGTACAAAGGAAAAAAATCTGAGGGAAAAAAAAAGGCTTTCTGCATTGTGATGTCCTACACAGACACATCATGAGTACTGTTCAGGCGGTATGTGACTACATAAATAAGGCACTGTCCTTCCTGCCTTTGGGTACCCAGAAATCGCTGTCCTTTTAATACTCGTCCTTTCCTAATTTATATCAAGATGCAGGTTGCACCTTACCTTTGAAAAAATATATTTAAATTGCAATGACAGAGTGATAGCACTGTTATCTGGAACTATAATTTGAGTTGGTATGCATGATGGCACAAATTGTGTGAAATGATGGGGTATTTTGGATAGCATTGTAAAGGTTTTATGACTGTGAGCCTGCCCAAGTTCTGGCTGTGCTGGAAGCACGGAGGCCACAGTTTCTTCGTATGATTTCTTCCTGAGATCTGCAAGGAGACTAAATCACGTAACAGGGATTTTCTGGGTTTTCTTATTCTTACCATGTTATTGTTAGGATTTGATATGCGTTCGAATAATAACGTAGAGGAGAGCACAGTGTTGAGAAACGGGAAATAAAAAGCGTTCCGAAATTCTTAAAACATGCACGTGCACCTGCATTCACTTACAGGCAATACTGTAGTGGCATCGAAATAGAAAGATACAGAAATAAATGGAAATAAAACAGTGGAAAGTGTACTGGAAGTACAGAAATGCATAAAATACTTTTTATATTTTAATGAAATTTACTGTTAAAGGTGATACTTTCAAATGCCAACTGCCATTAAAAATATAAATGAATAATCTGGGTTAGTACTGTAGAAAAATGTGTTATGTGTATGGATTTATTTTTAAGATCTCTGCGAGGCTGTTCATAAGAAATTCACTATAAATTCTTCTTAAATGTAAAGACATACATATCTGTTTTATGTTCATCTTCAGTGTTTTCTTCATTTTTTTTTCAACTGATATGGGCTTGGTAATATAATGTAAGATTATGTGTAATATACAGCAATCAGACATCTCTATTTTTTTCATTTAACCCACTTCATATTTGTTTCTATTGCTCTTCTTCAAAGAAACCCCATGAAAATTAGGGAGTGTGGCTTAATCAGAGCTAATTTGTATGATGACTTATACCTTCAAAGACAATTTCTTCTTCTTTTTTTTTTTTTTCCAATTGAATTAGAATTTTTATGTTGTTCTGACAGAGAAAAAAGACCAAAAGGCAATGAAGAATTGTACTTCTTACCATGAAGTCAGGTGGTGGGATTGACCTGCCGCCAGTCAGTGACCCAGGCGCTCTCTCTGCTCCTTTCTACAACTTTTCACACAGATAAGTCTCTACAACGTTAAATTTACCAACCTGATTGGGGAGACTGCTTTATTAAAGGCCCTGATGAGCAAACAGGCAGCTACCTGAAATGAACTAATTGGAAATAAGGCTGCTGCAAAACAACAACAACAAAAAATGAGTCATAATGGTAAACAGTTTTTCTCTCTGTTTCCTCCTTTGTCTTTTTTTAACCATCAAGTTTAAAGCTTCTGCAGTGCTTTTTTTCTACTTTATAGGAGACAACTGACATTCTGTGGTAAATGGAAGAAAGAGCAGAGCAGAACTGAAAATCCTCTAATGCACTGACACTAACTTGCCCTCTATTGTTGAAAATGAGCAGGCAATCATGATTGTTCATCAAATGGCTCCTAATGCAGTTAAAGCATTCAGCTATAATTTCTCCTTGCATTTATAATTACTGTCATAGACTGCACACCTCAGTGAGCAGATTAAAGCTATAAACTATTTAGCCGTAGCTTTAAGATGAGGAACTTGATTTGTCTGGCAGCAGTTATTTGTTAGAGAGCTTGACACTTCACATAAAAATGACTCAACTTGATGAAGAACAATGCAGTTTAAGCAATGCAGTGATTTTAAATCAGTCATTATACCACGCCCTGTAAGAATTGCAAAGCAATTTGTTAAATGATATATAGGACACGTAGATAACTGTATGTGTTAAGTATACCAAAATAGAAGATTTTTTTCTTCTTTGGGTTTTGTTTTCTCCTCCCCTCTGGAGCTGGAGGAGCTGCTCTGAACATCGTGTTCTGCTATTAGCCAATACTGGTGCTACATTGGCAAGACCAATTGCAGGAATCTGTTGGCTGAAGCCTCATGTTAGGAGAGAAGATGAGGGAAGGCAATAGGGACGGGCTCAGGTGGACCACTTGGCTGCAGTCCCTCAGCAGGGGACTCCCCCAGCCACCCCTTCTCCCTCAAACCTGCCCTGGTGAAGGCCCAGTCCCCCACTCCTTGGAAATTCCTCACCGTTACCCAAAAGCAGTAGATCAGGACTTTTTAAGTACTGCATTCTGAAAACTTGGAGCTTGCCCTGCCTCAGTCTAGCACTCGCCCTTGTAAAACCAGCAGGAAGGGTTTGCTCTTGGCTTCCATGAGAGCAGGGTCAGGGCAGATCAGGATGTATCCGTGCAGATTTACTTGCTTTTAATGAATAGTACAGGTTGCTATTAAGAACGGTGTTACTGAAATTGTATTAGCTCATAAAACCCACCAGGTTACCCCATATTGCTCTGTATGAACGTACATTAAATGACAATTCCTGCCCCCAAAAGGCAGGAATTCTCCAGCGCACAAAGAAACAGCAACCTGGAAGTATTTTGACCAGATCTTAACTGACCTTGAATAGCATCTACCTCCTTGAGCATTCAGTATTCATAAGCATATCAAAATCTTACCTTCTCCTTGCTGCATCTGATATTATTAAATGCTACAGCCTTCATAATCTGTAGCAGAACAGTTTTACCCAGTGAAATTTCAAAGGAAGAGTATACATTTTACACCTCAGCAACCAAGTAGCAAAGATCAATAATAAAAGGAAAAGACAGGAGCAGCATCCAGCCCTCAAAAGCACCTTTCAATAAAAATAACGTAATTTAAACAGGATGATCACTCTGTGCAAACATGATGGAGCACAGATGAAAAACGGGGGAAAATCTAGATGCGATTTTGTGGGAAGAGGAAAGCAGGAAGAGATCTTTCATTCTTTATTGGGATAATGAACAGATAATTCATGATTATTAAGCTGTAGTCCTCAGGCCTTATCCTGCCTGTCCTCGGGTGGGTCTGTCTGTGCATGGAGGTGGGATCCTTTGGCGTGGGAAGCTCAGAGCCCTGTGGTAGTTCTCGTGCATCAGTGGAGCCACGCAGGAATCACAGCAGCAGATCCCACTCAGGACCCTGCCTGCGAGAAGAGGAGTGAGGCAGAAGAAGCCACGCACAGCACAGAGCTGATTTCATCACTGTGATGGTGTTTCTTCTTCGAGAGCATCTCACCTCCAGGAAGGGGGCAGCACAGCCCGGTTCCCAGCCCATGATAAGGAGTGTAGCATCGGGGCACCGCGCTGGGGCACAAAGTCGCAGCCCCGGGGGGACCGGGGGACCCGAGGCTCCATCCTGCTCTGGGGGGTGTGCTGGGGGCATGGAAAGGGAGGGAATGGCAGCAGCATGCGGGGCAGAGGAAAGGAGGGAGAGGTGGGGAAGGAGGGGGCTCGTTCCTTGCTGGAAATGTGCACGTTTCCTTTATTAAAACAAAACAATTCCTCCTCCCCACCAAAATCCCTCCCAGCCAGCACTCAGCGCGGCTCTTCTGCCAGGGGTCAGCACATGCAGGATGGGGGAGGGCAGGATGGGGGAGTGGAGGAGGTTGTCATGTCTAATGAATACCCTGAATGTATCGAGATATATATTTTTTTCATTTCAGAAAAGGTTCCATTAAGAGGGAGACAGCCCTAACATGTGCTTTGGCCCCTCATCAGATTTATGAGTATTTGCTCTGCTCTTTAATAGGAAACTCTGCAGCAACTGCCACCTTGCCTGCTCTCCCTGAGATGCACAGTGGCTTCTCAGGGAAATGCACTTCATTATTAATGTGAATTTGTACGTTTTTATGACACTGCTTGGGGGAAGGGGCAGGCAGAGATTTCCTGGTGATATATGCTCATTTCTAACCATTTATTGTCCCAGACAATCGAAGAACAATGATAAACATTGTTATAGAAAGTGGAGAGTGCCACGGTGACATTTTTGAAGGGAAAGGAGAGGTGGCTGGAGTGGTTTTCATGTGGTTGCTCCCCTCCAGGGCCTGCAGCAGCTGCATCAGATCGAGAGACAGAGCAGTCCTCATGGTGGCACGTTGCCTGCCCTCGCCTGCCCATTTCTCAGGCCAGCAGTGACCCTTCGCTATGTGCTTTGCTGCAGCAGAGGGGGTAGAGAGGAAGAGTAGGAGTGTGTCCTTTGGGAAGCCTGTACTGTAGGGAATCACAAGGCTGGGGTTGAATGTTCAAAATCCTCATGCCCCCCTGCCCTGGTAGTTTCTGATTTATTATTGAGTGTCCTGGCATGGAAACCCTGTGCAAGCAGCAGCAGCTGTGAGGCATCAAATCAGACCAGGAGGAGAAAGACTTCTCCTGCCTCTCTCGGTAGTATTCTGCAGACCTGGTGAAGGTGAAGGTCAGGTTACACTGCCTGTGCCAAAAGCTCCAGAAGCCTTCGTGCTTGAGGGAGCTTCGTTGTTCCCGTCGGGATATCCTCTCTGCAGCACCACCAGCCAGGGCTTCCTCTGTGCCATGGAGCTCGTAGCCTCCAGCTATAAGCAAATGACTGTATTCTATTCCCCAGTCCTGAGTATGCACAGTCCTTTGTGTCCGGAGGTGTGCCCAACAGCTGATCACTGCTCAGGCTTTCTTTGTGACATCCTTCTGCTTTCTTCTTCAAACTGAATAGAAGTGAGGAAGAAAATCAGAACAACCATGTAGGGTTGGGTCAAAGGCCCATCTGTGTGCACCGTGTCCACAGGACAGAATGTGGTACGGTCCCTAAGGGGGCTCCCAGCTTCCATATTTAGAGTTCAGGGACTTCTTTGGGCAGAGGAGATTGTATTCCCCTGCTTCCAGAGCTGCAGAGAACACGTGAAAGGTTTTCTTGATCACTCTAGAAACATGGGCACAGCTGTGAGGCCTCATAGGATGTGCTCTCAATGTGCCCCAGCATCAGTCAGGTAGCAGAGGATGCACAAACCAGCCCAAGGCAGGCAGAGTGGTGCCGAGTCTTCATCCTTGATCTTCACACTGGGCAGAGAGGAGGAAAGGAAGAAATCCCACTCAGTGATATCAAGCCTCAAACCTAAGTTTCCCCTCCTTTTTCCGTTCTGTTTTCCATGAGGGTTTCCCATCTTGTGATAAATAAGCTACCCTCAACCAGCAGTCTGAGGGTTAGATTTCTTTCTGAACTGCACACAGAAGAGGACTTGCAGTCTTACTGCAGAATTCATACTGGTATCGACCAGTGATTCAGATGAGGCAAAGCTACTTGTTCTGTTGTGTGTGGGTAATGGTACGGATCCCTTCTGGGTCTGCTTTCAGCTTTTCTAAACCTGCAACATACTTCTATTTTTGTACACAAACAGAAGTGTTTTTCCCCTCTCCCATTGTAGAACTGTTGAATCCTAAATGCAAACTTGCTGTTTTTGTGAGGTCATTTAATGAAAACTCCCAAACAATCCCTATTTCTAATTATACCATAAACCAGAGATTACCTGAAATGATGTATCTCACTATGTACAACCAATAACCCGGCGTAGTGCACAGCTGCCAGCAGATACCTCCATCCCACCTCTGCATCTCTCCACTTCTCTGTCATGTTCCAAGCCAAGGTTGGAGGCAACTTTCTGCTCTCCAAGCAGTCTTTGGTTGTCACCCTTTAGCCACATGCTACACCACTACTACAAACACAACAGAGACTGCACAACATCAGCTGTATTTCTGAGGTCAAGTCAAGCTACTGGCATTGATTCCTATAGGGACTGAGTCCTTGTGGCCACCAGCTTACTTTATAGGGCCATTAAGAGGATTGATGTTGCCTTTTAAGCACCTATTGATCTGCATCCCAAGGGACATCACAGAAGAGTCGTTTCCACTGGGATATGAGTATGCTGTGTTTCTGCCTGCTTGCATGCAAACTGAGCACACCACTCTTACAAGTGAGGGCAAATCTGAGTGCTTCCTTTGTGCTTCCTCAGCCCAGGGGCAAACGGCTGTGAGTGATTGAGAACTCAGCAAAGCTTGCCCCTAAAGTGGACGTACAGACAGATAGGCTGTGGGTGGGCTTCCAGTTCAGTAACTCAGTTCCCTTCGTAACCTAAGGAGCCCTGATCTGTTGGCCATGGTTTTTTATGGTGTAAGACCCAGGTTTGTCATCCAGGGAGCAGACAACAGGGGAGGTAATTCTGTTTATTTGATCAGTGTATTTTAAAAACGTTGTCTGTGCTCCCAGGAATGATGTGCCCTTCTATAAATCACAAACTCACCAAAAAAAAAAAAGAAAAAAACAACCTCTCAGTATTTTTCCAAAGAGATTAGGGTGAAAGTTCCTATACTCATTTTTCATGTCTGTTAAAAAATATCAACAACAGTGATAAGTATAGCCAAAAAGAGTGTAAAAGCACACCCTGTCATTTGTTTTCCATGTGCCATATGTTTTCTGAATCCTGCACCTCCCACATACAAATTGCACACAATAATGTGGGGTGCACACATTACTCAGGATTATTTAGTTAAGCCCTGCCTATATGAGGGAATTAACTTAGATAAAGTCAAGCCACTGTGCTTTGTTTTGTGTGGTTTTTTCTCCTTATTCTGGATTCATAGAGTAGAAAATTAAAGATCCCACTGTGCCAGGCTTCGTGTCATTTGGTTTTAATTTAATTCATCTCTTCAATTCTCCGTTTCTCCTTCTCTTTGAGTATCATCAGTAGGTGGTCCAAGCATCAACCAGAAGATTTACTGGCAAGAGTAAATGTATGAATGCTATGAACACATTGTTTTTCTGATATGATTTAATGACCTTTTTGGCATTCCCATGGCTGTTGAAATCTTCCATAATAATTCCCCTTGGCAGCCAAAGCTCCTGTTGATCAGGTGAAAGCTGATGCAAATGTCAAATGTCAATAAATTTGTAATCCATAAATGTAATACTCAGTGCCAGAGTGAGACAGGGTTAAACAGAGTGCAGCAGCGGACACCTAAGATATGAGCTAAATCTTAATACCGTGAGCAGAAAATAGGAAAGGAGGACCACCTCCAAAAAGTCCCTGTAGCCAAACTCTTCTCCTCGCTCCCTGCTCTCTCTGTTGTGCTTTCTGAACTGCTGAGCTTTGACAGAAGAGGGATTGGATTGCTTGCACTCGGCAGAGCGAGGCTGGGGATGCAGGTTCTGTCCCTCGGTCTTTTTTCGGCTCGTTGTGTGAGGTTGGGATTTCTCTGTGTTTCTAAAGGAGCTCCTTACCAGTGCAGAGGTTTCAGAGCCATCGGATTTTTATCCTGGAAACAATTAGTTATGCAAGATATTCCGGAAAATTAACAAGAGCACTTATATAACTTAGGTGTTGCAGGAACGAGTCGTGACTCATTTATAGTTTTAAGATGCTTGAAAAGGGCGAGCCATGTTTGAAGCCTGATTTTATATACAATAAAGACATAAGAACAATCACATAATTTCCCAAGAGATTTTCTTGAGGGCCCTCTGCTTTGACCTTTGGCTCTGAAAAGCTCCGGTTTGTTTGACATTGAAAAAAAGCAAATGTGTGAATGCAGTGCCATGAGCATTTGCACTTTGAGCATGCTGGGGCTGAGCACAGCTGAAATGGAAAAGGCTGCAGCAGCTAATGTACTGGGAAAATATAACAGAGGCATTTACTTAATAACTCAACTAATTCCTTTAGCTCACCTTGTAGAGATTTAACCTTTGAATGAGAGAGTCCCTAGTTCAAAATCCTGTGTCTCCTCTTGTCCTTGTGTTAATTTTTAAATTATATATCATTGTTGAGAGGCCCTTGTGTTGAGCATTACAGGCTATTTTTCATGTCTAAACTGGGGAATTATAACTGAACATTAGCTACCGGCTATAAATCACACGGAACAAAGTGGCATCTGCATCTACTCAGTAACAGCAGTGGGAGAAATGCAACTTACTTCAGTTGAGACAGGAAAGAGGACACGAGCGCAGCAGCAGAGATAATTGTGACTGGGGAGAACTGATGGCTCTTGGAGCTGTGTGGGGCTGTGCAGCCCTGGGCTCAGAGCTCTCCGCAGCCACTGCTGTAAGTGCACGGTCACAGCGGGAGCTCAGGCAATTTGAAGGGGAAATGCGGAGCTGGAAGATATTTCACACACCCCTGCAATGCCACCGAGCACACTGCCGGTCACGGCAGGCCACCTCGGAGTCAGGGAGAGCTTTTTCAGAGCCTGGAAATGGCACTGTTTTGCCCTCCCCATCCCCATCCTCCATCAGCAAGCATGAGTGAGCAGTGTCCACAACTCGCTCTCCCTGGGAGATGTTTGTATTTCTAATTGTGGCTGAAACTCAGGTGAGGAGGAGGCAGCACAGCAATCCGTGGGGCTGTGGGCTGGGCTGCTCTGCCCACTGCTCTGCTCACGGGCAGGAGCACTGCAGTCCCTGTGCCTTCCTGAGCAGCTCAACAAAGGCACAGCACTATCTTTAAAAGCCAGCAAGATAAGCTGAATCGAGCATGGTGTTCTTGCATTTGTCTCTGCTGTCCTTTCTTTCACTTTGGTCATGCGTTTTTTTAGTTCCCTGACTTTTGAACAAAGCTTCCATGATCTCTTGTGTCTTCACTGGGGAAACCCAAAGCTGCTGGCCAAAGGGCCACACTCTTTTGTCTGCGCAGTGCCAACCAGCAGAGCTTCTTCATAAACTGCTCCACCAAATGCAACGAGGGCTCAGGGTGAGCTCTGCCTGCAGTGCAGCTTCCTAAGAGGAGAACAGAGCTCCACAAAGAGGTTCCCAAGCAGTTGGGTTTGTTCTGTTTGTGCAGTGCCAAGCACAGCAAGTTGCTGGTCCAGGCTCCAAGTGGCAGTAATTGCTGTAGGTGTTTTGCTGATTAGAGGTAAGCTTCAGGATGTTCTTAAAAGCTTTGCTTTAGAGGCCTATGTGCAGTACGTTTATTAGGCTGTTCAGCAGTAATTCAGACAGCAGAGAATTGTTGAGGACCTGGTCTGTCTAATTGTGTGTCTAAATCATAGCTGCACCGTGATTCAGAGGTACTAACATTACAGTCTGCACCAAATGGCTTAGGTTATATGGTCAGATTCCTGCAGATGGTCAGTTTGTACCATAAAATTTAAAATTACAACTTGAGCCATAAAGCTACTGCCTCAAATTTATTATATATTGCAGCACAACAAGCAAATTAATACTGGATGCAGTATATGCCCAGACATTAATGTGAGCAGAGGATGAAATATTCTCTTTCCAGCTCGCTGGTACACATTCCCTTCAGAGCACCGAGGGAGAGGAAGGCACCAGGAGTGCAGCCCTGCGTGGTGCAGTGCCAGCCTCGGGGTGGTGGGAAGGACATCACACCCCAGCACGAGGACAGTGCACACACCCCAGCACGAGGACAGTGCACACACCCCAGCACGAGGGCCCCGGGGCTTCTGAACCTGTGGTTCTGCTCCGTGCATCGTGTCTGCAAGAGCTGAGTGCTCAGCAAAATCTTTTTATTGTTCGCCATAAAGAATCACAGCTGTGAAAAGCAAACTAGGGAAGGGGAGTGGGAACAGGCAGGCACACTCCCCTGGACTGGTGTAAATCAGGAGCAGCTCCGCTGTAGGTCTGCTGAATTACACTGCTGTCACTCCGACATCAGCCCAGAATCAGCTTCTTTACCTGCAAGAGATGAGTGAAATATCTTACAACTGTGTGTCCAGGAGCCTGCTAAGCTTCTTGTAGAGTTGCTGTCAGTGTGCCCAGGGCAGAAGCATATTTTTTTTCTTACTGTTGTACATTAGGGCTCTGCTGCAGCCGACAACATGAAATGTGTTAGTTCGGTTTGTTCAAAATGGAGTGTGTTTGTTAAGTGTTGCCTCTTTGATGTTGCGCTGCCATCTCCATCTTTGTCATCATTGCCCATCTTTTTCAATCTAATGAACTCAAACCATCAGTGCAACTTAAGTTCGGCTGTCTGTTCTTGCATAGTTAATATTAAAAATGTACTAACAGTGTGGCTGCGAAATCAAATTATGCACATAAATATGCTGGCATAGCAGAGGAGGCGGCAGAAGCTGAAGTTAGCAACATTGATGCCAGTTCACATTTGCAAATCAACCGTCAATCTGTCATTAAACATGTTATCAAATGATGATAAGTGTATGCTTCTTGCTTGCATTGGCGCGCTTATTCCCGATGTTGATGTGCATTAATGGGATAATGTGCATTAACATAGTCTTGCTTGGATGAACACAAAACATTTTTTATCCGTCTTAGTTTGTTTCCCCCTGTGGCCCCCAAGTAAGTGTTTTGTGTTATCAAATTGCCAAAAAATGGGAAAACACATTACTTTTAATTAGCAAAAATTTTGAGTCGTTCTTTTTTTTTTTTTTCAATTTTTTATCCAGACTCTCCTGTGTGTTGTCAGTTGAGGTGGAGGGGACAGAAAAACATTCCCTTGCCTTCTTTAAGTAAAACGATTAATGTCAGAAACTCAGAGGCTGACAATTATGCTCTGTCTTAATGCACTGGCCTTTCATCTGCAGCCCTTGCTTTTGACACGAGTGATGGTTTCAGTTCAGCGATATGAAAGGCAGGAAAGGAAATGATCTCAGGCATTCCCAGCCCATTGTGCGCTGCTGTGCGCAGACACGGCAAGCAGTCCTCATGCTGGCTGCAGTTCTTGGTTTTGGATACGAGTCGGCAGCGGCTGCACCTAAGATTAAATAAAAAGCTGGAGGAGAGCATGGCTGCTCTAGGAGGCAGTGGAAGGATCTCCCCACCCGCCTCCCCGCTCTGCCACCGCTCCGCGTGGTGCGCTGCCCGCCCCACATGCTGGCAGTGAGTTTTGTGGAAGTAGAAAAAAATCCTAACACAAAGTGACAGAAGACCACAAAGAGAGTCTGGCGACCACCCCTCCACGTACCAGGGCCTTCCTGCCCCCCAGCCCTGCCCACAGCGCCCACAAGGTGAGGGCTCATTCGTTGCCCTGGGATCCATTTCGATAAATGCAAACATTTGTGTTTGTGGGGTTTCTTTTTCATTGCTTCTATTCGGAGTTGATTTTTTTTTTCTACCCAGACAGTATTCAGTGCTTCTGGAAAAGTTGAGGTGTAACTCTACCAGAGCAGGAAAGGCATCTGCTGGTCTTTTGTTCTTATGGGACTTTAAGGTTTTCAAACACTTTAAAAAGCAAATGAAGCAAGGTTCTTCCCACCCCTTGGGGAACAGCTGTTCTTTTAAATCTTTTTGTATTTATGCAACAGGGGCAAAATTCTGGTGATCTACCCAGGGTTTTTTACAGTAAAACAGCAATAATAATGAAAAACAGTCTGGATAATGTCTGGTCCTGTTCAAAACAGCACAAGTTATTCCAGGACTTTTACTAGACATTACCGGTAGTGTTATCAAATCGGGCTCAAGAGTTGTCTTAAAGGAAAGTCAATCATTTAAAGTGTTTTATTTTTAGTTTATGAGCTGGAAAATAAAACTCCTTCTAAAACTTTTATGATAGGCATCATATTATTTACATGTCTCTAAAATAGCAGCTATTTCTCACAAATTAAAAATGTTTATAAATTTCTTTTAGTCTCTGTTTATGACTACATTTAACATCCAAACATGGCTTGAGGTTCGTCCTGAACCTAAAAAACATCAGGGCTAGTAGAATAATGACTTTCTGCATTTGAACATTTTAGTAAATGGGTCAAACTTTTGATCACTCTTACTTTTTTTATCAATCTAATAATGCCATTATCTTCAGGCATCCTATTCAGATCTTTGATTTCTATTGTGTGGATGATTTAAAGGAAAAATAATAGGGAATAATTATTGATTTTTTTTAATTGTCTTGGTTTTTGAAAAGCCTATTATTTCTAAATTGTGGATACATCAGCACAAGTTTTATACTCATAAAACTCTAATAACAGTAATTGCATTCCTGTTAACTTTAGCTTCAGTGAGTCCTCGTGTTTTCTACTTCTAAACCAAAGAGATTGTCTTCTCATACAGAGAGCCTGAATTTTATTTTCTGTTACACATCTGTTACTGGCAGAATTTACCCAGCAACGTTTTTTTGTTGTTTGGTTGGTTTTTTTACAGCTGTGTAGCTTTGTGTTGCTTCTACTCTATGAGCTACCTTGAAATTAACTTGTCAAACGTTCATCCCACTGCTTAGGGAAGGTTCCTGATCAGATGAGTGGACCAATTTGTCATGACATGGGGGAGAGGTGCCGGAAATCACATGGCTGTGTCTGGGGTACTCCTGTACGGCAGCTCAGGCTAGGATCATGTTGGTGCCTCTTTATATCACAAACAGCATTTGGACAACTAGAGGGTGTAAGGTGTCTTGCTGTCTCCCTCTCCATGGTGACTTCGAGCCCTTAGACAGACCTTCCTGGAAGCTCTTCATTGTCACTGCCTAGTTGTTCCTATTTTTGGCATTTGGCAGACAACGCATCAAGGTAGAAAATGAGCCTATCAAAACTGAACCCAGATCCAAAATCCTGGCTACATCATGATACTGCCTGGGAGAATGCTGGCTCTGGGTTTTATCTTCACTACTTCAGCCAGTGTCTGCTTTGAACAGATGTATTCATCAGCTGCATTAATTTACCAATCATCATTAAGCAATTTGAAACAGCGAGATGCTGGGTTGTTCCTCAGTAGTCATTTGTCAAAGGAAATGTTGAAAGAGGGAATTAGAAGTAACAGAGTTATGCTGTTCCTCCTCTCGCTTCTCCAGTCTTCATTCTTCATACTGCATCTTCTTCTATTATCTTAGCCTAACTTTGGAGTGTTTGTCAGTTTTTGAAAATGGCAAGTAATTAGTCAATATGTTTTCACCATATGTATCAAGCTCAGTAAAGAGGCAACCATTGGCCTTTGTCATGGCACAGTAAGTGTTCGTTTTCTCAGCACTTCAAGTTATGCTGAGCGTGTGGTGAACGCCAAAGAATTTAATGAGGAATTTTACAATGAATCATTTGACATAATAATTCACTGTTCAGCGCAGTTCACAAATTTGGGATGAGTTCCCCTTTTCAGATTTCATCGACTTGTGCTGTTCACAGTAGAGGTCTTGCACAAGCTGCATCTCCCCTGCCTGGTGCCCTGAGCACAGAGCAAAGAGGCTGTGCAAAGGGTGGATAGATTGTTACTGACTCAATGTGGTCCTATTTTACATCTTCTTGGCACAGATGCTGTGTACAAGAGGGAAGAATTCTTGAAACCACGTTTCCCTTCCAGACGGCCTTTGTACTTCTCCCAAGCTAGTTAATGTGCTCTTTCCACAGAGAACTTTTTGCTTTAAGGCTTCCACTGTTGCTGACTGCCAACCTTCTATAAAATAAAAAATAATCCGAATCTGATCTTAACACTGCTGATAAAAAGTGGCATTTGCCCCGATGTCACCTTCTGAGCAAAAAATACGTGCAGTGTTTCTGGAGATAGAGAGGACAGGCAGCAGCCTTGCCTGGGCTCTTCCCCCCTCTCAGGGAATACTGTTTCAGTTATTTGTGGAACAGTTTCTGCGCTCTCCACTGGCTTTCCTTAGATTTACAAATAGAACTTTTGTGCTCAGATTCAATTCAGTGGTTACAGGGGTTTTGTTTAACAGTTTGGGTGTATACAATAAATAGCCACAAGTAAGAATGATGGCATGTTGTTTTCTGCAGTCACGATTTAAATTCATGTGGCATTGCTACTGAAGTCAATAGGACTTTCTCCTGAGTATGTTTTGCAGAGTATGGTATCATTAAAATATGACAGTTAATAGTCTTGTTTATGTTATTATATTTAATGAATAAATATATCAGTCTGTACATCAAACTTGGTTTTGTTTATACTCTTTAATTCTAGTCTTATCTCCCCTAGAAGCATGTTATATCTTCTAATTTTATAATTATCCACTTTATTCATGTGTGACACTACAGAACTGCCGCTTATATCCTATGAGACATCCAAATTCAAACAGATGGAAGACAAGCAACCATTAGGAAATTCAGATCTGGATCTGAATCCAGCTCCATCTTTTCAAAGACTTCCCCACTCTCAGGCCCAGGAACATGGTTGAGCTGCTGCATAAAGGAACGAGAGCTGCAGAATGGGAGTCTACATAGCATATCCAAACATGAACAGCCAACAGGGACTTCACATGATCCTCCAACTAAATATCACTTTCTGCCCCTTGCAGGAGTCCCGTGCTTTAAAGGCAAAGAGGGAACACTTTGCACATTGGTCTTTCTGAAGGTTTTCAAAAAAGGAATGCAAGGTTTATTGGGCAAGAGAGAGAGAATGGAAACAGAAGCATAGCTTTACATCTGAGTGATTATAACACTTGGCTGGCAATGGTGAATGTCAGTCCATGCTCCACAGACCATTTTAACTTGACTAAATTCACAGGACAAAATACTTCTACTGTCTTTGTGTGTAAAGTCTCAGGGTTTACCTCCCCCAGGTAAGCAACCCCAGGAGGCAGCAGAACCCTGCTCCTCCCAGTTTCTTCTCTCTTAACTGGAGATTCGCTTTTGCAAAGTTCCTAAAGACCAAACAGCAGTTGCAAAATGTAGGAGTGTGTCCCTACAGCTGTGCTGAGTGCTCTACATCCTAAGAAATCCATCATGATCATTCTAGAAGAGCAAATTACAATAGAAATTTGAAAAGAGGTCTAAAGCACCATCTGCTTAGCTATCTCCTGGTGTGTCCAATTGCTCGTAGTACAGTGATTAAAAGTTCAGTAAAATATCTTGGGTGTTACACGTGTAGGACAGCAGCATTCAAAGAATTCTGCACGTTCTCCTTTAAAATTCTTCTTTCTGTCTGTTGATGTAACACAAAAAATATCTGCTGTGTGATGCTATTTCCAAAGGCAGTGCCTTCTTTTATATCCAGTAGCCAAAACCCGTGTGAGAGCAGGCTGAGGAAGGGGAACACCCATGTATAAAACCACAGCACAGAGCAAGTCGCTGAGATTACAGGAGAGCAGCTGGCAAGAAGAGACATGTGCAGCCAGATAATAACAATTAAAAAAAAAAAAGATTGTGTTTCCCCAGGTTTCTGCCAGCAGCGTCATTACTTAGCATGCTTTTTTTTTTCTTTTTCTTGTTTTGCATCTTCTTGATTGATAGATTTATTTGCTGGGCATTGCCTTAGCCTTGTAGATTTTGAAAACCTCCCTCACCTGTTTCATGGAGAGAACTCCCAGGAAGTGGCCGTCAAAAAAGTCACCCCTGCAAAGCAGTCATCTGAGGGAGGGAAAATATGCTTAGGAATGTGGCACAGACGAAGTGAATACTTTTCCCAGTTAGCACTTGAAGAAGAAAATATCATAATATTTAAACCAGTTTTGAAAACTTTCCATGAAAATAGGGGGAAAAAAAAAGAAAAAACACCATAAAACACTGGTTGCATACAGAGAGAGGCCAAAGAGGGTTCAGTTACCATAGAGATTATTACTGGCAATTGGTACTCAACAGCAGATTGGGATCTGTTAACAATATTTTTATTAATATTTTTTCTTAATTGGTTATTTATGTATTTTGGGTCCATCTCTGTGCCGAGCCCAGATTTTACTCTTTACCTGTCACTCTTTTTGACACGAAGCAGTAATGGCTGTGCCAGATATCAGGCGTTCCCTCAATTTGTAAACGCTAGCATGGGTCACGAGTAGCAGCATGATAAATAACACGAGGACGAGTCCCTGTGCTTGGCTTTGGATGGCAAAGGCAGGGGGAGAACATCACAAATGCTCTCAGTCTCTACGAGCCTCCATCAGAAGCACTCGTGTGCAAACCCTTACTGCCATTATAATTATGACAATTTTTTGTAGGTACAATGGAGAGGATGCAGAATGCCTCTTTCCCTTTCAATTTTCCCTCGTGTATATGCAAGCCCAGTCAATAAGAAATGCATGTTCCAACTTACCAACTGGTTTTAGAAAATATCCTATTGTGAAGTACTTCCCTCCCCTCCCTGTCTTCCCTTCCTAAAGGACCGTCCTGTTGCTTGGGTGTGTTGCAGCAAATGAACAACCAGCATCTCTGGCAGAAATACGTTGAAGGGCCCATGTTCAGTTAAGTTACTTTAACCAATCAGCTGCTACAAACAGAATTTCTAATTTTTTAAGAGTGCCCCATCCTGACCATACCCTGTGTTAGACACATTTTAATGTATTACCAGACTGCCACCCCATAGCAGTGCTGCTGGCAGCCTGGCCCAGCTGGGTTTTCATCCCCTTTCCCCTAGCTTCTCCAGTTTTGGGGTTCCAGCAGTGGGGAATGAGCCCAGGGAGGGCTCCCAGCCACACTAAGTGCTCTTGAGAGAGGAAGAGAGAGGAGAGACGTGGCTTATCTCCGCTAATCTCCTTTAGTTACCATGATCTCCAGGGTTGTCTGTAACGATAGTACACATTTCAGATGGAAATGTGATTTTCCAAGCAGACGTGTCACTTCAAGTCAACAAAGTTAATTCTGCTTCCTGCTACACGAGGCCTAATCTCATTATCCAAACCACAAGTAGCATAACAGAAAATATTCCCAACTGTCAAAAGAACTTAAAATAAAGGTGAAAATCGTTTTTATCTTTTGTCCCCCTTCACCCCCCCCAAAATCCCTCAATGCACGTTAATTATCACATCAGATCTATTTAAACCTATTCATATCCCCCAGTCTCTGCTTGTGGCTCCTCTTTCATTTGACGATCCTATAGAATAATATTTATGCTGCATGTTCCCCCGTTTTAAACCCCAAACAGCACCTCTGGGTTTAGCAGAGTTCCTCGTGGGTTGTGCGTGGAGCAGAACTGGGGAACAGACTGCAGTGGGAGCTGGGCACTGAGCACTGTGTTGTCCCCAGCTCCGGATTAAGGCAGGAGAGAATCCAGACAGATTATCGAGTGATTCTCAGCTCATCTCAAACCAGCCACCAGGAACAGGAGAATCATTCACACAACCCTGCAACAACAGTGTTTTCCATCCCCTCTTCATTTAAAATGACCTTTATGTGATGATAACGTCTGCCTTGCTGAGCCATAATTGCTTAATTAGAGAAGTGAGTTCTCTGTTAGATAAACACTTTTTAAAATCCTGTGTTTTTTCAGTATGTATGTTGTTTCTCTCATTTTAAGTCCATCAGCAACATTCTAGGAGCTTTGAAAGGGCACTCTGAGTGGTTCTAGTTTGTTAGCTTATTTATTTGTTTGTTGTTTGAAGGCTTTGTTGCCTTCTCACCCTGAGATGTAGTTACAGCACAAATCACTCCTCTTAGGAGTTCCTCTGACCCGCACTGCTGTACTTTCCACTTTGCAAAGAAGAGAGGGAAGAAGAAAAAAATTAAAGAAAAAAAGAAAGAATAAATAAAAAAGAAAGCATTTCATTGAACAGATGTTACAAGTTCTGGGTGTGATTGGGAGTTTATTTATCGGGGCAGGTGCCTGGGACCCAGCAGAAGCATTTTGCCTCAGTTGTGGAGGTCCCAGCCTATGCCCTCCCTGAGCCTGGTAAGCACCGTGTTTGTTTTTCCTGCTGTTGCCTTTTGCTGGTGGTTCTGTGTAGTTTTCTGCTATATGGGATTTTTGAATGCTACTAGCTCGTATTTATGAAGGTACTTGTGAGGTCTGTTGCTTCTGACTGTGTGGTTGTTGGTTTTAAAGGAGTCAACTGATGCACTCGTTCTGGAAAGTTCTGTGGGTTTTGCCTTGGGATGGATTGGTTTTGGATGTTGTTGTGCTGATGCACTGCTCTGGAAGCAGAAGGCTCCAGAGGTGATCTGTACAGATCCTGATCACAAAACAGTATTTCTGAAACAGTTATTGGGGTTGGAGCAGCTGTGCTCATCCAAAGCCTGTTACAGCTGAGCCAGCAAGAGCAGTGCTGGGTGCTGCAAGCAGCCGTGGGTCACCAACGCAAGAGGAAAAACACTCAGGTTCCCAAGTCCTTAGAAGCAGCTGCAGATATTTCTCCCCAGCACTGAATGTCCTCTTGCTGTGCTCTTTTTAAAGTAATACTTCACCTGAGAACATTGCCATGATAAGTAAAATGGTAACAGAACTGAGATGGGGAAGATGGACCAGAAGCGATTTCCAGTGTAACTGGACATTAAGTTATTTGGTCTGCAAATAAGAGCGTGTGTGAGGGAAAGTTAATGGCTGCACCAAGTAGGAAGTGCACTGGTATTTGATGAAATATTGCCTTGGAGAGGCAATGAGCAGTGTTCTTCTCTGGCACCAGTGAGCGCAATGAGTTACTTTCTGGACTTTGAAAGATCTCTGCTTGCATTCATTTCAGCCTAGTTGCTTTTAAGCATCTCGTTGTTCTGCCTAGATTTCAGGAGTGTTATTCATCTGCTTGCTAATATGAATTCAGCTCATGGCAAGAGTTAATTGCAAAAGGTGATATGGCTTCTTTTTGAGTAGTTGTGTGTGGTATTTTGGGCAGGCTTTCTCTTCTCAAGCTCTGAGCCAACAAAGAGCCAGGTGGCTGCGTTGGCATGGTGCTGAGCCCCACGTAATAAATCTGATGAGAAGCAGGGTTTATTAGCTTGGCACTGCGCTCCCTGAATTTTAAGGGGTTTGGATAAGTTCTGGCTGGCATCCCATTGGGTCAGACATACCCCTTGTTATACGTGCTGAAGGTAATAGGGGAGCATGCAATCCTGGTCTTGCTGATTTGTGAAATTCACTTGTCCTGATACCTGTGTGACTTAAAAGTTAACTTTTTTTATATTGATTTTTTTTTTTTCAGAAAAAGAAAGTTTGTGTCATCTCTTTAGTGTGGGGAATAAAGTCAAGAGTGCACTTTGAGGTGGGGCAGGACGCTTGTATGTGCGGCTGGAAATAGTACCTACAAATGGCAAAGAATTGATGTTTTGCTAGCAAAGACCAAAAATGCTTAGAAATGATCTATGTTTAATATATTTGCTGTAGCCCAGGGTCATAGAGGGATATGACTTTTAGGAAAAAATGGATGGAACTTGTAGTTTTGATAATATGTATTTTACTGTAGGGCATTTTCAAAGGCTTTTTTATTGTCTGCATCTTCTCTTTCACTTACACATTCCGTTTTCTGTATATTATTCATGATGTCTATCTTAATAAGCTTTGGGCCAAGCCATTGTTCTCTGTTAATAGTTTGTCACAAGTAATGTTGTCTGGACGCGGTGTTGGAGCTGCTCTGGCACAACACCCTGTGCTGATCATTACGGTTCCTTGTGAAGAAGATTCAGAGTTGAAATAGGAGCTGAACAGCCAAGCTACAGGAGCCACCATACCTGATCTCAGTTTTGACTCGTGCTATTAAGGCAAATAAATATAAATTAGGGAGATGCCTCTCTGCAAACACACGTGGAGGCACTGTATGCACCATGTGCAGGGTAGGGAAGAAGTTGGTGTTCACTGTGCCAAATGGCTGTGTTATCTGCAGCAGGTTTCCATAAAAGCGTTTTTCATGGAGTAGTTAAGGACAGCTCAGCCCCTGCCTGATGCTCAACACATGGCTATCACGTTCATGCAAAGTGCTGATTTTCTTATTTTAAGTACATTTTTTTATATACTTTAACTCCTTACCTTCCTTCTGCAATTTACCTCTCAAAAATTGCTCTTCTGATTGATTACCTTTCCTCGGTGCCAGCAGGCAGGATGTAGCCCTCCCATGCAACCCTTCTACCATCCATCTGCAGGTGGGACAGCAAACCCACCGCGTGTCACGTGCTTTGCCAAGGCTGTGATGCTGCCTGTATTCTCCTCCTTTCCCTCTCCTTGTCTTTGTCTGTATATCATGAAACACACGTAAATGGCTGCATTCAACTTAGGCTGCTTTTGTAACGAATTAATTAATGAGAAAAATCTGACCAAAGTGCATTACAAAGAAGCTCAGTCTGTGCAGCACGTGAGCGTTATCAGGTTACATAGTTATGGTCAACAATCAGTTGGGTATTTAAACAAAAGAGGAATGTACGTACTTATGTTCTTTCTCATGTCATAAGAAACACTTCAGAGACTGTAATATCCTATGGAGGCAGAGTAGGGCTGGCGACAAAGTGTCTGATTGGATCTGTGATCTGCCCATTCCTAATGAATGGAAGGAGAAAGACCTGAGCATTAGGGTTGAAAATCAACTAGAATTTCTTTTCCCGCTTGGATCAGACTGCTCTCAGTGCCTTCAGTGGTGAAATTCACTCCTGGGGACAGGAGCTGAGCTCAGGTTAAGATCGGTGACGGGACCCGATTCGCTGCAGGCACTTCCACTCACTCCTGAAAGAGTTATACTATTACAACAACTTCTATTTCTGCAGTGGGCGAGCAGCAGAAACATCCATTCGTTGAACGTTTTACATACGCACGTTAAAAAATGATCTCTGCACAGAATGTCCATATTACTTTTTTCCTTTGGTTTATTTTTCCCCTCTTTTTAATGGAATGTCTGATTTATGGTTGCAGTTCTGAGAGCTGTTAGCTAGTTTAGAGCATCAGACAGAACAGGGGTCGGGGATGGCTCTTTTTTGTAACTCCCAAGTCTGCTGTAAATGCAGTTAGCGAAGGGAGATGCCCCGATGTGAAGATGCTGATATTCACATAGTGAATTGCAAGTGCCAGCGTGGTACATGTGAAATAACTTTATCACGGGCCTTTTTGTAAGCTTTCTTCAGCAGAGAGAGTTTTCCCAAGTAAAAATGTGTAAACTGTGTGCAAAATTGAGACGTTTGTGTGTGTGTGTGTGGAGGGCGGGGAAGGAAAACTAATAGCAGTTGCAAACTTGTTTCCTTCCAAGTTTTTTTGGTATGGCTTTTGTAGCTGAACGAAGGAGCCAAGCGGAGGTGCTTGTCTGCGGACATCGTGCTTTGCAAACCCGTTGAGCCTTTGCTGGGCTGTGGCTCTCAGCCCTTTTGGCAATACCAGACTTACTTTTAAGCTTTATTTAAATATTTGCTGAGCTCTAAAGGCCTGATCCTTTCCTCAAGCCGTTTTCCAACGAAGCAGTTTCTCCAACTTGGACTACTTACCCCTGACTACAGGCAAGAGCAGAGCCAGGACATGTGGCACTGTATCTAACGATCTATTAGATCTCCCAATAAAACAAACACGTTGTTTGAAGTTGTTTAGCTGTTTCTAGAGCAAAGCAAGAACTTCAGAGAGAATACTTTGACAACTGGGTGAAGAGGAATCTGTTTTTCTGCCTTCTCCCTGCCCTTCCACCCTATTCCCCTTCCTCTTTTCCCTATTTGACTTTTCAGTTCATTTTTCTTCCAATGGAAATTTTAAAATCAAGTCTACAGTAAGACCTTTTGCCAGTGTAGTAATTTTGGTTAGGGGTGTTGTTCTTATTTTTACAGCACTGCTATATTGGCAAAACATTAAATATAGGTTCAGCTGTTTTTAAAAAAAGAAAAAGTGAATTTGCTGATACAGCTTATTTCATTGAGGGAACTAGTAAAACTCAACTGCTGAACACTCTTTTGGCAGGACAAGCTGCATCTGTGTGAGTGGGCTTTGGTGTAGCTGTAGCTGTAAAATGTAGGGTTGGCCAACAGCGTAACCCTCACAAGCAGTCTTGTTGAAATGTGTTGGCTTTGAACTTATTTGGCCTCCATATGCTGAAGAAAGGGTGGCTGTAGCATACTGAATTCACAAGACTAAAACAAGCCTTACAGTGATTAAATCCAACTCCCTAAACATAACTTAGGCAACTCCCCAACTTGACTTCTGTAACTTAATCTCTTATAGTAAAAAATACAGCTGTGCTAAATAGAAAACCTGTGGCTATGGCTCTGCTGCCCTCTCTGATTATAATATTATTGGAAGGTATAATTCTAGCACGCCTTGGTTTCCCAGTCTGTGAAACAAGCACCCAGCTATGTCTCAGTGCTATAGGGCTCAGGAGCTTGGCTAACAAGGTGTTTTGATGTCTTGGTGCACAAAGGGTACAGACAGAGTTGCTAGCACTAGATGAAGAGGACTCTGGCCATTTTGTACTTGTGAAACAGTAGCACCACTTACTGGTTTTGCTGGAGAAATTCCATCCAATGAACCCAAGCAATGTTGTTTAGCTTCTGCTGTCGTAACTATTTCCTGTGAGCTGGGGAGATGTACTCTTTCCTTACCCTGCTTGCTGTTGCCCAAAGGATCAAAGATAAGGATTATAATGGTTATGTTCAGGCAGAGGATTTGTTGATTGGGATTTATCCTTTTAAATATGTGTAAGTCATAGAAAGCTTCGCAGTCAGAAGTATTGACCTCATTGATCCATGCCAAGAGCAGAAGAAATGCATGTGGGTTGAAGTGGAAAGGCTGTGTGAGATGCTAATAATAAAGATGTTATCTGATAAATAAGATATTGCTTTATTCCTGACCAAGGAAAATTAGAAATCCAGACTGTAAGTACACCAGTCAGTTCATTTCAAGTTAACTGTGGCAGCATTTGTCTTTGGTGATCAATATTCAGTATTAGGACCTTACGTTCCTGTTTCTGGTCAAATGAGATAGCTGTGCAGGTCCTGCTTCCACATTGTTTATGGGTTTCACAAGGAGAATATCTGAATGAATCAACTTCAGGAGGATAATGAGCTATAAATGCGCGGAACATCACCTTCATCACTCAGGATAAAGTGGATGTAGTGTAGGTCATGATATTACCTTTGGAAACAGCTAAAATCCCCTGTCTTATTAGCTGAGATTGCAGAGGCTGACAAGGGAGGCAAGTGGGGTTAGAGGTGCTCAGTGTAAGTGGAGAGCGAGTTGTCACAAGTGGGGGCATCCCTGAAGACATTGGCAAGTCTGAATATATCAGCTTACACGAACAAACAAACAACAAATCCTAAAGGAATAACAAGGGCAGCTGGTGCAGGCACGGTCACCTGGAAGGTGCAGGGATATGGTTTGGGAGCGCGGTGTTGCACGGTTGGGTCACCCCATATCTGGAGCAATAGCAGCTGATCAGACTGCAAATGCAAAGTAGAGGAAGGAGGGAACTATCCCCAAATACTTCCCCTGCAGTTGCAGGGACTGCCACAGAATAGGGAGGAGGCTCGCTCTGCTGCCACAGCCCTTATTTCCTTTGCTGGCAAAGAGGCTGTTCTGACCGGCATGGGTAGGAGAAAATCCACCCTGTTTCTCCTTTAAAAACACAAACTTTCTGCAGTATGTCCTGGGTCACCCCCCACCTTAAACTTTTGAACCCTGTTAGCAAACCCACGGTGGGCAGAGCGAGGGGGAGTCCTCGCCCCGGTGGAAAAACCCGATCCGAAGAATTCTCGAGGGGACAATTGAGTGCTATCAAACACAACTGCAGTAATACTTTACTGTCTGCTGCAGATATTGAGCCCTCATTGCAGTAATTGTCACGGTGACAGAGCTGGGAACACTTGCTGTAATTAGGACAGTTGTTTTGTCATGTGTAACGATCTGAAGAGAAGCAAGGAAAGGAGGCGAGCACTAATCTGCTGCAGCGTGGTGAAGGAGAACGGCGCACGCAACGTGCAGCACGGCGGCTCATAGCTGCAAACTCAGACGAGCAGGCATTGTGAGGAGGTGAAGAAATAAATGTTCAAACAGTGCATCTCTTCAGGGGAATTCGTGCTCTCGGGTGTCTGTATCTGGAACAGCAAGTGCAGATGTTTTGCTGGGAAGAGGTTTTGAAGGTGATCCCGGTGACATCCAACAAATCCCCATCCAAAGGTGTGTGTGTGCGCATTTGTAGGTGTGTGTGGGAAAGCTTAAAAAATAAAAACATTTAGGCCCATCTCTATCAATTGTGCATATGCTGTTCCTGCAGTGTGAGAGCACCCGGCGTGGGACTAAGAAAGCTGGACATTCAAGTGTGCCGTGTGTAAAACTGGTGTTCAGTCTATTTATTTTCTCTTTCTTAAGCATCCTACTTTTTTCCCACTTGTAGGCAGAGTAGTGTTAAAAAATGAACAGCTTTTTGCTGTTGTGCTCTGCAGTACCTTCTGTGCTGACTCCCTGAGCTCCTCCTGTCTGGTAGGGGTGAGCTTGGCCTGCTGACAAACATAAGCCTTGCCTCAAAACTCCTGGGAAATAAGGCTAGGATTCTGCAATTGCAAGACCTAGAGCTGCAAGGTATCAAATGCCTCCTGTGTATTCGGGAGGGAAGCATGAAGTATGTGGGACAGAACCATCCAGGGACTGGAAGCCAGTCCCCAGCCTCAGTGAGCAGCCCTGCCTGGGGTAACACTCCTGCATCAGCTCTGTCTGCTGAGCTCTGCTATCGCCTGCAGGTGACTCAGCCTGCAGCTGGGAGCTTAAGGGGGATTGATGCATGTGGGAACTGTGGCCCCATCTGCTGAAAGCCTATAGATTGCTCTTGCTGCACTGGGGCAGCTGCGGGGCGGCTCTAGTAAGAATTGCACCTAAGATTGGTTAGATAGTGGTATAATTTTGCTGGTTGAAAATTTCCAATGTAAAGCATTTTTCTATGAGAAACTGGATTTTCAACTGAAATAACTTTTTTCCTACTTTCTGAAGAAAAAAGAATTGACATTTTCCTTCACAGCTGGAAAGATCTTGAGGCAAATTTGCTACTCTGTTGGTTTTTATCTTTAAGCTAAATTTAGTGTGTGTATTTTCAGTTATTGTTTAGCTCTTTAGCTTTCACTTTTCAATGGAGTCTTGCCTTCACTACTGATGCCAAGCAGAATTTTACCATGTACTGTAGGACCAAATTTTCACGACAATGAATTATTCTTGTAAGCATTGTGAGTGTCCTTTAGTGGTGTTCATAGACCTGAAACCTGGATTTTACAAAAGGTTTTGGGGATGACTCAGGGAACAACAGATCTGATGTTTTATTTGGAATCAACCACATAGTGCTTAGCTCAGAAATCTATTAGCAAAGAATTAGAGGGTACAGGATGATTAGTGAGAGCTGGGGGGGGTTGAGGGATGTATGTCTTGCCAGACAAACACTCTGTCTTTTTGGCAGGATTAAAGGTCTACAGTGTAACTGTGCTAATGTAATATCCATGAACTTCTCCAGAGCATTTGACTTAGCCCTCCTGATATTTTGCCTTGTCAGGTACTTAACTGTGTTGGATGGTTTAAATGTTGGCTCACCAGTGGTTTTGCAGTACTGTGTATGGGAGATGCCAAGGAAATGTGTCATCTTGGTTTTGTCTACATAGTCTTTGTACCAATGATCCAAGCAGTGATGTAAAGGCTGTGAGATGACATGGAATGTAGTGGAGAATAACTACGAGAAAAATGTGTGTAGGTACAAAATGAGTCTGCAGGTTAAGGTGTTTCAGCCCAACAAAACTCATCTTAATGTGGTCACATTCCTGTGGGAAGGAAGAATATAGGCCATATCTACGTGTGCCTTGGAGTAGTTTTCTCGACAGGCTCTCCTATTATCTAAGTTCACAGAACAGTGCTACCAGGGAGGTTGGGCCAACTCTGTATGAATAAAACCAATGATAAATTGACAAAAAAAAAAAAAACCTAAATAAAGCAAATAGACTTAAGGAATAGATTTTAATCTTATATGCAGCTTTAATTGGGTCACCACATCAAAGGTCCGTGTTTCCAGAGTACGTGGGAAAACTTGGAGGAGGACAGCAGAGATGACCTGAAGGCTGGAAAGCCATCCTGGTGCTGAGGCTTAAAGAACTTGACATACTCAGCTATCAAAAATTGTGAAAGATGCTTTGATTGCTGTATGTGGGCATCACTATGTGAGATGGCTCAGCTAGGCTCCCCAGCCTAGCTGACAAAGCGCATTTAGCTGGATGTTTATGTTGACCAAATTTAACAGTAAAATAACATTAAAATGAGGTGCAGTTCCTAGTAGTGAAGGTGAAGGAGTGTGCAACAGTTTCCTAAGTGCACTCTTGAATGCTCTCTTTTCTTCCCAGCAGGATTAACTGCCCTTTTGAAGCACGTATGGGAAAGGAAGCTACGTTGGAGGGAAGTTTATTGGAAAGACAGTTCAGAACTGACAGGTTGTGTGTGCTTATGTATGTGTGCATGTCTGAATGGGTGTCTGTGTGACAAAGCAAAGCAGCTCATTTCTGTGCACGTTAATTAGCGTGTTTGTGTTTCATGCAAGGATATAAATGGATGAGATTAGACGGTTTGTTCAGCCGGACAACCAAATAATCTGGTGGGTGTTCAACCCATATAAAGCCTTTTTCATAGCTTTAATCACACTTAGTAAGTGGATGTATTTGTAGTTGCTCCTTTGCCAAGTAGTTAGGTATGACTTTAATTTCTGGGTGTTTTCATTTGGTTTTGGTGGGTTTGGTTTTTTTTTTGTTTGGAGGGGGTTGGGTGGGGAAGGTTGAAAAATATATATGCTTTCAATAAAATGTCCAGTGGAAGCCTGTTTGTCAGAATGGCTTTTTCAATACTTGTATTTTGGGATGCTTGGGGTGTTCTGGTGAGACCTGGGGAGGAAAAAAATGAGCCTACAGGAAGTAGATACCCTTTTACTGAAAGACTGCCTTAGCCTAAAAACTTAATTTCCACTACAAAAAGGAAGGGGAAAAATTTCAAGTGGGAAGAAAGACATCAGACAGCTCCAGTGTCCTGCATCAGTATCTGAACCTTGCCAGCAATTCTGTAAGAGCAGGGACTGACAAAATAATTCATTAACAGGAATGTTCCCCTCGCGGAGGGAATTGAATAGCTGCATGAGAAACCTCGAAGCCTCCTTTGTGTATCCAAACAGAAACATGGCTCAAAGAAACAAACGTCTACAGCATGTCTGAGTGCTGTGAACTCTGGGCTATTTGTGGATTGGTTCCGAGAGAAGTTGCTCTTGATTTAAGAGCGCATCCTAAAACTCTGCAGACTGGAGGCTGGAGAGACTGGCAAGGAGGAGAATAGTGAGGAGTGCTTGCCTGGCAACAAAGGCACAGCAATTTGCTCCAGTGCTGTTGTGAAAAGAAGATGCTTTTGTGAGGAGCAAGACAAGTGATAAGTGCAGCATGAAAGCTCTGCGAAAGTAATTGTTCTCCTGAACTCGGCTGTGGTTGGCTCAGCTCACAGTGGTCAAGGTCTAAGACAGGAGATCTGTTGCAAGTCTCTCATTTAACACTGCAGCTTAGGAGACTTCCTTCACAGCAAATCCAGCCTTTGCCTGCATCCCAGTTACAGTGGGGCCCTTAGGCTTCTGTAGTGATGAAAATGCAGCACGGTAGAGATTGGCTTTGCAATAGTTTTAAAATAAGGATATGGGAGAGCATCGTTGGGTCCATGGCTCTGTCTGCCAGCTGGAGCTCCACGCAATGCCTGTGCTTACAGACACCACCTTGTAGCAGTTGTTGAACGGCCACGCATTGCTGCAGGTGCATCTCTAGCTGGTCTGCTATGGAGAGCCTGGGCTCGGTCAGTCCCCAGTCCTTATCAAACAGCAGTGGATTTTCCTTAAACTCTGATTAACCAACGGTGTTTGCTCTGATTTAAATTCTTCTGTTACATATCTCTCTGTAGGACAGAGCAGTTTGCTGAATTTAAAGAGGGCTGCCACAGTTGTGTAAATGAACGAGATGTTTTCTTAAAATAACTATTTATACATGTAAATCTCTCTCTGGATCCTCTAAGCACTTCGCGTCTCTCCCTCTAACTCATGCAGTGGCATCTCTCTCTGTCATGCATGTCACATAGAACCAGATTGTAAAATCCAAGGGGCAGAGGGCATGTCTCTCCCTTTTGTACAATGCCATGGAGTGAGTGGAAGGATGAAGAGGAGATAACATTTCTTTGCCATCAATATAACCAATTAAGAAGGCCTCTCCCTAATGAAAATTAAATTTGAGACACTGTTTATTCTGAAACTGCCAAGTTCACATTTATCTGAAGTTAGTTTTAGAAAATGGGCTTTTCTTGCCAGTTTTTTTTTCCTACTGAAAGCATGGTTTCAGCCCAAACAAATACGGTCATGTAATAACATTACTGGAAATTTCTGGTTGTCAATTTTCATTTGGCATTGAAGGTTAAATGTGTTTGGGAGGGGGAAGGTGCAGCAGTAAAAATTGCAATGGAATTAAATCTTGCAACATGAAACACTAAATTCATATGGCATTTCCTATGCATTTTTAAGTGATGAGTTTTCATTGAATAAGTTTCAGAGATCTAGAAAATGTAAAAATAAGAGAAATCACAGCTGGCA
The DNA here is from genome assembly GCF_038088225.1 of Cyrtonyx montezumae. Classification (NCBI taxonomy): domain Eukaryota; kingdom Metazoa; phylum Chordata; class Aves; order Galliformes; family Odontophoridae; genus Cyrtonyx; species Cyrtonyx montezumae. Next base: position 12,887,904 of record NW_027072100.1, on the reverse strand, counting down.
GCAACAATTAAATCTATGAAGTTAACTTGAGGAGATATGACTATTTTTAACTGTGAGGTGGTAAACTGTTCATGCAACAAAGGAGCAATGAGCAGAGCTAATATCCACACCTCTCACTTATTTCCCTTCACTATAAAAAAAAAAGTATGTCCTGTACTGTCTGGCTTCTAGACTTACTTTCTCAGATTGGGAATAAAGTAAATTAAGAGCCATCTGTACAAAGCAAGTTCTATGCATGCAGTTTTACCTGTGGGAAGCCTCAAAGTGGGGTGTCTGTGGTTGTCTCCAGTTTTCTACTGCTCACAGGAACCATTAAATGGGAGGGAAAGCCAGATATGTGCTGAGGTGCCTGGGAGCTGACAGGTACCTGCAAGGGATACTGTGTCCACTGTTGCATTTGGCAAAAATGATTATTATTTTGTGTTGTGATTGAAGATTGTGGATGATGGGCATAGCTGGGGAAGGGGAGGAAGTAATGGAGCAGGAGATCTGGAATAAGCATTCCTCAGGTGGGTGCTGGAAAGCTGACGTGGCTGCTCCAAGTTCTGGGCTGGGCTGGCAGAGGTGGGCTGGTTTGGTGCTGAGGATCTAGAGCTGTTCGGGGGGGGGGGGGATGCTTGTGCTGCTGCTCCAAACACATAGAAATGCCTGAAGTCTCATGGACCTCTGCTGCCGCTCCTTCATAGTGCTGCCTGTGCTGGAAGTGATAGCTGTGTGGCTGCTACCCACCTGGATTCAAATGACCCCACCCTTGCTTGCAAAAGTCATTGGTTAACATAGTGTCCCTCATCAGGACAGGTTGTGTTTAGTTCCCTGTTTTCATCAGAAAGGAATTCTGATGGAATTCCTGTGTGGGTTCTGGCTGGAAAGCCAATTTTTTGAGGGACCGTGATGGAAACTTTAGTCTAGCTTTGTATTTTTCCTCCTATTATAAATTAAAGTAGAAATAAATGATCTTGATTCACCGTTCTGTTATGTTAATTTATAGCCCTATAACCCCAGCAGCTCTGCTGACATATAAATGATGAAACAGAGCATGTGATCAGTTCTCTATTGCTACAAGAGATGTGTTAAGCCAAGGGTGAGTGAAAGCTTTAGAGATTGGTGGTGTATGTGTGGGAAAATGCTGTTTGCCCCTAGATCCTAGAATGTGTGCTTCATTGCTATCCAGGTTCTCTGGACTTAACGCTGAGTCCTCATTTCAAAGAAAAGTTTCACAAACTCCTTTTGTGGAAGTCATTTCCCACTGGAGTCCCAACCTGGGCACCCGTGCTTCTGCCCAGGGCATCCCATCCATGGGATCTGCTGCTGCTGCGGTCACCAGGGCTGACCCCCTCTGTTTATCCTTAGATGTCTCACCCGAGCTGGTGAGCAGAATGGACCTCTTAAAGCTTGTTTGCTCTGGGACTCAAGAGCTTATTTCAAATGATAAAAATCTCTTTTTTCCAGCTCCAGTGAAAACAGATTTCAGAAAGCTGCAAGGCCGGCCAAGTGTGCTGAAGTAGGCTCTGGCTCCCATTCGCTCGCTGGCATTTTTTGACAGTATTGGAACCTGTTACATTAAAATGGTGTCCTGAGGGCATTGGAAGCTGCAGTGTGTGCCTCTGGGGAGGAGATCTGGCAACTTTGAATTCTCAGGCAGGGTTTACAAAAGCAACAATAAACCAAAGAAGAACTCATTATAGATATAGTGAAATTGCTGTCGTTCACAGTAACCCCTCTCTGTCATCTAGAGTTTTAAGTACTAGCAGCAGGCTGAAGTTTTAGCTGGGGGGAGGGTTGTTTCACGCTTGTAGCCCGTTATTGTGAACTTCACAAGTGAGTTTCTGAATTTCCAAAGTGGCTTACAGCTGAAGCCTGATGTGTGCACAGGCAGCTTGTGGGTTTCTTCTGAGCTGGACAGTCCCTTTTTGTCCACTTGCCACCTGTGACTGTGGGCTGATCTTACCTGGCTGCTAAGGAGCTCCACAAACCTCTGCCTGCTTCTTTTGCAGATGTGTGCCACCTCAAAGCTAGTGGCTTTGCTCCCTTCCTGGTGGGCAAGTGAGTAGCAGTGAGGTGACTGTCAGACCTGGCCACGAATGACTCTGTGCTGTCTGTGGGCCCCAGAAGAACACGAGAGGCTCAGGGCAAGTCTGGAATTCAGCGGCTTTTCTTTCGTTCCCAGAAAGTATGCAATTATTTTTTTTCTGATCCACCCCGGTCCTAATATCTGATAATGCAGCTTATAAAACCTATAAGTAGTATTTTATGAAGCTCCCAGGCTCACCAGGGATCTTTTTTTCTCTTTGAAAAATAGCTCATCATTAGCAATCAAAGATGTTTGATATACAAAATAATTCCCCAAATTAGAGTTTGTCAAATGTAGGTTTGCAAATCCCCCAGCATTTCCCACCCCCCACCCCCTTCTCCATCTCTCCCTTCGCTTTGATTACATCTCACAACCGGGGGCAAAATAAAATTGTTCTACCCTTTCCCCTCCTGCCTCCCTCCCTTATCTGCCCTCCCCCTCTCGACAGCAGCTCTCTGCTGGGCTCCCCCTGGCAGCCATGCCCACACCGGGTGCTCGTGGCCATCCCTGGGGCTCAGAGCTGGTGTCTGAGTGGAGCAGGAGGGGACGTGGCTGGCTCTCCCTCTGCCAAACGCCAGCAAACAGTTAACGGTTTAATACTTTACAAAAAAGTCAAGACAGACTTGTGATTCTTGATGTTAATGAAGGTGTCACACATTGTCTAGAGAAAGTTGTGCCTGGCAATCTTCCTTTTTTCGGATGCCTACACCACTGACATTTCATCTCGCATTCAAAGAGCACTACCTTAATGAAATGCATAATTAACATATTCTAATTGTGCTGAGCGCTGTGATGATTTTGACAGAACTCACTTTCCATGTCTAATTTGATGCTAATTTAATCTGTTCCTCTCCCGCTGACATGACCTTTCTTGATTGAGTTTCACTGAGGAAATTTTTTGATGGATTGATTTATCAGCATTGCGGAGACAACAAAGGCTCCGGGTGCACGACAGAAGCCGGGGCGGGAATGGCCCTCCATCCTGAACTTTCTGCCTGCAATGTCCTCTTTCCAGAGACTGCTTGTCTGATCTACTGATGGAATTCGAGAAATGTGACATCTGTGTGTGGGTTTGATCTCTGGGATAAATACAGTAAATATCTGATTGCGCTTGTGAATCCTTTGGAAGGAAAAGTTCTCCTTCCCGCTGCCCTGTGGGGAGCAGGCTGGTGCTGCCCCCTCCCAGCACAGCCACCCAGGGCCTTTGGGCCCATCTTAATTAATCTGGCCTTTACCAACTCTGAGTGAAATGGAAATTGCAGTGAAATGGGGCTGTAAAATGCATCCCACTGCAGCCTCCTCTCCGTGTCGCTCCACCAAACTTTAATGTTTCTTATGGATGTGTGTGTGTTTTCTATCCAGCACGTGCATTTTCTAACACGCACGCACACAAGTATATGTATTATCTGTACTGATGCATAGAAATAATTTATGCTTTGTGCATATGCAGAGATACCCTCATTCAGACATTGTAGAGAAAGTTTAGTGACTCTCCTGACGTTGTGAAGTATATTGCCTCTATCTCACGATGCAGAAACGAGCGTGTGCCTGTGGGAACACCCAGGTGTGCCATAAATCTCCCACAGAATATCAAATCGTTCATTGCTCCACAAAACTCTTCTGTATCAGGTGGCCCGTATCCATTGCTCCATAATTGGACAGTTTCTTCCTACCCTCACAGCATATCTGGCTGCTTGTGCTGGGTTCTGTATCGGGGGAAAATGTCCTCCCTGACCCTCGCAGTGATCTCTTTTATCCCCCAAAGCATGAGATTTGAGTTATCTTTGGATGTTACGCTGCAGCTGTTGCTGGTCATAAACTTGAATGGTTCCTTGTAGTGCATGAGAGTCTGCTGCTTTGGAAAAAGCAAAGATACCATCTCACTTTAAAGAGAGATCATAATAGTATTTAATTGACAACATCATTGAAATGAATGTTATAAAAACTAGTCACATAAATTCTTAATTTTTTGTTGTTCTTTTGTTTGTTTGTTTCAACTCACTGCAGACTTCTTCTGAGGAGTTAAGACACACATTTCCTTTCTTAGGAGGTGATGTAATAGCTTCATTTAAAATAAAGTAGAAAACTTGCTGATAAAAGTCCTGGGTCGTTTCTTGTCTGTGTTTAAGCTATACCAGGCAAAGGATAGATGCTGAGGGAGCAGGGGAGGGTGAGTGCAGTGAGCAGAGGCAGCTGATGCTTCCCACAGGACTCGGAGTGCATCTTGCACCCAGCTTCCCTTCATGTGTTGGTAGTGGGCATGGGGGAGAAGGAGTGATCTTTCCCCTCCTCTGGCAGGCAAGCTGCAGGCAGAACGTGCTTCAGGAAGTGTGTTCTTTGATATCAAGGAATCACAGCCTATACTATCTATAAAAATCTATACTGGGCCTGAATTTGGTTCTCAAGTTGATGACTTTTTCTTTCTTAAATGACCAAAAAACAAAACAAAACTCCTCTCTCAATAGAGCCTTTCCTGTCTTTCCTTCAGTTCTTTGCCAAAGAAAGGGCCAAAGCTAATTATCTCACAGATCCCCTGCTCTGCAAAAGAGAAGCCCTGAGATATCTGGCACTCACGTATACGTTCTGGCTAAGTCTGTTGGGCAGCTGCATACCAAAATGTGTAAACCACGTTATAACTGTGAAACTATGAGTCATTCAGTGTTATTTACCATTGATACTGGCAGGCGGCCTGATCTCTTACTGTAATTATGTCTCTGTCTCTACCAGTGAGATCAAAAGTACAGAAATTCCAAGTAATAGGACTACAAGTACATGAGTAGGGTGCAACTCCAAGCATCTGGATTGGAGAAAAGGATATTGAGTGCATGGTGTTACAAGAGATCAAAGAGGAAGCTAAATCTAATAAAGCAGTAATAATTGGTAAGCTCCACTTCCAACATATGGAGCATCAGAATTTGGTATTAAAATGTTATTTCTTAAGAAATGTTGAGAACATTTGGGTCTGTACTTCTCTAGTCTCAGTATTTCTGCTTCCATACATCCATATTTAGAAGACTGAATTAAAAGCAACGTTGTAAAAAAAGAAGAGAAGAAAATATCTGAATTTCTTTAGGTTGATTTTATCTGTGGTCACCTGAGCACTGCTGGTTGTTTTAGTGATGAAACCCGTTGGACAGAAGGGGAGCAGAATGGAGTCTGCAGCCACGCCTGTTCATCAAATGCTCTTTTTCATTACTTCAATAAAATCCTGGGCACTTTTGATAAGACAGTATTCAAGGAACAAAGCTGTTAGGAAATGACTTGCTCATAAGTTCCAGCAATAATTTTTGGCCTTAGAATATTACTTGGTGTTTTTCATTGTCAGTCGAAAATGAAAATGTAGCATTTCACTTGTTGTAGCCCATTAGAAGTGAAGCAAGGCGTGCTGTTCTTTGCAGTTGATCTACAAATTGCACCAGAATACTCCTGTGAACTTTTGATCTGCTAGTGCTGGTGGGAGAAAAAAAAAAAAACAACATTCCCAGAAAGTGCCCGTTAATTTGAATGACTGAATATTCAAGGAGAAGGTTTTTTCTTATCGAGGTTTCTACAGAAGGAAAGTGAAAATTAGTAAAATGCATTGAGTATAAGTAGAATTTGACTACCATGTGAAGACGAGTTCTTAGCATCGAATTTCTTGCAGAAGGGTGCATGTCTCATAAAGCAGCCAGGGACAGAAATGTTTGGAGCATGGAAAGGAACAATTTAACTCAAAGATAGAAGCCACCGGTGGCTAGGTTAAGTGTGAGCTGAAACAGGAACAGAAAGGCAACATCCTTTTCAGTGGACCACGGTGTAATTTGTGTTAGTATTTACTGTTGTCTAGTTCTTCATCGTCTCTCTGACATCTTAGGAATTATAGTTATGACTCTTTTAACCTCAATTCTTGTTTTAAGAGAGCTCAGAAAATATTTCTACGCCGTAGCCTTAAGGTATACATTGTGAAGCATAGTTTGGAGGTCTGTTACACTGGCTTCCCATTAGGCAATGGGTTTATCAAATATGAAAGCAGTTTGTATTCGTTCTTCCAAAAAAGAAAAAAAAAACATCTGAAAAAAACATTATGGCCTTGAATCTGTTCATGTCTGCCCTTTCTTTTGGAATATTTGGAAGGATTATATCACAGGTCTGTATTTGTATCAAAGAAAAACAGCACTAGTGAGGTAGGGTTGTGTGTACGGTGCCTTTGGACTTAAATTAAGAATTGAATCCCACATCTATAAAAATGAGCTGTATGTGTACGTTCTCCCCAGCCCCTGAACTTCAAAAGCAAAGGGAGCAGCTGTCTGTATCTGTGAGCGTTGCCACTATCCTCAAGAACTGCCACTTTCAAGAAACCCATTAAATAAATATATATCTATGCTAAATACCACTCCCAGCTGTGGAATCAACAACAAAACAAACAAACAACCAAAATCTTGCAGCACTGAGATATCTAAAGCAAGCCTTTCTTCCGAGGCAATATTATTGAGGTGCTGAACAACATTTGATCACTTGCAACCCTTTCAACTGACATTCTATTATTCGCATGTCTCTTTCATTATGCAACAGATGGTGAGTCCTGTCGCTGATTTTTTTTCTTCAGATTCACAAAACTTCAATGGATTGTAATATGACCCTAAAAATGAGTAAAAAAAAAAAAATAAGAAAGTGAGTGTTAGGGTTTTATCTTTGATAATAATCCATTGACAGAGAATAACGACTGACCTCCTATAAAGTGGAAAAAATAAAAGACACATTTGCCTTATTTTATGAAGAGCATTTGTCTAAAGCATTTGACTGAGGTGCAGAATGTGGCCTTCAGCTGAAATGAAAGATGGTCCTTCTGTTGCTACATGAAGCCATATTTGCTGCTGCAAAGTGCAAAAGGATAGGCTGACAAACTGATAGTGTGTCGGGAGCGTAACAAACTTGTATTCATCTCCACAAACATCTGCATATTTATGAAGATTCTGAACCAGAAATGTTTCATTTAGAGGCAAATTTAAGATCGCCGTTGTGTTGAGGTCTGAACACTGCTAGAAATTCTTTCAGTACCGTCCCTCTGTTGGTGTTCTGGTCACTTATTAATAGACAGTTTGTGGTGTTGAAAGACTAGAGGGGGAGTCTTAGAGCAATTGAATGTTATGGTCCGTATGCTTTTGATGTTTTTTGATCTCATCCTATACTAACTAGATCCTGAATTATTATGCCATGAGTTATCAGATGAATTAGTTTGCAATAATAAGTGAAATAATAACGTTTGTATGGTGATAGATTTTAAAGTCATTTTCACGCACGCAGCTTAGTCTGGCAAACACTTGTAGTATCTGATTAACTTAAGGCATTTCACCCTGCATCTGGGCAAATGAGCCTTTGCCCAGTCATATGACAAGATGTGCTGCTGAGATGTGACCAACTTTGGGGTAAAAATACTGAGGGGTGGTTATGGTGCCAGATGGGAGGCATCTTTGGCTTCTAACCTGTGGGAACATAGTCTGTAACAATGGATTAGAGCCTAGCTCCCTCTGCAAAGAGCAGAGCAAGGTAAAAGCCTTGGATGGAATCCCAAGAGCAATTCTGTTGAGAAACTCCATTTCTCTGTTGGTGGAGCAGGAAGCCTAGACTGTTAAGCTACAAGTATATGTAAGCATACTTAGAGTCATACTACTATTCATATTAAGTGTTTAGAATAATAATAATAATTAAGAGTTGAGAATGCAGATACTTATTTTGTTGAATAATTACATTAATATTATTAATAATAGATAATGTTTCACCTGAACATCACATCTTCTATAGCACCTCTTTTTGTTTGATGATAAGTGTTGCAAGAGGAGTTCAATAGCTGTTCAGGTTTATATACTTCTGTTAAAAAAAAATAAAAATGTGTGTGTACTCAGATTGAGCTGTTTGTTTGTCTTTCAAACAGAATTCCTGGATAGATCAAGCTCAGCCAAGAATTGAGTGCTTTGTTTTACCTCTATCTGCTTGCTTTAAGGAATAAACTAATTGGTATCACAGAATCATCCTTCTGTAGTAAAGCTGATAGTCCAGATATTCCGCTGACGTAAGTCAGCATAAAGCTTTTCCATTTTAACCAGCTAAAGATCTCATTGAATATACATATTTTTGGCAGGAATGGCTCTTTAGACACTATTATAAGTTGGTCTTTCACATTTTTGCAGAAGTCTTTCAGGCTCTGCCTCTTTGAGTTAGGCAAGCACGAAAGAATCGATGTGAGTCTAACTAAACAAAAAAATCAGCCCCAGTGCCTGCTTCTTGCCAAGAACAGTGCCCCAGAACTAGAGCACTGCTGTGTTTACTGGCCCTTTCATAACACTGTCAGTATCGAAGAGTTGGTAAATACAGAACTCATCCAGGAGGCTGTCAAATTCTTCTGCACTGCTGCACACCCCAAGATGATATGCTAACTCCTCTACCATTTTGCCAGTAAGCTTGAGATTAAAGGCTGGGTCAAGAACGAATGACACTTTTCCAGTAGGCTGTCCTTCAGGGGAAATGATTTTCTTTTCTTTTTATTTATTTATTTTTTCTTTCTCAGTACTGACAAGAGAAAGGAGTTATTTAATGCTTTTAATAAAGAACAGCTACGTATTTATTATGTAACCCCCAGGTTTCTTTATGTCATCACCTCCAACCCATTGCTAATTCTCAGTCACACTTGAGTGTTTCTGAATCATACATCCTAAGCAGTTTGTAAACATTCTCAAACCAAGCCAAGTCTATTTCTATTACAGTAGCCTTCTAGAAAGCTTGCAGAACAAAATGGTCCTGGCCCTAATGAGCTTTCAGGCCCAACAGCAAGGCCAACAGAGAGCAGGCAGCAGAGAATGGTTTGCCAGGGGCATGCTAGAAATCAGGGATGGGATGAAGAATAGATCCTAGTCTCCTTTGTCATAGGTGGACACTTGCTCCTCAGACCACTGGGCTTCCTAGCAGCTGGTGCTCCCAGTTTAGAAGATTGTTGTGTGACTTCTACAACTTACTCAGAGATCAAGTGCCCATGAGACATGTTGGGATTTTGTCCTGTAACTATTGACAAACTAGATCCAAACGATCAGAAAACTGTTGCCCTCTGGGTTGATGCTTATCTGCAGTAAAGGTAGAATTTTGTCATATTAGAAGTGAATCGTTCATATCCTTTAACACAAAAACGTTAAAATCTCAAAGTGTTTTTCTGTGTTTAGGCAGTTATTTGACATTTTTGGGGTGTAATGCTTCATGATGGGCACTGTCAACCTACTGGACAGTTCGACGGGTTTTGAAATGGATTGTGTGGCAGAAAGAGTGCATAAAGCACTGTTTCAGTTTCCTGCTCAAAGTCTGCTTGCTGATTATATCATCCTTCGTGTCAGGGAAAGAAGTGATGTACAACGTGAGTGACTGTGGATCATTTCCACCCATTCTGGAAAAAAATAGACAAAAAGAGGGACATGTATTGCAGCAGACGAGGTGAATTTGACGTTCCTGGAAATGTGCAATAACATAATCTGCTTCTTTTCTTGAGTTCCTCTACTACAGTAGGCATTGTTGGCATTATTAGCCTCCTTGGTAGCATCCTCCAGAGGGAATTCAACAGAGATGAAATACAAAAACTGCTTTAAAATGATAAGTCACAAATAGGATCTGCCACTAGGCATTATAAACAAAACTAGACACAAGAGACTCATAAAAAAATTAAAGTATAAAGTAACAGAGAAAAACCCAAATCTTCCTGGCTACAATCTCATTTGCACACCTGATTTGTTTGCACAGCATGCAGTATACAACAAGCACAAAGGCAGTAAAAAAACAACCCAGCCAAATGGCCAACACAATGGCCATTGATTCCAGCATTAATTTAGCAGCTTTCATATCTGCTAACATGACGCGTATCTGCAGCTCTGCTTCACAACATTTGTGATTTTTCTGCGTGTGTGTTTTGCTAAAATTTGGGCTTAGCAGCCCTTGTAACAAAAAGGGAGACTCTGAAGGGAGGGAGAATATTTGGGGGAAATGTTTTCTTCAGTTTTTCTTCAGTATTAGAGACTGCAATTGTGTAATGAGTAGTATCTGCTGGTAAGGAGTAACAGTAGAAACAATCGATGTATTGACTGTGCTGCCAATAGCTCTGTGATATGAGAGCTGTGTATTTCCCCTGACACATTTATTTCACAGTACTGCAAACATCAACTTCTGACCTACAAATATAAATTGATATTTCAGCATATGTGGGCTCTGTTTCCTGTAAGATTTCTTTTCAGACCGATCATTGTCTTTGTCTTTTGGGATCTTGGGTATTTTCTGATGGTTTTGATCTGAGTTATCTTTGGGATTTTAGTCACCTTTCTTTCCTTTCTTAAAAGAAATAGTTCTATTATTTTTTTCTGTGTCTTACTCTCGAGGACAGCTCAATCCAAATTAGTGCATGAAGAAATCTCTGATATTCTGAGGTATTTTTCTGAGTAAATTTTCCACTTAAATTCTTCCCTGTTTTCATTGCTCAGAAAACAACATTCCTCACTTCCCTCTTTCTCAGTTACAAAATATTTAAAGGTTAGTTCTCCACACTTTACTGTCATCTGATTTATCACCTGTACCTCTATTGAGAAGCGTCATGCCCAAATTATGAATGTTCTGCAGCCCGACTCCGTTCATTTGTACTCTCACGGAAATCATTTGCAAGTGAGTGATGTCTACACCTAAAGAATGAATCCTGATGCATTCCTGCTTCATGTGTGCCATTGTCATTTCCACGTTCCTTGTATCAAGTGGGGTGATTGGAAGTGCAGTGGTCGTGCTGTGCTAGCCATGAGCCACTCATGTGATATCATTAATGCTGGTTGAGTTGGGGGGATCCAGTTTCTGATACTAGTGGGCAAAGTTGGCCCCTGGATCGTCCTGTCTAATCATGTGTGTTTCACAGTGATGAGAAGCAGGCAGAATGCCAGGAGAAGATAGCCATAGGTGGATGATGTAAGTGCTTGCCAATCCCAAAGGCCCAACGTGCCTCAGACTTCAGCTTTCATACTCAGCCTTTTCAAGTGGGAGTCTAAAGACAAGAGTGAAAGCTTATGAGCTTAGGAGTATGGTATTTATTGCATTTACATTTCTAATTCTGGGTGCTGTGCCTTGGGAAAGTCAAGTGAGTGCCTCAGCTGCTGCTCAGCCTTGAATCACGAACCCCTGTTCTCACTGTCCTTGTGTTAAGGGTAAAGGCAATGCTGAGCGGGGTAACTAACATCAGGACTCACCAGAAAACGGGAGTTCCAGGTCACGAAAAGCCTCAAGTTTTCACACGTGTATTTTATTTCCCATCAACGTGAAATCAACATCACTAACAATCGTATTGGGGGGAAAAAAGAGCAAAGGGCCATTGCAGAAGTGCAAGTGGTCAAGCAGCTCTGTTTGGGTGAGAAGCACTCAGTACAGTCCTCTGATTTAGGCACAGTGAGATCTGAACCTCAGGCTGTGCTGTTTTTGGTATGCGCTCTAACCAGTCAGCTAACTTGAGGTCTCTGGGCTCTACTTTTGTTTGACCTGCAAATTGCTAATTGCAGTTAAAATGTCATCAAGATGCATGAGACATACTTCCATACTTTCAGTTTTTCTTACAGAGAGGCACAATAGAAATGGATGGTATTGTATGTCAAAAGTTAACACTGCAGTTCTGCTAAAGGCTTGCTATGTCAGTAACAAATTGTAAAGGGAAGCATCGATAGCATTGTTTGTAAGACACCTTGAGCCCACTGTGTAGGAGCTGCTATGCAAGCATAAATTTAAAATTATTACCTGGTATGCTTCGTAAAATTATGCGTTAGATAATTCAGACTAGTTCGTGGACTTTGTGTAAAACTAAGGCTGATACAAGTGAACTTGAGATCTCAAGTCTCTAAGGGCTGCTCCTCAGCAAACATAGACTTGTTATCTATTTCTACTGCCAGCACATTCTTCTGTGTGCCTGGAAGTGCTGGTTTTAGACCCAAGAATGACACTAACAGTCACCACGTGATCCTTTGTGTGACTTATGTAAGATTTGCATCGTGGTTTCATCACATCATTCAGATTGAATTCTGACCTCAGGGCTGGTACTGGAGCGTACACCAACCTCCCTCTTCCACTCAGTCGAGTACGTTTGGATGTGGTGAATGTGCAGTGGCTGCAGCTGCTGACAGGAATGCTAGGCATTCAGCTGTGTCCAGACAACTGTATTTCCATACATAATTAAACCATTGGGGTCTTTTTTTCCTATTTTTTTTTTCTATGTCAGGTGGTTATGTCACACACAAGTGTATCTGGTATAGTACCTCTCTTCTTATCAGTCAACTATGACCAAGTTTGTCTTTTGGAATTATTCTGTGAAGATTTAGGCATTGATTGTCATCTTATACAAACCAGAAGCAACAGAGATACTCTCTCACCTGCTTCCTTAAGGGAGAAGTATTTACTTCTCCATAGGCTGAGAAATCAGTCCATGAAGGATATGTCAATTAGGAGTGGACAGCATCGTGGGATATAATTTCCCCTTCCAAGGATGCCTCTGTGGCAGTAAAATTAATTAGGCCTGCAGTATTAGATAAGTACTAAAATAACTGATAATTTAATCTTAAAACTCTCCTTCAACATAACAGGAAAAAAGAGAAATGCAAAAGAATACATTGGAGTGCTAACTGCGGATTTATTCAGGGATAATCTGGGCATTTCCTTTTCATGGATTCATCATGTTGCTCTCTGCTCTCCTCTCCCTCCCCGGACACACTTAGGGCAGATTTCACAGATCAGCACCCAGACAATGTTTTTGGAGGTGTGCTCCCAGCCCCTGGCATTGTAGGGAAGTGGGAGGGGATGTTCTGCAGGAATCCTTGGTCTGTTCTATGACAGTGCAGATCCTATACAAAGACCGGTGGTGCTGGGCTGTGAAATGCACACGCAGGGTCACAGCAGCTGTCATTCCAGTCCTGCTGCTGGCTGCTCCCCAAAGCGGGAGATGGAAACTAAGGAAATCAGCGCGGGGCCAAGTGACAAACAGAAATGTTTTTTTCTTCCTGAGATTCAACTCCCAGGTCCTCCTGAGATGCACCGTATGGGGGGGAAGAGATACTCCCACTCCCATTCTAGAGAGAGCAGCAGCTCTCAGTGCACAATGTTAGGTTCTGGTGGTAGAAATAATAGGCTGGATAGGTCCAGTGCAGTGCTTTATTCTCCACTGCAAACAGTTAAATGGAGGAGTGCCAGCGAAGCAGGAGCATATCTCAGACATTCCGTGCAAGCAGGAAATCTGCTTCCTACCAGCCTCCACCTCAGACTTGTCATTTGGCCTCTGTACATTGGTAGCAGTCATGCAAACAACTTTCATTAATGCAGGATCAGGCTCCCTATCCTTCTGGGGTATTTTTACACCATGCCATCCTGTGGAGGACGGCAGTCTGCTTACAGAAAATAGGAGCATTCCACTTTATTACCTAGCATTAAGAAAAACAAGTCTAATTGGCTTCTGCTGTGCTTTAATAACTAAAGAACAACAAAGACATTTAGTCATTCACATCATTTCCTGTTTTTAAGAGATTTTAAATGTGACTCAGTGATTAACATTAAAAAGCAGCTACTATGCAGACATAAGAACTACTTCATTTTTTAATTATATTTTAACAGGTATAGATTCGATGTTGTTGACATTTATAAGGAGTTCTTCATTTCCAGTAATGTAACATAACAAAGTACCCAGTCCCATGGCTTGATCACCTCCGTGTGCAGTCCCAGCCTTGCTGTTGGCAGTTCAGGAGTACATCTGTGTTGCCTGTAATATCAGAGCAGCCCAGTCCCCTAGTGGTGATCATCCAAACAGAATCAAAGAGAAATGCTTCTCCTTTCCCGCACAGGAAAAGAATATATATTTTTTATTTTTTATTTTTTTGGCCTGTTCTGTCTTTGGTCCTCTGTTTTAACTGGAAATCCCCTGTAGTCCTGAGAGTTACTTCCTTGGTGAAAGTTCCCTTTGAATTATGTGTTTTTACCAAGGGAAAAAAAAAAAGTTTTAGGATTTGTAGTTAACGTTTTCTGAACTACATGGCATACTAACAAAACTGCCTTGCAGTGTTCCACGTGTCTTTGCATGATATTTGTGCAGAGCATTTGTGTCTCTAGCTGTGGGCCGGGCTGAGCCAGGATGCTGGATTTATTCTGTGTCAAATCCCTGTCCTACAGGGATCAGCCAGAGCTGCTTCTCTTAAGAACGGCCCACGTACAGTGTGTGAAGCGGTGCTGCTTGAGCTTGGGAAGGCAGGGCATGTTTATTTGGCACGTGTCACACAGGCACTGCCTGCACAGGTTTTTTTGTTGTTCCCGTGTACCGTCAGTGTCACTTCCAGATTTTGGTGTGACCAATGCTAAAACGCAAAGCAAATCCCATTTGAAACTGCTGAGTGTCATCTTCTGTTCCTCGAACTTGGATGTCGAGGGAGCGGAGGTGGGATAAAAGCTTCCCTTCTGTTAAGCTTTGTCAGGGCTTTGATTCAGTTTGCATGCCCAGAACCCAGCGCTGCTGGTCCGCAGGCCGCCATAATGCCTACAGAAACGTGTTAATGCGTTCAGCGGTCCTGATTTCGTAGGACTGCTGTTGTTCTTCATAGCATTGCCATTGTTTTTCATCCCCCTGGTGGGCTGACCCCTGCAGACGTGGGCATGGAGCCGGAGTCCGTGTCAGCAGTAGAGGATGTGTGCTGTGGGAGGAGCGGCATTGTATATCTTGTGTGTGAAAAGAACAGCAAAAATCACAGAAATGAACGATAATAACTGATTCCATACAGCTTAAAACTCCCTCAAGGCTGAGGCATCTTGGGCCGCTCTGAGGAGAGGCATATATTTTGAAGGGAACGCGGGGGGAAAAAAAAGAAAAGCCTAATCTTCTGCTGATGTGGCCTTGGCAATCGACTGAACTGACAAGGCTGTGTATTTGTAAAACAAGCTGTGCTAAGTATTTTTTCGGCCTCGTGTTTAGAAACACACAGAGGGGGGAAAAATGAATAAATATGGAAATCAAATGTAAAAACTTCTTGCGCTCGCACCCGGCTCCCCGGAGGGAATTCCTCCCTCTGTTCTCTGCTCTTCCTCCACTCAGCAGAACGGCTGCCAGTCATTAGCGGGGCCGTACGAGCTCACTGTACAGTAATTGAACACCAATGGGCCCACCCTCATTTGCATTCCCCATCCCTTGATTGGCAGCTGTACATGAAATGCCATATCAGTTGAAAGTATGTTGTGAGCTGGCACTAATGATCCAGTGGCTCCGGGGAAACCTGCCATATTGTAATTCGGCTATCAGGCATGAAAGAAATAATTCTAAGTGCCAGCAATGTGAAGCCGAATAAATGTTTCAGTGCTGCAGGTTGCCAAGGGTGACACTTCTGATTTAGTATAAACGAATGCCCCGTTGCCTTTGGGGTTGGGGGAGTTCGCATTGTATCTGAGATGTGTGTATAAAACATTAGTATTAGAAAATGGCTTCGGCACGGGATGGGAAACAGAGGCCTGGTCCCAGGCGGCGCGGGAATGTTTACAACTAATGACTGGATGAAAGGATTTTTCTACCTACTGTAATGACAGGCAAAATAGGATTTGCTTTCCCTGAGATGGAGAATAATGGCTATGTTAACTCTGCCTTTCCTTTTTCTTTCTTTCCCTAAATGAAATGCTCCTTTGTAAAGAAAATCACATCTATTTTCTTCAGCATAGAGTAGGGAGGTGGTGGCTTTAACTCCTTTGGAGCGTGGGCTTCTGGGGGGGCTGGGGCTCGTCGGTGGCCTCGCAGGCAGCCCCCGTCCTCACCGCAGCCTTCGTGCCAGGAAAAGATCTTTCAGTAGCCTTTGTACTCTTGTTTAATGTTAAAAATCTGGTGGGAGATGAAAGAAAAGACTCCCGATGCCTCAAAAACGTAATGTAGGCGGTTTTCGCTTTAATATTGCAGCTCCTGCACATTAGTATGACACAAAAGGTGAGACTGAAGGGACAGGTGTCTGCAGACACGTGGAAGCTGGAAGACAGCGTGCGTGAAGAATCTGCTGCTCTCCTATTGTGTCTGTACACACGCAGCTGCAGTAATTGTAAATGTAGCTAATTAATTGCATCTGCCCATAGGAGGATGGTAATTGTGCACTAACTGCAGATGCAGGTACTGAAACCTGCCAGTGATTTTTTATCTTTCCAGGAACAGAATTCTGTAATGTTTTGGAGCAAAGTGTAGGAAGGCGTGTGAACAGTTCAAATCTCTTTTCTTTCCGTGCCAATTCACAATAAGGCTGATTCTTAATTTTGTTATCCACACCCAGTCAGCCTTGCAAAATGGCAATGTCTTCAAACTTGGTTTGCTTTTGTTAACCCTGTCGTTAACTTCGGCTGGAGTTATCAGAAAAGCTGGCTGAAAGGGGAGAATAAAGCACAGAAAGGTGCAGAAGACCAACGTTTTTCCTCAAAGTTACAGCCAAGTAGAAACTGAAAAGGAACAACCTGAAAATAGCTGTTTCAGCCTGGTAATGGCGAGCTGGGCTCTGCTGAGACCTCAGCCTTTTCTGTGCTGTACGTTATTCCATTGTTTCCTTGAACCCATATGTGTTGCTTTCTTGCCTGTAGTTTCATACTTTCATAGCAAGTTCTTTTGGAATTGGTGCCATCTCTGTGCTTCGTGCAGCCCCTGCACAGCTGATGGCACTGGGCAGTAGCTTGTGCTTTTATTGATCCTTACGTGTGTAAAACAGAGCCTGGGCCCACAGCAGGGATCTCCAGGCAGCAGCAGAGGTGATGCCTGGGTGCTGTTGGCTCTTCTCTGTTCCCAGATGCACCCAGGAAAATTGAAGGCATTCAGTTCCACTCAGGATCAGATCCTGACTATTTTGTTGAGGCTTTTATTGTTGTTATGGTGCCCCATGATGAGATACCATCTGTAATTTGTGGTCAGCGGGGATGCAGGGAGAAAAATGACAAATTAGAAGCACAAAATGCTTTAAGATGAATGAACTACCTGAGAAAGAACGTGTGTCAGCCTACAATTTATGGGGATAAAGCATCACAGCTGACAATCTATTATCAGAGATCAGATGAAGCCTAAAATTTTGGATATGGATTTGAATAGCCCCATACAGAGGCGATAGATGGATGGATAGGCTGATATTCAGGGATTTTGCTTGGCCCTTCACGAAGAAAAAAATAATTTCTTTCAAAACGTGGCTCATGATTTGGTTTCAAATGTCAATCACTCCACATCTTCAAAACTGTTTGGAAAAAGTATTTTGGTTCAGACACATCTCAACATAATAAGCCTTTCAGAAGTGTCTGTTCAGACACTGCATATTATTCCTGTTATTTCTGTGCTGTCCTGCATCATCTGCATCCACCCAGCTGAGACGGGAGGAGAGCTGTTTGTCCAGATGAACTTCAAACAACCCCAGCACATCATTATCCAGTGCAGGTTTCCTGCAGCATTTTCATGGCATCTGGCTGCGTTTTGTGGCCCTTCCTTCCACAGCTGCATCTGATCACCACTTGAGCACATCCATGCTTTGGGGCACCTACAGCACCAGTGAGTGCTGCAGCAAAACACGAGGGTTTCCTCCTGCCTCCTTGCAGCCTCGTGCCAGGTTGCTGTGTTTCCCAGCCAGAAGAGTTTGCTGGCAGGGACCATTATTTACCTTTTCTTTTTTTTTGTTTACTGGAAAAATTTTTCTTCTTTGGAAAGCAGAAGGAAATACTATTGCTGTCTTTCAGAATATTAAAAAAGCACACTTTCACTTCTCACCAAGGAGGGCTGGTTCTACGCTGCTTTGATTTGTGCTTTACGTGTTCTAGCTCTGCATCCCAGCAGTGAGCCCAAGACTTAGAGAATAACCAATGTATGAAGGAGGAATTATTGTTTTCTCTTACAAATATAATGGCTTTTTCTCTTTGTAACACACCAAATGTGTTCCCGATTTTTGTAACAAGTCTCTCTCCTACTATAAATGTCCCCAAAGAAAGCAAGATGATTTCAGTAATTTGGGAACAGAATATATCCATGAAAGTTAATAGTATAGTGCATCCCAGAAGTAAGGCAAACATGAAGGCATACTAACCAGGTGCTATTACTTTTATTTATTTTCATAGAAGAAAATCCTGGGAAAGGCTTCTTTAAATTACCTAAAAGTGTGCAAGGAAATCCTTTGTAATAAAGGTAGTAATTTATGCCACAATGAAATTTGTTGCACAGTTCGAGTTGTTTAAAAGGATGAATTGTATAGCTAGACCCAACGCATCTTTCTGCAGGAATTGTGTACAGCTTTTCTTCTGAAGTGGCCCAAAACCCCAGTGGAAGTGTGAGCAGAGAGGCAGTCAGAGAGGCTGTCTGCTTGTGTTCTGCTATCCGCTACGTTTGTGCTTGCAATCACACGCAAGTCATGAAAAGTAGGTGGTCAAATGCACGTGGAATTCTGCCCGGCTAGTATCACAAGTAATAAATGTGGCAAGACAGAATAAATATGCAAAATGTAGTGCTTTAACCTAATAACATGACCACTTGCAAGCTTTAGCATAACACTGAAAATCACTAATGGAGCACTGTGCAGATTTTCATGATACAAGCAGTCAAGAATCATGCATAATGGAACAGTGCAACAGCTAACAGCAGATTCGCACAAGATAATTTAAACTTGTTTGTATGGAAATGAAGAACTGATCTTTGAAGTGGTCCTTAATGAGATTCTGCTTGATCCTCTCCGTATCCGGAGAAAGTCTTCCGTTTTCCTTTTGCATCCAGCTCGTGTTGCTGGGGTGCAGAAAAAGGACTCGTTTAAATTATGAATGCCCATTTGCATCTACACAGCATTAGGTGAGAACTCAGTGCTGCCCGTGACTTCATGTGTGTCTGCAAAACTGTTCCTAAGTCCTGTTTATTTACATCTTCTCCAGCACTGGCAGCTGGAGTTCCTGGGCAGCTTGGCTGGGCCTTGAGTGCACGCAAAAGAATCCAAAGCTTTTGCCATGAATTGCATGTGTATTAAAAACATAGGACAGGCTGCCTAATCTTACATGTATGCTCTACTGCACAACATGTACTAGGAATGCTAGGAATGTTGTTGGCCTCCCCCCTCCCCATTTTATTTTGTGTTTTCTTTTTAATGGACTTTATTTATTCCTACCCATACACTTTAAATTGTTCTGCAGTTTATTGCCAAATATATGAAGCTCCAGGCCCAGAGGGCTGCAAGGCAGATGCTGCTCAGTGCATTCTGGAGCTCCTCAGAGTGCCCCAATGCTTTGCAGCTCTGTCCCCATTCCCCACCAGCAGCACTGCACATCCACTGCCTCTGAAGGCCCTCACCTGGCACACACAGCTTTGTTTGTGCTTTTGAAAGGCAGAGGGAAAACATTCCGTTGGGTTTATTTCTATCTATCTGTTTGTTTGTTTGCCCAGCTCAGGAGATTAAGGAGGACTTATTGAAAGTTAATGATTTTGTTCCCGTGAGGGAAAAGCACCTCTCTGTGAGCTGCGGGGTCCCTCGTACGGTTTTGCCTTCCAATTGGACGTCTCTGCCTTCAAAGGAAGCATCCACAGTAAATATCTCCGGGTGACATTAGGCTTCTAACCCACCTGCACACTTATTTCTCAGGCTTCCATTTGAAAAGGCAAATAGTTTTCTGCAATGAAACGGGGAGGAGGACCGGAGCCGATGGTTCATTTGCTGCAGTTCACGTAAGGGCACAGCGAAGCAGTACAGCTGAGCAACTGCCATAGGGAGCAGGGGGAAACAGCAAGGACTTGCTGAGAGCCACAGGAATAGCTGCTGTGAAAGTTTCCTGCTGGCAGTCACATTCTGCAGTGTGGACCTGTGTCGTCAAACATTGCTCAGCCCTCTTTGACCCTACACGGGGCCTGTGTGGAGTGAATAGGTGCAGTATTTGTCATCTTAAAAGAAGCATTTGATGGCAGTGTAGGCCTCCTTGAGCGGATGTACTGTGAAGGATATTTGGCTGTCGAAGTGTGAGCTCAGGGCCCAGCAGGGGCCTGTCCTCGTGGCTCAGGGCTCAGCCTCGTGCTCCCCAGGATTCACTTCTCCAACCCTATCCTCCTCCTCACCACTTGGAGCAGCTGCCATTCCAAACCCTGCTGGGCACTTTGGGATTCATTCATCCCTTGCACAAGCGTTAGGAGTCAAATTTGATGTCACATGTTGCAGGGCAAAGGACTCTGCTGCTGAGATGAGTTTAGTCCCATGTAACAAGCTCTTGGGAAACAAACAAAAGCAGCAGCTTTCTAACCCTTGCTACTGCTACTTTCTTTTCACATTACTTGTTGCACCCGCAGTCCTGGTGCTCTCATCCTTCTGTTGGAAGGACCCAGCACTGCCAGAGCTGTTTGAGCTCCCAGTTCCCAGCTTCTACTGAGCTGCACAGAAATATTAGACAACAGATGAAACTTCATCTTACTTGTACACGCTCTTTTTGCTATAAATGTCATGTGTGTTTTCTTTGCTTTTACTGAAGCCCATTAGGATCTATTCTGCTTTGCTACATACAGAATTTACACAGACAGCTATTATTATTGCCTGAGGGGATCCTTATAAGTTTTATAGCATCCATATAGACCTGACAACTTGCTGCATCTGATTAGTTGTGGTGTTTACTCAATGCCCTGAGCATGGAATGGATACCCGAGGCAGACCCAGGCTCAGGGAGACCTGGAAGCAGAGCCAGCATTTGGCTTCTGTCCTGAGCTGCATCACTCCTCATCCCACTTCATTCCCCCACAGCTCATGGGACAGAAGTGTCACTGCCCAGACTCTCCCATGCTTCTTCACCAGCAGCACCTCTGGCTTTAATTTTAAAAGAAAACTTTTTTTTTTCCTCAGGGTGATGAGGAAGAGATAAAAGGGGAGGAAAAGCCTTCCCTTTATCATACACCTACAGGTGTATGAAATAATGGGATGTTCAGTAGAAATAATTCATTTTTTATTCTGGCAGCCCTCATACTATCTGAAGACCAGGGACACAAGTGAGAGGTTTGCTCTCCTACTTATTCCCATATAAGACCTTCATGAGTTTGTCTCATTAAGGCTAATAGGTGTTAATAGTAGATGTTAACATTTAAATCTGCTCACAAAGAGGATGAGGAGCAGTCTGTATTCCAACATGTTGCCCATGTAATTGCAGACTGATTACATGCTTACACATGTGCCATTTCTAGTGGGACAAATGAGGGATGAAGAGGCCCATCTACTCCTGTTCTGTGGAGAGAGCCAAATTATGAGTTTAATTATGATCTGGGGACTTGCACTACAGCATTAGGGTCACACGCTACCCTTGATCCACAGCATCTCCTGCTGAGGGCACTGGGAGGTTTGCACAAAGATCAGGGCTGGAACAAGACTCCTAAGAAACGAAGAGAAGAAGCTCCCTGTTAACAGAGGCTCCTGGTGTATCTAACATTGCTCAGTGTGGGAAAAAAAAGACATTCTATGGATGGCTTGCTTTGGGCTACAGGGAGTCTTGCCTTGTCTGTGGATATTCTGGCAACAAATGGACACAGAAAGAGAGGAGACATGAGCAATCCCAGGGTTACCTGTAAGGGTTCCAAGGGATCCTTGTGTCATCCCTTCGTGCTCCTTGTCTCTGTGGTGGCCACTTCATTTTCATCCTGGCAGAAACTGGATTTTTGGGTGGTGCTGTCTGTCCATCCTCCAAAATTCTTACTTGAGCAGAGAGTCCAAAATCATTTTCCATACCTAAAAAACAGAAGACCAGTACATTTGATGAATTCAGAACACACTTGAAATAACCTCCTGAGTAAAACCTGCACAGTGAGATCTTATCAAATAGAGTCCGGAAAAATATTTGGGGTCTCCCCAAGTGGAGTGATGTAACAAAAACTGTCAGAGTGAGCAAGCTCTGATTCGAGCCAGCGTCTGCATACATTTGCCAAGGAGCAGTGTAGAGCTGATGTTGCATGAACACCCTGCTTTGTTCCCAACCAGAAGTGCTGCTCTGCACTCAGCGTGTGTGTGTGTGCAGGAGTCACCAGCTCCTTCCTACCCAATTAGCTCGTGGAGCAGTTGGGATAATCTAGGACTTGTGCTGCCTGATCATTGGTACAGTTACAACAAATAAAACATTTTAATATGAGCAGTCGCTGAATGTTTACTGTATCATATTGCTGGGAGCTGAATGTGTGCCAAATGCTATAACAGAAGGGAGCATATGAACTCCAGAATGATGACACTAATAAGGAAATTACAAAAGGCCCAACAAATGGCATTTGTGTTAAATCAATAATGCTCTGTTTGTTTTTTCTTTTTTTATTCTAATCTTTCTTCTAAAAAAAAAAATTATCTTTCCAAACAGTTGGCAATTCCCATTCTTGTTCTTCTTCCCGAACATAATTAAAAACATGTTGTGGCGTCTACTTAAGACATCAACTTTCCCAAGCCTGTCTTGTCCACTGCGTTTTAAACAAAGACACTTGTTTTGGCATTGTGCCCTTAATTAATCATTTGAGGCTTTATTGCTGTACAAAAAATGTCTTTGTTTAATGATTCATCGCAAGCCCAATTTCTTCAGAACTTAATCAACTACAGAACTTTCTAATCAGCATAAAGTAAAAGAAAAAAGGAGAACAAGGTTGCTTTTGGTGCATTGTTTTGATGAAGAAACATGGGTTTAGGGCAGGCTAGTATTCTGGGCTATCTGTGATTTAAAACTATGGGGATTAGACGGCTCCTTAACCTGAGATTTTAAGAGAAAGAAACCTGCTACACGTGGAGGATCACACCCCCTGAAATGCCCCCTGACATCGCTCATCACAGCGACCTTCAGAGTGCACCAGGTACCCAATGGCACTGGGCAGGTTTCCGTGAGAAGTGACTCTAGCCTTGGAAGATCAGTCTGCATAAACCTCAGTATCATAGGAAAGCAGGCATGAACAAGGCTGGTTTTTCCAAGTTCAGAAGTCTTTTTTCACCATGTTTGCTTTTTTTCCTCTTCCCTTTTTTTTTCTCCTCATTTTATTATGTAACATTTGTTATTTTACTCTCACTCGGCCACTGTCAAGTTTTTGTTCTGATGATGGATTTTTACAGTAAATGAGTTTCCCATAGGACAGTATAGGAGAGACCTAAATACTTTTTAATATTATTTTTCTTCCGTTGGATTTGGAATAAGAAGTTCAAATCCCTAAGTTCCAAAAATGAAGAGTTGTACTTATTGGCCACAATCAAGACTTGCACTTTTCCACACTAGAAACTGTACAAACTCACGGCAGGATACCGTGCCTGCTCAGATACAGAACACACACACTGCAAGATGATGGTCTCAGCTCATTGTGTAATTCATCACACACAGCTGAGGCACAAGTTGAATGACTGACATCTGACAGACACAGATATGATAGCTCAATTATTCCAGACAGAGGAGCAAAGCACCTCTGAATTCTACTTGAAGATGTCAGAATTGAACCAAAGTCTTATGGGCTGAATGACTTATCTCCAATGCCACCTCTTTCTCAAAATTAAGTCTTAAAATATGTCCATAAAAATATAAAAATCCTCAATTCTCTAGGCATCTGTACACAGCGTGTACGACGTCAAAACATGCCTACATTGAATAAACATATTATTACACTGTGTCAATGTGTGTTATGTAATGGTCATCTACATTAATGTATTCTTTGTGTAGGATAATAGCATTCATTTGCTTGAAATGTGCTGATAACTTCATCTGGATTTCTACTGCAGAATTCCCTTTTTCGAGCCAGATGAGGTATTTCATTTAACAACTAGTGCTGCAATGAGCTGTGCCAGTCCTTATTTCCCCTCTCAGACAAGTTTCTGCTTTGGGCTGGGAGTAACAAAGAAGGTTTCTGTAATCACCGTCACTTCTATGGGCAAAAGCTGATAACATAGTAAATAACCTCTGCGGGGTCACACACCAGCTGCCAAATGAAGACAGGAAAGCAGCAGCACCCCTAGCTTAGTGATCATTTCCTGGAGTCCAGATGTCCCAGGTCAGCTGCTGGGACCCATGGGAGCACTGCACAGCACCTGGCAGACCTGAACCTACCTAACACGAGCACTGACTGCAGCAAGAGGATGTTTCAAAGCAAAGTGCCATTTGCTGGGTTTTGGTGGCGGTATAAAGTGATATAATGCAAGCATGCGTGGTGTGCAGGTTCCCAGAGTGGCTTCACACCCAATAGAGCTTTCAGCGTGAGCCCTCCCAGAGCTCATCTTTGATGCTGTAGTAGCACTGTGCCTGAGCACAGGGGTTGGACTTAACTGTCTGTAGGGATTCCTAGCAGTTCAGGATGCTCAATGATTCTCACCACCCTGGCACAGAGTTGGTGCATGCAACGCTGCTGTCCCTCCTTCCCAGGGGCTTTGCACATAGGGCACAGCCTCTGGCCTGGTCACCAACATTACTTTCCTTTGCTACTTGGCAGATGCAGAAATGAAACCCTGCTGTAATATATAAGCCTCTATCTGGCAAGGTTCCCTCAGAGTTCAAGTGTCTGTGTGTGCGTGTGTTGCTGGGGCAGGACAAAAGCAGACTCTATCAGCAGTTTAGCCTGAAACTGTGTTTAGCACCAATTACACTCTCGTGTACTCACAGTGCTGAATGCTTGGCTAAAATTAAGGTAGTATTGGAACGTGTGTGCAACAGACTGCTGAAAAAAAAAAATCAAGCAGTCACTCTCCAACCCCAAAGAACAGAATATGGGAATAGCATTGTGCTTGCTTTCAACCATGCAACACTATATGGACACACAGCAGCAACAGCACTCAGGAGCTCCTGGTGCCATGATGTGCTTGGTCACTTGGCAGTGCCCAGCTTCCCATAACGCACTTTAAGCAATACTGTATGCAAAAGTCTTTTGTGTGGTTGTTGCTGCAATTGCAAGGAGAGGAAATCAGCCACAAAGTGATGGATTCTGATTTTTTTCTTTCCATTAGGATGATTTAGGATTGTACAATAAGCATCACTGCATGGCTGCTAGATAATGCATGTCATTAATTTGGCACATGATACACTATTTATGTAATATTTCGTGGAGTTTGCAGAGAACAACCCTAGAACTAGCAAATATTCAAATCTGCTCCTGCAATGTTATTTCCCTGAGTAAAAGAACAGTAGCTCTGCAAATTCCCAGATCACACAATGAGTTCACTGATATTTTTCTCATGAATCAGCCCTCCAGCCAGGCAGCTGGCATTTAGTAGGATGGGAACAGCTAATAGTTAAATCCTAACTCTTTGAAGCCAAACAAATGATGAGCAGTGATATTATTAAGTAGAGAGGAGCCTGGCATCATCTTTAGAACTTGCATGGTGGCCTCCATGGGTTTCTCTCTTCATGTTAGATTTTTTTTTCAGTTTCAGCTGCTTGGCCTCATAGGAAGAGCATCCACTCTGCCAATTGTCAGGGCCCAGAAAAGCTCTGCACCTGACGGGGATGTCTGGTAATAAGTCAGAATTAACCACCCAGTGACATCCTGGAGGAACTATTACAGTGTGAGATCTTGCCAGTCTGGACCTTATTTAAGACTGAGCCCATAGAGAAGAGGAGAGGAGTAACAGAACACACAGAGGTTGCTTGGGAAGCAACTAGCTGAATTTTGGTTTCTAGCCCTAGGATTGTTTTATGATTTACTCCACAATAACACTCAGAAGATCAGTGATGCCTAGTATAATGTTACAGTGTGATGGAATGCATAGAAGCAATAGCAGGGGGGCAAAGTCTGCAGCTGTAACAAACAAGGACAAGCCCAAATACAGTAGACACAGGAACAAATAAGAAAATTTGCTTACCTTCAGAAGGCCTCAGGCATGCAGGGATCCCTAGCAAGATACCCTCCCCTCCACTGCCAACCCTTAAATGAGGGCTGGGAAGGGGTGGGTCCTGGCTCCAGCCTTTCTGGTCACTCAGGTACATTGCATGCAGCTGAGCCCCCTGGGCTGGCCCTGCCTTCCCACCTGTGGTCCATCACTGTTTTTTAGCATTTCCACTACATCTAGACACTAGGCATCACTAGATCCCGTCAGCTTTTCAGGAGAAAGCCTAGCCCAAGGAGTGCTAAGTAAAACACCCCTCAAACACTCGATAAGAGCTCTCTGTGGCTCGCTTGCTTTGGAGCTCCTTGCTGCCCTCCTACACTCGCTGCTTACCCCACATTTCTGTACGGGTGCCTTGTGCGGTCTCTCTACTGCACCGGTGTTGATGTGAAGTAGAAGAGGTTGTTGCTAAGTGACATGACAACTGCAAAGTGCTTTTCAATTTCTTTTTCTGTTTTCTACTCCCACCTTCCACATACATCCTTAACGGAGAGTTAGCGGCGGGGAGCATCGCCGTCTAGCAGCGAGCTCAGCGTGACAGAGCCCGGATCACAGTGCTCACAGAAGTGGCACTGAAGCTGCTGTGCCTGCCCCAAAGCTTCTTGCAGTTGCAGACTTGGCAGTGACCAAAGGCTGTCCCCACCTTTCTTTGTTCCGTTGTGAATCAGGGTGATTTAGTGGCCCTTATGGTGTGGGTTTGGTGATATCTCTGGTCAGGTATTGCAGTGCTCCTCATGCACAGCACAGCAAAGCTACCAGCCCAAATGGGGAAGGGCACTGCCAGACCTGGGCCCCGCAGCTCAGCCCTGCAGACAGAACCTCTGTTTTGACAGAGCTGCTCTCGCTGCTGTATTCCTGCTGTGGCTGACTGTCGTGGGCTGTAAAGCTGCAGGTTTTGTTGTGGAAGAGTCCTATTTACAGTGCCTTGCTGGTAGCTGTCTCTTCGCTGGAGCTCCTCTCAAGTTGTTTTATCTATTGGCTCTGCGTAGGGAAGTAGTTTAATAAAAAATAAATAAATGAATAAATAACTGTCTTCAAACGACTAGATTCTTTGAACTTTACCTCTTGCAGCAGTCTTCATACTACTTCAATCTCCCTGCACTGAGTTTCATTGGCCAAACCATATCCTTTTGTTTTGTGCCAATACAGTGACTCTAACGCTTGCTGGGCTCCATCGGGACCTACCACAGTGAACCACCATAGCAAACCACAGTAAAACTGTACCAGTAAATAGCATTGCAAATCTTGTGCATCTGTGTGTCCTGGGTCCTCCTCCATTCCATTCGTGGGTTCAGCCCTGACTTCTTGCCATGCTGAATTCATGTGCGGGAGGCTGGCATCGAGCCTGCAGTGCCTGCTCTTTACCACATTAAAAGGTCATAAAGGGATAGTCAGTTAGAAAATCCTGGTATTGAAGAGAGCCTTTATGCTGAAACAAATTCCAAGTAGGATTTTTTTTTTCTGTCTTTTAGCAGGGAGAGGAGCAGCTAGAAGAAAAAAAAAAATGTGAGCTCAACTATTAGCTTTCCACTTGTAAAACTTCATCTATCACTAAATATATTGCCCATAGAGGACAGAAGCTGTTAAGATGGGAAAGAATTTTGAAGATGGATGAATGACAAAGACAAATGAAGATTTTTATTTTAGCAGAAGTTTCCAAGTGCTGTCTCTGAGTTGGGAGGGTACTGTTAATAAAGTACACTTGACATATAACTGTTCAAGTTCCTGAGAAACAGCTTTGCTTTAAAGTTCGGTAGAGGATCAAAAAGAGTGAATTCTCTGTTTTTCTCTGTAAAAAAAAGAAAAAGAAAGCCCTGAAAAAGGATAGGTTTTTTTGGGAAACGGCATCTATGCCTTTTGTCTTTTCTTCTCTTTGTGGTCCAGAGACAGTGCGTTGACTGACTTCTTCAGAAAGGAGATCAGTGAAATTGTCAGTTGATTACTTCTCCTTGATTAGCATTTATAAGAGCCCTGTGATACATTATTTGCATTCCTATTTAGCCGTGATTTTTGTGGGGCAGCAATGATTAAACTTGTCACAGGGCCTGATTGACAGGGTCAGATCTTCACTTTCTACTCTTTTGAAATTAAAAACAAATGTGTCAGCTCCCTTCATGGGCCGCAGCGCTGTGAAGCTTGCTTGCCTTGTCATCGCAGATAGGTCAGGAATGTTTTAATTTTAGGGATGGATTCTGCTTGTCAAGCAGAGTGTGATGGCGTGTAGTTCTGGAGATGAGATGTGAAGGGTGTAAAACAAAGAATGGAAAGAACAAAGACAAAGACACTCACATTATTAGACAGATTTAATTAGTCTGAATGGATATTATGCTAGATGAAGCAGTGAGCTGTGAAATTAACCCTTGATTACGGATTGGCGGATCATGCTCATAAAGAGAATCAAACCTTGGTGAATGGGAAAGAGGTGCCACTCCACCCTCAGATCCCTCATCCCCACGACCTCTTCCCGAGTCCAAGAGCGGGAGAAAATCTTTGAAGGAAAAGCAGTCGGTGGCACTGAGGAAGCCAGGGCCGTCTCCCCCTCTCCCTTTTTCCCCAGGTGTGGAGCTAGCCCAGCTGAAGAGCTGAGATGGAGCAGGCTACAAGGAGGCAGAATTTTCCATGACGGATGATGAGAAATGGCTCTCACAAGTGCAGTCCGTTCCCCGCCCCGTGCAGCACACAGCTCCTGTCCCCTTGTGAGACACATTCCCACCCCCCTCCCGCCTCCCACTACCAAGTAGGTTTGATATTTCTGTTTGAAAACATCATTTTTTTGTAATGATAAGCTGCGAGTTAATATGAAATGAGTCACCCCAAAGTGAGGGTTTAGGCTTCAAAAGGCTGGGCTACCCAGCCTCTGCCACGCAAGTGCTGTAATGTTCCAAGTGCTGAGATAGTGTGGGAGATTAGGGTAATGACAATTGAGAGGGTGCTGTGTTTTGCTTCATCCGAAGCTGTACGGAAGAGGCACTTCAGCCTTTTGTGTGCTTCTCATCAGCATTCCCCAAAGCTCTGTATCGAGATCTACTCCTTCTAATTAGCACGGCTGCAATGGAAGAAAATAAATAGAAAATACAGTGTTACTCTCTTGTTAGTTCCTTGTCATTTCTCCCAAGTTGTTCAACTAATGGAGTAATCAGCTTTTATGTTTAAAAATAAAAATGGAATAGCCAAAGGGCATTAGGCGCGTTAATCTCCCAATAGGTGTGAGGCCCCTGCTTCTCTCTGGCACATTTGAAATGCTTGCTTTTAGTGCAAATTTGCATGCTGGAAACTGTCAGATTAAAAAGGAGTGAGACATGAAAACAAGTTGGGTGAGAGACTGCCTAGGAATGGTGGCTGATGACTTACTGAGCAGTCGTGTCGATGACTTACCTCTTCAGTCGTGTTGAGCCCCTGTTGGTACTGCACTGCGTGGTGTTACTTCTTATATCATTTTTTAAATGCGATATCAAGAATTCTCATTTTTACTTAATATATAGTAGCATTTAAGTGGCCTCTGTGTGTGTGGAGTGAAAAAAGCCCTTTGATGGAAGACCTACGGAAGATTAATGAAAGTCATTATCATTATGAGGTAGCGGAGAGCTACTATCCACAGGAAGAAAAGGAACTCCTGCCTGCACGGCTTCTCTCCCCTGGCTTCCCCATGTCTTCTTGTACCCCAGAAGAGAAGACACAGCAGGAGAAGGTGACGAGGGAATAGGACATGACATGAATCCCATTGCTAAGACTACTACTAAATTTCTGTTGGTGTTAGAACAAGTCACTTTGCTATTCTACAGATGAAAACGATTATTTGAGGACAAAAGACTCGTACTTATCATGAAACCTGAAGACACAGACTGGTTCTTAGGCAGAAAAGCCTTGTCATTGAGCTGGTGTTTATGTGAGCAGTCACACATTAGTGTTACTGCTTTCAGGGGCCCCTCATCAAAGTCTTTATTATTACAAACCTATTGAGCCATATCCTCTGCTGCTGTGAATCGACATAACTCTCCTGAAATTAATGATGCTACAGAGTTTTGCATCAGCTGAGAATCCAGCTCTTCCTTTCTTGCTATTTATTCGTTACTCAGTTAAACTATTGCAGCTCAGGCCATAGAAAACACGGAGCTCTTCCGAGAAGGATCTGCTTTCCAACTTGACATCAGCCCCGTGGGACAGGACCTGTCATCTGGGTCTTCTCAATCCCAGGTTTGAAAGACCATGTGGGTCAGACAATAATTTAATTGAACAGTTTTAATTGAATTAGTTGATTCAATAGTTTCTTGCTATCTCTGCTGCTCTGAGCAAGCAGCAATGCTTTGCTCATCTCTGGCTGGTGGGGGCTTTGCCACGAAAGTCCCCATGTGGGTGTGGGGATGGCTGGCTGGCAGCAGGGCTGCATGTGGGCTGTGCTGAGCACAGAGGGTGCTTGTGTCTTGTGCTAGAACAGAGCATACGAAACCAGTGGAGAAGGCAAGTGCTAATAAAAGAGAAACCTCTGTACCCTCTGTGTATTTGTCTATGTATTTGTCAGGAAGGTAGGTAAATTTTTTGGTTTCTGCTTTGCCACCTGCCACCGTTCTCTCTCTGGGCACTGAGCCTTGTAGCGTGTAAAATGCAAACGTGGCTGCTGTTGTCACTGTGGGGCTCCTCATGCTCACTTTGCAGAGAGAGAGACTTCAACTAGTGCGTTCAGCTTCAATACGAAACATCAGCAGACAAAGGTATCCAGAGGAGAGGTTTGGACAGAACAATTCAATGCAGAAAATGTTGAGTAAATGCTCAAGACAGCCCTATAGCGTTGCACACGACCCTTCAGAAGGGAACAATAAGCACTCACATGCCGAATGCAGAGCAAATCCGTTGGATGTTCAGTTCTGTATTACAGCCCTGCTGTTCTTGAGCCTAGCTGAAGGAATGGTGCTGGGAGCGCTGGCCCCATTTGCAAGGAGCTCGTTTCTGCCTCACAGATATTTCTCCATAAAGAGAGTGATTCTGATTCTGAGTAAAACAAGGAACCGGCGCTGGTGTAAAGCAGGAGTGAGCAGAGCAGAGTTGTGCTCTCCACCCAAAGCAGCAGCTCAGAATCGTTGTCTTTCTCCGTACCAGGTACTGTGTGTGTTTTATAATTACACACACGAGGTGCTTGCTCACCTGAGGTTCAGGTTTGCACACTGTTTCCCATCACTCACCCAATTCAAAGAGCGAGAGCAGATCCGTGCCCCCTCCCTGCCTTTATTTTTCAGACTGAATTGTTTCAGTAGTAGCTTGGTG
This sequence comes from Cyrtonyx montezumae, assembly GCF_038088225.1. NCBI lineage: Eukaryota > Metazoa > Chordata > Aves > Galliformes > Odontophoridae > Cyrtonyx > Cyrtonyx montezumae. Next base: position 12,856,749 of record NW_027072100.1, on the reverse strand, counting down.
TGTCAGATTGTAAGTCTATAAAACGGTTTTCTACCAGCTGGAAATCCAACATGCTACATGAATACATAACAGTGCCTAACCAAGAAGGTTTGTAATTCAGTAATTAGCTGTAATTAATGAACACAAAGTGAAGACTCATTTACAGTTTAAATTATCACATTAGCTCCTGTCACCCTCTATGTACACAAAACAGCAGGAATTCAATTATTTTTATTCTTCAAAGCTAATTTAAAATTTAAGGAATGCCATTACATGAAATAATAGGTAGGAAATGTAATAGAAATCGCTGAGAACAGTTGGCCGTCCTTAGAATGGGAAGAAAAAAATGCTATCAGTGATGATTTGGAAATGTTGTTTCATCAGTGAACAGATGAAGGATTGAAATCTACGCTCTTTTCAGTGTATTTAAAAAGAAAGCCAGTTTGGTGGTTGCTAAGTCTTTGTGCAGGGAGAGCCATTGTGCATAATTGTAAAAGCAGTTGATACCGATAATGCTGTTGATAGTAACATGATGACAGCATGGAAATGCTCACACCATTATCTTTAATGGGGCTGAGTCAATTGCAACAGCATCGAGCCCGTGTAATATTCACCAATCTTAGTTGTGAAACTTCAGCCTAGCAGGCCTGCAGTAATTGTCACTCTGCAATCTGCCTATAGTGTGTGTCTATGTGTGTCTATGTAAAATGCTTTCACGGTGCTTTTGAACCCACCATGATGCTTCTCTCTGCAGCTGCCACTGATTTTCTTTCTCAAACAGTTCGATAAAAAGAGCATTCCCAACCCATCGGATGCTGCTTCTGTGGCTCCGGCGTAGCTGCTCTGCAGCCCTGTTTTTGTGTTCTTCATTTCTTCTTCAGTAGCCTTTTCATTTGAAATAGGCCACAAGGAGCTACGCCGTCTAATTTTTCATAGGTGATCGACTGCTGAGTTGTGGGTTTACGTAGACAGAGGGAAGGTAGCGATAAGCCAAAGAGAGAGGATTCTATTAGGGAAATGCAGCAGTAATTAATGAATCCTGCCAGTAATTGGGAAGGTGTGAGCCTCTGTAATATCGTAATGATAGTCATCCGTTCTGTGCATCCCCCGTCACTCCGAACGATCCCTCATCGTCTCTGTGATCTCAGACACTTAGCCATGCAAATCTTCCTGACAGGACTCTATGTCTTTGTCTCCCTAATTGGATAGTATAGAGTTGTTTATGGATATTGCAGACATTTAGACCTCAGTTGGAGGTTGTTCAAAAATCGTTAGCAAAGTTGCCTTAACAGCATTGTCAAATATTTATTCCCCCGTTTCAGTATCTGTTTTTAACCCAGGCATGGTTTGCAGTGGAATTAACCTTTTGAAGATGCCCTGTCTTGTTCTGGGCTCCACTTGAGCCTGTTATCCGACCGTTTTCCTGTGGAAAGGGGAGCAACAACAACAAAAAAATCTAACTTAAATTCTGATTTCTCAAGGATAAAACATGAGATTGTAGGGCAAATGTGCTGCTCTGTAATACCATTTCCATGGGGAGATATTAAGAATGCTGACAAAGGCAGCTCCACTTAAAAAAAAACTGCAGGAAGCTTCTGGGGTAAAAATTCCAACTTAGTACAAGCCAAAATAAATGGCAGCTAATCCCATTCACTACACCACTTCCAGTAAGATCAGATTAAGACTCTATCATATACATTAGAAAAAAAATGCATCCTTTTTTCCTTGGTTGAGACTTGGGAGGTTTGATTCTTGTATATTTGTTGGTCACAGGCAAAAGTAACAGGCAATAAATGCATCTGATGTTGTGCTCTACTAGAAAAGACTTTTGTTCTTCAAAACCCTTGGCATGTGTGGGATCTCACACTTCTATGCATAATGCGTTTATAGTGCATGGCTTGGGGAAAATCTGAGCACAAGGGGAAGTCTTCCAGGGACACAGACCATGTTCACAAGAGGCAAAGTAGAGTTTAGGAGAGCAGGATGGAGATGGAAGGCAATGGCTGGTGAAGTCACGAGTGCTTGCAAGCCGCCAGTCCTGCCAAATGTTAACTACGTTCTTCCTTCCATCATCATCCCGTCCCACAGACTTCATGGCTACTGATTCTAGTGTTGGTAAATATTAGTGTCTTCGTTATGTTGATAAAATATAAATTCATTCAACTGGAATGAACCCCCCAGAATATATGCAAGAATTTGTCTGAAATCACCAAGAGCTCACTTGAGCAATTTTTCTAAGCCAGCTCTGTTTCCTTTCAGAAATGTGGGGTGCAAAGTAGCTGCTGGCGGGGCTGTTTCTGGGAAGAACTTCTGAAAGTCCTAATCTGCTCCACTCTGGGAACCATCTTGGAAGCTGTTTGTAGTTTTGGAAGTTGTTCAGCCAGGGATTCACCCCAAGTCCCCCCCCTCATCTCCACTCCAGTGTCACCGCGTTCCCAGCCCTGCGCTGCCAGCCCTGGGGAGCAGCCCTGCAGGACCCATGGTAGCTGTGGTAAAGCTAATTGGCTGCTGGGTCTGCTGTGCCTGCTGGAAAACTTCTCCTCCAGAACATGAATACATTGGCATTCCGAGTTTTTTATATGCGCACATACATATATATATTTAAAATCCTGGCTTTGGAAACTTATGTTGGTGCAGCAGCCTGTGACACTGAATACAAGCTGCTGTGCAAAGTAATTGCCAAATGCTTACATAAACACATAAATAAGACAAATTTATTTTCATTATTCACATTTTTTGCCCTTTCTTTTCCTTTTTATTTATGTTTTAAACAACAGTTACTGTAAATATTATGATAAAAAAAGATGCCTGCAGTGGACAGAAAGATGATCAGAAAGCCCTGATATAGAGCAATTCATGTTTCTTCTTTACAATCACTAACGAATCTTAACTTGAACCATGTTATGTTCCCATGTGAGTGATAAGCAATGATTTATTATGAAGTGTCATGAAATCGGAATGCCATACAGTGAGACATGAGCTAGTGGAAAATGTGTTCCCTGTTTCCCAGCCTCATTACTCAAAGATGCAGCGTCCCTCTCTCCAAGTCTAATTTACCTGGCTCGTCGGGGCTCTCTGATAGCAAAGCAGCACAACCAGGAGTGTGCTCCTGATGCAGGCTGTGCCAGCACCCACCAGCACTGCTAAGCACGCTGCTCCAGCCAGGACATCCACGGCTGGTGCTGCTCACCACGTTCGTATCCCTGATGATGCTGCCCCCAAAAGCCATTGCTTCGGATTAGAGCATCCATTGCCTCATCAGTGCTGTCAGAGCATGAAGGGGAAATAGCCAACGCGAGGAGACAGAGAAGTTTTCTTTATGCTTCAGAGTTCCTGTGACTCTCTAATGATTCCCATCTCCCCATGATCCTAATTCAAGTAACTGGTGTGTGATAGGAGGCAAATCAGTGACAGAGAGCACGTGCAGCTCTGGCTCCGTGGTGGATTCACATGTGGTGCAGCAAGCACTGCTTTGGGGTTTCAGGTGGGAATTGGTGTTGTGTCTCCTTGCACAGAAAGAGGAAGCCAGCATACTGTGCGCTGATCCACATGAGCTGCCCTCTCCTACAATTCAAGCTCTCTCTCAAAACATCACCCAAACAGGCAGAGTCTCTGATTTTAAGCACTTTTCTCCGTGCTTGCTTCATCCTGAAAGCGCTCGAGCTCAGCCAAAGCTCTGCTGTCAGGGGAGCTCCTGCACGGGAGCCCACGCTGCTCCTGCAGCATACGGAGTGTGGCCTCGAGGAGCCAGCCCTGCAGAGGGCAGGGGCACCCACAGCTCACTGCTTTGCTGGGAAGGCGAGCCATCTTCCCATGAACAACAGTCCCTCTATCCAAAAATGTAGATGTCATCAGACCAGATTCACCAGCGGTATCAGTTTCTGCTTCAAAACACGATCCCGTTCTACCGTGACAAAATGTTCTAGAAGAGCAAAAGTTAAACTTGAACAGAATAAACATGAGAACGAATTGATGTCCTGCAAATTCTTTCGCGTGAAATCTTTTTCTTCTATCTAGCTCGGCGTGTTTCGACTGGTTCAGTCTGTCTTAAGGCAATAGTAGCTGTTGTTTTTCTTGCAGAAAATGTGGAAGTCATCAGAAGAGAATTAACCAGAACTCATCCTTGTCTGAAAGGCTGAGACTCAGAAATTTCAAAAATCTTTTTTTTCTACAGAAGTGCTTTATAGAGAATCTTTGTGAAGTGCGTTCCAGAGAGCAGTTGTCTCGCAGCACTGACAATGTCTGCTGTTCCAGAGGAGGCTGTGTGTGATGTACCATTCTGAGATATTGTCAGCAAGCCTGGAAATGTGAAGGCACTTTCATAGCTAGGCAAGGATGAAAGGAAAGAGGTTTGAGTTTTCTTTTTTGTTTTGCTTTGTTTCTTCGTCCTAATAAAATGCACCAGTGCGCTCCTGACTTCTCCCCTCCCATTCTGCTCAGGGCAGAAAGGGAACACAGCTCTGCTGCAGAAGGGGTGTGGTGTTAGGGGGGGTCGGGGTGGGGTACCAGGTCCTTCCCAGAGCAGTTTGATTCAGCCCGTGACAAGCTTGGGGAAATACTGAAACAGCTCTGAGATCAAAGATGGGATCTCGGCATCTCCCGGCTGCCCTGTACCCTTTACTCTTGAACTGGATTTAGAAACAGCAGTGGGGCAGCCTCCCTGCCCCCGGCACAGCCCTGAGCCGCGTGGCTGCATCCCGGTGCCGGTGCTTTGTCTCATCCGCTGTAAATTCGCCTTTCTCAAGGTGCATTACAAAAGCTATTTCTCTTCTGGGATCCATACAGGTGGCATTTTGAAATGTAGCGAGCACCCTAGTCGGCAGAACCTGCTTGTCACAGAAAATGACACAGTTTGCATGTGACCTGTAATGACAGTTGCTAGTTGAAAAGAAACCAGAATTTCAGCTCTATCTTCCACACTTTGGTTGCAGCTGCCATCAACTAAATCTCTCTCCAAGGGCAGATGGTGCCCTGTACAATGAACAATTTAATCTTTAGCAAATAGAGAAACTTTGCCAAAAAATCCACATTTTCCCCCCTCCAAGAATAGGCTGTCAATAACATGTGCTCTCAAATACGCTGTGATTTGATGACTGTATTTTATTTATAGGAAAGCAGAAAACAAAAACAGAAACGTTCCCTCTATGTTTTCCTTTCCCAAGGCCGTGGTCCTTCCCAGTGCCCCTGTATGGGGTTGGTCTGTGTGCACAGGCATTGGTTCCACGTCAGGGTGCTGCTCTGTGCCCACCCGGTGTCCTGTGTGCTCCTCTTTGCTGCTGAACACATGTGTATCTCATGTCATCTCCAGGACCGCGGTGAGCTCAGGGCTCATCCTTGCTCTTTCTCAGCACAAATAGCAGAAATCCCACTCTTGATCCCTTGAGGTCCCTTCTAACCCCTACAATTCTGTGATTCCCCAAGCCCAGGGGTCTCTGTACATCTGTGAGAACATGGGAGGTTTGGGGGGATGCTTCTCATTGCAACTCCCAGGTCCTGTCCCAGCGCTTTGCAGAGGATCAGCCTGCCCACCCGGGGGGGCTCGGGCTGACAGATGTCAGTGCTCCCAGTGCTGCTCAGGTGGATTTAGAGGATCTGGCTGTATTTGCTCAGGGCTGTCTGCAAACCCCAGGCACTGCTGTGTGCTCAGTGTCTCTGGCCTTGCTCCTCCTTGTCTGGGGATGTGTACATACTCTCCCATCTCAAAGTATATCCCTTTATATCACTACATAGGATATAATGCATATGGAGAGGAATTCTCACCTCTCTCTTCGGTCCCAGGTGGCATCACTGGTTCACATGCACACACAGCCCCAAGTGCTGGTGTTTCTGAGGCTGATGCAGTGCTTTGCCGGGTGCGTCCCCATCACTGCTCTCAGTGCACTGTGCACACTGCACGTTGCCACGTGCTTAACAGTTTTCCTCAACCTGGGTCGCATCTGAGGGAACTGAAGGCATTCATTGCTACCTGCACAGATGTCAGGAGGGCTTCCTTCACACCTCTCCCCTGGCATCCTGCAGGGAGCTGTTCCACAACAGCTGCAGATAGGAGCTCTGACGATCTCAGAGCTGCTGAACTCCAGAGGTCTCTTCCTGGCCTTCACCTCTTAGCAAAGTGCCTTCAGCAAAGAGTTTTCTTACAACTCGGTGGCCTCGGGTTTTTGCTAGATGCAGTTTCCACCATCCCAGGCAACCTCTAAACCCCACCACCTGCTGTCCTGTTCTCTGCAGACACACCCCAGGAACATCTGAGCTGCAGCCCACGTTGCTTTCCCATTATCTAGCCCCGCGTTCTCGTTAGCTTATCTCACGGGGCCAGAATCAGTGAAGGAGACCTTTCTCCACACCATAGAGCTGATGGCATGGGCTGAATGCACAGAATGCAGTGTGTGCAGGGGTGGAGTGCTCAGGGTCCTCCTGCAAGCACAGGGGCACAGCTCCGTGCTGGCACCGAGCGGGTGCTGCACCCTCTGCAAGAACAAAGACCCAAAGGGATTAGGGTTATCCTCACCTCTCCCAAAATGCTTTCCTTTCCTAATAGAATGTGTTTGCTGAAATGAATATGTTCTATTTATTTCTTTAATGTGCTGTTAAATGACCTTCTGGAAAGCTGTTCCTGCTGCAAGGCTTTAAAAATGGATGGGCAGGCACAACTTAGAGAGCATGCTCTTTACAATCAGGATGAATCATTTGAGTAGTTGCTGTTTAGATTGATATAATTTTAGTTATAATTACGGGTAACGAGAAAGCATTTAGAGACTGTAATACTGTAATTCATGGTGGGAGAGGTCCTAAATGAAATCAAATATACCCGGATTCACTTTTTTCCCCTTTCTCATTATTGTGAATGTGAGGATGATTCTTTAAGGAATAGATTTTCTGCTGCTGTAAAAATCTAGCAAAAGTAGGTCAGAAATGACATCTAGAGATAACATGTTGGTAACCACAGAGGGACTGTCTGTGTCTTTCTCTTTGGCCTTCTAGGAGTCCTGCAGTTCATTGCTGTCGGTACCGCTGCAGCAGGGAAAGGCTTTGAGCCATAGGCTCCCATGGACTTCAGTGGGTGGATCACAGCTTATATAGACACACGTTGTCATTGCGTATATCCCTCTAATAGAGGATGATGAAATGATATTAGCAAAGATCTGGAAATAAAAAAATAAGATATTTTTATATATGGCTTGATAATTAATGTTAAATAAAAGCTGAGCTCCAATATCTGCATCTGATATTTCACCTCTGCTGCACAAGAATTCCATTGTGAACGCCCTCAATCACATTTTCACAATGTGATTTCAATGAGAGAGTTTTTCTTACAGTGTTGAACCGTGGTAGAGGAAGTGCCCAGGAAGCAACAGGCTTTGAGCATCGTGTGCTGTTTGAGAGCAGCCCGCCGTGCCCCAGACTGCGGGTGACAAACTCTCCGCATACTCCCTGAATCTCTGAGAGACTTGATAATGAAATACACAAACTGTGACCCTTATCGATCAGGGCTCACACTAATTAATTTCCCAAAGTCCCATCCCAGCCTGCAGTGACATCAGTGCAAAAAGAAAAAACAAAAGCAAGGATGGAGACTTCGGTTAGGCAAAGGACCGAAGGGTGGAACGCTTATCCCAGTGAAATCAGTGCCCACTCCAGATTGATTTTAATCCTACAGCAGCCTCGAGTGGCTCTGCCCAGCCCACCCATGTGCCTGTGCCATTCCCATACCACAGCTCTGGTTGAGTGCAGCCCTCGTGTTGCTGTACAGGACCTGCCCCAGGCAGGAGGTGGGCACTGTGTCATTACCTCTGAAACCTAACGACAGCGTTTTAAAGTGGCAAGGTGGATCACTTTTAATATCTTTTAAGAAGGAACAGTGATCTAAGGTATTCACCACAGCTTCGAATGGACTTCCTTGAATTCTCAGGTGCCCCAAATCTCTGTGTTTAGCTGCAAAAACCTCTTCTTTCCTTTCCAGTTTCTCCACTGCAGATCCGGGTTGCCAGCACAAAGCAGCATCTCTGTGAGAACTGAAGGGGTGAGGATACTGTGAGACAAACCAAATCGTGAACTCATTAGCATGGACCCAATGGACTTTTTTTTGTGCGGAATTCTTTGTAAAGCTGATTTTGTTTTACTTAATAATAATAAAGCTGCTACTGAATTTCCAGTTGGTTTAGCTGGAGTACCTGGAATGCACCTCAGGATTTGAGTTGTGTCTGCTGAAGTGTGCACGCCCTCGAACAGATATATTTTTCAGTGACATATTTCTCTTTGCCTGTTGCTGGTCTTTTTTTTCCCCCTTCTTGTGCTCTCTCTCCAGATTGACTTTCACTCCACTTATTACTTGCCTCATTTCTCACCCTATTTTTCCTTTTTTTTTTTTTCCCACTGCTTTTCTCAGTATTTTTCTTCCAGGTTATGAGCAAAACAGAACTCAGCTTCGGGCTGAACTTTTAAACCCACATCTTGGATTAAGTAATGCCCCCCTCCGTCTCCACGTGGAAGTAACTTCACAAGGAGAGCCACTTAGCACTTTTAGGCAATGCAGAACAGGAAAGGTCCACGTGGAGGAGCGACTTGTGATGCTGGGGAGGGGAGATGCACAAGCAGAAATGGCTCAGGACTATCCCAGTAACTTAAGCAATAGATGGGCACCAAGGTGTACGGGTCTCCATGAGGATTTTAGAGCACACTCTTGGCCAGCTGTAAAATGAGTTTCTTCATGTTGACCAAGCTTAACTAACACAAGATCACAGCAGAGAGTGACAGAGTCAGAGGACCTGGCAGAGCTGCAGTGCCTGGTGGAGCTGACGCACTGATTTGAGGACTCATGGGTCACAGGAAAGAATCAGGACCGTTTGAGTTGGAGGGGACCTTTAAGGATCATCAGGTCCAACTCCCCTGCAGTGAACAGGGACATCTGCAGCTCAGTTGGGTGCTCAGAGCCCTGTCCAGCCTGACCTCCATGTCCTTGCCTTTTTGTGAGCCCAGGTGTGGAGGACGTAAAGCAAAGCTGACTCAGTTCTAGAATTTCACTGAATAAAAGTCCACGCTCAATTCAGTGTGGACACACGGTTAAAATCTTGGTAACACTAGTTCCTCTTGCTCTGCTTGCAGGACGAATGCCTTAGCTCCAGCTCTCCAGCCCAGGCTCCCACACCCAGCCCGTCTCTACGCAGCACCCCAATCCTGACATTGAACTTACAGCAACCCGGACCGAGAAGACTGCCAAAAAATCTCCAGCTATTCTTCTTCATCCTCACTAACAATTTGGTAATGAAGTATTGATTTCCACTCTCCTGCTTATGGACGATATTAGATTTTCATTGATAAACTGCACTGGGGCTGTCTGGTCTCTGCTGTCCCTTTTCGCTGTCACTAAAACAAAGTGCCACTGAAGTAAGATAATGACTGAGAACATTGATGTACTTATTTCATCAATTTGTAACACTTGACAGGAAAAAAAAAATCTTCATAGTTTAATGTCCAACTGTTCTACACAAGATGCAGTCACATTGGAAGCTTTACTTCTCATGGTAATGTCCATTTCCTATTTATAACCCCTTTGGGATAGTTTGTCTAAAGGAAATGTTTCTATTCAGTGCAGCTATTACTGTTGCACCTGGGTTGCCCAATCCAGTCATTGCACTAGGGATCAATACATCACAGTAAGTACAAGAATTATTAAGTTAAAACAGATTCTGAGCCAAAAAACCTCTGAACAATGTTAATCTTCTGTGCAAGTTGTTCAAATAGTTATGCTTAACCATGTTGCTGCCAAAGATTTGTTTAAAGTGGATTATTTTCAGTTTGTTTTATTCCTCAGATATATATATATATATTTAAATCTCCATTACGGTTTATGACGAAGACATGCGATGATTTTTAAACAAAAGTACTATTGTTAGATTATTGAACGCTCTATGAATATAGGTATATCTATATATAAATATCACTATATAAATATCTATATATAGATATAAGATAATAAAGTACAAATCCTTTGTCGTTAGGTGTGCGTAAACCCAAATCCCTCCGTCGGAGCCCATGGAGTCCCATTGGGTTTGTGGCCCAGCACGAGGTCGGGGCCGCTGTCCGTGGTGGTCGCTCGGCCCGGGGGGAGAGGGGAAGGGCAGAGGACGGCGACTTCGAATCGGTGCTCCTAACTTTTTTCATTAAAACTTTGAGCTCCTAGTTTTAATTTGTGGAATATTCACGTTAATAATGAGATCTAATTAAGACATCCATTAAAAGCCCGTTAAAGTTAATTTAACGTAAAAATTCCAATAGAACTGTATTAGATTTTCTCCATTAAATTAACGTTATGGATTTTTAACGGATGTCTTAATTATACATTATTATTAACGGGAATACTGTATTACACAGATGAAAATCGGGTCCCGAGTCAACTCACAGAAGCTTGCTGGGCGTGCTGATGCCACCAGCCCCGCGCGACCTGGCGCACCGCCTGCAGAGCTCTGCCTGCTCCAGATGAGCACTTCCTGGCAACTGGAGCAACCTGCAGCAGGCAAATCCATCTCTGGATGGATTTTTAACCATGAACTTTCCTGAGTCTCAAAGGCGAAATAAGTCTGGATCCAGTTGCAAACCGCTACCCCATTGCAAATGAAATATTCAAAGGGCGCGAGGCACAATTGGAGGATTGGATCTTTCTCCTGCAAGAGAGAGGGCTTTGGGGTGTCTTTTGCTGTTATATTTTAGACATTCGAGGATAAAACCGAAGTGCAGCGCTCACAATGTCAGACTGAATGTGTTTGCTGCATTCCCCCCTTGCTTTGGTGTGCAGGCCTCTTTTGGAGATGTTTGGGAAATTTTGACATGATCCCTAAATTCAGTGTGGAGGCGAAAAAAAAAAAAAAAAAGGCCCTTCTTATTTACCTCCTAGGGAAAGAGTTGCCCTTATGCCACATATAATAGCAAATTGCTTTTTTTATGGCATGCATAACCTAGATGGGAAAAAATATGGCGCTTGAGGGAAGGAGGGAAAAAGTAAATGAAGTTCCAGGAATGTCATTCTGAAGTAATGAGGCATGGACAGAAAATATACCCCTCACATCATCGGATTGAGATGGCAGTCGAAATAGCTTCATTGAAGTGTCAGCACTCATCCATCAATCAATCATCCACAAGGAAAAATAGCGACAGTACAACGGGGCGGCTTTTATGGGATTTACTCATGGGCATAGGGAATAGCAGCTCAAATGTAGTTCTGACATGAAAAGCAAGGTGCTGATATTATTTTTTATGATGGGAGGATCATAAAGTGAATTGAGAACAGTGAGGTCTGTCTTTGCTTAACCTATTCAACTGGAAATGAACGGAGCTCAACTGGAAACGAGCAGAGCCTTCAGATGGGTTAAGATTGAAGCCTGCGCCGTGCTGAGTGCCGTCCATTGACAACAAAATTCTATTAAAGCAAAATCAATGCATTAGCATCGAGCTCTGCAGAAGCTGTTAAATTGCACAGCCCAGCTCAGAGTTATTAAGCGAAGTCACACAAGGTGAGGGCCCGCAGCGCAGACCCAAAGGCAGCGCCGCCATCAGACGCCACGTGGGAGACACTGCCGCCGCGGCTCCATCCCTCTTCCTCTCCCAAATTTCTGTAGGCCGTGGAACACTACTGGCCCTCGGTGCATGAGATTCCCATCGACTCCTGTGTCCGTCGGTGGGCATCCTGCCATCTGCCACGGCAGAAAGGCGGCCCTGAGCCTGCAGCCCCAGCCCCAACCATCTGTGCCCCGCGGGGCACCTGCAGCTCAGCTGGGGCAGAAGAGAGGCGTTCTGGCGCCCACGGCAGGACGCACTTGTGCTCGTGGTGAGGAGCAGGGCCAGCATCCACCACCACTGCATTGGTGCGGGATCCCTGGACGTTGGGGCTGGAAGCACCATGTTTGTTGGGGCCGATCCCACCGAGGGAGGGCTGGCTCACACCATGCCTCGCTTTGCTCAAGAAGCATTGCTCTGGCACAGGCAACAGCAGGGACAGCTACTTCATTTAAAATCTGGCCACAAACCTTTATTACACAGAGCTAAACCTTGATTATTTTGCCTGCATCGCTGTCCTCTGGGAGCATTTTATATACACATTTGAATTAAGTGATTTTTTTATTTTTTTTTTACAATACGATATAAAAAAAGAAAATGTACGTCTCTCCTCTCGCTTCCTCTGTATGAAACTGGAGGAGTTGATAGTTTATCTGTCATATAAATCAGGTAACATAGAAAATCATTGCATCTTTTCTCTGTCGTATCTACTCAATATCTATCGCTCTGACTTTTATTCTTATTGGAGATCATCAAAACATTAATTAAAAGCCTGGTGATCAAACAGCCGAATATTTATGATCCACGTCCTTGCTTATTAACAAGTGGCATATTGATGCACCACGTATCCAAGCTGTTTATGCTCTTGCACTGCAATAAAGCAGCAAGAATTGTTACCTGTATACACTGCTTTGAGAGATTTATTCAGAAGCCAGAGCTCCCTTCCTGCCCCCACACGTGTCAAAATAAGCCATATCACCTTCAAATATATATCTTTTATTTTAAAAGGGGGAGACAAAATTAGCATCTCTTTGGAATCTAGTATATAAGAATTGCAGTATATCAGTCTCAGGTGTTTTCTCCAGGCCCTTATTATTTCAGTTGAGAAGAAGGACACTTCACTTTAAAAATGGCTGTCATTAGTGCAATAATAATTGTTGGTTTAAAAAAATCTTTGAGAATCCGCTAACAAACCTACCCAGTAATTACTTGTCAATGCAACTTCATCATGATTTTTATTACCTACTTGTGAAAGTATTTACAGGACTGACCTACCGAGCTTTTTTAGAGATCGTGGAGGATATAAGAAGTCATGTTTAAAATCAATAATTATATATTAACACAACAGAAGTTGAGGCCTTCCATGCCAGCTTTGCAGGCTGCTCATACATCTGCAGGGCAATTGCTGTTCCCCTAAGTTTTAGTCTTGATCCTTTCCTTGCTCATACTTCCACCAAGCCCCTTCCTGACGCTGATCCAAGCCTTGGTGCCCACGGGGCAGCCCCCTGGGGGAGGATGCAGGCATGGTTGGGCCTTGCACAGAAAGCAAACAGCCAGCCTTGGGATGAATCCTGCAGGAAGATGGCACTGCAACCGAACCCGCTGGGGAAACACATGGCCAAAGGTGGCAGAAAGAGGTCTCCATGGAAGTTTCTTCCCAGCACTGCAGGGCTCTGCTCTGTGCTCAGGGACAAGCTGTGCTGAGGCCACGTACCCATCCCCATCCCCATCGTAACTCTCCAGCTGGTCCAAGTGTTCCTGCGAGGTGGAGGTGGCTCTCTGTCACACAGGGCTTTCGTCTTCCCAGATATACGATGCAATTTATATTTAAAATTCTCTCCATAAAGACAGTATTGATCACAGATTCCCAATCAATACATTGCAATTACACCAGGCTTTAAGGGCCATCTGTCCCCAAGCAAAAGAACTGATAGAACCACCTCTATATTTTTTGAAGAAGCACCACTGGTGTGTGCCCATCCTCCTGCGCAGTCCAGCGGGTCACTTTTGCTCCCAGTAAGCTGTGTTTGGGAGCCTCAGGGCTGAATTCCTCTTCCCTGCTCCCCACAAGGAGACAGGGGCCAGCTTCTCTAGGGTACAAAGCCACAGTGCATGGAGCCTTTGCTGGCTGCTTTTCCTGCTGCCCTCACACATCCCTGCTGCCTCTTCCCTTCTTCCCAGACCGTCCGCTGTAGGAAATGATCTGCCAGACATCACCAGATGTCTCTAAAACAAACGACTCTTCAGGAACATTACTGAAGAGTTTGAGATGGGCACCAGGAGGTACAGTCTTTTTTATGTATGGTGCTTTGAGCCATAGACAGAAACGCTGTGATTCCTACAAGGGATAAAATGACACACATCTAACGGTCCATTTCAAGTCACGTGTCACCAAATGGAGGAGCTGCTTTATCAGCACCTGAAGCCAACACACCTTTCCATTGGTGGCATTGAATAAATGCCCTCTGCAGAAAGAGATGCTGCCCGCATTTTCCTTTTCCTTCTTCCCTTAAGATAAGTTCCCGCAGTAATAACTGCACACAACAACTTCACAGAGGGCAGGGCTTTGTTCTCCAAATCTCTTTGGAAGGAGAACGAGGGGATATGAAAGCAGGGAGAGCAGAAGCTGCACACAGAGCTCTGCACACTTCTGGTGGTTTTTGGCAAAAATATTAGGAGCAGACCAAGTCTGAGGTGGTTGTGCTGTGTCTGGAACCAAAGCGTCTGCACAGTGGAGAGCATTTTAAAAAGCAGTGGTACTGGAGGGCCCAACTGCAGTCACAGAGCAGTCACAAACCTCCAGCTTGTCCTCACTCACAGCCCATGAGGTGTCCTTTGTGGGCACGCTGGCGGAGGACACGGTGATCCCTATGCAGCCCTATGGCCGCACTGTCTAGCCAAGCAAGCTCTCCTTTGCTACGCTTTTGGCTCCGAGTAAGGACAACAGATCCCCTCCTTAGACATCTCAGATGAGTAAAGCAGGAAATAAAGTTTGGAAATGAAGACGGAAATGGTGCGGGCAGCCGAGGTCTTCAGGACATACAAAGCAGCGTTTTGGCTTTGGGACGCAGCGAACGCTGGAATGTGCCATACAGGTTGCAAAAGCTGACAAGCTGAACAGTTTATTTGGCTCAGGGTACTTAACTGTCATACGTCTCTGGCATGAGATGCCCTCCTGCCTGCTGCTCGGGCACTGCTCATTTGTCCTTTCCTTTGTTGGTTTTGTTGTTGTCGTTTCTGGTGCATTTCTTTTCTTTCATCATTATCTTGAATGCGTCAGCACAAACCGTGAGGGATCTGACCCCATTTTGAATAAGAGCGTGGTTGGCCATCATGGTCAGCCTCTTGGGTTTGCTCCACCCCAGTGCCCGCACTGTGTGCTGTGTTCCCTATTGGCAGCATCTTCAGGTTACATACATGACCCGTGGTGTTAGTTCTAGGATTTGTTTAAAATAAATAAATAAATAAAATGAATCAAAACCTTCTTTCTCTTTAAAAAAATAAAAGTGTATATATTACAAATCGTGAAACGAGAGATGAAACACATTTTTTATATTACCAACGCAAACGGGATTCCTTTCCAAGAGGACTCGTGGGGACTTCTGTGTGCAGCGTTGCAGTGCTGCTGCGCTGCTCTGGTCTCGAGTGCATGCTGTACAGAATACATTGCTGTGTACCTGCAGGGGGCAAGCTGCTCTCCGTGGTGCACCGCAGCTTGTTGGGATGGGAAGTTATGCCTTCGATGCATTTTTATACTGTACATATTTGTATATATTAACTATATTGCCATGTTCTGGACACAGATTTTGTTCTGTTGGCTTGTTTCTGTTTCCTACAAAAATCGGTCCGTAACGGGGGATTCTTTTCTTTTTTTCTCTAGGAACTATGCTTGTAACTTCTGTTTGTTTATCTCCTCGGTCGTCACCTTTAGTGGCTCATACGGGAATTAGGGACGGGTTTCTGGAGGAGCTGGGGAAGCAAGGCTGTGTTTGCATGAGACCTGCCCAACTGCTGGCTGTACCGGGGGGTGGGGGGACGGGAAAGCTCACTCAAGTTTTGCTTTTAAGGCATGCTTTGTCCCATGGGAAAAACTCATACACGTACAATTATTCTCTTTGTATTCTATCTAATAGTGCCTGAATTTTTATTTTTATTTTTCAATGCCGTCTTGGAGGAACTGTTCGTAATTGTCAACATTTGAAACATTAGCTTCATTTTGTTTTCATGACCTCTCATTTCTCCCCCTTATTTATTTTGTTGCTGTTTATAATGGGCCCCAAGGCCGTTCCTGACATCGCCGCGTTCCTCTTCCACATTAAGGATGTTTGTAAAATGACTGAGATGATTGAGCCAACAGGAGGCTTTAATCAAAACCATGTTTCACTGGGTTCCGATGGCTGTGCCGGGAGGACCGCACCACCTAGCGGCACGGCACGGCACGGCACGGCTCGGCACGGCACGGCTTGGCACGGCACGGCACGGCACGGCACGGCACGGCACGGCACGGCTCGGCACGGCTCGGCACGGCACGGCTCGGCACGGCACGGCTCGGCACGGCACGGCTCGGCACGGCTCGGCACGGCACGGCTCGGCACGGCACGGCACGGCTCGGTACGGCACGGCACGGCACGGCACGGAGCCCGGCCTGGCAGCCCCGCTGTGCTCTGTTCACTTATTGCCACCAACGTAAACTGAGCAAATTGCAAAGGGTAACGATTTATTTTATTTTTATTTTTCTATTTGGTTGATTGCTCAATAAATTTGGATAATAATTGAGACCGGAGGAGATTACCGCCTTTATTGTTTTGGGTTCCCCCAAACCAATCATTAACAATCAGGACTGTGGATCTCATTAAATTTAAATCAGGTCAGACCTATTTACTTTCTGATGTTCGGGGGACGACGTTTGGATCCCGGAGCATTTAAGGAGTATTTCTGTGGACGATTCCAGGGCATCGAATCGAAGCAGCGGTGATTTCGTGTTCTGTATCTTTATCGCAGCAAATGGTTGTTAAAAAACAAAAAATCCCTCAACTTCACCGCAGAAAACGTTACTTTATATGCCCAGGGATTTTTATTTTTATTTTAATAAAATCACTGCGGTTTTCGAACTGTAATTAAAGCCCTGAATAATAGATCACACATCTTTATCTGTTGTGTTTAAAAGGGGGAAAAAAAAAAAAAAAAAAAAAGGAAAAAAAATAGCCCAAACTGTTCACATAATCCTGAATGCCTCATTTCCATAAAAAAGGTTTCTATACATATATTATTTACATTTTTAAACATGGTAATTCTTCCCTTTGTGGCATAAAATGTCTCTTTTCCACCGCAGCTATTGGAAAGCGACTGCTCACATCTGAAATGTTATCGTAATTTGCATCAGGAAACCCAACTGCAGACATTAAGGACTTGGGTGTGTTCAATTATGATTTTGCTGGAGGCTGTCCCTCATTTTAATGCTGCACTCATTGAACTACCTTTCTGAAATCTAGCTGATACGGTTCACCATAGACATGCTTCACAACATCATTAGCTTTGCAAATGGCTTCATTTCAGTCGATGCAGACTTCAGTTTTGGCCAATTGTATAATGGAAATTTGAAAAGGAAAAAAAAAAAAAACAGATGCACTTAAAACATGAAAAGAATTATTTATATGATAAAAATATATTTAGATTTTCAAAGCACAAGACTGAACAGAAGTGCTCTTTTTATGCTTTCTGAAGATGTTACTGTTAAAAGTCTTTCTACATCAGGCTTAATAAATCTGTAATGACATTTGATGGATTGATTTTTGTGTGGGTTTTTCTTTTCTTTCTTTCCCCCCTCCTTTCTTTCTGTACGGAGAAGAAAAAGACTGACCTGGAGAGGCAGTGGGAGTAAAAACCACAGGAATGTGCCTGTTTTAGTAAAACTCACAAATGGTTTCGAGCAGTCTCCCTCCCCTTTGATAATAATCTTAAAAAAAAAAAAAAGGAAAATCTAGTGACACCATCCTGAGTCGGTTCCTGCACATCCTTCTCGTTCCCTCATCCGCTCCTCTGACCACTCCATGCCTGGGTTATTTATGATGTAATCTACAGCGAGGCATTGGGCCGCTGTCACACAAATCCAGGGCTCGCCAGCCATAAAGCAGGCATGATTGAGATACCAAATACCCTTCTCTCAACTGCTCCACCTCAGACGGATGGCTCATTTTAACACTTAGTTTCCCTAAGCACTCCCTCGCTCCCCGTAACGCTCCCTCGGATGCGGGCGATGCCTCACACGCCGCAGCCCGACAGCTCGTGCCGATGCCCCATGAGCCATCACTTGTTATTTACTGCAGATGAGGCAAGGCCAGCCGTGGCAGAGATTCCCAAGACTTGCACGCGTTACATTTTGATGGGTACAGTATCACCTGTTGGCTGCATTTAATTGCCACCGCTCCTCCTTGGGGTGATAAAACAGGAGACGACCTGGAGCCAGATGTGTGGAGGCAGCGGCGCAGCTCCTGTTCCCAAGCCATTCCCAAGCCCTGCTTGGGGACATCCAGCCAGCACAGTCCTTCCCTTCCTCCCCAGCCTCCCACCCCAATGCTCAGAGCCAAACACTCATGCCCATCACCTTCCAACCTGCAGCCCGAAGGCAAATCCTGCACCCAGGGACCAAAGGACGAGGGCCACTCTCCCTCTCCTGCACTCCGGGTCGCTCATTAGCAGTTATGAGCCAGTGCCTCATTCTGCAGTACAGGCTGATGTTGTTGTTGTTTTAAGTGATTTTTTTTTTTCTTTTTAAGGAATATATTGCACACATCTCAAGAAACCCCTCCAGGGTAAAATAAAAAATATATAGAGATGGCTAAAATAACAAATGAATCATAAAACTTAGAGATGGAAAAGGACTATTAGATCATCCAATTTATCTTGCTGTCTGCCAATACAGGTTTGTTCCCTGCAGACCGCTCCCCGGGGCTTTGTCTCGCCTTTCTGACTTAACTCCAGCACGCAGGGTCCTCTGCCACTTTCCTTCCTAGGAAGAGCAGTTAATGCTAGAGGCATCTTTCATAGGTTTGAGGCCAAATCCTGGCCTAAGAGGAGTCTCACCTTCACGGTGCACTGCCCCGAATACGTTCATGGCTGCGTGAGGCAGCAGCCCTGCTGGAGCACAGCCCTGAGCAGCACTCAGCACCCGGCTGCAGGGTGAGGCCGTGGGACAAGCCTTGTCCATCCCTGGGGCCGGGCAGGGCCAAATTCTGCTTCCCACATGGAGAGCGGTACAGCCACAGCTCTGAGTTACTCCGAGGGTTTGAACTTGGAGCTCATTGTTTTTTAATTATTGGTGATAGACTCCAAGAGAACAAACAAACAGACAAATTCAACCCCTCCGCTTCTCGGACGGCTCCTCTGGCTCCGGGGCAACTTTGAAAGCTGGTTCACTGCTTCAGCTGCCGTTTTTGCTTTCATTTCTGCTGCTCCTTAAAACTGTCTTGATTTAATAAAAGTTAAACGTTTTCATAGGAGAATCAGGCAGGGTGGTTTGTGATCCTTTTATGTACAACACGTATATTACATTATTCAACAATTCAGGAATAAATTTCATCCTATCTCCCCCTGCTGAATGCTTTACAATGTAAAGATGGGCTGACAGCAAAGTCTGGGCACCGAGCAGTGCCTGCCCATCTCCAGCATGTCACCAGGGACCACCAGGCCCGGGGTCCTCCAGCACTGTGGGCATTGTTCTGTGCCACACGCAGTGGGTAATGAGCAGGATTTAAAGGACAGAAAGCACTCTGCGAGCCTACACTCCTCAGCCCCAGTGCTTTTGGGTGGTGGACTGTCACTGATCTTTATTGCTAAAGCATTTACTGAATCCAGCTTCTGGAGTGCGAGGGCAGCAGTGTAATCACTGCTGTGTCCCACTACTGAGCTGTGTAATTGCAGAGCCAAAAATCACTGACTCAAAAAAAAAAAAAAAAGAAAAAGCAAACAAGGCTTGTTTGTAACAGGACATTCAAGTATCTCCATTTAGTTAACAAGAACTGAACAGCATTACAAGTGCTTGAGAACTTTGTTGGCTTGTTTCTCTGCAGTAACTAATGAAATATCGATAGGTCTGGATACGCTCATCGCAGAATTCACTGTGGTTAAATGAAGAAAAGGAGCAGCCCCTGAGCTCAGACACACAGCAGTACTTGGGGTTAGGGAAAGGGAAAGGCCTCCACTTGGTACACAAGCCCATCTGTAAACAATTGTGCTAATGCTTTAAAGATGATCAGCGTAGGATTTTGGAGTGGGATAGGAAAGCAGCAATTCCTGCTGGGAAAGAGCTTTTTCTGTCTGAAAACAGATTCTGTCAAAGCATCTGAGTCCCACTTTCAGTTCCTGCTCAAAGAGTTTTACAGGACCCAACTTGAGCAGAAACGTTGAGTTCAATTACCTTTTACTTCAGAATCAGCTGCAGAGGAAAGGAGAATGGAAACGTAAATCCACACACAGCAAGAAACGTATATCAATAAGGAACAGAAATTAAGAAGTGCTAAATCTCCTCCCAGTCCACCTCTGTGTGAGGCCCAGAGCAAACCAGCAGCGTTGGCAGGGACAGGGCACCGAGGCACTGCTCCAGTTCGAGGGCAATTCACTGTGAAGTTCAGCACAGAACTGAGCCTGGAGAAGGTGTTATCTGTACAGCAACCGAAAGCAAAGGGCAGAAAACCAAAGATGGCAAAGTAACGTGCTCTGCTGGCCCAAACTTCTGTGAGCTGGTATGGGAAGAGCACAGGAGAAAAAACACGACTTCGGTGAAAGCATTATTCTGAATTAACACTGATCTCCTTTAGTGGCTCTGACCTTCACTTCCATGAACAGTTTGTGCTCAACCCTGACGTTAAAACATCGCTGGGTTTGCTAACAATTATTTAGAAATGCTTTTAATTAACTCCTTGAGATAAGATACATACATCTATGTACATCAGAAGACTGATGTATGTACACCAAAGGCAGCCCCTGGTCTTCCAGAGCCGCCAGGACAGCACGCAGCCCACGCAGGGAGCGCTCCTCTGCCACCACGTCCCCAATCAGGGGATGAAATCACAGAACGGATCCTCACAGGATGAGAAATCACTAATTGCATTAGGTCATTACGTTCATCGGGGGTGAATGAAGACATCCCATATGTGTAAAATTAGCTTTAAATGCCAAAGTGTTGCACAATTATTAGGGCAGATTGGCTCATGAGAAAGAAGAAGATTCCCTCAGACAAACGTCTCAGTGATGTGCACCCCGTTATAAAATGTGTGATTATAAAAGCAGTCGGAAATAACGGTGGCCAGCAGCTACACCGTGCTCCAGATCTGCTCCGTGGCAACACAGCCCAGTAAATAGTGAGAGGGTGAGGGTGAGAAGAGAAAGTCAGAGTGAAAATAGAGAAAGTCAGAGGCAGCACTTACACATCTGCAGATGTCCTTGGGTTCATCTCAGTCAGCAGTGAAGCACGCAGGTCGCACTGACACTTCTGCTGCACAAACTACTTACATTGGGCAGCATCTTCTTCAGTGAGAGGTATATTTGGGGGCAGCTCTGCTCGTTTTATTTCCATCTACTTTCGTGTCATTGCTAAGTAATCTAGGAATTCAAAGTGAGCTTGGCCTTAAGACGTAGAGCACCTGCAGCAAAGCTGGCTTGTCAGCCTGTGCTCTCCTTGTTCTCTTTGCTAACACTGCCATCTAATGCTCGAACACTGAGCTCTCACGAGGGGGAAACTTATAGAGAATAGTAATAGAATAGTAATAGAAGTAAGAGAATTGTAATAGAGAATCCCCTCACGAGGGGGATTCTCTACTACACTTCACGTCACCTCTCAATCAAAATGCTGTTGAAAGCCATCCCTTCGTCCCCTGTAGAGCTGCCACCGTTGTTAATAAGGACAAACCAGTGGGGTAACAGTGAATATTTCCAGATGTCACACAGAGCTTCTCCTGTCACAGAAGGTGCAAGGCCTCTGTGGAGGTGCTGTTCAATGGAACGGAGATGCAGCTTTGGGACAGAGAGAGAAATGCACGACGTGCTCACTGAGAGAAGAGCAAGGAGTTAACTGATTTGCAAGGAACCCTGATGACACATCAGAGATGGGGATTTTGAAGAGTGAAGGCCCTGGAAAGCACACTTCCTCTTCGGAGAAGCCCAGAACTTCACCACAGTCAGAACTTCTTCACTGAGCAAGAAGTCACCGCCCGTGCCGAGGCGGGCACGGCATCCCAGCTCAGCTGGAGGGGCTCTGCACACTCCTCCATCACCAGCTTCAGGGGTTGTGAGGAGTCCTGCAGAGCACAGCAAAGCCTGGAAGCTGAAAGCCACAGCACTGAGTGTTGTGAGCTCTGCAGAAACAGGGAGGGAATCTTAAGAGGGAGCAGTGTTATCTAAATCCAGGATTTCCCAGTTCCACACTTCAGTTCTGGACCAAGCAGGATAAATAAGTGTGTTACTTTGCTTTCATACTTGCTGCTGGACCTGTCCTAGAAAGATATAGCTCACTTATAGTAGGTACAGCAATAAAATTAGGAGCAAACGATCTGGGGAGACACCACAGCTTTGCATTTCTCTCTTTAAATGAAGAGATGCTGTACTTTTGAGTCTGCGATCAGAACAGAAATCAATATGGCAGTCTAAAGACTTGCCCTGCAGTGCTATCCCCAGCCCATCAGGCAGCTCTCTGTGCAGCTGCACACCAACACTTCCTGTTATCTACTGATATGTGCAGGACTCCACACCGCCCAGTCCTGGACTCAGATCATCTTTGGTAATGAACCCCAACCTTAAAACATCCCACATTTCACATAACAGCCCCTTGTCACAGATAACAGTGCACGTCGAGATGGGCGCTCTGTAATTGGCATGTAGTCACTCAATCTGCATAATTACACAGAGTAATCATGCTGTTACATGTTTGGAAATGCTAGATCTCATTTTCTCCACTAATCCTAAAATCACATGAACATCTTCTGGAGGAACTACCACTTCAGATGTTATGAATTAATATTAAGATGAAATTGAATTAAATGTACTGATTTTAATGTCATGAACACACTCATAACTATTTTTTCCCCTGAGAACCATCTGCAATTTAAAGACTTGCTAATCCTAATTAAATGCACTTTTCTTAAGTGTGTGCAAATGAACAGAGAAATCTGCTCAGTAACACGGTTGCATATTTCCCTCTTTTACTAAAAAGGGGAACAAGGAACTGCTTTGCAATTTAATATTAGACCTTCCTTGTCAGAGCTCACGTTGTTTCCTCAGTTTCAAGACATACAGTTGTCTGAGAGCATTTTAACTGATAACTCATTAAAAGTAGAGAGGAAGCTCCCTCATATGCTTATAATTAAAGCTACCACCCAAACGATCTGGATGGGTTTTACTGTAGAGAAGCACTTTCTCAGTAATGCCTTCCAGCATTTCAGACAGTAGCTGAAGTCCTCTAGCATCACTGTGCTTGGAGGAAACAAGCAGCAGCAGGCGGGTTGGGTTATCATGCCAACCACGAGGAATGAGAACAGAACACTCAACCAGGAGCACTACAGCTTTAACCAATACCAATAGTGAAAACGCTGCCTATATTTACTCACTATCTCTTTTTTGTTGGTTTCTTCTGGCCTTCGTTCTTCAAAAAATATCCTCAGCCTTCCAACCAATCCAACTTTGGCTGGGAGTAACATCTCAAAGGAGCAAGGAAGTGTTTCAGCAATGCTGAAGCTGTTCACTAGTCATAAAGAAATGAAGCATGGTAACACTGGAAAAAAGTCTCCAAAATCCCTCACCACTTAAAGGTGGAACAGACTTGAAGCAAAAATGAGCACTGAATGTTCAGCAGAATATCCTTGAACCAGTTCCACATCTTTAACAGATCCCCTCCTCAGTCAGCAAGCGAGATTTGCTCTCAACTTTCACTTTCCATTTGGCAGCTCACAAATTGGTATCTGTGGGGCCAGCAAGGCACTGCTCAGAGACGTGCCCTCAAATGAAGGTTTTTTTTTGCATAGGGGACCCTGCCTGATGAGATCTCTTTAGGACAAATGTCCTTTGACAAGCCTTTTCCACCCAAAGTTCAACCTGGTTTTCAGATGTCAGCATGACACCTTAGCCAGCTTCCAAGTACACATCAGACCCAGAATTGTTTTTTTTTTTTTCCAAGAACATTTAAGCCCTTACAAATCCTAAAGCTTAGGAGGGAAAAAAAAAAAAAAGGCTTGCTTAAAAACAAATGCCCTCACCACTTATTACTACAATGAATGCATACAAGAACCCTGTTTCTTCTCTGGCTGTGATCCTTCAAAGGGAAGAAACAAAAGGTTGCTTCATTATTTTAAGAGTTCTCCCCCACACCTCAGCCAAATTTTCTGGGAAGTGACTCAGTATTTTCATGAGAGTAACTGAACAGACATGAGCTTGGGTTTGGTTATTGGCAGGTCCTCCTTCTCCCCAACCCACGGGGGTCTGAATATGATGGAAAAGTCAAGGGAATGTGGAATTCCAGCCAGCTAATTTTAATCTTTGAAAGCAAGACACAGAAACCAGTTTTGCAAAACACCAAGTCTATATTTACATCCAACATGTAATAATAAACTCAACTAAAGTGAAATACATTATAAATTAAATGAGTAATGTGTTCCTACTGCTTGACAACTTCCGGTTTCAACAATTAAAACAAAATGGAATGAAATAAATACACAGAAAGAAAAAAAATCAACAATTTGTACCTCTATATATGCACTGTTACCTCCAAAGAATCATACAAAACCAGTAGTATCCCAATAGTTAATACTGATGGGCAAAGTGTGTTCTGAAGTACAGGGCTATGCTGCCATGGAAGAGTCTTCACGGTCACTTTTCTATTTAACCCTCAAGATATCTACCAAAAAAAATCTTGAAGGAAACTGTACCAGCATGAAGAGAGATTAAAAACATCCTCGGTCTTATTACTTGGACATCTTAATATCAGCCCTGCACATGTTTTAACCACAGGACCTTGTAAGGTACATAGAGGATAGTTACAGCATGCATTCTATAAGACTCATTGGAAAGATCACGCAAAAAAATAGATTTACCATTCTCCAAGTGAATCAGTCTTCAAAAAATAGGCTATAAAAGTGCAAAACTAGGAAAACAAAAATCTAGACTATGTACATATGGCTCAGCTTATGAACAGAAGGTAAATAGTGTACAATTTCCTGACACACAGCACTTCATTACATTGCCAGTTTACAGAGATGTTAAAATTAGGTCCCGCATTCAGGAACTAAGACATACGACTGGAACAGCTCAAGTTGTGTAATGAAAATAACAGTTCCTAGGTTTTGCTATTTTACATTTTGCTATTTGAGGGAAGAGAGCAAAACAAGCAGTGCAAATTCTTTTTTTTTTCTTTTGTTTTAGTAAAATATAGAGAAGTCAAAGCCAGGTACAAAAGGAATTAACTCTTTACTACAGGCTTTCTGAGAAGCGACAAGGAATGAAGGTCAAAATACACAACAGTTCTGCTTTACTGGCTGGTAACTGGCCATCTTCCCTTTATAAAAAATAAGCTGCATGTGCATTAGAAAAAACTCTTGTTGTCTTCACAAAAAAATAAAAGGAGGTATTCTCCCATTAACAGTTTATTCCTTACTCAGTTTAAACACCCAGCAGACGCTAAAAACCAACGTTAAGAAGCTTTCAAGCAGGCTACACCATAGCCACATCCCTTTTTGAAGTCTGCAGATCCTGTGTTCATATTGCTAGCCTGTTGTCTGTGACTTTACAGTTTGGACAAAGGTGCAAACTAGCTTTCCTCTAAACGCAGTTCAGTAGAAAGCTAAACATTTAGATTAGTATTGTGTCTCAGGCTAAGACCTGTGTATTTTCTTCTATAGAGGTTCATTTAAGGAACTTCTCTGAAGAACAGCCACCAATGCCAAACAAAGGATTCAACCGTATCCCAGGAACACCACACTGACAGACTCCAATGTCAAGTATTGCCCCATCCACGCTTTTAAAAGAAGCTGGAAACAACTCCAGGAGAGCAGATTCCCTCCAGCACATGAGATCTTAATGTACACAAGGCAGATCAGCATAATGTCAGCACCATGCTTTGATGTTCACAATGTTTATAAACTGGACAGTTTCAGACAGTTTACTTGGAAGTTGTTTTAAGGAACTAGCACAGTTAAACAGGAAAAACAACACATGAGAAACTTTCACCTTTTAGAAAATGAAGCATTAAAACCAACAAGATTTCAACTTCTGTATTTACAGTTTACCTGAGGTGCAAGGACTATATATTCTTTCAAAGAAACTCTTTTCAGCAGCGCTCAAGTATGTAAAAAATAGAATTCCTACCTAATATTTGGTCAATTAATTCTAATGAAAAATACTCCAAGTCAATGTCAAGACATACATTCCCCACACACCTTCATAAACAATTGTTTAGACTACTTTTTATGGCTATTTGGTATTAAACGTTAACAGAACCAATATCAAAGAACTGTAGTGTTTTTATATACAGTACAATCACAGCTTAATTCAGTAGCTTTCACCATTCATTTTCCTCAAAAACTTCAGGTATAACTCCATAGAACATGCACTTGTGTCCTTAAGACCTAGAAGAAATCAGAAAACAGGGTTTTGTATAGAAGTATAAAAGAGCATAACATCTTTTGTTTAGGAGGAGGCACCCTTTAAAGAATGAGAAGATAATCCTCACCCTTGTATAAATGTATTTAGAAATTAGTACTGCCACAAAGAAGCTACCTTCAATTTCATAACAAGTTAAAAACTAGCAATCAAGCGTCCTTTTGAAGACTCGAGCTCCAAACAGAAGTACAGGCAGGAAACTGAGTTAGAACCAGGCAAAAAATGCTTAGTGGGGGACAATAAAAGCAGTAAGATTAGAAAACTATCAAGAAATAAAGCAAAGTACTTTAAAAGCTGTCAGCTAGAGGTCAGACAGCTCTGCTCCCCTGATATGTAAAGAATCATTTCTAAGAAGACTGCACGCTGGTCCAGGTTGTAGCATTCAAGAGCTATCTGCTTACATTTGAATGAGGAAAATGATCTGTGGCTCCAGTTTAGAAAGAGCATACAGATATTTATTTATAGACTTATTCACTGCTTATCTCCTTAGCAGCTAAGCATGTTGTGAACACAATGGAATTGTGAAGTTGTGAGATTCAGCTGCAAACTGAAGAGATGAAGCACAGGAATTCAGCACACCAGGCTAATTCTTTGCACCCCACTTGTTTCCTCTAAGAGGCTACACCCATCCCTCAGTCAAACAAAGGAAAAGCTATCTGGGACAACACAGAGATAAAACTGCCAAGTAGCTACCAGGAAACCCTCACTTCTCTAGGAAATAATCCAGCAGCAGTCTTGTTAGAGGCAATCCCCCCAGAAAATCTTCAGGAGTTGTGAAATGAGTAACGCTGCCATTCTCAGGACAAACTAACCAACACGACCTCAAGGACACGCAGAGGAATCACGAACTACAGTCACAGGCATGTGCTCTCATCTCCAGCTCTCCACATGCTGCTTCCCCAGCCCCGTATACTGACACAAGGGGAAACAACTCCCACAAGCACTGTAACCAATTAATATATTCCTCTATCTCAGAGCCTCCGTTTCTTTTAGGAAAGAAGCATCCGTGCATTTCTTTTTTTTAAAACAATCACCAATATTCAAAATAACTCCTGCTGTACGAGCATCTGCTTCACGTCCCAGAAAGGACAGGTTGCATTTTCAGATGTTCTGGTTCAGACTTTCATAACCCCCCACTGCTCTCACGCAGCAGCGTTTGATGCTGCGAGCACACAATGCAGTAACAATTAGCTCAGTAACATAATGCAGTAACAATTAGCTCAGAAGGTTCGTTTACCGTCTCTTGAAGTTAATGATCAAGTCTTCTTGTCACCTGGCCGAAAGCGTGCATTGCCAGTGAAACTCTCATAGCTCCGCTTTTGTAGCACACTGCTAGACAAGTGCTGGTATGACACTGATCTTTTTCCTGACAAAAATAAATTTAGATGATTAAGTTATTTCCTGCTAATCTAGCTGGTCAGACAGTCAGCTGGGAGCAGGTCTATGTCAGCACCCAGAGCGAGAGAATACAACTCACAAGCAAGGCTCGAGCTGATGGCTATTCCTTGTCCTCCTAAAAGCTAGAGGACATTCAGTATCCCAAACTCAAACAAGGAGAGAAGCTGCCATTTAAGAGCCTCGTTCTAAGCTGTTGGCATGCACGTACCGTGCCCCATTTTGCTCAGATAATTTGCACGAGGGATCTCTGCTCAGTTCATCATACAGTTGGGTTCACTTTGAGAAGTCAGTACCTCATATGGCAGGATAACCTACACCCTCATCTCCTGCATTTGTTTGAAAACAGAATTTGTGAATGCACACTGAAATGCAGAACAATTATACTACACTGCCTTGACAGACAGAATCTGCAACCCCTTAACAAACGCTAACGTACACACGTGAATTAAGCACTTTTCAGGGCAGTGTACTGGTAATTTTATATTTATCCAAGATCACTGATTCAGATTTATACGCATGAAATCAATGCATGCCTCAAGTCAAGTCTTTGTATGTTAAGTAACAGAATGAAGGAAAAGTCGAGGATCACTTTCCCACACAGGACACAAAAAGCCCAACTGTCGGCCATATTCCATGAGAGCTTTAAACGCAGCACTGAAAAAAACCTAGCAACCTTTAATTAAATTAAAATGGCAAAGCTAAATTAATATTTCAACAGAATCTACAAAGCCATTGGAGTGTGTCATGAGCAATTGTCTTTAATTTGCAGTCTCTGCCAGATCAATCAGCCAACAGGTTATCCTTGATAGCATGTTGCCATTGCAAAGGCAAGTAATTTGAAAATAACACAACCTGAGTGGTTTCAGAATGTTTCTGTCTCTTCAGGGCAATACAGAGTGGCACAGCTTACAAGCAGTAATAGAAGGCATCGTGCTTTAATCAAGCTTGCCAAGTGGAACATATTCTCATGACAACTTGATCCAGCATTTAACATGCAATGTAACATGTTCATAGGACCTAAATAACGTTGCCACAAGCGCACGGATCCTTAGAGAAAGATTGTTGACATGTTCCTATAATATCAGCAGGGTTGAATGAGACAACAGAAACATATTACCAAGCACCTCCACGGAATCGCACCCCCGAAGCAAACTGTACCTAAGCTGCGTTGGGTTTTTTTTTTGGTCAAACTAATTTCTATTACAACTTGCAGAAATTCCTCTTTACTGTCTCCAACCACATTGAAATCTAGAATCTAAACCTTCTCAAAATCATCATGGTTTGTTTTCATTCATATACTTTGTGCAGAACAGTTGGAAAGCTGGGACATCAGCCTTAGAAGCCTGTTTCATTGCACAGGGCTTGTACTAAGTGCCTAAGAGAACTCCCACCAAAGGGGCCTCATCCCACAGGTCTCCCCAACGTTGGTAACAGCCACAAAACGTTGCCTTGAGATGGCACTACATCACAAGCAATGAAATCTTCATTTCTATGACAATTATACTGCCTAATGATTGTAGGCATAGCTTTAAGTGCTCTAAATCACAGGAAACAATGACTATGATTTCAACCCCAAGCTGCTGCCTCCAGGCCTGTACCACAGAAGAGGAAGAAGAGCCTACCCAGATTTCTCTGGTAAGACAGGTGATGCTTGCAGAAGAACAAGGTGGATCCCAATGAAGTCACTGTTTTAGAAAACAGTACTGCAGCCACTGCCAGCTGCACAGCTCTCTGAGAGCACAGGCAGGAGAATTTTTCTATTCTCAAGATAAAGCTGGAGAGAAGTAAAGCACTGACCCACCGTGTCCAGTCCTTGAGGGTATGGACTTCTCAAGACAGATGAAGCTACAAGTTTTTATTTTTCCCTTCTTATCCTCACTAAAATTAACATGCCTTCATACAGCATCAAGAAAATTCCCTAAAATTCCTGGCTGTTCCCTCTGCTCATCACACATTAAGTTCTCAGCAGAAAGCAGCACTCTGCAGGGCTTTTTATCAATGGTTATCTATATATTCCACAACTGCAGGAATGGACCTGCACCCAGAATATATATTTCATTTTCCCAGATCACTAGGAATATCAAAGGGCAGAAATAACATTTGTCCTCGTGCCTATCCCTGTGTGTTCTGTGTGTAATGCAGTACTCACTGCACAGTCCTCAAGGCAATTAATGGCACAGGTTATCCAACACAGACACGCTTCCTGAAACCAGGAGTTAGCACTTTCACAGCTGTTTCAATAAGTCAAACGCGATGCTAGCTTCACCTTTGTCCTTTCCAGACCCAGCCTGGAAGCAGAGCTCTAACACTTGCCTTCATTTTTCCATAACCCACTAGTAAGCCCACAACCATAACATGCACAAAAACCAGAACACAGTTGGTGAATAGACTTTCCACTGTGTAACAAAATGCAGTATAGTATTTTCCAGTTTGCTCTGACCTAAGGCAGCACAACCCTGCTTGTCACCTCAGAGGTGACTTTGCCATTTCTAGAGAATGGGAACACTCAGAGTTTAAGAGCTTAGCAGATACCTTAAGTCTACAGAGCACATACATGTATACTATTCACCCCTTAGAACAGAACCTTCATTTCAAAACTGAAATTCCTATATTTAAGGCTGAGTCCATACTGATGCCTGAAAGTCATAAACACCCTCTAGAAAGAGAGAGAACTGCTTAAACATCACCTAGCACCTTTTAATCTTGGCCTCCATCGAGCTTTTGACAACACTGACTAAGAAACAATGCACAAACTTTTCCAAAGACATCACAAAGTCTTTCTCTGCTAGAATTAAGAGTTTTCCACAGTAAACCCTTACTGCTTAGTGCAACAAGACACCATAATTAGAAAAGCAGAGATTTGTTGTCTTCAGTGAAAGTATTCTGCTCCTACTCAAAACTAAACAATACCAAAACCCACCGAACAATAGAAGTATGAGGTATACATCACAGTTTATGGTTTTAACACATCCTTTTCTGTAATTGAATGGAACAATTGTCTATGACAGATATTTATTTAAAATTCCTATTGATATTCCAGATGGTCCAAGACTTCTTGTAAATTAAGCAGAAAGGTCTGTTCCATACCCTGGATTAGTTAGCATGTCTTGAGCACTCTAATGAGCGAACGTGCTTGATATCATAGACCATAGGCATGGAGGTGTAACTCAAATTTTCAACCCCTCTTTAAAAACCAGACCTTACATGCCTAATTCCCCAAGACAGGGGTATGCTGAACCTGGATTTTACATTTAAAATCCAGGCACTGACTACTTGTTGAAATGTTAACAGCAGTTTATTTTCTCAATTTTTTTTACTGTAGCTATGCATTTATTATTTCATACACCTTTCTTAATAGAGTTCACAGACATCTAACTGAACTAGAATTTTGATACAGTACCTTCTACTGTAGAGCTGGTGACTTGGCCATTGCTAGATCCACAAGAACTGTAAAGTGATCCCGAGCTATATGGCTCATAAGGTTTGAGAACAGTCAGTACTTTAGGAGGATTAGCATCATCCGAATTCAGAAGCCCTTGTTTGGTTGGCAAAACAGAGGATGGCAAAACAGAGGATGCAGGTTTGGCGTGAGAACATTCCTGAGGTAGCAGATTTACATATCTGTTTGCAACATGCAATCTGCTCGTTTCATATCTTCTGTAATTAGCCACAGCACAGTCAGTTTGTCCAATAACTACCACATTATGTTTCATTCTTTTAGAAGACGTTTCACCATATTCTAGATTTGCATTGCCCACAGATTTACTACAAAGATAGTCTCTTCCTCGATGACAAGACCAGGCAGATTCATTTAGGTGAGAGTCAAGAGCCCCATTCATACTGCTGCTCACTACACCAGGCTGAGACACTATGACATTCAGAGCTTTCACTTTAGATTCAGCCCTTTTTACTCTGTCCAATACTGGAGAGACAGTGGAACTGGAGTGCATTTCCTGCTGAGGTTGTTTATAATTATTTGCCTGAGCTCCAACATTACTTTGCTGTTTATGAAACTTGAGGTTACTCGGGGCTGTGCTGCTTGAATCAGCTACTGCAAAAAGAGGGACTTTGTTCTGGGGAGGGTGGCACTGCTTGGATTTCCCCACTTGCAACAGTTTTTGTGGAATAGATGGGGAGGTCTTACTTTTATTAGAATTAAAATTTAGAGGAGTCACATCTTTACCATGCAGAGCAGGAGGGCAACCAGTGCGTCTGGCTTTAGCTAGAGCCTTGTTTCTATAGCCATTTTTGTTAACGGTGTCAGGGTTGTATTTGTGCATCAGCCTCTGGTGCATCATTAGGACTTCTGGGTAGAGTGTTCTGTAAGTACAGAACGGGCAGATGCTGTGGACTAGGTCTGCAGTAGTTGAAACCACTGAACGTTCTCGTGAAGTCCCAACAGATAAGTTCAAGGGCATTTCTTGAGCGTCCTCCATATGTTTGTGTTTGGAGTTCTCAGAGCACTCTCGTACATCAGTTGTATTTTTTCCATCCTTAAAAGCACAAACATACTGGACATCATCTCCCTCAGATTCCACAGAAGCCTCTCTCCCTCTTTTACACGACGCACTGGGCTGAACTTCCTTTGTTACCTTCTCAGCCTTTAGTTTTTCCAAGAAAGGAGTGGACACATTCTCATGCATTTGATTCAAATTGTTACAGAGCGAGCGTTTGATCGATTCCCTAGAATCATTTTTCATTCTTACAAGGACTGTGCTGCCTGTTGCGTTATTCAAGGACAGAATTTCCTTTTGCTGCTTTGTGGGTGGGCAGCCCTCAGCATCTTTGGCACCATCAAAAAGCCTCTTCAGATTTTTGGTTTCTTGAGCACCGTCAGCAACCAGAAAGAGCTCCGTCTCCTGACTCTGCAATGAAGCCTTGCTGTCACCTTTCACATCTGCTGCACTATCAGCTTGCTTGTCCTTGTGATGCCTCTCTAAATGATACCTCAATGAAGTTTTCTGTGCTGCTGCATACTCACAGAATTCACATTTGTACGGTTTTTCACCTGAAACACAGTTTTATCAGTAAGTTTGATACAATTTGAAGCCTTGAGTACAATGAAAAACAAGGAAATAATCTAGACTTTAGAACAGTAGAATAGATTTTTCTTCCCCCTTTCACACAAAGTCCCAGACTCTGCATCACTTAAAACTGTCTTACTGCTTTTGCTAACTACAGTGACATCTTCTGGTTATGTAGAAGATAGTTCCCTATGCAGAGTGTTAGTTCACAGTATGTTTGGCAGAAATAGGAAAGCACATTTGTGGGTCAACTCCAGAAATGCATACCTGGCCCTCAATCACATTGCAGGTATGTGATTCAACAACACAAACATTACAGATCCATAGAGCTGCTTCAAAAGAAACGTGGACGTACATTAACGGAAGGAGAATGAGTTTGCTTGGCTACAGGAAAGTTTAATGGAAGCAGAGCTCTTCCCCCAGGTAGCAGCAACCAACAGACAAACTTAATGCTTGGAAGCATGTCTGTGTTTTTCCTACGCTATTATTAAAAGCAGAAAGAATTTTAAGGTTTAAAATAAGTATTGTTGAGAGTACAAAGTAATTGGTCCCAAAGAGATTTACACTTAAGTACACACAATTAATTCCTTTAGGAAATTAAATTCAGCCCTTTTCTCCAGCATTAAGAGTAATCTTGGTTTTTAACATCAACGTCCTTGAAGGCAACTTCTGTTTTACATAACCAAAACCAAACATCCCATCCAGTTGGATTCATCACTTCCTTCCCCTCCCACAAAGCTGAAGCCCATTTACCTGTGTGAGTTCTGAGATGAATATTGAGGTAATAATTTGAGCGAAAATACTTTCCACAATAGCTGCATTCTCTGGAGGCTCCAAGATTTTTAACTTTTGCTCTTTCCAAAACATCTTCATTTTTATCTTTGAGAGAAAATATAGCTACATTATGAAGAGCAAATGCAAGTCTGTAGACCCTTTCAAAACCATAAGCATCTACCTTAGCTGCCTTTATTAAGGAAAAAAGCACAGAAGGAAGAGCTGTTGCCAACTCCAATCTGCAAATGTCTTTGGTTCTGCAATGGATGTACACTTTGAAAGCAAAGTGGTTTCAAAAGTCCCCAAACTCAGTCAAACACCTCTGCTGTTAGTGACTGAAATGAAGTAGTCCCACAGAACAAACAAGATGTAGAATTAGGCCTCTAAGGAGAGACATTTAATTCTGTAATGACCTACAAGAAACCACTGCAGAATGGCCTAAGAGAAAAAGTCACATCTGTTATAAGCTGCATTCTTATCTTAAAGGGGAGTGCTTGAAAAGCATGGTTATCTGCACTGCAAACCTGACTCGAGCACCATGACACAACACAGGATGCTGTCTTGCAGAAGAAAGCTGGGGAGGATGCCTGATTTTTTCCTTTATTGCAATATTAAGACTGCACTAATCGGTGGAGTGCCATGCCTAGAACAACCAGCTTGGCTTTCACAAGTAATCTTTCACTAGAACAGTGAGTGCTGAAGCTCTGAGAAACGGGAACGTGGCAGGGGGTGCTCGCCCTGTGAAGCACGTGGGTCGAGGAACAAATCCGCAAATAAACTGAAGTGTAAACGACAGTGATTACCACTGGAGGGCGGCATGTGCAGCATAATGTCTAACGAGGGGTGAAAGCTCGCACAAGACAACTCAAATCTTGTTTTTACAACTCAAATCACCAAAGTCACCTTAAGTAAAATATCCAAGTCAAAGTTAACTAGACAGCTACAGTGGGAAAATAAAGAAGGACACTTTTTGCTTAACTAAGACGTTAGAAACGTGATAGACAGCTTAAAATGATTTTCCAAAGTTACTACACGTTGGAAAGCTTCCACACTGGAAATGCTAAGCATGGCTAAACCGTGGCCAAGAGCAGCCAGAGCTGCTTTAAACAAACAGATAATGTCTCAATAAGCATGACTCAGCATCTCACAATGGAAGCTGTTGTCGTTCTGGATAAGGCGCTGTGAAACTAAACAAGCAAGCTAACATTAGGTAATCATTTTTTCCTTTGTTATTGGAGGCAACATAAAGAGCAGCACATTACCAGAAACGGAAAACTCAGTCTTGAGTGCCAGGACATTCTGTACGTTGTCTTTTCTAGAGATTATGCAAGTGTCTGCTCTTCAAATGCAGACTTGAAGCATGTCACACAGCAGCACTAGTTAGCTACATGTCTTTCTGCTATTCCATTTTGCCCCCAGACATGCCAGCTTCTTCAATTAAGGAATCATTTAGCATCAGTATCGCTTTTGTAAGGCAAAGTGAGGTTCGGCATTAATCCTGGGTAACAAGCAGTTTGAGCTCATCTGTTCTATCAAAGAAGAGAAGTATACTCCTCTTGCATACACAGCATCTGCATATTAATTGTCCATCTGCATATCCTTAAACAACTAATTTAAAGTTGCTGGTCCTGACACCTGGCCTGTCAAGTTGGATACCATTCCAAGAAACGCACAACCCGTGGATGGACGGAAGAGCCTTGCCATTATTCTTTACTTCC
This sequence comes from Cyrtonyx montezumae, assembly GCF_038088225.1. Lineage (NCBI taxonomy): Eukaryota > Metazoa > Chordata > Aves > Galliformes > Odontophoridae > Cyrtonyx > Cyrtonyx montezumae. Next base: position 12,821,663 of record NW_027072100.1, on the reverse strand, counting down.
CCAGATCCTAACAGCTGCTGATTTTGAGCACTGGACATTTTTCTGCCCTTCCTTACAAGATGCAGAATCAAGTAGGAAACACAGTGACTTGTTCAGAAATACTACCTGTAAAACATGTGCTGAATGAGAATGCAATGAATATGCAGTATACCCAGTAGAAGTAAGCATCTGGGGGGGGGGGGGGCTGGAAATACCATTTTTCTACAGACTGTTATTGAAAGTATTTCAGTGCTGCCAGAAGGCCCAACACAACCTCAAAGATCTGAAAATACTTGTGTCAGAACATTTCCTCCCTTTCCTTATTCTTCCTCTCCCCTCCCCTTTTCCCACCATACTATTTCATATTTCCACGTGCATTTTGGAAGAGGCCAGTAATAGAGGTGATGCATTTCTGGCATTAAACAGATCCCAAACAGCAACAGTTATTTCAGTCTCACGCCTCAAAGTGCTGCTCACCTAAATTCAGCGTTTCTGGAAGCCCATCCTCGGACCCATCCTCAGATCCTCCTTCCACTCGTTCTACTGTCCCATTTTCATCCAGGCTGGCAATTATATCAGTACAGCACGACCTTGAAGCAGCTGGAGTCTCTCCATCTGTCCGCCTGTCTCTTTTATGCACTCTAGAATGAAGGACTAGCTGGTGGTATGTTCTGAAGGCTTTGCCACACACTGAACAGTGTGTTGGCTTCTCTTTGTTCTGGGACAATTTAGAGTCCATCTCCATAGAAGGCACTTCACTGTTGGGATGTTTCAGCTTGTGTCGGTATAAGTTACTATTCCGTGCATAACTGCTGTTTTTATTTACTTTTGACTTCCCTGAAGTTTCAGTCTGGCTACCTTTATTTGCATTCCAAATTTCACCAAGTTCTTCCTTATCAGAACAGGAATCGTCGTTGTCTGTACTTCCTTCTTGTCCTGGTTCTTTAGTTTGGCCACGGCCAACTGCAACTTTTCCTTTGGTAGCCAGCTGCCACGCTTGGTATGTATTGAATGGATCCAGCTCAGCTATCCATTTCACAGGTTTTTGTGATTTGTCATTTTCTGGAAGCACTTTTGGCCTTAAGTTCAAAAATCGCAAAAACTCTTCCTTTTGAGTTGCTTCTTCTAGTTTGGGATCTTCAGTCCCCTGGGGGCTTGCACCATTGGGTACTGATTCTTTGGTGTGCACTTTACTGTGCTCAAGTAGAGTCTCTTTATTGAGAAATAGGAAGCCACAAACCATACAAATTTTGTAAGGTGATGTTACGCTTTCAGTTGTATGCTCCTGCACCACATCATTTATTGTGATGGGGCTTTCAGAACTTTGTTGAAGCTTGTTTCTAGAACCAGGCTTTCCAGTATGAGTTCTCATGTGATTTTTGAGGAACCACGGCTCTTTAAATCTTCTTCCACAGACATTACACCAATACGTGAAAGAATCTTTATGCTTTTTCATATGTGCCTCAACATCAAAAGCCTCATCAAATGTTTGTCCACAAACTTCACAGCTAAGCTCTTCACTGTCCTTTGCATTGTTTGAAGAAGGCAAATTTGTTCTTACTTGACATTTATCCAGAGGACTAAGATACTCTGCTTCAACACGCAGAACAGCTGGTTCACAAAGAGTGGGCCGATGCTGAGTTAAAACATGCTTTCCAAGTTCTTCAGGATGCTTAAAAGTCTGATCACAAAACATGCAGTCCAGAGGCATACATCCCTCAGCTTGCATGAGAAATTTTTCTTGCAAGCTTTTGTAAGAAATGGTATTTGTTCCTTTTATTGTCATAGAGGCATCATTATCCTCCATCTGCGTACCAACAGTACTGGCTATTTCATCCAGTTCATCCATGTATGCCAAGAGAGGCTGAGTTGGCATGTTTCCTATGTTCTGTTCCCTATTACGTGTTTTAATGTAAGGTTTCAGTTCTTTGGAGGATGTTCACTGATCACGATAAGGACACTTGTAAAGTTCTCCAATATGTGCTGGCAAGTCTGCTAAGCTAAAAGTCCTCTACCAAGAAAAAGATTTTCTTCCAGGAGCACAAGATTATTCCTTTCCCATTTATACCTGTGTTAATACATCACTGAAAGTGCATCCTCTGGGGCTCTCAGTGACACAAATGAGGTTTCTTAAACTATTTCTTCTGAATTTTCAAGTCTGCAGAAACAGTCAGTTGCACTTAGTTTTCCTGTACAATAACTTCAAATAGTTGCATTGGGCAAGATGTACTCGAGGGCAAGTTCAGTGCCAAAAGAACTCCAGCACCTGAGGAAGAGAGAAAGCAATCCGTGAGACTTCTCAAAAGAAAAGATTATTATCTCACAAATAAAGAAAACTGTTGAATGCTTTTGGGCACAGAAGGCATACAGTACTAAATGTCAACGAGGGACAACTAGAAGACACTCCAATATCTTCTACATACCACAGTAGAAATAAACAGCTGTCTTAAACATTCCTCCAAGCCATCAGTAGGGCTGCTGCCCTAGGACTGCCATACAATAGAAATACCTCAGTAACTATTCTAAACCTGCTCTTATCCAGCTGCATACAACTGCTTAAACCATATTTCAGTATTCAACACTCTTCAATTGAACTCCTAACACGTAAATGCAGCAAGCCAAAGTAACCTTCCAAGAACTTGTGAAACCAGAAATTAGAGCCACAGTAAAACTTTGTTCGGTAATAACTATTGAGCAAAATCCCTTCTTCCTCCCACCCCAAGACTAGGGAGCTTGAAATGAGCACTCTCAGTTCCAGTACAAAACAAGCATCAAGCACAAATCCTTGTCTTAAGAACTTTTTGTTAATACCACCACTCAGAGCTGTTAACATCCACAGATTTACAACCTCTGTCACAATTAGATCTCAAAGTTCGAAGCAGTCTAATGATACTGCTTGTTGAGGAGCAATAGCATTTAAAAATCATCCGAGGGGCCAACTCTTACACTTCCAAAGGAAATGCTTCCCATTTCAAACTGCATGCAACACCAAATGTGTGTTTGATTATACTCCAAAAGGAGTGTTTAAAATTCCATAAGTTTTAAAGGAGCTACAATGTAGTTAATGACAAGTCCTGCTTAATTTTTTAAACTCCTAAGAATTAAAATGTCTGCTAGCTGTGCCTCTCTTAGGGCAGAGAAATTATAGTTTTGGAGTTCATTATTCCACTTAATCAAATGTTGGGATAAGGGAAAGATTTACCAGAATAGCACATGCTCACTGAATGGGAAACATCCCCAGACGAAACCTTTCCAAACACAGATATCTAATCAGAAGAATGCATTCCGAATCGGACTCCAACCTCAAACTTCCACAAATTATTCTGTGAGAGAAACTGGTCAGTGATTCACGTTACTTGAATTCACAAGTCTCAAAACATGATATGCTCCATAGCCCACATAACACAAGACAGTATGAGCAAAGTATGGTTTTAGAATTTCTCTTTCCTTTCACCTTGCCCTTATTTAAGGGAAAACAGAAGCATTTCATATCAGCTGGAGAAAGGATAGCCATTGCAAACAAATCCTGTAATAGATCAGGTTATAAACATGGTCACCACAAACAGTTGGAGCCGGCAAAGACACCACACCGCTGCGGACCAGCCGGGGTTACCTTCTGCAGCTTTTGCTGACAGCTTTCCTACTCAGACAGCAGGGGTGGTCTTCAGCTATTAAATCTCATTTCAGCTCAAGGGAGCACAGCAAAACATCGCCAGGAGTAGTAGCTGGACTTCTCCTCTCACTGCTTTATGCCCCGGTCCTAGGAACACTCCCTGGTTTCAAACTGAGGTCAGCTTCTTTTCCTACCATCACACTAACAGAAAATAAAAATAAAAAAATCTGGAGTCTATAATAAAGATGAATTGCAAAAAACTCCCACTCGTGCCAATACAGTTGCCAGCTGCCTGTATTAATCTCTTTCCTCTAACACCAGAACGTAATACTCCTGTTGTCCAGTCACCTAAGGAAGGGTGAGACAGCGACTCATTTGAGTACCAGGAAGCCAGAGCGGCCCTTTCTGGCTTCTTAAAACCCAAAGACTCCACCAAAAGCTATTGACACGTCACAAGTCAACAGGAAGAACAGGGGGAATTGGGTGTAAGGGTAGGGAGTGGAAGAGGGAGCAAGCCACTGGCTGACAGGAGGGTGGCAGCAGAAGCTGAATTGGCTGCAGCCAAGACATCTCTTTGCTAACTGCAGCCCTTATTCCCACTTTTTTGTTTGTTACTTTAATCACTGCCATGATTAACAGTTCCTCCTTTCATAATGACTCAAAAAATCTTTCGTAGCAGGCAGATTCAACCTGTGGTGTGACAATTCTGACTTGCTTCTGCTGCAGCCTTTGCTCTTGCCTTGCTATCCTCTGTCAGTTTTGGCTTACTGGCTCTCACTCACCTCTAAATCCACAGGTGGAGAAGCTGTAACTGAAGTTTGAAGCTGAAGTACTCAAAAAGCTTTCCTTTTTCGTAAAGCATGAGGAAAATCATATCAAAGGGTACTGCTTAACATGTTTTACTTCATGTCTCAACTTGCTGTTTTGTTCCATTTCTCCTGCAGTTTTAAGAGGTATTTTTACACAACAGGATAACATGCTGCAGCACAGCTCGTGTGCCTAAATGGTGGCTACGTGCCTGAAAATAACTTATCTGCAAACTAAAAGCAAACAGCTACTTTGAAAGATTCCTAAACACCTCTCCAAGAGACACCTAAGCAAGAGTTTAGAAATGAGCTTAAAGAGTTTAACGTTTTTACTTTTGACTACACAGGTAAATACTTTGCAGTAGTAGATAAGAATCATACCCCACAAAAGTCACAGGCAGCACTGGGAAGGAAGTCCCACACACTGAACTGCTGAGATCCGTCAGTTACGTCCTCACTCCTGCCCAAGAACACAGCAACTGCCACTGCTGCACACCAACCCCGCGGCATTATGACAAAAAAAAGAACTGGAGTGATGAAAGCACAGATGAGGAACGTCAGAAAGCCACGCCATCTCCCACCCTCCAAGGATCAATATTTCAGCATTCTGGGATGAGATGAGAGGAGAAGTTGGTCTATTTCAACATCACCTCGTTCCAATGCATCAAAGTAGAAAAACTACTTAACTGTCCAAAAAAAATAAACATCTTATAACTGCACACGTAAACACCCAGCATAGAGCTTGCACATGGATCACGAGATTTACATAACATTTTGTCCAAATTTTACAGGGTATCAATAAATATTAATAAATCCTTTGGACAATCTATCCACGGCTCTGAGTGCTCCAAAGCTCTGAGGTACACACCCACTGACCCACGTTAGGTGCTGAATGCTTTCCAGGCTTACAGCTTCTAATAGGAGGGTCTCAACACTCATGAAGGTCTGGTCACAGCTCACCCCCCTGGCAAGGCTGCAAAGCAGAGCAAGATATTCCTGCCTTAGAACCTGGAAGGCCTACCTGCAGTTCAGGCAGCTATTTATTTATTTTTTTATTTTTTTGGAAATGCTATTCTATTCAAGAGATGATATCTATGGATTTAAAAAGAAAATCTTGCAGGTGGAATTTCTGAAGAAAGCTGCAAATACACCAAGATGCTACTATTAATGTCAGGAAGTGAGCTGGAAAACTCCAGTCTTATTTATTTCATACTTCACTGTGATTAGACAAACAGCTTCCTGAAGTGGGGCACGATTTTACACTCTTACTGTTTAGACAAGCTAAGATATGCTTAAACTATGAGTATCTGCACTAAGATTTTACCCATTATTTAAAGAGAAAAAACAACTCTCTTCCTAGAGAAGATTAATATTAGACTTTCGACTTGAGGACCAAAAGTGCTGATTAGTTACATTCCTGTCCTTCAAAACACTGTATGTACCAATACAACATCAAGAGGTGCTGCAATCCTGTACTACTGCTTACTTGGGGAAGCACACAAGCTGTAGTTCAGAAGAGCACTGGAACTACTCGTGCCTGAAAGTCTAAGTACTGGCAGAGAAACCCACAAACAAACAAATACACAGTACCTGGGGCAGCTTCTGTCATCTTTCACTTTCACGAGTGAAAAAGAGAGGGATGAAAAGAGGAGCAGAACAACGCTGGTATTAGACAGCCAGAGACCTTAAGTAAAACAGCAGACTAAAACAGGAAACACTTCCTTCCAACATCTGAAGAGAAAGCTGTCAGTTTGCCACAGATTAACTCAAAGTTGAAAATAGAGGATGACTCTCTCTTCACATTTCAGTGAGTTCACGTCCAGCCTTCTGACTTCCCTCTCCACCAATCGTGGACAACAGCGGGCATCCCCAGCAGTGAGCCTGGGGATCCCACCTCGCTCTGTGCTCCCAGGAACCTCCTGTGGGGTCACTGCCAAAAGAGACATTTCTCCTCAGCTGAGAAGGCTGCGTGCTGAACCCCATCCTTCTGGCAGCCCTCAGCCTGAGTGCTTCTCCAGCTTCAGTTCACAAAAGTCATGTTTGGCTGTGTGGTCTTTAATCAAATACTTTAACATGTTTGCAGCAATACCCATTATATTTATGAACATCACAAAACATGAAAAAATTGAACTAACAGATGAGAACATCTTGTTTTCATCGTGCCTGCCATACAACCTAATAACCACACCAGAAAGCTGCTGCATATAAATAGATTATTAGAACAGACTAAGTTTTAATTAAGTGCCTGCAGAGAAGTTTAATTTCTTTTCATTAAATTACAGTACTGAAGACTGCATGTTGCAGCCTCAAAGATTTCTTTGGGAAATGACCTATCAGGAATAATTTTATTGCATTTCTACTTCCTGCATTTCAAAATTTCCATGAATATGTAATAAAAAATTCTAGACACACCTTTCTGAGAATAGCAAAGTCCAGCCACTGAACTTCTCACTTGGACACCATGGAGCACTGCGACTAAGAGCTGTGTGGCTGGTAGCAGGAAAAACAACTGCACCTCACTGGCGGTGTGCTGACAGAAATAACAGTTGTTCAACTGTAAAAAGCTAACTGGAACAATTACAGAAGTTAACCTAGTTCCTGCAACAGTTTCTTAAAAACAGAAGTGAGAAAACTAGAAGAGTTACAACTAAGTGATAAGTTACTTCTGTACATCCCACACAAGATGTACTAAGCTCCCCCAGCAACCCCACAACAGAGCCTTTACCCACAGCCAGCAGCAAGCTGCTGTGTTAGCAGCCCCACAGTGCCATTAAGACACTGTCTGGAGCATTCTCATCCCAAAACCTCAGGATCCAGTTGCTGTAGTTCAGCTGCCTTTGTTGTGTTTTTTATTTTTGGGGGGGGTGACAATGTTTCCTTCACATAACAGAACTCCACCTATTTTCAAAGTATTCCTTCAGTTTTCCCCATGTTTCAAGATGTTTCAGGAGGATAAAGGCATTTATACTCAGAACAGGTTCCTCCTCTTCTGCTGCTAATAAAAGATCTCACCCTGCTGCTGGCATATGGGAAACCACTGACAACTTACTTAAGCACCTTTTGTATTTCTACCTACAGGTTTTGCTTTTCAGAATAGTTGCTCCTGTTCTGCCTTGAGAAGATACAGAGAGCAATTAACATCACTTTTTCCTTACTGAGACATCCCCACCTGCAAATAAAAAACACTTTCTGGGCATTATTTATTTCAGTTGAGCACAACTGCATTCAGTGGCAATACTGATCATGGAGTAACTCACGCACAAATACAACATCAGATTTATTTTAAGAAAAAATAACCAACCCTGAGCCAAGGCTGGACTTAGCTTATTTAGCACTATTTTTTCCTAGTCATTGTGAGGTTCATAAAGGTACCCATTACTTCAAAACATTATCCAAATTCCCAGATACACGGGACATGAAACTTCAAGCTGATTCTTCAGGTCTTAGCATTTATATATGTCAAGCACACAATATCCTTTTAGACATCTCCTAAGAAAGGCATGTCACACCTCACACAGTAAGGTGCCTTTCCTGTCCCAGTTTGAGGAACAGCAGCCCCTAAACCTGGGGAATACATCATCTGCTCCACAGACTGCAACCTCATTTCTGAGAGCTCCAGTCCATCTGCCTGCGACCTGACCAGGGCACTGGGAAGCACGGCACTGGCATAGAAGACATCACTTTGCAGAATAGCAGGAGTCAGCTTTTCTTCATAACACTATAGGAAGCCAATGACTTTCTCCTCATCGCTGAGTCCCGTTGCCTTCTAGGGAAGGAAAGAGCTACTCTTCTTGATCTTTTAACTGTAAATCATTTAACAGCTTCCCAGCCCATTTCTGTGTTAACAGAGGTGCATGAGTGCACCTAACATAGCTTCCCATCCACAAATTTTTCTGCCCTGAGTCAAAATAGAAAAATCTTTTTCAATAGAAGTTTGTTAGTAGTTCATTCTGATAAAAAACTAACATGAGAACTTTTAAAGGAAATGGAGATCTAGGGGGAGGAAGGGGAGGAAGAGAGTTGGTTTGTTTCAGTTGCAGGAAAAGATCAAAATGAAGATGTTCAGGTTGAAAAGAGAACATAAAAGATGACCCCAAATTGGAATTTCCACTCCCTAAATGCTGTACACCCTTAAGTCCCCTTGTTAGACTTCATCTTTCAGGCCTGAAGATTTCAAAGTTACTCCAAACCTTGACTCGGGGGAGAGGGGGTTGGGTTCAGTGTTTATCTTTTTTGGTCCTCTAAAAGAGCAGCTATTTTGTTTCCCTCAGTTACAGATCCCTGTAACGCGACTACAGAGTGCAGTGGAACTGAGACAACTCATAGAAACAGATCTGAAGAAACAGACATACACCAGAATGCAGGAGTGTTATTATCCAGGCATTTCTCCTCGCACAGTTGAGAAAGATTTTGTATTAAAGCTCTTTTGTAGTCAGATAAGACAGACATACATGCAAATCATTTCCCTCCAGGAATTTAATTACTAGTGGAAAATAACTAGCAGTTAATAATGAACAATATTAGGAAAACTCCCTCCCCCCATTTCAGACATGTATACTGATAGAAACAAAGGATATCCTTTCTCTAAAAAAACTTTTCCTGCAAGGTCCCCCCTTTCTTTAAGGCTATATGTCTGTTTTGGCAGAGCACGGATAAGATGAATGCATCTCCTCAGTGAACTGAATGCCTCTTCTATCAAAAGATAGAATTATTCCTTTCAAAGCAGAAAACATGTAAGCTTGCATCACTCTGCACATGTTTTTCCTCCACTGAGCAAGAGTAAATATAAAAGAGACTAATTCTTGGCATTAAAGGAGGAAGTGCTACAAGTAAGTATTGACTTTTAAAGTTCAGAAGGACTGCTCCAACAGCCAGATTTTTCCCTTTTCCCCCACTCTCTGAGTAGGAGAGAATTTCTGAGGGACCACAAAACCAAAGCAGACTGTAGACACTAAGGAGCAGCCAACACCTGTCGTGGAAAGGCTGAAAGACAAGAGCAATCCTATTCCAAATAAGCCTGGGACATGTCTCACCACTGCCTTAAGATGATGCAACTTCATTAAATCAAGAAGTTACGTGCACTTAAACTGGCAGTGACCCCTTACCTTACAAAACAGTTTATTGTTCTCTCCACAACAGGTAAAGACTCCTAGTGAAGCGAGTGATACGTTTTTACTGTTGGATCAGTCTCACCTTACATAAACTGCCTTATGTTTAGTCTTGGTTTTCATTTTGAAAGAAGATATTTTCACAGACCTTAACAGCGAATTTGATTATTTGCCCCCTCCCAGACACTTTCTGGCAGAAAGATGTTAGATCTCTCCAACAGCCACCACTACAAAGAAGTGGTAAACTCAGAGTTTACTGAATTAAGTCTAATTTCTTATTACTCAAGAGCCAGAAGTTCCTCTGTAGCAATTATGGGGAAGTTGCATCCCTTTGGGCAGCGTAAGTGAAATAACAGGAAAAGAGGTTCTTTGCTATTCCTGAAGAGGAGAGAAGAAGAGTTCACTTTGCTTGGGTTATTCGTCTTCCCTTATCTTCTCACCTGATTTCAACTCTGAATCCAACTCCTACCGACATAGCAGTGCGCTGGCAGAAAAAGCAGCAGCTTCCTAACCCTCCCCTCTGCAGAGCAGCGACTTGGAAGTTGTCACTTTCAAGCATACCCACAGTTATGTATTGGCAAAAATCAGTCCTGAAAGATGGAAAAATGCACACAGTCTGGTGGAAAGACGTTTACTTCTACTAAGTCCTTCCCTGGCCCAAAATCTGAAGATACAAAAATAGCAATGAGCTTCAAATACACATCTCTTCCAAGCAGGTGGGAGCTCTTCCAGAGACCAGCGCCAATTGATGGAGATTCAGAATGTTTTAATTGCCTGACGTTACCTTAATTATCCTGCAGTGGTGGACTGAAGGCATGCATGCAATGACCAACTATCCTAGAAAGCAGAGTCAGCATCTACAAGCAATGTGCCACTCCAAAGAGAATAAATAGGCACAAGTTTTGTATACTTTTTTTAGTGGCTGATAAAAGATTAGAAAAACTCTAATGTTAAACAACAGTTATGGCACCTCTGGATCACAGTTATACCCACTTTCCAAATGGTACAAAACACCATAGTCCTCAGAGCACACCTAGTTTGTATCTTCCTATCTACATAGGAGAAAGAAGCAGCTGCCCCAAGGCTTCACCCCATCAGCCCCATCTACCACCACAATGAAGTGTAAGCACAGGGGCCTTTACACCCCTTGGGTAGTTCACATCAGAGGCAGACTACACTATGCCTTTGTTACACAGAAAAAAGCAAGCATACCCATTGCACATAAACAAATTCAGACTTCAATACTTTCAGCTGCACAAAATCTTTAGAACACGGAAAATCCCTGCCCAGTCAATAATTCACTTACACTTGGATGAGTTTCTGCTCAAATCTTTAAGTCACACTGCTCTACATAGATTTTCCTGTGTATTCTGACCACATTTCCTCTTGTGCTTTCTTTTGAAATTCTCAAGGCAGGATAAACAATCCAAACTTCTGCAATGAATGCTGTATGCACAAATAAGTACGCCTCAGATTTTTGATTCATACCTCACTTTCCTCAGCACCTACATTGGTTCACTTGGAAGTTTTGTGTCTGTTCCTGCCACAGCACATAGCTTGTCCCCCCCTCCCCTGACACAGATAGAAAAAAAACTGAGGAGAAGAATCACAAGAACAGCTAATTTACAAGCTATACGTTATAAACCTATGACTTTGGTCAAAACACATCAGTAGAAAATTTAATATATTTTCCTCATGTTTGGCATAAGAGCAAAACCAATAAAAGCAATAAAACAAGATCTGGGAATTTCCCTAAAAAGTTAAAAAAAGAAAAACAAACCTTTGTGAGAACAGCCTTAATATTGAAGGTGGGTGAAAAAAATATGCTAAGTTAGCTTAGGAAAGCATTTTCTTAGTTTGTCTTTTTAATTAAAATACAACACTGAGGATCTTACATAGCTTGGTCATATCCTTTTCCTTACTTTTGTCTTCAGTTGCAAATCTCTTGTGGTATGAGTCACATCTCTCTAAAAGCATGCATACAGTAGTCAGCACAATCCCCCGCCCATATTAATGCACCAGAAAGAAAAACTCTTCTCAACTTTTTTGGTTACTGAAGTTACCTTAAAAAGAAGGGTCAAGGGTCAGCAGAAAGGACCCAGAGCCCGTTAAAAGTAAATAACAGTTTGAAATAAATGCAATTATGAGATGTGGAAAGAATATCTTACTGGAATGCTGATGTTCTAAATCCAGAGCCTCAAAAATAAGAGGGCTGAGCTGGCAAATGGCAGCCCTGCTGCAACCGAAATGCACTATCTTGCTATATTTAAAGACAATACCTCAACAGTTAAGTATTGGAACATTTTAAGTGAGATAAATAAGCATAAGACACAGGCAAATATCCTTGGTTATTTAATCATCCTGAAAGCAGCGTGGAAGTGTGAGGGGGAGTTCAAAGGTCAAACTCTTCTTTCAGCTGCTTGCAAAGAAAAGAAAGCTTAGCCCATTTTACCTTAGGGAAGGGGGGCCAGGGCTGTTCTTTCCATATGCCAGTACTAGTTACACATTTCATAACACAGGAAAGAGGGAGTGTATTTACATATACAGTGCATGGAATCTCTTACTAGGACAATGAATTCCATATCAAGATTCAGGTTGAAAAGAGTTGGGACAAAAGAGTCCCAAAGAACAAAGGGAAGTTAAAATTTACTTAGCATTTCCCCAGAGCTTCTTAGCTACAGAAGAAAAAAAAAATCTGAGAGTTTGTAATTAAGAACTTATTGTAATCACCATTTTGAAAGTCAAGTGAAACTCACAGTTCCCTTTTGAAATGACTTCCCCCAAACACAGTCCTGACTGAGCACCGATCAGTGCAGATGTGACACGGATCTATCACCGCAGCTCTAAATGGAAGCGAAGCAGAGAGGAGAAGATACTTTCTGAAGGTTAGAAGTGCTCAAAAGGCACTTTTAAACGTGATCTCATGAAAGGGGAAACCGAAATGAAGTAACCTTTTGTAAGACGGTCTGACAAAGGTGCTAAAGTTTATTAGCTTCCTCTTCCTAGCCCCCACCCTCTGTTCCCCCCCCCCAGCTGCTACCTAAACAAAGAAAAAAATATTCCCTGGAAATGAAGGGGAAAAAAAAGCCTTCTAACCCAGAGCCTGGAAGCCATTCTGTAAAGACTACTTAATGTGAAACTTTGTTTACAAGATACAAATATAGCCCTCTCACCACATTCAAAACCAGAAAACATCCACTTATTTAAAGAAATACTTTTTCTATTTTGATCAGCCAGAACGTAGGTACTCATTTTAAACTTAAATTCAGCTCAATAGTGCCATACGAATGCTTGAAATTCATGTATGATATGCACTGTTTGAGAATGTTTAAACAAAGGAAGTAGGAAAAGCCTCAAAATACACAGTAAAACTTAATGACTTCAATTTAAAAATACATACTGATTGCAGCACGGTAGAATTATTCTCTTATGCTCACAGCCAGCCTTCAGAGGGGTGAGTGCAGGCAGTGGAGTAATTCGTCCCACTGGAAATTCCGTATAAAACATCTACCTAAAATAAACAAGGCTTCGCAGCAAGAATCGTCAACTGCCATTAAGGACACACCTTAAAGTTCTTACCACACAGTAACTAAACAAGTACAAACTAGTGGTGACTGCTCGCTACTTTTGTCTGCGAAGTTAATGAGATCAATTCACTCCTCGGTATCAGATCTTCAGATGGTCTTCTTAAAAAGGCAAGAGACGAGCCACCCCCCAAAGACGAATAGCCAGCACTCGGGTGCTTGATGAATTATCAGAGCGCCCGAGGTTCTCGTAAATCCGCATATAAATATTAACGTTTAAACCTGACACCACCTAATAGGAGAAGGTAAAACGCTGAGAGCGCTGCTGCTCGGGCACTGGAGGCAGCTGTTGTTCCCCTGCCTTGCCTTTTGTTGTGCTTAATCTCATGTCAAGTCATTCAACCAACTCCAAAGCGATGAAGACATAATTGAACAACCTTAACTAAAAACTGATCTACTGTTCCTAAATAGCTCTAGATATCGTTTAACGATCCGAGCAGATGTACGTATCTTAAAGGAACCTATAGAATTTAAATCAGCGACTCTGGTGCATGCAGAAGAGCTGCCTGGCCGCGGGCCAAGCCAATCAATAATCACTGTAATAACCACGTTCCTAAACTTATTTTCTTTTCATATTCATCACGCGAAAAACTTAAAAAGGCAGAATTTCCAAACTCACTCTGGCCTCGAGCACGAGCCGTTAAGGTACAAAACCCAGGCGTTCAGCACGGGATTACAGCACTGCTCATTTTTAAGAAGCATTACAGGAAGGTTAGTGATCACAAAGGCACAGATCTGCTACAGATCTTAAGATATTGACTCTGTTACAGAACTAGTTAAAGGGGAAGAAAAAAAACACCTCCTCCACCCTTCCCCTCTGCACTCCCCCTGCCAAAGAATGCAGTTTATCCTACTTATTTAAAACCGTCCTTCTGCATTATCCAAGGAAACACTTAAACCTCAGTGCGGACATCACAAATTAAAGTCTTAGCCGTATTCCCAAACCTACAGTAAATAAGAGCTCCGAAGAGCAATAAAACATGGCGTTAAAGCATTTGCAAGCCATTGTCATAGCACCGAGAGCCCTGATACCTTTGCAGACACAAAACCAGCCCCCCCAGCACAAGCATGGAAGCACTGGTCAGCAAGTCAATGCCTGCTGTTCAACTTGTAGTCAGGCGTTTGAGTTCTGTGTCTTCCAGATCATATCACTGCTGCATTTCAGGGCCTAATAAAATGTGAAGAATGACATGTTCGCATTTGAAACTGCGTTATTTCCCTCTCCTCTTTTTCACACATTCTTACAAAAACTTCCTTTTTCACTCACTTCTATGAGAAAACATCTCAGCTCCCCTCCTTCGGTTCCTATTTCTATTTTCGATTTTCCCTGTATGTCCTGCTGCTGCCTCCCCCTCAAACCCACCGCTGGAAACCGGGGCAGTTTTAAAGCTCTCAAGGTCATTCCAGAAACAACAACAGAAAAATGTTGTTGCCTTTAAAAACAACAACAACAAAAAAAAAAAAAAAGGAAAAAAAACCTTTAAGCACCACAAAACCCCCAGACTAAACCCCTTTCAAACCCCAACGCCTTTCATCAGCGGATCAATAACACGGCAGAAAGATTTTTGTTCGCCACCACTTCAAAACTATTACGCTCCAATGGAGATACTTACAGGAGTCACAGCACGTTTGGGGACGGCTCATTAGGGCTGCAGGTTTCTGTGCGGGGAGCAAACAACAACACCACAAAAAACCCCACACCCAGAACAGATAAAGTCCGGTGGGTACCACGGAACGGAGCGAAATTCAATCTGCAGATATCTCAGATTTGTATTGTCCTCGCTTGGCAACGTCTTTTGTTGCTCCGCGAGTCAGTCGGGGCTTATTTATTTGTTTCCTAAACTTCCTATTCCCCTCGAAGAGGAGCAAGGGGGGGAAACGCGATGCCAAGAAACGATCGCGGCTTCGAGTGCGAGGAGGGGGGGGGAGGGAGGGGGCTGAACGGCTCAAACCGCCGGCGGAACGGATCGATAAACTTTTCCTTCCCTTCCCCCCCCCCCAACCCCCGCCCCGCGAGCCGCTCACTGCGGGGCCCGGATCGGGCACATCCCGGCTCACAAAGCAGCTCCGCTCCGCTTCCGCCACACTGAGCGGGGCCAGGTACGCGGCGGGGGGGACACCTGCACGGGGTGGGGGTGGGGGCGGAGAGGAGCGGCTCGTTACCTGCTGCTGCTGCTCCGCCGAGGGAGGGGCGAGGCCGCTCACCTGCCCCCCCCCCCCACACACACAGCCCTTCCTCCTCCTCCTCCTCAGCCCCCACAGCGCCGGGACAGCGCCCGCGGCCTCGCACGCCCGTCAGCCACACGGCTCCTTCAGGTGCCGCCGCGTGGGGGGAAGGAGGAGGAGGAAGAAGGAGGGGGGAGGAGGGGAAAACGGGGGCGGGGGGGGTAAAACCGACCCTCAGACCTCCCTCACCTGCGCCTGAGCCGCCTCCCCGGCCGGCATCCTGAGGTGGGGCGGGAGGGAGGAGGAGGGGAAGCGAAGGCGGCCGCGCACGGTGCCGCCGGAACCCGGACTCGGAGGCGCTGGCGCTCGGGGCACTGTTTGTAAACCGCTCCCGCCGCAGCTGTTGCTCGGGCAGCCCCGCGCAACGCCCCGCCCACCGAGCAAGGCCCCGCCCCCATCCTCAGGCCCCGCCCCCCCCCGTCCGGCGCTGGCACGCCCCCTCCCGGCGGGGCGGCGGTCTTTGTATGGCGGGGCCCGGCGGCACCGGCACGGAATGCGGGCCCGGGAGGGGCCGCCGCCGCTGTGCCGAGGGAGCACCGTCCCGTGCTCGTTGCGGGTCCTGGAGAGGCGAAGCGGGTTGTGCTGATGGAGCCCCGAGAGCCGCTGAGTGCTGCGCTGGGCCGCCCTGGTCTGGCACTGTTACTTCTCCGAAGCTGCGGATGCTGAACTGGAATGTAATTGGGAATTACTGGGAATTGTAGCAATCCTTTGCCGTTCCAGTTGGAAGCAAGGAGCTGTGAGGAGTTCAGGCCGCAATACTGCTAGCAAAGTGCTTAATCTGCTAAACTCGAGGTTAGCACCTTGCTAAATGGGATAAGAAAGGCGAGGTTTCCACGCATCCCTCCTTCTTCTCCCCCAGAGGCACCGACACCCATCCGAGCTCACGTTATCAGGCTGAGCTCCCTCTGATATCAAACCCAACCTGCCCGCATGGACAACACTGCTCAATGCCACGACGCTTTTTTATTCTTTTTTCCCTCAAACTTCTCCCGACGAACAGCTCTGCTCTGGTTGAAATTCAGGTCACTTATAGATCATACAAAGGTTAATCAAAGAGCTTTCTGGATGTGGCAATATACCCACAGCACAGCTCTGGAAGATGAGATATGTTTATTGGGGAATTTGAATCTTGCATCACACCCACTTGAAATGGGATTCTTATAATGAAAATGGGACCACTATGTATTAAGGCCAAACTTACAGTGCTTCTGTGTCTGTGACCTTCAGTTAGTCAGACAGGGACACGCTGCGCCCTTGCTAGTTTCCTGACGGTTAAAATACCTCTGTGAATCTGCTGTGCAAACCGAGACCCGGGCTTTGCCTTATTCTGCTCGTGTGTGGGTCCGAGGCAGCAGGTTTTGGCCCTCCCCCTGACTGATCCAGGGGGGAATTGGCGCAGCGGT
The DNA here is from genome assembly GCF_038088225.1 of Cyrtonyx montezumae. Taxonomy (NCBI): domain Eukaryota; kingdom Metazoa; phylum Chordata; class Aves; order Galliformes; family Odontophoridae; genus Cyrtonyx; species Cyrtonyx montezumae. The sequence continues at coordinate 12,804,944 of NW_027072100.1, read as the reverse complement.
TGTTGCACAATGAGCGTTTTTTAGTGGGTCTTTTTAAGTGTGATTTTTACAGAATGGGGGGGTCTGAACGAGATGTTTGTGCACACATGCAAAATATTACGCTTTGCTGCAAGAGCTTCACATTTCTTTTGTAAGTGGCTGCACGTTCATTTGCACTAAGTAACCAAACCTGATCCCACAAACACTCCCAGGGTGAAGCACAAGAGCAGCAACTTCAGTGGGACTTGCGTGTACGTTTCAGTATCGATTATTTTCCGTTGGCAGCAAGGCAGAAAGAACAAAGCCGAATTTCAATGAAGATGGGTGTGAGCTCCTAGTTGTGCTGCTCCGTGTTCGGAGTCATGTGACTTCTTTAAAAGTCGTGACTCCTGAAAGTGCAGTCTTTTCATTGTCTCCTGATTTTTATCATTCTAAAAGTCCTTGCGTTGAGGACTTGAAACAAGTTCGGTGCCCAAAAGCTATAAACAGACAAACGAACTCTTCTGCCTTTCCTTTTAACCTCGTAACTCTGCCTCCTGCAAAGCTCACTGACTCAGGTTTTACAGTATTTGTTGTTCTCGTGGCACACTATCACGCATTGCTTTCCCCCCCTCTTTCATGTTTCAGCCCTTTTCAAAATAGTCTGCTCTTCCAGGTGAAGTGTGCTGACCTCCTTAAAGCCACGGGGCATCCCACTGGAGCCGGGACTCTGGGCGACCGTAAACACGACTGAACAGAGAACACAGAAGCCGTATGGTTTTCATCCACTGAGATATGATACCACCATGGAAAACGTATGAAGGTAAAAGGGTTGTTTCCGGAAAAAATGAGAGGCTCAGCCTATCTCTAAACTTTTTTTTTTTTATCCTCTCAAAATGCATCATGGAACATCACATCACATGGCTGAACTGAACACATGCCATGTATTTTTACAGATTAGCCACAGTGACCCCCATGATTTATGCTCATGGCACTGGAGATGTTTGATATGAGGCAAGGGCCAACTTGTAAATATAAATCTTTATGTTTTCTCCCTGTGTTTGTTTTGTGCTGGGGACATTTGCTGCTTTTCTGGAGAATCTTCAGCTCTCTGTATATTATGTATGGGGTAAAAAATTTGACAACAAAGACACAGGAAAGACTGACAGACCTGTGTTTGCTGTATTGCACTGTATGTTACTACACAGGCTGCAATATTAACTCCAAACTAGACTTTGGAACCAGGCAGCAAGCCCAAAATTGTGATAATCTCCTCCATAACAACAGAAAAAGAAATAAAATAACATTGCTGAAAGTTGAAGCGTTTAGTTTCACTCCCAAAACTCCTAATGCACTTAAATTTGCGTTTATGTTCTTTTCAATTACATTATGTAAATTTACATTCTTTAAAAAAAAAAAAAAGTCATGCTAAAAGTCTTGTAAACTGGTTCAAGCCCTGCTCTACTGCACATGAGAAAACACTGCCTGTCAGAGAGAATGAAAACAGAGCTGACCAAGCAACAGGAAGCCTTTACCTAAATTTAAGTCTTTCAAGAGTTAGCATGGGTGTTTTTTTTTAAACAACTGATCTGAAGAGCAAAATATCCAGGCAGTGCCTCGGAGCAGGAGGCCAGCCGAGCTCTGCTCTCTTGCACAGGGGCTCTCTCGATTTAGACTCATATAGAAGCAGCTATTAAATACGGGCTGCAGTGTGATTAGGGCACAAATGGGATTTCAGGGATCTGAGCTCGGTCCCAGTGCGGCCACAAGACTTTGTGTGATCCTGGGCAAGTTGTCTCACAAGGCAAACAAAAGCGGGCAGGTTTAAATATATATATATATATATATATATATATGAGCCCTGCTCGAGCAATCAAGCCATTATATGAAACTCTCCATATGCTGGCATGAATGGATAAATGAAGTAAATACAGTGTTTTTGCTTTTAAGGAGATAAGCTCAAAACCACACTCAGAGTAACTTAATGGCTCCGAGCTGGAGAATGCATTTCAGAAGTCTTTTGTAAAATGATTTCGTGCCGTGAGTTTGAATATAAAATTCTACAGTATTCATTTATACGCCACAATTTCTATTTGTGAAACCAGGATCATTTTACTTCTTTGCTTACAAAACTGTTCATAAATTGTTTCTGAGATATTCAGCTGAAAGTAGAAAAGAGGCAGGCTCTGCGATGAGAGAGCTTTATCAGTGTTCTGTGGCTTGTTTCTGAATTTCCCCTTCACACAAATTACGTCTTTCAGCATTATTTCAGCAACGACAAAAAGAAAATCCAATCGTGTCAGATGATTCTCGTGTTTTTGCCTCTGCAGAAGCACACACAGTGGTGTGTTTACAGGAAACGCCTGCTGCAGGGGCACTTCGGTAGTTAGGCACGGTCTCAGATTTGACTAACATGCTCACATGATTAGGTTTACTAAATGAAGACACAGATGAGACAGTGATGAGAAAGCTGCAAGCAATCAGGTTCTTGCAACATCAGATAATCCATGGAGCGACTTTGTGCTGCAGCCATGCACAAGGCTCCCTCCCCCCCAAGAATGTGCCCTGCTCTTGCATTAGCAGCTATCTCCTCGGTGCAGATTCAGTTACCAGCCTCCCTCTGTCAGCAGCAGCAGCTTGGGGGGTTGTGGTTTTGTTCTCCCCCACCCCCCTTTGCATTTTAGGCCAAAGTACTGCATTCTTTACAAATACATTTGTATTCCTAAGGATTTTTATACACAACTAAAATCTGTAGGTCTAGTCACTTTATCAACAGCAAATTTAACACAGAACAGTTTATTTTTATAATGAGAAAGAAGCTGCAGATTTTTTTCTTCCAGTATTTTGTACATCCTGTCTGTATAAACATAGATTCAAGTCCTGTGAGGCACTCTGACGGTGCAGCTATTAAAGATTTTCTATTTGACCTTGATTTTGTTTTCACTGAGTATGAACTTTAACAGACTTGAAGCATGACACGCCGTTCCTTTTCATTTTTCACCAGCACATGTATTGTAGGAGAAGACACGTAAACAGAGGCTTGTTCAATAGCATGTAGATTTCTCAGTCAAAATACATCACTTTCTCCCAGCTCATTTTGCTCAACCTACAGTTTCATTCCCACACTTTGTTCTGCAAATTTCCTTTATCAAAATGAGGGCACACTGTGATTTGAATGCTCTCTTTTCTTATAATTAATGGGTAAAACTAATTGAGATCTTACTGTCATATTTTTATCTGCACGTGTGTTGGTTGATAGTATGTGTGGCATCAGTAATGAAGGCAGTGGAACACTACAATGGTGACCAAATGAGAATAAGGATTTGCATGGAGAAGTAACGTGTCTCACTGGGGTGATGCAGCTGGAAGAGAGGAAGGTGTGTGGCACAGCAGCTCTTCCCTCAGGACTGAAAACAGAAGCAAACTCCAAGCGTGCACATACTGTACTATGCAGGGAATGAAAAGAAACACACGGGTGAAATATAAGCTGTGTAAAAGAAAGACCAACTGAAAATCCTGGAGTCGTACGTTCTGCCCCAAATGTGCTCTGTTATCAGGAGCACAGGCCCTTGATTTTTGTTGTAATTTTCCAGATTGTCCTCTCTGCTATCACCTGGCCTTTACTCTGAATATCAAGGGTCAGATCTAGAGATCTGTGAATCCGCTCTCTTCCTTGATTAGTTTGGGCTTCCAGTCTTCTCACTCTCGGTTTATAAACTACTCCTTTCCACTTCTTGGGTAAAGAAGAATGCAGCCACCAGTGCTATTTAGCAATTGGCACTATTTGTCAAATAGTGAGAAATTTTGCATTTTAAAAGCCCAGCCCTGAGCACACTATTCACATGTAGAGATGTACATACACGCCGAACTGCCTCCGAACTGCCTCTAAGATCGAGGCCTAAATGTGTTGCTTTGAAAAGATGATGTGCTCTACTTCTGCATTAATTAATACAACATTCTTCCCTCCAAATGCTCACACTTGCTACAGAATAAGTTGGTTTGCAGCAAGATACGAAACCTAGCTGAGATCACCGCTCTGAAGGACTTTGAGCCATGTTTCAGTTCTGTCCCCTGAGTGATGCTGTAAATGTAATTCAAGTGCCACCTTTTTTTTCACTTCTCCTTTTGGGATTGGTTTCTGTTTTGCCTTTCATTAAAAGCCTTCACTTTGTTTTGTTCTTAAACAAATGGAACTGAAGTTTCAGACAGGCTAATAATGCTATCTGCATGGTGTGTATTCCCAAAACAACGGGAATAGCCCGCCTCAGCATCTCACGATATTCTTAAATGAAGGAGCTATCTCCAGGTGAATTGCTCCCATCGTGGGAGCTTTGGCATTCAAAGACACAGAGCCAGCAGGAGCAGTGGTTGCTGCCCTGGGAACTGAACCACAGACGAGGAAACAAAGCTGTCTGCCTCTGGGGAGCAGTAACAGGGACTGGAGATGTTTGTGAGCATTGGTTCGGAGTCCAGGAAGCATTCGCCTCGTAGATGTTTTATGTAGGGTTATCCCAAGCACTGAGAGATGCACCGTCAAATGCATTTTTGGACAAATACGAGAGCTGCTCCAAAAGTAATGCCTCCTATTTTATGATGTTGGCTCTCAATGTCAGAGGCAGACGTTGGCAGCGTGGCAGTAGGGCTGGAACCTTCCTGCCGATGTCCCGTTACAGTTTGTTGCTGTATGACAGACAGCAGCAGAGTGACAGATTGGTGTCTGACACGGAAGTGTGTAAGGAGGAAAGGCATGAAACTGTGCTCCTTCACGTGGAAAAAAAATGGCACCCATTGACATTCATTGACGCTTGCCGAATGCTTATGGAGACCAAGCAGCTGATACTGGCACAGTGTGGACGTGGATGTGTGTTTCAGCAGTGGTGATAGTGACGGTGGTCACCTCTGCTGGTACAGGCTGTTATGAGTGGGGTATGCGGGCTCCTGTTTATCACGGATGATAATGTGCTGCTAATGGTGGTGGCTACGTTGAAAAAACTTGTTTTGTAGCCGAGAGTTTACTCTATCAAACAGTGTTATTGTGCTCTTTGTATCTACTGTAGTCTCTATCGAAATAAATCGGAGGCGTTACTTTCAGTGCGACCTATGGACTTGTGCAGAGCTGTTTACTTTAGTGTGTCCTCCCATTCAGCTGTGGTGCTATTACAGCACTCAAACAGCTGAATTGCAGGGCAGAGAGAATGGGAAACAAAAAGTATTTTTGTCGTTCTGTCATAAACTTCCAGCGTTAAAAATAATTGTCTCTCATAATCTGAAAGTGCTGGAGTGTTAATAATGGATGATGGGATTCTTGCACATGTGTTTATTAATTTATAAACACTGCACGGCCTCCCAGTGAAAGGTGTTCTATTAATAGAAAGCTAATATTGATCACTCCTCAAGTGGAATTACCATTTTGGGAGGGCTGCAACGTGGTGGCATTTTTTTTTCCTAATCCGATAACAGAAAGAATTCCGTGTTCCCTTGCTATCATTACTTGCTTCTTGCTACGGTTGCATTTGCAGCCTCATCCACACTTCCTCATTGTATCAGAGATGAAGGGGAAAAGAAAAAAAAAAACAAAAAAGAAATCCGAGGCTTCTTAGCGTCTAGAATGCCACCGAGCTGGTATGGCGAAAATGCGCATTTGAAAGGATATAAAAAAAAAAAAAGGCCGAGCACCCGTTTAACACGAGGCATTAGCATGACAGTTGACAAAGGCATGGTATGCTGCCAGATCTCACCGGTTTCTAATGCTAGTTAATGAGAACAAGAACTCCTTGATCTGAGCAAGAGATAGTTACCCCAAATATCCCGGAACGCCAGCAGCGATCTGCTTCCCCGTTTTGAGAATTATTGCACGGGAAGATATCGCTTTCCTCCAGGCCACGTTAGCTTTCCCCCCTCTCCCCACCGCCGGTAACCCGAGCCCTTTCCCCGCATTTGCTCGGTTTGTTTGCTTTTCATTTCTCCGCTGCCCCGTCCTCTCGCAGTGCGGCAGAGGCTGACCAACAGGTGATGAACATTTGCCACCCGTGCTCTGCTCCGAAGGGGGTGGGAGGAAAACACCACGCTTCCCAGGGCCGAGAAGCCTTCGAGCCGCTCTGCAAATCCACCCTCGCGTGCTCTCTCTGCGCACAGATTCCCCAGCTCCGGTCACCCTGACACGCGGCGGCATTGCCCTGGAGCTGCGGCACCGCACCGCTACGATGCTCGGGACGGGCTTTGCTTTCCCACCCCGTGCCTGTCCTGCTGCCGTGGGCCGGCCGTCGCCTGGGGACCCTCCTCTCGATAAGATGATGCTCACGTGTGGTTGTGCAGAGCTGGAGGTCGGGGTTTGCCATGCTGGAAGCGCTCTGCGTGGTTTGGTAGTGTCAAGGATGTGATTCTGTGTAAATCATCAGATTTGGGTTCATTTTTGCCATTATTGCATTCGTTCCTGCATGGCTGATGTTTCCTGCCTGAGAAGGAGCATTACTGAATAATGAAGTTCTTCTGAGGTTTGTTTGCGGGTTGGTTCAGTAAAGTAACTGGTCTTTTTTTCTACACCAACAAAGCCTGGCTGCAGATGATGGCATCGCACCATCACACACAGAGCACACACACAACTGAGAGCACTTCAAACTCCAGCGACTGAGGTCAGACGAGAATGGAGGCGACCCCTTCTGTGGAACCAAATGCAGAAATTACACCATCAGAAATGAATGGGCAAGCAGAATGGAGCTGTAAATCCCTTTCAGTTCATTCATTTGAAACGGATTATATAGGAGGAAAATAATTAGGTGGATTCTTTTTCTCTTTTTCTTTTTTTTTAATGTTCTTCCGTAGATAAAGGACTGTATTCCTTTAGAGCAACAAAATTTCCATGAACACCGTTTGGGAGAATACAGTTTCTGTGAGTAGGAATTCTGCTCTGGCCGCTGTGAGTACTGCGGAGCAGCAGAGCCCTCCCAGCACCAGCGCTGGTGCTGACAAAACCCCGGCCCAGCAGACAGCCAGAGCTCCACCGAGGCCTTCTAGAGACACTGTAAACCCCGAGAGTGCAAAAAGGCTTCCTGCTGCACACTTCCTGCTTCTTCTGCAGGAACAGCACAGACCAGTTTGCTTCAGACACAGTATCCTTATGGGGATCTATGGTGAATTAAACCCTTGAGAGCAGCACGCAGAAAAACGTATCCACCCGTAGTGCTGCCGAGTCCGTGCTGGTGCTGTGTGTGCACGGGTAGATACCTTTCACAAATGTTGAAGGGTGGCAGTAAATGAGGTCATTTGGAAAGTGTAAGAAAGCGCAAAACTCAGTTCTGCTTTGTTAGACATCGCTGTGATTTTAGACGCTCGTTACTGAGCGTGGATTTCAGGAGGTATTAGTGACTCCACGCAGTATTGCACACACGCATGAAGCTGGATGTCTGCTCTAGGCATGTCATTATTTTGCTCAGGTATGCACATGGAGTGATCGTGGGACCTTGGGAAAGATTGCCTTTCCTTTTACATGTGCAGATGCTTGGGAGAAATCAGAAGAGCTCAGCACAAATCCATGCCCTCTTCATTCCCTACGTGCACCAACACGACCTCCAGCTCTGTCCCCTGCTACGGAGCCTCAGACAGAAGCATCTCTCCGGTGTGGCACAGGGGGTCCAGCTGCTGGTGCCTCTACCTGCAGCCCTGCAGCATCCTTCCCCTGGCCCCACCGTGCTGCCTTCTCTCAGGCTCCATTTCTATGCTGCCCCTTTTTCTGCTACTTACTCAACCTGTGCACAAAGGCAAAGAGAAGAAAGGAAACACAGGATGTGACTTTCTGGTTATGTCAAGAGGATATATATAATTTTTGTTAGAAGTTGCAGTGAATATAGATAGAGAAGGGAAACGGCAAGCATGCATATGTGCCGTGAGTTACAGGAATATCTCAATAGGCATTTTACTCTATTCTCAATTTCCCTACCCCTAGCAACATGCTGACAAATCAAGAACTGCCATCCTATATACAGTCCTCCAGCTGTCAGCCTGAAGCACTGCCTCTCCTTGCCAGAGTACAGCCTTCCCTTTGTTTCAGCTTTGAAAATAAAATCACAGTTTGTAAAATAAAAGGAAAAGAATTCCTTTTCTAAGGCAGGGAAGTCACTAATCATTTCTCTCGTGCAGATATTTTAAAGGTTCATAACTTCATGAACTGCTCTGAACAAGAAGCCATGTACTGCATGACAATGGATTTGTAGTAACAGTATGCCCTGTATTTAGTATAATAATGACCAGTTACATAAAGTCCACAGACTCACTATGCTACCCCAGGCAGCTATTACTTAATTATATAAATATTTTCATTGATTTTGATTATTTTTAGTAAGAAACATTTGTAATCTGAGCAGTCTTTGTTTCTACTTGTTCATTTTTCAAAGGAGGAAAAATATTGTTTGAAAATCGCTGGGAGAGCTGAGCATGGTGTGAACAGTCCTCAGCTCCCATGTTGTGTGTCTTAGGGACAGGAACAGGCCAAAAGTAATGTGAGCATTGCAGGGATTTGAAAAATTGCCTTGTGGGGGAGTGAGTGACTTGCAGAGGCACAGCCCCACCTGTGTACGTAGCACAAGTCCTCCTTACAGCAGCCTGCAGTTCAAGGAAATGTCATAGCTGGCCACTAGAGCAGCAGAACCACTGGTGTGTACTGCTACTTCACACAGAGCAGCAGGCATCTCCATGCCCACTTTACAGATGGAGAAACTGGGCCTTGGAGAGGCCACAGCTACCGGGCCGAGCGCATAAATCCTTTAACAAAAACCACATGATACCCATGTAACATCTAATGAACCACAACCATGGACTCTCAGACATTAGGCAAAGGAGGAACTGAATTGGAAGATGCAGTACCCTGGGATTAGCTAGGGCTGCTCGTGTTTAGGCATCTCCAAATATAACCTTTTTGTCACCACCGAGAGGAAGGAAACAACTTTTTTGTCCTTTTCTTTCTTCTCTTGACAAATTCAAGGAGTGGCTTTGCCCTTCATCTGGGATTTCTGGCTAAAAGAGCAGCACAGGTGGAATTTCTGTGCCGTAGCCACAGATGAATTCTCATACATCCCAAATTCCAGGGAACTGCACAGTGGATGTGGAGATCTCGTGCTGCTTTTTTAGGAAGCGTTAGATTTATGGAGCACGCAATATTAGGATGATTCACACATGTGCAGTAAGTTGGATACATCAGGTTTAATCTACGTGCCATTACGCAGCACACGTGCATAGATTTCTGTCCAGGAAACCCCAGACAGAAGTGAGGCAGCCCCAGATTAGCTCTTCATAGCCAGGGAAGGACCGAGTGGATGAGGGACTCGTTGGCTGTGAGGAGTATATTGACTCTTGGCTTTGGAGACAACACTCGTGAGAAATCACAATGGGAAATACGGGGAATTTCCATCTCGGAAATATTAACAAATCAGCTCATTTCCCCTGATTCACTGCTGTGAATCCAAATTCCATCTTAGGGTTAAATTTATCTGAATCACCTTTCATCCTCTGCAGGTCCCAGGCTGGCTCTGTCTTGGCTGCACCCAGGAGCTCACCTTGGGCCTCTGTATCGGATACAGAGGTTTTGTTCTCTGTTTTGTAATTTCTTTTAATTTAAAAATAAATAATTAAAAAAAAAAAAGGCAAAAGAAGAATCCTAATTAGGTGGAACACTGAAGATGCTCATCTGGGGCTCTCATAGCTTACAAGCCAAAGACAATTAGGGAAAGTCCGTGATTAAAAAAGCATCCCTGAAACCGCTCCTTTAGCTCACAGGAACCACTCATTCATAACACTAAAGCAGGATGTAATAGAACTGAAGTATTTCTTAATTCAAGAGGAAAGCCAGTTTGTATAAGAAATGAAGTGAACGAAGCCAACTAATACGAGCACAATATCATGCGAAGCAATAAAACATAATAAGCAAAATCGCGTGGCAATAGCAGGAAATCACCAGGGAAAACTACTGCCCTAAGACTTCAGTTGGAACGAATCCCTTGGATCTTAAATGCTAATTTAAAACTGCTTCTCGGCAGATTTATTTGGAATATCATATCTTGTCAATAGACAAAGAGTAAGCAACACTAAAGTGCTGTGCTAACTGCACTCATACTAATCAAGGTCAGCTGTCTCCATAGGCTGAGAAGCACTCAGATGTGCTGCATTCCACTGCTTCACTTGTAGAATTTTCTTTCCCTGTATCTTTTAATTTGCTAAATGATTTGAGACAAACCAAAGCACCTGCATTTAATTAGTTTTATAAATCAAAGCTGACAATTCTTTAGTAACCTGTATTATTTCCCAGTGTGGCAAGCTAGAAAAAAAAATGCAGACAAATTTATTTATTGACCTGTTGTGTTTTGCAAGGACAGCCAATGTTATATTGATCCAGCTATCAAAAATACTGGAGCTGGGGCAGTAGCATCCAAGTGCCAGTGTCTCCGCATGATCACTCTGTACTCTGCTCCCCTGTGATATCCCCATCCCTTATGAATATGCAAATGCCCCCATCCCCCAGCCGGGCACCCGCTGGGCTCTTCCTCGCAGGAAAGCTCTTTATTGTTAGAAATTCAACCGAGAAGGGACCTTCAAATTTAGTTGGTGCATAGTTTGCTTCTTTCATCAGAAGCAATCATTAGTAACTGCTGTCGTAACTTTAATTATATCTTCAGTAACGGTTCCCCACCCCCAACACTTTCTGCAAACCTTCCTTTGTATCACCCAGGAATCTGATCCTGCAATCCTTCATGTGAAACCCCTATTGAAGTCAACGGGGTTGACTCCTGATTTCCTCAGGACTCACTTCTGCAGCACACGCCTCGAAGGAGCAAGCTTTACATTTCCGACGCTGAAAAGTATGAATGTGCAGAAGTCTTTGTGAGATCAGCATTTCCATTTTTAGTTCATGATAAAATTAAAAAAGTAAAAATAAATGAAGACTTCAGTATGTGACCTATTGGGATACCTCACTTGACAATCACTCACGGGTTGGGGTGACGAGGTCACGTTCCTTATTCTTCATTCATTTAACTGTTTCATAATTATAAGTAGCAATGAAAAGCAAGCAATCTCCACAGTTCATAATCTTCCTAGACCCCACGGTACAGCTCTACAAAACGGAGGAAAGAGTGGGGAGAAGTTAAAAATCATTTCCCATAATTTACTGTGATTGTGTAAAGAAAAAAATGTATCTTTGGAAATGAACGTTCATTCGCATTTCCAGCAGAATCCATCATGAATGTGGTAGCTGGAAAGACACAGAGGACATTGGAAATGGGTCTGGAATATGATTATACAGTCGATGCTCTCTTTCTCGCATGTGCATTTTTATGCAAATGGTGTTAGTTTCACCACCTCCACTGAGCCTTAATTCCCACCGAGGCCTGTGAGAGCTGAAGATCTTCATCATCACACCATTATTTTATATATTAAAACATGACTGAAGACAGCAGGTTAGGCTTCCATAATTGCAGCGTGCTGCTGGCGCTCCGCACGCGTATGTTTGCGTCGCGGCGACAAAGGCCACAAGCCAAGAAATCACTTCTGCACATGCTCACATCCATCCCTCATCGTGACCACACTGTGTGCATGACCAGCTCTAAGTATTACCTTGTGCGTGTTGTTAACCACATACTTAAGTGTGGTCTCAAATAAGGATGCATTCCTGAATCCAAATCGATCAATGAAAATAGCTGCAGGTGAAAATTCTTCATACATGCTTTCTGTGTATGTCATGAAATATGCGTGGTCGTGCAAGTACAGACCTGCATCACCTCTCCTTTCCTGAAAAAAATATTGTAAGAATTACTTGCAACGTGGCTTAGAAGCTCCCTCTGTAAAACCAGGATATTTTTCTGCTCAGAGAGAGAGCCAGCAATTAAAAAACAACAAGCCAACACCAGCATTTCAAATGCGTGGTGTCGGTTTTAAAAGGTAACCTGTTTGTGTAACCTCATAGTTGGAAAATAAACAGAGTTTATAAAAATAGTGGCACGAGCGACATGCTGGGCACGCAGATGGATAATACTGTGTTTTTCTTTCTGAATGTCTTTTGTCTTCAAGCCGGTGTGAAATCGAGAAGAGGGCCCCACATGATTGATCACCACACGCATCAGAAGGAAATGATTCACCACAACACTGCAACCGAAACTGCTTCAACACCTGATTGCAAACTTCGTGCTGGGGGACTAATTAACTGCTCTACCTGCTCCAGGAGCTCGGGAATGCACAGGACGCCTCATCTGCCATAACTGCAGCTGAGGATGCCGACCGCTCCGACTCATTATCACCAGTGGAAATGTACAGGGCTTTGGGAAAAGCATGGAGAGGTTGAAACAAATAAAAATACGTGGAATGATGATATTGACACATTACCTTTAATTCTTACTCCATGAAGGCATCGTTGCCAACCACAGTAAAGCAGCCAGGCTTCCATACCTGCCTGCATCAAGAACACACTTCTTTTTGTCTCAGGATCGGATCACTTTCAGCTTCAGGGCTTCCCTATTTTTTCTGTGAACTTTGGAACTTCAGGGATTGCAGTACCATTTGTGAAACATTGGCAGAACTGGCAGTATGAAGAAGAGCAGGGTCATGTTGTCTGGATTGAGATACAAGGCAGGACATGACATCTCACCCAGCTACCCATGCACTTAGCTCACAGCTAAGCCAATGTCTCAGCAGATTTACCATCACAAATACAGGTTTACAGTCTGCAAATGGTAATGTACCCCCAACAATCTATGGTTTCCAGGGAGAAATATAGACAGGCCATAGAAAAGGAAGTCCTAAAATGTGTCAAAGAGTGTGGGATCAGCTGGCGATAGCAGAGTATGATTTATCCTTTGGTCTCATTTCCTACATGACCGCCACGCTCTGCCTCACTGAGCCAGAGGACTTGGTTAGCTCTTTGGGAAGGCAACATGAGAAGCCATAAGTGCAGCGTCACAGTGACATCAAATGGATGCTCCCAAAAATAACCACGCAAGAATCTGCATTACGTCCACAGGTCTCATCGTGAGCAAAGTTCGTTAAGCACCTCTCATAACAACAGGTACATTTCTTGCTCATCCAGTTTCATTTTCCTTTCACTTTAGAAGCCCACTAATTCTCTGTGCAGAGCTGAAGTCAATTAGATGAGGACATCTCTGAGGGAACACTGGGGTAAAAGAGTCCTTTTGGTCTGCCCTATACACAGCAGTGTACAGGCCCCTCCGTCCTGACAACTGCTCAGGATTTAGAAAAGACTGAAAATGGTCATTTGCACACATGCATCTGTGGCAGGCAGAACTTCAGGGCCTTCCCAGCACCTCTCTCACATGCCTTCCTTATCTCCACATTAAAATGTATGGAAAATGGCAGGGAGTGCAGGAGCAGTCAGTACACAGCTGCAGGATTTACACCCACGATGACCAGCACCCTCACAGCCTTACTAAGAAAAATTACATACTGCATTGCAAATTTGCCCCAGACTGCTGACTTCTGAAGGTGCTTCCCTATAGGCACGCATATGCATATTTTTTAATGTAAATGGGAATTTCTTAGAGCATTACGTGGACTTACTGTATTTGGAGGGTCCCCTAATCAGTGTATGAAATCTTTGGCTGCCAATGCTGAAATGATATGAATCAGTTTCTGGGTGCACGGCCCCCACTCATGCCCTTGGATTCCCATCCCTGTGCACTCCCCACAGCCAAAGGCAGCGCCCGAGTCCGTGCTGCAGGAACAGTGCCCATGGTTATCCTGCAGCACCCCTGGCCTCTGGGGCCCTTCAGGCTGCCCTTCTTGGGGCCACCACCCACACTCTGTCCCCCAGACAGTTCTCAGGGGCGAATGACTTCTTGTGACCCTCCAGGCACGGCCACAGAGAGCTCTCTGCATCTCTACACAGGCATTTCTTGGGGCGAAGCAACCAAGGTATTGGGTTGGTATTAGCAGGTATTGGGCTAACTCTGCCACTCACTTGTTCTTTACACCCAGTCAAACCCAGCCACAGTAAGATAACGTGAGCAAACCTACAGAGTGCTTCAAACACGTGATTTTTTTCATTGAGGGAAGTGCAGCCACTGTGGGAGTCAAAGGAGGCAGCCCATAAATAACACGCAGAAACAGCACTGCTGCAGAGGAAACGTGAGGTGAGCACAACGCAGTTTGTCAGTCACATACCAATGGAGAGTGGGTTGCAATGTGTTCCTGCTGCCCTGCCTGCCCTGCGTGAGCATCCTGCGCCGGGCACGGCCTCCCACCACAGTTACTGTGCACTGCAGTGAGTGCAGAGTGAGACCACAGGAAAAAGCGAAGAAGAAAACATAAAAAAGGAAACCACAAATGGACCCCACAGTGTGCCAAAGTGTTCCACGTTCACACAGGGAGAACGGACAGGCAGGACAGAGCGGCAGGAGGAGGATGGACTACATACATGCACAGTTATTTGCACTGCCTAGTGGACAAGCACAGCGGGGTCAGTAGTTTTTTCATTATTTATGAGTAAGAAATCAAATAATGTAGTCCGTCCAGTTCTGGGAGACAGAAATGTTCTCTTTTCTTTCCATGAGAACCTTAAGCTCGTTCATTCATTCCTTCTTTCCTTCCTTTCTTCCTTCTTTTCCTTTTTCTTTCTTTCCTTCCTTCTTTCCCTCTTCGTTTCCCTCTTCCTTTCCTTCCTTCTTTCTTTCTTTCTTTCTTCCTTTCTTTCTTTCTTCCTTTCTTTCTTCCTTCCTTCCTTCCTCCTCTCTGAACTAAAACAAGAGCTTGAAAATAAGAACTGAGAACATGTGATGTCTCAGAAATCAGAGAGAATTAAAATGCACCCTGGTTTTCAAACCAAAGGCTTGACGTCAGCCCTGTGATTCTGTTTGCAGCCAGGCAGGACATGCTCAGAGTTCCCACCTGCACTTTGTCCATTACACAGTCAGCAGGTGTAGGTCGTAAGAGGAGAAAATTCTCACCTGCCTGAAACCTGTGTGATCAGAACCTCTGGTTGGATAATCAAAGGCAGAGCCCTTCCGTCAGAAGAAGACTCACATACAATGGCAAACTGCTTTGGTTGAAGATACTGAAGTGTTATATGTATGTTTTCCCTCTCCAAATGTAATTACCCACTGGGAGTCTGAATGCAACCAGGCAGCTGATACAGACAAGTTTGCACCACAGCTGTTCCTTATTTTTATCTAAACAGAGCAAGACTGACTGGGTACCTTGACATAACTCATTTCATCGCTGTGTACGTAGTGAGATTTTCCTCAGTACACAAACCTCCTCCCGACTCCTTCATTTTTTTTTCCAGTATCATTTATAGATCAGCATATTTCTATTAACTGCTTCTGAGTATTCTTTTCCTCCTCTGCAGCACGCTCTGTTGACTTCAAATTGAGATGAACTCAAACGCATCTAGGTGGCACGTTACTAGAAACCAGGCTGTTTTAGATAACCCATAATACGATTTATATCTACTTATGTACACTTGTGTATGTGTACTTGTTTGAGGAAACTGATTTAGTAAAGCAGCACTCCATCAGGTCTTATAAAATGTAAAATTCCTATTGACTTCAGTGGGCTTTGGGTTGCAGCTGTGTTATCCCAGCAAGGGCAAGCCTAGGAGCTACTGCCCAACGCAGATACAGAGGTGAGCGTGTACAAAATGACACACAGTCAAAGTTGAGCTCAGTTAAGCACAATCCAGACCATAATGGGTACACAGGAGGAGAAGTAAAGCGGCAGGACCACCTGGAGCACACTTCCATGGGGAGCTGGGAGGTGACTCGGGCAGAAATCCCGAGTGCCCACAGTCTTCTGCTCCTCACTTATAGGGATGTTTCAGCCCGCTGTAATTAGATTCCATGGATTTAATCCCCTGGGAATGTAGCAATTACCATATACCTGACAAGTGCTAAATGCTGCATTCCGAGGGGATTATCACCTCTGGCTGAACACAGAAAAAAGGGGAGGGGAAGAGAAATTTCCTCTTCCTCGTGGGGTGGGGAGTATGATGAAAACTGTCTGCTTTGCTGCAGCTGCTGGGCCTGTGGGCAGGAGGAGGGAGATGGGCATCGCGAGAAGGCATTCCTGGGGAGGAGCAGGCTACACGTTTATCTGTAATAAAAAGAATACGGGTGATGCTGTACACGTGGGTCGCTCTTCTCTGTTCTTGTGATGCTCGCACCAGCTGGTGTGTGTTTGTAGAGGGATTTTTATTAATACTGTTATTACAGAGAGCAAATACACTGCAGAGTAAGTGAGATTAAGACAATTGGTCTAATAGACTTCAGAAATAGGCGAGCTGAAATGAGAATCATACGAACAAAATGCAACATTGGCAAAGAAGCAGCATTTGTGCAGTATCACCCCGGGATAAACAATTTACTACAGCTTGTTAAAAAGCATAGAGCTCGGATGAAGCTCCTCTCATTTTCTTGCACTATCTTATCTCTGTTGTTTACAAGATTCGCAGTGATGCTGCGAGAGCGTAATTCAGCGCCGATGAACTTCTTGTGCTCGTTAGATAAAAGGCACAGTTTAACGGCACGGTAATAAGAGGGGAGGATATGCAGTGCTTCCAAATGCCAGTGTGCAGCCCATCCAGGCTGGGGCTGGAGCAGGTTCCAGGGCAGCACCCCACACCCCAGGGCAGCTCCTGGCCGGTGCAACTGATGCCAGATCCCACTGGAGGCAAAGCTCGTCAAATGGAGATCATTTGTCTTTTTTTTTTTTGCTAGGAAATGCACACCTTGCTCTTGCAAAGAGCTTGTCCCAGGGCAAGCGCTGCCAGGCTGCCCCTAGAAGCCTAAAAACCCCTCCGATATTTAAATAGCTAAGGTAGGAAATGCAGTACATGGGCGTGTATACGCTGCTGAGAAGCAAGAAGAAAAAAAAAACAGTGAAAGCAAAACCACATAAGCGAGGGGTGAGAGTCAGTGGAGACGGGGAGAGCAGCTGCTCCTGACAGCGAGCAGGGGAAGCACCGCTGTGTGCGGGGCTCACGCTGACACAGTGCATTCCTGACGCTGTCGTTCAGTCCTAGTACGGTTTTATCTGTTTTATTGCATACAGTGAAAGTCATTAGCATGGGAGTAACGGATCTGCAGCGGTACTAAAGCTCATGCAGCGGGCAGCACCCTGCAAGCCCAGCCCGGAGGGACCCCACTAATGGCTTTGTGCTATATGGGATCTATGCTGTGCATGCAGCCCTATATGGGACATGTGCTGCATGTCCGGCTCTGTGTATGCAGATGCACACGTGCCAGGGGCACATACGGATGCTGAAACAGTACTTTGAGGTCTTCAGGATGGCAAACTAAAGATTTGGTTGGTCTTTTGTGAAGGTGAAGTTCACGTGTAGATGTACTCAGAGCAGGCTAGGGCCGTAAAGGGTTTGTAACGTGACACCATCTGCATTCTTCATCACATACAGATCCATTGTATGACTGAAATAAATCCAGCACAGGGTGTGGTGTCTGTGCATTTCCTAACTCATTAGTAAGACTTTTAAGATTACTCCTGTCTTTCAGCAGCGTGATAACCCCGTTTAAACAAACAAAAAGAAAATACTTATTAATTGGCTAATAATAGCAAGTTGCTTTAATTTCTGGAACATCTCTCCTACTGGCACAAATCCCTTGACAGCAACAGCAGAGTGTGCTTCTAAGTTCTTGCAGTTCTTCAGAAAATTGGATTCAGAGGTGTTAATGTATTTCTATTAATATTCCCAGCAACCTCTCCCTGATCCATGTGCACGCCGACTCCTCTCAGTCAGACCGTACCTCGTCCCTCCACGCAGGACAGATTCCAGGCATCAATAAGGCACACTGCTGCCAAAAGCAATGGGAGGGAATGGGACACCACACTGCTGAAACAGTCACACCGTGCCAGACCAAGGGAGGACCCATCCCGGCCGCCCCACCCCAGGAGTGATGGGCTGTGAATGTGGTGACACTGCTGCTGGCACTCCTCGCCCTGGTGGGCACCCAGGAGCAACAGGCCAGGTCATTCACAGCTCTCCTCCATCCAATTCTACCCCTAACAGCAAGGGAAGCTTCCTTTCCCTTGGGCAATCTGTGCTCCTCTAGTCCTGAAGCAATACCTTTCAGGGTAGCTCACACTGCTGAGCTGGTTTGGGGCAGCGTTGGTCCTTTTAGACTCTTGTGATCTGCCCAAAGCAGATGCTGAGAGTCACCCGAGGAGCACAGCCCGCAGCAGTGGGGTATGCCGACCCCATCCACCCGTGTGAAATTCTGCTTTGCCTCTGACTGCATGTGAAATCTCGTCCCTGCTGAAACCAGTCTTGAAGCTTCCACTGACTTTAATAAAATGAGGATTCGCTTCTTGGCTAAGAGGAAGAAAAAAGGTAGGAAGAGCCCACTGATAAATTAACCCTCTCACTGGTTCTGGGCTGACTAAATTAAACTGCTGCATCAAAACCCATCCAGCCCGTGGCACCAAGTCAAAAACATGTTCTTGTCATTGCAAGCTGCCATGGGGCTTTGTCTTCAGATGTGGGGAGAAGCTATGTGCTCTGCAAGAGAGTGAGACACGTTCATGTGATCAGAGTGATCAGAGCATGCACAGTAAATATAATAATATAGAATATACCACAGTAAATAATATAATTTAGAGCAAAACATACACTGAGGTCAAAACAACATAAAAATGAAAGGGGTTTGTGTTCATTTGACTCATTGAATATACGATCATGTACATGTCTGAACCAGACCCTGGTTATTTGCCTCACATACTGCAGAGCTGCATGCAGTCACCTATGCTGTTCCTATCAGCACCTGCTCTGCAGTAATTCTCCGTTAATTCATAGCCAAAGCCTCACAGAGATGAACAGGGAAGTTAGCTGAAAACTAGTTGCTTCTAATTGTCGTGAAAAGAAATGTCAAAAGAACATGTGTTTCTACTTAGCTAACTGCTTACTAGGTTTGAAGCTGTTTTGTGTTAGTTTCTACCATTTAAATTAAATGTTTTGTCTCTAACATACTTGATGTGGCTTTAAGAAGCTGTGCTTCCCCCCATCCCCCTTATGAATCTTAATGTTTGGCTGGATTTGTTTGCAACATCAGACAAAAGACTCTGGCAGCCTGAGCCGGAGTGACATAGATTTTATGTTGAAACAAAGCGAAGGAAAAGAAAAAAAAAATAAAATAAATCAATTAGTGGTCATTAAAAACCAAAGTTTTCAATGAAAGAAATACTGTAATGCAATAGTAACACTTTGGGGTTTTAGGAGTTCTTTTAATTCCTGAAAGAGCTGTTTTGCAGTGCCCCTCCTCCACTCCATCTCTGTGAATCTGCTGTGTTGCAGAATGAGTCAGCTCTGGAATATCCGAACTCCACAGCTGTGCATTAGCATTTGGGAAGAGTATCAGTGTGAGTTCATATTTGACATGTGGAAGCAGTGACGCTGGTTTGCAAGCCATGGAGAAAGAGTGGGTCAAAGCATGACAGGCATAGGTGCAGAGCTCTCCCCTCGGCAGCACTACGGCGACTTTTGGATGAGTTTACTGCAGATTTCGGTGGGAAAACAACACGGCCCATCATGGCCATGAAACAAGAGCAGTGGGCACTACAGGAGGTTTTTTTGTGCAGCACGACTCAGTGTTTGATGCCTTAAAAAGTGCGTGTCTGCTTCTTTTATTTCCTCCTATTACCTAATTCCTTCAGGCCATCTCATTACCAAGGGAACACTGCAGCTTTGTTTCTTCGGGAATGGAAGATCAACTTCGGCTCTTTCCATAACAAATGTATTATTAGAAAAGAAAAATAAATCCCACTAATCACAGCACTTCACTGGAGCTTGGCAGCACAGCTACGTAGCCACGTTAGATCAGCAGTTCCCAGGGATCAGATGGTGACTCTGCTGGGTTCATGACCTGGAAGTGCAGGAGGAAACGGGCACGCGAGCCCAGAACAGCAATCACAGAGATCACTGAGAGCTTGGAAACTACCATTCTGCATTAAAAAATATCTATATATAGAGAGAGATATAAGCAACCCTACTAATGACAATTACACTTTGTGTTTGAAGGGAAATAGACTCAGCAGCACAGCCCCAGGAGCACAAGTACAGTGCCAGCACTGTGGGAAAGGAGGAGGCTGTGAGAGCCAGCGGGGCAGCCTGACCCCATCTCATGTCTGCTGCTCCAGGCTCGATCCCAGGCTGGGGCAGGTGGGGTCCCATGGCTGGGAGCTGCTGCAGGGCAGTGCTGGGCAGTCCCTATGAGCTGCAGCCCCCACTGCCCAGGTCAGGCTGGGCACTGTGCCTCAGCCCGGCCACGTGCAGGGCTCAGGGCAAGGAAGGAAGGAAGGAAAGATGCTCAAATATCCGGTTCACATCTGGGCTGCGTCTGTCCCTGCTGCAGAAGCACATTTTAAGAGTTTAGGCTCACAAACAGGCCTGGCCTTAGGAAAGCTATGCTGTGCCCAAAGAGGCTTTTTCTTAGGGGGCTGCAAAGGGATCATCGCGTTGGCATAGTCTGATGCAGCACGTATTGGAGAACGGCCGTTTACAGCACTGAAGAGTATGGCAACTTTACTGGTTGAGTATGTATCATTAAGGTTCCCAAACATACTGATATGTGTCACTGCATTTGGGAGTGATGTCAAGATCCTGCTTCTCACCGTGAGCTGCCACAGCTCTCACAGCAAATACGTTTTCATGTTGGCTTACTCAGTAGAAATATTGGAGGGCAAACACCTCCGGGAGTCACTTATGGGTAAGGTCACATTTGTACATGAGGGGATAGAACCACTTCAATAGGAGCACAGTCATTATGACAGGGAATATTTAAGTCTCTTAAACACTGCCCTGTAGCCTCCTTCCTTTAAGGGCAAACCCAGGCCAAAGCCTGGCACAGTGCATTGCTGCACTGGAAATTTAACTAGGCAGGAATTTCACACCTTTAATTCCAACCATTTCAAGTGATCATTAGCACAGGGAAAAAACGAACACAAAACATTTCATTTACTGCAAACCACACCATTTTGCCCGGACACTGTGATGGATGATAAGATCTATTCACAGCATTATTTACAGCAGGATGCCCAGTGAGTAACTCCCACAGTAAAATCTGTAACATCATGCACGCAGCCAAAGTAAGCCAATGGTTCAGCAAATAAATGGGCCGTGTTGTTTTAAGGAATGGCAGGTGGAAAGGGAAGGAGAGCTATCTGAGGACACAGCAAAGCTGCTTCTGTTGTGCTGCACAGGTGAGAGCAGCATGCACACCTTGCATGGCACCAGCAGTTCTGCCGGCGTGCGTGGAGCTCGCCAGGTCTGCGGAGGACTTGTGTTACAAAGGGAAGAGGATTTCAGTCTTCCTCACCTCGTGGGGTTTGGAAGCCATTTCAGAAGTTGAATGAGTATCTCTATAGTCCTTCTTCAGAGCCTTCTCTTTGTACTCCTCCTCCCTCCTGGAATCTGGCACTTTTCCCAAAATGCACACCGTGCTCAAGAGAGGGAAAACACTAACGCTGTATAATTTGAGTAAATGAGCTCCACATATATTGCTGCTTTTAGTTCAAATTATGCAAAAATCCAAGATAAATGAGGCTGAGCATAAAAGCCCCTTAGTGTGCAATTATAAATACTAAAATGGCTTATTATTCCAAAACAAGAACCTATTTTTTTTGTTAAATTTGCATACTCTGATGACTTCTGACCTGCAATAAAAACGTAACACAAGTTGGTGAGCAGCTGAGTCAGAACAGGACCTTCTGTTTGCATCATCCCTCCCTCCTTCTGGGGTTGCAGTCTCCAGCAATTTGCCTGGATTTACAGTCCTCTGCTGAGCAGCGACGGTGTGCAGCTGACAGCTCTTGCCTTTAAACATGTACACTGTTAGATTAAAATTCCTGGGCTTTGGGATATGTGGACATTCCGTGGGTCAAATTCTAGATAATAAGTACGGATCAAGCCCTGGGATCTTTCTGGCTTGAATATGTCTTTCCCTCAGCACCCGGCGTGTGAGGTGTGCCCAGGAGAGCTCATGTACAGCTCTGAGAAGGGATGTGAGGAGGCTGTGCACAGCATCAGGGCTGAAGATTCTGGGCAGCCTCCACCCAGGCCAATTTGTATTCTGTTTCTCTTTCTGTTCTAGTTTCTAAACTGTACGGATAACCAGTAGAGAAATTGGATCTGGGTATTGTGGTGTTTTGGGGTGGCTGATTGAGGATAATGCTTTTCCAGTCGTTAATTTTCGTGGACAAAAATGCTATAACCTGTGTTTGCAAAGCATCGTACCACTGCTCATAACACTAAAACAAATTAGGCTAGAAGAGACAGTGAAGGCTGAACTTTGGTTCTTTTTCCCTGAGAGCATCCTTGCACGTGGCTTTCCTGCATGCAGAGCCTTGAGCTGACCTGGCAGTTCTGGCCATTACTCTCAACTGACAGCCACAGCCACCCCGAGTGCCTCCTGATTCCTGAGCCATCCTGATTTTCACAAGGATATTCCAAGGAAAACCATGTTTCCTAATGAAAATCGCATGCTACGTTCATCAGTCAGAGCAGATAGAGCGGTGAGAACCTGCACATGGAGGCAGCTGTGTTTTCTTTCTTCTGAGGAGAAAGAGAAGCAGCGTGGGGAGCAGAGCTATGGCAGAACCAACTCCCATTTCACTGTAACCACCCCACAAGTTGCAACGTGTTTTCCCAGCTCCTGATGCCTTTACTCACATCAGTGCTGCAATACGAAGGATACAGGTAACACAGGCACTAAGGGGACAGATTTCCCTGCATTTCCTCAATCTCCTCACCTTGTTTCAGAAAGCCCTTACTCATGCAAACAGCTCTATTGACCTCAGTGGGACCTTCCCAATGGCACTAAGGTACTGGCTCTGGTTCCAGTTCACATTAAAAACCAGAAACCCTGTTCTCATTCAGCCAGACCCTGGGAACCACAGAAATGAAAGAGGGAAGAGAAAGTGATGCTATGGGAGTAGCTGATCCCAAACTAGCAGATGAGCAGTCCAGCCATCGATGTAGTGCTGTTCCAATCCCAACAAGAAGATTTTGCTTGTCCAACTTCGCAGCACTGTCCCAGCTGCCCAACTGCTCCCTGGAGCAGCTCACAGCCATCCCCCAGGCACTGTGCCCAGGACCACGTGCTGCTGATGTGTGGCTGCATGCTGGGCAAGCCCTTGGCTACCCCGTGACAAGGCCGTGCCCCCTGCAGACCAGGGGGTCCCATGCATGTCAGCTTTCTGGGCTGAAAAACGCAATGGAGATGGAATATTCCTTGATAAGGCAAGCTGGATAAGGAACAACCCTTGAAACAGTTGGACTGATCATATTTCTGGTTCATTTCCACAATTACAGGAGGGGTCAAGTGGAGCCTTCACTTCAGTGAGTTGAGTAAAACCTGGCAGCACGTGGTTACGAGGGAGATGATTTGTAAAGGCAGGATGCATTTTAGATCACATCTTTATTCCACGCTGGTAATGCACGAGCACCTTTCTGTGGAAGTGCTGCTTCTTTGAAAGCATCTGCTAATTAACTTCTATTATTAAACGCCGTGGTTGTTGTCTGGTCTGCCTGTACACTGGTTTCATTCTCTGTATTCTAATTTTAACTGATTATAAGTGAGTGGGAAAGTGTGAGTCCTCCACTTGAATTTCAAAAGAAAATAAATGGATTTTTTATGGCCTGAAGAATCTATTCATTACTACATCATCTGCCTTTGCAGCAGGAGCATGCCTTTCTGTTTCCCTAATTTTATTTCTCAGTAAGCACACTCTGCTTTTACAAACAAATCTCCACCGATCGTCCACAGATAGGCTCTGCTTTTGACAGAGCAAACAAGAGTGCAATTAACAACACTACACACATGTCAGAAGGTTGTGTGTGAGGCATGGGCACTGCCATGTCTTCCCCACATGGAAACCTGGATCAGGACGTGAACAGCAGTGTACCCACGGGCGCATCCGCACGACCTCTGAGCAGAGCAGCCCGTTCCTTCTGGCTTACTTCAAAGATTTCTTAAGGGGAGAGTCATTAAGAAGGGGGGGAGGGGGACGAAGGGGCATTAAGATGGTTTGAATTGTTTTTTCTTCATTCCAGTTCGTCTTTCTCTGCTGAATCCTAACTTGATTACCTCTATCGCACCTCTGGCGGTGCAATTCCATTCCTGCCTTGAACAAGGAGTGACCTTCGGATTTCGCAGGCTTTACAAATAAACAGCTCTGTTGCATGCAACATATGAGGCAGAACTTCCTTCTTCCCAGATTAGACACATTCGTGTAATTTAATTTATAAGATCCCTCAGCTGCTGTTTGAAAATATCCCTTTTCCGTCTGCAGGAATTAGAGGGCTGAAATTCGCCTATCAGCTCCACACAATTGTTAAAACTTTCGTGATTCTGTTGAAGTTACATGAAATACTTTCTTCAGCAGTTCTTATATTAAACATTGGCTTTCAGTTTCAACTTGAATCGCTGTCTTTGTTCAGCCTGGACTGTGTCCAGGCAGGCTGCCCCGTGTAGCTGTTACTGCATTGTGGTGCAGTGCTGTGTGCTTTACATTCGTGGAGGAATGGGGAGGGGCCATGGGGGGGGGGGGAGGGGGGGGACGACACTGCTTTTGTGTCTTCACTTAAAAAAAAGAAAAAAAAAAAGAGCATTTTTACATACCCAGGTTAAAAATTAATGGATCACGTTGGACTTTAACTCACTGCTCAGAACCAATGCGAAGTTGGAATGTATTTTAACTACAGGATTGGAAATAGACATGAAAATATGGAAGCCACTTCCAAACGTAATACCTCAGAGCTGCTACCTTTATTACAGTTGTCTTATTTCGTACTGCAAGTGCTGTTGAGGTACCTGTCCTGTTCATAGCTACGTCTGTTGCACACAGCCAACAGCCCACGAGGTAGAACTGCAAAGCAAGTTTGCTTCCCTCATTCAGGGTTTGTATCCCATTCGATTTATTATCTGTGAGCGCTGACATGAATGTGTTTTCACTTGGAAATAAGTTTGGAGATGAGGAGAGAGATTGCGGATGTGGACATAACTGAGACCTACCAAGGAAATTTGGCATTTACTATTTATCACCCTTTCACAATCCAGTGATCCAGTTAGGGCAAAGAAGGCATGTCATACGACCAAAGTCCCAGGGGACCGATTGTACATAGCAAATAATGAACACAGCGAGGAAGAGCTCGGAAACAATTACTCGGTTGAATTTGGTTTGAATAAATAGTTGGTTAATGTCTAGATGGGGATTTGGGTTCTGCATCTGCATGTGCCCAAAGGACAGAAGCAAGAACAGGGCTCCTCTGTCGCACAGCCCTGGGAGCGGGGGCAGAGGGCTGAGCAGCCCACCGCCGTGCGTGGCTGTGTGCCTGGCTGTGTTAGCCCAGCACTAGGTCAGGACGTGCTTTATCCAGCTGGCTGAGGAGTCCTGAGATGCTTACAGAAGGCAACCATTATGAACGTGCTTACCAGCTCGTTGGTTGCATGTACATCTCAGTTTTAACTTTCCCTTAAAACAACGAATGAAGATTACTTTAACTTACTTCTTGTACTTTATTTTTTAGGAATGTAAAATCCACTCCTAATCTCCAATGGACTCCGATAGATCCACGAGATAGGTGGAGCTTCAAAAAAAGTATCCATGAACTCCTCAAGCAGCGCAGCACTGACGTGGAGAGCATCTCCTGCCCACTGTGAGCCTGAGCGAGCTGCACGGGGGCACAGGGCTTCGGGATGCTGCTGATGCTCACAGTTCACAGTCTGCACCCCTGGCAGAAGCACCCGTGTGGTGTGCAGAGGGCAAGATTGATACTGGCCCCACATGAATGCTATTTTTAGGAACATTAAGAACTGGTCGTTTGCCACCAAAATTAGTGGGAGAGTTGCACCGTGTGTGTGCCCCACTGCGCTCAGAGATCAAAAGAGGCTCCGGGCCCACCCTCCTCCTCCCGGCGTAATTAGGTCCCTCTTTCTCTCTCCTCCACTTGTGGTTGTTCCCAAAATTGCTGACCTCATGTAATTCCTAATTTGACAAGCTGGCTTTTTTGGCTATTTTTGTCATAACAAGTTCAAAACAGAACAGCCTGTCTTTAGAAGCCTCCATTCATAGGAACGTTGGGACATTTCACGCAACACAACACAACAGAGGAAACTGAGCTTTGTCTCTGTGAAAATAACTGCTTGCAAAGACAGCAAAACAACAGGAGGGGAAGCTGCTTTCTCTTTGTTCCAAACCATTTTGCCAAGAGAACAGCAACAAAATCACCTTAGGTAAAGTAACAGTGGGCTTGTTAATAAGACATAAGTTACTGGCTTTGCAATCCAGAGGAAAACAAAGATATTGGGATGCTTTTTATTTACACAGCTAGAATACTTCCTCCTAAAAATGTGCTTCTTAAAGTCAAACATTCAATAGCAGGAATTACTAGAATGCCGATGTGTTGGTGTTGTTTTGTTTTGATTTCAGAGAAAAGTGTTATTTGTTTTGGCATTTGTTTTGGAGGGGTTTTTTTGGAAGTGGTGCCCTGATTTGTTATGCTTTTGCTTTGTTTGGCTTCACTGTTATACTTGTTTCCCTACGAACATTCATCCTTTTTCCTACATTAGTTGCTTGGTGACTGCTGTTGCTCTCCGTGTAGATCAGAGCTCAATGGGAATTTTGCTACCACCCTATTACAGACACAAAATTAGTCAGAAGATCTCTGGAAAGCCAATTTGCCCCCACCCTGGTGTGTCAACATTAATCAAAAGGCTTGACCCAGACAACAAACAGTACAGCAGGAGCAGGACTACCTGTGAAATGCTCTGTTCTTCTTGCTAAAATGTGCTGGGGAAATAACTGCAGCTCATATTCAGACAAAGAGCAAGCTGAGCAGAAGGACCTGCATGCATCCTGCTGTCCTTTGTCAGCGTGCATAGTCACTGATGAGCCAGGAATTAGAACAGCAGTAGAAGCAAAAACCTGCAGTTGTAGCAGCAAACACTTCTGGCAACGACTTCACACTGCTCTGAGTTATCCTTGCTTGTAGGAAGGGAAATCCCCTTGCCTGGCTGCCCTGACCTCGCTGCAGTCACTTACAGGGGCTTACAACGCAGTGTGAGCACAGATTGATCTGACTGAAGAAAAACTGTGAAGCATATCTGACCTCATCAAAGGCTATATGTATGCTAATTGATGCGGCACTTAGGATCTTCAGGACACAGGTATATCTGGGGGACCTGGGAAGCAATGCTTGAACCTAGCAGGGACAGCAGCGGCAGAGAAGTTCATTCCCATCATTCCTCTGGCAGCCTGTGGCCAACACTCTGCTCTGTTATCAGTCTCATTCTAAACTCCAGCTGTGGTTCTGCTCCTCCAATTAGGCTTTTTTAAGTAAAAGCATTCCCAAAACATCTGGAGGGAGGGAGCTTTATCTAGCCAAAAAAGCAAAGGTCGAACCAACCCAACCCAAGCTTCTGCAGGCAATACTTTGATTATCAGGCCTTAATTAAGCTCTGGCATCCAGTGGCCCTGCCAGTCTTTCAGGGGCAGCTCCCCACTGTGACAGTGGGAAATGCAGCATTTGAGATTGCTTTCCACCTCTGGAGGAGCAGACCTGCCCAGGACTTACTGTATTAATGGGAGTTGTACTGATCACGGATGGCATTGCAGGAACCCACGGCAGACCCGAAACCTGCATTTCCCTGCCACAAATACTGCAGGATATGCTGGATGGCCCTGAAGTTTCCATGGGAATTTTCTTGGAGCTAAATAGGATGATGCAGATGAAGAAAAATGTGGTTTTCTCTCATTTAGTATCTCTTTCCATGCATTGCTTTGCTACAAAGAATGCACTTCCTTTAATGCTGCCAGGCAAGACTATTTGGACATCATCATTGCTTAAGTTCTGCCTCTATTTTTTTTTTCCTTATCCACTTGTATAAAGGATAAGAACAATAAACAGAAAGCAGGACACAGAAGAGGAATGCTGTTTTTATCTCACCACTTCAGTAATACCAATCTGCTCTAATTAAGTGATCGATGAACCAGCAACAGCCAGCCGTGTATGCAGCACTGCAAACACGAATCGCTCCTGTATTGTCTTGACTTTGAAATGATGCCCACTGTCTGTTCAAACATCGAATTGAAAGGTTTTTGTTTTATTTCTAACCTACTTAGATGTACTTGTGAAAATGTTGGGGTTTCTTTCATTCTAAAATTTATTTTACAGTTTTGTGAGCTGTAAACTGAATGCAATGCAACCCACGGGTGTCACCAAGCCACAAAACAACGGGAGAAGCCCTCCGAAATAAAATGCAGAGTATTATGGTATTCTAATGCTGTAACAGCAGGCTTCTCTCACTGTTTCTTCTGACATCGTTCCAGAATCTACCAGAACTCATAAATCAGAGACCATAACAGCGCTGAAACTCTCTGAAAATGTGGTATGGGTTGTTTTTTGGTCTGTTGCTTTTGTTTTATTCGGGCTTTGTTTTGTTTGTTTGTTTGAGGGGATTTTTTTGTCACTTTTATTTTATTTTCGTTTTGTGGGCTTTTTTGTTGTTGTTGTTGTTGTTGTTTTTTTTTGCTTCCAAGGAAAAGATTTCATTAATGTTTCTAACAAATGGGTGAACAGCTTAATGGTTGACCCTCCGTGCTTTGGTCTCAGGGCTGGAGATACTTCAGTGATATGGTTTCTTTTCTTAGAAGTTGGAATTGATTTCTGGAGATCACCGAGCCCAGCTCACCCCCAAGGCAGCTCCCTACAGCGCGTCGTGCTGGTTGGTGTCCAGAAGGGTTGTGAATATCTCCACAGATGGAGGCTCCAGATACTGGGCACTGTTCAGGGCTCTGGCACCCCCACTCTAAAGGGGTTTATATGGAGCTTCCCATGTTACAGTTTTGGCCATTGCACACCACTGAAAAGAGTCTGTCCTCATCCAGTTGCCTCCTGCTCTTTAGGTATTGATAAGCATTGATAAGATCCCCTCTCAGTCTTCTCTTCTTCAGGCTGAACAGAGCCAGAATTACAGGTTTGGCCTCTTCGAGCCTACTTAAAACCTGAGAATAGTTTATAACAACATATAACTTAATCAGGGACTTTATCACCTTCTGAATATAAGATGCATCTGCTTGTCTGGAGGGATTTTTTAATGTTGTTTAACTTGCAGTCCTTTATTGTGGCTGCAAATATCCTACTCTGAAATCAACCATGTACCAGTGAGACTATGTTAGGAGCTGGCATAGGAACACTGAACTTCGAGGTGGGACTGCAGTGATTGCTACCTTAGTTAGCTAGCTCCAGTAAACAACAAAGCTAAAATAGCAAAAAAATCCAAGAATTGAGTAGTCTGTATGTGGGGCCACTACGGACTCTTATTTAGGAGCTTTCACATCACACCTCCCAGCTGCAGGGAGAGAATATCCTTAGCCATAAGTATAAATTTGTATTAAACTCTCTGCTCCATGACAAAATATCCATCTGAGTCACATTTCCCTCCAATGTTTGGATTTGCTGTTTGAATGTGATTTACTGGCATGTTTTGGAAAACTTGCATTAAAAATAAATACATTTTTCTGCCAAATGATCACAGTCTGCAGCATCTGGGATTCAAAACGCAGTCAGCAGTTACTTTGCTAAGCCACCAGCATCTTTCAGAAAGCTCAGTGGCCTGGGTCAGCCCCCCGCTCCAGGAGCCCTGTGGTTGCACAAGGCTTTCTGTTTCCCTGGAAAATCCTGAAACAAGCCCTGAGCTCTCACAGCAGAAAGCGTGAGCCAGGGAAAGCCAAAACAAAGATCCCAAATTTACCATTTAAAATACCACTTATTTTAAGGCATTCCTGTTATTTTATGGGCGCTACTGATTCTGTCTCTTGGAGTTCTGCAGTGCTGGAAAAGTCACCTGAGACCTTTCCCATTTGCTGTCTGAGGGCCTCATCCAAAGTCCTTATAAAGTGAAAAGGACTGATTTCACTGGGGCAGGGTGAGACCCCCAAGTGAACACAAAGATCTCAGTGCCACCAACAGCCTTTGGTTTGGGCACAGCTGAGGTTTTACCCGACGGGGCAGTGCTGTCCTGAGCAGGAGTGCTTCGCTCTGACTTAGGGCTTTGGTGCACGACTCCCTCTGACACAAGTACCAATGCATGTATGCCACTCTTCAAAACTTTTCATTTTTTTTTCTCCAAACATTTGTTCCCTAACTCAATCACACACATGTTGACAGAAAGCAAAAGAGAGACGGGATACCAGGAGAGCCAAAGGGAACGGGTCCAAACATTTCAGCAAATATTAACAGAACGTATTTATTTATTTGCAATTCCTGTCAGTCCTGAGCATTAGCAGCAATCATCAGGAGAAATTTCAAGCACTGTCAGCCCCTGGTATCATATCTGCTTATCCTAGTGTTAATTTTTTGCACCCCTTCCAGCTCAGATAACCACTATAGTTTATGGGTTTAAAATGGACTTCGCATGACGCATTGCTGACAAAGCAGTGGCTCCAGGCAGTCACATTACCTGTGCTCCGTATTGTTCTGGTTTGAGTGGGAAAAAAGAAACTTGCAAGGCAACCTTTTCCAAATCATCTTGTAAAACAATGAAAAGGAGAAGTTGCCACAGCAGCTCTAGCGTGCTATGTTCATAGCCACGTGTTTCGTATGCTCCCAGCGTTTCAAACATGGTTTTAAGTATAAGGATTTATTAAACAAACAGAAAAGAAACCAACACAACTTTGTCCCATTTGGCGCATAATCACTTGCTGAACAGAGCCTTGTATTGATTGGTCCTACTGCTGCTTGCAAACTTATTGTTTAGCCACATCTGTTATTTTTCATATATGTTGTTAATCCCCCATAATTAACTCATGGGAGGACTGATTTCCTCAGACTTTAACAGAGAGCGCTCCTTATCTCACCAGAGGTGCTCGGTGCCATGCAAGCCTGCATCCTCAGAGGGGCACACTGAGTTCAAAGAGGTTTTATTAGCTATGAAACACTAATTGGGTTCGTTGGAACTGATCCTAAAATTATGTATAATCAGATGTGATTAATCTTCTTTTGATATATCCACGTGTGCAGTATCTGAAGACTAACGATAACCTATCGAATGTTATTACAAATAGCAAAGTATTGATCATCTGAAAGAGGCTTCCTGCTCCTGTCCAAATTACCCTTTCCTGTATAAAATAGATTTTTATGGACTCTAAATAGGTAGTCTCATCCTACAGCTGCATCCATGTGTAAGAATTAAGTGTTTTACCTAAGCAACACTTGCTGTAGCTTGGTGAGAAGGGTTCTTCACTGAATGCTGCCCTAGAGAATCCTTCTGGGTCGATCTTCCTAGAAATATCTTCCTCATTCTTCAAGCTAAAACCTGTAAGGGTTTTTGGACTCAGAGTCCAACTCTAGACAGGTCGGGGAGCTGGGGGAGGGTGGGAACCCTCCGCGATCACCTTGCAAGGTACCAAAAGTCTGAAGAAATATAAAAATGCTGTTTTCTTTATGGGTAGGCAGTTAACATAGTGTGCCACAATAACACAAGCCTGTACTAAGCACAGAGAACATTGTTCTGATCGTGTCCTGGTATGACACCATTACAAATAAAATTTCACACATCATATGGAAGCCGTCTTCAAATCAATACAGCACCTTACTTTGATTCATAGCGAGTCTATATCCTTACAAAGGAGCTGGCCAGACTTGCTATTTAAAGTACTAATATTTAATTAGTACTATTAATGTAGGTAGACTAAAAATAGTGGGGAAGATTCTCTGCAGGCATAAACATTCATAGTTTCGCTGAGTACCAACAAGTTATACTTGTTTACACCAGCCCAGTGAATTAAACAATTTAATGTAATAGAATGTTTCCTACGAAGCAGCCTGGTGTGAGGACAGAACGGAACAGGATAGGAAGAGCACGGATGCTCAACAACCAGCAGAGCCCAGGGTGACCTCCACCAGGAGGCAAGCCAGCCCTTCCTGAGCTGCCAAGAAGATTGCCTTTGTGCTAAGTCTGGTGCTTCAGCAAACTACACCAGGCTTTTCAAACAGCAAGAATCCTATTTCTTTTTTGGTGTTGAGGAAGCAAGCAAACTTCCAAAGTGCAGTGGAGATGAACTTAGCCAACGCTGAGCCAGTGCTCTCGGATAATTATGAACTAATAGGAGCCAGATTCTTTTACCCTGTGAGTAAGATGGCGACAAGCGGGAAAAAGGGAAAAAGAAGAGCAAGCAGGCTTGTCTGAGTGCACCAAAAGGGATGGCACATGCACCTCGTGCCTCCTGTGTGCCACAGGCTGCTGGCTGTCCCAACACAACGTTCTGACAGAGAACAGTGTCACTGTGAAAGACCAGAAGTTCACTAAGGGCTGTCTCATGATGTCATGGGTTGCTGTAATGGAGGCTCACGCTCTCTCACGGCGGTGAGGAATGCTCAGGCAAAAGGTTCAAAACAAAAATATCACTCTGGGCAGCATTTTAACGTTTTTGAGGGAGTGTGGGTTGATGGGTGGGTGGATTAGATAGTAATCAGTTGAATAAACTCAGCTGAGCTTTGAAAGTTAAACTTCAAGCTGTACAGGAAGATTTGCATGGTGGGACATAAAACATTTAATTGCGCCTAGCGCGATTTGCTTTGATTAAGGTGTACTGATAGAAATGCACTGTTATGCAATCATTTTTACGAGGTATTCAAGTGCCTTAAAAACATATAAATGGTTTAATAATATGCTTGAGAATTCAACAGATATAATTAAGAGGCAGGAAAGTGAGGCACAGAGTCGTGTGGGTAAGCAGGACTGCACACAGACAAATGCCTCTTCCAGGAATGAATGGAGTTTGTGCCGTTGGCTGCTACAATGGAGTAAGAAACATTACCTTACAAATACAAATACTGTTGCAGAACAAACATAATATTGTGATCTGATAAGACGTTTCCCTTTGTTATATATTTTGCATACAATACGCACTACATCTGTGCATTCAGATGCTTATGTTATATTTAGTAGAACCTTTTGGCATAGCCTCTTTTCTGCCCATCTCTTTACACACAGTAAGATTCAGAGGAACACATTCCCACTGCTTGAAAAGAAGTAAATAAGGATCTGCTATCGAGGAAGAAGTGTTCTCCGAGAGGAGAGTTTCTTTTCACAAGTACTGAAACAAAACCTCTACTGAATTCTTGTTCATAGCTTCACATCACTGCCTTTCTCTGTCTAAAACCACGTGTACTGATACGGGGATGCACAATGAGCTGCAGCGTTTGCACACTGGCACTCATTCCTGAAAGCAGAGGAGATTTAGCTGCTAAGGTAAGTGTCTAGGTTTCAGTAGGTCACTTCTTAGGAAGAATGTATTTGTTCCAAAGGTTTATGGGCCTTGGATACGACACAGTTCATTTCACCACGTGGATACGAGTGGATTACTGAGCACGCATCCTCGCTGCGGACGTCCCACGGGGCTGGGTAAATGTTCTAGTGGAAACTAAATATTCCAGGAATCTTAAACATTCCACAGAAAGATAGGGTGAGAGTGCTTTTCTAATACTGGTGGAAGAGCGTGGCACACCGAGCGTTTGCAGTGAAATAAAAGCAGTGTTCATGCTAACTGCAAACTCTGCATTTTCCTTCAGAGCACGTCCTCTCTTACGCCGGGTGGAAAGCCAGGTAATGTTTTACATTCGCCAGATGCAGCAGGCCTTTACTAAATGTTGCATTGCACTGTTACAAGCCCTCGCTTGTGTTAACTTGTTGTGTTTGAAAGCAAATTTGCGAGCAAGTGGAACTTGTATCCCTATCTGTCAATAATTCCTCATCGCACTCCACAAAAAGCCACCGCTCTCCTTTTTCCCCACCCCCTGAATGTGAAATTGCAGTAAATCAGTCAACAGCACTGTTTAGCATATAAAGCAGAAAA
Source organism: Cyrtonyx montezumae (assembly GCF_038088225.1). Classification (NCBI taxonomy): domain Eukaryota; kingdom Metazoa; phylum Chordata; class Aves; order Galliformes; family Odontophoridae; genus Cyrtonyx; species Cyrtonyx montezumae. The sequence continues at coordinate 12,771,131 of NW_027072100.1, read as the reverse complement.
CTTCAAAGCGAAGCAGCCTTTTCTCTCCACCTATGAAATTCCAGACCACGCTCCTAAATTCGGGGAAATCTACTCGTCCTTTCTACTTACAATTCAGAAAGCCTTGGTGATGCATATTAAAGGGCTGCTGTCAGCTTTCATTGTTTAAAAATGGGCTGATTAAAAAGAAAAAAACATTTGGGTAAAGAACCCTTTATATACTGAGTGAGAAACATGCTCATCTGGTACCGCTGCTCTCACAGCCCGTGGAGGGCTGGGTTATACCAGCTGGCAGCTCATCCCAAACCTTAAAGGTAGCTCAATTGCTTGGCTTCACAAACTCCGTTTCAAGATTTTTATCCCATTTTGATAGGACTTTCCTCAGGGTTTATTCAAAAGAAGCACGGCCACACATGCTCAGTGTCCCCAGCCAGCTGTCACCAAATCTCAGGCTTTGTAGCTCTCGAATCACCTGTAATGTTTTTAACTGCGAAGTTCAGGGGAAGCCTTGCCCGTGCTCTTACAGTACACTGTATTAATCTTTATCTTGCATAGCATAATGTTACGTTGAAGTTTTCTCTCTGCCCAGCTACAAGGAAAAAACAAGAAAACAGAAACCAAAAACTTGCACCTCTCATCCAGCTGAATTGGTGCTCTCCTATCAGTTTATTGGAGGTAGGCTCACGCTGCCCATTTTCTCCAACAGTGGAAGTGCATTCCCACCCCTCTCCCACCCACCACTGCCACACTTTGCCACTCTATACAGATGAAAACATCCGTGAGGTTGTGCTGTAACACAGAGCATCCAAATCACCCATCCAAGTCCATTTCTTCCCTGTAGCAATCATATTGCTGGGCCATGTGCTGAGCACCCTCCTCAGCCCCATGCCATCCCTCCGACCAGGCTGAGTTGGAAGGTGGCTCTTTTTCTGCAGCTGAAATTAATTTCCCTGCAAGGAATCAGCATGAAGCCTCCGCACTGCTCAATAGCCACTTAACCCTGATGGTATTAGATTTCTTTTCTCTTATTTTAACCAGTTTTCATGAACAACTTCCCTCTTGCATCGCTGCGCATTTGAGAGGTGCAGGAAGTACAGGTAGCAAGAATTCCTGCAGGCTCTTTTTGACAAAAATATTTTCTTTTATTTAAAATAATAGCCTGAAAATCAGAGGCTTAACAGGGGCTTTGCTCATTCACTAACGTACCAAATCAACTCAGCATGGTCCAACCTCCACTAGTACTTATTCACTGCAAACTCTGCCACGTGAACTGTGGTTATCAACACAAACATCCTGCCTGCTACTCACGGGGCTGCACTCAGAACCTGCTCTCTGAGCAGCATCTGGGATGGTCAGACCCTGGCAGCCATAAATGGGACTGTCAGAGTCCTTGCACCATGCCCCACAGCTGTGTTCATGCATTTGTCTGCTCTGAGCTCAGACTGCACAAGTGTCCATGTTTCATCTTCACAGTTATCGGTACCTAAATTAGCTGATTGAAGTGAGGGTTAGGCCTGCCAACACAGCCACGATCATGCCTGCAGTTGCAGTCCATCAGCTGTGGGCTGATGCTCCGAGCAGATACAGCAGCAGCAGTTGAGGAAGGGATTGCCTCCAGCTGCGTGCCCTCACCAGGACAGTCCTCTGTGCCCCTGTGTGCCCAGCCTTGCTGAGCCACCAAAAAAGCAGTGGAAAAGAGCCCGCTTTAGTAATTTCAGCTGTGGGAGCATATCCTGAAATGTCTGTGTTGGTATCTGTTAGGTGCTGCTCACCATAACACTGCTGGGAGTGTGACACCTTGCTTCTTGGGGCTGACGGGCACTGCGGGGGCAGCTGTTATAAAAATATATCAAAAGAGTCCGTTTTGCAAAGTGCACCAGTCCAAACAGTAATTGTAAGGGCGCAGAATCTTATCTGTGATGAAAACAAGCTGCCTGGCAAGTCACTTCTGTGCCGTTCTGCAGTGCTCCTGTTGGTGGGCAGTGCGTGTGGAGGAAGACAGAGTGCTCTGTGACTTCATCATGTCTGGATGGAAAGGTGAGAGCTGTGTGCCTGCCCGTGTCTGCGACGGTCTGTGCAATGGCACTGCTCACCGACAGAGATCTGAACCAAAGAACACATCTGCAATGCACTGCATCCCTTTGCTTACTGAGTGGTTCAGTGCTGTGAGCTGCAGTCTGTTTGTAGGCAGGGACATCCCCTCTATTCACTGATCTTCTCCCTTACACTAATCCTCTGTATGTTTTAAGAGAGCTCTGAATTATTTTTCCTTTCAGCACATTAAACGGCCACATGAAGATTTTATCCTCTGTTGGACTGTTTGAGGTTGATAGCTTTTAATAAACCATAAATATTTTCATTAGCAGATGGCGGTTGTTTTTTTTTTAATCCTTCATCGTAGGTCCTTAAATGGGTTAAGACAATGTTGTCAAACCCAGGGGAATTAAAGAAAAAGTCAGGAACACGGGAAACCGTATGGTCTGTGACAAATCAATACCTTTCTTAATCTCCATAAACATAGGGATTTCTACTCTAAGCAGCTATATTGAGAATTCCTGGTCTGCCTTTTGAATTTGACGCTGAATTACACAGACAAGGTCTTGATTATCCCTCAATTTTGTGGTCCTTTTATTTTTACAAGGAAATTGGACAAGAAATAGCTCCCGTCCACTAAGCTAACTGGATGCTCCTACTGTACACTTACATCTTAATGCGGATCTGACACGTGGGTCCGGACTGCTGCCTGATTCTGAGCAGTGTTCCATCCCAAAGAAATCCAAACCTGAGGCTTAAAACTTGCTGCCCCCACCCAGAGGAAGAGCCATAGCCACAATGCGTTGGTTACCCCTTGAGTGGCACCGTCTCATTGAAGAACTCACGTTCACGGAGCATTGGTTTGGTCAGAGTCCATCCCACTCTGTAGTTGGGTCACAGAGCTCCTATGTGCAGCACAACTATTTTTCCCTCGGTATCTGATTCTTTTTGCAGGATTTTTTTTATGTTTTATGTCATCATCCAATTGAAGAACGTACTCTGCATTGTTGACTGCAGTGGCCATCAGCTATTGCTGCCTGGATTAAATGCAGGAGCCAAATCTGCACGAGTAACCCTTTCCACCTGACATGAGCCATCTGCACTACCCAGGCACTGCCCACAGCACCAACATCAGTGTGGCATCCAGGGTTGCAAGATGATTCTCCTCAAACCACGGGTACACACACTGCTACTGTTCTCTCAGACATCAAGGAGGGAGTTCACAAAGCTGTTGCCAAGCAAAACAAATCAAACCTTTCTAATGAATGCAACTCAAAGGTGAAAACAAGGGAAAGGAGGGAAAAAAAATGTACTATTTATTTTAACTTTTACCAGGCTTGCTACATCAACCTTTGGACTTCTATCCCCTCAAAAAGTTAGGTGTTTCCAGAATCAGGAAAAGCTGAAACTCATTGTTGGGTGTTCTAAGGACAGATAAAACCATGCCTAAGGACTGCAAATCAAAGACACATTCCTGCTGCCCTCATCTAATTCTTCTCAGAAGCATGAGAGAAAAACCTGATGGTGGGTGGGCACTGAGGACCAAAACAGAGACATATTTTCTTACTTTGCTGGATAAACGCCAACAATTTTTGACTGAGCAGCTCAGTGCTTTGTAAGACCCTCAGTCAAACGCTCCCTTACCATCTGCCAGGAAAGCTCCAGCAATGGTGAGATGCTGAGTGCCATCAGATTAACCCTGCCAGGCAGGCCCGCCCCACGGGACTCCAAAAACAAATGGAAAAACCCAAACATTCCCTTATTTCAGGAGTAAATGCTTACCAGTCATTCAAGACTCAGAATGATCAAATACACTTTGATCTGATAGTCAAGTGAAAATAGGCCAGCTGCAGCCCCATGTCTTTGGAAAGGTAAAGCAATGAAATAAATCTGTGCTCAGATGAATGCGTGCTTCTGGCACTGGCCAGCATGGGCAACACGTAAAACCAACCTGTTCATTAGTCTGACTTTTTTTTTCCCTGTAAGCAAGGAGACTTTGAAGCAATTTACTCATGGGCAGCATGATCTTTATTTGGCTCTGAACTCAGCTCGTTCATGTTCTGCTCCTATGTGAAGACTCTAAAAACACCATTTAGGTTTTTCTCTCCCATCCCCAAAGTGACGAGCAGTAATGATGGCTTGTGAAATCCAATTTTGCATTTTACTTCAAAGCAGTTTATTTCATAAGCTCCTGAAGCTTTTTGTATTGATTCCAGTTAAGGTCACCTATCTGCTGCTTTCTGCTCACCTTTTCCTCGCTGCTGACTGTGGCACGTCTGCCACTGAGGAAAATATGAAACCTGACAAATGGAAACAGCCAGAGAACTTCTGAAGAAGTGCACGTGTCTCGCTGCGTCTTCTGCAGAGAAAGACATCAATCTGGGTTTATATGCTGATCTATTTTATGTATGTAGAGACAGCTAAAACGTACCCAGTATAGACTGGACCAAAGTGAACGTACGTCCTCTTACACGTTTCTCACAAAAGTAAGCTTATATACATCTGATAGATGACATAGTTTAGACATGAAAATATAAACAGGTATAAAATAAAAAAAACTGTAAGAATTCAAGAACATTCCTAAGTATTTTTAGACATGCATGGTCCCAAAACATCCACCAGGATGCAGGAAAAATAAAAAATCTTGATATAAATTATTACTACAGTCACAAGCGCTAGTGAAGGACCATACCAAATCGTTCTGACTTCCCAACAAATCAGAATCAAATGCCTTTTGAACTAGATGGCAATCCACTGAATTGGAATTATAAATTAGGGCTACGACTCTCATGTCTGGCAGAGATTCAAACCCTGTAAAGCCACCTTCAGAAATGGGCACGACCTCTGTTTTCTAAGCAAAGGGTGCTCCTTCTTTGGCTTTGTGCTTATGTGCCACGAGAGCTCCAGAGAACAACTGGGAAGGCAGTAAGCCTTCCAGCATGCCAATTTGCTTCCGTCCAGCTGGGGGGAGGAAATGAGCTGGTTGTGAAGCAGCTGCAGATGGGCAAGGCTGAGCACGGAGGGCAGCCACTAATGCCAGGAGAGATGGGGCCAAGTGGAAGAGATGAACCCAAACCTGGTCCCTTCCACAGCCAAGAGCTGAGCTATGGGTGCTGGGCTGCACCTGGTCCCTGTGGCTGCTGCTGGAGCTGCCTTGTTTGCTTTCCATTGGGAAGACAGGAAATGAGAAAGACAAGCAGCAAAGGTCACACACTTCTGTGCGCCTACTTCAGCCCACTCAGCTTTTAGTAACTTCGGTTTCCTACCAAATGCTCTAGAACTGGTGTGAACAGGACCAGTCCACCGCTGCTCAGACGATGATGCGTTTTTCAGTCTGTCTAGACGTGATGTGTATTGCAGTTCTGTGCAACTGCTCAGTGCAAATCTCATTACTGGGAGCGTTCGTGAGGCAAGGACTTCCTCAAATGCTGGCTGGGATCGTGCTGGGGTTTGGTAGTGGGGGCCTGAAAGCAAGAAGTTCATCTGAAATCTGAAAGATGGGACTGCACAATTACTGCGCTGAGGCCGAGAAGCCGTAGAGAAGAGCGTTGGCGGGATCATACGAGGGGAGCCAGGTAATCAGCGAATGCAGCGGGTGGGAGAAAGCATTGTGGCATTCGTGAGCTGACAACGGGAAGCCCACATCCAAGAGAGAAGCAACCAAGGGCAAAGAAAGAGGTTTCACCCTCTGCACAAAGATCCACTGCTGCTGGAGAGCGGCACGCTCAGTGCTGTGCCTTCCCCAGCACGGGAACGTCTGCTCGGTGCCTGCTTTTACACACAGCCTCTGTGGGATGTGGCAAATGTAAATAGAATTACCTCAGAAATGAAAGAGTCTCTATTTGTGTAATGTGCGGTAGCTGTTTGAAATACTTTCAACGTCTGTGTTTATTTGATTCCAACTTGACACGGCAATTACGAAGAGTAGCATTTAAACGACTGAAATCTTTGCAAGAGAGACTGCATATATCTCCATTTCTTCAGACAAAACAACAGCGTAATCTTTCCAAGTGCTGGAACATCTGAACTTGAATTTCCATCCTAAAAAGTCCAATTATTTCCTTCTACTGTGCACAGAGCTTTTCTAAGGAAAAGCCATTTGCAAAAGGCAATCCGATAACAAAGTGGCCGAACTCTGCTGGGTGGTTCATGGCTATGCACCCACCTCAGCTCACACAGCGCAGCCCAGGGGGCTCCAGGGACAAATCCTGCAGCACTGCTTGCTCCTTCTCTGCTTTTAAAAGTGGCCATTCTTTCAAGATCACTCAGAGCTGAATCATACATGAGCTGTATCGCTTTAACAACAACAAAATACTAAAGTGAAGAGTAAAAGTGGATCGGTATTGCTGCGATTTTCAACTGGGATTGAAGGAATGGCAGTTCAGTGCACTAATATAATGCTTAACAGTCTGCATCGTATCTCACTGAGGAAAATAATCCATTGTCTTCCCAAATGCACTTCCCAAGTGCCTCCCTTGTACGACAGAGGGAACAGCAATCCCCAAATTATTCAGGGTGCTCCACGTGCCTATCAATTCCTTCGAGTTACAAGAGCTAACTAGAAGCAGAGAATCACACTGTGATCCCTTTAAAAACATCAAAGTGTCAAAATATTAGTCCCCAATCCTCACCACAATCCAACCTTTGGTGACTGTGCCGTGGTGTGAATGATTATTCGTAATCTGTACCGAAACGACAAATTACTTATTGATTTTTCTCTAATATTATCAACTTCTAAAGAATGATTACTGGTGTAATAGTTAGCCAAGTTGTTATGAGAATTGTAAGCCCTTTTGGTTAATGCATGGCATATGTCTGAGGCATTCAGCTAATTCACATATCTGTCTGCACTATTAATAGAGAAGGTTACATGCCAATTATCCAGGGTTCAATCAGCCCGTTTGGATACAATAGCTGCAGTGTTCACACACTTGATGTGCCACATTCCTCACAGACATTATAAGCAGCTGGTCCAGATAAGACCACTGGGGCCTTAATATTTAGGAATCACTCCTTCGTCCGACTTGGACTGTGATTTTTTATTGTTACGTTAACTGAGGTTTCTTTGTTACCTCCAATCTCTTCTTTTAAAATTATTTTTAGATTCAGCAGTATCGAAGTGACATTTTCCTCTTGTTAGGAGGGAAAACAGACCGTCGTGAATGGCTGCAGCAACACACAGACACAATAGATTTTGGAGTTGTCTAAATTCCCCCAAAGTAAGCATTCATCCACCCCGAACATCTCCACATCACCCCAAAGGGGCACATCACAAAGACCATTCCGAGCTAAGTGTTAAACCTCATTTAATTTTTTGCCTGCTTTACTTACAACACCAACATAAAAGTGAAAGATAAAGTGTTAGTTTAGGTTATTACTCTTACTCTGATTTTTTTACAGCATTGTGCTATGTGTATTTTGGGGAACTAACTTTGGAAGAGGTGTTCTCCGTTTATTTAGCCTCACTAAAGGTAAGAAGCAGAATACAGACAGCCAATTTAGAGTGCCACGTTAGTGAAGGCACTGTGAGCTCGACTGGGGATTTCACCACATGAAAACCAGACATTCATCTGTTCCCATGGAGATATCCCTTCTCCCAGTCAATCAGGGAGCTGCTCAGGTCAAACAATAGGCAGTGGTTCTTGCTCTCATCTTACAAACAGATAGCCCCTCCCTCCTTCTCCCATTCCCGGGTATTCTTGATAACATTTAAACACCTACAGAACAAGCAAGTATATTTTCAAATGACTGGAATAAAGCATTTGCTGCAGTTCTCCAAGCTTACAGCAAATTAACTGGGGCCCAAATGAAATAAATGAACACATGGGCTGTGCTGGTGGCTCGCCTTACATACAGCCTGAACTTCTTCTCGACAGTATTTGCAGTGTTTGTGCATAGGTAAAATGAAGCTTCTCTTCATAGTACTTCTGCTCCAGCAGTGTCCGGGCCACCCCAGAAGTGTGTGCTGCTCTCTGAGACAATCACATGCAACTTTTTAATTGTTGGAGCAGAACAAAAGGAAGACAACGTGAAAAATGTTGGGAAGAATGCAAAGTCTGGTTATTTACAGTGCCAGTATCTGTGTCCTGAAGGAATAAGAGAAAGTGGGAAGCAAGAAGCATGTGCACTCACAGCAGTTGTACAGCACAGAACAGCAAATGGGAGCTGAGCAATTTAGGGCAGGCAGAGGGACACTGCGAACGTGGGTCAGATGCTTCTTTACCAACTTGGGCCAGTTAGAATTATGTTTTTCCTTTAAACGGCTCCACGTTTAAACATTCGATTATATAATTTATACGTGCATTTATAAATCTGTCATTTCACACGTTATTACGTACAAAGCCACAGGTGCGTTTCTGCTCTTCAGGAGTGTGACTTTGCAGATGGTCAGGTATTACATTTTCCTGTCTCAAAATGTGTTGGTATTACTGAGCTCTGCACAGTAAGTCCACTCAAGGAAAAGCGCTCCTGAAACCAAATCTTTAGCACCCTCCTTCCCTTTGCTGATAGCTGCAGAAGGCATCGATGCTTTTGGCGGAGCTGCTGAAATTTCTTAATTAATTTCTTGATTAATTCATTACGGCGATGATTAATCCCTTGTTTTGTTTTTATGCAAATGGCTCGGCAGAGGAGAGAGCACCCGAACCCAGGGAAAGGCAGGTAACATCGGGAGGCAGCGGTGACCCACACAGCACCAAACACGGCAGAGCAGGGCAGGCACTGAGCACAGAGCTGCATCGCTGCGGGATGGGGAGGAGCTCCCTGGTTCTCAGAGTGGACAACGAGCTCGTGCAGAAGTGCATCCCCAGCAGCATCTTCAGAGCTCTGCACAGACACGGGTCGGAGGAGTGTCAGCCGCCAGCGCCCGCTGCCTGCCCAGGGCCTGTGTCACAGCACGGCGAGCACGGGCTGCTCCATAACTATTACTCTACACAGGGAAAAAGGCCTCCGAACCGCTGCGGCGTTGCCCTCCAAGTTCCTCCTTAAATCCTATCCCTGCAGGCAGGCAGCAGCATCTGCTCGGCCGGGCTCTGGCCGTCTGGATGCACTAATTGTCTCACGCACTAATTGTTTCCTACGCTGAGAGCTCCGCTCTGCTGCAGTGATGTGTGCACAGTGCGAGGCTTCCTCGTGTGCCTCAGTGCTCCTGTGGTATGGATCTCAGCAAAGGTGTGTGGCTCCTGGGGCTGAGCGTGGGCAGCCTGGGCCCTCACAGAGCTCAGCGGCCTTCCCCGTGCAGGCAGGTGGGATTTCAGGGCAGGAAATGCGTTGAAAGCAAATCACAGAGTGCTATTTTCCAACAGAGCCCCTTATGAAAATGATTGGAAATAGATCTCCGAGAGCAACGGAGCTCTGTTCAGGGGAAATCGTAAAGGGAGAAGCTGAAGGAGAATTCACACTCAGCTCCCACGATACGATTAGAACAGGAAGCTGCAGGTGACATCAGTAGCACGGACTGTACGACGAAGTGACCGCCTCCTTTCAATGGAGGCCCTCAAGTACAACCCAGCAGCCCAGCAAGGTGGAAGTGAAATCAATAGAGTTAAACTCCTGCCTTTAAACAAGCCCAACCTGGTGCACAGCTCCAACGAAAACTGCTTTCCTGTCCCCACACGTCAAGCAGAAGTTAAAGAGGTTTCCCTTCTCTGACCAATGGGGATGGAACAAAGAGTGGAGATCTATGGAACTGGCTGTGAACCAACTACGTAAATAACGGGGGTAGGGGGGGTAAACCGTAGTCAAAGATAGTTAATAAACAACACTAAATTTCACACCACAAATGGCACTTGGTATTAAATGCCCTTTGTGCAGTTCAGCAAAAACTCAGTGCCTTCCTCTTGTTCTCTGTGGTTTCACACCTACTGAAGGAAACATTTGCAAGTGATGCTTTTAATCACGCAGTACTGAGAGGAGGCTGATGAGTCGGCACCTGTCCTTAGTGCTTTTCAGCTATGGAGGAAGGCCTGGCTGAGATAATCATTTTAAAGAAGAGCTCTGTTTTCACATAGGGCAGCAATGCTTCGCTCCACGTCATTCTCAGCCACGTGTTCCTGCTGGGTCTCAATGCAAAGCTCAGCAATGACACTGTGACCCTTCGTATCAGAAGTGTGTGCAGCAGGCACTGTGCCTGGCTGTGCCCCAAGGATGCAACTGAAACTCAGCTAAATGTGTATGTGAACACATATGAAACATAAACCGTTATATTAGATGTTATCTTCTGGTACGGTTAACTACCATCAACATGAACAATGCAATCATGAATGTTATTTCTTTTCTCTTCTTTCATGAAGCATTTCAAGCACTGCACGATTCCACGGACATCGGAAACTTACTGACTGTGGCAATGCAGGAGGATCTGACACCCAGGAGAAGGGATCTGTGTGTCACAACAAAAATGAGCCAGAATTGCCTGTTGTATCAATAAAAAAAAAAAGTAGGGGAAGGTAGAAAACAAAATAGTATCTGGAAAAAAAAGGAAGTATCAAACCAAAAGCAGAACTTTGACAGAGCCAGGTACTCCATTACATCCTGGTACATCCAGGCTACAGCTAAGAAAAGGCAAAGGAAATCTGAACACTAATTAAAGTATTCAAATTTTTACTGATTTTTACTATTCAATTAGCTGGAAAGTTCTGGGGAAATCCGGAATCCTTTGGCATCAGAAGCAAAACTCATTGATTTCAAGAGTGCTGAATAAATATCTGTGCCAAAGACAGGTCCCTGCAGGAGCAGGTTGCACAGCCAAGGCGCATTCCCAGGACAAGGACAATACAATTAGGCTGAATTTTGGTATCCACATCACTATGTGATATTCAAACCGGACTTTCAAGTTCCTTACAAGTGCTGACAATAACTATTAATTGGGTATTCACACTGTACAAACTGCAACAGAGATTCAGATCCTCAGATATCAAGGAAGAGTGCCTTTGTGTTAAAACTTCTTTCACCAAATAGCGATCAAAGAAAAAAATGGTGAGCAACACCAGGTGCCATCAGTTATCACACGGAAGCAGCCTGGGAAGCTCCTACTGGACATGAAATATCAGTGGTGATGTCATAGTTCACAGGAAACCCAGCGGTGAATTCAGTTCCTCGTGTGAGTCCCAGCGTGGAGAGAGGAGCCCTGCGCCCCTCGGGGAACACAGGGCTCTGCACACTGAACAACACTCACTCCCTGCTGCACTCTGTGCAATCTTTAGCTTTGGAAATGATTCAGACAGTGATACTGAGTGTATAGGGAGTGCAGCCCACTGACAAACAGCAGAGCTGATGGGTGCTCCTGGGTTGGAAGAATATGCAAACAGAAGAGCAATAATGATCAGAGCTTATGCATGCCACGTGTTTATCTAAGCATAACTGCTCTGTGAACACCCCAAACTGGGTGCATGCAGGAAATAAAGTTGCCGAGGAGGATGTTATCAGAAGGAAATAAAACCACTTTGTTTCTCAACAGCACTTGCTGTTATTCAACACAGCATCTAATGCCGTGACACACTCAATTTGCTTTCAGGCAAAAAAGATAGCAAGTCTAATTAGTCACCTAATAGTGCACTTCATTATTAAGCAAGCTGCTTTCAGTGAGAGCACAATCATCCAAAAACATTAACAAATGATAATAAATGATATCCACCAATTCTTTAAACACAGATAAAGAAAGCGAGGGTATTACACAGTAACAAAAACCCAGCACTGAAAAAGTCTCGCTGCCTCTTCACCCATGAGTAATCATTTGGGAGGTTGATTTCTATTCATCTGTTTTGTAAATTTTTTTTGTTTTATTTTAATTTACACAACTGAAACTCGGTCCGTAGCTGATCCACAGCCCTGACTCAGCTCTCAAGCACGTCAGTGTGTCTGGGTGTGACTCCACCGGAGTCAATTAGCTATGAAATTAAAACAAAAGTGTGTGAAGGGGTCTGTGGGTGCCTGAAGCAGCCAACTCAGTGGGCACAACGTCTGCCAGCCCATAGCACCTCAGGGAAAATAGCAGAGAGAAATAGAGCCTGCTGAGTAAAAGGAAAAAATAATAATAAATAAAAATAATAATAAAAATTAAAAAAAATATATAAAAAGGAAAAAAGGAAAAAAGGAAAAAAAGGAAAGAAGGAAAATTTCTGCAATCAGGGACAGAGTAAGCACAAATCTGTCATGTCCTGCTTGCCTGACGGCAGACACCCTCCGTTACTGTTTTCTCCTTTAGGCAGCATAGCCCCCCTCCCTCCCCCCTTCTCTGATGAAGGTGTTTTCTGTGTGTTCTGTGGGACATTCAGGATCTTCCTCATTCCCAGCCCGCAGCGGGACGCCCGGAGAAGCGGGATCCAATTAAGGTGGGGCCCAGCCTTACCCAGAACATGGGCTCTGTGGGAGAGGCAATGACACTATCGAGCTCTTGCGAAATAATTAAGGAGACTGTTAACGTGAGATGCCATTGCTGGCTGTCAGGAGGGGAAAGAAAAGCCTTAATTTAACAGCGCAAGAGAGAGAGGAAAGTTTTAATTTAGGCACGCCAGCGTAAAAGTGAAACTACTTCAACTTAGATTTGCTTTGAAGGGCATGGAAATGAAATAGGATAAAAACTTGCACTGAGATTGTTGCCCAAACTGTTCCTGTTTTCTGATCTGCTGTCACTCAGGCACCTGAAAATTTGGCCCCAGAAACAACTCTGGAGAATGGCAGCAGGGCTCGGTGTGCTCGGTGCCCACGGCTGGGAGCACTCTCTGTGCTGCCCATGGACTGTCAGCACTGCTCGTGCTGTGAACTGCAATGGGAAGAAGATGCCTTTTATTTTTTTTTCCCCCTTTTTATTTAATAAAACCCAGGGAACCATGTGCTTAAAGTTAAGCACATGTTTAAAGTGCTTAAGGAAATAGGAACGGCTTAATGGATGTCTTCGGAGCGGCAGGGCTGATAAGACAGATTACAGTTTTACCACAGAACTGACACAAAAATGCATTCAAAACCTCTTTTGAACTAAGACCAGCAATCTTTGTCTGCACCAAAGGCTTCTGGCCTAGAAACCAGCAAACTGGGCTTTTATTACATAAATTTCCCCTAAAACGATAACCGTGCGCTCACATCGTTTGCGTTGGCTCTTCTGAAAGCAGATCTTGAAGGCATTCAGCCTCTCTTCTGTCATTTCACAGCGTCTAGCTCACAACCTCCAGGTCCGTGACTGCACGAATTAATTAATATTAATCCATTCATTATTCATACCATTATTAATTACAGCTAGTCTCTGCAGCCTGCCCCAGAGATCCAGCACAGACAGACCCACCGTGACGGCAGGCGGATGGATGGACTGAATGATCTCGGAGGCCTTTTCCCACTTTGATGGTTCTGTGGTTTGCCCACAGCTGGAAGTGCTGTCAGTATTTTCTCCCCTGTGTGCACCAGGAAATAAAAATAAAAAATTGGTATTAACATTGGAGGGTTTTGAGCAACTTAGCTGAATTTATAACCATTCTCTGCTGCTTCCTGAAGGGAGCGGCCTTCCTATCAGAGGGCTGTTGTGTTACATCTATCATTTCTCTCCCGGCCCATACAATGGTAAACACCTGTTCATTTAGCAGCTGATGGAAGACATAATAGCTGTGTAACTGTAAATAGTCAGCAGCTGTAAACGCTGATGCAAATCATACCTAAATGATTGAAAGAGCTGACAGAGCCTATTATGCATCCTGCAAGTAACGCTGCTCCGCTCTCCTGGCATTTCATTTTTCCCCAGCAGTGACAAGCCTGGTTTTGCTCAAGTAAAGGGATAAAAGTACATTCTTTATTAGATCTAAGAATCTGTAACACCTTACTCCTGTGGTTAAAGTTTTAAAGTGATCTTTTGATAAGAATTACTGTGCTTTGGCTCCTGTCCCAGCTCCGCTGAGGGCAGAGGCTGAAAGATATATTTGAAGTTGCAATGCTGGAAAATTAGTTGCGGGTGGAGGAGAATGGTGAAACTGCCTGTTCTAACCCAAAATGACACCAGGTTTGAAAATACCGATGGTAACACTGCTTAACAAAACCATTTTTTACAACAGATCAGCGCAGACAAACGACGTCTCCCAGGAGTTTCTGGCTCGCTGGTATTTACCATTCCAGCACGGGGAACAGCTCTTGCCGAGCACCCCCTCACCCCACCCCTCTCACGCCGCCTTCCGCAGCCAGTGGGAAGCAGAGCACTTTAACACATGAATCACCGGAGCGGAGTGCGGGAAGCAGCGCGGTGCTGCTGCTCAAAGCGCCCTGGGCTGTGTGCTGGGGATGGAGGCAGCGCTGCTCCCTCTGCTGCAGCCTCCTTCTCTTTGAAAGAAAGAAACCAACCGAACATGACCATACAACCAGCAGAAGCGCTTTCTTTTCCTTCTTCCTTTCTTTCTGCACTCACCTCCTGAAGCAGAGCTGTCCGGGCATGGCAGTGCTCACCCCTCCTGCTGACCCTCGTGCACACGTGCTGCCAACGGAGGGTCCCGAGCTGGCTGGGGGTGAGCAGGAGGATTCGTGCCAGATTAAAGCTACTGGACCACCCCTGCTGGAAGGCTTATGTTTAGATTAAAAAAAAAATGCCAAACAGAAATGTCATTTCCTGATCCTGATTTATTGACAGATGTCTTCTTTTTCTGAAGATGTGCTCACTGTCTCACAAGTAACTTGCAGAGGTGGACTAAATCCATCTGAATTCAGAGATGCTGGCTGAATGTATTCCAGCACCCTTCACTGCTCAGATAAAATATTTATGAGCGGGGATTTTATTATTGCATTATCCGTTTTTATAAAGCCTAATTGAAAGGAAGACAGAAAGAAAGCTACGGAGTGAGTGTTTGCATTTTTTAAACACACTCCTTTGGCAATGACTGCCCAAATCCTGAGGTCTGTACCTTTTAGCTGATGGTACACTGTGACAGCATAGAAACCTGCAGAGCAGAATCGCTTACCAGATACCATCTGTAAGTATTTTTACACTAAATATTGTTACAGGGTACTGATTAATTTCATGTCACAATGCCTTGTGTTACGAGAGTGTGCTCTCTAACATCTCTAAGTTACACACCTCCTTTCTTCCTGCTCCCTCTTCCTCCTACTCCTTAGTATCAAATTGCATTGAAGTCAATTAAGAACTGCTCATTTATTATACACACCTTGTTAAAGCGAGAAGGATAATTGAATGCCAAGACTCCCTTTCGTTCATGTCCATGATTTAAAGTAACACGATAGGTAATAAGGATTTTTGAGATTAGATGGCTTATAAATAGATGTATGGGATTTTTTTTGAAGGCTCTATTGTAGGAAGGCCCATTTCTTTGATTTTAACTATTGGAGTGTGCGTTAACCTGTGGGGCTGATGTTGTGGGGATGGGGGATTAAGCCCTTTTTTGAATTTCTGTAAGCGAAAGGTTTTATTGGAGGAGGAGAACGAGGAGGGTGGCAAAGGCAAAAAAGACATCTGGAGAATGAATGATGAGCAGAGCCCTTTGTGCCACCATTTGGTTTTAACACTAGGGTTGCTGTGAAATGGTGGCTGTTGCTAATGCAGGGGCAGCACGAAAATCCCCCAGCTGCAATCCCTTCTGCCCAAGCAAAGGTGATACAAAAAGGAGCTAAGGGAGAAAAGAATCTCTAAGACAACTTTCTGACAGTTCCTAATGTGACGCTGATGAATACAGAATGCAAAATAAACTTCTCTCTTTTATTACGCATGTGTGGTTCAGTCCATTTGGAACACCTGTACTTTGTCATCGTTATCATTTCGATAAGATTGAGCCATTAAAGAGCACACTCTGTTCCACCAACAAACGCAGGATTCTATCTCACATCTTTGAGTTATTAAATAACAACATATAAGATATCCTGGGAAGCTCAGAGGTACCCAGGCTGTCAGCCATGCTCATGGAAAGCTCGCTCTTACTGAAATGCCACAGCTTTACCATAGAGAAAGCTGGGCTGGGAGGCGACTGCTGCTGATGTGCATGGGTGGGGAAGTCTTCCTTCTACTAATATCTCCCATTTAATAAGTGCATTTTGCCAGAAAAGGAGGGTTTTAAACATGAAATCAACGCACATCTCTTTTATGGTGCCCATTTTCCTTTTGTTTTCTTTAGACCGCTCCTTTCATGCAAGCAAAAATCTGAATTGTCACTTTTTCCCCTTTTTCCCCCTGAGGAATGTACATACAGATCAGATAAAGTAAGGTTCAGGCTACTGAATTCTGCACCCATAAATTACAGTTCGGACAGGAAAGCCATGCTGAAAAACACCTCCTTAAGTGCTCCTTCCCTGTGAGCAGTCTAGTTCATCCAAGGTGACTCATTTAAATACATATTTAAGGCCAAATGTCATTCCACTGTTATTTATTAGCTGAACGCAAAGTTCCTCGCACAGAATTGGAAAGCAGCAATCCCAAAGTGGAGGAGTGCGCACCGCAGCCGCTACGGATTTATTTTACTGCTTCTGAGAGATGAACTTACTCTGGAGACTCTAAAATATTAATTCTCAGGTGAAATAAAAATAAAACCTTTTGAGGAACAGCTACCGGTTCCACACGCAGCGGTCTGGTGAGGTTAAATACGTTGGGCATTTTCTGAGCCAGTAGGAAGACAGAATGAGGCTGGATTGCGGTTTAATGATTCTCCAAATGCCTTTTTTGTTTTGTCCCGTTGTCTCGAGGGCTCTTCCTATCACACCAGACTTCACCAAGGGCGGACAAAGTGCACATGTTTGACTGGGGGTCTGAACAAGGAGTGACTGCCAGGAGATCTTTTTCCTTCAAGAAATGCTATGAAATAAACAAGAAAATTATTAAGGAAATATCCCTGCCCTATTTCCTTGAAGGAAGAGGGGCTGATTTTCACTTTTATTACTATTTTCCTTCTTGTCCTGTGAACCTCTTCCCCAGTGGGTGGTGAAGGTTTTAAATGCTGATATTTAAATGTCTTCAAGGAATAACTCAGTTACAGTGAAGGAGAGCAAGATGAATGGGAACCAAACCTCGAACCTCTGGCAGTTTATCCAGAAATCCAATTATTTTAAAATATCGTTTTAAACATAAGGGAATGTGAATTTTAAAAAGGAGCGATAGAATTTGGGCTTGGACTGTATTTGTAGGTGTTTAGGACCGTGTTTCTGCTTAAAGATGCTTCAGGGTCATTATGTCCTTCTTACAAACAGATTCTCCTATCATATTATGGTTTGTTTACTTCAAAGACAGAGCAGCCATGCTTTACAGGCAGACTAAAATGTGTGTCAGTGGTTTTAACTTTCTGTGGAAACTTCAGAGTTTGGTCATCAGAACGTTAGGTGCGATTCTGTGTTAGCTTTAGGCAATGACACACGTGGGAGCCATGGAAATGGAAGCTGCTGACGTGCAAAAAAGAGAAAGAAAAAGGAACCGTAACCCCTGTTGCTTTCTTTTTGAACATAATTGCATGTAAATACAGTGAGACAGAAACCCAGCACAGGCAGTGGAAGGTGCTTGGTCTGCATGACGATTGGCACACCCAGGTCTGCTTTTTCTCCCCACCCCCATCCCTGCAGTGTTCACGCACCAAAGTGCTCAGATTTTTGCATACCTGAATCACATCAGCTACATATCTGCTGTGCACCTTCAGAGTGGGTCAGTGTGGGACCAAAAGAGCTTCCATGCAGAGCTCTGCTTTGTGAATCCTGAAGTTCAGTTGGCACTAGCTGTAAAACAGTAACCCCCTGGGTTGTCGATTTTCAGGAACACCTCCACCAGCAAAAAAAACCCACTCCATAAATAGGCAGCTGCTCCTTGAGAGTGCTTTTCTCAGTTAAGAAGTTAACTGCATTTTGGAACAAGCGAGAAAAGATTATGTGCTGGGATATCAGAAAGTGAAACTGAACAAATATGACATGATAGAGTCCTAAAATATAGGCAAGCATGGACCAAGTCATAACTACACATTGCTCTATTACAGCTTGATGCAAAGCAGTCGCCCTGGATCAGGCCCACTGAGAGGACACATCCTCAGCTTTGAAAGCCCTTCAGTTGGTATTAAACACTCCACTCATATACACACTATATCACCATAAATTTCACAAAACATTCTCCAATCTGTTCTGGATTAGTTTTTTACTGCTACAATCTCTGAAGCTCCACCTGTCTATCAGCACATGCTGGGAAGGGCTGCACAGCTGCACGAAGGCATGGGGCAGCAATGAGAGGAGAACCTGAGGATGGGCCCTGAAAGCTGGAGGTGGGCACTGCAACCTGCGCTGCACTGCCACCTCAGAGTAAGCTAAATGCTCTCTGAAAGTATGCCTGTCATCAGTGCTCCAGACTGGCAGCCATATAAAACATTACATGAAAATAGAGATGCTCAGACAACCACTGTGTGAGGTTCTTACAGCAACAGGTTTATCCATTAAACTGATGATAACTGTTTGTCGATCAGGTAGAACCACGTCTGAGGCAGAAACATCTCATTCAAGTTTGAAGAAGGAGAGTGTGATGAGAACCCCTTGCCTACGTAGTTCAGAGCTCCTGCATCCCAAGTGCTTCATCTGTTTGGAGGCTTTGCATGGGTGCAGGCCTGTGGACTGGATTCAGACAGAACTCAGACACACACTGAGAAAGCATTTACAGAGATACAATGGCTTTTTCTTCTAAATTGTCACCTTAATGACTCACTGGGAGTTCTTGCACACAAACTCATACAAAAATCCGTCGAGCAATAGTTTACAATAAAAAAGCTTACGTGTCAGCAGTAGCATTGCCATTTGTAAGAAGCTGGTCAATGTCTGGGCAAGATTTCTGACTAAGAAACATTTCCTACTGCCTAAAATATGTGGGGGTAATTTTACTGGGAAAATCTGAAAGGTGTTGCCATCTACAGCATCTGCATAGACAAGGGGAAGTTCCTAACGCCCACAGATGTGACCCTGCTCAGTTGTGTGCATGGAAGGCAGCCTTTGTTCAGCCAGAACCTGACTGAAATTCAGGGCTTTTATTCTACGTCAGCTGCTTTGACCACAGACAGCAGAGGCCAGGCCGGTTCCTCTGAAGGAGGTGTGCAGAGTTTGTGAATAAAGCACTTATATCAGAGAAGACACCAATGTCTGCATGACTGACGTAGAAACATGGAGGCACAGATTCCATGATTTGCTTGAGATCTGAAGTTAATTCAGCATCACAGAGCAATACATGCGCTTCCTAACTCCAGCTCAAACCCCCGTGGTGATGTCTGTCCTACTGGCTAGTTTTCACTCGGTGTGTTCCAGATGCAGTTGGATTTTCTGAACAATTTGATCCCCTGAATTCCAGGGAAATGCTCAGTCCCACTCAGGGCACACAACTTCTTCATTATCCACCTGACATCTTGCACTAGGGCACACAACTTCTCTACAGATGTAAGAACTCAGTTTTCTGAGTGCTGAATTTTTTGCATATTGATACTTCAAATTCACGAGGCTTACAGTAAAAATTCATATCTATTCCTTATGTTGCATCTACTTTAATTGTAATATAAGTAGGAAGGGCAGCAGACAAATAGCAACGTGAACATTACAGCTGTAAGCAGTGCATTGCTTGGAACAGAAAAGTGTTATTTATTATTGCCTGAAAAGTCTCATACATTCAGACATTTCTCAGCCAACTTTCCCTACAGAAAACGTTTACAGAAAGAAACGTTTCGTTTCTAACTAAGAGAGAAGTGTGACTTGTTTGCTGCTAGTGCTGTATCTAATACTGTGGCCATTTGGATCTTAGATGCTGGAAAGAAGAGAAAAGAAGGTATTAACATATCAATTAAATGCTCTCCTCAGGAGCCAGGGAGTGAGAACAATATTTGCATCTACAGTTTGGTAACAGCACAGCCAAGGCTGCGAGGGAAAATTCTTGAATCAGAGTTTAATGCGATGGTCTCTGTTCTCAAAAGAGAAACAAAAAGCCACCACTGAATGCACGTGCTCAATATCACAGCAAATCACCACTGAAGACCTGAACTCCTCTCAGTTAGGTGAAGCATGAGCTCCCATAACAGCAGGTGAGCCCGGAGCTGCTTGCTGCTGTCCCCTGTGGCTCCCAGTTAGGAAATGATGCAGCTCAACAGAACTAAAACCATTTAGAGGACATAATAAATTCACTGCTACTGAGGAAATTATATCTTTGCATAATAATCACCATCTCAAATAAGATCTCAGCAAATAAACATCTTCTCCCTCATGCTGGTCAGCCTGATGTTTGGGATGTTCAAGGACTTTGCACCAGAAGACCCCATCCATGGCAGATTTATTTTCTAACCCACATCTGTTAGTAGTGCCTCGTGCCTTGGAGGCTGGGAAGCCAGCGTTTCTTTTCTTGCGCTATCTAAGGTACCTATGGCTATTTCTGATACGCATCTAACTCTTTTTGGCTTCAATAACATCTTGTGATAATGAATTCCATGGAACATTTTTGTTGCCCGGCAAAAACTATTTCCTTTAGCCATCTTAAACATGTCACTCGTCTCTTAGCCACCTTTATTTATGAAGTACTTTTTGCTGAAGAAAGATTGAACACAGTGTTCCAGATGACATCACACCATTAACATTTTATATTTTATTTTCTATGACACTCCTTATGCGGTCTAATATTTTTAAGAAGAAATTGGAATCCCAACCCAGTGCTGAATACAGCTCCTATTAAACTGTCCTCAGTGATGCTTGGCTCTTTTTTCACACTTGGAGAGTCCACTAAAAATAAATAAATAAATAAATAGAGCTTTTCTTTGGAGCCACATGTCAGTGGAATTGTTAGTGCATTCCCTCTCCTGCGCTGTACTGAAGGATGCTGTTAAGTACAAAACAAATAGGGTTTTCACAAAAGCCAACTGTGCTCTGGAGCTGCTTCCAGCTACCCTACATTTTCTCAACCATTATCCTCTCCTTAGGACCGAAGATAGCAGGAGCTGCAGGACGGTCAGTATTGCTAAAATTATGGCCGCATATTCAGGAAAACAAATACGGAATTAGAAGACTGTTCTTTGCCAATCATTTCTGAAATCCTGTACCGTGGTGATTTTATGTAGCACCAAATGCTCAGCTAACTTTTCAGCTGGGAGTTCAGGGCCCACTTCTCGAGGTGATGAGCACCCTTGGGGTCCACAGAACCCGCAGAGCATTGTGGCACTTCATGAAAATCAAGCCCCGTGTTGTTTATTTAATTTATTTGTAAAAGATTTTCTTTGCTTTAGTCCACTAACAACTAATTAAGCTGCCTCCAGATTAAGTGGCTGAGCCAAGAATTACAGGATATACCACATGCTTTCTCAAGGCAAATATTTACAGTTGTTTGCAGGGTTGATGCCTTAGACATCTATCTTATACACATAGGTCATTAAAAAACGCAAAATCACAGAAATCACCACATGACATTATGTGAAAGATTTGCTTTTTGAAAAGCAAGATGTATCCAACGCCAGCTTGCAAATTGTTTTGCAGATGCTGTTTCTATAATGCTGGCATGGCTCCTTTTAGCAAGAGGGGCTGGTGGGGGGGGGGAGAGTGAGAAACATAAAAGACTTAGATCAAAGATTCTTTTTTGGTAGGCAAAGGCTTCTGGCTTCTTTTTCCTAATAGAAAAAGTTTGTGATATCAGAGGAGACCGCACATCAAGCAGGGTTATGCAGCCCAGCTTTAGCATTCCCTTTATTCGCGCTGTGTGCTCGCTGCCTGCTGCCGTACCCCACTCACTGTGCTGCTGCTTCACGGGGCCTCTGTGGGATTTAGGGCAGAAAATGCTGCAGAAATAGCGACTTCTAGTAATGTGCTCATCATTCCTTTTAAAGTAATCTTATGACCGACTGTCTTGAGTGGGACTAACCCACCCAAAGGCCCCAGTGGCTGCCCTGTGTCTCCGCAACCACAGTGTGCCGTCACACTGCACTGCACCATAGCAAGCACAGCCCTGGGCAGGAGAAAGCCAGCTCCTAACAGCAAGGAAGAGGAATCAGGAATCAGATAGGAAGAATCAGTTATGCAAACAGGAATTTAAAGTAAAAATATACAGATAGCAAGAGGCTGTCCAAAGCACTGCATCGAAGCATCACTGCCTCAGCTCTGCAGCCGTTCAAGTGTAGGATAACACTTCCAGCTCTTGGTGGGCGATGCCTAGCACCCACAGGCTCATGGCAGGACCTGCACAGTGCATTCCCTGAGTGCACAGTGACCAGGTCAGGGAGCTCCTCGGTTTGCTGCACTGCTTCTCACTGCTGCTGCCAAGTGTGGATAACAGCAGTATGTGCCTCTTCCAGCCAGCTCCGCAAATGGAGTTTGTCAAGTTACTAAATATATTAAAGTATAGACTTCAAAAGTCTCTGATGGGAAGATGGTGACAATGAAGGACACCATGCAAACAAATAATCTAACACTGTAGACCTGTTTAAGAGCTGGAAGAAGTGTAGAGAAGATTTTTCTCTCCCTCACCCCCGTGGTTTTCAGGAAAAGGTCTTTGAACTTCTTTATCTGAGCACTTATATTTTTATTACAGGAAATTAAGAGGCTGAATGATGTGTGATTCAACTGTAGATCCCTGGACATGAAATGAAGTCATAATAAAACATTTTAATATGAAATCAAAACCATAAGCTTGACTCTTTCCTACTTCTGACCTCTGCTCTGTGCAGGGGCAAGTACATAGTGGGAGCCAGTGATTGCTCCTTCATTGTGTTTCACCAATAAGTCTTTAGGCAGGTTATGTGCTGCTTTAGATTATAATATTGGCCATGGAATCTCTAAGAGCAGATCTCTGCTGTGTAACAGGAGGCAGCCCAGGGATGCTGGTGGATGCACGTGACAAAGTGGGGTACAGGACTGCTCCTCCACCACCACATGCTGCCCCTGTGCTCATTGGCCAGGTTTGTCTAGCAAAGGTGAGTCCCAGCCCATGAATTTACTCTGCTTCCTTCTAACACAGTAAGGTGAGATACTGCGGAGGTCTGTGATACAGATTTTGGACTTAACTTCAGAAGTAAAAGGAAGGAGGTTAGGCAAGAGAAGGTCACTTGAGAGATTTTTGTTTTCTCTCAGTATTGCTACTTAGGAAGAATAAATGCAGACCCTCAGGACACCATGCTGCTGCTAGCTGAGCTGGCAGAGAAAAACACATGAAAACTACAAGCATTAGCCAAAGAAATCAAGCTAATGCTCTAATCAAGTACAGCTAAAATCTGTAATGCCCAATAAAAGACAACCAGCATTGCTGGAGTAGCGCCAGACAACCAAACAATACAAATTTAGTTTTCCAGGGAGGGTCTCTCACAATAAACTCAAAACATCAACAAAGTTTGCAGCCTGATGCTGCAGCTAAGCCCATCCAACAGCTCATCCCACTGTGAGCTCAGCCTGACATTTGTGTGACCCCGGAGCCCTGGTCCAGGAGCTCAGGCAGCCACTGACACTGTGACTCCGTGGAATGAGAAACAAGTGTCACTGCCAGCACAAGGGAAGGACAACAATACCTGCCTGTGCACAGAAGAGGAAGGTCTTATCGTTAGATAAAGTACACTGTGATGTTACCAGCAGTGCCAAGAGGAAAGCAGAAGCATCTTCCCCTGACTCCCTCTGGGAAACACAACTTGGGTCATTTCAGTTCACATAGCACCTGCTCAGTGCACATTTACTGACATGATAAGTCCTGGTAGCCCAGAGAAGCGACAACACTGGGTTTGCCAAACTGGGATGACATCTCCAGCTGCAGCCAGCCCCAGTGAGAGGGGAACAGCATCACTGGGGTGATCAGCACCACAGAGGGACCTGAAGAGGGCAAGAACAAGACACGGAGAGGTGAAGTGATACAGAACCAGAAACAAGGAAATAGAGAGAAAAAAAAGAGGAAAGCAAAGGGGTTTTCTTTTTCCAGCACTCAGTCCTGAAGGGAAGGATTTGTTCTTGTTCCACGTGATCCTGGCATTTTTTACTCTCCTGCTATGCACATGCTGCCAGGAGCTCTCAACTTTACGGTCAGAAGCTGAGAGGATGCAAAGCACAGGAGTATGTGTTTTGGTGGTATGCTCCTCATTGTGAGAGCAGCTCACACACCTGGTGCTCAGGGACAACAGCGACGTGGCTGCTGTTAAACGAAACTAGTATTTGCCAAACCAGCAATTAGAAGAGTGGTAAGAGACATCTACTGACAGAGCTGGTGCTATAGCATCCTTATCATGGTTTCAGAATCAATTCGTCCACCTGTAGTAGCTGGCTTCCCATTTACACGTAAAGGGATGTGAAATACACAGTAACAAAACAGCCTTAGAACAAATAAGCCTGAGGAGGGGAGCAAAAGGGGAAGCGAAAGGCTTGAAAAATAAAAATAAGAATGAGGCACAGCATTTGTCTCTGACATTTGCTGATATGTCCACACTGAAATGTCACGTGGAGATGGTGCAATTTTTGTCTTAGAAGTGAGAGGATGTGTGTCAGATACCTTCCTCTTACACACAGTGTTTTATGCACCAGTGACACCAGAGACTTCCAAGGATGGGAACCATTGCCCATCCCCTGGGTATAACATCACTGTGCCAAGGCTATTCTGCAAAATGGAGATCTTGGAGTGGTTTTTATTTCCAAATCAGAGGTACAGGAGATTTGAAAACATCAGAAATTTGCCATAAAACCTGATAAAATCTTTGCCAGACAATTGTGCCAGAAATGCCTTTTCCAGCACCCAGCCAAGAAGGCCCCAGGCGTAGCTCACTCCTTTTTTCTAAGGCCCAAATAGGACCACAGGAGCAGAACCAAAGATATCCACAGGGCAGAGGAAACTGAGAGCCACCAGTACTCCATAGCCTACCATCTCCAGTTGGGAGAAGGCAGCAGGAGACATTATTTCCAAGCGTTATCTTGCATCAACCTCTCCACACAAAAAAATATATATATATATCTCCACAATTCATCCTGCATATTTGAAGCCCTTAGCCTGAAGTACTGGGGTTATCTATCGGAAGTCCATTGACCTTTTCTCACCAAAACTCAACAGCCATAATACAGATTTTCCTCCTCAGAATTCTTGGATATACGTTCACTTACGCATTTACACATTCTGCCTTTTCATTAAAGAATGTATTATTAGAAGAGAGCAGGGATGGGTCATCCTTTCATTCACTAATTTTATTCAGAAGTGCAACTGCTAAACCTAACACTTCCTGATGGATGCAGACTTAATGAAGTAACAGTATCACAAAAGCCAAGGCTACCAAAATGGAGCAGTGAGGAAGGGGAGGGATTGGGGTTAAATAGCACACAACTGCTGTTTGTTTCATTAAACTCTTCTTTAAATCAGTCACTGGGCCTCATGTTACTGATAGGGCGTTCTGGTGGTGTCCAAACTGCATGATAAGTAATGCAAGAAATTATCACACGTGTTTTTCACACCTCCTCAGGGAGGATAAAAGCTTTGTTATTGCTGAAAGAGTCATCTGAAAAAGGACAAAACAGGATCAATAAAACACAAAATATTCTTTACGAGTCCCTGGCTCTTCTTGGTAGAAACACAAACGAAAGCTCAGCAATCCCTGTGTTGCCAAATGCTGCTTTGTTGCCCTTCATAATTAGAATGAATTAAAAAGCCACTAGGAATCCTTCATCAATATTTTCAAAGACTTTCCAGATACACTGCATAAATCTCCCGCCCCAGTCATCCACGTTACACACCAGATTTTTTGTAGGAAGTTTTTCTGAGACTATTTCTAGGAAAAAAAGCAAGTAGGAAACGACGGTGTTTTCTGTTTCAGTGCTGGAGTTGGGGATTTTTCTTTCTTCTTCTAATGCGGTCATCCATAGACGCCTGGAATGCACAGGAGTGACTCGAAAGAATAAAGTTCAGAAATACTTCTACCACAGGCCCCAGAAGCTCAAGGCAGGTCACTTTTCCTAATGCTTTCTGCCAAGAAATAGAAACGCTTTCTGGTTCATCGAGCAAATTGGTGGGTCCGAATTCCAGAAATTCAGATATCCTCACAAAGGCAGCATTATGACCCAACAGGTTACGTGTTCAGAATTCTGGCCGAGTGCCACTTTGTTAATAAATACAAGTGTTGAATTCAGCTGGATTTCAAGATTGTGTTCCTCCAGCAGGTCTGACAGCACCATGGCTGTAAAGTCATCGCTGCTGCTCTGCTCTGACACCCGGACACAGCGCGGCAGACAGGAGGGCTCTGCTCAGGGTGGGCACAGGGCAGCCCTGCTGGGCACCCAGGGGTCTGCGGCACGGGGCTGCAGGGATTGCACTGCCTGTCATAAATTGCATCCTCATGCAAAGGACAGGGTGCATTTAAGTTGGGTTTTGATTTTTAATACAAACTTCAGAGGGGAAAGTGGTGAGAGAGATGATTGGAGAGAAAATTCTTTCTTTCTGGGTTCGGTGCACTGTTTCATTAACGAAATCTATTGAAGGATTTCATTTTCTTCAGTAATAACACTTATCAACTGGAACCACCCCCAGAAGTTTGGGGTCTTTTGTCTATTCCATCCCATTAAAAATGTGGGTTACTCAAAGTGCATTTGTTATTCCAAACTAGCCAGCGAGCCCTATTGCAATTCATGTTTCAGGTGTTATTTGGATTTCTCCCCATGCAGCGCTGCCAGATCCATCTTTCAGATTACAAGCTGAGCTGCAGGGAGGGGTCTCCCACGACACAAAGCCACAAATACCATCTTCCTCGGGAGCACAGGGCTGCAGGGAGCAGCCAGACGGCCGCCAGCTGCCCAAGCACAGCTCCTAAGGACAGCACCTGTGTGCTTTCCACCCGTGGGGATGTTCCCATGCACTCAGACCTGTGCACTCAGTGCTCACTGCTCCCATCTCTGCATTGAAGACCCTCTGCCAGCAGCAGCAGAGCTCTCTGGAGCACTGAGTCCTCACAGCTGTAGTAGCAAAAGATGCAGACAGGCACCTAGTGGGAAATCTGGAACATTTCTGCTTTCCTACACCCTTGAAATGCTGAAGTACGATGGAGAAGAGGAAAAGAGGAACTGAGGAACTCCAAAAAGATGACAGCAAAAAGTCCCGTGCTGAGTGGGCCCCAGTAGCTGGGATCACAGAATCATATAGAACGGGCTGTGTTGAAAAGGACCACAGAGATCATCTAGTTTCAACCCCCCTGCCACGGGCAGGGATGCCAGATGATTTTTTACTGTTTAAACATGGCTGTATACAAGCTGGTCCCCGGGTTCCTAAAAGCACGGCGTGGTTGTGCACCAGCACTCCCCCAGAAGCAAGAAGGCTTTGTCGGAGAGGAAGAGGAGAAGTTTCTTCCTGTGCTGGAGCTGGGTTTAGAGCAGGAGGGCCAGCACGAGGTGTGAATCCTGCTTTACTGGGAACACCTGAGCTGACAGCCCATGGCACAGCCCCACCTGGGAGGGAGAGAGGAAGGGAAGGGAGGAACTCTGCCTATGGAACACTCTGTAGGTGCTCCTGGTTACATCATCACAGCTGATCCCTTCAACATAATCTGAAACGCCTGGTCAAAGAGATCACAATCTGCACGATGAAATCTGTGAGGCAGTCTCCTTATCCCCAGCACTGCCCACAGGCACGTTTATGGTTTCTCCACTTTTTCCCCAGTAGAGCACATTTCAAATCACGGGCCCTTCAGCTGCACCCTGCTGCTTACACTGCTACGTGAAACCAGCACTGTCTTTGTAAGTAAAGGCACGCAAATATCCACTTACAAAATGAAACACAACATTTGCAGAAGTGCATGCAGATATTTACCAAGTTGTGCTTTTTACTTCTGTATTTCTGTAACTCAGAAGAGAAGGAACGGCAGAGGTTTAATGTTTTTATACTTATGACTGCAATTCAAGTACTTGGAAGACGTTTGTCTTACAACATCTCACTGTGGGCACGTTGTACTGTACCAGGGAGCATTTTTGTCTGTAAAAATGCCATTGGGGAGAGCTTCCTCACCAAAATGGTTTGTGCTTTCCAGGTGAAGATCAGTCTCAGATAACCAGTTTAATATTTAAAGTCAGTGTCAAGATGCTGCTGGAAGTTGGTGCCTGTCCACATGAGGGATCTAATAGATCTGTCTTGCTATTAAAAATACACAGCAAAACTTGTAGTGTAAGCTAGAACAAAAAGCCTTTAATTGCTTTACGACAGACTTGAAAGTGTATACCGCATCGGTGGACGGAAAAGAAGTATCACTAAGGGTGTGATGACAGTTCTGTACCTATTTTTGTTGCAATATCTACTTCTGCCTAACAGGGCACGTTTCTCAGATCTCACTTTTCCCTTCCATGTTCACCTTCTCCACCTTGTCCTTTGCAGAACACTGAAAGGGAAGTCAGATATTCCACACAGTCTGAATGGAAGGATTATGCTGCCACGTGCCTTTAGATTGGGCTTTTTCAGTTAGCCTTCAACAATCTCTCACTTCCTCCTCACTTCTTATTCCTTAACAACATTTTCACTATGAGCACCTTTGTACTGAATTGCTGCAGTCGAAACAGAACCAAGATCTTAACACAGACTCAAAAGGACAGTTCCTCCTCCTCCTCCTGCCTCCCCATCTCAGGCAGCGGTGGTATGCCCACAGATCAGTCAAAGGTAATATTCAGGGATGTAAAACTGTTCTAGGGAAAGAAAAAAAAAAGAGCTTTTGCCTTTTCTTGCCTTCAGAAGGGTTAGATCTGTTAGATTAGCTTCACTCTGAGGGTAAAGGTTTTGCAATGATTATGTGAACTGCAGACCTAAGTAACTTTCTCCAAAGTACTTCCTGAGCATCACGGCACTCTTCTAGCTGCGGTTTCCTTGCCTGACAATTTCTATTTACTTTTTGCTCTTTTCCTCTACATTTTGTTGGGTTTTTTTCTCTTTTTTTTTTCCCCGGTAGTGCCACCCAATAAACACAGATAAAAGGAATGGATCAAGTCATTTAACTTGCAGAGATCTGTCAAACAATGAGAGATGAACCTGTCCTGCTTTCAGCCCCTTGGCCAGCTGAGCACTGAGCTCGTGGCTTCAGCTATTGTACTACTTCAGGAAGTGCAGACTTCAGAGGTCTGGCAGAAAATAATACACAGACCCAGGTGGGTGGTTTTTTTTTAACCAGTGGTACAAAGGAAGTGGTTTTGTTGCTAGCAGGTATCTTGCTTGGGATATTAAAATAATGAAAGTTTATTGCCACAGATACATTGTGACTGCACCCATCCAATCTGACCTCAAGCTTGAGACACTGAATGGAGAACAGTTGCAAAAGCCTTCCCTCATTCCCCCAACAAATCAAATTCACACTGCTAGAAGAAATCTGACTTTTATATACATAGATATAATGGAAGAAGAAAAATGAAAACTAACAAACTCCAAATCTTCGAGAGAGAGAGAAGCATCAGCAGTTCTGTGTGCACGAAAATAGAAATCTGGCCCAAACTTCAGTCACTCCCAGTTCTTTTTCGCCAGCAGATGCTGTTACCCTCAGCAGTCACATTTCCAACAGGAGCAACCAGGGAAGGACAACCAGAGGCAAGCTTACCTGCAGAGATGGGGAACACTGCTGAAGCAAGGCAGTGTGTGAGGACAGGATTTTGCAAGAAAGAGTGGGAATGACAAGCGGTAGGTTTTAAAATAGCACAGGGGGATGCACAAAGACCAGCACAGGTGTTGATCAGCTGAATAGCTGAGCTCAGTAACCACTGATCTGAGCCACTGCTGGAGGCTGGGGGCCTCCCCTGGCTGCCTAACCCACGGCGTGGGGAACTCCACCGACCTGCGGTGTGACCCGGTCACCTCCTAAGGACACTTTCCCTCCAACCCCAAATGCTCACTCTGCCAGATTAAAATGGGTAAGAAACAATTTCTGTCGGTGGTTACCGCCCCGGTGCACTTCAGAACTCTGTCGACACGTGATTTAAATCCAGTATCTTCTGATCTAAGAGATAAGCTGTCTCCACACTGTCTGCCGATCGCTACTTTCACAAGGCCTTTTCCCTGTTCAGTTAACTTCTCTGTGCTTTCCTGGGCTACAGAGGATCCAAGTTGCACATTTGCCATGTGGGTTCGCACTCGGCTTTGCTGTAGGGTCGGTCGTACTGCGCCGCAGATAATGTTTCAGCAATTTAAGCCATAGCAGCTGCTGCGAGGAGCTGCCATTTGAAGTTGCCATGTCGCAATAAAACTGCAGCTTCTCACAAATGCAACGTTTGGGATTATTGCCACAGAACTGGAGGGCCTTTCAGAAATCATCGATGGGAAAAAATGAAGTCACTAAAACGCGTTCGGTGTTTCTCTGTTAACTTTGTCTTGAAACCCGAGACAAAAGGGATCAAAACTTTGTTCTTCTTAATGACAGTGTGGAGCACAAAGAAGGAGATTAGGGTTTGCCCTGACTTCCTTTTGTGCTTGTTTATATCGTTGGAGCAGAAAGAATCTCAGCGCTTGGCAGCCCACTTCCTGAAGTCAGAAACAAGTAACCTACATTTAGTGCAAATGGTATCGAGACTGAGGAGCTCTGATATCACGAGTCCATGCTCTGGTCAAGTGGGAAAGATAGATGGGACACTTCCCCTTTTCGTTTATAAATTCCAGCATGAGAGATGAAGAAAAAAAAAAAAAAAAGGAAAAAACAAAAAAAAATCCACAGCCTCTTCCTGCCCCGGAGGTGATAATTTTGCTGCTCGAGAGAAATGCCCACATCGTATTTCCAAAAGCAACAAACAAAGCGTTGCATACGAAGTACCGCAGCCGAGCTGCTCCTCGCTAAAGGGGCATCGGCATTTTCAAACATTTCCTTGAAAATATCATCGGAGCTGGAGCTTAATTGAAATGCTAAAGCTTTGTTTGCTTCCTCGCTCCGGCGCAGCTGAAACAACAGAACCAGTCGGACAGCTTTTTCCCTTCGGCCAGGTATGTGTGCTGCAAAAACGCAACCGGTGCACCTTTCTCCAAAACCTGACGAGTTTGCAGATGAGAGCTGAAGCTTTCTGCATAAGCGATGTGTGCGTGGAGCTCTGTCCTTGCATTAAAGCTCCCCCATCACATAAATGAGGGCTGCTCTTTATATTGCCCTCCCCGTTGTTTGTTCTCTGGATACAATCAAACGTCTGAAATTCCACGGGAGGGCTGTAACATTCTGTACAATCCTAAAAGCTTCAGCTTTCGAGTCTCAAAACTTCTCATTTATTGCTTTTTTAAAAGCTACCTGGAGTGGGTGTAGCTAGCCTTATACAGAGGAGGTGTAACGTCAAATAAACGCTACCATCTCTGTTTCTCAGATGGAAACTTCAGCACAGCTCCTCCTGCACGGCTGGCAGCCCGGGCTGGGCAATACAGCCCTCACTTCCCAAGGCAGCAGTGGGGCTTCCAGCTGGAAACCTTTTCCTGCTCCTTTCAGTATAGGAACAAAGCCTTAGAGCATCCTGAACACATTCGGAGTACTTAGAACAAGTTTTCCTCTTAGCTCCGCAGTACTAGAAGTATCCATACATAAGCAACACAGATAATCCTGCCCACACCGAGAAGCCCTTCAGCCCTAGCAAGCTGCCTTTAAATGAAATACAAAGAGCTTCAGGAAGTGGCACAAAGGCCTGGGAGAGTCAGAGTGAGAGAGGATTGTTTGTAACACCGATGTGGGGCAGAGGGGAGCACTGCAGCCTGGCAGAAGCTGTTTCAGCTTCCACAGCACTTACAGTCAACGGGGAAATTAAGACTTTAAGAGAGATGAGGTTTGTTTTGGAGAGAACAACTGTACTGGGAGAGCACACGAAGCGGGCTGGTGTCAAGCGTGCGACACAATAGGAAAGCACACACCTAGTTCCTTCAGGGACAAATGTAGCGCCTCGTGCCACATTTATTATCGTCCATGGCAATAACATAACTCAGCAAAACACGTTGCATGGGGTGAATTTTACTCCCATTGGCAAACATCCCGAGTGCAGCTGGAAAAGGAGCAAAGGCAGAGTGCCTGCATGGCGTGCAGCTCACCAGCAGGCTCCTATTGCTTTTGATGCCATGAGGATGTAGCTAGCAGAGGAGGACAGCTATAGCACTAGTGATTAATTTTCCATAATTTGGGAATATCGGTTTTACTTTCCTTTCCCACAGTGGGAATGCATTATTAATATTTACAAGCGATTTGCTCGTAAGCAGGTAAAAACTCATGATCAGAATCAGCTTACTGCACTCCTGATGATACTTCATGAAATGAGCACTTTATTAGGAAACAAAAGCTTCCAGAGAGACTATTTAACAATAAGTACATCGGTTTCTTTAATACTCCAATGATAATTGCTAGTGAGACAATTATTTTCCTTGCCCAATGATTTTCCTCCCCTAGTGAGAACTGGCGTAGTCAATACTTAGAGGATAATATAATTATCGAGTTCATTAATAGACAGCATTGCTTTTCCATTCATTGAACTAAATTTGTGCATCTGTTTAAGGGTACGTAGTTCTCCAACAATGCAGTGCATCGTTTACAATGCTCCGTGGCAGCCAAAGGAGGAGCTGTGTGAGCCTGGCACTGCGCATCCCACGAGCCCAGGAAGCTGTGCTCCCCATTCTCAGTGCAGCCCTGGGTGGTGGGAGCAGGTCCAGCACAGCACAGCGGCTCTGCTCTTCATTACATTTTTATTATTTTCTGTTAGCACCCGCAGATACAATAAATGCCTCTCATAAATGCCATTTTAAACAGAGTAGTGGGATAAGACGTTCTGATGCTCAGCAAATGGACCAAGCCAAGTACTTTCACTGAACATTCAACATAGTGCCAGTAATTACTGCCCACAATGGGGGCAAACGAGCTGCCGTTGTATCAGCACCACACCACATAACGCTGTTTGAGTTTCCCTTCTGTATGGTTTTGTATGCTGGGTGCTGATAAAGATCTTTTCCTTTAGTTTCATGTTTGCACGGTATTCTTGTGTAATGGCCAAACCTGTCTGGTTACAGATTCTCCTGTCTCTCCTGATTAATGTCCCCCTCTTCAGACCCCATGGGAGAACCTAGGAAGCTTTCAGTGGGTTTTGGCTGCTCGCTGCATTATCTGGGCTGTCATTCTGTTTCAGCTCTGCATTGCTCAAAACCCAACAGCCTACCCTGGGCATTGGGTTTTTACTTCCATTCTTCAGAGCGATTTTTCTCTGAATTGGTACTGAATCCAACTTAAGGAGTATTCAGTGTACAACACAGATATCCTGGTGTCACTCAGATCAAGAATTTCAAGCCCTTGTCTGCAGGGAGCCAAGAACAGCACAGCTGCTACAAACTGCGATGCCAGGCTTGTGAATTCCCTCTCACTTGGCAGCGTTGAACAAGAAAGCCTGGATTCTTTAGTTTTTAAATGAAGAGGCAACATCTAGTACTCAGTACCAAGAGCAAGGAGAGCACGTCGGCATCACGTGCAGGCATTCCAGCTGCAGCGTGGGGCACGGCAGTGCCAGCAGAGTGCTCTCCTGTGGCACAAGCTAACAGCCGGAGGTTACGTAGTCATTAATCCCTGCCAACCTCAGGAAAATGAGCTACACCTGCCCTGTGGGGTGCTATTGCTTCACACTGGAGAACCTGGCTGTATGGCAACACTGGGCACCAAGAGGTGAATTACACGAAATTATTTGATGTGACATTCCCATAGAAACCGTCGCTGCAGCAACAAGACCTTAAGTCTCTTCGAAATAAATAATAACAGCAAAAAAGACTTTGTCTCCCCAGCCACTTTTTCGGAAAAGAACATTCCGTGTGGGAAGAGCCCTGGGCAAGCACTGCTCTGCCATCTCTGGGCATACCCAGCAGGTGTACGGCACGGCAGGGCAGAGGCCATGCTGCTCCCCATCTGTATTTGGAGGCAGTACATTGTCCTCTTCACTAACAGCATTTATTAGCTCCTACCCCAGAACATGAAAAGAAAAAGAAAACTACGCATTTGTCTACAGTGTACTTATTTGGAATTGCTAATTGGGAAACGGGGAGGGCTCACGTGAAAATTGAAGAGTATTTCTTACCAACGCTCACTATTAAATTTGACCGATAGCATTTGCTTCCAACCTTTCAAACCAGAAGTGGAACAGATGTTCATGAAAAGCCAGTTAATTTCCTGCCATTTGTGAACCGATTAGAAACTGAGACATTAGCACGCTGACACTTCTTTATTTTTAATCTCGCCCATGTTTTGAAGGGAAAGGAACCACTGGGAGCTAAGGTCTGGCTTTCAGAGAGGGCTGGCCACACATTTTTATTTCCTCTTTTAACCCAAACCTGTGCTGCTAAGAGAATAAAAGAAGAGCAGAACGGACTCCCCGCAGCCCATAGGAAGCAAATGCTGCAAACCATTGGCTCATGCTCAGCTGATGCAGCACGGTGAGCACAGGGAAGGGCATCACTGCTTTCTCACAGCCCTACCTCCTGCCACAGCTGCTGAGCTGAACAAAGGCTCTGCAACTGTTTGCTAACACCACTACCAAACAGGCAGTTCTGTTGCACAGGTCATAGTCAAAAACTCCGTGCTCTGCTCTGTAATCAGGAAGAAGGAATGAGGAACTTTTCCAATTCTAGTTTTTAGAAGTGTTATTACAGAGCTGCATCCAAGCAGGCTCTGCTTTCACAGTTCCCAGAACAGAAATGCAGGCCCAGGTACAAATGTATCAGCAGGATTGATTCCCTTCTAAACTGAATGCTGTCTCCAGATCTAATTCAGGGACAACTAACTTTTGTTATAAATACTTATGTGCTCTTATTAATCTCAGTGTGAGAACGCCAAACATGTATTATCAGCAATTTCTGTACTCCTGCCCCAAGAAATCCTTTTGCTCTCTTGGCTGAGAAGTTACACAACAGTAAAACTGGACAGAATTTTTCTGACCAGACCAGGTTGCATTGGACAGTCACCACTTGCTAAGCCTGCACCGTGTTGCTGACATGGCCTTGGGCTGAGGAAGCCCCCAGCCCGGGCTGTCCCTGCAGCAGCTGCTGGGCTCTGCCCCCCACCAGGCTCAGCACGGCTCTCACAATGGCACACAGGGGTCTCACTTGTCCAAAGCAAGCAAACAAATTCAAAAATAAAATAAAATAAAAATAAAAAACAAATCCTAATTTTTGCAATCTGGAAACTCTGTTTTTTTCCAGCCAGCTGTACCTGCAAGTAATTAAAAGAAGAAGAAAAGAAAAAAAAAAAAAAAAAAGCAAGATTTCTGGAGCAGAGCTCAAGGTTTAAAGGACAAGAATCTGTCAGGAAAAACTCTCCGCCCGGTCACTGGGACAGTCCGTGCTGTGTATCCTTTGCCCACACTGTGAATCTACAATGGGAAAGGCATACTCTTTCAAGCATGTAATGTATACACTGCTTATCTCTGCTTATCTCAAGCCTGAGCAGTGCAACTGTGATCAAACAGACCCTCGGTGAGCAGAGGGCTCTCTGTGCGTGCACGTGAGTGTGCGACCGCGCAGAAGTGGAGCACAGCGAGCGGCTGAAAGACAAAGGCTGACGTTTCTATGAAAATTGTCTTGACTTCTTAGTTATTCCAGGCAAGGTGTGCCATTCAGGGTGCATGTGGAGATGTGTGTAATTGCTTTTCTGATTGAGTTTCGTGTTTTAGTAACAGGTGGTTGGGCTAATCCTCACAGAGTGGCATGCAACACAAAGCTTAACTCATCCCGACACTGCTTTTCCAGTGCTGAAGCAGCACACGCCCAGCTTAAAGGTTATGAAACCTTTCAGTGAAACTCTCCGAGCTATCCACCTCTCCCCTGATATATGTGCAGTGAGGATGTTACACAAACGTGCTCACCCGTGCTTTATCCAATACCTTCAGGCCACACCTTTGATTGGAATAAAGCAGAGGAACTAAACTGATAGCAGCAGGATGGTGCTCGTGCTTAAACATGAAGCCAGTGGCTTGCTCAGCCTGCACTTTTCAGTTTCTCCCGGATTTTAGCCCTCATTCTGAAGATTTGCTAAAAAGTGCACAGTTTCCCTTTAAATCCCTTTCCTTACTCCACTTTCCAGTTTTCTTTACTATTTAATTCCTTTCTTCTTCCCACTTCTACCGCTCCTCTGCTTCCCCCCTCTGCTGGGGGAGGGGAGAGGGAAGAATAAGTGCTTTGTTGTCCCTCCCCTCCCCCCGCCTGCCAAGTTTGCTTCTCCTCCCAACCCCTGCAAAATTGCATTTCCCAACCATTTGAAAAAAAATAAAAAATAAAAAATAAAACCTCTGCAATTTTTAATTGACAATGAAATGTTGGAAAAAGAAGAGAGAAAGAAAGAAAAAAAAAAAAAAGGCTTTGTGGGCAGAAAGAATGCTTTTTTTTTTTTTTTTTTTTTTTAACTTTTTGAGGCGGGGTGGGGACATGTGATGCGTAAGTGCAGAACGGGGCCGTGCATCGCGGTGCTACAGCCGCGATCAGATCACTCCCACCAGTTAAGAGCGGAGCAAAGCGAGCTCATTGAGAAGCCGCTCCCCCCAGCGACATCAGCCCGGCTCCGGCTCCGTTAGGGTTTCACTTCCCTGCGCTCTGTTCTGCGGGCACGTCCCATTCCCAGCTCTTCCAGCCACCCCTCGTGCTCACGTTTTCGAGCTGATCAGCTGTTAGAATGGCAAATGCCACCGCGCAGCGGTGCGGAGCTGCAGCCCCGGGCACCCCCAGCAGCAGCCGGCATCGGCTGAGCCGCCCCACCCGTCCCTAAGCACTCCCTGCTTAGTCCTTTTCCAGCCTCAACTTCACCCCCCAAACCGACAGCTTGGAAGGGGCGATTTTTCGGCTCGCAAAGGGTCAATTGTATAATGAGTGATTTCACGTAAATCATAAATGTGCTGAATCACACCACCACTGAAGACTGAAGCAACATCAAAAAGCTGAGACCTCATTTGCACAGCTGTCATAACCCTGAATCAGAGCTTTATAACTAAAACCAACCCTTACTGCTCAGCTCTGCCTCCACACTGCTCCTGTCCCTGCTGCTCCAAGAAAGCACAACCCAGGAGATAACCCAAGTGAAACCAAAACAACATCAGCCCAACCAGCCAAGGAACATGGGGCGTACTCCAGACGTGTGCTCCTGCAGCAGGGAGGGCTGTCCTGAAGCCTGCTGCACACTGCCCCTCTGGGCAGCACTCCCCATTCTGGTCCCCAGAACAACACTCCCTCATCCAAAAGAAGAACTCCGTGATGCTCACATTATAGCACATTGCCAGCAAGGTTTGCTTGCATGGTTTGCAATGTCCTTACACTTCCAGGTAACTCCCTCCCTGCTTAAATGGCCAGAGTGGCAGCATAATTCACATGTTCTATTACATTTTACGTTTCTATTTATTCATAGTTGTTGTGTTTTTGCTCAGTTACTATCGGTCAGCAGTGCTGGGACCATAACTGCAACGGAGAGGCACTGTTTGGTGAGGTGCACTCCGCAGCATTTTCGAGGCACCTCTGATTTAAAGCCATCAGTCTGCACGCTGCCATGCACTGTGCCACCATTTGTGCACATAGTTGCAGTCCGTTTGTGCTCTTGCATTAAGCACACAAGCATTGCCAAAAGAGAAGAAAAAAAACAAGAAGGATAAATGCAGAGAACCAGGATTTGTGCATCTTTGTGTATAGAGATACTGAAGCAAAGCAGCTGCACTGCGGGCCCCAATGCAGGGTAGAACAGACCACTACTAAAGGTGTTTTTAGGACAATCCTGAAAAGCTCTGTTTTGAAAAGCACCTTAATCTGGCTAATAGATCAGATAATTTGCAAGAGCCGCCATCTCCCAGCTCAACCACCAAATGGGAAATAGAAATAACAGAATGTGACTTGTGACCCATCATGTGACCAGAACTGAACAAAGCTGAATCTCTTCCTGCACTGTCTGCGGAGAAATCACAGGACACGGTTTGTTTGCATGAGCTGTCTGATGAATCACTGTGAACGAACAGATTCGAATCAGGTGGTTTAGAAACAAAAAGGAGTTAAATTAGATAATTTGCGACGGCCGTGATCAAATTTGTAAGTGGCATATTTTATCTCATTCCACAAAACGTTCCTTTTTGTCCAGACTACTCCAGGCTTAAGGCACTTTAGTATTGCACTTCGTGAGCCCCACTGAGCAATATTTTGAGTGATGAGTGCTTTGAGCCTCCCACAGTTCAGATTGGTGTTGCCTGTTTGATTCAATCCAGCCTCATTCGAAACCCAAACCTGACCCTCACTGCTGTTAGAAACACCACTTCCCTACTCCAGGTACTCTGCGTCTCTTCCTTCAGCACATCACTACTCGAGCACCTTCTGCACCGAAACCAAAGCAGAATGACAGCAGCAATGGATCCCAGCACAGCAGCCTGGGGCGGGTTATCAGCAGCTCCATATGGGTCAGGTATAGCTCCCCAAATCTCCCTGCACATACCAATCCAGGATTAGAGCATTGGACTTGGTTCTATTGTCACTTGGTGGCCCTTGGAGAAGAAACTGCAGTTGCTGCTTGAAAATGTAATAAATCATGCTGCCTGTGAAATACTGATCGCTGGGTCCCAATAAGCCACCCCATGCCTCACAGAATACATCCCAAGCTGCACTTGGGAGATCATCCTCTCAGAACCCTCTGAGGAGCTTTACTGACAAGCCTCAAATAAGTGATTTCTCAGAGCAGAGACATGCTCTTTCTAAGAACGCAGATATCTCTTCTGAAAATCAGCAGCGAGATGCTCGAGCAGCATTGGTGCACGTGGGAAGCTGCATTTCACAAGCATCTCACCACACTGCCTCCACTCTGCGTGCCAATAAAACAGGGCACAGGCCCTTGGAGGTTAAGTGCTGCATTTATTTGGCCTTTAAGTTTTGATAGAGCATTAGCTGCTGTGTGATCTTTATTAGAAGCAAGGAGACACTGTGCAGCACGTCAGGCAGCGGCAGATGTGAAGGAGTGTGTGGTTTCTTTTGTTTTGTTTTTGACTCCTAGCAAGTCCTGACAGCCCTGCAAACACTTGACCCTACACTGCGTATCAGTGTGCAATGTGCATTTCTTCATGCTTTTCAGTTTCAAGTTTTCATTCACCCAGCCTTCCCCTCCCTGTGATACATCTTGCATTCCCCACGATGGCTGCAGGTACAGTACATGAGGAGGCAGCACGTGGAGCCAACCTGTGCTGCTGCCCACACTCAACCCCGGAGATGCACTCAGTGCAGTGACACTTCCCTGAGGAGCAGAATCTGGAAGGAGCTTGTGACCATAAACCAGAGACCATCTCCATGCCCACCCACCTGCTCCTTGCTGCCAGTACAGAGCTCACACTGCCTGAAGCAGGTTTGGGACCAGCTGTGCCAGCCTGGCTGCACAGGGACTCGGGCAAAGGTATCCCTGCCCGCAGGCAGCCACCAGCTCATGCAGGGAACTGCAGCCCACACTCATCCTTGGGGCTCTGCATGCCCTGAGCATCCTGCAGCAAAGTGCTCCCCACTTGCTCAGAGCTCCTGTGCTGGAGAAAAGCCACTCCTCTTCCTCCAGGAGGGTGATCACGTTACAGCAATGGCACTGCAGAAACCATGGGTTTGGCACAGGCAGTAGAAATAGCTGAACAGGTTATCCCACCCATACCTATGCCTGGCAAAGCTATAAGGAAATGCAATGATCGTTACGAGACCAAATAACACATTGTTTTTCTCCTCCTTCCAGATAAGCCCCAGAACAGAGCCCTCCTTCACAAGCAGACCAAAGCAGGAGAATCCAAGCCAAGAGACTGAAAACAACTACTGCACATCTGCATTCGTTGCTGCATTGGAGAGGACACAGAGGTGCTGCTGGTGGAAAAGGAAGAGCTGCTGCAGGGACAGAACACAGAGCACACGGCCTCTCAGCAAAGCACCCTTTGAATTACTGCCTGTGAAACACTCAGGGACGGGCTAGCTCTGGAGAGAGGAGGGACAGCACACCTCCAGCACAGCATCTCCACGCCTGTGGATTTCAGCATCCAGGTGCATTCTGCGTCGGACAACCAACGTTTCTTTTTGGAATTGTTGTGGGTTCCCCTGAAGATCAAAGTTGCAGAAGACAAAGAAGCGGTGGCTGCGTAAAAAACAAACAGGAGCACTCTGGGGCTCTGCTAACTCGGAGCCTTTTCTCCATCACATGATTTGAATGCATGCAAGAGTCAGAAACATACGCACCAATGGATACCAAAGTTCTCAAGGATGAAAACACTGTGGTTCTAAACACAAGGGTCTCAAAAAGAATATTTTTTTCCTGTTATCTCAGTGCCCGCCCCCTCCCAATAACTTCAGTTTCAACCTGTGAGTTGGGATTAAAGGACAACCCACTAATTGCTTCGGCCAACAAGCTTTCATACTCATTCTTATCACCGAAGGGATCTCAGCACAAAGCGGTGCCCATCAGAGCCAGTCCAACAACCCCAACATTTGCCCCATTCACACAGCAATTCGTGACTCAGATCTGCCTGAACCAGAACTGACACCAAATACCGGGAACTTCAGACAGTGCTCGTGTAGGAGCCATCCCTGAATATGCTTTTTTCCATTATTAAACTGAAGTAAGTATTAATCAGTTTTAGAAGTTTCACTATTTTCAGACTCAGGAAATGCCATCGTCCCTTAGAGCTGCAGCCACCCCGTGGTGTCCACGACTGCAGCAAAAGGCCGAGATGCTCCACAAAGCCAACGCCTTCTCCCACGTGTAAGGGAAGTGATAAACTGGAAGTTTTCTTTCAGGCCAAAAGGGTTAAAGGGTAAGGCTCACCTTATGCCGGCCCTGCTAAGTGTGCTTGTTAAACCCAGCTGAATTTGCATTAGAAACAGCACAAGCAATGCTGGCAGATTCCTCGCAGGCTCCAGTTCAGGACAGGGACAGCGAGGAGTGGCACACACTGCAGGAGGACATCTCCTTTCAGCATCCCCTGGTGAGCCCTTAGGGATCCGCGCTGCCCCGGCCGCGCGAGGCTCTCGTTAACAGCTCAGCTGTCCGGGTACGCTCAGCCTATCGCGACAGGCACGGCTGCACTCCTACCTCACTCACACGATTATCGTTGCGTGCGGGATTTAATTAATCACGTACATCACTCGGCAATTAATTATCTCGGTCGGCAGCTACACAGTTATCTGCCTGATACACGAACCGAAAACACAGAACCAAGGATGCAACTGCACATACACGTGTGTAACAAACCGGTGGACTCGGCTTAATCGTGTGCACCTGCCATCCCATCACCAGCTCTCAGCGTTTTGGTGCCAGGCACCCCTCGTTACTCCTGTTAGCTATGGCTGCTCTCTCGCTCTCTGAACGGGCTGCGATGGGAGGAAACGGGAGGGGGGGGGGGGCACACAGGTAAGCACGTCTCCCCTCCAACAACCACCTGCCCCAGCGGGGCTTTGTCCCCCTCTCGCCATTAGCATTGCCTTTATTTCATTCCTCGTACGAGCAGGGCAGTGAGAGAAGAACAATACCACTTCCACAACAGCACAAAAAGTGACTTCCGTGTTGTGGTGTCGGCCAAATCTCTCTTGACCTTTTTGTTTCTCCTGCATTTGAAAGAGTGAAAGGAGCGGAGAATGCATCTTTTCATATACATAAGGCACTTATTCTCTTTTATTCTTTTTATTTTTTAGCGGCATTTCTGCGGCTTGCTTAATGCTCCTGTTAAATTACGCATCGGTGCCCTTTAGGTACTTGGTTTTTTTTTCGGGCTTAAATACATCCGTTTCTGAAACAAATTAAGTGCCCAAAGCTCTCCCATTCCCCCTCCGGTTCTTCCTCACCCCTCTCCCCCCGGGGACCCCTCCATCCCCCCCACTCCCGCTCGGAGGGCTCAGGGCTGAGCCCCCCGGGGTCCGTCCGAGGCTGCCGTTATGTTCCTAATGAACAACGTAGGTTTAACAGTACCTCCGAACAGAGGTTACAGGGCACAGCGCCTAAGCGGAGTAATGCATCACGGAAGGAAATATATACCTCCATAATGTGATGCGTATTTGATGTATACTTAGAAAGGAGCGAGCGGGGAAGGCAGCAGCCCGGCCCCGGGAACAGCCGTTCATCCGGAGCACCCCAGGATCCTCCCCAGGGAGAGCACAGCTCGGAGCCCACCGAGACGGCGTCCGTGGGCACAGCCCCGCGCTAACAACGAGCGGGCACGCTCCGCTCCACTTTTAGTCTCCAGGTTTCAATGAATGGGACGTGGAAAAAAAACAAACAAACAAACAAAAAAAAACCCAACACGAAACTAAACACTGCAAGAGCGACTGGGAGCATTTCCAACGGGAGAAACGCCCGAGATGCTGATGCCATGTGCCCTCCAGCGGCACGGCGGAG
Organism: Cyrtonyx montezumae; assembly: GCF_038088225.1. NCBI lineage: Eukaryota > Metazoa > Chordata > Aves > Galliformes > Odontophoridae > Cyrtonyx > Cyrtonyx montezumae. Next base: position 12,728,910 of record NW_027072100.1, on the reverse strand, counting down.
AAACGCGCGGTCGGAACATGCGGGGGGAAGGGGGAAAGAAGGAGAAAGACGGGCTGTGCTCACTCCGGCAGCTGATGCGAGGAGCAGCCCCCGCCTCGGGGTTGGGGAGGAAGCTAAGGACAGCCCGTAGTAACAGCTGCCGACACACAACCCCCCCCTCCCATGCCCACCCCTCTCTGTATTTTAGCATCATACACAAAAACGCTGAGGGAGGTACAGTCGGGAGCTTCTGAGCACTCTCGTTTTTGAAGCTGAGAAAAATCGGTTGTGCAATGACATTACCACATGAACCCGATCGTGGAAGAAATTATATCATGTGCGCCTATGGGAACTTAGTCCATGAGGTCCCAGGAATGCTGTGTGCACATGCACGCACACATTGACAGAGCAGTTGGTGGAAAAATCCGCTTCAGACTGTCATTTCTGGACAGAGCAACTCATTCTTGCCCTGTTAGGAAAGAGCTCCATAGGATTTTATTGGTATCACTGCGCTGACATGCAGTGAATTTGCAGGATCAAGAAATCCTGTCATGTGCCATTATAGGACAGATTGTATTGACTTTGGTGATTATGAGATTGTCTCTACCTCCTCACTAAGAATTAAAACAGATGTAACGCAGCTACAAACAGAAGGGCTGCAATGGAACAGTGGGGCCATGCAAGAAAAGAGGAAATCAAACCACAAACAAACCTTGACAAACTGGGAGTTAAGGATATATGCAATCCCAGGAATGTACTTCTCATTCCTGCAATAAAAGCAGCAGGTTTCTCAGGTTCACTGAAGAGAACACAGAGCACGAGAGCCTCCCAGCATGTAAGGGTGCTGGGGAAGTAAAGCCCAGAGCAGGAGGGCTGCATGGAGATGGGATTCAGCTGTTGCATGAGAACTTGGGGCAGTGACAGCTCTGATTTTCCAGCAGGGAGGGAGGGGAGCAGCCTGCTCTGCTCAGCCTGGCTAGAACCAGACAGGATTGCCATTACTCCCTGCAAGACTGAGGTAACTGCTGCAGATGTGTGCAGTGTCACTCTTCCCTGCACTGTCCCATGTCTATTAAAGAAGTACCACACGCCAAGGCAGTCCAAACATAGCTGCAGTGTTTGTCATGCAGGGAGAGGACTAATGCCATTCAAGATCTTCAGCACTGGATCTGCTCTGTGCTCTACAGTTCAGTCTAGGTAATCCTGACTTCCATTCATTCAATTAGTAAAAGCAAATTGATTTTTGACATGTAAACTGTTTCAGCACATTGTTAAACCCATAGAAGCAGTGGCAAGGCCTTGTGTGAAGTCAAGTCCATGCCTTCCACTTTTTTTAAATGTATTGCATATTTGTTAGACTGGAAGCTGATGTGAGGATCAGGTTCCTGATCACCACCACTGCCAGACTAACCTAAAGCCTAAGAACTCAGTCACCTTTCTGAGATACCTTAAAATATATATATCCTGCAAGGCAGTTAGCCTAGGATCTCTTTCTGTATGAAGCACGTGTTGGTATTTGATTACTCACTATAACAGCGTCCATCTGTGAGAAGGGCTGCAGTGCTAACACACACGCACAAAAGCAGTAATCTCATTCTCAATACCAAGAACTGTTTTATCTGCTTCATCTTTAATATTTCCCTGCTGAGAACAGGTTGTGCGTATGGCTCTGGGGCAACTTGCTTGCAGCCCTTTCACTGTGAACACCTCCCCTTTCCACACCTCCCCCTTTCCATCCGCGCTGATTCTTTACACAACTCAAGCATTGGTTTTTATGTCGTGTTCATCATCTGGCCCACGCCCAAAACTCTTTGTGGGCCGGATATTAAATCATAAGCAGCTCAGGACTAGTTCTGGTAATGAAAGTTGAATATCATATGCAACAAGAGGGGAAAAAAAAATTTTGCTTAAATGGGGACATGTCTCGCTTGAACAGTGACAACACGAGGAAACACTGTCCCCTGGAGGGAGTTACCAAGTCTACCTTTTCTCAGGTAATATACACCGAGAACAATACAATTAAATCCATGCACACACGGCTGTGTTTCGTATGCTCCTCATTCACCACCTTGGGAAGAGCCCAGCTCCTCCCTGCACTGAATCTCAGCCTGGGAGCTCCCAGCAGCAGCGCAGCCACACTTGGGCCCTTCACCTGCTGGTTTTGCTCTGCAGATGCCTAACAGCAAGATTGATTCCAGCTACTACTGGAATGAAGATCTCTCTCCAAGTATCTGAGATGCTTGCTGGCAGTGATGACTAGATTGCTCTCACTGGCTGCAATTCTCATCTCAAATGGCAATACACTCAACTCATCTCAACTCACAATTCACATATTTGATGCTGAAAACAAAAACAACATTCATCAGAAACAGAGTTGAGGTGTCCCCCATCCTACAAGTCCATTTCTGAACTCACCATCTTTTTCAGCTCTTATAGAAGTAACACTGCAGTCTTACGTGGGGTCCAATGGGGAAAACAAATTCAAAGTACATGAGAAGGCTGAAATGTGCTCATAGCGTCAGTTTAGAGTCATCATCACAGCGTCTCACCGTCAAAGAATCAGCATTCGTAAGCTCTTTGAGACTTACAAGCCAAGCACCCCAAAACTGAAGCATGCATAACCTTTAGTTGCTTAGGAAACTCCTGGCAAACACGTACCTAAGAACAAAGATAAATCCGTGAACAAAGTAAGGAACGCTTTCTGCATTAACCTGGAATACAGGCACTTACGAGTCGTTTTGCCAGTAACCAGCTGTAATTTTAGTACAATGGTTGCTTCCAAGTACTTGAAAGCACCTACTCTTGTGTGACGGACTACAAACAGTCCCTGCCAACTTCACCCCGTCCGCAGCAATCGCTGCTTTTTTCCTCTATGAAGCTGGAAAAACGAAGCACAGATTTCACAGAAAAAGGATTTTCTCTCAATTCTTCCACTTTCAACATATGGTTTGGTTTCAGCTTCCTCCGAGCTAGAACGACACGCTTTACAGGAGACGATGATGAATGCTTAATTTTGGGCTCAGGAGAAACAAACAACTTTCTCTAAGAGCACATGCTTCGTTTCAAAGTGACATTTGGTCAAAGCCCCCGTGTCCGTATTGCCTTACATCACCGCAGGTCAACTGCCGTGAGTGACACAGGACCGGGCAGGGCTCGCGTTAACCCTTACCGCTCCGGGCACACCCCGACTCCAGCTTCCCTGCGTAGCTCTCCTAAATCACAACCGCGGCTAACTACGAACTTGAAATTTCCAAAGGCTTTTGTCGCCTTCTTGAGAAAGGGTTTAACGCAGGAACCGCTTAAAAATACACCAAAGGAGCATTTACCACGGAGGGCACACAGACAGCAGCGCTTGTGATGCAGATGTGCCAGAAGCCGTCACGCGGAGATGCTCCACCGAGATGCTCCTGCCCACTGGCGAGTCTGCAAAGGCACACAGCCCCACTCACAAACCGCCAGTGCAAAAAGAAAGAGCTCGGTGGCGATCCGAGGATTTCTCCAGTACTTATGGCTACCAGCAGATTTAAATCTTAGCGCAGATGTTTACCTTTAGCAAAGCATCGACAGGGAACAAAATTATTTTCATTTCCAGGTTAAGTGGCTACATCCACATTTGGGCTCATTGCTTCACTGACTTACGTCACCTCACCGACTTACAGGTGCACAACATTCCCCAAACCCTCATAAACGAGCCAAGGCATTGCCATCAGCCTTTCCAAACAAACCACACCACCAACTCCAGAGGACCTAAACCCAAACAGGCTGATATCTCCTTAGGAGACCATAAGACCCCCCAGGAAAGACCACCACACACCAGTTAACCCAACCCCTCCCATCTGGGAACAGACCACTCCTACCTGAGTCCTCCTTGCAGCCAGCACCTTCCCAGGGCAGGGGGCCATGCTACCTTTATATTCTTTCCCAATCCTTCTCAAAGAGGGTTTAGCTCCTGTACTGCCACCAGCTGGGCCGGCCCACCCCACGGCAGCAGTTAACTCCTGCAAGGTCTCTGTAGGACAGCAGGTGGTGGGAGACAAGGCTTGTTTTCCCTTGGAAGCTTACCAGTAGGATTGACTGGAGAGTGCGAGAAGGGACCCCAAAATGTTTTTCAAGTGCAGTTGTTATATTGATGACAGCCTTAGTAGGGATTTAGATTTACATGGCTCATGTTTTTGATGGAGTCCTCTGCCAGCACAGTTGTGAAAACCACCACCAAAATGTGCCCGGTGGGTTCCCTGGGTGCTCGGAATTGTTTTACAACATTTTGATGGGTTCTTCTTCGCGATTGGGAATTCAAATACACATACAGTCACTTCCTGCTGATAAGTAGGTGCTAATAACTTTGTCTAGCGCTGATTACTGAATTTATTACGGATGCTTCTTAATTAGTGCTTCAGACATTTAAGTGGTTACTTACAGCACGGGACCCACAGGACATCCTTTCAGTCATCTCAGGTGATCCGTGGGGAATTTGATTTATGCCGAGTACTACAGGCTGTGAAGCAGCACAGGTGGACTCCTGCTATGTCTCCAGCAATAATCACCACACTTCAGCAGCTCTGCGGGTGTCTGCAGCCCCTGCAGTGCCCCCAGCTCACGCAGGTGGAGCAATCTGCTGCCAAAATCCCCCATGTTCTTCCAAGCCCTGACCTCGCATCCTTGCAGGGAGGTATTACAGAGAGCCCTGAAAGTGGTGCTCTGCAGCAATCTGCCTGTGGAGGGGCAGGGGCTGTGATGCTTTGGTTTGGACCAAAAGAGGGACAGGAAGCTTTCCATTTCCACCAGCCAACGGATGCTCTCAGTTCTGTTCTCTCACCAACCTATTCTATGACCTTTACATGGAGGAGGAGGTTGGTTGATAATCGCATGCTTTTCCAATCATACGAATCAGTGATTAAAAATAAATAAATAAAATGAATGCTCCATCGTACGAGCAGAGTTTTGCGCAAGCAATTCATCTCCTCCAAGAATGGCAGCCACTGCCAGCTCTCAAAAGCTGCCAAGAGGAAGATTCCAGTGCCTCAACATATTGGGGTGCTTCAATTTCACTTACTCAAGTAAAGAATTTCACTTTACACCAACAAAGTGTTCCTTTGACTGATGAGAAACTGCTGACAGAAAAAAAAGAATAAATAAATAAGTGAAGACTCTGCAACTGAATCCTCACTTCCCTCCTATTTTCCAGTCAGCTCTAGCAGAGAGCTCACAAACATCCTTAATGTTTCTGAAGCACTGCAACAAAGATGAGACTGCAGGATTCTAATGACGATCTAAGTGCCCTAAAGACCGCGTTGAGTGTGTGTGTACTGTTCCCCATACACCACAACGGTCCTAAAGGACTCCACGGCTCTGTGTCAAGGTGAAGAGGCAGTATCAAGTGCTGCATCACCTGATTGCGGTGGGATGTGATAAGGAAGGAATTTGGACTTCGTACCTTTCCGGTTTAAAAGTAGATTGTTAATGCTTCCTCTGCAGGATTAAGAAAAAGCAAAGAATGTTGATAAGGGATTTATTGTTCTTCAAAGCTTCTGATAATTTGCTTTCAAAAAATAACGCAGTCTTGAAGGAATCCGTACAGTTCTTCAGCCTCTGTCGAGCTGGGTGCAGAATTTCCTGTTTTTGTATTCTCAGAACTGCTAAACTGCTGAAGTTGCCAGTAAAGGCTTGGGTGTGTTATCCAGAAGAGGTGGAGCCTATAGCAAATCCAGCTTCTTCACTGATATTCTCAGACGAGTCTAAAGGAAATCACAGCTATCCCATCTCTGTGCTCAGCAGTGGGCTCAGTCCTCACAATCACAACTCCTCTGTGCTCTAATCCTTTCTGTTTATTTCTTGCCATGCTATCCTTTCTCAGTATGACACTACATATTTTATTGCATGCCACCCCAAAGCCAGCAGTGAAAGCTTGCACCCAGAAGAGGACGAAGGCAGGCTGTAAGGTGCAGGGCTGGCAGTGTGACACCCACCCTGGCAGCAGCTCTGTCCATCCCCTGGCTGGACCGTGCCCTCAGTGTGAGCATACCTCGCCAGTTATCTGTGAAGTGCAGCCTTGTCATGAAGGGGCAGAACACAGCTCCTGCTCCCTGCTGGAGGGCTGCTCCAGCCCCACACCATGCTGAGGTGGGATACAGGCCTGGCGCGCCCTACAAGTACAGGCGTGAGGTGCACTCAAGAGTGTTTTTCTCTTTGCAAACCTTCTCCTTGGAAACACAATTCAGCAAGCAGTTTCAGTAGACAAGCAACCCAACAGGAACCTCAGAAGATGTATAATGCAGGAACTAGGCCATCATTATGATATTTGGGGGGCATATAAGCACAGCTAAGACAAAGCTAACATGGAAACTGTAAGAAGTAATGTACCACAAATCTCAGTGCCCCAGGGGCCTGCATTCTGCACGAGTCTCATGCTCAGATGAGTTTTCAGGGGTGAGGGCCCAAGGCCAGGCCCTGGGCTGGGCCTGCAGAGCCATGGGGGCTGCTCAGAGGCCCCAGCCCTGCTGCCATGCACAGGACAGGCTTGGAAAGGTCGCTCTGTTGCAGGCCTTTTATTTTCCAAGTGGTTGTAGGTGATGCTTACACCAAGTACTAGCTGCGGAGGCACAATTACCTTTTTTGTGTGTACTGGTAATTAGCTGCTGGTTATGCACGCAATTAACGGGTGGACTGTTCAAGGCCGGATGTTCTGTGCTGCAGTCAGTGCAGGGCAGCTTAGCCGGGAATTATCTGTAGAGCCCATCTTGAAGTGTAATGAATTCAGGCAGCTGGACAGGTTTCAGAGAAGAGCAATTGAGCTCTGATATACTTTCAAAGGAGATCATTTGCTTTCAGGTTATGAAAACCCTCAGCACCCAGGCTCAACCCTGCGTGCTTGGGCACAGCGAGGCCCAGCCCGGCTCACCCTGCACTGCACACAGGAGGGTAGGCCAGGGATAAACACCTGTCCACTGAAGTGCTCCATACACAAAAAGCAGCATTTAAAATCTGTTCCCTGGGTTATTTATGTATTCCTGAGATTGCCTTTTGTCCTTAAAATTCTTCTGTGCGTGCCTATCTGAAGCAGTCTGATCTGCTTCAGCTCCTCTCAAAGGATCTGATGTACAAAACCAGAGCTGAGGACACAGCCTAAGTGCAGTGCTTAGCTTTGGCCGCTCTTCTCCTTTGTCTTGGATTGCAGTCCTTTCCAAAGCTTTGATTTCCAAACCACTCGTTAAGCTTTCCCCTGCCTGAACACAACAGCTGTACTTTCATGTTTCTTACACGGAATGCGGAAGCTCCACTTCACTGGGGATGCATCTCCTAAGATCCTTCTTCCTCTTGGGGCTCCATGTGCTGCTGCTTCCTAAGAAGGCTGTGTGCATCTTCAAAGCTTGTGTTTTCCTGTTGTCAGAGGGCAATCAACAAAACAGGGAATTTCTCTGCAGGAGGCAGTGCCAACAGAGCCCTTATTTCATCTGCAATAACAGCTCTGTGGCAGAGGGGCACTCACAGCCAAACGTGCTGTTTTTCTTGTTTTTCTGCCAAGAGGATTTCCTGATTCCCGAAGTTAGCCCCACTGCCAAGCGATAGGGTCAGATCACAAGCTCATCAGCCCTCAGTGCCTCGGGAACACAGAGTGGAAATCAGTGCAGTTCTGCTCCTGAAGCACAGACCAGTGAAGAGTTATCTTGCACTGAATCAGGTTTGAAATCTGTCAGCAGTCACTGCTGAGTGACATCACTGTCTGTTTTAACAGCCCACGGAGACGGGGAGGAGACAGAAGGTGCTGCTTTAACTAAAAACCCATTGTCTCTGCTCTCTACACATGGAAACGCTGGTAAGTTTTGGTGGCCTGCATCAAAGCCACAGGCCTGCAGAGGCCAGTACAAAAACACTGCCTGCCTGCAGTGGTTTGTATGAAGAAAAGTGGCTCTTTTCCCTCTGTCTCCTTCAGCTTGTTCCTGGTTTGAAACGGAGTTCCAAGGATGTTACAGAATTGGCACTTGATTGCCTGCCCCAATCCTTTCTCAATTAATGACAGCTAATCACTTCATAGATAGGACTTCAATGCGTTGATTTATACCCAAATGTCATGTCAATCATCCGAAAACAGATATGACATTAATAAATGCTGTCCTAAGATTAAAGCAGATCTTTATTTTAAAGTATTAGTATTTATTTAGTTAGTCATAAGGAGCTAATAACATACAGCACTGCATCTTTCAGACACAAGTGTGCCTTAAATGCTTCTTGTCTGAGTGAGCCCAGGGCTGAATAAAGCACTGACACCCTGGTTTTCTGTAAAATTTATTAACCATAGTTATTACAGGAGCCTCGTGAAGCAGGGAGCTGCCTGGACAGCTTGGATTTTATTAGGATTAATTACAAGTACGAATATAAACAAATATCAGAAACAGCTAAGTATTTTTTCCTATCATCTGCCAAACATTAGGAGCAGGATTGGAGGTGCAGCCTGCAGTTAGGGAGGTGCAGGGATGTGGCTGCCCCCGTGTGTTCCCATTAGGACCTCAGATAGCCTTAAATCTGTTATCCCTCCTCACCGAGACAGGAGAGAAGTTGCCTTGATCACATAAAGCCTTTGCGTTTTAGCTTTTTAATTTACATTAATAACCAAGATGAAGCGTAACCTCAGAGCTGCTGATTCTATTGTGCTGCAGACTTCTTGCTAATTTCAGTGCTATATAAAACCACAAAAGGTGACTTGCTCGTTTTTACATTTAAGTATAACATTTATCAAGGGAGTTTTTTTTTCCTGCCTAATTTAAAGCTCTCTAAAGCTGAGGATTTGTTGCTCACACCTTGCTGCACAAACTGCATTCCTTTGTCACGTGCATCGTTTTCTGCTATTTACTTAATTCACTGCCACTTTCTTACCTTACGTACCCTACCTTCCACAGAATAAAAATCATCCACATGACCTTTCTTTAAATATAACACTACACATTCTTGACGATCTTTACAGTTTCTAACATCTAAAGAACAAACCCTGCAAATGATACACCTTACATGATACACCAGTGCTTGCTTGAGCCTCGGGCATTTGATGACAGCCACGTAAAGGAGAATAATAAGTCATCTCTACTGCAGGTGAGCTCACAGGGAGCTGCCCATCCTCCCGCAGCCAAGTGCATTCATTACTTGGATTTCCCAGCAGGTAGGATAGACACTGGATCTGTTTGCACTTCAGCATCAGACATCTTTTTGGAACCCTGTGGAATAAGATCAGGAACAAGGTGTTAGAGCTTTGCTAGTAGACATCATCTACTCATTCCTGCTCTTTGCTTTTCCTAATACACCCTTAGTTTGTGTAAGTACGTGAACACCTCCTTCACCGTGGCAGTCCCAGAATGCTGCAGCCTGTGATTTTGCTTAAATGGTTATTTTGATATATATTTTTACATAATTTTCCCATTCAGCATAAAAACTGATTGTGCTTAGGAAGTGGACTGACACACCAGAGACATGTTGCTGCTTACTTTCAGTATTACAGTTTTAGCAAATTCTTACTAAAATATCTCTGGCCTAAATGGCTCATTGAAGCCATGCTGGGAGCCCCTCAAGCATGATTAATAGTGTGTTATAGCCAGCCTTGTCTGCTCTAAGTTAAAGGAGCATTAAATACTTTTATGCATGACAGATATTTGACAATGTTGGAGTGATAAAGCTTTTCTACACAACACATATAATTCCAGGTCTGGAACCAGTTCAAGACACTTATCCAGTTTAGGATGAGGAAGTGCACAGATCTAGCTTTACCAACTAAATGTTTGGCCAGTCATTAATAGTAACTGGGCTTCAGTTTAAGATACCTCAAACCAATTTTGCTGGCCTTGAAGCCATCAAAACTCGAGAACACAGCAGCAAAATGGATCCGCAAACAGTAAGAGATTGCTATTAACTGTACGGGTGTCAGTCCTGCTCACAGTCCCATGCCTAAATCATACAGGCAAGCAGAAAAACATAATGACAATGCTAAATGGGGATATGTGCTTTCCCTACAGTATGAACTGTTCAGAATTGTATGCGAATTGTCCTTTTGCACAGCATGCCTCACACTGGGAACTTGACTCATCACTTCAAGACACCATGGGACTATTCTGTGTCAAACAGAGAGAGAAAGACCTCAACTTCCTCATTCCTTTCAGAGAAATAAGATCAGTGTGTTTTTTTTTACAGTGATTATATTTCACCACACTGATATCCTTTCAACTTTTAACCTTTGAAAATTTAAGTATAAAAAAGAGCAGAGAGCAATCGTAACAGACTGAAAACATCTCTGCCTGAACATAACTGCAGTCCTGTGCTGGGGTGGGTGGGTGAAACACCATTGCTTGCAGTGGGTTTGCTTCTAGTTACGTCACTTTGAAGATGCTAAAATAGAATGGTTATTACCATTTTTGTCACTTACATGTAGCAAAAAAATAAGACACCTAAAAAATGCCACAGGCTCTAATGTCTGTCACATGGTGTCAAATGTCATTCTACATTTGCCCAGCAACTCTAAAAAGCTGCAAAGTTAAATTTCCTCCCCTGTGAGATTCACTTTGAGTCTGTCAACTGTAGCTATTCCATCCAATACATGAAGATACTGAAACGTTTCTATGCTGATCTCCAAAACGATACCATTTGCCATCCTTCCTGTAAATGATGCAGACTGGGTGGAGGAAGGAGTAGGGGAGGTAAAGCTCGCTCCGGATAATCCCTGTTTTGACTCATTTAGCACATTAGCAGAAATGTCTCACGTTATTTGCCAATACTAGTCTCCCTGCTGCACCCATTTTCTAGGTGAGTGCTGAGTAAAGCAGGAAGCTGTGAGGGAGATGGCTGATGATTCTTGTTAAACTGGAATTTCCAAGCACCATGTAAAATAAAGAACTTTGTTCCTGCCCTTTTTACGGCCAAATTCCAGCTCTGCCATCGGATTCAGAAGCACAGGTACTGCTGCACACAGTTTGCTCTCCATTACTCTGCACGGTCCTTTTCAGAGCAGTGAAAGTTGTCTGCATTTATGACAGCTTGGCTGGCACATGCTTTGGGCAGAACACCTCCAAGTGCACATGTAGGGATGTCATAGTGTTGGAGTTCTTTTTCTGTTCAGGAGAAGTTCATGTCAGATGAGAATAGGTCAGAATGTTTTCCATGTGCTAAGCACTCCCGGCGTCTGACAGCATCAGTATGAGTTATTCCAGCTCCAAAAACAATGTAATGATTTGTTCTTTTATTATCAAATCTTATGTTTCTAATTCTCGCTGAATATCTTTGTATTTCATATACCTTAGAAATTCATCTTTTTTGCCATAAGAACAGACATTAGACCTCGTGGTCTGTGCCAAAATCATGCAGCCAGGCCATAATATTGTTTGCCTGCATAAGTGGCTTCATTTGTGTTAACAATTTCTGTACTTTTCAGCCCAACTGGGAGCAGATGTTTGAACTGAAGCATCTCCATCAGCTGCATTCCTGGGCTATGACATCCTCTCACTCTGTGCCCTTTCCCAGGAGAATCAATGGCTTGAGAAGAAAGTGTTGTTAAAATAGCTGTGATTGAAATAGCTCGGCAGAATTCAGGAGGAGCTCTGCAGGCATGGGTTATGTGGGCAGGTGAGGCCTCCTGGACCTCTTGCTCAGTGTGCCCTAATTCTGTTTTATCAGCACAAAGCTCAGTGTTTTTCCTGAGTTGTTACCAGAGATCTGTGCTGTTATCTTGAAAAGAAATTTCTGGTGTTGGTTTGTGTCTGACCTAATACTTTTAGATTCATGATTCTTCCCTCCTGGGACTTTGCCTGCTCACCAGGAGATGCACAGCTTATTTTTTCAAGGCATTGCAGAACTGGGATCCTCTGGTGTGGGTCATCCTGGTGGTGCTGAAGAAGAGGTGGTGGTTTCCTGAGGGTTACTTTTCATACACAGAACTTCTTCCTCCCTCCTTCAAATACTCAAAGAACTAACCAGATCTGCTATATTGCTATTGAAACAAACAAACAAATAAATAAACTTTAAAAAAAAATTATCTCTTGTTAACAGCGGAGGGAAGTGAGAGAAATGTTATCCTCTATAATTGCAGAGAAGATGGGCTGGCTGCACAGCCAAGCTGTCTGGCATACTGCTCAAGCAAGCAGAAATATTTTACTGAACACTTCTACATTCTCTATTTCTAATTCTTATTTCTACTACGTTTGTTCTGCTTTTTTATTAATATTATTATTTGTTTATTTCTTTTTCCCCCTTGAGTGGTCTTTTTACCTCTACACACTCTCCTCACTTCACCCAAAAAGGCTTTTTTCCTTCCCTTGGAATCACAGCTATCTTTCCTGCACCTCTGAATCTTTTATGACCTTGGATTTAATAGCATATTTCCTCACTAGCTCACAGTTCCCAGTAGCTCTTTCTGGAATAAGCCTAAATTTGTATCTACTATTATCCTCTACACAAAATTTTGTATACAGTGCCTATGAAAGTCGCTCAACAAAGCGCAGGTGTCAAAACTTCCTCACACATTCAGGAGAAGTCAGGACAAAGGAGAGCTGCCAGCACTTTGCTTTAACAAGTCACCAAACTAGGGATAAAAACCAACCTCCATTATCTCCACATAATAAATAATAGGGGTGGCTAACATCTGCCACGTTTCCAGATAACCTATGCTAGAGAAAGAGATCTGTTAGCACCACGTAAGGGGTGTGAGAGCCACGAGCCCTGATTTCAGTGCCTATATACCTGTCAGGATACTCCATCCACACACGTGCTTCTGGGTGTGGATCAGGTGTTGTGCACCAGGGAAATTTCACACACAAATTTGAAGGCAGAAGGAGGTGAGGAAATGAAAGTGACATACACACAAGCGTGCACGCTTTCTAACTTCAGTTAGTTAGTATAGCACATGTCCTGGCTTTTTCATGCTGTGCCAAGAAGAAAGATTCCCCTTTTTTACTTCACTGGGACCCAAGATGAACAAAGCCAGAGTGTCGGTAGATACTGCAGGTGGGCTCCAGGATTTCCTTGCTCCCATTAAATATGCAGGAAAATCACAGGGACTCTTCACAGACCAGGATTTTACCCTGAACTGTGTCTGTGTGTGCTTGGGGGGGGGAATGCAGAAAACCAAATTTGCTGAACTATATCCTACTGCTAATCAATATTGCCAAAAAGACAGTTTTCTTTTGTTCTTAATCCCCCTATTAACATTTATGGTACTGCAAACAGCCTTCTCTGGGATATAGAGTAATTCAGTGAAATGTGTGCAAATTAAACACTTCTTACGATGTGGAAAAACATCTGCCTCAGAATGAGTCACACCTGTCTGCATGGCACCCTGACTGCATAACCCTGCATCCTACCGGGCTCACTTTCAGATCCACGCTACCATTTCACTCTGCATCTCTTGACATTTCTTTCAGACCTGGAGGGTTTCTTGGCTGTCTTTTTCTTTTGTGACACTCTCGGATGCAGAGGAGGGAAGCAGGGGAAAAAAAAAGCTGACCATCTCTCAAGAGCAACCAGATTCACTAGGAATCGTGGCAGGTCACATTGTTCAATCGGTTCTTTGCACCACTTGAACTTTGTGATGAAGCTCAGGCTACAGGTTTTCCAAAGGGTGCTAAAAGTGATCCCATAACTCTTGATTCATTGTTGTGGCAGTGTGAGGAAAGATGTAAAAAGCTTCCTTCCAAAAGATCTATCAGAAGCCATGGAAGTCTGCACTCTTGCAGGGAGGCTCCAGAGCCAGTTCCAGGTCTAACCTGCACCCTGAATGCAAACAGGAGGAAAAAAGTCCATGCATTCAGTGCTCTGAGGAAGTATTTGCTGCATGAGTAATAGCAAAACTTACACAAGCTCAGATTTTTAGTACCCTGAATTCTTTCATATCTACATTTAAGATTTCAGAGAAGGGGAACATATTAATTTTACAGTACATTTTGACAAAAAGAAAGACAAAATAGCACATGCAATTTTCCATTGGCTAGTCTGTGGTTGATTACTAATTCTCAGAGCTTATCTTGTGACGTCTGTGCTGGTTTCTAACCAGCAAGAGGAACGCCTTGATTTTCTCCTGGAGTTTGGTCCTTGCAGGGATGCACCAGACACTCCAGAGCAGCAGCGGAGCTGCCACTGTGGAGGCAGCCTGCCTTGGCAAACGGACACCACCCTCACTTTTCCTTCATGTATACACCACAATTTGTAGGTGGTTCAGCACCTGCTACAGGAACAGTTGAGTCATCTCCGTGGCCAAAGCACGAACCCGTGAAGCAGGGGTGTGGGAGCAATTATGGCCGTCCCACAGTGCACTGTACCTGCCTGTAAGTCAGTACCCCGAGGCCCAAGTTTTCTTGCCTTTGACCAATACACTGCATTTTAGCTCTGGTCCTGCAAGCTGCTTACAAAATTACACTCCTGACATTGGAGCACTGCGCATCCGAGCACAAATCCCACGGGGTTAAGAGCTTGCGGGTTGGGAGTTGAAATTAGTTAGGAAATAACTGAAAAAGATAGGATCAACTCAACGTACAAGGCCTTTGAAAAACCCTCCAAATGACTGCCTCTTCTCCATCCTCTTGAAGGAGGCGTGTTCCTTGGCAGCGTCCCCTCCGCTCTGGATGGAGTCGGTCTCGGCTGCGTGCTGCTCCCTGCAGTCTGGCTGCTCTCTGCTTTCCTGCTTGCTGCCCTTCTGCTTGCTCAGCTCCACTGGTGGCTTCTTGTCTTTGGAGCTCTCCTTGCTCTTTTGGCCCACTGGTTCACTTTCAGCTGTGGCAACTGGCCTCTCTGTGGAGTTTAATGTCTAAAGCAGTTTCAAACAATGGTTATTTTTAGTGGGAAAGGTAAACATTTTGGAAAGCGATCTGTAAGGATGTTTAAACATGAAAGGCCACCTGGCAGGGAGAAACCCTGCTATCCACAGGGTGTCTGCTTCCAGAGTTTGAGAGTGGCTCCTGCAGCTTTGACTCAAGGAAGCGAGTACCCCCAGGGAGCTGACTGACCTGAGCAAAGATGCCAAGATCAGGCTGTCATTGCTCAGAATTACAGGTACATCAATGCTCCAGCTGCACGAGGAGTCAGGGAACACACACACACACACATGCACAGATCACCTCCACACAACTGCACTGCCCCAAAAATTCAAAACTGGGCACAGCTGTGGAAGACCACCTAGAACACTCCACCCACAGGTGCAAAAGTAGGGGTGGAAAATATTCCGAAGGCAGCAGGGTCAGCACACTTATTCATAATGAAGGCAAAGATTGTGAAACTCAAAAATGTACAGGGTGTGCTTGAAGTCAACAGGAAAATAGGTGGATCTGGCAAACAAACAGCAGGACAATGAAACTGTCGCTATTTTCACAGTACAAAATGAGTAGGTATGTTTTTCTCTTATGTAAAAAGAATTAGCTTCTTTATTTATTAAAATATTAATTAAAATGTCGTGATAATCAAACACACAAATTTGCCATGTTGAAAAGCTGGAAATCTTACAACTGCACAGCTCAGGGCTTAATGATATATCATATTTCCAGCTTAGGGGATTTTACTGTTACTTTTTTAATGGCTGATGTTCTTCTAAAGACCTGGAGTTGTACACCTGCAGGACAAGCTTAGCTTTCATTTAAAACAAATGCATTTTTGGACATCATGGCTTCAGAGAAACGCCTGAAAGCAGAAACTCAAGGGAAACAGAATGTAAATATGCCTCTCAGATCTATTAAAATATAAAAAAACAAACCCTCAGGTCACTCCAATTTTTGTCAAACAAGTATGAGAAGGAGCAGCAATACTACTGGCTCTCTTCACTTGATTCACCTTTCTCCCCAGCCTAATCTTAAAAAGAAAACAATCACTGACCGTGTGCCACAGAATCTTTAGTGCTGCATTTAATACATTCAGTCTCGCCCAGTTAGCTAAGTCCTCAACCAAATGTGCTTGTATTTAACTATTTCCCTTTCCAAAGGGCAGACTTATGTGGGGACAGACTTGCTTACAGCTGGATTTGTCTGCCTTCAGATTAAAAACAAAAAAGAAAGAGAAAAAAGAGAGGGAGAATCACGAAGTTAGTCTTTGCTCTCATTCCTCAGGACATGTGAAGCCAGCAAAAGAAACCCGGAGATGCAGCCCTGTGACCCACAGCCCCATTGACCATGGGTGGGCACCACCTGAGTTGCAGTAGTTGATTAAAACAAATTTGACAAGCTCTGAATTCAGGGGAACAGTGAGAGCTGCACAGACACTGCCTGTACCTCCATCACCTCAGCTGAGGAGAGAGTCCTGCTTGGACCAAGCACCCAAGTGATGCATGGGCTTTCCCAGCATGACAAGCAAGGCTTCATAAGCTCAAATTTAATTCTGCCTTTCATTCTGACCCATTATTACTATAAAACGGGAAGCCCACGGCTCCTGGCTCCATCATCTAGTCTTACAAGAGCCTCCTTATTCACGTTTGTCTTCGCTTGCTTTTGAAATGTTTCACTTTGGTGCAATTGCAGATGTGCACATTCAGTTCAAAAATTACCACAGCGCCCAAAATACACCTAATGAGATGGATATGTTATTGCTCGAAGGTGGCAGAACAACTTCCAGCCCTTGTCAACACTGTGAAGTCCAGGGGGGTTTATTCTGTGGGTGTGAAATTAGAGCTGAGTCTTCCTCACCACACATTTCATTGTGTTGGTGCCTGAGAGCTGCAGTACTGCAGCCCAATGCAAACTGGGTGCAACAGGACTATTTGTGCAGGCAAGTCTGGGCCTTTGATGTTTGCCAAAAAACCCCACTAAAAAAATATTCATAATATATTTTCCAGGCAAAATAAGAAAAATTCAATCAGATAATCTCTTTGAGGTGTTTCATATTAACCTTGAAAGGCAGGAAATTGGCATATTTTATATCGACAGGAGCAGCTCAGGAAATACAAAGTGAAACCTATGAATAATGAAACATGCTAATATTTCTTATTCTAAAGGCTGATCTGCACCTGACAGATTGCTTTTACTCTCTCAGCTTTAACAGAGCCACTGAAAGAAAAAAAAAAGAGAGAGATGAACGGGACAGTGGTTCCTCCACTGCACCTTAATCCAAAGTGGCTTTTGAAACGTAAAAGAAATACCCCATAAATTTCAGCAGACATTGGGTGAGCACTGTAATGCATTTTGGTGGGGTACAGAATGGCAGTGATGGGAAGAGAAGGATGGCAGCATTCCAGAAACACCGTGGCAAAAATGCAGGAGATTATTTTGCAGAAATTCTACAGAAGGAGAAAGGCAGCAGCAGAGGCAGTGTGCCCTGCACCCAACACTGGGTTACGTTGTAGGAGCACAAATAAGGAAAGCAGCACCAGTAAGCTGTGCAAAGAAACTGAAACTAGGTGCTAGCTGAAGTAATGGAATACTAAAAAACAGATCCAGGTCTGTAACTTTTAGCTCCTGTGATTATGCTATAGATGTCCTGAACTCAGGCTGTGACTCTCAGAAAAAGTATTTCCATTTTCTAATTAAAATGTTTTGGGTTTTTTTTCTGAGGCATTTTTAAAGCTACAAAACACATAATCTCATTTCAACTTTCAGTTTGAATGATATGAACACAAAATAAAAGAGAAAAACAAAGATAAGACAGAATATCTGTTAGGGCTTTGGTAAGTAGCAATGAGATGTTCTCACTCTTTCATTCCCTCTTCTATGGAAGCTCCCACCTAAATGATCCTTTCCTCTGCAACATAAATCAGCAAAGTAAAAATCATCCTTGCTGCCTGCATTTGGTTTTGCTGCCTAAACCAAGCTAAGTGCGGAGCACAACTAGCAGGAGAGAAAGAAAAACTATTTTAACAAGAGAAAGAAAAAATCCCACGATTTCTAAACTGACAGTGGCCCTTTGAAGACTTGTTTAATGGTATAAAGAGATATCATATAGAGGAGGAATAGGGGAATGGAATACAAGAACGTTG
This sequence comes from Cyrtonyx montezumae, assembly GCF_038088225.1. Taxonomy (NCBI): domain Eukaryota; kingdom Metazoa; phylum Chordata; class Aves; order Galliformes; family Odontophoridae; genus Cyrtonyx; species Cyrtonyx montezumae. The sequence continues at coordinate 12,711,014 of NW_027072100.1, read as the reverse complement.
GTGAGCACGTGCCACTGTGCTTCCCGTGACTGTCACATTTGAGAAGCTAAAGCTGGATGGCAGCAGGCGAAAGCAACCCTCCACCAACAGAGCAAAACTGCAGGCACTTACTTGGTGGTCAGGGCTGGGGGGAATGTCCTCTGCCGGGGGGGTCGGCCCTCCACTGCCCCTGCCTGTCTAAAACAACACAGGGTTACCGCGCTTCTGACCCAGGTCTGCTCCAAAGCGTTCAGCACTGTGCTTTGATGCAGCCTGTGGATTTGTTACTTGAAACACATTATCAGCTTGATCCTATGTGTGCTGTTATGGCAAGGACTCGTTTCAGTTTCTGATTTTGCTATGAAGCCACAGAAAAATCAATGTGTAGCAGCAGCGTGAGCGAAAGCTGGAGTGCTCCACAGCAATTAATTGTCATGGACTGGGGGGAAATATCCCTTCTGGAACATGGCTCTGCTCAGTCCCCTGCACATTTACACTCATGAATCTTTATCTGTGGTAGGAATGGGGGGAAGGAACCATGGTGCAGACTGCCCTCACGCTGCAGGACAGAAACTGTCCAGAGTGCATGAAGATGAATTGAGATCAGGTTCAGTCTGCAGTTCTGTCAGTGAGTCTTTAAGTGCCATTAGAGATATTTTAATACGAAGAAAGTTTATACAATAGTGGCAACTCCTTTTATATAATGGCATAAATATCTTGCAGACTTTGCCAAGACAAAGCCTCCTCTCATCCCCGGTGAAACTCAGACTTCACGATCCCAAGGATGTTATTCCTATTGCTGGAAACTTCCTGAAAAGATTTTCTGCTTTAAGCAGCAGTAAGGCTGGATCATCACACCTTTAGATCGGAGCAGGTTGTGACAAGCAATAAACTTGCCACATGTTTGTAAATAATACAGCAAAATTAGGATGAGACAACTTAAGAGTCTTTTCTGTAAATATTTATATGGGGTAGCAGGCTAGCACAGCTATGGCAGAATAATTCCTATCATTGCAGATACCATGTGGAAAATTCTGTTAGTTACTTACTCTGCCTAGGAGCATCTTTGGTAGTCCAGAAATGGGTTATTTTATTTGCAGAGACCATACTCAGGGCATTTTCAGATCACCTGCTTTGCTTGGCATCTTTCTGACAAGGGCTTACAATCCCAGGTTACAGTGATTATTTGGATTAAAGAATGCTATTTCTTACTCTCTTACCTCCACAGAACAGACATTTTGAACAGATTTCTCTTAACTAAACTTGCATTCCTCTATATAACATGAAGAAAACTGGAACTTCAAAAGCTCAGATCACCTGATGTGGTCTGGATCCAAAGGGACTCTTGGACTGCTCACCTCGACTCATTGCTTCTACAGGGAACACAGGGCAGTAGCTCAGCTCATCATTGCTACTGAAACACAGTGAGTGGGTTAGGCATATCCCACCCCACGTGGGGTAAGATCAGCTATCTGGGACATGAGCAGCTTTCAAGTAGCAGCCCCAGCTTTTGTACTTGTGTAGGTGTGGCCCAGTTAGGTAATTGAGCAGGAGGATTTTATATCAGAACATAGCACTTTGTGGGACAATTCACTGTTACAAAGCTGCACAACAGCTACATGGCTTGGATTCTGAGCAGCGGCGTGGCAGATATCCAGCAGACCAAAAGTTATTCAAAGGAAACTGCTGAGGACACACATCAAAGGGCAATAAATACATTCAGATATTCAGGGTCTGGTCAGAAACTGATGGCCAAAAGTAGAGCAGAAAAATACAAAGTATTTCAGAAAGCTGCAAAACCAGTGACACCATTAACACTGCTCAATTTCCACTTGTCTGAAAGTCTGTCTACATTCTGCTTCTTTCTGTCTAGGCCAAACTGTGGATTAACCCTCTGCTCTTTGAGCACGTTTGCTTTTATTCCATAGTGACTAAGATGGGCGTGGAGCATAACTTTATTTTCAAATAGTGCTTTTTTTTTTTTTTTTGGTAGGGTTATATGACTTTAAGTCATAGTTGTCACAGTGTTCAGTGTTGGATGCATATTCCTTATTCCTATCAGACAAGTTTTTAAAGCATCCTTCAGAAGTAAAGGCCTGTTGGCCTACAATTCCTTGTCTGGTCCTATGAATCACAGTCTAGATACTCAAATCCATCACACTGGCTGTGCAGCAAAGTAACTCCAGAGGAAGAAAAGGAAAGGCATGAACCATGGGTTGGGCTGAGGCTAACAAACCCCATAAAGCCAGACATTGCAAAATCCAGGGGGCAGGGAGAGATCTGGAGTGTTGCTTTTACATCCTAGGGCCTGACTCATTACTTTTAATCTCTGACAGTGTGACAGTTCATAGCTGCCTTTGTGTGTTCCTCTGAGTAGAACATTTGGAAACGTGGGCTATTACACTGCGTTATAAAAAGGGGAAAAAAAATGTCTTTTTTTGTTGATGTCTGAGCTAGTCTGATGCCCACACCACGGAGGTGCTTGAAAATAAAACAGCACTGCCTAGAAATGAAATTCTTTCATGTAAACTGGAGAACCTTGCCAAAATAGAAAAATCTGCATCAAAATCCTCAGGTCTCCAACAGCAACCATTTAACCAGAGACGGTAGTTCTGGATTTGGATTACTTTCCTCGCCGGACATCCCTCCACAACCTGTCGAGGAACTCTGCCATCTGCACAGAGATTCCTCCGCTCTCCACACCCACAGCCGCCCCCCCAACAGCGGCCACATCAGCCCTTATCCCACCTAGTTCAAAACGCCTTCAAAGCTCTCCCTGCGCATGCGCGGCAGCGCAGGAACCCGCGCTGAGCGTTTGCGCAACCGCGAGCGCCGCCAGGGGGCGCTGCAGCACGCGGCCCGAGCTCCGCGCCGCCCCGCGCTAACCGAGCCCGCAGCGCGCTGCTCACCAGCTTGAAAAACTTCCTCAGGTTTGCCTTGGGGGTTTTGCTTTCTTCTCTCCTGGGTTTCACTTCCAGAGCTTCTGGGCTCCTCTCGTCTTTGTCGGGAGTGGCAGCTTCTAGGGAAGCGTCTGCTTTGTCGCTGTGAGTGATTTCCGCTTCTTCCGATGCGTTCTAGGGGTTGTTTTGGGCAAACACGAAGCATGCAGGAAAATAAAGTTGGATTAATCAGTAAGCTTCGCACTTATCAGATGAAAGAGAGAAAAAGAGAGAAAGAGGGGAAGAGAAAGAGAAGAGAAGAGAAGAAAGGAAAAGGGAAGAGGAGAAAATGGAAGGAAAGAGAAGAAAGAAAAGAAAAGAGAAAAAAGGAAAGGAAAAAAAAAGAGGAGAAAAGAGGAGAAAAGGGAAGGGAAGAAGGGAAAAAAGAAAAAAGAAAAGAAACACCTGGAAGCAGGAACATGAACAAGAAGCAGCACAAATCCATAGGCTCTAGTGGTCAGAGCTCTGCTTAGCAGCCTTCTCTGGCAGCAAAGTACACTTCTCACGTTCACAGTGCTGGTTTTGTCTCCCACTTGGAAAGCTAAATGACTCTTGAGGTACAAGGCATCCGTGTAGCCCATTTATTCACTCACACAGTCACCCCTTCAGTAGTCTTGACCTCTGTCTGGTGCTCCTGTAGGATTTTGAGTCCCACTGCACTTTCATGTACTACTGGAAAGTTCCTCCTCTCATAAAATACTTCACCAAGGGCCATGCAGTCTGTAGTTGCTTGGAAATATGCATCCCCATAAGATTGGATTCACCTCCATGGCTCATTTCAAGGCTGTCCTGGGAGTTCTCAGAGAGTTTCAAGGAGCAACAAAAACATCTGCAGTGCGGGATGAGTGAACAGGAGCTCATTTCTGCTGCACGAGGTGGAACATACATCTCCTTAGCTGATTCTTCTGCCTTTAATAAATGCCCTGGCAAGTAGCATTCTCCTGTGCCCTCAATAACCACTAATTAATTCCCATCTCACTGTAATTGTGTGAAGAAGTAGCTTCCTTTCTGCTGTAAAGCAGTTATTATGGTAATAACTAGGTAATCTGAACTGAAGCCAGCACTTGGTTGTTTTGGAGCCTTCTGCAGAAAGGTGCACAACATTATTAAGGCAGCATTACACTTCAGCCTTCAATACTGAATCAAACAAAGGCAGTCACCCTCATCATTGCCATTTTAAACACAAGTTTCTGCTTGAATACCTAGCAGTTAAAGCTGAAGTGCAAGCTGACAGCAAAAGGAACTCACATTTAATGCATACTCAGAGTAACTCTAATAGAAGTAACGTTAGCCACAGGCAGAACACGAGAACAGTTTGGAGAATAAGAGCAAAGATGCATTGGAGCACCAGATCCCATCTCTGACCAAGAACAGAACAGCTTTCAGCACCCCAGCCCTCTCCTGCTCAGTGGTTGCCATGTAGTATGTCTGGTTTAAGAGCTCCTGATGGACTTTTCCTACATAAATTTAGCTAAACAGCTAAATTGGAGCTGACACAGACTCCTGACATCCAGCAGCATCCCACAGCAAAAAAAAAAATTCTACAGCTGAAGTATGCATTATTTGCAAAGTACTTTCTTTATATCATGTGATACTCTGCTGCTTGTATTTTGAGCAATAATGGCAGATCTTTCCTGTTCACATTTCACACTACAGCAGTCATTCTGCATGTTGCTATCACCTTTCTTTCTGCCAATGATTTTGAGCCAAAAAACTCTGAGTTTACATATGTCTTCTGACAGAAACCATTCCATATATGTATGCATTAATTCCGTCTTAGTGCTATCCCTTTAGCTTTAGGGGACCAGGACTGCAGGCCTTGTGCAAGGTGTGGATTCACCATGTGCTTCAAGAGCAGCATGACAGCTTCTCTGGTTCTTTACTCTTCTTTTATGGGCAAGGTGACTTTGTTGGAGATGCAGGAATAAATATTCCTTGTCCCCTACCACCTGAGATGACTGCAGCACAGCCCCATTCCCATGGAGTTGTAGGTTTAATTTGTATTTATGAACAACTCGGTCCTTTCTTCTGTCTCATTCACATAGAATCAATTCACTATCAATTTGCTTGAAGAAAATGGTTCATTGCCTGAGTTGGAGGAGTGGCTCAATAAAGCAGGATCCAAGCTTCTGGGTGCTCATCATTCAGTGACTGCAGTTCAGGATCATATTTCTGTTATTCTGTTACAGCTGCAACCCAGATGTAGCTTGAGAGACAAAACTGATCTGTGCAATGGCATCAGTGTCACTACAAACAAATATATCCTGGGGGAAGTGCCAAACCCTGCAGAGTTTGCCTGTTTAAAAGAGAACAGAGCTAACTGACAGCTGACTACTCAGAGAGATGGATTACTTTAAAGTAATTGGTGTCTCTCTGTACATTTCTTGGACATTACTCAGAAGCCTTCAGGAAGATTTGAATTCTGCATTAGTATACCTAGTTGTGATTTACTGATTGAAACAGATAACCATTTACCTATGGAGTTATTTTCATTTGTACTCTATAAAACAAGGCTGTTGCAGAAGTTAGTTTATTGAGATCTTCAGCTTGCCAAAACAAAAGGCCAGAACCTCCTTCCATGCTGCCTGCCTGTGTTCCAGGCATAGAGCAGGTAAACTACAGTGACAACTTGGTAAGTCCAGTGTAGTTTTAACATTTATCTTGCACACTCTGCCCAAACATTTATCTTTGCTTTCCTATGGCAGGGTATGGTCACCGGGTGAGTGGTAAAAGGTGTCATTCTGCTTCACCTAATAGCTAACCTGCTGGCTGTTGGTATTATTGGTACGTAAATCCTCCTCAGTAAGAAGAGCACTATTTTTCTGTGTTCATATGGCAGCAGTTTGTGATGTAACAGCTTGTTTTGTTTGCTTTAAATAGATCTGCTTTTAAGGAGAATTCACAGGGCAGTCTTAATGCTGAGCTTTCCTCCATTCTTTACTTACACACTTTTGATCCCATGTAACAGAAGTGCTGTTCCTCTGCCCTGATCAAATATCTTCGAGGTTCTGAAGCCATGTTTCCAGCATGGATATGTGACATTACAATCTGTAATTTCCTCTTAATATTCCTTGACATTTGCTAGAAATGCTTCTATGACAAACAGTGGAGCAACACTCATTAACACTGTCTTGTGTAACAATCAGGAGATGGGGTAAATCGAGCTGGAGCAGTTTCAAGCTGCAGAGTTGAACAGGGATTTTTTTTCCTCTAACATACATACTCACTTCCAGCCAGAGCTGCAGCATTAACTGCAGCATGTTGGCAGGCACTTCATTAGCTGTGCTTTGAAGTGAAAGCTCATCAGAAGATGGATAGCTGAGAGTCTGCCTGGAAGTGGAGAAGTTGGTTCTGAATCCAGAGTGCTGCAGTTGCTATTTGTTAGTTCAAAAGAGCTACACCTGACTGAGTTATGTGCCCCTTTGGAACAGCTGGGGGCTTCATTGCTCCTCCCTAGCAGTGTGCCAGAGAAACCCAGTGAAACAAAACAGTGCAAGTAAACTGAGAATCCTCAAAGCAAACCAAGTTTGAGATTAACCTGTACTCTAAGGGCCGCTATACACCTACCCCTTTTTTTAAGCCTCAAGCTGATTGGGTCACCCTGATCTCTCAAAGAAGAGAATTATTGTCTGCCAAGAAAATCCAGCAAAGTAGCATGTGCCTTTACAGGTAAGGATTCAACCTTGAGCAAGCAGGTGTCATTTATTTATTTAAATCCAAAGGAGCACATTCAGTTTTCTATGGCCAAAGTTCCTCTCAGAAAACTTGCAAAAATAATTGGTCTCAGGGTGATTTCAGGATCAAAAAGCTCACACTAAGCATAGATGAGCTTATTCTGCACAGCTCAATGCCAGATATCATCTACTATTATAGATCAGTTTATTTGTTACGGTGATTCAAGTAACTCAGTACTTTAGGTAGCAACCAAAACCAGCCCTGGGTTATACTGCTTTCTCCAATGTTTTCTATTCATCGAGGTAAACAGCTTTATTTTTATGTAGGTAAAATTAGATCCAGCATTATGAGCAGGAAAGTGAAAGGATTTTGGCAAGAAGTCTGCAGTCCTGAGGTGCTGGAGATGCCAGAACTTCGGTGAAAATTGTTGACAAGTTAAAAAAGCCACATGGTGGTTATGTAGGCCTAATTTAGCTACAATTTGCAATACAGGGATAGGATGTACACTAGGCAGTACCTACATTATCCAGAGCCCCAAAGTACCTGTTACTGCATTAGTTTGAGCTGACCTTCCTAAATTTTACCAGATCCTTGAGCTCACCAATCCCTCCTTCTCAAGCCTTTGTTTCCCTGTTTTTCCACAAGAAACAGTTCACACCCATGTTTTTTCTTTCTTAAATACAAAGGACACTGTTACTTCAATTATGAAAATCTGAATTTCAGATCAGATTTATTACTCAGCTTTATGCTGCAACTGCATACAAACATTGAGCAGAAGGACTCCTCATTTCACCCTGATGTTCAGCATACATCCTGCTTCCCAGCCTTGCTTTCAGCTGAGCCAGACTCCTCAGCTGCAGGAGGAGGCTTCTGTAGTAATAGTAGCTACATAAAAATATTCTCCCTCTCCTCCTCCTCCTCTACAGGTTTCCTGTCATTCTACATATCCAACTCACTCAGTTCCATGGGAAATGAGGTCCTGAATAACAAATATTTCCAGCTTGTTTACTCTGTAGATGTCTAAACTTTTTTTTTTTTAATTGAAAGTAACACCCAAACCATCTCCAGTGTCTCTGTCCACAGGAAAACACAGCTGGAGAAGCTGCAGGGCTGGCTGCTCAGTCTGCATCTGTGTATTTGGAAGCATTTCATTTCTGGGATTGGAACTTGAACTGAAGCCCAGGAAAGCAGTTATCCAACACCCAACATTTCAGTGAAGTTTAACCCAGCCCTCCTCTTAAAGAAGGAAAGAAGCAGCCTTCAGCTTGTAAAGGACTAAGGATCAGAGAAGCAGAGTTAGTCCTAATTTAAGTCAAAATGGCCATTTAATTTGGGGAAAAGCATTTTGGTAAACAACTGCAAGCTTTAAGACTCCATCTGCAAGCTTTAAGACTGATCCACACATGTGATTTCCTTTCTATTGAGTAAGAACAGACCCACCAGAACTAAACTATTCAATATTCAGAACTAAATCATTTCTCAGGAACAAATTACATTTCTACATCTACATCTTTACTAAGATAACTTGATAGGCAACATTATCTCCAGGATTTGTAACATGTGTGTTCAACTGAAGCATTAATATTTCTTCATTATTATTGTTATTGAAAAATACTACAGCCAGGTTTTAAAGACTGTGGTTTTACAGGATTTTTCCAGAGGAGTCCAACTGCCGTTATTGGCAACGTGTATGTGTGATGGCCCAAAGCTCACATAAACATTTGCAGCTGTAGATGTTATTTGTGTCCCTACACACTTCGCATTCAGGATCTGCTGGGCTTTGCAGATTTGCCTGTAACCACACACTCACCAGTAACTCTAGATACTGGGTTACAAGGTAGGAGTGGGACAGACGTACCTTTTTCCAAAAGAGTTTGCTCAGTGGCATAGGAGTGGACGATGCTTTCTCCTTCGCTGCCTCTCTGGGGGTTTCAGTGGCTGCTGCCTGCTGCTGGGCTGCGGGCTCAGGGGCTTTTGTGTTCTGCTTAGCTGTCTGCGGCTCTTGAGCAGAAGGGACATTTTTGTCTGATTTTACAGAGGTGATAGGCTGCTGTTCAGTTATCTAGAAATAAGCAAACACATCGGCTATTGGAAACACGAGTGACAAGCTGACTGCAGCGCGTTCGGCCATCAGCTGGTACAGGGGGTTGGTGCACAGCGGGCTGCCCTGCAGCAGCAAGGTGCGGCTTCCCAGCTGCCTTGCCCTTTCTTGAAGTGATGTCTCAAACAGAGGAATCAGATATGTAGCAACCCACCCTTCCTAACAGAGGATTAACTGATGAAAAAAAACCATTAAAACGCTCTTTGCAACTGAGAATGACAGTGTGAATAATTGGCCTTTGTCTTTGTTATTCATACACAGATAACTGGAATCATCCTACTCACTTTGGTGTTAGTTGTCTGTTGGGTCTCCTTCGCAGCCTGGAGGGAAACAAAACAAAAGACAAGTCTGACAACGTCAGCGCTCAGTTACACAGCTCAGGAATCGTCTGTCACAATATCTTTTATTTTTAGTGAACGTTTGTGGAAGTCCTGGCTCCTGCAACCATGGAAACTGATCCCTGGCAGAGGCAAGGCTGCCTTAGGGACTGCCCACACCTGTCCCACCTACAGCTCCTCCCCAGCCTCGTGCTGAATCATCCCATGTTAATCCTGTTGTGCTTGCAGTCCTCAGCTTGTTCTTTGGAAATAAATGTATGTTTACATACGCATTTCCAATCCTTCAGGTAGGGCATAACACAGTGACTCTGTCACTTTCCATGCACACGTGGAGGCCAGAGCCAGATCTGTGTGCCAGACATGGGCACAGGAGCAGCTGCCTTGCAGCAGCAGGCTTTGCCCTCTGGGGTACACCGACAGGCAGATGTCTGCCTGGAAATGCAGGGCACAGAACAGCAGCAGCTTTGTGACTCCGAAGCAGGAGCTGCAGCTCCGTAAAGGAAAGCTCTGCATGTGCTGCAGGGTTGTATAGTCCATCTGTCACACTTCCCTGAATTGGTGGGGGAATTTAGTTTCTCTCTAAAAACTAATTTACTCGTGAGTCTCTTGTTAAAGTCATTTCTGACCAGTAGTATGTATGAGTATCTGCTGAACCTAAGAACCAGCATAGCTGAAGTATCTGAGCTGTCATAGGAAAGGCTTCTGTATGGAGGAGTAGCAAGCCACAAACTCAGGTAAAAGTGTCCACCCAGGTTTTGTAGCCTGACTACTTAAGAGAGTCAGTGAGAGTTGTTTTGCAGGAACCAAGAACTTCAATTTGTGGTTAGCTATAATGAGCAAGATCCAGAGCAAATGATAAAAAGTAATGTCAACACCATGAGCTGATGTCAGTACTAATGCTGAAAATAAGTGGTTAGTCCTCTCCTAGGTCAGAATTCAATTGGACAGATGCTACAAGACAGGCAAGCAACACAAATGTACATGGAGGGGAACAGATAATGGATGTGGACCCAGGCTGTGAAATGCCATCCAAACTCAGTCTGAAGTTGCAATGGGATTTGACTATTGATCAGCTTTGTTATGGATTTGTATTAGGATGCTCACGCATTGTTTTGAAGTTAGTACATATTTATGTAAACACAGGACACCGAGAAACAAGGCTTTTCTTAAGAGAAGATTCTTAAGAGAAGATTGACTACTAGCTTAACTAAGAGAGAAAAGTACAGTTTTGAAGACACGCAGAGACAGAACCTCCAGAGGAGCCAGTGAAGAGCCTTGAGTCAAAACTGAATGGATACACACTACAACAAAATGTAAAATCATTCTCAAATAAACCAAATCATTTGGTATTCATCTAGTTACTGCATCTGGCACCTCAAGGACACAAAAAACTTAGAACTAGAGGTGATAATTTCAGAGCTTTCCTATCACATCAGTTTTCTGATTTGAATTTCTACTTCCAATCAAACTTACAAGCATGCACCATTTTAATTTATCTTGTTTATTCTATATACGTGACAAATAGCACTTGGTTCTTTGTTCTGTATTTTTTCTTTCCATATACAAAATATGTAAATAAAATAGTGAATTTTTATAAGACAAATCTTTTTAACCTTAAAATATTAGAGCTGCTGCTTTTTGTCAAGATAATGGCTCTCGTTCCAGACCCAGATTATATCAAAACATGGCTCCTTTTTTTCCTTACCTGTCCCAACAACTCATCTCAAGATTGAGATATTCAAAGAAGTTTAGCTTTATTTTACCTTGAGGAAGCGCTAATAAGCGATGAAAAAATAACCCACATTTTAAATGCATTAAATAAAAATTAATCAGTGCCACAGACACAATACAACTTAATTGTTTAAATAGTTGGCAAGAACTGCACTCTTAATGCATTGGCAAGATTCCTTCAGCGACGAGCAGATGATGGTTTTAATCTCAACAATGAAAAGACAGTGGAAAGAGCAGAATTGTTTCAAAAATGTTAAAGAACTCCCTTTGTTTCACGCTCAGATATAACCCTCGAATATAGAGCCCCTTACTCACCCCAGATTCCCCGTGGGTGGTTTGAAGGAGCATTATGTATTAATTACTTTCCTCCCCCAGCCCAAGGGTCTCTGCTTCTGCATTCTTTAGGCTAAACAGCTACAGCTCTCTGCTTCCCCACCACAGAGCAGCGTGCCATGTTAACCTCCTCGGAAAAAGCAGAAGTGCCTCTCACAGAGGACGATGAAAAGTTATAGTTCTTACTTCAAAGCTGCTGAAAGCAACCATTTGCATGAGAAGCATGTTTTTCCAACTGTTTTATTTTAAATTGCCCTTCATATCCCAGCTTTTCTTACTCACATTAAACTTAAAAATTTGATAACTAATCATTCATTTATGTTTCAAATGAAAAATAACATTTTCACAGGAAATTTCTCACTTCTTGTGTCCTATCAGTTGGATGTTCCGGTTTATCAGGTCACAGTTTTAGCCACCAATCTGAGCATATTAAGTCAATATTAATCTTAAACTTACAGTTGGACTGAGCTCTTAAATCCACCCTACAACCCAGACACGGATGTATCTGCATGCTCCATTGTTTGTCAGTACCTTTTACTTTCATTTTAAGTGGCAGTGACATTAGTGAGTGTTAGTAAGCATAACCTGCAGCACAGCAGGCTTCAGGAATGGTTTCAGAACCCTGAATCCACACAGATGGTATAACACATGAAACACTGCATACTGAGATCGTTTCAGTAACACGTGGCACAGAAATGCTCACACTGAGGGTTTGCAGAGCACCGCATAGCGCAGCTGGCCAGACCCAGCTCAGTTCCCAATTAAAGGATTTCTTTCATTCAGGAGCACAAACCATCTGTTACTGCTCAGGGTTCTGCTCATCCCCGGGTTTCATACAGACCTTATGCCTAAAGAGTTTGCTAAATGTGCTGTGTCCTAGCTTGGGGCTCTCTGCCTTCTTTTTCTTGGTTCCTTTAGTTGGGGATTCTGCTGTCTTCAGAGCAGGCTGCCCACCACGGCCTTGTTCTGCTTTCGATCCCTTTTGTACAACACCATTCATGTTCAGCACTTGTTATAGAACTCACATAGTTTGTTTCATTAAAAAGATTCCAACATTCATATGCTTTGTATTCCAAACAAACATCTTTTTGCTCTGGACAAATTCAGCCCCCCCCCCCCCCCCCCCCCAAGTAATTACTCAGTTCAACAAAACTCTCACAAGCAGTAAATGAAATACAGAAGATACAGAAATCCACTTGATTTCACATAGAAGCAATTCACTCAAGTACTAAATTTAGACTTCTGTATTATCTTAAATCCCTAAGTACCCAACAGAATTTGGGGGCACATGTTTAAACAGGGTAAAAGTATAACTATTTGGAAGTACATTAAATAGTTTTCTACAGACTTAATGCTGTGCATAATGAAGTATGTCTGGAACGTGCAATATTCATTCATGAGATATACATGAAATATTACAAGTTCACACTAATGTTCATGGTATCAGCTGGAAGTGACATCAAAATAGTAATGATGTCTGATATTGAAAGTGTTGAATCAAAAAACATTGGTTTTCTTGCACTCCCTTCTGAGTGTCTGCAATGAGCCCTTTTTTTGCAAGTCACTGCCCACTGAAGTTAGAAACAGGATCTCTAAAGATGTGAGCACCTCACTGCAAAAGCCATTACGAAGACATTGCAAGTCAGAGAGAAGCACTGCAACATCAATGTGAATATTTTTTCATTCCCTCCCATCAGTTTTTTTTTTGACAAAGCAAAAAAGGGGGAACTCCAAAAGCATTGCTTAAGTGAGCTTCAGCACACAAACAAGTTAACACAGGTGTGAGCTGTGATGGGGAACACGGCCCACGGTGTGTGACTAACCACAAACACAAGGCAGTGCTCTTCCCACTGCAGGGTTTCAGCATCGAGTCCTGAAGCACTAAGATGCATTCGTTATTACTTAACACAAAGGAATATGTAATATTTTTAGCTGTTACTTGCTAGTATCCTCAGCTTCATTTTTGTCTGAGAAAAATGTTATGGGAGATGATTTGTTTCCTGATTTAGTTGATAATAAACAGGACAGTGTTTATAAAAAAATCATTTTCATCATACTTCAGGTAGAAACAGATAAGTATTCACCTTCTTGAGAGCTCTGAAACAAGCTGACTGAAAATTCCAGGAACTACAGAAACAAGTGACCAAACTCCAAAGAAATAAATCAGTCTATAGGATCTGTACCATAAAGCATCAAGCAATATGGCTGACCACAACTAACAGGATAGGACAAAAGGTCCAGAATACACAATGCATCACTCACGAGCATATTAAGATGAAACTTTTTGTTTCAGGATTGCTTTGTTCAGTGCAATTACAGCCTTCTTCCAAAGGACCTTGTCCTATGAGCAGGCTGTGGCCAATTGCATCAGAACTGGACATTTTTCCCCCCCATCTGCACTCTGTAGCATGGCACTCCCATATGTGTCCTGTCAGAACCTATTGGGGAAGACCCCGGCAGTGGTCTGGAGCCAAACGAATGCTGTGTTGGTTAGTACAAACTTGCAAAGGATCATTTCACCCCTATGACTCAGCTCAGCATTGTTTACTCTGTAGGCTAAACTCCGTGTTTACACGGATGGAGTGACGGGCATTAAGGGTGTGCCCGTGCTGCTGAAAGCATGGGTCTTTATGCAGCCAATTAAAGCCAGAGGCATCACTGATGACAGCATATTGCTACACAGGCAGTACTCAGCATGAAGCTGAGCACCTCTGCGTGTCACCAGGAGGAAGCGTGCTGCCATGCTTTGCTGTGATGTTGCTCCGAATTACCACCAAAAAAAAAAGTCTTTTTAGCCATAGGAGAACACTATGGAGGCACTAGGAATGTAGCAGCCCCTGGGTGACTGCACCCAGCTCCTTCCTGCAAAGGTGATGGATAAGCAGCCAAAATGAAAGCATAACTGGGACTCAAATGCACAGTGGTCTCGGTGCCACCCAAGCTATGCAAAATAACAGCAAAAAGCAACCAGCCAACCAAAACCAAAGTCCTCTGCAGCCACACTTGGAAATGCATCTAACACAGAAGTATTTGCAGAGGTAAAAGCAACCATTATTTCATCATACGTATATAACAGTATGACTGTCATAGAAAACATAACAATTGGATAGCTGACATTACCCATTTTGATATATTATTCTTGGATACAAGGAAAATGCCATTCTTCAAATCCAAAAAATACCAGTGAAGATAAAAATCTTTGTAGAAAGCAATTCATGTTCACCAGCATATAAAACCTTAGCATATCCTGCTAGTCATCTGAATTTGTTTACCCTCACAGGTGTGATAGCAAACCAAACCCCAACTGCATATTTGTTTCTAAATTACAGCACACCTTCACCAGTCACCTGTTGCAAGGGCACATAATAAAGTATGGAAACCACACTGAGCAGCTGGGGGTCCCAAAAGCCATTGAAAGAGACACACTGAACAGGCACTGCCCTTTCTGAATATCTTAGAAAGCATCAGCCTTGATGAACAGCTCCTGGAACTGAGCTAAAAATCAAAAACGTTCTGGAAAAAAACCTTCATTGTCCAATTCAATTTTAATAGTATTGTACTACAAAAGGGATACAAAATGGGATAGAAAGAGAGGCTGATGCCAGAAGTAATTTTTATTACCAATAGGTGAGTGGAAATAAACATTTTTAGGGATCTACTCCTCGCATTTTTTTCACAGGCATTGTGAGGAAAAAAAACTTACTCTAGTCAAAACAACACAAGCACATCTAATCTGTGTGTTCCCAGCTCTTGGGACAGCCCGTGATGTGCCTGTGTGCTTCTGAAACACTAAGGAGAAGGCAGCTTAACACAGATTGTTTCACAATTCAGCTTCTGTTGAAACTGTTAAAAGCTTTGGCATGAACTTAACAATGGGAAAGAAGGGGGAAGGAGAAGTCTTTCAACACCTACATTTTTCCATTTTAAAAAATTATGTTTTCAACTCTAAATTTTTTACAGCCCTCGCAGTTTCTACAAACTTGGTAAATGCATTGACTCAGTTTGGGATTTTCACTATGCAATTACAAAGAAAGGCCACAACAGTGGAGTCTTTCTGAACTCACACACAAAGGACCCTCACCACTCATGTGCTGGAAACAAGTCTCCTCCTGCCAGTGGAATCCAAGAAAAAAATGGTATGTTAAAGGGAACATGAGGCCACGTCTGCCCACTGCAGAGGAACAGTTCTCTGGTAGGATTGTGTATCTGTTTCTAAACAATTTTAAGTTGATTTCCCAGCTGGAGCATTAAAAACATTTGCAGGCAGCTTGCAGCATTGCATTAGAACAGCCTGAGCCCACTGTGAGATCTGAGTTTGGGAAGCAAACAGATCCTCATCTCTGCACCTAGGTGGAAGAATCCTCAATGGCTCTGGAAAGCACAGCTCTCCCTCTGCAAGTCCTGCCTAGAGCAGCTCCCTCACCTTCCCAAGGTCTCTGTGAGGAGCAGCCCACTAGCTCCAGCTGTAGTGTGGGCCAAACAAGAGCACTTCAGAGTCCCAGAAAGGAAATGCTGGGATCTCCATCCTTGCTTCCTGCTTCCCTTAACCGATTTCAATGAGAAGCTGCTTCCTCCAGTTGAAGATGTGGTCCTGCACTGGGTGTGTCTGCCCCGATCCAGATAACAGAGCTGCTGTGGTCAGGGGCCTCGTGTCCCTGCTGTAGCACTGCAGCTGTGCAGAGAGATGGCAAAGATGCAGATGTGCCTTATGGGATGTGAAGAGCCACGTGTTTTACCCAGTTCTATGAGAAAAATGAGTTTCTGTGGACTTAGGAAGATCCCATTGCAAGGAGCTATAGTTTTTAGGTCATGGGCAGGTCACTAGCAAATAGAAATGCTGTCAGGTCACAAACCTTACAGAACAGGCTACAGATCTGATCTTGACTGCAGCATATGAGATAGAGTTACACTTTATTCATGCTCATCTGCCTTTCCAACTTATTCAAATTGAAGAACGTTTTAAATTATTGCTGCAAACGATAAATATCAGTGGGGGAGGAAGCAATCCAATGAAGAAATACCACATTAAAGCCCAAACATTTACCCTCTGACAAAATGAGGATCTGCCTACCTTGTCTTCAGGTTCACTTCTGGCTTCAGCTTTGCTTGGGGAGACCTAAACACATTCAAAGGAAAAAAAAAGTCACATCTAAGTCTCTCAAAAGTTTTGAAGGATCATCTGTTTGAAGCTAGTAAGTTTATTTTTTCCCCTCCAAATACAGAGGTGAAAGCAAAAGCATTTTTTCCACATATGGAAAAACTTCTAAAACAAATATTTCTAAAGAGTAACCTAAAGGCAGCAAACATGAAAGATACATGGGGCAAAAATTATATTGGTTGTATAAAATTCAATAACTCTGCAACAGTGAAAACTGTTAGGAAATTAAAAGTCAGTGCTTCAATACACAAGATACTTAAGACAGCCACATGCCTCCAGGCCTGCAGTGTGTGCAGCAGGGAATGATCTCAGAGAGGGTCAGCATCATTAACTCACAACTGCACTGTGCCTGTGTCTCTCTGTACCTCCCATGCCACTCTCTAAGGCATCTGTTGGGCTTCCTGATTCCTCAGTGTACATTGCATTAAGTCAGACATGCCTACATGGGATTTTTACACAAACTCAATTTGAACTCACAGACATAGAGGATAAGCAGTGCTTACCAGTGTTTTGAGGAAGCTCATGACGGAGTTGTTGTCCACTGCAGCAGCTGGCTGGGAGCTGTCTTGCTTTACCACTGCCTTCTCAGGCTGCCCAGCAGTGAGACCGCTGACACCTGCTGAGTGCTGCTGGAGATCTCTCTGGTTGCAGTCATCTATCTCCTAAAAAACAAATGGGGGCAGATTTTCCTCAGTCTCAGCTTGCTTACTTTGCAGTGGAATGCAGAAGTAACATTTGTGACTTGCATTATGTTCCTCAGAGTCACAACCTTAATTCCAACCATATTTCTCCAGCCTACGTCTTCAGAACAATTGAGCATTTGTACAGCTCTTTCCCCTCTTTTCTAATATATTCAGTGTTTGCTGTTGATTGGAGGAGCATTGTTCCAAGCTACCAAGTATAACAGAAGTAAAGTTGCACACAGCATCCCAAACAACACCGCTTTTCTCTTTCCAAGGCTGAACTTGTGAATAGAAACAAATACTGAGATTTTGGCTTTTGACAGCTCAGTGTCTGATTGTACCATAGAAAGATTTCTTCCGTCACCCTATTCTGCAACTCCAGAAACAAATAATCTTGTAAATACAAACATGGCATCGATTAAAAAGAAAAAAGCAATGACTCAAAGTAATTCTTTTGAGCCACATAGAGTTGTCTCCTCTCCTTCTGCAATTACATTTACCAGAGCCCCCAAATAGATTTCCAGCACTCAAGTGCTCACAAACATGTTATATTAAAAAAAAACCCACCTTGTTTCTATTCAGACATTTAGATAATGGTCTTTTAGATCAGTTTTGGAGAGCTTGGAATCCCTTTACACTGAATTGTTGTGCCATTCTGCACACTTTCACCTTCAGTCTGCACAGGTAAAGGTTTGAGAAGTCCTCATGTCCTGTTAAACATCTCCTTAAAGATCACTTCATAAATAACATCTAGTTATCAATACTCAAATCTTAAGAATAATACCTTTTCCCTTTGTTCATCCATCTGCAGGGCTGGATCAGTTGTTAGAGAAGTAGTTGTGCCCAGCACGATGGTGACCTGGACTCCACTGCATGGAGCATCCCAACCCTGCTGTATTTCTCCATAAGTTGTCATCCCCAAAGAGACAGCAGTACACATCTTGTCAGGCAGGAAGCAGTGACTAGAGGAGCAGTGGTTGGGACACTGGATACCCAGATGATTCCAGAAACAAAATTAAGACAAGAAATAGTAGAGAGGAGCCTGCCCAGGTATCCCTAGTACACAGCATCTTTGAAATACTGTCTCTCAAAGACTGGCTGTAGTTTTAAGTGACACCAATTTATACTTTATTGTCCTAAACTTCCAAATATACATACTCGTTCAGTGCCATTTTGACTAGAAAAAATATTTAAGAATATTAAATTGTACTCAGGAACCTTTCCCTTGTACTAATGGATTTAAAAGCAATATTTTATAGGACTTTCGAAGAATCTATTTTCCTTCACATCCTTTCTTCACTAGAGAAGGAGAATAAACGTCTATAAATTAAGACTTCAGTGGGTTAATCTGCCATTAGAAAAAAATGAACAGAGCGACCGATCTTGATGAAGGAGCTAAACAGACAGCTTTACTTGCAAGAACAGAATTCTGTAATTCTCCACCCACCATGTTCCAGATTTACCCATGAAGAAACAGCCCAGCAGTTCAGGAGGTTTCGGCAGGCTATTTAGGAGTTACTTGCAAGGTCCTAACACACCACTTTGTCCAGCTGCCAGTTGCAGGCCCGAGTGATTCCAAGAACAATATGTCCCATGCAGAACGCATGCAGACACGCCAGTGCTGGCAGCCCCTCCTCCAGGGATGCCATCTAAAGAGTGCTGATTTTATGAAAAATGCTGTATTTCAGATATTAAAGGGGCAACAAAAGCATGAGGCCAGACACCCAAACTCCCAGAGTAGGTCACCAGTGAGGCAGAATATACATCACTAAATAAGACTTCACTCACAAAGTGTTTGATGCTATCAAACCAATAAACATTTTTACACATACTCAAACCCGAGCTCTCCCTGCTTAGGCTGCGCGTCACTTAGGAAGAAGAAAGTTGCTAAACACCATGGCAAACAGCTACTATGAGCAGCAAATATTACCTGAACCCATTCCAAAAATTACAGTCACTGCCACTGGCAGCACTAGCACTGGCTCCCTGCTAATTCCATACTGCCCAGCAGATGTAAAAGTTACTGCAGACTGTGAAGAGCTGGAGGCACAGTGCTTCAATCCAGAAACCCCTGCACTGTGACATGCAGAGCACAAAGAGGCCACCAAGCAACCCATGGCACACAGAGCCTCCAGGCCAGCCATCCCAAGCCAGACTGCCATTAGCTACCCCGATATAACTATCAAAGCTAGACTTGGATCACTGCATCTATCCATCTTGCCTTCATGGGAACACTGCTGTAGGAAGGAGTACAGGCTCAGGCCTTCAGCATATAAATCAAGGAGAGATAGTATAGAGACCTACAATAACACATTTTAAGAGGCTTTGTCAAGTGACCACAGAGGGCTGTGCAGCAGCTCACTGCAGCACATTGTGCAGGGCCCTGAAGGCAAATAGTAATGAAGGAAAGCTCTCAAAATAACAGAAGAAAGTCACCCTTAGAAGTTAATGGATCCCATGCAAACATTCAGTTCATTTCTTTGGGGAGCCACGTTTGGGGGGAATAAACACCTTAAGTACTTCTACTGTCGTTTCAGTTCACTCATTAGAAAAAGATATCAAAAGAATGTATTCCTGCCAGCACTTTTGTTTGTCTGAATCACAGCTCAGTGAAACATTTCAGGCATATAATTTATCTTTTCTTTGGCTTACATAGTAAATGCTTCATGAATTCATGAATTCTGTCCTTGTTTTAATTATGCTGTCTTCTGAATGTAGTTTTGTGGACCACAAAAATAAAGAGTGGTTCACCAAACACAGAATGTTTGTGCAGCTCTTAAGCTACAACTGTGGAATCTCTCTTACTTACCAGCAATGCTGCTTGTTATGCGCTGGCACTCAATTCAAGGAAAGTCTTCTTCTCCCTTTACAGATACTACAAGCTATCATCCAACAAGAAATAAAAGAAGCTGCAAGCAGCAATATCTGGATTTTTAATATGGTTATTTGGTATCAGTTTGGAGTTAATAAAGTAACAGTAATTAATTTAGATTTGGTCATTCCTCCGTCCTACGTGAGAATGAGCAACTTTAGAGGAAACAGAAGGCAACAGCACTGCAAGGCAGAGCCTCAGCTTTTGTTTTAGGGATGCAGACAAAGTCTGGCAACATACCAAGAGTGTTTAGCTGCTACTTTTCTCCCAGAAAATGCCCTTGTCAACCCTCTCCCTGCCCCCAGGGAATACTCCTTCCTTTGTGTATTTGAGGAATGAAAGACAAGAACTATCAGAACATTCAAGGGTAAGGTTAAAAATTGCACTCTCTTATGATACATATATATTGTAATAGTTGCAAATTCAAGTGACAGCAACACACTGAAGAGTTGATTCATCCTGAATGACTGACCCACATCTTTTCCCTGCAGTGAATGACTAGATACACTGCTAGGCTGAGGCTATAGATTCTTTACAGCTACAGGTATAGCCCGTGAGCCACGTTCATATTTAAAGCATTAGTTTCAGTGCAGCAGTGTTATTTGAAAACCTAAATTAAGCAGATAAAAACCATTACCATTAAACTGGTGCTTACAGATTCCACTGAGGGGAGGGCATGCAGCCAGTGTGTGCTTCCTATTCCCAGCCTTGAACAGGACTTCACTAGATCACCAGCAGTATAGCCTGGCACCGTTCCAGTGAAACTAAGAGCTATGGCACTTACACTGAACCCAAAGGATGGATGTTTTCAGTGGTCAGCTTAAGAATAAATTCCGCAGTTTATTCACTGTTTTTAGACTTTGAAGAAGGTATAAAAATCTCATCATGTTGTCCTTGAAAATTAGAATTTTGGGTATGCATCGTGGCTGAAAAGAAGCTTTACTGTAGGCAATGAACCACACACCAGTGATGAGCCTGAGAACAGAGATGTTACACTCATTCTAGTAACAAGAGACACTAACAAACGGATGACTTCTGACCATTTCTATTGCTGTATGTCCAGACAAAATGATAGTGTTTGGGTTACAAAACACCTACTGCAAAAAGTAACAACACAGTTCCTGATGAGCCACATAAACCCATGTCTGTTTTCAGCTCCTTCGTCTGGCAAGCTCTCCATGACAAGCGATCTTATGTTACATTCTCCCCTTCTGTAAAATCAGTTCTAAGGACTGGATTTTCTTGACTAAAAGTTGCAATTACAGAGTACAAAAGCTATTACTGTATCTTATTCCTTCATCTAGCACACACAGGATACAACAGGCAGACATCGCTCAAGAAGAGTGAGTTTAAAGAAATTCATACAGAATACTATCTGGTGCCAAACTCTAAGCCCATAAAGCGCAAGTAACAATTTTACTTCCAGGTATTTTGTCCTTCATTTGTGGATGGCCACTCTTCACCACCTAGACTATTAGGTGTTAATACAGCTACCTCTCTCGTGCCTTCCACAGACAGAAAAGTGAAACCCTGGGCCAGCTCCCAGCAGCTGGGTGTTGTGCAGGGATCAGAGCTGCCCTGGGTTCCTCCCGCAGGGATCACCTCTTTGAAGACCAACACTGACTCACTCCCTGAGCCTTCCCCACAACAGGCTATAGTTATTCCTAGTAGTCATTAAGCGTGGCATGGAAAGCCCTCTCCCAGCACTTGCCTTCTCCGTGGGGATGCCGTTGGGAGCACTCTGCGGTGCGGCCGTCCCTCGCGCGGTGCTGTGCCCACCAGGAGCACCTGAAGGCTGCCTGCCCTCCTGGGCGCCCGCCTGCTCTTGGCTCCTCTCCTTCCCCTTCTCCAGTTTGAAGAGCTTGTCAAAAAAGTTGACTTGTTTCGGCTTCAGCACGGCTGCATCCTCTCCCTCGGGTGTCCCCGGTGCTGTAGGGCTGCTGCGATGAGGAGGGGCTGCCTGTGGGGCCTGGTCCCGCTCTTTATGG
Organism: Cyrtonyx montezumae; assembly: GCF_038088225.1. Taxonomy (NCBI): domain Eukaryota; kingdom Metazoa; phylum Chordata; class Aves; order Galliformes; family Odontophoridae; genus Cyrtonyx; species Cyrtonyx montezumae. The sequence goes on along the minus strand of NW_027072100.1, from coordinate 12,689,217 downwards.
GTGCTGGGCTGAGGCGCAGCTGCCTCAGGGGAGGCCGCGCTCTCACTCAGCGCTTTGTTCGCGCCGTGCGACTCCGAGCTGACATCAAGCTTCTCCAACCCAACTGATGAATCCGACGCTGGGTCTTCAGTACGCCCTGGTACAGACCATGAAAATGCAAAGACAGAGCGGAGCTTCGCAGATGGCAGGGCCCTGCTGGCAGAGCTCCCGGCAGCATCCCCGCCCGCCACAGCAGCGCTCCGCTCCTTTGTCTCTGGGGAAGAAGTAGCTGCATTATCCCCTGCAACGCTTTCCTTCGCATCCACTGCAAACAAACACGAAACAGTAATTATTAATTAGTAATGATGAGCTCTGATGCCTTCAGCATTCTAATCAAGCGGTCTGGGTGACTCCACTTCATCTGAGTATAGGTACTCTCCAATTAAACTTAAAGAAACGTTATGCAAAAGTACTGATAAAACTTTGTCTCAAGTTCTAGATTAATATATTATGCTTTCCTGTGTCAGAGCTGGGCAGGAATAAAGACCAGAAACCAGGGAGGATTGGTTTTGTTTCCTGGCTTGCCAAATTCCCAAAGCACCATGTAGTCACAGCCTATTTCACTCAGTTTTCCAACACTGTTGCCTCCCTGTCCACTCTCCATAAAGCCATTTCTACTAAGAATCTTACTTTATTTTCTGAAGGTTAGTTTAAAAACAATTTGAGCAGCTATAAATCACATCTGAACTGGATGTTATATCCTTCTCTTTTTGTCTCTTTTCACTCACGAGGATTAAGACTATCACCCTTCTCTCCTCTGCCAAAAACTCGCTCAAAATCCTCCCTTGGGTACGTATAGACATTACACTTTAGAGTAACAAAAACCAAACTGTTTATCTTAGAAGTAAATTTCATGTTTGATATTACCGTGATGCTTCATTAATATACATGAGGTAAAAATCCCAAGTACTGTATATGCAGCGAGGAGAAGAAGGATCTTTCCTTGTACAAAACAAAAGAAACAAGAGAAAAAAAATCTGTCTATTTTGTGGATGGAAGACTGAATCAGACGCTTATGTAGCATGGAGCCCCAGAAAACAAGAGGAGTCTTGTCAGGAGATAAGCCAGCCTTATGTCTCGAGCTTCTCTCCTCTGCTTTGACTGGGATATGTATATATTTCTCTGTCAATCACTAACACAGATTGCAAGCATAAATTTAGTTCTACTTAATTATAGCTGGGCAAAATTGTCAGTCCCAACCTAACTCAAGAAAAGTCAATTTAAAAGCTGTGGTTTTCAGAGTAAAGTTGAAATAATTTCAAGTAATTCTTATAATCTTAGGCAGTATTGCATTGTACTGTAGCAGAAATGAAATTCCAGCTGTCATTAAAGCTTGTCTGAAATGCCTGTCTCCCACAGTGTATATTTTCAATTCCTTTTCAAGATAGGGAAAACTGAACGTTTTTAGATTGAGAAATCCTGGTTAGCTTTTCACAGAAGAGTTGCACCAACTTTCCAACAGATGTGCTAGCATGCATCATTTACACATCAGGTGAATTTACTTAAATGCTCTCCAGCTGTCAAAGCTGAAACTGACACTGCAAGAGCCACAGCAAGGCCAGCATCCCACCAGCCACCAGGAGGCTGTGCCATCTGCTTCTCTACTTCCTATTTTACATCTGACATTTGCTTTCTTATTGTGTCTTGTGCATGTGCAAACATGCAGAGGGGCTTGGAGTGCCACCATACAACCTGTTCTGGTCAGGTAAATAGATATTTGTTTCTTTGTGCCCTTTAATAGAGACAATTTATTGCCCCCAGTCATTACTATTCAGGCAAGAAAATGACTCATGCTGGCAATATTCCTTTGCTAGTAATATTCTTCTACAAAATTTCACCAAAACCAATTTCAACATACTGACATTTAAAGAAAAGGTACAAATAATTAGCTATAATTAGCTATGAGGCATCAGTTTCAGTTTCCCAAATCTCCAATAGTGCTATATGAGACAAGGAACTGAAGATACAACTACTAGTTAGTATTGGAAACTTGAAGAAAGCAAAAAGCAAACCCATCTCCAGCTGAAGTGGAAACAGTTTGCACTGGAAAATAATTGTAATAAATGCCAAACTTCTGTTTCATGTAATAGATAAATAGTGAAGCACTGTTTTTAGTATAAAAATAGAATAAAAGATCATCATCAACAAAACAAAAGTAGCTCATGAACCTATCAAACTAATTTTATCTAATTATAATTGCAGGAATGAAAGACCTGGAAAGCATCACTGGCACCTGCTCTGCAGCACGTGTGTCAGAACAGCCCCAGGTGCTTCAGATAAAGCCTGCTCATCCTCCCACAAGAGAGGGGATATTAACTTGGTGGGTGAACAGGAGGATTTGATGCATGCCATATTCACAGCAAGCTGCAAAGGAGAAAGTTCTTGAAATCATATGGTTTGGGTGGAAGCATTGCCACTTTGACATTTCTCAACCTTATGATACGTCTCATTTTAGCCTTTTGTTCCCACAAAGGTTTTCGTTTTTAGCCAAAGTCCCCTTTATTGTCTGGAAACATACAGCGATGTCTGACTAAAGCATTTCTGCCTAGCACCTCTGGACTGCTTTCCTCACTATAACCCAATGTTCTCTGAATCAGGGTTGCTCTTTACATCCCTAACAGCAGCTTAAGCCACATTCTGGGTGACCATCTATTTTCAAGACTCAAGTTGTACAGGTTACATCCTTCAGATTCCTTATTAAAACACAATCCTCCTTAGCCTTTGTTTGCTAGTCTTGTTTCAGCAGCTACCTTTTCTCTCATAGCTAATACTGACAGGGAACATCTTCAGCAAGGTCCTGGGATGTCTACATTTGCAGCTTCTTGCCTCCTGCCTTTTATCTTGCTGAGTCTCCCACAGTTCATTTCATTTATAGCTGTTGAATGAGGAGCCACCTGAATCACCGAGGTCCTCAGCACAGACACCTGCTGTAGGCTGCTGAGAACGTGCCATAAAAGAAGTGCTATGGGAAAATGTTTTCTGTATTTCTGGAGGGCAGAACTCATCTGATCAGGGCACTAAAAATATGATCTTACTATCCTTGGCTATTTGAGTACAAGCCATTTATGAAGAGATATTTTGTTTAGCAATGTAATTATTGAACTGCTGTATTATTTTCTTCCTTGGAGGTCAGATAACCACAGAGACAACAGACATTTGTCCTCGATGCCATTCAGACTGCAGAGGTAAGGTGCTGCTAGCTCTGCCTCACTCCCTTTGCCTGTTGTTCACTGAGCACTTTTATCTCTTGAGGTTCAGAAAGGCCAGCAGCAGACATTAGAAGTCACTATCCTTTTGCCACAAAGATGCCAAGAAATAGATGCAAAGCAACCACTGCTATTTAAATGGCTCTTCAGGAGGAAAAGGTGGATGGCAGCACAGTGCATTGCCTGCAGCCCTGAGAAGCACGAGAAGCAGGAAAGGCAAGCAACAGAAAGAAGCCCTAAGCCCACACATCTGTCAGCCTGCTTGAGGAGAAGCAGCAGTCACCAACCTGCTCTCCCAGATGTGAAGCAGATGGTGATGGGGCTCTTCCAAATAGCATTACTTCCCCTGCTCATATTAAGTCAACTTTCTGGATTCCTTTTTTTCGTTATATTAGCAGATACAGATTTCACACACTCATTTATCAACTCTATCATTTAATGCACAGCACATGGTCATACCTCTGACAATCACAGAAATGCAAGCTAACAATATGAAGACCACAGATTTATCTGTTATCACAGTCCTCTTGCTTCACTTGCCTTTTGCTGCATGGAATAAATCTGTGCTCTTTTTTGCTTTTTTTTTTTTTTTAATACCAACTAGATTTTCTTGATTAAATTACAAACACCAGCAAGACTTCAGTGGCATCTAATTAGTTAATGATTCAACTACTGCTTAAAGATAAATAAAATTACAGAGTAATATCAGCATAGCCCAGTCCAGTTTTTCAGCTTGCTACTTAAACTGGTCTAGTCATTACAGTAATTAAGGAATCCATTTAGGTGCAGTAATGACATATGCTTAATTTCATGCATTCAGAAACAAGTACATGTTTTAATTTTAAGCCTTTACCTGGCTTTTGTTTACTGCCCAGAACTCCACTGGTTTACGCAGTTACAGGCCTGTAGTTTTTAGCGGGCAACCATTTCATCTGACTTCTTATAGCTAGGTGGCATTAGGAAATTAGCCAGGGAATGGGGCATTCTGATGGTAATCAGTACCATCTGCTTATTTCCATATCAGACTTGATTATTTTTGTCTACATTTCGATTTTTCAACTGGATGTAACAGGATGTAACAGGCTGAGAAGTTTCTCTTAACAATGAATAATAGAATAATATTTTCTTTCCTTACAGAGATTGGAGAGAATTGTTGGCTTTCATTACGTTCTGAGAATAGAAAGAAATCTAACACAAGGAAAACAGTGGTAAAATTAACTTGGCTGGATCTGGAGAGACGTGAACTGAGGCAACACCACAACAATGAGCACTGCTTAATACGGCTCCAGAGTCAGCGAGAGGTGGTAGGAGAAATTAATGAGGTGCTGAAGTGTGAGGGGAGAGAGAGAGACGTATCTGAAGTTGAGAGCAATTGCCCATGAGTATGTGGAGACAACTTTTCAGAATCGCTCACAGCCCAGTTTTTAGTGCTCAGGACATATACTCCACAGCTGATGTTCTGAAAGGACGTGAACAAGGAAAGCAGGGCTGAGCTGCTGACAGGCACCTTTCCTTGGAGGCCCAGCATCCAGCATGCCTCCAGCACCAGCATATGCCAGCCTGGTCACTGCCCTGCTACGCACATCAGGAAATAGGTCCAAAACTGAATGCTCTTACTGAGCAGTGGCTTACCCACATCCCTCCAAAAGCACCTGATTCCTCTCTCCCTTTCTCTGTTCTCTACTTCATATAGAATAACTCTGCATAAGAGCCAATCCATGCCAGATACCATCCTACTTCCAAACTAACAGCCACAATTTACACATAGGGGTATATCAACACAATTTCCTTCATGCTTGAAGAAAGCAAGCTCCACTCTCATGCTCCTGTTACCCAACCACTTACTGAATAACATCCAACACATCCTATAACAGTAACAGGAGAAATCTGATCACGGTTCCAGTGTTAGACTTCTATGACATAGTTGGGATAAACTCTGGTAAATAAGACTAAACTCTTGCTAATATGTGTAGCTATGCTGTATTTCCAGCTATCACTCATCTAGATCTTAACAGCTCCTGTGCCAGATCCTAAACTTTGTAGAATCCTGTTGACATGTTTATGTTTTGTTTATGAAGATCTTGCTGGAGATTATACAGACATTGCACTCTTCATAGCCTACCACCCCTAAAAGAAGAGCAGAAAGGGTTTCTCTATGTACTGTTGTGACTACTGAGACTTAAAGGTACCCTCAAGCAGCAGCAGCTTATCCCAGGGCAGCCTGAGCACAGCCACCATCAAACCACGCTTGCCCTGTAATACTTCATGCCGAACAGACTCGTTGATAAGAACCAAAACACGAGTTCATCACTTAACCTGAGAACCTATGTCAATATTCAATGATGTTCCAGCATAGAATTCTCTCTTTGGTGGGAAAAAGAGGCTTAAATAGTCCCCAGTACATACCTCTACCATTCATTACTGGAGAATGAGCCTGAACAAATACAGCAGATCCATTTTTAACAGTTGTAGGAGATTCAGGGAGAGCCTGAAATACCAAACGAAACAGTTCTCATGATTGGATACACCATGAGATTTGAAACACAATGACTGCAATAAATTATAGCCAAGGAAGGTGAGCGTGGGCCGCTCTTAATTACCTGATAGCTTTCTACGGAGCACATGCAGTCTTCAGCTTCTTCTGGGACACTCCCTGTGTTCCCCATAGTTTCTATGAAGTGGAGAGGAAAGAAAAGCACAAGTCTTCTTTCTCATTTATATCAATTTACCAAGCAATTCAAATTAAGAGACAACCAATGTCAATAGACTTGGATAGGCTGTTTAAATTCCTGATAAGCCCCACCTGTTTTCTCAAAAGCACCTGCCCTGGTCATCAGTCTGCATCAACCAGACGCCTTCCAGCCTGGTTACTCACAGGGGCTCACAGCTGCTTACTGGAAATGCCTTAAATCAATACATTCTTCTTTGAGGAAATGTGGAGGCAATCATATTGACATTGTTTGTTAGGACTTTTTAGATAGGAAAGAATTGAAGTTAAGGTGAAAAAGGCCCAATTTTATGAAAGAACTACAGCAGATTTGTGGAGTATTACATTTTTGCTGTTGTTGTTTAAACAGCAGGAGATAAAAACAAATAAAAGAAGGTGCCTGTGGCTGGGAAGTGTGGGGCAGCTCCAGGCAGCTTTGCTGTACAGCTGCAGCCCACAGACAGGCTGAGCAATGTTCCCTGGGCTAGCTGCAGTAAAGCAAGGACGTGAACCAGCCACCACAGTGTTCACTTATAGTCCTGGATGTGTCTTTGGAGCTCACTGCATCTTGTATTGATACAGCTGCAGCACTGCTGCCCACATTGGGTGGTTTTAAGACCGCCTCTTGTGTTCATGTGTTGTTGGAGTCACAGATCAAACTGCAATCCAGGCGTAATCTTAGCTAGTTAATTACCAATAGCTCATTAGATAATCCAAAATTTCAATCTGAAATACATTTATGTGCCCTCTGAATTCCTTATGTCTGTGAACTGTATGTTTGTTTGGGACCAAATACACCCCCTGCAATGTGGGGGAAGGTTGAACATATAGGAATGTTCCTATTGACTTTGGCTTGGGATACGCATAAAGCTTTACAAGCAAACAATAAGGAGACACCTTTCTGAGCCACTCCTTGATGGAGAAAGGCCTCCAAAGAGAGGACGGCTGAGGGCTGCAGCCAGCTCTAGCCTCAGGGCATCCTTCTGGATTCCTGATGTGGTCACCATGAGTGCCAGTGTTGCTTTGGAGTGTGTCTGCATGAGCCAGGGAAGTTGCAGAGGTGTAGCAGAATAGCTCCTTCCTTAGTGCTTTCACTGAGCAGCCATTGGCTATTACAGAAAAGAAGGAAAAGTATTGTCCATTAAAAACTGAATCTCAGAATCAGGAGGAAGCTCTCGTTTCAGCCTATACCTCCAGTGTCTGCTTCCAGTTACTGTTCCAGGTGGTAGGGTTTTGCAATTCTCAATCTATGTGCAAACCTCTTCTTTACAGAGAAAGTCAGGTCTCTATTCTTTGCTGCATTCTAGATGTGAAATACAAACTGGGCCTCTCCTCGGGCATGTTTTTTGTTCTCTGAGTGTTCAGTGCCAAGCCGGACACCAAATGATCCCCACTGATGCTGAAAGATGAACTGCAGCCGTGTACAGTTGAGAATCACTGCACAGATAGCAGCTGTAACACTGAGCCTTGATTTCAGATGCAGACTTATTTTACATGTGTTTTATCTTCCCAGCTGATATTTCCAATGTTAATCAGAACTTGTGATTTATTGTGGAAAACAGCTAACATCTCCCCATGGATGTACAATGGCCTCTTGTCCTTGCTTTGTAATTCTGTTTCTTAGCAACACTGAATATTATCCTATTGGAAGAAAACAAGATCCAAATCCTACTGCTTACTCTCAATGATAAATTTAGTATCTTGTTGAATCTGGAGGATTTACTTTTGTTTTCCATTCCCAAGACCTCCTGGTTTATGCCAGGAGACAACTTAAGCAGGGGATGGAGTACTTGCAGGGTATGTGCTTCCTTTTTTGCAGGCACTGCAAAATCAGTACACATCTGAGAGGACTGAGAGAAGTAAAGTCCTATTTCTGTCTTATTTATTTCTGCAGTGATTTGTAACTTGATTCTCAATTGCTCCAGTTTCCTGTTGATGCAGCTCTACTAACCTCAAATAAGTTAAAGATAACTGATACAGAACAGAGATCACAGGCTCTGATCTCTGATTTATTTTTTCCTGGGAGAAAAATTACCCATTTTTCTGCAATCAAGTATATAATACTGATTGAAATAAAACACATACAGTGGTTATGTGGGCTTTTTAAATATTACTACTCACAAGAAGCTGGGAAACTCTCACAGGCTGTATTTGCTATCAGACTGGGACTGACCTGCTGTGCAACCATCTTGGAACACATCCCCAAAACACGGAGCTCCATCATGCATGCATATACGTGCATGTATATAATATCTTTTCAGACTTTTACCTCCTTGAAAAGCAATCGATTATTGCATTGGGATTGAAATGCTGTAAGCAGCATTACCACTGCCTTTTTAGCATGCTCTGGGGGAAAGTGGCAGCAGAATAATGATGGCAACTCTGTGGCTGCTCCTTTCGGTACTGAACTCATTGCTGGTCCAGACTCTCCAGCAAAATCAGGAAGATTTTTGTGCATGTTTCCACCTTATTTTAAAGGAAAAAATGAAAAGTCACTGCCACCTATAGACAAAACTGAGAACTGGCAGTAGTGATAACACGCAGAATGATATCAAGCTGGCAGAGATTCAAGAAGCCAAGTGAGCAATGTCACAGCTATTCACTTCTGGCATTGCTGGCATAGGAATTGCTGCTGTAGGGACTATGGCATCTGATTGCACCCGTATGCTAATTAGATTTGCATAAGAAAACTCTGATCTAACTCTAAGGTTACAATGAAGCGGTTACTTTTTCTGCAAAGTACTCAGGCCTCTTGTTTATACAAATAAATAAAGGGCTCCCAGTGCCATTTAAAGATACACACAGTGTCAGTCTTCAGTAGCTCCCAGGATCTGACATTGTCAGCCACTGGAAGCCATTGTCTAGCTGTGCATTGTCCCTGGTGCATTAACTCTGTGCCAGGCAACATCAAGAGTGAGCCTGATGCTGCCTGCTGGGATGGTGGCCTGAGTTCTGCACTGGGTGTTCTTGGTTATGTCCCAGTTATTAATCATGGCTATCTGTGAGTGGTACAAGACTCTTCGGTGCCATTACATGTGAAAAGCACCAAGTTGGCCTCTGTAGGAAACAGCATGGAGTGAACCTTCCCCAGAGCCAGGGGGTGTTGCTGGAAGATGCTCATGCAGACCAAGGCACTTCTTGGGGACTGAAAGCAGGAAAGTATCCCGATGCAGGAACATGTTTTCAAAGTGCGAATAAGCCCTTAAAAGGTGAGAGGAAATGGAGTAAGCACATTCTCATCTGTAGTGCTCCTTTCTAGACACAGATCTTGTGATTAACTTCCAAGGATATTATTTACCCTCATGGGGGGCTCACAGCCCCACTGGAATGTAGCCAGACTGGTTTGGAGGGAACACACACACTGCCAGTCCACAGCTCAGACACAGCTTGGAAACCCTTCCTCGCCCAAATAATGCTTCACTGCTTCTATTGTAGTAAAGAAAAGAATCCAAATGACAAATTGTATTTTAATGACTATTTGTATGTTGCATGAACTGTAGTATGCCCCAAGCATGAGCTCCACACTAGGTAAAAATTGCCTTTCTTTCTTTCTCTCAAAACCCATTGTTTTGGTCTTGACAGTGCAGTAAAATTTTTGAAAAATAAGATAAAATTACAGCAAAATCTGTGGTCTACTGTGTGTTCTGGCTAAAGCCAGGTGCTGACATTTTTAACGTATTGACCAACCTACAGCATTACGATCACCTGCGTCACAGTGTCCATTAATGTAGAAAGTACAGACAAATTCAATTGATTCCTCACTAAAATTTGTCAGATGTTATTCTTAAATGTCAGAAGTGAAGAAAGATCAACTTTAGCCAGTTCTGTTTGTATATCATTTCATTATAGATATGTCTACTCTGTGAGCACTGGAAAAAGACCAGAGAAGCCTTGCGTAAGTTCCTGAGGCAGTGAAGGACCTAACATGCATCAGTTCACACAAAAAACTTCCACACTGCATCCACAATGAAAACTGGATCCTATGCTCTTCAGTACCTCTCGGTAACTTGTCTCTTGGGCACAGGCGAACCTGGGGCTGTGTCCAGGCAGAGATGCAGAGCTCCTGCTCTGATGCATGTGGAGCCAAGCAAGCAGAGGGTTTAGAAAGTCTCCTTACCTTTCTGCTGTGCAGATTTCAATTGCACCCTGGCAGGAAAAGATAACTCAGACACGTGCTGGGTGTGATGAAACCAGGCGGCGAATACATCCGAGGATTGTCAGCGACCACAGAGGAGAAATGAACAGACAAGGGACAGCAAAGTGACAGAAGGGAGGTTTGAGTGGACTCGCCCAGAGCAAACAAGAAACACCCAAGAACAATTCAAGCTGCAGCCAGGCAGCTGGCCGTGCATTCAGGACATGCAAAATTGCAGTCCTTGGGGCTCTACAGGCAGCTTGTCATACAATCCCTTCAGCCACTTTGCATTGTAGTCAAATGAGAAAAGCAAAATTGTTCAAACATTCACACCCCGCTTTCAGGGTGGGAACAGCTCAACAATGGCACAGAGGTGAACAATCCCAACCCGGCTGGTAGAAATGCTCTATGAGAAAGCAAATCCTTTTATTCTTCGGTCTTTTGGCAGAAAATACGAGTGCACAGAAAGGGAAAATTCATCCCAAGCATGTGAATGCCCAAAGAAAATAAGTTGGGCACGTGTTGGAACTCCCATCTGCCCTTAGCACCAAACGCATGCAGTGCCCAAGTATGGGATGGAAGGGGCTGCAGAGGAAGACCAAAAGCAAAGCCAAGAAGAGCCCAGATGAGAGCAGAAGCAGCACGAGTTACCTCAGGGAAGGCACCCAGAGCCCAGCACTGCTCGGGGCGAGGAGCAGCTTGTGTCCCGCAGCTCTGCCCTGCTCTGCCCCAGCCCTGGCACTGTGCACGCAGTGGGTGCAAACACACCGAGGGAGGGGTGCTCCACCTTCCCAGCCCTTTGAGAGGAGCGTTCTGTTCTCTCTGGCCAAAAAACCTGTACAAATGCATATCTGAGTTCCCGGCTTTGTGGGCAGCCCATCGCCCGCTGGTGCTGGAAGTCGCAGCTTTGGGCAGGACACCTGAAAACCCCTTCCAAACATGGGTGTTTCCCTCAGTGGCAAGACAAAAAAAAATACAAACAGTGAACTTAACGGCATGGCTCTTTGCTGTACTTAAAGCAGATCTTAATGTCATTCCATAATATGCAAACTGGCCGAAAGAATTAAATGACATCATGGTGTAATACCCTCAATTCTTCCCTATTGACTTGCTCCTATCATGTGGACAGCACTTTGATTTCTCTGAGTCACTACATGGTTTTGAATGTAATTTTGTTACTAACCATGATGAAGAAACAGCAGCAGATCAGTAACAAGGATGATGTGCTGGCTGCTGCTGTGCTAGAGGAAGAAACATGCATGGAGGCAGTGCTTCACATTACAGCCAGCAGCTCAGCAGGGTGTGGGAAGATGAAGGAATATTCTGATCCCTTCAGGTCTTCAAGCACTAGGTCAAGCATCCTTGTCATTTTTTCTTTATTTTGTCACTTTAGATATTGCAACCCTTGGTCTGTAAGCTCAGAAGATACCCGAATTCAGTCTCATTATGTCCATCCTGTCTCTGGATAATACATGTCATGGTGGCCAGCAAACTTATGTGCAGGCTCAGGCACAGAATGCCAGCCTGGCTGCAAAGTCAGTCACCAGTCAGTGACTCGGGGCCTGTTTCCATTTGCTTTTTATTTTGGTTATTTGCATTGGATTTAATTATTATCCTGAAATAATTTTGAAAAGCAAAATGTAAACATTTCATTCCACAAATACTTCATTCCCTTAAAAACGTCATTAAGATTCAGTACATGCTTGCAATATATCCTGCTTTCTGTGGATTTATTGCTCCTAAAAAGTTGTCAGAGTCAGACATAAAAACTTAATGAGTATCACAAAGGAAATAATTTGGAGTAACATATATTTATCCACCTTAAGGCATATGCAGTGAATATAAGCAAAAAACCACTCCCTTTCCTCCGGAAGGGTTATTCTTAGAACTGACTAGTAACAACCAGATGGCAGTATTGCTGAAGAGTGTTTTCTTGCTTTCCTTTATTTGCCACAGCATTGTGTTCACCCTTACCTATCCAGGCATCATTTCTTATTTCACATCTTGAATCGAGCAGTAGTGATTCTCGAATAAAGTCATTCCCTGGCTTGGGGTGTTTAATCGAAGTGCTTGAGGGAGGGCACAAATCTTTGGGTGCTGCAGAGGCTGTGCTGCCAATGTGCATACCCTGAGCAGCTCCAAGGGCTAACCTCACCCTAGCAGGGCACCTGGGTCACTCTCTCATTGTGGTCCCTGAATTCTGGCAGCTGAGTTGGATACCTGCAACCAGACAACCTGGCCACGCTTGGTAGCCCCTGTGCCCTTCTGAAGTATGACGGTGATTTGTGTGCAGACCCAAAGCATTCCTCGCTCCCTTCGGAGCTCATCTCCTGACCTGACTTGGAAGCCTTTAAAACAGAAATAACCACTGCAAATAGCAGAGGAAATGCCATTCTGCTGTGCCTCCTCCACCAGTACAGCTTCCTGAGAGCTAATCTTGTGGCAGTTGCTGAGATGCTCTTCCTGATTACACCAGTGCAACCTTATAAGACTGAGGAGAACAGCGTGAGATTTGTACTTATTTCATTTTTCCCAGTGATATGATCCTGATGAACAAATATTCTTCCACTCGTTGGGGCACATTTCCACTCTACTTTCATCATTTTTTACAGCCATTCTGGAGACATCCTGTGTGTTCATCAAGGGCAGTCCAGAGGTGCCCACGGCAAAGCTCCACACACTTCACTGTCCTGGAAAAGACTCTGCATCGTGCTCAGGACTTTGTGATTAGGGTGGCAGTGGAGGGAGGGCATCGTAGGCACAACATTTCTTCTCCTAAAGAAACGAAACTGCTTTTTCATGATTAGTCATCAAAATGTTATTGGTTTTTTATCCAAAATCTATATTGAAACTAAATGCCAAATAAATCTCCCCTTCAGGGAATGCTCAACTGATTTGTCTGTCAACTGCATAAATCTTCCTCTTAATTAATGGCTTCCAACAATTGCATATGATTGGCCAGTCTCTTTTATTACAGTCTGGTGTGAGAGCCAACAGCATTCAAATATTGACAGCTGAAGAGCAGATCGATGTTGGTGTGTGTCTGGTGGTGTGTCCAGTCTTAAAAGGGGCTGATGTGAATGTAAGGGGAGGGCTTCCACCTGGCTGCTGGGATCAGTTTATTTTGCAGAGGTGGACAGATGAGCAGTGACACAACCTCAGCAGCTTCAGAGATAGCTGAAAGAAGGAACTGCAGAACAGCCAAGGGAAGGAATAGGCACAACTCCACGTAAATTTTGACAGCTTCAGACAAAACTCAGCCTTTCTGACTCAGCCTTTCCCATTTTAATCCCAGTAGGATGAGTGAAGTGAATCATGGACTTCCTCTTTCTCTCCCACGAGGGAGGACCAACCCAACATTCACACTGACCAATTCTCCTGTTCCCAAGCCCTGTCAGCCACATCCAGTCCTGTGCCAGATGAGGAGGAGGAGTGAGTGACACACGGGACTCAAGGTCTGCAGGGTTTGCCCTGTGTTGCTGGCTGAGTAACTGCTTTAAGCACCACATTGTGAAATAAAAGATGTTTCAGTTGCAGTGAAAAATTCCAAGTTCATTGAGTGCAATTTCATTCCTGTCCAAGACTACAGCAGAAAGGGAAAATTTAGTATTTTTTTGCCTTCTTTAGCCAAAGAAAGAGACTAATCCTTGGGATTAGAGATCTGCATTAGTGATGGGCTTGAGCTGGTGACGTAGAACTATTTTTCATGGTAACTGAATAAATCCATCTGGAGCTATGTAACCACTGCCTTTGCTGTGGTTTCGCCTTAATCTAAATGTCCAAACCACATCTAATACCATCTATCTGTCTCAATGGGAATTTTCTGCAATGAGAATGTTTGCCCAGTGCATCACTTCAAACCTTGTTTCAGAGAAAGCTGACCTGGCTGTTGCACGTTGGCACAGTCATCTTGGAGACTGGGAGACCCCAGCTTCTAACACTTCAGTGCAGGTGGCAAACAGCAAAGGGCACAGCATGGACCTGAGGCCTCAGATGCAGCCTCGCATTCCTGGGAAACTTGGAGTGAGACCTCTGTGGTTCTGCTCAATCAGACCAATGGAATTCCTTCAGTAACCCATCCCAGAGCAGGTTTCCAGAAGCTTCCAGGCAGTTCACTGTGAGGTCGTTACAGTCCTGGGGCTTCAGCAGCTGATCTGTTCCAAAATAGGATGCTGGCACTCCTGTACACCTGGAAGGAAATTTTTAATCCTTGGAGCAGATGTGGGCTTGGAAGATGGTGCAGAGGTAGAGTCAGCCATCACACCAGCAGTGCAGTTATCCCCTCCTGTGAGAGCAGGTGCTGTCCTGAGCTGGACAGCCTCTGAAGTCCTGTCCCTCCCAAACCTGCATGCCTCACTCAGAGTCACTGGAAAAAGCTGTTTCTACTTGAGTTCTGCTTAAGATTTAAGGTTTATTGGATCTGGCTCCTCTACAGTTAGCAATTCCTAGTTATTAATAAAGAATTATGCTTTCAGCAATTAGGTTTCCCCCACTGTCTTGTATTAATTGTTGAATCTGTCTTGTATTTAGCCAGTGCAGCCAGAATGGGTAATGAAAGGGAGTGAGTAATTGCCTCAGTGCGGGGAGCCGGGTGGGTAAAGCAGCAGTAGTGAGCAGCATGCCCACAGCTCTGCAGTGCGTTCAGCGAGCACAGCCGTGGCTGCAGTTGCTGTACTCCTGCTCCAAACCAATTCCACCGGGCTGGGAGGAATCCCTCCAGCCTTGCTGCAGTATGAAGGCAGAATCTGGCTCATGTTTCAGCTGACATCCCATGAGGAATGAGAACCGTTCGTCAGGAGTTCAGCCTCCGGTTTCTCCAGAGGGTCATTGTGGTTCACAGTAGTGAGGCAGGAGAACTGGTGATCTGTTATTCTCTGCTTCCCTCATCACAAAGTCAGGTTCCTGCTACCACTATTTTTTAAAAAAGAGAGAATTACAAAACATATACTAGCTATTTCTTCACGTGGGAGCTTCTAGAACAAAGAAAGGTTACTGTGTCAGGACTGAAACAGAGAGGCATTGTACATATAGCTCCTTAGTGGGTGGGACAGGCATCTGAACTACAATTATTCTCCTCTATGAGCATTTTATGTTTCCATCAAATATGCACCGATGATAACAATACTATGTTAAATATTTCACTCCATTAATACAGCTTCTGCAAAGGCTGGCTCATTGCTTTTGGCAGCTGTCACAGCTTTGGAGCCTGCAGGATGTACATTCCCCCATCAATCGCCCTTCCTCCTCCCAAGGCTGAAATACAAAATGTGAAGAGCTTGGAGTACTTAAAAAAAAAAAAAAGTTTATTTTAGACTGTGTGCACTATGGTTTGCTTTACAGAACCTAGCGAGGTCACAAACCATGAACCTGCAGCTGTACTTGTAGTAAGAGAAGCAGTTTATGAAAGAGGGTGCTTGACCCATGTGGATCGTGTCTACAATGTTCTGCTGTCCTTAGGAGGAGTCAGGTGTGGGGTCAAGATGGCACCAGTGGATCAAGGGATGAGATGGGATGGGATGGGATGGGATGGGATGGGATGGGATGGGATGGCATGGGATGGGATGGCATGGCATGGCATGGCATGGCATGGCATGGCTTGGGGTGGGATGGTGGAGGGCTCTATTCTGGCTTTCAAGCAAAGTGCAAGTCTCCACATCAGATTTTGTCTTGGCAAGGGCCTGGTGCCAGCTGCAGTCCTAGCAGTCTAGCAGTCCTGCCCTCTGCTGTGGTTTGGATTTGAGTCCTTAGTTCTCCATCAGGCCTCATGGCTTTGGGCTGAGATGCCTCCTACTGACATTCCTCCTTCAAGAGATCAGTGCTGGAATCACAGCTCTCTGATATTAATTTCCCCTGGATAGTGTTTTTTTAAGGTGGCTACTTAATGCTGAATCTTCACATCTCAATCCTTCAGGACCAGTTGCAATGACATTCTCCTGCCTGCTGTCCCATTGTGGTCCTCATAGCACCAAAACTTCAGCTGGTAGCCAAGCATTGGATGGCAGGCTCAGAGATAAACCTCAGAGAGTCTGTTGTGTTAATCTGTCTCAATATTCTAAATTAAATTACAAGTGGATTAGAGGTGCTGAAATAAATGTGACAGCAGGTTTTTCATGCATCACAGAAGGATCTGTGGGATTTAGAAAACACACCTTTTTCAGTCAGGCTCTTTGGAACCAGCTCACTATGTAGATGCATGATCAAAATGACATTCTCATGTATTTCATGGATTTTTAATGTCATCAACTTTAATAAAACTAAAGATTTACCCCTGTTCTTTATATCATCAAGATTACAGGTGCTGTGATATAATGTCAAAAAGTTTTGTGTATCCCTAAAATCAACCTTGGGGAAACACAGTAAAACACAGGAAAACAATGTGAGTGACAGCAGAGTGAGTAATGCTCTCAGGAGCAAGGCAATTGTAGATCAGGTAAACAAACAAAGCCTGGGAGCAAATGTGGGTAGGGTGAAAACACCTATAGCTATTGTTGGTACAGAGCAATTGCACTTTGCCTTTGGGACAAGTGCCAAAGGGAATGTCCCCAAGGTAGAAAAGCATGCCTGCTGGCTAGCTGCAGCAATGGCTTTGGGTGGCACCGAGCAGTGGCAGCCTTGGCACATCATCCAGTGTGCAGAAGTGGGCTGAGTGCTGCCAGCTGGGAAGGCTGCTGCTGCCTGCAGCCCCTCCTAATGGTCCCAAGCACGGAGCAGGTGCTTAAACTTCAAGGAATAAAGCACACAGATCGAGGCACAGCTTACAGTAAGATGTGAATTAGCCCTTCCCTGCCAGTGGTCGCTGGCAGTGGTCTGAGTGCCCGGCTGGCAGAGCTGTGTGTGCTCTGTAGAGGGGATGGGTTTCTCTGTGTGAGCACAGGGCTGGCGTCCTCCTGTCTGTGTCAGGCTGCACTTGGGTGCTCCTGCGGACACGTACAGATAAATAAAGTTACAGCACAGGCTGATTGGTTGTCAATTTCAGCTCCATAGGAACTCCACAAAGACAGATGTGAGATCATGGTCATAGCACAGCAATCCGGAATTTACAGGCATCTGTTCCTCTCCAAGGAGAGCCACGATTTCACCTCAGATTTCTGCTGAGAAATTCAGATTTCTGCCAGAAGCAATGCATTCCTTCCTAACAAACATCTCTTCCACTGCAGAGACACAAGCATCTCTTCCACCTGTATATCTCCAGCATCAGCAAGAATACTTACCTGGGTGAGGTGGTACTCTTTCACACCTCTTATTCCTCTCTGCCTTATCCTCTTGGGCTCACAGTCCCTCTGTGTGGGTGGGAAGCCCCATGGGCTGGTGTGTGTATGGCACACAGAGCAGGGCGATGTGAGTTTGGAGCTGAGATTTGGAGGGATGACAGTAAAACGTTGTGGCTTCTCCTAATGACTTCTTTAGAGGAACACTGTACTTCTCCATTACAAAGAGCAGAGGCTGCTGCTGCTGCTGCTCAGGTGGCTCATTCATGGTTTGAAGCCAGTTTGCTCTACAAATTTAATTTGCAAATGACCAGTGTGTTCAATTTAATACAATTACAGACAGAACTTTAGAAGTGATTTTTATGTTTTTTTTTTTTTTTTTAATCTAAATTAGAGTGAGGTTGGCAGCATTGAAATAAAGCAAAATATAAATAATAATAAAAAAATCCCACAACTTCCAAACTGCAGCCATTCCCAAACACGAAGATGGGGGTGAGTTTGTGCTGCTGGAAATGATTTCCCCATTCCGGCCGCGGAGGAGCAGCAGTGAAGGCAGTTTCTGCGGTCCCACCCCGGCAGATGGCAGCGTGAGAGCGCTGCGAGGGGACCGAGCCCGAAGGGCGGACGGGGGACCCGAGCTGCGGCAGTTTGGGCAAAGTGAGGTTCATAGCGGAGCATCTGTTCCTGACCTCCCGCGTGGAAGAGAAATCTCAGCCCGAAGCCATGTGAAAAATGAGCATTCCAGCTCAGTGAGTGAAAAAATTACTCAGAAATGACTCAAAATGAAAATATTTCTCCCCCTTTTTTAGGGAAAAAGAAATCTTCAAATCATCTTGGTCATCTGGAAGGTTTGATTTGACCAGAAACTATGATTAAATAACCCATATGGGGTTCATTTAGAAAGAAAATAAATGCCCTCATATGAAGAACAAAATAAATAAATAAATAAATGAAACCCACAAAACAAATGTCAGGAACTTACAAACTGAAAACAAAACCTTTGAATTTATTGCAATACTTTTCTCTATTTTTTTTTTAATTCCAGGAATTGTTCACAGGACATAAGCAGCTTCATCCACATCTAGGAAGGTTTTCCCTCCAGCTCTCTTTCCTAATGGAACAATTACCTGCTGAAAATAAGTTGCCCGTTCTCATTAATCACAGGATGCGATTACTCACCTCGGAGTGTCACGCTCTCACTCAGCACACGTATGCTGTGTAAACTGCCCTGAATCCCTTTGTATTCCTCTATTTACAGATTGGCTGAGCCCACATGTGGCAGTGTGAGACCCGCGTCCCCGAGCAGGGGCAGGCAGACAGAATGTCACCCTGTGTCACTGTGACACGTAACCCGTGCCCTTGCTCGTATTTACAGAAAGGATGCCCTCAGTCAGTGGGAGCCCGTTGTTTGGCCACGTCCAAGTGCTGCTACTGCAAATGTTGTGAGTGGATTTGGCAGGATACGTGCCCTGCTGGTTACAGCCGCCTGATGGAGGCAGCCGGACCGGGCACCGCCGCTCTCCTACGCGTGAAGATTCCCAGGGGCCGAATTCCCACCGGAGCTGCGTGCTGGCATTTCCCAGCGAGCTGGGAGAGCTGCAGGAAGGGTTTGCTCAGAGGAGGCAGCCTGCAGCGTGAGGCAGAGGTGTGCGAGGGGCACTTTGGGGGTAGCGGATCCTGGGGAGGCATGGGGAGCTGGCAGTGAGCACTTCTCCCTGATGCTGCCTGCTGTAACGGTGAGTGACTCACGGGGAGTGCCTCCAACGCCGCTGCTTTGCATTTCACTTTCCCCGTTGATCTGATTAGAAAGGTCAGCTCCACTTGTCACGGGGTGAGCCATTCCAACCAGCGTTTCTTACGGGCTCGGGGATCTGGGGATTCAGTCATTAGAGCAATGCTTCAGATATACCTCGCTGTGCTGTCATCTGGCTGCTTTCTATCCCCGATAAGCTGGAGCAGCGAGGTGAATGCTGTTCCTCCTGCCACACCTGTCCCTTGTGAGTCTCAGCACCTTGCACTTTTAGACATGGTATCTCTTGTTTTCCAAAGTCATCGTGGTCAGCAGCTGTTGCAAAGGGCATAGGTTGGACCACAGCACACATGAGGGTGAGATTTCAGAAACCTTCCGAGGGGATCGACTGCCACATGAAAGAAAAATCCAGAACAACAACAGTTACAGCTGGGGAGCTTTTAAAAATAATGTTAAGTAAGACACTGTAGGTTTTAAGATATTATCTTAACAGAGATTAAGAGACCTCAGCAGGGAGCAGGGTGTTTGGTACACAGCTCAATCCATTTTCTCCTGTTGTGCTTTGAAGACCTCTGAAGCTTTTTCCTGGAGACGGATCAGTGACTGACACCATCTCATCTGAAAGAGTAGTTCCTAGGTCCATGGTCTGATTCACACTTTGGGTGGGATCTAGGATATCCCTAACAAAAACCCACTTTCCTTCATATTAATTCTACCACATGAAAGCACTGTGTCATCCAGAAAGTTCCACTGATCCTACAGGCTCCCATCTCAGGCAATGTTTGGGTGATTTTGTGATTCTGTGATTTAGTATTCTCTTCCAATCCAGGTTCAGGTTCCCAGAGAGCACTGAAGTGATTCTGATCGGATCTGCCCTTCTCAGCTCATCCTGCACGTATGACTTTAGAAGTTTGTCTTTCCATACCTTAGTCTGGTTCTAAGCTGTCGGCTGTGTTTATCTTTGTGCAATAGTTTTTGAGTCAGTTGATGAATTTTGCATTAGAAAGAACTCAGTGCCTCAAGTGAAGTCCTGCTAAAACCACCAACTTTTTTCCAAGCCAGTGAGATTTGCATAATTTCCCCAACAGAAACCACCTTTCAACCATATGCAGTCCTTGATGCCAAGCTCGAGGCCATCTGAAATGTCAGACCTAGGATTACCGAAAACACACATTTGGACAGTCTGGGAATTTGGCAGAGGTGGCTTTGCAGTGTGACCTCAGTTCATTTGGCAACGGGTAGAGGGTAGTCTGAAATTGAGTTTGCCTAATTTGTCCTCAAACCTGAGTGCCAGCAAGGGGATGAGCTTGAGGACATTCTTTACACAACTCTCCTGCAACCTCCATTGCCAAGAAAACAAGCCCTACTGTCTTTTGCTTTTCTCTCTCTGATGACAAGTCTCACAACATCATCAACCTAATTTTTATGTTTCTGAACGTATCTATGCCTGGAAATCATGTATTCTCACACAGCTTTGTAACCACACAAAGGTACTTCCACATTCTCCCTCCTTTCTGCAAGGGAATTTTCTATCTGCTCTCTTTTGCCTTCAACCAAGGAAGAACTTGTCTGATTAATTGCACATGTATGTGCATGTTTGTACAAATCCAACTGAATGTGGCATGTCTTGAATTTAATCAGCAACTCCTGAACTCTCCTGAACTTTAAAACACTGCTTCTCATTGCTCATGCTGCTACAGTACTGTACATGTGGTATTAAAATAGACAAACTGTGGTGGCTAAATGGAGAGTTTAACTGAAAAAGAGCTGTTATTGCCACTGACATATCCATGGCTAGGTTTGTTTTTTACTGTCTGAAGTAAATCCTTAAATCACGGCTGTGAAAATAATCTGTACACATCAAGTCAGGGACAACGATATATCCTTAATCAGGCAGTCCCCCATTAGGTTATCTATCTAATTGCCTTTTAAATAAATTATTGCTTTCAAAGCTAAGAAGCAGCTAAGATTTTTCTTTAACATCTGGTTAATTAAGCATAAGGTCAACATACATTTATCTGACTGCAATCAATTTTCTCTTTAACGCAGGCTGGACAGGGCGCAAACACACTGCTTGTAACCATCACCTCCTGGAGCAGCCAAATTATTTCCCATCCTAGCTTTATTCCTTTGAACAAAGCACCCAAGTTGTACACAAGAGACCTTCTGAAGATAGATCTACCCCCATCCCACCATGTGCATGCTGTCTTGAGCCGTGACATGGCCCAGGCTGTCTCCCCAGCCCTTGGCTGGACATGTTTGCTCTGAACTAGTCTCATCCTGAAGTTAGCTCCCTCAAACCTGGTTTTTTCACTATTAAAGTTGCTTCCAGGGGTTATGGAGTCCATGCTGACATTTTCAGGTGGGGTTAATGATTTAATGTGACTCATGTGTCAGTGCTAGCTCACTCAGGCCTCACAACAAACCCAACTGATGACTCAGGATGTCTTTTTATTGTTGTATTTAGTTGATGGGTGCTTACAGTGCCCAAGATTTCTAAAAGTAAGAAGTAATACATATTCGGCAGGGTTTTTTTTTGTCCCTACTATCTCTTTACAACTCTGTGAAGTGATTAGATAGCCCTTATCAGAAATAGGTCCCATCTCCCAGAAAAACCCAGGCTGTTGGCTCCCTGATGCTGATAGTGGGTTGGGTTTAAAGAGGACATAGTGGTTAATGTTTTTGCAGTTAGCATGTGACTCCTGCCACAGGAGACATGCAAGCACGAAGAGAAAGGGGATCTGTGCTTCGTGTGGTGGTGCCAGGGTTGCTGAGTGCAAAAGACAGAATCATTGCGGCCTCATGTCGACATGTGTGAGCCCAATAGAAAGGAACCCATCGATGTTAACATTCTGCAAACCACCAGAAGTGTGAAAGAAAACAAAGAACAAGAGCACTATGGAAATGTAATGACCAGCTGGGCTTTGGTCAAACATAAAGAACGAGTTTGAAACGCTGATTCAGAGGAGATACCGCAAGAAAAGTGTGGGCACGGGGCTGAGAGCTGGAGGTGGCTCGTAAAGCAGGAGACTTATTTAGCAAATATTAGTAATACCTAAAATATAGCCTTTGTCACGCTGGTGAGACATGAAGACTGATCTTTTTTCTTTTTCTTCTTCCACTTGGGCTGGGAACTCTGAGAGCATCTTTGTTGTATTTGCAGACCATGCAGTTTCATATTAAAACACTTCCGAAGTCTGATCCCTGTTGTTTTAAGAGTTATAAATAACTGGTAGGAAGTACCACACGTACCACTAGTTTGTATAATGTTTAAACTAGGTCAGTGTGCAATGAACTCTGCAGGTAACGGAGTCCAGTGGACAATTATTGCCTGACACTTCAGTTTTCTATTTGGATAATTTGACCTTTTAATTGAGCACTTAACCTGCAAGTTTACACAGTTCAGGGCCAATCTGGGGGAAAAAAAGCCCACACAGCTCTATTATATATGTTGTTCCCTAAAATCCCATTTAAAATTAAGAAAGTGGAAAAAAGTAAAAGTTTTCATGAAGTTGATGACCAGTGCTGAATTTTGCAGGAAAAATACAAGAGTGTTTCTTGCTTGCAGCAGAAGCGTCATGTTTTCCAGCAGGGCAGAGTGGGTCACGTACTCATTTCAGAGTTGGGATAGGCCGCACTCTTTGGCCTCTTCCTTATCGTGTAAGAGCGCTGCGCTGCGTATTTGTTCCAAACACCCATAGTAAACCCCGTGCAAGCTAGGTTTGCTCTCTATACAAAAAAAAAAAGAAGGTATATTTTGTGTTTTCCCAAAACGTGATGGTTTCCTGGAAGCCCTGGATTTGCCATGTGTGCCGTCGATTTCTCAGCAACGTCTTAAGACTTTGCACAGGGGAAAAGTGTGAGCAGACACGGCCTGGAGCCTGCTCCCTGCGTGGTCCCCAGCCGCCCCAAAAGGCGTTTCCCACCGCTCTTGTAATTGCCTTGATTGTCTACCAGATACTGCCTGCAGGCTGTAGGTTGAGTTGTGTTCCTAAAGAATGGTTGCAAGAGAGTTCTGCAGAAAACACTTTTTTTGTTGAGAAAAGCCACATCTGGATCGAAAATAAATATTGCTTGTGTACTTTCTGGGGCAGTCAGTTATCTTTACAGCTCTTATAGGCTGCCCAGCTGGGAAAATAGGCTGTAACACCACCAAGGAGCTCGCACGGTGTTCCTGAGGCCTCAAATTCCAATGGTTTTTCCACCTTAATAGTGTCCAATAAAAGATAAAGGTTGAGAAGCAAAGTGCTTTTCTTTTGATCGAAGACTGCTAAAAGCAAGGGCAGTGCTCTTACTCATATGCAAACTTGATAATCCCAGCAAAGTCTCTCATCAGTTCCCTGAGATGAATATTCCAGTAGAGATCATGCAGCTCATTGCCAGTAATAAGAAGGAGGGGAAAATTTTGCAATATGTGCCTAGGAGTTGATAACCAGTTTCTATTGGCTGTTTACTAACAGGTTGCCTATGAAAATCAATGAAAACCTTAGATCAGTATTTCCACACCATTGACTGCCTGAAGTTTTTTGGCCAGTTGGACTCTGGATATTTTAGTGGATAAAGCAAGTGGTCTTGGCTCAAGCTGTGCTGGACGAGATGTCCACAGCTGCCCTCAGTGTCCGTTCTAGCTGAAAAAACAAGTGATTAACGTGCACAGTGAATAACAGCCTCCTGTAGAATAAGAGCCTTGAGGCAAGGGCTGACACAGCTCTAAACAAAACATCTATCTGAAAAATGGGAACGGTCATTTCCAGCACAGCTAGCCACATCCCTTCTGTCATCAAAAGCAGCAAGGTAATCTTACAAAACTGGGAATGTATATATTGTCCCAAGGTGAAGGTGTATCTTTAATGGAGACATAAGCTCTAAATGGTACAGGCTAGCAAGGAAGGGTCACAATCGATGGATATTTGTTAGATGTGCCAGCTAACCCACCCTGACTCCAGCCTGGCCCAGAGACACCACCGCCCCAAAACCTGCACTACTGCTCTTCTCAGAGGAGCCCATGAGAAACAATGCTGAACTTGTGCAGGGAAGAGCAGCCCATCGTGAGGTGCTTTTATTATTCGTGTCTTAACCCTGTCCAGCTTGAAAAAAATTAAAACAAAGGAGGCTTTATTTTTTATAAATAAGAATTAATCCTTCTAGCTTTACAGGAAAACTGGGGGTGTAGAGAGATCAAAAGGAGGGGAAATCCGCATGGGCCGAGAAAAATGTTTGCATGTTTTACAAATAAGCACAACATGTAGTAGATGATCAAAGCTGCTGAAGTAGTTTAAACATTTTTCTTGGAACGGAGCAGCAAACGCCGCATTTCTGCTTCTCTGTCAACCTTCCAAGTAAAAATACCATCAGAAATGAGAGTGGCATGCACATCTCTGCAGTAAATGCAGCTCTCCCATGTGGATTTTCCCACTGTCTCCTCTCCTTTCTGATGGGATGAGATTAACAGTGCTGGGCACTGCACTGCCTCCCTCGGACTGCATCCCCAACCCGTGGTGGCACTTGTGGTTCACACATGACCAGTTACTGTTGTGCAATGCAGTGTCTGAGGACCATCTGCATCTTTTATTTCCTCTCACCATGGTTCACCGGCAAAGCTCCTAACAGCATCATGCTAAGAAGTCCAGGATAAATCTACAGCTGAGACTCGGGAGTTAGCATCCACCCATGAAGCACTGCCACGGGGTGTTCTGACATATGTACTTGTCCCCATGGGCATCCGGGCAGAGCCCTCTGTTGTTTTTGAAGTGCATATGAAGTCATTAAGTTCACAGAAGCAGATGGCAAAAAAGTGTGAATGTGCTATCACGCACTGTGAGGTTATTTTTTAACGCTTTTTCTATTAATAGCAGAGTGCCAGCGAGAGGTCAGGAGTGCGAGTTCAGCCAGTGCGTATTTCAGCTACAGGAAGCCAAAAATAGACACACAAAAGTCCAATCCTGATAAAACTTTAATTTATTTGGTAAAAAAAAACACATACTACACTCACTCTGTGAGCCCTGGAGGCACTGACCCCTGACACTCATTTCCTAGTTCCTTGGGAGCTGCAGAATAAACAGTGCTAGAAATGCAGGTGAGCTCCATCCACCTCACTTTTAATCTCTCTTTTGGTAGCACTGCCAAACTAATAAGCACTTTTTATTTTTTTTCCCCCCTCTACTTTTCAGCCTATGAGTTGAAATGAAGTCCAGCAGTGTTTTAATGTCATTTATTAAGTGCAGTCAAAGTGAACACAAAGCATCTGTGAGGTCAGCTCTAAAGCAAAGACAGCATGGCGTATTTTGGTTTCAGTGCATGAAGCTGCCAGCATCCACCCTGTGTGCAGTGCTCCCTGATGTAGCTGAGGAACCAGTTGGTCCAAAGTGTACTCCATTGAGGCTTTAAACTCCCAAGGGAACTGACAGACATTTTCAGCACTGAAGAACTATAGGATGGAGCACTGCAGGATATAAAGATCAACCAAATTGTAGCTGTCCGTGTCTGGAAAACGCAACTGGGAAATAACGTCAGATAAATGAAGGACGAGCTGCCACAGAAGCCTCAGGATAATTAGCAAAGGACAACTGAGAAGTATGTTGTTGACACGAGGGAAATCCTCCCTCCAGCTAGAGCTCAAGCACAAGAGGTGGTGGAGATGGCGTTCTCAGGCAGGTCTGGTGCAGGCTTTCCTCACAGCTGACTCACGTTGTGAATGAGTTTGGAAAAAAAGCCTCTTGGGACAAAAGAATTCAGCAGGTGACAGCAAGCAGTGCCACGGGTTATTTTAGGAAAGCATTTAGCACAAGCCAAACCAGTTTAGTGAAGCTGCCTTGGTGGATATGGAGGGATTTCTTCTCCTGCAAAGAAAACGTGCATCCTGCCAACATGTTCAACCTCACTTTATCACACAAGAATTACTAAGGACTTGTCACCTGTGTTAAGATATCAGAACAACTTTTCCTTGCAGCTGAAATGCACGGGTCAGCAGTCCCTATCTGCTGTAAATACAAGCCTGGTAGTTAGCCTTTCACACAGTAATTAATGCCACCGCAGCAGTGCTCTGTTCATTCAGTCACAGGCATTTCATCTCAGTACCCACACGTGGACCCCCATCTCCAATCACTTAACATTCAGTCAACCATGAGACCCAAACCGAATGAGAAACAGATGACTTTGGTACTCCTTCTCATGCAAACTTCTTTTTTTCCACCTGAGCTTCCAGGGCTGAAGAGCAAAGGAGTTCTACCTCCTGTTGTTGGGCTGTGCTCAGCTCCATGGGCACTTGGCTTAAAAGCTGATCCAGACCTCCCCAGATGTGCTGCTGCCCACTTTCTTCTTTCTCAGTGCCATTCCAGGGGAAGAAGCAGTGACAGAAAGAAAAGGCAGAAAGGGGTGGAAGGAGTGTTTTCTGCACCCCACCTTCCTGCACTAGCAGTGGTTGCAGGAGTCTGTAGATATTATGAATCATGGCTTCGTCTAGACACATCTTGCTGATTTTTCCTCTCTGTGAGGAAGATCAAATGCTGTGTTCCTGCATCAGCCTTTCTGTTTCCTACATGCAATTCCAAGCTTTCTAAAAGATTTCTCAAAGCATAGTAATATTATTCCTCCACAAGCATCTTCTCTTTCTCGAACTTGCTTTTGCTAAAATATTCTTTACTTTCATTTCCTTATTTCATTCCCCAAACATGATAGCATCGGTAAAACTGGGCACTGAGCACATCCCAAACAAGGCTCACAGGAAACAGCAGCTTCCCGAGGGGCCACTGAATGTGCATGAAAATGCATGCTCTGTTTTTCTAAGGGCACCTGCCAGAACCCTGCAGTTGGATCAAAGCAGATCAAATATTTGGCATCAGCCATACTTTCCTCCCACCACCTCCACCTGCAGGTGGTACGATATGCTATTTTTAAGTATCTATCTCCTTCATTTGCATCTGTACATAAATAAAACTTTCCTGCCCTGCAGTGAGTGATAGTAACTATCTGCACACTCTTGGCCCATGGCGAGCTCATTGGTTCCTCCAGCACTGAGCTGATCTGCTTTCTTTTTCAATTCTGCCTTCGGGCAAGAGAAACTTTGCAAGAGTTATGAGTCAACTCAATTTGAAGCTACCCCATTTCCTGGAAAATGTCCTCAAGCACATCTTCCCATGCATTGGGTGCCAAACTTTGTTCCCAGTCTGTCCCTTTGCTGGAATTTTGTTTTGCCATGGTTCAGCAACATGTAACCCTTTGGCAATTAGTTTCATCTGCAATTTGTTCAAAACAAAAGGCAAGCTTCTGGGAGGCTGCTGCAGAATCCAAGTGAAACACTGTCAATTTGAAAAAATAAATACCCAGTTGGATCCAGATGCTTTCATTTCGCCTAAATATTGAAGAGCTTGAGGAACTGCATGTCAAACTAAGTTGCCCAGCAGCTGTCTTTCTCTTTAGAGTGACCTTGAGAATGACTCCCTGGGTCAATCTGTGCCCAAGGATGGCTCACACAAAGCTTTGCTATTGCTAAAAACGGTGGTCTGGTCCTCTCCAGCTCCATGGCCTCAGCTCCCAGACACATGTCCATGCCACTTTCCTAGTGTTGACTCCAGCAACTTTGCAGCCAAGAGGTGAGTCAGAGCAGCTCTCTGATCCTACTAAAACCAACCCCGCTGAAGAAGTTTTGGTCTGGATCAAAGTCTCATGGTTGAGAGAGGTCAGGACACATTGTTGTGATAGGGATGAAGGACAACAGCCCATAATGGGTCAGTGAACCCACAAACCGAGTTCACTCAGGGTGCAACCTCCCAAATGTGTTCATTGCAGGAGGGCTAACCCCCCCCTGGCAGTTTCACGCTGCTCCCCTATCTATGAATTCGAGCCAATGTGAATGGCTCTTATGACCCTTCTTTCCCTGATCAGAAGAGGATGCAAAGTGTAACTCCAGCAGCTAGTTAATGCCACTGAAGCATGACGTGTCTAAAGCAGTGATGAAAACAAAATTCATAAAGAAGCTTCAAAAATATATATATGCCTACAAAGGTGTCCCACACCTTTCTCGTAAGCCTTTTTCTCCCTGACTTGTCTTTGTCCATCTGTGTGTAAATAGTCATCTTACAGGCAGTTGGGTTGAGCAGAAACCTCTACAAAGATGCACTGCTGCTTCTGGAGCTGATAGAGCTGATAAAGCAATATTTCACTTGGTGTTTCCCTCAGACTGCATTGTCTAATTTGTCCTTTCAAGAAAATGAAAATGGGAACTTCATGATATTCTTTTTCTAGTCAAAATCTTTTCACAATCCCCAGAAAATGTCCGGAGTAACCTTTCTTTCACATATCTTTCAATTTCTTATTGCCATTAATAGCAAAGTGTATTGTTAAAAATGTGTCCTTGTTACTTAAGAAGGTGGCAACTTTTCACCCAATAAATCCTTCTTGGTCACATATGCTTTTTTTTTTTTTTGTAGAAGTCCAATGTTGATTCAAAAGGTTTCTCTTCTGGGAGGTATGCTTTTGACCAGTACAATAACATGATATTTGTATGGATTTCTTGATGACAACTCAGAACAGACTTGCACTACCTAACCAACTTCCATTCCTCCACTGACTTGTGTGTATTCTTCAGAAATAAACTCCATACGCTGCTGTCCACAGATCACATGGATCACAGCCCAATAGCAAGATGAATCAGATTCTAATAGGGATTTACTATCAAGGTTCTGAGAACCTAGGTTGATAGTGGAGGGCAAAGTATCAGGTGTGTGCATACCAATTTGGGAAGAACGAGGGGTAACTCTTGTACTCGCAGCTCCCTTTGTCGCCTTGTGCCACTCCACTGCCTTTTCCCTCCCTCCCAACTCAAGGTGCCTGGAGTTCATTCAGCACACAATTAAAGGCAAACAGTTAGAACTTGTCGGGAGGAACGTGCCCAAGAAAGCAAAGTATGATTTACTGTGATTATCAAATGCATTCCATTCCACACTTGTTTTGACACTGTCCCTTGGAGAAAAATATTTTGTCTCATAAAGAAGTCTCGTTGTTGCATTCCTTGTCAGGAGGAGGATTGCTCCACAAGTGCTCATCTGCAAGTAAACTCCATACTGTGAACACTTCTAAACCTCCTTTTGGATCCAAATAGCGTATATGAAGTTTTATTGCTTCTGCTGTTTCAAAGCTGCAGACTGCTGCTCATTCAGCGGAGAGAAGAGAAACGGAAACCCTCTGAACAAGAGATGAAGGTTGAAGAGCAAAAGAATATTGGAATGTAAAACACAGGGAGAAGAGAGCTGTTGGATGAGGTGGTAGTGCTCTTCCAGATACAGAAATAAGAAAGAATGGGAACAGTAACACACACGTAGAGCATTGTGCTGTCTGGAAGCATGTACACCATAACTCACAACCCGATCCCAGCTGCTGTCTCCATCTGCACCAGTTACACAAAGAGCAGCTGATGGTGGTTCCGTGCCAGTTTACATCTCAGAGGCAACAGATGTATTCCTGTGTTACCTCTCCTCACACGGAAGGGAGCCCAGGCCATGGGACTGCACCTGAGCTGCAGTGGTGGAGAGTGGAGAAAGGACAGCACTGAGCTGAGAGCACAGGAGATCCAGGCCACGTGCGTGTGTCAGCATCTCTCTGTGGCTTTTTGAAAGCTGATGCTCAGGAATACCCATGAATAATAGTTGGTAAGCATAGCGTTTCCTAAGGTAACATTCACACTTTGTCCCAAGGCATGCACAGAAGGACGTATCCAAAAAGAGCTGAACACAACCACCCACGCTGTGATATATCATTCCACAAGTCATTACAACAACGTGCACAACCAGCAGAGATGAATGAGGCTGCTCAGAGGTTTGGCCTCAGTGGGCCCTTTTGTTTAAATCCACTGAAGTAAAAAGGTAGTGTTTTCCTCTAAAGCTACACCCCTTACGTGAATTTTGGGTGTTGTGCCATGAAGACATGCTGGAAATCGTTAAGCTTCTTTCTTTTATAACAGTTTAATACACTAAAAAGCCACTGACATATGTGCAGTCCCACTGAGGTCAATGTGATATTTCACACATTTTAAATTAATGATGTGCTGAGTTGTCCTAAAATTTGTTCTGAAATTAACTTTAGCTATTAACTTTTCTCAGCATTAATTTCTGAGAGGCTGGGTTGCTTTGACACATTGGTTAAAGTCAGCTCTGACAAGGACATGAATTCTACCTCCAGTTATTGAGAACAAACATTCCTCTCAGTATGGAAAACATCGAACTGGAACACGTTATCTGTGATTTAATCACAGCACTGAAAGTTGTATGTGGAGACTGACTCGGAGAAATGCTATGTAATATCCAGTTTATAAAGAACAGAACACATATGAGAAATGCCAAGTTGTCAGTCTTGAACACTGACATTTGCTTTCTGTAAAAAAAGCAGAGTACTTGGCTCCAGCTCCATATCATTCTTATCAACATGCCTAAAGCCTGAACAGAACTGACTTCCTTCTGGATGTGTAAACGTGGTTCACTTCCTTGTTGAGAAAGTTAATGGGGAGGCCAACTAATTCATCCCATTTTATGATCCTATTATCTTTCTCTAAGGAGTAACCATAACAAACATTAATATGGAAGTGGCATTGCTGTTGTCCTTTAAGTAAGCAGCTCTGAAAGAGGCAGTCATTTCAAGGAAACAAAAAGCAGAACTGAATTCATCTAGGTGACAATAAGTAAAATGTTTCATAGAGCTTTGTTAATCCCGGAAGCATCATGCTGCTTCTCATACTTCTGAAATATGAGGATAAGAAAGCCACGCGGGTTTCTTTATGTGAAAGTCTGATTGGTCATTCATTATCTGTGTAGTTTGATAATTACCTGTTCCCTAAGCAAATCGCTTTGGCCATTTACTTTGAGGTAGCAGATTGGTGAAGTTCTTTGCAAAGCTTTCGACCAAGCTACCAGAACAGGCTTTTCCAGATCAGTGGTTATTGTACCTTTAGAAGACAGAAGAATCCAGAAGATGTACCTTTAGAATCCAGAAGACAGCACACATCTGTACCACAGCTCGCACAGAGCTGGTCAGTGCCTCAGGCACAGCAGTGTTCATGTAGATCTCTGGGTCCACTAAATTTAAAGAGTGAAATTAATAAGCAGCCCAGTAAGCACGAACTTGTGATTTACGATCCAGAAGCAATAAAGGATTTTGAAATGTCTGATTACTGGGCTGTCAAGGTAAGTTCAAATAGATAACACCTCTTGTCTTTGGTTGTCTTCAAAAGGTAAGGCACTGAAAAGTAAAGTGGTATGCCTAGAACTGGACAAGAATCCTGAACTTGTTCTGAATGGAACACTGACTTTCCATTAATGTTTGTCTTATGCTGGCACAACTCCTTTCCCTCTGATGGAGTACCACTGGTTTCAGACTCTCTGAGACTCAGTATCGATTATTAACATCATAACAGTCCCCACGTGGGCTGGCACCTGAGCAGGAGCTCCAGCCCCACATGGTGCCCGATGGGCAGCAGAGCCCTTCCACCCCCACGCAGGCTGCCCAAAGGACTTCAGCAGTGCAGGCTGCCCAGAAGGGCCCCACTGCAATGTGATTTTCCAAAACATGACAGTCTCATGTAGTGCTACAGAACCTTTGTTACACCGTCATTCACTCAGCCAGAGACAGCCTCAACTTGGCAAAAGCTGTGTGGTTTTGGTAACTGTCAGCTCTGCACGTAACCACTGGGCTGGATGTTAGTGCTGGCTGGGCAGCTGTTTTATTCCTGATGGCAGTAGCACATCATAAGACAACTGGTGATCAGGATGGAGGTTTTCTATCTGCCTCTCCCCAAGCTGCTAATTGTCTTGTGATTACAGAGCGCAAACCAAACTGGGCGGTTGGGTTTGAATTAATTTAACTTGATTTTGTAGAATTTCAAGTTCAAACCCAATGAGACATGAGGGATGCAGGGATGGGCAGCACCATATTTTTCCCTCATGAAGTCACGATGACAGATAGGATTTTTGTAACAATATGAAGACATTCATCATAAAAATGTGGATGACAGTTTATAGAAAAAAAAAGTCTTTATTACAAAACTGAGTATTACAAAACTGACTGGAAGGATTCAAATAATGCACAGATTGCTGTATACATTGGCGTATGGACACATTAAAATGTTGGAGTGTAACTGACACCAGAGGAAAACACAGGGAAACAAAATGCCATGGGAGACAACAAACACTGAGAGCTTGTGCTATGTCAGAGTATAACAAGTAAAAATAACCATTTGTGGGTGTATGTATTAAAACCTTCACTTGAAACTGTATCTTGGGAAGAGTATACTAGTGACTGTAATAGCTAATATATGGCAATGCATGCAGGGCTGTGACATCTGTAACCTACAGATACAGGTATTGTAATCTCCACAAAAAAATAGAGCTCTTGGAAATGTTCAGGTTCCTTATTTCTTGTGATGCTTTAAACATGCATTTTATATCACTTATTTGCTGAAGGAACTATCCTGTTAGGATAATCATCACCTAATAGTGGCAGAACCCATAGGATTCCAGCAATTCCATTACTGAATAAGGCCTCTCATATAAAAAAAGGCAGCTAATATTTTGCTATGAGGGTGTGATGGGGGTTGAAGTTATGCAGCCTGTAGTACTAGCAGATTGTGTGGCAGGCACTGTATTGCAAATGTTCAAAGTGAAGCACTGCACAGTTACAAGGAATAAATCCCATTATGCAGCCTTGTCCTTACTCCCCTTCTATTAAGGACGTGAATAACTTTAAGGAAAACATACTGATTTCAATAAGCTAATTTTAAGCCCTGATGTTAAGTTTGTTAAGCAGAGCAAGTTCCTTTTCCTTTAAGGTGGCTTCTCAAAGCTTTTCAACCCTGAGCTAACAGGACCAGTGCAGCAGTGGCTGCTGCTCCTCGGGTAGAGCTTAGAGCCCGTGCTCTAACAACAGCTGTATACGACATTGCACAGCTCGTGGTCAAGCTCTGTCATGCACAGTCCCTCTGCTGCACTAAACCAGTGTATTTCCATAGGCGTGTGAATGTGCATAGCATTTTTCTTTCCTTTTAACGTTGCTAAGTACAGCTGAACTAACTATCCACATTTTCCACTAGGGGAGCGTTTTGTTGGTGCTGTTTCTGTCTTGCAATTGTTCGAGGGATGCGTGTTGCAGTTTCTCCACGGGATTGCACAGGTTTTGGCTTTCCCAGTCTGTCATTTGCTCAGGAAAGGCAGTGGTAGGACTGCCACTTGTCAAGCTGTGGGCTGTATTAGAAAGAAAAAAGAATCTATATTGTGATCTGCAGCACATAGGATGGTTTGTGTTAGAAGTAATGTAACGTGACAGCATTCATTCATTCTCAAAGTGTGAGAGTACAGAACATCATCTGTTCTCTTACACTCAGATCTAGGTGAGCTTTACAGGGGATGTTCAAGGCAATGTCCCAGGCACCAGGAGACCCCCACGGCCGTACCTTACCGCCTGCGAAAGGCGATGGGGAGCTCCCTGCTGGGGATCAGGATTCCTGAGTGCAGAGTTTCCACTGGTTTGTCATCAGTCGCTACAATTCGGTACTTGCGAACGATCTGAAGCACAAATACCTCCGTTAGAAGGCTGGAGCTGCTAGGTCTGATGAGGTGGAGTGTGTGAAGGGAGCGATGTGAGAGTGCTTACCCAGCACAGGGCCAAGTGGAGCTGCAGCTCTGCTATGCGACGGCCAATGCACATCCGCTTCCCAATGCCAAATGGGACATGAGAAAAAGGGTTTATTGAGTGCTTCTGCAGCCAGCGCTCCGGCTTAAACTGAGTCCAGCCATTGAAGTATTCCTCATTGCAACCCAAGGCATGGCTATTTATCATCAGCACGGTCTATAAACAAAGCAACGGGGACAATCTCAGTGAGGAACTGGCTTACAGCTACTAAGTGAATCAGTTTATTCATGGAAAAAATACATAGCAAAAGTGAAGGCGTGGCAGCTCTCTGAAGATTAATTCAAACAGAAAAAGGTCATAGTTTCTTCAGAAAATAGTTGAAAAGTCTGAACGAAACTCTTGAAATGGAACACTGAAATATTTTTGTCTACGTTCAGTACAGTGAAGGGAGGAACGGTATTCAGATTGTAGAGATTCTTCTCCTGGATCCATCTTTTGGCAGAGTCATTTTCAGACTGAAATGTCAGTGGTTCACAGGACAGATCATCAAATTGTGCAACAAACTCAATTAATTGACTTACCCCTTCAGGTAGCACATAATCTCCTAGAACCATTTCTGTGTCGATAGTGCGAGTGGTGAACGGCACAGATGGTGTTAATCTACAGTGAAAGAAAAACATGGGTCAGGTTTCTAGCATTTTTTTCTTCCTGTAATGTGTAATAGTTTACCCTAAACAACAAAGGGCACAGAATTAGTACACAGCAGCTGGTAAAGCTTTGTGGTCATGTTGCTTTGCAGAAATTCTTGGAGAATGTTACCTCATGGATTCTTTCAGACACGCTTTTAGGTACGGCATATTCTTCATGCTCTCAGCAGTTGGGTTCTCATTGGCAGCCACAACACTTTGTATTTCCTGAAGAAGTTTCTGCTGAACGTGTGGATTGCGTGAAATGTTGTACAAAGCCCACAGCAAACTGTTGGCTGTCTGAAATAAAACAAGCAGAAATGAAAGGCTTCCACTTACAGAGACAGAAATGAGAAGGTGCCAAAAGTTCAACACCACATTTATGTCTGGCCACCGCCTCATGGCACTCTGTAAAGCCAGGGATTAGGAGCCATCCCAGATGTTCTCCACGAGTTCAGGCCGTGGAAACAACAACAGGCTTAGCTCACATTCAGTTTTTGTGATGGAAGACAGCAGGGAGTTGGAAGGATGCTGATTTTAAGAAGCCCTTGGGCCAGCTTTACCGTTTCGACTCCAGCAATCTGGAGCTCTGCAATGGTGGCATACAGCTCCTTCCTGGAAAGCTGCCCTCCAGAGTAGATGTCACACAGGAAATCCTCCTGAGGGTTTGCAGAGTGCTTTTCCAGCCGACTGTCAATCGAATGCTTGGCTGAGGATTAATGGAAAAAAGCACTAAAATAGCCATTGATATAAAATAAAAAATAGGGCTCACATGCATGATTTCGAAAGAGCACACCAACCTGTGCTCCTTTTTCTGGTGCATTATGCTGAGTAAGTAATGTTTCTCTCAGTTTTTAGACACAAATAACTTTTGTACAGAAAAACCTCCTGTAAGCTATTAGGAATTCTCCATTCTAAAGCTAGAAGAGGAAATAACTGATGTGTGGAGTGACATACTTAGCAAACAGGAATACAAGCATGTAAAATTTATTGGCTTGGATTTTCAAAGGGGATTAAGGTGTTAATGAATCAAAGAACTCCTAGCCCTCAGACTTCCCAAGGGGAAATGTAAGCTTTTGATTTACCATGGGAAGGAAACAATAAATGCCAAATTTCGATGTACATTTCCTTTTAAGCAAACAGATTTTTGCTGCATGTAAAAATTTGTGTTTCTCAAGGGCGCCTTACGAGGGAGGTTCCCTCTCAGGCTTTCTATACCTTGCCCTTAAATACATTACATGCTTTCTGCCTATTTACTTTACAACAGATTAAACTGGACTGATGATTTTACTGGCTTCCAAGTTTCTGGGGGGTTCCCTGGGGGCTGGATGTTGCCACACAACTAGTAATAAATGCTAGTCAAAAGAAAACAGTGTTCTTCACTTGGAACAGGTTTGTGGTTAGCGGCAGCAGAAGTGTCTTAATCTGAGCTGGAGGTAGCAATTAACAGCAGTATAGGGCAGTAACAAGTATGAAGAAAAATAATTTCAACAAGATGGAAACAGAGCAGAAAGGTAAGGAGTTGTGTTTAAAAAACTAACCTGTTTTAAATATATCATCCCATGCTTTAGTGTGAGCTTGCCAGACTTTTGTGTTCAGACCCTTGTGAAGTTCCACAGGTGTCACCATCATCATTCCAAAAGTAGCCATCATCTGTGGTGGAGAAAGGTTTTGAAATCTTTTTAAAACCTATTTGTAGTCTGTGAGCAAAAATAGACAGTAAAGTAACAGAACTGTAAGGGTAATTCACTGGGAAGTCAGGATTCTGGCAGACTTTCCATCCTGGACAGAAAGGATAGGATTCATCCTGCTTAGAGCATATACAGATGAAGTTTAAGCACAACTGGTGGACAGTAAGAGGTCTCTGCTGAGGATGGTTTGTCCTATCTATTTTAGGTACCTCTTTTTGACAGGTGCAAATCCCCCTTTGGCAGTGCCTCTCTCCCTTGAGAAAAGAGGGAGCCAAGAACTGGGCTAGACCAGGACTTTTAGATGTCTAAAATGAGGGAGATAAGTATCACCGGAGTCCAAGTTGCAGCAAGATGCACAGCAGGTGTGCTCGCAGGAATGACTAACCTCCAAACCCAGCCAGTTTGCATAACCCCACACAGCTCCACTCTACAAACAGCAGCATTGCACAAGAAGCATCTCTGAGGGAGAGGAAAGTTAACTAGCCAACCTGACAGCAGTATTTTGGGGATTACCCAGACATTTCTGGCATTTTTTCCTACAGTTAGGCACTATGTAAAGGACTGTGGCAGGGTGGTTGGGGATTGATGATCCTTGAGGTCCCTTCCAGTAGTGGGGGCAGAAAATCAGTACAGCCCCAGGTAAAGAGTCTTCCGTACCGTTTTAACGGCCTTGATGAAGTTCAAGCTTTCTTCCTCTACATCATGCTGTAGCAGACCAAACCTCTTTCCATACAGCACCAGGCAGATACCTGTTGTTAAGCAACATTAACATCAGCTGCTAGCAATGAAAAGGCACACGGTGTCCACCACTGGACAAGGCAATGGCATGTGTTACCCTTCTGAAAGATGTTCTCTGCCCTGTGATACACACCTGTGAGAACAGCACTTCAAAATACCTTCTGTGCATTTGCCCCAGCCCTTGTTGGAGCACTTGCACTGCAAATGACTCAGGGCTGGCAGATTCAGCAAACAGCAGGCAGCCCTACTGGAGAGGGCTGAGTTGCAGGATAAGAGGGTGTGAAGAGGCCATCTAGCCCAGCATCTTCTAGCTTCTTCCCCAGCCAGAAACCACTTGCTAACACTGGCAGCATCCCACAGCCCACTGGTTTCCACCTCTTTGCACTTGCTTTTTATATATAAATTTTTTTCTGAGCTGTCACTTCCTATTCCTCCCTTTCCAAAAGCAGCCATCACCACTGACAGTGGAAAAACAAAACAAAACACAGCTCCCATATTTTTAGGAGCTCAGCACACAGGTTGCTGAAATGAACCAGCCGTGAGCAGGCAGGTCTGCACAGCTCACTCAGCCACACAGGTAACTGCCCAGAACTGAAGAGTTTGTGTAACAACTGACAAATTTGGCATATATATCAATGGTCCCCTGGATTTTCTGCAACGTATTTTCCACGATATTGCAATTGGTAGTTTGAAAATAATTATCATCCAGTCACCACTGATCACACTTCAGTTGAAATGTCTCAGCAGGGAATAAACAGACTATTCTCAGGCAAAAAAACCCCAACCACTTACTTTCAAATGACCATTTGTTGAACTCTGAATATACATCTTCTATTTGTCCATTGTGGTTACAAATATCATCTATTCTATACATGAAGTCCTCCAGGACCTACATGATGAAAAGAAGAAAGAAGAAAATGGAATAAAGACAATATCAAATGATAAAAATCCTGTGTAATTTCACATTTCAACTGTCTCTTAGATAGCAATCTCGCATAAGACAGAATTCCTCATGTTTCCTATTCCTTTAACTGTATAATTTCCTGTGTTAACATGTTTGGATTTTGCAGGACTGTGAAGCTATTTCTGTTCGTAGTTCTGTGTACTTGTCTTCCCCCCCACAGGGATGAAATGCTTCAGTCTGACTCTGGGACAACACTGGATTTCATGTCAAAGAGGCTTAAGCTGTTTATTACAGATGCTCCTCAAAGTCAGTGAGAAACGTGGAGGTTGGAGAGGTGTTCCCTGGCAGAAGGAAACTAAGAATAATGAGGTAAAGGCAAAAAAAAGTGAGAGAAGTAAGCAAAAACTCTGCATGCAGGAGCCCATGTCATTAGGAAATATTGGTGGTGTTTTGTGGAGACTGAGGATATTAACAGCTATAGCCCACAGCCTCCAGAGACACAGAGAGGTTTGGATTCTTAATGTGGCACGCTGAAATGTTAAGTAAAGGTTTCTGAAATACCACTCAGCTGCTCCATAACGTCCCCAGCTTCTGTCAGCAAAGCTTTCCAGTGCTGATCCCCAGCACCATTCCCAATCCTAACCCCAGAGAGCTACAGGTTTCTGTGTGGACTCGCATTTGATGTGACCCCGATAAATCCTGGGTAAACCGAACCCCTCCATCTGCATTTCCACCCTCCCCCCCTCCCACCCCCCAACCCCAGGTTTCCAGGGGCACGGGGCGAGAGAAGGAACTTCTCGGAGATCAGTACCTCATTGATCGTGTTATCCAGTTTCATAACCTCCTTGGGTTTCATCAGTTTCTTCTGAAAGGCTCTTCTTACCCTCTGCCAGTCCTTTCCTTCCCTAGATGTAAATAAAAGCAGACAGAACAGGAGATTAACGCACGCATCCACGCGCAGCGAGGCATCTCCGGGCCGGGGCGGGCAGGGACGCAGCTCCGTGAATCCCGACCCGCAGCATCACCGCGTTGAACCCCGCTTAGCGGTGAGCCTGCCCTGTCACTCACAGGATCAGCAGCCCGTAGCCCTCGTCGCGATAGTCCCGATAGGCTTTCCAGGGTTTGATCTCCAGGCGCTGCGGGCAGGAGCTCTCCCGGCGGTACAGAGACTCCAGCAGGCAGGGAGCTCCGATGTGAACCGAGTCGAAAGCGCCCAGCTTCATGCGGAAAATCTTCCCAAACCTCCTGTGGTACTCAGCCTGGGGGGGTTCAGAAGAGAATCCCTCCCGATGAGCGGCGGGGCGCGCCCGCCTCGACCCTCATCCCCTCCCGACAGCATCCCCCGTCCCTCCGCGCTCACCAGCGTCTCGTGCTGCCTCTTGAGCCCCCCCTTCCAGAGCACGTCGGGCAGGCTGCCCATCAGCGGCCAGCTGGGGGGCCCGGGCAGCGCGGCCAGGGGATGCCCACGGCCCCGCACCGCGTACAGCGTGGATGCCGCCCGCGACGCTGAACCTCCGCGCCCGGCGGGGCTGAGCGCGGCGCGGCCGCAGGTGAGCGCGGGGCAACGCAGGAGGATGCTGCAGCCTCCCATAGCGGCACCGGCGGCCAGCCATCCGCCTAGATGTATATATATAGCAGCAGGGAGGCTCGCTGGACTTTCATCGGGGCCAATGGGAGCCCTGGGTGGGGTGAGGTGGGGCCGGCTTGCGTGGCCCGGCCCGGGGAGTTTGCGGGGCAAGCGGTTCACAAAGGGTTCAGGCGAGGCAGGAGGGCACGGGGCCAGCACCGGGCAAGTACCGGCCGCGGGGCTCCCGGGGGCGGCCGTGGCCGCGGTCCCAGCACAGCGGTGAGCAGGCGGCTGCCAGCGCTGCAGGTACGGACCCCGCTCGACTTGCAGAGCTGCCTC
The DNA here is from genome assembly GCF_038088225.1 of Cyrtonyx montezumae. Classification (NCBI taxonomy): domain Eukaryota; kingdom Metazoa; phylum Chordata; class Aves; order Galliformes; family Odontophoridae; genus Cyrtonyx; species Cyrtonyx montezumae. The sequence continues at coordinate 12,649,634 of NW_027072100.1, read as the reverse complement.
CCGTTTGTACGCATAGTAAATTTTCCCCACTCTCCCTACTCTTCCGTCTCCCTTTTTTTTCTCTCTATTTTCTTTCCAATCTTTCGGCTGTGCGAAGTGTTGGGGGTGCATCTGCACTAAGTGAGGGGGCTGAGGTGTTTGTACTGCAGAGCCAAGTGGCTGACTGGCGTGTCTTCCTTCAGAACTTCTCCTTAGGAATGATGGAACAGAAAATGAAGGGACAGAGGAAGAGCAAGTTGTGGTGGTTGGACTGCTTTTTCTTTATTTGGCTGACTAACCAACTATTTATGGAAAGGGCAAGAGAGTGAATCACCTGGGAAGGCAAAATTCCCTTCGCTATTAGTGTTGGCAGCCATCAAATTCTGACAAAAAAATAAAATCATTTGCTGCCATGAGTCTCCTATTCAGATTCTGCAGAGTAACACTCAGAGAGACTAAAACTCAGAGAGAGCTCAAGGTTTCCTTGTGAACACAGACAGAGCATTAGCACAAGTACAGCGCTCAGGACACCTGTATGCTCAGCTCTGTCCTTTCCCTGCAAGACGAACCAGGCAGGCTGAGCATCTTGCTGCAGAACAGAAAGCTGCCTGTAAAACACAGAATTCCCAGGATATGCTTCTTCGAGAACTTGATTTTCCCCTGCCCCACACCACCTTTTTCATCATTCCCCAGTTGCATTTTGTGACTCGGCTCTTAATCCCCTTTAAGTGTCTATGGTGAGTTGTTGAGGTGCACGTGTGTTTTGGACACAAGAGAAAAGGAGACGGAACTGACACTGAATCTGAGACCCATAAGGGCACATGTCTCAAAGTCAAATTAATAGACAGACCAAGGCAGCAGTGATCAACATATAGAGAAATGTACTAAAGCATGACTTCTCACTGCAGAGATTTTAGGACTTGTCTACATCCTTCCCCCTCCTGGTGATTTTCTTCTTTGAGATCACACCATGTAGACCATAAGATCACAGAGTGGGCTTTAAGATCAAATCTGGTTCAAAGTTTTGTGCATTTCTCGAGGAAATGTCCCCACAAGGAGTTGGCATTTTGTGATTTCTTTAAACCAGTTCCACTGAAGGCACATCTTGCTGCCCTTGTCAACTGAGTGCACTTGTTCAATGGTCAGTTCTGAGAAACCAGGAGAGAAGAGACAATTTGTGTGCTCTGTGGACACCTGTCTATTTAAGGAATCAGCGCGAACTCAAGTGAAGGGTCGCAGCGTCGTGTCTGTGAAATGAGCTCTTCAGAAGACTCTGGAATAGACAAGACTGCACACTGGTCAATTTTTCCACGTTCTTTTCTGCTATGGGGAAAAAAAACCACCCTGTTAATACGAAATCATCTCTATTAAGCTGTTTTTAGTTACAGAATGGAAAAGGTTTTATTTAACTTCTGTGGTCATGATGTAACTCTGGCAGGGAAGCCGGTGTATTTGTAGCTCCGCTAAGCCTGGAGCTCAGAGAGCTAATGATTGCCTCAATTTCTGGTAAAGTGCAGTTCTAAGGGCGTTTTCAGCCTTCACTTCTTCCTACCCTCCCTTTTAAAAGATTTCAAAACCAAGCCTTTGATTTTCAGCAAGATCTTTTAGCGTGACCTTTAGAACACAGCAAGGGTTATTTTGACAGTAGTCCAACACAAGTTAGCAGGGTCCTTGGGCTGAATTGTGCAGATGTGTTCTCACAGTGTGAGGTGAGGTATCCACAGCAGTGAGGATGTCACCACTGTCCCACAGATGTCTTCCAAAAGGCTTCCCAATATTTTCTGAAAGTTGTAGCAGGTGGTGAGAGCTGGGAATGACAAGCTCCCTTCACTTTTACAGCTGTGGCAAGGAGGTTTTTTTTTTAATGAAAAAATCAGTAAATATCTGAAGATCAAAATTAATTGCTTGCAGTACGTATTATTCCATGCTTCTCACTTGGCACAGAAGAAAAAAAGGTTTGACTTCATAGAAGAATGGGTAGACTGCACAAGGAGTGTCTCTCACAGGGAAGGTATTTCACAATGCTGGGGAAGACAAGCTAAATGCAACTTGTAAACTCCAGTCGAAAGGCAGTGTTGTTATTGCAGGTTTTTGCTCATACTTGTTTATACGCTTCCAGTTCTATGCCTCTCTCCAATTGAGGATCTTAAAACGTTTTGTAAATATTTATGAGTTCAGCTCCAACTTAGGAAATGGGAAAGTACAGTAATTCCCATTTTACAGAAGAGAAACTGAAATGTTTTTGAAAATCAAGATCTTGAAGTTATTGTATAGATACTCAGTATAAGAGCAAAATAAACTTATTCTGTTTTTACTCAAATACTAGTTTTATTGCCCCAAACTCTTCAGATCCCATTGCATTACAGATGATGAGCCACCCACAAGAGGACAGCAGCAGTGTGGAAAAATAGGTGTGCTGAGCAAACTGAGAGCAGGGTAATCCTTAGAGAAGGATCCAGAAAAACAGAAAGGCAGGCAAATAGCTCAAACTCCACATGGCAAGAAATCTTCCAGCTGGCCATGACCTGCTGGAGATATCCACCTCTGCAATAAACGTTGCATCATTCAACCATGGAAGGAGTGTCTAATTAGTAAGTTAGCACACGGTTCAAGAAAATTAAGATTTTTTGACTTCACAGTTAATGTTATGCTATCAAAAAATAGGTTTATTGAAACTCAAGAAATTGAGGTCAATGACAAGATGTTCTGATAACCAGCTTAGAATCACTCAGGATGTAACCGGCTCTTCCCTTTTATTTGATAACTAGAATCACTTTCTGCTTTTCATTTTCTCGTCTCTTTTATCAATCTTGTCTGCCCTGAGCAGGGAAGGGAGCTGTTTAGCAGAGCATTTATGCATTAGAAGATGCTATGAGGATGAGTTACTGACATAGGCTGATGTTTTCTCTTTGGGCAGAGCCAGCAGAAGTCTAGAAACTATCTTCACATCATTCTACACATTCACCTATTCTACACATCACCACAGAAAGTCACATCCAGTTAAAAAGGAGAACTTAGGAAACTGGCAGAACATTGCATTTTTTCAAAGAATTCATGTTCTGGAGTCAGGAATGTCACCAGTGCATAGTGTGCCATGGAAGATGACACTGGAAATGCTAATTTCTCTTTACTATATTTCAATAATCTCCTGCTAAGATGTGTAACGTGTCCTCTGTGCAGTTGCCCTGTTCACATGCCGTTAGCATAGGCCAAGTTGTGGTACAATATTGAAATGCTCTGAAAACGTTTACAATTCCAGTGGCATTAATTCTGTAGCGTAAATAAGTGACCCAAAACTGTTTGCCAAAAACACTGGAAGTTTTCAAGAGCAGGAAATGTTGAGCATCTCGTTAATTCAAACAGCACTTGAAATCTAAAATAAAGGCCTACATTTATAAACTGAAGCTCTCAGTTGCTGTGTGACAGCCTGGAATAATAGCTGCTGATGACTTTTTGAGAGGGTTTGCTGAAGATGATTATACAAACACTTGAATCAGACACAACTTCGTGCAATTTACTGGATTTATAAATTAAACCTGTAACATCTGTGCAGATTACTTTGTTTTACATTAGATCTGATGCATGTGCTTCTGCTGAAATTGAACTGACATCTTAACAAGCCTTTGAAAGCCAGCAGATTCTTCCTCTGTTTCTGATTTTCAAGCTTCTATTTGTATGAGACACTACTATAGCCAGTTTGCCAGAGTGAGGTTTGGCAAACGTAAGATTGAGTCACTTAAATATTTGCCTTGTAGCTTCTGCGTTTCACACACACCAATAGCTAATTTCTAAATTTTCAAGAAATGGCCGTTTTTTTATTTACTTGTAACCATTATAGAAGACTGCTTTGTTTCATCCTGGGGAACAATCTTTGTCTGTGTCCTTCAAAGTATTTTCTGATAAAAGACCTAATAGATATGTAAAAATTGCTATTAATCCAGCAGTGCACCTCCAAGATCACAAAGAAGAGAGTTTGAACTTTAACAAGTCGATTGCTGTAAGCTAAGTGCATGTTGCTTCCATTGTTTTTATTAGAGCCATAAGAAAATATGAAAGCATTATCTCCCTTTATCATTAGTCAACCAAAAGGCACTTGGGCTATGTTTAGTTGAACTCAATACCCCCTGGGCCACATACTGATTACTCCTATCCATGGCTTTTGGAGGGATTAGAGCAGACTACATCAATAGCTCATCAGATAAAACCTTTGCCTAAAATCCTGCTGTTAATTGCAGTTCAAATGCCTGGCCACAGCCTCCTCAAGGGAAGAAACAAGTTTCCTCATATGTATGACTACTGAATGCAACCATTCCCCTTGGGAAAACAATGTATTTGTTGTTCTGTTCATTAAAGTATCAGAAGGATACATCTGATAGAAGGAAAATTCTTCTCCAAAACACTGCAATTCTGCCAAAAAAAAAAAAAAGAGAGAGAAACTCGTGCAGACCAAAATATGCTGAGTAACAGTATAGCAATACAGCCAGGACGTATTACTGATAGGACTCCTGCTAGTTCAGAGCCAGTCTCCAGATTCAGTGATGCCATCCAGAAGGACCTGGAAGGAAAAGAGAAATATCCATCACTGAAGGTGAAGCTTTATGCAATGACTAGCAGAAAGGAGCTAAAGCAATTTATTAAGCTCTAATGCTAGATATATGAGGGCTGCTCTGAAAGTAATGCCTCCTGTTTTATGATACTGGCCAGCAATGCTGGTGGAAGTGTATGTGAAGCAGTGTTGTGAAAGACAAGCCACGTTCTGGATGGCCGTGCACAACTGTCAGACCATGAAATAAAGAGCATCTCAATCAGCTCATCCATATGAATTGGCTAATGGTGGTGACTACTTGAAAAACAGAGTCTTGTTGCTGAGAATGTATTCTATCAAATGGTGTTATTGTGCTCTCTGTTGTAGTTTCCATGGAAAGAAATTGGAGGCATTGCTTTTGGAGCAGCCTACTTATATGAACATACAAGAAGGATAGAATGGTGATGTTGGTCTTGACTAGTAGGAGGGATTTTCTTTCTCTGAAAGAACAAGGTTAAAAATCTGCCTCCTTTACAAACAAAAAACACCCTTAGAGGGAGATCATATAAACTATTTTTTAATACCCCCCATTACAAGAAGGGCAGATGTCGACATCCTGACATAAAATAACTTAATATCAGAATAAGTTGTATTATTTTATATTGGAAATGCCGTGCTGCTATTAGCATTGTGCCTACATGATAGGGAAACTGAGCTGCTTTATTTCTACTGACCCCACTACAATTTTTGCTAGCAGTGATTCATTTCACAAAAGCCATGCCTATACAAACCAATCATTTCATCTCCATTGTGTTTTCTCATTTCTAATACTTCGAGTATTAACAAACACGGCTGATGTGTGGGAGGTTCAAGATGCTCAAACACAGAGAAGAGCTCTGTGTAACTTCAGGGAAAAGGGTGAAAGAGTTTGGGAATTTAAAACAACTCACTTAGGCAGCAAAGAGCATGGGAAGGCTCTTTTCTACTAAGCTGTATTGCAAAAGGCTACAGCGAGTAACACGAAGGGAAAATGTGAAAAAGAACTACAGAGAGGATGGGAGGTGACAAATGCAGGGGTTATACTATAGAAGGGCTCCCAACAAAGTGAAAGGTGAAGCCAACCATGCTCACAACAGTGAAGACCAGCACAAGAAAGATCAAGTCCTTTTATGCAACTGAAAGAGAAATGAGGTCAGAGAGTTCAATGAGTTTATATTACTCCACCACTAGATGTTTGCACTCATGCACTGTTTTCACTTTTATTTACATAAGAAAGGTCTACAGTAAGTAACTCTTGGCAACATGCTCACAGCACAGATCTTGCCTGAGCATGTGGGAGAAAAAAAAATATTTCAAAGCCTACAAGTCATCAAATTCTTATGAAATCCACTCCTTTTCTCTTGAAGGAAATTGCACTGGCTTAGACCTAACATGTATCATTCAGTTAATCCACAGCTTAGATTATATCCTTTCAGAGTAGGCTTTTTAAAAGGAGAGAAGATAACTGACCAAGGGAAGAGTATAACAGCCTGAGAAAGTTGTTCTTTGAGAAAAAGAGAGATTTATGAATTAGGATTATGTTTTCATATAATGTGTTATTATTAACAAAGATCTCCAGGGAGAACTTCTGAGGTTAATCTTTCTTCTTCAGTGGGAATAAGTCAAACCAGTACCTGGAAAGGGCCTACAGGAAAGATGAGAAAATATTCTTTGTCGGGGAATATGGTGACAGGACAAGAATAATGTTTTTAAACTAAAAGAGAGTAGAATTACATTAGATACTAGGAAGGATTTTTTCACTATGAAGGTGGAGAGGCATCTGCTGCTCAGAGAAGCTGTGGATGCCCCATCCCTGGAAGTGTGCAAGGCTAGGGCCTTGAGCAACCTGATCTAGTGAAAGATATCCTTGCCCACAGCAGGGAGTGGGAACTGGATGATCTTTAAAGTCCCTTCCAACCCAAAATATTCATAGTATCATAGAGTCATAGAGTCATAGAATCATAGAAATGTTCAGGTTGGAAAAGACCTTCAAGACCATCAAGTCCAACCACAACAAAACCATACTACCCTAACTCTAACAACCTACCACTAAATCATGTCCCTGAGCACCACATCCAGATGGTTTTTAAACACATTCAGGGATGGTGACTCAACCACCTCCCTTTGGAGCCTATTCCAGTGCTTAACAACCCTTTCTGTAAAGAAGTTTTTCCTTATATCCAACCTGAACCTCCACTGGTGCAACTTGAAGCCATTTCCCCTTGTCCTGTCACCTGTTACCAGTGAGAAGAGACCAACCCTGCTCTCACTGCAATCACCTTTCAGGTTTTTGAAGAGAGGAATATGGTCTCCCCTCAGCCTCTTCTTCCCCAGACTAGACAGCCCCAGCTCCTTCAGTCACTCCTCGTAGGGTACATTGTCCAAGCCCTTCACAAGCTTTGTAGCCCTTCTTTGGGCCTGCTCCAGCACCTCAATGTCCTTTCTGAACTGAGGTGCTCAAAACTGCACACAGTGCTCGAGGTGATTCCATCAGATATATACCCATTCTTCCATTGGGTGTTGTTTTCTGCTGTTCTTCATGGATCTCATTTGGAATAAAATTTTACAAGCTATTGTGGAGCAAGGATTCTCCTGCATGACCAGATTTTCCCTCTGCAGTGAGTTCTACAAAATCCAATGATAGCATCCAGTTCCACTGATCGTTCTTATATTTCTCATTAAAATGGCCATTGGATAACATCCATCTTAAGCTGTTCTGGCTAACATATTAGGAGGGAGGTAGAAGATGTGAATTTGGATGCCATTAGGCAACGGAGTGTATGTTAGTCTCACTTATCAGGGATAAGTGTCCTAAGAACAGGACTGTTGCATGCAATCAGGCTATTTAAAGCATCGCTTCTGAAAGAAAGGTTATAGATTTTGCCTTCCGGAAATGTTTGTGATCTTTGGACTCTTGATCTTTGGTGGAGGCAATTCTCAGCAGCTGTGAGGTTCAGCAGTTTTGGCTGCCTAGAACTGAATGTGCTGACCTCATGCATCTTGCTCACAAAACCACCTGGTTTTCTTTCTGCTATCTCCCCAGACACTGCTCTGGGACCCACAGACTCTCACCCAGATTTCAGAATTCCTTTTTTAAGCCATGCATCTTAAAGCACGCTTTTCAGGGCCTCGACTCCCCATGCCCAGGTGCTTTCTGCGGATCTGACTCTAATCACTTTCAGTGGCACATAACAGAAAGATGAATCACAGAGAAAAACACTTGAAAATATGTTCAAACACCTTCCTGAACCTCACACCGCAGGATTGTTTCCTTCCACACCTGACAACGGCATATAGCTCAGGGGTCTGTTGTCGGTGCCTACTGAAATTTCCGATGCCGATGACTTTGCAGGAAGGTGCTGTGGGACCCCGAGGAGCCCCGTGTGAGCCACCCAGCCACTGTGTTCAGCATCACGAGCCACAGCAGCCAACCCCACTGCAAAACAGTGTCACAAATCCCACCAGCCCGGAGCTCTGCGTGGGTAAGGGCTGCACACACCCGCTCCCCTGTACTGGCATTGGATCACAGGCCTCCCCCGCAGTTGTGAAACAAGATGTTGATCGGATTTTTTTTTTTTTAATTGCTGTTTTGTTCCGTGGATGTGAGAGGAGCTAAATAAACGTTAAGCACGTGGAGGCAGTCACACAGCGTGAGTGATGGTTTCTGTTTAGGACAAGCAACCCGGGCAGCCACGAAAAAAAAAATATATATATATATCCTATATATCCTATATATACTATATATACTATATATACTTATATATAAATATATATAAGATGTAGTATATAATGTGTATATATATACAGCGCCGGAGCGGGCGACAGGCGGGAACGGGCGCACGGGGGCGCTGCGCTGGCGGAAGGCGCCGTTCTATGGCGCCCCCTGGCGGCAGCCCAGCGTATGGCGGCTGACGGCGGCGCGGCGGGACGTACCAAGTGCTGCTGCGGGAGGGGGGGGTTGGTAGCAGCGCGGCTCGCTCTGGGCAGATGGGCTCTGTATTGTGCGGTGATGGAGGAGGAACGGAATTCTCGAGCTGCCTCGGGTGGCTGATGCTGCGTGCTGGCACCGTTTCTCTCCGCCTTCTCCCCGCTGGGCTCCTCCTCGGAAGGAAGGGGGAATAGTTCGGCCCTGCCGACATGGCCGCCACCATGAAGAAAGCGGTGAGTGGCGGCCGCGGCGCTGCGCGTGGGTTGGGCCGTGTGCGTGGGGCCGTGGGGTCCCCGTTCCCGCGCTGTGTGAGGAGCGGAGCTCGCGGGGATGGTGTCGCGGTGAGGTTGAACTCGAGCGCGGTGGCGGAGTGGGATCCACCGCTTTCACCTCTGTTGTTGGCAGGCTGCGGAGGACGTCAACGTGACTTTTGAGGATCAGCAGAAAATTAACAAGTTTGCGAGAAATACCAGCAGGATCACGGAGCTGAAGGAGGAAATCGAGGTTAAAAAGGTACACGTGCCTTTTTAGGTACACGTTCGGTTGTTTTTTGCTGAGTTAAGTCTTGCTCATGGCGCAGGACACAGTGACTGTAAAAACACAGCTCTAATTTGGGATTTTGAACACCCAGAAGACGCAGGAGGTGAGGAAGCAATTCAGGTCATCAGGATGACCGTGTTATGAAATGCAGTTGCTGTTGCTCTGCTCGTTGGTGCCTCTCCTTGCAGTAGTTGCCAGCCCGTCTCTGTCAGCATGGGGGCTGCTGTTCCATCACCAGGCCCCTCAGAGTTCTGCTTTTGCAATGTAGAAATTAATGTATGCAGACTTCCTGTTCTCTAGCTAAGTAAAAGAAATCTTTTGTGACAGCAGATCAGATAATAGTGAAATTTGTATGCTGTCTTTCCTTTGTTTAGGCAGTTAATCATGCTGTTGGTGCATTCACTGAAATAACTTGCTTAGTACAAAGCAGTCACCTTTCTTACGTCTCAATAGAAACAACTTCAGAATTTGGAAGATGCCTGTGATGACATCATGATGCTTGAGGATGACTCCCTTTTGATACCCTACCAAATTGGAGATGTCTTCATTAGCCATTCCCAAGAGGAGACGCAAGAGATGCTGGAGGAGGCAAAGGTTTGTCTGAGCAAGAAGGAGCTCCTTTGCTTCACTGTTTACTACTGGAGCACGAGGTTCAGTCCTATGCAAGGATTTGTGGACTAAGTGTAGATCAGAATCTTCCTTGATCCATTCTGTGTGCTTATCCTCAAGGTTCACCTTTACAACTTCTCTGATGTGATACATTCGTGTTTGGTTTGTGATTTTTTGGGGAGGGAAGTGTGTGCAAATGTAAGTTCATAGCAGAGCTGTCAGTATACAGAGTTTTACTAGGCTTTGGTTGGCCCCCTAGTAAGTGTTGTACATTCCCTGACAAAGAGTTGCCACAGAGGCACCTTTTCATGGCTGACACATTGCTGGCAAACATGTCTTAGTTTGCTTTATGTAACTGGATGTTTTCTTTCTTTTTCAGAAAAGTTTACAAGAAGAAATTGAAACATTAGAATCCCGAGTGGAATCAATTCAGAGAGTGTTAGCTGATCTGAAAGTTCAGCTCTATGCAAAGTTTGGAAATAACATAAATCTTGAGGCTGATGACAGTTAAAAGTTCTCTACAGACACCGCATGCTTTTTCCTTGTTTTATTAATTGTTTTGATAGTTATTCTCTTCCAATAATGTTTTAAAAAATTTGACCTATTTTTTTTCTTTTTTTACTTTCCTGTCTTGGGTTCCATCTATTTAATGAGAGCTTTCATATTTTGGTTATTGCAGTTATTTATTTGTTCAGGAAAGCATTAGCTTCATACTGTTGGTGAAGCACCAAGGTTGGAATATTTGCATTGTTTGTTAAAGTAATAAATTCAGGCATATATTGTAGTTTCCTTGGTCTTGTTTTCAACTTTTGCAAGTACTTAAAATCATTTGTGTAAAAACAGTAGAAATGGGGAGTTTTACACATTATGGATGGTTAGATAGGGAATATTTAGGGCATGATCTCTCATTGAGCTGTAAGGTTGCTTTAAGCTGGTGTAAACAGCCCTCGTGGAAATACTGAAAGTCACAGCCTAGTTCTGTTCTTAATTCAAATATTTTGCTGCCAAAGAATAAGGGAATCAGCCCCAGCTCTGGGCTGTGTTGCTGGAGGAGTAATGTGCTCCACTTGTGAGAGAAGTAGCAATGTGTTTTATTGTTGCAAGGCAGTGACTTAACATAATTTCTGCATAGAGAGCAGTCAGACAAAAATGTTGAGGAGGCAGTTTTGCTTAGGCACAGGGTTCAGAATGTACCCTTTTGCTTTCCATAATCCTTCTCCGAGAAAGTCTGGATGCAGCTGCATCCCTTCTTACTCGACTGGGTCAGCAGTTTTTGTCTAAGGGATTCTGCGTGCAATCAATTCTTTTTATCACTTAGCTAAGATTAGGAAGTATACTGTTAGTGACTCTTGTGTGCATGTGTTGGGGTAAGAAATCTCTCTCCAAGACTTAACTTTGAGAGGCATCCCTACTGAAGGAAAGGCCCTGGGCTGTCCTCTGTGGGTTGAAATGATTGACTCGTTGCCATATTTGCATGCTGCTGTGTATTTGGGGATCACAGTGGACTTTAAGTGTTATAAATTGGAATGGTGAGTCTTCAACCTCTTCTAATGTTCCTCAAGGATCATTTTCTAAATCCATCTTGACATTAAAAAAAATGAAAAGACTTTTCATCTTAAACTGAGTTTGACATGTAGTAAGAAGCATCCAGCAGATGGCATCAAAGAACTGGGAGATTTGCCTCGTGGTAAACCTGTGCCTGGGCTCTGCCCACCAGAACTGATTTTGTTAGAATGAAAACTTTGGCTGCTGTGATTGTTCTCATTAATTGGTTGATCACACTTTAATCCCTAAGGGACTGCTGTGCCAGCTCTTCTGTTACAGGTATGTTTATGGCTGGGTAGCCTGTAGGTTTTGGGTATTTAAAATGACCAGAATTTTCAGGATGGATGTGGCTTCCTTAAAGGAAAGGAAAAAAAACAACAAACAGCTTGTGATGTCAAGGAGACTTAACTTGCCAGAGTTTCAAAGGAACCTGACAAAGTCCCTAAAACAACAGGACAAAATGATGATATTTACTGTATTTTCAGGGGCTTGTTTTTGATTCTGCGCCTTGTCAGCTGATGTAAATTGCCCACATTCTTTACATGATGAGCTGTAGTATAACCTTTGCCAGTGGAACCTTGACCATTGCTCATATGTCTTGATATAGAGGAATATTATAATCTGTAATAAAAATGTGGTTGATAATTATTCAATAATTATAGGAGATGGTTTGTAGCTGAAGTGCAAATAAATCTGTGGTATTAAGTAGCACTTCAAAAAGAGATTGAATGCTGAAGCCATATTTTCTGGGGGAACAAAAGAACTGAAGTACTTTGGTTTGCATGAGTCAGTGGTTTGGGTAATTTATCTAATGGTATTCTAATAGTCTGATTCATGCAAGAGGAAAAAAAATGGGGTGCATATAGGCATGATAAGGCCTGACAGAAAGTGTTTACAACCAAATTTATCTCTGCATTGATTGTATGAGTCATGCAGAAAAACGATTTCTGTAATTAAACGTTCGCTGCTGATGGGACCACACAGAGCACAGTGCACCAAACACGGGCACCACTGGGTGAAGGGTTTCCCTCATGTGAGGTGAGGCAGAGGGGAGCAGATCCAGCTGTTACAGCTGGGTAATAAAAGAATGTATAGAAATGAGCCACTTATTGCAGCTTTACTCAAGTGTCTTTCACTGGTGCTGTCCAAAGCTGCTGGTTAGTACACTGATGCCATGGCAGCTTATAAATACAGGTTTTATTAGGTGTTCCTCTGTCCTCGTGTCAGCAAGCTCACTGGGATGCTCACAGGTGGTGTGGATTGTCATTATGCAAGTTGATTGAAGGATTGCTTTGGGCAGTGTTACCACCTGTACAGGGGAAAGGTGAAACAAGATGCCCTTGATGTTGAAATAGGGGCTTGGCCAGAGCCTCAGCTGGCAGTTTCCTTAAGCTATTAGGAGAACATTCTGTTCCCTTCTGAAATGTGGCCCAGCACAAATGAGGGAAAGTGTTCTTCAGTGGATTTCTAGATTGGCAAGTTTTATTACTTCCTTTGTGCATGATATGGAAGACTTTCCCCTCCTTGGCTCCTCTAGTACTTGGAAGAAAGAGAAATGAAGAGATAAGATGTACGTAGTTGTAAACATGTCTGCCAGAGTCCATAGTTGAAGTTGTGTAGTCCTTGGTATATCTGTAATTACTCTGTAGATACAGATGTTTACAAACTAGTTTTTGTGGCCAAGATCTCTCGTGAAGGCGGGCTGCTTCTCTCTCAGCCTTCCCTCTGCCTTGTCCTCCCCAGTACTTTTCCCACTGCAGTAGAGAGGAAATCTGGAGTGCTTATTGATGCCAGGTAACAACGTGTAAGGATCTGTAGCTTCACAGAAAGTGCTGCTACACTGTATATACAGAAAAATAAATATTCAGAATTACTAGTAAGAGGAGATAGAGCAACACAGACTCAACTGCGGGAGAGTTTGGCACTTAATGATACATTTTATTATGTTTATGAGCTTTGATTTTTGCAGGAGTGGTAAAGAATCAGCCATAGAGTTTATATTATTGGTTATCTTCTGCAATGCTTGCTGGAGCTGCAGCTGAGGTTGCATTTCCTTCTGTTCTCATCACCCTCCAGCTTTGTGCATTACTGATGCTAACAGACATGACCACTTCCAAACGTTACTGTGAGATCACTGTTGCAGAGGTTCAGCTGCTCAGGTTATCCTCCTGGCAGTTGGTTCCTGGGTGGTGTAGAACAGAGGAGATGGTTATATGTATTAGGAGCCAAGAAGTGTTACAGCACAGGTGTGTCCCTGTGCTATATGGCTCCTCTGGGACCTCAGTTTTGTGGGTTCCAAGTACCATGGCATGAGCTGTGTATTTCTGTGGGTAAGCGTGGATTCCAGCCTACTGCTCAGTGTGCACTGGCTTTGTTTGTGGGTTTTCTTTGTTTGATTTCTTTTTAAGTCCTCAAAATAACTAGAAGGCACGAAGTACAAGACTTGCTGTCAGTTTTTCCTTGGATATCATCGCTGTCAAATGTTCATGGTGTTAAGAAGCCAGTGTTTTACATATACCATATTGCTGCTTTCTACTGTGGTAGCCATCGTTGTCTCAGGAGGGATGTGGGACTTGCTGTGTTGCATTCCAGCCACGTGCCCCTCGTGCACAACACAAATGACATTTAATTGATGCTTTGCATTTTGACAGCTAGTTTGGGCTTTGCTTGCTTTAGCATTTCCAGACAACAGATTGCTGGGTAGTTGTGTGTATTTAAGATGCTGTTTGCTGGTGACATCAGCACAAGGATTTCACATGGGGCTGACTTCTCTTCATTGTTGCTGGCTAGAGGCTCTTGACACCTAATTTTATAACCATTATGTTTGATATGACAGACATCTTATGAAATAGAATTGCATTTCATTTTATATCAAAGCAGAGATTTATTTAATATAATCATGAAGTTTCAGCCAATGCCTGTTGTTATGACAACATGCAGTAACTTTGTGGTTAGCATAGGAATTATCTCAGGAACACTCTTGAGTTTCATGTCAGATAGTTTGTAATGTTTTCTTTATAACAGGAGATGATGGGAGTGAAATCACAGCCTTTTCCCATCTGCTCCCGAAGTGATAGTTTTGGTTCCCTCTTATTTCAAAGGTGAAATTCTTTTTGGTATGAAAGTTGATATAGAAGGTCAGGACATTTTCAGAACACTTTATCTATAATGTGATATTTTCTCCTTAGTACTGCAAGGGAGAATACAAAGCTTGCTTTGTGTTCCACAGTAGATCTGATGCCCTGGCACCCTGGATCAGGCTCACCTGGTGCTCACACGCTGCAGAGCACTCTGAGACCCTTGTAAGCTCTTCCTTTTCCTCTGCTTACACAGTGATGTGCAGGTTCTTGTTGAAATGTTTGTTTCCGTTAATGGAGAAAGATAAGTATTAAGATGATGAACACCATTTACGATTTGGAAAAACAAACTGATCATGCAATTAAAAATGTAAAATGAAAATGTGATTAATTGACAGCCAAAATAAATCAATTTCCCTTAGCTGTAATGAGCTTTTAATGGAGCAATGAGAGATTGCCTTTAAGTGTAACTTCTCTGAAATGCCTCAGCTGTTTCCAATGAATACCTCTTCATGGTTGTACACATGTAAGTTTATTCTATACTGCCTATCAAATAGAATCAGAGTTATAATACATTGGTGCACCACTTCCACCTATAGCTGAGGCATATCAGTGAAATGGTCCCATGTCCTATTTTGTTAATCAGAGTAACAAAAGGAGAAAGTTCTAGTTCAGGTTTGATAATGCTACTGTCTTGTTTTTTTGTCTGTGCAGTACGACTGAATTGGTGAGCTAGAGTAGTTTGTGCATGTAGGAATTATTTGAGGCACAAAGCAAACGTAGAAACTCCCAACAACTGAGAAATATCGAATGATTTACGTTTCACAGCCACTGTGGTTCATTTGTGAAGCAACTGAGTAAGAAAGATCTAAGAGCCTGCTTACAGCTCGCTGTGAAAAGGCAGTGGCAGCATTTGCTGATTCCTGCACTATGCTTTTCTCTTCACAGTGCATCAGTGAGTACCATTGTAGCCTTTCCTAAAAGGGTTCTAAGAACACAGGAAAATAATGCTTTGGAAGAAAAAGGACTAAGGGTTTGTGTGGGAACTGCTGAATCACGCCCTGAACCACTGATGGATCACCTGAGCTGAGCACTGAGTCAGCCATGGGAGCACAGGTGAAGGCAGTGCACTGTGTGAGCAGAAGGGGTGGAGTCCGACTCTCCCAGACCCCATTTAAGGGCTGACCACCACTGGGGATGGATCTGTTTTTGGGGATCCCTCCTTTGGAGTTTCCTGCTGCAAACCTGGGGCACGGCTGAGAATTTTCCTTTATTTTGGATGTCTCTTTCCATCACAATAATCTTTACCATCTGTAAAATATCTCAGCTACAATACTATTGAGCATTATTCATTCTGTTAACTCTGCAGGGCTTTTTCTATTTTCATTTTTTTTATGACTTGTACAGATTTCCTGAAATCATCGCTGTCAGAAGTTTATGCAGTCAACCTGTGTTGCATTAGGGGTGGAAACAGCGAGACAATTTTCATTGTTCTTTCATGTATTGTCTCCTGGGATTTTACATTGGTGTTATTACTTTCATTAAGCTACTGGATTTCACAGTATTCAGGGCATCATCCAATGCAATTGGGACACAGAGAAAGCTCTGAATTCTTCCTTTTCTGTAGACACTGAGTTTTAGAAGACTCCCTACAATCTCTAATTGTAATTAGAAACAACAGGTGATGAGAAAGATGTGCTGTCAGACACCCAAGCCTGAAACAGCTCTGCCTGTGGCTGTAAGTCATGAAAGGAACTGCAGTGCTGTTGAGAGACCCTGGTCTGACAAAGCTGTTGAATGCCCCAGGTGCACATTAGGCAAGAAGGGAGGGAAATGGATTAAACCAACTTTACCACCACCTATATATAATGAGTGCATGGCCATGTGTGCAGTGATCTCTGCCATAGGCGTTGCTAATTTCTTTTTGGTTTTTTGTGTGTGTGCAAAATCTGCAAAAGTTGGCTGTAATTTGTGTTGAAGAAGTGATTAACAGTTTTCCTGGGAGTATTTCAATTTAGTCAGTATCAATATTAAAGGCTGTGTGGAATGTGATTTAAAACAAAAAGCAGCAATTGGTATTAACTCTGAACACGACAGGAAGATGCAGAAATTGAGAGAAAGTGACAGATAGATACATATGCATTTTTTTTAATTTCAGAAATATTTTCAAAATTTATTATGATTTTTCACAAATGGTAAATCTGAGAAAGATCCTTTGTTGTATTTTCTCCCTTCCCTGTGGCTTTAGAAAGGGTACAGTCAGTAGGCAGGGCAGCATTGCTGTGAGAAGAATGGACGCTGCTGTTTGCTAAAGGATAATGAGATGGAAAGCACCGTAAAGCCACAACTGTTCCTTCATTACTGATGTTGAGCTTTATTAGAGCACTTATAGCTTGCAAGGGTTTACAGTCATGGTACTGGCTACATGGTACATGACTCCGAATGGTGAGCTCCTTAGAGTGACCCTGATGTTTCAGAGGATATTTGAAATATCACAAATAATTATTCCAACAAAGAAGTAGTTGTTTTTTTTTCTATTTTTTTTTAAAGCAGCTCTTTGGAATTGATTTATTTTTCTCTCTCCCCCTTTTCCCTGCCTTCTAAGAAGAGCTGATCTCGTTTAATCTCTGTACTGTGTGAAGTGGCTACTTGGCATTGCTTATCTCAGCTTTTTGAAGCAGCATAGAATAGAGTGATGGCAGCCAGGAGCACACCCTGCTGTCCACAAAACGTTCAGACAGAAGACGGTGATCTTTTCTTTATCACTAAGAGAAGGAAAAGCATTTTCCTTTCTCTGTTGTGAGAGTACAGCTGGAATAAAGGCAGACAGCAGCAATGGGGCTGCAGGCACGAGGTGCTGGTGGCTGTCCTGCTTTCAGCTATATGTTTGCCTGGACCCTGCAAAGCTGCATTTGAGTGTGACAGTTGTATTTAGAAGAGCTGGGGATTTGGATGCCTGCTTTTTAACCAGAGCTTGCGTGCGACTTCACCTTGTGTTTATAGAATGATATTGGCTGTAATCCTTAGAAAATACTTCTATAAGTAAATGGGGCTGAAATAAACTCCAGGTGGAAAATAAGTTGAGCTGAGGATATGGTTACATCTGATTTTCATGGCTGCATGTCATTCTACATCCACAGTGTAGTTCTGCTTTGCTCATTTATAAATGTTTTTTCTTCTTGTCTGGTCACTGATTCCTCTCATCCTAAGGATCCACTTCATACATAAGCACCAAGAGCAGGAAGATGAATGTATGCCCAGCTCCTCTCTATGATAAATGTCACACACGTGAAGAAAAGCTGCATCTGAGTGCTTTATACCCCATGCTGTTACATTCCTGGCACACACTGAATTTGAGCAAAAAAGATAGACCTAATCTTGTGAGTCGTTTTCTTGATTGATCTAATTTACCTTGAAGGTTAATGTATTCTAAACTAATTCAGAAATTAATAATGACTTAAAGGTATATGAAAGGCATTTAACTGTATACAAAATGAGTGTTGTAACCTAGCTTATTATCTCTTCAATGACTTTGGAAGTTCATTTGATGAAATTTCAGTTAGCTGATTGTTTGATGCAGAACAGCAGACACAAAGCAAAAAGGCATTTTCAGAGCTCACTAGCTAACTCTAGGAAGGGATGTGATTTGTTTGTAGTACAGGTAAAATAATTATTTTGAAGGTGATCATTGATGTTCTTCTTATGAAATTTTAGGTAGTGTTAAGATCAGTTTACATCAAAAGAACCCTGTCTTGGACAGCACACTCCTAGAATGCTTTCGTGAGAAGAATATATTCAGCAGTGTGCTGTTCAGCTGATGATACAGTGTAAGAGGAAGAAGGGATGCAGCCTGCAAGGTGTGTGTCAGATGAGCCCAGAGTAACAGTGTGTTGGCTGTGTTTCCCAGCAGTGAATGTGACCAAAATGTGGTGGTCTCAAGACCTGGACTTTCACTGTGACCTGCAAGTTAGGTTCTCCAAGGAAGTGATCCAGAATGCCTGTAAAAGTCATTCAGGGCCATTGAGGTGTTAGTGTGCCTCAGGAGAGAGGGAATTGTTTCTCAGGAATGCAATGAGCGATGGAATCAGATACAAGCCAAGGAAGCACCTGCAGTGGGTTAGTGTGAGTAACTGCTGCTCCATGGGGTTGTTCTGTGCTGGAGAGTGTGGCAGATGGTGCAAGCTGAGCCTTGTTTCAGTGCACCAGTGCTGTTTTGTGATGGCCACTGAACTATGGGCTATGGAGTGCTCTAAAGCTCAGAACTATGTTCCTTTGTAGATCACTGCACAGTGGAAGCAGGTACTTGCACAGGACTGGTTATGAGCTCAGTTTGAGGTGTATATACTTGTGATTAACGTGGGGAAAGCAGGCATTGTGCACGTCACTTTGCATAGCAGTCTGCCATTAGTCATTTTAATTTGCAACATATGTTAACTGAAAATTTTTGCTACTCAGGCAGTACATTATTGGAGGGTATTCTCTTGGACAAAGAAATGTCAAATGACATTAGTACAGCTCGTCCATCTTTTTATTTTTGTAAAGAAATACACCTTGGATGCAGTATGGTGTCAGTCTCTAAATCTAAATTAAAGGTCTGCAAGGTGGATACGTTATATAATTTTCTATATGAGAAAGCAGAGCTTGCTGCAGGTATTGCAGCCTAAGAGGCTGCACTGGCTTATGGCAGTGTGAATTTGAGGTAGGAAGCTTTCTCTTTTTAGAGCACAGCAGTCTTCCAGGCAGCTGAAGCTACAAATGTCGCAATGCACTTCATGGGACTGATACTTAGTGTATCTGGAAGACAGAAGATTACCAATTCAGATGTTATTTGGTGACCTGAAAGAGGGAATATCATCTACCAGGGCAGCCAGATGACACCTTAAAAAGAATACTAAAGCACAACCCCAAGTAGTGTGAAATTACTGTCAATGTCTGGGAGTTACTGACAGCAGAGAGCGTGCTGGTGTTCAGCAGTTTCTGTTGCTGTGGTCTGACCAGCAGCACAGAGCTGATAGCAGTGGCACTGTAACCTGACAGGTTCACAAAGCATGTTCCAAGGTTTTCCTTCCATACCTTGGGCTCCTCAGCATTTAATCATGCACAGTGTGATACAACAGAACATTGTGACTCTAAAATACGTATCATTGTAAAGGCATCGTGTTCTGCAGTGTCTCAAGATGCAGCAAAAGGCACTATGATGCTTAGCACAGAAATCCCTTCAGAGTCACAGGACTGTGGGGGTTGGAAGGGTGTCACCATTCACCTCAAATGCACACATATCTCAAAGATGTCTCCTTTTCTTGGTCCTGCAGTGGTCCAGCATCGCTCTGCACTTTGATCTTCTCTTTGCTTTTGTGTGGGTATCTTGAGTGCTAATGACAGCATCTGTAATGATCAGATAAGTAGCAGAAGATCAGTAGTTTCTGCCTCGAGTTCACTAACAGAACTTTTGTAGTCAAAGAAAGCTTAATCTATCAGTTTTCCCTTTCCCCACAGTATCGATTTAGTTTTGATGGCAGTTAAATAAGACGCAGTAAAATCTCTTTTCTGAACAAAGACTGTAGAGTTCTGCTGGATACAAAAAAGCAAACCTCTTTCCACTGTCAGGAGCAGCACAGGGCTGTGCCTTTCACTCTCTTTGGTCATCCTCCAGATCTGTTCCATACTTTCAGATTCTTTACAAAAAGCTCTCCAAGATTTTATGAATAAATCACATTTCAGTGTGGAAAGGGCAACTTCTTCTGAAAGAGAGATCTATTTTTTCCCAGTTCTAACTCTGCCATAGCAGCTGGCACCGTAATTATGAAATCAGTGTTTTGTTTCTTAGGCACCACAGACCTAACAGGAAGGCTGTTTCGAGAATCTTCAGGACCCAGTGTGTTATAGTGAGATTATTCTCCCGTGTCTGTGAACTTTGGCTCCATCTCTTGTGTTTTGAGCTGTCTCAAAAAAGTTACGCTGCAAGAGAGGCACACACTGGTTATATACGTTGTCCTTCTGACACTTCAGCTTTAACGCCAAATATTCTTAACTATCTTAGCTTCCAGTTTAATTATTTCACAAACATTGTAATGATTATTTCTTTGGTGTCTGAAGTCATTAACAAGTCCATTGATATTCCTGTAGTGTAACGTTCAGTCAGAATTCTACCTGTAGATAGGATTAATTTTGTGTTTGAAGCCAAGATTTTAATTATCATGTTGAATATCTCTCCCTTCGAGCAGAGGACACTTTTAATGTGTTTTTTGAGTAGAGCCTTCCAAAAACCCAAACCAGCTGCACAAAGCTGCGTGTCTGTTGCTTGAGTTTAGTTGCAGACTCGAGATCCTTTCATCAGTTCAGAATCATAGGAGATGCAGACTGGCTGTAGGCATTGCCTTACAGTAAGCTCACGGCACTCAGCAACGTGCAGGTGTTGTTTACAGGGACCTCATAGTTGCCCACTTGTGCTGCTAAGCTGCAAAGCAGCATACTTAACATATCATAGGAAATGACTACTTCTCTTTTTCTTTCCTATTTGATTCGCTTTGATATCTATGTCCACGGTGCTTCTTCTGTCTAACTTACTGGAATGATTCTGTAATTCTTATGATTAAATGTCCAATTAAGGCTTAAGGACTATTAGCACAAGGGATTTTGAAATTAGGATGGGACTATAACACTGGCATCAAATTTAAACGTCAACACTGCTGGAATAGAAAGTGTGACTTTCATCTTTCAGTCAAGAGCTACATAGCTCTGCCATGCAAATTGCTAAGGGGCATAAAGCAGGATGAGGCGTCGGGACTCAATGTCCCCAGCAGCAGTACTTAGCAGACCTATAATGGATTTACCCACAGTAATCTTTGGAATTACGTGTGTGTGCTGACAGCATACAAATGACATGGCACAAATTATATTATTTTAACTTGTTCGTCAACTTGTCACCGTGGCCCTTTCTTTTTTTCCAGTGCTGCGCTGTAAATCTGAGTCATGCAGAGAAAGTCACCAAGATGCACTGGCCTGTCTAGATTTCCAGCAATATTATTATGAGAAATACATTAATTTGTCTGTATGGAAAGGATTTAAAGGTTGTTGCATTCATTTGTTACCAGGGATAGAGCACTTAATCACATTGACTACGTTCAGCAAGAAAATTATCTCTTCTTCTCAAGCCCATTAATAGTTCTTTTACAGAGTCCCAAGAAATATAAATGTTGGAGGATATTAATGAAAATGACACCTATATCTGATCTATCAGTGCCCAAAAATGTGATGAAGTGCTCTGTTAATTACCATTTTTTTGTTATGATACTTGAAAAAGTAGAGTCATTTTTCAAAGCTGACTGAACTGCCCAGAAAAGGGCAGCGGTCTGATCTGGTTTAGCTGTTGTCCCATCAGTGATTATTCAAATCAGAAGCATACAGAGCACCCCAGATAGGTGACTATGCAGCAAACAAAGCGTTGAAGCTAGTTAATGTATTACTGCAGTGACTCTGAGCACTCCTCTTACTGCTTTCCTACCACCTGGCAACTGGTGGTATTATTGCATCAGGAAAGATGGGGTGAGACCATACACTGTGAGAAGCACCTTCTGGAGCAGCCCTTGGGTCCCTCACTTTCCTGCCTGCTGGGTGAGTTTACTATTTAGAAGTTAAATGTTGGTTCTTGCTAGCTTGACTTTTTTGAGCTTCTTTCACCAACAGAAGCACCCTAATAGCTGAAGTTAAAAATGTATCCTCTCAGCACTGGCACATACTTCATAACTAAAAACATTACATTCACTCACTGCATTTGCATTCTGCAGTTATTAATGAGTTAATGATCTGAGCAATTTTAATGAATAGAACGAAAATGAAGAGACAGGAAAGGATATTAGTGTGAGTGAAACCCATGAGTGAAGGCTCTAATTACACTCCCATCTTCAGGTCATTAGCTGCATAACTACCTGTGGACAATAACGTAATTACTCTCTCATGATGCTAATGAATTTGCTTTTTGTTTGGATTGATAACAATTCTGCTATCCTTTCTATGAACAGTTCAACTCACCGACATCAGCAGAGTGCCCAGACCTCCCAGTTCTGCCACGGTGCTTGGCTGATGCTCAGAGCTCAGCTCCCTTCTGGCTGCTGAGTTTGCACTGAGGACACTGTCAGGCTCACGTCAGCCTTTTTGCACCACCTCTAAGTCATAAGGGATTTGCTGCCCTGAGAAAACATTTTTTGTAAATGGATTCAGTTTTTATTGTTGGAATCAGATCCAGAACAATCAATTTCCAAAGAAATCAGGGAACTGTTAGCTTGAGGTCAGCTCTGGAGACTGTCAGAAAGTATTGTGAGATGAAAGCTCACCCCATGACATCAAGCGCTCAAGGAAATTGAAAAGATAAAAAATAAACCATCAATTTCCATCTGTTGCATTTATAGATACTGAAAACAGTTTAATTCTGCTTCTTGGTGATTATATTCTGAGGATGTTGTGATCAAAAACTCTTTACACTTTAAAATGGCTTTGAAAATATTCATGTTATGGAAGACTCTGAACTGAAAATAGAATGGATGTTTCATCATTCATTTAACCAGAATTAGAGAGCATTTGATTCCTCTGATCTCATGAAAGAACTGTTAACTGGTGAATTAGCAAGGACAGGAAAAAGGTGTGCAACTAATTAGAGCAGTATCGCTGAGCTGCCTGCAATGACCTGCTGGTGTTGGGGAACTTGTAGGGGAACACAAAGCATAACGTGATGAAGCTGTTAGTGGCTCCAGCAGAAATGCGGAGTCCTGGCCTGAAGCTGTGATGGAGCACCTGGGGGAAGGCAGGGCCAGCCCAGGGAGCTCAGCTGCATGCAATGTACCTGAGTGATTGGAAGGGCTGGAGCCAGGATCCACCCCTCCCCAGCCCTCATGTGAGGGTTGGCAGTGGAGGTGAGGATCTCACTGGAGATCCCTCTGTTCCTGAGGTCTTCTGAGGGTAAGCAGATCTATTTTTTTTTTCTTCTTCCCTTTGTGTCCACAACTGCTGTGTTTGGGCTTCTGACTTGCTGCAGCCTAGGACTTTGCTACTCTGCTATCATTGTTGTGCTTTTCTTCACGTTATCATGTTGTTGTTGCACTGATCGTTTAAAGAGACAAAATGAAAGTTCATGGCACTTTTGCTAACTCATGATATGTTCAGTTAATAACTGAAGCAGATTATTGGTGTTGGAAGCTAAGCCTGTACTGGGTAACTGGGTAAGGACAGTGCCATTTTTAACCCAGGAACTGGATGAGTCAAACAGTTTAGTCTGAGCTTAGAAGACTTGCTGATCCCATTTTTGAAGCTTACAGTAATGAATCTATTCACTTGTTATGGCATTAAGTCGTAAGACAATTGAAGTGAATGCTTTCCCATCTATCTCCGTTTAAGATTTTTTTTTCCACCTTTAAAAAAAACCAAAAAACTTTACTGTTTAAACAGCTATTTTGCTTTTTGAATGCCAAAGAACTGTGTAATGGAGCTACAAGTTAATCATGCTGAGTACATCGATTCTGACTGCAGTTAATAAGGTGTTTGTGTAACCCCGGTGACTCCAACGAGGCCCATTGGGAGCTCTACCATGGCTGCTACAATTTGCACGGACAAAAAAGTATTCAAGGGAAAAACAGGTATTAGCAGGAAGTTAATTAGCATGAAGTTAAGTGTATTAGGCTTTGTTCAAAGAGAATGTAAACTTTAGCAGCTAGGCTCTGACTCACTGCGGGGAATATTTATCCAGAAATGATGGGCTCAGCTCTGAGCTTTGGCTGCACTGAGGTCTGAGGTTCTTACATGAGGTGTAGGAAGGAGGTGAGGATACAGCAGCTGATTGGTATGGTATCAATCTGGTGATTTTTACATGGCTACTGGAAACTCATGTGGAAGTTTAATGTGAAATATCTTCCATTAAAAATATAAATTCATGAATTATCTTGACATGAAAAGCCCCACTTTTGTTCTTTTGAGATTTTGTTCTGAATAATATTTTGATGGTTAGGAAAACCAGCAGCAATGACAGCTGTCTTCTACCCGGTGTGCTTTAAGACTGGAGATATCTTTATATCATTTCTATTTCTGAAAAATTAAAAAATACCTGAGAGGTTCTGACTGCTGCAACATTCCTAACAGTTCAGTTCTGCACTGACTTTCTAACTTAACAAATGCTGAAGATCAATGACATAACTTTGAATAGAAGAAAATAGTCTTTCTCAGAAAAATCCATCGCAGGGTTATTCTGAAATCCCATGACAAGGGAGTTTTGAATCTAGTTTTCTTAAAATCTTGAGCAGAAATGAGTTCCAATTGCAGAAGCATAAAAAAATGTATGGAAAATAAATTAAAAGGAGTGTCTGCTTGTAGTTTGTCTGTTCTTTTCTGAGAGGTAAAGCAAGAGCCATTAGCATTGTGCAGACATATCTGTGCAGAATGAAATAGCAGATAGGTGTATAGCTGTCTTGTGACTCTGTCTAATACAAGTAACAGTAACAACACAATGGCATGAGGACAGAAAAGGGCTGTGAATCAGAAGGGCAAAGGCTCAGATGAAGAGAAGCTTAAGAAGTCGTGAAAGTAACCCACTGAGATGAGAACAGCTACGGTCTTGGAAAAGCACAAACAATTAGTCAATTAATGATCTTTTGAAAAGCTCCTTTGGCCACCAGAATATTGAGGAACCTAATCTAGACACTTCCTATTCTTTCTGTTGCTAGAATTAACTCAGCAGACATGTGCTGAATGACAGTGGTAGACAGGTGGTGTATCAGCCAGCTCCCACGCAGTTATCACATACTGTGCAAGCTGAAAATGCAAGGTTTTGGTTTTTTTTAATAAACAGCCTTATTAATAAATTAAAGCAAGGAACTTGCTCAGGTTTTTATTAAAGAAGTAGTGAATTCTTGGACCCCATCTGATTGAAGCTTGTTCATCACAGGTTGCATTCCTTGCTATGAGCCGAACTCCAATCTTAGACAAAAAGAAAAGATTCAGAATGGCTCAGTCATCTCCTCCAAGTCCCAAATCGATGGTCTTCGTGTGTCAAGAAATGGAAAACCTTTTCTGGCTGACCTCTGCATCCCTCTCATGCCCTTTTTTCAAGGTGCTCCTCATGAAGACAGATTTCCCTGTACCATGCAGAGAGGATAACTTGTGGATACTGAGTGGGCCTGAGACACCCACACAATGAATCTGCTCTTTCTGATAGCATTTGTGTGCCTAGCTTTCCACTAGTAGTCTTGTAGTACTCTAAGCTGCACCTTGGATTTATTCCTTGTGATCACTTACTGAATGCATGCTGCTGCTCAGTCCCTTGCATTCACTAATATGGTTCCAGTGGTTTGTTTGAATGGTTTATATGGGCAAGTAATTCATCTGGGAGGTAAAAGTGACAGATGTTTTGAGTTGGGCTATTTCTCACTTAGTTAAGCATTTAAAAATACTAATGACCATTGGGATTCATCCTGATAATACACGTCCACATTAACACCTTAAAACCTTGACTAAAGCTGTCAGATGGTCCTAGTGGAGGCAGCTGGACTTTGAGGGGTGTGGAGGGATACCTTCCACGCATCTCTTTGCTGACTGATGGCACAAGATGTAAGGTTTCTAGATTAGTTTGTACATCTGAATTCCTAGTGATGTGATACTGATGCTGCTTCACAATCTTGATGGTTAGTACTGAATACATGGAATTTTGTTTGACTGAAACAATGGTAAATAAGATGCTTGAACGTCTGAAGTGAAAATTGGATGGTATCTCAATTTTGCATGTGATGCAGCTGTCTCATTGAATTTCTGTGTCATAGCTGCAACTCTGTGCTTGAACTGTATGTAGGATGAAATCTGTTTTCATCTATTTTTCATCAACTTCTGAACCTAGAAACTTGAAAATAAAACTTGTCAGTTGGACATGATATGACAAGGGCTGGGGAACAAGGTGCCTGTTTCACAAAGCAGTTTGAAGTAGAGCCGATAAGAGGACTAAAGTCCTCTTGGAGATGTTTGTTACCAGGTTGGATGGGACCCTGTGCATCCTGATCCAGTGGATGACTCCCTGGTCCATTGCAGAGTGGTTGGAAGTGGGTGGTCTTTGAGGTCCCTTCTACCCCAGGCTGTTCTGTGATTCTAAGTCTCCTTAGGTAAGTTATTTACTGAATGTACTGATATTTGTAATTGCTTTCTGCTCCACGGGGAGGCTTAATTACTCTAGTCTCCAACGCTAGTGAATTATGAGACCATCTGTATCTCGTGAACATAACCACACTGGAGGGAATGAAATGTATATGTAGTTGTATAATTAGGGGGGTGATATACCCCATATACAAGGAAGGACAGACATTCCTCTCCTCAAAAAACAGAAACAATTTTCTGGCAACGCAAATGATCATGTGTTCAGAAAGGTAGATTATTTCATTTTACTTCTGCTGACGTGAATTATGTCAATTAAAATATTAAAATTTTTAATTCAGCAGGTTGATCTTTACTTAGCCTTATTTTTTAACAATTCCCCTTTGCTACCTGAAAGAAATGTGGTAAATCTATTTATCCCCTGAGCCAAAATAAGTGACCACTGAATGAAATGCTTGCTCCTATTGTCTGCTATTTTGCCCCAAGACTAACAGCGCTGTAAGCTTTTACTCTTAGGAGGTGGGAAGCACAGCAGAAAAAGGAGATTTTATATATTGTATAATGTTATAGCTTCCAACGTGTCCAGTACCTAGTGTATAGAGGGCAGCTGATGCTTTGTTCTAGTTTTTGCAGCTGAGAGACCATCAAAACTCGCAATGGTACAATTGAGCTCTAACCATTACGCTGGAGATGCACTATCTTTTGACAAATAACCTGAAGAAAGGGCTGCTTTTATGTGGGCTTTTATGTGAGAAAGAGGTTAATGACGCTAGAAGTTTCCAGGCATTAGAGTAGGAGGCAGGAAGATGTGATTCTTAGCTGAAATGACCTGATTTGGGGCATTTGGGGGGGCTTGCTTTGGACCTTGTGTTTTGAGAGGTGAGAGGATGCAGGTTTATTACTTCACAAGACATGAGAGAAAAGAGAAGTCTGTTTCTGCTCCTGTCTGTGGTCCCTTAGAGTGCCTATGCTGCTCACGAGCCTTTAAAATTGTTTATCACTGACTCACTAAGACCAGTATTGGGCTGACATTTTCCAGGACAGATTTCTGAAACCACGTAGTGAGCTGGCACTGAAATAATTGGCCTAATTTTTCAGAAGTGACGAAGATCCCACTGACATCTTCATTACATCCTGGGACATTTAAGAAGATAATGGTGGGCTCCAACATCTGAAAAATTCTTTTACCTCACCAGAGATTTTTACCTCAGGAGAAGCTTGTGAAGATTACTGTGTTCCTAATGCCTTTTGAAATCCTCATTTAAAAGGTTTTGCAGGCAAACAGTACCAACAGCAGCAGTGTTAGAATACTGTCTTCAGTGACTGTTCACTTTCCAGGCCAAAACTGATTCTGGGCAACCAATGATACCATAGATGAGAAGTTCTGGGGGGTTAGAATATATAGAATGAACCTCCCATAGCATTCAATGTACAAAAACCCATATATTCTGTGATGAACTGTTTTGTACTAAGTGTTGTAGCAATAATGCTAAATGTAAATCTGATTTCAAAGGGATAATTATTCCCTCTTTCTATACCTTTAAGCTAAAGAGAAGTGACTTGCTTCAAGTGTGAAGAGAATATGCTAAACTGCCTTCATATGGAGGAATGATATGAACTGGGAATATCACAATGAAATGAATAACGTCATTCTGAATTTTCCAGTCAGCTCTATCAGTTATCTGTGTAGGGTTTTATTCCATGGTCAATATTTCTTTCCATTGCTTGGTTCCTACAACCAAGTAGAAGCTTCAGTATTTGCATGATCTAAGCTGGAGAACTCTTGTTTTCTGCTTGTTATTGAAAACCAAGCTATTGTTTACAATCCATTAATTACTATTTATATCCAAATAACATTAATTAAATGAATTAAAATTTATGCCTATCACTTTTCTCAAGTAGTTTGCATAACAAGCAAGTCATCTTTCCAGACGCTTGAAAAACCAAGCACAGATTTCTCAGCAACTGGCTAACAATTTTGGTCTGAACCGTAGTTCACTTTTAAAGGCAATTATGAGGGTTCCTGACAGAAGTAATATTGCAGTTGTGATCTTATTAGTAGAAGCAGCAATGGTAAGACAAGTTGCAGTCTGGGTGAACTTACTGCCAAGGCTAGACTATTTATTTTCAGTAATACTCATTTTTCATAGGGCAGATGGTTTAATTTGCTGAAACAGCTGGTAAAATAGGAGAAGGAAGATCAGAATGAACTGTTATCCACACTTCAAAATTCAGCAAGACTTAAAAGTATGCAAGTATTTCAACCTCAAATAATATATTTTGCTATTCCTCAGACCAAGGTTCTTACAGCCTCAAGTGGTATAACATAATGTAGTCTGTAAAATGGCCATGTCTTCAAAGTTATTTGAAAACACTGAGTTTAGATGCACCTTTCTGAACAATTGATGGTATTGAAAGGGCATCTTGGAAAGTGCTGCAGACCATAGCTGTACCAGGAGCTCTGGAAGCTTCAGGCTTTCCAGAAGATAATGACACAGATAATGACACTTGTTGGTGCTGATTTCCATGGGAATAGACACCACTCTTGGTGTTGGCTTGTAGCTGTGCATTTAATAACTAGTTGCTAGTCAAACACCTCACTAATGTTGGCAGACTGGCCTCCTTCATCCCTTTATTTATCAAATAATGGACTGCAAAGGAAATGGATGTGTCTATTAAAACTTTTCTGAAGCAGAAACAATTAAAATGTTCTGGCTCAGGAACAAAAACTAGCTTGCTCTGAGTCTTTGGCAGTGTTGAAAATCCACTCAAAGTAATGAATAGCGCGGCCTGGGTTTTAACACTCAAGTGCTATTGTGGTTCCTTGGGGCTGGACCAGGTCATGGCCTAAGCAATACACTGATAATCTCATTAGCGTAATCAAACTCATGTAGGTAGTCTGGTGTAAAATAAAGCAAATTTACAGAAGTATTTGGAAATCAACTTCAGTAGTTGTGGTTTCCTTCGTTGTCTTTAACAAAGAGAAAACTGAAATCGTGTTTTATCAGAGTCAGCTCAAGTGTTCTCAGTGCATTATGTTACCTTGTGTACTTGTAGTTTGTTCCTTTTTGCATCTTTATTCTGGTTGGAGATTTGAATGTTCAGAAGCATGGCATGTTTTGTTTTTACTTTATTTTGTCACAGTAGAGAACTATGTACGAAACAAGAAAATAGGTTTCTCCTTGTTGCTCTGTTCAGTAAAATGTCATTACTCAAGAGAAATCTGTACATGCTGAATCGTCTCAATGGAGTTGGAATGTGATTATATAGGTTTTTTTTATAGAGGTTTAGAATATTTGCACTTCAAATATCATTCATAGTGGATGAAAACTCAAGGTTTCCTTCCATATAAACAGTGCATTTATGAGAAAATATAGATTTTTAGTTATGTTGATGGTTAATATTAAATAATTAGGAACTATGAGTTGCTGTCCCTGAGTTGAGTCTGTATGTAGTGGATAGATTTAGAACTAATGCATTAAGTGTTGTTTTCTTCAGAGCGGAGATAGCAATGCCAAACTTAAATTCCCTTTCAGCATGGAAATAACAAACACAGACTGCATGACTCTTGCTGCTCCTTTTTGCCAGTAAGCCATATGGGAAACTGAGCAATAATCCTATCTAGATGCTACTTGCCTTCCCAGTCATTTAATTTTGTAATTGTATTCACCATGTTTTTAAACAAATTGCATCTAAGACCATAATACTAGCAAAGACTTTAATTCCCTTTTCTGGATGCCTTTCTTCTGTATAATAACAATCTATCAGGGAAGAGTACTTCACTATAACCTAAGTAACACCTTTCCCTATCAAATGTTTATCTGTGTTCCTTGATAATAAGCAAACCTGGTAAAAATGAAGATACGTTATTGCCTGTAGTCTGATTAGGACACAGCATCAACCTATGTTTTAATCATTTACTCAAACAGCACACTGAGGCTGCTGCAGATTACTTTTTCATGCTTACCTGAATTGATTAGGGTTGTTTAAGAAAATGAAACTGGGATTATTATTATTTTTTTTAGCTGTGAATACAGAGAGAGACACTCTTTCCTTCAAAGAGAGTCAACAACGTTGTAATTTCCATTAGATTGGTTAATTGCATCTCTCTGTATCTTGGATGACAAAACTCATTATGTGTGGAATAGAGCAGTGACACACCCAAGTTTTAATAGCATCAAGGGAAACGGGGCTAAGAGAAGATTTCAACTGAATTACATGACATAGGTTATTTGATTCATTATTCTCAATTTAGGGCTTTCATAGTTGGGTGCCTGTTATAAAAGGAAAAGGAAATTGGAAAGGGTAAGATTGGTTCACAATGAGTATTGCAGTAAATTACACTGGGACTTTCTCTGCTTCACTATTCTCAAACGCAGTTTTGAAGCTCTGTGGATAAGTTGGCAGCATTTCTTCCTCTTCTTCCTGAGAATGAGAAAGAAAAATGGTCTTTAAATTGAGTAAGCCTAATTGCCAGAAGGCGGAAGAACACGGACCCAGCAGTAATTTACACTAACTGACCAGTGGTGAGAAGCACAGTTTAGAGTGAGTTCTGTGTGAAATTGCACAGACAGGCTTCATTAGGAGGAAAGTTCCTGCTGGGTAAAGCCATGTGTATTCATTCCTTCTCTAACTCATTCTCACTCTGTTAGCAGTACACTTTTATTGCCCGCACCATTTGTGCAGTTCTGCACTGAAGTGGGCTGGTGTGTAGTTAACCCTTCCCCAGCTTATATGTCCCTGACTCTTGTTCCTCATCACACAAATGGCTGAGAAATGGTTGAGAAGCAGCCATGGATCAAGTGCAGACATCAGCCCATTCCAGGGCATTTTGCCTTATTCAGGTATTTGGGCCATTGGCACACAGATCAATTTTTTCATCTTATAAATTAATAGGATGAGAACCATAACAGAGGCTCTGGATTTATCCTTCATAAATCTTCCAAGGGAAAACCAGTGTCTTGTCAGGGTAAAGCGTTTTGTGGTGTGCCAATTTTGACAATGCTTCTGGTGAGAATATGTTAGCCCACACCATGTAGGCTTTCTTATTTTCTTCTGATAATCCTTGATTCTTTGTTAATGACTTTCAGATTTTAAATAATGATGATCAGTCCTTCTACATTGAATAAGACGCTGTGTTTTAATTTTTACCTTGGTTTAAGCATTTCTTACCTGAAATAATATGGAATCTTGTCCATGGAGAATGTTTGTGTTCTTTGTTCTGAAATAATGAAAGTAGATGTCAAAATATACAGTACTGCATGGAACGTGTGATTCATTTTCTCAAGATACAACATATATCACATTCCAAAATGACTTGAGTTTGAAAAATAAGCAGCTTCGATTTGTCTTAAAAGCATGAAAAAAAGATCAGTTGGATTTGTTACTCAAATGCAGGCTTTGTTTTTTTTTCTGTTTATTCTCCTTGATTTAGGATTGTTCAAAGGTTAAATCTAGACAGCAAAGCTGGAGGAATATGTAATGTAAAACAAGCAATGCATCATGAAGAGGTTGGCCAACTGGAGTAATGATTTTAATGTAATGTTCATTTTGAAAGTAAAAATGGAGAGCATGCATTTGGCTGTGGGACCCTACCAGTACATGTGGAAGTTTCAGGTAACAGCATATGCAGCTAACCTGGATTTGCAAGTTCTTGTCTATAATAGAAGTTTCAGCTTCTGTGGCAGAAGTTTTTCACAGTTGCAGTCACATTTGGATATGTGTCTAAGCCTGTTTATAAACATTCTGTCTATCTGGGTTCTGAAACATGGGAGTGGTGCTAATAATGCAGATATACTGAGTATTGTACAGTATTTTAATTTTTATAAATGCAGGAGACCACCCTTACTCCAGGGCACGTCAGAAACAAGGTGGGGAAGCTGAGTGGGAGGAGGGAGATGGACTGACAGAAGAGCTAATATAGTGAAGTTTGCTCTCTTTTGGTGCTGTGTTTGCTTGGCATCCAATGCTGTTTGACTGTGATTTCAGTGACACACAAGCTTTTTTCCTCTTGAATGTCACTGCAGGATGTCTTGGTCTGTTTTGGAAGCTATTTTTTCTGGTATTTGTTGTGGAGATTCTTCTCCATATCTGTGATTATTATCAGTTTTTATATCAGTTTGAATACACATCCTTTAGTGCCGCAGTGTGAAAGTGAAGAAACATATAAGCAACATGTTTCTCTAGGGAAAAGGTAAAAAATGATGTGGATACCAGTAAATGATGACTTAGTATGCCAGCTTCACTTCTCACCTAGCTATAGAAGAGGAATAAGCTGAAAGCATGCATGGTGAGGGTTGCACACCACCACAGCTGATACAACCCAATTGGTAGAAGAGGATTCTTAGTGCCTAATCTGAGATTCAGGCTCATCTTAGCCTAAGTAACCAAGAGCCAAGTAACTAAGTGGGTCCTTTTGGAGATTTCTTTATGGTTAGATATGGCTCTGCTTATGCTGTGGCTTGAACAAAGTGCTAGCAAAACGTAGGAAATTACACAGGTGGAGCACTTAAAAGTGGACAGTGTGCCTCGATGGAAAGATGCAGCATCTAGCCTTGAAGCACAGTACCTTTAGCCTGAAGGATTGTTTGCAGCCCTGGAAATCCTGTTTGCCACTAATGCCTGGCATTCAAGATGGCATTCACTGCCAATGCTCAAAAACAAGACAGGTGGAGAGTGAAATGCCTTGGCCCTAACATCAGAGGACGGATCGTATGGCAGCATGAATAATTAAGAGCTAATATACCCCATTAGAGAAGGATGGGAGGAAAAGAGGTGTTTGTGAATCATGGATCTAAAAAATGAGGAACACAGAGAGAGAGAATGGGACATCCATCTACAACCAGTTATTTTTTCCTTTCACCATTCTTTTTTTCTTTGGCAATATCTTCAAAACCTGGGAGGCAATTCTGGTTTGATCCCTTTGTGCATTCAGAGTAGCAGTTTTGATAGCATTTATCTAGATTTAGCATGAAATAAATGAAAGCTTTATGTTTTATTATTCTGTTCCCACTTGGTATGTTTTAGGCTGTTCACAAAATGCTGTATGGTTAGAAAAACAGTAACAGAATTCTATATTCATTTTTCTAACTTGTAGGTCAAATCTGATCAGTTTACAAGTCAAAATCTGCCTTCTGCCATAACTGTAAATGCAGCTGAGATTGAAAGTCAAGTTGTGAGGGGAAAAAGCTCTAGTCTTCTCTTGTCTGTGCTTCATGCAGCTATATTGCCAGCTAAATTATTCTTTCAGGCTCTTTATAACTGCCTTTTTCCTCCTGGAATAAAACAACTTCTTAATTTCAGAAGGCTGGGTTGTCTGAGCCCCAGAATAGGATGTGGCTTTTCTCATAGATCATCCTCAAATCACAGCTCTGAGTGCTAAGGGAAAAGTGATTTTTTTTTTTTTCTAGTGAAGCCAAAAGATATGAATAAAAGACTTAAAGGAAGCAGACTGTATTGTATGAGGTGTTATGTTTTTTTGACAATAATCAAACTTGTCTGCAATATTGCAAAGGTAATATCCCTTTTGGAGTCAGTAGTAAGTTGGTCATTTATCATCAGCTTATCAAATTCCTCTCTTCGTGCACACAGTCCTTATTTTGTCTGGAAAACAAGAGAATAGAAAAAAGATGCTGCCCCATCTTACCAAGAAAATGTTTTTTTGGAAATGGTCCCAGGGTTAGGGGTGTCAGCTCTATGTGTTGAACTGTGAAGGTTTTTAACAAACCATTTCTTAAGTCAGACTCTTCCATCTGATGAGGAGCATATCTGTATCGTGATATTGGCTGTGTACAGCTTTGTTTTTCCAGATACTTTGAATTGTCAGTGAGTAATGCAATCAACACTGACGAGAAAGAGTGAAATAAGATGGTATACAGCTGAAGGGAAACAAAATTTGCTTTTGGCCGTAGAGATTTGATGCACTCCTCATACACACCTGAGCTATCCCACATCTGCAGTAAGTGGATGATCTTTCTGTCAAGGATTGACTAGGATAATTGAATGGTACTGCACCATACCAGCATCATCACTCATAGAACTTTAATTCTGATCATTTCAATGTACATTCTGTGAAAGGACCTATTTTCATCTTCTAAAAAAGTGATTACATTTCACAGGATATATAAGGCAATGGTTTTTTCTAAATGTTCCATTGTGGTTTTAGGAGTTCACATTTCTGATAGCTTAATGTAGACTGTTTGCATCTGAAAATGATACCTTAGATGACTTTCACGAGAACGATATGATGCAATTACCATTTATCTTTTATCTAATTGTATACTCTTCTAGTTGTTCTTTCAAGACCAAAACCCAGCAGCTTTGCTCATTCTCATTATGATTACCCAGCCACAAGCAATTTCTACACCTGTGTCCTCTGCCTTTGGTGCAGCAAAGCAGCTCTGGAGGTTCCCAGTTTTGACACAAGATGTCAGATTTTATCAAAACTCTGGAAACATGAAAAGGTGCTTTTGGTTTAAGCACACTTACATCTCCATGTCTTGGTTTTCTGGGAAGCAGGGAATGGCACATGGGAACTCTTATGTTTCTGCAGATAGCAAGCTCGAGAAGTAATGCATTTGAACGGATGCAAACTACTGAGAAATGGCAGTGCCAGAAAGTAAACAGGCTTGTTAAGTTCTTGCCATCTAGTAAAGTGAGATCACTCCCATCTTCAGTTTAAAAAGCTAAATAAATAATAAAGTTAAGAGATTTGACTCTTTGACGCCAGTGCAGAGCCAGCCTGCAAAATATCAATTGCTCAATTTCTCTGTACTCTTTTGGCAAGATTGCTTCATCATTAAAAAATGAAGGCTCATTTCATCCTATGGGCTGCCAACAGCCTAAGCAACAAGACAGCCCCTCTGTAAGCTTATCCAAAATGAATCGAGCACTGCATTATTTAGCTTCAGTATTTCTAAAGCTGCCACAGCGTGAGTTGACATGAATCGCATCTACAGGACATTATACCAAGTAAAGGGTAAGAAGAGATTAAAAAAATATATCCTTTAAAAAGTTAAGCCTTTTTCCCACCCTCTTTTTTTTTAAGCCAAGTAGCAGCATAGAATTGCAGATGGAGCAGCTTCCTGCTGCTCACACCTCCGCTCCCCCTGGGAACAGCAGGAACGCTCACTCGTGCTGGCAGCTGGCTGCTGCACGCTGTATTTAGTACTCCATTTTTATCAGCTTTGTCGTGAAGCTGCTCAGATCACGTTCTTGGTGTGGGGAGTTAAAGACCTTTCTCCACTAGTGTTAATTCCCTGTGGTGTCCCAGGCTGCACAACCACTGCTCCTAAAGCGATTCTGGCTATGAACCTGTCAGTGCTGCAACCCTTCTGCCATCTTCTCAGGTTAAGTTCTCTGGAAGGGTGACACCTGAAGGATGCTGGGGAGAAAGCAGTGCAGCTGAACAGATGTTCTGTGGTGTAACTTGGCCATGAAAGTCAAGCCAGCGTGGCCTCCTCAAAGCCCTCCTCCTCAGGCTTCTGGCTTCCCTTGCTGTCAGTCCTTTCCAGGCAGAGGTGAAACTGTTAGGATTTCTGCAACAGCTCCAGTTCAGAGAAACCACTTGGGTGTGGTACTATCTAAATAACTGATTCATTATTTATAACACACGAAGCCTGGTTACATCTACAAACAGCTGCACTGGCATGTTTCTGAAATGCAGAAGTGAGGTGAGGCTGCTAGAGAGCTCATCAATCATTCAGAGGACGGCAGCAGTGCTGCTGGGAGAGCTGCCCCATCCGCTGCCATCCCGACCCTCATGGGTTTTGTGCTGGCTTTGCCATCATATCATTGTAATCCTGCTCAATCCAAAACAAACCTGGCCTCATTTATTTGGTCAGACACTGATCAAAGCTATAGTGCCGTGAAATAAGCAAACAAAAATCACAGATTTTTGAAATGCTCAGAAATGAGGGATTTTCATGATGGTGCTTCAGTAAAGCAGTGCATGCAGGTTCACATGATGCTTCAGTACTGAAGTTACTTCAGTTACTACTGAAATGTTGCAATCAGCAGTGATGGCAAATATCATGTAATAACTTCACACACACACACACACACACACAAAAAAGGTAGGTTCCATTATTCTGATGTATTTATTGCAAACTTCTGTTACTGGTCTAAAGTAATCAAAACATAGAGTACACTTCTGTAGCAGAAACATAAGTCATGACTTGCACCAGAGGTTGAGCACCTGGTGGGAAGGCAGGGCCAACCTGGGGGGCTCAGGTGCATGCAATGCATCTGAGTGACCAGGAGGGCTGGAGCAGGAATGCACCCCATCCCAGCACTCATGTAAGGGTTGACAGTAGAGGTGAGTGCATCTTGCTGGGGTTCCCTGTGTACCTGAGGCCTTTCAAGGGTAAGCAGATTTTCTTCCTCTGTTTCTGTGTCTGTGGCTGCTGCATTTGAGCGAATTCTCCCTTGCTGCAGCCTAGGACCTTGCTGCTCTGCTGTCATTGCTGTGCTTTCTATCACATTACAGCACTGAGACTTCTGATTATACTATTTTTGTAACATTTCTTGTGAAAACTAGGTAGTGCAGCATGTTGTGAATATTAGCAAGTGCTTTCTCACCTGGTCAAAAGCTAGTAATAAAAAAGTATAATAAGCCAATTTCAATTCTAAATGAACTCATTCCTATGCTGGCTCTGGAAAATATGTGAGAAAAGTGTTGTACTGGCAGCAGCCAGCTTGGATTCTACCTGCTTCTGCTTATCTGCCCAGCAGGAAAAAATCCAAAAAACAATTTGTAACAAATGAAATATCAGAATAAAATAAACATTTGTCGCAGGGCTGGCCCATGCCATTCTCCGGCCAGTTTTCCAAACTCCTAATCCATTCAGAGAGCTTTTAGAAAGGTTAAAGAACAGACACAAACCCATGAGTATAATTTCTTTTATTGCGTGTAAAGCACAACCAGGTCAGAAGAGGTTGGGGAAAGAGAATTCTATTCCTGCAGGTGTGAGAGGTTCATTCTCTCTCTGTCGGAATAAATCAAAAGGCCACAAAAGTAAGTGAAGCAATCACTTTGAACACGCGTGGGTTTAGCTGATGTCTGTATCTGAGTCATATCTGCAGTGTTAGGAAGAGGGCAACAGACATAATTAAACTCTGAATAGCATTCCTTCCTCTGAATTTTCATTTTGGGCGCTGGTAGCTGATCCTCTCTATGCTGCAATCTCTCTGAGCAATCTCTTATGCCTGTGAGCTCACCAAACTGGATTCACCATTTTACAGATTTTTTTTCCAAAGGACAAACTGCCTGGACCTCCCCTCTAACCCACCGTGAACCTTCCCATTTCAGACCACCTAATGATGTGTCCTTAGAGGGGAATAGAATTATTTGTGATATCTCCTCGCTTTCTCGAGGGAACGCTTTTCTAGTGCAGTACATGTGATTATTTTTCTCAGTCATAACACCTCCGTGACCTCAATGTGACAAATGAGTCCAGCTGCAGTCCATCGCTGCCATAAGGGAAAAAATCCATCCAGTTGAGACTACTAAACAGCTTCACTAAATGCTGTCCTCAAATGTGCCAATAAAACTTCCTTCCTCTATGAAGAAAATTTCATTTTCTCGTGAAAAGCTCAAAATACCTCCATGCTTTGTCATTAAATTGTCAAGTTTGGGGATTACATATATATATATTTTTTTCTATTCCCTCTTCTGTCTCTATGCTCCTGAACTGTTTTGAAGTAATTTAGTGCTGCAACGTTGACTCGAGCTCTTACACAATGGATTTTCTCGGTTTTAGGTTCAGAAGTCTTGTGGCAATTGAAAAAGAAATGGGTATACTGATCTATGGCAACAGTCTACTGAAATGTCAGCAAGGTTGTATGGCATGGGAGAAAAAGAAAGTAGGGTTGGTTGACTTGGGCTGCAGTTTCAATCAGTTACCAAATAATAAAATCTCAGCACATCTCTAAGCTAAGAAGCCTACACTGGCGTGCTCTTCCTTCCTCCATATGCCCTGGACTACAGTTTCCATTGTCCCCATTTTCTCGCCTTTCAGATTGACTTGTGAATGCTTTTCGGATGCTAAGTAGTTAATTTTTCTAGAGCACTGAAAATACAATTCGTTATCACCAACAGCCTCAGATTTTTCAAGCTAAAGATGGGAGCAAACTGATTATTTTTCACTAAGCCAGTAATTGGAAAACTGATTACCTGTTAGCAGCCCCAGTTTACTCTGTTCAAGAAGAGGAAAACACTGACCTTTCTACCTGTCACCGTGAAGTGAGTCACGGCTGACAAATGCTTGAAGCCGATGTGAGCTATTTGCAAGATAAATCAGTATTGCAAGTCACCCTGCTTTATTTTTGTCTCAGTACTTCCGACGGCCCGCAGAAGAGCCTCAGGCTTCTCCTGTCTCATCCAATTACTCACTGGGTGCAGCCACACTGTCTCAAAATAACTTACCAGACCGTTTCTTGCTCTTAAGGCAAACTGAGCTCCCACGGCCGTGACCTGTGTCTCCCAGCCAGCACTCAGGTGAAGGCACTGGTACAGGGCACAGCTGCTGAGATGCAGCAGGAAAACCTTCCCCAGTCAGCAGCGGGTCGGGCTGTGCTGTGTCTGCAGCACAGGAGCTCCCACTCTGCCTTTACTAAGTGTCAAAATGGCAGTGGGATGGAAAGCTGAAGGACATCAATGCCACCCATGGGTGTTATTGATGTCACCTCCCACTGGGGAATGGATGTGGGTGAAAGTTTGGGAAATAACAGCAGAGAACAACTCACGGTGGCAGCACGTGCCTAGAGCGAGCTGTAACTTGTAACCTCTGGGTGATGAAGCCACACTGCATCTTACAGGCAGATCAGAGTGGAGTGTCCTGCTTGGTTAGGGGCAGGATCCTGGTTCTGAATGGGGAAACTTCCACGTGTGGGGCTCTGCTGAGCTCCTCGTCCCTTTCCTTGCTTCCAATCTCAGCTGTCACAGGCAGTGCACCAATGCTCAAGACCTCTGTTTCCAGCCAAGGTGAAGGATTCCTTGCTTAGTTTCTTAATGTACAACTTAATTGCAAAGTATTGGCTATGACATTAAGTTTGGTTTGAAAGTGACGGTACGGTAATGGTTTTAATTTTAACTCTCTGCTTGAGAAGGCTGACTCGTAAACACTGGCTGACGGGCATATCTTTAATCTCACTGACAGTAAACCCATCTGTCAAAGATTCCAATTAATGCTCAGAGAGGGAGAAAAGTAATGCAATTCAAATTAGGTTAAATCATTTGAGTTAGAATTTGGGAGTTTTCCCCTTGAATATCTAAGATCTTTCTTTAAGATATTATTCTTCACAGGCGACGTCCAGTTGCAGTGGAGCAGTGGCTGGCTCTCTGAACACTGCCTTTGTGCCTCTGGAAAGGAGTGGCCAGTTGTTCATGGTTCTGTCTTACCAGTCAGCAGCAGTGCCTCAGGCTGGGAAGCTTCTTGTTTCTTGGGCTGTGTCACTCAGTGGTCTTTTTGCATTTCCCTCAGTAAAAATATGTATATTTCTTCCACACATTCCATTAGCTATAGATATTTGAGTGCTTCATAATTACGTTTTAGAAGACATAAAGTCAAATACACAGCAGGTCAGCAAGCACTCTGCACATTCTGAAGAGTGTTTTCAGTGTTCACAAATGAGCTTGTACAGCCCCACAGAAACACCAGAATAACCACACGGCGATGCCATCTGAATGTGCAGCTTTGACATGCACAGCAGGAGCCAGGCATTTTGCCCATACAGATACACTAAACATATACTTGTGATGAAATTTCAGTTGAGAACATTTCCTATTCACGTGATGCTTTTCAAAATCAATATTCTAGTCTTACTTTGACAGTTTAAGAAATCAACAGGCAAACATCTTTGTCTTCCATTCACTTTCCTTTTGCACCAGCCATTGCTCACATGGATGTAGGAAACGCCACTGAGATGACAGCATAAATGTGAACGGGTGCATCTGTAGCTGGACTCAAACTGCAAAGAACTCCTTTCCTCCCACTTCTCAGTGCTCTGAGAGAAACACAACTGTCCAGTGTTTGTCAGCTCTTGTTCAAGTCTTTCTGATAAGTCATCTCTCTATAATAGGGTGTCATACCTTTGTCTGCATCCATTTCAAACCTGAAAGGCTCTGTTACAAAAAGCTGATATTACTAGCCTGTGTTTCTCCAGTATTAGCCAGCTAATGATACGAGCTATGTGGCATTAGGTAAGAAATGACAAATGGATGCCCCTATGTTTGGATGTCTGCTACCTGCACAGCTGAGGCTTGCTTGAATGGAATCGTTGTAACAGACAAAAAAGAAATGAAGTGCTTATTCTTAAGCACGTTTTATTGCCATAGGACAAACTGCTATAAAGTTTTCAAGTATTCTGGGAAACAGTCGTTTTTATTTTTGTTTTTGTTTGTTTTTCTTGAGATTTGGAGGTGTTAAGCTTAATTTAAGAAGCAAACTTTACTCTCTATCCAGCATATGCAGTTGTCATGATTCTTAAGTGTGGCAGAGGAGGATGATGTGCTAAGCACCTCCATTTGACTTGCTTCAAACTTCAAGATCAAAGGAAGGCTTCTTGGTGCTTTGGCAGAGGTTAAGAACTAGACAACAAAGCCAGCCCTTGTGCAGGGTTTACATATTTATTGCAGAAGTTTCTAGGTGAGAACTTCAGAAGCTCAGCTTCATTTTTGCTGCTGACTTTATCCCTGGTATTTTTGTTCTTGGTGATCACCACAGCTCTGCACCCCATTACCCCCAGTCCAGACTCTGCATTACATTTGCTAATGTCACATCTGCTGTGAATGGAAGTTGGCCTTTCTAGCCCCTAGATACACTGATGCAAGCCCTACCTGTGCTGTGGTATGGAGTCATTCACATTTGGGTGTGACACCGTAGCTTTGCTGTGTTTGTCAGGGATCTAGTCACATTGCCTAGTTCACATTTTTACTTTTTTTTTTTAATTTTTATTTCTGGGAATGTTTTCCAGGCTGTCTTACACAGATGAATCTTGTTCCCGTGACCTGTGCATTGCATTGGGGAGTTACCAGCCAAGTCAGCCCAAGGGGCTTCACAGTAAGGGTCTGTCACCCTGAGCACTGGCACAGGCTGCCCAGAGAGGTGGTGGAGTCTCCTTCTTTGGAGATGTTCAAGACCCACCTGGGCACCTACCTGTGCAACCTGGGCTAGGGAGGTGCTTGGGCATGGGCTTGGACTCAATGATCTCTGAAGGTCCCTCCCAACCCCTACAATTCTGAGATTCTGTGATATGTCCCAATGGGCTGCACCCTCAGTCCAAGCATGGGCCCATTCTGGTGCTGTGTATAAACCTTTTGCTCTGCCTTTTTTCTTCTTATTTCCATTTGACAGTGCAGCCCTGGTTCAATACTTCCAATCAAGTGAGTCTGTATAATTCCTTTTGCAAATTCAGAAAAAAATATACCTGGCAATGCAAGGGGAGAAGTAGCAGAACTGCACTGTCCTTAGAAATACACTAGTGTGGTGATTTACCTCATAACTGTAGCTACTGCAGATACAACATATGAATAATAATCAGGAGAACCCCAACAAAACACAGACAGAAAGAAAACACAAACCCCTTCCATTCCAGATTTTAAAACCAGAGTCTGCCATACATGAAAAGTAGAAATGGGAACAGTAAACAACCATTCTTCTGCATTGTATAGCTTCAGTAAATGTACATAGCAACTTACATGGAACTTTTCTGTGAATGGATCTGAAATTCTGTGTCTCTACATCTGTACACAGGTACACTGGAAGATAAGCAAGGCTCCACTGAAAGAGAATGTTAATTTGCATGCAAATTTATTGATGAGAAAAACAGACACGAAACCCAGTAATAATAGGTGTGAGGCAAAAGCACTTCTACCTAGCTCGAGCATTAATGATGTCCGAGGTCTCCTAGAGTTAGAGGAAAAAATAGGTGTGCTTCCTCTCTATAAGGAAGAAGAGTTTTATTAATAATAATGGCTTCATACAAATGAAAATAGTAATTGATCTAATTTACATTATTAGTATGTAAACTATTCCTTAGTGAACTGCATAGGATGAAATCAGGCTAGCCACTCGAAAGGCTTGCTATTTGCCTGCGTGTGTTCCTGCCCTTGGTGTGAGATATTTGCTGTACAGCTGGCAAATTATTAAGTGATTTAATTTCAGCAAAGAGCAGCACTCTGCAGATGACGTACATGAACACAGCTATCCAGAGTGTTATATGTTGTAACAAAGAGTCTTTGTGTATTTCACAGCACAAAGTTCTTTGCTTTTAGCTTTCTTACACTTTATCCCTTGCTATTTTTTAATTCTGATATGGAGGCTGGAAATTAACCCGTATTTAATCCTATCACTCCTCTCATTTAGTAAGCGCTTATTTTTGCTCTTCTGTGCAATGGCAGTAAAACTGGACTGGCATTTAGGTATTAGTCATTTGCCCTCTCAGGAGAAGCAATGTTCAGCACACCATATTTCTCACTTGTTCTCACAGGCAAACATTCATCGAGGTAGTCTGGGTATGTTCCTGAACAACTCCCCATTTCTCATTCATTTATCAGCAGTGAGGATGACTCAGTTCCACGGGACGATGGTTTGGATCAGTGGGAACTGAATGCTATTAGCAGCCCTTCAATAGCAACCTGCATCCACGTGGATCAGCCCTTCTGCTCACCAGGGCTGCAGTTCCCTGCAGTTCCCCGGGTGAGAGCTCCTAGAGGACATTAGCAGATGAGATATATTTTAAAAGGGTGTTTTCTCCAGGGACCTTCCTATTTCATCCAGTGCGCCAAGGTGTTTGAAAATACACAGTAACACGGCTCATTTCTACTCTTCAGAAGTCTCAGAGAGCCTTGCATGATATTTGTGTGCACCAAAAGCCCTCTGACATAACGTCCCCCATCACCAGGTTGGGCTGCAGCAGCTGCTTCTTGCTGACAAGATCACCAAAAGGTTTTGGGGAGAGAATGGAGAAGAAGATAACAGCCAGCTGAAATGGTCATGTAATTGGCAAAGTTGTAATTACCCTGAATGTGATGCCATGAAGTGCAGTTTGTGTCTGTCAGATGCTGCACCAGGCTATGGGCTGTGTTTGAGGGACGATTGACTCCAGCAACCAAATGAAAGCTCACCAAACTGCCCGCGAGGAAAAGCACTACAAGAGGGGTCAGGGAAACCAAGTGGGCCAAATTCAAACATTGAATCCTTTCCATTACATTAAATGGTCTTTTTACACTCAGAAATTGCAGTGGGCCAAGTGCTGTTCCTAGAAGAACTTTTATGTTCTTGTAGAGCAACTGAAGGCAGTATCTGATCCAGTGCCCTGTCGTTAATCACCAAAACAGTAAAGAAAACCCAGCGTTATGAATGCATTACCAACCAATGAAAAACAGCATTGCAAAGCAAAGTGGCAGGTGGATGCATTTGCTCATTATGTAATAAATAACCCAAGCAGTTAATGCCTTTGCTGGTTAATTGCTTTGCCTTCTATTTTAGACCAGAAGAAGTCCGATCTGAATGTAAATTGGGGCGCCATATTCATCATGTACCACTTTTTATGACTAATTACCTTTCTTCTACATTTAAACCACTAAAGCCATTTGAATTTCAGACTTGCAAGCACCATTCTCACAATTTAAAACTTCAGCAAGGGATCACAGATTATCTGAAATTCACTACTGGCCATTAAACCAATACTTCAGATCACTGAAAAACAAAGTGTTACTGCAAAGATTATTTGTTGTGCGAGTGCTTGCGGAGCTCTGTGCTATTTGCAGAGCAGGCTAATGAAGTATGGATGTGTTTACAAAGGACTGTTCATAAGAGATCATTTCAAGCACTCCAGTCAGGACTTTCTATTTGGTACATTTAATTGTGCTTTTACAATAACAGTGGGGTTCTTAAAAGAATAATTTTATTATTGAAGATTCATTTTCAGATCAGGGGGATTTTTTTCTTTCTTTCTTTCTTTTTTTTTTTCCTGTGAGTATCCACACAGGGAGGTTGAATTACTGCAGATGGTTTAGCCTGGAGGAAAGCATGAATTTTTAACAAACTGTAATTGCAGAACACATTTCCACGACAGAGAGCTTTTGCGCCATTCATCCCTTGAACCTATTTTCTTATTTAATATTTTGATAACTGTTTTTTTCTGCTACGAATCCATAATGCTGAAAATCCTTTCAAATGTGCCAGCAGCACGTAGCCTGCCACTCACGGTGCCTGGCTTTGGTTGGCAGTGAGTTGCAGTACCTGGCAGGATAGGGGCACCTAATGCTCCACAGGATAGTGGTGTCTGGGGGGAGACAGCATCACCCAGGGTCAGCAGACAGCCTAACCAAGCTTCCTGCTGTTCTCTCATTCTGTACTGTGTTTGTACTTAACCAATCCAGCCCGGAATAGAAGTGGCCTTAATCCAACACTTCTATTTTTCTGACTTTCCTGGGGAAATTGAGGACATAAGGAGAAAGCAAACTTTTTTGGGTCTGTCTAGTCCGATGCCAGCTCAGTTCCATCACAGTCTGTGCCAGGTATTTCCAGGTGCTTACACAG
The DNA here is from genome assembly GCF_038088225.1 of Cyrtonyx montezumae. Taxonomy (NCBI): domain Eukaryota; kingdom Metazoa; phylum Chordata; class Aves; order Galliformes; family Odontophoridae; genus Cyrtonyx; species Cyrtonyx montezumae. The sequence goes on along the minus strand of NW_027072100.1, from coordinate 12,604,724 downwards.
GGCTCACCAACCTGCCTCGCTGTGCAGATGTTGCAGTGACTGCATGCCAACTTCCCAGAATGCTTCCCTTCTCGGAGTGGGTTACTAAGACAACAGTTCCACTCAATTCTTTAAAGCAAATTCACATTTTGAATGATCTTAACCAGTCCTTCTGCCACTCCTTGCATTTCTTCAGTCATTTTTAGCTCCCACACTGCCTCAGGGTAGTTGCAGGGTGCTGACTTGTTAATTATACAGTCTTTCTATTCCCTGAAATGCCTAAGAATATGCTGGCAGATGCTGCTGTACTCATTCTCATTTAGAACTGGTATGGGATGCTGGTGGAGAATGACTGCTTGATGCCCATCTCATGGCTCAAAAGGCAAGTACTGGGTTTCTGGTACATGCTTATGTACACATCCATCACAAGAATGTAGCATCACATTGTGGTTTCGAAGCATGATGATTCAGTTCACTGACACGCCGTTCCTCATAATGTGAAGGGGACTGAAAACCTAACGATGGGATGAGGATTGGATTTAATGTTTTAAGCTTACTAAAATCCCTATGCATTAATGGTCCTTAAAGAATCCATGAATATAGCTCTGAGGTAGCACTGCTGAAATTAAGCATTCATGCGGAATATTACCTTCCTGGGGATTTGACTATTGCTATACATTTTGCATTGAGAGTGGTCCACAATAACAAAGATGGTTGGCAGTAGAAAATCTTAAGAAGGAGGAGAGATTAGATCAAGAAAACACCCCAATCACATAAATCATTACTCCGGGGTGAAATGTAATGAGTATTTTTTTAAACATGAGCTGTCTGCACTGTGACATCCATTTAACACCGTACCATCACACCGCACCAATAATTTGTTAAGTTTAATGAAATCCTTCTCCCCACTCACATCACCCATGCTTTTGATTAGTCTGAAGGTATTCACAACAATACTCAGTATTGATTTCCCTATAAAGACTGTTTCTTGGGCCTTGGGGAAAGACAAGGGAGCAAGTGACACTGTGACCGAACAGATTTCAGATTGATGGGCTGCTCTGCTATGACTAAAAGAAATGATAAGCACCTTGTGGTATTAATCCCTTCATGACAGCCCATCCTAATTGCACTACGTATAGAAAATTCAGCTTCCAGGGTTAAGCCATCCTATTGCATGTCATCCATCCTAGCAGTGACATCTACCTTTTCAGGACAGAATGCTGAATAAAAATGGTGCAGAAGAGCAGATGCTCTGCCGAGGCATTTTCCAAGTTCTGTGGCACCTTTGACACTTCCAAGCAGACACAAACAAACTCCCACACAGATCATCATGATAGAAATGTCTCTGCAGCCACAGGTGAAAATCTGGACCAAAGGAAATAGCCTCATTTGAAAAAACAATTGCAAGAGAGGGATCTGCCTGAGACGCCATGTTTATCCACTTGATGTTTTCACTCGCTTCTACAAAGGAAAAGTGGTCTGACATATACAGCATTTACTTCCCCACTGGAGAAATGAAAGCATCCATTTCACAAATAAATTATGGCCATATTTTCAACTGCTTGCATCTTTTCCTCCCGATCTCTCACCTGTATCTCAGTCACAAACACCAAGGATGTTGATCACTGGAATCTTGCTAATTCTCCATGGGGAACCAGGGGTGCTGATTTCCAGCCTTATCAGCCAGGGGACAAATGGAGCTCTTTGTCTTACTGAGTTCTCTTTTGTTCCATGAATTACAGTTTTGATCCAAATCTCATTAAACTCTCAGTGTGCATTGGATCATTTTGAAAAGCTGCTGTACTTCATTCTGTGAGCTGTTAGGAAGAGGTGAAAGCCTCCACCAACTGTCTGGGTTTGGTGTCATTCTCCTGATGCTCCTTAACCACTGATGAAAGGTGGCTGCAGAATTCTGATAACAATGACATAGGAAAATCATACTAACAACTTGTTAGCTGCATTTCTGCAGCTTAAATTGTTTTAATTGCAGCCCTTAATTGCTTCCTTGGGTTAAGCTTCAGCAAGCAACTAAGAATATTTTTCTCCATGCAGCAATAGAGAAAGTGGGAAATGTATAATATGCAATATTTATGTGTTGTCAACAGAATAGAGATGGGAATGGTTTTACTTTGACACAGCAGATTTTGTTTTTTTTTTCTTGCTATTTATTATTAAAGTGCAACAGCAATTGCTGTGACCACAACGAATGAGAGTTACAGGGAATTAATGTGAGACAGAAGTATTATTTTTGACCTTTTTTTTAGCTCCTTAATTTCACCAAGGGCCATGAAGGTTGATCACATCTGTGATCAGGGGGAATCAAGCTGAAGTTCAATTGAAATTACAGTGGCTACATCTTAAAAACTGACTGACTCTGAAATTCTTGCCATGGAAATAAGAGTTTTAAGCAGTAGTATAATACTTTCCTGACTGTCATATACATTCTCACTTGCTCTGAGTTCATTTGTCACATATATAATCATTGCTATTAACCGTAAGAAATTTTCTGCAACTGAAAGGCACTGTCAACGAGGCTGTTTGCAGTTATTCGGTTTCAGTGCAGCAATAAGCCTAAAGCCCTCCCTCCATATCATGAGTTATTTCAGGAGCCCTCTTCAGCTTCATCATACTGGCTTTGGCATTGTTGTTCCTTAGCTTTGAGCAACATTTTTTTTTATCCAAATATTCATAGGAATAAATAATAATAATTAAAATAATTCTCCCTCTCTTGTGTTTATTGGTAAAAATATTTCCCATCTCAATTCATTCCTGACTGTACTTACCAGGTGCACACACTCACAGGTTGCTGTATGATGTTTGCACTGAAAATGCCTTTGTTGGTCAAGGAAGCTTTTTGTGCATGGTATGGCTGCTCACCTTTGGAAAACGAAAGGCAGCAGGTTTTCTTGGCTTGATGGATTTCTGTTATCTCTACGTGAGAACACTGCAATGGCTTTTCACCATCCTAAGCAGGTTAAAATTGCTGTCCTTGTAGCTGAGGTCTTGGATAGTATTGCTCACACTCTGCCCTTCTGTCCATTATGGTTTATATATGATGGTATTTTATAGTTAATAATGGTGCTTCTGCTGAAGTCTGGTGTTGCTAAGTACACTCCAGCTCAGTTTCTCATTCTGCTTAGCTGGTTGCATTAGCTGAATGTCCTTAAACACTGTCAGAAGTGAAGTCAACATAAATACCTATAATAATTTTTCTGCTTGTTAAATTATTATTTTTTTTCTTCAAGGTTAAAGTAAAACATATTCAAAAATCACAGAAGGATAGTTGCAGAGTGTTGTCTGGAATTATTAAACTTGTCTGGGGCTGAGTTATCCATTAAGAGATGTGCAGACCTGGGTGAAAACCGAAATCAAACTGCTGGTCATAAATCTTCTGACTCTAATCAGTAACTAAGAGATGGTGCAGAACGAGTCCTGTTCTGGGTCATGTTATTACTCTGAAAGTAAAACAGCCAGAAGGGTAATTCACAAAACTAAAAAAATATTTAGTGATGATATTAAGGAGGGAGCTGGGGCACTGAAAACCTTCAGATTCTCATAGCAGTGGCAATCCAGGCTTGAGAGGTGGCTCTAATACCTGAATATATTTAAAATGGATTTACAGATTCCACTTGATGAGTTGTATTTCAGCAGTGTTTTCAAGGAGCTGTTAGCAATGCCATGTAGTCAAGCTGCTTAATTTAAGATAGATACACACAGAAAAAAGCTCACGGGGGAAAATGATGAAGAACAGTAGTCGACAATTAGCAACTGCTTACACTTTTAAAGCTAGAAATCTCACAACTGGACCTTTTAAAACAAGAAATTGGACATATGTGTTTTTCTCATGAAAAGAACCAGTTGGCAAGCACATTAATGAAAACAATATGAGCAATTAGATTTGCAATTATACATTTCATTTTATTGGCAAACATTCCTTCTGCAGTTTGAAATAAAGTAGAAAATGTGATGAGTAGCTTTAGGATGACACTAAATATTACACATAAATGCTCCTTAGCAAATCTAGCCCAAGCACATCTAATGGAGACCACTGATTTTCATAAAAGGAAATAACATTTGGTTAAAGTTTAATGTTAAGGAAATGAACTGTCACAAATATAAGGCTTGAACAGACTGAGAAGGGATGACAGCAACGCCTGTTTCAGGCCCAAATGCTGCTAAAATGCCATGGTAACACTCATGCATTATTTATTTCCATGACTAAATATAAGCACTTTTGTTATCCTGAACTGAACCACAATTGGGAATTAGAGATTTGTTTTTTTGTTTTTTGTTTTTTAATAAAGCTCATCAGTATTGCCAATCTATTAGTGTTACCAGGCAAGGCTTGCAATTCCCCAAGTACTTTGACCCTCTCATGCTCTGCATCCTCAGCACTGTGCCAGGTTGGGTGATGGGGACAGAAACCCACGCCTGTGTTTCCACCAGGTGACAGATGCTCCTATGAGCAGTGGCAAGACCTTCCAAAAAGAGGGAGAAAGCTGCCACAAAAAATTATTTGGTGGTGACACCTATCCAGATCTCTCTGAGCAACCTCCTCACAGTGAAGCAGGCAAAAAATCAGGTTGATGGCTGCATGGGCTGCCTTGGCAGCTTGCAAGCCATTACTCAGGAACCTCCTGTACTACAGTTGCAGATCTCAAGTGAATTCCTGCACTAGTTAGTTGTGGACTATTTCTTGATGTCCTAAGTTTGCAACATGAGTTGGGCTTGGTAACCATGAGGACGGCTTCCAACACAAAAGCTCAAGGCCAGTGTGACCAGTAGTGCAATGTCATTCAGCTGAAGAAAACGGAATTCTGCCAGTTTAGATTCAGTGAGACCCTAAACAAAAGCTTTTAATAATATTACAAAAAGCCTCCTTCAAAATTGTAATAAAATGACTCTTGGAGGAACATGACAGTTAGGTACACAAATCCCATTGGAAATTCATTAAGATCTGGCTTCCTTATGCTATTCTGGAAAGCCCAGTACGTACCAGCTATTCCTGAAGCATGGAAGTGATGCCCAGTTCTGCAACAGTGCCCAGAGCAGATCATGCTGCCAGGTTTGCTGTCCTGCTTCAAGATTTGGCAATCCAAAGGGACAGGTACTGTTGTTACAGCAAGATTAGACACCACTTAAAAATGTCTTTTTCTCTCCCATTCATTTGACCCTATCTTGTTTTGAAAGGAAAAGACTGAGGTTGAGTGTATAAATTCCTAAGGACTCACTCTGAAAGAAAACAATTTGCATTTCAATATAGTAAGACAGATGGCACGTTTAGTTTGATCATAAATTGTGTGTGAAATCCTTCTATCCAATTTCCTGTTTACTAAAATGTATGGAAAAAGATCAATTAGGAGCTGAGTAGGTAATTATCAGAATGGTTGGTTATTGGCTAAGGCATAAAGTAGGGGAAGAGAACCATACCCACCCAAACCACCCATGCTGTATAGGAATTCAGTAGCTGAGCTTTCAAAGGAGAAATGAATACAATCTATTTAAAGGAAAATCTAATGTTTCAAGGTTTCTGTCCCAGGTGGGAGCTGCAAGGCCATGGAATGGTGTGGCCATGTGTCTGAGGCTGTGCTCTGAGCACCATGGCCAACCCATGTGTTTCTGTGAATGGTAGATTGTAACTCTTCAGCATGATGCTTTTTAGCACCTTACAACCTTCTACCTTAGTGCCTTTTACCACTCAAATTTGCATATTATTAATACCCGCTGAATGTTTTTAACGTATTGTAAGTTATTTATTGAAAGAATGTTAAAATAAAGTGATAGATGAGTCCAGCCACAGATGCCAGAGTTAAATTTGAATTAATCTAGCCTTTAAATGTCAGGAAATAAATACGCTGCTGACAAGACATGTTAATGTTGTGCAGTGTGTGTTTCTCAAGTTGTCTCTGTTGTTTTTGTTTATGAATGAGTGCTCTTTGTATGCTTCTGCCTGGGCTTTTCTCCCCCTTTCTGTTTCTGCTAGTCGCTGTGTAAATCCCCATTTAGGACAACAGATGAGTCCCCAGAGCCAGCTGAGCTGTGGCAAGCAAAGTCACCTGTGTTAATGAATACTCATTTGAAATAATTTACATGAGAGATGCAATTTACAATGTTTTCTCTGTAAATTGCATGAAAATCAAGGATAATTGGGCACTGAGTCATTCTTCTCTGTTCCTCAGGGAAATAACTGCATGAGGAAGGTCTGTGTATCCCACCCAGATCAGTCAGATGTTCAATTTTTTGTCAGCTGTGTTAGAAAACCTCATAAACTTTGGGCAGTGGTATACAAATATTTTTACTGACAGTCCAAAACCTGACTTTTTCACATAGCTTTGGAGTGAGCTGACACGTAATTGAAATTAACCCTCTGGTAACCTTTTTTTTTTGTTTTAGACAACCTGCACCAGTGCTGGAATCTCCTCAAAATCTCAAATGATGACAATAACTCCAAGCCCTGGGCACTGTGAGCAGTGTGATGAATTCCTACTGTTGCTGACCCAGAGCCCAGAAAGCTGAGAAGTTCTGTAGTTTTGGGAAGCTTTTCTAGACCAGACTGTGGGTGCAGAGGCTGGGAAGCACTGTGGCTGATATTGCTACTGTATTAGGAACTGAACCCAGCCAAGCCCCCTTAAATCTTCAGTAACACTTGAGCTTCATTGTAAGTGCAAATGCAATTAATGGTGTCTCGCAAAGAAAGGTCACTAGCGATTCAGTCCGAAGCACTTGCAGTTGCAGGGTGGTTAGCAGAAATGTGCAAAATCTATGTTCCATAAAGAACCTCTCACCGTGTGGTTATGGAGTTATGCAACAGTCTGATCACTATGTCAGTAGTGAAGCAGAAATTCCAGATTTGTTTCTGTGTAATAAAAAGAACATCTTACTGTCCTGGTGTCTGCCTCATTTGAGCTCATCTTTGTTCTACAATGGCTGTTTTGAATTTCCATTTCTGAAGTTCATAAGAAAACCTATCAATACGGGCTGCCCTTGCAAAGAAGTGGGGAGCAGATTCTCATATGTGAACTGAGGGTTCTCGATTGCATGTGCAGGAGTTGGGTGACACAGCCTTTTGTCTCAGCTCCCCTTATGGACAGTCAGTACATCCCTGCAGCAAGCTGTCTTCTTCGATACTGCAGTGTAGAGCTCCCGTGATTCAGTCATCATTCTTTCTCAGTAGTTTGTCTTTCTCATAAAGGGGATGAGCTTGCTTTGGCTTTTCAGCACATCACAAAGCACAGCTCTTCTTTCACCAGCTCCATGTGAAGGGACTGACATATCGGGAGGGTGACGCAGAGAACAGAATCCATCCTTCATGCCTTTCCCTTTCAATAGCTCCAACGTGCGTGGCTCAGCAAGAGCCCTGACTATGCCTACCTGCAAGTCATGCTGCAGTGCTGAACGAGACTTCCTTTTCTGTTCATTCATTTTATTCATGTGCCCAGTTCTGGTAACTGCTCGCACCAATATCACTGCATAACTGCACAACGAAACGTTAAAATGTGGCCCCAAATCTAGTGATTATAGAAGGCAGCTCACAAAATACCAAACTCCGCATTGCAAACTGACACTACTTGATATCTTTTCCAAATGCCATCTGCAAATACTATAATTAGAATATATAGTTATTTCTACCTCATTTAACAGCAACAAAAAGATCAAAAAAACTTTCAGGCATAAATTTTCAGAAGGCATGCAGCAATAAATGCTTCAATACGCACTGAGACAAGATAAGAATTTGCCTTGTAGACATGTTGTTAACACAGACATCAAATTATCTTGACATGAGCTCAGTAATTAGTATTTAGGCAAAACAATGGAAAATAAATTTCACTGGAATCAATCACTATTGAGATATCTACAAGTATGTACACTGAAATCAAATTTAGAAACAAACAGTTCACATTTAAGAATGTGATATATTGTAAAGAAGCTTCCATCTGAATTTTCAAGTGGAAGTCTTAATATCTGGGTTTAATCTGAAACTTGGAAGATGCTTTTTCTTGCAGTTTGGGTCTCGAGGAAATCTTTCACTGTCTTGGAAAAGGCTGTCCTGTCCCAGGAGGCGTTTATTGTCAGTGATGATTGGGCCATTTGGGGCTTTTAGAGTGTGATTTCATCCCTTGACTGCAGAAATGGCCAAGAAATGGACCTGAGAGATCTGAGCAGCCCAAGTCCAAGTGTACAGATGTGAATACTGCCCTGTGCCCGTTGCACAGCCATACCCAGTTGTGCTTTTTGGGACCTACTCTAGGAACAGCGTTCCTGTGCTGGCTGCTGCAGGAAATACCAAGCATGCAGCCAGGAAGGCTCCATCACTCCAGCTCCTCCACAGCCAAAGATCAGAGCGAGCTGTCAGTCCCAGAGCTGTGCTTTGATACACTGCAGACTCTGATAAATTACGAATAGGAACAGGAAGGATGGATGGTGACCTCGTGACCTGCTGCTCTGTCCTGCCTAATCCCCCCAGCCATGTTCTGCAGATGCAGGAAGGCCCCTTGATGTATGTCCACAGGAAAGCGGCAATGAAAAAGTTGCTTAAACGTTTCTAACTGTCACTGAAATACAAAGCAAGCAAAATGAATGTTGGTTGTTCGGTGTCTAACGTTCCCCTGCATTCACTTGGCTTGCAGATATGCTCAGGATATATTTATTTCTATCTTAATATGCACTGTGTTGACAGTAATTTTGTGAGGGACAAAATATTACAGGCAGAACCAGAGTTTCGGTGAACAGATGCATTGCATTTGCTGCTTCCCTCCTCCTGCTCTCCTTTCTGCCTCTCCCCATCTCGCTCTGCACGAAGCAAAATCACTGGAACGAGCAGCACAGAGACAAGGTGCTGCCAGTGCCTGCTGCCTCACTGCTGCTATGCAACATGGCACGTTGGCCTGCTTAATGGATTATTTATTGTCATTAAATATTGATTATCAGTTGCTTATGCTGACAGGCACTTCGGGTGCGAGTCGCTGTGTGCCCACGTGACATCATGGTGGAGTGAACTGCTCAGTCTCATGAACGTTCATGTTTTGACACAGACAGACATCCGCATGGTAATTCTGCCAGTGCTTTATTTGTGCATTGCACGAATGCCACTCTATACCCAATGGACTCAAAAATCCCCATGGCACAAAATGTTGGGTTTTGTTGCCCTTGGGGAGGAGGGATGCTGCCCCAGGAAGCTTGGCCAACCTTGCTCAGGGTTCCTCCACTTGGATTCCTCCTTGCTGTGCCACCTTACTGCCCCGTCGGGAGCGAAGCACAGAGCTGTGACAGCAGAGTGTTGGAGAAAGCTTTTACTTCCTGCAGAACTCACTCCTTCCAAATCCATGAGTACAATGGTACATAAATGGCAGAGAACTGCAGAGAGGTTCTGTGCTGCAAGTTGGCAGCTGCTTTCATCACACCCCAGTGAGGGGACAGTGAGGCACAAAACCCATCACTGCATTGCAAAGTGTGGTAAATTCCAAATAAACAATTTTTTTCTTCAGAATTAAATAGGCCAAGGTTTGCTTAATGATCCAAGGCAACCCTACAGATTTTGCCTCGCATGAAATGGATTTCTAGGTTTGCAGCAGATTAGTAAAGCAAACAACAAAACAAAAACAGCAAACACTTTTTCTTAAGCAATGATGCCTTTTTAATTTTGCTCATTACCCGTTGCGTTTCCTTGCAGTTAGAATTAATCCAAATTCAGAATTTCCACTAAAACTGAAATGTCAAAAGTTTGCCTCACACCAAAGCAGGATTAGGCGAAGGAATGTCAAAGGCTCTTCAGGGAGGTTCTGCATGAGAGGCATTGCATTCTGCTAACCTCCGAGTGCTTGATAAGGTCAGAGCACTTCATTGTGGCGTTATCATTTCTAAGCTACTCTGAGAAATGGAAAGAATCGTGGAATAATGTTGGCATGCTGACCTTACGGACACAAAATGCTGTGGGACCTTTTAATAAAAAGGAAAAAAATACATTGATGCTTGCTGTACATTTCAGGGTGATCAATTCAGGGCCTTCCTCAGCCTGGCCCCGCTTGGCTCATAGCAGCTCCATGTGTGCTCAGGAGTACCAGAAGATGCTGCACTGGACATCCCATTGACGTGTGCCAGATGTCACCTTCAGGCTGATGACACATCAGGAACATGGGAGGTGACACGCTGCAAATACAGTGAGGTGAACATCCTTTCTTCTTAAAATGTCAGTATGGCACTTGGAAAAAAAAATAAAGGATCCCTTCATCTTCAGTGAAAACCTGTAACAGCGATTTCTGCTTTCAGAGCCTTCAAAGCCAAGCAGCTCATTGCAGGGCAGCACGGTGACAGATGAGAACGCAACAATAATCCACTTAAGCTATTAACAGCAGTCTGGTACTTCAAAGTGACCCCTGAAATAAGAAGTATAAGTAAATAACATTGCCATTAAAAGGAAAAGAATTTACGTATCAATGAAAGCTTATTAAAAATGTTTTGTACAGTTTGGAATAAAGATAATGGGGCAGCATTTCCTTACAGGGAGTGCCATGGTCCATAGGCCCCCAGGGAATGGGGAGGACTGCTGTCAAAACAAGGAGAGAACTTTGTTTCATAGTGATAGCAGCAGCTGAAAACCCAAACAATGAGATTTTCTGGCACATTTTTGAAGCACGTCTAACGCACGGAAATTAAAATGCATTTTCTCTTTGAACTCTAGCACGTGCAAGGGATTTGGGTTGTTCAAAGCTGAAACAGAAGTGGACACTAATATCCGAATTCATCAAAGAATGAGCACAGGATTAAGTCTGGCTGTACTTAGCAGAGCTCTTCAGGATGTTTGTACCTGCAGAGTGCACTGCAGCTGACCAGCTCAGCAGGATGCAGCTATGGGCACGGGGAGGGATTAGGAAGCAGAGCCTCAACTTGCTGAAAAGACACCTGAAGTGGCTCTGTAATTCATTTCCCATCACACGTGTCTTTGAAATCAAAACAAATACTCTCTCTTTTCAGAACACACTCGATTCTCCCAGCATTGCTGTTTTCACAGCGTTTGAGATGGTGAAATACATTTGCACGCCGAATGCACAGTGCTCTGCAGGAGCAGCAGGGTGGGAACCTGAACCCTCAGAGCTTTCAGCCAGAACTGACAGCCAACCAAACGGTGCAATTTCCGAGTTTTTTAAGGGACATTTTATCTGAGTGCAAGGGCTCATCTCAGAATAATCGAATTTCTGGGGTGTTTTCGTGCAAGGGTGTTGCAGTTTTTGTTGTTTCTAGCTGTGTTATTTTGTGCGTTCTGTAAATTAGCAAACAGGAGAGGGAAGTGTAAAATGGTAAAGCAGACTCCAAAACAAGGACTGCAGAGCTGTCTCCTTCATCCTAAGCGAGTCAGCCCTTCAGCTGGAAAGTCTTATGCTCCATCTCTGTAACCTTTTGGTCAATTCATATCTTGTAAAGCCTTGCAAAGCACAGTCACCTCTTCAAGCAAGAGCAGAAAGCACTATGCTGCTCCCACAGTGGAGCAACCAGCACTGCTGTGACTGCTTCCAAACTGAAGGAGCTGTGCATGTAAACCAGAAAGGGGCCAGACTTACTACAAGTGAGTTTTGCAGTATTTGAACGGCCAAACCAACGTGGGCATCATTCCCACCTGCTCAGCTCGGTGTGAGGTGCTCTCCTTGGTGAGCTCTGCTCTGCTCCACCTGCCTTCTCCCTACTCAGTTTGACATTTGTAGAGCACGATAATTGTCAAAGTCACCTGGCTGACCTCTTCCTCAGTCTGCCTATAATTGGGGTGCTATTAAAAGACGTGATGAAGAGATGAACGGTTCCTCTTTCCAGGACACAGTATTTATAGCATACCACTAACAGGTAACCTACGGGCAGCAAGCAGGGTCACTGGAGCCCCAGTGCTTGACGGTGTTGGCACATTCCTGGATAAGGAGAAGTGGGGCTGCAGGAGGCAATCCCCGGGCCCAGAGCCAGGAGCTCGTCCCTCACTGCAAGCACACGGTGCCTGGAAAATGCAGCACCCGCTCGTGTGACATTTCCAAGACATGAAGTGTGCCACGGGACACTGTTCTGAGCGCAGGTCGCGGCTCCGGTTACCGGCCGTCGGGAGATGCTTGGGGCTGAGCCACTTGGCGGACTTCCAGGCATCTGCAAGACTTGCTGGGAAACCCACTTTCCTCCGGGGAAAACCTCAGATCAGAGCGGATTCCTCGGCACAGAAGGGCAGAGCCGACCTCTGCCAACCGACCCCCGGCAAGCGCCGGGCGGGCACATCACCGCATCTCCGACACAAGGGACAAATCTCAGCATTCCGCTCCCGAGAAACCAATTTGACGGCGGGGCTCGGAAAAGGAGCGAGGGAGGATGCGGGGCGGGAGCTGCCGCAGCCCTGCCCCCCCCCCGGCCCTGCCCCCAGCCCTACCCCCCACCCCCCAGCCCTGCCCGCCGCGGGGCCGGAGCGCTCGGTGGGGCGGAGCGGCTCTCTCGGAGGTCTGCTGCTGTGCCGGTAAGGGCTGCCCGAGCTGCCCCGGCCCCATCGGCTGCCTCCGACTTTCCCGATCAAGGATGGCCTCTAATTTCAACGACATCGTGAAGCAGGGCTACGTGCGCATCCGGAGCAGGCGGCTGGGGGTGAGTGCTGGTCCCCTCCCGGCGGCACCTGCCTTGGGGATTTTCTTCTTTCTTTTTCTTTCTTTCTTTCTCTCTCTCTCTTTTTTTTTTTTTTTTCTTTTCGTGTGATTGTCTTTGTCTTGTTTGTGCAAACTGCGCTCTCCGAATATCTCCGCGGAGGAGGCGGAAATCTACGGGGAGATGAATCAAGGCATCTTAAACGCACACATCCACGCGTCGCGTACGTGCTCGTATGCAGCCGTGTGTGCTTTTAGCGTTCCTCTCCCGGTGGGTGTGCTGCTGCCGAGGTGCCCATACCCGGAGCGGGGCACCCGCCCGCCGCCAACTTCGGGCCGGGGCCGCGGGCGGAGGGAGCACTGAGCCCCGGGGAGGGGCAGAGGGATGGTCGGGAATGGGCTGCAGGTGTCCTCGGGAACTGGGAGTGCGGGGGAGCTCCGGGCCGGGGGGGCCGTGGCTTTGCCTTGCGGTCTGCAGCTGCTGGAAGTCTCGGTGTTCCTGGGTTGTAATAAATCGGGGTTTTAAGCTCCGCGTGGGGCGGGTGGAGTCGTTGCCGGTACCTTTCAGGGCTTTAAATTTTACCGCGTGAGAGCGTGGCGAAATGAAAAATCTCCAAACCCTCATTCCTCCTTTCTTTCCTGATTTCATTTTAAACTTGGGAGTCTGTTCTTGAGCTTCCACCACGCGCTCCTGGTTTCGGCGGCAGCCGCCCGATAGGCGGTACAGCATCAGGTGCCCTGCGGGTATCCATCGTGTCCCTGCACACCGGGGCTGCTCCTCCGCCCGACCTGCAGCTGCACCTCCCGCTTTGTGCCTATCAAGTGCCTTAATGGACGTATCTCAGGACAAAAAGGCGGCTTATTTCTTGTGTTTCCGACAGCTGACAATTGCCAATTGTTTGTAGCGTGAGTTTTAAGCCTAGGTTTATTATGGGGTGTGTTCCATCATTAGAAAGTTTCTGCTGATTACAAGTTAGCTTCATTCTCTTTGCATGCCCGTGTTCAATAGAACCTATGCAGCTCATCTCCCTGACTTGTTTGGGAAGTGGAAAGCTTTTTAATGTGGTCCTGCAAGCAGCTCAGAAGGGAAGATGCTGTTTTTTCTTGTACCTGTACTTCTGGGCATTGTTCATTCTTTAAGAACCATACAGTTCAGTGACAGATGGAGATCACGTCATTCTGAGAGAGCCTGTAGTAAATTTGGCAGAGTCTGCGTATGGCAGCCATCCTTCCAGCACCGAGTGTGTATTGGTATTCAGTTTGTTCCTGCATGAATAAAAAGTAACGTTAAACTTTGACACATCTTTCCCTGCTCTGACAGCGAAACCTAAAGGGAGGAGTGTGAACAGGGCACATCTACTCCGAGATGAGTAGAAGTCCTGTTAATGCCCTCGGCTTCCCTTTATTAAAGCTTTCCAAAGTGCTTTGAGGTGGTGGTGGTGAGAAAGTGCTCAGCATCCTCTCAGCAGGAGTACGTTTGTCACTGAAGTGCAAGAAACAGAGGAGGAAATGGAGAAAGACTCCAGAGCCCATGGAAATGGAACTAGTGTTAAGTGTTTTCTTTGACAAGACAACCACTTTATTTGATGTAATTTCTTCTTATTCCAGTGGTTTGTGTTATATCAATGGCTGGCGGGTGTGAAATGGGTGATGGAAAAAGTGCTTTAGTGGAGTCCCAGAGTGACTGTGCTTTATGGAGTTGTTAAAACGAAGAGCCCAGAATTGTCTGTTCCAGGCTTCCCTTTGGCTCTGGGCTTGCTGTCCCAGTGGCTGTCCAGCACTGAGGGAAGGAAGCCAGTAGCTGTTAAGTGGTGTCAAGAGTCCGGAGCTGTGGACGTGAGGTGCCTGTAAGCAGCAAGTAGTTTTGTCAACAGTTGTGCTTTTTTTCTCCTTAAAGTTTTCAGTTTAAGATATTGCTCCTCTACTTACGAGCAGACATCAGAAATACAACTGCAGGCGTCCTCCTGTAACTTGTGTTTTCTGTAAGCTCCTTAAGAGTCCAGCATCCTGCTCTACAAGATCCAAGTGAAAGCGGGTACTTGGGTTAACTGTGATTAACCTGAGGTCTTCAGATACAGGACAAGGTTGTTTGCCTGAAGTAGCAAAGCACCTCGTTCAGAACAGCCCCAGTGAACCTCTCCCTGCTCCTGCTGCCTTTTCCTCCTTGATCAGCTGAGGATGTGCACAGATGGTGCAGAAGAGGGCTGAGCTGCTGCTTGGTTTTAGGGAAAGCTTCAGTTCAATATTACTTGGAGGCAAATGGGAGGTTGGCTCCTTCAGAGGAGAAGGAGCTGTGCAAACAGGTTTTTATGGGTAGCTACATTGTGGAGGGCTCTGCAGCACACAGGAGCTGGAGGTGGGAAGTGAAAAGCTGTGCCTTGACAGCATCACGAATGACAGCCCTGCTCCAGCCCTGAGCACAGCTCCTGCTAGCTGGGAAGGGGTTTGGTGCTATGTGTGCTGAGGTGTAAGGGGGAGTTACTGAAATCTGTTCAACATTATGGTGGCACAGCCACAATCAGTGCGTTGTCCTTTCAAACAGAACTCAGCTCCTGGGTTGTTCACTGTAATGCTATGGTAATTTCATCACCAAGGGAACTAAAGCAGCACTTGTATCTACAAATTACTTCAAAAAATGACTTTTCAGAATAACAGGGGTGCAAGTGCTAGATTTGTAAAGAGAGGGGTGCAGAGAAACAGCTTGCTCAAAACTGAACCTCTTAGGAAGGAAAACTGACGATTCTGAGAGGCTCTGCTTGGTAATTTCAAATCAAATGTAGGCTAATTAGTTTTGTACCTGGACCATTTGTGTGCACTTTAAATATGTAAATTTAATTTAATATTATTTAATAGAATAGTTTCCATAGTAACATTTGCATCACGTGTGTCTTCCACAGAGCCAAATATATTCAGGAGAAAGAGCGCTCTTCCCAATTCTTTCCATCCTTATAGGGAGAAAAATAATTCCCTCAGCCAATGGTCTCTCTCAGCTCTGTTATTAGCACTGACATGGAGGAGATTGTGTTCTAGGAAACTGCTGACAGTGCAAATGCACGACCTCACAGAGTTCTGTGCAACATAACAGGTCAGCTTTGTTCTGTGGGCAGCGCTTCCACCGGTGACGGGCAGACCTGTGTTTGGGGAGAGGAGATAAGACGAGATGCTCTGGCGCACTGAGTGCTTTTGCCAGCTATTACCTTTCATCTGATAAAGTGCTTTGTGTCTATTTACATGAAACACAAGTTGTTTTATGGCTCCTGAGCCTAAAAAGGCTTTTTTCTTTTTTTTTTCCATCGGTGACTGTCAATTAAGGTCTTGTTCTGTGACGTGGGTGTGCTCTTTCTTTGGGGGGATTACATTATGGGGATGCTTTCTCTCTCTATCACGGAAAAGCTAGTCCCTGTCTTCTCATTGTAAAGTGTGTGTGGTGCTTGGGAATACTCTTGGGCTTTCATTTTGGTTGAACTGGGTCAACTGAGTGCTCAGTTAATGAGTAAGACTTAGAACAGGAACAATTCTTTGAAATAAAGGACCTTTGTTACACTGATGACCTTGGCTTGTAGCTGCTGCTAGCTTGGCTTCAGCCTACTTGCTCCCTGGGAAAGTCTTCCTTGCCCCTGAGGAAGCAGGCCATGGTGCTCCAAGGACGTGGTGGTGTTAGGAACTGCTGGATGTGGCAGGTATCACACTTAGAAGGTGTACTGTTGATGAAAGCTTGCCTCCCTCAAAAGGAGGGCACTTGTTGCTCTCATGGGAGTTGCACATTTGTCCCAGAGAGCCAGGAGCACATGGTTGTGCTTTTGTTGCAGTCTGACACTTTTATTGAGCTCCCTGTTGTTACGGTTTGGCTTGTCCTTCCAGCATCCTCACTTAAATTTCAGGTTCTGGAAGCAACATTTCAGTTCGTGCAAGGGCTGCAGGGGACAGAAGCTGCCCTTGGGGTATCCCCACTGCTGCTGTCAGGGTGCAGGCAGTGGGGAGTGCAGCAATGTCCCCGAAGCAGCATCGGGCATGCTGATGGCACGGTACCAGGAGGTGCTCTCCTCCTGCATGGGACATTGGAGATGATGCTATTCCCCTTGGGAGAACCCCACGGAGCCCTCAGGCATTTGGGCTGTCCCGGCCTCGTGATGTATGGTGCACTGCTGGAGTGAGATGCCACGGGGTCAGCTGTCAGTCCCTGGATCTCCGTGTGCCAGCAGCGCACGTGGCGTGTCCCTCTGCATGAAGCGCTGAGGTAGTGCTGGTGTCTCAGGGCAACGATCACTGAACAGCAACTGCCTTGAGCTGTCTGCAGCTAAAAGTGCAATAGTGCTGAGCAAACAGAAGCACTCAGAAGAAACAGCTGAGATGTGCTGGTGGGACATGGAGATACCACTGATAAGGACTTCTCCATGGCCAGACTGCTCATCCAGCTCGGCTCAGGTCCTGAGTCTGGCTTTTGGAAGCCTTCCATCCTCTGGCTTTCTTGGAAACTGTAGACTTTCTTCCTAACAATGGGTTTTGCTGCTGCGTGTGGCTGCTCCCAGGGGGGCAGCACACCTTTCTGAGCAGTGTCTGCTGATACACATGCTACTATACCTTTTTCTCCCAAGTTTTGTCTGCTAGGAATGCATGTGACTTGTGTTTATTTTATTACAGCTTGGACTCCCAGGTTCCAGAAAGCACTGAAGGTCACATGTATCTAAAATCACAACGGAAAATATGGAAATAATTTGGGTATGAACATTAAGATGACCCATACTCTAAAAAGAGGATGCTATGTTGAAGCTAGGGCAGGCTAGGACAGCATATGCTGCTGAATGCTACACGTGCATTACTGCCACGTGACAGGAGTATTTAAAACAGTCCTCACAATTTGTGGCTTGTTGGGAAAGCCTTACGAAGTGTTTATCTTCCTAGAACATATACCACTGCTAACTAGATGCGTTGGAGGTTTATCACCCGGAAAAACAATCTGCACACTGACTTTCAAAATTGGCTGTTTCTGGAGAAATTCCGACGTATTTCATGGCTGCCACGATGTTGTGGTGGTATTTCCTGCGTGTGGAGGTCTGGGAGCCAGCTCTGCAGTTTGTGTTGCTATCACATTATTACAGACTACTGAAAACGCTCGTCTGGGAGGATCCATTGACTTTAATGGAGCTGTGCAAACAGCTAAGTATCTGTTCCTAAAAAATGCACCTCTCCAGAGAGGCATCTTCTGTGTCTACCAGTGAATAAATGGAGAGGAAGGGAGAGGAGTATAGTGGATTTTTTTAACCTCGCAGTGTGTTTCTTGTACCTCAGTCTGGCAGAGAAGCACTGCTCAGTGCAGTGTCCTGTCTCAGAGGTATCCTCGCTTTGCACTGACCAGGCACAGCTCAGAGCAATTCTTGCAGCCATATCTGATGAGCAACACTTGTAATTAGATCCTCAGCCTGCTCCTGGGGCTGTGTGTAACTCCATCTGCTGGAGGCACCTCCTTGCCATGCGTGGCATGGTCAGCTTCCAGCAGTGGGACCCCATGGAAACCTGGGCCAGAGCCAGGACAAAGATCAGCACAGCAGCTTCACTGCGTTTTTTAGCAGCTCAAATCTCAAAGTACAGTTCTGACAAACTTCTCTGTGGAAGTTTCTCGAGGAAGCTGGGAGCAGCCAGCATCTCACAGGGCTTCGGTCATGGCAAGTGTGGGTTGGCCACAGCTGGTGTGCTCCTGCTGTCCTGTCCAGAGCTTTCCTCTTGCTGTCCTGCCGTGGGAACAGATGTGTGGCCTCGGTGTCCTCAAACATGCTTGGTGGGACTGCATAACTGCAGCCTTCTAATCCACTTGGGTGTGGATAAATGATTTCTCATCATGATGGTGACCTTGGGCAACTGGTGATGTTGTTGCTGGGTAGGACCTGCCTTCCAGGAGGGGGAGGGAGGAAGAAAATCAGAAGTTGTGCTTCTGAAGGCAGTGGTGTGGATGGCATTGATCTCAGTGGTGCAAGGATTTTGTTAACACGGCAGAAAGCGTTGGTGTGAGTGCTGTCTGAACACTCTTTAGTGGTCACCTAAACCAGTTTAACCAAATTCAATGAAGTCCTAATGGCAGAGAAGCTGGGGAAGTAAAACGTAGTGAAACTGTAACAGGCTTTAATGAAATATGTGATCCCTGGAAATAGCATTAACCTTATCCAGACAGAAATGAGACCTGTGTGCCACTGCTTTGCTCATGGCTCTGACTGTCCATAAACTCTTGAGCACATCAGTGCAAAGGAATATGATAGAAGCAAGTTCTCCCAGTGCAGAACTAGGGCTCTCGTGGCCAGCCCCACGATAGGAACTTGTAATAATTTCATCTTTAGGAGGGCAGAGAAGGGAGATGGCTTCCTCACAGCTTTGTGTCTAGTTTCCTGCTTCTGGGACATAGTTACTTAATAGCAAGCAATTTGTACTGTGGTTTTTCTGGGCTGGTTTGAAAACTCTGGGAAAAATAGTTCTTAGGTTTCTGGACTGCCGCTCACCGTAATAAATGCTTTATTTTCAATATTAGACACTTCTATTAATATTTGAAAAAGATCAGCAAAAAAATTCACCTAAAATCAGGAGAGAGCTTTTATCTTTTGTCTAGGTGAGTAGTGCCTGAGAAATTAGATGTCGTATAGTGGCCATGTGCTAGGGGGGAAATGCAACAGATTTGTGCTGTTGTGCAAAAGAAACCCATGCACCCAACAGCCTGCGGACTGCAGTCTTCATCTGTATGGTGCTAATGCTTACAGCACGTGCTGCAGGACTGCAACAGGAGAACTTCTGATCGACGCTTAGAAGTTTGGAGAAACCTCATACAAAAGTTTTGTGCTTTCTATTTCTGAAACAATTTTATCTGCAGCTGAAACGTTCAGTTTTCAGAAGCTGGAAAGAAACGGAGCTTTCGGTGTTGTCGTGTCTCGATTTTAATGACACTGATTTCTGTGGGAACTTCAGTGGGGTCGGTGCTGAACGTGGAAGATGACATGTACTTTCTGCAAGTTCTGCATAGCGGTGTTTCTGTGAAACCCTGTGGGAGGAGAGGTGGGACGGGGAGAGGCAATCTGCAGGACTGGAACCATATGGCTCAGAGACTGGTGCTTGGGTAGGTGTGCCAGGGAGTTAGCACGGGGGTTCAGAACAGGAGCTGTGAAAACTGGGAACCAGAGCCATAGGGGAGTAGCAGAGGGCAGGAGAAGGAAAAGTTTTCTGCCTGTATCTATCCGTGTTTGAAGCAGCTTTAGTGATCAAACTCCAGCAGTCACCTCTATAGCTCCTTTCAGTCTGGAAGTACTGAGGCAGAATAAAATGAACAGATTTCAAATGCACCAACTTCAATGTGCAAGATATTAAGCTTGTTGGATTCATATTTTTAGCAAACTCTTAAATAAGGTGTTGGAACATATTCACAGATCCAATTTCTTGCTTGGAACTTGTCGGTGGTGGCAGGGATAGGATCCAGGACGCTGCTAGGAAAGTGTGAGCTGCTGCCCTCGAGCTGGAAGGGGAGGAGGACTGGCAGACACAGTGCAGTGCTGCCTGCCTGCAGACCTTAGGCCTGCAGCCCAGGAGCAGTCCCTTTTGGTTTGGGGGACTGGAGCACCTCCTTTATGAGGAAGGCTGAGAGAGCTGGGGATGTTCAGTCTGGAGAAGAGAAGGCTGGGAGGGATCTTATTGATGCTTATCAGTATCTAAAGGACAGGTGTCAAGGGATGGGATCGAGGTCTTTCTGTGGTGTGCAGTGACAGGGCAAGGGGCAATGGGCTCAAAATGAGCATGAAGGAAAATTTTACTGTGAGGGTAACAGAGCACTGGAACAGCTGCCCAGAGATTGTGGAGTTTCCTTCGCTGGAGATACTCAGAACACACCTGGTGCTTTCCTGTGCATCCTACAGCAGGGATCTGCTTTAGAAGGAGTTGGACTCTGGTCTCCAGAGGTCTCCTTCAATCCCTCTGATTACGTTAAGCACTTTTCTTGTGCTTTCCAGCATATGTTTTTCACTAAGTAACCTTCCCTGTCATTCATTGGAAGGTAGCCTTAGGTTTTTAGCAAAACAAAGAGGCTTCAAACTTGCCATTTTCCATAAACTGAGATAAGTGGTGAACAGTGGGCTCTTCCCCATTTGCTGTCTTGTTCTGAAGATGAAGCTCTTACTTTAACAAATCTAATGCAGACGTGAGCACAGTGCCCTTGTTTGTCTGCTTTTATCTCAAACAATTCCCCCAGCTTTTCCCAGCTGTTTCCCCTGTTCTGTATCCTCACCATTTGCTCTTTTGTTGCTAGACTGCATGTCTTCTGGAGGTGATTGTGTTAACGTCATTGCACACAAAGGGTATGCCAACAACAATGGTAGACACAGTGACAGGAAGGTAAAACCCCTTTACAAACAGGGGAAGCTCAGTCTTTCCTGATTTCATTGCCTTTTCATCATCAGCCCATTACAGCAGGAGGGCTCCTCTGCTGTGGGTATGGGTGTTACTCTGAAGTTGCATCTGCGATAAATAAACGTTTTGCAGTGTTTGTGGAGGCCCTTGAAAGAGAGCAACAGATGTAAGGTCTGCACCTGGGGCTGACATCTTAATGGGATGTTTCTGTAGCTCCAGGTATGCTGTGGAAGTTGATGGAATATTTCTATTATCTTCTTTTCTGACTTCAAGTGCTGTCAGAAATACCATTGGAAGTTCAAGTGAGTAGAACAGAGTGGGTTTTTTTTCACCTTTTCTTCTACTGAGAATAATGTAACTTTTCAATTCAGAGTGTCACCACGGTGAAATCTATGATATTTCCTCCTGGTAACATTAAAGCAGTTCCTTTCCTTACCAAGGAACGTTTGCCTGGGGAACTCGTGATGTTGTGTGGTCAGCAAAGGAGAACTGCCCTCAATGCTGTCCCTAGTGGCTGTGCTGCAATGA
This sequence comes from Cyrtonyx montezumae, assembly GCF_038088225.1. Lineage (NCBI taxonomy): Eukaryota > Metazoa > Chordata > Aves > Galliformes > Odontophoridae > Cyrtonyx > Cyrtonyx montezumae. The sequence continues at coordinate 12,583,242 of NW_027072100.1, read as the reverse complement.
GGAGCGTTAGCTGATGCTGCTGGATTTGCTCATACTGCTGCGTGGCACTCTCTTGGCACAGGGCTTATGGTGATCAGCTTATAGAGCCGATCTGACCTCCCGAGAGGTTGGGGGAATGAACCCCCACTGTGGTGAATGAAGAGTGTGAAACTCTATTTCATCTTGGGACTGTACAGGGGACCTTTAGGCTGAGTCGAGTGTGGAGGATGCAGAGTGGGATGGGAGGAGATGCACAGTTTGTTACAGCAAACCTGCAATGCTTCCTGAAGCTTACAGATAAATTAATTGATGAATGGCAAAGAATGACAGCAGGCCAGAAATGGCCAGTTCTTGCTAGTTAGGGACTTGCAGGGCATTTGTCATCCTTGGCTGTCCAAGCAGCACATAGCAAGCCTCATTAACTCCATTTCCAGGTGGGCAGGTGGCAACAGGTACAGCTGAATTGCTTGAGTCACTCACTGATGTCTGGAAAATTAAAGCCCTTCTCTCATGTCTGGCTTTGGGGTGTTGGCAGCTCACTGTTGAAGAACATAACCTTCTGAGGTAAAGGCTGGATTTGTGTGCACCTTCAGTATTTCTTCTCTCATTTTGTGCCATCTTCAAATTGCAAGTCCAGCTGTGAAATGCAGCTCCCACAAATGATGAGTGATGTGGGAGGCTGAAGCAAAGCCCGCTGCTGGGAGTTCGTGAGTGAGTACAGTACAGTTCACCTCCAAAAATGGAATGAGTTCCTCCTGTGCCTTCTGAACAGTGGAGCTCAGGAGAGCATCCACCTAGCACTGCTTTAGCAGGAGCATGTGTACTGATTACAGCTTTGGGTACTTTGTAGCCTCTTTGCATCTGATGTACTAATTAGTGAGCTTCATGATCTGTTAATGAGCTATATCAATGCTATTTCCCCCTGTATTCTGTGTAATTAAAGTAACCAAGCTGGATAGCAGGGTGGGGGGGAGGGATAGAAATTACAAACTAGAATTCAATGCAGCAATTTCAAGTTATTAAGCAGTTGTCTAATTCTGAGACCATACTAAATGGTGTTAATTCACTGGGCTGTGCTGATGGCCTGACCCAGTAGGGTGGACCATCCAGCTTTTTCTCCCTTCAGTAGTTACAGTCCTAGGCTGATTTTTTTATCTGCCTAGTTTCATGCCTAGAATTAACCTTGCTTACTTACAAACCTTAGCAGATGATCACAGACCTGACGTCTCAGTAGATATTTTATATCAGGACAGATATCACTCCTCTGCTTTGATTTGTGCACAGGTCTTAGAGCCAGTTCTGGCCAGTGCTGGAGCTGGACCTTGTATCTTCAAGGAAAAAACTTTGCAGTACTGAGCAATATTGTGCAGAGGGACAAGATTACTATTTCAATCCCTGTTAGCAACTGTGGATGAATTCCTACTGTAAAATATTTTTTGAAGATGCATACTCAGTGTAAAGGAGTGAAATTTATCTCTAGAAATGTGTTTCTCAAGGGAAGGAGAAATCTAGATTGTTTTCTTTCATCTCCCAGAGAGCATTGCTTGATGTAAGCCAACTTTGATTTATGCAGTCATTATAACCTGATCACAATGAATAATGCAATATAGCTTACTCATAACACACTAACGTTAAATAGGTACTCTGGGAATGGGAAACTGTCCTGTTGCCAAGTACAGCTATATCTTTACAGACAATGTGATCAATTTTACTGCTTATTTTACAAAGCCAGTGAACCAGTCCGTGTCTCCCTGTGGTATTTAGGTCATGCTAAGCACGCTTCAGCACAAGTTAGGTATGTTTACAGCTCTGCGGTTCTTTCTAGTAATCCATCTATTTAAATACAGGAATTAAGATCCATTCTCTTCATACTACCTGGCTAATTTTGTGTGATCAACTCTCCGTCACAAGGATCTTTAATCTAGAATTCAGTCTTCCTGAGACTCTCTGATAAAGTTGATCCAAGATGCTCAGGTGGTTTTTCCATTTGCAGCAGGAGGTGCTTTAGTGGGCAAGCTTTCTACTGCTCTTGGATAATGTGACAGCAATGTTTTGTCCTATAAAAGCATTCAGGAAATACAGTGATAAACTTGTTTTTGTGCTGTTGCATTCGCCAGATTCTCTATTTCTGCAGGCTGTCGGTCATAAAAGACATATTCCTAGCAATAGCCCAGGCTTTCTGGTAGTCATCTCAAGCTGCATGATAGCACTTTCATCTACTGCTTGTAAAAAAGCTGTTTGTGTTTATCTGACAGCAAGTTCAATGTCCTGATAAATGCAGCTCATTGGAATTCTTTGATTTAGGGCAGAGCAGAAAAACGCAACACAGGAATAAAATAGGGTAGCTTTCCCCAGAGGGAACTTCTTGTTTGCCAAGGAGAGATTTGCCAGATGAGACTTTGTACTGCTGACTCCCTCTTAAATAACAAATAAAGGGTGGGATCGTCTGCTCCAAAGGAAAATACTCTTGCTTTGCTGTAGTGTATTGGATGACAACGATGAAAGAATCTTGATTGTTTTAGTTTCAAATCCCCCTGCCCCAAGGTAAGAAAAACAACCAAATAGTTAGAAACCCTGGGGAAGGCTTTTTCCAGAAACTTCTAATAATCTGTTGCTGAGCGAAGTGTTGAGGTGTGGCATGAAGTTACTTTGGACCCAAACGTACACTTCAGTTGCCAAATTCAGAGGTTTGTTCCCTCTAGAGTAGTTTATTTTTCATGAAGAACTGCCATTTTAGGAACTCAAAGCCCTAGCTCCACTCCTGTCTTTTCTGCTTGCTTTGGAGGCGGTGAGGTGATGCTCCCACCTTCTCAGCCATTCCCAGGACAGAGCAGGCTTTGGGCCATCACGTAGCACAGAGATCCTCTGGTTTCAGTTCCCATTTCTGCATGAGTGTGTTCTCAAACCCTGAAATCAAGAAAGTCGAGGCATTTTTCCACCATGCTCGGCCAGATGCTGACCCTGTCCAGCTGAGGTTACCAGCACCTGTGCCTCGTGGTGCATTCAACAGCAGGAGTGTGGGGCTGGCTGGGCAGTCCTGCCTGGTCCCAGGGCACGGCTCTGAGGGGCAGGAATCCAGATACTCAGATTGCATCGTTCCTTTGAAGTCACTCCTTGACTTTGGTTGTGGTAATGATTTATGTCAGCTGATCCTTAGAGCCAGAAATAGCACTGATTTGCCATGACCTTGGGTGTGCATGTTAGATCATCTGCCTGGGTTTCAGATGATCTGCTTCACGGACAGCCATGTTATTTCCCTCCAGTTTCATGTTCTTGGCTGCTGGAAGCTGTAATTTTTCAAGACCATAGGAAGTAGATGATAATTTTTCTACTTGAATTAAACTTCAGGTTAGGCATCTTGGAAGATCTTGCAGGGAGAGCTTTAGGAGTTTTAGGTGTTACGCAAATGACAGCTCTTACTGTTCTCTCTCATCACATCAGTTCCTGATTTGCTGCTTGGATTATCTAATCACTGTCAGTGCAAGTGTTTGGGGTGGAAGTAATTAGAGCAGTCCTTCCAACTAATTCCTATTCATGTAGTAGTAGTGTAAATGTTGATTTGAGGGATAAGTGAGCTAAGTATTCATGCTGAATAGGCACCTGGGAGCTTCTGGGGCTGCTGCTTGTAGCAAAACAGCTCCAACAGCGTAAACAGTTCACGTACTGTTGTCCACGTGAAGAAATGCTGACAAGCCTCAGACACATACTCGATCACGATGGCATCAAAGACCTAATTACTCTCTCTGTATGTGCTCCTAACAGGGTCTGTGATTAGCTCTCTGTCTTGGGCCCATCACCAACTCTTCTGTGCACTGACTGCCTTGAAGGGCTTTCAGTGCTCTGTTATTGCTTCGAGGTTGGGTTCGTGCAGCTTCTGCTCAGTTAAGGTGGTGCTGGGTGTCCCACTGCAAATTATTCATGCCATGGGATCACTGGAATGGTGCTGTGATAACAGATACCTATTGCTGATGGCAGTTATCTCAGTATTGCATTTTTGAAAGTGCTAAGCAAGTTTTAAGAGAGAGGCTGTATCTTCTTTTTGAGTTATACGTAAGCTGGCAGGCAAGAGTTAACCACAGCACCGATGATGTTAATGGGCTTCTGAACTATATATTCAACAAAAAAAGTTCTGCATCACCTCTAACAGAATGAAAATATTTTATACCACTTTAATTACTATTGCAGCCCAGTGTATAAATCTTATTTTCCTGCTGTCTCTAAATGCTTGAAGTTGTCCCACTGTTTCCCACACCACCCAGTAATGGTGGCTGTTCTGTTGCTGGGAACACCAACCATGTTCCAGTGAGGGATGAGTTGCATCAGTGTCACTGGTGCAGAGAAGGCCTAACACGGGCTGTTAATGTTTCTAGGGTTTCTGTAGTTGTATGGTTTTAGAGAACTGAAAACTCTTCTCATAAGACTTAAACATCTTTTCTATTAATTTAACATCCAGGAACCCTGATGGTGCAACCAGATTGCACAGTCAGCTAGTACAAACATACAATTAAATTTTGCAGTCTGGAAGGAGGCAGTTGTATGACAGATGAGTAATGGCAATTCGTTAGACTGCTTAGATAACATGCAGGAGAACTGAGGATTCCTGGTTACAGCCTATGCCTGAGAAGTGCAGGCAATGTTCCAGCTGGTGTAGAGCTAGCTTTATAAGCAATACTTCATTGTTCACAAGCATTTGTAGTACAAGTGTAACTTGGGATAAGACCCAGTAGTAATGGTGTTAACGAGGTGATGGAGTCTGTGCAGTTACACAAATGGTTTGTTAATTTACTGGTACAACTAACTAATTGCAATTCAGTACTTATGAGATTAAATCTTGGCTGCAAGCTAAACTGGTCCCCGGTTCTTTGGGGAATAACTCTTCTGGTGAGAATGCTGCCATTAGATGCAAAAAGAGGCTTTTTTCTGTGAGCTACGTTATGAATAGTAGAGGATAAATAGGAGAGAGGTGGGGCTCAGCCATGTTCATGCAGTCAAGCACAGCCTTAAGTGCTTTTCCTAATCCAGGACCAAAGCAAGCAGTGTAGTGCCTTAACCTGGCAGGACAGAACACAGACACTCTGGCCTTACTTGAGCTCAGAGATGCCAAAGGAGGGGAGAGCTGAAGCAGAAAGAGGATGAAGTTCAGAGAGGGAAACTTTGTGCCCTGATTTTCCGCCATTTCACTCAAATTAGCATAATGAATGCCATTTCTTTTTCATAGGCATAGTTACTTGGGTTGGCATGACTTTGTCCTGAAGGCAGTGATGTATTGCATTGTGTTAGAGAACTGCTGTACTGTGTGAGCAGAAGCAAAACAAAAGCTGACTATTTCTTTTTGATGCTGATTTGGCTCCTTTGCTTGCATGTAACAAGTGGTTGTGGTTTTTGTTTTTTTTTTTAAATTTGCTTGATTTTTTTTTTTTTTTTTGCCAGCTTTTTTTCCCTGATTCTGTTCTAAATCCAGAAGAAATTAGTCTGGGTTGTTGTTGAGCTACAGTAACCAATTCCAGCAGCACCAATCTACAACCACCTCCCATGCTTGTGTGGAGTTGATTGCTAATGATACTTAACGTTCCCAGTGGCATTTGGAAGGTTCCACTCTTGCCCCATGGCAGGCTGAAGCTTGCTTTCCTTATTTATTTTTTATAGAGGGTTGTTCTTATTTGGACCATACTCTGTGCTACTGAGCTTACTATCCACAGCTTTGAGATGCTTGCTGACCCAAATAGGTGCTCCTGAGTTGCAAATGGTCTTAGTAGGGCTTTGTTATCATGTTGTTGTTATTGTCTTCGTGTTTGTGTAGTGACAAATGAATCACTGATGGATTCTGTTCACTTCTGTGGTCTTCCAAGCACTAAAGTTCAAACCCGTAGGTTTCTGGAAAATGAAAGATCTGAATATTCCAACTTTTGAAGATCTTTGTAGACAGTTTGGGAAGCTTTTCTTAGCAGATGTGATGAGGTTTTCTGGGCTCAAGAAAGATCACTGGAAGACACACGCAGAAAATACCTTCTAGTAAAAGTGGGTGCTTATTTGGATGGCTTTTTTGGTGGTAAGCTCTTACTTTGATCAGTGTCAAGCAATTACTGAACAATTCAGTTCGAACCCTTGCATTAAACTAAACATGTTGACTAGCCAATAATGTGGAGAACTGGAAGGAATGCTTGATAGGTTCAGCTGGTGCCTGGCATCAGAGCAGCCTGCTCATATGCTAAGTGCAGCCAAGTGGACAAAGAGTGGGTGTCCACATGCAAAGCAGAATAATAAAGCTGGGGAGAATAATATGATTCCCTGAGCAGCTAAAAGACAGTTGGAAGAATAGACATCTAGTCAGCTCAATCATTTTCCTGCACAGAAAGAGTTATGGCTACTTAGTTGTGGCAGCTTTTCACAGGCATCATTGCTTTGTGCAAAATACGTTGGTTTAGAAACCCATCAAGAGGTCCAGGGGTAGAGCTGTCCTGTCTGGTTGCTTGTTGGGCACTGGCTTGGTGGGAGGCAGTGAGATGTTCTGAGGGGTCTCGTCACAGATCAGTCCATTTGTGCTTCCCTGAAGCTCTGCCAGAGCTGTGCACTACTTGATAATGGCTGATAGGAATTTTTCTTTGAAATCACACTACTTTTAGTGGCAGTTTTGTTTTATTTCTATCTTACCAGGTGTTACTTTTGAATTACTGATTAAATGTAGGCTGTGAACAGTTGGCAAGGCTTAATTTTTTTTTATCCTCTGCGCAGACAGTATGTTTTCTAAGTTTTGAATGTAATAAGATGATAGGAAGTATAGCAGAGTTGAAAACTAGGTGGGAAGACTGCGAGAAAGGGGACAGAAGTTTGATAAATGAATTGGCAGAACACTGCAAGTGTGGAGAGGTGTTTCTTCAGTCACTCTGTGCAGACAGAATCTCGTCTGAGTGACTTGAATTTAAATGTTTGGACAGTTCTCAGAATCCTGGATTCTGCCATTAAATGATCTGTCCAGTCATTCAGTTACCCAGTAATTGAGTTCCTTTTCCCTGTGTATCCACACTTATTCTTTTACATAGTATATGCACATGCAGCTTTGCCAATTTACTCACCTGATGGAATTTCATTCCTTGTCTGCTCAAGCTCTGTGTCTGTCTTAAGTGTACAAGACGAACAAATAATGAATTAACGCTGAAAAGTGTGTCACTTCATTTTGAGAAAGCTGTTCCCTGTGTGTACAAGCATGATGGCTGCAGCTTCCTTGCTTAGCACGCTTCATGCAAGCATCCTGTCTTTGTAAGAATTTATGACTGTATGGTAATCCAAAAGAAATATGATGTGAGTGTCCATTAGCTTGATCTTCATTTTTGTCTGAGCTGCTGAGAGCCGTTAATTGTAACTCCAGAGCAGAATTTGTTTTATGAGTCTAACTTCCATGCGAATGTTAGTGATTTAGAAGTCATTGGAGATGCCAAGTTTATTCTCTTGTGTTTCTAGATTTACCAGAGATGCTGGTTAGTATTCAAAAAGGCTTCAAGCAAAGGGCCAAAGAGGCTGGAGAAATTCTCAGATGAACGAGCTGCTTACTTTAGATGCTATCACAAGGTAAGGCCTGATTACATGCTCGTTTACCAGACTTGTTTTACGTACAGTTGGGAATAAAATCTGAAGTTGTCACGTATTAATTAGTCTGAAAACTCGAACTTTAATTTTCTACAATCAAGATCCAAAACCCATTTGTATGTTCCTTCAGTAAAGGAAGGGGGCTGGGTGGGGCCTTGAGCAACCTGGACTACTGGGAGGTGTCCTTGTCCATGACAGGATGTTGGAACAACATGATCTGTTAAGACCCTTCCATCCCAAACCGTTCTATGATCGATTCTGTGATTCAGTGAAAGCAGGGAAAAACTAAAGGATCACTTTCCTGTAGCAAACATCTTGCTAAGCTCATGGAAAATGTCTGGGTTTTTTTTGAGAATAAGTCCTTTTGTGTCCTCAGCTCAGACATTTCTCTCTTATTTTAAGATTTGAAATACTTCAGAAGGAACAACAACTCTTTTTCTAATGCAGTAATGAACATCCAGAGTAACATGTGAGATCAGAAAGTTGGGTACCTGACGGCTTGGGTCGTGTATGTGTGGGAAGGCACTCGACAGCTACAGAAATGATGGGCAATGTGCAAATCTTTCTTGCAGCAGTGAAGTGAAAACCTTTGCTAAATTCACTGATATAAAAAGATCGTAGCTTTCCCTAATCATTTCTCCGGAGTTCTGTGCACATTTCATAGTCATCTGAGAATTTACATGTGTAATTCTCCTGGGCATGGAGATGAAAATGAGAAACCCTTTAATTTATAATCATTGTTGGCAAAAGCTTAATATATTAGAAGATTAGGATTTATGTGCATAAATTGCGGGGAGTCAGCGAGCACAGCTCAGCTCGAGGCTGATCTGCATTTATTCTCTTTGACGTACGTTTAGGAGGAAATCTTGAGGGAATACTGAATCTGAATTCAGACTTGTCACTCTACATGCCGTATAATTTGTAACTGATTGATTATAGAACCTGTGGCTATTTCTAGTAAGTCATGCCCATAAATACTCCATCCAAATTTTGATTAAGGAGCTTTCAAAAGTAATGAGCAGTGTGTTTTTCACTCGGTACATGCGAGGATAGCACAGTGTGTAGAAGACAATGTTCAGCTTTCTGTGAAACATCACATTGATAGCAGTGTGGCTCTGTCAATCACTGATGCAAATGTGTATTTCTTCGGTTGTACCGAGTTCAGATTAGGTAATAGATGTGAAATCCAAAAGGAATCTGAATGAGGTTGGATTTCTTTTCTTTCAAGAGAAACGGAGGCTGTCCTCTAGGTCTAGAGCCATCAGCTATACAGATTGATCGGCCCCGCTCGTTTATAACAAGCCTTACCTGAAAGGAAGCTAATGAATATTAAATAGTGTTTACTGGCTAAAATATGTGAACTTACAAAGAGCACAGTGGCTTAAAATGGCTTTGTTCTTTTAAAAAGGCTTTGTAAATGTGTGAAATTCAAAGGTGGGGAATGATGCAACTTCCAGCAGGGTTAGCTGTGAGGTGTTCAAAGAGAATGTGCTACTGCTGCTCTGTGCTGTACTGTAGTTGAACTAATTCTTGTAAAAACAAAAAACAAACAAGAACATAATTAAATGAAAACTAAAAGAAAAAAATGTTAATACGGCAGTCCTAGACCAGCACTTTTTCTCACCTGTGTTTATCTGTCATATTGATGTGCTTTTGGCATAGTCTGTGGGTTCCTGTGGGTGGTAATAATCAGCTAGCTTGGCTTAATGGCTATATTTTAGAATGAAGAGCGTGCATTCATTGGTCCAAGTGGTTTGGACATTCACCTCTTGGCCTACTTTACTCTGTGCTTCTCAGGATCTCCCATATGTGCTTTTGAAGAAATGATATGTGCGCAGGATAGAACAACTATTTTTATGTAAAACATGCAAATCACTATAGTTTAAGTGCATCTGCATAAATTTCTCATTAAATGTGATCTAAAGGATCCAGATGTGCAGTTAGTTGGCAAAGTCAGTGGCTAGGGAAGTTTAAAGCAACAAAAGAAATAATACTTCTGTATAATATTGACCTTTAAATACTATTTTAATCTCAAACTTTTTTTTTTTTAACATGAAAAGGTTAAAGTGCACTTTTCACTGCAGTTCATCTGAGAACAGGCATGTGTAACTTAGGAAGTGAACAGAGAAAATTACCATCTTAATTTGGGTCCACAACGGAGAGAAAATAATCAGGATCCAGGGTGCAAAATCTGAGCAGAGAATTGCCTTTCAGGTAATGGTTTGGTTTTCATTGGGGAAATAAAAGGAATTATCCACAAATTAGCATATGCTTTAGCAAGGTGATCTTGAAGGAGTGAAGAAATTCTTGTTTCTCCATGTGATTTTGGACTTCACGACGTACCAGAACAGTCTTTAATATCCCATCACAAAACCAACTAATTACATACTGCTAAGAGGACTATAGCAATTCCTCGAGGGAATCTAAGTTTTTATCCAGTTGTATTAATCTTGCCTTGAAACAGCAGAAGCAATTTAAGTAGTCTGTCTAGTTATGGAATAATCCAGTAGGAAAATTGAATTGTGTCATTTGTAATTGTTTTCCAGGCTTGCTCATGCAAAACCGTACCGGTACCAAATTAAACATTTAAAGTAAGACCACTCTGCTTATAACTGACTGTTAAACATTTATTTTAATGAATACTATTACTTAACTGTGAATGAAATGTCTGCTTTGAGGCTTTCAAAGAATTAAAGCACCTTGCTGGGGAGTTCTGGTGCCTTTGTCATGCACTTATACATGTGTACCAGCAAATCTTGTGTCATGAATGGAGCTGGGCTGGGATGACTGTCCTGTATTTACCAGTGAATATCCCCTGGTGGGTCTGGGAAGCATTCTGCCCGCAGTTCTCTGCTGGATGAGTTTCCAGGCAGCTGAGACAGAAGCATAAAATCCATAATTAAGATTGAAACAAAAGATACCTTTAAACAACTGAGTGTGGCCGTGGTGTAGGCAATAAATGTGATCCCCTGTGTTCTGTTCTGAAAGCCTCCCCATATTTGAGAATTATGCTCTAATTCAAACAGTTGTTCGAATTCACAGGGCTGCTAGGTCTGTTTTCAGTCAGCTGTGTGTGTTTGGCATGTTGCAGGAGGGGATAGTAGAGAGGGAAAATATATTCAAGAGTGTTTCTGGCAACGGAGAAGCTCTGTCTGCTTGTGCTGTTGCTGAGCAGTGGATAATTAATCCCTTATCCTGATTCAGAATTCCTACCGCACAGCTCTGCAAGTTATCTTAGTTTTTAATCAAATATACTTCAGTTGTATTGGTTGTCACCTTGATGTAAAGGAGCCCTGAAAACAAGAGGGAGGAAAGGAGTGTGCCAGGGAAGGGTTGTAACCCCCAACAGAATAACGTTCCTCCTGTGCTTCCGCTGTTAAATGCTGTCCTGGGCCTGAGATTTGTGGCTCCTGGAACTTCTTAGGATTAAGTTTATGAATGCACACTAATTTTGGACAAAAAAGCCCCAACAAAACTCAGTAAACTACGAAAGCACTTTTGCGAGTGTAGCAGGAGGAGAATAGCAGCCTGGAATACTGGCAGGTGCTTGGTGTCTGCTCCTGACTCCTTTCCAAAGCCCGGGGAGGGGAAATTAGCTGTCTGCCACTTTTTAGTGTGAATTTGGTGCATATGTGCCAGACAATTTGAACCATCTGTTGCATAAGTGAGAGCAACAGGGAAGCTCTTCAGGCAGCCCTGGCAATGAGGGTGCTTTGTCGCACCTTGCTGGGTGATGCAGCAGGTCAGGCACCAAGAGGTCTTTGACAGGCTCTCCCTTGGGTGCACAGGTGTGCTACAGAGGCTCGGCAGCAGGATCTGCTCCTTGGCCAACCCTGGGCTTTGCAAGCAGGGGCTGTGCCATATTGCATTTCCTCTGAAAGGTGAGGACAGCTCCAGCAGCGCAGCTCCAAAAGGAAGAGAGGGCAGCTGCTGTGTTTTTGCCAGCCATAAAAATCAGGTGCCACAAGGCTGTGTTTGGGACCTAAAGCATGTGTGAGCTGAAAGACTGAATTTGGGACTCTTCTGTATGCTATGACTGCAGCTACAGACTTCAGAATAATTCCCAGAGTGCCAGATCTGCTCCATCCGTTGTTCTCTGTGTCCTGTACTGCACAGTCTTGGTCTGAAACTAGCCCAGAAGAGATTGGGCAGGGTCAGAGGTCAGCCTTGGGGCTGCCCATCCTGCATACCTGAGGGAGTTTTGGTCTCAGCCAGTGCAGTTCTGTGGGAACAAGTGCTTTCAAGAGGTGTTCAGGTGCACTGGAAGACTTTCAGACTGTGCTATGAAATGCCATTATACAAGAATGCTCCAGCAGTCAGCACAGCACCAAATAACCCCAGAGCTGCCAGTTACTGTAGCTAGCAGTTCTCCAAATACAAACGCCCCTTTTCCCAGCTCACGCTAAAACATGAGTTAAAAATCATTTGATGATCAGTTAAATTAATGACACAATGCTATTGATTTCAGTACATCCTCAAGATAACGCTCAAGGGATGCATCACGTGCAGTGTTATTTGACCAGGCTGTGGGCCAGGGCTCTCAGAAGAAATGTATTCATGGTATGTGGCAGTTGTGCTTTCCAATACAGCCGTTCAGCAGTCACAAGGTACATAAGGCGATCCCTGGGAGCACCTGCCTGCACAGTGTGGATTTGGGTTGCTCTTCTTTGTCTCCTCCCTAATCCCAGCACAAAGCACTTGGAGGTGGGGACAGAGTGGTGGGGAAAGGCTTTAGGTTACAGTCTTGTAACAGCATTAAATAATACCTCATTCGAATAAACTGCTGGCTAGTAGAAGGAAAAAATAGATCACAGTGAATACTGTGAAGCCAATGGATAAGGGATAAATAATGTCTCTGATAATCTTTGTTGCCTGCATCGTTCCACAGTGCGGTTAGAGGGAGTATGGCAATAAGGAGCAAATGTAGGAGAAGGCTTAATCAAATGGAAATAAATTTTTGTGTTCAAAGAATGAACTCTGGGATTTCAACCATGAGCTGCATCTTGGAAAATCTCTATTTGAATATATTACTCTGCCTTTGAGATTACTGTAGGAAAGTAGTTTGTAACTGTCTGGCCTTTCAGAGAGATTTATAAGGAAAAGAACTATTGCTATTCACACTTCCAAAACAACGAAGCCATTATACTCATGCTTATATTTATTAATTTCTGAAGGGTGATGTGGTTGTGCGTTATGCTGCCTTCAGGCCCAGTGAAGTGACTGCAGCATGGAGTGGCTGTCCTTAGCCAGGAGAAGAGCAGTGACTGCTGTCACGGGCTGCAGGGTGAGGAAGGAGCTGCTGTGTAACTTTTGGTAATCTTTTCTTGACTGGAAGAACAAAACAGAAAGGAAAACTGTTGGTATACAACTATGGCTGTAGCTTCTGTCCTGTTCTGTGTGGATCTTAGTGGAGTGACCAAATTGGGGTGACCAGCTGCTTCTGACATGAAACCCTACACCAGAGGTGTGTGATATTTGGCAGGAGGAGATCTCAATCCTAGTGGCTGTGCTCGTTGTGGATGTGGCACTGAGACACGAGTGCAGAAGGCTTTGGGTATGCAGGGGTGACCTGGGGTTGGAGTCTTGGTAAAAGAAGGTGTGATCAGAATGTGCTCCTTTTATGTACAGATAGATCGAATGCTGTAATCTCATCTTATCAGCAGTGCTTTGAACATTGCTCCCGTCTGGCCCAGAGGTGCATGACTCAGTCTGAACACAAATCATTAGTGGTAGTGCTGGTTGGTTGGTTGGTTTGTTCCCTTGCAAGAGCCTGCAGCCTCCTGTGCTGCCCAGCACTGCAGACCCTGGCAGCTGGGATGCTGGGTACCATCCTGCAGAGCTGCGTGGCCCTGGAGCTGGCAGGGAGCTGGGGCTGTGGCTGCCCAGTCCTGAGCCTCCACCTGCCCAGCTGCCACTGGATCCCACAGCAGAGAGACGAGGCAGTTTTCTGTATAAACCATCCCTGTTCTTGCTGATGAGCACCTCAGGATTCATTACGCTAGAGACCAATTAGCGTGCTACCCAGCAGCAGGAGTGTCACACACCAGATTTTAGGAAATGAGCTTTCAATTAGAACAAATCCTGGGTAACTAAATGATTCATTACCAAAATATATGGCCCAATTTTGCTTCTGCTAGCTTCTGTACTCACAGGTACTTGCTCACTCACTGGTACCAATTTCATTAGCACATCCACTTGCAGAAAATGTGCTCTGTGCTCACTGTAAATGTCAGGATAGTTGCTGCCCTGAACAAAAAGTCTATCTTTAGTTTCTTTCCTTATTGCATTTGAATACTTCCTGGCAAATGAGAGCTGAACCTGGCAGCTGGCAACTCCAGCTTGACCTGTCATGTACTGAGTACAATGGGAATGAGCCATGACAGATTTGTCATATTTAACAATGAGTTTGTCAGTGTCTTGTTAGCACTGGGGGATGTACTTCCATCACAGGATTTCCTGGAAGAGCGAAAAATCCTAATGCAAAATTAAGCACGATCAGGAAGTCTCGGTTTTGACACTTCTCAAAATCTTGAGCCTGGAGGCAATAAAAACCAGACTCCTAAATTTGGCAGCTCTGCAGAAGGCTTGATGTGTTCCCTATGGATGCTTCTTTCATTCTGTTATTCCTGTTGCTAATAGCTACGGAGTGAATTTCCAGACATTAGGTGTGCTGCTTATCTGGGGGATAGGTTGCCCACTGGCTGCTGTCCCTTCCATTCCAGGGTCTTGCCTGGAAGTGTAACTTTAGCTGTCCATTCTCACTTGGCTAAACGAGAACAGGCAATAAACTGACTCCAAGAAGAAAGTGATTTTAGGTTAAAGGCTGGAGGGATGCAGTGGGTGTGCTGGCAAACCCAGGGAGCTGTGGGGGAACAGCCTTCTTCTGGACCTGCAAGGTCATGGCAGCTCCTGAATCTTCCGGAGAAGACGGTTGCTGCATTTCTTCCTTCACAGCTCCATCTGTAAGGGAGCATTCCACGGCACTAATGAGACCAAAGTAATTAAGCTGTTTTGTTGCAGAGTACAGCTTTGGGAATGTTATTGTTTAATTCCTCCTTTCTGTCTCTGTAATCCTTACCATGTCAAAGAATCAGTGAAACTATTTCTGATATTTCAGTTGAGCTTCCTGATGCCACGTCTGGGTATTAGTCTTCATAACAGAAAGAATTTAAATAGTGAAGAATTTCTCCTCGGTCAAATATAGGAAAATTATTTACAGGTGTGAGCTTGAAAAATGAATGCCAGAGCCATGTGAAGGAACCATAGCATGCATTTCCTAAAGCTGCATGCAAGGTAACAGATACGTGTTCATTTTTATTGGATTGAAAAAGCTTCCAGTCAGTTTTTGGCAAGCAAGCAACAGAAGTCTGTGTCTACAAGTCTGAGAATTCGTTCTATGAGTCTTTAAAGTGAAAAAGCTTTCCATCTACAACTGTCATCTTTCAGAAATGATTTCATTTAAATTTTTATTGTTATTTTCCTCCATGGGCCATTACAAGAAATCATTGACTTTCCATACGTGCTGTTTCAGACGAAGACTTTACGCCATTCTTGGTTTTGTCCATGCGATGGAGGCCATGCTGGAACTAGACTCACTCTTCCAAATGGGAGAATCTTTCAGATTTTTCCCTTTACCTCTCTTTGTTTCTACTGCAACAGGTTGGACTTTTAAATGTTGTGATGCAAGTAGTTTTCTAACAGGAGTGAGCTTCAATTCTACCTGCACTTAGGCTTAAATCCTGTTTAGTTCAGCTTGCACTGAAGCTTATATGTCGATGAGAAAGAGCTGGTGAGTGCTTCATCATCCAGGCTCTCTAAGTAGTTATATAAGGTGATTCATGTCAAGGCTGTTTCCTTATGGGCAATCAAATATTCTCTCCTTGTCTGTCCTTTGCAGCTCAGTATAATTCTTCTTTCAGCTTCTCTGGTCAATAGCAGATATATATCTTTTAAGGTCTAAATTACACCTCCAAATCGTTGTTTTTTTGGTGTTGTTTTTTTTTTTATTTTTTTTCCCCCCAGGTCACGGAGCTCAATAATGTGAAGAATATATCACGAATGCCAAAAAGCACAAAGAAGCATGCTGTTGGGATTTATTTTAATGATGACACCTCTAAAACTTTTGCTTGTGAGTCAGGTGAGTAAAATGGCAACGCGCATGAGAAAACAAAAGAGCATCAATTGTGAAATCATAAATATATTATACCTACACACAGATTTTCTGGGCATTTATACAGAACTTGAGGCAGATGAGTGGTGCAAGGTACTGCAGATGGAGTGTCTTGGGACACGAATTAATGACATTAGCCTTGGAGAGCCTGACCTGTTGGCGTCAGGGGTGGAGAGGGAGCAGAATGGTATGTACATAACATATTGACTGCTTAAATCTTTTGTTACTTTAAAAGAAAGTCATTTGGGCTGCACACGTGAGCATAAAAAATAAATTGGTACAAAAAAATTGCTTTTTGTTATCAACCAAAGAAAACAAGACCCTGGTCCTGGTTTTTTTTCTTTTTTTTTTTAATTTTATTATCATTATTTGCTACCAGAAATAATGAGCACGATAATAAGGTGCTGTAATTCAGAGTTTTGAATTATTTTGGAATAGCACCTTTCAGGCAGTTGAGCTGACCTTGGAGATGGAAACTGTATTTTTGTTGTGTTTTCTTATACTGTGTCTGCATAACAGTCTCAGCCTCTGACTGAGGCTATTTATCAACATTGTTAAAGCCAATAGTAAATAACAATAATTGCATGCAAAACCTGAGCCCTCAGCTACTTCACTTTCCTATGGAAATTAACTAATTATATGCACGAAAGCACTTGCGATGTATTTATTCATGCACACAGTTGTATTAATTGTGAATATCTGGATTATGATGGTGCAGTTCTCTCAACGCATGCCCAAATGTTTGATGCCCTTTGGGTGCAGCATTTTGATTGCTCCAAATATTGAATTTTGTTGAGATATTGGAAGGAATTGAGCCTTTATTTTTGAAATAATTGTTCAAAGTGGAAGTAAGATCTTGTAATAGAGGTGGAAAATAGGAAATTCCTTTAATGATTTTGACAGTTAACGGGCAGGGATTTTAGACTAACCTTTTGTTTTTCTCCCAGAGAGATTCAATGTGTATTTGATGCCATCCCCTAACTTAGATGTGCATGGGGAATGTACCTTGCAGATAACATTTGAGAATATCTGTCTTTGGGACATCCAGAATCCCAGAGTCAAACTCATCTCTTGGCCATTAAGTGCCCTCCGACGCTACGGGCGGGACCCTTCTTGGTTCACCTTTGAAGCAGGGAGGTAGGTGTGCATTGGCTGCGGTGCATCTCTTTCCTCTGTCGTTCTGAAGCAGTGGAGAAGGGGCTCCTGGTTTTTATTGATCGTACTTCAGTTTTCCATCTAATCCAACAAATGGGTTTATAAGAAATGTGAATGCAGTTCCTTCTTCTAGAGGTGTTGCTCCTTATCGCTTCCTGCAGCTTAAACTTAATGGACTGAACTCTATGTGGCTGAAGCTGGAGCACCTCTTGATTGAACTGAACTCCCAAATCCTTTTCAAGGGATGTGGTTGAATTTTTTTTTATATAAGCACATTAAAGAATTACAATCATAAAAGAGAAATGCGTCATACAATTAACTTATCTGGAAAGAGAAGAGGCGTTTAAATGTCCGTCCTTTGTACTGCTGAAGAATTTAGTTCTCTCAGGAAAAAGGTTTTTAGTTCTCTGATTGTGCATTAGCTGTGGTGAGACATTGCCATTGGGATGCTGAGAGTAATGTATTTAGGGTTTCAAGTGAAAGACAAAGCCCATTACAGGCAATATAAAAAACCTGAAAGGGGAAGAAAGAAAATTAATCCCCCTTTCTTATATCTGTATTTCGAAGATCTGGGTTTTGTATGTCAACTCTCTAGAGCCCATGCACTTTCAAGTGTGGTACTCACCCAAGTCTGTTTGGCAAGAGTAATACCAATGTGTGTTAAAGCAGTAAGAATGCACTAGGCTGTTAAAGCCCATGTAAATAACTTTGTTCTATCACCCAACAACCTCTATTTCATACTGCTTATGCAGTAACAGTTCTAGAGCTGCACAGCACAGTTATGTGCTACAGAACCCATGAGCACGTGGAAATCTCACATCTGGATCCTGTCTGCTCTCACTTCGGCAGGATGTGTGACACAGGAGAAGGACTGTTCATCTTTCAGACGCGAGATGGGGAAGCAATCTATCAGAAGGTTCACTCGGCTGCTCTGGCCATAGCAGAACAACACGAGCGCCTGTTACAGAGCGTGAAGAACTCAATGGTATGGCTGTGCACTCTGCTATTTCACATAAGTGAGCAGTGTTTCTTCAGTGTTTCTTTTGATTCACAGGCAGTAAGCAGTCTGAGAATTGCTCTTATTAAATTCTGCTCAATTCTTATATTTAGGGTAGTGTATGTAACTGGGTTCCTTTCCAAGGATTCGAAGAACAGGGGGAGCCTATAGCCCCTGATTTCTGTGGTTGGAAAACCATAAGTGTGATTTAACGCAGAGGTGATGAGCTCCCATCAATCCATAATTTCCTTTCTTGTTACCTTCTTCTAATTAATCACCATCATGGGTTTGTTTAGAAATGTTTCTCATCAATCTATTTGCAGAATGCAGTTGATGCTCAGTTTTTTTGTTAATTGATGCCTATGCTTGAAGGATGATTTGGACATAGCTGTATGGCTCAGGTTTACCTGTGGGAGGGAGGAGTTTGTTTTTCTGATCTCTTGATGTCTGTTTTCTACAAGTGCTTTTTGTGTCTAAAACTCATTTTGTGATGCACAATACTGCTAGAAAATAAAGGAGTGTAAGATGCAAAGTTAACATACAGACTGAGAACATATAGCGTGAGATCTCCAAAATGTAAAGTCAAAAGAAGGCAGTTTGATGGCACTTGCACCTAGCATGTTTCCAGCTCTTATTTTGTTCATTTCTTTTCTTGTGAATCCTGTGCAGTGAGAAGGAATCTTCTGTTCATCCCATGTCACAATCAGTCTCTACGCTGTAAGACTCTTAGGGTGAGCAGCATCATTAGTGTTTTGAAGATAATGGGCTTTCTGGAATGCATAAAATGCACAGAATGGACAGCTATGGAAGAGCCTGGCCATGTGCAACTTCTCTATTCCAGGCAGTACTAATCGGTTCATGTAATCTGCCATGAGAACTGTCTTCTCCATTATATGAAAAGTGCTGCTGATATCCACATCCATGTCTAATCCTTCCAGTAATTTCACTGACTTCCTGAACTTGAGGCAGAATGGAAGTCAAATCTGTGATAGGAAGCTATTTCTCTTAGCAGTATAATGAGCAGGAGCAATAGAAAACGATTTCCAAGTGTTCTGACCAGCTTTGTGTACTAGATCAGCTGTTTTACCCAATGTGCAGGTGGATGGGTAATTCTGTCATCGCTTGTTGACCGGGTGGGTCAATGAGTGAGGAAGCACAGAAGACTCAAGTCTGTTTCAGGGGTTAATGCAGGCCATGCAGTGTTGATTTCCAGCAGGTAAAAGACCCATTAGCATGGCTCTACCAGTTTCCAGCTGCTGCTACTCAGTTTCCTTCTGGCTGGTGTCACACCAGTGCAGTCACCTCAGTAAAGCCACGTCTGTGAGGACAGGTACTGACCCAAAGCCTGTCTTGTTCAGAAATATCCAAAATTCACTGATCTGAGACAGATGGGTGGATGATGTAAGCACGCATCTGAAGCAGATTAGAATTAGCCTAGTCTAGGTCAGCCTATGTGGCAAGCTTTTGTGGCACACCAGCGTCAGATGGGACTGAGCAATCTGCCGAGTGCATGAATTCAGTTCAAAAAAGAAAAGAAAAAAAAAGCATTTCATTAGCTTATACCTCCTGAAGTGAATAGGCTTTCAGGCTATTCCATATTAGTGGTTTTACATTCATGTAATTGCATCTTTAATGCACGATATCTGATGGTCTGCTGTAAAATTTCTATTTTACAAGCGTCCATACACTCAACAGATGCACGATTGCTGCAGATTTCAATAGAGAGCAGCTGTGCAACCTCTAAAGCTTTTTCATGAACACTGTGTCCAACCACAGCCCCTAAATCTCGTTTTATAGACCCCAGAGCACTAAACAGGAAATAAGAACATATTCCTGTCGAACTGAAAGCCTTGTAATTTAAGATCTGAATATAATTGCTTCAGACGAGTCCATATGCCCATGAATACAAGTCTCCCAAGTCTGTCATAGAAATGTCTGGTCCCAAAATAGTCAGACTTAGTCCCTTCTCTGGGTTTCAAGAGTACTCAGATTTAGGAGTTTGACAGAAGACCATTACATTAATATACAGATCAGATGCCTGCTTTTGCAGATCACAGAATACCTTGTAAGGGTCATCTTCATTGTTCAGGTTGATTGATTTCCCTGGTTCTTTAATTCTGCTTGAACACTTCCAAGGGGAATTTATGTGGAGGCTTGCACTTCATGCCCAGCGGTCTGAGCTGCGTTAGATTGTTTCTGTCTCCAAGAATTATTAACCCTGTGTGTTTTTATTTATTTATTTAGTGTTAGTGAAGCTTGAGCTTCTATTTACAGAAGAGATGAATAAAAGATGGGAGACACTGGCGATGAGAAATGAAGTCTCCACTGAGTGTCTTCTGCTTTTCCCCTGGCTGCTGCTACATCAGTGATGTGAGCATGGGAGATGGAGGTGCAGTGCTGAGCACCTGAGAGCTCCTGGGGGCTGAGCAGTAAATTGGAGATGGATGTCCCACATTGACGGAGGAAATAGAGCTGCTGAGAACTGCAGAGTGTGGGCTGCTGTGTGTCTGACACCTCCCCAGCAGCCACGTGCTTCATAGCTCAGCATGTTGATGCAGTGCGTGGCACCACACACAGCAGCTCCATGGAGACAGTGAGGGACCCATGGCTGAGCCTGTGGCTGCTGTAATGCTCGTGGACGTGAGCATAGTGGGCGTCCTCTGCCAGAGCCTCACCCTGATGCACCCTGTGGTGTGCCGTGGTGTTCTGGTGAGGTCTGATGTGCTGACCACGGTCTGACACTCATTCACTAGTGGGTTTCAGTTATTTTGCTTTCCAGTGAATTCAAAGGTCCCTTGAGCTCTTCTTAGTGATGCACAAAGCCTTTCTGGTCAGTGGCAGCTCACCTTGTCCAGCTGCTCCTTCCTTTCCTGCATTGCCAGACAAAGAAATGAAAATGTCTATTCAAATTGCAGACATATTTTCATGAACATTTGATTGCTGTGAAAACTGACAGGGGTAGTGCTGTGACTTGAGTGCTGTCTGTTCCTGCTCTCAGATGAGCTGCTTTAGAAAAAGACATTACATCCTGACATCTCACTGAGGAGTAATAACAGCGAGCCGCTCTGTTCTGGCCGCTGAAGCTCATGTGTCAGTGCCCTTTCATTTCTGATGTTTATTTTCATTTTTACCATTCTGTAGCTTTGTTCTATTGAATTTGGCAAGTGTTACTCTTAAGCAATTGTTCTAATAAATTCTGTTAATGTGAATTTGCTGCACTGGGAAGAAAATCCCCCTCAGAAGGACAGCTGTCCTCTCCAAGTGGAGGTCCCAAGACAAAGGTTTCTGTAATGCAGATTATTTTAAACTGGTGCATTCTGCAAAATCTTGGAGAGTTCTGCTGTCCAGCTTGAAATGACCCATCTAACCTGGTATATCTTAAATTATCTTTCTTTTCTTCCCTTTTGGAGCAACCTTCAAAGCTTTCTTGGAAGAATTTTTCTCCTAAGCAGGCAGTGGGTTTGCCTCTTGTGCTGGTGTTTCTGCTACAAAGAGAGTGAGAGGGTGTGGATTAGGTGCCCTCCAATTAAGAAATTATTAGTTATATTAGTGGTATGTGGAGTTGTGTGTCTTCTTGATCCTCTGCTTGCAGCCACTGCCCATGTGTGCTCCAGCACGGAGTTCTGGCTGGCTTTGACCTGCGTACGGTGCCTGTGTGGAATAAAGCCAGGTCATTAGCAAGCTATTCCTGCTTCCTCGGTTGCCACAGAGATACAGTGGGCTAATTGTGAGAATGAAATCAATCATCGTTACAGCTGCTTTTGCTTGCAGTCTGAGGTGTTTTGATGAAGTGCTATGTATTCAGGATGTAACATGCTAATTCTTTTCCCCAGCTGTGGGTTTTCTAACTCTTTCCCGTGCTGATTGAGTTCAGGCCCTTCTGTGTCTTTATCTTCTTTCTCTGGCGGTGTCTTTTTCTCCACTGATGCCCTCCTGGGCATTGCTGTCCCCCTGGCAGCTGGGCTGTGGCTCAGACTGCCCGAGCTTGCAGCCCAACTCACCTGTGAGTACATCAGCCTGGAAGTGCTGCATCCTGCCTCTGCTCTGGCTCGGCCGTGGGTCCCTCACTGTTTGTTTCCATGGAGCTGTTGTGTGTGATGACACCGCCAAGAGATGTTGGGGCTTCAGTGAGGGAGCTGTGATAAACATGCTGTGCAGCAGAGGTGGCACTGTGCAGTGACTCACGACGTGGGGGTGGGAGTGCTAAGAGCAAAGGTTGGGCCAGGTTTGCTTTTGTGTTTTGCTTTACCTTGACGTCACAGGCACAGCATCCACCATACAGAGGGAGCTTGAGGGCTCTGGCCCCTCTAAACAATGGCTCTTCGATAACAGGCAGTGCTCATGTAAAGGTTCTGTCAGGTTTTGTGAAACTATTATATAAGAGCTTGAACTTTTTCTAAAAAGCGTCTTTAAAAATAGAAAAAAAAAATCAAGTACAGATTTGTATCATCAAGCTAATGTTTTCCTGAGCTTTGGAAAGAGAATTTTAGCTGTACTGTGAAGTTTTTGATATTATGCAGATATTGTCATCAGCTGGTGTACGCGTATTGGTGAATGCACGTGAAACACGTCTGATCACGTTCTTGGTCGTACCCAGCTTTGGGAAGTTGCTTACATAGTTGCTACGTAGCTGTTAAAGGAGGAGCATTTTCCTGCCTCCCACTGAACCTCAGTTTCTGTTTCAGCTGCTTGAGTTAGACCTCCCCGCAGGGGCAGCGGTGCTCGCGCAGGAGCGGGGCAGCACGAAGGTGAGCTCGGTGTGCAAAGCAGCGTGGCCTCCTAATGCGTGGTGTGTGCCCCGAGCCTAACCCCGAGTCAGCCCCTGCTGGCTGCAGGTGGGCAGATGGACAGAGGGAAATGCTGAAATGCCGTTAGAATTCTTTACAGACAGTGCTTGTGCAGTTCCCCGAGGACCTTCAAGTGCTCATCTGCCTCATTCATATCCGTTCACTGCTTTGCAGCTTCAGATGAAGATGAGCGAGCGAGCTGTGTCCCTCAGCACCATGGTGCCCCTGCCCCGCAGTGCCTACTGGCAGCACATCACACGGCAGCACAGCACTGGCCAGCTCTACGGCCTGCAAGGTAAGGTGGGGCTGGGGAGGGCAGCTGGGGAGGGCTGGTGGCAGTGCTGCCGAGGCATGTCAGCATCTCTCCATCTCGCTGGACACTAGTGCTCATTCTAAGCCAGCTGCCATTGTTGTTGAATTAATGGAGGGAAATGCCTGTCCAGCCTGAGCTGGAGTGGTTGGCACCAGCAGGATGCTCCTCTTTTTGGTGGAAAGGTGACAACATGGTTTTATCTCTAGGTCTGTGTCTGTGGTGGGGGATGGCAGGCCCATGAGCACACTGGCCCAAAAAGGGGGACAGAATGGAAGGGGAGGGGAAAAAAACAGCAGCAATGATCTGAGCAGGAAAACAAACTTAATTTACTAATTATAGTAGCAAGAATACAACTTAATTGGGATTGAAGCTAATAAATCAAATAAATGAGTTTCTGAAAACTGAAGCTCTTACTCTGATCTACCAGGGAGCAAAGAGTGACTTCTGGTAGTTTTATTTTTCCCTCCACCTGGAAGATGGAAATGAAGAGTGAGGTCTTCTGGGATCTGTAGTTCATTCTCTTCCGAGCCTGGAGCTGCAGCATTAACTCTTTACATGCTCTGCATGATGTTACAATGTGAAATACTGATCACGAATCATAAAACCACGGCACTACGTTATGCACTTCACTTGTGAGAGACAAGCAGGAGTAGATTTGATATAACATAGGATTCATGTCGTCATTTAACAGCAACTTAATCAAGAGTTTCAGCCCTTTCAAATCTCGTTATTTATTTCCCAGAGGGTAGTGACAAATGTGTACAGGAGATGCTCCCGTTAAGTGACAAGGTTCAGAGCAGATGCCCTTGCATTCTGAACTCCTTAAAGCTCGGAAGTGAGGAGCCACAGTGAGGTTGGGTCCACTCCTGGTCCTGGACTCGGTCGATAGTTTGTGTCTAAGGGATTGTATGGCCACAATCAATCTAAGATAGGCTTTGTTAGCTTCAGGTATATCCTAATACAATTTCCGACGGTCTGTACCGGCAAGGTGTCCTGATGTGAAAACATAAGGGATCTCTGTGCAGGCACATCTGGGGAGGAGGGCTGCAGGCATGGCCGCAGCTCCAGCAGCCCAGGGCTCCTACCTGCATCGCTCCCGGGGGCGGAGAGCTCTCCCCGCGGTTCTCCATCCCGGCTGCGGCTCCGCGGTCCCCGGGGGCCACCTAGCGGCACCGCTCCTTGGGCTGTGGGTGGGATGCTGATGCTGAGCTGTGACGGCAGGGCTTGGGGGTACGACGGGACACGCGGTGGAGGTGGGGCAGAGCCGGGACTGCCCCACCTTCTCGCAGCGTGTGGACGGATGGAAGGAGGATGTGCTTTTGGTGATGCTGTGAAGGTGGTGGATTTATTTATTCGTGGTTTTATATTTTTTATATATTTTTATTTTTTTCTCGTCCCTCAGATGTGAGGAGGAATAATGACTCTTATTTGTTTTACGCTTTTAAATAGAGCAGGAGGCTGCAGGGCGCGGCGTATCAGCGGTTGTAGTTAAAAATCCCCAGGGCGTGTGCTGCCCTCCGCGCTCGTCCCTCTCATTTCTTAGCCCCCCACTCTAACAGCTCATCGTTCTGTCCCGTTCCTTGTTTCTAACACTAGAGGGGGCATGCAGCACGTAAAAAGCCGCAGCGAAACCCCTGCCGTGTTTCGGACCGAGGGAGAAGTAATGCAATAGAAGCAGCACGCGAGCCCCTGCTGGTACTGGGCCGTACTGGGGCACACTGGAGCGGGGCTGCTCGCAGGGCTGACCCCATCGGGGCACCGCTATCGCTGTGCCTCGCTGCGGAGCCCGTTATTAATGCAGTCATCCTGCACTGTGTTGACCCAACGTAAGCAGACTGCGTGGGTACAGACTGCTCCTTTTGTGTTTAGAAGAGCAGCTTGCTTGTTAAACTGGAAAGGGGATCCTTGGAGGCTGTTGTCATGAGAAAGCAGTAAAGGTCTCTGAAAAATCCTGGTGCTCGAGAAGGAGAAAATAAATAAATCAAAGCTGCGTGAAGTGTTGTACTTAGGAAAGGTACTGAAATCATCCTCTCTTTTGTCAGTCGGGGACTGTCTGAGCATTACCCTGAGCATCTCCAGTTAGATCACACTGTCAAAAGCTCCAGATGCTTCAGTTTAATAATGAAACTCTGAGTGGAGATGCTTCTGAGCAGCAGATTAATTATACCTATCCCTACTTAAAGGATCTAATCTGCAGTTCACATTGTGATCTAGAGAGTGCTGCATACGATCACTGTGCATCACTGAGTGTTGTTCTGTTCTCCCCCCCACCCCCCTCCCCACATGGACAAGATGTTTCCAGCCCTGTGAAGCTCCATCGGACAGACACGTTTCCAGTCTACAGATCAGACCATCGATAAAGGGCTGCTGAGAACTTTACAAACTCTTTGTCTTCGGACGAGCTGCCCCTGTGGATGACACGGATACGGTGCAAAGCAAGGACAGGAACACTGCCAAGTGTGGGCTGGATGAAAAGCTGTTGCAATGCAAAGTTGGTGTGTCGTCTTTTGTTTTGTTTTTCTTTCAAACTTTGCTGAAAGTTACAAAGATTCTGTAGAAATTGGGGGTGGGAACAAAACCATCGCGCCCCGCAGTGTTTCTTTTGTATCCCATAGCTGGACGGACAAGTCACTCCCTAAATATTTCCAAATGTTTTTGTATGACCCCTATGTTGTAAATATGAGACTTTCTTGTTGTAGTGTGGTTTCATCCTGTCCGTTACAGCTGTGTTCACTGATGTCAGCTGTCATCCTTGTTTTGTAATGCTTACCTCCAGTTCTTAACATGACTGTTCAGCCTAACCCCTGACCTTTGCAATAGTGGCCAGTTTTAAGCAGCTATTGGATACAATTTTTTCCTGTTTGAAACCTGATGGAGACTTGGTTTGTTTCTTTGGAAAGCACACTCTTTATCCTCTGTTTCCTGTATTTATCTCCATCCATGTGAACGTTTGAAATAAAAAGAGTTCCCAGTTAATTTGTGGTGCAGCACTTCTTGTCATCGCTGTCAGCACAGTGAATCCACAGGGACACCGGGGGGGATGGGGTGAGGGTCCCCCCTCCCATCTCAGATGACAGCTCCCCTCAGTGAAGTGTGGGGGAGCAGATTGAGCAGGACTCTCACAATGCCATGCAACAGAAGATTTTCCTGTTCCGTGACAGCAACAGCAGCACTGTCACAGAGGCACCTTAATGCAATAGAAGAGAAAGTCTTAAATAGCTTTGCTGGCTGCTGCTCAGTATGGTCAGAAGCATCTAACAACGGTGCATAGAAGGCTGTGATTATCCTGATTACAAATGAAGCACTGCATTTAACCGAGAGTAGTTAAATCATTTAATTAAAAAGCTTTGGAGTAAGAATGCCACGTCAGGGCATGCCACGGGCCTGGATATGAAGTTTCGAAGCAGACTGAGGCAATGAGGTGCTTTTGGTGACCTGCAGGAAGCAGCCTGCACAGCTATGCTCAGTCTCGTGGGCTGTACCCAAACACAGTCAGTGTTGGAGTAGAAGGATGACCAGAGTGCAGTTCTGTGCCTCGTCCCAGCCCTGCTTGATCCTTTGACAGGGCAGGAAGGAATGTGCTTGTTAAAACTGTGGATCTATAAGAACAGGAAGGAGGGACTTGGGAATACAAGGTAAGAATTCAAAACTGGAAAGTTTAAAGGGTGCAAAAGTGTTCTGCAAAGTCATCCAAGGGAGCAGCCTTGGATTTTGTATAGCCTTTCCCATTCATGTGGCTCTAAGGAAGGCCATGCAATTTCTCAGGTGGTTGCTCCTCGAAGCCTGGGCAGGAATATCATCTCCCCCCTTTCCTTTCTTTCCCACAAAAGACCTCTGACCAGTCTGCAAGTTGTAGTAGAGGAGAAGGAAGAATGCATTTCAGGAGTAAAAGAAGGAATCTGAAAAGTAACCATGGAGCTGCCTACCCCACTTTTCAACTCCATGCTAAGAGAAGTTGCTCCATCTTTTGTGCAAGTAAGAATCAGTGCAGTGCTAAGGGCACAGTGAGGAGATGGAGCCAGCCCAGCCTGCAGCACAACTATGGCAGGTAATGATCTTAAAAGGCTCATCTTGGAATCAGGTGCATTAGGGAGAATGAAAAACACATAATCTCAAGAAAAAATCATAATTTGAAGTCACCTAGATATCATTACATACTGGTACCACAATGCAAATGCCATTACCTAAAAGAGCAGAGAAGGCATTGAGAGCTCTCATATGCATTGTGCTGCTGAGGGAAACGGGATAGCTGACAACTGCTCCATTTTCCTCTTAGAGAGGGAGGCAGTATCACTCCAGGACTTGCCAGAAGTCATTCAGGGCCTCTGAACTGGATCAGAGAAGTCTGGTCCAGCCACCCCAACTGCTCATCCCCATGGCATCCTTCTCAGCAGTTCAGGTTGTGGTAGCTATTGAGAGGAGCTCTGTCTTTGAAGGAATACTTACTGTGAGGCAAGAGTTCTTCAAAAGTGCTAATAGGAATGTAGAGGCCTCCAAAGTTAGTCAGCATGCTTCCTTGAATTGGCAGTGCTTATTTATATTTTTCTCCTTAGCAGCTGTTTGTAACCTGGTGAAGTGGCAGAGCCGTCCTGAGCACCATCCCTGAGCTGCACTGGGCATTGTTCCTGAAGATGTCTAAACTGTGGTGGTAGTGGTGTTTTATTTCCAAAACCATTTCAAAAGATTGCCCTTTGGGTACGTGGTTGTGTGGTATGCAGTGTCCAAGAGCTTTAACCCACTGCAGAAACAAATCCCCATCCTCATGTGACAGTTCACGCAGTGGCACCGGGCTGCTCCATGCGAGGGGCACCACCAGCAACAAGTTTTGCTTGCTTGAGTATGTTGTTTCAGCATTTCTCTGAGTGAAACAGCTGTATTTCTGTGTTGTTTTTTTTTTTCTCTCATGTTTGGACTGTTGTTGATACTCAGAATTAAAATTGCTAGCATTTAATTCTGCCATCCTTCTCACACCTTACAGCAGAAAAGCATGATTTATTAATATTTAAGCTGCTGAACAACTCTTGGAGTTTGTGACTCGCAGCCACAATGTCGTTAATTTAAATAATCACTCAAATAAAATGAATGCAGGAGGAGTTGTATCTGAGTCCTGTTGCTGAGCAGTTCTGGAAAATGCATAATAAAACCACAGCCTCGGGCGCTGAGGTTTGGGGTCATGGAGTGGTATTTCTGTGTATTCATTAACTTTCACAAGGGCAGATTGATCTTCTGTTTCCAGGAACGGTAATGAACCATTTTCTTATTTTTAGGGAATATTCTATCACAGCCTCTAGCCATGTAGTGCTTAAAGAAAAGCTGTTTTCAAACAGAAGGCTCTAATTAGAACTTAGGCCTCAGCTGCATTGATTGCACTGCGCTTCCTTGGTAGATTTACAGGTGCTAGCAAATCAACTTGCCCAGGAGGAGGTTTGTGCTGTAGTGGTGGTTTTCTCTTCAGTTCTTGGCCCACATGTTGTTTCCTGTTGAGTAAAAGGGCATTAGCTGCTGAGACATGCTGGTCCTCAACCCATCTGTAGCTCGTGATCTCCCTGCTGCAGCAGTCATCCTTAAAGCCCCCAGAAGTGCACCCCCAGCAGAAGGGGGTACTGTGCTTCTGAGCAAACTCCTCATTCCAGAGCAGAGGAAGCAGAGATGTGGGTGTTCTGCCCTTCCCTTGCATTTCAGGTATAGGTTACAACATAAGCGAAGGTTTTAAAACCACAGGTGAGGAAAATAGTGTCTGAATGGGTTTGTTTCCAGCTCAGGCTCTATTTGCAGCGTGACCTGGGCATCACCCAGCAGGCAGGAGCCTCCAGAATGGCCACACAGCAACAGTGCAGTTGAGACCACATATAATAGTGTGAAGAGGTTGTCAGTTCCTATTGGAGAAATTCTACTTTAAAGGAGGCACGAAGTATCAGGCTCTAATTATCTGTGCTCATTAAGATACTTCAGGTGGTTTCTTTTATTTATTTATTTATTTAAGAAAACTGCATCCTTGCCAAACTTAAACTCTGGTAACAGCCCCCATTTCCTCTCTCGTTTCTCTGGGTTGCTGTTCCCTACTCTCCCGTTCTGGCTTTACATTCTGCTGGGAGCTTAAATCTAGCATTCTGTGCTGCAGAGGTGGACAGGCTGTCTCTGTGCAGTGCGTGAAATCATGCTTGCATGAAACTATAGCTTCTAATAGGATATTGTCCACATTTTGAGATAAAAGTCATTACCAAATAGAAGAGCACTGGCAATGTGGCAATGAGAAATTCACTTGCTATTTTAACTTATCGCATCTTTTCTTGACTGAGCAGAGGGCTTAGTTTTACAGAATTAGATGAGATATCTACAGACCGAATGATATAAAAAAACCTTTTGTGCTGAAGGCAATGCATGCTTTTGGAATATATGGTCCATAAAACTAAAGTAAATAGTTGCATAAATAGTTGTTTCTCCATAAACATGTAATGACACGTCTGAAAGCCATGCAGTATTAATGATGTATGAGCTCTATTTTTGGCACATTTAGTAAAATTAAAGCTTACCTACATTTAGCAAAAATGATTCACATAAATATAGCTCTGCAGTGAAGGAGGGGAAAAGATAGCAACATCAGATTGATAGCTCCTCTGCCAGCTGTGAAGGATGTGGAGCTGGGGGGGTCTGTCAGAGCTGCAGCTTCTGGAGGGTGCTGCTGTCCCCTTGGTGCCACCAAAATCTGACCTACTGAACCCTGCGCTTGAGTTTGGGGTCTTTGTCATTTGGGTGGAGTTTTGTGCTAGGTTTAGCTGGAGTTAGTTGCCAGCTCATCTTCTTTCTGGGGCTGCTGGCACAGGCTGTCCAAAAGCAGAAGCAGGAGCAAATCGAGGGCAGCACTGTATTTTTTTTTATTTTTATTTTTTGTCGTTGGTGCTGAGCTGTGTTGGCTTATGAAGATCATGGAGTTGTGGTATGAAGCTCTGCCTGAGTCGGAAGCAAACAAAGGGAAGGTAGGTGTAACATTCAGGGGTGAATTCTGACATTAAATCTTGTCATCTGAGTCTCTATCGGGAGCACTTTCAGGTGTTTGTGTTACTCAAGTTTCAGATTATTTTAAGTTTCACTTTATTCTTGCCCAACAAAGATAGGATTGCCCATTCACTTCTAATCAATTTGACTAGCGTTGTTTTCACTGACAAAGACTTCTTCGTGCCAGATGGGGAGAATTTGGCTGCAAAACACTTGTCTGGAAGATAACTGGAATGAAAAACCCCTTGGGTAGAGGCATTTGTAGAAAACTGTTTTGTGTTTTTGTGTGTATTCTTTCCCTGGGGATGCTCCCGTGGCAGTGTGTTGTTTTACTGAGGAGCTGGTATTTAAATCAGGACATCAGGAAGGGTTGGTTGCCTCCAGTGTCAGAGCTCTTCAGGCTCTCTCCTGGAGCTGCGCAGCCCCAAATAAAGCCTGACATTTGAGCAAGCCCAGGTGTTGTTTGTGTTATTTGCAATAGTCACCTCTCAATTCAACCTTACACTGGGAAACCAAACAACTGAGCCACTGAAGGTGGTAGGAATCCTTCCTGCTGATATTGCTGGGGGCTGGAATCAGGTAAGCCTCTGTTAGCACCCTTGAGATTGCAAGAAGTCAGCACCGAATGGTGATGGAATGATTACCAGCTGTCTGCTGATGTCAGTGTGAGCGTTAGGTCTGAAACACAAAATAAATCAAGAAAACCAAGTCCAGTAAAATAAAGAAAGAAAATCCTAGGAGTGGAAGGCTCACATTGCTATATTTAATCTGTTTAACTCTACTGATAGGCTGGAAACACTTCTTTCATAGGTTCATCACTGTGCTAGTTAATTTGCTTGGTCAAGTTTAGGGGATTATGAAGAATAATACTAGCTTTTCATTAACAGTAGTTATGAATTCAGAAGGATCGTGGTCAATAAAGGCTGTAAGCACTGCCTCTGCTGTTGACATGTGCTCATCTGTTTGCCCCATGAGCCCAGGGCACAAGCCCTGGGACTCCTGTAGGTACTTTGGAGGCAGTTTCACCTGCTTTACAGAGTGTGAGGGCATTACAGATTTAGAACCAAAAAGGCATTCCCTGCTTTTCAGGGAAAATCACATTTACAGTATCTTCTAATTGTATTCATTTCCAGTGTTGAGCTGCAATACTGATGCTGTTCCCAGGAGCAACACATCATCCAGACCAGTCCAAACTGGAAGGGAGACAAAAATACATTGGCCAGAAAGTGAGGTGGAAATTGTCCAATACATATCTAAGAAACCTGGACATAATCAAGGTCTGAAAGTAATACAGTAAGCTGAAGACAAGTTGTTTTATCATAGAAAAATATGAGCTGCCAATGAACTGTTGCTCTTCAAAAATCCCCATATAACTTTATCTCCGACGCAGCACAGAGTGCATTCTCACATTGCTTCAGTAAAAGCGTTCTGATGGGAAACAACGAGTCCCTCTCCTTCCAAATGGAGTGGTTCATTATCAGATTTACCTGCTTGTACCTTTCCCATGTGAGCAGCGGGTTGCTGGAGTCAGGGAGTCATTCATTTAATTGCACTGCCTTTCCCATGCAGGCAAGTTGCTGTCTCGCTGCTGAATGAAGCAGAATGTACTTTTTGACATCACAACACGTTTGAACTCTGCTTGTTTTGGTTCTTTCTGTGAGGAAATATTTCTTTTATAACTCTCCTGATGCCCCCAGAAAGCCATCCATCAGCTGGAGCTGGAAGTGCTTTAATTGTCAAAGAGCTGAAGTCTGATTAGGGTAAAGAGAAGTGGGCTTAAGACAAGTAAACCACAGAGCTCAACTGGGGACCATCCCAGATCTTCTTTTTGGTTTAGCTGTAACTGATGCATGGAGGTAAGAGCTGATGGCTGATTTACGTGCTTCATCTTTCATTATGGTGTACTTCTGCTGTGCAGGGGGCCACAACAGAGGCAATTAACTACAACCAAGGCAGAAACAGCTGATAATCTTATATCAGTTTCTCTTCGAAATTGCTGCTTGTTGCTTTTCCTCTGTAGTTTTCTCCAAAATTGGCAGTCTGTTCTCCCAGCCATGACAGAATTTAAATGCCTTCACAGTCTGTTGTCTATTAAGGTTTTTATTAGTATTAATACGGTCTATTTTTCTAGCTGTCTGTTTCACTGTATTTAATTTTAAGATGTTATTGAAGTACAGGCTATAGGAGTGCTCCTAAGGTACAAGTCCATTCTAAAGCCATTAATGTATGCCTCCATCACACTCTCTTGCCGCCAAGGCTCTAGGAGCTGCTTCTACGGACACGTCTGATAGACTCCCAACTTAGAAAGATCTTGACTTTTGCTAGTAATAAAATATTGAAGAAGTCGTTCAATTTACACCATGGTTATGTTTGAGAGACCATTATCTCCCTGTAGACTTCATGGAAAGCAGAGGATTTCCACAGGGGGAATCCCTGAGATGTGAATTCACCTTTTACCAATACCCAAGAGCTCCCAGTGGGAAAAGGTAGGTGCTGTGCGCTCCCACCCAATAATCCCACAGGACACATCCCTGGGAAACCAGTCCCCTCTATCTCTGTGGTCTCAGACTGTGTGTTTCACCTCACATACCCCTCTGTCCAGCAGATGAGTTAAGGAATGAAGAGAAATACAATGCTGGAGCCCATCTGGCTTCCAGCTGCTGTGAGAAGGGGATGTTTCCTGTTGCTTTTATTAAGTAATCATTATCTGAGCCCAGAATGCTGTTATTGGCTTTATCAGTGGCTGCCAGGCAGGCAGGGTTACAGCTGCCACTCTTCTCTGAGCAATATAAATCTGCAGAAAGCATGACATGGGGAAAACGTGACAGAAATGTGGGATTCCTGCCATGTTATCTGATATTTGAGAAGAAAAAGGAGAGTTCTGTCATGACCCATCAGTTTCACCAGTTGCATCTCTTACACAGAAACGTGCCTGCTATCAGCATTCCCATTTCTGAATGCTGGCAGCAAAGTGCTCACTGATTCTGTGTGCTGTGATTCCTGGCATCACAAGAACTCTGCCTTCCATCCCATCCATGCATCCCCAGCACACCGTAGTGCAGAACCCAGTCATTCAGACGCAGTGCACCCTCCTGCAGTGCACTTGCTCAGCTGGGACTTTGCACAGCTCCATAGTAAATCAATGCCTTCTGTATCAGGTAAGCCCAGGGCTGCTCACATTCCCTTGTCCTATGGTAAAGCAGGGTAATGCAGGTTGGGGTGCCAGACAATGAGCCATGCTACATTTGCATGCAGGCTGGAAGCTCCAGGATCAAGAATGTTGAGTTATTCATGTTATTTTACTAGCATCAAGCGCAGCAACACGCTGATAATTTAAATATCCATTTCCTCCCTTCACAGTATAGATCGAAGATAGAATTCATTCCATCAGGGAAACACCCTCAGGAAATTCAGAGCTGTCGACCGCAGCAGGGCTGAGTATAAAACACCTCTGGATCTATTAGTACGTGTGTCATTCCTGATGAGTCTCTAATCACCCCCACCAGGCCTAAAAACCTCCCAGAAATATTTCCTGTTCCTTCAGACTGTTTAAGAACATGCAGTAAAATACATTTTTATGTTAAAGTTCTTGGTATGCCTCATTGTTATACAGACCGACATAACTTTCTCTTTCAAAGTGGAATAGTGAATTTTGCCTGTAATACTTCTGACCCTTTTGAGGCATCTGGTTGCCAACATAATGGGTCTCAGTGGGGATTCATAGCTGTAATGCCATCTTTCAAGCTACAGTTTAAAATTTGGAAGTCACACAACAAAATGTTTTCCCAGGCTTAGATGCCTCAATCAATAGTCTTAAAGCGTTCAGGAGGAAGCCACACAGAGACCAAAATCAACTACAAATCCGACCAACCCACAGCTTTCAAGTGTAGTATTCCTGAAACAGTTTTTGCTTTATTTCCTGAAAGAGATGGCTCTCTTAGCTCTTTCCATGCTTCAAGGTCCCAGAGAGGTTTGGGAGTATGACAAAAGTCAGGCTAAGGGTTTCAGGCGAATCTGAGGGAAAGGAGTGGTAGAATGGAGCATGTGGCACACTGCAGATCTCTAGTTTGGGAATAAGGAAAAATGCATTGCTTTTTCAAAAGCACTCTGTGTCTGTATTACACCAGAGGCACTGGAGGTAGTACAGAACTTGATCATGCATGAAAGAGGAAGCAGAACGGATTTTCATAATTACTGTAATTGTAATATTTTCCTAATAATTATTATGGGGTAAGCACACAGTGAGCATCACTGCACCTCCTGGCAGGGAATCTTTTTGGCACAGCAAACATAAGAATACCGGCGACACAAACACGTAGGTGCTCAGAACTTATTCAGTTTCCTCAAACAACAAGAATTTAAACAATGCCCTCATTGAAATGAGTCCTGGATGGGGGATGCTGTGAAACGTACAGTAAATATGAGGACATTGTATGAAAAAAATAGTTTAAAGAAATTTGGGAAAACCTGAAATTGAGGTGATCTATTGAGTATCCATCAACTGAGGGTGCAAATAACACTCCATTTGCCATAGGTACATTTGGGACTGGATGGTAAACATCACAGTATGGAGAAAAGCATGCTTCTGTATGGACATTGCTCCAGTAAAGCTGCCAAAATGTTGATGAAAACTGTTGATGTTCTGTTTTACGGGAAAAAAATCTTATTAAACCTGTGTGCTCTGTATCAGTGTGGTCATTTTGCTATGGGAGGTGTATCAGCTTAACTGTACTGAAAAAGAAGCAGTCAAGAATCTTAGTATGAAACTTGGTAGGAAGAATTAAATCCAAATCCCATTTTTATACTCTCTTTGTGCTGTGAGATTAGAAAGAACATAGCAGGCTGTTGGTAGAAAGTGAAAATATCGGCCAGGAAACTCTGCACCATCCTCTGGGATTATATTTGAGAGAACTGTTGGGGTGCACAGGTATAACAGTCTGCAAGCAGTGCCTGCGTGTTGGCTGACCTGTCTGTCCCTGCTGAGAAATCTGAAAGGGAAGGAGGAGGTATTTCTGTGTATTTCTGAGGCTCCTCACTGGAATTTCTTATGCATTCTCTATAGCATTACATTTTACTGCATATGTCTTAAGGTTCCTGTGATTGAATAGGTTAGCACCAGGACGTCTGGTGCTGTTCAACAAGGATGGAAAGAGGTGTTGCAGTCGTGTTTGGACTTCAATTTGGTCTGAAAGTGCAGACCTGGTGTTCAGATGAAGCAATGTAAATGATTAATGGAGAGGCAGTCAGAGCTGTTAAAGATAGTACAGGTCGACATTAAAAAATAATGTATCTAGGAGCTGGCAAGAAAGGAAGTAACTGAAGGGGTTTGTTTCATTTATTGCTATCCTTGCCTCAGACATGATAAAAAGATGAAAAGGGAGGATGAATTTCTTGTAAATTTCATCAGGTTTTGGAGAAATCAGAGCTAGAAGTTGTGGAGTGCAGCAGAGAAGACCTGGGATTCACACGACTTTCACTAATTTCTATTGCTATCCTGCACTCAACTGCATGAACTGTTGTGTGCCTCAGCCCAACCAAGTGCAAACAGTGCTCCATGGTTTTGCAAACAGAACTGATACTCAAAATTTGGGCAGCTGCGTACCTGGGTGTTGAAGCCTGATGTAATGCAGTGATTCTCAGCAAGTTCCAAGGTGAAGTCATCACTACCACTTAATTGCAGCCTCTGTTCTCTTCTAAACATGGTGTGTGGTACAGAAAGGGCAGGTGATTAGTGTTTCTCCATAAAGTCAAATATATTTGCCCTTTTTATTAAGTACTCTTGCAGCAACCAAGAGAAAATGACTCACTTTGTGATTCAATTAGGTCCTTAAAGACAGTGATACCATGCAGTCATTTCATTAAGCTTTTGGGTTTAACTTAATTAAAAGTTAATGTTCCCAGCTAATTCTTCATACAAGAGAGAGAACTGTTCAGAGAAGGAGCTTTGTATCTTATCTTCAGCCAATGCTGGAAACAGGAGGGGACAGCTAGATCCCTGCCATAACTTAGTGCAGCAATAAGGCAGTTTTACTTTGGCCAGAGTGCTCCACTCAAAGCCATTTTGTCTGCTTCAGACATCAAAGTTGAGCTTACCAGCTCAATACCCTCTCACTTTGATCCCAACCTTGATGAAGAGTTATTTGTTCTGGGTAACAATAGGAGACTTAGTGCAAAACTAGGTGTATGGGAATTGCTAAGCCAGTGATTGAGCACCTGGTGAAGGGACACGGCCAGCCCTGGGAGCACAGGTGAAAGCAGTTCTCCTATGGGACAGGAACTTGGTTCCACCCCTCCCCAGCCTCATTTAAGGTCTGGCTGCCATAAGGGAAGGCTCTCAGCTGGAGATTCCTCCTTTTGGAGTGTTCTGTGAGCTCTGATCCTTGAGCCAGGTAAGCTGATCTTTCTTTCTTTCTTTGGTTGGGTTGTGGTTGTCACCCATTTTTGGGTAGGTCAGAACTGGTTAACTGCTACTGCCTTTCTCTGTGTTGGGAAAGGAGACTTAGTGCAACACATGGATGTGAGGTACCATGATCCCTACTGACTTCTAATGTTTTTGGTCTTTGTTTCAAGTTAATTGGATTTAGCTTGAAAACGGGCAGGCTTTGCTCTCCCATGTAGCTCTTCTTGCTTATTACGAGTTTCCTCTTCCCTGAGAGCATATGCTCTGTCCAAGCTTAATGACTCAGCAGTCTGATTATCCATTACGAATGGGAACTCTATCTGAAAGGGAGTAGTCCTCCCAAAGGAACTCAGTGGAGAGCTGCTTTTCAGCTCATCTGCCTCGTGCTGCTCGCTTCTTGCTGCAGCTGTACCAACAACGTTAACCACACTGCTTCTGCAGGAGGAAGTAATCTCTGATGGGTCGGATCTTTTACTGCTGTAGTCAAAGAGTGAGAGCTGGTGAGTTTGGGGGGGGGGTTGGGGGGTGAACCGAAGCCTGCTGCTGGGGTCGGTGCATCCCTAGAAGCAAAGATCTCAGAGATTGGTGGCTATTGTTCTGCGGTTGGAGACTGTCTCCAGTGGTGTTACTGATACAAAGTTTATCTCCCTGCGTCTTTTTCATCTTAGAAAAGAAGCTATTTTGGGTCTTTAGGAGTGAATTCATATAAGGGGAATTGGTGCTATAGCAACTATTCATCTGAACGAATGTTCTGCTGGGAATATTCAGGCTCTGACTTCTGTCATTTATTTTCCTGTAGCCATTTAGCTCCAGATCCTTCAGATTTTGCTTTCAGAAGAAACCAGTGTTTCTCTTTAGGGAACTATCATATTTGCTGTTCCTGCCTTCCAAGTTTTCACATTTCCCAGAAAAAATTTTGTTTTTAAGGCTTATTATAACATCATCAGAATGTTATTATCCTGATTGGTTAACAGATATGGCCTTTAGAAGGAAGAAGGGGAGGAAAAGTAATTCAAGTAACCCACACCAAAAGCGTTCGGGCTAGTGGTTGCTAAAGTACAGCTTTCACTTCCATCCACAATAGCTCCTTTACCGAAAATCAAGTAGTACTCGGGCATTTGGTGGTTATCTGGCTGGAGGCATTTGTATATGAAATAGTGAGCCAAGATAGTGTCTGCTTTCATTACCTAGATCAGAAGCTCTGGTTCTCACAGAGCTTTTGGAACAGGCTTTCTAGTTTTCTAATGCTTTGTGAAGTGTTTGTGTGTAAGATACCCCTATAAAACAAGGCTAAGGTAAAAATATCAGTGCTAGGCTGTCTTTTGCAGCACAGTCAGGATTCACGCTGCACTTCTGAGTTGGAGATAGTCAAGCTAACAGTGTGGTGACAACCAGAAAACTTAAGCAGTTGCAAATTTAACTCTTAATCATTCCTGATTCGTCAAGAAGATGTAGAAGCAACTCTTCTAATGAAACTTAAGTATTGTACTTGCTGCACCTGTGCCTGTCTTGGCCTCTTGAGGCTGGAAGTTGTTTAATGAGGTGGCCCTATTGCATAGGCTTTGATATGCAGGCATAGTATTTCCTTTTAATCATTTTTCTTCCTTTTTCTAAAGGAGACGTGGGCACACCAAAAGCAGAACGATGCATCTAATAGAAAAATAGTACAATGCTTTCCTGAACACAGCTACCTTAATCAGCAGCACATCCATGTGCACTTTTACGTGCTTAATATACCCTTTCAGTGGTTGATTATGCTAATTATTGCATGAGCTGATGGTTACACACTTGATGTACATGAATTCTGTGGGGTTGAAGAGGGATTGATGATGAAGCCCTCAAAGGAATAAAAGGGCTTGGGCTCCCAAAGGACACAGTGTTACTTCATTTTTATTTCTCAGTATCGATACGCTTCACTTTGTGGTCGTTGTTATTCTTGTGCTAAAGAAAACCCACTTGGATGTTTGACTAAGAAATCTTAACAAAATATAAACTATTCCAGAGGGTCCATCTACATAAGTACACATTAATCTACTTCTTAAATATGTAGCAGAGTCTTTCCCACGTGGAGACCATGGAGCTGTGAAAATATGTAACGATAATTAATTACTGCCCGAGAATAGATTAAAATTGCATGGTAGGAATAATAAAACATATAACTAAGTGGTATCTGAAGGGTAATACAAGCTGAGAGGAGGTATCAGACAGTGACTGTGTTGTATTTAATATCCCATCAGAAGGAATGTGTGCTTTCTGATTTGAATGGCACTTTCTGCATAGCACAGGCATTTATTTTCATAGCTCAAATTTTGTCAAATGAAAAGCATTTTGTTTCTGATTGTCCAAAAGAGCTGGCTTCGTGTTGCTGCAAGAAAGAAAAGAAAACCATTTCTTTTAGGATTTGCTGTTGGGTGTATTACTGAAGTCTGTGCCATGGCGTTAAATAGCATTGCCCTGACTGTTTGTGTATAAACTGGTGGTGAGATTGCACTGCAGATACTCTCAGGAACACACTGTACTTTGCCTTTTATCATTTAAAGCTTTTGTCCCGGTGTTACAGCATCTCAGCCATCCTCCACTGTTGTTTGTCTTAAAGTTGGTGCAGGGCAGGTCTTTGAATGGTGTATAGCAGGACGAGTTGTAGGATTAACTCAATTATAAAACCCCATTAACGATTTTGAACCGTCTTGTCTTGTATCCAGTTGAACTTAAGAGGTTGGGTTGAAATTTTCTCCTCCAGTAACAGATTTTCTAGTAGCATTTTAAATGAAGATACTAACGCAGCTGAAGGCACTTCACATGGGAATACCAAGTGGAAATGCTCTCTGGGTCACTGGATCCAATTTTTACGGTTGCAGACGTGCGCATTACAAGTCCAGAGCATCCCTCTGGATCAGAGTGCTCCCTTGCTTTTCCGACCCTGCAAGTCCTTACACTGGGAAGCACAAAACGCTGCTTCAGCGAACACAGCACTGTAACTCTTAACATGAAAATGAACTGATTGTGTGTCTCCAGAAGAGAGCGATGTTGCTATGGGTATCAAGGAGCCTGCAAGTGTGCCAGCCCTTTGGGACGTGTCCCATGTTCCTTGTGGGATGGGATGGCCTGCAACGGGAGGGGGGTGCTCGTTCAAGATTGTAGGACAGATTACTTCCATGCAATTGTAGTTGTACTGCAGGTTTTTCTTCATTCTCTCCCAAGTATGAAATTCACTTTTGTAATAGAAAGACAACAAATAACCCACAAACAGAAAAAGCTCCACACCAAACAACATCAATACAAAGACAGCCCGGAGCAACCAGAACAAAACCCACAATAAATATTTACCAACGAGGCACATAGTGTTTCCACTTGGCTGAGGAAATGGGAGGATGACTGGAAAATCTACCTTTGTTCCTGATGGTAAGTGTAACCAAAGAAGGTGAATAGCTTAAAGTGTGCTTCAGGAGGGGCTTGTCAGCTCTTACTGTAGGGTGGATGGGTTTGCAGTGTGATGAGGAGCAGGCTTCATTTTCCACCGCTCATTTTTTTTAACGAGTTTAAGCAGAGTAAAATATCTTCTCTCAAAATCTGAGATCAAGCTGTGGGTTCCCCACTGCAGAAGGGGAATATATTGTGAGGTTTAAAGCACCCTGCTTTTTTTTTCTTTGGGAGCATCTGTGGCACTTTGGTAGAGGAGATGCTCTTATAATATTCCCCTTTAAGGAGAAACTGAAACCTGCTGCTCCCCCCCACTTTTCTTGATGTGATATATCAGAAAACAGCAAGTGCAGCACCAGGCAGGCATGTTG
This sequence comes from Cyrtonyx montezumae, assembly GCF_038088225.1. Taxonomy (NCBI): domain Eukaryota; kingdom Metazoa; phylum Chordata; class Aves; order Galliformes; family Odontophoridae; genus Cyrtonyx; species Cyrtonyx montezumae. The sequence goes on along the minus strand of NW_027072100.1, from coordinate 12,543,070 downwards.
CTCTGTCCTATGCAGCATCTCATGAAGGTCATTCAGAGAAGGAAGATCCCCTGGCACTGTTTACCTCCTGCTGTATGAACTGTCGGCACTTTGTTAGCAGATGGCTATGTGTTTGTCTGCTTTTGTTAGGCAGTGGGGATGCGTGGTGGGGAAAGGATAGCTGGTGAGTCACCTGTGTGGTTTTTTTTAGTATTTCCCTGAAGCAGAATATTTTTTCAATATATATATTTTTTTCTTCTATCTATTAGCAGCTCAAGATGCCAACTTCTGTGTTTTATGTGTCTATAAGCTGTTGGGAGAGTGGGATGAATATTTACTTGATTACATCCTATTTGTGCTATAAAGCTACCCACTTATAATAAGGACTGGTCCTGATATGCACTAAATACACGCTTGTGTGAGCAGGCTCTCCATGCCTGCAGTTATTCACAATCAAACAATGCAGTGGCTGGAGCAGGAGGCTGCTGGCAGTAATTCTTGTTCCAGTTCCACTCTTGCTTCATCATGTTAGGAAATTGCTGGCGTGAGGGGCAGAGGTGACAATATTTGGGCAGAGAAAACCGAGTTCTGGCTATTAGAAGTAACCTGAATGCTTGCTCATATGTGAGTACCTAGCAGTGCTTTGCTCTGGGGCGTGCACCACTGTTTTGGTCATGGAGCAGGAGCTTATTGCAAGCTTTTGAATGGATGGGAATGAATTTTTGAAACAAGATGTTCTGTGGATGAAGTACATCAAAGGAGTCATGATAATTACCACCAATAGTCACTTTGGCCCTTCTTCTAATGGAAAAATAAGAGTATGCAGAGAATTGTGGGGTTATGTTTGTCTGTTTGCTTGATTTGTTTCACCACTGGTAGTATTGGCTGTTGCCAGATGAAGCAATAGATAACTGGATTTGAGCTATGGCAGTCTTTTTCATTGTGGCCTTATTGTCTACTGGAAAGTTTCATGTACAGCAAAGTGGGAAAAGATCTTTTCTCTTAACATTGTTGTTTCCTATTCCTTCTTCAGCTTTTGTGGTAACATGTTTCTGTGTCAAGACTTGATTAATTCAATAAATTAAAGCAGAACTGGAGCTGCCAAGAGGTTGCCAGTTTGTTGAGATTAATATTCACTTACTTCTCATGTAGACACCAGTGATTCTGGTGTTATTTATGAATGAGTTTTCCTGGAGCTCATTGTTAGAGGAGCCTGAGCTGCAACTGGCAGGTTGGTCTTGTGCAGTGCTGCTCAGAATGGAATATGAAACACTTCAAAATTTGCTCACTAAAAGGACATGGGACCCAAATCTTCCTACTGCGAAGGATACCTTAAACTTCAGAATGTCAGAAAATTCTTCCTCCTGTAGTATAATTAACGCAAGAAGGACTGTGTTGTCTCCATTGTAGTCTAGTGGTGAATTACCTAGATGCCTATCTGATCCTGCAGTTGATTTCTATGTGGTTTCTATCCTGTGTGAAGTAGAGCAGATCTGACCTCACTGTGGACTCATTCACATTACTGAGCAATTCTCTGAATAGTTCCAGCATCAGTAATGATTCCGCAATGACCCTTCAAGGACTGAATTCTTTATGTACCCTTAGTGACCGCTATGGCCCAAGCAATCCTTTCTCTTCTTGCACATCCCACCTGAGGGATGTATTTATGAATGCCAGTTTAGCACTTGAGAATAAAGCTGAATGTGATCAAATCTGCTAACGTTTTTCAGGATGTCATCAAAATGTCAATTATTATAAAAATAATAATTGCAGTGGTGTTTGACAAATTTATTCTGCTTATGCAGAGGAAGCAGAAAGGATCAAAAATGAATGCGTGGTGTATTTCTGCATCCTGGAAGGGTGACTGCTGTGTGTTTAATGCTTGTTGCTTTCTCTCAGTGAGGACCATGCATAGTGCTAATGAGGCTGAGTCTTGCCAGCTCTCCCACAAGTCAGTGGCAGAGGTTGGTTTGCTGTGAGATAACAAACTGTCTCTGTCAGGTCTGCAAGGACAACAAGTCTCGTTGGTTATTCTCCAGACAGGATCATCAGCCTTTGGCAATCCCAGCATTTGGTGTGAATGTCTAGAAACCTTTTGTTGTGTATTCGGCAAAGGTGTTTCCATCATTTCCTTGGCAACTCTTAAACCTTCCTGAAGCATCCCTGAAAACTTCGGCAGCTTACTTCCTAAGCTAACCACTGTCTTCATATTTCTTATGCAAAAGGTTGAGTGCTTTGATCTGTAAATAGGTTTTAAAATACCATTACAGTTTCAGAATTAACCCACTAAAGCACTGCGTATATGCTGAGCATTCTGAAATTCTTTGTCATGAATCTCAGAGGTCGGATCTTAGAATTGTATTTGGGAGGAAAAAAATGGGAGTTTCATTTTCAGGTAGCTTATAGCTGTCATTAAAACCTGTTTTCCCAGAACTAAGGGTATGTGATGCTGAGGAGATGCAGAGCTCCTCCTGAGCAGGCAGGTATCCAGAAATACTTCTTCATGTGAGGAGGGGGGTGGGATCTACCCAATCAAGAGGTTTCATTTTATTACCATATTTTGTGAATTAAAAATCTCTATATGAATGTGGAGTTTAATGGAAACTTAACAGCATATGCCATGAAATGCAAATGATTTCTCAAGTACAGCATTGCATTTTCAATTTTCCACTCAAGTAATTTAGAAACCATTAGTTTAAGTGAAAATCTAAGGTAAAGCACATCCCGTGGTTACAGTGGTTCCTCTGAAGACTGCACTTGTAACTGTCTGAGAAACATAAATCCCTAATTGTGTTTCTCTACGCTTTGTTCCAGCTGGTGTAAGTGTGTTTTGTAGATACCTGCCTGCCAGATGGGTCTACATGGTGCAGAGCTGCTTTTCCACCCAGGTGCTGTCTTTGTGACTTGACTTGCTGGTGAATTCTAACAAACGCTGCTGCCCAGGCTGCCTTACTGTAGAATACATGATTTCATAAGGGATGCTGGGAGCCTGTTCTTTTGTGATAACAGGGCAATGTCACAGATAGAGTTATCTAAGGCTACTCTGTGGGAGGGCTGAAATAATACATAACTTTTAGAATTCTTATTTGTGTTTCCTTTTAAGGACCTAAACCCGCCCCAAATTCTCATTGAATTTTGTTGAAGCAACCGAGATCTTATATTTCATATGCAATTTAAAAAGTTTGGAAAAGGTTAATAATTGGCTATTATAAACCACCTTACTGCCCAAGGGCAAACCAGATAGCAGAGGTTATCTATTGCTGTGGCTTTTTGGATAAGTTTATTTTCTCTGGAAACTAATCTGGTATGTCAAATACTCCACATTTTCTGTCTCATTTCACTGCTTGCTGCAGCTGTGCCATTGTGCTGGGTTGCATGCTCACAGTGCTGAGCTTCTGTGTCCTGAGCTGGCGAGCCGTGCAAGGATTATGAGCTTGGCTGTGTCTAGAGAAATGGAGACAAGTGTGAGGCTGTGTGTGTGTAAAAATCATTGTTGGTCCTGGAGCGTTTACAGCTGTCATTTGATGTCTGGAATTTTTCTTCCTTTATGGGGCAGAAAAGGCAGGAGTGATGTTTTTGGGTCAGTTGCTTTTGGTTTAGATTACTTAGAAGCTGTTAGCCTTGCCCAGTGCATGAAAACAGCCTATAAGTACTACTGTTAGTCTGTTCCTCTTCTCAGATAATCTTATACCTGGGTCTTGTGGTTGCTCGTCTGGATTTTACTGCCACTGAGCAGCTTCTAATATCCTCCAAAGCTGCTCTGTGAGCTTTTCCTCAACATCTGCCAGAGCTGATGTGGAATGAATAAATCAGTTCAAGATGGAGTTCCTAGTATTAAGACAAACAAACATTATTTGGCATGTGTAGTTTCAAAGCTGCAATTTTTAAACTTCAGTTTACAGAGCAGGCAGTGTGTTTTGAATTCCCACTCCTACCTGCTGCAGCAGCATTCAGAATTATGGCACTATATATTAATGTTACTCTGCTGTTTTCAGTCATTTTCTTCAAGACGGTGTTGTAGCTTTTTCTTTGCAAAATTTCCTAGTGTTACATATAATATTTCTTTAAGACTTTGTTCATGTGGATGCATAGCATCTTCTGTAAATTCAGATTCTGAATTACTGCACAGAGAGGTTTCACAGGGCTGGATGAGAGCAGCAAGCAGTGGAACAAGTAGTTGACAAAAAACCTACCGGACCTTAAGGAATGGTTTCAGGGCAGAGTTCATTGTCATCTGACTTCAAAGAGTGTCTTTGTGGTGGCTTAGAATGTGGTGTGCTGGTGCCAAGAAGTGGAAAGGCAACTTACAGTACCTATTCATCAAATGAAGGTGTGTTAAAGCAATATTGGTTGCAAAGAGAAATATCCACATCATGTCAGTCCCCTCAAACCTTCAACATCAATTCCTATCAGTAGTAGGGAGGGTTTGTGCACTGATCCTGAAACAAGCTGTCTTTGATACATGACATCTGGAAACAATTCTAAAATTCACAATGAAGTATTAAAATTATGAAGGAGATAAGAATAGATCACCAGAATGGTGACAGTGTGGCAGGGAATAGGGCTGCAGAAGAAAATTAAATGAACTTTGTGTGACTCTAAATGACAACTGTCTGGCTTTTGGATATGTTGACTGTCATAATCCATGTTTTTATGAGATGCATTTTGCTGTGTTGGGTATGAAGACTTCATCCTGTTCATACTGAAGACAAGTTCTCAAGCAGCACTTCACTATTATTACCATAACACACCTGATGACTGAGAAATGCAGCTTTATTAGGAAGCCTTACTTAAAAATTAATTCTTGATATGTTGGTTGTGGTTTTTCTGTAGTGAGTTTCCTGTGACTCCTAGAAGCTTGCATGGACTGGTAATTTCTGCTAGAGAAGGCTTTGTCCTTACCATGTGAAGGAGCATTAGGTCCCACAGTGCTTTTACCATGTATGTCCTGCTTGGTTTTGGCAAGCCTAGATGAATGGTAACTCACACTCCAGGAATCCTTTTTTCAGGGAGATTCAAGTTGAGGTGCTCTGGAGAAAAAAGTCCTCAGTAAGATTTGGGAAGGGGAAAGTCAGACATTAGATGTTACTTGTTGCAGCTTCAAATCTTAGAGGTCTCTTTAGTTTCAATTCTGAATCAACAATAGCAGTGTCTTGAAGATTGCTCTGTCAGAGTACAACCTTCATTTGGAAAGAGCTGTTGCCTTAAAGTACAAATTAGGTTGGTTTATCTTGTTACTCAAATTGCATTTCTCTCATAAATCTAGTTGAGCTGAGCAAAAGAATTCTTCCACAATTCCTGTAATGCACAGGTGAATAGACTGCAAAGCTGCATGTAAAAATAATAGATTAAAGAGAGCAAGTTATTTTAGTGACACAAAAGCCTTTTCCAACTAAAAATATGATGTGTAATGCCAGAACAGATTAAAGATTTCTATATAAACCCATTAAACTACCATGGAAAAAAGTCGATTTCATAATATCTTAAAGTTTTTTCTTCTGTGTCTCTCAGTTCACTCTGAGAAACCATATAATTTTTGCTTATAAACAACAGTAATTTACCTGTTGTCAGTTAAGGTCATAACAGAAATCTAAGTTGTTTAACAGCTCATAAATCTATGTTTTTTTTCCTCCTGTTGTTGCACTTTCAAGGTAAGTGCTATGTGCCAAGCCTAGAGGAGAAACAAACCCCCAAAGCAACGAACCCACGATGCTCCACATAGCTATTTTGTATTAATGCACCTACAATATATATTCTTAGTGCATAATACAACTTGCAGGAGTCTGGCCACCAATATTTAAATGTTATGTATGTTCTACACATGCACATAAACACAAATATTTTTATACTAAAATCTGGATGGTTTTCAGCTGTGAATATAATGTTAGGTATTGTCAATGGAAAGTTGAAATGCACTGATTTAAATACTTATTCTACCATCTATCTGCCTTGGGTAACATTTGTTTTCAATGCCTAATTACACTCTTGATTTCATTTAAATTTAAAATTGTTGTGCATAGTTAACTGGCAAAACTTGAAAATCTGAGTAGATTTAAAAAAAAATAATGAAAAATTAGATTTTAAATTGAGTAATTTCAGTTTACAATCCTATCAATTACATGTGTGTAGTTTATTACATTCCTGGAGACAAATGGAAAATGTGACATGTTCAATTTCCTCACACCTTTATTACACAAATTAATTATTACAAGGAAAATATATCAAATGCCATCCCCTCTAAACTATGGGCAAAGTCACAAGGCTATTAGTAGGAAAATCTTGTGGTTTGGTTTTGATGCTGGCACCAGCAATGTTATTGCTACTCTTTTCCCTCCTCCAGTTTGTTTCACTCCTTCAGTCACTTGGTGCAATCACTCTTTCCTCTTTGCTTGTTTAGGATTTACTGTGACAGTTGTATTCTATTCTGGATTTTTCTTGGCCCATCAATATCCTTCAGAAATTTGCCTTAATAACCATCTGTCAAATATAACAAGCAAAATTCACTAAGGCATGCTAGAGTTGCAGGAAATATATATTGTGTCACATACAGTTGACATGACTAGCTAACTTCTCTGGTCACCCAACCCAAGTCAAGAAAATATCAAGTATTTTTCAAGGGTAAATATCTCAGGGTGGTTAATACAGGCTGAGTGGTGCATTGCTTTGGAATGGTGATTTGCCAGAGTCGTTTAGGTTTGTTGTGCTGCTGTAAACTGATTTTCATCTTCAGTGAGAACTCAAACTGATTTACTGTGGAAGCTGAATTTGAGTGAGATTCAGCTATTGGATGTTTCTGTCCTGTACCTATCCTGTCTGAACTACATCTGAAAGAGCATCACTGGGTACTCTCCATTAGTAGAAGATTTCACACTTAATCATCTCCTGTTTTGTTCATTTTCTACTCTAAAAAAAAAATCACTCCTGCATAGAATCATAGAATGGCTTGGGTTGGAAAGGACTCCAAGGATAATCAAGTGCCAAACTCTCTCCTGCAGGCAGGGGCATCAACCTTCAGATCTGGTAGTTACTCTGCTCCCCATACATAAAAGGCATAGAAACAAAACCAATACTTGTTGCAATTTAGAGCTCTAAATTCATTTTAAAAAATTGGGTTTGGATTTCTTCCCTTGTTTGGTCGTATTCACATGTGCATAGCCTAGCTGCTGGTGAATCGGTGCTTTATCATCTAAAGAGGGTAAGTGTCATTTAATGATGTTCTCGTTTCAATGGACAAGCTCGCAGGTCTCAGAGCTGGGAACAGGTTTCCATGAGTGTGGGTTTCATGAGGGCTTCTTAATGGCCTCACAGTTATTCAAAATGGAAGCTCCTTGACATGTAATGTTTCTGCCTGACATTTCTGAAGAAGTCATCTGTCTTCTGAAAAGGAGATTTAACTTTTTGATGCTTCAGTGGGCATTCAGTCCCTAACAACCTCACTTGTAATCACTTTGGAAACAGCAAAAACAAAAGGAGAACTTGATTAGAACAAGCAAAGGGTGAACAATGTTTCAGATAATATTCTAGTTTTGTAACTGCAGTCATTACTAATGGAAGGCCATTAATAACTAAAGGAGTATCTTATTTGATCTATTTCTATTAAGGCTTGCAGCTGGACAAGTTTCAAACATTCATTAATTGAAATATAACCTTTGCCCTGCAATCAGCTGGCCTTTCATTAGCGGTAACAGATTTGTCCTGCGGACTTTGAAAATAAGATCTGTTTCATTTTAGATCCAGGGTGTTCAGTTATATGTCTGTTGTTTAACTGGATGGTTACTGCAACATCAAAACATGCTTATTTTATTCCTATTCAATTGTTTGGATTTTTTACTTTATTTTAGACCTTTGTTCCTAGTTTATAATATGAATATATGGTATGCAACTGAACTGCTGCACTCCTGGTAAGCGTGATTTAGAAGGTATTAGAAGTTCAAATTACAGAGAATTATCTGTCCTTTGATCCTAACACTGGTTCCCTCAAGTAAGTTGCCTTCAGAAATGAGCTTTTGTTGTTCAGATTGCCAGCAGCAAGAGCAGCCAGCACAGAGGCTTGAATACATTGTAATTGTCATGATTATTCTCTCCTGATTTAGGAAAACCTTGTTCCCAGTTTTGTTCTGTTTAATGTGGCGGTGAAACATCTTAACGAGTGCTTTAAAGCATGAAAGCAATGCTGTTGCTGGACTTCATGTCCCTAGTTTGGATCTTTGACTGATGCTTGACAGTGGAGTCTACTAAGGGCAGTAAGTTAAAATGTGTATTTGCAGCTACAAACCTGTTCAAAACTCACTCGTCTTTGAGCAGGTATGAGACAGCAGGCAGTGCCTTGCTTGAGGCACTGGATGCCTGGACATAACCATGGGAGTTCCAGCAGAGAGTATAGCTACTCTGAACTTCCAGCCTCCCCTTTGAACACCCATCATCACACAGAAGTGGCTAAAAATGTTAACATCGTGGTTCCCTTAAAATGTCACCGTTTAAGCCTCCAGAGAGGTCCTTTGCTCACTTGGAGCTTTTGAGACCTATTCTTGATACGAAGACTTTTACTGATGGTAATTTTGACAAACTCCCTGCTCTGTTGTCTCTCGCTCTCCTATTTTTCAAATTCAACTTGCAGAAGAAAGTATGATGAAGCCCAAAGTCTGTTTGGCCTTTTGGTGTTACAGAGCCAGAGCTGCTGTCCTTCAATGAAGTTGAAGGGAACTGAAAGCAAATAGGTGCATTCAGATGGTGGCTGATGGCTACGCAAAGGCTGGAAGTGACTGAGGGTTGAAGGAAGCTGCATTTTCTCCAAGTGCTTGCATTGAATTTTCTAGGGCAAAATTGTCCTTTCCATGTTCTGTAATTGTTTTGTGTTTATGAATCAGTTCTCACTTTTTCATTTAATTCATTTTTTCCCCTTTTTCTTTCTGTTGAGTTTCTTATACGGATTCAACTTCTCTACTTCACAGTTCATATCAAAGATATTTGATCGCCATATACTGAAGTATTGAAGTTTGGAAAATGTGACTTAGGAACAATGAGCCTTCACAGTTCTTGTGTGTATAAAGAAGCAAAAAGAACACAACCATGAAGTTGTACTTATAATCCATCAGTGCTGTGTTTCCAGGGTAATCTGTTCTTTTGTTTTTACCTAATGCCACCTTTCAGAAATGTGGTTGCTTTGATATTTGACTTCCTCTTCTTTGGAAAAATTTGAGCTGGTGCTGTCTAATGTTTCTCCCCTCTTTTTTGTTTTCTGAAATGTGTTAAGAAGGAAATATTTAAAAGATCTTGAAACATTCCCATGTAAGACTGACCTTTCTGGGCAGTGGCTGGCAGGTAGTGTTCTTTGATATCATCTAACCTAATAATTCAGCTGCCCAAGGTGGGTTTAAAATGAAATACCCGTTCCAGTAATAGAATTGCTACTTTAAAATATGCATGAACAGGCCATAGAGTCAGCCTGGAATACTGCAGAAACCCAATACAGAATTTCTTCTTGTCCCCTTCATTACATTACTTCTCCCACCTCCTTTTCCTTCCATATTTGACTCTGTGCTCTGATGGAACCTGAACAGTGGTAGTAACACAAAGCCATGGTGAATAGCGGTATCTATAAAGACATATGTGCCATTCGTGGACATGGATTAAATTGTCCAGCAATTTGAGATATTTTAGGAAATAGTCTCAAGTTAATGTCACCATGGTGTAATTGTAAAATTGCCTATGCAGCATGGATTTATAGTAACGTTGTTGGTGAACTCTGTAAGTACAAATCTACTGCAGTGTGCTTATTCTGCAGTAGATGATGTAGCTAAAAGTTGGTGTCTGTCTTTAAGGAAGAAGGACCAGACAACTAATCAGCTAATTGGCAACTTGCTTAATGTTCTGCCTGCTCAACTCCATTATTAGGGGAAGGATCCCTTGCAGTGAATATTGATGTGTCCAAACAATCAATAAACGAAACATTTAATTTTTTAAAAATCCATTTATATGGCAGACAGCAATTTAATTAATTGTACTTAGGAACTGATTGGGATTGATTAGTGTTCACTGTACTTAATGCTATTTTCTCTTGTTATTAGTCAGGAACATTTAGAGGAAAACTTTTTGTTTTAGAAGTCCTTCCAATAAAACTATCTAATAATTTGGAGAACAATAAAGCAGTGGATATCTTTGGGATGTGTGTCAGATTCCTTGTTCATTGGGTACAGCTGGTATGTGTAGTCAGCTTTGCTTGCTCCATCTGGGGAGGATTACATAATTCTTCTTCAAAATGTTTTACAAAGAACTCATGCATGCCCCTTTGTGGCCTTGGAGGGTTTTTATTGGAGCAAAAGGAGTTCTCCACTTTAAAGCTATTAATTTTAATTGCTTGAGATAATTGAGCTATAAAATAATACCCACATAGGATTGATTTTCCTCAGCATCATAGAGGGAATAAATAGTTTCTTCTCATTCACTGTTAACAAGTTAAACCCTTTTCCAAAGTAGAAACTTCAGCAGTGTGACATTGTGAAGGATGCAAATGTTTCATTATGATTAGAAAAAGATTGCATTTGAAAATGAACAGTTTTCTATAGAGATACTTTCAAAATTGATTTATATTTCTCCCATAGAGGCTCTCAAAAGAATTGTTTTTGATGTTGGGTACCCATTATCATTGCTGATATTTAAAAGCAAAATTTTAATGAAGTAGGGTTTTTTTTGCTGTCTCTGAAGGGCACTGAATGTTTACAGTAGAGCAATGTGTAACTGATTCTTAATAATCACATTTGGTGTTTTAAAGCAAGCTGTAGATATAATGAAAATATCTTTGATTACAGCGTCCCTTTCTTATGGAGTGGTTCAGCAAAAGATAGTGGAAGATGGTTTATTGAATTTCCATAAAAAATTTTTAGAATGTGCATTCAAAGTTAGAAAAGAAAAGCTTTATTGAAATGTGTACATTTTCCACTGAATACTGGCAAGTGTAGCAACATTCCTGCAGGAAAGTCTTTCATCTTGACTAATTTATTTTAGGAAAAGAAATCTTAAAGTGTTTTGGCATTTTGAATTCTGTTATTTCGGTGCAGCGATGTGCTCTTTAAAAATATGTATATACATGTAGAATTATAGCAGTGGTGTATCCCCAGCAGGGCCTGAATTCATTAACATTTGATTTTGGTGCTTGGCAGAAAACCCAGCCTGGGCACAAGTTATGGACAGCCTGTCCACGGGGCTGGTCCTGATGGGGAACCTCCAACCAAAACCTCCCCAGGCAGTTCTGCAGCTGGAGTGGATCTTTGGCTGTTCATTGTAAGCAGTTGTGTGGGGTATGGACGGGGCTGCTGGGAGCTGGCCAGTGTTGTGATGAACTACCGAGGCCTGAGACCTCAGGCTGTAGGTGCTAACACTGACCTACAAATGCTGGCAGAGTGAAAGGGTAATCATAAAGGAGCAGGGTGCCCTGCACTGCCTTGGTCGCCAGTTCTCTCTCAAAGTTGATGTCATTTGCTGGATTACAGTGGCACAAAGGGCACATCTGGGCTGTGCGGGCTGCCATGTCTGGTAGGTGCAGGGGTAGCTGTAATGTAATTTCAAAGTAAAGCTTGAAGATACGAACAGGTTTTAGAAGAAATTGATACTGAATGCTGTCAATAAGGTAGTAGCCTTTCATGTTGCTCTACACCCTTGATATTCTCCCTGCATGTCGTGCTCTCTGTTCCTGGATGGGAGCTGGTCTTCAATTCCTCTCTGTTTTTTCCACTTTTTCTGTGTCAGTTGGGTTGGTTTTTATTATAAGCTGGATCCTTCTGACACTGAATTCATCAGCAAATCTGACTTTAGTATACAGCCTTATGTTCTTCCATTAGGAAAGTGCTTGCTCACCTTATTGCCTTCAAAACACTGTGGCAGAAGGAGTCTGCTCAGCATTTCCCTACCTCCCAAAATGATATTTTTGCTTTCTGTTAACCTGCTACTTTGCCCCCAGCCCAGGAGATGTGTTTAAATGATGAATCAGTTTGACGTTTGCCAGAAGAGGATTTTTCCTTATGTCTCTTTCTGAGCAGGAGCTGGTTCTGGGCCAGCTGCTCTGTGAAGCTGTACAACTAATAATAGAAAGAAGTGTAGAATGGGTACATACATTTCTAAGTGTAAAACTAACAGTTCTGGAGAGTAAGCACTCATTAGGGCCTGGAAAATAGGAAAATGTTTCCACACATATTGCATCCTTTAGGAATTTTGGAAGCCTTTTCCTAAATAGATTAGGTATTTGTTCTCTGTGCATAAAAGGCAATAGAACAAAGGGAAATGAGTATGTCAAACAGCAATTTATGATAAGGAGAAAGCATAGAAACAAGGGTAACTTTTTTCCTAAGAAATTTTAATATCTGAAAGTCACCACATTTTGAATGGTTGCATGATCTGGTTCTTGCTGCTTTCTTGATGTAATAATGTCTAAAATCACAATCATTTGGTTCATTTTCAGTGGCATCTTTATAGAATCATTACCTTCAAGGAATGGGAAATACAGAATTGATACAGTGCTGAACGGGACTTGGGCTACTAAATCCTTGGACCAGTAAACCAATGCCAATAAGGGCACGTAGATATTTTAGTCTTTTATTTAAGAAGTTAGCTGGAAGGATAAAGTTTGCATTTCAATACCTTCTCCTTTTCAACTTAGCTGCTGGCTTTTTTTCTTACAAGGAGAATGCTAGTTTGTTACAAAGCCTTTAAAAGGCATTGAAAAATGTGTATGAGCCGTACCTTTTAGGGGGGGAAGTGAAGTTCAACACCGTTGGAGCTGTTGTTAAAAAGAGGACAATGTTAAAATATATCAGAAGCCAAGGCTAGAAAGAAGTGGGGGGAAAAGGGTAGGATTGAGGCAGTTTGCTCTTATTTTCTTCATCCTGGGGCAGAGCACAGTCAGTGACTTCTCATTTTACATCCCACTTCTGCTGCATGTGCCAGATGGAACATGCAGACACATTCACTGTGAGTTGTTCCTGTTGTGCACTAAAATCCACCTGCCTTGGGAGTGAGCGTGCAGCAGATGTTCTTCCCTGGTATTGCTGCAGGATCGTTTTGGAGTAAAGACAGGCTTGGGACTTACACCAGTGTTCATGTAGCTCTTCGTATTCTATCTCTGCATAAAAAGAGGACAATCCTTTTTCAGAATTCGCTGTGAGTGAATGCATGAATTAGAGCGAATGCACTTTTATTGCCACAATTCAGATAATGCAAGTGTAACATCAAATTTTGTCAATTATTTATTTTCTTAATGGAAATCTTGACATCACGTTTCAAATAGACATCTCCTTTTTATTGAAGCATGGCAGATGCATCATGCACACATCTCAGATCATCAATTTTACTTGATGTTTCAAGCATGTCTAATTCTTCCTGCAGCAACTCACTGCACTGCAGCCCTGATTATCCTGGAGGAGTGATTGGTTTGGCAGTATAGCATTGCCACCTTTGTTTCTTAAACTATCTGTGAGTACTTTTCCCTTTCTCTACTGACAAATGGTTTGTATACTGCATGGGAGGAATATCTTAGAGCTGAGTAAGTAGAGGAATGATTGTATTTGAGAGAATGCTTTACTGAAGGCAAGATAAGGAAAAGGGTCGATGACCTCAGGCAAGGACTGTGTAGAGAGCTTTTGCTTTTAGAGAAAGAATGGACACTGTTTAACTTGGCAGGAAGCCTTGGCCTCAAATGAAAGACAAAATGTGATTGTGGAGGTGTTTGAAAAAACCTATCAGCTGTCTGGTCTAGGTATCCTGCTGAGTTTCTTTCAAGCCCAAATGATTGCCACGTTTCTTGGGCTCATTTTACAGAGTGAAAGATGAAGTGGTTAATAGTACTGTTTGTTGAGCATTTCCAGTTCCTCTTGGACTTGCTTGAATTGTTCATTTTTCTGAGTACCATATTGTGCTTCTGTTGAACTTAATAGAAGTTTTACTCTTTTCCTTAAAGCTGTCAGCACTGCAGACCATGCGTTTTCTGAATCTGTCCTTTGCAGGCTGAAGTTCATTCTGCTATTGAGAGGATTTTTGTCCATGCCTCTTCTGGATTAGTAGCAGGTGGAACAAAGCACACTTCTGTCACACAATAAAGCTGCAGAAGTGTGCTGAGCCCTCTCTGGGACAATTTCCCCTTCCCATTAACTTCTCTTTTGGGATATCCTTGCACAAACAAAGTAGCATCAACTGGTGATAGAAGAAGTCCTAAGTGCTGTAATGTGTTTTTGAAATTATTTCAATACCTACATTTTATGGGGGAGGAAAAAAGGTACAATCACACTGAACACTTTTTCTTCCAAATGCAGAACATCAAGCCAACATGAGATATCATAAGTGGTTGACTCTTCTTTACCTTGAGTTTGTTTCATCTCATACTGATTAGAATGCTAATTTTAAAAAGAGAATTTATTTTGACTGACTCTGCTTGAGGAAACGTGCTTTGGAGCCCATGACAGAGGTGAAGTGAACTGACTTGACACACTGTCTAAATGTCACCCTGAGATCATTAGCAGAGCTTTGACACCCTGAGATCTTTAACAGAGCTGAGAAATAAGTGAAGGAGAAAATGTTGTGTGAGTAACATGCAGGTTGTTTTACACCCTATTGCTTTGTGGCACTGATGGCTGTCTTGTGGAGCCAAAAACTGTGTGCTTGAGACAGGGCACGAACACTTATTGCTCTACAGGTGGATTTTAGTGGTACAATTTGCTCTGAATAGGTATTGAGGCATCGATGGCTTTTACATTAGTGTCCTTGTGCATCTTTTTCTTTCCATTTTCTGTAGCACAGCTGTGTGCTGCTGTACTGGATGGCTGTGTTAGCATTCCATGTCCTGTTTTTTGTGCATTCATTTTTATACAAAATCTAATGAGCCCCCTAGTTTTCTTTTAGTTAATCCAATATTTTTCTCTTCTGTGGACGATTCCTTGTGGTTGTTTCCATAACCACCTCTCTTACTTTGGGACTGTCAGTAGAGTATACCACCCCTGAATGGATCATTACGTGTGAAAACCAGGTTATGCACAGACCAATTTAAGTACATATAGACAATTAATTAAAAATGATTTTACTGGTTGATGACTTGGGAGTCAAGACCTATGAACAACTTAAGCAGCTTTTTTTTTTGTCATCATTGGAGGCTTAACATCCAGTGTTGCACTACAGCTGTGCTATGGCATCATTGTTAGCTGTGAGACCTTTCCATTACGTGCTCTCATGATACCAGTGATGTGACTGTGGACATTTGTTCCTGGCAGGACAATTGTTGCAGCAGGGTTGGAAAATGAATTGTGCAAGGTTTAAGAGTCAGATTTTCCCCAGGTTCCCTGTGTCCAATAGGTTGATACCAACAGGCGATGCCTCGTTGTATTTGTCAGTAAAGATCAGTGTGACTCTTTGTATCTCTGGAGTGCTACAGTGACAGCAGAAGCAGCTGGTGTGAGTCTGGGACTGCGAGGAACTGATTATTGTTTGGAAATTAATGCACTTGTAGTATGGCAGGATAAAATACAGCGACTCAGATGATCTCCTGTGGGTCAAATTAATGACCAATATAATGAGCTCGTGTTTTATGATAAACTTGCATCAAAGTGTATCTCTTGAATTTCTAGATAATTTGGCCATCTCCTACAACTTTTCTTTGACGTTTTTTAAAGTTTTATCAGTTGTGGACAATAACTCAGGTGCTCTTGCACTACTATGTTGTGTGAAACGTGTCCTTTCTTGTCTGAGCTGGATTAATTCTGCATTCAGAGGCCATGTTTGCTTTGTTCATCACATGGCCCCTTAGCAAATCTAACATCCACAAGTTTTTTTTTCCCCTCTTTATTGCTTTTCTCTGCAAAATAAGATGCAGTGACTGTTAGGATTTCCTATGTGTGGAAGAAGCACCTAAATCCCACCAATATCTTCCATATTGCCACTGCTTGAATAGCTTATTCAACTAATGCTTTGTGGAGCTCCTATATATGCCCATCACACCGCTTTAAGGAAATACCTGTGTGACAAGTTTATGGCTGTCAAGTATCACATTGCTAATTCAGTTTTTGTAATGACACTGCTTTGGGTAAACTGCCAAAGAAATACTGAACTTAGCATAGATAAAGGCACAGGAAGAACAGTTCCTGCTCTAAGCAGAGAGGTAACTGAGCATTTTGAGGTATAATTAAAAAAGCAGTTTTTAAATCATACAGCCTTGTTTTTAAGGTATAGGAGGAAGGCTTCTGTATGATTTCTGTTTCTTAATTGTTTAATTAAATATTATCAGACTAATGAGTAGCTTATTCCTGCAGAAGTTTTCTTAGCTGGCTGTTTTACAGAAAGCAAACAGTATTTAAGAGAGAAATAAAATTGTAGCTGTTACAGTGGTTTCCTGATGGATTGGAATGTAGATGAACCCTAAATACACGTATGATAGCTGAGTCACTAAGGGCACATGCTTAGAAGGCGATGAGGGGTGCTGAGGGCATGCTCAGAATTGTAGATGAGTTGACTGAGTGCTTCTGGCTGCAGGCAGAGAATAAATGAGAATCTGAATAGAGTAATGCTGTCTGCAACCACAAAAGCACAGAGGTAGAGAAGCGAATCACTGAGAAGCACACAACTCTTACTCCTCCCTCTGCATGTAGGAAGAAAAGATCTAACCCAAAGCTGAGTGACAGAATGCAGCTGAGTTTTTGAAGTGCAGTGTCAAAGTGTATGAGAGGTTTCTTCCCCCTTTTCCTTTTTTACCTTTTTTTCCTTACTGCTGCTGGGATGTATATGAGCTTAGCTTCGTTTGCATTGAAGGCAAATTGCAACTATGTGGATTTAAAAAAAAAAAGTCTGTAAATTGGATTACTGCTTTGGGCCATTGCTTATTCCCAGGTTTTTATCTCTGTTCCACAAGGTAAATTTCTTGCTATTTACTCACAATTCTGCTTAAAATAAATAACTAAATTTAAAATGCCCCAAAAATAGAAACCAGATCCAAAGTTCAACATTAGTGTCATTAGCTACAGTGGGCTTATGTGACAGACTCACTGAGTTGCTGTTGCAGATGCATTCTTGTCCATAGAAAGGCCAGATCTTGTTCTCTGTAGTGGCTTTATGGCAGCTCTGGGTGCTGTCCCTTCCACTGGTGGCTGTGGGCTGGAGCCTGAGCCTCTGCTGCTGCCCACTCTTTGAGCGTGATGCATTTCAAAGGCAACTGCAGTTACATTGAATTCGCTCTGTATTCATACCTAGGAAAAACACAATAAGTGTGAAGGCATCCACTGTATGATTGAATTATTCATCAGGACATGCAATTTAAAAGTAGTGCTCTGGCCAAGTGGTCTGAGAAGCGATGTGAATGTATTCAGTTATCAATAGGTTTTTTTTTAAAGATCCAGTGCTTCAGATGATCATGAAACTGGGACAATCCAACTGTACCAAACATCTGTGCTCTCAGCAGCAGAAAGAAATGGGGTTTATAAAGCTACCTGTGGCTTTTCCTCAGTGGCACTGAGTAAAAGGAAGTTTATGGCTGCAGTGCAGAAGCTGACAGATACTCAAGGGTTTCATGCTCTGCTTAGCAGTGGGAAACAATGGGACACAAGATTTAGTACTGCTAACTTGGTTAAAGATTAGGGATTGTGTTCAGTTAGTTAACATGAGCTTAGCGAATCTCTCCTGGGACTGATAAAGAGATCATAATGTGAGAAGGTCCCAGTTAGAGGTCCCTTGCCACCTTTGCCATTAGAATGGTGTTGAATAAATGCTCTGAGAGTGGGTGTTTTGTAATGAGACAGTAGTTACATTCAAAAATGTTGTATGCTAAATAATGTTTAATTGAGGTGAAATTGTCAGGACGAATGGCATCCAGGCAGCAGCTGCAAGGTTGTGAAGTTGTCTCTGGTGTCCCTTTTTGAAGGCTTGAATGCACTTAAGGTTGTGAAGATAAAGCCATTGAAATAGCAGTGCTCTGGGGCATGGTATCAACATCTTTTTGGTGCACTCATAACAAAATGAATGGAAGTTTGAAACATAGCAAATGGTAAATGGCCAAACAGACATGTAAAATAGTTTACTTTCAGAACTAAGATTGTTCGTTAGGACTCAGCTGTATTCCTGATCCAGTTTACATATGTCAAGGATTTGTCTGTGCATGTGCACTTAGGTAACTTAAGCCCTAGCTGTCAAGGTAGCTTTGGCACTTCTAGTTGATGTCCCTTGTACACTCACACACCTGCACGCACTCAGGGTGCTTGTGATTAGAGTTTGTTTCAAGGAACCCAGCTTAGCCAGGCACATCCTGGTGGACAGCAGCCTCTCTTTTCTATAACAATACACGCTGCAGGCCCTAAATGAAAGAGAAAGTGAGAGCAGGAATCTATTGGATCTGTGTGCTCCCCTGCAATGGTCATTTTTCTTTTTCAGCATGCAGGAGCACTGTAGTCAGAAGCTGCTGTGTGTGAGAGTTCCTCATTGGAAGGAGCCTTATTCTTACTTCACTATCCCCAGTGTCTTTAGAATCAATATAGACTCTCATTTTTTCTTTTGCCCAAGTATTTTTATGAAAAGAGCTATAGCTCATACTTCATAGCCCAAACTCTCCTATGATCACCAATTTCTCCAACAAGTTGTTAGAAATGTTATGTGAAAGTCCCAGTATATGCTGATTATCACTTGTTTGAGCTGCGATGCTGCAGAGGTGAAGAGATTCCTAGAGCAAATGAATTCAATTTCCATCTCAGATTTCAATCATTTAATAGCATATAATACAAACTCCTTTAATATTCTGGACTGGTTGCTAACCTGCTGCTGGATATTTGCCAGCGCTGGCACCTGCTAATGTATCAGTGTCAGCTCAAGTGGCCTGATAACTGCCTGTGGAAGTGGTGTAATCACCAAGATGTGCTAAGTCAAACTGTGGTGATAAAGCTCAGGGATGGTCTGGTTGAGGGAAAAGGAAAGATAGCAGCTGGCATTTATGCTTCCAGATTTTAAAACAGTGCTTCATACGTTCAGAAATAGATTGAATGGTAGTGGGTACTACCACAAGAAAAGGAAAGTCTGAAGGGGGTGAAAACACAGGAGTGCATCAGCGCAGTGGGCTTTTCTGCAGGACCCTCAGAAGTTACCTTCCCTCAATTGCACTGTTCCTTTTTTTAAGAATTTCTAACACTTTTTCTAGACAGGTATTCAGTATCAAAATGATGGATCCGAGTAACACAGGAGCTAGCTTTATATTGATCACCTTAAAGAGAACAACACTAAACAAAATCTGGTGAGATGCAACAGTGAAAAAGCAAGGTTACATCTCCAAAGAACAAATAGACCATAAATTGAGAAGAAAATGCGTGTTACACTCTTACCAGTGAGACACTTATTAGCACTCCTATTGGCTGTTTATATTAGCTGGACTTCTATTTCATGATGCAATGCTTTGCTGTTTGTCTCTTCAGAACTTTGCATTTTGTAAATTCAAATGGGAATACAATGCAACACTTTATTTCTGATGTTGAAGAGCTTGTGAAAATATAATGAAAGAAAGCTCCCTTTCAAAATGTATGAATAATGGTAAGCCATTGTTATTTATTTATGTGCAGATGTGTTGTTCAGCAGAGGCTCTGTCAGTGTTGGCATCTGCTGAGCAAAGCCACGAAGCAGGTGGTGAATTAGGTATGAGGAAACTATTGTAAAGCAGTGCATCTCTAAGTAAATATTTGACAATCTGTTCAGTATCTTAATCTTTAAAAGTTAAAGTTTGGTATACTTCACCACGTAGGCAAATGAAACAGTCTCATTTCCATCACTCATTTGGTTACAGGTGTTTAGAAGATTTAATGCATCTAAGCCAATGCTATAGGCTTGGGGCAGAATGGCTTGAAGAATGTAGAGAGGAAAAGGACCTGGGGGTGTTGGTTGATGCTCGGCTCAACATGAGCCGGCAGTGTGCCCAGGTGGCCAAGAAGGCCAACAGCATCCTGGCCTGTATTAGAAATAGTGTAGCCAGCAGGAGCAGGGAGGTGATCATCCCCCTGTACTCAGCTCTGGTACGGCCGCACCTCGAGTACTGTGTTCAGTTTTGGGCCCCTCACTACAAGAAGGACATTGAGGCCCTGGAGCGTGTTCAGAGAAGGGCAACAAAACTGGTGAGGGGCCTGGAGCACAAGTCTTATGAGGAGCGGCTGAGGGAGCTGGGATTGTTTAGTCTGGAGAAGAGGAGGCTCAGAGGAGACCTTATTGCACTCTACCACTTCCTGAAGGGGGGTTGTGGTGAGGAGGGGGTAGGCCTCTTCTCCCTGATAAGTAATGACAGGACAAGAGGGAATGGCCACAAGTTGCGCCAGGGAAGATTTAGATTAGACCTCAGGAAGCATTTCTTTTCTGAAAGAGTGGTCAGGCACTGGAATGGCCTGCCTAGGGAGGTGGTTGAGGCACCATCCCTAGCGCTGTTCAAGAAGCGTTTAGATGAGGTGCTAAAGGACTTAATTTAGTAGTTGGGTAGAGATAGTGATAGGAGGATGGTTGGACTAGATGATCTTATAGGTCCTTTCCAACCTTATGAACTTATGAACTTATGAACTTATCTTAAAACTGCCCAAATGCCCTCAGAAGTGATTCACCAGCTGCAGCTTATTTGTTTCTAACATCAGACCACATCCTAAATCACTGTAGTGGCAAAGAAATGTACTTAATTTTAGGCATGTGAGTAGTTTGCTTCTCAAAATATCTAAAGCTTTAACACAGATTTTGCTGTGTGCCCCACACAGAAATTAGTACATGTATTTGATGGCATGTTGTTGGCAGATGGAGAAGATGGCACTGCAAAGCATCTGGAAACAATTAATGTCTCTATTAAACAGTATGTAGTTTTCCAAGAATCACAATTCATGTTTCTTCTATTTCCCTCAATATTATATCCTTCAAGAAGATGAATAATCACTTTTCCAGATGTTTTGCTGAAGGGAAGATAGAGGGGTGATATATACCTTGAATCCTTAAATATGAGTTATATTAAATTGGTGTTTTTCTTAATTTCCATTTCCACTCTGCACAAGGGATTAGGAAATTCAGTGATGGAATCAGAAGTTTTGTGAGTTCTGTTCTGGTTTACGTAGATGAGTACATAATTATGTCTGTGGTGCTCATGGTGACGGTGGTCCATGGATTGAAGGAGATTTCTCTTTTTAAAAATAGACTTTGTGATAACCTGTTCAAAAAAAAAAAACCCAAAAACAAAAAACAAAGCACACACCAGGGAGGTGTTCCTTAAAGTAAAGGGAGGGGGAAGATGAAAGTATAGTATTGAAGTATGCATATTTGTTCCTCATCTACTCTTAGTGCATCTTGTTGTTCTCCATCTCATGTGCCCAGATCGCAAAGATGTGTTCACTAAAACTCTTTCAAACTCAGTCCACTAGGCAGCACAAAGTTGTTTAGGTTACAATATAATTTGGGTCATCCACCCAAATTCCTACAATCAGAAGTGTGGATTTCTGATCAACTGGGTTTGAAGTGCTCTGCTTCTGGATTAAAAATCTCCTCCTGACCTTGCTCAGTTCTGGAAAATTAAGAAAAACAAAAGTTAATGAAAACAAAACATTTTGCATCTTCAAGTGAATTATCCACTTAGTTTAATAATCATAAAAATAAATCACAATCTTTCATGCCTTGTTGGTCTCTTTATGACAGTTTGCCCTTCATTATGGCAGATTTTATGATATTTAGTGATGACCAGTCATGAGGGGGGGAAAAACATTTAATGTACTGACATCTAATTATATTATTTCTGATATCTATTCATTTTCTCAAAGCATTTCTTTGACTCGGTGCCAGTGAAAGCTATTGTTCCTGTCGCAGCTCAGCTTTCAAAGTACAAGAACAAACCCAGTGAATCAATAAGGGAGTTAAAAGACAGGTCATAGAGACAACTGCATAGTTCTGTGCTGGCAGTAGTGACATGCAGAGCCTAGCCAGGTCATTTTTCTCTCTTACTCAATTTTTGTTTTCTAAAATAAAATGATTTTCCAGATTCTCCAAATATAAGCTCCAATTGATCCTGAAAACCATCCTTTACCTCTTCCTCATCTGGTATTTTCTTTTTTTTTTTCCTGACATTCCCTGCTGCTTTGCACACAGTTGTGGCCATATTTGCCTGTTCTTCCCAAGTACTTGATGCTACAGGATATAAAAAGAGCTTATTTAAGTGGAGGACATTTATTAAGAATGGTGAGTCCTGTTCAGAAAAATAATGAAACTAGATTTTGGGACAGAAGTTGAAACAAAGTGCACCACATTTTAGTAGCTGCCCCCATCCTAAAGAAATATCCATCAAAAGGATCAATATCCATCAATTAAAGAAACCCTGTGCTGTGGAAATGATGGCCATTCACAGCTGTGTTGCTTTCTTTGCATGGATGTTGTCCATATGAGAGTAAAATAAGCTGAGTAGATGAAGTTTCTGTGCAGCAGGAGCTATTCCTCAGCCCCTCCAGATTGATTTCAGAGGGTCTCAGGAGCATATGAACACAATAAGGCAGTGGTTGTAAGAACTAGGGTGCTCTTCTTATGCTGATTAATATGAAATCTTCTGCTTATGTTTCTGCTCTCTGTCACATAACAAAACCAATTCCACAAGAGCAGTCATAGCTCGGGATGCTAGATGATGTGTAGTTGAACTGTAGTAATGCCATGCAGCTATTGCAGGTTAATGAGAGGCAGGTGGAATGGAGTTGAAAAGTCATTGACATCAAATCTGCAAATCTTCTCTAGAGCAGAAATGAAATGAAATTATCATGTTTTTATATGAGTGGGAAAGGTTAAGGTGTGAAAACTCTGGGTGTGGCCTTCATCCTTTAAGGCACAGAATAGCAAACTGGCAACAGGAAAATAAAGGGTTCAACCAAGGTATATTTTGTTGTGGACTTTCTTCTGTTTTCTTTGTGTTGATATCTGTTATAATTAACATCAATGCTAGATTTTCATCTAAGTGTGGCTGAGAATTAAAAAGGTTACTTCCTTTTTGTATCTTTTAAGCATTTTTCATCATGAACTTTACTCTGGCCATAAGTTTTAGCTTGGGGACGTATGTATATGTAGGTGTGAAACTCATAAAATTGGGATTTACTAAATAAATGTCAGTCAGCTCCTCTAATAAATTGATGTACTGTGCGTGTGCAGCCAAATTAATTAGTGAATAAAGCATCTATTTACAAACAAATACTTCAGTAACCAGGAGAGAAAGCACAGGATTAAGGTGGCCAGTTCTCTTAATTATCTTCCCAGGAATAAATCTGTTCCTTCTCAGTAGCTTGATTTTCTGAGCTTCTGGTGTATTTTCAAGCCTATGAGAAGAACTTTGACAGTTTAATTGTTGATTTTCCATGGGGTGTTCGATGTTCAACTTGAGAACAGCCCAAGTTCCTTCAGTGCTCCATTACCACGTCTGTGCATCCTTCACTCCTATTAACCTGTAGTTTTATTCTACCTTGATACTTCAGTATGTTTTCAAGAACCATGGGGACGGGTGTTATTTTACAAGCCTTTTGCAATGTGACCTTAAAATGGAAAGTTGTAAACTTTAGTTCTTTTCCTCTCCTGAAAACAGCTCCTTGTCAAGCATTGCCATCAAAAAGAACCAGCCCAGTAGATGCTAGCAACCATGACAGTGCATTTTAAATCTAAAATCTCATCAAATGTTGTGGTACTAATTGGTTTGGTTTTTTATCTCAGACCAACCTCTTCAGAATGAAAAGCACTGAAATACTGCTGGATAGCTTAACAAAAATTGCTCCTTTGACTTGTTAGCACTGTGGGGATCTTTCCAAAGTCTGACAACACCATTCTTGATGAGGTGTTATTCTTTATTTGAACTTTACCTACATGTGTAAATGTGGATGAGTGTGGTTCTGCTGTAAGACCGTGCCAAAAGCATAGTTACAAGAGAGTGGTGCTAAGGATCTGGAGGGGATCCTGTGATGCTCCCAGCTGTAGATAAGAGCACCCCCAGCCCTTTTCTGATACAAAGCATTCAGATTTACAGCAGCTTCCTGGAGGCTGCCTGTGAGCTACTCTGTTCTCTGGACTATACCTAGATTTCCATAATGTTTTAACAAAAAAGATGAAGGTGTCTGGGGAAGACCAGCGAGAGGCCATTCACCACACTGTGGTGTTGTCTGCTGCAGGACAGCTCCTTGCCCCAAGCAATGGCATTACCAGGCCTGCTCTCTTTTGCTTGCAGATCACCAACGTTTCCCCTGTCCTGAACCACTGCAGGTATTATACAGGTAAAGTTAAAAGAATGTTTATTTTAAAAGCACATCGTTTTGCCTAACATCCTTCAGCTAAGAGAATAATAAGTTGTTAAATGAAAGAGCTGTCTTGAACTTCTTAAAAGCCAATCAGGGAAGACCTTAGCTAAGGAATGAGTGGCATCTTGTGACAGATCACGATACCCAGTGGCAGGCTTTTTAGTAACTTAAGAAATGCAAGATATATGTAATTATTTTCTCATAGGTAACCAATGCTCTTTTGGGGTTTTTTTTGAAAGATGCTTAGAAATTTTCTCTTTTCAACCCAAATGGGAATCAACTGCATGGGGCTGAAGAAAGGTTGATACTTATTTGTGTGAAGTAATGATTTCAAATATGGCTGCAGGCAGAAGTTAAAGGTTTCTCTCATTACTGTTCCACCCTGGCAGCAAGGATCCAGGAGTGCATATGCTAACAAGGAACTTGACAGGTCTAGGAATTCCCTTATTACAATATTTTGCACTTTTACTACAAATCGAATAGTTAGTGCTAGATAAGTGTTGTCTGTGGAGTGGTGCTTTGCCAGGACTGTTGAAGGAAGGGCTTCTGGCTGCTTTTACAGCCACTGTGTTTTGTAACCCTTAACACTGACCCATAACTTCCTTACTGAACAACCACCCTATGCTTCAAGGAGGCTAAATGTAATAGATTGCATTCTCTCTTTTAGCCTTCATAATTTTCTTGTCTTCAGGTATGTCCACAACACTCTGCTCCCATTGTAATTAACCAGTGCCACACAAATTAAAGTCAACACTATTCAAGCACAAAGTTCCCCACAGCCTTTTACTTCTGAGAAGTGCCTCCATGGAAGGAAGGGCACTTATGTCAGTGGGAGTTGTTTGTATGAATCATTTGTCATCTATATATTAATTACACCAGGGAATCCCAAAACTTATACTAAGGAATGGCTTCTGGTGAGTACAGTGCCCAGAGCAGCCTCTAGCTCCAGGCCCTGGTGTATATCACTTCCCAGTGACATGTAGGATGCCAGTCTTGAGAGTTGGTGACCTTCAGCCACTCTGGTTAAAATCTAAATCTTGCATGCCTGAGGACAGCCATTTTAAAACTGCATTTCAAAATATGCCCCTTAATGATATGCCCTAAAATATACAGAAGATCACTAGGAGATTCATGATTTTACCTATTTTGTAGTCAGTGACTTGGAGATTTTTCATAATGGCTATGCAGCTGTTCAGGGTACGTTTTGAATTAAATAAAACTTGACATTTACATCATATATTTGTTTTGTGCACAGAACAAGGAAAGCTGAAACATTCCATTCTTTTGTGAACCAACAATTTGGAATTTTGTGAGGAAAAAATGTAGTATTTCATTTTCATCCTTTCAATTAAACCAGGTTGAAAACAAAGTTGTCCGAATCAATTCAGTAAAAAGAAATATTCTGACTTGAATTAGAATAGCCTTGAAATAAAATCTTCCATTTATTCTGCTCCTTTTTGTGTGTCATTGGTATTAGTTTTTTTTCTCCAGTAGAAAACACATGCAAGGCATAAAAATTGATGTTTTCAGTGCTTCTTTTTTCCTAGAAATCTAATTCTTAGTAAAACTACTAACTGAAGATATTCATGATTTCTGGCTCAGCCCATCTAAAGATAATACTGTGTAGGGTTTGGGGGATAAAACTCTGTAGGGTTTGGGGGTGTGGAAAGAAGTGTTTTGTGGTTCTCTGCTGCCTGTCTGGTGCTGCCCATGTGGAAGAGAAGTAGCTCAGAAGACCCATGACCAGCTATCTTTGACTTAGCAGTAGGTTTGTTCCTGCTTTGGTTACACTTCTTAATGAAAAAACTAGAAGTGGTATTTAAACAATACATTATTTGCTTGTCTTGGGGAATTCTGAACATGTGCTCAAGTGTCAGGGAGTTGATGTTAGTGTTTGAACTTCATATTCCTTTTCATATGTTAAGACCCATTAGGGCTCCCTTTCAGTGACATGCTTTAGATATATTCTTCACGTACCATTTTTACAAAGAAACTATTTTCCCTTGTTTCCACAGATCAAAAGTCCTGGCATAGTTCCATCTCCTCTATCAGGAGCTGCTGATGCTGGATTTCAATTCTTTCCTGCTGTGAGTTGCCAGGCAACTGCCACACAAATTCACCTGCAGGCAGCTGGCTTTGTCCCTTGTCCCATTGCAGGGCAAAGGAGTAAAAACTCCATCCACGCATCTTGGATTTTCTGAGCTGAGTGGGTTAGGGCTGGAAAGTGTCAGCCTGCCCACCCTGCAGCTGGACAAGGCTCACCAGTAATGATCTAGCTCAGTTTTATGATGATTCGAGTTCGGGTTTTTGTGCTTTTGGTGTAGTATGTTTCTTGATGTGCTGCAGCATGTATAGAGGTTCTTGAGGAAGCCTGCCTACAATCATTATAAATCAGCCCAGATATGTAAGCTAGTAGACTTTTTGAAGGCTAGAGCTGCTTAAACAAGAGCTGTTCCTTACTCTGTTTAGTAGAACTCAGATACCCCACTACAAGTCACAAGTATCTGTCCTTCCTCATAGAGAGTTAAAGTCTCCAAGACAGCTACCTGATCAAATAAAGTGTAGGTTGTTTCACTACACCGTCATTCAGTGTTGAACCTTTGTCATTATTACCATTTTTTAGGAAGATCCATTGTTTTTTTGAAGATGTACATATGGTGCCATATGGCCTTACCAAGCAAAGATCTTGCTGAATTGTACTTAGCATTTTATTAACGTCACTTCCATATAGTTCATGATTGCCTATGGATTCTTCCTGCTAATGCGTAGAGTATGCTGCAAGAAAGATTAATAAATGCTTATTCTTCCACAAAGTGAGCAGGAAAAAAAAAGCAACAACAAAAAACCAAACAGATACAAAGAAATAAAACCCACCTAAACCAGACTGCATGCAGAAGGAGGGCTCTATCTGCTTGTACTTAAATAACAACGTAGCTCCCTTCACACACTGGGCTGGTGTCAGCAAAGTCAATGAGAGGAATCCAATGTGCAGTTAAAGCTGTGATGAAGTGTTTGCAGAATCAAGACCTTTAATTTTCAGGGAAGAGCCTCTCTTTGGAAACAAAAGGGCAATACTTACAAAAAAAAAAAAAATCTGGGAGATGAATATGTTACCTTGGGTCTGCTCTAAGTCACGTTTCCTAATCTCTGTAACTTGTCATCAATTGCAAAGGCAGCCCAATGTGAGCAGAACATTGTGCCCTTCGGAGTGAAAGCCCTGATGAACTGCTTTCTATGCATTCTGTTTAGACAAAATGAGGCAGGTATAGGTGATAGAACCTTTTTTTGTGTGTTTGTGTGAAGAATGTTAGCTTTATCAGCACAAACTACTTCTGACAAAATATTTTAAAGTGCTTGGAGTTAATTACATGAAAAACACATGAGGATGTGTAGGTGGGAACTTGTAATTAAACCAGAAAGAGGTCACAGGCAATGATAATGTGTCTAGTTCCAATTAGGTTTTGTTTCTGCTTCTGCTGAATGAATAATTAACACTCTGAACTTGTACATCTAGTTAGCATTAAGGCTGGGACAGAGACTTACAAAAGGACTGAAAATGCATGCCAAGAAAATGGTAATTACACCCTTGACTTCTGTGTAGCATAAATAAAAACTACATTCTCAGTGGAATTAATGGCTTAATCTCAGTTAATTTGAGGCTTCCCCTTTTGTTTTTTTTTTTCTACATAACCTCAGAATCACTTCCTATTGCAGTTCACCCCCACCTTCATCTTTCTGGGTGCTGCAATAGAACTAGCTGGCAGCTGCATTGCTTGAACAACTTAAACTTAGGACTGATTCTCACCTGTTCTTTCAGCTTTGTTGTAGGGATCACCAAATGTACTACTTTATTGGTTTGGGTTGGTTTCTGAAGCATTCAGGACGTGCTGTGCAATATCTTTTTCACTAATGGTACAACTTGTAGTTAAATTAAACTGAGGTCAGTGGGATTTTTGAGATCTTATTTCAGTTACAGTAATTAGTTACATTAAGTACTGTTCCAGCCAGTATCACTTCAGATTTTTCGACCTTCAAGACGGTGATCTTAAAAAATGAAAGAAGGAAAATTTATTTGCTTTATTTGCTTTTCCAGGTGGCCACCCAGAGTATAGACCACAGACTTTTCAACAGCCTAAAAGCAAAAAACAACGTTTGTCATCAGCAGATATTTGACTGAACTGTGTGTTTCAAAGGAAGAAGAAAAAGATTTGCTTCTGGTGTTTCCACCTCCTGTAGAAAATGCTGTGGGCATGAGGAAGGGATGAGATAGGAGAGAGATGGGAAACTCTGCAAAGGCAGAATGTGTGTGTGTAGGGGGGGGGGGAGGACTGGTGCCAAAGGCAAACATGTTTAAATACACAATTCATCTTTTAGAAGTCTATACTGTTAGTGAGTTTGTTTTGTCATTCATAAAGGTGCAGTGGAGAGGCACACAGGTTGGACACTTTCTATACCAGAGGGGTATTTATGAACTTTTAAGTTAAAAAAGAGAAAAATATTTTATTAGAGGAAGGCTGCCAGAAGGGAAATTGATTCCCTGGCTCTATGTGAGAAAGCAAATATGTCCCCTTCATCTTCAATTGCTGCATAGAGTTCTGAAAAGTCCAATTATTTGACAAAAATGATTTAACTGAACAATGGCAATGAAAGGGAGGAGGTGAGAGGCTCTGGAGGTGTGCAAAGTTACTGTAGGGACTGGAGCTCAGGCATCAAGTGATGAAAAACTCAGAGGTGGAACAGAAGATGGTCCTGGAGGACTTTGTACTTCTGGAGATTTATTTGGCAGTGGAATTCCTGCTTTTCTCATTTAATAATAAGATGTATTGTTACAGTCTCTGGCTTAGAAATGAATTCTAAGCCAGTTCTGAAGTATGGCTGAAGGCTTTATCTATACATCTTAAAAAAGAAACTGTTATTTTACTTAAGCTTTATTGTAGTTATAGTCTTGCCAAATTGTCCTTAAACCCCCGAACCTGAAATGGTGATTGATGGGCTGAGAACAAGAGAGGCTGTAAGTGTTGACAATGCTAGCTGCTTCTCTACTTTCACTTACCATTCTTTAGCTTGAAATCTAGGCATGCAGTTGTCCTAATCAGACCGGTAATTTAATGATGTCTGCTTAATGAAGTCACCCAGAAAAAAAGTAAATGAACCGGGAAACATAACAGCGAGGGCCAGCTTGTGGTGCTTGTCAAGAGGGATTGTGCTGTATCGAGATGATTGCAGGTGCCTGGTGGCCTGGCCAGAGCGCTGGTTTGAGCAGGTGCTGCCTGCCTGGATGCACTGCCTCCTGGAGGAAAACGTGAGCAGGAAGGAGAAGGATATGCAGTGTTCTTGTTTTTCGGTTGAGCTGCTCAAATTCAGGTTGTTATTTGTAGGGGGTTTCAGTTTGCTTCCTGCTCCAAGGTATTTCTGACCACAAAGCTGCTGTTTCAGATGCACAGGGAGCTTTTGAGCTGATGTGGGTGCACCCAGAGTTGCCTCGTTCCTTTTTGTCTTCTATACTATCATCTGCTAGGATAAATTAATAAAATGGGTATGATGGGCTTTTGGAGAGTTTGACATAGAGGTGAAAAATACCTTGGATGCTTTTTACCAAAAGGAACCTTGGAGATGATGTCTCATTTCTCTACTGTCAGTGGCAGATTCATAAAATAATCCTGTACATAAAAATACTGTGATCAGTCTTAAAAACTTAGTTAGGTTACCAGCTCCTTCTACCAGCGAGCTGCTCCACAATTCTGCTACTCTGATTAGAAATCCATGTATTCATTGGCAATGTGTAAGTAATGTAATAAAAAAGAGATGCTGCAATGGCCAATGGTATGATGTTCTTCTAAGGCTGTGCAATTGTAAAAGGCATCCTGTGGTTCTAGTCTCTTCCTTTATTCCTAATGTCTCATTTTTCTACATGGCTACAAAGGAGTAAACTCTCTCCTTATCAAGAGATTTTCTTTCCTACTTTCTGTTGAAGATCCTTGGAAAAATTGTCTCATATTATGCAAGATAATGTATATTCTAAAATCTGAATGTTATTCCTAGAATGAAGGTCTTCCCTTCCTAATTAATACTTTATGTTAATACGGTGTTCTGAACTTCTACTCAGCCTCCGTGGACTTTGTTATAAATCTAGCTGCAAGCCCATTTTATTGCTCCCTAGCCTTCTGTGCAATTCAAATAGCTCAGACATATTTTAGTATATATTAGAATAGCAGAGAATTCCTACTGCGCTTTTTTGTAGTTCTGTGATTATCAGTGTACAAGATCCTAAAAATTAGCATGTTGCATTTAGTAACATGGCCAGCCTGCCCATAGGATAAATGCACATTACATCCTGCACATTGATTCCTCAATGTCAGCAGGGCACAAGTACTGAAGTTTCTCCCCTTGGATCTCTGTTTCATGCCAGTTGGCTCTTCACTTGAATTTTAACTAAATCTTTTTATGTTTTTGCCTTACATTTTCATTTTAGTGAACTACAAAACTCTGCCAAAATCACCCCAACACTTAGGTAGTGTGTGTGTCAGGGCAGTCTGAGGAGCTGATGGAAGTCAGCAGTGAATCTTGTGTGCCCATCTCTCTGGAAAGCTGAAACAGCATAAATCTGGAATATAGTCAGTCAAGTCCAGTTATGTGGTAAAACAGCAAACTCAGGCTTGCACGTGAAATAGAGGTACAAAGTCCTCAAGAGCAGCATGTCTTTTCTAATAGGCAAATAAGAAATTAACTGGGAGCTTTTCTGACTTTTTTCTTGATTTACATACATTTAGTCTTGCTTGATTGCTGCTAGATACAGTCTGAGTGACTGTTCTGAGGTGGGCAAACCAGGCTATCCATAGTACTGCTGGTGTGAAGAATTCAGAGCTGCTGCTGGGGTAGGCGTGATGCCCTTCCCTATCCTCCAGATGTGCTGATCAGGGAGGTGGTGCCCTCAGCAAGAGGGAATTCTGTGACATGAATGCTTCATCTTTACAATGAAGTTGAAATCCCTTCTCCTTTTGGTGTGAATATTGCATTTATAAAACGTACTTCTATGTTGTTGTTCCCTGCAGAGGGAATTGCAAGTTAACAGAGCATTTGTCTTGCCTATATGCTTGGAGTTTTATTATTTACCATCACATGTGCTTGACTTTCTGGTGCTGTTCAACTAGAGTGAATACATAGAATTTAATATTTTCTACATGAAATTGCTCTTGGAGAACAGAATTTGTAGCATTTCTGAGAGATGGGGATTTTTTAATATATTTTGTTTTATTCTTCAAGATTCTCCTACGTTTACAGTAACTCCATAAACTGTTACTAGAAACTAGTGGTAAACCTCAACATTCTGGAATAAAAAAAACAGCTACAGGGTTTAGATGCTCATCATAATTTGATGGAAGATCTCTCTGAAATATGGGCTGCAAATACTGAAAGTTAATCTTGTTGTTCTCATGGTGGCAGTTACAGAATCAAATATTCTTTAAGTGCTTTCTTGCTGTTTTGTGTTGCTTGCCTGATGCGAAACTGGTTTACAAGGGTGAAAATATTCAGAGAGTGAATTTCCATTGCCAAAGTCAGAAATACAGGCACGCTGTTCTAGTCCCTGTGGTTTTTTAAAGCCTGACTGGAGATGTAATTTTTCGTGTTTCCAAGTATGGCCTGTTTGCCTTTTAGCATTTCTGTGCCTTCCTCTGATCTTAGAATAGTATTTATTGTGATATTTCGCACTTTCCTAATGGATCCTTGTATCTCCCACCAAATTCAGTGGGATGCCTTTTCTAGGCAGAGCAGCACTGCCCTGCCATGTCAGAGTGGCTTTGTCAATTAAAGCTAAATGTGAATGTGCTGCTGAGCAAGTGCTAGTAAAACAAATGGCTCTTCCCTTACATTTTTAGGTGTGAGCTTGTGTGCTCATGGCAAATGGGGAATAAAATTTCCTGGAATGGAGGATACCTTGGTCCTGACTTCTAGTAGCTGTTTGGCCAAAATGTGTAGCTACTCACTTGAGGAGGTTTCCCTTGTCCCACCCGTGTGCCAACAGTCAGGCTGCAACGTGGCAGAGAGAGAGGAAAGAGATTAAAAACAGCCAGGAAAAAGTGTGCGAAGAGGGAAAGTAATCTGCTTTGACCTAGGCCATAAATCTACAAGGCAGTAATGACCATCTCTTGACACTCGCTGTGACATTGATCAAGTGCTCTGCCCCATACTTTTTCCCCTCTGAACCCTGAAGTGTTCCCTGGGTGTCTGTGCCACAACTCAAGCCGTGTTGACAAATACCAGCTGTGAATAGGTAACTAGAAGGTATCATCTCCTATCTTAATGTGACTGCTTGTCATGCTAATTAGGAATGCCATCCTTATTTCTCTAACACAGAGTTATGCAATACTTAGACCTGAGCAAATATGCAAGGATGGATGGACACAGGGTGTAATGAAACTCTGTCCTCAGCTCACACGTTCAGAACTGAATTCCACAACAAATATTGATCACCATACGGAGAACTCAAAGCAAGAGAAGAAATGCCCAAGAGAACTGGCACTACAGGAGTGCCAGGAACTTTTTTTCTCTCTGCACAGTGCAATAAAATATTTTGCTTCTGTGAGGAAACAGGGTGGGTTTCCTTTTAGTTTCTTTTTAAGGTCACAAAGATGTTTTAAGCTAAGGAATTATTTGGGAGGGAAAAAAATAACATGCTGAAACATCAGCTTGTCAGTTCTCACTCCCACCGCTTGTGTATAAAGTGGTTTTCAAGATTTTAGATTTCCACTTGATTGAGTTTCTTCTCCAAACTGAGATCCTGGCTGGAAGATCTTGGCTGGACATTAACCTTAAGCATATAGCATGGGACTGTGTCATCTAACTGTGCCAATTCCACGTAGAACTAGAGGAATTGTTTCTCAAGTCAAGCAGCACACCAGTGTGGAGCAGTGCTTTTGGTATTCCAGTCTTTCTTTGGAGGATTTTCAGATAAACAGGGTTACTTTTTTTAATATCTATTGAACGATTTTCTCCCAGCTCTGCCCTGTCCTCCTTCCCATCACAGTGCTTTCAGAGCATGCTGTAGCCCTGAGCAGACAATGTTTTATAACACTGACAGACCCTTCATGCTGACTGTGCTCATCTCTGCTGCAGCACTCTGAATGCTGCCGTTATTAAAGCTGCAGCAGGAATGCATAATTAGCCTCTAAAACAATCCTACCCTGCAATGATATTACCTTCCTGGAAAACATGAAGTAGAAAGAACTTGTCGCTCTGTAGATGATGTTTCAGGAATAAAATGGCATCCCAACCCGAAGTGTTTTACATTCATGGGAGCCATGAGCTTTTGACGTTTGTCCTTCTAACGAAACACCTGAAAGTAGCATTTTATTGGCATCCTGGCAAAAAACAAGAGAGTCTGAATCAAAGAACACAAACCTAATGCAAGTTTTTCTCTCAGGCATGTCAGGCTGAGGCACTGGTAAGCAAAATTTAAGCTTGTCCTCTGGTCCTCAGTGTGCATGGGTGTGCAGGCAGGGTTCCACCTCAGGCATGGAAACAGAAACTTGTTTGCTGAGGAGCTAGCAAGGGAAAATTCTTGCTGCAGGGACCAGAGGTCTGACCACTTGTTCTGAGCTCCACAGTCCTTATTTAATGATCACTGCAAGCTTGGATTGGTCTCTCCCAGCTTGTTTGCAGCTCAAGTGCAGCATATCTCCCTGTTAGAGCCAACACTATTGGAGGGAGACTCAGGGAATACAGGGTGGTTGTACTTTCAAGCAATAATAAAGAGAAACTGGTCGATAGTTTCTCAATTTGTTATTTAATTGTACTATTTAATGGCAGTTTGCTGTGTTGCCTTGGCATGATGATGTCCTGAACAGCTGTGCAGTTTGATTCATTACTAGCATCACCATGATGTAGGAATGAGTGCAAGGGAAAAGCATTGCAGTATGTCTTTGTTTTGTACTGAAATAAAAAAAAAAATGCCGTTGTGAAATGCTGAGCAACATCCCTGAAGCTGCTGGAGTGGATTTCAAAGAGCTATAATGGATGTATCCTGATAGCCGTCGTTAACATCAACACAAAACAAATCCATCCTGAATAGGGCTTTGAAATAAAAGAGCTGTCCTTCAGAAGCACGTTGATAGCCAGACATTGCTCTGTAGGCTTGATTATAAGACTTCTTAAGATGCTCATAAAGTTCAAGCAGAAGCTTGTCAAAGTGAATTTTCCTCTGTGGGTACTGCAGGTAAAAGCTTATTGTTTCTGTATGGAAATGTTATTTTCTTCATCTCCACTAATGTTTCTGTTTTGGGGGGGGAATGAATCTTGGGAAGTGAAGCTACATTCTGTGGGCTAGGCAGAGTGATAATGAAGAATTCAGAATGATGGATGAATGAAATGATGGATGCAGAGAGCTGAAATTGTTTTGATGTTATACCTGCCTTTGCTGTGTATTTAGAACAGATGTTTCTGGTGCTAAGTGGGATAGCAAACGCTGGCTAGCAATGCAGCTAGCACTCTGATCAGAACTCAAAGCTACACTGGGCTATGGTTTTCAATTTTCCTTGCTGTGATGTTCAGCCTCTTCCCATTCCTTTGCATTTGATACAAGTGAGGACGTTCTTTGGTTTCAGGACACCGGCCTGTCTCCCTGAGTTCTGGCACTTTTTTAGCTCCATAGTACTGAATAAAAATGAATGCACGCCCATTACAAAACCCACAGAGATATCACTCTGTTTGATAAGGGGAGAGAGGAGTTGCATCCAGTGAAGGTGTCCAGTGGCTCAGGCCTTGTGGTAGTTGAGTTGCTGTTTTAGGGGGACCTCATTGTGACAGAGTCTTTAAATTTCCATAAATGGAGAAAGCTTTGATTACAGACAAGAACTTCCCACACATCAAAATTAACTGTGAATACTTTTAGAATTCTTTTTATCCTGCGATATTCTATTTCTTTCCTGTGCGGGTGGAGAGAGCACCTGTATAAAGTTACAGGTCTCAGAACAGTCAGATGTGGCAGGAACAGGACTTCCCGAGACATGTAGGCCAAAGTAGATGCTGAGCATCAGCCTCTGAGTTGAGGAGAAGCTTAGTTTGTGGCTGATGGCAGCCAGCATGGCAGGTTTGGGTTCAGTTCTGTTTTCCTGTGACATCTCATCACTGCGATGTTGAAAGCTTCCTCGCTGACTGAAAAGGATTAGTGGAATTTCTTTAATCTTACATGCAGGTCCCATTCTCCACCTATAAGAACTGATGTCTGAAAGGAGCGATGGGAAGATAGATTTCCTTATTAGACATCTTTGTGAGGTAGTCACCGAGCATATGAGTTTCCTTGTTTATTTCAGGTATCACTTGGTTGGCTGATCAGTGCTTGCTACTTGGTTTTCATCAACATGAATGACAGATTTTTCTTCAGATAATCTCTAAACCATTTTATTTTCTCTACTATGTGCACTCTCGTGTCCTTTTTCACACATAACTCTTTCCACAATATAAATTTCAACAATGTAATTTATAAAACAATTTTTAGCTGTCTGAAGTATAAAACCCTTCCCATTCTAAATATTTCCAACTCGATGCTCATTCAGATGGAGAAACAGAAAAGCAGAGTATAACCAGAAAAAAAAGCGAAAATAAATCAGAATATTTACAGTCTGTTCTTCAGAAAGAAGCATCAATAACACTTTCAGACATTGCTCCACAATAAATCATTTTGAAAGGAGCATTATTGAGGAAATTGCGATCAGTCACAACAGGAAAAAGCAGAGATTCTCTATGTAAATATTTGTCTTGTGTTATTTATTTCCCTAGACCCTTATTTCTGTGATTCGTGCTTCCTCTTAATAGGATTTCTGAACGTTTAATAGAAGATATTTTTATAGTTCTACAGTTCTGCACTGAGTAGTGCCTAATCTGTGCATGTTCCCAATGAGACTATAGAGTAAAGCTGAATTCACCACGGCACAGCAGAACAGTTTTTTTCTTAATGACCTTACCAGTACCTTGGCTAGTGGAATCATTTCATAATGGCTTCTACTTGAGAATACAGAATAAAGTACATCCTTTTAATTAAGCTCAATTTATTGAGCTTTAATTATACTCAATTTAACAGCAGAAAGTAATCTTGACAGCATCATTATTGCCACTGCAGCAAACAAATACGTATTTTGTGAGCTGCAGGCAGCATGTCTGGGTAAGCTTTGCCTTTCCAGGAATGCTGGCTCTCTCCTCAGGTGCAGCTGCAATACCAAAGATCAAATGAGTCAAAGCACTCCAGCAAAGCAGCCACTCCTAGAAAGCATTCCCAGAGCTCCTTGGTATGGCTCCAGAGAGAAACTTAGTAAGTCGTGAATTCAGGGTGAGAGCCATTTGGGTATTCAACTTGTAGTTGAAGACTGAAAGGCTTCCTGGGCTTCATGTGATGTCCCTGACTTTGAAATTGTATAAAGCTCTCCTGAACATTCAGATGATGCCCCTGTTGCATTAGGATCACCAAAGATCAGGATCAGCAATGTCATTCTGAAGTCGTAAAAAACACAACTAAAAGCAAAGAAATGATGGATTTTATGGCATTCATAAAGTTCTGAAGAAATAAAGCAAGCTGGCTTGTATTACCTTTGCAGCAGCAGTTGAATAAATATCATCTGAAGTGCATTCAGGACAGAAAATATTTATCTCAGATGCACTGTGAAATTTATGGTCAAAATATATTTTTAAGTCATTCAAAATACTGAAGTCTGATACTTCTTCCTTGTACCTGGTTGGAGTAGCTGCCTATGTTCTCATGTTCACTTTATGTATCCTGAGCAACAAACAAGAATAAAACTTGCTGAAGAATCAAGTTCAGCTCAGCAAATGCTTTGCTAAGTGTAGGAACCTGTCATAATGCTGTTGTCACTGTCTCAGCCCAAGATAAGGTGTCTGCTTCTTTCTTTGATCAATAGATGTATTTTGCAAAACCTGCACAGAGAAACGGTGAGAGAAAACAAGCTGCATTTGTGTTCTCTAATGAAACATGAATGAAAGAAGCAAGCTCCTTTGTCTGTTCTAACAGCTAAAATAATCAAAAAGTTCATTTCTGCTTTGCAAAATGTCATATGCTCTGTGTTAGGCAACTTAAGCAACTTAAGTTAGGAAACTTAAGGTTTCTAAGCAGGATATGGCAGAGGGAATGTTGGTGCTTATGACTGAGGTGGGAAGGGATATGCTGACCCCAGTGACAGGTCGTTTGATTCCAACTGAAGGCATGTGCCACTTGTTGCTGCCTATTGCTTTCCCCCAGCTCCACCCAGATCTTGCCCCCATTTCCTCCTGGTAACTCTAAGGAACTGCTTGGCAGGATGGTTGTTTCATTCTGATGTACTGCCACTGATCAAAACCGCTTGCATTTTACTAATTAAAGCCACAAAAACCATCAAGTAGATTGCATTTTATTCATCTGAAATCTTTGGAGGATTTGTGGTGGCAGATATTAACCCTGATGAGGATTAATTCTACAGCTAATAAAAACAAACAACAAGCGAAACATCAGCTTGGGGCTCCCGTACACCTGCATTAATAAACAATATGAGCTCTTCATGTCTGTGGGAAGCTGTCTGTTAATATTAGATGTGTGTATAGGTGGCTAGGGGCTGTGCTGCTGAACTTCCTCTGAAGGGGCTGCATTCCTATTCTAAGGCACTGGCCCCCAGCTGAGTGTGGCATGAAGAGAGAGGAAGGATGGTGCTCTCTGCCAGGCAGGAGGATTTGCATTCCTTAACAGGCCACCTATGGATGATACCCTAACTTGATTCTGAGGAGCTGGATTTTCTTATTTTCATTTTTTCAATGAACAGTGGGAGCTGAGTAAAGCAACTTCCTGCTGTACTTTTACAGAATGAGACGTGAAAGGACAGCCAGAAGCAAGAGGAGCAGAGAGAGAAGAGGGGGTGGACAGAAACATCAGAACAAAAAGAGGGAGAGGTTTCTGGAGGCAACAGCAGGGGAGGAAGGATGCTGATTGTTGATGTGGTTTGACCAAAGAAAGTAGAGAGAATGCACAGGAAAAAAAAAGACTTCTAATAATAAGGTGCTAAGATGAAGGAGAAGCGAGAGATTTCACAGAGCCTGGTGAATGTTTGAGATGAAGCTGGGATAGAGAGCCAAGGGATAGAAAGGCCATGGTGACATAGGCAGAGATGCCTCCCCTGGTGCTTGTGTTGTGAATCGGAGCCAGCATAGGGCATAAATAACTAGACACCAAGGGGTGTGTGGGGACCATGACAGCTTGTGAAGGGAAGAGAGTACTTTCACTGAGTTCTGCTTAGAAAGAGCTGCAGGTGTGGGGTAGTTGGTGCACGGCCTGGGCAAGGCAGGGTTTGAAAGATGAAGTATTAAAATCAGGGAGTAAGGCATGAAGCACAATGAACTTCCATAGGGTGCTTCCTTCTGAGAAATTAGCAGGTCATTTCCTCACCCTTGCATTGTTGTATGTATCTTGGGTGTTTCCATGTTTCTTCAGCCCCATACGCATGAGCAGTGACAGAAGAAAGAAGTGCTTGCTGCAAGTAGAGTTAATCTATGATCAGAAGAAAGAGGCTTCAAAAGTCATTGATCAGGGAAAGTAGATGGTTTTGTTTTTCCATCATACTCAGAAGAAGAAAGCACTTGAGCAAGGCTTCCACTTTCTGAGGTTATCTGGGGAGAAATAAATGATCCAAACATGAAATGGTGAAATTTTCATTTGCCAAGCTTGCATAGATAGAACTCACTGTGCTTTATAAGTCCTTTGATAGCCACTCAGACATTGTTAAGAGAAGTAATTTCAGGGAAAATGATTATGAAGAAACAGTGTTTAGAGTTCTGCACAATGCAGATAAAACTTTACAGCTCAGTAGGAGGGATCCTGTTTGCCTGGGTGAGGAGGACAGGATGGCTTTCATCACAAATACAACATTTGCCTCAGTCACTGGGGTACAGCTCATACCTGCAGCTGTCCTGTCAGAACATGTCTCAGTTTTGGAAAGAAACACCTAGAAATGCAGTAGGGGGAAATACAGGTGTGTGCATGTTTCTTCTTTCAGCTAAATACTTCCTTTGATTCCTCGGGTAAGTTCTCCAAACTCCCTCTGAACTATCTAATATTTTAACAAAGGCCTGGGCGCACTCTCTGTCCTCCAAGAGTACTCAGTATCTCCCTTTGTTCATTCTTGTAACTCATCCCCAATTAGTAAATCGTGCTCAAATAGCATTGATTTTCCCTCAGCCTTCATGCTGCCATCAATCAGGGAGTGCTGAAAAGAGCATTTGTGAACATTTCCTCTGCAAATATTGTTTCCCATATCTGCGAGTTATGCAAAGAAGAGAGATGAGTGAAGGACTTGTTTGATGAAATACGGAGCCTTGCACGTTTATGGATTCCTCAGGAGAGAGCACTTTGCAGTCAGGGCTCTTTTATCCTTCTGTGGTGACAGAGGAAATGAGATCATGGGATTTTCAGTGCTAAGTAAAATATGAAACAGTAACATTTTTATTTCCAAACCACACAGGAGGTTCTGAAAGCATCTCCCATGCATTTTGAAGATGGTACGAAGTCAAAGTGTTTCACAAATAAATGCGTTTTACATGATACAATAACTGGCAAGTTACAGTCTGAAATCTTTAATTACCCCTGCCTTGAACATATGCACATGGAAATTCTGCAGAGAATTGCTCAGGAAGAAAAGGAAAAGCTTTCCAGCCTCTGTGGTTCAGTGTGAAAATCAGCTGCTCAGATGTTCTCCAGACCTAGATCCAGTGAGGTGTAGTTGGGTGGGGTGTGTATCTCAGGTCTAATCAATCACGGCTTCTGACAGTACATGACAGTATAAAATCCTGAACAAAACTGCTCAGGGTACTCACCATTCTGGTGCCACACCTTC
Organism: Cyrtonyx montezumae; assembly: GCF_038088225.1. NCBI lineage: Eukaryota > Metazoa > Chordata > Aves > Galliformes > Odontophoridae > Cyrtonyx > Cyrtonyx montezumae. The sequence continues at coordinate 12,502,956 of NW_027072100.1, read as the reverse complement.
TCCTATTCACCTTCTCTTTCTCATGTCTCTGACTCCTTGAAAGAAAGTTAGTTTTCTTCCCAGACCTCCCATTTCTTTGAGCCTCCCCTGCTGCTGCTTGATGCCTTTTGCTCAGGTTTGCTTTAGTTTGTCTAAGAAGCCAAATAAATATTTTATTTATTCTGAATTTTTCCTCTGGGTCTTATTTTTTCTTTTGAACAAAGTGCAACAAATTATTTCAAAGGAACTTTGAGATCAGCAGCCAGAGTGCTGCATATTTTATGTGAATTTTAGGCAATATCCCTGGTCTGCAGAGGGAGAATGGCTCAATCATTTGTATAACTTAGCTGGAACATGTCACATCTGTATCTAATGGGTAGATAACTTACACACAGTGATGAGTAAAAACTGCTTCTCTGTCTGAGAGTGTGCTCACATTTATGTTAGTGGCAATTCCTACTTTATGCTAATGGGCAAATGTCAAGAGCAGAGCAAATTCAAATTTATCTTTGCTTGCTCGAAACTCATTATAAAACCTCAACAAGCATTTACAGTAAGTCATTCCAAGCTTTTTTTCTCAGCATTAGTGAGAACAATGAGCTATGAGTAAATGCCCTGTTACTAGATAGTGTACTGAGCTGAAGTATTGTCTTATCGAGTCCTCACCACATTTTTTATAATATCTATCTAAGATTTTATTGAACTAGCAGTCTGAGATCGGGGAGGAAATGAGAATGGCAGGGAAGTAATCATACATGGGAATGAGAATGTGGCAGTCCTCTTGAATGCTTTGGAAAATGCCACAGTTTCTTTTACTTGGGAGTGCTCCATTAGTAATAAGTTTGGCATGAAGTGAGATGAAGCATCTCATGTTTATTACTTTCATATAAACACACCAAATTGGATTTAAACTTACATGCATTTCTTATATTTATCATTTTTCTATATAGTGCTAAACGTGCTGTGTAGTAATTATGAAAGGTCAGAGCTTTCCATCCCACTTGCATAACCCACGCAGTTATGGCAATGCATTGTACTAACAGCTCCGATTTCCCTTTTCCTATTATCAGCAGTGGACTTTCTACAATTGGTTTGTCTTCTTAGGTGTCATTTATGTTTTGCTTTTCTGCCAGTTATATCATTCACACATACAATACCGGATAGCTCTTTCAGTCACCTTCAGTCAGAAGAAGGTAAATATTTCTTTTTTTTTTTCTGTAATACAGTCACTAAATCTCAAGAGAGGAAAATGAGGAAGGAGAAAGTCAGCTCAGGACACCAAGGGGATTTTCCTCTGCTATGTAGATCTTTTCTAATCTTGAATTATTTAACCCTCTGCATAAAAGTCTTGTGCATTGCTGTCTTAAAATATCCAGGATAGCTCTAAATATACTGGTTCTGATTTGATTACTTATCTATGAGGTATCCTTCCTTTTGCCAAGATACAGCTGAGGAGGGCATGCCAATATATTGTTTTTGAGAGATGAAATAGGAAACAGGTACAGGTTAATCCTTGAGCTCCCAGTCTGACCTCAGCTCAATCACTAGGTGTCAGCAAGGTAAAATCTATAGCATCGTCCACTAGACAGTAGACAAATTCATCACACAAGCCAAGCTGACTAACAGAAGGACAAGTTCTTTACACAAATCAAATTCTGAACCCATGGAAAACGCTGAAAACCTTGGAAAGGATTGCACGGTTAAAAATTAAAAGTGCTTATTTTGTTTTCTGTTCAGAGGACAAGAGTAGCAGCCTCCTGACTTGTAGGAGTTACTGATGGACAAGTTAAGACTAGGAGGGGAAACATACAAAGATAACTAGATTTTAACTATTATTTTTGAAGAGTGTCTGACTAGGAGCCTACAATGGGGGTAAGGTACATCACATCTTTTAGGAGGATCTCCAGAGAGGAAAATGGGACAATGGTCTTAAGGAAGTTGAAATTTGGACAACATTCTGTTCTGATACCCACCTGACTTGAGGCACAAACGGTCAGAGTTGTGATTATTTTTGTAGGTACAAAATTCTTCTTTGAGATTGAAGATCTCTTTGAAATATCAGCTTCAATAGAACGCTGACATCTTCAGCAAAATAATGTTGGGGGAATTCAGTGATTTCTCACTGCCAGCTGGGACAGGGACTGGAGGACTGGAGCTCTCATAGGAGTGACAGAGTGAAAATGACCTCTGGAAAACTCAGAAGGAAAGCATCTACTTTTTTTCTGGTAAACAGATTTAGAAGCAAGTTTTGTGTGTCAGTTTCTCTGAACTAAGAAAAATGTAATTGAGTAATTCATTTGGTTTCAGATTTTCTTACTGGTTCGGGTCTTAAACCTTTTAAGTGGAACTGGAACAGGTTGATGGTTTTGCAGAAAACTGAAATGAAACATGTTGAACCAGTCTGACCTCAGCATGAAATTGTGTCTCTTAAGAGCTGGAAATAAAATCTCAGATCCATAGAAAAAGAAGAAAAATCTCATATTAGTTAGCACAAAGGAAAAGCAAATTATTCCTGTTTAGAAACTTGAATAAGTGAAATTCAAGCTACTTACCCATGTCAAAAGGAAATGATCTTCCAATTATTTAATTTCAAGAACGTTGAACAAGAAAAGTGCTAAAATTGCAAACGTTTGTCAAATTAAGATTGCATTGTCTGGTTGGTGATGTTTAGCATTCTGTTCATGTTGGTGCAGTCTTTTATCTGCACAGGATTCAATTCATATTCAGTCTCCATCTGGAGAAATTCTGGTATTCCATTTCTAGTCGTGTTAGTGTGAGTGGCTGGTGCTCCTACAGATCATACAAGGACTCACTGTCCTTGGCAATATTAAATATCTCCTTTCTTGATGTAGATGAACTTTTTTTGTTGTTGTTGTATTAAATGAAAACAGTCTTTGCTTCAAAATGAGTCTTCTCTCCAAAGTTTTATAAACCATTTCTTGAGGCTTCTGTGGTTGTAGAAAGAAACTCCAGGGAAAGATGACCTAGAGAATTTGAATATTGTTTCACCATTCTCAAAGTAGTGCTGCTCTAGAATGGCTGCTTACTAATGAGGAACTTAACATGGAGTAAATTTGGGGGATTACTGAATTTACGGGATTACCATTTTTCACTTGCTGAACTCCAACAGCAAATAAATATGATATCTATGAACCCAACATATTCAAACAGTGGTATCTTAAAAAAAAAAAAAAAAAAAAAGGAGACTCATGGGTCTTCCAGAGATATTTTTCTTCTTTATAACCCATGTTTCCCAGTCCTCCTTTGACAGATGTTGTCAGATCCCATCAGAAACTTCATGATTGGGGAAGGAACTCCTGAATTTTGTTATATGCTGGATTTTAGCCTTCTGAAAAGGCTTCCTGCTAGATTCCTTTTGAGTAGCTCAGGGTTTACTCTGCTTTGTAGCAGTAACTATGTGTTATCTAGGTTCTTTTATTTCATTATTGCTGCCTCCTTTGTCTTCTTCTACACTCTGACAGTACCTGTCATGCAGACCCATGTTTGTTTTGGTTCTGTTAACTTCAGCTCAAGTCTTTACTCTCTGGCCTGACATGCTTGCTCTTATTTTAATGAAAAATACTTCATTTTGGTGGAACATCTGTCTATATTGATTTTTGCAACCACTTATTTCCTGAGGTTTTATCCTCTCTTGTGTGTGAGTGCATTTCACACTGTGCAGGGGTAGTCCTTAATCTTCAGATCTCCCTCTAATTCCAGCAGGGTTGCCAGAAGAGCTACTCACCACCAGCCACAGGAATTTCATAGAACAGCCCTAAAGCAACAAGCCATGGTTGTGTGTCAAGCTCTGCCATTCAGCTCACCTGCTGGAGGAAGCCTGGCCACTTCTGTTGCCTTTCCTTGGCAATGAGAGGGCTTGGTGCATGCATATGTTGGGGTGAAATTAGTGGATGTCATGACGTTGCTGAGCAGTTCATTGCAAGAAGGGGAAAAAGAGATGTGATCATTTTCTGCGGTTGAATCCTGTCCTGTGCATCTTCACAATATTAATTTCCTGCATAGAGTTATTTTCCTGTATAGAAAATTAATTTTCTGTGTAGAAAACAGAAGCTAGAGGAGCTGGAAAGATGACAACCCAGAATTCTGAAATGCTTGCTGGGCACTAACCTCAAATCTAATAGTCTAGCACTAATTGCAGGCATAAAAATCTGCTTCTGGGCACTGCAGTCTGTAGAACTCACTGAGTGGCTACAGCTACAGAAATAAAATGTGGAGTATTTTAGGTTTTGCTGTTGTTGTTTTTGGTTTATTTTTTTCCTGGATGTCATGTAGGCTCAGTGTTCTGCAGTATTACACAAATAAAATCTGTGTAAAGCCCCACGCAATCTCCCTTTTTTTTGTGCTCATTGGGCTCTGAATGTTTGTGCTTTGCCTTCCAACTTTAAAACAGTGACCATAGCGGTTTCCTCCTTTGCAGGGATAATGTGAGAAAACTGTATTAAATCACTGCCTATTCATAGCCTACAGCAGTATAGATGCACAAAGAACTCCATTAGGTGAATACACACAGAGATGCTTGTTGTTACCAGACATCTCAGCTTGGCTAAGCCAGAAAATTGTGAAGGCCAGAACAGAAAATCTATCACAAAGAGCAGAGGGGTTTCCTGGCAGAATGAGAGCATGAGCAAGCCAACATCCCTACAAAGTGAAGATTTATAGGATCTTCCCCAGCAGCTCTCTCCATGCAGCAGAGTGAAGGGCTCCTCCACATCACCAAAGGCATGATTAATGCCTTTTTAAGGGAGAAACGTGGTGTGCCCAGCACTGAAAGGGGAGAGCTGCACAGGGCTGCGGGCTCCTCATGCCTCCGACAGGCTCCACGTTTCACTGTGCTTTGCTCCTGCCCTTCCCTCGCCTGGGAGCTGTAGTGAGGTGGTAATTCTTGTTGGGAGATGACACTGTGGAAGGAAATTTGCAATCTGCATCAGTCTCCAACTTTGACGAGCAGTTGGTATGTGCTGGTACAGCTCTGTGAGCCAGGGAAAGTCCCTTGTTTGTATCTGGCTGTTTCCTAAGTGGATTTTTTGGTGTTGTTATTGGGTGACATAATTATTAACAGCAATACTTGGTGAATTTATATGACTTAATTCCATCTGTAAGATGTCTGGCAGTGATGTGAAACCTAGAGAAATCAGAAAGCTCTGGGCTTCCTGATGGCTGCAAGTTAGCATGTGCTCTGTGTATTCTTCCACCTCACACTAGCAATTTTCTCCAGCACACTGAAGACAAATTGTGATATGCTAACCTAGAAGCAGAAGGCTTTTCTATGGTTTCATGAGTAATTCTTGGTAATAGTTGAGAGCAAACCAGCTGAAGCTGGCAGACACAAATCACAGCAGCAGTATTTGCTAGCAGGTGAAGTAGCCTTATTTTGCAGGCTGATGGTAAATCTCTTGGAGGTTTCCTCTGCACCTAGCTGCAAGATGGAAGACCAAATCGGTGCTTGTGATGGGCAGGCCCCTAAAAAGCCAGGGATTTACAGAACTGCTATAAAAGCAGTAGGTACTACAGAATGCTGTGAGTGCTAAATCTCTGCTTGCTTGTATGATGGAGGCCAGATGCTGCAAGATCCTTTCCAAACTAGAATGAAGAAGGACATAATGTAAAATAAATGTTGCTGACCTAAGTTGTGAGCCAAAATCATACAAATAAAGGAGCACAAAGTAGGGCTTGAAATTGTAAAGAACAAAAGCCAAAGAATTAGCTATGATGCAAATGGGCCCTGACTTTAGAGGATTAATGCAACTCCCATTAGCAAAATTGATTACAGAAACCCATCTAAAACTGAGAAGGAACAAGAGTCCTTCCGGCCTCAAGTTACCCAGAGGCAGAGGGAGTTGATGTTTCTTTGAAAGGCAAATCCAAGGGCTCTGACAGAAGGGAGAATGACCAGGCTGCAGCTACTGGGGACTGGAAGGTGTTTTGCCCAGCTCACCTCTGTGGTCTTGCCCTTTGTGCATCTCATCTTACAGCAGCAGCAGCTGGGTTACTCACCTGTGAGGACTCAAACCTAGGAAGATTTGGGTAGCTAGCACGAAAATACTGCATTTCTTTGGCCTCCCAAAGTAAACATAGGCTGACAGCTTGACAGCCTTCAGCTCAGAGAAGAGAACGTACATTATTAAACAGTCACTGTTGGTGGAAGTGAAATTTTGGTGTGTGAAGAGAGTGGGACCCTTGGTTTGTGTATCACTCAAATATCTGAGTTGTGGAAGAATGGCATGTTTGGTTTTGTTTGGCCTCCCCGGCACCCTGTACCATTGTGTCTGTAGGTGGTGCCTTAGGGCACTTTCTTGTTCATTGTTTCTGGTGCATATTCATGATGCTCTTCTGCAGAGCATCTTCCCTCACATGATGAAGATGGCATGTGCTCTGTGCCTGGCTTCCATGCACGAGGCCAAAACCTCCTTCTCACTGTCCTGGCAGGTACAAAGTGGTATGGATTTATTCAAATAAGCTTTTCCCAGACTGAGGATCTGCCATTTGTTTGCACTGACTGCAAGGTGGAGGGGAGAAAAAGCTGTTGATTTTTGTTTCCATAATGAGTTTGGAAGGAAGTTCATACTATATAGTAACTGCAGTCTTCTGAGAGGACTTAGACATTATGCACAGCTTGAAATGTCTGTAGCCAATGTAGCATTTAAATCTTCAAGCCAATTAAGTGTAATTATTGAATGAAAGGTAATACTTTTCTTCAACAATATTACCGTTAAATTTAAATTGGGTTTTAAATTAGAAAGTGACACCTACTAACTGTCAGTCAATGAGATGTTGATCTGAAGACTATTGGCATGAGATTTCTTTTCCTTTTTTAAGTATATATTACAGCCCATGTATTTCTCAGCAGACTGAGGTGATTTCTGCATTTTGTGCAGAGAGTAAATACCCGGAGCACACATGAATAAATGAAAAATGAAGCAGTGGATTTGCTTTCCAGAACATTTCCAGTTCTATTATTAGATATTGATAAAATCTTTCTATTTATTCTACTCTATCAACTATGAAAATTAAACTTTTAGAATAGTATTTCCAAAAAGGGCTTAATGAAATAATTCATAGACTTCCTATCCACTTATGGGCCTAGGTTATTCCATCCATAACAGAAATTCTCAGCATCATCCCAGCATTTCTGCTATACAATGCCCTCTACAATTTAGAGAGCTTTAGGTTGATTTTTCTAGCTCAAAGGCACAAAGAATCATAGAATCATTCATGTTGGAAAAGGCCATAAGATCACATCACTTGGTTGAAGGCACAGTTTGACTCCTGCCAAGGTGCTCCCATTCATTAAAACAATACAATTTTCCATGGAAATCTGTTCTTCCTTTAGCATCTGTAATACACACATTGCTTAAAGCACAGTTGCTGGATAATAAAACTCAGAAGTTTCATTAGATTAAAAAGCAATTTGAGGTGATGAGTTTTGTACTGCAAGCTGCATTATTCGGTCTTCTGTTGGAAGTACAAGCTGTTATTACTTCTAAAAATTAAGTACTTTTTCTCATTTCTTCCTGTGGGGAAACTCATTTGAAGTGTCTGAGTTTGTGACTGCTAAAGTAGCATAAATTAACAGTTTCGGAACAGTCCTTTTGGTTAGCAATTGCTGATAACTTTTATTTCTATGTTTATGGTAGAAAAGGGTAAAACACGATGTTGAAAGATATCAACTCTGGTCATAAGCATCTTTTCTGAGAGCAAATATCAAGGTTTTATTTACATTGTGAAAAACATCAGGTGATGTGGCTGCGTGGGCTTTAAAAGGTGTTTTTCCTCAACTGCAGTCCATCTCCAGCACCATCATTCAGGCTGTGCAGACAAAACTTGGATCCAGCCTTCTTCCAGCTGCCACACCTACACCTGCTGCACTGGGGCTGGGTAGGGCCAACACTGTGGAGTGTTACAGGTAGGAAAGATGGAACCCAAACACCTCTGATACTTGGCTACAGAGGAACAAAGTGGATGGCTTGCCCATGAGCTGCAGGCCTCCATGCTGGCAACTGCTGAAACATTGAGGAGGAGAGAGGTGCAAGAAAGCATGGTGTTGGGGTTCTTCTTCCACTCTAACAGTGGACAAGTGAGGGTGTAGAGTCTCTATCCTTGGAGGTACTCCAAACTTGAGCTGAAGTTGGCCCCACTGTGAGCAGTGGGTTGGATGAGGTTATCTTCATACACCCCTTCCAAATTAAATTATTCTGTGAATGATGTGAAACTTCTTTAAACTAAATTAGGTTACTATGTTAATAGAATTCTGTTCTTTCCTTGCGTGTCTGAAGAAGAGTATTTGGTAGCCAGATTGGATTCATCTGGTCCACGACTGATCAAGTTTTTGTTAGGGGCTGGAATCAGCTCTTGATGCGAAGAGAGTATTAAAACTCCATTTTTTTATTTTTTATTTTTTGGTTGTTTTAGCTGAGGATTCAGCCCCTGAGTGAATGTCGTGTTAACTGGTGCCTTTTGTCTACTTTTAGAAGTTGTTACAGTTTGCTTGTTCAGTGCAGCTTCACATCTGTCGGAGGTAGAAACTCGATAAAATATTTTACTGTAGTATTCCTATATCATAAAACGTCATCGACTTGGGTACCAAGCACCCATGCCCTAGTTTTAACAGTCAAACAGTATTGCTATTGATTTCATAATCAGAGCAAAATTACAAAATCTCTGAAGCATTCTAAACCTGATTAACACAAGTATCTGAATTAGACCTGAATTAGTACAAAAGGTTAATCCTAAGAGGTCTGAATTACTGAAACTACCTCGAATCCTTGAGATAGATCATGGGAACTACCAGTGCTGCTTTAAAATTCCATTTAACAATTCATAGAGAAATTGTGTAGTTGCCTGTGAAGTGCAATAATAATCCTTTAATTACATTTCTGGTATATTACATTTGAAATTATTTCTCAGTCTCTTTCTGAATGTGTCCTATAATAATTGGCAGTAGTAATACAAACACTTTACTTTGTTCTGTTACAAGCTGCTGTCAGAGATCTTTTGGTGTTCCTCCCAGAGGCAGCAAATTAAACTATCAAAGCACAAAAGGTACGCTTCAGTTATACCTCCAATAGCTGAGTTAATTTTCCAGATATTAAACTGCTGAATTTTTTATGCTGAAAGTGCAGAGGAATGGAAGGCAGATACTGAAAACAACATACGATTTCTACAATGGGATATTCTGACTGACGGTCAGGATTTTTTGCACAAGAATTAGTATGTCTGTGTAAAGAAAGAAAAAGATGGAAGAGAAACCAGTAACGTTTCCAAACAGGGTTTTCTCAATGAGGAATAAAGCCAGGATGAGACTTATCAGTGCAGGATATTCAAAAGGACCAGCTCAAGCTTACTATGAGTGATGTGCTGCTGTTCATGATTTGAATCCTTCACTCAAGGATGTGACAGAGCTATCACCATCTTATCTGATAGAGGGTGAAGATGGCATTAACTGAAGTAAAAATTGTTTTCAGAGCTCCGAGCTGTGGTACACTGTGGCATTTGGCTTTGAAGTTTGGCCTTCTGGTGTACAGCGGCTGGACAAGATGCCCTCCAGAGATTTCTTCCGAAATAAATTACTCACATTCTGTGTATTTCACTGAGGAAAAATGGTGCAAGAGTCATTTCTGAGGGATGTATTTCTTTCTCTGGACTGTTTGTGGGAGGCTGTCCTAAGATAAATGAACTTAGAGACTAACTTAGTGATAGGAAAATGACTAGTAGAAGAGAGTAAGAGGTTTGTGGGTTTTCCTTCCTTCCATTAGGCATTGTAGTGTATATTTTCTTCATGCTGGCTATCTTGAAAGCTGTCAGCTTTATGGAGAAGAATCTGGTTTTGTCTTATACAGCTCTGCGGTATGCAGTGCTGTACTTACTTCTCAGCCTGACATCCTCTGCCTATAATGTAATGTGTTCCTATTCCCTCTTCCATTTTTTTTTTTTTAGGTCATCTCTACAAAAAAATTCATAGGACTCATAGTGACAAATAATTTCTTTCAGGAGTAATAAGTCTTGACTTTTTGAAATAAACAACTTTTGTCAGTTAACAGAAATCAAGAAAATAAAAAGGAAACTGGCAATCTCACAAAAAAAAAAAAAAAAAATTCCAGTGTATTAATAAAGTTCATTCTTTAAAAGTTGGTTCACCCAAATCACAAACTCTTTTACCCAAGCATTTTGGTTTTAATGCAGAGTGGAACACCAGCATGTGATGAATGCTCTTTGTAAGCACTGCTGAAATGTGAGGAGAATGATTTCTCAGAGCTCATAAAGAAAGGATATAAAAAGCAAATAACAATCTTTTAGCAGAGATACGACAGATCTAAGGTATCTACTTCTGGAGACAAAACCAAATGAATACACAGTCCTGCCACTCTCCCATCCTCTGTATAAGATGTTGCTGCCTGGATAGTTGTCCTAATCTGACCTTTCTTATTTGTTTAAACTACTCGCTGTGTTTCTCAACTTCCTCATTTCAAACCAAGTTGAAAATAGATCCACTGAGTTATTGAATCTGAAAACAATTTCAGCCGACTGTAGTTCCTAGATTAAAAATCATTGAAAGGATAAGGTTTGTGGGAAATGGGTGATTTAAAAGAGGTCAAGCACTGAGTGCCGTGGGTGTGAATAGAGATGAGCCATTCTGTTGATTCTCCCATCAGACAGTTCTGGAGGTTCCTGCTGTTTCCTCTTGTGCTTTTCCTCTATCACTGACCATTCCAACAAGTTCTGGAATTGTTTCTGGGAATAGCATGACCTCCTCCAGGAAACATTGCTTGCTTTCTCTTTGGAGCCATTTCTAGGGCCACCACAGGGTTGCATGTGGAACAGCTTGTCAGGCAGTTTCTGAGCCCAATTCTATGTATAGTACCACCATCCTTGGGAAATATAGGTTTTAGAATTACCTTTAGACTTCTATCTAGAGCCATTCTCTTTAATCTGGAAGATTACAGGACAAAATGAATGGGAAATATTACTAAACTTCTTAGGAAGCTGAGTTGTGAAAATTGAGGAAATCTATTATGGAAAAAAATAAAGAGAAGTGTCACTGTTATACATTTCCAAACTCTAATTCTGAAACCAAGTAAAATAAATTTCTTTGAAATATGTCCCATTTGTTCACTGCTGCCCTTAACACTCATTTCCTTCTGTGTGATTCTGGTTTCATCTATACGAAACGCATGTAGCCTGAGACCAAAACACATCCTGAATAATAAATGCACGCATTTTTAAATTAAAAAAAGAAAAATCTATGACGAATGTAGCAATTTCCCTAATGAGAAAATTCGGTCAATATTTTCTGATCCAAAGTACAAATTCACTTTAAAATCTACCATAGGATTTTAATGTTCCATGATAGAGGCAGCCACTGAATAGTTTTTTACTCAATAGCTGATTGATAAGAACTGTCTGTTAAAAAGAGACGTTGAACAGGATTAGAATTAACATTGTGCTTTCCCTTACTTCATTATCTTAGAGCATTGGATGAAGGATGATAACTCAGGTGAGAGCATTAAGCTGTCATAGGAGTTTTTTCCTTCTTTTGTTCCTTTAATCTAGAGCCAGTAGAATAATTGTCATCAAACAGTGGGTAAGCTAGACTTTTGTGCTATTTGTAAGTTTATAGCTGAGTAAGGATTCTCAAGGTATTCATTTTTGTTACGGAGATAAATTGATAATGTAACAAATACACATCTGAATCAGGTGTTTATTAATAAACGAGATTGCTATGATTCATCCCAACAGCATAGAGCCATGCTACCACGTGAGATAGGGCAGAATGGAAAACATTCCAGTGAAACAGCTGCTTGCATAGTTTGTGCAGGGAACACTGCAATTACACGTGACAATTTTGAATTATATGTGCAGAAGCCTGAATCTTCCCTTGCTTCTATTGAAGTCCTAGCTGTGAAAGGTAAGCTCTAATTTAATGCTGTGAAAAGTCTTTCCTGCAGCCTTTTCTATTGCACTCTGTGTGTAGAGCTGCAAAGGGAGAACTAGATTAGATTTCTGTTTATTCTCTAGGCAGATGTAGGTCATTTCTAAATGTTTTAGTAGCATTTATCTTAAAAACAACAACAACAAAAATAAAAGTTTGGTACATCTGTGAAGGACACAAGGATTTTCACATCTAGGATTTAAGGGACAGTTCTCACACTTGTCAGAGACTCTCAGGAAGGATGCTCTCTGCTGAAGGATTGTGAGAAAACAAATTGCTTGTGTCTTCTGCCCTGGACCCAAGGCTAACTACTGTAATATAGAGCAGACTGAGGAAGATGTGTCCAGGTCTCCTCAGTTCACCTCTTTGTCTAGAAAGGAAGCATTCTGCAGGAGTAAGCTGACCATTTAAACAGCAGGTGCTTCATGGCAGTGGAGTATCAAGGGGGAGTGTGAAATTACCTTCCAAGGAAAACTATAAATACACAGAGAAGCTGGTGAAATTGAGGGTTAACCTAAATTCCGTAGCCTAAGACAGATGGGTAATGGAAAATAGCACAAACCAGATATTCACAGGACAGCCTTAGATTTTCTGTGTACAGTTCTGTGTACTCAATCACTATCCCTTGTGTGTGATTGATTATCCAGGAGTGTATAAAGTCACCTGCCAGCAACAGTGGTCTGAAATGCATCTAGGAGTTCTTTACAGGAGTACCCTATCATACAGAGGGTAATTAAAATCCTGAACTGATTGGCAGGTAGATTAATTAACATGAAATCTTGGGGCAAGTAAATGGATAATAGGTCTGTCAGGAGTTATAACTGATGACAAAGGAAGGATTCTTCAGGAATATTAAACCTCATTGTTTGGGGATTAAACCTTCCCCTGCACACCTGGAGATGGGACACATGGGACATGCTGTCTGGTATCTGCCTCTCCCCAAATTCTGAGCACTGCTGCAGTGGACAAATGTGCTGCCCAGCAGAGTGGCTGCTGCACAAGACCAGGCATCCACCTGAGAAACAGAACATTTATTAAGGGCTGTGTACACTATTCTTTCCCTTTTCCCTTGATGTAATAGATGTACCCTTCTGTGTTTTCACTGCTATGGACCACAAACTCTTCTCATTTTGCAGCATTGCAGAAGCTCAGAATGAAACTGTTCTCAGTCGCCTGCAGCGGAGGATATGAGGGGAGAAGGAGTTATTGTATCTGTTATTGTCAGAGTGACTCAGCTGGCAAAAATATTGCTTCCAATTTGTAGATGTTTGGGTTACTACACTGCATCACAGATGGCACTGAGCTGCCAAACTTGGAGTTGTTTCTCCAAAGGGAGACGGAGAGATAGAAGTTCATTGATGATGAAAAATGCTTATGATTTCCTTTGTAAGGTAGCACACATCTTCTTCCTTAATGAGGGCAGCATTGGTATTCCAGACATGCATTCTTCATCGCTCATCTGTTAAGTCTTTTACATAGAAAATTCTCTCATTTTTAATATCACCGGTATGATTCCCCTCTCCATTCAGTTCAGTGCTGAAGTTCAGGAAAAAAAATGCAAGTCTTAATGTATAGGCCTTCAGTTAGGCCTTCAGACCTTCATAAGTGAAATAACAAGGCTAATTTTCAAGTGCAGTTAGAAACTTGATGGTAATTGTGTCAGATGAGTGAGTTGAAATTATGAAAAGCCAGACATTCTTTAGAAGCTCTAACATTCACCTGAGAGTCAAATGTTGGCAGTTCTGTGTGGTTTATTTCAACAACTCATCTTTAGGATATTAATTTCTTGTGCCACAGGCACTATAGAGAAAGGGAAAGTAAAGGAAACTCTGCTTTTGATTCTTGTGATTGCACAGAGCTGTGCATCAGTGTTCCTGTGAGGCAGGTTGATTGTTTGCATGGAAATGGAAGAAGATCCATCTACAGTCCACTTCTAAATGGCACTGACTGTGTCAACTTTCAGCAGTAAATTTAATAAACAACAGAAAAAAATAAACAAAAGGAAAGCCCCAAGACAATAACCTAAGGTCTGCAAAGAAGTCTATGCCATGCAGGTAGTTAGTCCATAGACTTCCTCAGAAGAGTCATGGTCAAAATAAATGGATAGGTATTTCCTGAACCCCTTTCAACCTTACTAAAACAGTACGTTGGAATTTCTGTTCATGCTCCGTAATCACAAATGACATTGCTATAGCGAATTGCTTTGTGCACATTCTTAAATCCCAGAGTTATCAATAAGACACAGCACACACACAAAAATTATGCAGTTGATTGATGAACTGGGAACAAGGTGAATCATTTGCTAAAATTAAAAAAATTCAAGTATTCAGAGCAGATTTGAGGCAAGGAGTTTAGGTCAGCCCCATCTTGGTCTGTGGGTAATAATTACAAGAGGACTGTCAAGTATACTAGCTACTAAGAAAGCCATTATCAGGTTTAATATCTTGAGTGCAGATCCTCTGATGGAATCATCTGGAGTGCTTATGCTACACACAGAAATTCTGTTATCACAGGGAGGACACGTGAGTGTTACAAGAATGGTAAAATGCAGGTGTAACATTTGTTAGGAAAATGGTCAAATGCAAATGTAACACGTCCTTTGGGTTAATAATTGAGTGCTCTGAAGATACAGGGAATGAACTAGGAAAAAAGAACCCTCCATTTGATGGTGAAAAAAATAGTTTCAGATGATAATATTATTCTTCTTAAAGCTGAATCTTGGAGGCTCTGAGTATAAAAATCCTCTCCTGATTCCCATCAGACTTTCAGCTTCCTCTTTAGGCTTGCTGTCTCCTCTCTCAGTGGCTCAGTGAGGTAATATTGATGCTGTGGAGCTCTGGGAGGAGCTGCTCTGTCCCCTGGCCACAGTGCTGCCCTAGTGCCAGCACTGCCATCCCCTCGATGAGCTTGTTCTGTCCAGGAAACCTTTACCTGGCAGCAACAAACCCAGAGAAGTCAAAAGTGATGAACAGGTCATTTAAAAGTAATTATAGAAACCAGTAACATTACTGTGGTCACTGATGGCACATACTAAGATGCAATTAGAGATAATAATATATTGCTTATGCCTTGCATGAGACCATATGACTCTTGGCGTTACTTAAACAGTATTTCTGGGAATAAGTCATTGCAGAAGGTTATGGTTAAAGTATCCTTCATGATCAAAACAGTTTTCTAGTTTAATGACAATAATGAACCGATTTCAACATAGAGAAAATTCAATAAAACTGATTAAATACAGATTGCCAGTCTGGGTTTTTTGGTCTAAATCTGGGCAGTATTTTTACCAGTGCCAAATATGTTATGTTTCCTCCTGTTTCAAAATGACATGAAATCTGTTACTAATTTTGTTAGGAAGAAAAGCACTCCAAATGAAAAACAGTACAGTTCTCCTCAAGCCATTTCTGCCTTATAACCTCAGGAAAGCATTTTCATGTAGTAAAAACTATTGGTGAGTGACCTTGATTCAGATGCCTCAGTGAGAGTGAGGTGGTACATGTGTTTAAACAATATTCCACCTTCATTTTCATCAGTTCAAAACCTCACAGTAAAGGATGCTCCTAATACAAATTACAGGTTCAGAAGACTCAGAAACTGTTCAGCAATCACAATCAAAATCTTCAGAAACTTCTCTACTTATTTTTTTAGCTGGGGTAAGACTTATTGTCTCCAAAGGCAAAACACAGCAGCCTTCTGTTACTGTCCTGCTTCCAGCTGTGCGTTGATTTGTTCCACCATTTCTTCACTACTTACTGGAGGAATTTAAGTCTCAGCTTGTATGCGAGTTTTAAATTGCTGATATGAATGTGAAGTTACATCTCCACTTCAATGCCATTGGCATCAGTGTAATTTAATTAAATTTTTCTTCACTTGATATGGACAAGTATTTCTTCTGAGTTTCACCAAAGAAGCAGACAGCATCAGAGTGCCTTCAAAGTCAGTGATAAACAAACAGACTGAAGAGAAAAACAAACTCTGAAAGAGTTCAGTAAAATAATCAGATAGAGAAGAACAGGCAGGGAATCAATTAATGGTAATCACAGCATTATTCAGTTGTCAATTTTTATCATCAAATGTCATCATCCACCTTATATCTTTAATTAAAACTTAATTTTGCTTTTCTCTTCTACGCTTTTATACACATGCAGTTAAGCAAGCTAAGAAAATTGCCGTGTTTTGCTTTATCTCTTAAGGATGTGGCATTGCTTTATATTTTAAATATTTAAGCAGTATATCTTAAAGAATCAGAACTGTTTCAATAAACATTTTTTTTCCCTCTCAACACACTATAGAAGTTGCTTGTTCCAACAAACCTGCAGATGGATTCGTAGCACAAGAAGTTTTCTGAATACACGTGCAGTATTTTAGCCAAGCAAAGCAAAACATTCTTGGTCTGCCCATTTCGTGCTGCAGGCGATGCATGGCACCCTCAGCCTTTTCTCAAGGCTTTGGTGTATTGAAGCAGAGAACCCTGCTAACACGAAAATACTTCTGAAATGAAGCTGTGGGTACTCCTTTTTGTTCTGTGTGCATAAATTATTGTGCAGGGATTTTCAAATTGCTCTTGCATTGTTCCAGAAGCTGTGGTGATGTTCATCCTTTCAGAAAAGAGAGAAAGAAACTTCAGGAGAATGGGTGACTCCCTTGCCAAAGTGACACTTCATTGTCAAAAAGAACAGCCTTCCTCTGGGAAGATATTACAATCCATTTAATATGATGGAGAGTATTATTTTCTTCTGCTACTGAAATATGCAACAAGAAATGTTTCCAGAGTAATAATGTCACCAATAGTTCTTATTTTTCTTTAAACAATAACTCTGCATCTTGAGAAAAAAATCTTACTAAAACAGGCAGGAAAAAAATCATAAGATTTCTTTCTTCTCTCTGTGGAGAGGAAAGAAAATTCTATTTTGTGTTGTTTAGGGGACAGGGGGTGCTACAGGATCCGTGCAGCTGGAGTGACCAGAGCTGTGGGGTCAGATAGCAATCTATGGCCTATTCGTCACACTCAATTGATATTTAATTCAGCTTTGCAGAATCCAAATCCAGGTGACAAATTCTGGTGAAGACTGAGCTCAGCCCAGTGCTCAGAGCAGACTCCACATGGGGCTTTTGTCTTCAGAAGGTGATGGCACAGAGATGTGATGGGACATCAGAAATGCCCATTTCTGTCATCATGATGCATATGGGTTGGGAAGACCTAAGAGGCAGAAGTCTGAGTCCAACCTGCTGCTCTAACTGCCTATGCAGCCTGGGCAGGAAGATCTTGCTGTGGGATGCAAGTGAGTAAAGCAGGAATAAGCATCTGCCTGAACAAATGTTCCTCTTTTGTCAGAGATTGCTGTAGTGTACAGAGCATTGAGTGCGCAGTCAGAACTGAAATCTTTGTGCCAGAGCTTGCAGATCGAAGTGGTCTGAGGCAATATCTTCATTTCCCCAAGAGTTTGGGGGTGTTTGTGTTCAGTGGAAGAGAACAGAGGCAATCCTGCTAGTGCTGAATGAGTCTGGGAAGAGCGGAAAAAGTGCTCTTCTGGAAATCATGCTCTGCCTGTCACTCTGTCCTGAAGTGATGCAGAGTTTAGGGCTTGTTGAAGAGCTCACATCCTTGTGCCAAGGGACATTCCCCATCACATTTCCATCTGTAAAACTGGAGCCAGTGGAACTACTCAGGTACTTAGGACAGACGCCTGCACAAGAATTGGCAGGACAGAGTTTAAAGTTGTATATTGATATTAACCACATATAAAATTTTCTTTTTATTACCAATATAAAGCAATATTTCATTGTCTTACATGTTTTCTTCTGCCAGCACAAGATAGCAATGTGTAACGCTAAAATTTAAGAGAGGATAAATAACAAAGAGCAAAATATTAACAGAGTAATAGCTTCACTTGGCCAACGAAGAGCCCGCCGTCCTTCACTCCTGTACTTTTAAAAGCTGTTGGAGTGTTTTAATGGGAAGCATTGTCCCTTTTCCTGGGGAAGAGTGACTCAGTGTCCCTCTGTGGTGAGGGGCTGAGATGTGGAGTATCAGGAGTTACCCCTTTCCTGCTATAGCTTCATCTGTAACACTGTGTGTATGGCATGTACTTCGATTGCCATCCTTTCAATATTACACCATCAGCAAACAGAGTAATATTTGAAATATTAGTAAGGGAGAGGGTGCCTGCATATGTTGCATTTGTGTAATAAAGGGTTCTGTTCGATGTGGATTAATGCTCAATTAGACGTTGCAAATAATTTGTTTCTGTGTTTCCTTGCTCATTCTATCTGCTGTTTTATGCAATTTTTAATGGAATCATCAAAAATATTTACAAATCTGCTATGAAATGGCAACTTTTGAGTTCTTAATTTTCCCATGAAGTGTGGTTGGCCTTCATTAGGATTCAGGATTTTAAGACTCTTGGATATAACCCCTCTATAATTTACATGGATCTTAAAGCTAATAGAATCTGCACTGTACGGTCTCTCTGAGAACACTGGGTTTTTTCATTGCTTGTGTTTTTTGAAATCCCAATATGTCTGCTCAGCACAGGGGAAGTTCTGCAGTAGAATCACACCATGAGAAGTCAGTTTGATTATGTGCTGCATATGTGCAGAACAGTTTGAAAGAAACTGTAGAAGAAACACCGAAGATTTCATAGGCTGCTAAAGCCTGAAGCTAAACTTTTACTCCTTAATTTCATGGAGGGGATTTGTTTTTGGAATAGTGATGACTGCAGCGTTACCAAGTAACAGCAAAGTAGACTCCCAGCTCTGGCTCAGCAACTGAAGTGAACTCATCCCTATGGGGACTGGTAATTGTCTCCTAGGGAGTTGCAGTTCAGTGTCAAAGGGTTAGAAAAACCATTGCTCCCTGAGCTGCGAACTTGCCACTTCCATGGGGATTCCACCTGATGCAGGGAGGAAACAAATCCCTTCGTGGTTTTCTTGGATAAACCGAATTGTGGTTAACACAGTTAAGTATTTCAGTCATACCATGGCTTGGTCCTGAAAATTGTTAATAATTTTTGTGGAGTACTGATTACCTCAGGTCATAACTACTGCATAAGTAGTTTGGAGTACCTGGCACTGCAGAAGATTAAAGGTGAGCTGTGTTACCTCCTAATTTTAAGCACAAAATGTAGACTGTAGGGGCGTGAAAAACCTCTCACTTAACCTTCTAGTATACCTAGCCTTTCAACCTGATAAATGAGGTTTTACCTAAACCACTCTCATTAATACTGAATCAGGAGTTTTTGTTGTACTCAGTGTCTTCCTGCAAAACTAGAGCACTAATGAGCACAGGGGGACTCAAGTGGATCATTTGGTAGTCCCCAAAGGCTGCACAGATAGGCTGACCTAAAAATTTAAAGGCCAGGGAGGACTAGCAAGTCCTGCATCTTTAACTTCCTTCTAGTACTAGTCATAAATTAAAAAAATAAAATTAAAAATTAAATGGTTTGTTTTAGAAATATTATCAGATGGCATGTTCCTTTGTTATCGATTTTCAACGTTGCAGTGTAAATAGTCCTCGATCCAAGCCTTACTCCATATTTAAAAACAGATGGTTATTAACACCATCTCTTCCTTTCTACTAACTATAAAAAGAAGAAGAAAAGAGAATCAAACAAAAAACAAAGCCCTGCTGAAAAAAGGAAAAGTAAAAATGAATTGGAAGACAGCTAAGTTAATATTTAATATTATACATATATATATATTCATTATGATTTTGTCAAGTGATAGTTTTCACTGAAAATAAGCAGTTTTAGAAGCAAAATGATGACATAAGCAAAAATGAAAACAACATTTTAGTCTTTGAATATATAGAGATCTTGAAAGCAGACTTGAGTGCTGGTGTGCATATATCTACACAGAACTTCATGAAATCATGAAAGCTGTGGTCAGAGATGGCAATTGTTTTGTGATCTTAATTCGTGGTTCTGAAATTTCTGTGGTTTGCATGGGTGATATTCTGATTGGCTTTTCTACAGGAAAAATGTGTTCCTTTGGGTTTTCATAATTCTGAGCGAGGAATAGTGCATTTCTCTGGAAGAGCAGGAGGTCCACAGCCTGTTCACTGAATTCTGGTTAGCTGCATGGGGGTTGACTATCAGCCTTGCTATGTCTTCAGTGTACGATCAGTGTGTTACACTGATCACTGACTTTACTCATTCCAAATTTCTCCAACTGCTTTTTTGCATGTGGCTTGACATAAGTAAATGTAGCTGAACCTCCCAACAGGAATTTAATTATAACCAGTGGGTTCTCTCTTTATTGCTGATTCTGTTTCCTTAATAGATGGCATTATTAAATTCAATTGTATTCTTTTTTATCAATTATAAATAAGTGTTCCTAAGAAACAGGTTGACCAGCAAAGGAAGGCATTAATATTTGCTGTGATCATGCATGAAAGCACTACTGAGATTTCGAGAACATTTATGTAATACCTCATTTTCTTCGTTAATATGAACTTGAACCAATTCATTTTCTTCTATTATGATGAAAGAAAGTAACTTACACAGTAGATTTCTCACTATCATGGTTAGCTATGAAGATTGATACAGGGCTACAGATGTCTTCTATTTTAAATGCCGAAGAAAGTTGTGGATTTCAGATATACACATGAAAAATAATAAGAGGAAGGAAAGAAGAAAGGAAGAATAGGCAAGCCTGTTGAGAGCCAGGAATGACCAGAGAGCTACTCCCTGCAACCAGCCAACGACCACCTACCCCAGGGCTCCCCCCAGCACCTGTCTGATATTCCCCCAGCTGTCACATCCCCTTCTTGACGCTAGAAGGCCAACAAAAAAGGGCCATATCCTGGATCCTGAGCCAGGGCAGCTGCTGTTTCTGTGGGGACCTCATTCCTTTCTAACTTCCCTTCCTTAGCAAGTAGCTCTTGATGCAAGGGCGGTGTTGGCAAAAGCAAACTGTGTAGCAGATACATATTATGCATACCCATGAATTACATGTATACTTGAGCCTTCTCATGAGAATGACCTCAGACACAATCTTTCATGCGCTTCTCCCCATTTCGTGAGATGCAGAATTCATCATTGTGAGATGCATCACTCCTTGACCAGGCCCAGGGAACCGTGACATGAATAATTACAAACTGCATCTATGGTCTTGAGAGAGTGAACACCATCCATTCCCGTGCAGATAAGCAGAAGATGCAGAATTCAGCATCTCCAAGAACCAGCCTCCTTGACCCTGCGATGAATAATTGCACTGAGCTCCAATAAGGCCATTATTTCACCCAACTGCTGAACGTTGCCAGGCTGCAACGTCTGCCTTCTCTGTGGGGGTAGGTATGGCAAGAGGTTAATCGCATCATATTTCATTGTCAGAAAATATTTTAGTGAGGATTTTTCGTTAGTGAAGTGTCAGTTAAAAGCAGATTACCTTGAATTTTAAACAGTGACACTCGTGGAAGGGTCAGGCTGTGTTCCACTCCCCAAACCATGAAATTAAGAGCCTTTTTTTCAATTAATTCAGAAAATAGCTGCCTCTGAGCAAAAGAAACATAGAGTAACAATGATGCTAGGCTTTTTTTGTGTGTGTGTGTCTACAACTCCAGATAGCTTTCGTATCAAGTATTCCCCTCTTGGTACCGTGTGTTTCTTTCCTAAAGTGCAGGAACAACAAAGACGTGCTATGCAAACACGTTTGTGTGCGTCCTGTACAGCTAGCAACAGAAGGCTTTCACTCTTTTATACACTGATTCTGCATTAATTTATGAACCAAGATGATGCTGTGAGGAGAGAATGAGGAAGAAAAGGACTTTTTTACAGTAGTGAATTTGAAATATGACATTATCTGTAATTTATATGGAAGTACAAAAGTACTTATGAATATCAGAGGAGAACATGATACTGAAACCTAAACCATCATGTTAATTTTGTCTCATTTTACTCTTGAACAGTTGATTTATTAATTTCCTACAATTATTTTCCTTTTTTATGAGCCCATACTCAACCTTTTTTTTCCTTCCCCTCTTCTCTTTTTTCAGTTCAGGTTGCATACTCTGCTTTTTTAGTTGAGAACAGCGCTGTAATTCCAAGGAGCAATTTAGAAATGTGGAAACCTGAAGTTTCCTAGATTTGCAGAAAATTAAAGCTCCTGGGGTAGAAAATCTACTAAAAGTAAAATTCAAAAATAATCAGAAGAACTGCAAACTGGAAATTGATTGGAAAAATCAATTATTTTTTTATGAGGTTTGTTATTTTGAAGATAGTCTGACATCATTGCAACCTGTAAACAGGCAGATTCAATAGAAAATAAACTTGAATGAAATAACAGTAGATATTTTATTCCACACTAGAACATATTTTATTTGTTTTTAAACTATCAGTTAAACTGTTTCACTGTGTATTTGGTCACTGGTGATTTTGTTATCCCCCATACACTCTTAATCAAAATTCTTCTCTGCACACCTCTGCACACTTGTGCTATCAGTAGCACAGTGCATACACCAGGAGAGCTGGCTACCCATGTCGAGATCTTCTGTGTAGTTTTAAGAAGAACATCTTGCCCTCAGGCTCTTCACAGCACATTGATTGTACAGAAGCTGCTTCCCTTGGCAAACCCATATGCATGATCTGTTTCATACTGTAATTAGGAACTGCTTACTTTCTACCTCTGCCATCACCCCAAGCTCTAAAGAAAAGGTGTAGTTCTTGGAGCAGTGAAGTTTGGGAAGTTTTTCCTATGGGCATGAACTTCACAATGCTGTTCTCTGGGCTGTAAAGACTTGAGCTATGATGGAAACCTCTTAACTGAAGTGATAAAGGGAGGGAATTTCTCATTCATCAACCTGCCCATTGAAATTTGTGGGACCAAAATGCCTTTAAGGCTGCTCACAGACATAGCTGGCTAATTGCACTGATTGTCACCAGTCAAATATTGTTGTAATCAACTGAGAACTTATAAAGTGAAGGGGTTAGAAGGAAGACCTGGTCATGTAACTGGCTCTCACCTGATGTCTTTAAGAAACCAAAGTCAAAATAGAAGCTCTCTTTGAGAGGATCCCTTCATTCTCCTCGTGGTGGCTTTGTGCAGCACAGTGTGGGATTAGTTAACTCTGTAGGTTCAGCAAATGCCATCTCCAGGCAAGAAAGGAGATTAAGCATGCTCTTAAAGTTAAGAAACAGTCTAAAGTGAGCTTTTGAATCTGGGGCTTATGTTGATGAATAAGGCATCACTGAAAAACTGTGCAGGAGTTGCTCTTCATTTCTTTTTCCTGATTCTTTGCTTCTTTCCTATGGCTTCCATCAACTTTGTTGTGATTAAGTTTTATTTCTTGGACTTTCTACTAGCTTCAAGGACCTGGAGTTCCATGTTGTGTAAACCAGTGGATCTATAAAGAAATTCCATTAGTACAATAATTATATATATATATATACACATATTATATATTCTAGTATGATTACTTTTTCATTATGTTAAAGCTCTAAAAGTATCATCATGGAGTTTACTGATCAAGTGTGGTTTATTCTTTATTGAACAATTTAAGGAGAAATGTATTAATGTTATTCAGAAAGAAATCATAGACATGCTTTATAGCTCATTTATACTGATATCAAATGAATTCCATGACACATTAAATGTGGTATTCTTTAATCATAGGAAACTGCAAGGTACTTCAGCTGCATAAATTAGGGACAATTAACTACAAAAAAAGAAAGAGTTACACACATGCAGCTCATTATTTTTAATTTGAAATGTTATTTATGCTGGCACCAGTTTCTATCTGATACACCAGATGCCAGGTAAAAAGCAGAAGGGATGAAATATTAGCTCTGCAGTCACAGTAGTGTTCTACAACCAAGCAGGACAGGAACGGGTATATATTTTGATACTAACATCAAAGACAGGAAACTCCAGGCTTCCTCTGGTGGTTTGTCCCCAGCATCTCCCAATGAATGCTCGAGCACGCAGCCACGAGCCAGCAGGTGATGCTTTTGGTGCACATTATCTTCCCCACTTCCCCTCGCTTTGTGATCATCTATTCTGGTGGCTTCTCTGCACCCTGCAGTACTTCTGCTGGGAAAGGCTCTGCAGGCACCTTGCACTCGGATGCTGAAGCAAGTTTTGGCTCAGCTGCTCTGAGCCTTGCTGTGCAGCCACTGGTGGCTTTGGCCAGACTGAGTCTGGCCAAAAGTCTGTGGCTTGGCCCAGCAGACCCAGAGGGAACACTTCATGCCTCCTGGGGGCCCATGCTGCTCTGCACTTAGCAAGGTGTTACATCCATAGGCTGCTCTGCTCTGAAAAGCAGAGAATATGAAAATAACATTTTGTGTATTAACTTGGTGGAGCTAGATCTGCTTGCTTTAGAAACTGGCATCTCGGCGGTGTGGCTGAGGGCTTGGTTTGTAAGAATCAAGTAAATAAAATAGGACCAGACTAAATAAAACTGTCCCGCTGGCTCTCAGCATGCCTGTGATGATCTATCCAGATCTTTCTTAGTTTTATTTCTCTGAATTTCTTTCTGCAGGATGCTGGAGGGATGCGCTGAGTGAGAGACCTCCAAATCTGCTCTGTGAGTAACTTACAATGCTTACTGGGTCAAGCACTGTCTCTAAAACAGTTATCAGTTTGAATGTGGTGCCTGGTAGGAGAGCTTAGAGTGACTTAAAGCTGCTTAAACTGTTTTTCGTGCTTGATGTTGAGATCATTTCCACCCAAAAATAAGTGATGTAACAATCTTCTTTCAACACTTATTGAAGCTATTTGTTAAAGCAGGCACGCCCTGTAGGCCTTTCCTGGGGACAGCACTCTGCATGTTTCCCATGTGCTAATGTAACTTCATGTGATTTTATCAGTTTCTGAGTGTTTCTGGAAACCTTCCGTAGTCTTTTCGGTATTTATATCCTTGTAGAGAATTATTTTGCCATTATCTTGGAATATTTTTGAGCTCTCAGAGGAAAAAATAAATGATATGAAGATTCAAAACCAAATATCTTTGAGACGCTAACATACACGCACACACACACACACACAAAAACACATTTTATTTTAGTTTTTCTTTTTCTTTTTTTTTTTAACCTACTTTAAAATCTTTTGGAAGTTCTGAGGAATCGTATTTCAGTTTGACAACATTGAAACATGGAGGATTTGTCAAAACTGTCATGGCTTTATGAATCATTTCAATTTCACACACCGGCACACGTTAGCTAAAAAAAGTTAATTGAACAACTTGTCAGCTGTCTGATGACTTTCTTCATCAATCTCAAAACTCAAATAGAGCAATCACAACCCAGCCAGGCTGTTCCAGACCCTGGTGCAGTATAAGGTTACCTTTTCCAGCCTCTCTCTCTGAGGGTTTTCAGATTACCAGTAAGTTGATCTGCTGGGGTACTTAATGTTTTAAGGCATGCTTTATAAGTCCTCTCTTACTCTTCCTCTCTTTTTCAGGGAGCATTTCTGAACTTCATATCTTAGCAGGAGTTCATAGGGTACTTATATGAAAAAAAAATAATAAAGGTGTCATATTTTCCAAAATATCCTTGTATTCTAGGCTGGGAATCCTTAGAACAGCCAATCACTGTATGTGGTGGGATGCAAATAACATCGCAAAACTGAAAAGGAGTGGTCATGAATTATTCAGAGAGCAGAAACAGCAGCTGCTATTTGTATTAGCCTCTAAATTAGAGAGTGGAGAATTGGAGGCCTTCCTTGATGTGAGAGGGGAAGAGGAGAAGACTGCTGGAATAGATTGCTGCCCAATGTCTCTGAAGCTTCAAAATCTGTATGACTGTATTTAATTTGGTAATCCATACTGTGGTCCCTTCTGTTAGAAATAGGAGCAACAAATTGGTGGCTGTGAAAGGCTGCTTCTTCCAGCAGGTAGAGAAATATTCAGCCCATTTCAAATGAGAGAACAAATTCTGGTTTAAAAATAACCAAAGTCAGCCAGGAAAATATCGTTATATCCACGAAACAGCTCCAGGGAGAGAGAAAAAAGTCAGAGATGTACAGCTACTATACTGTGATAAGATAGGTCTTTTTTTCTTATTCTTTTTTCTGAAGTGCAAATATTTGGATATAGGATGATGGGGGCAGTTCTCTTTCATTTCATGTATGTATTAATATGTCTGGTCTCTGCAGACTTGCTTTTTCCTCCTGCAGTGCTTTCAGTTTAATAACTCAGTTAAAATCAATAGAGAAGCATCATGGTAAAGGGGAGTGGGGAGTCTTCATGATTTTTATTTACTATTAGAAGTTAGTCCTGAGAGGAAGCTCCTGGCCCACTGTGGTTTCCAGCCCCTAGGGATGCTCTGCCATCATTGGGACCCTGCAGAGATTGCTATCCCTCAGTGCCAACTGACTCTGTTAGTTAAATTTGAAGAGCTTCCATAGGGGTTACGTATGAAGCTGTATGCAATAGGAATGCTAGCAGAGGGTGTTGTAATAAAGCAGCCAGAAATAAATAACAACAGAAAATGCAGCTCTGGTGAGGTGAAGAGGAGCAGCCTGGGGGGCTGGAGGAGGTTGCTTTTCCCCAACTCTATTTCCCCTGGACCTGAACATTTCCCCATCAGAAGGAAAAAAAACCTGTTTCCCATGCCCCTAGAAGTGCCCAGCCAGGCCTCACACCTATCCCACTGAACCCATTAATCCAGTTTCCATTAGAACATGCCCGTTGGCAGCTCCTCTTGTCCCCCCATGAGCCGTCCATCACTACTACCAGCACTGTGGAAGCGTTCGGCTCACAGAGTCACACTTAGGCTGTGAATGGCCTGGGATGTTCCCGAGGTGTCTCAGTGTGAGGGCTGCTACCAATTTATGGCCTCCTCATAATGAATTTCAGCCATTTGGGGAGAGGCAAAAAACTCCAGCGAGTGCTCCTGACAATGTACTGCTTGAGATGCTTAGCTGCAGCTCTCCAGAAAATAGATTGTGAAATAAATTACTAACAGTACAGTGATGGCAAGTGAGAGCCCTGCAGAGCTGGGCTCAGTCCAGATCTCAGCCTCATAGTGGAGGGTCCCAAATATTAGACTGAAAACCTCTTGATGCGCAAAAGCCTGTAGGAGGAGAGCCATTTGCAGGAGTACAGGGGAAAAGCCTGGGGCTTGTAGACTTCTATCCTTCCATTTTCAGCCACCCGCTCAAAACAAAGTGACTGAAGCTCACATTTGGATAGGAATTGAGAGGAAAATGCAGGTAAAATCCAAGCAAACAGAGAAGCAGAACAGCATGGCTATGAGAACACACAAAGCATCTCATGTGCACAATGATGGACAATAAAGAAGAAGAATAGTGCAATGATACCACTATATCCTAAGACGTTAATTTAACAGTAACTCTCTTGATCCTCTGAGAGTGAACTGAAAAGAACTGACATGCTGTGCTCTTGCTAACTGGGATTACCATTGCTACAAAAAGGAAAAGAAATTATCGTGTTTTTCCAGACTGGTGTTTGGAGGTTTTAAGCAAAGGTGTGACATATCCTTTCTTGGAAAACTTTTTTGATCCATATTATACCATGATATCCTTGTGCATCTCTAAGTAATCACATACTTTAACATCCAGGCCACAAAGCTGTAAAGAAAACAGAGAAGAACTTTACCTGTGGGATAACGGAAGCAGAATCAGTGAGCATCAGTGCTGGAATCTGCCCTGTAATAATCCAGCACCAACCAAAGCAAATGAAAGACATGGAAATGAGCTGTGAAGCCAATGTTAGGTTTCCCTGCTTATTTTCAGCATCATCTTTCCAGTTCTTACAGTTTTGGCTACGACTGTTTCTTTGTGTCCCTCTTGCAGTATTTTATTCATCATTCAACCACTAGAGTGGTTACAACCCTTCATCTTTGATAGGAGAGTAGAAATTATTCACTTAGTTCACTCTCTTCCTGCTAATTTTGTCATATGCCGTTGGTTGCTTGCAGAAAAGCCTGCTTGCTGTTCTGCTTGTATCCATTTAGTTCTGTTCTCAATGCCATTTGAAATTGCTTTCTTCTGAGAGCATCACCAAGGAGCACACAGACTGCATCCCCCCAGCAGAGGTCAGTCTGTGCAGTTCTGATCATGGCAGTTTTTCAGAGCAGATCTGTGTAGGTGCCTGGGTGTTTGGGGTACATTGTTGATTACTGAACTGATCAAGACAAGACAGTAGTTTTGTGATTCACCTCAGTGATGTGATATAAATACCGTATATGATCTTTCTGGTTTCATCTGTAGCACTGCCACCCACTTGGCTGCCTTGCTGAGATTTGTTCCATTGCCTCCAATTCTGTGCTTATCAGCTCTTTAAGCTGAAACTAAAAAACCCACACACAAAGTGGTTATTTTTGGAAGGAGAGACTGATGGCTCTCTCTGTACAGAAATGTCTTACTTTCTCCTCAGCTGATTTTATAAATTACTGCCTGCACCGAACCGGACTGTTTATCACTCTCATCCTCAGCAGCACTTTCTCAGCCCATCAGTAGCTGTGCTTTGCCTTCCCAATTTGTTTAGGCCAAGATTTAAGATAGACAGAGACTGCTGCTCTTATAAATCCTGATTTCATTAGTGATGAAGTGCCTGGCAAAAAGTCCCTGCGATAGATGCTCTGTGCTCCATCTCCTGTGCAGCATAACTAGGCCTCCAACAGTGCAATGAGCACGGGATGGCCAGGGCCCACCAAAGCGCAATAATCAGGGCTATGGAAAAAGTGTTCCCTGCGAGGCCTCATTACAGGCATTTCTGGGGCTAAGTTACTGCTTGAGAGGGTGGAAAAGGCATCTTTACGGTGGCTTCCCCAAAATAAAATGCATAGTTTCCATCTGGATCTGTCTTTCGTTTCCCTTGTGATAGTATCAGTGTAAGACTTGCTAATTGGTACGTAACACAGTTCGTCAGACCTTTTGGTTACGCTGTCATTATTCTTACCATCAGTAGGAACACAGCTTAACACTGAGGCATAACTGTCTCCAATTAACTGATGAAAAATGACATCTGTGTAAACGTGCAGAGCAGGGTTTTCCTCAGTAGCTTTCTTTCACAGACGAGCTAAAATTGAGAGATGGAATGAGTTTTAAAAACAAAGCAAATAAAACAGTGGTGCAGTTGATCACACTGAGCAGATAGATGGGTGAGGGTGGCTTGTATTCCAGTCAGAGTTGGGAAGAGGGGAAGATGGATGTAATCTTTCTTATTATCCGGGATGTAATATAAATACTTCACAGAAAAGAGCTCCAAGAGGATGAAAACATCTCAAATAAAAATCAAACATGCTCATGGCCTTTTCTTCAACATTTTTCAGAAGTAGGAACCGTTTTATAGCTGACTTCTGACAATTTAAAATTATCTACATTTACTTTCAAAAATGTGTATGTACTGCTATGGTGTGTATGTACATATAAATGGTTAAGCAGGTTTTATTAGAAGGCTTTATGCTGACAATAATGCTCACAGTCCAAAAAGGTATCATTCTTGGCAAAAAAGAAACTTGAAGCTATCTCCAAAATTAGGTACAACTGAGTCTCCTCGTCCTGGCACTCTATCCAGGATGTAGCAAGGAAATATATGCACAAGATGGTGCTTTTTAGATACTAATACAGCACACATCTTTGTGCATTTTGATTGTATGCATGCTATTAGGAGAGTGCAATAAAGGAGTTGCTGATAGTATACAACGTCCTCATTCTATTCATGAGAAAGTGTTATTTTTATTTATGGTAAATCATGTTTGATCTACATATTACTTCATCTAAACCCATTAGAGTAAGCCTTGCTCATCCAGGCAGATCTGACTTCAGAGCAAAATCACTTTAGAAACTTCACAGTTTCCAAACATCCCTGGAAGGGGAAACTATATTCTTGTTACCAATTCAAATGGGTGAAAGTAGATCCCATCAATCTCTGATTTTCTTTAATAATTCATGAAATTCTGTGAATCAGTAGGTAATTGGTTCCTACAGACAGGCCTCTGAGCATTTCTCTAGCATTTAGGAGTTCCATGGATTTATGCCCACGCACATAGCAGTCAGTGCCTTTACACAGGAACATTAAAAAATTTCCACTTACATACAAATGACCTTTTAAACAGCACCTCTGATTGATTTGCTGTTGGTAGAATAACATCCCCTTACTTCCTGCTATTTAATTTTCCTGACAGAACAGTCTCTGCCAGGTTTTCTCAGGGGATTGTGAGCAAGCTATTCTCAGGATTATTGTGTATCAAATTGCCATCGTTTCTAATGAAGTAGTAAATTGGAGGTGCTGAGTGGATAACGGTTAATTTGGGTATTCCTAGCTGACTTGAACACTTGTCAGTCATTCTCATACCTGTGTCTGGGTCTGAAACAGAGGAGAGGTTGAACAGGGAGAAATTAAAGTAGATTTGTTACCAAATTTGTACTGGTTTAGAAACAGAAATACACTGAAAATGAATGTGTTCTTGTGCTTCTGAAAACATACATGTAATTTTGTATTTTACTGGAAATCCAGGACAAATTAAACTCCTAATTCTCTTCTGAAAGTGGTATCCAATTGTTAAATCATGTGATGGTTTGGGTAGATGGGTGTTTTATCTCCTCATTATTGTTGAGCAAAATAGATGGTAGCACCTATTTAAAAAAAATCAGGAAAAAAGGGAGAAAAAAAAAGCAACAACAACAGAAAACAAAACAAACAAACCCTCACTCTTTCATTAAAAAAAAAAAGGCATTAACTACCTCAGAGAAAACTTAAAAGAAGTGTAATTAAAATGACCTTTTCCCCTTTGAAAAGGATATTTTCCAGTGAAGCACAATCTATTGAAGTAGATCTATTACAGAACAGTCTTCCTTATAACTCCTGTATTACCAGTTCAGTGATTTAATCAATATGACTGTCTTAATGAAAGTGCTCATCCTTCATCTGGGTAAAGCAAGGCACAGAGGTGTCGAATAGAAGTCCCAAACTGATGCTGTGACATCAGTGTCCTGCATCAGACCTCTCTCCCACAGCCAAAACCTGCATGCCACCAAAATACATGCTCTGTTCCTCTTCAGTGCCTCAACTTGTCAGCAGCAATATAATTGCTGGATGGTGGAGTGCTTCATGAGAACTAATCTTTGCACAAAGGCTGGGGTTGGAGAGAGCAGCTGTATTTCATATCTAATGTTCTTCCCGAGTTACTCACAATGGTGTCAAATACGATTGCTAATAAAACCTGAGGCATGCTGTTAGAAAGGTACATATCACAGAGGGCATGACAGCTTAACTGGGGATACGTTTTCAGTTCCATGTATTGCAGAACTGGAGTCCTCTTCCAGGAGAACGATCCGCACTCAGAAAACGTGTCACTGGAAAATGAACTGGAGGCACAAATCAAAGCACCTGCTCCAGTAGCTACAAGCATAGTGTGTTCTACACGAGAGCTTTTCCTCTTGAAAATGTGACCCCAGCCAGAGTTCCTAATCAGCATCAGTCACAACCATGTTTAGGGCACGTGCCCACTTTTTGTGATGAGACACTAGAAGCACATTTATTCCTTTGCAGGTGAGCTATAAAATCATGCCTTTCTGTATGTATATTCATTTACTTCAGAAGACCTTAAAAGTACTTGTACATAAGTGTCCCATTGGGTAGATCTGTGTGGCATGAATTAATCTGCTTGCAGCTCACTGGGGAGGGCTGCCTTGGTGGTGGTTCACAAAGGAGAAGCATCCACAAGGACTGAGTAACTCATGGGACAGGCTGTTCCTCTCCTACCAGTTCGTAAATATATGAAGTTCGTATTAATGATTAATTCATAATCACTTTTGATTAGCAGTGCATGGTCAGACCAGTTACTAGCTTTCCAATTTTCTAGCACTATCTCCAGACCTGAATTGAAGACTCTAAGCAGTTGCCATCTGATTCTGAAAAATTCAATATAACATGACATTCTGACATAAACAGTCCTGGATCTGATGAAAGGATGTATATAGATTTTTCGTCAGCTTAACTAAGCTTTTTTTTGAGTTTGCAAGGCTGTCTTCAGGAGTCTGATAGGGAATTCAGTCTCTATAGGATGAGGGTGTTTTATCCAGATTGGTGCTGCTAATCTGGTATTCAGTTCTGCGAACACAGAAACATATGACTGACATCAGCAAATCTGTGCACACAAAATTGCACTCTGATTCTGCTCTTTGTAGGATCCTAATTAACACATGTGTTCCTGGTGTTTAGTAAATTAGAACAGAAAACTGCTGTTGATACAATTATGTCAGGGAGTTTCGCACTTAGTGTTCAGATTTTCATCAGCTTCATTCAGCTCCTCTTTCCCATGCTGATTAAGTCACAAAACGCCCGTTAAATTGAGCGTGTTGTCTGCAGCATTGATATACAGTCCCAGCAGCCACCGTATAAGCTCTTATTTCACCTTCATTTACTAACACGGTCTTCACTGTTGAATACTGATGCAAAAAATGTAGTGAAAGAGTCCTCATCAACGTTTCACACATAGTATAAACTGATGGAAACTGACTCATCCGTGCCCACTTAAAAGATCAGTGTTGTACAACCTTCCTTAGTTACTTTATAATCCTGTCTTTGAATTCCTTCCTAGACTGACAGTATCCAGTGTCTCCCATGCTGTAACACAAACCCTTCCATTTCTGCTGAGCAATCAGAGGCAATGAACTTCTGTCAGTGAAAGAACAGTGAGCAGTCTCTGCACTGCTGTATACTGTAGGCATAAAAGAGCTTTTCATGGCACACAGCTGCCACGCAGCCCCACGATCTCATACCCCACCATCTTTATCCTCTTGGCAGCAGGACCTTGTTCTGGTACTGTCACTAATTGCAGCTTGGTTATGCACCCAGAAAATATTTGCCAAATTCTCTTACTGTATTGGTTCAGGACTGTCCAACCTATGCTTATCTCACACCCATGCTTATCTCACACGCACCTTCTCCTGCTTCCTCCTTCCATACCTTTCCTACTGCCACAAGCACAAAGTACAAATTATCTTGGATAATCTTTCTGACAAAAACCAGCGGGCATCCAAATAAATGGCAGCTTCTCCATAGAAATGTTATTAAAATACAAAGCAGACTCCTGACTTTGGGATGTGGCAGATTGAGTAAAGTCATCAGGAAAGTACTTCCAGCAGGCTTCCCAGAGCCTGGAGCTGTGTGCTGCTCTGCTCTGCCACCTCCTCTCTGGATCACAGCCCAAATGAGACCATGCACAGAAAAAGGACTGAATGAGGGTAACACCAGCAGATCCTTGAGAGAATAGTTGAGGAGACCCCAATTTTAAAAGCTGTCACAAGATCCTCACTTGAGGTTTAACTTAATTTCCTGATGAAAGAGTTGTGACCTTTTCAAATATTCAGAATTCAGTTTGAGTCTCACGTGTCTCTGCTTTGGCGATTGTGCAAACCACTATCTAAGGACCCTGCTGTATCCACAGTATTATTAGATTTCTGAGGTGCATCTGAGAGAGCTGTGAAATACTTCAGGGGAACAAAGTTCCTTATTCTTGTGCAAAAGGTCTCTATATTTAAGAATGTCCAAGACATGCACTTTCACTAAGGGGCAGGTTTCATATTTAAAGCTTAGCTGTGGCAGATTGCAGCAAAGTAGAGGCAGGAGGGGGAAGACAGTTCCACTGCATTAGCAGGTGGACATAAAGTAGTGCTGGAGCTCTGAATTCAGGAATGGGTGCAGAGAGCCACCACTTTCTGTGTCTGTTCAGGAGTCGAAGTTTTGTCAAGGCATAGTGCCCAGGGGAGCACTGCCCTACCTTGCTATCCATAGCAAGTACTTGAAAGACTAAAAGTAAATTTTATATGTTTGTCAGTTCACATGTGAGCTTTCACCTTGGTAAACTTACACCCAGTGGAATGCTGTACACAGCCTGATTTTCAAGTCAGAGTACTGTACTGCTTATTGTGTGAACTGTTGAGAGCAATAGACTTCAGTTGCCCAACCATCTCATTTTGAGTATTTCTTGCAACCGCTTTGCCTCATGGGACTTGTGTGAGGGGGCACAGAGGCTATGAAAACACATTAATTCTGTGATTAATAAGAGGTCACACAAACCTTTCAGCACTTTACGACAAAGCTTTTGGCCCATGGAGAGTTTGCTCTAGGTACAAGGGTTGTACAAGATCTTTTACTCTTTAATATTTAGTTTATAATGTTGCTATGATGTATCAAAGGTTTTATATCTTCTCGTACAGTATGTGTAATGTTCTGCAACATGTCGTTTAGCAAGTTAGTCGTTCTTTGAGATAAATTGTACTGGTAGTGAAATAGTTTGTCCTCAGCTCTAGGTGCTTTGCAATCTGAATTCACAGTGGTCTGATGCAGTAAGGTGGGAATGAAGATGACAAATGTTGCACCAGGTACTGGCACTTCTCACACATGAAATTTACTGCATTCTTATTGGCCGTGCCATTCTCCAGTATGGTACTTTGTGCATTAGCTTGGTATTTAAAGCTGAGCTCTCATTTCTAGCATTGTAATAAATTATTTCCAAGCATCCCTACATAGATGGGAAAGAGTCACATTAGATTAGCCTGTCTTCTTGGTCTTACTCTCATTTGCCTGTACTACAGTTTATTTATTGGGATCATTGGCAATTATTTTAAATGATAGTACAGTACTCAAATTTTCAATAATTTCCAATAATTCTGGTCATCTCAATCAATCTAAATTTTACAAGCAGAAGAAGAACTAATCTCTAAGTAGGTTGGATGAGAAAGCAACTACTAGATTTGCTCCATTACATTCAGTAAAGTAGCCAAGTGAGCACAGCAGTAGCACTTCAGGTCAGTGAGGAGATGATAGAGCTGAGTGATAAAAGCCAACTTTGACTGATAGGTATTTTTACCAAACAAGCTTCCTGCTGGCTCCTGAGATGGGGCTCTCTGCTCTGTGGTTTACTTTATCCTACTCCACATTTCAAAGCAGTGAGATGAAAAATGCTGAGATTTATCCCTGCTTCCAGCTAAGTGTCCCCCACACTTTCCACTTTACCTTAATGGTTAATCTCTCTTTTGAAGTGGCTTTGAATTTTTGAAGCATTTCTTCCCACATTCCACATACTAATTAAACATTTCTTAATAAAATATCATGGTGATCCATTGTACCATTGCCTTCTGGAAGCCTGATCCAGTGCAGACTCTGCCTGCTAACAGCTTCAGACCAGCAAGTAATTCCCACAGAGTAGAATGGAAATGCTCTAACACTTGAATTTATCCACATAAGTGCTGTGCTGGCTTCATGCCATGGAAAGCTACTTCTGTATTAGTATAAAGTGGGGGCAAAAATGTTGTTGCTGTTCTCTGGAAATGCTGTTGATCTGTGAAGAGGAAGACTTCTGGTACAACAGGGTGTTCTGTGCTGTTCCTCCAGGTCAGTGCGTTGCTTTTGGATTGCCCCAGTGATAAAGCAGGAGCACCCAATGTGCCTCCTCAGTGCTGAAGGAACCATGTAAGGACAGCGATGTTTATTCACCGTGACCTGCTGTGTATCCCAACCCCTGGCATTTCTGTTTTGATATGAAGAATTTGTGTTAATGGATTTCCGATAAACAACTATTTAAAGTCCACATAGATCATTTGTAAAGAAGGGAAAAGATTTAAACCTTTCAATACTACTGCTCACTGGTTTGCAAAGCTGAAGGTCATTCAAGTGCCTGAAGGTGAAACTGAAATTCACATTTGTGCAAACCTCCCCTGCAGACCACTCCTATGAACCAGAAGTGAGTTTAGAATCGCCTTGTTACTAATGGCTATCATAGCTTGCTCAGCCAGCTACTGTAATAAAGGATTTTGCACACTGTGTGGAGAAAGTAAGTGTGCAGCAGGTGGAGGAGAGGGGCTGAGGGGTGCACCAGGGTCATGAACCAGAAGAGGGACAGAGCCATGAGCAAATTCTGCTATCCTCTTCTTCCAGTGCCCTGCCAATCTCACCAGATCCACCACCAGTTGACAGTTTTGCCAAAATATATTTTTTTGAGGCCTTGAAGTTACTGAGGGATGAGTAGGAAGGAGGTGACATTGCTTTGATGGGCAGGAGCAGACACGGTTTTGGAGAGCCTGCCAGGGCCATCAGCAGAGCAGGGCAGATAGGGACCCATCCCTGGCAGCCAGAGCAGACGTCCAGCTTCCACTTCACACAGTGTCTGCAGACAGCACAGCCGAGCAGGGCTTTCAATTTGTGCTTGATATGTTGTGAACTGTTTTACAGACAGAGGTGTTAATTGCACACTGAACCCTGCAAGCAGACAAGCACTGCACTATGACTCCTCAGGACAAAAAAAAAAGTAGGGAGAGAAAATTTTAATTAATTGCCAACAACACATTGTCACTTTCTACAAAATTACAGTTCTAGAATATTGT
Source organism: Cyrtonyx montezumae (assembly GCF_038088225.1). Taxonomy (NCBI): domain Eukaryota; kingdom Metazoa; phylum Chordata; class Aves; order Galliformes; family Odontophoridae; genus Cyrtonyx; species Cyrtonyx montezumae. The sequence continues at coordinate 12,466,736 of NW_027072100.1, read as the reverse complement.
GCTCAGTGGGACCTGCCATTTCAAAATTAAAACTAAACCATTTACTCAAAAGCTGTCATCATGCCTGTTTAGTTGCCTAATTGCTTTGTCCTCAATGTGTACTCATAGTTACAAGCCACTTTTGCCAAACTAAATTACGAAGCATCTATTACAAAGAGCAGATGCTTTAAGAGCATCAGTCTAATTACTCACTCTCATTTTTCCAGTAACAAACACTGTAATTGTTATGGGTTTAGGTTTCCTGCAGAGCTGCCTAGAGGCAAACCTTGTGCACTTACACTGGGTATAACCTCCCCTTGCCCAGCCTCATTATTATGCACAAAGATGCTGAGATGAACAAAACTTGTATTTGTTTCTTTGAAACATCATCTATCAGGCTGTGTCCTTGGAGAGCTGAGAATAATTGCAAACCCATGAACAAATAAAAGGAGCAGCAGCATCATATTTAGTCTTTATCATCTTAATATTAAGGCTTTGAGAGGGCAAAATGTTTAAGTGTCTGTACATGTTGAGGAAGTAGAGTTTATTGGATGATTGTCATAGAGATAAGTGACTTTGATTTTGTATTCATTCCTGGCTCTCACATCAGGAATTCCTGGACCTTCATGTTATGAAATAAATACAAACAAATAAATAGATTACGTATAAGTGACCCGAAGATAGCATTTTAGTTCCACCTCAGGCCACAAAGCAAGGCAACACTCCAGCTTAAAGGAGTCATTTAATAGAATTTATTAAATGTATATGAAATTTTAATCCTCTAATTTGATTTTCTCATCTAATTTCATCAAGTCCTTCACCTAGTCTCTTTCAGTCTTCCTCAGACTTGACAAACAGCATGCTATTAAGCATGTTTCCTGAGCTCCAGAAGTGGAGTGGTGCCTCCTTGCATCCAACTCTGGTGTGCATGGGCATCACTGGAACTCCACAGGGCCAATAGATGTAGATTTTAAGATGTCATTGATTTCTGTGATACTTCTGTTTATGGCAAGGAGTGTTTTCAGTCTCTCTTTCAAAAATTCATGATTTTTGTTGTTTCAGTTCACATAGCAAGCACTAACTTTTAATGCACATCCATTCTTTGGCATCAGTAGTACAGATCAAACTTAACCTAAGCAGTTCAGGGCCTAACAGAGCTAGTGACCTTCTCTTACAACACCATTTACAGATATGTTTAAATTATTCACCATGGCTGAACCAATACCCAGATAAGATACATTTTTCTCATGAGGCACTACAAAATATACTGCTTCACCTTTTGATGCTCACTCTGCCCAGCATTTTTGAAAGAAGATGTCTCATCTCATTGTCTGTTTCCATTAAGGTGACCCTGATTGGAGTAATTTATTCCAAGGCAGATTAAACACTGATTTTTTCTAGGAATGCAGGTGCTTGAGCTCTGTGCTGGGGATTTCGGGTGTGATCCTACAAGCCCTTTGCTCTTGGCATCCTGCAGAGTTGGTTTAGTGGTGTGAAGGAAATGTGTGATGTTGCTAATATAGGAATCTGTTCAGAGTGCAAGCAGGCAAAGGAGATGGGCTGCAGCTCAGAGCAGTCTCCAATAGCTTTTAGGAGCTGTTACCAAATATGGCTACAGCATTGCTCTGTTTGTAGAACTAAAGTATATTTCTATAGTTTTGGACAGAAAAGAGTAAAAGGAAACCTCAGTACTCTTTTCCTGCACTGAGCACAGCTCTTCTTGTTCTGCAGACCTCCCTGGGCTGATGAAGGTGCACTTGTTATGTGGCACAGCTCCAGTTTCTTCGTCCGGTGTGGCTCAGCCCACAGCTCCACCTCTGGCAGTGAACAGAGTGATGCTATCACAATCTGGGGCAGTTTCCCTGCAAAGAGCAGGAATGTACACAGATAAATTTGGGGTTCTTCTTGACTATCACTGCTTAGATCCACAAGTGAGCCCTCTGTATTTTTGTTGCACTCTGATCTGTGTAATACTGCCAGGAGATAACAGCACTCTCATTAACACTAGCTGTACCCAGTTTTACCCCCTTTATCCCTAGCTTTACACAGTAAGCCATTATTTCAGGTGGATTTTTTGGTCCGTGTGTACTCTCAAAATAGATTCATCTCACACACTGGCACCTCTCTGTACCACTGTGTTTCTAAATGCCTCTACAAAAACTGTAAGTCACAGCTTGCTGCTGCTGCAGATGTGTCAGTCCTAAAGATGATTTTTCTGGTATCTTATTTTCCCCCCTAGGTTTTAATGTGAGCCAACTTCTCTGTGCTCTCTTTGCTTTCATTCAAGAAATAAAAATGATGAAGAGTGAAATAGTAAAGACCCTTCATTCCGCACTGATCATTGCTTGTACGTGATAAAAGCCTTCAGATCTTTCAAGGAGCTGAGTGAAATTGCTGAGCATTTTAAAGGAACTCATTTGGGCTTTTCATTGCTCTTAAAAACATTTCTAGTCCTCTTTTAGTAACAAAAAGGAAACAACAAATGTTACCTGTGAATATTATTTGTAGTACATATTAAAAGACTCACAGAGTATCATTTTATTCTGACTTCTAATGATCTTTTGTATGCCAAAATATATTATTTGCAAATATTTTGGCTATTATGAGCTTTTTTATACATATGTATTTTTTAATCTTTCTCAGGGGTAAAGTTGATGTTATCATTATTTTTAGTATATTTTATCCTGGGCCCTATTTCTTCCCAAACTGATTTTTGGAGTGCATAGTTTAGGCAATCTGTGAAATCATGTGTAGTGAACAATATTTCTTACAGTAAAATCCTTCAATATTTCATTGTTTTCATTGTCATGAATAAGCAGATCAAAAATGGAAGATTTATTGCCAGAAAACTTTTCTTCAGGGTTCTGTTGAGCAGTTTGCAGTGACCTGGCAGAGCTCATTGGGAAACAGTTGCTTTCAAACACATCATTCAGCCTATTCTGTGCTAAGAGTCCCAGGTTTACAAAAACGCTAATTCCCAGAAAACATCAAACTAAGGATGCTACAGGAACCCACAAGGTGCCACGCAAAGTCTGGTGTCAATCTGGCTTAACCATGCTAATGCTAAGGTTAAGAATGTCCACACTATTTCTGCTCATTATCTGTACTTTTAAGTTTTTAAAGCTACCAATTGCTGCACAGAGAAATTGTACAAATGAATCTTTCTGTGGGTTACTTTTTTCCTTCCTGCCTTTCCTGCCTTCTTTCCTCCCTCCTTCCCCTCCAACCCCTCCCCCCTTATATTGCTTGTTCTATCAGCTTTAGATTTTTAACCAGTCCTCCTTCTTACAATGCTTTTCTTCCCTTTTCCACTTTCCAATTAAAGAGGCACCTTCATGGGCTAATCTACCATAAAATGTTACTGCTGTGCATGAGAGCACAGAATGTTTGGTATTGACCTGCTTTGCTTAGAAACCAACAATCTGAAAAGTATTCTGCCACTGTAAAACAAGCAGAGTACAAAGAAGAAAGCAGACTACAGCTCTTTGAGATGCATTCTGGAAAGAGAAGAAATGATTGTACAAAGACATCTGAAATCTCTGCAGAGAATGTAAAGCAACAGCCAGTTTGGATATGAACATCTGTTCTATGTACAGGTCAGGTAGATCGGTCATTTCTTCTTTAGTGAGAAGTGTCTGAGCAACCCGCAGAGCTCTGATCCAAACAGTTTCTGAGGATGGCATCTTCTTGGCAAGAGTCACCTGGGAGAGGGGGAGGTTGAAACTTCAAAAGAGAGCAGAGAACCTGTCTTTTTGTTGGGTAGGCTGTTGCCCAAATCCAGCTTGGTGGTCTTAGATGTTCCTCACTTACATGATGCTCTTACCAAAGTAAGGGCTTTATTGGCTTGATCTCTTCAATTAACAGAGATTGACCTAACTCCTGCAAGACCTGGGTCAGTTCCTCACCTCGGTATGTTTTCATTTGCTTGATCCTTATCCAAACTGTAACATGAGTTGTTTCCTTTTTCAGATTTTAGCCATCTTTATACTTTCTCTCCCTCTTCACCATTTCTAGAACCTGGTTTCCTGGATGCCCAGATATGAGAAACTGCAGTTGATTTGAAACTACATTTGTCTGGTGTCAAAGGATTCAGGGATATTAGAGGTTTTCATACCTTTATTTTTTAATTGAGTTGTACCAATTCATTTTTATTACATTTGCCTCCTGGAGAAGACTCTTTTCCATGCTACAGGAATAACTACTTTCTGAATAACAAGGGCTTCTTTCTGCTCTCACTGAAATCAATTGCCATTGTGTGCTGACCTCCCAAACTCTAAAAAGCAGTGCCATAAATCTGAAATCAAGACTCCATATAGGATTAGGTCCCATCTGATTTATTTTCCAGCTTGTGTTGGTACATCAGCAATGCTTAGATTACCATATATTTCACTTGCCCAGTTCTGCTCATATGCACAGCAGCAGATGAAATTAGCTTGATTTCATGTAACAGAAGAATAAAAAATAAGACCTGTTTTTTTTTTTTTGGATAAATTGGAATTGGAGTAGTGAAGCCAGGTAGGAATGTGAGATTCACCTACTGGGAACACATATTCATATGTTAGATACAAAACAATATCTTGATTAAGTTCCCTAAGTATTGAAGCAACAGTTTCAAGTGAGACTACTGGCCATTAGCCATGTGTAGATAGATACTCATGGGCAGAGGAAGAGAAGGAAATACACCAAGCCCCCTGCAAACAAGCTACAGGAAAAAAGGAAAAAGAAAAAAAAAGAAAAAAAAGAAAAAAACCTTCACGACTTTCTGCACATTTTGCACATTTCAAAACTAATTATTATAACAAGGCCATTGGTGAGATGTGAAGGTTAGGGTCATTTCTGATTATTCATTTTCAGGCTTAGCCATGCTTCTCATACTGAGTTAAACAGTCTTGCCTTTAGACCCTGGAGAGCCAACTTTTAGGTCTGCCCTCACTATCACAAACAGACAGCGAGTGCAGGCACTAATTTGGCTTCTGAATATGCTTGCAGTTCCTTCGTAGTGTTATATCAGAGGTGAATAACAATGCAGCTTCACACCGAGTTCAGAAAGGAGCCTGAGGGCTCAAGAGTGCTGACCACAAGTCAAGATTAATGTAAATCTTATCATAAAAAATGTAATGCAAGACAAATCTGGTCTGGACTTCGGTTATTTATGATCGAATCACTCAGAATTTATAAACGATTTTCAGCTGAAGTGGGAGCTGACTTCCCTCTCTGACGAGCTTCTCTATATTGTGTAACCAAGTGGAGGACTTTTAAGCATCTCTTTCATCAATGTAGATATTAAATATAATCTTTTTATTTCAAGTTGCACTGTCTTAATCCTGAGAAAAATTTAACTTCTGAAATCTTATGGTTACTTTGAAAATCCAGTATGGTTTACATACAAAGAAAGGAGCAACTGTAGTGAGTCCAGATTCTCCTGTTGAGAAGAGCAGAAACCAAATATTTGCTGCTTGCCTTTCCATGTACAAGTGGGTAGCCAGTGATGCCTCCCTTTATTCCAGCAGCCAGTGTGGCAGTGAATCTCTGTGTAGACCGATCAATCCAAGCTACATTTTAAGAAGTCTCTGTACCATTCCTCCTTCCATTTGTCTCTAGCTTTTCATCTCCTCTCATTACTCTCATCTTGACTTCTTTCCAAGTAGAAAGAGACATATATTTCCCCACTACTTTTCCCAGCTTAGCTCCTTTTGGGCTCTTCATGAATCCGCCTCATCCATTCCTCGTTCTCATGTGCTCTTCAATTTGTGGTGACCATTTGATCATTGCTGGATTCTGAGGGCAGACTGCCCAGCACAGAGTGTTGCTTCTTACTCTCATTTATATTCCTCGAGCAGCTCACAGTATCTGAGAATCGTGTTTGCTTCCTGCTGCTGAGCCTCTACAATGAGCAGACAGCTTTAGGGATTTTTCTGTAATCACTTATAAATCTCCTCCCTGGTCAGTATTCTACAGCACCTCCCCATTGAACAGACACTTTCTGTTTCTATTACTCTTGTACTGTTGGATTTGAACTCTGTATTTTACAGCAATGATCTGCAACAGATCTTTTGGTACTTCAGTTACTGAAAGGTAAAGGACTCGGACTCCCACGTTTTTTCCCAGTGCAACTCTTCCAGTTTACAGGCAATGAATAAGATGGGGGAGAACTGTCAGGAAAGAAAATTTAACACCAAAAATGATACCATTTTTGAGAAGAGGGAAATATTTTTTCTTATGGCAAAAGCTCATTTGATCTAAAAACACTTCTAACTCCTGTCAGCAATTTTATTCAAGGGTCTTCCAAAGGTATTTGTGTTTCTCGTTTACTTGGCTCCTTGTAGAATATTGCTGGAAATTTATTCCAGAGGCTGATACCCCTTCTGAGGGATAAAACTGCAGTGCTGTTCCTCTGGCACCTCCTGTACATGAAGGCAACTAGAAAAAATGGGTCTCAAAAGGTTTACCTTGTTCACAGGAGCTAAAACACAAATCTGTAACTCAGATACACATTCTTTCTCGAATTCATCTGGTGTGATCAAATTAACATACTCTGCCATACATCCTCTGTATTCTGACCTGGCAGGGGTGCCATCTGAAAAGCTCTGAAGTTGATGTAGCTTTGATGCATTTACCTTATAGGGAGAATTTAAAGTATAATACAACACCTACATATCATAAAGCAAAGTGCCTTGCTCAAGAACACCTCCAGAAATAAACCAGCAGCGACAGACAGCTGTGTTGTGGGTCCTTAGAAAGTGCAGTACATCCATCACTCTTCAGCTGACAGCTGACAGTGGATTAAGAAATCTTTGCTGATATCTTCCCACATAAGAAAAGGCCTCTAATATTAAGGGGGGGATTGCCAAGCCGATAGCGAAGGTAAGAAACTGAGTGGACCAGGAAGGAATGAAAATTGAGGAAAAAAATTCTGTTTGCTGTTCACAAGCTGATGTGGCACGCACTCTTCCTGGGGACAGAACTGCATGAGAAGAGCAGTCTAATCAAAACAAATGTCTGATGGAAATGAACATCCCTGCATCCTGATCAAACATCCCTCGTGCAAACTGCACAGTCATGGGAGAAGGGAACTTGTTATTTCCCACTGAAAGCATCTCAGTCTAATGGACTTCGAAGCACAGACGTGCTATGTGCAGGCAGCACATTTTTGGCTTTCTGAACTTTTTGTCAGAAATCTGTTGGCAAATTTTTTTCATACCGTTTCAAAAGACTTTGTATTGTTTTATGGATGTGGAATGAACGCTTTGCAGAAGTAAAGTTTTCAGTATTCTTTTTTATCGGATCTGAATCTGCTTAACACAGGCTCAGTCTGGATCTTTATTACTTTTGAACAAAGGCAGTGTTATATTTTGATTGCCATTTTTTTTTTCAGGTTTTAACAACATAGTAAGAAGTGTGAGATAGTGTTGAAATAGTATCTTTTACCTGCCTGGCTGTTCTTATTCCTGTGTTTATTTGTATAATCACAATCCAGCAGGTTTCTAACAAATGTGTGTTAAGGGTTTCTTCAGTCATGAACTGTTCAATTTGAAAGAACCTAAGAGACATCTCAAAAACAAATTATGTCAGTTTAGCATAGATCATCCTTCTTCTTGGCACTGCAGTTCATCAGACACATCCATGATACAATGCAAAGTGTCAGCCACACTGAGCCTCCTTTTCGACTGTTCTTTCAAAGGGTCCAGAGACGATCAAGAAAGCTGAAATTACTGCGTTCTGACAGTTGTAAAAGGTCACCTAGTTAAATTAATTCATGTTATTTCCAGTGCATCCTAATATATGGGAAAGAAATTAGCAGTCATCTCAAAGTCAACAGGAACAAACCATTCCAAGCCATGAGATTTGTGAATTGACTCCAGGGAGGTCAGCGTTGTCACTGCTGCTCAGAGGAGCAGCAGAACCCCAGCTGGCCAGAGAATATGTTATTTATTGAGATAAACCTTCAGGGTCTGCATAGCCCTGTGAAATCAGCTTACATCTGATCCATTAAAAGCAACTTTTATGGGAAGTTTCTTTAATTGAGAGCTTATCTCCTTAAAAAGCTCGCTGTGGAAGGGAGGCACATCAAACATCTTCAGGCAGCTCTGAGCTCTGAGGGCTGGGGCTCATGAGGCTGCTTGTGGGACTCAAGGAGACAAAGTCTAGACATTGAAGCACTTTTAATTTCTCATAAATTAAAGGATCAAGATATCATCACAGAAATATTTAAGTAACCATGGAAAAAGGAGGGTTCATTAACTCTCCATGCAGTGCTCTACTTGCCCAGCCACTTCATATGGCAGACTGGTAGGTTGGTGTTCCTATAATAAAAACGTGACCCACAGACACTGTTCTGAATATGCTTTTCTTCCCCTGCCAAGACAAATCTGTATGCCCACTCTGATGTGCAGTGCCCTTTTCCTGCAGTGATCTGTCCTGATGTCTACCAGAGTGATGGTATGCCTCCTTTTGTAGGTACAAGCAGTTGTACCCCAGATGTGTAGCATAGGATGGTATAAAACCTCATTGGAAAGGAAAGCATTTTCCTGTCCACACTGCTTACCTTACCCTGCATGCATACAGTGTGGCCAGAGGGACACAGAGCTCGTGTAAAGCTCTGTGCTGGCTGCTCATTACAAGCCCCAGTGGTTTGATGACCACTGAACATGGTGTCTGTCATCCTGTGTGTCCAAAGTAAGAGTATGCTCTGATAAATAGCACTGAAATGATCTACCGTGCAAAGCAGCCATGCTTAACAGCTGACAGAACATCTTGCTCTGGTTTGTTGTGAGGGGAAACAAGACAGCAGAGGTGTTTGCTGTTTCCCTGTGAGGCTGCTTGCCTCTGCCAGAAAAAGCACAATGCAGCCTGAGCTCAGCCTTAAAAGACATTGCTACAGGAATGCCAAATGAATCTTTTATACCTTGGTATTTCCCTATTAGAGTTTTATGTGGGTTTGTAGGGAGCAAGTGAGATTGCATTCAGATTTCATTGGCACTCCTTAGTGAATTCTTCCCTAAAGGCATTCACTGCACAGGGATTAACAGCTTCCTAAATCATTTGCATTCTATCATTTGCTATGATAGAAATGCACTCATAAACTTCATAGATTTAACTATAAAGCTTGCAAATTTCTTTTGGCATGGAAGAACATACTGAGGTCTTTCTCCTGTGAGAGACTCTCCACCCCCATGATCACAGTCAGTCTTGTTCTGCATCTATCCAAATCTGCGTGCACCCTTCCATGGGCCAGATTTGTACCTGTCCAGATGAAGTACCATCAGTGCTTGCTACCAGGCATGCTACTTCCTCTGATGCTCCCTGCAGGTATCTGGGCTGGAGATCAATGTGTTTTCTCACCTGGAGTGCAAGAGACACTTAGGGCTTTGCTGCCACCTCAGATGTGCTAATGAAATGCAGTACATTCATCTTCATCATCCATTCTGCTGTTGTTCCTGCACTGAAATGTGCTCAGCACTATTTTTGGGGCAAAATCTAGATTCTTTGCTCTTGACCCCATTCTCATGGCATAGCAGAACACTTTCATTCTTGTTCTCTTTTTATTTATATTGTTAAAACATCTTTTACCCCTTCATATCCTTTGGCAAATTCTAACTCAGCTTGATTTTGGAGCAGTTTTCTATACACTTGCAGTAGGCTTTTTTTCAACCCATTATGCTGGAACTCTTCCTTTCATTTCCTGCTGGTTGAGCTGCACATTCCAGGCCGATTTTGCACCTTTGAACTAAACTAAAGCAGTTAGCCCTGTGCTCCATTTCCATTCCTGAGTTTGTTATTCAAACTTGATCATAATAACACTTCTCAAACTGAGCTCTTTTAGACGAAGAAGGTTTTGACCTGTTTTACTCTTCCCATTTTACTGACACTGGTGTTTTGACCAGGCTTATTTTCTACCATCATCTTTTCCATAACAGTCAGTATAACATGACTGCCTACCATGCACATGACAATCACTGAAGACTCTAAATGCAGATCTAATTGCTGGCTGTGCTTTCCTCCTCAATGAATGAATAAATAAATAACAATGATAATGAATAATATTTTCCTATTATACATTATATATCATATGTAATAAATAAATAAAACAAACAATGATTTATCGGTGTGCAGGTCCAACTTTAACTTAGAAGACACTCCAGGATACGTAGTTCTGGCAGAGCTGTGTTTTCACCACCACCCTTCTCTGAGTTTGTCCTCTGGTTTTCCCAGCCCACTTAGAATTGTGGTTTTGGTGCTACTTCTCTCACGAGAACAAACTGAGGGAATTCTGCTGGATTCTGGGGAGGTGGAGCAGGCCTGAGAGAGGAGAGAGAAGTTCTCTTATCTGTTCCACAACTTCTTACATTAAGATCTACTAGAAATTGAATGTTTGGATGATGATACCAGGTCGATCTTCTAGAGTTTGTCCCTTCCACCAAAGCAGCAGGCGACCCAGGGATTCTGTGGTCATTCTTCACCTGGGGAAGTAGAAGTTCATTTCTCTTTTTAAGGAAAAAGAATAAAAATCAAATGTTGCTGAATTCACAGATCCACTTCAGGGAACCAACTCACGCTATGTCTTTTCACAGTTATCATAGTTCTGATTTTGTCAGATGTGCATTTGATTTCCTTAAGTAAATATCTAAAGGTCACAAAGCATTCTGGCTGGTGCTTGTACATGTGTTTATAGATGTTTTCTTTTCAAATTAAGCTGACATCTTGATGGGTAGCAGATGTCTGATATCATAATGGTACATATGGGATCATTCATGTGCCAGGTCCAACCATCAGATGTTCTTGGGGGTATAGGGAAGAGTTAAAGGAAAGGAAATTCTCTGTAATATCCTATCTTTATTAATGCTCACTGAAGTGCTTTATTTCAACCAGATATTCTGCCAGACTTGCGTTTTAACTGTAAAATCCATTATTCAAGTTCTCTAATTTCACTTAGTACCTTATTCTGCCCATTGGTTGGCAGGCAGTCACAGCAAGTGGAAAGTCTAAAAAGCTTTACAAACATAAAACAAAATAAGAGGAAAACTCCCAACTGTGTGACACAAACAGCCAAATACTTAACACTTACATCAGGATAATGAGGTATCCTGTTGAAAATCCTGGATGAATGGTACACAGAATTCCTGTCTTGAGCTATGTGCTTTGGACATAAGGGATCATGAAGGTTTCGGTAAAGATAAGACTGGGCCCAAAAGGTCTGCTGAGCTATGACATAAAAGTGAATTTTTACAATCGAATGCATTACAATCTGCCTGGAAGTCTATCATTTTGTTAGTGATCATCAGCCTGCCCTAGCTCAGAAGAAATGCCTCCGAGCAAATGAGCAATAAAATGAATGGGGCAGTAGGAATCGAGGTGACACCCCACTGCCCACGGGGGTGCAGCCATTGCTCACACTGTGCCACGCTCACCTTGCCACCACTTGCTGCTAACACGTGGGGAAAATCACTCTCTGAATGAGACAGCTAATGAAATGGTCTTTAGAAAGAGCTAGAGGGAATTCCTTGAAGCAGCTCTTTAGCTGATAGGGATATTTTTATTACTAGTGCAACTGAAGGTCCTAACAATATTGAAACCTCAGTCTCCATGGTGAGCAGATGAGTCATTTGTTTGCCTATCACAAACAAAAACTGGCTGCACTTGCACTGAAAATAAGAAGAGCCCAGCTACGCTTGAGTGTATAATAGGAATTAGTATCTCTGCCTTACATTGCATCTTATACCCACTGGCTGGGTTTTACTGCAGTATTGCAGCTGTTGTGCAAACATCACTGAGCATAAATAGATAGTAATCAGAAGGAAAAGTCTTCCTCACAGTCTTTTGTATTTTTCATGCATGTAGGAAAACAAGATCCATGCCTCACGAAGTCCTGTAGGTTATTACCATGTGTTAAGTTGTGAACTACAAACACAAGCTGTTCTTAAACGGGAACAAAAAGTAAAAGCAGATGGTTTCTTTTAACATCTCTCAGAACTTTTTCTTGAACACCAGTTTATGTTTTCTGCTCTCCAGCTGGCAATTCCCACATGCAAATGATCTGCTTTTAACATTTCAGGAGACTTCTCCAACACAGGCTAGGAGTGGACTGACTGAGAGTTGCAGGTTACTGAGGACAGGTATAGCTGCTGTTAGTGTTACTTGGACAACAGGCGTGAAGCCAAATCAATGTTCCATCTATTTAATAGAAAAACCCTCTACTACTTGTGTTCTGTGTATGGTCACTCAAAATAGATGCATTTTCATAACTGGAATGAAATGAACTACTTGCTCTGCCTTTTCTTCCATCAGAAAAAATATTCTTGATTGTCATTCTGCTGGCTTTCCATGCACACAGCCTCACTGCATTTCTTTCTGGAGCTGTCCCACTTTTCTTTTCTATTTACCATCCTGTTTTGTTTCTTCACATCATCGTCATTCCCTTTATGTATCAAAACTGAATAACAGGCAGCCCTCTGATTGATTTTAAAGCTTGAGCTGTTAACATCCATGGTTAAGGCCTCATTTAAGAGCCAATAACAATCCCTCTCTGCAAGCTATTCAAGAGAGTTTCAACCAGTGCTGTTTCATCCTTTAGATGTTAAATCTATACGGTTTTAGAGCCTATATTTTTAAAAGAAGTGGCACTAGTATAATAACACCACTTAGTAATCAAATATTAATGGTTTTCTAAATGTTTATTATACTATTAAATTATTTCCATACATGGGCAGAACAAATGACTTCTTTTCTGCTAAGAAAATAGTGTTAAATCAAGCATTTGGCCACTTAGCAACAGTTTCATTGCCCTCTCTTCCCTCCTAATTTCCTAAACTGAAAAGGAAACCACAGAAAATTAAGAAAAAATTCTACGTTAATGCAACAATTTCATGTGAACCAATTTATTTTACAGAACTTCTGGTATTTGTGTTTATTGTGTAGTTTTTTTAAATCTAATTTTCATTTAAGATTGGCAGGCAGTTCTGGGTCAGAACTCCACAGAGCAACCAGGGGGAAGATAATTTTATCCTGTTAATTTGTACTGAATTAACTTTAACGAAATGACATGAAATTTTGGGATGACAGAGGGGTACAATTTAGTGCTCTTTAAATATTGGTCTTTCCTTTTAATTGTTTAGAACTGTTTTATGTAAAATCACATTCATAGGCAGCTCCACTACAGAACAAGGCTTGTCAGTGCCCAGCTGAGGGATCAGAACATGAATTGATCCCAGCTGCAGGATCAATTAACACCTTACTAAGCATCAGAGAAAGCTCCTGGGAAAAATTCCTTCTAACTACTCAGTCAGTTGTGCAGCTTCAGTTAAAGCCTGAATCTGCATCGATGCTGAAGTCCACCTGTAAGTCCTCAGACAATCCCAGTATTCGAGCAGTTTTCTCTGTTTACTGGAAATGATTATCATTTTACAAAACTTATTAGGGTGTGTATTAGTTTAAGCAGTGCTCCTATTGTGAACTCAGTTGTGTTGGTTGTGCTTTTTCTCAGCAGCTAAGGTGGAGCAAGTTGGTCTTCTTGTTCCTGTGGCAGCCGCAGACCTCATGCTCCAGAGGCACCAACACAGAACATGAAGGGAAGTTCCCATCTCTGATCCGTGAGTTCCTTCAGCCTGATTTGGCCTGGTTCTTCTGGTAGGTGGCTTCTATGGCATTTTTATTAAGTTACTAGCTGAAATGTGTTGTGTTACTCTGATTCAAATTCATATTTCCAGATTTTCCCACCAGAAGTGGGATTGGAGGGCAAGAAAGCCCACTGAAGTACTGATATATATCAAATTATGGATGGTCCTGCAGATCAGGTATGATATAGACAAGAAACACTGTAATTTCATAGGCACCATTGGTGCAGTGCTAATAAAATAAGAGTAGACCCCACTGATCAGAAAATCCTCTCTTTTTGGATATTTCACAGAAGTGCTTCTGTGGCTGTGATTTGGTGGCTGTCACAGCACTTCTCAATAAACCTCTCCAGTCTCTAAGGGTAAAGCCATCATCACTGAATAATCCTTTCCTTTAGGCAGAAAGCTTCGTGACAAACATGATTCCTAGTGACGTCTCCTAAAACATGTAATTAAAATGGTGACCTCTCAGTGTCTACTTTGCCAGATGATGTCAGTTTTGTAACTTTTGTGATGCCTTATGACTCTGCCATGAATCATTTGGAGCAGCCTTTATTGAAAGACCCTCAAAAAGTTTTAGTAGTGACTACGATGCAGATTAGCAGTGGTTTTTTGTTGTTTTTTTTTTATTTTTATTTTTTTTGCTGGAAGTATTGCGAGCCTGGGACTGAGGGCACAGTTCTGGGAGTTCTCTTTCCACACAAAACAACTCTGAAAATAATAAATCTGAGAAGAGAGAAGAACAGAAGCCAGAAGATGAGCAGGACAGCTTTAGATATACTTCAATCTCTCATTAATCATGTGTTCTTCCATTTGGTAGGTTGTTTACCCTGAGAATTCAATCCTGTTATCAGCTTCTTTTATCAGAACTACAGGCTGCTGGAAGAGCCATTAAAACCAAGCTGTTATTCCCCTTGCCTTTTGGCACAAAGCAATGAAATTAATCTGGAGGAATTGTACTGTTAAAGGGAAAGCAGTAAAGTCTCAGGGTAAGATGTGAGGCTGAGTGGGCCCTGTAGGGTTTGCCCCACTGGGGGCTGCTCACGTTCTGCAAGCATCAATGAGAAAAGTGCTTGAGGAGCTGGCATCCATTAAGCAGAGAGCAGGAATCAGTGCATATTGTTTTGAGCTTGGATTCTGTAGAGGAGACATGCATAGCTCCAGAACACAAACTCAAAGCAAGTGTCAGCTCACTTTTTCAAAGAGATGTGTGCTAACCAAATTGTAATCTGCCGTTCTGTCCCTCCCTTCCCAAGATTAGCTCGTGTCAACTTCTGGCAGCTCTTGTTGTGCATCATCTCTGCCTGTGCTGTGGCTCATTGCTCAATGTGAGTTGCAGAGCCTTGTAAGGAGGGGGAGCGTGCAAGCCAATTTCTGCAGATCCAAATAGCAGACAAATGTTTGAATTACAGATCACAATTAACTAGTAATTGGCCATAACATAAGCCCCTTCTGAGTGGACACTGTAAATGTTGAAATAAATAGCTTGTTATTTTTCAGAACTGAATGCCAGTCTCTTAAAATGAAAAGCTAATTTTAGCCTGGGAGGCAAGCTCTATGTTTTAATCTGGAGTGATAGAGTGAGAACAATAAATGTGCACTTAAGGTGAGGAGATGTTTATTTCCCTGCTGCAAGTTTACTTGTGATAAGTTATACTGCCCAAAGGGAAATAAAATTAAACTGTACCTTTGATTCAGTTCTCAAAGAAGTCCCAGCAGAAAACCTGACTGAAGAAAACAAAGCAAGAGCAAATCACCCAGTTAGGAAAAGTTTTTGTAGGTATTATATGAACACAGGAGTAATATTGGTGTTAAAGCAATTCTTGGTCTACTACAATGTAATAAAGAAAAAGCTTCACTGCGAGCCTTGAAGAGCTGAGGCATCACTGTGGTGACACTTTAGTCTGTCCTGCAGAGTATGCTCAAAATTCAGATATAGAAGTAATATCTAGAAGTTATTGGATGGAGCTCTTTATTGGTACAGTAAAAATCCACGTGTTCTCTTTTGTTCAAGTTATATCTTCACATTCAGTAAATGTAACTGTTTTTGTCATAGGAGGGTAGGGATAACACACAGGGGACTGACACACAGCTCTCTTCCTTCAAGGGAGGATGGGCAGCTGGCAGAGAACTCCATCAAACAATTTGCTCTCGTGATTTTACTGCAGAGAGTGAAAAGGTTTTAATTCACCTCAGTGAATGTGTTCTTTATGATCTGCATTGGTGAAATCATAATTTGTGATGAAATAATTTTAAATAGGTATTCTTTTCTCTGCTTTGTATTTATGATTAACAAAGTAAATGAAAATCCAGCCTTTTTTCTGACATCAATTGGTATTGCGTTGTTGGGATGAATTGGACTTTTGTTAAGCTTAAACATATCTTTCTCTCTTTCCTTCTTTCTTATGTTTCTGAATATCAGTAAATGAAAGATGATGAGAAACTGGAAATGCTTTCAGAAAAGGTCTTGAAATTCATGTAAGCGCACACAAAAAGAGGGGGAAAGGGAGAGAAATGTAACCCCTCTTCTTTCATATTAGCATGACAATCAAGCAATTACTTGGAATACTTCATACATATTCCAACAATTTTGGGGGGAGCAGAGGGCAGTCTGCACTGAACGATGTATTCTATGCTAATGTCGATTTCAATAATCATACACAGAATAGTATTATCCCTCCCTTCCAGAGGCTGGGAAACAGCAGATTTGGCAGATGACAAGTTCTCCATTCTGTACTGCAAGTTCCTGCATGGTTACTTGTTGCGTAGTGCTGTCAGGTAGGAAGGCAGATTAAGGAAGAAGTGATAGGATGCAATTGTACTTCACTGAAAGCTTAGCAGTTGTGAAATAAAATGAGAGACCTGTAGGAATGATAACCTTCATGCCTACAAAATACCCATGTACTTCTGTAGTGCTGCAAGGGAACTACCTGTGTTACTGAGACAAGAACCAAATTCAGTGTATCCAAATGACAAAACACCATGGGCCAAATTCTGTCACCACTGCAGACAGATAGGCTGAAGTTTTCATGACCAGGAGAAAACTTGGACTTTTGGGGTAAGAATTACAAATCTCCAAGGGAAAGAATAATAACAAAGGGGTCCAGGGAGTATTCTGTATGAAGCTGCCATATTTTCTGGACTTTCTTTATAGAATTCTGATTTTAGTCTCTCTTATAAACTACATTAAAATAATAAAATGTTATCAGTTAGCTTTGCCACAAGACTTGTCATTCTGCCTCTGCTCAGAAGCAGCGGCCCCATGGCCTCGCTCTACTGCCATCATCTACCAGCAGCAGCCTGGCTGCAGGACAGAAATGCAATCACACTCCTCCTGATATTGCACGAGATAAGAGGGAGTGACAAACAGCGTTAAATCCAACGGTATTTTTCATTTCCATTTAAATTTCTGTAGCTTCTTGGTGTGATTAAACTCTACTTCTGAAAGAAAGCTTTTGAAAGGGGGGAAGGAAAGTTAAGCCCCCTTCTCTACTGAGCAGTTCTATAGGGGAATTGTGAGAGTCACCCTGGAGCAAGCTGCAGCTGTGTCAGCATGCCCTGAGCTGCACTTTATTTCACAGGTGAAGGTGTCAGTTTTGTTTGCAGCCATCGTTGCAGGAAAAAAAAAATAGTATTATTTTCTAACACAGTCTCAATTTCTCACTGCATTCTGCTGTCTAAGAATCCTTTGATTCGTGGCAGCCTCAGAGGCTGTCAGAAAAATGTCGTGCAGCTCGCGAACCTGAAGTGCTATAAATGGTTTAAGGTGTTTAATATTATTTAGTGAATTATTGAAATTGGTATTTTTTGGAAGTCCCGCAAAACCTAGCGGAAGGAGGAGGTGGGGAGGAGCAAGTTGGGATAAAACTGCTGGGATTGTCACGTAGCTGTGAAAGAAGGGTTGCTGGGAAGCTCTCCATAGTGCTTCTTCTTCATCTTAATGTGGAAGACATCATCTGCACAGCCCCCTCTGCAGGCACAGGGAAGGCAGTGCATACATGCAAGAGAGTTTGAAGAAGGAAGGGTAGTCTCGTCCTGTGTGCCAATGGAGAGGGTAATTAATTACTAACCTGAAACACAGAGTGCTGTGACAAGAAGCAGCCAGTTCTGTTAGTTAATCGGTGTTACAGATATAAAACTTAGAATTAAAGAAGCAGAACTAAGATTTAACCTTGTTCCAGTAGTCCAAATGAAGTAAGAACTTGAGATGCAACTGAAAATTGTTTTCTGGTGAAAAAAATAATGATGAAAGTATATGATAACTGCAGGGAATTTTTCAGGTTTTAAATTAGTAACTGGATGTAACAGAGGTAAAAGTTAAATGTAGTATCAGTGTATGAATTGAACTTTGAAGAATAAAGAGTAGTTCCATGGAGTGGCAATGGCAAAGAGTGCATTTTCTCATCTTGAGGCCAATTATTCATTTAGCCTGACAATTTCTTCAGCTTTAAATGACCTAAAGTAGAAATTTCTGGGGGATGTTCTGTGAAGACAGAATTTATACTAAGCAACTATCATAACACTTTATTCTTTATTCAAAAAATTGTACTTGAGGTGTACACTTGGCCACAGAGCTCCACTTCCATCACCTCTTTCCCATCTATCATTATCTGTCAAAATCTTTTGTGAAAGTGTTTTTTGCTCTGTCAAAGCAGGATCCCTTTCCCATCACTAAGGCCAGGTGTTCAGCCCAACTGGGGTCAGTGGGGCTGTGTTGCACTTAGAACTATCACCAGAGCTCCTGTTTTTACTGAAACAAATGGCAGAATTTATGCTTCCAATGGGATAGGATCTGTAACTGCATCTATTTTGATATATTTCCTTTCTCTCTCCTACTACTCAACAGTATTGTTTCGCTATTAATATTCTCAATTAATATGAAGTGCTCAGTACTCATATGAAATATTACAAATAGGAAAGATGCTCATGTTTGCCAATATCAAGTGGTATGACAAAGCTCTGCTTGTTTACATTGCATTGCCCTGTGCAGTGTATATTTATTATCTCATGCTGATTTCAACTATGGTCTGAATATGTTCTTTTTTTGAAAAAAAAAAAAAAAAAAAGAGTGACAAATATCCTTCTAATAGCTGATTCATAGAATAATGCAGTGGCATGGGAAAAGTTTTAACTAGAGAATTATTTCCTTCTTTATTAAGTCTGTGTGAATTACTTCTCAGAAAAGTAAAGACCATTTTTTTTCCCCTACTTAACTGATCTGTTAATGGTGTGGGCACTGTGGCATAACAGAAGGGAGATTGGTGGTCTCTCTGCAGGAATTACTGACATCTGTAAGCTTCCTGAGTTGGTGTGCCCTGGGACTTCCCTGAGAGCACTTCAGTACAACAGCAGTAGAGGAAAGAATGTCCTGATAATTTTCTGTAGCAAATTCTGGCAGAACCCTTGTGTATAATGAACTGCAGGTAAACAGTAAATCTGAGAACAGGGCAGGAAAGAAAAACAAGAAAATGTAGTCATGCGGTATCATTTCTGAGGGGATAGAAGCACTCTCCACAAACACTCCTGGATAGAAGTTATTGATTCCTAACTGCAATTTATTGTTCAATGCAATCATGTTTACTCACTTCAGAGACGTGAATTGTACAATTTGTAGGAGCTGTTAACCAAGGGAGAGGGAGAAGTCCATCTTAGATCCTAGCCACAAGATTTCAAGTGTTCCATCATCCAAATCTATGGAGAAACAGTAATAATATTGAAGGGACTTTCAGTAATGAAAGCTTTGCAGTGGAATGGATTCCCAGAGTGAATTAGACTACTCCAGAGTCTGATCACTTATGGAAAACTTTCCAATTTACATTACACTCAAAATCCATTTACAGTGATCTTAGGAAAGAAAAAAAATTCCATATTGTGCAAATGCAGCTTAAATGCTGGGGAAAAAGGAAAGTATCAGAAGGAGAAAATCACTGCAGGTGAAGTTCCTGACTCCTCTTAAAGCCATAGCGTTTTTCATTTACATTTATCTGAACAGATGTTATGTTATGTCTACAAGTGGGAGGATTATATCTATGGGAGCATAGGAAAGAGTCATCACCGTGTTTCAAAGGAGAGAAATGTATACTGAGCCAAAAGGGTTTGCTGTGCTGGATGCCAGCCAGGGGAACAGGGCACACACTATGGATGACTCCAGTATTCTCCCATGAATCTCATATTCACAAATCCCAATGTCTCATGTTCTTTCCTAGTAGCATTTAAAGTGGAGTGTGTTTTCAGTAGTATGCGCAAACAATTTCTTATGAAAACAAAAAGCATGACTTCTTACAGCACTTCAGTGGGGTACCAACCTGCCTTCAGAACTTCTAAGTGATCTGGGCTGCTCCAATACAAGATATAGGTAATGCATTGGAAATAATCCTAGCACAGATCTTGAGAAATGCTCAGCTTGCATCTCTCATATGGTACAATGCTTTCCTGCTCGTTATACTGTTGGCTTCCTGGGCATTTTTAACAAATCCCAGTCCCAGAGTTCCAAGATATGCATTCTAATTAATTGATGCCAAAGAGCAAACCAAAAATATGTCAAATAATGAAATACTGCTGGCTGCTGCTGTGCTGTGTTGCAATGGCAGTGTGTGTTTTCTTGCACAATGGTCTTAAATGTTTGGTCGGAAGGGATGATGTCTTGCAGAAAATCTCTGGGCAGAAGATGTACAAGAAAATCCCCTTGTGGACACCTTTCTGTTAGAATTTCTATCTTGGTGTAAGTGCTGGGAGAAGGTTCAGATGCTGCTGCTTGCCAGAAAACCCTCCAAACCCCTCCCCAAGCACAGCTTGCTCACGGGTGACATCTGCCAGTCATTTTTCCCATTTTCCTCTCTGATTTCCCAGCAGATTTGCTCATCTATGGCCAAAGATCTCCTTGGAGCAGCACCCAGGTGTGACCCTGGGGTTCATGCAGTGCCACCTCTTGCTGTCACTGTGCTATGATGAGCCCTCAGGGTCGTGGTCCCCTGTGTCCCTGTGCCACCTCTCAGCAGTTCCCCATGGGAGCAGCTGAGAGCCCTTCCTGCCACTGGCTTAGAGAGAAGCACAGCTTCCTGGGGTGAGTCAGGATCATCTCCTTAAGATTTATGCAGTTACCCTACAAGCATGGACTACAGTCTGTCATACAGCATGCTGCATCCAATAAATAAGCCTAGAGCTTCTCTTCTCTGTTACACACAATAGTACTTTCTGCACTATCAGAAAGATTGAAATGCTAAATAATTGAATGATATTGATCTTAAAATTGAGTTACCAGAACAAGAGCATTTCCTGTATATTTTCACAATGAGATCACTATATTCTTGTCTATAATCATCATGTAAAACCATTGACAGGTTCAATTGTTGCAGCTTGGCAGGTTTTAAAAGTCAATAAAGAAAACAAGCGTGTTTGTATTCAAACATCAAATACATTCTAATTGTTTGCATTTAAAGCTATAAACCTTCAACGAAACGGTGCCCTTTCCATCTCAGAGCAAAGCCTGGCACAGAGTGCAGGTGTGTGTTACCTAAATCAAGCTTAAAGACTTGCATTAACCATGAAAACTGTAGCACATCTGATTTAAAACACCATTTCTCCCTCGCTCAGTTACATTGCCAGTTTTATGAAGGCAGGTTTTTCCCTTTCTCTTCAGGAGATGAGCAATGCAGCTTTAGCAGCTGAACTCGGGCATTATCCCACTTGGTGTGTGTGCTGCTAAAGGTCAGATCACATGAGTTATACACTTGGGGCTTTCAAAGTAGCACTTTGCAATGACAGATAGAAGTTAGCTGTGTTTGCCAGCTGCCACTTGAAACACAGGACACTGTGTGAGTTCCCAAACTTATGGATGCTGGAGCTGTGCGTAAAATCCTCTCCATTCTCACAGTTCTTTATCTTTAATTGCAGTTCTCATTAGGGTCCTATCCAAGCACGTGTCTGTGTGTGTTGAGATCTCTCAAAGATACTTGCATAAGATTTCCTTTTGAGTAGAAATGCTCAGACATAGCACGTGCAATGACCCTGATGATTTTGGTGTCATGGTTTTCTGAGAAGCTATGGGCACAGAGGACCGTGAAAAGAGGCTCCAGGAGGTGACAAGCAGACACACAACCTGCACGATGTGCAGCCTAGGTGACAGCTGGTTTCCCAAAACCAAAGGGCTCTGCATGGTTGTCCCTTCTGAGGTGGCTCTGTACACAGAGAGGGATGGAAGAGCTCACACTGGCTTAGATAAACTGTCTCTGAGCTTTTCCCTGTTTCTTCGGCTCCATTACTCTCTGGAAAGAGAAGCACCTGTGGCTGGCGTTTCCATTCTTGCTGATCTCCACATCTGTTGAGTGGACAACTCGGTTTCCTGGTAAAATTTGTTGAGTTGATTTTATTTTCTTTATTATTCATTTCTTTAAGAAGAAGTATCTGCTTTTAGGGGAAAAATTTAACTTCTACTCTGGAAGTCTTCAGATCAGAATAACAAAAATTCTTGGTGTTGGGCCAAATATTTCTCACCTTCAGTTTTGCTTGGCACATAAGAAGTTTTGCTGAATGGTGGTTTCAGCATAGTTGAGATTTATTTTATTTTCTTGTCAGGAGCTAAAACTGTTTTTCTTCCTTTTTTTTAGTGCTGTTGTAATAAATCTATGGATTGCCTCTGCAAATGCCTTATTTCTTTACAAATTTTTATCTATTAAGGGCAAGATCTTTGGCAGGCAAGAAGCAATAGAGAGCTGTGTATGCCAAAGGAGATATATTGACTTATTCTAGGTGGTGCTTTGGCCCCAAACCCAAACTTTGTGATTAATTATTCTCACTTGCAGATCTATAGACTTAATAGAGGAAAGAAAATGTGGCAGTAGTCACTTGGACTGCAGCTTCTTCAAGGTTATGGGCAAAGTCACATTACTGCACTGTAGAGTTGCCACAAGGGTACAGCTTTTCTAATACTGAGAATCTACTGCTAAACTTGGAACAACAGGTCATGCCAGCTTGGGAGAGTTCTGTGGTTTATTGAGAGGTAAACCTCATAAAAAGCATCTCCAGATTCATTTTGATTCAGAAATGTTTTACAGATTAAAATCTGTTAAATGTGAAAATAAAATTTGCCACGTCAATCATCAGAGAAAAAAGAAAAGCCGAGGCCTGGGGAAATAACTCGTAATGAAATCATTCTCTTAGAGTCTTTTGAGAGGGCCATTCTGGGGCAATTTTATCTTCTTAGCTCTCAGAATTTCCTATTTGACTTTTACTGCTGACTACTTTAGCTATTGATTAGGAAAGGAAGAACGTGAATGCGTTTTTGAATGATTGTTGTGCAGTACTGCTAAATAGTGCTCAAAAATCTCAGCATTTGGGATCTATATAAAGAATCATTACACATATGAGAAACCCTTGCTGGCAGGAGGTGTCTGAAAAATGTACCAATTTGGCCTCTGGACTCTTCAGAGAGCCAAGGTTTCTGAGTCTGATTTCTCTGCTGGATTTCTCCTGGTTCATTTGAGCTCTGCTGTCTCCATAGCACAGGATTTTTGTCCAACAAAACCACTGTGAAATCAGCTTCCATTGCCTAAGTTAGAAATGCAGCCTTCCTGAAGCTGAAAGCCTGGTGGTCCAAGCAACATGGGTTTCACCCTGCATAGTATGTCATGTTCTGTTTTCCACTGATGTATTATTTCTCAGGAATCTCATAAACGTAAATTTATGATAAGTTTTTGTTATGAGGACAGTGATCCTCTTTCAAACACTGATAAAGGCTTTCATCCTGTAAAAATCTAATGAAAAATCAAATCCTGCTTTCCCACGGGTGACAACTTAGCACATTCTCTAGTTTGGTCTCCATCATCTCTCTGTGACACGTAACTCAATTCCATGGGGAAGCTGGGAAAGGAGTGCAAAGATTTCTTCATCAGATAAATGTAGAGCTGTCATCTTCCTTTCCCTCTGTTTAGCCAAAAAGAAAGAAGTGACTTTCTGTTGTTACTATAATTCCTTTAGAAAAATACTGGAGAGGTGGGCTGGGAGATAAAGGAGTTAAAATGTAGTAGTTTGAAACAAACCAAATGATCACAACAGTGCAGGAAGGGAAAGAGAAATGAAGAACTGGGATTTTAGATTTGTTAGCAACAGTTTTCTCTCTGTCATCTTTGCAAACATAATTAGTTGTCTCTGGAGATACTCCTAAGAGAGGTAGCCGGAAAAATTATAAGGGTAAATAATATGAATCATGGAGATGATGGTTCAAATAACATCTGATTAAGAAAGAGGTATAATGAACACATATCTCTTTTAAGACTGAAAGGCAATTTCTGTAAATAAAGGAGTAATTTTATACGACACATTCATCTACATCCAAAGAAGACTGTAATTTATCCCTTGGTTCTCCCTGCTCCGAATAGGTAGGGGTCAGCCAAAAGTGGATATGTACAGCTGGTAGCAGCACAGCATTTGGCCGTGTTACTACCTCCACACTACCAGTGTTCAGTGTCAGTGCTGCAGTCTATTTCTCAGCCACCAGGATGGTACACAGATGAATAGAAAAGCAGTTCAATAACCACAAAGAATTCAAAGTTATGTGTTGTGAGGATTAGGACAGCCAGGGAAAAGAGAATAAAGGCTGTGAAGTTTCAGGTCTGTTTCCAAGCAAAATTTCTCGAGGGAGAGGGGAAAAGCAGCTAGAAATGAAAATGGCAAAATAAAATACAGATGAAGGTGAGAATCAGGTATTTACTTTGAAATTTGATTTTGTGCTTTTCCTGCTAGAGAATTCAGGTTTTTTTGGAAGTGCATCACAAACCATAACGCTGAGGGGGAGAAAAAAGAACAGGAGGTGGTTGATTTAAAAAAATGATTCTGTATACAGCGATGGGTACTTTTAATGAGACCTCTCCATTTATGCTGTGAGAATGTGAAAGCTGGGACCACATGAACACTGCATGCATAGTGCCTTCCAGCTGCTTGCTCTTGATTAATTTCTCATATCCACATACTGTTTTCTGACATGTGTACCCAAATCTTTGCTTGCATCAACCAAACAGGGGCAACAGTTTCAGCAGCATCCCATGTTTCTCTATGAAGAACATAGAGGGCAGTGCTTTATTGACCTTCTTCATTGTATATGGAAATATTTGCTGTGTTTATCTCAGTGCAGACAAAGT
Organism: Cyrtonyx montezumae; assembly: GCF_038088225.1. Lineage (NCBI taxonomy): Eukaryota > Metazoa > Chordata > Aves > Galliformes > Odontophoridae > Cyrtonyx > Cyrtonyx montezumae. The sequence continues at coordinate 12,442,012 of NW_027072100.1, read as the reverse complement.
GGATGAGGCTGTGATAATGAGCACTTGTATCAGGCAGTAGGAAATGTGACTGGTACAGAAACGAATGAGAAACCATGACATTTTTGCTTTCTTATCTGTGCCATGTTCTGTGTGAATCCAAGCTCTGAATTTTCCAAGATTTTCAGGGCAGAGAAACTGCCAAAGAATTCACAGGGAAAATTCATGTTATTAAAGCCCAGCACGTGCCCAGATGCTTTGCTGGTATGAGGTATGAGCAAAACTGTTGGGCGAAGACTTCTTCAAACGAAGTTGTGAACATCAGTAGAAGAAACATTCTCTCAGCTTCACATTTTCTGCCTCAGTTGTCACCTGCAAAATCAAGGACCAGTCTCTCCGCTGAGGTTTTCAATGATGTTGTCAAATGTGCCAAGATATTTTAGGTTGTAGGTACTCATTCCTTTTTGAACTGAGCTCCCTTTCATGAAGAACACCAAAGAGCCCTCAGATGATAGCAATGTTCCATTATATTTGGGCTCTATTTTAACAGCTACTTGGAAATCTAAACCCAGTCACTTGAAACTGAATTTTCTATACACCATATAAATCTGAGACAGTGAAATTGCTCTGTAGTCTGTGCAGGAAAAATAGAACTGTTTCAGCCCTTCAAGCAAAAGCCTCTGGACCTTTCCCTTTTCCCCTCTCAGCCACAGCTTATTTTTGGGATTGTGATCTGTTACTATTGGTGCAGAAACTGATCAAACTGCAGCTTGGGATGACTCAATATGATGTTTTTAAAATGCTTTTATTATTTTTAAAATAATTATGCATGTACAAAACAATCTCAGTGGGCTCAAATGGAGTGACATGCGTTCTGCTTTGGCTTCACTGACAGGAATCTGATGTTTGCTCCCAAATTCAGCATCTGGTTGTCCCATAGCACATACCCAGCGAGCAGGAGACGTGGCTGGGATTTCAAAAAGATAAAATGCTTCTTTACTATGCTTAGATATAACAGACATATTACCCTTATGATCACTGAGCAACAATAACAGGAGATCAGAATCAGCAGCTTGGGATGCAAACCCTCCCATAGGCGTTTCTTTCTTAGCAGAAGGAAGGAAATCAACAGGAAAAAATTGTATTTCTGTTGTCACTGACTTTAGAGCTCTTTTTGTCCATGAAGTAAACACTGATTAGAGCTCATCACGACAGGCCGTGCCTACCAAAATGCTATCAGAGCTTGCATGACTGCTCTCGGTGTTCAGCACGGAAAGGCAGCTCTGCAGACCATGCTTTCTGCTTCTGAAAAGTGCCATCTACATGCTGGAATGCTGATTCTGAGCACCAGTGTGTACAAGTCCATCAGACCCTTCACTACTACGTTACATGCAGCCTGCAGCTTCCATGCATTTGATGCTAAATCATCTATTGAAAAACTTATCTGAGGATGAATTAACTGAGTGGGGAGCTATCCCATGGGCCGCATAAGCTGAGGATGGAGAGGCACTTGAGATTCATGACTTATTTTTATCTTCTTTAAGAACACTTGATACAACTATTTCATTTCCTGGACAACTTCTTCAAAGGCCATTTGGTTCAGATGCATTGGGCCCACTCCTAAATTCATGAGATTCCCTCTTCAGAATCCAAGTAGCAGTAATTATTTGCATATAAATCTTGCACAGCCAATCTCACCACCCATGGCAGCCTGATTTTGGAGCATCCAGGAGCGACACAGTGCCACATGGACCTATCAACCCGATCCTATCCCTTGCCATTTACCTGCCTCCAGAACTTGTGCTTCCTGGAGGAATGAGGAAAGGATTTGAAATGTCTTTGTCATTTTCAGCAATTCAATGAAGCCCTTTCACCCTGCTGCAGTTCTTTCACCATTACCTGCATGTATGAGAGTACATCCCATCTTTCTGATGGGCACAGGGGTATGACACACCTGCAGTAACTGATGTCTGCTAATCTTTGCAGGCACTCTTCCCCCTTAAAAAGGGAAAGGAAAAAAAAAAGACAGAAAAAGAGAAAAAGAGACAATGAAAGATACTGAGCTGCAAAAGGCTGTAGCTCAGTGAGACAGATGCCAGCTTGTCTCTTGCAGCATCCCCAGCAACCCGCTGGGGGACTGCCATTTCCCCACCACCCAGGCATGTGGCAGAACCACCTCAGAGCTGCCAGAGTATTTACCTGTGGCGTTCAGAAAGATTTTCTTGGGATTTTCTAGTTTTTATTCTTCTCAAAGCTGTGGTACAACAGCAGGGCAGGTAAGACAGAAAAGAAACATAAAAGTCACACGAGCACGGTGTGGGCATGTGCCAAGGTGTGGATCTTGGATATGGCACTGAAGGGCATGGATTCGACATGATGGGGATTGGTAGTTGGACTTGGTGGTCTTGGTGGACTTTTCCAACCTTAACGGTTCTATGGCTCTATGATCTTGTTCTGCTGTTAGTGACAGAACAGTGCAGCCTGAGGGGGACTTTGGGGCTGTTCCAGTGTGAAATAGGTTCTCTGTGTGTGGCTGGAAACAGAGGGGAATTAGCTTCCCTGTGTTACGGCCTCATCTCACATCTCCACCAAACAGCTCTTCGGTGGTGCTATTTGTGCACGCATCCTGCACCCCATGACACAGCAGGAACCCCAGGAACACCCCTGCAGGAGCAAGGTAGGCACTGCACTTGTAGCAACAGCCATCAGCTCTGAAGATTCTGTAGGAAATCACTGCAGGCTGTTTTCTACCTCTTGTGTTCTTGTCTCCAGAGGACATGCACTTCAAGACCTCAAGTGAGATTTGGGTTGGGAAAGGTTTCCTATTATCTACATTCTCTGTTAGGAATGGAATTTGAATGTGAGCAGTGGGAAGGGAATTTCTGACGGCATTATTTTTAGCAGTAGCTTTGAGGATGGCTGTCCTCGAAGATATGCTTTCCTTTAAACAACATTTTATTTAGGATCAAGGGAAAGAAGCTTTTGTTTTCAGAACCCCACGTCTGGCACTAAAAAGCACACATATGCTTTTCCCCTGGCCTCTCAGGGTAATCAGGGAAATACCCCTCTGCGCATTGCACTCTGTTGTGTTTGAAGCTGAGGGATGCACAAACACTCCTTTATTTGCTAGCACATTATGAAATGGAATTTCACCGTATGCTCACACACACGCACACAAAAAAAAAGCTATTAAAAAAACATCACAGTGGTTCCCAGACAACAGTTTTTCTTTTATTTAGGTGAAGTTATGGATAAAAACTTGAAGGGAAGCATAGGCTTCAATTTATTGTTCCTCTTAAGGCAGTTAAATGTTCCATTAACTGTAAGCCAAGGCATAATACAGGAGGTGAATGATGGAAGATTAACGACCTGGCTTAAAGGTACATATTAAGTCCTTTTATTTCAGCAGCATGGAGTGAGAAGTCCCCGCTGAACTAAGTCCAAGGAAGGAAGAATATATGAAGCTTATGAGGGAAAATGTTTTTCACTGTTAAACAAAACAGATTCGCACCTGAGCCACACTGACGTTTTCAAAACAGCTGTTAGATTTATTGTTCCACTTAATATTTCTCTGAACTGGTACCCAGCCACCTCATGCATGGCCATCGACCACCCTGCTGCTCCTACAGCACCTACAGCATGGGGAGCTCTTGCAGGGTGGTCCTACAGCACCTACAGCATGGGGAGCCACATATCTGGAGCTGAGCTCAGCACTTGGGCTCCTTATAGCCTGGAGGAAAGTTGGGCTCTCCACTTGCACTGGGGTGAGGAATTGCTCCCTAGAGGTTTGTGCTTCCCCCACTTAGCCCTGGAGGGAGCCAAGCTGCTGCTTGCCCTGCCTATGGATGGGGTGGTTTTCCAGGGCTGAAATCAGGCGAGGTAAACCACAGTCTGTGTCTAGGAGAAGGAAATGATTGTCTTGTTTAAATGGGCAAGGGCAAAATGTGCAGCACTCCATCTGCATGAGAGATCTATGCAATAATTCTCCTTAGAGTGAATTCTAATCTATGACAGACATTGCAGTTTTGTACACAAGCCTTCAGTTGCGACACGTTATTAGTGAGTGTGTTTTGTCCTTTCCTTTTTTTGCTCATAAATCTCCATGAAACTAGAAGGAAGGGAATGCTTTCTGAGGTGTTTTCCTACAGTTAGGCAAAGCTGGCTGGCAGCGCAATAGCACATTTTTGTTCAGCAACTGTAGAGAATTATGGAGGTACTTGAGGTAAACTTCTATTGTAATGTTGCACTGAGCTTGATTTATCCATTAAAGGTTGGTTTTAAGGAGCAAGCTTTAGGCTGTGAAACCGTGATTTTTTGTTAAATAAGACTTCATAACATTTGTGAAATGTGAAACAGGAAATAAGTCACAGTTTGCTGCCACTAGGTTCCACACTGAGAGCTTTATTTTAGCAGCAGTGTAAAGCATATTTACTTTAAGCCCTGAATTGAGCACTAGATCTGTAATAATTCTTATTTTTGCATGCTACAGCAATAAACTAACTAGCAGAAGAGAAAGAAAAAACACAGTCCAAAATGGTGTATTGCTTTTGTTGTCACTAAGGCAAATACAGCCAGTAATACCCAAAACAAAGCAGTTCTAACTCTTGCTGGTTCCTCTTTTATTAACATTATAATAAGTAAAGGAAAACATTGTAGAGCCACAGCATTTTTTAGTTCTGAGCTTCAGGAGGCACAAAGACCCATCCAGAAAGCAAAAGAGGTTTTTAACAATGTCGATTTAGCAAGGAAGAGTGATTTCTGGGGGCATTTGGTGACTCCTGGGTGGATGTCTCCTGTTTTGAGGTCATAAACTGCCTTGATTTATCCCACATGCAGCCTCCAAGCCCACGTGTAGCAGAAATGCTGAGTGATGGCTTGCACCAGTGTTTGAGCACCTGATTACACTCCGAAGTAGCAGCACATCTGAGGAAAGGTGGCACAGTAATTCTGAAGGACAGAACTGGTTTCCATGTATTGGCTAGCAAGGTATGGAATGAGAATTTCAGGGAGAATTGCTAATCCAATCATCCTGAGACTGCTGGTATTCTTATTCTTAATCATTTGCATAAATGCCCTTTTTGCTTCGTTCCAGAAGCATTTTTAACATTAGCCTTTCAGCAAAACTCCTAATGATGGAAACTTTCCTGCCAACTAGACAGCAGGGCAAAGATCTGAGGAATTCTGCTTAGAGACAGTGCTTACTAAACCCACCGTGCCCATGAATATGCAAAAGAGATTCTCAACACATTTATTTACAGATAGATGGAAACTGAAGACCTTGTTGGTCCCTCAGCAACAATAATGCCTCGAAGTAGATTTTCTCCCCTAAATTTATTTATTTGCCATTAACAATAAATCAGTGGAAGCTTTCATATTTTATCAGAGTCATTTGAGTTTAAAGCTCCCGAGAGAAGCACAGAGAGGGATAGAGACTTTAAGTGTTTTTATCAATAAAATGGTGTGCTTTTCAGTGCTTTTAAAATACAGCATTTATATTCTGGTGTATGTGTATTTCTGTACATATAACCTGTAGTTTTTTGGGTTTTTTTTTAATTAAAGACGAATCATTACTGATACATTTATTTTAACAAGTACAGAATTATAGTGCTTTTATTCTCAAACACCAGAAGCAAGATGTTTAAGCAAGGTTCTGAGCAGGATGAAACCTCGTTGAAATCTATTAGGAACTGCTGGGATTGAACCTCCTCCACAGCTGCAGTTGATCACTTGATCGTCGCTTTGTTCACCTCCATTAAATCGTATTATTTGACTTGGAGGAGGAAGTGGCATCTGTTAGATACCAACTCAGGAACAGGTGGAGAACATGCAGCAGTTCAAAGCAGGGGAATGCCAATCATTTTGAATTCCCAGTTTCCGCCCAGCGATAGCCTGATGTCAATCCAGAACTAGACCATCCCAGGAGCAGATTTTCTCTCGCTCTATTTTGAACTGGAAGTGCCAAGAAAAGGATGCCTTTGGGCTGCATCTGTCAGAAAACTGTGCAAGATCAATAGCTTCAGTGCCCTGCAGATTTTCTGCAAGACCATACAGAGTAAAGATTCTGGGGAGGCTCACCTGGTCTCCTGGACCTCCACGTGGGGAATTTTGCATGTGAAGGAGTCTCAGGGAAAAGCTTCATTTTTAAAACAGCAATAATTGTATGGATGCGTGTGTGAATGTGAACCTGCAGTTCAAACCAGCTTTAATTGAGCAAAACTTCAGATCAACTGCTTCTCTGAGATTCTGGGAAGTTTCAGTGTATGTAGCAACATTAAAAATATTTCTCTAGAATCAGTTGATTTTCTCAAGTGGCTGAGAATAGAATGACAGGAGTATGCTGTATCTGGAAAAGTTTCAATAGTAACTGATAAAAGAAAAAGGATCCCTATATAGAAAGAGTGGCTAAAACATGAAGTATAACAAGTCTTCAGGATTAATCAGCTCTTTAATTAAACAAACCATTTTTAAGGAGCGTAAGGGAACAATATGTGGATACATAGTGATCTATTTATTTATTTGCCCAGAGGTTTGATCTAGGGTTATTTGGTTTTATTTAAGCAGGCTGCAGGATAGACTTGTGATCACAGTGAGAGACTGGAGAGTCATTACACCAAGGCTGCGCTGTCCTCCTCTGTCACTCGTCTGCTCTCTTATAGAAAAAACATACTGCTTCTGACACTGTTTCTGTCTCTGCTCATCCATTTTATATCAACGTGGGTAGAACAGACCCGCTCTGACTACCATCCAGCAGGCATCCTGCCTGCTTGCTAGCAAAATTAATTGCAAGTAACTGGCACGCATCCAAACAAGCACTATCCAGTCCTTTATTACCACAGATCTTTGTTGTCACTCCTTAATCAAGTCTTCATTCATAATTCTACCCCTTCTGTTTTGTTTGCGTTCCTAGAATGATGGATGTAAACACAGTTTATGCTCAGCAGTTCCTCTGTGTGAAGATTGAAACTGCAGCAAGCAGCGTGTGAGCTATTGAGACTGGACAGAAAAGAAACAAAGAATTAAAAACTCTAGCAGGACTGGGAAATCAGAAATAAGCCTCCTTCTGAATTAGCCCTCTCCTTGCCTACTTCCTTGGACCCAAACTTAAACTTTTCTGCTTCTCAAGGGACAATGTTGCTAAAATTGGTTTTCTTTTTACATAGGAAGGAAAATTTATTTCTTGGCCTGTAGAAAGAAAACAAAAGGAGCTGTCTATGTAAGCAAGGAAAAGCGAGTAAGAAAATGTCAGGAAAATTAGTTGCTAGCATTTTAACATAGAACAGCTTTTTCACTGAATCTATTTATTAATTAATTGTCAAACAGACGAATTCCTATCACTTCTCATTCTGTCATCAAGCCAATGGCAAATAATTCTTTCATGTGTCATCCAAATAATGAACCAAAGCCACGTATGTGGAGACCTGGGCCATGATCCATGTGTTGCATTTAAAGTCATCCTTCTCTTTTCTTTTGTGACTTGCTCCTTGGATTCAATTTAACTTCACATTAGATTAAACTCTTCATTTTTCTGGTTAATTACTTCCTTTCAGTGTAGAGCTTTTGGCCTCCATCTGCTTTATCTCCAGCTTCTACTACAGTTTTCTTGTAGCTTCCTTGCTTTCTTGTTCCTCATATTTGCCCATTTGCAAAGATCTAAGGCTTTGATTCCAAGTAACCAACAAAGTCTCCCCTGAGTTCTACTGGACACGAGTGTGAGGTCAGCACTCAGAAAATTCAGTGTTCAGTGTGAGAAAGTCCACTGGAAGAATAGCTGTTCAGAAATCCCCCTTCCAGTGAAATCACCCACATCCGAAATTCCTCATTTAACCTACAGGATGATAGTGATGTTAATTTACGCGAATCCTGGGGCACTTTCTTGATGAGCACTTAGACTTCATTGATTATTCTTAATCAAATACCATTAAGATCTGTATTTGTCACAGTAACTACAGCGTGTGGTGGGGAGGGGAGTAAAGAGAGGTGACTAAAGAGACCATTACTGAACTGATGGAGAAATGGGGCTGTGTTCTGCTGCCACCACCTTTAATATACTCAGAAGTTCTGATATGACCTAATCTGTTAACATAAATAGAAACAAATCATGGCAGCAAAATTGAATAAGAAAAAAGGGCAGCAGGAGGCAGAATTATAATTTAAAAAGCTCCCTTTATCTAAGAAATTTGTTAAAAGCAAAGAAGCACTCAAATGCACACAAAGATATAAAGGACAGAAGTTTTAATTAAACATGCAGCTGCTGCTTTGCAGTCTCTGCATAGGGCACACACTGTCTTATGAACTATTGTCTGGCACTAGTGCTTTGCATCTGAGAACCCTCTGGGTCTGACATTGCCACCAGGCTTCACCCTGAGGTGTAATACCTCTTAAAGGTGTGGATGTGGGATCCAGGACTGCAGTGCTCTGCTCCTCTCTCCATCAGTGCTGAAGGTTGAGCAATCTCACCTGTACCACAGGTCCTGGGACATTTTTAGTTGCTTTTATGAGTATAGTTCTCATCTGAGGTATCTTTCTCTATAGGTGAGTGCTGTAACATTAGATAACCTGTATGGCAGCTGAGTTATGAAAAGTTACGAGTGTGTTTGCAATGGATGCAAATAGATGAAAGGGCTTTCATGAAAAAATGAAAAATCACCCTTCAGATATGTCAGGAGTCAGCATCTTTATAATTAATGATAATAATAAATAAATAGAGATAGATAAATAGTTCTTTCAACAAGTCTGGATTGCTGTCTGCAGAAGTTTGCTTACTCATCATCAGCCTGGAAGTGTTCAAGTGCTCAGTTAGATGTGGTACAATGGGACGTGGCTGAGTGGGGAAATACTGGTGCTAGGTGGATAGGTGGACTGGATGATCTTGGAGGTCTTTTCCAGCTTTGGTGAGTCTATGATCTTGTTTCTGAAATTTCTGTGGCTCTGTCAAAATGAAGGGACTCTTCTCACTGAGAATAAAGAAAACCTGGGGAAAAAAATAAGAAGAAAAAAACGAAAAGAAACAGCTACACCTGAGGTCATTTTAAGCAAATCCCCATCTCATTTAGTCTTAGTTTCTGAGTTCTTCCATGTGGACATGTTTCCAATGTTTGTCTCAAGTAAGTTCTCAGGACACTGTCAGATCACTCTGATCTGCCTGGACTCCTCTGTGGGAACAGCTGGGAACCACAGCTCCAGGCCAAAGCTCCTGAAAATTACATTTTAATACAGATAATTTTAATACATTTTACTTTTTACCGATACATTTTAATAGATAATTCAGCCAAAAGTATATGGATTTTTTTTATTATTTTTAAGAGAATATTATTTGAGTGATGTGAAAATTAGCTATACATTTAATAGAGTGAAGGCAAAGTTTAAACCAGAGCCTGATAACTTTACTCTGAATAGTATGTTAATGACTTGATGCTCATGTTAATAAGATTATTCTGAAATGTAAATGCTCCCAACAGCTTGCATGCTTTACCAGTGTATGAGCAATGGTTATCTCCTTGCTAGTTTCCCAGTCTTTCAGTATGAATAATTGAAATATTTGAGTACTGAAATCTCAGCGTTTCATCTCAGGCCAAAGTTAACATTTGGTTTTAGTTTTAGGCAGAAATGCAGCAATACATCAAAGTAATGAGAGGATATAAATCCGTGGATATGCTTCTAAGGTTACTGCTGAAAGTATTGCGTGAAGAAAACCTTGCCACCTTTTTGTGCTACCTTATTAAATGGGTTCTTCTAATCCCAAATCTCCTTGGGTTATAGAATTCATATGTTTTATCTGACTTCATCTCTGAAATGTCAGATTTCTTCAGCTGCCCTAAACTAGAACTGTACTTGGATCCTTTCTGGATCAAAGGCTCAGGTTCACTTTCAGTGTGAAGGTTTTATGTGAAACCTCAAATAAAAAGTCAAAATCTGAAACGCAGACACCATGGCCACTTTCTCCCTTCTGACCGTGTTTTTAATTCATAGCGACCCCTTAATGTACAAGAAAGGGCCAAAAAGCTCAAGTTCTGGGCATTTCTACTGAGTGAGATGGGAAACAGTTGGAGAGAGGGTATGTGTGCATTACTTGCATCGCCAGAATGGCAGCAGTCGGGTGAGAAAGTTGGAGTGCCCTCACCATATTTCTGCATATGCTGATCTGGGCTATGCCAAACCTGAGCACTGTGCTTCCAGGCAGCAAACCCTCACTGTTTTGTGTTCCACTGCCTCTGTCTGGAGGTGAAATAAGCAAGTTTACTTCCTTGTTCCTTTTTTCAGGTGAACACCAACATTTTCATTTGTTTCAGTCTTGTCCAGTGTGAACAGAAGAGTAATGTGAGGGAATAAGTCCTGGAGGGCTTCTGTTCTTTCTGGGGATTCTTAACCAAGGAAAGACTCTTTTCTGCATTCTCAAGCAAGAAAGTCAGAAATCATCCTGACACCTTTAGGGAATTAGGTGTGATTAGGAGTGAACTTCTGTTTTCTTTAACGAGACAGAAGGAAATTGCCTCTCTTTTTTTCTGGAACACAGATTTCCACTCAGTATAATCCCAAAATTTGTTACCTACCAATGCCTCATATAGACTTAATGGTTAGTTTGTAATTGTTTTCTTTTATCTGTGTGACTAATGACATCTCCATGATAAGGACTGTGCTAAGAAGTAAATGAGAATATTAGGTGTTTGTATATGTCAAGAGCTCTCTACATAAAATGTGGAAATTTAATTAGGCTTCATTCTTCCAGAAATGTATGTCTTGGCCCTTGTGATACTTCATATATTTAATTAAAATGCTAATATATTTTGCAGCAGTTGTAAAACTATTTTTAAAGGAAGTAATTTCTTTTGGGGCCTTATTTGGCTTCTGAATTAGAAGATGTAGAGATGCAGAGATAATAATAATAAGGTCCGCTGGGAGAGTGGTCAGAGCCTATCATTGTGAGTTTATTTAGATCATCAGAACATTCAGATTAAAACATCTCACCGAAATTAAGGTTTCTTACAGCTGTGGTCAAAACCAGAAACTTTTTCCTGTTGCTCTTCCCTTGCTCAGTTTTTACAATTGCAGTCACAGATTTCTGTTAGAAGTTTCATAGATCCCAGAGCCCCACATTGGTGTATCCATTTCCTTTATCTCCTTCAGTGCAGTTGAAAGCAGAGCTGTCTTTCCAAAGACGCTGTGATTGGGATGACTTATGCTGACCAGCTCCAATTTTCTCTCCTTGTAAACTCTATTTAGTGTTTAAAAAACAATTCAAAGGCAGATTGTAGGTGCCACACATCTCCTCTGACCTTTAAATCAAATTTAGTATTTCACTCTGTAGTAGGCCACCGAGCAAAACTTGACAGCTTAATAAAGTGGAAATTTTAGGCAATAAATCTAAGAGTTCTTCCATCATTCATGAGAAAGGAGATCAAAATTTTGCTGTATTGTTGAATATCTCCCAAACAAGAGCTTCTAAAACTTGGCCAGATTCAAAACTTGCATTGTCAGAAGTTAATTCTTCTGCACTAAATATATCAGGGAGCATCCTGCTGTGTGCTTTAGCTCTGGGACAGTCTGCATGACATGTAGCAGTCATCTCTAATAAGATCAATTAATGTAGTGCCATGATTACATTATCACTGATGAGCTATGAGTTTCAGTGAATGCCAGTCAAGAAAAAGCTCCCTTCCTCCAGAAACAGAAATATAATGCAGGAATACATCTGATCAAATATTTTCTAGAAATATCCTTTTTTGGCAGCAGTATGTGCCCAGGGTTAAGGGCACTGTGAACCATGCTTGTGGGGATGACAATGGGAAATGCTGCTTTGGAATAAAGGGTGCAACAAAAAAAACAAAGAGAACAATTACAGTGTTTGAGACTGAGTAATACCATTTCTGGGCAGAAAAAGAAGGCTTTCAGGTACAGAGTTTCCAGAACACAGAAGATTTTTATTAAGGAGAAACAGGGATGGAGAGAGATACCTATATCTCTCAGTAGGGGATTGAGGCCTAAAATTTAAGGTTTGATACACTTCAGCAGTTTGCATGGGCCACTGAAGCAGCCAAGCAAAGTAGATGCTTGGACTTCATGGGGTTCCTTCACTTTTTCAGGGCACTGTTTGTTTTTAAACATCTACAGTTGAAAAAAATGAATAAAAAAATAAAAAAGAAAAGCACCTTTTTTAATACAGAAAAATAAATTGTCTGCCAACTCTCTCTACATTTCTACAGTATAATGCAAAAAGGAGAAAAGGGCTTTAGTTCTTTCTTTTGGATATTATTCACAGAATAACAACAGATGAATTTGCTCCCAGGGTAAAGATAAATTATTTCGAATTGGTCCTATATTTAAATATGAAATGAGCTGATATTTTGTCACGTCAGCTAATGAAACTGCTGGGAAAAATCTGAGGATGAAAAATAGACAATTAAATGGTTTCTTTGAAAACAAAAGAGGGATTTGCATATCTCTTTATAATGATGAGTTTGCAGTTCTCTTCATCGAGGGTACGAACAAAGTGTCAGTGGCAATCTGTAATGTGTCTGAGATCCAGAGCACTTCAGGTTACCAGAATAAGAGTCCTTTGTGTTACTGCTGTCATCTGCAAAGACAGATGCCCCAGGCTGGGAAATAAGAAGAAGTAACACATAACCAGTTCCTTTCATGATGCCAGAACTATAATTCCATCAAATATTTGGCTTGTAAAAAAGGACTGAAGACATGCATACAACGGATGCTGCTTAAAGCCTCAGGATTCATTGCCTTGGGCATTTGTGGTAATGTATTCCTGTACTAAAAAAAAAGAAGATACTGCAAGTGATGGGATTTTAATGGCTCCCATGGCATGTTTCAGTGCAGGCAGGTGTAAGACAGCACAGAGGAAATACTGCTCTGGGACAGACCCCTGGCTGGTCCATGCAAGGGTTCAATGAGACCAGGGAGGATGTGTTGGGGCAGATGGGCTGTAATTTCTGTGAAATGATGACTACAGCAGAGAGGAAGGTTTTAAGAAAGTCTAGAGGAAAAAAAAATATGCTGGGTTTTGAGTGGTGCAATAATATATTCTGATATTGCAGCACTGCCTGGGCAACTCAGTCAGGACCTGCATGTACCAGAGCAAAGCAGGAAACAGATATTACAGAATGACAGTGCTGATGAAAAGCATCCTAGGATAAGATGATCGTGTACTGGCTGATGCCATGGTGAACACAGTAGGGGAAGGCAGGGGCAGACCAGGCCATGTGCACTGAACTATTCACTTCTGCAGTTGGAGGAGGGATTTGCTGACATCTTTGTTCCTTGGATATAAAAATCCACTGTCTTGCTGTCACAGCAGCATTAATACCTGGGATACATTTTCACAAAGACATACAGATGATGGATATTCTGTGTCTTTACCAGTTTGCCTTGCTAATCTTTCATGGTTTCCTAGGCAATGAAAAGGGAATGTACAATAGACCACAGATTTTCATTTAGTTTGTATTCAATGGTAATGAAAGTGTCTATATTGGCAATAAAAGAAATAATGTAGAATCAGAAAACAAATAAGATACATAAAGAACTCAGCCAATAGTGATGGACAGAACACATAATTTTTATCTCATTTTAATGTTGGACTGAAAACAAAAATCCACAAAACAAAACCCAAAGCAACCCTTCCCTAAACAAACAGAATTATTTCCAATTTTACAGGGGAAAAACTGTTTCAAATAACTCAGAAGGACATTTTGGCTTCCATTCTTCTCCTTTCCTTGGTGCCAGATGCATCAATTATTTTTCACACTGATATTTTCTCAGAGAAAATGTTGGACTCTAAACTGTTGGAGTTGGTTGAGGGGTTTTTTTTTTTTTGGTTTTGTTTTGTTTTTCAAAAGTACCATCACTTAGTTTTGAAAAGCTCCATCAATATTTGCTCTTGGTAGGTTGTTTTATGCTTGAGGCCTTTATTTAGTCTTTAACAACAGTGTTCAGGGAATACTGCAGCCAGCAAACGGATGGGCTTTCTTTTTTTAGATGTGATGTATCATCTCTGATTTTGCAAAATACAGTGAGTGAGTTTGTGCCACAGTCATCACTTTTTGGTGCAATTGAGAAATGCCTGGTACCAGAGTGAGAACTGCTGTCAACTGACAGAAGCTAAGGATTTTTTACATTTATTTCCAAAATTATTCCTCTATGCTGACACTAGAAAAATAAAAAAGCCAACTGCATACCACAGCTGTTTCATGTATTACACTGTGAAGAGATCTAGTTATTGCTCTGAATCTTCCAGTAAAGTCTAGCATATTCACAGCAGGTAAGATTTATTGGACTGGCAATTATTTTAATGTGCCAAACTATCTCATCTGTATGAACAGCCACATATGTCAAGCCTCAGAGCTAAAGTCTTGTCCTTCACATCTTTTGCTCAGTGTTACATGGAGAGCAAATGGGCCACTTGGGGAGGGAATGCAATGCAGCCCTCGTTATCATTGTCCCTGCCAGACTTCTCCGAGATCTTCAGGATAAAATGATTAAGCTGTGAGCACTAAGGAGTGAGCCCTTGTGTTTTTAGCTATGCCTACTTCCCAGAGAGTGTGCTCCTTGACTCTCTGAGCCAACTCCTTGCTCAGTGCAGGCTGTGATCTTCAGCTGATTTGCTGCCAGTGCTGCAGAGAAGAGGCTCCATGCTGCCAACTGTACCTGCTGGCATGAAACCTCTTTCCCTGGAAAAATGCAAACACACCAGAAAAGGGAATGAGAGTAGCGAGATAAGACTGTCAAGATTTCTCCTTCTGTAGTCAATCATGAGCCAGGTAGTCCATCAGCTTTTATCAATCCTTGGGAAGCTCGAGGTGAGTGCCCAGCTGACAGTGCCTAGTGCTGATCAGTCAGGTGGAGGAGCCCTGGCCATCTGGGCAGGCTGTGGATGAGAATCTCCCAACTTCAGAGGCAGTTTCCTATAGCATAGTCTCAGCAGGGCCTTCTACAAGTGCTGGCAGAGATTCAGGCTGTGTCTGAGTACGCAAAAGACACCACTGCACCTGCAGTGCCAAAGCATCCTGCTTTCAACAACGAAAAACGATTCTGGCAAAAGAATTTGAAACCAGTGTCTGAAACAGATTAGCACAGAGTAGCTTAATACAAAGCAGAATATATGTCTTTTTGCAGCTGACATTTGCTAAAGGATTGTTCTGCTCTCTGATATATTTTAAAGCAGAAATAGAAAAGCTCATACTGCCAAAAATGTTGCAATGTTGTACTGAGCTGGATAACTACTACAAATTCCTTATGTTATGCCTTTAAATCTCTTGAGAGTCTTCTGGCTTTGAGGTAGACATCCATTTTGTATTCAAGGCACTATGGTCTCTTGCAGATATTTAAAACACAGTTTCCTTGAGGATATTTTCTCCTATTTTAGCCTGGTTCCCTGGGGAAATCCTCACTTTGGGAGTGGGTGGGAGGTTTACATGCTTACATCTGTCCTTCCATGTTCCCCAAGAGCTGCCACTGTTCAATTTCAGTTTTCTCAGGCAAAAAAATACTAGTGAGAAAAGTAGTGATGGGAGTTCACAGCTTATTAAACACCAGAGAATCTACAGCAGCGTTAAAAACACTTCAATACTGAAAAAGCTTTTCACAGATGCATACATTCCTGAGCTCCAGAAATTTGCTTGTGACCTGGGAGTGAACAGCTTTCAAATTCTCAGCACAGCAAGAGATGCATCTGAGTTCATACACCATCCTTAACTGGGAAGTTAACTGGGGACTGTTTGATGCTGGGGGCACTGGAGGAAAGAAATGTGATCATGGTTTGCTTCAGTCCCTAGCATTTGGATATCACCATCGATAGGGACTGCAAGAGGCCGGGTAAAGCCAGGCTGCTCAGGACTGTGACTGTAGCAGTGCCAGGCTCTGGGGGCCTCTCTCTGCTGGAAAATATTGCAAAGGATCAATATATATCAACACAGCTAACTCAGGAGATGGTAGCTACCTGCAGAAACTGGCAGATGCAGATGACAGCAATCCTTGGTAGAATTCAGACAGAGTTATTTAATCAGGCAACACAAATCCAGAGGAATCAAAATTTATTAGTTCTAGCACTCATCAACATGCCCATTTTTCCCTCATTTTCTCACACTCAGACTGGATTTAAGAGGCTGCCTCTCACAAAGGGAAGAACACAGGCTTCCTATTCCAGATTTACAGCACATTCCAAATTCTTTGAAGCTCGAATTTGGTTTGGCTTCTATAAAATGTATGTCCAGGGCCACAGTATATTTCTCTGCCTTATTCTCTCATCCTTTAAGAAAACAGGCAGTAATTATTTCCAACAGATTTCCTCACAGCTGGGTCATAGCAGGCTCTGATTCTGTGCTAGCGTTGAGGAAGGTGAAATCTGGAGGGTTCTTTTTTATACACATCATATGAGTCACATTCCTTCATTAATGCCTACAGGTGGACCTTGGTGCACCTTGGTGGTGTCCCAATTGCAGCCTGCTGGCTCCTCACAGCAGTCCTGCATTGTGACCTCTTCCTACCAGGGTGCAGAGGGAACTGAGCTCCACACAGCCCTTCATCTTCCTCGGGAGGAAACCAAAACGCTGGAGAAGCTGCAGTGCCCACGAGTGCATGGGCTGCTCAGCTCCTGGTGGAAGTGCAGGCATGTGCCCTTGATGGTAACCACCAAAGCTGTGTGGAGCAGTGACTGCTGCTTCACAACACTGCCAGAATAAATAGCTATTAGGAACAAATATAACATTTGTTAGGAAGAAAATTATTTGCAAATTGGTTTTTGCTGTCGCTTTTCCCTTAAGAAACATACTAATAAGTCAGTTCCTAAGGTGTCAGGTAGAGGAGGGGAAGTTTTCTCTCTTCTCTTCCTTTTCTCCTTTTATCCCCTCTACTCTCACAAGTCTCACCTCACCTGCTATTCTGATTTCTTTCCCCGGTTTCTTTAACTGCTTTCATCCCATGGCAACAATTCATGATTATAAATGAAAAATTTGTGGGGGAAAAAAAAACAATAAACAGAAAAGAAGGAACTTAAAAGATTAAGGGATGCTGAATTGCAGAATAAGATGCTGAGTTATATCCAGGTATTCATCTAATTGAAAAGATATTCTGAATTTATTTACCATTCCCTGCATACTGGGAAACAAATAAAAATAAATAAATAAAAATAAAACCAGGCATGTATTACAGTTCTGAAACTCTTGTGTCAGCACAATCAGCGTGAAGAGCCAAGCATTCATTTCAATTCACTGTGATTCATAGCAGGAACGCGTGGCAGTAACTTATGCAAGGTCAGTGTGCATGTAGCAGAAATGCTAAGTCTCAGCCTGAAGCAATGATGGAGCACCTGGTGGGAAGGCAGGGCCAGCCCAGGGGAGCTCAGGTGTAAGCAATGCATCTGAGTGACCAGAAGGGCTGGAACCGAGAGCCACCTCTTCCCAGCCCTCATTTAAGGGCTGGCAGTGGAGGTGAGGGTATCTCATTGGAGTTCCCTGTGTATCTGAGTTCCTCTGAAGGTAAGTATCTGTCTTCCTTTATTTATGTGACTGCTATATTTGAGCAGCGTGTGTGCTACTGGCTGCAAAAGCAGGCATGCATGTCTGATTTGGTGCTCATCCAGCTTGGGGTGGGGTTGGCAGTGAGACTGGGAAATCCTCTGCATTAGCAAAGCTCTAAATAGCAGTTTTAGGCTGGAGGAAAGTCCCTTTTTATCCACAAAGCTATGAACGTACACTTAGCACACCCTGAATGCAGCAGGAATTGGCCGTATTCTTAATTGGTTTGGAATTGAGCTTTTCTTAAAAGCAGGAAATTAATTAATGGAGAAAAAAGTCAGTAAAACTCTTACTCCCTTGGTCTTAGACCTAAAGAGACTGTTTTTCTGCCAAAGCAAGAAGAAATTTGGCCTCTTTACATATCTTCCTGGTCACAGTTCTGGAACTCATCTGGTGTCCATTTCCTCAGACCTACAGAATGACAGCCAAAGAAGCTTAAATTCCAGGTCAGTGTGAAAGCTTTTGTACTGACATTAGAAAGTGGGAGAACTATTTTTGCTAAATCAGGAAGTATTTCACTCAGCAAAGGTAGAAATTGAGGGACCTCCTGATCCTGTTCTGGGTGTGATGTTGTTGGGTCCATTCTCAGCACTATTAACCAGTGGAAGCCAAGGGCAGAAAATAATTTCAGGGTGATTTGTGGAGTTTCTTAAAGCTTGATACAGCAAATAACAACTCTGAGCTAAGTCAATAGCTTTGCTCTTCAATAAAGTATCTATTCAGCATGGGTAAAGGCACAGAAGCCCATCTAAAGGTGCTGGGAAAAGGATGTTCCTTGCAGTATTTGTATCCAGTGTGTAACTTGAAAAATGCCGGCACTGGGACAGTATCACAGCAGTATGATTTTTTTCAATAGACTCATCACAATCACCTAGAATTGCAAAAAGTAGCTTTCATGTGCTCAAATTGCATTTCTTGTTGACTAGATACCTCTTTCTCTGTCACTGAGAAAGCTATAGCTGATGTGCTTTTACGTAACTTTCCTCTCTGCTGAACTGTAAGCAGTGAGTTAGAAACACAAAGTGGAAAAAATCTGTCACAGTTTTATTCTATAGAGTTGGGGGGCTCCATAGAATTGATCAGCTGGTAAAGTATTCAAGTAATTAAGGCTCTAGTAAATTGCTAGAACTGCAGTGTTGCACACATTATTGTGCTTTAGCACTTCTCTCTGGATCATCAAGCTCAGGGGAGCTCTGGTTTGAGAGTTTATCTCTCTGGGGTATTCAGCAGTGTACCTAAGAGTTTGTCTGAGTTTGTTTGCTGGACAGTGTAAGAACACATAGGTGAAGTCCAAGTCAGTTCCTTGTCTCAGCAACTGTGTGGCTTTATAGCTACCAGCTGCATGATCCTTTTGGAGTGATCCCTGAACACCTGAACAGAAGACTCCTTTGATTGCTGCTCACTACACAGTGTTGCTGCTAAAGCAACAGTATCAAAGTTGAGGAAAAACACATTTTCCAGCACATCTTTAAGTTAAAATTGTTGTGAGCTTTCGGGGATGCTTGTGTGAAAAAGAATTGCTTCCCTTTAGCCTGTTCCACAGAGTTGCATAAATAAATAAAGCAAACAGACTTCTTTAAACGAAGAAATATGCTCCCTGCCCACCAACGCTTGCTTTGTGAGAAGCTGCTTTGTTTAGGGCAGTAGAATTTAGATTGGTTCTTCAGTGAAGCTGTGAGTTCACCCTAAAGACTTAGGGCTCAATTCAGAAAGCTTCCACTCATGAGTGATCCTTGCTCATGTGTCCCACGGACTTATGGCAGCTTGTCACTAACTGTAGGAGAAAGACCTTTCCTTTGCTTCTGTATATACAATCGCTGTTGATGTCACTTAACTCTGTGAAGTAATCAAGTAAACAATTTGCTTTGAGGCCTTAAATAAGTTATAAGAATGGAGTAAAATAATAACTGTGGCTTTAATAATCTTTTTTTAAAGCTTCCTTCCAAAAAGATACAGACATAAATGGCTTGTGTAAGATGAGATGCTGGCTCTGGAGGGCCAGCTGGCACAGCTGCCAGGTGGGCTGTATTGTGTGCTGTGTGAGGTGGGTTTGCTTTTCCTTTTTAGGAGCGATCTGTCACATCCTCAAGTGGTTCAAGTTGCTCTGATGCTACTGGTGTCAGTGAAAACGTTTGTTTCAGCTCTGCCCCTGTTCTGGGATTTCCCTCTGCCCAGCCAGGTTAGAAAAGCAGAAGGCCTCAGGTGAGGACAAGTTCTGTTTTTGTTGGTTTTTTTTTACATAAAGATTTTCATTAAATCAATATTTATAGGAGTGTGGAAGGGTATTGACAAATAATGAACCAAATAAATAATGATATTTTAATCTGTTTGCGTGGAAAACGGAAGGTTAAGATCTGCTCTGTCTTTAGGTATTGTATTAGGAACTCATGGAAACTTGCAGCATTGATCTCAGATCAGGTGGTTTTTATAATCAGATTGCCATTTGCAGATTTCACTTGTAAAAAAAAATATATCCTTAAACAACAGGAAAATGTATGTAGCAATTGCTGTATAATGAGGAAGTTCAATAGCAGATAATTGCATACAAATTACTTTAATGCTAATTGCCTACTTTAAAAAATATCAAAATTGAGTTTACAATCAAATTATAATTATTAGCAAACGTGAAGTAGGGGTTATTCTCAGAGAAACGTGTATGCTTACCCTGGCAGTTCTCTAGCTGCTCTCCATGTGACTCATACTTAAGAGTGATTGTGCCCCTTGTGCATGGAGGACTGAGCCTCTCGTGTTGATTTGTTTTGTGGTGTTTAAATAAAAAACTGTATATCTCTGCTGAGCTGTCATCCATGAGTACGGACATATTCAGCCAAGTTTTTTCTTAAAAAAAAAAAAGAAAAACATCTGTGCTCTTCACGTGTGCTGGGAGTCAGTGACCTGTTGTTTATGGGAAGCAGGTTCAAATCCTACGGATGAAAAATAACATGACTGCTGGAGTGACACAGCCTGGCAAATGTCAAAATCTGTCTATTTAATTCTAAGGAAATATCAGTTGTTGGCACAGATTTCCAGCAGGATGACTGTTGTGTCAGAAATAGATGGGTGGGCAGTGCTGTTCCCCTTGAAGGTGGGGGATGCTGTGTTTGGTGCTGAGGAAGATGCACAACAGGGGAAAGATGGCATGTCAGGCACTGGTCCCCATGCAGAGTGAAACTCCAGTGGACTCTAAATCAAGATCACAAGGAAAAATCTCCCTTCCTTTTTCTTTGTCTTCTGATGAAAGAGCCTGACAGTGTCTGCACTTGACCTATACTGCTCAGCTCCTGGAGGAATAGCCATTTTGTAACAAGACATTTCTGAAGCTGAGATTCATGCAGTGCTTGCTGGCTTAGGCTGTACAGTGACAACTGAAATTAGAGAGGGAAATAATCACTTCTTGTCAAGTCCTAAGAGATGTCCTGCAAGTAGCAGCAGCTGTGCTTGGTTGTTGGAACTGGCAGAAGTCATCCATCTCTCTTTTCCCTATATTCTTACAATGGTGCTTGACTGGGGTCATATCTCCCTGGAGCTACAGAGGGAATTCCCACTGAAAATGGGTGCCTCCATCCACCCTGCTGTTTGGTTCTTGGGCACCTGCCTGCATTCCTCTCCCTGCAGTGCACTAATACCAACAGGTGCTATTCATACCCATGGACAGACAAAAAACCCTTTCACTTCTTTTTGTACAAGCAGAACTCTTAAAGCATATTTTTAATGCAGAAGTTTAATGGCAGGTCTCATCTGTGGCATCCAACCTCTTCTTCCTTCCTCTTTTCCTCCTTCCCTTTCAAGCAACACGAGAATGATCTGTGTTTGCTCTCTTGAAGCAGCCATATGGCCAGCAATATGTTACTAGATGTGTGTTCTCTTCTTTCCCCCTCCCATCAGCACTCTTACAGTGGGAAAATAAGCAGTCCCCATTCCTTTGTACTGCTGGGGGAGGGGAGGAGGCTGGATCCTCTGCCCACCCCAGTCACATTGCTGCTGCTGTGAGTATATGATGGAAGTATCAGCTTCAAGCTTGCAGTCCCTGACACTGCAAGGGCCAACCTCTGCCCCAACCCCAGAAATGGATTTGGTTATTAGGGAATTTCAAAAATTTCAGTTTTATTTATAGATAAGCTGGTTAATTATTTATTATCCCTGTTTTATTAAACATAAAACACTGCTGCTTGTGAAGGAGAACAAATGCAATCCCTTGTGAAAGATAATAAACATAATAAAACGAATCAGCGTGCAAGCAAAGGATCCTTTATCTGGATGTTCTTTTATTTGCATCCTTGTGATATATGGATCTTTGTCATTCTGCTCTGATGAAAGGTGATTACATTCTCTCTTATTTTTTCCCCCTCTTCTTCCTCCACTCTCCATTAGCACCATCTAAATCCCTTACTTTTCATTAGAGGCTTGTTTTATTTGTAATTAAGCAGTGATGCAGACATATGTAATGTTGCATTTGAAAGATGCTCTCAGCTCTATTTGAAAGCTAGAGATTCTGAACAGGGTGCATTAGGGTTAATTACCTAATAATTTACAGTATTAAATGCAGCTGCAGACACTGATTTTTCACTAATTGTGGCACCAAATAAAGAAATAAAATTTGCTCATATTCAAAGACTGCAGCTGTCAAAAAGCCTTTGAGGCATTTGTATGCCCTTTCTTTCTCCTTGGCTTCAGTGGCACTCAAGCAGCAGTAGGACATCATCCAGAGAACTGGGATGTCACCATGTTCATTTTACAATTTTCTTAACATAATTCAGATTTCAAAACTACGTGAATTGGCTGTTACTGAATTAGAGGATATCAAATGTGTCAAGCTATGGAGGCAATGCAAGTAGTGTTTGATGATGTTTGTTGGAAAGATGACTCTGAGGGCCCCACAACCCAAAGATGCAAGCACATCTTTGTGCTTGTCCTGTCTTAAGTCCTGCAAAAATATCTGGACAGTCATGTTGCTGTAATAATTAATTAGTATCTATCAGAAACATATATTTTGGTTCCTTGGTTGTGTTTTGGGTGGTGGTACTTTGTTTTTTTGTTAGTTTTACATTAGATGTTCATGACATTTAGCAGTATAATCTATTTTCTAGTTCAATTCTTGCTCCAATTTCCTCCCAATTCCCCCTTTATTAATTTCACTCCTTTACATAGGACCAGAGGAAGGACTTTGAGTCTCTGCCTCCCCAGTGAACTCAGCCCTCAATCCAGGAGCTGACTTCAGTCCAGAGATTATGTCAGGGGTCTCTTGGTTCCCTATACTTTCATTTTCTTATGCTGACTATGTAGAGTGACTGTGAAAGTACTCCATATATTTTTGGATATGACACATAGCTGTGTTTCACCCTTCATAGCAAGCTCTCACTATTAGATGTAAAGGGTGTACAAAAACATTAATGACATTTAGCAAATACAAATGATTTTAAGGCTCACCAACCTTCCAGATTTCTGAGCTGAACTTAAAGCAGCACACAGAAACCATGAAGAGCAGCAACAGAAAGCAGCTCTCCTGAAAAGATGTCGGCCTTTCTATGCAAGAAGGACAAAAAGATCAAACTCCAACATTCTATGCTGCAGATGGTCAAACGCTCCACT
Organism: Cyrtonyx montezumae; assembly: GCF_038088225.1. Lineage (NCBI taxonomy): Eukaryota > Metazoa > Chordata > Aves > Galliformes > Odontophoridae > Cyrtonyx > Cyrtonyx montezumae. Next base: position 12,418,946 of record NW_027072100.1, on the reverse strand, counting down.
TTCTGCTTCCTGCAATTCTCTTTGGTGCTAAAAATCCATTCTGACATTTTTCCATTAAAGGTTTCTTAGAAGTCTCAGTCCAGAATGAAATAGGCCTTTATCTTTCAGCTGGATTCCAGACTAATCATTTCAATTAAATGCTTCACTCCTTTCAATTTCTTATGGAGGGAAATGAGTTACTCAGGGTACGTGGTCTCCTCTGTCTGACACTTCTTATACTCAAGGAGAAGCACATCAAAAGGAGACCAGGAATTCCCTATCATCATAGCTTTTAATTAGCTAACTAAAGTTAATTAGACAAAATAACCTAGAATGCATCCTGGGGCCTAGAAAAATGCTAAGAGTTTTGTTTCGATGTATCACAAAACTCTCATCATTAAGTACCAAAAGCCATTAACTCCCGAAGAGTTATGCCTGACAAAACTGCTAAACAAAGGGTGATTTACTGAGAGCTCAGCAAACCAAGCACTCACTTCATCTTCAAAGTACTGTTTTTTCATCCACTGCTGAACTGTGCAATCTTTATATTTAAAGGGAAATTGATATCATTGATTAAATACAATAAAAGCTATTCCATAGGACACCATTGCTAAATCTAGCTGCTGGAAAAACAATTTTTAAATGCAACTGATAAAAATGAGTTTGAATTTCTCATAACTAGGCGCAACAACTACAACGCACAGTATAAGAAGCAGAGAATTGCATGTTCCATCAAGGAAACATATGACACCGATTTGAAAAGTCTCCTTACATCCCTGCTTGTTTCTCACGCACGCATCTCCTTACAGCCAGCAGTTCGTTGAATGGCTTTTACTCCTATCCAGAAGATGCATGCAGCATCACTCACACAGTCCCAACCCCGAGCACAACCAAATCCCCAGCACCGAGCAGCTCTCGCAGGCGTGGCCCTCAGGCTCTGTCCCACTTATCCCCCTGCTGTGCCTGGCCCCATCCCCCTTACACCAACATCTCTTAGAGTGGAAGGCAATTCCGCAGTGCCACTGCTGCTGAATTTCCACCCCAGCACTGAATTTCTCTTTTTATCAGTCTCACAGTAGCTGATAGCAGCAGTTGAATTGTCTAATAAGGTCTCCTATGTAAATGTACAGTGGTATATTAAAAGGCACAGAATGAAGTAAATTATTACATCGTGACATAAGACTTTGTGTGCAAAGTGGTTTCTAGTAAATCTGTTTAAGGAGGATCTTTTCTAATGTAACACACTTCATTATAAAAAGCAACAGCCCAGCTCTGAGATATTTCATTTTACATTGTTTTTCTTTGAGAAATCACAGTAAAGAAGCTGTACTGAAAGCTTTATCTGAAGCAATAACCTTCCAGGATGTTCAAATATAATGAATCGCATTGCTCAAAAGTAGGGCTTCCAGTAGAGTGTATGGACCTGCAGATCTTTGCTAGGCATCAACTCTACCAAGAGAATGTCATCGTTTAAACATCAGGATTAAATTTTTCATTATATTCTTCACATTTTTCATTACATGTGGAATAAGGAAGAAAATACAACAAAAGCCAACACTTGGCTAAAAGTGCTGACACATCCCCAGGCTGAGGTACGTAAGAGCTGATAAGGTCATAAATATATTCCTTTCATATTTGTCAGAAAAGCTATTAACTTGAAATTTAAAAAGACAGTAGAATCCCAGCTAGGGTTTTGTAATTTGCAGAGAAACCACAGCAAAGCCCACTTTTGTAATGTAGCTAGATTAACAAAATTTCCTTCTGCATTATAAAGCAATTAATTGTTCTGAGGCAGCTGCATGGTCGGACTCAGTGCTGGCCCAGTTTGTACCTCCGTGACACAAAGAGATCCTGTGGAGTTTTCACAGGGACCATGCTACCGGAGCACACACGAGGCATTCTGAAAACCTTAACAGACAGGAGGATGTAGCAGGGATGTAGAGCTCCTCAGTGGCTCTGTAAAACCTTTGTTAACCATCAGGACTAATTTTCTTACTGCACTTTGGCCTGGAGAACAAAGAAGTAACAACTGAGCTCCTAGAATGTATGCTTCACTCAACCCTGGCCACATGCTGAATGCCTGAAGTATCCAGAAAGGATGAGACAGAAGCTTCCTTCATTAGCACCATGTAATGACAGAAAGTGCCAATCCTCCTACACAGAGATGCCGAAGTAGCAGGTCAAGTTCCCTGCCTCCTTGTTTTCAAGCCTGTTAATGGGACTTCTGTTGGATAGGCTCTGCAGTCCTTCTCATTAAGAAAAGATCTTATATGTGATGCTGAAATGCCTTCAAATCTAGGGCTGGGGAAAGAAAATACAGCTCTGCTCCTGGTTAGGAGCTGTCTGAGTCCATGCAGGTTTCAAATGCAAAGTCAAAAGAAAATACCTCACTCAGTTCCTGAGAAACTGCAGACCCAGCAAATGAAAGGCTTTAGCCACAGACACATGAAAGCAAGTAAGAAGATTTTAGCCATGTCAAATGGAAAGCAGAAACAAGCAGAGTGGCCCAACTGACAGACCAAGACTTCTAAATCAGCCTCTGGATTTGCAAATGGTTTGTATTTAAAGGGATTGAAAGGCTATCGTGGACAAAAGGAGAATAAAGCAAAGACAAAGTATACAAATTTGAGTGCACTACAGCTGTTGAATGCAGTTGCTCAGGAGAAACGTGCTCTAGTAGCAGACAGATAAACTTCCCTGACATTCCTCTGAAATTCACATACACCAATGTAAGTTTATCTTAACCCTAAACAGAGCTTTAACAAGCTGGTTCACATGGGATGGTGTAAATGGGTATCCATAGCAGTGCCTTAAGTTGCTGACAAGTCCACAAACTTCGAGGCAAACCACCCGAGAGCTCTGCTGAGTTGTAAACCTGCAGGAACTGGAATGAGAATGAATCAAGCTGAAGTCCCAGTATGAAATACATATTATTTTTTCCCCCACATCTTCTGTAGAAGTGCTTCCATTTCAGGTTTAGATATGACTTTCACTAAAACCATATGGGTCAATTAGGATTCCGTGCACTGAATTCAGTTTCCTCATCCATCGAAATCCAAAACGCAAGACTGCAATCTAGAACTCTCTTAACACCTCACTCTGTAATGCTTCACTATCTGGAGTAAATTGGCCGTATCAAAACAGAAGACTTAGTACTGTTGGTGTTGGACATGTTGCATTGCCTCTGAACACATTATTCAACATTTGAAGAGCAAGCATCCTCATCTTAAAACGCTTATGGTCACGGAGAAAATTTCTGCACCGTGAGACAGACCTGAGATTTCCTCTTTGAGCACTGTCCTTAGCCTAGCACAGCAAGAGACATTCTGTTAGTTTCTTACTCAATATTCCTTTTTAAACTAGTGCCTACCACTGCAAGGTCTCTTCTGGTGATGCAACAAAGGGTTACAGAGGTGCATAACCTTAGGGATGGAAGCAGGTGGATTAAACTCAGGGAGATGGCTTCAGCTTTCAGTGCTATATCTGCTTAGTTGTCTGCTGGATCTTGGCCTGCTTACACACGTAATGATTATGTACAGAGGACTGTTTAAGATCTGACTTACAATTCTAAATAGTCGAGGGATCTTTCTTAGAGTCTTTACTTTTGTAGTACTGAAAAGATTATGGTAACTCAAGAATTTATCCGGTAGATTGGTTCGCTTTTCACAGCTCAGAAGACATAAATAATGCCTACTCTTCTCAAGTTAATTTAAGTTGGATTTGGGATGGCATCAGTTTAAATCTCATCCTAAAATTAAATCAGTCTTTATTCAGCTTTAAAACATGCTAAATTGTTCAGATGTTCTAAAAGTCTTCTTCCTTATGGCTTCTGAGTGAAATTCTACATTTATTTAATAAAGCAGCCAGGATTTACTACACTGGTAGTGGTAAGCACTTTTTACTTTCCTCAAGACAGATTGGAGTTGACTGTATCCTTTTTTTTGCTACAACTGCACAAGTTTACAAGTCACAATTGAATTACCAAACTGAGGAAAATAAAGATTATTCCTGTGGGTGCAGTGCAGGTTGCAGACTTGTTTTCTTTTAAAGAGGGGTTTAAAGAATTAGCAATAAACGGTATCAACTGCAGCTAGAAAATGATGCTGACTTTTACTTTGTGGGGACCCTAAGGGGCAGCATGAAAACTGAATCCCTTAGCTGAGGCTTCCAGAAGAAAAAAAAAAAAAAAGGAAAAAAAAATCTAATGATGCCTTTTGAACACTTTACATTTGTATTTTGAGTATAGGCAAAGAGATTGAGCTCACAGACAGCCCTGCAGCACCTAAATGGTTACTCATTCATTTACAGTAGATTTCTATCGCCACTGGGAATGTATGAGATGAGGACGTTTCTATTGACAGGCACTGATAATGGGGCAAGGCAGGCAAATTTCTCACCTTCAGCACAATCCTCCAGTTACACAGTGCCTGAACAGGTGAGGGGAACACCGTGCTGACCTGGACAGGTACTGCTGCCCCAAAGATGTTATCTACCACCAAATAACCAACACTGAGGTCTAGAGGACAAACTGAAAGGAAAACAGAACACCAGTTGGATGGCTCTAAGCTGATGCAGTATCATCATGTCTCAATAGGCAGAGACCTCTCTGCAAAGGCTTTTTGCTTGCTTCTTTTTCAAGTTTGCAAATATCTAAAGGAAAACGAAATTGGGAACCACTTAATTTTCCTCCATGGAAGGTACTCACTCATTTTGTCCAGCTCTGCTGAGCAGGTCTCTCATCTTAAAATCCTTACAGTATATACTCAGCAAAGTTCTCACATAATGGTGACTCTGACAAATCATCAGAGCTTAGAAATGCTCAAAAATGTTATCTTGCACTGCACCTTTGCTGGAAAGCCTGTTCAACCCAATTCTATGTCTTAGCCAAGACTGATATTGACAGATACAAAAACCTCACAGCTTTTTCCACCAAATGTATGTGCATTAAATTCAATACAACTTCCTTACACAAACTGGTGGCTTGGATTACATTCTGCAAGCCAGAATTTTAAACTCAGCTTTTTCTCAGTTTCTAACATTCTCATTCAATCAAAGTTATATGCCCTCAGCCACCTAAGAGACCTAAAGAAAAGTATCTTCTATACTCATGCAGTTAAATAATCCCCGTACAAAATGTACATGACAGCTGAATCACACCCAGTGAGTCACTGCTTGCAATAGACTAAACCTAGACTATCTGACTCAACCTGTATTGAATTCAAGACAGCTAAGATAGATGGTCTTCTCCAGAAACTTCTATTCTTTCTGCAGGAACTCAACTAAATGGGCCAGAAAAAACAAAATGCACAATGGCACTGTAGAATTCTCATCTACAGCTTCAGCCACCTTAACATTCCCGTGTTTTACATAGTCATTCTTCAGGTCTTTTCATTATTTGGATCACAGTTTTGCTTTCTAGAAACAAACCAGTCTGTTTCTCCTAAAGAAATGAGCAATGCAGTTTCTTTAAACATGTACATCAGGTTATCTTCTGCCTTTTTAGCTATAAATCTGCAGAGCACAGATCCGTAGCAAAGCAAACTAAAAATCAAGGCATAATTGCATGCCTTCAACTTAAGAAATTCAGCCTATTTACTCAGAAAACCTCTTCCTTAACTTTACTATCAGACAACATTAATAAAGGCTGCCTTTGTTTGAGAATATGCTCACTGTAAATAGAGTTTAACTTGCAAAACAAATGGGGATTAGAGAAAATAAGACGTTTAAACAGAGTAAAACTCAAAGGCTTAGGAGCATGTCCACGCACAGAGGGCCTCGACACTGGCCCAGCACAGACTTCCCTCCTGCCATTAGAGTACAGTTTTGTCATGCCAGCAGGAACTCAGCTCATTTCTTAGTAGGTACACTGTTCATACCCACACTTGCCCTCTGCTCCGTTTGCCCCAGGGGTAGCAGTAAATTCAGCCATACATGTCGGTACAGAAATAAAGCTCTTTTATTGGCCAATCTGCAGTGCTTTGCTCTATGCTTCTACATCTAGATTCCTCCAGCAGGATAAAGGCCATCAGGTTACAAGATGGTGGCCTCAACAGGACAGGTCGGTACCATGCATGGTAGAAAAGTATCGCACATATAAGCAGAACGTGGTCAGGAAATCGACCAAACTGGACAACAGCTCAAGAACGTGATGGGGTTAACTCAGGTTGCATGGAAATCAGCTTTGTCATTTCTGCCCCTCTTATTTTTTCCATCAAACATCACAGGAAATAAAAACAAAACCAGACCAAATTCCCCTTCAGGAATGAACTACTCTTAGATCATTTCCAATTCCATGGATTTTTTTGCAGCTGAGCAGAACCAGAAGACATAAGGAGAAAAAAAAGGGGGTGGGTTGGGGGGAATAACCTTCTAAAAAATTAGGGAAACGATGGAGACTGATTTTCTTTGCACACATTCCCCTTAGTGCTCTTGGTTAAGAAAGGTTCCTCCCTCCTTTTCCAAACAACAACATATAAATAACTTCAGCTCAGCATCTAAGACAATGTCTTTCCTCAAAGGAGCCATTTCCATCCAGACAACAATAGCACAAAAAATATGATGTTGTGGCATGTGCCAACCACTGCAGTCTGTCATTGGGGATCTTCATTCACACACATTGTGTCATCTGGTTAATGCTGCCTTTCGAAGACAAAGAGTTCTAATATTATAAAGAGCTCTTGGAATATGACAGGTAGCTGTAATGAATTGCTAAGGTAAAGCATATTACCAACTCACAAACCTTTATAAAAAGAGGAGAAAAATATGTCTGCTTCTCTGCCTTAGCTCATATTTCCTATTAATGGCTCAGCTTTCTTCTTGTGATTGTGACACACTGCTTCTTGCGTTTATCTTCTCTATCCTAAATTCAGCTTGTGGAAGTACTGCATGTACCGCAGACCTGCCCTCCTGGGGGCTAGCAAAAAGCTAAGATCAAAAATAAATAAATAAATAAATAAATAAATAAATAAATAAATAAATAAATAAATAAGAAATAGAGTTGATTGCTAATGTTGGGTTTTAGGGCACTTAAAAACTGTTTTTTCTAGGAGGATGAATGCTGTAACAGAGATCTAAATAACATGTAAGTTAAGATACAGCAATATGCTCTTAATTCCAAAACACCTCAGCAGAATGAATGGGACAAGCAGCAGTCTGAGCCCAGCTACAGTCCCTGGGCCTCCCTATCTCAAATCAAATACAGAACAAATATAAATTAAATATATAGATTTGAAAATAGAGATCTCATTTTAAGGAGATAAGAATATATGCTCCTCACTTGGCCAGAGGCTTTCACATGTGCTCATGTTTTTCTGTTCCAGCCACAGAGCTGACGTTGCAGCACAGACACAGGAAGACAGAGGTGAAAGGAATGGAGACAGAGAGAAGAAAGCCAGCAGATCTAAAGCCTGGCCCTTTCTGCACGAGGTGTCCTCCTCCAAGCAGCTCTTCTAGGAGAAACTCCCATTGATACAACAGTGATGTGGGACCAGAGAATGGGAACAAGCTCCAGCTCTGCAAGGCAGCTCCAGCTGTGGTCACACAGCCAATGCTGCTCCTTCTGAGACCGTTCACTGAGAGATGCAACCCTGGGCATCCCACCCTGCTGCTCCCAGCAACTGCTCCGTGCTTCTTCCCTTCACCACCAGCAAAACCAGGCAGGCATTGCCACTTTAGAGGCAGAGGAGGAAAATTTAGAGCATTTCTATCAAAATACATCTCCTGATTGAATGATTTCCCAGTCTTTGGTTCAAGTTTAAATGACCATTAATGACCCAGAAGCATTTTGCCAAGGGGAAAATCAACAGCATATTAAGAGCTGAGCATTATTGCTGAACACTGAAGGCAGCTTTCAAGGATCATAAGTTTACACACTGAAGGAGTTGGATAAATGGATCATTCCAAGGAGTACACTAACACTTTTAATACCATTCTTCTTCCATCTGTGCAGGGACTACATCTCAGTTACGTTACATAGGTATCAATGGAGTGAGCTTTCAGATTGCACTGACTTCATACAGATGTACTGCTGTTCCCCTCTGAAATTAACTCCGATGGAAGACAAACTGTTCATAATAACATGCATGTTATGTGCTGCAATCACTGCTATTTTTTATGCATACATATACATGCTTATTTTCCATAGCAGTGATACACTCTGATCCTTCATAATGGACATTTTTACTATATTTCTTAGAGCAGTAAATCATTTGCCTGCTCTCCAGGTCCTTCCACTTCCACCCAAACTGCAGTGCACTGTGCAGAACCTATACAGTCCCTATCAAACAACCTTTTCCTCAACTGACTTATCCTATAGGAATGTTTCCATTCCTTCTGAAATCCAAAAAAACACTGCATGTTGGAGTAAATATATATTAGGAATTTGGACACAATTCCCTATATTTGTATTGGCAGCATCAACCACCAGCCATGAGCAGACTTCGCATCCCTGAAATAACCATTTAGAGCAGTTAGAGCAATAGGGCAGACAGCACTTTGATAACAACTGAAGAAATGGGGAACAGAACACCTAAAACAGCAATCTGCACCAGTGCTTGTGTTGTGAAGAAGGTCCCTGATTTTGGGATGTTCTCACATTCAGAATGTTTTAATTTAGAGCCGTATCCTTCATGACCTGCAAGGCACAAACTGAACTCCGCATATATTTTTGGGCAAGAGGAAGGGAGGTTTCATTAGCAGCTCCTATGAAAATGATTTTCAGTTGATACTCAGTTTAACTGCACCGAAGTTTAACACTGATGGCAAAACCTATAGCATAGGTCTCAACCCAAATCCTTTGGAATCAGTGTGATTCTTAGCATTAACCTCCTCAAAGCCAGGATTTCTGCTTAATTGCTTTCAAATAAAGTGCATAGGTTATTTCTAGTTCACTCTGATTACCCCTAGAATTCCACCAGACTGAACTAGGTCAGCTCACCTGCCTCCCAGGGCACTTCCTGTGAATCCAAAAAGCTCATACTGTGCATATAATTATTATACCCAATTAAAAAAATAGCATGAAGTGACTTCCAAAAGCCAAAGGTCAAAAATTCAGCTAACATATATTAATCTTTATTATGTAACAGAGACATAATTAATGAATTTATGACGTTCGTATGACCTGTACAAAAAACCAAAAAGAGATTGCACCAAGTTAGGTACTTGCTATTTGGATTTCATATTTGTTGAACATATGATCTAAAACTATATACAGTTGTGGAGTTAAGGCAAAGCCAGATGATACCTTTAACACAACAGAAGGTTTGAAGAATAGGCATTATTACAAACAGGGGGACAAATTTCCAACTAATAAACTTCTGTGTCTAAGGAAGGAATCCCTCAAGTTTTCAATTGCTATCAATCACATTAATTAAAATTGAAGAGTAAGTGTGAGATGCCCTGAAGGACAAAGCTGCTCTGAAAATTGCACCTGGATGGCCGCCTCTAATTCCAGTGAGTATTTTTCTTAATGGTTATCAACTGCTCTTGTTTTTGGGAAGTGTGGAGAAGAGGAATAGTTTGCACATCCCACTAAAACCCAGCCATGCACTCAGCTTTCTGCGGGCAAGGTGCAATTGTGACTGGTGACAGCATAGATATATGGGTGAACCATCCCACACAGTACACAGAGGAGGAATGAAGTCAGTCACTTAACATAAATAATTACCTTTCTCAAGACAATGGAGTAACTCATGTTAGCTAAGTCCCAGTGACAGAAACACCAATATATCAATATACAGTTCTTTGGCAGCAACACACTAACTCTTGATCGAAGTCTGAACTCAAACTCTGCTAAATTATAGACCTCGTTGCCCATCCTTTCATCATAAAGGAAATCCACTTCTCTCATGAATCCATAAGTCCAATAAATAAAATCTGAATAAATCTTGCAGGCGGATTTAGACTGTAACATTAAGCATAGGTATTTATCGTCTGCTTTAGTCTCAGTCCAAATATACTGTATTTAAACACACAAAATTCTGTGAAACTTCTGTGTAGTTCAGATGGGGCCAAAAATCCATAAAGAGAATCCATATTCACCCATGAAAAACCAATAAGGAAACATCAATCCCACGATGACAGAATGATCTTCATGTGACAAAGGCAATGACAACTCCACAACTGGATGAACGTCACAGGAAAATTGACTTTACAGGGGAAAGACCAGAAAGCCAGAAAACGTAGAATACTGCCATCCACCGACCAGATTACCTTTCTCCAACTTCAGATAAACCTTATCCTCCTTGTCTAGATAGAGCAGGACTCCATTAGTGGCAGCTTCACGTGTGACATCCTTGTCCCCAGCAAAAGCAGAGATGACTGGCTTCCCATTGAGCATCAAATTAACCTGCACGAGAAAAAGCACTGAAAAGCTCTAATTAACAGGAAAACATCAACAAAAATCACTGAATGTTAACTACAGTGCCACTGGTAGGCTGTGGACAAGCCCTTTTGTTTCCTGGCCTTGATCTGCAGCTGAATGCAATCAGTGGAATGCCATCCCCCCGCCTGCAATGGCTCGGGCTCAGCATGAAGGATAACGAGGTACTGGTTGCATGAGTTGTTAATTATTGGCCTGGCAGCCCTGTCTGTGCCCACTCTATGGTGACATGGATCTGTGAGCACAGTTTTGCTCCACTTCACTCACATCACTAGTCATTCAGTCACATATAGCAAAGACATTTTCATGAGACTTTATAGGCACCTAATGAGATTTCAGAAGTACCTTAGTTGTATAATGAGGGATTACACTCCACTGAGAGGAAAGCATACATCCCTCCTATCAATGGCTGCATTTTAAAGTCTAGAACAGACCTTCAGCTTTATGTGTTTCAGTAGTGAACCCATTCTTCCACAGAACACTTCTGAAGTCAGCACAGCCCCTGCTCCAAACACATCACACAGGTTCTGGGTAAATGATGACAGGAAGGGCTGGGACGTGGGCAGGTCCACACACCTCCATTTCCCCAGAGACAAACTGTTCATTTTCTTCTTTTTAAACAGCTACAATGCAGTCACAAAGGTATGAATATGAAATGCCTGTTCATATGGAGTGTTCTGGCCTTGCACACACTTCCACCAGTTTTAACAGGAGTCACAGCAAAAGCCAGTTAAGCAGAATCTGGCCCTGATTTGGGATTCACTTATCCGGGAAATCCACTTAATCAGGTGTCCCCAGGGAACCAATTTCAGTTTAATGATACTTAATGGCACTAACAGATGTTTCAGAGGCACAGCATTATCACTTACATAGGAGGAAGAGTTAGCAGTGTTTAAGGCTGCACATGGCTGGCACTCAAGCTGGTTTGCCCCATGGCAGAGCTTTCAATCCTTCCTGATACTATCACACAGGCACAAAAGGACACCAGGAGTTTGCTCCTGGCTTGGTTTGGCTTTCTTTGTTCTGTAGGGGGACAGTTTCCCTGCAGGGCACCTCACAGCTCATTTGGTGACAGCAGGAGGCACATCACAGCTTTGCCTCAGATGGTCTCATGTGAACTGTGCCAAAATTGAGCCAACCAAACCCACCCATCACTTCTGAAAAACCTCGCTGATGAAAGATGTGGGTCACGTGGCAGGCCATGGTGTTCTCTGTTACACACCCCAGCTCCCAGGTTTGAGTACCTGGCATGTGAAACACCAAGGTCTGCCCTGGACTTCCAGAACCGAAGCCCTGACATCTTTCCTGGCAGCACATAATTTAAACCCAATAACGAGGGCTGACATCTGGTCATTCCAGGCCATATCAACACTTGTTATTTAAGGGAGTGAAAGGAATCAAGTCAGAGCTCACTAAATAGCTTACAAGCTCATTACAGGGGAATTCAGGATGTCAATATTTCATCTCAGACCCTTATCTTCAACCTGAATGAAACAGACTTGAAGTCATAAGCTGAGGGTGAATTGCCACAGGGCTGTGGGGATGGCTTTATGCGTTCTCTGCCATTCACACCTTTCTCAGGAGCTGTACTGGCAGCCCAAAACCAGGTCTGCACAAAGAGAAACCCAAAAACCAGGGCTGCACCCCTGCAGAAATCAGCTTTGTCTCAGCTCTTGCACACTGAAAACCATCTCCAATGGCAAGACAGGTCAGGGGAAAAGCATCAGATACTTCTGTAGATGCAATGCTCTCACAGGTGGAAACAAGACATTATCCTACATCTAGAAAGCCAGTACGTATGTCACAGGCATTGCACGACATGCAGTGAAGATTAAGGAATGGGCTTTGAACAATCTGCTTTTGGTTCAACAAGGAAATGTTTGGGAAATTAGAATAACTTATATTTAATTTTCGGCTGCTATTAAGCTAAAGAACAAAAAAGAAGAAAAAAACCCAACAAAACGTGTAGAATCACACTATTTTTTTTAGAATATGAGACATCTTTTACGCATTGAAAAGTGAGTTTAAAGGTTCCCTACAGGGATATAATGTTTTGGTTGTTGCAGAACAAACCCACCGCCTCAGCCCACAGCGGACTGGGTTCATGAGCATCCATCTGGCACCGTGACCTGGCAGCCAGGTGATGAGATGTCCCCAAACAAGCAGAAACACTATGTGTCCCCACACTGTCTCATGTAGCAAAACAGCTCTTTTCCAATAGCATTTATGCAACCAAGTGAAATTCAGAGACGTACTACTCTACTCAGTTCATTCTGTTTCGTACTTCATGCTCACCCACGTGGGTTCTCACAGCAAAGCTATCCGGTGTATCTCAGGTGAGGATCCTGCCTCATTACAGCTGTTCAGTTTAAATATATTCACTCTGCTGCTGGGAGCTGTACACCACGGGTTGCTGTGAGCTAAGCTGTTCCTTCTTGACAGTGCACTAAACACTCCTGTGTTCCATCTAGATTCTATGGTGAATAAACAACTCAATGAAGAGATTGCATGGGCGTACCTGGATTGTTTGGCTCTGGTAGACTTTAATCACGTGAAAACTGAAACTGTAAATTCCTTTTCTCGGTGATACAAAGACAGATTCCAACGTGAAAAAATTGCCCACGTTTACAAGGATCTACAAACAAAATGTGTACATGGGAATTAGCATAGGCATTCAGCACTGTGCAAAGCATGCAGACTATCCACTGTAGAAACCATTCACCCCAGGAAATTTCCCATCTATGTCTTTTTATTCATTGTTTTATCATCTCGTGTCAAAGTATTACACATAAAATGGATGTTTAGTTGTACCTATAGTACAGCCTTACAATAAATAAGCTGAGGGGGAAATCTGTCTTACTTTCTACTATCTCACAACTACACGATCTTTATTCTGCACGTTTAGAGGATATTAAGAAAAGGCACTTTTGTTCATCATTCAAAGATGACATCAAAACACAGACTCTCAGAGCGGCACACCAGCTTGGGATAAAAAGAAATGGCCAAGTCTACTCCACCTTCCTGGAAGTAAGAGCATAAAGAAACACCACAGTTCATTCACAGCTCAGTCAGACTGGGCTCTGGGAGTGCCTGGTGGATGAGCACCATGTGTCCGGGAGCCTCTGCTGCTTTCTGCATGTAAGCACTCGTCACAATTTGAGACTGGTTAAACAGAGTGAAGGAACAAGAGGAACGCACCAAATAAGTGCATCAACCATGTGATGGATATCTCCTTTAGTGTCTACTTTTTATTTCTTCTCACTCAGCTATGCTCTATTTTTAATTGACGTTTCCAGGCTCCTTTATGCCATACACAGCCCTGGGAAGCCACGAGGAATGCCCACAAAGTTGGGGTGATGCAAACAGCATAAAGCTGTGCAGTAAGCCTGGCTCCAGCTGGCACGACACTGTAAACTGTTCAGTATGTTAGGAGATAAAGATTAAAGCGAGCGTCAGCCTCAGTTACCTGCCCTAGGGCAGGAGCTCCCGCATGAAATGCGTGCTGGTATCCGCGCCCTGAAGCGATGGAGAAGAGAGGGGCTGTGCTACGAAACTGTGATTTTAGAGAAAACTTAAATGAATTTTCCCTGTAAATCGTTCCTCTTTCCCCTCTGGATCTCCAGGGACGGGAGGCAAATGGAGAGCCGCGCGGTACCCAACCCCCCCTCCCCCTAACTGCGTCCCAAACTCCGGTGGGAAATAGCGGAGGACGCGGGGGTGCGGCAGGGGCACCTGTTGCGCGCAGCGCGGCCCCGCGGGGCCTCCGCTCACCTGGTCGAAGTAGATGATGCGCGTCTTGTTGCTCATCTCGGACGGCTCGTGGTTGGTGCTCCTGACGGCCGAGAAGGCGACCTTCGAGTTGGCCGCCCTCACCGAGATGCCGAGCGGGGAGGAGGACGAGCCCTTGGCGTCGGTGGTCGGGTTGGAATCGCACACCACCAGGCACTTGCCCTCCAGGACGATGGGCTCCGTGTCGTTCTGTGCCCGCGCCGCGGGGCCGCCCATCGCCAGGGCCAGGAGCACGGCGGGCAGCAGCCGCCAGCCCATGGTCCGCACCCGCGGCCGCTCCGCGCCCCGCTCCGGCCACCGCGCACCCGCGGCTCTCCCGTCCGCAGCAGCGGCCGCCGCTCCGCGCGCACCTCCCCGCAACGCCGCTCTGAAAGTCTTCTTTCCGCCGCCTTCTTCCCTCTGCCTCTCTCTTTTTTTTTCTTTTCTTTTTTTTTTTTCCTCCTCTCCGTCTTCTCCTCCTCCTCCTCCTCCTCCTCCCGCCACCACTTGGTGCCTTTTTTTTTTTTTTTGCCTTTTTTTTTTTGCCTTTCCTTCTTTCTTTACTCCGCTGCTTTCGCGAGCTCTTTAAAACGCGCCACCAAAAGCAGCCGAACAAAATAAACGCTTTTATTAAAAAAAAAAAAAAAAAAAAAAAAAAAGGAAGGAAGAAAGAAAGAAAGAAAGAAAAGGGAAAAAAAGCAGCCCTCGGGTGAATTATTGATGAGAGACAGGTGACGAAGAAATAAAACCACTCGACGTTGCCATGCTTGCTGCTGCCGGCTGTGTGTCTGGTTTGAGCTGGAGATGCGGGATGCTGAGAGCAGAGAGGCGGGAGCTCACTCCGCCGCCTGATCCCGGTCCGGTACCTGCCTCTCTCTCTCACTCTCTGCCACAGTCCCCGAAGAGTTATGTCACAACGAACCTGCCCATCGCTCACCTAGCTGGGCTCCATTAGGAGAGACCTTCCTCCTGGAATTGCCCCCTGTAGACAGGCACGCTCGTCTTCCCAGGCAACTTTTACAGCAGCTGCAAAGCCAAAGGAAAGCAACGTGTCAGTGCAACGTCTCCTGTTTCCAAAAAGAGGCGGGGGCAAAGAGTTGCAGCCTGGTTGGGAGGCAGCATCTCAACCTGGAGCAGTCCCACGGGTCGCAGCCCCCTTCGTTTTGGCACTGCACCCGACCCAGCCGGGGCACACAGCCTCAGAGCCCGGCCCGCGGCACCGCTGGAAGATGCACGCTGCCCGGTGTCACCTCGTGGTGCTGCCAAACGGCTGCTTCTGGGAATGGTCTCATTCGACCTCCGCCTGGTAATAGTTTCTTGTTTTGACACGTGCCAAAAGGATTGCAAGAACGGTGGGATCCTTTTGCTTCACATTCCCTCATGTTTCTTGATTCTTACAGATGTGATTGGTTTGGTGCCACCAGCGGCTTCTGGAGCACATTTCTTGCTTCACCTAATGCAATGATCCACTGAGATCACCTCGTGGTGAAGCCTGTCTGCCTCCAGGGACGGATGGAAATGTGCTCCCAGAAGCAGAATCAACTCAATACCTCACCATCTGCAGCAAAAGCAACGTGCCCACTGTTTGTACAAAATGGGGAGTAAGATGTTTAGATTAATACACTCCAATACAGTGAGTATTTTTTGCACATAACAGGTTTGCAACAACAGTGTCCCATGTCAACCACTGTGAGCAGCCTTCATTCCCTTCCTGTCCACAGCAGCCCAGAGCTGCCAGAGCCATCTGTAGCTGCTGGAGCTGCAGCCCCCAGCACTCCCACTGCCTTCAGGGAGCCATAGAGCAGCCACCAAGTCCCCTTAGCTAGCAATAAATACAATCTTCTGTAAAAGTCAGAAAGCCAGATGCAAATTTTAAGGAAACCCTTTGGTCAGACAAGGGTTAAAAAAGAAATGCAGTGATATCCTCTTCTTCCAGTGACACCAGCAAAGATGAAACGTCAAGTTGAGAAGAGCCACTTGCTGTAAACAAGGAAAGGAAACAAGCAAGGAAGCAAAGATTTGCATCATAACACTGTTTCTTTTGTAGAAATTGGATCTGTAGATAAAAGGGTTCATGCCAACACACAGGAGCACCTGTCTGGAGAACTCTTGCAAAGGAGAACTGTATGAAAACAGCAAGACTCTGCTCCACACTGTTTTGTAAATAAATACCTACGTATAAATAATTCCACGCTATTTCAATCTCATCTGCACCTCATGCTGCTCCGTGGCCTCTCAGCTGTGCACCAACCAGAGCTAACATACATGTGGCATAGATACGCGTTCTGATTGGAATTTGAAACTTTGGACAGCATTGAAAGTTCCCCCGTTTGTCTGAGACTTCAAATTCTGTGGTATTTTCCGACAGAGTTTGTTCCAATGTCTTTTTTATTGCAGACAGTGACATCATCTCTATTGTGGAATAGGTGCAAGCTGAATCAGATGTTCAGGAGCTGACTTCTCCATCTCCCTGGCTGCAGCTGTGTGTGCTAAACCCACTCTCCATCCCACCCACTCCCGCAGATGCCACGGGGCAGATTGCACAGGGCAGCCCCATGGCTGAGCACTGCTCACTTAGTGCTCCTCTCCCAGCGGCGTGCACACATTGCTCGACACACAGGCTAAATCAGCAGCATGAACCAATTAGGAATTATTAGGTAGACACCTGACTAATTACAGCCATTTCTGAACACAGCTACTGAATTTCAGAGCTCAGTTGTGATAAAGTTAAATCCAAGTTACAGGTGTGAGCCCAGGTTTTGTGTGCAGTTGTAATCCTGTTTTGAGATCACAATCTGCAAACTCCCAGTGCTCCTCATGGCGTGCAACCTAGCACAGAAACATCAGAAAATACAACAGAAAGTCACTCAGAACTATCAGTCTGCATAAGACACATTACGATTAACATCATACCTCATCTTCTATGAGAGGGAGGCTGAAGCAGGCATTGTCTGAGCTCATGGGGCTCAGTGGTGCAGGATCACTCTTGCTGCTGCTGCCTTTTGCTGTCCTTGTCCATCTGTCTGCTGGCTGTGGTACAGGCTAACTCCTCTCCTGCACAGCCGGCCCTGGGACGTGCAGCTATAGCTTACCAGTTCGCTGGCTGAAAGCAAAACCAGCTCACCTGGCTAATGAGCTTAATGGGTCTTAAGAAGATCCAGTAAATATCTTGTGAAGTAACTTCCCCTTCATTCCTTTGCACATACACTCTTTGGAAACGTATACATGCAAATGGTTGGAATGGATAAATAACTAAAGTTTTTGCCCATGAAGTCAGACAGATGCAGAACCAAGCCTGCACTTCAATTGCTTCATTTTAATCTATTTCATAGATGCAGATGTGTGTGTGCTTCGTCTCAGGCACCTTGCTTGGCTTTTTAAGCTCTTTCCCTCCCGTAGCTCTCATCACACCATTCCACCTTTGAGGGTTTTGGTTTGTTTTTTAAGTTTCTGCACCAGAGGGAACAATGAAAAACAATTTTTCTGCTGTATTCAGAATTTGCTTGATTTCCCTGGCATTCTGTTACTGAATAAATAAATAAATAACTAAATAAATGAAATAAATGAAATAAAAACAATGCTTTGATGACTGCACTGTGGAAATGGAATTTTGAAATTCTGTGTGGGTCTTAAAGGTGATTTCAAAAATGAAGTCAGTGGAACATCCGCCTGTGTGTGAGGGTACAAACGTTCAGATCTGCTGGCAGCACTGACATTTCAGGGCTTTATTCAGCATTTCTCACACAGCCAATCCTTCTGTTTGCCCAGTGCTGCAGACCTGAGCACAGGGTGCACATTGAGGCTGGAGGTGCTCCTGGGCAGGCTCTACAGACACGTTCAGCTGTTTGTTTCTGCTGTGACTGGATGGAGGTCTGCAAATAATTCAGTTATACTGAGTCCGATGCACTTAGTCTGGGTTTACACTGGTGTAAAGCTATGACCCTGTGGTTCTTTTTATTCCTTCATACGTTAGTTCACAATGTCAATATGTTGTTAAATTTCCTCATCAGTCATGGATGGGGACAGCCCACCAAGAGCTTGGCTCTTCTTGTGTGAATTTTTATTCAAAATCCATCCAGAAAATACCTTGCTAATTCATACGTATGTCCAATACATTCATAAAATGAGAGCTTTTGTGGACTAAGACCAAAAAATCACATACAGACATTAACACCTTTAGGCCAGGCACTCAAAGCTCTGTAACTTGCAGTAAAGAAAATTAAATTCTTGTCTTATTAATACATATCTAGAAACAAAAACAAAACAAAACAAAACAAAAAAAAATCCAGACAAAGTCCTTTTTCTGTTTTCAGCTAAGTTACCTGACACATTTTGTGCAGGTTTAGGAAATAAACAACTTCTGAGGCACTGTGTTGACCCTATGCAATGGTCTTAGATTTTCAATTGTGTTTGAATGAAACAAGAAGTGTGCATTTTGCCAAAGTGGAATAAAATCCAATAGGGTCAGAAAATAAGGGGAAAAAAATAACCTAGCAGGAAAATTGTTCCCTTTTAGTAGGAGGGAAGAGGAAGGAACTTGGTTTGCTGCCTGCTCTGATCTTCAGAACCGTTTCCCATAAGCAACACAAGCGCAGAACATGCAGGATGGAGTTTGCAAAGGTTTCAGTGATCTGCTGGCACTTAATTTAGCTTACACTGTTGAAAACCTTTTGTAGATAGAGTCTGCTAGTGTGATGTCAAGAAAACCGCAGAAAATTAGATTGTGAAGTGCTGTAATTTAGTGCATCTCCTTTGACTTCAACAGAGGCACACAGATTACCTCCCCTCAGGAGAATTTGTCCCAGAGAAATTGCTCACAGAGTGGCTTTCACAGCAAAAGCCAATGAAAAACAAATAGCACTGCTGAGGGAATAGTTTGCCTTAAAGGACATGCCTAGGAGAGTGCGTTAGGAGGCTGCCCATTGGCTGCACTGTTTGTTTGGTGTTCAGAAGGGAGAGAATTTACTGGAAGACTCGTGATGATATTTGGAGTGGAAGTCACTGAGCAGGGCTCAGCATCAGGATTTTTAGTGCCATCTATTGAAATGTGCCAACTCTAAAGGAGGAGAAAATGCTGTCAAGAACAATATCTATCTGTCTTTGTGGTAGAGTGTGCTTTAAAAAGATGCAAGGAAGAAAGCAATATGCTTATTTCACAGATAAGGAATCAAATCCATTGAACTCACCAATTTCTCTCCCTGGACTGTAGATGTCTTTCCCAGGCAACTGTTGTCTTTTTCTTCTTTCTTTTTTTTTTTTTTTAAACACTTTTTCTGAGGAATGTGAGGCTGGAGAGCTCACGTTCTATGTTTCTTTTTGTCCTCAGCTGATGACCCCTGGAAAGTGCTTCCTAGCATTATTCTGGGGAAGCAAAATGCCCTAGGGACTACAGAAAGCCACAAGCAGCTGCCACCTTCCTAGGAATGAGCCCCTATGGGTTGCAGTCCTCAGCCAACAGCCCACAGCTCTGTCCTGAAGAAAAGCAGTGTGAGCTCTGCCCTCGGCATCAATGGCCTTTCTTTATATAATCCAGTGAGCTTTTAAGATGAAAATATACAAACGTATCTTGAAATAGCGACTGGCCTCAGATCTTTACATCTTTTTTAGCTTGAGGAAACTGGGAAATTTCTGCCTCTGGGGCAGAAATATTCAGATTTCAAACTGACTTATAGGGAAGCCCTTGTGAGAGCTGGTACACACACACACTCCCTCTGAGAACTCAACTCAGATCAGTGACCGATGCCTCTACGAGCTCCACATCTTCAGATTTCTCAGGGCAGATTTGATTACGCCAACATTGGGCAGCTGGAAAAAGACAGAGATTTCTATGTGTGTACAGCTCTGATCCCAGGTCTCAGCACTTCCTTCTGCCACGTTCTTGCTGGTAGGATTAGAGTCTAGTACAAAATCCAGAATCAAAATCCTTGCTGGTACATTCTCTGCACTTCAAAGAAACAACTTATCACAACAGATCTCTGTCTTTCTGTAGACAGCAGTTCTTACACAGCTGGGCTGAAATAAATCTGTACAGCATCTGACTCACAACCTTCCTTCACTTCACTGGATATTGAGACCATCTTTACTGAGGAGGACTACACCTCATTAAGATTACACATTTCATAATATGCTGAAAGTAAGCTTGCTGCCTTTTGTAGGACAGTAGTCAGCCCAGATCTACAAATACTACAGATCTGGAGGGCAGCTCCTTTTAGGAGTGCTCCTGAATGGGTTCACTTCCACGGGCAGGAGCTTCTGTGCACACCTGGGTGTTCATGGATGCAGCTTTGCAGGGTACAGCTGACAGCTGCTAGGAAGAGCTGCACTGAAACTGCCACTTAGAGCTTGTCCATCTGAAACGACGTGGTGTAACATCTACTATTCTGCACAAACAAACACCATTAAAACAGAGTAAAAGAGTTGGCCCAAAGAGACCTGGAAGAAAAACCACCAATATGAAGCAAAATATTATTTCAGGGGAAAAAAAGAATGAGCTCTATTTGTTTCTTTTTACCTATAAATCAGATGAGCTCTGACACTCACAGACACGGAAGAAATATCTTGTTTGAGAAAATGGAAATGTGTTCCTCTGTAAGCTCCCATTCCTCAGGTAAGCTTTGTGTTGTCTGGAGGGGCAGAGCTTCTTGCCAAGAAGGTATTCAGTCATTAATTTTTTAAATGAATGCTCCAGGATATTCATTCAAAGACACAGATATCAACTACTGTGTAAAATATATTTTTAATTGGAAGAAGCCATGCCAACTGAGCTATAAAACAAGTACAAGCTGTTAGGTATAATAAGAGAGAAAAGAGACATGGAGGGGGAAAGTGAGTCAGGGGAAAAAAAAAGAGAGAAAACTACTTAGTTAAAAGAGACTTGCCAGGACTCCTGAGCTAAGATAACGTCAGGAAAACACAAAACTTATCATGACCATCACGAATGCTGTTCAGGGATGCAGGGATCCAGATACCATGGAAATGGCACTTGTATTCAGGGTTATCTTACATGATTCACATATCAATGAAGATGGTTCCAATTTTGGAGCAGTAATAAAACACATCAAAAACTGCAAGTGTTGTCTACAGTGTACGTATGTGCTCCGGATAGTGCATTGTGATACAGAGATGCAAGAAGTCAAAGAATTGAATTTTCCACTTCTAGACAAAAAAGAGAGATCTCCAGTTGTAGCTTCTGGCATGTAGAGATGCTATAGATCCCAATGTACAGACACTACTGACTTCAGTGTCAGCCAGGCGTCACTATTCCAGTGCTGACTTGAGCCAAACACAGCCATTGAAGAAAACAAGTATGTTTTCTCTAAAACAAAACCCATCAGTTTCCTTCTCTATTATTTTTGTTGGCTGATAGGTTTGGGGGTGTTTGCTTTTTTGTTTGTTTGTTTTTAATATGTATCAGAGACACTAGCTTTGGTATTTGCTTTTAGTTCATACCTTTACAGTTTTACATAATTTACAGTTATCTGTGGGTATATACATAGAAAAATGTGAAGCAGTCTCCTAAGCAATCTGTGATCCCACAGGTCTAATATCACTTGCAAAACTACACATTAGAAATGGAATATATCTTTAAATTGAACTATGCTGCTGTACAAACTATATGGATTGCTCACCTTACTGGTAGGACAACTTTCAAAACAACTAACTTAAACATACACTTCTCTTTCCCTCCTCTCTTTATGAGTAGTGTTGTCCTTATTGCATGACTTCAGCACAGGCCTTCCTAAACTCCATAATGAATGAAGATATCCATCCAAATAGCTCCTGAGAGTCCAGATCTTGTGGTTCCCCAAATTTTACCTGTAAATTCAAAAGAGAAAAATTCATAACATTAATATTATCCAAATAAATCAGTGTCCAAGATCATAACGTAATGAGAAGAGCAAGAAAAAGGTTCAATCCTTTCGTTATCATTATTAAGCAGAAAACTTAGAGCTGGCTAAAATACCCATTAAACTGAGATCCAAAACATCTGAAGCAGAAGTGGCCCAGGGAGCTGTCCTTAAATTACCACAGTAACTTGTTTCCTGCTTTTCTGTACAAACCCACTTCTCTGGCTGTACTGCGGATCTATCACCAAAGAGGAGAAAACCAATATATTGCAAAGGTTCCTGGTTTTGCAGGTTTTCTTTTAGATGAACCCATCCCTAAAAGAAAATCAGTATATTAGAGGGATGGTTTGCATCCACCATGGAATCATGGTGAAGATGGTAGCACCAGATTTAAGCCAAAATGTTTTAATTCTTTGGCATTTTGTTTTACAAACAAAAAAAAAAATCTTGTTAATGTGGGTATTTTGGAAGAAAAGTTAATCCATCAAGGAGGCACTGTTCGCTTTTCTCTTCACTTGAAAAAGCTGAACAGATTGGAAGATTTTCAAAAGCAACCTGAATTTTGGCATCGTGTTTGCTCTACTGCAAAACAAGAGGTGGAAGGCAGTCATACCACAAAATTAATTGCTAGGATTGGGATTTCTGCATTAATTAAAATCACTCCCACGTGCGTTTTCCAGTTCTAGGACAGAAAAGTATTTTTAGTCTTAAAATTGTTGCTGAGGTTTAATTCAAGAGGTTTGTCATCATTTCCAAAGATCCACCTTAATGGTATCAGTGAGTTAAAGCATTTAAAATGGTTTTTCTAATTGAATAGAAGATGTATAAAGAACGTGATCCAAAGTTTTCCATGAAAGGTTTAAAAAGACATCTTGTGTTGCAACAACTTCTTGTCTTGTTCTTCTATGTCTACCACATAACCAGGAGGTACAGCTCTCCCAAGGCTGAGCAGCAGTGTAGTTGTATTTCCACATCACAGATTGTAGCTGAGCATAGGTGGGCAGGTTTGGACAGGTATGCATCATTTCCTGCACACCTAAGATGCTCTTAGGAGCAAACCCTCTGCCTGGAACATGGAAACTCACATATAATCCAGCCACAAAAACTTGCACATTAGCCAGCAATACCTGATTAATAGTTTGGCCTGTTGTGTTCCTAATTGCACCTCCTGGGTGCTCCAAGCTTTTGATCTTTGGCACACCTCACCACTCACCTACAGTGCACCATCAATCAAGCAGCAATGAGAGAGGCATTTCCTGGAGCTAACGACCATCTGCGAGAAGTTGATAGCTCACGGCTATTCCACAGGCAGTTACCTCCAATTTATTGTTGATTCCATAGAAGTGTCACATGCCAAGGTCATTATTGATCTTATAAGCAGAATATAAAATCACAAAGGTAGGCCTGTGGAGTTTTGTTTCATGAATAACGTGATTTCCATGGCTACCTTCAGCCCATTTCCACATCAGATAGTCCCCCAGGTGAGCCGGACTATTCCTTCATGGTGCTGTTCAGATGATGGCCTGGGCTTTGATCACCCATCCTGTTTTATATTTGCTTTACATTTTTGCTGCTTCATAAATATAGAAAAGGATCAGCCCAGCAAGAACATTATTTGGAAGAAATAAATCCATTCAAAGTGAGAGAAAATATGAAATGCCTACCTTTAGAAAATAAGGGGAAGGAAGGGATAAAACTTGAGATTCTGAACACACACTATGTTACATGTGTACTTTTGGATCATTAACACTTTAAAAGTGGACTATAAATCCTCAAGAATAACAGTCTTCCTTTCAAAACATTCCATCAGTGTTAGATATGATTGTTTGGGGTTTTTTTTCCTCTAGTTCCTATGGGCAGTATTATGATAAGTCACATGGAAGCATGGGAACTTCTGCATTTTTCTTCTTTTCTCAAGAAATTTAAATTTATTTCATTGCATTTTAATATGAGACGTACCAGTACACTGCTATAAAGCCTCTTCATTTCTTCACATCTTTTTGACAGCTGGGATAGATCCCCTTCATATTTCTGAATTAAATCCTGTAATAAAGTAGAACTTCTTAAATTGGCATAGGAGCATAATATTAGAGTAGATATTAAATAGTGAAAACAAGAGAATTCAAGTCAAAATTCTCACGTCACAAAAATTTCACATTTCACAGAAGATAAGCACACATCAAGCACATACATTTCCCTGCAAATATGAAGGCATCAAAGAAAAAGAGAAGAAAAGTCATTAGGCACTGCCTGGCCTTTTTGTGTGCAGGGAAACCACTCGCAGTTCCCAGCTTTTACTGAGTGAAAAACACCCTCCACTTCTGAAGCAATTTCTTAATCACTGTTCCTTTGTAACATACACATTTTAGATGAGTTAATATTTATTCAAGAAGCACACTGGGCTACCAGCACATCCTCAGCAGCCACTTCCACCATGTTCCCCAGCCCATCTCATTCTGCCATTAGCATGGGCAGAATCATTCTAGAACAACCTATAATCACAATTCAGTCTAGCTCTTGGGTGCTGCAACTCCATGCTATTTTCCCTGCAGTCTGAGGGCAGAGGGCGCTGCTACAAACTCATACATGCTCTGAAATTGCTGTTATTCCAAAGCACTTATTGTAGCTGACTGTGAAGCTATCTGCTCCTCATCTGCTACAGCCCATTTGCCTGTGAAGCAAAAGCAAGAGATACAGAAGCTCTGAAAAATTGTTCCCATGTCACAGTCTGTGGCATCGAATGCTATCAGAGAGAAATGAAAGTCTGCTTTTCCTCAGGTGCTCCCAATCCATTGTCAGGGCAGGATTCAGCACAAACCAAGGAGGTTACTTATCTTCTATCTCCAGCCCACAGTAAGTTTGGATTAAAGTTACCTTTAGTTCTCTGCAGAACTGTGACTCCTGGGGTGTTGCCTTGCTTGTCCTGGGTTTGATAAGCCGCCTGCACTGAGTGACATTTTCCAACTCCTTTTTTAGAACTAACAAAGGAGAAAGAAAATGAGAAAATTCATGAGCATGCATTTGTGTCCAGAGGAGTGCAAATGTCTAATTTATAAGAGACATAAAAACTAGGAGACTGTGAGTCTATAATATGTTTATCTAGAAATATTTAATTTCTGTTTTAAAATAGAAATACTAAAGGAAGCATGGATCTTATGGGAAAGAAATAGTATGTGATCACCCCACAAGCAATTGCATAGTAATGAAGAGATCAATAGTGCGGTTATGCAGCAGCTGTAAATGAAACGATGTTCCCTTTCTGTATAGAAAATTCAGGCTTTCATTAAAGATAAAAGAACAAAATTTCTCCTCTTTGTAACAGTAAGAAATCTTGCCAGTTGGCAGCAAGTCCTATACCAGATTGCCACTGTGAGAGCTTTGGCTATTTGGAATGGGGGGAGGACACATCCTTTGATGCAGTGACTCGATCCTGAACTGGCTCAGGATGCAGCTGTGTCCTTCACTTCTCTTGCTCGTGAGCTACACACAGTGCACGAGCCCCTGGACTTGCCTTGAACAACCTGGTGTGAAAGGCTGGTTCAGAGGCATTCCGTTAACCTCTTTCCCTATCTGCTCTGTGGAAGAATACTTGGAAGATAAGAGAGATCTAAAGTGGTTCCATCGGAAATTCAGGAGGGAAGAAGTCTGTTAATCTCCTCCAGGTTTCCTAGCTCCTCTCATTTGATAGCTCCCAGCAGCTGTACTGTATCTCCCATGTGTGTTGCACCACTCAACTGTACCAACATTGATTCTAGAGGACACAAATGACTGAAGGTAAACAGTGATTGTGTGTACATATATCCATCTGCCTCTATATTCCTAAAAACTTGATTGGCATTTCTTGGAACAAAATAAAAGCTGCCTTTGGTAGCATCGAGTTAGATGTCTGGCTGATTCCCCGAGCCCAGCAAAATGGGGACAAGGGTTTTTCAAAGCCAAAAGCTGAGAGTGATGGTCATTTAGGCTTGTTATGAAAAGCTGAAATGGGATTTACTAGTCTGTGGTGACATTTTGTCGATGTTCATGTCACATTTTCAATTTTCCATGCAGTGTAAGTTATTTTTATCCACATAGGTACCTTCTCTGTCAGCTACCTCCATCACTCTAAAACCCATTGACTGCTCCGGTCACCTTACCATGCTGTTCAAAGTTGTAGATGTCTCCCAAAATCTGTCTTACATTTGAGTGAATTCATTCTGTCTTCTCCTACTGACTTCACTGCTGTAGGACTCCTTTCTGTAGATGGACTCCAGTTTGGTTCAAAGACATTCTTGAACTTCACTGCTGAACTGTGCTAAGGTTCCTCCTGCTGCACTGGCTGCTCTGAGGCAATCTTACTGCAATAACTGGGACAGTGCTCATATCACTAACATCTGTAGCTTAAAATAAACTCTATTTACCATGGGCAGGATACATTTCTTATTTTTCTGATCCACCTGGGCATGCTTTATTATTTCTTTTTAAAAATTCTTCACAGTAAAATGCCAGGTTAAATATCACCATAGCAACACCTTACCTCAGTATTTGTATATTTACCTCTCTTTACAAACTACAGAAGTGCAATGGAAACCTGTTCCAAATGACTGCACCGAGTATGAAAATCACTCTCTGAATTTAGAAACCACATTTACATACCATCAACTTCAGCACTTAGACCCTTCATGGAAGCTGGAGAGGAAGAGAGATGGGAAAACATGCCATTAAATATCACTCACACTTTGGGATGGAAGTTCCAACAAAAGTTGAGGAGTTCCATTATTTGGTGGCTTTTTCCCCCCTCCCTCCTCTTACCATCAGGAACAGCTTCAAATTCTGTCAGTTCCTGAGAAAATTTCACCAGATCAGGCTCGTGGAAGGAGATCTGCTCCACAAGGGCATGAAGCAAGGTGAACGTCCTCTCCTTGCCCCGCAGCAGAGATAACTGCAAATCGAATGGAGCAGTAACTGACAGACTGAGCTACTACACTTCAACAATAAATAAATAAATAAAGCAGCAGCAGAGATGTTGATAGCTCCTGGGTAAATCTGACAAGAATAGAAAACACAATGAAATTAAACTTCTCCTTTTCACTCTGCTGCTTCTCAGACATTCTCGATTAAGATCAAACTTTATGCTTTCATATCCGTTCACCTTCATTGTGTTTTGTGTTTTCCTATTCTCACATCCTTAATAACTTAAGGTATCCTAAGTGATTGCAACTCATTTTGGTCCTCCAAACAGAGCCATCATCCCTTCCCACGTAAAAGCAGTGTGCTGTGTTCATGAAGGCAGTAAAGCTCCTTAATTGAATCTGGGAAGATGCTCTGTGGCAGAAAACGATTTTGTTGGCATTTTTCATTATGATAGATACTGTATTACAACTGTTATTAAAAAAAATAAAAAAAAGTTGTGTCAAAGAATTGCCACTGGAGTTATAAATCACTCACTCACTCATATATTATAGTCTCCAGTTGGAAAAGATATCTTAAAACAAACAAATATATATATAATAAAATTTTCCTCTCTTCTACTTACACACCAGGCATAGATGATGTTTTTTTCATAGAGCATATCTGTGTTAAGAAAGACAAAATATCACAGCAGCTACCACCCTCCACATCCATTCATCCAGGAGAGCACTGGTGGGATAGGGGTTGTTAGAACCATTAAACCAGGCTAAGTTCCCTCCCTTTGCATTTATTCATTTACTTATACTCCACTCTTGGAACTTAAAGCTGCATAGGCCCACTTGTTGCAGAAGAGCATTGCATTAGAGCAAAAAAAAAGCACTAAGGAATGATTCCACCGCAGAAAGAATGCTGCAGCTACAGCCTGTGAATAGAGAAATGAAACAGGTCTGTGTTACGGTGCTCTGCACAGAGCTGCAGGACACTCTTTAAGCCAGGGCCTGCAGTTCAGATGTCTCTTCTAGCCAGGGGATCTCAATATCAGGGCTGTCAGCATTCTGATGCTCTCCCTCACTAGAAACACTGCACATTCAACACTGCAATGCCCCCACCCCGCCAGTGCCGCTGTGTGAAATGGGGAAATGCATCTTGTTACACTGCACATTACAGAATACATTATTGAAGAGGAGTTTGTTTCTGGTGTAACCAAGAGCCGATGTTAAAATGTTAGCTACTCATTAAAAATCATCGCCTTTCTCCACACTCAGGGCAAAACCGAGGTAATGCTAATGGCTAGCATACATTGTAATATGATGACTTAGTGAAAAGAAAAATATTTACTCACTTTGGCCAAAGATGACAATCGAAATCCTTTCGCCTTTTCTTTTCCGGCATTTTCATTTAAATGGTTTCCAATGGCTAAAATGTACTCCAAGACAGCAATAAATTTCTGGCTGGAATGCAGCTGCTTAGTTGCTTGGATTTTCTGGTTTATTAGCTGAAAGACACGAACGTCCAAGTGGAACAATGGTGCCCAGTCCTGTCCTTTGCCACTCCTCGTTGCCCCCACCTGAAGCAGGTCACACTGCTACCTTCCCATCCAGCTTCCTCTGGGGAAAGGACAGGGACTGTCAGGAAGGAGAGGTTATGTTCCCCAGCAAGGCAGTTGGTGCCTCAGATGGAGGTCAGATCCCCTGTGGCCACCAAACTAGCCCTGCCAAGAAAACTTCAACCTCATCTCTTAAAATGCTTCTGAAGAAGAAGTGTTTTGTTGTTTGAATGCACCAGATTGCTCCAAATGCCAAGCATCAGGGGAAGCAGATAGCCCGAAGCACAGTGTAAGGCTCTCCGTCCTTCACCTCTCTCTCGTTTACACCAGCTGAAGACTAATAAAAATTCTTGGTACAGTTTCCCTGCAATCAAATTTAGTACCAATTTCTGCTTTCCTGGGGACACCACCTCCCTTCTGGGCCAACAGACACAGGAGGTGGATTTATTTCCATCCAAGAAATGCTCTATTTTCAAAAAGTCTACGATTATTTTTACATCTGAACAGTACCACAAAATGTTACTTCTTACATCAGCCTGCCTGAGTCATTGCACTATTCATTGCTCACATTATGAACAGTGAAATATCTTGCTATAGTGCAAAAAAAACTTCCCCAGTCACACAGCTTTGAAAGGCACACCAAGGCTGCTGATGTTTAATTGGCTGATTTTGGTAACGAATGATGAAGCAGTCACTACTTACAGGCTCCAAATCTCCCATGCTCACTGGGAGTTCACGTATGGCAAGCAGGAGATCCAACCTCTGGCCTAAGTGTGGGATTTTACACATCTGCACAGAATTGAACAGAAAGGCTTGTAGGAAAAGATAGATAACAGTTCTTTGTAGTGGTTTTATCTGCAAGATGTTCTGGAAATAGCATGTAATGTGTTTTAATGCTGTGCCATCCTACCTCCAACATAAACTGATCGACTATATGCAGCTCTGAGGGGCACCCCCGGAATGATTGGTACTTCTCTGCATCTTTCGGTGTGAGCATGTATCTGCAAAATGAAAATCAGATGTCCTCTTCCTTGAACACTGCCATAAATGTCAAACAGCCATTCCACTCCACACATCAGAACCTCTTCCACTTTCTTGTTTTACATATTGCATGTTTATTCCTTAACCATCTTTTATAAATATTTGAGCCAGTGATGTAACAGAAGCTGTGGTCTGCAGCTACAGCTGCATTTCTGGAAACATCTATACACCCACAAGGCTTGAAAATAAGTCATTAGTGTTCATCTGCAGATCTACAGACAATTTACAATATTGTGGGTTATTTTGGAAATGGTAAAACAGTAGCAGAAGGGAAATAATGCTATACTATCCAAAGAGGTTCATTAATTCTGTGCATGATACACAATGCCTTACTTGAATATTCGGAGTCTTCCCCGTCCCTGCACTCTCAAGCTGTGCCCAAGACATTGCACACCATGGCATCAATTCTATACACTCCACGCCAGTTCTGCCTGTTCTCATCACTAAGAGCAGACACTGTTCTGCAAACTTAAACACTACTGTACCAATGAGGATCAGGCCAGAACTGAAAAACCAGGACTAAAGTCACTCCACAAAAAGTAGGCACATCAACAGTAAAAAAATAAAAATAAAAATAAAAAGAAGTTATTTACTTCTTCACTTTCTTTGCCAGTATCATGCTTTTTCTGAGTTTCTTTTATCAAAAAACTCAGTTTTCTCATTTCCACCTCACATTTTCATAACAACGTGTGTAAAGAAATGGCATGGCTATTGCCTTACATGGGGACTTGAAAGTGTGATGGAAACCTCTCCAGGAGCTGCTCCTTTCTTAGCTATTCAAAGAGACAGGATCCAAATGCCCCTTCCCCGAAATGTATTTCCTTCCTCATAATCATTATTTTGCTGCTGGTTGTGGTGGACTTTTGCATTTAAAGTTTCCAAAGTCAGAGCTTGGTTATAAATTCACAAGTCTCTGTCACTCAGAAACACTGCCCCTCGCAGTGAAGCTTCTGTAACACTTCTCGGTCTTCCTCATGTGTGCAACCCTCACATTTTATATATGGTAAGGATAGGTCCAGTGTCTCAGTAGCATCTGAATTTCCTGTTGTTTGCTTTCTCCAAAACATACCAATTTTTTATAAGTAAATAACTGATTCTGAAAGATTACCTTCGTAGTGTTGTAATCTGTTCATCTGTAAGTCCACCACACTCTTCATGTATAATATAAAGTTTTTCTTTCAGCTCACTTGGTTTTATACGGAAACTTTTAAGAAAAATGCCTGGGGAAAAGAAAATGATCCTTAGATTGTATGGAAGAAAATGCTCCATGGAAGGAAAAATCCCCCAAAGATTTCACATTTACTTTTCAGATTTAAAATAAAACAAAAACAAAGAGTTGCTGCTAGTGCTAAAGTAAAACTCAGTCTTCATATTTCCTTTAAACACACATGGAGTAGACAAGCAAAAATGCATTCATCAGAACTTAGTCAATGTTTGAGACAGAACTACCAAGATACTGTTATCAGAAGGCACTCGGGTGCTTATCATTATTATTATATATTTCTATTGCTTTCAGCTTTACAGTCAAAATATTTTTTCTCTGAATACAAATATCCCATATTGGCATATTATAGTACATTGATGGATGAAGAAATAAAGTTTTCCATTTGTTTTGATTTTGTTTTTTGCTTTGTTTAAATTTCTAGGGTTCCGAAGAAAGAGATTGGAAGTAATGCAACAAAAACGTAGGCAACACAGGAAACAAAAATTAATTACTGCCTGTTTCCATTGTTACCACCAAACGATAAAGAAGTGAAAAAGAAAGCACAAGGGAGTGAAAAGAAGGGACCAGCAGAGAAAGTAACTGCTTCTCAGTGATGGTGTGAAAGGTGTCCTAGAAGCCCTGCTAGTTCCTGAGCCCCACAAGGGGTTGGGAAGAACTCAGGAGGGATGCCTGTGATTTACCACATTTCTTTCTCCGATCCCAAAAGAGCACAGAGCTTTTCAGGTTATAGGAACTTGCAGTGGCCTGAATCAGCTAACAGGGGCTCAGGAGATCATTGGACAGTGGAGCATATACCTCTTATTCTTCCTCTGACACATCGTATTCTTCCTTTGACATGATGAAAATTGATTCTCATACAGAGAAACAAACACCCATCAAATCACAGGAGGTGACGTTTTGACTCTTAAGTCAGCTTTTCACCCGCAGGATTTCACAGTTTTGGATTAATATCCACCTCCCCACTTCTTTTCCTTTGTTAAAGGAAGGTATTTTTCTTGTTTCTCTTTCTGGTGCATTGTTCTCTGTGTAGCACAAGTTCACCTTGACAAGAAGCTACACGATAAGTTATCTTTTATTTGCATTCTACACCTTAGTGTGTAGATCTTCACTCTAATTTTTCTCTTGAGTTTGGACATCCACTCAAATTCTCAAGAAATTTTCACCTACTGGCATTTTGGGCCTTCAACTTTTTATTCATTAATTTAAGAACTGTGGTTTGCAGCTCGTGCAGGAAGATTAAACAGAATTCTGAGGATCTGAATAACTTTTGATCTGAGGACTGTCCATTGTAATAAATATATGTCAAAAATCTCATTGATGGGACTTTAAGGATAAGATTAAGGAATGGACACAATGTCTCAGTGAAAGAAGCACTAAGAGGAATAGGATCAAAAGAAAGAATAGTGCTATTTGCAAACCAAATGAAAGAAATTTCCTAAAAGAAACTGGAATAATTTATCAGATAAAAGTGCTATTACAGGGTTCTTTTTATCTAAAACAGGACTTTTGTATCACTCACTTCCTTTTAATCCTTCAAATCATCTGTCTGTGATTGCAATAATTCCAACAAGTCATTTCCATTTACAGTTCCCAGTTAAAACTTCCCAGTCTCCAAAGTACATTCTCTCTTATCAATATTCATAAAGTTGAAATCGTTTAAACTTCAAAATGAATACCCTTGAATTCTTTACACATGTAGCATTTCTTAAAACTGTGCTAACTTATAGATTTTGGGTTTTTTTTGAAAACCATCTTAGCAAAAAATCAGAGCAGTCTTTGAAGATCAATTATGAATTTCTGGAGTCTGGCAGCCCTGTCTGTGGCAGGGAAGCTGGAACCCAATGATCCTTGGGGTCCCTTCCAACCCAAGACATCCTATGATTCTATGATTCAACTCCTGCTTATTTAATATCTGTTACTTCTCATTAGAGTCTCTAAAAGAACTTTATATCGTGTCATCATTAAGAGCAGAACTACATGCTGAACCCTTCTGTTAGCTGTGAAAGCCTGTTGTAGATCAGGCCTTCAGCAGAATCATACCCAGGTTACGAGAGGGAAGAATCCAGATCTTGATCATTCAGGACAATCACAGACAAAACTATCTGAGTCACCCTGGCAAAGGTGAGCAGAGCTCCTCTGAGCTGGTGTGTAGCTGGCTCAGGGCTTCTCACACCAACCCACTTCAACCTGCATGAAATCAGTGTAGCAGACTGAGCACAGCATTCAGTGCCAGCTGTGAAGCTGGTGTCTGCTGACTTGTTTCACCTGGCCAGCTCACATTCAGAAAGCCGTTCAGGTCCCACTTTTAACACTGACGTCACAGATGTCATATATGATGATAAATATCTGCCCTAAGATGACAGCATCACAGCTGGAGGGTCGTCACACAGGAAGAGAAACGTGGTACTTCTACTCTGCATCATGAAGGACCACGTTTACAGAACTGAAGCAGGAGGTCTATGTTCACAAATGAGTTGAGTGGCACTAAGTTACACGGCGATTTAGAAACAAGATATCTTCTTTTACCCACCAAACTGTAGAAATGATGAATAGAAAATGCATACCAGTCTCACCCCAGGCATTCAAATGGGAGCAGCAGTTATTATTATTAAACTTACTGAAGTTATGTGCAACTTTTCGATCTAACATGATGTGCTGATTCACTGAAGGTTCACTGCCTGAAAACACTGCCACATCCTGGATCTGGAACTGCTCGCAGAGTCTGGATGCATCTATCTTTTTCTTGCCTAGGTCACAAGACCCCCAAATGGATTTTTGAATCTAAAAACATAGGGGTGACAGGGAAAACAGAAAGCCAGAAGAGCAGGGTCAACTCTGTTCCATTCTGAACACACGAAGAGCATCCAAGTCATTTTCTGTCATTTTCTAGCTCAATTTTTACAGCAACTATGCATGTAATCCAGGCTACTTTATTATTATTATCATTATTATTCAGCAGCTACTGTCAATTTCACTCTCACCTTATCACAAGGAACTACATCCCAGTGAAAGGCTTTGGTTCTCTTTGCCAAGGGAGAAAGGCTGCAGGACTGGGAGAACGCAGGTGGAGCTGGTGGCACCACTGCCTTACTTGTGGGAACTGGAGTAGGTGATGATGCTGGGGCTATGTCCCCCTTTGCAGGCTTTGTCTGGGAGCTTGGAGGCTTGTTCAGACTGGTCGTTGCAGCACTCACACCAAAACAGAGGGCTTCCTCTTTCTGTTCATTCAGAGCTACAGTGACGTTCTCATAATCAGCTTCAGAGGAGGTGTCTCCTTGAGATTCTTCCTGGGACAAGGAGCCAACCTTGCACAGCTGACAGTACCTCTCTATGAGAGACATCCATTCATTCTGGAGCTTGCTGACATTCTCTGTCATGTTATTTTGGACAGTAAAGGGTATTCGAAACCTGAAAATTAAGAATGTCATATGTAAATATAAGGAAGCGTAAATAACACGCTGAGTAATATAACCACAGATATTTCTTATTTAAGCAGAAGGACATTCAGCACCCTTACTTGCCAAAAGGAGTCCAGTGCTGCTGACTCCAACCTTTTCAGAGTTAATTGCTTACATGCCTAAGGTTACAGAGCTGAAGTTTTGCTATACATTGACTTTGCAGTGCAGTTACCTCTACCTTGGGGGAAGGTGAATGGAGTGCTAAGACTTACCAAGCTCGGTGATCAAGCTGGTCAGAACCTGCTCATACATCTGTCTAATCAATCAATTGATATGGCTCTTCATTGGCTCCTGACATGACAGCTGGATGAGTCTGTGTGGACACTGTTTCAATGCATCTTCTCAATTCTACAATATAGTACTCGTTATTCCTCCTTAAAATACTCATCAGATCACTGCAAGGCTATGGGAGGGGTTACCTACATAAATCTGATGGTCTTATTTCTCCCCTGCTGAATTCTGTTTCAGAGCACTATGATTCTCTATTGCCTGACATTGTTTTCAATTGTTCTGCTTTATCAAAGTATTAATTACCAGCTATACTTACAAATAATTGTGTCCTTTGGTCTGGACCGAAAAAGTACCACATTCATTCTCCTTGCTGACACTCACATTACCACCTGACAGATGAATTGTATTCATTGCAAGGCATGCATTCTTGCTCTCTCCTCCCAGACCTATGCAATACAAAGTCAGTTCTCCTTCACGTAGTTGTACAAAGTGCCTGCAGGGCAGGGAATGAAGATACAGTTCATTTGTTACTGTCTACTTATTTATACAATCCTTATCTTTGTTAAGGCATTTTCTATTGTCAGTAAGACTCCACGTTTTTCCATCCTATTCCTCCACAAGGACTGATCCTGCTCCCCTCATTCCCACAGCTCTCTGAGGAGAAGGCAGGCACAATGCTCTCAGGGGTTTCCATCAGAAGTCACAGTGCCCACGTGCAGTCATTACCTGTTCTAATGCCAAATTATTCCCTGCAGAAATCATCAGACCATGCACAGTTTCTTTCACAGCAGAATCCCCTGCTTCAGTCTCTTCTAAGATTCAGCTGTGGTGTTTGTGCCAAAGGTCTCACATTCAACAGGTGTGGGGCTTTACCATGTATGTATTTTATTCTTATTTCAGAATTCACATTCTCCTTTTTCCTGGGGGTTACTGCATTTCTTTATCATTCTGGCATTCCCCTCTGCACTCTCTAAGGTGTGGTCATTGGTTAAAGGTTTTATATGAGGAATTTAAACAAGTTTTCTGGCACCAGAATATAAAATACGACTTGCATTTACTCCCACATAAACAGTCAAAGTGATAAGGACTGTTCACAGAGCTGGCCATTATATCAATCTCTCCTTTCTTGGAAGCAGGGACATCAATGTTTTTCCAGATGTTTCCACCATTATTTACTTTGCCAAAAAGAGAGAGGATTGATATCAAGCGGAAAGCAAGAAGGCTTTGCTTCACGAGATAAATAAAAATCAGTTTTTCTTTGCCAACAAACTTGTTAAATGTTGAAAGGTAACAAACCAAACAAAATGGGGATAGTGCTTACAAGACATATAGCAGAAGCCTTTTAAAAGCAATTACAATCATTTTATGAGAACTGTGAAATCTTTTGCTATAATTGCCCTGTGCAGATAATTACAACATTAATTTTTTTTCATGAGCTTTCTCTAGATGTACTTTTTTTCTCTCCTCTCACTTGTTAGTGTGAGCCGTGTGAGACCACAGAAGAGCAGGTGTTTTAGAAAGTATGCTCAGAAGAAGGTTCATACTTCACCCATCCTGTGGATATAAAAGTGTCCTGCTGCAAATCCAGCACTCCTTCGTGCACCACGTCACACTCTGCAGCTCTCCCTGAGCAGGGCTCCCCCAGCCTCTTGCACGAGTTACTCTGCATCACTCTGCTCAACAGGTACATTATCTATAGCACAGGTGGCAGAGAGAGTGCATTTTCCATATTATTTCCCTCGAATCAGACAATAACTGGTGGATTTTTCTACAATAAAAATGATAGATAGCACTACAACAAGCACCCAAATAGGTAAAATAAATTACTATTGAACAAATAGGGTCTTTCTATGATGCTCTTCTGCTTAACTGCAATTCATCATTATGTCTACAGCCCCGAACCCATCAGTGCATGGAGAATGCAACTTGCTCTGGAGAGGTTACTGTGAAACTCAATTTTACTTCTTGAATTTGTGTACAAAGCAATCTAAGACAACCTAGTCTGTTGAGCTCAGTGCCAGGCCAAGGAGCACCTGACTGATTCGCTGTGAAATTTGGACTGAACCCAGCAAAAAAGTGAAAGCATGCCTACCTCTGTAGGGTAAAGGTGTTTAAAGCTCTCTTGTCATATAATCCCTCATCTGAGCATTATTGCTATGGAACAAGTGCACCTTTTTAAGTCCTTCTGCTAGATGCAATCTATGTTGGAAATAAGGCTAAACAACCACAAGTTGTCATTCATCTGGAATACAGATTTCTGGCCGTGTTGTGAGCTCTGAACTTCCCAAAGGACAAACCCCTCAGCAAAAAGCTTCTTACAAGTGGGTTACATCAGCAGTTTGGGCACAAACTCTACCATGTTTTTTAAGAGCCTTGACCAGAATTGTGCAGCTGACTTCAGCAGTGGAATGAGATGAGTGCCAAGAGCTGCCCATCCTGAGCACAGGCAGCACCTGCACTCACACAGAAGTCTAGTGCTCATATCACACCTTCCGTTTCTCCAGTCTCAGTTCAGCTTAATTACACTAATTACTTGGAGTATTTGAAGGAGTTGAAATCTCAAAGCAAAACAATTCATACAAAATAACCTCTCAGAAAACATCAATTAAAATTCAGCAGTACGTGACATCAGTTCTGTTCCCTTGACTTAATACAATCTCAAATCCACTGCATTCAAGGCACTGATGAAAAAAAGCATCCATTTTCATCCCACATCCTGAGCTGGCTGTACATCTGCAGTCTCAGTGGCCAAACTGTATCCTGAACTCACATTTTCTTTGTTCTGTGTACCAACATCTATAGAATAAAGGCGTACTACTTTTTTGATTGCACAATGCACAACATAACAATTCCTGCTAATGTCCGGAGCCTGCCAGGTGCTAGCATAATATTAGCTGTTATTTATAGCAATCTATCTCTGGCAGTGTACCTTACCTTCCTTTTATCATCAAGAGACACTGCTTCCAGCTCATAATCTTGTCGCCCATGAAACACAATGCTGAAGCGTCTTCTTTCAGAATCTTCACAGGATTTGACTTGTGAGAAAGGGAACTGTTTCTTAATAATTCCTTTTTCAATGTTAAAAATTGTCTTTGTGTTGAAATCAATCTGGAACAGAAAATTCTTGTTATTTGATTTTTGCTTCTCTTCGTTGGAAAGAGATTGTTCCAAATATTATCATGCAAAGCCATGCAAACCATGGGTTAGCCCAGCACATGTACCTATTGTGCCAGTGATTAGAATAAAAACTGCCATGCCCTCACAGTGATGATGTACTGTATTTGTTTTAGTTACAAAACAGATGCTCATTGAGACCAAGTTTCCGTATTTCTTTGGATGAGTATAAATCAGTTTATCACTCTGAAATGTGATTGTTTAATTCCCCTTTTCTTATGAAACTCAGTGCAGCAGCAGAGGTCACACGAACTAATGACATGACCGTCTCAGCAGAGACTCATTTACTGACCAGTTCATCCTACATCCAGCATTACAATGATGTGAAGGTGCTTATTTTTGTAACAGCAGTTTCTGTGTCAGGAAAAAAAGGCATTCTTGGGAGATTACCTTCTGACACGAGCATTATTGTCTTGAGATCTGATCTAACAAGATTTTTTTGCCCGAGCTTCTGTGTAGACATACACACGCATACAGAGCTGGAATAATACAATTAGCCACTAAAGTTATTCTTTGCTGCCACAGATAAAACAATTAAGAATTTATTGTTCCAAAATAAGATTATCATCACTCCACTGTGCAGTTTTATTGATAAAAAGTTCCCACTATCTCTTGTGTGTGCTCATCCCTGCTGAGCAGAAACAGTTTTGTCCATCAATAAGATGTGAACATTACCTCTGTGCTTTGCATCAGCACATGCAGCCCACAGAGGAGGAATTCAGATCTTGCCCGTGATAGACATTTACCTGTGGTCATGAATAATTTCCAGTATCTTTCATTCACGTGGTACAGACCATGCTAACCAATGCTAGTGCAGTGACCTCTTCCTCCTTTCTGCTTATCGTTGGAAATCTCCAGAGCAGCACCATGCTAGTTGTTATCTCTGACTTTTGAAGGCTGCTGGTAACTAGAGGACTGCAATTAAACTACTCTGAGTTTCCCAAACGACACGTTCCACGGCTATTATAGCTTTCTCCAGTTTTCCATCAGCTTTACATCTAAAAAAGTCATCTTTTAACTCCAAATATTTGTGGATATTGCAAGAAATAACATCATACTTTCTACAGCTGAGATGTAGTAAAGAAAACCCACCCTTTACTACTTTTAAGCTGCTGCATAATGTCAAAAAAAAAAAAAAAAAAGAAGAAAGGAGTTCACAGGGCAGAGTAACCAGAGATGAAATGCACACTCTGCCAAATGAAACTTTTCCCACAGAAATGTTTTACCATGCTTCACACAGTCTCAGTGAAGCAATAAAACAAAGTCTGCTTGTCAGAACCATGGAAAGATAGTCATCAATACAGTAAAACCAAAAAACCCTGTGAGCAGAGTCAGTCAGTGAGGTATTTACCTTCTCAGCAATGTTTGCATTTGAGCAAACAGCCAGACTGGGGAATGCAGCACTCCCCACACATACCGACTTGTCCAGGTCTGAAAACTGCAGTCCTCTCTGTATTATACACCACAGAGGCACAGTTTTAGGATCAAAACTGCACATTTCCTTAAAACCACCATCAGAACTTTTAAATACAGATCTGATGGTCCCCCTTTTCCTGTTCTTATCACATAGCTCTGCCAGAAGAGAAGGGTATAATGTGTGAAGCACATGCCCTGTGCAATCTGTGCTGAACAAATATCTATACCAACATAAGTATTATTTTAAAGTTAAATCCTTCATACAGTGCTTTCCATTCTCAACTGGAATGGAGTGAAGAGGAATGACTGCACTGAAGTCAACGAACCCTCTTCAGGTCCCACCTGTGGAGGCCCTGGTCCAGGGAAGCATAAGACTGGATCTCTTTTGGAGATATTTCTTCACAAGTAAGAACTATTTGAATTACCTGCAAAATTCGTTTCTGCCACCGATAGTGTTTGTATTTGTAGATACTGTAGTTAAATAGCGAGCCAGTTAGCAAATCCTGTGAGTCCTGAAAAAAAAAACAGAACAGAAATCAGCACGAGGCCCATAGTCTCTTATTTTTTGTCCACTCAAATACAATCATGTTGCCAGGGGAAATCTCCCCCAGTGAACATTGCTCAAACCAGGCTTTGTAGAAGTGCTCCATGTGGAGACCAGTGGAAGCACCCTCCTGGTCTGATCTTCACAAACACAAAATACCCACAGCTCCTGCTGGACTAATGAAGAGAGATTGCAGATTTTGGTGGAAAATGAAAGAGAGAGCAGAGAAGAGGAAGAAGAAGAAAAGAACAGAGTGCATGCAGTTGTACTAGGGACGTTTCCAAATACGTGACTGTGAGCCATTTATTGGATGCACTAACAAACAAAGGCTGTCCGTGATTTGAAGAAATGTATCTGTAAGCCCTCAGATGTGGTGCACTGAAATGGCAGATCTTTGCTCCTCGGTGTTGTGTGAGGGTACCTGATTTGTTATCTATCTCCTCAACCAGCTGTATGGCTTGCTGGGCTGGGGACTACTTTTCTAACCTTCAGGAAAACACAATCACAAGAAGGCCATGAGTCAGACACATTAAATTATATTTATTTCTTCTAAATAGTCATCACTAAAACTTCAGTGCAGCAGGAGTAGAAAAGGAACCCTTTCTCATCTAATTCTGAGGAGATGCAGCCACATAGTTTTACACTACTGAGCTAAACTTTTTTTGCCTTTCTGTAAAACACATGCCACTTCTTTACTAGTAGTTATTGTTGCTTCCCCTACTTCTTTCCAGCCAAGAAGTTAAGGAGTAGTTTAGAAATTTCTAATGATTCCAAAAAGCACCAGATTTATCTCTAAACTAATTTCTACCATGAAAATATCCTCAGATTTCACTCCTTGCAGGAGAGGGTCCAATGGGAGGGTGGTTTGGAAATCCAGACTAGAAAAGGAAATACTGGAAAGTTCTCCAAGAGATTCTCTGCTGATCCTACTGTGGTGATGATGGAGGGAGATCACAAAGCGAGATACTGGACTGAGAATAAGTAGAGGAATACAAGGCTGATTTATTAATGTACAGAACAGCAGCAGTAAAGCTGCTGTGGACACATCTGGTGTAGATTCAAATTATTTCATCCAGGTAATGACATGAATGTAACCACAGCACCTACGTGAGACATCCATAGGGTAGAACACAGGCAACCTGACTGTGGCAGCAGATCTTCACCAGACACATTTGGTCATAAATTGGAGTGTTTGCACAAATGGTGACTGCAGTTTGAAAGAAGGACAGACATGCTCCTAACATTCAATCAGGCTTTCCAGAACACGTTTGTACGTTTGAATGTCTTGCAAAATAAATCAAAGAGGGACCTTACCTTATCGGTATATACTTCTTTCTGTGCCAAATGCAGAGCTCCTTCGATGCTCACTTCTTTGTTTTTCACCATGTTCATAATTTTGAGGATTTTTTCCTGGCTCAACTGGAGAAAAGTCAATCAGATATTTTTAGAGACTGCTTTTTCATCTAGCTATTGAGGTTACAGACTGCTCATGATAGTCACAGCTGCACTATCTGCCATAAAATTGCAATTTCACTCGCATTTTATATTCTATCCTCAACCTACACAGTAAATATAATCTCCCTCTGAAACCTGGTGAGAGTCCACAAAATATCAAATACTCAGGGACCTTCACAATTTTAGAGGATGGGTGGTAATATCTGGAGACAGAACAGCCAGGAGGAAATCTCCTGAGTTAGAAAATCTGGCAAGAAGCAAAAACATCAATTTTGCATG
The DNA here is from genome assembly GCF_038088225.1 of Cyrtonyx montezumae. Taxonomy (NCBI): domain Eukaryota; kingdom Metazoa; phylum Chordata; class Aves; order Galliformes; family Odontophoridae; genus Cyrtonyx; species Cyrtonyx montezumae. Next base: position 12,377,715 of record NW_027072100.1, on the reverse strand, counting down.
CTTGCCAGTGTCTTACCCTTCGTGTAAAGGTCTGCATACAAAGAACATGAAAGCAAAATCAGACCATTAGAAATTTCAAGATGAAAAGGGGAGAAATTGATACCTACTACCAGGTACAGCTGTCACATGAACTTACCTAAATACATTAACAAGCAGACATTACACTTCCTCTTTCTTTGGCTCAAAAAATTGAGGTTGCACTTTCAATAGGCTTACACAGATTATTCTGTTACTCTAAAATGAACTGGGTGGGGACTGTTTTGCCAAACCAGAGCTGAACAAGGGCAGCAGAGTAACGGTGAGCCCAGGACTGCAGAGACTTGCACTGTATAAGCTCTTTCACAACCATTTGTAGGAATACAACAGACCCAAATATTCCCCACTGCTATGTCCATTCCTAAACAGGAGTAGAACTGTGAGCTTGGAAGGTGTGTAGATCAAAACCCAGGGCTAGGACAGGAGCTTCCTAAAATGCAGGAAGCCACGCACTGCCCCAGGGCCTAAATCCTTGCACCTATTGCTTATTCCAGGAGATGCCCTCAGGTTCAGATTTTACAGCCTACGGATAAAACCAGGACTAAAAGAAGAAGAAATATTTTGTTTTTAAAGCCTCAGAATTTTCAGTGCTAATATCAAGGTAACTTACGGCATAGCTCCTGGAGGCAAACTGCAGTGTGAACAGTAGAGGAAGACAAAAAGCAGTTTGGTAAATCCTTTGTACATGCTGAGGCACACAAGGTTCCTACAGTGACCTCCACATTCTGCATTTGAATTTTAAAAGGCCATATATTTACCTCACACCTACACTGTATACTATTAGATCTTAACAAGATAATTCCCCACTGAACAGGCTCTGTGTAAGCAAACAAGAACGTGGATATATCTGAGTTGGAAAATATAGTTTCCTTATGGCTAAATTCTGCCAGCTTTAAAGTGCAATACCCTATTTATACAAGGCTGCATTTCCTGGCAGAAAGTTGGGTGGTATTTTCTGCAGCTATCAGGCTCTTCTGTAAGGTAATGCATTCAAAGACTTTGCACCAGTGTGGAAATGATAACACAAAGAGAACATCATAGCTCTGTGCCAAAGACAATCAGACTCAAAGGATTCACCTTCACTACGGCACACTCGTAATGTAATACAGGAGTTTAATTTTCACCTGAATTTCACAGTGATGTTCAACAACACGACATTTTGTGTGCCTCTTTGGAAATGCTTCCTTAGAATGGTCAAAAAATAAAACAAATCAGGAGTTTCAGCTTCCAGTGATCCCTCTAGCAAGCAACCTCCATGCTCTGCAGCGTGCTGAGCACGGGGCACTTCAAAGCCTACCTTCCTGACAAATATTCAATCCCGGACTAAGGAACCTTACCACAGCTCGTCCCAAACCCCAAGATATTCTCTTGTAATTTCTCTGTTTCTGATTTGTGTTGCTGAAAATTTCCAAAAACCTTTCCCTTTCCTCGTGCAATGAGCAGAAATGAGTGCATTCTTAGCTCTACAAAATACAGAACTCTTTGTTGTTCACCAAAGCCTCCTTCACAACAGAATGAAGTTCTGACTTGGAAACAACAGGGGACATCTCTTAATTTTCTTGATAATACACGAAGTGAAATGTTTGCAAAAGAGAAGTAAATCGTTCTGTATATTGCAAAGTCAGGGAGCTGGGATAGTAAATGTGACAGCTAATGCACTCCCCAGGGAGTGCACAGAACGCAGCGTTTGGTCCAGGTTATTTTTAACAGGACCTTGTTGTTTTACTGTCTCTGTCAGCTCTCTCTGCACATCTGTTAGCAAGAGGGGAGGGGAAACACTTGAAAAGCCGACAGAGGCAAAAATGAAGGCACTTCTCAGCTTAGGAGATCAGTCAGAATTGCTTGTCAGAAACCTGCCTGGCTCGCTCAGGTTTTTGGCAGCCACGTGTTAGCGCGGTATTTTAACTTGCAGAGAGACTCGAGTAACAGATCCTGACCTTTATCGTTCTGTGTCTGCAGGGCTCTTCCTTCAGCACATCACAATTTTTGTAATGCTCATTTTTGTGTTTGTTTTCAATGTTGTTGTTGTTGTTGTTGTAGAAAAGAAATAAGTTTTGTCAAATTATCCACCGAAATGCCACGAAGTCAGATCGCCTTGTATCACCTAATAGAATGTGACTGGTGCAACCAAACAGAATGCTTCAGTACAAGGTTAGGCAAAAAAAAAAAGACTTGGAGAAGAAAAATTACTCTTTTCTACTATAAAACATTCACTTTAAGGAAATACATGAGATTGCACTAACAATATGCTCATTTGCCTGCCAGGTTTAAGAAGTTTGTTTAATACGGATTCAGTTTTCATTACCCTCCCAAAATTCATTCTGGCCACTTTACTGCTCTGAAAGAAAAATCAGTGCCCACAATTGAAGGAAGAGTGTGGGACTCCAGGAATTCTTTGCACATCCATTACTCTGCAGGGTCAAGTGTTAATATTTTTGCCCAAGATACAGTTTAGTAGCAAGATAAGAGATTTCTGGCTTATTCTTGGGCAGCTGCCCTTGCAGTACTTTACTGACCCCTTCCAGGGCTTCCTGCCACTCCTCACCTCACAGAGGCCCTAAGAAGTATGATGCTGCACGAAGACTGAATGCCATGGCAAATATTTTTGTAAAGATATGAGAAAGGTCTCCAAATCTTCTGAGCATCAGACAAGAAAGCGGGGTTAAAGCCACACCTGAAGAGCCATTTACAGCTCTTTGAACAGATCTGCAGGAGTCATGCAGAGCATGGGAAGCCACTCAGGCATAGGACAAGCTGATATCCTCCTGCGCCTGTTCTTATGCTCTTACACACACACACACACACCAGCCCACCTCCCCCAGCTGACCAGAGGGTCACTATGACTCCTCTGCAGTCAGCAGAGACCCCTGGGCACCTCTGAGTGGCAATTCAGACATGTAAGACCTGTCTCTTTTCCATTCCCCACAGAGGAATGTGAGCTACGTGACTTTTGCTCTGCTTATCCTTATTCTGTGGATCGTTTTGCCTGAATCATAACAATATGACAGTAGTAATCTAATGCAGAAAGACTCCTGGAATGCATGCCCAAACACCCGTGGAGATTCAGAGCGAGAAATCCAGCTGTCAGTCTGCTACACGTGGGATCACAGTTATTGCAAATAGCAACATGACTCAGTGAGACCTCATTTTGGGTTTACTTAGGTGAAGATCATAGCTAACATGCACTGAGCTCTATCACTTCCTGTGACAGCAAAGCCCAGCCATGCAGAAATCCTGCTCTCTGCACAAACAAGGAGATATTTCCATTCAAATCAAGTTTTTTTGTCGCTATTGCTAAGCATTCATTACACTTGGCCTTATTAAACATTAACAGTGCTAATCATTCTGCTCTGCTTGTTACAAGGGATGAGGGCCAACCCAGCTGTGGCTGCTGCTGTGCTGAGGGCTCTCTGCACTGCACAGAAGCATCACTCCAGCACCACCAGGGTCAGCCCTCCTAGAGCCAAGGGGACTCAGACCATGGGGGAAGAGCCAAGTCATGACTACTTATTTCTTTACGTAGGACTCATTAATTTCTTGGCATTCATCTGACTGAAAGCCGTTTGTCCACACAAGAACTGTGCAGCTTCAACACACATGCCTGATGTTTTTTTAATCCAGCATAGGGTAATATTTTCGCTCGTTTTGAAGTTCATGTTTTTAAACATGGAATTTAATAGTAGATTTTGGTTTTCATCTACAAAATCAGGTTGAAGTGGCTTAGAGTTAAAGCCTGCTGGGGGTTTTCTGCTCACTCAGTGCCTTCCAGCTACAGTACACATCACTTCTGCAAACCAAATACAGTGGAGAAACTTAATAAGTACCAGGATAAGATGCAGTGATGTACCTCTTATGAAATTTCAAGTAGCAGCTTCCCTCTCTGAGCTGTAGTTCTGAACAAAACAGGTTGTTGTTTTTTTCTTTTAAATCAAAGGCACTGGTTTATTTACTGTGGACATTTGCCTTCTTCACAGTCTCTCATAGAACACTGCCTGCATGCTGAACATGCCATCTATGTATTTTAAAGACAGCAGACACAATCTGGGTTGCCTTAAGAGTTCCAGCATAGTGTTATCAACTTTGATCTAACAGATTCATTTTCTCCATGCTCAAACTTGCCCCATAACGTACTACGTGGTCCCATATGTTTGCAGGGGAGTGAGTGTCTCCTATAGCTGGGGGTATCCAAAAACCTTTGCTTGTAATTTCCATGAAATATCAATAAAGATGACCGATGTGACATTTATATGTGGCAATACCATCTTTTGTAGCCAGTCATAGTGACAGACTAATGTTATTTGTCAAACAGCGGAGCTATTCATCAAATAAATTATGCATCTGTAATAATGTTTTGCATTATTTGTTCAGATCTAGAGCTGGCTGACTAATATCTGTCAACATTTATTCAAGGAAGGTATTAATCAAACAGGAGTTTGATTTCCCTACAAACACTGGAAATTCTGCCACTTTCAGTAGGAGCTGAAGGAGCTCAAACATACTTTAATTCAATTTATTATATTATGCATATTACATAGCCCCCACCAACCAGACCCACGCATTCTCCACAGGGCCCTCATGCTCCAGCAGCACTTGGAAGCCATGCTCAGGAAGCAATTACCAGAGACTCACTGTGAAAAACACAGAATATACTGAGTGGTGAGCAGGAGGTTGACTTCATTTTGTGCTGTTGGATGTTCTCACTAATGACTTGGTGATAAAATAGAGATCTTGTCTGTTAAATTTGCAGACTTGGACACGAAGGTGAAAAGAGCTACAATGGGTCTCGCTGCGTATTCAGACTGGGCCTGCTGATCTTGCCTCACACAGGAGGCAGACATTCCCAAGTTCCAAGGGGGTTTCAGATGGATGAAGGAAAAGTCAACTCTGATCCCCACACAGATGTTTGAGATTCTGTTTCTAAATAGAAATGCAGCCTCAGTGAAGGATGCGCTTATGCAGCACATCTCAACCAGCAGTTCTGCAGAACCTGCAAACATTTAGTTCAAAACAACAGCAGAACCAAACGAGCTGAACTGCCTCAAGTCCTCTGCTCTGACCAACACTGCCACAGCGAGAAGCAGATTGATCCCAACCCACAGTCCAGCAGGACTGAGCACCCAATGGGGAAACAAAGTGTTCCAAAGCCTTCCAAGGTCCAGAGAAAATCAGATTTCCTTTTTGTTGCCCAATGAAAACAGCCCATCTCCAAAGCTACAGAAGCACTTTCTGAGCCTGGGTACGTGTCTATGAATAAATATGTCAGAAGATATGGAATCCTTATCTAAATGGAATTAATCCCATGACACACACACACGTACATTTATATATACACCCAGTGAAAATCTGCCTTAAGTTTCCTTGGAAAAGAACTGAAAATGAAAAGGTCATCCAAGAAAGGTGGCCCTTAACTAAAAGTCCAACAAAAATTGTATGGGAAAACCACGGGGATGAAGCACTTTTAAAGTGGTTGATTAAAGCAAAGCGAAGTGAAAAAGCAAAAGAGCTGACAGATGTTCCACAGTACTATCCGTCCTTGGAAGACTTAGATTAATAGTCTCAGGGAGACATATAATCAAATCTTAAGATTTCACAGAAAAACTTCAGATGTTTTTCTCAGGCTCAGTTCAGCTTCGCAAATCTTTTGGTGAACGTACAACCTGAGCATTGTGCATGTGCTTTACAGTGGGCCCTGGGGAGGGAAGGAAAGGAAAAAGTACCACCATCTGGTTATGGTTTCCTGTTCTCTGATTCTCATCTGTGTAAACCCTTTCTGGTAGCAAATATTTGGCCATTTCTTGCCCCAACCTCCCTGAAATAAGAAATAAGAGCAATGATTTGTAAGCTGCACATCATGCTGTGCTTAGCACGTGAGTGCCGAGCAGTAAACACATGGACATGTAGATAGTGAGGAAAGGGAAAATGCTTTGGGACTGGATTTGTGTCCTTTCAATCCCACTGTCACCAACAGCTTCTCCAGATAGACACTAGTCCCTCCGCATGTCGGTGTAAGGAACAGTGCCAGACAGGACAAGAGTTTAATCACATTTCAGCTGTTATTAATTCAGGTGAAACAACTAAAATCTGTCAAGCTAGGTGACTCAGACTTTGCATGACCTATTACATTGCCCTCAACAAAATTTTCAAAAGCCATACACACTGATGTTGCAGGGTGGGAACCAAATGCAGAAATTTGGCCTGTGCCCTTTTTCCTCCGTGAGAACTCTGTGAGCAATAAAAAGGCTTTGTTCTCATTTTTGCAATAGCCCTGGGTTTGCCTGGAGCTTCACCTCACAAACCTTTCTGTGAACATCTCACACTTCTCAGTGAAAAGTGGGATCACGCAGACAGGACAGGATTCTCCTCAGCTCTCCCATTCTTCTCAAAGCACGCAGGAACTGAAAGCCACGCCACGCTGGGGACTTGCTCAGGACCAAGCACTCCATCCCACCTTCAGCCTACATGTAACACACCCGTTCCTTCCACCAATTGCTCTTTACCCCAGGGACTCTCCACCAGTACATGCTATCAGGTTTTCCCAGTAAAAAGGGAATTTTCCACCATTTGTTTCTCCAGGTAGCAGACTTTCATGCATGCAAGTATTGAAACAAGTAGAATGCTACAAAGACTACAAATCTTGCAGGAATACCCCAACAAATTCAGTAGTGCTGCAAGCTGATGCATAGTCACTTCTAGCATATCAGTTCTATGAAATACCAGCATGATTATCAAAAATTGTAGTTGCCTACAGTACAAGACATTTTTTCCCCCATTATTTTATGGAAATTCTTAGTGCGGATAATATACAGTATTAATAAATCCTCCCTAACAGCTGTAGAAAGACTGGTTTCCTTCCTTTGTCCCTTTTTCATATCAGAAAACCCTTGCACATTTCAAATGTGCCCAGTCCAAAAACACGCTGTTTTGTAGCCACCATCCTCAAACGATTTCTGATCTATTAAACCATTCTAAGCTCGTATCACATCGTAATGCATTACACTAAACAATCCACTGCAAAGTTCCTACCAACAAAATGCAGAGACACTGTCAGTCTCTGGCACACCATCGCATCTGTTACACACAACGAAGAGCAATTCCACATGACCCATCACTGCTTCTCCCCTTACCTGGGAAAAAGAGTCCTGTGTTCTCGTGTTATCCATGGCTGGGAAGATTCCTTGTTTCACCAGCACCCCATTGGGTTACAGACTATTAATTAATCACACCTGCTTTTCCCCAGTGCTGCTCCTCTTTTTGCTCTGCCTCTCTCATGAAATCTTGCAGCCCACAGTTTTTATTAAGCCTTACTTCCTTTTATGAGGAACTGAAAGAAACAATAACGACGCTTTGCTTCCTTACAGCAGCTCTGTGAAAAGACAAAAAAGTAGAAGTTGTTTGCTTTTCTTGAGCTGATATTTATGTTCCAGAGACTTCCTGAAGTCGCTGAGCCATGAATGTTAATGTTATGATCTATTGCAGCACACTGGATCTATCTGAACAACCAACACGTTCATTACCAAAACGAATTCCACACTCAGTGTAGAAAAGTTTGCCTGAGAAACTGCAAATACAAAGCTTGATTTTCACAGCCATATGTCTACACACAGCAGCCACTGTTAGCATACATCTTCAAACTCCAGCACGAGTACATGCACCAGGATCAAAGCACAAACACACCTGCAGGTTCTCATATAAGATTGTTGTAAAAGTCAGCAGCACTTTAAATTCTGCCTTTGTAATCTGCATTGGAGGAGAAAATCTAGCTATTGGAAGAGCAAATAATCAGCAAGGCATTCCTGAAATCTTACTGCACATCTGGCAGGTTTTGGTTAGAAGGTACAGACAAAATGCACATTAGTTTTCCCACCCGTATGTGGTGACTTCTATCCAGACACAAGAAACGTGAAAACTAATTGTAGCTCTGACTAGATACAGATGAGAGAGAGATTCCTGACAGTTTAGAATTCCTTGTACTCTAAAGTCAGGCAAAAAAGGGAAAATCAAATGTGTATATGTATATATATTTTTTTTTCCCACAAATTGTATTTTAAAAGTTGTGCCAGGAACTGAAAAAAGAAGTCTTGCTTTGATGATAGGTCTCATTTCAGTTTTCCGTACAAGTAGGAGAGGAAGTTGAGATGTTCTGTTCAAAAGAGGCTGCCAAGGGTCCGCTCATGGAGCCGGGCTGCTCCCAGCACTGCATCACCAGCGTGCAGCCCTTCCAGCTGATGGGGACAAAACCTCTGCATCTGTTTTATCAGAGCTCAGCCAGGAGGCAGCTCTGCCAAAGAGGCAAGAGCAGGCAGCATGAAGCGGGGCTGAAGTCAGAGGCAAGCTGTGGACAGCACATTTAACTTGTTAAAAAGTTGTTAGAAAGTTGTGCCTAAGAGCAGTTTCACAGCATCACTTGAGCAGTGATTGAGATCCCATAAGCTCACACTTCCTATCAGCTGTAGATGGACCCAGAGAGATCACAGCAATAAATGTGAGGGAGGGAAGGGATTAGGAATTAATTTTGCCACAATTACTTCAAGAAATGGAAGTTAAAAGAAAGGTCAATATGTGGTAGTATAAACAATTTTTGAACATTTGAACAAATTAAAAAATATGTCCTACTCTCTGAAAGAATGTCAGCTTAACAAAGGGCAGTAATGTAGCAGGGCTCCACTACACCCAGACCTTCTAAAGAAATATTTCATAAGGGACCATCCATCCTTTGATGATTCAGTTCTGACCATTCTATGCCATGCATGACAGATTTGAAATTTTCCACTAAACTGGAAAGTCAAACTGTGGGAAGCATGTTTCTTTGACAGCTATCTGAAGTCATTTGGTTAAAATAAAACAGCAACTAATCCAGAATGAAATTTGTAATATCAGCCTATTCTCCCTGCGAGACTTCAGCCCTTGAGGAAGGATCTTTTTCTTTTGAAATGAAAGAATCAAGGAACTTGTTTTTTATAATGGGATTATGGCAGTGTAGGACATTTTAGAATGGGAAAATGACAGTTTTCTTTCATAAAGGTTCTGCAGAGATACCAGGTAGACTTTCTCCCTCTGCTCTCTGCTGAATAATGCTTTCTGTGAGGTTACAAAGTACCCGAGAAAGCAGTTAATCAGAACAGAGCTCAACTGCTACTTTCAGAGCAAACATTTTCAATTAATCTGAAGTCATTAATTACACCTCTCTTTAATAAAGGATCTGGTGTAATTTTCTTTCTTCTAAGTTAATTGATTCAAACACATGCCAGGATCATGTTTTGCAGCAAACAGGTGGAAACATCCTTAACTTAAACAAACCTCTCTCCACTGAAGAGGAATAAAGTGGAGAATGTAAGTAATTGGAGAGAGAGCATTTCCATTTCCTAAAGGAAACAGGAAGAATGGAAGAAAAGACTGCAAGTGCCAGAAGCTGTAGTGTCTGCTCCAAAGGAAGCATATTGCAATTACAAATCTCATTTCTTAGTCTAGGTTAATGAGTGCAGCAAGGAACTGTGTGAGGTACAGAGTAAGGAACCTCCTGGCACGATATTTGGAGCTGAACATTCTCCTCCTCATTTGACATGATGGATGGAGTGACTGTGACTACTGAATAAAACTGGAAAACCGACCCACCATCTTAAAATAAAAACATTTTTCTAGGTTTTTTTTCCCCCCTTTCCTCTTTCCCCAGTGAGTACCTAGCACAGAAATTGATGGCACTGCAAGTTTCAGGTATTATTATTTGACCCGATTCTCATCCTGCTTTAAAGCAAGGAAAATATTTATGCACAACAGATGATGCTCCCCTGAACCAGGAGATCCCCTGTGCATTATATGAGTGAAAATAAACGAGGTGTGGGAGATGAATGGGGGATTAATAATTTTAAGTGAAAATTGACAGGCGGGCGAATCCGGGAAGCGAAATTCAACTCGAGAGTGACATCTAGCGATGGTCAGCACACAACCCTCGCACTAATGCTGCAGTAGGGAAGGGGTAAAGGGGAGGATGGGGACGGGGAGAAAGAAAGAAAGGAAAAAAAAGAAAAAGAAAGGGGGGAAAAAAAGGAAATGAAGGAAAAAAAAGAAAAAAGGAAAAAAAAGAAATAAAAGGGAAAAAAAGGAAAAAAAGGAAAAAAGAAAAAAGTGAAAAAATGGAAAACAGGAAAGAAAAATGGAAAAAATGAAAAAAAGAACAAAAATGGAAATTAAAGCAGATTAAAAACCTCAGCTAAGCAAATTAAAAACACCTCAGACTCCGAAGTAAGAACTCTTAAGAGACAGCTCTGTGTTACTCCTTTGTGACACAAGATGGCACCAGACACTACCCCAAGCTCAGGCTGCTAGGAAAAGCGGTCTGGCAACGAAGTTTAAAACAAAAGCCCATAAAGATGAGTTTAACTGACCCGAGCTGTAAAGGCGTTTCGCCCCGTACCGGCTGTGTGCAGAACGCCCAGCAGCTGATGGCAACGGCACAGCAGGGACAAGTGCTGAAGCTGCAGGTGCTGCTGGCCATCAGTGCACACACAGTCCTGCTGCAGGCCTCAGACTGGGAGGCTGCAGAAACCAAGCATTCATTAAATAAGCCTACACCCCTCTCTGTATGTGCAGCTATGTTTGATGCTACGTAAGTATGCATCACTTAAGTTTGCACTAATTGCTGCAAGTGCAGTCACAAGCACAGATTTTCTGAGCAGTGGGCTGTTACACATCACTCAGCTCAGCAAACACAAGCCAGACTCCCGCGCCCTGGCTTCTAAAAACTGTAGACAAAGTTCACGATCAAATTAGGAATTTCATTTAAATAAATGCTGTGTTCTGGCAGCTTCTTCTGGCCCTTCTTCTGAAACAGCATCCTCAGGAAAACTGACCTGCAGGCACACTCTTATGCAGCAGCAGCAGAAAACAAAGCTGGCTAAATCCAGACTCTGCCCTGCTGATTTTCCCTCCAGGAAGCATTTGCTATTATCCTGTATTTTACAGTGTAAGGAGCACTCAGCTACACTCTCTTCTGTATTTTTAGCCATAGCTGTTATTTAGAAATCTTACCTGACGATGTTTGCCAGTGGCACAGGTTATTGAGAAGAGCTTTTTGAAATTTCAGCTTCAGTGTCACTGAGTTACTTATCAGACTATTTCCTGAGTAGCAAAAAGAGTGAGGGGAAGAACTTGGAGGCATTCAGACATCAAAATGAAGAAACTGGTTCCCAGAAAAATACTTGTCCAGCTACACACAGCCAGGGGCTACAGGGGAGAAGCTGAAGCTGGGGATGACAGCCTCAGTGTGGCTCCCTCTGTTCTTGTGGAGTGAGACCTCAGAGAGTGGGAAAGAATTACATCTGAGAAAAACTATCTTGTGTTTAATACACAGGAACTGGACACCCTAGATTTGAAAGTCAGTCAAGAAATCTCATTATATCCACTTGCAGAATGCTGGAAGTATTTCATTACCCCTCCCGCTTTGGCATCTAATTAACCAGTAAAAGAATGATAACTCACAGGGCACGGTGTAATATACCTCTGTGCATCTCTATAGCAGTGACTGAACTCTGGACCCTGCTCACACATGGTGTCCCCAGACAGCCCACAATATCTCCTAGGCCAGGATGGCTTGGAAGAAGAAAGGCATCATCTGTTCACATAACAAAAAATCCTTAGTAAAAGTAGATACATTAATTGCTCATCTCTAGTAGTTATACAATTATTTATACTCTATATATAATGTTTAATATGTAAAATATTTAATGTTACTGTGCATTATGTTATCTATATTAAATATTTTATGTATATATATGGTTATATATATATATATTTAAAAAGCCATATCCAACAGTAGAAAACAGAAGGGAATAACTGAGCATGAATTCAGAGTGACTGGGGGCAGGTGGAAGCAAGAGGGGTTTGGAGATTCCTTCTCTGCCAAAACTTGCTGGGTAGTGACAACAACCTCCTTCAGGAAACTTCCACCAAGGGGCAGGCTGGGGTCAGCCTTCACCCAGGCTCACATCCCCCCAGCTCCCCAAGCCCAGAACAGCAAGGTTGCAGAGCATCTTCAGAAGCTTCTAAATCTGTCAGCAAAAGCGTCCTTGGTGAACACAGATGAAATCTAACTATTGCTGCCATCAGAAGTTAAGTAAGATGGGAAAGGGATGTGACCTTTTCACAGCAGTACCTTTTCATATCAAAACAACATTCAGTACAAACAAAAACTCGAATGTCAGCTTATTTTCTTTTGTTAAATGGAAACTGTGCTATTCAGAAACACCTTGCTGTACGTCAGTAAATACAAGCACAGATGTGTAAATAACCTTGTGCATTTGAACTGGAGAAAGAAGAAAAAATAGAAAAAGAAATGCTGTGGGTCTAAGAAGCCTTCACTGCTGCCTTCAATGACAAATGGATACCAGTTTCCACAAATCATATCTGCTTTCTAACTCTACTTGGCTTTACAAATCAAGATTCTTTTCTTTAGAGCAAATATTCCATACATACACAGCACGGATCGACTAGCAACATACAGCTTATACAGCAAACGTCAGGATCCAGAGAAGAGAAATGTTCTAATCCCATCACTTAAATCTCATTATGTTTTTGAAGGGTGGAGGACCCCCGTGTGACTGTACCTGTGGAGTTGGTTTAATAAATGGGCACACAGGCTTTGACTAATCCTAGTCACAGCTACACTGTAAGTACCAACTAAAGGTTGTCTCACTCTGGTCTAGAAATTACAAAGAGCAGTGCAGATAAATATATTGAAGATGAGATTCTATTTACAGCCATAGGATGGTATTAAGTTCACATCTGCCAAAGACTGAAAAAACAGAATTGGAAAGACTTGGACCAAATTAGCATGGCAGAAGTTTGGTCTACCTGATAATTAAAATTAAGAGAGAAGTTCTTTGTGAGAGAAGCAGTCTGGGAGCTCTCATCCAGAGCTAGAAAAAGGAAACAACCCAGCTCATGGGCACTCCCACTGATTTCAGGGAAGTCCCGTACTCTGAAATGAGAACTTGAAACATGAAAAACCATGTAAACAGTTTTTCGTTGGAACTGTTTTCCCCCACTGTTTTTTTTTTTTTCCTTTTTGTCTGTTTCTGCTGTAGTCTTCAGATAGGCAGCTGCACACGTAGTCATGACTGTAAGCAGCCCACAGATGGTACTTCAGTACACATGGGAGCTCACAGTGCTTCCCAGTATGTAACGGGTAACAGTAGAAGAAAAAAACTTCTGACTTTTTGATCTTTTTTTTTTTCCTGTTCTTATATGTGCATTTAATCTGGAAGGAAGGAACACGGGACTCCATGCACAGCAGCAAATTGAGGTGCTCTCTTCATCTCCCTCAATGTCATCTGCCCATAGCTCCTGACATCTCGGTAAAATCCTCGTTGATTTTCTAGTACCCAAAGCCTTATGGTCACCTACAGGGCCTGGAAGGAGGGCAGCTGGCTGCATTAGCTGATCAGATGTTGGACAGCCAAACACACACTGCTCAGCCCCAGCACAGCGGGACAAGGAGGTTTATGAAGACAAAGGCTGCAGTGTTTCCCAGAGAGACAACGGAAATACTCTGGGGATTCTTGGCACTGATGAAGCTGAATGGCAGAACACAGCTGGCTCAATCACATTTGTTTGTCTTTCAACCTGTTTGTGAGAGGACAAAACTGATGCTTGGCATTAATAGTCTGAAGCACTTAAAATCCATTGAACGTGACAAAGCACCTGCAGGTGCTGCTAAGTGTTTTGCAATCAGTTCTGCTTTGTCTCCTTTTGTACCTGGATGGGAAGGAAAAATGTGTATAATGCCCAAAAGTTGAGTCTGGTTAAATTAACCTGCTAACTGGCTGAAATTATAAAATAGTCATCTGTAAGTTCAGCCCTGCTAGTTAAAACACAAGGTCAAACACAAAAATCACCCTTCCCTCTCTAACTTCACTATCTGTGAAGATCTACCATAAGAAATGTATGAACAAATACATCTCAGAAATGGAGAAGCATAGAGATCTCCGACCACATACTCAATCATTACTAATAGCACAGTCTACCCAAACCAAAGCCATTGGTGAAACACAAACTACTTTCCATCTGCAAGGATCAGTGCAGCTGGAGTGTTTGGGGCTGGAAGGTGAAAGAATAAGATACGTGAAAGAGGTGAAGACTATCACTGATAGGTGGCAGAGCAGAGTCGAGCTGCGTGCTGCTCGAGGTGATCTCCATTCCCATGCAGCTGCTCTCTGACCAGCAGCCCCAGCTGCCACCTGATGGAAGAGGGAATCAGCCGAAGCAGAGTGCAGATGACAGTTGCATAGCAACTATAGGGATGGAGATCCAGGGCTTCTCTCCTTCAGCACACCAGGAGATTCAAAAACAACGTGGTTGGAGTTCGGGGAGGAGACAAGAATGCCACAGAGCCATCGCACTGCTCACTGGGTCCTGAATCTACATCCTCTCACTGTGCTCAGAGACAAGGCCAAGAAACAAAACGCTCCTCATGGGCTGCAGAGCCCAGGACTAGAGGCCAGAAGGATATGTCAGTCACTGGTTTAAAATAGTAGGTGATGATTTCTGTGCATTCACAGAATCACAGCGATGCATTTAGCTGCCCCGTGAGCTTACTGGCTCAACACAACATAGCAAAGTCCAAAGATCCAACATCCTGACCCCCATACAACCTGCATCACATCCCACAGGACCCACCTGCTTGGATCTCATCCACGCAGACCTCAGCACTTCTCAGGCAGCAGTTCCAGGTTTTCCCAGAGGATTTGGCTGCAGCAGGTGGGAACAGTTAAGTACAAGGCAAATGCAGGGAGCTCACACAGCTGCCTCCAATCTCTAAGTTTCCAAATTTCTCTTCATTGTGTTTTGTTGAAAGAAGGAGCTAAACCAAATACTATTTTAATCTGCACGTCTCAAGTCACAGCTATTGCTGTAGATGCATTTCTTCAGCCACGACAACTAGACTTCACTATCTAAATGATCAAGGATATGAAAGATTGCCATCATTTTAGTACATTTTAATAAGCTGCCACTTCTCAGATGTAACATGGTCACTTCCAGGATGCAAATCCACTGCAACAGTGGTGAATATCAGAGCAGCCTGTCTATTTTGCACTGCAATAGATGTGATCAATAATTGTCTCTCTGCAAAAGGAGCAGAATTGGACAGCTGAGCAGAACAGTCCCCTTGTACCTTCTGAGAGCAAGGCCCAAGGTGGCTCTGCCTTGTGCAAACACCACTTCTGCCAATTTTTGCAAAGACCTCAGAGCTGCAATCAGATCCATGTTGCTCAAGCCAACACTTTTTAGTGTTTAATGACAAAGCTAATAGTGCCATTAATCCATTTTGGTATATAACATTCAATCTCCGCTTTAAATTGCATTTCAGTGCAAACAGCAGCTTGATTCCTGCTGACAGCTGCATTCACAAAATCACAACAAAATGTATTTAATGACTTCTTATTGTCAGGTTCAGCTGAAAGATGGGGAAATATGCAGCAGCCTTTTGAAACATTCCGGAGTTGATATTTACCGAGCAAAAGCTGAAAATAAATGTTTGGCCAAGGCTGAAGCACCATGAAACAAAGAAGAGAAGCACACCTTTGAGATCATGTTCTGTCTCAGTCCTTGTTTGGACTCCCAGGACTGGATCTGGCTAAGCCTCCTTTGCTCTTCTGCTTTCTTTTACCATTACTATACTCTTCCTCCTGCATGTAATTGAACTCCTTTAAGCGAAAGATTTATTCTGTTGCTCTGTGTGCTTGCTTTATTGTTAAACAAAATGTAGCAGTAGGTGTTTTTAAAAGAAAAAAGTCACTGCCAAAAACACCTGCAAGTTTTCCCTTCGAGAAATCCCTTCAAGGATTGTTTTGTTGTTTTTTTTTCCCTGCCTTGAGTAATTTTCCAGCTAATGGCTATTTACAGATCAAACCATGATATTCAGAACAATACACCATATAGGAGGATTCACACGTGCTTTAATCATACCTCAAATCTGGTTTTGCATTTTAACTGAAGTGACAACTTTTTATAATTTTGGATTTCTAACTCGAGTCGTGCAGTCCATCCAACCAGATGGGGAAGACAGGAGTGGAGTTCAAATTGCAGAACACTTCAGGGAATGGGTATACTTGTAGGTGCTTATAACATAAGGGCACCAGCAAGTGACCCAGAGCCAAGCCCAGGAGGAGTCTGCCCCGATGGTGGGTGCTCTTTGCCACAGATGGGAGCTGGGCCTCCCATCCTGCCCTCACCCCAGGAGCACACCACCTCCAACTGCACAAGACACAACTTCATTTCAAGCTCTGTTCTTCATAATGTCCCTCCCTGCTTTGCAGTGACAATCACTGTATCTTGAAGCCACTGTCCTCAGTCTAATCCACCGGATCAAGAGAGCTGAGCAGAAACAACAGAGGCTCGCTACACAAAATAAAAACAGCTGCTGTAGGCATAAATCTGTGACTGCTGTACTCTACAGAGGGAATGTCTTTCCCCTACCGTAGGATTAGAGGAGGGGAAAAGATATTTTCTTGTTTTAAATTGTCTCCTTTGAAACATCTCTCTGTGAATTTAGGGTGAGATTTTGACAGGGCACATGGAAACAGAATTTCTTTCTCCAGTAGAGGTACCTATCCAGGGAGCTCGTCTGACACAAGCGCCCAAGGGCTGAAACACTGGAGACAAGACCAATCCATCCCATAGCTCTCTACTCAGCTGAACTTTCTACCAGCATTGCTAGAAGATTCTTTGCTTAAGAAGCCCTGATATCAGAGCAGTCCCACACAGCCATGTACTCTGAGTTATAAACAGATAGATAGATGGATAGATAGATGGATAGATGACTTTGCAGAGATTTAGGGGGTGGTGAAAAAAGCTCAAGTGCAATGAAGTCAGAAGGCAGGAGTACTTCGGGTCATTGGACATGCTTCCAAGGTAACCAGACTAACATTAGATTTCCATTCTCATGAACAGAACAATAGGTTAATACGGGAGGAGAAGAAAAAGAGGCAATTGAGCTTGAAGAATACTGTCCTTGAAGACAGCGCTACCAGAGACTGAGAAGTAAATTCAGCTACAAATTAACTTGCAGATAACTTGTTCAATAAGCAGCTGTGGCTCTGACCCACCCGGAATACCCTTTGCTGCCTGTACAGCACAGCATGCTCTTCTGAAGCTGAGAAAGGGAAGAGAAAAGCCCTTCAGTCTCAACAGCCGAGAACCAGAGACACGCACGTGCACTGTGCCGAACAAACTGAAGAAGGAAAATAAATGCAAACCATCCGGAGGCGAGAAGTTACCTCCGGAGCGCAGCCCCCCCCGAGCCCCATCCCACGGTGGGGAGCGCGGCGCTGCCGGCAGGGGGCGCCACGCGCGACGCTCCGCGCTGTCACTCCACGGGATGCGCGCTCGCCAGTGGACGCCGCTCCGCACGGAGGATCGAGGAGGAGTTGGTTTTCCCCTCACACGTGTATAAAGCCCTTGGGGTTTTCCGTGGGGTTTCTGGACGCTGTTTTACCTTTCTTGCCGTCGAAGCCCCGAGCTGCAGCAGCAGCAGATGTAACCGCGGAGTCGGCATCGCGCTGCGGATGCCTTTTTTTCTTCCGAGGAAGCGGCTCGATGCCCGATTTTAAGCCTCCAGTGCAGAGGAGCAGCCTGGGACTGACGCGAAATTCACTGTCAGTGAAGATTTTTCTTTAAGTTTCTACTTGCAAAAGTGACTAACAAAATCTGCTTGATTCTGTGCGTTGCAACAACTTGGAAGGGATTATTTTTCCTTTTGCTTTTTTTCTTTCCCCTTCTTCCTCCCCCCCCCCCCCCCCCACACCCCCCACTTTTTCTTCCTTTTTTAACCCTTTCTCTGCCGGCTCTGTTATCTCTTGCAATCTTAGCTGACAATGAACACCACGCACTTTGCCTTTTCATTTCAACCTGTGCTACTTAATGTCACCGAGGACTTCAATGATTCAGTTCTCACCAACAGAAGCAGTGATGGATTTTGTGAGCAGGTCTTCATAAAAGCCGAGGTCTTCTTGACTTTAGGGATCATCAGCCTGCTGGAAAACATCCTCGTCATTCTTGCAGTGCTGAAGAATGGAAACCTACATTCTCCCATGTACTTCTTCCTCTGCAGCTTGGCTGTGGCAGATATGTTAGTGAGCATGTCAAACGCCCTGGAGACCGTCATGATCGCGATGCTGAGCAGCGGCTATTTGATCATTGACGACCACTTCATTCAGCATATGGACAATGTTTTTGACTCCATGATATGCATTTCTTTGGTAGCCTCAATTTGCAACCTCTTGGTCATAGCTATCGACAGGTACATAACTATTTTCTATGCTCTCCGTTACCACAGTATCATGACTGTGAGGAAAGCTTTAACCCTAATTGTGCTCATTTGGATTGCCTGCATCGTCTGCGGCATCATTTTCATTGCCTACTCGGAAAGCAAAACTGTCATTGTCTGTCTCATCACCATGTTCTTTACCATGCTCTTTCTCATGGCCTCCCTTTACGTCCACATGTTCTTGTTCGCACGCCTGCACGTGAAGCGGATCGCGGCCCTCCCGGTGGATGGGGTCCCCTCGCAGCGGACCTGCATGAAGGGCGCCGTCACCATCACAATCCTGCTGGGCGTCTTCATTGTTTGCTGGGCCCCTTTCTTCCTTCACCTCATCCTCATCATTTCCTGCCCGTTGAATCCGTACTGTGTCTGCTACACTTCACACTTCAATACTTATCTGGTCTTGATAATGTGCAACTCGGTCATCGATCCGCTCATCTACGCCTTCCGGAGCCTGGAGATGAGAAAGACTTTCAAAGAAATAGTATGTTGCTGCTACGGTGTGAGCGTGGGACAGTGCATGCTGTGAACTCCTGGCTTTGTGTGGGGAGCAGAGGATGCACACAGTAGGTGTATGGATGTGTTCGTGGAAGTAGATACACAGCAGCTTCATTTTACAAGCACTGCTTGAAGAAAGAGCACAGGAAAAAACCTGCTGTTTAAAGCCTTGATTTACACTTTTCAAGATGAAAGAGACACAACTACACGATTTGAAGCTATTTAAATAGCCGTAACAAAATGAAACCCAAAGCAGCTTGCAAAATAAATGGGAAAAAAAAATGTGAAATGGGGAAAAAAAGAATCCTGAAAGTGAACGTTACCCTACAGAGAACAGAATGGCATTCTGTCTCTCTCCTCCACTCACACCTGTTGCTTTGTCTCTGTGCATCTATCAGAGTCAGTGTTTCTTAAAAGATTCTGTCCATAGCCTCTCTGGAAAGCAGCTCACTCATGAGACAAATCAAAACACTGAATGGTGACAGCTTGGCTCTGATGTCTCCACCTTTTAATAAAGGAGCAGACCGATATTTGTTCTGTTTGCTATAAAGCAGGCTGAGAAAAGTCTTAAAAGGATGAAAGCAAACAGTCCCCGGCACTGAAGTATTCCTTCTGTAAAGTCAGCTCCGTGAAAACAAACCTCTGTAAAAGTGATACTGTGATTTATGCAGCTGATGGGTAGAAGTGACTCACTTGAGGACAGCAGTTACATTCCTTATTGTGGTGCAACAGTATTATATCCTCAAAAGGTTTTCAAAAAGTAGATTGCACCGGCGAATGTATTTGGTATGTTAACAAACTGGATGTCTCATTTTGATAAATATTATCTGGTGAGATTCATCCATTGAGAATTTTGAGGACCAGGGGTCTGAAAACAGAGCTGAATATAATGAATAGCTAAAATGCCAAATGGTTTGAGTTAAGCTTTGTGTTAAAGCTACACGGACTCTTTGGAAATGGCCCTTTGGCTAAGTGAGGTTCCTGCTAACAGCCAGATGTGGCTTCTGTGCACTGAGAAGTATATGTCCTGAATCAGTCTGTTTTCACCTGAAGAGCTTTAACCTGACATCAGTGGAGGAACACTCCTGCACTGAAATCAAGAAAGCAACGTTCTTTGCAGTCGTATTCATGTGCAAGTTGGTGACACGTAAAGCACACGCCTTCAGCTACAATAGTTTAGTCTTTTTCTCTGCTTCTTATAGGAACAAACCACAGAAGAGGCCCTCAAACTTAGCATATAGCAACTGAGCAAAGGCAGACATGAGCTGTGTGTAACACAATGTGCAGGCTGCATCACTGTCATCACAGTGCCACACTAAGAGAACTCGAAGCCATGTTAAAGTCTGCTTAGCAGCTTTCTGCTATCTTGCTTCTAGGAAGGGCAGTCACCTGAAACCCTCAGGAAAACAAAGCCTGTTGCTTTCAGATTGCTCAAGTATCTCATTTGATTTAAGTCTTTCTTTCATTTCATCCTTTCAGTGGAATTGCTAGGTTGTTATTTCTGGGGCTCTCCTAACTCTGTTGTCCAAACCAACCCCGTGGTCACCATTTCCCTCACAATTTGATCACACCTGAAGTTCCCTTACCAAGTTCTCATCTCCTCCCATAAACCCATTCTCCAGCCTCTCACCTCCCCAACATTCCCACTGTTCCACCGTTCACTTAACTTCATGAATAAATGTTAAATAAAAGAATCTTTTTTAAAATGTACACCAAGGTCCTTTGGGCACACAGCAGAACAGGTGTAGGTGGCATTTCTGCCACGGATCAGGGAGCAACCAGAGAAAATCCCAACAACCAGCCAGGAGACTCAAAAGCTGAGTGCTCTCAGCCCACATCTGCATCTGACACGTCACAGCTGGGCAGTGGTAAGATCTGCTTTGTTGGCTTTGTGCTTTGCAACAGCAGATGTGTTACATTAAGATGAGCTGAAATCGGCATAGGATATCTCATAACAGACCTTTTCTTGCTGTGCAAAACTGTACCTGCTTGTAAAAATCCGTACCTGCTGTCAGTGTTATGTACCTTAATTCTACAGAGCATGGTTCGCCATGATTTTCTGCCTCAGGTTATTGTGTATTTAGCTCTTATTGTACCTCATGTCTTATTTATTTTTCATTTTAAACACAGTTTTAGATGAGAATGATTCATACTGTGCTGCACATTTAACAAAAAAATAGTCTGCTGAATAAAACAAATTACAAATAAAGCAAGACATCACTCAGAATCATGTTTGCTTTCCCTGGAGCACCATGCCACATCAAACCACAGCCCGTGGGGTCTGCTTCACAAAACTAGAAATAGAGTTTAACTCTGGGAAATCCTTCTCACTAGAAAACATTCTATTTCATTTCTCTGTTCATGAAAAACAAAAATATTTTGTTAGCAGGTATCTCTCTTGTGAGTACAAGCAAAGGAGGCATTTGTGAAGTGAGATTTAGTCCAAAGAGCCTTAAATCCATGACTATTTCATTTCAATTGTCTCTGTAAGTCATAAACAGTCAGTATTTACCTTCAAGCATTAACTGCTGCAATTTCTAGTTAGCTCCATACTTTTCTATTGAGTCAATGTCAGAAATAAATATTCTAGGAAAAGTAAAACATATAGAACAGTCCTGTTTCAGTGTAATGGGTATAATAAGCAGCATGATGCTTTCAAACCATTACTGATGTAATTACCACAATTGTGAGGACGTACTCTGGGGGTAAGCTGCAAGTGAATCGCAAAGCCAGAGGCCAAGAGTCATGGACTTGAGGCTGCACTCACGTAGTAACTTGAATTAAATGTGAGCAAATCCACAGGTATCATAAGGAACAAACATTTCTTTAGACTTGCAGCTTCCCAAAGGTGCCAAGAGCTGCAGGTAAGGCTGAACCATTGCAGACCCTCAGCCTCGTGCACCTGCTGTTACACTTTCCCATCCACACTAACTCACTCAGCACAGTCCCAATTTGCTCAAGCAGTTTGGCAGCAATTTCAGGGTCTCTCTACCTTCAAAAGCTGCACTGCTGAAACAATGTACCCGAAGGGGCCATTATTCGGTGAGTGAGTAGATAATCAAAGCAGTGGAAGGGTGCAGGTGGGAGCATCCTCTGAACAGTTGTTTCCTGTGACGAGGAAAGGCAGCGAGGGTCTATTAGCACTCATTTCGTTAGAGGTTCATATTATACCTTAACAGAGTTCTGCATGAGTGTCAGCACACGTGGCTTAAAGCAGCTGGAGTGCGTGCTGAGAAAAGCATCCAAGTGTGATTTGGAATAAGAGCATTAACAAGAGTGCTTCTCCTGCTGCAGCATTCACTCTCCTCCCAGGGCCTCATTAGCTGTGGCTGCATTTAACTCCTCTGCTCCTTTTGTAATATCTTACTGCATGATGGTGGCTGTTCCCCGAAGCTAATGGCACATGGAAGCTGGTTATTTTAATGTCTTCCACAGACACTGAAGAAGGCTTCAGTCTGCATGTTTCAGAAGATTTCCACACACTATGTAGAAAATTCAAGTTAGAACACTGCTTCATCCCAGATGTGCCAGGAGCTGCTCTCCTCTCTGGACTCTGTATTTAGGTATCCTTACTTTGTGTGATTTAGAACATTTTGTAAGGGTTGTATGAAAAATAAGCCCAAAATATCCTTAAAACTTCCATCCTTAAGGTAACAAAAACCAAATAACAGCATTTCTTAGAAATATCCACCATCCAAACACTGTATGATAGCGTCTGTAGAGTGGAAAACAATACTCTCTCCCTTAATGAAAAGGTAATCAAAAAGAAACCAATTATCTCAGATATGAAGGATTTTAAATACCATGTTCTGACCTCAGTGCAGCTTCTTTCTGGAGCCTAAGAACAGTGAAAGTACTGATAGTCCCAATGTACTGTGATGTTCAAAGCCAGCTCAATTATCTGAAAAACAATCTGTGAGGAGGTAATCAGTTTTACTCAACACTTTTGGTTTGCTTAAGGAATGCAGACCTGAGGATGAGGCTTTGTTGTCCTTTTTGGCTTGCAGACGGGAAGAACACTTAATTGGTATTGTGGGCAGAAGAATCTTTTGAGTACATCCCTGCTGCTGCCCACTCCTAAGCAAACAGGACCTCTTATTTAGCACCAAAACATACGGACTAGAAGTTTCTATATTGAAGGTTCTATAAGGTTCAGAGATGGGGAAAAAATCTTTATTAACGTGAAATAGTGAAAGTAGCAGAGCTGGCAGGCAGGGTATTTAGCTCAGGAATCATATAGTCCAGATTCAGAGAGCATTTCCTAGGATAGCTGGAGCTGTGTGACAGCTGTGTGGTTCGTTTTCTTAAATACGGTCCCTGTGGTAGCTCTCCTAATTAAAAATTATTCCGATATAGTGAAGTAATACTTTACTTCTAATGTGACAATTACTCCCAATTTGCAGTCTAATTGCTCATCAGGAAAGGCAAATAGTTCCCGAGGCATCTACACAAATATTGCTATTTAGAAAATTACTTCACTAATATCCCACCCACTTTTCTGTCTGACTGCATTCTGGTTAGGGAGCATGTCACCGAAGGTTATAACGTTCCTCTTCCTGAGGAGAAGAGTACATTGAGAGAGCTTTGTAAACAGCAAGTGGAATCTTTTCATGATTAAAACCACGCTTAAAAGAACACTGAGCCATCAGATTTCTGAATAAAGGAGGAGATGGAACTGACATAACTAAGGATACAGTTTCCACATTCGTACAGCAGTGTATATCAGACCGTTCATCCATCTGAATAATTAGCAAGTATGTGTTTAAAAATAAAAAGTCATTTCTTCAGCAGGAAGATGGAATTTTAACAAGCCTTATCTTAATGAGACACTGTCATTACAGAATAGGTTGTTTTGCTGAAAAACATAGTTTCAAAGAGTTACACGATTAGGGTGATACTGCAGTAAAGCCATTTTCAGAAATCCTTTTGCTCACACTGTGAATCCCACAGTCTCTTTGTGTCATGCCATAGAAGCCAGGGCTGCATTAAGTGGACATTCCGAGTGTTTCAGCAGCTGAAATCAGCTACTCACTGTAAGAAAGAAGGAAGTACTTTGGTAGCAACTTTCCTGCCATCTTGAGTTGTGTGATGTATATAGATCTACACACACGTGTGCATCCATGCACACAGGTGTACAGGGCCACACACTCGTTTTCCTTATGAAGACATAGTTTGAACCACTCAGCGACAATTGATAGAAAGGCTAATTTTATGTCATGTTCTTTCCATGTGTGGAAACAGAACTTGTGTTCTTTTAGCAAGAATTTAAGCATCCTCTATTCTGCTGCCATAAGTTATGTCTAGTAGTTCGAATCAAAATGTGAAAAATGAATAAGATCCGTGGATTTACAGTGGTCATTTTAAGACAAAGAGGCACCAGGCAAACTACAGTGTACTTGGATTGATACTACCTAGCTTTTCTGGGAAGCTTAAATTTCAACTATTTTTTAACTATTCTTTTCAAGAGCCTCTGTTAATCCAACTGCTGGTTCAGACTTTACAATCTCATTTTGTGGAGCTACAAAGTACAACTGTTCTAGTGGTGGGATCAGAATACCCAAGCAATTCCTTCTTTGATTTTTCTCCATTTGAGTTCCTCTGGGTATTTAAAGGCACACAGGGGCAAAATTCCTTCAGATCACTGGGAACATTGAGTCCTGACAGCATCTAAGGACTTGACTACAAATAACACCAAACTGAACTTGCTGAGTATCCTCTAGGCAAACCCAGGCAGCAGTCTGATTGCAAACCTAACCCAGCAGGTCAGCAGTTCTGAAGATCTCAACATCCTATTTTGCAGTAACAAAAGGAGGGAAAGGCCTTTCAAGCAGCTTGGCACAGCTCCATAGCAGAGCACAAACCTGCAGTTTGAGCTCCTTGTGCAACGCTGCTTGTGCAAGCCCAACAAGTATGACAGCTTTCAATATACACTGCATCTTAAGGTTAGTGTGGTTTCCCATAGCTCAGCCACACACAGCTGCCTCACCACAACAATGCCACAAGCCCCACAGCAGGGCCAGAGTCACTCAGCTAAAGCATCACCTTGCAGAAGGACTGTGTTTGAGCAGGTCTTATCAGCAGTTCAGGCAGACTGCCTCCTCCACCTGGTCGGGAGTGCTCAGAGGCAAAAACAACGTGCTAGTGTTTCCCTGTCATACATGCTAATAATATCTGGAAGCAAATCAGCATTAGGAAGCAAAACAACATATAATTGCCACAGACGTGTACTGCGAAACAGCCAATTTGGCTGAAATTCAAACGAAAAATTACTATTACTTTGCCTTCATTTGCTATCTTCTGTATCAGAGCCTGTTATTAGTCATATTTCTGGTGCACAGTTCAGGAATAATGCAGTTTAATACTCAGCAGGAAGTGGGTATGTTGACATAATAACCAAAGTGTATATATTTTGGTTGAATAATTACTTGTTTCAAGGCAGGAAGGCTACAGAGCCATCCTGAATCTAGATGTGACAAAAAGCTCAGGTTCAGACAGAATCCACCGTGAGAGACTCAAGTGAATAGGCTAATAATCATCGGATAGCACACTGTACATTAAATGACAATTAGAGAAGTTTATTATTAAAAAAATATAAGAAATAGAAATCAATTAGCTCTTACAGTCAAGCACATGAAAATTAAGGGTTTCTTGGCACCACAGTGTGAAATGCTGTCAGGGCTTTTTCATATGCTGTGTAAGTAGATCCTCCAAGCCCTCCATTACAGTGGGTAGCTTCAGACACTCTAATAACTCCTAATAATGGTAACAAAAACACCTGAGAATATCTCTCAATCCCAAAAGAAATAATAATTAACAGAAATGAAAATCCTAATCACTAAAAGCCCTCTCCTGATAAGTTGTGGTCAGGGCTCCTGTACTTTGCTACCAATGGCCCCTCCATCCCACTGTCAAAAGGTCTTGTTGCCCTTCAACAACAAACTTCTGAAAACTCATTCAGAAACAAATGAAACTCTGCAGCTGATTGCCAAATGCCATCAGAGAAATGTCTGTGAGGAGTAGATGGGAGCAAAGACATTTTTAACACATCAGGATTTCTTATACTCACCAGCAATTTCTTTCTGCTCAGCTTTCATCGTGTTGGTAGATATCTGCTGTACTTTTCCATGCTTTCTTCATGAAGCAAAGATCTGTGCGTTGGTTGCTCTCCAGCTGCTCTCATTTATAACATGCTGCCATAATTCCAGGTTTGTGCTTCTAATTCTAATGTTCTTGTTAGAAAAGGTGTTACTTTTTGACAACAGATGATCATCTTCTCTCCGGGACACTCCTGCAAAGCAAAAAAAAAAAGCCCAAACAGATGCTGTGAGGCTCACAGTGTTGTTTCTGAACAGCAGAAGGAGGTCACCCAAGCTCACTCCAATTTTCTCACACTGTGCCTCCCTGCTAACAGGCTCATCTCAGAGATGCTGTCACATAAGGTATGCCACGACGCACTTGAAAAGCTTTGTTTTGTAACTTTCTTTCTCCAGGTAACTAGAAGAAAGACAAAGGAGGTAACTGCCAATTCTGTAAATGAAAGCAGCCTTCCAACGCTCTCTCCCAAACTGTATGACATTTCATTAACAAGGAGGAGCAGGAGGACTCTGTGATGACTGCTACCAAGCAGCAATATCTGAGAGCAGCACAGAATGGGGAGTCCAGCGGCACCACCAAGTGGATGTGCAGGATGTCACCTTCAGGACATCAGTGATGTAAAAGAGAAAGGCCTGTGTAATAAGTGGTGAATATGTCATGCTGAATGTATTGCAAGAGATCAGCTTAAAACCAGCGCGATTTGATTACTCCATTTTCCAAAAGAGTTTCAAACAGTTCACGTCACTGTGGTGAAAGCAAGACTCTTTATGGCACCTTGAAGCCAAGCACCACTTCAGTAACTATGAAAAACTACAGATGGGGAAATATTTGCAGCCATTCCAATCTGTTGCACAAACTTTCAGCTCCACTTGCACCAACAGAGGCCTTTCCTCAACAGGAAACTTCTGTTCAAGAAGCGTTTAGATGAGGTGCTAAGGGATTTGATTTAGTACTTGGGTAGGGATAGTGATAGGAGGATGGTTGGACTAGATGATCTTGTAGGTCCCTTACAACCTTATGAACCTATGAACCTATGAAACAGCTTCATGGCCCCGTTCCTTTGTGGATCCCCTCCTTCAAGGAGAGCCCAGGAGCAGGAGGAGCCCTTGTCCTCTTTCCCTTCCAGTGACAAGATCTTTCACCACCAAGTGGCACTATCCTAAGCTGTATTTCAAGGCATGGTACTTAAAAAGTTAACCACAAAAACTGAGTTACCTCTTATTTTTCTCCATGTTTTTACTCACTAATCTGCACGCTGCTTCAGTATAGCTTTCTGAGGTCTTTCAGAATCACAAAAGAATTCTAAGGGAAAAAAAAAACAACACCTTTTTTCTATTCTGTAGCATTCAAAGATAAGCAATTTTTCATGTAGGCCTTCCTGATATCTTGTAGGTGAATGGAATCGTTCCAGACAATAACGTTTTTTGTTTCCTGTGCAGGTGACGTAAGAGATGTTATGGCAGGCTGCAATCTCAGCCACTTGCAGTAACCATTTAATGCTTTAATTTTTTTCCATTATATGTAATTTGGGACTCCTGGGCAGGGAAGTAAGGAGTGTATGGACAGCCAGCATAGCTAAAAGCTTTGCAATTAGCCGAGTATGTAGTTCAGTGCAATTGACATTAGAATGAGTTTGGATTTATAGTTTTTTAAGGCAGATCTTGAAGCAGCATGTAGCAGTTCTCTTTCACAACAGTTTAAGCCTTACAACTGTCTCCAGATTCCTACTGCAATGGGCAAGCTCTGAAGCAGACCTGTTGCCACCAGCACCATTGCAATAATTGTTGCCCTGATGTTGTCAAGAAAGTGTGGGGAGAAAAATGGGGATTTTGATTTTCTGGCTTTTCTTGAAACTGAAGTCATTCTGAGGCCCTTTCTCACCCTGAAAACCTCATCCCTGCAGATGAAGCTTTACTACAGAAGTGATGCAAAGAAGAGGTGACTTGTTAATGTTCTGATCGATGATTCTGTGCCACACACATACATAAATGTCTTAAAAAATGAGATTAACACATGTCAAGGCAGAATGTATGTGCACAACTTCTGGGCATCCCTGTATGAGGTTCCCTTGAGGTGCCTTGATTCTGAGCACCGTGCAGCACCCATGCTCCTTTGTATGAGCTGCCACTGCACCAGCTTTCTATGGTGTTCGTTACTCTTTTTGCAACCAAACTGATCATTTTGCTGCAGCTAATGCTCTGCTTTCATGCGCTGTCCCCTAGCAGTCACAGCCTTCTCTTTTCAACCTTTTTCCCCACAGAGCATCCTTAATTTAATTACTCTGTACTGTATACAGACTGCAAAGGGATGGGGAGCTAGAAGTAGCGCACAGCTTGCATCCAAGCAGAGAGGAAGCCAGAAACAAAGACTGGATGGAGAGCAGTGCAACCCCCATGCAGTAGGCACAGGTCTTCCTGTGGGAAAAGATTGCCTCCAAGCATGGAGCACCTGGCTGCAACCAGCCACTGCTGATAACCCAGCCAACACCAAAAGGCTCACTGCTTATCTGAAGGGTTTTGTTTCGTTTTGTTTTCATAGAGGGGAAATGCCATCTTTAATCCGTTTATTGGTTTATTGAACCTGTGATTGTTGCTGGCTGCTAGCCCTTAAGACAGCAGTGAATGTCTATCAGAGAAGATAGCTGCTGAACACGTTCCTCCTCCTTTTTTCCTATCAGCTGTGCAAAGGTTAGAGGTGCAGAGAGGAAAGGCAAGTCAGGGCAGCCGTCCCACCTACCTGCACTGTGTTCCTGGTGGGTGCTCTGGGCATTGCAGCTAGAAAGAAACGAGCTTTGGCAAAGCTCAGAGACAATTCACATTTGAGGCATTTTGTTGGTGTTACAAAGCACAGCCATGCAGAGGAGCACCAGCTCAGCACAAAATGGGTAACACGTAAAGCCAGCATCCTTTAAATCCACAGTACTGCCTCGGGTAACTCACCAGCACCACCTCTGTTAAACATGCCCCAGCTACAGCACGGTAGTGGAAGTATGGTACAGGAAGCTCTGTAAGGCCCAAACAGACATCAAGTACATGAGCTGTCCTTTAGCTGTGGCAAGGTCTGCACAGCTTTGGGTTTATCAGCTCAACCGTAGTCCCTACAGCCTGACTAGATGTGCAGCACAAGGAGGTGAGGACAGTCCGAGCAAGTGACAAAAGTGAGTTCTATAGCTCAGCCACGATTGCTGTGATTCCTAACTTGTCGTTTTGATTGCTGAACTTTTATTTTTGTTATGACTTAGTTGGCAAAGCGTTAGTGAGCTTTACAGATGGATCTGGAAATGAAGGGCTGAGTCACCTCCTCAGACAAGATACGCACACTGTGTGTCAGATTGGAGAGCCTCCTGGCTCCCAGCTGCACTCCCCACTCCCTGCCTCCATGTGAAGCCCTGCCTACGTGACAGGCAGAGGACGAGAACCAGCTGGAGTGCCTTGCAGGCTCCCTGCTGCTGTGTGTAACAGGAACCCTGAGAAGTGGAGTTAATTCTGAAAGATCTCATGCAATCTTTCCTATTATTTAGGCAATGCCTGGTTGACATGTCAGGGCCCTCCTTCAGGAGACAGTGAGTTCACCAACAAGCAGAACATCAGCCTCAGGAAATGACACGTATACTGCAAAATACAAATCCTTAGGAAAAAGGGATATCTGACTTGCTGAGGACCTGCCAGAAGATGCAGCCCATCAGAGTGATGGTTAGCACAAGCAAGATCAAGCCTGTCAGTTCAACCGTCTATTGGGCTTCTGGATGCAAAGTGAACTGATTTGCATTGATTTGCATTAACATAGACATCTTTAGTAATTCCCACATTGTCTCGGGAAGCTCAGACCTATGAACTGAAATATTCTGTCCCTTTCCCTTCCTCCTCCCTGCTCCCCATAATTCTGGTGTCATGAGGAACAGCACTGCATCACCACAGCTCAGAGTGGGACAGCGACGTGCATTCATATTTTTCTGGATGAAGTTAGTCAAAATGAAGGGGTTAAAGGTTTAATCACCTCAGCTTAATCAAAATAATAATTCAGCCGCAGTGCATTTCCAACAGAAAAAATAACCAGTATGTGAAGTGGTGTATCATTAGATCTGCTTTCAAATAATACTGATGTTTCTAACAATCCAGCTGACATAAGTGCTTAGTCACTGATTTATGCAAATGTAATGGTTTTATTCTCGTTAATGAATTTTGAGAGGAAATGGCAAAATATGTTAAAATTAATTACATACAAGGAAAAATACGTGGCAGGGACTGCACTTTTACCAGCCTGAATCAGAGCAAGCGCACAGACTGAAGGTAGATCAGCCCACCCTGGCACATCTCAGCCACAGAGCTTTAGGGCTCCTGCCTAATCTATGAAAAATTAACGGGTTTGACCCCCTGCTGGACTGAGTCTGACTGCCTGATCTCAGTTTAAATTCCTCCTGAGCCCTGAATATGATCAGAATTCGACACCAAATGCCTGCTGCTGGTTTTACTGGTTTCAGCGAAGGTGGGATTAGATCTACAGAATGTGAAGTTCAAAAGTGAGCTTGTAAGAAATCCAGCATATTTTTAGGAGCAGGAGAGAGCAGAGGAGAAATGAGTTCATCAGATCTAAGATAAATATACATAAAATAAATTTCACAATCTGATCATCACATGGGGGTTATCAGCAGGGAAATAAAAAATTAAGCCCATGTGCACATCAGATTCTTAATCGATCAATTTTGCCAGGCTCAGCCTAGAATTGCAATGATCTTGTCTGCGTGTGACTAAAGGTTACCACTTCCACAATTCAAATGGAAATATGTATTCATAAGAAATGTACCCATTAGCTTCACAACTGTAAGCACCCTATGAATCCAAAGAAGTCTCTTAGGAATAGGTGATGCTGAGCTCTTAGCTACAAACTGGATAGCTGACAATTTCCAAGAACAGTTACTCAGTTTGCCAGCAAACACTTCTTCCTTCAGCACTTAGGAAGGAGAGGTTGTGCTGTACTTGCACACTAACGTCTGTGTTTGCTGCACTGTACATTTTGGTGCTTTTAATTTTCTGGTAACTTTTCTGGATATAATTTTAGAGAGTCCATTAGCTCTGTAACTATATTATTTAGCACAGCATTGTAAACAGTCTCCAACATGATGTACTATCATTTCATATAGATCATTTTATTCAGTCCAAAAGCATTTCAGTAAAGCTCTAAGAGCACCTGCAATGACAATACACTGTGTTGTCCATCACCATGGTAATGGTTCAGAAAATAGCTCTCATTTGAGGTCAGAAACATCAAATGTTTTGATAGAACCAAGGTGCAGGGCTCATCTTGATACAGCCTAACACTCTCATGAGCTAACTATGGAGCAGCTCTGGTTTTCATGCTCTCCACTCACTCAGCTGTCTTTGGAGAGCTGCTGGCTGCTGCTAATGGTTTCTAGTGCTTCAGGTGTACTTTCCAAAGCAGGATCCTGTCCAAATGCTCCTGCAATTCAGTGCTGCAGACTCCCAGACACACACAGACCTCCCCTAAGTTTTCACTCACATGGTTAATCTTACTGTAGAAAGGTGTGACGAGAAGGTATGTGCTTAATCATAGGGAACTACTTGAGAAGTTTTGTAGTTTTGTTTAAACACAGATACTTCCCAAAGAGGAAAGTACAAAAAGAAAAAAAAAAGAAAAATCTGCTGATGGGGTTGGGGGTCGATGGAAGAAGTCCAGAGATTATTCCTTTCTTCCTTCCCTTTCCTCTTTTAGGATAATTTCACCCCTTGAATCAGAGGAACAGTAATCACTTAAAGCCAGTGAAGCTCCTTTGTGCCTCTCTGTCCATGGCTGCTGTCTCTCTTTATGGGAAGAGTCCCTCTTCAAAACCTCTTGTGATTCTTCTCTGCGTGTCCAGGCGCCGAACCTCAACGTCCTCCAGCTGTTGTTCTGTGCAGACAGCCCCATAATCAAGGACTCAGGGACATACACTTCTCTCTACTCAATCATGCGAGTAATTGCTAAGCTCTTTACAAATGCTGACAACATGCTGAGGTCAGTTTTGTCATCACAGGGTGCAAAAGTGCAGATAGCACAGAAAATGGAAGAAAAGTACCAAAAAAATGGATGTGGGGGAGGCAAAGAGTTATCATTTGACAATTATATCCCACTTGTGTGTTATTTTGTGGCTACTCAAATTAAAAAGTACACACAAAAAAAGGTCAATATGTGAAGGAAGACAAATCCTCTGCCTATGTTTGTTTGGTATGGAATAGCCAATGAAGAGCTAGGTCAAGATGTCATCAGAATTATAGATGAAGAGAAAAATGAACTGCAAGTGAGATAAAGGAGAACTCTTCAGTAATATTTAACTTCAGATTGAAATTGATTCAGATCCAGAATACGTATAACATAGATTTAGAGTTAATGAAAAAAAACACTTCTTGTTACAGTTATCCCTGATTCTCCCAAAAGCATACCATGTTTCTCACCAATGTATTTTTAAATAAATACAAAAATAGCAAAGATTATGAAATTTACCTTCAGCATATGTAAAGCTAGGAAATAGAGGCTGTTTTGCAAGCACTTTGCAAGTGAGCCAAACAAAACATTACCTTGAGAGCACACAGGAATTTTACACTATTGCTTATGAAAGAAAGAAAAGAATTCTCAATCCTCTTGAAATCATTTGCAAAGCTGCTAATCAGCACACAAACCCAGTCACCAGGTTCTAAACCTCTGGGCACAGAGAAGTGCAACCTTTAAGTCCTCCCGTATTAAGAAAGATATGGGGATGGTAGCGTTACCATTTCTGTAATATTTATTAAATTTACAACTACCTTTGAATTCTAGAAGAGAAAAATATTCGACTTTGTTCTGTGGTCTTCAACAAATTCTCAAGAAGCCAAAGAGTTTCTCTGAAGGATATTCTTGTGCCCTACTGACATACAAGAAAAACAACAAGCAGGTGCCTGGCAGCCTACAGCAGGCAACAGCGAGTTGGACAAGGTCATTTTCTCAATTATCATCAGTTTTCCTAACAACAAAGGATTCTTCCTTCATTTGGAACATTTCTAACTACAAAAAAAAAAAAACAAACAAGTGTACAATACACGTCTTTATTTGTGAGCACATACGGTTGCTGCTTCAGAAATGCAATTCAGATGCTGATAACAAGCTCAACATAATATAGGTTCCAGAGGAAATGATTTCAATTTTTACCTTCAGTCTCATTTAGAAGATTTCTTGTAGTAATTTTAAAATATTTTCTTTAGCTCTGATGGCGTATACAACAGCACCTATTAATCTAGATGGAAATCATTTTTCTAGCTAGCATTTTACATCATTTAAAAGAAGTTACTGCCAAGCACCAATGTGCAGCTTAGAATTTTAATTTGATTCGTATTGTCTGCTGAAGTACATTCTGAGAATGGATTATCTCTTCATTCCTCTGTATAAAAATCTGCAGTGTCCCAAGATTTTTTAAGCATTTCTCACAGCACATTCCGTTTGCCACAAGGTCAGGCTCTAACTGCCCTGTTTGGCAACCCATGCTGAGCCAAACATTGGCATATGCTTCTAGCAGCACGTTTTTGCATTTGCTCCACAGTAACGGGGTTAAGTTCTGAAGGAGTCAATTTCCACTCGGCCAGTTCCACCATTGCATATGGTGGTGGTCAGCGTGGAGCAGTTTGAAGCAGCACGCAGGAGATGTGGGGTCTGTGGGGGCCAGGCACAGCCAAAGCTGCAGCTCTGCAGAGGCCATCCTGCAAGTGATCCTCTACTGCCTGCCAGGAAAATCCTTTTCCAAGGGAAACCTTGGAAAACAAGGTAAGAGAATGGGATACCATAAAGACAGTATCTTTCCAATCTCACATGTGTAAAGTTTCTTGTAGGTGGCTCAGAAAATGTATCAGATAAGTTATTGATCTGGAGACCGCCTGCTCTGAAAAAATGATGTCCTGCAATGATGTGTGAGAAAATGTACTTATGTATCACAGCTGGAGAACAGTGTCACTAATACTAAAAGACAGCTGACCCAGTTCTTAACGAACATTCCTAGTTGCTATTAGTTTCATCATCTTGAGCCTGGATGATGGTAGTTCAGCACTGAGCATCAGTGACCTGATTCAAAATGATACTGACAAGGTGTTTTAAGATCTCGCTGAACTTACCATTCATATTCTCCATTAGCCACCCTTCTCTGTCAGCAAACAAGATTATGGCTCTTGAAGCAGCTCTGCCCACTGTTTCCAGCCACTTTCCCTGCCTTGCCACTCCTGGTTCACAAACTGTAAAAGCAGAGCTGCTGGGGAGCACTGCACAGGCTGGTTTCATTCCTCGTGTTTTATGTGCCAGTGTTGCAGGGTGTTTGTGAGTGCTGAGTGCCCCAAATTGCTACTCCAACGATATGCCAGCTGCAAAAGACCAAAGGTTTATCTTTTAGTTTCCTCCTAAATTCCTGACTTGATTCTAATAACAAAAAGAAGGAAATAATCAGAGTTTCACATTTCAATACCTTGCCTTAGAATACCTCCACCTGAGACAAGATCAGAAATTCATGACCATCCAGGCAAAGAGATCTCACCGCAGTGAATACACAAGTGTTTTTTCCCATGAGGTTGTCTGATTCAGGGACACTTTCTATTCCTATGCTCCCAGAAGGACTGTGCAGCAGACAGCACCTCCTGCTCTGCTGCCCACAGGAGCAGCTCCGTGACAAGGGGTGGAGAAGATCACTCTTGGCACAGCAAATGGCACAACAGCCACTCCAGGCTCATACATATGCTCGTGTTGCTAAAAAGAGGAGCTCAGAAATGTCAATCATCCCAGAGGTAATCGCTGAGAAGCACAGAGGATGGAAGTGTTTCTGTTCTCTCTGATCTAAGCTTGAAAACGAAGTGCTAATATTGAATATAGCTGTGAAAGGCTGCAGTGTTCATCAATACAGCTCATCCGCACGCAGAGTGAGTAGAGAGCAGAATTGCAGATGTTCACATAACTTCCACCTGTGCTGCTTTCCTGCCACAAGCACTTGTGAGTACTTCATCCCCAACAGAAGCAGAAATAAACATCCCTTTGCACCATTTTGTCAGCGTGTGAAATGCTGCACACTAGCTTTTAGCATCTATTATTCTGGTAGGAAAAGCTCCAAAAATGTGTTTATTTTTCTCCCATTCTTCAAATAGCTTTTAATGCCATTCCCCTGAAATAATAGTGTTTTTTCCTCAGCAGAGCTCATTAGTCCAGCTCAACAAAGAACAGTTACTTGACTTCAGGTTATCTTGGAGCTCAAGCAGGTTGATCAGTAAAATGTGCCATAGGCCTTCTCAGTAAAAAGCAACCAGCTGACTGTGTCCAGTACATTCACAGAACGAATGGCAGCCAGCCTTTCTGTAAGGAGAGCTGGGGAGTGATGTGTGAGAACTGCCTGGAGACTCAGTTACATTTCCCTAACAGAGCTCCTAAATGGCCCACATCTATCCCACCTTCAGTGCAGGTGAGTTAGCTGCATGACTGCCACTGCAGTAACCACTTTGTGACAGCTAGTTTTCAGACATGGTTTAGACTGAATGATGAGTCATGAAGGCAATGCACAAGGCTGTTCCCAAAACAAGCCCAGCTGTGAAGAGCCAGCAGTGCCATCCATTGACTAAACTTTATAAAGCATTTTCTGGGCAGGGGAAAATATCTATCAGTGAACAGGCAACACACCTATATGTGCAATTGCACATAGTTCGACAAAGGAAGTCTTTCCATGGTGGATTCTGGTTCCAAACAAGTTCTTACAATGCCTGCTCTCAAGTAACAGCTGCCAGATATGTTTAACGACTTCACTCATCCTGGCAGAATGTCTGTGTTCACATTTGTTGGCTCATGATAGATGGGTGTTTGTTCCAGCTAATGAGTGTCACAAGAAGAACATGACAAGTCACAGGGCAATCACATGCCTGGAGCCCAAGAACAGGCTCTTTTCTTTTCTCCTTCTGAAATCACATAATGAGCAACACCACAGTTCATGGCCAGACCAGGTAGAGCAACATGGCACTGGCAATACAGTGAGTGGAAGGCACAAGAACGGGCTCCTCCTTCTGTAGGATCTCAGGGCTGAAAGCTCCACACAGCATCGCTTTCATACAGTGGTCCCACTTTACAAAACAGCACTTTAAAACATGACATCCATTACACAGATCTTTTCTAAGTGACAGGTTAGAGGCTTTAAAAGAATATTCCCTGTTTTGGGAATTGTTAGGCATCATGAGGATGTCAATAACTGTGGTTTGTAACATTTAATGCTCTCTAGCTCTGAATATGAGCTACTCGCACCTATTCAGTGCTTTTGTCAATGTGAGCAATATTTTTATTTAAAGTTTGGTCATTAAAAGTAGTTATATTTTTGGGTATATATCAAATTCTGGCTAGAGGTGCACTCCTTGCACATGTTCTACTTCTGGCCCAAGAAGCCCTATTGCCCTCGTGTCATGCTGCTCCCCCGTGCTGGCTCTGGAGAGCTGGCAAGACTCACTGTCCATCTTGCCCCCTTTAATAATGCTTCTGAGGAGGTGTACTCTTCCTTCCTTATGGTCAGCCACATCAGAACCTCTTCAGCAGAACAAGGATTTATATTCAGAAGTAAAAAGATAAACTCACTTGCACGTATCAGAGTACAGGCTGGTTGTGTCACTGCTTTGAAAGGCTGTGTCCCAGAGCAGCAATATATAACCAGCTGAGAGACGTGAGGGGAATTGCCAATAACCTCACACAAACAGGGACAAATGGCTGCGCTGGGTCATTCATGTCAGCCTTTTCTGAGTACACTGCAGATTGAATATTGCATTGCACTGATTTCTTTGGCCAGAATCTCATTATGGCATTATGAAGCGAGAGGTAGGAAAGAGGGTATCTGGCCTTGGCTGTTACTTGTTTCATCCAAATAAGCTGATGATTTGCTTTACAGCAATACTGGTAAGGAGCAAAGGGCAGGAAATCTGCACTTGAGTACCTGAATCATGGGCTGCAATAACAGAATGTTATCAACTTTTTATGCAGCTTTTAAGCTTGAAGTGGAATAGGACAACTGCTCTTTGTATTTGTGGAAACAATTTGATACTGCTGAACATTTAGAGAAACAAAGACAAAACACATCTCTTGCCTGATCTCTCCTAAGCTAAACTATGTACATTTGTGAGTCAAATCCAAAGGTAAATCTAACGGAGTCTGTGCAAATCTGAGTGTCTGTGGGAATCAGCAGAGGTGTAAAACAGCTTGAGGAGGAACTAGACAGCAAAGCAGTTTAGACATTCAGCTTCCAAATTTGGTCCCACAGTTTTTGTCTTCACAAGATATGATTCATCTCATTATAGCAGCAGCAAACATACAAAACATCACTAAATAGAAACATCTTGCATTCCTCTCTGTGTTATATTCATAAATGAATACACTGCACTTTTCTTGGGCTAGTTGACTTCATCTGCTTTAAAAGCACCAAATCTACCCCAGGTTTCATACAGCTACATGTAGTTTCATACAGCTGATGAAACAATAAAAGCTTGACTGATATTATTTAAATTTGTGCTATCGACTACCCATATTACCTCATTTTCATAATTTAAGCAACCTCAGAACATGATGTGAAAATGCCAATGTATTAAAGATCTGAGCCTCTTAAAACTCTACTTCACATGCCATGCCCTTCATTTACCTTAATATAACAACATTTGCTTTAGCCTCTTTTCTGAATGAGATTCATGCTCAGTTCCCAACTGGTCTCATTATATTTATGACCCATGGCATTACTGCATTTATAATAACACTAAATTATAAGCTTCCATCACGCATTAGCAACCATCTTCCACTCATGCAGGAACCAATTCCTACTTGCCCATTAGAAGGCATTATATTTTGGAACTACCACATTCAAAATCCCTGAATTATAAATAGATGAAAAGATTCAAAAAACATTATAATAAATTTGCTTTCAAACCATACATAGAACTTAGGAGACTCCTCAGATTTCTTCATCGCCATTTGACTGATCCATCATTTAAGGTTACTCAACTACTCATCACATTTACCCTTACAAATGAGCCAAACTTCTGAACTGTGGGGCTCGTGGCACTGCTCCACAATTTTCCATGGCACTTTTAACCTTATACTGCTGGAAAACCACAGACTGAACAGTGGATTTTCAATTGCCAATTCAAGTCTATTTCTACGTGACAGATCCCTAAGCTGTCTTGATTTGGGGTTCACATCTTGACGCTCTGTGTCCTTGTTTCAGGATTGCTGCATGTTCTTGTACGTATCACAGAGGGACCTGCACATCCAGGATGGTGCAAAGTGCATGTCTGTGCCGAAGTGTAATCATGAGCTGCCACTGAAACTTCAATTTGTTCTTTTTCTTCACATCTCAGTGCTTGTAAAATCCATATATATCAAAATATCTTAAGCCAGAGTGTTTGTTTGTGTTTCAAGGAACATGTATGGTTTGATGTTTCTGGTATTGTTGCTTCTAAGGAAAATCTCCCACTGAGATGTTGGAGACAGCAGACAGCCAGACAGTGCACATAAAGCTGCCAACTCGTCTGCTTTTATGCCTCATTAACTGGCCTACTGCTCTTTCCTCCACTTGCCCAGGATTCCTAGACACCTAGCTACTCTGCACAGTTTCTAGATCTCTCTCAAAAGGAACTGAAAGTTACTAAGCCCAGTGGTAGTCCATACTTCTGGAAATTGAGTAGCATCTCCTATACTGAGTGAGATTTCTCAGGATTTATTACAATTTAGGGGGGGAAAAAAGTCAAATCCGTGGTGTGCTGTGATGACAGCACTGCTGTGCTGATGTCATCTGTCTGTTGGCATCATGGTGAGAGTGTACAAATAAATAGCCACAGAAAACACAATAGCAAACTGCTTTGGAACAGTAACAGAAGAACATACTAAATACACAAAACTGTGCTTGGGGAAACTATTCCCCTGCAAAGCATCCAGAGATCTATGAAGAAAGAACTAAGGAAAGCACAGATCCCCAGAACTGGCAGTGCTCTTTGTTATGCCCGGAGCAGACTCGATTTTAATGCATGCAAAGCTCTCTCTCTTCCTGAAAGGCACTCCTCGAAACCCATCTGCTCTGTGGTGCATCCCACTTAACAAAGCCTCCCACCATGCTGTTCCAGCACTGTACCGCACAGTGCTGTCCTCTGCAGTTCCAGCTCGTGCTCCTGAGCTGCACGCTCTTCCGAAGGGAAAACCTCCTCTTTATCTTGCACAGTTCTCCCATTGTACTGCTCTGTGTGCTTACACCACTGCAACAGCAACCGCCCGGAGAGGAAGGGCTCATAACCAGGAATAGAGTCGTACTTTCTGGCGGGGCTCAGCATGCAGACACGCTGTCTGTGCACACTGATGTGCTCACACAGCACTTGCTGTCCCCTGGCAGTGTGCAGTGGCCGCCATTTCATAATGCTGCACAAACATGCAGCACCACAGGATGCACTGAAACTGGGGAAGGACCTTTCCCATTAACCGAGGTCCTTCTGGTTAAAGTAGAGGACAGCGGGGTCACCTGCCGGGGACATTACCCCACCAGCAACAGTTCTCCCTGGGGGATTATACTTTGATGGTATTTTTAATTCTTACTTTTCCTATCAGAGATATGATGCAGAAGCAAAGCTGTCCATGAGACCTGCTCAGCGTTTGCTGGAAGGCCCAGGAGCTCTCAGAGATGCTGCAAAGCCTTTGGGGCTGGAAGAGCTCAACAACTGCACTCTGTCCTGCACGATAAGACTTGGCAAACGGCTGGGACTCACCAGCATCAAGTCAGTGATTAATTACATGGCCTGCAATGTGAGCCCAGACACCAGAACTGCAGAAGCAAGGCTTTAACCACATCCGTGCCTGGATGCACACGCAGACCTTGGGAGGAGCAGCAGAAATTAGCTCAGTGTACAGGACTGGTTGCTGGTTCCAGCTGGGACAGAGGCGATTTTCTTCATAGTGTCTGGTACGATGCTTTGTTTTGGCTTTAGCAGAAAAACAGCACTGATAACACACCCGTGCTTTAGCTGCTGCTGAGCAGTGCTGCACAAAGCCAAGGACATTCAGTGCTTCAGATTCTGGTACTGTCCTGGTAGTGAGGGAGCTGGGGGGGGAGGGGGGAGGGGACACAGAACCGAGACAGCTGACCTCATCTGGCCAAAGGGATACTCCAAACCACACAGCATGGGTCAGTAGGTGCTAGGAGCGACTACTTTGTGCATCCCTTGATATAGAAAGGCGCTGCTCCAAAAGTAATGCCTCCTATTTTTTTGATGCTGGCTCACGATGTCCAAGGCGGATGCCGGTGGTGTGGCAGTAGGATTTGAACCTTTCTGCCAGTATCCCGTTACATTTTGTTACCGTGCGACTGATGGCAGCAGATGGGCAGGTTGTCAGACTGCTGTCTGACGTGGGTGTGCATACGAAGCGGAAGCGTGGAATTGAATTCCTCCATGAGGAAGAAAACGGTACCCGCTGATACTCATCAGCTCTCGCAGAATACTTGCCACCACCGCAGCGCCCGCCAGGGGGCGCCCTCCCCCTCTCAGCGGCCGCGCGCTATAGCCGGGCTCCTGTCCCTTTAAGGAGGAGGAGGGCTCCCGTTGTGGGGGGGTGCTCGGTGTGTTAGGTTTGCGCGCCCGCCCGCCCGGCAGCGCCGCGATGTTCCGATTGCTGCGCCTGGGGCCGCGGCTGTGGCCCGCGCTGCCCCGCAGCCCTCCGCCCGCCGCCGCCGGCCGCCCTCAGGGCCGCCCCCTTCTCGGGCCGCCGCCGCTGTGCTGCGTAGCACCGCGTGCCGCCGCCGGCAGCCCCGCTCAGGTATGGGTTGGGGGGGGGGGGGTTGGCTCCGCTGATGCTCGTAGTGATGCGGTGGTTAGGTTTCGTTGGGTGTGAGGTAAAACCAGCGTTGGTTCTCTTTCGTACGATGGAGAGTGAGGATGGCTCCAGAAACTGCGCTGTGTCAGGGCTGGAAAGAATTAGATTAATTACCTGTGAATGCTTTCTTTTGCTTAATGAGCTTGCTTTAATGTAAATATATTTGAAAGCTGTTTACTCGCTTGCTTTCCAGTATTAAAACTGGTTTAAGCAGTGAAGCTGGGTTCTGTTGTGTGTTTTTTTTCCCTAGTGGACATTCTTTCAGTTTCTCTTCAAACCTTGCTTTGGTTCGTGAGCCAAGGCCCAATAATAAAAGTCCTAACGTCATTCTGTATGTTAGACTAAATAAGAGCGTGCTCCATAGTTGCCTAAATACGTGTTCGTGGATCCATGTGATTTTTCTCAAAATGAGATGATGTGAATTACAACTGGGGGGAGGCAAGCGGTCACTTTGCTTTGGGTGAGGGGAGCGTGTGATTAAAATGACTGATTGAAGCAGGCTCATCTCACTGTGAGCACTGCATGAGGTGTGTGCTGTGCTTTGTACCCCGCTCACAATCCTGCCAAGGGCAAGGATGAGCTGAAAGCAGCAGATACAGACAGAAATCTCTTCGGCACCTCAGTCTCCTCTCTCCAAAACTATGTGGGTGAGCTTTGGCACTCCTTTGGATCAGATGGAATGCTGGGACCATAACAACTCCTTTTTTTTTTTATGATGATGAAACTTGTATTGTGTAAGAACGTGTACCAAGATCAGTGCATCT
This sequence comes from Cyrtonyx montezumae, assembly GCF_038088225.1. Taxonomy (NCBI): domain Eukaryota; kingdom Metazoa; phylum Chordata; class Aves; order Galliformes; family Odontophoridae; genus Cyrtonyx; species Cyrtonyx montezumae. Next base: position 12,336,138 of record NW_027072100.1, on the reverse strand, counting down.
GTTGAATGTGAATACTTGGAAAATGGGAACTTGTATCAACTCAGCTATGAGCATCAGCAGTCCCAATGTAAAAAAGCAGAACAGTGTTGCTCTGTGCAGCCTGGCCTAGGGAGCTGCTTTGGCAGGGGGGTTGGACTCGGTGATCTCTGGAGGTCCCTTCCAACCCCTACAGTTCTGTGATTCCCAGCCAGCACTGTGCATGAGCCAACTGTTTATTATGGCAAATCAATTGAACTGATTGGAATATTATATGGTACTTAATGCTAATTAATACTTTTGTGTCCTTCTTAGGGTGCAGGATCCCCTGAAAAGGCAGCCAGGGATCTCAGTGGTGAAAACAAGAAACTCAACAAATCTCAGCAGCTGAAACAAGTTTTCAAGGAGTATGGTGCTGTGGGCATTTCGTTCCACGTTGGAATCTCATTAGTATCTCTAGGAATCTTCTACGTGGCTGTGTCAAGGTCTGTAGTCTGTGATGGTTTAGACAAGAAAATATCTGACCATTGTGCTTCCTTCTAGAAAGAGACTTGCTCTAAGCCTGTCTGATTTATACACAGGAATCCTCTGCACTGTGTGTGTAAATGGATCCATAAGTTGATCTAATCTCCAGTCAGGCTTGAGTGAAGGTAGATGTGGTGGGCTGCTGGAAACAGCACAAACTGCACCAAAGTGACTGACCAAACTAGATGAAGGAATTTGCTTTTCCACAGAGGTATCTTTTGTTCTCAAACAGTGGTGTGGCATGTAGAGATAGAGCTGTATGAAACTGCTGGAGCTTAGAGATAAAGCATTTAAACTGCAGAAGGCAACAGCCTCTAAAACAGGGGATTAGACTACCCAGTATTTTCTATTTTAACGTTACAGAAGAGAAGACACATAGGTTATTGTGTATATGATTTCAGGGAGAAGTGTGGCAGCTTTAGATGTGTTTTTGTGAGGAGAAAGAGAGAGGAGAAACTGATGATCTCCTCCAGGAAGGTATGGCAGAGGGCTGAGCATTGTACAGTTATGTAACTGATCAACTCAGAAGATATTTGACTTCATAGGGATCTTGGCAATAAAAATGCATCTGAAAATATTCTAAGTGCTGTTGTTACAGAAGTAACTTGGACTGTTGGTCCTGGAAGAATTCATTTATTAGTTAGAGCATCTTAAGCAGCACTTCCAGAGTGGGAAGTTATACCGTGTTAAATTCCCTGTGTAAAGAGCACTTTGAATTTATATCCCTAAACTAAGAAGTCTTGTTTTCTTTTTCCCCAGCGGTGTGGATCTGACTCCAGTTCTCTTCAAACTTGGTTTTAGTGAATCCTCAGTGCAGTCTAAAATGGCTGCTGGTACGAGCACGTTTGTGTTGGCATATGCCATCCACAAGCTGTTTGCTCCGGTGCGGATCAGCATCACTGTCATTTCTGTGCCCTTTGTTGTCCGATACTGCCGGAAGATTGCTTTCTTCAAACCTCCGAAGCCATGATCACTTGGCATTGTTTATTGTGCTTCTTTTTAAATGCTTGATATTCACGTCGCTCTTCAGATACTCCTTTGGATCAGTGCTCATGCTCTCCTTCTCTTGCATTGCCCTTGCTTGTTCTTTCAGGTAAATGTGACAGTGAAACGTGCTGTCCTCATCTTTCCCTTTAGAAAAGGCTCTTAAAATGGTGCCTGGTTTCCACTGTGAGTGGTAATATAAATGCGTGAGTGTGCAGTCTCACAAAGTCCAGATACAGTTCTGGCTCCTTATTTTCTAGATTTTTGGTTCATTAATGTTTTTCACTCCAAAATGCAGTTGCAGTTTGTTACTGTGCAGTTGGGAAATAGAGTAATATTCCTTTCTTAGTGGTAGAATACTGTTTCTTCCACAGACTGTCAATAGTTCTGATGGTAAGTAGGTATATTGGGATCTAAGGTGTGTGTTTCTTGTGCTGCAGAAGGCATATTTTAGGATCCCACCCTTGCAGGCCAGTGCACATGCCAAACTAACTTCACTGAGAGTGTCCATATGCTTAATTATTGCACAGTGATAATTGCTTCCTCTGGAAGAGGTGATGCACCTCTCTGAAATTATGGCTCCTTTGTGATGCTTCCATAACTCAGTACTTTGTTTGAAACTATGCATTTCTGACCTTTTTATGGTCTTTTTTCTTTTATTTTTAAATGCTATAGACTCATACTGAGCCTGGTGAAATCATTGTAACCAGAATTACCTCCTATCTGAATGTATTCCAAAGATAAAAGTGAGAGGCAAAGTATCTGTGGTGTTGAGATCTAGCTATTGTACTGGGGACATTGTACTCTGGCTCTGCCACAGATCTGTTTGTACAGGAATCTGTGCTAAAATGGCAAATCTACCCTGACCATCAAAGTATTTTTATTTTTTTTTACCAGGTTGAGAACATATACTGCTCAGGTGAGGGAAGGAGGAGCAAGGCACATCTTTGTCACGAGCAAGTTATTAACATTGCTCAGACATAAATTGCATCCTTAGTTAATCAGTGTGAGCACTGTTTGTTTCTCACATGGAAGCTTATTGCTGAGTATTCATTGGTAAAAGCAGCAGTGCCTACACAGTAAATGAAGGGATACTGCACAGCAGTGATGTGCAGCCACCAGCTCTGTACTTCTCAGTGATCTGCTACAGCCTGGGGCTGCTTGGAGAGCTTGTATGCTGACTGCCCCTTGAAATGTGGAGTTTTACTGTAGCTTTCTTTGCTTCATTTTCCAAGAAACACCTTTTCTACATTTTCTAGCTGTTCAGGTCATTGTTCTGTTATCCAACAATTCCATAATAAATAATGACAGCCCTGTCTTATTTGATCAGTGATTTCTACCAGGTATGTCTTGTCCTAAAGTTGATAGGAGTTAAACTTCTTTCCTCTTCTTCAAGTGCTTCTATAAAACACCTCAGTTAAAGCAGATGTACCTGGAAGTTTCTGACAGGTACAAGCACTGTGGGTTTTGTTGTGCTAAAAGAAAAACCCTTCATTTCAATCATGACCTGTAAGATAAAGATGGTTGTATAAACTATTGGCAATTTTAGATGAACTTTTGCTAAATGTTTTACAGCAATCTGAGAATATATTTTGAAACCTAGAATCCTTGCTTGTAAAGGATCCTTTTTTAATAGTTTGTAAAATAGTAAGAGACCTTACCTGCCTCCTGATAATGAAAAAATAAATTGCTTTCTCAGAGCATTTCCTTGAAGCATTTTACTGGAAAATACTTGGTTTGCATGTTTTGTTTCTCTAAGTGTCTTGTCTAATTGGAGGAATGAGAAAGCACTTCGTGTGTTTTTACAAAAAATTACAACCACATTTTCAATGAGTTAATTTCTTTTAAGTATCCTTTTCAAAAAGGCAGAACACCTTGTGATAAAGACAGTGCTACTGGAACAGAGCATCTTCATACTTTGCTGCTGATGTGCATGGGTGTAGCTGTGGAACCTGGGTTCATACCTATTACTTCTGCTTCTGATGTTTTGTGAACAGAGGAAAAAAATTGAGAGCCCAGGGTATAAACAGCAGAGAATTGGAAATACAAATTGGTAAGCATGCTTTGGGGTTTTTTTTGTTCCTTTATATATATGTATATATATATATATGTATATATATATATATGTATATATATATATATGTATATATATATATGTATATATATATATATATATATACACATATGTATATATATATATATACATATACATATGTATATATATATATATGTATATGTATATATATATATATATATATATATATATATATATATATATATATATATCTCCTACTTGATGCCTTTCCAGACCTTTCTCTCTGAAGTGCTTTCAAACCTCATTCATAACTGCTACACTTTAAAGGAAGAAGCAGATTTCGTTTCTAGTTGGCTGTGAAAACCTTGTGAGGTATTTAGTAACACTTTTGGTACTTACCTTCTATAACCTACCTGAAAAATAATAACTACATGTACTTCTGGAACACCAGCATTTCGAGCAAGAACTTACTTGATATCAATTTACTTTTGGACAGAGCTAGTGAACTTACTCTGTGACCATGGATGAGGAGTCAAGATATACTCCACTAGTCTGATAGTAATGACAGGTGGTTAGAGGCAGCCAGCACATGTGATATTGTGTGCCATAAGGAACCTTACCATGCTTTAGAATATATAAGCAATCTTTATTTAGAAACTTGAGTACTCACATTTAAGACAAAAACTAGAGACAAAATGCACATCATTTTTAGGACACAAATGCATTCACCTCCATTTCAAGATTACACCACAGGTACGATACCTTTAGCAGCCCAGTGAGTTCACAGGCAGGTATCTCTGGGATATTGCACTGTTCAGTAAGTCAGAACCACCACTGTTGCTTGTTGTTGGAACTGTGAGCTGTAATTATGACAGACCATATCGTGAAGGCCTTGAACAGACCTTGAATACTTACATCGATAGACCTGGCCCACATGTAGTTATTTTTCAAGTACAAGTATTCCACAATATCCAGCTAGAGTTCAGACAGATTTACACTGCAATTGAAGATCAGTTCAAGATGATAACCAACCCAAAGTCTTGTTCTTAACTGCCACTGCATTCCAAGACCTGTTCTTCTCGTTGTATTACAGTAGTCACAGTACAAGTCTCCTCGTTAGTCCAATGAGATTACCCTTGTTAAGACTGTATTCTGGATGGGGCAGCACCATCACTTCCTATTGTTGGGCAGCTTTGTAGAATTTGCTGTAATCCAGGGATGAACAAGTACATCCTTCAGGGGCATCCGTTGGAAGGGGTTATGTTTCAGAAGCTTTGAAATTAAATCCCTTGCACCTTCTGTGACAAATAACGGATACTTGAATTCCACCTAAGAGAAGGAAACAAGACAAAAGATGATGCAGTATTCTTTGGCATTAATCATAACTGGAGAGCAGCAGGGTTCTGCCCTCCAAGGTACAGAGAGGGAAGAAAACTATCTTGTGACTATGAAGTGATTTCATCACAATCCTGAATAAAACAGGTTCTCACCGCTTGTCAGAGTTCAGCTGGTGTGCTATTGTGTGTGCTCTCAACACAAAACCAGTTTGCTGTAACCTCTCAAGGTTACAGGACTAGAAATATATCTTGTAAGCTTTTCTAATACCTTGATTTTTAGATATGCCAGAAACATGAAAGCAGTGAACGAGATAGTGAAGAATAGCTGCTACATGAAGTGACACCAATGCAGGTAATAGCAGGACAGAGCCAAGCAGCCAGGAAAGCCATCTTATTCTTGATTGTAATTCTACTGGAGTGACTTGAGGACAGCTTTAGGAATCTAGTTTTCTGTACATCTCATTATGTCTTTCCTTCCCTCAAGAGCAATATCAAATGTCAAGAAGAACTGAAACCAAAATTCACCTAGTTGAAGTTATGGCACATACCCTGGAAATAGCTCTGTAGGTTTCTTGATATGTTTCTGCTTCAAAAGGTGGCTTCCCTACAAGGAATTCGTAACACAGAACCCCCAAGCTCCAAATATCCACCTTTTCATCATGTGTTCTTCCCTCAATCATTTCAGGAGGCAAGTAGTCAAGTGTCCCACAGAGAGTTGATCTCCTGAAGAAAATCATAGAGTACAATGTGTCATTTACCCATATAGCAGTTAAGGTCTGTTTTAACTGCTAGTATTAGCACAGATAAGAGAGCTTGAATCAGGGTATCTCAGAGTCATCTGCCCCAGATAAATTCAGCATCACAGCATCACTGGAATTCCTTCAGTCTTATTTTCTAGTTTAGCTTCAAAGTATTCTAGTCACTGCAGGCAGTCTTGCCCTTCCTTTCCCCTCCCCTCCCCCCCCCTTCCACTGGCTCACAAGGCAGTTAAGACTTTGTCAAGTACAATTCAGACTAATTAAGGAAAGGTTCTAAGTGTAGTGCTAGTGTGAGCTATTTCAACAGGTTCCAAGTCAGCAAGTTTTGAAATAAACAAATGGAAAAGTTGGATAATGCCCCTCCTGTGCTACACAGTCAACTATTAATAGCTTGACATCAGTGGTCATTTTCTTCAACATTCCCATCCCCCTCCAGTGCAAGTTCACATTTACCTCATTCCATAACTAAGTTTGACAAGAAAGCTAAAATTTTCATCACAGAAAAATTTCACTTTATAAGGTATATCCTGCATTCTTACCTAGAGGATGGAGCATGCACAGACCATCCAAAGTCTGCAATTTTTAGCTCTCCATTTGAGCCAAGCAGCAGGTTTTCTGGCTTGATGTCCCGGTGAATCACATTCTTAGAATGACAGTATGATAGGGCATCTGCTAGCTCTGTAATGTACTGCAGTTAGAAACAAAGAGCTGTCAAGTACAAAGACACTGATACTCAAGCTTTACTAGCTACAGTATACTACTTCCTGGACATAATCAGTGATTTGGAGTAGAAAAATTGTCCCTTACACTCTCAAGCAACACACAAATCACAGTGCTGACCATTAACACTGCAGTAGCTTATCCTCCTAATGCATTCCTAAGTAGTTTACAAATGCAAAAGCAAAGCAGCATTTAATGAGCCAGTTTCATGCAATTGGACTTTATTTTTTCCTGAAGAGCCTCAGCTTTAGACTTCAGGTATGCTACACAGGAGCAAGCAACATTCAAGCAGTTAGAACAACTTACAGTTGCAGTTCTCTGTTCATCAAACTTGGTGAGCTTCTGAAGTTCCTTGAAGACTTCTCCTCGAGGTGCATACTCTAGAATAAGGTAAACTCTTGTAACATCATGGAAGTAGCCATATAGTCTGAGAATGTTGGGATGCCTGCAAGAAGATTGAAATGCCCTCCTTGAACAAGGTATTTGTACAACTTATATTTAATTACACATACAGGGCCTGCAATTCAGCATTAACTGCCATGTCAGTGTCTGTGAGAGCTTCAGACTAAAAGCTGGAGTAGAACTGTATGCAGAATGGCAAGAACCCAAAGCAGTTTCAAGTTGTCATGTATTACAAAATTGCTATTCTTCAAGCAAGTTTACTTTGTTTTTTAATTGAGCACAAACTAAACAAAGGGCAACTGTTCACTTTACCTTAGATGAGACTGTATTTCAACTTCCCTTCGTAGTTGATGTTCTACACCAGCATCCTCAAGCTGTGCTTTAAACAGCACTTTCAGTGCAAGAATAAATTTACTCTGCTTCTCACGTGCCAAGTATACATTTCCAAATTTTCCTTTCCCCAGAGGACGACCAATTTCAAAGTCATCAAGAGACCACTGTCTTCTGCAAAAGGAGGCAGTAAGTTACAAAGCTAACACTTGAGTGTATGAGCAGTGTTTCAGTTACACGCATACTTAGTGATCAAAGCTAGATTTTAGTCTTTAATGGAACACCACCAAGAGGACAAAACGTGCACTGAGTCTTTCCTAAACGAAGCTTTGAAAGCTTCTCCTGCTTCCTAAAGCACATGCATAGAGGTGCTAACAACACCATACTACAGCAAAACCAAAAGCATGTAACAAACTGAGCACATTTCCATATGCTTAATACACAGGTATATTCTAGATCGTCAGAACTGTTTCAAAGCAGCTGTACTACAAGTCTCACTTCATCCAAAGCCAGACTCAAGCCTCCTGCATGCATGAGGAACACGTTTTTTCCAAGTGAACATCATGTAATTAGAGCTGTAGTTATCAGGATTCTCTCACAGGAAAAGCTGCTCCTTATTGAGCCAAAAGCTGTTCTTAGATTACAGTAATTTATTGTTCCTGATGATTATTAAAGCAAAGTAATTCTTCCCAGAGTTTCATTATTAAATATTGTCTCTATGAAGGGAGAAGGCCACTGCTCTTAGCACTAAAGAGGCTCAAGTAGCCAGCAGCTGAGCTGCAAGTTGTAGCATTAAATGCTATACACTGAAAGAATAACTAACTCAGCTAGAAGTTTAAGCACACAACTTACTTTTTAGTCTCTTCCTTTTTCTTTTTAGTAGGCTCTTCATTTTTCTGTTTAGAGGTGCTGTCAGCTTCAGAACTGCTTGCTGTATATGGACAAATAGAACAACTTTATAAAACAGACCCACAAATGCAACACATTTACACAAGGAACAAGTCTGGGTAGTATCTACAGCAATTTACAGTTTGCTCTCCATGATATTTAAAACAACCTAGCATAGCTTACCATTGGCAAAGCAGCACAGCAGTTAGAGCTACTTTATCAAAGCGTAACTTCAAGTGCTTCTTTGAAAATAATGAAAACATTAAACATCTCCCCCCCATTCCTCATTCCTGCTCATACACCATTCTTGTGTATCAGAGACTACCATGAACACCAGAAAAAAATGTGATGCAGGAATGCCAATTCCATTAATTCAAAGCTGACTAACAAGCATCTATAAATTTCCAAGACCGCAGAAACACAAAGATTGGCTCAAAACCCCTAATCCTGGCAACAAGGACAGTACAGTAACACCTAAGATGAAGCATTCTGCTTTTCTGTTTCTGGGTGCAACCCTCTATTCCTCTACAGAACTGTCCAGCACGTCATTAGCATGAACTCATATTCTCTGTACCGCAGTCCTGAAGCATCCCAAGTGTCACAAACATATAAAATTAGCTTCAGAATTACCAGGTACAGGAGCTTGTTGAGGTTTTTCACTGCTCTTGCTTGGAACACGAGGCCCAGCAGTTGGCTGAACAGGAAACTTTGGCCGGGGCTGCTGTGCTGGCTGACTGTTAGACAGTTTTTGGTTTGACAGTGCAGATTTCTGTGATTGCACAGGAACTCGCTGGGCAAAATTTGAAGGACATAGAACACGTTGTGGTTGAACTCCACTGTTCAGTGGGCGGCTCTGGGCAGAATTCTGAGACACAGGGACACGTTTTGGGCCATCCACAACAGGATTTGCTACCTTCAAGGAAAAAACTGTGCATTAGCAATAGGACAACATACTATCACCTTTATGTCCCCATACAATAGTCAGGTATAAGTTATGGAAAAAAGATAGGAAAAAAACCACAGTAAATTAAAAGATCTTAAAATAACTCTGATCTTATATTTTATTAATTAAGTTGACCTGTAGAAAACTGCTGCCTTGTTAACAGCATGCTTATCAAAACTAGTCAGAGGTCCAACAAGGTCAGTATCATTGGAAAGTATTCAGACAGATCTTTTCCTATAGGAATTGTGCTTACATGCTCTGCTTTGAGTCACTGCTCCCTTGAATGCTAAGCATTTTCAGATGCTTCACACCACAACAGGGCTTCATCTGAACAATGCAAGTTTAGTAAGGTCCAGTTATCCATTTTTAGTCCTTTTCTTTAAGTTAAGGAAGGTAGTTTAAGCTCGTTGTAACATTATGACAGCATTTTCTTTGGAAATCACAGCCAGTTGCCTGTATGTATTTGCTGTCGAGTTAAAGGATTATGGATTAAAGTTACACTGTTAGAAGCCTTCCCAATTAAGAAGTTGGGCACTAAGAGCAAAAATAAAAAGTTATGTCCAGGACACTGTCCTCTGCACCAGAAAGACTGAAAGATGACGCTGACAACTGCTCACTGCACACAGAAAACACCGCTCCGAGTTTCTCTCTCCATCTCATTCTTAGCAAACTCAGTCGTGGCCATCACGCGCTGAGATCCGTAGATCCCGTACAGCCAAGAGAGACACCGCTCCGAACGCAGGAAGCCTCTTACCTTAGCAGCACGAGGAGGGTTCCCAGGACAATTTTCTTTCGTCTTTTTGTCCATAGCGCCTGAGAAAGGCAAGATACGGTTTCGCCTACGGAGCGGACGAAAACAAAAGGGGGCGAGCTGCGCAGGCAACGCGGCTCCTCGGATCGACCCCCCCCAACCCCACGCAGGGCCTGCCACCCACCCGCCCGCCCGCCGCCCCGCTCCGTAACGGCCGCGCTGTACCCACACCCCGTGCCGCCCTCGTGCCGCGCAGGGCCCTCCGCGCCACAGCAGCGCCCCGCGAGCGCGGATCCCCTCTCACCTCCGCCTCCGGCCGCTCCGACTGTTTGAATTCAAACCGCCCTCCCTTAAATAGCCTTTAAACCACCTCCCCCTCGCCATTGGCCCCTCTCCCGTCGTCCGCGCTCGCCGATTGGCTGCTTCTCCGCCGACCCGCACGCCGATTGGCTCTGCTAACGCTCCGCTCGCCGCGGGGCCGAGCCTCGTCGCCGTGAGCTTGCGGAGCGCATGCGCAACGGCGGCCTGCTGCGTACCCGCGTCGGCCCGACCCGCCCGCCCCGAGGGCGGTGTTTGCGCTACATGCGTATTTTACGTACCGTCTCTCCGCCGCTGGCTTCTTCCGTACTCCAACTGCGTGGATCGAGCCCCGCTTACACACTTTTCTCCGCAAGTCTCTGCCCGGCCGGGTCTTTGGTTACGCAAATCGCGTACGTCCAGACCACCCACCTGTGGCAACGCTACAAGTCCCGTTCCTCCCTCGCGGCCTCGCAGCGTGCCGCCGGCGGAGGGGGAAGGGCTCCAGGTTAGTCCCGCATCCCGCCGGCCTCCGACTTCGTTCCTCTCGGCTTCCCCGCACACGCACCCGCCGCCCGGGGCCGAGGGAGAGGCGGTGCCGCCACCTCGCGTGAAGCCGAACGGGGGCTCGGGGCCATCGGCAGGGCCGAGCCGGGCCGGGCCTGTGCGTCGCGCGGCCGCGCTCCACGTGCCCTCGGCTCTCGAGGACAAGCGCGAAGGGGACGCCGGGCCGGACTCCGCCGTCGCGTAGCAGCGCTGCCGCCCGCGGCGCCCCGGGACAGCGCGGAGCGGTCGGTGCCGCTCTGTGAAGCGTTAAGGAGCGCGGGGCGTTGCGCTGCCGCTCACCCCTGCGAGGGAACCTCCGCTCGTTGCGGGCTCTGAAGAAGCGCGATTGAAGGCAACTCGTCGCTGGCTCTGCCGACCGGCGCGAGGGCAGTCCCGGTGTGTCGGCGTTGACAAGCGGGACAGGATAGGTAAAAAGAAGATGTCGGGTCGTCGCGTGGCCGCCGCGTGTGACCGACGCCAGCTGCCGCGGGGCATGGGGAGCATGGCGTCCCCTCTCCTCGACCCGCGTCCGCTTCGGCTGCCGTTTCTGGAGGCTGATGTGAGTAGGGCGGTGCTGCGGGGAGGGCGGCGGTGGGACCCCTGGGGGCTCAGCCCGTGGGACCGGGAAGCGGCCGCCCGCACGGCTCGCTCATCTCACAGCCCCGGAACGCCGCGCGTCAGACGCCGCGGAGTCGCGGCAGCACCGTGCGGGCGCGCTGTGACCGGGACACAAAGACCCCTTCCCCTCAGCGTACAGCTGCTCTTCTCTTAGCAGCCGGACCCACGCTCCGCTGCGGCTCTACGTGTGTCCGTGGGCGCTGCCTGCCCGAGTCGCTGCCCTAGCGGCTGCAGCCGGGCCCCGCGGGGTGGGGGGGTGACACGGAGGAGCCCCGCGGGGCGCAGTGCCCGCAGCCCGCCCCTTCCCCGTTGGGCGGGGGCTCCCTTCGCGCGCGTCGCTCGTCACGTGACGTGGAGGGGGCCTACCGGCGTCGGGGCGCGCACTCCAGGCGTCACAGGTCACGTGACGCCGCCGTTCTCTTCCCTTCCCCCCCTCCCCCAAGAGTCGCCTCCAATCGATTTGCGGGCGCTCGATGCAGCAGCCTTCGCGGAGGAGCATTCTTCGGTCTCGGCCGCCGCCACCGCCGCCTCCTCCTCCCTTACCGCCGCCGCCAATCGATGCGCTCAGGGCTCCGGTCGCCATTTTAGGGGGAGAGCGAGGGAGGCAGAAGGAAGGCTCGGTAGGTACCGGGCGGCCTCGCGTCGCTCTCCGCGTTCGGCTGCGCGGCCTCGGCAGCGCTGCTCGGCCCGCACCGCCGCGCTCCGGATGGGCGCCCGGTTCCCGTTGCTCCCTGAGCCGGGCAGCGGCCGCGGTGTGGCGGGCAGGGCCGGGCCGGGCTCCCCACGTTCCCCATCCCCCCGCTCCCCGTCCACCTGGTGCCGCTGCCGGCAGGGCGGGATGGGCGCTGCCAACCGCGTAACCTCGCGGAGCTGCTTTGGTTTGATTTGATTTTTAGTCGGGATTTTGTTGCTGCAATAAAAAAAAAAAAAAGCACCGGCTTTCCCCTGTTTTCTCTGTGTTTTCGTTTCTCGTTCCCTTAGTGTTGCCTGAAGTCTCAAGGCTCTCAGCGCTGCAGCTCAGCGGGTTGTAGCTTACTTAAAGGTTTTAATTGTTCCTTGCAACTCTCCTGTGCGTGACTTTTCCTTCTTGTTTGTTTCAGGCCCCTCCAAGGCATTCCTTGCTCACAATGTATAGGACGAAAGTCAGCTTGAAAGACCGTCAGCAACTTTATAAGCTAATAATTAGTCAGCTGCTGTATGATGGATACATAAATATTGCTAATGGCCTAATAAATGAGATAAAGCCACAGTCAGTTTGTGCACCATCTGAACAACTGCTGCACCTCATTAAACTAGGTAAGCTGGGATGGAAAGCAAAACTACTGTGAAGTTCCAGTACCCAAATCTTTGGATCAGATCTCAGTGAATAGCATGGCATCACTGAGAATGCCTCCCTTTTGTTATCTACTCCTTTGTAGTAATCCACAAAGTTTTTAAGGCTTTACAGGCAGCCCATGATTCAGCCTTTAGCACACGCTGTGTTCTGCTAAATAGGATTACTGACTGTAGATCTCATTGTAAGTTAGGTCCGTTACGAACTCACAGCTTTCTGTGGTTGTTCTGGATGTGTTGTTGGAAGTGCCCACCTTCACTGACCTTCATATACCACTCTTAACAAGATGAGCTTCACAGTCTAGGGTCTTGGTAAAGGTGTGTTTCGTGTTGTTTCTCTATGGAGAATTCCTGAGCAGCTTTTGAAACAAGCCAGCTGGGTTTCTGGAAGAGGCCAAACCGTGACAACATGTCTTCTCTGTATTGTAACTGAACTGGTTCTGCTGCTTGAACTAGTTGATTTCCATGGATATAAACGTGGAGCCTTGTCTGTCTGAAAGAGGAATACTGATCTTTGCAGTCTGCAGGTGAAAGCAGGAAAGCCTTCTCTGTGAAAGTTGATAACTGCAGCTAGGCACTTAGCTGAAAACGTGTCCTTGCCTTGGTGCAGCTTGCAGTGCTGTGCTGGCATTGTCATGTAGATGCATATTGCAAATCAAAAAGATTCTTTAAGGTGGGGGTGAATTATAATTTTCATTAGCAGTGTTAGGATAGTAGTTGGTGTGGAGTTCTTCCATCAATTCAGTAAAAAAGAGATTGGTAAATGCTTCTATTTTTTTACTTTAAATCTAATGTAATGGCACAGAGTCTTGTTTTACCCTTTAGTAACCTGACTAGGCATATTGATGACTTCTGTATGTGGCTGCTTACCTAGTAATAAGTAACCAGTACTTAATACCATACTATATTTACTGGTTATCTGGCCACAGTTGCACTAGAGCTGAACGCAGCTGTGTTTAGACAAACTGCCTTTCACTCTTCATGTGTGGTATTGCTGTACTACAACTAAATCTATTGCTAGCTTAGCTCTTCAACACGAGCTGTCTCTCTTAAATCCTGAATTTCAGGGCTGCTAAGGAAGTCTGTAGGGTAGATATGGGCATAGGCTGTCTGTCTAAAGAGGAGGCAAGCCTGGTTTAAGAACGTCAACTTTCTCTTTTCAGGAATGGAGAATGATGACAGTGCTGTTCAGTATGCGATTGGACGGTCAGATACAGTAGCTCCAGGCACAGGAATCGACTTAGAATTTGATGCAGATGTACAGACCATGTCTCCTGAGGCTTCTGAGTATGAGACTTGTTATGTCACGTCTCATAAGGGGCCGTGTCGTGTAGCAACGTATAGCAGAGATGGACAGCTGATAGCTACAGGATCTGCAGATGCCTCCATAAAAATCCTTGATACGGAGAGAATGCTGGCCAAAAGTGCCATGCCCATCGAGGTAAAATACCACTTCAGTCATAGTCACTCTGTGAATTCTTGAGCTGCTGTCTCTGTTTCGTGCCGTGTCTGTGCCTTGTGGCTGGCTCAGTGGGTTGGACTAAATATCTGTCTCGACGTATTTCCTATTCCAACAGTGGCTCATAAAGTACCTTTGAAGAAAAGGAAGAAGAAACAGGGCAAGTATACCTGTGTAACTCCTCGCAGCATTCTAGAGAGCCGAGCCAGAAGCTGCTTCTAATAGTTGCTGATAATCTCTGTAACCTGCAAACAGTTTGGTTGTGAACCTACTTTCACATCTGGCCTTTACAGCACCCAGTGCCTCTGTTTCAGTACTGTTTCACAGAGTACATACGTGTTTCCTTTTTACCTTTCTTCTAATACACTTATCAGGCAACAATTTAAGGTTGGTTGGTTTGTTTTTCACAGAATGCACACCATATTCCCAGCAGTATGCAGCATGAGCAAAAGTTGCAGTTTTGCCAGTTGGTACTGCCTCCCTTAGTTAGTGTGGCAGGACAGTCTTTTGATTCAGACTGTTTACCAAGATGATGTATTTTCTAGTATCAGTCCTCTGTGGCTGATAGTTTGTCCTTGAGCAAATCCAATAACCTTTGTAAACATACAGGGTCGTTATCTCATAAGAATTTGTGACTGTATGAAGGTATCACATTTTCAGATAATGAAGTGGTGATGTGCCAAGTTGTGTGTCAAAGAAGATAGTGATGTGGTCACTCATGAGAGTGAAAAATGTACATTGCTTATCAGAGCAGTGTTCTGCCTTCTAACGCTAACTTGTTATTGTTCTTTGCAGGTCATGATGAATGAGACAGCACAGCAAAACATGGAAAATCACCCTGTTATTCGGACTCTGTATGATCATGTGGATGAGGTTACATGTTTAGCTTTTCATCCTACAGAGCAGATCCTAGCATCTGGTTCAAGGGACTACACACTTAAACTGTTTGACTATTCAAAACCTTCTGCCAAAAGAGCCTTCAAATACATACAGGTTAGATACAGTGGTCAGCTCAGAGCAACCAAATCTTGAATGTGTGATTACTGAGGTATCAGCAAGCTGAATTGCATCTGAGTGTGTATGTGCAGACCTGCTAGTTATGCATTGTGAGTTTATGTATAATGGGTGCCTATAGCTGCAGTCTTAACCTGGTGGCTGTTGGCTTTTTGTTTTAGTCCCAATCTAATAGGAATGACTTTGAAGTCAGCTACGTTTTCTTGGTTCTGGAGGCAAGTTTGTGGTTACGTGGTAGCTGACAAATCTGGTGCTGTTGTGCTGTATCCCACGGATGGGCACTGCAGGCTGCTCTAGGGGAAAAACTATGACGTGATGCCTGTCACGTTAGTAACATAGAGGACTTGCAAAAAGAGAATGTGTTGTGCTAATGGATAATGTAGCTGTTTTTAGCATCTTGGTGCCACAGCTGACCCTTCAGTTCTCCATTTTTACTTTTCACCTTACACCAGCTATGTCTTTTTGATCAAACAGGAAGCAGAGATGTTGCGCTCAATCTCTTTCCATCCTTCTGGAGATTTCATACTCGTGGGTACCCAGCACCCTACCCTGCGACTGTATGATATCAATACTTTCCAGTGCTTTGTGTCTTGCAATCCCCAAGATCAGCACATCGATGCCATATGTTCAGTGAACTACAACGCGAGTGCAAACATGTATGTGACAGGAAGTAAGGACGGGTGCATCAAACTGTGGGATGGTGTTTCAAATCGTTGCATCACTACTTTTGAGAAGGCACACGATGGAGCTGAAGTCTGTTCTGCTATTTTTTCCAAAAATTCAAAGTATATCTTATCAAGTGGAAAAGACTCTGTAGCTAAACTGTGGGAGATCTCTACTGGCCGCACGCTGGTCAAGTACACAGGTACGTGGCAGCTGACCTTCCTGGGACCTTCTTTATCCAGTGCTGACTGGTGAGCAGGTGGTGTCATCTGAGGCATAAGATCTGTTAGTGCTGAGTACCAGCTCTTAAGGGGAAGCTGCTTTTGTGAGGGTAAATGGCCCCAAAATTTGGAAAATATTTAATGTGAAGTACTTCCAGAAGAGAAGCTGTGCTGATGTCAGCCATTCAGTCTAACTAGATTTCGGAGACATAACTGACATTACACCATTCCATTTGGAGGGAAGTCATCACTAAGCTAGAGGAAAAGTAAATAGGAGTGTGAGTCCCTTGAGGAATAGAACAGTTGTGGAGAGTTTCTGTAACATCTTTTTAAAAAGCATAATTGCTTTTCTTGTTAATGATCAGTTTGGTCTGGGGCTTTCCAGTTCAAGCTGCACACCTGGTCTGTCAAAAAGAAATGGGAAAGAAGTACGTCATCCTTTTGGAGTTAGGAGTCCACTTGCCTATAGACTACCTCAGACTGTAGGGGAATTGAACCCCCTTTGGGACAATTGCTTTAATAAATTCTTGTGCAAGATGTAGCTGTAGTAAAGCAGGGCTGCAGCTGTGTGCAGGGCAGTCACACTGAGCAGCATCCTGCCAGCAGCATGCTTTGATCTCAGCAGGACTTAGGAAACGATGGAAGATGGAAATTGCACGTGGGAAGTTCTGTGACTGGGGCAGCTTTTGGGTTGTACTACGACAGTGAAGTGGGTGTCGGTAGGAGAGAGCTTGGCAGTGTGCAGTCCTTGTTCAGCAGCTGGGTCTGCTGTCACCCAGCAGGGTGCAGCACCTCCTCGTGCAAAGCCCCGGGTAGGATCTGGCAATATATATAACTACTGGAGAATATCTGTAATTGCTTGTCCTGTGGAAGTTGTATACTGACTGGGAAAATCAGGCTCTGTGTTAGGCTTCCCCTAACCATCAGTTGCTGTAGTTTAATTCTCAGTCTTTGGGAAAATCCCAGAAGTGATCCTGTTTGGTTTGTGTTTCGCTGCCCGTGTTTAGGAGCTGGTTTGAGTGGACGCCAAGTGCACAGGACACAGGCTGTCTTCAACCACACAGAAGATTACGTGCTGCTGCCAGATGAAAGGACCATAAGTCTGTGCTGCTGGGATTCGAGAACTGCAGAGCGGAGGAATCTCCTCTCCCTGGGGCACAACAGCATCGTGCGCTGTATCGTGCATTCTCCCACCAACCCCGGCTTCATGACCTGCAGCGACGACTACAGGGCCAGGTTCTGGTACAGGAGGTCCACAACAGACTGAGGACCTCGTTGTGAAAGAATGGTTATCCAGAGTCCTTACATCGTCCTGTATTGATTGTACTGCCAGCAGATGCCTAGATGAGAGCTGCGCTGTGTCTGTCTTTTGTGGTTTCGTGTTTTATTTCTGTCAGATGGCAGAACAGCATTGAAATACTGAAACTTTTAAGTTTTGCCCCACGCTAATTTTTTTTATTAGTGTGTGTGTGGCATTAATTTTGTAGAGTCATCTCTAGTTTGACTCAAGGAGTTGGGGTGAGGAATAAATTGATCCTTGCAGGAAGGATCAACTTACTCTCCTGTCTTTCTGAATCCTGCGAAAGATAATGTGACTAAATCTTGCTCAAACTGGGCAGTGTGAGCTGGTTTTGCTCTGCATTGTATCTGTGCAATCCCACTAAGGTCTGTTTAAAGAATGGATTACGTGAGCAACACTGCAACTTGGCAAATGTTTTAATGAAGCCTTAAGCCCTCCTCGGTTGTGATTCATGCTTTGGGGCTCTTTTTTATCTTTCCCCCTGGTGGCCCAGGGGGCCTCTGACTCTGAGCCAGTTTTGTGCCATAAGAATTTGAAACACGATTTTAAGTTGTTCAGGTGAATTGAAGAAATGGTGTTCCAGTTCTGATATTAAAGTTCAGACTTGAAATCTTGTCTTCTTTACAATTTGTCTTAAGTGTAATCTCAGAGTAAATTCAAGGAATGTTCATACTGAGACTATGAAATGTGGCAGTGCTGCAGAGTATGGAAATGAGAATAACCTGAGGAGGGACCCTTTAGTGACCCCTCAGAAAAACTTGTCGTATTCATTTTCTTCATATATATGTCAGAAATGTAAATTTGCTTCATTTAAAGTTCTCATCCTGTCTTACACAGCATTTGAATTGCTTCTTTGAATTTAAGAGCACAGCCTCATTGTTTCATCTTCCTGCTGTGTCAGACAGCCTGAGCTTCCCTGACCTCCTGTATTCAGCAGAGGTACAGATCAGCAAGAAATCCATGGTTAAAACTTCTCTATGTTTGAAGGTTCACTGTGTTCTCACAGATGAGGTTTATAATCTGGTCTCTGCAGGTTGATGTGTTCATTTGGGTGTTGTGTGCAGCACTGTGATAATGGTGCTTTTCAGATTCACATTGGGGAATGTTTCCCTGAGGCGTAAGCTCAGTGCCTGCTTTCATTCCATGTGTAATTGTTTGTTACTGTTGAGTGAACTTTCCCTTGCCACTAAGTGTCTTGTTAGGGGCTGAAAAGGTTGCAGGTTTTGTCTGTATATAAATAAAGATTCTTTTAAAAAAATATTTAATATACAAAGAAGGAGATGTATTAGTTTGCTGTGTGGAAGGTAGGAATTGGAAGGAAAGGATTGGGGATGTGTTACAGTTTGAATCAGGTGTTTGTAGACTTGCAGTGTTGAATGTTTAGTTTTTGTTGTCTCTTTTTCCTCCTTTAAAGGGGGAGAAATTGAATATTCTTCAGCAGCAGTGCAGAACAAATGGCTTAAACTTAACAGTCCTCTCCTTCTCTGCTTCAGGTGTCTAAAGCTTTAGATACAGGGGAGGCATGAGATAGTGGGTTCTGCTGGCTGTGCTGGTGAGGGAACAAGGAGAACCAGAGCTTGGTGGGAGGGAGATGGGAAGTCATGGCATGGTTAACTCAGCCTGTACTTGCTCAGCAGAGCAGCCCTCTGGTACAAGAGCCAGCCAGCTGAACTGAGAGCAGTGATCATTATTAACCTGGGGTGTTCCGGTCCTGGTAACACAGCTGTCTAGAAGGACCTCATTTGCTACAGGCTTTGGGATCTTCTGTTTTAAAACAGCATCCTGTATATTAACCCACTGCTGAAGTTACATTAGCAGCGTTGTAGCTTTCACTTCAGGCTTCCTTAATTCCATGCAGGGTTGGTTTTGCTTGTTTTTCTTTTGTCTTGAAACACAGAAATAGAGATGTAATGTGTTCAAGAGACAACACCCTGAAATGAGCTGCTCTGTTTTTGTCTAAGGGGTCCTCAGATGTGATGGTTGTTGCAGAGAAAACCAAGCGGCATTTGGCTGCAGGGTGTTCGTATTGATGAGTTTGATTTCTGTAGGTATTTACAATATGGCCTTGCACTGTAAAAATAAGTTATTTACCAAGCTCGTTACTTGGCTTCATTATGTGGGCAGATTGTTTGAAAAGTGCAAGAGCTATTTGAGCGAAGTGGCTCAGAGAGCAGCTTGGATTTAGCACAACAACACATAAAGAAAAGGCAGAACCATTTGCTTTAGGCTGAGTAAGACATCTTCTACCTGAAGTAAAAATGTTTGGGTTTTTTTTTGCTTTTTTATTTCAGATGATCAGTGCAGGATATAATGAAGTAACAAGGCTCACAGCCTGAATCAATCTTGACTTTGGGGAGAGCAGAGAACAGGGTAGTGAAGACTGGGTCTTCATCCTGAGCCAAAAGATCCAAGTCAGTGAGGAAACTGGCAAGAAGGTCGGGACAGATAGCAGTAGTTGGGGTGGTCTTAGAGTGAGCTTTGTAAAGGGAGAAATTTCTAGTGCTTTACCTACCCTGGAGTGTTAGGAGAGTACTTTGTGTTTTTGCTGTGCTCAGCACTGCTGAGTGTAGTCAGTTCTTTGGGTGTCAGAACAGCTCTGCCTTCAGCAGGGGGAACAAAGATGACATCCCAGCTTTGCAGCTGCCTTCCCCCTTGTGGGGACCTGTTTTGAAACTGCTTTTCCTTGGTACGTTCACACCAGTGTTAACCCAGCAGTGTGAGCCTTGCTTAATATGATGGGTGTGGGGTGCATCCTTGCTGCTGATCTGCCCTTCGTGACAAATGGTGAGCTCAGCAAACTTGTCTGAGTGGAGAAAGCATCTGTTACTGACTCTTTCAGCCACGTGTACTCCTCTGTTTTCTCCATGAGAGCTCAGTGCACATCCATGGGGGTAGCACGAGATATTGTGGGAGGGGACGTGGGCACTTTGGAAAGCTGCTGTGGTACCATGAGTGCTGCTGGTGCTCTCTGAGAGCCAAGCTGTGGCACGTGGATGCTCGCCTGCTCCAGGTGAAGAACACATTACCGGTACAGTAATTAGCTTACTCTACCTCTGGTTTTCAGATGCTCTTGGTAGAACCTTCCAGCATCTTACTTGAGACAAGCAAACTTTATTTTATGTGTTTGGTTCCTCAGAGTTCAAAGGCAGCTCTTATTTTGCCTGAAAGAGGAAGCAAATGTGTAAACAAGCTCTTGAAAACCAGAGTTCTTGCCTGAGATGGTGAGCTGCCCTTGCCAACGAGGCAGCAGTGACCTGCAGTCCTTCCAAGGAGAAGGGATCTTCCCTTAGGCAGGTGAACTCTGCTGGGGATACACTGTTGGCTGATCTGATGAATGGCAGTTTTGTCTCTTACTCTGCAGTTTTGGCAGTCCTTCATTTGACAGAGGTACACTCTGTGGTGCATTCAAGGTCTCATCTGTACCTCTCGGTGTCTGTGTCCCGTTGTGCTCCTCTGCTCAAACCCAGTGCAGGATATCTCCTGAGAGCCTCCATCTGCTGCTGAGGATCACTGGATCCACGTGGCAGATTGCCCCTCCTGACCCTTCTGTCTGTCACAGACGTGTGCTGAGGTCACACCACTGCCCACCTGAAACCTTTGGAGACGGATGGCAGCTGTGTGTCTGTACCTCTGGGGCTGCAGCCCTGCTTGGGGTGCTCGCTTGGCAATCAGTGCTGTGCGCAGGGCCCTGGGGGGCTGCTCCCAAAGGGATGCTGCTGGAGTTCTGCTGGTTTGCTGCTGCTTCCCACTCAAAAGAGGGGTGCTGGTCTGGGACAGGCGTTTCTCCTGACACCATCTTACTGCTAGAGGTACCCCGTGGATTCCAGGAAAACCGGGTGACAAAGCTGTAGCTCGGGGTGGGAGGTTGTGTGCGTGGCTGGAACAAACCCAGCGCTGCTGCAGAACCGCTGCCCTCCACCCAGCACGGGGCAGGATGCTGTGTGAAGGCACCAGGCTCGGGCCGTGAGGAGGAGTCATCCGTGTAGAATTCACCCTCCAGTGCGTATGGTAATGCTTAAGGTTTTCTCAAAGCCACTTTTATGTATAAACAAAAAATTAAAACGGTGCTTTAAATACCGAGCCAGCCTTGGGCAGCGTGAAAATGTTGGCTTAGAAATGCTGGGCTGGTACGATTGTGGCAGCCTTGCTTCTATCAAGTGCTGTGCAGCCTCTTGTGGCGTGCAGTGTTCTTGTGTTCGTTACACTTCTAAACAAAGAAATACGGGAACATGCAGCAGAGGAGGGTGACACTTCTGGCTGTGGTTAATTGCAGCAAGCTGGTGACAGCTCAAGGAAAATTCCGCTTGCAGACAGACTTTCTCTCCTTGATGCTCGTAGGGTTTTCCTGCTTTGTTTTCTTTTCTTTTACATCTTATCTGCTGTCACAGAAGCCGTGCTTCACGGGGATCGCCTGCATGCCTTGCGGAGTGCAGTGAGGGCAGGGCTGCCAGGCAGAGCCACGGCTCTGGAGCACAGCTCCGAGTGCTGCTGAGGGGTGACAGCGCGGGCACGAGCATGAGAGGCAGCCGAACTGTGAAGGTACGTTGCTTTGGGTCGTTGGAGCGTGGCACAGAAGTAAAACACCACGTTCTAGTGCAGGATTTGATGTTTGGTCTCAGCATCAGGCTCGGTGATGTTGAAGAGTTTGATGCTCTCACCCTGGGCAGAAGCGTGTTGGGATGCGTTGTACGGTGTCTGTGCTTTTCGTTGTGTGACAAAACCATGAACGGGGAAAAATGTCACAGGGAGAGCTCCAAACGAAGCGAGGTTCCCCGTAATGACTGAGAATAAACACACTTGTGAAACAATAGATGCACAACCTCGAGGTTCCCCTGCTTTGCTGCTCTGTGATAACATTCAGAGCATGTGGTCAGAGACGTACAGGGCACTCCAGATGTCCTATTGCAGATAATTTCCCGATGTTACAGCAAAACAGAAAAAGACTTCATGTGCTCCTTTGTTTCTTTTAAAAGGCTGAAAACAATCTGTAGGGTTTCCACGTGTCCTTGTGTGTTCACGCTGTCCTAATGTGTTTTCAATAGACATCGATGGAAGGGCTTGCTGCTGTGAGGGTCAGAGTGCTGAAGTCTTAATTCCTTATTGGGTGCTAGGATTGCCTGTCTGTGTGCAAGCCTAACGAGCAGTGTAAGAGAATGGGAACATCATCTGGGGTTGACTGACCAATGTTGGCTGCGATTAAACTGCTGCCTGGCAATTTGGTACGGAGTGTAGCAGGGGAAAGAAGTGAGTGAGCATCTCGGGGAGCCGTGGCTGCACTCAGCATTTCCACGGTTGCAATGGTGGCAGAACAATTTCTCATGTGAAGTCACCAGACACTGCTGCATGCCATCTATTCCAAGTGTTTATTTCTGGGTGTGCTATGTCGAGGTTTCCTACCTGGCCTGCTGCTGGCTGAAGCAATGTGATGGCAGCAAGCTGATTTCCAGCACTGCTCCATGTCCTTGGACACATCCACAGCATACCCAGCCAAATCCAGGGGAGGTAACTAGAAAAAGTCAGATTTCTTTCTGCTATATCATTTAGAAGGGGGCATCAGGCAGCGATGTTCATTATAATATCTGAATGCCATACTGCTTGTGGAAATGGTGTTCTTCTCACTCTCTGGACTTGCTGAAGCACCAGCCATAGTGTTCCTCTGCCTGGCAGCGCTCTGTGCTCGGGCTGTGCCCTGGCTCTTCCACCTTCACGTGGAAAACCATTTCAGAAGATGGATTCCTGGTAGGATCACACCCAGAGAAATGTGGGATTTCTCTCTTGTTGCATCTGCCCCATCGTCTGCACAGGAAATGTTGCACATCTTGGTGCAATGTGAAACACGGTCAGCGGGGTAGGCTGTGCTTGGGAAATAGCTCCCTTACTGCTTGACAACGTTGTCTGTGTTTTTGCTGAAAGAAAAACAGAGTCATTTCTTAAGGACACATGAAGTTCATCTGAAATCTGCCTCTCCACCTCAAACTCTCGGCTTATATCTTCCTGTGTCATCCACAACCAAGTGCATGGAGGTGGGTTTCTGGGGGCTCCACCACTCAGGAATGTGATTGCCCACAGCCCCGTGTCCCCATTTCAAACCTGGGAGCACTGCTGGGCTCTGTCTGCTGCCCTGGGGCCGCATTGGGGTCACCCATGGCCCCGCTGACATCGCGGGGACCCACCTGGGATCAGCTCCAGCCAACACTCCATTCTGCTGAGTGCAGTTTTGTGGCCATGAGCTGTGGCACTGCTCTGTGTATTTCTGGGAGCGCCTTACAAACCCCGAGGCAGTACGTGAGCAGCTGCTCTTTATCTCCTGCACAGTGTTCAGAGGAGGCACAGATGAGTTACTTTGTGCCAGGATCCTCTCTCACTGGGACAACTGCTGCTGCTTCTCTGTTCCAAGCTCCATCCAGAGGTGGAGATTTTGTTGATAAAGCATTTTCAATTCAACTTTTTCTATTTGAGATGCGTGGCTATTCTAGAGAAGTGATTGTGGCTGCAGGAGCAGCTAATTTTATCTTGGAGCTGCTGCAGAAAGAGGAAGAACACAGCAGCCAAAGAAAAGCAAAAGCATGAAAACCCACATGATATGAATGAGTCCACAGCAGTGAAACCTGCACGTTAGACTGAGCAAACAGCAGTGGTGGATGGTTCTAAATAACACTCCTGTTTCATAGCATTAAACAGCTTTTAATAATTAAAGAAGCACACCCTTTCACCCACAGTTAATAATTAGCTTTGCTCCTTGGCTTTTCTGCCTCTAAAGAGTGGGATTGTTTTGCAGCTTATTCTGAAGATTATTTGCCTGATTGCAGAGGAGATCCGCTCAGACTCTGAGAGATTCAAATGTGAAAATTGCAAAGCAGACTGAGACGTTAAGTACAAAAGAAAAAAAAACGATCCTACAAAAACACCATAAAATGGAATAAATCCATTCCTAGTTCATCCCCACTGCCCCCATTGGCCGCTGAGATTCAGCTGTAAGACAGAAAGGCATTTCCCAGGGGATGAGGGACATCTGCCTGCCCTGTGCCAGGCCCCATTACAGCAGCAGCTGCAGGCCAATAGCACGGCTCAGATAATTGTGCTACGTAATTAGCTCCCTCTGCTCCCAACAGCACAGTGCTCGGGGCTCCCGGTGGGTGCAGAGGGAGTGGAGCTGCTCCTGGGCTCAGCCAGGCTGGGGATCTCAGCCCTGCTTAGGGGATGGAGTAGCAGAGGCACCAAAATGAAGGTCAACGTAAGTACTGGATTATTGTATTTCTGGTGCATTTAATTTAGCTGCACGTTTTATCAGTGGCAGCGTGTTTGTCTAAGACCTGCATCTGCCAGAGCCATTTCTCAGGGTGTGCTGCTGCTCCTGTTTGCTGGTTACTATCAGTCTTAACTCTTGAGATGTGATACGAGTTACCTGGTGCATGGCTGGCAGTCCTGCTCGGGGCAGGGGGTTGGAACCAAATGACCTTTGAGGTCCCTTCTAACCCAACCATTTTATGGTTCCATGAGTTCAGCTGAAGAAATGCCTTAGTGGGAAGTGGTAAGGCCAATAAGAGTGGGGATCTGTACCATCAGCATTGGGCAGGAAAGTGCCTTGCTGAAAGGTTACAAGAGTAGGCGTTAGAGGGCTGTGGGGATGCCCTTTGTCCTCCTTGTTTTCTTGGAAATAGTTAACATAAAGAACTAAAATTGAGTTTTACTTCATGAGAAAGAGGATGCAGCACTTTTTATGGCGATTTGATGCTGATCACGAGGGTACAGGTAACGGAAATGCCTTAACAGCTTGAGTCACTCTGCTGAAGCAATGTCAGCAGAACGCAGGCTGAGCACTCTCTAGGATGGGGGCTGACCTCGTCCTGCACTGCTTCTGCAAAGACAACTGAAGCTCCAGAGCAGAAAGGAGTGGTGGCACTGTTTGCTTTTAGGAAACACTACTCTGCTCTGAAATAGCGGTGGGATATTTGGATGAATGAAACCCGATTCGTAGATGTGTGTCTGTGTTTTGTCCCAGCGTGCAAGCAGACACGGGGTCAGAGCTTGTTTTGTGCTAAGGGCTGTGCACAGCATCACAGCTGAGCTCTGGCAGCTGGGGCTCCACGCAGGACCTGCGGTCACCACAGTTAACAACAGCACAGTGCAGGTGGGAGTGTGTGTCCTTCGTTTCCTGGAGAACATTTAGATTTTCATTTGAAATCTTGTCCAAAATCTTATCTTAACTAGTAATCGTAGAAACATTTTTGAGCAGACAACAGCAATGAGGGAGGTGGAGGAAGCTGGAGTGGCTGGAAGCTGCGGTGCTGCTGCTGATTCATTATGAATCAGAGAGAGCAGCCTCCCCTGGGCTTCTGCCACGCTCACAGCATCAGTAGAGGCTCTGCTGCAAGGTTTGGGGCTGCGGGGTGGTGGGCTGGCTGCTTGTGCACCCGTGGGGAGAATAGGCAGCAGTCACTGCTCGTGGGTGTCCGTCCCTTTGCAGTTGCTGATTGGCAGCTGCTCCCATAGGGACTTCTGCCCATGCCCTGCCCTGAACAGTCACTGCTAAGCAGCTTTTTGCTGCTTTGTGCATTGTGGAAATAAATGTTGTGGCAAAATATAACTAATATGCTAAGAGGTTTAGAAACGTCACAAAAAAGAGAAAAAATTGAGACAGGAGGTGAAAAGGTGCTTGTGTTGATTTAATTGAAGAACATTCACTGGTAGCAGAGCCCTTTAGGACCATGGGAAAGCAGTGCACAGCAGAGCTGGAGCCTCCAAACCCAAGCTGGGGGGGAAGGGAATGCAGCCAGCACAGCAACAGACTTGCCGGGACACTGCTCGAGCCGTCGTTTTGTGATCGTGAGGGATTTTCTAGCAGCATTCCCATATATTTTATGGCGGAGGTAAGTCTGCTGCGTAGTACTGAATATGGGTTGTGGGGTAAGAAAGGGATCGGTGCTGCTCAGTCACAGTAAATGTTTTATAGTGTGCTGAGGTCATGGGGACTTTGGTGTTTTGTGGCTTTTTTGTGTTGGGAGCAGTGCTGGTTAAGGCACCAACTATAAAGACGTACAAAGGGAGAATTAGAGCCTTGCATTAGGTCAACTGGCCTAAAATTCAGCAGGAGAGGATACACAAGAACATTTGTTCACACCTAACTTCATTGAACCCTTGTTTCCAGAGGCCTTACGGCGTAAAGCTGCTTGGTATGGTTGGCTGTGAGTGATTAACTTTATGGTGATGAGGTCACAGATGCCCCTATTGGGAGAACAGCATCACAGAAATAGGCTGCTGAGGATGCAGCCCCTGCCCTGCAGGTCTGTGCTCTGTCATTGCCTCACTAAGTGAGCAGAGGGAGGGGGTAACAGCAATGTCTGCTTTCCCATGGAGTGATGAACCACCCTTGGAAATGTGCTTCATCTCAGGATAGTTTTATAGGGCTGCTGATGGGCTGACTGGGGAAAAAAAAAGCAACAAATGTCAAAGGAAAACACTTTGATCTCATCTGCGTCGCTTTAGTGCTCATTACATGTTGGTCGTTGTAAGGACACATTCATGAGATGACATAGAAAAGCAAGGAGTGATGCACAGTCGCCCTGAGATGGCATTCTGCACATGATGGTTTCAGACAGAGCGCTTCCGCTCCTCTGGTAATAAAGGAAACAAGCCGATCCCAGTGGCCCCAAAGCACAGCTTCCTCCCACCAAAGCATCCCAGAAGGTCTCTGCGACCCTGGGAATGCAGAGCTTGTTTATGGTTAATGGAAGGTCAGGGATGCTTCTGCTTACAGGACGGGAAGGGGCTGCCACAGTGATTCTTTACATATGTCCTGGGCAGCTGAAAGCAGAGCTGGGGCATGACATCCAGCACACAGCCTGCTCAGGGGAGCCAGAGCTGCTCTGCGGGTAACCTCGTTCCACAGATGGGAAAAGCAGCCAACCCATAAAAACCTCTTTGCTGACAGAACTGCAGCACGTGCCAGTACCAAAATGAGCTGGTTCAAAGCCTTCTTGTATGTATTTCCCACAACGTAAATCCATCGGTGGCTGTGACGTTAGGCGTTGCTGTGAGTTTGTTGCGTTTTGTCTCACTGATATCAGGCTGATCTTCAACAGAGACTTTGTTATCCTGAGCTCATACTCAGAGGAGCTATAGCTGGTGCTCCTGAAAGCCAACAGAACTTACACGGTTTCCATGCTGCCTTTGGTAGCAGCGATGTGTGAAAGAAATGCTGCGTGGGTCTCTTGTGAAGCAGCCCTGCTGCTGTGAGGCCAGGACAGTGACCAGAGCTGCCAGGAAGGAAGCGAGGAATACAGGGACTGAGTTACCCTGCAAGTAGAGGGGCAGAGAGAATGCAGATCAAGATATAAAGGCAGACCTGTTTGATCCTGTATTTTTTCCACACGTTGTGAGAATGTTCCTTCTGTGTTCTTAGAGATGGGAGCTGACATTCACAAATAATTTCAGTGGTGTGTCAGCGCTCGTGTTGATTTTGCAATGAGTTGCTGCGAATTTCTGCCTGGTTGTGGGCGCTGAAAATGCACAGAAGAACCTCTTTGAGGATAGAAGTTGGTGGTGGTGTGTCTTGTGGTTTGGTTTTCTTGTTTTAGTTCTTGTGGGTGTGATATAAGGATGCAGCAAGAGGATTGAGTTCAGGAGTTTTGCATGACACCTTCCTGTAGTACGGTGCTTACAAATGAGTGATCTGTTTTTTCACCTATTTCTGCCCTTTATAAAACTCCTTCAGAGCTAAGATTCAAGGAGAAAGGATAAAAAATTTTCATTAAAATGCTTTCCTGTGTTTCTCAGCCCTTCATCAAATGGGCTGAATAATGTCATACAGGCACCCTAAGGCCTTAAATTCGGTCTTTCCCTGCTGGTAAGATTGCTGCAGCAGCAGCAATGGGCTCAGCTGGAGTAAATGATCACACCAACATCTGCTGCAGTCACATTTGGATGTTGCTGAGTACCACTGAGGGTCATTCCCATAACGGAGGTGGTGGTCCAGGTGTGCACAGGCTGCTGATATGTGCAGGTCAAACTGTGACCTGGTGAAAATCAGCAGGTTGTCTTGATAACAAGTGCAATTTGCAGTTAGACTTCTGTAATTTCATGTGTCGGTTAATTAAAGGTTTTTGCACGCTAGCTTGGGAAATGTTGGCACCTAAACACCCTTTAAAACCACACTGTGACCCAAAGTTTCCTCCTCCTTGTGCTGGAGCTAGGAAGAAGGTTTTGTCATTCAGGGTGGCAGGGAGGAGCTCTGTTCCCAAGGTCAGCTCTCCTGCGGATGAGGCTCTCTACCTCAGCTGCTGGTTTGCACAACGAGGATGGTTCCTCTGTTCCTGTGCCCATCCCTTTGGGGGCCTTACAAGAGAGACTCTCTTTCAGTGCTCAGCAAAACAGGAGCAAATGCCAAGAGAGCTCTAGAAATGTCACTGACTAAAAGCAGGAAAAGCTCGGTGGGGTGTTGGGGCTTTTGTTCATTAGGTTTTGTTTGGTTATCCATTTGGGTTTGGGATTTTGGGGGGTTGGTTGGTTTGGCTTTTGGCTTTTGTTTTGGCTTTCCACTTAGTTGTAACAATGCATGAAGTGCAGGTCCACCCTGGTGAGATTCCTGAGGGTCTGACTTCAGCGCAGGTGCTTCGGAGCATTTGGTGCTGCCCAAAGAGAAAGCAGGCTGCCATGTCCAAGGCAAGAAGGCTGCTTTAATCACACCGTGCCATAAGGCAAATGGGACTGTTGTTGTCTGTCTCTGACAGCTGCTGATGGACAAGTCCATGTACCATAACAAGGCCATTGTTCACAGCCATTCTCCAGAAGAAGTGTGTGCTGCTAACAGCAGGCTACTTTCATCAGCTGAGCTGACAAATGGGTTTGCTGCTGCTTCAAAGCAGCTGTCGCTTTACAGCAAATGCTCTGCACAGAAACACAGGGCATCATGTTTCCTATTTGGGTGCTATCTCTTTGGACATTACTTGCACTTCCTGCTAAGAAACTAACAATGGAACATCCAGTGGGAAGCAGTCACATTTTAAGCTGAAAGTGAATGGTGTATGGAAAAGCACTGCAGCTACAGTTCTCTGTACCCTTTGCAGAAATGCTGCAGGTGAATAAGACCACCTGCTGCAGCTGCTTTTCATCCTTTCATCTTGCATGGAGTAAGCAAATATCCAAGATCAATATTCTGAAAATAAAACATTATCACTCGTGATTACCAGACTATATGTATGCTCAGCAAAGGCAGGTAGAGCAGCCCTGTGGCGATGAAGCTTGGAAAGTATGAATATTTGCTTTCCTATGGATTTTCTATGATCTGCCCACTCTATTCTTCACTGGCTTCCTGTATATATATATTTAGAAAAAGACAGAGAGAAAGAGGAGGTGTAAGAGCACTGCTGAAGATGCTGAGAGATATTGAATGCATCAGCGCAGCGATGTCTGTGTCACAGACAGCAATAAGGGCACTGCTTCAGTTGTGTTCACATGAAGCTGAGGTCCCGGCCAGCAGAAACACCAACACACGTGGTGTCACTGTGCCCAAGCTGAGTGACACACACTGTTGGCCTGGGATCCCGTGAGGCAATGGGATTCAGCCCTCCAGCCTCACAGAGGGCTGAGATGGGCACGCTGCAGCTGCTGCCTTCAGTGCTGTGGCCCCAGCTCCTCCAGCCACGGGGTTTGCCTTTGTAAGGCTTGAAGTAGAAGAGAAGTGTTTAAGGGTAAATAAGTAATGTGTTCATTTCTTTTTCTAGTAAGAAACAATTGTTAATGCGCAGCTGAAGCCCGCAGATAAATGAGGTGGCAGTCAGGGAGGACGAGGTTTATTTTTGGCTGGGTGACACATTTCCTCTGACTTCTGACAAACAATTCACAGAACGCCCGTGGGGAAAACCACCAGTTTTTCATAGCATGATGCTCGTGAAGTCCAGGCAACGAATGCTAGCCACACTTCCAAGAGCCTCAGCAGGAAGAATGATGCAGAAATGTACAGCAGCGTTATTAGTTCCGTACAACAGAGCAGACAAATGTTAGAGGCGTTTGACACTGAATCCACCGCTCTGAGAAATGTTCTTGAGTTCAAGCCCGTGCGTTTTGCCATTAAATGGAGATGGCGGTGGAGGTGAGCACCTCGCTCTGCTGCTGAGGTGATGGCGGGCGCTGTGTTCTCTCCCTCAGAACGCGCTGGCGAAGGCTCTGTACGACAACAAGGCGGAGTGCTCGGACGAGCTGGCCTTCCGCAGAGGGGACATCCTGACGGTGCTGGAGCAGCACGTCGTCGGCAGCGAGGGCTGGTGGAGGTGCTCCCTGCACGGGCGGCAAGGTCTGGCTCCTGCCAACCGCCTGCAGCTCCTGGCGGGCCCGCAGGCCCTGCCGCCTCCTGCTGCCCCCAGCGATGCCCTGGAACCACCCGTGGCCCCGCAGAACATCTACCAGGTGCCCTCCGTGCCCAAAGCCACCGCGTCGTCCTCTACCTATGAGAAGATGGAGGGCTGGGTGACATCGCCGGCTCGGGCTGCCACTCTTCCCGTGCAGGGAGTCTACCAGGTGCCAGCCCTGGCTGCACAGCTGCTCAGCGAGAGGACACGGAGCTCCACGCAGCAGGTACGGTGTGAGCATCACGGGACCGAGCGCTGCCATCAGAGCGGTGGCTGGGGGGCACATAGGAGGGGACACACAGGAGGTTCAACTGTGAGTGTGACCTCAGCCAGATCCTCTCCTAGTCCACTTCTGCTGCTGCTCCGGACACAGTGTGCAGAGTGTGTGGGATGAAAGGAGTCACCAGTCCCCTCAGTGGGGTGGGATTACAAACCCAGTTTGCAGGACTTCGTTTCAAATGCTGACATGGTCTTTTCTTTCTCCCTGTTCCTCTCATTCAGGTGAAATATCTCAGTGGGAAACGTGTGATTTGATTAAATGTCACTGTGAGTGTTACATCATCAAAACCTTGTGCTTTCTTCAGCATGAAATTAATGCAGAATCTTTTATAATAAATGATAAACAGAGCAGGTGTGGGGGGAATGCACATGAAAGATCTAGTTCAGTCCCAGGAGCTCTTCAGCCCTGGGTAGCTCTTTATTCTTTGTAGAAAAATCGCATTTAAAATGTTAATTGCCAAAGGAAAGAAGTTCAACCCCAAAGCATATAGCCCTTCATTCTGAATTAATGAGCGTTTGATCCATGGGTCGCAGCTGGCCGGCTTTCCTCCCACTGTGCTGCAGAATGAGGACCTGGTTCCTCCTGTGCAGCAAATAGGTGCTGGAAAACAGACACATTTGGTGAATTTCTGGTGACTGAAAACTGTATTTTCAGCACTTCAGCTGCACACCCAGACCTCATGCACTGTTTCCATAATGGCAAGCTCAAGCTGGGCAATAGCTGCCAAACACCCTTGTGTACTTGCTGTGATCTTTTTTCTCCACATTCCTAACCACAAAAAAGGCAAGGCACTTGCAAACTGAAGTGAGATCAATGCAATTTTCCATGTTGTGCCAACAGACCAGGCCCTGAAAACATCATCTATTTTTTCATTTGTGTGTGAGTGGCCCAACATCAGAGCTCATCAGCTTCTCCTGTCTCTGTAATTTTGTGAGTCTGTGACTTGCTTACCAGAGAAAGGGGGAAGGAAAAAACAGAAATTCTAGCCTGCATTTACTACTTCAAAGTTCAGCTTTTCCTGAGCTGGCTCTTGCACAACATCCCAGCTGTTGCCACAACAACTGCACACAGATGCATTGGAGAATCAGGACTGCCCTGCATAGATCCTATGGGACAACTGGCAAAGATGCCAACACACTCAGCTGTTCCCTGAGCAGCTGAGTAAAGCCACTGTGAGTCTTTGAGGAAAATGGCTGAAAGCAATAAAGCAAAGCCAGTATGCTTTCACCCTGTATAAAAACATCATCACTGCTTGTTGCCCGGTGCTCAAGGCATCACTGGGACTGAAAGTACTTTAAATTTTTTTCCTCTTTAATTGATAGTAAGATGTGATGTTCCATTTCATCTGCCAAATAAGATTTATCCATTGGAAAATGTCAGCTGTGAAGCAGAAGCCCTATTGCTCTACAGCCTTTCCCCTAACTTGCTTGCTGCAGCTCTTCTAGGGTGGAGAACATGAACTCCAAATTAAAATATCTCATCTCCAGCAGTGTTTCCATGGTCAGAAGTTCGCAGTACTCTATTTGTAAACCGACCACAGGGACCCAGGCTAACCATGTGTTGGGTGAATGAAAGTAAGTGTTTACAAGGTCGATGAAAGACCTTTCCCAACGCTCATCTCTTGGCCTCTTAACTATTTGTGCCACAGATCTGATCTCAGCTCTTGAAACATTTTATGCATACAAAATTAGTCTGTAATTGGCCTAAATAACGTAATTCCCATATATACTCTGTTTAAGGAGCTGGATAGGACATCAAGGTAATTGCATTTATTTCTTCCAAATGAGGAAATGCTTCACGACTACAGAGTGACACATCTCAGCCCGTGTCCTTTTGCAGCTGCTATTCTGCGAAGCATGGCTTGACCTGATGGCTCTGTGACAGCATCCTCGAAGACGTCCTGTGCTTGTTGCCCAGGGGGGTTTTCTCATTATGGTTTTGTTTTTCCTTCCCCTCTAAGCACCTCTTTACTCTCCCGAGAGCATGCCGGGCTTCAGTGCCAAACATCACCAGTGAGGTGTACGATGTCCCGTCCATGCAGTGCCGGGAGTCCTTACTCATGCAGGTATGTCTCCCCTCAGTTCCCACTGGGTCCCCAACACATCTCCCTCCCCAAGAACCTCAGAATAGAGCTTAAGGATTAGGGTTTGATTCTAGCATTCCCTTACTTGTTTGTTGTTTGGGATTTTTTATTTTTATTTTTTGTAATATTTGGCAGAAAACCATGTATTTTTAGGGAAGTTCAAAACAAAGTAGTTCTCTTTTGAATTGGTAAGAAATTCAAAGAGATGTGTCTTAAATCTGGTTATGTTTCTTACACGCATCTTCAGTTTAACTACCACAGTCCTGATCTAGATTGTAGTAGCCAGGAGCTATGCAGTATGTGACCTGAATGTCTCTGAATACGGAGGGAGTATTCAGGGGGCTCTAAAGTGGGTGGAAACCTGATTCTTTTTCCTTTGACCAGAGTGGTGCCACTCCACCTGCAGCACGAAAGAACTCAGTGCTGGTCAGATCCCCCAAGTGCTTCCAGGAAGAACAGCAGCTCTACAACATCCCATCCAGCTCGGAGAAGGCTGAAGCTGTTATCCAGGACTCAGCAGTGGGCAACGTAAGTAAGACTTTTTGGTCATGAGAGAACAATCTCCCATTACTGCTCTGATGTTAGATGTGTACTGAACCTCCGAGGATGTTTGGAAGCAGGGATCATGGGGATAACATCAGCACATCTTCAGTGCAGCACTTTGTGCTTCACACTAAAGAGAAAAATACTACCTGGCTCCTGCACAGCCGGAGCACCCACTAAGACAGCCAACGTGTTTGTGTATTAGGCTGCAGGCAGTAAAATCTCTTGCCTCGTGACAATGCAAAAAGCAAATTCAATACCTCACATTAGTGAATGTCTGATTGTTAGCAGTATCCAAGCAGACAGAAACAAACACTTCCCACTGTGTGCAGCCCACTCTTCAGGAGTACAGCACACCTGACTTTGGGGCAGTGCTGAGGGGGTGGGTTGGGCTTCCCAACTCCTCCTGATTGTTTGAGAAGGACCATTCTTGGAGAAAGAGCTGATCTGAAACTTACAACAGAGAAAATGCCTCAAAGGAAACACTTCATTAGTCAAGTGTCAAATGTTTCAAGTTTCCTGGACAGCATTAGGATCCAAGGTAACTTTGACATGGATGTGTTTGTAGAAAGGAAATTAAAATTATGGGCTAGGCTTTTTGTGGCATCATTCTGTTGATATTACTGCGTACATCTGCGCACTAAGAATTTGGTTTTGTTTCTAATTTCTTGTTTAAAAGGTATACACTGCTTATAAATCCTATGTGCTCTGTTGCAGTTGTATGATGTCCCTCCCAAAAGAGAAACTGATGCTTCAGAGAAGAAATCTCAGAAAAAGTACTGGGGCCACTGCAATACCTTGCCAAATCCTCGGAAGTCAGAATGGATCTATGATATTCCAATATCACCTGAAAAAACAGGATTAAAACAAAACTCTTCTGTCCATTCCATGGAGAACCAGGTGCTGTACGATATACCCCCAGCCAGGTACAAGGCACTAACCACAAATGCTGAAGCCAATGTTGTAAATCCTCAGTTGTATGACATTCCACCAACACAACGGAAATTAACATTTCCAGATGTCCCTCTTTATGACGTTCCATCCTCAAAGGATGTGCTCCTCTTGCAGCAGAATGGTAGCTGTGACGTACCCCCAAGTCTCCTGGCTCCAAATACAGAGAATCAGATTTCTGGAGAGAATGTCTATGATATTCCAAAAGGTTTGCCCTCTGCTTTGCAGACCAAGAAAGAGATGGAAAAAAACAGCAACAGTTCTGGAAACCAGGCATACCATGTTCCCCCACAGCTCTCGAGAGACACCAAACTAGAACACAACAGATCATTTGTTTCTGGCATGGACAGCAGGAGCAGCCCTCTTTCTACATCTTCAGACTCTTCTGAGTCTTCCTCTGTGTCATCATCAGAAAAGGCTGCCAAAGAAATTAAGCTTGACCTCGAGGCAGCCATAGAGACACTGACAGGATTGCAGCACAGTGTATCTAGCTCAGTTGCAAGTTTAATGATCTTCGTGAGCAGCAAATGGAGGTTACAAGAGCACCTGGAGAAAAACATCGAAGAAATCCACAGGGCCATTGATCACATAAAAGTATCTCTTGGAGAATTCTTGGCTTTTGCTCGAGCCTTAAAAGTAAATGCATCCTACCTCACTGATAATAATCTTCAGATCAGAATTAAAAAACAACTAGAAATTCTTTTGAACTCATTCCAAATCTTAACAGAAACAAGAGAAGCTCTAAACAACTGCAACTGGTCTTTAGAGGTTTTGGTCCTCAAAAAACCCAACAGCAACCCAGATGATCTCGATCGCTTTGTTATGGTAGCCCGCACAATTCCAGATGATCTCAAGAGATTTGTATCCATCATCATCGCCAATGGAAAGCTTCTCTTCAGAAAGAATGAGAAGGAGCAAGAAATGAAGCAATCAGGAGCGAGCCCAGGATATAAAGTGCCAAAACAAATCATGGCACCAAGAGGAATAGAAATAGAATCACTTCCAGTAAATGCTCCTGATAAACCCAACACAAGTCAAGGCAGTAAAGAGACAACAGAGAATGTCACTGAGGACTGTGAATATGTTCAGCTACAGGTTAGTAGTGTGGGATTCTATCATCTGTATTCGTGATCATTCAGACGTTATTTGCCCTGTTTTATGTTCATATCAATGCCAAATTGTTTGCATTATTGTTTACTTTCCAGACCTTATGTGGACCCAGAATGTTGATGACATAGGTACAATGATCAGTAACTATGAGTAAATAAGAGAACTGTTATTAGAGAGTTTGTCCACGCAGTCAGCCAACACTGAGAAAGATCTGCAGCTTGCCCCTTTAAACTCATTTGAGAGACAATTTTTGGCTGTAGGCCAGCTTTCTTCTTCTTAAGCTAGTAGTTCTCTCCTTGCCCATACATTTTACTTGTTAACTCTGACATCACGATGCAAGACATACTGACTTTCTACATTAGGATATATTATGATTCTGTAGAATTGTTGTAATAACTGATTAAACTCTTACTCTGAATTTTAAATTTATTTGCTAGAATACTTTTGGAGTAGAATTGGTAGATTTTTTTTTCTTAGAATTACTGCTAAAAGCTCATTCTCTAAATTGGCTTTGCAAAGGAATGCTGGATTTCCTTAGAATTTAGGAAATTTGTGTTTCACTGATGTTGATTTCACTCTTAGCTCAACATAGTCCATAATGTGATGTCTGTACAGCAAGCATTTGGCCTTGAAATAAGCAAGAAGCACATTTATGTTTCAATATTTGATATAAACCACTTCAATTTTGCTTTCATTTTGATTTTAACAGGCACAGAAAATAATTTCTGGTAAAGAAGTATCAAAGAAGAGTACAGATTCAAAACAAAAGGTATTTCTGATTTTGAAAGCTATGACATGCAGAGAGTTCCAGTCCTTCCTTTCTGTGCTTGCTAAAATTCAAAATAATCCCTGTGTTTGGGTGAACACATCCATACATGGAGATGTATTTGTTTTTTCCCACAACTAGTGTTTTTTTAACTACAGCTGTAAAGCTGTGCAAAAGATTTATTTCCCTAAATGTAATTAACCACTCTAAAGTCCTATGGTTCTTTATCTCTTTGCTTTTCTGTCTCATTTGGGGTAAAGCTGTGACAGGTGATATTTCAAAGTAATGCACTAGAATAAGGACTGAATCTCATTATTGCTTAGTTTTAATTATTCATACCCCTCATTAAGTCATTACCATTAAAAATCAAGTCTAAATGTTTTCTGCTATCCAAGAGCTTGGCTCCATAAAGGATATGATATTTAAGTACAGAATGTTGTGTGCTATCTGTTATCGAAATGGTGTTCAGTGACATTTTTTTCAGGGAAAAGAAAAGTGAGTGAAAATACCATTTTGAAGCCCAGTATTTTGTGGAAAGTAAATGATGGCAATAATTACCGTGCTGGGCTAGGGCTGGAGCAGCTCAGCATCTGTTAACTAACAGAGCTCCCTGCAAGCAAGGAACCATGGGAGGAATGGAAGAAAGTGCTGTAGAGCAAAGAACAAAAATAGTGTGCCACCAATCTGAATCCATTCTTTTTAATCCTCTTTTTAGGTGCTGCCATCTACAAAAAAGAATGCCATTCGAGGCCAGCAAGATTCTGCCAGGAAAATTGTTGTCCCAGAGCAGTGCAGGCTGTGCTTCGGCGCCCTTCACAAAGCCATTGCTGTGTTTAACAACAGCCTGAGCAGCAACCAGCCGCCTGAAGTCTTCATTTCCCACAGCAAATTGATCATTATGGTGGGGCAGAAGATAGTGGATTCTCTCTGCCAGGAAACGCAGCAGAGGGAAGCTCGGAGCGACGTTCTCCACAGCAGCAGCAGGTTTTGCAGCCTCCTGAAGAACCTGGCTCTCGCCACCAAAACTGCTGCAATACAATACCCAAACGCCGACGCAATGAGGGAACTTCAGAACAAAAACGATGAGCTGTATAAATACACACAGCAGTTCAGAGCAATGTTAGAACGAGAGTGACTCCGCTTTTTATAATTATTATTATTACTTTGAACAATGGTCAAAACTTGAATTTCTGTGTTGTTACAGTTCTTTTGTCACTCCCTTGGCAGCTAAAGGGCACGAGCCCAGTGGTGTCAACTCTCAGTCCTCACAAGCACTCCTGCCAGGTGGTTTCCCTTGGGTACTGCTGCACCTCTAGCAGGTGAAAACCCATACAAGAGCAGATGCAGGAGGGGTGTGTAGAATTAAATGTGCACCTCCTTCCTTGGTGTTCAGGCTTTCCCTAGAAATGTTGTCCTCTTCCTCTTGGGGTAAGGATTTTTACTGAGTATTTGAGCAAATGTTATCACCTGATTTTTGTTCTTAATTAGTTTTGTTTCATTTCTGCACAAGTCAAAAATATATTTCCTTTTTTTTTATTTTTACTGAGTATGTAAAGCCTCTCTTTGCATTCAGCTGTGCCCCATCCTGCAAGCTGTGATACACTGCTACGTGTACTATCAGCAGCAGTTCCCAGAGCACTCGACTCAAATCTCACATCTGTTTTAGATTGTTTCCTAAGAACATTACCTTTGCAGCTGTTTGATATACAAACACAATGAATGCGTTACAGGACAAACTGCATCTCGTGGCTGTTAATCAGAAATGCTCCAGCTGCCATCTGAGCACGGACAGAAGATGGATGCAGAGCTCTGGTTCCCCACACCCGCAGCTTTGGGGACCACACCTCCATCACCACCCACAGCCCCACGCAGTACCTCCACCATGCTCCACCTTCTCTCCAGTGTCGGTTATTGTTATGTCACCCCCTTTGTCCCCAGACCTGCTGATCTGAAGCAGCAGTGCTGTGGTCCCTGTGAGCCTCCGTGCAGACTGCTCCTATCCCTGTGCTGACTGTATTTTTCTTGACTAATTTATTTTAAAGTTTTATCTGAATTTTTAAAGTCTGGCCTTTCTTGGTAGTGTGTACCTGTATTTTCACTCTGAGAAGGGGTGGGTGGATTTGTATTTGCAGCTGTTTTGCCTCTGTCATTTGTTTCTGTGAAAGGAGCAGCTCCATCACCACCACTTACACATTCCCACCGCAATCATGGTTTGTTCAGTTAATTAAACGTCACTACAGAATCATGGAACGGCTTGGGTTAGAGGGGGCACGTCTGGTGTGGCCGCAAATCCCCCAAAGCGTGTGTTCTGCCCGAATTTCTTCGCGTAAATAAATAAATCAATGACCGAAAACACAACTCCATGGCAAGGAGCCCCGGCCCGGGAACAGCGGGGTCCGACGGCGCCCCCTACTGGGCACTGCGGGCGGCCCCTGCCCCGCCCCTCCTCCGGGAGCCCCGCCCCCTTGCTGCTGATTGGTGCGCAGCCGTTGTGACGCCATCGGGGTAGGCCGGAAGTGCTCCGCCGGAAGTTTGTCGGAGGAGAGCCGGGAAGCGCAGCGGGATGGGGTGCGATGGCGGTACCATTCCCAAGCGGCACGAGCTGGTCAAGGGGCCTCGCAAGGCCGTCAAGGTTGGGGCGTGTCGCGTGAGGGCGGCTGGGATGTCGGCGGGCGGTGCCGGGCCGGTTTTGTGAGGCTGGGCCCGCGGGCTGAGGGAGGCGGGGTTGGTTGACGCCCGGGAATCGGGACTGGTGCTCGGAGCGGGGAGGGAGCGCCTTTCCTTTGTCTGGGGCGATATCAGCGGCTGTGGTGGAAATCGCTCTGTGCTCTGTGTGGGCTTACGGACATAAGTAGTTTGTTAATTGGAGCGTGGTTCACTAGGGATACGGTGTCTGCTGGTAACTCGCTTAGGGCGTGGCGGAGTATGATGCCAGGCACCCGGTGTGGCTGGGCTTGGCCCTCTGTGCTTTCTGCGTTCTGTCTGATTGCATTCTGAACGTGGCTTGCTCCCTTTTTTTTTTTTTTTTTTTTTCTAATGTTTTGTGATATTGGACATAGTGATGTCACCTGGATTGAAATTAGAAGTATCACAGCAAACGTCGGAAAAGTTATACAGATAACTTATAATAATACGAATAAACAAAAAGATCTTCCACTCTGTGCCAAGCTGCAGCTGTACTGCTATGTTATACCAATCGAAGTAGCTTCAAATTTCAGCCTTTCTTTGTGGTCTAATACTTCATAAATACATGTTTTTAAACTGAATTTTCAGGTATCATACCAACACCTCCAGATTTGCATTTCTTGGTGCATTTGCTCCTCACAGGGACTGAAAGTTGGTTCACATGGGGCTGAAATGTAGTGCTACAAAAATGAGTGAGATAACGTAAGTGTAAAAAAGAGTAAATGAGGGGAGTGTGTAGATGGAGGTGCCAGAAAGTGAGAAAACTGACTTAGAGTTAGAAAATTGGTCCTGAGATGCAGAAACATTTTCAGTAGCTCTGAACTGCATAAGTATTTTCTAATGTTGCTTTATGGAATAATACAGAGTACAGTTAGTTGAGTACAGTTAGTTGAGATGCCTGGGGATTTGATTAATGCTTCAAGTGTTATTTGAATTTATACGTAAATAATTTACAAATGGAAGAGCTGTTCTAAAATTACGGGGTGTTTTTTGTTGTTGTTCAGGTTGACAAAACTGCTGAATTGGTGGCAAGATGGTACTACTGCACTCTGAGTCAGGAGAAGTTATGTCGGCCCATAGTCGCCTGTGAGCTAGGCAGGTATGACTTTGTGTATAGTTCTGTATTAAAAGGTACTAATTTGTGAATAAAAGAATGTTATGGACATCAAATATGATTACTAAAAATTTTATTTTATAGGTTGTATAACAAAGATGCTGTCATTGAATTTTTGTTGGACAAGTCAGCTGATAAAACTCCTATGGAGGCCGCATCACATATCAAGAGCATTAAGGTAAAAAGGTTTAAGACAGTGCCACAAAATTCAGTGTGTCCTGTGAAATCTCAATGGGCTTGTCATCTCACTACCTACTGAAATTGATAAAATAATAACCTGCAATGGAAGAAATCTCTGGGAATGTTGTCATAGCTGAAAAATCATTAGTAAAGCAGCTAAAGCCTTGTTTGTTTTTTTTATCTTTCAGAACGTAACAGAACTAAACCTTGCAGATAATCCAGCTTGGAGTGGTGATAAGGAAAGTAAAAAAGGTGACACGTATGATGACATCCAGTCTGCACAATTTATATGCCCTGTGGTGGGGCTGGAAATGAATGGAAGGCATAGGTCAGTTCTTTTGGTTTCTGAAAGTAGATTATAAAAATGAGTACAATTTTAACTGGAATGCATAGCAAGTAAAAATTTTTAAATAAGTTATGTTGCAAATCATGTATGTACTGAAGCCTTTATGAGGAGTAGATGTCCTTCATTCACTTTATGCTTAAAAAGGAGAGATGAAATGAAATGCCATTCCTTTTCAGAGTCAAATTATATGTGTGATAGAGGAGTAAGGAGTAACATTTACAGCAAACGAGAAGTAAAGGTGCTTGAGGGC
This sequence comes from Cyrtonyx montezumae, assembly GCF_038088225.1. Lineage (NCBI taxonomy): Eukaryota > Metazoa > Chordata > Aves > Galliformes > Odontophoridae > Cyrtonyx > Cyrtonyx montezumae. The sequence continues at coordinate 12,295,385 of NW_027072100.1, read as the reverse complement.
TAAATCATGGGCAGTAGACATGGATAAGAGGAGAAAGGTTGAGTGAGACCTCCCTCTGCAGCAGAGCAAATTGCATCAAGCAGTGTATTCAGTGCTGTGCTAATATCAGGTCTTTTGTTTTGCTGAAGGAAGGCTTTCCTTTGCATTCTAGTTTGGACAAAATTGGAATTTCTTTTTCTGTGCATTTTAACTCTGATGGATGAGAGAGGTTGGGTTTACAACTTGGCAGTTGCAAAGTATTTCTTCCTTCATTGAATAATTAGAGTTATTTAGGTGGAATTAAAGAGAGAACCTCAAAAGTGAACCATTTTTCCTCAGAGCCCCCTTAGAGTTGTTGTTTTTCATGTGGGATGATAGAGAGGATTAAAAGTAGCCTTACCTAAAGAATTTGAAATGAGAAGGTAAGGGAGACATTGTGAATTTGCAGATACATATTTTAGATGTACAGAGTTTGTTATAAATGATCTGTTGCATTTTCTTTAAAGGTTTTGCTTCCTGAGAAACTGTGGCTGTGTGTTCTCTGAGCGTGCTCTCAAAGAAATTAAAACAGAAGTTTGTCACAAGGTGAGTTTTTCTTCAGCTTAACTAGCAGTGGAGTTGTACAAGACCCACAGAGATAGACAGATGTGTGTTTATATGTATGCACATATATGTATGTATGCAGAATTGTCCTCATCCACTATTTTAAAGTGTTCAGTTTTTTTCTTTTGAATATGCAGATTAGTAGCTAATAGTTTGTGTAACCCTAATTACCTTAATTTCCCTAGCACATTTTGTCTTTATATGACAATATAGTAAAGTGAATTGGAAAAAATAAGAGAAGTGTTGTGTACTGTGCATATACTGGAGTAAGAAATTGCTTGTTAACAATTGAGTGTGGGTTTCTGGTAGGTATTCTTTCAAAATGCAAACTTATTCTGAAGTGCAGTGTTTGAATGTTGTGGGTTGCTGGGTACAATGTTTCTCCTGGTGTTAACTGCTGGTTTTGAGGATCTGGTTTTGAACCAAAATGTAGCCTGTGGGATCTTGTGGGCCAGCTGCATTTGTCTCGCTGCCTTCTGCCTGCCAGTTCACATTGAGGTGTCCTGTGTGCCATGGCTGCATGAGGGGACATCATTGTTTGGCAGAAGTGTGACTTGATGAGTGGTTCTGAAAGAACAAGCCTGTCTTTGCCTGTGTACTCCCTGTATCCAGTCTTCCTTTTCTGTGATAGAATCTGGTTTTGCTTCATCCTGGGCTGAGATTTGTAGTATAAATGCCACCTGGGAAATCTAGATGTGTAGCAGCTCTTTTCTACTGTGAAGTTCAGGAAAGTTCTTTCAAAACAAGCTTCCTGTGCATTAATCTCATCTATGAGCCTGCTAATCTGTTAACAACTGTTTCCTGAAGGACTTTGCAAAGAGATGCATTAACGATGAGATAGAAACGTTGCTGAATATCTATTCTTCAGAGTGCAGACAGGAAGTTTGCAGCCCTCACCTTCATGTACTTTCAGCTAGATAATCTGATCAAGGTCATGAACATATATTTGTGTGCTTCAAGATGGTTATCAGAAAATGCTGTGCTTCTTGGAACTGTTGGAAATTATTTTCCTTTGCTCAAAGCAGGTTTCTTCCTTGCTACATCTCCTGGCTTGGCCCATTGGAACACTTTTATCACTTCCTGGGAAGTCCCACAGACAGCTATCTCACTGCTGAGTTTTCTTCTCCATTTTTTTTTTTTTTCTGTGGCAACTCATGGAAATAGTGGCACAGCAACAAGCTTATTTCACAATAATGTGAAATAATGCTTAGAAAAATTGAATGTGTGTGCAGACCTTGCTTAACCCGAGGGACTAGAAAAACACCAAATTAAGAATTCAGTCTCCCTTGGTTTATCTTGGCAGTACTTGCTGCTGTTCTGCATTTGGAAGGCCTTACAGAGCTTAGGTGCATGGAAGATGAAGCAGTCTTTTCATCTGAGTGCTTTCAAGAATAAAAGTAATTCCTCAATAGGAACTTGACATGAAGTGGTTGTATGCTTTTACTCAGACACGTGTTTTATCTAAGGCATGTTTCTGAGAATTTGTAGAGCAAAGGGAGAAGGTTTAAAATAGTGGGAAGATGGGTGTTGAAATGTAGAGGATGTGGCTCTTATGAGGAAGGAAGAGATGAAGCTTTGCTTCTTGATAAAGACATCTGATGGTGATGAGTGCTGTGTAGCAGGAAGCATTGACTGACAGCAGCTTTCTGCCCTGTCCTGCTTCCTGCCTGCTGTCCTTCAGGAAGGATTGCACGTGACATAAAAAATGTCAGGTTAAAATTTGCTCTTCTAAGCAGTAACTGTTCACTTACCGTGTGTTTTGATTCTCCATCAGACTACTAAAATTAAATTAAAAGAACAGCCTGTACTTTTTCAAAACACTTTTTATGTTTGAAGGTGTCTTGAGCAAGGCTATCAGTGCTAATCTGTGGCAGACTGTTTGGAGGTAATGATTATTGAATTAGTGCTGAAACTTCAGACTTCTGGTTGATGTGTGTAACATGGAGATTGTACAGATGAAACGGATACAGCTGTTCCAAATGTCTCATTAAGGGAATCTGTCCACGTGTGGCATGTAGTAGGGCAACCTGAGGGGGCAGAAGGATTGGCAGCATGCATTGAGGCCACCAAACACCTGATGGATGATGTTCTGAACAGGCACTGTGTAATGTTTGTGATGGGGCTGCTCTGGTACTGCTTACTCTGCTCAGGTTCCTGTCATTAAGACTGCACACTGCTGCCAGTGGTGTAACTGACTGATTAAAGGGCAGAATCGAGCAGGAGCTTTGTTATCTCTCAGAGCTGGAAATGCCATGGTTCTGGCATAAGCAGAAGGGATGTCCAGCTTCTGAGGTTTATGAAACCCACTGCACGGAGTGGGCAGAAGGCAGTGAGAAGCACAAATGCATTGTTATAATATTCTTTGTACTTTAGTTAGTTTCTCATTTACGACCAATGAACAAACCTAATTAGGTTTTAACTAGTTTTTCAAACGTAGTCTCTTGCTTCTCTTTACAGTTTATTTTGGAAGTGTTTCCACATTCAACAGACTTCAATACATGCCAGAAATAGTATCTTAACTATTAAAGTCTGTGCCATATAAAACGCTTAATCAAATGTTTAACTTAGATATAGAGCTATTGAATGTGTTCCTCAGGCTTTTTGAAATAGAAATTATGCATACATCTTTCAGATAAGTGTTAGTGTGTGTGCATTGTGTTTCAGAGCCTGGTGTTTCCTTGAACCATGGTCACGTTGCCACTTTGTGCTTAGAGCAGTGATTGCCAAAAGTTAGTAAATGTCTGTTGCTGAGATCTCAGAGCTGTGTATGTGTTATTGTGTGAGAACAGATTGATCACAGGTTGTGATTACCCAGTGATGGCTAAAATAATGTTTCTTAATGATTAAGAATGAGTGGATTGATCAGGGCTTTTATATGTGTACAATTTTGTTAGTAAAGTATAAAATCCTTTAGGGAGGGTGGTTCACTCATCAGTTTTCTTCAGCTGATGTTGGTGAAGTCATAATCTTTGTTTTCAAGAGCAGAGCTTTTTGTACTCCTCTTTTCCCCCAGTTTGGTCAGTTCCTGCAAGTTGAGCCAATCTGAAAGTAGTGCCTATCAAATTTCACCTCCTCATCGAGTTCAGAGGTGAAACACGATTGTTCTGCATGGCAGTGATGAACCGTGAGAGCTCAGTACTGCTTTTCCTACAGAGGCAGCAATGAGGAATGTTACATTCATGCTTTTAAAAGTAGCATGGAGTGGAAATACACGGGGATTGCTTTGCAGCAGATTGGGTGTGGTTCATTATGCATGTTGTTCCCCCTAATACGTGCAGAGACCCAATATTTCAGTTCTGGTTTCTGAGGGATGTTCAGCATGCCCAGCTGAGTGTGCCAAGTGATTTGTTTTCCTTCCATTCAGAAGGAAACATCTTCAGCAGCAGTCAGCCACAGGGTGGGCCATGAGCCCTACACGATTCTGAGTACAGGCCTTTGGGCTGAGTTTGTAAGTTTCTGTAAATAAATAGGGACCAGATGGTCCTTCTTTAGGTTAGAGTTCTTTTGAAAAACGTTGTTTCCAAGAAGTAATGTGTGGGAAAATGAGTCCTCCAGTTCCAAGAAATTTGTTTGTTTTGCTGTGGGTCATTTGTTGATTTTATTACTTTTTTTTAATATTTAATCTTTAAGCTAGTTTTCCTGTGAAGTGAGTGCTGTTTAGGGTGTATATTGCAGTTTACATCTGAATTGCTCATAGATATTTCTTTACCACTTGTAGTTTGTAAACACATGAACTTCCAAGTTACAGGATATTATTCACTTGTTCCTATTAGAGGTAATACAAAAAAAGAATTGAAGCTTATTTAGATTTTAATGGATTTAAATTTTTATCTGCATTCTTGAAATAATAATAATAAAACCTTTTAAAGAAGGAGAAGCTGAGATGACTTCACAGAATTCACCACCAGCTATATCCTGTCTCCCCATCACAGCCCAGTCTCTTTGGTGGCACAATGGAAAGGATTCATTTATGAGTCCGTAAGGAGGAGAAGCAGCAGCTCTGGCCTGGAAGAGGGCTGCATCCTCATTGTCTTTATATTACTATTCCCTGTTTTGGCTTCAGTTGAACATGAAAGGCCACTTCCTTAGTGCAGGCTAATGAGAACTGCATTTGGTCGAAAACGATCTGGGAAATGAGATCCTTATCCTGGAAGCTTTTAGTTGTTATCTCCTGTTGTTGTCAAGATTCAGGGAAGCTTTATTCCCCTGCATGGGGATTGAAAAACAGCTTTTCACTGTTTTCCTTTGTTTCCTGGCCTCCCATTTCCCATGTCTCCTTGCCCAAAACTCCCACAGAGAAGCAAAACTTTAAGTAAACATGCATTGCAGGACACCTACTACTGTCACTGATACAGACACCCATTTTAGTAGGAGCAAAGCATGAATAGTGTACAAGTGGTGTTGCCATGCTACACAAATGAAATTAGAGATGCAGCTGGCCATGAAAAAACAGTGATATTGGCTGTGTCTGAAACTGGCTGTCTCCTGCTTCTCTGCAAGCTCTGCAGCTTTAGTGACAAGTTTATTACTCAGAGCAATCTGTTTTACAAAGCATACAGCAGACATGACTTCAGTTAACTTGTGCTGTTCATATTTCACTTTTGTTCAGTCATTACTTCCATTTGTTACTTTCGTACCACTTAGTCCTCTTTTTTCAGCTGCAGACATGGGGAACATATCTTTTCCAGTTAAATGAGTCACTTAGAAGATTACGAACTTCCCCCTTGTTACTGATGTAGATGTCATTTTCTCTAGGAGTTAATGCTTTAGCAGTGGTTGCTCTTTAGTAACGCTAAGTGCTTATTTCACTGGTGAAACAGTAGTACAACATTACAGCATGAGGGTAAGCACAGTACATCAAATGGGCGAAGTCTATGGATGAAATATCGATGGGACTTATATTCCAGTTCACCTCAAACATTCAGCTTCATGTTGAAATAGCTATCTTCCTGCAAACGCCAGTCATCGTCAATTGGGACCTCTGCCTGGTGCAGCACTTGAAGCCTGTGGCGCCTCTCTAGGCAGTCCATCACGAGTGGATACGTTGCAGGCTCAAATTTGTTGGCGAACAAGTGAGGTGATTCGATAATCCACTGTAAATCCCCAAGTCCATAGACACAAATGTCTCTAATGTAATGACCTGCAAAGACAAATTAAAGTGTCTGAAAGCAGCTGGATGGGGATCCTCAAAGGATATCTTCATCCTGTGGTGTCACTAGCATGTATTGCCTTCTGACTTCACACACTGAAGTTTATCTAGAGGTTAACACTGGGTTTAAAACTTGGGGGCTGTTTTGATTTGGTGTTTTATGTGAATGGATCCGTGTTATCTCCACCTGCTTCTCTGACAGAAAAGTACTACTTGGTTTGCATCCATTTTTGAGCATGCAGTGCTTTACTATGATGAGTTTGCAGTTGTGTATTTTTAACTAACTTTTTCCTGTTTTCCACATGGTCAGCTCTATTCTGCTTCCTTAAAACGAAGAGATTTAATCCAATTCTGATGTATCTGACAGATGTGCTCGTTGAGGAACCCCCTTACTTCTCACTGAAACTGAACAGTCTAGTTAAGGCGTTGTTCACTGAAAGAGAGGAGCTGAGTGTACAGAAAACTGCAAAGTAAGAAAATACACACATATGCAGTTCTGTTGTTACCCTGTTGAATTAGGGAGGTGTTGTAAGTGGGGTTTGGGAGAGGGGTGGTCAGTATGTGGATACTGGTGGTTTTTACAACAGTATCAGAAGGCGTTTGGGTTGGATACAGCAGAGCAGGATGTGTTGCTGTTTCATATGATAACCTCAAAATAGAACGTGTTACCTCTGAGGTGCATTCAGTAGCTAGTTTAATGCATAGTAAGTTATCTGCAGTGAGTGCTAGTCAGTAAATGCAATTGTAGTTTGTGGTAAAACCTCTTGTTACCTTTGCAGCCTTTGTGTATGGTTCCTTCTTGATCTTTCCATTTAATGGCTCGTATGTTTCCTTCCCAGTCTGCGTTTGGTGTAGCACCTGGAGCATCTTTAAAAGCATAAAGTTCTGATGAGATTCCTTTCTGCTTATTTAGAGGATAATTTTGACAGCATGAGCTTTTTCATAGTAAGAATTTACTTCAGTGAACTCTCCTGTAGCCTGATAGCTAACGCTCTGCACCATAAGCAGGGCTTCTTTAGAACCAAGCTCCATTTCTATGCCATTGTAGGTTTAAAGGAGTGGCATCAGGACTGAAAGAACGACCACACTGTTATGTGATGCAACTCAGAGTGTTGTTAAGCTCTCAGATGGAGCTCAGCTCTGTGTCCCATACCCCATGCTGGGGTTACTCTTAGTAGCAATAGCATGCATCTTACCGTGCAGACGGTTCAGTGTGACCCAGTAGTGTTCATCCGGACTGTACGTGTCTCTTGACCATTCAAGTAAATCTTTTGCACGTGCATCAGTCAGTGTAAACTCTACAAATTCTTTAGTTAATATGTAATAGGCACTTCCAAAATATATAGTCAAGTTGTATGGAGGTTTAGTTTTCGCATTCTTTGTTGGGTACACGTATGACATTGCGGGACCCACGTGTTCTCTGTAACTAACCTGTGTCCTGTGTCTCATGTGAAGCGGTTGGACCACCCCAGGAGTCATATTTTTACCATTCCATTTACTTTTGATATATTTTATGATGTCTTTGTTTGTTTTAATAGGATAATCTTGCCCACATAGATTAATAACGTAATTCCACTGAATTTTGGAATGAACTAGGTCTCTCATGCAGTTAATATCAGCTTGTAACCTTGAAAATCCTGCATAAACGACGTTTTCCCTTTTTGAGGAGATAAAAATATTTTCAAAGCAATTAACAATGTTCTGTACAGCAGCTTTGTAATCTGATGGTGACTTCTCATCAACATGTATGCAGTAAATATTCTGAGGCATATAAATAGCTCTTAGGAGCTTCACAAACATCTCCAGCTCCTTGTGGATTGTGATAATGTATGCCAGTGAGAAACTTCCTTCTTCCTGTGACAGTGGTCTCGTAATGAAGTGCAGAGCCTTCAAAACCGTGGAGCAGTTGCATGAGGTGTGGATGCAGCTGAGCGTTGTGGGTCGGTGGCTGTGCTGACAAAAGCTTCCAATTTTGAAGGCGGCCGTTTTCCCCATGAAAAGAGCTGAACAAAGTTCATCTGGGTAAAATCCACACTCTGCTGCATTTCTGCTCGATTTCTGTTCTTCTGGCTCTGCAGAAAGTGCATCCTTCAGGTAGATGAAAGTGCAGATGAACATGCAGACAGCAATGCACAGTAAAAATCCTGATTTTGTTGCATCGAGCGGGTTCATCTTTCATTATCCAGACACTGTCTTCTGCTCATAGTTTAATCAGGCACGGAGATTATCTGAAAGGAAGATTGAGATAAGGAGGGAGTAGTATTGCTTTTATTAAGGTTGAGGTTAGTCTCTTTCCAGTTACTAGGAAGGGCTGTTTGTGTGGCCACACTCATGCTGCAGTGCACTGGAAACTACTCACAGACCACGAGGTGCTCTTCCTAGGACAAACAAAATTAGCTAAAGAACCCCAAATGGCTTTGTACTCTAATTACCTGAGGGTGGTGAGGGGAGGGCCAATAATATAGAAGTTAATTGTACTTTGAAGCAGTGTGTGTTCCAGTAGGTGAGCCCGGGTCAGGGTCCAGCCCTCGGAGGTGTGTGAGCTCTGCAGCTCAGGGGCACTCACTGCTGGGATTTGCTCCAGGCCTGGCAACCTGGCGTTCTGCCACGGAGGTCCAGCATTCAATAAATCAGGTCAGCAGCATATTTATTTAATAACCAAAAGGGGAACACTAAAACACGATCCACAATATGTACCAAGCTTTATCCTCATAAAGTCAGCAAGCATTTCTAACTTGTATGAGACTTCCTTTTTTTTTTTTCCCTTTTTCTGACATCTTTGAATTAATGCTTTGGAAAGCACTGAATTTTGTGGGGGTTTTTTCCTGCATACACCTTTCTTTCTGAAATGTCAGAAGCACAGCAGTCCTGAGTCCTCCAGCTCCTATGTAAGGACTTTATCCCTTTCCTAGAGAAAATCCCTTGGAGCAGGGGAAGAGTATCAGCTGTCATTAAGCTTAATAGTCAAAAAAGACTATTGTGTTTTCAGGAGAATTTATCTTCTCTTGTACCTTATTTAGTGTATTTATTTTAAACACATTTTGTAATCTAACCTGTAAATATCCCATACTTTGCATCATAATGTATTTATTATTATATTAGAATGGAAAACAAGCATCTTACTGTAAATGTAGCTGTTCATCTGAATGCTGTTGTGCTTAGACTCCAGGTTTTTGTTAGAGGGAAATCATTAAAAAAAAAGACAACACAGTATAGGACTGTTTTAGAAACTTGAAAATAAAGAGGGTGTTAAAATAAAAAAGAGACTAAGAATTTTAAAAAGCATTAAAAATGAAGGGGTTGTGCCAAGAGAACAGATGCTGTGTTGTAATAGTATCTTAACATCTTGATGGTTGTCGGGAAGAAATGTATTTATTTTATTGACTTTACTGGTATGCACTGACTTTTCTGCTGAAAGAATGCCTCTTTTCCCATGAGCATTCTGGAAAGTGGATTTGTGTGTTAAAATGGATGAATCCTCCACCTGCTTCTGTGTTCTGTCAGTGATGCTCTGCATTGAGTGCATGGGCCAAAGGAAAACATGAGGAAATCGAGGCCCAGGGGAATACTGTTTTTTCTCAGCTGCTCCTGAGGGATGTGTTTGCTGTGTAAACAAGCTCAGCTGTCTTTCAGCCATTTACATAAAAAAAGTAAAACTTTGGTAGCTCAAGTCCACTTCAGTCTTTCAGTATTGCACAAAAAGGAGGGGAAAAGCAATGGCACTGTGTGGTGGAAGCAAGATTTCCGCAGTAAAAGCAACGTGCTTCCAGCTGACTGCCCCAGCCAAGCAGGGATTTGCATAAGGGCCATTAGCAAAAGCAGAAGTTAGGGGCAGGGAGTGTCAGAGAAACACTGAGCCCTTTTGGAGCTGAAGCACAAAAAAACAGTTTGTTCTCAGTGAATAATTAAAGGAGGAACATTACGGTTGCTTTGAAGTAGTGAATATGATGAGATCTCTGTGGAATTTCACATTCTGGGCATAAAAATTTCCCTGAAGATACTGGGCAGTTAGAGAAATATCTGGGACTTGGTACTTGCTTGGAAAACAGCATCTGTCTGTACAGGATGGGTGTGCTGTCTGTTTTGCCGTTGTTTATTATATGTTGGGGTTTTTTTGGTTGGTTTCTTTTTTTTTTTTGTTTAATTGAATACAACTGTGGACAGGTTGTGAAGGATATAGCTCCCCAGGGATCCGAGCTGTAACCTGTTTGTTTCATCCCTGAGATTATTAGTGCCCATCACATAATAGCTTCCAGGGATGTTTTAGATTGTTAAGTATTTACTATGGGTTTTTCCTGCTGAACTGCGTAGCATCTAGAAGCTGTGTTTGATGTAGCAGCATGAGGGTGTAAAGCACTGCTGTCAGCCAAGAAAAAATAATTCCTTCCCCAGTGGTAAAATGATTCTGGGGTATGACTTAGTGATGAAGCCTTTCCAATGAGAGTGAAATCTGACATCTTTCAACCTCGGTATGTATTATATAATGCTCATACTGACTTTCTGCTAGCATCTCAATAGTTCTGGGGCTGCACTTGTCACTGTTAGTCCCATTTGGATGCAGTCTGACACTTACAAGAGTCTCCTAGCCCTGGCTCTGTGACCTGCTGTGAAGAGCTGTGCTGCCATGTCCCTCCTGCCCTTGAAGAGGAAGATCATTTCTTACTGCTAAAAAGATCCACCACCTGGGACTACCCTGGGCTGGCTCTCCTGTCAGTTTTCTTACACTGCAGTGCCACTGCAGGTATTTAATATTATCTAAATGTCTCTCTGAAACTCGGCCACTCTGTACTATGGATAGGTTTGCCAAACCTGGAGTACAAAGCTGTCTTAATTTTTAGAAGGGCTGAGTGATGTTTGAAATTCTTCACAGAACAGCCCATTGTAGGGATGTTCATGTGCCTTTGTGGCTGCTGTCATGGGTGTCACGTAATGGAGAAGTGTTGTCTTAGTGCAACTCCATTAAAAGGTAAACTCTAGAGGAAAAGGTTAATTATACCCAAAAACGAGCCTGGGAAATATTGTCTCCACTCGTAAAAGCCCCATCAACTATGTATGCTGCAGTACATTTCAGAGTTAGGTTGGAATCGTTTTTCAGCTCAGTGTTTCATCCTGCTTCAGGGTTTTGGAGTGCAGCATTGCCTCTCTAAACCTCCCGTGTCTGTAATCTTTGAACTGGTTAATATTAATGTAGTTCGTGTGCCAGTAATTCAGTGAAACAAATGACTTAGCAATATTCACCTTCTAATAATTAAATGGTGAAAAGGCTTTAGCTTTTGTATTTCTTAATCTTTTTATGTCTGTCATCTGAAAGATGTCTTCACTAAGGCCTGCATAAATGTTTCATAAGCAAGTGAATACTGATTTAGTCCTCAAAAAACTTAATTGTAAAATTGATGTTTTTAACTGCTTTTTACTTTGCTTTCTCATTAAGCCATGTTGACTGTGCTGATTCTGCCTCTGCACTGACATGTACCAAGTAAAAGAAAAAATTCTTCTTCAGTCCCAGCTCATATTGCCTTATACATTTTATATCATTCTTATTTGAATATTACATCAATATTTACCAATAAATACAAACAGATCTGTGGAGGTGTACCTCCCTGTCTATGGTGTTGTTGGATAGTGGGTTTGACCTCATTACAGTGTCAATCAAATGGTACGGGAGCTAACTGAACCATTAAGATACATGGATGTGAGATGCTAAGTTGATTGCAGCAGAAGTAAACCACACATTTGTAAGCAGTGAGACTTTGGATGCAAACAGTGCTTGTAGTAATGACCAGCCAGTCCTGTACATCAATGACAGAGTGAAAACAAACCCTCCCCCACTGCAGGCTTGAGTATTCTGTTCAAGTGAAATGGCCTTTCTGAACTGAAACTTTTTTGACAAAAAAATAAAATATTTCAGGCTTCATTTAAGAGAATGAGAAATCTGAAGTCTGAAAATCTAATTTATTTCATCTTACCTTGTCCAGAATCAGCCAGGAGAAGGCAGCATAATAAAAATAAACAGAGTCCAGTTGTCCTTCAGCAAAATTCAATCCGCGTTCTTCATTCTGTTGCTCGTGTGGAAATTTCATGTAACTGAAAGGGGTTAAACATTAACATGAGTTCGTCCAGGACTTCATCTGGTTTCCTGTGATGCTTAGCATATTCATCCTGCTGCAGTGCTGTTCAGCTTTGGAAGAAATATCCTCTGCTCAACAATAATAAGAGAAAATTTGAGCTTCTACAGATTTCTGGTACCGATGTTCAGAGTCGGTCTTTAAAAGGTCTGAAATCAGACTTCCAGATACTTACAGTACTTTACTGATTATAAATAGCCGTGGTTTACCTCCGAGGCTTTAACCCCAGTGCTGGATGATGAGAACTGGGAGGGAAAATCGCCCTTTCTCCTCCTCCTCCTCCTCCCCCTTAACTGTTTGCCTGCTGAAACTTTCCAGATTGCAGTGTAGAAAAGAACTGCCGCTGGTCACTTCTGGTGTCTGATGCCAAACAGGTGACAGATGAAATGTCATCCTCCTGAACCATCCACTGTTAGTGCTTTTATTAGGATTCTTAGTGTTTAATAAGTGAAAAAATAAAACAGTTCAGGGTTTTTTTTGTTTTTTTTTTTAATGAAGCTCTAGCAGCAAGGGGGAAGGCTGGCATATTTTGGATATTTACAGATTAAAAATAGAGTGTTGCTCAGAAATAAATAGAAAACCTCAATGTAAATTAGGGCACAGCTGCAGGTATGGCAGATGGGAGAGGATAGCTGGCTTGAAGGGAAGCTCTGTGAGCAGAGGCTGTGGCTCGGGCAGTGTGTTGGAGAGGATGCTGTGACTCCTGAGAGAAGGTGCGTGTTCTGTGCCTTGCTTGGCATGTCGGGGACTTTCCCACTCTTCCCACGTTATCATGCATCCTTTGCTGCTGAGACACAGTACCCAGAGTGGTGCTCACAGCTCCTGCAGTGCTGCCCTTCCGGTGAAGGGACTTCTGGAAAGCTGTCAGAACGTGTTTTTAGTTAACAGTTACTGTCTCTTGTGGCTGTTAATACATCAAGCTTGTGTGGCTGGTAAATGAATGCTGAGTTGGGCCTTGGCTGAATAGCATGTCTGCTCACTCCCATCTCTGAGCTCTGCCCTGTCCTAGGAGGGATGGACAGGTCGTGGGGATGCACCTCCCCTGTTCTGGAGGGAACTGTTTTTGGAAAAGTGTTGACTGCTTCTGCCTTGTTCACGATGGTCATGTTGAGGACTGTGGGAGTTAATTTAGTGCTCGTGGTTCAGGAAATGGCTTTCAGATTTCTGTAGGACATTAGATTTTAACGTTGATGTAAATACCTAGATAATGGAAATGTATTTGCCTGTTATCTAATTGTATTATGAGGCTGCAATAGTCGTGGACAGATTTACATTTTAGGCACTGAGCAAAGAAATCCCAATCGGAAGTAATGTACATCAAGAAGTTGGGTATAGATGTTGTCTCCAAAGTTTCAGCCACATAAGATGAATTTGTTATTTATTTTTCTTTAAAACATAGCCTTTGTTCTCTAACAAAGACAGCTGTGCTGCCCTATGAACCACCTTTATGGTTCTCATGATTTTAAGCCTTTGGGATGTGTTGTTTGTCAAGGTGATGGTGGCTGGGTGTGTGTAGGTGTGGGTTACGGACACAAACTGTTTGTAGGGTGTGTAGTGTATATATAGATGTACGAATGTCTGACTTTGAGGACTTCATAATTAGATAAGCTCAGCCTTTAAATCATTCCTTGATGTACATTAAACCATTTTGGTGTGACAGGTGTACTTCTGGGCTTTTGTGATTGGATCCTGAAAGGACATTAAGACAAACCTGTCCAGTTTGCCCAGCACATCCTTCAGTGTAAATCCCTTTGGCATAGAGCTCTTCAGTTACCCTGAGTCTCACCCACAGATCTGCAAGCTGCTGTCCTAATACCTTTGTCCATTGCATAATAGTGTTCAAGTTCACAGGAGTGTCTTCTGTTCAAAGTGCTTCAGAAGCATCAAGGAACTGTGGCAAATACCTTTGTTCATATTTAAAGTCCCAATATAGATAAGGTACAGCAAGGAGACCTTGTGATACTGTAGGACAAACATTTGCCAGAGAACACCTGAATCAGAAGGAGTAACCTTTCTGAATTTGCAAAGCTGGAATTGCTTTGGTTTTTTACCCAAATATCTCAATTTCTTGAAAAATATATATGTATTATATAATCTTTTTTTTTTCATAAAGAAACAGTGATTGCTTTTAAGAAAACAGAATTATTACTTTGGATTTTTTTTATTACTCATTGTAATTAGGGAAATTGGGGAAGATGGAGTTGGTGCAGTGGATATAGCTTGCTGCTGTTAGTAATGTTTGGAAGTGTTTGGCTTCTGTAATACCATCTGGCTGTTGCTGTGGCACAGAGTTACCTGGTCACAGGTCACACAGTCCTTTCCCCAGTTCTTATGAATATATTTCATTATAGAAGAGTTCCACCTGTGTTTTCTGGATGAGGACCTGGAATTCCTTTCCTTTTTAAAAATGTGACACTAATTAAGATTGGAGTCCTTTCACATCAACTTTTACTGCAGAAGTAGCCTCTTGGTTTTGTGTGCTTAGCAGGATATGGTTTAAAAACTATCGCATAGATTACTTCCATCATTAACCCGTTGGTGGGTGTGGGTATTTCATGCTGCATTCAGAAGAAAATGAATGAAGAATGAGCATGTAGGGCTTCTCTGGAATCAGTGCCATTCCAGTCATTCCATCCTCAGGATAAAGGCTAATGCTGTGTCCTGATTGTCTGCACTGCTCTCTCACAAGTGCCTGAGCTCATACTGAGCTGGTATTTCCAACAGTAGCTCATTGAGCAGCATGGAAAAACTTGGGCAGCTCCCCCGCTTCCTATGCGAGACCCACTGTTCTGCCCAGCACACTGAATATTCTTCTCTGCAACCCTTACTTCTCCATCGTAGCATCCCACTATTCATTTTTCTAATTGTTCATCACTTGAGTTAACTGTGATGTAATTAAATAAATGTAAGGTACTTTAATCCCTGCTACCAATACACTAGTAACCCTTATAACTCTTAGTTCAGAAAACAGAGTGCTAACATAAGAGAGGATCTTAAACCGATCCTGCAGATTAACAGAGAGCTCCTGGATTGGCAGAAATTAAAAATAAATTTAAAATCTTAAGATCTTCAAATGGAAAATGCCACTGTCTATGTGCTGGGTGTTCACCAGATGATTAAAAACTGCAGAGACATCTGTATACTTTATCAGAAAACAAGTTACATGAAGCAGATTACATATATAATCCAGATTAATGAATAAATGCACTTTGAAAATGTAGAGCTTGGTAGTGTTTAATAAATCAGGTGAAGGACAGTGAGATAGCAAGGCCAGGTTAATGAATAATGCCATTTTTATGGCCCCCTTGTACAAATGAACTGCTGCTCCTGGGCATCGTTGCTTATGTGACTGTCAGTAAGTGCAAAGATGCAGTGTCATACTGCTTAGATCTCAATCAGATTCATTCATAAGTTAAAAAAAGGCGTGGAATATAGCTTGAAGAACTTAATATTTTCGTAGTTCTGAAGTTCTTCTAGAATTTGCTGCGCAGATTGGCATGGGAGCAGCTGTGGTTATCAGACGTTCACTGTGAATGTTTTTCCTTCTTTCTGTTGGTCAGTGCTGTTTTACTCAGAGCCCACCACGATTCCCCTTGGGTGTTCTGAGTGAGAAGCTGTACGAAGCTATCAGAAGAGAAAAAATATTTGAAAAGGCAAGCAGCAAAGGGAGAGGTTAGGGAACTGCTTGGAGAAAACAAAAAGGGTCAACAGAGGGGGGTTAATTCTAGCAAAGGTTCATCAGGTTGGAGTTCCCAAAAAGGTAGTGATTTTTATCCTCTTTTCTTGAAGTGTGGTGTTCCCTTTCAAGAGGAAGATGTGATTATCCTTAATGGTAATAAAGAAGATGTGGAAGTACTGAAGAAAAGGATGGAAGATAGAAGACTCAAAAGCAAATTAGAAAAGGTAATCTTATTTTATATTGAGTTGTTTTCTATAATGCAATCTTCTGTCAGGTCGCATGAATTTTTCTGCTGCTCTTTATACCCACTGGAGGACTTACTTGGTACAGTGTGTTGTGCTTCAGTGCTACTTCTAAAAGCAGAGCTTGTGAGATTCTGTGTGCACATTCCTCTAGCAGTGTGCTGACCTTGTGTCTGCTGGACCTTTCTTGTGACCAGCAGGCACAGTGCTCTGAAAATTGTGCAATTCAGTGATTTGGGTATAATGAAGCAGTGTGCCAAGAAATGTATCATGTCCTGCAGTTCTTACAGTCCTGATTAATGACAGTGATTATTCTCATGATACTATTGAGGTCTTGGCTTATTTTTTTGAATTTAGACAGGCAAGATGCCATCAAAATATCCTTACTGTGCATCTAATGTATGCTGCTGTTCTGTCAAGTAGCAGTTGCTGTGTGGTGCAGAATTATCAAATGACAGCAGTGCAGTGAAAACAGTCCCATGTGAAGAACTAGTTTTTTCTAAACCATCATTGCTACCTGGGAGGATGATGAGGCAAGCAAAAGCTGTAGTGTTAGCTCAGAGTGCAAACAGATTTACTGCGATCTCAAGGACAGGATTCGTCATCTGTGACACTTCTAACAACTGAGACTTCAGATGTTGGCCCTTATTTCTGCACTGGGTTTTTGTCTGCCTCTAAAATGAGGTGAGAAACGACAACTGTTTTTTCCAGATCCTGTTGAAATGAATGCATAGCTTTGGCTCATATAGTCTGACAGTCTGAAAGCCAATGCTGTCCCCAATTTCCACACAAGAAGGTACTGCCACCGAAATGTGCTGGACTCTCCTGTCCCTTAACTGTGTCAGCACAGTTGCTCTTGTTAGCAGACAAAGAAAAATCATTATTTGGTCTTTGAACTCTGGATGCATTTGGTGAATATGTCAATATTTTTTGTTTGTTTGTAGAGGAGACCTATGTTACCGGCAGCTGCAGTATTTACACATGTCTCAGCAGACCCCTTGTGTTTTGTCCTCACTTTCTGCTGGTTTTTGCAGCACTGCCCTGCCTTGTTGACAGATGGACTTCTCGCAGAGAACCAGGCTTCCCTGCTGTCAGGGGTGCTATTTGTTCTGAGATCTGTGAGCTCCAGTCCCATCAGGGCACAGCTGCTCCTTTGGAGTCTGCTGGCACTGCTGTTGCCCAACTCTTCTGTCAGCAGGGGAGTGCTGTACTTGCAGCAGGAGGCATGAGCTGCCTGTCTTCGTGGCCATTAGACAAAGCATAAGGAAGAAGCAGCTAGCACTCTTCTCTAGCAATCTTTTCAAGCTTGAGTTTCTCATATGTGCCCATGATGAAATATGTATAATATACATTCATCTGCATCCATATATGCCATACATAATATTGACAGACATCTCAATAATTCAGTTGCCAGATAATGGGAGGTAGCTTTTCTTCCTAAATTTGTCCATAATAATGAAGGTGGAAGCACCCTCAAAAATAAAGGTGTTTTTTTGTATGCACGTACAGCACAGAGTGCCTGGAGAACTCAGCATCATACTGCTCTACCACCACCTCCTGGCCAAGCTCTGCAGCAGCACGCCGTGTGGCAAAGCATTCCCAAAGCATTCATCAAATTCTTCACAGCATGAGCTCTCCCAGTTCTTATAAAATATTTAATTACTTTATTTTCTTTGTGTTTGCCTGACATCCTTGAATTATGTACTCCATTCTGAGTTCTGCAGTCTGCTTTTGTGATAGTAATGCCAGTGTCTGTTCTACTACATCTTTCCTTTTGATTTTGGCACTTCATGTAACCCAAGCCAGCAGTGGGATACTTGTTGTTGCTGTTGTTAATGGCATTTTTTTGTTTGTTTTCTTTTTTTTTTAATCTGGACAATCATAAATTAGCTTGGAAAATCTGGTCCACAGATGCTTTTAAAAAATGTAGATTAACTCTTCACACCTTTTCTTCCCAAGGAATTAGCAATAAGGAGCCCAGTTATTGAAAGTTGCCTGGAAGGGATTTTTTTATTAACTGAATGAAAAGGTGTGGAAATAAGATGTGGGATTATTCTGAATTTCTTAATGATAAATATCTTTATTAATTACAGTTAGTTTGACCCGTTTGAAGTCCTTCAGTTTCCTGTCCCACCATGTGGGCCCAGAGTCTGAGATTACCACAGTGATTACACCCCACTGCTGCCCCACTGCCAAGTGTACAAAGCAGAGTATCAAAGCTAGACAGATCAGTTTTGGCCTGTGTGATTTTCTTCTAGATTCCTTCAAGGTTTTCGAGATTATTTTTTTTGCCTTATCTAAACAACATCAGATGTGTCGGGTGTTGTTGTAGAAGGGAGGAACAGTTTCATGATGGAAGACAGAAAAGTGCAGCAAACTGTTCATCTGTCAAATGCAAACTGGGAATTGCATATCCTGCCAGTGCATCGTCAGATTTCTGCTTGTGTTGTTTCAGAAGTCGAAGAAATGTAAGTCAGCAGAATCAACTGCCCAGCAAGTCACTGCTGAAGGTAATGTCACAGCTGTTTGTTATCTGTACTCTTGTGAATTGTGAAACAGACTGACAGTTTCAGTTTATTTCATAGATTCTCCAGGACCATCTAAAGTTAAGAACAGAAAGGACTGTATCGGCTCCAGTTCTGGGGAGAAGAGGCAGATTATCTTCACCAAGAGTTCAGGTTGGTGGCTGTGCTTTCATCTGAGTGTGAAAAAAGCTCACCAGTAGATCTGCTTTGAAAAAGATCATAGAAGTCCATGTCTGACATTTTCATTCTGGAGTTTTTAGGAGCTGTCCTGTTACTTCCTTTCTATTTTGTGACATTTTTAAAGACTCATTTATGTTAAAATCTGTCACTTCTATCACATTGCCAGTCCTTGTGTATTCTTCTGCTGCTTCATATATTTTTATAATATTTTCAGCTTCATTTTTTTTATATATTTTCAGTTCTCCCTGTTGTGACTTTCAAACTTCTTCACAGCCTATCTCAATTTATTATCTTGCTCAGTAATGAAGGGTCAGCTCCTGACTTCAAGTGAGCTGTGATTTCATGGCTCACTTTTTCAAAGAAGGCTCTGTTTTCAAAGCATGTCCTTAAGGCTGTCTTTTCAAGCTGGGGTAGGAGTCTGCCTCATGAGCTGGCATGAAGCTCTTTGGTCAGTAGGAACTGTTCTCAGCTTCTTCTTAAAACAAGGTTTTGCAGTACCATCTGCAAAAATGTACAGAGCTGACTCTGCTGAAACTCTGCAAGGGCTTCTCATTGTCAGTTCTTCATCATTCTGCCCAGTTTACCCCATCTGCTTCCATCATGCAGTGAATTTTGGTAAATACCAGTATAGTAGTGATTAGAGCTTGTTAGTTTCATATCTAAAACTACAGCCTGGTAAGTGTGGTGGTGATAACTAACCGAGTAATAAACACTCAAAACCAAATTGCTTTTTTTTCTGTGTGAGACAAGGCAGACTTGCTTATGTCATTCCAGTATTGCTATGCTTTCAGTTGGTGGGAACAGCTTGAATAAATGAGATTAGAGGTTCTTATTCACACAGTTATATAGCCAAGGGTTTGGTGTATCTATTTTATTGGGAAGGAATCATGTGAGGAGAATTAGCAGTTGCATTCCCAAAGTGGTCAAAAAAAAATCTTTCATGACAGTTCATCTCAATGAAGTGTATTGAAACATCCCAGGCTGATGAGTGGACTTGTAGTTGTTTATTTCAGCTGCTAGTTTGCTGTGTGTCTCTGGTAACACTAGAATATAACTTCAGGAAGTATTGATGAGCCTGTGGTTGTCATGAAACTGAAAATAAATGTGTCTCTCTGTTAGCCCAAAGGACAGTGCATTCTTTTTGAAAGACATATGTATATTACTTAATGTCCCCAATTAATACTGATATATAGAAATATATATCTGATGTGTTTTTCAAGTCGGTCTGTGGTTTTGAGGTGAAGAATTCAAGTACTGCAGCCATGGGAAAAGTCACTAGAATCTGATTAAAGAATCTAGAAATAGTTTATCTACAGTTCATCGTTTCTCTGTGTGAGAAGCAGAGGATTTCCATTAGAAATGCTTCGCCTGCCACTTACTGTCTGTTTTCATAAAGGTTAATCTGAAAGCATTTACTTTGAGGTTTGTTAAATTGCTCTAGGACTTTGAGGAACCTGGTAGTTCTAATAATGTTTGATGTCTTTTTCTTTTCCAATAACACAGAGGAGAAAAGCATGCCTTCTGAAATGTCAGGTCCCTGGTTTGTTTCTGACACCAATTATATTGACCAGAAGGGGAATAGAAGGAGACAGGGAAAATAAAGGAAAATCCACAGAGTGAGGAATGCCAGTAGCATAGCAATTAATCTGTGAACATGGCACCCCAAGGTTTCTGGACTTCCAGCATACACATTCATTTTTTCAAATCCATTGTTTGGTAATTCTTTCCAGACAACTATTAGTGCCATTAAAAGCAGCATTCTTCAAATACATGAAAAGGATCTGATCTGTGATGCTTTAGAATTGCATATAGAATTCTTTGGACTGCATGCAGAAATCAGATAAGTGCATTTTCAGATTCCCCACTAGTTACTTACACACAGTTGTGCCTAAGAGGCACAAATTTATGGAGTTTCTGTGGACTTTAATGTAGTAATGTCTTTGTGCAAGAGATCTGTTACATGCTTTGTGAAATACTGTCTTCCTGCTTCAGAGAAGGCTACACAGTCATTAAGAAACAGCAAGTTTTTTGTTGGGGTTTGTTTCTGTAGCAGTAAATGTAATACTCTGAGAGAAATGGTATCAAAAACAGAGGGATGGGCGTTTTCCTATCCCAAATATAAAATAAAAGAATGCAGACAATTGTTACTGGTCATAAATGACTGTGCAAAGAATAAAGGGAGAAGATCGATTCCCTGGGGGCAGTGTTTCACAAGTTAGCTTTGGTCTTTTGATAGCTCATTTCCAAACAATACTTCAGAGTGATGGAATACTTTAATGTTTCTTTCTTCAAACTCAAGCTCAGACATTTTTCACTTGGAAGAATAAACGTCGTCAGTACTGAGTTACAGCACAGGGGGGTTACACGAGTAGGAAAGAATTACTCTCCAGGATTTGTAAATGCATTTTCACCATGAATTCTATGAGCCAGGCACGTGTTACTGTTCAGTTTGATTGCATTTTTGTGTGTGGGGAAAAATGCATGTGCTCCTTATCTGTACATACAATATTTTAGGTAATTTAACCAGTATTCATGTAGATACCTCTTTTTTTTTAATTGTCAGTTATGTGTGTTTGATTCTATTCCTCTTTTTCTAGCAGATGATGCAAGTTCATCTGTCCCAGGAAAAGTCAGCAAGGCTCCTGCTGCCACTAAGAGATCCATTGCAGACAGCGAGGAGAAATCTGAGGCTTACAAATCTATTTTTACAACACACAGCTCAGCAAAACGTCCAAAGGAGGAGTGTTCCAATTGGGTTACTCACACAGCTTACTGTTTCTGAAACAATGATGAGCCTGATGTTCAGCACTGCTTTCCTTCCCTAAAGCTTTTTCTGTACAACTCTAAAGCAGAATGTTTCTTGTAATCTGATGTTATCTGGAATTCAGTTTGTAAACTAATGAATAGCTCATGAACCTGTGTTAGTTGCAACTTCTTGTAAATAAAACATAGATAACCAGAATCCACATCGTAGCCCTTTTATTCTTAGCTTTTCTCCACATGCAGGAGTCCAGTGAAAATGTTACTATTCTGTAGCAGTGATTTAGTGGCTGAATATTTGAATTCAGTAATACCTGCATGAAATGACCAGGAAGAGGCATGGGGGCTTTTCACCTTCCCTTCTTCCTTTTTAGGAGTTCAAATCTGCTGTAGTGATCTTGGCTCAAGCAATCCAGAACAGAAGTGCAGGAGGTGGGCAGCTTTTACATCGCTGCACGAAGTTCCAGCGTTACCTTTGTGTGTGAAAATGATTAATTATCCCCATTGTTTCTTTTTTTTAAAGTGTTTCCGTTTATAATTGGCAGTAGTTAATTGGAAATGCAAATGTTGTGTTTATATTTGCGTAGGTGATCTCCGTGGTTCGGGCACATTGAAATAACAGCTGAGATTCTATTTTGATTTTGATAGGTATCATTAGACATCGGCTCTGCAGAGTTCGTGTGGCAGGAAGCATTTCTGTTTTGCAGAGATGTGAATGAGTCTCTATATCACATCAAACAGTTTGAGGTTTACTTGAGCTTCCAGGAAGCGAGCAGCCACACTTGGTAAGCATGTCTCCTTATCAGCTTTCTTCACCCTGCCTGGTATTCTGCTGCTTGTTGTTGTTATGTGTTAGGTACAGGTAATTAATTTGCTGCACGAAGACCACAGCAGTCCCTTTTGACAGTAAGGGTTTCAAGTCTTAGCAGTATTTATAGGATTGCATTTTCCTTTCATTTAAATCAGTTTTAAGGAGTATTAATGTGGTACTTTCGATTTAGCTGTTACTTTGCTAAAGAGTGTGAGAGCAGGCCGTGTGCAGTACTGCTTCCCTCTTCCTCGTAGTGCATTTTGTGGAGGCCTTCCTGCTGACTTGGGAATGAACTTTCCTGCTCGTGGAGGCATTACAGAGATTGCTTCTTTTCCATCTGGCCTGCTCAGCTATTAAAATAAGTGTACAACTATCACGGGATGGGCAACATGCTAATGCTTTGTATGCATTGGGTTTATTGTCTGGAACTGTGATGTTCCCTTTCGTCAGAAGGAATTCTGTTGGATTCTTCACCATCCTGACTTCATGGATGGAGTTCATAAAGTGTTTATGGTTTCTGGAAGTGTTGTCAGTGACTGATGAGGTCTTTTCCTTCCCTCTACAAAAAAACAGCTGTGAAGGAATGTGATATATTGTTGGCATGTGATGCAATTCATCGCCACAATTGGCTTTTGTTAATGCAAAAAAAGAGGAGGAAAAAACGGACAGTGGTGTTGCTGGCAGGCTGGGTAGGCAGTTGAGGCTGGAACGTTGACTTGGCAAGTTTTAATAGATTCAAGCAAATAGTTTGCTGGAGGATGTTTGCTTTGTTGTGGTTTTCTTTTTGTGGGGGAGGGCAATTTAATTTTCTTTCAACGTAGGTGAATTTGAATGTTGGTGAAAGTTGAAGGCTGCAGAAGTTTGAAACCTTCTCTGTTCCTGAGGTGCCGTGTCAGTCCCCGCAGTCCGTGGGCCTCTGTTGTGAGGAGTTCACTGGTCAGTTCTGCCTCCATGAAGTTCCAGCCTTGGCCTTTCTTCTGAAGAGCCTAAAAAGGCTCCAGTTAGTGGCAGTTATGTCACAGGGGGGCATTTCTTGTGCGTTGTGGAACCGGCCCACCAAGAACTGGACTGAGATTCAACAGCTTCCTTCACGTAATCCGGTACCCGTTGGCAGTCACAGAACCTGGCCCAGTTCTGCAGCAGTGGGCAGGGGCTGCAGGGCTGTGCATCCTGTTGTGCAGTCCTGTGAGCTCTGTCTTTCTGCACTCTGGCACAGCATTCAGTACTTCCAGTATTTGTACCTCTAAAACTGAAAATCCATCCGTTGGAGCTCCCTGGGGATCGGCCTGCCATCAGTTTGCAGCACTACAGCTGTATTCCCAAGCCACACCAAATCAGATGTGGCATTTCATGCCCCCCACAGGGGGTCCTGTTTCCTTCATGGAAACAGAACTGATCAGTGAACTGCCTGCTCCCCTTGTCTCCAGTGGTGCTGAGCAGCACCAGCAGCCCAACATTGCAGTGCAGCTGTGGTGCAGTACAGCAGCTGATGAACTGACCTGAGCTGGGGAGAGGACCAGAGGTGCTGACCCTGTGGCTTTGTCCCTTCTTGGAGGACCATGAATTTAGAGCTGATAGAGGTGAGTTTGGGGTGGGTTTTTCCCCTGCCATGTGCACGTTGAAGATGACTTCCCTTTCATTTCCAAACCTCCATTCCTTATGCATCTCCTGACCTGACTGTGGTCCCGGTACCCGCAGCTCCCGGTGCCGTTCTGCTCTGGCTGGCAGTTGGGATGGAGGTCTCTGCAGGGGCATTCATTGGTCTTGCCTCTCTGGCCATCTTTTCCTCAAGACATCTTAAAAGCAAGGCTTTATATCTAGGTGACTCTGAGCTGAAGTTAGACCATGGTCTATAACATCATTGGGACAAGTGGGGGTGTGGCAGCTTAAAATCTCAAAAACGAGGCTGCTGCTCCTCAGAGGAGAAGCGTACACGTGTACAACCCCAGCAACCACCAGAAGACAGAGCTGGAAAAGAAATGAGGGCTGTATGTGCTGGAATATAGTGGCATCCTGCTGACATAACTCATGAGCAATAAGCTTCAAGGGGCAGCACTCATTCTGTAAGAGTATCTTAAAGTTTTATTTCAGTGCTTTTTCTTGAAGTCAGTGCAGTTATCTTGCATCTAGTGGGAGTAAAGTCAGGGGTGTATAGTGGGAAAATGCATGCTGTTTGCCAAGGCAGGTTTGCTGCAGCCTCCAAACTCTGCTTCAGTCTCCTGCCTCCATGAGATCATCCCATGCCTATCAAATTGGCCCAGAAAAAAGCTGTTAGTGTTCTTCTCTCTCAAACTCGATGTTTGTTAGATTAAAATATTTCTTATTAATGTCCTATTATTACCTAAGCTGAACGGACACAGTTGTCTTGAAGCGTCCCGTCTCGCTTGCTTTGCAGCCCAGACACCAGTTGCACTTGGTATATTTTGTTGGGGATTTGGAACTGCAGTGACCCTGCCAAGTGCACTCATGGCTGCATTTAAAAATAAAAGGGCTGTGTATATATCACAATCCACAGAGGGGCTGAAATCAGGCCGTCCTGAGATGAATACAAATCATAGACAAAAAGTGTTTTGTTGGAAGGCTTCACAAATATGGAGCTGATTACTGCTCGACAGCGAAGATTTCCTTCTGTGAGATGGGACTGACAGAATTCCTTCCTGACAGCTAGAAATTATAATTGGGCTGGGTGGGTTTTTTCTGCTTTTTAAGCTTTCCCAGCCTTCAAAATGAACAAGAAGGATGGAATCCTGATCCGTCTGCACTCGATGGGAACTCTGCCTGTGAGCCAGGGTTTCAATCTGATCTCCATCCAACTGCCCAGGACTGGAGGTACTGCTAACAACTCCATAGCTGTGGTTTTGTCAAGCGTTTCATGTCGTGTGGATTGAAATCTCTCTTACAGGTCAGTGACAGCGTTCAATTTGCAAGCTGACCACAGAGCTTATTTGGGGGAAAGAACTGATTTCACTACGACTCTGAGTAAAATGTCATTCTCTCTTTCCACTGAAGAGCTGCCCTGCCTGCGCAGCCCTCGTGTAGTGTGTGTCAGCATCACTTCTCCAGGAGCTTTCATCCAAAGTTAAGGGCACACTTAGTGAAAAGTGTCTCCTTTCTCGTGCAGGGTCATTCATCTGTCAGACCGCACCACCACTCCTCCATCCGCTTTTCCCTTATCCCTTCTCATTTGCCTCCTCTGTTCTGATGACAGGAGTCAGAGCAGTGCTCTGTGTTAAGGGCCATCAGTGGAGTGGGGAGCCATGGGATAAGTTCATAAGTTCATATGATGGAGGGCTCTGCATCCCTGTTTGCTCATTGGGGCTGATTTGTGTGTGCTATGGTCAGCAGAGCCCTCCAGGCCATGTCCTGAGTGGGGTGTCAGCTCGAGGCGTGACCCTGAGCACACATCCCTTCGTGGGTCCCCCACGAAGCAGGGATCTATTTGCAGCACAGAACACTGGCTGCTCAGTCTGTGTCTCTTTCCTGTCCCACTGCCCTCCTCTGGTGCTGGGCATGTGGATGTCCATCCACACTCCTTCCTCTCCATGTGGGTATTTCCCTATGTGAGGATGTCTCAGTTATGGGGACACTGCTGTGTGTGAGTGAGGAAGGAATTGGGCGTTGGATGAACATAGAACCATTTTGACATAATGCGTTTTCCAAACGGTTGCAAATGTCACGTTTTCATTCTGTGTTTCCCTTTTTCTTATTTGCTTAAATCACAAGTCCCACTTTGCAGCAGTGAGTGCCTTCTGCCACACGGGCACTGAGCAATGGGTGGAGCTGCCTCCAACTTGCCTACGAAGCTGCAGAAATGCAAAGCAGCTCGTTGCTCAGTTCTGCTGACCTTAGCAAACTCGGGAGGACAAATTAAAAAAAAGAAAAAGGGAATATCTAGTCTCAACCTGGGTAGTTAATGGGTCCCAAAATGTGCTGAACTCTTTAAGTCTAAATGGGCTCTTTAGTGTGGTGTCAAATAAGTTAAAAAGCGAGGGAGCTTTATAGAGCTCGCTTCGTTGTTTAAACTTGTTCCACTCGTGTCAAGGCTGATGCACATTTATTCAGACTGACAAAGTGCTGAATTTACACAACAGGGATAGTAGTAATTAGGTCAGATACTTTCTAAATGCCAATGTGTGTGTGTGGGGGGGGGGGGGGGGGGGGGGAGGAGGACTTGGGCTCCTTCATGCTTGCGGATGGAGACGGCAGCGGTGCGGCTCCATCCCCGCCGGGGTATGGATAACTGATAAGCGACGCTGATAAAGATGAAATCCCGCTCACGATGAGCGCGTTGGGCTCGGGGCAGCTGAGCTGCGGTCGCTGCGGGTGCCCGCACTCGTTTGCTGTGCGGGTTCCCATTCCGGGAGGGGTCCCGGTGCCGTCGGAGCGATGGTAGAGGATGCGAGGACGATTGGACGCGTCCCGCTGTGCTGGGGATGCTCAGGGAGCCGGGCAGCCCCGGCTGGGAGCTGCTTCAAACCCAGCGGAAAGCTCGCCCTGTAGGGCAGCTAGAGTGCACCCGTTCCCTTCGTGCCCACGTTCCCTTTCTCCACGCGGCTGAGCTCCGGAGCCGGGCAGCGAGCGAGCCCGAGCTGCGCTGGGACGCAGTGCCCGTGCGGGGGCAGCAGAGGCTGCGGCTCGAGCTGCGCTGATGGGGCTGCGAGCTGCGGGGGGGCCGGGGCCGGGCCGCCCTCTGCCTCTGCCTGACTTGGTGACAGCTTCACGGAGCCGGAGCTGAGCTCCTTCCAGCCCTCCTGGTTTGCTCGCACCGAAAAGTCCCTCACTGGGCTGCAAGTCGTCTCCGATTTTCAAGTGTAAAATCGGCTCCGGGTAATAAGAGCATCGCTGAGGATTTCCTTTCTGTCGCCTTCAAAACCGTACAGACCCCAAGTGGCACTGAGCAGATGGCATGCAGCGCTGCCCGGGCAGAGCAGAAGTTTGCCCAAGTGTCTGCCCTGAGGAATCTGCCATCTCGGGCTAAATTGCTGGCTCTGGTGTCCTTCTTTCTCATTTGTTTTCATATGAATGCGGTTTTTAAGCTCTTAATTTCAGGGAATGCGTCTTCATTACGAGTGGAGAAATACCAACAGCAATAAGGAGATGGGCTGCAGAGGCGGGGAAACGTCTCTAGAGGGAGAAGGCAGTGCAGAAACCGTGCCTGCCTTTCCATGGGGCAACTCGAGAGAAAACAGCAGGATTTATTTGGCTGTTCAGTGTGTTGTTTTCAAAGAGTTGGTCGGAAAACAGAGTATGTGCTGCACAGAAACTTCAAGCTGCAGAGCTTGTTTCCATCCCAAATCAGAATGAGAAGCACAAAGTAACCCCACATATGGGACAGCTGAGCTGGGTCCACTGCTGGAGCTGATCCAGCTGTGCTCAAACATTTTTCTCTCTTAAAACACCAACTGCGTGCAGAGTTAACATTCATTTATCTCAAAGGTGAAACACAGTACAGTATTTGGCTCCCTCGTCCCTTAAGAGCACCACAAACAGAAGTGCAATTGGGATTTCACTCCTCTCTTCTGACATCTTTAATGCACTGCAAAGTTCTTGGTGTTCCCCCTTGCAGGGTCTGGTGCTTCACAGCAAAGACATCCCCAAGTCAAGCTGCTCGTAGCTGAAATTCTCAAAGCAAAAGAAGGAAAGAAAAACTTGTCTTCTATTTTAGGGTCTTGCAGTACTGGAAATGCAAACGCTGCGCAGTGAATATTTATCTAGAGCATGAGAATCTAAAATGAGTGTGAAGCAAATTTAATGCAGCAGGTCTATTTGCCTTGTTCGACGAGAGCAGCATTGCGACATTAAGAATAGATTCGCAGATTTCATCACGCGATTGCAACATTCGCACAGGTTGGGATTTTTAATTTAACTTTGAACTGGATAGTGCAGATTGCACGCGGGCCAGAATGGACTGTATTCTAATGGGAGAATTTGCCTTATGCACAATTACCATATCAAAGGCCGAGAATGACTTTTGGAGAAGGTGGCACGGTGACCTGCCTTGCTCTCAGGGCTGGCATCCTCCTGCAGCTGTTGGTCTGGATCCTGCTTTCAGGCCGTGCTCACTGCAGGGGCTGTCCAGCTCTGCAGGGGCTGCGAGGCACTGCCACTGCCCCAGGCACAGGTCAGGATTTGGACATTTGTGGGGTTGGCTGTGAGCAGGAAAAGCTGTGCTGTGTGTGTGATTCCAGCTCCCAACACGGGGTCGCCTTGAGAAAAAACAATACTCAGAAACTAAGACAAGTCAGTGCTGTCAGCTGGGTGAGCGAGCACACGTCATCCTCTCCTGCTTCTTCCCTGAGCACTGCCATATGCTCTGACAGAGGTGTAGCTGACAGTGTTGGTGTCACTGCTGGACAAATAGTACCACCAGGGAAAGAATTGGAG
This sequence comes from Cyrtonyx montezumae, assembly GCF_038088225.1. Classification (NCBI taxonomy): domain Eukaryota; kingdom Metazoa; phylum Chordata; class Aves; order Galliformes; family Odontophoridae; genus Cyrtonyx; species Cyrtonyx montezumae. The sequence goes on along the minus strand of NW_027072100.1, from coordinate 12,266,948 downwards.
GCCAGGATGTCTTCAAGGGATCTGTCTGTATCGCTGACAAGGTTATAGATGCAGTAAAGGTTTTGAAAGTGGAGAGGAAGAGGAGAGCAGCAGCAAGGACATGGCGGGTCCACCCAGAGCCTCTGGGACCACTGGAGAAACAGAACCGTGTGCTGTTTCACTCTGAAGCCTCACAGCATCCAAACTCGGAGAGGCAGGGCTCACCTCTGGGCTGCATGCACGTGCAGATGTGCAATTTTGAAGGTGCTGTGTCTGTCACAGTGTTTTGCAACTCACACACAAGGTCGTGGGATGGGATCGACACCGGCTCGTGGAAGCATACTCCCTGAGCAGCCCCCATCCACGTGGAGCTGTGAATATCCCCAAGTCTCCTCAATAAAAGGTTCTCCCTGACATCTGAGCTCTCAGAATCAAACCGTATAGCTGTTTTCTCTTAGAAGTGGAAGCAATGTGTTTGGAAATATCAGCAGCCTTCTGTCCCTCTGCACAAAGACGTCGCAACCCTTTGCTGCTGTGGCAAGCTGTGCGTGCTTCTCTTGGATGTTGGCATTTTGTGATCACAAAGATTGCCCTTGTTCTTCTTCAGCAGTGCCAGAAAATGGTCCATATGAGAACTGAGCGATGGGATAAACAAAAGGAATTACGAAAACTATATAATTTGCTCTGAGAACTCAGATGCCTTCTGGGAAGTATCATATAATACCCAGCGTGAAATACTCCATCAAACACGGCCAGCACAGCCGAGGAGCAGTGTTGGGCAAGAAGTTTGACCGGAGCACCCATTACTGATTTCAAAACATCCCAGTGCGACGTGGCCACAGCAATCCCTGGCAAAACTGGAGTCGTCGAGAGGGAATCGGAGTGGTGCAGACATGTTGCTTGCAGGACTGCTGCTGAAGATCACCTGATGCAGATACGCAACGGCTGCACCACGTTTTGTGCAGGAATGTGCCTTCATGTTCCGTGGAGGTGCGGGCATCGGCGCTCACGGGGGAGGGAGTGCTGTCTGAAAGCAGTGTGGGACCTTCTGCATCTGGAACAAGATTCAGTTTGTGCTGAATTGTATCAAAAGTGAGCAGAACTCAGAGGTGCTTTTTTGCAGTGACTTAGGGAGCAAGAGCAGAAGCTGAGGATTAGCTATGAATTGGGCTACCTGCTTACGTCTCCAGGGATGGAAAACAAGCTTGTCTGTAAGCTTGTACTGCTGCTGTCTGCAAGGTAGTTGTCCTGAGGATAAGGATGCAGGGATTTGCCAGAGCACGAATTAAATTGTTCCTTTTACACCTGGCCTTTTTAAGCATCTCCACTGCTGCTTTCCAGCCAAGCTGCAGCGGCCTCGGGGGTTCGTGGGCTATTTCCCAGTGCAAAGGTAAGAACATGTTCACCATACAGTGATCCAGGCATCCTCTGGGGATCACCAGAGTTAAGCACACTGAGAACTGACCTCCATTGACAGTCAGATGCACCAAAACCAAAATCAGCTGCCCCGTCTCAATGGGATGTGAATGGCTGAAGATCACAGGTGGTTCTCCAGTGTGGTCATTTGTCACACCACAATGGTGGATCGTGATGGCACAACACAAAAAAAAAAAAATAGAAGCGATGGATTTTGGCACAGGATACCCCTGAAATGTCACTTTGAAAGCAGTGGTGTTCTCATAGGAAGCTGGGCCTGGTTTCTGCCAGCAGCCCTTGGGCTGAGCCACCTCGTGCTGGGCAGAGCCCTGTCTGCAGCTGCTCGCATCCCAGACCTGCTGGTTCCACCTGCTCCTCTTTTAAAGTCGCACTGTACTCACTGAGAGGTCTTCTTCTGAAATGGGGCTTTTAATTTATCTGAGAGAGTGTTTGGGAAATAGGTTAATTCTTCTCTATTAGCTCTGGGTTCGAGATGTCAAGATTATCAAGCTCTTGTTGCTAGTTCAGCTGGGAGCGTTCCTGCAGTGTTTTAATCTCTGAGATTTCTTTTCATCAGCAAGTACTGCAGGAGTCTGCGATGACTTTCTGCTTTTGGGCAAAAATTAAATAGAAATTTGTAACGCGATTGCATTACTATTTAAGAAGTGCTGGAGAAACGAGTGAGCGCTGCTGTGATCTCACCTGCCTCGAGACTGCAGGCAAATAACGCCTCGCTGCTGTACTTACATTTCCCAAAGGGAGCCTGGATGGCACTGGAGCTGCAGTGTATTGTTATTAATCTTCTCTGAAATGATTTTCAGAGGACAAAGCCTCAGCTCGCTGCGGAGCTTCTGCAGCCAAGCTCTCACCTGTGGACTTCAGCAACCCCTGTGCTGAACCGTGTGCTCTGCTGTTACCAAGTTTTACCCAATATTCAAATGAAACTCGTTCCTTTTCAACCTTTGCCAAGCTGAGGTTATTAAGAAAGAGATACAAATTAAAAGAATTAAAAACGCAGCTCTAATTGAACACATATGAGCAGTTAAGAGTCAGCTCTGCCCTGGTTATCTGCGCGCACAGAAATATCACACACAACTTAAAACAGCCATCAGCTCCACTAAGTGCTCACTGTGGGCACCGCTGAGCGCAGTAATAACAGGCTGTGTCCTTCTCTGGAGCTTCTCCTATACAGCTCCTGAGGTGTTCTGAGAAGTGAGGTGGGCCATGGTGGTCCCACACCCGGGAGAGGACATGGCACAGCAGTGCTCTGCTGACGGACCAGCCTGGGCCTCCAGCTTTCTTCCTTTTCAATGTCACAGCTGTGCAGCAGTGCTCCCCAGAAGCCCCAGGTGGATTTTTGTCCCTGCAGTGCACAGTCTGCTCCACCATGTGCTGCTGCTGCCTGACCCCAGGGCCCAGCGGTGCCCTCCAGAACACAGTGTGACCGAAACGCACCGAACCACTTTGCCTTTCTGCGACAAAAGTGAGTCAGTGCCTCTGCGTATGCATCCCAACGAGCCTGGGAGAGGCACGACGATCACAAACAGCATGTGGGATCGCAGCTCAGTATTTTAAAGGATTAGAGGGGGATTAGGGCGTTTGCAAATTCCTCACCAACCTTTTGCAGAGACAGGATAGCATACTTTTTTTTTTTCAAGAATTCACAGGCAGGAACTGTCTGCTAAAAGCCTTTATTCCCCTCTGATTTGCTCTGGGTGTGGATCGCCTTGTGATTCTTCTTTAAAAGGCAGCATAGCTCAGCTCATCAATCCGGGCTGCACATAAACCCCGCTCTGTACTGTTCCTAATGTGTTTCAGGGGCTTTATGCTCCTCACCAGGAATGGGAAATCTTCCTGGCGACGGAGCACAACAGGTCCTTTCATTCCCCTGCTGCTGTTGCTGCTCTAACACACCCACCCAGAAGAATGATATCACCTGGGGGAAAAAGAGAGTGAATTCGGGTCCTCGGGAAGCGTTCAAGAGAAGTCACTCATGTTCCAGTATTTCTGGGGCAAACTTCATGACTGGCTTAAAAAATCACAGTGAAGAGCCAGGGCTCACCAGACAGGCTAACAGGACTTACCTGCTTTTTCTGGGCATGGGAGATGAAGCTGGACAGCAAAGGAGAGGAGCAGCCCTCCTCTCGCCTGCACCGATCTGACACGACAATTTGGATACGGTGCACATGAAACAGTGCTGCTCAGAGCATCCCTCGGGCGAAGACAAATGGGAAGTGCTATGTAAAAGCACACTCTTTGCTTGAATGGGTCCGTTTTTCACTATTCGATCTGGCTACCAGTTGAACTTTGGTTTCCCTGCTCCCATGAGCTGCAGCGGCAGGCGCTGCCAGCCTGCCTGCTTTGTGATGAAGGCGAGATTTCCTCTGCGCTCATCTCTCTTTGTCCAAGATCATCACCTGCTTTGAGAGCACGGATACAGCCCAGGATGCTGCAGGTGGTGCTCGAGGCCGAAGCTGGCAAGGTGCAGGATCTGGGGGTGTCACCCTCTCCCTATGGTAATGGGAGGGCCGTCCTCATCTGCCTGCAGCGCTGCCGGGGATGGGCAACCGAAGGCTGCGAGCACTGAGTGTGCAGTTAATGATTTCTCCCAGAAGAAGGCACATTCACAGCTCTGAGCCAAACAATTCCCTCCCTGCGTATTCATCGCTGTTTCTTTAGCCGAAAGCTGCCCTTGACCATCAGAACTACTTTGGGTTCAGGTACATTTAAAGCACACAGGACTCGTTACCAGCCTGAGTATGACCACACACTGCACTACGACTTCCAGGGTTTGCCTAGAAATCTCGAGGAAACGTATCTGGAGGAGGGAGGGAGCAGCCCTGGGTCAGCAGCCGTAGTGCTGGGCCTCGGGGCTGGAGGGGCTGTGGCTCAGTGGCAGTAGAAGTGGCAGTGCCATCACGCAGGCGGCTGCAGGAGCCCCACCGGGCAGGCACTTTCCTCGCTCCCTTCTGGAGCTTTGGGTGCTTTTAAAGCACGTTTGGAGCGCTGTTTATTTGCCGAAATCCAAGTGTAGTAAGTAGGGCAGAAAGTCAATGGGGGCGGGGGTGATCTTGCAAAGGTGCGAGGTCGGCTCTTCTCGGGCCGCTCCTCCGCCGTGTTTTAATAAATCCTGGGTGACTGAAACTGACCTGGAGGTCAGGAGCCTCCGGTTAACAGCCAGGAAATGCCCTCCCCGTTGGTCATTATTGCCTAATTAACAACTTGAAATATTTCACAATAAATCTCAACGACACAAGATGGCCATTTCGAGGGTGGGGGCTCCAGAGCACTTGGCGACATTTGCATTTAAAAGCCCCCAGTGAGATGCAGAGGGCCGGTGCATGCCTCAGCTCTTGCTCACGTCTCCCTCCCCGTCTCGGCTCCAGACTCCCCGGCCCTGAGAAGAAGGGTTTGGCGGAGACAATGGCGAGGAATGGGCGGCTGTAAGGCCGCTTTCTTATGAAAGAAAGCCGGGAATGGCAAAGCAGGCTCGGCTCGGCCCATTCCCCGCCTCAGACAGTGACTCCTTGCCTTGAATCCACACCTTGGGATGGGGGAGCGCTCTGGGTGGCCCCGCGGCCGCCGCGACTGATGGAGCAGAGCAGCACGGTCTGCCCAGGTATTGGGGTCCCTAAATTATCACACTGTGCTTCCACGAGGGATGCTCGCAGCCCACGGTGCTGGTGGCACGGTGAGAGGTCCGATGGAGAGCAGCAGCCTCGCTCTTCCTGGAGGGGAAGGCGATGGCAGAGGGCATGCCCGGGGTGGCTGGCACAAAGGCAGGAGCCGGCAGCTGCGTGTCAGGGCGTCCCTCGTGCTCCTTGAGCCCCTAAACTGGCAGAAAAGCCGCGAGTATTGCATAGAGGTACGCAGAGAGTGCCAGGAGCTGGGTCCTGCTGCTGCACGCCGGCAGAGGGAGGAGGCGAAAGATAAAATCCCTTTGTCCTTTGGTGCTGATGGGCAGCGCTGTTCGCCATAAGTGAGCCCGGACTTGATGAGCATCAGCAGTGCAAGGGCACATCTCTGCTGGGATGGAGCACGTGGTGTAGCATGAGCACAGCACGCTGCTTTCTCAGCTCTAGTGTGAGTTCTGCCAGCACCCCAGCCGACTCACCCTTAACAAATGTACTAAAACTGAACCAATCAGAGCGACTTTGCTTGTGAACACGAAATGGCTCATCTGGCACCCAGAAGCCTTCAGACTGGATTTGGCGTCTTCTGGCAGCACACCTTTACACAGAGGATTAATGTGGAGCAGTTAACCCCACACGTCAGCGTCCCATCTGCAGGCGGTGTTGTGCTGATGTATCTCCAGCAGTAACGATGGATCTGTGTCAGTACGGTGAACACAGCTCACAGAGCTGCTCCTGGTGAAGCTGTGGAGGGAGAGGAGCAGAGGAGCACTCTGTAACCAACCTGTCCTCTGGGGGAGGATCGTGATGTCAATGTTCTCCCATGTTATGCTGCCAAATTAGATGGGTCAAACCAAACGCAAATGCAGCTGAAAGCGTTTGCTGCCATAACTCATGTGTGTACAGATGCAATGCAGGTGAATGCCATTTTAATGCATTTTGTGATTTTATTTTGTTCTTGGGCATGCTTGGGCAGCAGCCAATGCCACGGTTTCCTTTGGTTTCCTTTGGACAACCAGAGTGCTTTTATTTGTATTAACCACTCATCTGCAGCTAGGGAAAAAAGCAGAGAAACAAAAGCAGCCTGGGACTGTGGCACGGCTGTGGGCATGAGGAGCACTGCAAAGGCAGTGAAGTTTTTCTGCTGAGAGCATCGTTTCAAAAGGGCACAAAGTGATGGGCAAGGAGTGGACCTGGGGCATCCTGTCCCCCTGCTCTGCCCTGTCCATCCCGTGCTGAGCCCTGAACCAAAACTCCTGGGTATTCCTGGGTCATGTTTGCTTTTTCTCAAACTAGTTTCCCAGCAGATGCTTTTCAAAACAGGTTTGGAATTAAGATTTCCATATTTATGTTCCTATTAACATAGATACATTATAAAACCTAATGAGCTTATGTAACAAATTGCTACATTACGTTGTTAACAATTCAAGAGAGGATCTGTACTTAGGTAGATAAGAATGGCATTTGCAATGGCACCAGCTCCAGTAAAATTACAAGGAGCATCAATTGCATGCTTCAGGTCGGAGACTGGAGCCAGGAGGTCTCCAGCAAGGTCTGATCCTGCCGACAGGTGTGTGTGTGTGCTGTGTGCCACGCCAGAGCCTCAGTGGGGCCATGCAGCCTGCCCCTCAGCCTTGCAGTGCTGGGGCTGTGCTGCCTGCCGCCGGTGGCCAGGCCTTGCTGTCAGGCAGCTGATGCTGACAGGTCCAAGGTGAGGTGGTGGTGGTGGCGGCAGACCCAGCATCAGCTCTGTGCCATCACAGCCTTCCTGTGTTGAGCAAGACCCTTCGGGCACGTCTGCAGAGAGCACAGCTTTCTCTGTTCCTGCTCTGAGCTGGATGGATGTGTCAGAGGGTTTGGGAGGCAGCCAGCCATGGCTCTGCCGGAGCCGGTCAGCCTACTCCGGTTGGGAATTGGTGTTTGGGGCATTGCGAGGGCTCCTGGAGCTCCCAGATCCCATCTGGCCGGCTCGGGGCAGGGGCAGGGCGAGCTGGAGGTGTTTGTAGCTTGTAGATATGCTTTACATTTCCGTGTTTCCTGCTGCCTGACTGTAAACAAGGAAATACTGCATCCCCAAACTTTGGGGACAGGAGCACGGCATGCTGCTTGCATGCACGGGTACTGCAGATCTGGCAAAGACCACAGAAGGTGGCTGATGTTCGGCTGCTATGAGCCTGCACCGGGACATGTGTTCTCTGCCCACTGCAGGCATCCCCACTACTGACCAGGTTTATGGGCACAATGCATGCTCCACAGAAGATGGGTATGGATTTTAGGAAGGGAGGGCTCAGAGTTTGAAGTGACTCCTCAGCACCTTCCTCTCCTGTCAGCACATGCAGATTTGTACAGACAGACCCATGGTCTGCAGGCAGCCGTGCAGCAGCAGGGAACTCACTGCTCCCTGCCATGCCCTGCGAGGACTCCCTGTCACCATTTACATGCAGCCATAGCAGGGCCAGGTTTGGGTTACAGAAAGCACTGCAGGGCTTGAGGTTTGGCTCACCTCGCTAGGAGAAGCCATTGGCATAATGGCGTGCTGGGCATAGACAGGTGCTGGGGGCTTTGACCTCATGGCCACGTTTTGCTGCCTGCCGTGGTGGCTCTGCTGGCATTATGGGCTGGCTGGGAAAGGGAAGATGACACCTGCCCTGCCAGAACGACACCGTCTTGGAAACCTGGGAGCAAACTTGAACTGGTGCAGAGATCTGAGCCGCTTGTGTTGTCGCTCCGAGCTGCTCTTAACCACACTACAATAGATTTACAGTCTGGCTGAAACACAAGCAAGGATTCCTTTGGCAAAACTGCACTGGGATAAGCTATGCTGACAGAAGAGCACTTAGCTGGTGTATTCTGTGTTTACACAAGAGGAGTGCTTTATCGGTCTAGCTATACTGGCAAATCTCCCCTCGGGCTAGCTCGTCTTCTCTCTGCAGCTCTGCCGTGGAGCTGCACGGGCAGAGTCCCCGAGGAGGGGTGGGTTGGTGAGGGGCTGTGGGATCCTGGCAGTGCCTGGTGGGTGCTTTGCCAGCCCCGACACGTGGGGTGCAGCACAGCCCGCCTGGCACCCCGTGCTGTGGACACAGCGTGATCCGGGGAAGCCGTCATTCACGTGGGTGCAGCTTGACGTGGTCGGAGCCCGTGTCTGCCGCTGGATTTGCATCCGTTCAGCTGAGCTGGTTTTGTTTTCCAGCCATGATTGTTTTCAATTCTAACGCAGCTGAGCACAAGGAAGCTGTGGCCCTGCTCTCCTCTCAGAATTGGAGCTGGTTTTCCAGGGCGACCTGCTGTGCTGCAGCAATACGACCTGCGACTGCAAGAACTCCTCCCACCCTCAAAGTTTCCTCCCTTTCCTCGACAGGCTCTTGCCCCACAGCTCTCCAGAGCAAGTTCCCCATGCCCAGAGGGAGGGAGCAGCTCTCCTCACATCCCTTCCTGTGGCTGCAGTCCAAGGCTGTGCTCCTTGGGGCTGTTATCTCAGGGCTGGACCACCACGTCATCTCACGGGACAGATTTGATTTGGACCAGGCTGCCTTCCTGCCGTGTTAGTCAGTGCTTATGGGCAGCTTTGGTATTTTACTGCTTTTCTGAGTTAGCTTTGGTGTCAGCGTGATGGACCACATCTGAATGCAATGATGTGGGCAAAAGGCATCTCGTGCAGCATAAAGCTGCTGGTACCAAGCTCTTTTCTTTACATCAGCCTCTTTTTTAATTGTACTGGTACAGTGAATTTGTACTGGCTCAGCGCTTTCCCAGTGACAGATTTTTGTACCAGTGGTAAAAGATTTCAAGCTGGTTGAACTATTGCTCGGAGGCATCTGGACACTGGCTCCTAAATCATCTGGGACAGGAACATGCAGCTCTTCCCTGAAACAATCATGGCAAAGACTGGAAATTGCAACAAACACTTTTCTTGCAGCATTTAAGCTTCTCAGGACTGATATGTGCCAGGCACCTCTCTCTGCTCCAGAAAGCAGAAATTGAGCACAGGTGGAGAGAGCTGGGAATGAGGCACGAGAGCCACAGCTGCCCAACCACAGCACTGCTCTGCAAAGCTCTGATGGCAGCAGGCGTGGGAAGTCTTGGAGCACAGCTGTAGGTAGAGGGGAAAAGGGATGGCAGAAAAAAAATATCATTTCCAAAACCTAAGATGCTGGAAATGCTGCCTGAAGTCAGGTGTGAACAGAAGAACCTGAATAGTGAAGGTTTTTAATGCAAACGCAACCATTCAGGCATCCCAAATCTGTCCTTCTGTAATCATACCTGTATTCAGTTAGGGGAACACAAATGCTCCTAAGTGCTGTGAATTCTTACACATCAGAGTGTCTCCCTTGTCCCTTCGCAGCAATAGTGCTGCATGAAGGTTTGCAAATCATTTTGCATAGAAAAAAAAAAGTGTATATATATATATATAAAAGAAACAACCTACACCCTGCATAGGTTTCCCACAGTAACGGTGTAATGTTATCACAGAGCCCTGTGCCAACATCAGGTCCTTGGGAATGCAGCTTGGGGCAGGCTTGGAAGAACTTGGAGCTCTTTCGCTGGCACCTGATGTTTGGCAACGCTGCCATTCCCTCACTGCTGCCTTGTTAGAGTGGTGATAAATGGTGGAGTGCATGAGGAGTAGAGTTTTTGCCTCAGATGAGTGAGTGCTTTCCGGCCTGAGCTCTGCTCCCTCTGCCACATGGCAGTGCTGCAGCTCACCCACAGCTGCCAGCACACATGGAGGAAATGGAAGATGATGCCAGCAAAACCTCGGTGTTCTCCAGATCACAATTAAGAAAGCACTTGTAGGATGTGGAAGGGAAAAGAGTGGCCTTGTGCTCTCCTTTGCTTCTCAGTGGTGAAAAAGGAGAAAGGGTCTGGGAGGCTTTGTATTTTTCTCTGAACGATTTTTGTGTTGGTTTTATTTCCCTCTCCAAGCTTTTCCCTTGTGTGTGTTATCAGAGATGTGTGTGATCTCAGTGTATGTGACTGCAGATCTCCTCCGCCCCAGTGCTGGTGGAAGACTCAGAGGAAGACTATTGGGAGGGATTACAGGTATTCAGGAATCTGGACTACAGAAGTAAAAGAGTGAGCAAATCTGTTTTGTTCTTTAAACTGCCCAAAGGGAAAACCTTCAGCTTCAGCACACGTGACCCATTTTCTCTATGCAGAGGTCATTCTTCTGATTTCATCATCCCTTTAGGATGACTGAAGAGAGAAAGGTAAGTAGAAAAAAGGTAAATAGTTCTGTAAATTCCATTCATGCCATACAGGTACTGCCTGCATCTCTTCTAAACTCCCTTGGAATGTGTTTTAAAGCATCTTTGAAAGTAAAAGCTTAACAAATGTGTCTGGATTTTAAACCTCATGTGTGTATACGTACATATATGGAGAAGTGGGTATTTGGTGGCTGCCCAGAAGGAGCACAGCCTGCAGGACCCCCAGGGCTGGAGCTGAACAGCCCTTGTACCCCATGCCCATTCTGTCAGGGGAGGGACTGTCCCCAAACCACCACCATGCTTCTGAAAGCAGCATTGAAGGCATCAGACTGCCTGCATGTGCCTTGAAAGCAGAGGAAAGGGTAAGGAGAGCATCTAGTGACATGTTTAAAGTGTAAGGACTGCCCGGTGTTGATGCCTGCTCCTTTCTCTGAAGGGGCAAAAGGAATGGAAGGTTCACATTTTCCCACTGAAGGATTTGTATTAGCTGCAGCCTGAATTGCACTGAGCAATATAGAAATGAACTGAAAAAAAAATGTCTGCATCTGAAATATTTACTTTTCTGCTGTTTTGGCCTATGGGATTCTTTCTTTTTGTGTCACTGGTGCTTTTATTCCTACTGTAGTACGGGCATTTAGCTGTAGGAATGTAAGATCCACTGAGGCTTTATTTTTAAAGTATGAATTACTTCTGTCGTGCCAAAAGTGGTTTCTCTCTTTGCTTTCAGAAAGGAGCTAAACATATGTACTCTGCTTCCCCCTTTAGCACTGCGGTGGTTTAGAACTTCATGTTTTTGATGTGGATCCTGCGTGCTGCACTGATGCTCAGCCTCCTGCTTCCTTTGGAGCAGCACTGGCTCATGGCACCAAAGCTGATGCCATTGCTGCTCCCACTGGACAGAAAACAGAGGGAATAAAAAAGAGAAACGAGAGCATCCCTCCAGCGTGGACAGACAGTGTCACAGCCCTGAGGAGGTGCCTCAGGGTCATGGGGTAGGGCTGCAGGGCTCTTGGGGAGCACAGCCCCCTCCTCCCTTGGTCCCTCCTGCAGGAGGCCAGCACCGCGGCTTTCATTGAAAGGATGAGGAGATGGAAGTAAATGCAGCTGCAGTGACATTCCTGGTCATCCCCTGCCCCCGAGGCAGGGCCAGGCTGGAGCTGGGCTCCCTCTCACCCTGCTGTGTGCGGTGGATCGGCCTCTCCTCCCTCCGTGCACAAAACTTGGTGTGTGCAGCAGCCGCAGGAGCTCGGTGCAGGAGCCCCAGGCAGCCGTGCCTCGCTGCCGAGCCTCTGCCACATGCCATGCCACATCTAACCTAGGGCCCCGAAGTGCCGGGTGTCAAAGTCTGTCACTTCTGCCCATGCATTGCTAAGCACAGCCTCCTGGAGGGCAGCGCGCTATGGCCGGGGGACCCTGCTCCTCTGGGAGGGAGCGGGGAGGAAGCAGAGCTGGCTTCGCGTTTATTAAGCAAATTAATAGGTTGGGAAAAAAGCAGCTGCGACGCGGGCATGCTTTCCCTTCACCTCCTGCATTAGTGAGAGCTGGCAGGGAAGCAGGCAGAGGGCACAGACCGCACGCGTCCGCAGCCCACAGCTCCGCGCTGGGGGCAAAGGATGCTCGCGGTTCCCTCCGGCGCCGCCGCGGTGCTGATGGCCGGGGGTAAACCGCTGCCACCTCGCGGGGTGCGGAGGGATCCCGGAGGAATCAAACCCCCCGGGCCGCGGAGAGAGGATCCCGGCGGTCAGGGATGCTCCCGGTGCCGGCAGCCACGGGAAAATCCACCCCCGTACAGCCGCAGCTCTGCGGGACGGGACCGAGCGGCAACGACGTGCCCAGAGCTCATCCGGACTGCTGCAACCCCCCCTCCCCCCCCCCGCGCCATAGGAAGTCCCCCAGCAGCCCGGCCGGGCTGGGGCTGTGCTCTCGCAGCGCTCCCACGCGTGGTGGAGTCACGCGGAGCGGCTCCGGAGCCGCGGAGCTCTTCGTGCGGCTCTGCGGGAACCGAAGCGAGAAGCCGGGCAGGTTTCTGCGCTGCTACCGACGAAGACGCGCACGAGTTTAAATCTTTTTTTTTTTTTTTTTTTTGAAGAGGGATGTAAGCAATTAGCATCCCCACCCTCTCCTGTAATTGCTGCTAAATAGGAAAACTCCCGAGTGGGACGGCGGGTTCTGTTCCCCTCCCGAGAGCGCGCTCACACCTCGGGGAGCTTTCCGGCCCCTCGGGAAGCTGCAGCCTCGCAAAAAGAGCGGAGCGGGGGAGCAGAGCCCGCAGGCAGCCGCTCCTCCTCGCAAACAGGCGACGTCCTAAATAAGGGCGCTGCATTTCCCCCCCCCCCCCCCCCCCCTTTTAATAAGTCAGGAAAGCTGCCACCTGCCAGGACCCTCCTCCCAGCTGCTCCATCGCCGCAGCCCGCTTCTCTCCGGGTTAGGTGTGAACGTGGGGAGGGGGGGGGGTGCAGCAGCCGCGCTTCGCAGCGTTCCCCTCCCCACCCCCCCAACCCTTGGAGAAGGACGGAGGTGCCCCGACAGCAGCACCCGGGCCGGGGCCGGGCTCGGCAGCACCACGGGGGGGTCCGCACCCCGCGCTCAACCTCCTCTGCTTTCTCGGTCGGTTTTCTAGGAAGCCATGAAGTTCTTTTGTTTTGGTAATTTCTTCTAAATCCCTCTTTCACGCTTCTGCTTATCTGTATTTTATACATAGATGTGTATGTAAACAACTAGCGAGCTGGATCCGTCTGCGTTCATGGGTCCGCTGGAGAAAACAAAACGAAGGTGTTCAGACCCCGAAAACTCCACACACACACACAAAAAAATAATAAAGAGAGAAAAACTACGTCGCCCCTCAGTGTGACGTTTTTGAGCAGAAGGGAAATTGTGGTAAAAACGCCCACGTCGCTGCACCGCAGGATGCCTTCGGGAGGAAGGAGGGCGATCTTCCCAAACCTGGGGAGCTCGGCGGTTCCCCTCCTCGTTTCTTTTTAAATCCATCTTGTCCCTTTAATACAAATGAACTTTAAGCTCCCCCTGTCTTTTATTATTTAGATTCCTAGTCTTAATGACGCCAGGAGCCGCGCGAGCACACTCGCTAATAATCGTCTCGAACTGCATTTCAAAGAAACGTCCCTGGAAGAAAAACACCGTCGTTAAAATAAATAAATAAATAAGTAAATAAATAAATAGAGACTCCACCAAAAATGATAATGCGGAGTCCCCGCCGCCGCCGGGCAGCGCAGCAAATCGGCACTGCCGGCTCGGGCTGCTCACACCGCCCGCGTTACCTGCGGCAGCCCCGTCCTCCTCGGACTGATTTTTTGGATCGTTCGTTTAATCAGAGGGAGGAGGTGCTGAGGGGTTTTGGTTTTAATTATTATCGGTTTGTTGGTTTTTCGTTTGCGCACAAAAAAGCGGCGGAGGTGCGGTCGGCTCGGGATCGGCGCGGCCTTTCGGAGCAGCCGCCCGGGCTCGGCTTTGTCCCTCTCGTGTGAACGAGCGGTGATGGGATGCACCTTCCAGCACTGCGGGATGCCGCTGCTCCGGAGCGCGGGGTCTCCTCGGGTGGGAGCGCGCCCGGGAAGCCGCGGTACCGCCCGCACCGCCGCGCGTCGGGGACGCTCCGCCGGTGCTGCTTTACCTGGGAGGGATTGAACCCGGCTGCGATAACCTTGTCGGATAATTAAGCAAATTATACCTTAAGCATCTGTAGCTTACAAGTTGTAATCAGCGATTCAAACTCCTGACAATTACGCAAATCGCGCTCGGACTTTTTCTCGCTTTCGCAGCGAGGGCTTTGCCGGCACCCCGCGCAGCAGCCGCCGGAGCCGCGTGGGTTGGGAATCCGGGCGCGCTTCCACGCGGGGGGGGGGGGGGGGGGGCGGCCGAACAAGCAGCACACCTCCCACCAAAGAGAACACAGCCACGGAGGAGGGACACGACGCTGTCGGGGCTGCCCTCCTCGCAGCGCGCCCGCGGGCGGTGCCCACGCGTGACCCCTTCCCGCGGGCCGGGGCCGCTCCGAGGGTGGGTGGGGGGGGTCCAGCCCCGCGCAGCCTCCGCGGGCGCGCAAGGAGTGGCTTAGGGCCACGCTGCCTCCTGAGTGGCTGCCGGCCGCGGCTCCCGAGCCATCCCTGGGGAGGAGTTATGATAATCCTATTGCCATTAAGGGCGTCTGGGCAGGGAAAAAAACCCAAGTGACCATTAGCGCGGGGGTTTAGTCCGCCAGCAGCCTTCATGCCTGCCAACTGAGCTCCGTCCGGGGGGTAGCTCCTCTTCCCCAGAGCCGACGTGGATTTACCGCCCGTGGGGGGGGGCTGAGCTCTCGTCTGCTTTCGGTGCCGCACACCTGGGTTGGACGCTGGACGCCATGTTGTGGAAACTGGCAGATAACGTCAAGTACGAGGAGGACTGCGAGGTGAGAGAGGCGGGGAGGGGGCGGCGGGGGTCGGGGCGGCGGTGCGGGGCTCTCCCCGCTCGGAGGCGGCTGCACGGTCCGTCCCTCCGGTTCCCGAGCGCGCTCCTTTTGAATTTTTTTTTTTTTCCTTGACTTTGGATTTCTGATTTCCGATTTCCTTTCTTATTTTTGTTTTCTCCGCCAAAACTTTTGGGACTTGAAATCTAAAAAGGGGCATCTCCGGTTGGAAGGAGCCGGAGGCAGCGCCTTTACGGCACGAGGTTTCCGCTCCGTGCGGTGAATCGGAGCGGTAAAAGTGGAGAGGACGGAGCGCGCAGCCCCGAACGCCGCTGCTGTCGGACGGCTCCGAGGGAGCGGCCGTGGGGAGAGCCGCAGTGCCCCCTTCCCGCAGCCCCACGAGTGTTCCCGGGTTGGGCTCTGTCCTCTCCCCGGCTCTGCTGGTCGCCGTCTGCCTGCTCGGCTGGAGCAGATTAGCAGCAGCCCCCGCTTCACGCTCCATTGGGACTCTATTCACTTCCTATTAACCAGCGCTGTTATTTTAACGACCGTGAAGCTTGAAACTGCTAAATCTCAGGATCAGCTTCATGTAGACGTTTAGGCTCTGACTGCTGAGGTTTGAAGCGGGGGGTGGGGGGGGGGAGAAGCGCGTCCCGTCCCGGCCGCGCGCAGCGGAGCCGTCGGTTTGCTGTGCTGTGTGCTCCTCCCTCGGGGCCGCTTCTGCTGCAGGCAGCGCGGGTCCGGCTGGAAGCGGGCCGCCACCTTTGATTTTTATTATTATTATTTTTTTTAACGGTTGTTCTAAGATGTTGATAGTTTCTTGGAAGTGTAGGGGTTACTGCGTTGTATTTGGGATGAAACTGGTGGGAGTTGGTTGTTAAGCTCCTCTTTGCAAGCTGGGCTGATTTCCTACGAAACGCCCGAAAACAGAGAAGGGCGGTTTTTGCCTCCCTCTCTTCCCACCACCCTGCCTTCCCCCCCCTCCCCCAAATTGTCCCCTACTGTCGCGCCCCGAGTGCCCGGCAGCCCCTGACGGCCGCCTCCCTTCTCCCCCCTCCCTGTGATTTCCAGGACCGCCACGATGGGAGCAGCAACGGGAACCCGCGGCTCCCGCACCTCTCGGCGGTCAGCCAGCACCTGTACAGCCCGGCCCCGCCGCTCTCCCACTCCGGAGCCTCCGACTTCCAGCCTCCTTACTTCCCCCCCCCTTACCAGCCGCTGCCTTACTCCCAATCCAGCGACCCCTACTCGCACCTCGGGGACCCGTTCTCCATCAACCCGCTGCACCAGCCGCCGCCGCCGCCCCCCAGCCAGCAGCAGAGTGCTTGGCCCAACCGCCAGAGCCAGGAGCCCGCCGGCCTCCCCCCGCACGGCCGCCCCGGCCTCGTCCCGCACCTCTCGGCGCTGGAGAGCGGCTCGGCCGGCGGCCGGCGGGAAACGTTTCGGCGCTCCGACCTCTTGCTGCCCCACGGGCACGGCCTGGATGCCTCGGCGCTGGCCGACAACCTGGGGCTCCACGACATGGCCCATCAGATAGAGGACGTGCAGGTAATCGCCCCCCCCCCCCCCCACTCCCGGACCCCGCAGTTTGTGATGCCCGAGCGCTCAGCCCCTCTTCGCCGTCGGAGCGAAAGTCTTTTTTTTGTCGTTGTTGTTTATTCCTCCCAGCCGCACGGGGCGGGGTGGGCTTTGCTACCCCCTCAACTCATTCCTCCTCACGTCTCGAGATGCGAAACCTTCTCCCGTTTCTCTTTGCAGAACGTGGATGACCAACACTTACTAATGCACGACCAGACGGTCATTAGAAAAGGTCAGTACGGCGGCACGCCGCTCGCTTTCCCTTACCGATGGTTACCGATAGTTGGAGCGGAGTGGCCCCGGCGCACGGACGCCCCATTATCTCCGGTAGCGGAGCTGGGGCCGATCCTCTGCGCGCTGCGTTTGCCGCTGCCCCCCGGAGCGGTGATGGGGGGCAGCCCCGGGGCCGTCGGTCCCCGCCTGCCGGTGGTCGTGGCTCGGCCGTGCCCCTCCCCCCCACTCCGTGTGCTGAGCGTGGTGCTGCCCCGCGCGTGGGTCGGGCGGTGCGGGGTTAGTCGTGCAGCCGCCACGAGGGAGCTCAGCTCGGTGTGGCCCTCTTCCTTTCCTTTTTCCTTTTAATCCCCTCGTTTCCCATATTCGTAGTCAGCTCGGTGCCGGGAGCCTGCTCAGCTTTACCTTAATCGAAGTGGTTTTGCAGCTGGGGAGTGAAAGCAGCAGTGACTCAGTGCAGTTCAGTGGTGTAGGGCTTTGGGTAGTGTATTTTTCTTTCCCTCTTTCTAAACGAATTCGTGCTTATATATATATGTATATATATATATATATATATATCTCGGTGGAGGTTTTGCTTTGAAGACTTCAAACAAACACCGAAGTGAGGAAAAGCAGAAGTGCTGGGCAGGGCGCTGATTGCTGCCTTCAGCTCACGGGAGAGCGGTTTCGCTGTCAGATGGAGCGCGGCTGCATCGTTCCCGTCGGGGACCGCGGCCCTTTAACCCTTTCGGTGCGGTGGGGGCCGCGCGTTGGCCCCGTTCAGCGGAGGGTTCGGGCTTAATCCCCTCGCTGTGAGTTTGGGGGGGTTCAGTTCCAGAGGGGTTTTCTCGTGTGTGGGGCTGAGCCCGGTGGGAGCCTTCCCCCGCCGCAGCCGAAGGACACCGACTCGCTGCAGCCGGGTCGGCTCCTTGGAAGGGTTTGCGAGCTCGCATGCCGCTCTAGCTTTTTGGGGTAGGGCCGAGGGATGCTTTTCGTGCCTTTTGTTGATTGTACTTCTTAAAGTCGGCAGCTCCTGGCACCGGAGCGTGGCAGACCACAGCTCTGCTCAGCAATTTAATATACAACGAAATCGCTCTCCCGCCCTTCCCCCGCACGCCCGCTTCCTCCTCCGGTTCTAAAATACCTGCTGCCCTCCTCTTCCTCCCGCAGGTCCCATTTCCTTAACGAAGAACAGTGCCCTGAGCCTCCCCTGCCAGAAGGACGGGCTGATCGGGGTGGTCATTAACCCCAACGAAGTGTTCTGCTCCGTCCCGGGGCGGCTGTCCCTCCTCAGCTCCACGTCCAAGTACAAAGTGACGGTGGCGGAGGTGCAGAGGCGGCTGTCCCCCCCGGAGTGCCTCAATGCCTCTCTGCTGGGGGGTGTGCTCCGAAGGTACGCTGCAGCCCGGCCGATGTTTGTGGGTATTATTAATTCCCCCCCTCCCGTGGGTGAGATGGCAGCCGGATGGGGACAATGAGCTCAGAGCCCTTTGTCAAACTTCAGGCTTTTACGGCAGCGCTGAGCCCTAAAAGGGCTTTGGGGATCAAACTGCTCTGCACTTGTGCCCCTCGCGGGGAGCGGTGCCACGCACGGCCCTGGCAGCCCTGCTCTGCAGAGCAGTGGGTTTTTGTCTCTGAAACCACTCGTGGAGTGCTCTCATTCTGTAACAAAACGATTTCCCGTGGAACGATTTTTGGATGAAGCATCATCATCTCGTTTTGCCTTTACAAAGGTGCTCGAAATGCCTGGGATTATTTTGCTTTTTTTTTTTTTAATTTATTTTTAATACAGTTTGGCTTCTGGTCATTCTACAGCTGTTGGTTTCAGCAGTGCAGTTTGACACGTTTTGGTTTTGACCTCTGCTGTGTTTCATCCTGGCTGGTTTGTAGCAAAGCATTTAAAAGTAGGTCATTGGGAAAGAGAGCCTGCTTTTTATCTTACCCCCAGTAGAGCCCTACTGAATGTCAGTAACTGCAATTTCTCATCTGTATTTAAAAAACGAAAAATCTCTTGAAGAAAAATAAGGCTTTTTTTTGTTTGTTTCTTTTTCTAATTACAGAGCCAAATCTAAAAATGGTGGCAGATCATTAAGGGAAAAGCTGGATAAAATTGGCTTGAACCTTCCAGCCGGTAGAAGGAAAGCTGCAAATGTGACACTATTGACATCTTTGGTGGAAGGTCAGTCCTGAACACGTCTTAAAAATAAACAGTCTTTCCCTCGAGCACAGCTTTTATCCTCCTAGACAAAGCACGGGATGGCCGACGAGTCAATGGACTTCTGGGGTGGGGGTGATTATTTTGGAGTGCATCGGGGGCACTGCAGCAATGGCTGTGCTGCTGTGGGCTGTGCTCCCCTCTGCCCCCTGCCCCTCCATGGGGCAGGATGCTGCAGGGAGATGCCGTTCCTCCCGTGCTCGTGCCGGGCTCTGCAGAACGCCCCGTCTGTCCAGTCTGTGCTCCCTGTTTGGGGTTTTGTCTGAGGGTGTGTGCAGGGAGGGCAAAAGGGATGAAACTGGGTTTGGTTCCCCACTGGGGACACTGGAGAGATGTGGGGCAGCTGCTCCGGTGCCCGGCCCTCCCTCAGCGGTGTCCTCAGAAACTCTGCTAATAAACACAGGCATATAAAGTGAGATTTATAGCTTCTGGCTTCCTGATGGGAAACTGGAGCCCCTTTAATCTGCAGCGTGTTGTGTGGACCCTCTCAGTTAAGCCGAGTTGAAGGGTGTGTATATATGGACGTGTGTGGCCGTGGGTTGTGTTTGATGAAAGCAGCTCCTGGTAGTGGTACAGCTTAATGGGAGTGGAAGCAGTAACTGAAACATGAAGAATGGTCCAGCAGTACCTCACTGCTGCTCGAGTGAGGCAGCAGCTTCCACTGAAAATGCTTGGAAGTTGGATTTGAGAGCCACACGCACACGGGCATTACGTGGAGCACTGGTTGGTGCCAGTCCATTCTTTTTAAGCCTGACAAAATTACCCTAATAAAAGAAAAAAAAATTGAGTTATCCACCTTCCAACGGTGGTTATTATAAAGCAGAACTAGAGATGCACTAAAGGGAAAAAACTGTTACTACGTCAGTGGAACTGGGTTGCGTATTTTCTTATATATCAGCGGGAAATCTGTTGTAGAACGAATTCCAGCCTTTGCTCCGCAGTAGATCTGCATAGAGACAAAAGCAAAGCTTTTCTTTCCAGTCAGAAGGCGAGGGAGTTCTATTTTGTAGCTGTCATCGCCTCGGTTTTCCTTTCTTGATGGAAATTTACAAAGAAACACTGAGAATTACTGATCAGAGGATGGTAATGAATGGTAGGGCGAAAAAACCAGAAGTGTCCCTTTCTAGATGAGGATAACACTTCAGGAGTTCACCCTGCTTTAATCTTCCTGATCTCCCAACAATAAATAGACGTTAATGAGCTCTCCCTTCTGCCTGCTGCAGGTGAAGCTGTGCACCTTGCTCGGGACTTCGGGTACGTGTGCGAGACAGAGTTCCCCTCCAAGGCTGTGGCTGAGTACCTGACCCGGCCGCACATGGGCCGCAACGAGATGGCCAACAGGAAGAACATGCTGCTCGCTGCCAAGTGAGTGTGGGGCTGGGGGTGCTTCAGGAAAGCGGATCCCCAGGTGTGACAGAGCCGAGCACCCGGGGGCAGGTGTGGCTGGGGAAGCTGGGAGCTGAGGGCTGACCTGCCTGCGTGTGTGTGCAGCTCAGTGGAGCTGTTAGTGGGCACGGGGGGATGGGAAGGGAGGCTCAGCCACTGGTCCTGGCTGCTGGAGGCAGTAGCAGCAGGCAACTTCTGACTCCCTGAGGCTCTGGGAGTCAGAAGTTGTGGACGGTCCCGTTTTGCTGTTGCAGCTGAGGTCCTTCAATGAAAGGTAGATGGGAAAAGTCCCTGTTCTTTAATAAATTCTTAGAAATCTTGGGGAACAGTGGAGGGAAGGGTGATGGAGGAGGTCTGTTGGAGCTCCTCTGCAAGACACCCGTATCTGAATTAACCATGTGCTGGCAGGCAGTGCCTCTTTAGCTCTTGTTCCAAACCAGGAGCTGGAGTGCTTGCTGTCCCCTTCCTGTGCTGAGGTTTAACCAAGCCTTCTGTTCTGGTCTGAGATATTTTCTGGGTGGGGTTGGTGCAATTCTTTGCTTTTGAAAGCAGTGGTTCCCTGCAGAGGATCTGAGAAAAGCCTGCTTAACTGATGAGAAGAGTTGCCCTGGTTGTGTGCTCAGGTTAAGCAATCAAAATCCTATGCAGAGGTTCCACACTCCACCTGTTCTTGATTTAATCTGTCTTTCCCTGAAAAAGAGGCTGCTTTTACAAGACTGTATTTCTTAGAAATAGATTATCTCTTTCCCATAGCTTGAATTTTATGCACTCTATTGAGAGCTAATCCTTTGGCTCCTCTATTATTATTGGCATTACCATTAACACCAGCAACAGCCCTCTTTTGGAAGATGTTTGTGATTGAGAAATTCTGGTAAAGTGATGTTTCTGTGAAGATTGCTCATCTCATGTGAAAACACATCGAGGGGACAGATTTACAAGCAGCAAACAACATATGCTGGAGCGTTATTAACCATTCATGTTTTGCCAGGCATATGCGTTCGTGTTTGCAGGATCAGGGCCTGGGTCCCTATTAAACAGGGCGTATTCACATCATGTGCATGGCTAGATTGAATCTCCTGTTCAGCTGCTTCAGTTTTCTTAAATCGTTGGGCTGCAGCTGGGGAAGTTCTCAGAAGCTGGCCCTAACCCTGTGCTCTGCCTTCAGTGCACAGTGAGTGCTGCAGAGCTCGGCCAGCAGCAGTGGGGTGAGTGCAGAGTGTGTGTGACATGGATCAAACACAGGGCTTGTCCGGATCCGATCCTAAGGAACGAGCTTTAAGTTTAGGTTGTGAAGAACACTGCTATCTTGCTGTAACGGATTTCTGCATCTCGTGTTCCTGTGTAGCTGCCGAGTGGTTGACACGGACTCGGTTGTTTTGATTTATTTGTTTTTTGCATAAATTCGTGCCGTGGTGTAAAGTGGTGCTCGCTTTGTGTCTTGCAGGCAGATCTGTAAGGAATTCACAGACCTCCTCACTCAGGACAGAACTCCGCTGGGAAACACGAGACCCAGTCCCATCCTGGACCCTGGCATCCAGGGCTGCTTGACTCATTTTAGCCTGATCACACATGGCTTTGGGAGCGCTGCCATCTGTGCTGCCATGACATCCGTCCAGAACTACCTAAATGAAGCATTAAAAATAGCAGACAAAACGTACATGAACACTGGCGACCAGAGCCCCGCAGAAACCAACAAAACCATCGATAAAATGGACAAGCACAGGAAGTAAAGGAGAAAAAACAGACTTTAGACTCTTCCTCCTTAACGCAGGCTGGGATCTTCTTGCCAGGGGGAACGTAGCGATTTGGGTACTTTTTTTTTTTTCTTCCTTTTTATAAGAAAGGAGGGAAAAGGAAATGAGAGCAACAAAATCATTCGGGATCTTCGCTCCTCTTGGATCCGGGAGACAAGTCTTTCCAAAAGCTGCAGTGTCCTTTCTCTGTGGAAGCAGTGACCTGGAGATAAGTACTTGGTACACGTGTTGACATCCTTTGCTGTAAAAGTGGTGCTATAAGGGTTTCTGATGGAAATACACAAAGAGGAAGACGTAGATTTCTTTCCTGCATCTCGGTACCTAGTGGCGACCAGCTTCGTGTGTAGTTCTTAAGAGACAGATTTTAAATGAGAGGTTGTTATCAGATAAATTTTCAGGGTTTTATTCTCTCTTAATACAACAGCAACAGTAAAGCAGTATTAAACAATGCTATATAGATTTATGTACATTAAAATTTTTTTATTAACTTCTGAAAATAGTAAGATTATTCTTTTTTTTTTTTTGCTCTTTATTTTCAGATTGCCATAAGAGAGTGCTAAAATCCTGGTGGATAAAGTTATCTGATGGCATTTGTGCTTAGTTTTATGGAAACGTTCAGGCTTTTAGACACTGCAGTAATGTTGGCTGCAGCTGAAATTATCTTGATACCAACAGTACAAAATGAAAATTCACTTTCTGTGTTTGAGGGTATTGCAGCTTTATTCACATATTTATATTGTCTTTTTTTATTGGGGGGGAGGGGAGGGAGGAACTTGAAAAAATAGGCACATAACTTTTTTTTTTTTAATTTTTTTTTTGCCTAGTAAGGCCAAAAAATAATTTCCAGGGAGGCTTTATGTGTATTAAGGGAAGCAGTGTGTTGAATGTAAATAGTAATTTATGTGTAATTTAATCGGATTTGTAAATAATGGTGAACTTTTTAATACTTTTTTTTTTATAAATGGGTTTTCAGATTTTAATTTTGGTAAGTATTTCAAAGGTAATGGGTAAGCTGAACATATCTTTAGGTTTATGCACAGGTATGTTATACAGGGTATTTAAGACTTGGGTTTTTTAAATATCGCGACTGTTGCCACTGAAGATGGGATCTAATCTGAGGTGTGTGTTCACAAAGCCATGACTTTGTGCATCACTCACCCGACAGCTGAACAGACATGCAAAACGAGTGTGTGAGTTCGTGTGTATGTGAATAATGGAGGTTCTGAACTATCTTTACATATTTGTAAATGTTCCCGCTATAATTCTGATGTATATGATAACCATATAATAAAAAATATTCTGGATAGAAGCATGGAACATTTTGTTAACTGAAAACAGTTTGGTTTTCTTTCAATACTTTGGGAATGTGGGGTGAGTAGCACTAGAGGACATTATGTATTGAGTCATAATTGCAGCACTTTGTTCAGATTAACAGAACAGAAATACAGAGCTGTTTGCCAGTAAAACTAATGGTTTCAATTAAATATGCTATGTATCTCCAAGAATCTTTTTTTTTCTAACATGTCATGATCATGCTAGCTCCTATTTAAACAGAACACAAACTGAAATCTCGACGCAAACTGCAAGGCTTCCCTTAAATAACAATCAATCTCGGCAGCTTTGCCTTCCAGTGAATCGGACTTTATTGGAATAATTTGTCTCTGTAATGATAAATATTTGCAAAATCCTGGCATGTGCAATGTGATAGATGTGCCATCTGGTTTCAGTGCT
Source organism: Cyrtonyx montezumae (assembly GCF_038088225.1). Classification (NCBI taxonomy): domain Eukaryota; kingdom Metazoa; phylum Chordata; class Aves; order Galliformes; family Odontophoridae; genus Cyrtonyx; species Cyrtonyx montezumae. The sequence continues at coordinate 12,243,438 of NW_027072100.1, read as the reverse complement.
GTAAGGGATTTTTGCAGGAAGTCCTCAAAGTGGTGGGGCTGCATCTGAGGCTGTCGCAGATGCAGTGCAGCCAAATCAAGCTTCCTGAAGGGGAACCTGTACAGCAGTGCTTCCTAAAGCAGGAGCAACACCAGCTCTGCCTCCGTGCTGCCCCTGCCATTCCCACACCTGCTGGATGCAGCTGCTGTGGGGCTGGGGTGAATGTGACTGCTGGAGAACACCATGAGAGAATGTGATTCAGGTGGTGGCAGTGAGGTGTGTCTCTCACAGGTGTGGAAAATAAGCAACAGAAAACTGAAAGATTCAGAAGTTGAAAAAGAAGTTGAAAACTTTCCTTATTCTCGCTGTTTTTCTTCTAAAATGCGAAGGCAATTTCCTGAAGGTGTGCAGGGAGAAGGAAGGAGAGGGAAGCTCAAAGAAAGAAATTTGCAGCTGGCAGTGAGCTGGGGCAAAGACTGTTGTGGTTTGAGTTGCGACTCATCCCCCTGTGTGAGAGCTGAGAAATTCCTGTCCGTGTTGCTTGGGGTAACATTTGAAAAATGAGCATGTAGCCAGAGCCTACGTTCACTTCTGTCTGTGCATTTGACCTGTTGTCTGTATTGCCTATCTACAAACAGAACATGCTAGGTATGGTGAGAGCTGAAGGACAATTGCTCTTCAGAGAATGTGATGCTATGCTGATATATAGTTTTTCCCCTTATTTGTACTGTTTGACTGCTTATACAGTGTATACAGTAAGATTTTAGCTACCAGACAATGGAATCTTGCTTTTTATTAGTGCACAAAACCAGGCTCTGAAAATAATTGCCCCTTGGGATAGGAAATAAGGATCTTTCCATTTATTCCTGCATGCATTCAAACAAAGCCAGTCAATTGTCTAATGTACTGACTTGGGTTCTATTTATATGTCTGGAACACTAGAAACGTTGAGTTTCCATTACCTTAATGCTTTTCCTCTACTGTGTGTTTTAGACAGTACATTATTTTGAGGCTCAGCTACCTCATCTGCTCTGCCAGTCACGTGAAGGAACAGTGTCTTCTGCTCTGTTCACTGAAAAGCACAGTCAAACTGACCCAAACTTGTCTGCCAGCTGACACAATTTAAGGAAAATGTGATAGGTTAGTAACTTCTGGGGGAAGCTGAAAAGTTACCTGAGCGCAGGGGTTGGTTTGTTTCTTTATCCCTGCTCTTGAAACTTCCACGCTGGGTACTGCTTTTACAGTATAGCTCTCTTATGAGGTAGGAGGTGAAAATGGACCATTTTAAGAACTGACTGCCAGCATAGGTGATAACATCAGCCTGGAATCTTTTCACCTGATGGCTGTCTCGCTTTCCTTTGAAGGTTTTTTTTTTATGGCCTCGGAGAGAAATGATGATGCAAAGCTACTAACGTGTAAGACAAGGGGCGAGTGGGTCTCACTGCAGTATCCTGCTGTGTTGATTTGTTGCATTCCCCCCCCCCGCATGGGATGTTAATATACATTGCAGACAGAACTGTGCAAAGGTGACTTGGCAGCCAGCTGCACCATGCCTTTGCAAACTGTGATATCTGAACCAGTTGTGGGCTCGTGACGTTTCTGTGACACGCAGCTATTGCTGCTGTTCCCTAATGTCACGTTATCCACAGAGTTGCATGGATGACCATCTCTACGCTGGAACCATGCTGGAACCATTTGCTGCATTCTCTTTCATTTTCACTTTCCCAATCATATAGATAAGCTTTCTCCTGGTTTCTGATGTCATTAGTATTGGACGTCATTGCTCATCTTAATGTGGGTATTCCTGCTTGTTTCCAGGGGCCATCATTGTGTAAGGTTGCCCACAATAGCCTATTTTTCTTCTCTGCTGGCTGAACAGCCCTCTTCAACCCTCTGCTGAAGCCCTGGTTTCCAGGCTGCTGCATTATCTGAATATTCCACTTGATTTATATTTTTTCCCATGATTTTTAACTCAAACTATGTACCAACGCTCACTTTCTATCCTGTGGCACTCTTCTTTCTAATAGTGCAGAATGTTCAGAGACCTACAATGAATAAAACAATAGAACTAATCTTTTAGCTGGCTGAACTTTAGAGTTTATATTTCCAGGTCAGACTGCTGCTGACTAGGGAAAAGAAGCAGCCTGAGGTGTCTTCATACCGTGGGTCTGTCACTGATCAGTGGAGTCCTTCAGCTGATCTCTGCAATCCAAAATGGATTCCTAGTTAACTGAGAAAGTTTATCAGTACAAACAGAAAGCGGTTTAGAATGACACCACATCCCTGTTATAGACAGGGTTGCTAAACAGAGAAGGGGTAGGTTCCGACTGAGTCCAAAGAGAAAGAAAGGAAACAAAAACTGAGCCATGCAAGGCTTTGAGGTGTTTCTTTGCCTTTTGTAAGGTAGTAAGATGCTCATTCCATAGCGTCAGGCTGTTGCACCTCTGCTTGTGGCTGGAGGACCCAAAAACAGCCAGAAGGGGTGAAGGAATAGACCTGCACCAATCAGCCTTGCAGCCAGGGCTGCAGCTTTGGGCTAACCTTCAGCCTCTGCTCCCTTCTCTGCTGGAGGACAGCAGGACAGTGGCTGAGCGAAGCCTTGGTGCATTGTGGCAGCTGGGTGCTGCTGGATCTGAGCTGCGTGCTGGATGGTGAGCTGGAGCAGCTGGGATGGAGGCATGCGTGGTTTTGGTTATGCAAGAGAAATGGGAATTAACCTCCAGCACAGGGGCAGGGCAGGTAGCTGGGGCCGGTGATTTTCTCCAGTCTGTCCTGCAAAATTTACCAGAGCTCATTTGTCAAGCTTTGAATCCCTAAATCTATAACTCTAATTAATTATGAATCTCTTAATTACCCCAAAATGGCACTCTGTATTTAAGGTTAAGGTGTGGTGAAATCCAGAGCAAGAAAACATGAGAGAAGCTGGAAGATGTTCAGAGCTGGAGATGCCAGAAAATGATCATTTTCAGAGTTCAAGGTGCATGCAGGTGCAAAGGAAGCCCTGTGGCTCTGTGTCAGTGGGGCTGGGAGCAGGTCCTGAGCTGCTAGACACCAACTGCCTGATATTTGCACACCTATCCTTGGGTGTCTTACAAGCACCTTTTTTCCGGAAAGTAATGACCACCAAACCTCCCAGCACGGGGTTCCTGCATCAGAGAGGTATAAGCAAGCAATCTTTAGGACTTAAGCCCAACTCTGTATTTTCTGTTTCTGAAGTACACTGGATGAGGCTCTAGTTCTTTACGACTTTGGAGTAGAAATCCCAGTGGGGATATTGAAAACATCAGTGCAGACAGGTTCTGGCCCTTCCCTCATAAGAGGAAAAAGGCTTTTCTCAGCTCTTATTAATAACAAGTTAAAAATATATAGCTTTTAACTAGGCTGTAACCAGTTAATGTGACTCAGGAAAGACTGTAATGTGGATGGAGGCATTACCACTTTGCCTTGGTTGAATTTTTTCCAGACCTCACATGTGAGGAGCCCAGTTAAAGCAGGTGTAGCAATTAGGCTGTGAGCTCAGCTGATTAAGTGAGGGGCATCAGCAGGGTTTGGGGCTGGTTGATTTCAGCAGGGCTGCTGTTAACAGCCTGAAACGTTTCTCTCCCGGTGCTGTTGGGCTGAACTCCTTCCCTTGGACTTAGCAGCGCCAGCACTTCAGCAAAGGTAATGCTTCTCTTTAGTCTGCTGTGTGCGTCTGGTGGCAGGGTGTTGTACAGCTGTATGTGTATGAGGTTGCTGTGATGACATTAAGGGAGGAGGAAAATGAGGCGTGTTTCTATACAAATGGGAGGGTCTCCTCTTCAGAGCCTCAAGTCCTATTTTCTAGCTCCAATAGCATGAAATCTTTGTCTTGCCCTGGCAAATAAAAGCTGTAGTTAGCGGCTTTGTTTGGTGGAAGATGGAAGTTGATAAGATCCAGGTAAAGCTGTTTTGAGGTGCTCCACTGTAGAGAGTTTCCAGGGACTTGTTGCTGGAAAACTGCTGGTGCAGAAGAAAATATTAGTCACCTTTGTTAATGTTTATAATAAAATTGATCCTTGTCTAAGACTTCTAAGGACTTGAATGCCTGATGCTGGCAGCACTAGCACTGCGGCTGAAATGCTGTTTGCTGGAAAGGTATGGGGTAATCAATTGCATCTGAAAAGCAGAGGTGAGAATGGGTTGCCTGGTGCTGGTAAAAGGAGTGTTTGAGGGAGGCAGAAATGTATTAAATCAATTATGAGATTTCCTTTCCATTCATTTATCTCACTCAGGTTGTGTGTGTTTGGGGTAGAGAGGGGGAGTGAGAAGGAAGAAAAGACAACTGTGATCAGCTGTTCAAATTGCTTTAAACAGTATTGTTTGCCTGGGTCGTTAAGGGCATGGCAAATGTACTCCCTCATCGTTTTCCTGTGAACCTGAATGTTTTCACCCTGGGGAGTGCCGTGTCCCTGCCTCATGATGTGTGGGGATGCTCTGAGCCTCCAGTGGGGACCTGAGCTTTACCATGTGCTCAGGCACCCATGGGTGCTGACTCACGGTGGTGTGGCCACCTACTGGAGCAGCACCTGGCTCGCTCTGGAGGTCTCGCAGCCAGTACCGAGCAGGCCCCAGCCTGTTTGGGCTGGGAGATCTAACGAGATCACAGCCGGGGCCGGGGGTGATATGGCTGCAGGCCATCATCTTACATAAAACCAGAAATTTGCATAATGTGTTTTACAAGATTAAAACTGAGGAAACTTTTTTTTTTTTATCTTTTTGCATAAAAGGGGAGAAAATAGGTGAAAGAGCTCTACAGAATGGGATATCGGAAGCCTGGGGCTTCCAGGGGTGACAGCCTAAAGGAGGAATCTGTCATGGTGTGTGTGCGCACTCAGACAAAACTAAAACCCAGAGGTAGAGGTGTGCTCACACAGTGAGTATCAGATCAGTGACCTGGGAACACATCCCTCAGGATGAGCACTTTCTCCAAACCCATTATCTGCTACGTGTTGGAGGAAACCCTCCTACAGCAGAGCTGTTGTGTGGAGAGGGCTTCCAAAGCGAGTCACAGACCCAAGGCGTTCTCACTTTGCCTAATTGCTGTGGGTGACTCGGATGCTAATGCAGAGGTCAATAAATGGCGTATGTTCACCAGAAATGCACCTTACTTGCAGGCTTGGCCAGTGCTGAGTTGCTGTGAGTGGATTTCAGGCAAAGGCTGCCCCACACAGCAGGCTGCCGAGGGCTTGTTGCGGGGCTGAACGTGTCTCCTGCGCATAGGGGCTAATCCTGCAAGAGTCCTTTAGTGGAAAAAAAATATATGGAGGTGAAGGGGAAAATTCCCAGGAAACTATGAAGCTTGATGCATTAGGAAACATTAGCTCAGTCTGATAAATATCCCAGAGTGTAGCTATGGCCATGCACGCTGTTAGCTGTAGCGTTCAAAGGGAGGCAGCAGGCAGAACTGTGCTTCAAAATGCCCCTCCTGGATGGCAGCATATCTGCTTCCCTACTAATGTGAGGCATGCGATGCTGTGGCAGGTGTCTGGCTCCCTTGCTGAGAATGGGGATGGCCAGCAGATATGGTTGGAAGTTATTTTTCTGCTGTTCCTTAATGGGAAACCAACCAAACTGCTTCCAGTGCAGCCCTGTACTTGTAGGTGTTGAGGAGACTCGAATGAGAAGCAGTATTGAATTTCCTGTGATGTTTGTTTCAGCAGGGCTGGGCTAAATAATCCCTCACTCAACCACTCTCTGCGGGACTCCCAACATTGTGGTCTGCTTTTCTTTAGTGCTTGGCAGTGCTGTGTCCATGGCTATGTCTGTGTGCAGGGGTATAATCCATCTATCTGTACAAAGGCAGGGCCAGCTGCTTGGACTGGATACAAGAGATGTGAATTTGTGACTTGTCACAGTGAGTTACATCCCAAGTTATCTATGGTCAGCTCACACATATACTTGGGCCCCTAAGAGTCACTATATAAATAGCAGTGAATTATCTATGCACTCTGCAGATCAAGAGGATGTTTTCTTTATTTTTCATGTCTTAAGCACATATATCTAAACAGGTAAATGGCTTCTCACCCTAGGAAAGCTGTGAGGGGTGTGAATGATGATGGGGTGCAAAGTGCTACAGGTAGGAAATCTACACTGTGAGACTGGCACGCCCAATGTGAAGTGGTTGTGTAAGGAACTGGGCTCAGGTCTGGTGAGAAAATAAAGCATTCTGCATTTTTATTACATATTTTCCCCTTCTCCCTCTCCATTTCTTCACATCTCTTATAAAATAAACCCCACAGTTTGTGGATGTGGGGGAAATCTGCTGCCTTGTACTAGAGTGCAAACTTGGAAGTGGGGAGAAATACAGAAACTCATTGAAAGAGAGGACTGCATGCTCCATATCTGTGCTAAATATGGCTTATTTAATCTGCAAAAGTATACGCTTTCTGCTCCTTTCTTCCCTGGGATTTCTATTCCTGCCTTTTAAAGTGTATGCCTGCACAGATCCTGAATGAGTTGTATGATCATGCTGCCATTTTCAGAAGGACACGAGAAAAGCTGAATCCTCTTGTGGTTCCTGCAGTTCCCTCAACCCTAAATACAGCCTGAATCGGTGTGTGTTTTAAGGGGTGTCAACAAGGCTGCTCTGGAGGAAACGTAGAAACACTGATGTGGTGCACTGGTGCCAGGATGTTGTGGAATATTCTCTCTCAGGACTTTAATAAGCCACATTACAATAACGAGTCAAGCAAACCAGTCTGTGCTGCTGCTGGGTGTGAGAGCTGAGTCCTGCAGCTGGTGACTTGATGTCTGGCTGCTGAGAATCTCTCAGGTGACTCTTGTATTCTGCAATATTTTTTGAGACTTGAAAAGCCATCACATGCAGGCAGCTTTGGGACAGCGTTTCAAACAATTTGTATACAGCAAAATTTCAGTTTATCCAAAAGAGCGGTTTGAAGAGAAGAAGGTACTTGTGTTTAAGGAAGAAACCTGAAAATAGACGAAGCCTGAATGGGGTAACTAATGGAAAACAAAAAATCCTTTTCTCTCTCAAAGGAGCACGTTCGCTTTGGCATGTGTTTGCTGACCAAGGGAAGGGTGTCAAAGAATCTACATCCTCACAAAAGCATAACAGAAAAAGGAGGGGTGAGGGAGGCATTTAACTTCCAGATTCCTTCCATCAGGGTTAAGATCTGCAGTTATCAGGGCAGGTAGGACATTGCATCCATGGGGAGGGAAGAAGCCAACGGTAAAGTGCACAACTGCTCCTGGCTGTGGCAACCTGCAGTGTGGTCCCAGTGGGGCTGTTGTAAGACTCGGTGAGGAGAAACCTCCGTGGTGTTTCCAGCACACAAGGAGCATGTGAGCAGTGATGGTGAGTCACTGCTGAGCTAAAACAGTGCCTAGCAATGCTGCTGGGTTGAACCATTTTGTAAGCCTCCATGGTACAGACATTATTCTTCCTGTTACTTCTCTTGGCAGCACTAACATGTTGTGACAGTGATGTTGCTGGCTCCTGCTATTAATCCTGCCTTCTTGGAGATGTAAAAATCACACTGTATCTGGGGCAAGATGGCCAGCCAGATTAATCCTTGTGTTGTAGTTAGATTTTCTGAGTCATATCATAATACGATAGCTCTTGTGTGCAGGAGTTACAGACTGGGTGTGATGTGACTTTTTCTTTGCAGCCCAGTGCTTGACCACATTGCCTTCTTATATGAGAGTGTCATTTGTCTCAGTACACCTCTAATTTTTTCATGCCACGATGCATTTCTGATCCATGCTCCAATTTCCTGCCTCATCAATGCAGTCCTCATCCTACCCTTAGCATCTCTGCAGTTACTAAAGCACAGCTGCTCATCCTGAGAGATGTGCACTGGGTGAAATGCTGGTTGTCTTGGGGTACATGTGCTAACCCAGCCAGGAGTTCTGCCTCTTTCTTTCACCCCAGCACTGATGGAGCTGGGACACCATGCTCTCAACCACGCTGTCCTGAGCTCAGTTAAATTCCTCATCTTTGTTGGGAGGAAGTGGCCATATGTGAAGCAGGCAGGTGCCTTGTCTCCTCTCCTCAAAGCACCAGTGAAGGTTTTCATGTGCCACAACCGTGAGCTCATTAACAAAGGCCTCCCCATGAGATCTGTGGACGAGGGGTGCAGGCTGCCTCACACAGGTTGCTCCGCGTATGGTTATTTCCCCCCTCTCCATCAGAACAGCCACGCTGTCTTGTGTGAGCTCCTCTCGCGGTGCTGAGATCAAAAAGCCAACAGAAACAGTGCTGAGGTCAGAGGGGAGGAGGTGCTCTGGGTGCTGCAGCAGGTACTGGCCTGCAGCCATGGGCACTGTGCTGGAGTGTGTGGGCCTGAGAGGAGGCCCCGCTCGCCTGTGTCCCATGGGTGGTGGACAGGGGTGGAGGAGTTGAGGATGAAGCAGTGGAGTACGGCCTGGTAAGCAGGTGGGAGCAAGAGAAGTGTTGGTTTGGTGTTTCTGCTTTGCGTTTTCACCATCTGAATCCGTTTTAATCAATTTAGGGAAAACTGATATGTTGCTGAGTCCGTTTGGTAACTGATGTGGAATCTCCCTGCCCTTATCCCAACCCTGAGCCTCTTCATTCCGTCTTTCCTCCCTGCCCTGTAGGGCCGGTGGGCTGCAGCCTGGCTTCTCCTGGTGCTGCTCTCAGCCCTTCCTCACGCCATGTCCTTGGTTCTTTTCGTCACAAACGATTCTTCCATCACAGACCTGACAGGGCCTCCCCAGGTCAGCTCCTGCTGTCCAGCTGAGAGCACTGCAGCTGCAGCGGATCTGCTTTGGGGCTCTGGATTCTCCGGGCCCCAAGGCCTATGAAGGCCGTGTAACTGCAGATTTTTCTTTATACCGTAAGCAACATACTTAACCGTTTTTCAGTAGTGAAAATGGTGTGCTCAAAAATACTAATGCTACGTAGGAGCTGTGTGTGAGCTTATGATGGCTTTGTGTGCAGCGGATGCGTGCTGCACCCCCAGCTCTGTGTGCACAGATCTGAATGCTTGGATACGTGGTTAAGATGGGCATAAAACTCCTTCCCCAGTGCCTGGTTTTACTCTAGCTGCCAAAGCCGCTTGACTCAAGCAGTTGTGAGAGCCGTTTCAGAAATGTAATGCTTAAGATTTCACTGTGGATTTTTGGCTTCAAAGTGATTTTATTATGTCCCTAGAGCCTGGTTAAATCCTTAGTTATAATGATTGCACACTGAAGGGTGCTGTTACATAGAAATGCTGTCCCATAATGGCTTCGTTGCTGTGGAAAATCCGATGTTATTTGGTCATTCGCTATGAGTTCTCTAAGCCATCAAGACATTTGCCTCAAGGCTACAAACACAAAGCTACAGGCAAAACCCTCTGGACATAATGAGTGGGCATTTATGCAGAACTAAAAACTGGAACAGCTGAGCAGTAGATCTATGAATAGCAAGCATGCCTCGAAGCACAAAAGACATCATTCTGGAATAAAGGGGTTTATAATGGTTCTGACATCTTGTATGTCAAGATCATGCTACGTTGTTGTAACTTTTTTTTTTTGTTTGTTTGTTTGAACCACGTTCCTTAAGTAAGGTTTGAGTAATTAAAGGGTGTGAAGGAAACCCTATAGCTTTACTAAGAATAAAAATTGGGCAACTGACACTTCTGGCAAGATCCATCATTTTGATCGTGCTTGCCAGTGAACGAGCTTATTGCTCCTGTGCTGTTCGTATCCCTGGTTCCACCCTTCAGGACTTCTTAGAGATTTCTTTTTTTTTTAGCAGTTCTAAATTACTTTGTTCTAATATTAGCTGAGAAGTGTCTTCTGATGGAAACAGAAGGGTTGGGCTAAACGTAAACTACAGGGTCAGGGAGTCAGGCAATACAAAGGAGGGTAATAAAATTCAGAGTGATTGGGATCAACAAGGTGCTGAAGGAGGCTAATGTTGGGAAATGTACTGCGGCAAGGTTGCAACCATTTATATGCACTTCCAACTACACGGCAAGAACAAGATGGAAAGGGGTGTTTGTCACTTACACATAAAGAATACCCAAACAGAGTAAAAATTAGAATGAGAGCTGGAGCATGGAATTAGTCTGGAGGGGAAAAGATAAGGGAAAAGGAGCAGAAGGCTACACAAAGATGACAAATTCACATTCTGTGTGTTTTGTATCCATATATGTATGTTCCGTTTCTGAGAAACTATTTACTTCCAGGGCAGTTTCAATATTTATTTATTTTTGCTATGTTTTCGTCCCTCATGCCAACATATGGTTGGACTGGGGGAAGGATGAGCAGCTCTTTGTGACTGGGAAAACGTACAAGTTCAAACAAGTTTTGCAATCCTTGTAAAGTAACCTTGCAAAACCATAGGTAGTGGAGATGAGCAAAGCCCAAATACTGTGAAGTTCCTACAGGGAAACACAGCCAAGGGATTAGGTGCTAATCTCTGACCTGAGAAGATGTGGTGAATGTCTACACTGCAGACAGAACTGCAGCACAGATACCTGAGCTGGTTGTGACTGGTTTATTTGGCAGAATAACCTAGCTCTACTCTTTGGGGTATGGAAAGCAAGTGTCCTTTCCATCAGTGGAGTAAGTTAACCCATGCAGAGATCGATGCTAGGGAGTGCAGAATATATCTTGGCAAAAAATGATAGAGTACGATATAGCTGCAGTCCAAACTTCTTGGCCACAAGCAAATTGTCCTTTTGATGTGTACTCTTACTAGTGGAAAGCATGGTATCGCGCCCACTTTGCATGCTTACCCTGAAGAGAGGCACTACAAGATGTTCAGATATGGAAGGACATTGCTTAAGTTGCTTAGAAAGGAAAGGGGTTAATTTCATTATCCCTCCATCTTCTCACAGCTGAGTGGCAGCTCTTACTGCTGGGAACAGATTCATGTGGCCCAGTCAGAAGGATGACAGCTCCACACCACTGGTAAGTGACAGCTCTGCAGCCACTCTTGGGAAACTAATTGATAGAGCAGCGTGGAAGAACAGGGATGGAACTGTTCCCTTTGTAACAAGCTAAACTGAAGGCAAGGATTTATTCTGGTCAGAGTGCTATCCATCTGCTGCTGTACATGGTGTCAGAAATGCATTCCTGTAACACATTGCATTGAATATTCCTGCTGCAACAAATATGTCACTGTGGCCATGTTGAACTGAATTTTGTTCTGCTGTATGCATGTAAATTGCATTTCAAGTAAAGATTTTTTATTTTATTTTTTTAACGACTGAGGCTTTGGTGGAGAAGATGCAATCTGGCAAAGGGGGAATTTGGCTGATGGGGGACTGAAGTTTACTCCAGTTACTTGAGTCTTCCATCTTTCTGTTTGACTGGAGATCTGTTTTCTTGGCTGTTAAATCTACATCTGGCTGCAAAGGGAAAAATAGAGAATGAAAACACCTGTAGTTTTGTGTACTGGGAAGTAAATACTAAAACATGGTACGTATTGCAATAGCAGAACTAGAAAGACTGAGGTTCGTGTGTGCAGGGGGCCCTTCCGCTTTCCCCATAGATCTCTTAGCACAGAGAATAGAGGGAGGCTGGTAGGCATCTCCTGCTCCATCACTAGAGGCCTCTTAAGAGCAACTGAAGAAAATGTCTGAGTATCAGGAAATCCTTTCACGTTCGTGTGTGGAGAAGGGAGACTGAGGTCTGGTCTCCAGTCCCACATTTATACCTGGTTTATCTTGACTTCCTGGGACCTGACCCTGGTCTTGCTCCTTCACATAAGTTTGTCTGTAAGTGCTCCTACGAAGTTACTGTCTTAATTTCTTGGAAAGGTCGGCTGCTTTCTAGCGAAAGGAAACTCTTCTGAGTAGACAAAGATTACTCCTGCTCACAAAACAATTCCCTTATCAACTCTCTCGTGTACAAACTGCATAATAACAACTCAGCCTGCATAGTGCTGCGAGCTTATTTGCTTTGTGATTTGTGGTCGGATCATTGCATTTCAGCATTTACCGATGAAAGGAAATTACTACAAGACACTCATATTTACATTAATTGTGGCTTTGGGGAGATAGTCCAAAGAAAATTATGTCAAAGCCAATTATTATGTGTCTCCTTAACAATTAGACTGGAACCCAAAGTTTATAAAACAAAAGTTGATTCCAATTGGATTTTAGCTGCTACCTGATATTTTTGCTTTCTGGCAGCTAGGAGGGGGGAGAGGGATTTTCAGCAGCAGCCCCCTGCATTGTTTTTTTTGTTGTTGTTGCTTTGTTTTTTTAAATCCACCTTCTAAAACATTGCAAAGCACATGGCTTGAAGGAGCATGTATGCTAGTACAGGAAAAACTGCTTATTTCCTTCCACTGAGCAGCATCAATCTCTGCTTCCATGGAGGCCTTGTGGAGTGGGTCAGCTTTCACAAAGCACATATTAAGTGGCAGGGTTTCCTCTGTTAAAAACAACAGTTTTCACTGGTTTTGTTTCACCTCGATGCAGCCTCATGCACAGATTTGGCACCCAAAACTCCAATGTATTGCAAGTGTTTTTCATGCATGTCCCACTGGATAGTCCTGTGAGAGTCCTGAGAGCAAACTTCTATTTCAGTTTGAACTATTTCTGGACACAAATTCAATGCCTTTTATAATGTTTGATGTATGATGAAAAGTAATTTAAGGTTTCTTAAGATGACTCATGTGCCAGCATAGTAGATCCAAGAAGCAAACACAGATGTGAGATTTAAATTCTCTTTTGGCATAAAATGCTGCCAGGACTCTTCATGCTACAAACCACAAACTATACCCAATGGAGACCAGTAACACTTTTTTTTTTTTAAAGTGTTGTGTGATTGGGTAGCTTCAGACTTCATAGATGACTGGAGGTATAAATATAAATACACCTTGTTATCTCACTAGATGTTGGCATTGCTTGCATGTCCCTGCTAATGGTGGGATTTGACTCATCAAAACTCCTCTTGTCCACCCCAGACTTTGTGCAGAGGTTCCTCTCATAGGGGAGAAAAACCTCCTGTCAGCATCTAATTTAGGAATGTGTCTGAAGCGAGGCAAAATTAAATCCTTCCCCCAAAATTCTTCTGTAAGAAGGGGGATTTTGGATGCTGTGGGGAGGAGCTCTCAACCCTCTTTCCTTGGATGACCCCATTACTAGACATTACCTTTACATCACTGCACAAGTCATCCAAGCACAGGAATGTGTGTTCTGGCACGGGGCTGGCATGTAGATGTGCTTGTGTTGGTCTTGCTTTGGGGTTACTCTTTGCACTCTTCTACTCATCCAAGTCAAAATGGACAGCACTGTTTGATATGTGCCTGACCATCAAAGGGCTGCAAGACTATAAGTGTAACTGGCTTTAATTATTAAGGTGTAATTTAAATCTTCATGTTTATAGGATAATTGTTTCTTTTTTAATATAATTTAAATTTTGCAATACAAGAAGCAGGCCTGAACTTGTGGATGGAGTGTTGGAAACTGTCTAAGAAGATTAAGGTCTCTTAATTGATTTCACATAAACAGGTGTGACTGAATTCATCAGAAGAAAGTTAAGACTAAATGTATTCTTCTAATTATGCAAAAATTGCCGCAGTGGGTGCTCAGTTGAGCAATTGCCTTCCTTTTCCAAATGGGATGAGTTCTCAGCTGTACATCAAATGGGAAAATTGTCGTTTCCGAAGCAAACGAACCAACCTGTCATGCACTTTATTTTGACAGTCTGCTTTGTTTGTAGATACATTTGCAGTTGTGGATTTGGCAAGAGGACATGGGAATGTCCCTCGTGAGCTGTGCTGTGTCTAATGGTGTGGGAGGACAGGTGTCAAGGCAGGGCTGTGTCATTTTCTAAACTTCAGGAATCGGCATTTATGAAAATCTCATTTAGAGGGCTGAAGTAATAACTCTGAAACACTTCCCACTTGCTCTTAATGTTTTCTCATATGACCTAAGTTATTGTTTCCTTATTTAAACCTAACTTTAGGCTTGGAGATGTGTAACGTGGTTACAGGACATCCTTTGTGTTGTGTTTGAAAATAGCCAATATTACTCTTCGTGCAGCCAACAAACATGCTTATTTGTTCTGCTTATTGTACTGCACTCTTTACCACTTGTCTTTCCTAATCATACATCTCAAGAGAACGAGAAAGAATTGATGTGTTACATAGTTGTAGACAGGCTAAAAGCTCTGTTTTTGAGATGTTCATCTTAAAGACCACCTGGGTGTGACAGTGAATTGCGTGACAAGACACAAGTATCGCAGCGCAGCATCATGAAGGCCCTGCAATTACTCAGTGGTGCTCCTAACAAAACCATTTGCTGATGAAACAGTTCTTTGAGTCTCTAAATTGAAGGATGACTAGTACTTAAGGTGTGTTTTCAGAGACAAATTTGCACATAGATGGTGATCTAAAATTAGTTTAGTTACTTAAACTACTGTTTTGTAATAGGGAAGATACTGTCTGTAACATTACAAATTAATTTAGAAAATCGTACCCCACTTGTATTTGGTTAAGTTTGAGAGCTAAATGCAGACTTAAATCAACTGGTAGTGACATAGCACCCTGATCATGCCCTTTACTCAAGTTGAAGGGAACAACTATAGGGTAGTAAGGAACATGATGTTAATAGCTGTGCTCCAAAAACCTAATTGAATCTCTACAGAGTGTTTGGAAATAATCTTCCAAGCACAGATGTGCAGTTTTATATTTATTAGTAAAGATATTCACCGTCCATCCAGGCTTTCAGCACAATTTTCTTAAGTCAAAATACTCTAAAATATCAACCTTATTCTCATGGGATCCCAGCAAGAAAATCTGTTTCTGTCAGAGTTCTGGAAAGCTGCACTGGCTCACTTGTTGAAGGCAGATTGATGTTATGCTGTTGCCAGAAGAAAAGGATAAACATTATAAATGGACTACGCTGTGCAGAAGAGATCAAAAGTAATCTGTTGGGCTTAGCTGATGCTTTTCCAACACCAAAATCTCTATCTAGATGAAGGTCCTGCACCTGTGGAGGGTCTGAACCAGATGAAGAGCTTCTTGGAGAGGAAAGAAGAAAATAAGAAATCTAGGAAGTGGAGTGTACAAGGAAAGGCCAAACGAGGTTGTGTTGCTCGCAGACAAGGCCTGGAAATCATTACAAGCCTCTAGAAAGAAGGAAGATAATTTGCTGTTTCTGTCCATGCAGCCACAAGAACCAATTTATTGCATATAAAGCAGACATAAGGAAAGTGCTTCATAGTAATAAGGGGATATTTGTAGTAAATTGTGAGCTTCAGTTGAGGAATAAGTTGACAAACATCAGTCTGGAATTAGAAAGAAAAGAGCAGGTTGCCTGAGATCCATTCCAGCTGGTTTTTCTACTGATTTTATGATTTGTTTTTTGCTTAATAACTGCTCCAAGCACTCCTACACCATGAGTTGAAATGATTTTTCATTTAAAGGATTGTTGCTTCAATTAAACCTTCCTTTAAATGGAATATGGTCCAAAATTTCTTCATCAGTTCCCTGTCAACTTATCCAGAAAAGTTGCGTGTTGGTGAAATAAAGGCATGGGACAGAACCCACTGTTCAGGAGGAAAGGAGGACTTAAAAATAATAAAAATCTTAAATTATACTGATATAGAAAAGAATGATTCTTCACTTTACAATAAAAATAAAGTAAAACAAACAAAAAAATGACAAAAATCCAACAACAAAGAAACCCACAAAAAAAAGCAACCTGTTCTGGGCCATCTCTATTTCAGACATCTCCTTCAGGCTGAGTTTTGGCTGTTCTACAGAGGAACTGCTGTCTCCATCCATCCATCCAGCTTCATTTCATCTCTGGAGGATATGAGCGCCCCAGTTCCTTTGCTGCTTTGAAAACCCAAGCTAAGCATTAATTGAGACAGTCAAAAGCTGCCTGGAAAGGCATTGGAACTGATAGGATTTAAGCATGTGCTTTCAAATATTTAGATTGCATACATTTGGATAAATTAAGTACTTCATAGTTATGTGCTGCCTAGCATGAAACTTGTTTGATTTGATCAAAACAAGATTACTTAGGTTCCCAACTCCCTGCTTTTATGCTGACAATTAACAAAACACTAAATTAGAAGCTGCTATGTGATAGTTTTAAGCAGGAAAGTAGTTGTATGAAGCTTGAACAGGTAGGCATCTTTTGTCAAATTCAAGCATGCTGCTGCATGGCTTGTGTATGAAAAAGGAATACATCCTTACTCATTTGAATGCAAACCAGTTGTAGGGAAAACATCTTCAGGGCATGGCGACAAAGGGGGAAATGATTGATTGAAATTGGATTAGATAAATCACTTGGAAACTGAAGTTATTTTCCACATCCTCTTCAATTGATTAAAAAGCAACACAACAAAAACTGAAATCATTTTGGTCTCAAAGGTGTGAAGCTATACAGGAATTGCTGGTACTTTTCAGCTCTTGGAAGTGCTTAGCTCCTGGGCCCCTGCCCCGTGATACAACCCAGTCTGGTACAAGCAGTTCTGTAAAAGGTGTAATTTTGCTTCCCTTGTTTTAATGATTAGGAGTCCTATAGTTTTCAAGTGATCTGTACTGTACAATTATGTGTGTTTTGGTGGAAATGTTTTTTTTTTAATTAGTTTCATTCTCATGAGCTAGCTCGACTGTTGTGTTAGTAAGCAAGAGCGTTGCATTCTTTCATCAGGCTGCTTACCTTTCAAAATCCAACTTTGTTTCTATTAAGAAACTGAATCAGAAATCATTATACAAAAACAAAGTTCCTCAGCTTTGGAGAAATTACATCCGTAACCAAGCTGTGTTTTAAGGCTCGTTACCAGTCACTGGATAAATATATCCAAACACTTTTATAAACCAAAGGAATGGATGTGTGAACCTGGACTCTGTGTCTTCCTGCTTGTGTGGTGGCAGTGGCGAATGGAGCTATGGTCTCTTATCTGTGTGTGTGGCAGAAGAGAGACTAGAAACAATAGCTTGAAATTTGAGGTGAGATAGGCTATTCAATTTACCTTAAAGAAGAGAAGCAACAAAAACCACAGAAACAAACAACAATGAAACCGCACACCAAAAACCACCTTGATCGATTTCAAGGAGCCCGGGAGAGTGGGATAAACCAGGCTGCATTTTGAAACTGTAGGATCATAAATCTTACTACAGACTCTTGTTGAGAGGAAAACTATAGAGGCTGTTGTTGGGCGTTGGGTTTTTTGTTGTTTTTGTTGGGGGGGTGGAGAGCAGTGTGTAAAATAGCAGGAATTCCAGGGTTGGGTGCATGTTAGTTGTTCCGTGGGAATGTTGCTGGCTGTCTCTGGAACTGCAGATTGAGATATTATTGTGTAAATGAAACATCAGGTATTCATTTTCTACACAGGAGATTCAGTAATTACTGCACTCGCACTGTAGATGACAGCTGTTATCATTCTGATGAAAACAGCCCTAAATTAAAGCACTGTCCCTTTGCATAGATTTCTGGCAGAAGCAAATGTTAATTTTTTTTGGTTGGTCAGCCTCATTCCTTGGGTCCTCTGACAGGTATAAATAAGGACCAGGCCTTTGTTTCTGTTTTTATTAGTGCTCCCTGGCACGCTGGGAGTTTTGCAGTTGAGAGGAGCAGACATGCAGTGAATTCCTGCTGGCCATGTGAATGTCCACGGTGTTCAGGCTTCGGCTGAACCGTGGTGCTTGGAGGAGCCCTACTGATGGCCACAGCCGACCGAGATTTACTTTTTTTGTATAACGTGGAAGAGGACAAAAAAGATTAGATGTAGAGGATCCACTTCTAGCACAGATATCCGCTCCCCAGCTGGCACACCCAGACAACTTTGCCCTCCTTTTCCGGCTGGAGAGTGGAGTGGCTCCCACGGATTAACTTGGTGACATCTGTTTGGGTAACACATGGACGAGATGGGGAGATGCGATTCGTACACCTCTGTTTTCTCTGTAAACCTTTCCCAATTATAGGAGATTAAAACCTTTATTGTGTCATTATTTTGGGCTGGCTGGCAACTGCCAAGCACAGCCATGCTCTGCAGATTATAAATCAAGAAAAGAATGAGTCAGTTAAAATGGCACGCTTGCCATACGGAGTAACTGCTGCCTGTTAGCCTTACATGGGAAGGTTTTCAGATTTATGCCAAAGCCAGGTGATGGTCTCCATGAAAGGGGAAGACAGGGCTGGAAAGAAGCCTTGACACACATCTGTGCTGCGAGGAGTCAAGCAGCAAAACCCAGGGCTTCTCTGCTGCTCTAACCAGGGGTTCGTGTACGTCCTGCCTGTGTCTGAGGCCCCAGAGCATCCCATAACTCGCTCAGTTCTTCATAACTTTTCTCGCAATATCCTAGCAGTCACTCTTGATTTCTGTTACAATTAATAACCCAGTGGTATGACTTGGAGCAGAAGCTGCCTCTTCCTGTTACTTGAACTTGGAATAATTTGTTTTTAAAGAACCATAATCTATGTCCAAGAGCACTGTTCTGCAGACTACTGTTAAACAATATATTGTAGTCACTGCTGAGTGCTGAGTTCCATCAAAAGATATAGGATGAAAGGATCTTGAAGGGAAAAGAAAATATAGATGAAGCCCTGGGATTTGAGAGCTCTTATTTAAGGCAAAATAAGTAGTACACAGCTTGAAGGTCAGAAGGAGAGGGCTGAGGGACTTCCTGGAGAAAAAATGGATCTGCTTGGGGTTCAGAACTTCATTCTTATACTGGAAATTGTCCCTAAAGCAAACAAAAAAGTCACTGAATTATCCCCAGAAACAAAGCAATCAAATCAATTGAAGAACAACATTGAAGGCAATGATAAATCATTTATTTAGTAAAACGCAATGCATGTCCCAAAGCAGAGCAGCAACAATAAAAATTCTCTTGAGCAAACATTGCAAAAGAAACTTTAAATGTAGCCAAGCCCTCTATCTGCGTAAGATGCTCTGCTGCGAACGTTAGCTTTCCTGCAGTCTTCCAGCAGCTTGCTAGTAAGTGAACCAGACCTCTGCTTTTTTCTGAGGCACAGAATTTTCTCCCTCACATTTTACAGATGAGAATGTTCTGGTGCTTAACAGCATTCTGATTTGTTTTTCATCTGACTAAAACTGCAGGGATGGTGTGAATATTGGCTGTGGATAGCGTTATTCCGAGCTATGGGAACTTCACACATCCCTCCAGAGAGGGAGACGTGATGGTGTGCTCCTGTGCCAATGCCCTTCAACTCAGGTCTGAAGTTAACTGAGGTTTCCAAGACAGAAATCCTTTTTTTTGGGGGGGAGGGCTTGGGGGTGTTCTTCTTTGAGTGCACGAAACGTGTTAGGGCTCTCTCCAAACAAACGTGCACGTCCTGATTTTAGGCTGCCTTGCTTTAATTTAGTTTCTCTTAATGGCTGAGCAGCTTGCATGCTTCTTGAGGGGTGTGCTGGGAGCAGGAGAGGGGAGCCCTGTGCTCACCCCGGGCAGCGTGCTCCTGGCCTGGCTGCAGTGGGAGCTGCTGTGGGGCTGCAGGATGCACTGCTGCCGCTCCCTGTGCTCCGCTGTGCCCTGGTGTAAGCAGCTGCAATTTTGGGTTATATTCTAACTTCACCATTTCCTGGCTATTCCTACCGTTTATTTATTCCTGCCTTTTATTTACATTAATAGAAGTGCAGGCAGAGGTAGAATTGAAGCTTAAAAAAAAATTCAAGCCAATACTTGCAGTTGTTTTTTTTTTGTTGTTTTTTTTTTCCTGAGATATTTTCACAGCTTTAATATTCAAACGCTGCTTTTGCTAATTAAGTTTTCTTAATTATATGATTTGCAAGATTAAAAGGCCACTGCCAATATAAACCGCATATTGCCCCTAAACTGTTAGATTATTAAATTGAATTTTTTAAATTAATTTTTACTTGCCATGATTTGTATTCTGTTTGTTCTGTGCTATTTTAGGCTTGGATAATAAATATCATGTCAGTCTCATACTCGTTTGTGGACAATTCCAAGTTTTCAGTGCTACAGGGTAAGGGTTTGAAAGGCAACAGTACCATTTTTTTGTTTTGTTTTACAGAATTGTTTTCTTAATTCTATTCATTTTATGCGTTACAGAAGACTTTTATTTTTAAACAAAATAGAAAACTGTGCTAAATATAATTTGACAGCATCCCTTGAAATGATATTCTTGTTTATGACAGTGTAGAGCAGAGGCACAAAAAGTCAGAGGTCACTTTTTATATGCAGTAGATTCTCATATATTCAAGAATGTCTGGATGTGTAAAGTGTCTGCACAAGACTGAGTCATCCCTTCTCTGATGGGATTTCTCTAGGCTATAGCTGTAAGAACTGTTTGTGATAAGGACCTCTCTCTGGCAACGTGTTCTGCCACCCCACGTGTCCTGTCTGAACCACCCAGCTACCTGGCAGTGACCATGCCCATCTCAGAGACTGCAGCTGGGTGAGTGAACACAGCAAATGAGCTGAGTATAGCATGGGAGCTCATTAGGCTGAGCCAGCAGAGCCATACCAGTATGGGAATAGCACCTTCATGGCTCGTCCTGCTCCTGGGGACTCCTGCTCGGAGTGGGACACGCTTATATGGAATGAGTGGAAGTGATGAGATTATAGCCATAGGTGTCTGAAGTGTAGAAGGCAGTTTGGTGATGCTGGCTCAGAGGACTGGCTCTTAGGTTGTGCTCGTTTCTGCAGAAGATTCTTCCAGTGCAAGAGTTTCAGTAACAAGTTGTGCTCGAGGATCCGTTCTCAGTGGATGATCAGCAACATAGATGGCTTGCTGGTGTGGTTTTAGATGGCCTGGAGTGTTCACATTGCAGGGATCCCAGAAGCTGCCATCCCAGCTTGGAGTGGCAGTGTCCTGTTGGTGTAATGGGGAAGAGAGAGCCTCATTGGCTGCAAAAGCAGGGGAAAAGCCAAGCATGATCCTCAGGTGTACAGCGGTTTCATGGATAATAATAAATCCTTGTCAAAAGCATTGGTAATCAGTACTAGGAACTCAGCCTTTAGATCAAGAGCACAGAGTATTAATAACATTTCAGTTTTGGCTCCTCTGTGCTTGCTGTGTTGGGCAAATGGTAAGCAGTGCATGGTGCTTCATGGTGAGCAGAAGCTTGCATAACTGCTCATTGTCAGCTTATTGTGTAATGGAGGAAGGCTGAGATTCCTTAGCAAAGTTCCTTATTATACATTTTCTTTAAAATGAAGCTGCCTTTTGAGGAGGGAAGAAATGGAGTGTTTAAATGGTTTTCCTGTGGGGTGGGGAAAAAAAAAGAGTAATTCCTAGTTGCATTTGTTTTAGGGGGTGAGAGGGAGTTGAAGGCATGGCCACATATCTATCTTGAATGCAAAGTTGATTTTTTTTTTCTGTATAGAGTAAAACCGAATGTTTCAACAGGACGTGCTGAGCATATGAATGTGGTCTTAAATATTAGGAAGGAAGACTTTTCCTTGTAAGAAAATAGTCAATCGTTTTGGCATCTGACAGAAACATGATGTATTTAACAAAGCATGAGATAGTGGGTTTGGGGGGCACGGAGGGAAACTTTGTGTCAGTTCATGACTTCCTGAAAAATCACACTGAATACACACACCATGTGTGAGCACACACAGAGGGATGACGGTGCAGACATGCCATTGGCTTTAGACACTGTCTTGATAAGGACTTTTCTCAGAGCCAAGACTGAGCCCCTTTCAGAAGACTGCCTTCGTTATGCTGCTGTCCCAGTTTATGAGGACTTCTTTTTCCACTGCAAAAGATCTTGGATTGAGGGATTGTCCTGATGATCTGTTCAGTGTTCCAAAGGGGCTGATTAATCTGAAAAACCCAACAAGACAGCTGAAACCACTGCCAAAAACTGTCATCCGTTCTGTTTCCTCAACTGCCAGCTTTCTGTGCTTTTGCTGCAGAGACAGGTCAGCTCTTAAAGATGCAGCCTGACATGTAAGGCAGAAACAACAGGATAACTGATGGGGGAGTAATTTATGGGTCCCTTTTTTTACCCTCTTTTCTGTCACTTCTCAGTATTGGTGTGTATCTCCCGAGGTTGTACGAAACTCAGAACTACCGCTGATCCTTGAATGCTGAATGCAATTAATCCAGCAGCAGAGGATGGAAACCTTGAGGAGGGGATGTTGGCCCTCAGAGGTCAACGTGATGGAGTTTTGCATGGCTTGCTGTCTGTGCATCTAGCAGCACACTGGTTTCTGGTGATAACAAATGAGAACTGGGTTTTCCGTATGCACATTTCCTTAAGGCACTGAACAATTTATTTCTTTATTACTGAGAATACACGAGAGTGTGAATGCTGATGACTAAGCAAGAGATGAGGAGGCTCCTTGGCCTTTGAAGGAAGAGATTTTAGAGCTCTGGAAAGAGTAGAGTGACCTTGCCATTCCTTGCCAGACCCAGAGCATGTTCCTGTAGGGCAGGGTAAGCTCCTGTCCCCCTCTTGTGGCTTGGTGCACAGGGATCAAGGGGGGGTGGGGTAGCAGCTGCCAGCCCTGCAGCGGAGGTGGGCACCTTGGCAGGCTTGGGGCTTTTCTGGGGGCCAACCTGAGTGCCAGGCTGTCATTCCCTAAGTATTCTCTCCAACTATCAAAAGCGAGGTGGAGTGGGGGGAGGAAGGAGAGGGGCAGAGAAAACTGGATAACTGCAATCGAAAGCTTGAGGGAGTGTTTAATGGAGCCATTAATAAATGACTCTGGCAGCCAATGGGGCATAGCCTTTGGTCTCATGCCTTGCAATACTCCAGAGGCACACTGTAATGAACCCATAAAACCTGCCCCATCAAGTCTTAGCGCTTCAGCACAAAGCAATCCTGAATTTAATGCATGGTGGATGGCCAAGTGGTGCCTAGGTAAACACCTAGGATGGACAGTACTGAGTAAACCTTATTAATTTTTTTTTTAATAGGAAAACCTTCGACTATTTTTAGAATTTTAAAGAATACCTAGGTATTCTGGATGAAGAAGAACAACCTTCTGAACTTCAGTTTGCTGGGAAACCTCTGTGTTAACCCCAAACTGATATGCAAATGGTGAAAAGTATAAATGTCTCCAAGAGCGTTTTGCTGTGTTAGCAATGCGTTTTGATCCTGAATGCAGCTAGGGAAAACAGCACATTATAATAGCAATCTTTACTGTTCTAGATCCTCAGATAGTATAGTGCAGGGTGCTAAAGAAGCCCCTAAATAAAGATAAAGTTTGATTAAATTCACTCCCAGCGAACTGGCTCGGTTGTGCCAATTAACTTGGAAATGCAGCAGTGTTTTATTGCTTTAGGAATGAATGGTACTTATTGGCTTCTTATATAACAGTTTGACTTCCTCATCCAGTCAGAAAATTGAGCATCTGTCAGACCGTCAACCCATAAATGTCTTCATTAGATCTGATAAACAGACCATGGCAAGCCTGAAAGTTGGAAGGTACCACCCTTCTGCCTGGGGAGCTGGACTCACTTAACAAGCTGAAAACGAGGGAGCCATGTGAAACAGGGAGAGCACTCAGGGTGAGTGATACAGAAGGGCTGCTCTGAGATGTGCCAAGGTGCACTGCTGAAATAACTGCTCTCAGGACTGGAAGGGATTCTGCCCTCTCCCTGTTACAAACAAAACCTTGGTAAGTGACAGATTTGGGAAGCTGTCCCCAGACAAGAGTTGTTGGATGTAGTCCCAGTGAGGTTGGGCTTGAGTCTGTTGACAACTGAGAACTCAGATTGTCTTGGATTTGAAGGAGCTCTGTGACCCAAAGAATGATTTTAGCCTCAGCCTGTGTGGTGTTTGCTGGAGGAGCTCTTTCTGAGCTCTCCTGTTGCCTTGCCTCTGAGTGTGCTGCTCCTGCCTTTGGGACAGCACGGAGAATTTGTAAGACAAGGCAAAAGTCCACAAAAGGCTGCTGTATCAGAGCAGCCCTCGCCCAAAGTGGTGGTGTAGTTCTACCTGACCTCAGTGCTATTAAGTCCATTGGCAGCAGACATGCTGACAATACTACAGTAGAAAATGGAAGTCCTTATTCCCACAGGAATGCATGGGTGCTTTATTATTTCCACTGATGAGCTTTTACATGCTTGTACTACTGAGTCTTCCTTCAAAGTGAGGAATTCTTTTTCATCTTCCAAAAATTCCTACCTGGCTCTGGTCTCTGATAAATCTTTCCCCTCAAATGAAGCTGCTGCTGTTGCACAACCTTTGGTCTTGCAAAATGCAAAGCCATCTGTTACAACCTCAATTACAGGTTAGAGGAGACAGAAACCTATTTGATGGTCTGTAACAGCAGGACTTGCCTCAGCTGTATGTCTGAGTGAAAAGAGCCAGCCTTTATGACAGTGGCCAGGTTGAGAATGAAGGATTTTATCTATTAATGAAAACTGAGAAGTAGGAAAATCCGAAAATCCTGACATAAAATCAGACTTACGTTTGTGTATGTGTGTTTGTTTTTAGCTACCAATGTCTGCAAATAAGTGCTGCTCCACATCTTAAGAATCCATACTGTTGTGAAGCAAAACTCCAGGCCAGTTACAACCCCTCCAGTGGCTCTGTATGTGTTGCCACTGAGGCAAAACCATTTAGATTCTGTTGAGTCCATTTTTGGCAAACATGACCTAAGCAAAATAATCTCTGTGCTGTGTGTGATGGAATCAATAACTTGTCAGCTTTGACTTTTACTGGGAGATTGATACTTGGTAGACTTTCTCCTTTAAAGCTGGAATTACTTGATTGAGGAAAAAAGTTTTAATTTAACTCCTAACTGCAGGAAAAAAACGAACCAAGCTATTGCTCTGTATGCAAAAAAAAAAAAAAAAAAAAAAAATCTCTGACAAACACGAAAGTGCTCAGGTTGTATTTCTTCATCTATTTTAATATATAAAGAATGAAGTGAGAGCAGTAAATATGGTAACTACAGCAATCTCGCCTAGTCCACTCTTCTGTTGCATTCTTGTTATACAATAGTGAGAGGCACTGCAGTGAGCACTGTTGAAAGATGGGGGATTTAAGAGACAGCTGTGATGGTTGGGTTGGATTGCTGCCTATATTTGACTGTATTTATTATTCTACTTCTATTAAGGTGCTTAAGTTTGAAATTCAGAGTTGGGTTTAGACAAGAAATAAATATCTAGTCAGTTGTGAGTACATGTCTGTTAGTGATTAGTCATCACTACATCTCTAAAGAGTTGGATTTAGCAGCAAATTGTTAAAATTCCCACAAATGGAGGACAGCATAGTGAAAAAGTTATGTTTTATTTTGTTGCTCTTGGCTGGTAATGTAACCTGAAGCGATTCAGCAGGCCAGGAGGAGAGAGATGCTCATGTGTCATATGGGGATGAGCTGTTTAGGACTTTCCTTTCTTGCAGGTGCTATTTCCTGTAGCTCACCTGTCAGGATCCAGGGAAAAATGCACAGGTAAAAGTGCAGGGAAGATACATCAGTGGTACTCATTAGCAAGAGCTGGTAAAGTCTCAGGGAGGGGGTTCCCAGCTGCTCTGCAGGCCCTGGGTCTAGTTGTTCAGCATGTCTGGGGCTTGGCTGTGTGTCTGGAGAGGCAGGGAAGGGTAGAACACTGATTTCAGCTTTGGGCCACTACTGCAAAGGAGACGTCTCTGTATGCACCAATTTCTTTTTTCTCAAAACATTAACCAAGAGGATCTCAGTACATTGTGTGTTTCTGACCGATGCAGTACATTATAGTGCAAATGAAACTTGTCATTCTCATTTTTTTAGAGCATGAAACATCATTGTTTTTTTTTCCCTCTTCAAAAGCATTCTAAAGAATGTTTCCACAGCTACAAAGCAAAAAATGCCTGCTTTTTACCCCAAAAGTTTCAGTACAAAACAAAACTGTTAGAATCTCTTCTCACCCTCATCAGAGAGTATTTTTCTGCCTAAATAAATCCTGCAGCAGCTTTTGTATTTATTTTTAATTTTTTTGCTCTAACTCAGGATGGAGAAGGGAAAAAACGCTGTAGCAAACTGGTTCTTTATGCCTGTTCCTGCTGCTGAGGGAAAGAAAGCCTTCTCCCCAAGCACTTCAGCCAGGGAAAGCCCATCCAGAGAGTAGATGCTAATTGGGAGTGTGGGGAAATCAGGGTTCCCGACCCTGCCACATGCACTCCAGGTAACCTGGGGCATTTCTGCTCACAGGTGGGGCTCCTGGAGCCCTGTCCCTCCAATAGCTAGGCTGGGGGCTATCAGTCATGCTCTCAAGGAGCCCCTGTACTGCCTGCTGCTCTGGTGTCACTGAAATTAGATGCCTGGAGCTCTTGGTGGAGATGGCTCTTTCCCTTCCCGTTTCTCCTCCTCAGGCTCTCTCATGCTGATTTTTCAGGAGCATTTAAATACATCACATATAGAGAACCACCAGGGACTTTGCAAGTCTTTTAAAATTGACGTGGACAACATCCAGGTGTTGGTGTGAGTGGTACTTACTGCACAATGAGAAGTTCTTCTTTGGGAGACTCTGTCGTTAGAAATGTAGGGCCTGTTAGACTGGAGGATTAATGACTGGGAGACATGTTTGTAAAGTACTTTTCTTGCTGTTGCTGTTGACACTGTGTGGAGGTTATGAAACAACCTACCTGAAAACTCCATGGCCCGTAATTTTGGCAGGGTTGAACTGGTAGGATGAATTTCCTGTTCCTGCCCTTCCAGATTAACCCATAAGCATGATTCCAACCTCCTGACTGCCTCAATGGAGGCTCTTGGTTTCTTATTTGGGAACTGCTGTGTAGCCACAGCTCTGAGTGCAGCCTGGAGAATTGCTCGCTGGATATACTATAGGGCATATAATTCCTGAATGCTCTTTTTTTGATTAAACTAACTAGATTTTGGATATTTCAAGTGGGGCAATCGAAAGTTGATTATCCTTGAGAATCTAAGTTTTTTGCTCTACTCCAGCTATTTAAACAAATAATCCCCTTTGTCCATCTATCCCAAATGAGCACACAAACAAAAAAAAACCCATCTTACCAAGGTCTTGTAAAGATAAAATCATTGAGGTCTAGGAACCGGTCTGGTTAAACAATATTAAGGGCTATTTAAAAGCTCAGAGAGAAACAACTCCACTTTGCCAGTGTTCTAAATATGCCAGGCATTAAATTAGTCTTGGGGCATCTTAGACAAGGAGAGGATTCCTGTTTCACCCACACTCTCTGTCCCCTGTGCTGAGCAGTGAAGGCCTGTGGGGACAAAATAACAGTATTTAAGTGGACGTGGATGAATTTCATCACTCAAGCTTCTTAAAATTAAAAAACATGATAATTCAAGCATCTCCAAGCTTCTGGAGTCCTGATTATGCAACTGCAGAACATCATTTTCTTCCTCTTTTGGTGAGTAACTAAATATTTGCACTGTGGTATTACTGAGGAGGCACAGGCGTTCAAATGCAAAGCTAGGTGCAGTTCCTGCCCCGACTTGTAGGAGTTTTTCTGATGAAATCCTCTGCTAACGATAAGACTTGTGTATTCGCTTGGTTATTTTTGTTCTTCTGATCGTTCTTAATATAAATATTATAATTAATACAAGAAAAAAAAAAACACCTATCTGAACCTTTGCAATGGTGCATTTCTTTGACCCAGAGACAAAAGTCCCCAGGGTTTGCCTGTGTCCTTCCCCCAGTGCTGAGCAGGGTGCAGATGAATTCACTGCCCCCCACAGCAGTCCAGCACAGCATTTCTGCAGGGAAAAACGTGGCCAAACTATTTACACTCACCTGAGTTGTATGTCACTGTGTAGTGGCCAACCTTTCCAAAGGCAGAAAATACTGCTCAGGTTGGAAGTACCATCTCTAAATACCTCGTATTCCTTTAGGAGTTGCTTCACTGTTTGAAATGCACTTTCTCCAGCCCACACAATGGGATGTCCTACGTTTGTTTGTTTTCCTTTGCTGTCATGCTTGGAGCTAACTGGGTGCAGTGTGAGTGGCTGTGGGTAAGCTGCAGCTCTGTGATACCAGGCTGGCAAAGCAGTGACCATGTGCAGCTTGCCTTGCATCTTGATGGGTTCTTCCAAACTAAGCAATGCCATCCCTTGAAAACTTGTGCAATCCTGCTCCTAATCCATGCATGAAGACATCCGTGGTGTTTACATAACATTTACTGTGCAGCACGGAAAAGGCATGGTTCAGTTCCTGCTGTCATACAGATGAGTCACCTTTGAGTGACAGCCTTGCTAGATGTGCAGTTTGATTCCAGCTGAGAAAACTCAGCACAGGAGATCTCAGTTGTTGATTGCATTTCCAGGTCTCTGTTTTCCCCCCTCTCCTGCCCTGGTCTAAAATTTATAGGAAAAAATATGAGTGGAGGACTGTTAAGGTATGAAACACTTTACAGACCTGAAAATGCAATGGTGGATTCAGATGACTCTTGCTGACTGTGAATCTTTCTATTGATACTTTCAGGGAGCTCTGAAATAATAGTATAGTAAAAATAGCAATAAGTAATAGTAAAAGTAATAGTAAAAGTAGTAATAGTAATAATAGTAATAAGCTCTGACTGTTGGAATATCACCTTGAAACTTCCCATCCCCTCTCTCAGTTGAGATGCAAAGCACTTGCAGCTTCCTAAAGAAGACTGAGAGTAAATAAAGAGATGAAAGATGTTTAATAGCGAACGCTTTTCGTGAAACTAAAATTACAACCTCTATTTTAGCAAAATATTCAGGGGGTTTTGTGGATTTTTTTTTGTCAATTAATGGAAAATAATGAGGGGGCTTCAGTTTTTTTTCTTTTGTTTTCTCTTTATATAAAGTTATGCAGCAGTTTGCACTTGTACGCAACTATACAAGTATTAAAAGTTACAGTGAAATTGGTTGGAAAATAATGGGCTCAAATACAGCATAGAGCAACTTTGGAAGTTGTGATATAAAAAAAAGCCACAGAACCCTCCAGCACAGAGCATTTGAGGCCCGCCGTCCTTCGTTTGCATTCACGGAAAAAGGTCTTTCTTGCTTCCCTGCAGAAATGCTCTGCTGGAGCTGGCAAATGCTCAGAAACTCAGTGCCTACCAAAGCCCTGAAACCGAGCCTGTCCCAGCACACCTCCGTGGCATGAACTGTAAATACACTGGTTCTCCAAGGAAGTGACTGAATCACCACTGAGCTATCTTTGCACACTCCTGTTTGGGCTTACTGGGCTTTTTTTTCCTTTTCTTTTCTCTTTTTTTGAACAAAGATAGGATTCTTTGGTTGTTTTGCACCTTAGTGCCTCAACACACACTCAATTCTGAAGTACTGAGAGAGAAGTTTCCAATTTCTTCCTTGCTTAAAACTGTTTGAAATAGCTTCCTGACAATGTGGTACAAAACTGAATGAGCAGGAAAGGGCTCCTGGATGAGATGTTCTGATACGTGGGTGTTTTTTCTGGCTGTGCACTTTTTATGACTGTTTGGTGTGCAAAATTTTAGCAAGTTCAGTAATGTGAGTAACCAGCAGCTTCTGAGTCCAGACATTCACTATTGGGAATGACCTTTCCATTTGCTTTACTTGTTCACAAGACTTAGGAAGGCAGTAGTGATGGTAGGAGCTGACTTTGCTAATACATGTGAAAAAAGCCTTGTAAGACTGTAAAGAAAACATTGTGCAAGCCAGAGGGTTGCCAATATTCTGTGATCCTGAAGTGGTCCTCTGGATAATGTCAGCATTCAAATTTGTTACACTGAAAATTAACAGGAAAAAAAGTGAACCTCCTTCTAACAGAGGTTTTGTGGAAGGATGCAACTCTTCCTGCTTCAGGATGGAAGTAATGCTATCCTTAAATGATGAATGAGAGATTTTTATTTTTCCTTCCAGTGCGGAGAAGTAATTCTGTGATGAAATACTGCATGGTGTCTCTCTGCATGTGGCCAGAGTCAGGCTTTGTAGGAGTCAGGATGCAGGGCTGTCTTCAGCTGACCTTGTCCAGCAGTTTCTGTGTTGGCCAAGCTTTGTGGTGAAATGGCTGAGAAGGGAAAATTCTAAGTCTGTTTTTTTTGTGTTTATTTTTCTCTCAAGTCTCACCAGTTAAATACAGAGTTTGGTAGTGCATGAGCACTTTACGCTCAAATTAAGACTCGAGTCTACCAAGCAAAAATATTTTTCCAGCATCCTCTAGAAAGCAAATGAACTTTCACAAGACTGCATGACTTCAGGCTACACAGAAGGTACACACACAGCCCTGAGAATGGAATTTGTGAACTCTGTGGCAAACAGATGAAAAATCTGATAGACGTTGGGCATCACACAGAATTGTGGCAAAGCAATGGCAGAGTGGTTGGGGTTGACAACTAACAACGTTACAAAGCTTTGACAGAATAAGAACTTACATGAGGTGTCAATCATCCTTCCCATGCCACTTCCAATTTGTCTTGCTGTTGGAGGACATCCGTCCCCGATGGCATCTGCAATACAGCTATCAATGTCACTGAGCCAAGGACAGACAGCACCAAAGGAGCAGAGTGTGGTGGTGCATGCAGTTGTTCCCATGGTGCCTGTGGAAGGCACAAGGATGAAAAGGGGGAGAACAAATGTCCTCTGCTCTGAAGTGGACTGAGGTGCAGAGCAGTAGGTGGGGACATGGCTGGAGCTGTGGCTTTCTTGGTTTGGATATGCCAAACCTTTTGGCTGAATTATCTTCTTGACAACTTCTGAACTGAAAATCCAAGGGTGCTTCTAAAGTGTTCTAAAGTATTGTGGTCCCTGATTTCTCGCTGATGCTAAACTAATTAACAAATTATGGGCAATTTGGTTTCTTGGATTGAAAGGTTAGAGGTTGCGAGGGAGACCTGGTGCCCTATTTAGGAGGGAGGAAAGTGACATTGCCAAACCTGCCTGAGATAGCAGCAAAATTCCAGAGCTCAGCTCCCCAGTCTGAAGCTGCTGTGACTGTGTCCCCTCCAGCCCCAGTGACTCCATGGCCTCATTTGTTTGCACAATTGTCTTCAGCATATGCAAAGTCCTACCTTGCAAAGCTAGCCACATATGATGGCTTCAGTAATGGCAGTGGTGAGCTGGGTGCCTGTGCTGTCTGCACGTATGTGCTCTTATCAGCATCTTACTGAAAAGACTTCAGATGGGAGGGAGGGAACGCTATTTTTTGCAAGTCTGCATAGGTTATATTTCATTTAATCAATTTTAATTTCCATAAGAAGCAAATATACAAATATCTGACTGCCACCGAAGTACAGACTAATCCTCCACCCTCTTCCTTTGCTCCACAATCCACTGCTGTGGGTGTTGTTCACCATGTTTGTACTGGGGGGAACACAGGTTGTTCTGCATCTGGCAGAGGTAAGACAGCTGCACTATCTGTGCCCTGGAGCAGTGTCTGAGTGTAGCAGTGACAACTGGCAGTGGAAAGAGTGGCTGTGCCTGTGCACATGGGGCTGGCATGTCATGATGCAGGAGGCTGAGCTCCTGCATGGCTCTCAAAGTGCAGCAAGTGATCAGAGAAGTGATTGTGGAATGCACAAGCCAGATTTGTAAGTAAATTCAGCATAGTTTTGGAGCACTGTGAGAGAAACACCTTGACATGCACTCATGCTAATCCATCCCCTTTATTAAAAAATAAATAAAATCTATTTGGGGGTTGGACTTGATGATCTCTGGAGGTCCCTTCCAACCCCTATGGTTCTATGATTGCAGATTCACTGCTTATTTATGATTATGTTCTGCTGAGAGAAGCGAATTAGATAAGGACATCTAGTGTGCCAGCACATACGAAACTGCAGCTTTATTTGAGATGCTCTTAATGTCAAATCACTTGAGAGGCAGATTGGTGGCTGCAAACTGTGTGAGACAACCAAATGCGTGTCCCAGTGAATATCTGTAGTTGGCTGCTTGTCACTTTACCTTCAGTTATGCTCTGCAAACAGCTGTAGTAAGAATGTGTGCGATCTGTGCCATCCTCAAGTGTGCATGTGCACAACTGCAAATACACAGCTGTGAAGATTTGATATTTTAATTCCTTTTATTTTGTTTTGAATACTTGGTGATGCAACCAAAACCCTCTTGTTGCACAGGCAAAGCTCCAAAGAGTGATCTTCTTGCCTGCTGTTTTTATTTGGAGTTTTACAAACTGTAATAAAAGAGCTCCCAGACGATGCTCTGGGCACTGTGGATGATCTTACATTAAAAAAAATACGCCAGTAAACAAATGTCTTCATCAACTATCTCAGATCAGACCAAGCTATATTTATGCTGTTGCTAAGTTAAGAGCCATCTCCTGCTATCTATTAACAGACTACTTACATATATACAGTCCTAAATACTCTGGTACCAGGATTTGTCTTCTCTATCAGAATCCCTCATTGTTCAGGGGCTCTTTCTGCTCCCAGATACACATAGTGAAAGGTGGGAAGGAGCTCTGTGGTGAGCTAGGAGGGCTGAACCCTGGAGTTGTGTTGACTTGGTGGGCAGATACACCCAAGGTTGAAGCTCTGAGAGTGATTGTTGTGAACAAATGGTTTCCAGGGAGAGAGCAGCGTGCTGGGCTGAAGTGGATCGCATTAAATCTATGAAAATAACAAACTGCTTTTTTGTTTATGGAATGATAGAGTGAAAAGCTGTATGAAGAACAGACATGAGAGCTGTATTTGTTCTTCTAAGATTTCTTAGGAAATTAAAGCTGCCTAAGAAACAGCATTCAACCACAGTGTTTAACCTGGTCACCCAGAGATGCACCAAACCTCTGTGTGTGACTCCAGCTTTCTCTCTTGTTTCCCTCTGTCAGAAGGGGTGCTGTCATGTCTGGCATCTGCTTTTTTAACTGAATTATGGAAGTGGGTATGAGGACTTCCAAGGAGTACGCTTGCATGCTGTGGAATACACAACTGTTTTTAGGCCATGACTTGCATCCAGTTAGCTAGGGCGATAGTAGCTTCTCATTGCATTAAGTAGCTAGAGAGCTCTTGGGCCTGTTTAGCCAGGAAGTTGCTGCAGTCTTTTGCTCACACTGGTAAAGCAGAGCCTGGAAATGGGGATGGTGCTGGTTCCAGGCCCAGGCACGGTGCTGCCTTGCAGGCTGCTGCTCTCTGAGCAGGGCTGTGAGCGCAGAGCTTGGCCCCAGCGCCCGCGTGCTGCACCCTGACGGGTTACAGTAGCTGCTGTTGCTTTTATTCTTTTCTTTTTTTCTAAAGTGTTTGCAAAATGTGGAAAAATGCAGTAGGTCCAGAAAAACTGGAACAGTGCAGTGCAGTTATTCAGAGCACCCGCTTAGCGCAGCAAAACCTACCGTAGTAAGCTGCTGCCTAGAAGGGGGACAAATTGAGCAATAGAATCGTAAGGAGCATTGAGCCTTTTCATCATTGCAGTCCACTTTTAAGAGAAACCAGAACTCAAATGTGAGTTCTATTTAAGATAAATGTGGAATGCAGTTAGTAAAAAGTGGAGACCTGTAGTGAGCATATAGTTCTATGGAATGCAGAGAAAACAGGAGACAGTGTAAGCAAGGTGCTCCCTCTGATTCACCTGTGTTGTCTGGAAGAACTATCATCACGCCCCACAAAGCAGAGTTAGATGTCTGTGTTCTTACAGTTCATCTCAGGGCAGTGCAGCACAATTATGTGCAACAGACCAGGTATGCAATGCTCCGTTCTGAAATTTTCTAGCAGATCCTGACTAACGCAGTTTCCAACCTTTCAGTTACTTTTGGTTTGGTGACTTGTGCATACTTTCCATCTCTAACACACCAGCCTGAATTGAAAAGGGCCAGTCAGGTAATAATCTGTACAGCAGAAAAGATGCACAGAGACACTACTGCTGTTGTAGAAGAGCACTGATCCCACATGAAAATCCACTATTTGCATGTGTTGATGATCAGTGGCATGAGTGCCTCTTGCACTTGGAAACCACTTAGTTTGACTTTCTGCAAATGCAGAATTTCCTGTCTCCACAGCTGGACACACTGCCTCCCATGTCCTCCTTACATCAATCCCATCTGCAGTATTGGGGGAACCAGCTATAATCCGTCAGTCTATCGTAGAAAATTGTGTGCATGTGTGTGCACACTTTATTAACAATCATCATAATGTCTTTCAAGGTTCTTCTTAGCAAGGGCAACTGCCTCTGGCGTTTTGGCTCTCCTTCAAACCAGTCTTGTCAGCAAGAAAAACCATATGAACTTGGAGATTGAAATCAGTTGCCCCAGGGTACCAGGTCCGGTTTCATTTTAACAATAAAAGAATCTGATGCCTTTTAGCAGGCAGGTAGTTATTGCCTAGATGAAGGAAGAGTTGTAATAGTAAATCTGGAATTGCATTCATATGTGACATCAGCTGATACACAAATACTTTGTGTCTTGCCATATCCACCTACTCTTTCTATATGCAGGGAAATCTGAACCAAGGGAAAAGCCAAATGCTGGGCTGGCTCCCCCAACTCCACAATTACGTGCTGGTAATCCTGAATTTCCTCTACATTTGCAGGTAGCTAGAGGGGCCTGAATCCTAATGCTGTGCTCAATTTCATACCCTGTTTGCATTAATCTACAAAAGCTTGTGTGTGTCTGTGTTTCCAGACACAGAAGACTTGAGGACAAAATACATATTTGAAAGTTCCTGGGAAATTACTGTCATAGCAGTGCTGTCCTTTGTAGACTGCGTTGCAGTTATGCCCTGATGTCCCATGGTTGTTCAGCCAGCTGGTCCCTGCTGCAGCTGAGATGGGAGGAGGAACTAAGTACTGATGAATGAGTGTGCATTACCTCCCCCTTCTGTGTGTGCAGCATAAGCTAACTTTGTCCCCATGAATGAATCGTGGATTATTTTGTATGTGAATATCTTATTACCTGTCAGTTACACCACCACCAGCGTAATGGCTTTGTGACTTGTATCCAGATAGCTCCTTAATGTTGTCACCGTTGACAGATATATGTGAACTATCACAGGGGACAAATGAGAGCAATTCTTTGTGAAATACACTGTTGTTTGGGCTTGCTGCAAGCTATCTTTGTGACTGAGAAAATGAACCTGTCCAGCATTGTTTTCTGAGCACGCTCATGGTGTGTCGGTCTGGAAGAGAGCTGTTAGAGGTGTGTTAATTGCGATCCCAAAGCTGTGTTTCAGAGCCCTGGCAGGATGGAAGCTTCTCAATGGTATGGGAGCAGATGTTGATGGTGACTCTAATTGCTGCCCTGTGCTCTTGATTAGAGCTGGGGGGTGGGGAAGGAGAAGCCCTGCTGGGCTACAGCTTAACAGCTCCCTGTATGAATAACCTTTCCAAAGGTGCCACTCATTCTTCTGGTTGAGCTCAGTGGAATTGTTCTCATCCATGCAGGTTAATCAGCAAGAATTGCATTCAGTATATTGTTGGGGAGAAAACTGCTCTCTGCCACAGAGTGCTGGCTGAGGCGTAGCCACCAAGATAAAGCAGTGAAGTTTGTAGATTTGGACATCTCATTGGATTGCTGTTTGTGTCCAGGATTTAGTGCCCAGAAGCACCGGAGTTCTTACTTACTTGGTCCTCACCACCTTCAAAAACATACTCCCACTTTTCAACCAAGTAGGCTGGCTGAAAACTGTGCACCAACTCATGTAGTTACTGAGATGTTGCACACGGACCCATGGGATGGCTTTCTGCCTTCCTGGAAGGGTTTTTAATGGTGCTCATGGATCTCCTCCGTGGGCATAGAGTTAAGGTGGTGATGCCCATACCTGCCTGTGATGTCTGTGCATTAGTGCAGGCTGTGGGGGACAACTCAATTAGGTTGTGGGGGTTTTTTTTCTGTTTTCAAATGTAGGAAAAGTGGGCGGATATTGGGACAGAATCGAAAATGTGTCAATTTAAACTTTTGCCAACTCAATAAACTTCAGAAGAAAATCTGTTCCAAAAAGAAAAAAGAAAAAAAAAAAAAACTGTAAAAATTTGAGTCTGGGAACTGCAAATGGTACACTTTAATATGGAAATGTTTTCACCAGGATAAAAAGTTGTCCAAATTCATTTTGAGATTTCAATATATAGGCAATTGACCTCTTTGGTGGAATAGTATTATCAACATGCCTGGAAACAGTTTCGCCATTTATCTCTTATCTGTGTGAGTTAATTTTTCTTGATGAAATGGCTTTGTCTGTCTTGTGTCTTCAAATTGATAGCGAGTTTCCCCTTTATTCAGCCTACTCCCTTTTGATCTGATGTTCCATTTGTCTCAGTCATAGAAAATGTTGCTCAACAGGATGTCAGTCCCTTTGACCTTTTCCTGGGATCCACAGTCCCATGCGATGTGATACCACACGTGCCTTAAAGTAGTCTGCAGTCGTGCAGATTGAGCAAGGTAGAACTGTGCTGCTTTAATCTTTGTACAGCTTTAAGCAATCTAGAGATGACATTACTTCAGCACCATGTTGCGTGTGCTTGCTTCACTGTGGTTGGTAGGATCAATTAAAAAATGGGAAGTTTTTGTTCAGTGGAAAATCTTCACGTGGAAAAATCAGTCTTAAAAAAAAAAAAAAAAAGTGTTTTCTCCATGCTGTAAGAACCTTCATTTTGTATCCAAATGAGAAAAAATAAATCCTCTAGCATTTTCTGATAGAAAAGTAGGTAAAAGGAAGAGTGAGGACAGAACCAAAATGGGACAATTCTATACATTATGTTGGCTGCTCGCTCAGCTAGTTTTCATTTCCTATGGGAACTTTCTTTTGGGCAGGATATGCAAGTTTTGTTCAATTTGCTTGAGGAATCAGGAAAATGCTCGGCCAGAAGTTTGCTGAGGATTGGAGGCACCAGATCCTCCTGGTGTTTGTGACAGGCTCCTGATACGAAACAGAGCCCTGAAGCTGGTAGGGAAGGAACAGTTTGTCCACTTCTCAGTGTGAAAGTAATTTCAAACAGTCAAGACTTCCAATCTCTATCCAAGTATTGGCCAATGGATATTTATAATGTTTTCAACTTTTATCACTTGGTTTAAGTAAAACTGTTGTCTCTTCAGCTGAAGTTAAACTGCACTGATAAGCAGGATCTTTTAGTCTGACCAATGGTGTGCTTCAGTCTGGACTCAAAATGTATTAAACTCAGTGGGTGACACTGCCTTCGTAGGCTTTGAGGGCATTTTTTCAGAGGCACTTCAAATTTTCCCCTCGGTACAGTTTCAGCTGAAGGCTGCAAGGAAGTAATTTAGTACTGCATAGGTAGAAGTCCAGGCTGAGAATGCAGCTGAATATACCTGACAAGTTGTTTTTTTTATTATTTTTTTTAACTCGTTTATCAACCTAAAAGCTAAAGCAAATACGGATGCAACCTGTAAAGTTGTTGAATAATTTTAGTGAGCTTAACCACATGTTTAGCCTGAGGAAGAAAAAGTAGTTAATTTTATCTTTTTTTTTTTTTTTGCATCCAAATGAAAGGACCCTCCTTTTTCCTGAAGGCAATTTCAAGCTGTTATCCAAGAATGAAAATTGATAATTGTTATAGCTGTACTCAGTTGATCTTAATTTTAGTGAAGCTCCAGGCTAGCAAATATGAAAATATCATCTTCCTGGCTGATAAACTGGTTAAATGCATTGGTGCAGGATTTTGATGAAGTAGCAATAGTTAATATTCGTTGCCTAGTAAATCCTAGCTTTGGAGCTAACCCAAATAGGGAGGGGGAGAAAAGTCATTCAGCAGCAGTACGGAGTGCTTTTATGTACACAGACACTCACAAATATTGTTAGACAGCATAAAATGTTCCCTTTCCAAATTGTTTGCTCTTCCTGCTGATTAGATGAACATGAGGAGGTTTCAGCACCCGTGCCCTATTTAAACACTGGGTGATAGACTTTCCCACTCAATAGACTTTTCAACCCACATCAATACAATGCTTGCAGAAATTTGTGTAGAAAATACCTTTTTCTCACCTGTACCAAGAGAGGCAGGTATATGGAACAACTCTTAATGTGGATGAGTTGCCCTATTCTTGAAACAAATACAGACCCTGTGCCTTGAGGTCTGCACCTAGCAGAGGTCATGAAAAAAAGGGCTCCATGCATAAAATCAGGGTCATGTTGCCTATCTGCACACCAGATTTCTGCAAATTTCTAGTTATGTTTGTAAAAGTTGGTGTATTCTTCCCCATGGGTACACCTGTAACAATGCAGGGTTGTGGTACTGGTTTGGACAAATGATTCCTCCTAGTCCAAGTATTCATACTTAATTTTGATTGTTGGTGTCTCAGTTTCAGAAAGGTTAAGGCTCTTCTTCTTTCTCTTTCTGATATTTTTTTATGGACAGAATGATGTTATCTGGGTTATCTCAGGAAGCATTGGGTTTTGATCATGTGAAGGCAGTTTTGATAAGAATCTGGGCTTTGGACATCCAAAAGACACTTTCCTGATTTTCATTAGTTGTCATTTCTGGTACTCAGAGCCATCTGCATTTCAGTTCTTGGGGTAAATACAGCAAGGGGTTAGGCATTGCTAGGAAGTTGGAGGCCGCTGGGGGAGACTTAGTTCAGGTAAAGATGGAGAATTTGGCTGCATCTTCATATTTCTGATTGTACCATTCTGTATTTTCCTGTGGTGTTGAGTCTTGCTGCATGTAAATTTAGAGTGATTAGTAACAGTGCAGATCCAACCAAATAGATGCTGCCCTGTTGGACTGGAAAGGTATCATGGGTCACTGTGTTCAGTTCTCTGATCTGGAACATGAAATGACATGTGGATCTTCCCTGGAAAATGTCTCTTTAAAATGAATTAGGACTTCCCCCCCCCCCCCCCCCCCATCCCAAATGACCCACTGCTACTCCCATCAGAAATGTTGCAAAGATATTAGCAATTCTTGATCACAGGATTGGCCAAATGGAAGCTGAAGTTTACAGTTAATACCCTGCAATTTAATCAATCCTAATCAAGGGTTCCTTTTCCAGGAACATTTAACCTGAGAAGTTATTTCTCCAGTATTTCTTCTTCTGATCTATCCAAGTATTACTAAGATGGGAGAAGAGCATAAAGAAGGTGACTATTTTATCAACTAGAATGGCTGATATGGAAGAAACCAGGTATTATGGATTCATTCTAGGGCATGCAAATATTTAAGTATGAATTTATGGAATGGATTGAGTTAAGTATTTAAAACATCTGCTGTGCAGGCTACACATGCAGGTTTTGTTTTAATGTATAACGCTATTGCTAGCAAAGATTGCAATCAAAAATGTACCTTGAAATTCAGCACAAAGTCCTCCAGAATAACAATGTTCAGATGGTAAGTAGAGAGGGATCCATTTATAACACATATAATCCACACTCCCAGCTCAGCCTGTAGGAAGCAAAAGAAGAAAATTGAGGACATGTAGAGATAAAAGGGTGATGACTGGATAGAAAGGCAAAGATGCCAGTTCAGCAGAGTCACACTTTGATTGCAGTTATGCACGATTATGCAAGCTCATGGGACTAGAAGTCATACTCATAGAAGAGGAGCAGGTGAGAAGATAAAATAAGGCCCTTAGAGGCAAAGTAGTACAGGTTTCTTCTGATGACATTGCGATACAGGAGCAAAATCAAATGCTAGAAGCAAGAGCTGATACTTCATTCATGTAATGTCAATCCAAGCTTTATCGTTCCATTCCCCAGCCTTCTTTCTTCTCAGCTGTAATCCAGAGGTGCTTTTACTATGCTTAGTTCTGGTCCCTGCTTAACTTCTAAAAGTCTCATCATTATATCTCTTTCCTTAATGTTT
The DNA here is from genome assembly GCF_038088225.1 of Cyrtonyx montezumae. Taxonomy (NCBI): domain Eukaryota; kingdom Metazoa; phylum Chordata; class Aves; order Galliformes; family Odontophoridae; genus Cyrtonyx; species Cyrtonyx montezumae. The sequence continues at coordinate 12,203,948 of NW_027072100.1, read as the reverse complement.
CTAAGTACTTAGAGAGACAGGAAAGATAAGGAACTTGCCAAAGGCCAAACAGAGCACCTGAGGTGGAGTCAGGCACAGCACCCTGCTTTCCAGCCTCCTTTGTTTAACTGGTTTTCCTATTTTCCCCCTCTTTTCTGTTCCCTGTCAATCCCTCTAGTCTTGTTTGAAGTGCAGGGGACTTTATTTCTTGCAACTGTTTGAAAGCTCTACAGGAGTGCAATGCTCTGGATTGTTTTTGTTCAAAGATGGGGGCGTTCTGAGAAGTGTCATATCTGAGAAGTGAGTGACTTTTGGCATGTAGTCCTTAGTTTTCAGACACAGGGGACACATGCAAGGAATATCAAACACATCGCTGAAGCCAGACTGCTCGTCTCTAAGCACACAATGTTTTATTCTATACTGAAGGTCTAAAATGGGTTTTTTCTTTGCCTATGTAGACAAGGGAGCCTCCTTTTAGGTATTATCTGCTATACAAATATTGGCCTATTCCTTAAAGCTAGTTTCATAGAAAGTTGAAGACAGTCTAAGAAGGAGAACATATCCTTTTATATGCGTTGGATAAGGTAAATGATATCAAATAAAATGAAGGATTAAGGCATGCTTGAGCTTGAGTTAATAGATATAAAAAGGACAGGAATTACTGTTTACTTACATTTTTCAGCTGGGTGTGTGCAGTCACTTTTGCTGGGGATTTATGTATCACACTGGTTAATTTGCTGACTGTGCCAACTCCCATAGCATGCTCTGCACCGACCGCCTCCGTCTCGAGCCACCCTGCGGGCTCCTGCCCACCCCATGCCACCTCCTCTCTGTACTCTGTGCTCTTCTTACACTCTTCCCATCCCCTGGTGCCCCCTTCCTTCTCCTCACCATTTCCCCTGGTTACCTTAATTGATCTCTGTGGTTCTACGTTCTCCCACATTCATTAACCCTTGGAGAGGGTCAGCTTTCTGCTGCACAAAATCCTATCATGTACCCCACTATCCTGCAGTTCTAGGCATGGATCAGCCCTACCATTGCGGTTAATGCTCAGATATGTTTTCTTGGTTACCTTTTTTTGATTTAGAAGCTTTATTTTCTGTTTATCCTGATGTTTCAAAGCATTATAGTGCTAAGGCCTCTTCAGAAATCACGTGGAAAGAGCTAAGCTGGACTGTGGTTTATATCTTCAGTGAAAACTCAAGTACATATTGCAGTGATTTAATACATGCAACAAGTTGCTTATGAGCAGTGTGGCAGGGTCAAAAACAGTCTTAGCAGTATAACAACAAAAGGAATGGAAAAAAATTAAGAGGTGTTAAGGACAGTTATTATATTTTATATATGTAGAAAAAAAACACCCAACCCTAACACATAAAGCTTACCCAAAACATTGGAGGAGCAGTAGAACAGAGATAGTAACACAGTTGGAAATGCACATGTATTTACAACAGTTTAACCACAAGTATTTGAAACTATGTAAGAATTTCTATAAAGAGTTTAAACAAACAGGAAAGATTTCAATTTATACACACACTCTGCTATGAAGTAAGCTGATTCAACAATAGAGTTGTTCACCTGCAATAAATCAAACCTTTGCGAAGTAATTTGTGTACAACAGTTTATTTCTAGTGGCCTATAGACAGGAATAACTCCACCAGGTCAGATTTCCCTCTTTCATCCATGAAGTCAGTAGTCACATTTGGCTCTTTGTGTTTTGTATGTGATGGTTGGAAACTTTAGGTTAGTTGCTGACATAACGGGGATGACATTCAGGTTTCCATAGAGAAATCAGACCTTGGTGCTTTGTTTTTCAGACTCCTTTTCAATTCTGACAGCAGCTGCTGAGCAGAGGTTGGGCTGGGGTAGGATTAAGGGTATGGCTGGGGTGCAGGCAAGGGTCCAGATCTCAACCAGGCCAGAGAATGGAGATCTCTGGGAACGCTTGCCTAGTCTCAGTATGGATTTGCTCACCATTAGCTAATAGTAGTAGTATGGCAGCCTGAGTGTGCAGAGGCTAATGAGCAATTATTAACACTAGAATTGAGGCTTTCTGAGACATCACAATACACGTTTTCGCTTTTGAAATCGTTTCTGGTGCTCCCTAAGAGTATCAACTAGCCTTACAAAAATAAGCATCCTTGGTTTACATTTATATTCCTAGAAAAGCAAGTCCAGCTCCTGACAGCCAGCAAGTACCTGCAGATTTGCTCAGGGAACCTTCATACTGCCCATGCAAGCAGCTGGCGTGGTCCTCCTGTCCCACACTGGAGCTGTGCCTGGTGGCTGCAGCACTCGGTGGTGGGAGCACGGCTGCACCAACATCAAGTCCCAAAGTAAAGGCATGCTCCAAGCATTCATTTTGCTTTGTTTCACAAACGCTGTTCTTCCTCCGAATGAGATCAAACTTTAACAAGCATTGTGCAGGGATGTACAGAAACTTCTTTCAGAGTGATAAATCTATTTGCTGGTAGGAAGAGGGTAACATAGCAACTCTTGTGTACTCTGGTTTAAAAAAAAAAAAAAGCGATGTATTAAGAAGTTGACTCTCTTTATGTTTCTCTGGGTGATTCAGGCTGGCTGGGTGTGGCAGCTAGGGAAATTTGATCCACCAACTATTTACATAAACCAAAAAGTGTTTGTCTAAGCACTGGGAAACAAGGGCCTAGCTGGATAGAGTGCTGTAAAGAATTCTTTTTGCAAAACGATCCCCATTTGCCATCAGGAAGGCAGCTGCATGGTTATATAGCAGGATATGCACGTGTGAGGACTGGTTAAAGCCCTTTACTACAGCATCATCTTTCCATCTTCCTCTGCTCCCTGGCTGCTGTGTGACTGGATGGATAGAAAGAGGAGGTACTGTGCCTACCATCCTCCCCCAATGGCCTCGTTATGCACTCCAAGAATAGCGAACACAAATACTCCACAAGGTAAAGAAAGCAATCACTTGTAAAAGTGGCTTCCCTTTCTGTAGAATGTTTACAAGGCCAACTGCAGAAATTTTGTAATTACGTAATTAACTATTCTGGTGTCAAGTGGGCCCAGTCTCAGCTAATACTAGCCATGGAAAGCTCTAATATGTAAATTAACTGACAGAAAGGCATTCAGAATTTAACATTAGGTGCTGATTTCAGTACTGATAAATTGCTTTGATCCATTGAGTCATGCCTTGTTGTCTTTCCAAATGAATGTGAGTACCTCGTGGATGTGAGTCACCCCAAGAGATGGGGCCAGCCCGGCCTTGCTCTTGTCCATGTACAGGATGAGCAGACACACACATAACTGCCATGCTGGAGTGGTCTACCACTTATGAGTTATTGAGTCTCATGATGCTCTGCCACGTGGTAGAGAAGTTATTTTGGTTCCACTGTATAGCAACAGAGTGGGAGATTACACAGCTTCAGCTTGACATTTTGAAACGTGAAACAGCAAACTCCTGAAATTAATGGGAGCAGGGATACCTGAGCCCGGTGTGAATACCCATCTTATATTGATTTCATCAGGAGTTCGATGTCCAAGATCATAAAGAAAGACTTGGATGGAGAGCAGAATTGATCCCAGACAAGTATCTCAGGCAGTAACGCCTCTTGCTTTAGATGGAATTGAGTTTTCAGTTGTCACTTGTTGTTTTAAAAGCTTTACGTTCTACTGGACATGTATTTATGTTATTGAGTTTATGCTTGCTGCAGATGAATTTAGTGCGTTTGCAAGGAGTTCAGTGTAGAAGCTTATTTCTGAAGTTCCTGGTACAGGAGAGAGAACCTGGCAGCGAGCACAGAATCTTTTCATATTCACCTTGCACATGGAAATCAGCTCCTCCTCAGCACTCACCTGCTCTTTGACTTGTATTTTTGGGTGAGTGGGAACAAGACTAAAGATGGTTATTCACAGTGAAAACGGGTTATTTTTAGCAAGGGAGGATCCACATCTGCAAGTCAGAGTAGTGATGTAGGTGCTTCAGGTCTTCTGCTGTGACTGTAATGGTAGAGCTTAGGCTGTCGTGTCTCACTTTGTGTTTGCCCTCCAAAGCAGACACAGGGCAAGGGCAAATCTAACCGTACAGCTTTGCTGGGAGAGGCTTCTCCTCATTAATGGCTTATTATGTTCAGATGTCTAAAAGAAATACTTTAAAGGTACTGATGGGGCAGAGGCCTGCATGTGCAGGTCCTGGTATGAAAGGTCAGTGTGCTCAGTGCAGCCGTACATGACTTCCCACAGGTGAGTCTGGGAAAAGATAGAGCACATTTTCCCTAGGACAGCTCCATGCATTTTCTATTCCTGATCAAGATCTATTCATTGGGCAAGTGCTGTTTAATCAAGCAGCAGGAAAAGGGTGTGTGCTGTCTTCAGAAGTACAAAGAAATCTCATTCAAAGACAGTCCCGTTCTTAAAAGGCTGGTGTTTAAATTAGACCTGCCCAGACAGGTCTGGCATGTTTCGTGTGACCCCCTTTTACTGTGGATGTTCCGGTTATAACCATCTTACTGCTTCCATTTAAAATCAAAACACAACTGCCATAGAAAACAGATCAAACCAAGCTCCAAACAGTTGTCAGCCCCTGCTGTGAGCAGTGTTTCACACTAAACCACTTCTGAAATGTAGCTACAACCAAAAACGTTAGGAAAGTACATACAAAATCAAAGTCAGCAGAGAAATCAAATTTAAGAGATGGTGTACTAATTACCGAGGGCAGCATGGGAAAAATAACAGTTTTCCTTCTGTATTTTTCCAGTATTTGGGCTTTGTTATTTTTGATGCAGTTTGAAGCTAAATGTGTAAAGACGCTGTTGGCTGTCTTTGGCCCTACAAACCAAGTGGAGTGTCTTTTTCAGCTGTGCTGAAACATCATTTTAACAGGGGAAGCCGTGCACCATCTTTGATGGTCAGAGTTGTGTCCTTGGCTTCTCAAGATGTGTAGCCTTTCATTTGTAGTGTGGGCAGACCCCCCTGGTAGCTAGTCCCACCTGTACAGTTTTTTTCCCCTGGAAAAACTCATGGTAGGTTACACTCCGTCTTTTTCAATCTGCAGGCAGAGGTAGCTGATGATTAGCACGGGTCCTGCCATGAGTCACCTGTGGAGAATGAGCAATCCATCTGCACACAGATGGGTGCATTCTGGGAGAGGTGTGCTCAAGCTGAGGCTCCCTAGAAGACACTCCCAGGCTGTGTAAAGTCCAATCCTTGAGGGTTTGCCAGTCCAGCACTCTCTAATTTTATCTGGGATTCACTGTTTCACTCCAGTGCTGCAACAAAAAGGCATTCATGGCATGGTGATGCTGCTGGGGCTTCCTTCTGGAGGCAGCCTTGCAAAGCTTAAGGCTTATCTTTCAGTTGAGGAAGTCTAGGAAAGTGTAATATACACAAAAGCACCTTACCTATACTTACAAAGCATGAGAGAAAAGGTGAATTTTCTTTCGATTGCATGTGTAAGGAGGGATAGGGCAGAAATACAGATGTGTCATGCATTGCGGTGAAACGTTGTGGGTCAATGTAATAAAATAGGAAGCATTACTTTTGGAGCAGGCCTCATAGATTGTTTCTGGAGAAATCAGGGACTACTTCAAAACAGCAATCTCTTGCAGGCAGGAAATGGCAGATCCTGCTTTAATGTTTAAGAAAGTAGGGAGCTTTTCCTCAACTGCTGAAGGGAATGAAACCTGATGGGATGAACGCTGGGTGAAATGATAGGGGTTTTGTCTTCACACTTTCCTGTGGTCTTTAAAAACTAACCAACAAACAGAAATCACTGTGTGCTGCCTGTGGGCACTGCAGGGTGCTCGTAAAATCCCGTATTTACGAAAGGTAGTCTGGGTTTACATCTAGAGACTTCAGTACGGAGCCACGCTGGAGGAGCTCACAGATTTATCTTTCCTTACTTACGTGAACTTGATGTTGAAATCTTTTGTCGAGCGTAGAAATTGTTGCCTTGTGGTTAGATCTTTCTAGATTGATGCATTGCATTTGCACCGTGGTCCATGTGCGTGAGTCTATGGGCACCTGATTGCTGGGGAATCTTTGTAACTGTTCTTAATTCGTGCCTGTCCCTGCCAGCTTTGAGAGCTAGGGAGGAGCAGGGAGGTGTGCAGGGCAGGTGGGGCTTTCTGGAGCTGTGCTGGCTCCAGCATGAACACCAAAAGAAGGCATTTAGGAAGAATTACTTAGTCTGCAGTGATTTGAAGTTTTGCCACTATAACTTCCTCCATTTAATCCGCTTTAAAACCTGTATTTGGAGTAGATTGGGCCCAAGACCAGGCAGTTTCTGTGGCTACTTTAACTTGCTTGCTGTTAAAAGAGGCACTTCGGTGCATGAAGTACTTTGGTGTGCATAAAAATGTCATGTCTGTTTGACATCCTCAGCTAGCAGAAGCCTTTACCGTAAACACTGCATTACTCACAGGACCATGTTGATTCTTAATGGATTTTGGCAAACTGATGCATAGCATTTCTTCCCCTAGTGTGTGTGATTGGAGCTGGGGTCCTGCAGTCAGACCTTGGTCAGATCAGAGACTTGAAGCCAGCAGTGGTACTGCTCGGAGATCCAACTTGACTCCAAGGACTAAGCTACACCTTGGCACAATTCCTTAATTGCTGCAAATTGTGTGTGTGAATGTAGATTTTTATTTGGCCATCTTTAACGATTTGTAAAAGGTGGAAAGGGACTGCAGCATAGCACAGCTCAGGGGTGGGGGAGGAGGGGGTGGTTGTTTGCTGGGTGGGAGTCCCAGCTGTGAAGTGCAGCAATACCTCCTCCTTACTCAGACATCTGAGGCCGTTGGTGGCTTTCCGCTGCAGTACTGCTGATAGCAGCAGAGGCTGTGGGTCTTCCAGGGAAAAGTTGTGAAAAGAGCTGATTATACCTGCGTGGGGAATCTAAGGCATTGCATAAATATTATACAAGACTGCAAGCCTTTGCAAAGCATGAATGACTTCCTTGATACAGTGGAACGGCTAGTAGTTGTTTTTGTGTTGCCTAAAAATGTGTTAAGAATGTTTCTTGATGCTAAGACTTGTTCATTTCTGAGGGAGCTGTAAAGCAGATACATTTACAAGTATGAGTAATGGAAAACAGCAAATTTCCGCACAGTGCAGACAATCCTTTCATGTTACATCATTCAAAGCAGTGTATTCACATGGGGATGCATTCACACAAAACTGTGGCCAGAAGACCAGGCTCCTCCGCTTGGCTCTGCTTTTAAAGTAGGAAACTTTTGGTTAAGATCTGTGGGTATCTTTCACACAATGCATCAAAGAGCTGAGAAGTTGAGGATAATCATTCCCACACTTGAATCTACGTGGGCTAAACTACAAGCCCTTCTGTGACTGCAGTTTAAGCATTATCCCCTCTGTTTGCTCTTGAACCAATATAGACAGTTCAACAGAGGCAGGTCTGAGATTACTGAGCTATCGAGCCAAGGGAGAACTCTGATATCTTACAGTCTGTAAAAATAAATGTAGTAGGGAAGTGTGTTAAGCACTAAATTTATTTCCACTAGATAAATCACTTTGAACCACAGAAGTGACAGCATTCCTTTGTAACAGATTTCCAGTAGCCACCAACGCAGCTATCTGGCTTTGCTGTCTGCACGTAGAAGTGAAACCCAGGGATTGATCACTGAACTACATGTCATGAAGTGCAGGAAGTCAGACTTTGCCATGATAAATCTTTATATGGAGGTGGAAGGGAAAAAAATGCACATTTCAAGGCTTCTTAGGCCACTGGTTTTCATTTTTATCTGCAGTCGTAGTGCAGTTTTCAGTCAGGTGTTCTGCAATGCTACTGAATCTCTTCGGTGAGTGAAGAACCAACTTTGGTGATTATAGTTTTTAGATACCACATGGCACCGTGTGAATATACAAAGATCTGGCACCATAAAGGAATGCATAAATAGACATAAGGCTTAGTTATCCATGCAAACACCTAGGTGTAGACCCAGCTTGTGCACGGCGTGTAGGCAGTGGGGAACGTGACTGAAAACTCAGCCCTGTGCCTATCTCTGCACTGTTTGCTTGCAAGGTGTCTCCATCCTGACATGCAGCAATCTCTGCATTCCTGTCCGACCTGAAGCGGGAGAGAATTTAATTAGGAAAACTTCATGCTAATGCTAAACTGTCCCGCCTCAACACTTGGGGGCTGAGAGCGAGCTTCAGCTTTGCTGGATTCTAGGCAGAGCACAGCAAGACTACAGAAAGTATGCTTGGAGAAAAGCTGATCTCTGTCCTGTCCTACTAAGAATGAAAGGGTTAGTGACGAGCTGAGGCTTTTGGTGCTGAGCAGGGACAGACTGACCCACCAGACCTGCAGCAGCTCGGCAGCGCTGGCTGCCAGACCCCACTGAGTGCCAAGCAAGAAGCCAGCAATGCAACCAGATGCCACTGCTGGCAACAGCACGGATAAAAAAAGATCCAGACTTTTGGCAATTGGGCCTTGCATCTGCTGGGCTTTTCCCCCATAGATGGCCCTGCACACTGCCCCAGATAAGGGAACGTGTAGAGAAGGCGGCCAAGGGGAAGAAGCCCCATATGGCCAGGAAAGGGGGCTCCACGGGGCACCTGAAGCAGCCCTCACTTGTTGGGTTTCCTTTCCAACCCTAGCAGAGTTCAGGGGTTCCTGGTTTTACACTCCTTTAGTTTAATTTTTGAAAGCATAATTGTTTGGGGAAATTAAGCATTTCAGTGATACGATTTTGAATTGTTCACTGCTTCCCTGACATCTGGGTCCCATCTTGCTTAAACGTTCCCAGCCATCTGGGGCAGTCAGCCCCTACTTGCCAATGCTGACTGATAGGACTGCCCATCCCCTAACAGGAACTGCAAGTCGTGCCAATCCAGTTGGCAATCCATCTCTTAGCAAACAATTAATGTTTACGTATTTTTTTAGAGGTGCTGATGGTTTCCAGGGATAGAGAGTGTGGCCAAAATTCCTTTTCTCAGTGAGCTTAATGCGAGCTTCATCTAAATACACTTGATCCAATGACAGAAAGTGAATTGCCTGCATTCAGTTTCATGCGTGTAGCTGTGAACAAATGCTCCTTTGCAACAAGACGAAGGAGCAGATCACCTGAATTCTGAGCAATTACTGAAGGCTAACAGCAGGCCATGTACTATAATTTGAATGTTCAGTGTTGGCCCAGCATAAAGCAGGATCACAATACTGTCTTCGCCTTGCTGGACTAAAGCCCATGCCAACCATTTAAAATAATAGATGCTCGCCCAGACCTTTGGGGATAAGTACTGGTGCACAGGCAGTACACACCCCACACTTCCCTTGTATTTCAGTCTCTCTTTACCGTATTTATTTTAGTGTGCTTCAGACTGGGAGAACTGCTGCTGTAGATAGCAGGTGAATGACCTGCAGAGGAGCTTAGCAGTAGTGTGTTCCATCCCATGCAGAAATGGTGGGGCATTATCAGTTATTTCCTTTCTCTCTTCTTGGCATAAGTTTTATGAATAAAAATATCAAGAACATTAATTCTATGCTGAAAATTTACTGGAAGAATCTAACTGAAGAAATGGGATGCCAACACTAACAAAGGGTTTTTTTCTCCCCTCTGTCTGTTTAATCAGGTGTTTGAGTGTAGAAGGTGTTTTAACAAAAGGTTGTGCACATGGTGGGGAAAATGCTCAACTGTTGGACTGAAAATCACTTCCTCTCTCTAAGAGGGAACGCTTTCACAGATCTCATTAGTTCAACTGTTGTAACTTCCAGGAGGGGCTCAGTTCACAGTGGCAAAAACTCAGATGCAAGTTAAAGAAAGTGAATGCCTAAATAGCTTTAGCTTTAGTGTTTGTCTCCAAAGGAATGACATGCTCACCCGTTTTTCTCAATAGAAATTATGCATTCCCATATTTGCCCCGCCATATTAACTCCAGTATTGTTTTGCTACCTCTGTTGAACAAACAGGATGTTATCTGTGAGTGCAGGGAGCAAGACCAGGTCCCAGAGCTCTGCCCTGCTGCAGGCTGCCTCGTCACCATCTCATTTCCCCGCGGTGGGATCAGCTCTGCAGTGGGACCTGGTGCTGTGCAGGATAGTCTGAGCCTGCAGCCTCAGCCTGTGTCTCTCACCAAGCTGTAACGTATGTTTGATTTTGCTGAGTGAGTCGCAAGGTTTTGTTTTGCCATGTTCAGACGACACCTCCTGCTCTTAGTGAAAGCACGCTGGAATCGCCTGGCAGCGTAACCCGACAACAAAGGAGTGCTGCTGACAGCTGACAGATCTGACAGGTGCATTTTAAACTGGGTTCAGTTTTGTCATCGTGCCTATAAAGGAGCATTGACAGTAGAAAAATGAGTAGATTTTTTTTTTAAAAGGTGATTTTGTAACTTTGCCAAACAGCTTGGTTAAGCACTCCAAACCCTGCGATCTTCCAGGGTGATTCAAACACAGATCTGTTTGCTTTGCAATGGCACTTAAATATTTCATTCTCTAGCAGAGTTTGCCCAGATCGTAGTGCAGCTGGGGGGCGAGGGTGGCCTGTTGTGGTTGGAGGAGAGCAGCATGGCTCTGCCCTTCCTCAGTGCTTCGAGCACTTCTGTTCCATCCCTGTGATTTCTCACCAGAAGTCGCCCTGAGTGGTTCAGTGATCTTTGTCCCTGTGCACATCACTACTGCTCAGCCGTAATTAAGCTGAACTCTCCTGTTAGCATTCTGCAGGCTCTGGGGCTTCGTGTTTGTGCTTTGGAAGGAAAGCAGGAAACTCAGAGCCCATTTAAAAGCAAACCTTAGGTGCCGTTTGTTCTGTTCTGTTCCTTTTGCCATAGTTTCTGCGCTCAGAGGCTTCAGAGCCAAGCACACGAGAGAAATGCCCCAACTCTAAAGGATTCACATATTTTGTGTCCAGAATCTGTTTTCAATAGTCTGGAAAGATTTGCTCTGTGAGGAGATCTTGCAAGGACTTTAAGGTCTCTCGACTGACCAAGACACAGACAACACATTGGGAAACCATCATTAAAATGTGTATGTGGAATAAAGCACAAGTGGAAGAAGTCTGACTGAGGGATTTCATTCTTAGCTTGGAGGGGTGGGTACATCTAGAACACACAGTGACTGCAGAATGGTCTGGCTGCTGAGTGCCTCGTGTACTGAGAAAACATTACAACAGTTTGGGAACTAACAATGTCTCATAAGCTTGGCAATTACTCGATAGATTGATTTCTACTCCTCCTGCAATCACATGTACAAGTCCAGGATCAGTAAGGTAGCTGGATCCTAAATTTGCTGATGTTTATGTATTTGTATTAAGAGCAGTAGCAGCAGTGTGTAGCTTTGATGATCATTTTAGGGTGATCTTTTGAAGGATGCTTCTCTTTGTGAAGTTACAGCCCTCCATGTTCTGGGTGTGGAATTGGGATTTTATATAGATACAAAAATACATAACATATATGGAATAGTCCCCCTTCTTCTTTTTTCCCCTAAACGTGAGTATCTTCTGAGCATGCAAACTAGTTAGTTAGATTCTTGAGGCAGGGACCATGTTTTTGTTTAGAAAATTACCTCTAGCCTTTTGTAACATTGGCTTCATGTTTAAAGAAGTCTCTGTGTATATTTTTACATGCACAATTCACATCTGCAGACAGGCCTAACTAGAGTTTGGACTTGACTTTCTTCTTGAAAAAAATCTGACTCTCAAATGCATTCTTTTCTTGGGAAGCTTGGGAATAGTGATTTTTTAAAATGACTTGCATGTCGGACCACCCTTCACTTCTAGTACTGAAAGGATGTGACAGTCCATGGATGGCTGTGGAGTAAGTGATGTCTTGGTCACAGCCCAACACAGATTTCAGGCGCAGCACTTCTGCCTCCCTTGCCAACCTCTGAGGCTAAAAGTCTGCCTCCGTCCCAGCATCTCATCTGCTTTCTCACTTGGACTCCAACAAAGGTCAAGTCTTGACTTTACAGGTCAGTGCAATGAGTGGCAACAAACTAAAGAGTGATGGCAAAAGTGTCAAAAGAAGATGCCTTGGTATTTGTGTCTTCTGGACAATACCCAGATGAGAGTTTTGGGTTTGTCCCTGGTGCTGTCAGCACCAGGTCTCTTTTCTTCCCTGCTTTCTGCCTTAGGAGGCACTGGGCACTTTTGCACTCATGAACTTCTCTGGAGCTGGCCTCCAGCTGCTCACCCAGTCTTCCCTTGACTAAAATCCAACCCTGTGGAGCAGCAGAGACCTGTGTAACAGGGGGCTGCAGGTAAAGAGGTTTATTACAAAATGGGATGTGGTATTTTATGACCTAGGCCTAAACTTCAGGATTGCTTTACAAAAGCTTCGTGTTGTTATTTTACAGTGATTTCCATTTGCTTAAAATCCTCCTACTTAAACCTCCAAACACATACGAATGTGTGTGCTTCCTAAAAAAAAAAATTATACGTACTCTGACAACATATGAAATTCTCATTTCTATATTTTTAAACTCAGTAAGACATAAAAGCAGCATAAAACACAGACAAGCACTCTGTCTGAGCCTGGAAGTGCCTGCAGACACTATGACACCTTTCATTCTGCTTTCCCAGAGCTAAGGAAGCTGAGGCAGAGCCTGGCTGGGAGTCCCATGCAGGAGTTTCATGTGACAGAATCGTCTGTGGTGTTTTAAACTGAAGAAGACCTTTTGAAAAACAAAACAAAACAAAACAGGACCAAAAAAAAAAGAAATAAACCTACCTCAAACTAACAAAGATATGAGGGAACGTACCCAACATTTAAAGTGTGTTATGCAAAGGCACATTACAAAGTCATGGATAAGAAAGTATAATGCGCTTCTGGTATTTTTCTGGGGAGTAGTTCTGAAGCTTTAGTGCTTCTTTCAGGCTTTGCATGTTTGGAAGCATGGAAATGTCACGTAAGTAGAGAGGGAAAAGATCAGGGTTGTGTGAGATGGAAGGAAATGGCCAAGATGGCAGGGTGTTGCCATATTCTTCTATCCAGAAGATTATTTCTCCCAAAAATAAGAGGGAGGGGGAAGGAGGTGTTGAAAAGCATCATGTGATGGTTGTGCATTGAGTCAAGCAACTAATGGAGACTTCCGAGTGGTTTGCTGTTACCCAGCTTTGGCATTAGAGATTAGACATGCCTAGTGTTTAGCAGCATGTGGGTGACACTGGAGGCCATGGGGTGATGGGCAGCTCTTGCAGGAGTACGGGAAATGCTGGAGGGAAAAGTAAATCACAAATCTTTGTCCTTGTATCTATTTATCTACTGGTTATGTGCCTGAATTCTCAGCACAGTGATAGGGAAAATGGGAGTTACAAGAGGATTTTCCCCTGTGATATGTGAAGAACTTTGAGACAAAGAGAAGTTCAAGTGGCAAGGAGAAGGGAAGGACACCAGGAGTTACGTTTGTCACGTTAGAGTTAAACCAATTTCAATTGTGTCGTGGCCTGATAGCAGAAACCAGTGGTGTCCTGATTTCCCAGGACTTAATTCCTATTTCGGTGGAGTTCAGGGAGGACTTGTAGGACTAGCAAAGCAGCTCTTTGTAAACCTTCTGAAAAATAAGGCTTACACTGTGTTTTGAGTCACAACGCCTATGCGCTGGATCCAAATTTCAGATATGCCATTAATTATTCATCAGTTCTAGCAGTAAGGCAGACTGTGGTGATCTCCTACAGCCTAGCACAGGGGCAAGATACTTTGGAAATTATTTAGCTGCACTTGAGGTTCTGGAAAAGGAATTGGGTGCGTAGTGAAACTCTTTTCCCCCAGTAAAATGTTTATATACTGAAATTCGAAGGGAGTCTAAAATTTGCTCTGAGTGAGCTGTGTCCATATGGAAAAAGTGCATCTCAGCAGACATGCAGGTTTTCCTCCACCTCTTCTTTTGGGAGTGAGCTTTTGTTGCTCTGAATATCTCCAAAATGAGTAAGCTGTAGGATTTTTTTTCTTTTTGTGTAAATTAGCTGTGAGCACGTAATTATCTGGTACAGCAATTACTTTGTTTCTGCACAGAGGTAGCAACTAGATGCAAACGAAGCACTGAAATATTTTGGTATTTGTTTCATGTGCATGAAAATGTGTCACAATTTCTATGTAAAGGTAAGTGATGATCATCTCATTTCTAGTGAAATGCAAACGAGTTCTGAATGGCGTATCTCAAGATCTGAATTCAATTAGACTCGTGTAATGATCTGTCAAGAGGATATTAGAAGCAAGGATTTCTTGATATCAAGTCCTTTGTATCTTGTATCAAATGCTTGGAAAAAATATTTGTGAATTAGGAATATTATATTAGACAAAGCCTGTCTCGGAGTTGTGAGATTTCCTCTCAAGGGAGCTCCCACAGTTATTACAAAAGAATATTTATCATCCTACCAATGATTCCTTCCCTGCCTAAGGATTAAACAAGGACAGGCTTCAAATTCACCCCGGGCGTGAGTCCGTGCTCGAACGGGGTTCTCACTGATCTGGGATCCTTCAAACCTCAGTGCTGAACAGTCAGCCTTTCCCTGCGTTTTTAGAGCAGTTTCCCTAAACCTTCTCAGCTCTTACATCCCAGACAGCGCAGAATGCCGTAGTGATTCTGAAGCTCTGCAAGTCTTGAAATACTTTATGTCATTTGGTCCAGATTAAATGGGACAAAGAGACCTCAGCCCTCACTGGTGACACTGGAAGTGGTTAGCTGCTTAGCTGCATCATTCCTTCTTTCCTGAAAATGATGAAATCTCCCCAGAATGAAACAAGCCATCAATATTGGAGAGAATATGCACGTCTGATTCAGTCTAAATTGTTTATCTTTTAAACACCATTAACCACAGATTAGCTGGCTCTTCTACAGCCAGAAATTAATAGATTCCATTAGTGAGCAGTCAATTACAGGATGATTATTTCCCCCCTGTTTGTGTTTGTGGTGCTTGCCTCATGTCCGCAGGGCAGCGTGGCTGTGCTGATCCCGGCCGGGGCGGCTGTTGCTTTGTAAATGCATCTCTTGCAGTCACCTGTTTTGAAAAGCCAAACCCCACAAGCCTCTGTACTGATAAGTAGTGGCCTCCATCCCTGCTGAGACCTCTCCATTCTGTGCAAACGGGACCTCGCTCAGTGCCTGCCATCTCCTGGGCTGGTGCTGGTCCCGGCAGCAGAGCCCTCTGCTCCCACCGCTGCCCTCCTCGGTCTGCTGCTTGCAGCATTCCTCACCCAGCAGCATAGCATCATGTGCCTCTCTTTAGATCTCGAGATAACAGACGATGGCAAAATCGCCCAGTTCTTCCTGTGTGACAGTTCTCTCATAGAGCTTTTCCTACCTAACTCTGTCTTGTCCAGGCTCAGAGCTCACAGTATTGCAAAGCCCTCAGGCAAAGAAGCTGTGGCTGTTAGGAAGTCTGGAGAGGACACTACTGCCAAGTGCATTGCTCTGACCACAGCAGTTCTTTTCAGGCATCCTCCACTGCTTTCCTGTGCTGCATCCCTTATTTAACTCTTACCTTACTTTATCTCCATTTGCCACTTCTTGTGATGTACACTTTTTAGAGGAAAGAGTATGTTTTTTCACCCCTGCAATTATAAAGCATCCAACCCAGTGAAGTGTAGTTCATTAAATGGGACTCCTAAATGAGCTCTGGAAGTACAGATAGTAATAGGGAGAATTACATTCATTCTGGATTTGCAAATTAAAGTTTTCCTTACCCTGCATAGCATATGAGATATATCAGCACAAAATTGCTGTGTAATTAGATATAGAGAATATTTTGTCTATTATGAAGTGTCCTAGACAGGAACAGGAAGTATTAGTCTGTTCCCCTAAACCAAAGTTATTGCAGTCCTTTAATCCCTCCTTAATTATTTCCTAAATGAAATTCATAAAAGCTGTGGGAGGAGAAAAAAAAAGATGGCATTGATTTTATTCCTTCCTTTTTTTCCCCCATTCTTTGAAAGGTCTGCTATTGAACATGTAAATGAGAAGACAGTAGAAAATCCTTCCATACAGATGAAGTGATAGGTAGCAGATAGACTGGTAGCTCTAAGAAGCCGTGCTTTGGGTTGTTCACTGCAGCAGCTCAGCATTGCTCGATCACTGAACTGTGCTGCGTTGGCCCAACTGTGCCCTGGGAACCTGAAGGGAATGATGCAAAACTGGGGGCAATGCAGGTGAGGGAAGGGTTCCTTGCAGGCTCCCAGCCTCGCTCTCCAGTGCAAACTGGTCCAACGGGAGGAATGGATGCTTTAAAACACCCCATTTCTGGGAGGACTCATCCCCTAGAGCACCTGCTTGTAGCAGTGTCTTTGAAGAATGCTTTGCAAGCTTTGAGCACAATCTTATTTCTGTTCAAACTGCAGGTTCTCAAACCAGATCGGTTGTTTGGTGGCAGTCTTTAAAAGAAATGATTTATAAACACAAACTGTAACTAAATTTTGAAGGAAACTGGATCTCCAGACATCAATGGCATGATTAGAAACACCGTGGGGAGTGCATGCATAGAAGTTTCTTTTAATTCTCTGCTTTTCAAGCATTTAATAGCTTGACAGCAACATTTTAATAAGAGCCGACTAGGCCCAGTTTTGGCATGCACCGCGTAGGGAAACAGCTCCTGGAAGCTGTCCACGGAGCAGTGAATTCCGTTTCCGCAGGCTAGAGCTCATGTGGAGATAGAGCTGTGAGATAGAGCCCTTTGAATTCGGGACGCCCTTCCAGCGCTCCGCGCTTGGGATCGCTGCGTGCGGTGTGCCGGCCCTCGGCAGGGGGCTGTGCTGAATCCATTTTTCAGTGCACGCTTTCTTACCCAGCTGACTTCACCGAGTAGTGCTGAGAAGGCTTTTAGCAGGGCAGGTTCAGTTCTGGAATGGTCGGTGACAGGGCGGGATGGGGACCACAGATGGGGACCCTTTGAATGGAGCTCCTGAACACAGAGCTCCTGGCAGTAGTTACTGCTTTTCCTTTTTGTTTTTAATTATAATTTCGAACTTTCTGAACCTTAGCTTCAACCTTTAGAAGGTTTCTTTAAAATTAATAGCTTAAACCAAGTTGTACTGAAAATTCAGGCTCAAAACTCCCACCAATAGCATATCTGTGATTCTGCTGTGTCTTGTACCCACACGTACACCTCCAACAGACACGCTTATGATTATACTGATTGCTACTGAAACAGTATGTACCAATAAATAGTTTACTCAAGGAAACATAAAATTAGGGTTGCCTAGGCTGTTAAAATTGTACTACTGCTTGGAACCTTGCTTACAATTAGAATCAGTCTTTCCAATGAACTGAGATGGAGGTTGAGACCAAACTGAGCATCCTCATAGTGTTTTGCCCCTTCCTTTGGTGCTGGTTTATCTTTGCCATTTCTCTGCAAGGTACTGATTTGTCTGAAATAGAAAATAGTGGAAGCTGATTTATCTTTGCCATTTCTCTGCAAGGTACTGATTTGTCTGAAATAGAAAATAGTGGAAGCTGATTTTTAAATATATTCTGGTACTGGAGCTTATTATTATTATTATTATTGTTTTATGTAATTTTTTTTAAGGAAACGTCCATGGCTTTTTAGCTTTTATAAGTTCAAAAATCTAGATCAATTTTGATCTTGCTATATCCTTTTTAAAGAGGTGGACAAAGGCACTATTTGCTAAGAAATGTGACAAGATCACCGCAGTGGGTGTTGGATTTTTAACCTATTTCTCAGTATTGCACCTCTTTTCTTTTGTAAAATACAAAAGAAAGAAATTACTCTCATTCATTACATTTATATCCTAGCAGAAATTGTGAATGACTTTCTCAGATTTATCTGCTGACCTTGTTAAATACATGTGCACTCTTGCAGGGCAGTGTCCTAAATATAGAAGTGAATTGCAAATGTTTGACCAAATGGTCTTACGTTGGCTGGGAAATGGTGCTCATGCAGGATGCACACGTGCTGGAAGGCAGGTTAATCTACCTGTCATTTAGGCCTATTAGCTCCTAATGTGAGGCAATACTAGCAACCAGAAATATCCAAGATGTTTCTTACTCAATTCAAGTTTGGTCTGACCTATTCCATGGCAGCAGTTGTGTACTTGAATTTTGGTGTGTATGGGTTTCTCCTTTTGGCTCCTTTCCTGCTGCCTGAGCCCTGGCTGCAGCTCATCTGCTTCCCAAGGCAGCTCTGGCTCAGGGCAGCAGCAGCTGCTGCAGGCAACGTCGCACCCTGGCAGCAAACGGGCTCCAGCTCCAGGGGACTCACATGGCATTCCCTCAGCATGCTCAGTCATCAGGTCAGGCCTCGTAAAGAAATAAAAATAATAAAAATCAAAGCAGCTTCAGAGAGAACGACACCATCCCTGTGACCTCGTGGTGCTTCTCAAAGCAGGTAAAGCAAATTGTTGGGTAAACTTTAGAAATGATGAACATCCTGTACATTAAACTGCCAGGCAGAAGTAAGAGGCTCCTTCATTGAGGTTAGATGTTTTCTGAGCTGAATTTTAAGGAGGGTATTCCCCCTTTGGTTCCTGTATTTCTGAATAACAGAGGCTATGGATCATCTGAAGCCCTGTGCAAGTAAGTAGACACATTATTTTCAATACTAACAAATTTCAAATATGCAGTCATTTATATATGTGCTTATTTTTAAACATGAATAATCTCATTGCCATCAAATACAGTTTTTTGTCGGAGACTTCTGACTGGACATAGAAATCCATTAGAAGCATACACTTTGGAAGAAGAGATGATGCTGAGAATGAGGCAGGTGTGGAGGAAACACTTTTCTGTTTTACCTTAAGTAAGACATCAGAAACACTGCTATGAGAACCTGGCTTATTTCTCATGGCATTTTGGCCAAAATAAACCATAAAACCAAAGGCGTATTGAAGTTTAAATCAATTGAATTGAAGATTTCAAAACTCTGGCCTCAAAATCCACATGGAAGAAGCTGCATCATTAGATCAGGTGGTATTCTTGCAAATGAGCTATGTTTTTGCTTCTGATATCAACATCACTCTCTGAATCAACTGTAAACCCAGTTGCTCTGCTCCATGCACAGGACACCCACCAGCATTGGTGGCAGCTCCAGGATGGGGCCATCCTGGTCCTCAGGGCAAGAGCTGGAAATGCAGAGAGGTCCAGAGCCACTGTCCTCACTGCTGAGCAGGTGCTGAGGGGAGTGGCCCTGCTGTGCCCCACATGCAGTGTTGGCCTCTATGACCATGGGCTGCTGCTTAGCCATGGATTTCCTCTGTCAGATGATGACGCTGAATGGGAATTGACAAGAGTATTCAGAAGTTGTTAAGTATTTATCTGCTCTAAATACTAGGTTTGGAAGGATTTTTTAAAATTATTTTGGGTAAAAGGATATTGACATCCTTTCAGTGAACTCTGGCATTGCAGTGGCAATAGCAGATGTAAATATGCATCTAGGTTTAAAGAAAACAAATTCAAACTCTTCTATTTTGATTTCTCCTGTGAGTAGATGCATTAAATTGCTACTCTGATGGATGCAAAATTAGATTAGAGATCTTGGTAGCTATCTTTCAGACAAAAGCGCATGTGAAAGCAGCCTTTAGCTTTGTGCTTCATTCCTTTTAAGGGAGTGAAAGCCCTCATTTCATTGTCATGGTGTTTCCTGCAAAAAAAATCCCAACAAAACAAAACCAAATAAACAGATATGATTTGAACAAAACCAATCACTCAACAGCATCTATATGACCCATGGTCTTTAATCTGTTACTAGCAAATCTTCCTGAGTTCAGTGGCATTCTGTTTGTTTTACTTCCCTAAAAAATGCACGATGGGAAGAGGTATGTTGATAATAATGCACTGTGAATAGCATGAAGGCATTCGGTGCACAGCATATCATATCATCTATCATTAAGTTTTTCTTCTCTTGCTTTCGCTAATGGCAATGAATCAAATATTTAAATGTGTTTGCTACTCCTATGTGCAGCTATAGGAGTGTGTTGAACAGGAAAGAGACTGTGTAGTACAAAATTAGGCTATAAAGCGTATTATGAGCTGGAGACTTAGTAATGGACACAGAGCAAATGAACTCTAAAAATTAACATTAGAATTTGCACTAAAAATGCTCCCTAATTGGCACCTCCTGGGATACGTTTTGAACTCACCCAACGTGATTTTTTCATTTTACTGAAAACAGTCAGTTTGGGCTGACAGCACCTGGGTCATAGTGAATGAGAGATGATGATGTATTTGGCAGCTCTTCTCGTTGAGCACTGACAAGTCTTGTTCTCTAAAGAAAAAAATCAAAACATATCAATCCACATGCTCACTGTACTGAGGAACTTCGTTGTCATATCCTTCAAATTGTTTTAATGTTTCAGCACTGCAGAATTGAATGCATAACAGAAGGAGACAACTATATGCAGTTTCACTTTGTTGAAAAAACTACATAAGGAAAGCAGAACATAACTAGCAGAGTCCTGATAAGGTCATGTCAAACAGATTAATAGGAGGTGGAAAACAAAAGCTTAAAAATCATTCTCTTATGATACTTGTCCTTTGGGATGGAGAGCTTGTTGGGCCAGACAATCCAGTCCTTCACCAACTCACGGCCTTCTGTGTCCTCAGTTCATTGCTAATCCCTTTCTGGGGCATTTGTGTGTGTGCTGACCTGGTCTGCCATGTAGAACTCATTAGAGCTGTTTACTGACTCTGATCCAAAAAGCCACCTCCTGCCTCCTCTTCCAGATGGGAGAAAGACAAGATGAGAAAAATGTCATATTATGTTGGAATGCAGAATGTCTGGGCTTCCAGCATGAGCTTGAAGTGTGCACCATTTCCAGCGGCTCTGCAGAGGCTTTAGCAGCTGGAAACCTGCCTCATCTCTGGCTGGATGTGCTGAGACATCAGATGACCTCAGGCTCATTCCTGGTGGTGGCTTTTGCATCACAGTGCTGTGATGCTGCTTAGCTGTTCATCACCGCAGCCTCAAATGGACTTTGTATGATGCAGTCACAGAGTGACTCAGTCCTGTGAGTGGAAGAGCAAGGATGCACAGGAGGGAATGTTGCCCTTCCTGTTGGGAGCCTACTTGGGGGATACACGCTGACAACATGTAAGGATTCTGTTTTCTTTTATTTATCTTTCTTAGGGAACAGCAAGGCCACTGGTGCTCTCATTGCTGGTCTGTCTGCACTGGCAGCATGGAGCCCTGAAAGGTGGGGCCAAGCGCTGCTGATCTGAGCAGTTCTGGTTTCTAGATGGGACCACCCAGTAACTGTACAGGAATTTTGTATTTTTTGTACAACAGAACTCACAATTGTATTTGTGAATATTTTAAATCTGTTAAGAGTGAAGGAAAACAGTTTTGAACACGAATATGTGACGTTGAAGTACAGAGCTCCAAATCTTCTACTGCAAAAGGCATTCATTGATACAACTGAGCTTTATAGAAAGAACTAAATAATGGATATGGTAGAAGAGAGAAGTTTTGCCTGACTTCTGCCTCTGCTGTTTATTGTAAATCAAGTAAACTGAGAATCAAGAGGGAAAAGAGGACGCATGATTAAATGAGAGTCTGTTCTGGCATATGGACTCATGATCTTCAGTCCTTTCATTCAATTAAATTGCCCGAGGAGTGCTCAGAAGTATATGAGAATTTTTAGGAATTGAACATGTTTTTTCAGCACTGAAAATCAACTAGTCAATAGGTTTGTGTTGAAGCATAGCCTTGTTTGCTCCCGGTAACCTGTTGCTTAGATGTACAGAATGTCCCGAGGCAAAGCCTTCTCATCCTTTTGTAAGTGGAGTCTGCTTAATTATTCACCTTAGAGCAAAGATGTTACAATTATAGCCTTCCCTTTGTGCAAGTAACCATGCCTCTCTTTGACTGTTATTTAACTGTTTAAGAATTAAAATATCTGCGTATAAATCTGACACCTTTATTCATCTGAATTCATGGGCTTGCATTGCTTAGCTGAGAAGCGGTGATTTTATCTGATAACTGCTGTATAAAGATCACATAGGGTGAATCTAAAATTCCGATTAAAGGAGTGTGGGAAAGCATCTACGCATTTGTTTTCTCAAAGGATTTCTGCGGGCTTGAGATCTGGAGCTCTCATTTTCTTCCATAATGATTTGCAATGATCTCCCTTCTGTTCTCAATGATACGTGTGAACGCAGGTGCTGCTTCTAACAGTGCCTGGCCCTGAAAGCTCCCTGCAAGTTCCTCTGTATTTCCTAGGCCTTTCCCTGCTAGCAAAAAAGCAACTGGAGCGTGCTCCCCGTTGGCTGTGGCATGTGTTTGTCCACGCAGGGAGGGGACGGAGAGGTCCTGGATCCACAGAGCTGTGAGCAGTCCCCACTGAGTGACTCAGTGGTAAAAGTTGCCGCTGTGTTTGTAGCAGGCTGAGCTTTTGGCAGGCAGTGATTCTGAGTGTGTGGGAGCGAATGAATGAAAACAGTTTTGAGCTTTTGCTATAAAAGACGAAGAAGCCTGATAAAGCATTTTAAGTTGGAAACTCTTGGATTAAGTGCTTTTAATGTCGGAGGATTGTAAACGCCTCATTTTCTGATTTTAATTGGGACAGCAGTTTTCAGGCAATACAAACTACAATCTGAGACTGCAGGAAATGAGGACTCGGCACCTCGGGAGGACCTGGCCCTGATCAAACAGTGCTGGCTTCATTGAAATCATTCTCTGTGCTCATGACATCATGCCACGCTTTTCAATCTCAAGGTTGTTTTCTTTGCTTAGCATAAAGGTCATGTTAGGATTAAAAACAATGAATAGCTCACAGTGTGACTAGTGACCCTGTAGGAGAAATGGTAGCGTATCTCACAGAAAAATATACTTACGCTAAGTGAAGTGCTGTGTTCAAGAAGTGGAATTTTCTAATTGCGTAGTCATTTTGAGAAGGAATGTGCCTGCTAGGAGCAGACCAGGTGTGCACTTGTGATGGGAGTTTGAAATGCTGTGTAATTACACACCTTGCATAATATAGTTTACAATAGCCGTACAATTGATGCAGCAAGACGTAAATACAACAAAGCTGGTGTCTGAAAGGACACCTGTAATCTAGCCTGCAGCTGTTACAATTATCTTGGAAGTGCTGTCTTATGTTAAGATTTATTACTGTGTTAAAGTTGCCACTATTCTGAAACAGAAAAATATTAGAAATACTTTGAACAATGATCTGAATAATGTATTATCAGTGACAAATGAAAGTTACTTGAGGAGCCTCGTGTAGTTCCCTGAGGGGAGAAGTCACAGTACAATCCCCCTTAAGTGTTATTCAATTCAGTAATGATGTGCAAGCTTTCAGTACATTGGGTTTATGCTTTCACATTTGCGAGAACTTGCATCGTGTGTGTCTGTCCAAAGGATTACCAGAGCTTTCCCACATCACAAAAACAAAACCCATCAGAGTAGATGTAAAAAGAGGAGGAAGATTTCTGCCAGATCCCCGGCATAAGTGAATGCTGCTTCCAAAGCACTTTGCTCTCAGGGTGTGGAGACTTCTGCTGACAGATGGCCAAGAAGGCTTCTCCAGCTTCTTGGAAAGGTGCAGCTCTCACCTTGCTGCTCCCAGCCATTCCTGTCACACGGGCACTGTGCTCGGCAGTGCTGTGATGCAGAAGGATGCAAGACCACTTGGTCCTCCTGTCACCCCTTGCCTTATTCCCCCAGACTGTGCATCATCTCTGTGATGTCGCTGGGCACCCAGCAAAGGTTCTTGCCCTCCTGCAGCTGAGTGCCACTCCGCAAAGCCACCCCTGGGGCAAACACAACCTCGGGAGCTGGGGAGCTCCTGGGTGCCTGCACCAGGGGCCCGCAGGGCACAGCTGGCCATGACTCCGAGCCGGGTGTCCATGGTCAGTGTGCTGGGATGTGCTGGGACCTGCGTGGGCACAGCCTGCCGGGTGCCCCGCTGAGAGGCTGTGCTGGGGCAAGTGCTGGCAGAAGGGCTGGGAGGGCCTGGCCACAGCCTGCTCTGCCTCAGCCTTGCCCGGGCAGGTCACCGCTGCTCTGAGCTGCTCTGCACCCACAGGTTGAGTGTGTGTGCGTACAGGTGTGTGCACAGCCACAGGGGCTCTCTGCAAGGGCAAGTGCTGACCTAGGGCAGCCTTACTGTGCAGCCCATAGATACCTTCTGTGCAATGTCTCATTCTGGCTAAAGGTGTTGTACAGGTCTTGTTTCTGCATTAAGCTGTCTTTCTGTCCATTTTCCTTTGGTCCTTTTCTCTCATTGTGCTGAGTTCACTGTGAAATCTGTTCATTTTGGTTCTCTTATTATTTAGGGTATTACACAATCACAGAACTTCAGGGTTTGGAAGGGACCTCTGGAGATCAGAGTCCATCCCTTCTAAAGCAGTTGCGCAGGAAAGCAGTGTGTTCTGAGAATCTCCAGAGAAGAAAACTCCACCATCTCTGGGCAGCTGTTCCAGTGCTCTGTCACTCTCACAGTGAAAAAGCCTTTCCTCGTGTTGCTGTGTTTCAGTTTGGGCCCTTTGCCCCTCGCCCTGTTGCTGGCACACCATAGAAAGAGCCCAGTCCCTTCCATTTGACACCTGTCCTTCAGATATTGATAAGATCCCTCCCAGCCTTCTTTCTCCAGACTGAGCATCCCCAGGCCTCTCAGCCTTTCCTCATAAAGGAGGTGCTCCAGGTTGCAGTCATTTTTCTAGACCTATGCTGGACTCTCTCTAGCAGTTGTCTGTCTTTCTTGAACTGGGAATCCCAGAACTGGACACAGTACTCCAGAAGTGGCCTCACCAGGGCAGAGTAGAAGGGAGGGTCACCTCCCTCGACCTGCTGGCCACACTTGTTTTAATGCATCCCAGGGTACCACTGGCCTTCTTGACCACCAGGGCACACTGCTGGCTCTTGGCCAACCTGTCATCCACCAGGACACCCAGGTCCTTCTCTGTAGAGCTTTTCCAGCAGGTCAGCCTCTAACCTGTACTGATGTGTGTGGTTATTCAGTCCATACCTGTCCCCTGCAGTCATAAATTAGGACATGCTAACTATACTAAAAGGGAAAACAAATCTATTTGTCTGACTGAGGTGGGAGGTTATTGCTTAGTTTTTCTGATTTATTTGCTGTTCCTCTGTGAACAATAGAACAAGCCTTCAGGACAGGAACTTAGATCAAGTACTGCTCACAGCATTATTTCCTTCCCTGGCTCTTTAAACCACCTACCACCTTTCCATGCCTTGAGGTAGGAAAAAGGACTATGCTGCTGGTGACCGACGTTCCTGGTGCTGCCACTGCAAACATGCAATTGTCAGTGATGATATAAAGTGTTCACGAAGAAGCAGGCAAATGCCAGAGGGGTGAAGTAATACAAATAAAGGCTCTGTGTGTTAAAGGCAGCGCTGACAGGTAACAGGTGGTTTGTGGGAGAAGAAAAGGCACGTATCCTTGTATAGCACTATCTCTGAAATACAGTGTGGAGGGACGGTAGCCAGTACCAGGTGTCTTCTGTTCTCAGAGACACAGCCAAGACCAACAAGTGACCAGCACTTATTGCTGAAGTATTCAATTCCCTCAGGCTCTGCTGGGTGATTTAGCAGCAGCAGCAGACAGTGAGGTGAGCAGTATGGAGCTGGGCAGACTGGGATACCTGGCAGGCTTGGGAAATCCAGGTGCCATGAGCTATTGGTTAGGGACGCTTCTGTACCTCCAGGAGCTGATGCTGCTTAGAGCAGGAGATGGTGGTGTTGTCTGGTGGTGGCTCATATCCACCAAAGGGGAAAAAGTTCTTTTTTATTAATGATTTTGAAGAAAGAGTAAAATCTGTTGTGACGAATTTAGAAAGATAAAGGCACAGAAGAGGCATTCTTTTTGGAGAAGAGCAAAATACTCACAAGTATTACTGTTTTGTGAAGAGCTTTCCTCACTGTGAAAGCCACGGAGCTCAATCTGTTAAAATTTTCAAAAGCAGAGGTGACCTGATTGCAGTAAGTGCCTCTAAGGACGAGGTATTGAATGTATGTTTCTAATCTAGCAAAGAAAGGCCAGAAGAACCAAAGACTGGAAATGAAGTCAGACAAGTTCACTCCAGAAGTAAAGCATTAAGTATAAGGACATTTATCCTCAAAGATAAAAGAGTACTTAGTGAAATGATTGCTTCTCATCTTGGTCAAAAGAATTCATTCTAAAGGGAACGTTTTACTCAAGCACAGGCGATTGGACTTAAATCAGATTTCAACAGATAAGGGGAATATCTTAAAACCCAAGGGTGGCCCAGTAGGTCAGTGTAGTTATCTGTGGCTTTCCTAAATTGGCTATGGTCTTAAATAAATTATACAGACATGCTGAATTGGAATTGCAGACCCCAGATCCTATGCCTTTGCCTCCCTTGACTCATACATCCTCAGGAAAGACATCTACGTTTTGGGGATGGGAAATGAGTCCTATGCCTTTCGTTTACCAAACATGTCTCACCAGATGTTACACTTTCCTGTACAATGTAAGAGCTCTAAATCCAGCAGTTGTGGCCGGATTCCAGTCCCTTTACATAACGTAGGAGATAATTTGTTCCGCTATGTGTTTTTCTTCTCAGCTGTTTTTTCTCTTTGAAGCCTTTAGCTACTGGATTGGGAAGGTAAATTACAATCTTTCTCAGCCCTGACTTGTGCCTCTCGTTTTGATTTTGGAAATCATGTAATTAATTGCGGGATAGCCTACTTTCACGTGGTAAAATAACAGGAACCCCTTTTCACCAAAGCTGCTGTGTGAAAATTGTTGCTATACTTAAGCGTGACCTTTTGGTACTTGCAGTCACTGTCTTGGTGTTGCTGCTTTGGTGCATAGTGAATTTTAAGGCTCGCTTTTTCTTTACATAGGTACAGATGGCTGTGCAGGACTATGCCCAAACAGAATTTGGCCTTTGATGGTTGGTTTGGAATAATAGCGGTGTGCCTGCATCAGGGAAGTAACCTCATTCAACCCAGACTGGTGGTGTGCAACGTTTTTTAGGCTAGACTTTTTGGCTGTGTTTTGTTTGTTTGTTATATAATGTACACAGTCAGATCTCACTTAGTTTTGAAGCATCTGGAATCTTGCAAAGGTAAAAAGTTGGACACTAGAGGGGGAATATGACAGGGATTTTTGGTCCTGTGTACTGCATGGTTTTAGTGCACAGTTAACCCATATTGGCTGCCACTGGCTTACTCGCAGTTTTGGTCTATGGAGTGGCCAAGTTCTTCATCCATCATGTACCTCTGAGGTACCCATAAAAATGCAGGGATGAGAGCTGATATTTTAAGAGAGGAAAAACAGGAAAATCTTCCCCTATTCAGAAGTGAGAGGGATAAACTCTCTTAGGCTTTCCTGTGAAAGGAAGTGTCCTGTTCAGGTCACCCTCATATGAACACTGGGAGCTTCAGAGTTTTTCTCATCTGCTCAGTGTGAAGGTCTATTTCCTGCTAATTAATCTGTATTTGTGATGGACACTTGCAAACAAAAGTCTGGATTTTGTAGACTGCAGTATTGTGCTATCCATGTACATTTCTAACGAGCAGCTATGGGCAGATTTATGCCATTCATGCATTTTGTATCGTGCAATTATTTAGATTCTTCTGTCCTAAACATAAACATATTTAGAAGAAATAAACATGCAAATGAATTACTGGTTTGTGTTTGGTTAGCAAACAGAGCAGGAAGTGTGGATGTGCAAATGCCCAGCAGGCTCTGGGGTTAAACCTCCTCCCTATAATTTTTACAATGGGTTCTCAACATCTAGTATAAACAAAACTCGGCAAATTACTCCTTGTGCTGTGCTCAGTTGTCCAATCAGCCCTCCCTGTTATATACATATTGTTTGAACAGTAATTTAGGCAACTGGGAAGGTGCCATGTGAGATGCAGAGGAAGTCTTAACCACCAGGAATTAACTTAAAATATAAAGCTGTATGGTATACGAGTCACATAACCAGCAGGTTATTATTTTAATTATTTTTAATCAATTCAATAAACTGGCCAAGACCTGTAAAGGATGGCTAATTTATGAGTTATAAGAGAAGCTCCTCAAAACGATTCCTGAGAGAGAAATGAAAGTAATAATGAACTAAGAATTTCATCTGTAGTGGAATTTGGTCTGTTCAAAGAGCCAGTGTACTCCTGAGTATTGATCATCTCTCAAAGGAGATGAATACTCTGCTAAGCAAGCTACCCTTGGAAGAGTCTTTCTGCCAGCAGGAGCTTGCTGGAGAAATGCTATGCTGAGATTTCAGAAGAGACAGAAGTCTCTCAGAGGAGATACTCTTTCCTTATCATTCATATCTGAATCTCTGAACGTGACAATTCCCAAACACAGGTTTCTGGAACTATCCTTGATGAGATTTAGGGCACAGCAGGAATCAGTTTAATATATATTTATTTAACAAGAGGTTTTTGAGAGAAAGAACGTGCCAAACATCTGAGATGCCTTCTCTACCTTTTTGATGCCCCCTCTGCTTGTTTCTCAAGTTGATATTACCATTTTAAGTTGAGATGTCATTATCCATGTCTGAGGTCAGACACATCTCACAAAGCCTCGAGGGAAGTGTGATGGGCATCAAAATAGGTCTTGGAGGACCTTGTGCAACCCTTGGGTGACTCATTGTGCATCCATGCTTTAACAGGGAGCTTTCTTTGTTCTAAAATTTGCATTTTGTTTTCCACATCAGGATTTATTTCTGCTTGAAGAATTCTTCTCCTCATGGTTAAAAAGTCTCTTCCTGCTTGCTGCTGGCTGTGCAATGCCCACTCAATGAGTTTTGATAATTTCTGTTAGGATTAATTAATTAATTGCAAATGTCTTCAGGCTAAATTGTGTGTTTGCATGTCAGGATGCTGTTCATAATCAACAAAATCACTTACGGGCTTGACATTATGGATGTTACGAAGACTGTGAGAGGAGCCCATTCAATCTATATTAGTCAAAACTTTCTTTTCATTATTTATAAACCAGTTCCTATTTTATGAATTCTCAGTCATAAATGAAGAGTAAGATGAAATGTTAGAAGAACAGAAGCAGGAAGATAATTCTATTAATCAAGCTGATGAAATTATGTAGTACTTTAATATGATGACTCCTGGGAGGAATACCCACCAGGCTGGCTGCCCTTCCTAAGGAGCAAAACCATGCTTATACTGTTTTTATTTTCCAAGAAAATGATCTGAATCAAAAGCAAAAGAGAGGAGAAATTTGCTAGAGAGATACTTGTGCTTGTTGCTGTCTCTGTAATTTGTCGGTAAAGCCATTAAATTGCAAAATGGAGTTCTGATAAGGACTGCACAAATGCCCCCTTACCTTCTACTGCAGATCACAAGAACTCTTCATTTCTCTGCGTGAGAAATGATTTATTTAAGAGTTCATCAGAACAGATTTGTAACTTACACTTTTCATACTCGTTGGTGTGGTTTAAATGAGGTTCAGGCATGGCATTATTCATGTTTCTGGATGGATGTTTTGGTTGCACAACCTGGTGTGTGTGGAAATCTGGTGTGCAGCATAAAGGTATCAGCATGTGTGAAAATACAGCGTATGGTTGATGAGATTGGATAGGTTATCTTTGTTAATTTTAAGGCTTTTGGTAGTGTTGTCACAATAACAGCAGAACCAAAGCTTTACCTGATTGATTTAGTGCCTGTGGCCCAGTAACCCAGCCTCGTCTTGGTTTTTGATAACTGTTTTGTTACAAAGAATGTGAAATAGAAATGCAATAGTGTTTTTTTTTGTTCAGTCTGTGAATGTTCTCTCATTCCAAGCACTTGAGTATGGGCTTTCATGAGCATTATAGAAAGAAACTAGGTGGAAAAAATGCAGCTGTCATAGAAACTGCATGTATGTCACTGACTAGAATTGGGCGGTTGTGCCTGCAGTTATTTGATTTATATGCATATTTTTCTCTTATATGTGTGGAATTATGGAATGTTGGAGCATAGACTTCACTAAATAAAAAGTATGTAAATAGATGCCATAGTAAAGTCTGCTATTAAAATTCAGGCTTGTGACGGTATTCCTAGATGTTCTCCAGAGATAGGAGAGCTCTGGAATGCAGCATCAGGGCTTGACCTCCCTCCCGGCTCTCTCAAACTTGTTTTCCAACTGTCAGGGTGCAGACAGGCAGAAATGGGAGTAACAACCTGCTTCCTTACTTACGTGGCATTAAAGGGCTGAAGTGGCATAAAGGACTCAGCAAGAAGAGGTTGCATGCAGTGCAAGCGCGGCAGAAGATGGGCAGTGAACCTGCCTCAAACCTGTGTGTTACACACCCACACGTGTTAGATAGGGACATAGGCACGTGGCCAATGGATAGAGATAGCCCTGGTCTAACCAGAGGTGGTGTGCAGCTGATGGCCGTACTGGTGCTGGGGCTGATGATGGGTTTGGCCAGAGCAAAGAGGTGTGAAATCACAGTTGGAACTACAGCTGTCCAAAACCAGAGGGTGGAAGTGCTATCCAAGAAAGCCTTTGCCTACCCTGCTTTACCGTGGGCTCCAATCTCTGCAGATAGGATACAAAACTTTATCAACAGGACTTGTTCTGTGAGGACATTGTCAGCAGGAGAGGGAGCATCCTTTGAGCATCCCTCGAACAACCTTTGAAATCAGTCACCCTGAGAAACACTGATTTCCTATTAGAATTTTGGGAGCATAGTGTTTTACTTTCCAGACTCTCACTTTTTTACTATAGCCCACAGTTACCTGGGCTCCTCCTCCACGCTGGAGGAGTGGAAAGGTGATCTTTCAGTCTGAACCTGAATCTGATTCACAGTTAGGCTTTCGTGCTTTAATCAGTCCCCATTTGCAAAGTCCCATCTTTCACAGGGTTTCTTTTGTTGTTGTTCTTGTTTTTTTTCTCTTTTTTAATCTTTTCTTCTTCTTTTTCTTCTACTTTTAATTGTTGGACTTCATCTGGTACAGAGGTTTAAACTACAGAAGTAATTTAAAATATTGTGGCATTTCCTTTCTTAATTAATCCCAACTGTTTTCCTTGGTAGTACAGAAAGTATCAGTATTTGATGAGGACATTATGCCTTCATCACTGGGGCAGTGGATTCTTCCTGCCGAGTCTGTAAACAGCAGACAAGCCGCAGAGTTCAGCCTTCATGTTCTGGTTTTCATTAAGCCCAGACTAGAGGAGCACCCAGCTGTGTCTTCCTGTAAGGTCTGTCAGTCTTCCAAAGCTTGTTAACATGCTAATATAAAAGGAAATAGGGCTGACTTCAAGGAATTTACAACTAGTCTTAAACTTCAAAGACTGGAGCTACATCTCTTCAATTCAACAGCAACAACAAAAATCCTATAATAAAAGTTCCCTTAGCCTTCAAGAAGCGCTCAGTGCATGCAGATCTGTTAAGCCATAATGCGTGATGCCACATTTTTGTTGTTGTTGTTGCGAGTTGCAACACAAAGCAGTTGTGAAACTTGGTTCCTAGCTGGTAGGTTTGATCAGAGACAAGATAAACTGTCATCCAGCCCACAAATAGAATATCAGGAATGATGCTGTCAATCTCTCCTTCCCTAAACCTGTTTTCTATGTAGATGTTTGCAGCGGGTCGGTGAATCGGGTTTGAACAGTAGGCAGCATTCTCAGGTGGTGGAAATTGGATGAACTCCGATGACTTCAAGGGAATTACTCCTGTTTATACCATCTGAGGATCTGGTCCATCTGCGGCATACCTACCTCGTCATCTGTAGGTATTCAGACAAGGTTGGACACATTCAGTCACTTTTCATGGAAAAAGAGAGCGCTTGTGTGCAGGGTGAGGCATCTTTTCCATCTGAAGATTGACTCACCATTCTCATTTGGTATGGACAAATGGAAGCACAGGAAGGTTTATATAAATGTATAGTGGTGCTTCCCCAAGCTCCAGTGATTTGAGGATCAGAAACTTCCTAAATCAGAATTGTTATTGTTTATATCGTAGAACTTGATGAGTTTTTTTTCCCCATCTCCATACTAGAAGAGGTCTTCTGTAGCTAAATGGTTGGCATGAGAGAGTAGTTGCAAACACTTCTTTTGCTCCCTGTGCATGCTCTCTGCTCCTGTTGGAGCCTAAAGGAGCTTGCAGGAGCACAGCAGGATGAGGTCACACAGCCCCGGACTCTCAGAGAGGAAGATGCCATTTTTATCGTGCGTGGATCGAATCTCTGGGAAAGGAAAAACCCCTCTGAGATTCAACAACATACCATTATTGCGATGTTGGAAAATATTCCCATCACAGTTATTCTGAAGAATACAAAGAACTGAAATGCTTAGAAGTAAAGGTTGTTGCTTAGCTGAGATAATTACATACTGCATCGCTTCAGTGGGGATCCTGGGCAATAAATGTTTGGATGACACTGCCCTGTGTCGTTTGAGGAGATTTCTTCATGGGCTGATTTTTTTATTGAGAGCAAACTCTGTGTCAGAGCGCTGTGAGAACTGCTCGGTTGACCTCAAAATTAGTCTCGTTGGTCACCCAGCAATACTCAAAGCAACTCGATGCAGATAATGGAGAACCGAGACAAAGTAGCGTATCAAACTCAGCTGTTATTCACACTGTTCCTTCTCTGACAGCTCGTTAAAATGTTGGTAGAATAGGTGCTACTGTTAGACTTTTGTTATTCGGTGCTAATTAGAACAAACTTACGCAGAATCGAAAGTGGTTTCTAAAGAGAGCTGATTGTTTTAATAGGAATTAATTGAAAATCCAGAGCGCAGCAGTGAGGAAGGCCACAGGGAGCGGTGGCACACGTTGAGATTCACTTACCAGTCTGCAGTACACAGTGCTGCAGGAGCTGCCGGGGTGAGCAGACGGCAGCCCAGTGATGGCTGGGCTGGTGCCAGGAGCGGGCGGGCAGCTGGGGCAGGGCTGCTGCTCCCACTGCAGCTTTCCTTGGCAGAGATAAAGCAGGCCTGAAAGTTAACCGGTTGTGTGTCCGCTCGGCTGCTGTTTCTAGAAATATTGTGTTTGCTGAGTGGCAGCAAGCGGCCGGGTTTCCTACATCGTGCCCTTTGCTGCTGCACAAGACTCCAGATTCTGTCATCTGTTTCATTGGCTGAGTCCTCCCATGCGTAGGGATTTCTGTTCCTTCCACTGGCTTGTGTTGGTCTAATATGGGGCACTGGAAAACTAAAAACCCCCACAAACAAATGAAAAAGTTCTTAATTAAATAGATTGCCTCATAGAACATATACTTGGAAGTAAAACAAGGCATGTGGAACCGTATTCTCAGCAGTGAGCTATAGGCATTGAGGCAATGATGTGCCATTTTTTTCAGTGTTCTTGAAATTCTTGTTTTAAGAGGAAAAATGACAGGAAAGGCTGCATCAGTCCTGTTAAATTTCTAGGAATAGAGCTAAATATGATATGGTGTGTATCTATTGCCTTCTGCCAAAAGCACCTCAATTTTGTCAGAGGAAAATGATAGGAGACACTGTGCTATGAGCTGATAAGGTCATATTAAATCAGCTGTCTATTGAGTCTCACATATTTTATATATAGTCATCCCCTGAGGGGCTGTGTGTGTTCAGACCCTTGGACAACTAATAGCACATAGGTGATGGCTGACAAGCACAGAAAATCAGCTAGAAGGGTATCTACATTTTTTATTTAAAAAAAAAAAAAAAAAAAGGAGTGCAAAATTTGAAAAAATGCAGGAAGACAGCTTTGAAGGGCCTTTTAAATACTGCACTTATTTTCTATGTTAAGATTAGCTTCTAATATTTTTTCAGCAGTATGAGTTAATGCCCTGTTTTAATCAGTGTCAGAGCACATTTGAGAAGCTCAGCCTATGAACCTCCAAAGTATCATTATTTCTAAAGATTACTGGTGAGTTCTGCTCAAACAGTGGCCAGTGTAGCATGTGGAGTGCATTGTTCATGTGCTGGTGGGTTTTGGAGTCAGAGCACACAGACCAGGTGTGGGACCTCTGCACTGCAGTGCACATACTGTGTGGCTAACCTGCAAAACTCCTGGGTGCTCCAGGCATCCCAGCTGTCCTGAACTTACTGAACACAAACAGCACAAGTGTGATGTATCCTTATGATGTCAGATTTGCTGCACACTCAGTGTGTGTTTTATACAGACTGATCAGGAAGACTGAGATTGAAACTCAAAAAGCCCAGGAAAAAGTTCTCCCCAGATAAGGTGTCCAGGCAGATGAAGAGTATATCAGCAAACAAATGCAAACCCGTGACTGATTAGCTTGAGTAAAACAAAACAATTGAACACCATTCAGAATAAAGCAGGATGAGCATTGGTGTTATGGTTATGAGTGTGTGTAAGAGTGAAGAACTTTGGACCAAAGCTTTGGACTTTAGGAGTCCATATCCAACCCTGGAGAACTGACACTACTTTAGGAACAGCCCCTCTCCATGCAGGAGTAGTAATGAGGAGCAGCAGGAAAATAGGAAATGAGCATTAAAAGGGAAACCAAGTTCCATGGTAAACTTATTCAAATTATCATAGAATTTGCTTTGGAAAAAAAAAGTTGCTTAATATAGCCTTGAGAATCTGGCACATTCTTGATGATGTTAATCCATCTGCTGACATTTCATCTTACTCTTATTGGTTTTGCTTCCAGTTTTTTGATACCTCAAGCATTTTAGATGTTATGTTATTGAAGTCATGGGTCTTGTAGAAAACAAATTACTCCATAGAGTTAATTGCATCCATCTCACGTGTTATCTTGTTGAGGTGAACTTCTTATCTATGTTTCATTGTGAAAGGAAAAAATCTTTTATAAGAAGGAAACAAGCATACAAAACAGGAGCACAAGTTGATCACCTCTTGCTGTTTTCCCAAGAGCGAAATTAACAAGATAAACCATAACTTCTTGCCAAGTACGATTTGAACCCCAAATAAACCGTGACCTGGATAGACCCAAGGAAATCTTGCACTTCTGTGGAGAAGTTTATAAAAATGTTCGTAGCATTGTAGAGTGCTGCTTGAGAGGCATTTAGGTGGGCAGCATCCCAATGAAAGATGATGTTAGAACAATTGGGACTCGTTAATCATGCTGAAATGCAGAGCTAGTGAAGGAATACCCCTTAGCAAGTTTGACTGGAAACATCTCCATTTCTCAGCACTTTTCCCCCTTTTTCCCTCTGTAATCTCTGTGTTAGAAATTGTATAGAATTTCCTGATTTATTGTTCTGTCACAATTCTTTACATATTCAGAGTTTTGTTGTTGTTTGTTTGCTTGTTTATTTTTTTATCTTTATTTATTTTCTTTCTTTTCTTTTTTTATTTTAATGTAATTGCTGCATTGTTGTGGACAGAGTAATTCCAGGAACCAGAAGATTAGCGGAGTGTGCTGTGTGCCTTTCTCAAGGTGGATCAGATTCCCTCTTAAAACAAGCATGTGCTTGTGTGCAGTTACACTCATGTAGCTTTGTGGTTAATGTCTTTATGTTATTTCACTTGATTGTGAATGTATAGATTCACTTTTGGAATTAGTGGAGTGTGTGGATTGGGGAAGTCAGGGCAGCAGGGGAATCTGTGGGGAAAACCCAATTGACTGGCTTACATGAGACTTCTGAAGACTTTTTCCTCAATTTCTTTGTGTTTTCTCTTTTGCTTCAAGGTTTTTCTTTGTTTGTACGTGTTTAATTAATATCTCCAAAACATATGCAAACTAGCTGTCTGGCTAAAGATTTTGAAGCACACGGGAGTGGATGAAAGTGGTTGAGGAATACAAAGGAGCAGCTACAGGGGAAACGTGCTTTTGCCTCCTGTCCCTCGGTTGCCAACAAGACAAACCAGAAGTCTGGATCTGTTGGAGCCAAGTGCAAAACTACTCTTGCTGTGGCCAGGATTTCACCTCAGGTGAAAATATATATCTACAAAGGTCTGACTCCTCTGTTGGCTATAGTGTCCTGCTTAGATTGCTGGGCTGCATGGTGGGAGGCAGACATAACCTGGGTCATGATCTGCATCGGCTTTCAGCCGTAGAGTGGCCAAGAGACATTGCTAAATGAGGGCCTTAGAAAGACTGACCCTTTGCATGTTTCACATAGGTTTTCCTTTTCCCTTACTGTCAGAAAACAGTAAATTAGAATGCTACTCTAAGAAAGATCCAGCTTTGTTAGAGAAACATATTCAGATAAGGAGGAATTCAGTGGTTTATTCACCGGATGATAGTGAATGAATGGTGTCTGTTTTCTGTGTATGAATCATAATTGACTTTATTATGATGTTCTCAATGTATTCGTTATTTGAACTGATTTCCTGATTCATTCTTTGTCAGTGGATGGGTTGCCAGCAGTTCCTTGTGGGTTCCCAGTGTTTAAAGTTTAAGCTCTTTGTAATAGATACCCAAGTCTCGTGATGTGCTGCTTTTTCCTGACTGGTAAAATGGGTGTGGGGAAGGGTTGGTGCAAGTAAAGATTGGTGAAAATATGCATCTGGAGTTAAAATTCACTCTTTTCATGCTTTGAGGCACTGTTTTTAAATACATTCTTTCTAGGCAAAACTCACTCTTGTGCAATTGTCTCAAACCTGTGCCCTTCCCATGTCCTGATCAAGCAACATACCGAAGTCTTACGTGGCAGGTTTTTGCTCTGGTATTTGCAGAGATTGATGTGTAGGAACTCACTTGAAGAATCAGGTTGGAAAACAACTTGAATGCAATGAAACAGAATATTCATGGACTTATTTACAGCTTTCTCTCAGTTCTAATAATAAGTGCAAGTGTGGATCACTTGAGCTGTTTCGCTGTTTTTCAGCTCTCTGCAAATTCTTCAGGGTTTTATTTCTTTTTCTGCAGGGCTGTGTTTTAGAGAACAGGACACTATCAGGATAAATTCACCTTGCACATGTACATTGTTGATCTTGTATCATGTAATTAAGTTATGACTCGAGAGACTAGCTGCAACCTACGCAGCAGTTATTTGACCCTCTGGAATTTTTCCTTCCTCTGAGCAGCACAGTTATGTGGGCTGACAACATGCTAGGTGTTTCTAGGATATTCCCTGTGACTCAGGTTTCTGTTCTGTTTACCATATAGGTGGATGCATAGGTAGGATTGTTAGAGCATGGGATATTTCATATGCATGTGAAGCATAAGTTGTTCTGTTTCTTGAGATCAGCATCCTGAGCCTCAAGTTTGCTTTTCTGTGATGCACCATGTTCACGCTCCAGGCTTTACTTATTCACATTATTTCTGGGATCTCAAATACCCACTAATAATTAGTGGAAAGTCAGCATGTCCTATGAGGCACGGATTAACGTTATGCCTAGAAACGGTGATGACTAACTATAGTGGAGTTGTTGTGCATGCTTTTTGTGAGGGGTTAGCCGCTGAGCGTTGTCATTAGCAGTCAAAACTTTTATTCACAGTGTTAAGCAAGTTTTGATTAGAAAAATTGTTACAGGGTAAAAAAGAATAAGTTAAAAAAGCAATTAAGAATATATGTTTAGGAGGGTGTTCCCTTGACAAGTTGGAACAGTCATTGCTATTTTTGTCTTGAGATCCAAGACGCTGCGGAGGAAAGGAAGAGGTGGGGAGAACATAGGCACTGTCAGGGGCTCCCAGCAGTGCAGAGTAAGAGTCCACCCTGTTCTTAGATGTGCTGCCTCAGTGGTAGATCCTGAAGGACTCGAGATGTTGTTAGACAGAGCCAGCCTCCAGTAACGGTGTCCTCATAGTAAGACTGCACTACAGCGGGTATAATTGGAATTTATTTATTCCATATACAGATGACCGTGACTCACGTCTCAGCCTCAGTCAGAGTATCCCAGATACAGGATCTCCACTGTCGAGTATTTTCTTCTCTTCCTATTGTAACTGATCCTATTTGTCTATGCTTACATATTCACCTGAACTTCTTATATAAATGAAGGAAAGAGATCCATGACGAAGCTCTCAGCTCTCTTTTTACTAACAGTATGGTTAGCTATCTTTAAAATCTGCTGAACATTTAAAGATGTTCTCAGAAGCAGTGAGGGCATGCATCCAGCCCTGTAGGTTAGCTGCAACATGCAGTGATTTGTGTCTAACTGTGTTTCCCAGGGCGGCCTACCTGGGTCAATAGGACAAAATCCTACAGATAACCACGTCTTGCTGCAGATGGCTTTCTAGGCTGTGTCAGTGAGCAGACCTCTTATTAAAATAGCTTGTGATCTGGCTTTGAAAATAGGAGGAAATCTCTAATTTATTAGATGAAGCAAAGACTTAACTCTCTGCAGATGGGGAAACTGAGGCAAGAGAGAGGTAGCAGCACCAGGCTGAGCTGTTGGCAGAGCAGGAGCCACGTGTGCCGTTGTCATCTGCAGCAGTGCTTCTGCCAGGAAGAGTCAGTCCTGTGAACACCTTTTACAGAATATAGAGAAAGCGTGTGTATTTATGTGTGTAACTTGAAAGGCAGGTGTTTTTTCTTTTTTCATATTAAATTTACAGGTAATTTACATAACTAATTTGTAAGCCAAAGTGTAAATGACGCTCAGCTGAAGTGACCATTTTGACAAGCGAGTGCAAACATTGTCAGAACATTGGCAGATCTGCTTAGGACAAGACTGAGTTTGACAGCTTTTTCTGTGTGCATCTGGGTTTTCTTGGGGGGAGCAGCAAGGGGGAAGTGGGTTTTTCTTTTTTTTTTTTTATGAGCTTCTTAAGAATAATGCATTACAATAATCTAATTTTTAAATTATCTATCTGGCTCCATAGGAGATGCTAAAGCCCCAGCATGCTAACCAGACAACCAGACAGCCATCTTTTTTGTTCCCTTTTGCCCAATGCCATTCAAACAAATGCAGAGCTGTTATGAAATACGCAGTGCTCTCAATGACCTGACACCGTAATTCAGCTCGAGTTAAAGGTGATGGCTTAAGGGAAGACTGCAAGGTGTCTTCTACCAGTGTTAGGTATGGACTGGGAATGAGGGAATGCACAGTTTAAAATTAAAGGAATATGCAAGGTGGTTTTTATTTCATCTTTTAATACTAAAATAGAGGATTTATGTAGGTTGATTTTTGGAGATTTTAAGTGCCCACAACTTGGAATAATACCTATGGAAACTCATGTGTTCTTTATTTTAATGGGCTTTTTTAGGCCTATGTATCCATTCCTTTGCTTCCATCCTTCCCATGTGTCACTCAGTTTGGACAGAATCTTCTCAGCTTTGTCCTGAGGTCTCATGGGACACCATGCTTTGGAGGCAGTGGGAATCTCTCCTGTAGCTGTGAAGTGAGCTCCTGGGAGCTGGAATTTCACAGTGTGAATTCCAACACACACTGGCTTGCACTGATGTAAGAGAAGTCTCAGAGAAATATTACTCTGTGTTTCTAAATATAGAGAGAATCTTTAAATCATATGCAAGTCAGGACGGGGCATTTAATAATGAGTTGGGGTAAATAGGAGGTCAGATAAGAGATGATTTTCCCATTCTGGTACTGCACAATTAGTGTGATGTCCCCGGGTCTGGAGGCCTCAAGACCCAAATGTATGAAGCAGGGACAGGTGCAGGAGCACATTTTCTACAGACTTCTGTAGTATTTTTGCCTGTGAACCATTACTAAGTGTTGCTTGTCTTGATGGTCTGCATCTGCTTCAATAAGGAGAATACTGAAGAAACTGTAAGGAAAGCTAACCCGATTCTCTTTTAATGCATTATGTAATTAAATCTCATTGAGATTTGAAAGCTGTGCAACCACAGACGAATTAAAAACAAAAACAGGAGTGATCACATCTTTGTATCTAGAAGCATATTTAGGATAAATCTGCATGCAGGAAGAAATGAGATTAGGTAAAATGTGACTATCCCCAAGGCCTGTCCTGCAAATATTAACAAGTGGATAGGATTACAGAAGTGAATAGCTCCCTTGCATACAGTTTTCTTTGCTGCAGAGTTTGGACACACACACCTGCAACACTAAAGCCTGAACATTCCAGTTCTCCTTTAGCCACAGTAAGAATGAGGATAGGAAAAGAATGGAGCTGAGTTTTGTTTGGATAACCTGGTACCTTTTCAGGGCATGAAATACAGAATGGATGTGACCTGACTCTGACTGGACAAGCTTTTCCTAGCTTATCTCCTAATGACGTACTTCAGGAGCTCATGTGGCAGGAGTGTGTGAGCAGCCCCGTCCCATTGGCACTGCTGGGGCTCTGCAGCTCATCTGCCTCTTCCCCAGCACTGCAGCTTCTGCCCCACGGACATCTCAGAGCTGGGTCATGCTCAGAATGAGCAGCTTTCACATTGTGACACTGGGTTTTACTGGCACACAGAAATGAATGTGCCCTGCTGGCTGGTATGCACTTAGAGACAGGTGGCATCTCCCCACCAGCACTGCTGATGTGCACCAAACTGTGAGAACTGTCATTCTTCTTCACATGAAATAAGGTATCCAGAACTCAAAGAGGCCAACTTGTCAGTTCTCTCACAGAGCTAATTCCTAATAGGTGTTTTAGGTAATCAATCTATGTTTCAGAACATGGAGACAACGTTTGAATGTTCAGTAATAATTTTTTCCATGTGTGGTATATGTAGAAGCACAATTCTTCCTGAGAATTCATTGAGAAATGAGGGGAACCCCCACTATCCTGAGCACAAGTTATCTTGTATTTTTGCTAACGTATATAATTACTGCTGTGGGTGTTCCCACATCTTAGAATGGAAAAAGTGCTTGCCAAGACTGAAAAAACGTAGTAAGCAATATAAATGATTTCTCTCACACACCAGCATTTCTTGCTGAGACAAGTGAACTGGAACTGCGTTTAAAACCGTATAATTATACTCCTAT
This sequence comes from Cyrtonyx montezumae, assembly GCF_038088225.1. Lineage (NCBI taxonomy): Eukaryota > Metazoa > Chordata > Aves > Galliformes > Odontophoridae > Cyrtonyx > Cyrtonyx montezumae. The sequence goes on along the minus strand of NW_027072100.1, from coordinate 12,163,396 downwards.
ATATCATTTATGAAATCAGATTCCCCCACCCTCTCTTCTTTCAAGTTGCTTCTGAAGACACTTTTCTTCCAAGAAACCTTCTCGTGGGGTCCTCTCCTTGTAAGAAATCTTTCCGAACAGTGAAAACAAACTAAAATCTAACAGCACACTGACACTCATGTGACATGTCCCTGCACCTTTAGTGCTCTTTGCTTCACTTTGCCCCAGCTCTGCTTTTCCTGGCATCTCCTGGCCAGCCAGGAGCTGTCACCTGCCTGGCTCTGCCCCAGGATCCCAAGGGCTGCATTGGTCTCCTCCTGCCTGGCCTTCTCCATCACCTAGACCAGATAATTTCAACTTGCTGTTCCTCAGTCAGGGCCAGAACTGCCTGCTCAGATAGTCCGTGTGCTGTAGAAAGGTGTTTGTGGATTTCCTTATTTCACACTCATTTCTATACTGTTTAAAACATAAAGAAGCTGACCTAGTGTTTTCGCACCCATGAAATAGAAGGACTAATGAACAATTTTCCAAAGAGAGCACAGACTGTATATGCAAAGGTCCAGTATGCAAATCCTGACTTGTTTATGCCTTGGGTTGTGCATACAAAAAGCTGTTTAACTGTGAGCCAATATATCTTTCTTTCCAGCACCCACACCTCACTCAACCCACCTCCTCTGGGAAAGCCTGGGGAAAAGGCTCCACGCTGAGCTGGGGAGGACAGCGGTGCTGGACAGAGGGACAATCTGAAAATGAAATGGTGTTTGCAGTGATATCCCTCTGCAATTGTAATCCAAGTAGAGGTTCCAGCTGTTGTCTTACTGGGAGAATCCTGTCTGCCATGCAGCTCATAGTGGTGCAAGAATGTGAGGACTGGGACCATTGCTGTTGAATTTGTGGTGCAGGTGGGATTGCTTGCATTCTCAATCAGCTTTCCCCAGTTCATCTTAAGCTGTGGTGGCATCTGTCTGGACTTCCATTGTGTAGTTTTGAGGCTTGTTCCTACCTTGCCAAACATAGGGCCGTGCTCTGAGACCCCTGCACAGCGGACCATGGAGTGCAGACAGGGTTTTTTCAGGTTTAAATACTAATTCATGTGAGCAAGATATTCTGTGTGGCACTGTGTTTTTCTCTTAGGCTCGTTTTCATTTTGGCCACTGTTAGTAACTGTCACTGAGAAAGGAAAATTGTACATTGAAGGCTCAGTATTTTATATTGAGAAGAAATTCTCAATTCAGTTTTATAGTGGGAAGAAAGTCCTCTGCAACTCACCAATACCCACGTGATAAAGAGCATTAGATTTCAGACTTATTTTCCCATGTCGTTTTCTTGTTGTTGTTGCTGTTGCTTTCTTCACTCTTCAATCTATTTCACTTCTATCTGAGTTTTTGACAGCTTTTTCTTTCACTCCTTTTCTGTTCAGTGTTTCCAAAGTGTTGTCCAGCAGTGTTCTGGTTCCAGTCCAACTCTCCAATCCTGCACTATAACAGAGCCCCATCCGTTCTCATGTGCTGCTGCTGTATCCAAGAAGGCTAACTTCTAACTCAAGTGTTTAAGAAGATGTATTTTATAATGGTTTCCTTGGGATTTAATTACATTTCTTAACGATTCTTTTTTCTACTAGCCAAGTTACCATGTGTTTTAACAAAATGCAATATGAAATAGAACAAAAACCCATTATTTGAAAGATGCTGAGAAGTATGGGAGTTATTTATGCTGTTTGTTAGCAAACACGCAGATTCTTGAACACTGTCACATTTAGGTCTGTCCTTAAGAAACTATTCATTCTCAGGAAAAGGTACTAGCCATGCAAAATACAAAGAAAACAAACCCAGCTATAAGAAAAACCAACATAGTACATGCCTTCTATAATCAAAAATCTACTGAATTTACAGCGGTGTCTGTCGTAGGAGAGGTTATAACATATTGTTCTTTTATTGTGTTTTATGCCTTTTATTAGCTTGCAAATCTAATTAGGAAACCAATTGGCACACAGTATGCAATGACGGAAGCAGTACCACCTATTCTTGTGGCAGCTTTGGTTTTGCTTTATGGGTGGTCTTTGTTCTTCAAGGCTCATATGAATACCACATATTAGCTGAGCTGGTTCTCCCTTGATGTCTGTGTTGTATTGTACACATGTTGTCACTGTTTGACACTTAAACAATCCAGATTCTTACCCAGCCCACATTTAGTGCCATAATAAACTTCTGAGCATATGTTTTTGAGAGCAACAGTAACATTCATCACTGCGATGTGACATATAAATAAGCACTACTGGAGAGCCAGCATGCCCTCGGAGGGCAGAGCTGCACTGGAAGGTGAAGGGCTGTGGTCATCATCTGTCCTGCTCTTACTGTGCTCTTTTCTTCCTCTCCCTGTCTCAGTAAATCAGAGCGGTTGTTGAAGTGACCTACAAAATTCACCCCATACATGTGAAAAACACACGCTGTTACAAAACTTTTTTAGTGAAACATTTCCTGTTTGGGGCTTTGGCTTGACAAACCAGAGATGCACAAACCATCCCTCCTCTCTTCATCTCGCTCATTCTCTCTTTCAGCAGGGAGATCCTCTGGGGCCCAGTCCGGAGCACCGGCCTGGCAGCTGCGGCGCACCAACGCTCCCCTCTCCCGTGAGTCTCCTTCTGTTGTTTTTGCAAAATTCCTGTGCTTGGATGGCTTTGTTTTGGCAAAGGACTTTTTCTGTCTTCTTTTTTTTTTTTCTTTCTTTTCTTTTATTATTATTATTATTATTTTTTTTTTTTTGAGGTGGCTTTGGGAGAAATGAAGAGGGAATTGCAGATGAAGGGCTTCAGGATTTGACTTGTCCCTTGTTCTCTCTGAGCAAGACCAGAGGCTTACATAGACTAAGGGTAGTACAACAGATCTGAAGTGTAGTCATATCCTGTCTTAGTTGGGTAAACACTTTCTGATTCAACGAGAGCTTTGTCTGAACAAGGACAGAAAATTTGGGCCCTGAACAAGGAAATAATTTATATAAGTCTCAGTGAATATTTAATATGGAGCATTAATTAAAAAAAGAGGAGTGTGTATTTTGATGTCCTGCCTTGGAGTGACAGATCACCAGGTGTCTTCTTGGCCTGAGGAGGACCACCAGCTGGCTGATTGCTCATGTCTGTCAGTCCAGTGAGAGTATCCTATGGTCACAGTACCTCTTTAAAGAGGCAGGTAGAGTTGAAAAAGAGACGTGTTTAAAATGAATTATTGCTTTGATTAATACTTGAATTTATTGTTTATCAACATAGCTGAACCATAGGAAAAGATAGTTACTAAGTAAATGGAGCAGGACGTAGAGGTTTCCAAGTGCCAGTTGTTTCTCATATAAACTCAGCAATTAAGATAATATTACTGTGTGTAAATGCAAAAATCTGTAACGTTTCTAGCACTGAAGTGGCATTTATTTGAGGGTAGGTGGTTTTGCTGTGGTTCTGCTCTTAAGTCCTTCAACCCTCCTGTGCCATTCCTACCTCCCAGAGGGGCTGATGGGGCGGCCGTGCAGTGCAGGGCAGCACGTTCCAGCCCTCAGAAACATCTCATTCTATGAACTGAAACAGAAACAAAGACGAAGTTCCTAGGTGCTGTCATAAAACCAGCAATTAATATGTTTTAAACTGACTTTTCATACAGCACAATGCACGTGAGCTTCAGCACTGAGTCCTACAAGATTCATTCATATCTGACCTTGGTTTGAGTTTTACCCACTGTCCTTAGTAGGAAAATGAAGTTCAGCACCATCCAAAGCATGCACATTTTGAAACTCCATCTAGACTTGGACTTCCTGCCCTGAATTCATGCTCTGCATGTGTGTACGTCATGTGAGAGGGCTGTGAAAGCATTTGAGAATAAACTACATTAGCTTTCAAGGAGAGTTTTTAAAGTTTTAATATTATGGTTGTCTAGTTTGATCTAGTATCTGGTCACTGAATTGTATCATTGCAAGAAACATGAGAACAGCAGCATGACCATGAGGTATATTACATTACAGAATGAGGTTACATAGCACCAAAGCACCACCATATTTCTGTAACAAATGCAGCTTCTGGGGAGTTTTGTTATCATTGCATAAGCTTCACTGCTCCCTAGAAGATGACACTGATTCAGACAGAAAACACTAATTCAGTTCTTGCCAGCAGAGCCAATTGTCTCTTTGATTACATTAGACTGACAACTGGTTTTCAATGTCATTGTCAGCTGCAACTTCTCGTATGTGGTGCACTGGAGCATGAACTGGCCTCCCTTTATTTAATTATTTCTGCCTATTTCTGTATTTGTAAATAAGACAAACTTGAATCTCCCATCCAGCAGATTAAAAAAATGTCAGGTGTTTAGATTAAAGAACTCAGGCTTCAGCAGTGGCATCAGGCATCCTCCTTAAGGCAGATCCTGAACATGTGCGTTGTCCCAGAGAACTTGACATTGTCTTTTGTCTTGTCAGTCAGCTAGGAGTGAAAGTGACTTAGGGTTTTCTTAATTAAATGTTTGTTGCATTGAATTATTTGCTGATTATTTTTGGTTTGAAATAAGCTGCCCACTGCAGGCTCTTGGTGGGATGGCATTGCAGACCATGGGGTGCAGGTGCTGTTGCAGGGAGGCAGGCACGGTGAGGGTTTTGTTTTACTGTTTTCTTCCCTGTGTGGGTTATAAATGTATTTTTTTTTTTAATTACAATTGGATTTTTTCACCAAATATTGTTTCTCGAGGAACTGTGGGCAATAAAATCAGGGAGAGGTCAGCAGTGAAGGTTGCTCTGTCAAGTAATACGGTGTTAAAATTGTATTTTTGGATAAGTTTTATGATACGTAGATTAGAAGTACCCCAGAAGTCTTAGAAAAGAAGAGGTGGTGGTCAAGGAAGGAGCTCCATAAGCTCACAGCAGCTTTGTGAAACGTAGCCCCATGAAGTGGTGTCTGCCAGCTCTGCAGGCGTGGAAGAGTGATTCTTCCATGCCTGCAGAATAAGAGATTTATGTTCTTCATAAACGTGTATCCTTCTGATCCTGAATCCTCTCCTGCTCCCATTGCCCAAAAGCCAAACAAAACTAACCTCCTCCAGGTCCCGGAGTGAAAAAATGCAAACATGCTGCATTTAAAAGTAGATTTAGCAACTCCAAAGTGGGCGATTTGGTTCCACCCATCAAACCTGAGTTCTCTGATCTAAAGTCAGATGGGTGCTACTCCTAGCGAGATGTGTGCCAAATCTAATTAAGCTTTGCATAATGTGCATCTTGGGTGATTTGATTTATTAGCTTTGTTTGAAGAAAGTAATAATAAAAAAAAGAAAATGGCTTTGGTAATAAGCTGTTTGAATTCCCTGTGCAAGTAGGCACAGTCCCTCCTGGATCTCCCTGCAATGTTCTTGTGTTACCTGACAGCAGCCTGACAAAGGCTGGGGCTGGGGTCCTGCCTCCTTTGCTCTCATGGCTTTTGCCTTGGTGTAGTTCTCTAGGCAGTCCTCTCTGCATCCAGTGGTTTCCATTCTCAGCCACCATACAGAGCAGGAAACGATCGCGTATATCTGTACCAGTGGAACTTGTGCAGAGAGGAATTAGAGATGGCTGTAATGTGGTGCAGCACAGATACCTGCATCAGCACGAAATGCAGGGATCTGCAGCTGGCAAAGTAGTACCACACTGTGCTAGCGCAGCAAGGCTGCTTTGGACGCCTAAGCTAGCTCTTAGGTATCTGTTCCTTAGTTTGAAGTGCACTGTGCAGGCACCTCCTGCGGCTTAGGTTCTCAGCACCTCCAGTCCTATTGATTCTGATGCGCCAAGTTACAGTGGTTGGCTGTGGCACACTCCCATATCCTGTGGCATTCCTGAAGCTGGCTTTCACTTGCTGTCCTAACACTGGCCTCTCGTGTCTCTGATGTCTTGTCCTCTGCAGGTTGCAGAGGAGGATTTCCTGCAGGGCTCCCAATAGGGCTGGCAAAGAGAGGTTCAAGGAGACCTGCTCCTTTTGCTTCCTTCATCCCCCAAAGCATCACCTCGTGGGTCTACTGCAGCATGACCCACCATGAGTCTGTGCACACCAACTTTGCCATGCTGGTGTTCATTGCACGGCATGGACAGATTGACTGGAAAGGAGAATGCCCTGAAAACATAAGATCCTCTTTGACTAGCTGCAATAACTGCCCTGGAATCAGATGAAAAAGCATTTGCACTGGGGATATCGCATCAAAAGAGATATTTCAGCATAGAACTTCCAGTAATCTGGATGTGAATGAGGGGCTAGTAGGTCTGGGGATCTGCATATTAGAACTTCTTTTCCACATCGTATTCCTTACCTGTAGCAGGGACAAGGACTTGACTGAGCAGTGAGCATCTGCAGTTTGTTCTTAGTGGCATTTAATTATTTAGGGGAAGATGTCTGAAATTTTTTTTATTTTGCATTGGCAGTGAAAATGAGCTTCAAGGAGCAACAGTTCACAGTGCTGCTGTGTTATTCTGGGGTAGAATAATGAATTTAAGACATCCTATTCTAGAAACATTCCCGTTACACCATGAAGGGAAGAACTGTCTGTTCATCCACAGCAGTTCCTGGATGATCTCTTCTAAAACCTTTCAGGATTGTCACTGTTTACAACCTGGGGAGTGAGAATTACGTGGAAGGCCAAATTTGCTCTTAGCTGGTCACAGTGTCCTGCTACTTGGTGTGGACAGAGGAGATTGGTGGGATATACAACTTAATGCTTAAATGTCAATGCATTTTTCAGCAGTTTCATGCTACTGAAGTGAGGCAGATGACAAAAGCATAGATGTGTGATTTGACAAAATATCGCTTGTTTTTTCGTTTGTTGAACGAGTTTGGCAAATCACTTCGGAGAATGTTCACAGAATGGAACCAATTAGATGCAAATTGTTTGGGTTGTGTGGATCTGTTAGAAAAATCAGACATTCTGAAAAGTCAGGCTGTGAAATGTTTCTACTAGCTTTAATGAGGGAATTCTCTTTTCTTTTACTCCCTAAAAAAATCCAGGTTCTTTCTGGTGCAGTAATAAAATGAATGAAAATCCGTGGATTAACGCCCATTTCTGGACACAGTTTGATTATGTTCCCCTCGGCATTTCCCGAGTTTTTAATTGCAGTATTTGCTTTGCGAGCTGTTTGGGGCTTTCTCCTTTTTCATCAAGCATACAGCTGAGATTTGCTGCAGAAACATTCACCTGAAATACTGACACCCAGTAAATATTGCTGATAACGTTGAAGATGTGGCCATTCAGAGCAGATTATGCTGCTGTGTATAATTCTCAGCAGATTATACACTGTTGTGTATAGTCAGTGTGGCTCAGATTTTACATACATGATCAAAATTTGCTTAAAGACTGTTATTACCACCAGAATGGATCTGGCAATTAATTTTCAAACGTTGCATCTGGTGAAGGGGCAGGCAGGAATTGGCGAAGGGTTACTACTATGTTTTGCCAGTAGTTTTTTGATGGAAGCAGATGCAGAATGGATCAAAGCGACGTTTCATTATGAAGAGTTCCCATTTCTGTGCAGCTAGACCCTAAGTGGAAGTTTGACAAATGGAGATGACACCCACTCATCTCTGCAATGGCTCTGGCATATGGGAGAAGTCACAGTAGGGGCTAGGGGAGTGAGAAAGTTTTCTTGGTTGTGAAGAGCAGGAGGGTATCCCAGTACCTATGTTTGCAGTTATGAGTTCTGCCCTGTCCTTAGAAAGCAGAGCAGCAAGGTGAAAGCTGCCGTCCTCAGCTCCTTGATTTAACCCCAAGATGGAGGCTGGGATTTCCAGAGGCACCTGAGAGGGTGAGCGCTCCACTCCCATTGAATGTTAATGGGTTCTGAATGCTCATCTCCTTCAGGCTTCTCCAAAAACCTCAGCTTCGGTTCATCTGCCTGCTTAGGGGCTGGACTAACATGGTTTCAACCCAAGGGGCAGAAGCTCTTTCATGCAGCTCAGTTGCTCTCTCCCAAAACGCTCTGTGCATGCTGGGAACCCGCAGAGCTCGCGCGTGTGTGGAGGGGCCTATGGAGGGGCTGAGCAAAGATGAGTTTATTTTTAAACTGGTTTTACTGAATTACAGACACAGTGCAGCACGCTGCCTCTGCTGACTGTGCAGACTTTCCGTGCTGGGCTCCGTCTGACAGTGACTCAGAGGCAGCGAGAGAGCGATTACAGCTCCTGGCTTTAACTCTGAGTCTGTTGGGAGGAGGAGAATTCATTAATTTATTTGGGACACTGGATGGTTTCCTCACTGTCTGCAACAACTGGGTGTAAGCAGCCCCAGCTCCAGCTGCTGGCAGACAGGTTTAGCAGAAGCCAGCTCTCCCTCCCAGCACCATCAGCAGTCAGCGTCCGTGGAGCCAGCTGGGGACAGCTTGGGGTTGGTGGTGTTTGTGTTCTGCAGTGAGATGGCTCTCACAGCCTGCTAGGGGTGTTGTCACTTCTGTCAGTGACTTCAGGTAGGGCAGGGGCTGGTTTGGGTGCAGGTTGGCAACCCGGTGCTAATGTTGTGGCTGGGCTTAAGCAGCCTCATAGCAAGTTGGTTCCATCGAAGCCAGTGCGTATGTGCCTGAGGCTTATGTATTAATTGATGAGTCAGATACTCTCTGCAAACTGTAGGCTGTGTTTCATCTGCTAGTGCAAATCAGGAGCAGCTCTGCCGAAGAACATGCTGTGGGACTGTTGCAGAGTGGTGCTTACTGTTGTTTTTTCGATTAGTAAGATTTCCCCCGAGTGCCAAGTGCGATCAGTCGCTAAAAATATTTAAAAGAATCCATTTCTGGTAATCACATCTCAAAAAGCTGAGCCTCCATCCTGCCCGTGGTTCCATCTTTGCTCTCTGGGGGGGGACTGCATGGCTGCAAATGCAGCGCCTCAGGGGAAGGGCTGCCCTGCACTTCTGTACCTGCAGCTGCAGAAGCAGCATTGTATTTCCTGCTCCATGAGCTGCAGTTACCATGGATTGAAATCTACCTATGAATTATTTAAAGATGAATGTCACAGGGTCACTATCCTCACAGGAGATTTTGCATGCTGCCATAAAATAAATATTGAGTTGTAACAGGAGTAATAACAAATTACTCTTCTGTTCGGTTTCTAAGAGTTTGCTCTAATAAGAAACTGTGAAATCTCTGTTCCTCTGATGTACAAGGACAAAATATGAAATAGGCATTCCAGACGTGTGTGTTTAAGTTAGCAAATGATGCGTTGCTTGAGGATTAGGAGGCATTATTTTCAGAGATAGCTAGAGAGTTCATTTTGCCATCAGTCTCAGTCTCTGTGGACTGTGGTAAAGATCAGTTCTGGCAGTTTAATGCTTCCAAATTTTTCTTCTAAAATCTATCACAGATAGACAGGTTCTTCAGGCATTTTAGTTGCTGTGCTTTCATATGTGGCCAGTGTCTGTCACAATACAGACTTTCCAAAGCACTCTGCATCCCTGGCTCGGAGCAGCAGTTTGGGTCAGTCGTTAATACCGGGTGTGATTGTAGCACTGTGGCATTGTGTTACAGCAGGAAAACCAGGCACCAGAAACTGCACATCCGGATATATTTGTTGGCTCCAAAGTCCAATTCTTAAACTCAAGTTCAAGTTCTGAATGGAAAAATTCTTCAGGGCTATGTACTGTCAGTGCTTGGCATTTAAAAAATTCCGAGGAGGAATGTTTAAAAGCATCCAAGTGACTTCTGAGAAAAATCACCCTCACTTTTAGATGGGTCCGGTCCTGAGAATTTTGGGGAGATCAACTTTCGCTCATCAAATTACCTTTTTCATATCTTAAGGAGTAAGATATTAAATGTTAACAAGCTAGCACGATGGACTGATGGTAATTGCTTGCATTAAGTGGAAGATTTCAGCATCCAAGCAAAGAATTGGATTCTGTTAGCCCATCACTGAGTGGGATTTGCTTGTGGAGCAAGCTCCTAACGAAGGTGGGTTCAAGACCTGTCTATTATTTGTGAGTAACCCTGAATGGAGCCTGGGAAAGGATTCTGGCTGCTGCAGGTGGCTGCAGCCCTGAGTCTGTCTCTCATCCACAACTACATCCTTGAAGTTTCACCAGCTTATAACACAGCTGATTTTTGGGTTTGAAACGTGAAAACATGAACGCAGCCCAGTGCCTTACCATTACTTGTCTCGGACAGAAATTATATAATTACACTATTTGCTTGGAGGAGCTATTTTGAAGTGATAATGACTTTCCTGAAGAGGCACTGTGAAGATATGCATCAAAAATTTATCTCCTTAAAAAAAGAGATCCATCCTCAGCCATGAGATGAGCACCACCTTCATTTATTAATACAGAAAGTGTCTCAGCAACATGATTGACTAATGAGTTGTATGGCCCTGCAAAGGAAATATGGCAGCTACTCCTCAACTGCTCTGTAATTACAGTCTGGGATGAGGGATTTGATCTTGCACTCATGCAAAGGGAATTTTATTGTGTGTCGTGAAGGTGGAGCTAAAGCTCGGATGTTAGCATTTTGTCTTTATTTAAGCTATAAACTGGAATTTAACACGTCTAACCGTTGACACCAAACCTGCAAACGGATTTAGATTCTGGTTCATGACTGTGGGTTTCCAACGATTTTCCAGTGATTTTTCAGGAATGAGAGGCCTTTTGTTACAGACTGGTTTACATCATTCACACATTAATCATGGCACTTGTTCTTATCTCAGAAAACCAGCGTATTTCACAAGTGTGAAAGACCATTGTGTCCCTCCACCCTGCACTGCCAGTGGCCATGCCTCCTCCGTCCTGTAACAGCTGGTTACTTGGTTCTGCTTTAGCTCTTTCTGAAATCTGATACTGTGACACAGTCTGTCCTCAGAAGGTGACAGTCTTACAAGGGAGATATCCACATATCTGACAATTAATCCCAAGTCCCACTGCCTAAAGTGAAGTTTTGACTGCAAGCATACCTAAATAATTTGTGCGTTATTGTCTTCAGGCAGAGCTCGTGCTACTCGTGGCTGTTAAGGAGGAGTTCTGAGCACCACTCTAAAAACACAGCAGTCTCTCACAGATTTGAATGAGTTTTTCTCTGCACTGGTAGTTTTCAACCTCTTCTGGTGAGCTTAGAGCACTTCTTTATAAAATGTTTAAGACATCTCATTATAGGCTAACTTTTAAAAACAAACAAACATGTAAGTCCTGCAATCCTTGGGACTGTAGACCACTAGCTGAAGACCAGTGGTGGGAACAGCTTCTCTGCAGAGCTTTGTAGTCATGTGTGCTGCATGCAAGCCTGTCCTCTCAGCATCCAACTACCCAGGAGTAGTATGCAAACTGTAATGGCTCCAAGCTAGCTCACACGTCCTTGGCACTGGGGGCTGGAGGAAGCATCGCATTTCTCTTTTCTGTTCCGTAGCAAGAGACCTGCTTTCATTTCCAAAGATCTGTATCAGGGAAATTGTCTTCCAAGCAGCACTGCTCGTTACTGCAGCCACTTGGAAGATGTTCCCCATTTCAGGTAAAGCCACAGCTCAGCAAAAGCTAAAGAAATCTCGACAATTATTTCTTAAGTTGAATTTATAATGATATTCAAATCGTTTTTTTTTGTTTTTTTTTTAATGCACTGCTGAGCCTGGGACCATCAGCTGGCTTGTATGAATCACTGGTTTCATTGCTGTCAGACAGTTTTACATTTAGGAAAACAACTGGGCCTGGTAAATTCAGAACATCTCTGAAACGTTTTTATCAACTGAAAAAGTATGCAGAAGTTGAAAGGACCATTTGATATGAACTGAAGTCAAACAGTTTATTTTTGAACATTACACCTATGAACCTGTGGGAAATACAAGCATGAGCAACTGCTTAGAAATAGAAATCTATGATGTGAGCAAAAGCTGAAGTGAGAAATTCGAGTTTTCAGGGAAGTGCTTCTGTTTGCTTCGGTCTCTGAAGGGAACACTTGGCTGAGACTGGCACGGAGATGTGGAGGGATTCAGGTTTGCTGAAGTGGCAGTTTTGGGCTGGGTGCTGGGGAGGATTTCTCTTGCTATTGCAGAGCTGCGGAAAGCTCAGAAGAACTTTCATGTATGTTCACGCAAACACTTCATCACTTCATTTTTTCTTGTCCCCCCAGATAAAATGCTTTCACTCCTTTACCAAACCAACATCATTTACACATCAAAACAATAATTCATTTTCAGCTTCAGCTCTTCGTTAAAAAGATAAGTAGTGCTTAATTGGTATCTAGTGCCTGAGTAGCTACTCTGTACTAGAGAGGAGTTAAGTGGGGTTTCTCAGACAAGGGCCTTGGGCAAGCCCTCTGTCTGGGATGAATTTCTCCCCAATTAAACTCATTTGTTTTCACATTCGCATAATGGCACCTGAGATACGGAATGTCTCAACCACTTCCTTCAGCTTTTCTGAGGGTGGGGAATTGTTTAAATCTGAGCTGCAAACTCATTACTGCTGAATATATCGTGCAAATAAATGTCCAATGTGCTGGAGGATTATCTGATTAAAGAGGTTAAATTATCCTCTTATTACTTTAATAGTTTATCTTTTCTGAGGTTCAGGTAGAATGATGTTTTATTGAAGATGTGCCAAGAGGTGGAGTTCTGTCCTGGATTATGTTTGGGATAGAAGCTGAGGTAGAAGCTGAATCAGAGGTGCCAAATCTTATGACCTGTTCATGCCAGAGTAGGATTTAGGGCAGTGGGAACTGGGAAGGGTTTGCCATCTCAGACGGCTGTGAGCAGAGTTCCCTCTGCAGAGAGCTCTGAGCTGCGGATGGTCTGACCCAGAGACAGAAGCTCATGCAGCACGGAGCAGAATTCAGAGGGATTTTGTTGAAGTGCTGCAACAGAACTACAAAGTAATTCCACTGCATTTCCTAGAGACAAGCAAAAAGCACCTCTATCATCTTAAGCAAAATTTGTAACCTTCTTTTTTCCATATTTTGGATTCCTGTAAGTAAAACTGAACAGAGGAGAAACTAAGCTATCTACATCACAATGTTGAGAGTTCTCTGTTTCACCAGTAGACTCTTGAGGTCACATTTTGACAGGCAGTGGTGCTGCAAACAGATGCCCACAGGTATCATCATCCTGTTGGAAGCACAGTAGTTCTCCTGTAGCCTCCTGGCCGAGCTGAGCAGAGCTGAAGACAGAGGATGGCAGTTCTTGGCCTTCCTCTGTTCCCTGTGAAGTCCACCTGCAGCAGTTGCCTGAGGAACATGCTGAGGGGACAGGGGGCCCATCCCTGCTTTTCACTTCCCGTGGGGCATTGGGGTGCCAGGACAGCACCCAGGTCCCTGTTGTGTCTGCCTGGTTTTCTTTCACATCCAAAGCAAAAAGGATCATCCCGAGTCATGTTGGTGCTGTCCTTTGAGGATTCTGTCTAGAAAAGATAGAAGGATTTATATTACTGATCTCATAAATGTGTTCCTGGTACTCGGGATCTTCTTTCCCTCTTCTGTTGAAGAAGATGCAACGCCTCTGTGCCATTGGGGCACAGCTGTCCACATGCAACCAGAGGATCTTCTAGATGTACATCAGTACTGTCAAGAAGTTCATCTTCCTTCCAGCTTGGCATTCCTCTGCATGTTAATAACCACAGGAATCAGAGATGGAAAGATGTAATGTTGCAAGAGCAGAAACATGGATAGCTATGGAAAATTGTCTGTCTCTGGCGTGGGTGAGAAGAGGACACAGCACAGCAGAGGCTGAGACTGCAGCTTGGGCGGCCAGGGCTGATAACTGTTTTTTTTTTTACCTGTGTATCTTTGAAACTCTCTGGTTGTGCAGAGAACAACATGTGTTTAAAACCATGATGCTGGATTCGTGTGGTCTAAATCTGTGTTCCAGCAAACTGAATTAGGAGTGGTGTCTTTTCTGTAGCGTTGCATCTACAGTGGCTGCAACTTAATGTCTTATAACAAACTGCACCTTAAAAAAATATATGAAAAAGAGCAACCATGCAGGCAAGAAGAAGCATCTGCATTTGCTTTGCTGGATCTTTTTGTCAGGCATTGTGATCAGGCTGACAGTTAGCCCTGAGGAAAGTTATAAATTCTGCGCTGAATTGCGGTACAATCTTTCACCATGGCATTTCTGCCCTCTGGCCACGCTCTGGTTATCCATAATTGTGGCAGATAATGGTTTTTTATGGCTGGAAACATTCTTTGCAGGCACAGGGACAATAACCAGGGCTGAAAATGTAATTAAAGTGAATGGATGAACTTTCTTAAAGAAACAGTGTAGATTATTACTGGAGCTTAACACCCAAAAAGCCCGGGGCAAAATGGCAGCATCTGAAAAAACTTGTATAAATTTTAAATGTAGGCCAAGCTTGATGGTGGATATTAGATTACAGAAGGAAAACTGAAACATTTGATGTAACAGATAACTAAAGGCTTAGATCATCTCCAGAAATATAAACTAATGTAATACATCTTTCTCTGTCAGTAGGAATGCGTTGTTTGCGTCCGGCGGCACTTGGTGCTCTCACATCTATGGAGCTTTGCAGCACACTGTGTCTTGTGCAACTGTGGGAGAACCTTCCCTAAAGAAAGGAGTGCAGGATAAAGGTGTGGTATTGTTCTAGCTGTAATTCCTAGTTCGTATGATAGAGTGCACCAGGTTTATTTCGCATAGCACCATTAAGGATCTGGAAATCTGTTTTTTATTGAACGGTTCCAAAAAGCCACAAATGAATAGGTAGTAGCACACCTCTGTTTATTACAACAGTTCTGCATCTCCAAAAGCCAAGTATATCGTAGCAGCACATTATCTGTTTCTGTTGTAGTCTCCTCTTGGGGCTATGTCAGTTACCTACAGGTAATCCTTTTTTTTTTAATACCTTTTATGGATGGAGACATTTCCTCATGAGGTTGAAAGCTTCCCAGCTTCTTCAAGACATCGTTGTCCTGTATCTGCTGATGGACAAAATGGAATATGTGCTGACTAATGTTAACAAGGAATTGATGTTTCTGATAGTGTTAATTTAACTGCTCAGGAGCTGATACTTAATGCACAACCCAAATATGTCCAAGAGACTGCTCCTATCTGCGCCTGCTCTGCTCACAGCAGGGACTTGCTGCTTGCCCTCTCTGTTTGCATGCACAGAAATTAGCTACAGCACTTAGGATCACCATGGTTTTTGTATCCTCTTCTGGTTTTAGTGCCCAACTTTATTCCCATGGAAGCATTCCCCCAGACATGGCAGGGCTGAGGGACACGAGCAGAACACAGCTGCTCGTGGCACAGGTTGAGCAGCCAACTTCCCCACAGCTGCAGACAAGGGCAGCTTGCTTTGTGGGATAAAATGAGAACTGGCAGAGCTGCTTTGTGTGTTTTAAATAAGCTTCACAGTTAAGGATAAATTATGTTAATCTAGAACCACAAGCAGTGCAGCCATCTGGGCCCTGCACACTTTGTACCTGGTGAGTGAGCTTCCCCTTAGAGCAATGGGTTTTTTGGGATGTAGTTGGATTTTGGAGTGGATTTGGCTTTTCTCAGTACGTTATTTTCTGTTTGCCTGAGTTCACTGTGAAAAACTCATCTTGTGCAAAGCATCATGGACTGAAGGGGACGATGGGGATGCTCTCATCAGAGCAAGTGAAATCTGTAGTGTGGTGGAAGCAGCATAGGAAGGAGACCTTAAAGGGATTATTTGAAGCTCTGCTAGAACGTGTTCTTGGCAGAAACCTCTGCCCAGTCATATTTCCTGGATACTGACAGGAGAGCCCTCGTCACAAGGTGCATTTTCTGTTCTAAAGAACAAAAAGTGACTTCTACATGACAAACGAGAAATGGATGTTTCGTAGCACAGACAAGTCCTGGTGGACCTTTTCCCTCTTACAGCACCACCCCTCTTAGCAAATAGCACCCATATGCCACGTGAGATTACAGCTCTGGGGCGATACTTAGTGCACGTGTGCTGAGCTTCATCTCTGAGCCCTTTAGCAAAGTGAGGGGATGGGAGTGGAGACACAGTCTGGGCCTGTGCCCTTCCCGTGCACAGCACTGTTGGTGCTGCCCAGGCAGCTTCCCTGTGCTCCCAGTGTGCACCCTGTGGAGGCTTGTATCTTGTCCAGGACTCAGATCCCGCACGTTTTCACTATTCCCAGTCTCCAGGTGAAGGATGATACTGTGATATTCCTCTTGCTCTGTTCCAGTGAGAAAATAAAGGAACATTAGTCAGAGAGATGTGCAGAAGCTGAGGTCTGAAATTTGTAAAACAGCTGAGCCCAAAGAAAATGGTAGGAAAGCTCACTTTCATTTTCGTCTAATGGCTTTCCTGTTACTGGTGCTCTGATCCACCCACACAAAGTACAGGATCAGGAATTTGGGCTTGGTTGAGGACTCTCAGGGATTTAGCGACTGCTTGTACCTCACGACGCCTTCTTGTTTAAAAAGGATGTAAGAAAAGGGGAAAGTCAGCTTAAGGTACTGCCAAAAAAAATTTGTCTCCTTTTTCTGTATGAATGTACCCAATCTATACACGGCTGACTCATGTGATGGCATAAATCACTGACGTGATCCCACCTGACAAGATCATGTGGTACGCCATATTAAACTTAACAAAATAAATCTTTTAGATCAGATGTCCTCCATCAATATCAATTTCAGAGCAATATAGCTTAAAGAATGTGTCACACAGAAGGAATTCTGGCGTCTGCCTGGAGTAGATAGCTTCACGTGTGATAGCTGTTGCTCAGGCTAGGGATCAGAAAATTCATCAAGAAAATTTAAACTTTTCAGTGGGGAATTTCAATAAATGTGGGGTTTTTTTGTTTATTTTTTTCATACTAAATGCAAACCAATGCAACAGGCACATGAGAACAGGCACAGCGCTGAGCAGGACGTTTCTCTCAATTAACCATCCTGTTTATCTGCACGGATAGCATGTTGCCACATGTTTTTGATTAACACAAACACACAGTGCTTAGCGTGAATTCCTGTGCTGAAGGTACTGCGTAAATCCTCTCAGCTCAGGAGAAGAAAATGGGCTTCAAAATTAAGAAGACGGGAGAATTATATAATGCTCATCCACCAATACTGAGGCTAGAGAATATGTGTACGTACTCTCTTGTTGTGCAGAGTACGCAGAAAGAAGATGGGAACAGTCAGCTGTACTTGGTAGTGTACTACAAGGAACAGTGTTCTGCACTGTCAGGAATGAGAGGGAAAACTAGGAGCAGTCTGACTGGTGGTCTTCAGGAGATGGGAAAACATCGGATTAGAGGAATATGGAAACTCTAATACTTTCCTGGCTAGAGAGATTTGAAGTATTTCTGAGGGTGCTTGCTGGATTCTTTTCCTAAAGGCATCCTTGATTACTTAACACCAGGCTTTGTGTATAAAGACATGATTCCTACTTGCTGACTAGAAACAAGGACTCCTAAACACCAGCTTAGAGGAAATACATTGTTCAGTATTCCTCTAGTATGTCTTCACATACGCTCAAGGTGTCTTTGCCCTTTATATAAATGTTTGTCTGCTCTCTGGCCCCTGCTCCTAAGGACGGCCTGATCCCCTGGCTGCTTGCTCCCTTTCCTGGTGCCCCTCCAGGCTGTGCCTATTTCTGGGACCAGGTTTCTTTGTAAGAGTGGAACTTTTGACTGCAAAGTTCTTTCTGAGTGCAAAATTTTCTTTTTAAAAATGGTGGCTTTGAGTGTGAGTGAAACCTCTTCTGCAAGAAACAGTTAAAAATCTTGCTACTTTTCCTTTTGTTTGTGCTCTGATAAGTCATTTGCAGACAGGGAATTAACCCCTGCGTTGTGTACATACTTCTTAAAAGTTACTCAGCAAATACCAACCCACAAGTTCATCTCTACAAGAGCGTAGATTCAGACCACGTGTTCTGTGGCCGTGCTGCTGGGGAATGCATGCCACTGCCATTTCCCACTGCAGTGGGAGCAGCAGTCTTTGCCTCCATCACACCAATGCCTACAGCACAAACATCGAGGTGTGAAGGCTTTCATCCATCATGGCGAGCATGAGCCCGCACTGGAATGGTGAAACCACTGAAATGAAGTATTGCCTGCTGCTCCAGTCTCCCTTTCCATCTTTCCCAAACCAGAAGAGTCTGCTGGGTGAGGGAGGGGAGCACAGAGTGACATGGCTGAGGGAGCTGAGGGCAGCACAGGGGTCCTGGTGGCAAGCACTGCTGCGGGAATGCTGTGTGGGATGGTGGAGGGGACCTGCCACCTGCAGCCTCGCTGGGACTCAGTGCCATGTGCAGGGCTGGGGCATCCTCACTGCCAAGGCTGCTGCTCTGCCTTTTCAGCCCGAGGAAAAGCACTGCACAGCAGCTTTGAAATGGAGAGTGACAGATGAAAGGGGGGAAAAGGGGATAATATTGAAATTAATGGAAGGGAAAAGAATCCCAACCGGTACAATGTGAGCACCTCTGAGAACCAAGTTATTGATAGGTTATGGGCCGTGCTGCTGGAGAGGCAGCGATGCATGATACAATTAAAAAGATGCATGATTATGAACATTGGCATTAACCACAAGCGAAATATAAACCCTTCATTTAGCTCGGGGGTAAAGAAAGAAACAAAACTGTTTCTTGATGTCATGTCACAAGCGATCATGTCTGAGTCTGATGTGCTACAAAAGAAATCTTGCATGTGATAGAGCCCACAGTTCCTCCATGTCCTTCATGCCTTTTAGGCACAGAGAGGGCCAGACAGCTGAATTTCGTATATTGCCATGATGATGGTAGACATGTATGGAGAGAGGGGAAAGTTCTTTTGCTCTGGGCAGCTAGAAAGAAAACTCAACTTTGTACAGATTGGGCTCACATTTGTGCTGTGGGAGGCAGCTGGATGATTGTTCAGACGAGCGTTATTTGCACAAAAAGCCCACGAGTTTGGTTCAGGGCTCTTGGCAGACCATGGACGAAACCACACTTTTCAAGAAAAAGAAAATAGCGTGTATAGGAGTTCAGAAAACAAAATGTGTAAGCCTCTGTATTTGTAGATGAATGAGACTGGAAGTTGGACTCGCTACTCATACGTTGCATTGAGAGTACCTTCTGCCTATATCTTTTGCACTAGTTGTTTTTAAAACAACCATTAAACCAGGTTTTGCTCATTCGTTCACTTCTCATGTGTAGTGTCTGTGGCTTCACTTCCCTCTCTGTGGTTTAAAAGACAGTAACAACTTACTGCCACAGAGAGATGCTGCAAAATGGACCTTGGGAAACGCAGGGGTTTGTGCTTTGAGGGCGCTAAATACGTAACAAAAATTTGGCATGCATTTGTCTGACCATGTTTCTATCTCCTCTGGCATTTCCATTTAGAGAGTGAAAGCTCACAACCAAAAGAGTTAAATATTGCAAGTAACGTGTACTTCAGCTTTGCATGCCTTAATTTCACCGTTGAAAGTTTCTTTGATCTTTCATTTCACTGTAGCATTATTAGTAGAAACTTGTGTCTAACGACAGCGTTGCAGCACAGCCAAGTCTTCAGGTAATTTGTTCAGAGTAGGAAAGCAATGAGCAAGTGAGTACAAATAACTAGTAGGATCCCATCCAAAGCATATTGACATCATGGAAGGTTTCTATTTGTTTAAACTGATTTGGGCTTGGAGAAATATCAATTTCAACAGAATCTTACCAGAAACATGCAGTCTGTGGGTATTTCAGCGGTTGCAAGTGCTGAATTTATGGATAAAGTATATCTAGTTTCATACAAAAGACGAGCAAATAGTTTTAATAGCAGCAATCATAAATGAATGGTCATGACAAAAGTTATTTTGAATCAGGCTTATTTCAGTCAGCCATCCATGAGAAGAATGTTTGCGTTTATCTTTTCAGCTGGCTATGCAATCTTTACAGTAATTTCTGAAAGAAAAAAAAAAAGAAAAAATCCTCTGTAATATTTGTTTTTAATGGTACTTAATAGTCTGTATTTATTAGTTGGTGCACTTGATAGATGAAGAATGGCATCAAGCAATATTTGTGATACAAAGCCACTCCTTCCCGGTACAAACTGAAGATGTTCCCAAGGAAGAGAGAAGTGTGCGTGTCAGTACTTCAGCTCATCATTATTTTGATTTGTGGATTTTGGGGGAGAGTTATAGGGCAAAAGAGAGGAGAAAATAAGTAAGAGGAAGATGTCAGAAGCGTTCCTAGAAGTTTCGTATATCATTAGAAAAATTAACTGTCGCTTTCCTACATTTGGAGTCGGGCATCCAGATGCCTGCACTCAGCTCTAGGAGAGCCAAAGTAACAAGGCTGATGCATGCTGACATCCAGCAGATCTCATTCCCTCACTTCCACAAAATCAAAGGAAAAAGCTGCAGAAGTCCACAGGGGATTATCACCAAGCACGATGTGTGGAAGGCAAAAAATATCCTGTGTGGGATATTGTAATTTTGGATAGTTAGGTCATAGTTGTATCTCAGTTAATGCCAAAATATTTGTCAGCTGTGTGCGGGCTTTAGGAGGACAGGGCACTTGCAACACTGCTCAATTAAACAGTTGTGTAATTTCAGTATTGAGTTTCTTGGCTGAGAGGAGTGCCTGCTGTGTCCGAGGACATCCTCTGAGCATCTCTTACAGGGCTGAAAATGCGTGTGAGGGAGGAGCACCTCTGGCAGGTGATGTTGTGCCATACCCCTGCTGCTTCGGGTTACACCGAGAGCATTTACAGTGTGTGGGGAGCAGATAATGGTGCTTTCAGGCTGCCTTCTGTCACTGGTAGGAAGCCAATGTATAATACACATGGAAGTCTTAATTTCACTGGATTTGAAAGGCCTATTCCTTTTACAAATAAAAGCTGAGCAAGGAGAATCAATATTTAAAGCGATCAGGTGTTTTCCAGCGCTACATTTACCACAAAGGAGGCTTGGATTTTTGGAAGAAAAGATGTTGGATGGTGAAAAAAGGCAGAAAGGCAAACTTTACAGCGGATCTCTTCTTCCAAACAGCATGGGCCAGAAAAGAGCGTGGAAAGAAAAAGGTGTGATGCGGCATCAATCAATTAATTAATTAATTAAAAGTCCCCAAAACAAAAGCAGAACATTGGATGCAGATCAGTCCTCCTGGAGTGGTGGCAGTAAATGCTACAGAACTGAGGAGGATTATAAGATTTGTAAACCTCTATGCCATCCTTTACATATTGGATATTGGACATCCTTTGTCAGTCGGATATTGGGAGATTTCCTAGAGCCAAGTTCATTCCTGATTTTCTGGTCCAGTCCTCTCATGTGTCCGAGTACAGAGTGGAGTTGAAGTGTGGATGATAGACAAGGTGGGCTGATGATTCATTCACTGCTGTGTAGCAATTCCTGCTTGTCTCTGTCTGTGGCAAAGGAGCATCTGAAACCAAACGTGACCTTCAATCTGGTGTCTCTTTATGCTCCATAGTCCATTAAGGAGCTTCTAGTATCATTAAAATCTCAACTCTTTTACTCTATAAAGCATATAAGCAGCAGTACAATTGAAAAGAATTCAATAAAGACTGATAATGTCACATAAAAGTATCCATAACCAAAACCAAAACAGTAATGTTCCCTTTTGTAGTTGAACATTGCTCCTGAAGTATTGAAGAAAATCAGCAGTGACACTGCCGTACTTTCCAAGTGGTGTGTGAAATTCAACTATTGGTCCATGCAAATCACATACAATTGTGATTTGACTAATTAGCTGAACTGTGCAATCTCCCATTTTTAATTTCTGTACAAGCAGAAAGGAGAAGGCAAAAAAACAACAGCTGAAAGAGAAGTCTTTAAGTTCTATCTGATTTTAAAAGTCCTTAATTGGATCCTATTAAGGGAAAAGCCTCAAGATTGAAATATTTCATTATTGTAATGATAACAGCAAGAACTGAAAGCAGTAAATGAGAGCTCTGTGTCTCAGTCCCATTCCTTGTAGCAGTTGCTTTGTTATACGTTTGGTGGCATAAAATGCTGTACTCCATTTTTGCACTTGCTGGAGAACTTACAGCTCAGTGTGAATTGCTCTCTTTGTTACGTAGACTTTCTGTATGCTACAGAAAGGAAAGTTTTGTTGACCTTGATTGCACTCAGATATCTGCACTATTTGGGTCAAGGCTTTATATATTCCAGTTACAGGTATGAATGTAAATGATTTCTGAACTTGAGAAAATGGGTTGTTCTGAAGTCGTTTATCTTTTTTTCCTTGCACTTCCTTCCCATTCACTTTACACTGCAGAGCTTTTCCTATTGAAACAAAATGAAAAAGCCCAGAAGATAAAATGGGAAAAAGAAAAAAAACAACAACACGGTATGAACAGTACATTGCAATGAATGAAAAACCGTGCTGAACCTAAATGAAAGGCTTTGCTGCATGAGTCTTAATTATTATTATTTTTTGATTTGGCTTTATTTCAAGATAGAACATCATCTGGAAAAGTCAAAACATTTCAAAACTCAAACGTTTCTCTTGATAGAAACTATTGCATTTTCTTCCTTGACAAACGGTAGCTGGTTTTGTTTGTTTGTTTGTTTTTTCACTGAATAAACTGACAGAAGATGTAGGACTCATCTAAAAGCAAATCTCAAATTCCGCCATGGAGGTCTTCATGGAAATAGAATGAGTAAAATCAGATTAATGGTGAAAAAATATTGAAGATACCATGTCAAAAGTGCTTTGTATCGAGTGGGGATTAAACCTGCAGTACGTGGGATTGAATGCAGCTTTAGGAATGTCCGGAATGGTTTGCTGAAAAGCACCTGTTAAACTCCTTACCATCCGAATGGCACAGTTTGACCCAAACCTTCCAGTGCTACAGAGGATGAAATTCCCCACATGGATCACCGTGAGAAGTGCAGGTCTGCTGCTGGCAGCAGTTCTTCCCAGAGAGCCCTGCAGATGGATTTTGGCAGCATCTGCCCAGGACGCCCGGAGCAATGCCTCCAGCCCTCGGAGCCACAGCCCACAGAACAGACCTTGTGCTTTTTACGTTATTTTTCAAGCAGCTTTCTGTTGTTCCCACCTAAAAGAGCTGGTAGAAAAGCAGAGCAGAGCTGCAGTGCTGCCCTTGCCATTTCCACAGGCACTGCCCACGAGGGCCAAGAGCTGCTGTGTTCTTCTCTTTACGAGTCTGTGTGCCCTGCCAGCACTCAGTTTATATAAAATGTGCATCCTGCAAGGTGCTGGTGCCCTCCGCTGTCGCTGGTTGCTCTGATAAGCAGAGGAGTCCAGCCATTGTAAAATGGTCATTGAATATCAAAGGCCCCACAGCACTGCTCAGTCAATTAGGAATTGTGTCTTCAAGCCTGGCAGGTAAAAAGATGTCTGGATTAACTTTTAATTCTCTCTAACCAGACTCAGCGGGAGCTGGAGTTTGCTGGTGGAGACGAATGAAGAGGATTACACTGAAGCAATGCTGGGAGCTCAAAGAGTTCCCTCCCCCCGCAAAATTAAGTCTCTAGAAAGGTTTCTAGGCACTGAACAGAAAACTGCTGGTAGTTTCAAGCAAATAAACCTTCACCTGTGGTACCCAAATACTGCACAGTGCAGTTGCTGTCTGAGAACTGGAAAGAATTAGAAGCAAAGAGCTGCTTTTCTTGCTAGACTGGAAGAGACCTAAAAGTGCAGGAGAAAAAAAAAATTAAAAGGAGATTACTTTTGCTTATGATTACCTAAAGTGTTCTTTTTCTCAGGGAGTTCAGCGTCTCGTTAACAACGTCTTCCTAATGATGGTGATGGCCAGCTCTTTCCCCCTGGGCAGGTGGTGGGCGCGGGCAGGGAGCGGGCAGCACCGGCGTTTGGGAGCTGCTGCCTTTCACTCCCTGCCAGTTTAATGGAAAACAGTGGTTATACTTATTGTCTAAGGTGTGGCTTCGAGGATTTCTGCTTTCAGACTCTTTATAGAAGTCCACTGAACCGTGCTGTCTTGTCTTTCACTTATGGTTTTTATTATGCTTGCATACGAGGTCTTGTCATAAAGTGTAGTTGCCAGGAGGCAAGCTGTATATGAAAAATGCTCTGCTTATTTTATTTGAATAGCAGAGTGTGTGTAGGATTCTAGCATTTAATAGGCTACTTAACCATATTTAAGTAAGTTTTGAGTGTTTAAGTGATCTGGGGAGGGAGCTGTGCTGCTGAGTGCACAGCAGAGCTTGTGCAGCAGGGTCCTGTGCTGTGACTGGAGCTATGGAAGAGTGCCGAGATGCAAAACCCAGCTGGCTGCTTGGGACTTAAGGTCCAGAAAACGTGAACAGCTTCAGTGGATCCAGCTCATCTGATTTTACACAAAGGGTAATTCAAGCACAGATTTTGCCTCTACAAAACCTATCTGTAAAACCTGTGCATAGGGTCCACCCCAAACCACCAGCTCCTTCCTTGCCTGGGCACATCTCTGGGATCGAGTCTTCCCATTGTTGACCTTATCTGCTAAAAGTGGGTTCATTGGCAGAAAGGAAACAGTGAGTTGGTTTGATGCCCATCACCTGCCCTACAGGAAGGCTGCGAGGCTGTGGAATAGATGGTATGCCCTCCTCAACTCTGTTGAAAATCTGCCTCTACTTGAGATGGATCCAGCATTAGGTATTATCTCAGTGCTGCTCCTGATCCTGCCAGGAACTACAAGTGTCCTCTAGTCTTCCTTTTCTTTCTCAGTGGTGTCACCTAGTTACATATGAACCTCTTGGTGATGCCAGCTAAAAGACAGCAGTTACTCACAGACCTGGGGTGGTGGGTGCTTTCAGACTCAGTGCTGGGTGGATAGCCAAAGTTTATTATATGAAGACAGTAATTCTTGCCTGCATTCTGAGTATGTGAACACCAGCAGGTAACAGTCTGATTCAAGCTCCCAGGATTGGTCTATCTTTGTTAGAACTTCTGATTATAAAGACCTCTGTGATTTCCATGCAGTCCAGAGCTATCGGGAGCCACGGCTCCACTACCAGCTTCAAGAAAACCCACTCCACGAAGAGCCAGTTTTTTGGAAATACAGTTTGAGGGAATGGGGAAGAGAATAATACAATTCTCTCTGAATGAAGTGGGGAACTCTGTAGTACATAAAGAAACTGGCATGGTTCCATGAAAATTAACATGAGAGATAAAAGGAATCTAACCATTGCTATGCTGGGAGAGTACAGTGAAACCCTGATGTTAGGCTTTTGGCAGGTCTAGGCATAAAACAAATGCTTATTGATGCATAGTACAGGCAGACCTGGCATCATCTCCACTGGAGCTGCCCTGCCAACTGCTTCAGCTATAAATGGGATCCCACAGACATGTACAGTCAAGGATGAACAATGAAAAAGATGAAATATGTTAGAGAGGTTAAGGAAGGAGAGTAAGATTGGGAAGCCTTACTCTTAATCTCATTTTGATACTGACCCTTCTGGGTAAGGTCTACAGTTCAGTGGAGAGGAGTAAGAGAGATATCTTGGCCATGTGGGAAATGAGAGATGCCACATGTAGGCCATGCTGATAGCCAGATAACCTCTGCTCAAACTATGCTCCCTGCTTAGCAGAGCTGATCTCAGACTATCTGACAGCAAATGAGGAGATCCAGCCCACAGCAGGCAGCAGATGGGAACACAGAAAGGTAGTGACTTTGCACAGTGACTCTGGGGGACGTGGCCTTCAGGCTCCTGGGGCTGTGCAGTATGTGGGGTGCGTGGTTCAGTCTTGAGGGCATATCTGGGTTTGCTCCTGTAGCATACGCGCTGACGTAGAGAGACTGATATGTGACAATGGGCAAGTGTGCAGTAATTAAACTGAAATACCTCCAGGAACACTTTAGACATGAAAAGTGTCGCCTCAAATTTGTTGTAAAATAAGTTGACAAATCACTTGAGCAAATGTTGGGTACCTGTCATCCTCTCATAAGAGCAAAAGTCTTCTAATAATCATTAGCAGCTTATTTGCATGAATTTTTCCTGCATTTGATGTGAAATCTTGTTTGGCTAGATGCAAGGAAGGCTAAGTATGTGCTGAAAGCCAGTAATTTGATTATCTACACTCTTTCTGTCTAGTTATATGATCCTTGCAAAGTTCTTTAGTAAAACCCATTTAGAAAGAGTTGCTAAACCTTGGTGGAATGCCAACCATGCTAATACAATCTGGCCAGTGAAGAAGGGTAGATGCTTATTGAAAAGAAAACTTTAATCTTGTTAGGACTGGATACAAGGGGAAATGGTAATAAGTGGGTTGTGCTGAAACTGCCGCTCAGACAATGAAGGTGGCACCTCCATTGTGGTGTGGACACACCTGTCCTTTTTCATACTGGAAAATTCTTCTTTCATGTAGGCTAATCCTAAGGTATAGGATTCCAAAAGAGCTTTTCACAGGTCATAATTATCCTCCATGCCAGCAGCTCCTGAATGGGCTTCTTGGTCACTTCATTTGCATGCCCTGTGACTACCATTTGTTCTTCCAATGGGAGGGATTTATTTGAGGTAAGTTTGGAGTGGCAGTTTCTGTGTATCCAAAAAATCTCTTTTAGAATTCTGGTGGATACTGTAGAAGCTCACAGATGGCGACAACTAAATAAGGATGTGCTCCTGGCAGTTTGTCCCTATGTGTACAGTTAATGAGACTGCATAATCAGATGTTAGAAGGAGCCACGCATAGCACACTGAAAAGGGTTCCTTGTAGGGAACACTCAATCCCAGAAGTAAAAACTGTGTGTGGGGATGAGTATCTCCAGAACTGGACTGCATTCCTTTTAGGGCTGTAAAGTATTTACAGAAACACTCAAAAGTCACACAAAAATAGGCAGAAAGAGATTTGCTGAAAGCTAGAGTTGGTTCAGGAAAAGGTTTAGTTAGGATGATGAATCCGGGCCAAGTAGTAGCATGACAATGCTGACACAAAGCAGGAGATTTGCTAGTCTTCCTTGAGATTTATTTAAAGACTGAGTCAGGACAAATACCACAGCTTGAAGTGGTACACGCAGGAGGGAGGCCTGTGCAGGAACAGCAAGCACTGAACCCGCATGAATCCCACTACAAGAGCTCATTGAGTGTGCTCAGTTATGTGCTCTGTTATTTCCCTAACGCAGTCCTGAGATGTTTGCTCCCAGTGCTTACTGATTGCTGCCTGAACTGACTGGGGAGCTGGACGGACTCATTTCCCAGTGGCTTTGCCTTTGCTCTTCCAAAAATGAGTAGCTGAAATCCATGGTGAGGTCCTGCTTGAATATAGGCTGTTATAATTATATTAGAAATGAATAAAACTACACACTCTTGTTCAGTGGCAAAGATGAGCTTTGTCTGTGCAATGGGGAAACGCTCGTAGTTGTCTATAAGTACCTTTGAGTAGAAGATTTGATAGAAACCTAATTGTTGAGGAATTAAACTCCTCCAGTGCATTTTCTGGCATAGTTTTACAGTTATGTGCATTGACATCTGTTATTGCTAATTACTCCTTCAAACTTCGCCAATGATCTCTTGCACTTCCTGTAAGAAATGCTGAAAGCTCTTAACAGACAAATTAATTATGTGTAGTTTTTGATGCAAATTAGCCCAATTAGTTGTAGCATTGATACCTCCTTCATGTAAAAAAGTAGAGAAAGAAATATCATATACATATTTATGAGTACCTTTCTGATAGATGACGGAGGGTCATGGCGAGGAATTCATTTAGGTTTCTACAGTGACTTTGAAAATGACAAACAGAAGTAAAAATTTTGTGAAACATTGCGTTTACTTCATCACAAAATCCCTGAATATTTACAGGTAGTGCTTTTGGGGAAAACTTCTACTCTTGGTAACTGACTTTTTTTTCTAATGCACTTCCAAACCTTGGGATTCCCAAGCTGAAAGTATTGCTGTGAACTGAACGATTCA
The DNA here is from genome assembly GCF_038088225.1 of Cyrtonyx montezumae. NCBI lineage: Eukaryota > Metazoa > Chordata > Aves > Galliformes > Odontophoridae > Cyrtonyx > Cyrtonyx montezumae. Next base: position 12,135,699 of record NW_027072100.1, on the reverse strand, counting down.
TAGCCTGAACAGTTCAGGAATCCCTACCTGCAAGCTCAGCTGCTCTTTCCTATTACCTAATGAGCTGTAAATCATCCCCTGTGATGTGCTCTTCAGGAGCAGAAAAGCTCAGGCAGAGAGGCTGGACATACATTCTTTAGAGGTTAGAATGAATGGCAGAGCAGGCACTTCGTAGGGACAAGCTCCTCTGCATGGCAGCCTTTGTACTGTACTGATTCCTGCAAATCCTATCTCAGACCTTATCTTTCCTCTCTAAGAAGTTCTCTCTCCTAATAAAACAATTAAAATGTCCTCTGAGGCTCAAGGTTCCCATGCTCAATCATTTCCCCGAAACTTTGCATTTCAACATCCTTCAGTGCAGCACATCTGCATGTACTATCTCAGCAATCTTCTTCAAACAGCATACCTGACTTGTAGTGTCACGTATAGGAGAACTGGTGTAAAGTGATTGTTGTTCTTCCACCTGAATGTCACACAGAACAAAATAGTAGTGAATTGTGCCACTCTGACCTGTAGGGAATGTTATGGAATGAGTGCTCTTTTTTTTCCAGAATTTTACCCAAAATATATTTTTTTCATTCTACAATAGACTTAAATTGTTGACTAACAATACCCGTGACTGTATACGTAGAGGAGAGCTTTGGTTAATCCCTGAAAATATTTATAATTTTTTAATAAGTTTATAATCTTAGCGTTCTTAAAGAGATACTGTTCCTGTAGTTCCCCGTGTGCAGTTTGGTTTGGAGGATGCTTCGGTGCTTTTCAGTGGAGGAGTTAACTGCAGCGTTGAATTTACAGACAAAATCCAGAAAATACTACTTGTGCTTTACTATTATGGAACTTAATGGAAATGTTTCAGCCTCTGCTTGTTTGCAATGGGATGAAAACTGCTAGCAGGACTGTCCTGCAGCCAACTGGTGAGATTTTATCAAACCTGATACCTAGTTGGGATTCTTAAGCTTAGCTCAAAGCCTGACTTCTAAAAATAAGCACAACTGCTCTGAGCTGTCATTAACCAAAAAAAAAAAAATGCACTGATGGACACCAAGACAAACAGAATGAAGTGCAAAAATCAGAGGTTTTGTGGATCCCTGGCATTTCAGCCCCACTCCTGGCTTTCCAGCATCCATCCCACACTGTTTCAGTCTGACTGGCTATTTTGGTTTGATTTTCAGACAGTTTGTGGCACCTCGGACACCCAGCTGCCTGGCTTCTCCTTTCAGAAAATTCACTCGGCACCCATGGACTACTCAGTTCCAGCTTCTGCTAGGAATAACATTCGTTGTGCAGTCCATATAAGCTTGAGTTGGATTGCTCCATTATCGCTCTCCCCTCTGAACACATGCCACTTATTGCCCGGCGCCTATTCCTTCGCGTTCATTTTGTCTTGTTTTGATTGCTCTCTTTGTTTGTTGCTTTGTTGTTGTTGCATGAGAAAAAATGCGAATGACAAATTTTCTGTGGTTGTCTTTTGGGAGCTAGCAATTGTCAGGAAAAAGGGTGAGGTGACAGTCCCTGTTGGTATGTGTTGGGAACTTAATTCCTCTTCTGACTACTGCACCCAGGTATTCCATTAATTCTTCCTAGTGCTGATTGCGGAGAGTTACAAAACTGGGACTGCGACATTTGGGCAATGTCAATTCCAGGAAATAGCTGCATTTTTTCCAGTCGGCAACTTCCAGAATGACAGCATCGACCAAGTGCTGCTGTATGATAGAGCTAGACTTTCAGAACAATTCATTTTAGAGATGAGGTTAGAGAATGATGACTTGCCTGCCATTGAGCTGTTTGAAGACTGCCGTATCGTTTGTTTGAATGTGTCAAAAGAAAAAAATACTGCTATTGCTCACGAACTAAGGGCATTGCGAATTTTCTGCTCTTTAGAAATAACACAAACCTGACTCATCATAATGAAGGTCAATATTTGCTTTTTCACTCCACTGAGGTATTACAAAATGTTGTCAATTTCAGTTCTGTAGCCATCAAAACTTGGTTGTAATAAACTGAAGTCTAGCGTCAAGTATTATAGGAAGTACTAATTTTAAAGAGTTGGTGAAGAGAGTGATATGAGTTTAGGATATTGTTCTGCATTTTATTAGGTCATCAAGCCTAATGAAATAAAGAAAACCCAACTGAGGTCGCCAGGTGTGCCATGGGGTTCTGCAGGTGGTAGGCACCAGTCGTGTGCTTGCGTACCCACTGGGCCTGTGTGAAGTATCTTTGCACGTGATGTGTGGGCTGTTTGATTTTTTATAAATGGGATTGATATGGCTTTAATGCTCCCAGTGCTTACACAGCTCTCTCCAGGCCTGTGCAGGGATCCTCCTTCTGCAGCACTTTTGCTAGCCCTGTGCCAGAGCAAGCTTCAGCCTCTGGCTTGTAGCTTGTCCTCACCCAGACTCCCTCCTTTTATTCTCTGCTTCTGCGAGTGAGCAAATGGGCATCCAAGACCTCATGGTCTGGGACTAGGCTCACACTCCTGTCTGGAAGCACATGTCTGTTTCTCCATCAGCTTGCTGGAGCATCACACCTTTTGCTGGGCAGACTTCGAACCTCTAGATGGAAGCTGTACTTCAGGGCAGTCCTATAGCAGTTACCACTGATATAGGAACTGCAGCTGAATGGGCCAGGCAGAGCCAGCTGAAGGGAACAAGGAGCACTCCAACAGGCGAGCAGGGAAGAAGTGGGGCTTCAGGCTCATGAAGATGTGACCACGGCTGCCTCAGGTAACAAAAGAGAGCCCAAAGTCCTCAAACCCTAACTGCAGAACCCGTGGCATTTTCTCCCCATTTGGATTGTTTTTTCTTGGAATGATGACTGATGTTTTCCTAATTATTCCACTCAACCCAATAGTTATGTGAGGAACCCATTCACAGTGATCTAAACAAGAGACAGATTAGCAGATTAGTAGTTCCTCTAGAAAATGTGCTGCAGTGCTTGGAAATGAATCCTGCTCTTAATGTAGGGGAAAATGCAAAAACAAGCAGGTCTGTTATTAGTATTTCCTATTTAAAATAGACTTCAATTTCTGATATTAAAATTGCAAATGCTATAAAAATATGGTGAAGTATGTGTTCTAAAGAAACCTCTTGAGGTTTCCTGTAACTAATTATTTACAGTATGAAGATCTGGCATAACAGGTATGGGCATCCTGGCGATTATGTATGAATGTAATCATGGCCTGTCAGATGTTTTTAATTAAGCTTTCTCTAGTCTGAGTGCTCTGAATGGTGATGAGCATTAACATCCTTCAGTGGAGCAGTGCACTATCTGTGTGCAGACTGTGGTTGTGTGCAGTGTTCAGTGTTAGGCTTAGAAGTACGGATTTACCTTGAACCTGGGTAATGGGAGGTGTTATTTTGTGCATTGGTGATTTCTTCTCCCAGCTGTTCTGTCTGCTGCTAAAGAGTGTCCTTCTTTGGTGTAGACTAAGCTAGGTATAAGGAGCTTTTCTGCAGCCACCGACTCACGGAGGGAACTCAAAGTCTGCCTGGGTACTTTTCCAAAGTGCACTCCAATATCAGGTTCTGTGAGGTCAGCTATAAGGCTGACTCCTACCCCTTGTTCTTAGGACAGCTGCACAAGTATGACTAACACATTATCTGAAGAAGGGCTTATGTGTAATTAGAAATTAATATTGGAAAGCTGGGAATTTCGCCTGATGAGTACTCCAGGTTGAGGGAAGTGATTTTTCTCCTGCTGTGGTATGGACATCTGGAGCACTGGGTCCCTTGCAGAGCTCCTCATGGCAAGGAAGAGGTAAACCCCAGGGCAGTATGGCCTGTTGGCCTCAGGGTGGCTGGGCTCAGGGCATCCAGGGAGCCCCAGAGCTTACCAGGGCTGCACAGCCCCAAGCAGAAAAGGATAAAGGTGGGGAGGAAGACGTAGTTGCTGTCTTCAGGTTCTTGATGGATGGTTAGAGAGAAAGCAGAGCCTAACCCCTTCCCAGAAGGGCAGAAAAAGTAAGGGAGGAAATGGAAACACACTGCAGCAGGGGGAGATTCTAGCCAGGCTGAAGGAAAAAAAAAGTTCAGTGGAGGGAGGTCAACCAGAGCACCAGAGAGAGGTGGTGAGATCCCATCCCTGGAGGTGCTCAGAGCTCCCCTGGAAAAGACCCTGAGCAACAAGTTGCAGAGTCAGCCCTGATTTAAGCAGCAGCTAGGATGAGATGTGATCTAGAGATCACCTCCAGCTCCATCTGTTCCGTGGCCCTATCAAATCTCACAACAGTGTTATGCTTCCAGTATAGTTCTGGTTTTTATTGTGCTTAGTGCTAAGAATAGTCAACCAAACTGTTCGGATTTTGCTGTCCCCTCAAACAATGTGTTCGTGTCTGGCCATGGGAGGAAATATGTGTTTCTGTGTACAGTGACTGGGGACAACATCCATACACCTGCACATAAGTACACAGAAATGCTTAGGGAGAAAGAGTAGATGTTTGTAATTTAACATATAATCACTTGGACTTCACTTCCTATATTATGAAAAATCCTGTCCTGGAGAAGCAAAAGAGTGTTGGGAAGGGACTCCGGGATCTAGCTAAAAATCACTATGTTTAAGAAAAAAAGTGTAATATCCTTAGAAAATATAAACCTATTGGAGTGGAATTGCTTGCTAAAGGATGTAGTGGAAAGTCTATTTCATCTCGACAATAACCTACAGGTAGTTGATGACAGCATTTCCAGTGTAAGAAGAAATGCTAAGCAGAAGTGCGCACTGTAGCTAGCAGGGTAAGCCAAGGAACTTGTTTTCCCCAGTAGACTTTCAAAGACCATTTCCCTTACACCCAGAGGCTCCACCAATCACAACTGTAGCAGCATTATAAGATATATACAAAGGAACCCATTCTGCATGGGGAGTGCCCAGCTGACTTACAATATGGAGCTTTTAACTTCTTTGAATCTTCCTATGAGATCTAAATAGATCCAGATTCTCTAAGCTGTACTAATCAGCAGCACTGAGCTGGAGCTGCTCGGGCACTCCTGCACCCAGACCTGTGCGTTCTCTTAGTTTTCATTTTCTCTTTTTATTTTTTTGTTTTGGAGGTGGGGGTGGGTGGGGAGAGGTGGTGGTGGAGGAGGTTGTGTTAGTCCTGCTTTTTAAAGAGGGAAACTACTGGCCATCTGCATGTAAAACAGGTTGCTGCTTGCGTGAATATCTATGCGTGGTCATTTAGGAGTGCTCATGCATTGCCCAGTCTTGTGTACAAAACTGTGTGAATTGCATACCATTTAGGGAAGCGAGTGTGATCATAAAGAATTACTATGCAAAGTATAGTGGCTCAGCTTTTGTCAAAAAATAAGCATTGTAAATAAAGCTAATGCTGGTGAAGATGATGAAATTAAGATTAGCGAGTAATGAGTAAAATGATTTACTTGACTACAAAGAGAAAGTGTATGAGAATCTTATCTGGAAAACAAATGTGAATCCTCAGATTCCGTTGAAGATACACCGATTAGTGGCAGCTCCAGGTCGGGTCCATTATCTATCCCCACGAGCCCTGAAAGGGCCGTGTTACCCAGGTTAGCTGCGGATGGCTGGCTATAGCAAGTCCTCACGGTTCCAATAAAAATTCTCCTATTACTTAACCACTTCCTGCAATCATCGTCTGTGACTGTAACAGCTCGAAATTAGTTGAACAGGATCCTCTCTTCTGTTCATTTGCTTATGATTATAATTGAGGTAAAACCATCGGTTTTAAAAATTAGCTTTTAAGTTCAGACCCAAAGCTTTCCATGACTCAAATGAAAGAGCAGAGATAAAGTATTTAGTGTTTTATTCAGTATCGGCTTCTTAGTTATCTTACTATTTTTTTTTAAACAGACGTTTAAAAACATAAATCATGCAAATGTGCGATTATGTGCATAGTGATTTGTAACATCAGTTTTTTGGAAAATGATTATTTGCATTCATGATAAAGTAAACGCTTTCTGTTATTATATATAGCTGCTATATGGAAATCACAGCGCCTAAACAAACTGCAGTATGAAAAACATGTGTTTTAAGAACCTGTTCTCTAAAGATATTTAATTTCCATTTAGAATACCAGTTTTAAAATTAATGGCTCTGCTTCAAAATGAAAATTCCCCTTCTCTGAAGTTCACTGACTCCTGAAATATCGCTACTTTGTCCCAAGAAAGCACTTTCTTTTTTAATCTCGGCTCTAATTCCTCTTTGATTTTGCATCAACACCTTAATGGGGAAAAAATTTGCCACAAATCAGCATCTGATTAGTCCAAATCATCCTTCCTAATCCCCCTCCAAAAACAACACAATTTGCAAAATACTGTTGTGTGCCCGTGTAACATCTCTGTACATTTAAAAACCCAGGTGTATTGATGAAAATAAATAGAACATTTTAATTAAAACTCATAAAATTGTTGGACATCTGCTCCAAATTGTTCAACATTTTAGTGGTTAACAGATTTTGTGCACCTAGATAATGAATTACTCGTTATTATTGGCATAAATAGTAGCTGTGGGGCTTTTTATAGCAAGATCAGAAGCCTCTTTGTGAAAGCTCTGGCTTACTTTATAGTCTTTTGGCAGATGCCTATTAGAACCAATAAGTTTAGCTAAAAAAAGGGAGGCAGAGTTAAACACAGGAAACAAGAGTTGAATGTCCGCCAATAAAAATGATCACAAATCAGGGCTGCTGATGTCATAACCCTTGGGGTCAGAGGTTGGGCACGGAATAAATGGCTCTGAAAGGGGCAGCCTGTCTGCGGGGCTGAGCTGTTGTTGGCAGGCAGGCCCGGCCATGAGTAAATGGGAGGCACAATGCCGCCAGTAGGCCTCATTAGCGGCCGGCCGGGCGAGGAGAAGTGTTTGATGAGTCCTACACGTCCCACTGTGGCACTGTGTGATGTCAATGGAATAATTACTATGATCTAATGGGCGTCTCTTTTGCATGCGGGCCCCCGGTGAATGGAGCCCCTCTTTTATGGCATTCAGCCTGGGTTGTGTAAACTGTGGGGTGCCGCTGGGGATGGGAGCCCGCGAGGCCGGCGGCAGGTCCGCGCCGACCCGCTCGCATTCACCGCGAACAGAAAGAGGAGGCCAAGTAATTTGCTTCCCTGCCTTTCACCGCGAGAGCGGCAGATTGAAGGTCACACTCCACTTGGCAGGACTTGAGTTGCGCTCGGTGCTGACGCCGGCTTGGACAGATGCGGCATCCATTTGCGGGACTGCCGAGGCTGGGCTGCGTAATGGCCCCGTGCGTGCTGCCGGCCCAGGCGGGCGCCGGGTGTCTGCCCTTCTATTTCGGACCTCTTCGTCGAAGCTCCGCGTGTCTGCACTGTGCTGGATCAACCCCCGATCCAGACGATAACAAACAGCCCTTTGTGGTCTTTATTTAGAGCGTTAAAAGTCCGAATTAAAATAATTGCGTTTGTGCAGACGTACGACTTCTTCAAGCTGAAAGGATGCCATTTTGTCTCTATATGAAGATGGTTAGGAATGTCCCGTTAATAACATTATATTGATTGTGTAATACTATATTCCTCGTTTGGATCCAGGCTAATGCAATCCTGACTTAACGAGATTTCATTGTGGCTGATTTCAGATGCCTGTATTAACAATCAGCATTATTTCCTTATTAATTACATGCTTTGTGCTTCCATATGGCTTAAATTAAATCTCTCAGACTTAATTTTTTTTTTTTCAAGTGGTATAATATTCTTCACAAACTTGCTCCAAAATGTTTTGTGCGTTGTCCCTCGGTGTTCCCCGTGGGCACGCTTTTTAGGGAACTCTAGAATTACTTTTATTTTTGATGTTTGTTTTTATGATACGCTCAGTGCGTGGCTAATGAGGGCCAAACCATGGACATGTAGAAGTCAATGGAAAAACTCTCTGTGCGTCCAGTAGGACCAGGATTAAAGTGTGTGGTCTACACAAAGTCTGATGGAATCCAGTCTGCTGGAAAATATTTTTCCATGGGATATTTTATAAGGTCATTTTAATTATGACCTGTACAGTATTTTGTTGTTTGTGGTCACACGGAATCCACACTCATCTTCTGTGAAGACAACACAATCTTTCCTTTAGGGAACATTTTTTTATTTTTAAAGAAGGAATAGATTGTGGATACTCGGGAAGGTCAAATCTAGGTCAGCATCAGTGCTCTAAGCAGTGCTCTAAACACATGTTTACATCATTTGGAACCCATTATTCATGGTTTTATATTTCTTATTGTGAAATAATGCATCAACAGTTTTGTTTTGTTTTGTATTTAACTGGTAATATTTGAGCATTAAACTTCACATCAGCGGAGTGTGGGAGAAACAAACACGTACAATTACTAGACAAAATAGATTGGAAGTTGACGATCTTCTGTTGCCTGTGGATTCATGAATGTTGTGATGTGGTTTTCTTGGCTACTTCAAAGGAATCCACAAAAAAGCACCTAATAAAAGCAAAACCTATTGTCAAAGTGTAAATTCTGTATAGTAAGGTCAATCTTTCTAACAATTTAGAAAATTGTTGGAAGTCCACAACTTGAAAAAGGCTGGAAACCCCTGATGATCTCCTTTCAGTGTGTTATTAGTTACTTGCCATGATTCTTTGGTCCCTTTCCTTTGCTTCTGACCGCTATGGACAACAAACTTGGCAAAAAATCAGATAAACCTGGCAGAAAACATCAAATCTGCCCAGGGCACGGTCACTGAACCAACAGACAGCAACTACGTGCTTTTCTTTGCCAAGTGTCTTAAATTGTTTGGTTTCACAGGCACATTTTCCAGATGCAAATGAAGCCAGTGGAGATGAGCTTACTGTACAGGGAAGCCAAGCATGCTGAGCATTTCATGCTGCCCCAGTTGCAAGTTCAGAGTGCTCAAATGGCCAAATCTCCCTGATTTCACTTTAGTCTGCTGTTGGCAACCCTACAGCCTCAACCAGTGCTTTTTCCTTGGCAGACAGACCTCCGAGCAGGTCAAATAGGATTTTCTGACTCCTGCTAAATGCAAAGGAATGGCATGCTCAGTGTAACCTGCTGGTGACTGCAGGTTTACAGGACTCCTCTTTGTCCCTGGGTGAGGTTGTCTCATCCTTCTGTGTTGTCTCATCCTTCTGTTCATCCATCCTCCCTGGGTGAGGTTGTCCCATCCTTCTGTCACTTGAGCTGTCTCAGTCCAGCTTTGCTTTCTGTTGCTCTGTGAATCAGAGCACCCATAAGTGAGCATGGGGCACAGCGAGCCCTTCCCAAACCTCCCCTGTTTCTGCTGCCCCATGTGGACAGCTGTTGCTCGTGGCCAGCACCGCGCAAGGCAGCAGGCGTTGGTGTGAGGCAGCCCTTGGTGTGGCTGGAGCTGGCAGCTCCCAGTGCCCTGGGCACAGCGAGCAGGACTTGTGCCAGGGAGTTCAAAGAGCACCAAAAATGAAAGCCACTCTCAAACTAGATTTCCCAAATTGCTCCACACTCAGCAGTTCCCTTGCTGAGTCTGCACCTGAATAAGCGACTCCGTTTCTCAAAGGTGCTCACCAGCCTGTAACTCTTGCTGTTCCTTATGGTAAATAAGGTTTCAGTGGGAGCTGCTGCCCATTAAATACCTGGGAAACCTTCCCCGGTGTAGATACTATTATTAACATTATTATTCCTTTATTTCTTAGAGCTCTTTCTTGTTCCTGCAAATATTCTGTGGTGAACTAATTCCTCACCGGGCGGTGCAGCGGGTTGACTCTGTCCTATACTGCACTTGAAGGTAAACGTTACTGATAGAAATCTGTCAGAGGATGTAAACCACGAAAGCCAGTTCAGAGTTTCAAGCGCATTTCTGTGCGTACTGATTGTCCTGCATCTGTTTTTCGAGACAAAACCGACTAACTGCGAGTCCTGTCTGCCACCGCCCGCTCTGGAAAAGGGTTAAATTTAAATAATAATTTCGTGAGCTGTTCCTGTTGTAGGTGGGGTTTGGAATGCGGAGCACAACAGACCCTCACATTTTTCACTGATTATCTTTAATTACTTGTGAGGGCTGAGCAGCTCGCGTTACCCCCAGGCACCACAGACTGACAAGGAATCTTCTTTGAAACCATTTATAGTGCATCGCATTATCGAGTAACGAACAGAGCAAAACCGACACAGAAAAAAAAAGTTAATTATTACTTTCATTATTGTCAAGAGTTTTATTTACTTCTGAAGTGCTACTTTTAAACACCCATTCTATTCTGTGAGTGTTGCCAGCACGGGGCTGCTCCGCTGCCCCTCTCCGACCAGGCGCTCGTAGGGACGGACTGTGTCAGTGGTTTGAAGGCTGGCAGTATTTATTTTGCCAGACCTAAACGTGGGATAGGGAAAACAGAGAATCTATTAAGAAGGCTTTACCCACCCGACCTTTTTTTCTTTCTTTTTTTCTTTTCTTCCCCATTCCATGCGTTCTTCAGGGGAGATGCAGCTGAGTGACTTGAAGCTCAGCGGTGAGAGCTTTGCTGCTGCTGTCCTGTCCCCTTGTGGGAAGGCTGCAGGGCTGGGGCATCCCAAGATGACAGATCTCTGCCAAAATGTCAGCTCTGAATGCTCAGCATTTCAGCATTTCTGTTGTGAATCTCATTTGGTGAGGACAAGGCAGTGCAGAATAGAAACGGATTACAGGGCAGCGGGAAGGCACAGAGGTTTAATATGTAATATATGACATAGTGTCTCACTTCTAGGAACCTCCAGCTGTGATTTAATCACAAAACATCCCAGTGTGGCACACAGGGGCAGTGAGGAACTGGGGCAGGGAGATTGGCAAGAACTGGGCTCTGTGGGAGTGCAGGATGACCGAGGGACTGACCATGTCCTGAATGAGGGCAGTGCTGAATCTGAAAGGAAGCAGCTCTGCTTTGCAGAGCTCATGGTCTGAGACAGTCAGGCAGAGCCCAGAGCCCAGAGTGGCACTGTCTGATAACAGGACTGTGACACCCCGTGCTGGCTCTGCCCGACCTGTGGGTCAGCACACACCATTACTTGTGTGCCACCCTCTGGAAAGATCCAAGCTCAGTGTCTTCTCTTGGATGATGCAGAGTTTGAACCAACGTTTCTCACTTTGCTTTCTTTACTGAGATTTACATTGTAAAATACATCTGCAGCTCACAGTGTGTAATTCGTGCAATTGAATTTGTCTGAGAAAATGTGGCTTGAGAAACATTCGATAACCAGGCACTGGGATAGCCACAGAGTTCTGAATTTTAACCCCTCCGTGTTTTACAGATGTAATTTAAATTATTAACACAATATCTAGTGGCCAGAAGTGCAGACATTGCTGCTGTACAAGTAATTGCTTATTCATCTGAGCATGTGCTTGTCTTGCTTTAGATTCCATACGTAATTTGTTTGACCTATTTGCTTTTAAAACTGCATTTTTTTTTTACTACATCTGTGGGAATGCTAATCGAGCCTTAATAGGCAGATGGAAGTGTTTGCAAACCATCTTATTTGTCTTATTTTCAGTACTGTGGTTTATCAAGTAGTTCATGAGCAAATTGAAAGCCAGTGTGTGTACACAGATCGTTTCAATCGCAGCACCACTGAACGCACCAGGCAGTGACTGTGTGTTTTAAATCAGTGCCCTGGACTGTCTGCTGGCAGTGTCCACAGGTGGGAAGGGTAGAAGCATGTCCAGATTTACTGTAGGTAAAATTTGACTGTGCATATGCCCACGTTGCAGTGCCGGCAGTAGTGCCAGCCTCAGCACTCTTTTAGGTGAGTCATTCCTCCTCAGCATGTCATACATTCATGGTTAGTGGTGGTGGTTTGGTTTTTTTCCTTTCTGCAAAGAGATGATCCAGGTAAATGGAAATCAGGTGGAGCCGTGGACTTTATAGAACGTTTTCTGGAAAACTCATTCAAAAATACAGGTTTAAAATAGTAAAACTCCTTCCTTCGCAGTATTTCTACCAATTCTCACCTCTGTGTTTCTGGCAATCTGAAAGTCAAAGGCACTTCTGCAGCTCTCCTGTTTGAGAGCAGCTTGGTCCACAAAGTTGTTCTCATGCTCTTGTGAATGTTGTTATTGATTTCATGCTAGAAAGCTAAAATCCTGCAAGTCCCTCTGACGGGGGCAGGCTGAAGAGGCACGATGATAGGTCTGAATGAACAAGCTGTATCACAGAGCTACTCTGGGGGAAGGCAGGATACATTATGCAGGTTGAAGGTGCATCTTATATTACAATGATCTTGAAATGCCAATATAAATAAATTAAGTGGGGCTGCCAAAAGACAATTTTCTCCTTTATTATTCTACCTTTTCAATTCTAATTAACTTTTTTTTTTAAACAAGGCTAATGCCTATAGCTATGGGAGGGGAAGATAGAGCAGAGATAATGGGAACATCATCACAAAAAGAAAAACGCTGTGTAAAAGAGTAAGATAGCAAAGGTGAAGCACATTTAGCACAGGTACTTTACAGTACCCACTAGCTTCGAGCTAGTGAGATGGGTCTTGACTGGTTCTCCCAGAAGCTTTGGCAACTTTCTTCTTCTCTGTTTGGAGAGAAACAAGGGCCTGTACTGAACGAGCTGGGCTGGGCTGGGTTGGGTTGCAAGCAGCAGTTTGCCACAACCACAGCGCAGTGAGGGCTGGATGTCAGGACATGGTGATGTCTCAGGCAGTGCAGGAGTTTCTCTACAGGTCAGGTTAAACTGCACGTGCAGTGGGAGCCCAGGAACCTCCGGGCTGTGCTGCCAACCTCTGATGATCGGTGACTGCTGAGAGTTGCTCTGAAGGGAGCAGGTTTGGTCCCAGCACAGCTGGGCAGCTTGGGAATATCCCCATGAGCTGTAAACAAGTTAAACTGCATCTAAACCGTGAGACGACATTGCTTCTGCTTACCCAGCCTGTCCTTCAGCACTTAAAGCCACCCGACTTAATAACTCTTAATAACCTTGGCGACCAAAGGAAGCTTTGACTCCCTTTTGTGTCTGTATTACTTCTCCATCAGTTGCCAGGAGGGCATCCTTTGAGTAGGAGCACAGAGGACACATGTAGCTTAAATCCCTCGCCTTCTGAAATCCCTGTTCTGTGGTCTCGCTTCAGGAAGTTTCAGATAATGCTGGGCAGAGAAGAAACATTTCTTAATCCCAGTTTGACAGACAGGACAAAGCTAGAGGTGGTTATGACCCCACTGCTACCAATGCTCTGCCTGCAGCCTTCCTTTGCCTGCTCTGCCCTCTGTGTGCCCAGTTAGCTCTGCCTGCAGCGACAGTGGCATGCTCCAACCTTGCTCAAGTTGAGCTGTAAACCAGTTTGTTTTCTGTCTCAGAGCTGCCAGCACGAGGTGCTGGCTCTGCTCACAAGATTCTGTCTGCAGAAATTCCCTTCTGAGAAGGCTACTCCCAGATGAGGCCAAGAGGAAACCTTTGGTTACGTTGGACCTGGTTGAACACTGACCAGATCTTGGTGATGCTGGAGGGTAACATTTGTGCCTTCATTTCACGAGGGTTCTTACCATACCTGAGATACCTCGACACTTCTCTAGTGACTTGGCACGTTTCAGAAATACAAAATGAACAATCAAGGTTTGTGTAATGAAAGCAAACAGCTGGTGGCGTGTGTGATCACTTGAGAGTGTGCAATTAAAAAAAAGGAACCTAAATAGCTGTTACATTCCCAACAGCATGGTCTTGTGAATAACCAGAAGGAGCCATTCATTATTTGCCTCCAAATATATCTCCACTCAAATGATTCTTCTGTTTGGGAGAATCTCTATTAATAGAGACCGAGGAAAATAATGTCATCTTTGTCTCTTTCTAAGACATGTCCTTATTTTGTTTTGGACAATGGGGTCATTTATGATGATGAGGTAACTTGTTCTGAATCCTGAAAATGTAATTTCTGATGAACTGTGAGTAGTTTTACTAGCTGTTGAAACGTCTTTGCGACCTCATTTCCAGTTTACAATAGGCAGCATTCTAACACTGGTGTAAACAGTGGCTTGGGCATCTGTATGCTGCCTTGAATGACAAGAAAAAAAAGGGGAGATTTAAAATAACATGTCAGGTCTGTGAATTCTGCTCTCTTTCCTATCTTCCTGCCATGTGCTCATCTCGGAGGCATGGCCTGCCACCCTGGCCCAGCGCAGGGCAACTAGCTGCAGCAGTGCAGCCTGTGCTGGTGGTGCAGAGCATCCAACAGCTGCTCCACGCACGGCGAGCAGCAGCTGAAATCCAGCCCATGCCTCCTCTGAGTGCTGCAGCAGCTGCTCATCACCCACAGCACGCTGCTGATTCTGATCTGAGCACAGAGGCGTGCCTCTGCCCTTCCAGTTTCTCTTATTTTGGAAAAGTCAAAGATCAGGATTTACAACAGAAGCCATTACAGAGGGCTCGTAAACCTCTCGGGCCCGCAGATTGTAAGCAGATAATTAAAGTTAAGCACCTGCTGCAGTGTTTGGCTGACACGCAGTGCTGTGCCCACGCAGTCCAGGGGCAGTGGAGCTGTGGGACAGTGCCTGTGTCCCTTCCAGAGCTGCTCTGCCCGGTCCCCTCTGCATGGACAGAGGGCAGCAGTGCTCTGCAGCGAGGCATTTCCATGGCGTGCTATGTGATGCACGTTACACTGGTGACTGACCCTGCACAGACGCAAAACCCTTAAATTTATTCAGTGAGTTTCATCTGAGGGAAGCAGAGCCAGCCAGCGCTGTACTTCCTTTCTTGTTCAGACCACACAGGAGCGGATTCTGCAGTAACACTCCCAGTACTTATGTTTGAATGTCAGAGCAGGTAAGAGAAGAAAAAGCAATTCCAGATAGTGTCCAAGCTCTTGTCTGTGTCAGGAAGTACCTTCATTTAGCAGATGGTACTCACATTTTTAAAACTGGGCTAGAGAAACTAAGGAGATGAAGAGTGTGCGAGAGCTTGCCAGCGTGGATACTGGTGTGGTTTCACACTGTTTAAACTAAGCTCACATTAAGCTGCTGTGCTGATACAAGAAGTAGGCTGGGGATTGCTGCTGCTACAATTTATGGTTGCACTGTAAATTAACCAGTGCAGCTCAGCTGCTGTAAACTACTTCAAGTTTATTTCAAGAGTATTTTCACATAAAGCTGTATTGCTTTAATTATCTATTTTAAAACCACATCATTTTGTTAATCCGCTGTAACTTTTTATATGCAAAGTAGCTTTCAGAAAATTGATGAGGTGCCAAATTCTGCTCTGTCAGTGTTTCTGCTTCACTGAAGGTTCGGGCTTTCTGTACAGTTGCATTTAAGGACAGAACTCTGCCTCTTCTCCCCCATTAGAGTATGGAGGGAACAACTCTTGATCTCATTAATTTGTGTGATTGCAACGGGTCATATGAAGTATGAGAAATACTTCCTTATCTAGCCAATAAAAAAGACATCATCTTCCAAGGAAAAACATCTTGGCTTTTTCTTATCAGTCTGCTTAGCAAAGCAACAACCAAAACCAACAGAAAACTGCACACTAACTTCCATACTACGCTGAGATTAAAAGCTTTGGGCAGAGAGGGTTTTGCCCAAGCACAATAAAGGCGTTAAGCTGTTCCTTTCGTACTCTTTGCTCTGCGAATGAAGTTCAATTCCTCGTGCCTTATTTACCCTGTGATTTATTTTCCCTCCCTTCTCTACCCAAAAAACCACGGACAAGAAAGACACTGCTGTAGTGAAAACTCCAGACTGGAGGACAGCTAGGAGTTTCACAGAGGCTGAGCAGAAAACACACCTGGAATAGCTCAGAGCCTCTACCTCTGTGCACCACTGGCCAACCGTGCTGCAGGTCTTTGCAGCCACACTGGGCACCCGCAGCTGAAAGCATCCTCAGCGTGACTGGGAACGCTTGGGAAAGTGGCTGTGCAGGTGTGCTGCTGCTTCAGTGGGTGCAAACGAGGGCATTTCCATCAATACATTGGAGTGGCAGTGACTTTGCACTGCTCTGAGGCCCGCCCCGTCGGAGTCTCATATCAGCTTTAGCTAAACAGTGCAGGATGGCTGTCTTCATACTATTACGCTATTTACAGAATGATTGTAATTAAGTAGATGATGACTTAATAAACGTGTAAGATAAATTCTTCTTGGCTGGAGAGCAAAAATGGTTGGCAGCTTTTGCTTTCTTAAATTAAAACAAGAAGTTGCTTCAACATTACATTTCCAAACAGGCAAAAACTTGCATCGCCATTTGCAGTGGTAAAACAAAACGATGACAACAGTGTTGTTCAAGTGGGTTGTGCTGGAAATTGTTTGACTTCAAAACTCTCATTTATTTGTGCAAAAGGCTTCTGCTGTCTTTTCAGGGCATGAGGGAGTAATGTGGCTATCTATGCATGAGTATTTACTGTACTAACTCAGAATATTTGCTTTTACTGTGATGTATACTTACGTGTATTTGGATAAATTGAGTGAATGCTTCCTCTCTAATTCTCCCTTTTGTTAACTGCTAGTGCTGCTGCATTTGCATGCATGCCAATCGGTTCTCTTTAAAAGAAGCAATAATGTGGTTTAAAAAAGCTATGGAATTCTTTTAAGCATTTTCTTTTCTACAGTTTTTCTCCAGCTGTAGTTAATTTATGTGTGATTAGCCTGACCTTTCACCCTTTAAGGAAGTAGTTTAGCAAAAGGGATCAGCGTGGTCACCACATATGTGTGTGTTGATGTATGTATGTAATCATCATCTTTTTACTGATTTATGTTCAGCACGGAGAAGTTCTGATTACAAATATCTGTGCTGAACGTGAACATGGAAATTATGCCTTCTTCCCCTTCCAAAGGGCTTTGCAGCATTGCAAGAAAAGCCCTACTTTGTTTCTCCTAAGTTTTACTGGACCGAATTGAAACACATTAAAGAGTGTTTGCCTTTCCTTCCGAGCCCCTGCCCGCGTTTTAAGTGCATCTATTTATTGCTCAGGTATTCAGGAATCTAAAATATTGCTTGTGTTTATTAAGGGGGTGCAAACTTGTGTGAATTTTGCACAGGTCCAGAATAAGATGCAGCTCTGCAATGCAGACACCGAGGGAGAATGACAGCTGAGAGAGAAAATGACCTCTGGGTATCTATCACCAGGCAGAGGGCCTGATCTTGCTTTTTCTCTTTCAAGCACAGGTCCCTGCTATTTTGCCTCTCTTAGCCCTTGTGCAGAGGAAGCTCTTGGGGATTTGTCTGCTACATGAAAAAGATTCATTAATTGTATTGTTGCCTTTTGCTCCTATTTGAGCCTCCAGTGTTTTGAGAATAGGTTGCCTTGGGATGTGCCTCTGGGCCTCTGCTGAACGTTTTACATGCTTGTGTTTGAAAGCCTGGGGCATTTATCCTAGTCCTGCTCCAGAGAGGCTGCCCAGGGCATGCTGCAGGTTGGGATCCAGAGCTGAGCTCCCTTTGTGCGTGGATCATAAGAAACAGTGCTAAGGCAGCAACTCAGATTTAATTTGGAGCTGCTTTTCAAATGACTACCAGTGGTTGTCTGGGTAATAATCACAGTCCAGGTGGATTCTTAAAATCTCTCCCTTTCCTTCGTTTCTTTAAAATGGGTATTTTTCTCACTCTGGTTTCATTGGTTGGGAAGTTTCATTCCTTAGGAACCTTGGGCAGTGTGGAATAATAGTGATGTAATGCTGCAGGCATGCAGCTCCTATGGTCATTTGTTGCTACTAAAGAGTAAAACTAAGTTACCTGGATGTCCTTTACTCCTCCAGTGGCCCTTTTCAGTTAAACGCTTCAAATCTGGAAGTGCTCCATACCCTGAGATACGCCTTATGGCAGCGATGCCTTCCAGATGGAAGAGTAGCCGGTATGAGCTTCCACCAGAATGACTTCTTGTTATAACTCCCATCTTTTAATTTTGCAATGACCTTTTCGTTTGGGAAGCAGCTTTCCTCGTCTGCTCGCTGCCTGTGTGGAGACGAGCCCTGTACCTGTGTTGTGGTGTGCGTGCTGGCGCGTGCTGTCACGGCGGGAGGACGATGCGTTGCACGAATCTTGCCTAAAGCACAGGAGCAAAGTTCGCGTTCGCAATCCAGTTAAATTGAAGCGGAGCTTGGCGTGCTCAGCAACAGTTCAGAATCCCATCGTGTGCTGTCACAAATTTTCTGTCATGTGCTTAATGATAGCTTGAATTGTGTATGCTATCAGCTTTCCCTTCCTTACTGTAGGGAAATTTGTGTTGCTCCTATTACACCGAGAGCTCTGGAGTTGAAAGCTGCTAGCAGTAGAGCTGCTATGCTCCTAATTTGCTCACAAAATAGTCTAATTTCAGCATCTGTCAAAGAAACGAGTCCGATCAACAGCAGAGTTCATTTGATTGCTTTGAAAGAAATTAAGTGCTGCCTTATGACACACAAGGCATAAATTAAATCATAACTAGATCAAGATTACCGACTAGAAGTGATGACAGGTGTTGTGAATAAGATGACACGGGGCTACTGCCCTGTGTAACAGCTGTCAGTCATCGGCCACTGCTGAGGCAAATGGTTCCTAGAAATGCGTAGGAACTGTTATTAACAATCACATCATCAAAAAATAATGTATGGTACAAACATTTGCTTCTTAAAGAGCTGCAGACACATCTTGTACAGCAGCGTTAGTCACAGCCAGGGGTGTAATACTGCAGGTATATTCACTAGAGTGGTTAGGACAATTTCTAATGAGGATACTGGACTGGGACGGGGAAGGGCATGGCTTGCTCTCTAGCAGAGCCCCCTCGGTGACCCTGAGAGAAGCACGTCACCTCTGGGCACATGCCACCTGCTGCCCGTCCGGCCCGTGTGGCTGCTGGCTGCCAGGTGAGCCCCTGGATCCTCTGTGGAGATGCACACCCGACTTTCAGTCGTGAAACGACATGAAAACACAGCAACTGACAGCAGCAGGGAGGAAGGCACAGCCCTCATCCCAGAGAATTGCACGCAGTAACGGGAGTGACTGCTGCTGAGTGGTCCTGCACATGTGGCCGGGTCTTACCCATCTGCTGTTAGTTAATAGATGCAGACTGAGCACAAATATGTAGATGAAGTTATATCGTCTCTGTTGACGTGTTTGACACTTGTATTCCCCCAACTAGATTCTGTGGTCTCTGCTGCAGTTTGGGCTGCGTTGAAGGAGAGCTCCCCCCTACAGCTCTTCACAGAGATATTTGTGGACAGAGAAACGGATGGGTGGGAAATGTCTGCTAGACGGACCCTGCACATCAGCATCCTTCTTCAGAGAAACGCATCATTATGTCTGAACTGTGCTGTTTATGAAGTATCATTAGCATTATTCAGTTACTGACTTCAGATGTCTTCTTCTCTGGTCGGAGCAATCATTATAGGTTTATCCAAGAGGAGCTGTGACAGATGTCATGGTTTGTTACAGTCACTGTATGCCAGATTTAGCCTCCAGTTATGTACTGCTTGAGTACTTTCTCTAAAAGCATCTTGTGAGTACCCTGCAGTAGAAACAAGTGACAAGGACTTCAGATATATTTGTGACATTGAATGGACGCATTTTTAGGATGAGATTATGATGTGGTAAGCAGGCAAACAAAGAAGCAGGAGATCCTTTGCACAAAGCCAGCTCCCTGCCTTTTCTTAACTCTGTCCTTTCATTTAGATGACATACTAATCGTAGTCAAGTGAACTAAATGGTCCTGCAAATCGGGGGCTATGATTTTTTCGTTCTACTGTTGCAAAACTATTACACTCATTTAATATGATCTGCATTTTTCTCAGAGATCAAACTGCTGTACCAAGTGTTGTGGAAGATTTTTAAGGAGATGAAAAAGAAAGGAGTAAATAAGCGTGGCTTCTTGTCACACAGAGATGCGAGTCCAAGCTCAGTTAGTGATCGGGCTTGGTCTTCAGCTACAAAATGCACAGCTGGGCCCAGTCCTTGTTGATTTGAGCAGCATGTAAGCAGAGGCAGTAAGTTACAGCTCTGTCTGGCTAACTGTGAAGACAGGATCCAGTACCATCATGTGTGCTTGAATCAAACAGACTTTGTGTGTCATTAGACATGCCTTGGTTCTGGGACAAGTGAGAGCCTTCTGGATCAGGGGCCTTCTCCCCTCCCTGTGCGTGCTGGGGATGCTCTGTGTTGAGCTCTGGCTTTGCAGTCTGGGTGAGGAACTGCGTTTTGAACTGACGTGGTACTTCTTGTTACATATGTACGCGGGGAGTTACAAGCTGGCAGCAGTCACTGAGTGCTGTGTTCCAGGTCAGCTATCAAATGCTCGTGAAGAGGACATGTAAATACCATATGTTAAGTTTGACTGATGAAAACAAATACACAAAACCCTGGAGAACTCACTGGTGTCATCATAACCCTCAGAAATTCTTTCCTGCCTGCTAGAGAGAAGTGAGAAAATGAGTGGCGGAGCACGGGTTACCAATTACAGCTGATGCTTCGGTATTCAACTGATGCTGCAAAAGTTGAGAGTAAGGGTGCAACTATGTCTAAAAATCTGTGAGAAAGATTGTTGTGAAGGCTTCACCAAAAGTAGTGCTTCTATCTCTGAGAAGGAATTGGCCACGAGACATTATCCGTCTCACCAAATATCAATAGGATACTTCCAGAATAACTGCATTCTTCTGCACAGGCCGCTTGTCCCATTGATGCTTTCTAAGGGACACTGCTGCCATTTGCTCCTTAATTAGGAGATTAGGAGAATTCTTTGACTGAAAATTAAGAATCACTATGGCTTATTTTTATCACTAAAGATCGCTCCAGCAACTTCCTCCAGGAAATTGCAAAGGGAAGTCATTATGTGAGGGGGGCTGGGGAGGCAAAAGCCGGCTAGATTGTGCATATGAACCCCAGATGAAATGCATCCCCTGTCTGTGAGGGGGGCAAAAGTGGTGTTTACTAGGTCATTTACCATGTTCTTGTTTTTAAAGTTTCCTTTTCCACGATTGCTTGTTGACCTTAATTGTTTCCATGCCCATGAGATAAGTCTTTGTACTTCCTATGGAGCCCTAACAGAGAGGTCTGGGGATTGCATTTGCTAATTGCCCTGTATTCCTTCATTTCCCTTGAGTATCTGTGGCAAGCTTATTCCCACATATGCTACCAAAATCCATTTTAATAGAAGGGGCAGCAATGCACAGCTGACGACATATGTTTAGCTGCATTCAGTACTCGCTGAAGCATGCCTATCACGTTACATAAAAGGAGAAGGTCAGTACAAAACAAACAGCTTTTTACAAGCGACAGCTTAAGGATCCCGTCCTAAAGAGTGCTTACGTTTCAGAGGGAGGCACATAAGCTTGTCCTTGAGCTCTGTTCTGTGTTGAGGCTTTTTTTTTTCCTTTTGCATAGATTAGAAATGCTGCTAGTCTCCCAGGACAACCTGTGATAAAACATTCTCTTCTGGCAGAAATAAAGCTGTCCTGGGCGTGATGCTCAGCTCCCCCAAGCCACCCCAGCAGGATGGAGCTGCCTGCCCCCACCCCATGCACCTGCTGCTGCCAGGCAGAGGGTGCCATGGTGCCTGGTGCTGAGGCATGGGATGGGGTTTGGCTCTGAACGGGGCCAAGTGGAGAACAGCAGAACGGATAAGGAAAACTTGGGCTGATGTCAGTGGAGGTATTTATCTCCTTTCAATATTTTTTTTTCCCATAGATTGACCTGGAACAAGGTAACAGGTGACCCAGAGGAGATTTCTTGACAAAAATCCCTTTACCTTTAATGTGAGTGGTGTACACCAGCCCCTTCTGTGCCCTTGCTTACCTCTGGCACAGGACAAGGACTATTCACTGGGGCCTGGAGGAGAGACTTCAAAGCTTGCTCCATGCCTGGGCTGGTAGCGTCTCGTGTCTGCAGATGGGCACAGCCTCGGGCTGAGGAATCCATATCTCTGCTGGGTGTGCTGGGGCTCATGCACCCACAGCAAGTTGGGGGCAGAGGGCTGCAGCCCACAAATCCACTGAGACAGGAAGATATTGCTTCCCGAGCCCAGTCCTCGTGTGATGTAGCTTGAAGCAGCTGCACAGCAGTATCTGTAAGGGCATCCTCGAATTCTGCCTTTCCGCATTTTTTGGAGCCTTTGCAAAATGCACCTCCCCTGGGAAGCACTGCTGATTCAGCAGATTCCTGCAGACAAGGACTGTTTGTGGCACTGATTCATTCATTTCTGTTATTTATACCACTGTGTTAGGTGCTGTGTGAAGCAAGAGCAAAGCACTGCTCGTGCCCCAGGGGCATCTGGAGACAAGAAGAAGGCAGAATACGGGAGCATGTCACTCACAAGAGGGCTGAAGGAGCAGCACTGGCAGTCAGATGGGTGAAAAAGAATTGTGCTTCATAACAGAACAAAATCTTAGCTCCTCCACTTGATTTATATGTGCAAACCTCGTTTACATGAGGATGGACTGCTCCAGGGGTCCGCACGGAGCTGCAGCCTTCCAGCCCACTGCGTGCACCCCAGTGTGCTGCAGCAGGAGGGCTGCAGGCAGGGACTGCTGCCCCTCACTACTGCAGGGATGTGTGTTAGTTACAGGTAGACAGATATCTGCAGCCAGTGGGACCTGATGTGTCTCAGGGACTGCTGCCTGTTTGTAGCTGGGGACCAAGGTCCCGTTCTCAAGCAGTTAGTTTAGGCTGCATTAACACATCTGACAATGCTGGGAGCAGATCCACCTGTTCCAGAAAGCATTCAATGCCCAAATGGACAGGATTAATTGTTGCAAAGTATATTAAGTGAAACCCCAGCTCCGAGGGGGAATTTTCAGTACATTCAGCCAAGCCCAGGGCTTGGACCACAACCCCAACTTTTTCCAAGCCCAAGGATACCCTGAGCCTCTGTGGAGAGCGAGATGTGATTGCAGCCCTTGGATATTGCACACAGCTCCTGCAGCCCTGCTGGCTTGTCTACCTTGAGTTTGCTGATTCAGTGGCACAGGTCACATCTTTGCAGCCAGGCTTTGGGAGCTGGTGGAGGAGCCCACATGCTCCCACTGCAGCGGAGGCAGCGGAGTTCCCTCGTGGAGCTGTGGCTGTTGGTGATGGGGAAGCAGCACCCACTTCTCAGCAGGTGCAGAAGTCCTGCAATAGGAGTGTGTGCAGCCTCGTAGCAAAATAGACATCAGTTAATCTCTCATGCCTAGATGATTTTACCGTGACGTTCTGCCAAGCAGCCTGAGGCAGTGAAAAATAAACTGCTAGCATTATAGTATCATTATGTTTCTGATTCTCCAAAGAAGCCAATATTTGTTTGCTTTTCTCTGAAGTGTTTCATGTCACCATGTAGGCTCTCTTCCCTTCTTTTCAGGGGTAGGAAAAGAGCCTGGCAATGACTGCACAGCCTGGGCTCTGTCCTGCTTGGTGCTGGAGAGATGGGTTTGCTTCCTCTCCCTCTCCCTCTCCTTCTCCCTCTCCCTCCCCTCATTTTTTTTTTCTTTCTTTTTGCTCTATCCTTGGGATAGCACTGATTTTGGAAGCAGCTGTAGGGTGGCTCTCATCACAGATGTGACTTGAAATGCATTTCCAGAAATCAGACTTTTTCTCAGCACACAGCACAAGATGTGAACAACCCATGCAAAAGACCCCACTTTCTCATTTTCTCTCTTTAGTGTTATCTTTGCAGTTGATGCCAGCTGATAAACATCATTCCTATGCTACTTGAGTGACTGTTGCAGAGATCATAAAAGCTCTCAACAAGTGAACTTTATAAATGAGGCACTGAACTGATTGTCTCACCTAGAGCTGGGTCTGCCCTGTTGTTCAGGAGGTGAAAAGGGAGCTCACTTTTCTTTGAAGACTTTCATAGACACATTTACAATGAGAATCAGCAAGTTATCCTGACTTGGCATCCTGGAAGCCAGCATTCCTGCTGGGCATCTCACTGGAAGCTGCATTTTGCTATTGCAGATGGCAGAAAAATGTGAAGGAAGTAATGATATTGCTGTATTTTTGCCCTGTTTAACAGCAAGTGCTGAATTTTCATGCGATGTTAAAATGTGTGGCACTTCAGCTGTGCTCAGAATCTGTGGAAAAGCTGCAAAGAATCAGAGAATGGTGTCCACCTGCTTCCATTAGAAATGAGCAAGGGAAGACCTGGAGTTGCTGTGTTAACCTGCGATACGCAGCCTTAACTTCTTTTTACTATCAAAACCTCAAAGTAGTCTGCACTGAATCTGACAGTATAGAAAAGGACATCAGTCGTGAATGTCGAAGGTACAGTGATGAGGAGAGAAAAGATGTAATTAAAAACAACAACAACAACAAAACACCTTGAACGTTGTCCAGCTGTGTTTCAGCACAACTTTTTTCTCTATTTCCTACATCAGCATTTGCCTGGAGGGAGGGAAGGAAAGTGATGACAGGGCACTGTTACAACAGGAGAAAGACGGCTGAGGGTGGCATTTAAAAATAGAAGGAGTAGGGAACGGTATTGTGAATAGCAGTGGCAGTTTGTAGGGTTTGTACCTCCACAGTTTGGAGGTTGAGAGGACTTTCTGTTGTTTGTAGGATTTTTTATTAACATTAGAAAAACGTCCATTTCAGAAGCGGTACTCACTGTTTTCTTACAGTGTCCAAACCTCTGAAGTATTTTAGGAAGAAATACATTTAAAAATGGCACTGAAATCAGAGGATTGATTTCATCAGGAGTTTACATCAGGGGACGATCTGGCTCCTCTGTGTTGGCGCAGATAACGCAGAGCTGAACGATACCCGTGTGCTGAACTGTGAGTCACTGCCTCACGTTTGGAAACGCGGATTTCTTGGCCCCGCTGGAAATGTTGGGTTAGCAGCACTGAGCCTGTTTGGCTCTGGCAGTTGTCTTTCATTTTCTTTTTTGGAACACAAAATAGATGGCAAGGAAGAGCTGTCAGGATTCCCCAAATCCTTCTTTCCTTCAAAGACATCTCCAACATCTTTCTGCGGTAGTCTGACTTTCCCTGGGCTTCTTTCGTTTTTCCTGCCTGAAGGAGGACATGCTGTCTGCTTTCTGCAGTAGAATAAGTCCCTGAACAGCTCCTGAGAGGGGAAAAGAAGGGAGAAAAAAATAATAATAAAAAAAAACACAGAGGAAAAGCAATTTTGGGGAAGGAAATGCAAACTATTATCCCTCACGCTGTAGCTGTTACAGCCTTTCTGAGTGTTGGGACCATCATATTCCTAGTTCTGATTAGATTCAGACATCTCAGAAACGTGGGATGTCCTTGGAAGGAGCTGAGGTGCACTCACCTTCCCAAGTCCCGCGGGGACGTGGGCACAGCCTGGCTCCTGCTCCTGGCTCTGTGCAGGTGAGGAGTGCAGTGCCACCAAACCCTGCGGGGACAGCCGGGCCGTGGGGAGCCCTGGGCTGAGGTCCCCAAGTGTGCATCACCTGGCACAGGGTACGGGAACACGGCTGCTAACAGGGCTGCTTTCCTACTGCTCAGGGGGAAAGCAGCAGAACTGCAAGGACGTTCTCGTAATGCTCTGCTGCTTGTCTGTCTGTAAGTGTGTATCCGGAGTAGTGCTAGTTAATGCCGTGTGCGTGTGAAGGGAAAGGCTGAATGCTGCCGAGGCAGAGGTTGTCGGCACCAGGCCCAGGCGAAAACGATCTAAAATTGCATCACGAATGAGTTTGGCTTGTAGGATGGCTCCTGACTGAAGGCTACTTTTTGGTCCACTTTGATGTGTTGAAGAACAAGAACTTCCAGTACCAATTCTGCTTATATGCATAAATCGTGGGGGTTGGAGAGAAAGAGAAGTGACTTACTGCTTCTCTTCCTCTATTAACGTAGGCTGTAGCCCTCTGTAATGCCTATAAAGGGTGACAGATAACAAATGCTCGGTGCTGTCTGTGCAAAGAGGCCAGTAATGCCTGAAGTATTTATACTCCTGTGCTGAATAGCTGGGTAGTGAGTGACAAACCTTTCTCTTGCATTCATGTTTTTCTTTTCCCATTTCTGAGCCCAGTGCCCTTCGCGTTGTTTATACCTTGTCAAACCTGTTTTAAATAAAGCACGCTGCTGGGTTCTTGCTCTTGTCAGGGAAATTGCTGCCCTCTCCTGGCTAACAGCAGTTTTCCACCATCAGGAGACCTCTCCAACCGAACGTCAGTTTCAACGCGATAATACAACCCAATATGAAATTAATTAAGGCTACACAATAGGTTCTTTAAGACTAAATCAGAAACGAGGGCAAGCAGCCCTATCTAGGACAATAGGATTGGATCCAAACGCAGTTTTAAAGACGTGTCTCGCCTCCCCTGATCAGAGTGCATTTAATGAGATTCATGCAATTTCTTTCCGAAAACAATAGCTTCAACCATCGGTTGCATAACCCAGGATATCCAGCTGAGGCCCCCCAAGTACAGAGTGTTCCACAAAAAGGAATGAGAAAAACTCTTCTAGCTCAACTTAAGTAATTAAAACAAGATCTGGAGAAATAGCCGGCCCGGTGAGATGTATTCCTGGGGGTCAGCAAGTAGAGAAGGCGATATAAAACTTCTGAGGGTGGAGTTACATTTGCCCACGGCTATCCCCTCTTCTTTCAGCTGCAATCGGACTGAGTGGCACCAAACGCGGAGCTCCTGAGTGCCCCCGGTCCCCTCTGCCCTTCGAGGTTTTCAGCACCTTGCCACGATCGGGCCCTGCTGCTGTAATTTGGAAAGGCTATCCATTGTCTGCATGCAAAGTGGGTCTGGAGCATAAGCACACTGAGATTGATTTGAATGCGGACAGTGATTTGTGGCTCTCATTTTACATGGAATTTCAAGAGTTGGTTGCTGGAGCTACTCCCCTGAACTGAGGGATCTTATGCCATGCAAGTGGGTGGGAACAAGACGTGGCAATGCAGACAGCACTATAGACAATGCTTATTTAGGATTGTGGAAGCATTACAAACAAAGGAAAAAATTCCTCTTACCCCTCCAGCTACAATAGCTTCACGAAGCATTCAGAGCAACAAATGTCATTTTCTAAGAAGTTAGCACCAGCAGTCTGAGATGAGCATACCCTAGCAGGGATGTGTGGAGAGCTACTAGCCACGGCTTCTAATAGGCCCTATTAATGGCAGCCACTATTTCAGTAACTAAACACTTTATGCATAGCAAAATGCTTAAGTTAGCTTCCACCCACCCCTCTTTTAAGACTAAATCTGTTTAAGCTGTGCTTTGAAGATCTAGGTTTTGCATCCCATTTTGATAGCATACAGCAGCAATCTTGTTTGCCTGGTGATTTTGGAAGAAAATGTAGCTGTGTAGCAAATGCAATCTCCTGTTCCCAAGGCAGGAGTGAAGGCAAATGATGGGTGCCCCTCTGGTGTCTACTTAGAACTTGCAAACACGATGCGTGTGCATGAAGCTGAAGCTGGACTTTTATCAGTGCATTTTAAAGGCTGCATTTCATCTGATGCTGAGGCAGGACACAATTAAAGCCGTATTATTGGTGCTTTTCACATAATTACTCATGGTAAGGCCAAGGGTGGCTCTTGTTTGCAGTTGAACATTTGAGCATTCGAGAGATGTGCTTCAATCCAGCAGAGTTCTCCAGCATCCAGCTCTTCACGGGCATTTGCAGCAGCATTTATTCCTATTTAAGTGTTTAAATAAATAAGATAAAAGAACGGCTGAGAGTGGTAGCACAAGGGCTTCTTTATTTTGACCATCATTTTCCTACACCCAAATTTGTTCTGTTCTGTTTACGTTGTGGTCTGGATGAAAGTGCTCCCAACCCAGGCTACTTTAGAGCAAAACAAGGAGAAGAATCAGGCTGGGGTGGTCAGAACGGGACGTCCCAACTGCTGTTTCCACCTGAGACTAAAACTCAGAGGAGTTTTGCCACCTTTTGGAGGTGTTCCTCATTCAGCACTGACTGGTGGGGATAAATACAATTGAGTTTGTTTCCCACGAGTTTGCTGCAAGTCTGATTCCAGCTTTGTGGTCACACCAAGGGATGAACAAATCCACTTGCTGCCCACATAGGCTTCTGTAAATACTCTTTATCTGTGGTGGAGTCGTCTGCTTGCAGAAACACAGAGGAGAATCACTGCGAGCCCTCCCTGTATGTTTTTCTCTAAAGGTTTGCAAGCACAGCCCAAAGATATATCTATGTGTGCCATACTGGAGGAGAAGACACATGGCCTGAGGGCGTGAAGCAGGTCCTTATGGGTGCTCAGCTCCTTTCTGGGACTGGAGAACAGAGCTGGGGCCACACTGCAGGACATTTCCTATGTCTTGTTGTGGTTGGGTTGGTCATGCCATGGGGCTGTTCCCACTGCCACTCCATCACTGCTGCTTCCGACCCCTAGATAGATGTTCTGTTCAAACAGAAGAATGGGGACAAGCCTTTCAACAGCTCCTCGTGGTGTTGGGGTATTTCAAGTTGCTCTGTGTAAAATGCTTTCCGTTCCTTAAAAATGATCTGAAATTTGGCTGAAAACCCAACCCAGCTGTTGTTCTGCGGGCTGGCACACGCTGCTACTATCAGCTGTCCCCACCTGGGTGTATTTATGTCTGACTCACATTTATTCCTATTTGAAACAAGGGATGGGAAAAACAAACAAACAAAGCAAAGAACAACAAAGCAAACCCCAATGGCAGCGTGGCTCTACGTGATACCAGATGCCACTGTGGTGATTTCGAGCATAAGCTGTAGATTTTTATCTTTTAAATGGAGCCGTCCCTTGGGCACAGCCACTGCCCCTGTCCACAGCTATCGTTGTCAGCCGGCCGGCCGCCGCGCTCGGCGCTGCGAGGCTCACACCATAGGCTGTGAGGGCTGCATGAGGACTATCGCAGCGGACAGGGGCAGGGATCGAGGTCTGTGGTCCTGGGGACATTGTGGTTTAAAGGGACTGGCGTCTCGGCGCGTGCAGTCATCCTTCAGAAGGGCGAGACCACGATGGAAAACAGCTAGGGCTCAAGGCCTCTGTATGCTTCTATTTGCATTTATCGCTTGCGATGGGAGACATTCATCCTCAGACATTTCTAGAGTTTGGAGGAAATGAGAAAAGACAACAGAAGAGTCTAAAGCTAACAGAGGGAGGCTGGGATACTGCACAGTGCTGCGAGACATGAACCACCCCAGGGCCTTGTGCTGCTCCAGCAGTTGCTGCTCCAGGGATTCCCAGTGCCGGTGCTCCACACCTCAGCCTTCTCAGCATGGCCTGAGTGAGGCTCAGCCTGTGAGCGTGCCTGGGGGATGCTCTTAGTCTGTTGTTCCTCATCCCTAATTTTGGTATGGCCTTATATGATGTGAACTCCCAAGCTTTTGGTGCCCATCTGGATTTGCCATTGCTCCCCACACCAACCGTGAGACAAAGCCACCCCCGTTATTGCAGTGGGTGTAAAAAGGAGTGGCCCCCTTTGGGGAGTCTGTTCTCCATCCCACATTAGCTTTGTCCTCTCCCCACACTCCTTGTGCAAGAGAGTTCTCATCTGCAGATATTTTCCTGGAGTAGCCCACTTCTACTCCATCCCTTCTCCGTCTTATGGGGACAGAAAAATACATCCTCAAGTTTGTACTCTAATAAATATTTGTTCGGTAGAAAGTGATGGGTGTTAGCTGCGTGAGTAATCTGCAGTGTTTAATTCTGTAACTCTTTAAATCTATCTTTAAAACTTTATGGGATGTTGCCTGAAAGAAAAATAATAATAGCTCTATTCTGTACTTCAGACACAAGTGGTTTGACTGTGGGGCAAAAAGAGCAAGAGAACAAGACAGATGCATAGAAAAGAAGATAATGTGAATACGAAGTCATCTAAACAGCTGTAAAAGACTCCAAAATAAACCTTTCCAGGGATTTTTCCATGGCTTTAGGGCAGTTTAGATGCCTTCATAAGGCAGAATAGCCCCTATGACCGGGCATAGCCCTAAATAATCTGAGCTTGAAAGTTTATCAAGTGACAGCCCTAAAGCTGACGAAAAAAAAAGGGTCCTTGTGGGAGGTGACATCCCTGCAAGTCACCAGGTGCTCAGCTCAGCTGGGGACACGGGGCTGGGGACTCAGACAGGTGACCAGGTTGTAAGGGAGGGTGAACTGAGTGCCAGGACCCCGCTTTCACCTGTTGCTGTTTTACAAGTCAGTATGAAGGTAGGAAAGTTAATACTGTCAATATTTCCCACACAGCGTGGGTGTACTGCAGGCAACTTTGGCAGCGTTGGCTGTGGCCACAGCTAAGTGATGCAACTTGATGTAGAAGAAAGGTGTAAGAGTGCTTTATTTCTTCATTTTAAGGTAAACTTTTGAAACTCCTCTGCACAGCTTCTTGTGCTTGGCATTGCTGCAGCACTGTACGGGCTGTACAGCACAAGCAATGTCTGCTGGCTGACAGGGGCAGGCCAGCAACTCGCTCTCCATCTTTCAGAAATGCGTGGCCTCATGCAAGAAAATGTAAAAGTTTACTTGGAAAGGCTGCTTACAGCTGTCAACTGATTGAATTACAAATGCTTCTCAGAATAAAGAAGGAAAATTATGATAATTGTTTTATCTCAAAAATAGATTAAAAAAAAAAAACAACAACAAAAGGTTTCCATTTATCAGTCCCACTTTGCTAAACGAGTTTTATGAACAACTATTTGCAAACCCTGGAAGGTGTGAGGTGTGTGTGAAAATGGAACAGGGTTGGTCAAAACTTGGGACAGCTCAGCTTGAAACACACACCATGAGTTGGGATGGTACGAGAGGGCTGCACTGCTCACCATCATCCCCAGGGCTCGGAGTGGATTAGGTGAGCTCTGCAGAGTCATTCCAGTGCACAGATTCCTTGAGAAGACAACAAACACAGTGGAAGATGCAAATCTTACCTGGAAAGTGTAACGTGAGGCCCACTGATGGGATCCCGCAGATAATGCGGATTTTGTATGGCTGTGGAAGGTTCAGCAAGTAGCTGCCAATTTCTGGTGTTCAGCAGCTGGGAAGGAAAGACACAATAGTGGTGTGCACGGTGTGCCTGCTAAATGGGGAGGCTGCATTTTGGTACTGCCCACCTGAGCTGCACAGTGCTCTGGAAAATGGGCAATTTTTTTTGCTTGTTGCCGTCTCAGAGAGAAGAAACCCTTGCTCAGATGTCTCTTATAAAGAGATCCTTCTGGACGTGGCTGTGCAAAACATTGGAGGAGATTAAAGCATAGCATTCCAGTGACTTGTTTAAACATATCTTGCTCTATCTCTTTGCAGCAATCCTTAAGCCCCAACCACCGAAGACTATCTCCTCACAGCAGTGACAAATTCCGATCCCAAACAAACCACCTGGGGCATGCAGAATCGCTAAACACAAATGTCAGAGGTCTATATTATTTCCAATATTCTTTGACATTGCTCGTGATGTGGCCTCTGGCGCATTCCCAGCAGAAGAAAGTTCAGTTATATTTCTTTCAATTAAAGAATCCATTTCAGCCACTAATCATGTCAGAAAATGTCTGGAGGAGGGGAAGGGAAAGGAAGAGGAGTGAGCAGCGGTGCATGGGTCGTGCTGCCTGCAGGAGGCACAAGGGCTGACAAACAGAGAAGTGCCACGTGTGGCAAAAATCTTATTGTTTGGATCAAATCATAAAAGTCATGTTATTGCACATGCTGCAGCCTGTGTTCCTAGGTCTCGCTTTTCTGAAGAATGATGGGAACGTTTGGGGATGGTGAGGATCAGGGTGGCCTGAGCTGGTGGCCCGGAACCGTCGGGGTTTCTTCACCTGTCTGAATGTGTTGCTGATCTTTGGTGGAAAAAAATATACGGTTCCTAAACCTCAAAAATTTAAGTCCAGGGCTGTTGTTAAGAGCATTTGCATTTGGAATGTTTTGCCAGGTTACACAAGAGGACGCAATACTTGGGATATTTCTGCTTAGACTTTCCAGCCCTCCCTTCTTCAAAGTCCTCATGCCAACACTGCAGAAATGGAAGCACGTGGATCTGTGTTTAGGCACTGTGAGGCAGCAGCCATACTTCCTAATGCAAAGCAGCTCATTTCTCATTTCTTCTCTACCCCCATGTGGCACTATGTCCTAAAACCCACCCCAAGCTCATGCTTCTGTTGGGTGCATGCAGCACAGACGTGCAGCCTGCTTCTCTCCTGCACCACTCCATGGTCTTATGTCTCGAGACACTTGTGAATATATTCCAGCACATTTCAGTCACTAATTCAGGCAGCGTTGATCTGAGGGCTCTGCACGACTGTATGGGTGTGCAAGACATCAAGATTTTAGAGCATTTGTTTTTTTTGGAACATCAGTTTTAACAGCACAAAAGCATTGCATTATTCTCAGCACCAAATGCAGCCTCGCTGCTGGAGGGAGGCACCGAGGTGCCTGCTGAGCCTGGACCTTAAGGTATGTGTTGGTCAGGGATCAGCTCTGCTGGTAACCTCACACTGCAAAAGCTGACATCCCTGGGGAGGGGAATATTGAGGACAGATGTATGAGCTATCGGACCCTGCCCGTGTGTTGCAAATTCTGTGTCATGCTGCACATCTTACATACATTAAGGAGCAAATGGGCTCATTCCCGTGGCAGCAAGCATCACAGATCAGAACAGAAATTATTTATCGTGACAGGCAGGTGGTACTGCAGGCAGAGATTTCTCTTAACCTCGTGGAAGTATGGTCACAATGGTCTCATGGAAGCTGATTTTTTTCCTCCTCTGGTTTCAGTCAGTAGTATTTTAAAATAGTGATGTCTCAGGCATGTGGACTATATACCATCCTTGTTTCTTTTCTCCTATTTAAGCAGAATGGATAACACCTCAAGTTCACAGCACAAAACATGTTTTTATCAGAAAAGAAACTTCTCTGCCTGTGTTTGCACTAAGCCTACAATACCTCTCCACCACATCCCTTAGTCTGGGATAAGGTGATCCAGATTCCCAGATCTTTGTGAAAACGGAGATAAATCCGTGCAGGGAAGATGCTGAAAGGACACCTTTAACATCTCTGAAGTTGCAGCCCAGGGCTGGGAGCTGTGTGCAGTGCCTGCTGCCCTGCACTGCTCTGGGAGGGGCTGAGGCAGATGCTGGCTGTGTGCTGTGGGGAGCAGCAGGTGGGCAGCTCTCACCCCTTGTACCTTCTGCTCCATGATGCAGGGGAAATAACTTCAGATTGCATTAGGGATACTCGTAGGCTTTTATGGCGCTTTGTGTAAATATGGAATGTCACTGGGGTCAGAGAGAAAAAGAAACAAAAGCTAAAAGGAAGGTTTAGGGGGTGACGATGTGCATTTCCAGATTTTTTTTGCTTAGTGGCTGAAATCTCCTCGAAGGAGGGGTGCTGCAGGGGAGCAGGGAGTTCGTAAACTGCTGTGGAATGAATACACCAGTGAACTAATGAATAGAAACAAGATGTTCAAACTGCCACCTAGAGAGGCTGCTGAGTGGCCATAATCAGAGCTCCCTAGGAGGTGGCCAAAATGTCTCCTTGCTATTCACGAGGTCAGAATAGCTTTAGTTTTATAATGTGATCTTTCTTCCTGACCTCCTTTCTGCTCTTAAATGACCTCAGGACTATAAATTCCCTCCTAGAAATAGAATTATTTACTTAACTGTCCTCTGTTTGTTTTAGTCAGTTGTGTTCATTCTTTAGGAGATGTCATTTTGAATCAGAATGGAATTTCATGGCAGCAGTCTCTGGTGTCACCGAGTTTTTATACTAAAACACACTTTACATGCACTCACTAAGCTTAATTTGCTTGCAAAATGTGCCTGCCTTTTATAACCTGCCTATGAGAAACATTTTGGGTGTATTAAAGCTGGTCCTGCCGATATCTCAGGAATAGTTTGCTGCTGCTTTAAATATCAAGAATAAATTTCCAATAGATCCATAAGGCTTAAAATATCTATGTATGGACAGTAGTTGATCTATACTTATGTGTGAGCTGGAGTGCTGTATGTTCAGCATGTTGTAGTACGTGTGTGCTTACAAGAAGCTATAGTAGATTACTCTCTGAAGACCACTACATTAAACAGCATTGTTTTACATTGAGTTCCAACACCACATTTGTCTGCATTATCGTTCCAATCATCTGTGGCAATTCTGCCAAAAAGAAAAATTTGCTTTTTGAAAATTACAGGATTATGGTTTAAACGAGCAATATTTACAAACTTGGAAATGCTGTGTTCTGGATGTGAATAATCACATTGAAGGCTCAAAACCAAACCAGTGGCATAGTGCTCAGGAAGTTACTGAACTTGAAATCAGCTCTGTTATTTTAATGCAAGGGTAGTGAATGAGTGAATGAATGAATTAATTAATAAATAAAAGAACTAGGTCAATCTGCAAACCAACAGAAAATTTGTGCTTGATTTTATTCTTTGTTCATGGGGTTCATGAAAGTTCAGTTTATGTTGCACTGAGTTTGAGCCTCACATGCCTCCAGCTTCAGGGCCAGATGTGGAAAGTACCTAAGTGCTGTAAAAAGCAGTTTATAAGATTGCCTGAGTCAGAGGGAGCTCAGAAACCACAGAGATCTCAGAGAGGCTCTTGGGAAACCTCCAGCTGAGATTCCCAGATAAACTGTGATTAACTTTGAGTTGGTGTGATCCAGAAGTAGGACACTCGGACTTGTGAGGTCTCCAGCAAAACATCCCAAGCTCTCAGAAGTCCTCCCAAGGTTAAGTGTGGGGGAAGAGGAATTGTAATTGTCAAATAAATTGTCTAATACAAAGCTTTGTTTGTAGCTCACGAGTTCCACAAGCGTGTCTGCTTTGAAGGTCAGTGCTGCTCTGTCAAATAGCTTCAGATTTGTTACAGAGCCCATTTGTATTAATGGAGCAGCTTACTTTGCCTCAGAAAACTGAGCTGCTTGCTGTCAGCTTGGAGGTGCTCAGCATCCTTCTGCTGCTGCTGGATACCCGGGGGCACTCAGAGCTGGTGCCTGCAGGTAGCACTCTCACACAGATGTGGTCAGCGTGGTGCAGGAGCTGTGGCTGAGCTACACCTGCACATGGTCAGCTGAATGGCTGCTGGACCTCGCTGGCTGCGTTAGGGGTGTGCACAGCCACAGTTGAGCTTCCTTCTCAGCATGGAAGCTCTCCTGGACACCAGTTTCTCAGTTTCTCACTTTCTCACTTTCTCTGAGCTCCCTGGGTACCCCAGGTGCTCTGCCTGAAGTCTGCTAACGCCCGCTGTGGCCTCAGCATCTTTTCCATCCCACAGGTATGAAACCCTCTCTAACAGTTCAGGAATTAGGTGTTTTCCTATCTCTGCTTCCATAAAAGTGTTTGGGAGCATTTTCCAGCACAAAACACGCTGACTAAAAAAATGCAGCTTCATTCTCTTCTTCAGCACAAGCAGAGGAGTCAGCGGTGACGCAACAGCAGGGTGAGGCCAGCAGATCAGTTAAGGCCAGATTTTGAAAGCTAAGTCGTCAGCCAGCAAGAACTGCAGAAATATGTAAGCAGCGTGTAACCAGATTCAGTCTGATTACAGCAAACTGGGTGCTTGGTTACCTGCGAAACTGTCCTTCAAAGCCTCTGAATCTGAATCTGGGAGTTGCCCTCCCTGCTCTCACTGTGTTGTACTTTGATGCTCGCACACCTTTTCCCAGCGTGACCTCTCCTCCTCTGTCCTCCCAATTTGTGCGTTTCTTCCATCTATTTCCTAACTGAAGTTCTGTTGAAAAATGAAAATGGCACAAAGGATGGCAATCAGAATTACTTGGCAGAGCACAGCTGTTGATAACCACTTCACCAAAAGTGTCTCTGGCAGATAGATTTAGTTTACCTAGGAGTTAATGGAAAGCAGTGTCCAATTCCAAGTGTTGACATGATTTGTCAGGTTTGCCATTTTATTGTTTGAAGTTTCCTTTGAGGGGAACTGACCCAGAATTGTAACACTAAATAAACACACTCTTCAAATAACCAATAGCAGTTTCCCAAATTGCCAATCAAATCCATAAATAAAGACACGAACTCAGATTGCATTCAAGTCCTGTTTAGCACAAGAGAACTCAACAATAACATTACTGTTAAAATGTATTTTCATTTCAAAGCAGTTTCCCCATGGCACTCAAAATGTAAACAGTCCTAAAAGATTTGTAAATTATCTTTGCCTCTGCTCCTTGGTTGGGTGAGGGGAGTGAATCTGAGGCTGCATTAGAAACCCTGAAGTTGGATATAAAAGTCACTGAGACACAGTACTGCATATTGTCGTAATTAACACTTCTCGCTTAAAGAAATGAAAGGAAAGAGTGGTTGTCTTGGGTTATGAGGACTCCAGAGTCTAAGCAGCATTTGAAGCAGACTTATTTTGCAAAAGAAAGGGAAATGTCTGTGTTTTGTTCTCAGCAAATGCCGTATCACTGTGGGCAGTGTTCACCCCAGTTCCAGCACAGATGCCCTGGACTGGCACCTACCTCACCCAAATCCTCCGGGCAAAATCAAGGAAGAGAGGCATTCTGCTCCAAACTACTCTCTGGAGTCGGGACTAAGATGGGAACAGAGTGTGAAAGCAAGCCGGGGAGGGAGCGGCGTTCAGCTCATTTTGGCTTCAAGTTCTGCCTTTCTTCTCTGCCCACCTAAGCGGGCTTCCTGCACCCAGCATGGCAACTGTTCCTTCTCTGCTGTGTGGCATGAACCTGCCTCCATGGTGTTGTGCTATTCTTACGTTTCCTTGTATAAGGGCACTGGAGAAAAAGGAGAAATGTGTCAAGGAAGCTATCTGCTTCTGAAATCCCCTTCTCCTCCAGCCAGGTTCAGTATTTTCCCGGGATGCCCTGCATTGTAGCTCCTTTCACAACAACATGATTCAAGGCCCATCAAAGTCAGCAGACTCTAACAGACCTCAGTGAGCTGTGGCTTGAGATCTTATCTTGCACAGACATTTCATTCTTTCTCATTTGGGCTGTGTTCAGTGACTGCTGGAAGCTCTTGGGAATCCTGGCAAATCAGCGTCCCCAGAAGGGATGGATGGTTCTTGTGCCAAAAAGATGCCCTGAGCTGAGCTCATCGTTCCTGGTCAGGACAGCAGGGGTGAGCGATGGGGGCCACCTCTCTGGAAAGGACAGTGTGGATACACGTTGTAGAAATATTGAAGAAAATCCTGAGGGATAAATAAAGCAGCGTGATGTGCAGATAACAGGAATGCTAAGTGCAGCCAGTGGGACTGTGCACACGAGTCACTGAGCACCCTGTGCAGCAGTGCCTGCTCTCCCCTTGCCCCCATTTTACCACACTTGCTATAACTTTGGATGGGCATTGGTGAAAATGCAGTGCTAGGCACAGTCGTGCAGAAGGCGAGCTTGCTTGCTGAGAAGGCTGACATTTAGGAACTGCTGAGATCACCCTTGTCTCACTTCTTGGATGCACCAGCCCCATCTCTGAACTGACACCTGGCTCCGTTATCACTACAGCCAGTTGGGCACATCTTGGTGGCCGAAATAAAAGGAGGTTAAGAGCCAGGAGAAATCCATCTCGTGTTGCAGTAGTCGTATAGTTCTGCCCACGACCCTCATTAATATCCCTTCTTAAGTTGAGAACCATATGGATTTTTTTGCCCCAGTTCCCAAAGCCGAGGGGATTAGTGTCAGCAGGCTCAAGGAGATGTCAGCCCGGAGTTCAGAGAGTTAATTTCCCCTTCGCGTGAATCAATAGCTCTCATCGCATGAAACCTCAAATCTGTGCCAAAGTGCTCTGCATTACACACACCTCTGTTTTGCCCCCGGGTGCAATACACAGTTTAGTGAGAGCAAAGATGCCAGTTTCTGTGCAGGTATTTCACATTATCACTTAGATTTGCCCCAGGGTGAAAAGGAGGAGGGAATCCTCAGTTTCAAAAGGATATTTTAGTCTATGGAGCCACTGGGAATGTGTTTTGCTAAGTGCTATCTGCTAGCAGCAAGAGACAAAAGGCTCAAGGAAGACTCAAGTCAGTCTTTGTCACAGACAAGGATCACAAAGAGCACCTTTATTTTTAATCTGGTATTAAAATACAAAATTCAAACAACATTTAAGCAGTTAAATAACCTAATGCTCACTTGTTTCGAAGTGCCTCACACAAACATTTGTGGGGACAGTGAAAACAGTATCTGGGAAAAGCTTTTGGTATTCCTTCAGGAAGAACTGGGGGCTGACAATCACTGCTGCAGTTCAGTTCAGTTTGTGCCCATTTGTGACAGTTTGAATTCCCTGTGAAGTACAGTTCTGCCTCACACAGAGCTCTGAAAGCTCTGAAGTTGGTCCCGATGGGGACTGCGCTGAGGAGCCAGCAGTGAGAAGTGAAGGTGGGGAGATGGGAACTTCGTGTTTTCACCTTGCTTTGCTTAACGAACATTCCTTGCAATTGCAAAACAGGATAAACCTTGGAGCTTGGGCATGTGAGCTACTAGAGAAGGATGAAGCAAGGGGAGATGGAGAAGGGCATTGCCAAGTCCCCCACTTTTATCGTGGGGCAGGAGCAGCCACATGGGCACTTCTTCAGAGCAGCTGGTGCTAAAAGAGCCCCTTTTGAACCAGTAGGAACATCCCAGTGCCTGGATAAAACCAGTACCATGCACTTCAAATTTGAACTAAAGTTGTGAGTATTTTCAAGGGCAGACTTCTTCTTCCAGGGTATTCTTTTGCGTAGATTGAAATGAAACTTCTGACAGCTGAGAAAGAAGAGTTGGCAGAAAATTATGTTGCACAGCAGTAAATCTTCTAAAACATATTTTTATAGTACCTTTTATCTGATACCTAAACTTTACGGGACAGAAGAATGACATTATTCCACAAGAGCACCCAGAGGTGAAATGATTAATCACAAATCACACTGATTCGAATTCAATACTCAGAGTTGTAAATCTGGAGTTGTGTCTTTAAAGTAGAGAAGACCTCGAATTTACACCAGGTCAGCTCCTGGCCACTGTCCTAAACGGAACCAGGGCCTTCCTCTCCTCTTTGGGTAGCACTCTCTGTCCACAAGGGGAATATCACAAGGATGAAATATTTGAAACAGGCTCTTGCTTTTCTGAGTAGCACTGCTTGGTTTTGCAGTACTCCTAGGGAGATGAATTCTGGTTGCTGCAACCTGAGGGGAGCGGTCTGGGCACAAGGTTTGGGGAGCCCTGTGCTGATACAGACTTCCTTCAATGTCTGGATAGATTTGGCTCCAGGGTTTTGTCTGAGATCCCCTCTAATACCTTCGCTGAGTGCAGAGCAGCTCAACTGTGGCAAAAGTGTAGTTCAGCTGGTGGAAGTCAGACCTCTAATTCAAGTTTCCCACTTAGGGAGATGCCTGAAATTCTGTTTAAGAATGAATTCTTTCAGTGGTTTCCTTCCTTGGGACAGAGAGGTGCTCCAAAAATCTCTGTGTGAGCACTCCAGTTCCTAGGTGTTCTGTGTCTGTGCTCCTGTGCGTGGAAAATGGCACCAAAGATATTGATGCAACTCCATGGGAAAGTGGGAATTACTTCATTTGTGCTTTGGTTTGGAAAAGGCTGCAAAGTGTGATGCCCAGGCAGGACTGGGGGCTGTTTCTCAGTTACATCATTTTGTAGATAGTTTCACAAAGTGTGTATTGGGTATTAAAGAGGCAACGAGAAGCTTGAACATTGCAGAAATAATAAATCATCATGTGAAACTCAATAGGAATTGTTTCTTTACCTGTGCGATATGTGAAAACTGTGCTAGAGGCTACATCTCTCAGAGCTGCCCATTACCTACATTCCCTTCAGATCAAATGTAAATCCTTTTAAGAGACGGAGGGTGCTTTGAAGTTGAAGAGCGAGCAGCTCCCAATAACAAACTCATATTTTTTCTGGATGTTGTTAGTCCCAAACTGGTATTTCTTCCCCCCAGATTCTGTAAAGCACAGCTTAACCATCAGGTAGAGGCCTGCAGTTGTTCATCCTTTGGATCCTGCCCAGTCCTGATGTCTCCTGAGGTTGTGCTAGCTGTTGTTGCTTTGTGTTTCTGATGTCGTATCACCTGCATGGCAGTCTGTGCTTCCAGCTAGCCATGAGTTCTTCTAAAAGCTGACTTTCAGGATTTGACATTGGAAAAAGAAGAAAATTGTTCATGGGGAAATGGAAAATCATTCTAAAGGTTGAACTGAGTTTTTGGACAAAAAATATTGACTTTGTTACAGAATGATTTGATGGAGGAGATGTTCTAGAGGGAAGAAGTCCAAAGGTTGAGCAGTTTTGAAACTGCCCCTGTGTTCTGTGAGATTCCTCAAAACTCATAAACACAGACACAGCCCCGTGTGAGGAAATGTGGACAAACAGTTCCCACTTGGATGAACAAGCACTGTTTGTCTAAAACTTGGGCATTTTTAGCTGTATGGAGACAGAATTCCTGGAGGAAAACAGCACTCAGTGCTGAGGAGCTGCTGCTGAGCGTGAGGGCACGAAGCATGGCACGAAGCAGCAGTCATGCTGCGGCATTAATCTCTGTGAGTGGAGACACTTCTCTGAAAGAGTTTATTGACCAGAGAAGAGTAGCACTGCTTCCCCCTGTTTTTTCTTCACAGTCCTTAGGTGGCTTTGCTTTCTTTCCCTGCAGCTGCCGTGGGGAGAGGAGAGCCCCAGTGTCAGTGTCAGGGATGGGGGCAAACTGTGAGGGCTGCAACCTCACATCTGAAGTTTGTCTGAATTCAGGGCTTTGGTATTTTGCTGATTGTTTCCTCCTCAAAAGCCAACCCAATCAGAGCCACGCTGAGCTTGTTGAGATTCAGGACCTCAGTTCATGCAAAGCATGAAGTTACTGCTTGGACACCGTTTTGTCTTAAAGGGGGATTTAAAAAT
Source organism: Cyrtonyx montezumae (assembly GCF_038088225.1). Lineage (NCBI taxonomy): Eukaryota > Metazoa > Chordata > Aves > Galliformes > Odontophoridae > Cyrtonyx > Cyrtonyx montezumae. The sequence goes on along the minus strand of NW_027072100.1, from coordinate 12,095,157 downwards.
CCCAGGTAATTCTTCTTTCGTGGGATGAGTTTGCTAAAATCAGAAAATACAGAGTTTAGGATGGATTATCTTGTTGGCTTTTTTTCTTCCCCTGGCTGGAGGTCACCATGACTAACCAAAAAGGTATTCCCACGTCTCCCTTCTGTTTTGCAAACTGTTCTATATTAAATATCATCCCTTCCCTGAAAGCTGTCAAAACACTTTCATTTCACCGTCACCAGCAGAGAAACCTCAGTGATGCCACGTAACAAGCATTATACAAATAGCTGTCAGGGTTCGTTAAATCTTCTTTGAAAAAAAAAAAAAATACTTTTCTCGGGTGCTTTGAGTGTTTTCATTTTTTAAGGTGTCATTTCCAAGCGCTCATGTGCTGATCTGCTCCTTGAGCTTTTGGATCTCCTTATCGTTGCCTTCAATGGAAACTCTGAAACGTGGAATGCTGCAGAGAGTTTCCATGCCTCAGCAGCTGCTCAGTGACACAGGAGGGGCCGGATGCTGCCCGGGTGGAGCAGCTGGTGTGTCCAGAGCAGCTCTGTGTCCATGCTGGGGGCAGGAGTGGTGGGAGCAGCACGCAGGCTGTAGGCAGCCCCAGTCACTGCGAGGCGGTGTCAGCGTGACGTCAGCCCGGCTCAGGGATGCTCTGGCCTGTGTGAGGATCTGAATTAATCCAAGTCACTTCTTGATCTTTGAAGAGTGAGGACAGTGCCACCAAACGACAGTCCTGACCCAGAGGCAGGTTCCAGACGACAGGCAAATATAGACTGAAGATTGCTAGGAAAAAATGAGGCCGTGTTGGTCCGCAGCATCAACAGGTGTCTCTTATTTTCTCTAAGGGTAGAACTAAATACATGGCAATTTCACACATGTTCACACAGCTCGGTATGGAAACTAAGTAGAAAAAAACCTTCTGCCATCAGCTGAAGTCTTGTCCAGGTTGCTGAGTGAGCTAGCATGGCAAAGGAAGGTGTGAGTATAGCTCTGGTGACCAGTGCTGCAGGATGGGCAGTGCCTGCAGTGTGGGCTGGGGATGTTGCTGCTGATTTGCTGCACTAGGGGCCTCGCTGGGCTCTGAGTGTGCACATCTGCTCTGAGACCAGGTTATAAAATGACACAGAAAGTTCCCAGAGATCTCAAAGCAGAAACATGTGTTGGAATATGAGCACGGGCTTTTTCTTCTCGACTAAATTGAGCAGTAGGAGATAGGAGCTGGGGTGACCCTTCCTCGCAGTGGGTGTTACACAGACTCAGGCTTTAAGCACTTCCTTACGGACTGTTAAGAGTCGGATATAATTCAGTTGAACAGGCAGCACAAGTAACAATGTCAAGGGAAGGATTTGATGTTTCAATTTAAGTGAATCCATTTGTTTTCTTTTTAATGAGAACGGCACTGCAAGTCTGTAAGAGCTAGAAATGAGCTCAGCGCCTGGAAACTACAAAGCAGAAACCCTCCTGCTCCCTGGGCTCTGCGCAGTGTTATTTGGGTGACAAAGGGCTGGCCGTGCTCAGCCCTTCCTTGCTGTCCTTATTCCTGCACAGATCATTTTGAATCCATCACCCGTCCTTAAGGAAGCGTGTGATGCTGCTTGCCTTTGTGCCTGAGATTACTCAAAATGTGGCCTCTGCAGACAAAGCTACGCTGGCCCACAGCTCCTCCACCTCTCCTGGCAGGAGTTTGCAGACTTGCTATCTGCCACTGAGTAGTCTTAGAAGCTGCTTATGTCCACCTTGAACCTTTACAGCAACCCTAAAGGATAAAGGGTTCTCCATTGACAAAGGGTCTCCAACGTGCCAAGTTTCATATGGAGCAATGCAGGGAGCCCTGGCTTCCTATGATATGTATATGTCATTAATTTTTCCCCTTTTCATCTCTGTGAATTTCTAGAGTTTTGCCTTTTAGAAAGAGTGCTCCTCCTTTTATTCTAAGACATATATAGTTTCATTGTTTTTCCTCTTCAGTCTCTGTATCCTGTGGTGGCAAAACTTGGAGAGCCAGCTAACCAAGCTGGAAGAACTTTCCAGAGTGCTGTCGGCCAGATTATTTATGTCCATTATAAAAATAACTGGGTTTTCTAAGTAACTATCTTGCGGGGCACTCAGTGTAACATTTTCATCACGAATTACCAATTAAAACACTCATCCTTGCAAAGCTGTGTCGGAATGTCTGTTTGGGGAAACTGTAGGCAACAGCACTGAAGTGGAGCTGTTGGCAAAATGCACCCCAACCCCCCCCCACTTTTCAGTATATGTCAGAAAATCATGTGTTTTTATGCATTCTAACTCATACTGCTTATTATCCAGACCCGTTCCAGTCTGACTTACCTTTGAATTCTTAGCAGAGGTGCTACTGCAAACGTTACTCCACGTTTGTCTTGGCTGTCTCACACAAAGCTGTCCAGGGCCGGGGCCCCACATGTGTCCCCACAGCCATGGGAGGACAGAGCAGTGTGACCTTTCTCAAGGCCCTCACTGTGAATCTGTGGGACAGGAGGGTCCCTCCCTGCAGAAGTGAAGGGATTGGGTTTGACACCTGCCCGCTGCAGTGCAGGGCTGTGCAGAGCAGTGAAGAGAGCTTCCCGTTTGCGTTGAAGGGGATAGTGCACTTCAGCTGCCCGACACCTATCGAAGTCAGGCCGTTTATTTTGGTGCTTGAATCAGTGTGGGTTTTTAAGGTCACAAAACAGCATGGAATTCAATAAGAAAGATTTATTTCCCTTAAAAGTTATATATCCTTGAACTCTGATTTAATTTGAAGACTGGAAATATGAGACGTGGGACTGGTTTCTCTTTTGACAGTTGTTGGGCCTTTTCTGATCCCTCTGCCCATCCACTGAAGGGGTGCACCAGTGGGAATGTGGGGTGTGTGCGCCAGCCCTGGCTCAGCACGTGGGATCAGCTCCTTCCACGGCACCTCCTGGTGCTGCTCCGCAAAGAGTCCTCTGGGGGAGGTCGTGCTTCCAAAGAGCCCTGAAGAGCCTCTTTTCTGAGTAATTCCTGTTATTGAGAGACTCAGGAGTTTAAATAAAGCTCGGAATCACATGGAGTGTTCCAGTCAACACATTTTTGTTTTTCCTTTTTAATACTAGTCTTAAAAAGAGTTCTGCATTCAGCTGTGCCAACAGCCATTGCTTCCTTCCACATCAGAACATTTAGGAGCATCTATTTTAGTTGGGAGAAAACAAAAAAATCCCACTAATTCGATTTTCTCTTTGATCCCTTATATTTCCTACATGCTTTCCTCTCTGTTTATAGCATCTGACATAATTCCTTTGGTCAGATTTTATGCCTGAAGTCATTTAGGCCACTTTTAGCTTCGTCTTTTTTTTTTTTTCTTTTTTTTTTTTTTCAGGGCTTTGACATCTCAGGCAACTTAATCTAGGTCAGTGAAGTACCTGCTGTTGAAAGGAATTTTCTTGAGTAATGTTTTGATGTCAGAAGGGCCATCCTCGGCATGCACAGGTCAGAGGTCACTGAGCCCATACAGTATGAAAAGGACAAGCCACTGCTCGTTAAATATTGGTCCAAAAATCCATCTGCAGTGATCTAGATATAGATTTCAAATCCTTTCCAGGACAGGGCTTTGTGATTTTTAAGTGGCCCAAGTGTTGCTCTGTACAATTTCCAGCAAGGTTTTCTTTGAGGAAGGCAGTGCTGTGAGGTGGTTGGGCTTGGGATCACAGAAGGAGTGATTGCACTGGTTTCACATCATTCCCAGACCAAATTTAATTGCCCACTTCACCGCTGTGTGAGCCCAGTGAGCTCATTCATGGGAACAACCCCAGGATTTACCATGAACTGCTGGTAGCTCACAGCAGGAGCAAACCTGGTGTAGTTAGCATCAACACTGCCAACTTTTGCATCAAGTTCATGGTTTCCAGTGCTTGTAGACTATTTGATGGTGCATTTTCAAGGACCTCCATCATAACTCCCAAAAGCTGGACCATTCTTGGCCAGCAAAGGCTGTGGAACAGTCCTCCATTCTGGTGTCTCAGGGTTATGCAAATGACAGTGGGGACAGGTAATTAGCTTTGCATCCAAGGTGGAAATAGCAGCTCCTGTGACAGGGAGGAATCTGGAGAAAAAATTATGTTGTCTGTGCACCAGAACTGGCAAAGATTCTTTTCTAATTTAATATCTCATGACCGATTTAATTCTGCATCTGAGAAGGGGAAGCTCCAGATGAAGCTCATCCTGTCACTGCCTTCAGACATTTGCAGGGACCTCTCTGCTGATCCTGCCACCTGTCTGCACAAACGCTGGGGGATGTAAATGACTGCATCTGCCCTTCTGGCAGGTTTGAATAAGGAGGATTCAAACATAACTGAGGTGAGCCACACGTTAGGAGGCAAAGCAGCAAAATGTAAAATTGCAGTTCCCTTCAAAATGACCAAAACTGGATTTTGCCTAACCTTTTCCCCAGAGTTTTAGGAAAAAAAGAAAGTATTGAGAATACATTTCCCTATCTGTTCAGTCACTTCAAAATGACTGAGTACGGGCACAAGCCCATATTTCAGCACTGGTTTAGGACATCCGCAAAGCATCTAATTTGAATGTCATTACTGGAAACTGAAGTGGTTATGTATGTGCTCCTTTAGCTCATCACTGAGTGGTCTATCTGTGGTATACTGACACGTAGTATTTTTGCCCTTTTAAATTAACTTCCCTCAATGTGTTACATTTGGTTAGCGGGTTTCTAGTGGATTAAAGTATGACACAATGGTTCTCAAATTGTGCTCTTCAGAGCATATTTTGGTGGGCTCGATATAACCCACTGTCATGAGATGCTGTTTTTCCTCATTTCCAGTTGAGAAGTTGTGTTATGAGACTAAAAATATATTCACATGTTTTCATTAAACTGTTTCCCCGTGGTAGCAATTGTTATAGCTGCTGTGCTTGGTCTTTGATTGCTACTGGGAGAAATGGATGGAGAACAGAGCTGATCCGAGGACATGATTGCACGGGGGATGTATTTTTTGTGGGGCAGACAAAGCAGAGTAATGTGCGTTAAGGAGAACACGCCTCACGAGCTGGTTTTGCCTTTTCTTCCTTCTGTGAACTCTTGAAGTAGAAACATTTACTTTGATGCATCGATTGTAAGGCTTACAAAAAGGAAAGGTGTGTGGTAGTCTTGCAGTTATGCACGAAATGTGACAGGCAAAGAGGTGCCTTTCAGTCGTGACCGTTGCATTTTAGCAAAGGACTCTTTTATTCAAACAAGACTTGGAGCAGCTGAGTTTTATCAGAGGTTGCCAAAAGGCAGTTCTGAGCATCTCAAGTCAAACAGCCTTCCTCCTGCTTGCTCAGCTTTCCTTTATTTAGAGGTGAGATTACAGAGGTGACTATGCTGTGAGTTTCCCAGTTACCACTGTCTAAATAATATAATTGTCTAAATAATAAAAAATCTAATAGCAAACATAAGGCAAATGCGCATTGAATAAATGCATATAAATAAGAAAAGGTCCTGCATCGTGTTTTAACAAATGAAAAGGACTAAGATAAGTGTCTTTTTTTTCCTTTTGTACTGCCTCCTGCACAGTTCACTTTTAAGGTATGAATTCAATTGTGAAGCTGTCTCAGAAGCCCTCTTTTAACTGGAATTGGTCAAGACCATATTTGCCAACCCCAAAAATTCTCTTAATGCATTAAAAAACTCTGGCTCCAAATAGACTGAAAAATTCAAGCTCCGTTCACTAAGATGAGGCGTATGAGAACAGAACAAAAACCTATAAAATGGAATAGAATTGAAATATCCTCATATACACGTTAAATGTTTTAAACTGACCAATATTTGATAGTAAAGTTCAGTGAAATATGTAAACAGGAAAATTTAATTTCACATTTGAAACACAGTTTTATACTTCTAAGTGCAAGAACTCCCCCCTTATGGCTTTGCCACGTGATCTGAAGTTAGCTGCTGTCTCCTGGAATTGGTCACCCAAGACAAAGTTTTCCCAAGCAAAGAAAAAGCAGTGTTCTCTCAGGTTTATTTCTTAGCCTTGTTCTTTTCCAGGGGCTAAAAGTGAACCTTCCTCCTCCTTGCAGCTCTAACCATTACAGTCCGCTCAAAGAGAAATCTGTTTGAAAGTGGCTGAATAAAGTCAAGAAGGTAAATTAGAATCATCTGCTTTCCAAAGCCTTTCTTGTCTCCATAAAACAATGCCCTCTCCTGCCTCCCAGGCTGTGACTAATTCTCCAGCAGCCCTTTCATTCCAAGTAAAACTCTCATGTAGGCTGACCATGTTTTAATGAACAAACGCACTGAAGATTGACTTTGCGGGATTCATTTTTCCCCCCTTTGCTTCAGTGGCATTAAGTTCACAACGGACAGAGTGGAGAATAACACTCCAAATGTGGATGCTGAAGGACAGTCAGGTTTTTTTTTCACTGCAGTGTGATTTTGACATAGCTGTGAGTCGTGGCATGGGTACAGTTAATTGGGGCTCATAGTGAGGGATGCTTAGTACCGACATATCCATCAGGGGCCTCCGTGAGGATGTTCTTTAGGAAACCACCGAGGCCCTGCTTTGGGGACAGGAAGATGCTGGCTGCAGGGACAGGATGTGTGGGGAGGCAGGCAGAGCTGCACAGTGCCCAGGGGGAGCAGAGCTGACGTGGTTGGGAATAGAAGGGCAAAGGCTGCCCTGAGCTGCACGCAGCTCAGAACCAGACAGATTGGTACCTGGATGCAACAGCCAGAGGAGAGGGATAAAGAGAGGAGAGCACAAAAAACCTGCAAAGAACTGACGTGGTTTAAATTCTTGCTATGAAAAGCTTGTTGTCTTTGCATAGTTCCTCTCTGGAAAACTTACTGTGGTCGAATCTGCAATGTGAACACTAGTGATCTTAAAAGGAATATGGAAATCTAAAAGGGATTTAACCAGCTGAGGCTGACTCCTCTGATCCTCTTCAGTTAAAAGTGTCTTTTTCAGTCCTCATGGTCAGGATCCAAGGTCTCTTGTGCAAAGAGAGGGTCTTGTGGGGATGAGGGGGAAGTCAAATGAGAAGTTTGCTTATCACCTTATATTATTATAAATCCCATGAAGTCAGTTATTCCAGTAGAAAGGATGCTCACATGTAAGCAGTGGTCCTATAGGACTTTCTTCTTGCAGTTGCTCCATGGCTCAGCTTGGGTTGGTTCTTGTCTGTTAGCTCAGGACTGCTGAAGATGAGAGGAGAAACCGGCATATATGTTGTTGTGCTCACTAGCCAACTTCTCAAGCTTTGTGTTCTTCTGTTTGTTTTTAGTAGCTGTTTGCCCTCATATCTCCCAGTGCTTTAAAACCATGCAGGCTAAAGGTCTTAATACACAGAATGGTTTGAGCATCCTTCATTTACTGGTTGTTCTATTGCAGCTCTGTTTGTGAGGGCATTGCAGCAGTAAACATGCTGGCAGCCCATCAGACCTGTGGGACAGTGCCTGGTAGCATCAGCTCTGCTATTGGCAGATCCCAGATGGCTTCTTCAAGAACATTTCTGTCAAGAAAAATCATTGACACAGATATAGTTGGTATGTTTCAAATGTAACGTCTTGTCCCTTGGACGTAGTGTCTGAGGGAACAAATCAGCTCTTCATAACAAGATGCTTATGTGCTAAATCCTACTTTTCCTTAGCTTTGACAAACATCAACAAACATCTTGGCAATAAAATGCAAGAGATTACATGTTATACATGGGTGGCAAGCATATAATGTAGTGGAGGGAGGGAACGTATCTGCTCCTGACGAAAGCAGGACGCCAAGTGTTCTGCCATTAGTTGTGTGAAGCGCACCCAGCAGCTGCGAAATGGGCAGAGCAAACACTGACACTCAGGGTGTCCTGGCCAGGTTGGGAGAGCACAGAGCTCAGTGGGAGTATGAACTGGTGGGCAGACAGCATACCCGGAGTGGGCCTTCCTGGAGATGACCTGCTCGTTATTCCTTCGCTGCCCTTTCTCTTGTTCCCAGCAGCTCATGACTCAGGAAGATAAAATATTGGTTGAAAATGGCAAACATTTATCTGAAAAAAGTATAGTTAATGGAAAATAATGTCATATTTTAACGTTCTACAATTGTCTCTGCAGAGGCAGTAATTACTGTTTATTATAGTGGTTAATATCTGTGTTTACAGCGATTTTTTTCACATTACAAGTTGGACATCGCTTACACCAAAGTTGCTTGTCTTACTTTTCAGACAAATAAGACTCCCACAGATGAAAGCTTGTCTCCCGTAAAAGAACTGTTGAAAAATTGTCTCTATGGACATAAAATCTGACATGATGATAATCTGAAACTGCTCACTCCCCAAGGATGACAAAACTCCAGAAACTTCAAAGCAAAGAAGGAATTGCCAGAGGGCAAATTGTGATTAAAATTAGATAACCTGTATGAAAAGCATCCAATTTGTAGTCTATAAAAGCATTTTAGAACCACAGCTCTTCAGCCCCAGGACCATAGCTGTAATAATTATCTCAAGACTTTCACAGTGGAATCAAAACATGTTAATTTGCTAATGAGTCAGTTTGTAGCAGTAAGGAAAAGATTCTAAGTAGGGAATACAAACATAAAAACTGCATGTCTATTTTTAAGGCAATACACTGTTAAAGTCAAAGCTTTGGTTTCTGTGAAAGTGCCTGGAATGAAACTGAAGATTATACGGAGTGCTTCTGACTGGAGCGTCTGTGAGATGTCAAAAAACAAAGAGAAACCTTGAACCCAGATGAGAATTTCATCTTGTTTCCACACTTCCCGGCAGAGTTTTTTCATCCACCCCCTGGTTTGCAGCAGCTAATCCATAGAGCTGGCACTCCTCCATCCCAACTGCTCTGCTGGTGGCTGCCAACCCAGCGAGGCCGAGATGGAGGCTTCCTTGTGGTGGTGCCAATACAGAAAGCAAAATGTTATTTCCAGCTAGTTATTTTATGCCTTGGATTAGGACAGGATGAAGGACTGCTTCAAGAGTTTGGGTTGGTGTGGGGTTGGAGTGAGGAAGTGCAATGTGAGCAGATAGGCAATGGAGAGGAAAGTCTGAAGAGAAATACGAAAAGGAAGGAGAAAAGGGGTGAGGAAGGTGGAGGGTGAAGAGGTGGAAGCAAGGGAAGGAAAAACAGTATTTGAAGTAGGGAAGTGAAGAAATCAGAAAATGTATGGAATTAAATGGATTGGAACTTCTTAATACAAAAGAACTTCAGACTCGGGTCAAATAAAGCTTATTTCTTGACTCCTCCATTGCACTGTGGCAGTCATCTTTAATGTAAAAGGAATTTAAAGTCTGATGATATTAATGCTGTCAGGAAGGGCAGAACTCAGGGAAGTTCTAAGGCCAACATAGCCCTTGCTATCCTTTGGCTGCCTGGCGCCCTGTTGCTTGGTCTGGAACAATCCTGGCAGTATTTCCAGGAGAATGTCTCCTCAGCTGGCATGTTACCTACAGCTCTGTAGCCCCAGAGAGACCCTGCAGTACAATGGCATGGCTTAGCTGGAAACGAGGAGCTCAGGGAGAACAACCTCATTTATCAGTGCCCAAAAGCATCAGAATCCCTTTCATGCTATTTGTTTTCAGGTCTTTTTTTTTTCTGTGGTCAGTAACATTTGAGATCCAATGTCATATCCCAAACTACCTGCATCTCCCTCATCTTTACTCTTTCCAGGCATGTTCTTTAGATCAGATGCCTTTTGGTGCCCTGCCCTCATTCATTGGTTTGTAAAGGCACCCACTCAGTCACCTCCCTTCACTAAGGAGCCAATGGACAAGAGAGGGTAAGAGAAGAGAAAGGGCTGAGGGGAAAAGTGAGATTAACAGAGGAGTCAGAAGTTATCTTCTGGGTCTGAATCTCATAATTAGCCACGGAAGATTCCTCTTTGTCCTGGGATTAAAAAAAAAAAAAAAAGAATAATTTACTAGGTTACTCTGAGTGAGCTGTTTCATTGCCTTTAGTAACTTTATGATATGATAATACTGCAAGGAGGAGTAGATTCAATCTTTTCCAGATAACAAAACAGGGAGTAGGTCAGTGTTTTCTCTGTGCCTGCCTCCATGTGACATGGTAATCCAGAGTATTGTACCCGACAGCAGCGAAAAGCTGCACGTCTTCCTATGCTCTTACACACAGCCTGTGCTTGCAAACACCTATAATGATAAAATAGTCATTATATCATTTTTGCCTAAGGCAAAAATATTCTGATGATCTGATTTAAGTGTGTAGAGTTATCTCATGCTGGTCTCTATTTATGGGAGCAGTGACTGCAGGTACTGCTATTATTAGCACTGTTATGAATGCTCCTTGTGTTTTGTTGCAACACTTTCCATTTTATCTAATGTCCCAAGGCACTTTCTTATCAGTTGTGCCAGACGTAAGTAAATTCCTCCAGCCTGGGCCTTACCTTCACCTGGGAACTGCAGGCTGCTGGCTATCTGGATCAGATCTGGAGCACATTCATAGCTTTACTATAAAAACTTTCTGTGTTGGATCAGAGGTTGTCCAGTGGTTAAAGCCCTGGGAGAACACAGAGATGGTGAAGTGAAGGAGTCCACTGCCAGATTCTTTGCCTTTCTGATTTTATTTTGTATGAGTTTCCATGCATCCTGCTTTCCAAGTAAAGGAATTACAGATGTGCAGGCCAAGCGTGAGGTCAGGACACAGGACCTGGTACATTTTAGGTGGAGATATCAGCATCGCATGTGTATCTAGTTGTTATGGATTTACTCATGCAGCAGGACAGGAGACAGAAATAAGGATACCACTTGCTGGAAGATTTTCATCTGTCAGGATCCCTCTTAAGGATGCATGCTGGCTTTCTGAGTTTGATTCACAAGGAAAGGGCCGTGCAGTACCACTGTCAGTGCATAAATTGCTGAGGAGCCATGAGAGTGAAGCCCATCAAGTGAGTCTCACACATAGTAAATGCCATAGATAAGTGTAATCAATTTTAACAGTATGTGCTAGAAGCTTAAACATCCCAGTGCAGCCTTTCAATCAGGAAACAGGGTCGGCAATGCATACCTGCTTTAATGAGGGAAATTTTAATTATGTCTAACTAGGGTCGAATATGCCTTTTATGTTTGTTATTTGCCATTCTAGTCCAGCTGGGAAAGAGGTACTCCACTGGGTTTCATTATTAGCCTTTCTGCTGCTACACATAAAATGTGGAGGGTCGTACCAATCCCCTGAATCATCCTCCCGGCAATAGTGTTTGGGTTTGGTTTAGGATGTTTCTCAAATTCAAGTTGAGGCTGGTTTGATGTTTCACTCTTCAAAGTTATTCACCACCCAGCCCTTCTGTGGCTCCATTGAGTTCAGAAGTTGGCACTAGAGCCATGTGCTGTATCTGAGCTTTCACAATAGCAGCCAAACAAATTAATCTTTTCCAAAGATGAAACATGGAAGACTATTGCATCTTCTATTTTTATGGCCACGATTTTGCTTTATTTCACACTCAGACTCTAAGCTTAATTTGGTGACATTTCCTTGCCACGAGTACTGAGTAACTGCTTACGTGCTGGACATACAATGTGATACTTCCTACTTCTACTCCTATAAACCAGGGCAATATGTCAGTCAAATATTTCTTATGAACAAATCTAAACTGACCTACAACCCTGGCAGCATTCTTGTTTCACGGTGCCCTTCATTTGAAGGTCAGAGCATGGTATACCAACCTTTTCATTAAGAGAATGGAAGTAGAGACGTGGAGCTATCTCATGTCCCAGACTGTTGGCGTCAGCTGATCTATGTTACACAACACAAACCATTGGACCATTGGAATTACAGCTGATAAATAACATCAAGCTCTTTTATGCTATCGTCCATTTGAGAACGCTCATTAAACACGCACAATTTCCAAGTCAAATTAAAAGTTAAATGACATTAATACCTTCTTCAAACCTCTGCTCTTGGCCTGGACAACGTGGAGCACCACCAGCAGGAGATTTGGCTCTTCCCCTTATGTGAATTGTCCCCGCAGCAGGGATGTGTGCAGGAGGAGGTGGTGTAAGGCCAGGGAAGGTCAGACAGGGCTGGGATCCTCACGGCTCCCACTGTGGTGCTGGAGATGCCTGACCCCACTGCTGCAGCACAGCCACACTCCGGCAAGGCAAACAGCAGGGGGAATCTCACCCCTCATGAATCACTCAAAATGGAAAATAATCGTCTTAAATTAAAGATACGATCTGTCTGCAACCAGCAAGACTTTGTCAGCACAAGAATAAGACGTTCTCCATAATCCTGTCCTTGCTGAAAGAAGTTTATTCAAGTATTTATCTAACCTTGTATTTAACCAGGAAATCCAGCTGAGCTAATCACTTTGTGCCAAAGAAGTATTTGGGTGCACATCTGCCATGACATTTTCGAGTGTTTTTGTACACCCTGGCCATTCTTTTAATGGTTTAATCACACCCAGAATGAGCCGTGCATTTTTCAATGAAGTTTACCTCAAAAATCAAAGAGCATCATCTTCAGGGAAAACTTATGAAAATGTTTACATTATTTGTAGAGGTGACACCTTGAGATGAGCAAGGCCGAGGGGTTCTGCCTCACGTGCTTTGCCTGGTCCCTTTCTTCCTCCATCAAGATTCAGCAATTCGATCCTGTGCTTTACATCGCACTCTGCACCAACACTTCATCCTTCCAAGATTCCAAACAAGGGGCTCATTTTTTTCCATAACCCATAAGACTCCAATAGCTCAGTTACCTCTAGCAATATCTCACCTCAGTAATAATGCTGCAGTGTTCTTTGCTGCCTGTCTTCTCATAACATGCAAAAGATGCCCTGTTCACAGATGCAGATTTACATCTTACGTTGAATTTGTGGGTCAAAAGGCATACAAGAGAATTCTGAAGTTGGGCTTTCTATGCAGTTTATGAGAATACTCCATGGAAATTGTATGCTAACACCAATCCTGGGAGCAATAGGCAATCTGCTGTCTGGGCAGAGCCTCACACATGATCCCAAGAGCAGTGGTTTATGGAGCTGCACACCCCTGTCCCTATCACCATTTTGGACATCGCGTGCCTCAGTTTCCCTGCTGGCACAATGGTCTGACCTCATTCAAGGTGTGCAGATGGGCAGTGCTATATGCATCTGTGTTGTGTGATCCCCTACCTTGGCTTTTGCAATGGGAGTGTGAGTGGAAAACCATCCCCAAGCAGCGCTCAGATTTCACTGCCTTATCTCACCTCCGCCCATGCAAGACTCATGTGCAAGCATCATCAAAGTAGCAAAAAGAATTTTAAAAGGAAGAAGGCAGACACTGAAAGCTCGACCCCTTCTTGTCCTTTGGAAAGAATATCCAACAATAATGATTGTCAAATAATTAGCTGCCGCCACTCCTCTATTGTCCCTGTGCTGAGTCAGGCTGTGTGCTTCGGGTGTCCCCGGTGCCTGGGGAGCTCAGCGAGGGGCTGGGAGTGGGTCTGAGCCCCCTGCCACCCACGTGGGGATGCACAGTGGCCTCAGCATCCCCTTTGTCACCAGTGGGATGCAGTGACGTGTGGCAAAGCACCCCGAGGGGTCGGGCCATCAGGCAAATAGGCAGCAGCTGAGCGCTGCAGCTGGGCACGTTGTCCTCAGCTGGGCCTGGGAGAATTAAAACCAAGTGTGTGATCTGAGCCCGCCAACACGACCCCCGTGTGAGATCCGAGGGAGCTCTCTCCTTAGCAGGGAGTGCAGAATCAGACTGTTAGCGTTTTATAAAGTGTGGCCAGTGTTTTAATAAAGTGTGGCCAGTACATTATCCAACATGCTTTTACAATTACTGCAGGAACAAGGACAGGAACTTCATTAACGCTTTACAGGGGAAAGAAAGCTGCGCTACGGGCAAGTGATATATTGCTATTGTGACTGTAGGTGTCCTGCATTTAAGAAAACAAGGAAAAATCCTGGGGAAGGGAGCAATTACGCTGTCAGCAAATGTGTTTGGTTGGTGAGGAGCGATTCCCTTCCAAGCCCTGCAGCTGCCGGCAGCCCGCGTCGCAGCGCGGCCCATTTCTGGGACAGAAGGTGACTCCATAAACGCAGTGAGAGCTGTAATGCGAGAGGCAGAACTCCCGGAGGGGAAAAGCAACAGATGCAGAACGGTTTACAGCGTGTTTCCTACAGCTGCAGCAACCGCTGGCAGGCTCAGGCTGAGGGCCTTTAAAGCAGAGGTGAAGGGCTTTGATAGCGCGGGTGAGGTGCATCTCCTGGGCTGCGTGTCAGGCAGGATTAGCTGCTTGGCAAATTATCAAAGCTGACTGATAGCAAAACAAGTTGGGACTCTCCTGCAGTGGCAGTTTAAAACTAGGTGTAACTTCACCCAAAACAAATGATTCCAGCGGGGGTGTGAGGGGACTACCTAACTAATTAACCCTTCATTAACTCGCCAGCTGATGACAGCGTCGCGTAGAATTCAGGGATGTCTCAAGAGAATCAAAAGAGCGGTGGGTGCCTGAGAGAGACACTGGGTGAGTTTCTCCCACGCAGTGCGGGGATGCAGCCCAAGGTGGGGAGTGCTGCACGGGGGCTTCCCAAGGGCTCCCACTGCCAGGGGTCGGGACCTATGGGTTCCCAGGAGCAGTGCACAGTCATGTGTGCAGTGCTCCTCTGAGCGTGGCGAGGCAGCTCTGTGCTTTGGGAGGTGTCTCCAAGGATCCACTGAGATGTGCAGCCACCCTGAACTGCAGACTTTTATGCTGCTTTGAATTAAAATCCTCCAAACCGTGCGGCAGGTATCTGTGAGGTCTGCAACAGCACAGATAACATGCAAACGCTCAGCTGTCTTCAAACAACAAATTTTGCATTTTTGTCCCTCCGTACCAGGAAATAGAAACAATTTCATATGCTCACAGCAAACACACGTCTTCGTTTGGCATCCCTGGCTCCCCAGACAAGATCATGCAGTTCGTGGAAACTCAGAGCAACCCGTTTTGTGGCATATGGAAAAACCAGGCATGCGAATGGGCCGCTGGGCCACGACTGCAGCGTGTCGGGGTAATGAACGAGATGGGAGGCAATTAAACAGGAGAGAAATGACAATCTGACAACAGGCTCAATTAATGTAATCAGATTTCACGTTCGCTGTGTGGATGTAGTGAATCAAAGCATAAGTAGGAACGATATGAACTTTTTAATATTAAAGCTATTCCTGTAATATGCAAAGTCAGGGAATAGCAGTAAATTTCTGCCTGTCTGTTGCCAATCAGTAACTTGATTTAGAATAGACTTTGTTGAGTAATTACGTTTAATAAGAGCTTGTCCATACAAGCCGCTATCAGATGTCATTTTATACAGTTTCAATCCAGATATAATGGCTGAGCTGCACGTATTAACTTTCTGTAATACTGTACTGCCTTTTTATGGGAGGGGGGTGGGAAAATTCAAAAATGATCATTGTGTGGCTTCCTCTCAGACAGTTGTATTTGATCTACTGTGATTTACTGCTGCACATTTTGAATGAGCAGAAATGTCTTGAGGGGAAACAAGGGACTTGTTGCAGTAACTGTTTGAATTAATATATTTTCACCTGCTTGCTTGGTGGGCTCCGCAGTTGGCTGTGTTCACTGCTGTTTGGGAGCCTTCTGTATTCAAAAGCACCTCTATATCTGTTTGCTCTCTCTTGTAAGGATGTAATAGCTTCCCACACCCTCCACAAGAGGTGATTGTGTAACTAATCCATGCTGGCATAACAAAGTCTTCACCTACATCTCTAATATTGCTAAACATAAATGCAGGACAAAGGCAGACGTTTAATATTTTGTGTAAAGCACAGGGAAGTTTTCTAGGTGGTCCTGGAGGATGGAAGTCAGGGAGAAGTGAGTACGGAGTGCAGAGGCTCCGCTTCATTTTAGAGAAGTTTGGGTGCTACTGTTGCTCGCAGACACAAAACCACAAGCAGTTTAACTGATTGCTTAAGGGCTTCTGGGTCCCCACATAACGCAGCTCCTTCTTTAATGTATTGCCACTGTTTGTCTTCAGCAGAAAGATGTGGGGAGAAGAACCAGAGGCTTTTCTATCATACTCTTTCTAAGAAAGGTATGAACACTTAAAAGGCATCAGAAAGTGCATAAACACCTATGCATGAATCTACCCACCCTGCAGTGTGAGGACCCAAGGCTCTTCTGCAGTTTAAGTACACTGGAACGTGGGCTGAGCTTTGTCATCCAGTGCTTTGCACGATGGTTGAAAAGGGCCATATCTTTATAGAGAGCTGTTACATAAATCCTTGCTCCATCAACAGTTCAGGAATCTGTGATTTCTTGGTGCGTGTGCTTCCCTGCCCTGCTTGCAGTGAGTCAGGCTTGCACAGAGCAGCAGCCCTGAGCAGCTGAGCTGCCTGCTGGGCAGGATGGCACGCACTGCTTCTGCACTGCACGCTGCTGACTGCTGCTTCATCTTCCCTTGGAGTGATGGCCTTGCTGATGGCCCTGGGCACATGTCAGGTATTGGCCAGGAAGTCATTTATTCTGCTCACACTGATCTGGATCTTATAGTCGTATTTCTATTGACCATGAAATCTTTGTGAGCAAAAAAGTAGAATTGCCATAAAATGATAGCAGTAGGCATTCATTTTGAAATAAAAGGGAGTATGTATTCTCTTATTCTTTTGGACTGTTTGCTAAGGTTTCTATTAAAATCTCTCATGTTGCAGCAGAACTTTGCACTGAATTTTGGGATGCCCTAGGTGTATCTGTAGAATGGTCTGAACTAGAGTGCATCTATGGGAACATCAGATTTCAATCTAGATGTGAGGTTTAATTTTCTCAACTCTATTTACATCCTGAGATATACAGAAAATGCAAACATTTGCTATTCAGACAGACTGGTGCCATTTGCATCCTCATCTCCAGCTTCTGCGGGCCCTGCGTGCCACGATGCACGCCCAGCTGGGCCATGCCCAGCATGGTGACAGCTCCCCAAATCACGTATCCTGCGGAGCAACGCTGCCTTTACTCACATGAATGCTCATTAGGGAATTTCTCTTATTACCTGGGCCATAATCCCTCCCTGGGGGGTGCCTTGCGCACAGAATTAATTTTATTTGGCCACAGAAGCTCCCTGTGCCTTTGGCATGTGAGGCTTTGTACGTAGAGGAGGAGCTCCTAAAACAAAGTGGCTTCACTTTGTCGCACTGAAGGCCCAATCGAAGACCCTCTCCTGCTGACTTAAACACAGCCAATACTCATTTCAGAGGGCACGTTTCATTGGTTTTTCTTCCTTCCTTTCCTTTATCTCTTCCTCTCCTCTGCCTTCATCCCTTTCAGAAAGGTTATTTCAGTCATTTGTTGAGGTAAATGCTGTTTCAGCAACTTAAATGGTTCTGCAGAAAGTGCTCTGCATTATTCTTCACAGAAAATGTGAAAATTAAAATGATTTGACTGAAAATACAAACAAGATTCAGTCCCAAAGCCCTGAGCTTCCAGTGTGACTGCCCATTTCTGAGTGGTTGGAATTGCTGCAGAGGTTGGATGGAAAAGCAAACGTTTCCTCCATTTCTGGTGATGCCAGGGTTTCACCTCAAAAGCTGTGTTTGCTGAGGTTGGCTTTGCCTGCAGCACTGGCTGCTTGGCTCCTCGCTTTCCCCTTCTCTCTTTTTGTTGCTTTTCCCACAGCTTTAACCAGACGATATTTTTTCTCAAATTCCTCATCTTCTTCTCTCTAAACCGCGCCAATTTTGCTATCATTCTGCTATTACTGAAAGGAGGAAAGACAGAAAGGAGCAGACACAGATGAAGTTTATCATTTTCATCAACGATAACAGAAATTAAAAGCATTACATCGATTTTCTTTTTAATGAAAATGTTTTGGAGGAGAGTGGGAAACAAACTAAAGGCTGTACTTGAGCATTTCTTAACTGCTGTGTGGATTCATGTGCTTCACGTTTCATCAGCATGCTTAATGAGCTTGAGGTGCCTCTAATAAATCTCAGCCTGTTTAATGAATTCTTTATAGCTCTTAACTGCTTCAGATAGAGGCTGACGAGTGTAACCGGTAGCGCAAAATCTTGGCGTGCAATAAGACGAACAGCCCCATCCTTTCCCTCTGGCATCCCATCTGAATTTCTGCAGCAGAGATAACCAAGAATCTGTCACTGCTATGAAGTTTGAAATTTAATTAGGAAACTAATAAAACAGCTCTCATATAGTACTGCAGTTACCGTGGAGATGTTGTGTGCTGTTTAAGAGCTTCTCCCAGTGGAGCAGGATTGCACGTGTCGGAGATCTCTTGTTTGGGTGAAGGAGGTTTAAGATTGAGTGCTTCTCTTTAGTAAATGATTTCCAAGTAGTTAATAATTTACTAGAAAGACATATTAGTACTCCTTGAAAGAGCCATTTCCACAGCACTGAGGAGCAGAGGATATGGGATTCAAACACCACTCTCTTTGGAAGATGATTTGGGCTTTTATTTTTCCCATACAGTTTCCATTCTTGGTCAGATTCTCAATGAGAAAGAGTTATCTTTTTTCATATCTAACTTCAGCGCTCTGGAAATAAGCCTGGCACATCTAGAACTCCCTTCTTTGGGTGTTTTTAGAGCCAAAATGTGGGACGAGTGGTCTCAGCTGGAGGGGCTGTGCATGAGGGTGAGAGCAGGGCTGGGTGAGATTCTTCAGGACGGATCTCGCTTTAAGATCTGCTCCTGAGCAAATGCTCACTGTGGTATATCCAGACCAACTCTTTTTGATCCAGCAGAAGTCTTGGCACTAATTTCAAGCGAGGGATTTTCAGTTTGATACAAGTCATTTCAATGCATATCGTAGTGAGTAGATAATATTTTCATTTGTTGGCATACTGTAGAAAACAGAGTCCTGTTCACTAATCTGTAAGTATGCAGATAGTATAGAATTCACCAGAAATTGGCTTAATTGTACCTTTAAGACCTTTTAAGATTTCAAATGTTTTTCCCATACCACATCAGAAAACCACTGCACTTTGTGTTATGAATTTTTTTTTGAGATATCTTGAGATAAATTTCAAAATGAAAAGCTACTTCAAATCAAAAACATTTTTTTGGTTCTGAAAATGCCAAAGAAATCTTCTTCGACCATTTCAAACCCATTGTTTTTAGAAGAATAATTGAAATTTAAAAAATCCACTGAAGCCGTCCCGCCCCTCCAAACTATATCTGTTTGGGCACAGCAGCATATTCCCTCAATAAAAGGAAACCACATTAAAAAGTATTGACCAAGCCTATTTAATATTTATTGCTCTTTGATAACTGAAGAGAATAGGAAAAACCTTCTCAGCAAGGCGCCAAGCAGGAGATTCTTGGAGAGCAGTTGTACAACATCGTGACTCCATTATGATGCTCTGAGCTGAAGACCTGGCCTTTTGGCATGTCACTAAATGAACATGAAGGATTTTTTTTTGGCACTTCCTGGAAGCTCGTGGTAAGGGAATGCCATTGTCTGAGGCTGTGGACAGCACACTGAGCTGAAATGGAGGCAGTTGTTTTCCCAAAGCGCTGGGATTGCAGTAGGCTGCAGAGAGGGTGGTATATGGGTTTGTGCAATAGCATGATTGCTGGAGCCTTCCAGTGACAGATGTACTTAAACTGATTTATTATCAACATAAAGGATGTTCAATAATAATAAAACAATGATGAATCCTCACTTTCTGCTGAAAGACAGCAGCTCATGGCCTGTGGCAGGCGGATGACTGAACTTGTAAGATGAATGCTACAGATCTCAGCTCAACAAAGTCAAGATGTTTATCCTTTAAAAATAAAAGATCTTTTTACTCTACTTCTAGTTCTCCAGAATGAAATACTCCAAAGTGAACTGTACTTTCACAACAGCTCATTGCTTTGTCTTAGTGACAGATAACAAGTTGCTCAGCTGCAGAAGTGTCAGGCAAGTCATTTTTACCTCAAACAGCAGTGACTTCCATAGGGTTTTGTGAGCACTGTCTGACTAATGAAGGTGGCACTAAGTCCTTTCTGCAAGGTAGTGAGGACCCTGAGCCATAAAGCTGGTGGAACTGTACCCACGGGCACTGCAGACTGTGCTGAATTGATGATGGTGCCCAACCAACATTCCCAAAGACTTTCTCGTGGTCAGGAATGAATTGCATGAACTGCAATGATTTTCCTGCAGGTTGAAAGGCTCTTGGGTGTGTTATTGGATTATGGTTCTTGCTGCCTCTTAGTTATGGGTTCAAATCCAGCCATATTAAGGTGCTGTAAAATTACTTCTCTGAGTTACACCTTGTCCCTCCTGAAGGGTCTGTCCTCAAAAAAGGATTTCATAACATGACTGAAAGTCATCCTTCACGTCAGGAGTATGGCATACAGACATTATGAAGCAAGGATGAATATGAGTATGCCACAGACGTCACCTAGGAGGGGAACATCTCAGAGTGGGGGTGGGGTTAAACTTCCATCTCCATGGAATAATTACTGAGAGAAGTGTGCTGTTTGCAATTATGATGATATTAAACCTAATAATTCTGGGGGGCCAGAATTTTTCCTTGTTTATATCAGTATGAATCAGAAGTCTGTGAGAGGAGATCTTGGCCAAGGGGAGTTCTTCAGATAAGCCTCAGGCTAAATGAGATTGAAATCTTCCATTCTCATAATACCCCTCCAAACAACTCTTCTTCTGTTAGAGGCCAGGTATGCTTATGGTGTAAACCATACAAAGATTACCACTATTCATTAACCGCATTCTGAAGTTCATAATCTCATCCTTTTCAGGGGCACTGAAATACTTTACATACCAAAACAATAGTGTTGACAAAGTTTCCATCTGTTTTCCATCTTTTCCAAGAAATCTTTAGATGTTGGCTTTTTTCCCAGGAGACCATCTCCCCGAGGAGCCTATCCTGACCAACGTGCCTTCTCAGACTGCACTAATTAAGGCGCTTCTATGTGAGTCACAGGGACTTTCCTCTTCTTTCAGCAGATATGAATGATGCTCTTTGAAGAAAAAAATAAGATCCAAACTGTGTTAACAGTGGGGAGGAAGCATGATTTTGGCTGATACAGACAGGACTATGTAAGGGCTCGACTGTCAGATGATGTAAATAGCGTAACTTCATTGACTTGCTGATGAGCTGTCCTTAAGAATTCGAGGTATAAAGTCAGCATATGACATCAGTAAATCTGGTATAGCAACATGGCTTTGGATGCAAACCATCTCCAACACTGAGCGGATCCAAAATGACAAGATATTTATGAAAGAATTATAAGCCAAATGTAAATAAAAACATATTTATTTGCAATGCATAAGTTCAGCAGTTGTATTTATAACAATTCTTCAGTTCTGTTACAGATAAAAGCTGTTATGCAGTATGTTACCTCAGTGACTATCTAGCAATCAGTCTTCATTTTATTTGCATAAACACATGCAAGTCTTCTTAGGACGCAGAGCTACAAAGCAATGAGAAAATTTTGAATGCTAAGTGAAACTTCTCATTGTTCTCATAGCAGAAGTTCCAAAGAAGAAAGGCACATGGGAAGCTGTCCTGCAGCATCCCTGTGTCCCATGCTTGAGATGCTGCACAACCTCTGCAGCCTGGCAGGACTGAGCCCTGCTGAGTCCCAGCAACATGAAGCTCAAGCTTTTCACCATAAGCTGCTATCAACTTCTTAATTTAGTTTCATTTCATTTGCAATTTGGAAGCAATTGCTGCCTGGGTAGCAGTGATGTATGTAAGAGCAGTAGAAACAGGAGGGGTCTCCATGCATGCTCTGCTCTCTTCACTTCAGCCATTTTTACACTACTGGGTAGAAAAATAGAGCTGTGTGTGACAAGGCAGGAATCCATTCTATCACGTCAGAATGGTTTGGTTTAGTTTACTCTGTTTGATCTGTCGGGGCAAGGGGAAATGGTTTCAATCTAAAAGACAGGAGATTTAGATTGGATAGAAGGAAAAGGTTTTGACAGTTAGGGAGGTGGAGCACTGGCACAGGCTGCTCAGAGACGTGGAGGTGCCCCATCCCAGAGATGCTCGAGGTTGGGGGATGCAGCACTGGGGGACCCTGAGTAAACAGCCTGTCCCCATCCTCCAGCTGAGCTGAGGTGACCAGATGGGACAGTGCCAGGAGGGAGGGAGCTCCATCTCTGCCTCTGCCCAAGCTGGCAGCCCGCATCGCACTGCTCTTCTCACACAGAAGGGTGTTTGGGAATGTTGTACTCTGTAACAATGAGCCTGGTATTTCTGTAGTGATGCATATTGTTATAATCTCCCTCTGCTTTGTTTCCTCGACATATTTTTTTATTAAAAAGCCTTCCTAGCCTTAAATAAGTGCAGAATAAGTGTGGTCATTCTGGGAACATGAGAGGCCTGATATCTGACCATCAAAGCCGGTGCTGTAAACAGGATACTAGTAAACAGGAACCGAGCCCCATATGGAGAGCTTGTGGTTTTCTTCAGCCTCTGTTTGTTATGTCTTACATCCTGTTAATTATAGAAAAAGAGCTGGAAAGTTGGAAATAATCTTTTCTCCAGATTATTTCCAGCTTCCCTCAGATAGAAGAGAATGCAGCTCAGCACTGTCTTACCTTGCTTCCTTCAGATGTAAAGCATTAAGACAATTCATTCTAAGGGGATCACTTTTCAAGGGGATTATAAGTAGATTTTTTTTTTAATTACAGAATGAAAATTAAGATCTTAAAACATCTTTTTCAGGGAATCCTTTAAGTTTTAGGACAGCTTTTTTTTCATATATAGTTTGGAGTATGTCTGACATCTTTTGCATCCCCTTGAAAGACAATCTGTAATTTGTATGATGGGAGCAATTCGCCACTGGGTAGGGGGATCCTTACCACAAAGTTTTTGTTGCACAAAAGCAAATGGTGGAACTTACTTTTAGCTGAATTTTTCAACTTATCTTTGCCATTGGGTTTTCCTGAGGGTGCACCTTTCCCAGCCTGCTCCCATCACTCTCACGGCAGCAGGTTGGTGTCCAACGTCCAGAGAGGTCTCTGGAGGTGGCCACAGCTTGTGTCCCCACTGCTCGTTCTTTACCTTTGCTTTGGATGAGCAATTGCTCATCATCACAGCATGCTTTAGTCCCAAATCCCAACATTAACAAATTGATTCAGAAGCAAAATAATGGAAAGCTCTATCCCTGCAGTTTTGCAGTTTGTGGTACATTCTCCTTTCATAACTGGCTGTGGAGTTCTGATGCCCGAGGCAGCCAGCCTGGAGGGCAGCACCAGGCGTGCTTTGTTTAGAACTGCTCTTATCCAATTAGGCTTTGGTTTTACAAAACAAAAAGCCAAAATCTGTTTGGTTCAGGGTTCCTGTTATCTGGGATGGACTGACAGTACCAACCAGTGCTGATGTTTCTTAGACAGCCCTGAACCAGAGACCACAAATAAATCTCCCATTAAGTTATTTTTCAGCTCTCTGCCCTCCACACAGTTTTGTCAAACAGCTCTCTGATGCTAACCATCTGCTCCACGTTGCTGCTTGACTCTTGAGCTCCATAAGGCCAAGTCTCACGCACCGTGCCCCACATCAGGCTCAGCACCCATGGGCTGTCCTCCAGGAGGAGGGTGAGGAGATCTCTCCTGAGAACCTCCAGTTCCAGGGCTGCTGCTGGAACATGAAAACCATTTGAGGTGTATGGGGTCACCAGAAAGAAATGGTGTGAGAACTGGCTTCCTGCAAACACTATCAGTGGGATGTTGAAAAAAACTCTCAGTTCTCACCTAGCTGTGCTCCCATTCAATTCAAGGAATAAAACTCCTACCAGCTCTACCAGGAGCAGTGTGCTAGCGAGAGCTTTTGAAAATCCCACTGGTTAGCTGCACTCACTTCATGCATCCATTTTAATGACACGATTAATAAAATACCAATGGAGCTCCAAACAGTCCTGTGTTCGTTCTCCAAAGCAGTTTGACTCATCCGTAACCATAACCAGACTTCCAATTACGCTGGAGTTTAATTGTTCTCCTTTCAAGATAATTACTAGTACTCAGAAAAAAATCACTCTGAGTAGCTGGTGATGAGTAGGAATAGGCATCCTAGCTCCTCTCTGTCTGTTCTGTCATTGAGTTATGAGGAATGTAATCGGATATGTGACACCCAGACAGAGAGTGGTTTCCAGGATCTGAGAGCGCTCTGTTTCAGTTAATGTGTTAATTTGGGCTCCATCTTCTCATTTGTTCTGCTTTGATCCGTCATTTCATAAAGCCAAGGCACCACATTATTAAGTGTGTTTACTTGATTAATGTGCAAGACTGCATTTGCATACACATTAATATTTTTAAAGTTTTGGTCCAAATTTCTGCAAGCCATAGTATGGAGTAATGCGAGCTGCAATTTCACACTGTGTGGCAACAACTGGTGGGAACGAAATTGTCCTGCAATTTGGCCATATTCACATACCAGCAGCTATTTTCCATTTGAGAATGTTAAATATTACCAATTGAAATGTGTCTGTAAGCGAGCTGCCAAGCGAGGCATGGCATGAGCTGCAGGGCGTGGAGCAGCAGGCTGCAAATCTCATGCCCAACGTATCTCAAAATTAAAGAACTGGGATTAAAACCTAAGCAAGGGAGAAGTAAATAGAAGCAAAGGAAATTCATCACGCAGAAGGTTGTCAACATAGAAAGAAAAAGACCAGCTTGGACTCCATTTTAGGATGTGCTGCCCAAGAGGTTGGATTTGCTTTCGCCCACTACACAGGGCTGGATTCAGCATGGCTGTGTTTGTACTCACCCCATTCAAATGCCAGCTGCCATTCGACCACAAGCACAGGTTATATGTGTGCCATTCCAACAGCTTTCAACTTCCAGGGCTCTGCAAAGTTAAAGGTTTTTTGTCTCTGCCACTGAGCCCAAGGGGTTGGTAGAGCTGCTAAGAAACTCTCGTAATAATTTCTTTTTATAATTCATGTAGGATCCTTTGAGACATAAAGTAATGCCATAATGTGAATATAATCATATAATCCTTTTAGTTTTATTACAGTAATTATTGGAATTAGAAGAGTATTGTTTTAATAATACTGTTTTTCTTCAAAGTACTCCACAAGCTCCGTATAATAATTCATTTTATTTTAAGAAAAGGGCTTCCAGTGGGAAATGCTGATTCTCAGAAACGTGCACTTTTGCTGGAATATCAATTCCAGTGATACTCCCACTCATTGGAGTGAAATTTAGGAAAGTTCCAGGACGGCCCTCAGCCCCCCAGCTGCTGGGGGAGGGACCATCCAGATACACTGGGTCTCCCCCTCTCCTGTTGGAGAAGTTTGATTTTGTTTTTTGCCAAAATTATAAGCTCTGCTCGGGTTAGTTTGATTTCTGGTGGACTGGCTGACTTCAGAGATGCTGGTTTGTGTTTTCAGAGGGGGATATCTGCCCCGTCACTGCTGTGGCTTTGCATGTTACAGTGGAGAGATTTGTGGAGTGTGAAGATTCTTGCATTTCCTAGAGCTGGTTGATAGCTGGCTTTGCCTGCCAATGTCGAAGGTTGCATTCAGCAGGAAGATCATCTTAAACATGACAGCAGCATCCCCTGCCCTCTGAGCGTGCCATGGAGCGGTGTGGTTCCCCTGCTGCTCTGTGGCCTGGCTCACCGGGCAGCATGAAGCTGCAGCCTCTGTGGCTCACTCAGGACTGCCATCCTTTATCAGATCTGGACTGGCATCCAGAGGCAGATGGGCTCGAGAGCTGCAGTTAGAAGACCTTTCTTTCCTCCCACTTCATTTTTGCTTCATAAATGTGTAGCAAAACGTTGTCTCCTTTTAGCTTGTCAGAATAATCGAATCCAGACATTTCTGATTTAAATTACAGCCTTTTCCAACTAACAATCTTTCAGAACTGGCTTTCCTTTTAATCCCTTCTTATTTATTTATTTTCATGTATCTCATCTTGACAAATTACGTTGTCTCAAACGATGTGGTGCAAAACTAAAAGAAAAGCCACTTTGTAATGCGTCAAAATGTTATTAAAAAGACCCCCCCCAAAAAATGTTTGTCATTTCTTTTGCTCACAAGCGGTCCCAGGCGGCCGTGCTGTGAGGTTTTCTGTGAGTGCATTTACAATAGGAGCCAACCACACATTTCACTGAATCAACAGGCTTGTCTCGAGATATTTATGACACGAATGTTGAAACTTCTGTTTAGTCAGCCATCCCCAGGAAAGACAGTGCCTGGAGGAATCAGGCAGACGTCGCCAAAAGGGGCTTTGAAACACCTGAAAACCCACTGAAACAGAGCTTTGGCAGCCCGGTCGTTGGGGTCTTGCAGACATTGTGCCTAATTGCTCCTGCAACGAGCGTGGGAGCGGCAGCGATCCCGGTGCGCAGAGCCTGGATGTGCCACCTACCAAAGCATCCTTGTCTGCCTGCACTCTGTGTCGGTCCCAGGGCGGGTGCTGCCCTCCGCTTCCCGCTGCGGGATGCCGGCTCCCTGCGTGCTGGGTGCTGGGTGCTGGGCGCTGGGCGCTGGGCGCTGGGCGCTGGGCGCTGGGTGCTGGGTGCTGGGTGCTGGGTGCTGGGTGCTGGGCGCTGGGTGCTGGGCGCTGGGTGCTGGGTGCTGGGGACCCACCGCTCCTCGCAGCCCGAGTAACTGCACAACAAACAGCGTTTCCCTGCGTGTGCTGCTCTGTCCATAAGATCCCGGAGGACCTCTGGCAGCAGATCCGTGCCCCGGGGATGAAGGCAGAGGCAGGGCAGGGGACGCTCGGCCCCGGCTCTCACTCAGTGCCATCTGAGCTATTTTTCCAGCTCGAGCCAGGCTGCCTCATCATGACCTCGGTATGAAAAAGTCTGTGAAGGGGGGCAACGTTTGATCCCTGAAAGCTTTCAGAAGTGTTAATTCCGTGTCTGGAATATTGTCACGAAGGGGCCGAATTCCAGCACGTAGAAATGCACAGGCTGCACCCAGGGGGTGATGCAGCCAGCTCAGAGCTCTGCCATGTGGAGAAGGGCACTGCTTGGGATGCTTTGTGTTTGGGCTTTTACAATGCTTTTAAAATGAGACACTCTTATCGTGGTTCATTCTCCTCCATGCTTGTGGTTTTGCCACTTGGGGACGATTACAGGATTTAGATGGTGAATGATGTGGCTAGTTTTTGGTGGGCTTGTGTTGGCATTGAGCTGGAAGATGTTAACGTGCTCTGGTCCGAGCAAGCTGACAATTATCTTGTGCATGGTCACACAGCGTGTTTTGTTGGTAACACTCCCTGGCTGTTTGGAAAGGAAGCACTGATAGAAGTTTAAACACGAGCTGCTCATGATTTTGCTTTCTATAATAAAGGAAAACTCTTAATTAAGATCCACTATGTTTTATCTATCTATCTATCTATCTATCTAAATATCTATCTATCTATCTATTTATTTTCTAGTGCATTTTCAATGTATGATTTACTTTGAGTTTCCAAAATGTCTATGCTGTAACCGTTTCACTTTGTTTCTTCTTTCTTTTTGCCCCACCAGTGCTGATGTCGTTTGGAAATCTGATGGTCAGCATCAAAAAAACAGCACAGGGAGAAGCCACAGGACACTGCATAAAGCCCAGAACATGGAAAGCTGGAGAACTTCTTTTCAGGAGATATATTTTTCACTGGTGAGTAGGTGGAGCCATTTTATTTTTCCTGGTAACAGTTGCAGTTGCTGGGATTGGTGTTCTGGTGTCACCAACATCTGCCAAGCCATGATAACAGCTGCAGTGTTTCTCCCCAATATCATCACTGTAAGTTCTGTACGTTCCATACTCTATTATTAATTAAGAACAGTTTTCCTCCATTTAAACACTGTTATTTCTCGAGGTGGCCAAAGGATTTCTTTGGCTGCTCATCCTTCCTCAGATTAGCAGAAGGAATGGTTTGCATCTGCTGGAGCTGAATGTAAGTCTGAGCAAGTCATTTATTGCAAAGTCTGGAGCTGGGTGGGTCCCTGTGCAGCCCCAGGGCACAGCTGGAGCCTGCAGTGGTGGTCAGGAGAGCCCTCAGCGAGCTGAAGGCAGGAATGCTGAGGAGCAAAAACATACGACAGTGCTTGTCCTCCTCTCAGGCGTTGGAGGGGTCAGAAAATTGCACCCCGAGTGAAGTGCTGAATTCAACATCAAGTGTGGAGAATTTGGGCCAGAATTTGCAATCACTTTGCAGTGTTCCAAGAGCGTGGGGCAGTGCTGCAGCCCCCGTGGGGTCAGTGTGCAGGGCAGGGCAGCAGGCAGTCGTCCTGGCTGGGACTGGCTCTGGAAATCAGGCAGTAAGAACCACCTCTGCACTTTGTCCTCTTTCTCACCAACTTTTTCTACCTTAAACGTGCAGAATAGCTTCAAAGCCAGTTTTTTCTTTCTGTTGTCAACTTTCTGTCCATGAAAAACAGCACACCAACAGTATTTTGTCCATCACATTTACCAATTGCATGCTAATGATAATACCAATTGCATGCATACCAATAGATAGCATTTCTGGAATCATGAGTCCAATTAATTGGAAACCATATTTTCACCTGAGATGTTCAGACCTCTCAGAGGAGCTTTTTGTGCTGCTAACCTTCTGCTGCTTAACTCTATAAGACATGGGAGAGCTGTACAGGGACAAGTACATGTCCAGAAGAGGACCGTCACCCTGCTGGGCATAGGTTCCCAAAGCAGTGCACAAGTTTTGCTGTCTCTCAGGTAGGGATGTGCCTCTGAGAGGAGAGATTAGCACAGCATAAATTACCCACACAGTGATGTACGTTGCACGCTGTGTCTCACTTTGATGATATTCTTCCTCAAATGTGCATAACCCAAGGAGGAAGGAAAAGGAGGGATGCCTCTGTTTGGGGCTCTCCAGAGCTGGAAAGGAGTTTGCTTCTTTTCCAGGAAATTCAGTCTTCCTGTAACCATATGTACATGGCTTTTGGCTTGAAATGCTGTTCCTTGAAATAATTCTGGACTCTTAAAACTCAGAGGAAAATTTCTCTCACTTGGATTTTTTCAGCTGCCGAAGGGGAAAGCTGTTTCCAGAACTCGCCTGGGTTGGATGCAGATGGGATCACTGTGGTCTGCCTGTGTTCTTGACCCAATCTGAGACCATAAGTGTGGTTGGCAGTCCCATCTCCCTGAGGTGCAGCTCCTCCGAGTGCAGTGTGCCATGTTTTAGGGATGTGAAATGGGCACTGCATGTGATGCTCTCAGATACATTTTGCTGTTGGTCTGTCCTCCCTTCACGGGCTGTGCAGGCAAACAAGAGGTGAGGGAGCACTGGAGGCTGATCTGGCTTCAAATGCTGTTTAAAAGAAGAAAAATAGGGATAAACTGTCCACACTAAAAGGCATTAGGGACAATGGCTACTTCAAGTCTGGGGGTGTGAAGGGAGCAGAAGACAAGCAGTGTAGTGAGATGTCATGTATGGAAGAAATCTATCTTAATTTCATATGCTTTCTAAAGGACAAAGAGAAGTCTGTTCTACATACCTGACATCCTGCCACCAAAGCAGGGACATCTGATTGCCACCAAAAGAGTTCAGCTGTTCAAAGGGTTTCAGCTGCAGGTTTCAGAGCTTCACTTCCTCCAGGCCCTTCCCCTCTTCACATCTTTGATTTAGTCATTCCCTGTCTCAGCTTCATCCAGGTATTTCTGTCAAACAGGCCTTAGAGGAGCACAGCAGAAAGGCTGTTGCTTCCATTTAACACCAAAGAGATTTTTTTCCCAGGTATCCTCTTTATGCATATCCTAAAACTGAAGCAAACATTCTGTCAGTTACAGGATATATACAAATAAAATATACACAGGGGGTTGAATAGGATGAAATCCAGATGGAAAGTTGTTTTCCCAACAGAAAATATGGGCCAAACCCTAATGTGGTGCAGACTGGCACAGCTGCCCGAGGACAGTGCCAGCTCTCTCTTGGAGAGCCCAGACACGTTTTCCTTTACATTTTCCTATGCAGGCTTCACTTCTGCTGCTTGAGCACAGCATACGTGGGCTCCATTTCTCCTTTGCAGTTACCTGCCACAGCTGCAGCAAGCTCATGGCAACGTGGTTTCACGCACCTGAATGCAATTCGGGGCTGGGGTTGGGGCAGCTGCACGAACATAACTTGTGTTTACCCCCTGGGCTGTGAGTCCAGCAGCTGCTCCTATTAGGGAGATTTGCATATGACCTTGGCATGGTTTTAAGTGAATCAACTGTTCTTTATGGGTGGGGACAGAAAATCTGTCTCCTTTGGACTCGCAGTCATTGCTGTAACATGAAGCCCACGTTTGGGGCACAGGGGAAAAAAAATTGATTAAAGAAATAATAATCTTGCAAAATGAGAGTTTTAAAGTAATTAAAAACAGAAAATTAGTAGTGTGAGAAGATGAGGAAAGAGTACCTGTATGTATTCATTGTCATCTAAATATGTAATATTTATATTCATTTTCAGATGCTCATTTCTGCCTCCCTCCATCCTTTCACGTCCCAGCAGGACAGCTCAGCACACCTTGCAGGCAGTGTCCATCACTCCCATCACACAACCTCACAGCTCGTGGCTGCTTCTGCAGCCCCTTCCTTTTGTGCAGGCACCCATGGGTCAGAGTGGGAAGGGGAGGTGTGGCAGGTGCTCTCCAGCATTGTACCTGCTGGATGGCAAACCCTTCTGAGGCGTTTCCATGAGGATTTTAGGTCTGGTTTGAAACTTAGGTTTCAGTGACAGTTTGGCACGTATACAGCAATCAGGTGTGTAAGTACAGCAGTGTGTCTGCCTGTTTGTTTTGAGAAGAAAGGACTGGGAAGGGGTAGATGTCTCCAAAGCCCGGGTGGCTTGCAGAAGGTGGGCAGGGAATGACTTCCAACAAAGCAGGAACTCAAATGAAGTGAGCAGAATGCAGATTCAGAGTAAGGAAAGGAAATCCTTTTTAACATACTCTGTATTTAAACTGCAGTCTTCCTGCTGGGAGATATTACGAGTGCTGAAAGTTCAGGTGGGTTCTAAATTCAAAGAGGAAGAAAAATCCACGCAGTGCTGTTCCACCCAGCAGTGCCCAGGGGTGTCCTGGCAGCACGCACCGTGGGGGCTGAGTGCAGCCTGGGGACTCCATGTGCTCCGGACAGAGCAGGGTGGCTGTGACCATTCCTGATGCTCTTAAGGAGCATACAGAGATATTTCACAAAGCGGCTTTGAAACGTGATGAATGTGGACAAATCACTTTGAAACTTTGGGATGAAAGGGGCTAGCATAACTGCTAGCCTATAGCCCCAGAGTTGCTCCGTGCCATGCGAAGGCGATAACCGAATCGGCAGAACTCAATAACCGCAGCGCCTTCACCGCGCGGTATCCGCACAGCGCTGCGGCGCGGATCGTCCTCATCCTCCTCCAGTTACAGAACAGCGACAGCGGTGATAAGCTCCCACTCGTCCAGCAACTGAGAGCTCCTGGGATGATGTGTTGGGAAATTCCCCACCGGGTACCTCGCGTTTCTCTTCCACCTCGACAGTCTCACGCTGGACCGGAGAGCAGCGCAGCAAAGCGGAGGGCGGAGGCTCCGGCAGCGCCCCGGCAAGCAGCCACAGACGTGGGCAGGGGTTGCAAAAAGCTGCTTTGAAAATGGCTATCCAGATTTCACAATCAGGACACGTGTCAGACTGTTGGAGATTAAGAGGAGCTCGGTCCTTCTCAAGCGGCTGATCTCCCCTTGGAGGACGTGGAGTTGTTCTTCTGGTTTTGTTGTTGCAGGCAGAAACGATTAAGGTTTGGATTGTGAACTTTTTATCATGGGGGGCGAAGAGAAGGAAGAAGTTTCTGGCGTGGTGGGAGCGTTTCAGAAACGCTTTGAGGGAGCCCAGACTTCGTCTGCTGCCTAGAATAGATAAAAACGAGCTCAGTGCCACGGGGTGTTCCCCTATATTTTCTTACAGTAAAAGAAATTTTCAGTAAAATAAATCCAGTGTTCTAGCAGGAGGCTGTGCTCGGCCTATTGTTGAGTTCATGGGGAAATGTAACAAACAATATTTTCAAGTGGTTTTCTATTCCAGTGAGACTATTTCACAAGCTTGCTCTTAGCCCTTATGGAACCCTTTATGTCTTCGGAGCTCCTGAAAGCAACAAGCCTGCTAAAAAAGTGCTGGCTCTATTTTTAGTGCTGTCATGTCTACAGTAATAGCACATGGACAGGAACTCCATCGATGTCAGCGGGCGCTTTGTGCTCGGGCTCCAGTTCCCGGGCGCACAGTGCGGGGTGGGCACGCTGCCCTTCCCCCTGCAGCCCCCTCTGCCATAAAAGCCAGCCCCTCCTGGCGGCCACCAGAAATCTGCAGCTCCTGCTTCTGGTGGGAAGCTGAATGTGGGAGAAGTGGGGTTTCACCTGGAGCACTTCTCCTTTTTTACTGATTTTTTGACCCTGTCCTTGATTTCCCTGTGAAGCACCGCAGCTCTTATTTCTCCCATCCCTGACTTCCTCTCCCAGCACTTATAACAGATAGCAGAGGCTCTCTCCGAGCTCTGAGCACCGACTTTGGCACAAAGACATCTGCGTGAGGAGTAGCACAGAGGTGCTGGCCCCTTCTCACTGTAACCCCGTTGCTTCTCCCAAAATGTAATATGAATCCAAGAGCAGCTTTGTTGAACTATAATCTGGGTCAGCAGTGTTTGGTGGGTTGAAAGGTCACACTGAAACCCCATCTGTTTTAGCTCTCCATTGGAACCATGAAAGTACTTTAAACTTGAGATGTTCTGTAGCATTCCTAAATTATCGGTAATGTGTAGTGACACCAAGAACTGTGGTCTAGAAATGCCACGTTTCTCTCCTTTTTTTTTTATCTAACTGGGCGAAGCATCAGATTTAGGAAGTAAATTCAAGTCAGCTGGACACAGGTCAGTGGCTGTGTGTGGAAGGGGATGGTATGGTAGGTGCCTCTTACCCATAAAAAGCCTGTCCTACTGAGATCTGGCTCCAGGGCTTATTAAATACCAGCCATTTTTGACTAGTAAAAGACCAAACAAACGGTGCTTTCTCTCCTTTGATGATTAAGTTCAGCCTGAAGTGAGTGGTATCATTTATATAAACACTTGCTTGCTGTCCTAAGAGATTAGCACATTTGCTTGCATGCTTACTTTTAAGGCTGTTTTGCTTTCAGGTGATAGCAAATATGACCCACAAACTGAGAGGGAAGACTCAGAGTGTCAGAGAGGGCAGAGCACCTCTGCCTTCTTCTGCTGCTGGGATCCAGCCAGGTCAGAATCTGCCTTGGAGGAGCTCGGCACCACTGGTTCCCGCTGCTCCAGAGCTCTCTGGAACCATTTCCAGTTAATTCACTGCTGTTCGTTGCTGACCCCCTGTTCAGCATGCTTAATTCTGCAACGCAGAGCACCAAACTCACATGGGAGGAGGTCAGGAGTGCCACCACGCTGTGGTTATTTCACCCCAGGAGCGAGCACAGATCTGAGCATCACTGATCAGCCTGTTCATTTTATCCACTTTACATCACGGTGTGAAAGCAGTCGGGGCAGATGGATGCAGGGCTGTGCTTGATCTCTCCATGCTGTAACAGGGGAGTGGCTGGGATGGCAGCTGCATGAATTGGTTTTGCTATTAACATGGGGAAATCGACCAGATTTAACTTCAGCAACACTACAAATGTGCCCCAACCGTCCTGCCAGAGAGCAGCACACCCTCTGAGGGGCCCTGACTGCCCCAGCCCCCCCCAGCCCGGCGCTCTGAGCAGTCCATGTCTCTCCTGTCGGAGTCCACATCTGGATGCAGTCCTCCAGGTGAAGCTGTATCCCTTTGTCCCCAGCTTGCATTGGTAGCTGGAATTGCTGCTACCCGGTGCAAGAATTTGCAGTTGGATGTGTTCAGGAGAGGCTCCTTCCCAGAGCTGCGCTGCAGGGCAGCTGTCTGCGCACATATCCCCACTGACAGCTCCTGATGCACAGCGGGTTTCAGGCTGCACCGAAGACCACACTGATTTCCATTATTTATAGCTAACTGGGAGACAGTGACACTGCTGGCAGCCTCCCCCGGCCACCTTTAACCTTTCTGCTGTGTCCGCTGCCTCCCCGTCCCCGTGGAACACAAAGATGAGAACCAAGCTCCCTGCTCGGGATTGCAGGGTGATTATTGAGCAGAGTCACGCTAGCTACACGCAGGCAAATCTGCAACTGATTATGAGGTTTTCTTCTCAATTAATTGTCAGAAGCAAAGGGACGTTTGATGTTTAATGTCTTTTTCTTCTGGTTAAATGCATTCCCTTTGCCACCCGTCCTCAGACACTGGGAATAGACAGAACTGCACAATGCAAAGGCTGCCGAGCTGTCACTGCATTCACCCGTCATCCGTCCCAGGATGTGTCTGTTGTTTGGATGTTACACACAGGTTTGCAGGGAACTTTGCTTTTAGGTCCATTGACAAAGTGACATTGACATCTTACGGAGAGGCACAGGATGAATGCTGAGCCTGAGCTCAGGGCATGAGGCTCAGATGCTGTGTGTGCTCCTGAGACAAGGTGGGAGGATGCACCTCTCCTGCTCTCCATGGGCACATTCTGTGGCTGTCGGCCTTATGGGATGCCTCCCACCCGTGGGTGACACCTTCACTGCAGTCAGTGCAGGATGTGTGCTTGTTCCTATAGGGCTCTTTCATCCCAACCTTCTGTAAGTCTGCTCCACTCTGTTGGCACTGAAGTTTAAGCACAAGTTTGAAGATTTGAACTCATTGTAATTGAGCGAGCTATTGGCAGAGCTCTGATGAAGATGCTGAGAATTCCTGGCTCTGTCCCCTGCTCTGACCACAGGCAGGGCTGAGCTGATTGCAGAGCATCCTTGGGAGGCTCTTTATTGCAGTCCCAGATTGTTGACCTTCCAGGAAGACCTAATGCAGCTTGGCATGTAATAAACAGCTCTACATCAAGACTGTACTTTTGTAACTCGGGAATTGACAGAGAAAGCATACAAATCATTCTGTACTACACTGTTGGCTTTCTGAAGTTACCAATTGCACCAATTACTTAAGATAAATCTTTTTTTTTTTCCTTTTAGCACTTTTTAGCACTTTGCTCAGCCTGGATGCACAGGGCCATCGTGCACCGCTGACCATCCATGGTGCTATGATCTGAGCACACAGACCGATGCCCAAAAAATGTTTGTTGAAATGATGTGTTCTTCTTTCAGGTTTATCAGCCTCTGCTTTTATGGATCTCCGGGGATATAAGGACAAGTTCAGCTCCCATCATCCTTCTCCATTTAGCTGACGTGTAATTTACAGCTGGATGCACCATGTGAGTACACAGGATACTTCATACTTTGGAAAAGATTTCATTCAAAGTCTTTGCTATGAGTTCTCGTGGACATAAAAATATACAGCAGTACTCATACACATGTGCCCTCAGTTCGACTCCTGACGGCATAAGGAAGACTGACATGTGGTTTGTTGAGGTCTTTGTGTTATTCCTTGGGCTGTGCAGGGCGTCTTAGTCTAGATGCTGATGATCTTCTAAAAATAAGCCTGAAATTAAACAGAGAAAATTAAGCTATGGCATAAGCAACACATCATGGCAGTATTTACACTTGCAGCCTCCAGCTCCAGTATCAAAAAGCCTCAGAGATGAATGCAACAAATGGGCAGTTCACAGGGGAGTTGGCAAGATTTATTACGTTCATGATTCTGCACAAATATTGTTGACAGATTTCTTTTGATACAGAGATAGCTTCTGCACTCAGATTACCAAGCAGAGCCAGACATAAGGGATTTGCCCTCATCCGAAGTCTGATCATCAGGTGCCTCTGATTCCTTGTGTGCTGTACTTTAAACTGCCATATAAAGGGACTTTACACATGCAGTGATTACATGCTGCCCTCCTCAGACGGTAACAGCAGTGTTACCTCTTTGGTGGTGGCGTGTCATTGTCATTAAGTTGTAATCATTATTGGCTAATTCAGTAGAGTCCTAAACGATTGCAATGCACTGAAGTAACTCAAACATGTGGAAAGCATCCCAATAAATGTGCAGTCTGAGGCTTTGGTACAAGTGCCATGGGATAAATGGGAAGTTTCCCTTGATTTCGGTAGGAGCTGGATCTTGCCCAAATAGCACAGAGAGCCTCCCATGCTCCAGAGCAAATACAAAGAGACATATGGTTACTGTCCGGGGAGCAGGTGGATGCTCATATGGTTTGTAAAGGAGCTGGAGACAGCTTGTTGCATTGTGATGAGAAGGTTATTCCAGGCAACTGGAATGGTGTGAAAGCAGGGAGAAGTACAGCGTGGTGGTGGAGGCACGGGTGAGACTGGGACATGAGGGAGAGGGGGACCATTATGAAGAGGTTTGGAAATGGGGAGGGAAAGCTCGGCTTGATATGTGAAAGAGGTGGAGGGAAAGCTCAGTGTATGTGAGGAAATAGCTCTGTGGTGGCTCTTGCTGGGGCTGGAAGGCAGTTGTGGAGGATGGAGGGCACAGGACAGCCCTGGGCTTGGTGCGGCTGCTGCTGAGATCCCTTGTGCTCCCTGCCAGGCGTGTGGTTTCGGGAGAAGCATCATGCAGGACGTGGTGCTGAGCAGGGCAGGGGTGGCTGGGGCTGTCCCTCCCACCTAAGGCAGCTCAGGCACCGCATCTCCCACACCTCTGGAGAGCAGTAAATCACCAGCCCTGCTGAACGTAGGATCCCTTTTCAGCCACTGTCATTCAGCACAGCGGGAAACCCAAAGCTTCTGATGGCAGAGATGAGATGCAGCTTCCGAAGAGCAGAAGGGGCGCAGGGACCTGTCCTGTGCACGTGTCCCCACCGCGATGCTGCGGTCCTGGGGGCACAGCCAGCATGCCTCACACTGGTGCATATTCAGCTCTTTCCTCTGCCGGACTTTCAGCCCGATGGGAGCCCTCTCCCATCGCTTCAGGAGCGATGCTCGGACCCGCAGGTCCTGCCGGGAGGGCCGACAAAGTCGCAGCCTCTGCCGGAGCGCGGGGCCGCGATGAGCGCGGTGTGAGCTCCCCCTGCCCGCCGCTGCGGGACTCCGCCGCTTCCCCTCCTCGGTGCTCTCCGCCGTTGGCATCTCGCCCCCTACAGCCCGTGAACGAAACGAACAACACGTTATTTGAGGCTTCCACCGATTTCGGTCCGATTCATAGAAGAAAAAGGATCGCTCGGAAACGATTTCGTAGAGTCACAGAATAGAAACGCAGCGTGGTTGGGTTGGAAGGGACATGATGCCTCCCCGGACCCCCTGCCGGGGATGGCTGCCCTCCACCCCCCCAGCTCAGACCGCTCAGGGCTCATCCACGGCCTCGGGCACCCGCAGGGATGGGGCACCACAGCTCTGGGCCCTCACATCCCACCTAAACCTCCTCTCTTTCACTTTAAAGCCATCCCCCCTTGTCCCATCACTTAGATCACGTAGGAAGTCGATCCCTTTCCTGCTTACACGCTCTGTTTTGGTACTGAAGGCAGTGAGGTCCCTCCGCGCGGTGCCGGCAGAGGTCAGCAGTGCCGTCCCACGCGGGGCCCGAGCAGCTCCGGGCTGCGGGATGGGGACACGCGGCGGGAGCATCCCTAGCACTGCTGGGGATGGCTTTGGAGGGGAAGCTCTGCGGCTTTTCTGCTTCTCTCTAGGTTTTTCCCGGGAGGGGGCAGGGTGTTGGGTTCATCCTTTATGGACGAGAGTGGCCAGCTCTCTCCATGATGGGGGGCACGTGCTGGCCAGAGGGACAGAGGTGGATGGCAAAAGGACAGACCCCCATGGGAATGAGTCCCACTGAGGCTGGGGAGCATTTCTGTGCAGCAAGCACAAATAACCCAAACTCTTGCAACCTCACCTTGTCAACAGGGTGAAGTTATTGAAGTTATACCACTTTGTGTCTTTACGAAGTAAAAACTATTTGGCTTAATTCATGGCCAGAGAAGAGGCCCTCATGGGTTGGACCCTGTTGTGCAACACCAGGCTGTGCACTCAGGTGAATACAGCTGCAGAAATAAACAGGCCAGGACATTTCTCCTCTCCTCTCTGCTGTCTGGGCTTGGCAGGGTTTGTGGCACTGCTGCAGGCATTGCTGCAG
Source organism: Cyrtonyx montezumae (assembly GCF_038088225.1). Classification (NCBI taxonomy): domain Eukaryota; kingdom Metazoa; phylum Chordata; class Aves; order Galliformes; family Odontophoridae; genus Cyrtonyx; species Cyrtonyx montezumae. Next base: position 12,057,299 of record NW_027072100.1, on the reverse strand, counting down.
TGCTTTCCCAGCACCTCCATGTCCCAGCAGTTTGGCAGCCTCTTCCTGCACTGACCCACAGTGTAGCTGAGGGCAGGGCTTTACAACAGTTTAATTAGTGTGATCTCCATCAGAAGCAGCCTTGCTCTGTGCTGCTCAGAGCCCTGAAGAGCTGTGCTGTGGTGCTAGAGATCATCTGTGGTCCTTACAAGTCCTGCCTGTTCAGGGATGTGTATGAGGTGCCCGAAAGTGTGTTGGTGCTTGTATGGAGGTAAGGGTGCTCCCACCAGGGATGCTAAAGACACACTCAAAGAGCAGTGATTCTCCCAGCCACACACAGCAGTGCCCCTCTCCAAAAAATGTCCCACTGAGGTGAGATGGATAAATCACAACAGCACTGTTTGGCATCTTTTCCTCTTTCCTCTATCATATAATAGTGACCAAATGCTTCAATGGATGCAGAACCGTGGAGGACACAAATGAGCACAGCTCAGCTCACCTCTGGGTCAGGTGCTGTTGCCCCAGAATCTGATGCAGTATCTTAACTCCTTGTCCTCAGCACAGGAGGAATGCACTGTGCTCTTTTATGGAGATACTCTTTGTTTGATATGTTTCCCAAACTGAAATGAAGGCCGCTGAGTCCACGTGGGCAGTGTGGTTTCTGTTTAGGGATACTCTAAGTATCCCCAGTGCATTTCTTTTGTGCCATGCAGTCATGGTTCAAGAGTTACTCGTTGAGGTTGAAGTGAACCCTCTGCCTCCCAGCTGCAGTGTGTGGGGACGTCTGGCACAGTTGGGACTATTCAGATAAATGCAGACCCAGCACATCACCAGGTACAGCAGCACTCCTTAAGTGACTTGGGTTACGAGCTGGCTTTGCTGTGTAATTATGGGCATTACCTGAGCATTATCCAACCTGGATGTCACTGCTGCCTGGGCAGATACTCACCCCATGAGAGCAGTGAAAGCAGGGCTCGCCGCCACACCTCAAGTTTGCAATCTCTGTTGTTTGCTGAATTTTCTGCCTTGATGAATACATGGTGTGGAATGGGCCAGGATAAAGGAGGAGATGTTTAATTCGTCCCTTAACCAGGGCTGAAGAATACTAAGGAAAATTAGCCAAAAATATTTGTGCTTCCTGCCAATCCCTCTCAGTAATTTCTTTCTTTTTCTTTTCTTCCTTCCAAGTTTCACACAAAGCTCTGTCTTTAGGATTAGCTGTCCACAGGCAGCTCTTTGTTTTCAGCTGAATTTAAGATTATGGTTGAGCCATAAAAGGGGAGAAAGGTGACACTGGAGAGTTTCTGCAGCAGTAAATCCTGAAAGATTCAGGCCTGTGACATTTTTGTAACTGGCAAACGCTGAGTGAGGCATATCTGGTCGACACAGAGGCCCAAACCTGGTTAGGTTTCACAGAAGAACCTGCTACAGATCTCAGGCTCATGTGGCATCATACACTTCTGAAGAGATCTCTCTTGGTCAGATACTGGAAGGCTGATTTTGTTGGCTGCTATTTGCAGTGAGGGGATGAAAATGCTCCTGTTGTTAAACCTCTCAGGCTGGAGAGCAGCCAAACAGTGGAGGAAATGCAGGAGAGAGCGTCACCCTGATAAGGGCCAGGCGGACAAGCACTGTGCTGTCACATCAGCATGTTTAATTTACAGTAACAGCTATCACTTTTACAATGCAGTGTGTGCTAATACTGCTTAAGGAGGGACTGTTAATGCTCCAGGTCATCACAGAATGGCAATAAATCAACAACCAGTTACAGACACATGTCTAAGCCACCAAGTTTGAATTCACAGACCTCGGGACAAATGTGACTCTGAGGATTATTAACCTAATGTGCTTATTGCAGGCTTCCCTGCTGGAACTCTTGTGCTAGAAATCATCCATCCCCTCATACAAATAAGGCTCATATAAGCAATGAGTTCTAGCTCCAAAATGCATATATTTAGTGTTTGGAAGCAGGAAGGCAACTTGAGATGTGGTTTTTCTCCATATGTAATGAGTGTTATTATGAGAAAATCTTCTGCTACATCAGATGCCTCCAGTGATACTTCTGCAGGCTTTGGATGTATTTAATAGGGTGCCAGAGCTCACCACAAATAGGAAGAGGAAAAACTTTGTGAAGTCTGAGGCTTTGTCACCATGGTGACATCTATTTGAGTTTGTAAGTTGCATTAGTTTGAGCTCACAATCTTTCCTGTCATTAAAGTTATGCCTCTTATCCTCTCAGTTACCTCCTCCTTCTCTTCCTATCTGGCTGTGACTGTATTTGAAAACTAAATTTCCTTTCAGGGAACAAATATGCAGGATAAATTACCTCCATCCCTTAATGCCTCCAGCAAGCTGCCAAAGATGCAGTGCGTATCCAAGTGGACGTTATGCATTAATTCCAAGAGAACAACACACAGTGTCTCTTCTGTGCCTAACAATTCAACTGCTATGATCAGTTATTGTCCAAACGTGAGAGGTCTTTATCTGCCCTTCAATAATCATGGAGATGCTCACATTCAACCCTGCAATGACTCTACTGGATTAGGTGGAGTTCATAGCAGAGATGGATTTGACCTAGTAAGTATAGCAGTGGTCTTTTGGGTTTGCTTTACATAGCACGCAAAGAAGCTCTTCAAAGGTTTGTGGTGCAACATGACCTTGACTTCAACTCTCTTTTTAATGGCTACTTGAAAGATGACAAAGACCACACTCTTCGGGAGATTGCCGTAGGGTGAGAAGCTTCAAAACCACATGGCCAAATCTAAGCATAAGTGAAGTCTGTGCAGCCCACACAACTGCAGTGGCAGCTGTCGGAAGTATGCCAGAGAAAGCCATGTTCCTGGCTGACAACCGGAGGGTAGGGAGTCTGAAGCACAACTTAAAGCAGAAACGTTCCTTTGATTGGTATCCAAAATTGGTGACTGCTTCCTTTCACGATGAGCGTGCTGTGCCTAGGGAGATGCTGATAGTCTCTTGAAACAACTGCAATCCGCACAGACTGATGAGCTGATAGGCACTGTGACCCACAAGCAGTGGCCCGTAAAGCACTTGGTTTTGATGAATTTGGCTGTTTACCTTGTTTGAGGGAGGAACCAGTTGTTTTGTCACCATTTTCTGACCACTGAGCAATGTGCAAGCAGCAGAAATTCACTCTCAACACCTGATTTTCAGAAGGAGTTTTCTCCCTGTATCGACCAGGATCACACATCACCCCTCTCTGCCTCAGTCTGTGCTCATAATCAAGTTCACTCTCAGTAGCACATACTTTATTAAATTTAGCTGTGAGAATGTCACCAATTATGAAGAGAAAAGCAAGAGTGAAGGTTAGGGGGGAAAGGTGAAGGTTAAATTCAGACATTCATGAGTTTATGGGGCAGTTTGTCCTCAAATCAAAGCCAGGCATTCATGTCAAGCTGCATAAACAAGAATAAATGTTCGTGTGAAACTTGCTAAGGAAGCAAAAACCCATAAGAATATTTGCCACCAAAAAATGTGCCTTCTTCTGCCTTTCCCTCCTCTTGGCCCTCAGAAAGGAGATTGCTCAGAGCACGTCTCTACCCTGGATGATGCAGTAACTCTGAAAATAAAGACCCCAAAGAATCCCTGCCAGAAGACACATGTTCATGCCCAGCAGCCTGCTGCACGCTGCAGCCACTGCTGTGAGCACAGTCTGCAGTCTGGCAGGAGCAGGATCCCGGAGCAGAGCTGTGTGCCCAGCACTGGGTCAGGAGGATGTATCCTGCTCTTTCCTCAGGTGTCCAGTGATGGCTTTTCTCAGGGTCACACCCTATAAAAAGTTTAATTCAAGGCAGAATTTTGGGAAGGAACAGGAAAACTGGTGAGAACATTTTTTGAAAAGCAAACGAACCTCACATCCCCAGCTACCTTTTATTTACCAAACAGAAGTTTCCCTGCATGAGACATTTCTTAAATTACAGGTTTCCCATTTCCTGGCATCCTAATAAAGTCTAGATGAATGATGAGAGAGTCTGCAGGGAGAATGAGTAAACATCTCCTACTGTCTGGAATGTAAGATGACTACTGTCTTATCCTTTGTTACAGGTTGTTAAGATAAAATTACCCTATATATCAGCAGTGCTGTCAATGAAATTAGAAAGGCCATTCTACCTCCAAGCTGCCTGGAGGGTTCACGGGGGGAGAAAGAAGGCGGTCACTCCTCTGTTTATTTTGGTTATCCACTTGCTATGAAAAAAAAAAAAAAAGAAATGAGTGTTTTCTGGGGGGAGTAATTGTTTTGTTTTTTAACATGCAAATGAAAAGCAGAAGAAATGCCACGGAGGATGTGCAATTCTGGATGTTCCACCAGCTGTGCAGGCAGGAGAGGAAAGGAACTGTGGCTTAGTGAAAATCCTGGGATAGTTCATGCCTGAACTACAGTTGCAGGAAAGTTTGTCTGCAGAGACTCTGTAGGTACAGATTTGGCCCTCACAGAGGGTAGAGGCTGCATGTCCTTGAGATAAGGCATCCTGAGACAGCAATTTATGTTTTCTGAGAAGATCCAGCTAAGTCTGGTTATTAATGCTGGGCTGACGATTGAACTCAGTGATCTTACTGATCTTTTCCAGCTTTAATGACTCTATGATTAATGCAGCTCTAGGAAGTGCCTACAGATTTGGTGTTTTCTCTAGATTTCCTCAGGACATCTCTCAACCTCAAGCTTTGACCCTTTGGTTTGCCCCATTTCTGCTTCCATCACTCTTGCTCTGCTCCTGGAAGTATCCCAGCTACATTTTTAGGAGCACACCCTTCCACATTCCTGTAATTTACCAATGCACAGGAGCACTCCTTGTGTACTAAGGAGAATTTCACTTGTAATTAAGTTGTGCTGCCAATATAATCACTTATTTTAGGTTTGCTTGTTATATTGCCACCCTTGTTCAATCCTATAGCCATATATGGGGTCCAGATCTTACCTCCCTACTGTGTCTATTCCACACAAAATAAATCCTCTGCTCCAGGCATTTCCCCTAGTTCATCCCAGTGCTCCAGGGGGCTGTGCTGGGGGTTGAGGGTTTCCTATGGGGAGATTTGAGTCCTGTGCATGTCAAAGGTACCCACTTACATTTCCACTCATGTCTGTGGCAGATTCTGTTACCATCTCTCTTTCCTTTTCCATTTTTTTACCACGCAAGTTGTTCTTCCATTTTTAAAACTCAGACATTTCACACTTGGGATACTCTATTCACAAAATACTTTTGGCCTGTTTCTGCTTGAACGTTCTGCTTGTTTGCATAGGCAGTTCATTGAGGAGTTCATAAAACCTCCTTTTGTCTGAGTTTGTGGAAGCCTGCCTGCTGCATGGGCTCGAAATGAGGATATATTGGAAAAGGAACTATTTGGAGTGCATGCATTTTGCATACTTGGATACGTTTTCAAAGGAAGAAGTTTTCCTATGGTCTGAAGGATATAGTTGTATCACCTATTGATTTTTTAGCTCCAAAACAGCACTAAGAGAACAGCTGAGGTTTTTACAATTCAGTGTTTCCAGCTCTTGTGCCTTTCCCTTAGAGAGTTCCCTCAGGAGAAGACAACCTCATGCTTTGATTCTCTCTGCCTTGCTCCAGCAGGAGGCCCTTCACTATGTGAGTTCTCATCCTGAAGGTATGGGGACAAAACGGACCTTCACAGACCTGCTGCCCAGCCCCAGCACAGTGCCAATGGCAGCCAGCACAGAATGTTTGTCTTTATTAATCATGCACACGCAATCTGCAACCCGAACTGTGTACAGAAATGAATGGAAAAAGTGCAACCTGACCGCAAAAGTATTATTTTATAAATAAGGTCCTTTAGTAGTAGTTAATTGGATGCACATTTTGCTGGAATCATGGAACATTAAAAGCTATCATATCCAAATTGACTGACTGAGTTCATGTTACATCTCCCAAATTACCAATGACCATTTGCCTTGCAACATCAGACCTTGGGTTCAGAAATCTAGCTCGAGGGCCTTTTTTAAGTACATGGCACTTTTTTTTCCTAATAGAGATTGATTTAGTGTATGTTTAATGGTCCCATAAATCACTCAACATGGCCAACTCACATACAAATTCTGCCAAAAAAAAAAAAGGTTTTCAAGGAAGCAGATGCCTTGTGCTTGGAACCAATTTGCCTTGCTTGCTGCATGTGCATGAACCCACCACTTCAAGATCCTCCTAATAAAAGTGCTTTGCTCTCCCAGGTCTGAACATTGGTCATTTTCTCTGGGACTGCTTTCTTACCATGCCAAGTTAAACTTGGGCAGTTCCCCCGCTGTGCCCATTCTGTTCTAGTGCCTTGTAGATCAGCAATAAATAAATTCATTGTGTGTTTCCACGAGAAGAAAAAGCAAAAGCCGGAGCCACGTTGTGCTTGCTCTTGTGAAGATCTATTGTGTGCAAAGTAGTGTACTATCAAATGGCATAGGTCATTTTTCATTACCCCACTGAGGATGCAGCTCAAAGCAGAGGATTATAGAAACTCATTTCCTTTGGTTAAGGAAAAAAAAAAAGAGTTAACATTCAATAAACTCGAGGGCTATGACGCAATGTGGCTCTCAGAACCTTCCGAGCAGAGCTGTTAATAGCTTCCTTTCCCAGGACGCGGGTTTGCCCCATTCACTTATCGACTTTGATGCATTAGTAAAAGAAAATATCAACCCCTCATAACTCTCAGAAATGATACAATACATCACTTGGAAGTAAGCTAGGATCAACACATTGTTAACTGTTTGATCTCCCGAGTCAAAATTAATGATAGGTGTTTTGCACACAAAAAAATGAATGTTAAAAGCCTATTTAAGCTAACTAAAGACATCCATACAACATCAGGGTTGAATTGGAGGTGATTTCCTGCAATGCAGCTGTTATAAGTTTATCAGTCTGCGGGTGGCAGTAACCAGTAATCATAACCAGATTGCAGAAGGATGGGATGGAACCTGTCTTTAAATAGAAGATCTAACTAACTGACTTAAGAAAGCTGGCTGAGGACTAAGCTCATGGTACTGTTCACTAGAACACCCAGGGCTCTGGGAAAAACCAATTTTCTGTGTGCTTTAAAGAAATGAAATGATTCTGAAGGTTTAAGTGCTAAGCAGGTTGAAACCAAGGTTTGTAATGATTAACAGCAGACCTCCTGCTGTCTGGTACTCGCAACGTTTACTCAGTAATGATAGCTAATAAGAAATGGCATTGAGAAATATCTTTGACTTTCTCCACTGAGATGTTGCCGTAGGCAGTTGATAAACTTTTAGTCTGTTCTCCTGTGACATGGAAGAACTTGTAACACAGCAGAAGAACGATTGAGAAAATCCCAAGAAATCTCATCTCTGAAGGGCCATAGGAAGTGCTGCACTGTGAGACAATGCCTCTGGACATCTACAGCCTGTTAGTTTTAATGCATCTTGAATTGCTTCCGTCTGCAGCTCATCTGACCGCTGGAAACAGTTGGTTTTGTAATGCCCTTTAATTTTTCTGATTTGCGTGTGGGCGGTATCTGTTGGTATTAATATGAATGCTTTCCGGATTGAATTAGAGAAAACAAGATGAGCTTTCAAAGCAGCATCGACTTTCTTTGAGAAATGTGAACTCAGGAACAAGTACGAGGCAATAGGAAACCATGAAGATGATTTAGGTCTGTCCCAGATCACTGCCGTGCAACCACAAAAAGGAGTGACAGAGAAGTCCCTCTGGATTCTCAGATCTCTCCGGCACCACTCCACGGTCCCTCTGTGCCTCTTTGTTCTCAGCTTTGCCGGATATTTGTCCCTTAGTGTGCACTGCATCGGGTGCTCCAGCTCAGTCGGTCGAGCTGTGCCTGCAGCCAGCAGGGACACCCCTATTTCCTAACTCACTGACCCATGCAGACCCACCGTTTTCCATGAATGAATGAATCCCTTTAACCAGTTAAAGAACGAGCCAAAATCTTCTTCCATCCCCAAAGTCAGCTGAGCAAGAGCTTTGTTTTAACACTGACGTGCTGTTTACAATAGCTGCTGTTTTAGCCTTTCCCATCAGCAGCTGCTGCTCGTGCTGCAGGCAGCACACCTCTCTGTGTCTCACGCATGAGGTGTTAGCCCTGTGCTGAAACTCAGCTTCTAGAAAGCACCTTCTGGGGAATTTCAGATTTGTTGTTTTGTGGAAGGCAAGTTGAAAAATGGCAGCTACGTTTTAAATGATATGTACGTGTTAAAATTGTTTGCTCATCTTTCCTCCAGACTTTGACTAAAGTTTAAACCTAAGTAGCTCTTCCCCGTGCTTGATATCTGTGTTAGCTATAGAACATCATTTTTCATAGGTTTCTAAAATGTAAGAGAGTGTTTTTCAGTGGGGGAAAAGACTCTCATTGATAGAACTGAACAGTTATCATTTGTTTCAATGAAGACACTCAACAATTTCCAGTTTTTTGGTGTTTTTTTTTCTTGCTCAATAAAACCTCATAATTATTTCCCTGTAGCCATGGATTCAGCTCGTCCCCTTCTTCTCCCCAGTGGGACCATAAAGCCTCAGCAGGCAGAACTCTGGGCCAGGCCGAGATGTGACACATCACAGCTAGCTGGAGATGCTAAGTTTTCCATCAAACAAAATAGCAGAGAGAAAGCAAGTTCACTGCCTGTGGATGACAGGTGGATGGTGGCCAAATGCTTTCGATTTCTGACCTGCTATGTTTCCCATTTGTTGTTTCTTTGGAAGTGACTCATCCCAGGCAGCCCAGTCCCCGCTCCAAATCCTACAGCCACTTGGTGCTCATCTGCTCACTGCTGTGCTTATTCCTTGCAAAATCTTCAGGCATGAAGTGTGCCCTCTTCTGTACAGTGTCACGGCTTTGTGTGCTTCACAGCCCGCACTGTCACATCAGTCCCTTTAAAAGTCCTGCAAAATAAAACTGTGTCACTGCTCTCATTTTACGGTCAGGAAAACTGGGGCACTGAAAGGTGATGTCTCAGTGTTACACACTGGATGATGAGAGATAGAGATCAAGGTTCCATACCCAACTCTTCCATATCGTACTGAGCTATGTCTTATTTAACATCCAGAGATACCTAGACCGCTCCAAAAGTAATGCCTCATACTTATTTCCATGGAAACTATGATGAAGGGCATAAAGATACTATTTGATGGCAAAAATTCTCAGCTACAGAACAGTGTTTTTCAACCCAGTCACGACCATTAGCTGATCTATGAGGATGAGCTAATTTAGACACTCTTCATTTCACGGTGTGACAGCTGTGCATGACCTTCTGGAATGTGGCTTGTCTTTCACATCACTGGTACCACTGCTGAAACACACCACCCACTACCTCACAGTGTTCACATCCACTCTTTGGTCTCCATAAACGTTCAACAAGTGGCAATGAATGTGTTGGTGCCATTTGTTCTGCATGCAGGCGTTCAGTGACACACGTTTGCTCCATACACACTTCTGTGACAGACACCGTCCTGTCCACCTGCCCCTCTGCTGCCAGCTGTCACACAGCAACAACATGTAATGGGACATTGGCAGGAAGGTTCAGCCCCTGCTGCCACACCACCACCATCTATCTCTGACACCTTGGGCCAACGACATAAAATAGGAGGCATTACTTTCAGAGCAACCCTTGTAAAAAAATCAAAGTTCAGTATAGGAATTTAACCTGTTGCAGTCTGAAATACTCCAGTGTGTTAATCACGTAAGATTTAGTGGAGGTCTGCATCCAGACACTGTGTGCTTTGGCACAATCCTTCCGCTCACGGATTCACGGGCAAAGCACAGCCCGGCTGGAGCACGGGGAGCACTGCGGATCAGTTTAAACTGGAGACAAATCTACATGCAGAAAACAGGGGAACTGTAAATAACTGCTTCAGAGCACTGTCACTGTCCTGTCCCCACTGCGAAGAACCGAATCCCTAAATGTGGAGCGCAGATGCAAAAATAGCGACGACCACATTAAAGTAATGCTAATATACAAGCTCTGCTTTTAGAGGAGGATGTGGAAGTGCCTGGGAGGCTGATACAGAGCTCGGGACAGATAGTGCAGCCTCCAATTGCTTTTTCAAATAACGTGTGAGGTGAAGGCTTTTGTGACTGCACCAAACTTCCGAGTGTGCGGCCTTGGGCACGTGAGGCACATCCCCTGCACACATGGTGGGACCCTCTGCGGGCGTGGGGCCTCAGCTCAGCAGATGGGCTGAGAGAGGGAGGACTTGGGAGCAGTGCAGCCATGGGATGTGAAGCATCTCCCTTCTGCACACCTGGCTCGCTGCTGACTTCATTACAATCACCTCAGCTGCCTTACACCTTATAAAAGAAGAATGATTCTATAGCTCTGCTGAAATGCATGTTGGATGTGAACACAAGACAGGCCCAGAGCACTGCTTGCAGACACTGTGCTCTCAGGTGAGCACATCATCACCTGCTTCTCTTCTGGTGACAGAAGTGATCTGTGAGCCCAAGGGGAGAGGAAGGCAGCCGTAGGGGATGCCTCCATCCCTACTGCAGTGCTGGCAGGCACGCGGGTGGCTGTGTGTGGCCAGCAGGAGCCTGCAGCAGGCTGTGTAATGGCACCGTGCAGGGGGGTAAAGGTGAACACCAGCACACACTGAGCAAACAGGTGATGGCCTCATTAGTGAGCTCCTTGGGGCCAGAGCCTCGAGGAGGACAGGCACAGGCCCTGCACTGCAGCTGTGCCACCTGGGGGAAAGGAAATGGTGCCCTCTGATTGAAAAAACCTGATGGGTAAATGATCACCCAATCAGGTGAAAATCAGAGGACCTCAAGTGGGTTACAGCATTGAGGATTTTAGCTGAGAAGCTGTGTTGAAGTGGGAGCTTGGTTGTGAAGGCCAGGCTGGAGAGGTTAAGGCTCCTCCTGGAAAGGTGAAAGCTTTGTGCCTGCGATGCTTTGGTGGCAGCCAGAAGGTGTGAGTCTCTGGATTGATGGAGTGCTAGTGCTACCTCAGTGTTTTTGACCTGCTTCTCTTGGGAGGAGCCTGCAAGATGGGAATGAAAAATCTTGAAGTTCAACCCTGGAGAGGTAAGCTTTATCTTTTGCACTCTTTAACAATGCGATGTGTTAGTCTGGAACAAAAGCTGAACGAGGCAGTGAGGCTGAGCAGCCAGAAGCAGGGCCTGCAGCAGCAGCTGTGTTGTGCAGGGCACGGCCAGCAGACCGCCCTGCCTGCCTCCATCTGAGCCAGCCTGGGGATGGGGCTGGGCACAGTGGGGTCTGGGCGTTGGAGCTGAGCACAGAACAGACTATGCCTTAAAATGCTGCGTGAGACCTCTGAGAGGAGTTTCTGGGTGATGTTCTTTGCCTGATAATAAATAGTATTTTAACTGTTATTCAAGTACCTGGTTTGTTCTGAGCTTCTGAATTTGCTCAGTGAAGTGTGAGCATGTCCTTAAAGAGTGGTGGTTCCTTTATCCTTGCAGAGACTAAGATCATCACTTGCAACAGGGATGTGTAATGCTGTTTTGTAGGAATAACTTTCCTTTGATCTTGCAGACAGGAGTCCACAGCAGCTGCTCTGGGGTAGATAAGGACAGCCACTCTCAAGGCTGATGGTGCTGGGAGATTAGTGCTCAGGTCGCTGTGCAGGGGAAGTGTGCAGCCCATAAAGGCTCAGCAGCCCTGTTTGTGTGTGCACCTGCAGTGCTGGGGAAGGGAGCAGTCTGCTTGTGTGTCACGGCTGCAACACATCAGGTGTGGTGTAAGTGGAGAAACTCCTGCTTCTTCCACCTCCACAACTACTACTTTTTAGGGAGACTGGAAGGAAGCACTGTGACCTTGTGGCCTTGGCTTGCTGCACCTTCCTTGGCATGTGGGGCTGTTGTGAGCTGAGATCCCTCTAATGGTAGTGCTAGCTCTGCCTACAAGAAGCAGGACTTGCTTTAAGAGGCTGCCAGAAGTGTGGGTGAGACTGTGGAAATAACCTTTGCCTGTTGTCAAAGGTAGTAGGGAGTGGTGGTGGACATGACTTCACTGCACCCGCTGCTTGGTGTGAGTAACCAGTTCCATGCATTTCCATGTCAACCATCATTTCCAGATGCAATGACTAGCACGGTATTTTCCATCTCCAGATCTTGTTTGTACTGGCATGATTTAAAATACTTTGTGTAATTATAGTGGTTCCTATAGTCAAACTGCTAGAGCGATGCATTCTGCTTGGAAGTTTCTTCTTTAGCTAGTAATTTGGGTAATGACAGTAATTCAGATAATCTATCCTCGTGGCCTTGTGGCTTGCAGAAGTAAGAGGGCTTTTTTCTGTAATGCAACCATATCTTTATATAGCTCAGTGGATATCTAGTTTTCTAAATGTGTTAAAGTAAGCTTGACTGAGAAATTCCATTCCCATCACCACAAACTTTCTACTGTTACCCTTTAATGCAATCAAATAAGTGGGGAAAAAAAGGAAAGGGATGGAGAGAGGAACTTGGCAGGCAGCTGTGGGTGCATACTGACAAAGACTCCTTAAATTGGGCATGGTGGAAGAGCCCGAGGCACAGTGAGAAACCCACAGGTTTGGTGCCATGGTATGTGGCCCTGGGACTTGTGGGATGGGTGGACCCAGTGAGGCGTGCTGTCAGTGCCTGCCCACGTCTGCCCCCACGAGCTGACACTCCAGGAACAGCAGCTTTCTGTTAGGGATGGCTTCAGTGAGTGGCAACAACTTCAGGAAGCAGATGAGTTTCATTCTGACCTGCAATTCACAACACAATAAACAATTTTGTCAGCCAAACATGACAACATCTATTGAACAGAGAAAATCTTTCTGTTTCTGGAAATGTCTGAGTCCTAAAGCTGCTCTCATCTGCTGCTTAAGTCTGCTGCTGAAGGAGGCATGTCTAAATTACTGCTGGGAGAAACTGGTCAGACAGATCAGAGGCAGCCATCTCCCTTGATGTGCAATTACATGTGCTGCTTGCTTTGAGGAGAGGCCAAAGCAAACGGGAAGCAGCAATTAAGGTAGGCACCCGCAATGAAGACTTGAAATGTAGGGCAGTGTCTATCAGTCGTCACTGTACAGAAAATCTCTCCTTAATCTTCCTGAGCAGCACAGTACTTTTGAATACTGAGTAACTGTTATTTTTCCCCCAGAAGATCCTCATATGTAGAGGATGGGAGGAACAGATGTTGATTGTACGTTTTATGACAAATATTTCTTGTGAAAGCTTACCCAGTTTCCAACCCCTCCTCCCAGATTACTCTTCTGCAAATCTATGTGTGTGTGACCTGTGGCAAGTTTCAATCCTACCCTCCCCCCAGGGGCAGAGAACTGTGGCAGAAAGGTTGTCCACACCTTTGTCCAATTAACCCATGTATTTTTCACAACTGGGGGATCCTGAGTCTATAATGAAGTCTTGAGATCACTGCTGTCATACTAATGATGAATTGCCAAGAATCATTATATTTATGCCTTCAGCAGTAGGAGCAGTAAGTGCAGCCTTACTGATATTCTGTGATCACATAATGCTTTGCAGATTGCATGAAAGAACTGTTTAATACTCAGCATGTCATGTCCAGGATGTTTGTCTATAATGTATATGGGAAGTAGTGTGTTTCCTGTAGAGCAATAAAATCTCATTGTAATCTAGCTGCATTTGGAGTTGTATATAAACAGATTCATATATAAACATTTATCTCATAGGTAACCTATGTGTGGGGTTGTTTCTGCCACATCCTGGGCAGAAACAACCCCTTTCTGAAAGCCAAAATTAAATCAAATGAAATCCTGTTGCCATCTGGTTCCAGAGGCAGAGAGCATCCAACAGCCTGCTCCAAGTCCAGGTGGTAGCAGGAAGGCCAGGCTGCTTGTCTGTGATACCTGTATGGGCAGAAGAGGTGTGGAAACATAACAGAGAAGCTAGATGTATTCCACCTTTCCATGCACAAGGTTAGCTATGCCAACAGAAATACTCTATCTGGTCTACAGAAATCTGTTTTCTGGCAGAGGGAAAGTGTGCCTATTCCCTTTTTCCTCCCATCTGCTGCTCACTAGGATTTGCTTGAAAATACTGTAGGTGGTAATACACTTCCCAAAAGCTAGATGGATATTCATCTCTCAAGTTCTTGAGACAGGAGTCAAGCTAACTTAGTCCCCTTAGTTGTACACACAAGTTTAAAAATCAACACTCGTACATGTCTGTAAAGGTGTCTGAAGCACAGCAGTGGTGGGGACTGAAGCAGGCTGAGAAATGGAAAATCTCTGGCAGTTCAGGAAGGTGGCTCAACATCAGTGCAGGGCAAATAAACATCAGAAGGTTTGGAGCAAGCTCATCTGCAAGTGCTGCAAAGGGCTGGCTGTACCTGGCTCTGCAGTGTTTGGTCCTCTGTTGTTGCCCAGTGTGACAAATATTTCCCAACCAACCTGTTCCTCCAACAAATCAGACCCTACCCCCTGTGAGCCACAGTGCCTTCTAAGGGCAGGAACAGTTCTCATAATAAAGAGCAACGTTCTGCAACCAGATATATGCTGAAGTCTGTCTAGCAAATTGTTCTGCTGTATGAACATCAGCATCCCGTGTCTACTTGTGGGATTACGTGGTTTACACCACTTACACCATTTATTGGCAGTTTACAGTAAAGGTTTTACATTTGTCCCAGTGTATGCACTGAAGAGCAGTGCTTGGGAAGGTTAATTGTGGCTTGTTTGCAGTGTATTTAAAGCATGGCACTGACCTTACTCAGAATACCAGTTCTGTGTTTGATGGATCAGCTACAGACTGACCTCAGTAGCAACAATCCTCACGGTCTGGTCAGCTTTCTGTCTCGTGAGGGTGTTTCAAGAAGATATAGGTGAATCACTGTTGATATTTCATAAAGGGAAGGGAGACACATCAGGGGAAAGATTGGAGTATGTCTGACACATGGTCTGGAAGTGAAGCAGAAGAAACTGCAGTATCCTATGGTGCTGGCAGAGATGTTCTCTTCATTTAGTGTCTGAGAGGTGCTGCAGCAGAAAACCAGATCTGCTTCCTCAAAGACTGCAGCTCAATTATTATGTTCTCCAGATGGGAGAGACAGTCTTAATTTGCTGTTATTCTCACCCATCTCCCAGGAAGGAGCCTCTGTTTCTTTTAACTTTAGACTGTTACATCTTACCCAAACAACAGGTTTTTCAAGGCTTACTCTTGAGCCAGATGAGAAACATGAAACAGATGACTGCAAAATACTATCTTCTTCCTTTGTAATTAGTGCCAATGTAAAGGCTTTGAAGATGGTGCTTTGCAAGTGCTAATTAATAGGATTGTAATTGTGACTACATATTGCTACCGCGGAGGAATTGGGCTGCCAAGTGTTGCTGAAGTCACACAGCTCACAAAATGTTTTCTACTGAACATCTTGCTCTCAGCTGCCACAGGGAGAAGGAAATATCATAAAGTGGGGAAGGGTAGATACCATTTGTGTGTGCCTTGGAGTGGTTATGCTTTCCACTTATTGCTGTGATGCTGGAAGCTCCACAGCAGTTCTTCCAGCTCTTGGAGGGAGCTGGCTGTCATACCTGATTGAAGGCTGAAATAGTTGTGAGATTGTGATCAAGTGGCATACGCTGCCAGCAGACGTGGTGGAGGTTTGGGTGAATGTACTTCAGTTAGGAGCCAAGCCTTCACCCCCACCAGGCTCGCCTCACAAACATCCATCAGTGCTTCTCGTTTGCCTCTGGACCTGATAGGTGCTGCTGGACTTTGGGATTGTGCTGTACTATCCCTGTGGAGTGTGGTCTGAGCACACCCCCGCTGGAATGAGCTATGAAGTGCTTTGTCTTCCTGCAAGCCAAAGATGCCAGCTTTAAAATAAAAATCTGGAAATAAACAGTTGTGATCCACTGAAATTCATAACAAAGGACAAATTGAATCCTTCATGCTGTGTAGCAGCCATAAATAAAGGCTTTATGGTTGAGAAGTTGCAGGCAGTGTTCCAGCAAAATCGGATTTATTCCCTCCCCACCCCCTGCAGTATAAATCTCTGGAAATGGGGGTTCTGAGGGCTGCTCTAACACAACATTAACTGCAGCTTCTTAAACCAGACTCCCTGCCAGTATTTACAGTTCACGTTCTGTGCATGGTATGCGTGTATATTATTGCACCAGCTTTTACAGTTGATTTCTCAGTAGTCATGTGAAACCAAAACAACTGATGGACTGAACTGGGAATCGTTTGTGTATGACTCCAATTTAAAAAAAAAAAAGAGGGTGTGGGGAATGTCTGCCTTGTGGTTAGGGTAAGCATTGCTTGATTCAAGTTGCTCTAAGTCAACAGTGACCCAACCTCCATGAATACTGAATTACTTCTTTCCGCCCCCCAAAATCACTGGCCAGGTTTGCAGGAGAAACCTAAGAGCTGGATTTCAACAGGTGATGGTACAGCTGCAATGAGAGGAGCTTTGCAGTACCTCTGGATTCTGTCTGCTTAGAGTTCCAGCCCTGAGGTTTCATAAAATAAGGCTTTGGAGTAATTAACCCCAAGTCTTAAAACTGCAGTCAAGCCAGGCTACTCCCTATTAAGGATAAGCAATGCAATTCACTGGATTTTTAGTGAGACTCTATATTCAGGATCCAAATTTTGTTCAGTGTAAGCAGAAGGTCCCTGAGAAATGAATAGTGATATCAGAAACAAAACCTTATGCTAGTCTACTTTGGGTTAGAGAAGTATCCTGATCTCTGCTTGCTCCCTGTGTGCACAGTGTACAGTAGAAGCTGGATTCTAAAATGAGGAATTTGTTCTCAAGTATCTTTTCTGAGAGGCTGAATAGTACTTCTGCACGAGAGAGAGATGTAGAGCCAGCGACCTCTCTGCTTTTGTCTACAGCTTGTTACACACACCGAACAAAATGGCTCACGTTGTTGGGACTTGAGAAGTGATATCTTTGAGCTTTGACCCTTCCTAACAGAATCCAGATACTGCATCTCTCTGCTTCCACGTATTTTATATGAAGCACCTGACACAGCAGCAACAAATAACAGAGGAGTAAATCCAGCAGCCTGGAGCAGTTTGGTTCATTAGCCAAGCCAGAGGTGTCACTGCTAGTGTCCGGCCACTGCCAGGGCTATTGCCCATTGTGGAGAGCTCTTGCAATGCAGATGAAGGGATAAAAGACTCCTGATGCCTCTGGGGCTTTTTGTACCCTGCAACCTCAGCGACTTCCCAAACCATGGGAAGTTTAGCATCAGCCTGAAGTCCTCTGCTCGAGCTCCAGGTCCTGATACACTAAACCAAGACGGATATGCTGAGGGCCTGGGATCTCCCTCCCTTGTCTTAAGAGCTACCTAAAATAACATCATTAGGCCCAAGTTATCAGCAGCACAGAGCTGTTAAGTCTGGAGTCCCTTCAGCTTCCAGTTCAGAAAGGGTAAGTGCATGGATGTTTCTAATTACGTGGATGTTGCAGTGAGTACAGCCCCTTACCCCTCAGCTCCAGGCAGAAATGCTCCATTCCCCAAATTACTGCTGACTGGCTTGAGAGTGGGTTTTAACTGCAGAAAAGCAAAGCTGATTCTTTGAGAGTGAGATTAATTCAAGCAGCTCTGTATAGAGCCTTATCCTGAGAACAGTTAAATGCTGAACTGTGCCTGCAAAAACGGTCTGAACAATTATCCAAAAGTGTGAGGATACCTTTCTACAGTTTAATGGGATCTGAAACCGTAGCCCTCTGTTCTCCCCTTGTTTCTCCAGCATTTCTTGTGAATGAAAGGGGAAAAAAGAGAACTGATGAATATAAATCCAAAGTCAAGCTGTCTGAAGACTGGACTCCCTCTTTTATGGAATTAATTCAAACATCAAGTGGTGAACCTCACGGTATCAAAATAAGTCTCAAAGCATTAAAGCTCGGTCCTCTCCTACTGCCTGGTCAGAAGACAGCCCCTGGGGAAACAACGATGTGCACGCTGGGAAACAGCACTGTGTTATCAGAAACCTCTGATCTTTCTTTCCTGCTGGTTTACGAATACAAATTTTACTGCATTAAGCAAAAGGGAATCAGTATTTTTATTTAAAACAGAGTAACTCCAAGTGCCCTTAATAACCCATTTGTGTCGCTTGTGTACTTAGGTAATGAATGATGGTAGTATAAACTGCTCCTAGTTTTTGCCTCGAGCTCTTGTCAATCATTACCTGATAAATAAAAACTTCAAACAGGCTCCTTTTAACTTAATTGGGCAGTATTTTTCTCTAAAGGAACGGCTGGATGCAGTGAATAATGTTTGTGGCAGCTATGGAAGTCAGCAAGCAGGCTGTCTGGATGCAAACATGCGGAGGATGCAAATTCTGAACTCCAAGGATGAGTCTTTGGTTTTATTTCATCTAGAATTGTCTGTTCCCATGGCAGGCAGAGCTGCAAGGGGTGAACAGAGCTGAGAAGGAATTCTTGCAGCCCTTGGCACGGCCGCTGAGCTGCACTTGTGCTAGCCCTGCTCTCCTTCTGTTTTTAGGATCTACAGCTGATGCTTTCATAGACATCAGAGATCTTAAAATTGCACAAAGGCTCACTTCAGTCATTATCTCTTATTATATGAACCTTGGCAGCAACAGAGGCAGCTTCCTGCATAAGGACCAAAGGATCCTATTGTCAGAACTGGAGCAGATTTAAAACAGCTCAATTAAGCAAACATAATGTCCTCGAAGTCTGGCTTTGAAAGCAAGTTAAAATAACTGATCTATAAAATGTTATAAATGTGCTTTAAAATGTCATTACACAGATAAATCCAGCCGTTCTGAAGCTGGTTCACTCAAGTTTTATGGCCCTGCCTGTTTATGGCAGTGCACGTATCCACATCAAGTGTTCCTCTTCCAAAACAGTAGATGAAGAGACAAAGCTACAGTAGCAATGTGGACTGACAGAGGCTGCAATGAACTTGGGAATGGACTTTTGGCTCTTGGGCTGGGAAGGCTGCTGTGAAACCTATCCAGCAAATCGTGAGTGTTTGTGGCAAAGTTGGAAACCAACTGGTATGTTGTGATACAAGGCTGGATGTGTTGAAGTTGGTGCTGAAGCTTCTGTTGGCTGCTGCGTAGTGAGGCTGGCACTGCAAGGCATGACGATGAATTACTTTTTTATATATGCCTTTACTGGAATCACATCTGGCTAAAAATGGGTTTATGTGTGGAGAATTTGGTCTGTACTGAGAAATAGTGGAAGATCCTTCTTGTAAGGCTGATGGAGACATACAAAGCCTGGGTAGACATCAGTTAGGTCAAGAAAGGTCTTTCCTCTCACGCTTCGCTGGACTTTACATCAGAACTTCAAGAGAACTTAACTTATGAATGTATAATCACTTGTGAAAGGTGAACGTTTAACTCCAGAAAGCTGATGATTTAAGCTCCTGGATCAGCAAATGTATTTATGTAAACTGGCACAACTCTGCTCGCAGTTCAAAGTAAACAAGAACCCAAAAATTGCAGTCATGCCCCGAAGATACAAAGTTTAGTTAATACAGGAATTCAGACCATTATTTTTTTCAGCTGCCTCCATAGCAATGCAGTGTGGTATCCACAGTAGGAAACCTCCTGCCAGCAGCATCTCCGAAATATGCTAAAACAATCTAAATTAGAAAATGTCAGCTTCTTGGCTGATGTTCCTTTGGAGTTTCTTTTTTCCTTCCTTGTGCCTCTATAATTTTATTGGGATGACTAAATCTCTGAACTATGTTAGCAGTAAACAGAACTAATTTACCCCCTGCTTCTTTGAAACAGCTGCTGACAGCTGCACTATAATTCAATCATAGATCTTTGCAAAGCACTCTGCAAAACATATTCATATTTTTTCATATTCTTTCCTCTGTTGTGTTTGGACAGAAGGAGCTGCACCAAACAGTGTCGTGCTGATTTTTGTCAGTACACAGAGACTGAGCTACATGGAAACAGATGCTCAAGGTGAAATGCTGCCCGGCCAAAAAGGTTCTTTGAATGTAGGGCGAAAAACCACACAGATACACGATGTCATTGGGATATCTTTTGTAAAGTTGCAAAGATTTATTTTGCTAGTTTGTACAAAAGGCTTCTGACAACTGCTCTATGAGAAGAACCAGAAATGTGTACGCATTTTTGCCAACTGTTAATAAATATCTTCTTAAATAAGGAAACAAATGAGCTTAAGAACTGAGAATCATTTTTCCTGGATGTGATTGAAAAGGAATTCAGAGATGGAAATAAATAATTCTTCCGCTTTGTGACAACTATTTACATAAAAATGTACAAACAGTGGAGCTGATGTTAAGCCTAGCAACAGAAATCCTATTATGTAAAGAAAAAAAACAGCCAAACAGTCCCCACATAATATTTAATATATGAATCCTATACAGCGTGATACTGTGGTCCAAGTTAAAAATGCAAAACATCGATGCTGTGACCACCAACGTGGAAACAGTTGCAAGAAAAAATACCTCTTGACTACAAAATAGTGGAAGTTTAGGTCTGTTTGGCTTGTAACCATTTAGGTAGCACCTTACCTTCCTTTAGGAGGCTTACAGAAACACTGGTGTGCATACACAGACAAAGTCCAAAGATGCTTCTGACCTGTAGGGTTTCAGTGCCTTGCTCTTAGAGATGCTCTGAGAGCAGTTTTGAGTTGACCATTGTAGATGGTCTTCTCTGCAGGCTCCAGGGAGAGATGTTTGGCTTCAGCAGTCGTTGTGGCTGTGGGTGACAGCTCGGTCAGTGCCACCTTGCTGCAGGTGGGAGGTTTGCTGGAGCAGTGCAGTGTGTGTGTGCTATGGGTGGGCCATTCCTGCACATGTCTGAGTCGCCTGGTTTGGAAGTGGGGTGCAGCTGGAGATCCGAAGCCTACAGATATTGTGGAAAGATTTCCACGTTCCCATAAGCCTAATCCTGCTGCTGAGAGAACTGTTGGGAAAACACCAATCGACTTAAATGCAATTTAAGTTAGACCATCAGAAACAAGTTTCCAATTTGTTTCGCTGAGTAATTTTTTTTCCTCCTTTACTTGTTTGTTTGCTTTCTAAATGAGGCATCTGTTCTGGATTTGGTCTATGACTGAAGGAAGAGGAGCAGTGACTGGTTTCCAAGTACTCGCAGTTGCGTTCTGTTATCTTCTTTTTTTTCCCCCCTCCTCTAAGGAGGGACCTGGGGCTGAGTTCCCCCTGCAGCTGCATCACATCCCCTCGGTGCACTGAGACCCAAGGCTGGGCACTTACGGTGTTCTGGACTCATCTATTGGAGATCCAGGCTTTAGAAGTTGGAGGATTTAGGGCTGGGTATGCTGAAGTTTCTTCTGACAGAACTTTTTTCTCTCCACTAAAATTCATTCCAGTCCTGCTTTTGTCGTTGCAAGGTGTGCCCAGGTGTTCGGTCAGCTTGTGGTTGGTTACTGCCACTCTGTATCCTCATCACAACGACTTCAATCAAGTTTCAATTGCACAAATGTGATGCTTGTGGAACCTCTGCTTTTAAATGAAGGAAACGGGGTGGTTTCCTGTCCTGGTTCCAGCTGGTTGAAGTGGCTCCTGAAAATGTTGGTTCGTTGTGGGATTTTTTTGGCTTGTTTTTGCTTGTTTGTTTGTTTTCAGACACCAATAGTAGGGCAGTGTCTTCTATTGCAAACGTTGACCCTGGAAAGTAAGGTCCCCTGCAGTGTCCCTGGCTGTGCTGGAGCAGTGCTGGCAGTTTGTCTCAGCTCACAGCACCTTCCGACTCCACGTGTTTGAAAAAGCACTGGAACTTGTTCTGTCATTGAAGTCTATGGGTATCCTCCAAACAGGAGCAGGACCTTCAGCTGTCTTTCACAGCTCCATGGCTGATTAGGGTACCTCAGCTAAGCACTGGGTTTAATCCCAGATTGTTTCTTAACGTTGTGCTGCTTTCCTGTTTCAAATTCATAGCAAATTAATTCTTTCTGGTTGCTACAGGGTATTTCTTTCCCTGTTGAGAAAGAAAACAAGTATACCCCCAAAGCCTTGTTCTTTGGAGTTACTTTCTTCAGCTCTTTTGCTTGCCTGTCATAATGTTTTTTTCCTTTCTGGTTTGTCCTTTTGAACTCCGTTCCATCCAGATACAGCTTCTGCTCCTGCAATTTAACACTGGAACTTGCATCAATTAAAATTGCTTCTGCTAATGAAATTGAAGCAAACGGAGGGATGGAAGTAATAATTCTCTAACAAAATACCTGTTCACTCCAGGTATATTTTGTTCACTTATTTTATTGCAAACTGCGTTACAGGAACTACACATGCTCAATAGTCACAGCACATTCTCACTTTGGATAATTATTAATTTTTAATTCACAATCAACACTGGTGAGTTTGCTGTCTTCTGAAAGGCTTGTCTGCAGAAGTATGTGTTGTAGGAGCCAATTTTGTAGGCAGATTGGGTTTTTAATGGTTTCTCTGGCTTGTTTCAGTTTACAAGCTCATTGTCTGTAATAAACTAAAACAAAATGCTTTCAAATGCCACTTAGATCCAGAAACTGTTCCATTGTCTGAACTTTCAGAAGCCCGGTCCCCAAAACGGGGATTTTTGAAGCCCATTGCTGCAGTGCTAACCTTTTCCCCTCCCCCACACATCCGTACAGAACTCACTCTTTACCAATGACCTTTTTCTTTCCTACAAGCCTAATGGCAGCCGCATGCTCGTACCACCATGTTCCTGTACTTTTTTAAGATAACGTTGGAGCTGTCATCAAAATAGAGCACTGAGATGGCATTGAGTTGGGTGGGAGCACAGCAGGGTTTCGGCACAGTCTCTGGGTTTATAAAGTGAACCTGAGGAGTTAAAGCAGAGACATGTTAAGATTTCCTTTTCCCTTCCCCTCCCGCCCGTTTTTCTTTCCCAGGCGGCCCTCTCTCCCCCATATGCACACACAGACATGTTTTGAACACCTGGCTTTGTGTACCAACATCTCGAGATGTCCCCTGCATGTGTGGAGGCTGACGCATGAACCCAAGTCAGATCTAGTTGGAAATCTTTCAGTGAAGCAGGCTTTCATTAGAAAATTCCCACTTGTCAGAGCAGCCAGTGTTCTGCAGAAGTGTACCGGTTCCAATCAACTCCACGGGACGTGCGGGTGAGGTTTTGGGAGCAGTCCCACTGTACTGAGTGGGGAGCCCCATACCAGCAGCCCCAGAGCCGGCTGGCACCCAGGGCTGTGGGTCCCTGGCTGTCACTGCAGGGCCTCCGAGGGAAGGAGGAGAGTAAACAGTCCTCCAGGAGGAGAACGTGCAAAACCTCTTCTCTTGGATATGTGGATGCTTCTAGCTTCCCTATTGCTTTTTGCAGTGTTGTCCTTAGGTGTGCACAAGGCATAGGGCGTGGATGAAGAGGAGTGAGTGTTCTCGTGCTCCGTAGATGTGTGCAGGGGATGTGGCTGTGTCAGGAGGATGTCCCCATGTCAGCTGGGGATGCCGTGCAGCCAGGCGCTCAGTCCCACTTGAGCTGCTGTGGTGCATTGGCTTTGGCGAAGCAGCTGGGGTCCCCAGTGGTCCCCTAAAGCACAGGCACTGTGCTGTGTGGATGCGCCAGCTCAGGACTCCCATCTGGACATCTCTGCACAACTGCATAAAATAAATACACCCACAGAGCAGCTGGGCTGTGTAATTTGGGGTTTTGCTGACCCCTTCCTCAGCCTCTCCCCGTATCTCCTCTTGGCAGCAACGTGCAGAGCTGGGTTTTTTTTGAGATGCTGATAATGGGTCTCCCATCCTGCTCTTCCTTCCCCATGCAGTGGAGCTATACAACCATTAAGATGTCTATCACAGGGCCCCTTTAAACTAGAGAGAGCGTGTCAATGCTTGCAGCAAAGACAGGGTAATTCCTCGCCAACTATTAATTCAGGCCACTTGGCTAGACGTGTTTAGCCAGATGCTGCAGGCATCTCAATGAGCCAACACAGACCTTCCTTCTCTTGTTAGCTTAGAGATTTTGGGGGATGAAAACTTATTTCTGAGCAGCACCTATTAGAAATAACTCAACTCCAAGCTATGTTGCACCTACCAGTGTCTGCACAATGGCATGATTCGTTGCATTCATGTATGAGTTCAATGGGAAAGCGCATTCTCCTTCACAGTAATACGCAGCATAGCCCTCTGGAGCAATGATCCAGTCCTTGATTAATTGAAGACATGAGATTGTGGAGAAAGACAGAAATATTGTGCAGTGAAATACAAAGTAGAATGGCACATAAATCTATCAATTCCTATGTCTGCATACAATTACAGTAGCTTGCAAAATGAAAAAATCTGACATGTTGGCCCTCCTAGCGCTGTCTTGTACACCTCTAAAGCAGCTGCTCTTCCTGCAGGAGCCTTTCCCACCTTGCAGACATGTCCACGGAGCCACTGAACTTCAGGGTTAGTTTTATTATGCATGCACCAGTGTCCTCCCAGTTGCCCACCCATCGCTGAGAGAAACAAAAATACCTTTAGCCAAGCCTGAAAGAATTGCTGGAGGATGTGCTCTCAGTGCTGCCAGAAGGAAATTCAGGGGCCCTCGGTATCTCACAAGGACCTAAGCATGCTGAGTTTTGGCCAGTTTCACACCAAATAGTTGGATATCCTAACTTTGCACTTTTTCAGCATACTAAATGCGGCATGCAATTTTTTTCCCCCCAAGGATAAATAATAGTTTTACCCAAACCATCCATTAGCTTGGTCTCTCTAGCAGCCAGAAGCACCATCTGCAGAGGCACCCGGTCACACGCAGCCCTTACCTGCCACCCCAGGTCCCTGAAGCTGACGTAGAGCTCGTGCTTCTTGCAGGCTTGGCGCTGATCGCTGCTGCTGTTCTCTGTAGGGGACAGGGGCTGTCAGGATGGGCTGCCCAGCACCTCAGCACCACACGGCAGGGAGCAGGCAGCACTGCTCAGCTGCTGTGCTTGCTGATGCTTTTCTGTTTGGCTGGTTGTTTGTTGGTTTTTTTTTAAGCCATTTTCAGTCTCTTGTGCTGTAGTCATAAAATATAAACTGTACTTCTGGCCAAAGGCAGCCTGGGAAAATGCTTTTTTGCCCTTGGGTTTTCTCTGGCCTCATGTTGGCACGAACCAGATCTCTTTGATTATTGCCTACTGTATGAAAAGAACTTGTGAAAGGAGCAATAGGGGAAAAGCAGCCTTTAACTATTTCCTGTGCTCCAAGCTGTGTGAGCAGAATAGCTGCACCTTCAGGTCTACAGAGCAGAGTTGGGACACGAAGATAACATGAAATCTGTTCTTCTGTCCAGTGTGGCTGCAGTCAGAGTACAGCCTTCTCACAGTGAATGACAGTGCTTTATGGCGAAGCCAAAGAACAAAGCATGAGCTTCAGACCTAGGAGAAGTACCAGAAGATATTTTTTTCCCAACTCTTGTTGGAAAAAAAATTAATGCAGGGGCCTCAGGCTGCAAGCAGACACTGCTTGCAGGGGCTTTTCTGACCCACTCACAGAAGAAAGAAATTATTTTATCCATTACCCATTCTTTAAAAAGAAGTTGATGGATCAGTTAATAAAAATGCGCACTTAAACTGCAAAGCAACAATTGCCTGGGGAACTGCAAAACCCTGAGCTCAGACATGCAAGATATGGGAAAGCATTTTAAGAGACTCCAGGATTTGGGGTGTAAGGTACAGGAATAACACACACGTGGGCAGGTCAGAGAAGCCACACCTGTCTCCAGAGCTGCAGAAAAACATCATTAGTCTTAAGACAGGAATGACCTGATTAAACGTAGGGAGCTCCAATGTGACCGACAGGGAGGAGTGCTCCTGCAGCCCTGCAGGTTGCCCCAGACAGCCCCCAGGAAAGGAGAGTCATGTCTTCTTCCCAAGGCTGTCCTGCTCCTTCCTTCCCTTGCATGCTCTTTGTCTAGCGATGTGCTCACAGAAACAGAGCTGGAATGCACTGCTGCCCTCAGAGGAGCTAGCCCTGCGCTCTGGCTCCTGCTGGGAAGGTCACTGAGGGCCCGTTATGCTGAGGTATCTCATAATTAAACCACGTTTCTATTTTAAATGCCTGACAGTTTTCTTCCATATTAGGGAAGTGCAGCTCCCCCCAGAATAGCTGCATTTATCCTGAGCAATGAATGGGTTTTCCTCTTTTGGGACCGTTAAGCCTTTGGGTGGCTGCATTTAAAATTGCAGCTTTTTGAAAAGCTACAGTATTTCAGTTCAGATCTGCTGAAATACATTACTGTAGTGCTGATGTAATTTGCTTTAAAGTCATCTTAAATTTCAAAATAAGAGTTTATGTGGGTGATTATCTGCTTAGATGGCTTTTCTTTTTTTAGGGTTGGATTAGGACATCCCTCAGTTTTACACTCTTTCAAGGAAAAAAGTGTTGTTGTTTTTTTTTTTTTTTGTTTTAATAATCCCTAATCCCAAATGGTTTCAGACCAGCAACCAAAAACTAGCAGGAGAGCAAAGAGAGAACACTGACTATGGGAGAAACAGTTCCCACGTAGTGCTGAGTCCAGCAGAGCGTTATCCCACAGCTAGCAAGATGGCCCCAGCAAACCCCACTGTACCTGCAATGTTTGACACCCGGAAAGCTTCCTGGTTCTTTGGCGTTTTGGATCGGTTCTGGCTCCTCTGCTTCCCTCCTGTGGAGCGGATGCTGCGCAGATGAACCTCAGTGGCTTTGAAGAAGGCGACTGTGAAGGGCTGCTTGTTTTGCGGGCCGTGCCTCCCAATGAGCCCCGCCAGCTTGGGGTTGATGCTTTGCCCTTAACAAGAACACAGCATTGAGCAGGATTGTGGTAGCTTTCTATTTTCAGCAGATACTGTAAGTGCAGCAAGGGGAGAGCTGTTGTCTGGTCCAGAAGGGTGATTCCTGGGTATGTCCATCTATCCACCGAGGGCCTGGACTTAATCGGCAAAGCTACCTCTGCTGAGAGCAGCTTAGCACAGCTAACTTCATTTTATATCATGTAAAAGTTACATAAAATACTCCTATGTATAATTATTTTACCCTAAATCCGCCTAGCATTAACTTCTCCTACATTCTTTATAGGGGTTTCATTAAGTTCACCAACCTATAATTTGAAGTGATCCTATAAAAGGAACCATAAAACTCAGCCCATAGGAACACTAAATGCCCACTGGAAGGTTATTAACTTAAAATAAAAATGCCTTGTATGAAATGCTGTTCCAGATATACTGCAGCTGAGAGAAACAAACATTGAGATGTTCAGATGCGTGTCACTTATTGATGTATCTCAGCACTACTGTACCCAACAAGCTTGTTTCAAAGCCATTCATCACCACGGGTGCTTCCTTCATCCCACCCTTTTGAAATTAATTTTATTTTTGTTGAAAGCTCATTAAGTGGTTTTCTAATTAATCAATTGTTTACAAAGGAATGTGAGAGGTTCAGGGTGGGTGAGGGGACCTCAGATCCCTGCCATCCATTCCCTGGGCAGGGCACCAGGACAGGTCAGGCTGAAATAGCAGAAAGTCACGTTTGAAGACATGTATGTGGACACATCAACTTCTTCCCTTTCAGCCTAAGCTCCTCTCTGGAAACTTGTCCAGTTTTCATTTTAAATATTTGAGGCCAAGCACACAAAGTGCTTAACCAAGTCCCTAATGCTGAACAGACAGGTAGTTCCACTCATCCCTGGGCTTTGCCAGGTCCAGGCCTTCCTTCCTGAAAGCAAACTCAGCTGAAGGAGCCCCGTGAATACTGTTCCTGTGACAAATCTTTCTCCTGCAAGGAAGCCTTTCTGTTTCCTCAAGTTGTTTCACCTGCCAAGTACCTCTATGGCTGTGGTTTTTCCAGGGTAAATGATTTCACTTTCACAGTGCATCTGGAGGTTAGGTCGGTGGTATGCAGTGATGTTTCTGGACTTCACACAGAAACTTCAGTCTAATGGGTTTTCATCAGTACAATAAGTAGCATCTGACCAGTGAATTCCTTATTTAACACAAGACCAGTACTGTGGCAATGCTTTCTGAAGGGAAAAGAGGCATGTAATGCTCTGTATGAGAGTGTATTTCCTTTTATTAAAAAAATAAAAATAATAAAAGGAATTCATTTCATTAAAAAGGAGTGGAAAAATCCACTCTTTGGGTGTATAAGAGTGTTAGAACCAGATATTGAGGTTAAAAATGAGGGCATGTATGTAAGTCCACTATAGGCAACGAGAAATGTCTCCTAAGAGAACTAAAGCTGTGCTCTTGAACCAGAAGGCAAAGCCTTACATGCTTTTGTGAAGCTGCTTTTTAGTACTGTCATTCATGGGATCTCAAGCAGCAGCCTAAGTAAACCCAAGGTGCAGGCTGCTGCTGCCAAGCGAGGCAGATGGGAGCAGGGCTGAGAGCTCACTGCAGGCTACTGAATCACTCCAGTACTTGTCTTGCTTGCTGCTTAAGCCGATTCCCATTTTCTAAGAGTAAAATCCTACTCCACGTTTCCACCTTATTCATATGTGTTCATATTATTTGGCAAGGTACTCATGATGTCTTTTTTTTTTTTTTTAATGGAAACTGTGCTGGTTTCATGGTTGGAGATCTCTATATTTAAGTACAGATACAAAAGGAAAGATCTTTCACTGAGAGCTTTGGGGGCTGCCCAAGCACACGGCGCTCCAGCAGAGTCCTGCTGTGCTGTCAGTAGATGACTTTCATGTGAAATCCAGGTGTAAAAGCAGCTTTCTTGTCAGTGCACAGTTGGTCTAAATCCAAAACAAAACCTGGGGGGCAAGGAAGGATGTGTCCTTGCCATCCAGAATAGAAAGAAAAATTCACATGCACGGTGCAGAAGTGTGAGAGCAGAAATATGCTGCCAGGGGACTTGGTTACAGAAGGCAAGCAGACTGCCAGGCCCTGTATCTCCACATTTACTTTCTGAATGCTGCACTTGGCTTTCCTAACTTCGGTGACAGGCTGATTAAAGTATTCTGTTAATCTATTTTGAGAAAGCAGCAAGTTATTTTTTACATTATTTCAAACATGTTTATAAACACAGCTGGATTTTTCAGGAGTGTAAAGAGAAACCAGATTCCTGATTCGTGTCCAGTGATACAACAGAGGAGAATGCACTTATCGTTGAAACTGAGATTTTCTGGTTTTGAAGGCTAGCTCTGGTAAATTTGGCTTATGCTTTTAAGGGCCTACTTCTGACTGCTCAGCAGATCCTGTGGCTGTGTGTGTTGTTGTGTTTCCCTGTGTGCAGGACCCCAGAAAGTCAGCACTGAAATCTGCAGCCTATTAAAAAAGACTGCTACTTGAGTTTCTCCTTAATAATAAGAAAGGGGCTGACCTGCACTGCAAAAACACTAGGGCTAAAACTGGGCTAAACAGTGATCAGGTGTTCTGAGCAGAAGAGTGTGAGAGTGATGCTGTAGTTATCTATAAGAGAGTTTTGAGATATTAAGCATACCTCCAGCTATTGTTTTTCTCGGGGCTCTAGACTGAATCTTTATGGTTTTCCTCTGATCCTGAATTGCATGAATGTGCCATGACTCTGGACACATCTGTAATCCCAAGCATTTCCTTTAGGAGGCAAACTGGAAACCGAATGCAAAATACTGCCTACTGGAAATGTTCAGTGTTGTATAAAAATGAGCAGCAAATGATACCATAGATGAATATCTGGAGAATGAAAGTCTGTTATGCTTAGAAAGCTGTATTCGGACTGTTTATAATGGCTCTCGGTTGGGTTTTGCCTAACCTCCACTGTAGAGCAGCCAGTTTCAGATGGTCCCAGGTCCTGGGAACCCTTCAGAGCACCCAGGGTACTTTGGCTTTCTTGCACAAGTCTCCAAGTGAGCATTAGGAATTTCAGCTTTCGAATAAAGCAGCACGGCTCGTTAGTGAAGACCTAGTTAGGAAAATTCCTATCCCAATTCCAAACATCCTTTCTGAAGATATCTGAGAGCCAGCTTTTCCCTTCCATTCTCAATCGTCACAACTGCAGCTGCAGGAGTGCAGAAGCGGTTCTGTTGTGCTCTGTTGCCAGCAGTGTAGATGTAGCTGTGTGCACGATCCAATCATGGTAGTGCTGACGTGACTGCACACAGATTACCTATCTGCTAAAGCATTCGAGTACATCCTAAACTGAAATATGTCTTTTTCACATGTTCAGCAAATTAAGGGAGCATATTCTCATGAGGTCCTGTTCGAAGGACAGAATACTGAATGCTTTCTCCTTAGGACTGCGTACTCCAAGCAGATATTCAGTGGCATTGCTTGAAACTCACCATCTATGCTTTCCACAGAGAGCTGCAGGCCGAGGTTGTGCTGTGGATTCACCACCCAGTGATTACTGGTTGCAGTGATGTCAAACACCAGCCACCCCTCTTCCGCAGCCCAGATCGTTCGAGAGTCCAGCAGGAACAAATCCGAATCCCTGAAAAGAGAAGAGTAGCTCCCAGTTAGCTGCACTACCCCTGGGACCTCAGGGGGCATCCACATACATGCTTTATGCTGCGTGCTTTCAGCAGCAGACAGGTTATGCTGGAGCTGGGCTGGCATGCTTTCCTCCCTAATCACCTTCATATAAAGTGCTTTTCTCCTCTTCAAAAAAAAGGGAGGATGGGTTGAAGCAGAGTTGAGGGGGTTTTGGGTTACTTGGCTGCTGCAGTTAACCTTAGAGCTGCTGATGCGACTTCGGAAAAAAGGCTTGCCAGGCACAGATTTGCAAAATTATTGTTTGCATATGCAAACCTAGTCATTGGGCAGACAATGCTGCTCATTATCCTTTCCACACATCATTTCCTGACTTTTATGCATAATTGTAGCACTAGTGCAAGCCAGCTGGAACACTGTCGTGCATATATTAACATATGTAATGGTTTTTTAAACTTGTTCATCTGAGGTTACAGATAATTGATTGAGGCAATAGCCCTCTGCACAGTCACAGCTTTGCATTGCATTGGGTGGCCCTTTCCTTTCTGTTTGATCCTTAAAACGTTAAAAGACCACTACTGGATGATTCTGGTTGAAGAACTGAAAGCAGGTCAGGAATAGAGAAAATTACATGCATTTAAAAAGGGTGAAATCATTCTGGATTTACAAAACATTTCCTGGCAGATTGCTGTAAAATTAAAATTGAAGAAAACACAGGTTGTGCAAAGGAAAGAATCTTCTCTTATCAGAAGCTAAGAAAGAGACACAACTTGTTGAAAACAGTAACAGAATTGGATTGCTTCCCTTTCACAAAGAGCTGTACCAGAAGCAGCAGGGTGGAGGTGTCCAGACAAGTCCTGCAAGGGCTGCTCCTGTCCACGCAGTGCACAAACGTGATAACTTGTTTCAGTGCAATGATATCCTTTTGAATGAAAATATATCCTTGGAAAACCCTTTATTCCTGTCCTCGGAGCTAGAAGAAGGCCTTACTAATTTTGTCACTATTGATTTGTCAGTGCAAATACTTATTTATTTGACTTAGTTTTCTCAGTGGCTCTCGTTTGTACGGAATAAGGAGCGATCCAAAGTGAATCAGAGAAGAGCTGTCAGCATAGAGGCTTTTCCCTTTCAGATTTTAGTAATTATTTTCCCTGTGAGATACAGAGAAATTAGAAGCTTTTGTCCCACACAGCTGACTCAGAACAGACGGAGTGTTATGGCCGTGTTCCTACTACCTAGCTCTCCTCTCAACCTTTGTGGGTGAGGGCGTGTGGAGGATGATGGCTTTCCTCTGTGAGTTCAGACGTCACTGCCTCTGGCTCTGGGCTGGCTCTCATGGAACTGAACTTCTGAGCACCGAGCAGGGCTAACAGGATTCTGTCCTTTGCACTCCAGTGCATGACACTGTTAGCCTGTATCTGCCCGTGCTGCTTGTGACAGCCTGGGGGCTGCAGGGGCATCCTGGGTCAGCTCAGTGCACAACAGAGAGCTTGCAAGAGATGCTCAGTGGGTGTGGGATTGAGGTAGTGACTGCAGCGCTTCCCTTTGCCCAGCACTTCTGTGCCTTGCTTTCTTTTCAACAAAGTTTTGGTTTGTGGAATAAGCCCTGTGTGAAAACTGAACTTTGTTTTCTTGCCAGGACATAGGGGTTCCTACACAGAGTGCTTCTGCAGATGTTCGTGCAGCCAGGGCTTAGGAAGGGGCTGTGGGGAGAGGAAGGAGAGGCTCAGCCCAGGTGTGGGATTTGCTCTCTGAAGCTGTCAGCTCTGCTGGGCACACCTAGGGCAGCCAAAAACAGAGATCATGGATACCCCCCTTCCTCTGTGCCTGTGATAGTTACATGAAAGCACGATGCTTGAGCTCAGACCTGGTGGGGTGCAGATTTCCCATGGTCTCATCCCCACCCAGGAGCAATGGCTGTGTTCCCACAGTGCATGACACAGCCGCACGGACACCTCCCGCCCTTCCCTGTTTACAACATGCTGAGCAGAACGCATCCCAGAGGAGCTGGAGATGAGGGAGTAGTACGAATTGGGCCATTCCGATGGCTGAGTCCAAGTTTCCAGAAGTGAAGAGCTTTTATATTCACATACTGCATCATTTAAGCATGGCCCCTGACTGGAACTCATGATTCACACAAGGGTTAGTTAATAGGGACTTGGCTTGCTTGGTTTTTCTCCTTTGTAGTTTGCAGGTTGAAGATAATAGCAATAATGATGTATATTTATATTTTCTAACTTCTGCTCAACTGCAGTGTTATTACTCAGAAAAACCAGCCTTTAAGCCTCCCATGCTGACATGATGCAATCAGGGTAACCAGACAACATGAGGCATCAAGTACCAGGGTGAGTCAGGCTGGGAAATTGTATAATACATTTGTTTTCCTGTAGTTAGAGCAATGTGCAAACAATAGGCCTGCAGGGGAAGCCCAAAGTGAGAGAGATCAAAGGGACCCACTAAAGAGAAATGTCCTTCCCACGCACACTTGGAACATCAGGACCCAAATAATCCTCATGTCAGATGCTCTCTGGAGGAACTCAAGCACCCCTGGACCTGTACTGTCCACTCTGGCCCACAAGCAGCATTTGGGGTTGGGATGCCACACCTGCCTGGCCTTGCAAGCAGAGCATCTGATGCTCCTCAGGTTGTGGTGCCTGAGGTTCCAATGCAAAGAAACCTGTTCTGCTCAAAAGAACAACCTCCCTTTAAGTGAAATGCCCTGCTCCCTGAAGTCTTATGGCAAAACAGTATTGAATCACTAGCTAATAGACAGCGAGCCCTTCAGAATCAGTGTTGGATAACTGTACGGAGCACAGCACAGAAATTGTTCTACTCAGTCTTAAATTTGTTCTGAGGGCTCCTGTTTACTGAGCAGTTGTATGAGTTAGTGCTAGGTAAGTCTAATATGACTGGTCGTGGTGTTTGATTTGAGATAAAGATCTAAGTGCAAGGGGAAAAGGTTTCTGGTGCACATCTCACCCACTGGTACCTGACCTAGCAACTGTGTGCATACGTAGAGCCTTCTTGGAGCAGGATCAATAATGGCTTTACAACCAGGAGGCAGAGGTGCACTTTGGTTCCTTGTACCTCTGTTCAATCCCTTAATTGGAGAAATTCAGAGCATGTGGGAAACTTCACTGAGCCTTCTATCAGGTCAGCAGATACAGAAAGGAACGTGATTCTCATTTTACAGAAAATTAAGCTGGGACATGGAAATGTTAATGTCTAGATTAGAGTTACATAAATGACGAAATCTGGATCCAGACCACAAGTATGTTTTGTTGAGACCACATCAAAATAGCTCAGCATTCAAAGTGCTTACATCAGTGGGAGTGTCAAAGCTACTAGAGATGATAAAACTCAGGGCTTTCAGCTCACTCAGGCCGAACAGTATCGCACTGTGATGCAGCCAGAGCTGAGGACAGGAGGTTGGCACTCGTCTGCTGATTGCTTCTGTAGTGCTGGTGCCGGATCCCGGAGAGGAGATGCACCTCCCCTTAGAAAGCACAGCTCAAAGTTTATCCGCGGGTCATATAATTGCTGTGTGGTCTACAAATGTCCTTCGCTAACTTGGTGTTTCTGGACTGAAGGTTGAATAACAAGTTTTGCAAAGTGAGGCTGCCAGGGGAGGATGCGCCTGAGATTGTGTCTGGAAAGCAGCTGGAGTTATGGATGTGGAAGGGCTGAAGCTGCTCCTGGGCAGTGTGAGCAGGAATGAGGACTGGTGGCACAAATGGGAAATGCTGGAGGCACAGATACGTTCAATGTCTTACTGACTCAGCATGTAAACCACAGGAGCATAATCCTATCAACTTGACTGGTATTATAAGGAGCTCTTTAGGTCACTGGCATGGTGCAAGCTGGCAAATTAACTGAAAGGTAGCCCAAAGGCAAAGCTGGCATGGGAGCTGTGGGCAATTCATGTCCAGGTTTGACCAGTGGAGGCAGAAGAAGGCAAAAAGGGCATCCCGGGAAGGGGAGGGGAGGTCTGGGGTTGGAAGACATCTGTTTGGATTAAAAAGCTGCAGTATCCAGATTCCAGTTTGCTTGGTGTCATTGCTTAAAGTTGGCTGCAGCTGTCCAAAGACAAGCTTAGGAAAATATTTTTCAGACTTTCCTACTCTGAGAGGGCCCCAGGATCTCACTGGGCCTCTCCCTGGCACATGACGACACAAACCCAGTGCAGCCCTCCTCCCACACCACCCCAGCATCCCCGGCCCTTCCTTCCATCACACTCCCTCCTGATAAAAGCCCTCTTGTGCTCCCAGCAGAGCAGCCTGGGGCTTCCCCAGGTGAGGGCATGGCCCCAGCAGGGAGCACACACTGCTGGACGTGGTATCCGAGGGTGTGATGGTGGTAAGACAGATCTGTGTACATCCTGTTGAATCTTGAGAGAAATAAAATTAATTTAAACATTTCGACAGATTCTTAGTTCTGTCTCAAACATCCCCACTGCTGTTCTCCCTTTTCTGTGTAGTATTTGAGAAGGAGATCTAGGTTTCAAAGACTGGTTAAAAGTAGCAGTGGGAGAGTTTGGTACAGAGCCCATGTGAAGCCCTTTGTACAAACAGTGCTGAGAGAAATGAGGTTACGTACGTATGTGTGACACTTCATATACAGATGTTTCTGCTCAGCATTGAATCACTGTTCGTGCATCACTTAGCTGAGGAGGAGCCCACTGGAGGGTGCAGAATGCCTCCTGCAGCTCCTCGAGTGCCTGCGAAGAGCTGTGCCTGCTCAGTGAGCTCAGGGCTTGTCCAGGGGGGTTTTCAGGCTGCAGAGGCTTTTAGAGAAGATCTGAAAGAGACAACTGAATGCAGCTCTATCTTCGGAGGGCTTCAGGGTTTCCTTGATCGAGTTCCCTTGCTGCTGTGCCCAAGAATGTATCAGGATGAGGATGGTTACTGACCTATGTGCAGACAGATTACACACAAGAAAGATCAGATCTGCTGCCAGTACTTTTCTAGATGCTGTCAGAGTACCTGCAGGTGCAGTCCTGGTGCTGGGACGCTATAATATTTCTTCACAGCACAATTCCTAGAACATTCATACTGCTATTTTATAAAGCTCCAGAAAGAGGCACATCAGCCTCACCTGCTGGGTGAGCCCAAGCCCATCTTAGTTACTAGAATTACATGTTTCAACCCACCAAGTGAGAACAGCTTTCCATGAACAGGGGAAAGGGCTTTGGAGAGGAGCTCATGTTTGATCTAGGAGCAGAATTGGCGTAGTTTGAAATACAAACTGAAGTGTTTCAGCTGCAAGTCGACTCAGGAATGCGTAGTGCAAGATCTTTTTTTTCTGTAGGGTTGGTAAATTGAGCGTTCAAATCATTCACTGCCTTTGAAGCCTGTGAAATCCACAATGGCCACAAAGCAAACGTGTAGCAACTACCTTACGACTACTAAAGGCTGGTCAAGTACCTGGCTTTATTCCTTCCAGTAACAAAACTCCCATCCACTTCAAAGGGGCTGGGTTTTACCCCACAGTGCAAGTGCTGGGTTCGCTGAAATTGAAGATGAAAGTGGGGTGAGGTATGTAAGCTTTGGAAGGTGAAGACAGATGAGCAAGTTTGAGCTCTTGATGTTGATGGGAGCTTCCTGCTGCCATTAGTTCCCACTGGCAAGGTTGGTGACCCCAAGCAGGACTCCAGGTCCCACTGCTCAGTGCCTTCCTCAGCCCAATCACTGGCTTTATGAAACTCTTTCCCAAGCTTTTGGGTGAGTGAACCACGAAGACCAAACAGAAGTCAGACATGAGTCACTGGACTTAAAGCTGTGCACACAAAAGCTCTGAGATGTTATTTTAGTCAAAATTTCAACTGTTTTCTCAGTGTTTATTATATTAAGAACGTTTTGTTCACGAATGTACTTGTTTGCTTAAAGTGAATAACTGCTGCTTTGTGCCTAAATAATGCTGTACCTGCTTTTTATATACAGGAGACATTGCTAGTTTGAAAGGTTTGCCTTGCAATGAATTCACAGATTTGGAAAGACCAGAAAGGTTTGATCACTTAAGCCTGGTTGCCTATAAACACCTGTGTTTATAGCTTCAGACTGACAGAGATAATTTATCTTAGTCAAAGTCCTGCTACAGAGGGTGGAGCAGTGCTCCTCGGAGTGAGACGCATACCTGCCCACGACTGAGCAGGCAGACAGGCAAGAGCTTCCATCCTGTGTGCAAGTGTCAGTATAGTGGGAGAGTGTTTCAGAAACAGTCTGCTGTGGGTGCAGCCATCTATGTGTAAAGACCACCTATGCCTGTATTTTCACCCACGGTGAATCACAGACAGACTCTGCTGGTTAGATACCTGCCAGCCTGCCCGAACTCGTACAGTAATTTATTGTTGAGCTGCTAGTACTTACGGTTTATTTGAACTGAGGGCACACCAGCACACCCTCAAAACTGGAGGCTTATCTGAGGTTTAACTGAAAACCAAGCCTTCGGCACATCCAGTGGTCCATAGTTGGTGAGGGGCCTGGAGCACAAGTCTTATGAGGAGCGGCTGAGGGAGCTGGGATTGTTTAGTCTGGAGAAGAGGAGGCTCAGAGGAGACCTTATTGCACTCTACCACTTCCTGAAGGGGGGTTGTGGTGAGGAGGGGGTAGGCCTCTTCTCCCTGATAAGTAATGACAGGACGAGAGGGAATGGCCACAAGTTGCGCCAGGGAAGATTTAGATTAGACCTCAGGAAGCATTTCTTTTCTGAAAGAGTGGTCAGGCACTGGAATGGCCTGCCTAGAGAGGTGGTTGAGGCACCATCCCTAGCGCTGTTCAAGAAGCGTCTAGATGAGGTGCTAAAGGACTTAATTTAGTAGTTGGGTAGAGATAGTGATAGGAGGATGGTTGGACTAGATGATCTTATAGGTCCTTTCCAACCTTATGAACTTATGAACTTATGAACTCTTCATCCTCAGGGAAAAGATCCTCAGCCAGCCTCAAGTTTGTCCTTCCAGCTGAACGCAGTGCTGCTCTGGGGGCCTAGAAGCCATCCCAACCTCTCCTGCTGCAGGAGGAGCAGTGAATGCTGCAGCTGCCTCGGGCTGCCCCTAACAGGGTACTTGAACACAGAGCACTCCGTGGGAGAGCACAGGCTTGGAGAAATTCTAGGTTTTCAGACCTTGAAAGGCAATTCAAGTAATCTGCTGTGAGATGCTGCTGCCATTTTATCACCCTAAGAGCACAGGGAGAGGGAAAACCATTTGCTGCTTTGTTGGCCAATATACCTGCCATGCTCTAGGGAAAAGAATCAACAAAGAAAACACAAGGAAAGGTTTTCTTGCCTGGGGGCAGGGGGAAGAGTTTGGCTTTGTTTTGTTCCTGTTGCTAACAACCTCGGATGGGGCTGACTTTCCAGCCCGCTCAGGATGAGACAAACAGCCAAGAAAGCATCAAAGCGAATGGGTGTTTTTTGATCAACACTGGAGAGAGTTTGTTTTCTTTCTCCACTTGCCCAATGACACACTCACTTGGATGACTGGTCTGTGACAGAGCTGGTTGGAAAATGTCAGTGGAAAAATGCAGAAAAAGAGCAAATATTTTTACAAATGCTAGTGACAATATTTTTACCTTTGGTCAATCCAAACCAACAGGAATATTTTTTCAGCACAAACTGTTCAAAACTCAACACTGCCTGTGCCAAAATGTATGCAAAGGGTGAATATGCATGAACACTCATTAAAAAAGATGTTCCTGTGGTGAATATGATGCAGTAAAATTGCATCTAATCTTGTAGCTGGAACATCTGTATAATTAGCAAGATTCCTCACCTCTTCCACCCAGCGGTTCGTGTAGATGCCTGCCCTTTGCAAGCATTTTTTCCTTTAGGAATAAGAACTTGTGGAGGAGGCAGCTCACAGAAACACTTGCTGCTCCAAGCAGTTGTATCCACGTAGCCATCCCCCAAAGGGACACTGCAGGATATTTTTAACAAACCTGAGGATGTATCATCTTAAAATCAGGATGACACTCAGTCCCATCAGATTTCCTAGTGAGCAGCTCACTAATCAGGATATGAAGGAGAACTTCCCTGGCATCAGTGTGATGAGCAAGGACATTTGCTCCAATAATATTTTGGCAATTCCCTTCAGGCCTGGCACACTGAGCATCTGCCAGCACATTTCCTTCTGCTCTTCCCAAGTGTGAAAAGTTCCCCCACGGGTTTGTGTCTTCATGACCTACCCAGGAAATACAGCAAAGGGAGGCTCCTGTCTCAGAAGGGGCCAAAGATGGAGTGAACTTTGTAGCAAGAGGAATCTAAGAGGTCTGACGCAGTTCGTGCGGTGTTGCTGTCTCCTTTTAGAGACCCTACTTAAAACATACAGGTTATCACTGTTTGATAAAAATAGATTCATACTAGCACAGTCCTCAAAGCCCCGTAAATAAGCGTTGTTAGAAATGTTGAGAGAGCCAAGAGTTTTGATCCACGCATCAGTATATAAACACACAACAAAGCCTGCTGAATGTCTCACCATTTAAAAATGTTGATAAGGTCTCCTGTCGTATTTTAATGAATCAGAAATGCAAAACTATTTTTTTCCATTTTTATTGCCTCTTATAAAACTATAAAGCCAGAATCCTGATTGCACTATTGTTTCTTGCCATTTTAGACTTTCTCCTTCTTAAATCCCTTGTGTTTCTCTCTTCATAAATCCTAATTAAGACTGTAGCATTATTACCTTGTATTTAGTGGTCCTAAAGAATAACTTCTGACCAGCATGTGACTGTGAAAAATTTCGTGTAAATAAATGCAATCTCACTTTTGGTAGGAGATGTATTTAGAAGAAGTATGTGCCGCCAATGAAACTAAGTGCTTTTGATAAATGGTTTGACATTGCTGATTAATTGGAACTAAAAACAGATGAGAAAATTAAACATATGTTCTTATTCAAGTTCCCTGAAGGATTTGTCAGGGAGCTTGGCATACACTAATAATTGCTTGGAATGGATTTAATAGCTCATCTTGTAGTTTTGCACACGCAAAACAATCACTCAATATAAAGAGTGTGGTGTCAACTGTCTTTGTTAATTAGGGATCTCAAACGCCTTTGGTAAAAAAGGTTAGCAATTAAGCTACAATTAGAAAGGAAGCATTCAGATGTGGTTTAACCACCTCGAGATCCATAGGCAGCAAGAGGAATAGGGCAGGTCTTCCAGAAAGCTTGAAATACTTTGCACCCGTGGTCTCCTCCTGCCCCAGGACACCTTCACCCCGTGCCCCTGGGGCCGAGTACGCCCAGCAGCAACGTGCTGACGTTAGCACTGAGATTTCACCGCACAGCCCTGGTGCCTGAACCCCTTTTGCTGATGGCATCGATTTATCTAAAAGCATTGCTGTAACCCTTTGAAGGAACCTGCTGCTCTTGGGCCTTCTCAGGGTTTCCCTGTGGGTCACTCACCTTCCTGGGTGCTCCTGGAGGACCTGGTAGACGCTAATCTGGAACGTTTCATTATCGAAGCGCTCGCGGATGTAATCTTTGTATATCCTGAACTCGGCAGCCGTCACTGCTTCCCCCTCTGGGATTCTGGAGAGATCAAACCTGAACTCTCGGTAGTGGCAGCGCTGATGGTGAAACTCTCTGTCATGCTCCACTGAAACAGAAAAACAGCCCATTAGCCACCTGCTTTGTTCCCTTTCCCCTCACCATCAAACACGCTTGTGAGTTGCCACAACAGAAAAGGGCAAGACTATCGGATTGCAGCATCTCATGCCATCCTTTGGTTTGATAAAGC
The DNA here is from genome assembly GCF_038088225.1 of Cyrtonyx montezumae. Classification (NCBI taxonomy): domain Eukaryota; kingdom Metazoa; phylum Chordata; class Aves; order Galliformes; family Odontophoridae; genus Cyrtonyx; species Cyrtonyx montezumae. The sequence goes on along the minus strand of NW_027072100.1, from coordinate 12,017,352 downwards.
ACGTAGGAAATACAAGACTTTATCTAGGCTACTGTAAGCATAAAGACGTTTGCTAGAGTGCCTTTGAAACAGTTTTACAACTGCCTGGTGCAGGTGAGTGTTGTGTTCTAATGATTGTGGCGGCCCCGTGCTTAACAAGTGACTCTGGATATCTGCCACTGATAACAACCAGAGTGCTGTGTGAAGAGGTGGAAGAACTGACAGGGCTTTTCAGGAGAGCTGGTCCTCAGCCTGACTCCTCCTCCCGAGGAAAACACACACATATACCCACACCCATGTACACCGGTGTGCAGATTCCGGTCTGAGAGGCTTTTCATGCCAGTGACCCACATTTGGTGCCAGTTGAGTTCATTACATACGCTCAGTGCCACTCCAAGGGATGAAGATTTCATTTTAAGGCCCCTGAGTGGCAGATCCACCGCCCGCCCTGATGGGCCCACAGCACTGCTTGAGCCTGCTGGGGCAGAGGGTCAGTGGTGGGGAAACAAAATTCTGGGGCCGTCCCCCAGCGAGGGGAGGAGAGGTGTCAGTGCCCCATCCAAACACACAAAGCGCAGCACCGTTCATCGGACAAACTCCAAATTAAATAGACAAGCTGGACAAAGGGAAATGGGGAAACAGAGGTATGAGGGGACGGGTGGATTGGCCAGAGGTCACACCGCGCATCGTTCTAGGAGCTGAGGCTTGAAGCAGGGGCTTCCCGTGTGTCCTGGTCCTGTTGTCTGTCCACTTGACCTCCCTGCAGCTCGACTGCACAATTCAAGTAGTTAGCTCTGAGATTTTCTTGGCAAAGAATGCGTGTCTTTCTACAGGCCTGATTCTCTTCTGGCAGCAGTAAATCCATTGTGTAAATCCACTGACTTAAATGGAATTACTCCTGAAAAAGAGGAGTTTCGGCCCGAGTTTGGAAATTGCTATTTAAACATACAGCACCGTGCAGCACAGACAGACACGAGGGCCCCCCCGGCAGCAGGGACAGAGGGGGGGGGCCCGCAGGACCCCAGCAGGGTCAGCACTGCTCTGCTGGCCGACACACAGCAGTTGGCCGCGGGCGCTTCCTCCTCTCGCACATCATCGCTGCGCGGAGTCCAGGGCTCGTCGTTTGCCACTGTATGATTGCTGCTCAGGGAAATCCTTCAGTGCTCTTGCTAATAGCTGGAATTCATCTTGGAGGAGGTTTTTTTTTTAGGTATGAAACCCCTAAACTTTCCAAGACGGAGGCGATTCAGTTCAGCAAAAGGTTTTATAGTTTGGGCAGCCTTCGCTTGCGCTGAATGAATGAACAAAGTGATTGTTCCGCCCACAGCTGTAACGCGTAGCGCAGCCTCGGGAACATCACCTCTCCTCTCCTACCCTGACGTGTGAGAATTGGGAATAGTCACCAACTTTTGTAAAGCACTTGGCAGGCTAAAACTGCCCTGTAAGTGCTAGCAACGCTATTAAATACGCCTCAATCCCTTTCCTCCAAAATATTTGCAGCAGAAAAAGGCACAACGAGTATGATTTCAGTCTCAGCGGAATTTGTTTGCACCTAAATTACAGAGGAGTGGAAAAATATTTTACTATGGAATATCTCCTTTAACCACAACTATAGGAGAGTGACTATAATGTTGTGTGTTTTTAATTATATTATGGATAACATCACCAGCAGGGTGGATTACAGGCCGGTCAAACTGTAGCATGTATGGCTATGTATATGCTTCCAAAGACATGGGAAGGCTGAATTTTCGGAGTACACGCATGATGACAAATACATCAGCCAGCAGTAACCTTCAGCTACACACCACACAAAGTCTGACAACAGATGCATGAAGTCAGAACTTTTTTGGGTGCTGCCTGAGTTCACAGTGATTCCTACTGCACAGCCCTAGAAAAAATGTGTCATAGTTGTATGAGAAATTAATGGCCAGGGTCATAAAATAAAAAGCCCCGAAGTTTGAACTTTCCCATGCTTTGCAGATGTTTCGTTATAGGGTTCTGGGCTGAGCCATCTTTAGTGTTAAAGCAAACATTCCTGCGGCCATAGTCATTAAGATCATGAAAATATGTGGATATGTAACTGAAGAAAGAATCCCAAGAAACCCTTCAACTCAGTGTTTATTGTTTTTCCTCTTTTTCTCTGCACTCTGGACCTATCTGCTGACCCAGAAGTAACAAATCCTTTCAGAACTAATTTATGAGAAACACTGACCCTGAATCAACATCTGTTAGATGACTGCAGTAAATCTTATTACATAATTAAACAGCAAAATCTATGTTAAAATAATGTTAAGGGTCTGACTCGAACCCATAAAAGCAAGACTCTTCATTACGAGGACTGAAATCCTATCCTTAATTCATGCTGCTGTGCTTTGGTATTTGTGAACATATGGTACAGTATATATGATCGTGCACTTTTTGTAGTCCCCAGTAATACGTTAAGCACAGCAGCACGAGGTAACAGGGGAGTGCTCAAGAAGGCCGAGTTTCCTGGGTTTGATGGGTGTCGGTCAGAGCTTTGACAGCTCTGCAACCAATTAATTACCTGAGGAGTCTGAATAGGGCTGAGGGGCATTTAAAGAGAGGAATGGTATTTCAAGAGTTCAGTGAAACAATCAAGAGAATTGCTACAGCTCCTTGGATATGGCTGTAGTTTCTCTGTTACATCTATAAAATCTGTGATCCTTATTGACACAACCAACCATAACGAGAAGCTTTTGGTCATTCGTGATGGAGTTGAGGTTGGTGAGCTGTTATGTGTTAAACGCTCCTTTAAAAGTCATCACACAATTCGATTGCTTGCTGGTTATGGTTAATGGCCCTTCTGCCCAAAGAACTTGAACTCATGTTTGTCCTGGGCTTTTACAAACCACTACCACCCAAAGGCTGCTGGTGAATGGTTCTATCCCAGTTCCCAATTTCAAACACTGGAAACTCCAGCTCAGAAACTGCCACAGCTCCAATGCCTTGGCAGGGCAGCTGCTTGGGGAGGAAGCCAAGGCTCTGGATGTGCAGTCAAACATCATAAAATATGAAAAGACAGAACAGCCTTGAAAAATAATTCTGCTGTGGAACAGTGTGCCTTAGTTGTGGGAAAACAGTGGATCTCACCCCCTAACGAAATCATCCAAAGTGATTCATGTTGGATGCACATCTAAATGCTACCTCTCCTCACATCCAGAAGTGGACTCCTGTTTTGGAGGCACAAGCTCTATAGACAAATTTATGTCCTCATTTAACAGAAAGCCCAAAATCTGCCACTGCAAAATACCCATTGGGTCAAGAGTGGCACGGAGAGTGCAGCAGCTAGTTGTAGCTACGCGGGGATCATCGGGCACGCCCTTTGACACAGCTCTCTGGAAAGGGAAAGGCCAAGAAGTTGGAGCTTGAGAGCTGTAGTGTGGAGACAGACAACAAATCTGTGAGAAAATAAAGCACCAAAAAGTGTACAGGACAGTTAAGGTGATGCAAACAAAACGAGTACATACCTTAGGTTACTGCTTATCAGTACATCTGCCACACCTCTCTTGCAAATATGCAAGTAAGCTCAACATCTCTGAAGAGTCTGCCCTTGGTTATCTGCCCACCATCTGAATGCTGCGCAGATTGCAGCCATCTACTGATACACACAGGGCTCTGATCTCTTGGAAGTCTTTTGTTTCTCCTAACCAGCTCTGTACTGGCATTGTAGTGATGCAAGAGGAGGCAGGGTGGCATAGCTGTGCAACAGTGAGGATGGTTAAAACATGATGGGTACGTGTACTCCGGTGTAAAGTAGCCGAGTATCAGATTAAAAAAATATTGAAAGATGAAGATAAAATGGCACTTGTTTTGACATGTACCTTTTTCAGAGACAGAACTTAAAACACTGAGATATAGAGTTGAGAAAATATAATTGTTGACATCCAGTACTTGTGGTAATACTGTTGAAAAATTACCTAAAAAAGTAATGTTGGGCAGAAAACCTTGTGATCCTGCTATAACACCCTGGGGTATCCAAACTTCTAAAGCAAATGATACATCAGCAGAGAGCTGAGCGACTTGAACGGATCCCATGTTTGGTCATTTTCACAGCAAAGTATGTTAAGATTGGAAATGAGAGCTCCAGCTTCAGCTTCTTTGTAAATCACTACTGGAAAGTGAGCAGCTGATCTGAGCTAATTCTGTAAACACTGACTGAACCACTGGTTTTGTAACACGGACTGATGGTAGTCAAGGCATGATACCTGACAGCAACGACTATGTTGAGACAGCTTGTGCTAGCTTTTATTTCTGTCCACACATACCAAAGAGATGATAAGATTGTTTGGCTTCTATACCAAGCATGGTAGCACAACGTCAGTCATTAACACCATGTATCAGGCAAAGAACCGCTGAACGACGGCAAGAATTACTGTATTAAAAAAAAATGGTTACAGAAGAGTTAAAAGAGCTAATCCAACTCCACGGGGGGAGTCAAGAGAAATATTTCCACCAATTTCAATGGGTTTCACAGGAGTCCTTACTTCTGCCAATCTACTTAGTGAAGTTGTTTTCCATGCTTGTTTTCTGAAAGTGTGAAAACAACCTCGTTTCCACAAGCAAAGTAAACACCAGACAAATAGATTTTGTGCTCAGGCTGCCAAACTGCTGAAGCTTTGGTACCTTTGTGCCTCCTTCTCCCTGGCACATATGGAGGATATACTTGGAATACATTTTGAATATTTAAACAAGTCAAAATTTTAAAGTTCCCATTAACACTTTCTCCTGATAATGTGTGAGGTTTTTTTACAAGGCACTTCAAGAACGGTTGTCTCATTTATTGTAGTGATCTCAGAAGCCCAAATGCTACTTGTTGCTAATTTACAATGGAAAAAAAAAGCACCAAAAGGAATGTGTAGTAGGGTGTCTGTAACTTCTTTACTCCCCAAAAAGGCCAGAAGGGATTTGTAAAGGACTTTAATCTCAAATAGATTAAAGGTCCTGAATTCCTGAGACTGAAAGATAAGTCAAAGGAAAATAGATTCCAAGAGACAACACCCCCTCGTTTCAGCCTCAGCCACGCGGGAGAGCCATCAGCACTCGCCTGGGAAACCTGCTGCAGATCTGGATGCCAAAACCAATCTGCCACACTTCAGCAGCAAGGTCTAACAGGTTTTCATAGTGTCCCTGTGCCTGCGTGGCCCCAGGGTTGGAGGGAGTTGTGGAGGTGAGCTTAGCACATAGGAAAGTCCTTAACTCCTTCTCTGACAGCTGCAGAGCTGCAGAAAAGCAGCACGTCCCTCGAGGTGAGGTTGGCTGGCACGTGCGGGTCTGAGGGCTTTAGCTTTTCTGTTTTCATGGAAGAGCAAACTGTGCTTTGATTTACTGTGCAAAATGCCATTTGAATTTCCCTAGAAAAATCCCCTTCATAGCTTAGAGGTCCTAACCCAAAACTTGAGAAACTTCCTTGCATCACCCATGCAAAGGTTCCTAGAAACCAGCTGTCCTGTGACCCAAGAGCATCCACAGCCCTACAGATGCTACTGCCTCCAAAGGGAAGGTCGGCTCCTGCTCGTGCGTTGCCCACTGTCTCCATCAGAAGGGACTGTGGTGTGAGGAACATTCTCCAGCCCCAGCCAGGCTCTCAGCTGGCCTCATCCTCAGCTGGCATGGGCAGCAGGGCAGCCCCAGAGGCCTGGCCACATAGCTGCTGTGAAACAGTGCTGTAAATTCTCAGGATGCCAAATCTGAGAGCTCTTGATGGGATCCTAATTAACAGGGATTAAATGCTCCCTTTATAAATTGCACTCCTTTGTCTCTAAATTGGTGGATAAAATCACGTCGCTTATGAAATATGGCCCTTTCCTCCTTATGCTGGTGAGGTTTGTGGAGGAAACCAATTAGGGGGAGGATCCAGGGTCTCTGCAGCTGAAAGGCCCTACTGAGCCCATGGGGCTCCTGGTAGAGCAAGAAGTGCAAGGTCAGTCCCTATGTTTTTCTCAGGAGAACAGGGAGTGTAATAAAGATGGCAATCACACCATGCCAAGCTACAGACAGCAAAGGCCCATGCTCCCCTCTCACTGTGCTTGACAGCAAGAGCTACAGTGGCAGTTACAGTACATTTCTAACGGCAAGAATTTGGGAATGTGACATTCTGTGATTGACTTTCGTTTGCTTACTAACATTAGGCAGTTAATGCAGCAGTTAAAGAAATGCCTGAAGAAGAAACAGCTAAAGAATATAAACCGGGGTCCTATAGACCAAGTAGAGCAAAATTCCTGGGTTGCAAATGGCTGATGGGATTATTATTTTTTAAGAGTGGTAAAAAGTTTTGGCTTTTTTTGTACCGTTTATCAAAAGGTCCCTGCAGGATTTTGGAGAAATGAAAGGGAAAACATTTGATTAACTCTGTGAGATATGCTTACTGTACAGTAAGCTCACATTTACACCCATGGACTCACACTGCTCAGGTGTCTGTGCTCACCTGCCAGAGCCCTGTCCTCACAGCCTTGTCCCCACCTGCCCTGCACAGGAGTAACTCACACCCATGTACCCATTTTACACCCGGGTGAAGCAAGGTGAAGGTGATCATCTGTCGCACAGTAACTTCAGTGTGAGGCAGAGCTAAGTCCTGTCCCATCCACTGGTGTCAATCAGAGCTAATGCATTAATTTCAAGTGAGATGAAAACCAGGCTCCATACGTCCTGATCCCCAGCCCCAGAGGTTAGGAACAGGGGGATTCTAAATTCTTTAGGGCTCACGGCTGCAGAGCAATCCAGGGTCAGCATTTTTGCTCCGAGAGGGAGGGGAAAAGCCCTCTGGAGTTAATATTCTTCCTTTAACCATCACTTCATTTTTCCAGCTTTCAGCATGAAGGTGGTGTTGCCAGCAAGACCACCTAGCCACAAACCCAGCAGGGAGCTTCCAAAATTCTTCTGAACACTGACTCCTTGTTATAAATTCAGAAGTGGTAATAGCAGCAGTGCATATCACATCTGTGCCAGGCTTCGGGACTGGGAAGGAGCACTCTCTACTGCCGAACACAACTTGGAAAGATCCTTTCAGTGCACACATGTATCAGCATTAGCCATTTCTTTGTCAACAAATCCCTTAATACGTACCCCTTCTATCATGTACAGATGTCCAAAAAATAATGGAATACTGTACTACAAGATTAAACACTTTAATGGCAGCATATGTGTTGCATGACTGAACAATGGTATCATTGTGCGTGTACAAACAGCGGCTTGAGGGAAGATGGGTTTAATTATCTCCAAAGCAGCAGCAAGTTCTTCCTGACTCAGTTGAACTTCAGCAAGGGCTGCTCAGAGCAGGCATGATCATTTCTCTAAGAATAAGCCTGGGCCCTTCCTGGTGTTCTGATGGTAGATTTAGCAACACGCCTGCTTGGCAGGGCTTGGGAGAGCGATGGCAAGCTGCTGGCTTCCCAGGAACCCTGGGATGACAGGGTGCTGCTGCTGCCACGCATGCAGCACCCAGGAGGCTTTTCACTTAAGACTCCTTAGGATGGTAAATGGCAAAAGGGAAAGATAACAACTGGAGGGAATGGACAGAGGAGTGCATGTGTCACTTAAGCATCTGGAGATGCTCCGCTGCTGGGATTTTGGTGTAGGCACTTCAAAGCAATGCTAGGTGGTTAAGCTACTTCTGCTCAAAGAGCATCCATGAGATATCTGGGCAGGTTATGTGCAGGTAATTCATTTTCTTTTTTGAGCATAGACTGATCAGAACCCATTTACGCTGTGGTTTCTCTGCTGAAAACACAGCCAGACTAGATGAAAAGTATTGTGAAAAATTTACACAGGGGACTGCACTGTGAACACAAAACTCTCCTAATAGTAAACAGACCGACCATGGTGCGAATCCTGATGCTGGGTTTGCTCTGTCTGTATGTGTATCTGGGGAAAGCAAAGTAAAAAACACAGGGAAGTGTAGGAGTGGTGTTTCTTCAGAATAGCTTCTTCAGAGCCTTAGCGAGCAGAACACAGGAGAACAGTGCTGCTTCAGTCATCAGCTGCTGTACAGTAATTCTAGAGGATTAGGGGTGTGTAAAGGAACAGGGAAAAGGGATGATGAAAGGGAAAGAAAGCAGTGGGAATTCAGTTGTTCCTGTAGATAGATTCCTTCTCCTTCCTCCTTCAGTTTCCAGGAATCTCAAACTTCCTTGTTTCTTTCTGCTCTTTGCTGGGAGAGGGGATGCAGGACATTGCTGCACCAGCAGCAACCCTTTCCCAGTACCTTGGAAATGGCATTTTTCCAGGGAGGTGAGCTGGGAGCTGCAGCAGTGCTGCAAAACCTGTCTCTTTCCATGTGTTCCCAGCTGCCCAACATTGTGGCCATCTCAAAACATCCCAAATTCTCACGCAGTCACTGGGAGCATGGTTAACCAAGGCTGCTATTTCACTGTGCCAGCCTGCCCCACCGACAGCCCGGGCCTGCTGCTGTCTGTATGGGACAGCATGGAACTGCAGCTGGGAGCTCCTGCAGCTCCCTGCAAGGATCACACACTGCCCGGGGTGGGCAGCTGCCAGGTTTGCTGCCTACCAAACACAATCTTACTTCTGTATTGTCCTTGCCTGCACCATGATGTGTAGCACGGAGCCAGGCAGCCTAATAGCAGACACATACTAATGTCAAATTCAGCCCTCTGAATGCAGCCATGAAAGGTATGCAGAGATGCAGGAATACATTTTCCCTTTCCCTGTTTCAGTGTAATGACCACTCATGCTACACTTTTCCTTTGTAATTCAGGGGATGGCAAAACTGCTTTCATGTGCTGTATATCTGGAGAGGCCAACCTCACCAGGAAACTCCACCAGCATTAGGTGTGAACTCCAAGTCACACATCTCACCAGTGCACTGGAAGGTCAAGGAGATAGGGGCATCCTGGGGACAAGGGGAGGAAACACAGGCCTGGGTCGGGAGGCTGAGGCAGCAGCTACAGTGCAGGCAAAGGCAGCACTGCTCTAGAGAAGGGAGCAGGGAGATGGGGAGAGGCTGCAGAGCACAAACGGGGAGAAGTTAATGACAGTACAGTTCCCTGAGAAAAATAATCTGCCGTCCAACCAGCGGATAAATGGGGCTCAAGGTGCGTGCTGTAATCCAGAGGCCTCTCAAAAAGTCACTGATGCAAAAACCAGCAGTTGGCTCTGCCTGTACACAGCACTGAGCAAATGGCAACCAATGCCCCAGCCCACAGAGGGGGAGAGGTGACTGTTCAGGAATCATGGGCACTCAGCCAGAGGAGATAAGAGGCAGCAGGAGAGAGACCACCACTGCTGTGAGGGTACTGAAAATGGGATGTTTGGGTTGAAATGCAAATTTTGAACAAAAAGGTAATTCTTGAAGGATTCCAAGTGTGAAGCAGTTCTTGGAGCAAATTTCAGCTTAGGGGGGAGGGAAGAAATTGTCCCTGCAACATTTCAGGCCAGCTTTAAGGGAGCTTCAGGTGGGGGAAGGCAGCTCGCTGGGCCTGGCTGCCCTTCTGCTCCTTATTACTACTGGTGTTATTATTATACAACATGAAGTTACTTAATACAGCAAAAGATTCAACAGCATTTGCAAAACTGACACAGAAGGAGAGGCTGGGTTCTACACTGGTACAGCTGGTTTAAGGTATTTTAGAAGTAAATGAAATCAAATGAGAATTTATAATCCTTCCTGAGGTCTGGATTCCATCAGACTAAACTCATTAGGCATTAAGGTGCAGGTGCAGCTAAATAAAGGATTGTTCTGCTTTCCTTAATGCCGTAGATTCACATCTTGAGTTCAAAATAAAAGTCTTTTGAAAGCACGTGCATATATTGTGCATCTACTGGCAGCACTTGAAAGAAACGTTCAGCTGATGGAATCTTCAAATGCCTCATTTTTGTCGAAGGAATGTGCCTATTTCTGCACTGGCTGTGATAAGGGAGAAGTGGCTGCAAATTGGCCCCTCAGTGCTTATTCATTTCATTTGTATTAGGCTCCCTTTCATCTGCTGAACAACTGCCCAAATAAATAGCATAGCTCTAATTCATCCTTCCTTAGTAAATTATTGCCACAACAACACCAGCATCCCCCCAAATATCCCGAAGTTTAGATCTACATCTGTGCAGACTCCCGGGGAGGAAGGCAGTGGGAATGGAGCCCTTCTTGTGGTTCACTTTGATAAAGGGAAATAATCCAAGAACCAGTTTTCCAGGTTTCAAAACATATGACTTGCTGGATTTCTTAGTTTAAACCCCAGATTCTGGCTTTCTTGAGAAAGTAATTTGTGGGATATTACAAAATAACCAGCAGATATCCGAGATTCAGATCTCAGAGAAGAAGCTCAGCCTTCTTCAGAGTGCAGGGAGATGGAGCTGCCCTACACAGGGGCGACAACTCCTGAGGGGAGAGGTCCGTGCATCCCGGAGGGGAAAGCCCTGCACAATATAGCTGTTCCCTTGCACCCACACTGTTACATCCATCACACATTTTTCAGGTGCTCTGTATATGTATGGGTGCTCCAGGGATATTGATACAGCTATCAAGCCAGGATTCCTGGATAGAAGTGCATATTCTGGAGACGTGAAAGGAAACATTCTGGAAAATGATGATGAGAGATGTCCATTACTGCTTAGAGAGATACCACAGAGTGCCCTTCCTCGTGAAAGTGGGGCTTCGTGACCTACTTCACACTTTTCTTTGAGATCATCATGTTTCCTGTGTGCTGCCAAGACAGCTCAGAGCAGGTGGGGCACGGCAGTGCTTCCGTGGTTTTGAAACATAGGAAGCAGGGACAAGGTCATGGCCCAGAGGAGCACTGATCCTGCCCAGCACATCGTCCGCGTCGCTTTGCCTGTGATGGGTCTCACAGTTACATGTATGAACTTTTTGCTTTCTAGGGAGGTTTGTTTTTCAGCACATCCGTTCCTATTGAGGCGACTGATTTGCTGATTTGGGGAAGGCTCTAAGGATCATGAATATTGAGTTGATTGCATTCCTACATCGTTCTGCTGGCAGATGTAGAATGCTAGTGTCCTCAAGTGATGGCAAATTTGAACTATTATGTCAGAAATGTCCTCAGAAGATATATACATACACGTACATCGTGTGTGTGAGAGAAGACACGTATATATACACATACACATGTACAGAGTGGGTGCGTGTGTGTGTACGTGTCCCCTTTACACCCCAAATGTTGGTGGCCATTGCTCCAGGCAGAAAATCATCCAGGAGATTTATTTTCAGTTTAATTCCCACCCACCATCTGTATTATACGAGAGGAATTTCTGCACAAGATAACAGCACCAGCAGCACTGAGCCCTGCATACCGTGCGCAGCAGCTCGTGTATGGCAGCACCAGATTCCTGACTGAGCCTCTCAGTAGGGCTGGGCCACCCAGCTCCTGAGTCAGCCCCTAACAACGGCGTTTTCTGTTTGTGTTCTGTTGGGGCTTTTTTTGTTTCTTTTTTTTTTTTTTTTCTTGTCTTCAAAAGCAGTTTTGCAATTGCAGTTCTGGGGTAAAAGATCAGCTGTTGTAATACACGCTCGTGTCTTCACATCGCTTTGGTATGAATGAAGGGAGCACAGCTCAGGTCCTGTGCCTGCAATTATTAAAAATAGCAGCGAGCTGACAGTATGGCACTTATGAGTGTCTCCCAAGAAGCAGGAACACAGCTCATTCTGCTCCAGCTCGGTCTCCAGCCTGCCAACCACTGTCTTCCTGCTGGACTGCCAATATGGGAAGGAAAAGCTTTCAGAGTATTAGACACGCTGGTTTATATGCTTCCCCCGCTGCCATATCTCAGTGAAACAGCTTTCATCTTACAGCTGTGGGCTAATGAGCAGAATGACAGTTGCTGTTTATTCTAAAGAAATGTTTGGGGTTTGCTTGAGCATGTTTCTGCATTCCTTCATGTACTTCTGTGTTCCCTGTGTTAGGTTTTAATGCAGCGTAACGGTCAGAGATTTCTGGGGATACGGAGTCCTAATATTCCTGTAATTTAATTACAGTGCATGCCTCTGAGCTGCAGGAACTGCTGCACTCAGACGTCAAAACGGTGCTCACACCAACGAGAGAAGTTTTGCACCACATCTGATTCGCTTCTTCCTTTCACCCGTCTCAAAGACAAACTGAAATGTCTTCATCTTCTGACTTGGGCTGAGATTTGAAGACTTTTGGGCACCAAAAGCTTCTTCCTGAGTCGAAGAGCAAGAGCTGGGCTGAGGGATTTTTTTCTCCAGCCCTTCTCCTCTGCAGTTTCTTACAAGTATATTTGTGTAATTAGGGCGCCTGGTAGTAATGCTGTTAAAATACAAGTGGGCACATTTATTGTTTCCTCCAAAAGGAAACAACCAATCTCCAGCAGTTCTGGTTTTTCCCTGCCTCAGCCGAACATTTGCTGCTTTATGTAGCTAGCAGATTGTGAGACTAAAGTTACTTCCTTTCCTCCCCCCCCCCCCCCCCCTCCAACTCCCCCTTTTCTTTTTGTTAAACAGAAAAAAAAATCCCCTCCTTTCTCTTCAGCATCACTGGATTTTTTCAGGATCTGGTCAGAACAGGGAACTGAAACTCAGCGTGATGTTTATAGTGCCACACAGGCTTCAGCAGAAGTGATGTGCACCACTCTTTATTAACATCTAAAAAGTCCCAGTGGGATTATAATTACTGCACAGTAATGAACAAATAAAAATAGCCAGATTAAAATGTTCCAAATATTTTGGAGGAAAGAAGCAATGAGTTTTAACCCCGACAGCCAGGGAGGAGCAGACTGCCAGCACCAAGTGCGCCCGCAGGAGAGGCCGTGGTAGGGATCGCCAGCGCCGAGCGCTCATCGCTCACGGTGCTACAGGCACTGGGCTGGTGTAAGGAAACTGCTGCTCGAGTACTGATGTAAAAGCATTTGAGGATTCAGAATTTCTTACTTCTAGCCATTCTTTTGTCTTCCATTTGCATGGACTGGCTTTCCTTTGGGGTGCTGAAGGGCGCATTGCAGTCTGTGGGCATCTCATGTACACGAGCAGTGAGGTGCTGGCAGCACAGCTCCTAGCCCTTCTCGGTAAGACTTGATTCTCCACTTGAGTTATAACTCCCAATTTCTGATGCTGTGTTATTTCATGAGCATTTTTAGTAGCTCTCCCAGAGTTCTTTTGGTCTCTTTTTAAAAGTTTTACTGCCACTCTACTGTGGAAAGAACAATTGGTAAAAGGGGAGGATGGAGGAGGCTGCACCGGTGCCAACCAAGCGAGGTGGCCGAGGCAGCTTTGGCCCAGTGGCTGTCATAGAGTCAAAGCTCGACCAGATTTACAACCCCAACGCTGGGTGAAGGCACAGTGCAGCCCCCAACAGCATCAGCTGCAGCGAGGTCACTGCTCTGCAGCCCTGTGCAGTGGGGAGGACCTGGTGCAGGTGGGATGGGAGCAGCAGTGCTGGGAGGCTGCAGCCCAGAGGGGGGGGACTTCTGCTCCTTGGAAAGGGGCTTGGGCACCACAGACAAAGCTCTGAGACACTGTGCTCCGTGAGATTGTCAGCCCCAGCAGCAACACGTTATTCCCCCACGTAAACAGCCTCACAGGAGCATGCTTGTTTTAATTATTATTTAGAGGGAAGCAATGCCGTCTCTCCCCTCTCCCTTTTTTTTTCATCCCTTTTTAAAAGGAAGGCAGCTTTTAAGAGCTTGCCACGAAGATCTAAGTTAAAGGATTTTCTCTACTACAAAGCCCGCATAGTTTCCCAGGCCAGGTGGGCCTGATAGTACTGACTGCATGCTGAAAACCTCATCCCCACCCTTCAGGCACTTTAATTGTAAGCCTTTCCAGATACACTGGATAAACACTGTCAAAATGAGCCTGAAAGGGCTGCTGTTGTTGTTTTAGCCCTTAAATAATGATGAGTTTGTCTGTCTAATTACAGCGTAATCTTCTTTAAGCTTGGACTATTTGCAGTATCTTTTAAACAAGGCAGAATCTAAATCTGCAAATTTACACCACTCCTTTAAGAAAAAGCAGAATTTTTATTCCTGTAAAATTTAACTGAACCTGATCAGAGAAGAGCCGTGCTTGGAAGTTATCTCTCTGAGACAAAGGAGGAAGAATAGCATGCGACCTGGAGACGCAGCAGAAACTTAATCTTCCACGGATACAAATTTTCAGACAGTTTAGAAATAGTTTAAGGTAATTCACGGGAAGGTTTGAGTGACAAAGCACATTACTTGGAGTGCCTTTCCTTCACTGGGCACTTTCTAAATTCTTTCCCTTTCATTTCTTTACTCTCTGGAGACTCTTAAATCCAGTGAACCAAAACAACACTTTGTTTGTTGGTATAGTGCAGCGCTGGCACAGATGGCAGACACTGCACCTGCTCCAATAAAATGGGAAATTGAGAGATAAACCATAGCACTCATTAACAGGAATCCACTGAAACATGAACAATTTGTGTTCTGAATCTCTTCCAGGAATAAAAGGAGAAACACATAAGCAGACCTCGTTCTCATCCTCATCGGTTTAAAATTAATTTGTTTCAATGAACATTTGCTCCTCTATAGCGCTGAAGAAACGATGATTACTCCTGAGTGTCTTTAGGAGAGGGAGTGATTTTATCTAGCTACACCTATTCTTCTAAACAAACAATATCTGTTGGCATTGTCTGTCCTCAGTGAGTCCTCCTCTTTTCTTCTTCCCGTGCTTTCTCATGCTGAGTAAGAGCACTGTGAGTCCATAATGATCAGAATAGCAGCACAAACAAAAGCCCCTCCGCTCATCTATTAGCAACCAGCTAACACAGGGGGAGCCCCAGAGAGCGCCTGTAGAGGTCACAAAACTCACCGCTAGATCGCTTTTTTGTCCCAGCATGGGGAAAATGCTATGTAATATCTGATGGGCCGTTAAAATAAGCTGAAATGGGAAGCAGCATGAAGAAATAGCTAAGGGAAGGATAAATGACTTCATGCGTTCACCTCGATCGTCACTGTTTGTGCAGTTGTTCAGCATCCCGTATATCTCTCTCTTTCTCTCACACACATCCCATAGAAGAATGAAATGCAAAATGTCATGAAAATTCCTAAGTATCATTTAATGTTGGCGGCCCCGCGCTGTAAAGCCATTTATATAAAGCTGTGGTTGGCAGCTCTCACTCTTGCATGGGAACAAATTAACATTGGCATTCCAAACACAGGAAAGTAAGGAAATTAGAAACACAGCTTATGTTTGGCCAGTGCTTTGAAATACTGTACCATGCTACTGATGTCAATTAATGAGAAGCAGAATTTTGCGGAGAGGGTCTGGTTTTGAAACACATTAACACACGTTAAACATGTTTGCACAGGAACCGGATTGGAAGCATCTCGGTTCCAAAACAATAAAGCAATTACACTAAAACTCGTAGACTCAGAGTTGCCATTAATTCAATCCACTCAGCCTGGATCACTACAGGATTTACACCGACTCCGTGGACACAGACGCTGACGGGACCGTGCGTGGCACGTCCCCGTGGGGCCGCGTGTCAGGGTGCAGCAGAGCAGGCCACCCCCACAGTAAGAGCGCTCCAGAACGCAGCACTGGAATTAGAATCGGTCCTCGCTTCGCTACCTGCAGCTTTCCCTTAGCAAAAGTGTTTACCAACAAAATCTCAAGCCCTTCTGGTTTTACACGCACGCCAAAAAAGATCTCGATGGAGGTTTATCTCCTGGCACAGCTCCGCCGCCTTCAGTGGAATTCCTCCAGCACGGAATTCAGCCCCGCAGTCTTTACAACGCGCTGTTTATTTGTACTGTGATTCAGATATTTTGATACCAGGAATCTTTCATCGCTGAAGTTTCTCCATGTGAAATATGTCTCGCATTAAGAAATATCGGTTTCACGTTTTTTGTCAAAGAGTATTTGTTAAATTGTGTTTGTTGCAATGGATGGGAATTCAGCTGTAGCTCAACAACACGGGTTCGGCTAATAGTGCTAAGCAGTGACTAAGAGCAGCTCGTTCTTGTTTTGATTATTGGCGGTAAAGGAAACCTCCCTCAAAAACAATTTCAAGATTAGGAGAGAAAGCAGTTTGAAGCTGTAGCAGGAACTACTGCATGCTCGTTCTTTTCAGCGTGGGGGCATTTCTTTGGCCCAGTTCTGTTCTCAGTCGTGCTGGCGTACATCAAGCAGGAGTTGATTGGGATTACGTTGGACGTGCAGTTGTGTAAATGGGACCGCAGGGCTGGCTCCAGTAGAAATAGGACCATTTACACCCAGTGAAGTCCTAGCCAAGAACTGTCTCTTGAGTTTCCATTTCCCAAACCCGTATGAGGAGCCTTATCCATGTGATCGGGCCTAGGGAGCAGTCCCATTTACTTCAAATGTTTCTAGAATGAGAATCTTAAGCCCCAAACTAATTTTAAAGCTCCCTAATTTCTAGAAATGCCTTCTGTTTAGAAAAGGAACAGAAATGTATCTAATAGCTTGTTTTATATGTCTATAAGTGTACTCAATTCAAGCAGATATTTTGATGCTGGCCCCAGAGGGGATGGCTGCAGCACTGGAGAGGAGTTACAATATCCCGACCTCTCGGTGCTGTGTACCAACTGGCAGTCCCTCATCTGCCTGCTACCAAAATTTGCTTACTTGTGCTCTTGCTCGGATGACTTCATCCATCGTTGCACCTTCTTGCTGGTATTCACCAAGTTTGGATGATGTAGACGTGTAAAACTAAATGTGTTATCATTTTAACCACAAATTAACAGTTTCTATATAAATATTAGCATTTCCTCACTTGGCCCAAGGATTGAAGCCATAATGGCACTAACAGCACATTGGATTTAAACTAATTAAAAACAGAGGCTCTTGCAATTCAATATATTGATTTTACCAGTGGGACTTAAATCTTTTATAATAAGTGTACACAGCTGCACCGCTCACCCACCGCCACTTTTAAAGCTAATCCCTGCATTCCTCCTGACAATAACATGACAGGATCCACACATCCCAGTATTAGCCTTAACCCCGGTGACACTGCCAGAATGTATTAAACTAAAACATAGCAGTGTCCTGTTTAAAAGGAGCCTGTCAACAGCCCTGACTGGGCTTTAATAGTTATAATCTCTTTTTTAATTAATGTTCCCAACCTGTTGTACGACGTTCCATCGCACATCCCTCGCTCCAACCCGAAAAGGCGTTTCAAGCTCACGTAGGGCAGAAAGCCCTGCTGCTGTGCAGGGGCCCTTCCAGCCGCCGTGCAGGAGGGCAGCGGGGATGCAGCGCTCCCAGGAGCGGTCCTGCACGCTTTGCCTGTGCCCAGCTGCTCTTCCAGGCACACAAGAGCTGGCCGTCCAGCTCTTCCCCTTCAGAGCACTTCCGAGCTGCAGCACTTTGCCTTTCAGACCACAGTCGGGGCTGGGGGCTTTCCCTGCCCACGGAAACTGCGAGCAAAGGGGAACGATTCCCACAGCTTCTTCCCCTGCCCCTTTGCAGCAGACAAGTTGAAAAGGGCTGAATTTCTGCCTGGAGCTGCCTGCACCCACGCTGCCCGCAGGGCGGACCTGCCAGGGTGGGAGAGCTACATCAGCACCGGGAGGGGGGGGGAGAAAGCAGAGGGCTCGGCCTCGTGCGCGGCCACGGCCATGTGATCGCGAGCAGGCATTGGGGCTAACATTTAATCTGCTTTGTTTCAAGTGGGAAATATGCGAAGATCAAATAAGTTCAAATCCAGGTCAAATATCCTTGAAAATCTTTGATTTATATAAGCAGGAAAATGAGGTTTAAAAGAAGTGATTATGAAAGGGTTACTAAAAACACAGCTGTACGCGCACTCTTATATCTGAGGCTCTCCAAAGAAAAACTGTGTGACATCTATATTAACCTTTGGCTGTACACCAACGAAGGCCTGTAGTGAGCTGGAATGCAAGGCAGCCCCTTCCAAACTTTAACACAAGCCAGGTTACAGCTGCAAATGCCTGCAGCCCGTGCTCACTTTATAAAGTATTCCCCGAAGGAAATTTTTTAACTGTTATAGAATCTTTTTCTAATACCCTACAGTGTTAAAGCCTGTTATTAAAGGGCAGAGAGATGGTTCCCCATGCCAAACACTTGTCAACAAAAAGGATAGCCAGATGGTACGAAATGAAAGGAAACTTGGGGGCTCTTCAGCTCCTTCACTTACATTAACAAAAGCCACTTTGATGTGCTCCTTCCAAGAATGACTAATTCCACCCCCCTCCCCTCCCCCCCCCCCTTAATTTTTTGCCAGGATTAAGCAACGTTGTTCATTTTATAATCAGCCACGAGACAAATTAACAAATTGCACAGCATTCGTGCCGACTCCTTAAGAAAATGCTCAGTGTGAGTCTGTTTACCGAGCCAGGATCGCCCGCGTACGGACAGCTCCATTATTTTTAGAGGAGGGGGTCCAAGCGAGGCAGAGGGCAGAGGATGTTTACTCTTCAGCCGCTGTTTATAAACTTGAAATTAAACTGATGCAAAAAAAGGTTTTGTGTTCTCTCAGTGCTTCAAATGGATCCGTTTGTAAACTTCGTTTGGATGTGGGTCTGAAATGGAACTCCGACTAATGCAATTGCAGTAATAAATTCTGTAAAATTAGACAGCAATTAACTGACTAACTTCGTCAGACCACTGTGGCTAAACTCCGTGTAATTTACACGTCACTTCATTCTTGACACAAATCCATTCCCCATCCATCTTAGCGCAGGTGTAAGTTAGTACGAAATGCAGCCTGTGAATTAACTGGTTATAAATCTAAATCTAATTAATTGTCAAGATTTTACAGGAATATTACACGCTTAGTGCAGAGCTCCCTGCAACACAGCCCTGAGATGGAGCACCTGTGCTTGGGTTCCTCCCACCAATACCCAGCGTAAATTCTTTGGGATAAACACACACAGCATCTCCATAGAAATCAGTGTGGATGTGTGCCTGGTTTGGGGCTGTTTTTCTCTCTTACTATGCAGCCCAGTCAACCTTGCCATGTAAACCTTATTTTCTTACACGTTTTCCTCCAAAGCTGCATGACGGGGAATGTGAATAAAGCAAAGGAAAAAAAAAACCCACCCGTGTTTGTAGGTTGGCGTTTGGAAGCCCGGAATAACACGTTTTGTTCATTTAAATTCAAAATTACTATTTCTTCAGCCACTTTTACTTCCTCCATTACTGGGATGAACGTCTATTATGTAGTGACACTTCCTCATTGTGATGGCTCTGCTATAGTAATGAAAGCCTACCTGTGAAACGCAATGCTCGCAGGGTATCTCTCACAAAAGTAGGACACAGTTTACTACAGGCTGCGCCCAGCAATTCAGCTCTGGTGTGAAAGGGATCGCTGCAGCAAATCTCCAAACAAGCATCAGTCCTGCAGCACATCTTCTAGCTTTCCCTGGATGTTATGGTGCTCTGTGCGTAGCAAAGCAGGTGTTACATTTTGCTATATATGCGAGTGGCTGGCCTAATTCTCTCAAACATCCACAAACAAGCCTGTCTTTGTCCTATAAAGATGAAAGACCGATGACTACAATGGGATGAAAGGTGCGCACAGGGATGAAGAAAGCCATTACGGATCTATGTCCTTTGAAAACTCGTCCTGGCATGCACTGTTGACAGGGGAACAAAACAGTGCAGATAAAGCTGGGAGAGGTGCCTTGCTGCTCCTGATTCCACCTGTCTTGTTTAAAGCCATTGGGTTTTGCTGCGCTCCTCCGTCCTGCTGGCCATGCCACCAGTACTTTGCATGGGGAATGCCTTGGCATGTCTAAGCCAACTACAAAACACAACAGCTCAGAACGGATATAGCCACTGTCGCCACCACATCACGGAGGGACTTGGATTAGTGAGCACGTACGGTTCGTACAACGCGCTCTACGCTTCGACATATCCCAGAACGCAATTTGCACTTGGCAGCTGGTGGATGGGTTCCACTCGGATCACAAACCATTCGAATTCAAAAGAATTTGGGACCTGAATATTAACCCCTTTTGTTTAAGCCCTCCCCATGCAGCAGGGTGAGCAGCAGTGCCGTGGTGGGGAGCTGTGCAGCCGGAGCCATCGCAGAGCTGCGCGTCCTTCGCTGGGTACTCCCACGCTTCACTCCTCTCCAGCTCCTCTACAGCTCTGTGCATTTCACTCCACTGAAACTCACAGAAGTGTGAATTTCACTACGGTCGTTTCCACATCCTTTGTCTTCCGCAGGGAAGTGCTGTGTGTGTGTACATCGTGTAGGACCCAAGACCCACACAGAACATTGTTTGCGAGATCGCCCTTATCTCTAAAGCCAAATATTTGACCGCCATTCCTACTTCTGGCTGCTCAAATATTTGGTTTTAAATGTATCATTGCTGAGCAGCTTAAGTATCTAGCAGTGATTAGGCAAACATGGTAATTGTAAATGGAAAGTATCAGCCCTCCTGAAGAGCACCGTCCCCAGGCCAAACCTAACCCACAGTCCTGCTGCGAGCTCAGGGCAGTTAATGAGAAGGTGCAGCTCGTGCAAAGCAGAGCTCTCCTGCAGTGCCACGGAAGAATTGAGTTGGGGCAGCTGCCGTGTCCAGTAATTACTGTTGTTTGCCATTGAGCTTTGCAGATACCGACACTATTAACTCTGGGATTGGAGAGGTGGAAGTTTAACCTGCGCTGCCCCTGAGTCCAGAGACACAGTGAGACATGAACAGGTTCACGGGTCTGCGATCCCCAGCAGGTTACATGCTGGAGAAGCACTGCTCTGCTCTTTTCTTGGGTTGGGACCAACTTTGAGTCAATCTCGTTTTGGAAGTGCTACTTGTGTTGTGTCGGGAGCTTGCAGACACCCGATCTGTACGTGTGGCGGTTTCAGCGCTGTGCGTGGTGAGGTCTAAAAAAGGACAGAGTGAAGCACGGTCTGTAATCGTGTATTGGAAATAGAACGCTTGTCCTGATGGCGTTTTACTCAAATCCAGCCAACCCAGTGCGAACGGGTGTGCAACCTACAGCAAGCAAATAGGAATCAGATTGGGCCATAGCATCTAATTAGAGAGGCCTAGCGAGCCGCATACAAAGCGTGCCAACTTCGTATCGTTTGCATTAAGCCATCCACATGCGCTCGGGGAGGGAGGCAAGTTGGCGGCACTAATGGAGGTCAACAGGAAAAGCTGCGGGAGTGAGCGAGGATTTATTGTGGGATGGCCCCGAGCCATCGGGACTGCACTGGGAGCCCCACGTCCTCGTGGCCCCGCAGCGCCGTGAGCCCGCGGGCTTCGTGTCCTCCTCGGTGACGTGGGACACGGCCGAGCCCCGCGGCGCAGCTCCTACCTGCAGGGCCGCGTGGGGAAGGATGGCACGGAACCGTCCGGCGCAGAAGCCGGCAAAGCGCTCGGGCATCCGTCCCCGTGCTGGGACGGCACCCGGAGCCCTGGGCACGCCGTCACCTTCCGAGGGCCGCTCCCGCCCCTCCTCGCCGCCCGTCCCTCCACCTGCCCCGGCCCCCGGGCACTCACCCAAGTTGACGAAGCTCATGACCATGTCGGCCTCGGTGAGGAAGTTGCTGTCCTGCAGGCTGGCCAGCGGCGGCCCCTGGGTGCTGAAGATGGGCTTGTACGGGTAGGAGAAGCCCTCGCCCTCCTCGGCCGCCCCCGCCGCCCCCTCCTCCACGGACATGGCATTGTAGAGGTCCAGCATGAACATGGGGGCCGAGTTGTGCTTGCCGTGGAGGTGCGGCCGCGGGCGGTGCGGCAGGCCGAGGATGGAGAGGATCTCCCGCTGCATCTCGCGGCGCTCGGGGCCGCGCAGCCGCCGGTGGATGAAGCTGGAGTGCACCTCGTTGTCCAGCGTGAAGTCGGCGAGGACGCAGCGCAGCCAGAGGGCGGGGGCGGCGGCGCCCAGCACCAGCAGCCAGGAGGAGGGCTGCCCGCGCCCCGCCGGCATCGCGGCGAGGCGGCGGCGGCGGCGGCGGCGGTGGTTGGGGGGGGGCGCGGGGCTGCCCCGCCGGGGGACGCGCCCCTCCGGCATGCGCGGCCCCGCGCTCACGGTGCCGGCCGCCGGCCCCCGCGGAGGAGCCGCGGTCCGCTCATGGCCCGGCGGGGGCTGCGCGGCGGCCCCGGCCCATGGGACGGCGAGGGAGGAGGAAGAGGAGGAGAAGGAGGAGGGAGCGGAGTCCCGAGCGCTGCGGCCGATCCCGCGCGGCGCGGAGGAGCCGTGTGCGCTGCGTGCTCCGCGGAGAGGCAGCGGGAGGGTGGCTCTGGTGGGAGGAGCAGGAGCGGAACCCAACGCGCTCCTCTCTCGCCTGCCCGCTGCGAACCGCTGGGAGAGCAAAGCCGCGCTGCCGCCGGGAGGGGGAACGGGCTGACGATCAGGTTGCTCGGCAGGACGCGTGCTGCTGGCTCGGGGCGAGGGCGGCCGGTCCCGGCGGTCGCATTAACGTGGACGCGATGAAGGAGAAGACGCCCCGGGAGGGAGGGGAGGAGGGCGGGCGGTGCGAGCGGAGCCACAGATCGGAGGTGCGGATGCGCCGTCAGTGCGCGCCCGGAGCCCTTTCTGCAGCCGGGGCGGTGCGCTCAGCGCCTCAGAGCCACGGACGCGGCAGTGTGGCCGTGCTTTGCCCCCACCCCGCCCTGTGCGGGCTCCTCGTGCCGCCTCGTTCCCCCTCTCTGTCCCCTGTCCGTTCTGCTTTACCGTGCACACCCCTGCGCGACGCTCCGGGAGTGCTTCGGCAGCGTTTTGAAACACCGATTTCACTGCGTTTCTAACTCGGTACATAACACCCGCAGCAACGCAGCCCCAGCCCCGGCCGGGCTGGGTAGCGCTACTCAGTAGCGAGAAGCTCAGGGAGCACCATGCGCTCTGCTGCTTCCCCAGGTCTCACTTGGAAAGCAGGAGGAGAGCAGGATGAAAGGGTTTATCCGGGACACCGAGCCCAGCCCCGGGTAACCTCCGGAACCAGGGACACGCACGGCGTTGATGCTGCCGTTAAGATTCATTCCCCAGACAAAGGAGAAAGAAGAGGGTCAGGGAGAAAGAAGGTCAGTGCAGTTTATTGGATTGCACCTCTGGTGTTTTCAGACCAGTAGTACCAGCACCAGATCCTGCGTATGCTCTGGAAAAAGAAAGTTCAGCCCTTCTTTTAGCTCTTTATGTTTACATTCCTCGTGCAGACGGCAGGTAACTGGTAAGAGCTGCATGGGAAAGACACAGAATGTTTTAGCATGTTTGTGCGCATCCGCGTACACCTCTTAATAACAGGGAAACTGAGGCATGGCGTTGACATGACTCACAGAGCTATTGAAATAGTGGTGGAACCAGCACTGAATCCAGCTCAGTCCGAACCCTTGTTCAGGAATGCATGGTGGTGGGGGCAGAGGCGGTGCAGGGCAGCCAGGGTCTGCAGCACGGAGCAGAGCTGAGCCCGGGGTGCTATGGAGGGCTCAGATCCCACCCCAGTGGATGCCTTCCCCTCACCCCTCACTGATGGGAGCACCAGCCCTTAGCTCTTGTGCTTCAGATGTGCTGTTAAGATCAGACTCCCCCATAGTTCCTGAGAAGCAGTACCAACCTGCTCTTAACCAGGCAGGTATTTGCCTAAATTTCTCTCTTGCCTTGGGTGTGGTTTCTTGACCAACTTAAACACAAGCTGCTGAATCCCTGTGCAGCCCTCCAGCTGCAGGCTCCCTGCCCTGCTGGTGCTGGGGCTCACATCTGCACACAGGTCAGGAAGCCTGTTCTGTTTTTAAACATAATCTTTTTCAAACCATTTCTTATTTGTTTTTGCTGAGTTAATTTTCTGCTGGATCAGCTCCTTGTTCCAACTGAGTGCATTAAGGATGGTGCTGGAACGAGGGAGGCCACAGGAATGCACAGCTGGGGGCAAGGAGAAGGTGGTGGGGCTGGGCAGGGATGCCTGGTGTGTCCCTAAACCAGTCGTGGAAGGGCAAGGAGGTGACTGGGCATCGCAGACATCTCAATTTCACTTTCTATTTTGTTCCTTGTAGGCAGAGTCGGTCTTCTGTCACACAGCAGGACAAGGGGACTCGCCTCCCTTGGGGTCAGGGAGACTGTAAGGGTGGACCAGTGGGAAGGAGAGCAGGTGGCCCTGCTGCCTGAGCTACTTACATCTGAGGTGCTCCTGGCACACATTTTCAAACTGAATAAACCTCAGATCAGTGTTGTGTTTTGAAATGACATCACTCTGAGGGAAAAGAAAAGGAAAGTGCCGTTTGGAAGGTTTGGATCGTGACTCAACACCTTAGGTAACAGTGGCTGAAGCAGTATGTGTCATTGAAGAAATAGCAGTGGAAGAAATGCAAACCTTGAAGCCTCATGGTTTGATGTATTTCTTGTGAAGTGATGTTTGAATCTATTCCTTCTTGTTTTGTTTGCTTAGGTGGTCTGGTTTTGTCTGAGATTGGATACTTCCTGGTTGAATGTAGGATACATTCTTTAAAAAGGGGGGAATGCTGAAACTGTATCCCTGCTTTCATAGGGGGAGCAGGTAATCATTTCTTGCAGTGTTTTCTGTGCCTCTATTGCACCAGGTAGAGCGTTACAGAAATGCACTATAGTTGCAGTGAGGGTGCTGCTTGCACGTATTCATAAAAAGGCAAAACAAAACCGCTGTGAGTGTGAGATGAGAGGGAATCTGTTAAAAAGAGTCATTTCTTTAATGTGAGGTTCACAGCGATTGACTTCTGCTTGCTGTGGGACACAAAGCAGCGTTTATTCTGCTGCACACAATGAAGGATGATGCAGCTCAGGCTGCAGTGCTCCAGCCCTCAGATCTGAGCTTGAATTTCAAATCCCATTCAGACAAGGAAGGTACAAAGGGGATTGTCTTTCTCGTGGACAACATCCTTCTCTTCCCTCCTTTCTTCCTGCTCCGTGACCGCCATCCTGCTTCCGTAGGGTCGGTTCCACCGCAGACAGCGTGCTGAAATGTTGGCACCCTCATGTCATCGTCATCTTCCTCCTCCTTCCTGGACCAATTAAGAAACCAGTTTTTCCTCTTCTCTGCTCCTGTCTTTCCTTCTCTTGAATTGGAAAAGTAAATGCTGATGGTGAAGCAATCTCTGTTTGCTGACACTTGCTGCTTCGGCTCATTTCTGTAAACACAACCTCCCCGTGTTTCTTGAAGTTCCATGCAAGGCATGTTCACAACTGAGTAACTTTTTGCTGTCTCTGAGCTTCACATATGTGCTCTTATCTGATTTTTGTACCAACTGCTGGTGCTGCTTTTGTTGGTGTTAAGTCAGTATGCTTGGAAGTACATCTTTAGGAGTCTTGTTTGAAAACAAAATGTGCAAAATTCAGGCATGTGCTTGATGGATTTGTCTGTGCTCATACCAGCGCTGTGCGGTCCTGCTAGGCAATATTCCAGCGGCAGAATTTGGCCGTTTGCATTCAGTTTTACCACACGGATGGTAAAGTGTGGGCTCTGCTCACCAACACATTTCAGGGCTGTATTCAGTGATCAGACACAAAGCATTTTTCCTCATTTCTGCTGAATCACTTGTGAGCTCTTTCCCTTCCCGCTTTCATGTCCTCTTTTCAACTTTAACCATATTTCTTTTCCGTTCTGTTTTGCATCTTCTCTCATTTGTCTCAAACAAAGTACAAATCCTAAATTACAGCGAACTTTTTTCCTCTTCCAAATATTCCCACTGAACTAAAACGTGTTTGGGGAATCTGGGGTTGTTCCTCTGGGCTCCGCACACGCAAAACACTTATACAACAACAATAATAGCATTATTATTTGTATAAGAGTGCATAATTAGCTTGCAGATTTAATTATGCCATATTGGATTATCATTATCAAAAGTTTCTATTCATCTCTTCAGCGTTATTACTGAGAACGTATTCACCAACACAAGTAATCGCATTACGGGTAAGCCATTGTATGAGCTCTAATCCAGGAACTGGAACAGGTCGGGGCTGGGATGGACCGCGCTGGTTACAGGGAGAAACTCAAGTGTTGGTTCTCAGCGCTGCTGCTGGGAGGGGAGGAGGAGCTGCAAGCTGACGTCTGGGGCGTGAGAGGGCATTGTTGCTTCTGGAGGTGGTCGCGACAGCTCGGCCATGATCTCAGTGTTTGTGACACTGTGCTATAATGCTGAATTCCTCCGCTGTGTGAGGCGGGCAGAGCTCAGCCCTTCACTGCGCAGCACGTGGGAGCACCTGACCAAACGAGATCCCCGTGGGGTACCTGTGCTGTTAGTACCCCCGAGAACGTAGAGTTGGGATTGTAACACTGAACCATTTGTAGTACAGTATTCATCACACGCCTGTTCTCAGCCTGGGTATAGCCCTGTGCTGCACCTTCTGTGTTTGTGTGCAGCTGTGTATGTGTAAATGCAGCAGTGTGCAGTAATGTTACATTTACTGTAAGTAGTATGCTTCTATAGCAGAGGACCACTTTTAGATCCATATATAGCCAAAGCTGCCTGAGCAAAACTGACTTGAATTTTGTGCTGATAAGCCGTTCTGCGTACACTTGATTTAGCTGAAGCTTTTGGCATAACCCAGGCGTTTCCTTCAGGGGAGGCAATGCACTCTGAACACACAGCAGTCTCGGCCTTGGTCTGTGAGAGCCCGTGCTGAGGACACCGGACTGTGGAGTGCACATAACACAGCAGCAGCTCTGCAGCACGGAAAGCCTGCCCGCTGGCAATGCTCCTGCACAGCTCACACTCTTTGCTGCACAGTGCATCATCAGGTTATCGGGGCTCTTCTTCTCAGCGTGTATTTCTGTGCTCTGGAGTGTTTGAGTTCTCTGCTGTTGGCGTTCACTAAAGGCAGGTTTTAATTTTTGGAATCATCCATGAAGGAAAAGCACATAAAGCTGTTCCTGTTTTCAAGGTGAACAACAGCAATAGCTGATGCTGACCTGTGAGATGCTATGAGACAAATTTGGATGGCTTTGCTTTTTCTCTGCAGGTAGGTGCAGGGTAATGCCTCAAAAGAACCATTATCTTGTGCCTTTATTCCAGCGTGCACATAAATGCTTGCATAACCCTTGCACAGCTGCTGCACAAACTGCTCATGCCACAAGTATTAGTAATCGTAGCAGGGGAGGTTGCATGGAAAACTGGGGTGTGTATGCTAAACCATATGTACCGTGCCCCTGAATCATGGAACTTGTGCTGCTGGAGCGGAGAGATTTTTGGAGACCGGTCAGGGAGAGAGCACGTATGTAACGGCCGCACCTTCTCTCCCGTCGAGGCTTATCGCTCTTGCGCGCTGAAAGGAGCAGGAAGCAGCACCGGGTCCAGCGGTACCGTAAGGCGGTGGCAGCCGCCGCCTGCAGCTCCGTTCCGCTGCCGTCGGAGCTGATCGCGGCAGGGCCGGGGAGCGCGCACGGAGCCGCGGTCAGAGCGGTCTGAGATGGTACGAAGGGACCGTTTCCTCTGCTGGCGTACGCCGGCATAGCAGCGGCGGTGCCGCGGGGGAGCCCACCTGGGTGGCTGCAGCGAGCGCCTGGGATCGCGGCTGCTCCTTTTGTGGCGGATCCGTCGGTCGGAGCGCAGCGCTATCAGCGGTTGCCCCTCGGAGATTGGGGCTTCTAAGCTTTCAGTCGGAACCTTTTTGCTCGCTCAGCAGTGCTCGGTTCGCACTGAGGCTGCTTTGTCAAGTGCATCCTTTCAGCATTCATCCGAAGCCTTTCTCTACAGTCGCCTGAGCCCCATCGGCAAATATATACTGTTGAGCTATTAAGATAATTTTTCAATTAAGACAACGTCAAACTGCAAGCGGGACAATGGAAACAAACCCCCTTTTGTTCCGACTAAACTGTTCCTAATGACCCCGTCCACAAACAGCGGAGCCCCAACAAGGGCCCTCTGTCCCCGCGGCGCTGTCGGTGTCGTCCGAGGGAACCCGAATAATCCCTCGGAAGCTGCGTTTCCACCGCGAGCATCCTGCACGGAGCACCGAGCGTGCGGGGAAGAGGCAGGAGGGAACAGCTCCCTGAAGTCAGGGCCCTGTGGAATGGCTCTTACGAGTCCCACGCGAAAGTTTTACTTTATTTGTTTCTTTATTTAATTAATTGGGGGAGGTCAGTTCAATTGCTTCCTTTGCTCGTGTGAAAATTGTGCAAGCATAAAATCCCGGGATTTTAGGGTCTGCACACCCCAGTAAAATTCTTACATTTGTTTCTGGGCTGAAAGTCACCTTTGGGGGTTACCTGTGCTGATCGTGGGTGGGGAAGGCCCTGTGCAGGGACAGGGTTCTGTCCTCTGGTGTCCGGAGAAAGTGGAGTTATGGAGATAAATTGAAACCACTGAAGACGTTGTTGTGTCCGGGAACTGCAGGGTGCTCCCATAGATAACTGCTGCACTCAGTGTGTCTGCGCATGGTTGAAGGCCATGGAAATTATGAATCGCTTCCTGATTAGTTCTGCCCCTATTTCTGTGCCCTGAGAGCATGAGAACAATAGCATGGGAGACCTTCCATTTAAACAAAAACCTATTTACAGAGCATCTTCATTGTATGTAATTAGGAAGTGTTGATAGGTCAGACAGCAGAAGTCCTTTATTTGGGTGATTTGGGAATTGCACCGATTACATTTGCAAGTAGAAATGTCAATTTCTTCTGGGAGAAGCCACAGTTTGTGTTCTAGCATCTGATTTACCAGGGGGATTTCCAGCTTAACACGTGAGCTACCATGTCGGTCAGAAACAGACAGGGAGAGATGGAAGGAGAGAAAACATCCGTGGAGATGGGAACCATGTATTCTGATCAGAAGATAAATCATGGAGAAAATTCCTCCTGCAGGTGTCGGAGCACCTTCAGGTCTCCACAGTGTTCTGAGGGCTCAGGGTCCCCGCTGGCTGTGGGCTCACTTGTTGGCAGTGCCCTCTTCTCTGGGCACAGACTCTTTACCCGTGTTCTTCCTCTGCAAGGGATTGGGGTGGGAGGTTTTGGGGCAGCCTGGAAAAACAGAGTGTTTGGGTATGGGCAGGATGAAAGCCCAATGCCCTGTGACAGGATAGGGGGAGGAAGGGAAACGTCAAAGGAAACTTCGGGAAATCTGCAGTCGAAACAAAAGGATCTTTGTGAAAGATACAGTTAGCAGTCAGATGGGGGGAATGGGGATGCAAAATGAAGGGATTTGCAAGTTGTGCAGAATTGTTCTCAGCCCCGAGGCGAGAACAAAAAGCAGAGCCTTGCTGTTGACTATATTTGGTGTGTATGGAGGAGCAGTTTGGACGTCGAGGGTGCTAATAAAGCACAGAGCATAACTCATGTCCCCACTGCACGCTGTGCCACCGCAGCACGGGCACAGAGAGCACTGCTGCTCAAGGGCAGTGCAGGGCCTGACCTGGCCCTTGTGAAAGCCGTCCCTTTCCATTGCAGCTCAGTGCAGGTCCCTAAGCATGTGCCCATGTGCCAATGCATCCCACAAAGGCAAATTATTTTTTCTTATTTGTATGCACAAAGCCAATGTGCAGAGTGCTGTAGATCTGATTTTCAGCGTTAAGTATGATAACTGCCTAATGTGACAGCATGGCACTATAGCACAGTATTGATTTTCTCACATCTGTCCTCAAAAATCCACATTTTAGGACTGCTTTTACTGAAAAATTGCAGGAAAAATGGCCACCTTTCCCTGAGTAAAACTTGCTGCCTTTGGTTCAAAGTCCTTTTGGTAAAAAATCCTAGAGGATAGGCAGGAAGATGGCCTTGTTTTCTGAATGCATCCACAGAAGCTTTCGGGAATTATTTATCAGCATAAATGAATGTGTGTGTTTCTAACGATGTCAAATGGCAGATTTTATGTGAGCATTTGACTAGAAGCTCTCACATTTACCATGTTTAGGGGTCATGATAGAAATGTCTTAATTGATTGTTAATTATGGGGAACAGCAGTGTCAAGGAGGATTTTTCTTCAGGTTCCCTTATGACTGCGTTGGGGTGATGATGAGGATAAAGGTAAAGCTGTGGGCTTTCAATTAACCTTGAAGCAAAACTGCTTTCTCCTGAATGTGGTTATTCATGGATCTCCAAAGCCAGAGCGCGTGTGCATGGCTGTCTTCCGTGCAGCCCTGTGGTTCCCTCAGATTTTAGTGTTGCTAGTTGTTATTTATTCCAGTGCACATAAAAGCTTATTGCGAGCTTTCAGCTTACATTAGCAGCAGCGAGGCACAAATCCATTGGTATAAATCAGTGATCTTCAGAGTGTTCAGATCTGCAGCCTTCAGAGGCGGCCAATTCTTTATGTCACATCCAGCCAGGTGCCTTATTTGCACTTCTGGATTTCTGTAAAAGCAGTTCTCGTTTTGTGAAGCACCTTTTAAAAACCAATGACACGAGATGATACAGAAAGCACAAATCAAATAGATTTTCCCTACGCAAGAGCAAAATGTCTCTCGCTCACTGGAAGCTGTTGTCCTGGATGGGACTGTGGGGGAAAAACGTGAGCTGAGGAGTGTGGGGTGCTGCACTGAGAACCGTGTTGTTCAGAAACAAAGAAATATCTAGCGTACAAAAAAGCGAACGGTTCGGACATTTGTTTTAGATTTGTCACAGAACGATTTAAAAAACAAAACATGAATAGAAAGAATGAGGCATCCCAGAATAGCCAGCATCCAGTGGCTGGGGTATTGAGTTGGGCCCTGTCCAGGCAGCGCTTTATGGGATTTGGAGCAGACATTTGACATAATGTTTTCAACATTATTTTTGTCAGACTCAAATCTGGGCTCTGAAGCGGATCGAAGAGGAGCTGACTTGGAGGCGAGTGTTTCGGAGGTGTGCCTGAGCTGCTGGGCTCTTTGGCTGTGGGGAATCTGCCCTCTGACAGCAAAGCAAAGCGGCCGTGAGGGCAGCCAGGCACCGACCCGCTGTGTGCTGAGGGATGTTGTGCACGTTTGGGGATTTTTCTGACTTCAGGAGTGATTAAAGTAATATTCACATCCAGAGCAGATTCCTTTTTTTTGTCATGGAAATATCTGAACCTGCCACAACTTATTTCTGTGTGAATCAATAGATTTAAAAGGTATATTTTTCACTAATTGGCATTTCCTGGCAGCAAAAAGCACTTTCCCCTGAATTCCCAAGCACCTTTTCTGAGCTGAGGTGTAATTGTGCTGAACAAACACAATTCACCTTCAGTATTTTTTGTAGGTTTATGCAGAGATGAGTGAAATGGGCTGGGGTGTTAACTCCGTGTGTGTGTTCAAAAAGAGCCAAATGTAAAAAGCTCTTGGCAACATGAGTTTGATGAATACTGAAATTAATTGTAATTCAGGCCATAAAAAAAAGCAACAACAACAACACACAACTTACTGGGTCAGAGTTTCAGTTCACCTGCTTTGCTTCGCAAGCACGGAGCTTGCAGTCCAACCCTTTTGTGCCTGTTCCCAATCCCACCTCCCACCCTGACACCCAGGCTCTGCTGGCCGTACGTGCCCGGCTTCTCCTTCAGGTTCAGCCCCTCCTGCCAGCTTCCCACCACCCGCGTTCCTTCTTCCTTCGTGCTGTCTGCCTTCCAGAGCTGCCTGCTCCCACTGCGGATGCACTTCCCTGGTGCTTGGGCCCTTGGGCATTCTTGGCTAAGAAGAGAGACCTGAAATTGTCTCAGTGGAATCCAAAGCAGCGTGTGAAGGTGGAGACCGCACATCTCAGCAAAGCGCTCTCAATTCATTAATCAGCACGGTTCATTTTAAAGAAGTCCCCATTTCTGCAGCTGGTTATTAGGAAGACTGTTGCTGGGTTAATGGTTCTACTTGAAAATAGTTGTGGCATCGCTGCAGATGGAGTCAGCTCACTTCAGTGTGCCCTGTAATAAGGCATTATTACAGATCATGTACGCGGTCATTGCCTTGTTTCCATGGGAGAACAAAGTGGAAATATATTTTGCATCGGATATTAAATATGGCTTGCCCAGTTCCCAGGCAGTTAAATTCTGTGTTTGATACCATGTCTGCCTCTCAGCTTTGTTCCCAAGTACAGATTCAGCATCTGTAATGTTTCACTTTGAACACTCACTTCTGACCAACCGAGGTGTGGGCAGATGAAAACAAACGCCGTGCACAGACATCAGAAGCACAGAATCCATCTGCAGGATGTAGAGTAGCTGTGCTAATTCCCTTACCGAGAAGTAAAGTCGGCTAATTACCTACTGAGAAGCAGAGTTTGTTAGCAAGTGTCTTGTGCTCCTGGAACCCGGTCTAGCTTGTTTGGAGCTCGCCCAGGCAGTCTGAACAGGTGCTGCACACACTTCCTGTAATTGAGGAAGCACTGGGGATGCTCTAGCTCAGATGAAATACATTAACAAGACTCTAGCAACTTCTGGGCAGTGGAGATCCTATCTTGCTCTTCGTCTGGCTCCCTTGGGAGCTGCTTACACCATCTCGTTGTTTGTCTGACCCAGTTTCCAATATGCTGACACGTTTGTCACAGGTTACAGAGGACTTTCCAAGGCACTGTGTCCTCAGCAGTTCTGCATGGGTTAGCACCTTCTGAGAAGGAATCCATATTGATACTCCCATTGAGAAGAAGGCAGAATGTAGCAATTCTTCACTGTGGTTGATAACAGCAAATGGTTCTGATTTGCATGTTGCTCCATCACTCCTTAGCAAATGCACTGTTTTCTTCGGCTGGCAAATCCGAAAATCCTGGGGCTGGCTGGGGGACACAGGGGTGGTGCAGCATGGCTATGGCAGAGGACACGGGGACAGGGGTGTTGTTCTGATGGGGAGGTGTGAGAGATGTGACATAAATCCATAAGGAAACAAGCTGCATTAGTGAGAATCATCTCTCAGGAAGGCATCGGGACCGTAATTTTGGTGTCTGTAGATGCGTTTACACTCAGATTTAACCCTTCTACAGTTTCATGTATCCGCCGTCCGTGGCATATCTCCTCGCTGTCCCACAGCAGGAATCTGCTGTTATTTGACCTGAAAAGATGTCTGTAGTAGCAGTTCTTGGTGTGCGTTTAATAAAGCTGTGAGCACTGTGACTATAACTCACGGCTCTCGGCCGCTCGGCGGTGGTGCAACCAGCGGCTCGGCATTCCAGCGCCATCAGTTCAAAGGGAAGCACGAGAGGCTCAGATGTGTGCCAGAGCGTTGCGACTTTTATTACTGCTCTCCTCCCGCACTTCTCTGTGAGGAAGATACATTCTCTAGCTGCAGAAATAAGAAGTACAAAGCATCCTCAGACCTTGTAGTGCAAAACGTAAAACGCGATGTTATCTGCAGAAAGTGGACTTTAGATTCTATCAGCGCTCATTTAGCATAAAGCATTTCCTATGGTAATGTCTCTCACTTTCCCAGACTTTTACGGGCTCGGAGTGGCACGCAGGCTGCAGACCTCTTTGTAATGTTAATGAATCATCTTAATGGACTGTTTTAGCAGAAACATTCATCACCTTTTGTACCAGAATGATTTTTTTTGTTATACTTAAATGGTTAAGTAGGCAATAAATGCCTATCAGACCAACTACTATGGGCTAGTCATCCACCTCGCCATAAATCACCGGTGGATTATTATTGTCCTGTTTAATTAACACTCTTAAAGGATTCGGTCGTTGGATAGACTTTCACCTTACGCCAAGCAGGCATTAACATTTCAAGGAAGAAAAAGTGTGTTTATGTGCAAAGCGTTAATCAGAGCGAGCTGGGGCTGGTAGCGATGGGTTGGATGAAATATGTGCGCGTGTGTATGTGTGTGCATCCCTGGTGATAGGTCCTCCCAGCGGGTTTCAATGGGAGCTAAACCCAGACATACAGAGCACTTAAAAGGAGCAGCAAATGGTCATTTTGGTATCACCTGTGTTAGGGCTTGAAGATGTTTGAGTGTGTTTGATTGTAAACAGCAGCTCGAAAGGATTTGACTCCAGGCGTTAGGAAGGTGACGTTTTTTGTGAGTATAGAGCATAGGTTGGTGGGGTTTTTTGTTTCTTTTTGCGGCCTGATTCAGTCTGAAATACTTGTAGAGGACTTAATCAAGCCCTTTTCTTTTTCTGCAGCAGAAGGTGAGAGGGGAGGTCTGATCCCGTTGCTGCTCGGTGAACTCCTTTCAGACTTCACAGCCAGAGAGAGCAAGCGAAGCACTGAGAGCGGCCGGGGAGGGCCGGGGCTGGAGGAGCAGGGGGTGCTCTGCACAATCCCGGCAGCTGTTTTGCAAACGAAATGCGCGCACTGGGGCGCAGTCTGGGTACAGCACTGCTCTCCGTATGCCAACATTTTTCTGCGTAGTGTGGCTCAGTGCTGATTTCCTCCTCTTGGCAAAACAGAAATATGGCAGTGCTTTCTTTTTTTTTTTTTTCCTCCTGTAATGCAATATAATGCATTTAATAGTAACTTCCTTGTCTTTTGTCGGAGGGTAAAGTCGCGTGAGAAAGGCTCTTGTGAACGCAGTGTTTCCCATCCATGAAACCTAATCCCGCTTTCTTTGATTTTGTTACGTTCAGTGCTCGCAGCGCAGGTATGGATGCTGCAGGAACGGCAGCTGAGCGAGATTAAGCTAATGCTCTATTTCCACTTCACAGACAGCGGCCAACGCGTGAATGCCCAGAGATCGGAGGTCTTCGAGGCTCTCAGTGCAGCTCATGGGATCTCGTTTCTGGTCTGCACGCAAGCTTGCCGTGCACGTCCCTGTCCTCTTGGATTTTCTGTTAAATTATTTCCTGGTACAGACTCCTGCAAATTGAAGAACAATTAAAACTGCTGAGTGGAACAGGAACTTTTGAATTAAGAGACTGAATCTCTTATGATAAGTATTAATTCATTTCCTGAAACAAAGTTGAAGTTCTGTAAGATCAACTCTTTCCTCTTGATAGAAGATCCTGTAGATTTATTGGGCAGCAGAATCGAATGCTGCACGCGTGGAAACGCGCTGTTTAATGAAGCGTGCTGAGGAGGGGCAACAAAAGCACTACAGTTTTCACTGGATGTTTTTGTTGCAGATCCACAGCTGCCAGCGTTGACGCTCATCTGCAGGGTTTTATCCTATTTGTAACTGGAAAGGTGGGAAATGATTCACAGCCGGGAGTGTAGGAAATAGCACAAAGCACCAAGGGAGTTTGAAGAAGACAAGAAATCAAACTGAGCTCATAAAAGGTGCACTTTTATTGCATGAGAATCCACGGTGATAGAAAATAAGAATTTCACGTGTGCTGTACAGCGTTATGGGGTGCGTGCATTGATCACACGATGCTTTTTGCAATCCTTTAACAGAGATGCACAAAAAAGCACGCAAAGTTTCAAGTGTAGGCATGTACTGAGAAGAATCTCCTTCATTCCCTCTAGACACACCCTGCTAATTAAATCCATCACTGCCTAGCAGTAAGCCCTAGGGATCAATCTTTTCTAGAGCACTGTTACTATCCAACATTTTAGCTCATACAGTGGGCAGCCAAGATTTCATGTCTCTGCATATAATAGGACTGCAAGCCAATATTTCCTGTTCATCTCCTTTCCATCTCCATCTGGGTATATAATGTAGATTTTTTTTTTAATAGATAGGTGAAACGTCAGTGTTCTTTTCAGTTTGATTTCTTCTATCATAATGCAAAAATCTGTAGGAAGGTGAGATGTGAAAGCAATGAAATTAGGTACCTGTGCTCCGTGTAGCAAGCTATCCATGAGAAACTGCAGGAAGGATGGATATTGAATGACTTCTGTAGTCCGCTGGTCTTTATCAGAACAGGTCATCGACCAGTGGGCTGCCCAAACCTGTTCCACTGCTTCCCCATTGATTAAATATCTGGAGACATTTATGTGCAGATCAAATTCTCCATAATCTATTTTATCTCAATCACACCCAAGCCCTTTTTCAGGCTGGGGCAAAAACGTTCCCTTCAGTGCTGAGAAAAGATGGTGTATCGCTCTAATGTACTCCTGTGAGTTTCCTTGGAGCCAAACGATGACCTCAGATTCCCCAGGGCTGACATCAGTGAGATGGCGGGGAGTGTAAGAGAGGTGAGACCTGCCTCGTGTGCCCAAATGTCAGGGAATTTAAAGCATTTTTTTTTTTCCATTGTCAGAGCTGACATTTATGGGGGAAGGGAGGAACAAAGGGGCTCTGTAGCTTCCAGCCAACTCTGACGGCCACTATTGCTTTTGAATCTTGCTGCCTGTATCATCCAAAATGAGATGGAGGCTCTTATGTGGAATTGTTACTTGTTCCTTCCATTTAGTTTACTCCTTGTTTGTTTTTTTCCTGCTCTTACTCCCCATCTCAGTATCATCCTGCAGGCATTCAACTAATAGGTGAATATGAAGAAATGTAAAGAAAAATGTAGCCTACAGACAGCAGATGTAGTTACATACATGCAAGATAAAATGTGTAGTAGAGCAATATGTATAATAATGAAGCTAGGAGATATCTGAAGGAGTAAGAAACCAGAGGATGACAATTTATTATTTTATATTGGGTTCTTCAGTTGCATTTTTACTGGGGCATCATTTTTGTCATGATTTTGTCGTTGTTATTTGTTCACTTGTTTGTTTTTCTCCAAGGAATGCCTGAAAAAGGAATCACAGTTTCCTAATTTTCAGCTGACCTTCTGCAGTGCAGCGCATGCCATCACTCCTCCTTCTGCCATCTAACCCCTCCATAGCTGTGTTCGGGGGCTCCATTGCAACACAGATCCATGTGAGAGGGAGAGCATGGTGGTTCTTCCCATGGCTGCATAACTCGTGTCTGTGCCCTGGGGACAGTAAATAGCTGGTATAAATGAGCGTGGATACACTATTACTAATCTTGCCAGTTCATACAAGAGTGAAGGAAGTGAGCACAAAGATGAACTTTTCATCTCATTAAACTCATTCTGCCTCAGTGCATTTATAGGCAGCTATAAATTCCTGTACCTTGGGGGTCAGTTGGCAAAACTTATAGCACCAATTTTATGTTAGAAGTTATGATAAGAATATGCATCTGTGCTGCACAGAAATGTTTCTCCAATGTCAAGTCAGCTTTCTGATTTCGTAGTGATAACTTGAATAGTTATTGATAATTTCTCAAATGTTCAGTGAAAAGTATTTTTACTGCAGTGTTTTTGTATGTTTCACATAACAGAATCGTAAAGCGACTTGGGTTTTAAGTTGGAAGGGACCTTTAAGATCATCTATTTTCAACCTCCTGCCATAGGCAGGGACACCAGTTTGACCTCAGTGCATTACTTGATATATTTATTACAAATGTCTCATGTAAAACACTGAAGCACATGGATCATTTCAAAGTAAAAGTTCTCTCAGTTTAAACTTCCAGCAAAAGAGTGAACATTTTGTAACAAAGGGGAAAAAAGGACTGAGGTCTCATAGTGGTGGAAAATTAATCTGTCTGTGCATCATCACTACGTTCTGTTGGATCTTATGTTGTGAAACAAGCATCTTGCAAGCTGTGACGGAAGTTTTTCATTGGGGGTGAAAAATGTTGTCTTTTGCATCATGTAAATTACTGATTTATTTCCAGCAGAGGATGCGTTGTTAGTGGCTGAATGCCTCTGACATGAGGACGGTGTCTTCCTCTGCTTGTGCTTTGCTGTTCCTCCCTGTGCACGAGGACACTAAGTGCAGAGCAGATGTGACAGAAGTTTCTGAGGTTGAGAGATGGGCGTTAGAAAACCTCTCAGGCACTCTTTCAGACCTGGAGTCTGTGACTTTGAAGATTGTTTGTTCCCTAGGTTTTTAAAATAAGGGTTTGAACTCCTTCTGATGCTCAGCTGATTTCTATTATTCAGTATTTTTTATATCTGGTTTCTTCCAAGTCACAGCCCACGAGCTGTCTAGTTTTCTTCCTACTTGCCATTTTTTGGTGTTTTCCAGGGTAAGTGTGACAAGAAAGGCTTTGGGTAATAACCTTGTCATGGATTGCTGGACCAGAATGAAACTTCATTCATTTTTTTTCCCAGGACTCCCTGGGAACCCTTTGCCACAGCTTTTTCTCTCCCCAAAGAAATGATGCCGAATGATTCTCATGGCCATCCGTCCTGTCAGCATGAGCAGGCAGCCTGATTCCCATCCGTTCCCATGGGCAGAGCCACGATTCCCAGAAAACATCCCTCCAGCACAGCACTTCTTAGAAGAGCAGGAATTGCTTCCAAATGCCAGGCCAGCAGGGCCTGCCGCAGCGCCAGCGCTCTCACTGCCTGCACAGATCTGCACAGAGGTTTGGGCCCTTCCCCACAGCTGGTGTGGTCTGACCATCTTCCTCGTGTCACTTATTCCAATCAGCATTTGACTGCTGAGATGTTGGGGTGGGTTTGAGCATTTGTTTCCCTGCAGCAACTGATTTTCTTTGTTTGTTGGCAAAAACTGTCTGCTTATGTAAGATGCCGTATTTCTTTGGCAGAATCTCTAATATACAAATGAATATCATAATATATTCATATATACAATATGATATTTTGGATACATATTTTATGGTCTTTATAATCACGAGTCCTTGAAAAGCTATTTAAAGACAAAATTGTTTTTAAAACTATGAGATTTATCAACTTGTTTTCCTGTCCACTCTCCCTTCGTTTAATGATGCCATTAGCTGTTGAATGCAGTTTCTGGTGGTAAATTTAAATTTCAGCCAACATAGTTTCTATAGGATATACATTTTCTTCACAAAGAGTGAGAGACCCTTCACTGTTACAGAGCAGAGGACATGCAGAAACAGTGAACTAATAAATGAATGCTGGCTCAGATTTTTAGAAAGGAACTGTCTCTCTGGTCAAGAGTGCTAGATCCACCTGTCAGCCGCCCCTGCCTATGGCACAAACAGGAATCCTCGACCCAAACGAGGTCCTGCTGGCATCAGTTGGCTATTTGTCACTCATTTATTAAAATTAATAAGCTAATACCAAAAATGATTGGTTGTTGCAGATGTGTGGAACTGTAGTATATTTCTTTCTAACAATGTGCCTGATGTTATTGGGAGTGATGACTGAGGTGTGAGATCTGTCAATCGGAGACTACAACAAATGTGTTTGTTAACGGCTTTTTTTACATATTTAATTAGGGATGTTTTTAATTATTTAGTTTAGCTGATGCAACATCCTGTGAAGAACACAGCCTCACAGATGTAGAGATGTTCTTAGCATGTAAGTGACTGTAGTATGTCTTACGTTATGGAATTCTATGATGGCAGTTAGTCAGTGGCACGAGGACCTGGCTGGAAGTTCCCTGTCTGCTTTACCACTTGGCCATGCTGTATATCAGACATGAAGTGTCATCCCGTAATATAAAAACAAAACAAAGAAACAAAAATATGCCTTTTTTTTCTCCCTCTCTCTGTAGATTTGCATGGACACCGTGCATTTATCTGTGCAGGATGACTAACCACAATAGCTATTTCTGAATAAACTGTTCCATAATGGTTCCCTGTGTGGATATTCTGGTCTGGAAAAGTCACGGGTCAGATGGTAAGCTGTTGCAGAATAGCTTGTTCTGCAATAGGAATTCCAGTCAATTTTCCAGTGCAAAAAAACTTTCAGTCCTTAGCTCCAAACTCCCGTTCGTGCCAGAAGATTTTGTCTTCAGAGAATAGTATAAATTTGTTCTATTCCATTCTTTAAGCACTGAGCTCCCTTTGGGATCAGCCAGGGAGAACTTTACATTATAGGAATTTGTCTTTATGCCCACAGATTCTGTAATCTATTAATGAAACTTTGAATTAATACCTTCTTCTAACTGTGAGCTCGATACCTTTTTGGCTGCAGGACGTTCTCACGGCTCTTCTGGCTCAGTACTCCCTGGAGCCCTGTCCCAGAACAAGACAGAAGGTGGCCTGGAAGAAGATCCCCCCAAGCCAAGCTCAGGATGGTTGTCGTTTTCATTGCCAACAGCAGTGAATCAGTGCAAAACAAAACAAAATATCTTACCTTCTTCCGTGCCCAAATATAGAAGATGGATTACAGCATTTGAGCTTTCTCAGAGTAGAGAGAAAAGAGTGGTCTACAAATGTGTGTAGAAAGAGATTTTGCACAGCGTGTGAAAGGAATACTGGTGTATCTGAGAAGAAGGTGTGGAGAAGTCTTCGCTGAAGGACAGTTAATCTTGCTGCATCCAGAACTGCTTACACCACAACCCGGTAAGACACGTTTTGGTTCAATTCCTGTGTGTGTTTGCATTGTGTTTTCACCTCTCCTCCAGTGAAAAAACAAACAAACAAAAAGGAGCAAACCAACCAACACATCTGTACTGTTCTGTATTTCACGTTCTGTACTGAGCCCCTGGACCCTCCGAAGCAAAGCTGCTGTTTGTCCCAATTGCATCACGGTGCCCCCGGCGTTTTTGCGGTGCGGACCAATTAACGTTACTAACTTAAATTAAAATCTCCAGATGCATTCTCAGTAGTGACATAGAGCTGATTTTAATCTAGGCTTTCAAAGATGAAGCAGGATTGTGTTAATCACCTGCCCCACCCTTCTCGTTATTCATATGGCCCACAGTACTCAGTATCAGAGCAGGCTGCTACGTCACCCTCTTACTTCGCTTTCCCCAGGCATTATTAAATAGTTAATAACGAAGGTCTGCAGGCCATCCCGAGTTTTACCTGTTGGCATAAATCTGTGGCCATGACAGCAGCAGTGTAGCTTGCACATAAACGAAAGAACAGATTTTGGCACAAGTATTTTTAATGTACAGCAGCTGGCAATTTTGGGTTTAAGGAGCAAAATCACACCTGAGCCCTCATGCTCTCGAGAACTTTGCCAACAAAAGGAGAATAAAAAATAAGCAAGACATTTTACCTTTCCCTAATCCTGAGGAAATGGTGCAGCTGTTTCCAAGAGTATGTTCTATTGACCATTATGTTCACGCTGTCACATCAGCGTTGGAACAGAAGACATTTTTTGCTTTCCAGTTACGTTTTAACGCAAACGTCTTTCATTTGTTTGTTTCAACATATTTTCCCTCTAGCACATTTTTTTAATCATCAGAACTTTTCCTAATAGCGTGTTCATTCAGTGTTCAGTTAAACCAGATTTGGAATTTTACAAGTATATAAATGTTTACAAATCAGTCCGTTAAATGTGCTTGCTACTTCCACGGGATGATACGTAGCACTGCTGGCAAGTGGGTGTGTTGGCAAGCAGGTGTTCACTGCAGAAGGTGGTGCTGTTTATTTGCCTGATTCTTTTATAATTCAGCACTCAAGGAGTTTTGATACAGAAGGCAGCAGATAAAGGGTCTGAGGTTTATATTTGTTATTTGTATGTGAGAGACCAGTAGTTTATTCAACAGCAACGCAATCTTGGTGTTCTATTTCCAGCTGAGTCACTTCCACAGAGGTTGGGATGTTTCAAAATATCTTCTCGCTTTGTGTTTCCTACCAACATGCTCTTCAAAAGGATAATAAAAGTAATAGAACGCCCAAGTTCCCATTATAAAAGCCTGTTCTCATTTTCATGTAACTTTTGCACGTCCTAGAGCAGCTGATTTCCTTTTAAATTATTGTACTTTAATGTTTGCAGTTGCATCCCTGCAGCAGTTTTAATACAGGGAAGTTGATACAGTGATTTGGACTCCAGAGAGAGAATTCCTCAATATTCAGTGAGTCTCAGGAATGCCCTGTTATGGCAGTTTGGAGACCAGTGTGTGATGGGAATATAATGGTTATGATAGTACTGATGAAGCTCAAACTTCTCAGCACATAAAGTTTGTCCATTTGAGAGCTCAGACATAATTCTGTTTGCTGCTTAATGATTGTCAGTGAACTTCTCATGGCACTTAGGCTAAATTTGGAAAAGACATTATTTTGTTCACTTGGTGTTTGTCTCAGACAACTGTCCTGCTGCCTAAAATAAATTATTGCTTCTAAATGCACAAGAAAGTGTTGGATCTGAAATTCCCTGTAACAGAAATTAGGTGAAAATCATTTCTCCTTTTTAAGAAAGGCCAGCTAGAGTTTGCTTCTGAAAAACAAAACAACAGGAAGAGATGGTAATGGAAAGCCCCACTTGCTCTCATGGTGATTTAATTCCCTGCAGAACAGATTGCTGCAGGTGTTTCTCTAGGTAAACTGAAAATCTAAGTTCTTCTCTTTTTTTTTTTTCCCCCCCCAGAACCCTAACGTAATAGCTGGAAGGAGCAACCCTGTTTGAGGTTGTTAGCTGTTAGCAGAGAATGACTATTTGTCTCTGTTCTTCCCTTTTTCCTCCGGGCTTTGCTCATTAGAAAAAGATCAGTAACTTTCTGTGTAACTGGCAGGTGACAGATCTGGCTCCAGTTGCATCCTAACTTTGCTCAGTAAAATCCGCTGGCTCACGAAATGTCTGTCCTTCCAGCAATTGTCCACACCACAGCCAAGGGAGGCAGCAAGAGGCTGAAGCTTGCTGGAACGTAGTAGGCATACTCCCAATAAGCCCTTAAATGGGCGGTTGGGATTTTGATTTTTCCTGTTCTTGCTGTTGTGTTTAAGCTTCCATCTCTTCCCTTAACACTCCTCTCCGATCCAAACACTTCTGATGCACTGAATCACTACAATTTGGAGAAGTTTGTCTTTGTTTTAGGCATGAGTGAGGTACTGGATTTCCTGTGCTGTTTGATGTGAACTCAAAATACGCCTACCAGACCCACTGGTCTGCCAGCCAGTCCTCTAAAAGAGGTAAAGACAGACCCCTCAGTGAGAAATACTTACCAGTGCAATTGTGTAAGCTTACTGTAGGAATCTAACTGCACATAAAAAGAGAAAACATCTGATAAGGCATGCAACAAAGAAAAGGAAATAACGTAATTTCATTTATTCTATTGATGCAGTGATTTATGTAGGAAAAGTCAGAATCAAGCAGTTTAATACCTTGGCACTAAAGTATGTGCACATTTTTGCTCTGTGTTGCTCTTTTATTCATAGCATGTAATGACTACAATAGTTTTTGATCCAGACAGGCTCTTCTGCAGTTACAGAACACTCTTGGAAATCGACATCAGTCATCTCATATAGACTATTTCACAGCAGAGCATCCTCCACGAGTGTTCTGATAAGAGCACATGGTTATAAAAAGCAGGCAGTCTTATGGGAATTATTGATACAGGCTGACTTATGAAACAGAGCTTTAGTTACCTATCGTACCAGTTTTATCAAAGCTGTGAAGCTGCAGCTCTCCTGTGTGCCATCTGTGGTGCCCTCTGCTGCCCGTCTTTGTAGGAGCAAGGCAAGCTCAGATGCAGCTGCATTCCTCATACCTCTCTTCTTCACATTTTTCTTTCCATCTGAGCGTTTGATAATGGTTTATGGTTACTTTTCCCGGTCCTTTTCCCTCTAACACACATAAAAATGCATTCAGCATTTATAATCAAACTGCTTTTAAA
Source organism: Cyrtonyx montezumae (assembly GCF_038088225.1). Classification (NCBI taxonomy): domain Eukaryota; kingdom Metazoa; phylum Chordata; class Aves; order Galliformes; family Odontophoridae; genus Cyrtonyx; species Cyrtonyx montezumae. The sequence goes on along the minus strand of NW_027072100.1, from coordinate 11,974,236 downwards.
AAAAATATTTTCTTACTAAAGAGAGCTCATAAAGTGAAAATGCATAATTAAACGGGACCTTAAGAGGTAAACCTGCTAGTTCAATTACTGATAGTTGTTCGTTTATTGTTCTGGATACTAGTTTATTTCTTTACATATGCATTCACACATACACACATGTATATATATATTGCTTCTTTTCTGTTAATTTGGATACAAGCACTGAAAATCTTGGTCCTGCTTTTCTCTGGTTGCTATTTGCTGCTATGAGGAAGGGACAAGTCATTAAACTGTCTTCTCTCATGTTGATATATACAGTTTTATTTGCCATGCGTTCCTAGGAGCAAGTTATAGTGTTGTCAGTTCTACATCAAACAAAAATCTGTTGATTTTGATGTTGAATTGTTGGAAAGAACTACAGAGTTTTTACATAAATATTTCCGGAGTGATCTCAAGGTACCTGAAGGCCAAAAGCCTGAACATGAAAGAAGTGAACATTTCAATTTATTATTTCCCCTTTCTTCTGCTTGCCTCTGCTAACTGAAGCACCTTGTGTTCGTATCTTCATAGCCTGGGGCTTTCCTCAGATAAATCAATGCATGATTCTTTTAATTACCTACTCATGCTGGGTTTGGACTGCTTACTCTCATGAGTACCAGAGAAGAAAGCTTCATAGGCAGCAGCTAATGGAGCAGCAGCAGAAACCTGCTGTCTCCAACGTTTTATGCCCTGTGTCATCTACCTGGCTAACAACAAGCCTGAGCATGGTGACTTTTGAAGTGCTGCTGGCGGTGAGCTAGATACAGCACAGCTTCCAGTGTTGGTGCCTGCTGTGCACAAAAGGCGATGTAATCAGTGGATCAGTGGTGGGTTCGCTAGGATTTTCAATAGAAAGGACAAGCCTTTGAGGTATTTATCTCCTGTGTAAGGAGTAATATTCACAAAATGACTGCTTTCAGTCAGTCAGTTGCTGTGATGTAGTCAAGGGGTTTAAAATGGTCAGTATTAAATATGTGATCTCATTAGAAGATGAATTTCATTTTGGGAAAGGAAACTGATTTCTCAGCTTGGCACTGGGGCTTTCGGCTTTCTTCCAGCCACTGAAAGCTGTCAGGAAGAGATAAATTGTTACTGGGGGAAGAAAAAAAATCACTGATTGCTCAGGAAGGGGGAGAAAAGTGTTGATGAACCACGCAGCCATTTTCTGATCCATCATTTTTCTGATTCTAGTGCCTGCAGGGATCTGCGTGCTGCAGGGCTTTGCTTAAACAGCTGCTGAGGTACAGCAACCCTGGAGGATGACTGGGATTTTGGCTTCAGCTGCTAATGCAGTCCGTCCCAGTGGGTCCGTCCCAGTGGGTCAGTGGGTCGGTCAGTCAGGGCGGGAAAGGCCGCAGCCAGTTCCCCCCTTAGAAAGGGCGGGAAAACCCCTCAGTCAGTCAGGAAAAGCCGTCCTTCGACTCGAGCTCCTGCAGCAAACTTCTGCTTTCCCTGCACGGCTGCCCCTGAAGTTTCCCTTCAGAGAATGAGCTTTACGATCTAGAGCAGCCTTTTCTAATAGGGCAGTCTCTTTAAAACAGCTTCAACCCTTCCAGGGAGGTTGTGTGTGTGCAGTGCCCGCCATGGAGGAGCACGGTGCTGAGGCGCTGGCTGGGAGTGAGGATGGCTCTGAGGAAGCCAGCGTGTCAGCTCATGGCAGCCACGTCCCCAGGTAACAGCTGGGAAATGCTGCACTGGGCTGTGCTGGTGCAGTGGTAATGGGCTTGTGCAAAAGTGAAAAACACACTCTGCTGCAAAAACACAGGAGAGAGCAGCTCTCGGGCTGTCCAAAGCACAGCTGGGCTCTCCAGACTTCCCAGCCAGTTTGTAGCTACAGAGAGCAGTGCAGAAAGCAGTGACAACATGCTGAATATCATGAAGATATGACAGGCAGGGAATATCTAGGAGGTATCTTAAGAGGAAACGGATAACGATAATACAACACGGATTGCTCACGCTCTCTGTGTCAGGACATGGGGAGTGCGTGGCTCTAGGAGTGCAGCTCTGGGGTTTGGAGTGTACTGCTTTATCACAGTGCAGATGTGATTACTTAAGGACCAAATCAGTCTTTGCTGATGCATCTTTGTGCTAATGTAAGTTTTTGTTTCTTTTTTTGCTTTTGGTTTTCTACTCTCCACCCATATTTAGGACGGCATACAGCAGAGTTGTAATGTTAAGGACAGCTGAAATGTTGGTGTCAGATTGCTAAGGAAAATAAAGGGCATCTGTCATAACACCCAGAGCAGCCTTAAGTTTTGATGTAATGCATCTACTTGCAAGGTTACTTGCTCTTTTTAGGTGAAAGATGCAGGTTCTGTTTTTTTGCATCTGTTGAGATCAAGCCTTTGTATAATTAAAACCCTTAACAGTTTGTTTAGGGCAACAGATCAAAAGGTTAATGTGCAATGGTACGACAGGAAGTATTTGTACTGTTGAACATTATTTAAATTTACAGCATTTAAAAACAACTTAGCACAAGTCATAGCCAAGGCCAATATTACATCATCTGAAGTAAAACATTAATCATTAGTCAGAAAGCAGCCAGCTGGTCTGAAAGCTCAGCTGGTGAAAAAGCTGATGGTTTCAGGGTTGAATAGAAATGTACTTTTAATTGTGCTCTCAGTCATGAATCTGGAATGGAAAGTCAAATCGTACGTGGAAACTAAGAAGAAAGAAATGCAAAACCTAAGGAGTTTTTGAAATATATATGTATTTACATCTTTGAAGCAGTTTTGAATTACATGATTTCTGTAAGGATGGGCTTAGGTGATCAAAATACAAAGTAGAACTGTATTAAGTCATATGAGCTGCATAATTGTTTTCTTTCTCTCAGCTCTGAAGTTCTTGAAGCAATAGAAAATGTTATTCTAGATGTGCTTAAAAGTCTGGCCAAAAAACAAGCACCAGTTCTCACCCTGGCTAATAGATCAGATTGGAGGAATATAGAGTAAGTACTGTGTTTTAAAGTCTTGACTTATATTAATAAATATGACACAAATATAAATTTGATTTTGTAGCTTTCAGGACAGACACCAAACTTGTCCCTTCGATGTCTGTGAAATGAAAATACCATCACAAAGCTTTGCTGTCTTCAGCAGACTTAGGGGAATGGTCATTCCAGGCTTGGAAAACAAATGTAACCTGCCATCAGAACACATAGGGCGAAAATGTTCAAAGAAAAACAAGTTAACATCACAGTACATTAACAATAAGGCACACTGGTCAAATTTAAAAAGCTGAAGCATTATTTATGGTGGAGAAATATAACCCTACTTAGGCATTCTATTGAGTGATGACAATCATCCTGCTCTCATACAGAAGGGATTTTAAGAAGTTTATATACAAATCAATAAGCAAATAATAAAAATATATAAAAAAAAGCAACAAAGTCCCCAAATGTAATAAGAAGGAAGTAGAAGTGAGTTAGTGGGTTTGTTTTTTTCCTTCCCTATATAGGCATCTACCCATACCCAATCTGCACAGCTGGAACTAGGCAGGAACTAGCAGAAATTAGAGAATGATTTCATGTTTGAAATGTCCCTCGTAAACATTTGTAGATCCCCAGAGAGAGATTTACCTGGGAATGAGGTCAACCCGTGAGAATGCCAGGCCTGAAGCAGGATGGTCCTTTATTTAAAGTTACCCTGCCAGGACCCATGCAAGGCCAGGGAGGACAGCTGGGCTGCCCGTCCCTTGGGAGCTATCTGCGAGGGCCGTGGGGTTCGGTTCTTAGGCAGAGCGTTCTCTAAAATAAGTGTTCCCATTGACCTTAAGGGAGCTGAGTGCCGCTGTGCAGATATGATGTAGGGAGTGGGGCAGTGAGAAGCGCACAGCCTTCTCAGTGCTGCAGCACAAAGGCGCTTACTGCCAACGGCCGGGAGCTGCCGCAGCGCTTGTTGCGTCTGCCACCCAAAGGATGCGTGGAGCAAGGGAAGGTTTAGAGAAACAAGGCGTGGCTTTGTGTAAAACGATGGTCGTTTCACCGTACGTACAGAGCTCTGGCGTGGAAAAGAGTGCTATGCACACAGGCTGACAATGCCTCAGGGCACCACAATGAAACGCTGCTAAGAAAACACTGGCTCTTTTGGTGAAAGGTGCACCTTCAGATAAATAATTTGATGGTGCAGATCATTTAGATGGGGCAACTGTTTAGTGAAGAGGATGCCCCACATTTTTGTTCCCAAAAGTTCCAAAACTTGAATTGAGTTATTCTGGTAAAAAATTAAGGGCGTAAATTAGATCATACAATTGTGAAATCGAATAATTACACTTCCTCATACATTCTGCATCAGAAAGTTACTGTATAATATAATATATATGTCTTGAACTGCATACTAATAACAAATCACACCTCTACCCTTTGTTCATTGCTGGTCCATTGAGCCTGAAAATACAAGGAGCATCCTTGACTTTAGGAGAGGGGTCTTAGTCTCAATGATCTTGGATAGAACCATTTACGTATCCTTCCTTTGTAAGCTTACTGTTTCACTGCATTTGTTTGCAATATGTCAGATTTAAAGATTCTGTAGGTCTACAAATGATACCACGTTCTACTACAAAAAAAATAAGAAGTGACTGCCCTGAAACAGCAATGAAGTTTGGTAAGTACCAGAGCAGAATTCTCAACTTTTTTTTCTTGTATTTTAGTTTGAAACTTTGTAAAAGTAATAAATTATGCCTTGTGCATTAGAAGTGAAAGACTAATATAACTTATTATTGAAAAGCTCTTCAGCTTTTCTCTATTGCATCATACATAACTGTACAAGGTTTGTACAGCTTCTGTCCTGCCTGACAGAACATCAGATGAAGGCATATGCACAAAGCCTACATGAAAAACACCACTCTCCTTCAAAGAGCCAACTGGTGAAGGACTCCTGCAATACAGACGAGAAGCTCATTTCACTTGCCATGTCAGTCAGTGTATTTCTTAGTAGGGCATGTATTCCCTCACTCAGCTCCATTATATATACTGTTTTCTAACTATGCTACAAATTACTGAGTGTCCTGAGTGGAGCAGTGACTCAGTATTTCACAACACGTTAAAATATGTGCACTGATCACATTCCTTCTTCACTATTTTATTGTACGAGACACAAATGTTGGTCAACATAAATACAGATTATTGCATGTGCATTTCTGAAAATTGAGAAAAATAAATCTGTTCTGCATTTTTTCAGCTCTAATGCTCAAGATATTGTCTATGATCTACAAGATGGTGCAGAGCAATTCTTACGCAACCAAAAGGTACAGTGATGTTTCTGTAATTTCAAATGCAGTTGTATTTTAAGAATGCTAGCAGGAGAACAGTGTGGGATGCAACTCTTGCAGATAACAGATTTGTCCGTGTGAAAAGCTTTACAGTGGTTTGATCATCCATGCCCTCAGCTGAGTTCTGACAACCTGATCACTTTTTCAATATTGAGTAACAGACACATGTTTTTTTTTTGTGACAGAGACATATACTACTCAGATACGCTCCTGTTTGGCAGCCAGAGTGTTGTGGACAATTTAATCAATGAAATCTCTTGCATGCTTAAGATACCTCGAAGAAGTCTACACATAGTAAGTGGCTTGTGATTAGTGCTTTTACTCTGTAATTATTCCCAAATCAAATGGGTTGTGTGTTAAGCTGAAATATCAATTAAACCTGATTAAGTTCTACCATAACATTTGAAAGGTTCCTGTCGTCAGAGAAAATTCACAGTTTGCTTGCTTCAAAGAGTGGCACAAACTGCTAGCCAAAATCAAAAGGCCTTTTGCTATTGCCTGGGTAGGCTTCATCTTCAGAGCACCAGCCATCTGCTTAGCAGTTTATATAACTTGGTAGCATGGGGTTTAAGTGTAAATTTCAAGTGACTCAGAGATATAACCTTCTAATTTCCTTGTACCTCATGCTTCACAAGAATTCTTTTGTGTACTCAAATGCATTTGATACTATAACTTATTGTAAATCTACCTTTATATCTAAGATGTCAACAACGTTGCTTAGTGTTTTAAGGTGGTGTCTGCCTTTAACTGCTTGTTACCAGTCAGATTTTTTTCCAGAAGCTTCTTGGATTGCCTATGCAATGCAGTAAAATAAAAGCATGTAATTTCCAATGTACTGTATGCAACTTCTTATTTTATTTTTATTTTTTTCAGCTATCTACAAATAGAGGTTTTGTTGCTGGCAATTTAAGTTATACTGAGGAAGATGGTACAAAAGTGAATTGTACCTGTGGTGCAACAGTATGTATTATGTAACAATAACAGTAATTAGAATAAATAGAATAGCTGCATTTGGAAAGGAGCTACGTGGATCAACTGCCTCTGTGTGATACCCTGTCCTTCATGTAGCTCAGGTTGCTACATACATTTATTAAACAGACCTGACACTAACCCTACCTAACTTCTTTAGTAGCAACAATGCAGAAGTAGGATTAAACTGAGCAACAATTGTTAGAGAATTAATTATATTTCTGGACCTGAACTGTGTTCTCATTTACACAAGTTGGATAATAATACTGTTAGCATAAAAGGTAATATCCTCATCACATGCCCAGTAACGTACAACTAAAGTCAAAGAATATAATATCAGGCTATTTAGTCTCAGAATATCACTAATACAGGACTTGCAAGCATTAGAAGGGTTTGTATTGTCAACTGATGTTATCATAGGTGATACTGAGCTATAGAGATGTTTATAACCACAGCTGTATAAGCAGTCAAGAGCTGATTGCTATCGCTGTTCAGATTATGAAGTGGAAGCAGAACTTGCTGACTGTGGTCATGAGTTCCTGAAAAACATGCTCATTGTAAGCTCAATCCAGTCACTTCCAAATGGGAAGATTACTTCAGCTGCCCATCATACTTTGTTTTTAAGCAAAGCGTGAAGACCCCTGTTGTTAATACTCTTCTACAGCTCTTCATGGTTTTATTTGTTGGCACCAGAGGTGATTTAGCAGTCAGAAATAAAAACAGACCACACACTTCAATATAGACACATTCTTTTGCCAAGTTCTTCCTCCAGTTCCTGCTCTGTTATCCACATGCTTGCCAGATTGACCCTATCCTAAATATGAGATGTAAAGTAAACATTACCGTGCCTTAAACTGTTGCAGCAATATAGTTATAAAAGCAGGTTACAGGTTAATAAAAGAAAGGATTAAATGGTCTTCCAAAGTGAATGCCCAAATGCTTTAAACCTGGATTACATTTGCAATCTTAAATTGGCACCACGCTGACTTCTGTCCTGGCCAAAAGAGATACAAAATGAATCAGGACATTGTTTTCTCTGTAAAGCCCATACGCTGAATGATCTTCTGTGGCAGCAGCACAGATGCACTTTTAGAAAAGCATGCAATAGAGCAGGACATAGGTGGTTGAATGTATTTATAAAGCAGTGAAAATGTCAAGATTCATCTTGTATATTAGGAGATGAATGGTTGTTTTAGGGTGTAATGGTGTCCTTCGTTACCTAACGTTGTTATTGTAGAATGTATCATTTTCTCTACCATAAATGATTGATTTTCTTTTTCTTGTTTTAGGCTGTTACTGTGCCATCTAATGTTCAAGGAATCAAAAGTATCCTTTGAGCAGAAACTCTCATTGTAGACTAAAAAAATAAAGTAAAAACAAAGAATATTCCAAGTTAAACAATGTTCTGGTAATTTTTTCTCTGCCTGTTGGCTCTGAAATTGAGTCACGAGCTGCTTTTGGCTCCAGAATCACTATTTTAGAACGTTCAGACTGAATTGATTGGTGTGACGGACTGTTTTACACACAGGTAGCCTTAACATCAAAGATTTATACTCACATGCCAAATTTATATTAATTGTAGAAAAAGATGCAACTTTTCAGAGACTCCTGGATGATGAGTTCTGCATTAAATCAGCCCCATGTATAATGATTACGGTATGTAGCTTACATTTTGCATTGCCCACTTACATGTAAGAGTTTACAAGATGCTTCATAATGGTGCCCAAACTTGGTCAAAAGACAGTAATAAAATAGTATATCTTACTATATTCATACTGATTTATTATACTGCTTAGTGCCCACTAGCTTACCTAACTCATCCAGGTGCTGCAAAGGCACAGAAAGACCTGACTTTGAGTAATCTTCTGTCCTCCAGGATCCTGAACTTAGCAAGCCCAAGTGAAATACAAATATATATATTTTTATACTAAAAGAGCTTGTACTGGTGAAGCTTGGAGAATTAATTCATTAATTAAGAACTGGAGGGATGTGTAAATATTCTTACCTGCATGTTCTGGACAAAGCGTTGGGCAGTGAGCGAACTTAGTCCGGCACCTGAGAGAGACAAGCATTTATACTGTGTAGCACACCGTTTGTGCCTTGTTTCACATTGTTTCTTTAGTGCCACAAACACCTCCGAGAAGAAAAAAAGTGTCCGTTTCCTTTTAATGCTTAAGGGCTGCTGCAGGAATTCTGCAGGCGTTTTCTTTGCTCGTTTTACATGGCAAATGTAAACAGATATGGAGCCAGATGTTGTTTTAATTCATTTAAAACTGTCTGCTTTATTTTGTTTCCTTAGGGAAGAGGTATACCAGATCTTAATACACGACTTCTGGTCAGAAAGCTGTGGGATACGTTTCAAGTTCCAATTTTCACCCTCGTGGATGCAGATCCACACGGTAAGTCTGTAGAGGTTCTATAATGTAAGAAGAGAGCAGGATTTACTTTGAGTCTCATTTTGCACTTTTACGGGATGACATAGACAGGGAATCAGAATTGGAATGATCCTGATCTATGCAGAATGCATGTAGACGTGGAAATTTAACCAAGATATCAGCACTGTCATGCCCACATTGAATATGCCCTTACTATCTGTGACCATTGGCTGTTCCCTGAGGTCTTAATAACACCTTACACTGTACCTGAAAAAGAGAAAGATTTTTTTTTATAGAATTTGCAGCTTTGGATTGGAGTTAGATTTTCCAAGTACCTGTGGGCCTAAAAATGGAAGTAACTATCGTGCAATTTTACAACCTGCTGATTTTAATGAGTTATGCACTTGAACACTATTAGAAGTCTCAGGAGGTCCTAGGAATATCTGAACAGAGCTAACTTAGCCAGAGCATACGGTGTTCTAACAAAAGCTGAGTACACAGCTGGGTGGTTTTCTTCTGTGAGCACTTTCCACTTCTCAGACTGTAACTGAAATTTTGACCAAGCTAAGTACAGAACATTCCTATAATCCACTTTAAGAAGGTACATACTCACTGCAGTTGCTATAATTTTCTCCAGTGGAGCTGAATTTGTCACTGTGCTTTAGGAACAAATCTGGCTCTTGATGAGGACCTGAAGTGGTAAAGATGAAAACACCTCAAACTATCTTTGTAGTAATACAGATAAGACACGTTCTGGATGTTTTCACTGGAGCTGCTCTATTACATCAGCAGTGAGTGTGAGATTTCTTTGAAGCAGCAGATTGACTTACACCAATGTAGCAGTTCTCTCCATATATCTATACTGAAACCAGCTGAAATTAGGGAGATCGCTGCTGAAGGAGAAATATCAGCCCAAAGCAATACTGTTAATATACATGGATTACACAGGTTAAAAACAGAAGGCAATTTTCCTGACAGATGTGGGACGATGTGTAAAAGAGCTGATTATCCTTGTTTCTGAAATGACTGCACTAACAGTATGAAACACTTGACTATATAAAGGTGACATACAGTGCTCAAACTCTGATTGTTCTGACATGCTCTAAAAGTAATTATAAACCACAAAGATCCTCACTAATCATAGTGCCACAACTGTTATGCCATAAAAGTGGATTGTTAATGCAGTCTTCATAAGCATTCCCAGTGAGAAGATAGCAGATAACTGACAACAGGTATTCTTCAATGCAGGTGTAGAAATAATGTGTATCTACAAGTATGGATCCGTGGTGAGTATCATTTTCATTCCAATACATTGCTCTGTAGTTCTTGTAGTTCTTGAAGTTTGGATGTATGATGGGTTAGAATGGTTACTACCTCTTCATACTTCCTTTGAACACAGGCACCACTTATAGGTCTTGTGTATCTGCAAAAAGAGCTTCTTCCTGTAACAAAAGGAAAATGGATGATAATGTCAGGTGTTTCATTTACTGTACTTCCATTTCTTCCTGCTGCACAAACAGTTTTCTGGAAAGCCAAATATGAAAGCATTCTGCATTTTGCTTTCTTTCTGCTTTAGAAGACAAATGATGGCTGGAAGGAGCTGGGGAGGAAAAGGACATAACTTGTGAGACGGGTACACGGTGTGGTTCTCCAAAGAATCTCACTGTGTTGGTAAAGGTTTTAGTTTAGGGTGAGAATTTGTGTATGGATACATATTTTAGTGTGGAATATTATGGAGGAAGAGGCAAAGGGAACCAAGTGTTAGGTCGCTAAAAGAATACGTAAAGAAAGACAGTGTGGAAGGCAGGCAGGTGGCAGAGAGCAGAAACAGTTTGCTAGGGTGATAGAGAAAGAACATCTAAAGAAAACAAACAAACAAGTGAACAAAACCCACCTTCTGGAAAATGGCAGTGTAGGATCTCATAACACATGCCTCAGGGCCCTCTGTGGAAACAAGCTGTGCGTTCTCAGGTGATCTGTCAGGATTTCAGCCCTCCCAGAAATGTGTGTAAATTCATAGAACAGTGTCTTCCAAGATTAAAATAAATGACCAGGTTTCTGATAATCTTACCTGGTGAAATTCACTGATCATATGTAACGTGGTACTCACAGCAGGAAGATCAGGAATTGGCACTTGTAGCTGCTACTGTTTCTCCTGGCTTCGGCTTTGTTTGGCAATCAAACTCACGCTGACTGCAAACAAACAGACAAAAACAAAATAAAAAGGACAGAGAACAAAATAAAACTATTCAGACTAGATCAGGCTAAAATGGACCAGACTTTAACCTCTCATGGCTGAAGCCATAAAAGAGAAACTGTTCTCAGTAATGGGGTTTGGTAAGCTCCAGTTGCACTCTCTCCTCCTGTAAAGTTCTGATTGCTGGATGTTACAGCTGGCTTTTCTTGTTCTAGTCAATGTCTTTTGAGGCTCACCAACTCACCGTTCCGTGCATAAAGTGGCTTGGCCTCCTTCCATCTGATATCAAGAGGTTAGTTATTCCCCGAAAGGAAAGAAAGCCTTCTTCTCTTCCATAGTAAATAAAATCCGACTTAATTCATCAAACAAACAAAGCAGCAGCACCAAAACTGATATCTGACACTTAAATCTATTACTGTTCTCTGTTCTCATCCATTATTTTGGCTTATAAGGAACTCACTGAGGATCAGTACTTCTGAGCTATATGAGAAAATCTAATAACTTTATTTACTTTTCAGGTTAAATATACAGAAAGATGTCCTGATTCCATTTACAAAGCAAGATGAAAATAAGTTAGCAAGTTTACAGAAGAGACCTTACATGGCTCATCAGCCAATGTGGAAAAAAGAGGTATGTATAAACTGGTGGTTTCCTGCTCCTAACACCTGCAATCCTGTCCCTTCTTATTCTTATAAACTCTTAGTAGGGCATGAAGGGTTTTATGACAGTAAACAAAGACACGACTGAGAAAGTCTATGCACACTGTCTGCCCAGGTCACTGGAACTCAGTGGTTCAGGGCCCAGCACTGGCAGCTTTTGAAGCTGTCCTGGCACCGGTCCTCTAACGATCTGAAGCTGTACCTGAGGCTCTACTGATTTCTGAAGTACTGTGTGCTTCCCCCTTCCTGCCCAGATGCACTGTGCCAATGTCTCGTGGCCCTGTGAGGTGCACAAACACAGGATGAGCCTCAGCTCAGTGATAAGGATTTCACAGCACCACTTCTGTAACGCTAACCTTGCAGCTCAACGTGCACATCCAGCAGGTGTAATCCCCGAATAACTCCCTGCTGCTGGGTCTGGCTCTTACACCGTCACACACTGATTCATTCTTCTTCTTTTCTTTTTTTTTTTTCAGCTGGAAATTATGGCAGCATCTAAAATGAAGGCTGAAATCCAAGTTTTAACTTCTCTTTCATCAGATTATCTTTCCAGAGTGTATCTACCAAACAAATTGCAATTTCGCGGATGGATATGAATTCCCGTCTGGCAACGAGCTGCTTTTCTTTGCCTTGATTTATTTTCTTGACTACATTTAGAAAAAAAAGTGTAGAAATGAAGGAGTGCGAATCAGCATCTTGGTCGGTGTGTTACTGTAACGAGGTGAGGGTTGCCTGTGCCCGTAGCTACATGAGGACTGCCACGGTAACCCCACGAGCTCCTCGGGCTGCGCCGCACTGCAGCGCGCTGAGGGTGAACGCGCGGAGCCGCCCGCGCCCGCGCACCGCGCACCGCGCGGTACCGCCCCGCCCCCTCCCGCCCCCGCCGCCAGTGCGCATGCGCTGTCACCGCCCCGCCGCTCGTGGCGCCTGCGCGGAGAGGCGCGGCCTGCCTTGCACGCAGCGCTCCGCACGGCCGTACTGCGGGAGGCGGCGTTCGGTGCTCGGTGAGTGAGGGCCGGGCCGGGCCGGGCCGGGCGGTACCCGGAGCCCTCGCGCGGCCTCGCGTCGCTCCGCTCTCGGTGATTCCGGTGGGCTCCTGAGCGATCGCGCTTCGCGGCGGTCTCGTCCCTCTCGCTGCCGGTAGCGGAGCGGAGCCCGCGGCGTGGCGCTGCCCCGCCCGCCCGCCGTGCCGGCCTGCTCGTCGGCCGGCCCGTAGGCACGCGGTGCCCGAGGCCATGCCGGGGCTCTGCCGGGAAGGGCGCGAGGTTCTCGGCATGGCGTACTTCGTCGCACCCCGGCTGCACACCGCGCGCTGTTCTCATTGTGCCGCTTTCGTGTTCGCAGAGCGAGGATGAGTCTGTTCGGGTCCACCTCCGGGTTCGGTACCGGCGGTACCAGCATGTTCGGCAGCACTACGGCGGATAACCACAACCCAATGAAGGCGCGTGCGAGAGCCCCGTGGGAAGCCCTGCCCGTTCTGCTGTGTTCCCGTGTGTCGCAGCAGTGCACCCTGACGCCCCGGAGAGGTAAAGGTTTCAGCGACGCTGTTCCCAAATGTGGCTAATTTTATGGTGTCCTTTGTTTTTGTATAGGATATTGAAGTAACGTCTCCGCCTGATGACAGCATATCTTGTTTAGCATTCAGTCCACCAACGCTGCCGGGCAATTTCCTTATCGCAGGATCGTGGGCAAATGATGTGAGTACCCACAGTCACACAGATGAACAAAGTGAAAGCGTCAGTGCCTGAAATGCAAAATGTGGTCCTTAAAGCTTAATGCCATGGAACTGAAAGTCTTCCTCTTTGCAGTTGCAAAATGTGCATCTTAATGCCTTGGCACTAAGATCTTTGACACAGCAGCTTCAGCTGAGTGTTGAGTTGTGATCTCACGTTAGTCATTCCTCTACCTACTTTTGTTTCAGCTCAGAATGTGTAATCAATATATTTTATGCTGAGTTTTTGTTATTTTGACATCTTTGCACAGTGGAAGAACCGTGAATGCAGATAAATCTTAGCTGGTTTGACAGGTTTGTCTCAGAGGCTTTTACAGCCTTACTGAAATTTCTGTTGGGATTGAAGTGCATGTTACGAACCAGCAAAGAGAGAGAGTAGGACTGAAACACAAGTGCAGGTTTTAACCATTCTGGCCTTGTGGCCTGCAGCAGTTCATTCCTGGCTCCCGTGTTCAGTAGGAGAACAGTGCAGGGTGCTACATGAGGAAGTGGAATGGAAGTTGGGGGCTGAGTGTGGGTGAAGGGAGCGTAGCCAGAGGAAATAGGGTCTCAGTAGCTCTGAAAAAGAGCTCAGTGTTCACAATTGGATTGGATTAAGTGAGGTTGGGATCTTCAAGGTGAGAAATCGTCAGGATGAGAAGTCTTGTATCTCTGTAGTGTTACTTCTGTGTGTCACATCTGTATACGTGTCTCCTGTTCCAGGTTCGCTGCTGGGAAGTTCAGGATAATGGGCAGACGATCCCAAAGGCTCAGCAGATGCACACGGGGCCTGTACTAGATGGCTGCTGGAGTGATGTATGTTTCAGTTTAAAAATAAGCAATGATATTTAATCATAACCCTAAATAAACTTCAGTTTGTCTTGCAGTGCCTGTATGTGTTACATTACTGTTATCGTAGTGGAGGAGAGTAAGACTTGACAATTTTCTGATGCAGATATTTTAATCTCTTGGGTTTTCTTTTGTTTTTCAGGATGGCAGTAAAGTATTTACTGCTTCCTGTGATAAAACTGCCAAAATGTGGGATCTCAACAGTAATCAGGCTATTCAGATTGCACAAGTAAGTCCCAAGCTATTGTGAATTTCTGTTTTGATTAAAAGCTACCTTTGTTAGCTATGCTAATGTTTAGTGCTTCTGAGGTAGGTAGTAATATGAGAGAGATTTTCTTGAATGATTTTGAAGCGTAAATATATTCAAACACATGAGGGGGATAACAAGGAATGTGAGTTATTGCCCTAGTTTTTTTTTTCTTTTTTATTTTCTTCTACAGCATGATGCTCCTGTGAAGACTATCCATTGGATTAAAGCACCAAATTACAGCTGTGTGATGACAGGAAGCTGGGATAAAACTTTGAAGGTACGACTTTTACCTGAACAAGTGGGTGCAGAGCGTGCTAACAGTCTGTTCCTGACAGTATTTATGTGAGTGAAAATATTTCCTTAAACACGCTGCTACAGAAGCAGATAAATGTAGCCCTGCTTCATGGGGAGTTGTAGTGTCTGACTGTAACGGGAATGACACAGCTTGGTACTGCTTGCTCGACTCTGAGCCTGTGTTTGTTTTGGTTTTGTTCCATCAGTTCTGGGATACCCGTTCACCAACGCCTATGATGACACTGCAGCTCCCTGAAAGATGTTACTGTGCAGATGTGGTAAGCCATGATGTGTAGTAAAGTAGTGTCAACGGGGTGAGTGGAGTGGGTGTCTTTGGGGGTTTTGTAGGTTTGCACTAAGTGCTGGCTGTTAGTATTTGATCTCTGAGTGATCACGATGTTCTTGATCAGACCTGTGGAAAGAAAAGTAGGCTTGGCATGCCTGCACCATCCCAAAGACAAATTAGCAGTAGGACTGGCCTTCCCTTATTTGCAGATGAGGTTGAATACTGCTGCTGGAATTCACATTGGAAAAATCATGTAATAATGAGGGGGCTTTGGTGTGGCTCTCAGTGGCAGTGGAGAGCTGATTTGTTTTGTTGGGAGATTTGCGTACAGGTGAACTCTTCTCACCTCCCCAGGGAGAAATGATGCTGTAAAATTCTTCAGGGATTTCTGCAAAATAACAAGTAGAGTTCTCTGTCGTGCTATGAACACAACTGCCTCTCTTCCAACCTGTTCTGTAACCTCATCTAGGTTCATCCTATGGCTGCTGTGGCCACCGCAGAAAGGGGTTTGATAGTTTATCAGTTAGAGAACCAACCGTCTGAGTTTAGAAGAATAGAGTCACCTCTTAAACACCAGGTAAATAGTTGGATTTGGTATGAGTGCATTTGTACAGACTGTTGAAATTGTGTGTGCGGTTCTTGATGAAAAGAGCAGATTATTTCAAAGGTGGAGTGCTTTTCTTTGGTATGGCACATGTCCTACTTCGATGTTTATTGTGTTGCTGTACTAAAATAAATTGCCCCCTCCTGCATCTTGGAGTCTGTTTGCTCCCTGTGGTGGGACTGCAGGGACTGAAAGGAGTTCCTTGGTACGCTCTTTGAGTTCAACAGAAGTGTTTTGGCATTACCTTTTTCCTTCCTCCCTCATCCATCTTTCTGTATCTGAAGCTGCTGTATGTGAAGCACAAGTAATTTCAGAAGCCTTCTTTATAGAAATAAGTGCAATTTTTTGTCTTTTCTTTACATAAGAATCACAAAGTTATTACTGCTGTACGTAAATCTCTTTACCTGTATGCTCAGTATTTAAACTGAGCTTTGTCATGCCCTGCAGATCTGTTCTATGTGGGGCTTTTGTGAGAGGGTTTAGAAGATACCGAGTGTGCTGAACTCAGACTGTTTCTTTCTGGTTGTTTGAAACTTTGCAAATGGTTATAGTCTATGAGTATGGTGATAATACTTATTCTGAGAAGGTGGAGCTGCCAATATTTCATTAATATCAGAGCAGAAATGGACTTCTGTGAGGTCTTCTAAATGCATATTGTCTGGACTTCATAATGTTTTGGGTCTTTTCTTCACCTGAGTGATTAAGTATATGGACTTTATTTTCTGTTGGAGAAATTCCTATTGCTGATCTTGATAAAGATTTACAAATGTAAGCAATATGCCCCCAATTCTCAATAGAATTTGATCTGCCTCTTGATCTTTTCTGTGTGCTTTACTTTGCATCATTGTATGGAGCAATGCAAAGCAGCGTTGAGAAAATGTGGCCCTCACGTTTCTGTCTAAAATACTCTGTATCTTTCTCAAATTCAGCATCGCTGTGTTGCTATTTTTAAAGACAAAGTGAACAAACCTACAGGATTCGCCCTTGGAAGTATTGAAGGAAGAGTAGCAATTCATTATATCAACCCTCCGAATCCGTGAGTATTGCTTTTTAAATCATTCTTGACTGCTCAGTTTGCAATGAAGAACATGAACAAAAACCCACCTCTTTTTTGTTGTTGTTGTTTTTTAGTGCAAAAGATAATTTCACTTTCAAATGTCATCGCTCCAATGGAACAAACACATCAGCACCTCAGGATATCTATGCTGTAAGTTCTGAGCTTACAAGTCTAGCTCATATGTGTAGGAAAATGTAAGTTCTTAACGTGAAACCTGCTATGAGTTACTGATTTTCCTTCAGCTTCGGGTAGAAGTTGTGTTGGTCTCTGCTTAAAGTGCAGTCACTGTCGTGCTTTGATGAAAAGCAGTTCTTTGCACTTTCTTTAAAACAGAAGTCAGATTAGTTACTCATTTCATCCTTTTTGTGGAGATAAAACTTGTTAATCTTGCTGTTACTGCTGATTTTGAGCCAGTGCTCATTACGTTGTGTAATGGCTTGCCCGTTTAATATTTAGGTGCTACAGTAAAGGTGTTCTTGTTCCAGTGCCTAGTTTCAAGAATGTATCTGGTAAAACACTGTTGAAAACAAGAGGTATCTCTAGTTGCAAAAATCCTTTCTTATGTATTTACTCTCAGGATTCAGCATGTGTTTTGTTCCAATTGTCTGCATCAGTGTGCTGTTGTACTTAGCATTCTGTGTGCTTCTGCAGGTAAATGGAATAGCATTTCATCCTGTCCATGGTACTCTTGCAACAGTGGGATCTGATGGCAGATTCAGCTTTTGGGATAAAGATGCTCGAACAAAGCTAAAAACATCAGAACAACTTGACCAGCCAATATCTGCTTGTTGCTTCAACCATAATGGGAATATATTTGCATATGCTTCCAGTTATGACTGGTCAAAGGTAAGAGAGGTTTAAACCCATATTCACTCTTGTACTCAATGACTAAGATGATTATCCTATCACACTGTTCTTTGTAGGTAGTAACAGAGGCTTTCTAACTTCATAGCCATGCAAGAAAATTCACAGTGGTCACTGTAGGCAGAAAAATGATGAATTCTAACACTGGAGCAGTGTTCTTCAGTATGGTTTTTAGCTGCAGTTGGATAAAACTTGACTCAACAAGAATTCCTCTAGGTGCGAGAGCATGAAAAAGCAATGAGGCAGAGGATCAGTTCTTCTAATAGTTTATGAAGGGGACAGTTGTAGCTGACTTTTAATGGGATTGCAACAACAGGAAAGTATTAATTTTCTGTTGTAGCTCACACTCTTAAATTTGAGAATTATATTCATTGCATTTTTTACTTCAACAAATGCAGAAACAGCACAAATGAGCTCTGTCACATGTCCCAAAGAGTCAAAATTTGATTTCCTTTCTTAATGTCTAGTCCTTAGAGTGCTGTACAGAGTAAAATAACTTTGTTAGACACTGGCAGCTGAATTATTCTGTTCTAGGTACTCAGCTTGGCTGCAATGATACGTGTGTGTGTACCAAAGTAGCTTTTGGATCTGTTCACCAGTAGATGCTAGGTTTGTTTTCTGTATCTGTTCCTATAAAGTAGATCTGATAAGTTTCAAGTTGTGCATTGGGCTTCAGTAGTTCTACACAATTCTTGTAGTTACTCATCTGGTGAGCTGTTCATAATCCAGTGCTGTTGCTTGATAACCTGACCTGAAAGCCCTCAAGAGTGTATCTCAATAAACAAAGCTAATGGGATATTCATATTCCTGTGTTTTAAGGTAATACTGTCTCATTTGAAGAGAGTAAACAGAGATGATTTTTCTCTTTTAGGGTCACGAATTTTATAATCCACAAAAGAAAAACTACATTTTTCTGCGAAATGCAGCAGAAGAGTTAAAGCCTCGGAATAAGAAGTAGTGAGTATGAGTCTGACTTGTGTTCCTCTGCTGTGTCTCTGCCATTCATGCCTATACTCCTGCCACTTGTGCCCTACTGCACCGCAGTTCTGTCAGATTTGGATCCCTAACTTGTCACAGAAGTGTAACAGTGATGTGTTTGTGCATTGATTGCTGGAGGACTTTGTGGAGCTAGGCGCTATGATGTTTGTGTGCATCGGAAGGGAGGGTGGTGTTCATGTGACTCAAGCACTGTCTGTTCCAAAGCAATAATGAAATTGCAGCAAAATTTACATCCCCATTAGTTATTCCTGCTTAGAAGCTCAGGCGTTTCTTTTTTTTTTAACTGGTACTAATTAAAATCTGTTAATTGTAATAGTTCTGGAGAATTTGTAACCATGCTGTGTTTTTTGTAAGTTCTTGAAGAATTGCACGTAGTTCTTCTCAAAGGAGGCTTGCTTTTCCTTACGATTGAGGGATCCTTCCATTGGTTGACTTTATTTTTTGTAACAGAAGTACTGCCTGCTGTGTGCTGGGAGGAAATGCCTTGCAAATGGTTTTCCTTTTTTTAATGAATTTGGTAGGTATGTATAGCAGTGATGAATTCAAGACAGAAGATGGATGGACACAAGTGCAAATTCTCTTTTCCTTTACTTTTACACTCCAGCAATGCCACAAGACCTTTGAGCCAACGATGCTCACTCTGTTCCAAAGTCCAAACTGCCAGGTGTGCCTGGTGCTGCAGTTCAGTAATGTGAGCAATCCGTTGAAAGTTTTGTTCTGTCTGTGACTGAACCAGTGAGTGCAAAATAGCTGTGGCCTAAACTGTTTAAAGCTGGCAGTTTTTGAGCTAAGAGTTAGTTTCTGCATCTCTGTTAACACTTCTTGTCCCTTAACAGGGCTTTCTGGACTGAAAAGAAAGCTCTTTTTTGTATTAACTAGAGAATAATACTGGTGAGTTTGCTCCCTATCAAAGATGCTGTGAAGCGAAGGCAAAGCAATGTGCATCTCTTTCTGATTTGAATCTACCACTGTTTACTTTGAACTGTCCAGTTGTATACATGCCAAAGTTTCTTCCTAGAGGTGAATGCTTCCTGTTCCTGTTCAACTCATTTGATAACTAAATAAACATGGCGAGGGGATGCATGTGTAAAAATACTTGTCCTGTTGTACAAACTGTAAAACTGAATGTTGTGACAGTTATGGTCATGGAATCATGCTGTGTTTCAAATAAAGTTTTTACGAAATGCTTTTTTATATGTTGTAGCTGTGTTATAATCACATGGACGGGTTGGTGTGCTGCTTCCCTGAGCAGCTTCATGTCCTGCTGCAATTCATCCATCTTCTAAAAGTAAAGTTCTTCCCCAGCTGCCTTATCTGCAAATGTAATGCATTTTCCAGCTGCTGTTTCATTATGAATCATGCCTGTGGTTTTGCCTTAGAGAATTAAGAGGAGTAACATTAAGAGCCCTCTGTTTTATGAGAGTGAATCAAGTTGCTTGCTGTTGTAGCAGCCAGACATCTGAGGACTGGTAGCATAAAGTAATAGTCCCTTCGCAGCCTCTAGCTTGCTGGCCCTGTGACTCCAGACTTTCTCTGCTGTGTTCATCAGTCCTTGCTTGCCTTCTTGGTGTCTGTTTCCTTCTTGGTGCATCTTTGAGGAGGGCCCATACTGGTGTTGTTTAGAGGTGCTCTTTTCTGGGCTTTGTTTCTCAAGATAGGTTATTCCCAGCTCCCATGGTGTGATTTTGGTTTTCACATTCATGGCCTATTAGTTTTCTTTAAGGTAGAGCAGAGTTCCCAACAGCTGCAGCAATAGCTGCTTGCTTCATTAGGCCTGTGTGTGTGGGGCTGCTTTTCACTGTGCTGTGATCTTTGGCTGTTCCCATGCTCTTGCAGTCAGCTCAGTGCCAGCAGGCAGTGCCCTCAAGGCTGAGTGTGCGATTGCTGGTGGCAGAAAAACAAAAACAGTCCCATGTGCAGAACTCCCACTGGGGTAAACAGGGAAGAGGGGAATGTGTAGGCTGTCTCTTGTTTAAAATCTCAGGTGCTTTAAGTACACAACTTTGTGAATGAAGAGAGAAAATAGATTTGTTTGGCACGGGAATTTCCTGTGGGTAATGCTGTTGGGTTTTACGTCCCCACGCTGGCTAGCTTAAATTGATATTGGAGCACAGCAGAATTACCTGTTAGAATCCAAACCCTGCAGCTCCCTGATGCATTTCTCAATGTATTTTTAAACAAATTTTCTACACTTTTACTGTTTCCCTGTTGTCATCTGCAGAATGGGAAGGAAAAGGGGAAGATGTTTTCACAGCCACGTGAGGGAGGCTTGGCTGCACAGCACGGTCACATGTTGCTGTGGAGATGGCACTGCTTGAAAAGATGATCATGTCTGATCACGAGTGCTGCTGATGTCTGCTAGAAAGAACTGATCTTCTGCACTGTCTCCTATGTGGCACACCAAGCAGTGAGCGATGTTTGGATGCACTTGACATCTCTGATGGATTTCTTCACGTGTTACTGACACTCACTTTCTGATTGAGTGGAAGCTTTTCCTTGGAGCTTTGTATTTCTGGGAACCCAACGATTCATCGCTTAATCAGAACCTGCTTCAGCAAAGCATACAGGCTGGAGGTCTTTCCCCATTCCCACTTATTTCCAAAGGAAGGAATTGTTTTCGGTGGAGCTTCACCGCAGAACGTTCCCCTGTTCCTGTGCTCACAGCCGAGTGAGAGCTGCACCTCTCAGCAGCGCTGCAGCGAAGCACAACGGATGGGATACAGATTTTCTACGCTGACAGCTGCGGTAATGCATAGAATGCATGAAGCCATCTCAGCCTGTGGCTATGTATCTCCCTTTGAGCCAGGAGGTGGCAGCGTTGGTGGCAGGATGCGTCCCTGCAGCCCGGCTGTGCTGCCCTCGCAGTGCAACACTGAGCTGCAGCTGTGCAGGAATACAGCGCTGCACCTTCGTTGCTTCTCACCTTTGTACTGGCTTATACGGCTTTGAATTCTTAAAGAAGTCACAAAAACTTTGTGTTTGTAGCATCCAGCTATCCCCCCAAAAATACTGACAGAGTGCAAGGACGTATGTAAGACTGTAATGCTTTTGTCTTAATTCAAATTTTAGAAGGACGTATCTGTTATCAATCTGAGAATGTAAACCAGGGCCAAGAAAGAAGCCAGTCCCCATGCTTCAGTAACCAGCAGGTAAGCTCAGTGCTGTTACCTAAAAACAAGTGCACTTTTTGGCAAAAGTATTATGTGCCTTTGGATTTTCATTTTCAAAACTAACAAGCGTGCAAGACGCTGAAGGAGAGAAATAGTCTGAGTTATAAAGTTTGAGTATGATTTAAGATTCCTCACGTAGCTTCCTCACATAGCTGGGCATGGTTTAAAACAAAGAGCAACAGCATGTGCATTGGCAGAATGTCATCACTGCTCAGCTCCACCGTGAGCTGAACTTTGGAGAACTGACAGTGTGTGTTCCAGGAGCTGAGTGCTCCTCTTCTTATTTCTAGGTAAACTGAAGTACTGTCCACGCAGGCAATACAGAGCGCTGCACTGCCACCTGATGCTGTGCTGGACTCAGGCTTGAAGGATCTGTTTCATTTCCATCCCATGGTTCCTCAAACACAAAGGAAACCTTTGGTTTTTTACACCGTCCCCCTGCTCCTGAAATAGGGATAGTGCTACTTTTGGTGAAAGAAGTTCAAGACTTGCTTGTGAGGCAGCAGGAGGTGGAGGCAGGATGCAGTGAGGCCTCTGGAACGGTTTCACATGGGTAGAGCAACCCCAAATGTTTGTGTTGCAGCAGTCCTGCAAATACTTTTTGTTACAGTACATAAAAGATAGAATACCTGCCAGCAGTAGCTTGGTAAAGAGAGACCGTTTTCTTCTGTTGACTAATTATCCACTGAATATTCAGTCTGAAGAGACACTTCAATAATTTAGCAGGCATGTGCCAGGTAATATAGGAGCTTTTGTCCTCCTAGTGGCACAGATCATGTGTAACCCAATCCCTGGCTTTATGTATTCAAGGAAGTGTTTGGTATAGCTCCTGTATCAAGTGCCACTGGAAAGCAGGCCCAGATAAAAGATTAAAGTAATGCTCCTCGCTCTGAAATGGGAGTTTACCCTTTACTGTCCAGTGTATGTTTTGCAGACAACAACTGCTTTATAAATGTGAAGTATGTGTATGCTGAGGCCCAATGATGAGCCTGCTGGAACAATGGAAGAAGGCTGAGAACTGCCTTCTAAATACAGGCGAGTCTCTTGTCTCACTTTATGGTGTTTTGACAAATATTTTTCAGTCTGAGGCACAATGCTTTCTGTTCAGTGTCAAGCCACAGATTTTCTTCAACCCCTTCCATGGTATTTAATCACAGTTGTGCCTTCTGCCAGAGAAGTTTAAGATCAAATGCCCTTTTCTGAGCCACTGTCAAAAGGTTCAGCAACCTTTGTCCACCAGCCTCCAATACAGCTACAAACCCCCAACGAAGGGAGATGCGTTTTGATACCACGTACTGACTGATACCACTTTTTCCCTTTGAGATCTCCTTTTTCTATGTACCGCTAGTTTCTGGTCTAAATCAGCAGGGCTGCAGGCAGTAATTAATTGTTTGTGCTTTGATGTTTAATTTAGGGACCGGTTTCTATGTGTGAAGAACAACTTAACGTTTGCTGAAAGCTGCCAGACGACGTCAAACAGCGTGTAGCATTTCAGAAACACATTCACTGGGACGAAATGGCTTTCCACAAGAACACAGAAAGGTGGGAAGTGTCTGTTCAAAGAGAACAGCTTCGTATAAACGTTTTCACTGAACCTTTTTTTCTCCTGAGCTATTGTTCAAACACGGGCTGTGTGATGCAGTTTGAGTGCTTCTCTAACGCTGCCCCGTGTCTTTCACAACGGCTTTGGTCGTTTGGTTCACCACCTTTCTTTGGTGTTCACCTTTCTTTGGTGGTTTTGCCAGCAGCAGTGGAGAACTGACAGAAGAAGACTGAGCACTCCAAACTGTGGTGAATGTGGTGAATTCTCCACCAGGAAGTTTCCAATCATGGAGACATCTGAGAATGTACCTTCATAGGTTCATAGGTTCATACCTCCTTCTCTCTTGCTCTTACAAGGCCTTATCTTCCTGGGCTGTGCTGTTAATCCTGGGAAGGAAAGACTACTGTTGTTTTTTTATCCTTGCAGACTGAGGAAAGTTTACTTTGAGGTGATGATTTCCATTCTGTCCTGGTGTATTATTTCAGAAGAATTATTTCCTGATACTGTACCAATCCACATGCTCCATTCACGAGCTCAAATTTATTTCAAATAGAAATTAATCCATCCACCTTCTCTCTATACCCTCTTTGTTGCTGTGTGGCTGGCAATTGCTTGGTAAGATATTGATGACGTTTCCCCCTTCGTGGTGATGCCGACTGCCAGCAGTTGGGTGCAGGGGTGCTCTAAGGGCTGGGTGCCACAGCCCTGAGAGCTTTGAGCTCCTGTGGCCTATGACCCTGCTGCTCTTCTGTGGCAATGTGGTGGCTGAGGGTTTGTTTTTTAGCCAAGGCAAGCTGCAGGCCTCCCAAGGTCGTGTAGAAGCTGGAGTCGTTCTGCCCGAAGTTCAGTCCAGGTAACTGTTGGTTTTTTTTTAATACCTTTCTGGACTCCGTGGATACCGTTTTGGTATCCAATATTGATATGTTGTTTTGATGTCTAGACAGCTCAATTGTGTTCATACCCTGGGCAGAGCCACTGCTTGCAACGAATCTTTGCTGCCTGGTGTTTGAACAGAGTAGACATGGCAACTAGAAGGCTTTGAGAGTTTCTAACCACATCTCCAAAGAAGGTTAATTAGACCTCATGCTGATCATCTGTTTTTTTGGTGTGCGGCACTCTGCGCTTGGCAGCTTCACTGCAGGCATTAAATATCCTCTGCAAGTATCAGAGTTTGTTTGGAAGAGGGATATCAGGGTAGATGGATTATTTGTCTCATTGGATGTGGCAGGGGACAAGTTTGTGTTGTGAAGGTCTAAAGGCTGAGAGCCAACGGTTCATCTGTGTGAAGTGGGACAGAAGAGCCCAGCTCAGCTCCAGCCCAGCGCTGCTGATGTGCTCCAGCTCTGCACTCACTTCAGCTCTTAGGAATGTTAGGTGTGTACCACCGTGCTGTCAGTCTCGGAGGTGAGACATCCTGCTGAGTGCTTTACATCGCTGTGACCGTTCTGTGGTTGGAGTGGGTGGACAGTTCCTGCTCTGTTTGCTCTGTGGTGTCACACACAACGCATGGAAAGGCCATGGGATGTGGCCGTCAGCTCTGCTGCAGATTGTTACAAACCTTCTGGCATTTTTTCTTTCTTTCTTTCTTTCTTTTTTTTCCTTTTAACCAGAAAATACCCCTTGGTTTTAACAGCTCAGCAAATATTTGGAGGGGAAAAAAAAAGTTGTTTCAAATTGCCCGAAATGTTCTGCTTCCTTCCTTTAAAGAACACGAAATGGTTGCTTCCTCATTTTAAACTAATGGATTTCATGATTGATTTTAAAAATGCTAACAAAAGTTTGAAGTTACAATTAATATTTCTCCTACGTACTACATGTTTAACTAGTGAAAACATTTGTTGGACGAGTTGGAAAGCTTTGCAGTTGGACTCAAGTGGGATTTTTTTTTAGGAAGGACACTGCCTCCTTTACATTGTGCATCCCAAGGAGCAACCTAAATGGGCCAGAGGGCCGTCCTCCCTCAGCTGGTGAGGGCTACATCACTCATGGAAAAGACACCATCATAGTGATGACGATAAAACTGATTCCAGTGATGCCAGCAAACACATCACTGTTGTAATTTTCATCACTCAGAAAGCCAGCATAGCTTCCTGCTGTCAGACTGTGACCATTCCCAGCTTGCAGGTCTGATCGGATTGCCTGTGTCCTCAGCACATTGTCACTGGATTATTTTCCCTTTCTCACCACCACGGCCCAATTTGATCAAGGGTTTGTTACCCAACAGGTGCTTCACAGCCACACCTCTCAGTCCCAAGCATGGTCTTAATGTGCAGGTGATCTGTAACGTGTATGCCGAGTGCCAGAGCAGGTGGAGGTGAAAGTGTCAAGCTGCTGTGTTGCAGCTGAGCCTGATTTAAGGAAACTCGTAGGGAAAGTGATGGTGAGGGTACCAGTGAGCTGCGGGGATCCTACTGCCACAGCTCATCTTGTGGCTGGGAGCAAAGGGAAGCTCAATCAGAAGTGATTTACCATCCAAAAGAATTTGATTCCTGACATAGCATATCGAGCCCATGAAGTACAGGACTGGAGGAAGGGGGGTAATCCAGAAATAGCAAGATCTGGAGGCATGCCATCAACAAAGGACAAAGCACAGCTCTCTGGACTATAGAATGTCCATGGGGCATCCTGTTGTGCTGGTTCATTGCAGGTTACCTGCAGCATTAAATCAGTTCGACTAGAGCTAATGGTCTGCCTCTGTGCAACCAGTGCAGCCAGCAAAGGATACGGAGCTTGCCCAGCATCCCCAGTTCTGAAATATTTCAGAACAGAAACTAATGCCTTTGGAAGACTCCTACTAATGCAATAGCCTATTCAAAGAGCACTCCTGATTAGGAACATCCTCTATTCAAATATTTTATTAAAAGTGGCCTGAAGAGAAAGAATTCTTATTTTTTAATTCTCATTGCAGCAGCTCTGAATTAAGCAGTGGTCATGGTGTGTTCAGGGCATCAAAGCAGAAAATCAGACAAAGGGCCCAGATGCAGAATTTCCTGCCATAACCTAAACCAAATGCCACTGAACACAGCTTCCCCCGAGGTCTCCCTGCAACACTGCTGCTCACAGCCGAGCTGGTGGCCAGCATCCAGACTGAGCATTAGTAAAACTAACAGAGCAAACTGTTCCCACACTAAGTCCCTTGCTCTTGAGCTAACTTATTTAACTGCTGAGCATCTGAAAGGCATGTTTCATCTACTGTTGCAATAACCAGTGAGCGGGTATCCATGACAAAATCCGAGGGCACTGCCCTGCAGCCACGAAGCCTTGGCAGAGCAGCAGCAGAAACTGAAAAAGGTCAGAGCTGCACAGTAGCACTGCTCCAATCTAAAAATAAAGCCCATTGGTTTCTTAAGAAACGAGGGATGTTCTTCAATAGCTTTCAGATCAGATGTGTGCTGTCTCAACACACTTCTCCCAAACAAGGGAGAAACGTACACGAGGACAGCACCAGTGAGCCTCAGTGGCATCTGTTCTGCCCATCCCTGCAAGATGGGGACAGGAGCAGGGGAGGCTGTACCGCAGGCAAGGGACAGGGCTAGCTTTTCCCCTGCAATGAGTTTGCTGTCTCTCTTTTCTTTGATCCTGCTCTCGTGCTGCCAGGCACACAGCTGCCTCTGCCACCATTTGCTTTCCTCCCTTTAGACAGGGATGTGTCTGTGGTCCTCTACCTGTTTGATCTTACGGGAGCTCGGTTTGGTGAGCAGCTGCTCCGTGTCGGGTGTGGGATTTGCTGCTGCTGGAGCCCACGGGGAGGAGCCTTTGTGTATCACTTCTGCGTGAGCCTCAAGGAGGAGGCTGATGTGAGTAGAAGTGTATTAATGTAAATAAGAAATCAGCGAGTTCTCTTAATGATGTCTAATTATCATAAAATTAATCTTCCCAACGCATATCAGAATGGGACGTTCTGGATGTGCAGTGCAGTTCATGTACATCAGAAGCAGGGACAGTTGCACACTGCTGCCAGATATGACTTTTCTCTCAGCCTCTGTATGGAGTGAGCGGGGTACTTTGCTGTTTTGTGTGACTTCTTGCTTGCAGTCCTCCCTCAGCTTTGTGCTGAGTGTTGGCCAGTGTTCCCAAGGCAGCTTTGTAGTGTGAGATACATCCAATCTCTGCAGGAGACCCGAGGCAGCTCACAATGTGTTCTTCTCAGGTGCTCCTCGTCATAATAAAAGCACAGGAAGATGTCAGCAAAGCAGCTCTGCCCAGCTCCTTCAGACCTGGTGGCTGAACTGAATTGCTTGGTGTTATAGGGAGGCCTATAAAAAAGTAATCATATGTATTTCTATAATATACACATACACAATTATTTACAATACATATAAACTCTCATAAATCTACCCGTACTCACTTTCTCTTCTTTCTCTTTTCCTTCTTGCTGTGTTTGGGTAACATCTCATTTCAGGCTGTGTTTGTAATAGCTGCACCACGAGACAGGAGATTTCATTTCCCGTCCTGCTTGTGGGCTGTGGCAAACATCTGCACCCTGCAGTGCCAGTGCTACTGGGAGTGCAGGTTTAATCCTCGTTTCTTCTGGCTGGAGAGAGCTGTCTTCGTGAAGGAAGAGGATCTGGGACTCTTCCTGAGAGAGAGGAGAGTGCAGCGAGGCAGAAAAGAGAACAGAAGGTGTGATGGTTTTTGTTCTGATGGACGTGAGCATCGGGAGCTGAGATGCTTGTGGCAGCTCTTGAGGACCCCCTTCTGAGGCACCTTGCCTTCCTCGGGGCAGGAGCCCGTGTGCATGGTTTTGATCTCTGCCACCATTCAGAGCAGAGAGCTCTGTTAGGGCCGGTGACCGAATGCCAGCTGGGCTGTCACTCACCGGGCTGCCCAGAGAGCAGCTGATGTGCAGTTTGTGGGGGAAGCCACGCAGGCAGAGGGCAGTGATGTGGTGTCACTGAGGAGCAGCCCCTGCTGCGTTCTGAGCCCAGAGCCGTGCCCTGTGCTGCTGTTCAGAGGATGCTGCTGTGGGATGCGGGCTGTGCCAGCCCGGCTCCGCCTGCCTTCTACAGCCATCAGTGGAAATGAGTCCTAGCATTAAGGTCTGGGGCTTCAGGAACGAGAAGCTTAATGGCTTTCCTCTCTTCTTTTACGAAGTACAGGCTGCCTGGAGCCATGGAAGCAGCAAGAAAAGAGATATTAACGAATAACGATGGAGTGCAGACAGTAGTGCATCCCACCGCCTTTTCTCCGCGTAGACGGAAAACGTCCGCAGGGGCTGCGTGTGCTCAGAAGCCGAAGGACGGAGCCGGGCACTTCAGCGCGGCAAGAACCCTTTCCTCCACCGCGGGATGAGCCCAAGGCACCGCGGCTCCGGCTGACGGATCCCGGGGGTAGGGTGAGGGTCCTGGGACCCCGCGCCCTCGCAGTCCCCGCCCGGTGCCCGGGGTCGGACTACGCGCCCCGAGCGCCTCTGCGCGGCGGCGGTGCGGCGCGGGGCGGGGCCCGGGCGCGGCCCTACAAAGGCGGCGGTGCTGCGCGCGGCCGTTACTCACCGGCACCGGCGGAGGGGAGGGCGGGCGGCGGCCGCGCGGACGGGACAAAGCGCGGCCATGAGCCCGCTGTAGGCCGCTGGGAGCCGCCGCCTCCGGGGAGGGGTTCTGGCCGCGGGTGGATGCCGGTCGCGGCCGGCACCATGCACACCGTGCAGAAGGACACCACCTTCACCAAGATCTTCGTCGGGGGGCTGCCTTACCACACCACCGACTCCTCCCTCAGGAAGTACTTCGAGGTCTTCGGGGACATCGAGGAGGCGGTGGTGATCACCGACCGGCAGACCGGCAAGTCCCGGGGATACGGCTTTGTAAGTGCCGCGCCCGCTCCCACCCCACGCGCGGTCCTCGGAGCTCCGCTGGGACTGCCGGGAGCGGCCCCGCCGTGCGCCGGCGGAGCGCAGCGCGGAGTGGGGAGGAGCGGCCGCTCCGGGGCCGGGGGGGAGCGGAGCGCCCGAGCCGAACAAAGCGCGCCGGGCTCCGGCTGCCGGAGTGCTCGCGGTCGCTCCCAACGACGCGGTTGTGTTCGCAGGTGACCATGGCAGACAGAGCCGCGGCTGAGAGAGCGTGCAAAGATCCCAACCCCATCATCGATGGTAGGAAAGCAAACGTGAACCTGGCGTATCTGGGAGCGAAGCCGAGGAGCATTCAAACCGGTGAGGAGCCCGAGAGGTCCGTCCCGCTCCCTTAGGGCTGCTGTGGCACGGGAAGGAGTGCCCAGGCTGTGCTGTGCCGTGCCGTGCCAGCCTGCTGCCTGCTCGTCCCTGGGCGCTGCTGACAGAGGGCACGCTGTGGTGGCATTGCCTCTGTGCCACGTCCCCTTACCCGTACCTGTTACACCAGTGTAGCACACCCAAGTTCGTGGATCTGAGTTAAAGCCCTTTTCCTCCGTGGCCAATCTGCTTTCCTGCTCCCCCCTGTGTTACACCCCCATTAGCACTAGGATCCATTTCATTGTTTTTGTCCCCTTAATACAACCCAAGTCTTGTGCCCGTTGTCTGCTCTGATAACTGCACTTACACACCCTCCTTTCATCCGAATTCCCCTCTGCTGTATGTGCCATGTGTGCACACGAACTTGCTTCTGAACGGGGCTCAGAGTTTGCTCACACACGCTGCACACAAGATGGATGTGCGTGCGCGCTGCGGCTGTGTGTACCGTGAGCTGAGGGGCACAGTGGCTGCTGTTTGGTCACGCTGCTTTCCTGGCTGTTTTTTTTTCCAGGTTTTACCATAGGTGTGCAGCAGCTCCACCCAGCCTTCATCCAGAGACCCTTTGGGTAAGTGGAAGTGCTTCTTAACAGTCGGTTGGAAATCAGATTCACAAATCAGCTTCCTCATTATCTACAGCGCGTGAAAAGAGCCTCAGCTCAGGAGCGAGGAGTTGTGGCAGCTGTTGTTAGTGCTGGGAGTGCTTTATTTCTGGTGGAGGTTTCAGAAGTTTTGTGCATTTGTCAGCTTTCACATAATTCCCAGAGATCCTCCTTTATCCTCAGTAAGTCTCAGTCATAATAAACCCGGCGTGTTGCTCGCTTCTTTGCCGGCTTCAGGAATCCGCGAGAATTCAGATATATGGAAAATAGTTCCTCTGTTGTAGTACTTAAGGTGTCAAAGCAATTAAGCAAATTCTGTTCTCATGTTTCCCAAATAAGAGCTGCTTCCTCTGCGCCGTTTCCCACGTAACAGCGCTTGGGGTACAGTTTTATCCTGGCAAACAAATTGCATTGGAAACAAAGTCTGTTACTTAATGAAAGTAACACTAGGTCAAAAATTGATTTTGGACAGATGTTATACAAGGCTTGAATAGTCTGCAAAAGTGGGCTTTTGTCTGCTGTTTTCAATAGCTTATACCATCCCTACTCGGTTAGAAAAGTCCTCTTTTTATACATCTAATAGGATCTGGCAGCTGCTCGGGAAAAGACAAGTGTGCTTCACGAGAACAATAGTGACTGTCATACTGCCTTCATTTAACTGTTTAATGATTGATGCCGTTCCTTTTTTACACCATTTCAGAAAGTGAATATTGATAAGGTTTTTTATTATGATTTTCTAAGAGCATTAGGAAAGTGGTGCATTTTTTAAGGCTTTTGAGCACCGCTCTGTTGTGGTTTTTATGTGACTAATACAAATAGATGGGATTTTGGCCTTTGTCAACAGAAATATTTCATCCCTTCCCCGTTCTCTGTTGGTAGCATTTCTTTTGCCTTTTTTGAGGGATGAGGGGGAAAAAAAAACCGAGCTAACAACAAAACAGAAACTTTCACTCCTTTGCCCTCGTGCCTGCAGTTGCCAACTGCCTGGGTCATCTCATTCCCAGGAGTTTATGGGTGCAGGAGGCTGTGTTTCCACAATAGTGCACTCCCAGTGGATGTGTGGTTCAAACATGCTGGTTTTCATAAGCGGTTACAGCTCTGTTGGAGAGGCTTGGAGGACATCTGTCGCGAAATGAGGAGGGTTTTTTTTTGTGTGTGAGAGGGCCTCAACAGCACGGCTGGAGAAGCTGCTGTGCTTCAGGAGCAGTGGAGTTACTGCAGCTCTTGGGGCCTTGGAGGTAGGCAACACCAAAATGCACAGGAACTCACAATAGAGATGAGTGATCCACACAAAGCCCAGTGTGGTACGAGGCTTGCCATGCACACCAACAGAGGAGAGCAAGCAGGAGAAGCGTGCTGGCAGGAGCTGGCCCTCGCCTGCTCCCTTTGCAGACAATCTGCTGTTCCTGCGTGCCTCCCAGCAGCCACAGCTCTGCAGCTGTGAGGAACGTGGTTTTTCTTTTTGAGCAATTTACTTTTTAGCTTCAAATCCGGAGAAGTGTGGGATCGAGTGACTAGGTGTTCCCTGTGATCTAGGTGGCTACTGTTCCAGTTCCTAGGCATTGGTTTCATCATTAAGCCAGCAGAGCTGTGCTCAGTGCGTGCAGCAGAGAGCACTATAAATTATTTATCAGTTGCCAAGAGACAAGAACCTGGAGACTGGAGGGGTGGAAGGGGAGGGGATTATATATCGTTATTTGCAAGCATCAGTAAACATGAATTTCATTGCTTTCGGTCACTGCTGGAGCAGAATGGCTACAAGTGTGGGTTTGGCACAGCATGGAGCTGTGTACCTGAGCACCATGGCCGGGGCTGCTCTGCAGCTTCTGAGCACAGCATCAGGTGCTCAGTCAAGCAGTGGGGCTTGGCTGCTGGTTTCCCCTTTGTCTTGTCAGTAGATCAGCAGAAACAAGAGCCTTCCGGGCTCTGTTCTCATACTCTCCTGAACTCACACTGTTCTTTGTCCTCTGTGGGGTCTGAGGATGGAGTTTATTGGGGTCTGGCAGTCTTCGGAAGCGTGGCCAATTTGCTGTTGTCCATTTGCTGTCCACACTGTGGAGTGAATCCCGGTCTTCCCAAAACAGAGCTCTGTTTTCTCTGCTTTGCCACGCGTGAGGTGTTGCAGGGTTCTCCCTCCTGTACCTTCTGTCTCTGTGAAGTGCTTGGATCCAGGGACTGCCATCCAGTTTCCAAGAGACGATTGTTTATGGGACGTGAGGTATTATGTGTGCAAGCTGGATGTGGCAAGGAAGAAATGAATGAACAACCCACCATCTGTGAGGCAGTCAGATAAGAGAAAACAAGCTGCAAAATGCAGGGGTTTTGGTAAAACTTGAATGGGAACTATGAAAGCTACCCAAACATTGGTAAAGATTATTTATAAAGCAAAGGCTGCCCCCCCAGCCCCAGGGACCCACATGCAGCTGTAAATATTGCCCAGCGTATGCGGAACAGAAAGAGAAAGCACGAGCAGCCTCTCTCCTTCCTCCTGCTGTCCTGGCAGGGGAGGCACACGCATGGCAGACAGCACGGAGTCGGTAGTAAATCCTGTTCTGAACGTCTCTGGGCTGTGGTAACCCGAGATCTTAACAGTAATGTGAGGTGAGGGATGTGGCTGTGTCAGGGTGACTCGGAGATCTGGCTTCTGGGGCTAGGGAGGCAGCCATGGGGCTCAGCCTGTGGCTTGTAGGTTGCATTTGGCTTGGAGGCAGGTGGGAATGCCACAGCATTTGGCTGTGGTTACCAGCCAGCGTGGAGCTGTGTTTATTTGACCAGAGAATGGGGAGACTCTGCAGATGGATTTAGGTCTTAGTGCAGAAATGTCCCTTTAAAGAAATGTTGAGAAACGTCTGAAGCATCTTTGGAAGCTGCTGGGAGCACCTGCATAGGCCACTTGGCTGGGGGCGTTGGTGTGGCAGAGCTGCCTTGTGCCCCCTCTTCTCTGGGACCTCCTCCTCAGGGAAGGTTCAGGTTGGTTATTAAGAAGAATGTCTTTTCAGAGTGGTCAGGCACTGGCACGGGCTGCCCGGGGAAGAGGTGCAGTCACCATCCCCGAGGTTTTCAAGATGCAAGTAGATGTGGCACTGAGGGTCATGGTTTGGTGGGAGTGGGTCAGCAGTTGGACTCAGTAATCTTCGAGGTCTTTTCTAACCATAATGGTTGTGTGATCCCAGCGCTCTGGGCTGGCTTGAGCCCTCAGAAAAGGGGATTCCCTGGTTCTCTTCTTCCCAGCCACGCTCTCAGCTCTGTATGCAGGCAGTGCATGGCAGCTGCATTCCTGTGGCTGTG
This sequence comes from Cyrtonyx montezumae, assembly GCF_038088225.1. Classification (NCBI taxonomy): domain Eukaryota; kingdom Metazoa; phylum Chordata; class Aves; order Galliformes; family Odontophoridae; genus Cyrtonyx; species Cyrtonyx montezumae. Next base: position 11,941,034 of record NW_027072100.1, on the reverse strand, counting down.
CCTCAGCAAATGAACTATCTGTGTGGGAGATCTACCAGTGGCTGAGTAAGTGACTGAGCTCTTGGAAACTTAACTGCTGTCTCTTGCAGCAGTATCCAGCTCTTTCCATATCTTTCCATATCTGTTGCTTCAGAGACTTCAGCTCCCATCCTTCTGCAGTTGCTTATTTTGCTGGCTTGTGATTGCAGGCAACATTGGAAATGGTTAAATCTCTGTGATTTTCACATTTCATGCATTGGTCCTGCTGCAGTGGGAAGTGGAGGAGGTCCCTCTCAGTGTCAGCCCACCCTGCCTTGCAGCTGCTTATCCTTAAAACTTCTCTATTGAGTTAAAAATGAAAGGAAACAAACTTCCATCTTTGAGTGGTGATGCTCGCAGACAGGCGCAGGCTGCCCTTGCTCTGTTGGGGCTGACAGCTGGCACCCCCAGCTCTCACTGCCATTGCACCACGTCCCAAAGCTGCTGCAGGACCCCTGGCTGCTCCTGTGGGACGGGCTCACCCAGCACCTGTTGTGTGTCGCGTGCCAATAACATGAAAGCTTTGGGGGGGGGATGATTTCCTAAGAAACACTCAAATTTGTTTTCCAAATGGCTTCAGCTGCTAGTTCTCAGGCTTGCTTACTGCTGTTCAGACCCGAGGCTTCCCAGTCAGGAAGAAATCTTTTCCTTTTTTTTTTCTTGTTTTTAAGAATAGCCTTGTATTTATAAATGGATCTGATGGCTTTGCAGTTATTCTAAGACGTCTACTTTAGGATGGCAAATGCTGGTACTGGGGCCAAAGCCTTGGTGCTGTTGTTTTGGATGCAGTATTCCCGTGCCCTGCATCTTTAAAGACGCTGCAAAAAGAGAGCACAGCCTGGTAGACTGACCGTGTGTGTCAGCTGAGTGCTGAGCTCAGGGCAGCACTGGACCTTTTGTAGGGGCTGAGCTGTGGATTCGGGCTTCACTGTGCCATTCTGATGTGCGTGAAGGACAGCAAGGCTGAGCTGGCCCTGGATTTGTCTCATTAACACGTGGCTGTGCTCTCTCCTCTGCATGGCAACATTACCAGATTTGCTGTCCCCCCCCCAAAAAAAAAGCAGCAGCGACCCAGGTCCTCTCCCCTGGCTGCAAGGAGCTGAGGAGCAGCAGATGTGAGCCTGTCCTCTTCTGATGCAGTGCCACTTTAATCCCAGTGCAGCAGATCTGTGCACGTGCCTGAACTTTCAGGGCAGCCCAGCCTGTTCCTGCTCTCGCCTTTCTTGCGTGCAGCTGCTGGCTGCTGGTCCCTGACTTTGTGGTATTAAACGCATGCCTGGTCATTTGAATGATAAATGCAGCTCTGACCAGCCTGCCTCTGAGCTGGGGACACAGGGAGGGAACAGTTGTGCTGATAATTTGGTAGCAAGGACACTGGGTCACTTCTAAATATGACTGATATAAAGAACTTGTTCCCCACAGATGGAGCGGGCTACATACCAGAGCTAAATATACTTTATGATCACAAAAGAGGGAAAGTCCTGGACCTCGGAGTTAAAACTCACTCTCTTATTCCTTAATTTCTTGATCCCGTAATCAGGATCACACTGACCCCTGCGATTCCCTGTGTGTGTCAGCTCTCCTGTGCCCTTGCTGGGGGTTGGGGCAGTCACCAAGCAGTCACCAAAGGTACAGTTGGTGAGAGAGAAACCCCAGAAACTCTTACCACCAAAATTTCTTTCTTGTCTGAGGAACTGCTCGTTTCATCAGTTATCTATTTCTGATAAAATAAAACCTATTATTTCATTGCTTCTGCCATAGAGAAAGCATTCTGCTTCAAAATATTTTGCATATCCAAAAAAGAACTTCAGTAAATGTATGAGGGTTTTAATTAAAAAACAGTGGAAAGAATCATATAAAAAGAAGGCTGCTAAAAATGGAGTCAGTTAAATGTAGGCAACTTAATACATATTATTATAATCGAGCTTGTCAGGTTCTGGAGAAGACTTTAAAGTTGTTTGTGCAGCTTTTGCTCCTTCCCAAATTGCAGAAGAACGTGGGGAAGCTCAGTTAAAGGTGGAATTTCTGGGGCTTCCTGGACATTAAAATCTCAAAGCCATTAGTTTTCCACTGGTGTGGACTCAATGAGTGTAGCATCCTCCTGGCTTCCTCACCTTGATGCTGAAGGCACCTGCAGATGTCTTAAGTGAAGAGCTTTCAGCTTCTTCTGTCAGTTTGTGTCTGTTTGGGTTGTGCTGTGGATAAGCTTCCATGTGGCTTTTCCCTTGGTGCCACATGGCTCTTATTTCAGGCAGATGTTATCTCCACCTCTGCTACCTGAGTAGTTTTCAGCCTGCTTCTCCAAAACTATTTTTGGTCTGGCCCAACGTGCCTTTGTTTGGGATTATTATTGCTCTTCTTTTTCCCATGAGTCTGGGGGAAGCGAGATGCAGAGGATGCAGCTGTGAATTGTTGAGCCTGGTTAGCTGGTGGTGGAGCTCAGGATGTGACTCTCTGGCTCGTGGTTAAGAAAAAGGATTGGATCTTTGGGAGGAGGTGCGTTCTCAGCTCTGATAGACATCCTCTTTTATTTTTTTTCTTTTCCACACCTCTGCACTGGCTGTGCTTCCTGATGAAGGCGTAGATTGTGTTTATTTTTGTTTCTGTGGGATGCACCTTTGTTAGTTTGCATCATAAAGTCAAGATAAGCTGACGCTGTAAAGTGATGGCGTCGCTGGGCTGTGTTGGGTTCTCAGCTACTGCAGTGCTCCCTATTCCCTCCGTTTTTGGGCTGTTATTTTTTCTCCAGACAAAATGATATCAGTTTGAAATCATAGATACTCTGAGTTGACGTTTGTGTAAGCAGTGATGGGCTCAGCAGTCAGGAGGGGTCCTCCCTGAATCCTGCAATATAACCACTTTCTCCCTGTGCTGATTCCTGCCTGGGACACTCTGGCCACTAGCACATCGAGGTCCTGTGGCTGCCAAGCAGGAAACCCAGTCATGTGTCTGTTTGCTTGTGTAAATCTTAAAGGATGAGAGGAGGATGAGCTGAAGACAGGCAGGTGAATTAGTTACAAGATGAGCAGAATTTGGTTTGTGTCACAGTATAGTAGGTGAGGGAAAATCCACAGCCACGGTGCTGCAGGGCTCACCCTCGTCTGTTTGGAATCTGACTGGAGGCAGAAGCCATTGACATTTCAGTGCACACTTTAATAGGGACATTTCAGGAATCACAAGTTTGTCATGTCAGTGGCTGAAGCCCGTGGCAGTACACGCTGATGGACTGTAGAGTGGTCGGTGCAGAATCAGTGTCCCAGTCTGCACCAAACTGTTCTGCATCGTGTTTGGATTTGAGAACAGGACTTGAGTTTGTAGCATTTCTGCAGCCTGGTGCTGGTTGTACTGTAGGTATTGTTTAGACACCAGTGCTCCACCTGGGGTTAAAGAGCCCAGGCAGCTCCTCGAGGTGTGTGTGATTGTCTTCAGGAATGTTGTCCCTGGGGCATCGTTCTTGGGAGCCCATCATCCTGTGATACCACTGCTGGTGCTGAGTACCCAGAGGGCTCAGACACATCGGTCTGTCCTGGCATCACATGTTGGAGTAGTGTGGGTGTCCTGTAGCAGCTGACAGGTCAGCTCTGGTGGAAATGGAGGCCAAATTCCTGGGGTCAAATGCTGCAGTTTGTGCCTTCAGTGACAGACACAAAGGGCTCTGTTTCTTGTATTCTTCAAGGAATTAATGGCTGGCCATGGCAGTGGCATTTGTGTGCTGATCTGTGAGGCTGCCAGGAGTCCTGTGCCCCTGCTTGTTTCCCAAGTGTTTGCGTGATGCAATGTCCCTCCTGACTGAGGACTGCACTTCTCTCCCACCTTGGCAAAGGCTGTATGGCTGGCAGAGCTCGGGGGGGGCTGGGAGCTCCAGCCCTCCCATTCCCATGTGCTTTGCAGCAGTACTGTGACTCTTGCTTAGGAAGTCCTGCAGGATGGCAGGGAGCTGAGACAGCGCGGATAAAGCACATTTTAGGTGTAAAGCTGGCCTAAAATAATCAAATATATTTAAAGTGCCTCTGAGATGAGCTCAGCCTGACAGAGCTGCTAATGAGGGAGAGGGATGGGAGGGAGCCCAGTGAGCCCATTTCCCTTGCTTGCTGTTTGGGCTGGTGGGGGATGATGGGATGGAGGCAATTGCTGCTCATTTGGGTGTCGTTTCCTCCACGTGCTGTGCCTGGTAGACGAAGTTCCCTTGTGGCTTTGCAGGGCCTTGTTGTGCAGACATGGAAAGGGGAGGCATCTGAACATGCCTGGGGTTTATTTCTGGAAGCAGAGGGCAAGAATACTTACTGTCTTCTCAGCTAATGGTGTTTTTTTATTCAAAGAGGCATTGAAGAGATGGAAATCTTCCTCGCTGAGGAAGTGGTAGTCCAGGATGTTGCAGGCTCCCTGTCTCATTGGAGCACACTTCAAGAGGAGCTGTGTGCTTAGAGACAGCTCCTGGAGCACACACATGGGGTGTTGTTCTGCTGGGGCTGTCAGCCCATCGGGGCTGTTCTGCAGGCGAGGATGGCCAGGCTGAGGAGGAGGTGCCTGCTGCCACGACCCCATGTGGGTGTGAGACATTGAGCCTGAGGTCTGAGCTCTGGCAGGAGCTCCTGCTCTGATTCAGCCACGCTGGTCTTAATTTGGATCACAACTGCAACAGAAATGATCTGGGGAATGTCTGTCACCTCATTTCGTTCTTGTTAGTCACAGGATGATATCGAGTACTGTGTATTTCTGGACTGAAGGGCTTTGGGCTCCCTCTCTGTACAGCTCTGGAGGTGGCCATGCATTTAATCAGCCAAGGATGGAGGTGCTGCTCCCTGCCACGCATCCTTCCCCCAGCCTGCTGCTGCTCCTCTGGGCCGCCTCCTTTCATTCGAGGATGCTGATTTCAGAGGCAGCGTTACTGTGAGGGGGAAGGATAGCAATCGTTCTCTCATCATGCAAATTGCCTAAAAAAAAAAACAGTGTGTGAGTGACAAAACAAGAGGAGAAGTCAGCTAATATGTATGCTTGTTTTGGAGAAGCCGTTCTCCTGCCTGAAGAGCAGATGAAAGCATCCAGTGAGGGCTGGAGAGCAAAAGGGAACAGCCCTGTAGGTGGTGGCAGGGACAGCCCCAGCACACTGCAGTGCTCAGATGGGGTGAGGGAGATGAGAGGCCCTGCAGAAGCTTCCAGGCCATGGCTGGGACAGTGCACGGGGTTCTGCTGCCCTATTTCTGACAGGGATCAAATGGATGAGTGGGTCCCTGAGCAGCTGAGCTCCGCTTTGCAAAGCACTTCGGGCACGCAGCAGCCTGCAGCGTGTGAAAAGCCTGTGGGAGGCTTTTAAAAGTGGTTGTGTTTGAAAATGTGCTGTCACACACATCCACACAAAAGTCTCCCAAATGTTTGAATCCACATCAGCGTGGTGCGCAGAGTTCACTTTGGTTTTTGTTGGCCAAAGCAAGTGGGGTTCTGGGGTGGGGATAAGGAGCTCTCTGGGGGTGCCTTTGGGTCACTGCTGTCACCCAGTGCAGCTTGGCAGCTGGATGCAGAGCCTTTGCCCATGGCAGGCCCCTTGTGGGGCATGGGGCTCTGCTCTTTGGCTGTAATATGCTGTCAGCTGCTACTTTGGCAGCCCCAGATCTTTTCACGGGCCTTTTCTTTTTCTTTTTATTCAGTTATTTATTAGCTCCTTATTAGCAGGTCCTAGCAGATGAGTAGGTGATCCTGCATTAAGCATCCCCAGGATGGCTCAGTTGGCTTGGATTCTGCCAGCTGCAGCTCGTGGGGCACAGACTGGTGGTCCTGGAGCACTGCGGGGGGGGCTCTGACCCAGCAGCCACCAAAGAGCATTACTTGGGGGGGTTGGGGGGGGAGGGAGGGAAGGAAACCAGAATGAGTATCTCGTGTTTTACAACAAACACCCTGTAGCATTGCCCTAAACATCTCATGTTATGGAAACACCAGCCTAAATGTGTGCTAACTGATAACAGCAGGAAGGCTGTTCCCAGCACCGCCGTGATGGGGCCTGGGGAGGGAGCGTGGACCTGGAGGCCATGGCCACGGGCAGCACACCCCTCACTGACCCTCTCCCTTTCCTCCCACAGCCTCACGCCTCACTACGTCTACCCCCAAGCTATCATTCAGCCCAGCGTGGTGATCCCCACCCCCGTGCAGTCCATCACATCTCCCTACATCGACTACACCGCCGCCAGCCAAGCCTACTCCCAGTACACCACAGCTGCCTACGATCAGTACCCCTACGCTGCCTCTCCTGCTGCAGGCTTCGTGGGATACAGCTACACAGGAGCTGTGCAGCCCCCCATCACCGCCAGCACCCCGGCAGCGCCCGCCACCGCCTTCGTGCAGTACCAACCCCAGCAGCTGCAGCCCGACCGCATGCAGTGAGCTGGGACAGTCCTTTGCAATGGAAGGATACAACTAGGACAACAAAAGCAGCAGCAAAAAGCAAACCACCAAGAAAACATGAAAACCAAGATGCAAAAAAAAAAAAGGCAAAAAAAAAAACAACCCAAAAATAAAAAACCAAGGAAAAAAAAAATCACCCTGACCCTCTATCCCATTCATTTAGGTGCATATCAATACCTAAGCTATTTATAGTGTTACGGGCAAACCCAAACCCTTGCAGTCTGACTGTGCTCACGAAGAAGGACTTTGGGTAAGTTGTTTTTCAGTCTGGACAGATCGTGTCTTGGAGATGCTCTTAAAGTGGCTGAAATGATTCACAGGAAAACTGCAGCTCCCAGCACACGTCGCAGTCTGCTTCCATCACCCGTGGGCTTCCTCCTGCCCCCATCCAACCTGCAGTTTTCTTATTTACTGTTGAGGTACAGAGGTACTCGGAGAACATGGAAAAAAGCAATCTTATTTTTTTGGTTGTACAAAAACTTTGTAATACTCAGAGATGCCTTACAGAAAAAAAAAAAAAAAGAAAAAAGAAAAAAAAGAAAAACTATTTTTTAATATTTATTGCGATTTTATTCGCATGAGCTGTGAATTGCAGACAGAAGAATAGTAGTAAGTATCTGCCTTGTTTAATTCTCATTTTACTAAATTATTGTATGTAGTTAAAAGTTCCTAAGTAATTGCTGAATCACTTCAACTTGCAAAAGGGAATATGGGCTCGAGGGAGAGCGGAATATTCCTTTAGTCAACGCACTGTACTATTTTCTTATTGTAATTGTTACTCTGTTAAGATTATCTCAAATTTAGGTATATTTTTAAAATGCAAAAAACAAACAACAAACCCAACCAACCAACCAAGAACACAGAACATTTTGTCTACTTCAGTAGATCTTTTGTTACAATGCTGCAAACTATGGAGACATTGACAGTATTTATGTCGGAGATTTGGGGCTGTTGGCCAGCAAAGCTTAGGAGAATATCATGAGTGGAGCAAAAGGAAGAAAGGTGTTACGTCACTGAACAAATGAGTAAACGTGACCTTTTAATGCTTATTATGCAACAGCCAAATAAAGGGAGAGAACAGGCAATGTAAGTTAAGTGCATTTCTACGAAGAACAGCAATAAACTATTTTAACTTTTAAAATGATTGGATGCTGTTATGGAGTCATGTTTGCTTGGCTGGAGAGCATCAAAGGGAGTATCTAACCAAGCTGCTGCAGCTGGGCTGTGACCGTGCCAGGGTGGGACCTCAACACAGTGCTGCCTGGGCACAGCATGTGCTTTGTTTGCTCTGTGTCTCCCGTGTCACCTGGGGCTTTCTGAGCTCTGAGAGCACCGTGCTGGGGCCGCGTGGTCTCTGGTGCTGACACCCAGCTCTGGTACTTGAGCACAGCCAGCCTGCGTGGAGCAGGGCAGATGGATGCTGCTGCCCTGTGCAGCAGTGCTTACACCTCGTGCAGCCTCAGTGCAAAGCTAGGCAGCTGCGGTCCCCGCTCAGCCCAGAGCTGTCAGGCAGCAGGCAGTGTTCTGCCTGCATCCCCTGGGCCCCCTGTGCTTTGCTCATGTGGCCACGTGTGACTTGGCCTCACTGACCTGCTTTAGAAATTTGGTTTTCAGGTTTTACGATGAGAGGTTTCCAATATTTGTTTTTAAAAGTAAATAAAATGATTCTGCTTGAACATGCCAGCAATCTATTTCATCTCTGCAAAGGCCATGGCAGGACTGGTGCCAAGAAGTGTTGCATCTTTGGCACCAGGTTGTGTTACTGCTCAGAGGTGATGATGCCCAATGCTGTGATGGGGAGGAGGGTGCCGTAGGACAGAAATAGAGGCAGGACAGTTCTGTGTCTGATCAACTGCCCTGCTGAAGTTGAAGGCACAGAGCGGGCATGTCTAACGTCATCAGTAGGCTTCAGAGTAAACAGCCCATCTAGATGAATGGAAACAGCTCATTCCTCCCTTCTTCTACTGCATGAGAATGCAGAGCCTGATGGTGCTCTGTTAGCTCTGCTTGGGGTTTTACTTACAACCATGCGGGTGACATTTATTTCCTTTTTAAGTAATTACTTTCTGTATACAGCTGTGGGGCTGCCAAACGAGTAAGAGCCGAGCACCGCGTCCAGCGCAGCGCTGGCGGCATTGGAGCCTGGCTTTGAAGTCCTGTTGGGATGGGGATTATTCAGCAGTTCCTTCTCCCTGTTACGAGTGACTGGTGGGGGCACACTCTGGGGCTGGGAGCTGCTGGAAGTGCCTGGCCCTGCAGCATCCCTGTCCCCAAGCCCCAACGCAGTCCCACAGCAGGGCTGAGCACCGGCTGCTGCCTGCACCTCGGCCCTGCCTCTCCCTCAGTAGGAAGACCGAGGCCTCTGAAGACACATCTGCCAGGAAAAGTGCTTAAATGGCCTTACAATCGTTTAAAGACTTAATTATTCTTTTGTGTGTGTTGGTTGCCTGATGCAGCCTCATCTTTTCCCTGTGCCGTGTGGGGCTTATGCTGTCCCAGCATCAAGCTGGGACCAGAGCTTGTGCTGGGCAGCCTTTGTCATGCTGCTGCAGGCCACCTCCCTGCAGCTGTGCTTGTATGCTCAGTCATTTGCAAGACAGATGCAAATGCTTTTCCTAGGAAAGCATCACACTGAGGCTATCCAGGTGAGCTTTGAGTTGCAGCACATCCTCCTGCTGTCACACGTCAGCATCACCTTCAGTGCCAGCACTGAACCTGGGCCAAGCTGGGCATCACTTCCCGTCCCTCAACTTCCCGTCCTGCAGCAAAGCCAGCATTTCATGTCTGCGAGGGAAAGGCCTGAGGTGGGGTTTGGTGGCATGGTAACAGGGATGCTGGTGGCACTTGCCCTTTAAAATGAGGAGTTCACAGCAAAACAGTTTTACCCCCTCACATACAGGGAATGCTAACAGCATCCTTTTCTTTTTTCCTCACTTCTGGCTGAAACTTGTTTTTCCCTCCTTTGTGCCTCTCTGAATCCTGCCAGCGCAGAGATTCCCTTGTTCAGAGAAAAAAAAAGGAAAGAAAAAAAAAAGAGAAAAAAAACACAAAAAACCCTTAAGCCTGGGATTAAAAACCCCATCACTAAAATAGTCTGAATAACAAAGTCAACTGCCTGCACCAGGGCTGCCTCATGCCTGTCACATATCGCCGGCCGGGCACGGTCATGTGCTGCTCGAGATAGTTCCTGGCAAAGCTTCTGCTCAGCCTGATAGCCCCACACTGCTGATAGGACTGCACCCATACAACAGCTGCAGCCCTGCGGGACGGTGTGGGGGAGCACTGACTGTCCCTTTGGGAGCAGAGGAGCAGGTTCTTCTTGGGACCTGAGCCACCTCGCTGCCTCAGACACTTCCCACTGGGTGATCTGTCCTCACCCTGCAGCCTCATCCTTGTGCTGACAGCGTGGCACAAACCTGGGAACACAGAGGTGTGCCATGGCACAGCAAGGGACAATGGCACAGATAAGGCCCCACTTGGGAGGGCAATGACAGGCTCAGATTTATCAGCTGTGTGCTCAGAGCCTGGCAGCCCTGGGGCTGGGGGACAGGATGGGGAGGGGGGAGATGGAGACATCCCAGATGATGAGGTTTGAGCTTCATGTGCTGCAATATGTAGGGTGAAACTGGGCAATAAAAGCACGACAGCCTGAGAGCCACAAACTCCTCAGCCACCAAAGCAGAGGAAATGCTGTGTGTGGGCACGTCAGCGTTGGCTGCTTGCAGGACGGTGTTCTGCACCTTTCTGTACGAGCCACCATACCCAGCTTCCATCAGCAGCGCAGGAAAGAAGCTTAAGGAGAAATAATCCAGAGCAGCGAGGTGAGAGGAGAGCTCCAGCCCCATGCTTGGAGGTGGCTGAGCAGCCTGGCACTATCTCCCACTGACAGGATGAGCCCCAGGGTCCCAGCCGCGGATTTTGAGGAGCTTTTAGACCTGCAAAGCAGGAGAGCGTGGCCTTTTATAAACCACTGAGGAGTGTCGTGCCTCCAAAATAGCACTGAGCATCTTATTACATGTTCAACACTCAAAAGACCTTTTAAAATTGGACTAAGCTCGCCTGAGTGGTTCCCATTTAATCTCTCCCTGTGGATAAACACTGGGGAGCGCACAGATACAGCCGTCCATTTGTTTTCTTGAGTAACATCAGCCTCTCGTGTTTACGTTTGCTTCTTACATGCTAGCACACTAAGTAAACCTGGAGCCCTGCAAAATGAAAGCGAAATGAAAGGAATACATGGTACCATTATTTTGCTGAGGTCTGGCTTTAAAATTAGCAGATCGTAGGCATAAAGATGTAGAATGAGCCCTCAAGGGAAAAAAAAAAGCCTTCAAACCTCAGATCCTACCTTATTTTCAATACTGTGCACTACTCAGGACTCATTTTAGTAAGGTAAATTAGTTCCGTTTCCTGTTTCTGATCAAATTTGTGTGTGTATATATTTATACATCAGTTATATATTTATCCATAAAAAAATCTCTTTAGAAACTTATATGCATGAATGCACAGCACATTTTCTATCAACAGCTGCGCGTGTATTCATATCTATGTGAGAATTCATGTATGCATGGAGGGGTGTGCACTGTGTTTAGCCTGGAGAAGAGAAAGCTTTGGGAGGACCTGAGAGAGGCCTTCCAGAACCTACAGGAAAAATGGAGAGGGACTTCATATAAGGGCATGTAGTGACAGGACAAGGGGAAATGGCTTTAAATTGGAAGAGGGGAGATAGCATACGTACACTCTGTACCCACATAGGTACATGGATGGGTGCAGGAGTGAGCGCTGCCTGCTGTGCTGGGGCTTTCTCCTCTGCATGCTGTCCCTTTGCTGAGCCCACTGAAGGGCCTGCAGAGCTCACAGCGGTTTTGCAGGAGCCCTGTGCTTTGTGGCAGCATTCCCATGTGTGCACTTCGATCAGCCAACCATGAGCACTTCTTCAGTCTCACTCAAACACTGCTATTTTGGGCACCTGCATGCCGGACGAGAGCTCCAGCCCTGCCAGCAATTCTGCACAGGCTTGAATGGAAAATAAATATACATATACATACATAGAGCCCTTCAGATGAGGGACTGCTGGCAGGAGTCAGGCTGCCCCAGCCCTGGGCACTGCCATCCTGTCCCACAAATGTGAAGGGGAGGTGTTGTAGCTCAACCCACCTCCATCCCTCATCCCTATGCCTGCTCTTCCCCCAGCCTCATCCTGCCCAGCCTGCCCAGCACCACCAGGATGAAGTACAGAAAGAAGTAATAAATCGAATCCAAATGTTTATACCATTGGCACTGTCTGGGGCATGTGCCTAATAAAGATGAAGAGTATTTTCTTGTAAGTGCCTGCTAAATTGCCAGAAATGGCTGCTGTGCAGAATGCAGAGAGAGGCTGGAGGGGATGGGGGTGCTGACCTGTTGGGACAGATGGACGGACAGACAGATGCTACGCGTCCTGGCTGCTGCGACAAGATGCCTGGGAAAAAAAAAAACAACATACCAACAAAGCGCAGCCTGAGCCATTGCAGCACAATGGCTGCAGCGAGGTGACCAGGCACTTACTCATTTCTTCAATGTCAGGCTGTGAACGGGGCCCCGGGGGCTGCGGGGCTGCCGGCCGATAAGGAGCAGCTCCCTAATCTCCAGCCCCAGCAGCCTGGCGGGCGAAGGTGATAACGCACATGCTCCCTGCATCCGGGGGTGCTGCGGGGTTTGTGGAGGTGCAGGGAGTGGATTGCAGCGTGCCCCCAGCCCAGCACCCTGCTGGCACCCCCACTGGGATGCTGCGTGGTCGGGGCACGGTGCACAGCTGTGGGTTGGGCACGGTCAGCCCAGCTTCTGATGGGGGTACAAAGCCAACGTCGCAGTGCTGGGTTAGCACTGCCAAAATAACTCGAACCAGTGGAATGGCAAAAACCAACTGTGGAGCTCACATGCCCGAGAAGAGGAGTTTCCCAGCAGTGCGAGGGGCACGGGGACCTGCAGACCTCCCTGGAGATCCACAGGAGCTGGGGATGCCCACCTGCTACTGGGACCGATCCCAGCACTGGGAGCACTGAGTGCTGCCAGCTCTGCACCGCCTCTCCCCAGCTCCTGGGACAGCTCCACAGCCCCCGCGTGCCAAACTGCAACACACGATAAGCTCTGCTCCAAAGCACATTTTTGTCAGAGGGCAGCAAGATAATATCTTAAAATAGCCCTGCGTGACATTTGACGGGGGCTGTGCCCTTTCCACAGGCCGCCTTCCCCAGCTCCGGGCAGGAGCATCCCGTGGGAAGACTCTGCTCCTGCAAAATGAAGCAGCCACGCGTTACTGCGGAGGCAGAGCTCTCTGCGTTGGGCACGGTGCTCTCCCCGTGGCACTGCAAGACAAAGCCCTGCCTCCACGCCCCGCCGTCCACGCAGTCCCCGTGCCAGCAGTCCCGCTCTGCCCGCGCTGCCTTGGCTCGGCCTGAATGGCGTTTGGCCAAAGCCCCGGCAAGGAAACAAAGCGGAGAGCCCCAGCAGAGCACGGGGGAGCTGGGGGAGGGCCCCGCTCCACGCACGGCCTGTCTCCAGCACCGAAAAACAACACTGCCTAAAAGTTTAATCTTCCCCACCGCTGCCGTCGCCTCCTTATCCCTCTCCCTCTGCTCCCAGCGCTGCTCGGGGAGGCCGGGTCGTGTTTGCCGGGGTGCGCTGGCAGCTGTGTGACACCATCGTGAAGAACGAGGGGATGATGCCAGCATCCTGCCTTGGGCAGGCCAGCTCCAGTGCTCGCTGTGCTGCAGGCACACGGCCTTAACCCCCGCGGTGCCACACATGGGCCCTGAGCAGCACCCACAAGAAACTGCTTTAAAGGAATTTATCTCCCCGCAGTGGATTTCAGGCACATGCTCCAAATCTCTCCTGATTTGCTTATGCTTCTGTGCTGCTGCTAGCATGTCATATTTAAAGGCAGAGTTTATGTTTCTGTCTAACCTTTCGTAATGGAAGGTTAGAAATGTCTTCAAAGAAAACAAACACTGCCGTGCCCACGCTAATTTTCTAAGTTTTTAAAAGGCCCATGAGAGCAGAGCGGCTGCTTCTCGCAGTTCTGAATTTCTGTGGACACTCCGCAGCACTGGCATTGCACTTAGGAAACAAAGCAGATCACATACACGGGAAAATGTGGCCCACATACTGCTGCACTGCAAACCCAGCTCCTCTCACAGAGGCCGAACTGCAGCCACCCTGCAGTACCCGGTGTTTGAGCGATGCTGGGAGTCCAGCTGAATGCTGCAAGGAGCTGTTGGGCTCCTATCCAGGGCACAGACACCTCACGTCCTCCCAGCCCCTTCTGTTGTGCTAGTATTACCCCCTAAATCCAGCCCTGTCTGCGAGTGCATCCCTGCAGCTGAGCGTGTGTCCCATGGGTGCCATGCGTGGCCTGAGAGCAGCCAGCAGCCACTTAAGCAACAGCACAGAGCTGTACGTGAACACAGCACTGTCTCAGCAGCCGTGAAACGTGCACCTGCTCCCACACTGTGCCATGGCAGGACAGCCTTGGCCTCTAAGACACACGTGAGTGGTTCCTTGAACTTCTGGGTTGTGTTTCATGCATCCAAGCCAGCCAACACAATCAGCCAGCTAAGCCAGCCACACACCAAACCAGCCCTAAAGCCAGCCATCCTACATGGCTCATGGCTCGGCCGCCTGGTGCTCTCCCTGCCGCAGGTGAGGTCGCCCAGGGACAGCCCTGTCCCCCTGTGGCATGCCTGCCCTTAGCACACTGGTGGAGATAAGGCTGGAGGATGCTTCATTTGTGCTGTCATCGAGACAAAATGAAGCCTGTCTGCCTCCAATGCATTTTTTTGTCTTAATTGTTCAATTTCCCCGTGCCTGTGTACGCCTGGCCATGCTGCTCTTGCCAGGAGAGCAGAACACTGATCATCCTCAGATGGTTCATGCAGAGGTTTCTGTTTTGTTTTGTTTTAACAAGGATCCAAGATGATAGGGGGAGGGAAAGAACTTTTGTCCTCTGCTTAAAATAATTCAAGAGCTTTCCACTGTCTATGCCAGGCCAGGCTGAGGCAGATATTTGCATAACAAACAAGCTTCTCCTCGCTCTTCAGCCTAAAGTGGCTCCTGAGGCTCCTGGGGACCGGGCTCCATCTCCACCTCCATTTCCACTTCTTCCCACTGCTGTCCCACAGCTCCATGCTGAAGGAAGCTCATGGTCTGTGCAAAGGGACCGAGTGCTTTCATGGAGAGAGCTGGAGAAAGTGGGTGGAAACAAATGCTACCAGAGCCTGAGCACCTCACCAGTGGTATCCCAACACTGCATTCTAAGGAAGAAAGGTGGGAGAGAACTATTTATTTGGAAATGAGTCTCTATAGAGATTTGATCCTTTTTTTTTTTTTTTTTTAATTGCATGACATTACGGCTACACAATTAAAAACAAGAATCCATAATCAGGCAGACACCCTCCTCCCTGCACAGACCTCTGGGCCTCTCAGCATCTTTGCAGCCCTCCTTTGGTCGCTCCCTCGTGGCTTTATGTCCTCACACTGCAGCTCCTGAACCCGCTCCGTGCCCGGGGTGCGGGGCAGCGAGCAGAGCAGAGCGGGACGACCCTCAGGCAGCTGCCAGTGCTGGGTCTGCAGCACCACGGCTTATGGACAGATGCTTTGGCACCAACACTCCAAACCCTCGGTACCAACCACCCCGATGGCACACACAGAGCCCCCAAGGCCTCGCTCTGGGCACAGCTTGGCTGCAGCAGCACAGAGTGAGGCATGGGGTCAGCACACAGCTCATGCTGCAGCTGCAGGCGAGTCACGGCTGGCTGCCCTGCAGCACTTCTTCATCCTCGTGGTGTGCCCCCAGCAGGGCAGGTCACAGGGAGCATTTGCTTCAGGGCAGAATGAGGATCTTCTTGGCCGTTTTCAAGGAGGTTTTGAGGCTAAATGGCCCTGCATGGCATGATCTACCCGGGGTTGTTCCTGTTGCTCACAGGCCGGTCCTGGTGTTGCCGTGCTCTGCTGAAGCTTTGTGCCTCCCCTGCCCTTTTCAGCACCCTTAGGACCTGGTGCCCATCAGCAATCTCACGTGGAGCAGCCGAGTCACACAGACAGACAAAACATTGGAAAAAATATGGATTCGTACAGCAGTGCCAGGGGAGATGCACATGGCATCCCCACACAGTTTTCGTCCCACAGGGCCTGGGGAGGGCTGGCCTGGAGCCCATGCCACCCCCTGCTCTCCATTGCTTCACTCCAGCCCCCAGCAGGACTGGGGGGGTTTGTTTTCAAGTCAGCCCCTGATGCTGTACAACTGCAGCTGGGCCAGGAGGCTCTGCCCTGGGATGGTGCTGCCCTGGGCCTTGGGTTTGATCTGATTCCTCCCACCTGCAGCTCGCTGCCTTGTCTGCTTCCTCCTCCTGCCCAGTGCCAGCTGGTCACAAGCCCTGCTGCATCACGGAGCCTGCTGCAATGGCACAGGCACTGGTGAGACCTTAAACTGGTCACCAGTTTGAAAAGGAAAAAAAAAACAAACCAACAACAAACAAAAAAACTGCGACAAAAGACCAACAAATAGTTGACTCAGTTCCCAGGCAAATAAAAAAGAACAGTTTGGGATCGTCACCAGTGTCCCTTTGTTTACAGAATGCAGCAACAGAATAGACAAGGAAAGAAAAACCCCTCCTGATAGCGACAGCTCAGCATGGGTGAAGCAGGCTGGGACATGCCCAAGGAAAGGAGGGTCAGGCGTGGTGCAGATCTGCTGGTGACGGGAAATAAATGTGCCCAAAAGCACTTAAAAGAAAATAAAAAGGACCAGACCTGATTGCAGCAGTTAGAAGTGATATATTCTTGGCATGGAAACAAAAAGCAAATTCATAGCAGGTTTGGAGCTGATCTTACTGGCTTACATGGGATTTTATACTTAGGTAATTCCATTGTTGGCTGGCGATACCTGATTTATGCCTGAATAAGGTCCTGATCCTGCAAACATTTACTTATGTATTTTAGTTTTACCTTTGCCCCAGACGCCCTATTAATTTCACTGCAGCAAGGATAGTGCTTGTTTGCAAAGCTGGCGCCTTTGCAAGAAGAAAATCTATGCCATAACGCCTGAAATGAGGAGGAAATTTCACAGTGAGAAGTGAACTCTCCCAGACCAGAGCCATCCCGTGGCCTCAGGGAGTGATGTCTGCAGGCACACGCAGCCCCTCCAGCCCAGGAGCCTCAGCAGGCAGCAGGGAGCTCTGTCAGCAGGAGCCTGCAGCTGCTCTCGGCTCTGGCAGCCTCAGCAACAAGTGGAGAATCAGGCAGCAGTGTGGCACCACGTTCAGTGTGACACCACCACTTCCCCTGGGCAGACCATCAAAATGAGCTTCTAAACAGAGCCCAAACCATATCTATTTGTTGTTTCACTTCAAGAAAGCAACATTTATCTTTAAAACCACTGGGTTTGCTCTATACCCATCCTGTTAGGCAAAGGAGCGTGCTAGAAGTCATCCACTAAATGTAATCCCTTAACAAGAGAACAACCAAATCTGCTTCGAGGGGACCACGAGAATAAAAACCTGACAGGGGAAGAGGAAATGCTGCGAAGATGTGGACGCATGGACAGAAGACAGCTCCACCAGCCCAGCGAGATGCCCCCGGCAGAGCCATTGCTCACGTGCCCATCACATGGGAACTCTGCCACTAAAACCAGCCAAAAGAGAGGAAAAAAAGGGCTGTGTATCTTGGAGCAGCTGCTTTCCTCACTGCTGCTGCCAAACCTTCCTGAGAGCAAGGCTACTCCACAGCACAGGGCAGAATGCATTTGCTCACAGTGGAGCTGCAGGGCCCTGCGGGCAGCCCAGCTGTGCACAGCCAGAGCTGGGCCCAGGGGCACTGGAGGCTGTGGGAGGGCCCGGAGCAAAACTCCTCGGTGCAGAATCCTGCTGCTCTCCTTTGGCCGAGATGCAACCGTTCTCAGCCCAAACCCAGCACTAGCTGCACAGCACAGCTTGGAAGCTGCATGTGTGATGTAGGGCACTTTGGCTCCATGTGAACGCTTCCTCCCTGGCACATCTGTCAAAAAAAAAAAAAAAAAAGACAGAAGCAGTGAGACTCAAGCTGCTACACTTTGATTTCAGCATCTCTACGAGCTAGTGACTTGCTGCCTGCAGGCTGGAGCTGCTGCTCCAGAGCCGGAGCACAGCACGTGTGGGTCCAGAGCTGGGTTCAGCCCAGGGGGACGCAGCCTGCAGCAAATCCAGGCAGTGCTGGGCCAGGGGCACAGCCACAGCACTGCTGCAGCACCCCGGCCCTGTGTGCCCTGCATGGCTGCAGGCTGCTCCCACAAGCTCTGCTACACTTCCAGAGCAACTCCTCTGAATTTGGCTCAGCTTACAATGCAGCAGCCTGGAGAAGTGAATATTGCCTCTCTACAGAGATGTAATTATATATAAAATTAGAAGGAGGAAATCTTAGTTAAAATTTCATACTTCTGGAAGACAGCCGGTTCGTTAGCATCACTTTAATGAGGCACTAACCTCACTGTAATGCTTTTATTAATGCTAGTCGCTTATTGAGTGCCAACAGCTTGGCTCCTCTCCGACAGGCCTGCTGGCCTGCAGAGTGAATGGTTTAGGGGTCCTTTGATGCAAAATGTGAGCGTGTTTCCACCACAGCCACAGGACAAACGACAGTTGGTGAGATGAGACACAGCAAACCCCACCAGATGGTGCCCAGAGCGGACGATGCAGTGAGAGAGTGAGACTGGGGCAGAACAAACGAAGGAAGAAGAGGTGATGCTGTCCCACCAACACCATTCCTATTGGCTGCAGTGGGGTCAGGATGGGGACGGGCCAGTGAGCAATGACAGTACATCAAAAATGCTTCTCAGAAAGGGTCTTCTTTGTCCCAAGCAGTCTCCAAGTACCCAGGTTCCTGCTTCTGGCCCTGCCCAGGAGTGGAGCCCACTGCTCGCAGGCAGTGCCAGGTGATCCAGGCACACCTTTCAGGCACAGACACAGACAGAAGGACAAAGATTACCCCAGCAACTGCCAGGGCAACAACCCCACACCTCCTGGGAGCTGAGGTGGCATATGCCATATGTTTCTCCTCCTGTTCCTCGAAACTCTCTGAATAGAGGGATTAGAAATTATCCATTGCAGCCTGAAACAACGGAGCCAAGGCACCAGTGTGGGTTGATATTCCAGCACAGAGCTTACCATGGCAGCAGAAAGCAGCTGGGTGCTGCGTGCACACCAAAAAGTGGGGCACGGGTTGGCTCTGCTTTCCCACCACCTTCCAGGAGAGGTAACAGGAGAGCCCTCAGCAAAGGATTCAGCTCCGTAGATATCATACTGAAACAGAGCACTCCAAGTCAACAACAAAAAGAGGGAAAAAGGATTATGCAGAGCAAGGGGGAGGGCTGCCTGGGCACAGCAGTGGGACGGGGCCAGCTGGATGAGAAACAGGGCAGAGGGTGGAAAAGCAGGGGGAACCCCCCCGTCCTCCACTGCATTCTACCAAAACTGCAGAACAACAGCAGCAAACCATGCAGTCACTGATCTGGAAAATTCTTGACATTTTTTTCTCCACCTAATCTGACAAAGATTCAAAGCCAAACATGGGCATTTCATGGGGTGCCGATGTGCTTCTTTCCCTGTGAAAGCTTCTCTGGGTTTCTGTGGAAACCAACCTGGTTCCTGAGAAGAAAAAAAAAATCACAGAAGAAAACAGAAAGAGGATATTTTCAAGTGAAAGTAGTGAGATGCAGCGATTTTCAAAGTGATGCTGTAGGTAACTAGGACGGGGGTAACACGAAGTTGTCTTGCCAAGTACATTTTTGCCAAAATGTGGGAGTTTTTTGGTAAAATGAAGAGCCTGCTCAGGCCCGGGTGTGGCTGCTGTGCAGGGCTGCTGTGCAGGCCAGCATGCAAACACAGCTCGCTTACTGCAGTGGTTTTAGCAGCAAAAAACTCCAATCTTGATATTTTAAATGGGATTTTATTCAGGGCATGGAGCACAAGCACATTGCCCTGGTCAGAAACAGGAAGACTTGTTAAGAGCTCGGTGCAGCTGTAAACAAGATGCACATTGTCAGGGTTCATCACCCCGGCGGGGGTGATTTCTTTCAAGTTTAATCAAGGTAGAGGGGGAAGTTTGGGAAGCACCACATCCGTGGCACACGTCCCTGCTTTGTCACATCGCTCCAAACACCCGATAAAAGCTCCCTTTGAAGGGGAGCCAAGTTCCTCCTTGCTCTACTGCAGTGCTATTGTGTTGGGTGTGCTGAGCCGGGTTCCCAGTTGTGCAAAGGGTTCGTAAGAGGCAGAGGAAGAGTGAGAGTGCATCGAGAGCGCTGTGGCTCAAAGGGGACAAGAGATAGAGCTGCAATTAATTATTGGGCTTTACTTCTTGTTTGTTTTTTTTTATTATTCTGGCAGTGGGACAAGCAGTGCTGCGTTGGCAGAATCAAAAGCACATCTCTGAGTTATGAGTGGGGTTGCCTTCTGTATACAGTCGGTTCCATATCGTTAGATATTCAAAAACCACACGCCGTGTCCCCAAACGCACAAGACTGGTAAGCAAATCTTGAGATTAAAAAAGCTAACAGTAACCAAGGGCCGTCTTTTGTCTCTTAGCTGAGCTGTTAGGCTGCCAACCTGGTTTCAATAGGGACTTGGGTAAAGGAAAATAAAAAAAGGGAAGGTGAGGCTTTCCCATGGTTTGCCAGGAGTTTGGTTTCCCAGAAAAGTGAATCTGTAATTCATCTGTAATGTAATGAGATCTTTTCCCTCTGATGAAGCCTAAGTTTATATTCAGGAAACTAATTAGAAAAAAAAAAAAGCCGGCATCTAAAAGCATATCAGCCTGCCAGAGGGTACTTGGGATGTGTGTATGCCCAAGCATGCTCTTTGCTTCACAGCTAAGGGACTGTGGCCTTGGTTTCCTTGGCAGCATTGACTCTGCAGTGGGTAGTAGTGGTGTGAAATAAAGATGCTGGTGATACGGAGTGCCTGCATCCTCCTGGGGCAGCTCGGGCACCTATGGCCCGGCTCCTTTTCCCCTGCTGGGTGTAGAGCTGTGGTAGGGATGGCCCTGAAGTTTCTCTTGAAAGCCTGTGACCCTTCCTCTGACTTGGGCTTATCGAGCATGAACTCAATCCCAATACATCAGCCTGCTCTTGGGAAGGAGCTCACCCGGCTGCTCCTTCTGTGAGGAGCTGGGGGCAAGCAGAGTGCTTTGGCATGGCATTAGCATGGGCTAATTAATGGCAGTCACAGCCCGGTGCTCCTGCCAGCAGCCGCACCCCGGAGCAGCGTGGCTGAGCCGTGCTGCCTTTGTCCAGCTCCCCGCAGGTGTTTGCTCTCAGCACAGCTCTGCTTCTTGGACAAGGTGACCACAACGGCTGAGCGTCGTTGCTATTTGTTCTCAGCCCTGGCTTGGCTTTGTTGCCATGACCAGGTGAGTAAGCAGGCGGTTGGTACTCCCACTTATTTGCTACTGGAAGGGGACTTCAAATATTTGCTTTCAGAAATATTTGCAGCAGTTCTTCTACGATTAACAGCATCAGCCAAAGTGCTCAGAAGGGGTGGGGGTGTGCTCCTGCAGCTTCACTCTCTCCCGATTTTTGCTGTGATGACCCAGAAACTCTTGGACTTGGTTGCTTTGTTTCTGAGTGCATCTGATGGGCAGCACATTAAAATATCAGCGGGACTTCTCATTGGCATCACCATTTTAGACCTTCCATTTCCTATTCCATACCAGACAGCTTTTCAGCTCTCAGGGAACAGCTTTCAGTAGAACTTGTACAAAAGCAGAAAGTCTCATTGACTCACCTTAGGCTGATAGCAGCACAGCAGAACAGAATCTAGCCCGTGCATTTCATGAGCTACAGAACTGCCTGAGGTTATGCACTAATTACTGATGTTCTGGTCGCTGTCGTGCTGACACCATACAACCAACCAACCTGATAAAGTGCTCCTTAATTCTGACAGGAGCTGCAGCTGAACACCCATACACAGCATGGATGCTGTGCTTGGGATCAGTTCAGGGAAGGGTTTCCTTTTACACAGCAAAGGCTGAGTTGAGACCTTCCCTGTGCGAGCCCCACAGCCTGCTGCATCACTGTCAGTGATTGCTGTCAGCCTGCTGTGACCTACTGTAGGGGACCTGCTTTAGCAGGGGGTTGGACTAGATGATCTCCAGAGGTCTCTTCCAACCCCTACAGTTCTGTCACTCTGTGATCACCAGAGGTCTCCAAAGGTGGTCTGAATCCCAGATGATTTTTCACCCCTCAGGTCACACGGGCTTCGTGGTTGTATTTTGAGAGCAGACTAAGAACTTTGGGGACAAACTCCATTGCTGAGATGTGCTCTGAGAGCTTCTCTTCGTTGCCAGGCTTTCCTCCAGGCACAAATCATTGCTCACTGCTGCAAAAAGGATCCACACACACAGCAACTCATCATGAGCTCTGCAAAAAGGGAAAAGAGACCCAAAGCAAGGGGTGCTTGGCACTGGGAGAGAGCTGCTGCAGAAATAACACTGCCTGCAGGGTGAGACACTGTGCAGGAGCATCAGGACAGCAGAGGAGGGGGCAATCCAAGCAGGAAACCCAAAGGTGGGCTCTGCTCGGGGGGTTTGGGCAGGATCAGTGTCTTCTCCAACTCTCACTTCATCGTCACCTCTCCCGGCTGACCAACCCAGTGTTATTGATCCATAATGTGGTCAGATCCACATACAGCACAGCTTGTGGGTTGTTGCTAAGTCTCTTTCATTCTCCATCCTGCCTGGGCAGAGAGCATGCTTTGGGCTCTATGTACGCTTTATGTTTCTCTCTTTTTGTTCTTTATTTTGTTCTTCTTCTTCTTTTTTTTTTTAATTTCCATCTCTTGTAAAGACTTTGCTATGTCAAAATCTGTCAAACAACTCCTCGTGCCATGTTTTTACAAGAATCCTACTTGCTGAACGGTGCCAAACACCCTTTTAAACAATACTCAGTGAAGTATTGCGTTGCTGTGCTCTGCTCTTGCATGCCATATTTAGACAAAAGTTAGGGAATTCCCTGGCCTAAACGAGGGCTTGAATGAACCCATTCTTTTCCCACCTCAACTAAAAATGTACGTGTTCACACCAGGCAGGCCTTCTTCTCAGCTTTATTATTCATTGATTCCGTGCTTTATCTGCCTAGAAATCAGAAAGGGGAAAAACAAAACCAACAACAGAGAAGGAAACAAATGAAGTGGATGTGTCTGCAGACACACGCTCGGTCCTTCTGGGTGCGTTCCCACCGAGACCAAACCTGGGGCAGCAGCAACACAAACACCACACCCCACACTGACCCCCAACCCAACCACACTCAGATCACAGCCTAAAAAGGCTTCTATTGCTTGGGCCCGGTGCAAACCAGCAACAAGGATACGGCCTAACACTGATAAAGGTTTTCGTGGGGGTTTTGGCAGTGCACCAGGACCCTGTTAACCACCCGAATTTTCTGGACAAGGGCTCCCAGCACGTGGGGCATGGCGTGTGCTGCCCCGTGAGCAGCAGCCCGTTGAGCTCTGCGGTCACCGCACACAATGCCCTGCACGTCTGACCATTCAGGCTGGCAAAAACCAGAGTGCAAGGGCTCCTACTGACGCTGCAAAAGTCAATGGGGCTGCAGATCTTTCTGGAGCTGCTATTGAAGCTCCACATTCCAGAGCGCTATGCTCATCGCTTTTAGCCAGCCCTCCAACATCACTGCAGTCAGTAATGTTTAAACTCTTTGCCATACTTTTGTCCACAGTGCGTGGGCCCCCCCAGATTTTATGACATGTGGCTCTCCCACTTGCTGCCAAGTCCTGTGGGATGTCAGCCCACAGGGCCCAAGCAGATGCTTTCCACGCATGAAATCTGTTGGAAAAGCGTCAGATAAAGGCCTGTCTTCCCATCTCCTCTGTTCCATAAAGCACAAAAATTGTCCATTATTCTGCCCTGAGAACCTGCTTAGAGGGAAACCTGAACCCTGAAACGGAGCACTGACCACCACAGTGTATGCAGCCTGAAACACGAGATGAAATACTCTGAGAACGAAAGCTTGATGTGTTTTGGTTACAAACATATATATTATATATAAAATTATACATTATATATAAACATTATAACATTATATATAAAATCCATTACAGTCATCTCAGTTGTATCTGAGCTGCTGATAGTGATGGTGGGGACCTTCCTGCAGGCAGGATGCAGACAGGAACCACCTTTAAGTGCTGTCATTTAATTCCTTCAGTGTGGCTTGAGACAACATAATAACTGAGACGTCACTCATGCCTTGAGCAGCCTGGTGCTCCTGGTGTTATTGCCACTATGGGAAGCACTCTGGGGACAGCAACAGAGGAAAGGAATGATACGGACAGAGCCATAGCACTACAAAATGCACCCTTAGGATCAGATGCTCACAAGCACTCAGTTCCCATTTAGGAACCGAAATGAAGCTGGCAGGATTTCAGAAGTGCTCAGCATCTATCAGCTCCTACTGAGAACATGCTGAGCTCTTCTTAAAATTGTTGGAGAAAAACAATTCAAAGATAAGAGCCAGCTTGTGGTTTACAATTAACATCATTGTATGGGTCTTCCCAGCAGTTTGGAAGGAGCAAGAATAGCTGTTTTCACAGGAGATATACTGTATGAATTCATGTCTGAAAGCACGCAGGCAGGTCTGTAAGCAGTCACACCACCGACTGCCTCCTGTGAGAGCTGCACATCCTAAGGAGAAATTTCCACTTTGTGTTAGAGTGATGCCTTGTATAGCACTTGGCACCTTTTGTTCTTGGTAAGCTCTGTTCCACGAATGCACAGGTGCCTTCTGGCAACAGTGACAGAGGCAGTGGTCTCATGCAGACCAAACAGGCCCTCAGATCTCCCCAGTGCAGGAATTCCCTACACGAGAGTGCTGATCCTCAGTCAGAGCTACTGGGTAACACCCAGTTCTGGGACAATGCATTTTGTTCTCTTGCAGTTAAGGAAAAGTTTTGTTTATTCTCAATAATGGGTCAAAATCACATTCGTTGAAGACAGGGACAGATGGATTCCTGAGGAATTGTGCTCCTTTTGAAGATGGATAAAACACTGCACAGCCAAGCATCACAAACCTTGCAAACTCAGGCCACCGATGTATCACAGCTCATTTTTTACAGCTGCAGTGGAAATGCTGTCCCGACCTGGAGCAATGATGGAGCACAGGTGGGAAGGCAAGGCCAAGCTGCAGCTCAGCTGCACGCAATGCACCTGAGTGACCAGAAGGGCTGGAGCCAGGATCCACCCCTTCCCAGCCCTCATTTAAGGGTTGGCAGTGGAGGTGAGGGTATTGCTCTCTGGAGGACCCTGCAAACCTAGCATCTTGTAAAGGTAAGCAGTTTTCCTTCCTTTGTTTTTGTGTTCGTGGCTGCTGTGTTTGGGGTTGTTCTCGTTTGCTGCAGCCTAGGCTTGTGCCATTTCACTGTTGCTGCTGTGCTTTCCATTACATTGCAGTGTTACAACAGATAATTAATTTTGTAGGCAAAAATTTTCCCAATGGGCACTGACCCTAGAGGGGAATGCTCTATTCCCAGGAAGAAGGTTGCATTCTCTGCCTCTTCAGAACAGATTACAGTAATAGGTTGCAGGAATGAGAAAACAATTGCTTGCCTTGCTTTGGCTGAGGAGTGATGCTGTCCTTTCTCTCCCGGATTTCCTCTTTATAGGACAGGACAGTCTGAGAGGACTGATTCAGACAAGAAGTGGAGAGACATCTATTCCAGTGAGCAATGCTGCTTGATTCAAGCCCTGTCCCTCAGGGAGCAGAGAAGACACTGAGCTGTGCCATCATTGCCACAGCACTGAGGGTCGAATACTCACGCTCTCACAGCTGAGCTGAGCAAACCCAGGCAAGAGATGACAAAGAGAGAGCAAACTAAGGCTTGGGGCAGGAAAGGGGAAGGGTGCCTGGTGTGGCTCTTGGGGCAGAGGGCTGTGGGTGCTCCTGCCCTGGGGAGCTGGTGGCTCTTGAATTACACACTTGGAGTTTGGATGAGGCCTTTCAGTCCTCCTCACGGTTCCTTTTATTCCCTGTTAGGTTTACACAACCTCTCAACTTCTTGTGTATATTTAGTCCAAAGAAAACCACCATTAAAATGCCAAGGAGGCTTTCAAGGCAATTGTTTTATTATATTAAACCAACTTCAATTCTAAACTCTGCTTCTGTGGAATCACTCGCTGGATGGGACACTTCAAACCTAAGCTGCCAACCAAGCACAGCTGTCACTGAAAAAAAGATCTCTGCTTTCACGGGTCAACCAGAGCAGGAAGGAAACTTAACAAGAGAGTGCCTGACCTCAGGGATCTGCCCACAGCCCCTTCTGCATCAGGCACTGTCCCGAAGACAGCCGTCCCTCACTGCAAAGGGCACCTTCCCCATCCTGGTGCTGTGATCCGAGTGCTGCTGCAGCTCTGCAGTGTGCAGTGCTCTGGCACACACTCACTCTGCTCCTGCAGATGCTTCAGAGGAGGATCTGTCTGAGCACCACAGCCCCTGTGTCACCCAGTGAAACCTAAGAGCTGTGTCCATTTTTAGCACATGGCTGCTCGCCTGCAGATATGTTGCATTATCTGACCAACACGTAAGGGAACAAAATGCAGCTCCCCCTGCCACTTATTTACCTTCTGTTTAAACTGTGCCTCTGCAGCATTGCTCTGCTCCATCCTGTGCACTCATTTACTCAGCACCTCTTGCAGGGCTGGCTGCTCTATATTTAAAGGCATGCTGCTGGCTTTTATCTTCAGCTGCCTTTTTTTTTTTTTGTATTTTTTAGCTCTTATACTCTCTAAACTTATTTAAAACATGTTGGCAGATAAAAGTAGTGAGGGTAGATATAGCAAATGCAACACAGTTGGCATGGGTAATTGAGAATTAAGGCAAGAGATAACTGCAGAGATTAAAAATGAACCTTTAAGCTCAACAGCAGTGGTCCTTGAGCTCAGCAGGTGAGCTGTGAACACTGCATGCCACCGGGTGTTGTGTGTACTTATACATCTCCACAAAACTCCTTCAAACTCTGGGCATCATTAGAGTGTGAGTCTGCTTTTCCTGGTGGCTTTTTTTTTTTTAATACAAATTTGGTGACTCTCTTTGCCAGGTTCATTTCTGTCCTGTTTTATCAAATTTTCAGTCACAGTACTTCGGTTGTATTTTGGTTTCTGTCCGTTTCACACTATCCATAACCTCTGTCTTTCTCTATGGATCACATCTGTACATGTTTGAGGACGCAGGCTCATGGTGGCTGTGCATGTTATGGCTTCCTCCAGTGCATCTGTATTTTGGGGAGTGCTCCCTCAGAGCGAGCAGGAGGAGTTGGGGTTTCATTTGCCTGATGCTCAGGTGCCAGGCTGTGCCCTGCAGAGCTGCACTGTGCTCCTGCAGCCGTGTCTGGTACACTGTGCACGTCCTGGGCTGAGCTCAGCTCCATTTCACATTCAGGACATCTCGGGGCTGGTTGGATCCAGGGCTCGCTGAAGCTCCCATCAGATGCTGATGGGCCTTTTTGTGTCAGGAAAGCGACAACAGCAAGAGTGCCTGGAAGCATCTCAAAGCCCGAGTGAAACGAGGGACTTTTGAGTGGCACTGAACAAAAGGAGCAGTGATTTAATCTCCACAGATGGGGAGGGGGAAGCAGCGTCGGGAAAAGCAGGAGGTTGAGATTAGCAAGGCAATAAAATGAAAATGGGCAAGAGGTGGAGCAAACTGTGCTGAGATAAGGCGAGGTGGATTTCAGCGGTGGCAGATGGAGGGGAAGCTGGCTGCCAAAGAGAGAACAAAAGAAAAGCCAAGGTAATAAATCCATAAAAATCTCAATCAACAACTTGAAATACCATTTCCAAACTGTTTTCTCCGGGGAGCTGTGATGTGCAGAGCCACGTGTTCCCCCTGGCTGCACTGAGGACCTCCAGCCAGGTGAGCAGGGCCTGAGCTCCTGCAGGCACCATGATCCTCATGGCACAGCACAGAGCACTCATTGAACACCAAACAGTGAAAGAAATCATTTCTCCCCTGGCTGACCATTTGACTCAGCCCGAGTCAGCAGCATGAAGGCAGTGTTTCCTCGAGCCCTGTTGCAGGGCACTGCACTGGGTATCTCAGTTCTGGGTGGTAAGACAGCTGTTAGCAAGAGACTCAGTAATGAGTAAAACTGGCAGTAGGTGATTGATAACAAGCATGTATCTGGCCACTGTTTTGGAATCATTAAAGCCACAGAGGTTTTAGAGGATAACCTCTAGAATATCTTCAGCTGTGTCATCTTGGAAAGGCCATGCTGTGACTTTGCAAACCCGAGCATACCCCACATCAGTCAGTTTCCACTGCTGCAGGTGGAGCTATGCCCACTGGTGATGTGTCTGTCCCAATTCTCCCTGCCTCTGTTTCATCTGTTGAATGAAAAATCTTTTTTTTTGGCACTATATTCCAGGAGAATGGAAAATGCCTGGGTACTGCAAGAACAAAAAGGGAAACAAACAGATGAAGGTAAAAGCACATGGTTGGCAATTTCTCACGAGAACGTAGGCATGGTTTCTGCTGCTGAGCTGGGTTCACTGAGCCCCACTTCCACACTGTCCCCTCCTTATCCCCACATGGATCCTTCTTCTTCCCTCTGCCCCCTCAGCCTACATAATATCTCTCTACTCCCCCCCAAAAAACACAATTGTACCATAAAGGGGTATAGGTCCTTGTAAAAAAGCTCTTTTTATTTATGTTTTAAAAACTTCTATTAGCTTTCCCTCTTGTTTGCTACAGGTAGGGATAAAAGGTGCTCGTGGACTTCATAGACCAGAAATGAAATCTCACAGCGTGCACGAGTGAAAGACCCAACGTAAAGGAAAGGGGGAAAAAAAAACCACGAGCCCTTCCCCAGCCCAGGGCCAGGAGAGCTTTGGGTGGGCAGCAGGGAGCCAGGGCTCTTTGTCCAGGAGCTTTCTTGGAAACCCACTTAACTCCTCACCGTTGGCGTGTCATTGGGAATAAGAAGCATTTCTACAGTGCTGAGATGACTGCGAGATCAGGGGCAGTCTGTCTGCGTTTTAAAAGAACATTTTTTTTCCCTTAGGGAAGCACTGCAGTCAGCCAGAAGTTCTTGGACAGACAGTGGGAGTTCAATGCATGAAATCCAACACTCCATGTCATATACCAGCGGGCAGGCAGAGGGTCCCAGGATCCAAAGCACAAATGCAGTATATATTCCCCTCTCCCCCCCAAAAAAACCCTCCCAAGCCTGCTTCTGGAAAACATGGAACAGAGACAGAATGAGAGGGGAGAACAAAGTTAGCCAAGTGGACACAAGCAGTGGGAGTTTACTCCCAACATCAGTGCCCATGGGTTGGCTCTGCTACAGCACTGAGCAGCAGAGCACAGCAGTGGCAGCCGGGGTGCGGGTCCTTGCCTGACCCCGCTGCCTTTCACATGCTGTTCTCCCTCCTCCGGGCTGAGCCAGCTCATCCCGCCCGAAACTCCGACTGAAAACATCATCTAAAAACAGCTCCTCTCGCTGGCGCCCAGAGGGGAGGAGCAGAACCCAGCGGGCACAAGTGGAGCTTCAATAAATAGCAGGACTGGGAGAGGATGGGAAGGATCTCACTCTGAGAGCACACGAGTGGAGGATGAAGGATGTGCAACCTGCACGTCTCAGCTCCCTCCCCATCCAGACTGGGAGCTGGTAACAACTGCTACAAGAGCTAACGTGGTTTTCTTATTAACAATTAAACAAGCTTTCCCGTGCTTTGCAAAGCAATAATTCATTTTTCTTAGAAGCTTTATATGTCATATAGACACAGAGGGAGAGTTGCACAGAATTAAGAAATAGCACAGGACATTTTAAAACGCTGCGATCGCTCTCTGGAGGAGCTCAGCTGTTCTCTGCTCGGATGCAAATAAGGCACATATTTCCACTCTAGGTATTTTTGGTCAGAATGAAAAGATAAATAGATAGTGCACTCCCACTGTCATGCTGCCAGCCTGCTCTAGCTAGCTTTGGTCAAGAAAACTTTGCACAGAACACTAGCACATTTCGAGCCTGGACTGTAATTCTCCTGGCAAGAATTTGTTGCCATTCAAACCTATCTGCAGCCTGGGAACTGAGAAGTGAGGGCTGAAACCAAGGCTGTCAGACCCATTTCACTTAATGGTTATGAAATGGGTAAGAACAGAGAGCCCAGAGTCACACGGAAACATGAGCACAGCGGTGACATGGCTTTTCATGCACAGCGTCAGCACTAAAAACAGTGATAGATGGTTTGGGAAGTTATAAACAGCGAGCTCATGATTCTATTCTGAGTTGGTCCTACGATCAAAAGTAAAAATAAATAAATAACAAAAAATAACAAAATCAAAACAGGAGCAACAAAAATCCATCGGAAAATAAGAGCCCAAAGCAATGGGTGGCACTGCTCGGGGTACGCCGTGCTGGCTGCAGGATGGGAGCTGAGTGACAGCAGCACAGCTGTGGGGTCTCCTGTCCCAGCAGATGCTGCTCTGTCACAGCTCCAGCACTGAAGTGCTTCCCTTCTTCCTATTCTTCGCTATCATGATTTTTTTTTAAGCTAAACAGCCCCTGCTGGGTTACTCACTCTGTGTGTCCCTGTTTAGCCTCCCCTGTCCAAAGGCTGGACAGATATTCAGAATGGCTCTTCCTAATCTTCAGCATGTCAAACTCTGATAGCTGATCTTAAGTCTACCTCCAGATGTCTCCCAAGCAAGGCATGGGGCTGCTCCTCCCCCAGCTGTCCCTGCGGGATGGGCCTGGGGCATCCTGTCCAGCTGGAGGGAGCACTGCAGCAGTGCAGCCCCAGCCTCCAGCCCTCCTCCACCCAACAGAGGTGCACAGCCACTGCTAATCACTAAGAAGCATTGACCAGCAAATCTGAGACTGAAAGTCCAGCAAGGAGTGGGTGGATGGCAAACCATTTAGGAGCCAAAACATTTTCATGAGATAATTTCCGGTGGAAAAAGATGGAGGAAATCCCCCTGTATCTTCAGAGCACAATATAAATCCTTATCATTGAGTGTTTTGATGCAGTTTGAACCTTTGACTGAAGTGCCACAATTCAAAAGACATCCGCTAACTGATGATTCTGCAGAGCCAGAAGTGCATCATATACATTCAAATCAGCTCAAAATAAAAAAAGCACAGGCACATCTGGTTTTGTGAATCAGATCAGAACGAAACCCATCCACTGTTGCTGCTGATGCGGGTTTTGCCAGCAGTGCAGATGGAGGTGAGAAAAAGGCAGAGCAGATCAGATCTGTGCTGGCCAGGGCGAGCACGACGCCCAGCATCACCTGCCTGCATCAGCACACTGAGCTACTCACACAAGATCAGACTGAGCCCTGAGTCCAGAGATGCTCCTTCAGCCCTGGGTATGTTGAGCACATGGGTCACACGAGAGCTGGAGCAGAGGAAGCCCTGGCTGTGTAAGTAAGGAGGATTTCTGCCAAGAGGAGCAGAGATGGTTTCTGTAGCTGGTCCTTGGAGAATGCTTCCTCTGACCAAAAAGAAAAAAAAAAATTAAATGTAAAAAATCCATCCCTTGCAAGCTTGTGAAAGCATGGCTATGTGCCACAGGCACTCGAATGGGCTTTCAAAGTCCGTGGCCAACATCCCCCACCTTTATGCAAATGAAAGAGACCGACTGCAAGAAGTCCTCGCTCCCTCTCCTTCTTTAAATTTAATTTGACTCTGTTTCTCTCAAGCAAAGCCATCAGATTGCCCAAGCAGCAGCCGTGCAAACTGCAGAACTGATCCCCAGAAGTTCTGCTCAGCTTTCCCCAGTCCCCCTTTCCCTGTCAGTAGAGATGCTGCCAGGACTGCTGCTGCAGAGCACCGCGACGCTGTGAGCAAACAGCGACAAACGCAGCCTCCCTCCTGCCGTGCACTCCACAGGGGAGATCTTTCTGCTCAGAAAATCACACCTCCCTCTCACAGGGCTGTTCCACCAACACCTCAGTGAATGCTGGGAACTCCCCATAGCCAACCTTGCCTGAGAGCAGCTGCTGGTTTCCAGGACCCATACTATCTGGAGCCCCTTTGCAGCCAGGCTGGCTCTGCTCCAGCAGCTGGAATGAGCTTCCGGAGCCATCCCATCTCTTATCACCCACTGCACCGATAATCAGCCTGAAACAAGCTCGACCTTCTGATTGATTTGAACTTTGGCCAACAGGAAAACACTTGTAGCAGCAGCACGGCCAGGCACCCAGCTGCCTGCTTTGTGCAACGGGGCAATGGTTTTAAATCAAGGCATGTTCCCCACTGTGAGCACAGAGGAAGAATCGAAACTCACCAGATGTTGTCATCAGGCTCAGCTGCAGGTCAGGCTTCCAGCTCCTGCCTTGGACTCGTGAAGCAGAACACAGCATAATCCAAACCCTTGAGAGAAAAAAAAAACACTTGTCACCTTCCTGCCCTCTGTTGTCCCCATGTGCCCTCCCAAAGCCATCCCCCCCCCACCCCCCGAGGACAGCTCCTGAGAAGGGTCACTGCCAAACTTGAACACTTCATTACTAACGATAACCAACAAAACCTTGGGACTATGGGAACATTTCCACAGCACTGAAAATAGAATTGGAAGGGAAAAGATTTTGTTGAAACAAATAAACACACTCCTCAAGCTGCCACAGGCCAGGATCTGCAACTTCATGCCATGTTACACATTCAGAAGGCAAAAAAAGCACCGCACCAAAACAGCAGAAAAGGGATAACAAATAGCAAGCGGGAAGATGCAAAAACCGAACACGCAGGAAAAACCACGCTGGAGTGGATCCAGATCTCCCCAGCATTATAAAGCTATTCCATGTTAACATGAAGGGGATGTTATTCAGTTTATTCTCCTCTTTGCTCAGCCTCACAGAGGTGCACCCACACGGGCCCTGCTCAGGACCAGGGTGCTGCAGAAGGGCCGGGAGCTGCTTGCGGAGCTCGCCCTGCTCGGACGTGGCCACGGCTGCCGTCTCTCCCCAGGACGGTGCGACGGATCAGTGGGGACGTGCACTCCCTCCTGGGGGTCTGCAGGTCCGTCCCTGGGCTCGGGGATGGAGGCAGCCCGGTGCCGCTCTGCTGCTCCCTGCGGGCTGCTCGCAGAACTGCCGCGACCATGGGGCGAGCCCCAGGAGCCTTGCTCATCCCGGGTTAGCTGATGCTGTCTTTTTAGAAGCGATCCACGGAGCCCCAGAGGCCTGCAGCCCCCATACAACACCCTTTCTTTGTTTCCATTAAAGTGGTGTTTCGTGCCTTCAGCAGAGATGTACCCCCACCAGAGGGGCGATGCTGCAGCACGGAGCTCTGCACGAGGAGCGCAGCACTCAGTGCTGACTCTTCACGTGCAAAGGAAAGGAAGGAAGGTCAGGGAGCAAGAGCTCTGCCCTCCACGTGTGGATGTTTGATGGGCTCTGAAAACCCCACCTGCAGGGCCCCCAACACCTGCCAGCAGAGAGAGAAGAGCACCTCTTGGTTTTTAAATGTAAGAACATAGCATTCTGTCATTTGGATCAAATCTCCATGTCCATTCAGGTTTGGAAAGTTAAATATAGCCAGCACCTTATAAAATATTAAGGAAGTGAGCGTTGCTCTGGGGCCCATGGATCGCTGTACACGTGTTCGATGCTTATAAGCACAGCTGTGGTGAGGAGTTGAGCTCAGCCTCTAGCTGTGGGGCACAAGGGCTGGTGGGTGATCCACCGCTGCTGGCTTTACCAGATCATAAACCCGAAACCTGCCATCTGGGCAGGGTCAGAACCCAGGTCACAGCACAAGGCTTACAAGCACCATTTGATGTTAATCCACAGCTCACATGTCAGCTGGAAGAGTTAACGTTACAAGCACAGCGTCTGGAACAGACCTTAGGAAGTGCCATTATTTTACCTGGTAGGCTTCTCCAGTTCATGTCTTTGTGAGGATGGTTGGGGCTGCAGCAGTGAGCTCAGTCCATTCCCCAGTGCTGAGCATCTGGCTCACACTGGGCACGGAGCTCCTCACACATCCAGCCCTCCTCACTGCTCTCAGCCACTGATTATCTCAGATCATCAGTGTTTTGGATGACCGAATAAACAGGATTATCCTCTCCCGGTGCCTGTTAAGTCAAGACTGTATGGTGATCCTATTAGTGGATCGCAATAGCGTGGGGATATCCAAGCAGGAGATTATCTTTTACTTGTTCTGTGAAGCTGAAAACAGTACTGGGAAACTTTTAATCTCCATGAAGGGGACAGGAGAGCTCACAGAAAGAAAACTGAATTCATGACTATCCTCTCATTCAGCTGCCTAGCTCAAAAAAAAAAAGCATCACGATCAACAAAGTCATACCCCTCCTCCATTGGTACAGTGATGGATTTGGGATGCCAATGAAAAACATCTTACACGTGTAGCCTCTTTCATCCGAACTGATCCCAGCGAGCCTTACAAGTGCTGCACGCCGATGGCACGTGGGATTAACAGCACTTACAGGAGCAGTTCTGCGCTCACGCTGAGGTTACGGAGCACAGCAGGGGCACTTGCTCTGAGTCAGAGTCAGACCAGGCTGGAAGGTGGCCAGGCTGCAGAGCTCGGCCCTCGTGCTGTGCTGGGAGGGGTTGGGTCTGCACCTCGTGCACAACAAGGAGCAGCAGGGCACAGAACATCACCCCGGTGATTCACTGTTATTTATTTTCTCAAGCACTCGAGGTTAAAAAATACTGCAAGAAACTTCAGAGGAGGAAATACCCATATCTCAATTAAAATCTTAAATAAGCGATCTGGGTTTTAACGCAGATTATCAGGGAAGCAAGCCAGCCAGCTCCCAACACTTGTTAATAAAGGCATGCAGAAATATAAATTCCTTCAAAAGAAGCTTTGAAGAGCATAATTAAGCATGAAAGTTACCATATATTAAATTATACATCTAGTAAAAAAAAAAAAAGAGTCATTAGCCCAGCAAATGGGCTGTTAATGATCTCAGGTTTGCCTCAGGCTGCAAGCTAACCAACCTGCCATGAAGCAGTGGCTGCACTGCTGAGCCTGGCAGCCTGCTGCTACAGACCTCCCCACCAACTCACCAAACCTACTGAAAATCACACCAAATCTGGGCCATAGAAACAACCAGAGTTTGGGGCAGGCGAAATGCCAGCTCTAAGGAGCTGGGAGTTTCTCCACATACCTGACCTGGGTATGCATCCAGCTGCACTGCCCCACTCCCATTGGGTCTCGTGGCCCTCTGCTCTCAGCCAGAGGGTTCCCAACCCCACGAGGTTCCCTCCTGGGCTGCCACCACCCCACGATCCTCACAGCAGAGCCTTGGCTGAAGCCTGCCTGCCTTCAGCACTGAGCTGGCCACCCACCCAGCAAGGGGAGATGTGGGGCACAGTGGCAGGGCATGATGGGGTGGGTTGGGTTCACGGAGGGATGCTCAGCAGACACCCCGAGGACTCAGCTGCTGCTCCCCTCCTCTCTCTGGGTAATTTCTCCTCTTCCTGTGGTGCAACCCAAAAGTGCAGCAACCCATTTCCTCACCAGACCCTGAGCTCTGCTGCTTGCCCCTGGAGAGCTGCTCATGGTCTGAGCTGACAAAACAGAATTTCTGCCCCTGAGCAGAAACGATGTAAACATGGCACTCTGTGGGATGGCCTCGCAGCAAAGTGAGAGCTCTGTTTGATTTAAGGAAGCTCTTCCATCGGTCTTTTGTAACAAGCAGTTCTGGTTAGTTCTGACTTTAAAAACAAAGAAGCATTTCCCTCCTTTACAGTTCACATGATCAAAGGCCCAAGATTTACATTTCCACATAACAACAAGAAATCAGATCGTGCCAGCAGACAATGGCACAGTCCCCCAGTCCCACCAGAACAAGGCCCACGTGCCAGCTGGGGTGGAAGCTTCTGTGGAAACAATGCTTCCCAATACTACCAAGATTTGAAGTTCTCTTTCCTTTCCACCCTCCCCATGGCAGCACTCAAGGCACAACCTCCCATGGCCTTTTGAGCCCCATCAAAAAAAAAAGCATCTACGCAATCCTATGTCAGATAAGTCACATGTATGGTGCCCGGACCTTCATCCAAACGCTGTTGTTTCTCATGGTTATTCCTACAAAAAGGACATGGCTCTATTTTGGCAGCAGTTGCACAGACTTCAGGGTAAATATAGCTGTCGTTGACTTTCCCTGAGCCTCAGATACTTCTGAAAATACACTTTTTGGCACCCACTGAGGAACATGCTGAACATCTCCTTTAGTTACGTGCCCCCAAATAAAAGGAACCCATGAAGTTCTTACCAGCAGCCTTAAGAACTCAATCCGATATCATATTTAACTCACCTTACAAACATTCAGGCGCAGCCCATCTCTCACTCCACTCACAGCAGTCAGAATACTTTCAGCATAACCAGTGGTGCCATCACAGAGTACAACTGGAAAATAAGATAAATATAAGAACTGGATGATTCCTTTTGAACAGACTCCCCTGTATGGGTCTGTGTGTACACCAGAGAATATTCCAAGGGCACCTGAGCTCCCACCATGCTGACCACAACCTCAGCTCACACAGCTCTGCCCTACGGTCTCAGGTCTTTGTATTTAAAATTCGTGTTCCAAATTTGTTTTGTTTGTATTACATTAAAACCCTTTCCCACTAAAGCAAGTAGATTTTCCAATGAGCCCCAGCACTTAACCCTGCAGCAATTTACTATTTCTAGATTAGTTTCACATTTTTTTCCTGGAGAAAAAAAAAATTATATGCATGAATTTATGATGCTGCTGTAGACAGCACAGGAGTCATCCTGGGACAGAAAACAATCCAAGCAACAATACTGGGCTCAAACTTTCCCAGAAGTCCAGCAGCCCACTCCTGCTAAGGCTGCATAGTTCTGTGCCCCCATGCATGGCTGTCAGAGCTGTCCATCAGAGCTGGGTGCTCTGTTACAGACAGCCTATATTCTACTCCCTCTGGTTCTCTGCTGTTCCAGGGATAATCTCCTGAAGGGGCCAACCCCAACATGTTTTGTTTCATGTCCTACCAGGCTGGCATAGCCTTGATGAGGCCTTCACTGCTCACAAGTGGCCACAACAGATCAGCACTGCTTCTTGCTGAAAGCATCCCGGTCTTCCTAGAGTGTCCCACGGGGGTTTTATCACTGCAGCTGACCACAAGATGAAAATCATTTTTCATAAAATGCCTTCTGATTAGGAATAATAATAATAATATTTCCCAAAAGAGCATTTTGGAGGAAACAAGGGATTTGCACCCTGTTAGCAACATGCTTGGGAGGCATCATTCATCCCATGCTCTTCCTCCGTGTGGGAGAAGTTGAGACAAACCTTCTGGAGGGGTGGGCGCTCCATCCCCTGCACAGCCCACCCTGCCTGGGCAGGGCAGGCAAAACCAGAGCCTTCCCATCAGCAGTTCTCCACTTTCCCAGTAGGACAGCTTCACTCAGATCCAATCCCAAAGGAAATCCCTCACCAGCCCCAGCTGAGATGCACCACACAGAAGCATGGTCCTCAACATGTGCCTGTGGTTTCATTCAGAAACATGAAGGATAAAGTAAACTCTTTCTTCATACCGTGTTTCATTTCAGAGCTAAAAAGCCCTCTGAGAATGGACTGCAGCTGCCCAGAGCTGTGCTGGGGGGGACTGTAGGACTTCAACACACTGTGCTGTACCCCAGAACCACTGCCTGGGATCAAACTGCTAAATGGCATTCATTTTTGTTGTCGCTGCTTTGCAAAGATGTGCAGACATTCACCATGGTTGCTGCCGGGCAGATCCAGAAGGGCACTTGGGAGGGGAGGGTGGCTGCCCTGCACCGGGAGCAGCTACTGCAACGAAAAGTGAAAGAATAGCTCCTTAATTATCTGATCAAGTTTTCCACGCTAAATCTAATTGAGACAGCAAGGAGGGGTCTGCATTTAAAGACAGACAAGGCATTTGCATCTGTTTTGCTGATTATAGTAGTTGCACATTTTACTTTAAACACCAGTGGGCTGCAACTGCTATTCAAATGATATGGAAATTGGTACTTTATACTGAAATCTCCCTTAAGCAACAAAGGAAAGGATTAGCACATGGCTCCAGTTCTCCTTTTCTCTTCTTCTTTTCATTTTACTCAAGCACTGTGGCAGTGGAAATCTCTGATGGCTCATAAACACCACCTGTATCTTCTAATTTGTATTACACCAAGCTGCAGAATATTTGAATCCTTTTGTGTAACCACTACAACACAATTTTTAATTAAAATAACAATCTATATCCTTAATGCTGAAATAATTTCATTTTTCACTGGGCCTATCTGTCACAAAAGTGCAGGTACACAATGACAGGTGACAGTGACCAGCTGGCTGCCTGCACAGAGCCTGCCTCACCTGCACCAGCACAAGGAGTGCTCCTCGTGGGGTCAGTGCCACCCAGGACTCAACCCCCACCCTCAGCCCCCTCCTATGCAGTCCCACAGACGGCAACTTCTGGAGAGATTTCATGGGAGCTTTTCATGAACTCACCCTCTCAGCACCGTAATCCAGAACCTGCTGAGGAAAACAAAGTATTTTAATGCAGCCCCGTGCAGAACCATTGATAGAATTAAACTGTACAAGAATTTGCATGGCTCACAGCGTGTCTGTGTCAAAACTTTGGTGCTCCAGGGAGCCGAGTCGGGGGAGATGGTCGGGTCCTCTCCAAGTCAGGCAGCCTGCTGTGCTGGGAATTGAAACACTGAAGCACCGAACACAACCACTGGGTTCTCACATTCCGTTCCAGAGAGACACCTTCAGATCTTCGTAGAAGAACTGAGACAGATTAAAGAAAGCAACTCCTTTCCCTCAATAAAAGGTTTTAGTATGTGACCCACAAAATAGAGCAGTGCCAGTCCAGAACCACGCACTTCACGCAGGGACCCAAATTCTGCTCGTACCCACAAACCTCTGCATCCCCACTGCCTTCACCAGATTGCTTTAACCACAGAAATAAAAGGGCAACATAACTTGAGAACATTTGCACTGCGTTCATCATCCCAAAGCCAGCACAACAGGGCAGGCTCTGATCACTGTGTTTGCACTTCTGGCTTTGTCAGCCACACATGAATATTAATGCACATTTCCACGATGCGTCCCTGGTTTGCATAGGGCACAGGTTGTCAGCAGCTGAAAGCCATTAGCATCTGACAGCTGCTGAAAGAGCTTGTTTGGAACAAATAGGTGTCCTGTCCTGCAGAGCAGGCAGGTGATCAGGGCATGGTTAGGGGCTGTGGCTCTGGCAGCTGGCAGGACAAGGAAGGCCCTCCCTGTGCTGCTCAGCTCGGCCTGGAGCAGGGAGATTTAATTATCACCACCACATAATGGCTGGCTTGTAGGAGGCTGAGACCTGACAGAAACAGATAGTGGGCAAACAGAGAGCAGATCGCAGCCCATGGAATAATTACAATCCAAATAAGAGCCCCAGAGCTGAGAGCAGCAGATGCTGCTGTCTGTCAGCATCTCCCCATAAAATCCCTGTTTGAATGGTACTTGAGGAAAAGGTAGCAGAACGTTATTTGCAGAGCTACGGGGTGCTGGTGGGGGATGCTCAGGGATAGGTGCTCATAGGGAAATCCTAGAGACCTCTTGGGAGCAGAGGTGAGGACAGCCAGCGATGGGGACTGAGAGGGCACAGGAGGGAGGGACATCTCCCCTCCCACTGCAGCTAGAGCACAGATGAGCTGAAGAACTATTGTCCTCTGTGGTAGGGAGAGAGATGAGCCCTGTGCAGCAGGCAGACAGGGCTGGGGGGTTCCCACCTCAGCCACAGGGAGGTGGACAAATCCCACAGAATCCTGCTGGGAAAGGCTGCATGTACAAAGTGCACCCACGGGTGCCAAGTGCTCCACGATATCCACCCAAGAAACCGTGCTTTCTCAAAACCAGAATAAAAGCATTTGGTGGGCAGAGACAAAAATCAAGGGGCCAAACAGAAGAGGCACATCACAAGGGAGCCCTTCTGAGGCACTGGAAACACGTGGCTTTGTCCCACACCACGAACACGGCAATCCCACTCAGCACTGTTCACATGTCACTCACAGCCCCTGGCATGCAGCTGCATCCAGGGAGAGGCCCGTGAGCACACGGGGCTGGGCCTTGATCTCATGTTCTGCATCAGTGGTTGCAATTGTAAGCACAGTCATGGTACAAACAACTGGCTACGAACAGTCTTCGCTTTGCTGGCATTCTTGATAACAGTGAGCATGGAAATGCCCCCACTTCTCCACAAGTATACGCACCATACAGCTCTAATTGACAAACCTTGAAGCTAACAAGAGCAGCAAACATTTGTGCTCAAAACCACTGGTGAGGAAGGAACCTCCATATCCCAGTCCCAGGGCTCACTAAGCATTTGCTGCCGCCTGCTTGCACTGAGTCTTTAAAACTCGGATTGTTTAAAATATACACAATTAATATTAACAAAGACCTGTAGTTCTCAGGGTGAGCTGCTGGAACAAGCGCTGCCTTCTGTCTGATGTGCAGTGACCTTTGGAAATATTTTTAGGCACTGTCCTATAAGCAATGCTTCTTGCACAGATCGCTTCTGCCCAGATATAACCCAGCAGTCACCATGAGAGCAGTGTGGGATGGATTTGTGTTCTCTAAAACTGAGGGGGAAAAGGCAATTACGGAATTTTGGAAGAGGATTTATAAGCTGCACAACTTTCTCACTTGTTTAATCCCAACACACACTGTGTGCCCTTGGTAAGGACACTGACAGTGCACTGAAGTGTTTTATGGTTCTCCTGTTTTGGAGTAAAGGGCAGAAAATAAGTAATAGCTCCTTGTAAGAAACAGTGGTTAGACCTAAATACAACCCAATACGTATTCAATTAATAGCTTCAGTATCTTTCTCCTTACTGGAAAGCACGTTTCATCAGGAACGACTTCGCCGACCACAGGATGCCTCAATGCGTGACAGGCTCATAGTCACACCTCAATGGAAACTCCAGGAAATGACAAGAGGGATTAGGAAACATTTGATGAAACCGTGTGTTTTTTTTTACCACCTTCCCTCCCTGCAGACAAAGCAAGTGGCAGCAGTTCCCCGGTGCCACGCTCCATCACACTGCAGCAAACAGAGAGCCAGCAGGAGGCTTCCCAATGGGTCACACCAAACCCGTGTCAGAATGAGAAGGGTAAGATGTTTTAACATACAGATAAAGGCACTCAGAGACCTACCAGCATCTGTCTTGGTCGTGGGGATCCAGTGATAGAGTGCAGCAGCTCTGCCTGACCTGCTCCTCCCCAGAGCTCCATGGTGTGAGCAATGGTCGACCCTGACGCCCCGTAGGGTGTGAAGGAGCAGAGCAGTCAGTCTCAAGGTATTGCTTCTGAACAGATCCTAGCAACATTACCCCTTTTCAAGTAAAAATGTCAATATTCAGTTGGATAAGTGCTTGTTCTTCCTTTCCTCATTGACTGGCTGAGCCATGCTGGCACATTCAGTCCAAGCTGTGCCACTGTGACATGCTTCCTAACATCTGGTGTTGGGAAGGATGGGCAACAAGCTGGAAAGTCCAACTGAGAGCAAGCTCAAGAGAAAAAAAATCCAAAAACACAAGTCCCCCATTAAATCAGATTGAAAGGTATGAACTGTGCCATGCTTTCTGCTTAAAACTTTGAGATAAAATTCCTCCAGTGTAATAGTGCCACCAGCAGATAATAGTCAGAACTGGTTTTAATCTCAAAAATGGCTGAGAATACAAATTTATCAGCGTGGGCTATTCAAGCTTCCAAAAATGTACCCTTTTATTTCTGAAAATAGTGTTTGGCTGGAACACGGAAGCCAAAAATCCATCCCACTGTTCAAAATATGACCTATCAACTCAGACTGATACTTTCCTGCACAACTCCCTTTCATGATTCTCACATCTTGGAAGGATGCATGTTCCACACTGTGCCCACACCTCTCACTGTCTGCCCACCTCACAGTGGTGTAACAGGAGAGAAACAAGTACAACCAAGTAACAGAGCAGCAAGTTCTTCGGGCTTCAGCAAACAAGAACCTGCTTGAATGCGATAGCAGTGGGCGCAGAAATAAGAAAAAGAAGTTGCTTTCTTTTTTTCTTTTACCTTCTAAAAACACCCACAAGACCCTCACATACACAGGGACCTCCAGAGAGCAATGCCCCCCCCTCCACTGCCAACCCTTACACGAGGGCTGGGAAGGAGTGGATCCTGGCTCCAGCCCTTCTGGTCACTCAGGTGCATTGCATGCAGCTGAGCTCCCTGGCTCAGCCCTACCATCCCCCAGGTGCTCCATCACTTCAGGACGCGATGTTGTATCTCCAACACAGACACAGAACAGAGCTCTGAGAGCCGTGATGGTTCTCGTGGCAAACCCTCATCCTCAAGGCCCCATCCCTGCTGTGTGCCTCTATGGTTTCTGCCAGGGGCAGTGGGAGCAGTGCTGGCTGCCTGGCACAGCGTGCCAAGAGGAGCGATGCTGAGGGGCTGCTTGCTGTCATTCCCTGCAATTAAAGACTATTTATTTTTAAAGCTTGCATTGCCAACCGCCCCATCTGACTGTCACACTTGCTGAATTTTATCTTTGGAACATTGTAATTTGTTGAAGATCACATCCAACTGGTTATTTGACTGTCTGGGTTTAAATACTGCCTTTGTAGCTAATCCCAGGGCTCTCCATCATGAAAACATTTTTATGAGTAAATACTGAATTTTATTCTTACATTGGAAAATAATCTCCTACGCTCTTTGGGTCAGTATTATCTCAGCTCAGACGAGGTCAGATACCAGCAAAAAAGTAAAAACCTTCACACAGCAAAAGCCCAAAGGCGTGAACACATCTTCCTGCACATTTTAGAACATTATACCCCCTTTCTTCCATTGATGACATCAATGGGAGTTGCACTGAGCAGCTCTGTCTGCCCCCAGCTCTGGCAAAGGGTCTGCTTTGTACTAGGTGGTGAGGAGCTCGCTGGACAAAATCCAAACAAACCAATCACTGTGAGAAAAACTCAATTCCTCAAATCGTTGGGAACGGTGTGTATTCACTGAGCCTCGCTGCTTCATGCTGTTTGTAACGCTGCTGTCTGCGCAGCGGGGTTTGACACCAAGGGGTGTTCTGCTTAAGGCACAACCACCTGCCTGTGTGAGGATGGGACAACCTCCTCGGCACCTCTGACAGGAGAAAACACGACTGACCTCAGCAAATTTGAGAGGGCTTTCTCCATTCGTATCTCACGAAGGAGTTCTATTGGTTTAAGGCAAAGGATGGAGCTCTCTGCCAAGTATTTATATACAAATAGAATCGCAGTCTCTGGCTTTGTGATGGGAGCTGCATCCTCAGGGTACAATTACACCAATTATCTGGATGGATCTTCTCATCAGTAACCTTTGACTCATCTCCTATGAACTGTCAGTCTTTATCATCAAACAGGGAAAGCAGTGTATTGTTTCTATTCACTCATCTGCCTCTGAGAAAGAGAAAACCCCACGATGAGGACAGCCTGCCTGCCCGTATCCGTGACCCCCTGCAGCTCACCCACATCTGCCAGGCGTGCAGCAGGGCCGGCAGCAGCTCGCTCCTGCACTGTGCTGCTGTCACACGAAGGCTGCAGACACCCTCTGAAACTTCAGCATTTCTCACAGGGATTTCAAGGCAAGCAGAAAACATCTTCTCGCATGCAAAGTACAGATGACCGCCCAGTTCTAAAAGGTGCAGAGTGCCTCATCCTCTGTGGGGCACGTCGGTCACCCGTTACTGCTGGAATGTGGACCCAGCAGGAGGAGAGCGGTGGCCCAGCTCCCGTCTAACTGCAATGCATTGCACCGAGCGGAAAGGGTCTGCTACTGACTGTGCAAAGAGGGAGCAGTCTCACATTAACACCACTGCCACACTGCTGGTAGCGAAGCAGAGCTCCTGAAGGAGCATTGCTGGAGG
Organism: Cyrtonyx montezumae; assembly: GCF_038088225.1. NCBI lineage: Eukaryota > Metazoa > Chordata > Aves > Galliformes > Odontophoridae > Cyrtonyx > Cyrtonyx montezumae. Next base: position 11,897,728 of record NW_027072100.1, on the reverse strand, counting down.
GCACGGCCTGGGGGATGCAGCCCATTTTAAATGGAGCAATTTTAATTCTAAGGGGGGGATGGCTTAATTCTCTAAGCATGCGGTTCCCAGGCTTAGTCACCTTTAGCTGCTACATACTCTCAAATACGGTGGTAACGAAAGCAAACAGCAGTGTCCCTCCTTTGCATACACCCCATTAGCTGTGAGTGCTGCTCTGCGAGCAGGACAGGGATACAACTCATATCAGACCAAAACTGGGAAAAAAACAATGCTAGAAATAAATTAAATCACAGTGGTGAGCTACCACAGGAGAAAGAAGCAAAACTCTTCATCACCAAGTGCCAATTCAAAATGAAAACGGAATGAAAACTGTCAGAAGATTATTTATGGCCTCATAACACTCACACACCTCCACAGAGCTCACACAGCCCAGTAACACCAGGCACAACCCAACTGGTTTGGCGACCGACTTCAAACAAGAGCTGGGCTGCCTAAAGCCCAACAGCACCAACGACGTTAGCCTGGAGGCATACTGTACAAATGTAAAACGCTTTCAAATGTACATTTGGTTTCTCAAGCAAAACAACAACAAAAAAAAGGATATTAAACAGCGCATGTGGACGTCACTGGAAGAGCACGCACCATTTAATGTCTCTGGAAGTGATTTACTGCACCAGCTTAATGTCATTAGGTCTTTGCTCATTTGCTCACTGCTTTCTAATGTAACTTAATCGCTCCATGCCACCACACCCCTCAGTTTCTATTCCTAGCTGAGTGAGATTACTTAAACAAGCAATAAGCAGCAGCATACCACCAGTGCAGCAGCAAACCATCAGTGGGTTTCGTTGCTTCTAAAAGCAAAAGAACTAAATCAGAGATTAATTTTCTTCTCTGTTTCAAATTCCTCCTCCATGCCATGGAGACAGCCATAGCTGCCAGGTTTTCACAGCAACAGCTACAGAGAATTGAGCTGGGGGAGCAGGGAGGAAAAGGAGGTGTGCTTACAGCTGTGGGCAGGCAGCTCTTGCTGCAGCTGTAGCAGCAGAGCAGTTTTGCTTCCACCAGCACTGCCCAGTCAGGGGAAGGAGCTGGGCACACCACCATGAGGATCATTTCAGCTTTGAGCTCTCAGGTCCCACGGCTGTCACTGGACTCTGCTTCTTTGACAGCACAAGACAGCGTGCACAGAGAATGGGAGAGCAAGCAAACGGCATCAGAGAAACTGCAGCTGTGCAGGTTTTCTAATTGCAGTATAGGTGTGAGATTGTTAAATGCAACAAATTAATTTTAACTAACAAAAGAAGTAATCACTGTGAAGGCCTGCAGCAGATGTCAGCGTGTTCTGCTAACCCAGAGGCTCCGGAATCAGTCAGATTTAAAAGGTGTTACTTTGGATTCGAAGGAGAGGGTATCAGCAATTTAATATGACTGTTAGTTTCTTGGAACAGGAGACAATTCAAAAGGAAACCTCACTGTTCTCTTCTCTTAGCAGCATGCTGCCTAGGCAGCAAGCAAAGATCACGGCGTGGTGAAATCCCACATTGAAGAGTGCTGAGGTGCCCTCAGCTGTGCACTGTGCCTACACCACGGCGTCAGAGCTTAACCCGAGGCAAAGCAGAAGCAGTGAGGAGCGGAGCAGCTCACCCTGCTCTGAAGGGCCAACCCCGCCATGGTCTGTGCACACACCTCATACCCCGTCCTCCTTCATGGCAGGGCAGCTGTGACTGGTAGTGACAATTAGAGCTTCATCAGCTAAGAAAAAACAGCTAAGAAGAGCTCTTGGTTTAGCCTTGAGCTGTGTAAGATGTTAGGCAAGACACTCGATTTCAAACTAAGGCAAAAGTCGATGAGTAAATTAATAAAACTTATAAACGAATCTGAGCATCTTTGCCATGCATCTTTTGCTGGCGCGCTGCAGGGGGAGATGTGAAGCGGTGCTGCCATCTGCAGGAAGCACCGCTGATCGCCTCCATCCCTCACAGCACCGACCACGGCAGCACAGCTCCGTTTCAGTCCCACTCAATAACAGCAGCTATCAAAGTTCCTCAGCAGACCCCAGGGTTGTTTTAAAGCAGTTCTTCCAAGTTTCAGCAGACAATCTGTTTGAGCAGACACCTAAAGAGTCGTTTTTCAACTTCATTAAGATCTTTTATTTGTTCACGTCCATTCCACCTTGCACAGTCTGATGCTCAGGCACAAGCACAGGGAAGCACTGAGCTTGGTTATTAACAAACCAAGCAAGCAATGGACTCAGAACACTGACCAAGTACCTTACACAAACTTCAAAGATGAATTTTAACACAGAAATCAGTTGCTCAGAATTTATAACAACAATGAGAACTTTTATGAAAACAGACAAAACAGTAATTAATAAACCTTATTAAATGCTGAAATAACCACTGTAATGCAAGGAGGACAGAACTAATGAGTAATTTTGATACAGGAAACAAACTGCCTTCTAGTGATTGCCAGAAACATCTGATACAGGAAAATACAGACTGAAGTTCACACAGCTCTCAGTTGTATGGAGTTACTAAAGAATACATTTTTCAGATCAGTGTGTGAATCTGGAATTCTGTATGTAAATCTGGAAGAGAAATGACATTCAAGTTGAAAGAAACCTATCTTTCATAACTTACTTCAAAATCAGCTCGCTTTCTTCATTCTGTTGTGTGAATGTAATAAAAGAAGCAAAGCTTCCCTACAATTTTCAGATGTCTCCAATTTTACTCAGGTTACAAAGTACAAGCTGCAAAAAGAACAAAAACAAGAGCAGGAGAAATTCAGCAGCTTTCCACAATGCCTGCCCAGGCCCCATAGCCAGGCAGTTACCTCAGACCGGTCAGCTACAAACTGTGCTGAGCCTTTGTGCTACCAGTCCATCTCAGCCAACTCACACACTGGTTCTGTCTTCTGCTTTCAAAGCTGTTGCCTCTATTCCTCCTAAAACAGGAACACTCTCACTGGTGCAATGTTCACTCTTCGCAGTAGAGACATCTGGGAACAATTCCAGGTCAGTTTTGCAGAAAAATAAGTATTGTGGTGATTAACCAGAGAGACCAGCAAATATTGCTATAGATTTCACTATGAGGCAATTTAGTGTAGTGGAGAAAATACCTTCAACATATAACTTTGTATCTTAACTTTCAATTTATTTAGAGAATGAAACTATTTTACATTGAATATTACACGATGAGCCAGGTAAGTAAGTAGTGCTCATTATGTTTTTAGAGGAGAACTAAGCATTAAGTGGAAATCTAATTTGCATGTTATAATATAATCAAACTGAAAATGTGTGTTCCAGCAAATCACTGATGGCACCAGCCACGAGTCACTGCTAATGAGAGCTCAGCTCTTATAATAACAGCCACTAATGAAGCCACACAGAGGATCCCACTGGCCCTGCATACTGTGCTGGAAGCAAACAGCAATGTATGCTCCCAAATGTCAACTATTTAGAAAGAAATCTGGGACTAGCACAGACATCCTAAAAGTTGTGCGTGTCAAATAACAGACTGAATGTCTGCATGAGCAATATCTAATGAGACATTATCTTAGCTGTAGAAATTGAAGCTTCCAGATGAAAGGATCTGAAAGATACCAAAAATATATTGTTTGCATGTACCAAAACATTAATAAACAGCTAAATCTAATTATTGCAAAAGCATACACACTGCAGCTGTAAACTTCTCTCTAACCATACCATTACAGCCTTACCAGTGAAAACAGAAATGTCAATGCTAATGTAAACTCAGCTGCTGATATACATTCATTAGATTCTGAAAGGCTTCCGCATTCCTTACTCTGTGTCAAGTTTTATCTCCATGTCATTGGCCACAAATCAGTGTAGGTATAACCTGCTATATCAAAATGCCTCATTTGAGGATACCTAGAACTTAAATGTAATCCTGTAATTGTCTCTTACTCCATAAAAAACACATGGATAATCACAGAAAGAAAACTACTATGGCTTTCAAACAGAGACTGCTAAGCAGAGAGGTAAAAAAATAACAGGATGCTCAGATCAGGCAGAAAACCATTTTTCTTGGCCCTGGAAGTGACCTCAAAAACCTCTGACCAACTCTCACCCTGAAACAGTGCAGGGATTCAGCATTACATCATATACATGGGAAAGTCAGAATGCATGAGGATAGCAGGATCCTGCCCATGGCCTTGCATAACTGAATACTGAATATTATGCTTTGCTTAACTCAACAGAAATGCACAAATAAAATAAGGAAACATCTCTGGATCAAATTTTGACTGTAAGGAAGGATTGCTGGAATATTACCATATATGTGATAACATGCTAAGGTTTAAGAGTACTGAAGTTAACTCTGTACCTTTTAAGAGCTGCAAAGAAGAGAAATGATTGTGCCAGGAATATGCTAGCAGACAGAAAAAGTGTTATTATTATTACTATGGAGATCTCTCTGACTGAGCTCAACCAGTGACTTAGCCTGGTCTTCCCAGATCTGAACTGATCTGCTTCCTAGGAACCTTACTCTAATGAGAAAAGATGAGGAAGCAGAAGAAAGAGAAGATATTAACTACAGACCATACTTTGTTCTATATCAAAGGAATAAATGCTCAGTGTTACTCAGCGTAGGTAGCTCTTTAGCACTAAGTAACTACAAGTGCCCTTCTGACTGTACACATGGGCAGAGCCAAGAGCTCTGTAAATGGACCTGGTCACCTCTGCAGCATGAGGGAAGGACGGCTCTAGCTGTTTAAACCACTAGTTTTTATTGTTGGATCATTATCTGATCCAAGTATGAGAGAAGAACAATTTCTTCATTAAGATGTGTATTGAGGTCAACATGCAATTTGAGTTTTGAAACTGAAAATGTTCCAATCTGGTCTCTATAAAGTAGTGCATTATCAAAAATGGGCTTGTAAGGAAACTCACTATGGCTCAACACAGTAATAACTGTTTCATTCACCTTTATAAAGGCAGAAGGAATTTGTAAAAGGGAAAAGAAAAAACACATTTATAAGCACTGCCGAGCAGAGGGTTTAGGAAGATATCTGCAGGAGTTGGCAACAGCAGTCCCAGAACAGGTACCTGAGCAGTGACCCAGTGCAGAAGACCAGAACTTCTGCTCCACATTTCAAGACTATTCTAAAGCATTCCTCCATTATTAGCACTTAAATTAGCTTCAGTGTGTAACAGTAATTAAGCAGCAGGGAAGATTCACCACCTTAGCCTTTTATTCTTTATTCTAATTTACATAAATAAATTCCAACTTATTCACTGATTACCTTCTTGCTTAGCATGCTTTAGATTCTCACTTTTTTTCCTTCTATCCTTGCTTCTTTTTCTGTGTGTAGCACATTTTCCCCTCACCAATCCACAGTTTTCAGGATGCTTGTGCACATTAACCTGTTAGCATAATGAAGCATAAATACATGAATCAGATATTGATGTATGTAAGCACTTTAACACTTCTGTTGAAAGGTTTTGCTGCAGCATGAGCAAGTGAAAGATTCAAGGCCACACTGGATGGACCTTTCTGCAACTCAATATACCAGGTCTGTATCCCTGATGATCTTTAGATTCTCTTCCAAGCTGAACCATTCTATTATGTAAGAGCTTTTTTTAATCATACTGTCGAGCACTTTTATGTCAATGTATTGGTATTCAATTTCACTGTACAAACCCAGGACAACAACAGCAAAAACAAAAAACGTGTTCACGCTACAGGCCTTGTGAATGGGCAGAAAGATTTTTTCAGATGACTGAGAAAGGAAGCAGAGGGAAAGTTATGGAATGAGGGCAGAATGAAGATATTTTTATGTGAGAATTTACTCTATCAAATAGTGCTATTGGGTTTTTTTTTTTGTTTGCTTTTTTAATCTCCTGTAGTTTCCATGGAAATAAGTGGCAGACATTACTTTTGGAGCAACCTACATATTTCTCCATCCTATCAGTTCAGCAAAAGATGCACACAATGCAATCAATGCTTTCATTCTGTATTTTACAGTGGTACAAAAAGTATTTGACAGAGACACATACAGACCAGTATACCTGTGGATCTTTAGTTTTAGTGCACAAACTAGCTGGACTAGAGATCTCCCTTCCCTCTTTTTTCCTCCCCATAAGTTAGAGAAAATATTTTTAAGTTTCTAAAGTGTTGACTGTGCTGCAACATAAATATGCTGCATGTCTACAGTATTGGTGTGCTGTACACTTAAACAACAGCAAAGTTAAGCAGTAGAGCAACCAGTGAGAAGTAGAATATACTGTCAAAATCTAATCTTTCCTTAGGACTGAAAAGCAACGTAATCCTGACAGTGTTTGTGTAGCATGCCTATGTTGTTCAGACTGATTTTATCCAGTGGCACTGCTGACAAACCACACAAAGCACAAACACTTGATTTTGTTCTCATGTCACTGAGATGGATCATTCTTACTTGTGAACAGTTCAAAAGCTGTAACAAGACAGCCTCACTTTCCTGCATTCCTGTTTTATTCATTTATGAACCATTTATCTTGCAAGTAAAATATAACTACTCCATATTAGTTAGACAAATCTTGTATAACAAATCTTATTCAAGTAAGTATACCCAAAGCAAACCCTACTTTGCCAAGTCAACTGCTTAACATGCAATATTTTTTCAGTGAGTTTAAATACCTGTTCGTATGCATAACTGCACTGATCACATTTAAGTCTTTTTTCATCTCTCTGAGACTTCTTGTGCTGAGTAAGAGCATGATGGCTGTGAAAAGCAGCTTCACAGGGACTGCCCTGAATCGCCTCTGCCGTGTGTGAATGCAGATTTTGCAAGTGGACACCTGAACATTTAACATTAAAGTAATTATTGTAATGATAAATTTTGGATCTTCACAAGTTTGAAGAAGGGTTAGGGCTGTGCATAGCCCTGAGCACCTGTGGTAGAGGAAAATGCAAAAAACAGATACTAAAGGCATCCTTGTATGCCTAAATATTTTTAATGCAGCCATTTCATAACTTCAAAAACTCTAAAACTGAAGCTAGATCTTCTTGGTATTGGTCAACTGTATCACTTAAAATACAGGAAACATGCTTTGTTTCTTAAGAAAGATTTCTCAGTAAAGCTCTTACCTGTACAAGAGTATTTTCTTCCTAGAATAGAATTGAATTTACACATGAAATAAAGCCATAGTGACTTTACAGGGATTTGAATCAAGCAGTCTTCCAAACAAGAGCAGTTTAAAAATGAAGTACATTAAATCCTCAGAGAATCCCAAGAGCTTGTATCTCAAGAACTATGTATGATAATCTTGGCTGTTATTTTCAGTATCAATCTGTATACTGACACTGTTTGATATTGATGACAATGGGGAAAAAAAATAAATCAATTTTCTGCATATAGAGTAAAAATGAATTATGCAATCCTCTATTTTTTATGTTCTGGGAGAAGATCCCAACCAGGGAACAGATATATTTCAGTTTATTGTATCACCTTCAATGTTACGTGATTGTTATACAGCCTGAAAATAATATTAGATATTGATATAAACAAACTCAGAATTCTACATGTACCCTGGAAGGGAAAAAAAGCTAAATATTTGATGCTTTGTATTTTAAACAATTTAAGGCATCAACCACAAGATGTCACCCCATCTCCTTGCAGGGACTTCCCTGTAAATCAGCAACGATCACATTTTCCATAGAATATTCCATAACGATGTAAAGTCACATAACATATTTGATGTGATTATAAGCAGCAATAATTAGAAACATTTCAGCCCATAATATCTCTATACTCCATTTTCCCCTGCTTTAAACTCACCCAAATCTCTTTTCTGTGCCACACATGTGCTACAGTGTGGGCACTGGTATTTTGGCACTTTTTCTGCATGCTTCTGTAGCCTATGTGCCTTCATGTCATCATCCTGAGCAAATTTGGTGTGGCAAACGTCACATTCATGTGGTTTTTCACCTGCAAAAATGTGAATGGAATTAGGAAGTCTTAGGAATTCTGCTAATTTGATACAGGTGCTAAATTCACACAGATCTGAACACCTATTTTTTAACAGTAACAGCCCCATTACCTGGTAATGCACAGAAGGCCACCAAGTTTATACAGCTGATTACTACACAAACTCTTAGTTTCCTGAATCTGCAAATCAAACTGATAAAGCATAAGACCATCAATTACAAGTTACTAATCAGGAATTATCTTTTATCTTCTATTCCATCTTGTAGATGGATATTCCATTTTGTGAACAAAAACGCAGTGGTACAATTGAGTGCTCAAGGTGAGAAAGTGAATGGCTGTGACACCATGATAAAAGTGATTCAATAATGGGGAAATATGGGTTTTTTCCCTTGACTTTCTCCCCCAGAAAGCCACATCAGTACTGAATGTCATCAAAAACCACACCAGCTCTGGCAATGAGCACAGCCTAAGAGCAGATAGAAACATCTAGCGTTGAGGTTTTGAGCCAAATCCAGTCTGTCCCTAAGGACCGTAGGATAAATAATCCCCAAGGATGGTACTCAAAAATAGCATGAAAGATGGTATATTTCTGTAGGTCTATATAGATGGCACACAAATAGTAAGCAAAAAGAAGGTAGCTCACCTTTAGGAAGATAAAGGCTCGCTGTGGACTCCACTTGGGAGGGATCTCCAAGAAGAGATCTTTCCCTGGTGGTGGTCAGCCCTTAAATGGGGTTTGGGAGAGGAAGAGCCAGGCTCCACCCCTTCCAATCACACAGGTATATCACCTCCACCTGTGCCCCCATGGCTGACTCACTTGTGCCCACCTCAGGTGACCAATCAGTGGTTCAGGCCGTGATTTGGCAGTTCCCATACAAGGACTGAGCCCCTGCCATGACTGAGTAACACTAGGCTCACTTTTAGACATTTCTGGCCAATTCCTTTAAAAAGAAGTTAGTCTGTTTGCACCAGACTACTCTGAAACGTAAACCAAAGTGTAAGTGGGCATATTTAGGAGATGTGAAACACACTCCCATTTGTACTAAAATGTTAATGAGGCGTACATTACATTGTGCTTGAGCTAAGTTGAAACCTGAATTATGAGACAGATACTAATTACATTCTCAGACAGCACGTACATTACAGAGTCATGATTTGTGTGCATCTCAGTAACTGTTAAAACAATATTTTTATTTACTGGTCAACCTGAGAGCACAACATTGTGGAAAAAGCAAAATGTTTTTCACATATAAGGTAGCTACACTTCTTACAGTTTTCCATATTTTCACTGTATAGATAGAGTGTCAACACCCAGATCCAAAACATCTACAGAGAACATGCGTTTCAGGCACGTTTTTACTCAAAATCATAAATGAAAACTTGTTGTGACTTACAATCTGAAATGAGGACACAAGAAAACCCAGGAATTTTGGAGGCCTACGACACAGGCATAGATCATTACACCGAGGAATCCTACCTGAATGAGTTGTCATGTGTCTTTTCAGTTTATATGCATCTTTGCTGGCATAACTGCAAAGGTAACAGGCATAAGGACGCTCTCCTGTATGCGAGCGGACGTGCCGCTTCAGTTTACTTGCCTAGTATAAAAATAAGAACATTTCTGCAGTAACATTTACATTTCTAGAAGCACAAACAAAATATGAGCAAATTTACAAAATACATCTACTGCAACTTTAAATATTGCATCAGTCACAGACTTAGTGCTGCCTGATCTGGCTTAAGGTGATGTTCTGTACTCCTTCCCCAGATGATCTTGTTTCCAAGTTTAGTACCAACATAAATAAGAGGAGAAACCTTGAAATGAGAATATAAAAAGTAGAATTTTAAAGTCAGCTAAAAAGAACACCAATCACCTTTGTGCTATTCAGCACAGCAAATTTAAAAAGCCCAAACTCATTAGCCAAAGCCTTTATTCATCTTCAAGTTCATATAAAGAACAGTCATTGCATAAGTTTAATGCGTTCTATTTTTTAATACTGTTCTTGTGATCTGTTCTACATAAATAACAGGTATGCAAGATAAAATTAGGAGTTACCTTCTGTTCAATTCTTCCATACGTAATGAGTTCACTTCTAGAGCCACTCAAATCTACAAAACTATCGACTTAAATAGAATTAAGCATGATTGTTTCCCCACTTTTGCAATTTGTGGTCCTGTTTCATAGGTCAAAGTATTACAGCAACATCAACTTTGGCCATTTAACCAGTGTGGAGTACATCCATCCATTTGCATTGCAGGCTAAGCACTACTACAGTAGCTTGACATCTGCAACTTAGTATCTGAAACCCTACCAACCCTCCCCAAAGGATTCAGCAGTGCTCTACTTACTTCTACACTAGAGTATTTACACATTGAACACTTGAAAGGTCTTTCAAAAGTATGTTTGTAACGTCTGTGCCGTGCTAGCTCACCACTGGTCACAAATGCCATATCACAGTCATTGCATTTATAGGGTCTGGTCCCTGTAGGAATATGCCATTTCTTAGAACCTTATTTAACAGCCATATGATTTGTCTGCATTAAATCAACATGCACCATTTTTATCACAACGTTCTTGTGATTCTGAATTTTTTAAAATAGACAATAAACTTCCCCCATATATTGATTATAAACACATGGTCTATCAATCTGCTTCACACTGTGAAATAGTCACCAAGAAAACATCAGACAGGTTTGTATCACGCACACAAAAATCTGACAAAACCAAAGCACATTTTCAGCTGATAACAATTTTTAGAATGGGAAAAGGTAACTGAGTACATTCACAGAATTACAAATGACAGATCACATCCTGTCACTGTGGAACTCAAATCAAAAACTTCTGAGGACAGAATGATCACACCTCTAAGACACTCACTCGCCTGTTGATTAAACATTGCAGGCAATATGTAACATGGAATATCTGCAGGCATGAGATACCTGTGTGTGCATTCACGTGGTTATGCAGGACAGCAGCTTTCTGAAAAGCCTTAAGGCAGATGTGACACACATGACGTTTTTCTTCAGAGTGGATTTTCCTGTGGCGGTTCAGACTTGATATTTTGAGTGAGGTGTACGTACACAAATCACAGCTGAAGACTGCTTTTTCTCCTGTGAGAACAAAGATACATTTAGATCATGAGATACAAAAGAATGACTTCACTCTTCAAAAATAGTACTGAATTCAATACAGTGCCTCTAGATTAGGGAAAACTACCTCACATTTATATATAAAAGTGCTTCAAAATACAATCATTTCTGCCTGACAGCTTGCATTTCAGTAATGTAACTATTTAAGACTTAAGCAATTCACCCCAAAATAGTGCCATGTATTAGTGATAAAGTTCAGAACCTAATTCCAGGAGACCTACCTCCTAGTTTAACTCCCACCTCCACGATAGGATGAAAGTTCCGCATTGCTAAGGTGTGGTTCATCAAAGCACTTCTAAACTATGCAACACGTTTCTTGTTGTCAACTGTATGATCGCTAGTAACAAATTTAAAGGTTTGGATATGGCAGGCTAAGCTACCCTCAGCTTTCACTAAAGTATATGCAAAATGTGTTATGAGGCAGAAGCCTCTACAAAATTATTAGTTGACTTTAAGGAAAGAAAGATCAACTCCTTGAAGAAGACAGAATGAAATTAGGCTTTTTGGATTATATAACATTTCCAAGTTCTTATCACAGCAGTACAAATTTCTGTGAGAGTAACAAGTTAAGAGGAAACATGCTGCACTTACAGTTTTGAAAAGGATTCAAAACTGCAAATGGCAAATAGATCATATGAGAAGAGCCTTTCCAGAACAGTTGTCTCAGCTCCCAAGTGCACTCTGAAATGATTTTCACGCTGAGACCAAAATGCATTTTGTACAGTGCTTCATACCACAGAGCGTGCAGCTAACAATTCAGTAACACAGACAAAACCACTTCATTGTCATTTATTCATCATGGATTCATCACACAGAACAGAACTTCCTTTGCGTTGTTAAACCTGCTTAAGTGTGCTCCCTTTAAACACAGCAGGGACACTTCTGATTGGTACAACATCCATATTTCAAACAAGCTCCACCAATATACCTTAATATCCAGATCCTATGATGGACACATTCACAGATTCTTCAATTCCATGATGTCATCCAACTATCAGAGTACAGACATACAGACACTAAGGAAACAGCCACTTTACATGCCCTTTAAGCTAGTCCTTAAGCTCTACAATACACTTCTACGTTCCTGAAATATCAAGACAGCTATATTCTGTTACTCTTATTTAGGTTTTGGGAGATAATCTTGCTGACAGACACTGGTATTTGCCTACCACTCTCAATCTGCAAGTTGAAACTGTTCTAAGCTCATCCATAAACCCCTGAGTATATGCATCTTGAAGCTGAAAGGACCAAGAAAGATTCAATAAATTATTAGGCTTATTCAAGACCATTTACACTCAATCTTAAGTCTGACACCTTTCTGGAGGTTTCAAAAACCACATCACGTACAAAGACCATTAATTTCTAAACTCCACACAGAATGGATCTCCTGAGCACAATACATATGACATCAACTCATATTTCATTGCTTAAGGCAAATGAGTATTCTCCCTCCTTTCAATTTCCCACAGAATATTAGCTTTAACTTAACCTAAGCAATTAACAGCATGAATATTTCATACAAAATTTCCACCTTGCTTCAGAATCTAACATAAAATATGTTATCTAAAAATTAACTACAGATGTTATGCAGTCAACTTTTTACCTTTCTTCTGTTGCGATGCACTCAGAGATTTTAAATACTTGGGATTTCTTCTAACTGATTGTACTGATGGAGATGCATGTTTGTGCTCTTCACCATGTGAGTCTGCCAAATCACCACTGGCTTTACAGCTCAGACCCTCTGCTTCCTTTCCTCCTTCCTCTTCAGACTGGGACAGTTGCTGGACCTTATTTTCAAATTCAGTGACATCATTATCTCTGGTAACCTACTTAAATAAGAAGTTTTTTTAAACTGCCTAAATCAAAAGTAGTTGCTAATGGCAAAACCACTGAACTTTGAACAAGAATCAATCCATTGAGGCATTTTCATCCTAAATACAATGGGCAAAGCATCAGTAAAATTTCACCACAGTGCTTTTGATGAATTGGATTGAAAGTTAGTCTGAGCTGTAGCAGCTCAGAGCTACTGATCTAGAAAGTCTACGCTTTTCCTTTGCTTTTTTCAATACAGCATGAAATTACAGAGAGCCATACAAAGGATTAGCGATTTCAGTCCAGCAAATCTCCACACTTAGGAGAAATGATTCTAAAGTCAGAACAGCGTAAGGTGAGAGTACAAGCTAACAACTATCACATTGCCACCTTCACCGTACCTCAATCAGCAGCATGTCCTGTGCTTCCTCCATCCACTTGTTCTCTGGACCCGCTGCCCTCCCTTCTTGCAGAATGCTGACCTGCACCAAGCCCATGTCATACAGCTCGCAGGTGTTGCCGTGCACACCCTGCCCATGCTGCACCACCACAGCCACTGTGGCCGGGACCACCAGCGTCAGCTCCTCCTGCGAGCAGGGAGTTGTGTGACAGATGCCCTCAGTGACATCTTCCTCTGCCCTGAAACACACTGTCTGTAGCGTCAGCAAGTGTTTTTCATCGTCTTCAGGAGACAGGGACCACTCCGTGGGGTCACTCATCCCCGTCATTGCCTCACTGACACCACTCCTTCTCTGGGATGATCCCATCCTCGTCTCCCTCTTCTGGTACACAGAAGCACCCTTGATTCAGGTGAAAGGCTCCAGCAGACCTAAGGCCACATCCACCAGTGAACAAACCTGTTTAGAAAGCAAGCTTTAAAACAAGAGCAAGCCACAGCCTCTCAGGCCAAGCTGCCCAGCCTTGTTCCTCAGCCCTGTGCCCACTTCCTCTCCCCATCTCCTCAGACCACCATCTTCCACGAGCCCTCTCTTTCCCCTCACACTCCTCTGTCATGGCCCTGACCCAAGCAGCCTCACCCCCCTATCCACACACTGCCCTCAGAGCCGGGCCTGTCCCTGAGGGAAGGGCACACCCAGGGCCCATGGCAGCGCCTCAGTCCCAACTGCGGGCCCTTAACCTTCTGTCCCCGCTCAGCTGCAGACCTCACGGCGGAGCTCAGTTGGTTTCCCCACTTTGAAAGTGTTTGAAGTGATTCCCACGCTTCAGCCTGGTGCCAGCTCCCCGAGTGCTGCTGAAGAGCTGGCTGACGGCGGCACTGCAGCATCTCTTACCTTCAGAGCTCAAGTATGTTGCGAAACTGACTGAAGAACATTCACAGAAGCAGTAGAGTGGTATATAAATATCATTATATTATACTTCAGGTTATTCAAGGAGAACAAGTTGTGGATTAAGTGTTCTCCAATGGTAGTGTAAAAACGTTTTTGAGGTAAACTTGTGAGATTTGAGCAACTAACGTTTAATCTTGTGTACCTTTCCAGACTAGCAATTTCCAACACTCAAACTTCTCCATTCATACTGCATTAGAAACCAGTGCAGAGGACGGCAGTGGATCCTTCCCTCTAAGTGGTAGGTACAGCATAGCACACTGCCGTGCCTCTATAGCCCAGCATGAGCCAGACCCCACTCAGCACTTCACTGAATTTAAAAAATATCCCTCGCCAATTTATGGTTTTCCTCACCTGTGTAAGTGACCCCTTGAAAGTGGCATTCGTGAAATATCCTTAGTTCAAAGTAGCAGCAATGCTGGTGGTTTGTTTAGCTGCACAGTTCCATGAGATAAGGGGGTGTTTTGTCCAACACCAATAATATACTGTGTTCTTCCGAATACAGTAAGCACTATGGGTGCCCAGGAGCCACATGAGCCCTTTTCCAAAGAATTTGGCAGGGGCTTCTTTATTTCCATGTTTTGAGTACCTAAGATAGCACGTGCTATCCAGCTCTGGATTTCTACAGAAGGTGCAGCCATGAGAATTACCTCAGTGGTAAGGCTGTAACAGTGGTAACAGCTGTAAGGATGACAAAATGAAGTCTTTATGAAATGAGCCTGATATTAATTAGGTCACTGACCTTATTGGACCTTATCCTCAGAAGCAGCAGATTCCTGCAATTGTCAAAAATGTCCTTGAGACAGCTACTCTTATCCATAAATCTGAAGATCAAGAACAATACACAATTTTTACACTTAACTGCAAATTAGTCATAACTATTATGTTACGAGGATTCAACACAAATCCAAAGAAATTATTTAAGGAAGAGTAGGTATTCCATCAATTTAGGGCTAATATTTCAGTGCAGATACCACATTATTCATAATCTACAGAATCTGTATGTACGCAGCTGACATTATAAAAGCTCCATTATGATGTAGCATAGAACATACGTACTTCAAAGTCTTCAGCTTCATTCTCTTCCCATGTTTCAGAAAATCATTTCAGATAGATGCAGAGGCCATGGAACTGGCCTTTCTAGTGTATATTTTACACCTCCATCTTCCTATCATAGGTCCTGAACCCTATAAAACGATAAATTTAAATGCATTTGGAATTAGGCCCAGAATAGATAACTAGTCAGGCAGCAATGGCATTTACATATTTCTGACCTGTCCACAAAACTCGGGGATGTTATTGTACACTGAAAAGAAAAAAAAAACAACAGACCAAAGCAAAAAAGCCTAACAGCTAAGCCCCAGTTTAACCTTACATGTTTATAATCATTCAATTTTATGTCTTTTCTTCTTGTAGTTAAAGACTCCATTCTCCTCTGGAACATGACTTCTGTTACCCTACTAGGAAACTCAGTCTTTGTTGTGACTTATTTTGACAGTTTTAATATCATTTTCCACCTGGCAACTGAAAAGTTTTCCATTTTCACTTTCCTCCGATGTCTCACTTTTGTTTCCAAGTGTATGTTGTATTCACACTGCACCTGTCACAGCGGAATCTATGTCCCTTAACATTGGTCTACAAACATATACGCTTTTACTTTTGCTCTTACACCAGGGACAACTGCCGCCTTCATCGCCTGTTTTGTAGTGTGATCCTGCTGCTCTGAATGATGATAGCAGTAAATAACTCTCACACTATCACCTGTTTCAGAGAAAGCCAATAGAATTTTAAGTACTCCTCATTCATGTGGCTCTTTTAAAATGTTGGTTTGTTATCGAGTTGTACTCACTACGTGGTGATATATTTTCACTTCATTTTCTGGTGCTGTTGTCAGCTTGTTCTTTTGGCGTTCCACTTTCACACTGATGAAGGGGGACTACCAAAAACCTGAATTAAAAAAGAAGAAAGTCACGTCAGCTAATGAGTGAGATAGATAAAATAATACATTATATACATTTTCAGATCCTGTTCCAGGCACAGAAACTAGCGGATTCAGAATAAATGCAATGCTTCAGCACTGGCCTAGAAGATTCTCATGAGAAATTATACATTCTGAATTTAAGAAAAGATACTGATCTCTTGGAAAGAAAACGATTATTAAAACATTTTAGCTTTTTCCTTTTTTTTTCAGACATCTGGCTCTGAGATGGAAGTTGCAGCTGTTTTCAGCAGGCATTTTTCAGCATTCAGATCTGACTTGAATTTCTTGTCAAACAGCACAGAACTACTGTCCTCATCATCATTTAAAATCCGGTCAGACCCCGGCCCAGAGGCTTACCTGCATACTTGTATATACAACAGCATCCCTACTTGTATATACAGTCCTACTTGTTACTGTACGTATTCACCAAAGCAAATGAAAGATGGGAGCACAGCAAAGCAAAGACAAAGAGAAGTCGTTCTGGGGTGTATCGGTTACCTAGTGTCTGGTGAGGTATAAATTACCACTTCTCTTTCTCAGTGCAAAGAGGAGGGTGAGAAGAGATACAGCTCTTTCTTAGAGGCAAAATGATGCTTGGACTGTGCCATTCATGCACAAGCCTCTTGATATGCACTGGGCCTAAGGCACAGAGAAAGTCTTGTGTTACTCTCTCCAGGGCTTCTCTTGGCCTTGAGAAGACAAATACCCTCTTTAAATATGGGTGGTTCTAATAAAAGCACCAAAACAACTTCTGTTAAGTTAAAGGTCTTAATACTTTTATGTCTTGCCTCTGCTTTTCAAATCCTGCTCCATACAGTTAACAATTATAATTATATAGCGTGACAAAAATACAGGGCATAAGAGCATGTAGATGTGGGATACATACAAGGGGAAGCATTTAGCATAAGCTTGTTGGAGTTGAAAGTACCAGGGGTGATTGCTCAGGCACAAGTCACAGGAGTGGTCTAAAAATATTAACCATAATTGCAATTTATGTCTTAACAGTTTAATCTAACGCCGTTGTATATTTAGAAACAATGGCTTGCTGCTTCTGGCAGACAGCAGATCTATGTGCGTGGGTTTGTTTGGAAGAAGTGTGTTTACTTCAGGAGCTTTTTCTTCCATTTCAGAGGACACGAACGTAGTTACAGTTAACTACACCCCAGTGACTCCCAGTGTTTTCACAGAATACACTTTAATCGAAGAAATAGCAAAGAAAGTTTTAAAGACAACTCCCCTTAGTTAGTAAGTAAAGCTTTTCGCTGCTGTTTGTGCAAAGGTCAAAGTAGTTAAGTTTAAAAGGCAGAAAGTTTTCCTCTTGTTTTGACTAAACTGGAGGAAACGTGCTAGGGCTGTGCAGAATTTGATTGCCAAACACGAAGTGAAGACACACAGTGAGAAAAGGTAGTAAAGGTTTAACCCAACTGATGTAAGAAACAAAATTCAAGGATGCCCATGTTTCCTTGCCTTTATCACACCGTTAATCTTTAATCAGGAAAACAGTTCTGAGAACAGCACTTTGTGGACAAATAAACAGGCATCAACGTTAACAGGATCAGCAGAGAACAAGACTATTAAATCATTGTCCTAATAAATCAATAAGTGAGATGTACAACCCAAAGGAGTTCAAATTCTGCTTCCACGTGGATATGCAGCAAGTGCACGTTAAACCTTGCAAAATCAGCAGAAAGGAGCAGGACTGTGGGTTCAGAAGAGCAGTGGCTTCCTGTGCAAGTTTTTTCCAGCTCAGATCACAAATCTGCGCAGGTACTGACATTTCTGAGGACCCTGAATTGAGCTCTTCAATTTAAAAATACAAAGAAACTGAGAATAGGCTGCAGAACTTAAGGACAAAATAAGTGCGACTGCAGTGCAAATTCCTGATCTGTGCAAGGATAACCTGTGGATCACTTGCTTTTACTTTACTTGCAGAATGTGTGTTGGTTGCTGGTCAATTGCACATATTAAAGCTCACGTACAAGAGGTTCTTCTTTAAGGAAAGATTATTCATATGCCAGTGAACCATCCCAAATTAGCAACCTTGAAGACAGGCATAGATGGTCTCTAAACACAATTGTGTACAGCAGTCAGAATTCTGTTTTCCTAGGAGGATGAGAAAAAAGTGTGATCTCCAGTGCTCTGTTGCATCCGTGACCTCTTTACTGAGTGTTGTTTATAGCAGTAGTCATGCCTGTGGCTCATGCCTGGTGGGAGCCACTTACACTGGCCAAAGCAGCATGTTTTTATATAAAAAAATCCTGTTGTGGTCTACCCAGCTTGCCCTCTTCCTGTTAGAAATGAGCTAGGTGTATAGGTACACTATGTAGGGTTTCACCTGACCTATTAACACATACACCAGGGTTTACCACTCAGCACAGGATCTTTTACACAGGCAATTGTTTTTTGTAATGTTGATTTTCCTGCAGCAGTCATGTTCAAGAACCCAAAGGTATGTAGTGCTTGACATAGGCACATCTGCCTTCTGACCTTTAGTTGTAGCCTGGCTTTTATTTCTGCACAATCAGCTTCTCTCTCCTGTTGTTGCCACTTCCAGTGTTACAAAGTGCTTGAAATATTCCTTAAAGCCATTTTCCTGATAAAAATACAGAACAAATCTTACCTGAAACAGAAGTTTAGCCCGAGTTAGTGCTTTTGTGCTTTGTACAGGTTCTAGTAATGTTTTTCACTTCAAATAAGGACATACTATTTGCATTACAGCAATCTGAAGAGTAGCCAGCAGAGACTGTCTGTGGCGCAGAACATAAATATGATAAAAAATATGATCTTGTCTTTTCTAGGTTTTAAACCCCTCAGATCAGGAACTATCAACCAAACCAGGAAGAATGCACAAGAAGAGAGAAGCTGGCACTAGCAAGTCCCAGCCCCTTCCCATGGAGAAGATAAAGGTCAGATTGCACATATTGAGGAATAAAAATGGCAAATGAGACCAAAGGTAAATGAGGGTCTTTCAGTGAGAAAAAGCCTGTTGCCAGTCAGATAAACAGAGGAGCACTGAAACAAGTGACAATGCAGTGCTGCTAGCAAGCAAAGGAACATGGAGAGGTACTGAGCAGCATGCAAAAGGGAGGAGCATCAGGAACCAGGATCAGCTCACCCCAGAAAATATAAACCAACTTACATTTTACAGGGTGCTGCTATTTCATCCCATAAATGAAGTGTCTCTTAAAGGGCACAGTCAGTAGCACCCCAGTAATCAGCAGGAAGACAGAAAACTGCGCTTGAACAAGAGGCTGAAACATTGCCTGCTGCTTTGAGGCTGTGGGTTTGGTACAAAGGTTTGTCATTTACCCTTCCACAGGTAGGAAGCAGGGAGCCCTTGACAGCTGCAAACTCATAGCACTGCAGTAAACAGGTTTCGCTCCAGCAAGGGTTACCATTTTTATTTGCAAAGCTAAATACTGGTGCCATCTGGGCTTTGTGTGACAGAGCAGAGCAGATGCTGCATAGGTGAAGGGAAACACACAACCTTATGCTGACTGTTTTCCACTCTGTTTAGTACAGTTTGTCCCCATCTCTCCTGGCTGTAGTCCTGCTGTGCATCCAGCCAAAAAATGCATTAACCATGCAAAAAATCAGACACGCTTTTATCAGCCTTGTGCTGGCTAAGGTAAATTCAGTCAAAGTCTTGGCGGGTCCAAACACTCCATATGCCTATTAGATCTCCTACAGAGCGCTCACTCTTGTGCCATACCTGGCTACTGGGCAGATACCAGTGGACAGAGCTATGCACAGTGTGGTTAAGACTACATGGCTCAATGCCATCTCCAGAACTAATGGGATGGTGAGAGAGAGGGGTAAATGGCAGACAGCATGCTGCTCAGAACCAGCAAGTGAGGAAACACCATTCATAGGGAACCCTTGCCTTGTTCTGCTTGTGGGGTGCTGTCTTGTGTGTCACAAAGGGAATTAAATCCTCAGAGTCATTTACAAGCAACATGCAGCCAAGCCACAGCATCTCCTCAGTCAGGACTCCAGTCTTTATTCTTTACAAGAGAAAATAGAAAAGAGAAACTCAGCACTACTGACTACAACAATATTTGAGAGGCTATCAGAGTGAACTTTAAGTAAAAAAAAAAAAAAAGGAGTAAATAATTTCTTTGCTGAAGCAGAAGAATAAAAAGCAAGAAACCAATCTGTCTGTAGTATAATGTTAGTCTTGAAGTGTACCCTGGCACAGCAAGGAGTTTCCTTAAAATACAGCTTAGAAATGGGAAGTGGAGCTGAAATTATGCATCAAAGATTCATTACTTCCATCAGAGAGCATAAGCATGCAGTAATGCATGTGTCCTGAGATTTACTTCCATTTGTTTTGAGAAAGTTTGGCATGCCTATTGTCGAGATGAAAAAGCTGGACATGCTAATGAAAGTTCACTAACCTGGGAGGAAATCTCCATGTTTATCATTCCTGTGCCATCAGAACATGTCACCTAACTTGGAATACGGGTAAAAAAGGTACACCACATTAGTGAGCCACAGACCTTGTGCCCTACGAGCTGCCCGTATCATGGCAGGCACCACTGAAAGTTGAAGAGGGAAATATGGAAGGGAAGCACTGTGCTCCCCACGTGCTACTACGCCGTCCCAAGTTTGCAGAGCACAAGAGGAGAGGAGCACAAAGCACGAGGAGCCTCCAAATCTCATGCAACTGCGTCAGAGCTGAAGAACTGCCTATAGCAAAAGTGGCTGTGAGGTGGAAATGTCACATCGAGCTGCCATGGGTCCGGAGTAAACACCTGGGCTCTAGCACAGACTCTTTTGCAACTGCGGGTAATTTGCACAGGTCAGGATTTGTTGTCCAAAAGTGAGCGAGTAGTCCCTGGTCTCTGCAGGCTGTACAGGTACAAGGGCTGCCCCTGGAGCACAGCTTGTGCTGCTGTCACTAGAACAGCCACTGCAGCATGCTCAGTGGCAGCTGGGTGTGGCTCTGCAGTAAAACCAACAATCAGAATCAGTGCTCTTCAGTCAGCAGACTAACTGGGAGAATCTATTAAAAAAGCCATCACCCTTCAGCAGAGCAACAAGAGACATAAAAACTCTTCTGCAGTGACAATATGTGGGATGATTAGTATGGGAAGGGGTAGAATTTCTCAGTATTATTATATGCCATTAACTTTCAAATCTCATTGAGAGTGCTTTGATACACTTCTGTTTGTAGCAATGAAGCCTGAAACTTTATGATGCCATCTCTGAGCATCCAAGAACCTTCACATTTACTGAATTGAGTTCCAGTGAGTTGGCAAGACTGGAAGTGCTCAAAGCCATTATTTTGAACAGCCTGAATGATGTCCATCAAAGCAAACATCCTGAAAGCACTCCTTTTGAGGCACTTGTTGAACACGATCATCTCAAAACGTCAGATTCCATCTCATTTACATAATTTGACAGCTTCCAAGAAGACACCTTGATGAGCATCACATTCAAGTGTCAAGATGTGCAGAGAAAAAGTGCCAAACAAAAGTTAAATCCGAGCAAGTCGTATCAGCTATTAGGTATTATAACACAGTCACAATCAGAGAAGATTCTTCACTTAAATGGAAAATAAAGTGTGCACCCCCGAGTCCAGCTCCCATGTTTCTTACCAGCAACATTCCCCCACTCACCAAACCCAGAAGGCAGGCACACGTACAGCACACGGCAGCATGTGTTGGTGTTGGGTGAACACCCCAAGACCACCGCAACCGAGCTCCTGGAGATGCCACTTCTGATTTCTCATGGCAGCCACTGGAAGTTAGGAGCCTTCAGTATCTTCAGATTACAACTTTGATGCCATATGTTGCGCATCTGAATCTCTAAATGCAAAGATCCTTTAAAAAATCTTGGCCTTGATTTGCATACGCTTCAGTTCTGTCATTACACCGCAGAACAAAATACTCTGCGTGCTTTATATAGGGGCTTGAGGCTTACTGTGTGTTTGTGGTATGCTTTGAGATCCTCTGATAGGAGGTGTTACCTAAATACGAGTAATTCAATGCGTAAGTGTCTAGAATTCCCAGTGGACATCTGCACTCGAGCCCTGCTGCCATCACAAACGGAAAACATTTGGAATCCTTAATGTGATTTTTAATGGACATATGTTCATAACACAGTGCCACCAATTTGGCATATTTAGTGTCTTCTCTAGAGAAGCCCACAGTTTGTATAGCAAGATTGTGGGAGGTTAGGATTGCAGTGTGAGAAAATTTGCACAACACCTGCCTGCCTATAATTTAATTGGCAGAATCTAATGCTCTGGGTTTGGAGATTTTTTTCTCTGCTCCAAACTGCAGAGGCACGAGGACTAATCCTTCACTGCTACAGTGTCAGCTTGAAGCTTTTATTCAGACTTCAGTTGTGCTGCAGTATGATCATTTCCCGGTCCTGTCTTTTTTCCCCCCTCCAATCTGAAGCATTGCTGTTTTACTCTCCGTTGATTATTTCTATGTATAACGACTCTTATGGGACCACCAGCAAAGTCTGTGATTATTGCTGCTGGAAAAAAAAATCTTCTCAGTTTTTCAGAAGGATGTGCCACGTTTTATTTCACTGAAGTACTTAATGACGTATTTTAACATGAAAACACTTGGGCAAAATATTTCTGCTCACAAACACCACTGGCATTATTATATTGGCTCTGATTGTACCTTAGCTTACAGCAGAGCCCCTTCTGAAGCAATCTCCAGCACCTCTTATCCTAACAGACTTTTGTTTTCCTTTTCAGGAATGCTTGGCCTTGCTGTGCAGCAAGGGCAGCCCCTCTTACTTCACTATTTTTTTTCCCCTTTGCATTTACAACACACAATAAAAGGCTTTGCAGGAGAGATAGAGGATATGGTCCCAGGGGAAGCACTCCCATGGCCGCTGAGCACCGTGCTCGTGATGTTCAGCCCCGCTGTGCCTGCAGCTCAGAGTGCAGCTCGGGGCTGCTCAGGCAGACCTGGTTCTTTGGGGCTTGCAGCTCTGCTGTCTGTGTCAGTGAGAACCTGGGGGGAAACACCTCACTGAACGCACGAATCTTGGATCCCTAAATTCACTGTTCTGTGAGCTATTATTGACAACAATAGAACTGATATAAAAAATGCCACAGTTTAGCATTGCTGGGACTCAGTGGAAGCAGAGTGCAATGAAATGGCAGTGGGGTTGTTTCTACATTTACCTTTCACTGAAATATGTCAGTCCTCACACAATGACACGAACATCAGCCTCTCTTGTGGGCATGATGGTTTAAAATGGAGCTGCAGATGGCAAGGAGCTGGCAGACAGGCAGAGCCAGGAGCAGTTAGAGGAGACCTGGCAGGGGCTGAGCTCACCCCCTCATCTCCAGAGTAACGGGCATAGTAATGGCCATTGGCATCATTCACTGCCACAACGGCTAAGGATTTGTACACATGTATTTATACCTAAATGTTGTGTAGCGCACTTCACCCTGACGTTGGTTTTGTGCCTTATCATTAGGTACTAATTTAAGCACAGGCTAACATCTTATTACACCCAAAGGACACCCAATAAAATAACAAATAAGTATTCTGGGGGGGGATAATTGCTGAGGCAGTGGGTGACCTGCCTCTTCTGCGAGTTGTAGAGACAGATAAAAACTCCTCAGCTTGCATTAATCTAAAGTGAGCCACAACCAAAAAGTCTCCAGCGCTGTAGGTAGCTGAGCATTTAGATTTACACCGTGTGCTTTTTCAGAATCACACAGATAAAAAAAAGACCTCCAGGCAGGCACATAACACAGTTCTTCAGGCCCATCAGAGCTCAGCACAGAACTTTATCCACAGGGCAGGCAAAGCAAACACACCTTGGCCGAGCTCCCTCTTCCCGGGCAGTGCAGTGCCAGCTGCTGGGTTGCGCCAGCTCCTTGTTCCAGGTTGTACCCAACCTTTTCCACACACCGAGACGCTGTGACGCTTTTGGTTTCAAAGCTAATCTGCATCAAAGTTTGGTTAAACTGCATCCAAGTTTTGTAACTGCTCCAAACCCAGGGACTCAGAACCACCGCTCTCAGCATTCATTAATCGGACCTGTTCAATGATTACCTCGCCAGGGCTGTTGACAACTCCGCACGATGACAATGTGTCAGTGGCAGTGCTCCAAAACACAACCAGTGGTGATGTAAAGGACAAGCCTCCCTCACCTCACCCAGTGGGATGGACACCACAGACAATACTTAAGGAAGGAGAACACCACCTCAGAAACCAACGAGCGCTCCAAAGCAAGCGAGACACCATCAGCCGAAAGGGAGGAAATCCTCACTGACTTCCATCCAACTCAACAGTAAGTACAATGTTTTCTTATGCATTTTTTCCAGTGTGAGATTAGCAGTGATTAAGATTCTTCGTGTTGATTTTTAGGCAGAACTATAAAATTAAGCCTACTACAAATTCTGGTCTTGCATTCGGCATCATTAATGGCAGAATATCATAGTATGCTAACAGACATGATATATTTGATTTTAGATTGTGACCAGGATTTCAAAGCCCTCAACAAGACTCAGTGCAGGCTGTAGTAATGCCCCCAGAGCTGAAAGCTGAGGTCAACGTCATGCCCAAGGTTATCCAGGGGGACTTGGAGAGCCTGCCTCCACAAGTGAGGGAGTTCATTGAAAGCAATGCCAAGCTGTGCCAGCCCGAGAGCATTCATATCTGTGATGGCTCAGAAGAAGAAAACAAAAAAATTCTGGACATCATGGTGGAGCAAGGCATGATCAAGAAGCTGAGCAAGTATGAGAACTGGTGAGTAGCAGAAAAGGGGGGAAAGGAGCATCTCAGAAAAGCAGTGTGTGTTTTCCGTTGTGTTTACATTTTAAACTGTTCATAACTCTTCAATGTTTGTTTTCCATGAACACTTTGGCACTGTAGTTTACGTAGTTAAAGTGCTTGAGGACAGCAAACTTTTCCTGTAAAAACTAACAAAACATAGGAACATCAATGGTGTATTGTCTCTATTTATTAGTTACTTAAATCAGGGAACTGAAATCATGTCATGAGACTTATGTAACTAATCATTAGGAATGGCTGAATGTTATTTAGCAAATACGTCTTTTGAAGAATTCTGCTATTTTAGTCAATTAGTTTATTCATCAAATACTTTTTTTGTGGCATTCAAATAGATCTGTGGGAGTTCAAATCGTATTCAGTAGAGGCATTATTCACATCATGCCGACGAGCTCTGACTGTAATGTATTCAGCAAATACTTTTTTCGAATATTTCACCGTCTCTCCCAACTAACCCAACATGAAAGGAGAATATTAACAACAAGTATATGCTAAGGAATCATGTGCCAACCAAGAAACCTTCGTGGAAGAAGTCTGCAAAGACTTTTGAATAACTAAGTGGAGGAATTTGGCAATCTGTTTGCAGACTATTTGGGAGAGAAAAGGGCAAGATTCACCAGATAAATTATTCATTGTTAATTATATGCTTAGCTGTAGTGATGATGGTTATGACAGCCCAGCTAGAACATTTTTATACTCGTGGAAAATTTCTATGCACAGAGGTGAAAATGTAAAACAATCCTTGCTATCGTAAATAAATGGCAAAAATTTTTAGAGGGGAAAAAAAGAATTCTGTTTAGTGAACTCCTTCACTGGTTATGACACAATTATAGTCAGTATTTCTTTTGTGATGCCTCCACCTTAAGAGGACACTGCCAATCCACAAGGCTGGATTCTCATCCTGCAGGCATTTTGACCAGCACGTAGTGTACTTGCTTGGCATCCACTCTGCTTGAGGCACCACTTTGTGGATCCCACACATAACAACTGTATACTGATGAGAAGGAGAACTAAACAAGATTCTTAACTTCCCTCTCAAAGTCAGCAACAGAAAATAAAGCCAAGATAAGAGGCAAAGGAATATTAACATGTAACCAGAATTTCCCAGGCCATATAATTTGTTATTCATACTGCAAAGCCTTGAAGCAATTTGTATGAGAGAATGCATCTAAGTTTTGATATTTGTCTCAGTTATACTGGCTCTGTCACTTTAGCTTCAGTCTTATAAAACACTTTATAAGTGTTTTATAAGACTGAAGCTTTTTTATAAACCTTTTTTGCTAAAGAGTTCCTAGCAGAAGGGTGAAAAAAGTGGGTGAAAAGTGTTGTATCGATCTTTTTTTTCCTGATAATTAATATTGATTTTCCTGATTTACATTGAAATGCAGCTGGTTGGCTCTCACTAACCCAAGAGATGTAGCAAGAATTGAGAGCAAAACTGTCATTATCACTCAGGAACAGAGAGATACCATTCCAATCCCTAAAAGTGGAACTAGCCAGCTGGGTCACTGGATGTCTGAAGAGGATTTTGAGAAAGCTTTCAATACCAGGTTCCCAGGCTGCATGCAAGGTGGGTGAGAAAGGAAGGATGACACTGTCTTTTTAGGATTACTGAAAGACTAATAATTATTAATCTGATACTTAATAAAAGAAATGTTAGCTGAAGGCTTAGGTGCTGACCCCAAGGGCAGTCCTCAGCCTCTCTCCAGGAGAGAATTCATTTTCTTCATGAAGAGGAGCACAGTATGGTAGGAAAATTCAGGTGCTTTCTTCAAGTCCCGCAGCACCTCAGCAGCCGATATAAAGTGAGGTGAGAAAAGAGAGGATCCCCAACCCCAGCATTCACTTCAGTTGCAGCAGTTTACACCATCAGAGAAGCCTGCACTCACCTCTCTTACTGGCTAGACATTTTGTCTGAATAGCTGCTTTCAGCATTTAAGATAAAACTTCTTGCTATGTGATCTGACTAACATAAAGTTAGATGTTTAAACATCAGAGACACCCACAAGACAAACAGCTTTTAGAGGAGTGAGAAACAACCTCCACATCAATAACAGCTTATTTCAAAAGTTCCCTGGCTTGCTCTTTGTCACGTAGCATCCTTGCTCCTGTCTCCATTCTACAGGACGCACGATGTACGTCATCCCCTTCAGCATGGGGCCCATCGGATCTCCTTTGTCCAAGATTGGGATTGAGCTGACAGATTCTCCATATGTGGTGGCTAGCATGAGGATCATGACACGGATGGGAACAGCTGTTCTGAAAGCCCTGAGTGATGGAGAGTTTGTGAAATGCCTTCACTCAGTTGGATGTCCTCTACCACTAAAAGGTAGGGAAGATTTAAACGTGTTGTCCCTGGAAGTACTTGGGCATGTTTTAGAGCTGGCTGCATATTTTCAGCACATAGCAAATGCTCATCATTGAAGACTGGGGTGGTTTGTGTAATAGCACCAGGTTCAAAAGTCAATTAAAGGAATCAAAGCTCAATGGGAGTTTCATGGAAAGGAGATTATTATCCCGAGTATTTACTAGGGGGTTTCCTTTGAAGCATCTGGTATGGGTTGCTGTCGATGTCTCGATGCTGATGAAGCATCACAGTCTGATCCAGAATGGAAATTACTGCATTCATGAGCACAACATTCTGTTCTGCAGAACCATTAATCAACAACTGGCCATGCAACCCAGAGTTAACACTGATTGCTCATCTCCCGGATCGCAGAGAGATCATTTCGTTTGGCAGTGGATACGGAGGGAACTCCTTACTGGGGAAAAAATGCTTTGCTCTCAGAATTGCCAGCAGAATTGCCAAGGAAGAGGGCTGGCTAGCAGAGCACATGCTGGTAAGAGCTGTTGAGTCGTGATCTGTGTTTGAGCAACCATCAAACCTGAAGTTAGATCAACGTAAAAACAATCACATCTTGGGATCAAGAAAGTGACAGACTCATGTGAATAGTCCTATCATCTTACGTATGCAAGTTTAAGTACCAAACATTTTGAAGCAATACCTATAAAATAGAGAACCACAAAGGATTAGCCACTTCAGATGGTGGTTACTTGTAGATCCATGCATACAGATCCATGCACTTGAGCAAAGCCTAAGTGTAATCACTAAGATTTCTGCAATGCTGTCATTTAAATATTCTACTACCATAAAATACCCCGATAAAAAGAATTTCAAAGTGCTTGATTGAAAGGAGAAATGTCAGCATACTGTGAGAAGTACAGAAGTGTCACACCTAAAGTGTGCTCACCCCATACCCATTTTACAGTAAAAAAAATATTGCCAGTTTTTCTTCTGTCTCAGCTGAGAAACACAGCTATATACAGTTTGCATATTTCTAATTGGGAAAATATATGATTCAAACATCTTTTCATATGTGACATTTCTAAAAATATGAGGTCTGCTTTCACATCATCTAAGGGCAAGAAGAGTGGATTCTTTGATGAATTAAATACTGCCTGTGTTATTTGCCAGCTACATAACATGCTGCTTCTTCTGTAGGAAGAATTTTGCATAATCAAATGTTTTACCATTAGCACTTGCAGGAAGACAATCTTGAAAATGAAAAATGCAAGAAGAACGAACCATATTTAACAATTGCTTTTGATTTTCAACAGATCCTGGGAATTACAAACCCAGAAGGTGAGAAGAAGTATTTTGCTGCAGCATTCCCGAGTGCATGCGGAAAAACTAACTTGGCCATGATGAACCCAAGCCTGCCAGGATGGAAGATTGAATGTGTGGGTGATGATATTGCCTGGATGAAATTTGATGAACAAGGTATGGAACTGAAATTAGTCCGGTGTGCTTTTGGAGTCAGCAAGACTTGCTAAAAGTTCTGGAGAGAATTAAAACACTTGCATTTACTTCTATTTTTTCATTTAACTTTCAGGCAACTTGAGGGCAATCAATCCAGAAAATGGCTTCTTTGGTGTTGCCCCTGGAACCTCAGTCAAAACAAACCCCAATGCTATTAAAACCATATTCAAGAACACCATCTTTACCAATGTAGCTGAAACCAGTGACGGGGGTGTCTACTGGGAAGGCATCGATGAGCCATTACCACCAGGAGTAACTCTGACTTCATGGAAGAATAAGGATTGGACCCCAGATAATGGTAACCTGGCCCTATGCCACATTTTGTCTTATCTTTCTCTACCAAATTCAAGTTCCATCTGTCACTGTGACCCTCTCATCATATTCTGTACAGGGGAACCTTGTGCTCATCCCAACTCACGGTTCTGCACTCCAGCCAGCCAGTGCCCCATCATGGACCCTGCGTGGGAATCACCCGAGGGTGTGCCCATTGAGGGGATAATATTTGGAGGCCGCAGACCTGCAGGTAAGAGAAGTAGAAGCCACACAGCAAGTCTGAAGTGCTCACCACAGAAGGGATGAAACAGAGCTGAGCACAGACACAAATTTTGCTATCGCAGTAGCAGAAGCAAGGAGATAACCACGTTAGTTTAACTTCTCCATGTTAGCCTTTCACACACACGAGTAAATTGTTAGATGTTAACTCAAAACAGTTACTGAAAAGAGAGGACTGGAGTGTGGAAAGAGATCAGGACACAGTACCTTGGGTAGAAGAGGCATAGCAAATTATTTATCTCAAATCACTTAGTCTAACTAGTTCAGGTAGGAAATGATTAGAAATTTAAACTGGTTGTAGACAGTTTACAGGCAAGGAAGTTAAATAAACTGTCTGTTAAAGACCACCTAAAGCTGAAAAACAAACAGAAGTTATGCTAGGCCTGAATGTAACATCACGATCACAACCATGGGACCAGAATCCATTTCCAGTAAAATCTGCTGTGAATTCAGATATCTCCCAGCTGATGTGTTCAGAAATCAGTAACTAGTTTTGAAAACATTCATATACATTGCTCTAAGAAGGCAGAGAATTACCCAAGTTAAAAATCAACAAGAAAAATTAGGATAAATTACATAGTAACTGGCATACAGCAATATCTCAGCAAAACCTGTCATAAAAATGTTTCTGGACTGCTAATTACTGAAGTGACTTTGTTCTTTACAGGTGTGCCTCTTGTATATGAGGCCTTTAACTGGCAGCACGGAGTATTTATAGGAGCAGTTATGAGATCTGAAGCAACAGCAGCTGCTGAGCACAAAGGTAAATCAAAATCTAGTCTGTCTATCTGTACTACAAGCAATCTCTGGAGAGCCTGCTCTGTCCCCCCCTCTGCTCTTTCACATTTAAATCCTGGCAGCTAATTTTGCAACCTGTGCATTTTTACATCAGAAAATATTTATACTGGAATTAACAGCCAGATTCTCCTTAAAAGACAAATTATGCAAAATAATCCCCTAGGTGGCAAGCATACAGAACAGAGTGCAATCATGGTGTTGCCAGAAGAGCTGATATGGAGTTCGCGTTACAGTCTGGGATAACGAAACTTAAATGTTCTGTTCTGCTAGTGCTCAGCAAAAATAAATGAGTAATGAAGGCCAGCTCTCAAGGACCTTAAACTGTCTGACCTGAGATTTAAGAAATTTACTTCCCAGCGATTGCAAAGATTAATTTAATTTGTACTTCAAGGCTCATGTTTGCACTGTTTCTCAAAGTTCTGTGGTTCACATGCAGAGCAGTGCCAGAGGGTCCTGGGTATTAAATATTGGGAGGAACTGAAACTTTGTGCTTCAGAATAAACGTTCTCCATTTGTGTTTTGAACAGGAAAAATTATTATGCACGATCCGTTTGCCATGAGACCTTTCTTTGGCTACAATTTTGGCAAATACTTAGCACACTGGCTTAGCATGGCACACCGCCCAGCAGCAAAACTACCAAGGATCTTTCATGTTAATTGGTTCCGGAAAGACAGCCAAGGGAAATTCCTGTGGCCTGGCTACGGAGAGAATTCCCGTGTGCTGGAGTGGATGTTCAACAGAATTCAAGGAAAAGCCTCTGCCAAGTCAACTGCCATAGGTTACATCCCTGCTGACACTGCTTTGAACTTGAAGGGTTTAGAAGACATCAACTTAACTGAACTGTTTAATATCTCCAAAGAGTTCTGGGAAAAGGAGGTGGAAGAAATCAAACAGTACTTCGAAGGGCAAGTTAGTGCTGACCTTCCCTACGAAATAGAAAGAGAAATGCTTGCCTTGGAGATGAGAATAAAACAGTTGTAGCTGATCAGAAACACAATCTACACATCCTGTAACAGGACAGAAGAATTTTAGCAAAGCACAGCAGCACACTGATGAGCCAGGGTTACAGTGAAAAGTAGGTCTCAGTTTATGGTTAGACTACAGATAAGGGCACCCTAGAATAACTCCAGACCTAGTGATTTATGACTACATCAGTTGTGCACTGTTGAGCAGCTGTGGGAATCTGTGAGCACGCTATCTTCAAAACTGTCACCTGTCACTCACATGCACAGTTCTGCACATTCCTGTGATGTACACTGCTTGCTGACAGCTCTGTAGATGCAATCCAACCTGCAAGGTGTAGCACATCACAACTGCACGCAAACCACGAGAGCCACAGATTAATTTTGTTCTTCAAATTTCAGCAGCATCACTTACAGGAGAGAATGAAAAATAGATGTTGTATATATGTATTATCTAAGCATGTTTCATGACTTAAATATTTTGTAGAAAAATAATGTTGTAACTTTTATCAGAGTGAAAGATGACTTTGTATTACTAACGCATATTTAAGATATTGCTATTATATACGGCTCACGTTCCTGTGATTTCCAGATGTTTTACATGGCTTATTCTTTAAACTATTGAAATAAAAGTTTATATAAAACGTGACCTAACTGCCAGTATTCTGTTTATAAAACTACGTGCCAAGAAATTGGGCCTCCTGACAATACCACGGCTCAGAGACAAGTTCACAAGTCAGATGTTGACTAGCACTGATCTGCTACTCTTAAGCAAAATAATTTAAACCACTGCTTTCCTTGCAGCCTTTGTTCAAGCCAAAGGAATGACACAAATTATGACAGCAGCTGAGAGCAGCCATCCAGCTAGATGTGTGCTCTCCATAACTGGGCATTATTAGCTGCTTCAGACCTCTGTAAAGTAAACTGCCCTCTAGGAAAGTCCCGTATTAGGATGCTGCTCATTTGCTGAGCTCCTCGGGTTTGCCTCTGTTCCACAGCACCTTGGCTTCTGCAAAAAGAACTCGCAGAACTGCTGAAGCAAAGACAGCCTGCGAAAAGCTTTCCAGATTAGGTGAGGTGTCTGAAGCCTTAAAGCTCGGGCTGAAAGGGCTCCAGATCAGTTTCCTTGCAGATCAAGACTCTAAAACCACCCCACGTTCTCCCACTTTAAGATATCCTTTACGTGCTTCTCACATCCCTGGCAGGTAACGTGCTTTTTCACTTTGAATGCTTGATCTCCCAAAATACATAGCAAATATTTGCTTAGCAAAAAGAAAATCATTTACATTGTGTAATAAGCCTTTTTATAGACCCTGCTTCCTCCCAGAACAAACAGTATCAGAGCTGGTCAACAGATGCCCTTCCAAGTTTGCTAGGAGAGGTCACACAGCCCAAAAAGCCACTGACTGCCTCCTGACTTCAACCATAGGAGTTAACTCAAACATTACCAACTCTGAATCGAGTAATACAGTATAAGTCGATAGCTAGGTCACACAAAACATAGACAACAGAAAGCTGTGAGGGAAGCAGAGGAGTGCTGTGATTGTCGGCCTGTCTGCTGCTCAGTAACACATCTTCATGGGTGTAAGGCTCCTGAATGCCACCTTTAACCTCTATGCTCCTGAATGGGCTCCAGGTTCAAATCAGTCACTCAGTCAAGGTGGAAGACTCAACGCAGCTAACAGTCACTCCTCTGTGACACAAGGCGTGCCATCATATGTATAAAACAGAGCCGTTCAGAATTCTGTCGTTGGTTGAATGGGTCCATTCTCAAACTGCTTTGGCTGTATGGGAGCTGCCATTTGGGTAAGACTGAGGGAGGAGATCTCAGAAAATCCATTGTGGTAATGTCAGAGAGAATGTCCTCAAACATTGCTCAGAGTGATGAGCATGTAAACCATTCCTGCAGCTACAGAAAACGGGGAATATCTGCTGTCCTCTTAAGGTTGAGAACAAGAAAATAACTTCTTATGTGAATCATTCAACAGCTCCTTTGTATGTAAATGTATCTGTAACCTATCAGCATCTATGGGGAGTACAATTTACATCTTGAATGATCACAGTGTTTAGTATTGGCAGAGAAAATGTTTAAAAAAGAGAAGGCGGAGGTTTAAAATTTAGAAACTCAGTCAACCGAGCCAGATTGTGATCTCAGCTTCTCTCCCTCCAACAAATACTATGCTCCGTAAAAACAAAATGAATTGGAATGAAATGCTTTTAAATTGAAATTTGGAATTTCCCCTGATTTTCTAAAGAAAGAGGGGAAGGCAACAAATGCAATAAACTTCAACAAATTAGTAGAGAAATATAAAACTTCCCCTATTAAATGAGATTCAGAGAAAGGAAACACAGAAAGACTAACACATGAAGAGTACAGAGCCATAACATTTGCAACAGCTGTGTTATGAAATGCACTTGGTATTCTGGGAAGCAAGAAACAAAATACTTTGTTAGAACACTTGTGGATGTACCAGTGGCTGACGAGAAGAGACACAAAGTCAGAATCACACTCTAACCACGAATACTTCTGGGGACATGGGCTGATACCTTACTTCTGTCATGATTTCCCAAAAGCAGATGGCACAGTGATGGACACGCCGTGCCCACAGAGGCCCTGCTCAGTGCTACCAAGTTCGTGCAGCCCCTTTAACTCCCAGGTCTTAGTGCCAAGTACTCACATTAGCACAGACAGATGTGCACAGCTCAGACCCAGGCCTTGGTCCAACCTCTGCACAGGTTGAGAAGTCCCTGAGTCCGGTGCCTTGCTTTGGACTCCTTTCGAAGCATTTACAAGGTCAGATTTTCAACTGCATTTTTGTCTCATTCCTTCAAAACCCTTTCTCAGGTTCCAATCCCTCTCATAATTAGTCCGAGTACATAATATATCAACACACCTCTGGCCTGTCAACATGAATGAACGCTACACCAAATAGAGAAGTAAAACTGGGAGGCAGCTTCCAGCTTGCTGCAGAGCTCTTCCTCAGAAAAAAGCAAAATCCCACTTCAAATCTCACAACTCTGTGCTGAGAGGGCTATTTTCAGGGAAGGAAGTAAAATTCAGAGAAAAGGCATTCATGCTGTAGGAAATACTGTTTTCCAAAAACCTTGGCTACCATAGTAACATGATTTATTCCATACTTGTGGCAGCATAGTCAATTAGCTCCCTCACTGAAGACACTTATTGTGACAACAGACATACCTGGCTGCAAGACTACTAAAAAGCTGCTCACGAATGGCAAAGCAGTGCACCCTAAATTCCAAGTTAGTGATCATTATTGGCGATCATGGAGGACATTCCTGGCAGTGCTTTAACCTCAGCAGTACAAAAGGGCACATTCATCAAACCAGTGCTGGCACACCTCAGTCAGCAAGACTCCAGAACGCATCCCACCACATCTGCGAATCTCCACGTGGAACAGCTAGGTGTGAAAAAAGGAGCGGGAGAAAATGAATTGCTATCGTACATCTTCTTGCTTTCTGAGGCCATCACAGATCTAAGTTTCACCTGAAGAGCTCTAATAGAGAAGGATACACCAATATGCAAAATGTAGGCTATTCTGATCATTGCAAACACGATTTCTTTGTTGTATAAGGACGTGCAGAATTGCCCCGTGCTGCCCCTGCACACACAGAAGGCTTTCCCTGCCCTTTGCCACCGCCAGTGGCACTGAGGCACTGCCTCTGCTCCTCATCACTGCCCTCCCCACCCTTGCCATGCCTTTACTCCAGTGTAAATGTGAGCAGCCAGATCACTGACATTACTTGACTACAGCTCTTGTTCAGTCAATAAGCTGCTAGCAGGACTGTTCCAAACACACACCCCAGAAATGCTTTTTGTATCTTCCTTGGAAATGTCAGATACTGACCACTGAGGGAAAAAAAAGAGAAGAAAACATCTGTTATAATCCTCCCAAAGGAACGTATAAAAGCTTTAGAGTCATTTTTGCACAGCCCAGCATTCATCTAAAATAACCTTTTGTAAAGCTGCAGTTTGTTGCTGATAGTTTAAGTACCAGTGGTTGTTCTTGTTCGTACAAAGCACCACAATGGCACTTCCCAAGTGGAGGTGCCCAAGGAAGGGCCTTTCCCAAAAATTAGATCCTAATAAACAACCTTGCTCCAGGCCAAACGAAGCTCACCTTCTACGAGGTGGACAGGACAGCCATCAGCCCCCACTAATGCTGCCAAAGCACTGTGATTCTGTACTTTTGCACCCAGAGCAGCCCAGCTCTCCCAGGAATGATTCCTACTGGCACAAGGGTGGGAAGACCTAAGCAAACCTTCCAGAGGTGACAGTACAGTGCCCTGACTCTGGTAGAGAATCTGACTCGTGGACTCTGACATACGTTAGTGCCTACTTTCCTTCTCCTACAGACCATTCAAGTATGATCTCATTAAAGCAAGCATGCCTGAACCATCCTTCCATCTCAGGCTGGATTACCTCAGTACTAAATAACAAGTTTGTGAAGGGCCATGGTGCCAGAGAAGGAGGAGGGCAGAGCCTCCAATGACCAGAAATCGGGGTTTGGTTTTGGACATTTGTTCTGTTTTGTCCTTGGAGCTGTAGAGCCTACCAACAGTTACTTGAAGCTCCAGGAGTAGCCAAAGGGAAAAAAAAAATGCTATAAATTTAAGTAGGATAGCAGCTTGGAAATAGAGGGGGAAGATGTTTGATAACTATGAGTCTTAGAGTACAAAAACAGTATCCCTCCGACACTGGTAAGTAGAAGCAGGCCTCAGACTTCATGGAGTTTTCTTGGACTTTATAGCAGCAAGACAGAAAGCTGGCCCCGTTTCATCATAGCTATCTGCACTCAGGCACCCCTCCACCCCTGAAGGAGATTAGTAGTGATAATGCATCTGGTACCTGCCCCAGCAATAACAGATCTATGTGGAGAAGATTACAAGAAATTGTTTGGACTCCTGCCCAGTCCTAGAAGTCCTACCAACCATTTCCACAAGTCCTGTCGGTTTTTATGGCTTGTCTCTCAAGCAGGCTGCTGAAACCTACATGAAGGAGAGACTTTAAAAAGATTTTTGCAGACATTTATTTCTGGCCAAATTATGATTGCTTGGAGGAAAAAAGAAGCCACCATACAAATCTTGTTAGAGACTTCAGCAGGAACTCACAAACCCATGCAGAACTGAGATAAGCTAAAAAAAGCAAGAGCATCCAGGAAGGGAAGACAGACCAGCCAGCCAAATGCAGCTCTAATTCCAACCCGTGACAGACCCCTGGGGCAGCTCCAAAGCCACTTAGCACAGGCGTGGAGCGGGGCCAGGAGGAGATGCTGGCACCAAAAGAGCAGCTCTAGCAAGTCTAGCGCACAGCTCTGCGAGGGGACAGGCTGAGATGGGCTCAGACCCCAGCACTGCACAGCCCCCACCTGCACAGTGCTCTGAGTGATGGCTCTGGGGTCAGCGTGGGCCTCACGCTCCCTGCACAGAAGGGCACGCACTGCGTGTGAGCCTAGGAAACCAGAGCAACAGCACATCTGTTAACGACACAAAAACATGCTGGCAGCGCTCAGCACCGCTTGGCAGGGAAACCTGTATCAACTGTCTGCAGGCCAAGGTCTAAAGGGCAATCTGCCTCTGGAGATGGCTGCAGCTCTGAGGTGCAGCGTCCTGAAACTGAGCGGGTGCCCCCACAGCACACGGCCCCAGGGATGCTGCTCTGTGCCCCAGGAGGAGAGCACATGGAGCATCCCATGGAGCTCTCTCCCATATTGCAGTAACCTTAGGAAGCAGAAGCTGGAAGCTCCTTCTCTTCCTGATGCTGGGAAACAGGTCCCCACCTCCTGGTCCAGGCAACGCGCTGCAGGTGCTGGGGATGCAGAGGGAGGCCGGGGAGGACAGCTGCTCCCCCGACATTTATGGTGGTAATGACTCATTCCAAACCTCAAATGTCACTGCTAGGCAGAAGGAGAGCCGTGAATCTTCAGAAAACTTCCCCAAGCCATAATTTTCAGGCAGAGAATGAACATACATTGGAAGAAACACTCCAGCCATTGAGTGCCTCAGCAAAGCAGTTAATGAAGGCAGAGTCTCACGGCCAATGCAGCCCACTCTGTCTCAGGGCTGCTGAGCCCTTCTCCTGTTCCTCTTTCTCTCTGTTGCTCTGCTTATTGTTTGCTTCATTGTTAATCCCACCTAATTTAAGAATAGGAAATTGATTTCTTATGTATCCATTACAAACCAAATCATTTCTTTATTACAGCAAGGATCGTATTTCATAAGCAAGTCATGGAAAATTAAAACCATGCCTGTTGCTTTGATGAAATAAAGGAGAGAAACGCTGGAGGGAAGGCACTGACAGCTGGGGGCTGTCATGCAACCAGCAGTGCAGGTTAACTCTTTGCAGTACCCACTGCTCCTGCAGCTGCATTTTCCTCCCACAAACCCCCAGCAGTAGTGCTAAGCGCTCTATTACTGCTAAAACTCCAAAGTCCCTAACAGAGGGAGAGCAGGCCCTCAGAACAAAGCAGGGCAACGGTTTTAGTGCTGCAGATGATTTTGCTAACAGGTTTGAAGCGTGCCCGTGTGCCCAAGCAGAAGTTTCCCACTGACGTTAGGTGTCTGACAGTGCTGCTGCAATGCACACAACGCAGGAGCACACTCACCAGCATCGCAGCACACGTCGTTCCAGCAGGCAGAGGGAGAACCACCTTTGCCTGGGGTCAGACCTCACACGGGTTATGTCAGGACAGCAGGGCAGACCCACAGCTCGTTAGCAGCGCACTGTGACTTGGCACAGATGGGGAATTAAAACAAAATCCGTTGTATGCATCACCAGGGATTTATGGACTGCTCTATGAACCTCCCTGTGAAGAGGACAGGACATTGGTGCTCTGAGAAGTAATCCAGATAAGCACTGGGGCTAGTGGAGCATTGCAACATCCAACCCAAAGTTCATCAGCTCTGTCATTACCGTGCTGATCCCCAGGAGCTGCAGCCAAAGAAACAAAGCCTCTAATTTCCCTATCAGAAAGGAAAAGATCAGTGATGTACCGTTGCGCAGTACATTTTCAGTAGCGCATTATATAGAGATGTGGCTGTATCAGTGCTCTGTGCCTGAGGACAAGGGATGAGCAGAGCTGTGAGAAAAACCACACGAGAGAAGGGGGGCAGCTGGGATCGTCCTGGAGCAGCAGCCCATCTCTGGGAGCACACCCTTCTGATTTTCCTTCACTTTGGAATAAAACCTCCATTTTGAAGCAAGCAAGCAACCAAGATTCTGACCCACAGGCTGCATCCTTACTGAACTGCTTCACAGCTCAGGGCTTTGCTGATCTTCCTGGAAGCTAAGGCTGGTGAGACTGTCATACCAAAGCAATCCTTACACCAACAGAGAGGGCTGGAAACATTTCCACCTCACCCAGCCCTTCCCTTCCCTGGGAGGAGGCCAGGGCAGCACTTGTGTCCTAACAGCAGGCAGCTGCACTTGCCGGTTTGTTACAAAGAGCTTCCGAAGCAGCCAGCCAAAAAAGTCCTTTTAAAACTCTTTATGGTCCTTTTGTGCCGATGGTTCTCAGAACTGGAAAACAAACTTCATACGCCGCTGGGAGTGGAGGAAACAGGAGCCTTATAGGAACACCCCACGCTCACCCTTCCGCCCCCTACCAAAGGTTTATCTCCAACCACAACCCCAAGAGAAGCACGCTTAGTGCTGCCTGCTTGTCTCCTGGCTGCTGTTACATGGAATGAGCTCATAAAGACACCAAGAAACAGTCTGTGCCATTACTGCCAGCTGCTGCCACGCAGCTCCAAGACCAGCAGGAACGGCCCCTGGAAGATTCTGCTGTGCAAAAGCGTTTCAGTTCTCTGTTACAGGATGGGTGCCCTGCTGCTTCCCAGCCCGTCCCATCACCTCTTCCTCCAGCTTTGCCACAAGCTGGCTCTTCCCTATGGTTCCTATCAGCACGCTAAATGATTATCAAATACATTTTACAAATCATCTTCCAGAAGTTTCTTCTTTGGAAAATATCCTCCAGGAGTTTTGGCAAATATTTATTTCCATGATGTATTTGATAAAATAGTCCCCCCCAAAAATACCAGAAACACATATTTACACTCACCCAACAGAGCAGCCTCACCCCACTAATATCTTAATGGAGCCACTGAATGTTTTCATTAGCTGTGTTTGACACTGTGACAGCAACAATAACTGCCAGACAGAAATTGAGACAAGACACAGTAATTAGGTCAACCTTCAGGATAGAGATGTCATCACACGACATAAATGTACATTCTTTCCCACTGTCAAAGCTCCATAAGCTGTCTTTTTGCCATGGGCTGTCTGAGCAGGATAAAGATGTGGAAGCAACAAGGGTCATTTTTCCTTTCGCTATCCTTCACAGTTATCCTGTGTTTAATTGATCTGGATTAATTATTTAAGGTAAATTCAGCTTCCCTGACCTAATGGCAACATGTAAACTGATTAAGTTTACAAAGCCAGCAAAATGATCTGTGCAGTGAGACCAGCTCCCAGCACGTGTTATTGAGGCCAAGGGATCCCATGTCACTGCCAAGGACACAGCAGTGAGCACTGAGGTGTGCAGGGGTCCCTCTGGGAAGGGCTGAGCTGCCCCCTCCTCTCACACCTCTGGAAGGGGGTGGGGGCTTTCAAGGAGATTCCACTTCGTTTTGGTGCTGAACCTGGAAGTGGAAAAGCAGTGCCCTATTTGGACTGGTAAGCAACGCAGTAGAATTGATCCCTGGAGCAATGAACGTGCATCAGAAGGAAAATATCTGTTTGGGTATCTGCAGCATCCTCCAACTCTTCTGGCCAATTGCTAGGGCAGGTACACAAATAAATGGGAAGAAAACACTCCTCAGTGTGCTGGCTGCAGGGAAGCAATAGATAAGGCAGATAAGGCAGCAAGTGAAACTCCCCTGGTTGCAAACACAGCCTGGGTAAAGGCTGCTCAGCAACAACAGAGCACCTGGGTGCTCTAACCCCAAACCCTTTGAGGAGCGAGAATTCCCATGCCATGCTGCTGCCAGAGGCTCTCAAACCATCTCCCCACTCTTTACATAGAGATTCATGGATCCTTCATGAGGACGTATCACAAAAACTGGTGGAGGCTTCCTGCCCAACTGCTAGACTTTCACATCCCAGCGATTCCTTCCCTGTACTTATTGCTGTTCTGTTTTCTACTTCTGGGACCTAAGCAAGTCATCAAGCTTGGATTAAAGATGCCACAGAAGAATTCAAGCATAGACACAGCCAAACTTTGGTTTCCTATGAAACAAAACAAAAGGCTGCAATGAAGTAAGCACCTCAGCAGCTCTACAGCCACATACATGTGTTGCCAGAGGAGATGAAGGGAGATAAGACCACATCACCACTTCGTAAGAAGCATCCAAATCCAAACTGATTTTTCAGCAGTGTCTTTCCCCCACTCCAACTCAAGCAGAAATAGTGGGTAAGCTTAATTTAAAAAGATGTCTTAAGAAAGGACAGAAAAATTCCCTGGCAGGCCAGCAGGAAAGCATTTCCTTCCTGGGCTTTGTCCCAAGCTGTTAGACACTGACAGCTCTCTGTCCATGCACAGGGGCTGCAGCCCTCAGGTCTGATCCAGTGAGAGCTCAGCAAACTCTGCATTTGGTTTGAGCCAAATGTATGTGTATCTTAGGAGAACAATCAGTGCTGTGACCCACAGAGCTGCCACACAGCCTCACAGGAGCTACCCCCAGGGATGCAGAGGTGAGGGGAGCAGGTCTAAATGGCCACCAAAGCTCTCTTCCAACTCACACGATTCTGTGAGCAGGGTGCAGCTCTCACACCCCCTCAAACTCAAAGGAAATCAGTGCAATGGGAAGCAGCTACGAGGTGGACCACAAAGACATGACCAGTAGGTGTAGGGGAGAGGCAACTCTACAATAACATTCATTTACATCTGTGTTAAAGATCACCAGAACTTACAAAGCCTGAGACCTCTGTTCTCCCGAAGGGATGGGGTCACTGTGCAGCTCCCTCGCCCCTGCTTGGGGCAAACACTGAGGAATGCAGCTCCAGCTCAGCACTGCTGTAACCTGTTTGCTCTGAGCACAGCCAGCCCCGTTGGCTGGACTTTGGCCTGAGAACATTTTACTGCATCTATTAACCCTGCGTCCATCAGAGCAAACATTTCATTTTCAGGGTTTGCAGGGGTAACAGGGCCGAGTGAGGAAGGCTGCAGCTCCATCGTGCTGTGAGCCCCACCCCAACACTGCAGACACTGTTGTTCTCCCAGGCAGAAGCACTGTCTGGAAAAACTGCTGCAGGGAAATCCAGCACTAATGGGGGCCCAGGATGCTGCAGGGGATGGCCCACAAGCTGGAGCCCTTCACTGCCATCAACGTTAAGTCCTGGTGACCTAAAGCAACCTCACAGCGGTGCCTTACATCTGGACAGCACTGCCAAGGGTTTAGGGGAACAAACATCACATGTGGTAGCAAGGTGAGGCTGGTGGGACTGTGCTGTGGCCAGGGACACACCTGTGGCTCATTCACACCTGAGACAAAGCATCCAGCCCCGCTGGGCTCTATGGCAGCAGCTTAGCACAAGTTTGGCTTGTCGATGTTATGCCATTTTCACGTGAAGAAGTCCCATAAGAACTAAGGAACATCACCTGCCTCTCCCTGCTCACCTCCCACCCTAAAAGCACAAAGCAGCCACAGGTTTCTGAGTGCTAAAAGTGAAGCAAATCCAGATATCCTGCACTGCCACGCTCACAGCTGTCCCAGTAGGTCTGCTGAAGGGCTGTTAGCTGCATGCACTTGAGATTACCAAATTCTCTTACCTGTCATAAGCACCATGAGGTCTTCCAGTACAGCAGCTGTTGCAATGCTGAAGGATCAGGGTCCCCCACACCCAACCAGTGGGGGCACTGGGGAGCTGCCTGGGCAGCTCTTACAAAGCCCACACATGTACTCATTGAGCACAACACCTCTTCTACTCCTAAAAACATCTTTCCCACCCACAGGGCAGAGCCCAGCACTCACCACTTATACCTTCTCTGGGGGGACAACATACCGTGCCCAGGAGGAGTTCCCCCCCCCAGGTGCAGCTCAGCACCGCTAATGGAGCTGCCCCTGCCCCCTCCCACCTGCCCCGGCGGTAAAGGGTGGAGAAAGGGGGGATGTCCCAGCACTGGCAGTGCAGGGAGGGGGGAGTGCCCTTCCCTCGGGGTCCGTCTGCGGGACCCGCCAACAGCACATCCTTCTCACGCCGGGACCGCTCCGAGCCGGGGTCTGCCCATTGTTTTCCGTTTCATCCCTCTCGTTTGGGACGAATGGCACAAAAGGAGCCCTCCTTCTCTCCACTCCCCCCCGTCTGGGAGGTCTGTGTTATTATTAAGACACTTGAGATTGCGGTTGTCTGAAAGCTGAAGAATGACAGCAGAGCACCAGATGCTGCACTCTGATGAATTACGGGGGCATTATGCAGAGGCAGCTGTGCCATAGAAACGTCGGGGTTTTACGTGGTGCCATGATTTTCCATGTGGCATCGTATGGTTTCAGCATCTGGGCGTCACCGTCAGTGCCTCCCGTATATTTTGCTGAGCACCGTCATTATGATAATGAAGAAATTGCAGCAGACGTTAATTGCAGTTCCCGCTGGCTATTGCACAGAGCGGGCTGTGGGGCCCCTCAGCTGGTGGGGGGCTCTCACTCCCCTCGTGGCTTTCTCAGCAGTGGAGCAGTGTGGCTGTGAAATGTGTGTCCCTCCTCGGTCTCCCTGTCCCTTCCTCTGTCCCCCCTTCCCCAGGTGGGCCCTTACTCTATTGGCAGGACAATGTACCTTCAGTTTCCCCGTTAGTTCTGAGTTTGGAAACAGCCAAATTATGGTACTCCTTGGACTTAAGTACCAGAGCTTGCTATGGGGTGGGGCCTCCAGGCCGTGTCCCCATGCCCCCAGCAAGGGCTGTACGGGGAGCAGGCGATCAGCCATCCCCTCCCCCCCAAGGGGGTCCGGGAGCTGCCCCCAGGCTGAGGGTGAGGAGCAGCCTGACGTCCCCAGGACTGCTCACACTGCCCGGGGTGCCTGCCCTGAGCACACTGCAGGTGGCACTGGCAGCACATGGGCGGTGAGTGCCGGGGGAGGGGGGGGGAAAGCACAGAGGGCTGTGCTGCAGAGCAGCATGCCACCGGCACAGAGGGCCGCCAGGCTTTAAAGCTGTAAGAGATGGACGGGGATGCAGGAGCAGCTGGGGTGCAGCTATCCTCATGCCCTGCAGTGCTCAGCATCCACCAGGGCACGGCTCTGCGGGCTGACCCCAGGCACTGCAGCACGGCCGACGGAGCAACGAGAGCGGTGCCCAAAGCTCGAGCTGCCTGGGGGACACAGAGATTTTCCTGGAGAAGTAGGGGGAAGAAAGGGAGAGGGAGGCTGCCCATCGCAGGGCATCGCTGCCTGGCACCTGTGTCCCGGGGCAGGCAGCCAAGAGCTGGGAGCAGGCGCGGTGCCACGCAGCAGATGGGCACGGAGCAGGCAGCCCTGAGCCCCGGGAGGGGACGGCTGCTGAGGGCAGATTTCCCAGCTGAGAATGTCCAAACAGCTGCCAGTCTGGAGTGTGTACACCTATAATTAAGGGGGTATGTGATTTCTAATCCAGCTCAAACGGAGCAGGATTAATTGGCAAACCTAAAAATAGCACCCGTGACCATGTATGGCAAGCTTTTGTGTGGGGTTTAAATTAGGAAAGCGGGCTCTGTTCAGAGTAAGCTGGGAGAGGTGGAGGCATCGCTGTGTGCTGGGACAGCCTGCAAGTGACAGGAGGAACCTATGACACATCCGTGATCCCACGGCCCCAGGAGCACGTGGGGCAGCGCCCATACCCTGGGAACTTCTGCTTATGGGGCAGCAGGTGCTCCCCCCAAAAGCCCCTCCCTGCATGCCCATCCCACAGACAGCTCAGGGCCCCTGCCCCACGCAGACCCCAGCAGCAGAGCAAACCCTGCTGACTGTGCTCCGCCACCGCTGCCTTCCTCGAGCGCCCCGCAGCCAGACTGCGAGGTTAAATTGCTTTTAATTTTTGTTTAATTATCTGCAGTGGCACAAATAACTAACAGTATCGATCCGAACTTGGCACACAAAGGCAGGTTTCAAACGGCAAAGCGTATTATGGGATCGAATTATTAAGTGTAGCTAATGAGCAAAATAACGATGTGGTGCCAAGCTGTAAGAGGTTGGACTTTAAAGTTGTCACAGTTCATAAGCAAGAAAGATTCAATCACATTCTTAATCAAATATTTATATGATACTGTGCCCTAATCAAAATAACAATTCATTTGGAGAGGAATACATTGCCTGCTTCCTGCTCTTGTGTTGCAGTGTTGCTGCAGTGGGCTCGTGGAGCTCAGGTTCCCCTGCAAGTTAATGGGACCCA
Organism: Cyrtonyx montezumae; assembly: GCF_038088225.1. Taxonomy (NCBI): domain Eukaryota; kingdom Metazoa; phylum Chordata; class Aves; order Galliformes; family Odontophoridae; genus Cyrtonyx; species Cyrtonyx montezumae. The sequence continues at coordinate 11,853,251 of NW_027072100.1, read as the reverse complement.
CTTATTGCATGGTGGGACCCATTTATTGCATGGTGGGACCCATTTATTTTGTGGTGGGACCCATTTATTGCGTGGTGGGGGCCCATGCAGTGCTGGAAGTCCATCAGAGCACTGTGACAGTGTCAGAGCTGTACCCACCCCTGCGGGCCCTTGGCACACACTGCCAGTTGGTTCTTTTCCTCCCCTGGGCTCAGGTCCCTGCTGTCTGTGTGTGCAGTTTTTCTGCCTCTTTCACACTTCATCAGAAAGCTGGAATTCTTTATGCACCAAGTTTGCTGTTCCTGTTGGAGATGAAAAGCTTTCAGCGAACCACCTCTGATTGGAATAACTTCTGCTGCCTTTGCTTTGGCCAGATGTTTCCTAATTACTTATCTGTCAAATCCTTTTTTAAACATACATTCCTCTAGATGAGAAATAGCACACTGTTCTTGTTCAGTGTCTTTGCCTGAGTGATATAAGCCAGGCCAAGTTCCACCAAGGCCACATCTCACTCTTGAACGTGCAACTCAACAGCAAAAGCTTGATCCTTTTCCTATTCAGCACTGCCCTTCTAGACCAGCCTTAGCAGGACATGGCACAGTAAGCTGGGATCTAGAACTGCTTTGAAGGATACGTCTGAGCCGTGCAGCTTTCTCCTGGGCTGAAGGTTTCATGCAGTAACTTGTGGACCTCTGCTGTAACTCACCTCAATAAAGCCTTTGTCAACAGATGGACTTCCTGAACCGGTGCTCTGCAGGGCTGGGGCTCATCATTCTCCCATCCAAAACCAGCACTCCCCACCCACCCCAGTGTCACCTCTCCCTCTGCAAAAGAAAGGGAACACCACCAGCACAGAAGAAAAGCTACAGCCATTCCCCACAGGTTCTGCAATCCGAGCACTGCTGCAGACAGTAGACCAATACACCAGAAGGGATTGAATCAACCAAAAATAAATTCGTAGAGCATTTTTTATTTTTTTCAATAGCTGTAGCTGTCTTCGAGGCCGAGCAGCACTCTTTGATGAAAGCAGTGAGGCTGGGCTGGTGAAGCTGTGTGAGTTTAAAGCTGTTTGATAGCTAGTTATTTGTCTTCAAAGGAGATGGAGTAAACCTCTGCCTCCAGCCGTGAGCTGAGGGCTCCAGCCCCCTCCTCCCCCCCCTGCAGTGCCCCAGCTAACAGGCTGCCACCTCGTTCACGGCCTCACCTTAATTAAGAAGTTGAATTAATAAGTAGCACAAGCTGCTTAATTAATAATTAATTAATCCGCGGTTAATAAGGGCATTGGGAATTAGTTCAGAAGGGAATCGTTTCAATAGGTGGGGGCGAAGTGAGGAGGTGAGGGCGGCAGAGCCCAAAGCTGTGACGCTGTGCACAGCCGTGTCCTGTGACACCGTGTGGGGAGGGGCTGTCCCCTCCTGGGAGCACTGCTCCTGCTGGAGGGGAGGGAGGGAGGAAAGGAGGGGGTGTCGTGATGGGCACTCTAATCCCATCCTTTCCCTGCAATCACAGTGTGGTTGGGTTGGAAGGGGATTGATGCCCCCCTGGGCCCCCCAAACCTAATTCCCCCCCCCAGCATGGGCTGCTCGGGGCTCATCCACGGCCTCGGGCACCCGCAGGGATGGGGCACCACAGCTCTGGGCAGCGCTGGCACCTCACTGCCCTCACATCTCACCTGAACCTCCCCTCTCCTACTTTAAAGCCATCCCCCCTTGTCCCATCACTGTCAGAAAGTCGCTCCCCCTCCTGCTGTAAGCTCCCCCCAAGCCCCAGAAGGTGATGTTGATGTTTTCTTCTCATTTTGATACGGTAAATGTCTTGTTTCTATATTAATATTGATCTCGAGGCGTGCATACATATGCATACACGCTGCATTAAAAACGCTCGTGCCATCACGTAGCATTTCAAACGCTGCTAAGTCGAAGCAGGTGATTTCTGTTCGAACTGCTCTTGAAGTCTCAAACAAAACAAGAAGTCAGAGCTGCCATTTCCCACACAACAGATGCAGTGGTGGAGGGAAAGGACGGCTCCGTTACTTTTGCGGGCGGTGCTTTTGTTCTCAGAAGGGTTCAGAGATAACTTTGGGCGTACCAACAAAAACAGCAACAAAAACCCTTCACAGAGTCTAAGTACTGTTAATTCTGTTCATTTTGTCTCTACTTGTCGCTCCTGTTGCCTGCACACATCCACATGGGGTTCTTCTTTCCACCACGCAGCACGTGCAGCACTTTGTGATGCCATCGGCCACGATCCCAACGGTCCTTTGGTGCACTGTGGCTGCACTCGGGCGGCCCCAAACCCGAGGGCAGTGCTCAGGATGAGCAGAAAGCCATCTCGTCGTCGGGGCAGCTTCACAGTTGTGCAGTGCTCAGCACAGAGTCCCCATTTCCCAGCGCTGCACTCTGTGCAGCCCACGGTGCCTTACAGTCAGAGGAGGGAGCGGTGCAGGGCCGAGCACGCAGCACTCCCACCCGCTCGAGCAGCTGGGAATTGCAAACATCATTACAAATTCCTGTCCAGTGAAAACTGCATTTACTCATCCTAAACAAATGCTCGGGCGTCACCGCAGTCGGGGGGGCTGGGTCCTATTTTGGGTCCCAGCTCAGGACACGTGCACTCGGGCTCCCGAGGGCAAGCAGCAGTGGAGGACTGCAGCTCGGGGCAGTTTTTATCCCCTTTTCTGTAAGGAGGAGTGGAGAGCTCAGTGCAGCTGCTCCCCACCCGCGCTGGCACACGGCACGCAGCTTTGCTAACCTGGCTGCACTAGCACATCTCCCCATCACCCCCTTCATCTCCCCTGGAAAGCACGAGCTGTGAAAGACGGTTCCTCGCAGGCTGCCCTTGTGTGGGGGGTAATTGAATCAGGAAGTAGGAAATACGAGGCAGGAGAGCTTAGCCGTCATCACACAGGAACAATTAAACGCGTGAAATGTATCTTAACGATATAATTAAGGCAAAATTCTAATCCTCCATTAGCAGGGGCATGAAGCATTGTGAGCGTGTTACAGTCAGCGTCGCTGCAGTGAGGGGACCCTTTGTCACACAGCTTTATTAAAAAGCGTCGAAACAAAAGTGGATTATCGGATCCTCACGAGAAGCTCTGATGCGAAACTCCTTTCGAACCAACCTTGAGATGACAACAAAGTTCAGCTCAACGAACAGGGTGAGGAAACACATCCCTCCAGCCCGGGCAGCCACGCAGCTCCTGGGTGGTAAATGCCTGAGGATGAGTGGGTGCCCCACGGGGTGCTGACACCCGAGGAAGGGGCACTGTCAGTGGCACGTGGACGGCTTAATCCACGTGCATCATCCACCCTGTGAGGAAAAGTCAATTAGCAAGAATCATTTGTTTCAGAATGCAGTGGTCGGAGGGAAGCATTAGTTCAGAAACATTAATTTCTGGACAAATGTTTATAATTAAAATGCAATTTGGATTCCACTCAAGTCCCATACTGCCACTGCCCAGCTCAGCCAGGGCTGGAGAGCAGATGGGCATCTCCAGGGGGTGCAGGAGCTGGGGGCACTGCGTGGGGCACCGCGTGGTTCTGCAGCTGAACTGTGCTGCAGAGGGAGCAGAACCGGTGGGGCAGCTCAGGCAGCTCTGAATTGCACACACTGGGGAACACAGAAACTTGTTTGAGTATTTATAGTAAAGTCTATCCCGGAAAAGGTGAATAGAAGTCCAGGTTCGTGCCACCCTTCCAACACTACTGTAAACAGGGTGATAGTATTTCTTCGTGCGTAGGAAGCCCAATGCAGGAGCTCTCCAATCTGCTGTTTGCAGAGCAGTAACCCAGAGCAGGGCTCAGAGATCAGAAGGGAAACACACAGCCCCCCTGCTCCTCCCTGTGCCCCTGTGTGCCCTCCCCAGCTTGTATTCAGCCCTGCCCTGCCCTGGGCACCACGGCCAGGGACACCGAGTGCTCCTACATTGTCTGGAATGAATGTGTGTCCATGGCATCATCCTGCATGATCACACCTCATACCACAAGGCAGGAATTATTCCTGCTTTTCTCCAGTCTGTCAGAACTGTCTTTCAAAGACCCAAGCTGAGAGTGAGAGCTCTGCCACGCAGAGGGGAATGGGTCGGTTGGGACATGCAGATAAAACACGCTGCTGTGAAGGTCCAAGTTTGGATACTTCGGAGTTTGCACCTTTGAGAGAGCAGAGCTGGAAATGCTGCCAAAAGGGCTCAGTGTTGGGAGCTCAGGGTGGAGCTGAATCTGATTCCTGAAGTCCTATTACATTTGCAGCACTGAAATCCGTTGAAAACCAAAGCCTTTGCCCCTTGCAGTTCCCGAACTCACAGAATTGTTTCTCCTGCGGAGCTGATGGCAACAACAACAAGAAGTTAAAAATACTCTTTTGCCCATCAGCCGTGCTGCAGTGTCCCTGGCTCACCCCATTAGTGCAGGAAGGTAGCTTAGGAACAGCACAGCTCTGCCCGTTCCCACGCGCTGCACTGGTTGGGTTTTGTGCTTTTTCATTTTTCATTTAAAAAACAAACAAAAAAGAAACCCTTTGGAAAATGTGGTTTTATCCGAGTTCCCATTTTTCTGTGAGAAAACATTGATTTCAGCCAAAAATGGGGAAAAAAAACCACAACAGTCATTTTGAAAGAGTGATTGAAAACCAAAGCTGACTCTCCCTGGGGAAAGACACGGGCGAGCCAGGCTCCAGGAGGGGCAGAAAGGGGTTCTGGGGTGGGATGAGGCTGTGGTGCTCCAGGAGAGCTCCAGCTTTTTGGCACAACGCTCAGAGCTATTTCAATTACTGCCTGTGTTCGCGGTGCTCAGCAAGGATAAAGCATTGCATGGATGGCAAGCACCTTAGGAAGTGCGCTGAGCTCCAACACTCCTGTAAGTTGCTCAGTTGCTAAATGGAGGGAGCAAGTTTCTGCTCGTTTAAAGCAGGATTTAGAGGAAAAAAGGCTGACAGCTGATGTGGGGTACAGGGACTGAACACTGGCACATGGGGCACCACTGAGCACTATACACAGCTCTCTGTGGTGCCTCCAGAACCCCACTCTCACCATCAGATCGTCCTAACGACCCCATCCCTGCACCCCGGCTGCTGGAGATTGCCTTCCTACAGCTCCAAACCAACAGGAGAGAACCTCAGTTCTGCTCAGACATCACCTGCTCAGCTCCTCAGAGCCTACAGGCAACCCCAATGCCACGTCGTCTTCTTGAGGGGAACCCACGCTCTGCCCAGGGTGGAATATGCACAGCAAACCCCTCGCAGGCAGTGATGCTCCCCATCGTTTTAATGTGATCATTGCCACACGGCCGCTGTCTCAGGGAGAAAGGAACTCACACACGCGGTCGGTGCTCAGGGCTGGAGTCCATCTGTGTTGTTCCCATCATCTGGTGGTTACTCAGTCCCAGAAGTGCGGCTGCTCTGCGTGCAGTGCCCACAGGAGTGCTTCTCCTGGGAGAAAAGGAGCAGTGCTGGAGCTCAAAGCAAACGGAACTGAGGTGCACAGCACCGGCCAGGCATGAGGGATGCTGTGCAGAGGGGGAGCCCAAAAATGCCCACACCTGAGAACATTCCTTTTCCAGTGCTCAAAAGGAAAATGGGAAGAGCTCCTCAAGTGACACTGGGTTGGCAAACTCTGGTTTTAGGGTAACAAAGCGAAAAGTGAAGGCAGAATGTCCAAAGTATTGTAAAATTTATTGTATAAGTATTGCAGCTTTTAGAATGACATATAATTGCCACTATTGGGTACTGTTACACAATAAGCGTTTACAACAGAATTTTGTAAATTGGCATCCGAGTACATATTCATACGAAACCAGCAGAATATAGGTAAGTACTGCATTGCATGTGCAGTCAATAGTTTACATAAGTTTAAACTGAACAGAACTCGGGATACAGGGCTGCCCGTAACAAACCCCAAAGCCAAAGCAGTGCAACGGGAAGGTCAAGAAAATATTAATAGAGCAAAATGTGTTGGTAAGGCAGGCAAACCAGGACTGGAACACTGTCCCCTATGGGCTTCTGTAGCACAGCAACCATGTGAAGTGATGCTTCTGGAAAACCTTTTTGTTTTAATGTCGTGGTGCTGTACACAGAAAATCTCTGAGCGAAATGGGGAAAGAGATTTTGAATTTGTTCTGTCCGCAGCCAGTGCTGCTGGTGCTGCACGCCTGGAGGCAGTCCTTTTCCCCTCCTTGGTGAAAACACGGGGCTGTTGTCTAACACTGCAGTTAGTGCAATGTTGTACACACATGCAGAAGGTGAGTGCTCCAGAAATCAGATGGATTTCCTTCTGCCCCCACTTAAGATACCTCGGTGAGGCTGAGTCTCAAAGCAGCATGCTGTGGAAGCCCCAATGAAATGCACTGCTCCTTGCCATCCTCACTGAGAAAACCCCGTTTGCTCTGGTGGTGTTTGCCATGCTGTACCCTAAGGAAATCCCTCAGATTAACCACCCCTTTTCAAAGCCAACACGACTCCTTCAGCTTCGAGCACGAAGGCTGAGCTGTGACAGGAGGCTGCTGAGCGCTGGGAATGTCTTATTTCTCCTGCTTTGGTTGCAGTAAGTCATTGGGACAGGGCCTGAAGATCCCTCTGCTGCAGCTGTGGGATGTGAGAGCAGCACAGAGGTGGAAGGGAGACAGAGTGCGTAACCCGTGGTGGGGCTGGGGGGTGGGGCACGTGGACCCCGAGGCAAAAATAACATTAAATAGCAATAATAAGAACAACAATAATAAAGGATCGCAATCATCATTTAAGAGCATTATTTCTAAACATCCGTTCAGAACTTGGAGTTGATGTGGCCCCCAGATCTGGTTCCTGCATTGGAAACGCAGGGTGTGCAGGGCACGTGGGAAGGAGCCGGGCACACCGGGACAGCTCGGCTGTGCTGGGCTGAGCCGGGACGCGCTGGGGAAGGGGCTGAGGCCGGGCCCCCTCGTGGGGGTGCACGGGAGGGCCGATGTGCCGTCCCGCTGTCAGCTCCTTCCACACCCCGCACCAGGGGAAAAGGCAAAGGAAAGCGGAGGCAGCGACTCAGCAAAGGGACGGAGGAACTGCAGGATGCTCGGGGCGAGGTCCGCGAAATTAAAGCTCACAGCGGGAGAGGGGTGGGAGGGAAGGAAAGGGAACGAGTCGGAATGCCGAGGGAACCTCCGCACCGCGATGCGCGTCCCACCCCGCACCCGCTGAGGTCACCGTGTGGTCGTTTCTGCAGCGAACAAACGAGCGAAGCTCACGGAACAGAGCGCTGCCCCGACGCAAAACCCACACAACACCATGCACGCGTTTTGGCTCCAGAGGGCAGCAGATATTACAGACGGCTTTGGGTCGGTACCTCCCGTCCAACGGCGGCCGCGGTTCCTGCCCCGAACCGCGGTGTCCCGGGCAGGGCCATATAGCCCACGGGGGACGGCGGCCCCACGGCGCGGGACGTGGAGCAGAGCAGCACCGCGAGCCCCGGGATTTCCTTCTCCCCTTTTGATGAAGGGAGCGACGCCGCTTCCCCCGTAAGGCACTGAATAGACGTTACATAAGGACACGGACGGCTCCGCCACGTCGCACCTCCCCGACGTGCTCGGCTTCCTCTCCTTCGCATCTCTGTTTCGTTTCGTTTCGGTTTTTTTTTGTTTTCTGTGGCTTTTTTTTTTTTTTCAAGGTCATCAGAACGTAGGTTTTGCGCGGCTGTAAAGCTGGGAGGACCCCGAGGGCCGAAGGGCTGAGAGGGTACGGGGCTGACTTCAAAAAAACGAAAACAAAAAAAAAAAAGGGAAAAAAGCGATCAGCCTTGATTCAAGTTCAGCTATTCCCCTTCTTCTCTGAAATACATATAAATACCGTTCGGTCAGAACTCCGAAACTGTTCTCGTGTTCTGCTTCTTTTTCAAGTAACAGGAAAGTTGCTTAACAACAAGTTATTGCCTTTATGTCTCCGCTGAGCGCCGGGCGGTGCCGCTCCCAGTGCCGCTGCCCTTCCCAGGACGCACAGGGATTTTGCTCCCAAGCGCTGAGCGCATTCGGTTCACTCTGAGCGGGAGCATCCCAGGAGCAGGCTCGTTCCCAGCACCTTACACCTGCCCGGTGGGGGAAGAAAGCAAAAAGCAGCACGGAGCGGAGGCAGCACAGCCCCAGTGCTGGGAGAGGAGCGTGGCTCCGGGGGGGTTGGGCGGCACACGGACACGCTGCTGCTTCCACACCTGTACACAGGGCCCTCCAGGCCGACATTGAAAGAAATAAACCGAAAAACACTTTGTTCCTTCAGACACAGAAGTTTATTCTCATCCCCACCGCCACCCCCCTCCGAAAAGTTAGAGGTTGTCCAAAAAAAAAAAAAAAAAATCAAGTAATTTCTGCCTGCTCTGCTCCGCTCTGTTCTGCTCTGCCCCCCCCCCCCCCCCCCCAGCAGCAGCCGGGCCCCCCCCACAGCTCAGCCACGCAGCGCCCGCAGCCCCACGGCCCCCACTGCCCCACGGCCCCACTGCCCCACGGACGCACGTCCCTGAGCGGCCGCGTGGCAGACACGACAGAGGCTGTGACCAACACAAGCACTGACGTATTTATATTAAAAAATAGTGCAAAATTTCAACATTTATATAAATAACTCTAAACCCCTGCTTCTGATTTTTGTTGTTGTTGTTTTGTTCTTCTGTTTTTTCTCCTCTCTGCTGTTGATGCTGCACACACTGAGGTGGCACTCAGGAAATCACCCTTTTTTCTTCTACTTCAGAAAACAACTTTTTTTTTATGGGTTTTTTTTTTTTTTTTTGAATAGGCCTCTTCTAATACAAAAATACTCCTGGCTCCTTACACATAACGCTTCTCTCTTATTCTTAATATATATTTATATATTTATATTGCAGATCTTTAAACAAAACGTTGTTGGTTTTTTTTTTTCGTTTCTTTTTTTTTTTTTTTGTGCAAATATTTTGTCTTTAAAGTTAAGTGAAATAACCGAACGGAAACGAAAAAAGCATTCACGCACAGCTCAACTAGGAACGAAACGAACAAAAGGAAAGGCTACGCTTGTTCTCTTTTTCCTTTTTAAACGTCTAGACACAGCTCAGTAAAGAAATGTTTCTGCAAGCTTTGTGGGCTTGTGCATTCAGACCAGACATAACACGTAAATATTTATACACTTGGGAGATGGGGAAGGGCTCTGTTTTTCTCCTTTGCTCATCTTCCTCGACTCCCGCTCTCTCTCTCCTTTTTTCCTTCCACCAGAAGTGCAGAGTGTTTCGTTGACTTTGCTTTTTTCTCCTTTTTTCCTTGGTTTTTTTTTTTTTCCCCCTCTCCTTTTCTTTCTCTTAAAAGGGGTGCCCTTTCTGTTTCTCTTTCTCTTTGTTCCACGCCGTTGTGCTCTCAAGGCCATTGATTTGTGAGGGATGGAGTCTGCTGCCCTCCAGCAGCGAGGGCACCCCGCTGTTGTTCTGCTGGTGCTGGTAGAACGTGGCCCCGGGGTAGTGCCCGATCACCTCGCTGTAGGTGGGCGGCGGTCCCTCCATCCTGCCACTGCTCCCGTAGCAGGTCGCGCTGATGCCAGAGTTACTGCTGGGGGGGCACGGCCCCCCGTACACCGAGTTATCTATCAAGTCACTGTCGAAGATGGTTCTGTTGGGGGGCGCGCGCACCGATTCCCTGTTGAGCTCCATCTGCTGCTCGGGGTCGCGCAGCTGCAGCGTGCAGGGTCCCTGGTACGGGGGGGGCTCCTCGCCGTCCGACAGCGAGATGGTGGGGGGCAGGTCGATCTCGTGCTGCAGGTAGGGGTAGGTGGGCTGGAACCTGTTGAAGCGGTCGCGCTGCAGGAAGGACGGCACCGCCAGCCGCTCGCTGGGCCGCGGGGTGTAGATCTGCTGCTGGAGGGGAGAGAAAGAGACAAGAAGGGGCGCTGGGGTGTGAGGCGCGGCCCCGGCGCGTGGGGACCGGCGGCACCCGTGCTGTCCTCACCTCGGCCATCCCGCTCCCTGACACAGTGCTTTCCGACGGCCACAGGCTGCCCTCCTGCATCGGGAAGGAGAAGAGAGGTCGGCGTCAGCACGGCCGAGAAGGGCTCCCCCCACACCCGCTTCCCCCCACCCCAGGGTGGAATGGGCACGCCGCCCCGGGCTCCAAGCAAGGCTTCCCTCCCGTCCCACGGAGATCTGATAAATCAGAAAGAGCGATGAGTGACGGCAGCAAACAGCTCTCCTGGCTGCAGTCCTCCTCCTCCCGGCCGTGCCCACCCGGCCCGAGCACACCACAGCAGCGTTTTTCAGTATGTGATTCATGAGCCATGAGTGATTCACAAGATATCAGCAAATGCTCCATGAAATAATGGCAAGATTGAGAAAAACAAAAAGCCTCACACCCACGTTCTGATGCAAGCCATCAAGAAAACCACGGGAAAATAAAGACAGCTAAGCGAATACTTAAGCTTAATCTTGACTTGGCTATAAAAAATACACCTCTAGCAACAGGATCATTTCACAGTATTTTTACCCCAGGGGGATCAAGGGCCCTTGGTTAAAAAGGTGAAGGAGCAGAGGCTCTGCTCATCCAGGCACCAGCCCTGGTGCTGCAACCTGTGCCTGGGGGCCACAGCCCCTCGAGGAACACCCACAGCCCCCAAACTGCCCGACAGTCCACGACCAAAGCAAGCAAACAAACACAGCCCCTTTCCATTGAATACTGATACTGCATACAATTCACTGCTACACATCTGCCCGGGGAGCTGAGGTATGTGCATACTGCTAATAGTCATATATATTGCAACACTGCTCCGGGAGAGAGTGCTGGAGGAAAACAAGCCTGGAGGGCTCATAAATCCACCTCTGCTGGCACCTCCAGGTGTGCAGTGAACCTCCGGCTCTGGCACAGGCACGCTCCTTTACCACCTTTGTGCTAAGTCCCCTTTGTATTTCCCTTTTCAGATTAAGTGTCCCATCCAAAGGTCACTGCCTCTTCCCAGGGATGCCAGGGGATTTCAGCTGTCTGACAGCAGCCTGCCCCCTGCCCTGCTCTTTGGAGCCAGCCCTGCACTGCACTGCCCCCATTTGGGACCTGAACTCATCCCAGGATGGCTGCATCCCCAAAGCTTGCACTTCTCAGAATGGAAGTTGTGCCTGATGGGCAGCGTGGCTGTGACAGCCCCTGCAAGTATCCCAGGACTCACTTCGGGACCTCAGGCTTCTTTCTGATTTCATTTTACAGCTCCACCTTTGACTTCACAGAACCTCTTGCCTCAGTTATGCCAGAGCACTTCCCCTGCAGAGCAGGGTGACACAGATCAGGTTTCTGAGCAGTATCTTCCATTTTGTCTTAGGAGGGGTCTCACTGCTCCCAGGGTGCAGGGACAAGGCCATTCTTATTGGGAATAAATTAAAAACTGTCTATTTTTAGTTGTACTTCTTAAAGAAAAATAAAGGCACCTGTTAAAGGAAACAAGAAGCAGAACAGATAGAACTGCAATGCACAAACAGGTGCAGCAAAGCAGGAATTCCTTGCTAGCACGAACCACATGAAAAAAACCCCACCTTTGGGGAAACGAATTTCTCCTTCAGTCGTAATTTCTGAGTGGGTATGAAGAAGGAAAAAAGACAACTGCTGCACATCCAGCAGCACTGTGACCATGGGATGAACCGCTTTAATATTTTAAAAGATGAAAAGCGTTGTTTGTAGCTCCAGTGCCTGCCTGGTCACGACAGCAAAATGAAGTTGGTAAAAAGCCCAACAGCAGTTCAGTGCAAGTTTAATGGCTCACACAAGGCGGTCCGGACCGCGGGCACACAGTCAGCATGCAGCAGCTCTCCCCAGGAAGGCGTGCTGTGCTCAGTCTCAAATGAGCCACCCTGAAGGTCATTATCACAGCTGATGCCACTGTGAGGGCTCTGGGGACATGCAGAGCTCAGCCCCTGGCATTAGGGCAGGGAAGGGGTGGGAGAAGAGGGAGAACAATAAATGCCCCAAATTGGGGTTGGAGGAAGGTTCTGAAGGCTCCGTGTCCGCACAGAGGTCTGGCAGCTCCCTGCTGAAAAGCCCTTTATTTGCTCCCAAAGGCTGAATGCATAACGGAGCTGTGAAGGAGCAGGGACTGGGCCAAAATGCACCTGGTGAGAGGAAATAAAGGAATTTTTTCTTTAGTTGTCAAGATATTTTGTTTTAACCTGAGATTTTTGTTCCATGTGATTGTCTCTTTCCACGTTAGCCTTCTTTCTTCCTCTTCACGAAAATAACAACAGGCAACCTGAAAAAGGCTTGTCCTGACATACAGCCTGCTGACGTGATGCAGAGTGGTTTGGTTGAGCTTGGGGCTCTCCTTCCCAACAGGAATCCTCCTCCACCAGGAGAGCAGAACGGCGCAGGGGCAGCAGTGCTTATTAAAACTGATGGTAGAGCTCTGCTCTCTTAAAATGAAATAAAAAATAAAACTCCACAGTATTTGATCATTTTCCTGGTTTTGTCGGAAGGGAACTCAGCCCTGCAGTGCCCAGCACAGCACAGCACTGCCTGCTCAGCCTGCCCTGCACATCTGGGGATGGGAGCCTGGAGCAGTGACCTGGAGGAATCCCTATTGTTTTAAAGAGCTTCAAGATCCTTCAGGGTGAATGAAGCACAAATGCAGCAGCACAAGGTATCCCTGCACGGGGTTATGAAGACAGCACTGAGCATGTTCACCCTCCAGTAAGCTGCTGTGTCTTTTCTCTTTGAATTCCTGTAACTGAGCTGCTGCATCTGATGAAATCTTCAGCTCTGCATAGAGCAGCAGCTGCCACAGAGCCCCCCTGAGCTGCAGGTGCAATTCCTACATTTCTCCTTGGGCTTTTATGAACCACAGAGCCTGAGCTGTGCTGGGAATCTCCTAAGCATCCTGTTGGTGAGGTTTCTGCTCACGTGTCTGATGGGCACTTTCTGACACCTCCACCAAAGCAATGACAGTGCTGCTTCACCCCTGGCCAAATCTGGAAATCCTTCAGGATTTCCCATCCACTTGAGGGCAAGAAACAGATTAAAACACTCATTCAGGACTCTCCAACTGACCAGAGTCAACAGTTTGGAGCTGTAAATGTCAAGGCATGTGCACCCCCAACAGCTGGCAGTGTAAGGTTGTGTCAGGAAGAGGGCACACCAGGACCAGCCTCATGTGGTCACTTTTCTCATGGAAAGTCCAAGCTGCAAAGCGTAGAGTTGCTGGTATATTACAGCACACAGCACCCTGAAAAGTCAAAGGCATCCCCTGCAAGGCCCCTGCATCCCTGGGCAGGTGAAGCCAAGAGCCAGCCTGGTCATCTCTCCAGGCAGCAGAGCTGCACACAGGCAAACTCAACTGAGACGAACACCTTTGGCTCTCACAATCCCCAAATTTCACATCGCTTGGCAAACAGCACGGTGAGACACAGATGGGAAGAGCTGCGTGTGACTTACTGATGACAGATTCTCATCTCTCCGCCTCCCTTGGCTGTGTCGGCTGATGAAGGATCGCGCAGAGAGTTTGTAGTGGTTCAGCAGGCAGGTGATCACCACCACCATCACCATCATCACCACCACGATGATGATTATCTGTACAAACTCCAACTCCGCTGCAAGAGAGAGAGACATACTGTGAGCCACCTGAAAAAGCAGCACTTAATGGAGTGTGAGAAGGAGGAATTTGGCCAAGCAGGCGGTGACACAGCGCAGCTGCATCCTTCCCCCACAACACTCCCAGACACACACACGCATGTGGGCTCTGTGTGCTTTGAGCCAGGCTATTTCATAAGAAAAAAACACATTAATTCACATCTTCGCTGCCCCACAGCAGTCTCTAGGAGGGACCCTTAGGCAGGACCCACAAAGCACAGATCTGCAAACTACAATCCGGATAAGACTTGATATAATGTCCCCACCCCTCCCTGGTGCTCTGCTGCCTGCAGGCTGCACAGTGCCTGGGCCCATGGGTGCTGATGGGGCCTTCCCCTCCTTGCACGGCCGCTGTGGAGCACTGCAGTGCTCACCCAGCTGACACAAGAGCTGCCAAAAACCCTCCAAACCAGCAGGAACAAGCACACACACTACGTGCCTAACTCCAGAGACACCTGGCATACAAAGGAAAAAAGAGGAAGAAATCCTCCCCAAAACCACAATCAACAGTTCTGGGCAATTCTGCTTTGCATCTCAGATGGGGATGCACTTTGGGAAGGCCGTGCCTCACACTGCCACGGCTGCAGCTGGCTGTGCTTTGTGCACACACACACACACACACACACACACACTGCCCCACGGGCTCGAGGTGCCCAAGGGCAGCATCACACTGCTCGTGGTGCCCGCGACGCCTTCTGCTGAGTCAGGCAGATTTCCTTTTATTTTATGGGAAGTTTTCTCCTGGCAGGTGGCATTTAAGTGCCAGTAAAAGCAAATAAATGTCAAGAAAACAGTCCAGGTGGTAAGTGCTGCTGGTTACTTTGGAGTTCATTCTGCTAGCAGCATCTATTTCTGCAGCCAGACAGGCACGCTGCCCATCGTCCCCAGATCCCAGAACGTTTAACCTGCTCCATCCACCACCTGCACAACGCAGTTACGCCCTGAAAGCAGCAGCCTGTCCTGACATGCGGTGCTAAGGAGCCCTAGGTGTACAGGAGCTGACAGCTCTGGCACTGGTGGAGCTGCTACTGGAGCAGTGTCACCACGGGTCCCCAGGCAGGGAGGGGATGGTGGCAAGGCTCTCACTGGGGGATGGAGGCAGGGGCTGTCCTGCTCTGTAGCTGCACTTATAGCCATCCATCAGCAGGAGAAGTGGCTCTGGGAGCAACTGGGGAGCAGCTCTGCAGGCTGACTGCAATCTGCCTGCTGCCCACAGCCACCAAGGGCACAATGGGTTGGTGCACCTGGAGCCCCAGGGCAGACAGGAGCCCACAGGCAGGGAACAGCCCTGGGCTGCATGCGTGCTGCCTTCCTACAGAGAGCACTGCAGGAAAGCAAAGACAAGAAACGACAACCCAAGGGTTCAGGAAGAGGAGTCCATTCAGCCTCGGAACGAAACCCGAGCTCTGGCCATAGTAAGAAGGTACAAGAACGAGTAAATGAGGCCAGCGATGGAGAGCTTCCTTTTCAGTAGGAAAAAAAGGAAAAAAAAAGTAGCATTTCTGAAGAAGAGCAAGAGGAACTAAGCAAACCAAACCCAGCAACATTGGCCACTGCAGTGTGGTGACACAGGGAACACTTTGGCCAGCGGCTGCAGCGGGGGAGGAGGACCACCAGTGATGGGCGACGCACCGCTCGCCTGTCAAACCCCAAACCAGGGCACTGTGACGTGGAAGTGAGTCCAATGTTATGGCAATCACATCGGCAGTATAAATAGAAAAGGGATTTTAATATCTTGCTTTGTGGGAGGGGGGAGGTCAATTAAGCTGCAAATGTTCTGTGAACTGCCATGCCAGCAGCCGTACTCTCCTCCATTTTCCTCAGCATGGGGAAGCAAATGCCTCAACTGCTACAGAGGAGCACATCTGAGCTCGTCCCGCAGCACAGAGCAGGAGCTGAATCGTCCAGGAGATGCACGGGGCACCCTGTGCCCACAGCCCAACTGCAGCCATACACAGCACAGCCTGCGGGAGCTGCAATCCACCCAGCAGCAACACACTGCTGCCCAAAGTGGCAACGACACGCAGTCCCAAAGAGCCCTGCACACAACCGGTGCTTTTCAAGCTGCAAGAGACTCACAGCCACTCGAGGTGTGGAAGCTGCTGCCAGCCCTCCCTCTGTTTTAACTTGTCTTCGTGGGCTCCATATTCAGAGGGGAAACAAGGAACCAAGGTGCAGCACACTGAAAGCTGCATATACTTGGGGAGACTTTATCCAAGCAGCTCAAACTAATAAAGAAAGACCATTAAAAAAAAAGCAACCAACGAACTCTGAGTTAATACGTTTTTATACAAGTGCAATTCAGCTGCTATGCTAATAACAAACCTTTGGGGAATGAAAAACAAGACAAACTGCAGAGCACGTAATTTATAATTCTACTGGTATTCTTAAAAAACACACACACAACAAAACGAGAAAAAAAATACTCAACACATTTTGTGTTTGGCTTCCTAATCATCGTCACTTTTCAATTAGAAGAGACCTCATTCCATTTCTCTCCGTAATTTTCCCCAAGGGAAGTGTTATAAATGCACCAGGCTTTACAAGATGGGCAAACTCAGCCTCCCAATGCAAAGTAAGGTCACACTAATTTAATTCTGCATAATTTTCACTCCAGAATCCTTTTCACACTAACAGGTTCAGACATCGTGTTGAAGTGACACAACCTGCTTCGCTGTACTTTCCGTGCCCATCCGTGGTGATGGAAGCCCAGGTTGGGTTTCCATCACCAAGAGGACTGCTCGTGTCCCGTTGCCTGCTCGGTTCCTTGTGGCTTTCAGCACAGGTGGGAAGGAGCACTGCAGCTGAGCACGACGCACCTGCAGCGCTGGGATGCACGAGCTGCTGCAGCCCTGTGCTCCAACGTGTCACCTCTGCATGCACCGAGCGGAGCAGCTCAGAGCTGAGGTCACCATGTACTCTGCAGGCACTGCCTTGCTATTTACAACTGCTCCACGGGCCACGAAGTGCTTACTGTCAACACGAGAACTCTCCCCTCCACACAACTGTGTCACTGCTGAGGACAAAGCTCCAAGCACGGCGGGTAGAAAGAGGAACAAAACACACATGTCCTTTTGGCTGTCGGTCAGGTGTCACACATCTGTGGGCCGAAACTATTACCTGCATGTCTCAGTGATGGCTCCTCCATATACAGGAATTGGAACTGCTCAGGAAATAATGGCTAAGCTGAACAAATGGATCTACATTAGCGACAGCTCCTACATGAAACACGACGGCGCTGCAGCAAACTGTGCTCAGGGCAGCTCTGCCAACACAAAATAAAACAAACCAGAGGATTCCCGGCAGAACACTTTGCTTCTCCCATGCTCGCTTTCACTTCCTGTGGGTATTTTTATCTTTCAAAATCCCCCACTCTGACACGAAGCAGATTGCTGGGCAGTGCAGAGGGACGGGTCTGCTCTTGGGTTGCAACAGAAAACATCATTACATGGGTGAGGAGGAAGAGCTGCTGCTGCTGCCAGCAGGCGGCCCTCTGCCTGGCAAGGACACAAGCAGGGCAGCACCAGGGCTGGCAAACCTTGCTGCTGCAAGGCCAGCAACCTTTGTGTTACCTGGGAAGGATGGCACGTGCCCCTGTGCTCCTGGATGCTCTGCCCAAAACAGGCAGGAGGAGCGTGGCTTTCACACTTGCTGAAATACGGCAGGCGTAGCGTGCTGGGCTCAGCACAGCCTCCCTGCTCTCTTGAAACAGCAAAGCCATATGCTAAGGGTTGTGTGCATTCACCTTAAGGGAAATGATGGAATTAAGGTTGTGCTGGAGGAGCCTGAACCCAGCATGGAACAGAGAGCACCTCGGGGCACAGGGCTGCCCGGGGCACTGTGCCTGGCAGAGCTGGAAGTGCCACGGGACTCACCCTGCGCTGCTCCCCGAGGCAGCACTGAGCTGAGGAGATGCATCCTGCGGCTGCAGCCCGTGCTCCACACACACAGCAGCACTTCCTCACTGTGCACTCCTGGCAGAGCACGGCGCGGGGCACAGCACCTGCCCTTATTTATGGAGCCTGGCTGGGGCAGTGACTCAGCGCCGTGATTCAACAGATCCTCATCCAGCACACACGGCGACACAGCAGGGCACGGCGGGACGGCCTGCAGCGCCCGGCTGGGCTCCAGCACTCACCCCGCAGCCACGGGCAGCGGGGGCCCATGCAGTTCACAAGTGAACAGCTGCAGACCTCCAGCTAGAAACAGGGCGCTGCAATGCCACACTGCACGTCCCAGCTTCCTCCAGGATCCCTGGGAATGCAGGGTGAGCTCCTTCCTCCCAGCACAGCCCCATTCATGGCCCAGGAAGGAAGGTCCCCATGCACGCACACATTGGACTGGATGAATTAATAAAGAGTGTTTGCAGCTCCGCAGTAAGTGCTTCCATAATGCACTGCTTCTCCAGGTTTCCATTAACACCTCTGACAGCATGGTGCTGCCCTGGCAGGGTGACTCCCTCATCCCGGGTTTTCGAGTTTTTCATCTATCTCCACCTTTGGGTACCTTTAACAAACCATAAAAAATAAGGTAACGGCAGTTTTTGGTTCAGCAGTCTGCCAACACCCGAAGTCTGAGCTGCCACATTAGCGTCCTACTGCAAGCATCCTTTGCTGGTCCGGAGGTTCCTGCTCCCCTACCTATGCACCAGCTTTGAGGCACAGCAAGCATCCAGCACAGCATCTCCCCTTGCAAACCAGTGCAGTCATCTTCACAGGGATGCTGCTGTATGGCAGATGGGAAGGGTCTGAAGGGTCTGACTTCCAGCTGCCCCAGCACGTACATCTGGCTGAAGGCAGTGCCTCAACAAACTACCCTACTCCTTCCCACTCCCACTGACATTTCTGAGCACTAGAGCTTCAGCTGTGGCCATGCCCCAAGGCACTGGCAGCAGCAAGGAGACGCACAAGGACAGACCTTGCCACAGAGCATGGGAGGCCTACTGCTGCCTTGCATGCCCCAGTAATCAGGGCACGAAGCAAGTCTCAGTTGCTTTCAGAGAACAGTGAACCAGAAAGGCACTGCACAACTGCCTTGCTGCAGACCCAGACCAAGGGGTGCTCCAGATTTGGCCCAAGGACCCTATCCTGTGAACACATCCCTGGAGAGCAGGGCCTTGCATCACAGCACAGCTCAGGCACACTGTGGACCAACCTGTGGCTCCCTGGTATGATCTGAGAGTTAAAAAAGCTCAACAGAACTAAGCCCAGCTGAAGTGTCACGGCTCTGCCAGATGCTCATCAAAGCCTCTCTAAAAGGATGTGGGCTAAGCAATGTAGCCGAACTGTGGACTTCGTTTTTTCTACTCAAAGCATGTGAATTTGAGAAGAGCCATGTGAACGCAGGCACCCTTCTGAGCTTTGTTTTTTCCCAGGGAACAGCCTCACAACCCTTCAGCAAGCAGCTGTCGGGGATGCAGACTCTGCTGCATCCTGCAGGACAGCACCAGGACCACATCTGACTGCCGCCCCCTGCCAGCACCCCACTAACACACACTGCATGGAAAACACCCTGGCATGGCAGCACCCCGTGCCAGCAGCTCCATCCCATCCTTCCCAGCCCGATCTGGAGAGGGTCTGTGCCCACTGAGCCGAACATCACATCTCAACTTCTCTCATTTCAGCAAGAACCAACACAGCTCCAGGCAGCAGCTGCAATCCAAGGGCTGCCAAGGAGGGTGCAGCACCAAGAGCTGCTCCTGCTTCACCGGTGCAGCTTCACCCTCCAGATGCCAGGCTCCACTTGTGAGAGTCTGATGCACAGGAAGACGAGATGAAAGAACAAAGAACTGGAGATGGCAGATTACCCGGCCGTGTGTCTGCTAGGTCATCTGAGAAACAATCAGAGCAGCAAAGTCTGACTGCAATATTTGTGTTTGTGTTTATCTGTTACGTTTATCTTCTAAGTAATACCTCCATAAAACCACATACGAAGGGCCCATCAGATTGTCAACAACCGTACTTGTTTACAAGACAGCATGGGAAGTACTATCTGCCTTCAGATAGATACAGAGCGCGATACTGCCACTGATGGCACAGATCAGCAGCATCTTGAAGCTGCAGCAGCAATGTGGAGGCACAACAGAGCAGGATCAGGCCCATGGCAAAGAGCTGGAATGCATCATCAGCACAGCTAGCAGCTCAATTACATTTCCAGACTCAGCCTGCTGGTTATGATGCACAAAGCAGAAGTAACGCCACGTGAGGCAGTGCTGCCTGCAGCAGGATGGCTGGCAGCACCTCTGGCACTGGGAGTCACAGAAAGGGCTGGTCCGAGGGAAATCACTGCTGCACAATGGGCGATGGAGGCCCAAGAAGTCATTCGAATCGTGCCAGCCCAAGGAGCATAACTGCGCCTTCAATAAGAGTTTATTTTCGTCATCTGTCACCCCAGGCAATCAGGCATCACATCCTCTGAGCCACTGATGAGCGACGGCCTCATCCTGCACCCCCACTCCCCTTTTCTGTTTGCTTTAAAGGAAACGGTCCCATTTCATGCTCCCAGCTGTGCAGCCATCAGGCGGGTCAGGCCTTAGGAAACATAGTCCCTAGGACACAGCAGCTGCCCCGGTCACAGCACTGTCCTGATCCAAAGGGTGGGCACAGCAGGAGGTGGGGATGTGGCTGCGGCCATAGGGGCCCAGAGGGAGCAGTGAGCAGAGCTGAAGGGGAACGATCAGCGTGGCCACATGCAGCTCTGACATGGAAACTGCAGGCATTCCAGGGTCAGCAGCTTTCAGCCACAACACCTTCTGGCAGCCAACAAAGACGTGACAAGTGGTAACTTGTATGGAGAAAGCTGGAGGCATCAGCCAGCACCATCCCCCAGCACTATGGCACTCAGGAGGTGCTTTAGGACATTTGCACTCTGGAAATACTAGCCCATACCAGCCCCCTTCCTTCCTTTCTGTGCCCATTTTTCTCTCCCTCATCTTCAGCTATTTTCAGACAACGTACTTCATGCGCAGTAAATGTGATCCCAGCCTACTGAGATAGAGCAAGGAGCACGATGCTTTCGAAGTTTCTCCCAGGGACAGTTAAAATGAACAGAAGAATAACATAATTTTGGTTTTGCACTCCAGAGAGAAATACGTTTGCCTGCTCGCTCACTACAAAGCCGTGAGCCCTCCAAGCTGCCCTCATCTAGAGGCTCCACATGGCTCCACGTCACCCCCCTGACCCACTGAGCCTGCTGGCGTCCCCAAAAACCTCCTCACTGCCCTGAACACATGCAGAGGAAGGGACAGGACCCAGAGGGACAGGCCTCGATTGCAGCCCCGCACAGCACAGACCAGACTGACTGTACCACAAATGATGGAAAAGACACACCATATCCGGACCGAACCATGCCAACTGACCCTGGGAGATCAAAGTGGTTTCTTCAGGGGTATTTCTTCAGGTAGTAAAAATAAACACATGAATAAGTAAGTATTTTCGCATGCCCTGGAGATGCTCATGATCAATACGAGGCTTGCTGCCATGGAGGTTTTCTTCCTTCCAACCAGCAGAAGCCCACGACAAAGGAAAGCACATCTCATTTATGAACTTAGCTATAAATATTTCTGCTAACTGCCATTTAGGAATTTCATTTCCTGCTTGAGCAAGTCCTGTTGAAAGAGGCAATTACCAAATTTGTTTCTAGTTATAGAAATAGATGTTTGTTGCTGCCCACATCTGTTTCGGCAGACGAACTGCCAGTCGCGGACGCCCCGTGGAGAGCAAACCCAGCACCCATGGGAGGCTCTGCCACCTCTGCAGAAGACTCCACATCCCCTGGCAGCTCTTCCAGCACGGCCGGCCCAGTGCCAGCACCCAGCAGTCGGGGACCCTGCAGTGGCACGGCCCCGTGGCACCCACGTGGCCAGGGGCAGACGGGTGTTGAAATGCGGATTGAGCAAGCTGGCCAGAGCCACACCAAGCTGCATGGAAACCAGTTTCCTCAGCTCTGTCAGCAGGGCACCTCTCCTTTCTGTACCTCTTTTGAAGCGCCGTTATCTTCCACAGCATTTCACAAGGGCAGCTACTTCCAAGGAGCAAACAGAGTTTTACGTTACAGACATGCACTGCATAGGAAATGCCAAACGTGGGCAAAGGCTCACACATACACACTGTGTTTGGTCACTGCCACACCTGATTCGATTCTTGATCTGGTCTGAACACCACTAGATGGGAGGGAACGTACGTGTGCACACCCATGCAGGTATGTGGAAAAAATAAGCATATTTATGTATACATACGCATGTCAGAGCAAATGGGGGAGGTGAGTAAAACCACCCCAGGTCTGGTTAAATTAAAAGGTATCAAACCTCAGCCTTGAATGCAGCAACAGCCCTAGAACGATTTTAAGTAACTCCTGCAGCAGATACACTGGAAGGGACATCTGCTGCTGCGGTGGTTTGTGAGACACAAAAAAGCATCCTTTCTGCTCAGTAAACCCAGCAGTGTGTGCTGAACGGGGCTGGCTCCCGAAGCCTGGGCTGGCATTCCTCTCCTCCAGCTGGGCAGGATGAGGTGCTCCATCCTACCCATCCCAACCCATCTCCCCTCATCCCAAACCATCCCATCCCATCCCATCCCATCCCATCCCATCCCACCCATCCGTGCCCCTCCTTTGTCCCACAGCCAGACCTTTCCCATGCGGTGCAGCCACCAGAAGGCAGATTGATGACACGGGGCCACGGCAGAACACTGACGGCCGCACGGTGAGGGCAGCGCCCACCATGGGCTCTGGGGGGGCTGCCGGGATGTGGCCATGGCGGTGAGGACCCCTCGGCTCCCCGTGCCCCCACGGAGGGACATTGCACTCAGCTTTTAGTGGCTGCCACGGACGAATGCCACCTGCCCACGGGATGGGGACAGCAGCTGCCTTCACGCTGGGGCGGAGGAAGACTTCGGAGGATGGGGAAGAAGAGCACAGAGGGGAGGATTATCCAACAACACAGCTTGTCCCCTTTTCATTGCACTTAACAATAAAGCAGTAGCTATAGCAACGGGGTTAATTAATGCGCCCTATTTGCATAACTAAAACTCTGGCCCATTCAAACCTCCCCGATATTTTCATTCTTAAACCTGGCCCCAGAGGCTGAGCCCTTATCGCAGGGAGCACAAACAAAACCATCTCCATATGCGTCGATAAATCCACCGGTATCTGCACTCACGCTGCTCCGCTGCTCATGCAACCTGCGGTGGGGCTGCGGGGGATGTGCTCCACATACCTTTATCCCTCCAAAAAGCATTAACATTTGCAAATAAACATCCTGCAAAGAACAACGAAATGGGAACCGAAGTGTCCTTCCAGAAATAAAATGGGGGGAAAAGCGTTTTTTTCAGGGATGGAGGGAGGAAGGCACATTCCAAGACAGAGGGGTAAGGAGACAGGCGATGCAAAGGGCTCAGACTATCGTATAACCAGAGGGGGAAATGTCTTCTCACCACAAACATGCATCTGCATGATGTCTAGACAGTCATAAAAAGGGCAATTAGAGTACTGCAGGCTGCAGTAAGCTCATGTCTCCTCTCTCAGTCTAAACAGTTGAAACATACTGCACTAACTTTGAAAAAAAATATATATGGGGGAGAGAGAGAAAGAAGTGTTTGTAAAGAAAAACGTTGTGAAATTCGGTTTTAAATAAGCTGGTAAATGAATTCAACCTTGTCAAATCTTTGCCTTATAACATATCAAATATTCCGCCTGCGTCCTGTCTAGACTGCGATAACAAAGGGCATTTAAAGCCCTGCAAGATGCGCTGACAGAGTGCCCATTTAAAGACGCAGTATTGCTTTCTCCATCTAAAGCGATTTGTCAGATGGAGTTCAAATGAAAGCGATAAGCAATCACCCCGGCTCGCGACCATTTAAAAAGAAAAAAAATAGAAATAACATATAAAAATGCCCACAGCCTGTAGATATAAATCCCACAGAAGTCATCCCAGTGCACCACCCCAGCAGGATTTGTCTGGCAGCTGCTTATTTTTTATTCCACTACTCTGAGACACCGCTACCTCTGCGTATCACTCATCTCTCAATTCCAAGTGGGTTAAGTTTTGAAACAACTCTGGAGTGTTGATGGCAATCAAGCAGTGCTTTGTGGACTGACACTGTGAAAACTGGAGGGGATGACCATGAAAAGGATTTTTTTTTTGCCACGTCACCATCGTGGACAGCACTCAGCCCAGGTGCTCCTGGGTTGGAGCAGCACAGAAGGACGAGTTGGAGCAAGCCATGGGCATGCACAGTGCTCTTCCTTCTTACTGACAAACAGCAGTATTCTGGGAAAAGCAGAAGCAGATACAGCCCTGCCTAATCCCGAAGCACTCCTCCCTTCCTGAGCTTCATCAGCCGCTGGAGAACCAAATAACAAATAAATGCAAAGTAGTGCTCAGCAGACTGATCATAAAACCATAACAACGATGCAGCTTCGGGCTCTGGCAGGGAAGCCGGGGGCAGCCCCATGCAGGCAGTGCAGCACAGACCTCCGGGCTTTGCTGCAGGGCCGAGAGCTGAGCTGGAGCACGGGGAGGGCACGCCGGGGCACAGCCACCCTACAGCACAGCCACCCTACAGCACAGCCACCCCTGTGGCACAGCACCACGGCACTGCCCGGGGCAGGCGGGAGTGCAGTGAGTTCAGTGCCCGGGTCATGGCAGCTCCTCGCCCTCCAGCATCCCACCAGCACCTCGTCTGCACCTCCCTCTGCCTCCCCACCCTTGTTTCTTAATTATTATTTTAATAAGAGCGTTTCCAACTTCACTTGCTCGTTCCGCAATAGCCCGAGGGCTACAACTGTTCATTAGGCGGAATTTCTGTTTTAATTGCACCGACACAGATGTGTAGGTTATCTGGAAGAAATTACTAAAATGAGCAGTGAAGAATGGGGCTGGATGCTTTCCTCCTGTACGGGGAGATTAATTTAGCACGTTCCCCACACGAAACGCATCGCTCGGCCCTTCGCAGGTGCCACATGCACATCCCCATAAGCCACGCTCAGCAGCACCCACACACTCCTTCCATCCCCTTGCTCCCTGTTTGGTCTCCAGGCTCACGTGGGACCCTGCCTGCCCCCTGCACAGTGCTGTGCCACCACGCATGGCTGGGCTCCACGAAACCCCACGGCCCAGCGGTGCTGTGGCTGCAGCTGTCAGACCGGCTGCAGGCTGCGCAGGAGCTGCTCTGCAATCTGTGCTGGCAAGAGCCAGACACATCTCAGCCCTGGACTCACCGAGAAGTGCCTGCCCGCGTTAGTCCTATTTAAAACCTTTGTTTGAGTTCCATACGCTCACCCTCTGCACACAAACATGAGGTGCAGGAGCGCGCCAGATCCAGCAGCGTGTCGCTCCACCAGAAGTACAGCCTAATAAGGGTTTTGGCTCTCTGTAAGTACTTAATAGATTTTAATTCAACAATAAGAAGTACAAACTTGCCAATTTTTTGTTACGTCCTCTTGCCAGGAACAAAAAGGAACAGCAAGAACCTTGCTACCAGTTCTGCTGCGCACGTCCCCTCTGCTGTCCCTCCTGCTCCACAGGGCACCACGAGCACCAAGCTGCAGCAGCAGGGAGGGACAGGAGCACCCCGAGGGCTCGAGCCCCACCTCTGAGCAAGGCTAAGAGCCACATTCTCCTTCAGCAAAACTCAGCTTTGATTTTGAGCTGGGGGAGTGCCAGGGGGGGAATCACAAATGCTTCCTGTCAGGAAGGACGGATTAAGGAATACAACCTTTCCTCTGCTGTGGGGGACCTGCTTTGCTTTGTGTCTGCTGAAAACCTTTAACGTTCTACTATTCTATTTTAATAAAACCCTGAGATTGAAGCATCTCATGTGCTAAAATTCAAGAGACAGAAGTGCATCAGTACCATCCGCTATTTGTAAGTGCTGTGCTCAGGCCCGACTTGGTTTTGTGTCTTGGTCCTAGATGCTTTTTGGCAGTTTGCACTAGACTTCCTGGCAGGGGCTAAAAGGTTTTTATTCAGCTGGTGTCAGCTGAGCATCTGTGCCTGGGAGAAGTGGAGTGGGGGCGATCCCGACTGCTTTTCAGAATCACATTTCCTTCTGGGCGCTGTCTGGGTAATGTTGAAGCCCTGCACATTTGGGTTGCAGGGTATCCTCACCCCACGTCAACATCCCTGCCCTGCGGTGCCGGGGAGTCAGCAGGGCATCCTCACCTCAGCCTCTTCCCAAAAGAAGGCAATGGGAGTGCCCAACGCCCAGCCTCAACCCCAAGGCACCTGGCTGGAGAAGGGATGCTCACAGCATCGCACACAGACCGTGTGGGGCCGCGCAGTGGGGCCGGGACTGCAGCATTCACAGTGCTGTGCCCTGCACAGCCCCAGCCGGGCAGCAGCCGGCCCTGCGGCCTCAGCCCCATCCGACACCGCACGGGAATTATTTTTGGTACCGTGCGCGGGAAGATTGGCAGATCCTACAGCGAGGTTTTATCAGCAGTTTGCAGCTATGGAAACAAACCAATTTAGACTAATGTAACAAAATACCCAAACTGACAACAATGAAATAAAGGGCGAAGCCTATGGGCGTTCTCACAGGGGAGTGTGGCAGCGAACGCAGCGTGACCCAACTGCTGGGAACCAGGCGAGGGCCGCGCGGCAGCTGGGACAGACTGCCCCCAGCCTCCAGCAGGAGATGCATTCTCACCAAGTTACAGTTCTTGCACTGTGAACCTCCTTTTATGTATACCCTCTGCCCTCTTCCACAATCAGCTCTCTGCTGGGGCACCTCTGTACCCCACACACCGCTCCCCAAGGCCAATGCCCGAGGGAAGCCCGGCAGGGATGGCTGCTGCCCCTCTTGTTGCCCACTGCGGGGTCCCTCAGCAGGGCTGGAGCACCACAGGTCTGCCCCCATGTCAACCAACAAAGGAGATACACAGTCACTGGGTCTGGGCACAAGCTGACCCATTGGAGGCCATGCACCATGTTCCAGGACCCACCCATCTCTGCCTCTCTCCCCGAAACACATACATGGGATGGGAGATCAGGGGAGCAGGAAAAGCTGCAGTCAGAACAAACTCCTGCACAGGTTTCCCCAAATTACAGGGCAAGACAACTGGCACAAGCTGTACAACCACCAGGCAACAAACAGCACCTCCTGTGAGGGTAACAGCACGAGGGCACAGCTCGGAGCAGCGTGCCACCAGGTCTCCAACTGCACACCCCACACATCAGCATCACCCTGCAGGGACCCATCCTCCACAGCACCTGCACCACCACGTTCCTCGTGCCACGGTCATGTTTTGCAGCCTTCCTGCATAAGTAGATGATATTTTGCTGTACGACTGAATTGTTCCAACAGGCTCAAAAGAAAGCAACTGAAATAATAATATTTTTGTTTGACGTTTGGTTATGACTTACACTAATAAGTGCTCGATAAAAGCCCAGTGAATGACTTGTAGGCATTATGAGCATGTTAAAGATCTGCATGTGGTTATAAGCAAAGGTCATAAGCCCTATTGACTCTGCGGGCTCTGTAACAATTGATTAGCTGTTTATTAAAAGCTTTTTTCATCACTTGTAAGTACTTTATCTAGTTGGTTCTTCTCTAGCCATTTTGGATACCACGCTTGAGCAAAGACACCTTACTTACGAAGCATTCGCATAAACTGAGATCTAAACTGAGAGAGACCCACAGATATTATGATGTTTCCTTGAAACTGCAAAGGCAGTTTTGCATTACTGGTTCAGCACGGCTTCTGAGGCCCCATTCTGTCCGCCCTGGAGGTCTCAAGGTCCCACTTCATCAGCCCCTTATACACTCAACCTCCACAATTAGATCTCAGTAACTCCTGAAACTCACTTCCCCAGTGTACCTGGGAAGGGGTGACTAAATGTCTGGTGCATGGGGACCCCTGAAAGTGAACAGGAAGTCCCCGCCTTGAGGACTGGCTCTTGGAAAGTGCCCTGCAGCCAACTGTGGACAGCAGCACCCACATCTGCAGCACCACGGTCATCCCCAGCACATCCACCAGTGCCAAATCGCCCATCGTGGTGCCAGGGAGGAACCCGTGCTGTGCTGACCCCACCGCCAACACCCAGAGACAAGCCCAGGTACAACACAGGGCCGACACCCCGAGCGAGACGGACAGGCCCTGGGGTGAAGTGTCACAGCCAACTCCTGCACAAAGCTCCACCCTGCAGAGGCATTTTTAAGTCTGGCACAATGCAGGAAAATGCTGAGCAGAAAAAACAACCCCGTGCTTCCCTCGGCTGTAAGCTGGCAGCGCAGCGGTGCTCGCGGACGTGGTGTGACCACAGATACCAGTCCCTCTGGACTACCAAGAAAAGCTGAACAGGCAACACGGCATCCCACAGGGGATCCAAGGACACCTGCATACACAGCATCCTTCATGAAGCCCACAGGGACTGTCTGTCACTGATAAGGGTTAATCAGTACTAATTAGTACCTGCCACAGTCTGATTCCAAGGAGTCCATGCGGCCGCCTTCAGCCCCACATCACAGCCAAGGCTGCCGGAGCCGCAGGTCACCGGCACACCCACCGTGGCTTCCAGCCCCACGCAGCCCTCCTCCACCAGGCTGGGAGAAGTCACTTTCCACACACCCAAGCCTGCTGAGATCAGCAACTTTTTCACCCCGATGAAGGGTCGGAGAGCGGCTGTAAATTACCGCAGCAGCTAACTAGCTCAGGCTCCGCAGGCTTCGTCAGCTCACTGATTTTAAGTCACGCTGATTTAGAGGAACGACTCCAGATGTATGGCAGATCGATCCTCCAGGCGCAGGAGGCACCGAGGAGCTGCAGAGCTGCACTGACACGGGGACTGCAGGCAGCCCTGCTGTGCGGGTGCAGAGAGACCAGCGTGACTCTGGGCAGTGCCTGGCCAAGACACGCTCAGCAGAGGGACCGATGGTGGACGATTTGCCTTGGAATAAAAACATCAGCCTCACTTCTCACAGCCGATGCACTGAAAGGCACTAAACGTTAAACAGAGGCAAAAAGCGTACACCAGCAACATCTGGAACTGATCCTTCCCTGCCTCTGCAAGAAAAAAATAAATCACACCCTATTCTTTGTGAGAAAGAAAACTGATTATGTGGAATTATAATGCTGCGAGGAGAGAAAAGCAGAGATTTTCTTTGAAACTCTTTTTAGTCAATTAAAAAGGGATCATTTCAAAGAAGAAACAAATCGTATCTCAGACTCTCCCACCCTGTCTCAGTGCCAGCTCTCCTCCCAAGTGTTGGCTGAGACAAACCGAGTTTTCATTCCTGCGAGACCTTTCACAAGCTGGAAGGATAACCTGCTCTCACCCTAACTGGTTGGAGACACACCAAACAGAAAAGCCAATTCCTTCAATTCGTGGCAGGAAGATGCAGAGAAGCCCTGTTTCCCGTGGAGAAACACCACCTGGGGACCAGCTGTCCCAGAGAGGAAGGGTCAGTTGTTAGCCAGGACTGCCAATGCTCTGTATCTCCCAATAGAAGAACGGAAAGGCTTTAAATATAGAAACAGGAAAGCTTGTCTGGATTACTGTAAGGATGTAGGGTCAAAACATGACAGCCTTCACTTCCTCAGGCCCCTGGTTTCAGTGTGGCCGGGTGACATCCTGCCCTGAGCCCAGGGCCCATAGAGCATCCTCTGAGCCCACGAAGTGCCTACAGCCCTTGAATTACCGACTTAACCGCATCGATCGGGCTGGAAAACAAAGCGGTGGCTCGTGGCACACGTGCTGCCCGGGTGGCACAGCTGCAGGAGCTGCATGTTTCTCACCTGCTGGCAGTTACAGCCCCAATAAATCCGCCCTGTGACCCCGCAGCACAATGGCAGGCAGCTCAGTGCTGCAGGGTGAGCTGGCGGGCACACACAGGCAAGGTGCAGCCCCTCCAACAGCACAGAGCCGAAGGAACTGATGGCTGTGCAAATGGGACCAAGGCTGCTCACTGCACCAGTCCCATCCCTTGGGCTCCTCAGCCCTCTGTGTCCCCATCTCCTCAGCAACGAGTGGACTGGTTGCAGGATTTCATCGGGACACGGACCTCAGAAGCCGTAAAATCACTGTGCAAAATTACACCTATTTTTGTAACAGCCAATTAAAGCTCGTAGTAAGGTCCCCTTGCATAGCCCTGCATTACATAAAGCGATTCTTCCAC
Organism: Cyrtonyx montezumae; assembly: GCF_038088225.1. Classification (NCBI taxonomy): domain Eukaryota; kingdom Metazoa; phylum Chordata; class Aves; order Galliformes; family Odontophoridae; genus Cyrtonyx; species Cyrtonyx montezumae. The sequence goes on along the minus strand of NW_027072100.1, from coordinate 11,823,592 downwards.
TCGAAATGGAGATTTTTAAAGGTCGTTCCGCTTAATTTAATAAACCCTTAATGTGGGTCTGCAAATCTGTGGAAGGATAACCAAGGAGGGCACACGGCTGCAGAGAGCAGGAACTGGGGGGATGAAAAGCATCTCCCGAGCCACAAACCTGCTGAGCCTGGAGTGCACTTATGGTCTGGAGAGCAGCAAAACCCCATGGTCGTGACAAAAGAGAAATTCCTGAACATCTGCACGGGGCTGTGAACCCACTTGAGAGCAGCCGAGGCACTGTGCTGCACAGCAGGATGCAGCCTGAGCCCACCCCACCACACTTCCCTCGCCTGGGAAGGCCTCTTTCTGCACGTAAATAAACGCTTCCATCTTTACATGTACACGCCCATATATATACATCAAATATATAAACACAAATACATGTGCAGGTATGAACACACACATATGAACGCATTTAAAGCTGCGCTAATAAAAGCGTATAGTGAATTATTAAATGGAGGCTGCCCATTATGTTCATGGTTGCTTACAGTTCAGGCTTGGACGGCAAGTCAAGGGATGATAGTAAGTATTTATCAAGAAAAGACACAGAAAAATGAGGATTAAGAGCCATCAGCAGACTGAGCAGCGTGTACCCCTCAGGATGCCCTGCACATGGGCCACGCTGCAGCCCCGGCCTTGCACCAGCCCTTCCACATGGCAGCCTCCACTGCTGAAGAAAAGAGCCTGAAAGTGAGATTTCTCTGCGTTACATATAAAACTCAGAATTCAGTATCATTTTACTCTAAATCGTGTGAAGCCAGGTGTCCATGAACCACGTTCTTTAAGTGCTCCAAAGTGAGCACCGAACAGTACTTCCAGAGCTCAGTACTGAGGAGCCTAACCTACGCATGAGAACGAGCCATTGAAGCCAGAAGACCTCACTCCTGAAGGGGTGGGAAGAAGGCAGGCACACAGACAGGGCAGGAGCTGCTCCTCCAGGACGGCACTGAGACATCCCACTGCAGGAATGCCCAGGACACCTGGGGACACTGACGGCACCAAACCCAGCCCAGCACCTGGTCATCACCAGCTCTAACCCTAACAATCCCAGCACCGCCCAGGGACACTACAGGGAGGCTCTCCCAGCCCTGTCCGCACAGAGCAGAGCCTGGGACTTGTCCTCAGCATGCCCAGAGGTGGACAGAAATGGGAGCAGCTTTGGGACGGGGCCTGGAAGCACTCATCCCAACGCTCAGACGTCTTTCAGGAACTCACCCCAACACCACTCCCTCCCCACCTGCCCTGAAGGTAAATCCAGCACGCGGCTTGTGCAACGTGTTGACTTAAACAAAGCAAGGGCAGAAGAAGAAAGCTGTGCAGACAGCACGAGAGGTTTCCAGCAGTCTGGGTCACTTCCTTCTGAAGCACCACACGCGTCGGGCCAGGCTGGCTCCCTCAGTGGGAGTGCAGCAGGAGAGTCATGGCCTTCAAGGCTTCGGCCAAAGGACAACAAAGACACATTGCCAAATGTGCACTCCTGGCCGGGCTGCTTTCTGCAGCTATAAACCCCAACTGCCTCCTGCTCACACCTGAGCATGTTCCACGGCACCCGGCCTGCCACCAGCAAGCCCAGCACGAGCAAAGTGCTCAACCCACCAAAACCCAAACAGCGTGATCCTGAAGCGAACACAGCCAGAACTGCTTCAGGTATCAGTAACCAAGGGAAAAACTGAGCCTCACAAAGAGTGAAATGGGCAGAAGTCTTTTTGTCTCCCCGCCCCACAGGTTTTAGAGCACTTCTTCACACGCAGTTGGCAGGAAAACCAACTCACCTGAGCACCACCATCTCTGCTAAGATGCTGCATGGCCATTTCGTGCAAATAAGAAATGCTATCACTCATTAACAGCAAGTTAATTACATATTAAGCCAAATTCTGCATGTAAAAGATACAATGACTGACGTCTGCCATAGCAAGGCCAGGACTTGCCTACTACAAACACACAAAGTGCGTGTTCACATCTGCATCTCAAGGAAGGTTACAGAGAATACCAAAGCAGTTATGAAGGGGAGTTCCTTAGGAGACAAGCTAGATAATTCATTTCTTGTATCAGACTTATGTCAGCATTTAAACAAAACCCACTGTAGTGATCTTCAGCAATGCGCAGATGTGGTTTTTGAGTAATGGTTAGTGTTACTTAACTGGTTATACTCACTAATGTAATTGACACCTATTCCATCATCCTTAATACACCCACTTCTTTCTCCGATACCATAAATAGATTAGAAAAGTTTCTGCAGATGGCCATGACCCCATTTGTTTGTGCACTTAGCCATGTATGAATCACTCTTGGCTTGTAGCAGCACTCTGGAATTACTGAAAGATAACTAGTCGGCACAGACACCAATAAATGAATCATGCTTTCCACAAGACCAAACCTTTGGGCTTTTACAGACTCCAATTACAAAGCAAGAAGAAAAGAACAAAGAAATTACTCAGTCTATTTGCACAAAGTCATGCAGAGTTGATTCATAGTTTTACAGAATTATTACTGACAATCCCTTGTAGGGGGTTCCAGTAACAAACCAGCTACTTAACATACTGGGCAGAATGAAGGGAGGGAAAAAAAAATCCCCAACTGATGTCCTGCATGTAATTCTTGAAAAGTCGTATTGATTCCTGTGCGAGGGCCTCTTTTCACTGCCACTAAGTTCTGAGCCTGGGGGTTAAGCAGCTCTCCCTCTCCAAAGCTAAGCTGCGTTTTGTCAGGTTGCTTGGCCAAGTTGGCAAATGTGGGAAATCCTGTTGCACCTGCTGAGGTGCCCACGCCTTGTGCCAGCAAAGCACTGCATGCACAGCTCCTCATCCCCGTGTGCATGAGCAGGAGCTCAGGAATGGATCACAAAGCTGACACGTGCAAAAACACTGGCATTTCTAAATGCACGTTCTTGGGTATATACTGCAAGTCAGCCAGTCAGAGGTACTTTATTGAAGATATGTGCGAGACTGAATACACTGAACACAAATGTGTGAACCACTTGGAAGGACTGTGGACGTCCACCAACACTGACAACTTGTGAGGCGAGTTTCAGAAGATGTGCAAGATCTCTTTATGTAACGCACCGCCTGCGACAACACCAACACGCAACGCCGACAGAACGCTGCACGGAGCATCAGCCCAGCCTGGCACCAGCTGGAATCTGAAGTCAGCTTCCTTGCTGGAAGCAGGTGACACTCTGTCGATTATAACCTCAGCAGTGTTATCCTCCTTGACACACTCCACGAGCTGTGTTAAGTTATAAGGATCCATATGTGGTGGGGGACACGGTGCCTGCCTGATCACACAGTGATCTGAGTGCCACACCTGCATGGCCACACTGCCCTGCATCCAGGGCATCTGCACCCTGCCCCAGAAAGGGATGCAGAATGACCAAGATGACACCCACCGTAGGGTTGCTGACATTTGTCTCAGCCCTGGTGGGCTGACTGCTTGCAGGTGAGTGGTACAGCCTTTCTGCAAGCCAGCTGAGCTGGGTCTGCAGGCTGCTGCCAGCATCGTGCCCCTTGCAGTCACAGCTCAGGAGAGGCCAAAGTCAGCACCTCAACAGTGACTACAAAGCTCTGCATCCACTGGGGAACACTTGTCCATTTGTCCTCCATCTGTACGGCCACTGATTCCTCAACAGAAGGAAACCCTACCCAAACTGGCTGCAAGAAGGAAAGATGACACACAAGATTCAAACAAAAACCTTAATAAATGTTCTCAATTCTACCCCCGTTACTCCATCCCTACCCCAGAAATTAAGTTCATAAGTTCATAAGTTCATAAGGTTGGAAAGGACCTATAAGATCATCTAGTCCAACCATCCTCCTATCACTATCTCTACCCAACTACTAAATTAAGTCCTTTAGCACCTCATCTAAACGCTTCTTGAACAGCGCTAGGGATGGTGCCTCAACCACCTCCCTAGGCAGGCCATTCCAGTGCCTGACCACTCTTTCAGAAAAGAAATGCTTCCTGAGGTCTAATCTAAATCTTCCCTGGCGCAACTTGTGGCCATTCCCAACACAACAAGCCCTCTCACATTAGGACAAACAGTTTATCTGAGAATGTACTGTAAATGAAAGGGGAAAAAGTAAGTTCCCACCAGCACCACTAGAGCAGCAGGCTGTCTTCAGAAAGCTTCTGGCTCGCAACCTGATGCAACAGAAGGTTGCAAGGCTGTGTTTGCCACATGGGAACATCACCCTTCAGATGTCAAAAAAGGCAAGTCAGGAACCTGCAGTGCTGGGTGGGTGCTTTGCTCAATGCTGCACACCATACTGCAGCAGAAATGCTAATGCAAGTTTAGTTTTCACACTGGAGATATTTCAGAAGATTCCCAAAGCTTTGATAATATTTAACATCTCTACTAATTTCCTTTCTGGCACAATCATAAATGTACCATAGTAGCCAACAGATCTGGGATGAAGCACAAGTTCTAGCTGGCTGCAAAGCAGACAGGAATCATGTGTGCTCGTACTGTTTTCTCCCACAACATACCTCTGCAAAACTGACTTAAAATGAGAAAAGAAATTGTGAAACTGTCATTACAAAGAAGCATTTAAAATGCAGATCAAAGTGCTGCCTTGGAAGCTGTACTCCTCGCCAAATCATCAAAGCTCTCTTTACTCTCAATAGTTCCCCAAATCCTCTGATTTGGACAATGAAATGCAGCTGAAATTTATCTGCCTTAAAAAAAATGCCCCAAAAGTCCCAATTCCTTTCTCTGGATACCAACCACGTCTCTCCCAAGTCCATTTTATGTGACTTTCTTGTATTACTCAACCTACTAACTTTCACAAACGGGTTCACACACAGAGATGCTGCCCCAATGCCGGAGCCCATCTCCAGTGCATCCTCCCCAGATAATCACAGAGTGATCCCATAGCAGTTCAGCCACGCAGATGGGACAAGCACAGCATCCCCAGTGACGTTAATGGCTCCTTTGCTTTACGGCTGCCTGGGAGTGTGCTGATGGCACCAACAAGGTTTCTGCCCAACTGCAGCCCCGTGCATCCCTCCTGCGGGCCGACACACACCGCCAGCACGTGCCCCAGGTCAGCACCAAGGGCTGCAGCAGTTGAGCAGCACAGATCTCCCTGCAGGGAGTGAGCGAGGTGAGATCCAGTTTGTCAACAAAAAGCCATTGCGCATAAACGACCTTTTTTAGCTCATAAGGGTTACCAAATTCTTCCAGATGCTGTTACCTGAAACAAGACCAGCAGGGACGACAGCACAGTGAGTTACTCAGGAAAGCAGCTGGGCTGTAATTATGCCTATTAGTGACACCACGTATTTTGGTACTTCCCTTGGACAGTTCTCCTCGTGTCTACCCCTTTATAATTGAGGTTTACAAATTCATTCTCAGGCTGGATTTAACATGCCACCGATTCTCAGTGCTGGAAAGCTAAAAATGTTAGTACATTGGGTGAGCAACAGCAAATAGAAACGAATAAAAGAGACAGCATCTCTCTGTAGGCACTCCTCTCCATCTGCAAGCAAGCAGCTCATTCATACCACGAGCATCTCGAGGGGTGCCAGACCCCCTGGAACTCCTGGCTCTAAGAGATACAGCATGGGTGCTGTGCGTCACACGCTTCAGTGCCAGTGCTGTCGCAGTCAGCATCTGCAAAGGGCACCAGGTGAAATGAGGGCAGGGCTGGGGCAATGCACTGCCCCCATGCCCTGCTCTGCACCTCCTGCTGGGGCAGCCCCAGCCATGCACGTGTCCCTGCACTGTGCGTGGTCCCGGGCACCTCTGCTGTGTGTGTGTGCAGCGGGGTCCTGCTGCAATGCGATCCAGGTGTTCACCCAGAAGAAAAAGGATAAAGCCGGATCTTTTTCCTCCCATTTCCTCCACTACGTCTTTTCATTCTCCCATTCAGCACTGATTATAAAACAGCAGGATTACATCACTGCTCAAGGGCACCACACCAAGTCTGGCTTTATGACCCCAGTGCTGCAGGACTGGAGCACGGCCAGCCCCCAGGCAGTGCCCGCCCATGCCCTGCTCCTCCCGGGCACTCCCGGGGATGCCGACCTGCACACGGAGCAGCGCTGCCTGCAGGGACACATGGCAGTCTCCTGGATTTGGCTGCAGCCAAAACGAGAACCAAACTGGAGAACACAGGCACTGGTGGCAGCTCTGCCTTCCCACTGCCTACTGCAGGAAACCTCGCAGATGAGGGAGGAAAAAAAAAGCATTATACACCCCACCCTGAGCGAGGCTGTAGCTGCTGCTGACACGGTGTCAGGACAGAGACGCCGCTGCCAAAACGCAGACTGAGTGGTAAGGAGACGTGATCCTTGGTGGAGCCATCAGCACTCCGTTTGTTACTATGCCCAGGAATGTGAAAACCTCGAAGCTCTCGGCCAGGACAGAGCTCCCGCCGGCTCTGCCCAGCCCAGTGCAGCACCAGCACAAACCCAGCAGACCCATGCCCAGGGCTGCCCTGTCCCTGCACCAGACACCTCCTGGGCACCCCATCTCCTTCAGCAGCTGAACCCCTTTGGGAACATCCCCCAGGGTCTGACGCAGCCCTGGCACAGGTGAGGTCCCCATGCAGAGTGCAATGGCAGGATGCTGCAACAACCCCCCCGGTGGCAGTGACGAGCTCCTGGGCACACAGCTCTGTCTGTCACTCACCACACCTTTACGCACTCTTCTGACACCAAGCTCAGCCCTGACCTCTGTCACCCTGCAGAGGCGACTTATTACTGCTGCTGCACTCAGTGCTGCCCAGTGCTGCCAGGTGGGCTCAGCCTCCCCCCCCAAACCCCTCACTGAGGAGCTGTGCAGAGTGCAGCTGCTGCCCACTGCTTGGGGAGAACTGGCAATTGGGGGCTCAGATACGGGGTTAACCTATTGAGAGCTAAATTAGGTTACAGTTCTGCCACTATCTCAAAGCACTCCTGCCTTCTGGCTGGGAACTGAGATGGCATCTGGTGGGAGCTGCCCAGAGGTCCCCTCAGAGCCACATTAGAAGAATAAATATAAACAAGCGATTGGAGGAGGAAAAAGCGGTAACATGACTTTTTGAGGGGTGGGGGGGAGTGAGCTCAGCTCTTCCCTCCCCTCCAGAGCCGGACTATCAGCTAATAACCCCCACAGGGCCACCAGAGCACACCGGTGCCACCGTGGTGAGCAGCAGCACTGAGATAAATGACACTGGTGACAAAGAGGAAGGCCGGGGAGGAGGGACAGGTGAGCTGCCCCACAGCCTGGCCCCACACCCCCAGCCCAGCTGCTCTGAGGGCTGAGCACAGCGCGGGCAGCACTGTGGGGACAGCCCTCGGGACTGTGTGCACTGCATCCCACCGAGCCAGTGTCAGAAAATGCAGAAACAAAACCCAAGATGCTATCTCTAAAAAGTATGAAATTCAAAGCCGCTGTGGTTGCAGCAAAACCTCACGGCAACAGACTGGGAGAGAGAGAGGAGCTCTGAACTCCAGCAGTCACTGCCCTTGTGAGCTCCCAGTGCTGCCAGCAGCCCAGCCCGGCTCGGGCACTGAGCGCAGCCCCGGAGTGCTGCTGCTGCTGGCACCCAAGGAACGGTCCTCATTACTTATCCACCGCTATTGGTATGCACATCCCGCCCGGCCGCTGGAGTCAGGGGAGAAGAATGGTCTATTCAGTACCGGCAGTGTTAATAAAATCAAGCAAATCCAGCTTAGTTTTGTCTGAACACGAACGAGATTAAATCAAGATTAAACGCACGCGGTACAAAGGGAATGGTTTATGCTAAAATTCAGAGTGAATCCATTTTAGCACCCGGTCTACAACCGCCCCCAGCTCTCCCGCAGGACGCGGACACCTGAACCAAACAGCGGCGGAACCGGAGACGGCGGAGGTGCACAGCGGCGGCCACAGCCCACGGGGCTCCACGGCGGACCCACTGCGGGTAACGGCACGAGCGGCGTGCCCGGAGCCATCGCCCCACAGCCACCACTGAGAGCCCCCGCGCCCCACTGGGAGCACACGCACAGCCCAGGCTCTTCCCGAGGTTTTGGGCCATTTGGCATCAGCCTCGGCGGGTTTGAGCTCCGCAGCGCCGTGCTGACAGCACACCTGGCCCCAAGGTGTTTCCCCGTCCGGAAAACCCCGTCGGTTTTCAGTCCCGGAGCGGCCGCTGCGTCTCTGTCCTCGGCAGTACCATCCTGCGCTCCATCTCCAAAAGGCGAAGAGCAACGGGACAGCCGGCGGTGCCGGGTCAGCCGCTGTCCTTCCCTACCCCGCACGGGCTCAAAAACATTCATTACAAAAAGCGAACAGCCCCCCCACCCCCCAAAAAAAACCAACAAAAAACGACGGGAAACAAAAAACCCCCAAACCAACCACGCCGACATCGAGACACGGGGGCGGAGGGGCTCCAATCCGCGGCTCCCCACGCCGACACCGAGGGAGGGCCCCGCGGGACCGGGGCAGCCCCAGGAGAGGGGGTCGGGGCTGCGCGGAATGGGGCGCACCCGCAGTCCCCGGCCCCGCGGTGCCACCGCCGCGCGTGGGGAGCGGCACCGGCACCGCAGCTGCGCCGAGAGGGGGGGGAGTGGGAACAGGGGGTGGGGAGCAGCGCGGCCGCAGCCCCGGGAACTTCCGCGGGTCCGACCCCACCGCCCGCTGCCGTGCGCACGCAGCGCTGCCCCGCAGGGCCGCAGGACGGTACTTACTGATCTCCATGCTCTGGAACAAAGACCTTTTGCAGTTGCATGTGCAGGACACATTGGGCTGAATAGCGACGGCCGTGCTGTTCAGACCCATTAAGTTATACATTTAAAAATAAAAATTAAAAAAAAAAAAAAGGGGGAAAAAAAAAGAAAAAAAAAAAAAAAAAAAGAAGGCGACGGCGACACAAAGCACTTCAGGGCCGCCGAGCGCTCCCCGGGCAGCAGCACATAAAGCCGGGGCTCCTCCTCGGCGCGGGGGGGCGGGGGGAGGGAAATGCAGCTGCGATTAAAAATTGGAAATCACAACCGCGGCGCAGCGCCCCCCGCAGCGGCTCTGCCCGGCTCCGCGCGGCTCTGCCCGGCTCCGCGCCCCCTCCGGCCCGGCCGGTGCTGTGCTGGGCCCGGCCGCGGCAGCCCCTCACTTTTGTGGGGCGCGGCGGAGCGGCGCGGCGCGGCGGGAGCGCGGCCCGCCCGCTCCCCGCTCCCCGCTCCCCGCTCCCCGCTCCGCTCCCGCCCCCCGCGCTCATTCACGGCCACGGGGACGCGGCCGCGCGCCGCCGCCAGCCGCGGGCGGGCCCCGTGACGTCAGCGCCAGACGGGGACTGCCCCGTGTCCTCGCGCCGCCGCCGCCGCCGCGGGGGGGGGGGGGGGAGGTGTTGGGGGAGGGGGGGGGAAGCGCGGCCCGCGGTGCGGAGCGGGGCCGGGGGGGGCGGTGGAGGTGGGGCCATTCTCTCCTGCGGGTCTCTGCAAATAGTTGATTCTCATTGAATTCTTTTTGCTTCCGAGCGACCGCTTTAAAATGGAGGACCCTCCCCCACACACCCCTTTCCCCCCCTCCCCCCCCTCGTCCGCTTTTAAAAAGGCGAAAGGAGAATACTCCTTCCCCCCCCCCCGGGGGCTCGGGGTCAGCCCCGGCGGTCTTATCCCGCACAGGGCCCCGCTGCAGGGCCACACTGCGGCGCTGCGGAGGGGACAGCACGCCTCTGGGACCCCCCCCCCCCGCAACCCCGAGACCCGCAGTCCGACGTGCGCGCACCGCAGAGGTCACGCTGAGATGCTCCACCCGGCATCCCCTCCCCGAAATAGGATCGATTTGGCCGTAGTGGTTTACAACCCCCCGGTAACGACTGCGGAGCTGCGTGCGGACACAGCCGGGGCTGCCGGGCCGAGCACGCCCCGCCGTGCCACCCAGCACTCGCCGTCGTGGGGAGCACGGTACACCGTGCCCGGTGCGAGCTGCACGGCCCCGGCTCAGCTCCCAGCGCGTGCGGGCCCACTGCTGCCCCACTGCTGCCCCACTGCTGCCACCGCTCCGCCGGAGACGCGGCTTTGGGTGTTCAAAGCCTTTGGGCAGCTGAATGTTACAGACCTAATGGGCCTCACCTGGTGACCCCAAAAGGTGGCTGTGAGCTCAGCCCCTGCCCACAGCCGTGCTCAGGGCATGGTGGCAGTGCAGTGCCAGCACCCTGCCCGGGGACACAGGCCGTGCAGCCCCGCAGCTTGCACAGTCTGCAGGGCTGTGCAGGAGGAAGGCTCCGGTTGCAGACACAGGCTGCTGCAAGTCCGCACATCGCCCTCACCTCCCAGAAGCCAAAGCAGAACGGCCTGCAAGTCGACGCTGGCCTACAAGTGCCCCAGCTCCCGCTATCCTGACTGCATCTGAACCACTCATGCGGCTTCACGGCAATCAGCATTTTTCCACCGTGATCTGAGAACAAATAATTAAAGTCATCCCAGATGGGCTGGTGAAATCAGCGTACCTCCGCTAACTCTGAACACTCCTGCAGTAACACCATCCCCTCCCACCCCATTCTCCGCTGTGCTCAGGGCAGCACCACACAGTGCCCGAGCGCTGCAGTGCTTCTCCTGTGCATCTCTGCGTTCTGGCACCTGTACTCCACCTGGGCTGAGCTCGAGGTCCTCGGACAAACTGCACAGCACACAGCGATGCGCTGCGGTACGTGGGGCTGTGGCACAGTGGCACTCTCTCCGGGCCCGCAGTCACTCACTGTTCACACAGTCATGCTTCAATCCTTGCTTTCATTCGTCAAGATTGCAGTGACCCTGCGTAATTGTCCCACTGCTACACCACGGACAAACTGATAACCGTAATTGGGAAGAGCGGGCCCTAGTCGGCATAAGGAACCGAAAGAGCCAAACCGTCTCCGCAGAGTGGTTGAGAAGAGCTGAAGAAACACAGAGCAAAAGCAGCTCCCCAAAGCTTTGTTACCCAAACAGCTGTCCATTGAGGAGACGGAATATCTCAGCATTGCTCCTCGGGTTGATGTTGAATAGGTACGCACCAACGCAGTAGGGCAAGTTACCATGGTGAATAACTCTATATTTATGTTCAAGCATGCCTTATTTCTAACAATCCCAGACATGGTTTCTACGTTCTGGTGACTAAGCTCTTCATTTGTTTTTCTCAGTTGTTTGGGATGAGGCACTCCTGGCAGTGATAGCGAGGTCTGTGCCTCTGCAGAGGAGCACAGAGCTGTGCAGGGACAGTGCCCGCCAGCCCTCGCTTCCCTCTGGCAGTTTGTGCAGGTGACTCTCAGGTATGATTTAATGCCCAGCACTGCTCAGAATTCATTCTGCAGCAGATGAGCCCTCGTGGTTGTCTGGAGTATCAGACACGTTCTCCTCCTCAGAGTTCATACCGTGCAATAAGTGCTGAGTGCCACCGCAGTCAGCATTCCACATGCAGTGGTCCGCAGTGCCCACCTGTGTCTCTCCTAATGAACTGTGGCTCTGCTGCTCTGGTCCTGAGCCCCATGGAGTCCAACTGCAGGCTTCCACACAGCACCACCCATAACCCAAACCCAAACCCTATTCCTGGGAGTGCTGTCCCAGCACTCTGTGAGCTCTGGCAGCTCAGGGCTGTGCCCACAGCCCTGGGGAACTGTGCCACGTGCATTGCCCTCCCGGCAGAACCTTTCCCCGACCCCCCCGGGCCCTCCCCGCAGCTCTGTGCCGTTCCCTCAGGCCCTGTCACTGTCACCATGGAGCAGAGCTCAGCGCAGAGCAGTGCAGGACTCTTCCACCCCAGCAGTGCACAGCCCTGGCCCAGCCCAGGTCACCCTCACCGCTCCCCAGGTGAACACTCCCCAGATGAATACCCTTTTATTTTCTTGCCCTGAAAACCAAAACCAGGAAAAACAGGCGGGGAATTTTGGGTGGTCCTGCGTGGGGCCGGGACCCCCGATCCCTGCCGGACCCTTCTGACCCGGGGGATTCCCGCATTGTGCACGTAAAACCAAGCAGCGCCAGCGAACGTGTTGCAAACCGCCAGGACGTGCCACAACCCCGCGCTCCCCCCGGGAACACCGCAGCCCCGGGGAGGAGGGGTCACCCCATCCAGGCAGCGGCGGTGCGGCGGTCCCTTTAAGGTCCCCAGACGTCGCGGGGGCGGCCCCAGACGGCGCCCGATGTCACGGACGAGCGTTCCCCCGCCCTCCGCATGTATACGACGCTCAGCCAATCACAAGTGAGAAACCCGGCCGCCGGGCTCCGGACAGCCAATGGGAGAAAGGGGGCGGGGCACGCAGGGCCATGTGGGCTTTCCGTCCACATGGGGAGGGGCCGTGACCGCGCGGTGACCCGGTGCCGTGACAAAGGCGCAGATCGCCGCCGCATGGAGGGGCCCGTGCCGGCGGGGGGGCCGTGCCGAGCCGAGCCGTGCTGCGGCGTGGGCACCCTGCGCTGAGAGCACGGCGCGTGCCCGTGGCCCCCCACGCGCGCCGTGGGTCCGTCGCGCGGCAGCCGCCGGCACGTCCCGCCCGGAGCGCTCAGTGCGGCCCCGCGGCCGCGTTCGTTTGGGGTTCGGCACCAGAGCGACGGGAACACAAACAAACGGGCGGACGGGGGGGAGAGGGCGGATCCTGGAACGCGAACGCCGCCATAAATGCCTTTTCCGTACCTCTATTGACTCAGCTGCCGCAGTGACTGCAGCCCCGCGCCGAGACCGCCGTCCCCTGCGTGACAGCGCGAGCCCTCCGCGTGGCTTTACCCGCGGGCTGCGCTTCCCCCTTCGGTGGGCGGTGGGCAGAGTTATCGCCCCGGCTCGGGGCAGTCACCCCCCCGCGGCCCCGGGCACTCCTGCGGTCCCTCTCGGCCCGGCCGCCTCCGGCACCGCGGGGCCGTGGGGGGGATCTCATTTTTAGTTAGATAATCTGAGTTAAAACCGAAACTCTCCGCTTGTGCAAATCTTTTCCTGCTAGATTGATGCAGCTAATACATCGCCAGCGTTTCCAAGGAAACCAGTATGCCCTGTTCTCACCGAACCAAATCTCACTATTAAAACAATTAAAAACTTAATCTGGGTTCCCTCCCTCGCTCTCCCCTCTCCTTTCGGTATTATCATACGGGTTTTAATTAAAAACACGATGGCGATATGTATTTTACATGTATGTAGGCTATGCCGTGAGTCTCCTAAAGGAAACTTGACTCTAGAGCATAGTAACCGGGGATCAAATCTACTTCCACAACTGGGAACGGGGTGATGAGCCGGTGACAGCCACTGGTCCCGAGCCCCAGGGACCAGCGGCAGGCAGCTGAAAGCCTTGAAGCACACGCGGAGCTGGGGCTCTTTGTGCTCAACGCATTTTGCCGGTTTGATGTGAAGAGGCAGCCGGATCCAGGCACGGGGCTGCGGGGCTGCTCAGGAGAGGGATCTGCGGGTCAAGAGGCTCCTGAGGAAAGGAAGCCGGCTCCGAGCAGAAGTGAATGCCACCAGGAAGGCAGCAAACACAGCCCCGCTCTTTGTTTCCCTGCACTGTGCCCTGCCTGCCGCTGCTCGGTTCCCGTGTGCGCAGCTCCACTCCCGTGATGGGGGGCTGAGCACGAAGGAAGGAGCAGTCGGCACGGAGACGTTTCATCTGCATCCAGGAGCTAAATCCGTCCTCAGCTTGTGCCCTGCCCCGGTTCTCCGAGGAGCAGAAGGGAAACGCGGCCCGAGCGGCTTCCTCTGCCATTGTCTGAGCGGTGGCAGAGGGCAGGGGACAGCGTGTCTGGGGACAGGGTGTCTGGGGCACTTCCAGCTCACCCCGTGCCCGGCAGGGCTGGCCTTGCAAACCTCCCTCCGGAGGGACTCAGGGAGATGAGCGTTGCTCGCTGCTCTGTGCACATCCCTGAGGGCAGTGCGTGTTGCTGTGCACTCCTCACAAATGCAGTTTTCTGAGAAAAGCCCCCAGCTCTGCAAGCATCCCATCCCACCTAACGGGATACACTGCCATCCATGCACACTTCCCACCACTCTGACATGCAGAGTTGTACAACTGGACAAAGCGTCTGGCACCTCAGCACTCAGAAATACCCATTCCTGCAGTGGGTCGGGGTGACTTGGGGTGATCTGGGAGAGTTTTTCCCCCCTTGTTCCAGAAGAGTTTGGAAAATTACTTTCCACCATCTGCCCTGCCAGAGCCGGGAAATATTTGGAATACATTCCATTCTCCTAATGAACACGCAGCAGCAGGGGTGCAGCAAATAAGAGAGAAAATCTTTCTAATGAACAACAAATGAACTAGAAATCAGATCTACATAGCTTCAGCTTTTGTTGCCTATAGCTTTGGGGTGATTCGTGGAGACAAAAATCAATGAACGTGCTGTAGACCCAGGCCAGGCATGGCATGCAGAAGTCTTGCCGTGACCCAAGCCATGTTTGTTTTGGATACAAACACTGACTCTTGCTAGCTTCCTTCTCATTTAATTGAACAGAAGTGGGGGAAGAATTCCTGAAGTATGGTTCCTACAAGTCTTGTTAACGCTCTTCAGAACGTGTTGAATTTATAGGATACTGTCAAATGCGTATTAGTATTCATGACAAATCACATTGCTTCCAACTGGTATATATAGAGCTGTATCGTGCTCTTTTGTTTGAAAAATAAAATAAAATAATATGCTCAAAGTGAAGAAATTAGGGAGCTCTTCTCAGAGGAAGGACCAAAAATTCCTCTTGATCCACACTGAGCATGGCCAGAGGTGAATTTTTGGATCCTCCACAGCAGAAATAAAGGGTTTCTCTCAAGTACTGTGTGTGCCATTATGAATATGCAATGAGCTGTTCTTCTTCTAAGAGCTCTGCCTGCTGCAAACCATCTAGACATAAGCAAGCTTCCACCCCATGTTTCTGGTGCCAGCCCCAGTCTCAGATGCTGTGTGAAGCAGTGACCCATCACAGCTGGCCCCAGTGCAGAAGTGTGGGGTGCAAAGCATTTCTGGAGCTGTTACCCGCCCTCATCAGCAAAACCTTTAGTTGGATCCTGGGACTTTTCCTCACACTTCTGATGGTATTTTTTTTTTTTTTTGCACCAGTCCACAAGCTCAAGCCCAAAATACTCAAAAAGTGACAAGTGCCACCAAAGAGCTCAAATCACATCTCCTGCAGCAGCGGCATCTCATCTGGTCCCTGAGAGGAAAGGCTGTGAGAGCACAGCAGCCGCTGCTAGCACACCTTGAATGTCAGCCCACCGGCCACAGCAGGACAAGAGCAGCACTCCCCAACCTGGCTTTGGGTGCCAGCACAGAGATGTTAGTTCAGCAGTCATTCCCTTAGGAGATGCTCTGGTCACTGTCTACACTGCCCTGACATCCTACATGGACACTGCACACTCCCAGCTCCAAGAGCACCGAGTTCCTCGTGGGAAACATCACCATCAGCTGAGACAGAAAACTATTGCACCAAGGAAACCACCTCACCCTGCCCTTACAGGTGTCTGAACGAGCCCTGGAGATACACATAGAGCAGCCCAGAGTGCAGGTGTAGAGAAGTGATGGGCAGACACGCTTTGCCCTACAGACAGGGCAGTCCCTGCTCTGCCCTACGCAGCTGCAGGAGGGTAGGACAGGAGGCGTGACACAGCTGCCCTCTGTGCACCTGGCATTTCACCTGGCTGTGTGCTGAGCTGCCCATTTTCTGATGCATGCGTTCATTTCCTGAGTGCCTGACGCTGCAATTCCTTCCAACATCGAACCTGCAGGAAAGCCAGCAGGGCTCTCCCATAAGAGCATCACGGCGAGGCCTCTTTATTTAATGCCATCTTCTGCACACCTGCTCACCTTCCTTGTCTTCATCCCTTGTAGATCCCCCCCGCCTCCCCCCCCTGGAAAGAGGAGCTGCATTCAGCATCAAACAGTCCCTAACAGCCGCTTGGTTCCCCCCTGTTCCAGGTCTCTCACACTGGAGTATGTTACGGGGGGGGGGAGGGGGGTGGTGGAAGAAAAAGAGACAGAACGTTCCTACAAAAAGCAATTTCTTGGCTGGCCGCTTTTTTTCTACTCCCCTCAATATGGCAGGAGATATTTCTGTCTGAACAAACCCTTCTCCCTCCCAACCCATCCAGCTCTCCCCGTTCTGCACCGCAGTGGCACTGTTTGTATCAGTCTGTTGCTGTGAAAATTAATGTGGCAACACAAAACGCAGCATAATGTCTAAAGGTGTGTGAAACAGTCCCGGGGAACTGAGCAGTGACTTCAAATGCAAGGTATTTCCTCCTTCCCCTCTCTCTCATCCTACAAGCTGCCACATTGCTGAAAATGGGACAGTTTTCAAATAGGCTATATTTGCAGAGCAAAGATGGATGCTATTTTTATTGCAAATTAGCAGATTTTTTAGCAGATTCAACCTCATTTGCAAGTGAAAATGACTCTACTTACCATGCAGATATAGGTCTTATGTTGGAAACTCATGGAAATTCATGTTTTGAACATACTTACAGAAGAAAAAAATAGACCCTGCCTTTATTTCTGGCTGAGCCTCGCTCCACTGCAGGAGCACCAGTGGGGCAGAGTGTGCTGCTGCTCTGCTGCACGGTGTGAGCGAGAGCAGGGCATCCTTGAGCACTTCTTAAGCTGTGAATTCCTGGGAGCTGTTGGACTTCAGGGTGTCCTCAGAGATGGGAAAGGGCATACTCTGTTTGCAGACAGAAACTTGAAATCTGGGGATCCATGTTCCCCCTGGAAGTACTTGACTGTTCTGCGTGCTGGAAAGGATGTAGCAACTGGAGTGGGGGCAAAGTGCTTCCAGTCTGCGCTGCAGGAGGTGCACATCAGGACACCAGAACTTGGTGCACTGGGAAAAAATCTGGGGAGTGGGCTAAGCCAAGAAGAACAGTTGAAGAAAAGATGGGGGGAATCAGAGCACTCCAGGGAAGTGTTACGGAATCCAAAGCTGCTTGGGCTTTTGTCTCAAAAAAATAGAACAACAAAAAAGATATTTGAGTGCAAAGTCAGCCTACAACTTGAGAAGGGTGAGCGATGGTGAAACGCTGCGTTCTCAGGAGTGTGGTTTTGGATTTACAGCTCCACCATGAAAGTGAACTAAGAAGATTAAAAAGAAATAATCTCCCTTTTAATATGGGCATTGCAAGGAGAAAGTGAAAAGGGAGCAGCAGGCAGAGAGAGCAGGGATCTGCTTCTGAGAAGTGGGGCGTCACGTTGGGAGCACCGTTCCTACCTGCTGCATTTGCACATGCATTCCTCAAACCCACAGCCACAGCTGTGAACCTGTTTGCAGTCCTCCTGGCAGAGCACAACGAAGGGAAACCAGCAGTGCAGGTACTCAGGTATGCTCACCAATGCTGTGGGCAGGTGCCAGTTTGGCAGGAGGTGCGTGCCAGCCCTGCTGCCAGGCTGAATGGGCTGAGCTCAGCCCTTCTTTCTCCCTGTCCCACCCCTATGTATTCTGGGGGGGTACAGCTCCCGCTTTCATGACGCCCATTACAAGGCACAGATCACATTCCCAGACACTCTTGTTGCTCCAGGCTTTGATTTTTTCATCACAAGCAAATTTGAAATCAGAGGCAACATTTTAAAAGCACCTACGTTCGTGTTTCAAAAATAGCCAGATGCCCACTGCTCAAACCTAAGGGGCTTTGGTTGTTCCTAAATGGGGTCTGAGACAGCACCCTATGCTGCTGCACCCCGCCTGCCCAAAGCACACAGCAGTGTGGGCTTTGTCACTGCAGCAGCGGTGACGTCTCAGACAACAACAGCCCACCTTTCTCAGCTCGCAGCTTTACCACTGCTAATGTCTTTAACGGAGGTACAGAGAGTATGATTTCATAGTGCTGACAAACGGACGTGGCTATTCTTTCCTGAGCACGAGGCATTGTATAGTTTGTAGCAAGCATGAATTATTGCCTCCATCCAAACAAGTGAACATCTGCATCCCATTTTCATTGGCACCGTGAGGTACCTGGCGCAGCCCCAGAGCGCAGTGTTTAGCTACAAGCATTTAAAATATGCAGTAATTTGCTGTTGTGTTATCTTCTGGTATTCTGTGCTTTGGAAAAAAAAATAAAATAATATTTTATCAGTGAAGTCCTCTCACCGTCTATTTGCCCTGCTCTAATCCACAGTGAAATGAATCAAGGAAAACAATGCTGAAAGCCTCGTCTGTTTTCCCTCCTGAAGGGCGGTGCTCGTGGAAGCAGGCTGAGCTGCGTGCTGTGGGTGGGATGCTGTGTGCCCCTCTCCTCAGGGCAGGGCTGCTGGGAGCAGGGTGTTGTGTGCCCACGGCAGCGGGAGCGATGCTCAAGGATGTGGCAGCACTGAGCTGTGCTTCACCGCTGATGGTTGAAGCAGTCACACTGCCCTCCTGCTTCAGCTCCACTTGGCTCTCAAGTAACAGACAATTAAAATGGTAGGGGTATTCCTGCTATGAAATGCCCTCCAACTGGCCAATAAGGAACACATTCCCAAATATGAGCAAAAAGTATGCTGAGCTGTAGCAGTAGAAATGACAGAAGTAAATAGGGCCACATCCCCAAAGAGAAGTGCGCTTACATCAGTGCAGGTGACACTGCCCTGGAAACCCTCTTATCTCAGGGCAAGGTGGGCTTGGGACATGGCTTCAGGAGAACAACAGTCTGTCTTTCAAATGTTTTCACTACAGGAGATAGCTCCTGAATACCTGAGCAAACTCCAGCTGGTCCCCTATCCAATACCAGCTGTTTTCTCTTTGCAGGTGAGGTCTCCTCACTGTACCACGGAACCCCCAGGAATGGCTGTGGAGGATTCCCTGCTCTGAGCTCAGCTCTCAGCTGATGCCTGCCCCAGCACTCCCATCCCCGGAGCATCACCGGGGAAGGAATGCCACTTGCCTAAATGTGATAGACTATTGCTGCAGGCAGGAGTAACTCGTGCTGTCAGTGTTCAATTAGCACCAAGTTAAACTAAATGTCTTGTGAATATTTCATAACGATCTGCCAGCATCATATCTGAACTCTCTGGCTTTTACCAGGCCATTTCCCTTCCAAAGTGACACAGTGCAGAATTAAAGGATGATGAGCCAATCTCGCTTGTTTCAGTGTCTGTTCAGAACGGAGCTATATAATAAAAAAAAAGTCACAATTAAAAATGGCACAAAATGTCCCAGCAGCAGCAGCCACCGAGGCTTATCTTCTGCAGGTCAACTCTCACCTTGTTTAAAGGCAGCTCATACGAAAAACAGCTCTTCCTTTCCTGACTGTAAGTCTATTGTAGCCTTCTCCATTTACTTAAGGAGTGACAGGAGCTGAGCTCGTGACCTTTTACATTGCCCTTTTTTCACATAAAAGCTCAGAAGGTAAATGGGTTGGAGCAGACCTTAAAAGCCAGGGCTGGCTTCAGCCTGGAACACAGGGCAGGGGCAGGCAGTGCCGGGTGAGCTCTGCAGGAGCTGGGGCAGAAACATCCACTCCAGTGCAAATACCTCTGTCCTGGAAACCAGATGTGCAGATCTCTGGCTGGAAAGTGGCTGTGAGATCTGCATCACCTGCCAGGGGTCCTGGCCAATGAGGCACAGGCAGGCACGGAGAGTCTTCCTTTTCTACTGAGACTGCCAATAAGGAGATGAGTTTGTTCCAACAGTAATGGACCAAAGCCACCAATTCCTATCACCTCATCCATCATATGTCGGCTGATAAATGATGCAGGGTTTGGAGGATACAGCCAGACTGCCCAGCTCTGCTTGCTGAGGTGACAGTCTCGCTGCATTGGCAGCCAAGGCTGGGATGGATGCCCCAGTGCAGTGCACCTGCGTAAGAAGAACCAGTGACAGGGATGGAAGTAAACTCTGAAGGTAGCGAGCAATAGGAAGGCTGCAGTGACCATGGGCACTAAGCTGCTTCCCTTCCCAACGCGAAGTGGCCCATGGCTAGTTTCACCTCACAGCACTGTGCCTCAAGTCTCATCTCCACTGGATTTTACAGCAAAATAGTATACATAAGGCACCCAACCATAAAGAAAGTACAAGTCACACCTCTTTGGCAATGGAGTCTTAATAGGAAAGCCCACATGGGAGCCATTCTATGGCACTGCAGCAGCAACTGTATTGCTAGAGCAGATAAAAGGTGTGCACATAGGCAGGATGTGTGCTTTGCCATATTAAGAATGGCATTGTAGTGCACAACATGTATATATATTCACACCAACAGTTTGCCTTTGGCCTCCCTCCCCCAGCACACTGCCTTGAGTGCTTTCCATGGGCAGCAAGCTGCCAGGGCTGCAGGGCATCCTGATGCTGATGGGCTGCTGTGGTTTGCTTAGCAGACCCAGAGAACTTCAGCACCCACTGTAACACAAACTGCAAAGCAAAGCCAAGTGTGGCTGGGCTGGAATATTAATGCCTCCCTCCGAGGGCAGTGGAAATAGGGATGAGCCTGTGGTTGACAGACATGGGGGGGATTTTGTAATGGCAGCCTCATAAACAGCAGAATGCCCCCACCCTGCTCCACACAAACACTGACACTGGCTCTCCCCACGTGGCTGAACCGATCTACTGAGAGTGGTGATGGGATCCTTCCAGCAGAAGGGACGGGTCCGTTTCATACATAGACCTGGCGGGCTGTCTGACCCCAGTCCCTTGTCTGAGTGCCAGCATCTGTAACACAACTCAGGAGGCCGAACTGGAGCCATGTGGGACCGCTTCCATTTTCTGTTAGACAATCACAAAGAAAGGCAATGCTACTGAAGTCATAGATTTGCTCAGTTCTGTGTTCAGCTGTGTAATAGTTGCCAGAGTAAATTCAAGGATGTGCTTTCGGATGCCAAAATATATTAGTAACGCTCATCTATGAAAATAATGATTATAGGAAAGGGATTTGTTTGTAAGCCTTAAAGAGAAAACACAATTCATCCCATATTTTGCTGGAAAAGAAGAAAGTCCCATATAAATAGACCCATAAATAGAACCTCGCTCCTGGAGTTCTGAGCTGAACAGAAGGGGCTGGAACGCTCCCCACGCTGTCAGACCCACCCCGACCCACGGGATTCAGCAGCTTGTTAGGAGCAGTCTGGAGGCTGCACAGATAGTAACTCGATTAACATGACGTTCCTCTTAGCCACTGCACTGCCACTGTTTTTTTGTTTTGTTTTGTCTTTGATACCCAAGGGGTAGTGGTTGACGCTGTGACATTGGCACTTTGTTCCAGCATCAGCCCCCAGGAGTGGAAAAATCTGAGGGAAGAGATCCATGGGGAGGGTGATGGGATGGGTGATGCTACAGCTTTACAAAAGGGAGTAGCACAGGTGTGACTGCTCTGACAGACACGAGCTGGGGCAGGATGGAGAGGGAAGGGCATCCTGCTCGCTGCCCTGCAGTGGGGCTGAGCCCTACACCCGGGGCTGGGGGCACCCTGCAGCTCTGTGAGCCAAAATGAGTGCCTGCCTGTGCTCACCTGGAGCCTCCAGGCTTCCGTGGGATGCTTTATTGCATTCGTGTTGTCAAACGGTGACATTTCTGAGTGTAAGTCATAGGGTTGTTGTTAATGCCAATTTAATGGCGCTAAAATGATTAAATATGGCAGGCTTTTAAATAATAAGGTACATAAAAGGTGTTAATAACCTCTTAAGTGCTTTAATAATATTCTGTGCCATCATAAAATGTTAGTAATTGGGCCTCTTAACTTTCATCTGCCATAAAGTAATGAAAGAAAAAAATCTCAACAGAAGCGCTGAATGGCTGAAAATTCTACTTAAATGAGAGGGAAAAAAAGGAACAATGGTAAAACTGAGACCTATTTGTTAAAAAAAAAAAAGAAAAAAGAAGAAGGAACGAACTGGAAAGCCCAATGGAACGTGTGTTTTAATGTCATGCAAATTGTTAGCATTTCCACAAATTGTCTTTGGTAGTGCAAGAACAAAGGATATGGAGGAAGGTGCTGTGGCTCATGCTGGAGCCCAGAGCTGGGGGCTGCAAACCCGACATGAGGCAGAGGGGTACGTCCCCTGTGAGGAGCAGTGCCAGCACCCATTATGTGCTGACACCTGGCAGCTACAGCCCCAAGACCCAGCAGGCTCCCCACCACCATTTCCAGTAGCATTTGTTAGGAGTCCTCCTCCTAAATACTAATCAAACCCAGTCCAATTATTGTGGAAAAACGCTCGCCAGCAGAAACGTTTCAGAGCCTACAAGTTCCTGATTCGATGGGTCCTCCTGGCTGCTGCCTTACGTGCCTCTCTGTCCTCTGTTAACGTGTCCACCCAGCTCATTTAAGAACAGCTGCTTTGAGAGGACGGTGGAAGTGGGACTCGCAGGGACAGCTGCATAGGAGGCAGTGCCACACGTGCTGTGCCCAGCAGTACGCCGAGCCGTGGCAGCCCACCTGGGCCATGCATGGAGCACTGGGGCTGCAGCAGCCTCTCCTTGAAGGCAGGCACAGAGCAGGAGCCAGCCCACGTCAGTGCCACCAACGACTCCGCAGGAATAGCAATAGGAAACGGCAGAAGCCAAGCGTCCAGCCATAGGCATTGAAAAAATCATAATGAGCAAATCGATTTTGAGTAGTCTAAATTTGCTTGGAGATAAATCAGGAACAGAACAAATGCTCTATCTAACAGAGAAGTGATTCACCAAGTACAGTGTTCCTAGATCCATGCAGAAGGCTCTTGGCTGCTGTGAATGCTGGCTCCTTTTTATTTTTTTGACTTTGTATTGCAGACAAGACCATTATTTTCTCGTTATAAGTCTAGTGCCGATCCCATTGAAGTCAATGACAAATTCTCCATTAGCGTCAATGAAGGACTTGGCCTCATGAAAGCAATTATTCATCCATATACAAAGTACTTCCTGGACTCTCATATTTGAGAGACTGCTCCCCACTTGCCAGCGTCTCTTCTAACACAGCTACAGTTTGCAGAGGCTCTCCGTGCCCCACTGCAGCCCCAGCATACCTGGACAGGATCATAGTCTTCTTGATCAGATGCTCCTTGGTTCATTTGAGGCACTCATTATTGGAGAACTCTCCTTTTGTCCATTAGGTAAATTCTAGTTGAGGTTATTATTCTGGTTTGCTGTGTTACAATCCCTCTGAATCCATCTTTATGCTTATCACGATTTTAGAAATGCAATCTGATTTGTGCTGAAGCATACAGATTCAGCTCCCCCATGATCTGTGCTGTCCACATGTCACTGCTGTGTCTGCAATGCAGCTCTGATGTATACAGGGCAGTGCGAGAGGCAGTGGGGGATACAGTGCAACAGGGAACCCCACTGGGACAAGTAGCTGAGCCCCAGTGAGCCTTAGGCCCAGGAGAAGCCAACTGCTTCATAGTTCTTCTTTAACTCTCATCAATTCTCCACAAAATACTCATTTTTTAAGCTCGACTGTGAATCATCAAACTCCTTTTGTGTCTGTAAGTGTGATTTATACTTTGAACCATGTGCAAAGCCCAACAAGGATGCTCAGGTGCTTTTTTTAAGCCACCACTTCACCTTTTCTTGGCCTGCAGATGTTCAGGTTGCAGTCGGTGCAAGCTTCTGCCTTGTCCTTGCTCCCAGAGCTCTGTGCACACCCTCAGCAACGTGGAGAAACGCAGCCAACCCAGACGTGCCAGCAACCAGCAGTGATCAGATTCTGGTGTTGATTGGATAAGTTAATTAGAGCAGAAGTTATTTTGCTAGGATAGGTTAAAAAACACAGAGCAAATGTTTCATTTAGTGATTAGGTGTTGTGATTAGCTTCGGCTTCTGGAGGAATATAGCACAGGGCTTCAGCGTGACTGCAGGCTGCTGCTCTGCCCCACACCGCCCCGTGGCACAGGACAGGGACCTTTCTTCAGGATTTCACCCCTGAACTTTCACCAATGCAGCACATGACAGTAATTCCCTCCTCTGGTACCCAGTCAGGGCTCGGTCACACAGATTGTGCCAGGCAGAACTGCTGCCCACTAAGCTGAGAAATGCTCAGTGCCCGTGTCAGCGGGAGCGGGACCCCGAGGCAGGCCAGCTCCTGGTGCTCTGTCCCCACAGCATTCCCACGGTGTTCAATGCTCTGTGCTCTATATCAGTGACAGAGGGGGGTAACTTCAAAATCAGCCTTCAGAGGTGCTCTGTACTGAGCTTCGCATGCGTATTTAGGAGCCCTCATCGCTGCCTCTCACCTCCCGATTCTGTTCTCGGAGAACAGGATCCGGGATATAATTTGCAGCCAAAAGTAAAGTCATAAAGAAGTTTGCTCACGTTCCTCGACACATGAGATAGAGTTAATTAAAAATTGTTCTCTGTACAACAGGTTTGTTTCACTGGAAAATGTCACTGATGTAAGGCTGTTCTACTCCTGTTGCCAACTACATCGAATTGACTCCATTATAAGCTTCCTCCTCCTCCCTTCCCATTACTTTTCTTCCAATAATAAACTAAAGAGAGCTCAGATCCCACTTTCTTGTTGGAGAAGGTGCGTTAGGAGGAGCTGAGCGGAGCAGTGTTGATGGCCCTGCAGCCCCTTGTTTATCTGTGTTTCTGCAGAAGAAGCAAACCCTTGCCCCAGCCCCACACAGTGTAAATGAGATATGTGATCCTACAGGCACGGTGCTGCTAAAAGATTCTTAATTAGATAAATACATTTTATAAAAAGATTTTGCAGAATAGTTGCCTCTAGCAACTGTGACAATCTTCAAGCTTCATCTTCAAAAAGGAAAGAAAACTCTTGCAGGAAGGTAATGCACTACATAAAAATGAAAGACGGAATTAATAGAAGAGGGCCCACACTCCCATGCAAATGTGGTCCCGCTCCTGGAAGAGGGAGCTGGCTTTACCACTGCCCTCGAACAGCACAGGGATTTGTGCTGGAGTTTTTGTAGCCAGACTGGCCGGAGGAGGGCTGGACCCATGAGGAAGGAGACCCTGAGTGCTCTCTTTGCAGTGCTTCAGGGGGGACCACGCACACGGCTGAGCTGATGAAGCACCCTGTGCTCCAGCCCTGGTGCTCCATAGAGGGGCTGGGCTGTCCTCCTCCAAACACAAAGCGATGTCCCCCCGCAGCCCCGCACACGGCCGTGCCTCAGCACCGTGCGGTCACTGCGGGATTTCCCTCTCCCACTTGCAGATCCCGGTGAGTGACGCGTGCCGACGTGCTGTAAGTTGGGGAGTTTGGTCTCCTCAGAGCAGGGTGGCAGCTGGCATGGGAACTTTTCCATCCTCACCCCCATACTCAGTATATTTAGCCCTGACCTAGAAAGACCATCCTTTCTGGGGCTGAGCTGTGATTCAGACAGTCTGCTCGCGGAGCAGAGACTGCCAACTGTGCCGAATCCTCACTCATTAGAGGTGGGAGAGAGCCTGCAAAACAATACACCCAGGCAATGCGGTGGGTTTGGAGCGGTTCACAACAATTCTATTTAACACCATTTTGGTGTCTTAAAGAAAAATTAAAACAAACAACCCTCGCACCTTCCAAAATAACCCCACCTGTCTGCGGTGGGAGAGAGGAGACTGGCAAAGTGCTGCTATTTTAAATCACAGTGAGACAAGATGAGAAAGAATACACATATAGATAAGTGGATAGAGGTACAGGAGCTACGTTATCTCCAGGCCTGGGAGAAAGCAGGGAGGGGGAGGCACTGTGCTTATGACCCAGTAATACAGGCAGTATTAGACTGGGAAATACCGCATAGCTGAGTCCAAAGAGAGCAGAACATGAGACTAAACACAACAGTTTAACGAGTAATTGCAGGTTCTTTATACGGGCCACATTTTGTAATCCGCCTTCATCCACTTCTCTTTGCACAGTTTAGAATTACAATGCCAAAGGGATCACCGGGAATCATGAAATAATGTCCCACGTTTGAGTGCAGAGCAGACAGTCTCTGAGGGTTTTAGGCAGTCCATTTGATACTCTTTTCATGAAACATTTACCATGTTGTACCAAAGCGTTCGCTGCATTGCAGCTCAGCAAACAGCGTGTGCACGCTGTTACAGGCACTCACATGTGCGGGATGTTTGCAGCCATTAAAAGTGATGAGACAAAACCCGAGCTGGGTAGGCGCTCCCGGATTTAGATTGAGCTGAGCGTGGGCCCTGAGCAGTATCTCCACACTACATTTGCCACACCATAAAACAGAGTGAAGCAGTAGCTTGCATTTCAACAAACACTCGGTCTCCGAGGACCTCCATTTGCTCTGCACACAGTATGGAGGAGCACAGCTTCCAGACGTCTGTATTTTTTATGCATGGAGCAGGGGGGCTGATGGCAGCGGTGCTGGGTGGGTTTGGGGGCTGCGGGGCTCCCTGACCCCCAGATCAGCAGCACTGCCCTGCTGTGCCCGGAGCCCCCTACAGCAGTGCCTTGGAGTCAGGTGCCTTTGCTGCCCAGAGTGACAGCAGTGCATCCCAGGACACTCAGAGGGCAAAAAAAGAGCAAGTTATTGTGCTAGGAATTCACACTGTGTGCACACAGATGCTTCAGGCTGCACTGCCAGCAGCTGCTGGGCATGGGCACGGGGGGATCACACACAGCCCCTGCACTGCAGCACCTCCACAGCTGCTTTTGTACAGGGAGCAGATCGGCTGCAGAAACAGCCATGTTAATAGAAATGAATAAATATATATATGTGTGTAAATATAGCTCTGAAAATGGCTCTGCATTTCTGTTTGGAAGGAATTGGCACTGAGTGTCAGAAGTTGTCGAGGAGTCAAAAAGGAATGAGAACGATCTGAAGTCAAAGAGAAGATGCAGTTCTGCTGTAAATAAAAGGCTCTTCCAACACCCTAAGTGGTTTTTAAACACTTCTAGCTAATGCTGGAGGACATTTCAGAATGACAGTTTACACCACACGGAAATACTTTGTTTAGAAACATCTTCAAAAACATTTCACATTTTTATACTCTTTTTTTTTTCCCCCTTACACAAATAGTGCGGAAAAATTGCCACTGGTTTGGGAAACCCTGCAGTATCAGCCGTGCTGCGCTTTTAGCCCCGCATACTTCACCCAAACCACGCGTCCACTTCCAATTGGAAGTGTCTCTGAAGGACTTGTACACCAGAAGGCCTTCCTTGGAAGCACAAGCTGAAGTCCATTCGATGTCAGTGAGCTGAGCACAGACTTAGGGAAGCGGCTGTGGAGTGTGGCTGGGGCTGTGCTGGCCGCCCCTGGCGTGCAGGGTGGGAAGGGAACACAGAGCACGCAGAAAGAATCGGCAAATAAGCCTGGCACTGTGCGATGCAGAGCTTTGTTTGTACAGTATTTCTAAGGTGTGTTTTGTATGTCTGAAAACCCACGTTATTCAGGAGCCCGGCATCGCTCCCCCATGCCCTGCAGTGCTGAATAGCGAGGCTCAGCGGGCGGCCCTTTATTCCCAGGGAGCCTTAATCGCTCCCTCCCGAAACCGCAGCTCCGTTTGAGTGACAGAATTAGACGCAATCCACATTTTGGAGGGGAAAAAAAAGAAAGGCAGCCCCATTTGGTTGTCAGACTGTGGGTACATACACAAAGCTTTTAGCAAAAAAAAAAAAAAAAGAGAGAGAGAGAAGAAAGAAAGAAGAAAAAGTTGTTGCCCTCCTAAATCACGTCTATATTAGTGACATGAATGACAGGCTTAAAGGGAAAATTATAAATCTTTCTTTCCAGCTTTTCTTCCATTGCCCAACCATATAGTTGGTCTCTGCAGAGCGCAGTGCCATTAAGCACACAGCTGACAGAGGCGGGTGCTGGGGAGAAGCAGCAGTGAGGCCCCTCCTGCCCCACCAGGCAGTGCCAGCCCTGCAGCCCCTGCAGCTCTGCTCCTCTCTGCCCCATCACCATCATTTTCCTACATCAGTCTCGAGAGAAAGCACAGAGGAAGAAACCCCCAAGTCTTGTGGGATCATGGAAGCAGATTAATCACCTAATTCCTTTAAATTTCCCCAAATCCAAGTTCTGCTTTTCCTGGAGGCAGCATAGGACTGACATGACTGCCGGGCCCATACACGTGTGTATGCACATATATATCCACACATACTGCCGTTCCCTTTCGGTGCCAGTCTCCAGTGGAAGCTGCTCTGGCCGTGCTCAGACACTGCAAAGACACTTAGCTGGGTCTGACCGCCACGCTCCCGATGCGTGGCACTCATTACAGGCAATCCACTTTGAATGTCGACACGCGGTGTTAAGTTATCCTGCAGGTGAACCAGTCGATAGAACAGTTCTCTGCCTTCTCTCAAATCCTGTGGCATTATTAACAGGCTTCGTCAGCAGCATGACTGTCTGGAGAAATTAATCTATTTCAAAGTGGTCCTTGATTTCCCATCACCAGCGGCACTGAGTGCGGAGCGTTTGGGGAACGGTGGTTTGGTTTCGTTTCTTTTTTTGCCTCGTGAAGGAAGTGGAAGATTAAAAAAATTAAATGGTTTCATTTGAAACCTCCTGCAGAGCTTAGTTTGTAACAATAAAAGGCAACGATGGCTCCTTACAAATCAATTGAGGGGAAAAATAGAATTAATGGAGGGTGGCAGTCCCTGGTCTGCACAGCCCAAACCCCACCTCTGTGCACTGCTGCAACAGGTAACAAAATCATTCAATTTTCCATCACCCCTCATCTGAACGGACACTGGGAGATCTTCCAGCTGTGGGATAGTGCACAAAGCCTCTCTCTGCTGCACAGAGCGGCGTGGGAAAAGAGAAGAACTGTGTGGAAATGCCAGGAGAAACTCTGTAATGGAAGAACAGGCTTTCATACGTTGAAAACACCTGAAGGACATCACACAGCACAGGGGAATAAAGCGTGCTGCCACCACGGCCCTGGAGCTTGCTCCTGAGGGGTCTGCATTTCTCAGAGCAGAGTAATTTCTCAGGGCTGTGGGCCCCCGCAGAGAGCTGCGTGGCAGCAGGGAGCCCTTCCCTCCCAGGCACAGTCTGGCACATTAAAAAACCCAACAGGATCTTTCTTTTTTCAGCTCGCTGCTTCTGAGGCTCTCTAATGTGTTACCATTGCCCCGTGCTCGTCCCCAGTGCAGCAATGAGCGCTGTATAACTAGCTGTCAGTAGGTGACAGACAGGACATGGACATGATGCCCGTGTCCTCCTCCCATCCCGCTGTCAGACTGTGGGGACAGCAGGGACTCAGAGGGGCTGAGGAGCAGAGCTGAGCAGGGGGAACTGCTCGTGCTGTTCCTGAAACCCTGCTGGAGGTGAATGCAGAGGTGAATATCTGAGCCAAGCAACAGCTCTAAGGCTAACTGGGGCTTGGTGTAATCTAAGGGTTGGACATAACCAGGAATGCATGTAATTTTATGCTGAGGGTTTCAGTGAGCTCCCACTTCAGCTTGGTTTTTATCCTAAAACCCTCCAGCAAGGCTGTCTCTGGGATAATGGAAGGTTTAAACATCAGCTCCTTGTCCTGTGCTAATTATCTTTGCCACACAGACCTCCATCCAAAGCAGCACGGTTCCAGCAGGATGCCCAGCTTCGGGCACCAGAATTTGAGATGGACATAGATTGATTGGCAAGAGGCCAGAGCATAGCAAACAGGAATGATAAGAGGTTTGGAAAGCAGGACCTGTAAGGAAAGGCTGTAGAAATTGGGTTTGTTTAGTCTAGAAAATAAAAGAATGAGGAAAAATATGATGTAGAAGTTTGTTATGGCGAGAAGAAAGCGACCAATGGCTATTCTTCTGCAGTGGAAAAAGACAAGAAATCACTGTGATTTGCAGCAAAGACGGCTGAGGGTAGGTGTTAGGAAAAAGCGTTTCTGACTGCGTATAGGAGCTGGAACAGACTGATTATGGCAGCGCTGGGATTTCTTGCACTGGTGGTTTTAGGGAGAGGGTCAGTGAGGGAGAGGCCGTGCTCCTCTGGAGCCCTCCAGGCCATGCCTCTGCCACGTCCCCTCCTGCTGCCTGGGTCTGGGCAGAGCTGGGGCTCCCTGGGAAGTGCTGCCCTGTTTGCAGCCATCAGAGGCAGCTCTGCCCCCCAGTGCCCAGGTACTCGTACCCCCAGCCCAGTCAGGATGTGTGGAGCAAAGGAGGGCTCAGGCTGTGCTTCCAGCTCCATGTCTCAGCACGGCTCGGTCCTCCACTCAGCTGTGGCATTCCTTCTGCTTGGGGTACTGTTATTCATTGGCATTAGCCCCTTGTGCTCCAAGGGGAGCCCCGCTGTGCTGGGCTTTGTACAGAGCGAGGGCTGTGGGCACAGCACGGGCACAGCAGGCGGGGAGAGGAGGGGATGTGCTGGAGATAAGGCTGGATCCTTGTCACAGCACCCTGCCTTGGTGTGCACACACGGACACCCGCAGCAGCCATGTCCCAGCGAGAGATGGACCCCAGTCTGAAGATGGGGATCTGCTCAACAAAGGCAATCACTTTCTGTGAAGCCAGGAATGCTGCTCAGTGCTCACACTGCCTCAGACTCCACCACGTCAGCACTGATGGGCTGATCTCAGAGCCATGAAGAGCCCAGATCCAGTGACCAGATGGCAATGCAGGGCAGAAAAGATACCAAATTTGCTCTGTTTAGACTGCCACTGGCTCCCCACTGTTGACAGCAGTCCAGATTTGAGGTCTGGTCTTTCTCCCACTGAATTCAACAGGGAAATTTTCCATTGGCTTCAGTGGGGGCAGTAACAAGCCATAGTATCTGTCAGTGCAGATTGCCAATGGAAGACAAAATGGAATAGCTAAGCACTGTCTGTAATGAGAGATCATTTTCTCCCTCCCTCCTCGTCTCCCCCCAGTCCGTTTTCAGGCCATAACCACATTTTAATGAATAAAAAGTTGTTGTTTCAAATCCTTGCAGAACTGCAGTCCCTGCCAAGCCTGTTTTTCTTCTGGAAAGACAGATGGATGTGCTCACATTATGGTAGTTGTTTCTTGCATGCCATATATTTTCAGTGATGTTCATGAAACTAGAATTAGTGACACTAATAATGACAAATCAGAGGGCTAATATTGTTTAACCCTGTTAAAGAGTGTTATTACATTTACATGTTCCCACAGAGTAAATGCTGTTTGGCTCAGACATATGTCTTGCTATCTGTTTATTTTTATGAATCAGAAATGAATCAGCAGTCAGTCTAAGAGTGTCCCTTAGATTCATTTGTCTCATATACCACCTCAGAAGAAAAAAAAAATCAGTCAAAAAAACACACCGAGATGTACCCAATCATTACTGCAATACTTCTAATCAATAAGACAGAATGTTGCAGCTCTACAAGGACTCATCCCAAAATGCTGAGCCACAGAGCTAGACCGTGCTCTTGCTGATGTAATATGCATTCCTTTTCAGATGGTGAAGGCAAAACGAAACCTTTAAATTAGGCCTTACGTGTGCGTCTGTCTGGTTTGTGCTGTCTGTGAGCAGTGCCTTTTTCTCTGGCCAAGAGGTCTCTCAGAACACAAAGAGCAGATGCACAACAGTCTATGGCATTATGTCCTATTCGTGCACAATACCTACAAGTGATTTAGAGCTGGGGAATGATTCCCCCTCAGCACTGCATGCATCAGACAAATAAAAGGAGATGACAGGCCCTGCTGTGATGTTCCCGACCGTATCTTGCTTCTATACTCAGGGACTATAAGGAGAAGGGCTAGGGATCTCTGGAAAAAGAGTTTGAGAGGAACAACTCTGCCCTTCCTGATGCCCAGGCCCTGCTTCATCTTGGTAAGGAGCCAGTAACAGGACCAACGATTTCTGCCTTACAACCTAAAATCAATTTACCGCTCCAGAAAATGGACCAAAAAAAGTTATGTAAGAGGTACAAAAAACATCACACTTCCTTAGAGCATTAGACATTCCAAGAATTACAGAAGGTAATTTAAATTCAACTCAGCCACTACTGTTGCAATACTGAGGTTTTAAAGTCAGTTTATTTATATTTTAACTTTGCAGTTTCCCATAAGGCATGGTCAAAGTCTTTAACAGAATCACTGACATTAGGAATTCTCGTCCTCCTTTTCCCTTGCTCCTTATCAAGCGTACTTTGTTTCCTGCAATGGTTTATTGGGACCATCTGCATCTCCTCCTGTTTTCTCTCAGGCATGGAGATAAGATTTCACCTTTGGCTGTCTGGTTGAAGTCCAGCTGGCAGTCGGGACGCGTTCGGCCGCGGCTCCGCGCCTGCTGCATGCCCGCGCCAGGCTCACATGGTGGCGATAGGAGGGCCCACGTGAGCAACCCTTCGTGCTCAGGACCCGCTTCATTTTCCTCTTCCAGGCTTCAGAGCTTCGGAACTCGCTGCTTGAAATAAACGCCCCAAATCCTTATCTGAGAGGTTGAACAATCGGACACACGTTGCAGTCTGTGGTCCTCAATGATGTGAGAGGGGATGTTGGTCTCCGCAGCTGCCCCCATCTCTGCTCATCACCCATTGCTGAGGGCAGAACCATTGGGTCTGCTTGCAGCCCCGTGCTCTTGCAGTCAGGGCTGTGCCGGAGCAGATCAAGCAGGCTGCGGCCACGCAGAGCTCCCCAAGGTGGGGAAATTGTCATAGGAAGCGCTGTTATTTACCCCACCCAGCTCAGAGTGCTTCTGGATCTCTGGCCATCCACCGCTCTCCCCTGGTACTGACTTCTGCCTTACTCAGCTTGAATGTGAGGAAGGCCTTGATTTCAGCCTTTGGAACAGTTTGCAGCAGCTGCAGTGCGCTGCACAGAGCGGTTGGGAAGGAACACAGCCCCTCAGAGCCGGGGCACTGCTCCCAGCAGTGGGGAGGGAGGAGGCAGAGCCCTCCCCCAGCTCATCCGGCAGAAATGCTGCAGTCTTTGAAGATAATAGGAGCAAAACCAGTTCCTTTCTTCCTTCCTTCCCTCACTTCTTTTTGGAGGCACGTTATCCACGCGGAGGGTCAAGTATCTAGTTAAATGAAATGTTTTTCAAAAGCCCAAAGTGGAGGTTTGCAATGCAGACAAACCATCTTGAGCCTCACTGCACATTTTCCCAAGAAACCAAAGGAACACCTCATGTACTGATTATTTTGTTTCTTGGCTTCTTTCCTTTAATATTTTTATTCTTATTTTTCGGTATCTCGTTAAATAGAAGAAACCACCAATCTTTGCTCTATTTGATGTTTTAGAAAAGCCAAAGAGACAAATCTGTAAAAGCACTTTTTGTGTTTGTCGGATTTTTTTTTCTTCTTAAACACAGGCTGCAAGTCTCAGAAGAAGTCAAGGACTCGGGTTTCTCTTTGTTTTTAGTGCCTGACTGCTTCCACTGTGTTAAAGTGTCAGCTCCAGATAAATAAGGGAATGAAAACAGAGAAGGTCTATTTATGAGAAAATGTCTGTCCTTCAAAGTCAGGAGAGATAGAAGCAAATTTATAGTCCCCTGGGCAACGTCCAGGGAATGTTTTGAAGCCAACTGTGGATGCTGGAGCAATGGCTCTCAGCGGTTCTGTGCATCCTTAATGCTGCACTGGGGCCTGAGCTGCTTCCCATCCGGAGAAGCGAAAAGCAGATAAAACCTGGAAAGGATGGGGGAAGGAGAGGTCCCTATGGGCCACTGCAGCAGTGAGAGCATGAGCCGCAGAGGGCCCGTGGCCCCCAGGTCAGAGGTAGCCACAGGACAAAGCACTTTGGGCTAGGGAAGCGCATTAGAGAAGTTCATCCCATGTCCTGGGGTGGTCATTTCTTCCTCGCTCTTTTTTAGGACGTGCAAAGGAAGGTCTGACATGGCTGTACAATCTCTGGACCTTGAGAGACTTGGATGAAGGTGGCCTTCCCTCAAGCACCTGCATGCCAGCATCACAGCTTATATAATCACTGTAATTAGCACGGTGCAATCTTGCTTATTTGGACGCATGATTACCTGAGAACGAAGACTGAATTAATTTAAAAGGAAAAAAAAATAAGTGCCTGTCTCATAGCTATGGAGAAATGTTCAAGGGAAAGGTGGACTTCTCCACTGTTCTTCCAGAGGAATATTTCTGACGTGCTGTCTTCCCTCGCCACCTTTTATTCCCTGCACTGTGTGGCAGGCAGCCCTGCCTTGCTGTGGACGTGCATGCCGTACTGCACGGTGCCAGCTGCCTGTGCTGGACACAGCGTGGATTGTTAGAAACCAACAGCGTGCAGAATTGCACTATCTGTGGAATCAAGACTAATGTATAAGAGTTACCATAACAACAACACCTCGACACACTGCTTGCACAAATACCTGAACGGATTCAAAGCCCTGTTGGGTGAAAAACATTCACTCACTGAAGGACAGCCTGCTGCAAATGGTGCAGCTTGAGTCATGATTTTGTGGCAGGAAATCTGTCTGTGAGAAAAGGCTTTCACCAATTACTGATTAGAATTGTATTGCTCTTTTACCCAAGCGGTGGCGATGCTGGCTGCTGTCGCACTCGCTGGCTGAGTCCTGCTACTGGGGATGCACAGCTGCTGTAGGGTTCATGGCAGCAGAGCAGAGATCTGTGGTGGTTAATGCTGCACAAACACACAGCAGCAGGAAAAGAAAGGCCCCAGAGACAACCTGACACAGGGCAGGGAGGGAAACAAAGCACAAATGTCTGGCAAATGACAGGTGATCTTCAGGAAGACGTGCTTTTTGGAGGAAAAAAGTGTAGTGATCCAAAGGAATGCAATGGAATGAGATGGAACAGGAGCAGAGGTAAGGGGGAATAGGGCAGGGAAGAATGGGCAGCATAGAAGTAAGTAAAATGATGGAGGTAGCTGAAGGGTGATCCCAGCAGCCCAGCGAACAGCCCCACTGTCCCACCCAGACATGGCTGCTTTCAAAATCCCTTAATGACTTCCATCTCCCTTTGTTATTGCAGTTTTCTCCTAAGTCACCACATTTCACGAGACAGATCAGCCCATGGAAAGGTTTGGAAGAAGGAATTCCCTTTTTTTCTTTTTTAATTCCACATTTTGCTGGTGTTCAGCGTTTTGCTATCTTAATCCCACAAGGCTTTTTGTTGAGAAGCCAGGCAGCTAAATGCCAGCAGTTCCTTCCCCTTCAAATAATTCTTCCACCCGGACTGGCTATAGTGAGGCAGCTCACAGTGCACAGCTGTGCACAATATTCACTCCCATTGAAGAGAACTCCACGGGGCAAACCCCACGCCCAGCCCTGCACCTTCATTCTTCTCCTTTTCCTTGCAAACAAAGCATCAGGCCTTAGGTTTCCTCTAGGTTTCCATAAGCACTGCTCTAACAGAGATCCCTGCCTGTTTATTTGTTCCCAGAAGAACAGTGCTGGATTTTGCTTACAGTCCATCACTGCTGTTACAAAAAGAGCTCGAGTCATTTCTCCTCCACTCACTTTGATAGTGATATTCAGCAGTGAGAGTCTTTGTGTGTAAGAAACACACATGAAGTAGCTTTCCCTAGCATTATACTTGGTTATACTTAGGTGTTACAGAGATGCTTGCTCTAGCCTGCAGATTCCCACAAGCTTTTCTTTGTCCAGGTTGGTAACACAGTAGTTTTAGGTTCCCTCTGCAGCAAATGGAGGGAAAAAGTCTTCCCCGGAGCTGAAATTTATCCCATTTCAGATCAGGACCATTCTGAGGGGTCTCTCCTCCTCACTAAGCACAAAGGGATCTCAGTGCAGGTGTGCTGCTAGGAACCTTTCTGGGCTGGCTGATGCCTGCCCTACGCTGCTCACCACCTGAACAGAGAAGAAAAGAAGTGCATGGGAAAGAAAAGAGAGATGCAATAGCAGGAGGTGGGCAAGGAGGCTCAGAAAGACGGGGTACTGCCTGCAAGTGGCACACAGCAAAGGAGAGGTTGTGACCCAGATCTCCTGGTGAGACCGCACTGCTCTCCACTCTGTCAAACAAAAAGAATATCACTATTTCCTTTTTCTATTCTGTTCCAGTAGTTGCATGTTAATTAAGCACTTACATTTTTTCCAGAGCAACTGTAAGAGCAGAAACCTCTAAGTTAGATGGAAAGAACTCAACATTTCAGCCAACGTGAAGTATCCAGCAAAAATAAGCATGTGGGAAAAAAAGACATTGTGCAAATAATAGTGCTGAGGGAAATATAAAATTACATGAGAAGGGCAGACAGGGGCATTGCGCAAAGGATAAGGAAGGACAGTTAGGACCAAGGAAGGGTTGCTGATTTTGCTTAGTAAGCACAGTTGCTGAACAATTCCCGCTCCCACCCCCGCCCCAAGGTCTCTGACCCCGCAGCACAGCCTCACAAACCTCATTTCATGCTCTGCACAACAGTGTGGGTCCCACGGCCTTCAGCAGCCGGGCAGTGGGGACTGGAAGGGAGATGGCAATCGGGGATGGGCCCCTTGCCAAGTGCCCTGCCACCAGCAGTGGGCTGCCCTGCCCACAGCTGACTTGCCTCAGGAGTTTCTTTCTTGCCTCTGTTTTGCTCCAGAGCTGAAACTTTCTGTCTCACCCGTTGTGCCAAATGCTGGATTCCTTTGCTGTGTGGCTACAGAGGCAGAAACGTCTACAAAATGACAGTCGAGGGTAAACTGATTATTGGTGGTGGCCTGATCTGATTTCAAATATAACCCTGCCCTGAGTGGACAGCAGGTCTGGGTAATCTCCAGATGTCCCCTCCAACTGGACCTTCTGATTCTCTGTCACAGGTTACCATCAAAAGCTGCAAAGATTCATGAAAACAACTCTACTGAGGATGAGAGAAATGGGATTTCAAACAGCACTACTATACCTCCCTACAAGCTTAAGCATACATGGCACTACACCCTGTGGCAATTTTAATCCATGTGGTTACAGGAGGCTCTAATTCCATCTGCTGTGCTTAAACCAAACCAAGATGGCAACCCATGAGCCCAGCCCCAGTGGGGTTGGATCACAGCTGCCCCTTCAATGCCAGCGAGTGAGCAAATGCCTTACAACACCTGGGAAAGGATCTCTGCAGCACAGAACAAACTTTGCTTAGAAGAGGTTATCAATGGGACCCCAGGAGACCAGTCACTGTGAAGCTCTACTTCATTCCGTAAATGTTTTGGAAGCAATTACTTCATCTTGTTCTTTATTCACAGGATTCACTTAACTGATGACATTATAGCTCAGTCCATTAAGTAAATGGGTTATATATTTTCTCCTGGTTTTGGTGAAGTAATACTGCAGCCTATGTCGCTGTCGTTGTCAGCAGTCAATGGGGACAGATCCTCATTTGTTTAGTGAGGTTTACCCCAGTTGAGATCGTAAATATGATATGACTGGCTTTGGATTTGAGCAGGATTAAAAAAGAAGAAGAAAGCAAGTGTTATTTTCACAAAATTTCCTGGCAGCTGTACGGTTTATTATGAGAGGAAAACGGAGCAAGAAAAATTGGCATGTCATTTCTTAAATGAATTTATATCCTCATTTCCTTTAGAAAATGAATCCATGCTCCATCTAGCCATTTTCCATCAGTCTGCAGGGGCAAAGTTTGCAGAGCACAATTGAAACACACAGTTACAGCGTAGGCCAGCGTGCCACATAAAGCTTTATAATAAGATCCTCCCCCACCACTGCTGCCAGTAGCACTTATAAAGGCTTTATTTCCCATCAGTTAGCCATGCAGCAGGTCTTAAAAGTCAGCAGCAGCTCCAAAAGTAACCAGGGACACGCCATCAGGATTCTGGTCACCAGGGCCAAAAGGAATCAGCGTGGTCACCATGCATCCCTGTGCCGCGGTGGCACTGCGTCGGGTGTCCCTTCTGTATTTCCTTTGCAATGTCTCAGTTTCTCAGGGAGGAGAGGCAGCAGGCTGGGGAGATTTGCCAACAGATAAGCAAATTCAGGAGCCAGTTAGAAGCACTGCATTTGGGAACTGTCACAGAATGCTGTCACTCAAAGAAGTTTCTCACAATATCTCCAGAACAACCTCTTCCTCCTCCACATTCATCCGCCTCCTCGGAGGGGTGCTGGTTAATATACTAAAGACAACATAACTGCTTGGAAAGCATTCTTCGTTTTGAGTCACCACCTTGCTATTTCTGCAGCCACAGAGACAGACTGGTGGGGCTGATGTCATGGATCTGGTACACACAGGAACAACCTGGGGAGCTGGGGCTGCAGTTCTGAGGAAAAGGAGGCCCTGGAAATGTCTTCTGGGGAAGACAGGATGCAGGAAATGCAATGCTTCACTGCCAGGAAAATGAAGGAAAAGGAAGATAATAGCACTGCGATGTCATTTCTGCCCGAGTCCAGTTTGTTTTAAACCATTCTCAAATCAGAAAAAAGGGGGGAAAACCTAAGAAAAATAATAAAGAGAAATGGGAAAAAAATACTGCATTTATCACAGCAATTTTTGGATGCAGCCTTTTTATTCTTTTTAGCTGAGATTTTAAAAAACGCCCAAGAAAGAAATTCAAAGCCCAAAGTGATTTCAAAATGAAAAGCCGAGGGCTCCTGCTCTCCGGCAGGCAGCTCACTGGGACGGGGTGGCAGACGGGTGGGAATGCCAGACATCAGGTCCTGGCAGCTTGACAAACACGAGGGATGGCCTGAGTGCAACAAAGCTGGGACACGAAACCCACAGACTCCCAGCGATTTGGGTCAACATATGGCTCAACGCACTGACTTTGGCCAACCTCGACATGTTTCAGCCTCCAAGGTGCCACCTGCTATTTTCTCACATTAGAACTGGAGAGCATGGATGGCACTGTGGAGGCAGAAGCGACTCTCATCGTACCTCACACACGCTCCCGTATAAATGGGGTGCTACAGTGCTGTTTGCTTACACAACATCTGATCTACAGCTCTTCTGTATCTACTGAAAGCTCAGGGGATTCCTGATGGGTATTTTGGCTGTCATGTGAGGAAGAGGCACAAGCACTGTGGGCTGGGGTCCCTGAGCCACAGCAGCCACTTCCCCCAGTGGGCACTGGGGCCGCGTGCTGGCCGAGCACAGCCTGATGGCAATGACACTATTATGATTTCACCCAGGCTCGCAGCTCTGACTGCAGTTTCCCTCATTCCCTGAACAGCAGGGAAGGTCTAGACAGGAGCTACAAAGATTTCCACACACACAGACACAGATTTTTTTTCCCCAAACTGCCTGTTTCACCAACCACGAGAGCAATTCACCAAGCATATGAAGGCTTTGTGCTCTCTGACCTGCTTGGCTGGCTTTCCTCAGCCTGTCCGAATGGCCCCACTGACCCAGCCCCACAAACACGGCAAGCTCGAGCCTCTGTTGTAGATGAACTGAACTGAAATTTGGAGGGAAGAAATGCTGGTGTTAGAGCTGGAGTGAGAGATGCACGTCTGTGGTACGGGAGAGTAACTGTGGGATGGAGAGAGCTCAGGGCTGGGGCTGGGTACACCCTAACACCATCTTTCCTTAATTTGTGAGATTGGAATCTGCATTTGGATTTGAGCTTCGCTCCTGCCCCTCTCGTGAGCCTGGGGACAGACAGCCACACGGGGCCCAAAGCTGCCACGCATGGGGCACTGCCACGATGCGCAGCCCCTCAGGGGTCCCAGACCCCGTGCTAAATCCCAGCACCTGCAGGGAAAGGGCTTCCAGGGTCCAAGGGATCTCCAGCCATGGGTGAGCAGCGCACACAGCCCTCACGCTGCCCTCGGGTCCTTGAGAAAACCATCTCCAATCCAGCGAGCTTTGAATCACCGCCACGCAGAGACTGTCCTTGTCTACAGAATAACCGGAGAGAGACAGAGGACACGATAACCCGAGGAAATCTTTGCCCTGGGAACGCCGGCGCTCAGGCGGAGCCGCACACGGCCCGGCCGAGGGCTGCACTCCGCAGCGCTCCGGTTCGTGGGCTCCAGCAGAGCCCGGAGCGGCCACGCGCGGCGTGACGGAGCTGCTCGGCAGCGCGGGGCAGTGCTGCGACATCGCTGCGTGACTCTGCTCTGTGAATCCTTCCCAAACAGCGACGAGGAGCAGCAGGCAGGTCAGGGCGAGCAGTGATTCGTGCGCTCGGAATGGTTCTTCCGAGGGAAGCAGCCGTGACCGGAGGCACTTTCAGCAGACGGCACCACTGGAGCGGACCTGGCTGCTTTTAGGTTCATTTCCTTGACAGGGCTGATGGCAGGGCCGGCAACAATAGGAACGATGTGACAATAATCAGTGTGGGGGGAAGAAAAAGGAAAAAAAAAATCGGGGAAAGGGACAAAACCCCACGTGGGCAGGGGAGAACTGCCAGGAGGGGCACAAGCACAGCAGGTGCTGCCTGCGTTGCATCAGTTTTTCTTTTGTTTCGTTTTTTAAAGAAAAGCACGTGAGAGAATGATAGGAATGAAATACTGAACCAAAATTTTAAACGTGCAAAGAATAAACCACTGCATCTCTCCCTGTCTCTGTTTTAATGGAGTATTTTTCAGGTTTCGAACTCTGCAAAGCAAGAGGAGAAATGGGACCTTCCTCGCGCCCTTCCCATGTGGGCACCTCCAGTCCAGTGCGATTATTCCAGTTACTAAAAAACACCACAACACACAGAACAACAACAACAAAACGCCCAACAACCCTTCATGAAGTGAAAACTGAAAGAGTACATTTCATGTAACGGCCCCTCCTTCTTAGATCTGTTCAACATATTTGTGTCAGGTGCTACAGTTGGAAGCAGCTGTTATTGTATTGGTGACTGTTTGCTTTTCTGTTTGGAGTTTGCACAATCCCCATCTCACAATGGCATGTGCCAATAGTTTCAGTGCTGGAAAACAGAAATAAACAGAGGAACAACTGTTCTGCATGATGCATAGCAACTAGTGAAAATTATTTTTCCCCCTCTTCTTTCCTAATGACTCACACCTTCCAAAATCCCATTATCTAAAATCCATGCAACCTGCTTTTCCTCTTCGAGTCAATTCTGCTTTTCCCTCTCCAACCAACCAACTTACATATCTGTGTCTCAGTCCTTCTCATTCTGTTTGATAAAAGTGATCTGACCTCCACCAGAAGTGACGGGGAAACCTCCAAAGGTTCAATTGCTTTATGTGAAGTGCAGCTGAACTTGTTAACATCCCCCCATTAATCCCCACAAGCTCACATTTCTCCTTTACTCTCCATGGGCTTTCTGATGGGGGAATACCTTCCCAGAATGGATGTACCAGAGTAATTAATCCACTGTAGATGAGGTGAGTAAAGTTCTCACCTGCACCTTACTGTGGAATGAAGCTTATTTTGTTGTGGAAGCATGCCCCTGTGTGGGCATGGCATTTCTTCCACAGCCCTGTGTTTATCCCTGCACAGCACAGAGCACAGTGACCCAGCAGAGGAGGACGTGCCCCCACTCAGGTGAGCCAGGAAGATTTCAGAGTGACCGGGCTGCAAACTGCAAAAAGGGATTGGGACTGGGACCACTCTCATTTCAGATGCACAGCTACACCTAAATGTCCCTCCCCATATACATGTGCCCTCAGGATGGTCTCATAGCTCCGAGGCCATACCTGTGCTGCCAGGCTGTTCCTCTGGCCCCCTTCTAATGAA
Organism: Cyrtonyx montezumae; assembly: GCF_038088225.1. Taxonomy (NCBI): domain Eukaryota; kingdom Metazoa; phylum Chordata; class Aves; order Galliformes; family Odontophoridae; genus Cyrtonyx; species Cyrtonyx montezumae. The sequence goes on along the minus strand of NW_027072100.1, from coordinate 11,782,376 downwards.
AGCAGTTTTTCAAGCTCCTGTTTTTCTGACCCATCACCAGCCCTGAGCCCAGCAGAGCCCGATGTCCCCTCGTGGCACCGCTGGTTCCCTGCCATCACACTGCGTGCCATGTGCTGCTCTGCCAGCTCTGCCCATCAGCACTCTGTCCTCACCCTCACACTTTGCTTCCCCATTTTTCCAGTGGGAATGTAATATTGCTTTGGGGATTCATTAATTGATGAATATAGAGAACTTGGAAAGTGTAAAGCACGACAGAGGAGTTAAGTGTTATAATTAGGAGCAATTCTCATCCTGATTACAATGAGGTAAAAGCTGGAAGTCCTACACCACTGAAAGATTTCAGCTGATAAAAAAAAAGATCAGAAGCGAGGTCCTATAGCTTTCAGTGTAAACTTGGGCAGATTCCCTGCTGAGTTACATCTGCAACTGTAATAAGATCATGGAACATGACAACTTGTTATTTCAGTAAGAGATATAGGGAAAATGCCCTTTGAAAAAATTAAACAGGAAGGAAATTTTAAAAGTATTTTCTTTGGCTCTGAAACATATGCCCGGGGAGAAACTGTTCTCAGCAATGCAGTGGATCTTGAAATATTTACTGGGTCTGGCATTTAACATAATCCTTCTTGTATAAACGATATAGGAAAAACACATATTATCTTAGACTGCAATCTAGTGTGAGGATGAGATGGTATTTTAATAGGGCTGCATTTATCAACTGTAACAAGGGAGGGAACGTGCTCCAACCCAACGTGCCTCGTGGGCAGCGTAAGGAAGAGACGGCGACTGCGGCCGTCAGAGAAGCACAGAGATGGGAGGAAGGCTGATGGACAGACAGCCTGCCTGGGTCCAGGGCGGTCTGGGAGGTGATCTCACCAGGAAGGGTGCAGCACCCACTGCCCATCTTACCAGGATCCCATCCTCTCGCTCCACTATCCTAAATCCACCCAACGAGGGTGCTCCTGGAAACCTGAATTTCTGACTTGACTTGCAATGGGATTTGCATGTCTAGCCACTGACACTACTATTTTCAGAAGTAATTAAATTTTTAATTATGCTTTTTAATAGCCTGTCGCTGCTGCTTTGCAGTTTTGCTCCTGTCCCTCGTGGATGCACCGTGGAACAGCACCAGGAGCCTCCACCTTTCTTCCAGGGAGATCTGAGAGTATGAAAGGGGAGAGTGCATGTGTCAATGAGTGCAGCTGATCTTGCAGCCACACATCACAGCTGGAGACTGAAACCAGAACTGGGCAGTGTGATTCAGAGCCACGGGAACACCCCCTCAGGATTTCCCAACGCAATTTAGAGAAAGAATGAGGAAGACAGAAAGGCCCAGATCCGCAGTGCACAGACAGAGTTGGTTCTAGGAACGGCACACCAGCTTTCCTCCAAATCAGACTTTTGGGCTGAGTGCTTGCAATTGTAGGAAAAAGGGAAAGTCAGCATATAAAAGCAGCCACAGTAAAAGTGAAATAAACTCTTCAAAGCGTGCTCGTGCTGGAGCAGGTGCCGTATTGAAAGTCCAGAGTCAGAGCATTATTTGTGACCTTGGGCAAGTCGCTCCATCCCCTACTAGCTCAGACAGCCAGACACTAAGCCACACCAAGCTCCCCTCTGCTCCTCCCCCTGGAAACAGACAGAGGTGTGGAAGAATAAGGGTATCTTTTTTTTTTTATTTTCCTAGAGATCCAAAAGAAGGAGAGGACTACGTGAAACAGAAAGGAATTAGAAGGCAGCTCGTTTTGATCCAGGCAGATCCCTTAACCTTTTGAAGTTTAAAGGATCCCTGACTTTCCTGAAGCAGTCCCAAGACTCCCATACACCCATTTGCAGAGAAAATAAAAGTCTCTGTGCTGGCTGCTCATTAATTTGCTTTGCTTTTCTCACCGTTTGTTTGCTAGCTTGTCTGCTTGGGAAGATGGCGTGGGCTTTTATTACTTTCTAGTCGTTGCCTAACCCACCTGTTATAGGGCCCAGCAGTGCTTAATGGCACTGAGCACCACAGAGCTGCAGTGCCCATCAGCATGTCTGTTCCCAGTCCTTTGGTGTCAGTCCCTCGCAGACACCCTTTAATCAGCGGATTTCGCGTGCACAGCAAACCCCGCACAGCGGCGATGCCGTACAGGAGCACCGCCGGCTCTGCCCATCGGGCACTGGTGTGTCCCAGCTACAAACAGCAGCACGGAGCGGCTGTGATTTGGCATCTCATTACCACAATGACTTCAGCAGTTCAGGTAACCATTTTCAAATTGCTGCTAATTGCTGTTAATTTGCGTGCTCGGCAGCCTGACGGGATATACAGCCCAGGTGGCAGAGGGCAACGCTTGGTTTTCAGGTCCTAATTTTATCTCGCTTTTGAAAGCTGGGTTTGAACTTCCAAGCTTTTGACTTCTTCAGATCCCCTTGTTATGAAGTTATGAGAAAACATTTGTGGTGGGGTGATTTCCTTTTGCCCTAGACAGCTGTCAGAAGCAGCAGAAAAATGCCCGAGGCGAAATCTGATGTGGGCGTAAGGAGTGGCTTAAGCCAATAAGTTAAACTGATGGGTTAGAAAGCCTGGGGGGAAAAATGAGCCAATAATTGCTGAAAAGCTTCCTACACTGCTAAGTTTATTTAGTGAAATTCAGCAGCACCTCTCTAGGCCTTCAGCTTTCTCTAACCTTAGAGAAGAACCTTATTCAACGTTTTGCTCCTATTCTTTAATGACCCTGAGCATCAGATTGGTGTCAGGCGCTGCTGAACAAACTCAGCCCATGCATGACCATAGTGGAGCCCCACAGCCTCTCCAAGTGAATCCAAGTGGAGATATTCATTGCCTTTGTGGTCTTTGGAGTTCAGTGGGATTAAAAAAATCTCCTTCTTACCCCCTACAGGTCTGCTGGGGGACTCAGTTGGCACTGGGAATGGATGAACACTCCCCACCAAAATAAGTGTAAGCATTGTGTCTCAGATACAGCTGTCCCAGAACACATTTGTGCTTCTTGAACAATTTCAATTTTAATGAACGAATGTGTAGCTCCTCACCTCCAAAAATAATACCAACTGATGGAAAAACTGTTTGAATTTGGAAAATTTTCTATGGTATTTGGGGAGGAAGAACAACTTTTGTCTGCAAGAAAGGAGAAAGGACCTCAGCATTTGCTTCAACATTTTGCAAACAGTAGCTGCAACCTTGATACGCCCTTGGCTTGGGATGCCAGCAAAATCCATAGCTGAGCACAAATATGATCCCACATAGCCTGCAAATTGCAGCTTTTGGGCTAGAGACTGCTGCTGCCCTGAGCTGCGTGGGGGCTCAGCAATGGGGGTCACTCCTGCCCAGAGCTGCCCAGCATGCAGCACGGGGTCCACGTCTGCCCTCTGTGCTGCACCCCAAGTCGCTCACCACCTGCAGCTTTCTGTTTGGGCACCTGCCACAGAGTGCTTCATTTTGCTAAGCAAGCATTTGCAACACAAATATAATTTCCTTCCTCTCCCGTAGCCTTTGTGCTCCAAATAATTTTACTGGAATGCTCATTTTCATTCAATTAGAAACTGAAATTATAGTAAAACCAGATTATTATTATTTTTATAAAGAATTTGAAGTTCAGCTTTTGCTTTTTCTGCTAAATGATTGCATGCAGACCTGTCTCTCTTTGGAGGTCTCAGCCTGAGCCTTTCACGAGGCATTCACAGAATGCAGACTGCCTGGTTATCAGGTAATACTTTATACAAAGGCTGAATCTTTGTTTAATAGTCAGTCTCCTATTGATTCACACAGGCAGTAATGGTGACTAACTGCTGTGATTCATTGGCACCTATTGGTGTCAGGAGGTTGGGGATTCTTTTTCACTCTTTGCAGCCTCTTCCCTCTGCTTCCCCAAAACCCACACACTTTAAATATGTGGCTCTTTTAAATTACAAAGGAACAGAATGAGAAAGCTGTTTTTTTTAATGGTAGCTCTACACTTGTAGTATAATTCACATCCTTTTGTGTGTCATACCTACAGCTATTTTAGAGCCACATGCAAGTTTCCAAAACCTCTTAAGTCTACCAACTATTTATCTTTTTTTTTTTTTTTTTCTGTATTAGACAGGAAATACGAGATGAAATCAAGTAGTTGGGTTATAAGGAAACGGCAAAACAGCAAATGATCCAGGACAGCTGTAATATTTCAAAATTAGCTATTCCTTGTCCATTTCATAAGTGTAGGCGCACAAAACCCTGCCCAGAATCGATCCATATTACTCTCACTAAAATAAATAAGTAAAATAAAGTCACAGTCGTGTCCATACATAGCTGGGCATAGTACTTTTGACTCAGTCAGAAAGAAGAAGCAGCAAGGCAGGAGTCTCCAAAATAACGTTGATAATAAATAAATCCGTCCACTTTCAGGGTAGTTCAGTACTTCTAAGCACAAGCAGGCTACACATCCTGGTACTGAAGCTCTGGAGGCAGCCCTGTCCCTACAGGTTACTTCAGGCTTTCCTAACAAGGAGGATGACCCTTCAGCAGCACTGCCAGTAGGTAGCAGCCCCCAGCTCACCTGGCTCCGAACCCAATGCTTATTTTTACACAGAGAGGTGGTTACACCTCCAGGAGCACAGAGGCCAAGAGCTTGGAACGTGGCCACCCAGGCCATTTTTAGTGTGCAAGCCCTTGCCAAATCTCTTGGTTGTGATTGCAAAGATGCAGACACCAACAGTTTCAAGCTTTATTCCTAGTGATGTGAAATCATTAGCAATAGCAATGGGTCTTCCACACTTGGATGACTTTTTAAGGGCTGTACACAACAGGCAATGGAACCACAGCCCTTCTTCCTACCAGAACCCCACTGGGTCCTGCAGCCAGCTTTATACTCCCACTTCCCCTCCTCACCATCCTGCTTAATGTGAGCATGAGCATTGGGCATGAAGTCTTGGCATCATTAAATCAAGTCTGACTTTTACCACTTGTGACAGTGGGGACAGCATTTCATTATAGGCCCTCTTTCCCCAGCCCAGAGCAACGGCAGCCAGAGCTTAACCCGGGGTGAAGCTGGGCCACTGCACCATTCAGTTAATTAGTGGGTCATGATTTTGACAGTTGCAGAGACGTCACTGATTGCTTCTGTGGAACTCTGAGCCCAATAAATCCCAAATATTTGAAATTCAAGCTCAGGCTAAACCCACCATTTTTTTTTTCCCTTTCTTTTTATTTTGCTTCAATCCACTCTTAAAATCCTTTCCCTTGGAGACTGTCAAAGCTGCCTCCCCAGTCTCCCCCCGTTGTGCGTGTGCTCGTGCAGTCCGCTCTGCAATACCCGAGCCATGCAGTGGATGCTCAGACTGAATGAGTAAGCAGGCCTGCATCTGATCTGCAAACGTAACTCCAGCCTTACTTCCCTCCCCTTAATGTATTCCAGTCTATGCCTGGGTAGTTAAAATCTTCAATTCCTACCACTCTCTCCTTTTAACGTGCCTGTTTTATTTGCACAGTCATTTCACAGTCCAGTTGTTCTTTCTGGTCAGGTGGCCTATAAAATATTTCTATTACTAGTTTACTCTCCGAAACATCTCCAAGTGCAGCCCATAATGACATAGCAAGCCCATTCCAGCCTCTCTCAGATCCCCACTCTCAAAGGCTAATAAATCCTTTTTCTTCTCAAATAGCTCTCTCTCCTCTCATTCCCTTCTCTTCCTCTCCAAACAATCTAAACAATCTCTACTCTTTAATGCTAATATCTCTGTTATCTTCTAAGGAAACTGCAGTTGCATCCATACCTATTTCCCAGAGGGCAATGCCTACGTGTAGAGCTCAACTTCCAGCATCCACACTGAGATGCAGCAACAAGCATCCCCTCCTTCCATTCCCCCACACATTCAGCCCAGCCCCTTTCCGACCGCATCTGAGATTGATGGCTTTGCCACTCCTGGTTGGGGTAAGAAGGGCTGGTTCTTATTTCTGTCTATCTTCCGGCAAGTCTGCAGTTCTCCAACTGCTTCCAATTTGTCTGGGAGGGAGGATCTGGTTAGAGTCAGAGATTTCTACTTTTTAATGTCTCTTCTACTGTATCCCATAAATATATTTAACGAGCCTTTCCCACTCCCACTGAAAGGAGCCATCGTTCTGACAGTGTTGTGACACACAGGAGGGTGAGATGAACCTGGTGCTTGGAGGTGAGACTGTCCTTGAGGTGTGCACTGCATACCTTGACCTGCAATGCCTTACATTCTTCCATCTGCATTTTTTTAGCGTATATTTCTGCTGCAGTGGGAATGTTTCTGGTACCCTGGGAGGTTCTTGTGCCCAGCCAGGTCTCTGCAGGCAACCAGAGTGGCTTAGGAGTCACTCCCATGTGCCAAGCATTACTAGTGTGTTATTAAGCACCAGGCCAAACTTTGAGGAAGTTCACTCTATACTAAACATAAATATGCTAAAAAGGAAATTTGGCCTTGAACTGATTTGGTGACTATAAAATGGAATTTCAGATACGTTTCTGTTAGTGATCTGTGGAAGAGCTAGGGAGGATAAGGAGGGCTATGGCCAGTTCATAGCACCTAGCAAAAAAAGGATTAGCCAAAAAGGATCAGAAGAGCAATTTCCCTCTTCTCTTCTTGCAGCCCTGTTGTTCTGCACAACCACTGCACCCCATGTTGTTCCCTGGCACCAGGGATTCAGCTGGATTGTGCGCCATCGGAAAGCTCTGCAAACACTGTGGTTGTTACAGACACACATTCCCACAAATACCACTCTTAGATGCATCCAACCAAGCAGCCAGATGGTTTGAAGCCAAGCAGTGGTCTCAGAGCCAGTAAACTACAGCCCTTGGAAATCCCTAAGAACTCCAGAGGCAGAGTGCCCACTGCTGCGCACTGTTCCATGGCTGTAGCAGTTTCCCAGCTATGAGTGGTGTTGGTTTTGCAGATCGTGCTGCATCTGAACCTGTCAGGCTGCAACAAATGCATCTCAGACCCAAGAGCCAGAAGCTTTGGATGTGGTACCTTCAGAGCACGGCCCTCCAGGAGATCCAGGTGACATTCAGAGCAGAAGGACCCGGAGCTATACCTGGAATTACCAGTCTCAGCCCATGGGAGTGAACGTCCGAGACACATCTCTTCTTCCCAGTCTTGGAAATGCTCCCATTGTGGTTTCCCAAAGCCTGGTGTTGACACGTCTTGTTGGGTCTTACAACACAGCAGTTGGACTCGGTCTGTATTGAGTCAGATGGATCCCACTTTTGTCCCGAGTCTATTAGCATAACATTTTAGTCCCTCTCACTCTTCCAAAGTGACGCACAGTACTGCTGAAGTTCCTAAAAATCTGGGATTCTGCAGTTCTTGGTAAGCTGAAAACATTTTTAAAAGGTTTGGAAGAAGCTTTAGAAGTTGTCCTGAGTGAGGTCTGATTCATTCCTCGTGTGGATGCGCGCCTTGATTCGGGGGTCAGATATAGACTCAGTAGCTGCTAAGGGTTTGATGCTCCCACAGATTTTGTATGTGACCAAGGTGAAGGAATTTTACATCTTTATCTGTAACTTTATCTGTAACCCCACAAGGCAGGGTAAGGTTCAGAGTAATGCTGGGCAGCTATCCCGATGGAGGGACCGCAGTTTACGTACAGACACAGCTTTGCTGGGTAGATGACACAGTTAAACGAGGTAAATCGACAAGGACAGAGACAGCGAGAAAATTATATTGACTGTAATGTTTACAAACGCTCGTCACCTTCCAGCTCACTGATGAATTGGTAATTTTGCCACGGGAAGAAAAGATCCCTCATGCTTTAAATCAAGCCATTCGATGAGGCGCAAGAGAGACAATTAGACATTTAATTCAGTTTGACCTGCTCTGTCATCGCGGCTCTTTGTTTCCCCGTCTCTCTCTTTTGCTCTGACCTTTAGGACGGGGTACTTGGTGGCTGCTATTTATTTATTTTTTTATTTAGACCAGGTCAGATCAAACGGATCCTGCTTCCCACACATTACGTGAGCACGGAATATGAATGCAGGCTTCCCCTATTGTGTCCCTGCCCCCCCTTCCCCCAGCCCTCGCTCTCCCCGCACCCCCCTGCCTGCACGCTCCTTTGCACAAAAGCACACCGAGTCCCCACTCAGCAGCCCACCTTGAACAAAACACTCCAGGACTCTCGAAACAGCAGAAGTGCTAATCAAGCAGGGCCCTGTGCTGTGTGCTTCTGCAGTGGTTGCCTGGCATAGAAATGGGCTGTCTGGCCGCAGCTATGAGGTAACGTCTGGCTTTTTTGCCAAGCTGCAGAACTAGTCAGACACTCCCTGGAACAACATTTCTTCAGGAAAAAAAAAAAAAGTTAGGCAAGAAATGATCTTCCAGAAACTTCCTTGCATCTTTCTGTGTGGGTTTTTTTTCTTTTCCTTTTTTTTTTTTTTTTAAACGAAAAGTTATATAACCAAATTACTTAGAATGCAATGGGTTTCGTCAGCTGATTTGGGGCAGTAATCTTATGAAACTGATTTCTCACACCAGGCACGATGGAAATTGAGAAAGGGGAAAGAACACACAGACATGAATCACATACGTGCAGGGATGAACCCCACTCTTTTTTCCTGCAACGTAATCGAAGTCCATCAGCTGTTTTTGGATGGAAACTGAAATGAAGCAATAGAAATGCAGCAAGGCAGAGCTCACCTGCATCTGCAGCGTCTTTTTTTTTTTCCCAGTGCCACTGATGAATCTAATTAACCAGTGAGAAGAAATTTTTATGCTGCAGCAGCCCTTCTCTTTCCCTAAGAAGTTCCTGATTTACTCTGGCTGCAGAGTGTTCCTGATTTAGGCTCTTCTGTTTTTTATAACATCACTGACAGCTTTATTATTTTTTTTTCCTGAAGGAAAGAAAATATATGGTTCATTTTTGTGCAGTGAAGGTTGAAAAATAATCTGAGGAGATGTGGCTGTTCCTTTGGAGTTTGAAAACCCCTTGTATCAGACGTGTGTGTGTTTCTCAATCAGGAACTCAGGCTTGTCCCTAGGTGACACTCCTCAAAGAGTTAATTCCTGAGAAGCAGCAGCTTTGAAAAGGTACAAGGAGGAATGTCTTGTCCTCGGATAGGAGCAGCCAATGAAGCCGGGTGCCGGTGATGTAATGCCGCAAACCTGGTGCATCATTGGTTCCAGAGATATTAAACCTGATATGATTTTGGAGAGTTGGGTGATAGGAGTTTTTTGCAAGAAGAGCTGTAAATTTCCCTGCACCAAGGACATTTCACTTAAATCCTCCAGTGTTCCTCAGCTGGGCACGTCCGCCCAGGAGAAGTTTGCTGTGATGATAATAATTCTGTCTTGTGTCTTCTCGGTACTGTTTAGCTATTCTGCACTCTGCTATCTGGGAGGCATTTCTCTGAAGTCAGCCTGTGCTGGAATCACTTCTCTAGCCTGCCCATGAAATTGAAATGAATTTTTAATAAAAAGCAGTTGTTTTTTCTCTGACTCACCTCTGAACTCTTAATTGTTTCAGGCACCAACTTCCATTCTCCCAGCTTCTATTACCTTCCTAGGTTTTCATCTGCCCAGTTATTTCTTTAGCTGATTACTTCATGAGGAGATGGCTGATGATGTCTTAAATGAAGCTCTCTCCAGTCTGGGCTTGCTCTGGAGGAAGCTGCTTGCAGCCCCACGCTGTCAGCCCAGGAGCACAGAACCTCTCACTCTGAGCTCTGGGGCCACAGGGTTTGCAGGAGGAGCAGCTCCCACTGCCACTGCTGCCCTGAGCACTTCACCCTAACTGCAGTGCCACGTTCAGTCACAGGATCCTCTGAGATTCCCGTCCCTTTCTCTCATCCCCCTTAAGTGAAACAGTCTCTTTAAGATGTTTGCACACGTGGCTTTGCGCTGCTGTCACGTGCTTCACTTCCAAACAAGAATAAGAATCCCAAATTTCCTTCAAAACAGTGGGGTTGATATAATCTCTGTTCAGCTTTTTAATTTTATCTGAATAAAAATCTGTGTTCCGATGCCGACTTTCAAAACGATGTACAAAAAAAATCCAAAATGTTTTACTATTTACGTAAAGAAAAGTAAAACTGAAATAATTCTGGCAATGAGCCGCCTCCCATCACCTCCCACTTCTGTCTGAAGGACACTCACACGGTTTCAATGAAACCAGCTCCTCTTCGCAGTGTGTTTGAATTGCAGTGTGGAGTGGCACCTTGCCGAGGCTGAACTACCCCACTTCTTCCGATAAGGAGGCACAGAGATGAACAAAAGGAGACTTTGCACCTCCTCTCTCTGCTCTGTACAACCTGCACATGATGATACTGGCACACTTCTGCCTTCTTTGTGTGAGTAACACTGCCTTGAAGTCCTTTTAGAGAAAGAGATCTCAAATCATGCTGGAGGGTCTGTGCTCATATCCAATCTAAATCTTTTTTGTTTCCTGCAAATTAAGTTGATTTATTCTTAAGCAGATGCCCTACCTCCACTGGCAACGGGGACTCACCAGTCATCATCCTCCTTCAGCCAACCTGCTCCCCACCACCAGGCTGTTAGCACTGCGTTTGTGGATTTTGATAATGAAGCCTGTGATGTTAGAATGTAATGACAATGAAATCCACATTCAGTGATCCTTCATGTGCCGTTCCCAGCAGCACCAAGAACACCTTTTTGTTTCCAGACCTTCCCACCTCTTTCAAGAGATGATGTTGTGTTGGCTTTGGAAAATGCTCATTGCAACAAACACTGTGTTGTGCTGAGGCCTTGCCCTGTGTGGAGAATTCGGGCATGGCTGTGCTGGGTGTTTGCAGTGTGGTTTGTACAAATGCATCTCACTTGTGACTTCAGCCAGCAGAGCAGCTCAAAATTGCTGTAATAACAGTGACAGCTGTGTTTGGAGTTGGTTTTGTGTGTGTGTGTGTGTGTGCTACTTTGCTACAGGGAGTCTTTCCATTTACTTCAGGTAGTTTGAGAAAGGACCTTTGCACTAGCAAATATCTTCTGCAGCGCAGACTTTCATAGGAGCCATTAATGCAAACCACAGGGAACATGCATGCACATAAGGACTAAAAGTAAACATGGAATTTGAAAGTATGGCTATTTCCAAGTAGTTTTCTGTTGTGGCACAGAAGTCCAGTGGATAACCACATGCACAAAATGCACCAGAGTACCACATCATCCCACAGTGTCAAGAAATGCATGCAAACTGAGCTCGCAGAAATGCCATCCTGCTCACAATCACTCCTCAGCCGTGTCCCCACAGCTCCCTGTCATAATGGTGCTTAAACACTCTGCAGATGATGTGCTGCAGGGTCACAGCAAAACCCCTTCTCTGGCAGCCCTGGAGCACGGTGTTCCCCTGGCCCCAGCCCACTGCTGCTCCCTTGGGTGCAGACAGGCCTGGCTACACAGGCAAACACAGTGACTCACCCACGGCAGTGACTCCCACAGCTCATCCCAATGGAAGATGCTTGGGTTCCCTGCTGCCACCTCGCTTCTTCACAAATTGCTCTCATTTGAAAGCAGAAAAGTTCCACTCCACAGGGACATAAAGTGTCAATTTAAGTGTTAATTATATTTTCATATCAGAACGCAAACTCCAGTTTGTGAGAACATGGGAGCACTTAAAATATATGGTAATAAAAATTGAAATCAGCTAGTGTTCTTTAATCAATTTTCACATTTGTAACTTTAAAGAATAGTCCCCTCTTTCTGTCTCATGTTGTCAGCTCTGTATGGCTCTCTGCTCGCCTTGTCATTCCGTCAAGAATATGTCAGCCTCCAATTTGCAGTGTTTCTTTCAATTAAAACAGATATCCCCAAATACCACCACCACCAAATAAAAAGCAGGAGTGAAGTCTTAATGATGTATGTAACCATGTGGACACGGTCATCTGAAAGAGTACATCAGATTTATTCTATCAGCCATGGCAAAAACTGCAAACATTCAGGCTGTAATTGTGAAGAGAACACTGCTATCAGTGGCCACCATCCGTGGTGTATCCATCACCGGTAATTTCCAGAGGTCATGTGTGAAACACAGAGCACCCTGTAGGTATCACATGTCATAGCACCCGAGGGCTCCTTGGGAATCGCAACAACGGGACCTTCCACATGCAAGATTTACTTTATTTGTTGGATTTCAAAATGCTAAATCTTCCCAAGGTCGTCACGGTAATGAGAGGCATCAAGTTAAAAGATGCTGACTGCAGAGTTTGCAGAACCTTTCCGATAGCTTCTGAGTGCTCATTTCTAATTCCTAAAACCACTGACTTCTTATTTTTAAGCTTCTCCAAACTCCTGCAAATCCCAGGAGCCCATAGCAGCCTTCCAAACCTCTAGCAGTACACTTACTTTCTTCTACGTTAACTACTAAACCTAATTAAACAACACTGTCTCATCTGAGGGGATGATATTCTTACAGTCTGAATACAAATTAAAATTCTAGTTCTGTTAGCATTCAGGTCAGTTAACCAGAATAAACCTCTTTAAAAACTGGAAGACTAAAGTGATTTCAAAGTCAGTCATACTCAACACAATTTTAAGGATGTCATTTGTAATATTCTCTGCTGGTTCCCTTTAACTAATAATAAAAAGAAGAACTAACTGGTCTCAGAGCAGCCTAATTCAGTGGGAGAAAAATGGAGAATGTTACGTGAAGGGTTGCTAAAGAGCTCCAGATTCCAGAGGGCAGGCATGCAGCCCTGCGTGTGGAAAATGGTACAGACAGTTGCCAAAACAGCATGTGCAAATTAGACATCGTGCACATAATGAACGTGTTAGAAGACTAATTCAAGACTTGCATGTGGAAATCTGAGCATAGAGCTGCATTATTCCTTGTGAATGCAGATGTATCTATTAGCTTGTGTATTTTAACAGATGTTATGTTGAAAACAGTATCCCAAGTCCTCACAGTACGGAAATGAATAACCAGAGACTGCAGTTTCTTCTCTCTTACATAGGACATAGTTCTAGACACTCAGAAACGATGAGTTTTCAACCCACCCTCATAACAGACATTCTGTGTGAGGGAAATTGTATTACTTCTACCTACTTTTTTTTACCTATCAGTGAAATGGCTTTAATATTCCTTATCTGCCATCGCATGCGCACTGTCAGACACAATTAGTGCTTGTAATTCACTTCAAGCTCTGCAAATGGTTGCATGTTTTTGAATGGAATTAGAACTTGAATTGTTTAACCCAACCATTTTCTTACTGCAAATGCTAATCACTTGCCAGTAACTTTCTCATATTAAAGAGAGGGAGAAAGAGTGAGAATAAAACAGACACCCATCCAGGTATGCTGGCACATGGAGGTGGGCTGGGCCTTCCTAGTTGGAGCTGGCACGTTGGCGACTTAGTGGGCTTTAGATGAGGGTGTACAGAAGAGTGCAGAAAGCAGAAGCTGTGCTCACCAAGCACAAAAAGGCTGTATCTGCTGTGGTGTGCTAGGGAAAGTGCCCTCCCACTAATTGCTTAAAATGGGGACTTTCAAAATGTGCATACCATGGGTAATTGTTGTAGGTCTCAGCTGTGAGGATGACAAATGCTGGCTTTGCTTAGCACGCAGTTTGCATATTGCTAAAATACATATAGCTGCTCAGGTTTTAGGCCCTGTAATCATTCTTTCTAAAGTGCAATGCTATTTTCAGTTTTATCTTCATTTTATTCTCATTGAAAATAATTGCTGTGATTTAGAGACTGTCTAATGCCCTGTCGTTATCTCCAAATCTCTGGTAGTATAAGTCTGTTGGCATCCAGTAGTGAACCTAAAAGCTGCACAGATTTTCAAGTTCCAGCGTGTTAATCTTGTTCAGTATGTGGAACGATCTCTCTAATTGAGAAGATAAATGCAGCCCAGCTCTAGATGTACTTTTTCTACGTTTGCATTTGAAGTTCAGTAAATCGCAAGGAAAGGGAAAATAAAGAAATAAATCAAAACAGTGAAAGCAAACAAAACAAAACCAAAACACTGCAGAAACAAAATGAAACGGAGGGAAGTGTTGGCTTTGAATTCAATAGCCTGATTTGATATGTGCTGCCTAAGTGTGCACGGTCCATAAAAACTAAAGATAAATATTATTCAAATCACATTGGAGAGAAAAATTTGCATGTAGGAAGGCTTGAAGTGTAAGGACAGTGAAATCATGAGTTTGTCTAAGCCATTAGACAACCCTTTGTTGGCTTCATTATGAATAAGACAGCACTGATGGAGGGTTTGTGCCTTAATCTGTTGATCTGCCACTGGAGATGGAAACCAAGAGGCTGAAATTGACTCAGCTTTGCCTGAAAAGTAAGAGTTGTTTTCTGACTGGCCAGTCAGGAAAAGCAAGGGGAAAATGTATTTTACAACAAATTCCATACTTTGTGTCTGTTGCTGCTTTAGTTGTTCCTTGTACCGGTTCAATAGCCCCTTCCTCTGCTCTTGCTTTTTTCCTTCACTGATGGATACAAGAAAGTATGCCCTTTTTCCCAAGAGAAGTCTCAGAGTCCTTGCACCAGTATGCTGGTACCATGAGGTACCTCACACCCCATACGTGGAATACCCTGAGAGGTCCGTGCATGTCACAGTGCCCTGTGGCTCTCAAATCCAGTCGGGGGGAAACCCCTTCCTATGAAATCTAGTAGAAGCAGTAAAAGAAAAACACTGTTGTATGGATTCTGAATGGCTGGTACACATCACACCTCCTGTGCTTTCCCTCACTCTGCTCCTGTTTTCATCTGCTTGGCAATACCCACGGGTGTGGTTTGCGTGTGAGATTAGCCAGGTTGAGAGGCAGGCTGTTATCACTGCTCCCGCAGTGCATGCGATATTTTTTTGTTGTTTTATGTGCTCCTTCTTGTAATTTTATCACTTGGTTATTATTTCACAGTGGTTTTTATTGCACGTTTTACGACAGGAGTCTTGTGAGTATTGGTGTCACATATCGGGGAGCAAGTCGCTGCAGTCCAGCGGTGAGAAGCAGGCACGAGGTGCCCAGCAGAAGCAGGGCTTTCTGTCTCTGGAGTCCCCTGGTGCAGTGGAAGCTCAAGGTGCCTGGCTTAGTCTGTTCAAAGATCTGTCTGCAGTGCTGCTCCGCACACATCCTGCACAGGTCCCAGGCGGAGCGCCGAGAGAGCTGCAGGCAGGTTGGCTCTGTTATCCAAATTGGGTCACTCATTCCTAATTATTTATAACCTGTCTGCAGCGTGTTGCGCAGCGTGATGAGCGTGCTCTAATGGGAAACTTCTTGGACGTCCAGCTTGTGCTGTTTTCTCTCACGAGGAATCCCTAAGCAGAGCTCCCATCAGGATCAGCAGCCCGCCGCTCTGCCGGGCCTGGGGCACGTTGGCGTGGTGGGTGTGCTCCCTCCTGACCTCCCGCCAGGCTCAAGAATAACATTTGCAGGCTCCTTGTAAAGCTCTCGATAATGAGGGCTCCCTCATTACAAAGTCTAATTATCAGAGTGTGATTGTAGGGGACACAACCTTAACATACAGGCTTTCGTGACCCTTTTCTTTACCCAGTTTAACGGGATGCTTCTCCACATCGGACCTGCCGGCGTGCGGTGCCCATCCTCACTGCCTTCCCCGTCAGTCCCACACTGGCAGTCACTTGGAATCAGTTTGATGAACCGGTGGGTCAGCAGGAGAGAAACAAGAAGTGTTAGTCTTTAAGCTCAGATAAAGTGTCCCAATGAACTCTAGCAAAAAAAAAAAGAGGAATCAGAGTGGGACCCTGCAGTTAGGGGAGAGGAATTAATGGTTGTTTGCTGTTTTTATTTTAAGGAAATCAATGGGCTTGCTGGAGACTGGGTGATGGAACACACAGCTGGTGGAATGGACAGCCAAAGATCACTATTTTCCTTTTAAGCAAATCAATGTGTTAATTGGGATTCTGGTGGGATTCTGAAGCTGCTAATGGAGGTGGGGGCCAGTGGAGGATCATTAGTCTTTATTGTAAGCAGTACAGTTAGTTAATTGGGGTGTGATTGTGTTGCTGAAAGAGAGAACAGACAAAGTGATTTTTAAAAGCTGTCACTTTAAGCTATCTCTACTGAAATGGACTTACTAAAAAAGCTAAGGGAAGATATAATTTTTTCTCCTTTAGGTCTTTGAACTTGGGGAGATCTTCATTTTCATGAGACCATTCTCTTTTGTATGACAGGTTTTCCAGCTTTATAACCCAGCTTAGAAAGAGATGATGTAATCCTTGGAAAGTTACTATTGATTTGAGCCTCATGAAGTTGGTGACAAAGCTTCATCAGGTCAGATGAGATCAGGTCTTCCCTGAAAACCCGTATGTCTGTAGACACAGCTCCATCACTTATTTCAACTTGGAAATTTTTTTTATGGTGGCCATGGTAAAGATGCACAGTTTCACAGAGATATTAGGGCTGTGCCTCAGAGCTGATTTCCTGCCCGCATCATGAATATCTTCAGGATAGGTTAATAGGAAGTATCTAGAAAAATCTAGATTTTTCTTGTGGGTTCATTCCTACTGTATATGACTGAGTTAGTTAGCTGAATGGCACCAAGACTGAGCAGGTTCATCGCAGCCCTCAGCCTGCCCTCAAGAGCCCAGCAGCCAGGACTGCTTTATTCTCAGGGAAATAAGACCAGATTCCCACTGCAAGAGAGAGAAGAAATTTCCCTTGGAGACCAGGTGGCAGAATGGATGCTTCTGTGGTTGTCCTAAAGAATTTCTCATGAAGGGGAAGGAGTTGTTTGCAAAACTGTACTAGAAAATGGTGGTTAAACCTCTCAGGGTAGATTCAGAGAGAGAGAGAGATTTTTTTTCTTTTTTTTTTTTCTTTCTTCTGTTTGTGTAATGAAAAATTAAATGAAAAATAAAGTTAGAACTGAATCATTTAGAGTGAGTAGAATATGTCACTTAGTTTGAAATAGAAAGCATCCTTTCACTTGTCAGCATTAAAAAAATAAATCCGGGTACATTTCAGAGTGGTGCACTGCTTAGTGTAAAAATGTTGAAAGAGAACATTTCGATTTGCTTGAATTTTAAGAATGAAACAACTTGTTAAGTTGGACATGAACTCATAAAACGTTCCAGGTGACCCAGATCAGCTTTCTTCAGAGCGTAACGTTTTATCCACATCTCCCCCAGCTCTAGCAGTTCATCTCAGAACTGTTCTGTACCGCAACAGTGTGGCCCCAGAATGTGTGCTTTGCTTAAGCACTGTGAGCCCTGCTCAGAGGCTTTGCTTTCTGTCACATGTCACATGTATGATACTGCGCAGTCAGTGGTGGACTTCTCATGGATTCACAAGTTTCAGATCAGCTTTTCTTTCACCACTCACAACGTGTGCAGCTTCACCAGCCTGTGATTCCCTACTAGCCTTGTTGGACGCTGAAAGGAAAGCCTGCAGACATTTTGGTGCTGCTAAAAGCCCTCAGGCCAGGCTGGCAGATAGCAGCCCTCATATTTATTTGTCTAAATAAGCACAGATCATGATGGGTGAGCTGTCAGGGGAAAATCAAATCAATGGGAACATAGCTTCCAGGGAATTACCACTTCTGATGCATGTCTTTTAAAAACATATAGAAATTAACATAGTTGGTGGCTAAGGCCAGAAACTGCATTCGGGACTAACAGTGGTATTTCCAATAGAACATTTCAACTGCAAAAGATCCTAAATTATAGCATACAAAGAGTATGTGGGTCATTCTAGAATGGTATTCAGCCCAGAAGTGAAAGCAGAGTGAAAGTGCAAGTGACTCCAGGTACGTGATTCAAAGGAACTGAAAGCAATGCAGTGGTTCTACCTTTTGAAAACTGAAATATATATACCTATTTTTGTGTGCTGTGCGTGCTTGAGAATACAGAGAACCTGAAAGCTTTTAGCAAACTCGTAAAACCAGACACTGTAGGAAATGAACTTGTTCCAAAAAAGAAAAGCTACTTTTAGAAATACAGCTCCATGTCTGGCCACAAAGTAATTAAGGTTCTTAAAGCTTTCCTGTCCAGATGAGTGACTGGCACAAAAATAACTGTACAGTAATAACAGCAGTGACTTGTCACTGTAGGGAACAGGTAGCAGTAAACAACTTCCAGTGGGAGGGTAAGAGCACAGGGGTAGGAGTGCGTATGGTGAAGGGTCGTGGTGTGCGTGCCTTGGTGAGGTATGGGAGAGGAGAACTGAGACAGCTTGCCAAAGCAATGCGAAACATCTCATCTTAGAGTTTGATTCATAAAAAGAATATAACTGAGTCATATTCTTTCCACTATTCAGTGTGTGTGACACAAGATGCAAATTCCACGTGTGATTCATAGAGAAAGATGTCAGTTTTTCAGAAGCATACTTGAGTTTGAGTGCTGCTTCAGGTCCAGACTCAGCTGCTGCAGGAAACTGGCTTTTCTTCTCTCTTGTCTCTCAGCATCCAAAGGCAGAACCCAGAGCCCGGGCTCAGGCAGCACTCACCCACCTCCTGCACTGTGATTACCACTTTCCATTCTTTCTAGCATGAGTGGAAGAAACTCATCATGTTACAGAACCGGGCCTGCGAAACTCATCCAGTTCAAGTGGAGTTTTCCATGAACGCCAATGGGCATTGAACCAAACCACAGAGGACAAAAAAAAAAAAAAAGGTTCAAATATGAGCAAAGCCCAGCAAATCACAGAGCATCTTTCCCCAGACATCTGCTGAATTTTGATACCTCCATTCAGTATGTACTTGTGCCATCTTAAAGTACAATACTAGAGAATATCAAGTCCCAGTGAGATGGCATCACCTGAAAGTCTGCAATGTGGAACTGGCAGTCCCTGGGATGGCTTTTTCCTGTGCTGATGCTGAGCTCAGGCTGATGTGCAGTACAGTTGCACTGCTTCCTTTTTGCGTTGGAGGTAAGTGAAAACCCAGAAACACTGACTGCTGTCCTTGGAAAATAACGTGGAGCATTCTGCTTGGCATTTCTGTCAGCATGTCCAGCTGAGCAGTCTGCCACACCACCATGCAATTCCGTGATTTAATACTTTCTTGGGCTGCCTTAGTGCAGAATGTCATAGTCCCACATGAACACCCATTTGTTTTGAAAACTAAGCAAGATCTCACACTTTTTTTTTTGTAATTTTAGGAAAATTCCACTGGTAGGAAGAGAGAAAACAGTGTTTTGTTTTGTTTTGTTTTGTTTTCCTCAGCAAAATACACTGTAGGGTATTCCTAACTTATAAAGCTGATCAGAAAATACATTTTCTCCTGAAAACTTCAATGGAAATATAAATCATTTTCCTTCCATTCATATTTTCCATGCAAATACTAGTCTTCAAAGTTAAGTAAGCACAAGTACTCATACACATGCTTGTTGATTTGAACATGTATTCTGTCATTCTCTCTTCTTTATAACCCAAACTTGGCGTGATATTCTGCAGCAGCCCTACTCTGCTGGCATGGGAAACGAGTTTCTCAAAATATTCAGTAAACAGCTACACTCTGTTACAGAGGAAATGGTAATGTCCCACAAAACCCATTGCTCTGGCAGTTTTATCCTTCTGAAAGATGCTTTTTAGGGAAGGTACTAATGAGGCCATATAGATTCATTCTGTGTAGAAACTGATTCAGAATAGAGAGATTCAGGAAACCCACACTGAGCACTCACAGTTCTAGCTCAGAGCCTTGAGTGGTGCTGCATATCTGAACATCCCTCCAAATATTCAGAGGCCGTGGATGTGGGCTTGGAAAGGCCTCTGAAGTCATCAAGCTCATCCGCTGCTGCTGTAAATGAGTACAAAAGGGTATGTTCAAGAAGCAGGGAGGGCACTGCTCTGAGGCTGTTCTCTTTGGAAAGCTTGAGTTCATCTGACTGGAATCACCAAGCAAATCTTCAGGAGTCCCTTTACTTCCCCCCTCTGCAAAGGAAACTATTTCAGGCTCATGGACTGCATTTATAAATGGCACCCTGCAGACTTCACACATCCTGGAGAAGCTGATCCAATGCATTACTTCTCTCCTTTTGTTTTTCAGTCTTACAGCCCTTGCCTGGTTATGATTCACTCTCTCAGGAGGAAATGAAAGTCAGCAGCTGTTGACTTTTTAGCCAGATAAAAATACAGTTTATGGAGCAAAAAATCCAACAGGAACAGAAGTGGGCTGAACAATAAACCAATTTCAGATGGAATAAACAAAGGAACAAAACCATCAGCAGCTGAGAGCAACAGGAACCCTGAGCTTCAGTTTGTTGTTTGTCCATTGCAGCGTTACAAGCCAAATGAGAGTTTATATGAGACTAAGAACATGGATTGTGATAAGAAAACAGCTCGGAAAATACTGCTGGTAAAAAATACATGTAATTGTGCTTCAGTTCAGTCTGTGTCTGGGCGCAAAAAGATCGTGTCCAAAAGTGAGAAAGAACTAAATAAAAATTACAGAATGGGCTCATGTACAGTCTGTGAATGAGCAGTAGGAATACAGCAAACTTCAGATAGGTGTGGGACTTCTACCAGTGCCCCAAAACACCTGTATATCTGTACAGACTTTTTTTTGCCCTATCAACTTCAACTGGAAGATAGAGAATCAAAGATTTCTTACTCTGTATTTCCCCTTTCTTAAGCCTTCAAGTCCTGGAATTGTTAACTCACTATATCCCCTCAGGTGTAAATGCCACCAAGGCACCACTACTGCTCTGAGATGCAAGAACAGCAGGCCACCTTCCTTCATGTAAGGGTTACCAGTTCAAAATAAGGTGAACAGAGATTAAAGGTGCTTTCTCCATATTGACTGTTTGGCATCAAGACTACCTATCCTCCAATGGGTAAGCTGCCTGTGTGTTCTAGTTAGACAGCAAGCTATAGGGAACCTGAGCAGACAAAACTGTGAAAGATGAATCAAAGAAAATTACCTACTGGTTTCGGATCAGTAGACTTTACAGCTCTAAAAACTACTGCTTCTGAGTGCTGAGATAAGGGAAGAGGAACTTCTTGGATGCCATCAATAAGATATTTTATTGTTAAAAAACAACATAATGTAGCTATCAAACTGAAAACTACCACACAGACCTACTGGAAATAAACTGCACACGTTTAAAGGCATCCAAAGCAAGAAGTGATGATTCCATGTCTAACCCTGTCCAATTTTAACACTGGTATCCAAGTGACAGCTGCCTTGTGGGCTTATTGAATGAGGAAATGTCACCTGTCCACAGTCTTGAATTGTCCAAGGCATCACAGACGGGCACTTGCTCTTAGCCTGTGAAAGCACAACCTCATATGTTATTGTTTGTAACCCAGTAACAGTGGCACTCTCCCAGTTTCCATCATCTCTAGGGATCAGGCTGAGCTCAGGGGTCAGCCTCCAGGTTAGTGCAACCAGCAGTGAGCGGGGCTCAACCTTCACACCTCTATACCAACACTGCAGGCAAGCTCTGCCTCACCTAAGGCTTCTGCTTTCTCATCACCCATTGGAGAAGCAAAACAGATTCCTTTGCCTTAGCACCTGATTTATAGAGAGAAAAGTCATTGAAATCATGACTGCAGTAGATCAGCCTTGAGAGCAGCAAGATGTATCTGACATGCAAGTCAGCCAGCCGCGGCCGCCCAGGCGGCTGCCACAGTAATGCTGAGCTGTGGCACTCTGCACAGTGTCAGGCAACACCAGATGCATATTTCAGCCTGGGTGGGGAAGGGAAAGAAAGACAGGATTTGGGAATAGGGCTGGGGGAGATGCCTGTAGCAGGAGACTTGTAAGTGATACAGCAGAAGGTTAGCGGTTTGTGTGGGCTGAAAACATACTAGGATTCTTAATTTTTCTTAGCATCCTTCCCACTTCCCACAGGTTCCTTTCCTTAGATCTCACTTCGTTCCCTGCCTCAGTGGGAGACACCACTCAGTCACTGTCTGCAGCTCCAGAGCTTTATGAGAAGCTCAGATGGTTTTCTTGAACCAACTCATTCAGAGTAGAAAGGATAGTGGCAAATCCTGTGGATCCACAAGCAGATCAGGCATAGTACCTCTATTCAGTTTGTAGTTTGGAAAGTGCTCTCAGTAGAATTACTGCATTGACTGTGGCTATTTCAGAAAACCTATGCAAATTTTATGAAAAAATATAGAATTAGTAATGGAAAAATACTAATAAAGGAACTCTTTCAGATCTAACTTGGCCTAAAATTCAGGCTTTGTAATAGCCAGCTCTAACAAAACATGTATTTCCATGACATTTTGTTTTAAATTCCAGTGCGGAGGAGGGAGAAAAGTTTGAACAAAGATTCTCTGTAGTCCTTGCTTTGTGAGGGAAGACGTAAAGCCTGAGAATCCCATAGAGTGACTTGAAGCTTATCTGGGTGAATGCTGTCAGGAATTTCTGTTCATCAGAACGTACACTGCTGCCACGCTCTCTTCAGCAGCACTGTGAGGACACTGCTTTAAGGCACTGATCGCTGCTGGCCCAGCAGAGCCTGGAGCCCAGCAGAGTTCCTCAGGGCTTGCTCTCACACTTCCTGGCCGCTGTCTGGGTGCACTTGCCTGAACCCCAGTCATCCGACAGCCTGCTTCTTGGGAGCACTCCAGGTGGCCAAGGGCCAGGGGTCAGGCAGAGCCTCACTGAAGTCAGTGGAGCCTGTATGAGTTCCACCTCGTACAGTGCCTGGGTTAGGGTCACGAGCTGCTTTCCCATAAGAGGACGGCCAGCAAAGAATCGCTTACTACTCAGTAAATAACCAGGTGTAGTGAGCAGATGTAAGAAAACTGGGGCCCATCTGCAAGATCTCAGCTGAAAGTTCTGGTGTAGGGAGCCTGCTTTGGCAGGGGAGTTGGACTCGATGATCTCTAGAGGTCCCTTCCAACCCCTCTGATTCTGTGATTCTGTGAATTCATCTTCAGACAGGACATCCCTTTCCTTTTGTGACAGAATTTTGCCAGCTCAGATCTGGTCTGCAGCCCCTCTGCAGAAAGCAGGCACTGCCCACAGGTAAACCAGAAGGAAGGGCTGGGAGGACTCTTTTTTTTTCCAGTGAGGTTGAGTGGATTTACTTTTCTTGAACTTTTCAAGTATTAAAAATATTTATGCATAAATGTGTATTTAAGATTAAAAAGAAAAAAGAAAAATGGAAAAGCTGTAGGTGTTCCTGCAGAACACACAGCAGTGCACATAAGAATCATCCCCTGTATCCCCTAGGTGCTCAAGCCAGGTTGCTCCCTGGGATGGGATACCTCTCCTAAGCTCTGGATTAAGGCATGAAGAAGTGGAGTGTTACATGGGGCACCAGGCTTTTATAAACCTTGAAAGATGAAGTCAGGCTGCTTGATACAATGAAATAGGAAGATGAAACATAAGAAGTGTGGCTTCCACCATGCAGTGCATGTAGCGTGCCTCAGACTGAGAGACTTGCTTTGTCATAAGACATACAAATGTTCTCCATAGTTATTGGAGTCCTTGATAGGTATTTCAGTTAACCCAAACCCCAATTTCCTGTCCCAAAAAGAGGGAGGGGAGAGGGAAGAGAAATTTTGGCAAGTTCCAGATAGGACATTATTCCTACAGTCTAGTATCATAGCAGGTACATTAGGAAATCAACACTGCTGTCAAAGATATAATGCAATACAACCTTATTTCATCATGGAAAGGAGTTTGGCTTTTCTGGAGCTTCTGGTTATCTCCTGCTGAGAACCTCATGGCAACAATTTGTATGAGGCAGTTGGATGATCTTTTCACATAGAAAACATCTCCACAGCTGAGTCCTCCAAATGGCAACAGCTTTACAAGTACTGCCATGAAATGTGTGGTCAGGGCTCCTGTTAGCACCATTTAAAAAGTATTCTCTATCATTTATTTGGCATCAACACAAAGGGCTTCCAATAAATGCCCACGTCTCTCTGTACTGGCACAGCACCTCACAGTGGAAGGCACCGGGGGGGCCCCCAGTCAGCACTTGGTTTAGTCTGAGGTTGGACCATCCAAAACATCCTTGAACCTCACAAGAGAACGTTTCAAGGACACTTTTAGCAGACTTGTAATCACAAGGGAAAAAAAAAAAAACCACCAAAAAAACAACCCACCAAAGTATTTGAATTATTTATCCCTGACAGTATTTTTAGAGAGAAGAGGTTGAAATAAACTTTATCTGTAGGAAGCCTCAGCCTGATTGAAAACCTCTCCGTATATTGGGAGTCCTGTTTAATAAGCCATCCGGACAGAGGGAGCATTCTTCTGTAAAGCCCGTTTGGCATAGAAGCCTGCAGCAAGAGCTGAGCAGGCAAATCCCACGGCAGGGGAGAGACAGCACTTTTTGACCCAAACAATGTCTAGACAGCCTGAAAACAGATAAATTAACAGGCAAGCAGCAGCAGCATCACACAGCAGCAAAGCGGTGGATATTTGTCACCTCAGTGATGGGTTAAATGAAGATTCAAGGCCCCGGTATAGTCTTTATGAAACACAATGTACTCCAGCTGTCTCCCTCCCTCCTCCTGAGCTATTTACTGTGTTAACAGCTCCATGCAGAAAGTTCACATTCACTGACATGGTAAACATTTCCCATCTTTTACAGGCTGCCCTAATGAGGCAGCGGGATCAGAACAAATTAGTGGCAGAATTCCCCCATCTCCGTGCACACGGTGTCGGAGCGAACGTCCTTTACATCTTGTGCACCCTGTAGAAGCTGCTCTTGGCTCCTAAGTCCGTGGCAGATGAGAAAGTGGCTGTTCGGCCTAATGCTGTAACAGTGTTTTTTAATGTGATCCCTGCTTGAGGATGCTGCGTTCGCTTTACAGTCTGGCTCCCCTGACTGGGAAAACATGGCTTGTATACATACTGTATATGGTGGGGTCTGAAAAATACATTTCGTTACTAAAAGAAGCACAGATCGTTTCAGATGACACTTCTGGTAGCAAAGAGATGTGATTTCATCCACTGTGTTTACTGAAAATTATACACACACAAATTACCTTAATGAGATGCAAACCTTGTCGTTTGCATTTAGTGCACCAGTAACAAAATTCTGGTAGCTGCAATGATAGTATATTTAGCATACAGAAAATAAATAACTTGTTACATCAATGCTGTCAAAATGAAACAAGCCAAACTGTGATTAAAGCAGTTATCATTAAACCAGAGGCTGACTTCCAGAGCTGTTGTGAAAACAGCAAAAGAAGCAATTTTCCTAAGTGCATTTCAAGTGATTGAGTAAAAATTGAACTTATGGTAGACTATGTTATAGAATACTACTTAAAGTGTTTGGATGATGATGCTTCATAACACAGAAGCCTTCGTGCAGTACAATTTAAGTCCTTTTTTTTGTAGCAGAGCTTGAAAGCATATTAAAGATTGAGAGACTTTCTGTCTGTGTGAATCAGCACTCCCATTCTCAAGTATGACAGCGAGGAAGTTTTGTCTGTGTGAGATTCCCTCTGTATGCAGAAGGATGTATGGGAGAGAGGCAGGACTTCCTATACCACGCCAGATGCATGTCCTCTCTCTTGCCAAGCAATATTCTGCACATCTTCAGTATGGCAGGAGTTGTAAACATGTTGTGTAATCACCTAACTGGGCTGTGACCCATTTGTAAGCAGCACAGGAAAAATACATCAAAGTCACAGATAGGCAGACAGGCCTCGACAGATACCCATCTGGTAATAACCTCGGACTGTGAAGGATGGGTGATTTATAAAGGTGTTAAGAAATAAAGGTCTGCTTTTTATACATACAAAAACCCTGGTGCAAGCTCCCTGCTGATTAACTATGAAGTACCAGAAGAAAAGGAAAAATCATGCATTGTTTTAGAAACAGCAGAGAACTGAATGATGGGCAGTGAGAGACTGCAACCACATTAGAGGCACTGGTATCCCAGAGATGTGCTGTCTGTTAAGCATACGTGAGGCTAAAGTGTAGCAGCCTCAGACAACAACCACCCTTAACTGCCATTTGCTCTCCTGTATTTAACTGTGGCTGTCATCACAAGTGCCAAGAAGGCAGTGACAAGCTGTGCTAGCAAGTCTGGGTACCCTCCTCCTTGCTAAAGTCCACCGGTGCAGATCTTGCCCTTTGAATTCATAGTGCTTGAAGAGCTTTGGTTCCTTACTGCTCTGGAGCTCTGCTTGCCACTGAAGGAGTTTGGGACTGAATGCACTAGTGTCCCTACAGCTAGGCAGAGACTGGAATAAGTGCATCACTTTCCAAATGTTTACACATTACAGAATGTATTATTAAAAGCAGAGGCAGTCCCATTCATAAAAGCCTGCAGTCTCAGTATCTTCTTAATAACAGGCAGGTCTGATCACTGAGTGCTGAGTGCATGCAAACACGCTTTCCTGTCATGGTCTTCTTCATGACAGTATTCTGTTTATATTCATCATTCTCCTTGGGGCCCTTTCCTTTCCCAGAGGTCTACTGGATTTGGGGAGGATGCATCATCGCTGGTAGACATCTTCTGTGGTCTAGACTTATAAGATCTCACTCTGTTGTTATATTGCTCCACCAGAAGGTTTATAAGTCACACTACTTGTCAAAGTTATGAGGATGCTGAATCACTTTTATTAGGCATCAAAGTCTCCCCCTCACCCTTTCATTTCTTTAACTGAAAGCTTCATTAGATTGCAAAATGGCACCTCTGTGCTCAGACAGGCCTGTGGGCAAATCAGTTTTTTTCCTTTGTTAAATCTGATTGATTTATTTCACATATAAAATGAGCAGTAAATGTTCAAGTTCTAAAAAGTTATTTAACAAGTGTCTGAGTAGAATGAAAATAGCTTTCTAAAATAGTGCAAATACTTATCATAAGCATATTAAAGAGACTCTTCATTTTTGGATGTTACCAATTGCTCATAAATTCTTAGATGTTCAAGTAGTCAGGCACCTGAGGGAGCTTGGGATAACAATTAATTATAAGACACGCTGCTTGACCCGAGTTCTGCAGCACTGAAGAGGAATGAGGTACCATTCTGCTTACTTAGTGGCAGAGAAACAAGAGGCAGATGTGGAGGACTGCAGTGAGGCAGGCTGTGATCTCAGGTCTCCTCTGCTCCAACCCAGTTGGCAAGCCATGCACCCCAGGCATCATTGTTCCTCCAGAGGACTCAGACAGGAATATATAGAACTGGAGTCTGGTAGTAAACCCTCAATCAGGCAATTTGTCAGAGGTATCACTCAGACAGTATTGTGTTCCTCTTATTTGGCCACTTGGCACTTAGTGACTCATAGAAGCTTAATGAGAGGAGACAGATGCTTCCCAAGGGCATCTCATCCCACCTGGAGAAACGTGTCTTCTGCAGGATGCTGTCTCTCTCTGCCTCCATTTGGAACAAGCTCTAGAAGTTCAGGCATATCTGTGCCTGACCTGGACAAAAGGTGAGACAGATCCTGGAGTACAGGAATGCCTCTTAAAAGGGAAGAAGATAGATGTGAACTTTGGGCTCAGCAGCAACCTAGAGGGGAGAACAAAACAGTGGTGGAGATGTAAGTCACAGCTTGTAGGCTGGCAGACTGCATCAGAGGCTTAGAGAAAAAACAACAAACCAGCATGAAGTTGCAGGTGAGCAAAGGCCAGTTCCCATTTCATGCTAATTTTGCTGCAGACAGTTTGTCCTGCTGCCCGGCTCCAGGGTTACTGCACTCAGAAGCTGTTAATTTTCTGATTTTCTTTGACCGTGTAATAAGAAGAAAGCAAAACCAAAAGGAGAGAGGTGTCTCAGAGGGGAGAACGGACTGAAGGAAAGAGAAAAAATCAGTTGAGGGAAAGTGACAGAGGAGATCTAGGGATTACACACTGTAAAAAAAGCTATGAGCATAGACTTTCATAGCAACTGAAGGGGAAAATATAAAAAGCACAACAAAAAGCCCTGTCTCCTGTGGTGAAACTTCAGTGAAATGCTATTAAGGATAAATCTTTTATTGTATTGTCCTGCAGGCAGTCTGGTAAAAACTGTATTCTCAGCATAAATGAACTCTCCCATTATAAAATAGGAAAAAAATGTCTGCTTTCAGGACTGGCTCTGTGTAATGGCTGCTGAGATATCCACTGGGGATATTTAGGAGCAGTAGCGAGTAGGAGTAGGCCCAGATATTTCCTGCTGAAATAAGAAGGTCTTCTGAATGAGCAGACACATCAGATGTGTTTGCAACCAGCTTCCCATGGGCTAGGAAAAGGCTGCAGTTCACATAAAGGATTTAGCCCAGGGAGAGCATTTAGTGAGGAAATAACTCCCTCTGCTCCGTGATTTGTCAGGATCTCTTTTAATTGGTTCTCTGGCTGAGAGATAGGGAAAAGCATGGGCCAGATTAGCCTTGGGGGAGTTACAGCAAGGATAGTTTTAACCCCAGAGTGAGAAAGGGTTTTCAAAAGGAAAGGGAAAAGTTTTTAAAAACACTGGTCTAGAGTAGGAAGTTTCTATTTCAGAGACAGCAACATAGTGTGCTTCTGATTGAGCAGCCCTTCTCCAACAGCCCTTACCTGGAACAGCCGGAGACCATCGAGTCACCGTCACTACTGGCAGGTATCGTAAGTGGGACATGGACGTGTGAATGAAGACTCAGACAGACAGCACATCCCGACATGCAGAGCCACTTCAGCCACAGAAGCTCGTTTTTTTTCCTTGTCTGAAGAGTCCTTACTGGTTTGTTCAATTTCTGATGTAGTGCTGCCCTCAGATTTAACACACGTCTTCTATCCTCAGCAAAGCTTTCACTGGTCAACTGGCTCGTCATTTTCACAGAGATTTGGAAGCCAGATCTTAAAGCAGTTTAGAGGTGCCATTATGTGCATAAGGTCTGTGTGTGGTGAAAAAGCTGACCATCAACTTGATAATGATACTGTTTGTACTCTGATAAGTAGCACCTATGGAGTATGGGGGTTGCGATGCTTTGCAAGTACAAAAATGCCACTTCTGCAGAGCCAGCTGCTGCTCTCTAGCCTTTCACAAACACCTGCCTGAACAGCAGCAGGCAAAATCCCTGCTAAGAACCCTTAAGAGCCAACAGAAAGAAAACAGTATCAAGAAATAACGCATTTTAGGTTGGGGGCAGGTATGTGCTTTTAAAGCAAATGTAAAAGAAGGATGCGAAACCTCATCTCAAAAGCATGCCCCACTCTTTGTGAGCATCCTGAAGTGGAGGAAGGCGCATCCTGGCGCCACGTTAATCATGCCAGACAGCCTCTACTTGGTATCTAACCAGTGTGGCATTGGTTAAAATTCCCCCCAGGGCAGTGTAATGCACTGGGAGTTATTTGTGCTCATGGACAGAACAGGGCTCGTGATGCAGTCCCCATGCGGTGGCACACAGATTGGAGAGAGTTTGTTAAGAGATCTCCTCTGCAGAGTGAGAAGGTCTGATTCTTTCCCATTTAAGCCCAAACAGCTTCAATTATTGAATGAAGCTGTTCATCCCTTGGATTTTTGAAACACTGGAAGGTCTGCTTTATGCCAAAGAAGCCTTTTACTAGAGCAAGGAAATAACAGTTTCTGAACATTTGTAGGCACAAAACTGGAGACAGCTCATTCTGTTCGTTGAAGACCCTTATCTTAGGCCATGGTCCTATATAAGGGGCCCTTAGACCCTTGTAAGCAGCATGTACATTTTTGTATGAGGCTCTGATAGCAGCCTAGCCTTGATAGCATCTAAGTATAGAGGTATAAAACTCTTCAGGTGTTTTCAAAACCCTGAGGATTTTAGACTAGTGCACACGTGCATTTCTGAATTTCTGACTGCTTTCTGAACTGTGGAGGGCTCAAAAGTGGGCCCGAGGAGGGAACTCATGTGGCTTAGAATAGAATGAAAGAGAACTGAATGCACAAGGCCAATGTGAGTGAGTCCCATGAAGAAGGCAGAGCTTGCATCCAGCCCTCCCATGGCAGATGGGTTACACTCCCAAGGCCACACTCACCCCAGCTGCGGTCAGGTGGCTGTGATTTCCAGCCTTTTCTTTCTCTCTCCTCACTGTGCCTCAGCTGAGCTTAGTATTAGCACTGATGGCTGTGATTCACCATGTGTCAGACACCCTGGGGAAAAGAGGGAGGGAAAAGAAAGCACCGCTAGTCAGAGTAGGAAGAAAACATCGCCTTCCCTTTGATTTTGAATTTTCATTCCCATCAATTCTTTGCAATTTTATCTCAATTCTGAAGTGGTAAAACACAATATTGCCCCAAAACTCAGAGTATATAATCTGTAGCGAGTTGTCAGTGGCAAGCAGAAGAAAGGATCACTAAGTTCCAGCAGCTGATGGTGTCAGAGAGGTGCAGTGGTCGGGTGACAATGGTGAGCTCGTAGGTCTTCCTAAGAGTCTGCATCTTCTGTGGATGTGACATGGGAGCTTCCGAGGGCATATAACCAAAAGACCTGGCTCACTCTCTCCATCTAGTTACAATACTGAGTCTTCCTTTCCCTGCTGGGCAACCTTTATGGAAAGCCTTTCCCAGATGACACAATTGAGCATCAGCAGCACTGCAGAGTACTTAGAGCGTGAACATGTTTTGCCCACTTTACTGTAACCATCCAGTAGAGAATTTTTTCTCAAATGACTTTTAGGAAGCAAAGACAGCCTTGCTATTGTGAGACAAACACAAACTTAGATCTGAGATCTCCAGGAAACTTAGATGGCTTTGAGTTCTCCCAAAATGTAGGGCTGAGCCGTAATTGTAAAATGTACAGGCTTTTGCTGGCTCAATTTCAAGCAGGGTTATTAGCAGCAGTTATAAAATACTGCTGCAGTTGTGTCTTTATGCCCAATAAAAATTATACAAAAATTCCATCCTTCTTTTCTGGTATGTTTTGAGATGCCATCTTCTCCTTGTTTGCTTCCATGTTTATTACAGAAGAGCTGTCTGAAGCACCAGCAATATCTGAGGCTTCAGTGTGGTCTGATAAAACTGCAGATTGCTGGGCTGAATTCATTATCAGTATATGGTTCACATATACCAGAGGTGCAGGCAGCACCAAGCATTATGGGATCATTTATTCCAGGCTACAGATAGGATTCAGCTAGTGAAATTACTGAGAATTTTTCTAGTGATACGGGTGGGAGAAGTTAAGTCCCAGGGTGCTGGAGGTATGATAGATTGGGAAATTATAGTAAAGCAAACTTCACGTCTGTAAGAACTTAAAGCACAGAAACTGAATTGGCAGCTTTCCTCTGACTTGGTCTGTTCTCAGGAAAACTTTCAGATACTTTGAGAGACACATTTGGTCCCTTTATGCTAAAGCAGTGCCAGAGCACACATTAGAATCTTGGATTTGCCCTGATGAAATCACTATTATGAAAAGATTCTTTTCAATTCCGTCAGAATGAATTCATTGGAAAAAAAACCTTGAGTTTAACTAGAGAAAACAGGCTTGGATAGGTGGAATATTCTTTGAAAGTTAAGCAAGGGTATTTTTTTTCCCCTCTACTTACATCTAAGATGGATTAACAGAGGCATATGGAGGAGATCAAATATACCTTGAAATAATGGATGTATAAATCTGCGGACTAAACCTCTTTTGAGTACTGGATAGGAGAGGAGGAGAGAATGTAAAAATGTGGAGATCATTTACTGAGGGGATATAATGCGGAGAAGCCACAGTGGTTCTGGGACCTTCAATATTTTATAAGAGGAAGCTTAAAGTTATTTTCATAAACCACTGAGGCCAGTTTTTCAAAAATGTAAATGTACAACTGTGCACAAAATCTGCATATGCAAATCACCACAATTGGGCAAGCAAATCAGATAATTGCATGCAAATATGCCTACTCACTCTGTGCCTGTGTCTACAATGGTAGTAACTGTGCATGCAAATTAGATACACATTTTGTACACATAAAGGTGCAGCTTAAGTGGCATATGGCATGCAAATATGGCATATAATGTAACAAAAGAGGGAGAAGGAAATAGCAAAGGACACAAAGTTAGCAGTAAATAATAATACGGAGCGTACACAAACACACACACATGGATCTATAAACATGGGATTAGAAAAAAGAAAATACATGGGTCTTTTGAGAGCTTAAGGAACTGGAATGGCACATGATGTGTAGAGTGGGCATCCATCCAAAGCTCATACAGCTTCCCAGGAGACCGAGCACCCATTCAAAGCACAGGCTGAGTAGGGCTTCACCAAGCCACTCCACATTCTTGCTTATTTGACCCAATGTCCTCTCCTTGAAGAGAAGGTGGAGCTCCATCTCTCAGGCTCACGCAGGCAGAAGCTTCAGCCACAGTGTCAGCAATAGTGCCAAGTGACCGTCAGATGTGGTGGTTGTTTCTTGTGACACACAGACAGATGTCGTCAAGGAAGAAGGCTTTGTAACTCTTTTGTCTTTCAAAAACATTGATTTTGCTTCAACTATCTTTCCTTCTGCTTTGGAACTAACCAATGTAACCTCATTGCCTTTTTTCATTGGGCTTATTTGGATTCAGACTGTGTTATAACAAGATTGCTGGCAGAAAGGATGGATGGATAGATGGATGGATGGATAGGATTCTAACCTCAACTGTATCCTTGAACTTAAAATCTGTGTTATATTTTTAAAGCACTTAGACCTTTAACTCAGTTGTTAGCAGATTAATGAGATGCACAGACTGACATTTTATTTGAAATTTTCCAGGCAGAGAAACATAAAGTGCTCAGCGTGAAGAGCAGACTGAGTAGCGATGACAGCATGCCCCCTCAATCACTCCAGGCTTCAGCATGCTCACAGATATGAAACAATGAGCAGAAGTTGGAGAACAGAATAAAAAATGTTGATTAAATTTTGATTCAGACCCTTTTATGCATGCAATTCCAAATTTGTGCCACACTCAGACACAACGTTGGAGATTACTGACCACTTGGAGCCTTTGGGATTGGGCTCGTGGTACTCATAGAGTACTCAAGGATCTGGATGAAGAAGGCACACAACACTAAAACATTTTAGTGATCCAGAGATGGCCACAAAAGTCAGACTTACGGATAACATCCTGATGGTTTACTGTTTTATTCAGATCAACACAACAAAGTTTTAAAGTTTTAAATTCAGCTTTGGACTAGATGCAAAGCATGTATTTTCCCTTACAGATCTGTATGACATGCTAGGACAACAAAAATTTGGAGCTAGTTCTCTCACTGAGTCTGGGTGCCCACACACACATTGAGGGCATTCATTTTTCAGTAAGTACCTAGGCTAAACTGTTTTGAGAAAGGAGGAAACTTAGCACTTAATGGATTTTGACCCAACTTCAAGGTAGTTTGGAAGTACATTCTGACATGCAGCATTAAAAACACTACTGGAGCTTCGTTGAGCTGCACTCAGAGGACTGGAAAATACATGCAAGCTCCAGTGCACAGACCAGGGCTTTTACTTCCCTTTTGACTGCAGCCTGAGCCTTTTGAGGCTTACTCTCATGCCCAGTAGAGTAGATGAGAGAATCTCCATTGGATTTAGGAGGAACTGGATGAATCAATACTTTAAATTTGCTCTTAGGAGCAGTTATATTGGTTAAAACAGATATTTCCAAACTAGAACAGGTCTATTTTAAACCTTCTCCTTCCCCTAACAAAAATATTTCTCAGCAGAACTGGTGAGGTGTGTCTCTTAGTGAAATCACACTCTGAAGCAGGGGAGGGACGGGTGGCTGCCTGGACAGAACCAGGATGTGACTCGGAAATAATTACTAAGAAACCTGATGAGCATCTTTGCCAGAGTGTGGGAGCTTTGTCCTCTAAGCTAAACAAGCTAAACTTATTCATTTCTGTCAAAAATAACACTCAGAGTTCAACTCATCTGAGCAAATATATGTGATGAAATTTCTGTTTTTACGAAAATTAAAGTAACATCAGGTAAACGGTGGACTGTATCCAGCTTGTTCCTTTCTCCCTGTCCTGGAGGAGGATCTGGGGACTTACTGGTTGACAAATGGATTTCAGCTTCTGGAAAGATGCTGAAATGAAAGAATGAAAGCATTTGTAAGCACACAGAAGATAACAAGAAAATGAGCATGAACAAATGTACACTTGCGGGGAACAGACCAAGTCAAACCAAGCTCATTTCTTTCCATGACAGGAAAACAGGCCCAGGCATAGAGGAGAAATGGATGTCATGGCTTGATTTAAGCAAGTCTTTTGACTCTGACTCACAAGACGTTTTTATAGGCAAGCAAAGAATCTCAGCCTTAATGAAGCAGCTCAGCAGTGGGTGCAGTCGGAGTTAGTGAGACACAGCTGCAGCTATGACAGCACCAACAATCTGGGATGGCAGCAAAGGCAACTGCTATCATAGGGGATAGATAAACAGTGAATCCCCTCAGCACACAATGGAAGTCTTCCACAGAAGTACAGTTTCCATGCACAAAGAGCAGTTTCTAGAAAGTAGAACTTTACAGATCTCTGTTAACTGTTCGGAGTTGGGCAACCACAGGAACTCTGAAAAACATTGCTGGATAAACTTTCCTATGGTCTTTGTAAACTGAAGAGATGATAACAATGATAATAATCATGATGATGATAATGATAATAATAATTAGTAGTAATAGAGTGCTGCAGTTAAGGTGCCAAAGTAGGGTTAAGCATTTGCACAGCACTGCTGCTGCCCAGGGGCCAGAAGAAGTTGGGGTCGACTAACATTCATCATGCACCAGCATCTCTTCGTTTGGATCTAAGCACGTGACAGACATCTGCAATGAAAAATGCATGTGCACAAGCTCCAGAAGTAGCTGGTGTACTCAGTGTCACCCAGTTATCATGGATTTAATGAAATCTAGGTTAAATCCCCTAAGAGATCAGGGAACAATGCCTTTTCTCTTCATCACAAATCTCAAGCTTGCTTGCACTGAGTGAAAGATGAAGAGTTGTGGGCTTTACAACCCATTCCAAGTCCTTGTGGGATTAGTTAATTATTCTTTGCAATAATTAAGGCACAAACAATTGATATAAGAATCTCCACTTGTTTATAGCATGAGGATTCCCTTCCCCCAAGGCTGGAGAAAAGCTACAAATATATTTATACTCCAAAGCTGCTGTTCTCCAAAGGGAGATTGTTCTGCTTGGCTGAGAATGAAAGCCATCTCGTCGCTGTGGCAGGTATAGCTATATTAAGGCAGCAGTTGGGGGCCCTCAGGAGTTACTTGATTACACGTTGGAACAGCTTCATTCTTCAAGGACTGGCATCAAGCCAATTAGTCCTATAGGAAGACTGATGTTTTAACTAGACACATCCATCTATGCTGCAGCTTTCTAAATACACTGTTTTCTGGGTATGCACTGCACGCACATTTCTATTTCCCATTTTCAACAGAGGTCAAGGGACACCTGCAATTTTTGTTCAAGGCTCTAGGAACCCGGAAAGCATGCGAGTGAAAATCAGACATTGTCTTTCCTGTATTAATTACCTACAGCATTCACTGAGGGACAAGTGAGATCTAAAATTATTCATTTAGCCTTTCACCCGATAATCTATCACAGATTTAAGGGACTAGAAGCAAAGTAACCCACATTTCGTAAGCATCCTGTGAGATCCTGCTCAGAAAGTCAGAGTAGCTCAAGAACCTGCAGGCACTGAGAGCAAAAAATGTACAGTGGCCAAAGTAATAAAAGCAGCCACCTACATAAAAGCCACATCCCTGAAGGCATGGCCCTGCACGTGTTTGTTCTGATGTGCTGGGGAAGGAAAGTCACCCAGCCGGACCTGCTTGCAGCCCACCTCCCTCCTTCCCCGTGCTGTGCCACTGTCACAGTGCACACAACCCAAGACAGGGTAAGAAAGCTGCCTCTGTTAGTCTGCACCGTAGTGAACAAATGGGAAGGAACAGCCCCAAGATCCTAAGTCCTTCCTGACATGCATTAGCTGTAAATGTGAGCCTCTGTATGTTCAAACACCAGGCAAAGTTACATTACAACGAACAAAGATGTTTAACAATCAGAGCATCACGCAGAGTTTTGGATCTACAGTATTAGGAAGAAGCTTTTAAAGGAGCCTAATTATATTATAAAAAATAGTCCCAGACTTAGTACTGAGCGCATAGAAGCTGTCTGCAGATTGTAACCAGGTTTCTGTAATACAAGTATGACAATAATTTTGTAAGCATTACGATAATTAAAGCAGCTACTCCCTAAGTGAAGTTCTCCATCTTCTCTTTGGTAATTAATTTCTCCACTAAACTGCAGCCTCTGATCCTTCAGAGAAGCACAAAGGTGATGGGGACACAGTTCTTGCTCCTGAAATACACCAAAGCCACTCTGCCAAAGCCAGGAGGAGGTTTCTGCCAACTGCATGTGCAGCCTCAGCACATGAAGCAGGGGTCAGGCAGGGCAGTGTGCCTGCCAGGCTCTGCAGGGTGAGAATGAAGGCAGCGCTGCGATTCCTCCCTCTAGGAGTAGTCTGAACCCTCTGAAATCCTAAAAGGCCAAATAACCCTGACTTTCACAGCTCTCTTTTGGAGGTACCAAACTCCAGACTGTCACGGTATATAACATCTAGTCCATCACATCTACACATCTCATCTGGTTTGATATTGAATGTTGAAAAAGAAAGGTCTTGTATGCACAGGCACCTAAGGAGGGTTAAATAGTACTGAACTTCAGATGTCTTCATCTGATCTGCTTGGCTGGACTTCCTTTATAGTCAGTGGGCAGTCACACATGCGGTGTGATTCATTCAACCTCTTTCAGTAGCCAGCTGCCAGTCAAGGTGACTATCACCTTTTAAATGTCTCTTTCTCTCACTGAGTACAAAAGAAGTTGAAAGGACCGTTTCACACAGAGATGCCTGCATTGTGGACATCTCCAAACAGGTGAGATGAATCCCAGCCAGAGTTTATATGAGCAAGGTGAAAATCACAAAGCTGAGAAATTGCCGCAAAGCATTTAGCAGCACCCTATGAATTTCTTATTGTTACGTGTCTGCCGTGGAACAATCAAACTGCAGTTCTGATGTAATCCTAACGTACTGCCTGTCCTCTGCTTTAAGTGCAGTTTTACATTCTCACAAAGCACTTTCTTCACACGATTACTCTTTACTGGATAAAATATTAAGGTAAAAAAAGAGGAGAGGGTATTATCAAACAAACTACTTTTTCGCAGTGTATGCAGTTAGATGGGAAAGCTAATTTGTATCATAATAGCATGTCTTGGAAGAAGAGATGGGAACGTTTATTCTAGTTTTGCACGAATGCAAAGTCCTCAGTCATCCTGCAGCAATGTCTGATTTTTAAATCATTTAAATGTTCTCCCTTTGTGTGTGGCACTCAGTTATAGGAATTGCAGAACCAGTGCTTATCCTCCGGATGTGCCATATGTTAGTTGGCTGCAAAAAATTAAAACAGCTACTTCTTGAGTGGCATTCTTTATCATCTCTTCGGTAATTAATTTCCCCATCAAATGTTGACCATGAGTTTACAATAAAAAAAGCAATTTGGAGAAGAGACAACCTGCAATGGTTGGATGAGCTTTTGAGCACTTTGTAATTGAAGGCCTTGCCACTTGCCAAAAGGTAGTCTGAGTGCCTTTCCAGACATGGTGTCAACAGAGCCTTCACTGAGGTGGCTGCTGTCAAGAAGAACAACCTCGTTAACCTTTAGTCCATCCCAGGGCTGTCTGCACTACTTGGCACAAAAAGCGATCAGAATTGTGCCAACCCATTTCCTACCCATCACATTTCAAATGACTCAAGCCCCACGAGGGCCATCTCTTTTAATTAGTCACTAGTTCCACTGTCAGATATTTCATTCACACAACTGTGTGGAGGAATGAGGATTAACTCGTTTCCCCCCAAATTACTGGCTAATGTCGGTTCTGCTCCTCCTCTTCTGTGTTGGCACAGTCTGCTCTCCTGGAGAAGTCCCTGTTTCCAGCAGCTTGAAGAAGCTCCTTTCTGGAATGGTGCCCACTACTAACCTTACTGCACACTTCTGGTGAAGATGTTCTCCTTTATAGGGGAATACGTCTGAGCTCAAGACTGTTCACACACGTTCCCAGTTGTCTTCCCCTGCTTTAAAGCACTTGCCTCTTGTTTACTCAGTGTTGTATCTCAACACAGGAAACTCCTAGGTTCAGAGCTTACCTTCTCTTATTTGTTTGCTGATATAAATACTTCTGATGTTTACTCAGCTTATGTAAGCTCTTATAATTATCTCAGCATTGCCTCACAAAGTACAAAAAAGACTTCTTGTCTGCTCACTTTTGGCTATACAAGTTCACGTGTGCTGGGCTGTGCTGCTGGCATCCATTCATCAGGGTGCACCCTGAGGAAGGTGGAAATTTGGACGCTGATAGAAAGATGTTTTCTTAGTGTTCTTAGTTCTTTAAAGTCGGTGCAGCTTACTCCAGGGATATTTTAATAACATGAGTTTCTTCAGCCTTCTAATCACTCTCCGATTTTACAGCACTCCGCATTCAATTGCAAGTCTCACAATATTTCACAGGTTTTCTTTTTTAAAGCCCCAGCTGCTGAATTCATGCATTGCAAAACACTCTCCTCTTTCATTTAAAAAAATTATTCTAGCTCTTATGGTTGTGCAAAGAAGCCTGCAAACGTGAAGACCCTGTACAGCTCCAAAGAGAGAAGGCCAATAAAAGGAATTCAAAGAATATTAATTTAAGCCGATCTCATGATTTCTTTTTCCCCAAGGCCTGGCTCATGATTTTTGAGAACTGGCATTTGGAAATGCTGGAAACATCAAACTCTTACTAAGGAACAGGGGGAGTTACTAAGAGGCATGAAAAGAGAGAGATTTATTCACTAAAATGTGAGCATTAAAGAATTGAAGAGGGAGCCTTGTTAAAGGCTAGCAAAATTCTATTACTCTCATACTCAGTAGTTCTCCTACACAGTCCCTGATGTCTTAAAGGTGCATCATTTTATTACCTTTAACTTCACCATTTTTTATTTCTTATTTATTTTTTAATTTCACCAAAATTTTTTAATTTGAAGATGATAAAGTCATTTGGCTCACTGGAGAAAGAAGAGGGCATTTGGGGGCTATACACGGCTTGATATCTTTTAACAAAAACAATCAGGTCAGAGGACATCGAGTAGAACATTGCTGGTCTGCTTTATTTCACCCGTACCACGAATCCCTGTGGCTTACCTTGCTGTCCAAAAGCATTTTTTCTCCAACATCAGGGGAAGTACATTTTTATGATTTAAACACAGTTATGAAATTCGTTTGTATACCAAATCTTCACCACAGTTAGACCCCAAGAAAAGGAGCAACTTTCTCTGTCCGTGTTGATGGATATGTTTTATGTATATGTCTTGAGATTGGTAGACCAAATGTTACATGTATAACAGAATCAGACTGTTCCCTGAGATTCAGTGAGATGTTTTCCATTCTTTGGAAACTGAAAACTCGCAGTGTATCTTACAATCTCCCACTAAGAAAAAATATTTCTATATTATCTCTTGCCCATTCATCAGCTGAAGTGGGGAAAATGTTTGCACTTACCTCAATGCAAACTCTAGACTCTAGGTAGTATATCCTGAGCAGGTGACACAGGAAAGCTAGTAGCTGCAAAGGAGCTGATGTTGAGTCAGAAACACAGAAAGCCTGGCTCACTTGCCCATGTCGGACTAAGGCAGAGACTCAAGTGCTTTCAAACTCAAGAATGAAAAATTACCAAGGCAATTGCTTGGGCCTCAATACAGCTACCAGAGGACTCAGAAAATGAAAAACGAATCCAAGATTTCTCTGCCCAAGATCTTTCAATAAAGTGGCAGGCATATGTATGCCTCAAATTGCCTACCTAGTCTTTTCAATTAAGCTATGAACAGAAAAGGACACATACGGAATAAAGCAGCTGGAAATACGAGAGATTGCTCGTATAGCTCTTGTGATCATACTGTGTTTTGTATGCACAGCTGCCCCAGCAGTTTCCCCATCAGATGTGCTGCTGCATTTGTGCATTTGTGCCAAAGACAACAAGCTGCAGAAGATTCAAAGGAAGATGCTTAAGAGGATTTAAGGGAAGTGCTGCAACACAAGTTGTGTTTGACTGCTTGAATTACATTTAATCTGGCTCCCCCAGCGATAATAATAATAACATAATAGGCTGTAAAAGGGAGTCTAAAAATCTTAAATTGAATCGGTATGTTTACTATCAAAGTGGCTGTGTGGAGCGCACGGTACGAAGTTTTAATACTTTCAGCAGGCAAGTCATACATCTTGTCTAGACACCGGGGAAATTTTCAGACACAAAATTATTTTAAATGCTAAAACAAATAATGCAGACTTTACCTCACATCCCTAGCAGATTGTGGAATGTCATTTACTTTAAATTTGCAGCCAGACATCACATAGCCAGAGAAATTGCCTGTATGAAAAATAGGCTGACACTTATCACTGCATTCCAGTGGGACCAGGCAGTGATGTCAGCTCTCTCTGTTTCTCCCAGACAATTGAGCTTCCTCCAAATCAATAAAAACAAGGTTTATTGGTATGTTTGCTTTATCACACTTGAGCCACTTTCATTGTCCCGGTGACAAAGTCTTCACAAATTGAATCATTAAAAGCAGTAATTGTGTTTCAAATACATTTTAGAGAGGAGGAAGGGAAGAGAGTATAAGAGATTATTCGCTACGGTATTTATGGCTGCAGAATGTAGATTTGTAACAGTTTGCCATACCTATATTCTATTTTTTTCAGTATGGAAAAGGAGCAGGGGTGGGGGCGGAGGAGGGACTCCAGTAAGTGGAACAAACAGTTGCACTCAGATTCAGACCAGCAACGCTTTTAATACTTCGCTGAGGGAACGTTATATAAGGAAGTTCTCAACAGATCCTTGCACAAAATGTCAAACTTATTTTAAAATTATTTCTTAAAAATAGATGGGCTTAGAAGAAAAAAAAAAAAAGAGAAGGCACCCTGGAGTCAGGATCTAAGGACTGTTACCATCCTTGTGGTTAAAATAATTCCTTCCTCGGTGTTGCTCAGTCCCTTACGCAAGCCTGTAAACTCATTTCGCCCCAGCACTCTTTAAATCTTCGTCGCTCTTTGCATATGTGGTTGCAATTTACATGCCACCCACATTTAAAGAGGTATTGACATTTTCAAGTCGGCTATTTTAGCCCCTGGATTTAAAATGGTATCAATCACACTTTATTTCCTCACTGCGGAGCTCAGGCCCGTGCTTGCCGTGCTCCCAGCTCTCCCTGCAGCCCGAGAGGCAGCTACAAGCCGTCTGCATCTGAGCATCCCTGCAGCTGGCTCATTGAACCCCGGTGGGGATGGGGCCGGGTGCCCCCAGCCATGGAGATTTTGGCCTCTGTGTTCTCATAGTTGCTATGCAAACTGTGTTCGTGGCTGTTTGGCGGACGGCCGAGCGAAGCGGGCACCGTTCACAAAACTATCCAGCATTATTCAGCAAAATCGGGTGTGACTGGCGGTCCGGGCACTGAAGAGGCCTTTGACGAAGCTGGCATGCAAATGGCATTGTTTAGTGCTGAATGGCGGTGACCTGTGCCGGGCAGGGTTAGGTCAGCGGCAGGCCAGGCCGAGAGCTCATAAAAGTCCCACATGCTCCAAGCCCGACTTGGGAATAAATCGGGGATTCCTCCAGACAATGGCATGTGTGCTTTTGTCTTAGGCAGCAGCCCACGAGAGCGGGAGGGGCGGGGAGCAGCCGTAGACATGGGCTTGTCTCCAGAGATGTGCGCAGGTCGGGCTGCGAACACCGGCATTCCCTTTTTATTAGGTTCCCTGGGTGAATCAGAGAGCATTTCTCCCTTCCCTCATCTTATCTTCTGCACTTTTCGTACTCAATTAGCCTGAAATGGAACATGATCAAGCTTCTAGCTGGAGTTTCCTCCCAGCACACTGGTATCAGACCTCTCCACACATTATACAAATTGTATTTTATCATCGAAAATTAAATCTAGAAGGCAATGATGTTCAAGTACAGAACACTTAAGAATGTACGAGCGCTTCTTCCGCTGCGCAGGACCTTCAGATGAATGGAGGAATGTCAGTGAGGAGCTGCTGCTCTTTGGCAGCTCTAAATCACTGCGAGCCTTCAGCACGCCGTGCTGAGGTGGCCGTGGAGCCAGCAGCAGGAGGCCCGCGGTGCTGGCAGTCCCTGAGCTCTTACACACCCTTCATTCCCTTGCACAGGAACACAGGAAGGCTGTTTGCTTTAATGCGTGGATAAGAACAAAACTCTAGTGCCTTTCAATGGCATTGTTTCTTGCACAGAAACCATCTTGTGTGTGTTCTGATGGAGATTTATTTCTCTAAAGGCATAAAATGATTAGAGATCCACTTTGATCCTGCAAATGAGGTGAGGACAGGATTGATGGCCTTCCCTGTTGACCCTTTCCCTTTCTGAGGTTGGTGTTGAGGCAGCAAAAAGTTCACAGCGTGTGCACGGCAGATATTCTACAGGGGCTCCTTAGCACTATTTCAAGAATCACGTGTGCCAGGAGGGTGTCCACCAGCCCTCTATGCTTTCATCAAAAGCAGCTGATGCAGCCAGCAAGTGCAGACCACCTCTGTACCTCTGTTCCTGAAGCTGGAGGAACAGCAATAGAGCTATTTTGTTGTCCGTCTGCTAATTCAAAACAAATGCTACCTATTCACACTAAGATGAAATCTTTGAACTGGGAGGAGAAGGATATTCATATATTGTTCGTGTGAGTGAAAAAGATATGAATATATAAAATAACCTCCATCTGGGTCATTTCCTTTCATCATATCGTGTAAAACAAATGTAGCAAGCATACAATCCAGACCCATGAGCCCGCTGACAATTAAACCTTGCATTTTAAAATGATCATGTTGCAAATTAATTCAGTCGGCTGTAGGGCTGCCCCAAAATAAGAGTCTGGGTTTGGTGAGTCTGTCAGTGACGGCTCGATTTCCCAGTATATATTTACACTCACATGAAACTTGGTGAGTGGGTTTGCTGTCGAACTTGCAAAGCACAAACTTGACAGTTTGGTTTGAAGTTCCCCACACGAGGGTCATACAGGAACACTGAATAGATGCATTTGCTATAGGTTATAGCAATCATGACAGTAGTGAATGAAAGACTGCTCCTAAAAAGTACATCTTGTTCTGACATTATCGCTTCGTTGCATTCTAAAAGTGGCTCAAACAGAGACAGTCTTCCTCGTCTTTCCCCAAACCTGCTGCCATTCAGTGTCTCTTCTGGTTCAGCAGTCTGTACTTTGAGACTGTTTCTAAAGGGGCTACGTATTTACATCAGTGGGACATGATGCACAGTCGTAGCATTTAAAGCATAATGATGGTCCATTTTTCCAGAGAAGTGCTTAGATTACTGAAGCAGCAAAGTATTTTCCCCTCCTGTGTGTCTAACTAATCAATCAATACTCTTATTTAAATAAATAAAGTTCCCATAATCTGTTCCACTGGAGTCTATTTCTATTATAATCATAGGCTGGAAACGTTGCTGCTGACTTCCGTGGGAGCAGCCTCAGGAGTAACAATAGGTTAAACACAATGTGCCAACCCCTGACTGAAACAAAACTCAAAGAGACATGCCCACCTAGGAAGCCACACTGCCTGTACTGAGGGACAGCTTGGCCAGAACAGCAGTAGTGACAAAAATAAAACAGTCTAAAACAGATATGAAAAATGATGAATTGACTTTGCATGACTATTTTTGCTTAGAATTAGGGCAGGCACTTGAGAACTTTGCTGAATCAGGGCCTTGATGATCGGTATCAGTAACGAATGCAGACATTTGGGAAGGTGAGTTTCATTGCTGCCATCATATTTTATTTTTGGAGATGTTAAAGAAAGATATAAAGAAGACATAAAACAAGTAATTAAATTCCTGCTTTGTGTAATGCAGAGCAAATATTTGCTTTGAGTTTTATGGCATCTCGCAAATCAAAATCATAAATGCAGGCGAGCTTTTGTTTAAAAAAGGCAATATGATGGATCAGCAGAAAAGAATAAGAGACTTTGTTTTTTGGAAGT
This sequence comes from Cyrtonyx montezumae, assembly GCF_038088225.1. NCBI lineage: Eukaryota > Metazoa > Chordata > Aves > Galliformes > Odontophoridae > Cyrtonyx > Cyrtonyx montezumae. Next base: position 11,738,647 of record NW_027072100.1, on the reverse strand, counting down.
GGTTTTGGAAGGCAAAAAGAGAACCCTGACATGAACATGAACATATTGGCTTTGGTGATACTAAAGGGAATTTGTTGAAGAGGGTAGGGGTTTTCAAGTGCCTTTGCAGCAGCAAACATCTCACTTCTCAAGCTGGTATGGAAGTCAAGAACACAGACTTACTTCAGATAAGATATTTTAAGGTATTTGTTTTATATTTGCTTGGGAAAGTGCTCTGACAGCTTAGCTAAGAGGAATTTGTATTGGAGTGAAACTTGGATTAGATAACAGTCAAGAGAATACCAGCGCTGGAATGGAACCAATATTAGACAATGGAAATGAATTGGTGAACAAGTTACTGGGGCATACTTGCTGAAGCACATTCTTTCTAGCATGAACCTTGCAGAAAATGTAATTTGAAATGCCAAAATGCCTGTTTTGGACACAGGAAAAGTTTGGTTTCCAAGGAGTCTAAATCCATTATTTTCTTTCTTCTTCCTTTTTTTCCTCTTATTTTTATTAACACTTTTACTCCTGTATATATTGCCCTGACCTTGACCTAGTCAGAAACCAAGGGAATACAAAATACTTGTTACAGTTTTCAACAGAATTCTGACGTTTAGAGGAGAAGGAAAAACTTGGGTCCAGAAAAGCCAGTGCAGTGATGAGATGCAGTGTTTGCAGGTTTCATAATTTCATCCTCCTCTCTCTGCTGAGCTCTCCGTGCTGTACCTTACAGTCACACCTTTCTAGGAGAAAAGGGGAGGGCAGACTGTGATAGAGCTGCACAGTTTTGAGGCATGCAGTAGTCCAGCCAGAGAACCGGGCCCACAGGGGATTCTGGAGGCTCAAATCAAGAGCATATAGTTTCACATCAGGCATTGTACAAAATAAGAGACTTATTGCAAAAAAAAAAAAAAAAAAAAAAAAAAGAAGGAAAGAAGGAAAGAAAGAAAGAAAAGAAAATGGTTTGAGATGGAAACTTTTTTACCTGCCCTGTTTTGAGTAATGTGCATATTAGTTTTTCATCCCTCTGCTGATATTCCTGAAGCAGAAACCCCAGCTGGTATCATTCTGTATTTAACATACAGGTAAGTGCACAAGAAGGATATGTTGAGCATCATATTCTTCCAGTTCTCAGACAAATTAACCCCTTTGTTTTTGCCTCTTAGTTTAGTATTGCATTTGACCCAGAGAAAAGGTAAGCTGTGTGAGAAGAAACAAATCTGTATTAATCAGAGCAGCTAATACAATGAAAAGTGGGCAAACAGACCAGATTAGCTCGGGTGTACATAAGCCCTTCCAATAGCAGAAAAAGGAGTTAAAAGTCCAAGTAACAAATCCTTCACTATCTTATCAGAAAGAAGAGGCAGATGATTGCTGCTTTGCTAACCAGAAAAGATCAGTCTTCCCTATGTTTACAGCAACTAACAGCAAAAATGCTAATGTATTTTCTGCTGTTTCATGAACAGCCAGGGTTTAAAAGATGAACTAGCATAAGTAATGTACAGAGCAGAGCGTATATTTATAGCTTAAGCACCATCTTTTACCTTGCTGCATGAACTGCACTGACATCATTGTCTTATGAACCTTCTCAGCTGCAGATCTCCTTCAATATATCAAGTCACAAACCTGGCCCATTAAGCATTCCTCTACTAGCACATGAAATACTCTTTTGACCCCACACTGTGCATAGGTAAGATTCTCCACTGTAATGTCTTTTAGCATATGGTCAATGGACAGAATCTGGGCGGATTCCAAAGAAATTTGTACTTCCCTGGCTTTTGTCATTTGTAATGCTGTACTACTGTGCCCGGGGGGTAAATAATCAGCCCCATTTTCCTAATGAGGAAATTCATTCAAGGTCACACGGTGAGTTAATGGAGCTGCAAGGAATGAAAAACAGGTCATGGGTGCGAGTCACCTACTCTTTGCTCTGTAATTTAATCACATTCCAGAAACAACATTTATTTAGTACAATAATAAGCCATCACCTGTTGTAACAAAATGATAACAGCCGAAAAGAGGCAGAAATATGTTGAAGAAATGTGGTAAGCAACAGTAACTAATAGAAACTATAGTAAGGCTAGGGAATTAGGCAGGAGCTAAGCATATTTCTGGAAAAGAGTATTATGGTAAAGTATTACTGATCAAAGCCTGTAGGCCCTAATCCTGCTAGTGCTTCCTTATATGTAGAATCATATTAGCTGAGTCCCATGAAATTCAGTTTGGTCACAAATTATAAGGTTTATATATAGTCCTTCTAAACTGCCATAGTTACAAACACAAAGTTACCTGAGGTCTCCAGGAGAGACAAGAATCATTTCTGTGGCCTCTAATTGGGTTCAATATTTTCTATATATACGATCAAGTTAAATGCAATCTGAAAACTAATCATGTCTAATTAGGTTGTCCTGTTGCAGAAGAACTAAGGAAGTTACAAAAAACTCACAGAAGTGGTCTACTTGAGTGCAGAAGTTTTGTGGTCAAGTCTAAATAAGTAAACTTTCTGAACCATGAATGATGCAGAAAACAATAGTTTCATATAGCAACCCTTCCTCCTGCTCCCAACCTTCCTATGCCCACCTGAAATAAACTCTTAATAGTCCCTTTTCCATGCAAATCTGTTTATTTCTTCTTTTTTTCCCTTCCCACTAATTTCTATACACTAGGTAATCTTCCTTAATATTTCCTTACAGTTTCAAGTGCTGCAGCACTGAAGACATTATTATGCAAGACAGTAGAAACAAACGAGGGACATTCATTTCCAGAGCAATGAGAAACTTTCTAGAGTATGAGTTAGATTTTTTATATATGTCATCGAGCCTAGTTTACTTAATATCCACTCCAATATTTTTCAGTAACTTGCTTAGGCATCATTAATCTAGTACAAATTTAGTTAACTTTCTGACACAGCTCTAAAGACGTTAAATCCACTCATATGAAAGAAAATCACAGCTCCCCAGCTACCTCCTTTAAAAACCTTCCCACTTTTAAGTGCACTAGATTTGCTGCTGTTTGTATTGACGTTCCTCAGCCCAATGTCTTTGAATTTACTCCTGGATTTATAATACGTTCTATTCTTGGTCTTAGATGTGTTGGCAATGAACACTGTGGAAAACAGAACTTGATTGTTGAAAAGCAAATGGAAAAGCACAATATAATAAGAATAAATGTAGGCATCCTTTGGAACTTCTGTTAGTATTTGTTCACAGGCAATCAACAGTTTTTGCAACTATTGATGGAGCCAACAGGATAGCCATCCACAATAGTTTCAGATGTATAGAAAAACAAGTCCTGGATGTTCTTTATTCTCCCAGATCAAAGGATATGAAACATTAGAGATGCTCTGACCATTTTGTTTTGCTCTCACAGAATCTAGTTACCTACTAATATGTCATTCTGTAGTCTCATTTGAAAGTCTGTGTGTCACCTATATTTTCTGGAATTAGTATTTCTATAACCTAACAGAGAAGCACACCTCCTCCATCCCCAAAAATGTAGCCAGTAATCCATATTCCTTGTGTCTAGCCATAAGTAGGTCATATTTATAAGCTTCCCATCACGTACTGGCTCTGGTGCCTGGGATGATCTTTCAGGCTGCAGGTAAAGCTACATTTAGCTCATGACCCCACTGTACTCAGAGCCTTAGTTTATTAATATAGCTATTATTCTCTTTCCCTCTGGCTTTATTGATTTCCCCTTACTGTGAAATACTGAGGTTATTTTCAAATCTGTCTCACACCAAAAAGCTTGATTTTTCCCACGTGAACTTTATGTTGACGGGATCAAAACAGTGATAGAATGAATGGAAAAGTGCAGGAAATACTGCTGATGTCAGCTGAGATGGTTCACACATGGGCATTTACACACTCGTCTGCATTAAGGCCTTCCTGACCTGAGACCACTCCGAGGGTTTCCTACAAACCCAGGGATATAAATACAGCCATGTACTTGAATGTGGATGAGGTGGCAGCCACACTGCAGAAGGTTTATGAACTGGCTGCTGAATGCTTACACTTTGTGGATAGGAAGCTTTGATCATCTCCAATGGAAAGATCATGACAGAAAAAGACAAAAGTCACGTCGACATTAGGGTGGCAGAAACGAGCAGTTCAGGATTTAAGGGTCGTCCTTGCGCTGGCATTAGAGGTCACATTCAAAATCCCTGTCTCAGGGAAGAGCGGTTGTCAGGCATTCAGGGACAACGTGCAGTTGGAAAACTATATGAAAGTTGCAGAATCTCACTGCCATCAAAGCAACTGATATATTCCTGGGGCCTTTGCCTTGGTAATATGGATCACTCCTGCAGGAGGCCTCTGAGATGAAATGCCATTGCAAGTTTTTATTGCCTGTTTTAAGCTTGGATTTCACAGAATTCTTTCTGTTCCGGTTGTATCCCACCTGCTGGTATATTTTTGTTCCTAATCATAAGAAAACTTGCAGCACATTAACCTTCCAGACAAAGAGTACTTCATCTTTCAGTATTGCATCAGCAATAAAACTTGTGACTTACATAACTTCTCTATCAAAAAGAACTATAAGCAGCAGTATGGATTTTAAAAGGTGGAATAATTGCAGTAGAGCCATTATTGTTACCGCCATGAGACATTTGTAGCAATAAAAGTCACTTGAATGGGGAGAGTTAATTGATTAATTATAATTAAATAAAAATTGTGCCATTCCCTGCAATACTCATGCTATTGCACGGGCTGCTCATCCGCCTCTGTCCTCAAAACCTATGGGCTCACAGCATGCTGCAGTGCTGAGCAACGATCAGATTTAGCCACGGATATCGGGGTATCCTCACTCTGATCTGTTCCCTGTGGCCCTTTGTGATCCAATGGCAGAGCCCTCTGTGCCCAGCAGCAGCATGGGCAGCCCTGGCAGAGCTCAGCACGGCCGCCCTGGGCACTGACTGCATCCCGCAGCAAGCGAAGGTTACTGCGGCACTTTTACAGCCGAAGCCCATTAAGCTGCTGAGGCGATTCAGCACTTTTATTCAATGCAGCATTTATTTGACTTTTTTTTTTTTTCCCCTTCATTTTCAGGGTTTCATTGTTTGGTGTTTTTTTTCCCCCGGTTGTTTTTGTGCCTGCAGTACTTCCCTGTGGTTCGGGAGGAGATGGGAAGCGCAGAGCCCGGGGTTCCCCCGCTGCGCTGTCTGCCCGGCTGCCTATTTATAGCCCTTCTCTCACTGATCTGCAGAAATGTCGAGTTTTGCAGCTACATTTTGGGGACTGAACGTTGAAGTGTTTACTGCCAGACAAAATTAAAGTGAGTTAGTGAGATTTTTGTCTCCTTAGGTCTATAGATGAAAATAAATCAAGCCTAAAATTCTTTTCATTAAGTTCTAAGGCACTTTTGCTTCGTTCCTGTCGGAAGCGTATTTTCAGAAGCAAACACTCGCTGTTCTCCTGCTGTGTAAGAGCAGTCACTAATCCTGTGTCTATGAGTTTAGGGGGACATGAGCCACAGGGTTTGCAACTGAAGATGGTAACTACATGCCCCTTTCCATATTGCTAAACAAGGAGAAGGTTCACAACAGAGGAGAAGCTGAAGGCAGCTGGCATTTAAAACTGTAATTCTGTATTATCCACACCTCCCATTGTAAATATTATATCCGTAACTGGAGAGTTTATTTTCCTTAGTTTCACTTTGATATTATTCAAATCCAAAGAAATATGCAGTTTTAAATAACTGGGAGGACAAGTTGTGCTTTCTGAGGAAGGGAGTTGGTACTCCTGCTTGAACAGATGTTAAGAATGTTTCTGAGTGTGCTAGACTCATTTACGAGTCTCTTTCACACATTTGAATCTTGGGGACATCAGCAGTTTGTTCAATATTTTCAGCCTCCTTCCTAAATGCCACATTGGGAAAATGAGAGGAGAGAAAAAAAAAAAAAAGAGAGAGAGAAAAAAAAGAAAAAAGGAAAAAATCCCACAGAGCTCAACTTCCATCAGTGTGACAGCATAAGCAAGAATCACAGCCAGACAATGAAGGCAAGGAAGGCCTGGCCAGATTGTTGGGAAGATAGGATCGGGCTGGAAAAATAGTGCAAGATGACAATTTTAACACACAATTGAACCTAGTTAGCTTCTGGACTCCTGAGACCTGGGGTGAGTCTGCAAACCATGGGGTTCTCCTAAGGAAGGGCTGAGCTGGCTGGCCCAGTGACAGTGGGTCTGTGTCTGGAGAAGACATGACACAAAAAAGCAGCCTAAGAAAGCAGCACCTTGAAGCTCTGATTTCTCCTAGCATGGTTTGGTGGTCTTTGGAGATGCTCTGAGCTTATCAGGGCTGGAAGGGAAAGCATCCTTTCCTACCGGGTTTGAACAATGCCCAGAAGCACAGGGCTCAGCTGTGTCTGCCACACTGACTGCTTCAAGAAAATGACCAATGCATCAGTTCTGAAAGAAACGGACGATTGCTCCTGGCAGATAATGAAGCTCAGCCACTTCAGCCTCACCAAAGCACGGTGATAGGCATATCTCTTGGATGAGCTAGAAAAGCATAAGATTTTCCTCTTGTTAAAAATACCAAAAGGAAGTTAAAGAGACTCTGGTTTTGCTGGACATACTGTCCTTCCTGTTCTGCCTTTTTTGTCTTTTGCTGATGCAAGTAGATAGACTCATAAAGAAGGTTTAATATTAGCAGTTGTTATGGAATTCCTCATCAGATTACTATAGATCCCTAAAGACTAGCTGCACTTTGTTATTTCAGTTTGCATTATCAGCTGAGTAGACCACAAGGCATCAGCACTATCAAAGCTCTGTGCTTGCTTTGAACAGTTCTCTGGAATCAGAAAAGCTTCTTACTCCTCCTGGGTAGCTACTGGCCTGCCACACGGTTTTGGAAAAGTCACTTCACTTTTCCTTGCTTTCTTTTCTCATTTTTGCTGCCTCTTCTTTCTATATGATAAGTTCTGTGGGGCAATTATCATTTCTCCACTCATGTCCTTATAGAACTGACGAAATACAAACCCAGTTTTATTTGTGTGTAATTTCCTATTTTCAGATGGAAGCATTTCATACACCAAAAAACTTTTCAGCAAATGTTTTAGTCTAGGTAGGAGCTTTCTTGTTCCTGGTGATTTTCCATCAAACTTGGAAGGCCATCCCCTGAGTGCTGTGTTATCAGTGACAATGCAGACAGAGCTGTTGTGGATAATGGGGCCAATTTTGCTCTCAGGCAACCCCAGTGACTTCATTGTCTGGTTTATCTGATGATAGGGTATAAGCTGGTAGGATGACTCATCAAGAAAGAAAAAGAAATAGGAAAAAAAAAAAAAGAAAAAAAAAGCAAAGGCAGCCAAGCAAAGACACAAGGCTGTCTCCTAGGGATAATTTTAATGGCGAAGGCAGAGAGCAAGCTTCAAAATGCAGAAAGTGAACCAGAAGCCTCTGCAGTGTGGGGTCAGCTCGGAGCTGTGACACAGAGGGGCTTGGGGGCTTTTTGGTTGTTAGCTGGTGGGGAGTGGGCTTGTGGGTTGTTTTTTTTTTTTTATTTCCTTTCTTTCTACCCTCCCCACCCCCCAACAGCCTCTTAATCCTCTTTCCTCTGAGTTTACAGACCAGGAAAAGATTGCTAAAGTTAGCATACACAAAGGGAAAAGAGGGCTAACTTGGAGCAGTGGTCGCTCTTCATAATCACTGAGTATGTCAGATACAAGGTTTTTAAAATGTTGCCGCAATGTATAAGGAGTCTGTTATATTATTACTTCACTCTCAGGAGCACAGAAAGCCCCATGCAAGGTCAGGATCCCTCCTACAATGCCCTGGAGAACCCCCTGCTGAGAAAGAGCCCCGCTTCTTGCGGCATTTAAATAGATACATCAATCAAAGGGAGGAATAAAATGGCTGACAGCCAAATTAGATGAGCAGGAGATTTAAATTCCCAGGGCTCCTAATCTCCTGCCCAAAGCACTCGGTTCCAGTCCCTCTCCTTCCACAGAGGTACAGGGCAACCAGGAGAAGCCCTCTGGGCATTTCTCTGCCAGTCTCTGAAAAACAGATGTCTTGGAGCAAAGCGGGCTGGAAGACTTCGGGTGACTAAAATCAGCAGAAAACTTTGGGAGAAAAGTTGCATCATTTGTCCCTGTGACCGGGAGAAGTTTTGCAAGTCTTAGGTTTTCTCGGCAGATCCCACTGCATCTGTTCACTCAGTTCATGAAAAATTTGAGGGAATTTGCGTAAAGGACAGGAAAATTACACCGAGGAAAAAAAGAAAGGATTCAGACCAATTAAGGGCCAGGGAGCCAACACCACAAGAAAACAAAACAAAACAAAGACTTGTGGGATCTCCGAATGGTACTAATTAATTTTTCATTTTATGAAAAATGTTCCTAAGCTAAAACATCATCAAGACACCTCAAGCCCACTTAGAGTGTTGATGGTACCTTTATAAAACTCTCCATCTGAAGAATTTTAATGGGGTTAGAGGTCAGAACACAGACAAAAGTGCTCAGAAATCGACAACATAGTCGGGTAGTGGGTAAAGCCTTGTCTCAAAGTATTTGAGGAGTCGTGCTCTAATGTACTAGATGCTTGAGAACATACTGAGGAAATTCTGGAGTTATTTAGATGATGTCCTGATTGTCATTTGAAGTCAGTAATAACAAGCCATATGTTGCCTTTTTCTGAAGAAACATTATTTATTAATTCTGTTGCAGTTATGAATTCTCAGGCAAAAAAGCACATAAAATGTCCCTGTGCTATTTGGGTAAATTCTGTTTTACTTTAGAGGTCAGGTAATACTTTTTATTATGAAACTATCTGATACATCTCCAAACTTTGTTCCCTTTATGCACCAATAGCAGATACGTAAATCCTCCTTGATTTAACTTGAATAGAGATTTGCCTCCACAGAATCCTGCTCAAAAAGGAGACAAAAATATCTGAAATCCTCATCTCCTGCCAAACCAAATCCCTACTGGTAGGTGTTAATGGTGTATCTCAGCTGCTGGAACCAGGACTAAGCTGTCCACTGAATATAAACAGGAATCATTCTGTAGGAAGAGAATTTGTTATCATAACATCTGAGAACACGAGCACCTGAGTTTGGTTCAGTAGCACTGCCATCTTTAACTGTAAGGCTGCATACATTTCTGGCCATAGAAGAATGGTAGCCCACCTATGCAGATCTTCCTGTCTCTATTTGAGCCAGCAATTCACACCAAGAAAGGACCGTGTTAAATGGTTTTATATATTTAATCTCACCTCAAGAAAATAGAAATCTAGTACACTTTACTAAATTCAATTTGAAGATCTTTTGCTTCATAAATAGAAAAACAGCAGAAAAAAATAAAAAATAAAAATTAAAATTAAAAAAAGGAGCACTTTGCTATAATCCCTCTCTAATTAGCAAGGACACCTACTATTTGAGAAATCTTGCATGCCCAAATTAATGATCTGTGTGGGACAGAGACCCAGTGTTCTCAGTGCTGTGTAAGACAATGCTGAACAAATAATAATAGTTATTAGTAAGTCTTATGCACCATTGCACTTTGTAATACTGCCTTGAAATGAAAGCCACAAGAGGGTATGATAAGCAAAGCTGTTCCCAGGCTATCACCCTCTTCAGTAGGATCCCCAAAATCCAGAAATCTCAAACTAAAGCTCCTTTGGGGGATGTTCCATATTTGCTCCTCACTAAATTAATTTCAAATTGGTTTCAGCTATGTAACCCCAACATAAATATTGTTCACAAAGTACACAGTGCACGAAGCAGGATTGGATCAGCTTCCACATCTCAGATCCTGCTTTATTCTGAGTGTTCAGAGGCAAGGATGGTGAGAGTAAACAAGGGAACTGCAGCTTTGTTCACTGGCTGTTCTCTGATCACATTATAGCCCTTAAGCTATTTTAACATATATAAGTTGCTTTTGCTAAGATTGTATGAAATGTATGGTATGGTAAAACCAACACTGAGTTTGTGAACAGTCAAAACATACATAATGAAAAACGAGGATGAGGAGTTAGAACTGAGAATTCGTGGACTCAACTTGCTTTCCTATCTGGAGATGTCTGCAAGTGGTTGATTCCTCACAGGAAAATATGGATACCGTCACTTAGGCCAGAGCCTTCTGGAAGAAGATATAGAAGAATTCAGGAGGGAATAACTCCTTCCTCTTTTCCAGATGGAAAACAATGGCTGTCAGTAACACAACTACACTGTGGATGAAGGAACTGGGACAAGTGTCAGGAAGACTGCTCTACTAGTCAGCTGTATAAAGATTTGTGATGTGTGGACACTGAAATACAAGCCACCACTGTAAAATCAGTTTGAAAGTCCATATGAGCTCAGTATTTCCAAACAATTCTTCTCCCCTTCATTTGTAGTAGAAAAATAATTGCAGAAGTGCCCCTTAATTAGACGCCTTGAAGCTCCTGAAAGTGAAATATGGAATGTAGTAAAATATGCAATGCAAGAAGGCAAAGCTTTACCACTGCCCCTCCAAAAGAAAGGTAAGAAATTGATGTGCTTAACACCATTTTGCCAGTGGAAAATCAAGACACAGATTAATGATCTGGTAAACTAAAGACTGAGCTTTAAAACGATGACCTTCTCAGTCCTTCCTGAGTATCTGAGGCAGTTCTACGCCAAGATTTCTCCCAGAATGCCAGTTTAATTAGACTTGCTTCTCTCTAGCAAAAGGAAAATCCATCTTGGAAATTAATTTGAAATTTTATCCCACACAATCCGTAGTAAAATGACAGGCTACACACAGAACAGCACACGCTAGTATTACATTAAGAATCATTACGGCAGCCAGGTACCAACACGCACAACTGTTTGTTATTTACAGGACAGCAGAGATATTTTACTTTTTCCTTTTGAGAAAATGAAAATCCTCTCAGAGCACTCAGGATGCACCAAAACCAAACACATCTATTCTATCAGCTCAGGTTTATGGAACTATCTGGTGCCTTTCGTGGAAGGCAGATTGTGGGTGTATGGTTGTGAAATTTGTATCGACCACGTGTAAAACCATCGGACCCACACAGCGATTTAGCTTCTAGCAGCGAGTGTGTTATCTGGTTCCAAGGAACAGGATGCCTTTCGGTGTGTGCATCCTGCAGTCAGCTGTTTGACACCGTGTGTGCAGACGGAGATGGACAGGCAGCAGAGGGGCAGCAATTGGGTGCAAGCTCACCGCGGTGCGAGGGATCGGAGCGACACGGCGGCAGCCACGGAGAGATGGTGTGGGACACATCGTGCTGCAGAGTGACAATGATGGTAACGAGCGGTGAGTGCCAGTGGTGGAGATGGAAATCCAAACAGCCAGGCACTTGGCAGCTCACAGTAGCAGGGTGCAGATTAGCGTCAAGGTCAAATAAACATCATAAAACATTGCTTAAGCTGTCAATTAAAGAACAAACGAGCTCATCATAATTATACAAGATAATTGTTATCTGCTGGGTGTTAATTAGATACATTTTATCAGATCTGCTGTCACTGAATGGAGAGGAAAACTGGTCAAAAATGTTTTTATTGTAATGATTTCATAACTAGATTTATTCCCCCTTCAGACGAGAAGAGCAATGTCTTATTTTCCCTGGTTAGGTTTTCTTGACTTTATTCCTTCTGTTAATAGGTTTGAAGTCTTCAGAATGAAATTATCTTACTGTGTAACTAACCCTACCAAAGATAAGCATGTATGGAAAACGATCTAAAAATAAAATTTCTAAGAGGTATTTTCACTTTAAAGTGGAAATGAAAAAAAAAAAAAGACTTTTCCTTGTACAGGTTCAAAAAAATGAAGTGTTCAATTTTATTAATTCTGAATGAATTAAATGGAAATTTCAACCTCCTCTGAATCATAAATCAGTACTAAAATGCCTCAAAGAATGAAATTAGAGTGCATCTTTGGTAATGCAGAGCTGGTCAATTCCGTAAGGCAAGTACTTTTCTGAAAGGTTTCTCCCTCCATCTGGGAGGCTTTGAGTAGTGCCCCAGTGCGAGGGAGGAAGACAGGATGGTCTCAGTCCTGCAGGCAAAGGCTGCAGACACCACAACCAGTCCTGACCGTGAGAACAAGGACGCAGAACCATCTCAGAGGAGCACAAGGATGGAGTAAGTGCTAAAAAATGTAGTAATACCAATGTGATAGTCCTGGTCAGAATCTGGTGAATCAAGTAGCGTGCAGAAATGAAAACAAAAGGAATGGGAGAGAGTTACAGTCGCAGTCTTGCCTCCCCCTATTGGCCTTCCATTACTGCAGTCCAAGCTGGATTCCTTTCCACCCTCACAGCTCACTGTTTATCTGCCCAGGTAACAGTTTTCTTAATGTATTGCTTTCCAGCAAGAAAAGACAAATGTCTAGCATTTCTTCAATTGCTAGAAACATCTACACTTTCATCCTTTGGGGCAGGGACCTTTTGTTCTCTACTTGTTCATCACCAAAAATGTAACAGGAACTTCCTGACACAACAGCAATGAAAAGGAGAGGCTTGGAGGCCAGGAGAACTACCAGACTTCAAGCTTTATTTAAATTCAGGATTTTCTCATTAAAAAGATACCTAAGATTTGTTTCATGAGCTACAGAGCTTGTATAATTTCTACTGGTTTTAGCACAGAAAGAAAATATCTTTTTTTTTCTTAAATTATTATTTTGTGCGTGTGTGTGTGTGGAGAACAGTGGCACAAAGGTTTACCACACAGGGCCAAAAATAGTGTGAGAAAGGAACTGACTTCAGCTTGAATGACAGTCATTAAATCAAAACACTGGAAAATGCATTCCTTGTAAGAACATAGCCACTGGAGGTTTGCCCAGTCCTAAACAAAGAGTAGCAGTTCACAGCTGTAGGGGACACACTGTGGGCATGCACTAATCTAAGGTTTAAATATACTTGTGGTCTGCAGCAAACTTGGGGATTCCAGTGACTGTGCAAAAAGGTATCTCAGGTTTCTTTCATTTCTGTATTTGATAATAGCATTTGTCTTCCAAAATCCATTTATCTTCCCTTTCTACATTACTGGAAAAGTTACCTATATAGGATTTACCCTAAATATATAAATATATATATATCTCCAAAGTTATATGTACATAAACTGTAAATCCACTCTGAGATTATTTCAAGCAATAGGAGGTGTTTTCATGGCAAAAATGTTGTGGACATATTCCAAGAAGTACTCTTCAAATATAGAGACAAAGTTCAATGTGACTCATGTGTGCAGGTAATTGATATTATTAACACAAACAGAAAATTTGAGGTCACTACTGGCAAGCAATATAAAAATCGTGTTTGTTTTCTAAGAACATTGAAAAGGGATTACAAGAAAGGCAAACTGAACAAAGATCAAGTTAAATATTTAATACGTACATGTATATTTAATATTCATCTAACAATACCTCATTCATACCTCATGCAACCTAAATGGTTCACAGGTTGAAGATATTTCCTCTTGTTTCACAAGTTAAACATTATAATACAGTGTCCTTTTTTCCTTCCTTCCTGTAGTACATCTGTGTTACTGGTTGGTAGTAGATACAGTTGATACTCAGGTGAAGATCTGAGACCTTCCATATCTATCTATAGGCTATGGAGAACTGAGAAGAGCTGGATGAGGACTTGGAGGAGAGACTGTAAACCCTTGCAATGGTGCAGTTCAATCTTCATTTACCAAAGCTTAAATGAAGCTGAAGAAATAATCCAAAGACTATTGAAAACAGTAAGGACCCCTCTCTTGATGGATGTTAAGAGGTTTTACAGCAGCAAAATGAGAAGCAAACAGACACTCAGAATAAAAACCAATGATCTAGAGAGCAGAGGAAGAAATGAAGTGACAGTCAACAAAGCCTGTTAGCTTTTCATATGCTTTAGAAGTTTGGCCTAAGTTGGAAGAACTGTTCCCTTGCACTTGGGCTTCTTGCCAAAGTAGCTTTTCAGAGAGAAATCTGAGATAAGAGAAGGCAGGCATCTATCACAAGTCACCTTTATCAGTTCTAGGAGGCATGCTGGCTAACAAGGCCGAACACATTCATTTTCACAAAATGCCACCAAGAATGGAGCAGTCAAAGTGATGGGACTTGAGGGAGTGGCTTCATGTTGTGCCACGGGAGGCTCGGGTTGGATATAAAAAAAAGTTTATTCTCTGAAAGAGTGGTCGGGTGCTGGAATGGGCTGCCCAGGGAGGAGGCTGAGTCACTGTCCCTGGTGGTGTACAAGAACCGTACAGATGTTGTACTGAGGGACATGGTTTAGTGGGGTAATATTGCTGGGAGGTGGGTGGTTCAACTGGATGATCTGGAGGTCTTTTCCAACCTTGGTGATTCTATGATTCTATGTGATGCTACTTCTTGCTTGCTCTAGTAAAGGAATCTGTCACATGCGACCTAAAGGAGCAAAATGACTGCTTGTATTTCTACAAATCTCACATCTCTGGGAAAGAAACAAAACAGAAGTTAGCTAATATTAAAACATACAGAAACCTTGGAATCAACAGCATTTTAACCATCAAAGGCAGTCAGGCACAAACTTCTGTCCCACAGGTATCAGCACGGGGAGGGAGCGTCAAATTTCCAGACTCATCCCAAAATAGAGTCCAGAGGATACAAATATTAGAATAGCCAAGGGGCATAACCCAGCATCCTCAACAGCAGCATTTCTCACCCTGCCTGATAAGATCGTGTCAATATTGTCTGCACGTGCTGCAATCACTTAATTCTACGTTGATTATTTAACAGCAATAAACAGCTCATCCCCATCCAAATCCCATGTAAGAGCAAGAATCCAAGTCCCTCAAAATTAGCAGCTTGAGGGGCACGCACTACGGGCTCTGACCACACCTGCGGCCGTGCCCTGACAGACAGGAGCTGACAGGCAGAGCACTTTGCCTCCGAGCACTGCTCAGCACTGCGGTTACATCCCGGCTCCCAAAGCCGAGCTCGCGTGCGTGTTCCTCGCACCCACAGCAGACCTTAACAATCATCTATCTGACCCAGTTTTAGTGTCATATGTAGGGCAAGCAAGGGAATTTGTTTTCATATCTGGAACAATTCAGATTTTGTTTTCTTTTGTCTCCAGAGGAGATATGTACCGAAGGGCATATTTCTCAGAACTGTTTCTGTGCATGTCAAGCAATGCACGTACCTCACTACTGCTTTCCATGATGGCAACTGTGTTCCTATTAATTCCTGTGACAGTTTTCCTCTTCTTGTGCATAAGAAAAGAGAAGAAAATCAAGCAAATTAAATTGATTTGATTACAAATCTCCGTTTTGATATTATGATTTCCTTATATTGGATATTACACCGCAGGAGTCTGCGAGGGTGCAACTTTTCATCTTAAACTGACTGGAGTTCACAAGAGCAGGCTGAAGACGACTAGAATTGGAAAGCAGATTTGCAAAACAAACGGCTGATTCAACTTTCTACTTTCCTCCTAAACAATGAGGTTAGGCAAAGCAATTCCCACCCCTGCCATGAGGAAAAGCCAGCTGTGGTTCTGGAATATCTCAGGTAGATCTCCCAGTGTCAGGCAATGCTCTTCCACGGAGACTCATCATGATATGCAGAAGGCAGCTAACAAGTTTGCTTGTCTTCTTTACAAAGTAGTGTGGTCTGGGGAGATGAATACATTCTCTCAGGAGAATACTTTGTATGAAAAAGAAAAAATAACTTAGGGCCAATGTGAAAGATATATTACATATTTTGTATTTTTGTATTAGTTCAGATAGTCCAGGCAACAGAATTAATTTCTTCATTGTAGGGTACATTCACCTTTTTTTTCGGTGACAATTTATTCACTCTTCTTCCACTGTAAAATTCCTGATTGCCATTAAATGCCTTCTTTTTGATGCACTCAAGAAAAAGTCAGCTGTCCTGCTGTCATGAAAATGCATGTGTGGTAGATTTCAACAAATTCTGCAGTGCTGCAGTAATGGAAAAGAGTCACGAGGAAGAAGAAGGTGCAGACAGAGAGAAACAATCCTATGTGTTCCAGAACTCACCACGGGACACTGCGGTTTATAAAATGGAGGGAAGATACAGCTGTAATCACTGGTTTCATAAAAGGTATCAGGGGAATCAATAGCAGGCGTAAGATGTCATCTTAGCACTGCATACACTCCAACAATGAAAAATTATCTATTCAGAAATGATTGAAGTCTTTGCAACCCCTGAATAGTATAAATATTGATGTGGTTTTCATACCTGGTATAATAATATCTAATTTTTCAGATATGTGCAATACATACTACTGGAAAATGGCACAGAATATCAAAGCTTTCCTGGACATGCCGAAGAGTGGAAATCCAAGTCTGATTTATCATCTGCTTGAGTAGCTCCACTGGGCCTGGAGCACCTCCTCCAGCCTGCTGCTCCCTTTGGATTTCTCCTTATTTCTCAGTGACCAATGAACTCTCTCAAAGCAACTGCAGTGCTACACTTTGTGAAGATAAATATAGAGGGATCATTGTAGAACACAACCATGCTGTTACAAATTATAGAGCGCCTCAAAGACAGCACAGAGCACAGATCCTGGTGCATCATATGCAGCACACACAGGAGGATATACCTTGTTTTCCTAGTTGGTGAGTAAACTCATAACTGGCTTAACTTCTTAAAACAGGTGAACTAAAGTAAGGCTAATTCTTGTTGCGTATTAAGTTATACATATGCCACTTTATTCAACCTGCACATTAATATTTCTGTTCATTTGATGTTTGACATAACACCTGCTTCACAGTGTACTGATCATGATTTGATTCATACTACCGCCTTCATATTAAATCATCATTTGTGCCTATTAATGTAACCTTTAACATGATCAAAACAGTAATTAGGTAATTGCTATTATTCTTGAATGCTACTAAAAGATTTTCCCAAAAAGGTGGTGATGATGACAGTGATCCACAGAAAGACTGGCTGATGAGAAGCTGAATAAACCAGTCTCTTGGTACCCCCAGAATTCTACCCATGTTATTAACATCATGATGTAATGTTATTTGTATGAATACATTCTCACAGAATCTCTGACCACACAATTTATATTGTTGCACTCTGATGAAAACCATGTGCCTTACATCCTAGAAAGAACACACTGCCCGTTTTCTACTAAGACACCTATTGAGTCATTTACATATTTGGGGTTTTGTTTGTTTGGCTTTTTAACTGTAGCTTTGTCAAGCGTACAGACTTAATTGAACATTTATACAAACCAGAAGAATTCAGGGCCCTTTACAATAGGTATTGTTTAGTCTAGTACACTGAGTTATGCTCAAGTGGGATAAAAACCTACGTTTTGTCTTTCCTCTTACAGCCTACTGAATACTGCCAAGAACTACTTCTTGGAATAAAAAGCAACATTTCTTCTCATGGTTGCAATTGTTTTGATTCCTTTGACTAACAAATCATCTAAAAACTTCCATTTATTTTTATTTTTTTTCTATTTTTAGGAACACTGACAGAAAATCCAAATAATGTAAATGTTTTTCCAATGTATCTCTGCATTTCCCTCATTATGTTTGCTTTGGGAATGATTTGTCTTATTGTCACTATGACTTTCCACATTTCTGCATAAAAGCTGCAGTTCACCAGGCACAGAATAATAATTCTGAAAAAGGAAAAAGAAAAAAAACACCAAAAACTCATCAGCAACAAAAAGGAAAAAAAAAATTAAAAAACGTACCCAACTATATGGCCAGGATAGTTAACTAAACATCATAAAACATTCAAATGTGGAAGGGCTCCTGACCCAGTACTTAAGCATATATGCCAAGTGTATGCCAAACAATACAAAAGAGAGAAACTAGGAACATTTGGTCGTGGGAAATCCAAAAGAAGCAGAAAAAGGATAAAGCATTTGAATAAAGTATTTAATATATCCAGTTCATCCAGTTCTGCTCCTTCTGCCTTATCCAGAAGGAAAGCTTATTAATATATTCTGAATATGAAATGTTCTTTGTGTAACATTCAACATATTACATTATTTTTATGTTATTATTATTTTTAAAATATTTACATTGAGAAGAAGATGGCTTTCCTCCTCCATATTAGCGCATGCACTGTGGAATGCAGGTTTTAATTGGAGACAGTTGTAGAAAGGCTAGGTCATTTTAAGTCTCCAGAGGAGATGTGGCTCAATCTGGAGGCAAAACAATACATGAGAGGTTAAAATAGACTCAGATTTGGCCCTTTCATTCTCTCACACCTCTGGCTGTTATTTGCATAGGAAGCTGAATTAACAGATTTGTATGCTGCTCCAGAATTGAGAGATTTTTATATTGTTCTTACAGATTTATCTGTAGATTCAAGATCAACAGATCTTACAGATTAATCAGTGAATTTTCTGAATCCAATCCCTGAGACAGTATCTAAATACGCCAGCAGCAACTTTTGGATGATCCACTGTTATAGAGATGGACTCTTATTGTATTTGGATCTACACTTCTAAAAAGTACCTCTTGGACACTCAAAGCTTTGGGATGATGTAGGGTATCCCAGTTGTGAACAAACCCAAATTTAAATCTGAGCTACTGCACCAGTAGATCAGTACTTTTATTCTAGTAAGGTGCATGCATGGATCTTCCTTGTCACAACCCATAATTATGAGAGGAAAGCCAGTTTCATCTATCAGTTTTGTACAGATTCAAGAGATTGTCCTTGTCCTTATTCAGTCTTGTTTGGTCCAAAATGAAGGGGGTGTTCTTGAAATTATAGCCAAATATCCTTCCCACGGGAGAGGAAAACAGAGGGGTTTCTCATCACTTCCTGGGGTGAATTACAAGAACTTCGTGAATAGATGGGGAATTTCTTTTTGAAGAAGACCCACTTTCTCCATTCCTCCTGAAGGAACAAAGACATGCAAGGGCATATTTCTTTGTGCTGTTGCCAAATAGTGGATATTTATCATCATAATTAAAGAAACAAATTGCCAAAAACAAATATTATTTGCAGATGGACTCCTCTGTCTTCTGTGAAAATTCTCTGTTTACATTTCAAATAAGTGGAAAAATAAGATTATACACTTGAAAAAGCCCCAGGCCAGCCATTAGGAGAGATAGAGGAGCTCTGAACTTTCTCCTGCAAAACACACCTGAAAGACTTTCTAATTTCTCAGCATGTTGACATTATTTAAATTCCTGTCTTCCTGAAATATAGCCAAAGCTGAAGCTCTAGCCTCCAGAAAATAAACTCTTGTTTAATAATGTGATGGGTAAACGTATCCAGGAAATGTCACAAAATAAATCTGAGATAAATTAAACAAAACTGACTTCCTTTCTTATGTCAGATGCCTCTAATTTTGGCAGCTTGGAGTAACAAAGGAAAGCAAGCAAGCACTTAGAAATGAAAATGTCTGTTTAGCATCAGTGCTGTAAAGAAAAAGGAGCACATTTCCAAATCTGTAACAGAATATATGACATATGACCTGGGTCCTCTACGCTGTACATAAACTTCTCACTGGTTTCAGTAGGAAGAACATTTCTCTTTCTTTGCAACGTTGGCTAATCTTTAGGAATTTGGGCTCAGCAGGGCTATGCTTCAGGGGATGCTGATAGTTCTCCTCCTGTATAATGCTAGATAAGCTCCCACTCCTTGACCTTTGAGGTGAGAATTTCCTACAAACCATCTGCTAAAATAACAAAGTGTTAGGATAGAAGTCAAACTGCCACCACCAACAGATCTGTGGAATTACAGATCATGGAAGTCATTTATTGACAGTAACCACTGTTTCTTCATTGATGGTGGACATGGAGATTTGGCAGTCAAGGTTTACATGGGTTGTTGATAAAGAACCTCATAAAAAAATAATATATGAAGAAAACTGCATGCATTTGGTATGAAGGAAGGGTATTTAGGGTAAAAGCAAAACATGAAAAACAAACACCGCAGTCTTCCTCTGTGATAATGAAACTTCATCTTCTTAGTTCATTAAGCACCTGGCACAGCTTTCCACTTCCTTCTCAGCAGAACTTCATTCTCTTTTGCTCCCTCCAATACAGGGCGATGCACAGACTTCTGTGAGGGCTGAATGCCATGAAGCACAAGAGGAAGGATTTGCGGGCTGCTACCTGAGCTTGTCACCCTTTGCAGATGAGCTACCCAGCTGGCTGAGCAGATGCTGGTTGAAATAAGGAAACAATTATCTTTGCACCTGGCTGAGTCGTTTAGATCTTGCTAAAATGTAGATGACCAACCATGAAAATATGCCAAATAGTGGCCAAGAATATTTAAGAGATTAAAAATGATATTTGCCTAAGACTTGTGAGTAGAGGTGATTTATTTTTTTATTATTATTTTTTGTTGTTGTTGTTAAACTTAGCCAGATTCTCCCTGAATACCGTAAGGATGCCTACTCATGTGCCATTCTAACCTTACTCATTGCTCTGGGTTAAGGTTTCATTTCTCTAAAGCACCAGATGCTTCTCAGATTACAAAGTCACATGCCCTTGTGAGTAAGCCACCCTTACCAATATATTTTGAACAGAAGTGGAAAAAAATCTGTCAAAAGTAAAGATAAGCAGGAATTAAAGAACAGAGCTTCCCTTGAAACAAACCAGGGTAAAAAGAAAAAGGTTTGTTGGCCAAGTTTTGCCCCTCTAGAGACATTAAGAATACATTTCATACATCCAAAAGCAGCCAGCTGACAGGCACTCCATCTGGCACGAGGGTGATTCTAGTTGTTCAACCATTGGTGATTCAGTGGGCAGTCTAGAGGTAGACCACTTAGAGGTAGGCTGTGTGTAAGCAGCCATATCTAATGGAGATAATGATACAAGCAGTAGAACAGCAATGGCAAATGAAAGAAAGGCCTTTGCAGCAGATAATTCAGAGGGGAAAAAGTTCTCTAATACAGCATCAGCTTTCCTCCAAAAGAAATGAGTTATATCAAACAATTTGTTCTCCCACAGAGCCCTCCATCTGGCTGGGGACTCACAGAAACTAAACATTTCCACAGCAGCCGTTGAGAAAGGAAATATCCTTCTCTTCACATGGATGTTGAAAACAAGGGGCAAAGAACGATATCCTCAGGATTATACAGAATGGAACAAAGACCAAAGAAAAACACCCAGAACGTGCTTGTTCAGCTCTGGAAGAGTTCTTGGAAGCATGAGACAGTTCCATATATTATGATCACAGAGCATCACATGGTATAAAAGAGGGGATGGGAAAGTCTCACTGCTTCCCACAGGAAACCCCACAGTAATAAGCCTGGGGAAGGAGTATTCCCAGAAGACTTCTTCCCACATCACTTATTTGAGGGGGTGGGACTTCAAACCTCAAAATATGCAGCTTGACCTGACATTCTTGTTTTTGCACAGTAAGTTTCAGGCAGACAAAGCAGCTACCCACTGAAAGCATCCTATTACTGCTGTGCAGTTCCAGAAGTTTATTTGGAGTGTATTCTGAGGCAGCTATCTCCATACCAATCTTCCCGTGTCTTGTTACAGGAGAACTAAGGCAAGCGAGCTTTCCAAGGGAGAAAGAACCCTGAAGGTCTGATTAGTGGGAGACACTGCATGGTTCCTTCCTCTGTGGGAAGAGAGGAATGCAGCCTGCATTACACTCCAAAAGTAGAGTCCCGAGGGCCAGGTATTCTTGAGTGTTTATCCTACACTTGACACTACCTGACATCCTATTGTGGTACACAGATCATGATCCACTGTGCCTCACTTTCCTCCTTGTCACCTCAGTGATATTGCTTCATAGCAGTGAAGCAGCTAAGAATGAAAATGGTAGAACTGATTTACAATAATAAAAAAACCACAACACTGTTCATTTTTCTGCAGTTTCTGTACAGCTTTGCAGTTACCCTAGGTAGGTCACTTAATGCCTGCTTTTCAAAGCAACTGAAATAAGGAAATTCCTCATTTCTTTCCTGAGTAATGATACCAATAAATGTTACACCACTTTGTACTAAATCAGCATAAAACTTCATGGCTCATATGTCTTGAAAGTGTTTATTCAACTTGTTTTTAACTGAAAGGACTGCAGCACGCTAGTGAAAAAAGGGGGAGAAAAGGAGACAGACACTGAACAAGCTGGACTTATTGTTTCAAATGACTACTGTAATCTCATAACGATGGGAAATTTCTGAAGATACTTATTTTCTTGCACATTACTGAGAATCGTAGAGACTCCCAATAAGAGCCAGAAACTTTGAAAGGAAGGGGTGTTTATATGAATGCATGAATTTAAAAGTCCAGCCAAGCACGGAACGAAAGCAAGGCGACTTCAGCCTCCAGAGAAATAACCTTCAAATCACAATTTGACAAACAATATCAACAACTATCAGAAAAGCAAGCGATCCAGCTGACTGCGGTGTTTTCATTCCCTTCTCAGCAGTGTGACCTCATCACATTCGCACTCGCACAGAATCCTATTACTGCTGCCTCAGCTGCAGAGCTGCAAGACAAAGGAAGGTTACAGACATCACTCCCCTCTGTGCCTTGCTAATCAATAGTTTTTATCTAATTTCTTTGCTTCAAGATACAGGAAAACAAGGTGCTGCATCTGAAATGAAAGGCTGGGAATAACCGAGCTTTGAGAGAATCAATAGAAAATAGAATAGCTGACAATGTCAGTCACTGAAACACTATGAAGAAATAGCTGAAGCTCCTTTAATTATCTACATGTTTGTATTTTTAACACTGACTTAGTGTCTGCAGAAATAATGGCATTATGTAAAAGCCATTCTGGTTTCAGCATTTTTTGAGCTACTGGTTAGTCTGCACTGTTTCCTTGTATTTCTATTCTGGGTGGACATTTCCCTTTTGGTGTTAGTTTAGAGCTCAGAATGAAGCATCTGATAGCTTGCTACACTCAGGTGGATAACTTACACATGACAATGCAGTGTCTGAACCCTGGCTAGCAGGATCACTGTAACTCTGCTGTTGGACAGTTAATGCAATGGACATACTCAGTGAACATACTTTTTTTCCCTAAAGTCCTAGATAATTTTTAGGAGCACCAAGTTATGTGATTTCCTTAAACGCACTAATAAAAAACATAGGAGTCCAGCATTACTTAAACAAGAACCAAGAGACTTCTTTCCCTTTCTTAAGGGAAAGAAGTAGTCCACAGTTCTCTGACTCAGAAGAGAACAATACATCAGAATTAAGAGATGTAAAATGGAAGTGCCAACTTTAAGCGTACTCTGTCTCCTCCGGAGCACTGAAGGGCTTCTCTCAACTAAAGCATGCAGAGAAAAGCTGATAAGAAGGCTACACAGCCCACTCCAATTGCCTCAGTGGCTCTCCAGAGAGTCTTCCACATGGACTATCAACAGCAGCACAAACCCACTCCTTTCCCCCATCTCAAACTCTAATAGTGTTCCTGTGGGAAGTCATTAATTCCTTACAGCTGGTGGATCTCTGCACTCCTGACAGGCAGCTGTGTTACTGCGTCCTCCCCTGCTCCCCCAAGGGTGAATTAATACTTTCCCAACAGCCCCTTCGCCAAACCAGCGTGCACTGCTACACATGCTCTTGCTTTGCTCTGGCATTTTGTGTCCTAGGCAGCAGGAGGGACTTTGGAATGGAACACACCCATCCAGACCACGCTCACCAGAACCCCTCTTTGAATGCTTTACACCTAAGGGACTTCAAGGTCACAAAGATAGAACTTACCAAGCATTTACAATGTTCCTGGGGTATGTGTGCATCAGTCTATGCAAGACTGAGAAACAGGGCACCTATCATACATCCATGCTGTTCAGGGATCCTGAACTGAGCCATTCTCGTACCTGCTTCCCCTAGGTTTTCTCAGTCAGTTCCTGCCATGTTGCAAGGTGCAGCAGCAGCCAGTTCTTTCTGCTAAAAACAAGGGCAGAGAAATCCCCTTTATCCAACTGGTTAAGGTTTAGCTTGGTCAGGGTGCAGACAGACTTTTCTTTTTTGTTTGGAGGGATTCAAACTCACTTTTCCACGTTCCTGGCCGCCATCCTGAGGCTCCTTGCTCAGGGCTGGGCATCCCACGAAGGGGGCAGGCAATGAGGGCTCACTGTTTTGGCATCCACAGAAGACTTTGGGCCTGGGTCTGAGGAGGGCTTGTTGCCCCATTGTCAGCTCATGCTGCTTTTAGAACAGCATCTTAATGCTTATGCTGGAGAAATTGTGAAATCAAGGGAATGCCGAATTTCTTCTGTCACTAAAAGCAGCTCTTGCATATAAACTGTAACTGCTTCACAGCTGAGACTTCTCAGCCAGAGTAAAACATTGTTTTTCAGTAAACCATGAGATTTAATTTTTGTATAATTATGTATAATTAATATGGTTAGCATATAGCATCTACAACCTCCCAAAAATGCAGTGCAAGCGCCAGCTACTTCAAGACTCTTACTTCACAGCAGCTTGCAATCCTATTTTGGATTGCTGTGAGTTTGCTCTAGAAGGGATTGCTTTAATTTAAGATTTTAACTGTAACAGTCTATAAAACTCATTTAGAATGATGGACGTTTAATGGATAAACCATTTTTTCCTGGATTGACCTTTCATAAATCTGTCACTAGCCAGGATTTTAAATAAAAATACCCCTTTAATATAACAGAAAACTATTCATGTTAAACAGTAATCAGTTTTCTTATTCTTTCTTTCTTTGCGGGCCATAGAACTGCTTGCAGTATTGGTAACTGGACACAGTAAAGTGCAAGAGTGAAGACAGATGGATAACCACTAACAACTCCAAAGCTGAGGTGCAGTAAAGGCAAGAACTGCTCTACAGCATACATTTGTACAGTTGCTTGGCTGATGCTTTAATGCTAACCTGGCACAAAGATCAGCTGCTTACCCAGGGAAAACTACCAACACAAGCAATTCTTGATTTCCAGACTTATAGTAAATTCAATTTAATTTTGGTAAAGTTTCAGGGTTTTTTTTAAGAAAAAAGGAGACATTTTTCAAAATGTCAAAACATTTCATGTTGACATTTTTAATGTGAAATGTTTGTCTCAGAAATGCCAAAAAGAATCATTTTGACATTTTCCTAATTGAAAGATTTTTTAAATTGGCATTTTTTATTCAAAAGTTCAGGTAATATTTTTTAAAAATCACCTTCTTAATTGAAAGCTAAATAGCTCAAAAATGAAATACTTCATTTCAGATCAAATAAAATATTTCCCATTGATCAAATACTACTTTAGTATTTCTCCAAAAAGCTCAGTTTTGTTGGAACTCACAACAGTTTTTGTATTGGTTTTTATTAATTAAAAGAAAGAGAGGGAGAGAGAGAAGTATTTTCTAAATTAAGAATTGGTGCTTAGTAGATTTCTTGTTCTGTTTTCTCTTAGTCGGGTTCATAAATGTGTTCTTGCATCTTAATAAATGATTGTCCATCATCTGAATGACATTAGATAACGAGTAGTTTTTACTCCACCTCAAATGTGAGATCAAATATTTAACTTAAGCTTCTTTAGCTGATGGATTTTATTTTGCATTCGCGACAGTGTGTTTTTTGTTAAAGTTTATTCACCACCAGAGGGTTCAGTTCACACATACATCTGTGGCTTGGTTTCAGTTGGGGAATGGCCACAGTTTTATATTTATAAAGCTATATTAGAACTTGGGAGAGAAGCCTAAATATTTTTCCTGAAATAACATCAGCCAACGAAGTTATGAACTTGAAATCTGGAGATAAATTAAATTAATTAGTGGATGAGCTGGGCCAATGCATTGTTTTATTCCTTAATGGTGAAATCTCAGGCTACAGAAAGTTAGAAATCCATTGAAATTTCATGCCCACTGTCTGATTTATTTTTTGCTAGGTTTCATTCAGAGGTGTCTAAAGCTATCTGAAAGCTGTGAGTTGGTTTCATGGAGATATTGCCCTCTATGGAGAGTGGATTGAGTTGCAGATGTTTGAAAATGATCAGTTCTAAAATCTGGACTTCAAAGAGGGCTAGGGTAGGGGACCAGGGTAAGAGGAAGAAAATAAGAAAGAAGCCACACATCTTGAATTGCCAGAGAAGTATCACAGTAATCTAGCAATCTGTAAGTTTCTAAGTGGATAAAGAAGTGTAAAATTTAACCTGACCCAGAGATTTGTTAGCATCAAAGGAGGAGATCCTAACTTTTCCTCCCTCTGTTGCATTTCTACTGGTTATTTTATACGTGGTCAATCTCTAACTGATGTAGGAAGTCTGCTCCAGATAAGAAAAAAGGAGTAGATTCCACACTGACATTAGTAACATAAATGTTTCATATGGTTCTCAAAACTAGATGGGGAAAACATAGTCAAGGTCTATAAAGGGGATGAAATACTGGTTGTAATATCTTCTGCGGGTAGTAATGATCCGCAGTTCACTGGAAGGATATAGGATGTAGGGTAAAATCCTTCATCTTTTACCAGACAATATTTTCACTGTATATTTTGGTGGTAGAATACAGTATATACATACTCAATTTACTGATGAGACCACTGTAGAAGAATATCAAGTGTATTGGATAAAGGTGTGAAAGAATGAATGAAAAAATAAGCTCAGTAAGGAGACATACAAGACTTTAGAGTTAAGCAAGAACAGCAAGTTACCCACAGAACACTCAAGAGATCAAAGAAGAATCTAGATGTTACCACAGATCACAGGCTGAGAAAAATCAAATAACTTCCTATGAATTTTTGGAAAGTGGCATCACTTCCAGGGCATGGGAAGCCATCTTTAAGGTCAACTGATCACTCCCAAGGCCTTGCCTTGAGCCCTGTGTTCAGTATGGTACTTCCAGAAGGCTGCAGACCACTGGGAGTGAATCCAAAGGAGTGCTATAAAAGAAATTCAAGTAAGGAAGTCTTAGTGGAACATACGTTGCTTAGGGTAGAGAGGAAGAGATGGGAGGAAGATAGGAGAACACTCCGCACAAAAGTAAATCTGTAGGCAATAAACTGTTCTTCATGTCCACTTTTATCTGGACAAGAAATAAGGAAGTTAAATGGCATCAAGGAATGTGTCACATGAATGAAAACTATTATTAATTAATTATCATTATTAATTTATTCATACTATACAGTAGGCCTGCCAACATGGTGCATAACATTGCCAGGTTGTGGGCACTTACGGTTAGTTACCACTAATAAAGTTCACCCCAGGGACCAATTCTGAACATCAGCCAGCTGCTGTAGTCTTTCTTTTATTTTAAAAAGTTGCCTTACTTGCTCAGACCTATGAATGAAAGCATTCTACATGTCCAGTGTTGAACCAGTAGTCTTATGTCCTTTTAGTTATTTGCTGATGGAAGTGAGTAGACATGACAGCTGTTTTGTTCCATTGTTTGGGTACAACTTGGCTGAGAGAAGCAGCACAACAGGGCTGGTGATTTGGGCTCTGCTGAAGCACTAGAGCACTGACTACTCTTTTCGATTGCAATTTGATTAAAGCTAGCAGATATTCATTATGATTAATAGGGAATCTCAATAGTTACATTTGATTTTACCAAAGCCCACTACTTACATAAATTTGTTTATAAATTTTTATCTCAGTGTCACCTCCAAAAGATTTTCAAAGGAGAGAGAGAAAGGAGGAATACATGTTTGAGTCCCGTTCAGTACTAGAGTCTGGGAACATAGAGCATCAGAAGTCTACTTAAGACTCGGTACAATTTCATTTGTATTTCCAAATCTCGGGGAAAATAAAATAAAAAAATTAAAAAAAAAGGAAAATTCAGGAGTTGAATTGATGCTTTGTCAGACAATTAACTTGAGGCATAGTTGGACTTGAGAAGACAAGGGGTTAAGATCCTAGGCAGAGTAACAGTGAATTACAGAGTTAAATGGATGGCACAAACATCAGCCAGGATCAACATCTATAATGAATATCTATTCTCTACACTGATTCCTTGTACCCTTTTCCTAAGCACCATTCCATCTAGAAACATGCAGAGTAGGAAAGATCTGCATGTCTGGTCTTTTTTTCTGTTAAAAGGAAGAATTTAGCAGCAATTAAACTCTGAATTTTAACAATTATTTCATTTTAAACAAAACTTAGAAATTCAAAAAGATTCATTATAAATTTCTAAATTAAACATCCCTCTTTTCTGTTTGAGGTCAGTTTTTGTTTCAGAGTTTTTAAACATTTGTTTAAAATGCACATTTTACAGCGCTAAGCAGAATAACAGTGCTCTCCAAAGAACTGAAAGCTTAAGAAATTTCATGTCAGTGAAAATTTGAAAAAAAAATAAAATAAAATATCACAGAATTTCATTTCATTCATTTCCCATCCAAGTTCTGCCAGGAAACTAGCAGTGCTGGATTTCCACCATCTCTAAAAATACTGGAGAAAACTCCATGGTTGTGATTCATTAAGGCAATACCCACATAGCTGTGGGTAGGTCTTGTCTCACCTAGTCTGAGACAACTACAGTGTTGAAATCCCTGTCTGAGCTCGTCATCACAGCTTCCTTTAATGTCAGCATGCTTGTGTGATGCATTATTTTATGGCAGGCATCTTAAATAGGTCACATGCATCCTATTTTTCTCTACTGGCAATGAAGGGAATCTAGTTCAGGTGGTGACTTTGCCTTGCTGATGTCTTATGCTAAGCATTCAAGCATTCATATTTCTATATAAATGAAACTGTGATAACATTAGGAGTCAGACTCAAAAGGTAACACTCAGCATATGGTAAGACAAGCACAATGAAAGCAATGTCTACAGGAGGTGTAATTCACTGAAGACTGGACTCTCTTCACCACCTACTAAATGGGACCTGGAGAATCTTCTCCAGGGCACATTCCTGTCCATCTGCTTTCTTTAATGTTGTGTCAGCTTTTCATTTGTTGCTAAAGGCAGGGATATGTAGGTTCTTTGATAGTTTTGCTTTCTGTAGCCCCGAGGGTTTCAGCACAAAAATGAGATTTCATTTGGACACTGAAAAGACAGAAAATGTGTAAAAAATTGTAGGGAAGTCCTCAAGGTTGCTGGATTAACTTCCTGTTGCTACAACTGACAATGATTTATCCTGGTTGTTAAAATTCTGCTGGTAACTGTTACACAGTGAAGGCAACTATGCTCTCACTGCCATGACAGAATTTTCCAAAGCCAAGCATGAATCTCTTTCTCTTGGCATTCTTCAGATTATGTTTCTAGTAACATGCACGAGGGAAATAAAATCTTTAGCCTTGCTATCTTGACATCTTCATGTAGGTCATTTACTCTTTCACCTGGTGAAATTCTGTGAGCTCCTTAAAAATCACAATTGACAGAAATCACTCAGTGCCTATGAAGTAGTATCTCCACTCAATAGATGGAAACAAATGACACGGCATTGCTTGCATTCTTTCACCTCAACCTCATTTACCCAACGGAATGTCAGTGTTCTGGCTTTCCAAGCAATTCCTCTGAATTTAGAAGCTAGTAACATAAAATATGTGAAGCCACTACTTAGAATGTACGAACAAACCCTTTAGACTAAATGAGGAGTATTTCTTTTTCTCTCATGTGGTGGATGGTGTTGGATAAAGCAAAAGGCACAGTGAACTGATCTATAAAAATATACCATAGGGATGTATTGGAGGAAAGAATATGGTCAGTGACGGAGTGCTGAAAGCCATGAGTTAGCAGTGGAGCAGACAGTGGTTCCACACAGTGGGATTCCATACAAATGTGGTTATTTTGCTGCAGATGTGCACTGGCTCAGATGGAGCCAGACTGACCACAACTCCTCCTGAAATACAGTCAACCCACCCCCATAATGAAGATTGATTAACCTGAGGCCTAAACTCTATACTCATCATTATTATCATCAACAACAATAAGTTAAAAATCCTTCTGAAGCCTTTTGATGGTGATTGTCCACAGTCTCAGAGGAGTTATCGACAGAAAAACTCACTGTTAAATTACTGATGTGATAAGGGGCAAGTGATTAAAATTTCATCAAAATAATTCAAAACAGGATACCTTTTTTTTAAAAGAAGTGTATGAACTGAAGTTTTTTTAACATCTTCCTATCTTTGTACCACTTCTCACACAGACTACAGTCAGTGGCAAATGACAATTGCCCTCTTCAGAAAAACAGAGCCCTTTCTCCAATGACTAGTACTTAATTAACTCTGGCACATGGGTAGTGACAAAGAATCTGAGGGACAGGTCAGAGCGTGTGCACTATAAAGGCACAGACCAAAATGACAAACATGCTCCAGAAGATAGGAAAGTTCTGAAAGGCTTCTCTGCTGAAGTATTCATCTTCTGTTCAAGTCAAATGGTTTATCTAGGTCTCAAAGACTATTTATTTGATATGCATTATTCCACTTCAGGTTCACTGTAGGAGCTATTGGTGCCTTAGAAAATGAGCTCCTAACTACAGAACAGTTCTGGGACTCTCCTTCCTGATCCCTGAAAAGATAACAGAATCCTGTCTTTCTTTGACTGTGGTTCTTGTTTGCTGCATGGAGCACCTGCGCAGTCCCTGTAAGCACAGAGACAGAGACTGGCTCACCTCCAGTTGTGCCCTTTCCTGTAAGATATTACAGTGAGGAATTCATCTGTGAAGAAGACACGCTGTATTTGCTCCTTCTCCCACCTTGCTGCTCAGCTCATGGATCAGCTCAGGAGTTGTTTCAATGAAGACAACCAAGAGTGATGAAACAAGGAGGAAATCTTCGCCACAAAAAAGGGGAAAGTGTGGCAAACCAGCCAACTTATAAAGATGTGAATTAGACTTCCAAGGCTTGGGAAGACAAAAGAAAGAGAAAAGCTGCCTCAGAATCCAGGAAGGATCTTTACCTCTTTGTTTGGTGAATTATAAAGGATGTCTGAACATCACTCAGAGCAGTAACAAGTCTAATACATACATAACTTCAGCCAAATCTGCCAGCCATCACGTCCCATGAATTTGCATTGAAGCTTAGTTGCCTGGGATTTTTTTTTAATGGTGAGCATATTCAGTTCACTATATATTCTCATTGTGTAACCATCTATCCATCATCTAGTATATGCACAGCTATAAAAGCACAAACCAGATCGTCATTGTTATTTTTTGAGAAAACATTCCTTTGTTCAAGTGCAAAGCTTTGTCTCCTTCAGTTGTACTGGGTTTTAGTTATTCTAAAATCTGACTTTATAAAAACCTTCTGCAAAAGCAGATAAAATGAAGGCTCTCTCTGTGTAGGAGTGATTAGTATTCCATAGTGTTGCAGTACATTTTCATACAGATTTTTTGTGTGTTTTTCCCCCTTCAGAATAGTACATTTGTGGGCTCTATGTATCTTAAAATAGATTGACGATAACATTTTTTTAAATCTACACTTGGGCCCCTTAATTATGCACATTTTCTGCAACTTTTGAAGGAGGATTATTCACACTGGGGAGACAAAATGTCGGCAACTAAATTTCTGGGGCCAAAATAAAGTAACATTCTTTGGAAAGAAAGCTGAAAATATTCAGCTCCTATGTGCTTTTTCTTCCTAGGAATGTAAACACAGCAAATATTAGCAGTTTAATTATTTCTGCAATATGTTTGTGGAAAATAGATATTTCCAGATGACATAATTGTCATAATGACAAGGACATGGCTTTGCAGCAAGCTCAGTATCTCCTGAGAAGCGCTGAGCACTCAGTGCGATTCTCATTGCAGTTGGTGGCAGTTGCAGTTGCTCAGCACACTGGAGAATCAGGCTTTGATTACCTTGCAGTTCATAAAAAATTTCAAAAAAATATATGAGACTGTTGCAAAGCCTGGGCCTCATATGCGTCACTGGAGCACTCAAGTGAGATATGGCATTGAGACCTGAGCAAATATTTAAAACAGAAGCAACTCAAGGTGCGCAAGCCAACCAAGGTGATGCTGGAGTTGATCCAGTGCCTAACATCAGGTTAAAAAATGTAAAAAGAAAACAAGGCCAAAAAGCCAAAAACTATTGTATTGACCCTTGCTTTTGGATAGAGCCCCTCTAAAAAAAAAATCAATTTTTTCTCTTCTGTTCACATATGTTTTATTTATAATTTAAAATATATATATTTTAAATTCTTGTTGGCCATGAGCAGCATTTTCCTTTCCTTTTTCTTCATGGACATTATATACATAAGCAATTGCCTTTAACCCCAGGATCATTTCATTGACTTCAACAGTATTTACTAATATGTTTAGAGTTAGGCACATGCTTAATTATCCAGTAAAAAAAAGGGACCTTAAATAGTTCTCCGATACGGGAAGGCTGTTTTAGGTTAACTATAAATATGATTTGCCTTGTGGGAACCTTTGTCTCACTTCCATGATTGAGGGCAAACCATAATGGAGTAATGGACAGATAATGCACTTAACTCCACTTTTTACAACAATATTTTATTGATTTAACTGAAAATCTCAAGTCTGTGGATTTGCTCTCTATAATGCCAGCCAATAACTGTGCTAAAGGAAAATGAAGGAAGGGAGAGTGGCAGGGAATACCAACATTTCACTCTAAAATTTTAACCCTTTCAGGTCTTTATTCTTTTTCAAACTCTTTTGTTTCAAAAGATGGAATGAAACAAAGCCTGAAGCATTTCTTTGGCAGACCAATTGGAAACACAGATAGAGAAGAAAGGCAAACAGAGACAGCCCAATTTATGTCACAGCTCACTACATTAGAGAATGTCTAAGCCCTGAATTTTTTCTCTGTTCGTGCCAGCACTCCTTTGATGATTACTTTATCTGAAAAAGATAAGACATTATGAATTTGATTATGGCATCACTCCATGTGGTTTGACAGAGCCTCAAGCACATTGGCAAATTGCTGTCTGAGCAGTTCCATTATTATTGCATAGCATGGCTCAGAGTTAAGGACTAAGCTGTAATAAATATAGAATTAAAAAAAAAACACACAAAAACAACCACCACAACAGTCACTCTTTGCCTTTAAAGAAATTACTCTTTTAAAGTTACAGTGTCTTCCCATTACTTGCAATGTCATTCAGTAAAACATTAATAATTGCTGTCCTGAGTATTACCTGTAAACTCAAAGCAATCCCAGAGCCCAGCTCTGCAATGCTGAAATGTCATTTCTGACCACCTTTGAAGAGTTTAATCAGTACTTAAATTGCATGGGACTGACAAGGAGAACTGTTGACAGCAGTTGCTTTGAGGCTGATCATACAATTTTCAAGCTGAATGTTAGGACTGTGAAGTATTTTAAGTAGAACAGTACAGTAACTGTAATTTTAACAAGAAGAACATTTTATGTGTTTGGGTTTTTTTCTGTGCATTAGTCTGGAATTTAGGCACTTAATAGTCTCTTAGTTTAAGGACTTCAGCCTCAGTACAAAGAAAACCAACATACATTACGATTCAGGGTAGGTCATTGGAAGAGCAAACGCATACATCACTGCCACTAGAAGTTCAGAAAACTGATTATGTATCATTATTATGCCTTGAAAACACAGGGCTATAGTCAGAGAGAAGTTGAAGGAATTCTGAACCAGGACCATTTAAATTTACTTCTGATCCTTCCTTCTGTAGAGACCTAAAAGCAAAGAGCAACAAAGTTTGTGGAAGACCTTACATGTAAGTCAAAGACATCCCACCCAAAGCAGGAAGCTCTGTGTACACAGTTAATTTGACTTGTCAGTATGCAGTAATCTGTTTGGAAAACAGTGGTTTGTAGCCCTTCAGCTAGGATATGGCCATAACAGAAGCTTTGTTTTCAGCCACATCTGGGAGAGCACAAACTTCCAGGATGGAGTAGGAGCTGAGAGGAGTGGAGGAGGACGATTTTAAATAAGAGGGAAATGACTTCTTCTTCTTTTTTTTTTTTTTTAAGTTTCTTTCAGAAAAGCAGTCACTGCCTTCAGCTACCATGTTCAGTGCAAGTGCTGGTAGAAATCCAAGACTGGACACGGCCAAAGCAAGGGGGCACATCGGGGAGAGCAGCTTCATCAGTGGGAAGCAGAAAATTTAACTCATGAGTACAGGAACAACATGAAGTGAGACAGGGAAAGAGTAACTGCTCACTTCTGTTCCATGTGTGTGTAACCCAAAGGTGAAATCCTTTGTTAACTGGCAAGTAACCTTCTTATTTTGCTTCATTAAAGGCAAAGCAGAAATCTCCCACGGTATCTTGAAAGATGCCAAAATATGGTCATATATCTCAAATGGACTGGTACTCATAGACTCAGCTGATCTGAGAAGCAGTTAACAAGTAAAGCAAGAGAAGTAAGGCCAAACAAAGGAGGGAAAGAACTTATCTACTGATGGAGTGGAGATAAGCACTGCAGATGGCAGTTGCAGAGCAACCAGAAGCACATGCCTGTGTATCTATGTGTGAGACATGTGGTTACACGTATGTCCTTCACTTCTCAGGACTTAGACATGCTACTATTTCCTAAGAAGGTTCCTCCTGATTGATCCAGGTGCAAAAATGTTACAAGTGATAACAGGTCTTGGTCTGATTGTTTCCCAAAGCTTAGAGCTCATTGCATGAGACACAGGTACTGCAGCAGCCTGCGTGCAGGGTTCTGTTCCTGTTCAGTGAAGGCCTCCTCCTAGAAATCCCTTGTACCTGTGCAGCTTTCCTGGGCCTGCTTTGGCATTTCAGGGTTGCATGCCCCAAGCTCGGGCTGTCTGCAGAGCTCGCTTCCTTCTCAGCTGACATGGTGTGCATGAAGCCAAGGCAAAGAGGCCCCTCAGCTTTGATGTGCCTCACTAGGAGCCAAGAAAAGTGTATAGAGAGTATTTTAATAATTAAGAATTATGGATATGAAAGCAAAGCTATTAGCATTGCCAAGTTTGGCGATGGTCTTTGAAACAAACTCTGTCAAAATGCGTTTCTAAGAAGAAATTATGTTATAAATTATTTTTATGGAATGTTCCAAAGTTAAATGAATATTTAGGTTGCAGTTCATGAAAACCTCCCTCTTTTGAAAAAAAAAAATGTTTTCATTTTTTAGATTTCTCTTTGTCAGCATTTCTAACAGTAAAAATGACAAACTTTCATGGGTAGGTGCCAATGGAGACAGCTGTATTTTATTATTGAATACTTCTGGTGCTTAGTTTGGCACCAGTCCTGTTTATATTGCTAGTAAGATTTCATGCAAGCCTTTGCAAGGTCTTGTGTTTAAACTTAAATGTCTGATATGGTTTGTAATTGATTCCACCCAGTTCCTTCCCTCCTCCTTCTCAGTCCATTTTGTAGAAGAGAATTTATCACTGTGTGGGGAACACAGACCTTCCAGTTCTGCAAATTCAAAGAGAAAAATTCCATAGCAAGATCCTAGAAACCTCCGTTATGATTCTCTTTAGCTGCTAAGGGAATGTAACCATCCCCACTGTTCCTGCCCTTGGATTCTTATTTTTGATGTGTTTTGAATAACTAACTTTTCTCAAAAGTTAAATCAAACAAATCTATCTGCTTCCCAACTTAAAGCAAAAATCTAGCTATTGGTCTATCCCCTGTTCCCTGATTTTTTTTTCTCTTCTGCCATAAACTCTATGCTCACTATGGCTAAACCATGCTTGCATGGGTGGCAGTGAAAATGAAAAAACAACTTCATAAATATGCCTTACATAGGAAGATGGTTTGCTTTGGTGCCTTTCTGCAAAACACCGTAGGGGTGAACTTCACTTCTCTCAGGGCTCATGCAGCACAAGTCATTAAGGTCAGAGGATTTGTTTTATGGAGTGAACTTCGGAAGGGAGAAGAGGAAAGAGGGTTTGTTAAAACCCATCCACTAAAGCTCCAGCATGGTAAACAAGACATATTTGTTTGTCTTGGTCTGGTCTAAACATAACCAAATATAAACCAGAAATAAAATACTCACTGGCCGATTTAGCATGTAGCGAGCTACTCCTGATGAGTAGTTAGTCAGTGAACTGCATTTGGCCTTGCTTGCCTGTGACACAACCTCTGTGACTGCCAGCCTGATCACACCCCTTCTACCATGGCCGTGTTGTGTCGCAGAACTGCTGGCCTGAAATGCTCTTATTGGCATTTGCCAGTACAGTAAGTATTGCAACATTCATGTTTCTGGCTGGGATTTTTAGCATTTCTGCACTACAAGAGCTGACAGTGTGCCATATTTTGCAGTGTTCTGATCTTGTTCCTATCAGATCAAGCACAGAATTTCATAATATTTAAAATTAGGTATTGCTTTTGCCTTGTTTTATATCAAAACAGCTTCCATGCCTCTCAAAAACTCCTTAAAATGGGTTATTCAGCTCAGATCCCCATGTTACACTGCATTCTGTGGTGGGCCCACGTTAAAACTAAAAACTTCCTTACTTTAAATCTTGTTAGATTGAGCTGCAAGTATAGCTTAACAAATGTCTGTATAGCCATAGCTGGGATGACAATGTGTTTCTGCAGAGGAAGAAAAACTATACGGGGCTTTAAAAGTCAGTGTTTCTCTCCCACCCACCATAAAATCTGTCTAGAAACTTCTTGTAGCCATAAAACTATGAAGATAATTGCACATGGTATGTTTGTCCTTCAAGGGAAATGGAAGAATATTATATAGATCTCAATACAGAAAGGAGGTTATAATTGCATGCTACGCAGATATCATTCGTGACAGAATTACAACAAATATCATATGCCAGTAACTCAGACTAAGAGCTGCAGTGTTTAGCTAATCTCTCTCTCACGGGGTGAACAGAAGATGGTGCATCAGTAAATTGGCACCAGAGTCTAATTAGTGTTCTCATTCAGCCTACTAAGTAGGAAGAGATGGCAGAAGAAGTAGATAATATTCGACAAGCAGATCTGGATTAATATAAATTGCAGACCCAAGGATCTCTGGAGTGCAAAACAGAAGCTAAAATTTTATCCAGCTTCATCACACTAGAAGGCAAAACAGAAGTCTTAGTCTTAAAACATCTTTTGCCATCATGGGTATGTAGCTAAACGAGCCCATGTTTCCTCTAAGTGTTTATTTCACCTTCTGCTATGCAGGAAGGGGGGAAGTAAGGCTAGGGCTGGGATAATAACTTGCCCAGAAACATTTTTTTGAGCTAAAGGTCAGGTAAAGATCCAGGAGAAGCAGTTTTCAGAGGAATGCAGCTCTGAGTAAGAATTCCCACATCCAGCTCCCACTCCCATCTTGAAGGGGATGATTAGCTGAAGATTCCTGATGAGTGTAGGTGTTTGTAACAAGTCAGAGAGAGAGAGAGAAGTGATTTATTAGGTCATTTAGCCCAGTCTAGCACCACTGCGTGGATAGGTCAATACTTCAGATTTCACACAGGTCTCTTAGGCAGTGTGAAGAATACAACAGAAGCATAATGAAGTTCTCTTCCCTTGGAAGGTGGACAGCTTTGCTGTGATTCAGCATTTGTCCAACTTGCTGGACAGCATTCAAGATTCCTGCCTGTTATAAAAGCTTCTCTACAGGCCTGCCTCAAAGCAGATAAGCCTTTTGATTTTAACATTTAAGGAAAGGAATAACATGCCAATTCCTGACTGGGGGAAGATAAAACAACCATTTTGTTGGACCAAGGTATCATTTCAGACTCCTAGACTGAAGGTGCATCCAGTAGGGCCTTGACATGATACACAATTTGACAAGAAGCAGGTTTATTGATTGAACATCTGCCAGGTAAGTAGGCTTTGCTGAGAAATAACTCTGGTAAAGAGAGCTTACTTCAGTGCTAGGCAAGTCCATGCTATAATCAATTTGATTTTATGATGATCATCATTTGCATTGGATTTAGCATTCACTTAAATTGGACTTCAACTGTGATTTCGAATTTCTTCTTTAAGGGAAAAGCTGTGAGAACTGTAAAATCAGAATGTACTGAGATAAAATCTCCAGTTGGAGAAACTATAGCAAAAATCACAATTTTTCTCGCTCACAGAAAGCAGAGACCTTTTCATCATCACTCTATTGGCTGAATCCTACTGACAGTACCTCAAAGTAGAAGAAATTAGATACCACTTAATAAGAGCCTTCAAGAAAGGCTGGAAACATGTATTTGGGGCTGCTACCATATCAAGGCTATTTCTATTACTTAAAGTGAGCTGACTGGCTGCTGGTGGCAGGTGGGCACAATATGATATTTTAGTTTTTCAACAACAGAGTTTTCATAAGCCGTCAGACATACCACTTCAGTTAATAAGTCTGGCAGAGTTTTCATTAGCTTTCATCTGAATATACAAAAGGAAAAGCATTAAACTTTGATAATAAAGTCAATATCAGAAGATTGGATTGGACTAATGACTGGAAACTGGAGTACAAAAACAGAAAATAAGTATCAGCATTAAAGGCCAGATCTAAATTTCATTGATATGTGAGCACGTGGATCTACGTCTTTAAAAAAAGGAAACAGAAGTTATTTGTTTCAGCTCAGAAGCTGAACTATTACTGAAGAGGTTCAAATCACCTCCACTTGTTTCGTCTCTCACTTTCTCACTTATCTTTTTTTTCCCAGGTATTTATTTTTTAATTTGTAGGGAAAAAAAAAATGAATTAAAAGAAAAGAAAAAATACATCCACTGCAAAACTGACCTTCTGGATCAGTCTAGGTCCAGCTATTGGTAGGATTACAGAACCTTGGAAAAATAAGTCTTCTAATTATAAGACTTGTGCAATGCTGCATTTCAACGAGCCTCTGGAAGAAAATCCTGAGTTGCACATTTCAGCAGAAATGCATCTGTTGTCAGACTACCAAATGTAAGGGGTGCCATCCTTCATTCTGCATATTTAAGAAAGAGATTGCAAGAGAGAAAGACATAACAACTTTAATATCTCCCACAGAGAATACTCAGTGTCAACAAATGCTATCAGTCCAGTTCTTATTTACCCCAATGGGAAATGAAAGCAGAAGCCTTTCCCTTGGTCTTTTGGCCTTAAGATAAGGATACAGCTTTTAACAATCACTGGAGTAGCACAGCTTCAGAAGCACAAGGAAAAATAATATCTGATTTGCTTTGGGGCTTTAGCAGTTCAAAAGATTCCCAAACTGATTGTTGGGTTGTTTTTTGCTCTTTTTTATTATTATTATCCAACTTTCTTATCTCTGATTCATACAGTTCCCCACCAAAATGGCTTCTGGTAATTTTCACTTGGGTAAATGTGACAGGCGTTTCACCTTTTGTGTTATTTTCCTCACCACCTCCCCTTGTTTTCAAGAGATTTACTGCTCTACTGACATAAGTTTTCAAAATCCATGGCACACAGCACAAAAGCTATAAGGGCCCTTCATTCATTTGGCAAAACCCATTAAGATTTTGTGAGTGTTGTAGAAGTTTAACAACCCTCCCAAGGGAGGCGTTCCGCAGCAGTGATGACTCAGAAGACAACAGACGCGTTGGTTTGTTGGTAAAGATGAACGCTGTTCTTTGCTGCACAGAGGAGAAGCTCTGAAAATGCATGCTAGACTGGTTTGTTTCTTGATTTTCCCACAGACTTTCTGTGTGTCCATGAGCAAGACATGCAGCTCATTTCTGCCATTTAGTGAGACTGAGGGCAGGTAGTGCCCAGTAGATCAGAGCTGTGGCTGACAACGGCCTCATCATTCACAGCTGTGTATAGGATGTTCTACATACCTAAAAACACCAAAAGCTGATACAACTCTGACAGATGCAGCTCTGCTATGAGTGAACATCTTCAATCTGTATGCAAACTCTAGGCTAAGTTCAGCATCAACTCTGCATAGAGGAAAAATTGCTATGGAATCTAGGCCAACGAAACAGCCAGAAAAGATCCCAGCTGGAGAGCAATCCCAGCCCAGCTAACAGGGCACTGCCATTTACATCACGAGTTGAGATGTTTGGCTCAGCTCAGGTTTTCCTGTCCACAAACACAGTGGTCACATCAGCTGTGCAGGTTCAAATGAGATGTCCTGTGCTGTCAGTGTTCACCCTAGGACTTCAAACAACTTCTATTTAATAGACATTTGCAAGACAGAAAAGGCCTTGCTCAGTTTTTTCATAAAGAGCAAGAAACTAACAGCACAAAGGTAACTTTAACTTTCCTGAAGCCAGGCATTTCTGCAAAGCTGTGTTCAGCTATGTTCAGTGCCTGTATAGCTACATACTGGATTGCATGCAGAGACATTTAAACATTCCAAAGCCTCAGTGCAAGAGGCAAAATTCACTACCACCCCTAATCTTACATTTTTCTAAGACATAAGGAATACTCTCACCCTGATTTAGATGTATGGTATTTTTTTTTTAGATATCTGTCTTCTAAGTGTTTATAGAAGAATTGGTAATCTATTGGAAAGTTCCCCCAGCTATGTCCTTAGTTAAACATATAATAGGTGTTCCACCTATTAGACAGAAGACCAC
The DNA here is from genome assembly GCF_038088225.1 of Cyrtonyx montezumae. NCBI lineage: Eukaryota > Metazoa > Chordata > Aves > Galliformes > Odontophoridae > Cyrtonyx > Cyrtonyx montezumae. The sequence goes on along the minus strand of NW_027072100.1, from coordinate 11,698,543 downwards.
GTCACATTCTACTTTGAATAATCCTGCCATTAAAATGGCAAATCATGTTTTCATAGTAGTGATGGAGACTGTTTACCAGTGAGACACCCTCACCAGGTGGCCTCCCAAAGTCACCCACAGGACACAGCAGATGAGTGTGCTTTGAGGCTTTGCATCAGAGAAAGACACCACCCATGAGTGCTGAAAAGGAAAGCCCACAAGTAAACAGAACATTCAGTCCCTCACTATTGCCAGTTCTTTGGACTCTGCAAGCACAAAGATCCACTGCGAGAGAGAAGTGTGTGAAAGAGGTTCTGTGGGCTGCTGGGAGTTATTGCTTCCATGCCACCCACTGTACTAACTCATAAAAACAGAAAAGATGCATTTCCTATATGTAATGGTGGTTGTTCTCTATGCATTTCCTTTATGTAATGGTGGTTGAATACTGGTACCCAAATGTCCATCCCTCTTCCATGGCGTTCTGTCTTAAATTATAGCCATTTGATGTAAATTTCCAGCCCCAGCAATTGCTGGATAATTTCTGTGTTTAATAGAAAGTGTGGTAGGAATATTCCTCTTGGGGTGAATCAATATCAACTTATGCCAAGAAAGAGGGGATTTTACAGTACACAGTTACTCTGGGTTTTGTATTTTTGTTTGCCTAATAGAGAGTCATTAATTCTGTGGGCGATACAAATATTAAGTGCAGATGCATGTGGTAGGTGGGTGGCAGAGACAGTCACTGATTATAACGTGGACATTATGATGAAATTTGAAATCCATTGCAGTGAACACTGGACTGTGCACATAGCTTAATAACAGTCTTTGGAATAGTTTCTTATAATGAGTGTAGCAGAACAGGTAAGTGTGGGGAATGAAGATCTCCACTCAGACAAGGTTGGTGTGTAGGACAACCAGAGGCTGACCAATCCAGTGCATTATTCCACGCAGGTATGAAATGCACAAATTCTGCTTATTTGTTTACAGAGAACTGCTAAAAACTTTGCAGGGCAGTAGAAGACTGCCACCCAACATATGCTTCTGGAGTAATGGCCTACAAAGATTAGGGGGTGAATAAAAATTGTGACAGTTTCTCTCCACTTGACTGCTCTCAAGATATTTATCTTTTTGTGATGGCCACTTGAACTAAAGTGCACTGAAACTCTGCTGAACTCAGAAGAAAGATCTTCAGTATGATGGACATTAACATCTGATCCAGAGATAATTTGATGACATCACATCTTGAGACCACTTGTGGTTCTGAAGTCCCCATTTTGCTGTTTTGTTACAAGTTTCTAAGCTTGCCTGTCTTCTATTTATTTATTTTTTTACTGTCGGGTCATTCAGGGCTTTGTTGCTGCAATAGTAGAATCAGGGAAGCATCATTAAAAAAAAAAAAAAAAAAGCTCAAGAAAGAACTGTTTTGCCATTCCTGGAATTCAGCAGTACGTTTTCTGACCTGAACTCCAGATCTATACCATCTTCGAATGGTAAGGTGAAGACAAGCATGAAGTGCATGCACTGAGTCGTGTGAACGATTGAAGTCACTTGGACAGCAGCATGGAGAATGGCAATTTTAAGAATTTCTCCTTTGGAAACCAAAAATGAGACGAAGCCATCTGTTCCAGAGAGAACATTTCTGTGGAATGTGGAACGCTCCTATGGAAGTTTCTGTTGCACGGAAAACCCAAATGTTGCTAACCCTTCTGAGAACCACTAATTAACTCCAATTTCTACTACTTTTGGCAGATGTTCAGGGTGCTCAGCAACTCTCGAGGATTTTACCGTGAATCTCACCAGAACGGAGCATCTAATTTAACCCAAACAAAATTAATTTGCTGTGTTGAATCTGTGGCAGCAACCGTCTCACGAGAGAGAATCAAACCCATAGAAGAATAGCTACAGTGCAGAACTTGGGTATCCTCAGGACACAACGACCAAATGAGGATACAGAGTGCAGGATCTGCAGATTAAAATGTTTAATTTTTCAGTAAGTACTCAGGTACGTGCAGTACCTGTGAACCTCATATTGGAAGTTTTAATTCATTCTGAATCGGAATTTGAGTGACTGCTTCAATACAGTTGTTGAAGATACTGACAAAAGGCTAAAGCTGGCACCAGTGGCATTTGCAATGGATCACAGTTATTGATTTCTGTAACTCAAACGCTGGATTATTTTGTAAATCCAGATGACTTTCTGTAGGAAAAATTTTGAAGTGGGACACCTGCTCTGCTATATCTTCTTCCTAAACCTGTAGCATTTGTGTCTGAGAACAGTAAATTCTATTTGTCTCTGCCACCTGCAAAGGAGGCTCTGTTACCCAACACACAGCATTGATGTGAGGCTCCAAGAGCACATAAAAGCACAACTTGATGTGTGCTAGAGAAATCTTCAGAAATCCATAGAGACAGAACCATATCCTGATACTCTTTTCCTTGTTCTGTGTACAGAGGGCCTTGAGTGTGAGCAGGACCAGGATTGTCTAGCAGAAAGTTACAAATGGCTGCATGAGCACTTGTAATTAATGAACTGGTGGCCTGACAATGGAAATACCAGCTGCTAAAACTCTGTACAACAAAATGAAGCTAAGCAACTGGAAAATCACTACCAGCACAGTGCCTTTATGTGGCATCCCAGCTAAAGAAATGCATACAATTTAAGAAGAAACACAAAATGAAATATGTAAATAAAAAGTGTGTTATATACATTTTTGCTATCAGTATTTCTCGTGTAGTAAATGTTGTTTAATTACTACGCTAAGTTTAATTGTGTTAGTAACAGTGTAAGAAATGGCTTCAAAGCAGTGAAGAACAATAATGTGTTAAGGCTGATCAAACTCTTTCCAGAGAAGAAAGTCCAAAGACTGAACTCTATGCCAATGTTAATATCAGAACTCCATATTTCCCAGTCTTCCATTTCTGTTATTTCTGAATAGATCAATTTGAAATGTGAGTTTAATATTTTAGCTAAATTAAAGTTAGAAGTTTTAGTTATTAAAATTACTTCTATTAGCTTTATGCACTATGGTTCCAGTTTAAGCAAATGAATTAAGTGTGTGCTTAAGCCCATTTCTGTTGCACTGAGCTGTTAAGCACTTTCCCTGAAGGCCTTGAGAAGCCGTAAGAATGTCAGCATATGCAAAATCTGGGGATACACTTAACTGCATAGTGGTACAACACCAAATTTGAGAATAATTTTGGACCCAGACTCCACTTTGTAGGAACAAACAAGCGACTTCATGGCTTGTTGTGATTTTTCTCTCTATCACATAGAAAAAAATATAGTTGGTAAAGAAAAGAATAATTACAAGTCCTTTCCAAGTATTTATGGAAAGGTAAATTCTAGGGATGATTAATGAGGTGGTAGCAGAAGCAAACAGACTCCAGAGCAAGGCAGAGAAAAACCCCCACAAGCACTAGATCAATCCATCCTCTGTCAGTGCATAATAAACACTGTGGTCTTCCAGCCTATAATTCACCAGATTCAATATTAGGTCATTTAAGAATCCCTGTGTGACACAAATAGAAAAGCAAGTTAGCAGCAGAAATATAATGATTAATTTTACATGTAGCAGAGAGATGTGCATGCCTGTTCAGCTCCTCAGACGCCCCCTGACAGATGATTTTTTCTTTTTGTTTTGGTTTTTTTTTCTTTTTAGTCTACAATTGACACAGTGTTCCTGATTACTTGAAATGAGGTTGTCAGGGTGAATGAATATCACTTATGAGGAGGCTTGACTGCCAGTGGACATTAAAGCAGCAGCAATGCTGTCCTGCAAAAATGAATGAAATTAGCAGCTCCCTTTGTATTGGTGCAGGGCAATATATATATAAACAAATGGGAAAACATGAAGCTAAATGATCACTGATAGCAGCACAAAGACTGCTACCATCCCAGCATCTACATATTTATTAGTTGCTGTGATATAGCCAAATACTAGAACCTAAATTAAAATGAGATTTGAGACACAATTGAGAATAGGTAGGCTGAATTAAATGCATGTGCTGCTGGTTGCTCCCCTTCAGCTGGAAGAATGATAATTGAGTACACACGTTTCGATAAATACGTAGTGATGGTACAATTAGGAATTGAAATAGCTGTCGAGTCATAGGACTAATTAGCAGCTTTATGACTGATAAGTGAAAGAAAATGTTATATAACTTATGGAACTGCTTTATCTAATCACATAATCTCCATGAGCATCTTCAGAAACAACTTGGGAATAGCAGCAGTAGACCCAGTCCTGCACCTAGTCACAGAGAACAGGGAACATTTTAACAATTGGTAATATAAGATCCTCACATTTTTTAAACAAGCCAATATTCAAATGTCCTCTTTGTCCTAAGAATTATTTGTAACAACTGTGGTGTAAGCTGACCACAACCAAATGAGGAAATACTTCCATCAGACTGTTTGAATAATGTAAATGTTCATGTGAATGACATCTTTGCAGTGATTCCTGCGAGGTTCCTAATTAGTTCTTTCCAGACTGGTATTTATGAGAAATGATTTGGAGCAGTGAACGTTTAAGTTCACAAAAGAAAATGGAATTTTGTAATCTTAACTTTATGGGGAGCATCCAGCACATCCAATATCCTTATTTCACTGCTCAGGATGGGGGGACTGGATAGCTTAAAAGGAGACCCCATGTCTGATGGGGTGCCTTATAGCACTGGGTCGGTTAGGGGTGTTGGAGCCTGGCAAAAAGAGGAACCTTCCTCTGGAACTTGTGGTGCTGCGCAAACTGCTTACAGCTTTCTGCCCCTTCCTGCAGAGATTTCTGCAGACTCGTTGGCCTCAGGGAGCTTTTCCCAGTGATGGAGCAGGGCTCTGGGCTGTGAGTTCACTCGGCACCTGCTCTCTGGCAGAGAAAATGGTTTCTGGGCAGAAGTTCAGACAGGTTCCTATGTGACTGAACTGCATTCAATTCTTGAAAAGGCTTGAAAGACAGAAAAGCACACGTCCTAATCTATCAAAGCTACTGATTAGCCAGATGAAAATATGTGGCAAAAGGACATTTTCTTTTAAGGAAGTAATTGCATAGCTTTGGAGAAATGGCTGCCATTCACTGTGGAAGACAATGAGCAAAGGGTCACCAAGACACAGCATCAGAGAGCACACCATGTGGACTTTCAGGCAAGCTACTCACTAGCAACTGCTCCACATAGTCTTAAACCAAGCTATCATGACTAATAATGCAATAATTTGAACTGCAGTAACTGCAGCATCATTGTCAATAGTGGAGCAGCCTCTAATAATGTTCTGTAATTCCAGGGGGAGAACTGTCTGGTTCTTGCCTGCAGTTTTGTTCTGCAGGGAAAAGACATGGAGCAGCAGAAAGCTACCCACAGAATCACATCACCAGGGTGAACAATTCTCTGTGGTGCTGAGCAGGTTCACCTCATGTTAAACATGGCTGTTATTTTGCTTGTTGTCATCTCATCCTGTGACAGGTTATTCATTATTGAGCTGGGTGTGCTGGCAACTCTTTAAAATGCCATTGTGTTCCCTTTGCTTTGGACTTAAATTAGAGGAAGTTTAAAGCAGACTGCTATCTCTGAAAGTTATATCTTCTGTAAGTGCAGCATCTCAATGCCTTCCAAAAGAGCTGAGATCTATGGGAAAACAGAAAGAGCTGAAGAGACTGGAAGGTGTGAGACCATGGGGGGCATGGGGAAACAACAGCAGCAAATGGAAAGAAGGATGGGCTGGGCATCCCTGAACCCTAAATAGGAACGCCTCTACAGACTCTCACTAGTAAAAAAGGTCTCAAAGATTTCTAAGTACTGCTGTGAAGGAGAGAATGGTAAAACAAGCTCTCACACATCCTCCCTGTGGGGTCAGTGGAAGCCACGACCTTCTTTGTGAACAGATAACTGGTGAACTGCTTCAGCTTCCCAGCTGACAGGATTCTGTCTTCTTTGGGTCACATTCTTGCGTTTTAAATGGACAACAAAATCTTTGCCTGATGAAGCAATACAGTATATGCAATTAATACTGTAATTACTACTACTGTGTACTAAGGGTAGATAATTTATCTCAGAAAACATAAAGGAAGCATAAGGAGCCTGAATAGTCTTTCTCTTTTGACTCAATGTTATTCCTCTCTCTGATCAGAAAACCTTTCACTGAGGTTGTGTCAGATAGGTATCCATCTGGTTTTAAGACTTTTATGAAGGTGGAGAACCTGATTCCAATTTAAATCTGAGCTTATCATTTCCAGAGGAGCCCTACATTCCCCCAAAGCATGCTTGCTTTAATTTATAATCTTTACCTTGCATTATAAAATAAATGCCAGAATGATGGAGAGTGGCCTTTCTAGGTCAAACAATTGTAGAGAAGTCAGGGAGAGGCTGGAGGGGAAATGCCTTTTCAATCAGGCAAGTTCACTAATGATTTATAAAATGTCTTAATTTCTTCAGCACAGTCTACAAGCATCCTTTCATGAATCAGACAGGGCAAATAACTCAGTATAATACTTCAGAATTAGCAACTTGCTGAAATAACCAGACTATAATCTTCCTAGTCATGGGTTAGAATTTTTGAGGTCTCATCAGCACACCACAGCTTCTTTCTTTAAGTGTTTTGTGTAACTGCAGGCTTATCTTCAAAGAGCAGATGTATGAACTATCATTTTTGATTAAAGCTATCCAGTTGGAATAAAAAAAAAAATTCATCTGTTCACTGCAGTTAGAATCATCTATTTTAAATGCATTTACATATTCCCTTAGCTGTCCAACTATTTTTTCCCCACTTTCTCTTCTTTTTGCAGCTTGGATTCTTGCCACATTTATATTTTGCACTAACTACTCAGGGTCCTAATTAGCAGAAATGGGATGTCAGCAGGGTACCAGCCAGCAAGGGAGGCTTTTTTGTTTCATTGGGAAGAAGATGTGCAGCATGCGGCGTGGATCAAAATCTTTGCATCCCATGCAGAGAACAGCATGACACGAATTGAAGAGCAAGGTAAATGGGAGAATTTGGGCATCTCGGAAATTTGTGAATTGGCAAAAGCTGCTGATTCACACGCTTCAGCTATAGGCAAAACGAAGGAGCAATACTGTAAATTAATCCAACATTTAGTATTTGAGTATGTGATGATACTCAAAAAGAATCTGCAGTTCTGGTTTCTGAGCCCATGGCTGTTTCAATGTAAGGCTTGAGATGTACAAGTGACAGCAGGTATTGTGAAGTCTCACATCAGGTACCTGGCCCCCAAGAGAACTCCAGAGCCCTTCAAAACATATAGGCTGTCTACAGAGCACAAGGAGAACTAAATGCCTCAGATAAAGGCCAAAATGAGAGAAGAGAGCTGAGCTAGCACAAGCATTAGCAAGTGGCAACAAGAGATGTGTCTCATACCACTCCCCTTTCAAAGACTGTCCCCTTCTCAGAGTCGCCATACACCTCCACCACCCAGAAACCACAGCTCATGCAAAGATGGAGGCAAGCTCAATCTCCCCTACTGTGGATGTCTCTAGAAGATAACTGGGAGCCAATGGTTTAATGGAAAGAAATAGACATAGACAGCAGAATAGAAATAGACAATTGAACTCACAGTGCTTATTCCAATGTCTATTTCTTGGCTTTTTTCTGCAAGTGTTTCTGTCATCCAGCCAACCTGGGGCTTTCCTGCTTCTTGTTTATGACATTCTATTTTTTAAGACAGTTGAAGAATTAACAAGTAGGTCATGCAGAATTCTGAAATATCAGACTACAGATCCTTGGTCATGGGAGTAGAAGTTGCTTTTTCAGTGGTATAAGTGGAAGGTATTTGTCAAAATCATCCATACTCAGTGGATAATTTCTTTAGCAGAGACTGTTGTCACAGGACAAGAAGAAATGGTTTCAAACTAAAAGAGAGGAGATTTAGACTGGATAGAAGGAAAGAGCTTTCTACAGTACGGGCAGTGAAGCTCTGGCACAGGCTGCCCAGAGAGGTGGTGGTGCCCCATCCCAGAGATGCTCGAGGTCAGGGGATGTGGCTCTGCGCACTGCTGGAGCTGTGGGTGTCCTTGTGCACTGCAGGGGACTGAGAGCAGATGGCCTTAAAAGTCCCTTCCAACACAAACCACTCTGTGATCCTATGAAAACAGAATGGCTTTAACCATTGGTGGTTTTAGTGGAATTTGCTCACATACTGTCAAAGGGAAATCTGATCCCTAGAATTACAAAACGGTCCTTTGAAGTCACAAATGTGGTACAGTCAATGATTTTCCAAAGGAATGTTCAGTGCTGTTCACTAATGAAACATGAGTTATGATAATGGCTGATAATGATAATTATTAATATGCTAACTATACATCCAGTATTAAAATCTTATCTAAGCACTGTAAGGCACTAAAAGGTGTCAGACTGTGTGGATGAGGCTTTAATCTGTGGTGAACGATTTTTACCATAGATCCAAGAGTAAAGGAAGAGAAGGCAGGGCTCTGCTGACAATAAATACAGTGAAAATGGAGAACATTATTTCTTCGCTTTTAAATAGTTTCACTTGTGCTTCAAATTCTCTCGTATTCACTTTTTTTATTGTTTAACTTCAGAGCTTATGAAGTTACACGTTTCCTCTGTCTTTTGCTGTTAGACAAACTGCATCTGTTTGGAAGGTGACATAGAAAGTCTAAAGGAATGGCAACACACTTTGCACTCACTCTTCATGTATGTGCAGAGATAAATATGTGAAAAGAATGAAAAATGAAAAAAAAAGTTAAAAAGATACTCAAACCCCGAGGTTTCTGAGTCTGAAAGAAAACCTGGAAATTAAAAAAATGAAAAAGGAGATGCCCTAGTTTTGAAAATGTGGCCTTTTTCCAGTTCCATGGGTAGAACTGCCACAAGTGCTGTTCCACCTTTGTAAGCTGGTCTGCCCTTTGAGTCAGGACAACGCAACACAGGAGGCAGCTCTGCCTGTACCCTGTGCAAGGGTAACAGTTACACAGAGCACAGAAGAGTGGAGAATCAGCAGTGTGGGTCAAAACTACAAAACAATTTAATATGGAAGCCACAAAGATTTAACTAAGTACTGTAAAGGACTTTAAAGCCAAGGTTTACCTGGAAGGTGCTACTAGGCCCAGATTCTGCGCTCTCTTTATGACTTTCCTCACTGTGACTCTGGTTGAGAATTTTTCTTCTAATTAATAAGCATTAATATTCTGATCAACTCAGAACTCTTAGGCAGTTGTCTTTATCTGCCTGTGGAATGTGGTGATTTGTTCACAGCACTGAATAATCTCAGCCAACCTCCCTGTTTTCTGAGTGCTTGGTAGGAGGTTAGATACTATTATGCTGTCATTACTCTGCATTACAGCAAAGCTGAAATCTCTTGTGACTTTCTTCATGGAAAAGTTAGTGTTTGGCAGGGGAAGCATCTTTGGCAGTGTGAGATAATCCTATGAATGAGTGACGAGCTAGGCAGAGTGAAGACAAAGCCAAACAGAGACTGCAGACTCTACTCACCTCTAAGCTAGAGAATAAATATTAAAATCAACACTTAGAAAAATGAAATGATGAAATAATTCATTATTTTGTGACTTGAAATGATGGCAGCTTCTGAAAGGCCACCTATGGAAAGGTACAGTGGAACCCGTGGAGGTGAAATATGGGCTGCAATGCTGTAGGGGTAGCTTTGACCAGAAAGAGAGCAAGAAGAAGTTGCTATGGATAAACAACTGCTATTTTCCTTGGTCATGATAGTTTCTTCCAGGAAGAAGAAATCACTGGACACAATGAATCAAGAGCACTGACACTTCATTCTGCCTACTGCTATTCCTGAGCAAAGAGTTATTTCAGTTAGTGTCCCCCTGTAGGCAAACTGCATAGCTCGAGAAAGAGAAGACAGTCCTGTGTCCCATTTTTTTAATTTATTTTTGGTAGAAGTAAAGCCCATCCACCACAATTCTGCAAGGTGCTTTGTACTCCCCACCCTGACTTGTACCAGAACAACTTAAATCAATATTTTAAAAGTATTTCTGGTCTCTGCAGTGCTGTTCTCCCCCAAAGGCCTTTGTCTCCTGCTCCAGGGTATGCATAACTTCTATCAGCATCACTGTACTTTTATCTTGCAGCAGGAAGACGGGGCCCTGCAGCATCACAAGCACTGGGCCTATGGAATGACGTGACCAAAGCAAAGACTGAGTCTGGAAGCTGCTGTTCCCCTTATCCATTGCACAAATCTTGGGTGCCAAGAGGTTGTATACAGAATTATCTGTACGTTTTAACTTTCTACCTCAAGAATTCATCTAATTAGCCCGACACGATGTTAGCACATTAACCACACTCCAGCAGACTGAGAGTATTTATTACCGAGAGAACTCCTACTAGAAACCTTGGAATTTTTACAATACATTTTTGTCTTTACTTTTTGGAGCAACAATAATGTAATACCACACTCCCTCCCCAGATAGCTGCAGGGTCCCTTTTAATGAATAGGAACAAACAAACTATCCAGCTAAGCCCAGAAAAATGACCCCTATCAAAAACAGAATCAAACAATACCCTGAAAAGATCTACATATACAAAGAACAAACTTTTCTTGTTCTTCCAAAGATTAGCACAGTAGGTATTTGGCATTCAACAACTTCTGCACAACATAAATTATTTTGTGTTTGAAGAGGTTTTCTTTAGCATTATTGTTGCAGTTATTTTACAAAAATGAAAGAGAAAAGAAAGTTTTAGAAAACAACTCGGAAATATTATTCTAGGTACATTCTCTACAGCCAGGACTCCTCTACTCTGCTCCAATGACAATTTGGGAAGTCTGCTGTGTTTTAAACATAGAACATTTTTTTCAAATCTCCTGACCAGCAACTACCAGCTCCTGTTCAGCATTCACAGCTCAAGCAACAACAGTGGTATTTTCCAGCTCTCCACAGAACAGTATCTGTGACTGCAGTGCTGCACTGGGCATGGAAGATACTTATCCTGAGCTCACAGAGAATGGACACAGATGTACAAAAATGATGGGTCCAAGTGGAGACACAAAAGTGCTTATCTCACACTGAATGCCATAACTTTGGGATCTTCTATTAAGCCTAGAGAGGGGAATGACTCAGAAAACGGCTCCATCTCCCTCGTGGTCCAGTGGGACCTTTCTACTGGTCCACTTCTTTCACAGGAGGGAAGACTGTAAAGGAAACTGAGCATCTGGCAACAAGGCATTCCAGCGGTGCCCTCCAACTCCTACCTCTCCTGCTGGCAGGGTCCACCTTGCACTGACCCACCCCACTCCAGCAGTCAGGCTGCCCAAATCAAAGCAGCCTGAGATGAAGTGATTCTCTGTGCTTTGCATCCATAAAACACTTCCAGCAAAAGCCATGAAAGCAGGCAGAGCCACTGGGCTGCACTTCTTTCTCAGTTAAATTGGAATTACTTATTAAGATTATCTGTTTCCTATGGCAGGTATTGCCTGATACTGGGGCACAGCACTGACCTTCTTTAGGGTATCAGTGTACTGCAACAAGTCAAGACCAGCCATGCATGCATGACTGAGTGTATAGATCCCAGTGCTGCTGTCACTGATTATAACCTTTAGGTCTAGTAGCACATTGATTTCTGAGTACTGGCTACCTCTCAGGGAAAATGTCAGGTCTTCTAGGCACCTGTGCTTTTAAGCACACATTTAAAAGCATAAAAAGCAGTGGGCCTTCGCAGTTGTGCGTCAGAAACTAGAAGAGTATGAAGACGCCAGCACTGCCTGTGCAGGCTGTCCATGATGGTGCTTCTTCTGCAAAGTGTAACGTTCCTTCAGTCAGAATGATGGGATGTGAAGTGAAAATGCTGCTCATCCTCTTCGAGGATGGAGCTTCAAAGCAACTATCAGGAGTTATCCAAGTACTTGTTAATGGGAAGTGCAGTCTCCCCATCAGCCGCTTCCAACAGAAGGGTTTGATTTTGCTTTGTTTTACTTATTATTATTTTCAATAGGAAATGTGAAATGACACTACTCTCAGCTTGGATCCAAACGATCCCAGCACTTCCTGTGAGGGCACCTTCCTCTGTACATGGGTCGTATCACAGCAGTCCGTCTTGAAGCAGCTGCTCCCATTCCGGTCACCACTTTGATCCATCAGAGCCTGGGATTTTTAATCACGTCGTGAAGATTACATTGCTCATGGGTGTTCCAAAAATGAAAATGAGTAATGGGATGAGTGTGTCTCGGGACTGAGGTGGGGGGTTATTCTGTAGAGGGTTTATTGATTTGAAGCAAGTCCAAATATGAGTCATTATGTAGAAAAGTTACGTGCAGATTCTTATTTGCAATCTTGCAACGTGCCAAGGTCCCCAGAGTGCTGCAAATAAAATTGTAGCGAGTTCATTCTGCACAGCTCTGATAAGAAATCACCATGGGGTTGTACAGATGTTGAGGGCACGGCCCCTGGCTGAGCAGTTGGGAAGCTACGGCAGTGACCCAAGGAGCCTGCGGGCAGCATGGGCAGGGATCAGAGAGCAGGGGCAGAGTGTGGGGGACAATGGGCTGGGAGCAGGGAGCTGGGGGCAATGGGCAGAGGCAGTTCGGGGTGAGTTAAGGGGCAGCGGGCAGAGAAGCAGTGCCGCCTCCTGACAGCTCGGGTCACTGCAGGGAGAGCCTGGGAAGGAGTGCTGGCTGCGTCGGGAGAGATGAGAGAGACGGGTGGGAGGAAGGCCTAACCTGAGGTCATCCTTAGACAGTCTACGGAGATAACTGAAGAGTGGTAATAAGAGCCAGTTAATTATCCTAAGTGTTTTTATTGTTTACTCCCTGCCTCTGTGCTAAGAGTAACTCAATGGTTTTTTATTCTCTGTCAGCATTTTTCCCTCTTTACTCCCTCCAAGACATGAGGCAAACTAAGTCGTGGCAACCCCTCCCTGGTCAGTGCAAACAAATTGCCAAAGCAAGTTAGTTTAGAGGAACCGTTAAGCACTTTCCCATGTCCATCCTGCCACGACTAATGGTACTGCGGCATAGAATCTAACTTCCTACTTTTGAGGTTCAACCCATGCCCATGGGTTCGAAGCTTCTCCTCTTGGGATTTCCTTAGCACAGAACATATGCCTACACACACACACACACACACACACACACACACACACACACACACACAGCTCACTCTGTGACTCGACATTCTGTCCAAACCCTCTGTCTGAACACGGCTGAAGCAAGGAGGGAAGGAGCTCCATGCCTTTGTCTGGCTTGAATCTGGTTGCCGATACACAAAGGCCTACAGTTCCTGAAGACTGAAAGCCAAAAGTGAGAGAGTAAAAATTTGTTCCTGGCTTATTTTTATTCACTTTCCAGCCTATTAATTATTTCTCTGCCTCAGCTACTGTCAGGCTCCAAGTCATAAGGTTGTTGGAAAGAGAAATTATGAGAAAGAGATGCGTGTGAGGCGGCATCTTGCTTTGAAATCTGCAGATGCCGCATTTTCTTCTTAATGCTGCAGTGGTGCATAGACTGCTGTTGCTTTGCAGTCAGCTGCAAAGACCCTTTTGGATGTTGAAAATACTCTGCATCTGTTTCAGTAATGCTTCAGCTTTTTTTTTTTTTTTTTTGCTTAGTTACCAGAGCACATTTCTCAACGTATGTCTTTTTCTTATTAACACGAGGAACTTTCATGTGAGTTTTAGTGCCCAATTGTCCAATGCAATTAGAACTGCCAAAAACAATAACCCAGGAAATGTCATTCTCCACAACGTTTTAGTACTGGCTGACTTGGTGGAATCCCAGCAGTGAGCTGTGAGCAATGATATATGAAGTGAAAAATGATTGCCCTCCCTCGCAAGCCTCTCCACACACTGCACTGACTTCCTGCTTGCAATCCGTACTGAGGTCATGGGTTTTGCTGTCAGACCGAGCTTGGAAATAGATGATGGCTGCATGTCTGCCAGGTGTTTTTGCTACCACTGTGGTCAGATAGATAGCAGTTTACCATCTCAGAAGTTCTCCTCATTGCAGTTTTACTTTCAACTCAAAACTTCCATTGACTACTACAAAAAGACTGGCTGGAGGCCCACGTTCCAGGATAACTTGCCCTGCATTTGTGTTTCCTACGCTCATGCTGTAAGGAAATAGTTATGTACCTAGTCACAGCATATCATGTAGAGCAACCCTGAAAACAGTCTCAAAGGCCATATTCCAGGGGAGGTAGATGGACTATAACAAAGTTTTTCTGACGGTTGGAAAGTTTGTGAGTAACATGAAAGTGTGCTTGGAACAGAAAATAATGCATTTTGCTGTAGTATGGATATGTAGTAAGTGGTCCTCATGAAAGTTATTCATGTGGAAAAAATAAAGAATGATTGCAAGGTAGGCAAGTAGAGTTCATAACAAGCCATAGCAGGCTTTCAGCAATGGCTTTTACAGCTTTTCACTACTTTGATGCCATTTTTGCATTCAGAGGTTAGAATATAATGGGATGTGCAGATGCATAGATATTTTCCCTTCTTTTGACTGACTGATTTGAAGAATAGGAACCACAGGCTCTGTGCCACAATTGGGAAAGGCAATTCTAGCTTTCATGAGAAGTTGCTTAAATTATTAGTTTCAGCAGTAAAATGTTGGCTATATTTATGTTTATAGAAGAGAAAGTTGGGTATAAACTTTCCAGCAACTGCACAGACTCTCCAAAGTTTTTTTCTTTCCTCTAACACGGCTATAATATTTGCTAGATGTGCAGAGGGTTTATTTTTCACTCTTAAAATTGCACAAGAAGGTCACCAGTTGAGCTAGTCTTTCCATATGGAATTAAGCAGAAGCAGATTAGTAGTTAGAGAAAGAAATTCTCATGGGAGTCTTCTCTGGATCTCTATGTTTTGTTATTTTAATATTTGAAGCTCACTCTGAGTATCCAGTTTAGCTGGAAAGAAGTCACATACATGATGGCATTTTCAAGTTTGTGCCTTTTATTTCACTTGTTTTTGGATACCATAATCATGTTTTTTCAAAGGTCACTGTGATGAAAGCTGTATCTGTAGGTCACAAGAAATACTGAAGACACAGTCACACAGGGTAGAAAAATATGACTTGCATAACCCTTCACCTCTATTTCTTTTTGGTGTTTCTATTGGTTTTGCAGAAGAAAACAAAGGAAATTCTATTGTCTTGAGTTTGCCTGTGCAAAATAAATCAACTTTAAGTCATGGTTCCCTCCCTCTCTAATAAGAACCAACTAGGTCCTGCAGCAGCAAGAAGGCTTTGGTGCTGTTAACCCTTCTGTGGCTCATGCATGCTCAGTCCTCTAAGTCTCCATTTCCTAGTCACATAAATATTTCCAATATTGACACATCAGAAATGGAAGCTGGTTAGCATTGCATGGTAGGAAGAAATGTCATCTAAGGGTATAATAAAGAAGTAAATTTATACCCTCTCAAATGCTGTGATTAGATTAAAATTCAAGGTAAGATTTGAGTCTACGAAAACCACTGATATATTAAAAAAATATATTCTAAACTATGTTCTATGGCAAACATTTTCGGGCATGGCTGAAGCAGGAAACCTAAGACACCACAGCCACAGACTCTGCTCAAGATGATTCCAGGTAACACCTAATGCCACAATGATATTGTTATACAGGACCACATGAATTTGACAACTTGTTCGCTGTAGACATCACAACTTTCTCAGAGAAGTATCACCCATAGTACAATGGCACAGCTGATAATGTAGAATTCAGTACTCTTGGTAACCTGCAAATTTCCAATGGAAGCCAAAATCTCATATATGGAACTTCAGCAGAACACCAGGCATTCTACTGACAGGAAACATATGCACAGACCATAACCTGCACCCACCATATGAGATAGCCTTTTTTCTTTTTGGTGTAGCATATTTATTGACAGTAAATCCAACTGCAAAAGTGAGACCAGTGGAAATTTGAGCCCATTTGTATTTGGGGCAGGAGATCTGGAGGCAGATGACATGGAAAACATCAAGGTATTCAATGCCTTAATTTCCTCTGTCTTTAGTGGTAAAGTTTGCATCAGGCCTCTGTGGCCAGTGGAAAAATCCTGAGCAGAGAAGATTTACCCTGGTTAGAGGAGGATCGAGTTAGGCTACATTTATTCATGCACTTGTGCATACACAAGTCCAGGGAACCTAATGGCACACAGCAATAAGAGCCAGGGAAGCTGGTTGATGTCATTGCCAGGTCACACTTAATTATGGCTGAAAGGTAATAGCAATCAGGGGGTATTCCTCAGGACAGGGAAAAATAAAAATCAGATTTCAATTCAGCCTCCAAAGAAAGGCAAGAAGGAGAATCCTGAGAACTACAGGCCTCACCTTGGTCTTGGGAAAGTGATGGAGCAAATAATCCTGGAAACAATTTCCAATGCTATGAGGGACATGAAAGTGATTAGATACAGTCAGTGTAGATTTATGAAGGGGAAATCATGCCTGACCAACATAATAGCCTTCTATGATGAGAAGACTGGCCAGGTGGATGAGAGGAGAGCAGTGGATGTTATTTATCTCAACAATAGTAAGGCTTTCAGTGCTGTTTCCCATGACAACCTCATAGAGAAAGAGATGAAATACAGGCTATATTCACCATACTTATAGAAGAATGCCATGAAGAAAAGGTATTAGTACTATCTGCACCTTCTTTTTAGTAGCTGGGAGAAGATACGAAAATTTTGTAAAATTCTTGCATAGGGCAAGTAACTTGTTGACATGGCTGAATGAAAATATAACTTGTTATTATTACTTCATCATTATTAACATAATAGCAAAATGCAGTGAATTAGAGTGGGTGTCTAAGATGATGGTTTTGGAAGAGTTCAGTATGGGTAGTCACATAATTTACCCAGCATTTCAGATGATGTAGGCACGCACTTATTGTCAGTACTGACATTAGTCTGCAAGCTCATCTCCATCTCTTGCCTCTCTGGCTTCCCAGTCCAGTTTGCACAGGGAAGGGGAAGATACTTGAGAATGAGCCTGACTTCAGAAGCGGCTGATGTCTGTCTACCTGAGAGCAGGAGCAGCAGGCTGAAAATAGCAGATAGCTTAGGAGTGACTGGGCCTGAATCCTGTAAGGAGAAAAGCCAAGATCTTGCCAGGACTGAATACTGACAGTGATAGCTACATAAGAAGATAGGGCTGAGTCCCTCAGAAAGACATTATATTGCCTTCCAAACTCTAGGATGAGTTTGCCCTGGGGCTGTGAAGTGAGTGTAATACTTATATGGGCTGCATCCGCTAAAGGCATTGTGCATAATATGCTGCTGCCTATTATTCCTGGGGAGGTAATCATTCTTCATGTAGACATCTAGAGAATTTTGAAAAAAAGGGTGAGAGCAGTTCTCCCCATGCCTTGGCAGCACAGGCAGGTTTCTTACTGGCACTTCATCAACCACAACAAAACGAAACTTCCTATTATGCCCCTCAGAGAAAGACAAATGACCAAATATATATTCTCTCTGGTCCAAATTGTGAGACCATTTAACATGGATTGCATGCAGGCTGAGCAGAGAGCTGCAAAGCAAACCAGATACTTCCACCACCTCTCCCATAAGCAATCAGACCTGCAGTTCCCAGATGCCCCCTCCTATTCTGCCCTTTGAAAGGGAGGCTTGCAGCAGAAGAGTAACATTTTTAATCAGAGACTTTCAAGAATCCTTCTGGTATCTCTGCCAAAGCCCTGTCTGTTTTTTTTTCTTTTGCTTGCTGTCTCCTTCCCTCTTTCTTCCTTTTCCCACTCACATATTGTTTACTCAGAATATGACCTGATTACAGTTTGTGTTTATCTGAAGGACCACCAGTCCACCAGTTCAGTTGGAATTAGGATGGACAAAACACCTCGTTAGAGAGAAAGAGATTGCCAGTGCTGTTACAGATATCAGCAGAATCCACTGGGGAAGGTAACAGAGAAAAGGCAGCACCTCCTTGAGCCTTGAATCTAAATGGTGTCATTGCAGGCCTGGAGTATGGGTAATGTTTTAGCCAAAGTTAGTCTCTCCTTTAACTATTAAACTCAGGGCTGTTTTATTTTCCTGGTCTGATCTTGCTCACACTGAAGGAAGTGGTGATTTTGCTGGAAGCGATGCTGTGCCCTTTGCTGCTAACCATAATGATGGTGTTTGCTGTGCTTCTAGCCAAGATCCTGATGAGGCTCCAGAGAAATACTTTCTTCTCCCCGAAGCCTCACAGGAATAGTTTTACTTATTATTTTTTTTTAAAGACAGTGTGAAACTGGATGAAGAAAAACAAGCTTTGCCTTTGAAAGAAGTACTTTGCTTGTGAATCTCTGGATCTCTGGCACGCATGAACAAAAGAGAGGAAATGGGAGGTCAAGGTCAGAGCATCTGCTCACGCTGTGATTGCTGTCTCCTTGCAAACATCAAGCTTTAAAAGGCCAGTCCTTAAAAAATCTAGTCCTGACTACAGATATCTTGGCTTGCACCAGGTGCTCTTCCTGCACCCATTGATTTCAGCTGGAGTTTTGCCACTGACTTCCTTGGAACTAGTAACCTGTCATCTAATCACCATCATGTACCAAAATCTGCACTGGTTTAGTCTTCATATTTAAGGATGAATACAAATGATGTAGGGATCTGTTGGAGCAATAGATCTGAGTAGAACTTGAGCACGATGTGCTGGCTAGCATCTTTTCCAGCAGCTAGCCTACAGCAAGCAGCTACAGGTCTTATCCCCTCCTTGAGAGTATTCAGGGCTTCTGCTGCAGTGAGAAGTCTTGGCCATCATTGAATCCTGCAGCAGGTTGGTTGACAGTCATCTGGTATCCCTGCCAGATGGGAAATACCTACATTTGCCCAAGGGCTGATCTGTATCAATCAGATACACACACAAATAACCAGGTAAGCAATGTCTGTACTGCATTCCTCTTGTTGATTACTCCCCTCATACAGACCTCTGCACATCTGGGATTGAGTTATCACCACATTTGAAATATTCCTCAATTCAAGAATCCCCAGTGCTTTTTACCCTATGGAAATGGAAGGAAATGTGAACTGCCCAGAGGAATTCAATGTGGAGTTCTATGGTGCACCAGAAAGCTGACTGCACAGAGCTGGAAAATGTTAAATAATTGGAGAGGATACAACTGAAATCCATACCAACAGGAAAAATGGCAAGAGAGGCCAATGGGAATAAGTGGGGATAGGAAGATTAGCATCAGCAAAATGTGGAAGTCTTTCAAACACAAACAGTCTGGGAAGGAAGCAGATTGGGGAGAGCTAGTGTTAAAAAAAACACAACCCAAAGCTGGAGCAAGTTAAAAGAAAAGCTGAAGAAGGAAAAGAAAACCAGAACAGCTAATAACAGTTATACATTGTTCAAAGGCTTTTTTTTTTTTTTTTTGCTAAAAAATGCAAAATGGTTTCTCTGAAAAATAAAAGGTCAGAAAGGAAAATTTGGAAAAAAATTGTTAAATATTTCCTTCAGGAGCACAGGAGACCCCTGATTGCATAAGCAGGAGTCACCTAGGGAGGCCTCCAATGAAAGACAGCAGATTAATTTTGTTTCTGTCTTTACAAATGGGGAGGTTAGAGATCACTAATGTATTTCCCCTTGGAACAGCAGAAATACAGTGACAAAATGCATAAAATATTTGCAGAAGGAAAGGCTGCACCATGAGCCCAACAGTATGTTCCAAAGAGGGAAAGGGCAAGTGAGCCTCTTGCCTGAGCACCCAACTTATTCCTAAAGACTCGGGAAACATCTGCATTGTGGATGGCTGTTTATAGGGATACACGTGCAGCAGTAATCTGAGATTTATTTAACGTTGTTTGCAAGATTTAGTCTGAAAAGTCTAATCTATTACATGAGTCAGTATAGTTTTATTGTTGAAGGATTATTTAGATGCAGAGATCTTCAGAGTTTCCCTACACAGCTGCCATGAAAAAATGAAAGAAATGTTATAGACAGGAAATAATAAGGACTCAGTTCTGCCTTCACTTACATTTACGCACTGAGCTCAGATCAGCAGGCTCACTTGACTCATAAAATGATTCCTTCCCAGCAGATTTTCACTAGCCTTAAGTGGAGTTACCTCCCCTTTACCAATGGAGGTGAAAGGAGAATTTTTTCGCTGATCTGTTATGAACCTATAAACAAAGGAAGAATTTAGCTGCTGGCCTTTTTGATAGCACTTTATTAGAAGGAGTCATGAGTTGAAGTGAATAATTCTGCCTGAGGGAGATAAATCTTTCAGCACACAGCTGTTGTCCAAGAAAGTGAAATTAGCTGCACCCCAACGCCTTTCTGGTCAAAAGGAGTAATTCCTGGGTATCCTCCATTAATCAGTTACAGAACTGACACTGGTGCTTTATGTACTTTTAAAGTCTGTCAGAAGGTCCCCGTTAACATCACTGTGCTTTGGTTCACTTCCAGCAGGCTTCTTGCATTTTACCATTCCAGCTAGGTAACATCTTGAAAGGTTTTCATTCCATACATTCCCACAGATTTCATAAAGGAACATCATAAAGCCATAGACAACCTCATCTATTATCAAAGACTATTGAGAGGGTTGCAAAGATACCCATTCTCGATGGTTTAAACAGGAATTTCAAATGCAAGGAGTTTGTAAGGAAACTACAAACATGCAGGGAACAATGCCAAAACTGCAGGTGTAGAGACAGAAGACTGAGAAGGAAGAGTGCATTAGAAAGCTTCTAGAATGAGGCAGAAAACAGAAAGCAGTGCCTGCAACAGGTCTTGGAGCAATGAATGAATTAAAAAAAGGCTTATTGTATTTATCAGCTACGCAATATAACGGTCAAGAAAGGAAGATTTAGAGGGCTATAATATAAAAATCTTTGAAGCTGTCTGTCAGGTGTATGGCTGTTATAAAATCAAGGAATAAGAAGGATCTGGTAAGAATGAGACAGAAAAGAAGTCAAGGAAACGATATATACAAATGCCATATACAAAGCTCTGATTCACTCTTCTGGAGAATACTGAACAAAACTCAGTTCCAAGTCACACTGGCACCACTTCTGTGCTTTCAGTACTGTTAACAACTAGAGAATTTGTTATATTTATTAGTTTGGGCAATTTTATTTTATTTTATTTTATTTTTCAGAAAGGTTATTCTATTTGTGCAGAAGATGCCATATAAAACAAATAGGACAAACCCATGAATTGTGAGAAAATTTACGAATATGCAGATAGGAATTTTTCTAATAGATGTGAGGCAGAACTAATTGCAAAGAGATTATGTTGATTTCTTGAGACAAAACAACCGCTAGGGAAACATAAATAATGCACCAATCTGCAAATGCTCACAAAGCACTTGCTTCCATTGGCTTCTCTGCTAATACAAACCTGGAAAAGTGAAGAGGTCTGCAGTAAAATTGAAATGTGAAACTCACAGCAAGGTTTGTTGAAGTTTCCAGTCAGTCTGTTAGTTCATAGCACAGTGGGAATAAACGTAACAGCACTATCAGGAAAGCCTGCAGTGCCAGGTGGCACACAGCAGTGTAAATCTCAGGCAGTGATGCTCTGCACAGTTCACTCCTGACCGTGTCAGTTCCTTAATGCAAAGCCTTCATCATTTCTGCCTGGCTTCTAGAAGGGAGTAACAAGTCAATGCATATCATTTTCCACTCTATAACAAGTAATCTGTATTACCTACTTGATGCTGAATTGCAACAAATGGTTCTAATGACAATTACAGTGTTTTTTTCGTTCACAGAATATTTGGGTACATATAGTATGTAGACATCAGCCTAGTTCTGCATTGGTAGATGCACATAAATCTAGCGACCTGAATTTGCTGAAAATTCACAAACTGATCAGGACCAATGGCACCATCTTATTTATTAAATGAAAAGAAGAGCACAACTCCATAATCTTGCTGTGCTGGATCCATTCAGATTCTCTACTGCATGGCATGTAAAGCCATGCTTTGAGGAGGGAAGGCAAAGTAAACCACAGAGCTTCAGAGAAACCAGATATACATGTAAAGCAAGAAGTGGAGGACATGAGAAAAAGCCAAAATTTTGTGAAGGAAGAAGAAAGAATGTTGTGCCAGCCATGGCCAACCACAGGAAAAAAAAATGGAAGGGAGAAAAAAGGAATGGGATTAAATACAAACCCTTGCTAAGACTACTGGAATATGGACTTCAGTAACAAGAGTTTCATTTAGAACAGAGATGGCTCATAAAACAACAGCATCTACTGAGTAATCCGCCAGTGTGTAGAGTCATCCCTCTGTTCACCTTCAGGCACTCCTCAAGGCAAGCTGTCTTCTGACAGCGAAAGCCACCTCCCTGTCTTTGCACCTCTTAAGCCCTCAAATCAGCACTGGAGTGCCTCAGAAGTTTCATGCAGGCTTCCTGCAGCCTGGTGCTAGTCAGTCCAGGCTACAAGGCAAATGCTCTTTTCAGCAATACCAGTTCTCCACAGCAGGACCGTTCAGGCAGGAACAAACTGGATGAGAGCATGAGTCACTTTGAGTTGGGATTGTCATGTTCTTTCAAAGAAGGAGGGTCTGTTCTCTATGCGAAAACATTCAGTGGCTGGATATATAACCTCTCTGCACAGGGACACAGTCCAACTAGATACTCCCTCTGTGCTGTCATGTGCCCTTAATAGAGTAGAGATGATGATGGTTAAATGCTAGCACATGGAATCGCTTTTCATAACCTGAATAAATAATTTTTAAAGCAAGCTTGCTCTTCCACTTTTCGACACTTTGGCTGGCAGTGGAGAGGTGTTTTAAATATAAAAGAAAGTACAGGGAACAGTATGACTTTATGACTTTCCTCAGTGTCAGGAAGGAAGCAGAAGGTGCCGCATTAAACAAACATCTGCCCTGGCAAATAGCAAACAATGTGTTTGTCTAGTAAACTGAACAAACAGGACTTGGAAGTCTGAGAGTGGGGAGGATGAGACAGAGGAAGCCAAGATGACCATTTTGCCAAATGACATTTTTTCATGTGCCAGCAGTCACTGTTGTAATTATGAGAAACTCTGAGGAACTAAGGAGTCTGAATCTTCATTGCTTTAGAGCATTGCCAGTAAGATATAAAAATTGCTAACGTAGTGATAGCATTCATCTGCAGTGGAGTTTGGTATGCCTTTAACCAGAAGAATGTCTATTATGCAAAAGAAAAATTCATTATGGAGTCTTTCATCACACCAATTTCATGCTCATCAAAAGGCCTGGATTAACAATGGCAGGAATTGACGTCTGGTGTTTGTGTACAGACAAGGCAGAGGCATTCATAGAGCATGCTTTCCTGCTAACACGTCTCGACCTGCCATGAAAAGGCAGCCTGAAGGTCAGAAGGTTAGTCACTGTTCATGGGCTTGTAGAAGATTGTAGCCAGGGTGACAATAAGAGGAAGGATTAGACAAAGGAAGCAAATTAGACATGAGGCTGTGAGGAGCACTGAGAACGCCTCATTATAGTTGCATAGATAACTTCTACATTTGCTGCAAGGAGCCTCCAGATGTGGGACACGTAGCTGCATATCTTATGCTCATATGGGGCACATGGTCTATGACACTCTACAGACCACAAAAACTGCATGGTCTCCCATGAGCAACGTGACCTCTATGCACTTCCCTGTGTGTGGATGTGACTGGCAGTGAGAGCAGGCTGGAAAGAGGGCTCCTTACCCTCCGCACTGACTCCTTTGACTCTTAATGGATTCAGAGTGAGCACAGCTCAGTACCAACCTTCACACCCACATACTCTGGTTAGATCTTTACGCTGCAGCTGGCAGTAAGGGACCCTGCACTTGGCAGGGCAGGCCTTTCACTATTGTTGAACCTAATCACCCCAAGACTTTTTGTTTTTCCTTTTCAAAACTGCATCTATGCTGCTTGATGATTTTTTTTCCCTTATATCTTCAACTTCGGTGAGAATTTGTACCTTACTTTGTACTTAGGAGCTCCAAATGTGAATGTTAGAATAATTTTTCAGCCCGGACCCTCAGCTGTCAATAAATGATGGTGAGTGCTAACCATACTGCTCCCATATGCAATGTTTTCTGGTCCCTGAAGAGATTCATATAAGGTGCAGCTTGAGACAGTGCATTCATTTGGTGGTGGTTGGAAGCAGCCACCAGCCCCACAGATCCTGAATGGAAGAGACTAAGCTTGTAATTTCCTGCATTGATTAAATTTTCTCTCCCATTTTTCCCTAACAACCATTTTTCCACCAGTTTTATATTAGAACATCCTTTTTCTTTATGTTAAAAGCAAAGCAGGAGCATCAGCCACTGATCTTGCTCTTGTCTGTCAGCAGACAGGAAAGTGTGGATTTTATTGACACAATGAAATCAATTATCTGTCGAAGCGTGCACATTTTCCAAATACTGTAAATGCTAATCACTGTAGTAACCTTTACTAGCAATTGGCAATAACTCAACGGTTATTTCCTTTACCTTGATGACTACAATAGCTTTTGTGATCTTTTTGTTGGTATGCTTCACTGATCTATGCTTATGATATGGAGTATTTCACGGCTCCCCTCTTTCAGGAAACTTCTGCAAGCACAGAGAAGAGAACAGAGTTTGAGAACTGGAGAAAGGAGAGACAGCAGAAGAAACTGGTGGCTGATGCAAGAGGTGCTAGTCACACAGCCTTTGGTGGAGCACACCCAATCATACTAAAGGAACTAAAGGAGAATTTCATTTGGTTTTTGAAATGCTGTTATTACATTCAGGAAATTCGCAAAGGCACCTTGACAGAAAATGATCAAATATCTGAACTTCTAGTGCAACAACATTTACTTAGTAAATGACATTTTAATGCAGAAAGTCAAATTTGCATACTAATTAAAATTTTTATTTAAAACATTTAGACTTTTTGGCCTTCCCATCTATGCACAGTGACAGAGATTAAGAGATTTTTTTCATTAAGTCCTGTCAAACAAAACACTCTTTTGTAAAGTGCTACAGTACAAAGTAGCACTTTTAACCTATTTCCTCATCATTCAGAATTCAGGCAGTTCACGTTTCCATGTGCTTCTTGATCTCAGAAAGGCAGCTGATGGCAGAGCGACAGGGAAGACTGCTTCCTCCCTCCCTCTCTACATTCACACATTGTGGGAAAACCGTTTCATGTACTGGATGCCGGGTAATAAAATAAAAACACATCACACTTGTAAAACTACACCAGCTCCTTATGAAGAGAATGAGATTTATAGAGGTGCTGCAAGTTATAGTAACACTTCAGCTGTCTTCACCTTTCTCGACTTCCAGGCAGAGATAGAGGGTGATATGGGTAAAGTAGGCAATAAATAGTCTGAGGTGGCAGAATGAGGATATTAGCATCCCAGGGGAGAAGGAGGGTCATAGCCAGCAGCTCCTCGGGCTCTGCTGTTCCTGAGCAGCAAAGGACTTCCAGCCCAAGGCTCCTCAGCCTGGCATCACGAGCACCCAGCACTGGGGCACACAGCAGGGCACGAGGGGGTGGGGGGGAGGAGGGGAGGAATGCAGCCAGCCTGCAGCTTTGCTTTGAGGTTGTTTTTTCTTTTAAATCAGCCATTGAAGCAAAATTCCTCCTATAATAATTTCCTGGCCAGGCACAGTTTCTTACTGTGAAATGACCATTTTTGTATATTTTAATGGAAACAAAAATATTTCAGGAGGATCAAGACAAACTCGTTACACCATTTTTTCCAGTCTTCTCTTTGTATGTGCTTGTTACCAGCAGTAACTTCCTAAGATGTGGCCTTCCCACAAACCACAAGGATCACTACAAACAGGCAAGCAACGCTGTTAAGCTTCGGTTGTTTTTTGCTCTTTTGTTAGGCCAAGAACTGAAAGCTTTGCCTCTGTTTTGCTTGTCAGGGAAAACTTCAGCACTCTTCAAAGGTTGTTTTCGCCAAGTGAAATTTATATTCGTTTTTGTGTGTGATCAGATTTGCCTAGTCCCCACTATGTACTGTGTGTGTGAAAGCACGTTCACACTGAGCTGCTGTGGGGAACAGCTGCAGTGCTGCAGGAGCAGTGCTAGCACTGAGCCCGGGGTGCTCCACAACAGCTTTCTTTTTGTCCCTTCATTGGACATCTTGAAAACTGCACTGGAACCCTGATAGGACCATCTCAAAGATACCTGAGAGTTTGATCCTACAAACACTGGCAGGCTGCAAACCCTAATACTTCCTAATGTGAAGTATTACCCTAACCTCACCTGGGACCAACTCAGATCAGTGTGGATATTAGAAGTGCTAGAACACTCACATCCCTTTACCTTAAGGACAGAATTCCATTCCTGCTCTTCTTTACATGGACATTTAAATCATGTTTTACTGCTCTGCCAGATGGCCTTAAGTGAAGATGAATTGCTTTAAGGTTAAATGCCAGCTTAGGGTTTCCCTATACAATACTATTTTGTGGTGGAACAAGCAGGGTAGCTCCCATCGCTTGGAGTTAATTATATCATTTTGAAGAGCACAGCTACCTAGACATTTATCATCCGTCCAGTGAACACTTAAAGTTCTCTTTGTCCATTGTCTCATACCTGGGTTATCCACAGGAACCTGAGTTATCCACAGAAACTGCTCTGGACTAGAATAAGAGCAGGTTCCAACGCCCATCCCTACCAAAGCATCCTGGCCTCTACATCACTCTCCCTAAATGTCATAAACAGCTGTTGTCAGAGAAAGAAAAAATTTCTGCATGCCATAAGGCACTTTAGAACACGTATATGGACTCAACAAACAATAAACAATAATCTCTTTTTTATCTATAATGATAAGTACTCAGTGGCTTTCATTAACTTCAGTTTTTCACAAAGATCTGAGTATTCAAGTTAAAGGCACTAATAATCTTCAAATCCTGAAAAGTATTCGAGTAGTTTGGTCTGAAAGCCCTACCCTGCCCCAGCTCTGTTCTTAATGATGATGATGGTAATTCAGGGCTCTGAAAGGACACTACAAACACAAACACCTCTTCTGTTTTTCGCTTTATGGGCGGTTCAGAAGCCCACAGTATAGTTACCGCCCCCCTTCCCCCCTCCTCTCTCCCCTCATTTACCTGCTTACAAATTTAACAAAGCCATATTGTCTGCTCTTTGGGAACAGCTACACTGTCTGCAGGGTATTGTAATGACTAATTTAATTTAACCCTTGGAAAAATATGTCCACGCGATGCTCTTATACATCTTCAGCTGCAAGGAGAGCATGCACACCAATGGAAGCACACAGGGGGTTTCTGTCTTTTAAAAAGAGCCCTCTTTGTCTTTCAGACAGAGTCAGAGAAACTTTGCAAACACTCTTAATATACAGACATTGTATTTCCATGTAGGGTAATGTTTGTAACTTTGCTGTCTCTATAGGGGTGTCCAACATCTAGATCAGTGTCTGATGTCAGTTGCAGCTAGGCATTTACAACCCTTGGGCCTCAAATCTTAATTATATCTGCTACTGTTTACGGCTTATAATTATTGATGTTAATTTACTGAGTGATGCTATACTTCTAGCCCCAAGTTATGTTTTTGGCATGTTAATCCATTTGCGCACAGACAATTGCATCTGATTGTACAGGCTGCAATTAAGGGCGATTTTTCATTTTAATTTTCATTGGATTTTGTCACGTTCTACATGATTTTATAAAAATGCAAGATGACTTTTTCAAGCATATTATAAAAAACGTTTAAATTATGCATGATGCTTGGACTCGACGGCAAGAAAATGAAGTGCTGCCCACCTGCGCAGCAGCAAGCCATACCTGTCTGCTTTTAGCAGGCGGCTGCAGCCGCCAGAGGGCGGAGTGGAAAGCCCAGCGGGTCTCCGTGCAGCTCTGTCCCGTCTATGGCACGCCGCTGAGCGAGTGGCATAACGCTGGAGGCGAAGTGCAAACAGCACAGGAGTGTGCACCCGGCTGGCTGGGTTTCATTTCAAGTGACTGGGCAACAAGCCCCAGTAGTGTGTCACCCATCGCCGTGTATAGGCTGGATGGCAATGTCTGCAGCAAACGTGCACGTGACATCCTAATGTCATGCGTGTGACTGGGCTGGACAGACACGTGCTTCAGGGTAAGAGCTTGCTTAAAAACAATTCAAGACTTAGTTGCGTGGGGCTTTCTAAGGACTGCAGACAAGCATTTCAAGGTTTTGTTTTGTTTTGTTTTGTTACACTGGGCTTTTAAGAAATTGGTTTTGAATTAAAGGATTATTGCTGTTGCTGACTTACTCCTTCCTAATTGTTCTGATTTCTATGAAGACTAGACATGATGTCCTCTTAAGGAAGAGAAACTTGTTTCAGTGTTGGAAGGCTCTGGTTCCACTGCACCTTCGGGCATGGGAGTAAGTATAAACTTCAGTGTCCTCTCAGCTTCCCATGAGCTTCATGCTGCCCAAGAGCAGCAGGATGACAGAGGCACTTTCCATGGGAATTAGGTGAATATCTGCCATTTACACCTTTCAAAATCTCTCCCCAAGTGCCAAGAAAGAAGAGTGATCATGAAATTACATCCCTTTAAAAAGCACAATAAAAAGGTGCAGACTTTTGACAGAAGCTGACCCTGGAAAAAGAAAGTTACTGTATAATACAGTATAGAGACTAACACCTTGATTTACCATTTCTTTTCCTCTCAAGGTGCCATCCAGGAGTGGTTGGAAAAATGAGAGTCGAGTCATCTGTCCTCTCACTTTGTTTACTACCAAATTGATGGTCTCGACAGAGAAATAAGAAAACACAAATAATAAATAAAGAATCTAAAGAGACAAACAAAATAAAAATTATGGCCCACTAACATACAAATTAAATGCATTATCTAAGACATGGTAAAACACTCAGCTCACTTCTGTGGACGTTAGCTTTTCCAGCTGGCTGAAGGGCCATTGTGCTTACAGCCTCCCAGATTAGAAAGCATCTCCAGCTTGCTGAAGTCTCAGTGCTGCAGGCCCTCAGACAATAATTCCTATTTATTCTCATTATTACTAATTATTATGGATGCAACTAACCTTCCTTAATTTCATTAGGACACAAATTTATTCAATGAATAATTTTAGAATTGGTGTGTTCCATTTAAATGTGTTCTTAACTCTCATTCTAAAAACAGTTTACAACTGCATGGAGAGCACATACTTCCCTCTGTCAGAGAATATTTTCCTCTCCTCATCTTGAGACTTTGAACAAGCAGTTCCCTTCTTCCACAAACATATATCACAATTTGGGATGCATCAACTGAACAACTGCTCTCACTAAACTCTGGTCTTTTGGGACCAGAATTTTATGATCATCCAGGGGCCATGCTTTTCTCCATTCCCTGCTTCCAGCTAGCATGGCAGAGGAATCTGTGACAAGGAGGAAGAAATAGCCTTCCTGTAAGGCATTCTAATTTATCGGGATCTCTGGAAGACCACGAGGTGATTGGATTGCTTTCAGCTGGTATCGCATCTCCATACAGGCTGAAGAATAATATTACTGATGGCAATGTGGCTACCAAATATCATAACAAAACCTACATACAGATCATACTCCTATATCACAGCAATGCTTCTTTGTGGTAAAACAGGCTACTAGGAACAACTGTAGCATTCATAAACCAAGTCAAAGGAAATGTTCTTGCTTCACAGAAGTAGAGGACACACATTTATTGTACTTTTATCAGCTTATTCTAAGCTGACACCACAGTAACACAAGGTACAGGAGAGGACAGATAATGATAGGGGGACTGAAGATTTTTTTGTCTTCTCCAGGGGATT
The DNA here is from genome assembly GCF_038088225.1 of Cyrtonyx montezumae. Lineage (NCBI taxonomy): Eukaryota > Metazoa > Chordata > Aves > Galliformes > Odontophoridae > Cyrtonyx > Cyrtonyx montezumae. The sequence continues at coordinate 11,668,961 of NW_027072100.1, read as the reverse complement.
AGAGAACCTGAGAGCAATCTCTTTTGGCCTGGGCATACTTACAACTGAAGACATATGCCTACAGTAGGCAAAAAAAAAAGTGCTTCTTAAAAATATGGTACTGAGCATTTTCATTCTACAGCAGCAGACAGGACTAGATGTGTTTCATTAATGTGGTGACTGGGAGAGGATTGTGAAAAACAACAACAAAAACAACTTTGAATCAAAGTTGTTAGAGCAGCAGATTAGTTTATTCTATGCTCCTTCTTTTTTGTCTTCATTGTGACAAATTCAGTAGCAAAGCCACTTTGAAAGGGAAAATCAACAATAGATTGTCATTAAATTCTTTGTGATTTTGCTTGCTAGGGAAGTTCTTGGTCGTTACAAACAGTGTCATCCAGAACAGTTCACTAACATGGTGCCCAGGTGAAGAGATGTCTAGACTGCATCAGCTGCATCTATATTACTCCTCACAACACTATAGGGACCATTCGTTCATGACATATACTTGGCACTTGTTTCAGCAGCACTTTTGCCATTCCCAGGGGTTGGTGAACTGTAAAGCCCTCTGAGATAGAGATTTTACACTTCACTTAGATGTAAACTGAGGCATAAAATAGTTTTGTGATTTAACCTGTATTCATTAGAAAGCATAGGAAGTTAATCCAGGACTCATATCTGTCATGCTTTTATCTTCCTTACTAGAAACCTTGCCACATAAGAATAGGACTATGGGAGGGAAGGAGAATGCAGAGAAATGGAGCCTGGCTGCAAAACCAGCAGTGAAGGTGGATTCTGTACCATTCAGCACTGGGATTGCTACGACTGATTCCAACAAGAAAAGCATTTGGCCCAGTGCTGAGTGCTTTTGAAAATGCTGCTTTGACATTTTAGGCCTGAAACCAGACATTTTCCCTGACATTATGAAACACAGCGAGGTAATATTACAAATAAGTATAAAAAATAAATCCAGCTTGAAAAACATACATGACCTTTCAAAGCCTGAAATCATGTAATAATAACTGGCCTGATCCATTGCTGAGGTTTTATTGTTTGGGCTTCACTCATGCTTTTGCCTTTCTCCCTTGGACAAAGCAAACAGTTAGGGACTAAAATCCCAGAACAAGTGCATGATTATTTACAAACAAAATGAAAAACGTCTTGAAGTAGTTCAAAATGCTTAATCTGCTGGTGGGGAAATCATATAAAGGATAAAACAACACCTTCTCTCTCTGTTTTCTCCAGGGTATGCTTATATTGTTTCCTTCAGACAGCCCATTTTTAATGAATCCAATAATCAGTTGGAACTTGAACCTGCACTGCCATCTCTCACTGTTCTTTCAGTTCCAGGAAAATTGAAGTAAAAAATATTTTTCTTTCTCAGCATTGAAGAAGCCATAATAATACTCATGTTTACATCTGATTCCAAAGCCAGTTTTGAGCTTCAGTCAAAACAAAGATGAAATTTAATGCACAAAGTTCAACTTTTTGGGAACACATAATGTTTTCTTAGTTGGCTTTCAAATCTTTTTATTTTTTATTTTTTAAAGAGTGCTTCTTTTCCCAGATTTGGAGCTAGCTTATCTAGATTGGGATCAGTAAAACAGTGTGGTTCTCTGGGTGTTGAGTCAACACTGCATTTTTATAGCTCTCTAAATGCACCAGTGCTAGATGTAAGTCCACTGCTAAAAAGGTTCATAGAGAAATATTTTGTTACACTTCTGATAAAAGCGCAAGGATCAGGGTTCAGCTCTTTTCAAAGAGGCAATGGCAAAGTTCCCTGGATGCAACAAGTACCATACTTTCTTTCTTTCTATGTACCTAACACCTTGTCCTCTGCAGGCAGTTCTCCAGTCTACTCCCACATCCCCCACTGATGTGACTTCCAATCTGGGAATGGCAAGAGATTGCTCTACCTGTGTTTTCCTCCACAGTGGCACTCTGGGCTGTATTCTCTCCCAGTTGCCATATTCAGTTAATGTTGCTGGAATTCTGTATTTTTGAAAACCCTCTCCCCTTCAGTCATTTTTTCTTCATAACGACACACAGATTCGTAAATCAGTGGGAGAGGATAGTCACTGACAGACAGAAAGAAAGACAGGAAACGAGCCTAAAAAATGAACAAAATCCCTAGAGATTTTGGCTGCAGTGACTTTGGTGTAATTGCACAGAACTACCTTTAAATGGATACTGTTGGATTATGTACCATTTTTCCTCTTGTCCTGACCTGCTCATTGAGTAAATAGAGCCATCTGCCAAAGCAATGGCTCCTGAATTAGAGAAACGTACCTTTCCCCTGGGAGAGCAAAGTAGGCCAGCAACTCACCAGGGCTTTCTGCAGCTGAAATTATTATTCAGGTTTCCACCCCGGTGGAGCAAGGGATCTGTATCTAAATGAATAATCTGGAAGCAAATGTAGCTAAGTCACAAAAACATATTGTCTGCGAAACGTAACTTCTATAGAGAATTTAAAGTGGCATTTTCAGATAAAAGTTTGTCATTCTTCCCAGTCCTGACCGGTTTTCTATTCACTACATGTACTTCTCACCTTATATAGCAACAAATTGTTTGTATTGGGTCCATAGCCAAAGTCAGGATGCTAAAAGCCCTTAGCCATAGACACCAAAGTGCTGCCATAGACGCCAAAGACTGTTATTTGAGCTCTAGATGATCAGGAAAACAATTTCTACCATGGAAAACTTGGGGCTTTTTTTTTCTTTTGTCAGTAAGATTTCTTCAACCACTGTCTCTAACAAAAAAAGCTTCTATTTCTAATGATGTGGCTTTTTCATGGGTTTTGTTTGTTTGTTTGTTTGTTTGTTTTGCAAAATATAACAAAATGTTGGAGGAATGAAGTCCCTTCATGTCCTCCAGTCTTTTCTCTGACAGTCTAGAGGGCTCATAGGAAGGCAAGAACAGCCTTAATCCCAGAAACTGGGACAGAACAGGGTGTTGCATCCAAGTGGACAAGTCTCATGCAGGTCATTGACAGGGGCAGGGACAAGGCCAATGTCCTGTTCAATTAGTCCATACCTCCTAGAAAGGACAATAGCCAGAGTGAGAGAACCAATTCCTTAACTCCATTTTATCTCTGAGGTGAACCAATAGAAAATAACGGATTATATCAAGACAGTCTGAACTTTTCTGTCTACCCATCTCACCCTCTTTTTATTTCATTTCAATTAGTTATTCTTCAGTAAAAAATAAAGCAAGTAATTTTATTTACCCCGAGGAAATATTCCCTTGACATAACGAGGAGCCTCCTCACTCTGTGTTCTCCTACAATTGCATAAGTTTGTGGCAGGCACTGGCAAAGATCTGGTAGAGGAGTGCAGAGAAAAACCATCTTTTAAAGAGCCTTTGCAAAATCCCTTGGATGATGCATAACCCACACAGACTGGCCCATGCATGCTCAAATCTGCCTTTTTAGAATTACTGTGCCCTCAATGACTGTTACCAATGCTACCACGGGGACTGTCTGGGCATCTTCTCTCTTCACAATGACCTTTCAGTATCATTACAGGATGCAGTGGGAGCATCTGGGAAATTATCCCAGCTTTCTTCTTGGATGGACTCTCTGCCCACATGTATGGGAGGTTCATATCCAGAACATTCATCCAGAGGAGGTGCTCGTATTATTTGTTGTCTGTGACTTTCACAGCGTACTTTGGGCAGCTGGTAAATCCACCAGCGTGGAGACCTGCAGGCAGTTCAGCCCAATGGCAACACTACCAGAAGCATAGTTGCTGTTTTTGTAACCCAGGATTCTTAAAGGCTTAAATGAAGGTTCTGCTACATATCAGTTCTGCTAAACCAGCACAAAGGGCTGTAGGAACACCATTAAACAGATCTAAAATGAGAGTATATCTATTTCAGTTGAATTTATTGGAACAAACCAATGGTAGCCTAAAATAAGCCTTTGTTAAACCACTCTATGACATCAAACTAATTTAACATATGGTTGTGGCACATGTAAAAAATGAATCTGTAAATATCTCTGACATCTGAGGAGCACTTACTATGGGACTGTAAAGGCAGATACTTTTGAAAATTAGGTGTGTTCATATAGGCTTTACATTCTGAATTTTGGTTTTAACCCAAATGCAAAAGGACCACTTTAATATTGCTCTGAACAAATCTATCACTTTTTACATTATTTCTACAAGTTTTCTGGAAATTTTATTCAGTAAGTTGTTCCAAGACAAAAACAAAATAATTTTACTTGAATAGTAAAATTGTACTATGCAGATCGGGATCAAAGCAAGGACAAGTAGGTCATAAAGAAAAGAGTTTAAAGCAGAATGAGATATCAGTCACCAAGGCTACAGGCTCAAATGTGAGGGACTGCCCAGCTCCAGGCTTCAGTCTGCCCTCAAGAATCTCAGAGAGGGGATGGAAAACTATAGCAAGAATATCAGAAAGCAAATCATTTAGGCAGTGAAATCTGAAACTGTAACGAACATGAATATTAAAAGTCTTGAACGTGAGGAGCTGTTGTCTTCCTTGTCTGAGGCAGCTAAGCACCTAACGGTGCGCGATAAAAGCGAACTTAGGCAATTATTTTCCCCTGTTCTGCAATCTGTGTAAAAGTGTGTGGGTAAACGTCATGTCTGGTTGCAAGTATCATGCTTTAAGGTCTGGAGATTTGCATTCTTAGAGCCCAGACAGACATGAATTGACAAGCACTAGCCATTCCTGGAGCAAATGTCAGATTCAGAGAACCCTTCTCTTCAGATAAGTGCCCCAGTTTTCCATGCACATGCGCAATCCAAATCTTGATGCTTAACAAGACAAAAATCAAAGCATCTAAGGAATCTTGAAAGATTATTCTTTCCTCTTTCTGGCTGCTAGTCTGGAAAGCCAGCTAAGGCAAGTTTTTAAAAAAATTCAGAATTGAATCGCGTATCAGTATCTTAGGTTTCACGACAAGCAAACCAAAAACCCGACCTATCATAAAATCAGCCTACAGTAATATCACTCAGTCTTACAAGAACAACATACTAAAACACAGGAGTGATTTATGTGAGAGTGTCATTATTTTCTCCAGATAATATTTACTTGCTGAATTTGGTTGTAGCATGAGTTAACTTGCCCTTTTTCACCTCTCATCAATCCAGAATTATGGTCCAGTCCTCAAAGGCAGAAGACAAAAAATGAAAAATAAAACAAAACATACAATTAAGGGCAGAAAAAACGGAATCTTTTTTTTAATTATTATTATTGCTGTAAATCCTTTTAACCAAGTGGATAAGAAAATCTAAAATATTAATTATAATCAGAATTACTTCCAGTATTTTGAAATATTTTGAAAGTTAAATTTAAATACTGAGGGTTTTTGGTTATGAAATCTCAAATTAGTTTAACTTTCTTCTCAGGATCTGTTTGCATTGTACCCAGGACAATCTTATCTCTCTAACCGTATTCAGTGTATCTTTTTTTTTACCTCTACTAACCAGGTAATTATCTTCCACAGTCTTGTTTCTGAGAACTAATAAAATAAAAGGTTTGCTTCCTACTAACCCACCCACTCAGAAGCAATGTCTTCTCATGTTTTGCTTGAGAAAGCAATGTGGTCCTTTCAAACAGTCTGATTTGACAGTTCAAGTAGATTAAAAGTCGTATCAGAAAGATATCTGTTGAGTGACAACATAAGTACTTATTTAATAAGTGTATTAAATACATATGCATGGCTATATACTGTACATGCAGGGTTTTAAATATATACCCTAGTTAACTGCCATATGGATATGTTGTTGTGGAAAAAAATATTTATAAAATGTTTTTTCCAAATGTTTAATCTACAGCAGATGCGCCTTGCGTTCATCTGTTTGGCTTGGCATTCACTACAGGGAGATCTTATTAATCATACAGACCTCCTGTAGCAGAGGAAACAGAGGCTATTATAGGATTCATCTGTTTATGACTAAACAGAAAAAAGGATCTTCATCAAATGAGAGATCCCTCCCTGAAAGGGGGTATGTAGAAGGCTGTGAGTAAGCCACATGCTGTTTTTCATCTCCCAGCATTGTACCCTTACTCCTCCTCTTTATATTGAAATAACACAGTGAAACAGGCTGTGTGTATCTGGGGGAGGAGAGGGAAACAGAAAAGTTGCAACTATGAGGATGGATCTGGAGCAATCCAGATTTCATTTGCCCCCTTTCCACACTAAGGGGTTGTGGAAGCTTTGCTCCTGAGCCATTTGTTCTTCCATTATGCTGTAATGTTTGGAAAAACATACAGAAGGATTTATGGAAAGTGCTTCTAAGTCATTTGAAGCACGGTTCGTTTTCCTCTCAAAATCTCTAGCAGATATCTCTCTGAACTCTACTTCACATGGTGAGTCAGTGCCAATGTTAACAAAAAATCTCTTTTGATTTTATTGTCTCCCATAATTGTATTATTCATCAGTCTCAATAATTGTCTGTCCTGACAGAGGAGTAGCTGCAGATGACCTCCTGAACTAGGCAAGGAAGAAACAGAGAAAGCCAGTAAGGAAAAAGAATTAGGTCTATAGAGTAGAGAAGCTCATCTACCCTGAGTACATCAGCTGAGTGGAAAAAAAAACAGGAGACAGCAGAACTCAGGGACTGCTTTGAAACAAAGCAAAACATCTTATGGCCCCTCTCTACCTGACGTACTTCATAAATTGTGAGTCCTAACGATGAAAAACATGTTCACGTTTCCTTTTCCTTTTTGTTTCTTTTAACCTTCACTGTTTTGCAGACATGCTATTGGAATTATGCATCTGATCTGATCATGTGTAGAACAAATTGCCTCTTGTCCTGTTTCCAAAACGGGCACCAACAGATCACCGTTTAGCAGTTGTGATTGCTGGGCCATCTAAAGACCAAGTTAATCAGGCTCACAAGCTTGTGCACATCTGGGACTGACATCTTCATTGCAAAGATGGAACTAAAATGAATTCAGAGGAAAAAAGACTTAGATATTTAATTTCCAATGATAGTGTCCATATCAGTAGATGTACTGTGGTGGTCCTTCTTTTGTGAGTGTGATGAGCATTATCCGCTCTTAAAATAACGCTGGCTCAAGATCTTTGTCACAGTTTGTAACAGCTGGATTTCTAACTGCAGCAATGGATCATCCCATCATTAACTGACCTGATGTCTCCACCTCACAGGATAATGATTTTATAGAAGAGTTATTTTGCAGACTCTATTCACTCTTTAAATTTAGTGCAAGTTATCTTGCCCTGTTTTGCCAATTGACCATGAAAGCCACATGTTATGAATTTCATTTCCTGACTGGATAAAAATATGACAGATTGAGGATGACATGTGCTCACATCAGCTCTTCAGAGTGGAAAATAAAATGTCTGCTTACAAACTTTTTGAACAGGAAAAGGGTTAGACTTGATTTGGAAGCTAAGCAAACCCTTATCTGTTCTTTTGTTTCACAAGTAGAGAGATCAGGTTTGCCAGGGCTGTGGGAGCTCTCTGTGTTCCAACAGGTTATTACAGTTGAACTGCCTTATTTTTCCACTTAAAAAGGAGAGGGTTGTGAACATGACTGACTCTTAAGGACATCTGTTCAGCACCTTCTTCATTTTACAAAGCCCCATGTCCTCAATGCACTTACCCTGTCCCCGTTATAGAATCCCTCTCTGTTGTGCCTGGGCCTTGGAATCACTCAAGGCAACTACTGCAAAATGTTACGTATCCTGAGGAGCTCCCCCAGTCTTTTTGCACAGGTGACATAAAAGCAATGCTAAGTGCAACTTTGGGTTGGTGATGCTATGCAGGCCAACCCAAAGGCAACAGTATCTGACTCATTTTCTTTACGTTACCCTATTGACCCTTTAAAGATCAGTCTTTATAACCAATAAAATTGATTGTGTGTGCCTTCAGTGCTCAGACTTGCTGTGTATTGACCAGCTGTTTTCTAACTTACAGTATCTCTTGAGTTTTGACCCTGAATTCCATGCAGTCTGTGAATCCCATATGGACAAACCTGTCTGTCCTTGATATGATTTGATGGTTTGCAAGATTACATGACAGCATGCTTTAAAATGGATAACCAGAAGCTGCAACCAACCAGAATATTCTGCATCACTTTCCACTACTGTAGTCACTTTGACACTAATAGCAGAGAGTTTTTAATAACTCTCTGTATTTGCCTGCATGTTTTTGAGGTGTGAGCTGCCTCATGGTGATAGTATCCACCGAGGACTAGAAAGCCATAAACAGTACTGTAAACTCAAAGATGTGTATACAGCACCAGAGGTAAAGCATTTCCATACTGAGTGGGAATCTAATTCCAGCCAAGGATTTGCAGCATTCATGAACCTAACCTGGAAGAAGTCAGGAAAGCAGTCGTGTGAAGGAAATGAGCTTTGTCTCCCCGGAGCCTTCTCTCCCAAAACGATTTCCTTATTAATGCACTCTTGCCTGAATTCTACTTTAGCTGTCATTTGCATGTTTCAGTTATTAAGGTTGTTTTCAAATGTATTAGATACATGCCAAATACCCTGTAAATGCAGGCTCTACATGGAGCTCAGTGAACTTCAGCCAATTTATTTTAGCTGAGTAATTGTCCAGGTGAATCCAGATTTCTTTACTCATTTTTTCAGTGATACAAACTGTAATCAGCCTCTCTGTAAATATGCGTCCTATATTCCCAATATTAACTAGATCTAATCAGCTTAATTATGTGGTTAGTATTAATTCAAGTTCATGCAGCATCATCTATTTAAAGAGGGTACAATATTTTAGAGTATCTGAAAAATGGCTCAGCTTAATAAACTGATGGATGAAAAATATATTTAAAAAGAGAATTCAAGGACAGTTCTTGAATGCAGATTGCAGCATTGCCCGAAGAGCATCCACAGGCAAATCCTTCTTCAAGTGAAGTGCTGCACAACAGGCGCTGACCAACAAAAGAATTCCAGTAGTATTTGAAATCCTGTTCTGGCTTCTACCATGCAAATCTGCCTTCTCATCTCCAGGAGAGCTCAAAAACAGCACAGTTGTGTTCCACTGTGCAAGTGCCAACCCTGTGGCAGTGCCAGTTCTGTACTGTGTAAACCATTTGGCATCTCTGTTTCTACCTGCTATCTCTTTTGCCTCACCGGTACAAACAAATGTTCTTTTGGTGCAAGGCACATCAAAATGAGTCTGGATGCATGTGGCATACTTTTGAGTCTCATAATTAATAGCTTTTTTCAGATACTTAATATATGCATTTCACTAAACGAGGTTATATCCTACACCCATGTTTTGCCCACTTTTGCTTTATAATTATCCTTTTCTAATTCTTCCATATTTACCTGTTATAACTCTATATATCATATACAGCATTTCATGCTATATTTTAAACTGCAGACAGCAAATCAGAATGGTTCAGCTCTGTTTTTCATGGTTCAGACATGTCTGAAATATAATGAGAGCAGGGATTTGTCTGCCCTGATTTAATTACTACAATTCAGATAACTCTGTCAATCAATTTTTCTCCTTGTGACTCCTGGCAGGGTGAAAAATGCCTTCATTATAAGGACTGATCATTAGTGGATGTGAAGTTGAGAAGATGATGAAGATGAGTTGTTGGCTCTGGCAGAGAATTGACCCATCAGTGTCATTAAGTGAACTGCGGCAAGCCCAGCAATTCCCATGGGGCAAATCATCGAATTCCTCAGGAGCAAAGGTCTGTGCCTGTCTACAGCAAAGCACTCTGAAAAGTACACACATGCAGTTTGCAAGTAACCTGATGGATAACTAAACAATTACACGGGAGTAACTGATTTGTCCTCTTTTTAGGTACTGTATTTCAGTTTCCTTTCTAGGTGACAGTTTAAATAACATTTATATCCACAGCTCTTTCAACTCTGTATTACTGAAGTTCAGCTCCAAGCTGCATCCACCTCCGAAAGCACTAAAGCTCTTTATTAAAAATGTAAATTGCAAATCGGAGTTCTTTTCCTTCTAAATATTGAATGACAAGACTGAGTCTCTCCAAGCTCTAAGGATTCTGTGATCGATGTTTTTCACCTAGCAGTAAAAACACCTTCCTGTGTATCCACTTCAGTGTCAAGCAATTTCATGAAAAATGAGCATTACGTGTTCAACGTTTTTTCCTAAATTATATTTTAATCGCAAAAGGTGATTTTACGTAATTGACTGATTAATCATAAAATAAAATTTAAAAAAGAAAATCGTTGCAAACCAAAATATTACTAATAGAATAGAGCCAGAGGGAACACTGTTGGAATCAAGGACAGACTCAGGAGATCTGCAGTCAGTTTTGGGGACCAAAATACGGGAGGCAGGGAGGCTGCGTGGGTTACTGTCACTGTGCTGCTTCTGGAATAAGTTGTAGAGGACATTCGGAGGGAATTCGGGGCTGTGTGCCTACTGGCCCCCAGCTACCCCAGCTACCTCAGCTTCAGCTTTGAGGCTGCAGTTGGGCAGTTCCTGCAGTGCCCATTTCAGCTCCTCTGGCTGTGTTTAACCGATCTCCACAGCAGCATCAGTCTAATCCCGAGGGTTACTGTTACCAAACGTCCCTGTGCTGCTTTTTCTCTGGTGGACTACAAATATTAACTGAGCAGGTTTAATCATAAGGTCTTTGATTGCTAGCACAGGATCCAAACTCCAGATTGAAGGGAATTTAAACATGTGAGTGTGCAAGCAGGGAGATGCAAAGCATGCAGCCACCTTTGGCAGGAGTACAGAGAGAATACCGCTTTATATAATTCTGTTATTGAAGTTATTGAATTAAGTCTTAAAACTGAGCAAAAAAGGAAGGTGTTACTTTGATGGGAAGGATGCTCACTGAGCTAATTGATTCAGCAGTGAGACTGGAGCAGTGTTATGAGTCAGAAAATCTCAGCATTAACTTTGCTAAATAGTTGGAACTTTTCCTACTGCTTACAAAATCTCTGAAGTATTTTTCCATCTTGTTGCCCCAGCTATGCTCAAGCACCAAGAAGGCTCTCTCAGGAGCTATAGTGACACTGCTAGTGCTTAAGCTCCTGTCTTCCATAGCCCACAGCTCAGTTTGAGAACGGCATACCCTCTTCCCTGCTAATTCCTGGATAGTCATTATTTAGAATAAATTATCTTTTCCACTGCAGTTTTTCACAGTCAGAATCACAGAAGTTATCCATAGTCAAAACTTACACAAAACAGCATCCAGGATCTGCTAGCCTGCCCAATTATTAATAGCATTCACTGAAATAGCAAGGAGGAAGTCCAGTTAGGCATCTAGGGTCTTCATATCAAATGGCATTTTAAGAAACAAACCCTTTGACAAATGTCTTTCAAAGCATAAGGAAAATGAAGAAAGGAGGAGATAAGGAAGAGTTAGACCTTTGTCATTTCACTTAAATCCTCATCATGACTGGAATTGGGCTTTCTACAGCAGCACTGAATAAGCTGTACTTTATGTTTGCTATGGTGAATATTTCTAAAGTGGAATTCTCTTTTACTCCTGACCACTCCTTCCATAACATAGGGCAAGATGGAAAAACTCTTTAAAAGGTCAATTTCATTTAACTTCCTTCCTTCCTTAACTCATGCAAGTTCTTAACAACAACTTTTCTTCAAACTTTCCAAAGCAAGTAATATTTTTGCTGAAGGTACATGTGAAAAGATTTGCCCCTACTTTTTTTTTTTTCCAGAAAGTCTAAAAGCATGAAAAGTTCCTTCCATACATGAACCCAAGATGTGGTCCCATGACCTGTCACTTTCAGCACCTTTCTGTGAATGGAAAATTGCAGAAAAAAAGTAACCTGAGGGTGAAATGAAAAACTGGCTTTCCAAATGGACCTGATGATGAAAACTGAAAATGAATTTGTGGTTCTGACAACATCCAGTGAGGCCAAGTGCTTCATAACTGGGGGCAGAATTTAACATCAGCATCCCAAGGGACTGATTCGGTGCATAGCTTGGGAGACTGCTGAGAATATCAGGAAGGGGAGAGTGTGGAGCAACAATATGGTTGAGGTGTTACATTTTGTAGAATGCCTTAAGGAAAGGAAAGCACCTTCATCTGGCCAATGTCACTGCTCTTTCACTGTTGGTCCAAACAGAGGCTCCTTCCCAATTGCTGCCTGTTGAAAAAGCTTGTACACCCAAGCTTGTGGCTGCAGTCTGAGATGGTATGATAGAAAGCTGTTCACTGAATCACTCATACAATGGAAAAATCAGAACTAAGAGGTTTTTAACACAAACCAATAATCTTCAATAATGATGAAATCTAAATATAATTCAATATGTTTACATTAAACAAGTCAACCAAGAGACATCCATTGTGCCCAAAATGCATGATTATACTTCAGGAAGCACTTAACAAGTTTCCTTCAACTGTGGTGATGGGTAAGATTTACCAGTGGTGCCATTCCATCTGTTTCATTGAAGTTATAGTGGTGGTGAATGTGGCCCATTTCTGAAGGAATAAAGGCAGTAAATAGTCTGCAGTGGGATTCTGATAAATGCTGCCATCTGCAATATGTTATATCCAGTGCAGGGCAGAAACAGATGGAAAAGCTTTTCAATCCAGAGTAGCAACTTAAAATAAACATCCTTAAATGTAGCTGTTTCCTCAGTGCGTATTGAAGAACAGACAAAAAATAAATGAATGCAATGAGGGAGGCTTATACAATCTTTTTTCACAGTGACCAAAGTAAATCCTCTTGAGTTCACACATATCTTTGTTAGGCAGGAATGAAAAAAATTCTTGTTTTCAGGACAAAATGAGCATGTAAGTCTCAGTGGTTTCTAAAGATAAAACCTGTGTGCTTCCATTCTGTATTTTTCTGATAAGTACTCCCATTTCTCATCTAGTTATCTTCACCTCAACTTCTTTCCAAAGACCCAAGTCACAATCCTCTTTACAGCAGCTGCAGAATTTCCTTCCTGAGCCCAACACTGTGATCTCAATAGATGGCCGAAGTGGGTCTGTAAGGTCTAGGAAGGGCCTCTTTCTTTCCCTCATGGTGCCCTGAGCACGCTGCCTCTATAAAGCAAAAGTCCAGCTTTAACAGTAGAGTTTCTGCTGGTTACTGCAGATATTAGCTTTTGAGCATGGGAAACAGCATAAGATGTAAGCCTCGGCTCAATATGCTCTTTCAACAAAATGAGACAAAATATGCTGCCAAATGGGAAATGGCTCAGCTTTTGTCCTTTGTGTCAAATGCACAGAAGACTTTGCATTAATGTGTGCTAGTTTCAAGCCCAGGAGAGCAAGCAAGCAAAGGTAATACTATCCCTGGTTTCCAAAGCAAACTAAGTTTGGTTGTCCTTCATTATAAGACATCACTTTGCCTGCAAATTCAGGATGGTTTTAAGGGAGCCACATGTCTCAGAGTGCAAAATAAACTGCTATAGTAAAAATGCTGAAAGGATTTACTTGGAAAATTGCAAATTGAATGAGGGGAATTACTCTGGCTAGACACACACATCATTAGGAATTATTGGCATATGGATTTCAACAGCACTGCATACTTGAATGAGAAAATTTCAAGTTTAGAGGAGACAGATTTAAAATGCTTTTTGATAAACCAAAAGGGTTGCAGACTGCTTTATGTGGCAGCTCCGTGCCACAGAAACATGCAATACACAATGAAACATATGGAACTGAAACCTAATTTTATGGAAGCATTAGAGTTGGTCACTTGGACATGCTTTCAAAGATGTGCAACCGAACTGAAGAACAGATGCGTTTTTTATCTACCAAATGGTATCCTCAGGATTCAGGAGATAAAATATTGATGGTTGACATTTGAGTCTCCCGTAAGAAAACAGGATGTTTTTCTCAGCTCTCTCCAGCAAACTTCTCCCTGTGCCGTCTGTAAAAAAGAAACTTCAGGGACAAATCTTCAGCTAGTGCAAAACTGGTGTTTCTCCAATATAGTGAAATGATCTCTGATTTGAACCTGGTCTGGCTCATGAAGAACCTTGAGGCTTTTGCTGTTACGGCTGCGTTTTGTAGCTGTCTTTGTGCAGGCCGGGCAGTGGGACAGCACGGAGAATTCTGGTCATAATGGAGCTGCTGAGAAAAAAAAACTGCACTGGAAACTGCTTTCAGATTATGACACAGAGGCATCCAGACCTGATCCCTGAGTCAGTGGAAACACATTTGAGATGCAGGAAAGAAAGCAGTAACAGCCTCAGTGAATATCTCCAGAGGTTACTTATATTCTGAGTCTCCTTAGAGGCAGTAACTTTTCCTTCTCTGCACATTTTCAGTTCTGACTTCATTCTGGCATAAACAGAAACCAGTGGTAACATCTGCTACCACGTGACACGTGAATTCAATATGCCAGGACAGAAAGAACCAGAAGTAAGTATAAGAAGTGAGGGGAAAATGCAGGTTTGGGGAAGTGGCATATTTGCAAGTTTCTCCCCCCGTTTCTCTGCTGGACTCGTATTCAGAAGTCACTCAGTGCAAAACATCAGGCATACATCAGTAAGAGGCTGCAACTTTCTGACCCCTCTCTGCTCCTCTTCCTAAAAATACTCAAAGCCATTCACTAATTTCCTTCTTTCCTTCCCCAAAATATAGAATATCTCCCCATCACTTTATGTCTTTCTCCATAGGGCTTAACTTCTGATTTATTGCCATACGTCAGAGATGCTCTTTAGTACTAACTGAACTAATGGGAAAAACAGTCCTGCTGGAGGAAAATAATGCGGGCCAAACTTTGCTTTCTGTTACACCACCATTGCTCAATCTTTTCCAACCTGAAACTGTTCCCTCCATCTTGGGATTTAATATGCCTCTTCCTTTAAAAAAATGTCAGAAAGGAGGGTGGAAATGGCCCCTTGGACACGTGTTCATGACAGTCCATGGCAGCCAAGCATCTGCTCAGACCAAAAACTGTTGTGCATCTGCAATGCAAATGCAGAATAACACATTATTCTGGTGTAACTGAAAACCGGAAGCTGGCGCTGCAGATTCCTCCCACTCCTCCTGGTGCTTGTTTCCATCCATAACCTTTTTTCCAGTAAGCACCTGCCTGACGCCTATTTAATACATCCACAGCTGCAGTTTCCATAGCGGCCTTTTGACAGCACAGTCCAAAATGAATCATCTGCTCTGTAAGGAAATTTCTCCAGAATGCTTTCTCTTTCTCATCTCTTCCTTCATCATCTCTGGATTCCCATTATTTCTATAAGTTATATGATTAAATTCCTATTAGAAGATCACTCTTCCCTCAGCCCTTTGCAGCCACCCACTCAGAGTCAAATAGGCTGCTATAGCACTAAGTCGTCTGGCCTATTTTAATAGGCTGGCTCTTATAACTCTTCATATTGCCATCTATCATGAGACATCACTGACAGTTCTGCTAAAGCCCTTATATGGATAAAATATATTCTGTCAAAAAATGCTTAGGACAAACTATATTTTGTCAAGCACCTTCATCTATTCAGCGTAGAATATTAATCCTGCCAAGTATCTTAAAACATTCTGCTGACAAATCTCCATCTTTTCAATATGGGAAAGCAGTGCACAGCAACATTTCTTGTGATTAAATTTATTTTTGATCTGTCTAGCCACCAGCTCATCCTCGGTACTGATGATCTCTCCCCCTAGCTATGTTTTTGAGATACCCTATATTAAAATTTGTTCAGATATTCCAGAGTAGGAATTCCTCCCTATTGACTAGTCTTGCATTAGTCTTCCATTCTCATCTGCTCAAACTCTCATCTTCTCAGTCAAGCTCTAGGCCAGAATTTGCCATAGATTCATAGTGACACAGCAGAGAAAAAGGACTAAAAGAGAATTCAAAATTAATCCCATCCATCTGTTTATCCCAAGGCTAGAAATGCCATCTACATCAGCATTGGCAAGTATGTGCTGAACTTCTTTAACAAGTAGCTACCTGGTTTTTGTATACCAAGTGAGCAACCAGGCCAGAAGTGGCCATCCAGACCTACTCATACTTCAGGGGGTCCCTGATTTAACTCCAGTTTGAACAGTGTCTTTTTTAAAAACACAGATTGTACTAAATTCAAGGTTAGGTGACTAAGAATCCAAAGGCCAACCACACTCCCAGCTCAGTGACTTGCTTCTGGCAGCATAGCCAAGCATTCACAGCAGTCCTGCCAGTTCTTTTCTAGAGGCTTCTCTTACCCAAAACCAACAGTTTGCTTCCATTGCAGGTGACTGATTCATTTTATTTAACAGCAATTACTGACACAGTCCTGAAAACAACAACACAGACTTTCTGGTGCAAGCAGAAAAGCTCTTGGAGCATGATTTAACTTCGTTTTATCCACATTAGTTAACAGTAACCCAGATGCAACCCCAAAGGGACAGGTTCAGAGATATGGCAAAAATAAAGCAGCTCAAAAGGAAGTACTTGGCACAGAGCTTTATCCAAATCAGCAGTACCCAGATCTGATACATGCCATTCTATGATTCTGTGAACTTCTGTGGTCTTGTAGATTTGCTGCTTTTTATTTCCTGTTCTTGGGTTCCAGTGGCAAACACAAGAACTAGATGGTGCGGAGGGGAGGAGAAAAATAAATAAAGGATGAGTTTTATATGTATCCCCAAAAGAGTTATCAGTTAAAGTCAGATAACTCGTATAAAAATCAAGCTGAAAAAATAAGCAGGATGCATTGAAAATGAACCGGTTGAATTTAAAGGGACAGGTGGAATCTATTTAAAAAACAGCAACAATGAAAAATGAATGAATGAAGGATAAGATGGTTAAAGCAAGAAAATTCTTACAGAAAACTCAGCAAAAGCAGGGACGTGTCTCTAGAGAGGAAAAAATAGCAGTACAGAAATAATACAGCTAAAGCAGATATGGCCTTAAATTCAGAGGTTCAAGGTTCCCTTGGAAGAGAAGTGGAAAAACATTCCAAAGAGCAGAATGGTGTTAGAGTTTTCACAAATTCCTGATTCAGCATTGGGTGATTTCTGTTTCTCACAATTTATTTTAGTCTTCTAAATGTCCAAAACCATCTGCATTGCCAAATTTATTTGACAAGGTGTGTATATATGGCAGCTTCTCTGGCTTGCTGAATATCAGGAAGAGCTATTTCCCCAGGAGACCTTTTACAAGAACTAGAAGTGTTTGAAGAAATACATCAGTTTGGACAAAAATGTTTCTTCATGTGACATGGAGATAGCTGAAGAAACTGCAATTAAAAAACTAAAATAACAGGACACGGTGGCTAAGCCTCACACCCTCCTATCCTCGATAAAAGATGCAGTCTGTTGTCTGCTCTGGGCCATGTGTCTGTCTGTCTCTGCCTCTGAGAATTTTAAAAGCTCTTGCTGTCATTTCCTATTGGAAAATAAATACACTTCAAAACCTCAACATCTTTTGCTAAATGGAACAGTTGTTTCCCTTGTCCAAGAGCAATATTCCTCTCTGGTAAATTCTGCTCTGCGCTGGAACCCCATGGCTTGTTCTCTGAATGTTGATTTTAAACCAGCTATCATGGGTAGCTGCAGTAAATAAACCCTTCAGACAGTTTTTTCTGCTGCAGGGGTGGGAAGTGATAGGGTCAGATGACGTTCTGCAGTGATCCTGCTCCAGCAGAGTTAAACATTCAGAACTGCACGTGAACTAATCAGATCTCTGTTTAACAGCATGCCACCAGATCACGCCCTGAAAACTTTTGTATGTTTGTACAAGATTATTTTCTTTAATTTATGACACACCGTAACCAGGGCAGATGATGAGTGTATAATGAGGTAAGGAGGCACTGAGATAGGAGAAAGGCATCTCACTCTCTGCATAAAGCTAAACACGAGCAGTAGGTACAATCAGAGGGAGAGAAAAAGGTTCTGCACTTCCCACGTTATTAGCATAAAGCTTGAGTTTAATAAACTACACCTATTAGACCATGGCAGTTATACGGCTATGGTGGCAATCATGCTGAGTTCTAGTTTAATGTTAACATCTGAATAATTTGTATATGTCTAACATAAAACTGTAGTTCAGCTGAGGCTTTATTGCAAAATTGTTACTTCCAGATAGTTGTTTTTTTTAGCTTCAGACTTTATTTGCAGGCTGCAAAATAATAAAACCTTTGGAGAGCATAAATAAATAATGATTCCGTAAAATCTCCATGTCTTTAAAATGTATTTGTTTGAAGTAACAAAAAAGTAAAAGGCCAAAATGCAACATGCCCATGAAGACACAGAAAGTTAATGCATGAGGAAAGGCAGTAATTTCTCTCTATGTGGCACAGAGACAGAGATAAGGAGGAGTGTGGAACATCCTCTGTATTGCAGACATGAGATTACCGAACTCATCCCAAAAAACAGATTCTACTTTAACAGCTCTGACAGCTCAAGCAGACAAAAAAGACCCTTCATTTAGGGTCATTAGCCTTTTCACTCACACTCCTATTTTGAAGGATTAGAATTCTTTGCTGGAACAATCTCTCTTATTTTTCATTAACTGCTTTTAGCCATCTAAGTCAGCCATTATTGTTTCAGAAGCCCAGGTCATTCTCGTATTCCTCCAAAATCTCCTGTAACTACATTTGAATCAATTGAAAATAATATCTGAAAAAAGATTCAGAACCAGTAGGGGAAAAAGTGAACCCTGTACTGGGGAGAAAGGAAAACTAACATTGTCCAAGCAGAACAGGAATGTCAGGCTCTCCCCCTGTAAAAATAGAGGGGAGTAGGAAGTGTGATAGTGCTGATGAGAGGTTGAAAAGCTGAGATTAATCACATGTAACCAGGCTGCATTTCAGCCACGAGGCTCTTCAGTGCATTGCAGGTGTTTACTGCTGCCTTTTTATGCAAGCATCTGTTTTGTGTAAATAAAGGTCCACTTGCAGGAAGCCCTGATCTAACAAGCTCACTTGAAGAGGCTGAGCTGCGGGAATGAAGCATTTCATTGTGTGAGAGTGATCGTGGTCCTCTATCAATTTGATTAACCATTCTACGTAGAAGAAATGCCTGACTTAGAGCACCTGTGGAGTTTGGTTAGACAACTCCATTGAAGCTCCTGTGGAAACGAACCTATCTGTCTTCCAAAGATGCCCTAGTCCTGCTGCTAAAGGCAGGGTGCAGGAGCACCACCTCTGTGCTGTTTAGGTAGAGATATCTATCATCCAGCAGAGCCAACGATTTTTAACTGACTGATGGTGGATGTTGTCCATAATTCATACACAGCAGAGTGGTACATTATAGAAGGAAAAACATGATATTAAAGTTAAAATCTAATGTTACATGTTGCATTTGGTAGAGAAGGGATCTCAAAGGGACACAATGGTCAGAGGACAGGAACAACAGAAATGCACAACGCTTTTCCTTTCTTATCATTTCACTGAGTAAAAATAATCAGTCTAACATAAATCAGTGGTCTGAATCATGCTCTGAAATAATTCCTTAATGCACCCCAGTGCAGAGTTGTTAGCCTAAAAGGTGCACATTTCTGGTGATTTGAAATACGTTTTCAAGTTACTCAAATTAGCTGAGATATCATTTATAAAGTTTCTGTCGTCATGCTATGCAATCATCAGTATTCAGAAATTCAGAGGAGAGTTGGAGATGTAAGCTCTGCATCTTCCTTTCCAATATGCCCTGCTTGTGGGGCCTAATTTATATAAATACTGATATAATTAGATATTTGGAAACAGCAAAGACAGTTCGTTTGTCACAGAAATTCATGAAAAATAAGAAGGCTTTTTTTAATATATAATTCAGTTTGGGATTTTAAATTGGATTCTTCATTGTCTGAAGTCTGTTAGTCATTATTCCCTGGGTGCAGAGCTTGAACTGATGTCTGCAGGGGTTTGTGTATGAATGTGCCTCTCAGAAAACATTCCGAACAGTGACATTCCCCAGGGAGTGCTGACACAAATAACGGACACAACATATTTTATCTATTAAAAACACTTCAGGCTTTCAAGTAATGCCAAAACCCACAATTAAATCAATATTAGGCACATCGAAAGAGATGATTCAGAGAAAGTTCTTCACAGTAATGCACAGGTGGATATTTGCATGTAGGAGTGAGCCAGATTGAAACCGTATTAACTCTGCACATACAGAACATTTCTGGGCAATGACAACGATCCAGAGCTATCTTACTCCAGAATTTGGAGCACAGTTCCAGAAACTCACACGTGAACATGTTCACAGCAGAGCCAGTGACACTGACCACATTTTTATTTTAGGAATGCATGTTCTAAGTGTTATTTTGAAGACAAGTAAATGGACAGCTCAGTCCCCAAGAAATCAGAAATCAGGCAACAGTTTCCTGGGAAGCTCACTTTGCTTTGCCCTTTGGTTTGGTAAAATAAATAAATAAATAAATAAAAATAAAAAATAGAAAATAAAACCATTTCTCTGGTTGTAGGAGTGCCATACGCCACTTAGTTATGTTTTAAGTTAATTGTGTCCTGCCATGGCTTGCCTTATGCCAGAACTATCAGATACCAATTGACACATACTCCTTCCCTTTTGACTTGGTTATTTCAACACCAAAATCAAGTATACACAAATGTTTGCAGACTGAAAGCTTTGGAAATATTGGCTGCTTCTAAAGCATGTATCCCCTCCCAACCTGTCATTTTAGTCTCCATTCAACACGCATTTGGTAACATTTTCCTCGTATTTATTTAGCGAAAAAATATTTATAATAGAGATTCACAGGAGTCAGACTCTGGAAATAGTTATTTATACAGAGGAATGACTCCTCTGCTGCTCTCAGCATCTTCCTTCCTCACTTAGACTTTTCTGGTGGGGAGAGGTTTTGATATACACTGTGCTCAGATATTGAGCTGACACATACCATGACCGAACATTGCCTTACTGTTCCATATGATTATTCATGTTTGTCTTAATTTTATTTCTTCCTTATTGTAGTCAGAAATTTACTAAGTAATGAGTAATAAGTCAGTGAGACTCAAATGTGAAATCAGAATACTAGATTTGTAGCCTTATAGGAACAGAATAAAAGCTATGGTAAAGACAGCATGAGAGCGTTTAGCTTAAGAGTGGAAAAACTGAGTCTGTGGTGAGTTTTATTTTGCTCTCTGCTTTTTAGCTATACCCATGCAGTCTCTGGTGAAAATGATTTTTTCCAAGGGTAGAAGAAGAAAGGGCTTCATCTGCATTGTTTGAAATACAGCACCTTTTAGAGGAGTCAACACCACCTCAGCTATGCTTCTCATCTTGTACTGTAGGCAACACTGGTCTTCAGACATTTCTACAGCTATGCTTGCCTGTGTTAAAGGGCAGATGAGTTCACCCTTTTGTTGAAAGAACTGTGTCACTGATAACCGAGGCTCCCTTTGCATTAGCATCTGAAAGCAGGAGGTTTTGTTCTTTCCTACACATGCAGTGACTGGAAAAAAATATTTTGCAAGTTTTTCCCATTAGACAAATCCTGGTCCTTGCAAAGAACTGAAAGAAGTTATTTGTACACAGAGATACTATGGAAGGAGTTGAAAAAATTCCTTTCTGTTAGCAAGACTTGGTATAGATCAGTCTTGGCTTTGTTCTGCAAATTTGCAGTGTTATTCCTAGACCTGAGATGTCCTCTGTTACAGATGTCTACATATGTCCCTTATCTGTAACTCGTTCTTCCAGTCATCTGACACAGAACCTTCCAAGATGCTGTGATCTCTGGTTGAAAGACTTCTGCAGTGCCAAATGGGAGCACTACAGATCAGCAGCTCCCCATTCACTCAGATGTATGTTTTGCCTTCCAATTTTGTTTTCTCATTGTCTCGCTGCATACTGAGAAGTGAGATTTCCAGGTGCCACTTGCTGCCTGCCTATGAAAGCACAGCCAGCAGAGACCATATATTCATTATCATACACACAAGAGCAGTGGATATGACTATGAGACTCAGTATGAAACATGATTTCATCATCTTCCCTGAATCAGAAAGAAGAAAATGTAAATCAAACAAATCTTGCTTTGACCTCCATAATTGCATTAATGTGCCTGTTCACAGAGATTGTTTGCATTTATTCTTTAAACTGTTTTTAATCAATATTTAGTTTTGAAATGTTTGCACAGAAGACATCTGGAAGAAAGAGAAGGCCAAGAACAGGGTTCTGCAAATGTCATGGTAGTTGTGTATGGATTGGTCTATCATAAAATGTTGTGAAATCATAGTTTATGTTTCATTAAAAGGAGGTGGGGATAATTAAAAGCAAAAGAACAGAGGAACAAACAGTGGAGGCAGATGTTTTCCAGATTTCCATGATAAATCAGTGAAATATTTAAGAACATATATTCTCCTTTTCTCTTTGTCACTGAACTTTTTTGTCCCTTAGTTATCCCACATTGAAAAAAAATACAAACATTTCACAAAGGTCGTGTTTCCCAGCAGTTTGGGCAAATCAGGTCCTATAAATATAAAAGCGCTAGTAAAAAGGGTGAAGCATCCTGAGCTGACTCAGGTACAGCCCCAGGAGCCTCAGAGGAGGCAAAGGCACCTACCAGATGAAAAAATAAGAAAACGTTGTCTTGTATTCACTTTTCCTTCCATCCTAGCATTCCTTCTGCTCACAAATTCCAACATTAAATGAACATTATAGGCACACAAAAAAATCTCCCAACTTAAAAATAGATTTGAGATCAATCCCCTTAGCTTCAACATCCTTTAAATGTAAACCAGGTTCTTGTTTCTATGCATCTGACATTTTAAATGAGGTTAGGGGTAAGACTCCATGGGTTTCATTAATTAAGTCCACTTTAAAAAACATACATAGACAAATAATACTATGCTTGTCATCTGTTTGGCATTCTCAATGAAGAGACAAACAAGATTGCCTTGGAAAACATAATTACTTCCTTTCTTTAATTTAAAGCTTTCCCTTACATAGAGAATTGAGGTTATGGTGCAAGAGAAGTTTAGAGGCTGCATGTAGAAGTCCAAAGTGTCAGTTTAGCTGAACAAGTATATTTTAGCATTCCTCTCCTCATCCTTTATTTTCAGCTGGGCACACTGGAAAATCCAGGTCTTGGATTCCTCTCTCATCCAGGTCCGCTTTGGATCAGCCACCATCCTTACTGGTCTGCCGTGTTAAGCTAAGTAGCAAAATGACAGAGATCTCTGAAAACCAAGCTGAACCATATGGATGTGTAAGGCTAAGTAGCAAGTTAAGGCAAGCCTTAAGAGTGCCTCAAAAGAATCATAGTTAATCGCGGTCTGTGAAATATGATGAGATGATGAAAGGCAGGATGAACAATTAAGCCTGATAGACAACATATGACAACCATAAATGGCTGTGCATTGTGGCTTAATCTAAAGCAGCAAAGAAGAGATGGCACAAAAGGCAGACAGGAAATGTGAGCAATGCATGAAAACATATGGAACGCAGCAGACTCCTCTGTACTAGTTCTATCACCAATTTATTCCAAATATACAAACTAAAAATAAAGGAGAAGATCAAATACATAAACTAGAATACATTTGGGTTTTGTTGGGGGTCTATTTCATTTCTTTGTTTATTTAATTTGCATTTGAGAACAAATTGCAAAAAAAATAAAAAATAAAGGGGTTATGTGACTGTGGTTTAGACTGGAGTCTAAATACAAATCAGGCACAAAACAGGGATAAACAAAACCTGCAAGTTCATGAAAATTTCTTGAATCAGATTCTACACTATTTCTTTGCCAGCAGAGGAGGAGCTTGTATTTCACTTGACATTCTCCCCTTCCTCAGCATCTTGGGGGTACTTTTTCTATTTGAGCACCTTTTCTATTTGACACTCTAGAGAATCCTGCAATGGGAACATTCCACTTCACATTAGTAGGGCTTGCTACCTCACAGTTTTGCAAGATTTGCCAGGTCAAGATCACTCACAACTCTGTCAACTGAAAATCTAAGTCGTATCATCAATACTTCACACAGGTATTTCTTTAGGAATGAGCTGCCACAAAGGCACTGAGAGTATCAAGTTACTGCATGTATGGTTTTCCATAATGACTAATATTAGACTGTGAAATGGCCTATATATATATGTGTGTGTGTGTGTTTGTGTGTGTGAGAGAGAGAGAGAGAGAGAGAGAGAGAGAGAGCACTTGTGCATTTATATGTAGATGAGGTCTAGGTTGAGAAGTTGATTAGCAGGAAGATTTCTGCAGATGAGTGGTGCGTTTTTCCTGTGTGTCATCCATGTCTGGAGATGCCAGTGATGTCACTGGAAATTCTAAACAAAGATCAGATTCTAGCGCCAGGTTTAAAGGTACAAGAAGAAAAAGATTAGTCGTTACATTACATTACATCTCTTCCTCATATTGGTAAACATTATGTATTCAGATGCAGATAAAATATCCCAAGCAAAGGTGAAAAAGCAGCAGCATGTGCAGAAGAAAGAAGGTTTCCCTCACTGTCCTGTTTTCCTTTCTTCAGCTTTGCTTTGTAGTTTTAACAACAGCCCCAAATAGGCCTCAAGGTATTGTAGGACCTTAATATACAACCTTAGAAACAAACCTTAGAAATACAATTCTAAAACAAAATCAACCTTGCAGGTGTTTTGTGTTTTGGTATCTGAAGAAGGAAAAGAGCTGTGTGATACTCAACTTCCAGTGCCCAGAAACAGAGTGACTCAACAGGAAACTTTCCAAGTACCCCGTGTTACACCTCACCATAAATGTTTAATTCCTAATGGTGAACAGTTTCACTTGTGTGCTTTCTCACAGCTCTCTCACGACAATGTAAAACAGACGGTCATTAATTTACAAAGTGACACCCAAGATGTCTCCGTAGTACTTAGTGAGAAATACATCCAAATACACATTTGGTATAAAATAAATAATACAAATATTGTCAGATTTTTTTAATTTCCTATAAAAATACCGAATTAATTTTTTAAGTGACTCACAGTTTATTTCTGAGTATATAATTTGGGGTGAGTTGAGAGTCCCTCCTTTTCACAAAATGCCCAATTTTTGTTTTCAGAAAATCATGCCTAGAGAAAGTGTGGCAAAATGAGCATACACAAATGGAAGCATATCAAAACAACAGTAACTTCTGAACATGTTGGCCACTGGATAGTCAATACTGTAACAGTCCTGATAATTCTGCTCATTGGAACACTGCTTCCAAATGTAAAAGGAAGATGCTGCTCACATACTATTCAGGACAGGATCTTCTGGATAGCATAGGTATGGGAACAACTTGTGTTTGGTTGCAAGCACCCACTGTTGAAATCTAATGTTCCATCAGATTGAGTGAAAGCCACCCAGCAAATAACAGCAGTGTGTGTCAACAACAGCAGAACTGTGGCTTGTGTTTTTCCTCCTTATTCCTGTTTCTCCTGATGTGGGGTGGGTAGCTAATGGCTTTCTAAAACCTTTATATAATGAAACATTCAGTTTTTCTTTGTAGCGCTCAGTTTTGTCTGCACATAGCACAGCTTGTTTTTCATAACTCTCTCACTGGAGATTAGGATGCTGAAAAATACACGTCAATAAAATGACCTACATTTTGTAAGAAAGAAATTCCTATGGGTGAAATGCAAAACTCCACTTTAATTAGCAGACTCACACAGCTTTGTCAAAAGGCTCCGAAGGGATGAGAAAAGGAAGCCCTTGTTTCTTGCCTCTGCCTAGACAGAAGCATTGAATCTCTTCCACAAGCCTGATCCATAGCAGCCCCTTCACCAACATTTAGTTGAACAAGCAATTCACCATGGCCCTGTCAGTTTTTCCCCTGAGATGTAAGAATTATAAAAAAAGGTGTTTGTTCAACATGCTGCACAAGGCATATGGCTTAGATGTGGATAAAAGCTCCAACACAGAACACTGCCCCATAGATCAGCACTCCCCAGTTTACAGTTACACCTGCATGTTAAATGTGCAAACACACACACACACAAAAACCAAAACGAGATCCAAATCTTAAAACTAAATACTACTATACTACTCCAAATAGCATATTAAAAAAATGGCCTTCCTTCTTTAAATATTCATGAAACCATTGGGAAATGTCATGTTTTTTCATATGGTTGTCTGGAAGTCTCAGGATCCACCAGTGCTTGTATCTTGAGCAAGGCAGACAGCCACATGACACTCACGAACATGCATTCCAAGTGTGGAGCTAAGCTGAAGAATGTGCTGCTGTTCTCAGCAGCTATAATTATCACAGTTGCAGTTCTTGTCATCACCCACACAGGTGTATTATCATGTAATACAAAGTTTAAAGAACCTTAACTCTTACTAAAGAACTGGAGCAGCACGCGACAGAAGACCCTAAGCTGTTGTTCCCGACAGCAGTGAGCAAGGAATCTCCAATTCCACCCATTCCTGGTGTGCTCCAAGTCTCTCCGGGGTGTAATTCATGATACAGAGTCTCTCTTTGTTTTGGTACTTTCCTCGTCTGTAAAAGTTCTGATTTATATAATTCACATAATCAAAATACTTTGAAACACACAATTCCCCCAGCACTAGTGAGGGTGAATGGCTTAGTCAAACATATTAATTTGTATATTTATTTGTAGTTTTACCTCCTGGCTGTTCCTGGACACTGAACAGGATCAAATTGAGATACTGAGCTAGAATAAAAGGTTTTTCCATTTTCATTTTTACCCACTTTTCTCACATTTATGAACTGAGGGTCTTAGAAAAGACACATTCAAAATATAAATTAAAGACTACAGAGCAGGAAAGAAAATTTGTACTATTATTATTATCTTTGTACTGCATTGGTAACCAAGAAAGTGGGCCTCACTTTAGGCACAAAGCTCTAAAATGTTTAGGGAAGTTTACTACGTGAAATAGAACAAGGATGCGACCTGGAAGAAAAATTTCAATGTTTTTTGTGGATATAAGCATAAAGCAGTCAAATTGTGTAATTCAATGGTTACTGTGTCTCCCAGGGCAGGCATCAGGTCTGATATTCTACCGACAAAATTAGCCTTTGCAAGTCCCTGACCTTTGAAATCCAAATCAGACAGTTGCAGTAGAAAATAGTTTTCCATGCTACTAATTACAAAAAGTATTCTACTCATACCAGAGCAAACAAAATACTCATCTGAACAGGCTGAGAATACTTATATTAGTGCCTGTTCAGTTCCAGTGCTCTGCAGCAGATGTAAAGCAGCTGTGCTTTTCTGCCTCCGTGCCAAGAACGTGACTAGAATGGTTTAACCAGAGAAACCCAGCTTCCCTCCTCCATATTTTCCCTTCCTCTTGGCATCGCCTTCTCATTCTTCTGCTCAATTGTTCCTTTAATCCATGAAAGCAGTGCAGTGATGGAGGCTCTTTCATGTAGATTTCATTCACATTAGCAGTGCTCTTGATCCCCTCTCCTTCCTGAAGCACACCACAGTTGTGGCTTTTGCTCTTTCACTGTTGATCTTAAGGGTGGTACATGCTGCTGGGAAGTGTTTTGTGGGCTGAGATGCGGTACATAAAGAAGAGGAAGTCTGAGGACTCTTACAGTCTGCTTGGGACTGGAAAAGACAGAAAGAGATATATCTAGAGTGCTGCTTTTCTCTATCTATAGCTGTATTAAAATGTGCCTGGGTGGAATTTACTGTGTAGATCCAGAAGTTGTTGAGAGAACGAAGCCCAGTTAGTGCCTTATGCTTCTAATCCTTAGTAGACCAGTGTCTGGCAGAGCAATTCAAGTTAAACTGCCTGTAGACCAGTTTACCCAAGACCATCTCTGAACCTTGTACTGCCTTCTACAGGAGTTTCCCTTCTCTCCATTCTTCTCTCCATCCCAAGCTTAATCTCAAAGTCACCCAGTGCACCCTAGTTCTCGTGCTTTGAGAGTCTATTTCATAACTATTATCTGTTTATCTGTTTGCCTGCATTTCTGTTGCCTGTTTAAACTCAGCAAGGAGGTCTCACTCATTCAGTAGGTCAAAGCCTCCTTTAAAAAGGCAGTCCACATACAATCTCTTCATACTTTTGAGAATGTACGACAGTGTTTCCTGTGGAGTAACTAACATCAGTGCTGATGTCCACAGCTCCTCCCGTTCTCTGCTTTCCTCTTTCCTGTTCCCATTAATGCAATAATTTGTTTAAATTTCAATAAATGCAAAACAATTAATTATTTGAATTAATACAGTCAGTGGTGTTGTTGTAAAATACTTGGATGCCCAGCCAGGCTGTCAGTCCAGTGACAGTTCTTTCACCTTCAAGGCAGAAGTGTTTGAGTGACGTACTGGGTTCGGTGGAAGAGCATATAGGGATTTATGGCTAACCCCACTGATAAGAATGTTCTTGGTTCCATCAGTTTTTACAATAATTATCCCATACTTTTAATCAGTTCTAGTTCTGTTTTATGTGTGTGTTTTTCAGACCACTGTGGATGTTGTACCTTGTGTATTGTTTTGGAAGTACAATACACTCTAATGCATGATTTGCATATGCAAATGCTATGTTTCCGTGTGCAAATGACAATGATTCCAAGAACTGTAAGCATAAATGATTGTGCTGATAGAACTATTCTCCTGTTAATCAGAAGCTAAATTTGATTCTTTATGAAAACATGGCTCAGTGATGCTTGCCAGAAATTTGCCATTTCATCTCCAGCACCACAGCTGAAAACTTTTGGCAAATATGAATAAATTTGAAAAGAAAAAGAGTGAAGCCAAGCATAATCACTTCTTTGTTCTCTGAAGTTCTCCCAGTGTTATGTTATAAACAGTTGTAAAAATCCCACTATTTACTTCTTTCTCTTTGGGGGTGGCATCAGAAATGAAACTGTGTGGAATTTAAAACTAAGAGTGTCAACTAAAAATTATTAAAAAAAAAAAGAAGAAAAACATCAATATCTCAACTGTAAATCCATGAGACTCTTCTGTGAAAGATGAAGTCAATCATAAAGAGGTTTGACAAGCCCTAATTTCAGAACTGTTCAAACCAGACCCACACTTAGGAAGCAACTGCGAATATAGCTCATCGTTCTATAGTTCTACTGAGGCAATTTTCAAGCCACTGTTTTGGTAAATTGTAAAAGAGAATTCTTGGTTTTGTTAGAAGTCAAATTCAGTTTTGTAACCATTTCTCCATTATGTGGGAATATCCCCACTGAACAAACAAAACCTGAAATGTCCATAGGTTCAATTTCACTCAGCAAAGGAAAATATCCAATACACTGTATTTAGATGAATCTCCCTGCAGAGAAACCCCCAAATGTCACTTACAGCTAGCATCCATGTCATCGTTTTTCCTCATTTTTTCTCCAGCTTTAAGGTCTTTTTTTTCTCATATCCCTTGAATGAAGATTTTAAGCATATTTTAAACAAGTTCAGTTCATATTTAATACCAGAAAAACTTCCCTCTTCAACAGCCAGGCATTTCATCAATAAAAGTTGTGACACCTTTGACTGAGGCTTTTTCCAACTACTGTGAAAAGGGACAAGAGAAACCAAGGCAGCAAGCAAGGCACTGAATAAACTCACCTGGGGCACATTCAAAGAATTCACCCATTTCTTAAGACTTGGTCTCTTTTTGCTTATGTATAGATGTTGCCAGGTAGAAGATTTTTATCTACAATATGGATTGGATTTTAATAGCATAATTTCAAGAAAGGGAGAAGCTAATTATTTTACCATTTTGGTTACTTTTAGAGCACCTCGGTTATTTTGAGATAGTATCACCTGCAAAATGCTAATATAAAATATATGGTTTTTTGCAAAGCTATGAATGTAAATAAAAATAGCTATAGTCTTAGAACAGTCTCAGTTGCAAAATGAATTCTGCTATGATCATTTGCAGGTACAAATGTGGCCTGTTTTAGCAGAGGCCAAAATTAGCCCTTTGTGGAAGTCTGGTATTTTGCACGGTAGTTCTTCACAGTTTCATCCTGCCTAGTTTTTAGTGCTGTTAGAAAATAGGTGAGATTTTTGTGGAACAGCCTCTAATTTTCAAACTACTACTCATTTCAAATGTGGAAATGGAAGTCTGCAGCCATTAATGTGTGCTTAACTGCTTAATTACTACTAATAATTCTATTATTTGAGTGTTTTGGAATGCCTTTTAAAAGGAAAGGCATATTAAAAGAAAATCTGAAGTTCTTGCCACAGAATATTTTAGTTAGATTAGGTTGTATATCCACATAAAATACATGGATCAAAAGAAACAGAAGGAAGCACACCAGGTGTTTTGAATATTGACAGTTTTCATTTAAACACTAAACCAGCAGAAGCCAAGTGTGATTAGGCTCTTTACAGTATGCAAAAGCACCAGTTTTCCTTAAAAATGAAGTTTATTACTTGAGTTTGTCTCTAAATGCTTAAAAGCGCCTCCATGGAAACACAGGGAGCCCTCTAAGGCAGATTTAAAGAAAGGTAGGAGGAGTCCTAGAAGAAACTGTTTGAGAATATTGATTTTACAAGTGCTGAAAAAAAAGGTGGAATATGTGCTGGGAAAGTATGTGGAATTTAAATGAATCCTATAAATAACGTTTACAGCATACACATCTGTACAAAGGCAAAAGGAACAGGGAGAAATAGATCTTTCTAATTCCCATTAGTTGCCATAGTGTTACTAGGTAAAGTCATCATTCAACCGCAGTGCATCGGTTTGGATTTCTCTACCCTTATTTCCAAATAATTACATATTTCCTAAAAGATTACATGTGAGACCAAAGTTTGTAGTTACAGGGGCCCTGCTCAACCACAGTCTGTATTGTGGTTTAATCTGACACTGAGTTTCTCTATATGAAAGTTGTTGTATACTTTGCAAAACAGGGTATTTTGAGAAGGAGTACTCTGATTTCACAGTGAAGCATTCATTTCTTTCTAGAAATGAGCACAGGCTGTCTGTGGTGGATGGGGCTCTGTTTGCAGAACATATGCCTATCTTGCAGTGCAGGGAACCTTGAAGCAGGATGATCGGGTGCCATTTCCTAACTTACTGCTCTTCTTTGGCTTGAATTCCTCCTTTTTACATATTCATTTTGTTTCCATCACTTTTCGTCTTCCTCCATCTTCCACTGTAACACAAATGCAGAACCCAACAACCACTGCATGTAAACAACGTCCATCTGATGCAGCCACAAGGGTGCAGCTGTTTACAAAATGGAATAGCGAACTCCATACTTCTCCGTATAAATTCACATCAGCAAATCTGCCTTTTGCTCAGTAATTTTACTTTTCTATACTCATTTGTTGTCATGTTGATGACAACAGTTTCAGAAGTACAGTATGTTTATCAGAAAGATGCATATTCAATTAATATTGCTTTAGGCAATTTTCGCTAAAAATCAAAGCTTGCAAATCTCTCCACAATTCACACATGTAGTAAGGCCCTTCAGAAGGATATTACAGCAGTATTTCTGTTCCCCTAGAAGACCTTGCCTTGCTCATTTAGAACTTGACTAGAACTTTATTTACAATCAGTCTAAACTAAATACATCAGGAATGGAATGCTACGAAGCTGATCCTTTGATCTGTCATCACAGTTTTCCCAACATTCATAATCAAGCAATTTGTTACCACTGTATGAGCCACCTTAAATGAGTCTGTCACTGAAAAAGCCGTTATATGCTTACGATTGGTGTCTACACGAACACACATACAGACAAATCCTATAATAGGAGTATAGGCATTTGAGAGTTCACATTTGAGAGACCTCTTTCCATTATTCTTGAATTGTAAAATTCAGAAAAAAAGAGATGAGTTGTTTTCATTAAAATCTTCATTACACCGTGTTTTTGGTTTTAGTACTAAACGGCATCTTGATGGGCCATGCCAGGAGTGCAAACACAAGCAGATGCATATTCATTTATGTCCAGATCTTCATTAATATCTCATTTTTCTTGTTACTATGTAGCAGAGCATCTTTGCTGCAACCAGATGCCACTGGGTTAATTGAGAGCACAAACATCTTTTAAGTGGAGCTCTCTTCTTGAAGGCCACATATCCGTTGCCGATAATGTGTCCAACTGACCACAGCAATTACCCTCTGCAGAGGAGTGAATATTTCTGAATATCTGTTGCAGTGCAGTAGAAACTAAACATGTCAAATCAATTTTCTTTGGTATTTCAGAAAAGTGTAAATGTCTCTCTAAATCATTTGAAGAAGCCTCTCCTGTGACTTACAGCCATCATTAAATACATTTAGTGGGAAAATAAATTTGGTTTCATGTTTTATGAGCTCCTTTTCAAGGTATTATACTGGAATTCTGCCATTTGTTTAATTGAGAATTGATTAAGGGTTTTTTTTCCTTCTAATTTTAAGAATACTCATTCTCCAACCTCAGATGTTCTCAGCATCTGAAGTCTTTTCCCTCTTTTTCATAGCATTAGTAGCATTTCCTAAACACAAGAGGACTTACCCAGAGCAGATTCTGTTCTCTGTGTGCAACACAGTGCTGCCACTGGAGACAACAGACATTTTAGCTGCAGAAGTAGCATGGAGAAAACTTCTGATGCATACTATCAATGCTCTGGAAAACTGAAATACAAATACAAAAAAAAATCTTCCCTGGGAGTCCCACATTATTCCAATTAATCCATTAATACATAGAAAATGAAAATTATATAATATAGCCTATGTGTTTGCTAAGTGACTCACTAATACATGAGTAAAATCTTGTCTTTCCTAAAAGTAGTTGGGAATTCTGCCACTGAATTCAACAGAATGCAATTTAATTTACTGTATCTGATTCTCCAGCTAGAAATAGATTTGACTAAAATATTCAGATGCATTTGAATGATGGACCTTTGCCCTGTAATGAGTCAAGGCATCTTACTGAGCTAAGATAAACTTCTGTGTGTCTTGTTTAAGAATGCCAGCTTGCATGTCCTATCCTGTGGCACTTCAAACTTACATGTACCCATGTGTAACAGCCTGTACATTCACACAGTCCCATTTGAAAATGAACAGTGGTTAGAGGTGTAAAGGACTTGGCAGAACACAAGGCAAGGCTCGTGATAGCTCACAAGCAAGCATTCTTCCCTCATGCTGGATTGCCAGCTTGAACCAAAATGGACACCAGCCAGAGCCACAAAAGAAAAGTGTCTCACAGTTAGGAAATTCAGATACACACCGGTTTTCAAACTCTGCTGTAAGTTTCTCTTGACCTGTTTTAAAACAAGTCTGTTTTTGCACCTTCATTTCTTAGTCTACAGAGACTACAGAGGCTGTTCTTGTACGACAGGTTAAATATCAGTCTTGAACTAATAATCTCCTGGGTTTGCCAAACACATGAGCATAGTCTAGGATCCCAGTGTGTTAGGCAGGGAAACAATGTTTTGGGCAAACAGCCATGCTGGTTTCATCTATACTGAGGTGTCATGATAAGGATTCTTAATTTAATGAAACTCCTGCAAATAAACAAGCTTAATGAAGATTACTCCCTTCCTGGAATTCATCTTGTTGCTCCTATTTAATGCTATCACTTGCATAAGCAGCTATGACAAAGTCTCTGAAAAAATTATAAAATATGCAAATTCAGACACTTCAAAGGCTTTCATTTTAATTGTACAGAATGCAGAGCAGAACAAGAGCAATTCCACTAAAAAATGGAAAGAAAAAAAAAAACATGAGAGGAAACTGAAACATTTGCATCATTATTTACAGTATTACTGTCAAGCACAAGAGTTCAGCCTACCAGTTCCTTTGAATGAGTGTGGCTGCCACAAGAGGTTTGTAGAACTGCATGAAGTGCCCACAGGAAAAAAATGAAGACCTCACAAATGTCTCTCAAGTCAGTTTTCTTGCAAATGTTGAATTCTGCATAGAATTTCTGAAGTTTGAAAATGCTGCAATTCAACTTTGGATCACATTCAACTGAACCCATGACCAGACTGAGGATGAGGTTGGGCTGAGTTGTGGCTTGGTATTCCAACAACCTAAGATTAGTGGTTTTGACAGAATTTGGGGTTCTTTTGAATCAGAGATGAGCTCAAAATGAAAAATTGAGATCTGGACCAGGAGTTGGGGGTATTTATATCCAAAGTTGTGGTTCTGGCCCAGTTCTAAGCAAAATCATAACCACAGCTCAAATCAAATCTGAAAAAAGAGCACGTATAAAGCCAGTCAACAAAGAAAAACAAATTTTGTACAATTCCTCTTGTTTAATATTTTGTCTTAGGGCTTAGTTTACCTCTGCTTTCTAGATAGATAGATTCTGCTCTTTAATGCTCAAGTGTAGTTCACAATGAATAGGACTGCAACTGTAAAAAGGAAACCGATCTCCTTTCTGGATTCAAAAGCACTTTTAGGTTCTTAACTTCCTCAGTGGTTAATATTTATCAAACAGTTCAGAAAAACATCATCACAAAGAAGGAGAGATATTTCCCTGTAGGGCTTCAGACTCTAAATTATCTCATTTTACGGTGCATGCTTGTATAAATATTTATTTATTTTTAATGAATGCTATTATTGAATGAAAAAACAATAATCAAGAAAACCCATGTTTTCAAAAAACATCTTATAAAATCATGATATTGTTTTGTTTGGTATGAAAACTCAGCCATTGGACCTAGCATGATGAAAAACAGCCCGAACTCCATTGCTTTTAATTTATAGATGCTTTCATGAGGAATAGGCCTTAGTTATTCCATCTATTCTGTGTAGTTTGTCATGATGAATTAGAAATGAAATGGTAAGCAGTAGTATCAGTATCCCTTAATCTGTCAAGCTAGCTCCTCTACAGTATTTTAACAACACGCTTGAACATAATCCTTATGGAGTGGAGGAGATTGCAGTTCAAAATAATTAAGTGTGATTATGAAAAAGATTCATGAGAATCCATAATCAAAGCCACATGCAGGAGAACTATGTTCTTGTGCTTCCCTTCAATAATAGTTATAACCTTAAGGATATTACCACAGTCAGAGGTATGTTGAGCTATTTCATGGAGAGAGAAAACACAGCTGACCCAAAAAGCCCATAGCAGCTTCAGCAGGTCTGATGTAATAAGGAAGCTTTGCATACGGACAAAATATCACTCCTCCAGAAGGACCTTTGTACAACCTCAAGTTCCTTCATAAAACTCAGGCTTTTTGAAGACACCAAGCAAGGGCACTCTCCCATGCAAGCAATGGTCTCACATATCTGCCAAGAATGCCACCACGTGGACAGTGAATGACTGCTCCCCTAATTAGCCCAGGCTGCGTTTTGAGATACAGCAGTTTTCAGTTGAACTGAGTGACACACACTTTGAGCACAGTATTTTACAGCTTAGGTAGCTGAAGTTGAAATTACTTTAATGGTCAATCTTTTGATTCTTTCTCAGCATTGCAACCTACAATTTCACAACAGATTAGTGGAGAAGTGTAGATTTTATGTACAATGGCCAAATTCAATATCTTTTCTATCTCAGCAGAGGTAATCTTAGAGAGGATAAGACAGACCATGAGTAAGGTTTATTTAAGATGTGAGTTCATTCCTCTACTCTGGGCAAATCACATATGTTCTCTGGTTCAGGCTAAGATGAGGACAGAAACACTCCATCCTACTGCCTTTCTATGTGAGAATAAAAGTTTTCTCTGATGCTATTTCAATATAGATCATGTCAGTGATGGAGAGATATGAAGAGTCATAGTGTAAAAGAAGAGTAAATGTGTAAGTAAGAGAAAATAACATGCAGTTCAACTAGCCTAGTATCCACTCAACTATATTTGCAAAGGAGTTGTGCCCCTTATCTCCAACAGGATAAGGAAAAAAGAAAGAAAAGTAGAAATGCTGGAGAAATAATAATAGAGCCATCTGAAACACCTGACTTGAGTGCAGTGAGGGAAAACACTAAGCATGAATTTCTCAATCTAGAGTTCCGGTTTGAGGACTGCATGCCATTTGCCTTGTGTCCATGGGGAACTATAGTTGCTGTTCCTCCCACCTGCACTGTGAAGGAGTTCAAGCCTTCAGAAGAAGTCTTCTGTGACAGAAAGTGGTATCACTGGGGGAGGGTGGGGGGTAGTGTCAATAGCTTCACTCAAGGAAGACAGAATTAGCAGAGTAAAAGGCAGTAGCTAGAAAACTTCTGCAGGGAAATGGCATCCCATAGTTTGCAGATGCCTTCTTGATGCTTACAATTGAGGATTCAAAGTGGTCTTAAGGCAGCATAAAAAAAACTTTGGTATTATTAGTCTGAAAAACTTTGACCAGTTACGTGTAGAAAAAGCTTGTTGTAATAATTGTTTATGTGCTTTGTGTTTTTTTTTTTTTAAACCTCCTCTCCCTTCTGAACACCTGTAGGAGATTGGTATTTTCATAAAGACTTCATGCCATCTGATGAAACCAGCATTTACTGATGTGCCCTCTTAAAAATATGAACATTTATGTGGATTAGTAAACAGAATACAGCACAGCTATCCATCTCTTCAGCATTCTATTTCTTGTGCAAAAGGAATGTGCCCTTGTTTCTTCAGAGTTGTGTTTAAATGGACCTAATGTACATATTCTGAATTGTGCAATTTCCATTTGGAACTGGATCGTGTCATCAAAACTCCAAATATCATGCTTTTATGTTCGCCCAGGCCTTATGTTACCAATAGAACGACACGGTGAATATTTAGCTGCATCGATGTTTTCCATTCCTGCTTTTCCCGTGTAGAATGGAGATATTTATTGGACAAGGACAAAGGATTCTTATTCACAAATCTGGCAAGCTCAAGAATTTGAACTACAAAGAGAAATACAGCTCTGTACATTCAAAAAATGAATTGAAAAAGTACCCTGACTTCCTTTCCAATTCTAAAACTCCCTTTGTTTCATTATCTCTATTCCTTTATCATCGGAAGTTCATGACCTATCAATCAAGCAAATATGAGGAGTAACTATTAAGGACATACTTATGTGAGAACCATGTGTAGTTCTTGGCATCATGTGCACCCTCAGCCTCGCTTTGAGCCCACTCACTTCTCTTTTGAGCACTTTATTCTTGAAAGAATGGTCTACTGTCAGATAAGTCATTTAACCATTGACAAAATGCCTGCTTCTCTGATTTTAAATTTGTAATCTGTGTAGGAATAATTATTTGATTCAGGAACTTACGTGGGCAGATGGCTTTATCCAATGAATCGTTAATGGAGACTAAATTTTAAGCACAAACGTCAGCAGAGACGCACCAGAGTTTGGTGTAATGTTTATTCCCAAAATACGTGATCAATTCTTTGGCTCTACAGCAGACTTACTCATAGGACAAGGGACTCCTACTTCTCATAGTTTTATTCAAGGTTACCACTCTTTCCACAAGAAATGCCAAGCGATATACTAGAATTAAAGCAAGTTTGGGCATTAATTTGATGAAGGGTCTGTTTTTAACGATGGGTGTATGATTATCTGATGCTTTAGCTTGTAAGAGAATGGAAGGAGAAAAGTTTGACACAAAATTTCAGACCTCAATCGGAAGGAAAGAAGTAACTAAAATATTGGAAAGGGATTCAGAAGACCCCATTTATGATTTCCTGAATAAGCTTAAGAAATCTAATTTGCATTTTCCCTTTCTTAATCTCTCAACTCCCCAT
Source organism: Cyrtonyx montezumae (assembly GCF_038088225.1). Lineage (NCBI taxonomy): Eukaryota > Metazoa > Chordata > Aves > Galliformes > Odontophoridae > Cyrtonyx > Cyrtonyx montezumae. The sequence goes on along the minus strand of NW_027072100.1, from coordinate 11,631,647 downwards.
TCCATGCTTTGTCTGTTTTACTTATAAAATTTAATTAGATCACAAAAGCAGTAATTTTTTACTACAAAGGGGCACAGCACAACCAGCCCTCATTCCCACTCAAAAATGTTAGCAGATTGCAGTGGAGATGTAAAACTAGCTCCCTCTTTCCTCTCATGTTTGAATATTCTGAACTTTGGTATGCTTTATTTCTGGAAATATGCTTTTTCATTCCTGCCCAGCTTTTAACTACTGCAGTTTGGTGACTTCTCATTCCATAAGAACAGAGAAAAGAAATGCAGCAGTAACTGAAACAGATGATCCATAACATAAAGATAAGACATAGAATGGAGAACAAAAGTGAAAATTAAGAGTTCAGGTAAGCTGCTGATGGAAAATAAAAAAAGAGAAGAAAATTGCAGATTAGAAAAAATAAGAATGGAAACAAACAATGAACAAACAGATAGTAGAAAGAAATAATCAGAACCAAAGGATAGATCTGGAAAAAAACTAAAAATATATGGAAGCAATATGTTTGTTTTGTTTTTGTTTTTTTCCATAGGAACTTAAACAGGTGTGGAACACTTTCCAACATCTTCAGTATTTTGCTGTTTCCCTCTGCAAAACGAAATACAAGAGGAAAACCTGGGTAAGCACAGCATTCCTTATCTCAAATATCATCATAACCCACAATCTTTAAATCAAGAATTCTGAATTTCTACTGTTGAGCTAAGCAGCTGCGAGCCAGATCTGCAGATATACACTTGTTTTTCTTAAGATTCAGGTAAGTATTTAGCCATGGTATCAAAAATACCTCTGTATTTCAAACATTTAGTACATTTCAAAATGCAGCTAGTTGTTTATCTGTTTCTGTAAGCATCCGGATATGACCCTAAATTTCTGTACAAAGAGGGCAAATAGATAAATTTCCTCTGCTAATCAGGCATGGGTGTGGATCATTCACACCAGCCAGAGGTTTACTAAGGACGGTACAAACTGTGTCACTGTATACAGTTCCTACCTCAGCTTCACTTAGTCTTGTTCTCTTGAATACAGGGGAGGAAAGCGTTTTGTTCTTTCAATTCTTAATGTTCTTGTTCCTTTCAGCCCCAAATTATCCTTCGCTCCCAGTGCCAAGCAGCTTTGCATTCCTCAGTCAGTTGCTGATGGCATAGTGCCTTGCACAAAGCACTAAATGCAGCACACGTAACTTGCAATGTCCATGTCCTAGTAGATTTTATAGACTTTACATAATTTGTAAATCCTATCTTTTAAAGAATGACAATAAATTTCTTCTATAAGTAATAGGTTAAGAATACGAAGATAAATATTCCTTATTTTTTTCTCCATGTCTCTAGTTGTTCAGCTCCACATTCTGCAGCTTTGAAATTTACTCAGATTGTAACAATCAGTTACAAGAATTTAACAATGCAATATATTAGGAATGAGAGAAGAGGGGAAAATTGGGAAATTGACACCAGCAACAGAGCCATTTCGTCTCCTGTGATTACAAGAGGCAGAAGACCAACTATTAATTTTAACAGTAGCAGTATCGGGACCAGACTTAATAGTTGCAAACTGTGGGATATGCTCAGCACACCAATGTGCAGCAACATACAGAAATTAATCCAAAAAAAAGCTGCTAAAAGTGGAGGGGAGCCCACCAGAGCGATAATTCATTGTGGAGAGCTGTCACAATAAATGAAAGTACCGGAGCAATTAGCAGACACAGTACTAAGCACTGTGCTGCTTTCCCCATTTTAATTGTACTTCAGCTTATTCAGAAGCTAAACTCAAACTGAACTCAGTTGGATACGGCAGAACTGACTCATTTTGGAGAACACAATGGTCTAACAGTTAACTTCTACTTCTCTAACAAAATAAGGAGTAGGAGTTTGAGGAAAGAAACATGGGGAGAAAGAACTGATGGCCTGGAAGATTTTGCTCAGAACAGTATTCATTTTCTAACTGCAATCTCTTTAAAAAAATATATAAAAAATGCTTCACATTAATCTGGGTACTGAATCACCACTATTTTAATGTTATTATTTCCTTGCTGGCTGGCAAAGCACATATCCTCTTGTCCCTCACCGAGTGCCTGGAGAGCAAACTGCTTGGAGAGCAAGGCATGGACCTGACGACACCACCACTGGGGCTAGAGCAGATTCTCTGCGAGGTCCATAGATTGACAGGGGTGTTTTTCTGTCATGAATGCAGCAGCACAAACAAATTATTTGGAGCTCAGTGGGCAAGTAACAGAATGCTCTATCCTTGCATCTTTGCTTTGTTGAGGACATGCAATGAAAGGAATTGTAATCTCCAAGAAATGGTTGCTCAAGTACTCAGCTATGAAAATGCAGGAATCAGAATGCAGACACTACAACCAAGCAGCTAGGGAAACAAACAAAACAAAAAACAGAGAGAGGGAAGAGAGAAAGAGAGGGTTCATTGCAACAGATGGATGAAATGTTCTGTAATAAAACATCGCATTGTTTTTAAGGCTGTAAATGTTGTGAGACAGAATTGCTGTCTTCATTGTACCTACAACTGAGCATGCTGGTATTTTGTGCTGCCTGTGGGTTTCTTCAGATGAGTGGATGTGATGTGCAAACTAAACTGAATTGTTCCGAGGAACAAAATTCAGTTCCATATACTTAGAGGAGTTCCTCAGCAAAGTGTTGTTCCCAAAAGGTATCATTTTGATGAGGGGATAGTTTTTACTCTTGTCGTGTGACACTGATTTGTTGCAATTTTTTAATCAAAGATTAACAATTATTCTTCTTGGCACTACATTCTACTTTTTTAAGTTTTCAATGAGCTTTAATAATAGAGGAGCAAAGAGAAAAGAAAGAGTTTTTGGCACTCTTTCATTTCTCACACAAAACAATAATTGTTTTGGCATCCAGAGATGTCAGCTCCACGCTCTAAGAAGATTTCACTTATATTTGCACAAAGGTAGCAGAACTACCATTATCTCCAGAAGGTTATTTTTTTTTTTTTTAAGAAAAAAGTACCAATACAAGACCTTCCACTGAAGAGCTACTAAGTATATCATTAATATTAAATAATTACATACACATCAATCATGACATTTGCTCAGGACTACCTCAAATGAGAGCAACCAAGTATGTAGAGCCAGAACTTGGCATGGCTGATATGAAGTCCTATAAGCTTATATATTCTGGTTATTTAACTCTTCTTGCTGTCTTTGTCTTCATATATCTTCGTAATTAACAGAGCTCATTTTGTAACCAGCCCAATCATCTCATCATATTCATAGCTGAGCAATCTAGGTTGAAATAGCTGAGCAATCTAGGTTGAAATAGCATGGCTACCACTCACCTAGCTCAGTATATGAAACAGTGGTGCTATACAGGATCAGAGGTAGCTTTCTAACGGTAAGCCTTGGAACTAGCTTTAGAGGTGGGTTTTTTCCCCATCACTCTGCATGCTGATAATAAGGAGTCTTTGGTAGTTATGCAACTAGGCTAAGAGCAGACATCTTCTGTAATTTTATAGTGAGAACCACTCAGCTCAGCACAAATACTAGTGCAATGAATGCAGAAGGGATTAGAAAAAGTACAGCTTTCTGTCTGTATGTTAAAAGGACATGGGAAACCATCATATCTACCATAGCACACAGCCAACAAAGAGAACACCTCTACTTAAGAAGTTTCTGCCCACTGGAGACACATAACTCTGGGGCCGAGCGTTCTGAGTCATTCCCTGGCACAAACCTCTCATCTCCTGGCTGGGTGGAACATTCCTGTCTAACAACTGCATATCTATGTATGAAGAACAGCTGTGTTTCAGCTTTGCAAAGACTTTGCACTGCCTGAGTACCCTTGGGTGCTGCCAGGCTGCTAGAGGAGACGGTGCTTCTGTTAATACACATTGTCCCTGCAGAATAAAGAAACTGCAGCACCAACCAACAAAGACCAAAGTGCTGTAGAAAAACAATGTGGCTAGAACTCGTCAACACAGCTGTATTCCAATCTTCTGCCTGCCATCAGTCCTCCGTATAATTATTGGAACACTACTTCATCCTCGTGCACTATTTAGAAAGCAAATTCTTCAGGACCTACTTCCATTCTACATTTCACAACTCCTGGTGGCAGGGGCCGTTTAAGGTCTCCAGATCTTGTACCACAGAAACAGTAACTGTATAGCTCCTATACAAAGCTTCAGAGCTATAAGGCAGAAGAAAAGATAGAAATGTCTCATTTTACATCTACACATTGATCACTTAATACAGATTTCACTATTCAGAGGAAGACATATTTCTCAGTTTACCTTACCGTACCTTATGAATCAATTCAAACACAATCCTCCTATATAAGCTTTCACCTTAAGAACAGTGGGATATCTAGAATCCAAATATATCCCACTGTTCTTAAGGTGAAAGTAGATCATTTCTCCTTGCTCTCCCTGCAATCTGAAGAATAAATGTTCTGCTCTTAGCAGTGAGCTATGTTGGGGTTCACAGCCACAGGCTGCCTGCCTTCATTAATCATTATCATCCCGCTGCTTAGGGCCTTAAGAAGCCTTGTGGATTTCATAAATAGATTACTTAATGAAACCACACCGTTTTAAAACATACCACAGACATAATTAGAATGTATAAATTCCACTTAATGTTACAGGTCATAATGCACAAACTACACCTTATGAGACCTGCTGCATGTACTTGGCTCTGTCTGGTCAGTGAAGGAAACCAAGAGATTTTGCAAGCAAACCACCCCAGATTTTTATTTACTTCTGCCTACAGAATTCTTTCTTCTGTGTTGCAAATATCAATTAGACTTAACAAAATGCAATGTGACCTTTAAGTTGTGGATCTGACTGTGCTCACATAGGATATAAGAAGCAACCATTGTATCTGTATTAAAGATGTGTTACAGCCTTCCTATTTGTGTACATATGACCTTCTGGTACTGAATTTTCTGCTGTAACAAGAAAATAAAAGATGAGTGTGTGTCACACGCCTATGCTTCAGTGGGGAAGAATGAATTACAAAAAATGTCTCTGCTATAATGTAGTTATGCTGGAAATGATGTATTATAGTGATAAGGGGGCAGTAAACTTAAGAGATAACCAACCATGAGTGCTGCAACATAAGAAAATAGAAGGAGTCAAACTTGATGCAAATATGAACATGATCATAAACATATGAAAATCTCAAGGAGCAGTAAAAACAAAATTCATTATGGGACCAGAGGATCAGGATGGAAGGATTAACTTCGCTTTTGAATCCACGCTACAAATCCTGATACAGTTCCTTCCACTGATGAAGAAATGTTGTCTTGACAGAAGGAGACTAAGTTTTCCATAACAAACACCAGTAGGTCATACTCTTCTCAAAGGCAAGAAGTGCCATATAATGTTTGAATTCTTTGAGGTTTTTGAAAGAAAGGACTCTCCTAGAGCAGAGCATGAGCGCTGAATTCACACATTAGAAGGGCAGATTGTGATAAACTACAAGACAAACCACAGAAAGGGATCATTAATCATTAATCCAACAATTCATCCTCACTTTTGCACACCTAATCAATTACTGTGTTTGTCTTTTGCAAATGCAAGTATAGTTTTAAAAACACAAGCAAGAGGACACTGACTAATTTCCATTATTTTAGAAGTGTTGATTTTCTGTTTTCCATTTTCCTGACCCAACAGACTGCATGAATGGTACATGAAATAAAGCAAGCTCCACTAGGTTTTGAATGCTCACTCTAATCTGGGAAAAATTTCCTTTCTTTTACAAAATACAATGTTAATCTGGCAATAATTTTAAATGCACATAAATTTATTGCTGTGAATTGAAGTCAACATAGTTATTCATGTGTGTAAATTTAAGCATGTGCAATGCCAGGGGTAGATTTTGTGTTACAAGCAAAGAAAATTGATTATATCTATTTAAAAAGTAAATTTCTGGCCAATGTATAAATACAATGACATGTTTCCATTATGTGCATACAGATATTTGTACCTGACAGTAAGGAATATTAATTAGTGTTAACATACTATTTAGAAAAGAAGGTTGATCAAATAGTGATTTTTGCATAGTCTGATGTATCTGTAATCCAGAACCATGCCACTCCTAAAATAACAGTATGATCTTGTTGAGTTCTTATGTACAGATACCAGGGACACAAACAACAGTGTTCCCTATTGATGTCAATGCCAATGTGTTTAAAACAAATGTTGAAAACTGAGTAATTTCTTCTATGAGATTTCTGTTGTCCAGAGGAATGCAGAATTAGACAATACGAATCATTCAAAGCCTGTCATTCTCTCAGCATTCTAATTGCCAAGGGCATCACAACAAAGAGGTACTCAGTCTTCCTAATAACCATTCAGAACCCGGTTTGATGGACACAAAGTTTTATCCCTGAATCATATAATTTTTACTATCATTATTTCCATACCAGCACAAACATAAGATATCAGCAAAGATAAGAACACTTTTAAAAAGAGAATAAATAATGATTCAGAGTAGAGGGGTGCAAGGGGTGTTATACTGGGCCTACTCAGGGCCTGGAGAGCAATCATGTTAGTAACATGAAGAACTGTTAAAGGTCAGGTTGATCATCAAATGTCAGTCCCTCTAATTCCACTGGACCAATTCCTGAGGTTCCTGACTCATTTTTTATTTGGCAAAACCAAAGTCCCATGAGGAAGGAAAAAATTTCTTTGCAGCATAAATGTTAGAGTAAGAATGAAGATCTGGTTTCAGCTCAGCCTTTCACAAACAGAATTCCTGCTTGTTTCATGAGAATCAGCTCAATTTTCTTGCAACCGATCTCCATTAACAAAGAGGAATGATACTCTGTCTTCTCCTGACTGCGTTCACATAAAGTACCGATGCAGCTGAAGCCTTGCCCTCAATGGAGGCTGTCAATGGAAAGTAATACAGAAAATCCTAGTATTCATGGTGAAGTTATCCATGCAGGAGGCATACTAACGAAGTACCACTGCCTTGGCATCCATTACTGCCATTGGCAGAGAGTGGTGGTGGGATCGATGGACATTTGAGCTGACACAGTACAGTCATTCCTATGTTTCTACAAGGTCTTAAAAACATGTTCTATTTTTGCTTTCCAATTCTCATCTTTGACCTGACAATCCACTCAGCCACTTCAACACGTAGCTGAGTTTACCTCCCAGCAAATGTACTGAGACCTGAAGGCTTTTCATGTCCTCTACGAATTGTTTCCAAATTAATCACATAATTAATTGCAATCACAGTGAGAAAACAGAAAAGGACAGAAAAAACAACCATGTCCTGGAAAAGGCGATGGTGACTTCAGGGAAATTCACCAAAACTCACTTTCTATCAGGAAAGCATAGGAAGATCTGATAGTGAAATTACTGTGATTGTGTTTCCCATGGAAAAAAATCAAAGTAAGAAACAGATGTCTCCTTGTTTTCTGTAAATTCAAACCCCACTGATGTGACAGCTGAATGGCAGTAAAGGCAGTATTCTGAGAACTCTCACGTGCAGTCTATGGAAAGCATTTCCTTTGTTTGCAGGTGTTTGGATGGCTTTCTCACATGGACTATGACTAGTAATTGTGCCAACAGAGAAAAAGGATGAACACACAACATTCACCATCTCAAAATAAAATTTTAATGTGAAGAAAACCTTTTATTACAGATGTGTCCATGGGTCCTGTGTTGATGTCACAGCCCAAATCGAATTAGTGATTCAAGGAAAAGATAGGTGGGGATTGGTCATTATGTATAAACTCGTTAAGAAAATGCGCAACAACAGCAAAAAAGAGTTTAAGAAATTATATATCCTCTGGTAACTGTGCACATCCTCAGAGAGGGGGCTTTGTAAATAGAAAAATATGTAACCTTAGGAGTAAATCGTTTTTTTTTTTTTGATTTTGTAGTTATTCTAAGCACTTATGATTAAGAGTTTGTTGTCCCCCAAATCCTTGTTTGTATAGCAGATTAAAGGCACCCAGATGTCACCAAAAATATATATCTTCCCTATTCTGCAGTCTGTACTGTACGTCACTCTTTCATATGCTGTTCAGTTCGACACTGATTCAAGAATCCAGCAACAGATGGCTGAGTTCTATACTTCCCCTGTGTTAGTTCAGGGTTTGGGGTTGGTTTTTTATCTGTATTTAGGAGGTAATGGTGCAATCCTTCAGTGCATTTTCTTTATTCTAGGAAGTGCACTCTTTCACTGCAGAAATATTTAAAATACAGAGGATGGGATAGATTGGTAATAAGATTTTTTTTTTTATCTCAAAATTTCATAGTTTTTCTTTTCTGTGGAAGCCTAGTGTCCAAAATTCATTATGGTACATCCAGTTCAGAGACTAGATTTTATTTTTAGAATGCAAAGCAACCTGCAAATTAATGGGTGCTATGTAAATAAATAATTCAGTATTATTTTTGTAACTCTACGGCACGTGGGCTTTTTCAAATCTGCATGATGAATCTGGACTTGGGCCCAGGATTTTTGCAACCACTAACATTGTTGCATTAATACAAGATAATTCTATGGATACAAATACTTTCTTTGGCCTTTCTTTCCTTAATCTTCATCTCAAATAATTTTCTTCATGCTGTTGCACAATTTAGCCTTTATTAAACTTATTAAAGCTTCTTGTAATGGAAGGTCAAATTTTCATTTTATCTTGACTCATCAGAGTTCAGTTGTTATTTCAGAAAACCTCCTAGCACATAAGTGCACATTTAGACTCCTACCAAAAGCATCCGTTTTCCACGTGCAAGTTTATCTCTAACAAAGCACAATAAGGAATTACCTTAACATAATAGGTATTCCTCACCATGACACACTCTTTGCAGTACATTAATCACTGTCAGAAAAGATCTGAGGTGGAGAAGGTAGCTCATGCACATCAGACACAATCAGGAGCAAAACAAGAGGCTTACAGAATAAAACACAGACAACTCACCCAAAGCCAGGACGAAGTGCTACCATTGCAGAAGAGAACAAACACTAATGGGGAAGGAAAACGAGATTTCTTGACAAATTTAAATCCCTCCAGAATTCCAAAATGCATTATAAGAATCTAAAGTTAGAAAGGGTTAACGCCAGATCAAGATTTTGGAAGCCTCAGTCCTTGCAAAACCAGCTGTGACTCATGCATCTCCATTGGTCATTACAATAATTTAATTTCACCACAGTGAAGCCATTATATACTCCTTTCTTCTTCTCTGATCTTTGGGATATCCCTAAGAACCATTTTAAAACAATTTTATCTTTTAAGAACTATTCTGCTGGACTGATCCATATCGGTACCAATGGATTTATATAGAAGTAAGCATCTAGATTTCTCTCCTTCATTAATTTCACTAATGAAATGGAAAATCTTACTTCATATAGCTACTCAGAGGCTAAAAGGATTGACACTGATGCCAATTTTGCCCAGTAAATGTTGAGAATCTGATTCCTTTATAACTTAAAATTGTGTAAACCAGGGCTGAATGCAATAAAGTTTCAGTGATATTAAATTATTCCTGCTATTTTTACAAGAACTGTTATCTGAAAAACTACATGTGAACAAATGAGACAATTGCCAGCACTGTAAGAGACCTTCTGAGTCTTCTTCCTCATTGGAAATGCAAAATGCTGAGTTTGTTTTAATTATTTGAATGTTTGCTTTCAAGAGCACACAGCTGAAGGACCAAGATTGCTTTCTGCTAAGCTATCAATTTCTCACAAATTAACTTACTCTTTATCAATGTTCACTGACCAAATGAGAAGACTGACCAAGTTTTCAATGACAGGTAATGATTTTAAGCACTGGAATTCAGCATTCTTGTGCAGGGTTACTACAGTAACATACTTAACTAAAGTATTTGCCAAATTCTTGCTATGATTCTACCCAGTTATTCTAAGGAAAAACACCTATCAGCAGTTTTGTAACAGTAGGAATTCAGACTCAACAGAAATTCAGGACTTAATCCTACAAATTGTACTCACATTAATAATCATACTGGCTTCAAAGGGAGTGCTTATACGGGTAAGTCCCAATAAGCTGAGAATTATAGTGCTTCACACTTGTCATTTTGAGTGTTTAAAAAACCTAAGATCCAAATCCCCATTTTACCATTGATTGCCTCTGGGACTGAAATACATCTGATGGCCAGCTAGACTAAATACTGTGGTATTTAAACAGAGACTAAAGGATTAAGTCTTCCTCTTAACTAGTTCCACCTAAAAGCCAGTGCCCACTGAGCAGTCTTTCTACAGACAAAGAACAGAAATCCCTGTTTTTTGTGTAGTTACTGTTACTTCTGGCTCAATGTCATACTGTCTTACTCAAAAGTAGAGTTGGATGGGAAAAACAACTCAGTAATTAACATGCAATTTGTAGAAGAGGTAAAATATCTTCGCAGTAGGGGTATAATGGAATCATTATTGAAAGCTGCCTAAAAGCACTACATGAAAATAGAGAGAAAGATGTTTGACCTCAACCACACCAATTGCACAAATAAACCCTTAATAATAGCTTGCAATCACACTTGGCTGGGCATTATTTCCCAGACACGCAAGGTCTGCATTACAGGGCCAGAAGCAATGACTCACTCTGCCAGCTGCTGTGAAGGCACAGGGCAGCTTGTTATTCTGTCATAAGTTGTTTAGTGCATGCTGTAAAAGCTTCTATACATCTGATCCCTCGAAAAAAAAAAAAACATTCACTGTCTGTAAGCAAGGAAGCAGGTAGTTTGCCCATTTCTGAAACATCACTTGAAGTTAATTGCTGAAGGTGAAAAAAAATAGTGTTTATTCAAGGAAAAGGAAGACTCAAAGCATACTATTAAAAACATTAAAAAGAAAAAAGAAGAGCTGAACACTTTACACCTAAATGCAACGTAAATGCGTGCATTCAGTACTATAAGTGCATCTGCACCCATTAGCACTGCAGGCTGTGTATCACTAAGCAGCTCTAAACTTCAAAAGCAGTCAAGGCTAAAAGCCTGTAGGTATTTCCTATACCAGTTCTTGCCTAGAACATCAGCTGTTCACGTTTTCACAAGCCAAAAGTGGAAACCAAAATGCCAGTCTTCCATTTCTATAATCAAATGCTGCTCTAAGACAGCCTGTTATTTCTGTCATTTGTGTCAGTAAAAGATTTAAGGTCAACATGACTGTTTAAAGCCTTTGTTAGTCCAACCATATGATCATTTCATGTTTTAGAGCTTGTTTTTTTCTTGTGTTTATGCCTCCTTACCCTCACATAATATCTGTTATTTTCTCTTATCTGTTTGAGAGGCATGATACTGATAAAAATTCTAGCAGTAGGTACAACTTTATCTGCAATGGCTCTCCAAAGGCCTGGAAATGAACAGTCATAATTTAGCAACTGTCTGAAACTTTACTCAGCTTCTCTGAACATCTTCATTTTTGACAGTTCATCCGAGTTTCTCCAAGAGTGGCTTACTGAATGAAATTCTGAGGATTCCTTGTTTCTGCACTGCCTGGAGATCAGCTTGCCTTTTAACAAGTTGACAGTGTGGAGTCTGATCATGGATAGCAACCAGGGTTTTAGATGAGCAGACTATGCTGTAAATACATCGTAATAGCTTCGTAAACGTTCAGAGAGAAATCAGCAATACATTGTGCTGAAAAGCATAAGATAAGGGTCTTGGTTTTTCTAACGTAACATCTGACTCTTCAGCCTGCTCCTTTCATTGAGCAAGTAAAGCAGTACTCAGCTCTTCAGAGAAGCTGCTGCTGCTTTCCGTAGTCCAGAAAATTTCTGATTTTCTACTGACCTTCTCAGATCACAAACTGTGTTCACACCTCTTCAATACCTTAAAAAAAAATGGGGTAAGACCTAATGAAGTTCAAAAGCTCATATATTAGTCTGACAAAAGAGATAAAATCACAGACAAAATTTCTTGCTTGAGGGTATAAACTAGCTACTACATGGATGAAATTAGGAAATATGATTGCTTTTGAGCATATAATTTCAGTATCCTATTCTTGCAATGTTGTAACATGGGTCTGACCACTGTCAGGAATGTTTTGGAGTAGATGGTCCATAGTTATCCCAACATAACAGCACACTTCTAGCCTTAGCATCATAATTGGTTTATTTGTAGCTTCATCTGATGTGCCATCCTATCATGTTATAATGAACATTAAAGCTTCAACAGGAAAAGTAAGTTTGCTCCCTAGAACTATCAATTGAGGATGAAGCATCTTTTAACACCAGTTATTCTACTGCCACAGAAAATAACACATCACTGATGAATCATATCTGAACTTTGAAGCTTACGTTTCTGCTTAACTTCTCCAGAATCAAAAAACTTATCAATAATTTTGCAGATTTTGGCAAAAGTAATATGAGTGCTCTATCCTGAAATTCAGAGCATTTTCTTTTTATAGTCTTCAGGCTGAAGATGCAGAGGAAGCAAGCTGTGGATGGATGGCTCTCACATAAAACAACTATTGTGCCACTGCAAAACTGCATGTAACCCAACTCAGAGTAAAATGCATCAGGAAAGTGCAAAGACAGCTGAGATGGCAAATTCACACCCACAAAACTTCAGGGATATTCCTGAAGGAAAATAAGACATGGGTAAATGAAAAAGACAATGAAAATACCCTGCAACCATTTATGGCTGAATTGTGACAATAAAGCATTGAGTTCAATTCTTTTGAATTCAGAAAGGCTAGACAGAAAGATGAGTCCTAAACATTCCCCCAGATGCAATACCATCTTACAGCATCAGAATTGCAATGCTGTGAGCAGTACTCTGTGGCCTATGTGGTATTTGCAAAGAAAACCACAAAACTTGTAACATTTGTACTCTTGTTCATTCAGATACTTGCTCGTCTCGGTCTCCCTTACTCACACACATCTCTGACCAGCTGCTAAGAAGCTCCTGTCATATGCATTATGGGGAAACTGACCATTCCTATTTCCACTAACACTGGCCAAAGTGCAGTTTCAAATATATCAGGTGCGTAATCATTCACATCATTTACAAACACCAGTACACACTTTGTTCATTCTCTTTCCAAACTCTGCCTCTCACCTTTTTTTGCCCTCTGCTTCCTATGCTCCTGTGATGCTGTCTCCATAACAAGGTGAGCTTTCCCTCTACATACCAAGAACATCCTAACACAAAAGCGGAGGCTTCTACCCAAGGTCTCACCCATTCTTTTGCCTTTAATGTTATGGCAGATTCACACATTTTCCAAAATGAATTGCAGCCAAAAATCTGTTTCTGTTTTCAACTGTCACTATGTCAGGTGGATGTGGTAAAATACGGTATACTGCAAGTTGTAGGCACACTCTACTACGTAGTTTTACAACCGCAGTAAGATTTCAGATAAAACAAATCGTGAGGGCATTCTGGATTTTTAATCATTTACCACTGAATATCCCTGCTAACCTCAAATTTATAAATTAAGTATCAAAATCAAAAGTTTCATTTTTACATTTCTAAGGATGATTGAGTTTATCTATGGTGTGAACTTTGTTTGCTCTCCCCTTTTTGTACAGAGGTCACATCCTCTTCAGTTTCTCAAACTCTCCCACGAAGACACTCAGTACTTCACAGCCAGAAGGACAAGTGCTTCAGAACGCTGTGCCCAGACAGCAGATAGCTCACATACATGCAGTCCCTCACTGCTAAAATTCAAGCCAAAAATTAAGATAATTCTGTTATGCCTTAGGCCAACAGTGCAAGAAATGGCAGTTTTGTGCTAACAAAATCTCAACGGATATTCAAAATCATTTTGCAGGAAGTTTGATTCTTAAGAAATAATTGTCTCCTATCCCTATTTTGATTTCAATTATAGATAACAGCTACTAGTTCATATACCATGGTGTTAGTTCTCAGACCTTTAGACCAGAAACACAGTAAACTGTTAGTCAATGAAAAAGGGAATGTACAGAAACATAAGTCTATGTGCATGCTATTAAGTCTCTCAGTTCTCCATGTGACCTCTACCTTCTCTGCACTAGAACTGTGAAGCTCAGAATAGCTGCAGATGGACCAGAAAGTCTCTTAAATATACCTTGGATGTTTAGAAGTGCTTGCTTCCCTTTCTTTTGGTTTCAGAAAGCTGAAATTGTTGGGCATTTCTTCCTCATCTCATTACTAATGAAACACTTCTGTGGCTGCCTTGCTGCTTCCAGCGGTATTGGCTTTTTTCTTCTTTTGTTTTGTCTCCTTCTCAAATGCACTGTCCTTTGCCACACTGTTGTTTCATAATTTTCAGATGAACTCATGGAACTGAAAACAAAGTGATTCATAAGATCTTCCCAAGGTCACAGCTAAAACCAGCTACTTCAGGACCCACATGCAGCTACCTGTATCTCAGCTGTCAGAAGCAGAGAGCAAAGCAAATTTTTCTACTTCACAACAGTTGAAGGTTGCTTCAAAATTTTCTCATTCTGTTATTCCAACAAAGACAGCCAAACCTAAGCATAGTATTTCTGTTCAGAACCAGTTTTCGCTGTCCCAGCTCAAGCTGAATGGCACATTAAGCCCTAAAAACCAAGTGGATCTTTGTGAAATAAATCGTGGAGGCAGCATACAACACAACTAACCGTGTCAGAGTTTGTCTGTGTTGCACAAGGAGCAGAGGTGAAGAATGGGATCTCTTTCCCAAGCCATGAAATTTCTGTATATGAGGATTTTCCCAGGCAACCTGTTGCTGTTCTACCAACAGAATTATGTTTCCATTTCTTTTTTAAAAAAGGAGCTGTGTCAATGATGTCAGTGACCTGACGGGATCTCTCACATCTCCATTTGAGCACATAACATTGGCACAGTTTCTCCTGTGAGGAAAGCATAGTCTGAATTACCTTGTGCATGTTTATTGAAACAGAATAAAGAAGAGAAATAAATAAAAATTAGGCAAACACTATTGTGGACTGATTTTCTACATTACTCTCAACTGCGTTGAGGAGAATGAATATTGAAGAAGGCACAGGGGAGGAATTTAAAACTCCAAAACAGAAATAAGCTCCAATGCAGCACATACTGCAGCTAACACGGATCAGCTGTTGTGAATTTCTGTGAGACAGAATTATCTTTATTTCAAACATTATCTTGTTCTCTCTTGAAGACAACCCTCTTCATGGCATTTCCTTCACACAAAAGTGCCTCGTATTGATAATGAAATTCAGTGACAAACCTGCAGGTTCTCCAAAGACAGATTGCACCTTTTGTTGAATTATTGCATCTCCTAAATGTGAGCACAGACCATTTTGCTCAACAATTCAAACAGATGTCAAGAACATGGTAAGTTTATGCATACTATTTCTTTTGCTTAACACAGACTTCAGTAACATGCAGAAAAATGTCTCTTTTCACAATTTATTCTTTTTGCTATTAATTTTTCAACACCATAATTCAAATAATATAAAAGATACAGAGCTCTGAAATTGCACAAAGAACTCCAATAACCTGCTATTACACATTGAAATTTATGAGATCCTTATACTACTCTTTGCATTATGGAAACAATTTTACCAAGATTGCATACAAAGTTTGATATTTAAGTCTAACTGTGTTCTATTATTCTCTGTTAGAACACTATGTTTGGATATTTTTCTTCAGCATTAAAATAAATGTGACAGAATTCAGTAATGCATAGAGTCAAATAATCATCCTTTTTCCTTCAAAGAGTCTTCAATCTGACCCCCAAGTCTGCATTTCTGACAGGGGAAGTGAAAGGGTAGAACATATCCCAGTGGTGACAATGAAAGGAAATTGATTGTTAATATGAAATAGGTCACCTTTATGACTATGTGTCAACAGCAAGTGAGTGATAAATGCCTAGAAGCAATGTTTCGCCCTACAGATGTATGAGTGATACATGAAAATTCTCAAGCAGAAGCTGCTTGCATAAAAGCCAAAGAACATAATGGAAAGGAAGTGGTATCTGACATTTGGAGGACAGAAAAACAGGCAGGGATTGTGTAGCTGACTGATACTTTTGTAAAAACAAACATTAGAAGTTTCAAGCTGTACTAGACACATACTGGGGCATGTTCTTTTTCTTGCACAAATAACTATTTTACCCGTCCCTTCCACAGTAACATTAGTCAATGCGCTGAGTACAGAAAGGGTGGAGAAAGCTATAGACATGCCTTTGTCCTTCCACTTTTTTTCTTAAATCATGACAGTGTATGCACTGACATGTATCTATATAAACAATGAACAAAGGTAAGTCTATTTCCTCCCGCATTGCTCATCTTACTTAACTACATCCTAATATGGGTGTCTCCTACAGTCTACACACAGTACATACAAATAATTCCTTCCTATAGGCTACTGAAAGAGAGGTGAGGTCCATCTCTGAATTTGTGAGATATTCAGCAAAGGGACATGATTTAGTGGTGGGCTGTTAAAGTTAGGGTAGTATGGTTAGGTTGCGGTTGGACTTGATGATCTTAAAGATCTTTTCCAGCCTGAATAGTTCTGTGATCTGTTAGAAACAGAGCTTTCAGGAAACAGAAAATATGCCACATGCAAACAGACTTGTAAAATGTTTCATGGTACTTGATCATAACCTGAAAAATGTATTGATTCAATTCAAAATATAAAGAAAAAAAAAACAACAAAACATTAAGGACATAGCAAAGCTGCTGAAACATCAATATTTAAGAGCACTTTGCTGAGTTGAATACTTCTTTTCATCTGTCCAGGATGGCTCTTGCATATTTTTTGTATTCTAAAATACAGGATTAACTGCATCTGTTGGATGAATACCATAAAGTAGCAGTACTATCTTCCATAAACACCCAGTCCATTTTATGAACCAGATTATTAGTAGTTAAATATTTAAAGATGCTTGCCCTTTGGATCTCACTTTCATGCTCACAGCCAGAAAACACTGTCTTCCAACCCCGCTTCCAAGCTCCTCAACGTGGGAGGAAGATTTTGAACCAGTTCAAGAGCAAAAGTAATTTTCCATCCTTCTAGACATAACAAGAGAAACAAGAATGTGTTCAAAAAATACTGCACATTTAGGCTCATTCGATTGTTTTCAAGGAATGATGCTGAACAAACCACATGAGAATGAGCGTGAGGACAGAGCGTAAGGATTTGGTTATTGCCTAGATAGTCAAGTACACAAAGTAACAGCCCAGTGCAAGGGAATCAACCACCTCTATTTCCTTTCCTAGGGTCACTTTTTTTGTCTCATGACTTTCTCTTTCCTCTGCAGTGTCTGACATCATCAAACTTCCTCTACATTTTAAATACGCTACGTCTCCATCTTCCCAATGTTCCTCTCATTTCCCCTCCCTTCTCACTCTTCTTCTCTCTCCAGTTTTGGAAATTTGAAAATAAATGTGAATTAGTAAAGGTGGCTTTCCCTGTCAGAGACCATCCACTGCAAGGAATAGTTTTGAAAAGTGTTTCAATGAAATTAAAGTCACTGGATGTCCACAAAAAGGGAGAGCTTAGGCAGCAGCAAGAACAGAGGAGTTTATCAAAAGAGTTCCACGAGGTGATCCCCAGATCTTGGGTAAGCCTATGGGTGAGAGGCAGTGAGGAGTAGAAGGCTAATGCCAACATAATGCTTTTGCTTCTCTGAGAATTATCCATCAAATTATTTCAATTTAAACATAGTACATTTTTTTCCCTCAAAAGAAAAAAAAAAAGTAAAGAAAAAGAATTGGTCCTTTTGTCACTCTGAATCGTATTATCTCACAAGTATAATTCACATAAAACAAATTAAGAAGCTGATCAAATGCTCTGTTAATGTGATTCTTTAATAATAATATCACTTAGATCTTAAACTGTTTAATTAGATTTTAGTCATTGCAATCAACAGCCTCATTGAAACTGTTCATTTATAATTTATACTCTGCATTTTGCAGTTCATTCTAAAAAACATTAGAAATAGAAACCAACAATAAGTAGAAAAATAAGAAACAGTAAACAATAGCGATAACAAAAACCAAGGTGGTTTGTAGAGATGTTGCCCCAGTTTGGTTTGGGGATGAAATTATTTCCTGGATCAATAAACATCAATGGAAATATTTCAATTGAATTGAATGGGTTCAAGATTTTCCCTCAGGAAAAATTTGTTTGGATTTTGAACAGAATTTTAGGTCCAGCATTTTGCATTTGCCCACAAATCTGAATAAAATAACATAAAATGAAATAAAATAAGCCGTGTTTTTATTTAGAAAGTTGGAAAATGAAATTGATCTTTCGAGATGTTTAATGCTTAAGTATTCACCTCAACTTCCATTGATCAATTAAGATTGTTATAAACAATGAAGTCATAAAGTCTAGGCCTAGCCAATGCAACATTTGCTGTTATGAATTATACATTCAAAGAAAAAGGCATTTACTTAAAACAATTAAAACTGCCTTATATATAGAAGGCACTTGTGCATTTATGCACACTTGAGAACAACCATATTCACAGGTAACATCTTCTTCTGACTGCAGAGAGTAATAGGCCATCCAGGGTCAGCAGAAATACTTTCTTTGAATATATTATAATTCTGTCTACAACAGCACAGTGACACTTCTGGGGCTGGCCTGCAGGAAACAGAGCTCCGTATTTGATTCTGCTCACACCATAGAGTGAGTGGAATATTACAGCTCCAGGGCTTTAGATAAGCTTTATGATAATTGTGATTCCTCTTTGAACATTAAGATGTTAGCTGTTTAATGAGACAGACATTTTGCTTTTATTTGTATTATTTTAATAGCCAAATCTTTATTTTCCTGATATTGCAAGTCTGTGTCTTTATAATTATACTCCATTTAAAGAAGCTCTGATTAACATGCTGATGACCCTTCAACTAGTTCAACTATGTAAGCTGAACACTTCCACTAGCTTCTTCCTAGCACTGTCCAAATCAGACCCCAGCAGAATTTTAACACCCATCCCTCTAGAGCAGTCTGTTGATCTGCTCAAAATAGCAGGCATCTGCTAAGCTACCAGTGAAGTATCCAGTAAGTAAATAAATGCATCTGGGTGCAGTCACTAAGATTTATAGCACTTCTTCTTGATTTCCTTTTTCACACTACAGTAAATACTGTAATGGTGCTGGCTAATAAAGAGCCATAAATCTGCCTTCCTGTTTTTATGATGTTTGCTGATTGAAAAGTAATGCTGTGAAACTGATGAAGTCAGTGACTATGAATGCAGGAAGGCTTTGTGGGATTTCAGGGGTATGTTTTTAGTACATTTGAAGCAGTTCATTTTGCAGGACTTTTCTACTCCCACATAAGTAAGTTGGGGTTTTCTCATAACCTTCACCCTCTCTATTTTCCATATGCTGTAAGCTAGATTTTTACTCCTAATAAATTCAGCAGATCCACTACAGATGTGGGATAGAACACGAGGCCTGGAGATTTTTTGAACATTACCTCTCACCAACAAACTAATTCAGTTCCCATTAAGTCAATGGAAAAAGTTCTTGTAGACATTCATGAGAGTTCGCTTGGGCTTCTGTTGCTTCCTTCCTTTCTCATCATTTCCTTCATACCCTCATTTTCATCCCTGGATAACCAAGACAGTTTAGGAACAATAATACACAACGCATCCGTTCTTACAACTCAGTTAACAGAGCAGTGCAGGAAACTTTGAATTAGGAATTTCTGCAGGAAGGCAAAGAATGGCAGAAGCATGCAAGAGATCGTCCTTACAGGAAAATTCATTCTGTTTCTGTCAACATTTCAAATTTTGCCAAGACTAATGGGACTGTCCATAAAAGTCAGATATTTCTTTTTAAGCTATTTCACTTTTGAGAAAGATGTAGAAATTCCATGGGTTTTTTTTCCCCTCAGACTTTTCTGAGTGAGACAGAATGGGAAGCAAACAGAATAGGTGGAATAATTTTGCAATTTCATCTTTAGTAGCTCAGGAAATACCTTATTTTATCAATTGGCCTGTCACTTCTGAACACTGAAAGTACTATATACTTGTGAGAACTAGCTTAAACGTTAAAGCAGTTTGCAAGATGTCAAATGATGTTCACAGGAATTAGCTGTATTTAAACTTCTAAAGAGGAGAAATATTTTTCTTTTCTACCACAAAGAAGATAGACAGACTGTTGGTATCAGTCTGTAGAATCAGTTACTTGGCATCTTATCTAGTCTTACCTATTCCCTCCTTCCTTCTTTCCAGAGGCACTAATTTCAGGAAAGTTAAAAGCAAGTTCCATCACATAAACTAGTTAAGAGAAGCCTACCTGTGCTAACCTGTGAGATTTCCACTTAGAAGTGTTTTTATTTTGACAACCTTTATCCACTCCAGCACTAATGGCTACCAGCTTTGCAGACTGACAAAACCTGCAGGTCTGTAGGAACCTTGATACAAAGGCAGAGATGAGACCTCCTGGTCAAATAAACAAGAAATCCTATTGGCTTACATTCATAAGAGAACATACCAAACAGTCTTACTCAGTACCTGTTTTATTTTGAGGATATAATGACAAAGGATGAAAACTTCAAACACAGATGCACGGTGACAGCGTCCACAGAGATTGCAGAAGGTTCTCTATTCCGGCTGATATTATCTCCTCAAAGCTGCACAAACTCAGTGGCTTCTACATCCATAAGACAGGATAATTGGCATGGATCCATCACAGAGTTCACAGAAATTAGAACATTCTTTTTTTCCTTTTTTTTTTTGGGGGGGGGGGAGGATGTTTGAGAAAAGAAAACACCAAAGACAGGCAGCTGTAAGAATGATGCAGGTGAGAAAAGTCTTTAGAACATGGGAATTTCTACATCTTTAGTAACCAAATTTATTTTGCTCAATATTATTTAAAACAGAATTTAAACTGTACATCAGTACTTCCATTGGTTTTATTCATATTTTTCAGGAAGAGAAAACTGTAAATTTCAAATGGAAAAGAAAAACCACCAGTGCATAGCTTTGTAACTCTGAAAGGTCACTGCTTGTCTCACTTTTTCCCCAGCTCTCCAAGTTTCTAATTTCTCTGCTGTACATGGATCTCAAGTCCCATTTTTATTAGTGCTAAAATAGACTGTTCTCCCACTGTCACACCATCTGTCTTTTTCCTCCTGCACGCCAGTATACAGAACATCTAGGAGTTGTTCTGAAAGGAGAAATAAAAGGAAAAAAGAGAACGATATTGTTTTGGTCACACACACTGTTGGCAGCAGTGTGCTTCCAGCAGTGACTGTCTTCACTATTCAGCCTTTGCCAGCACATGATACACACTTAGTCAAAAAACAAAACAAAATCCTTGCTGGTTTGGAATAAGGAGGAATGCGATTTCCTTTCTGCTCTCCCACTGTGTGATGTCAGGGAAGGGCAGCTCCTCCCAGTATCAACTGCTGCCTTGCTGACATTTCAGGTTCTGTATCAGAATTGTTTCCTGAAAAATTTTCTGGTTCAGCCTGAGCCTGAATCAGCAGCAACAAGGCCTGTTCACAGCACACACCAAAAAGGGGCTTCTCAGAAAGTGACAGAAAACACAATATGGGCTGTTGCTGCCTTTTTAAAATGTACTTCGACTTTAAATCTACATTAATTTTTTTTTTTTTGCTTTTTTAATAGAGACATCAAATTCCCCTTTCTCTAATGATCCTCTGTATGAGTAGCACTCTTAGAAACTGAAAATTCTGCCATACAGTTGGGAGAAGTCAGAGATATAGAAGTACTAAGTATCATAAACAGGCCAGAAGCCTGTTATCACAAGGAACGTCTTTGTGTATAACTTCATACCTGGCTAACATAGAAATAGCAGTAGATAATCTATTTTAAAGGGGAATATACTGAAAAGATTAGTTAGCAGGAAAAAAAGGAACAGAGAAAGAATGCATTGCTGAGAAATAATTATCATGCTAAGTATCACCCAAGTCCTGGAACGTAGGACGAGATGAGTGAAAAGCAATGAGCACCCACAGCACTCCTGAAGTTGTCAGTATAGAAGCTCTGTCTGCTATATTTAATGCATAAAAGCTGTCTCTCAAGAGAACATTAATACCTGTTTAGTTCTCAGGTTGGTGAATGAACACTACATGTACCACCTATAACTCTCCTGCTTTGCCTATAACATGTTCAAGTGCAATTAAAAATGATCAACAGAGGAAGAAGGAATGGATAAAATATATATACATATATGGTTTTGGATCTATATTCTGGAAGATATATTTTCCACTTGCTCGTAAGTGTACACTCTCACCAGTGTAACTCAGTTTAAATCACAATAGCTCAGATTGTGCAAAATGAAGAGGAACAGTTTTGAGGAGTTTACTGGGAAGCGCCTATTGATTTTCATCCACTTCCAGAGCAATACTGTTTCATATTTTGTTTAATAGCCTTTGCAACTCTTTGTTGTTTTTCTTTCCTGTGGACTGAAAATGAATTTGCACTGACGATATTTGACTTTCAAACTTTTAAGACTTTTCCTGTGAAAATAGCACCATCTGTAGGAGAAAACAGACCCAATTTCACTAAAACACACTTCTATTTTCAAGCCATCAAGCAGATATTCCTAATTCCCAAGAGAATAAATGCACTAATTTTCAAAGTAGGCTCAAGTTCACTACTCCATCTTGCTACTCAGCTACCTCCAGTACAGCTCATCAGAGCAGCAACAAACCCACATTCTCTCTCTGCAGTGCAGCTGAGCATTTACACAATTCAAAATGGGTCCTGACCATTTTGGTCCTGACAGTACTCCACTAATGACAGCAGTCTGCTATGATTAAGTCCGGAGTCAGAGTTTTGCAGACACACTTGCCTCCAAAAAAAAAAAAAAAGAAAGTCTTCATTTTTCTGAGGACTTTGGATGATATTATGTGACACAGACTGCAGTGCCAGAGCCAGATCCTCTGCTGGGAGAATACTCCTGTACCCAAGGAACTATATTGACTAGCATCAGCCAAGAATCTGGTTTAGTATTTATCAGAATAAGCAGTTTCCAAATACTGGAAATATTCTAGACTTAATAATTCAGCACATACATTTTCCTAGCCATTTAAAAATGACGATACGTCCAAAAATATATATATTGCATACCTTCCTCTTGTCTATTTCAGGCTCTGGCCTTGGGACTTCAGCGTCTTACATCATTAGCAGGATAGATAATAGCAGCAAGGCAATCCATTGCTATTAGAGATAAGGACAGAATAACAATAACATGGGTGGGCTAGCTAGGCTTCTGTATTTCATCACTCTAACCAATAAACACACTTGCAAACCAAAACTGCAGTGAGAAAAATACCATGAGGTGCAGTAACTCTGATAGCCAACATACTTCTCCCTGAGGACACTAACTTCCAGCCTGGCCTGGATCTCCTCCAGGGAGGAAGCATCCACAGTCCCTCTGGACAACCTGTTCCAGAATCTCACCACCCTCACAGGAAAGAATTTCTTCCTAATATTTAAGCTAAATCTCCCCTCTTCCAGTTTAAAGCCGTTTCCCCTGGTCCTGTCACCTCATGCCCTTATTTAAGTCCATCCCCAATGAACAAGACTACACATTCCTATAGCAAAAGTGAGACACACAAAGGAAGCATAAGGGAACATAAAGGAGTGTTTTTAATTTTCAATACGTCACAGAGAGCAGTATATGGGGCAGTGATAATTTATACAACTGCTTGAAATGTGTTACTGTTCTTTTAAAGAGTTACAGATGAGAAATTACAATTTGGAGTGGGATAGAGTAAGAACAGAAATGAACTTATAATTGTTGTAAAAGAATTATTGGATATCTGAATGCAACTGACAAAAGAAAAAAAAAGGATTGGGTAAAAAGACAAAGAAACCAATTCAAGCTTCACCCACTGTTCACTGAAATCAGTGAGAGGCTCTGCACTTAACACACTGGAGCTGAGTCTTGAAGATCCTGTACAACAAGGACAAGTTTATATCAGGCTATTGTTAGCAATATTTTTCAATTATTGCTTAGAAGAATCAGCCCCTTCAGTCAAGTTCCCTGACTGCGGGCCGAATTTAGTTGCAACATATGCATCCATTATCTTTCAATACAGCATACATATGCACTAGAGAATTTGGCAATTTGGCTGCTTGGTGTGAATGATTAAAACATTCAACAAGAGAGGGAGCTGCATAGAGATTTAATAGATTATTAGTTCCATGTTCTCATTCAAAGAGAAGACAAAACAGTATCTCAATTGACTAGAATATACTAGCAGTGAAAGCAACTATTCTGTGAGCCATTTGCTTTCTAAAAAGGAGAATGGAATTCCCATTGCTAAAATCTTCCCACAAAAATGTCACTGCTCTGGGACTCAGTCCCACTTATACCCTCATCCTGCCAGGCAACATCATAAAACTATTAAAATATTCTGTTTAAAATACAAAGAAATTCTGTTAGATGTGGAAACATCTACAGTTTAGATCACACACTGGTTGGAGTGTTAATATGTGTACGGTACCTGATTTCCCAGTAAGAATTTCATATCATTTCTGAAAAGGCTTTAAGCACGTACCATAGCATTTTACTGCTTTTAAACATACAAGCAGCATTTCAATTAGGCTAATAATGGTTTCCTAGGAGAACTGAAGATTCACTTAGAAACACTGCACAGATAAAAAAGCAAGTCTTCAAGCTGATGTGTGCATGAAGGCATGCTTCTGTCTTTCCTCATCAGGTAACCAGAACGGTAATGTTGTTTGTCCATAGACCTTTCTCAATTTAGCTTTGACATTTCACTCATTTCTCTTTTATTCCTTGATGGCAGTTGGGCTGTGACTGAAGGCAGAACTTAAGACCCACCACTGTTCACATGGATGTTTGGAAAATGGCTGCAACACAGCAGCAGGAACTCCTAATTCAGTAGACATACCACTCCCTGTTGAACAGTTAACGTTGGATCAGATAAAATTGCTAATGTCATTTATTTGCTCAGCCTTCAGGTGAGACCTGAAAGGCCATGTATGTTATCTAAACACCATCAGCTCATTCCAGTGACACAGCTGTTACATATGATAACAGAAGATGACACCCAGCTGAACACATTCGTTTGGCCATGGAGAATAGGAAGCAATCATATGGTAAAAGGGCTCTTGGAAAAAAATCATCTAACAAGCCAAAAAAGCAAAATAGCTCAATTAGAAGAAGCACATGGTGTGTTTACCCCCTAGTCCCAGCTGCTACCTCAGGAAAAGATCATTTTTGTAGATGAAGCCAAACCTGTAATGCAACACCAACCACAACTGTTTTCAGAACAACACCAGCTCTGCCCTGGAGAATCAGAAGGGTACGTAAAATCACTCTCTCCCAAATACTGTTTTTGATGCTACAGAACAGGAAAGGAAAAGGGAGGGAAAAAATAAAAAAGAGAGAGAGGAAACCTCTAGGTTCTGCTTCTTCCAAGATCCCACTGAGGGCCATTCTCTCAGGAAAAGCCATCCCATTCCTTCTGAAAGCACCACTTTCTGCAGTTCACGATGAGATTTGATAGAATCAGTTTACAAACTGAGAATCCTGGGAAAGGGCCACTGCAGTAGCAGCTGCAAAATCAAGCCTTGAATGACTTGAACAAGAAAAGCTTCAAGACAGCATCTATGCCAGGTGGTACTGACTTTCAGTGAGATCTGGGCATAAAAATAAAATACATGCTGTTCTCATCGATGAAGCACTGGGAGTCTGCGCTTAGTCAAAACTGTAAAATTATTTAAGCAGCTCAGGAGATATTAATCATAGGCTGTGATTTGCAGCTATCTGCCATTCCCTCATCTGTCCTTTTCTGTTTAGAAGATGGAGAAGAGTGTCTGAGTCTCTGAAGTTGCTTTCCATTTTATGACATAAATAACAACAGCAGCTGTTTCTTCTACCCTGAGATAACGACCAGATGAGGTTAAACTCACTCTTGAGCAGACAGATAGGTCAAGGCCTCTGCTCTATTTACATGCCCATTCAAGCACTCACGCTGATATGCTGATACAGATACATTCTGCACAATGTCCACAAACTTTCTGAATCTGAAGAACTCCATAAACAAAGTAATGTTTCTCTGTTTACTTGGAATTTCAAGCTTTTTTCAGTAGCCAGATTTGCTAGAAACTTAGTTAGGAGGGAAGCTAGAACTACTGTACAGTCACAAGGAATTCAAGAAGTTGAAATTTGAGAAAAATATAAAGTATAAAAGTATCAAGTATATCACGTATACAAAAAAAATCACAAAGACTTTACGGTACATTGATACCAATTTGGTATCTAAATAGGAAGTGTACAGTTTTGACTTGTCCACAGCACAGTTTCCAATCAAGTAGGAATCTAGGAACTGACACGATTTCATTTCTATATTCTAAATTTGATGTGATAAAATGGTTCCACAGGCTATATCCAAATACAACCAGCTTGTTATGCCTACAGCTGCTGTAAATTCCTTAGAACGTGAGCTGGCACATGTTTTGTGTTCAGCAGGCATCTAGAAAAATAAAATCCCAATCCACTGCTAGAAGGTTGCTGTACATTACAGCAACATAAGTAAAAGCAAGTTTAAAAATGCTGCTGAAAATGTTTTAGTAGAAAAAGAGCTTACATTTGCTCATTAAAGAGTGCATGTGTAGAGAAGTTCAAAGTTAACAATGAAATGGAAAGCAGCACCAGCAAAGCCAGTGAAGAGAAAACAAAAGAAAAGCCCAACACAGTTTAAGGACTCGATTTTAATTTGCATTAAGAACTTTCAGCTTCACTCTATCCCTCACCATCAAGCAGATTCATTAAAAGTGAATTCTAAATGTTTTCTCTTGTATTCATTTCATGCTCATCTTTTGCAGCACCCCGAGATCTGAACAAACTCTGTTAGACCAGGAAGCTTCCAGTTTGCATGGCAACTTTTTCTCCCAGGTGAAAACTTATGAAACATGTTTTCTTCTAGCTTTTTTATCCTTGTAGACTATAGTCAGATGTAGACCTAGCCTCCTCACCAAACCATTTCAAGCAGAAACAGAATAAATAGGTCAGGGTCCAAGAGATGTCTCACTTATGGTGATATTTGAGGCTCAGGAATGCAAACTGGCAAGCAAGCTGTCATGGGAGGAACACAGGAAGATCTCTTGGCATATTAAGTAAAAGTTTCCCAACCACAATTCTTTCTGCTGCCTTCCTGTGATTCACCTGCTGCTAAGGAAATGCACTGAATTATAGTAATCGTGGCAGTTTCGTGTCATTAAACTTCCAAATGAGATGACAAACTCAGAATAAAAAGACTTTTCTAAATCCTGCTGAGCTTTGTGCAAACAAGAGGCCCAGGTATGTAAACTTCAAGGCCTTATGGTTTTGTGCTGAGTTTGTAAAAATCACATGTATATATGCCCTTGGTGCAGAACCAGATGAAAACTTCTCCAGTTGAATTCTATTGTACGCCTGCATCTGCTGAAATCTCCAGTTGATAGGAAAACTCACCAGATAAGAAGTGAGGCGAAAGGAATTGATTTACATGTCAAAAACTGAAGGGCAACATTTGCACAAGCTTCTCTGAAGTTCAAATCCCAGTGTCACACAGCAATAGTCTGTGCTGAGAAAACACAAAATATTAAGGACGCTATGACAAAGCTGATACATTTCATCTTAGGAACAGGCCTCCTACAGTTTGTATTTCATCTGTGAAAAGGAAGAGCACATATCACAGATGTTGGGATTTCTGCTGCTCTGGTTTGGCTTGGAAAGGCACAATACAAACTGATAGATGAACACCCTGAGAGTGACTGTCCCACAGAGACACATTTTCATTTTTCAAGATCTATCCCTTCATGGTATTGCATCTTGTAGCATAACAATGTGATGTGTCTGAATAACAAATCACTGATTTCCTGCTGAACATGTGAAGAAATAATAAACATACTTTGCTTTCCTTTTTCTTTTGTACACATTCTTCTGAGTGAAAACTATATGACAGTGTCTGCAGTCAAAGGACTGAGAAACAAGGCCACTTTGACAGCATCCATATTACCAAGGATGCAAAAGTTCCATTTGTCTCTGTTCAAAACAGGGCGGGCTGTTTTGTTTTCTAAAGCCAGCATAAACCTAGTTCCCTGCAACTCTCTCAACAAGGCTCACCAGATGTAGGCATGCTCTACTTACTTCTGATATCTAATATTAATGCATCTGCAGACTGCTTTCATTGGAGCAATTAGAAAACAATAAAAAACTCTCAATTTACAGCAAAAGGAGGCTGAGAGTATGCATACATGTAATCTTGTGAAATGAGCTGAGGTAAATGTCAACTGAAACTCTGGAATATCAACAGTGGATCCTATAAGCAAAGTACAAGCTCGTCTGTATCAGAGTATAGGAAAATTCAGAGGTCAAATGAGGCAGAGTTGAAGGATTTACCAACAGCGTGCTCTCAGCACTACTTCTCAGCAGTGTTTCTAGTTGCGGAGCTGCACAAAATCAGGTCAGCTATCTCTGAAAGCTAAACTACGTCTTGCTTTGGATTTATTACTCGTGAATATTTAATTTGTGATTCATCTTTCACTCTTGGTTATCACCTTCTTGACAATAGTGGACAATTTCCTGCTTTTCTGTATTTAAAAAGAAGCAACACAACCACAAAAATAGAAAACCAAACCAATGACATCTCACTTAAATGAACTTACTTTCAAATCTTATTGTTAAAGAGGAGAGAACAAAGGTCCTCAGAGCTCAACACATTTAGCAAAATAAAACAATTAGCATAATTTCAATATATCACATTATTCCTTCAGTTCAGAATACTCCTGCATGTAAGCGATCACATACTTCCTATAGGATTGCACTGATTAAATCTACTTCAAAGTCAGGCCAAACCTCTAAGCTCTGCCCTCCATTCTGCCCTTCTTCCAAGCCTGTCTTCAACAGGTCATCTGCCTGAAATGTATTGACTCACTCTTTCAGCTTGCCATTTGTTGTTTTGTTTCTCCACAGCTTTTTTGTTTGTTTACGTAGGGACCACAGAATCACCTCATTTGTGCCCAGAAATACATTGCTGAGGAAGCTCCCTATTGTCTATAATACAAACAAGTCATGGAGAGATAAGCAACCTGTGGACCTAGATGTGACTGGGTGTCATTTCCTAACATCACAAGGAAATCTAGCAAAGAAGCTACCGTTTAAAAAAGCAGTATACAGTCAAACTGATTCTGTTTTCTCTTGCTCAGATTATAAAGGCCACAGCTAGCCTTTAGAAACACTAGCAGTTAGACCAGTGACTTATTTTAAACGACAGCAACAGGATTAAAGACATTCAAAACAGAATTATGAAAACAATACTGAGAGTGTCATAAAACTATTAACTTTTTATTTTTACAACAACCACTGCTTTAAAGATTCACCAGTCATCACCATCTGATATCACATAGTTCATCGGGGTACTGTTACTGTGCTAAAATATTAACTTCTATTTCAAAAAAAAAAATCCTAAAAAGGACACTCATTGCAGAGAACGCTTAAAAAAACAACATTATCAGACAGAGTACATAAAAGTCAGGAATCTGCCACTTACACCATCAGCTATGATATTTCTCCAGTCGTCTGACCTTCATTAAAAATATTTCTACCCAGTCCAGTGATTAAAGTGATGAAAGGTCATTTAGCACTTTCTGTTCCTTAAAGGCACTCAGTCACACTTCGTGCTGCAGAGAGTATTTGTCTCCTCTCAGAGAGTTTAGTCCAACAGAGATGGCAGCCAACACTGTCATTAAGAATGAGTTGTTCATTTGTCTTACTTCAGTTATACTTTATTACTACAGCTTCTGTTAGCTGAATCTACTCTTTTGTTTGTTGATTACAGTAAAAGACAAATCTTACTCAGTTTATTGATGAGAGACTTCATAGCTTGGGTCAGCCTGACCCTCATGTTTCTCCACTAGCATCTTACATGAGCTGGTGCAGTTCATATTGTCTGCAATTTAGTACACCTTTACAAATACTGATATTTTGCACTGGTGTGATTACTTTTCTTTCAGGATTACCATCAGAAATTGCCATTCGATAGACTAAGATTAGTTCTATGATGAATTCAAAACTGAAAATAAGAAAATTCATTTAGAACTATTTTTCCTTTCTGATATTTCCTGTTTGAACAATTTTTATTACTTTTTACATTCTCATTCTTGGATCAAAATTAATTTTCAGCTGATTTAAGCTATTAAAAAAAGCAGTAAAACATGTGGGCTATATATGGGGCATAATCTAATTCACTTTAAGCTTGGTTTTGCCAAGTCATCATTCTAATTGGTTTGTTAAATAACTGATGGATAATAAAATCACAGTAACCTTTTCTTTTCCTGCACAAAATGTTCTATTCCCTGGAAAAAAAATAATAAACAGATTACTAAAAAAAATCTAAATCCATGCTTGAGTACAAACAGTTTCTCAACAACAACCACCACCACCATATGCACATATACACTGATACAGAATCACAGAACTGCAGGATCACAGAATCACAAGGGTTGGAAGGGACCTCTGGAGGTCATCCAGTCCAAGCCCTGCTATAGCAGCTTCACAGTCTCTCAGTCTCCTACAGTTTGCACAAGTAAACTGGAAGAGAAAAAATGTGCAAAGAAATTTGGCAGAAAAAACCAACAATAATTACAATCGCCAGTACTGAAATAGCCTCAGGATTTTTTGGATTTCTGTTACTTTCGATGCAAACTTCCATTTAGTTTCTAAAAGTTAATGGCACTTAGCACAACAGTGTTCACTTATCATGTTTATAAGTTCAAAACATAACACTAAGCTGGAGTTATTAGGCAGTGTTCAATGCAATTTTTAACTCCGTTTATTTCTGGAATACCTAGGCATTCCACATGAAGAGTGAGAGAAAAGTCTGCCCTGCAACATGACACACATTAGCTCCTTAACATCATAACAGAAACATATGATAGGAGATCAAAACACCTGGTGTCTAAGACAAGGTGCATATTCAGTAACCAGCCCTGCAACTGTTCAGCAACCAGAGGGCTTTCAGCTAGTTTGGTACAGAATGGACATCAAACGAGAATTACTTTAAAGGAAAACAAATTTAATCTCTCTCTCTCAATCTGTCACCAAAGAAAAATTAAATCCGAACTATGCTACTTATTGTCCAGAAGAAAAATAATGGAAGAAGGAAAGAAAAGCTCATAAAAAATCCTGAATGTGAAAAAGAAAAGAAAAACACAAGCAGGAAGGAAAGAATTTATTATATAGTCAGAATAGGGAGTGCTGTGTTGGATTTTGTTTGCTTTTAGATATATTTTACCAATATTTTCTACTTATTGGTTGACTTGGGCTGCAACATGAAAAGCTTTGGAAGTAGAGAGAAGTGCAAGAGAAATGATACCAGATTGCTGCTGATACCCTGTGTGCCACACCTCACAAACACTGAGAATCTCATCCAGATGAAGTGCAGTCGCCACAGCCAACAACAAGAAAAGAGCCACATCACTCTTTCAAATGAAATTTTGTTGGAATAGTAGCAGAGAAGAGCAGTGTAAAGGCATATTTTTGTTTTGCTAATTTAAAGAATGCTTCATCATTTCAGCTAGAACCCGTATGTCTCCCATGCCGAGGGATATCAGTAACACGTGTTCTTCTGAAGAAAGAACACAATGAACTGATTAATCAAACCTTAAAACTGTGAAGCCATTTGTTAAAATCCACGAGGGTACTAAAACAAACAGTTCTTGTGAAATTTGCTATAGTTAATGCAATGATATTTTCAATGTCCTGTACTTGCAGAAAATTGGCACTGTCTTCTTTCTGAGACTCCAGTGCTTCTAGTTTCTCAGCACTCTGAATCACAAAAATAAACGAGGAGACACATACCACATTATCTATTCAGGGCAGCGTCCACAATATCATTTGCTGAATGGCATAAACAGCATGTGATCAAAAAACAAAGTTGGAGGTAGAAAGCCAGTGACAATTGCTGAGCTTGCGTATTTCAACAGTGAAAAATCACTGTTCTACTTTTCAAAAAAATCAGTTAAAGTTGGATGTGCAAGTAGTCCAGTGTGCTATTTCACTCATCGTGTAGTAGCTGGTCTTTGGACTATCGGGTGGTGACAATACAGCAGGGCTGCTGGAGCATACTACTAGCAAGAATACAGAGGAAAGCTGCAAAGGACCATTTCAAGTACTTTACATTTTAATTGCAAAGATTTACCAGTTCCAAACAGTAACTCTGTTCTGAATTACTTGCTGGCAACTAGATTAAACTAGACTTCGAATTCTATTGAAATCCATAGTAAATGTCAAAACTATAATGATGACATAACTATGACATGCCATTCTCTTTACTTTAGGACAAAAGTTCCTAAAACAATGTAAACCTTCCTTCCTTTCGTATTAAACACGTGCATTTAAGGTTCAGAAAGTTGTAAGTTCATGTGTTCAACCCGTGCTCATAATCAAATAGCTTCTCTTGAATATGGACTACAAGGTCTGTGCTATGCTGAGCTATTTACAGTGTGAATCCCAAGAAAGACACACTGAAGAGTCTCCAGCTAGAAGATTTTTTAAAAGCTATATTTTTTCTAACTACAAGAGAATTTCATTCCGTTCTTATGGCGTCAATCAATGCACTAACGTCCGTGGTCTTCAAATGAAGGCATGAAAACTGCTGAATCGTTCAGCTTTTGACAAAAGAAATCCCTATATATGCACAAAAAATAAATGACATAAGAATCGCAACACCGTTAAATCCATCATAGATTAATTATTCTCACTGTAGGCAAAAAAAAATTGTATGTTGCATTCATAAATCCACAACCAAAATATCTGCTGTGAAAAATGTACAGTAAGGATAAATCAGACATTTTTTTTTACAGTTCTTTACTTTTTTAATCCCAACTTTTTCAAAGTTTTAAAAAAATCATCAAATATGTCTTTAGACAGGAAAATTTTCCTTATTACCTTTCATACTGACAGTAAGTTGCCTGAGAATTCAGAAGTCTGATTACTGTTCACCAGAACTGCTTGATGAATGGTTTCAATAAGGCCAAATCTTCTGACTTTACTGCCCTAGAAACCAGAATCTGTCATTTCTCAATTTCACCTAAAGCTGTTAGTGAAAGTCATTGTCACTTCAGCAAGTACTGTCTCTGGAAGAAGTGCAATGTCAGTGCTTAAAATTTCAGCCTTAGCAAGAAGCAAGCTACCTGCTTCACACTGGGGCTAGACAAGACACAGAAGGTTTCCTTTGCGTTTGATTTACTGTGGTTTGCAGATGCATAAACCATATGGTAGGATAATGTAACTTCTTATTATTGCATCTTTCGTTTGAGCCAAACTCAACTGAATTCAAAAGGCTTTTGTCCTGTTCTGCACATTTGTCTAAAAACAGTGACTGATATTTTGAGGTGCCTTGTCACTGTCAGTGCTCACAGCATTAAACACTTGGAATATTTGGAAAGGGCAGAAACAGGCAGTTCAACAGATTATTACTTGTCTGTGATAAAAAAGCAACGACTACATTTCACCACAGCACTTGTACTTAGAAACAGAATGAAAATCCCTTCCATATCCTATAGTATCCTAGAATATCCTGAATTGAAAGGGATCCACAAGGACCATAGAGCCTAATCCCTGGTTCCTCAAAGGACTGCCCAAAATCCAACCCTGTGTCTGAGAGCCTTGTCCAAATACTCCTCGAAATCCAGCAGGTCAGGGCTGTGACCATGGGGTGCTTGTTCCACGGCCCAAGCATCCCCTGGTGAAGAATCTTTTCCTAACAACCAGACTGACCCCCCCTGACACAGCTACACGCCATTCCCTCAACTCCAGCACCTCTGCTATGAGCCCTTCTCTCATGTTCTTGTCCTCTAGACACATCACCATCTTTCTTGCCTTCCTTTGGACACACTGTCTCCAGTAGTAGTGTAATCATCTGGACAGCTTACTAAGTGCTATCTGAACACTGTGACAGATCAGGTCCTTGGACAATGGTTTCCTTAGAAGTGAGAGGTTCTCACTGAGGTGTGTGCAGAAGTACTATGGCAGATTGGCAATTTTAGTCAACTCCTACACACAACTGAAGTATTTAACCCACAGTCTCCAGGTTTTTTACACAAGTAGCCACACTTTCCACTTCAGGCTGGGTGAGTGTGTTAAGAAATATGCCCTAAAATAAAGAAATTCATATTAGGGCCCTTGTTCAAAGAGTTACAGCACTTTCGTATCTGAATCCCTGCTTGAATGAGCAGTACAAGTGGTTAAATGAGATTGCTAAATATGAAGTTATACCTTTGCAGAAACCAATAGAAAACAAATCAAAATTAGATTCGAAGCACAACACTAAATCACGGCCATTTAAATTGCAAAGGACACAACACTAATGGTTCTTAGTATCCTTTTAAAAGTTGCTTACTTATTTAGAGCAAGTAATTAACTGAACTGATATCACAGATGAGGGTGCCCGAGTTGACTCTGTTTCCACACCATACACACACAAAATTCATCAAAGTGAGAGGTTTAAAAGCCTACCACAGTGAAGACAGAAGATATTAAACTTTTCAAAACCTCATTTCTCTGGCCTTTTCCTCACCCCAGTCTCCTATCACTTTTTTTTCTTAAAAGACATTATGTGTTAGGAGAGCAAAGCAGCCTGGGGAGGTGATATTTTACCATCGTCTGTGTGTGCTATTAATGCAGTTAAAAAATCCTCAGACTGGAAAAATCAGACAGATGCATCTTCCAGGTTCACATGTGCCAACTCCATCTGTTAAATCATTAAAGCACAGGCTTGGCAGATTCTGGAGAAAAACACATTTGCTTTCACTATGAAGAGGAAGAGTAAACTTTCTTTCTGTTCTTGTAATTCCCCCTCCTCCACAATTACTTTAATGTGAAATCCTGCATGAGTGGGTTCTATTTAACGTGTTACTCAAAATTAAGCTACTTTCCTCTATTCGGGGTACACGTGTTAAATTGCATCTCATAACCTGGGTTACTCAAAGGTCTGTCAAACCAAAGCTTACAGTTACATGAAGATCCTTCATCATCTGCCTTTTAGTCGCACCAATCTCGTTACAGCACCTACTTTGAGATTCATTATCCTAACAGGATAACATAACCCATTCAGGTTACGTTCCAGGTTCAGTTTACATAAGGAGCAGAAAATCTGACCAAAGAAAGTTGACAAATTATAGGTAAAATAAAATTAAAAAAACTTAAAAAATGATTGTTAGCAATAATGACTTCTACAAATTCATAAAGAAAAACATTACTTAGTGTTAGGCAGCAAAATCCTACCCTAAATTCAGTACCAACATCCTGTTTATTCCCCTTAATCAATAATAAATTGATTTATGCATTAGTTTTTCTACCAGTCACTGTACAATCATTCTTCACTATGGCAACATAACTTACAGAGAATATGTCTAAATATTGAGTCTTCTGAATGCAGCTAAGTATGTCTAGGATCACTGGATTTCCTAAGTATGACAGTGTAAATATTTTAAATCCCGTGACCTCACACGGCTACTAAAAAAAATAATAATAATAACATCCCAGATAGCTGCAGAATGCATTCCTTTTCCTCTGTATTCTGTTGAGGAACTGGATTCATTCTCCAGGCAGGGACTTAATCTTAGAGCCTTCCAGACATTAATATCAATAATATTTTTTGAAAGGATAATCATCTTTTCAATGACGATCGCCAAGTTATTTTACATCTGACTAAGATGTACACATCTTACCAGGGATACAGTAAACTATTCATATAAACAGAAGATCCAAAGCAGTGTAACCAATAGAAGCAAATTTATCCACTGCTATTATTTAGTGAGCCCAAAGCAAATGAAACTTAGCTCCAATATCATTAATACACATTGCAATCCATCAGCTATGAGAGTAGAGAAATTACTGTATTCTTTGTTCTTTAAAAAAATCACAGAAGAATTCTAGAATACTTCTAGAATGAGTTTCTATTAATATTTAAATGCGTGTCAAAATTTTACATTTACAACTTCAATCGATAAAAAATGCATTAGTGGTTTAAAAAATTCAGTGGTAGTGTTATGTGAATGATCTTTAAATTTGAATTGGATTTTTGTTCATTTTTAACTTTAAATAAAACATATTCTATTTAAACTCAGCAGTTCCTCTCAGAAATGTGATGAGATGCTCCTGTTAGCTTACAGTTCTGCAGCTGGTTTACAGCATCAGATTAACTGTTGTTTCTCCTTTAGCATTCTTAACAACAGAGAGGAGAAAGGAGCAGCTATTTCACAAGATATCTCCTTATGCAGAATAAATACTGCTGCATAAAGAAAATTCCATGGCACTGCCTTAAAGTTTTAGCAAGTCATTTTCCTATGCAGTGTTCTGCATCGAGGCTCATAGGACAGGTTTTGGCCTTGAAACACTGATCTTAATATGCTCTGAACTGCAATCGTTGTTACGCTGACAGACCCCACAAAACGGCTGTGGGAGATGGAGTCCCGTCCCAAGGAAGGGGTTGGAACACTGCGTTGGCCATAACTGGTACATTTACTTCTGGTCCTGTAACAGATCAACCGTACTCCCACCTCTCCACCACCACCATCCTCCCAATTCCACACTCCTCCCCCTAAAAAAACAACTGGTGACACATTATGCATTCCACTACCAAAAATAAGAATTATTCTTGTATTTTTGCTGTCCTGGAGGCACTCTGACAACCTGGGGAAACAGCAGAACCATTACAGTGAGTCACTTCTTTCCCCAAAAATATTTCAGAATATACAAGAACAGAGCACAGTGCGAGCACGTTAAGCAGAAAAACAAAACATCGGCATATTGCAGAAACAAAGTGCATTTCAAACGCTTCCAACACCAACAAAAAGTTATTCTAAATATACACTTTCTTCTGAGCAAGAATTCTGATGCATGTGCACAGAGAAAGAGTGGTAAAACATATCTAGTAGAGACAACTTCTCCACGTTAGAGCTGCAAATAGAGAATTCTGAGCTAAAAACAAATATCTTCTTAAACTGGAAGACAATGAGATGCTCATAGCCATCATTGCCTCCAGTCATCCTCAAGGGAAACAGAATTGCATGGGACTAACAAAATTTACACTTGTTTGCAGAACTTACAGAAGGCTCAGAAAAGTTTTACATGCGTATCATCAGAAATAATGTGCTACTTATTCATCCTAGCAATGATATTTTACATAGCATTCTGGGATCAAAATGTAATTTCAACAATAATATTCTTTCTTCTGTTCTCCAAGGAAAAATTGCTAGTTTCTTCTCTCTAAAAGGATTTAAATGGAATAACATCTGTGTTGAGATTATTGTGAATATGTTAAACTGACAGTATGTCTCTAAGGGGCACTGCTCATTAATGTTCTGTGCATAAAATTAAAACTTGAAATATATTTTTCAATCCATTTTGAATAATTTAAGCAATTCTCATGCAAAGAAACTATTGTGCTGCAATAATATATTTGTGGAGTTGAATATGAAAGCTATTAAAATGTCCCAGACCCCCTGCCTTCCATGCAAAATGAAAAAAGGCAACTCTTCTGATTTGAAACATGCACTCTGTTGAGAGAAAGAAATACTTTCAAAGACCGTGAAGTGTTTGATTTCAGTTTATATAGTGCAACAAAATTCAGAATTATGTCTTCTTTGCTTCATCTGTAATTGACGTAACGTTGAGATACTCCAGCACATATCTGGGGAGAATTCCAGCACGTGTTGCACTTCAGCATTTACAAGAACTGTTTACTCAGGGAAGGGTAGAATTGGTGGTCACATTCTCTGATGTTTGAAATTGTAACCAGGCAGCATTCTGCAAAGTCCTCTGCAGCTGGAGCTGTGCAGCAGCGCTCAGAGGTAGGGCCTCCAAACAAAGAATTTCGGTGCAGAAAAGCCCTCCAACTTGACAAAGAGAAACCCTCCATGACACCAGTAGAAATAACTTTGTTTGGGGAGCACTTATACCAAACTCCATCGACTACAGCACAAACATGCATGTATCCATCCAGGATAAGGGAAGGAGGTATCCCATGCAGATCCGTTGTTTGAGCAAAAAGCAACACACCTCAAAACCAAATCTAACTCCAGAAATTATTGACAAGTATCTAAATTCAGTTAAGACTGACCATACCTCTCAAGCACAGAGATCTGCAAAGAGCTGTAGCTGTGACATTTTATGGAGGGAAAACATTTTTTAATTAAGATAACAGAAACATCAGCCATCATTCAAAAAGCCACGGGATAATTACAGCCACTATCAGATCATGACCATTCTAAATTTGGCTACAAAATACAGTCATTCTAAGCACACCACGGATGCCTCTAATACATGGTAATCCAGGAACTCTAATTAACATATTCCTTGATTTGACAGACTCCAGCAGGGCTCTTTTTCATTTTGTTTTTAATCATTGTTTCATTGCTGTTTGGGGCTCTTTTGTTTGGTTGGTTCGGATTTGTTTTTGGATGAAGCCAGAGTCCATAGACTCAGTGGGACTTAGCTCAGTTAAAAGCAATCACAGTGACCCTAACAAAGCAGTCTACCACTCATGCAGCCCACATCTGAGCTGTTACTCAGAAACATTGTAAAAATAGCTAGTATTTTGCTAATCCCTTCTATTCAGCTCTACAGTGTTGTAAAAAGCAACATGGAGCTAAAAGAGCAGAACTACCAGTACTAATCAACATTTTACCATTTTCAATGCAAGTGCATAAGTATAGATTTGTGTATGGATTCGTATACACCAGCAGTAGTCATACCACATCAGGATTGCATGGGACTCACTGGTCACATACAAGTTAGCAGCACAGCCCTGAGGCAATTCCTCAAACCCCTAACACACGTTTCTCGTTGAACATGTTATTATATTGCACTGTCTGAATTTCTCAGATAGAAAAACAGTTGTAAACTTTGATTCTAGCAGGATACAATGAGACAGAAGTTCCAGAGCCCCCTATGCCATAGCTGTCCCATGCAGAGATTCACATCAGTAATGCCCACCTCTTCCCAAGAAACCTTTCTGGTTTACTCCATCTTTGCAGTTTTCAGTTTATTTCATAAGCGTTCAGAAAACAAGCACTCTCCTCAAAGCCTCGTTCTGCGGCAAGTACTCCTCAACTCATAAGCTTTCAGATCACAAAGGGGAAAGAAAGTCTTAATTCATCATCCATATTGTTTCTTTCATAGTGACAGTTACTGCAGTTCATGATGAAGTACAGTGTTGGAAAAGCACAGGAGGAGGACAGGGTTGGAAGAATCTCTGAGCACTTTCATGTTGCTGCGTGCCTGAGTCTACCAAAAACTGAGAGTCCTTAAATTGCTAAGACCTCCTCAAAGAGAACCCAAGCAGACTGGTTTCTCAGGGCCTGCCCTGTGAGCCACGTTACGTGCTGCTGATCCCCAAGCCACCTGTGCCCACACTTACCTTGCATGTACATACAGGAATAAAATAGTCTGTAGTCTGCGTAGTAGAAAATATAAAAACACTCAAAAGACCCTTTACAACAACAACAAAAATAATGTTTCTTTTGTTTTCCACCCTGAGTCTGATGAAAAGCAGAGGATTCTTATCTTTACTGGCAAGAATATCAAGCACAATAAAAACTCAGTGGTTGATAATGTAATGCTGGAATTAGGCCCCAGATCTACATCTGGCCTTGTAACTGGAACTGAAAACCACAGAAGAGCTGTTTTAGAGTACTGTCAAACATGAGGTACTTTATAAGTGCATCTTTAGACTGAGTGTTAAGTATGATCTATAATCACTCTCAGCTCATTCCGTGGAAGTTGAGGTGCTCATAAATAACACTTGCAAAACCCTACATAGAGCCTGAGAGAGATCAGGTTTGCTCCTTCCAAGCAGTTTCAAAAATTAGCAGAGCTATTGTACGTAGGCATTTCTCTGTTAATAACCAATAAAAACACCTTTAACATTTTCATATCAGTGCAGACATATGAAATTCCCAGAAAAAAAAAAAAACTCCTTTTGAAGACCAATAACAACATAAGAAAATCCACCATTGCTTTATACAAAGTCTTGTGTGATAATTCAAGTGTAAGAGGTCCACCTACCCTTGGTTGCTCATCTCGGCTCAGGCATCACCTTCTCCCATCTCCATTCTGTTCGTTGTTTTGATTGCAGAAGCACAACTGTTTGTGGAAATGCTTTGTGAAATGGAGCATGTCCATGAAACGGAGAAGATCCATGAAATGGAGAAGATCCATGATCTGATTTTCCCTTACTGTTGAGTCCATTTATGTCACTTCAGTTCTCTAATCTATTTCAGAGAGCAGTATCATCTCCACCTGTACCAACACAACACTCCAAGGCTTGTGTTGTAACCTAGCATAACATCCAGTGCATCCACTGAGCCCTCTTCTGCCCCATCTTGTGCTGCTGGCAGCATTCGTAGAGAAGAGAGCTGGACAAATCTTGTTTCCTCGGTAGACTTGACAGTATTTAAACACGCATCTTAAACACATAGCTACCTATTATTTACTTCAACATTTGCCACATGCTGACAAATGCTGTTGTTCATAACTATGAGAGGTGGTCTTTCTGTAAATGACCTTTGAATCTCAGTGGAAATGCAGCCTTAAAACTTTTCATACATCTAGAGGTCCATTAAAATCCTATTTCATTTTTCTCCCCCATACTGTAAGCTTTCTAATATTGCCCTGTGCTCAGAAGAACCTAATACATAAAGCTGACAGCTCTCCTTTTTGCATCCCCTCGTCTGAACAACTATTGGTTAAGTACCAAAAGAAAAACACTGAATGTGATTAGGTCCTATTTTCACTAAATTAAAGTTTCATCCCCTCTAACAAATGCTACTGCAGATTAAGCCCAGATACAAAATTATATATATATATACGAATTTGATTGCTTTCATTAATGGATTATTTATTCTCACAGAAAACATCCAGACTGTTATAAGAGGGCTCCAGAGATAACTGTGACTAAGCAGCAGGGGTTAGTTAAATAGGACAATGAGTAAGCACTCACGGGTGTGATAGCAGACCCAGCTGATCTAATTACCAGTCTAATTATCAAATAGAGAATCAAGAAATGGCACATAAGTGAAATATTGCATTTGTCAATAGTTTACTGATTTTTACAGAGCTGTATCAGCTGTTTCAGGACTAAGGAGCGACTTCTTTAACTTGAACAGAAGTTCTTGGTGTACCTAAATGACAGCTGAAGACATTTACAGCCTTCTCACGTTCCAGTGTGTAACACCTTTAGATAAATTGTTCTCTACTGAAGGAACAAATATCAACGAAGCGTTCAAACACACTCCCAGTAAACCACCCAGCTGAGGTCAAAACGTTCCTGCGTCCACTTTGACACAAAGCGTCCAACAGCGTGAAAATCGCTCTGCAGCGTTAGCACAAACCAGCTCCCACGGAGGGGCGGGGAATCATTTCGACCCAACGGAGCCCAAAAACGGCACTCGGCCGTTTTCATCGCTGAAACGGTTCATATCGTGAACGGAGCAGCGCTCGCTCCCGCGCTCCGGTAACGGCCACGCGCTCCTGTCACAGCCGCCCCGTAACGGCCGCAGCGCGCGGCCCCGCCCGGCGGGAACATGGCACAGCCGCGCAGCGCGGTGGCTGAGGACAACAGCTGGTAGCGGCCCCCGCGCCTTTCCCGCTTCCCTCTGTGCCCCTTCGCACCGAGCTCTGCTCTCGTGCTCTCATTTCACGAGCACGAGGGTACCGAGAGCGTCATGTCACAGACGGGGCCATTATCTCCCGTGGAAGCAGTTCCTGTGACTTCTGAGTCCGAACTGTGAGCGCAGCCATAGCTGCGCTGCTCTGAGGGCTGCGGGCTCACGCTCAGCACTGTGCTTTTCATCACTCGTCGCTGGGTTTGTTGTTTTGTATTTTAGAATATGGCTCTCAACGTCTTCTCACACATTTCAGGAAACGACGCGTCGAAAACGAGCTGGAAAACGCAAGAAGGTGGTCTCAAAAATGGGGATTCTTGAAAACAGCTCTTGAGGAGGTAAAAAGGGAACGAGGTGTGAAACGGGATGCCACACGGGGCTGTCCGGGCACGGCACCACGAGCGTGCCTTGCTGAGCCAGGTTCACAGTTTGCAAAGGCA
The DNA here is from genome assembly GCF_038088225.1 of Cyrtonyx montezumae. Lineage (NCBI taxonomy): Eukaryota > Metazoa > Chordata > Aves > Galliformes > Odontophoridae > Cyrtonyx > Cyrtonyx montezumae. The sequence goes on along the minus strand of NW_027072100.1, from coordinate 11,589,692 downwards.
ATACCTTTAAAGACGGGCTCAAGGTTCCTGCTTTCCTCTGAATAAAGCACAGCGAGTGGTAATTGAAATGCCACGCACACCCTGATGTATTTCTCCTGAGAAACACGGCTCCCAGCAGTGCTAACAAGTACGAGATGCACGCTGACAGGAAAACGTTTCCCCTTTGTCTGTCCATATGGTACTTAAAAAACCAAGGGGAAAAGGTTCTGGCTAATTAAAATTTCAGTGGAGAAATTTACAGGGAACTAAAATATTTGGAGAGGTGTCTATTCTCACTGATGTTTAGATATGAGAATACAGTATCGCCCATGCTATGTTTGGCATCACGATATTTCAGGATCAGGGCAGCCCATGAATGCAGCCAGACACTGACCTTCCGTGCAGCTGGAAGTACTGCATCCGTTCCAGGATGTTCTGAACATTCCTCTAGGCATCCACGTCAGCACCTCTGAAACATTTCATCCTCTAAACCTCAACATCCATCCGTGACAACCACTGTCTGTCACAAACACCACCCCTGTGCAGTGCTGATAGGCGGACAGCTGAGAAGCTGACAAGCTCAGTGTGCTCTTTTTGGCAAACTTAATCCTTGTCTTGTGGTCATACGAGGTACGTGAGATGTATTTCTGTACTACTGATGCAATTAAGAGAGTTGAATCACTCAGCAGCATCTTGCCTTTCACCTGAAACTCAGTTTATATCACTTTCTGAATAAAAGAAGAAAAAAAGAAGAGTGCATGACAACAATTTCCAAAACACTACGATATGTGCTCCTGTTTTAGGTGGAAAGAGCAGGGAGAGCAGATGCAACAACCAGGGAAATGGGATAGATAGCAGAGCCCATTTTTCTAATGCTGACGTTTTTATTTCAGCTGATTGAAGATGAAAAGAAAGAAGAAACAAAGCCCAAGATACAGCTCCCAGAGCATCTGCGCATTCGGCCTGTGACACCTGTGGAAAAATATATTAAGGTTAGAAATTAGATTTTAAGATTGCAGTACAGCAATACCTTTGTGAAGAAACCACCCAAGCCCTAAAATCAATTGACTTGTAGAGGCAGGCCTTTAGCTAAAGTTCAGAGTAAATTGTATTTGTGACCCAAGCAACGCTTTAAAAGCACTCGTTCAAAACAAGGAATTGCCCTTTGGATATGGTTGTTAGTTCACAGAGCTTTCACTGTATATAATCATCTTCCTCTAAAGCACCTTCCCGTTCTCTGTGACATCTAGTAACAGAGCAGTCAGCTGTGTGGTTTATTATAGAAGAATGCCTGCAGACCCATTTACAACTGCTGACCAGTCATTGTTCAAATATACACGCACACGCCATACTTCAAGGCTTAGCACAGCCTCATCTCTCACTTTTAACTATTGCTTAAGACGACACCATTTATTTCTAGCTTTATGTAAGTATTATTTTTGGCAGAGACAATGCCTCTGTCCTCTTTAGTGGCACAAATTGGATTGGCTGGGAGAAGTCAGTGCTAATGGGTCGGTGTGTTTGATTTATAAATGTACAGAGTCCAAATCACCACCAAACAGAACAACCATAGAGCTAGATCACTAAGAACGGGAGAGGAACACAGCCAGAAAAGGAGAGGCAGAGCGTGCCAACAAAAAGCAAGGCGAGTTCACTTTGAGAAGATTAAGGAGACAGAAGAGATTGAAAATCCCTAGCTGTTGACCTAACTTTCAAGGCATTCCAGAGGTTGTGAGATAAGGACTTCTACTGAGGCAAAATTGCATCAGAGTATAAGAGCAAGTGCTGAGTGTGACAGAAATGAAATGGCAGCACTTCTCCCATTAGAGCTACTTGTTCCACAGCTTTGTCCCAAGCATCCCATTCCAGTCAGTCAGCTTTGCCTCTGCTGCACCCTGAGGGTATGTGTGTGTTACAAACCACACAGCCATCAGCTGCTGAAGTAGTGTGTGTAGCCTGACAAAGACTGAAACAGGGATCAGAGTTCAATCTCGCCTCCGAATCCTTTCTTTGCCAAGGAAGACAAGTGTTATCTGTGATTTAGGTCACTTTTTACATTTTCCTAAATGCTTATGCAGAGCAATATGTCATTCTGCACATTCACCTTTATGGTAACAGACCTCATATCTGTTCTTCTCTCTAGGTTGGATTCATAATTGCTTCTTCATAGTCCCTTCCTCCAGATCATAAGTAGGAAATGATTTCCTTTATTATCCTGCTCAGTGGGTGGCACTTCTGGCCATAAAAATTATCTTCTCAGAGGAACTGCTCCACCTAAATATCATAAACATTTCTAGCCTTGGCCAAAGAACAAAGTGGAGTAACTCTGGCAAGAGAACTGAAACATTGTTCTCTTATTGCGTGTTTCAGTACTAAGTCCCCAGATGCTAAAAGGATATGAAGTGCCCAACTGAGATGATTCAGCCAAAGTAAGCGCAGCAGTCACTGAACAGAGGCTGCTGGCTTTTGCTTTGTTTCCTTTTTAGCAAGATTAGTTGCAGATTAACCTGACGCTCACCCATCTTTTAAAGTGGAAAGTGGAATGGATGAGTACTTCTTGCTCAGTAACATCTTTAGCATTTGGCCACAGAACTGTTACTCCGTGGCAGAACTGATACCAAATACACTGCAGCAAGTATAAAGTGCTGCTTTTCCTGTTTAGAGAAGGCAGCTAGCTTGAAGAGTACTGTTAAAGCTAAAGCTTAAATCCTTCTAATAACTTAGAGCCCTTAGAAATATACTGAACAAAACTGTATATATGAAGAAACTGTATGCTAATATATACTACTAAATGATGAGTTTTGCTTTCCTGTTATACATACCAGTTGAGACTCTAAATGACCTTCTTAAAGGATGATAAATGGAAGTTAGTTACTTCACTAGAATTTGGCCATTTAACTTCTCTCTTCCCCAGTGCCTTGCTATAGAATGGAACCTAAATCACCCCAGTAACTTTTTACATTATAAACTTGCATGCAACCAGGCAGTCCACTGAAGTTCTTATTTCCTTCCACGAATATCAATGTGCGTTCAGGATATTAATTCATCAGATTGGAAACCCACTATTTTTATACGTTCTCATTTCCATCCACACCAGAGCACAAAGGAGGATGTTTCATGACAGAAATTACCATCAAAAATCATTGAGTTCTGTGTGTTACTTTTATTCTAGGTGAATCCATCTCCTCCAGTTCCAAAGACCACCCAGGGCTTTATCGGCTGGAGATCAGCTGTTCCAGAGCTCCAACTTGAATACTGTTTTCAAATCCGGAGCTGCAAAGGCGCATTCTTCAAGGACCTGAACTGGCCCCGTGAGCCCTCGGACTGACAGTGAGAAATGGCAAGTAGGCACACAGAACTCACATTCCAAAGTTAACATAGTGAAACCCCTATATAAGCATCCCCAATCCCTGTGGCAATGTGTGAACATCACAGTGCAGCATTTTGCTTGTTGCAGATTTTTTAGAGCTGCCTGACTGGTTTAAGGAATGCTTACAAAGGCCATTCAGCAAAATGAAGTCACTTTCTAAAAGCAGTTTTGGTATCAAGTGTTTTTTGTTGTTCAGAATGTAAGTTTCTAAGCATAAGTTGCAAAGTAAAAATATGTTACGAAGTATTTATGTTGCTGCAGATTTTTTATACCAGTGTTTATATCAACCGAGGCTGGTAGGAACTCAGAAACAGACTGCTGAAGTCTAAGGAACTTCATTAAAAAAAAGAGAGAGAGAGCGAAGCTAAGTCAGCCTGCTGCAAGTATTTTCTTGCACTGAAAATTTCTAAATGCATCCATCTTCATACATCATTTAACACGTTTTGTATAAAAAAGACAATGTGTTATCAAATCACTTCTTATGGCAAGCCTATTTTCAGAAATATTTGTGTAGAAATAAAAATAAACACATGAACAACACAGCAGCTTCTTGAATAATCTACCAGGCATTCCTCAGTTTATCAAATACTCACTCTTGGGTTGGAAGCTTTCTCACACAGCACTTAGCTCTGGCAGCTTGTGGAATCTCACCTGTATCCTGTTTACCAAACACAGCAGCGTAACAACCACGTAGCACAATGGTTGGATTGAGCACTGGGGCACTCCTGTCTCACTGTATGAATTGGTTCCTCCTGTAAGCAGTGAGGAAACCAAGAAGTTTGGTGTTCCCTTGGAAGCTATTCAATGCTTATGGCTATGTTAGCAAAGCAAATGGAGATAAGAGGAACGTGCTAACAGCAAAGCACACGAATACCTGGTTATGTGCAATGGATTACTTCTGAATCTGTAGGATTTGTTCTCTCACGTGTTTCAGTGTTGCAAACTACCTTTTACGTGTACCCCTTAACAGGGGATTGCACTGGGAGCTCTTGCAGCTATCTCAGTGCCAGAGGGCTCAGCCTCACACTTCAGTACCTACCACAAACTTTCCAGGACTTCTGCAAACTCAGAAGGAGCCTCATTTAGCTGTGGCAATTGTTTGCAGATTCTAGTTCTAGTTAACTAACATTTAATATCTAAAATACAAGACTATTGAAACAAATAACAGACCCCACGAGAGGAAAGACTTCCCTCTTGAATCCTGCTGCAAGACCTCCATTGTTTTCTGCAGCAACCAATTTGTACTTGAGTCAGCACTAAGTCCTTGGCTTCCACAGCAGCAGGTCAGCGTTTCTTCTTTCCTCCTTCCCAAGAAATGACTCAGAGTGATCAGCAGCCCACCTACTTTTTTTTACATCCAGTTTCAAGTGCCCACAAAATAACTATGTTTTACTTTTTCCATATTCTTTACAAATAATGGAGAAGTGAATCATATCCTTTGGAAAGATTACTGAGGAATGAGAATACATAGCTGAACTACTTCAGACTTAAAAAACAGAATCAAGAATTACTTGGAATCAGACACTGGAAATTAAGACTAAATTGCACTTTAGCTACTAAGTATAACATGTAAACTGTTTGATGAAAAAGCAAGATAATTATATTTTACACCATTTTTCAATCTTAAATGCTTTCTTCTTATTGCTAGGTTTCTATATTTATGTAAGTGTGTGTCTATATGTATATTTATAACATGGTTCCTCAGCTTGTTTTAAGGTCATGTATAGATCCTTTTGTTCTTGTTTGATTTAGATAAACAGGTACTGTAACATTAATATGCAGTTTGGTAGCAACAAAATTACATGCATTCCAGCTGAATGAAAGGGGAGCTTCACAACCACTGCTTTAAAACGTTACATTAAAGGTCCAGAGCCGGCATCTAATATCTGGTAGATGTGAAAACCAAGTACATATGAGTCACTGACTGATTCTGAAAACCCAAATATTCCCCTTGTCCACCACCTATCGTTGGGCACTTCTGAATCTTATTCCTGATGACTGAACATTAACTCTGTACTAACAATTAAGTTGTTGGTTTTTTACTATACTTTCCGTCATTTAATATACTTTTCCTTCCAGAAATACCTTGATAATGTAATGGATGTGCAAAGATTATTGCCAATAAACTTTACCTTCTAATGGGGTAAGTCTGTGAACTGCTGATCCATACATTTAGGATTTTGGTATTCAAGAATACACAAAACTAGAAACCTATTTCTTTTCCCAGCACGTGTAATTTGTACCTGAAAAATGTGTGAAGTAGTTTTAGATTTGCAACTGACAATGTACTGCCCAGTCATGAACCCAAATTGCTGACACAGGATTATTAAATCATCTTGTATGGTTTCAAACCTAGTATCTCATTTGTGGAAATTAACCTATTTTTTGAGCCAAGTTGCACACTAAATGTCACTGCATACTGTGAAATATCACACAGTTTCCAAGGGTGGGACAGTGTTAGTAAAATCAGTGCACGTACTGAGGAAAAGCTTCATCACAAAATTAAATCACTTCAAAAATGCAGCAAAAGTTGGGAGGAACGTAACTCTATACAAATGCCTTAAGCCTGCACTGCTATGCAAGTCAGAGCAGGAAGGGATGTTTCTAAACATACACAAAATGTTACGTGGACTATTTTTAACCAAAATTTGAAAACAGGATGATATTTATATGTCTTCTACACGTCAGTGTAAGCTTCATTTAATGCAGACACTCATCACACTTTTGGTGGCCTAAGGCTCACGTTAGCAAAGTGAAACAACTCCTCCTCGTTTCTGGCTGACATTCTGCAGAGAGCTGAAGCCATCTTGTCTCCTGACTGCCGTTTTCAGTTGAACTAGCTCCTTGCTAACAAACTGTGCTTAAAGAGAGACTGCAGAGTACACGTTCAGAATTCCATAGCAAAAAATACTTGTGTATTTTGTACACAATCACAGCAATGCATGAAAAGAAATCAGCCACACATCTTCTGTGACTGCGGATGTGTGATCAAATAATAGTGGGGACTTCAGTTACGATTGTATTTAAGTTGAACTATGAAATCTCATAAGCACTCGCTTCCTTCATCAACCACATCTATGGGTGGCAAAAAAAAACCCAACAGTGCCATTTCCTTCACAGTGCATTCTTCTCTGCATTGCCAGAGCTGGTGTACAACTGGCTCTTGCTATTTATAATTTAATTATATACAAGATATTTTACAGGGAGCTCAAATTTGAAAGATTCTTATTTATTTAAAATGCATTTTGCATTAGAGGGTGAAGATTTTTGATTAGATGATAGTGAAATAGCAGTTCTGTGTAAGCAGCACTAATCAAATTGCAGTCACCACGCTGAGAGAAGCCAAATGAAAAGCAAGCACAGCATGTGGACAGCCAATTGATTTTGCTGCTGCAAAGGGTGGTCACTGGAGAGAATAACTCTGATTGCTCTTCTACATGGGACATTTGTACCAGGCCCCAATGCCCCGACCTTCCCCATGGACAACCACTCCAGTCCTAAGTTTGCACAGAAGTCACTGTCCCAGTTCCTGCTGCTGGCTGCTCTGTCAGCATGCATTTCATTCTGAAATTGCTTGCCTTACAAAACTGGGGACTTGGATTTTTTATTTTCTTTTTTTCCTTTTTGGAGATCTAAGGATCCCCACTCACATATATCATTTCCTCCAGAGAAGGATTCTTTGTGGTTTCTTCCACATTCTACAAAGCCCCAAAGCAACAAACACCAGTCACTGTCAACCAGACCAAAACCTCTGCTCCCATGTTCAGGTCACTCCCTGCATTAGGTTCCTCAATGCGAAACCCTAAGTGTCATTGCAGCAGGACAGATAAGCCTGCTCACAGACCTTTATCTCCTTCCTGGCTCCCGTGGCTTTCAGATCCCATCAGACTGTTATCTAACTGGTTGAAAGCTTGTCAGACCATAGGTTCATAGGTTCATGGGACTACAGTGCAATCAACTGAACTGTGCTGAAAAATGACAACACAGTGCTGTGAAACCGATCGTGTTCAGTGTAAAAAAATGTTACCCCTCTGATCTGCTCTATCAGACATGGGAAGGAGCAGCCATAAAGGTACTCAAAACGAAACCAGAACTAACAGGAATTCTTAACATCTGATTCACGTTACACCAGCGAAACACAACTCCAGAAGGACTTGTTTTGGTCAGACGACCTGGAAATAAACACACAAAGCTCTTACTGGATGCACGAGCCAAACTACTCTCTGTGACATTGCCACTTGCAAAGGTTGTAACGCAGGTTGGCAAACAGCATCACCATTTCTGATCCCCAGGGTAAGATTTCTCCAGCCTTTGGTGCTTTATTTATTCTTAAATCAGTACACTGATCTCAAAAGTTACACAACACAGCCTTAGTAAACCTTCTGCAAGTACAAAAAATTCACCATGTTTAGCAACAGCACAGGAAATTGTAGACCAAAGCCTGGTTGTTGCTGTTGGTTGTTCCTGATTTGCAATGGTAACAAAAAGCTGAGGATTTTGAGGACTACTGAGAAAAAAATCATTTTCCACCCAGATGTGGTGAATTTCTTTTCAGTAGAAATTTCCTAAAAGTTCTACGTTTCCTGTTATTTCATTTCCTAAGTTATACATTTCCTGTTCTCAAACTGAGAAAACTCTCCAAGTTTTTCACACATTTCTCCACAGTTGAGATCTGGCACAAGGAACAGCTAAGTTTACCCAGCTCAAGTTCCTAGAGCTCGGTCTGAATTCCTTTTGCATCAAAGGATCTTCAAACCCACGGCCATAGCTCACTTAGTACAATAATGAATCAAACTACAACATTAAGGAGTTACCAGTGTCACTTAACTGATTTGGAATGGAGGGAAGAGATTGCATTAGTAAGCTGGGAAATTATAATAATGGATATATATTTTAATGGATTTTATTGTGAGCCAGCAGGCCAGGTCTCTATTCTACTGTTTCATGCGATAAGGTTCAATATGTTCCTGTGACATGCTCCTGCAGATACACAACTATATGGAAATCTGCCTGAAATCCTGAAGTGCTGAGTCAGTACAGTATGTTGTTATGAATAGAAATGGCATCTCCCCATCTCAGGTGTGCGTGCTACCAAAGTTCGACCCAACTTTGAATTTGGCAATTTCCCTCATATTTTCCCCCTCCACGCTCTGTGTGATTCACTAAAGAAGCTGTAATTGAAATAAATCTGAGAACTTCTAAATGTAAAAATCGATCCAACCATGTAGAAATCAACAGAACAGAGAGGATCCTTTCTTCCCCCCAGCCCTTTTCAGTTCTGTAGTTACATGGCTCCTCTGACACCAGCTTCACTGGGTGCAGCTGATCACAGGATCAGCCCTCATAGGCACCAGACCAGGATCACAGCCGGGCAGGCATCCTGACAAGCACTGCTTGTAACATCTCAGACAACAGCATCATACATCGTTCCAACACAGGGAGTGTGGAAACAGCCATTTCTCTTTCAGCTCTCTATTCAATCCATCTTTCTGAGACTGCTTTCCAGAGGGATCGTTGTCGGAGCAAACAGCCTCACACCAAAAGAAGGCACGGCAGCCCTCACCCCACACCCTGCACACACTCACACACACTGCTGGCTGTGGCTCCTGAGGCTGCTGTGTGCACACAGCTGTCGGCACGGCACGCAGCCCTGCCTGACCCAAACCTGACAAAGCCTTCTCACTTCTTGCAGGCTGAAAACAGCCCCCCCTTCTCCTCCCGAAGTGAGAGACGGTTAATGCTTTTTATTCATCACAGGGGAGCAAGACGAACCCAGCCATGCTAGTAAATCTCCTCTGCTTGCTGACATGCGTCAGACACAACATTCTCATCCTTAAAAGCTGGAGCAAAAACTAAAACAAAACAAAGAGCCCCCAAAAAACCCAGCGAGCCATAGTCCTTGTCTGGAAAACCCAAGCAGCCATTATGCTCCTATTGCCAGAACACAGTCATATCCTTTGTTTAAATAAAATGCACAGCCATTCCTTGTGCTATGATGTGCGGAGCAGCCTCCATCTCAGCAGAACACTGAAGGAACAAACCCCACACGCTCACAGCAGAAGTCAAGGTACAGTTATTGAGTAGTGCCCGTGCCCCAGGGCTCACAGGCTGGAGAGAAAGCAGGAAGGGGCACTGCTTATCCATTCACCTGAGCAGAGGGGCACTGTCTACCCCTTACATCTTCCCCTGCTGTAGTCAGTTCTCTGGTGACACAGTCAGAGGAACCAAATTGGCCTTTCTTGCTTAAGCCCAAGCCCCGAGCATGGGGCAGGCTGTGTGCCCCTGTCACAGTGCACAGACTGCAGCAGTTGTGCTGCTGGGTCAGGGACTGCAAGGAGGGAGAGCTCCAGCACCTCCTGCTCTTTCCCTGCAGCACAGAACACCAGGAGATGGTAGCACCTCCTGCACTTCGGATGGCCAGCAGCTGGCTCTGACCACAGCACGGAGCCAGGATAAAGGTAACACGCGGCAGTGCCAATCAGACAACCACTCTGCTTGCAGGGAGCACTGCTGATGTTTGTTCTCCTGGAAGCCATGCCATTAATCATCTAAGTTAACTTGTATGCAAATAGGAAAAGACTGATTTCAACAGCTCTCACCATGGTTCAAAGCAAAATATTTCACCATATTTGTTTGCCCTTCTATTTGTTTAAGGCACAGCACTAAGAAAATAAGCATTTTTATTGCCTAGCTATAAGCAACAGAGAGCTTAGGACTAACTCCTTCACCTGGGGTCAGTGCTATTTAACTTCAGAAGAAACAATCCTCTTCAAACTCAGCAAATCACAGTTAAGATGTCCCTGATGTATTTATGCAGTATTATACACTTAAGACTCAAGAAGGAAAAAAAGATTCCCTAAATCTGCTATTATTTCTCCTTTCATTCATACCCTTGGAGTCACTGCTAATCAGTCACTGTCGATAGGGACAGGCATTATGGCCAGACTGCTCAGCACTGCACCTACTGCCTTACTGGTTCTGCTTCAGCAAACCATCTGTTGAGATTTCGTGAAACACAGAAAACTCAAAAACACATAAATACTAAAACTATTCAGAATGCTTCTTATACTCCTTTCATTGTGCATTTGGCAGTATCGCTATAGTTGTTTTGGAGCTGAATGATGCACATGCAGACAGAACTCATGGTATAACAAAAGCATCCAAACATGAGAAAGGATCATCGTACCCAGCGAGCCAAAATCTCATGCTGTTTGGAGGAAGGGCTCTGTGGTGGCTATTTTCCCTTTTTTTTTTTAATATGAAGTAGGAGACAAGTACAGACTATTTCCCCAAAACCTATGGCATCTGTTAATTAATGTTTTACATGCAAACCATTAATCAATATCTGGCGTGCAGACAATAGAGGAGTCAGACAATCAGCCTCGCAGCCCATTACCCACTGGCCTGGCATGCCTTTTCCTGACCTCACAGAGAGGCTCAAGTTGGTTAAAACACCAGTTCCACCTCAAGCCCACAAGAGGACGTCTCAGCAGCTGAAAGCCAGTGCTGCTTTGTATTCCTTGGGATCAGTCCACCCATGACAGCACTCTATCAGTGTAAGTTTGTTTCATGTCCCTAAGGTCAGAATTTGGCTAAACATATGTAGAACATGTTTATCACAATACACATGTGCGTACTTAATCTAGATTGAGCAGCGAGGGAACAGAGAGGCAATACATGATAAAGATACTGAAATGGGACTTCAAAGATCAGGATGCAGTTCTGTGGACTCCCAGGGTGACTTCGGCCACAACAGCCACGCTCTCCTGCTTCAGTTCCCATCTGTAAGAAGCAAAATAACCATCCCTCATTTTCACTTCATCCATCTTTTCAATTTAGACTCTGAGTCCTTTGTAGTGGTGTCTCTTTCTCAAAATACATCCAGCTCCCAGCACACAATGTTCTCCTCAGAACAGCTTTATGGAAATGGATCAAAAAAAACCCAACAACCCAACAACCAAAAAAACAACACAGAAAATATCCACTGATGAGATAAGACCACCAGCACAACAATGCAAAGAACAGCTGTAATCTGTGGGAGGATTATTTCTCTTTGCCATAAATGCCATCTATTTTTCAAGATGCAAGTTATTTCCTTTCACAGAACAGTGAACTCAATAACTGCAGACAAGCTGCCTCCAAACCAGCACACTTCTCAAAGGGCAGTAGCCGTGTGACATCACATAGAAGGTGTCACATCTTAATGACTAATTTTAGTACGAGCCTGCTTGATTAACATAATTTGTTTCTTCCTTGGATCTTTTATTCCAGATGAGCTGCTTTTCATCCATACTTTCCAGAGGAAAAAATATGCATTCTGACATGCAATGCTGATATGCCCTCTGCAATAACCCCTTATTTCTAACTTTTCACTCTCACCTCCCATTCTCCTCAGCACACGAAATGAGCTCGAGCAGTAGCTACTGGTCAAGGGGCTCGTGCATTGGATCCCTGCCAGGCCTTCTGGGGTGTTTAGCAGAGACAAAAAGTCTATTCCTATGACACACACATTTAAACTTAGCACTAAAATGGAGAAGAAGAAAAAAAAAAGAGAGAGAAAAATATGTAAAATGTCACTTTCTGACAAGCAGAAAATTAGAATTCATTCCCCTGAGAATTAAATGGACTTTTCTGCTTCCAGTCACTAACTATGACAAGGTTAACATTTTTCAGTCTAATGACTAAGGACATTAAGTGTGCATGTGAATAAGAAAATTACTAGAGGGTATTAGCTAAGTGTGTGACAACAGCTCAAACCGACAAAGGAACTCCAAGGATGCAGACTCTACTGCTGCCCATGTGCTGTGGAGAGACAATGGATAACAGAAACAAGGGGCAAAGTACATAGAAGTCACCTTCCTTTCATCATTGTCATTACGGAAGTATAAACAATCACAGGAAGAGGTGCTCTGCTGGATGGGGGTTGAATCCACATCAGAGCTCATCATGCCTGCTTCCAGCATCCCCAGAGGTGACACGGAATGGCACAGCATGTCAAACAAAAGCCACAAAACCCAAAGAGACTCAAGAAAAGGAAAAGATCCAAGTGCATCTCTTATTTTCCCAAGTAGTCTTTTCCCATTTTACATTCATGGCTCAGGTGTGACATAAGCATTGGGATTACTCATGACTTGCCTTGGCTTCTGCCCTTCCCAGTTCAGGTTTCCCTGTAGCTCCTCACTGCCCTCACAACCACTGCAAACAACCAATTCAGCCATGGCTTATAGGCAATAATGGATTTCCACCTAATACAGCAGCCAGGAAAAGGACAAGTCTTTGTACTACTGATGCAGTGTTACAATACTAGAAAAAACATCAACCATTGGGAATCTCTTCCTGGAGGTAAATTAAATTGGGTCAATAACAGATAGAACAAAAATTGTATTTTTAAATATATTCTTTCAAAACAATGTAAAAGATATGGGCCAACTTTGAGACAGCACTTTTGAACAGGAGGGGTTAATATGTTATCTAACAAAGAAACTTGGGGGGGCATCAATAGATTTCAATGCAGAGAGCCCCCCTCCCATTCTTGTTCCTGCCTTGAAGTGAGTTTCAAAAGCTATTTAGCCACAAGTGAGAAAAGTTCACTCTTCCATCAAAAGCAGGATCTCCTCTCTTTGTCTGCAATAAGCAGGCTCCCATCTCGTAGGTCTTGGAAGACTTCTGCCTAGAGAAACCAGCATGAAAGGGCTCCTGGCCATCTTTACAGCAGCAGACCAGACCTCACACTGTCACCCTTCTTTGTGTCGACACTGCCACAATCCCTCCAACTCCTCTCCACTTTAGTTTGCACGCAGAACAAGGTACAATTGCATCTGGAAATCCTCGAGGAGAAAGATCATTTCAAACCCATCTCATTTACAGGGAGCTTATGCACTGGCAGTGCTGAACAGAAGCCCCTTCAGCAGGGCCAGCAGCTCCTCAGCCGTGCAGCAAACACAGCTGTACAGCAGATCTCTGTCAGAAAAGAAGCACCAAGACAGCAATTCACCTTACAAACTATTCCCCCAATGCTGCGTGTGCCCTTGTTGCCGTGCTCTGATCTGCATCACACACTGCTCTCACTCCAACCAGAGTCTGACTGCCTCTGGTCCCCAACCTTGCACTTCCCTACCATAAACCACACAAGCCATTTATCAGCCTGTAGTCCTGGTAAAACCAAGTCATTCCAAGCGAGTTTGTTTTGTCCCTCTGCCTGCTATCCTTCTGCCCTTCCAGCTTCCTCAGCCTTATTTTATGTCATCATCATAATTAAGGCACTTTTGAAATTACATCCTGCTCAAGGTCACAGCACTGAATCGAATCCCACACCATTCCACAAACACATCAATGCTTTTACTTTCATCTGATTTATTTATCCTGTTTATTATCATAGACCAATTCAATCAATACAGGCTGGAATTCAAACACATGTACACTTGAATGATGCATACAAACAATCATCAAGAGATATAAGAGCTGCTCATTCCTTTAACATATGGCCCAGCTTATAAGTAAGGAAGCTTACAGTGATTAATTTTTATACCTTGACTTCTGCTTGACCCCAATGGTTTTTTGGTTACTGGAAACCAAAGGAATTGAAATAGCCCCACAAATTCCACAGAAGAGGCTTGGACAAGGAATCTCTGCGTTTCTCATCCCAAGCCAGTAAGGCCACATTTTAAGGCAGGCCATTGGGTTGACAGTTCCTTTATTAGCTTCTGAACACACAGGAATCCTAACAAAACACCATCGAACCACACCAGACAGTTACATCAAGCAAATCTTGCTAGCAGAACAGCATATGGAGAACTGGAAGGAAAAGCAAAGCACTAACCTCAATTGCAGTGTAGGTCAGGCATTAAACCAACCTAAACGGGATGCTGGAAGCGTAACAGATTAACTGTTGGATGCCTTCTAGAAAGTGTATAGCTTTTGGCTTCCCTCTGCAAACCACCATCCTTTCTAAATATTAATGGTCAGCACGACCCTCAGAAGGAGTTCACAACCAAATTCTGGATGGCTTTGAACACAGCTGGTGGTTACAATGCAAAAACACTGCACATTTAAAAACTGGTGGCAGAGAAGGCATTCATGTATTGGTCCTGATACAGAAAGATCCTTAGCAACCATTTTTTATAACCAATCACTTTTCTAACGACTCTTCCAAAATATTCTGGCTTTTTTTTTCTCTTTGTAACAGTAAAGACAAGGTCTCCCATTGTACCAGTGCTGCCTAGTTCCTACCTAGTAGTGCTACCAGTTCCTACCATACCCATTCACGACCTCAGGTGTCAGGGATTAATTCATGACCTGATTGATCTCCTGCTGACTTCAGTAGTGTCAAACTTCACCTTTGCATCTTCTCTGCCCTGCAGTTACACACTTTTCAGGAGTCTCTTTGAGATTTTGTTTTAATATTTCACCATTTACTCGCAGAGAATATTTTGGCTTCTCTATCAATACATTTTCACTTGGTAACATACAGTTTGAATGCTGATTGTGTTCAGCATAAAATTAACTAAATTGCAGCCCTTCTATTTCATTGGAATTTTTTGTCTGCTTCCTCCACGAACAATGTTGAGGAGATTGCAAGCTGACTACAATTCTGTTTCCCAAGCAAGAGGAAAACGGCATCTAAGAGTCCAATCAGTGCAACTTTCCTGATGTCTGTTGGGTTTTATATGCTGTATTGTACTCTAGCATTTAACAATTTCTATTCATTTGATTCACTTTGAGAAATGAATGTCATGATTGCCACAGCATTCTGCACTACAGATAAATATGGAACAGGTATCACAACAAGATGGCTCTGCTTCAAAAAAACCACTGAGCTAACAAGTTATTTGCACAATGCCCAAGGAGTGGTGGTTCTTTGCTCTCAAGTTTCAGTCTCCAAGTTCCACAGGGAGGTTTGCTATAGACTGAATCTCACAAGTACGAGCTGTGGCATTTGGCTTTCCAGGAGTGTCAACATTGCACATCAGCATGCAAACTCCAGGAGGTTTCGGGTTTCAGGGTTATGAACTGGGGGCAGAAGGAGATGTGATGACAGCTCTCGTCCGAGTGAGCGGGACCCACCCACTGCAAGGGGAAAGCTGTCATTCACACAGAGCCTTGGGATACAAAGCAACAAAATGCCTGAAAACCACTGCTCCAACACAGACCCTGCAACACTGCTCCTTCATAGATGCATCCATTCACCAGTGGGCATGTCCTGAGAGCACGTCACTTTTGGCACAGCACAGGACTCTTCTGCAACAGCCATCTCAGAGGAGCTCCCAGGAACAAAGCAAGCATTTAGGATGTAACTCAGTTCAACATAGAGATGCATCTAGAGGAAGTGGAAATGTTTGGGGTATGTATTATCAAAGGTGACAGTCTATAGACATCCAGGGCTGTCCCTGGCTACAGTAACTACTTCTAAGTAGCAGCAGCCAGAGTCAGGCTTGCTGAGCACTGGCTTTCTCAAGGCTCTGAGGAAGCAGCAGTCATTGTGATGGGTCTGAGCAACAGAAGGGGTTCTCTGTCCAGGCAAGGAAAGGGGTGAACTAAAACAACTAGAAAGAGTGATGAACTATTGCTGTGTTTGTCATCTTTATTTAACTTACTGCTCTTTGCATCCAGGGGAGTCACAATCCTTCCCAAAGAGTCGCTTTGGATTTCCTAACATTAGGAGACAGCTGTGACATTTGTCCTGCCCTGGGCCAAATTAAACCCCAACTATTTTATTATCTTTTCTTCATAATAATAATCAGCCTCTTCCTTTATCTGAGAATCCCAAAGCTCATTAATAAGTTCTCACTAAAGTCTTCTGAAGACTGATTCTTTCCCTGTACTGTAGCACAGAGAAGAGAAAGTAATGACTGCAGCACAAGATGCCTCATATTCCTGGTCCTTTCCTGAGGACAAACTCTCTCCTTTCCTCTAGTTAATCTGGGGATCTCTTTTTAGCTTGGTTTCTTCTTTCTTGACTAAGAACAGCACACACTATTCTAGTGCTGGCCTTGTCCAGATGTTAATTCTCTTCTAATTTGTCCCATGACAATTTTGGATCATTGTGTACTCATTTCCCAGCCACAATGCATCGGTGATTTCTGTTTTCTACTTCCCAGAGGGTGAGTTTCCAGCTACCAGCAAACAATATTTCCTATCTTCCCTACACGACTGTATATTAATTAATTTTCTACCATTTCAGGCACCCTCATCCTGAGGTCATTCAATTCTCTGGGTACGACATCCCCCCTGTTATCCTGAGTTATGCTGCATAATGGCTAAAAGCAACTGCAAATCCTCTCCTCCTTTCTCGAAGCCTAAGCACAGATCAGACTGTCTAGACAGACAATACAAAGAAAGAATAAAGGATTTCTGAAGATTTCTCTGCATAATCCTGCTTGCAATATCCAACTGCTCAGCGAGACACCAAACACCATTTTATATCTTGTCTATTGATCACTTTGATAGAACGTGATCTTGTCATTCTCCTAAGCATTTACCAAACATCTATAGGTTTGAGAACATAGGTTTCATAACCAACAGGAAGCTAGTGAGCGAGCTTAAACAATACTGCTAATAAAGGCACTGTTACAGCAGGAATTCTGCACTTGCTCAGATCACTGCCAGCACATATAAGGTTTGCTCTCCCACCATAACTAGCTTCAATAGCCTAACGCTTTGAACCTTGCTTTAGTATCTGCTTCACGTGGAAGTCGGGGATGTTTATCACCTGACACTGGAGACAGACGGAGCTCCACAGCCGGGGAGAACGCAGCGCTGCCGCCGCCGCAGCTGAGCGCGGTGCTGGGACACCCCCTGCCGGCCCCTGCGACCTCCCGACCTCAGCATCCACTGGCGTTTCCCTGTGGGCTGCAACCTTAAACTCGAGGAAATTAAAGCAGTGCTGCCAAAAAGCTGAAATTACAAATAAAGCACACGTTCAAGGGCCGTGTGACCGAGCTAGCTGTCACCTTCGCTGCAGCATCATCAGAATATGACATTATTTCGTAGCGAAACCCTACAAGCAGTGCTCAGTGACCTCTGTTTAAAGATCTGCCAGAACGAGGTCAGGGTTTCAGGCCGGCCATGGGTCTGCTGCACAGTTCTGCTGGACTGAACCTGCACTGGAAGGAGCACTGCTGGACAAGGTGGGATTTCTTCCTCGGCACTCAATTTCAATTATAGAAAGCAATTAAGGGCAATGTGCTCCTTTCTCCAAGATCAGTGACCTGAGCTGACCTGACAGGCTGTCCCTCATTCAAAGGCATATTTCTCAGTACAAGCAAAGAGCCCAAATGTCAGAGCCATGGAAGCAGAACTTGCAACTCTGCTTGTACTTCAGGGACTGGTAAAGCACTGCACCAGATCAATAAAAGCTGAATATTTTTAGATAACAATAAAATATCAAGAAATAACTGAAGCTCAAAAGCAAGGAAGTGAAACATTCTAATTCCTGTTTTCCAGTCTGAATTCACATACTTTAATATCAAAGTCATTACACTTAGCAAAAGTGGTTCTGATTGTTTTCAAGACTACAGCAGAGCGGATATGCTGAATGCTTCCTACACCTCAAATACAAAAGATGCAAGATAATTCAGGTAAAACTCTATAGCTTTGTAAGCAGGAAGGTGGTATGCTGTGCTGGTACAGAACAGAATAATTCTATCTAATAACATTACCATGACTCAGGAGAAACTTGGCAGTGTTAACATGTCCCCTGGGGCTGGCAACAAACAGTGCCACAAAAGCAGAGTGTGCTTCCCATCTCCTTTTTCTGCTCTGGTCTCAGTGTCTTTGCATATGGAGAGGTGTCAGCATGCTCCTCTGTACCTCCCAGCTGGACCAGCTGCAGAATGAACAGAAACATTCTCGTCTCATTTTCATAATGATGCCCTTATTCTTTAAAAGTAACCACAGTCTCTATCTGTTGACGTAGAGCATAAATCCTTCTATGTTAAGTAGCACATGCTTGTTTTATATTGCTCTGCCCTACCATGATTTGCCACTACATAATGACATTTACTCATAGCCATCCCTTAGAGCGAACATTAAGTTGGATTTTCTTTCTGTGTGTAGTTACTGAGCTCCACAAAATCTTAAATACCTCCGTCCCTCTTTTAAGTTCTCTGGGGACTGACCAGGTTCCATGCTGTCCACTAATAACAGCAAACATTATTTCTGAGCTGAACACTAAGTGGGTTAACCCACCTTAACCACTAAGGACTGACTTCTCTTGCTTTTGGATTGCCAGCTCCCTCCAAATTACACTGTTCACTGTGGCAGGAAATACAACTAACCTACTTAACATTCGTCTCTTTCATGAAGGACTTCCCTACTCTTTTTCAACACACGTGCAGCATGCCTACACACAGTTCCCCACACACTCACAGCAGCAATGGGATCAACCTTCATCGTGTCTCCTTCTGCAGCAGTGCCACGAGGAGCCCCCAGCCATCCTGCCTCCAGATGCACACAGTAATGGTTCCACCAGGGACAGCATCATTGGCATAAACGTAGAATCGTCTGGCAGATCTACTGAAGGGAATGATAAAGTAAAAGCAAGTCAGCATACCCTTAGAAATTATGACAACTATAATAAATAGCTGGTGAGTGAACAAGCAGCTAAAGAGACACTGAATAATCTTCAAGAACCAGAGGTTACGGGTTCTCACTTTCATCCAGGTAGTGAAGCCACTGGAAATGAAAGGGAATCCCAGTCAGTAACTCTAAGTCAGACCTGAGCTTCTTCAGAGTCAAGTCATTACAGCACTAACGTAGTGAAAATATCTCGTTAGTTTCAGCTAGCCTGAGCTGGATGCTAAGGGGCTGCAGAGGAGAGGAAGATCTGGGCATGCAGTTGTTACTGACTGGGAAAGTTTGAGGCTTTCCTTTTAATAATGGTTGGCATCATTATCAGGACAGGGGCCTACAACCAGGAGCAATTCCTCCCTCCCCAACACTCCCCATCATCGGGACAGATGTCACTAAGGACAGACTTCCCTGTGTATCACCAGCACCTTACAGTATCCAAGCAGCATGAAGTGACACCACAGCAGTACAACGTGCTTGTACGATGGAACAGCCTGCATGAACAAATCAAGAGAGCATTACAGAAAGTAACACACCGAGATTTGATAACAGAAGGATTTCTTTGCTCTTTACTGTCTTTTGATTTTCACTGGGATGACAAACTTACTTGGAAGATGAGCAGTAGAGAAACAAATTACCCAAGAAAACATCTATGCCGCCCAGAGATGTTTCAGTAACCAAAGGAATAATTCTTACCGCACTGATGACAAAAGCCAGTTACTACAAGTTGATTTATAAAACAGTCACAGATTTTATTGAGATAAATACAAATAGAAAGTTACATAGATTCTCTATTCTGACAAATGACACTTCCAGAGTGCCTCCGTTTAACTGGGTTCTAAACAACACTGTGTACAGTCACAACTGCCACTAGGGCAGCATCCCCACAGATGCCAAGTGTACATCACACGTAACACAGCAGTGAGTTGGAATCCAAGCAACGTGACTAACATGCTTTGGATTACAAGTGCTTGATAATTCCCTGTGACACTCAAGCAATATTGCACCCACTAACATTATTTCCATGTTCCTTAGCTAGAAACGCTTTGAAGTGATATTCTTACTGCTTCTGTGGAAATGGATCAACTATCTTTGTTTCATCTGGCTTTTAAAATACATAGTTTTTTGCATAATTTAAACCCAGAGAATTGTATGTTAACACACAGCTTTACTCATCATTGCATACACTTGTCTAGGACAAGACATAAAGTGCGGTCTTTAGTCATGCTGAAATCATTTCTAGTATAAAACTGCAACAAAAAGGCAAACCTTGCAGAGGGTAAACCTGCATTAACAGACCTGCACAGTGTCTACACAAAAAAGACACACCCAAAAGCTGTGGTGTCCTCCATCAGTGCATGCAACCGTAGAGTTCCAAGTTTTAAACGCTCTGCTGAAATCTTGTTTGAAGCAGACATGATTTCCAGAGCTGCAGAGGTATTAAATACTGTCAAAAACAAAACCTTTATTTAGTTTTTAGTGAACTTCTACAGATGGTGGCTTATGGTTTACATATAGTCTAACTAAAAATTCTCAGTGAACACTAACCAAACATGCCAAAACATGAAAGCTTGTGTGTTTTCCAGTGGATTATTGCAAAGTGACAGAAGATTATCTAACAAACAGAGACCTGGTCTGTGTTAATGTCCAACTTTATGTACATTACAAACATACTTACATATTCACACACAAAAATTTTCATCAGTGTTGAGAAATTTAATGAGCTGACAGTAGAAAAACAGAAGTAAAACCTTATCTGAAAGGCCTTAGAAAATCTGAACTGTTATAAAATACCAATATAATGCCAGCATTAGAAAAAGATATTAGAACTAGAAAAAATTAACTGGAAGAATCTTTGTTAAGAAATTACAATCGTAAAAAAGTCTGTAGTGGAGAACCATTTAAAATTATTAAAAAAAACTGTAAAAAATTAAATGCAGAATGTTGCAGAATTTACAGTTTGTACTGTTTCCTTTTGTGCAGTGATGGCAATGGTACATTTCTGCCTTTACCTTCCAAAAGTACTGTGAGCTCACAAGAAAACAATTTATTACAAATACTGTACATTATAATACAAGACCAGTTAGACAAACTTGTACAAAACTGTACCCTTAAGAAAATAGAGCAAGCAGGTTCCTCAGCTGGACTCCTCATCTTAGACATGCCATGTTTTAAAAAATAATTTAAAGAAGTGAAATAAAGGGAAAGAAATATTTCCACAGGTCTACTGACAACAAATCAGTGGGTCCACAAAGTAACTTAGTACATTAAACCATTTTTTCTTTTCTTTTTCTTTTTTTTTTTTTTTAAAACAGACAACCAACCAAACCAAACCAAAGACTTCCAGCTTCAGACCCTACGTTACCTGCAGCTTTGGAGCATGATAGAAGATAGCAGCCACCAAAAACTACCAGCTTCATTATTTTGCAAACTAGTCAGAAGCTATCAGATCAATGGAATTTTGTTCCATCTGGGTATTCTGTCTTCTGAAACACCCCTCTAAATCAACAAAAGGCACGTCCTGCTCAAGCTTGAGGATCTCTATAGGCTGCATTTGTTGTCTGCCTCAACACTTACCATACAATAAACAAAAGTTCTAGAGCAAACTGAATAAATACCTTTACCCTCAACGCTTACTTAGATGCCCTCTATATCTTACAAAAATATAACAGGCTGATGGGGATCTGAATGTCCTCCCACTTAACAGTGCTGTACAAATGAAGTGGGCAAGAAACAGACCTGCAGAAAAGCTTAAGTCTGTAAAATTCTCTAATACCCTTCTAAAGATATTACACACGTAGTAAGAACTGAATCCTTTAGCTGAAGGGAACTTTGTTATGGTAGAATAAGTCATTCTCAGTTTGGGAATTAACAGTCTCTCCACAGCTACAAGCACCAGCAGTAACAGAAACAGTGGTAACACCTGGAAGAGTATAGTTCAGAAATAAAGTAACACAACAGTCACAAAAAAAGTGTCAGAGCTCTGTGCTTTGAAAAACATCACATTATTTTAAGTAAAAATGAACCGTGCTTTATCCTCCAGCAGAATAACTACTTTATAAAATGAAATGATTGAGCTTTTTTCCACTGATACAGAATTCAATTTTTCATCCTTTGTTAAAATTTAAGAGATATTCACATATATACAATTCCTCCAGTTAAAATAAAATGCAAGACTTGAAAAAATACAAAAGCTACAATAAAAACAAGGAAATAATATTTTCAGGAAATTTTCCTATAAACAAGTTGTAAGATTTAGAAAATATCATAAGCTTATAGCAAGCAGAATACTACTGGAGCTGTTTTGTTAAAAAAAAAAAGAAATATGATTTCCAATGACACTGAAAACGTGTGTAAGAACATACATACAACACCTAACTGTGGTCTAGCCTGCAGTCATCACTCATATTTATGAAGAAACAATTCAAAACCCAATTGCTCAAAAACAAAGGTAGAAAAACAGTTGTAGATGAAAGATGGTCATGGAATGAAGATTACAGCAATTCTCAAGAGGCCCTTTTTAGCTCAGGAAGGCAATAAGTTTTTGTTTGTCCTCTTTAATCATACTAACCAGCAATGCTGTGCAAATAATCATTTTGATGTTCAGAGCTTACTAGAGAAGAACAAGCTAGTTTTGTTTTTCAATGGGAGTATTGTCCATGTTGTTTTGGTTTAGTTTAATGGTAGCAAAGAAGGACACATCTTGATCTCTGTCAGACTGCAAAGCTAGAATAGTCTCCTCTGCAGCTTCTAGATGAGGGTTGCCAACACTCTTAAAATAAGCTAGAAAAAGGGGAGAAAATGAGAATTTTAATGACAGCCAAAAAGAAACTTTTAAACCACAGGGCATACACAGCACAGAAATACAGAGGATGCTGAGAATATGTGGGGTATCTCCTCTCATGTATGGGCTCCGTAGAGACGTTACAGCAAGGTAATGAGACTGATAGAAATATGCAGGTTTTTTATTCATTTTACTAAGTGCATAAAGTATTTCTAATGCCTGAACAGAAGCATAACAGCAAGGAGAAAGAGGCATACAATGTTTCACAAAACACTCCATAATATGAAATGAGAAAAAACAGGAAATTTTGGTCCCTTCCTCTGCAGAGAAAACAAAAAAATGGCTGATCTAAGGAATAATAATACAAGAAATCATAGCAGCACAGAAAATGACATTATTTCCTTCTACAATTGTTAGCTTGAGACAAAAACAAAGCAAAATGCTCCAGAAAGAGGTATAAAGTTTCATTTCAAGTATCGAAATAAATTATACTTAATTCAAAATAAATGTTTGAAATAAAGCAAGAGTATCTAAGATGATGCTTAAAATTTTGAAATAAAAATATTTTTGCCATAAGCATTTTAGACACCAAAAATAAACCCATGAAGCAGAAGGGAGGAATTGCATTACTTGCTGCTATAAGCAAGTATGTAACTGCCCCCTAGTGGATGAAGTACTGCATTTGATGATTACCCCTGCCAGCTTACAGCCCTTTACGGATGATAATAATGAACAATTACTCCATGACAAAAAAGTCACTGTATTATACATGTCTAAATCTATATTCCTAAATCTGAATTTAAATGCAATATCCCAGATTACAATGTATGATTGTGTTTGCAGTACAAAGCAGAACCAAACAGCTTTTTACCAGTCATGCAAGCTCATTTATGAGTAACTGAACTGGCAGATGAAGGAGAACATTCCTGAGAAGTCTGTTCTTTCAGGGGAAGCCAGTGACCATACCTTTCTCCAGCAACGTCTGCCTTAATGCCTTGGCAAGCAGAACCCTTACATTTGGTACAGGATCTGAAGCAAGACTTAAAAGACTGGGGAGTAAATGTTCAACAAACTGTTCAACAGGCATACATTCTTCTTCTACCACAGCCTACAAGATAAAAGCAAAAAACAAGAGAGCAAGATTTGTGTTAAAAAGACCATTTTTGTTGTTCCTTCCTATCTTGTCCTTAAATTTGCCATTCAAAAATAAACAAATAAAATCAATGTCATAAGCTCCTGTTCTAAGCATGTCAAAGCGGGGATTACAAAATGTTTATCACAGGACTTACTTCCTTTCTTGGCTACAAGGATGCTAGAAGGGACAAGGATCATTTTTTCCAGCAGGAGATATAGCACAAAAGCAGCAATGACTTCAAAGCTAGACAGCCATTCACTACTGCCAAGACCAGACCAACCCAGAGAATTAAAAAAAAACCTGGACTCCAGATTTCAGCTTTGACTACGGTATTGGAAAGCCTCAAACTGCCTCCAAATTTAGTTTACATGCAACCACAGAAAAAGAAATTCCAACCTGACAAATGAAGGCAAAAGCTTGTCTTCCAACCCACTTGGAGCAGTGGCGAAACCTCACTACAAGTTCATTAATGAAATTCAATCCCAGTGCATTTGCACTGTTTGCATAGAACTTCTGCAGTATTGCTACAACCTGTAAAGCAAAGCAAGGGGAGAAGAAGAAAAAAAGAAATGAGACTTGTGTTGTAGCCTTCAGGAAGAGGGGGCCATAGTATTTGAATCTTACAAAGAGAAAACAAGCATATACAGCGTAATCAGCTCTGCTTACAGAATAAATTATTACATTTATTCAGGAGAAAAAACGTCTGCAGAGAAAGCATAAAGTTAAGCTAAGCAAAAACTAACCAGTTTGAAGGAGATCCACCGAACTTCTGAAACTTTATCAGAGCAGAGAGTTAATGCAATATGTCTTAAGTAGTCATAGACATCATTGGGATTGTAGAGTTCCAGTATCAGGATTAGCTGCCTGAAACAAAGCAGTTGAGTCACACAAGTGCAACACTAACCTGCTTCAACACTGACTATTAGAGGGATCATTTGGAGCCTTGAAATCACCATGGCTATTATGAAGCACTTAAGAACAGATCCTTTCTTTAGGAAGGTACACACACATATCAAAAGAAGTACCTGCTTTCTAATACAAAGCAGTGCAAGAGAAACATTTACCCAAACAGCTGTACAAATGCATCAAAATAACAAAAACTACAAATGGAAGTACAATTAGAAGTTTCTTTGCAACTTCAGATCAGTATCATTTACCTTACAGCAAAGTAAAAACGACAGCCTTAATTTTCCATAGAAATCCTCGTTACAGAAAATGATTTAAATCTAGGAAACTGCACTGAGCTCATTTCAGTCACAAGAACCACAGTACATTACCAGCAGCCATCAACAAACCAATCACAAAGTAACAGAAGCCTCCACTAGATGTCAGAGGACTGCTTTACAAGAGAGCTGCACCACAGTGAGGTTTAGTTTCATGAGTCAAGACACAAAGGGAGAGCAGATCCTCCATATCACAAACAAAGCAATGAGATAAATAGAAAGGCCATTTTTTAAACACAAACGGTGTCTACAAACATTCTTTGGATACTTCAGTTATCAATAGCTTGCAAGAACTGGGAGATGTCACTATCTCAACTATACTCCCAGTCGTATGGAAATAACAAATGAATAAGTCAGAAATGTATGTGAGAAGTCCCATACTCTGCCAGCTCGTAACGAAACCTCCAGTTCCTGCTGTTATCAGTCACCACAAATTCCTGAAGTTGGTAAAGATATTCTCGTCTTTTGTCTGCATGAAGTAACTGAAAGAAAAGCAATACCATGAAGCAACCTAAGTTAAAAAACACTCTGGTGGATTTCTCCATTAACATCTGTGTGCCTTTCCCCACTTGAAAGCAAGATATTCCCCAAGATATTTACTGAAAATTGTGCATGACCAGTCGAGTACGTGGACACGCCAGACAATTACATCCAAAAAAACCCCAGGTCTTCCCTTCTACAAGGATACGTGCCAAAGCATCATCTCTAGGCCAAAGAATTACCTACCAAAAACTACAGATGTTTGCTTATTATGCAGTAGCCCACAAAAATTTGCTCTCATCTCTCCCAGCCCCAAATACAATTTGCTAATGGTCCAACAATTACACATTGACGCTGTGTCTTATACATGCAGACATT
Source organism: Cyrtonyx montezumae (assembly GCF_038088225.1). Lineage (NCBI taxonomy): Eukaryota > Metazoa > Chordata > Aves > Galliformes > Odontophoridae > Cyrtonyx > Cyrtonyx montezumae. The sequence continues at coordinate 11,563,776 of NW_027072100.1, read as the reverse complement.
TTCTTACTCAGTTATAGATTCTTGAGAAATTACATTATACTTCCATGTTTTTGTACCTTTAGAAAGTCATAGAGATGTTTAAGAACACCGATGCGCACTTCATCTAGATCTTTCAGGAAACCATTGAAAATTGGCACCAGGTCAGCAGCTGTTAGCTGATCCCCCAGAATAACTGCCAGCTCGTGTATAGAGAAAGCCAGTGTTCGACGTACTTTCCACTGCAAACAGTGTAAGGAGGGATTTAGATCAGGCACAATCATCAGAAAACAAACCAAGACAGCTTTTAAACTACACGCAGGTGAGCAGAAGAAACAGAGCAAAGTATATAGCAGTAGGAAGTGTCAATTGCATGTATGGTCTGATTTAAATCATGATTTTTTTAATTTTTAGTCTACATTTAATCACGTCCAAGAAAGCCTATTATAACTTAGCACAGGAAACCAACAAAAAAACTACTCAAAACTCTGGTTTATCATGATAAGCCTTTTTTTTTTTCCCCATTTGTTTGGTTTTCCTTGGTTGTGCTTTTTTTGTTTTGTTTTCTTCTTTACCTGTACATCTGAGGCCAGTGTCTCATAGGTATCTTTCAAGCAGTGCCAGTTCTGCCTACCCAGTGTTAAGGCCACTCCTGGAAGACTGTATGCACAGTGCTTGGCTATTTCAGTATCAACTGTCTGGGCTCGAGCAGGGTCAGTCATGGACAAGTACTGATCAAGTAAAGGTTGAGGTATGATATCCTGTAGAAGGAGAAAGCACATGAAACACACACCTTCCTTTAATTTAAAATGAGTAAAAAACATTCCTGTTGTCCTACAGTATTCTCTTGCTAACAACGAGTTGGCATCTAAATTAAAATAACAGCAACTCCATTTTGTGGGTTATTTTGACAAAGTGTAAATGACTAATTATTTGTCTTCCCATTAAATCAAACAGAAAATGCATGTTTTACTGAAGACAAACAATAAGTCCAGTGAAAAGAAGTACAGCTAACTGCTAACTTAATTGCAGACTGCCTCTACCTAATAGGCTGCAGGTAAGCTTCTTTACCAGAAACAATTTTCCAGTTTTCAGATTTACAACAGATTTCTCCTTAAATGCTCAGAGCATTTCTTCACATTCTACAACTGATCAATTGCAAAAGCTAACACTGTATTAAGATGAACTGTACTCATACTCAGATAAAGCAGTTAGATGCTATTTCAGTCACCTGTAACTTGGACTTGTCATCTTCAAACGGCGGGTTATTTTCTTGCTCTTTCTTCAAGAACACACTGGTTCCTCTGTGTTCTTCTGAGTCCTGTAGGATATACTAGCTAGTGAAATCAGTCAGACTGAGCACCATTTGCAATATTTCAAAGCACCTATTAAGAACAATGCAATTCAGATACAAAATAGCCTTTTATAAACAAAAACTTCGTACAGGCAAGGCCTTCCTCAGTGTGTTTACACAAGTGCAAAAAAGATAATAATTGAACACTAAAGACAAACACTATTAAGACTACAACAACAAAAAGAGGAATGGTAGTTAGATTTACTTATAAAAACAAAGATATTTCCCTGCAATAAAATCAACATTCATTCAGATTTTGAATGGCTTTTACTATAAATATTTTTTTATTATTGGAGTGAAATGAAATATTAAACACATAGAAATAATAACCCTTGATATTTTAAAACCAGAATAAAACTAAGTAGCAATACTCAAGGTCTTTAGGCCAGAAGTGGGTCGATGTCACTGACTACATAAACACATTTATTTCAGCTGGAATTCCTATCAGCTACAGAGCACAGTGCATACTTACTGTGCTTCTCAGTACACTGGTAGTGGGCTGGCCACTAATGCCATCTCGGGGCATAGAGGATGAAAGGGCATCTTCCACCTGGTTGCAGGTAGCATCTGAAACAGCTGTTTGATCTGCAACTGTTTTGTTCTGAAGTTCATCACTACTCTCTTCCATTTTTTTGGTCTCACAATCCGCAACAGAATCAAACTGAGCAGCTCTGAGAGCAGCAGACAACACTTGGACCTGAGCTGTATAAGGCAAAAAGAGATCATTCAGTCTCTTCTTTGACCTTAAAAGAATTTGACTTGTAATTACTTAATCTGAAGGGATAAGGCATTCCTGAAAATCCCTCATGAAGTATCACAGCACACCATTTCATATCTCACTCCTCACCACATCAAACATATTAACACAAATTCTTTTTTAAATATTCTTGAATTTGAATGCCTTTTCCAGGCAGCTGAACATACATTTAGAACATTTCTAAAAAAATTGTAGATAGGGAAGGAAATAGTCAAACCACTTCTAAACTGGTCAGCAGAAATAGAAAATAAAATGTCAGGTTTACTACTGACCAGTATCACCAGTTAACTTTGGACAAACTGTATTGTTACGGTGCACTGCTGCTACAAACAGGAAGTTACTGTCTGTTCAGAATGCAAGAACCTTGCAGTGGATATATTTCCACATGCCTACAGCAAGCATAGTCTCGACACAACAGAGCATAACTTAAAGGTGAATACTAGAATATTTTGGAAATTAAGGAAACAACAGAACTGAAAAGAGGCATATCTACAGACTAATTCACTGCAATAGCAAAGAGACTCAGTGGAATGAGAAACGTGGCTGATTAAGGATGACTGACTTGTCATGCATATCTCACCACCACCAAAAAGCAGGCGAGGATCTGCTGTTAGTCTCACCTTGAACATCTGGATCATCTATGTGCTCCTGTAAGCTTTCCAGAACTTTTTTTATTTCACTACTAGCAACACAGTTATTACATGGCACAGAGCAGCTGTCTTTGTGCTTCTCAGACTTGAACTGAAGCAACTCCAGATCCTGACTTATATCAGGCAGCGGAGGACGCCAGTATAGAAAATTATTAAATACATCCTCAGAACACTGCAGCCTTGAGGTAATTCCTGGGAAATTGATGTCCTTAGTGACTTGTACACCAGCAACAACTTGGCCATCCTCAAACCTAGACAGATCTTCTCCAGAACTCATAGAGCTATCTGAACTTGCTTCCCATGTGTCCTTGTTGAGGTTCTCAACGGAGAGCGGCCCATTAACTTCAGTTGAAGTGTCCTCAGTTGATGACTCTGGTTTGATTTCCATTGGCTGCTCTGAACTGATAACAGACACACAGTCATCCATATAAAATATCCGTAACAACACTTTCTCAGTAAAATACTTCAGAAAAGATCAATTCAACTACAGATGCTTATCTTCACAGAAAGTATGTTAGTACTATGCTGTATTTCACCAGTTTTCACTTTACCTTCCTTTGAAGCCATCAAAGTAAATTACGCTTCAATAACATGGCTATACTCAAATAGACATACATACACAACATCATTTTTCATATCTTTCCTGGAACTACTTTCAAGGTTTTAAACCCTAAGCAGCAACTAAAGGAATTACCTTCTCATGTCTCCCTTCCCCTATAGCACATCTTTCCCATGATTTTACCTGCAGGATGCAGCATTTGTACTAGAGGCAATTACAGTTCTATTGTTGCTTGGTTGACAGGAATTGGAATTTACATCTTGTGCTGATGGTCGGATACTCAGGGTCCCATCTTCTCGAATGTAGAGACCAGCACTCGAAGGATTTGCAAAAGTAGAAATAAAAGGACCAAGAGACTGAAAAGCTGCCTGACGAACCTAGCATAGGAAAAAGACAATATTCAGGATTCGTGCAACTACTGTAGAGTTAATGCTGAAAATATAATTAGGTTTGCAGTGGTTTCTTACTATAACAACATAATACCAAATATTACCAATTAACAAATAAGTGGCATCTACACAATGAATGTTAAAACATTAAACACGCATCTACAAACACAGTAAGGATTTCTAAGTCACAAACTTGAAGGGCTTCATTGCATACTTCAATTAATACATTCAACAAAAGCTATCTATTCTCTGAAGACTACACTTAGAATTTCCATCAATTTTCTTTTGTAAGTAACAAAAGAGAGGTAAAGCAAGCTAAAATCTTCTTAGAGAAGCTTAGATTTATTTTACTTGACTAGAATCTAATCCCAGCAAGCTCTGTGTGGAGAACTTACAGCGTGCTTCTGACTTACCCATTATTTGTGTATGATCTGCCTGGGGAGACACATCAGTGACGGAGAGTTACTTACCCATCTGCAAGTGTCACTAATAAGACTGATGAAGAGTGGGGACAGTTTGCTTCTGCGGACCTCTGGGGATGTGGTGTAAGACACTGCCATAAAGCATTCAGCACAAGCTTTTCTCATTCCCCAAACACTATCAGAACAAAGCTCAAAGAACTTGGGAATCTGCCAAAAACGAGCAAAACCAAGATAAACACTAAGCAAAGACTGCAGCAACATACTATCAAGGTATTTCTTTAGAACTGGAGACAATGAAAACTTACAGAACAAATGAGTGAATGAGGACAGGTTAAAAACAGTTTTTCCCAGTTTCTATATATGAGCCATCAATTATATTTAAAAACATTTTGCAAAACAAAAACTGTTCATTTCTGCTCAATTTTAGTTTTGATATATAATTGCAATCAAGCCTTATACAAAACCATTTCAAAAAAGCATCTCCATAGATTACAGGAAAAGATCTCATTAATAAACTTTTTGAACTGATAAATATATGTGTTGTAAATGGATTTTGATTTTTTTTTTAAACATACCAGAAGTCTTTCTGTGGCTTCTTGCCCAACTGCATTACAAATGTCACCAAAATTAGCTGCACAAATCTGAAGAAAAAAACCAACAAAACACGTCAGTAACATTTGGGACTTTTCAAGTGCTTTAGTTTCATCGTGAACTTTACCGTGCATTACTTACACCCAGTAACAACTGCACATTTGACTATTCAAATTTCATCCATGTAACTACATCCTGTAACATTAACTCACCCAAAATAAAGACTTAATAGGGCAGGCCTTAGTAAACCACATGTCTCTGAAATCAGTAGTGAAAAGTCTTCTGCATTGTGAAGAGTTTCATCTGCTTCAGTAATAATTAAAAGGGGGTAACAAGCCTACTTAAAGTTTTAATGACTTTGAACACCTGCTGTCAAAAATAAAGCAGACTAAAATATGATATGAGGATCAGGACTTAGGTGTACTGACAGAACTATCTTTGCTGGCTTAAGTGCTTTGCTGAAGCAAAGTTTAATCAAGGTCTCAAGTTAGTGCCATTTACAGTGTGTTATATTACAAACTCTATATTTAAGGTAAGAAAGGACACTCATTTATGCTGGAAAAAAAAAGTAGCTGAAATCTAAATTAAAGTAGCAGGGGACTGCCTTAACGTATGATTGATTTAATAGAAATCAGAATTCTAATGCTCTAAGAGGGGTCACATTCCAACAACCACAGCTTACATTAGGTAGGGTCCAAGCTGAAGTTATAAATGACCCTTAATTCTACTGAACTACTTTAAGACTTCATGCTATGAGTTTCCTTTGTAATTGATCATGACTTGGAATAATTCTGAGACTTCTCTGTTCAATAATACCAAGTTTTCAAGAAGGACGAATGTCTCAAATACCTACTAATTCTGAATGTCTGGTTTTGAAATGTGACAAAAGAGATCAAGCAATTGGTTGGCATCATAGAACTGACCACGGTGGCTTAAATATTGATTGTAAGAAACTATTAAAGGGCACCATCAGCAAAAGCTGTAATTTAATTCTTCAAGGAAGCATTTGAATGACTACACATACGCAAATTCTGTTTTCAGTTGAAAATACACCAACCTTTCGGACCTGAAACAATTTCCCATCACTACAAAGTTCACAGAAACGAGGAAGTAGCATGTGCTCAACTGTTGTTCTGCTCAACATAGAAGCCATTTTACAGATTATCTGAAATCAAGAAGATATATGGAAGGACAGGAAAATTAATTTTAAAGTAATTTTAAAAAGCCTAACAATGTAAAGATACAAGCTTTCTTTCTACTTCACTTACATTCACAGCTTCCACTTTGTACTCATCATCACTGTCAGGAGCAGAGAGGTCCAACAGAATTGGACAGACCTTGTTTTCAATATCACTCTGAGAAACCAGATCTTGTTCCAGCAGTATGAGCAGAGCTTCTTGACCTGCCTTTCTAACCTGTTAATGTGAATGAACGAATGTACAGCTGTAAAAACAACTTTTACTGATACAAAAGGTATGCTTCCATTGAATAGAAAGGTACAAGTTAAAGAAACAAAAAAAAATTCAGTTTAATACTGAAAATAATTGGTAATAAATACTAAATGCTACTATAACTGTAATATGTCCTTGTATCACATTCTGAGGAGAAGCCAAGTGTCAGCAGGGATTTGAAAGCCATGACTCCAGTGACAAAATGTCAATATGCCATCACATAAATCCTACCAGTACCCCTCTAAGAGAAGTAGGAAAAAATACATAAATTCAGACTTCCTCAGCAAATTGTGCTGCAATCAATAAACACAAAGCACTGCAGAAGAGCTAGATATCAATTAACAGGAAATTTCTTATCTTTTTCTTTTGTCTCAAGATTACCAAACCACAGCAAGATTTCCAGATTTTTCACTCATGCAGCCTTTTTTTCCTACCTGATTGTTCACATCTGTAAGATATCTCACTACTATAGGCATTAGGTATTCAAAAAATGCTGCTGGGAATTTTGGTCGACTTTCTTGTAGAAAAATGGCAATTGGAGGTATCTGTTCCATCAGCTCTGTACGTACAGTCGGTTCTACCAACAAAAAAAAAAAAAGGTAAAAACTGAATTAGTAAATTCAAAATTAAAACTCTCAAGAAAAAGGTAGAATTTTGTTTTGGTTTAATGTTTTAAAAATGGGCAAAAATGAAAAGACTCAAAACATATGGAAATACTACCACTAAGAATGTTGGTTTCTAATGGAAATAAAATAGAATAACCTCCCACAGAACACCATAGTTCAGATTACAAAAATTAAAATAAATACATTCAAACCTGCATCTTCAGAGAGCCTGACCACTATTTCCATTACAGTCAGAAAATCTTCCTCATTATTGCTGAAATCTCGAAAGACATCCAGAAGACCTCTGGCAATAATCTGCCTGTGAAGAGACAACATATTAGCTGACTTAATATCTTGTCAACAACATGGGGGGAACACAGGAGGATCTCTGCAAAACCAAATAGGCACCTTAAAAAAAACAAGACCAAGATCCACTCCGACCATGCAGACATTCAAGTTACACAACTTTGCCACGCTCCAATGAAATGAAGATGAGTCCAAAAATATTATTCAGATGATCAACAAATTAAACTACTTTTTATGGAAAGTATTTTATAACAGTTTGTTTTTCAAACAGAAATTTCCCATTTAGAAAAATAACGAAAGAAGTAGTGATTCTCTAACATTCACAATGCTGTCAGACTCAGACTGGCATCCAGAGTAATTGTTGAACCCTTACCTGTTAAACACATTTTCACTAAAGGCGTATTTTTCTAGGCGAGCCAGTGGAGTCAAATTATCCTGTCCTGGAATGTCTAAGAATGCCGTTATCCTCATGCTATCACAGTCTGGTCCATAATCTTCAAATCCAACTTGAAAGACAAGTATAACAGAACAACAAAACAAAATGAAAAATTAAACAAAAAAATCACCTGAGAGTCAGCAAGAGATGCTGGAGTATAAAATATCCTGTACCAATATTTCTTTTCAGAGCTATCCTTCAAAGCAAAGCTATCTGTGTAGCACTGAAAACTGCTTACAAAAATCTTTAAGTTGTGCCTAATTAAGTAAAGAGCAACACTTGCATACAGAATTGTAAAGTCAAGCCTTGAAATGAATTCTATTTCAGCTGCTACAGTACTTTTGCCTTTTAACATATTTTACTTTGCACCTTAATAACTATGTGCACTTTAATGAGGGATCAGCTTACAGAACTGCATGCCACGAAACAACAAATTCAGGAAAAGAATCAGTCTCATTAAAAAAAAAAAAAAAGTAATTTTAGCAGTGACAAAAAATCCAAAACCACATTGCTATGAATCTACAAATTCTTGTGTTTGCTTCAAAGCTACCGAGAATCGTTTTTCTCACTGAAGTTACTGAGTCTTGATCATCTAAATCATACCTGGTAGCTTTGGAAAATACCTCAACTTTACCTCATTTGTAAGGGAGCCTTTTACTGCAGACATTATTAACTAAAAAGTTTCCCTCATTTCATACAGGAACACATACAGCAACCAAACTGGCAGAAAATACTCCACTGGAGTAGCTGATATTTCTGCGTTTAAAACTTTCTCAGCAAAGCACACTTAACAATTATTTGCACTTTGTTCACACAAATAAAGCAAACGTGATACTCCTTAAGCATAAATCACACCAGTACTGCTGCTCAGATGCAAGAAATAGTCTCTCTCAGAACAGCACATGCACCACAAGTGACAACCACTGCAGAACAGAGGCCAGTTTCTGACTTGGCAGGACATTACACTAGGTATTTAGATTGGTAAAGAAAATAAAACTGGTAATAATTTGAAAGCACAATGACATGTCAAATGGCCTATGTTTGAAACTGCCTATAAAAATAAAATCCAGACAATCCAGGTTACTCCTCTACAGACAGAGACCTCCTGTCTGCAGTGAGGGGAAGTTAAAACATAAAACAAACAAAGCAAAAGCACCACCAAAAAACCAGCTGACCACTGGCTAAACAAATAAATAAATCACATACTGTTTCAGTTATAGAAACAATGTGAAGACGTATGTAACCCTCATCTTCAGTATTCTGGTTAAACAAAAAAAACTGAAGTCCTTTCAGATACATCATCTCAATGAGTACAAAGCCCTGGGGCATCCTAAGGAGAAGTCTTTATGTTTTCACAGTACGCTCTCAAATTGCCAGGAGGTTTAATGGTGCATATATATAACCACATGGTCCCTGACACAACAATTTCTTCAGGATTGAACTGGTTGAACCTTTATCAGGATAATTAAGTTCTAACTCTATCCATCCTTTACCACCAGTTTTCTATTATCAACACATCTCTAAAGGACCCCTTGATCTAAGACCAGGTGCGATGAACTTTGGCTCTAAACTGCATGAATAACCACTACAAATTTGTCTGCATACAAATAATAACTTGTTACTAAGAGGTACTAAGCCTCAGCTTTTTTCCTACAAGGAGAAAGTCCAATTTATGATTGTTTTCCCATTATTTAATACTCAGGTTTTAATTTACATGCTTAAATGGACTGAATCTTTAGAAGACAGTGCTTTCACACTCACAGAAGTTAATCCATTACTTTAACCAGGAAATGGTTTCCTAGCATCAGACACAAACTGAAGCCAAAACATTCCCAACAGAAATAGAGGTCATTTTAAAAAAAGAAATCATCTGGACATACTCAGGACTGCAGCCCTCTGGGGAATAAATAAGTAAAATAAAAGCAGACTGGATTTCTGAAAGCAGTTTCTAAGGAACCTACCTGAAGGATAAGAGCAGCTTTTCTCTAATTCTTGGAGCCAACTAGCTCTCACCAACAAGCACAGTGGGACTCAGAAACAACTCCAGGATTAGACTAATTGTTCCCATTTAAAGTGTATATACAAACAAGTGTCAGCTGCTCATTCCTGGGCACTCTTATGGCACCCTTAGTTTCATCAAGTGTCTATTAAGAGTACATAAACAACAACCAGTGAAGCTGTCAGGTTCAAAACACATATTTGTGCGAGTATAGACGGTTTACACTACACACACTAATAGGGATTGATCTATCCACCTGCTGGGCTCCCTCCAAGCACAGTATCTGAACTTACGCAGCACTTCCTGCTTCAAACAAACCCTCCATGAGACAGAGGGCTGGCAGGAAGCTGCAGGCTGTAGGTGAGGGTGCACGTTTCCTTTCGGAGGTTGCAATGCTCTCCCAATCTCCTAAACCAATTCCTGCCCATCCCTACACCTACACAATTGCATCTGACATACACATGCAGACACTGTTGCTCTAGGTGATTTCTGAGGGTAGCCGCCTGCTGTGCAAGGATGTATTGAGGCTTATCAAAAAAGCAACACAAACAGTAAGAAACCAACATGCCTCCCGTTAACTTCATCTAGTTCCCACTTGTTACTGCACTGCCAAACAATTAATAAACGACAGCACTCAGCAGTCCATTTTAACATTGGCCCCTTCAAATATTCTGAGCAGAATTCCCACCAAGTCAAATGACAGTGAAACAAACCTCAATTATTGTAACGCCTGGCTATAGCATCACATCTAGGATTAGCTTTACTACCTGAGCAGTTTTACTGTTCATTTAAATTAGCTAAGCACACATTAGTGCTTCTGGGACCTGAGAGAAAACAGAGAAAACCACTTTTGCTAAGGATGAGCAGAGTTAAATGAACTTTTTGCACACACTCTCAGTACACAGAAGTTAAGAACATTTACAGCAGAACCCATTTCCATCTCTCTCACAATTTGTTTCCCCTTAAAATAAGTAGTTATAGGCACATCCAGGTTTCAGAGTACAACATACTAGTAACTAAATTACAAAAAAATAATGACTTACTAATACTAAAGTATATAATATTTGTTCACAGACAGATGAAGTATTCAGCTTTCTCCTTCCAGTGACACAAAACAAGAACATCTAACCCAAAGGACTAGATCCACAGAACACTATGAGGAATTTGCACTTATTTCTGCTCTTTGTGCTTTACGCTCAGCAATGAGGACTCAGATGACATACTAGTATCTTTGTTTTACTGCACAGAGAAAAAAGAGAAAGGGAACTGGGAACAATTCAGAAAGATCTAATCAATTCACACAGCTAAGCATTTGTTAGCACTATGAAAAGGATTTTTGTTTTGTTTTGTTTTTGTAATTAGCATAGGAAGAATAAAAGATTTCCCAGTCTTAAATAAGGTGCTGCACCAGCTGTTGCTGCTCTCTGGCTGTCAGGGAAACCCAGGTGAGATAGCTGTGCCCTACAGAACAGCCTCTAGATAAGCTAAAGCACGCTGAAATATATCACCTCATTTTAATTCTTACCTAAACCCTATTCAAAACTCACACACTTGGTCATTTAAGGTCTTCACATGCTTTTCATTTACCAACTGCAGTAAGCAGCAGCCTTCAATACATACTTTTAAGCAACTCCTTATAGCATTAAAAAGGCTTCAAATCCTTACGTACTAAAAAAAAAAAATCCAACAAACCATGTACTTCAAGTATTACCCTCCAAGGTTTCCTCATTTTTAATTATAGTTTAAAATTCACTAAGACTCAGTTACAATTTAATTCTCCGCATAAATACCAAAGACATTCTGCAATACACTTAAACATAAAATGAAACAAGAACCATCTTGCATGCAGTTAATCCCACCATTTATCCATTATTTTCATCTCGAAGAATCCCAGCGTTTTCTAAATGCTGACAAAATACAAACGGCACACTTTTCCTCCTACTACCAAAGGCGTGAAGCCTCGAGCACTGAAAGCAAAACCAGCCAGTAGCACCAGACAACAGCGTCCCTAGAACCGCAGAGGCCACATCCCAGCACACACTGCCAGGGGAACACTTCAGCTCTTTAACACCCAATGTTCCCCCCGCTGCTCCTCGAGATCGCTTTCCTCCTGGCTTTAAATACTAATGACAGATTCGGAAAAAATAAACCTTCCGTCGCGCATTTTCAAGTACTATTACAGATGACATTTATGTGTCAAATCAGTCTGCACACTCAGCGAAAACAAATCCTGCATCACTTCTCATTTTTTTTGTTTTGTATGGAAAACTCTACCCAGGATCCCAACCACCCTACACACCAGCTTTCTTGTCCAAACAATGAGCGGCCAAAGCCTTACCTGCAAGCAGCAGCCCTCTCCAAGCTGCCTGACACTCCCTCAGCCCTAACCCCGCAACGCAACACCGGAATTGGGGCACCCGAGGAAGCAAACTTAACCTAAAAACGGGCTCGTGTCAGCCAACCTCAGCACGGAGGCGGATTTTCCTTCACGCCGCGCTCCGGCAGCACGGGCAGTGCCGTCTGCGTCTCAGTGATGCTCCAAAAGCAAAACACGGCGCCTTTAGCAGCGCCTAAAGCGCTCAGAGGCCTCACCCGTTGGAATTACCGCACAAAAAAATCCCCGGCCACAGCGGCGGAGCCAAACCCTTCAGACACCGCTGGACGGATCCCGTCCCCCCCGCCCCTCCCCCCGCAGCTCGGCGGGCCCGGCCTGCCCCCCAAAGCACGGCTGCTGGAGGGCTTGAGCAGGGAGGCAGAAAAAAAAATAAAAAACAGTTACTCACAATCATCTAAGTCATCCTGCAAATCCACAAAATACAAAGGGATCCCTACAAGCAAAAACAAAAGAGACATCGAGGGGTTGGTTCGGGGGGGCGGCGGTGCCCGGTGCCGCCCCCCCCCGCCCGCGCCCACTTACCGGCCATCTTGGATCGGACATGGGTGAAGAGAAGGAGGACGGGAGGGCGCGGGGAGGAGCCACCCACACTTCCTGCCCCCGGTTCAGCCTCCAAACGTGACCGGTTTCACAGCCGGCCGCTCCCCGCGGGCGGATCGCCCCTCGGCGGCCGCCGTCCCTTCCTCTGAGGGAGGAGAGCTGCGGGCGGCGGCGGCGGCCGCGCGGGGGGTGTGGTCAGCTGATCCGCCCAAGATGGCGTCGGGTCCGCGGCGCCTGAGGAGAGAGGCGCGGTGGTAGCGGGTGGCGGCGGCGGCGAGGAGGGCTATGAGCGTTCTGGGCCGCGTCTGTGGCGTTCGCTGAAGGCGCAGCCTGCCCGGCCATGGCTCTGAGGGAGCTGAAAGTTTGTCTACTGGGGGTGAGTGCTCTGCGCGGGGCACGGCGGCGGGAGGGAGGCGGCCGTCCGAGCCGAGTCCTGCGCTGTGCACATCGCCGGGCACGGCCTTCTGGCGGCTCTGAGAGCCGGGCCCTGCCCTGCTGAGCGCTGGGCCGCGGCCCCGATGGGGTTGGTCCCGGTCCTGGCTGTCGGCCCCGGCGGCTGAGGGTCGGGGCTGCTCGCGGGGAGAAACCGCCGCTTTATTTCGGTGTTACCGTCCATAAAGGAGCGGGAGGTACGGGTGCCCGGCGGGCGCTTCCCGGCTCCTCGCACGCTCGGGCTTTGGAGGTGGGAAATATCCGAAATCCTGCTTGAAAGGTAGGAGGAGGAGCCGAATTTCATCTCTTTAACGGTATATTTAGCTTTTGGAAGAGCTTTAAGCGAAGCAGTGGGGAAGGAGGAGATGTGACAAAGTGGAGCAAAGTGACGTCGAAGTTTCCTAAACCTTTGGAAGTGGGGCTGCGCCGCGGGACGAGGAGTGCCCTGAGTCTGTGCTGTGTAGGTCACAGGCAGCGCTGGCATGGCTCCTGAACGGCCCCGCTGCCCTTCAGAGTGAAAGCCGTGTGCTCCTTGTGATGCGAAACAACCTGGGGCCGTGCAGCACTCCTGTCTGCTCAGCTTCCTTTAAGAAGAGGAGAGGAAGCACCCAAGAAAACTGATTCCTGAACTCTGAGAGCCAGGAGCTGCGTCTGCTTTTCTCTTCAAACAATTGCTTTGTTGGTTGAGATTGCACATGTTACAGAGCACAAAACCGAAGGTTGTATGCTGCCACTGAGAGGGAGACAATTTGAGAAGATGTATGAAAACTTCATTTTCAGTCACATGCCTTTGTTTGTTTCCTTAATGCTTTGCTTTTGGAAATGTAAAGCAAAAGCTTGTTGTTACCTGCCTGGTTAAGTGAACATCCTGAATGCCTAGCTGCTATTGAGAATGGTGTTTGTAGTGTTATCATTTCAATCCTAAGTATACCTACTGTTGCATTTTTTTTAAACAATCAAATTGATGGTACAAATAGGAATATGACCTGAAATTTTTGTGACATTTTCTCCTCTTCCATTTACAACCCTGTGCAGTTGTATTTGAAACATGTCAGGTGTGTCATAGAAGACATCTCAGGCCTCTTATTAAGCAGGGTGGGACAGCATTAGTCAGAAGTTGAGAAGTATGTGTCACGTTTGTATAGATTCATATGCTCAAATGGCTTACGAAGGTGGAGTACAGAATTCAGTTTCTGTATTTGCTACTTAATATCGTAGAAGTCCTTTCCCTGCTCTAGCTCATATGTGGTTTCTGTACACCTTTAGGAGGCTGGGGGAAGGTTGAATGACTGATAATAAGAAGGAATGCTGTGGGTTTTTTTATACTCCTTGATAACAACTTTGTTTTGAAAGTTATAACTTATGAGAGAAACTTTTCATTTTTCTAGTTAACAGATAAATTAAAACCCGAAATATTTCAGACTGTCTAACTTCCCTGAGATTCTCTGAAGGAATGTGTTAATTCCTGCAAAATATTGCAAGGTGGGAGGACAAGAAGAATTGATTGTTTACAGCAAGTAATATCTCTTTCATGTTTCTGTTCTTTTTTAGGACACTGGTGTGGGTAAATCAAGTATCGTCTGGAGATTTGTGGAAGATAGCTTTGATCCCAACATAAATCCAACAATAGGGTAAGAAACTAAATAAAGTAAATGAAGTTTTCACTTGTAAGATCTGGACCCATATTGTGCTGGTAATGTCAGCTAATAAAATCCTGTTAGGAGTATTCTACTTTAGGTGTTTCTGTTAAATGAACAGCATCTGTTTCTCATACGCTTTTCTTAAATTTCAGAGTGATTATAATGCGACTGTGACCTCTTTTTTAATGCCTTGAGTCACTTACAATATCTATTCTCCTAGGCTTTTGCAGCTATTAATATTTTAAATCAGGTTGTTATTCTTTTCATTAATTCAGTCTAATGTTATACATTGATATGCTATACCTAACTGGAGAAATTGCTATTGCAGCTGGTCTCACAGATAAGGATTTTGTAAAGGTAAGCCTCAGAGGAGCAATGTTAGTGAGCTCAAATCTTGAAATAGATAAGAGGGAGGAATCAGGAATTCCTGGAGTGGTTGGAAGATTTTCTGTTTCTTTTGCTATTTTTTTTTTGTTTTCAAAATGTCTTATGAGCTGTTTTGCTCAGAAGCAATTCTTTGCTTACAGGAGAACATGACTTGATGTTGAGAAGTGTGGGGGGCAGTGCATCTTCCTGTCTCAGGTGCCACAACGCCTCTACTACAGCTTTGATCAAAAAGATTCTGCTGATTAAATACCAGCTACTTCTCATCCTGTCTAATGAATGTGGTTTCCTTGATCTTTCTCTCTTTCACTCTCTTCCCTGCTGCTCTCTTCCTTTTCTGTTTTCAGTATTAATACTGGTATCAAAGTGCAAGATATTCTGTAGAAATTTTTTTATTTAACTTTTCCTGTTAACAAAAGTAGCCCTTAAGATAGATTGCTAGATTATTTTGTTATGCCTTCAAGGGTTCAGCATTCTTAGGTAACTCTCGGGGTGATACAGTAACGTTCTTTTTTTGGGTGATAGTGAAACTGGTGTGGGGATAGGAGTTGTAGTGCTGTTTGCTGAAGCTGGGGGCCAGTCTGTTCTGAACATTTAGGTCTAGTGTGTGCAGAAAGTTGAGACCTTCTGCTCACAATGACATCATCAGCAAGGAAGAGTCCTTGTTGAGACAGGCACTGTTGAAAGATCAGTCTACTTCTTGTATTACCTGAGGTTTTCTGAGAAATTTGGCACCTGACTTCATTCCTAAATGTTCAGGTATGTTAAAAAACAAACATTTTTTTAATATAATTTAGTCTGTTAAATAGCTGGCTAATACGACTGGTATCTGCAAAGGCCCAAAGCTGACATTCATGCATGCTGATCCTGTTTGTTTGGATGTTCTGGTTTTTTTTCATTGTTTTTGATTTATCAATTTAAATAATAATAAATCTATTTAACTAGTAGGTGTCCAGGTGTGGTAACAGAATCTTAGGCTTTGCAAAGGTGGGAAGTGCTTATTTATTTTTGTGGGTTGCTCTGCTCTATAGTTAGATGTGTGTGACCACATATTTAAATTACCTGAGTTAAACCTTGGAGTAATGTAGTACAGATATCTATTCCCCTCAGTTTGTCACTCAAGTTATTAATTCTAAAAATGAAAAACTGATGGCTTAGACTCCACAAATCTGCTGGACTGTATAAAGCTGCAGAGCAAAGACCTGTGTGATCTGTGATGTTTCTGTCATGGCAAAGATTTTCTATGTTCAGAAGAAAACTCAGTTTTCTTTGTAGGCTGATCAGCTTTGTTTTGTCCCTTCTGAAGAGAAGGGCTGAGAAGACCTTGTGGTGCTTTTGGAAGGTGCTCGCTATTGTGGTAGTGAGGATGCTTTCCTGGATGTTATTTGTTCTCATTGATTTAGTGACAGTTTCAGGATTTTTAAGTGTCAGACGACAAATCTGCATCTTTTGGCAATCTTGATGAATTAAATGGTCCAAGGATTTGGTATTTTAGTAATTTGCAATAATAGTGTATTTGGTCAAAACTTTCCATGTGCCAGACTTTGTGAAGTTGCAAAAATGAAATAACTTTTTGGATCTTTTGCTAGACCTTGCTTTTATTTCCTGATTGAGACCAGGAGCTAGTAGGAATAAAGTGAGGTGTAGAGAGAGTTTTAGAGCATCTTACAAAGCCAAAGGTGAGAACTAAAGCTGAATTTCCTCCTGGGTATTTGAGTCATGAGATATGATCTAATGTTTCCTGTGCTGTTTCCACTCTTCTAAGAATATGTGGGCAATCATACCTCACCATGATTAGTTCATGCTTCAAGTTTGAATACAAGCAGCCTGTAGAAACCCTGTTAGAATGTTGGAAGTTGTGTGCTGTCAGTGCTAGGGGCACTTTATACTGCTGCTGCGGAATTTGCATCTTTATGTCATTACATATTTACTCTGAATGAACATGATGCAGGTTGCAGGTTCATTTTGTTCATGTAGTTATGATGTGTGCTGGGAGAAACAGTTATGAAACTTGGGGAGACACTGCTGGTTTTCTTAGAACAAGTCAAGGATAACTCTAGTCTGGATGCTCCTGGAGTGGTTTGTCTTTGAGTTGCACTCTTGGATGCTGACATTTAATGTTGTTAGTCATGCTGAATGACTCCCACTCTCTGCTTTGAGTTTACACCAAGTTTAACGTAGTTTATGAAACTCCAGCAAAAGATGCCTCCAGGTTGCTGTCTACCATCCTATCCAAAGCTGTCAGTAGCACACATCTGGAAATCTGCAATACTTTAAGTGGTGGAAATTAAACATACAAAACCTGTTTAAGATCACAATGCATGATCTCATGTGTGAAGTAACGATGGCATCTGGGGATCCTTGGACACGAGAATCTGGACTCAGACATGTTTTTATAATCAAAATTGGCTGCAGGTTACAGACCTTTAAAGCAAAGGACTTTCTCTTTTAGAATATTAGGTCTTTGAATTTCCTGGTCTTGCGGGATATGCGCTGATTCACATTGAGCAGGTCAAGTAAAACACAGAAGTACTTTAAAATGTTACTGTAATACACTGGAAGCTGGCAGGCAGGGGCATTTGAAGAAGAGATTTTTCACTTGTCTTCTAGATCTGCAAGAGCCTCTGCAGGCTAAAATATATAATGACAGGTTATGGGAGCTGTGCAGAGTGCAGACAGCAAGTGAGTTACTGTTGATGTCTGTCCCCTTAACACCTACAAATGGCAATAAGACACTCCTGTGCTGTACTCCCAAGTGTGGAATGATGAGGAGTTCATTTGAATTTTAGTACTGAGATGTTAAAGAAAAAAAAAAAAGCTGATGCCAGGGCTGAGGCTTTGATCTCTTAACCTCCAAAAGCTTCCTGTATACATTTAGATAATATGTGGTAATGATTCCTCCTTTTAAGAAAAGCATTGTTGAGAAAGCTGACCTTTCTGACTTTTTTTTTTGTTGTCATACATCCTTTATTTTTATCAAAAGGCTTACAGCCTGCATTCTTGTTTCTTCTGGTTTGTTAGGTGAAATTCATCTTCTGAATAGGGCCCTTTGCCTCAGTTTCAACATATATATATATAGGAACATTTTAATCGGTTACATCTAGGGAGGAAAAGTAGTTTAATTGAAATAGAAGTCTGTTTAGCTGTTCATGGTGGCAGTGCTCTAAGATGATGCTTTGATATATTTTCCAGAGCCTCATTTATGACCAAGACTGTACAGTATCAAAATGAGCTGCATAAATTCCTAATTTGGGATACAGCTGGACAGGAACGGGTAAGTAGCATCAGTATCTTTCATCCTGTCTGCAAATACAGTTGTGGCTGGAGTTTGGGATGTTTTTCAACTGCTACTGCTGAAAGTCCCAATGTGATCTTGTTTTATGCACGTCTTTTAGCATGGTTCTTTCTGTGCCTGTTTCTGTTAAGGTGGGGCTGATGGAAATACATTTATTATTTTTCATTGTTGGTATCGTGACTAAAGAACGAAGTTAAGGATGATTATCTCAAAGCAACTTTGAAAATGAAAGATTGGAATTGGATTCTGTGAATGAAAGTGGCATTTTGGATGTTAAAAACTCAACTTGGATTCTTCTAAATTCAACTTTTACCAGCAGAACAACTGCTAATGTGAGAATTAAAGTGAAATAAATCTTGTTTCACTGTACAATGCCCTGATTCTGTAAAAATAAAAATAAAAATAAAATAAATGCACAGCTAGCACATTCGATTAGTTGAAGTATTCAGATTATTAGCATGACTAATAAAGGTGGTTGTAGGATGTGGGTGATCAAAAATCATTTTGGATGAGAACTCATGTCTTACCAATTTGTAGGCTGTCTTCTCAGAACTGATAATTATAGAAGTTATGTCAGGAAATGTAGTTTTGAAATTCAGATTTCTTGGACTTATAACACCTATGTTAACACTGCTTATCCTTGTGGTTCAAATTTTACTGACACTGCTGATTACTCATGATGAATTTACCTGGGATGTGAGGTAACTACAACACAGATGGAGACCAGACCTTTCCCCATGAAAAGTCCGTTTGATCAGGATGGGTTACTTTAGGATAATAGCTAGTGCAGCTGTACCATTTCCAGTATTGTCTCAAGAAGCAGTGAGCCTGTTCTAGGTCACTGAGAACCCAAGCCATAGAGGGGAAAGAAATAGGAGTAATCTGGTAATTCTTGTGCAGTCATTTGACCTTGTGGAGTCCTGGTGGAACTAACAGCTGAATTTTCAGTGTGGTATCTTTCTTGATGTCTAGAAAGTCACTCTAGTATATTTGTATTGCATTTGGAACACCAGATTCTGAATGACTACTGATTTCCTCCCAGCAGCATGATATAGAGCCAATTTTTGTCATCAGGAATGTGTCCCAAGGATATGTCATACATGTGCATGTTATCAGAAATGTACCAGTCCTTGTATTTGCAGAAGACAGTCAGCATTTACTGTTAATAGTTTGCCTTACATGAACATTGTAGTGCACTCTGAAATGGTAGTGTTTGCATGCGAGTCTTCTGAGCAGTAAAACAAAACTTTTGAGAGAGTGGTACTCTTAAACAGAAAGCTTTTCAAATGTGCCTGCAACAACTTGGCAGGAAGCATCCATTACGTATGAGCATTCCATCCTGTTTGGCTTCAGCATGCTACAATCTGAGGAAGCTATCTGTACATGACTAGTACGTTCCATGTCTTTCTGTTTTTAGACTGAGTGACATCTATTCAAGCTGGGTGGTGGTGGTGTGTTTTTTGTTTTTTAATCAAAAAAGGAAGGATGACTTAACTGGCCCCTGACCTGAGATCTGTGACATCTCTAAAGCTTTTATTCTACACCTGAGGGAAATCACTGTGAGGCCCACATGTTTCCAAGGAAGCCAGTACTGTTGCTTACTGCTGGTCACTGCTGATCTGTGTACTTGCCTTGTGCTGAAATCTGCTTTGTGGTTTTCTGGCCATGCAACACCTCTGACAGTGTATTGTGGAAAGAATCCCATTTCTGGTGGTCTGGAACACCAAGAATGTCCAAACCATTCATGGAATTGCAATCTCTAAGAAGTTGTGATACTTATAAACACAGTTCTTAGTCCTGGCTGTTGGAGGAGTGCTTGCTATTTTTTACTTCTAAAGCCCACCCACAAACTAGATGGGGCATCCTCTTGTTCTAAATGGTTTCAGGGAGTGGCAATCTAACGTAGCTCTGTGCTGGAGATGTGCACTCATCACTGGACATACAGCTACATGCGTATGCCATATTTGTTCTTTCATTTCTTTTGCACTGACTGAAGTTGGTAGAAGAATGTTGAAAGGAGTCAGGATTCTTGTGTTCATTTCTAAGAGCTGTAGAAGTTACCTTACGTCTTAGATCTGTCAAAATGCAGATCAGCCTGAATGGCAAGCTGAAGTCTTTGAAGGAAAAGAACAGCAAAAGGAAAATTCAGTGTTTCTGGTAACATCTGTTTTGTTAATGTAGTTTATCTGCTGACTGTTCTTAAGTGGAAAAATGTATCTAGGTGTTAGCAGGCAGGAAATGAGAGTACTACAAAATCAGTGAGTGAAAGTTGGTTTGTTCCCAATGTAAATAGTCAAATAATCAAAAAGCCAAGTTGCAACTAGTCCAAGTGGGGGTTTACCAAATGTGTTTCCCTTTTACATTTTAGTATTTGTGGAGGGGAGGGATTATGCCCCAATGTGATCTGAATGTCTACCTATGTTTCTCTTTTCCACTATTAAATATTTTTCTATTCTGAACTTTGTGATCAAATCCTCATTTTCAAAACAGAATTTCAGAGCCACGTGTAAATGGTCTTCTCCGTTATACCAAAACTTTCATGAATTACAATATTGCTCTTAGTTGAACTGTACTAAGCAAAAGGAAATTGAGATTTTATAAGAACCAAGTAGAGCTTTATGAAACTCTGTTTTCTATTAACAATTTTTTTCCTTTGGTAGCAAGATGCACAGAAGAACAAAGTTGCATATGATTGCATATCAAAACAGTACGTGTAGCTTATTCTTCCATGTTTCCGTGAGGGTTTTGTTTCTTAGAGTAGTTGTCTCCTTTTTTCAATGAGCTGAATATCACACTGTTTTTTTTAGGTAACTGAGGAAATACATTTGATCACATCCATTTTTTTTCTTACCATGATGCATTTATAACATTCTGTGTATGTGAAGGTACAGACCTGCTTTAAACCCTGCAAACTCACAACCAGCTGAATATATCTTAAGTAGATTTAATTTTGAATGTTGCAATGACATCATTGCAGGCTTTTATTATCCAGAATGTTCCTCAAATGTCTGCAGTGGATTGTGCAGCTTTAGGTTTTTGCCATTTTTGGTTCTAAATGTGCTTCAAGTTTCTGAGCTTTGAGGAAGAACTTGAGAAAAATCCCTAAAGCCTTAAGTTAGAAATGCTCTTTTCTTCTTAATCTAGCCTTTAATGAGTGGCAAGACTTAATCACAATTC
This sequence comes from Cyrtonyx montezumae, assembly GCF_038088225.1. Taxonomy (NCBI): domain Eukaryota; kingdom Metazoa; phylum Chordata; class Aves; order Galliformes; family Odontophoridae; genus Cyrtonyx; species Cyrtonyx montezumae. Next base: position 11,542,418 of record NW_027072100.1, on the reverse strand, counting down.
AGCAAGGCTGGAAATTGACACTATCCTCTGAACATTTCAGATCGGCAGCGATACATGCTAGCTCTCTTAAATTACTTTTTGTCCAAAAGCACTAGTAAAAGTAAAAAAGTTCAGTGTTGGCTTCCTTCACGAGTCTTCAAAGTTGAGTGTATATCCTATGGGCTTGTCTGTTTGTAACTGGCCTATTAAAGGAGGGATTTTAGTCAAAGTCAAGTCAGGCTGCTTGTTTTTGATGGTGAATGTGTTACTGATCCCCAAACTACTTATTGGTTGGCCTTCATATAGTAATACTATTATGGAAGTTTACATATTCTGTTGTGCTGGTTCTCTGCAAAGAAAAGCTTTATGCTAATGCTAAATTTAAAGTAATTTTCTCATTAAAATATTAATGCTCAAATTCTGGAAGTCAGTGAAAAGCAGATTCATAATGTTCTTTTTTTTTTTCCTAGTTTCGTGCTTTAGCTCCAATGTACTATAGAGGGTCAGCAGCTGCAATTATAGTTTATGACATCACAAAAGAGGTAAGAGTTGTTTTTTTTGATTCAGCATTACCAATTCTCTTTTTTGTGTTATGAAGCAGTTCTTATTCCCAATTCATTGTTTTTTCTCCACATCAGGAAACTTTCTCAACATTAAAGAACTGGGTTAAAGAGCTTCGGCAGCACGGACCTCCAAACATTGTTGTAGCTATTGCAGGAAATAAATGTGACCTTAACGACGTAAGGTAAATAACTATTGACAGTTTGGAGCCTTCATTTCAGGAGGTAATGCTCATAGTGCTAAATGCTATTAAGATTTCAAAGCTGGTAAAAGATTCAGAGCTATTTAAGTTTGATTTTTTTTTATTTTATTTTTTTTGCACTGCCATTACAGTTTCACAAGGACACTGAGCCATTTCTACTGCCAGAAAATTTGATTACCGTCTGCCTTTGTTTTTCTTGCCCACATCCTTCTCTTTGCTGGTGTGAATACATGTGTGATTCAGCAGTAAATCAGACTGTAAAACCGATCTAGTTTAAGACTAACCAATTTAAAAAAGGAAAACTTATCCACGTGTATGTACCTTGCTCACAACATGATAACTTGGTAGCATGGCAGAGGAGGGGTAGCAGGATTAGGAATGAGCAGTTTACAGGGGGACAGGATTGCCTTTTCTGGTGGCTGTGCCAAGTTACACAAGCTTAAAACTGCCTATGAAACTTCAGCTGTTTACCTCCTTTTAACAGAAGTACTCCTGTCAGTCTGTAGCACCTCATTTTGTTATGAAAAACATTGAGCCTGTTGGAAAGCATTGTGTAGGCTTTTCCTGACTTGCTTGTTCAGGTGCCTTCCCTTGCTGCTTAAGTGTTACAGTGGAGTTGGCTGTGGTTGAATGGCTGCAGGGAGTGGGAAAAGCTTTTGAGAAACTTTATGGACAGCCAAACTTTCATGTAGGCATGTATTAAAAAGAAAAGAAGCCCTTTATTTTTCATATCCTGGTTAAATTACCCAGAATTCAGAACGAGGGTACATCCAAACTCCTTGTTTTTAGCTTTCACTGGAAAGGTTACTGCAGCTGCTGTCTCAGGGGAGACAGATGGTTGTGTGTTTAAAGAACCACTGCAATGTTGGTATAGTTTTATGAATCATTCCTATATTTTAGTTACCTGGTGTGCTCTAATAACTTCTGTCAGAAGTAGCATGTCCCTTGGAGTGCATACAGAATAAAATTATTTTATTTTCCAATTGTAAGGCATGCAGTATTAAGTCTTACACTTGTGATTATTCTGTGGTACTTCAGTGGAACTGTAAATCGTGTAAACATTGCTACTGAGGCTCATCAGCAAGATTCCTTGTGATGAGTAAGATTCCTTTCCTTGTGAGGGTCGGTTTGAGACACTGACCGAAAGACTGTGTTTTTGTGTCTTCAAGTCTGTTGTTACTGAGTGTTGTGTTTTAGAAACTTTCTGTGAAGCCACACAGAATAGAGTCTTCCCTTTACTTGCTGGTGCTTGGGTTTGATTTTTTTTCTTCTGTTGTTGAAGGAAATACTGCGTTAGCAACTTGCCTGCTTAAGGGTGTAAAATATTTATCTTCACTTCTTGGCTCTGTAGTTGTGTGCATGGTCTCAGAAAGTTCCTTTTCACAGCTATGTCTTCATTGCTTCGTGTAAACTTAATGCTCTACTCATGATCTGTGCAGCATTGAGAGATGTCTGGTTTTCTAAGCAGCTGTAGGAAATCACTGGATTAGGGAAATGAACACTCAAGTCTTTTCAGTGCATCTAAAACTTGTACATGTGAGAAAAATAAACTACTCCCAATGATTGATTGCAGACCTATGCTTAGGGTAGTCAAGAAAGAAACCCCATTGTCATGTCAGATGGCTTGAGGCCTTGTTTAGTTTGATTATGCTTTAGTGATGCTCCTGCCCCCTAAGCAAGGAGACAGCGCAGAGTGAGAAATGAGTATCAATTTCAGGATGAGGGAGCAGGGTGATAAAAGGTAATACAAAATATTCAAGACACTAAAAAGCCTAATCAGTCCCTTAAATTTCTGAATTATGTATTTTTCCTACATACAGGTTTTTTTTTTGCTTCTTTTCAGAGAAGTCATGGAAAAAGATGCTAAAGACTATGCAGATTCCATTCATGCAATATTTGTAGAGACAAGTGCGAAAAATGCAATAAACATTAATGAACTCTTTATAGAAATTAGTAAGTATTTAAACAGGTAATGTGTTTTACTTCTGAAAGAAGCTCAAGTAGAAATTGAATACTGTGGGGTTTTTTGTGCAATTTGATGGGAGTATGCAGATTTAAATGTGTTACATCCAAATATGAATACTAACTGCAAAATGAGCTGCGTACATTTTTCATCATCTAATGACTTCTGAAGGTTCCATGTGGGGACTTTATGTGTACTCTGGTACACAAATAGCAGTCAGTGTCATCTTACTGTGTGTGTTATTGAATGATTGTTAGTACTTTCAAGGTTATGGAAGGGACAGTAAATGGTGTGGGTAATATCCAAACTTCGTACAGCTGAGAGAATAAATTTAATTGTTTTAGTTCTTGTACTTAGTCTGGTTTAATGCATTTTCAGAAACATAAGAATTGAAAATAGTAGATTACTGCCTAGGAAATCTAGTATCTGAGCACCTGGTGTGTGGATTTTCCACCAGTATTTTTGTGATACCTCACTTTTCAATTAAATGGCAAATCTTTTCTGTCTTATTTGTGGCAGAGGCTGATGGCAAACACTTTATTTCCCCTGTGTGTGAATGAAAACCAAACAGTATTCCTAAGTGAACACAATATTGTGTTTAGGGTACATTTCAGGCAGCAGCACCAGTGTATGTATATCAGGCAGTTTCTCAAATAAAAACAGATGTTCCTTGTTCTTGTATGCAGTTCAGTATTGAAGCTGATATCAAAGTGCTGTATATAAGCTTCATGGTTTACTGACTTAATAGTTGCTCTCTAAACTCTAAAAACTTATGTTGAGTACACTGTAGAGTAATTTCTTAAATCCCTCTCAAGAATGCTCAACCAGGAATGGTGATCTTCAAACACTTACTGTCTGACTGAAGCAGCTATTCTTAGAAGCATTTTGGTGCTAAGCCTGATGCAGGTGGTCTGCTGGGAAAAGTCAGATCAAGAGCAGAGAGATTCCAGAAGGTATTGCATCCTGCAGAGCATATTCTCTGGGTGCTTCTATACTTTAGATCTCTAAATCTCTAAGACAAGATTAGCCTGAAATGTAATGTTAGCTTAATGCTGCCTCTGCTTTTTTTTCTCTTGGATCCGTACCTCTTAACTGACAGTACAGACTATTAACTGTCATTCTTCTGTATGTGTTATTGACATAAGATCTAACGTACACTGAACGAATAGAATTAGTTTCAAATATGTTTGCCATAAATGTCTTTTTCTGCCTCCTTGTAGGTCGTAGAATTCCATCAACTGACACCAACCCCCCATCCAGTGGTAAGGGCTTCAAACTTAGAAGACAGCCGTCGGTGACAAAGCGCAGCTGCTGTTGACTGATCTGTTTAAAAATCAGACTTGTTTATACAGTAGGTGGTCTTGGAAGTTAATAGTTCACGTTGGATTTATATTATCAGTCTTAGATCTCTATCTGCTGGTGTTCATATGCCCACGGTCCAGTAAAAATGGACCAGTTTGTCTGACATCCGTACGCTCGCAGAAAGGACTGCCATGTAGGCCAGCCTGTTTACTTAACAAAATGTTGTAGTATCTCTTGCATTCAAAGGGAATCCATCATCACTTCTTTGGCCTTGCTTAAAAGGAAGCTGACTATGAATGGTTGAACTGAAATGTTTAGTAGTTTTGTAATTGAGATCATGTGTTTTTTGTAAAAAGGGAAGCGAGCACTTTTGTGGGACTTGGGGGTTGGTGGAAGGAGTCTGGAATTTGAAGGTTAGTGAGAAGTTGTTTCTTCCTTTTCTTCAGTGAGCCTTATTTGAAATGTAAGTGTAGCTAATCCAAAGTACAATGGGACAGTTGGTTTTGAGATGGCTACAGAATAAGCAAATGAAAGCAGATAACAGTCAAATCAGTCCGTCCACTCCCCAGAACCCATTTGCACTTTTTATTTAAAGATAAGCAGCGGGGGTGGGGACACAAGCAACAGATCTTAAACCACAGACAATCTTTTTTTTTCCTATGCTGACTTAATCACTTTGAGGCAAACTGATATGCTTATAGGCATCTTCTTGTTCTTACAAGTTCTTGACATTAAGTTGTTGGTCAGAGATGCAGTTCTGACTAAATGAAGTGATTACTGACCAAAAGCAGATGCTGTGAACAGATGCTTCCAGTAGTTCTGATAAGACTTAAAAGATTTGGGGAAAAGCCTTTAATTGCTTAGCATGTGTAAAGTGTTCGTATTATATTTATGAGACCAGTGTTTAAAATATTATAAATTATGTAAAAAACATCTTTAAAAAATTGCAGTCTTATTCACTCCTTCCATTCCACACCTACAGATACACTCCTGGGGTTCTCCCATAAGGTTTTTTTTCTCTAGCATCTTTAGGTATTGTTGCTGTCATTTCATCCAGAGACAGACTGAAATTCATTCTCTTTAAATCACATTTGAAAGGTCCAATAGAGGCTGCTGTTGGTACAGTGTGAGGTCTGTTGAACAGGTTTTCATCTGTGGTGCACCCAGTCTTCCTTGTTCTAGGCACAAAAGAACAAATAAAAAGTAACCTTGAGACACGTGGTAATGTAGATCATTACCTCTTAGTTCCTGGGCTTTTTTACCTACTACATTTGTTTGTTTCCTTTATTGTTTCGGTGGTTGCTTTTCTTTTTTTTTTTTTTTGCAAGTTTAATGTTTAGCATATATTGTTGGTTTTAGTATACTTGCAATTAAACCACAGGTTGACCATACCTTTTTGTGCTCTTTTAATTTATTTTCACTTTTTTGTTTCCTAGTGGCACTATTGAGGTTCTTAAAAGTCTCAAGTACTCAGTTACAAACTAATATGTAGTTAAGCTTCAGTGTGAGAACGAGGTTTGTTCTCTGTTTGCAGTCTGGCTTTTTGTCATTTCAACTATTTTTTCTGAAGGAAACTGCTCAGGCTTCATGCTGGTAGTGCCCAAGAAGTCTTTATTTGCATCGAAGGCTGCTTGAAAGCTTTCTGAAATGTAGGGCCTTAAAGTTTCTGATGGTAGAGGCAAAACTCAGGTCAGTACTTGGCCTGATGTTTGGTATGTGGTGTGTCATTGAAAGTTAACGGGCTATGAACAGGAAAAAAAAATGTACTCCTGCAAAGTAACTGATGGAAGCCTACAAAATATGTAATGGAAGTAGAATCAGTGAAGAAAGAGCAGACCAAGCCTGCTTTTAGACATATTTCTTATTTTAAAAGGGTAAACTTGCAATTGATTGTTGAATTTGCACCAGTGGCAGTCATGAAAATCCCTTATTTCTTTGAAATATTTCAATTATTCTTCCTGGAAAACTTCTAAAATGTAAGTTGTGGATCTCTGATCTAATTAGATTTTTAAAACACTTGGTGTTCATGGTGCTTTAGGAGTCTCTACTACAATACTGCAGACGCTGTGGTGTCTTAGCTGTGATGTAAAATACTGCATTTATTTAATAATGCATCTGGAAATTTCCTTGAAGTGAGAAAGGAAAAAAGAGAACCTTGCTTATCAGGATATCTTCCATGCAGACTAGTAGAAAAGGGTTTTGAAACTTGCCAAATTACTGTTACTGGTTTTTAGCACAGAATAAGTTTAAATCTGCTTTTCAATGAAATAATAAAAATGATTAAATCATATTTTTCCAATATTTATTGACTTGAGCATAAAATATTGGGTTCTAGGCTAGACTGAGAGCTGTGTTCATACAGAGGTTACTGTAGCTATAATTCCAGTCAGGTCTCACTGATACTATGAATATTACTGTTTCCACTTCTAAACAGCCAACTCTTTCCTACAGAAGTATAGATCTGTACAAAAATGTCATTTGACAAATAGTTCCTTCTCCAGTTTTGGAGCCACTTCAATGTGCTGCCTAAGTTTTGGAGCGTTTCTTCATCGTTCCCTATAAATTCTAAGTCTTGAAAAGGACCTGTAATGCTCTTGATCTGTTCTGTGAGTAATTTTGTAGTAAGTTTTATATACGTGTTGAAAGCTGGCATGCTAAGTGCCTAGACAGGTGAAATGTGGAAGCTTGTGCTTAACAAAACACAGAAGCATTTGGTAGCCAAACTACTGAAAATTGTAATAGGTGCTTTGAAAAGTTCTAGGAGAATTCTGATGTTGACAGAGAGGTAGAGATGTTTTATACTATTAGATACATGAAGCAACACAAATCATTGCACTTTAAATCCCTCCTGATTTCAGTGGGAGACCTTTTCTCTAAGTGCCACAGTATCAGGCAGTTAACAGCTCAGAGGGGTGTTCAGCTTAGACTTGGTTTCGATATGTTGTTGTATGTAATGCCAATTTAATGTTAGCAGCCTGCACAGGAAAGAATATCTGTGTGCTTGGGAGAGTAAGAGGAGAGGAGCCAATGCCTTCTTACTGATCTGGAATTGTGTTCCTTTAGCCAGGCCAAGAGATGTGGGGTTCACTGGAAATTGTTGTCTTGATTAAAGCCTCATTTTAATCATTAAAATTCATTTTTAATCTCGAATGGCTTAAAAACTAACAAGCTTTTCATTTAGGTGCTAATCTGGAGTTGTTCCTTAACGTTAGTGTTCACTTTCAGTGTAACCTACTGAGTATTAGTTGGGAAAGGATGCTTCATTGATGATGATTGACTGAATTCCTTGTGAAACTCTTTTGTTTGGTAACAGTGGGGTAGTCTTTGTGGTGTGCAGTGTCAATAATCTGCTAAGACTGCCTTGGGAATTGAGGATTTACAGGACAGAGTCTTAACTATGTGGCAGGTGACCCTATAGGTAGCCTCACTTGTAAGTAGCCATAACTACATGAAAGTGGAAAAAATATCACAGGCATGGGGAGAGTCTGAACACCCAAATAATTTAAACTTTTCTACTGCCTATTCCTTTTCTAAGAAATGCTTCAAGTATCTCTTAAACACTTGAAATTTCTAAAAAGAGGCTCATGTTTTTGTGGACTAGAGATAGGGATAAGCTTTCTTAGCAGGAAGTTGTTTTGTAGTGACCTGAGTCTATGCAGTGAGACAGTTTCTTAAACCATGACAGTTCTGTGCTTGAAAATAAGCTTTTCAAAGATCTGCATGAAATTCTCCAGAGAAAACTCTTAATATCTGGACCCTACTCAACAATTTACCAAGTACTGGGGACATTCCTGCAGCCTGGGAGTTAGTCAGTGTTATATCCTTCTCCAAGAAGGATGTGAGGGAAGACCCCGGAAGCTACATACCTGCGGTCTTTCTTGGCTTTTAAAGACAAAAAAAAAGTTATCAGGTGTAGACAGCATGAGCTCACAAAGGGAAAGCCTTGCCCCAGTGCTTTGATCTCCTCCAATGACAAGCTGCTTGCTTGGTCTGTGAGGGGAAGGCAGTAGATACAGTCCTTCTGGATCTTGATGCTTCCTATTTTGAATGGAAAATCAAGGCACTAGGAGAAATTTGTCCCTCTAAAAATTGGTACAGCATTTACTTGAAACTGCTTTTATTCTAAAACAGAAAATTATTAGAAGAAACATTTCTACTTGTCCCACTGCATCATCCTTGAAGTTAGGAGCTTTACATTTTTGCTTAAACACTAAGATTTTATTCAAGAAAGTTGGGTTTTCTTTGTTTCATTCCTGTTAATGTTTTCAAACACAGATTACTGAAGAATCTAACTTCTCCAGTTCTAATGCTGAAGGATACAAGCTTTTCTGCCATTCTTTTCATTTGTATGGATAGAAATTGTTTCACTTCTCAAACCCATACATAAATTCAGTGCTGCTTTCTTGTCTCATTTTCGCTCTTGTTACAGCATGAATTTGCTATTGTTGACTCCATTATGTTTTCTTGACTGTTTGCCCTTTGTTTCCTTCTGGGATTCAGCCAGGAACCAGTGACAGGTATCTTTTTCTCCTTGAAAGATTGAGAAGTATCTGTCACAGCAGCAAATATTTGTGAACAAAAATGGTCATTCTTTAGTGCAGCTTTATGAAATTAAGAAATCATAGCAGCTGTGTACCACTGCTACTAGATAGGTGGGCAAAGAGCACTTCCATCTGGAGGAGGTAACTTATTGTAATGCCCTCATAGCATCCTGTGAAGTATAGAAGCAATTAACTTTTGTACTCCATATTTCTGAATATAGAGCATCCAGCATTGGAGTTGTGGCACAGTGAACTGATACAAACACAGAATTGGATGTTATTTCTGTAGCTGTAAGACACCTAAGACTTCTTGGCAATCTTCCCCCTTGTACCCTCTCATCCCCCAGTAAGATGAAGAAAAAAGGAAATCATTTTGGAAGCATATAAGCAAAACCTTTACGTTTTCATTTGTGTACCCAGGGCACAGGAATAACCTGATGGGCATATAGCTCTTGTGCTGTAGTAAATGTATGCCTGTAAAATGAAGCATGGAGGGTAAACTGAATCAGCAGTTGTTGTCCCTCGTAAGAACATTCTGCCTTTTGGTGATAGTGCTGGGTTAACCTGTGGAAAAGATAGGAGGGTCTGTGCCTTCTTACTGTAGTGTCTCTTACAGAAACGAACTGAAGCCGCTCAGAGTTACAGAGCATTTGCAGCACTGTAAACAGCACAAATTGACTACCATTGCTTCACTGCATGAAATGCAATCGGGGCACGAGTGATGAAGTATTACCGTGGTGAGTTCCCAAGCTAATGAATGTTCTGAGACTTTTCTAGTTTTCTCTTGGGCTGGTCCCGAGGGCGTGTACAGGTCTGTCTGTATTGTTGGTTTGTAGATGCTAATGAGGAAAACCAGACTTTTGTTTCCTTTCTGATTGTATTGTTATACTCCCATGTAGTGCATAGAAGGAAAATTAGGAAATGTTGGTTTGGCATAATGTAAACGGCATTTTCAGCTTATGCATTCATGATAAACTTTTATAGTGTAATAACATGCTAAATCACTACCAGTCCGGTGTATTGTGCAAAAAAGGTGTAAACATTTTATTAATAAAAAGCTTTGTTTATAAATGCTCTGGCCTTGTGTGAGTGGTTCCAAAATCTCTGGATCCTCAGAAGTAGTCTCTGTAGTGATAGAATTGTGGAAGGGAAACGTCAAGCAATGCCACAGCAAAGTGAATGGAAGTGGTAGCTCTAATAGCTGTTTTCCAAAAGCAGTCACTAGTGATCATTTAGAAACTGAAGCTTTTCCATGGTTTATGTATACGCAGACAGACAAAAGACAAGCTCGTACAGAAAGGGATGGAGAGAAAATGGCAGAGAATGCAGCTTTTGTCTCGTGCTTCCTTTCTTTGCTGCATGATGTCTGAGAAACTGCAGGCCACACACAGCCACGTCAACTTGTGCAAGGCCTGACAAATTCTAATGGGATCAAGTTATTTAATACATTGCATTTAGCTTGGGCTGCATCAAAAGTTGAATTCTTGACTGCTTAGGCCAGGTTTCTGTCAGTCAGAGCTGTAAAGTGCTTTTAATATCTGCACAGTGTTCTGGGGCTGTCATGCTGGAAAGGGTTCTCTTCTTACTTGCAGCTGGTTGCTTGCTTCCTTTTTGTGGTTGCTTCAAACTGCTTTGGTTATGTACAGCACAAAAATACAGACTTGACCATTGTTACCTCCATTGTCTCGTGTGGTGCACAGTTAATGTGTTTAACAGCATTCTTCTAAAGCACAAGCCCCAAAAAATCCTGTTCCTAATGCTTCTCCCTCACCTGAAATTCCTGTATGCAGGCTTCTGCTAAGCAACTGACAGCAGTTCATGTGCAGAAATAAGCATTAAAATCTCTCTACAACAATCTTGGAATAACTGACACGTATTGTGAGGGGTCTGCTATTTGTAGGCTGTCCTTTCAGATGATTGCAGGCTGCTTTGAAGAGCATCAATTAGATTTGTGTAAAAGGTATGAGGGTGCTTTGCAGAGTGCCTAAGAAAGGCAAAAACAAGGAATGCACTGGAGTGGAGAAACGTGCACCTGTGTACCTGTTTGTATAGGGAAGGTATATAAATGAGCACAAGCTATATAATGTTGTGTGCAGAATGAAGGAATAACATTTAATGTGGAAGGAGACTGTCATAGCTTTTAAAGGAGAAGGTGGAAGAATTCATTAAAACTGCTTCAGTCCAAAGCTTTCTTGTGCCCTTCAGTTTCCCAGAGGTGTTCACCCTGATCTGCTCCTGCTGGTAATCAGAAATGTGTGTTGGCAACAAGTGCCTGCTAGCCTTGGAGTGCCTGAGCTGTTAATGAAGAGGGGGTTATTTTTTGGAACTGAGAAAGGTGTGGCATTGCAGGTGGTTTTCTGATGCATATCCCTTTTAATTACTCTGATCTGAACAATGCTGACTGTGTGCACATTGCATACAATGAAAAAGACCTTAATTAGACTTGGTAAGTTTTCAGCTTAGCATATAAAAGCTGCTGTGTTCTGTATGTGTTTCAGCATGTATGAAAACATAGGGGAATCCTTGCTGTCCAGGCTGGTAAGCTCAGAGCTGCTCAGTGCAGTCTGCTTTTGTAAGGTGATCCAAGTTGGCATGCCCTTTATCATCCAGCACTCAAGGCTGTACTTTATACTCTCAGAAAGAGCAGAGCGTGGAAAGGTGTGGGCAGCAGTGCTGAGCTGCTGTTTACTTTGGGGAATTTTATTATGTATGACTGTATGTTGTATAAGGTTTCCTCTGTCTTATTTCTCATTATGTTCCAATTAACTTGCAGATGTATATATAAAGCTTATCTCTTTCTACCAATTACTTGGACCGTTTATAGACAGCAATGTTTTATGTCACAGTGAGAGAATCTGTTTATAAAAATAAAACAATCTGAGACTACACAGAAGAAGATAACATTTCCAGAATATCAGCCAAAAAAAAACCAACCCTCTACTCCAAAGTGTAAGTGAACTGAATTACTTATTTATTTGAGATCTAATAAAATGTTGCGACATAATTTGTAGTTTATACTATAAATTACACCCCTCAAAATAGCAAAAGTAATAAATAAAAAATGAGGACATCCTGGGCTCCAAATCTATTGAAGTAGAATAGCACAGATTTTGAAAACAAACAAAGCGAAAAATAAACCCCAACCCCTGCTTTTATGACATTGTGACCATCTTTTCTCCAACCCAGAGAGGGAAGTTAAGGAAGAACAGCAGTACATTTATGTTACGGCGTTGCTACCCGTGGCTGAAGCTTCTAACAACTAGTCCTGATGTATTTCTGGCCTAGAAAGTGTTACCAAGTTTCACTTACATTGTGTACAATGAAGAGTTGCACCAAATACGTACAGGGGTTTCTATTGTTTGGTGTGGGATGAAAGCAGTTGCATCAACCACGAAAGATGAAACGTGTTTGTAGATCACACTAGATGAAAAACACTGATTCTCATGGACAAGAGCAGCTGAAGTGTTGATGTGGTATAAATACTGCAGGCATACTTGTGCAGACTTCCTTACAGCGTTGAATGTCATCGTCCCATTTAGTGCTGTTAATTTTAAAGTGTCCATCAGTCATTTGCCACCGCTTGCATTGCCAGCAGTGCCAATGACCCTTTTATTCCAGATCTTATTAACTATTTTATGGCTTTTTCTGGCAAATTAGTTGCTGGTGGGACTCACTCTGTTGTAACTGTGTACTGTAACAGTTGTTATCCTTTGAAAGTTTTTCTGTCAATAGGATTGCTTTTAGTCCCTGTGAATGTGGCATCTCCTCTCCAGTCCCACGTGTCCCAAGTCTAATAAACATATTTTGGTGTATATGAGCTGTTTTAACCTGTATCTGAGCAATCCGGTTTTGGAGCCTTGGTCATCCCGACTGTGGGGACACCGTGGTCACACCCCGTTCCATGTGATGAGTTACAGAAATGGTTTATGGACTCTTAGAACTTTGGGGATGTTTAAAACGAGTGGGTGCGGTGGACCCGAGCATTGCAGCTGTGCCTGCGGCCGTCAGTAAAGCAGTACTAAAGACCGAGCTGTAAATCTAAGTCATTTTATAGAGTAGAAAATAAATAAAGTTATTTTTTAGCGTTTACTGCTGGGGAGCCTTAAAACCACTACGCTGACTTGAAGTATGCTTTATGCGTGAACACGTTAGCTTTTGCTAGAGCCCGATGCCAGCACCGGCTCGCGGCAGCGTTCCCCGCTCCCGTCACGGTCCCCCTTCGGCCCCGCGCTCGTGCCCTCTCCGCCTTCGGATCTCTGCGTGCAGAGCCGCTCGCACCGCCGACGTTCCCTTCCCCGACTGCGGAGCAGCTGAGTCACGGGCGGTCCCGCAGCGCCGCTCCGGGCACTGCCACGCCCGGGGGTCCGAACGGAAGGCTGAAACAGCGGCCCGGTAACCCGCACCCACTGGAAAAGATCCTCGCTCCTCCGACCTCGCCCCGTACGGCCGCCGGGCGCAGGAGCGGCTCCGTCCCGGGCCCGGCCCTCCGCCCCCATCCCCGCGGCGGTGCACGCGCCGCTCCGCGCTGCGCCATCCCCGCCCCTCCCCGCCCCCTCCGGAGCGCCGCGTGCCGTCCTCCGCCCGCTCCGCTCCGCCGCCCTCAGCGCCGCTCCCTTCGTCGCTCCGGAGCCGCTCGGCGGGGGCTGAACACAGCGGCCGGGCGCGCCGCCCTGCCCGCCCTCCTTTCCTCCCTCCCCCTTTCCTTCCTTCCTTCCTTCCCCTCCCTCCCCGGCCCTTCCTCTCTCCGCCTGGTGCCGCCACCGCCGAGGAGGAGGAGGAGGAGGCGGAGGAGGAGGAACATGGCGAAAGCGGAGCAGGTCCTCAGCCTCGAACCGCAGCACGAGCTCAAATTCAAAGGTACGCGGCCGCCGCCCTCCGCCGCTCCCCCGCTCCGGCCCCGCGTTGCCGCCGCCCGCAGGCCCCGCTCCGGCGGCGGCCATTTTCCGGGGGCCGGGGCTGGGCGCCGCCGCGAAAATGTCCTTCAGCGCCGCGGCCTCTCCCGCATCCCCGGGAGGCGGCCACCAACGCGCGGGGTCCCCGCCGCCGCCCCGGGCCTCTGCCCCCGCCCCCACCCCGCGCTGCGGGGCCGAGGGGAAACCGCGCGGGAGAGGGGGGGAGCTGGGGGGGGAGCGGCCGCCGCCTGCAGGGCCCGGCTCCCGGCGGCGGAGCCACGCTGTTCCCCCGGGCTGACCTTCCCCGCAGGGCGTGGGCCGCTCCCGAAGGAGCGGGAGGGGGGGAGAAGGGAACCGCGGGCGTCGGGAGGGGCCTCGGCCTCCGCGGAGGTGTGGTGGAAGGAGAAGGTTTTGCAGCTGACGTAGCGCGGGGCCGCTGCCCGGAGGGATCCGGCCCCGGGGCCGTCGGGGAGCGCGGGGCTGTGCCGTCTCCCTCCGGGAAACCCGCGGCTGTTTTCTTTGTGGTCAGCGCCGTAACGACGCCCTGAGCCCCCATCGCTGTGCACCGTCTGCCTGCGCAGAGCTCCGTTCTGCCCGCAAATAAAGATTTTTGAATGGGTTTTGAGTTACAGCTGGCGTTGAAATGCCAGGGTTGTAACCCGACTGATAGTGCTGCTGTAATACAACGCTCAGGGATTACCAGTAAGCATTCGGCGAGTTTATTTATGCTCCCGGTGTTAGAGGTACTTCACAGCTTCGTATGAATACGTGGCCAAGAGTCTTTATTTAAAAAGAGTGATTTATTTGCTGGCGCCTGGTTAAACTACTCATTATGTAAAAGGCTTTCGTGTAATGTTTTACGCTTAGGGGAAGGCTCTACCCGGTTCTAGCAATAAATGCAGCAGGACTAAGAGTGCGGGGTGGGCTTATCAAAAAAGCCTGCTAATAAATGCAGGCGGGAATGAAGTGGCCTTGTAAGCTGAAGTGCTCGCGTGTCCTTACGGCAGCGCAGTCAGACGCGCTTAGAAGTAAACTGTTGTTCAGTACCGTTTATGTGAAGAGCTGATTTTCATCTTGTTCTGGGTACCGATAGCATTGCTTCCAACCAGCAGACAGGTCCGAACTCAGGTGGGCACAGTGCGTGTCCTGAGTTGGTGCTGACCAACCGGTGGGACCTGGTTGTGGTCTGGGGCTTTGCTTCGAGCCTTGGTGGGTACAGAACAGTGCTACCACTGCCTCTTGGTGGGGTACTGCTGCCAGCCTGCCTGCCTCTGCCATAGGGAGCCACTGCTGTTAAACCCAGCAGCCACAGAGGTTTTGTGTCCGACCTGCAGCCAGCAACGTGTTGTAAAGCACAGCGTGACTAGAGGCGAGTAGCAAATGGCTCAGTTTTAATGTCTGCTTAAATATTAATGTTCAGATAGGCCTAATGCTGCCGATAGCCTTCATCTGCCTTGGCGATAAATTCTGCCCTCCCGTCCTTCCTGACAGGAGTGCTGACCGCTGTCCTTCATTCAGGAAAGGCCCATTTGAACCGTGACTTGTGCCCTGAGAAATGCCTGTCCTGCGCTTTGCGATGGCACGCCGCCTGCCGCTGTGGCAGCGGTGATTTTCTCACCTTCGGGAGGTGGTGGTGTTTATTTGCAAGGCACCGCTCTGAGCAGAGCGAGCAGATGCGCGGCGGCAGCACCGCTGCTCCTGCTGTGCTCCTGCCACGAGTGGAAAGCTCGGGGCAGGGGCGTGGGCCAGGCGAGGCCGTGGGCCGTTCCACAGCACTGGCAGTGGGGAGGAGCCTTGGTCAAAATGCGGTGGGTAGGAAAAGCGGAGAGAGTGTTGGCAGCGCTGCTGTTGTCACTGTGTGATTCTTAAGATGGTGAGGGAGGTGTGGCATTGACAGCAGGAATAAGATACGTGAGTGAGGGTTTATTCTGTGATGTGTCCCAGTGCCGGACTGCAGCAGTTAGCCAGCGCTTGCACTTGGAAAAGGATTTGAAGGCATTTTTGGAGAAGGTTCAGTTACCCCTTGGTGTGCAGCACTCCTGAGCATGTTTGGAGCTCTTTAAAAACAGCGCCTTTGAGTCTTTTTGCAGAAACATCGAAGAGGGTATTTGTGCCAGAATATCTTTTCCACAGCATGTGAAGGTGAACAGGGGTTGTCTTTCCTCCTCGCCTCCTACACCCGTGGCCGTGTGCAGCTGCGTGCTGCAGGATGCGTGCGTTGGTGCTCTTAATGCCGGGTGGAGCTTGCTCAGCGTTGTCCTGCAGCCTGGGTGAGAGAAAGCATTGAACCACAGGGTTATCATTCAGGCTTTGTTGGTGATGAGTGGCGAAAAAGACCACATTTGTTCCACACAACGTTTGCATTTATGTTTCTTTTTTTTTGTTAATCTAGGACTAGAGAGCATCCAACGACCTGCCCAGGGTTGTAAGATGGCAGTAGTCAGTGGCCTGACTGAAGGAGGCAGTGCCTCCACCTAGGGGTTAGGGGTGCACCTAGGGGTTAGGGGTGTGGCACCATGGGCCCACCTGAGCAGGTTTAGTTCTGGCTGGTAGGACCCCGTTATGTTGTAACCCACTTCAGAACTAGCTGGATCTTCAGCTGATTGAAGTTCTGTGCTCTTCGCAGTGCCGTGGCCGAGGTTGGCCGAGGGCTGTCACGCCTGGGGTGGTGCGGGCAGAGGATGCTCCGTGCACGCAGGGCTTTGCTCCAGGTGAGCCGGGACTAATGACTCAGCACTCGCTGTTGCAGTGCTCCCCAAGTGGCAGATAGCAGTACTGCCCAGCGCTGGATTCGTTCGTCCCTCACCATCATAAATTGCTGCCTGTTGGAAATGCTGCTTCCTGTTTCCAGAGTGTGTTCTTCCACCTGCGTGTGTGTGATGCTCCTCTGACTGCGCAGAAAAGGGCACAGCAAAGGAGCAGGACAGGCGGTGCTCTCCATGCAGTGCTGGCTGCGGGCCCAGCAGTGCTGCTTCCCTTGCACGGAGAGCTGTGCTGGGCCATGGTGCCTTCGCTGGAGCAGCCTGCATGGCACAGGCAGGTGGCTGCCAGTTTGAGCTCCCCCTTGTACCTGTAAGCTGTATCCAGGCAGTGTGGGTGTGCAGGCCTCCTGTCTGAGGCGAATGTCCACCACTTAGCGGGTGCAGAGCTGAGGCTGCTGGGCCCAGCAATGTGTGGAGTGTGGTTGGCCTGGTGTGAACAGTGCTGTTGGTGGTCTCAGAAGAGTGGCTCAGTGCTTTGCAGGCGTTGTGACCGGACTGTGCAGCTCCAGCTGCCGCCCTGCTGCCGCCTGTGCGAAGTGTGCAGGGGGATCTGACTCTGTGCTCATCCTGTGTTGGATAAATAGGGATTTCTCATCGCTGCCACCGGAGCAGGCTTTGTTTAAGAACATGAAATACTGGCAGTGTTGTGAGAAGTTGCCTTCTTAGTGTCGTTCATATGCATCTTTTAAGCTGAGAATTTATGCGGTGTTTCCTTTAAGCACTTGGAGCCCTTCTGGTGCTCGCAGCGTGATGGCAGTCAGCACTTGGGTTTCCTTGCTCTCGTGGCTGCACTGATGGCTATCTGCTCTTCTGCTGGAAAGCCTGCTGCCGTCTTCTCTGCCTGATTCCTTATGAAGTCACTGCTAGATCAAATATGAGAAATCCCTCACATCCTTCTGAATATTTGAATTTAATTACCAAGTTTTACACTTAAAAGGAGAACATCATATTTCAGTAACAGTCTCCATAAATCTGTGTGAATCTATATTTCATTAGTCATTTTCTGGCGACGTTTAAATATTTGCAGTTCATGTTACACTAGCTATTACTGCAACACTGGTGAAATTAATAGCTTATTCTAACTATTAAGCATTCATTACAGTTGGACAGGCTTGCAGCATCTCACTGTATTATTCCAATTTCACATGTATTAATTTTATAATTACTTCATCACTTTCCACAGGCTCTTCACTTTAAAGGAGCAGTGCTTGGGGCTGTCTTGTGGTGCATCTCAGTTTTGGAAGGGTGGAATAAGTTGGAGATGGTGCTTCTCTTTGCTTCCTTAGTTGGCTGTTGCCCTGTGCATGGAAGCAGGATGCTGTCAGCTCCACGGGACAGGGAGAGGAGCTGCACAGGAGCGGGCTAGCAAAAATGTGAGCCTTAAAATAGGATATGTCTTTGGTTAGA
Organism: Cyrtonyx montezumae; assembly: GCF_038088225.1. NCBI lineage: Eukaryota > Metazoa > Chordata > Aves > Galliformes > Odontophoridae > Cyrtonyx > Cyrtonyx montezumae. The sequence continues at coordinate 11,524,809 of NW_027072100.1, read as the reverse complement.
GACTCAAGATTGCTTTAGATGTGTGGAGCAGATGAAGTTTAACCACATTTTCTATTAAATTTAATTCACGTATTTAGGTCTCCTAAGACTGCTTTGATTTCTCACAGCTGACTTGAAGGGTTCAGCTAGTGTGGTGTATGGGTTAAGGTCTTCTGAACTGTTTTGTACTGTGTTGATTCTGAGAATTGCAGGTGAAGGAATAAGCATTAATGGGATCAAAATAGGACTGTTTCTAGGAAGATCCTTGCGTGGCGATAGTCTTAGCATGCACATTTTTAATTTGGAGGATACTTTGCAAGTGAACAAACACTGCTTTAGGAGAAGCATCATTTGTTGTACACACCCGGCTCAGGGAGCTATGGATTGTGTCCAGTGAGCTTTGGATCAAGTGAGCAGCTTCACTTCTGCAGATGTTATGATGCACTTTTTAAAGAAAACTGAGTAGTCCGAGGGTCGGTCTTGTCTCTTGCTTTCCGTGTGCCCATGAACATAGCTTTTCACCTAGCTGGACACGATGCAGGAGTCCAGTGACCCTTGCTCAGTCTGCCCACGTCTTGCAGTTACATTTGTTTTCTACTGTCCTGTTGCCATATTGGTCCATGTGCTTGCTCCCTGCTGGAAGGACTAATAACTGCTGAGAGCAGTTTGTAGCTGGTACAGAAACAGCCTTATTGTGTTTTTTGCCAGTGAAGTTGGTTGGCTTTGAGAGCTTTATTGATGGTGTTTGCAACAGTTTTGCTTGCGGTAACAGCTGTTGCTTCAGACTTAAATTTCATCTTTTTTTTGGGGGGGGGGAATGTGATCTTTCACATTATCATCACGCTACTGTGAGCCCTTTTTTCCATCCAAATAAATCCTCGCTGATTGAAGTGAGGATTTGGTTATGCCAGGAGCCCTTCCCAATGAGAGCTCTGCTCTGCTGCCCTCCAAGGACGGTGGGTACCCCAGCAGTGCTGCCATGCACAGCACTGTGTGGTCAGCATCTATCTTCCTTATGTATATCAATATTGAAGTACCAATTTATCTGAATTAACGACCAGATTTGTGCCAAATCTCTTCTGTCTTTTGATTCAGTATTTATTCAATGTATAAATCCTTCTGTACCTGCTTTGTAGACTGAGATCTTTACAGAAGGCAAACAGAATATTTTTTAACATGTCTGGGCTGTTGCTGAGTTGGAAGATGTGGCCTGCTAGGCCTCCTTTCATAGAGAGGGATTTGTGGTGTCAGTCTGGAGCAGCCGTCACAATCCTGCATTGAAAATGTATGCAAAGCAAATCACCATTTCCATGTTTAATTCAGTGCAGGATTGAAGCACACGTGGATAGAAGTGATGGAGTGTTTATCCTAGCCATGAGATCCAGACTGAGAGTGGACTGGATCTGTCCTTTCTGCATTCTAGCCCTTCTGAAGATTGCTTACCTCCACTGTAATTCTTCTGGCCTCCAAAGCATTCATACAAATTAGGTGCCTCTGCTGCCTGCAGGACTTTATCCCACGTCATTATAAATACTTTATGAAAATAATCTCTTTGCTAAACTCCTTCAGTGTCTAGTTTTCTGAGCTGTAACCGAAGTCCTTCACACCACAGTGCTGTGGATTAAAGATTTCATCGTTCTAAATTTAATCCTGTTTTCTTGGTTGGTCGCCACGAGGGGTGCAGAACAGAGGAGGGGGAGGTTTGCCTGGAGATCCATTTACTTTCAGTGCAGAATGTAAAATCGTGAATGTGTGGGACTCACTATGCAGCCAGATCTTGTGCTTTCACAAACACTTCTAGAGACTTAGTTTGAGTTGGTTGTGCTTTAGAAGGCATGTAAAATGACTGTGTAATTCTTTAATTAAAAAAAGAAGTAAGACAGAACAACCACTGAATGATTTGTTTTCCCTCTGACTGTTCTTTTCCTCTAACCAGTTATTTCATCCTCTTGGTGCTGCTGCTGTTCCTCACTCGCAGGAGCCCAGCCCTGCAGCTCTGCCTTTGGACTGCCCCTCCTCTGCTTGAGTTTGCAGCTGTTGTGATCTCTGACTTCCAACACGTTGTATGTTTTCAGAATGCTGGCGTGCATAACGTTCACTGTTTTGCAGTGGCTGCTCCTGTGGCCTTCCTGCATACTCACCAGACCAGGAACAAAGGTTTAATGACAGTAATGTCAGTGTTTTTATAGCTGCACTTCTTGATATCACTCATGCAGTGACGCTTAGGGGAGCTAGGTTTGCAGAATGCAGTTTCACACATATATTGCTCTGTGCCAATCAGTATAAACTGTGGGTATATTTTCTCTTTTTTTAAGTTCTTTCTAATTTTTTACTCTAACCTTTTAAGTTAATGGGCTTGATTTCACATGGTTCTTCAGAATAGCATCTTGCTAAATTCACAATTCCTTCTCATTTGTGGATGCAATTAGTATCTCACTGCCTATTGAATTTCTGTGGGCTTGGGTTTTTTTTAACTTAGAAAAACAGCTACACATTGTGCATCCCAAAATCTCTAATTTTGCTCTTTTCTTTTGGTATTTGCAGTTCAGGCATAATTCTGCACTTAAAATATTTGCACAGTTGCTATTTAAGTTGCACCTCAGATGTGTCTGTTTGGAGAGGATTTATGAGCATGAAATTGGAGCGGTGTTACGTTGCTCCTTCCCCACCATTTGCGTGTGCATCTGCGATAGAGATTTAGTGATTAAATTAGACTAGGCAAAACTGCTTGACGAGAAGTATAAGGAAAAGGGAAGTTTGTGGTGGGGCATGGGGGGGGAGATAAAATTATGCTGCCTCTTGCTGGGAGATGCTTCCCCAGTGCCTTCAGTCGTCAGGCTGCACAGCAAACCATCGTGCTGCACTCTGCTGCTGTGTCCTCGTGTCTCCCCAGGGGCCCGTGCTTTGTTTCAGTGTCCTTTTGATGCTGGCTATGAATGAGGCTCCTAGCTATGCAGAATAACTAGGTGTCCTATTATGCACAGGTCTTAGTGTTTCATGCTTACTGAAAGAGATGTGGCTGCTGTTCCATCAGGAGTGCAGCCTTGTTTCCTGAGCTGTTTTCATACCTGGAGAGAGCTGTTTTGTGTGGTGTTGGTGAGTGTAATGAACAAAGTAACACGAGATGTTTGGCACTCAGTTCTAAAGGAGTATGAAAGCGCATCTGAAACAGATACACCTCTAACAGCTAGCCAGCTGCTGTCCGTCTTTTGGTTCTTTAACTGCTTTATGTTGTAAGTATTTCTTTGGGTATGGCGTTGTTGCCAGAGATTTCTGTAAACAACGTTTGGGTCCAACAAAGATCTGAAGAGATCAGGTGGGGGAAGAAAACCCCTAGATGACACTGGTAGCAATATTATAGGAAGGACATATTCTTCCATTTTGCTTGGGACCTCATGTGTGGTCTGACAGATCTTAGAGCTGCGAAGTCAAACTGTTAATGATACTCTGAGGAATAGCAGATGACAAACGTTACACAGGAACAGCTATTCTGAAAATAGTTTTCAGTCTTGTATTTGTTTTTTGACCTTTTTTTTTTCCCTCTTGAATGTGAGGCATGCTGTGGCAAAAGTAGCATCAGAATGGGCCAGGGAAGGACACTGATTAATCCATCCAAGCGGAGTAATTTACTGCCAGACCTGACCTGACTTTGGCACCTTGATCATGTAATTTTGCTGGTGTTCTGTGTGCCCTTTTTTTTTTTTCCTCCTCTTAGATCATTTTATTGATTACATGTTATAAAAAAAATGAAATTCACAGCATGAATTACTGCATGGAGAGTGATTTGGATGGCCCTTAAAACAATCTTTTCAGCATGGCTTATACAGCTTAGCGAAGCAGAAGTGGCCACTTGTCTCTCTTCGCTTTGCTTCGAGGGCTCTTTCCTGAGGATGGTCATAGTAAGGCACAGAAGTGATCCCACAAGGGCACAACTTTCTAGTAGCTTCTATATAAAGTCCAAGCGAGGACTGAAAAGTTTGAGCAATTTACACAAGTGTAAAGAGCTGCCTGAGTTCTGTCTTAAAAATAATGACCAGATTTGGGTTAGCTCTGTCCTTCCAGTGAGTGACTTGTGAAATAAAGATGTTTATGTAACACAGGCGCTTCTTGTTTCTTTCTTCAACTTCTTTGATTTCAAAAGTTGCTGATGCTCACTTAATTATGAATGTCTCCAGAGCCAGATGGCGGTGGTGATTAAAACTTGGCATCCATTGCTTTCTAAAACACTAATCTTCACAAGATTTTATGTAATTAGGTAAGTATTTTCCTGACTTCACAGAGAGGGAAACTTTAAGGGTCCAAACCTGCTTCTGTTTTGGAATTGCTGTCAACCCTTAAGGCTTTTAATAGCAAAAGATCAAGCCCTCGAGTGATTTGACTAAAGATGAGTAAGGGTGGTGGGAGACTTTGATTGGATCTTTGGACTCCTTGATTCACAGGCACCTGGCTGATAGCTCAGAAAGGCATTGCTTGACATTTCAGCTTTATACATGTCGGTGTTTATCTTCAAAGGTCATCGACTTCATATGTAAGTTTTAAAATAAATATATAGTAAGGCAGTGCTACACCTGTTACCAAGCCCTCCTGCTCATGTTTAGTTTTGCCACTGGTGTTGCTGGCCTGCAAGCACTTTGTGCTGTGAGCAGGTGTGGGAAGGGGGGAGCTTGCAGCATGCTGCACAGCCCCCACCGTCTGCAGAGCACATGGCTGTGTCAGTAAATGAATTATTGCTCCATGTGGGCATCATCTTGTTAGGTCACATAGGGTAAGACTTGGGCTCTTGAGAGTAGCACAAAACAGTCTAGATTTCCTCTACTTTCCTCTTCACTGTCTTGCTTCTTAAAGATTCCTTGGTTACCGTTCTGTGGTTGATTAATCTGTCTGGTGATTAATGACTTTCCTCTGACACATCAATGGGATTAAAGCATGGTGAAATATGTCCTTCTCTCCCATTGTTGCATAGGGACTCCAGTTTTATTTCTGCCTGCATCTGGGTACCATGTCTGCCAATACGTGTCTGTGGTGCTGAGTTGGAGTGGTGAAAACTTATTTAGGGACAGGTGATGAAAGTGCATCTATGATGTTCTGAGAATAACTTGTGCAGGCTGGTGGGGCTTTATTTGCAGTCCTCTTAGTGATTGACAGTTTCATCAGTGATTGTATCATGATACTTCAGTGCATTTGCTCTGAAAAATACTAGTTCAGTAACGTCATACTTTTTTAGGGGGATGTCCAGCATTAAGCAGATAAGAATTTGCACTTAGATTGAAGTACAAAACAAAAAACTAGGCATGTGCCTTCATTGCTTCAAACAACAATGCCAGCACTTCAAGAGGATGCATGACTGCATAGTGTGTGCCTAAATGTGCTAGCTTTAACCTGCTAAGTAGGAGACCTTGTTACCTTAATTCAGCAGAAGTCTGCTGTGCAGGAAGGTGCAGGTTGCTGATGCTGATGTCTGAGCACTGCTTGGTCTGGCTGAAAACTGATTTTCTTTTCTCCCTTCCCCACTGCCCCCTCTCTCACTCCCTATCTTCTAAGTGGATTAATTTCCAGCCTAAGAAGCTCCTGGCTCAGTTGTCGGTGCAGCAGATGAACACTGCTCAAGCAGTTGGTGGAAATGAGAGGTCAGGCCACCTCCCTTTGCAGCAGTGAGACAGACTGGTGCACAAATAAACTGACCATGGGACTGTGGCCCAACTAATGCTTGCAGTTAACGATAAAAAGGTATTGGTAGCATTGTTTGTACATGCAGATCTGCAGAGGACTGTATCTGTTTAGTTTGAAATCTCCTGCCAAGCGTGTGCCATCCAAGCTCTGCCTCCAATTCTTATGCTCACTTCTTTCACACACCAAATCGTGCTGCAGCAGTAGTCTTGCTGCACTGGAAGTACATGTATATGAGGATGGTTTATTTGCCAGAATGAAGCTAGAAATTTTGGTTGAGAACAGTTGTGATACGGATCTGCTCAAGGAGTGTAGCTGTGTAATGTGGTTACTGCTAGCATGGTGGTAAGAAACTTAGCATGCACTGTGCTGACCAAAGAGTTATCAGCTGGGGTTTGCTGTTTCAATTACATGCACTTCTTTTTATTGCAGTGAGACTTATTTAAAATTTAAATAGCATTGACATCATGTTCTTTTGACCTAATTCTCAGACTTTTGTACGGTTACTAAAATGATCTGGGGTATTATAATGCAGTTTACTGCAGAATGACAGTCTTAGGAAAGATTGATACAGCTCTGGTGTTTGAATCAGAAATGGAGCATGGCAAATTCTGAGATAGCGCAGTGATCTTCAAACGTGAAAGCTTGTATATGTGACTTCTGGGTGCAAAGCTAAAGCTGTAGCTTGAAACTAGCCCTGATAAAGAGTCACCCCATGAGAAATGGTTATACTTGTTGTTTGTCATGAATAAGCCATCTGTGGTGGGTTGGGGTTTGTTGTGTTTTTGTTTTTATTTTAGTGCCTGCTGTTTAGTAGACGCTCGGTCCTTCATTAAGATAAGTTGACTTCATTCTAATTGCAGGATGAAGTTGGTCCCTCATGGAATATTCCAAATTTTAACCACCAAATTCAGTTTGTTACACTCTTCCTTCTGGGCTGCTCCCTCCCATGACAGCCCCGTGCCAGGTGATGCACATACAGCCCGAGTTTCCCATCGCTTTGTCCTCTCATTGGCACCAGTGGCATTTTTTTTCATGATCTATATAAACAGGAGTAATTGCCTTTAAGCCTGCTGGATTAGTTTTACAGAAATAGAAGTTTCACTTTTCTAGAAATAATGAAAACAATTGCAAAAGGATTCTTTTGTTCTGAGTTGATTCCAGAAGACCCAATGCCCTGCATTGACAGGCTTTGCTCTGAGATAGGTGTGTGACCCTACCTAAAAAAACCACCCTGCTCAAACCCAGACGCAGCATCGTGGGGTCCAACCCCTGGCTCCACACAGAGCCACCCAAAATCCAAACCCAGTGTCTGACAGTGGTGTCCCAGTGCCCCCTGAGCTCCGGCAGCTCAGGACTGTGCCCACCACCCTCTGTGGCAGAGCCTTTCTCCAGCCCACACCTTTCTGTCCCCTGACGGCCCCATGCCGTTCTCTTGGGCCTGCTGCTGTCACCAGAGAGCAGAGCTGCAGCCGCCCTGAGGCCTGTCCTCTGCCTCCTCTGGGCTGAGCCAAGTGACCTCAGCTGCTGTTCATACATCTTGTAGGAAGCAAAGGCCAATCCCCCAGTTCCCACAGCAGGCTCCCCTGGCAGGCTGAGCCAGGCCTCAGTCCGTGAGCAGCAGGTGCTCGGGGTTCGCCTCGGCCGGAGCTGGCAGGCCGTGGTGCTCGCTCCTGGAAGGCAGGCCAAGCAGGCCGATAGTGTTGCATCGCTGTGCCCCGATTACCCCGCTTATACTCTGTACTTTATTTCTCCTTCTCTTATGTACTTCAAAACACCTGTAATGGCACTTTAATCCTGCGCTTGTCTGTTCCTATTTGCTTCGCTCTGCTATTCGAATAGCAGCGCTGTGCTGGGTACGGGTTTGCTGAAAGCAGACGTCAGCCCCGTGGTGCAGTTGTGCTGGCTGACCTGTAAAACCTGTAATTTGGGGAAAATGTATCTAAAAAACATTCTGTAGCCTAGCAGAGGGAAAGTCGAGCAGACAAGAAGAAATTATTTCAGTCTGTTGGAAGGTTTTGCTGCCAAGTATTTTGGTATGGTCTATGTTAGCAATAAGTAAATCCATTTGGCAATTATTTGACACACAGAATTATTGTTGTATTACTATTACAAACAGCAGCTCTGTGCTGGGGCACACAAATCTCACATGCATTTGTGGATCAGCCAAGTAAAAACATGGTATTTCCCACAGGAAATCTGTCCCAGCGTGCAGACTAGTAAAGCTCTGTTGAGGATGCAGCTGCACACGCAGGGCTGTGTGCAGATGAGCTTCCCTCTCTGCTGGAGTAGCTCACACTAATTTTTGTAAATGGACATTCATAATGTTAAGGCATCAAGTAATTTCTTCTGAAATGTTGGACCCAATTAGGTCTACCTTAAAGATCTGCTACTGTCTTTACATACCTTTGCTGGGTTTTTCTGAGAGCTGGGCTTGTTTAACTCCTTTAACAGCTCTTGGCTTCTGCTCAGTTGTTTTCCATCAGAGGACTGCATGCAGAACGCAGACAAAACTTTTGACAGCTTTATTTCATTCTTGTTCTCTCTTTGTGTTTCACCAGGCATGGGTTTGGATCTTTATCATTGGATCTGAATGTCTTATTGCTTCAGTTATTTTGCTGCCAGGTTGTATTGTGAATGCAGAGAGCAGGCAGAATGCTGCCATGCTGCTGGCTGAGCAGAGTGGTGGTATGATGGTTTCGCTTTGTTTGGTTGATTTGTGTTTTTAAATTAATATTTTAAATAATTTGTTTTGTGGGTGAAGGCTGCAGGACAGCAATGCTTTGTCATTTGTGCTCAGTGACATCTTAGGAGATGAATTTGTGTGTTAAATTTGTGGAAAAGAAAACAGGTGATTTTCAGCCATCCCTGCTGCAATTGAGAACCCATCTTGTTTGCACAAGTGAGCCAGTTGAGAACCATGCGTGTATTTTTTTGTTGTTTTCTTTTTCAAGTTTACTTTTATTCCTGAGGATAGGTGAATGTATTTTATTCAGTTATCAAACAACGACTTTTGTGCAGAAGACAGCTGATCAAAGAGTGTTTACATTTCCTTAATTTTATTTCTCTGCAGTCTGAACAAGGAGTGCAGTCACACATCACCTGCCTAATTTGTCTGTGTCTTGTAGAAAATCAGTAATTAGCCTTTCCCCTGACCCAAGGGATTTTGATGGTTCCAACTAGGTAGTGAGCCTGTGAGAAATTACCACGTGTTGTTGCTGAACTTGACAGCGGTCTGATTCTGACTGTGCTAAAGCAGAACTCAGTGCCACGCTGTCAGCACCCAAGAATTTCCCCGTTTCCACGTGGTTATTTCCTGTCTCAGTGAGGCTGGATTTTTTAATGAAGATCTCTTCTGATGTACCATTTCTCATAGCCAGAAGGTTTACTTAAAAACAAGCACATGTGTACAGTGGACGCTCACGTTGCTGGTTTTGGCACAACCTTTCTAAATGCCAGGTAGAAAGCTTCATGGAGGCACAGCTTCCATGTGCAGTTTACAAATGCAAGGTCCAGTTTATGTACTGATATTTGTAGACTCGAGTCATCTCCCCTGCTCACTGTCTGTACATAGGTATGCATGGTATCTCTGGGAGCCTGAGTGACTCGGTGGTTAGGATGGAATAACCAGTACAGCAGAGAATTTGGCTTCATTTGAATGCCATGTTGTTGTGTTGGCAGCACATATAAATGGTTCCCTGCTTTTTGTTTGCTATTAATGATGAGCTGTTGTGCTGTGAGCATACAGTCATGCTCAGCAGCCTCACTACATCCTGGACTTAGCGTGCATGGTTATCTGTATGTGCCATAGATGGGAATTGAACATCTAATTACTTTATAAGATTTGGGAGCAGAGATTTGTAACCTGCTTAGCCTCTGCTTGACAAGTGCTTTCTGTTGCAATCTAAAATCTGCTTTTGCTCTTCCTTAGGTCCTTTCACAGATGTCGTCACCACAAACCTGAAACTCGGCAACCCTACAGACAGAAACGTGTGCTTCAAAGTTAAGACCACGGCACCACGTAGATACTGTGTAAGGCCTAACAGTGGAATTATTGATGCAGGAACATCAATTAATGTTTCTGGTAAGTCATACAAGCAATTCTTTGGTAATTGAAAATGACTTCATTGAATGAATTGTTTTTTGGAGTGTTTTGCAATACAAAAGTATTGTGTGGAACACTTGTAAAAGCAGGAGGTTACCGTTCCATGGAGAAGCAGCCATCTCATGGATCTTTACTTCCCTTATTTCTGCTCTAGCCATAATGGGTTTGTTTTGACATCTTGTTTTGAGGGAGGTAGGAAGAGCATATAAATAATTTATATGGTTCCATAGCAGTCTCCAACAGCCTGTCCAAGGCGGTACTGCTGCAGCCCTACCCTCCCACTGGGATTATTTTTGTAGAGTTAGCTTTTTGCCAGTTTAACTTCCTGAACCAGCTCAGTGCAGGATCAAACGAGTGCTTGGACAGGCACATCGAGGGAGGGATAAAACTGGGTGGACTCCAGCCACGCCAATTTAGGCTGATAGTTGGTTGCCAGACTACCTAATATAACCAACTATTAAAGAAAACATTTATTTTGAAACCATGCTTGTTTTGTGTTCCTTGGAGATATAATATGCTTTGGTGCTAGAAACATCAAGTGACTTTGCTATTTCATACGAAAGGTTAATGATTTTCTCTAATGAGTCAGTAGCTCTTCACTTGCCAAAGTTTGGTAATGGAAAAACAAAGGAGTGGGTTACATTGAAAGCATAAAGGACTGAGTATTTTTATAATCTAAAGGACTCTTTCAAAGCGTTTCATAGTGGTAGGCTGCAGAAATAAGGTCTGGTTTCTGAGTTACAGGAATGATTTCTGAAGACTCATTCTCTCTATTTCAGTTAATTTTTAACATTGCATAATAGAAGCAGATGAGCGACTGGCCTATGGGAGGATGGTCACAACAAAAATCACCTATAACAAAACGTATAACCTATCAATTAGTCTTTTACCAAGCTTTTTTGACATGGAATAAATTATTTGTGAGGTATAAATACTGCTTCTACTTGCAAAACAAATATATCAAAAAGTTAAAAACTAGAACTTCAGCTTTTAATGAACAAAGTATAAAATTTATAAATACCTTGTTCTTGAAGATGTTGCTTGAACAAAATAAAAACTGATAGTATCTGTAATATGAAAGACTGTAGTCCTCTAACTCCTCTTGACGTACCTGCATTTACACATTCATTGATCTCTTCTCTTTGGATATTCCACTGTGTCACATTCATTGTGCAAATGATTGCAGAACTGAGCCTCACTTGCACTTAATTTCTGGAGCATGAGGTGCCAAGCTGTGTACTTCAGCGAGGGGAAGGCGGAGCAGTTCTGCTTCAGGAGGAGGATAGCACGTATGCAGTGAGCTCTGAAATGACTTAATATGTAAATGGGAAACGTCCCTAGAGAGGAATTGAAATTTTTAAAACTGGGGAAAATTCCCAAGTAAAGCTGTCTGTCATCTATGCTAGCTACAGGCAGCATGTTAAATGCATTGAAGTCAGTGAAGCGTTAATGAAAATTAGCATGGTTTCTAGCTACATGTTATCTTATACTATAAAGATGGGAATTCTTTTCATCTCTCAGATGAACTTTGAAAATTAAAAGCTCTTTTCCTTTGCTAGCAAATAGCATGCTTTTTAAAATGTCTTCATGATCTCAACCTTGAGTTTTTTCTTAAACTTCTGCTTACGGTGACCCTTCACTCTGCCTCGAGCAGAATGTAGGATAGGCAAGTGCTGTGTGAACCCACATCTTATGTGCTTTTCCAACCCCATTCTTCCCAGCAGCATGCCACACAGAATATGGAGCCAGTCCAAGATGTGACCTAAAATTTCCCATTTTGAATTCTGGAGAATTCTAGAGTTATTTCAAACCCATTCTAAATAGAAGCTGCCATCATCTCGTTTTGTGGTTGAATTTCTATTTAGTAAAGTCACATATGTTGCAGTCTTGGTAGCTTCCTTGGACCATGTGTGGGACTTAATTTTGGTACTGAAGGTATCAGCATCATTGATTGTGATCAGCAGGTGGGATCTTCTGGATGTTGGCAAACGAAAGGGGAGCTTTCATTAACTTTCATAATCTTGGAAATGAAGGAGGTGTGTTTAACCCTCTCCCTTGGAGAAATGCTGCTTAAGGACAGAGGAATGATTTGGGATTTAATAAACTGAAATATAAATAGAACATTTTTCTTTGCATCAGCTATTGTTCAGTCAGATAATTCATGTCTCACACAAGGCATTAAAATAGGGTTTGAATTCTTCTAAACCTAGTGAAAATACTACTCATGAGAAGTTATTAGAAGATAGCTAATTCAATTATAACTTCCAGACACCCAAACTGATTGGGCTGTGTTTTCTGTATGTAGTCTGTTCTCTTGAGAATTTCTGACTGACTTCAACACAGTAGCACTGCGTTGACAGTGCACCTCCTGCCTGCAGAATGTCTCAGTGCCAAGTACAGTGATGTGAAGCTTTATTAGTTTCTTAGAACATCACAGATGGTTGGGATCGGGGCAGTGACCTGAGTGCCTTTCTCACATACAGCTCCACGGGAGTGTCCTGTTTTGGTGGAAGTTCACAAGGAGGTATTCTGGCCTTAGGTAGAGGCAGCTAGCACATCATTCTTTCATGCTAGTGTGTTGGCTCATTTCACACACATAAAGCATTAGAAAAGCAAACTGAAGTGTTGGGTACTGCTTCTTTTGCCCTATCACAACTGCTCCTAAATACCAGCATTTAGGGCCCTGTCAGCATGCACTGCTTGCTGCAGTGTCAGGTTTGTAGTCCATGTTTTCACCTGTTACGTAATGGCGTGTAGTTTTAACAGCTGAGTTTATATAACTGTCAGGATGTGTATGTGTGCTGTCACCCTGTTTGATTGCGTTTGGTTGTAAGTACTTGGAAAAGAAGGCTACCTGCACCTGTTCTGTTTTTGTTAAATGTGTCTTATTTGAATAAAGGCAGCTGATTTTGTGGCTTCGGAGGGGTTGAAATCTAAATAAAAGATATAAACGGATTCCAGAGGAAGAGTGAGAAACTGGAAGCAGGTGCTGATGTCTGCAGCTAGGTGTACAGTGGAAGAGGTGAAGGGTGCATGATGCTGTCTGAGCTCAGCCCGTGGCACTGGTGGCACTGCTGTGTAAAGGTGAGGTCTGTGGAAGGTCTGATCTTGCCAGACTGTAAGAATTCCATACAACACCGTGTAGGAAACCTGTCAATAAAACCAGAGTAGGCTCACAGACCAGAGTAAACAGTGCTGCAGTGGATGTATGGTTTTCAAGTGATAATAGAAATTGCTGGTGATGTTTGGTATTAATCTTGTTAAATGCTTTTGTAAGCAATTCTGGCTCAAAAAGAGGACACCAAAAACCCTTACAGTGATGTAAAATTCAAAGGCCAAAGATATACAGCAGGAGATGGGTGTCCTTGAAGGCTTCAATAAGAGAAACAGGATGAGTTTTGTCATAAAAACTGCAGAATCGTGTACTTGGATTTCTTCTGTAATTGCAAGCTTTCTGAGCTAGATGAGTGATACTGGGGCGTCGTAACTCATCAGAGATGACCAAGTTGCTGACATAATGTGGCTGTGAATAGGGCAAATGCAGTATGTGCTAACAAACTAGGGAGTGGAAGAGGTTAGAGTGTAAATGTTGTTGTCTGAGGCACTAATAAAATTTCATGGTTATATGTAGAGTAACTCAATTCAAGCCAGAACAGGTGCAGAGAATGAATGGGGGCCTGACCCTGAGAGGGTAGACAAGTCTGGCTTGTTTAGTTTACCAGGAGGCCAACAGTTACTGTGATTGATGTCCTGGGATGCCTGCAAGTAAAGGACTCTTCCCCTTCTTTTATATTTAAGTGTAAGGGCAGTGTTGGTCCAAGACCAAGCAAACAAGCCATTAATAAATTTAGATGGAAACCAGAGGGAGGCTGCTGACGGTCTGAGCAGGGAAGCTTTTCCTTTCCTTCTGCTCTTGGAAGGGAAGGTCGGAGTTTTGCTTGACATCTTCCTGGGCTCAGGTTTCCTTGGCTGTTGATATTGTTATTAATTTCACCATGAAGCCGTTTGGCAGAAAAAGAAGCATATCAGCTGGTCACCAACTCTCCTTTGCTGTCTGCAGATCCTTGTGTATCAGATGTGGGCAATGTAGAGGGAATGCGTGAGGTTTTGATGGGAGCTGGTCAGGAACTTTGAGCCAGCTAAGATTTGAAAAGATGTTTTGTAGAAACTTACCCTTTTCATGTAGTTGTCATGGAAGGTATGGAATTTCCAGTCGAAGCAAAGGAGCCATACTCGTAGTAGTAAATTGTGTTGCAATTAGGGCACTTCATGGGGCTGCTCTTTCACAGAAACCCCCAGCAGTACAAGAGTATGTGCAGAATGGTTTTGAATGGTTTGGTTTCCTCTTGAACAAAGGAAATATTTCTGAGCTTCCCATCTGGCTTACAAGACATTTGCTGAATAATTCGTGTCGATGTGGCTTTCGTGTATTGATCTAAAAATACAAGTGCTAACAACGCTGATACTGTCAAGCCCTCTCTAGCTGCTTGCTGTTCTGATTCAGTGAGTGGAATTCAGAGCAGCAGTTCAGTGTTCAAGAGCAGCACAATCACAGGGGAAATAGTGGTTTTCAAACGAGCTTGTGCTTACACTCAGCAAAGCCAAGTGATAGAGCTGCAGATCTGGAGAAGTTCCCTGAACAGGGGATAGCTTCAAGTACCCACTGATTCTTGTGTGTCATGTAGACTTGATCTGAATGCTAGGTGTCTGTTAAGGGGACAGAAGCATGGCTCTGCTGCTTTTCAGTCACGTGTGGTGCAATGTTGAAATGCACGTGTTTTCACAGTTCAGTCACTTCTGTTCAGAAAAATAGTTTTAAATGGAGCCTGTTGAAACAAAAATGTTTATTTTGGGCTAATAGTTGATTATTGTAAGGCAAGTTAAAGTGTATCATAATTTTTACAGCACGTTTGAGGCTATTTGCTGTCTCCTTTTTCCTGCAGCTTTCAAAGGCGTGTGGTTGTCGATGGCCACAGACTGTATGTGTAAAAATGGCACAGGCGTAACATGTTCTGCTCCTTGAAGGAGACAGATTGGTCTGGCTCTTCTTCATTTGCAGTAAATGGGACCTTTGGATGATACTTGTATGCTACAGATCCCTGCAATTAGTGTGTGTGTTTCAGTGCATGTTAATAACTCCAGCACTTGGAAGTAATCCCGAGTCTTGAACTGTGTGTGTTCATAGTGATTGAATGGAGAGCCTGAAGTGGTTGCACAGGTCATGAGATGTGAAGTTTTGTTGAAGTTTGTGCCAGTTTCATTTTAAATCTCTCAGAAGGATTTTTGCAGTAAGTCTTTGCCTCTCAAACACACTTGTTTTCCGCATTAAAAAATCCATAATTCCTGTGGTTTCTGGATGGAGATAATTTCTCTACACCCTTTAACCATAACCTTTTGGCTGTGTATTGATAACAAACTTTCAGCAACTTATTTTTGAAGGAGAAATAGTACTCGATGAAATAAATACCATGAGATATTCAAACTTTGTAGAGGAAATTTCCATCCTGAATTTTGAGACTCAGGATTTAAAGTGTTTGACTTTACCAGGCTCTGTAGCCTTCCTCAGGATCCATCAGCCGTGCTCTGTACAGCTAATCATGGTGCTGGCATGTTACTTGTATCTCAAGGATGGAGAAAAATCTTAATTCTTTCATTGAGACGTTGTCCTGTTGCCTTTGAAGATCCATACGTTGCCCTGCTTGCTATAAATTGCTATTAGATGACCATACTTGTGTACACAACACTGTATTGTGCTCAGCAGTTCCAAACTGCTCAGGCAGAAATTAGTGCAGACTGAAGAATTATTTCTTTTAACTTTTATATATATATTTTTTTTTAGTGAGACTCTGGATCTCAGCTGCTCCTTTGTCACAGGGATGTACTACTTGAAATCCTGTTGATGTTTGTATTTCTCAAGTCTTGTAACGAGTCATCAGTGTGTGACAGTGCATCACAATGACATTAACGTAATGTTCTGGGGTTTTTCTTGCAGTGATGCTACAGCCTTTTGACTATGACCCCAATGAGAAGAGTAAACACAAGTTTATGGTTCAGTCTATGTTTGCTCCAGCTGATACTTCAGATATGGAAGCAGTAGTAAGTATTGAAAGTAAATAAAAAGGATTTATTTCTGTTTCTGTAATTTTTAAGACCTTTTACATCATTGCTTCAGGGCTCTTTTGAAACCAGGGTGGAACTTGCCTTGAGATTGCTAGCAGATTGCCATTGCAGCTGTGCTTGCTTCTGTAGAGGACTGCTGTTGGTAGTGGCACACCAAGCCAAGGAACATGTTAACTTGTTGTAATGTTTTTTAGACATGTGTGTTATTTTAAAGGCAAACTGGAACAATGTGTTCTAATTATACAGTCTGTGGTATCTTCTGTATTTTACACCTTTGTACTCTGTCTTGACTCTTCCCTTGAGCAGCAACTTTGCCCAGCAGGAACCAGGAAGATGGCTTACAAGTATTGAATTTTTCTTTATCCCTTCTGTTGTTGCTTAAATGAATAAGCTGCTGATATAGACCTTGTATGATGGATTACAAGTGAGAGTAACAGAAGCATGTGGTTTTGCTACTGCTGCAGGAAGGCAAAAGGAAGCTTACTCTGGTCAAACTTCTGTTGGTTTGAGAGAACATTTTGATAACTATTGAGGACACAGTAACTAAGAAGAATTGTTTATTACTGTATAACACCTGGGGCTGTGTGTATATTTGAATGTATGTGTATTACTTCATTTAAAAAATCAAGACCACCACCTTAGGATACACAGCATGGTTTTTGGTGTTTTTGTTATTGCTGCTGTTAAATTTTGTTTTTTCAGCAGTCTTTACACGTCCTCTGAACAGCTCTTCAGAGCTGAGGCACTTTGGTAGAGTTGAAAATTTCCCTTTTCGAAAGAGATTTATGGAACTGTGTTTGTTTAGTGGCCCTAAAATCAGATCCAGTGAGAGAAACAGCAATAGTAATGAAATGTCTGCATCACTAGGTGAATAACCCCGTCTGCATCTCTTTCTAACTCTTTTAATTTTATGAGTTACTTCGTACCATATAAAATATTATTCTGCTAGCAAAGAATGTTTTTAAGGATCTAGATGGTCTTTTGAGTTTCCTGGAGCTCTCCAGGCCAATACCATTTCTTTTCCTGTAACATTTGATCACTTCTCAGTTTCGTTACCACTCTCCAAATATCTCCCTATTCTGGATAAACAGGTGAGACAAATTACTGGGGTACTATAAAGCTTTCAGCGCTTCTCAGGCAGCCAACAAGCTTAAAATAGAACTCTGACTTCAGCCACAGAGAAACACTGAAGTACGATTCGGCTGTTCAGGATGAGTCAGGTTCTTCTTCAGGTTACAGAGGTTAGCCATAATTTGACACCTACTTGAGATATGCTCAGCGATACTGTGCTACCAGAAGTGTGGTCAGAGTGAGGAGAAGCATGAGGACTCCCTTTTCTCTCATAAGTTACCTGTCTGAGTTTCAGTCTATTAAGAGTGATAGTGTCTGCTCTTCTGAGCTACCCTCGGCTGTGCATTTGCTTTTCATTTTTGGTTCTGTGTATGCTTAATGGTAATGTGATAAACACTTGTGGAGTTTCCCTAAGATGGTGCCATTTGTTTATATGATACGTTACCTTTTCGATGTCTCTTATTATACTCTTCTCTTTAATATTAAATTATTCCAGTGGAAAGAGGCAAAGCCAGAGGAACTCATGGATTCAAAACTTAGGTGTGTGTTTGAGCTACCGACGGAAAATGATAAGCCTGTGAGTATTTTTAGCTGCATATCGAGTGACTTAATGCCTCAGTACATCATGTAAAATGGCATGTGTGTCCAGACAGCCACGAAGCAGAGCCTAGACCACATCGTTCTTTTAAAACATGAAATTAAACCATTTTAAATCTTAGCAGTGCTTAACATTGCTAGCAGCTAATTTGAACAGTGTGAGCGCACTGCAAGCACAGGGAGATATCTGAGCTGATTTTTTTCTTCGTTGAGTGAATGATCACAAGGGGTAAAAATGCCATTAAAAAAAAAAAAGAGAAAAAGAAAAGCACTGATTGATATTAATAAAGCTGAGAGCTTTCCTGTTGAGAGATGTGATGAGGAAAAAGTTCCTGATACCTTATGAATAAAAGCTTCATTTTAAGAGGTTGGTGGAAATGCGGGTGGGGAAAGAGCACTTTGCTTTTGTTAGAGCACAGGCCTTTTGCAGAGCAGAGGGGGGATCCAAAGCCAGGAGGAGTGGGCTTTGGAACTGTGCAGCTTCTGTTTCCTGACTTGGACTGGAAGTCCCTGTGTCACCACAGAAGAACAGAAGGATGGAGAGGTGATAGCCAGCAGTGGGAGGGCAAGGGTGAGAGATCTGCAGCAGAGCAGCTGGGTGGTTCCTGACAACACGCTGCTTCTTGGAACAGCTGCTTGTGTTGTGCTTGGAGAGGGAAAGGTGAGGAGAGCACCATGAGTCCAAGCAGAATTCAGCAAATAAGTCTCATTTCCATTATTGTGAGGCGTGGTCTGATGGTATTTCCTTTTACATATGTGCAGGGACTGAAAACTGGGGGTCCTTCAGTCTGCAGTTACTGCTGCTGATCTGGAGTTCAGGTCAGGAAGGGGAAATCAAGGTTGAAGAAGAAAAAATGTTGCTTGCTTCTTTTGATAAAGGCACATTTTGAGTACAAACAGGAAATGTTACTTGATTCTTCTCCTGAGTATGGTGTTAATAACTAACCAGAAATCACTCTGTCCTTTTTTTACAGCATGGCATAGAAATAAATAAAATTGTATCCACAACTGCAACAAAGACAGATTCCTCTGTAATGTCTAAATCAATAAGTTCTTCTTTGGATGACACTGAAGTTAAGAAAGTAATGGAAGAATATAAGAGGCTTCAAGTAGAAGTTCAGAGGTTACGAGAGGAGAATAAACAGTTTAAGGTAAAGATTCTTTCTTTTCTCTCCTGACATAAGAGATTCAGACTGAAAGGTTTGGTTGCCTCTCATTGGCATGATATTTTAATGTCATCAATCAATGAAAGGATGGTTTAAGTTTCTCTCTATAAAGCCAGAAAAAAAGTGTGAAAATTGATGGTTCTTCTTAAAGGAACACACCACTCATGCGATCAGAGAAAGCTGATGGATAGCAACCCAAAGGAGTGAATCCCCACTCAATTTTATTTCTTTTTTCCCACCTAATTTCCTGAGTCTGAATTAAGCATTCACTGTTGGATTTGGCCCTGTGCAGCATGGGGATTTGGGACTGATGGGAGCTTGAGCACTGTGCCAGTGCTGCATGTTAGTCATACACCTGTAGCATGCCCTTGACTTGGCTGAAGTAACACAAGAAATGTGCTTCTGTTCATGCTCATCACATCACTGTGAGAACAGACAGATGAGAAACCATTATCACCCCGCTGAAGACCTGTTTTGGTTTCAGGTATTATAGATGTCTTTTGTCACAGGTATCAGCACCTGTGGAAAATGTGGCCCCAATGAAAGGAACTCTGTCCTGTCAGCTCTGGTGCTGCAAGGCTGGCTGCAAGCCAGAAGCAGCCAGCCTTGCAGAAACAGCCTGAAGAAATTCCTTATAAACACTTGTGAAACATTTGTGTTTTGTTCACAGAAGTAATGTGTATATAGCTGAGACACGAGCTTAACTTCCTTTGTTGTGGTTCTCGTGTCTCCCAGTACAATAAATGCTCTATGATTGTGTTTTGTTTCTTTTTTTTCAAGTTAGTTGTCCTGGTTTCAGCTGGGGCAGAATAAAGGCACTGTAAGGGGGCAGAATTGAGCAGACATCCTGTGGTAATGGCACAGAGCTGTCAGCTGCTCGTTTCTTTTTGCAAAGTGTTAGAAACAGCTGTAAAATCTCAGCAAGCTGTAAAATTCCTGCCAGCCACCGGGTGCTGGCAGTGCCAGACGAGATAGAGGAAGTGGAATATTTAAATGAGAAGTTTGTTCTCTAGCAGTAATTATTTGCAGTAATCATTGTTTACAGAGTCAGTTATCCCCCATCCAGGTTTATAGCAGCAGTGAGGTGTCATGTAGTTGGTGACTTTTAAAGTGTTCCTGGAGAAAATGAGTTGCCTCTCTGAATTCAGAAGTGGAAAAACACTGCTTGGGTGCTTTGAATTTCTCATCTGTCAGATTTTAAGGCTGCAGTAACTTTTATTACAGTTCTGTTTCTTGAGTACTTTTTAGTGTATAAACCGACAGCTCTTGCTTCCATTTCTTAAACTTTTCAATCCCCCTTTTTCTCTCAGTAGAAGTAATTAATCTGTCTTCCTTTAGGAAGAAGATGGGCTTCGGATGAGGAAGGCACCCCAGACAAACAACCCAATATCTGCTTCTGCAGCTGCTGTCAAGGACGAGGGGCACAGCTCCAGACTACTTGCTTTGGTGGTTTTGTTCTTTGTCATTGGTGTAATTATAGGAAAAATAGCCTTGTAGAGGCAGCATGCTGGAAATTGTAAATTGGTTTGATGGTTCTGCCATATCATTGGATTAAATTTATTCATAACAGTGTTTAAAAAAAAATTAATGTATGACATCTCACAGGTCTTGCCTTTAAATTACCCCTGCACAAATACTATGTAACATAATCTAGAAAGTTTAAAGTACAATGAGGGAATGAATGCAAGAATATTCTTCAGAGACGAAGGGGGAAGAAAATAATGATTTAACACTACAATGAAATATTGTATATGTCATTTTAAACATTCTTAGTCCCTGGTACATGTTGCTGGATTACCTCTTTTTAAAAAAAAAAAAAAAAAAAAGGAAAAATAGAAAAACAGAATGATTCCTCCACTGCTGGAGCTGGCCCTATCGGATGTTGGAGCTGGGTTAGGCAGGAGGTGTTGATAACTTCTGTAAAATAGATTAATCCACCATTCTGCTCATAAATTTAACAGTTTTTCTGTCGGTGTCTTCAACTCTGTGCAAGTTACCAATTTCTTGACACTTCAGTGAATAGTGAGAAGCTGGAGAGAGCTGAATGTGCATCGTCAGGAGGCGAGCACTGCCCGGCATGGGGCTCGTTTGGAGTACAAGTCCATGCCTTGTTCGTATGGAGGGACCAAGCTACACTGCTGTTGGTTCATATAGTTGAATTAAAATGTTATTCAGAGATGTTTAATGCATATTTAACTTATTTAATGTATTTCATCTCATGTTTCCTTCCTGTCACAAAATTGACTAATGCTTTATGGTATGAAAAGGCACCTGTTCTAAAGCCAGTGACTAGAACTAAAATTCTGCTGCTGTAGTGATGCAAGATTCTTCTGCCTCCTGTAGTTTTGGGCACTACACAATTGTGGGGAGTTTTGATCATCTGAGCATTGGGGAAACAGTGGTCAGGAAACTGTTTTTGTATGTAAATAAGTCTATCTAGGGGAAAAAATATTAGTAGTAAACTAGTCCTATGCCGTAAAAAGACCAATCCTGTTTGATGATGTAGCATCTAAAAAAAAAAAAAGAAAAAAAAGAAATTAAATAAAGCCCCCAAATTAATGTTTCTTTTGTTACTGTTGTCATGCTCTGATAGCTTTGGAGGGGAGGGAGCAGCATCATCTGTCAACTTTGTTTATGGCATAGGGGCAGCAGGAGCTGGAAGACGTTTCCCTGCTGCGTTTTTAAATGCATGTGGGAGCCCTGCTCGGCGTGCTTGCACAGGAGCTGAGCTGAGTGCTGCGTAACTTCACGTTTCTCAGTGCACTTGGATTCATGAGTTAAGATGTGCTAACGTGTTGGAAGTGAAGCAAAGGTAATTCAACACGCACCATCTCTGTGTGCTTTAACGTGTTGGACTTGGTAGACGAAGAAGCTTTTGAGCATGTAAACTTCATCTAGCTTCATCTCAGAAGCTAGGCCCAGAAACCATCGCTGACAAAATCTTTGTACCACCATTCAGGGTCAAGAAACATCTAAAAAGGGGCTTCTTTCCTTCCTTTTTCACTCCTGGGGTTCTTGAGGAAGCTGTTTGGGCAGCCATTCTCTACTGTGCTCTTCCTCCTTCGCTGACTTCGGTACCATTTGTTTCTCAAGCATAAACAAGTGAAATTTCATGTGAGACCTAAGAATAAAATGGTTTGGGGAGGTGGAAAACTGTTGGTTGTGTTCCCTTATGAACACAACTGTGGAAGTAGCAATGCTTTGTTACTTTAAAGTGTTAATGCCTTCTTGTCTGCTCAGGATGGAAGGGACAAGGAGCTGAAGTACGGCTGCAGTGGGCAGCAGTGCACCAGGAGAGCAAAGCACGGAGGTCAGTGTGACAGAACAGGATGAGGGACCGACACAGAGCTGCTCTGAGGGCTGTGTGAGTTAATGGAAACCTCTGCAGGAAACAGCTGAGAGAACCTTTGCAGAAAAAAACAAAGTTGTAAATAATGAAAAGGTGATAATTCTTGGCTTTGAAGAATGTATTTGAGAAATTGTCCTCCAAAGGGAGGCTGAATTACCCAGTGTCTTCGAAGAGGCTGTGAATATCTTGATCTCTTCTAAAAATGTTATCAGAAGAGCTGAAATCCTCATTGGTTTCACAATCTACAGTATGAGCTTTCTTGAGAGCCGTGAAAAACAGCCTCAGAAAGTATTAAACCAAACAAAAACAGCCTTTGCAGGGCTGCATCGAAGCTTTGCACACAGATCTCTTGTGGGTGTGTCTGTGATGATGCTCCAGGCTGATGCTGCGTGCAGTTGGCCACCACTGTTGGCACAGCAGCTCTGAATGGAGCACAGTGCCCGTCCTCACGGCGTTCCCTGCTCACGCTGTGCTGCTTGGAGCTTCCCGTCACTGTCAGCAAAGTTGTTGGGGTGCTTTGCACTCAGGTTTGTAAAGAAGTCCCACAAAGAAAAGAGCTCCGTGCGCTGCTCAGTGCCTCACAGAGGCACAGAGAGAGCGACACGTGGGACCGAGCTGAGGATGTGCCCCTAACAGTGCAGTCTGTGAGAGACCCACACCTCCAGCCCTAAACACAACTGCTAAATTAACTTTGTATGTTTGCCAACTTCCACAAACAGTAATAATTGAGGTCTTTCCTAAGTTCTGCATGGCAGCCTGGCCAGTAGCTTTGCTTTTGCTGGACTAAAGATGACTGCTGAGGAGAATCCTTATTCCCTGTCCTTTAGCCAGACCTTTCTTTCATATGCTGTACAATGAGAAGTGAAGGTATTTTTTCTTGCAGAGTTCCTAAAAGGCCTTTCTGTGGAGGTGCTGCAAAAATAATCCATCCTTTATAAACCATCCCTTAGATGCTGCTGCTGTGAGTGCTTTCGTTCCATATTCATAGGAGGTGAATATTCTGGAGGGCACTGTGCATCTTAGGAAGTTAGGCATGGAGATTGGAGTTCATGAATAACGTTCTCATCCGGTGCCTTCACACAGCACCAGCTGTAGGCACGGTAGTAGAAACGAGTTCCTGTCCTGACTGTCCTTTTAAGGTACATTCACTGTTCATTTCTCCAAGAGGCAGCAGGGGCTGCTTCAGCAGTGCTCTCCTCATGGAGATGACTGCTGCCTCAGCCCTTGGGGCCCCCTTGCAAACAGAAACATCTCAGAGCCAAACTGTGCTGAGAAGTGAATGCGAAATGGTTTCTGCTCTTTTCCCATTTTTCCCACCTTAGAGCGCTGCTCTGTGTGAGCGATGCTGTTATTGTGCGCTGCGCTGTGAGTGCACCTCAACAGCAATTGTGTGTGCAGGATGGGCACCGGTTCTGGGTTCCTGTCGAGATGCTGTAGGGCCCACAGAGTAAGTTAATGCCACGTGTGTCGTGTTGAGAGGGATTGGTGTATCTGAACTACAGCTGTAGGACTGCAGTGGCTTGGTGATGGTATTCCGTGCTACCTTTCTTCTGCTGAATTGCTGTCAGTGGGATAACGTTGGAAACTCACTTTGCAAATTGCTGGACTTGCTTCTCACCAATAAACCATGAAGGGTTTCTGGTTGCACTTGTGAACTTGCTCTTCTTCTTATAACCTTGACTTGGTAGTCAGCATCTTTATGTGGCTTTATCTCACATCCTGTTTTCTATCTAAAGCCACTGAGGAAAAAGCACAACCAACGAGCAGTGTGTGTGGAATGGAACGGCGCACAGGAGCAGCCCTGTGGGTTGGGGCTCCTTCTCAGTTCTGTTTGCAGATGGGTCAGTGCCCGTTGCTCAAATCCTCGCGTGAGCCAAGTGAGACAGGACGGGTGGTGAGTGAATGTCAGTGTGCACATCTGCACAGGGGCTTTTTGTGTTGTCTTTATTATTATTAGTCAGAAACAAATACGAAAAAAGGTGACTGTGTAGGAGTGGGATTAGTTACGTGCCACACGTGGGTGTTACTCTTCTTTTTACAAGTCTGATTTACTGCTGAGGGAATGCTTTACATAAATCAGTGCGAGGGCATTTTAGAAAGAAAAGCGACTGCTGCACGAGTCCTGCCCCTCCTGGGGGGGTTCACTCGGTGAAGAGCTGAAGTGGGCGCAGTGCTGTGTCTGCAGTGCTGCTGTCAGCCATCAGAGGCAGTTGGGCACACAGAGGGGTTTGTGCTGGAGCAGCACACGTCCCCCAGCAGTGTGCACGCTGCCTCGAGTTGGGATGAGCTCCCGAGGGAAGAGGAGTTGTGTTTCTGCTGCTCAAACCTGCTGAACTGTTCTATTAATTGATTGACTTTTGGTTTGATTTTATATCCCTGGATAAATGGAGGCTGTTCTTTGAAATAACACAAGTGAGAGCTGCTCAGAAGCCTCTTCCATGAAACACTCTCACATGCACTTCCAAAGCAACATCTGCTTGTCGCTTGCTCCCCGTTCCTGGGGTTTCATCTCCTTTACAGAATTGCTTTCACATTTTTACTTTGGAGGGTAAAAGTTTGAGAACTGTCCTAAACTTCCACGGAGACGTTTTCCCCCCGTCCAGGCCCAAGGTTGTCCTCAAGCGTCTGCATGAATCCCTCAAGTCTATGAGTGTAGAAACAAGGCTGTGTTTCCCTGAAGCAGACTGGAACCTTGGATCTTTCTGCTATGCTCTGTCATTGAGAAAGGCCTTTTCCAGATGGCAATGCAAAAGATAAGAAAACAAACGAATTAAGGGAATTAATTGAAGCTGCGTATTACAAGTTGACATTACACATCTGGCATTTCTGTTTATGTTTCTCCATTGGTACACCTCATTCTCATTTAATAAGTTCCTAATTCTGTTGTCCAGCTTCGGAAGTGCCCACGAGGAGCTGCGGAGCGGCCTGCAGGGAAGGACTGTCCCCGCTTTCACTGTACTTCATTTTTTTTTTAATCATTTTTCTTTTTTCTTCAGCGGAGAAACTCCCAAGACCAGAAGGGCCTCCTGAACTCCCTCGTGTTTGAGTTGGCACAGCTCCCACGTGTAATTATCCACACACAGCTCCTTCTAGAAGGACTTCATTATGGCTGTACAAAGCCGGGAGCTGAGAGATGGCAGTGCTGCGTGTTTGGAGGGGGGTGGGAAGCGGCTGTGGTGCCCACTGAGCACTGGGCTGACCAGAGGGTGCCCCCAGCAACAGCACTGCCTGGCACTGCATCTGCTTAAGACCTCAAGATCTGCGTAATTTGATTTTTGGAAGGTCACCTTAATCAATGTGGCACAACGCAGAACCCGCTGCATAGGCCTACGGGGTGCTGGGGAACCAACACGGTGCTTCCAAAGGGCACAGCTCAGTGTGTTCAGCACTAAATCTGCTGCTGAAGAAGGAATGAGACCACGAGCAGAATCAGAAGTGGCAGTTTCGTGCCAGAAAGGAAGGAAATGGCCCAACCCCAACAGTTTTGCAATTAAGGAAGAGAACAACTTTGGCAAAAAGCCCATCCTATTTCAGCGATGAATGAGGGGAAAAATAGATGTAATATAAAACAAGAAGGGAAACTGACAGCAATCAACACAAAGTAAGAGTTATGAAGTGTAGAAAATTAATAAGGAAAGCAATAGGCAAAGGAAAAGCAAAATGTATGGGCTGGAGAGCTTGGGGGGGCACCGGGGAAATCTTGGCAGCAGATAAGGGCTGTTCCTGGATGCAGGTGGTGAGACTGCAGGTGACAAGCCAGGAGAACTGAAAGCTGATGTCATCCATTAGCAGTGCTTAATATTCAAAGAACGCTTTTAAATTCTAAAAACCTTCTGTCCATAGTTGTAAGGGAGGGGACTGAGGCCATCTCTGCCAAGGAGGGCAGCAAACAACGCGGGGTGAGCGAGTACGGAAGGGATGGGAAAGGAGATGAACACGGATGGAGGAGCATCACGTAAAGCCGCTTATTTCATCCTGTCCTTATTTTTCTCTTTCCTTCGGGATTGATGTGGGCTGAGCGTGCCCAGACAGCAACAAAGCGTGGTGCTCAGTGCTAACCACACAGTTCAGAAGTGGTCCTTCCAAGAGAACCGCAGTGAAACGGGGATGTGCACAGAAGAGCTCTGCTGGGATCCGATACAGTTCAGTGCTGCCAGATCTCTGGTGAAAACACACATCAATCACTACCTAGAAAATGGTAACATGATGTACACCTCCGTGCCCAGAACCACAGAGAACAGCAGCTCCACTGAGCAGTCCCAGCTCACTGACAGACAAGGCCGTGTTGTTTTAACTGTCCCCAGCAGTGATCGTACTTCTGTACGTCTCAGCTATGAGAGATGGGAATTTCGGATGCAATTTGGCTATCTGCATGTAGAGAGAGAAGCTGGGCCATCGGAACGGCTGCAAAGAGAGATTCAGAAGTTCCTGAATTACTACTGGAGTGTGAAGTGCCATGGAGGGAGAGAGAAGCTGGTTGGGTGAGTTTATCTGAGAATGTCACCGCTGCAGTGCTGCTGAGCTAAACCCTGGAGAAGTCTCCTCCACTAAGTGGAGTGGAACTGAATGCAGATCGTGGCTGCTGTGTATCAGAAGAACGGCTGCTGCGTGGGCCTGGAGCATGTGAACATGCTGACAACATTTATGGCATAATTGTATGCATTTAATAAGCATCTCATTTGAATTATTAATGTACAGTTCCCCCAAAAGTATTTTAATGCTATAAAACCCATAAATTATTTAAGTACAAGCTGCAAGTTTGTAAGAACAGCATTAAGAAGGTAGCTATTGCATAGATGGTTTAACAGAAATACCCTTTGTAAGATACATAGGCTTATTTGGAGGGGATTTAGCTACTGGGAAGAGGTCTTCCCCAGGTAAGTTACACACTTCTTGGCTGCAGCAGACAAGGGAATGTACTTTCTTGCTTTGTCCTTCTCACCAGCAGAGCTCTGGACATCCTGACGGCGCTGCTCACTCATCTCCTCAGCCCATCATTCACTGCAGGCAGATTTATAAACCAACTTCACATGACCAGGGCTGGCAGTGACAGTCTGACCAATACGACAGCTGGATTAACAGCCAATGCACTCAAAGAGGACAGAGTGAAAACACACAGCCTGAGAAGACCTGTGAGTGATCTTCTGCTCTGTTCACTGCCTGGGAGTGGGAGCTGTGATTGGCAATGCCAGAACAGCACAGCAAGGATGCAGCATCCGCAGCCACGTACTGCTGGGAGTTGGCACTGCTGTGCACAGCAGCCTCTTCCATTTACTGTATCTGTTCTTGCAACCAGAGCTGGGCATGGCAGGCTGTCAGGTGATGCTCTGGGGTTGCTGCTTTGCATCTCCACATGTACATACATGTGAAAACTGCAGAAACCATCTATAAACTGAGAGGTGTGATTAGCTGAGTCCTTAGTGAGAGCACTTGCTGACACCATATCTGGTGCTGACAGACACTGCAGATCCAATGTGCACAAACAGCATTAAGGACAATGGTGGAGGGAGCTTAACCTCAGAGACACTCAGCAGCTGACACCCCGGATGTTTGAATTACATCTGAACTAAGCCCTTGATTAAATCTTAGCAGTGCCAAGAGCTCAAAGCATCACGTGCAATCGATATTGCTCTTTTTCCCCTCACATTGCTGAAGTACTTATTGCAGTGTGCAGTGCATCCATGTCACTGCATTACATTGGTATGCGAAGACGAGGGGAGATGAGGCAATAAAGCCACTGGACAGACAGGACGTGGTCAGGCACTTCTTGGCTTTGTCCACTGTTCTTTGTTTTTTTGCATTTTTTAAGTGTTTCCAAGTCTAAGTAAAACTGGTTCCAGATGTGCTCACTTGGAGGTTACAAAAATCATGCTAGCACCAAGACAATCTGCGTTCTGTGCTGTACCTGAACAGAGAGCTAGTCCCACCTTAACAACTGCACTGCTATCAAGAGGAAGAGGGCCACAGGCAAAGGTTTTAGTTCTTCACTGCCATTAGCGCCCTCTTTCCCCACGTATTTCAGACTCAGGTAGTTAGGGAACTCCTCGGATGCAGCCGCGCACTGAACCAGGGGCGCCTGGTAGGACGTGGGCCGTTTGTCGGGGCGGTCGGGGCTGGATCCATCCGTGGGCCTCTCCCCGATGTACAGCAGGCGGCGCTCCTTGGGGTCGTGCTCCGTTCTGAAGAGCTCGTACTCCGTGTGGGGCAGCCTGATGCCCAAAGCCGAGCAGCCGTCGGTCGGCGTTATATCCTGCTCCACGCCGGCGCTCCAGGAGCTCGCCAGCCCACAGCTCCCCGGCTCAGAGGAGTTCAGCATCATCACTGTCACCTGGTCCATGGGCGTCACCCGTGCCTGTGTGACTTTGAAAGCCAGCTCCATGCCCCCTCTCACCTTGGAGGAGGGGACGCCCCGGGTGTAACGCCCAGAGGCGTAAATGGTGAAAGTGGGCTGCTTGCAGAGCGGGTCGGAGTAGTGGTAGTAGTAGCCCTGCCAGGTGTGGTTGCTGCCGTGGAAGATGAAGTAGCGAGTGAGGAAGAGCACTGCAGGGCGCACCTCACAGCGGGTGCTCACCCAGCTGCCGCTCAGCTGCACCGGCAGCTCGGCCTGGGCGGGCAGGATGGGAGGGTGGTGCTCATCAGCTCTGTAGATGGCCCCGCAGGCCGGGCAGGGGTGTGCGTGGTGCTGCAGGAGACAGAAAATACTCATGTCAACTCAAATGCAAAAACAAGAAAAAAGAAAAAAAAATCCTTTTCAGAGATTTTAAGAATCCCTCGCTCCCCACTCCCACACCAGCACGTCTGACTGCAGCAAACTCAACCAGAGCTCAGAGCGGGGCCCTGTACCTCTGCCACCCTTCATCAAACACCAGAGGGTTTGGGGCAGCCTGGAAGACCTCCTGGCACTCTGCATCACAACTGCTTTACTTCTCACGAAGCAGGGTTGGAATGTTGTGTCATTTTCCAGAACACGAGCTAATCTTTGCTGAACCGCTGTATACGGCGAGGTTAAATAACTCAGTAGTTAACTGCAGAGTGGGTAATTTACATGTGAGTTGATTGGAGCCTACTGTAATTTAGTCATTTTCAGCTTGTTTTACTGCTACTGTCACATTAATGAGTGCTGACAGTACACAGTACATTATGGCTAAATAATCCCAGAAGTTGGCAAACGTATCTGCTCTCCTCAGACAGGAAATTCTTTGATAATGAAAGGTAATTTGGGGAGAATGGGTTTCTTTAAAAGAGGTATAAATTCAAGGAAAAAAGAGTGATATTTTCATCAAGAGGGTTAAAAAATAATTCCTAGCATAGCTGCGCTGCTCTCACTGGCACAGGCAAAAGGATGCAAGTCCAGTGGCAAAGAGAGGAAAAAAAAAAGCCATGCCCCCATGAACTGATCACTACAGACACAAAGCCACCCCTCGGACTCCCTCAGCCCTCATCTGCAGTGTGAAGAATTCCCAATGTATGGCAGCTTCTGATGATCGCCAAGTGGTGACATCATGCGTGGGTGCACTGGGGAGCTGTGAGCTGATTAATTACAGTGCTGCACTCAGAGAGTGGATTTCAGTATCTTTAAGTTTAGGTTTAAATTAACTTTTAGAAGTGTTTATGTTTACCATCTGGTTTTGCTCATATATATGGGTTTGGCCCAAGATAACACAGTTTTAACCAATTTGGGAAGGTTGCTTTGGAGGAGGAGGGGAGTGCTGCTCTGTAGCTTTCTTTTTCCAGGCTCAGCTGCTGTCATTTGGGGCATGGGGAAATAATGCCCCCCACAATCCGCACCCAAAAGAATATATTTTTTTTTGTAAATTCAGTTCCATCTGGCAAAATGTGGAGAGGTTTCCCCCCCATCTCATTTCTCAGTCACTTCTGAATGGGTGAGCCATGATTCAGATGAAAATGTGCTTTCCTGGAGATAAAGCAACCTGCTATAACACATGAAGCAAAACAAGAAGCAAGCAGGGCTCCTGTTCAGCTCTATTTCTGTCACAGAGAACGCTTGGTTTCAATGTAATAGCATTTCTCAGAGCAACTTCCTCCTCTAATGGCATTACACGGAGCAGTACCAATTTAATGGCAGGCACTGGCTTCCTCGCTCTGAAACTGAAGGACATGGCAAAGAGAGCTACGGAGGCAAACAGCAGAGTGGGCAGCAACGTGCAGCCCGAAGCCTTCACTGCCTGTGGGGCAGGAAACCAGGAAACTGCATTTCCAAGGAGAACACGGAGCCAAAGAAAAGCCATTACCTGCAGCCCCACGCCAAGGCAGCCCTACTTCTTGAGCTTGCTGAGCGCCCACCCATCCCACTCCAGGAAGAGATGGAAGAGCCCATATCTCCTCCTGCGGTCAGTGGGGCTCTACGTGCAGGCAGTTGCTCTTTCAACAGCACAAAACTAAGGAGTGCTTCACAAAGCCCATGAGCTGGGCACCCTCACTTACCACGGCGCTCTGCAGCGGGCGCTGGTATCCCGTTGGGCGGTAGTGCAGCCTCTCCAGCCAGTCCGTGTGGATGTCCCCCAGGTACAGCTCTTCCACCAGGCTGCTGCCGCTCTGCTGCGGCCCTGGCAGGGGCTGCTGGTGCCTCTCCACCCGCACCAGGCTCAGCTCGTGCATGGCGAAGCCCAGGGCCGCCGTGCAGTCACGCTCGGTCTTTGCACTCAGCAGTTCGTAGAGGGCTCCGGGGGCCCAGGCCCGGCCCGGCGGCAGGAACCCGCTGCAGCCCTCAGCCGAGCTTTGGTTGATCCGGGAAGCCACCCACAGCATGGACTGCTGGCTGTGGAAGACGATGCCGACCTTGTGCAGGTGGTAGTCGGCCTCGGTGGCCCCGCGGGTGATCCACGACGCCTGGCGCAGCCGCAGCTTGCCCTTGATGACCAGCGAGTAGGACGGCTCACGGCACGCCGGGTCCCAGTAGTAGAACTGGAGGGCCTTGAAGAGGCGGTTGGCGTAGAAAAGGTAGGAACGGGTGAGGAACTCCGGCCCCGGCCGCACCTCGCACCTGGGGACGGAGCAGCGCTGAGCACCGGGAACGGCAACGGGAGATGAAGTGCGGGGCAGAACGGGCGGGCGGTGCCGGACACTGAGTGTACCCACGGGGGCAAAGGATGGAGGGGCTCCGCAGCCCAAGGAGGAGGGAGGCTGGGGATGCGGGAGCGCCGGGGTGAGGGGGGGTCGGGGCACCTTACCCGGTGGAGACCCAGTGTCCCTCCAGGCGGGGCGGGAGCCGTGCCGCGATCCTCGCGCCGTCCTGCAGGTGGCGGAGCTGCTGCCGGCACCGCGGCTCCCAGCGCAGCGAGCGCTCCGCGGCCGCGCACACTGCGCGGTGGGGAGAGAACGTGGAGAGACGGTCAGCACACGCGCACACACACACACACACACACACACACACACACACACACACACTCACACACACACTCACACACACACACACACACGCGCGCGCCCGCCGCTGCCGCCCGCCGTAAGGACAGTGCTTCTGTCACTTACCTCATCTCCCATAACAACGGATGCTGTTGGCTATGGGAACGTGTGAGCACTCGCTGTAATCCTGAAGACCTCTGCCATAAATGTATATTCCTATGCATTACTCGCTCTCGGGCAAAGTGCTGCTGCCCTCCCGGTGGGTTCTGCCCCCGGAGGAAGGTGGGATTTGCCTCTTTGCAGCAATCTGAAACCCGGGCCTGGCGAAGCTCCCACGTGGCCAGCACTGCTCCTGCCCCACACGTGCCCACAGCTTAAGACTCTGTCTGATGCACAAATGCAGAATCACCTCTGTACAGAGCGAAGGTTTCACGCATCGCAGGAACTGCACCGTCCGAATGAGTGCGGATGTTACAGCACACAGACCCTGCCAGCACTGAACACCACGGCCCAGCGCAGCAGGGGAGCAGTAAGAGCAGCAGCCGACTTCCCCAAAGGCACTGAGAGCACTGCGGATGCTGTGTTAGCTCACCATGCTCTGGAGAGCAGGGAAAAGCTGGAAGGACGGGGTATGGGTGCGGAGGGCTCTTTCTGGAGCAGACTCACAATTGTTCTGTTTTGATCACTTGAAAGGGCCCAACGGGGCGAGCAGGGATAGCCTGCTCCTTCTCAACTGCTTGCACTGCATTGTGCTTCCTAAGAAGCAGTTTGTGTGAGCCCTCACACGAAAACGAGATGACCCGAGTGACAAAGCCCTGGCAGTGGTGAAGATGGCAGCCTGGTACCTCCATGGGAACCCGTCAGGTGGCACTGCCTGGTTCTGCACAGCTCTGCTCCGAGCCCCACGGCCACTGCTCTCAGCTGCAGAACACACCAAGCTCGAGCCAGGCCTGGTGACAGGCAAAGCTCATAGGTTCATAGGTTCATAAGGTTGGAAAGGACCTACAAGATCATCTAGTCCGACCATCCTCCTATCACTATCCCTACCCAACTACTAAATCAAATCCCTAGCTTTGGGAGATCTTTCACTTCAAGGACACAGACTGAATTACGCTTAAAATACATATGAAATACTTATCTTAGAGAAAACTGTAAACTACACAAATTTAGACTGGAGGTGAAAGACCATACAAGGCCACATCTGCTCTTGCTTACAACCACAGAAGGGCTGTGGAGGTGCTGATGCAGTGTACAGTTATACTGAAATAACAGCAGTGAATGCAGCCCCGTGCTGAACCTGCTGACTGCTGCGTGTGCTCACTGTGAGGCAGAGCTGCTGCTGCTGGCAGACACTGGGAGTCTGCGCTACTCGAGAGCACAGGCACTGTGGCAACATGATCACAAGACTTCGATGCGTTCAATAGGAGACGGAATTTTTATAATCAGGATCAAACTCCATGGGGAAAAAATAAAAATAAAAAAAAGAGAGAAAAAAGTAAAAATAAAAAAAAACCTCCAGAATGTAAATATTTGACATGATGGGAATTCCTAGGGATTTTATCTTACTTAACTGTATACAACACTCCAAGCTGAATGCATCCTCAAACCAAAAGCTGCAGGCCTGTATCCAAATTTTGTGGCTGTTTGTCTCTCTCAAATACTCCAGCCCAGCCCCACCAGATCCAAACGGTGTTTCAACGTGGAAACATTCAGTTCCAGACCTAAAATCTGTAATTAGGGCACATTTTGATTCCAAGAGCAGCATAAAGTGGCTGTCACTCATGTGTCACTCTGTAACTCAGGCCCCAGGGACGCACGTCACAGCAGCTCCTCTGTCCATCTTAAGAAAGACACAAGCTGACTGCTTTATAAGGTTCTTGGGCAGGGGGGGAAGAACTAATGACAATACATCTTCGAGACAAAAATACTCATTCATAGGAAAATCTAAAAGAAAAAATCCCCAACTGTGATCTCTTCCACTCTCTCGTTATCCTGTCTGTCTGTATTGATTAACCACAAGCGTTTCCAGAGGGCTCCTCAGTGCAGCAGCTAGACAAAACAGGATCTCTTTCCAGCTTTCTGGTGCGTGCTGCATCCAGAGCACTGCCCCAAGGTCTCCAGGCAAGAGGGCTGCACAAGTACTCAGGCAGTTAGGTACGCCAGGCTGATCCCTGGAATCAGCAGAAACTGGACCAAGTCTTGAGACAACTGCAGTAGCAAATACTCATCAGCTATTCCATACACTCATTTGTATAAGCAACTTTTAGAAAAATCAGACCCTCGGCATCAAATGATAGAAAGGCAGAACTGGAAATTCCTACGCAAAGTAAATTCTTGGTAAAATTAGGACGAAAAATTCCTAGACAATGGCCAAGCCTGAAATGAGAACCTGCCACAGGAGCTGTGCTACAGAAGTACTCTGTGCTGCAGATTCAGATCCATTTCTCCATTCTGAAGGAAAAAAAAAATCTGTCCAGGAGGGAAATACTGCAATATGCCCTGTTGGAAACAAACCTTGTTTGTGCTCCTCCATGCAGATTGACTTTGGAAAAAAGCAAAGTTGAGTCACACATCTGTTCCTTTATAAATGGAGGAGAAAATGCATACCTTAGAGTTTGCACCAAATTAGTTACTGAAGATGAACTCTTCTCCAGAGCTAGATTGCTTAATCTGTTATGTTATTGCCTCCTATGGCCAGAATTTATTATTTCCATTTATAAGTCTAATGTTTCAGTTAGTCACCCATTCTCAGGGATAAGATCAGTGCCTGAAGTCATGGAGCATTACACATTTCTTCATTTAGAGATGACCTAAAACCTTTGATATTTTCTGAGGAATGTTCAGACTGAAATGAAATGGATGATAAGAAACTTATCAATATATTCTGCTTAAGTAAATTCTATTATCCACACAGACTTCGTTAACAGAGCAAAACAATGTTTCCTTAGCATTTTTCTCTCCTGAGAGCATGCAGAATGGATTTTGGGTTAGCCACCAAAGGAATAAGCATTCTTTCAAAAGCAAAGATGTCTGTATTGAGCAAATCAATTTCTTTTGCATCTGTGTGGAGATTAAGGCAGTGGTGCTTTTTATTCACTCAGAGTAAGGCACTCCCAAGAGAACAACTCTGTGGGAAGAGATATATTTTATTTTATGATAGTATAAATTTATACAACTTAAATATAAGCCACTGGGGGTGGAATACTGTATCTCTGCACAACTTTGCATTCTGCTTACCTTCAAATTGAATCCAGTTCTGGACAGGACTTAAGCACATGCTTAAGCCTAATTGGTTTCAGTGAAACTTAAGCATGAGCTCCAAATTAAGGCAGTTCATGAACATTTTTCCTGATTAGTAATGCCTCCCTGAATTAAAGCCAGAATGTGGTCAAGTGGTTGAGGGATGATGCCAGTGCTTTCACTGGAGTTCTGTTCGGCTTCTGGAAAAGTATTTCTATTATTCATCCCCTATTTTTTGGTACAAGGGGCACATATAGAGCGGTTTCTCTAGTCTGTGCTACTCACAGAATGCTTCAAATTCACTAGATGTTTCTTCATGTTCTTTGAAGAGTGGTACAGTAAGCGTGTTAGAGATGTTAGCTATCACTGCAGAGCATCCCCTTGTGCAGAACACAGCATAACCACAAATGACATTCTGCAGATCCTAAAATCCACTCAAAAGCCCCAAGCAGCTCAGGATTTTAGAGAAGAACTTTTCGAGACATAAGTTCACCGCATAACTTTAAGCATAGTGGAAAACAAGTTCAGACACCATGTTGTATGGCTTCAGCCTAACTGTCTTCTGTGGCTGTGATCGTTGTCTGATTTGTCTCACGTCCACAATTAAAATAGTGGAGCACTTGTGGTGAGCTGCTGAGAGGTTTTTAAGGCACTAGAGAAGTAAATATTTTGCTCTTGGAATCATGGAACCATTTATTTCTCCTGTAAGTGTCACGTCCAGGGATAGATGACAAGACAGATGGAATTTGTAGGAGGGAAACAGAGGAGGGAGAAGATATTCTCTCCTGAATGTCAAAGATCTTCTTCAGTATAAACTACATTTAAATAAAAAGGCTCTTAAAACTGCTCTCTCTGGCTGTTTATGCTGAAGAAAAAAACCAGACCTGACACTGTAAATAGGATTGCAGGACTCGATCCCACTTTCATTGGAGTCATAAATAGGAAAGATCCCATGACTGCAACAACACAGCATCAGGACCTTACTCGGAAAGTGCCCTTCCCATAAAGCAGAGCGAATTCTCCACTGACGGAGGGAATACAGAGGAGAAATGGGATCCGGTGTGTTCTCTCCCAGATGGAGCCAACAAAGCAAGGCACACCACAGCTGGCATAGAGGACTATGGCAGCATGAGAAATCAAAGCTCTGGTGGCAGTTGTGAGTACACATTCCCAAGAGATCTCCCACAGTTAACGCTGATCACGATGCCACGCTTTTCAGTTACAGCAGAGCCCTTCCTGCTCACCGTCCTGACAGATGCCCTGCTGCCCCACACCACTTCTCACTCCTTCCTCCTGCTGAGATGGCATCGGGCAGCCTCAGGAAGAGGAGACTCATGCTACTCCTCACCTGCACCAGCCAGTGTCAAAAGACTTACTCAAAAATAGCAGAGCAGCACCACATGGCCCCTGTGGGCAGCAGCAGCCTGAATGCATCCAGGAGCCTGCATGCTGCCAGCTCTGTGCCAGCCCACACCACGGGAACTGACAGCAAGAGCACAAGGGTTAATGAGCAGAGGTACAAACTAATGGGATAACTGCTATATGCCTTCTTTTTTTGGTAAGTCACAGAAAAAGCAAATGGATTCAGGCAGCATGAACACGCTGTGACCCTGAGCAGTACTGCCACAGGTGTCTGGCACAGAGAAATGTAGAGGAAAACGCTTGATTTTTTTCTTCCTTGAACAACGAGAACTTCAGTTTGGTTTTGGTGATATGCTTGAGATCACAGTGAGACACCTGGACAGTGAGAGATGGGTGAGAGCAGATGGAGAAACAAAAGCAAACCAGCTCAGCCCCATGCTGAACAATACCCCAGGGGTGAAACCATGACACAGTTAAATTCTAACCAGAATTCATGTTCTAACCAAATGGGAAATAGGACATCTATCTTCCTTAAGTTAGATGAGCTGGAAACGCATTAGAGAATACAGTGCATGCTTTTGAAATTAATGGCACGTCATCATTTTGAATCCACGGTGCAACCATGAAGCTTTGGCAATGCCCTGGAACCTCTGCACAGACACTTTAGCAGCAGCTATTGTGGACATGTTTAATAGTGATGGCTAAGCATATTTTCTCCCAGAGTGCTTTGAAGAGTGGAACTGGCAATCAGGCAATGGCTTGGCTATAAAATGCCAACCTCATTTTAAACATCTAAATCACTCACATGGACCATAAGCACAGAGAGGACCACCCACCATATAATATTAACATAAATATAGCATTTCCCCCAAGCAAAATGAGCAACTGGAACTGGCGGGAGCTGAGAGCAGAACAACAGAAGACGATTAAGGGGTGGGAGAGATAGAGTTACGAAGCAAGAATTAAAAGAGCAGAGCACATGCAGCCTGGCTGAGTGACAACTGGGGAGAGAGATGGACATGATAACAGCCTATAAATATTCACAAAGCATAAACACCAAGGAAGGGAAGGAATTCCTTACAACAAATAAAGAGGTTCTGTTGGGAGTGAATGAAGAGAGAAAAAAAAAACGTGCCTTGTGTATCAGTGTGAACTTTTTGGGGCACAATCTAGTAGGCAGCACAAGTCCACTTGCTTGGCAGGATTTTGAGGGATTGAACAAAGCTTTAGTACAGCAGGGAATAACCCGCTGCTGGCAGAGAGCTGCGGGGTGCTGAGAGCGGCCTTTCAGTCTCCCACTGCCATGGAGTGCTCCCAGTCCCCAGCTCCCACGGGAGACAGCTGCTCTCCTGTGTAAGCTCATTGTTCACCCTCCTCCTCCTCAAGATCGCCTCCGTGGGTTCAGAAGTTCATGCCAGAGGTACCAAAGCATCTAGGCACAACAACAGCAGTAGGTTCTAACTGGTGGACACAGCTGGGAATCCCAGCATGTCCCTGCAACTCACTGTTGGAAACCTAAATCCAGGAAATTAGATTATAAACCCTCTAAAGCAAGAGCGATCCTTTTGTTCTCTCCTTATTTAGCACCTAACACAATAGGAGCCTTGGCACTGCTGCAAGGATACTGTTTATAGTAATAAAAGCAGGATCTGATGGGATCTAATAGTCCGAGGCCACTTGGCCCACGCAAAACCAAGAATGAGAAGGGCATTCAAAAGCACTCATGGCAGAAAGCATCCTCAGAAAAAAAACCCCGTGCACAAAGGTGGGGTGCAGATGCACATCCCACACCAGAAACACACTCACGTTTATCTCAGAGTCACAAGTGACCACAGAAAAAAAGTTACTTGTTCAGCTGAAGCGAAGTTACTTCTAACATGTGTTTTGGGGTCTGGGTGTGGTTTCTACATAGCCTGAAATTTCAGTCTTCTGTTTTGCCTGTCAACATCAGCCAAGTTTTGATGTGTTCCAGGTCCCCCAAACACAGCCGACAGATGCTGAAATCAAAGTTGACATTCAGCCTACACACTGCATAATCTAATAACAGGACTTGTGCTACTCCAAATTAACAAAACTTCGCTTATTTTTTACAGCAAAACTAACTAGGAAAGCTGAGCTGTTCTCTGAAAAGCTTTAAAAAGTGTCATTGTGATTTTGTACTAACACTTAAAAGCCATAACCTGCCAATGTCCAGCACCTGTGGCTTCAGTAAGAGCACGACCCAGGGAAGTGCTTTCACTCAGTGGGGAGCTGGGTGTATCTTCTGATCCCAGAGTACCGGGGCAAGAAGCAATCTGATGTGGACAAGACCAGAATGGCACATGTTTGACAGTGCTTCACATCAGTGCAGAAGAAACCACGGGGAAGTTTTTCAGTGGTTGATCAAATGGTTGCACTCAAGTTTAAAGCTTTAATTTACAGGCTAGACTCAAGCAAATTTCTTGGAGCAGTCGGTGGTGACGTTTCCCCTGTTGATTTATGTACCAGCACACCAACTGTAAGTGGAGAGACATTACTGCACTGATGCACGTGTCTCTCCAGCAGGGCCGTGGGAGCTGAGCTTCACTGCAGCATTCCCAGGTTCGGATCAACTCAAACCATGATGATTTACAAAGCTATTTGATGAAAATGAGAAAGCATCAGCACAAAAGACCTTATCACACTATCACAGCACTAAAACCAATGATGATTTGAACCCTTTTATCACTTATCAATCTGGAGGTTTGGCATTTCAAACAGATTTTTTTTCCCAGTACACAGAAATAGAACTTTCCCAATTTTGCACTTTACAGTATGAGACCTTCTAACACTCTAAAGGGAACTAAAAGACACTGCAGATTCCTGACCCCTCAGGTGTCACACAGTTTAAACAGCGTAGAGAGGGAGCTGTCACATGAATCATATTTCCAGTTCCTGGAAGCAATCAGCCTACAGAAAAAGGGCTACACTTCAGAATTCCCACTTTCTCACCATCACTTTCTTGTTAATATTGTCTCTGAGATGCACTGCCTTGAAACAATGAAGTTAGGAATTCCTGTTTTCATGGCTTTATCCTCCTCAGCAAACAGGTAAGAAAACCAAAGGAACTGACTGAGAGTGTTGTGTAGGTACTTCCTAATTTTGAGGTTGATTGTAGCAGTGATTGCATCTCATCCATGAAAGCACTGTTTTCACAGATGACACATGCAACGCTGTGGGGAAACACAGGATCCCATTGAAAGCAAAATCTCTTTCCAAACTCAGTTCTGCCAGATGCAGCCTCCCCTAGCTCTGGGTTCCAGCTTTGGTTTTCTTCATAGCAATTTCTGGCTTTTGAAAATCTCCTTACTCAACAATTTGTGCTTGTGGGGAAAATATAGAAACCACACGCTATTTTTTTCACTTGTGCTTTTTTCACATCTCAGCCTTGTTTTTATCTATATCCACATACTTTGAACATGGCTAAGCTATAATTATGGAAGAACAAATAGAGTCAAATCGCACGACCCAGCATAATACATTAGTTGTTGATTTCTTGGCCAGCTTGAGAAATGGAGAAGAAAAAAAATTGCCAACTTGGAAAGATTAAATTAGTAAAGTAAATATTGCCCAAATAAATATTTGAACTAAAGACAATGATGTTAATTTAATAGCAGATATATACTTGTATAATACAAAAGCACACATCTATATTTAATTCAGTGCTACCACTTAGAGGATTCTTTTCCTGTCCTCACAACTCAATGCAACTGCTGATGTTACCTTACCCCAACACAGGCATTTTCAAACTTAAAAATAAACTCTGAAAGTGTTAAAACCTAGCAGGAGAAGCTGCACATGAAAAATACTGGTGTCGTGTTATTGGAATGTGAAGACTTTAATGAAAGCTTAGGTAAAAACTTTGCAAGTCTCTCCGGACATTTCTAAGTGATTCTTTGCTGGAAGTAACTCCAGAATCAGGTCCAGTTACCGAACTAAAGTATTTTTTCAACTAATTATGCACTGCTGTCATCCTGATGTTCAGTTTCATGCAAACTTCTCAATGCCAGTCTCACTCACGCTGAAATCCCTGGCAAACTTTGCTTTGGTTTTAATGAGCTCTGGATCCAACTTAGCTATTTAAACACAAGTTTTAGGGTCCAACTTCTGTTCTTAGTGAAATCAGAGGAAATTCTGTCGCTGACATTTGATGGAAAAGCACTGGATTTTAATTTGATTGGACTAAGATTGTAGGGCGATCTAAGAAGGCAGTATTCTATTTAGGCTTCAGTGAGTAATCTGACATAATGCAGTACAGCAGATCTCTGAGCAGAACAACTGGAGGTAATGAAATCTCTAGAGAGGCAGAATATGTATTTCTCAACCTGTGGAGTCTTATACCTGGGGAACCATGCAGGACAAAGATCCCAGATAAGGGAACAGACAAGTAACCCTATGTTACCATACAGTACCACGCTTAGAGACTTTCTGCAGTCTGTTCTGTTACTCTCAGTGCAGATAATTTCCAACAGCTGTCACTACACTATTCCTCTGCAGCGGTCACTAAACAGACCCTAGAGTTTCACAGGCAGTCAGCATGACACTCTGCTGCCCAGAGACTCAGATGAGCAAACCAAGTGACGGAAAAGGACAGAAAGAAAGGAAGCCAGCTTCCGCACAGGGGGCACGGGGGCACGCTCCCCCTTCCTTTCACCTGTTCAGCAGCGTGCAGTACCATCCAAGATTCTCCCAGCCATTTCCCAGGGCAACCTCCGGGTGAGGATGAGGAAGCCTTCCCCAGGCTCTGCCCTTCGTCACCGCCAGAAATCATTTTGCCTTTTTCACTGCTCACTTGCCTTTGTTCTCCCACACGGTCTCTCCAGCTTCTTCACTTCTGAAACCGCTCCAAGAACCGTGGGGCTGAGCGAAGCCCTTCTGAAAAGCAGAGGAGCAGCCCGCTCCGCTCCGAGGGTCCCACACAGACCGCTTCCGCAGCGCTCCCTTAACCGGGCAGGTGCCGGAGATCTGAAACCCACCGGCCCGGATCCATCCCCCGGGGCGCAGCGGGGCGGGGAGCGGGGCAGCTCCGGGCGGACCCCGCGCTGCAGCCCGTCCCGCCTCGCGGTTCCCGCGCCGGCGGGCAGCTCCCCACCGCCCTCCCGTCTCCCACCCTCACGCCGCTGTGGGGGATGCCACGTACCTACGAGCAGCCCGGCGAGCCACCAGCACCGGAGCATGGTGGACGATGCTCTGCTTCCTCGCCGGGAGGAGCGCGACCGCCGCCGGTGCCCGCGGAGCTCAGCGGGGCACAGCGCGCGGCGGTGCGGCCATGGGACGTTCCGGCGACCGCGGCTGCAGTGCGGGGCCGGGGCTCGGGAGCAGGCGTCTGAAGCTTTCGAAGGGGGGGGATAAAAAAAAAATATATATATATATATAAATAAAATGAACTTAAAAAAAAATAAAGCAACCTATCCCG
The DNA here is from genome assembly GCF_038088225.1 of Cyrtonyx montezumae. Lineage (NCBI taxonomy): Eukaryota > Metazoa > Chordata > Aves > Galliformes > Odontophoridae > Cyrtonyx > Cyrtonyx montezumae. The sequence continues at coordinate 11,483,353 of NW_027072100.1, read as the reverse complement.
CCTACGCTGCGAAGCTGCGCGTCCCCCCCGACTGCTGATAGCTTTAATGGAGCTTGGCAGCCACAGGTTCAAGTTGCCAGAGGAGGTGGAGACTCCGCCGCCCGCGCCCCACACGCGGCCGCGCATCGCACGCGCGGGGGAGCGCTGCTCCGCGATCCCCCCTCCCCCCCCCCCCGGCCGCCCCTCAGCCCCCCGCGGCCGTCGCTCCCACCTGAGGGCCGCTCTGCTCAGCGCGGCGATCCGGGGCTCGTCCCGCATCCCCTCGGGGCCGTCTGACCTCACTTCTCTTCTCCCGAGGTCCTCAAGAGCCGCCAGCGTGCACCCTGAAGAGCCAAGACACATTTAATGCCGTCTTAACATCCCACGTTTCTGTGGGTACCGGTTTCCAAGCTAGGCCCCCCAGGGTGGCCGCGATGGATGGATGGTGGGCCTATAACCAGCTCAGATCTGGATTTAAACGTGCCTAGGACACCGCACGCTTTCCCTCATCTGCACCGGCGGTCAGCAATGAGCAGGAAATGAGACGCTGGCTAGAGGTGACACCAGCCATTTGCTGCCCTTCAAACAGCAACGTAATGTGCGTCCCAGTAATGGACTGGGTTGCCTTGGGAAGCAGGGAGGAGAAGGGGCCAAGCTGTAATGACTCCAATGGTTTAATACTCACTCCAGTGCCTGTGTTAAAGGCTGAGGTTTAGCACTTGTTTCCGGACTGAAAAGCTAGACTCAGTTTTTGCAAATGTGAGAGGCACAAAACAAAGCGTGTGCACAATCCCTTGACTCTGCAGCCTCGCTTTCCCTGATGAAAGTGGCTGTTTCACTCCATAAACAGAAACATGAAGGTGAAAAAAGCTGGTCTCCAAGTTCACAGCAGCAGTGATGCAGATGGCGACGAGAAGAAGCAGAGGCCTGGTTCCCATGTTTGCTGAGCAGAGGCGTTGGAGCCCTGGAGTGAGGTCTCAGTGAGTGCAGCAACTTTATTACTTTGTCAAAAATAACACATAACATCTTTAACGCAAAGCGGGACAGACTTATCTGCCTTGGGTGCCTAAAGAATTAGAGTTTAATGATACTTGCCAAGATAAAAATAACAAAGTCCATTTGTAATGCAGGCACTCCTTTCTCTAGCTGATGTTTTTATCTCTTTTTCTTTCCCAAATTCCCCAGACCAGTCATTCTCGGTAATGTCCAAACTGCTGTGGTTTTATTATGTTTACAAATACATAAATTATCAAACGCACAGGCAAAATAAATAAATAAATAAAGTTATCCTTTATAATGATGTCAGGGAGAAATGAATCATTTTGCAATTAGTACCTTTACAAAGCACGACCCAGCCCCCTGAAGCACTGCCAGGTGATGGCACAGGCTTCACCAGAAGCAAACTTGTTTCTGGCTGTGTAATTCTCCTACGATGCTTCAATACATAGAAGCTTCTGACTTCTAATACCAATCTGCTTCACTTCTGCAAGAGTTTGAGTTTGGGGCTTTTTTTGAGCGAAGGAATAAAACCAAAGCAGTTTCAAAGCACCTTTTACCCAGGTGTAACTATCACGAGTTTTATCGTGTAGCAGGCAGACTAACGAGGCACGGTGATAGATTTCATTCATATAGCTCCTTTCATCCCTGCAGCTCCCAAAGGCCTTTATCAAAGCAACCAGGTTCCAGGCAGCTTTCCTTTGAAAGGATTCCTCCTGCCACTGTGGTGCTGCAGGGCTGCCTGCACCCCGTGCCACCCCACGAGGACGGGTGCCACAGCCTGTTAGAAATGCTGGAGGATTTAGATAGGTGATCAAGTCCTCCAGCCTGGAAGCCTGCCAGGACATCAGGCTTGAATTCTTAACTCGTGTAAAAATTGCTGGGTAATCTTCAGCTCCTGCAGAGGACCAGCAATGTAAAAATGCCTGTAATTTTTATTATCAAATAATTACTGACTACCTGCTGGGCAAAGCACGTGCAGGGAAACAAATGGCTGCGAATAGCCTGTAATGCCAACAGAACTATGTGGCCTGATTTAAGCATTTGAAGCGAATATAAATGGTTCCCATTCTGTTTCAGGAGCACTTTACTCACTGTGTTGTAAATACTAACACAGCTGTGGGGTAACTGGGAACCAGACCAAGGTGTTTTTGCATTAGCTATGCTTCACTTGCCTGGCACCTTGTGTAATATTCATTTCTGTGCAAAACAGGTACAGAATATTTGAACTCATAATCATGCACTCTTGACAGGAACACAGGGCAATGAGTTGCCTAGCCCCCGAAGGCCAAATATTTTCTCTTCTCCTTGCCAGACTAGCAGGGATAGGCAACCACACATTAAGGCAGAAGGCCAGGAAAGCAAAGATTAATAAGCTAACAGCCATGAAAATACTGTTTGTCTGAAGAAAGAGATCCTCTTGGTAGATACTTGGGTCCCCAAAAATCCATGGCCGTAAGCCATAGCAACTCCACTTTTGAAATTTGTTCTCTAAGAGATGGTACCAGGGAATTGAGAGTTTGCAGAGCTGAAAATGCTGGAAGTGCTGAGTATGTGCATTTACAGCTCGTGTTTACCCTGTAGAACCACTTGCAGTCTGTTTCAGTTTCAGGGGGAGCATTTTATGGGGCTATGGGAATTCATATGCCCTAGCTGCTTTCTAGGATAGCCTGTATATTTAGGCACAAGACTGCTACAGAGGTATGAGGGAAAGTACGATATTAAGTAGATATTTCTTAACATTCAGACTCTGTTTTCAACCAGATCATTTAATCTGCTATGAATGTTCACCTATAAAATGTTGTTCTTCTTCTGGATAGAGCTTAAAGGCACAGCCAACACCTTTCTCAGTGTCTGTGGATGACTTTCAAACTGTGGCTTCTTTTGTCAAGTCTCAGTCAGGAACAGTTGGAATTGAATAGCAGACTTGGGGCAGGGGGTGGCTTGTGGGAGAAGAGCAGAGCATCCCTCATGGCAAGAACTTCACCAAATCTCCCTGGGAAACTCTGGAGGGAGCTATATACATTTAACACTCTTTGACTCACCAACAGATGTACTGTAATGCAGTGTTGGCAGGTGGGTACAGAAAAAAAGCTAGAAAAAGCCATAAAAAATAAACAAGCCTGGAAAGGATTCCTGAATTTCTCAGAAGAAAATAATAAATAAAGGGTGCAAATTGTGTTTCTTACACTCTTAAATAAAAACGACTGATATGTCCAGAGGATTCTTCCATCTGAATATGAAGGCGTACAGAGTCTTTGCTCGTTAACTCTCACAACGTGGCCAAATGGAGCTAGTATTATCTTCCCCACGGGGACATTGCGTTCCAGGGATGATATAATTCTCCATACACACAGCTGGTGTCATCAGCATCAGTCCCAGGACATCTCTCAGCTACAATGTGCAGCAGAGAATGGTAGTTCTCCTGCTGTGCAATGTTATTGCCACTCTCTTCAACTTTAGCAGAGAAAACATAACATTGCCTTGATTGCCTCTATTCCTCCTGCCAACCTGATATCAGGCAGTTCTTTCCTCTTGCTCCTTTTGTGACTGGCAGCAGGCACTGCCATTTGTGGCTGTTTTGGTTGCCTTTGTCCACCGCCTTCAGATGGTGGAGCGGTGAAGGACATCACCATCCTTTAGCCCTAGCTTTGATCTGTTCACTGAGAAGAAGCTTTTAAAACAAATCTTGCAGAGTCATTTAGCAAATACCCAATGCACTTTAAAGAGTAACAATAGGAAAAAATGTGTATAAACTTTCCAGAATACCTGGCTCAGTATATGTATTTATATGCTAAAAAGCACTGGAGTATTATTTACATGCTTAGCTGGGGTTTGTCTTTTCTAGAGAAGTCTGGACCGCTACCTGTTATACTTGGCTCATGAAGATTTAAATAAGAATTTATAGACCCTAAACCATCTGCAAAATGTCCCAGTTCTTCAAGGCCAATGTAAATGCACTGGGGAGTGGGGGGGAAGGGTGGGAGGGGCAAACCACAGAAAGAAAAGGTTAACGAGGTTTCTTCTTGCCTCCCCCTTGGCACATTTTATAATTAACTTCATAATGTCTATGAGCAAAGGTTTGAACCAGATGAATCTCCCGCGTCCTTGGAGATAATTGCAACAGTTTGTGTAGCACATTACACCAGAAGCAACTTTGGTTTTATTTCACTGCAAGTTATTGAGAGTGCATGTTCTGCAGGGCACTGTGGAGAACTGGCTTTGCGTCTCCACATGAATGCAGCTTGCTGTGATTTATATAATCATGCTAATAGGGAATGCACATTAATTCAAGGTCTCTTTTTGGGCTGGGGAAAGAAGAAAGAACAAGCCAGTTTTCTATCTTGTGCAAGGTGCCACTGTTTTCCAAGGTGTAAGGAAATTGTGTTCTTAGTTATTAAAAGGCAGCTGGAGCAGAGCTCTCACTGCGTGCTGCATTGGGAGTCACAGGCAACTGAACCTTTCGCCCCCAGACTCTATCAGCAATAGGGAAATTTAAAATTAAAATAGATCTTGAAACTCTAGCCCAGGTTTTCTTATGAGTGACAGATCCTTCCTGCCCTCAGTCCACCACATTTCTCCAAGCTTGAAAACTGACGCTTCCTTCTTAAAAGCAAAAGTGGGGAAGACGTTTGTGGTCTGGTGGTTACACCATGGGGCTGGAAAGAAGTGTTGTTTCACATCTGTGCTGAGTTTCTTGTTCACCATGGACTTGATCCTGCCAGATACTGAGCACCCACTGATTTTTCAAGGCCACGTCCCCACATAATTCATGTGAGTCCAAGTTCTTATTCCAAAGCATAACCTGGGCCTATTCAAAAAACTGGTGTTGCTTCTGTGGTTATGCTGCTTCCTTCACATTCCCAGCAGCCCAACACTAATTTCCATCCTCCCCTTCTAGTGGCATGAGAACTGGGACAGTCATGCTCTCACACTTGACACTTCCAAAGCCCTGATCCCTCATTAAAGCTTCATTTTAATACTCTGAGGTTTGGTCTTTTCAGATCAGTGGGACATCCTGTTCTCTTCCATTTCTGCTCATGTACAGGAAGGGAGAAGAGTAACAATCTGGATAGAAATTGCTTTCATTCTTATGAATTGCAAAATCACCACCAACTCTGAGTCTTGCTAGAAGAGAGGATACGGTGTGCATACAGATGCAGGCTGTAGTGTCTTCATGGCAGCATGTGGCTTAGAAGGCAAAAGCAAGCACAATTATGTATCTAGTCCACTTACTAGGCAACCAGTAAAACATCTTCAAGGTTTGTTAGTGTTCACTTCTTAGTACTGTAGAAATTCAGGTTTACTATTAGTACTGTAGAAATTCATATAAATAACATGGATGTGAAATCTAAAGTCTGTTTCCCATGGACTTTGTGGTGACTGTGAACTAATTCTAAGGGCTCAGTAATAAAGAAACAAAAAAGAAGGTCTATTGTCAGTAGACTCCATGAGGGTCCATAGATCCTAAACAGCTGGAAACGACCACTGAGCTGAATGGATGGATTATTGAGATGGGATACAGCCCTTCTTTTCATGTTTATATGAAATCCAATTTTCAGTGTAAGATTTCAATGTAAGAAGTGTCAATTGTACCACTGCATGCAGAAAACTGCATAGATCTGGCTGACTGCAAAGGTCTGCAGCCTCTGCAAAGACAGAAGAAGATGGAACTTGGGCCATCAATAAGGAAAGGTAAAAAACAAGAGCATTTGTTTCTTCAGTGCTTATAGTAACAGTAGGCAGCTGTTAAAACAGTTTGGAGTGCGTTAAAAATCCAAGCTTTTCTGTGGTCCCTAGTCTGGGGCTGTGATAATAAGGGTTGTTTTCTCCTCATTAGAACAATCATTTACTTTTTACGTTCAGGAAGATAAATGTTCTCAAGGCACATAATGATATCAGCAAAGATAAATTACAAAGGCCACCAGCCAAATTCATGCTACTGTGAGGAATGCATCATAAATCGTTGCAGCAGACACATCCCTCTAGAAGCAGTGTTAGCATACACCTGCTCCCTGCATGAGATCCATTGCATGTTCTGCTTCTGCAAACAGTGACAATCGTCTACAGGAGAGCAGCTGCCAGGAGTGCTGCCCCATTCAGGAAAGCACTTAATCACTTAATTCTTGCTCTACCCAAGAGGTACTTAAGGACACAAGCTTTGCTTCAAGCCTTATATATATGTGTGTATATATGTATGTACATACATATATATATAGTATCCTTTCTGGCATATCCATGTCTGCCTGAAACATTATTCCACTGTGTGCATCAAGCAAACAGTAGAATAAGGGATAAGAATAAGGGATGTCTTCTGAGTGCCTGGGATTACAGAGCACACTTCCATCTGTGAGCACCCCATGGTCTCTGGCAGCTCAGTGTGCTTCCCCATATACCGCATCACAGAATCCTTCCTTGCTGCCCCATAACAACCACCAACTGTCCCAAGCTGCTGACCTATTAACCAAACGAACTCTGCTAAATATTGCCATGTGTAAGTGTACTATTATTTTTCTAATTGCTAAAAACATGTCCTTCCTGCATTCAATAGCCTTTAGAAGAGATTGTTAACATCTGGGTATTTAGCACAATAGAGGCTTTAAACTTAAAGGAACATTGTCCAGGGTAGCCAGTGAATTGGGCCATATGTATTTCTTTACAGATGATTCTTTTCATGTTATCCATGTTACATTTGAAGCTGTAAATCAATGGCTCTCAGGGGGATTCAGTCTGCAGACAGCATAGTTCATAATACAAAGAACAGAACTGAGGGAAGATGGATGTAACCTCAGACAGGTGAAGAGGGACTTGGGTTTGGGCTGCTCTTCGGATGCACGGCCTTCTCCAGGGGTGTGAAGTGTGGAGCAGAGGGACACAAAGCCTTGGCATTTTCTGATGTGGTTTTATGGGGTAGCAGAAAGCCTTATGAACTAAAATCATTCCCAGTTTTGTATGGACCAGAGTGTGAAGAGTACTTCGAACTACATTTTGCCCATGGCTTCAGTGGTGAGGAAGTCCATTTTATGTACAGCCATAATAGCTTTGAAAACTTAATTTTATTTTCCACCATTACTTACAAGAAGCTTTTTCCTCCCACTTTTTGCTTGCCTTGGAGGACAAGCCGGTTTTGTTCTTCTTTCCATCAGGTTTCAGTTCCTGCAGTGGTGAACTAGTTTGCTGTTACAACATTTGTATTTTAAGCACGAAAAACAGATGTCTTGACCCAGTACTGTTGGGGAGAGAGATTTCTTGAGCTATAAATATGGCAAATTTCTTCTCATGTTGCATTTTGTAAAGCTTTGTTTTTACAAAAGTATTTCATCTTAAATCAAGCTATGTCTGTTTAGTCATACCAGTCCTTTTCAGAAAATACAGTCTATCACATCAGTGGCGGTTTAGGTATTCCAAAATAAGATGATTATAAATTTGAAATCTGTACTGCCTCACTAGAATTCCTAGAACCTTAGGGATAAATTACTCTCCATTTTCAGAAAAAAAAACTCTTTATCTTGCTATCTGAGTGAGTTGAATGTGTGCTGTAAACAGTGCTATTGCCAGGCTTGGGAATCACACTTTGACAGAAGAAACTGAATTCTGTGACTTTCAGTGCCAGCCTCTCTCTTTCGCTGTATCTCCACTGCAGCATCATGCAGTCCATGTGCCTGCTTGCATGAATGCTAGGAAATCACAGATACAAGAATGCTGCATCTCCTCATGATGCAGAGGCATCCTGCAGCTGCATGTGGATGGCAGAGGCCTGCCCCAGCAGCCAGTGCTGCGAGGAGCTGCCAGTCTGAAAACTCAAAGCTGACAGGGAACCTTTGATCTTCTGAAAGCACAAAATGCAATTGATTCTTCTTGGTTCCAGGCATGATTGCTGTTACATTTTCTGAGCAGGATAAGGGTGGTCCAGATGTCCATGACAGATTTTTGCATAAGCAATTTACATTTTTGTTTTTCTAGCTGTTTGCTCTTCTTCTCTGGCTTGAAGAAAGCTTTTCATACAGTCACTGTGGTTGAAATCATGTCATTAAAAAGGAGCTGCATCAGTTTTTAGCCTTCAGTAGTGTATTGGATCTCCAGGTACTAGTGGGGAAAACAGAAAAAGTTGTTTCTTATTATTCCTTGCTGTAAGTCTTCTAAGTACAGGACAACTGAATACAATGGCTTTCATAAATCTCCCTGTTGAGCCTTTGAGAGATAACATATGCAAAATTATTTACCTTTCAAAGCAACTCCAGTACATGAACTCACAGAGCCACAAGTGGATCAGTGTCAGTAACTGTAGTAGTAAACAATGCATTAATACATATCATCATAAGTATGGTTAGAATTTCATTCTCTCACGTTATTATCATATTTGAGTCCCTTCTTTCCTTTTACACAGGAGGAAACATAAAATGCTGAGTTTACAAATATTAGTCTGCCTTCTGGCCTTGCCAAAGCCAAAGCTTGCCTTTATTTTGAAGTCTGCTTCAGCCTTTCACTACAGACCACAGCTCCAGTGGGGTATTGCCACCCCTGTGCCTGTGTGAGACACTTATTCCTCAGATAACCAAAGTAAGCTAAAACAGTTTCTAAGCCACTTCTTAGTTTAGTTCTGGAATATCAAACATAAGTTTTCATTCTCTTACTTCTTGATTAATGTATTGAACATCAACTTTTTTTTCCCACTTTAAACTTTAATTGAGGAGAAGTGACCCCTCCACTGGGCATTTTAATCTTGTTTCTATATTTTTAAAGGAAATTAAATATCAAGTGCTGCTAGGTAAATTCATCTGAAACAATGATTTTCAATTCATCACACAAACAGTAAGAAAATAAGGATAATTGTGGGGCATTTCCTGCCGAAGAAAGAGAATAAGGACTTTTTTTTCCCAAATAATATTTTTTAAATAAAGTATTTTTTAAGATTACTGTTATTGTATATTTTTAAATGTCAGTTACTTTCAGATGGCCAGCTGAGCCGACTGCAGTAATTGTTAGGAAAATATTTCTCTCCCTGTCTCAGAGGTGACTTGCAAGAACTATGACTTTGCTTAAGGAGAGATTAAAACATAAGAAGAAATTGCCATTGTGAATTCAATAGCAGTCTGAAAATATAAACCCCAGCTGCACTTGTGGACCCAGTATGTGACGTCTGAGCTTCTACACTGTGTGCAGCTTGAGTCCGTTGAAGGAAATAATCAGAGTGGTTATAGCATGGCCTGTTATCCACTTGCTTGGCAAGACCATCAATTTCTGTATCTAACCACTTGCCCACTTGCCCTTTCATTATGCACTAGGGCTGATATTCCAATGTTCCGACTCCACCATTCTAGGAAGCTGGGAGTTTCAAAAGATGTTGCAAGCTGGATACCCTGAAATCAAGGTGACCCAAAACGCACACAAATTGGGACCCAAACATCTGCATTTCCAACAGTATTACCCACAGCCATCCAAATTTTGGAATTGAGCTCTTGTATTGCCCAAGATTTAAACCCTAAAAACAGCTTTAGACTAAAATTTTGGTAAGGTTTACTGCTGAAAACTGCTCTGTAAGCAGCAAGCAAAACGCTCATGGTTTCAAACATAGTTTTTTTTATATTTCTTGTGAAAGAATTGGCATCATTCTGTGAAGCCAAAAAAAAAAAAAAAAAGATCACAATGTCTTCTACATCAGTGCAATCATAAGAAGAAAAAAAAATAGTGAAAAAATATCTCTATTATATAATCCACACATTAACAGGTGGAAAAACAGCAACGTAATTTAGCTTTCGACACAGAAATGTCTTCCTTGGAGCCAAGCAAATTCACTGTGGTGTTTAATCTGAACAGTTGCCAATATTCTGTCTGTAATGGGAATCCAGTGGAAACTTTGGGGGAGAAAGAATTAAAGAGAAATGCCACTTTCAGTGCAGGAGTGTTGTCTGAATACTTTCCATGGGGCTAGCAGGGCACAGTATCAGGCACGGGTCTCTGATCAGCAGGAGCATTGCCTGGCAGAAGGGTGCATTGGTTTGCATTTGGGAAAATCTGCTGGAGTACGATGGCAACTGATGTCCTGTGTCCCTCTACCAGGTAGGAAAGAAATGGCCATTATCAGTTCAGTCTTTAGCACAAAAAAAAGCAATGTCCCAAGCCCTGAGAACTACACGTCCTCCAGATGTTGGCTCCCCAAGCTCATGGGCTCTCACACACACATATGCAGCACACACAGCTGCACACGTGTGGTGCTACTGCTCTTCTGGACCAAATGGTTCAGTGATGCTCTGCAGCCACCCCACTTTGCAGCCTTTGAAGCTGATGCTCATTTCTCTCTGCCTCTGGAAATGATGAGAGAATTTACCCACTGTGGTTCAGAGAGGTTCCTATTTTGAAGAACCATTACTAAAGTAAACTTCTCACAGGCAAGTGAAATGTGCAGGAAGGACTTGAGGGAGTGGAGGATGGGTTTGCATTGGGTCAGTATACTCGTTTAAAAACAGGAGGTGAATAAATAATATATACACTTTTTAAAATATCACAGACATTGTTTTATTAATAGGGAAGCCTGAGATTTTCAAAGGAGGCAGGGAGCTAAGCTCCCACTGTCACTGAATTTTAGTCGTATTTCTATTCCTTAGGCTCTTTTAAAATCTCAGCTTTAATGAGCTCCTTTGTGCTAGACTAGGAAGCTCGATTCCAAGTAATAATTAAAATCCTTCTAATCTCAAGTAAAATTAGATTAAACTAGAGTTGCCCTTTATAAAGATTACATGACACCTACTAAAATTGAAGACTCCTGATAGAAATGACTCCATTTTTTATTGTTAAGGTTATGCACTCAGCACGCTGTCTCACTCTGAACTGAATCTGCTAAGTGGGGTAAATATGATGTTAAACATGTTAACAATGAAGTCTTCTGTCCAATCAATGTCTATTACTGCAGCAAAAGTACTGATTTTAATGGAGTGCCAAGATAAGTAAGAAACTGAAAGTAATCTGAACATTCCTCTAACTGCCTGTTAATGGTGGACTTTCTTTCAGTTTCTCCTTTGAAAACATTCCAGGAGTGTTCAGAACTTGAGTGAAATATCTCCTTAAATATTACCTAAGAATGACTTTTGTGTTGGCTGGTTTGAATGAAAACTGTTTTTAAAAAACCCTAAAAATTTCTGCAGCTTTTCCTTTTGTAAAGATCACAAAAAGAACGCTTCGATTCTCCTTTGTTCATGCCGACAGATATGCTGTTGGGTTACTGGAGGCTGAACAGACATCGATCTTTTGATATAAAACAAGAAAACAATAGGAAAATGAATGAAAATACACCAGAGGAAAAAGATGAAAGAAGTCAGTGAGGGAGTGAGATAATAATAACACAGAATGCCTCTGATACCAAAGCTACATAGCCAACTCTTTTTTTCTCTCTCATGGCCAGCATTGCCCTCCAGTTGTGTTTTGGTGCCCACAAGCCCCAGGCTGTAATGTCTCAAATCTTAAAGTCTCCCTGGGCTCAGCCTGGCCTCTGGGATGTGCCACCATTGCAAGAGCAGAGCTCAGCACAGAGCCCATACAGCCTGCCCACTGATGCAGGAGCGTGGGTTCCTCGTGGCTGGTAGCTGAGTTCCTGTGGTCAGATGAAAACAGGCCAGGAGAGTTCTCCTGTATCCCTTCTGCTCCTATCTGCCACATTGCCTACAGATAATTTTAACACGCAAACCGTAGGGCAGCTGTAGCCCGCAGAGCTCAGCCATGTGAATGGTTTCCAGAGCTTGGCTTCACACAGCTTCTTCCTTCGAGTTTGTTTTTATAAAGAGGAAAAATTTCCCTGTGGAGAGTAATTTCATTGCATTTCTTTGTGAAGAGATTTCACCTATGGTTTGCAGTAAATTGAGAGGCCAGGAAAGAAATTCCATATAGTGGTGCTGAGGATATTCTCAGCACAGTGTGAGCGGGATGAGAACCAAAGCCGATAAGCCACAGCCAGGGAAGTTCTGCTGTGTGCTTTCACATGGAATGACCGAACCATGGGGTGTTTGAATAAATTGTTCAACATCACCCAAAGAAGGGAAAAGTAGAAAAAGTGGAAAAGAAAGAAGTGTAGGTGCTCCAGCACCGGGCTGCAGGGCAAGAGGAACCCAGGCTTTGTTGTGGTGTTGGGAAAAGCTAGGCTTGTATCTCCTGCAGCTTCAGTGTGGCTGCAATACACACACCACGCAGCCACACTCACACAGAAGCAGGTACTCAGTGATGTGTCCTAAATTACATTCCATCTCTGTTTCTTAGTGCTTTTCTTTCATAAAGCTAAGTGAAGCATAGTCTTCTAACTACACAGACAGCATATAGCAGTTCATGCTGTGTAGAGACACAAGTATTGTCCACAGCACATCTCAGTGAGGCTGGAGGATACTCCCAGACACTAAAGTAGAACTTTTCCTCTTCATGCAGTTGACGTATTTTTCCAAATAGATAGCTTAGTCTGACCCTGCTTACTAAAACAATCTGCTGTTTTCTTAATAAGCATTCTGTTCCAATTTCTGTTTACAGAATAGAGAAGGATTGAAAAAGATTTCTGGTTGCTTTTTTTCTGCATTAGAAGAATTTAAATAATCATTATTTCAAAATAAAACTAAAATCCAAATAACTCAAATTGTGAATATCCTTTAGCTGAAAATCTTTATTTTGTTGCATATTCTTTTCTCCCTGTAAAACCTCTTTAACACCTTCTATCTGATTATTTAAGCCATAAGGATGGATGCCTGTTAAGTTGAACTCGAGCTTGTAGTGACTTGGAGTGATGATAACATCTCTCATCAGAGAGAACAGGTCATTCTCCTGACTTAGATTTGGGAGACTTCACTTTTCATGGACTACCTGAATTAAACTCAGAGCATTATTCCACTATTTTGTGATGCAGAGCATCAGTAAGTGACTGTGCCTGCACCGCGCTGATGATGTAAAATAGTAAAAAAATGCTACATCTGTCCAACCTACTGACCTGAGCAGGAGGCAGCTGCCCCTGAAGGAGTACAGAAGGCAAAGCAGCATTCTTGTGGGCTGCTTTAAACAGAGCAAAGGCCTTGGATGTGGCTCCCTGGCTCTTTCCTTTTATCCACCACCCCTTACAGAGATGCAGCTTTAAAGATTTTAAGCATTTCTTAAAGAGAAAATACCTTCAAAGGGCACTGAAAATGTTTGCCTCTGTCAACTTCAGACTCATCTTGATAACGAAGCTCCATTCCTGGTTTGCATCTGCAACTGCCTATGCATCCATCCTCTCCTTTGCTGTCTTGTCTATGTACATATAAGGATGCCTGGCACAGAAATTGCTTCTGGTTCTAAATCTGTGAAATACTTTGCACAGCAGAGCCCCTATTCTCCTTAGATTCTTTAGCATAAGAACGATGAGCAGAGCAACAACTAATGTCAGTGCTGAGCTGGTTGAACTTGGGCAGCTCTGTACCTGGTTACCCAGTCATCAGAAGGAGAGATGGTGAGAATATTTCACAGGAACCTGGAACAGTCTGTAACAGTGGTAAGACTTGAATGCTGAAGCAACAAAAACTCTCTGTCTCCTAACATACTGATGAGTAAGAAAATGGAAGGAAAGGCAAGAAAAAGTCAGGAATTAGAAAATAAACATTTGCAATCCTCTTCAGTACTTACTTTTCCTTTCTCACGTGTTTAGCCAGGTGAGAATTTCAGGCAGGTTTCCTCCAGTGACAGCTATTATTATTTGCTGGATTTTATAATGTAGAAATCATTCAGTCACGTCAGTGTGTGAGACAACTTTGTGTACACGAAAGCTGAAAACAAATGGATTCCAGTGATGAAATCTTATCCCAAATCACTGTAGTACTCTAATATTATCCCGTTATTGAAAAAAAAAAAAGTTTAATTTGGAAGGAGGTGCCAATTACAATGATGACTTCTGCATTACAGGGCAAGATTCTTGTTAAAAATGGCATTACATAGCGTGTGAGTAAAAGTTCTTAGGATTTGATAACTTAGTCTTCCTGCATGTTTCAGTTCCAGCTATTGAGAAAAGTGATCTCTTTTTGTCATGGACACAAGACCAGTGAGTGCCAGCAAGTTAAGAAATGGAAATAAAAATGAGAGTACAAGAAAGTGGAATGGCAGGGGAGCCTCTGTCATCCTAAATAAACCACAGGAAAGAAAAATGCCATTGCACTCACTCTGCTCTATTTTCAAGAACACTCTTTGTTCTTAGAAACTTTCCATTCATGTATCAGTTAATCCACTGAGTAAACCACCTAGCAATAAACAGTACTGCTTTTGTGACAAGCATACTGTGGCCAAAATGTTATCTGTCCTGTGGAAACCCCTGAGCAGGCTGGTTTGCTCCCTTCTCTGCTTCTGGCAATGGTGCCAGAGGATAACAGCACATCAGTGCCAGTCACCTGGGTGTGCCAACACCAGCAGAGTCAGTTTGAGCTAGCAGTATAATTTATGACTGCCTTACATTGCACTTGCTGCTTTGTGCAGAGCTTTCTTGGGCTAACAGCAAGCCTTGAAGGGGTGTGCCAGTCAGTGCAAGCTGTAAGCTCCCTGCACTGCAGAGAATCATATCCTCTTCAAAATGCACCCCTCACAGATCTGCATGACAGAGATAGGATAAGACAGTGCAGTGCAGTGTTTGTGTCAGCTATGACAGAAGTGTGATAAATGTGCTGCCAGAGTCCTACAGCTCTATCTGTTTGCTGTCTGGTGGTTGCATGATTCAAGATCAGTTTATGAGTTTCTTCTGGAACCAGATGGTTGCAAGGCAACAAAGCTAATGCCAGCTACATCATAAATGTCAAATGTTCAAACCATTACATGTCAACGTACATGGGGTGTGCATCCAGCAGCACTGCAAAGCGTGCAGCCTGAGACAGGCAGGCAGTGGGTCTCATTTAACCAAAGAAATTCAGAATTCAGGAAAAATATGATTCCAGGGGAAACACTTGCAAAAATAAATGAAGTCCTTATACCAAAATATGACCAGGTCTCTGTGTCATGAGATAGTCTGCAATATATGGCATGAAAGTGAGTTCTGTCAGATTTAATTACTTTTTTCTTGCAGCTTGAAACAGTGCTTGCTTCAAAATGAAGGCAGCTCCTTATTAAAAATGAAATTTAAAAGATGAGATTACTAACCACGAGGAATTTACTAACAGAGACAGCATCTAATCCTGTGCAATATCCTGTGCAATCATGCAGTATCTGTGATATCTGCAGCATTCCAGAGAATTATTTTTTGGCATTAATTGGTCTTTCATATAGACTAGTCAGACAGAACCTAACTGCAAGACCTTAGCACTGTTAGGAAGCATACTTTAGTAGGTTACATTAGCAAATAAGATGTGCTGCTTTATTCTGAATCAAAATTATCTATCCAGTAGTTGTGGCATTTAATGCCAAATCTGGATCCCATTGAAATAAATTTCAAACATTCCATAGACTTGAGTGGGGCCAGATTTTGGACTTTGGCTAGTTTCTCTATGTTATAGCAGAGATTAATGTAATTTTATAATTAATTATTCAAAATCTTTCCAAACAAATTTAGTAGTAAAAAGATTTCCCCCCTGTCAGAGATGAGGTATTTATGTCACTATATAATAAGAACAACCTTTTATAATAAAAGCTGGCTATATTTTCTTTTGAGCTGCACTTCATTCATATGCTGGACATCCAGGATACATTTGAATCAAGTTAGCACCAGACAGCACGAAGGCTGAAATGTGGTTATCATCATGTCATGCACAAGGCAAAGGCTTAGGCAGAATCCACTCCCTGCAGAATGTTCCCATCAATATTATGGGTGTGAGAAGGAGCTTGCAGCCATCTGGCCTTTATTAGCTGTGTTCTCAAGCTTGATATACATGAGGAAGAAATCTAAGAGACAGTTGGTTATAATCAAAGATTTGCACCAAGTGCCCACTCCCTGGATGAGTGGTCCCAGGAAAGTACCAGCTAATGAATTAACACAGCATTCTGCACCAATGATGCTGTTAAACTGATAAGTTCTGAAATTCAGCTTATGATCATCAACCTCTTAAAAATAAAGATCGTATGTGCCATCCATTGCAGAGACTTTATAATCATTTGTTCTTCTCTGCAAGTCTCAGCAAGAACAAGTCTTTTGGTAAAGTGTGCATCACCTAAAATTTGTTTCTTGCAAGTAGTTGCTGAACTGTCATCCTCCCAACGTATCAAGTTCGATTGCAATCAGTTGCAGCCACATTCGCAGCCACACAACAATGTAATGCGATTATTTACCATAAAAGTCTGCAGCATATATCTCTGGTCACCTTTATAAACATTTTGAGGTGAAGTGCTGCCTCATACATGTTGTTCAACAGTCCTGATAGGGAATTAGTGCCTTTACATGGATGTTGGACTCCTCCATTCCAAAAACTGGAACTAGGATGGATCAAAATCCATTTTAGCCTTGACCTTACAAGATCCCTGCACGCTGAATTCCTCCTTACTTCAGCAGACAGTGGCGTCTGCGAGGTTAGCAAGACAGAGGCTGGGGTTTTGCTGCAGGAATCATTAAGGGACATCCTGACATTCTAACACACACCCCAAGAAGTCTTCTAGGGTCTTAATGAGAACTTGGCATGGTCTGCATCAGTAGTTGGAGAGGCTGTGGAGATTTATGCGGAGTCCTCAGAGAACAGGCAGTCATTCCATCATGGTTGTTCTCAGGGTTTGTTCTCGGTGGTGGTTTGCACAGCATGTGGGGAAAAATGGCTACCAAATCCATCAGCACATCCTGCAAAACCCGGCTCCAGCCCCACAGGGGTAGCCATGGGATTGTAATTACAGGGTAAGTGTGGTCCTGGCTCCCCCTGGACAAAGTATGAGCTTGTGAACATGGGGCAGAACAAAACATTTTTCTTGGAATTTTGTATACTGCAGTTCTTACTAAAAAAGTACCTATTCTAACACTGACATGTAACATAAATCAGAACGAATCCAACTGAGGCTTTTCAAACAAAGCTGCTTTTTCCTTCCAAACTGAAACATTTTGATGCGACTGAAATGAAACAGTGTAAAGAACAATTTTTATCAACTACTGTAAACAAAAGTTCTGTACAATCAATGTGATTCTGCAAAAGGTTTCTAACTTGTTTTCCCTTGCTGTTTTCACAGTCATGATCTGTTAATATTTTTTATCTGCATTTTCATACTAGGAAGACTAGATTGCTTCCTACTGTTGCTGAACTTGAGAGCTTGTCTCTTGAAAATAATAATGCCAGCTGAAAGGCTCTCCACTGGAAACAGAAATTTACAGGACTGTTATGGGGTCAGAACTGGGCTCATCCCCCTGTCCATCCACCAGGTCAGCATGAGGGCACATGCAAGAGGCTGCCTGGGACTACAGGAGGCTCCTTATCTCTCTCTTGTCTTCTGTGACCGCTGTGGTCCCACAGATAAATCCTCCTTGCTTTGTGCTTACAACCAGTGAAAGGCTTTGAACGTTGCCTGTGCAGTTAATTTTGTCTCCATTGCCACTCTCCTCATTTCTCTTCCCACACAACATGAGCAGCCTGACAGGAGACAGCTAATCAGGAGGAGAGCCAGAAGCTGTGTGTGCCAGTGGCCCGTGGTGTGCAAACATCTATCCCTGAACCATGCCAAAGCATCTCCACTCATTGCAGGGAAGATTTTTGATGCCCCAGACAGATACCTGAGACAAGATAGCACTTATAGGCTTCATTATCTGTCAGAGAGACAGGAAATAGGTGATAAGGGAAAGAGGTGGGGTGGGAAGAGCTCTGTTGACATGGCAATGAGGCAGCGATGTAGAGGTTCCTGGGTGGCCCTGGGGAAGCTGAGCCTGGCTCTCTGGGAGGGGCAAGGCTTACCAAGACCGAGCAGTGTATGTGGGAGGGCCCCAAGGGGCTGCTGAGCAACTGGGGCAGAAGATTTGTTTGCCAAAGGAGTTGAAGACAGTTCTGAAGGGGGTGCAGCCCAGATCTATCTGCCAGGAAGAAGACTGAAGAGAAATAACAGGGATTGGGATGGGAAAGGCTGCCCTGGCCCGCAGGCTGTGCATACTGTGTCTACACTCTGTTGTGATGCTGTAAGAAGCTTCCCCGCTAGTTTTGTCTCCTCAGAGCTTATCCACTGTCCTTATTGTAGGAGGAGTCAAATCATCTTTCTGTCTTAACATGAGGTCACCTCGTAGGCCTGGGAAGCTCTGTCGTATCCCATTCTCCTTAGACCAGGTAGATCTGAGTTATCTTCCCATGGTTTGATGAAGTCAGGATTGCAAGAGCCACTGCTGTGAGTCATGGCTCACCTAGGTGGTGCTGGGGCCGCACCAGGCCTGTGTGACTCCACCACAGATTCCCATGGGAGAATCCCATGGACACGAGTGCTGAGCAGGGCCTTGCTGACACTCACGGTGTTCCCAGAGGGAATGCGACTGACTCATGCTCGAAGTTTTAGTACAGCTTTTGAGATAGGGAGTGTTCTGCTCTGAGTCACACTAAGTTTTGCAAGTGGAAAGATGCTGCTGTGAGCTTTGAGATGGACACTGAGGAGTGAGATGCCACATGGCTGTCACAGGGCCTTTACAGAGCCCACTTCGCTCTCAAAAGTACCACAGCCACTTCACCTGAAGCCATTCCCGTGGCATGCTCTGGTAGTTAGGTTTTGCGTGCTAAATGTTCAAAGCAATTGCTAAGCAATTGCAAGTAAATTTATCACTGTGGCTAAACATTCAAAAGTCTGAGGAGCCAATATTAGTGCCTCCCCAAGTTATATTTGCATGTAAGATCCCAAGGAAGCTCTTGCTGTCCTTGTTATGGTCCAGATGAAGACCAAACCTCCCTTTCACTCTCTGAAGGCAGCAGCTTCTCTACCTATGTTAATGCAGAAACCGATGCGGAGCTCGGCTGCTGAGGACCCCAGCAAGCTGCCGCAGCCTCTGGCCAAGAACAATATTACAGTACAATGTAGAGAGTTTATTTTTAACAAGATTCTCCTAGCTTCCATGGGCTGGGTGCATGACTCAAAATTAATGGAATGCAATAATTAATTTCACCTGTCAAGCCAGCATTACCCTATCTTCTGCTGAAAGTGGTGTTGCATCACAGCGGGTCTCGGTCTAGGGTGGAATCCTGGAGGAAATTGTATGTAGGGAAGTCACGGACAGGCTGAACCCGGGGCTGGATACAGCAAATCTAAGAGGGTTACTTTTAGTGCTGATTGTCTCCTTTTAAGTAAATGTCAGACTGCTTAAGAACAAAGAACTTGGGATCAGGCTTTCTGGATGGAAAACTGAATGACACAGGCCACATGTCATGTCAGGAAAGAAGTAGCACAAAGCTATTTATTTTTTTTCAGGGAGTAGAGACTGACTGAGGCTCCAAGGCTTTTGTTGGGTAAGCCCTTCAAGTGCAAATATCAACTGCAAAGATTTGGTGCTGGGTGAGCACTAGGGCAATGCAAACCAGGGGTCTTCTCCCCAGCATTAATTTCCTTGCACTCCTCCATGCAAACCCCAAGCTGCCTCTCCACACACATGGAGCAGTGGAGCTCCAATGTGAGGCATATCTGAGCTCACAAAAAAGCAAAGACCTAATTTAATACCTGGCTCTCAGCTAATGTGATGCAAGTTTCCCAGCGAGGGTGAAGACAAGCACTAGTGCTACGGACAGCCGCTGCCTCCAAGGAAGGATCACTTCCCTCTGTGAGCCTTGGGTAGAAGCACCATTACAATTAGTGGTGTTACTGGATGAATGTCTTCCTTAGTGCTGTGCTGAGCTGTATTCAGGGGAGGACAGGAGGAACTCGTCAAAAAAATGCTTAAGGCATTGGATGCAGAGTCAGATTGATCCTAAGAATGAGTATAATGCAGCTTCTTGGACTGAGGACATAGCTTGGTTTATGAAGTTTGGTTTGGAAGAGCTATTTTCACTGAAGGAAACGGTCTTACACCAATGAGTTTTCTGCATGAGTAGTTGTTTGCATCCCTCGTGTTGCACACTGGGTCAATCCTTTGGGCTTTGTCAACCTGGAGAGAGAATGGAGAGTGAGAGAGCAGGGTGATCTCTGGTGTCCTGGAGATCACCAGCAGCGCTGCCTCGCTGCAAGCGATTCTCACTCACATGTAATCATTTTTTAATGATTTCTTCTTTAATAAAATATTTGTACTTAGGAAGATCTGTTCCGAATCAACTTCAGCAAAGGGCAACTGCTTTACTTGAAATTGTTATTCTCAGTCACTCTAGGAAAAATATAGTCATTGGTGCATTTAGTCTAATGCAAATGCAAATTGCTAAATTGATTGCATAAAGTTGCACAATCAGTAAGTTTCTGCTTGGCTTCGTGAATTTTGTGTTTAACCACCTATGTTTTGCTGTGGCATATAATTCGTTCCAGGCAAATGTTATGATCTGCTTTATTAAAATCACATCGTGTCCAGGGAATTTAGCTTCTTACAGATAATTTATCAAGCAAATGTGGATTTTTTTAGCATTCTTTCAGATTTTATGCTAATTTTGACCCTGATTTAAGATTATTGACATTAGGATTCACCTTCTGCAGACCTTAAAATTCTCGGCTTATGAAAACCATTTGATCTCTAGGAACTGATCTCAATCCTTGAAAGGCTAGCACACGCCATGGGGTCATATTTATTTTATGAGATGATTTTTTCCTAGTGAGATCAGTTAATTGAACAGCCAGTGTTGCAAAACGTGGAATAAATTTCCAATAATATACTGCAACACCCAGAAAAGATCTCACCTGCCATTTTGTAGTCAGCAATAGGTGCATTTTAGAAGCTTACGTTTTTCTTATTTCTCTTTTCATAACTCCCTTGTACTCCTATATCTCTCATGTGTATGTATATATATGTATGGTTTCCTGCTTTCTTACTGAACACCAGGGAATTAAAAGTCAACTCTGCTTCCTTGAGTTGCTGAAAGATTGCTTTCAGGTGCTATAGGAGTTCTTCCCAGAGTTTACAATAAATCAAGACAGCATCCACACAGGCCACTGCATACCCAAATGTTTGCATAGCAGCAGGCTAGTTACTTGAAAGACACTAAGGAGCAACCCACACAAACCACAGCTTTATACTGAAAAAAATCCAGTAAGCACTGAAAATTCTCCTGTGGTCTTGGAAGACTTTGCCCTAGGTGTTGCCAATATCTTCCACAGAAGTCCAGAAAACTGCTTTTTTCCTTGGCTCTAACATCTGCTGGTACCCTAGGCATTTACACAGCTTTCTGGGATCATTTATTGGCCTTGGTGCTGCAGCACTAAACAGTTTAGTGCATTGCCCCACATGTGCATCAGACTGAGATCTCCTGAAACTGCCTTCTGTTCCCAGCACTCCATCGTTTCCAGCCTAGTTATCCAGCCCACAAATGCAGCAGGATTTCAGCAAAATGAGCACGGCAATTTAAGAGCTCCTTTAGATGCTGGCTGCAGCAGGGCTGTTAAAAAAGCTGTGTGCTGGATCTATATTACACATAAATCACACCTTTCTCACTAATTTGACATTTCCAAAATGGTGGTTTTCCCCCAATAATGTTTGAAAAAATGCTAGACTGTTCCTGGGCAAATGATGTATGTGCATCTTAAGGGTGGGGAGGGGATGGAGGTGGTGTGGACATTCACTCTGTCTAAATTTAGATGTCTAATTCAATTAAGGCTAGCCTGACTATGTAACCTTCCAATGAGGTTACTCAGAGCTCCTAAACTGGAAGCCTGCTTCTTGCCATGAGCTGTGGAGATGCACAGGCTCATATGCCTGGAGTCAGACACTGTTTTTACACCCTAGACATGTTAGTTCATTCGATTTTCTCTTCACTGTGTCATATTGAAATACGCCCTTCTTATTTTGTCTCAAAAAAGGCTTTATTGGCTTAGCCTTATGCCCTGCTTTAACCTCTCCTCCCCATTTGTTATTTGTGAAGAGTCAGCCCTGATTAAAACCAGCCCCATCTTTTATAATTTGTGATTGCTGTTGCATCCTCTCCATGGATTTCTTCCACAGCATTCAGAGTTTCCCCAGCCCTGCACATAGGAAGCCAGCACGCAAAGAGGGCCAGGGAACAAGATTTCCTCTGTAGCTTTTCTTTAGTTTCCCTCTGACTGGCTTCCAGGACATTTTATGTGGCCTATTTTTTAATATTTAAAAAATATTTGGTGCCTTGATTGTTTCTTCAGGGTGCCAGGCCACCCATCAATACACTCCTTAACTCTCTGTGGTCTTGTAGCACTCTTAGGCATGTTAGCAGAAGTGTCTTTGTCCTTCACTTTTCCTCATCTCCAGTGTGAAACGTTTGTGGATGAACTGACATTTAATTGACTAGTTTTCTCTATTATTTCAGTCAGAGAAAGCATATACTCACATTCCAAGCACTGTGATGCCGAAGATCAAAACGACCAAAACCAAAGTGCATTTCCAGCTGCTCAGCTTTTTAGCAGTAACTATAAAAAGCCAACGCTCTTTGGAGGACCCACCACTTTTGAGGAGCCAAGAGTGCAGTGGAGGAGCCACAGCCACCAGCCCAGAGCTGCCCTTCCCTTGGCAGCAGGCTATGGGAACCCACCTCAACCTCAGCACAGGAACTACATTACACCGTGCCGACCAACTCATTATTTCCAATTCACTTCACATTTTTCTGGTCTTTTGAACCAGCATGTGAAAGGGCCATAGGTTTGTCAGTTATAGAAATAACGAAAAGCCTTCCTCTTGACTCTGGTGTTCATTGCACTGAGAAAGTTTTCTTTTTTCAACTGTGGCAATCTTCCATGAGTCTAAAGAGGCAAGAGTCGTATACTGGGCATAGTGTACCAGCAAGAGTTTCCTGATGCTCTGAGCAATTCCTTTTAAAATTATGCATAGGAAACCCAGGCTGTAACCCTAAGTCATGCCAAAACAATCTCCCCCTTCTAGATTTATAAAGTTTGCCCAGCTTTCTACCACTGCCACCCAGGTGGTACTTCATCCTACTACAGAGAAACACCTATAATTTTATTTCTTTGAAAAACATGTGAAAGTTTTGGCTCAAAGGCTGGGTGGGAAAAAAGTACATTTCTTAGCGGTTTATTGCCCTTAGGAAAACATACTTCAGTTATGAAGTATTCCCCCCTGAAAACTTACTTGACATTTGGTCGAGAAAATAGTAACATTTCTAAAAAGTTAGCCAAACTACTTAATATCATAGCTGTAAAGCAAAGACCTATAGAAATGTCAGTGTGTGGATGAGGCTGGTGACCTTGATTGCTTTTACTCCACCTTTATGGGCACGCAGTTCAGCTGAAGGAGCGACCCTGTGAAGACTGATGCACCGCAGCAGCAGCTGCTCCCATAAGAGTAGCCCCACATACGCTTCCTGCAACATTGCTGCTGTTTCCAAGGGGCTGCTTCACAGCTGGACAGTGGAAGAAAGAGAAGTCTGGGTATCCTGGTGGAGCTCCTAAGGGTTGGGTGAGGTCCCTGGAGGGTCATGCAGGTTTTCAAACCCATTTCAGTGGGCAGAGCTGAATGCAGAGCATTCCTTGGGATCTTCAAGCTAGATCTTCCATCCTTCCATTTTCAGGTTCCCAGACATGTGCAATAAGCAGCACAAGAATGGCAACGAGGACACACTTCTGTCAGCAGCCACTTGTCTTTTAAACAAATAAGCCTAGCTTAGCTCAAATGGTTTAATTAACCGTTTGTCTGATTGTCCATCTGTCATCTGCCTCTTCAGCTTGAGGGAAATTCAGGCTCTGTTGCAATCAGAGGAAGTTTTGACATTCATGTCCGTAGGACCAGAATTGCACTCCTTACCCCTCTGCCTTTGTCTCAGAGCCCAGACACAGCACAAAGCCCAGCCCTGCCTTGGCTGCTCCCATCCTACATCTGCCTGATCCCCATCCCATACCACCATATGCAGACAGGCTCGGCCATCGCTCGCATCTTCCAGAAGCAAGAGAGTTAAACACTGCCTCCGCATAAATCTGAACTTCAGGAAAGTTCAGACCCATGCTGGGATGTGAACTTTATGTCTCAAGTCCATTTCTAGTTTTGCTGTAAACAATTTCAGAAAGTGATTAGATTTTAGGGGAAACTTGTAATAGAGCTGTAATAAGATATGATGTAATAGGTAATAATAATATATAGCAGCTGTTAAGTAAAACTTTTTCTGCATCTATCCCAGAAGAATACAGGGAGTCAGCTGCAACTTCATATTTTGTAAGAGGGAATATTAAACACTTGGACCATGATGCAATGACGTTATTGCAAACGCTAACAGGAAAGCCCAAGGTGTGAGAGTTAAGACCAGCAGAAGATGCATGCAAACAGCTGCTCTGACGTAAATTCCCTCAAGTTTGGTTCATTTTCTTTTATGTAACTGCAAGTTAATAAACTGAAACGGAAGATGCTGCCTTTGTTGGGCTTTGGGCTGCTGAGAACAGAGATTTCTGCTCTTGCTTTCAATGAGGGCCTGAGTGAACCCACATAGCTCACCTAACAAGATTAATGTGAGGTGTCAGCCTGAGGCAGAATCACTCTGCTTTCAGCCACACTCCATCCTCAGCTCGTGTCTGTGAGAGAAAAGAAATATAAAGTCAACAGGAGTTAGGACTGGAACATCAACTTCAAAACGGAATTTCCTGGCGTTTTTAGGAGCATGCCATAACTTAAGTGTTAACTAATATTGCTCTGTGTATTTAATCTCTATGTGTTGAAGGAAAAAGATCTTTCATGGAAAGACTAGAACAGATAAACCTATATTTAGCCTTCTATAAACACTTCCTAGAGTTGCATTTCTTAAATTCAGAGGCCAAGCATTGCACACATAAAGTGTATGAACACAAGCACAGTTATATTTGACTCAAAAAAAGAAAAAAGCATTTCTGTATATGGTGGAACCCATTATAAATTAGACCATATTTTAAAATAAAACTTGTCATTGCTGACCATAACAAGGAATAATCTATCTGGGGAGAAAAGAAAGCCCAGTTTTGTGGTTGTTAACCAGGCAAAAGGTTTCCAGAATGCAGTTACAAGTAGCAGCATCACATATCCAGAGAGGCTGATTCTGCTGCAGGAAGATCTTCTTCACCTGCCCCAGGCTGTGCCAAAATCCTGCTGGCCCTGGGCTCTGCCAGCCCATTTCTGACATCAGTTATGCTCTCCTCTTAACTCGTTTGGCTCCTACAGCTCAGGACAGAGCTCTGGGTCCCATCCTTCCTGCTGACAATAGGAGAAATGGGGTCCTCTGGATGAGACAAGGTCCCAGCCTCAGACCCCAGTTCAGCATCTGCAGCCACGGTGAAACAGTGGGGCTTTTCCTCCTAGACTGAGGGACACACCGAGGTACTCATGCTGTCAGTGTTAGAGAAGAGAAACAGAGCTGAGTGTTCTGTTACACTGGCGTTCAGCTGTACTTGGGAACAACCATTACGTGAGAGGCACTGCCTACTGCCTGCTCTAAGTAATCCAGGCCTGATCCAAAGCCCCAAACCAGCTGCACTGCCAACAAAAGCATGTTAAATAACTTACCAGAAAGTACATTAAAACAGTCTCCCGCCCTTGGTGTTATTTTGGTATTTTGCTGCCTGTGCAATGTTACCACATTGTGCTCACTGCTCAACTGTATTTTTAGCACTCATCTGCTCACCTGGATCTCAGAACCCCATTCACTTTTAAAGATGTCCTTAATTCAAGTTTGGGTTTTGATTTTCTGTAGATTTTGCACTAAAACTGAAGAGAATTTTCCACAAGATTTGCAATCTTTTATCCTACCTTCAGATATCTTAAGGTCATTGTGTCGCGTTACAGTGCCAACTTATGGGGGGAAGAACAGGTATTGGGAAGCTGCTAATGAATCCAGAGGAATTTGAGAGTGATTAACTTCAAACAAAGAAGCTAGACTGTTTTAATGATGAGATTGTTATCTGAGTTGAATGCATTTAAATGTGTATTTTACAGTTCGTTGGTCAAGTCACAGAAGTGCTGTAAACCTTAAAATTAAAAACGGAGGTTAATAGGGCAGAAATCAGCCACGGGATTTGATGGGCCAGGAAACAGCAAGGCTTTACTCAGTTCAAGGTACTTGTGAGATAGAGGTCAGGGGGCCATGCCGTGTGCGGATGGCTTTTCAGCAGTTACCCTGTACTAGGAGGGAAGGAAGAAGGCACAGAACCTGGGCTGTCTCACAGACCTGAACGGCGATGCTGAGGGGTCCGTCCAGCAAAGGTCTGGTGTCACTTCCCAGAGACAGAACACTTGGTTTGCACTGACCTGCTGGCATTTCGTCCTTTGAAATCCGGAGCACTGGGGGCAGTGCAGGGAAAACTCAGCTCCAGTGCCTCCGTGTGTGCCTGGGCTGTCTCGGAGCTTTTGCTAAGCACTTTTCCCATCCGCAGCAGCGCGGCTGCATTTCCCCTTTTGTACCAGGGAATGTTGTTCTTCTGTGATTGTTGTATTTATTTTACAAGTTGTGCTAGGAATGTTGTGTGGCACTCTCTTGGCTGCTCTTGCCTATGATTTACAGAAGTTATAAACATTCCAAAGTATACATGTAAGTTAAATGATACATTAATATTATGAAGTTACAATTCTGGTATAAATGTGTCATCGGTTTGAAAATTCAGTTTTTCCTTTGCCCAGCTTTGTGATTAGGCTGACTGGAATCCGCTCAGTGCAAAAGCACCGAAGACATGAATTCAGTGTGCATGTGTATCCCCAAAGCAAAATGCTGCAGAGACAAAAAGAGAAGGATATTCTGCCAAGCTGAAGTAGTTCAGAATATTTAACCGTTTACACGCATTTTATCATATTCTTCAATAAATAGAGGGAGGGAAAAAAGATAGTTCAATCTCATGCGAATGACAGGAAGACAAATTAGACTCTCAGTAATGCCCTTCGGAGTCTGGCTCTTCCCATTGGGCTCATGCCACTCTGCAGTGCCAGAAACCACAGAGCTCTCACTGCTTCAAGGGGTATGTCTTCATGGACAGCCCTTCCAGCCCAGGGCACACACTGCCATGCCTCCGAGTTGGTCAGATCCAAGCCAGCTCCACAAGCCAGTGCCTAGACATTGCTGGCCTGAGTGCAAAGTGCCCCGAGACACTTGGGTGGGCAGAGTGCCCCGCTTCTCCGTAGAGCAGGGCATTTCAGCACTGCTGCTTGCAGCACAGATGTAGTATTCGTCTTTCCTTCCCCTTTTATCCCTTATCCCATGGAAAGAAGCATTTACATCTGCTAGAAAAGCAGGTATAAGACTTATATTAATAAGAACTGTGATTTTCATAGGAGCCTGAGGAAGTTCATAGGTATCCAAGTCTGTACTTGCAAAATATCTGCCACAGCAGTAGTGAAATGTGGCAAAATCAGATGATTAGTTCAAGATCACTCAGGAAATTAATATCACTGGGGGGAATGAAATGTATAAGAAGATCTTCAGGAGATCTATTTATACCCAGACTCCAGCACCAACATACAGAAACTCAGCTGACAGGTATTCTGTAAAATATAGTCTTGCTATGCAAATAAGAGGAAAAATAATCACGTAATGAAGGCAATAGAATAAACTAAGTTTAAAGACATTCATCTGAATTTATCAAAGGAAAATGAAATTGTGGCAGTAAGACTTTACAGAATGAATCTCAAAGTCTGATGGAGATAGCTTCGTTTTGAAGGACAGGAAGTGACTGTGTTATCTCTACCCAGCTAGGCAGCATTAGTCTGTAGAACCCCAAGGGATGCTCATATTCAGAATAAAATTCATTAAGTGTTTAATAAAAGGAGATTCTAAGGTGACCTAATTCTTTGCACTCACACTGCATTTTCGTTTCAGCCCGATGAAGGTGACAAGTTCAGCCACTTCATTCAGGGTGGAATGTTCCCCAGTCCCTGAAAATGTTACTTGCATTGTCTTAATGATCTGTTCTTCATCTATCATTCCATAAGAAAGCTTTTAAAAAATTATTTCTTTTTTCTTTTTTTTCTATTTTCTGCAAAAAAAAAAAAAAAAGTTATAAGAAAGCAGCTCAGAATGCAGAAGGACAGCCCTCAAATAACATTCCTCCCTCCTGCTAGACACAGGGAGGCAGCTGGGGCAGCTATCAGATCAAACAAGCCTACCACCGAGCTGCTTCAGTTTTCATTGTTGCAATATGAACATATTTTATGATGTCTCATAACTCATGCATGAGATTCTGATAATGGTCACGTCAGCCCCCACATTTCACACTGCGTTTAAAAATACGACTTGTTTATACACCACATGGGCTGCAGCCTGCCATCAGATTTCCATTTGAAAACACTCAGGAGCAGCACGCAGCCTTAGTCTGTCTTACGAAACGCTCACTAACCGAACCAAAGTTGTCTCCTCACTGTAATTAATGTTTTTGAATTTCACATTCTTGTGTCTTTGAAGACAAACTGAGTTGAATCCATACACAGTGTAATCTCAGGAAACGTTTAAGACTTTTTGCACATCACTTCATCCCATATCCTCTGCAGACTGTGGGTGAACACCGTGGGTGGGTGGTGGCTACGTGGGGTAGAGCCATTGTGTGTCTATTAAGGGTAACAGTATCTCATTTTATTCTGTGTGTTTGGGGCATTTAACATTTCTTTTGCAGCCCCAGTCTCACAGCGAGTTGTGAGAGTATCTCTGCTCTCAGCAGCAAAAAGGAGCCTCGAGGCTCATCAACCTACATGCAAAAAATCTTCAGTGTCCAACTGGAGTCTTAAGGCAAATGGAATGAACCTGAAGCATGCGTGTAACAGTACAAACAGATAAAAATAAAACGGTGTAATGAGTTCTGAGCCAATTTCACAATTACGCTGCCTGAGTCACAAAACTAAATTGCTTGGAGTTGGCAGAAACGTGAACATTTATTTGAGTATATTCTGTCTATATTACATTACTATATTAGCTCCTTACATAGTAAAATAGAGCATGACTTAGCATTCAGCAGTAAATCCTTTTTTTGTGTCCCATGCTGCAGTAGCACAGTTTAAGCTAAAATCATTTTTGATAATGGCAATAAGCACAAGATATTTCCTGACTGTAAAAATGAGGTGGTGGTGATGATTTTGAAGATTCAAGCGGTGTTTTCCTGCAGTGTTTACATAGCTGCTGGGCAGTTGACAAGTAGTTTTGCAGAGAATAACGGTTGCAGTGTATCCTTGCAGGGCACAGGAAGACACACACAGCAACACACAGGATGGGGCTTCGAGCAGGCCAGCACAACTTGTTCAAACTGTGGAGGCTGCTGCCTTTGTTACTGATGCTGCGTGCGTTCAGGGCGTGCAGCTTCCTTCTGTGTCCCTGGCTTGCCTAGTCCATGCTGTGCTCAGTTCACGTCCAAAGCTCCTTTATCTCACGCACTGAGGCTTTGCTTCCCACCACACGATGTCTCTTCAATCTTTGTAAACCCAGTTCCTCGCCAGAACAAACTCAGTGCTGGAGTGCACTGGGGAGGGATGGCAGGGGCGAGCTGGGAGAGGCCGCACACGTCGGTTCTGCTCAGACGCTTCCTTTGGCGGGGCAGAGAAGGCAACGGAGAATTATTCAAAGCCCCTTGGAGGATTTTCCATTGATTATAGCACCAGCCTAACCTGTATTTGCAGGTTTAACACCACACAAAACCTCCTGAATGTGACCTAACCTTCAGCACTGAGATATCATCTACTGCGTGTGCTCCCAACAGACAGAAGCTTTTTGGGTGAGATTTCAGGCTGAGGGCAGGCTCTATGCAGACCTTAGTCTGTGTGCAGGAAACAACAGGCTTGCATGGAAAGTTTATTCCAAAAAATACTGTATACTGTATTTGGAAGCACAGGGGGGGTTATCTACACAAGCCAAGTGTTATGTTTTCCGATTGTCCAATAAAATAGATTTACATAGGAGCAAGGAAGAAGTAAGGCATTTTATAAGACTGTTTCCCAACCTCCATGAACTAAGGAATCTTGATTTAAAGCTGCTCGGTGCCCAGCAAGAGGAAATAGTTTAGACTATATATGAGAAGAGAATAATGGCTCCATCAGGTAGCCTGTCAGCTTGGGAAAATAAAGCCAGGTTCATGTGTAGGAAAGCAGGGTGAATGATCTGCTCTCCCAGGAAAGGGCTTCAGTGAGGCATTTAATGAGACTAGAACAGACTTACTGTTCTGTGGGACTTGTGCAGCTGTTCCCATGAGCCCCTTTGAAAATTGCTGTCTGAATAGGTACAATGAGAAACATGAAGTCTGTACTTACAGGGGAAAAGCTGAGTCTCACAGCATTTACAAGAACAGTCCAAGGTTTTCAGAGCCACAAGCTGAATCTGTGTTCCTTAAAATCTGGCACCTTACCTCCAGGATCATCTCCTCAGTCAGGAGAAGCAGCAGAAAATGTGCTGCTGGACTGTAGTGCTGTGCCCTGTGCAAAATCTGTTTTCAGGGTGTCTCTTTCCTACTTCATTTCAGGCAAAACTCCACATTTCCAAAAGACTTTGATGCAGAACAAGCTTTTACAGACCTCAAGGCCAAGGTCGATTGACAGTCAGGGATTATCCATGGGAAATTAGCAAATGAGACACACGCAGAATGAATTCTGCATTTAGAATTGCCTCCAACTGGCCAGTGCCTAACTTAGTGGACAGCTTTATTGCATCTCCCAGGACTAAAACATCATTTTCTGACAACTAGTTCATGCTCCAAACTAAGCAGAAGCCCTTTTTGTGAGTCTGCTCTGATGCTGCCCAATGTGCCTGGATCTGTGAAAAATATCGAGAGGGAGCAGGAGGGATTTTTTGCTTTGCTGTGCTAGAGGAAGAAATAGGCCTTGAAGCAGCAGGAGCTGCCATGTGCTGAGGCATTACTTCAGATTCCTTAATTCTTCTGTCCAGATGCACATGCAGCTCCTATTAGCATCTGCTGGAGAGGAGCAAACTTCTTATGAAGTCAGTTTGGATAAACATATCTATTGACTTTAAAATATAATACTTCTGTTCAGAGAGAACAAATGGCATGAAGGGTGCGAGTTCTTTCCAGCAAAGCTCTGTATCTCGGAAAGCTATTTACATTGTCTTAACCTTGATTCACCTTTTTTCTCCACAGTATTTGTTTTCTTTGCATAATGTTCTTCTTTCCATTGGTCCTTATGCCGCAGTTTCGTAAAAGGATTAGTAAAAAAGCAAGTTTTATTGCCTGCAGTTTTGCTTTAACCTTTATGTCAGTTTTGTTTCCAATAATCTTTCTAACTTTCTGCATTCTTTCTTTTTCTTTTGTTTCTTTTTTCTTCTCATTTCATCTTCTTTTCTTAATGATTAAGAACAAACAGGGGAAGTCCTGGGGATGCCACAAAAATACTATAATGACTGATATATAGGCAGGGAGAGATAAAGACTCAGACACATTGCAACCAACAGCAACCATATAGGATAACAAACTTGTTCAGTTGAAATGATTGCTGTTAAATCCTGGAAGTATTTTTAGAAATAACTCTTCAGAGCTGAAACCAACCTTCAAACACTCCAGATTAACAGGAGTCTAGAGAAGGCTAACCTCCCACACTGACATGTGGGGCATTCAGACCAGCACAGGCTGGCAACTGCACAGGGACTAGGATAGGTTTTATCAGTAATGAGCATCCTGAAATGAAGATGTCTGTGTGAATGTAAAACTTCTTTAAAGATCTTGGCCCAACCCAGAAAGAAAAAGATTCTCCAAGGTACGGTTATTTCTCCAGGCTGTACTGGACAGTTGCCAGCTTTCTTCACAAAACTGCTGTTTTCCTCATTCTGTAATTGAGGTGGGCTGAGAGCCACTGCACAGAAAAGAACTGGCACATCCTGAGCTCCATCCGCCCGCCCCAACAGCCGTCGTTAGGATGAGCTGGCAGGTGCAGTCACTGTCTCCTTGCAAAAATGCCGTGTGACCTCTCTTTGCTCCTTCGAGCTCAGTGCCCTTTCTCAGTCAAATTTTCCAGTGCTATGAATGGCAGCCTCTAGTTGTTCAGGTGCCTTTTTGTATGAAAGCCTGAAATTTTGCTCTGCCAGCATGAGAAAATTGATTATTTATCCTTCCACAGCTGAGCTTGATCCTGCCTTATGTCATGAGCACCATCAAACCCGTGGGAGCCAGAGCCAGGTCACTGGGAAGTCTTCAATGAATTGGGGTTTTGTGTTACTAAAACATGTCAGGCAATTAAAAATGAAGGGTTTTGTGCAAATGTATTGTTTTTTACCAAATTTAACTCAAGACAAAGTGGAAAGCTGCTGAGAAAAGAAGCAAAGGGGGAGTGTAGCCCTTTCTGTCTCCCATGCTCTGCTCACCCAGGACAATATCTGGTGTCCAGGGCCATCAGCTGCACTATGGGGAGTTATTTTCAAGTCCTTTTTTTGAAATGGTATAAAATCTTTCACATGATACCTCAACCAATCTGTCACATGATACCTTAACCAAT
Source organism: Cyrtonyx montezumae (assembly GCF_038088225.1). Lineage (NCBI taxonomy): Eukaryota > Metazoa > Chordata > Aves > Galliformes > Odontophoridae > Cyrtonyx > Cyrtonyx montezumae. Next base: position 11,450,988 of record NW_027072100.1, on the reverse strand, counting down.
CCTTTCCACCCTGTGAGAGACAGATGCTATAAACCACAGCCTCAGGCATTCATTCTGAATAAGAAAATACTGCTCGTACTTTTTCTGAGGTTTTGATTTCCTTCTTTTAAGGAAGAAAGATAATGTTGACACCTGTAGATTTCACGACACATAACTTGGTGTTTTGCTTATCCCTGGTGCTGGTCCATGTGGAGTGACAGGAGTGAACCTTTGCCTCCAGCCTCTCTATGACCCAGCTCCAGAGAGTATGGCCACTGCTACCTGCCTGTGAAGCAGCCAGCAAAAAGGCTTGTGAGACCCAAGTCTTTCCCCTCAGTTTGCCAGGCAGTGTGGCTCATTTGTACATGATGAAGAAAGTTTGACACCTTTTGGTTTCTTGAAGAGTGTATGTTAGAGCAATGGGCGAGGAAAGGTGAGGCAGGAAATCTGGCTCCCTTTAAAGGTGCTTTGATAATCTCCTGCGTGAAAAGCGAAAGCCCTCAGGTTTCTCACATTGTAACATGGAGCATGCACTGCTCGAGACCTACATTTATAGCTCAGTTACTAGGAGTGAAATGTTTTACATGTCTCTGGGGACATGTGAAAGGAGAGCTGCCCCCAGTGTGCTACTAGAAGCCATGCCAGAAGTTCAAATAAATTTTTTCCAAGATTTTATGATCTGATGCTTGGATTACATTTGTTTAGCTGTAGAGGTGTGAGGTCTGAACAATTTGTCAAAGGAAAGAATAGCCCCAGCTCCAGACATGTGTGCATTTGGAGATCAGCTTCAATAGTGACACTCTGGAGATCCTTGAGGAGAGATGAAGTCAACTGATGCCTTGCACAGGAGAGAAGAGGGACACATACAGTGACAGAGACCCTGGAGAATATGTTGTAAACCACCTTCCCTTCTCTCCAAGCAGGCTGCCCAAGCAGACATGAACTGAACCAGAAGTGAAGGTGTACATGGTGCTTGCCCCATTGCACAAGCAATGCGGGGAAACTGGGGACATTTCTGACATTTCAGAGCTGCCATCTCCATCTGCTCTGGAAGAAATGCCACTGGACTGATGCAGAAGAGCAGAAATGGCAGCCTGGTTGAGTCCATGAGAATCCCTGTCAGAACCTCTCCTTCACTCCAGGGCCTCCTATCCCCAAACAATCTGTTTGTCTCACCTATAACTCCCAAACAGTTTTTTTCTTCCCCAGCTCCCACCATCTTCCCCTCATCAGCCTTCTCAGTACAGGTCCTTCTGCCCACCCACAACACTTCTCATCCTGTCCCAACTCTCTGTCACCTCCCACCTCCATCAGCCATTTGCATCCACTAACATCCTGCATCTGTCCACTGAAGCAAACCAAATCCACACCTACACATGCACATATTTTGGGAGCTGAGGGAACCTTGATGTGGGCACTCACCAAAATTCTAGTGGAAAATGACTTGAGGGCAGAAAAAGACAAATGTAAGAAGAAGATGGTCATATGGTAGCCCTAATAAAGGGTGATAAAGTCTACTGAAGTTGTTGGAAAGACTCCCACTTAATTAACTGAGGTTTGGACCAGACTCCAAAGCAGATCACTTTCCAAAGCTGAGATAAGTTCCTGGCATCTATTTCCAGCTCTTGCTCTCAGAGTGCTCGACAAGGCCCATCTTTCTGCTTTTATTAATATTAGAGAGTCACTCATTTGTAATTCTTCTGGGACTGGAGCTCGCTTCCCGTGTCAGGATGCAGATCATTTATAAGGCAGTAAGGGGCTGAATTAACATTATAACATAGAAGATGTTCACATTTGTTTCTCAATATACTTTTTATCATCAGTAAACAGCAGAAAATCTGACTTTGCTGACCTTTGCTTTCACACTGGCCATAAAACCCAACATTTATTTAATATATTGTGGTGTCAGGATCAGAATGTAACGCTGAAGAGAGAAGGAGCTGTAGGTGCTCAGTATTTCTGAAAACACTACTCTTGAAAACATATTTACATTTTTTTTTAATTGTTACAAGTTCCAACAGTATATTTTTACTTTATCTGAAGGAATTTCCCCCTGACACCATCCACCCAAATGCCTCAGTTCCTTTGTTTTCATTTGAAGAACAACAAAACATATAGTTACCAAGCACATGACAAGACTTCATGATGGATTAACTGCACTGTACAGTCCAAAAGTAGGCTTGCAGATGAAAAGCAAATGTGAAAAGGCATTCAGTCAGTGAACACAACATTTTCACTCTAATTGTGCTGTCACAGTTAGTCTATGCCTTATCTATTGGAAGGAGTAACAAATGTTCATCTTTTATCTATTGAAATATATTTTGATGACTTGTCTTCTCTAAAAAAAACCCACATATACTAGGAAGGAAAATGTCAAATCAATCTTTCATGGAAGGCAGTTTTAATGAATTAATCTAGTTATCCACAGCAGTTTGGACAGGGATGGTTCACAGCATTTGGACTATTGTTTGGTTTGTATTTTAGTAGTCTTTAATTTCTAGGTAACAGATTTGATTCTACAGTACTCTACAGTTATGATCTACTCGGAGTTAATGGCAAGGAGGAAAGTCAAATTGCAGCTGATGCTTTCACAATGAAATAGTTCTGGAGGGTCAAGAACTCAGTGGATCAGACCTACAGCACAACTCTGACAAGCATCCCCTGAGCTGGGGGAGCAGAGCCTAGTGTTGATCCCACCTCAGCCCTTGGGGCCCATTGCTCATGACCTATTTCCCTGGAAATAAAAGAGCAAGATTTGGGATGCCTACATCTGAAAGAAAAAATGAAGGAATGTGACTTTCAAAAAGTGGTCAGCACTCACATCTAAAAATAGAGGCACTGGAAATCACTGGTGACTTTTGACAGCCTTGGCCAAAATCAACTATTTTTAGCCCATCTGTTCCCTCTGAGCTCAGTTCTCTCAAGAAGAATGTGTATTTTGGGGGAAGGGGAGGAGGCAGAGGTTCTTGTCACGGAATGAATTAGTCACCAGTAGTCTACGTTGAAACACTTTCATATCAAAAGTGCTAAAAAATGACAGAACCACTTAATTTCTTTAAATGCAAGTGAGAATGTTGCCAAGTTTTGTGAGCAATTAAACTTAATGCAGGATAAGATGGCAGGGATGAAGGATAATTGTATGCTCTCAGAAGCCTGGTCTTTTTATAAATGAAATGGCCTTAGGGAGTTTTCCGGCAACATTTTGGGCTCAGCCTTTTCATTCCAACAAAGCCAATTGCCAGTAGTGGCTCTGCAATGGGTATATGTGACATGATTTCTAATGAATTCCCTGTTAGACTCTCATTCAGTTGCCCATCAAACCTGAAAATAGTTGGGCTTTTCCTTTGTTGTTTTGTGCAATTAACTCCTGCATAATATGTTAATATTCCTGCATACCTGTACCTTTAGTAAGCAAACAATTCACTATAATGGACAGTAACAAATTTATCTGAAAAACGAACACGAAACTGCTGAGGAAATGGTATCACAGATGTACCAATAACACCAATGAGAGAGCTAATTACAGTTCTTGCTAGTGAGCCCAGACCTAAGAAGTGTCTGTTAGTTCTTAACAGATGCTCAGTGCCACCACTGACTTTGCTGAACATTGAGACTCAATTCATTCTTGCTGGAGGGATGCAGGCTTGGATACTAATTTGCCCTTGCAAAGTTGTTACAGGGCATATAACAGTGAGTTTGTGCAGGCACCATCCTATAGCCGTATCTGAAAGAAATCTTTAGCAAAATTAGAGACTTGTGGCAGAAGGACTGTCCTTCAAACTTTGAGCACATTGACTCATTTTCTTTTGAAGCTATTTTTGGATGCTATGTGAATTTATTCCCTTATCAGTGTTCAGATAAGTTTAACAGATATATTTGTGAAAAATTTTCCAGTTTTCAGAAACGCTGTAAATCCTTTGCTAATGATTCTCCCAGCTCAGTTAAGAAATTGGAGGAGGTGATAGAATATTCTTTATGTGATCCTCATTATTGTCGTGTTTGAAAAGTTTCACTTAGCCAGGCATGTACCAGAAATTATATCAATGTGATTTAAATTACACAGTCAAAATATCACACAGTCAAGCTGAACAAGTTCACAAGTGTAGCAGAAATGCTGAGTCCCAGCCTGGAGCAGAGATGGAGCACAGGTGGGGGAAGCCAGGGCCAACCCAGAGAGCTCAGCTGCATGCAGTGTACCTGAGTGACCAAAAGGGCTGGAGCCAGGATCCACCCCTTCCCAGCCCTCATTTAAGGGTTGGCAAGACAGGTGAAAATCTCACTGGAGATCCCTGTATACCTGAGGTCTTCTGAAGACAGCTGTTGTCTTTCCTTTGTTTCTGTGGCTGTTGCATTTGAGCGATTCCTCTCTTGTTGCAGCCTGGGACCTTCTGCTTTGCTGTTACTGCTGTGCTTTCTACTGCACTACAGTGAGTATCTCAGCACTGGAAATTTTAGGAGATGGGTTCTGATAAAAGTTGTGAATTATTCAAACATCATAAGAATTAAGGTTTAACGAACTAGAAGTGGAGGAATCCCTTGGATCACTCATTTCAAGTTTGCTATTTCCTTTCACAGCTCCCAGTCTGATAGGTTGCCAAACACAACCTTAGCCCAGACAACAGATAGTTGGCTCCAACAGAAGGAGGGGGTATTTATAAGCAACTTATCTAACAGTGTGAAAAAACGACTTCTATTTTTTCTTTATTTCCATTTTCAAATCTAATAAATCTATTTTGTGATATTTTGGCAACATTCTTTCCATGTAAAACATTTTATTTGCAACTAGCTTCAAAACTATTTCTTCAGTACATTCCAACTAGCTGCAAGAATGATAATCTTCCAGGCGTTTTTCTTTTTATGGTTTCATTATTTTTAGTTGAATTGCTGGTCTAGTTCTTGGGAGCCTGTTGGATCCTGATGATGCTTGCATTTGCTGTTGGGAATATGGCGCAAGCAGCACTGAACTGGATGACATTTACAAAGGCTCTAATAGCTTTGCTGCTGGCGAAGAGCTGAGAATGTCATTTTCCCAACCCCACCTTACAGACTTCAGGACCTAACAAGCTCTGGAACAAATGTTGCATTTCAGTTTTGTAGAAGGTGATTTTTATCTATTGCTGGAAACCCCTCCAGCACTTCAGGAAAAAAAAAAAATATATATATATAATGTCTGGCTATCTAATAGCTGTGTTTGTTTGCTGGATGTGTATCAGTATTACTGGTTCAGTGGTGCTATCCATAGCATAACTGTACTCCTCCTGCATTGCCATGTAACTGGCAAAGCCTTATTTCCAGCTGCTAGGACTTGTAACATTGTGTGAGCCAGGTCAGGGTACAGCTGTGCTGCACCAGGGGGATGCTCAATCCAGCCAGGATATCGTTCTTTCCATATGAGCAGCAAGTGGATCTGTGCACAATGACCTTGTGACCAGGGTTAGTGCACTGTAACATGGGTGACTGGTGCAGACGTTCATGGGAATCACTTTTTTAACGATTAAAAACATTGTCATTTTCTACAAGGAAACATTTGAACTGAAGTTGCATCCTGGAAACTTCCTACTTTTTTTTTTTTGTTTTTTGGTATAATATTCATTTTGTTAATTTCCTAACCTTGTCCCTGGAAGGAAGGCTCTGGATGTTGTTTAGCAGCTTCGGTTTCAGTCCTCAAGGGCTGTGTATTTTGGTAACTGATACAAAATAGAGTGATTGGTAAAGGATCATGCAGGAGCAAATGAGGTATATATTGATTGTGGTATGTGTATATAGTGACTTTTTTTAAGACTTTGATTAATAGTGCCACCTTTGAGAAAACAACACCAAACTATAGGTCTAAGTAGAGACCGGAGACTGTCAATTTCAAAGGAGCTAAGTGTAAAATGAAAGCAGTTTCCTGGGTCTGTGCTTAACATGCCATTAGTGCACTGCACCTGTGATTGCCTGATTGCTCTTCACTTATGATTCAGGTGGCTTTTATTACTTTTGGTGCTAATATCAGCAGCAACAATTTGATGTTTTAATACCAGAGCTCACGTCTCTCAGCCTAACCATGCATCTGTAGCTTGAAAGCTCCAGAGATAGATGTGTTTCTCACATGCGTAGATCAGCATGCAGCAAAGTGCATGAATCAGAAGTCTTTCTACTGATTGCCTGGAGGGGTCCTGCACCATTATACTGGCATAATTCACACCAGAAACCTGTTCCCTGAACCTTGAGAACAAATACTTTGGTTTCAGGAAAGAAAATAGATCCACAAGAAATGGTTTAGTATTGCTTAATGGTTTCCTGACAAATCCCTGTCTCTGCTCTGGAGCTGTGAAAACAAATGCAGAGGCTGCTCTTGTTTCAGCCTCGGGAGGAACCTGACAGGTGCAGTTAGTGAGCTGCTCGGGATGATAAAAGCCATGGGCTCAATACTATTACAGCAGGTATTGTGTGCAGCTTGGACTCTCAGCTCTGTTACGGGCTGCCTCTAAAACTGCCATAAAAGGTGAGGTGCTGCACTGTGTGCAGGGTGCTTGCGTGGGCTGAGCTCCCATGGAAATGTGGAGACAGGAAGGGAAGGCATGAGGTGCGAGCTCCTGAGATGATGACGGCACAGAACGTGAGGCGGTCAGAGCAGAGGGTGAGGAGAATGGTTCGCATAGGAAACCCGGACCTGGGGATTGGGTTTCCGTGCATTTTCTTCTTTGCAATGGTTTTATAGTTTGCTAGGACTCTCAAGACAAGTTCAGCCACGGGTCATTCACAGCCCAAAGTTTCTGCTCTCTTAACACCATATTCCACAGTAATTTCTGCCCCACACGGAGTCTTTGCTGTTTGAAGGCTGTGGGGATATTGGACAAAGTTTTATTGGTTCACTAAAAAATCCTACAGAACCAAACATTCTCAAACCAACAACCTTGAAAATCACTTGCTCTCCTGCTAGCACCAGCAGAAGGACAGAGGTAGCTGGGAGGGCCCAAAGGAACCTCCCATCCCTTCCTCTGCAGCCATCCAGCCCAGATTACTGCACCAAGCTCCTTCCTCACCACTGCCTGCTCTGCCCCCCCCAGGCAGCAGCCTGCAGCTGTGCCTCACCTCTGGGAAGCTTTCTCTGTTGTCTTGCCTACAACTCTCTAGCTGTAGTTTAAGCCCTTTGCTTTTTGCCCAATCCTCTCAGGCACAGAGGAAGGCTTTATACGAAAATACTTCATAAATCGATAGAAGGCAAGATGGAGCCACTCTGCTTCCATAGTTACTTATTTATGTTTAGCCAGAAATTTAGAGGATTTATTAGCTTCCTCGGTGTGGTTTGAGTAAACCACACAGAAGAGCAATAACTTTCTACAGAGTGCTTCAGGGAAAAAGCAGTTTCATGCAATATAAAGTGGTGACTTCAGGACACCTGCTGAACCTGGATGTTTTGCCATTGCATGCAGCAGCGGCTGGATTTCTTTCAGAGACTGGCAGATTTCATCTTCACGTCTTTGTCAGCATCCATCACTCATCCGTCCTGACAGTGTGTCAGTGTTTCCCAGTGGGGTGCATGAAACAGTTTGGAAGCCTCCAGTAGATTTTGCTGAGCTATGGACTCTTCACCTCCCTTAAGGGAAAAGATCTTAAAGCAAAGTTATATCATGCTTGTTTGATTTGCCTGGTCTCTACTTCAAGGAGAGAAGAGTAATTCTCTCACAATGTAAGCATGAGTTTGAAGGAAGAAAGAAATACAGATTCTGGAAGAGGTGGAGATCTGTGTAGAGCACTGACAGCCTCAGCCCCATCCAGCTGTGACCCCAGGCACAGACCAAAAGTCAGTTTGTCACAAAGGTTTATTCGTGTCAGATAGTTCTAGCTCCCAGCAGGAATGATGGGACCGGTACCGAGCAGAGGAGGGTTCCTTCAGCTGAACTTATCACACAAAGGTTTCTGAAAGTTCACTTTTCAGAGTCCCAATGAATTTTACAGCTTACTTGAAGGGAAAGGGCTGAAACATCCAATATATCTCCCATAGGCTGACAACCCAGTAAACAATCCTGCAGGATAACCGTGATCCTTAGAACAATGGAAACATTTTAGTTAGAAACTGTAGAAGTTACAAGGCAGAGATTTATGTGCTGTGGGGTAAATAAATATTCAGTTCCCATTAATGTTAATGGGAGTTAAGTGGCTAATTCCCCACACATTATGCTGAAGATTTACTTCTCTGTGTTTTATAGAATAAATGAATTTACAGTCTTTCTGGAGGTTAGACCTGAGAAAAACAAAGAGCTCAGAGTTTACTCCATTTTTATGAGGTCATTTTTTTTAAGGGAGGTTTATTCCCTGAACAGAAGGAAAGGTTAGGAGAGCACTGAGTCAGAGCAATCCCCCCCACGGGATGCCAGCGAGATTTGTGGCAGGCATTTCATCCAACTCACAGACAGGGAGACACAAAAAGATCCACATAAAATGTCTTAATAACAGAAGCAGGAAATTGGTAACAATAATAAAGGGTGACATTTATACAGAGCCCTTCATTCACACATCTACGGGCCGGGTTCTGCAGTCAGAGGCACTCACAAAATATTCTTGAAAACCACTTGTGATTTCACACAAAAAAGGCAAAATGAATCAAGTAGACTGACTTCAGACTTACCAAAACACAGCCAATGTGGGGGTAGCTGTTTAATGCCTCTGAAAGGTGGTTAAGCACGCTTCCACTCAAAATTAGACTAGTATTCTCATTAACTTCAACAGACTTTTTGTGGATTATACTCAGAAATAACCCTATGTACTTTAGTGAAGCTAATACCTTTGCCAGCACTTAGCAGTCATATCCTGAATCTGCATACAAAAATCCCACTGAATTTGCTCTTTTTCCCATGCTCCTGTCTCTAAGGTGACCCCAAACATTTTCACTGATGGTTAAAAACATTTAGTATCAGCTTTATCACAAGTTAGAAGTCATAAGAATCCTTTGCACATGATGCAAACAGTATGCCACAGCCTCTGCGTTTGGAAAAGACCAAACATTAGGTCCTTACGACTCTCTTCCTCTGCTAAGGATTCATTTATGCTGAAATTGAGGTTAGAGATGATGTATGAGATAACTACATTTTTTTTCACTCTGACTCCAGCTTCAAAGAAGGGAAGAGAATATTTCATAGCATTGCTTTCAATGGGGCACAGCGATCTACAACAGATAAGGTCTTCTTTCCTTATTCAAATGTTAAGCTTTCCCAGGCAAATGTTTTCCCCTAGCTGGTCATTCATTCACCCATAGCTCTATGCAGGAAAGTCCTTTGCAAGGGCAAGGTCACTCACCATTTCACTGTGACCTGATATTGCTTTTGTGGTGCTTATATTGTTGTTGTTTTTTTTTTTCCTTTCTGGCAACAAAACAGCCTCTCAAGACTTTTCACAGTAACTGTACACTAGTGCATCCTTTATTAGGGCTGATCTCCCTTGAATCGCTTTATGTTTGTCAGAGCCAGCAGCTGGGTTGATGCTGTAGGATCAAGGGGAGTGGGCACCCATGCCCCTGTTCCTGTATTACCATAGTGCCAGCCCCAGGTCACAGCTCTTTTCTGAATTCCTTACCTCTCCCAGCCTTGTTTAAAAGACAACTTTTCCCTGGGCTTACCTGGAAATTGCAGTGAGAAGCACACATAACGAAGCTGTGTTCCAGGTGTGTTTTGATGGCCTGGCACAAACACAGAGCACACATCCAGCTCCTGGAGAGTTCAGGGCTGAGATGCTGGAAAAGGGATAGCACGTGGATGGAGACAGGTGGTACCAAGAAGCACTGATGGGTAACCTTGGCTGATCAGCAAATGGGGACACAAGCTGTAAATTCATCTTCCCTCCTGGGCTACAAGTGCCCAGAAGAGGATAACAACTGGAAAGGAACTGCAGCACAACCATGCAAAGGGACCAGCAAAACAAGAGGTGCTGATGCCTTGTGTGCAGCAATGTAAATATATCCCACATCCAGAACAGATCAAATCCATGCTGAACTTCCCACAGGAGAGCAGATCTCGAGGGACAGAGGTGGCAAAAGGAAGGCAGGACTGGAATGTGATTCCCTTGCATATCTGAAATGTTATTTACTATTTAGTAAACCCATGTTATAGCAAATCTGCAATTTATTTTCAAACAACTCTATCGACACCCACTGTATATCAATCATTATCTGATTATTAAAGTGTTCACAGTGATTTCCGGGCAGTTTAAGAAGCTGACAAAGAATTCAGTGAGGCAAAGGTTTGAGCATTATTGCTGCTTTTCACAGAAAAGATGAAAAACAAATAACAGAGAAGAAAAAATATGGACTTCAAAAGCCCGTGCTGGTATATTAGACCCCAGATCTTTAAAAAAAAATAAAATAAAAAATAAACCTTTGGGGCATTATACAGTTCAGGTAACTTGTTCCAAACCTCCTGCCAGTGGATCCTAAGACTCCATTGCCTCTCTGGGCTTTTTATTACTTCATGAAGAAGAGCAATAAATAAATATCATGTCATTACTGGAAAGGCACCTACAGGATATAGAACAAATATTAATTGTGTTCAAAGAAATCTGGTCAGGTAGCATGTGAGCATCCTAGAGGGATGATGGACAGGTAGCAAAAGAAATCTCTCCATTTAAAAGAGATAACTGGCTCAACCCATTTGTTTTTGCTGGCTCCATGTGAATAGAATTGTGCCTGCACAGATTACTTTTACATTCTCTTCTTCTCCCTGGGGAGAATACCTTGTCTTTTAAGGCCACTCAGTTGTGTTGATAATTTTTATTCTTTACACTAGGCTGTCAGCCAAGGCAAATGTTTGTGTTGTTTTAAAAACTTGAAGTGTATCACTGTGGGAAATTTAAAATATACAGATAACTTCAGAAAGCATTTTTGAAAAAAAATTGTGATAATATCCCATGCTATTTCACTTTTCTTCTATTGCTTTTCCACAGAGCAGTGTTAATGCTGTCACAGACTGTTTTCCTGTCCTCCTCCCTTCTCATTCCAAGTGTATGAAAATACTGATATGATACTAATTGGACTGAACCATCATCGTTTCTGCAGTGACAAAAGTTAGAAAGCAAGAAGCTAAAATAAAACATCATATTTATCTTTGAAGGAATGTTTAAAATGTGTAGCTGAAATAAGAAAAACACTTTGATGTGTGTGTATATTAAATATTAGCACTAAACAGGACTCAAAGCGGTAACAGAAGTACATGCAAAGTTTAATTGAAAATGACAAAATTAAATAAGACACAGCCCCTGCATTCACATGGAGAACATTTGTCTCAGTCAAACGCTACCAGTGCTGCATACCAGCCCTGAGCTGTGTGCTGCAGAGCACGGAGGGACTGGAATCAAAGAGATTAGAAGTTTGGCTGGGGAAGCCTGCCTCAGACTCTAAGTGAAACAAAGTCAGGGGGCTGAAAATATTCAAGGGCTGCTAGGCACCAACTGAGAGAGCCAGGGGAAGGAAGAGGAGGGTGTCCAGGGGCTCTGCAGATCCATGCACCCTCCAGCAGCACCCCAACCCCAAGAGGATCCGAGGACGAGCTGCGCTGTGGGGTCCATTCATCAAGTGGCTGTCAAGTCCCCTGGATGTCCTCAAGCTTACAGTGCTCTTGGCATAAGCTCCATGGACCCAAATCTATCTACCAGCTTGTTCTCATGAGTCACCATAACCTCAGACCTGCCTTCCTCTTCCAAGACACACACACACAGGCACAAGTCCCCACAGGTTTGTTGTTTTAGGAGCAGATGACATTAAAGCAGTACTGAGTTGTATAATGTATCTTTAATAAGCATGTGCTTTCTATTTGTCACTGCTTAAACTATGATTTTATACACAGCCCAGGAGCCCTGCTGAAATCTGCAAAATATTAACTGCAGAAAAGATGAAGGGAGTTCAAACGCTCCCCAGGATGGAGAGAAAAGCTGCTGGGGTGACCAGGCTGGGAAGAAGTCATTTTGATGGAATTGAAGGAAATAGTAATCAGGGTTGTAGTGAGAACTCTCTTCCTCCAGTTAATGTATTTTCTTAAACAAAGAGCAGGAAGCTGTAATAGAAAGCACCTCTGTGCTCCTCTGAGGTCTTTGGGCAACCAGCTCAGCACAGATGGGGGCAAATGGGAAATACCTCCCTAATGCACACAGCCACGGGCATGCTCCCTGCAGTCCCTCCTTTTCCCACTCCAGGGATGCTTTTCCTCTTCCGTGTGCCTCCTTAATGGATGACCTGTTGGTGGAATAAAAAGAGAAATGTCAGCGTGTCCCCTTCTCACCGGGTGCTTTCCCCCAGCCCTCAGCAGGCTGCAGGAGCTCTGCAGCAGTAACCAGCACCAGCCAAGGTCACGCATGCTGTCTAAGTGCCAGCAACCAGAAACTTTAAATAAAGTGCTGCTGAAGTAACTGTGCAAATATCTTTCTCACAATAATCTGCTTGCTGTCTTTCATGTGTTCGCTAATGAGCTTTACCTCCTGTGGAAATTCAATGGGTTCTAGCTGTACAATTTTCCAGCATTTGAAAAATCTCTTGGTTTTGCTGGAAGGAGAACTGGTGTTTGTTTTTCTGTGGTGAATTTTGTTTTTATTGCTCTAACTGCAGCTTCAGAAAATGAAATCTCTGTCAAAACAAATCAGGAGGAGGAATGCTCCAAACTTACATTTTTGGCACCATTCCGCAACGTCAACTGTTCATCTCCTCATTTTTTAAAAATGCTGAACGTGGTTAAAATGAACTTCAGGATCAAAAAATTAGAAGATATCCCATGAATTATATTCCAGCGTGCAGTCAGCCTCTGAGGTGGGACTGAGGATATATGGGATTTTCTGATATCAGAGCCTGAGGGCTCCTCCACTTTGGTATTGCTGCTCCAGCACTTCTGAACACATTCCATCCCCACAGCTCATTAGTGCTGGAGGAGAGAAGAGGAACCCCAGTTTGGAAAGCAAGTGCCACTAATGATATTAATTGTATCACTGGTGCCAATACTAGCTGCATTTACCATTGGGAAGGATAACATCAGTTCCATGGGGGCACGCAGGCAAGGAATATAAGCATGACAAATATTTGAAGGTCCAGATCCCAACAGAGGTTCCGACACGTTTATGAAAATGCTTACAGTGAAAGTAATTTCCCAGCAGGGTCTGTTAATGTAACAGCAATCACCAGTCAAAGAAAAGTTGTGCAAAGAGAGGTGTGCTCTGGCTTGTGTGCCACCAGGCAGCACACACAAATAGCAGTGAGCAAATTCAGAGTCCTGGGCTGAACAGGTGGCTTCAGAGAAATGTGGATAAAAACTTTTCTAAACAAAAAGTAAATAGAAAGCACAGACAGGCTACTACATTTAATTTTTTCCATATGCAGCTGCAGAATCACAAAATCCAGAGATTAATAAGGGGGAAATTATTCCATGTCAACACCAGTGAAAGTTTTAGAGCCCAAAATACCCTTGAGTCTGAGTTCAGCCATGAGGATATTCCCTCAGTGAAGAGCCATGATTCTCAGGTAATAAAATAATGGGAAGAATAATGCCTTGCACTTACACAGTCCTGCATGGGAAGTGGCAAATAAGGACAGTGGTTGTATCTGTGTAGAAATAAATCCCGGGCCAGGATCAGAGCCAGCTCTGCTGTTCTTCTGTTGCTGCAGCAGCCTGAGCCAGCTCTTGGGTGAGCCACCTGGCACATCACCAAGGGGAGAACTTTGTGTGCTCTCTGCACGTTTCAGCACTCCTACAGTGTACCAGGGGCCCAGAGCTCTCTCTGCCAAGCTCTGCACTTCCTTCTGCCCCATCTGCCTGTGGGATGGTGCCATGCAATTGATGCTGGCCAGACAAGATTAGCAGAGATCTATTCTAGAGAGCCACAACACCAACTGCATTCCAGGGCAGATGGGATTTCTCTGCGTTTCAGGCTGAATTTAATCCTTCTGCAACAAAATGAATTCAAGGTTTGGAGAGTTAGGAGACATCCCAACCTTCAAGATGAGCCCAGGACAAACAATTAAATTCTCTGTTAGCTGCAGGGATCCCTTCTATTCAGGTTTATAGGGCAGGCCTCCACTCTGGCCAGGCTCTGTCATTCAGCAGGACAAAGGAAGGGAGCAGTTGAGGTGAGGGGCTGCACATCACCATTCCCAACCCAAACACACCATGCAGGAAAAAGGCTCTGCTGGGACACACAGAGAAGAAGGGCAATCAGAGGGAGGCTCTACTGACCATGTGTTTCTTCTGGCTGAGCAGTGACACCCTGGAGGTGGCTCAGTCACCCGACAGGTCAAACAAAAATAATGACAAAGCAAGGATAGCTGCATAGTGCTCCTCTCCACACTGTGCTGAGCAAACGTTTGGACTGATAGAGAATATTTGATCTAAGGAGGAGAAGGATCTTTCTTTAGTTTGTGGCATTTTTTCTTTCAGGTTCCATTAATGAGATTTCAGATGCCTTTGGATGGTGTTTCATTATGATTTTTAAATTTTTAATACCGTTGTTAATCAGTACATATGCATGGATTTGATATGATTAATTCTTATCTTTGCTCATGTGGATTTTATTAATTTTAGTTAGCATAAAATTAGATTTTAAAAGCCTTCATTAAATTTCAGACAGTCATCCTGTGAATGCAACCAGCTTCGAGCCCTTTCATCCCTTTATAAGGAGTGCTATAAAGTCTTTTGTTTTATTCATGAAACGTCATGTTGTCTAATTCACGGCACTCCATCACGTAACACATTCAGTTCTGTAGTAGTAAATCCCTTTATGTTTCTACACTGTATTCCAATCTGTGATATTAATGCTGTAAGTAACATATTGTGACAACTGGAACTTTCAGGAGAGCATACAGGTTCCATTCCAGACACCCTCTGTCGTTTCCAGTAATTATTTAATTTAATTCCAGTAATAATTCCAGTCTGAATGTATGTTTCTAGCACACTATAACAGTATGACTGTTAGAGTACCAGTGGTACTTGTGAAAGCACAAATACGCAGGTAACCTTCTGTGAACAGTAAAACATTCCCAAGAACTTTGACTCTTCCTCTTCAGATCCTGATTTCTTGCTATTCTCTAAAAAGGCATAACCATAACAATGATAATCTTAATGATATAATAATAAGCCAATGTCAGAGTAGCTGTGAAATGTCTTCCAGTCATACAATGCTGCATGACTGGATTTCTGAACGTGGAAGAACAACTCATTGTGCCAGCATTGTCTGGAAAGACCCAGGAATTTGACAACTAAACCATAGTATCAGCAGGCAGCTTTGTGTGTAGCTCTCAAAGATCTCACTTCTGGTGGCACAGAGCGTCCACAGGGCTTTGCTACACCCCTGCCATGGGCAGCCTCCACCAGGAGCACTGGGGAAACCAAGCCCAAAGCTTTCAGGCTGCAAATGAGCTTCATCTCCCGCACCAGAAACAGCCCAGACATCTGCATGCACAACACATCCGCTCTGCCTGCAGCTGTGCTGATGCCTGAAAATGTAAGGAAAGAAAAATGGGGGAACTTTTGAAAATTCGATGGCTGAGATTTAGACAGAGGCTTAGATGAGCAGTGGCTCCCACAGCCCTGCTGCCCCAGGGAGCACTGCAGGCACAGCACTGGGGAGGAGCATACCGTCTGCAGCTCAGGACCACATTTCCTTTGGGCACTGACAATTCCAGCATTAATTATCTGTTTAGATGCACTGGGGATAGGCAGAGCCATCCAGGCCAGCTCTGCTCCACCCCACCTGTACAGCATGGGACAGCCCTCCATGGCTTTGCCTCAGTTGCTTTCTGCTGCCTCAGCAGAGAAAGAAACCTACTAGCTGGACCAAAGTCCAAGGATTTAGCCCATAAATCTCAGGGCTTTGATTAATTCCTTTCCTTTTTCTTCTTCTTTTTTTTTTAACTTTGCAGATGTTAACATTTTCCAAGCAGTTATATGCTATGTTGGTGAAGTGCAAAGAAAATAGAAACCAAGTCTGAAATTATACAAAGGATAAAGTAGAATAACATGCATTAGAGTCATGCAGCAGCCAAGATTAGATAAGGGGCATATGCCTGGTGCTGGATCTGAGAAATTAGCAGGAATGCAAATGACATTTTTAGCATGTGTTTCTGACATTGCGTCTCTTTGACTGAGAGGGGAAATATGTTGTGCACTAACCCTGACATTTTATTCCCTGATCCATCAGGGGAAAGCAATATTGGAAGAAGCAGGATAATACCATTTTACCAACAGTACAATTTTCTTCTTGCTAGAAACAGATTTATTGTGTCTTCTCCATCAAAACTGATAGCATCCAGTACACACCCACTTACCTCTCACTGCTTCTATCATCTGACATCTCTGTATGAACAGACAATGATGTGGGAAAAGTGTGGGGCAGAGATGAAATCATTTTGCATTATAGCGGATGGTAAGCATTGAGGCTGTGACAGGTATAACACAGAAATACACCAGGCATCTGAAACACGCTTCTTTTCTTTTTGGAACTTTTCTTTTTAAAACTTAACAACTCAGGAACACAATGATAATGGTGATGATGGAATGGCGTACTAGATGTGCTTGAGTTACTTGCACAGAAAACTTTTATTGTGGAGATAATAGATACAGTTTGAGAACTCATTCCTCAGAGGTTTTTCTTGTTCTTGTTGGTTAGTTGGAATGTGTCACTACAGATGTACCTAGCAGCTCAGAGCAAGCTGGAGTCCTTAGTAAGACCTGCAATTCCCAGCCTCAATTGCATATTATTGAACCATTTCACTGGAAGTGCTGTGGACTTGTCAGTCAAACCAAGCACATCAGTAACGTTCTGAGACCAAGGCAGCTGTGAAAAGCTTCACTTCTACTCTTGAAGGACTCTCTAGGACCAGAGGAGGCACGCTGTAGGTGTGAGCTCCATCCCTGAGTCACCCTGTGGAGGAGCCCGTCTGTGGGAGTCTGCAAGATATGCTGTCTATTTTAGGGACTGGTGTTAAAGCTCAGCTGAGAATCCTCCTATGCAAACAGACATTTCTTGTTCAAGCAGCAGCTGAACAACTGGTCAACTTCTGCAGTTATTTCTGCATAGTTTCCAGTCATACCACATACAGCCTCAGTTGTTTTGAAAATTCAAATGAGATGTGCAGATAAACACGTACAGATCGACATCTATCCCAGCTGTGCAACAACAGAATAATGCTCTGTCAATCCCGTGGCACTGCTCTTAGCCCATTCCTATCTTTACATTCTTATTTTCACAGCTGTATTATTCTTTCTCCAAGAAAAGAAATGTCTGCCATGGCACGTGGGGTTCCTTAACCTCACCTGTGTGATGCTCACCTGATGCTGTTTCTGACAGCAAAATCCTTGGGCTGGAGCACATGACCTCTTCTGTCTTCTCAGCAAAGGGAATCACAGCACATTTTTATAAGGCTGCATACTCCCACATACTGAGGGAAATCATGGTGCTGCTCTTATGTGTGTGTTTTACAAAAGAAATTCTTTTGTCAAATGAATTCCACAAATTATAGCCTAAGGCATAAGAAAGATCCAGATCCCAACTCAGATTTCAGTGCAAACACACTGTGTTCAAAGATCTTGGAACTAAAGATGATTATACACTACTGCAGTGATCACTGCTTTAAAAATAAATCAAGCTGGTCAGAATCTTTTCACTGAAAAAAAAAATCCAAAATTAAAATGGAACTTGGATCAAATATAGCATTAGGAGAAATGCTATTTTTTGATTATAAAAAACATATCAAACATGGTTCTGATTTTTGTATCAATTATATTTTCAGTTGAAACAGAATTAACATTTACATTCTGTTACTGTTAGGAATCTCCCAGCAATGAGTTCGAGTGAAAAAAAATGTAAGCAAAAAACTAAGCTTCTGGATTCATGACAATAGGATTCACTCCTACTCATCAAAGCAGGAGTTTTACACACCAGCCTCACCTTTAAAAGTATAAATCCAAAATATTGTCACCTCTATGCCATGCTACATACAATCATTGCTGACACCAACTGGTAACCTTCACATAAACGACTGCTATCACAAACAGTGCATGTGCATTATAAATCAGGTGGATTAACCTCAAACTCACTTGTTGTAAGCAGAAAATTACTGGGATACTGTTTGAAGATACTTTCAGATTTTCATTATTCCTGTGGTATGAATCCCTCTCTCTGCTTCTTTCATTATTACCAATTTAAGTTAATTAACCTATAGAGAGAGAAACAAAATCACAGACAGACTCAGCTGGTAACTAATATAAATAATTGATTTCAATTCTGAGATTAATCAGTATATGACCTAAATTTTTCTAGCTCTATTTTCTTCATGGTTAGAAGATCCACAGAATTTCAAAGTCCATTTGAGAATCCCTTTAAAAATTGAGCACTAGAGATCACATTTTCCAAACCTGCCAGGCCTGTCTCTTCTAATTAATGATGGGGTGCACCAAAACAGATTGCTGTCTATTTTACGTGTTTCATGAAGTTTGGCTTGTATGGCTGCCATTGGCTTCCACAACTGTTGCCACAAAAACTCCAAATCGTCATAAAAATCTAGATATCTGTACAACAGAACAAAGGCAGGAGCTGCAAATCACACACTGAGAAATGAATACACATAAGTAAGTGTGCCACCACTGCTATGTACCAGAGTCTGCTCCTCCAGTCTGAGCTCCATCCAAGAGAAATGGTGGTTACACGTTCTCGTGCCATTTAATCCTCAGCCTGGAGCTCAGCAGCGGAATTAGCAACCGTGCCTTTGGAATCTATTTAGCAGAGCTGAGTGCAATGAGTCATTTTGTAGGAGAAGTCAAAAACTGATCAGCTGAGAACAGCTTTTGATCACAATCCCTTCTGGGAACTCCCCCTGGCCAGGTTCCACCTCACAT
The DNA here is from genome assembly GCF_038088225.1 of Cyrtonyx montezumae. Taxonomy (NCBI): domain Eukaryota; kingdom Metazoa; phylum Chordata; class Aves; order Galliformes; family Odontophoridae; genus Cyrtonyx; species Cyrtonyx montezumae. The sequence continues at coordinate 11,432,164 of NW_027072100.1, read as the reverse complement.
CTTGGTGTCCTTGCAGGGTAGCTAGTGACCAATGGAAGCTGGTAACATCTACAAGAGCAATTGCATGCCATTCATTTACTACATTCATTTGCATGTGAATCTATTCGTAAATGAGTTTTGTTTAAAAATGTCCAGCTGCTGAAACTTGGCTAGAGGGCTGCTCCACAACACCAGCAGTAACTCAGTTGTCACTCTGGATTCAGAGCTTTTGCACAGTGTGACACTTCCACTGATGGATGATGTACCCAACCATGATGCCTATGTAATAAATGCATGTGAGTGAGTAAGCACATTTCATTACCAAACAAAAATAATGCCTAGAGGACAAGAAATCAGTAAACACATTAGGGAAGTGAAAGGTCACCAGGGGGAGCCGTTTTTTCATTAACCCTTGGTGTACTGATAAGCTTAAAAGTGTTGTCACTTAGTGTATGGAGAGCTAAAGGTCTCCTACTGCCTTCTTCCTTCCCACCCAGAGCAGCATCTAACACCAGTGTAAGCCAGGACTTCTGATACTGCAAAATATCATACGCCTTCTTCCAAGAATCTCAGAGAACACAGCCCACAGTGGTCACGATCCAGAAGATTCTTCCTTGTGGGTTTCAGCATCAGTTTCTGTCACTGAGCCGTTGTATGCAGCAGGGATGTAGCAGTATTACACCTCTGTTAGTAAATGCACAGTTTGATTCAGCTAGTGCCTACTGCTTTATGGGATGACCCACAAAAGGCAAGTATATGCTCTACTGGGCAAAACCTTGTCCATGCACTGTACCACTCATGACCCTTTCCTGCCCACTCATCCCTCCACGTCCCTTAGATTTTGTTCTATCTATCTACACAGCACAGCCACCCATGTGCTATCTGCCAAGCCCTCATTTGGACACTATTGGTGGGATCCCTGGTGTCCTTTTGAATTGGGTTATAAGGAAAAGTTTCACACACAGCCAGCACCCATGTCTTCAGCTTCAAATGTCCCAGGGCCTCAGAATAATGAATTATTTCTTTTTCTTCACAACTGTCTCTCTTTCTCACAGCATTTCTTCCTGCAGATCATGTAGTGAAGCCTGGCTTTCCTAAATTCCCAATCACTGCAGGTCTCCTATCCTTTCCTTTTCCTTTTTTCTGTATTCTATTTCAATGGTTTCTGAGGCAGTGGCAAGTTCTCCCGTTTCTCTCTGCCTTCCTCTTCCTTGTCCAGCTGGGAGAAGCAGGAAGGGAACAGCAGGACAGCAGCAAGGTGAGCACAGAGCTCCTTAAGGCACAGAAGCAGTGCTTTCTGTGGTGTGCTAAGCCCCAGAAAGCTCTCTCCAGCCATCGGGTGGTCCAGGATCCAAAATCCAAGACTTACTGAAAGGGAGAAACAGGCTTTCTCTGTTCTAGTTCAACACTATTTGGTATTTTCTCTTACAGGCTGTTCTCTCCACCTCACTGCACAGAGAAAACACCCCAGAGTATCCTGTTCAGAGCCACTTCCTTACCCTACATCCCAGTGGATGCTGCTTCTGAAAGGAAGCAGAGTCGGCAAGGATGGAGTGCTTTTGGGAATCATTCCCAGCATATGGAGAATGCAGTCTGCAGCAGCAAGAGCAGTTCCCTCAGCAAGTGGAAAATGGGCTTTACCTCCCTGCGGTCTCCCTGTGGTTTGCTTCCCTTGCGATATTATTTTTGAATAGCAGGCAGGAGCTTGGTGTCTCTTGCTCTGTTTAGTACATCCAATAACCAAACCTGGCCCACTTCTGGGTGGTCCTCGCAAAATACCAGAAGCCCACACAAAGGCCATGTGATTTAATAGTCATAAGAAACAGAGGAATTGCTTTGACAGATACCTCAAAATCAGTTTTTCAAGAAAAGGGATGTTTCGACCAATACATCCTTTCCATTTTTGTTTTTTCCCCTATTTCTCTCTTCCTGTGCCCTTTGTTCTTCATTCTGATAAACCAGCCTGGAAAATGTAGATCGCTGATGTGTTGATGCTCAACTTGGTCTTAGTCTGGGAGACGTTACACAAAATGCCTTCCAGGTTAAAGAATTCAGATCCGAGTCACTAGGCAGACTGGATCACTTCAGGATCAAGGAGAGATGCAAAAAGCCACCCATGAAAGCACAGACGTAAGCATGATTTCCTTTTGGTTTCCTGTGTACTCTGTGGACAGAGTAGCACTGATTCCAGTGCCTACTCATCGCTGGGCAGCTCACCTGCCCTCTCTGCCAGCAGAGTGCCCTGGCACCAAGAGCTGCAATCCCAACTCAGAGCTCAGCCCTCACTTCCCCAGCCCTGCTCTCTGCTCTTCTACCCCAACTCCTCCATCTTCCCTGTCCTCCAGATCCGCAGTTCAGAGGTATCATCCATAGGGCTCAGCTGATGGGGTCAGCAGCACTAAAGAGAGGGAAATAACCCAAGTTCTTCTGAACCAAGCAGGACGTGGATTTGCTGCTTGCAAATCAACTCACCCTGCTGCCCAGTCCCTGGCAGAAGCAGGGCACCAGCCAGCTCATTTCCCTAACCGTGCTGAAGGAAAATAATGATTTTATCTAAGTCCCCAGCACAGTCCTTGACAGACATTAATGATGTGAACTTGACTGACATTTTTCCATTCAAAACTTTTTACAATGGTATTGCAGATATACACAGTAATTTCTGGAGAGGATATGAACCCAGGTCTCTTCAGAAGGAGAGAAGAGGCTGGCCAGAGACTGTAGTAAAATCCTGTTCTGCTAGCAATCAAATTAGTAACTGTTTAGAGTATAAAAACTCTTCTTTCCTAAGGGTCTGATCCAAATCGTGTTACATCAGATGGACTCTTCTTTGTGCCAGTTGCTTGTACCTAACTGAGCATCTTTGCTCTTATTTGTCACTGCTCTGATGTAATTAATTGCTGTCAGATTAAAGATACTGGTTTGATTCATGCTGACATTAGTATTCATCATTCTTGCCTCTTTTAATAAACACAGGCCCTAACTCGAGTATCACAATTTTGCACAGCAAACACAGCCAAAAACACGATAAAGGAGAATCTCATGATCAGAAGTTGGCTGATACAGGAACAAAGCATGGCAACACAACCAAAGCAGAACAGTGTGATTGATTTTCTCATTCCTTCATTTCCAGCCACTCTGATTCATGCGAAATCTGTCCTGAGACAATGGGATCCCACGGAAGGACGGGAAGGGAGCAGCACTGAAGGGGAAAGGCATCCTCCTTTTCCTCCTGGCATGGATATACATGTGGATATTGCACTCTCTAGATGCCACGCCATCTCCTTATGATACAGTAACCCACTTGCTAAGCTACACTTGTAGAGGTGCTCAGGTTTAAACCAGTGCACCCTGACCCTCCTGAAGCCTCCACCCCAGAGTAACAGGTCGTGATCCTGCCGGACGTTCCTTTGCCATGTTACTTTCTCACAGAACTGCCTCTGCTCTCCCAGCAAGTAAATAACATGAAAAAGACTGCTCTCTTTGTATTCAGCTAATGAGGGAAGCGGACCAGGTGGGGACTCAGGAGATCTGAGCTCTGTTCCCGGCACCGCCACAGGCTTCCTGAGTGACTGTAGCTTCCCACACAGCCTTTCAACATTCTCCCAAACAGAAAGGAGAAAACAGAGCAAGCGTGATTTCAAACAGCAAGCCCATGGTGCCAGAACACCGGTCATCAAAGGCCCCCAGTGAGAGCATCAGTGACACCAACACGCTGCTGCCTGCGTGTGGCTTTGTGCATTCGGGTTCACAGCCTGACCAGAGCTCAGTGTCACACCGACCCTACTTCCCTCCAGCTGGAAAACTCCACTGCACTAGTCCTTCAGTGGTTTAGTGTCAGAGCCTGTCAGGGCACAGGGAAGCCGAGGACAAGGAGCAACTGAGGGGTATAACCATGAAGACAGAGAGAGGTTTGTGTAGCTGCAAAGGCAAAAGGTCAGATCCTTTATTTAAAAAGTCTGTAAACAATTAAAGTAGGCCAGGAACATGGGAGGTATGAGCACAGCCATTAATATTTAGGGGAGTGGAGGAAGGAAGACAGAGAGATGAAAGCTGAACACCTTTTTGAACCTCAGCCAAAGCTTTATCAACCATATAACCAGGAGAACATATCCTGCTCAGCGAGACACGTATTCACCCTGCTTCGTTACATTCTGTTCTGTCCTTGGTCATGATGGATCCTGCTGAGACTCGTGTTTAACAGCTCCTTCCTGGAGTGGCTCGAGCAACAACAAGAAAAAAAATATTGTGAAAGTCACACCCCATTGAAAATGCATCCTAAAGGGACCTGGAGTGCAGTAATTACAAGAATGCCTCTGAACACCACGGCCATACTTGGCTCAGAGAGGGCTGTACATATTAAAATGAAAAAGGACTCTAAGCAGACACAAGAAAAGTGGAAACGGGGGACCAAATTGTAGGCACAAGAGCGATTCGTCATTCCTGATAAGGAGCCATTAGGCTGCATTTTGATGGGAGCAGAACCCAGGGAAGCCTGCTTTTCTAAGCTTACAAATACGGTGTAATCCCCAACTGTTTCAGATAATGGAAAAATGCATTCACTTGGTAAGGCTTCCCTCCTGGATATCCATGCTCACCCTCTTCCAAGCCTCTCTGCTCCTTTGTTTGCACCCTCTGGGTCTCCGTATCCTGATTCCAATCCTCTGGGGACAATGCAGAATGCCTCGGTACACAAGATCAGAATCCAGTCCCTCCTTATTTCAGCCAGAACAAGATTTCTGGCTTGTTTTAGCCTTTTGGATGGCCTTGACGTGCTTTGACTTGCTTGCACCAAAAATGTAAACAGCAGTGCTGAGTACAACAATTAACATTGTGTCTCTGCAGATGTTTGTTTCCCTTGAAGTAACTTGGAATTTGAGCTGTGAAAAGCAGGGTAGGCAGTGGAGTGAGGCTAATGCAGTCTGGGGCAAACTTCCCAAGTGCAGTTTTATAAACAGCTCAAGCTGCTCCCCTTCCTATCAGTGATGTCACTCCCAACCCTACAGCGGACTGCGGCGTTGCTATCCATCATCTGCCAGCTGCTATTCTTCCTCTGCTGTGTAGCAGGAGGCACATGGTGTTTGAAGGCAGCTGGAGTCTTGAAGTACTTCAGCTTCAAGTGAATAGAAGCTTTCCTGGATTTTTCATGCAAGTTATCTCACCCAAGTCTCCATATAATGCCATCCAACAGTTGGAGGTTATAATTTCCAAACAGTAAGATAACCTTCAGTGTTAAGAAAAGGGAAAAATGCCATTAGTGGATAGAGGGGTGATTTAGCTCAATCTAGCCATTTGCTCACAAGTCTGAATTTATGTCATCAGCTGTGATGAAATGAGTGTTTTCTTCAGTAGATACGGACAACTAACACAGTGCAGGACTCAGCAATCTTCAAAGGACTTGGAGTTCTATATTCTCTGGCTAAAGTCAAACATTTGTCTTTCTTATCACTTGCACTCAGAGGATGTGTTTTTGCAGTACTACACAGGGTTCATTTGCCAACAGAAGAGGCCAAAAGGTGAGGTCCGAGAGCTGAGTGCTGCTTCACTTACACGACAGTGACCCATCAGCTGCCCTGGAGTTCCTCTGGGTTTCCAGGGAAGGACTTGACAGCGGGCCATAACACCCTGCTAGCACATTTCTTGTATCACTATTGCAAGCACTCTGCAGATCTGGCACTTTCCAGCTGAGACATTTCAGAGAGCTCCAAGCTGAGGTCATCAAACAGCTCGCAAAGAGGCCACTGAACAATGAGTAGCAGTAGGATACTTACTCTGATTCTTCTGTCTAAAAATGTGTTAAGTTAGAGTAATACAAAATGCAGAGTTATTCTGGTTCTGAACCTATTTTGTCTGCAAATTATACAGCTTTGGAACAGGAGAGCAGTAGGCTTTGGGAATAAGATATGATCTGTAACAGGTCATCTGCCTTTTCTCATTCTCTTCTCAAATGACAGCACCTTGGGTGCTCTTGTATTCTCCTTTAAACTGTTTCTGGGCCAACTCTGTGTGATTCCTTAGAGCACTGCTCTCATCTCTCAACAGGCCATGAAAATCAAAGAAAATTGCAATTGCTTTGGAAGCAGATGCCTTCTGAAAAATCCTCTGCCTGCTCAGCAGCGTGGCAGATTTGTTCCTCTGGAAGTCAAAAGGTTTTAACTTAGTGAGGTCACACAGTCAGAAATCAGCTAATTGAATACTCACCTAAGGGTCTCTGCATAAGTCTGATGTGATTCTACAGAACAGAGAAGTACCTTCAGGCAGGATATGAGGGTATCTCTCACTATTTGAAGATAGTAGTTTCACTGCCATATGCTGTTACGATTACATACAGCAAATATTTCTGCATCAGTTTTTCTTTCCTGCAGCCTCCCCTGGGGCTCACAGCAAAACCAGAAGAAGAAGAATGGTGACACCAGGCTGTTTCAGGCACAGGAAAGGCTGAAGGTGGCTGAGTGATCTGTGCAATGCATAACTACAAATCCTGAGCTAGTGGCATGCCACTTTTCTACTAAGGTAAACAAAACTGCTTCTACTGTGTGTAATTTTCCACAATGCCCTGAACTCTGCAGGTGACAGCCTGGTCAACAGAACAGGGCCAGCTCTGTGTACATACACTGATGAGAATTTAATACACAATTGTGACAGATGAGGATATTTTTCAAAGCTGTCTGTGTACTGGAGCATTTGAAATGTTTCTTACCTGAGGCAACCTGTCGATAATTACTCCTATTCTCTGCAGCTGCAAACACCTTCAAAATGAAGGCAGAGTTCCAGCTGAGCCTGGTGTACAAACACCAGCTCCACCTCCAAGGAACGCAAAGAATTCAGTGAATCTACTCATGTGTCTCTTGAACAAAGATGGGTTATTTGTCATGCACACAGCTTTGGACAATTGTGTCATGTTTTTTTCTATACCTGGCCCAAGACCCAAGGCCGTAAGACCCATAAGCCCATAACCATCACTGGGTTAGCAAGATTAGGCTGTACCAGCGTGTGGGCAGTCTGGACATTAAAGACAACAACACACTGCATCACAAGCAGTGAGCTCAGCACAAGTGAGCTGGCTTAAAAAGCATGGATCAGCTGAGAACAACCAAGCAAGGCTGGCTGGAAGGATTCAGCCCAGAAGAAGCTGAAGAAAAGCACCTCCAGCAGTGTGTTTAGCCATCACTAGCACTTACCAAGGGCATGATTTGAAAGACAATTAAAAGTAGCTGTAATTCCAGTCTCTGCACTCCCTGTCTTCGAAGAGCTTCCAAAGGCAGCTTGAATTCTTTACCCCTTTGTTAGCATGCTCTGAGTGACATCAGACGCCATGCTTGGCACTGTGTGTTATCACCACAACCCATAACAGCAGCCCACAGCCGCATGCAGGCAGCAGTGGAAGGCCGCTGCAGCACGATCTGACACACACCAGGGGAGTTTGCACTGCCCCAGTCACAGCTCCACTGCACAGCGGGTGTCAGCCCTACACACTAACTGTAGACTTGCTGAAACATTATCATACATGAAGGACTAATTAGGTGTGCTGGGCCATTAGCCATCTCTGAACACTGACTGATGAAAAACATAATTAATGGCAGCTTTCGTAAACAGAATCCAGAACGTAGAATTAAATTAAAAGGAAAACAGCTGTTGCTAATGGAAATAAGGACCATTCCTTGATTAAAATATCTGCCTGTCTTTCTGTGGGAGTTTTTCCAGAATAGTGGGATGGAAGAGTGTCAGGAGATCTGGGAGCAGAGGATCTGCAAAGCTTCCGGCTGAACAATACACGGTTTCTATAGCTAATGAGTCACAATGTTTTCTTTCTGGAGTTTTGGGTATGAAAAGGAGCTATAGAATAGCCTTGTTCATCTCACTGCCAGTCTGAATAGCATTATAAACCTTGGTGATCAACTCTGACATAAAAGAATCCAGCTCAGCTTTAACATGGGGTCGTATTTCATATTACATGAACCCACAGATCTAGGAGGGTCTCGATTTCAAAAGGCACTCACTAGGGCCCTAAGTACCAGTACAGAGCTCTGAATCCAGAACACAGCACCTGCATAAATCTCACTTAGGCACATGTATTGATTCTGACACCAAGCTGTGGTAATGGATACACAGCTGAGAGCATCTATCAGGGGAATTTCCACCCAGAGAGAGCCACTACAGACTCAGTAGAGGTTTTCTGACACAAATGAAAGGGGCTGAAGGATGTAAAAAGTCAGATTCAAGATTTTTCAGGCCATGAGACTGTTCCTTCATGCTGGGATGACTCTGATTCTCCCTGAAAATCAGTACTGCAGGAGGAACCTACAGCGCAGGAGAGAACACCCAGATTTTAATATTTCTTAAGAACAGCCAGTTCTGTGACTGCTCAGTATCTGACCCCTTACCATGGGTTAGCTGCAAGATACATGAAAATATTGCAGCCGTTTCATTTCGTAAAAGCTTCCTTTCCCCTTGTTCATCTATTTCCCTCCCTGGTGATCCCCCCAAGTACTGGCAAGACAGTGCCAGAAGCTGAAACGTCCTTGGCTCTGTGCAGCACTGCACAGCAACAGCTAAAACATGGGTGTGTTATCCATGCTAATTTTCTCCTACAGCCAAAACATAGCATCATATCCAACACCATGAAGTCATAGCCTGCTGATGAGGAAATGCGTGCTCCATGCCACCTGTGCCTTGAGGAAAGGAGTATGAAAGGATGCGTTCAGGCTGCATTATCAGATCCAAAGTGGAGACTAAAGAGAGAGGAAGGTCTGACAGATGAGCCAGCCAGGAGTGCCTGTTGCTCTCACCTTTGATCCACGTGGTGCTTTGATGTGGTATTTCAGTCCTTCAGACAAGGTAACTTCTCCAGGTCTGCAGCTCACGGTGAGGTGATGGATTTAAATGAGGCACACGGCTCTCACTGCAGCACTGCCACAGTGATAGAGCTCAGCCCCAGCTCCCTTCCATCCCCAATTTTTTTCTCTGTCTGCGGAGTCTGGAAGGAAATTCCCTCAAACAAGTAGAAAAGCATTTGATGTACATTTAATGGCATTTCAGGGAAAGGAAGCATGAAACCACACAAGTTATCTATCTCCATAAAACGGTTTTATCAGCTGCCCAGAGTACAATGCCATAGCCTGAGGAGGTCTGATCTTCCTTGGGAGATATAAATGCATGAGCTTATGTGCAGAATGGGTGCTGCTTAAGAGCCTGGATAGATAGCATTTGGGAAAGATCAGCATAAAATATTTATTTTTAATGATGAGCACACTGTTGCTCCTTTGATAATATGTGCACCGAATGCTGCAGCACATTCTTCAGTTGATCTGGAGGTCTTGATCTGCTGGTGAGGTGCAGGCTCAAGACATTATGTGTATCATCAACTTATACAAAGCCTTATTCCCTCTCTGGGTCACTCTACCTCCTTATGCCATGGTTTTCCCATCTGCAAAATGGAAACTTAGTTCACATCAACGGACATCATCTGGGCAATGGGCAGGGTTGGAGTCCTGGCTCTGAGCTCCCTCATGTTTACCCCTCTCAACAGTCAACAGTAGTGCAGGGTTTGTTTTTCTCCCAAAAGATCATCTCTGCCTCTTCCTACACACTTTTTAGCCATTTACACCCTATTGCAGCCTATCACTGTCAGTGTGGCAAAGTGGAGAAGTTCAGGAAAAGTTTCCTTCTGTAACTTGAATCACAGCCTTCCCAAAGGGCTCTCGCTGGCACATGCTGATTGGGAAGCAACATGGAAACACAGCCTTTCCCACGGGGACTCAGGCTGTGTGGGGAAGGGGCCCTGCAGGGTGGCAGAGGTGGCAGCACCAGGGCTGATCCCTGCTCCTCCCTAGGAGCTGCTGTCACAGCTCTGCAGCAGAAATCACAACTCAAAGGCACTTCGGCTGTGTTCATCATGGTAAATTAAATCACCAGCACAAAGCAATACAGCCAATGCTGGGAATTACAGAGGTCGAGGAACCGGCAGACATTTGTGGCCCCCTACCTTTCTGCTGTGAATGTAGAGGCTTACACCTCCTCTGCCCCAAGGAGATTTGGCAGTTTGTCCATCAGCATCCTATACATCTTGGGAGACATGTGCTGGAACAGATCGTCGTGCAGCTGCTGAGTTTGGCCTGGCAGACACTCACCATGAAACCAATCACCTCCTCTGGGAAGGGGCTGACCCCTTCATGAGCCCCAGACCCCTCAGTGCCCCTGGGGGCAGGCACCCATCAGGACACCATGTGAGCAGCTGGCATCTGCCTTACAGGAGCTGTTTTGTAGTTACCTTTGTAAAGCACCCATGAAAAATCTGTCATAAGGAATAGAAGGAAAGATATTAGTCTAAACAAGCACCACTTCAAGTGCCCATAAAGGAAACCCTGGAATGGGAGCAGAGCTGGAGCTATTCTTACTTGCTGTCTCATATGCAGACTTTAATTGCACATTGTTCATTAATCCTCTCTTGGATTGCTCTTCAGAGCAAACAGATCTGTTTCAAGGCGCTTCTGTTACATAAACAAGCAGAAACCCTCTTAGATGCATGTGTGTACACACCCACTCAATGGCATATTGTAGATTTGTCTGAAATTCTTATTTCCCTGTTCAAGTCCTATGCTAGAACGGGCAGAAAATCAATATTAATTTTATGCTTTTTTTGTTTTGTTTTTGTTTTGTTTTGTTTTTGAAATTGTTTTTATAAAATCTGCGTGAGAATCCAGAGAAGATTGCCTAGTTCCTTGTAAGCTGGGAATAGATACACTCCCACATGTGGCATTTGAGAGAAAAGAATGCTTGCATGACTGCTCTGAGATGCATGAGGCATCACACCAAGGTGTTGGTCATCGCACAGTCCCTGCAGGAGGGACATTACTCCATCATTTCAGTGCACTGCTACCCTGTGTGCTTGCTCAACTGTTGGGCCATGTGAAGGTTGGATATGTAATTAGGGGTGTAAAATTGTTAGGGCTCTCTGCACTGATATGATTTCACAGTTTCTCTGTAGGCAACATCATTCTGGCACTGGGGCCATGAAGTCGGGAAGAAACCAGGAGCAGAGCTGCAGGAGAGAGCAAACCCTCATTGCCCTGGGTTTTTGGCCTTGGTAACGTAGTTGTTGTCTGGCTTAATTAGAGAGAAGTCATCTGGAAACAGAGATGGAGCAAAGGCAGGCAGGTCAGTACAGAAAGGTTTGCAGGACCTGGGCCATGTGTTTAGAAGAACTGCACGCAGCTCTGTCCCTGGTTTCACAGCAGGGCAGGCAGGCGGTGGTCCTGGGGGAGGAAGAAGGGATGCAGGGCAGTCCCTGCTGCAGGCAGGCATTTCAAGCCGGGTCCAGAGCCAGACTGACTATTGGCCAAAGTCGTCACTGATACAGCACTGCCAAAAGCAGCTCAGCGTTCTTCACCTCCCTTGAGCTCCACCAGGGCTGAGCTGGCCGTGCTGTGCTCAGCCCAGCTCTCCAGCTGTGACAGGGCCCGATGGCAGCAGACAGAATGGCCTGGAGGGCACTTGCCAACCTGACACACTGGAGTTCACAAACTGCAGATGGTTCTGGCCCAAGTGCTACATTTCCCCATTTCCCCAAACCCAAGCAAAGCAAGTCAAGCGTGCCTCACCACAGAGCCTGGGAGACCGCGGGCAGGAAGGGATCGAATTTTCCAGCTTTGCCTCAAGCGTGTCACCACATCAGCAGACAACTCCTGTGCCTAATGCCAGTGTATTGGGTGTCACCTCATATTTCACGTGATACAACGCAGCTCAGTGATGTCAGTCCTCTCTCCTGCCGTCTGACCGGTATTTATGGAGATAGCAGTTACCAGGAAGTCAGGATTTAGGGCACACAAGGGCTGGTGGTGGCACAGAGCCCTCACTACTGGTGGGTGGGATTCCTTTACCTCCCCCTGAACCCCTGCCAGGCCACTCAGCACATCTCCAGCCACAAGAAGTTTGCAGCTGTTTTGGTTCAAAGCACCAGAGGAGGGGAAGAGGTGGGGGAGGCTCTATCAGCTCTTCCCAGGGAATGTGGTTCGGTTCCTCGCACCTCATCTCTGGTCAGGAAACTGAGATGTGGATAGGCAAAGCTGCTGAGCCTCCGTAGACTGAATACCTCAAGAAAACACATGGAGCCAAATTACATCTTGCTAACTTCTCCCAGACCACCATCATCCACAGTTAGGCTTCAGATCAGCACTTGGACCATCACCTCAGTTACTTATGTTGTCTCTAACACACTTCCACCCACCGTGCTGGGGAAAGGCAGTGCTGTTAGCTGGGAAACTGAAGCACTAAGAATTACCCAGATTCAGGCACCTGAAATCCCTCCAGTCTTCACAATATATTTCCTGGTGGCTGAATCTTTCCAATGGGGAAGCATGAAGGGGGATGCAAGAAGATGGAGTGGACACCCCCATGTTAGGAAAAGAGTGTCTGTGTCAGGATAACCATCCAGCTGGACTGGCACAGCCTGCATCCAGCTCTCTTAGATAGAACAATTCAGATTCTCCACAGACTCTAGTACACAGCGATGGATGTTCCTGAAGCCAGGGAAGATGTGGCCACCTCTGTAAAACACAGCCAAGAGGCACTGGACTGTCTTTCCAGAGATGCAATCAGGACAGCAGTGGACAGAGGCCATGCAGCCTGCAGATCACAGATCCTAACCCAGCCTGCACATGGCAGCACCAAGAAGGGAGATCAGAATAGCCCCCACCCACACTGACCACTGCTGTCACCATTCACAGTGGCTGGATGATCCTCCCCCAGCAAAGGGGGTGAGTGAGGAGCTCAGGGCATAGATGATGCTCACTGCCTTTGCAGACCAGCTGGAGCCCACAAGCAACAGCTGAAGGCTCCTGGCCTGAAGCCAGTCACTGGGAATTGCTGAGCAGAAGGACACCAGTGGGAGATAAAGGAGCTATCTGGGCTGAGTGAGTCATCCAAGGTCAGACATCCATGCCTTCAGAGGGATCAGGCAAGGATAGCCTGGAGAAAAACGTATTTTCAAAAAAGCATCACACTGCCTTGCCTCAGTTTCTTCCTTTATAGACTCATGACAGTACAACACGCTTACCCATGAGGCCTTAATTCACAGAGTGGAAATTCACAGATTTGGAGGTAAATGCATTTCTGGCGACACAGACACACTAATTCTTTTATGTGAGCAACAGGAAGAAAGGAGAAACAAATTGAACCACTTTGTCATGGAGCTGCTATTCTGCTGTTCCTCACAACCCATTTGTTTTGATTTCAGATGTATGGCTTGCCCTTTTTTTTATGATGCTATTTAAGGCAGAAAGGGGATTTCATCATCTCCCTGTAGCCATTCTCAGCTGCAGTTCTGACCTCCTCCCCGACCTTGCTCCACTTGGTCAAATAAACCTTCTTTTGCTTGGTCTAGTTTCCTTCCTTGCACTCTTACATCATCTTGGTACTTATCTCAGATTCTAGCATTTCCCATTTTTAAGTACCTCTGAGAATAGCAATAAACACCATGTAAGGCAGTATCTTGGCATAATACGTCAGCTGCAGGCAGAGATCTGAGGTCAGAAAACCAGCCTGGAAATGTATGATTCCTCCATTAGAGGATGCCCATTTGCTTGCCAAAGGTATTTACAGTAAGACCTAGGCCAAAAAAAAAAAAAAAAAAGACAAAAAGAAAAAATGTGAAGACTGGTTAAGTAGGAAACTGCTCTTACATACTCTCTGCTGCTCCCAAATGGCACTGAAATTAGTAGGGCCATTCCTTTCCCTCTTGTCTCAGAATGACTTATGGCTAAATGCTATCCATCACAAGCAGAGTCAGGCTACATCTGTGCAAGATAATACTCATTATGCAGACTCTCTGACTAGATTATTTTCTGATTATTTTTATATTTTAATGTGCAAAACCTATTCATGTCTTTATTAGCCTGACTTGTTCCCTATGTTTATGAGAAAGATCTTTCTTTGATAATTGTTGTTATTGCTGGAATGAAAGACAGATCATGATCTACTGTAATACATCTTCCTGAATTGCCTTCTCTAATCTTATTAGTTGGGAAAAAAATCACCTTAAATAGATAAAAACTTCTGGAAGTGGAACATTGCCACTAATTAGGATAAGAAGAACGTAGGTATGAGTTGCTGGCAGTGCTGGAGCCTGAGCTTCTTTTTCTAACACAAACACTGATGTCTTTTTCTGGAACAGTTTCCCTTTTTCTGAAATTCTGCTGCTCTTGGGTAACTCATTGACACTCACTTCCTTATCAGTGATTCCCCTGGGAAAACCACTGACCTGGACACAGCAGCTTCAGATTCAGGTCCTGGGTTTCCTACAAATAACCTGTGAAGTTTTGTGCAAGCTAGCATTGCCCTGTGACTTGGTTTTTCCATCCATAAAATGGTAGCAATGATAAATCCTGAGTTTTGTTGCCAGTTCTTACATCATAGCATGTCTGTAGGGAGTCTGCTCACCATAACTCTTTCTTGGTCCCTCACCTCTAAAATATGACTGGTAATACTTCCTTTGTCTACTTATTTTGATTGTGACTTATTTATATAAGCATGTGCTGAAGCACAGTGGGCCTCTGCCACAACATGGAGACAGTACATTTCCTTCTGCTTTTACTCCAGACATGGCACTGCTAGAATCTCAAAGCTGGAGTTGTAGTCTGGCTCATGCAAACCCCAGCACTTCAGCATCCTCTGCTCTGGTGGCCTCAGTACTCAAGGCAAGCTCCTACAGCAGCAACTAAACACACTGACTTGCACTAAAGTCCATGGGAAGCACTGGCAGAGCATGTGCACCACCTAAATGGATGTGGTCAATAGCAGGCAGGTAGGGCAGAGAAACATCTTACATTCATGCTGTTGTCTCTGCATATGGACATCTAATCACCACTATATATCCAACCCCAAAACTTTTGATCAGCTAAACCATTCTTCCAGGCCAGTTAGGCATGCCACCTTGATTGAAAATGTTTGGATATATATCACACAAGAAGGAGACCAGTGATAAATCCTGTCATTTGATACATCAGTTTAAAGAGGTTATCTTCACGTGACTCCTGGAGAGGTGATTACAGATGCCTATGAGGAGCAATCCTTTATCTTTGCTGCAGGGGTGACCTGACACTGTGGTGACACAGAAGATTTAATACGGCGTCCAACCAAGGAAAGGAATTTTGCACAATATTAGATGACAGAGTTGTTCCATTGTATAAGTACCATAGGCATTACTGGCCTGTCACAAGGCTGGGGTGGGAGCTCGTAGGCTGTAACTCTCACACCTGCCTTTGAACAAGGTTGCCTGTATACATACTGCTATGTATACAGGCTGGGAATATTGCTGCCTTCAAGCAGCAATTTTTGTTGTTGAATTTTGATTAAAACTTTCCTCCAACCCCACCAAACAGACACAGCAGTCTTTGCTGCCTGCCCACATTGAAATCAGACCTGACTCCTTCTGGACAGATTGCTTTTAGTAGCAGGGGAAGAGTTCTGGTATGCTTGCAGAATCCTTTCCACTGTTTTTGCATGTGCAGATGAACATGTCAGTGTAAGGCACAGGAGGACAGAGCCCACATAGAGACATAAATTTCCTTCTCCTTATGATTAAATATTTATTACTTACGGTCTCTGCATGGCCACCTAGGTACTCTTTTTCAGATGTTCTCCAATTCCTTATATCCTACATTCTATCGTTAAATTTTCTGTCAAGTTAGATCAATGTGAAAAGACAGTTTGTTCAACTGTACATTGCCAGGAAGAGTACACAATGTAAAGTCTGAACCAAGACAAAATAGCAGTTCTCCACTGCTGTATTTCTACTGGGTGCGTTTAGATTATAGGACAGCAAAATAAATTATGGGAAACTATGTCTGATTTTCTTTAAGAAAGTTTAACTAGCAGGAGCTGGTAAGAAACCAAGGGACCAGACTTAAAAATATCTGGGCAAGTTCTTACGTCTCACTGCCTTGTAGCACCACCTACAGAGAGGCCACGCAAATCACATCCTTTGCCAAAACTCGGAGCTCCCGGGTCACCGTCAAAACGAATCTTGTTGATGCCGTGATTAAGACACTCTAGAAACTGCGACTTTGACAGCTTGGAAGCCTGAAAATATTCTGCTACGGGATAAAGGCAATAATGTTGTCTGTTTTCCCAGGAGCTCCTCAATTCCCGTGCAGAAAAAGCATCTCTAGTGATGACAGAGCTAACCCATTCACTTTGCCAATTTGTAATATAGAAACTTTCCTGTAGAAACATTCTGGCAGCCAAGTGTCCCAGCTGTACGAGGATGGTGGGATTTGCCATGGCAAAATACACTTAATGGTCCATTAATCCTACCTTTGGCACGAGCCTATTGTTCAGGCTTCCAAGGACTGCAGTATTTCACCTCCTCCATGTATCTACTCAATTACACAAGATAAAATGTTGTGGGGATTGACCTTCATCTGACCAATGAAGCACGGGGTCTGTTTGCCCCTGATTTAGCCTCAGTAGCTGAAGAGTGGGAATAAAGAGATCCTTCTGCTGGGAACAGGATGGAGAGAAAGGATTTTGTAATCACAGTTCAAAAGCTGGCTTTTGAAACACGCCTCTGATTATCTTCCCACTAAAAAGAAATGCTTAGCTATCCACCCCAAAATAGAACTTTGAAATCTGAAGTATTTCTGCCTCCCTTTGGAAGCTTGGTCCAAATCCTACAGTAGCAAACAGAAAGTTCCCACCATTTTGGATTAGGCCCTGGGTGTGGGAGGCAGTGGGTGCAGGAATGTGCACATGAACAAGCATTGCTATCTCATTGCTCATTAAGATCCACAGAACAGAACAGGCATTGAAAAAGCAGTTAATGAAAGATGCAGTACTCCAGACAGCAGCAAATATATAACAGTGAATTCTAGCACTAAGAAGCAATAGCCCAGAATATTAGTAATTCATGCTTAGAAATATATATTTAGGGATATGTGCTGTCTTTGGGAGAGAAAATATGATCCATATTATGAATGGATTGAGTGCAACCTCATAGTGCAGTTGTTTGCCCTTGCCTTGAATGTAGGAAAAACTGAGTGACCTCAGTTCACCGAAGGTTAAATATCTTCCAGTTTCTAGTCTACATTTATTCATCACCAGGAAGATTAGACCTACCAGCTTCTTTTCTCTGTCTAGAAAACTAATTACAGAGCCAAACAGGTTAGTCTGACACTACCCACCTTCAGTAAATGCATGTTGTATTTCAGTTCTTTTCTGTCATTGTGTCTTGTATTATTCTTTCCTGCTAACTTTATCCCTAAGTCCTGTATATTAGTGGGATCAGGCTTGAATCATTTTCCCCCTATTTAAATTCTGGAACAATTTTTCCTGCTCTCACATTGTGTTCTGCTGCTCCTGCAGTGATGCTGTTACACGGACAGATAGATTCTTGACAGTCGAGTCCTGTTAGGTGTCTGGGTCAGAAATTATCATCCCATTATGATCTTTATGTTTTGTTCCACTTGCATGAGATAATTCCTATCTTCATGCATTCATTTCCTCTGTGTACATTTCCACTATATATTATGCATTCATCTGTGTCCTGACTCTCCCCCTGTCATCACCTCTATTTCTTCTCTGCTTCATCTCCTGGTCTGCATGCTTGCAGAACATTTTGCTATTTGTTTTAATTTCCTTTGCGAGGTCTAACTCAGCCTTGCTTCTGGCAAGTTTTCCCTTATGCCTACACTTCCTAGCTTCTAAGATGTAGTTTTCTTTGATTAATCCTTTTTTTCCATTCCTTTCATTCCCTTTGCTTTTTCCTAACGTCCACTTTGAAGTGGTTATTCACTGAGTTAGCTCTGGACTCCTTCCTTACCGAGTTTTATCCCACTGTGTATCAGTCCCAAATACTTTTTATATCCTTTGCTTCAACTCACAACCTGCCCAACAATCAAAGCTTTCTAAGCTGTCAAAAAAACAAGTAAAAAAGTAAATGGCCACCGTGCCTCAACTTTCAGCACATTAGGGGCATGAGGTTTCCCACTGGGTTCACGTCACCATCCCTCCAAGTGAGAGATCCCAACCAGCTTTCTCCATGCATGCATCCAGCACTAAGAGATCTCCGGGTGCATGTGAAATTCCACTCCACTTACATCCACAGCAGCAATGCCAAGAGAGGGCTGGAGGATCGTTAACTGAAACTGTTCTCAGAATAAAAAACTGTTACAGTAGATTAAAAATTAGCGTGAAGAAATGAAGTGTATACATATATTTTTAAAGCCTCTGTAAGGCAGCCAAAGTGAAAACACATTTCACCAGACCACGAAAAATGAAATGCGTGTGGTGATCCTCATAAGGCTGGAGCTCATTTCCTTGCTAAGTTCCAAGTTTTGGGTCTCTCCTGCTGAGCAGAAGAAAAATCCCCAGACGCCTTATGGCAGCAAAGGGATCCTTCCTTCTGTTTCTCACTACACAAGTCTGCCCAAGCGTCTCGAGAAACGGGGCAACATTTCCAGAAAATGGGGTTGTGATTACAGCCTCTGCTCTTTCCACGAGAGGAAATAGTAATTTTTGTTTTATTTTGGTGAGAATTGTAGCTGGTCACAGTTGCTGGAGGTGTTCAAGTACCATGGAGATGTGGCACTGAGGAACGTGGTGAGGGCATGGTGGGGTGCATTGGCGGTTGGACACGATGTCCTTAATGAGGTAATGACTGCAGTGTGCAGCAGCGGAGCTGACGGCACACAGGAGCAAAAAGCAGCAGAAAAACAATTCATTTTGGTCACGACCTTATCAAAATGCTTTTTCAGAAAGTCAAACCCAATGCTGTCCTTTAAAGCGGGCTGTCCATCTGGGGCAATGTTCTGATTTTTGGATGGTCGGAGTTGACAGAAATACATGTGTAAGATGGAGGGTTCCGTAGTGGCTTTTTTTTTTTTAATGGAAAATGGAAAATTGAAAGCAAAGCACATTTTGGGCAGCGGTGGCGATTCAGAGGAGAAAAAATAAACAAGACAAGCAGTGAAATCAAAAAGGTCATTCTACAGTACTTTATTTTGAGCCCAAACTGTGCCCGCTGAAGGTGCTTCAGAGCAGTGAGAAGAAGCAAGTGTACAGAATACATACACGGGGAAGTGTGAGGATGGGCGGCTCACGGCACGAAGCCGCTTCTGTCAGTTCGGCCGTCGCGGCAGCGCGGGCTGGGGCGCGGAGCCGGGCCTGGGGCGTGCAGGCCGCCATGCCCGCCGCCGGGCACAGCCTGGGCAGCCACCACGAAGCACCGCCGCCGTCCCACCGCCCGCTCAGGGCCGGCAGCCGTCCGCCTTCAGCCGCCATCGCAGCCGCCATCGCAGCCGCCTGCGCTACGCGCGGGGCTCTCCGCTCCCCCGCCCTCGGGGTCGGGCCCGGCCCAGGGCCGGAACGTTGGTGCGCGGCTGCGGGTCCGGGCGGGGCGGCGGAAGAACGGAGCGATGCACCACGCGGAAGTGCGCCGGGCCGCGGCCGGGGCCGCCGACGGATCCGTGGGGATGGAGGGGGCTGGAGGCCGGGGCCGCTCGGTGCCGGGGGGCTCCGCCCGCGCCCTGTGAGCGGGCTTCTGCCCGCGGGCCCCGGGCTGTGCCAGAGCCCCGCGCCCGGCGGACAGGCGCTGAGCGGTCCCGGGGCGGGGGTCCCTCGGGCGGGCGGCCATGGCCACCCGGCGTCTAACCGACGTGTTCTTGTTGTTGCGGAACAACGCGGTGCAGAGCCGGCAGCTGCTGGCCGAGCAAGTGAGTAGTTACGGCTCCTCCAGCCCTCTGAATTCACGTAGCATGGCTGCTGCGGTGAGTCTCCTCCCTTCATCCTATGTACCTTGCTGCGCCGAGGGCTGCCCCGCGGCCGCGCCGTGCCCGCTGCTCCGCGTCCCAGCCCCGTCCCACCCCGACCCCGCTGCCCCTGTCCCCCCCAGTCCCAGCCCTGTCCCTCCCCCGCCCGCTTTCCCCGGCGCCGCGCGTAGGGCGAACAGAAGAGCTCCGCGCGTGTCCCTTCCGCGCACAGAAAAGCGTTGGCTTTCACGGGAGGTCTTCGCCCACTTCTTTCTTGGTCCCGGAGCTCTTCTGTTCGCGCTGTTCAGTGCAGCTCCTTGCAGCACAAGGAAAGCTGCGAGGCCGTGTGTGTGGTGTCTGGAAGGTGCCGGTGCAATGCCTTCACAAAGCAGGTCTCTCTGCGGCCCTTCCTGCAGCTTTTTTCTTTGTTTTGAGCCAGTCACACCGTGATGGGAAGCTTCAAATGGAAGGTTGCTTTGGAACCACAGTGTTCAAAGTAACTCTCCCCAAAATTGGTGTCTCCCAAAGCGCTTTCCTGGGGGAAATTTGAATGGTGCTTAAAATTTTTGGCTACAGCAGTGGAACTGCTCGGCAGCTCAGCTTCCTGGGGCCTTAAGCTGCTTCTTCAAACATATTGTTGGTTTGGAACAGTCTCCAGTGAATATCTGCTGGCAGTCTCATCTCTCTGACTTGCTTTGCTTTCCTGCATTTTTGGTTAGGAAAAGCTTTTTGCTGCTTAATGCGTTCAGTGATGAGTTGGCACTGAGCATCTTGGTTTGCTGCTCACTTCATTACACCTGTATCTACACAAGCTGTGTATCGAATGTATTCACAGACCAGGAAGCATCAATAACAATGTGCATTATGGTGTTCAATTTAACACTGCTTCTGAGTCTTGTTAACGAATGTTTTGCCAATATTTATAGCATTTAGATCACTGGAATTTTATAGATGTTAATAGAAAATGAGAGCAGCACTGTGTGAGGGCTGCTGAGAGGTGGAATGACAGTGAGTGCAGTAACACTCAGCATTCGCATGAAATGTTTATTTCTGATGTTTGCTAACACGAACCAAAGCATTTTCTGGGATGCTCATTCAAATGCTGCCCAAGCCAAGTGGCTGAGGATTGTTCCTGGCTTGAGCAGCTGGTGGGGTTGGTCAGTGGGTCAGCCTTGGGCAGTTCTGAGCCCTATAGTTGCTGCTTACTATACACACAGCAAGCAGTCAATGTGAGCTCTCCACCTTCATGTTTCCGTGGTGCTTATCACTGTCAGTAATCACTAATTACTTTTTCTTTTGGGTGTTGTCCCCAGGGCAGAACTGCTGCACACCAGCAGGGCCATGTTGCAGGTTTTAGCTCACAGTGCTTGGGCTGATCTTAGATCGCTGTCCAAGCTACTCCTGAAGTATTTTGTTATGAGGGCACTGTGTCAGAAGGAGCTTTCTGCCCTGGGAGATGCATTCTCACACTGAGAGTCAACCACTCCTTAAGCTCAGATAACCAGAGTAGCATCCCTAAGAGTACAGCTGTACTTGAAGCTCACTGCAGGGTAACAGATCATTAATGGAAGCTCGCTGCTTTGGCAAACCACAAGTATGCTGTCCTTGTCTTCCATCTCACGTGCTAACACACGCCAGCAGCACAGAGTGATGAGCTGCAGATGCACTGCAGATGCCAGCCAAGGGGTGTCATGCACACATGTATACTGATGCTACCTGAAACTGGAGCCTTTACATGCAGGAGGATATGCTGCACTTGCTTTTGCTTTTTGCCATTTGCTGTATGCTTTATCCTAACTGGGGTGCTTATTGATGAATGTCTTATAAAGTTTGTATGGTCTGTAAACTTTGTTTGGAGAACTGTAATCTTCCAATTAGTGAAACCTAACTCACCCCCAGATGTTAAATACTAGAGTGAAATTGCTCTTGTTTCTATGTTTGAATGTATTTCAATGTTTTCAATCAGAAATTTTTGCAAACCTGTTTTTAACCTGAAAAGCTTGTGTTCTAGGCAAAAGGCTGTCTCAGATAGATCACAATATTGTACTTGTTATTGAATAGTGTTGTTTTAAAAGTCCACTTTTTATTCATTGTAAACAATCATGTATTTAAAAAGCAATAACACAGCAACACCAAGCTACTAGTATTTTCTCAACTGACCATACCCTGTGTCTGTCCTCTGTGTCTTTTTTGCCCTTTACCTTTTGCTGTCTCTAACTGGACGGGGCTGATGGGATCCACAAATCACTTCAGGAGCTGGATGAGGTATTGTTTATCACATCTTATTTTGTCACACTGCAACAAGCATACATCACCAAGCAAGAATGTTCCTTTCTTTACTCTGCCAAGTTATTCCTCTTCATTATATAGGATGAGATGTATTTGTGTGCAGTCTGGCAAGGCTGCCAGGAGGAGACAAGCATTTTGTGATGTTACAGTAACACATTTATATGTGTATGCATACAAGCTAGTTAGACTTTGTGTATCCCTGAGAGGTATGGTGAAGCTGTGGACAATACTTTATGCTCTGTGTGAATTATATACACTTTGGTCAGGAGACAACACTGGGGATAAAGATCAGGCTTTCAGGAAACAGTTGTTCAGGAAGGAGGAGGCATTGGTTTTCAAAAGAGGTGGAGAGCCACAAAGATTTCTGGGCCTAATGGAGGAAAGTAAGAAATCTAGGAGAGCAGGCAGTGAAGTTATTAGATACATTCTAAGCAGTATCATTTGTATAGCTTTTTTTCTGTCTGTAGTAAATGAATTTATCTTATCTCTGGAATTACACAGCTGGCTTCAACTGACAACCTGAACAAATTGATACTCGCTCCCACTTTCATTCATAACCTTTTAGTAATTCAATCTACAAATTAGATTATCCCTAAAATAGTCTCTAAGTATAGTGTACCCTCTGCAACTGCTACAGGGCTGCTGTACAGCAGTGTACCTGCCTTCAATAATTTATACCTGCATCACACGCAAACACATGCTTGAGGTTTCTTTTTATGGGAGGGGGAGGCACACAAGCACTTTTCCTTGAGGACTGATCTCATTTGGGTAATGTTGATTTGCTATCTCTTTTTAAGAACATTTTTTTTTGTCTTCTGCAGCTTGCTGATGATCGTATGGCACTGGTGTCAGGGATAAGTTTAGATCCTGAAGCAGCAATTGGTGTAACAAAACGCTTACCTCCCAAATGGGTTGATGGAGCAGATGAAGTAAGTTGTTTGGCAAATCCTACACTGGGGTTTTTTCATGTAGAAATTTATTCCTGTTCTTAGTTACGTTGCCAATGCCATAAGTTTTAAGATGGAGGTAGTATTAGAAGAAAGATTAATGTTTTTTCTAGCTTCTGCCACTCCTGTTTAGAGAAAATATCAGGCAAGCTGTCATTTATTTCCTTGAAGGATGTATTGTATTGCAAGTGAAATAAGGAACATTATCTTGGAAGATAAATTCCTCAAAACTGAACTGATATCATCAGTGAGAGCCCAGTGCTGATGCTATATTTGAACCACTAGGGTAGGCAACGCTATCACTGTGTGTTTGGACTTGGGGCTGCAGGAAGGTCCCAAAGCTGTCAGCACAGCAAAATTCTTCTCAGATGGAGACTTCGAAGGGAGAGGACAGAAGATGGAACACTTTCTATAAGCTTTGTTTGAGCCCATGGAAGGGTCCAATGGAACAGAATAGCAGCTTACTCCTTGGAAAGAGAAAGCAGCAGTGTCTTCTAGCAGCTCTCCCGCATGCAGTGCAGATGAGCTGCAAATTATGGAAGTATTTAAATAAATGTGATGGAATCATTGTGGAGACGTCCAATTAAGAATTGTTTCCAGTGTTTGGAGTGCGAGGCTCCTTCTTGACTTAGAGAAAACCCATTTAAGTCATCCTCCAAGAACATCATCTCATTGGTTTTTGAGTGCAGGAAGGTTTCCAGTCTCCTTTTTGCTAGGGCAATTATCATTCTTACAGATCTGCTTCCATGGATAGTTTGAAAGCACGTCATTTAGCTTTAACTGATTTCAGTCTGTGGCACGTGTGACAGATTTTGAAGATGTGACCTGATTTTTTATTTATATTTTCGGAAGTTGGCTAAACTTTTCTTACTGTATTATATAATTAGTATTGCAACTCAGTAAAGCATATCTGAGAGCAGCAGTCTTGCCTTACCTTAACAAGAGGAGGTTTAGAAATTGTGAATTCAGAATAAATTTTCACTTAGTAAGAGATGAGCTTTTTGTGGGTTTGAGATTTTTTTAATGATCTCTGATCTGCTTTTTGTTATGACTTTCTATATTTTTGCCTAGCATTCATCAGAAACTTTTCCTCTGAAACATTACTCACTTCCCTTTCCCTGTTGTCGGGTTTGCTGTTTTAGATTCAGTATGATATTGCCAGGGTGAAACAGAAGATGAAAGAATTAGCCAGTCTTCATGATAAACATCTGAACAGACCAACACTAGATGACAGCAGTGAAGAAGAACGTGCAATAGAAATAACAACCCAAGAGATCACACAGGTACAGAGTACTTTCAGTTCTAAACCTACAGATGGATGTATTGTAACACATGCCATAGTGAGCCAGTGGTTTCCTTGGAGCAAAGCATTTCTACTCTAAGTCAGTTTTAGTGAGCTGGAGGCCATGGGTTCTCAGCGTGCTTCTGCACTCACCATCTCAGTGAGCTCTACAGTGAGTGACCTAACACTCCCACCCCCACTTACCTGTTTTCTATCTTGGAATGGATGGGAGACTTAATTAAATCACGTTTGCAGCTATGTTATAGAAATACACAGACTTTCTATGGCTGCCAGTCCAAGCAGTTACCAGTAAGGAGATGTCTTTGATCAGAAGCACCCATGTTACTCTGCTATCCTGTTGGATTTACATTGCTTATCTATATTCTGTATTTCGTTGTCCCTTTAGACAATGCACTGGGCAGCAATAAATTCAATGTGATATTTAAAGCTTGAGTTGCTGTTTGTCTTTAACTAATTGAATTGTTTTCTCAGTTATTTCACAGATGTCAGAGAGCAGTCCAGGTCTTGCAGAGCAGGTCACGGACTTGTACAGAGCAAGAAGCACGTGTTCTCAGGAATGTAGTGTCTTCCTTAGCACAGTCCCTTCAGGAGCTTTCCACAAACTTCAGGCATGCACAGTCTGACTATCTCAAACGTAAGCATAAAAGATACAGAATTCAGCAATTTCAGCTTCACAGCCTCTGCCTCTCTATTTCATATTGCTAAAGCAAAAATGTCAGTTAGATATATCAATGAAAGCAGCGTGTTTCAGCCATCTATGCTTCTAACATATTACTTCTCAAACTGTGGTCTGCCCAGCTACTTCTGTAGCACTGTTTGGGCAGCTATTGTTTTTCAGAATGATATCTGCTGTTGATTAGTAGTTTGTGATAGATTAAACTTTAGAAGATGGGCTGTGATAAAGTTCTGCATCCACAAACAGCTTGGAAATAGAGTATTCTTCTTGAAGTCTAATATTGAGTTGTTTTTTGGCCAGGTAATTTCATCTTCATATGTGATAACTGATCTTCAGATGTAGTTCTGCCATTTCTTCTAGTGGTCTAAATGGTAGAGGTGAAATAAGGGACACAGCATTCTGCTCACACTGAGTACAGAATGATCATACTTTAAGGCTCTTAGCTTACTTAACTCTTTCACTTCATGGAACATAATGACTTAAAATCAAAGGTTTTATCTGTCTTGTAAGCGTGGTTGTATTTGTATGCTCTAAGCAGTAAGCTTCTGTGACAGAATTTAGATACTGTCATTTATCAGAGATTTTCTTCTTATGCTTTTACACCTATTGCTTCAGACCTTATTCTTTCTCTCTCATTATAAATCACGTTTCCTCCCAAAATACTTCCCTACCTGCAACTTTTGAACGGTCATGGGAAATCTGAGTGACTTCAGTGTGAGTCCATTGTGCTCCAACATAGTTTGTCTTTCACAGGCATGAAGAGTAGGGAAGAAAGATCCAAACACTTCTTTGACACCTCAGTCCCACTAATGGATGATGGGGAGGATGATACACTCTATGACAGAGTAAGTTGATATATTAAGCAAATTCCATTTGAAGAAACTTCTTAAGGTACCAAGTTATTTTAGTGACCCTAAAACTGTTTATAAAGTACAGTAAGATTTTTTCTAGAGTAGTTTTCTACTACTGAAATTCCAAAAGGAATGTTATGTTGTGGAATCTTGTAATTGCTATAATTATTTCTGATGTTTTCACTGTAGAACACATAAGCAACAATTAAATCTTTTATTTCAGGGTTTTACAGATGACCAGCTAGCACTGGTGGAGCAAAACACATTGCTGGTGGAAGAGCGGGAACGAGAAATCCGTCAGATTGTACAGTCCATCTCTGATCTCAATGAAATATTTAGGGACCTGGGAGCAATGATAGTAGAACAGGTACATCAGCACCACAGTGTCGGTGAGAGATGGGAGATTCCATGTGGCATTAAGATTTCCAGACTCCTCCAGTTGTAGTACAGTGTTTTCATGGACTCCTCCCTTTTCTAAACTCATTGGTTCAGGCCAAGGTTTCCTCTAGCTTGTAATCTTCAAGATGAACTAATGAAGAAAAAATGACCATTTATGTGCATTAAACTAGAAAAATGTAGAATTCCAGAGTTCTGTTTAGAGTTTCTGTCCCAGAAAGTGTAGGTTTAATGTGTCAGCCAAAAGCATCTGAGCTGGGAAGTAAAGGTTAGAGAGATGTACCTTGGTAAAGGTTGTGAGATGACACTGAGACAGAGCTGCAGTTAGTCATTGAGCCAGGAAGGTCATTTCAAGATAGTCAACCAGATCGTCTCATGAGCTGTTTGCTGTAAGCATCATTACTCTGCTGCTCATAACCACAGTCTTTTCAAAGTTCATTTTGGTTCAACTTGATCCTTCTCTCTGTTTCACTTAGGGAACAGTTCTAGATAGAATTGACTACAATGTTGAACAGTCATGTATCAAAACTGAAGAGGGTTTAAAACAACTACATAAGGTAAGCTGGTAATATATTGGCTGTTTTGCATATCTAATTATCTTTTAAGAATAATTTTTAATATTTTTTCTTACCATATAACATTTGCTGAAAGTTAAGTTCAACCTTATGCTTTTAATGTGAAGTTTTATTGTGAACATCTGTAAAGTCTGAACTGGTGTCAGGATGCAGAGTTTGGTGGTGGTTGCTTTTCTGGCTTGTTATGTTCTGATTTTAAGCTAAGCTCAGTCCTTCCACTGCTGGAAGTAAACTTCAAATGAGAAATGCCTACAGAACCACCAATTTAAGAAGAAAGTTCTGTTTTGGAAATGCAGACATCTTACTGCATTCAACTTCATATTATGGCAGACTTGTGAAATATGCACAGTATTGAAGCGTCACAAGGAAAAGCAACATAAAATAGTTCTAGGTTTCTTCTTTTTATATGTAAAAGAAAGTTGAGGTCACTAAAATAACACATTGACCACTGGTGGATAAGGCTGAAAGTGATTGCAAGCAATTTACACAAGCTGAAGTGGAAATAAATGAATGGGTTGCTATCAATCAGTGCTATTTAATAAATTGTCAGCAAGCCCCAGCTTGAAATTCTGATTGAGATATGGATTTTGATACAGCATAATTGAAATCAGATGCTTTCATTACAGCATAAAAGTTCTTTTGCCCATCATGGAAAAAATACATGTTTTAATAGCAATGCATCTGTGTTCTATATTACTGATTTTAGTACATTTGGTAACCTGCTTTCTGAATTAATATAAAATGTCAATTTTCTGTTGTGTTTTAATTGGCATAATTATTGTAAATTGCCAACACAGCACTTCCACATAAATGAAATCCCTCCAGCAGTCTGGAGATACGGATTGCCTCACCTGAAATGGGAATCCTGTGGTGCTGGTCAGGCTTTGTCGTAGTTTGAGCCTGACTAAGGAAATCAGTGATACTGTTATGTACTTTCAGATCAAAAATTCCTCTTAAAACAGATCTGATTTTAAAAAATGATTTCTATAAAATAGAAGAATTAATATTTTCCCTTAAAACTTCCAGTATTTACGGATTTAAAAGGAATTAAATGCGAGTTTTGTTTTGCTTACCTTCTGTTAGCAGAGTTTCATTCGGCTTTTGGAGAATTTTCTCCATAGTTTTTCCCTGGAAAAATGAGGAAGGGGGTGAGAAAATTGATTAGAAGAAAGAAGGACTGAAGCAGGAAACAGAACCAAAACAAAATGAAAGCTTTCAATTCTAATTGAAATTAAATGAAAATGCACAGCTGAATCCGGTACAATAAAAATGCTCTTTAAAAAAATGAAGCTTTGTGTGAATTTTAATGTCATGCAAATATGATACGGAAATGCTATTTCAGCAAAATGAGTTAAAAATCTCTTACCTACTTTTTGTTTGCACTTCCACACTCCCCGTGGCTTGATTTTTATTTCCTCTGTCCATGTCACTAAGTGGCACTGCAGATCAGTCATCGTCGTTCAGTACAGCTCGGGTCCTGTGCAGGCATCATGCCTTCTCAAGCACTACTGAAACATCACAGTAAGGTTGTGTAACCAGCACGAGGATGATGTGTTCTTTAGAGTGTCTCAGACTTAATGTGGATAAATATGACTTCAGTTTGCGCTTTCCTTTGCTCCGGTCTTTGGTGCAGGCTGGAGTTATTTTGTGGGAGTTGCTTGCACTGTTCAGTGTATGAAAAGCCAAGTTACCAAAGAGAAATCAAAGTACACATCTTCAGTATACTGAAGAGTCCACACTTAACAGCTCTGCATAAATCAAGGTATTAACTCTTCCTTTTCTGTTTCTACAGGCAGAGCAATATCAAAAGAAGAATCGGAAGATGCTTGTTATTTTAATTTTGTTTGTTATAGTAATTGTCCTCATTGTTGTTCTTATTGGTGTAAAGTCACACTAGGTTTCACTTAATTTTCTTCTTTTGGGAGTTTACGTGAACTTTTTTCCCCAATGTGAATGGATGGACCTGCACTCAAGCAAGCTGCTTTTGAATGTACAAGCCCTCGTGGTACAAAGTCTGTGCAATGCTTCTGTGGGACTCTTCAGAGTTCAAGTTTGGTGATAGGTGAGGTGTCTGCAAAGATGAGATGGGCAACGTCAGGACATTTAATGCTCTCAGATGAATCATTTGGTCCAGAGGCATTTGGAAACACATTGCTTAAATAACTAAGAAACTGTAATTTATTAGTGAGTTCTGTAATTAGTTTGGTGCAGTGAAAAAGAATGTGTCGTCTTCTTTACTGCCACAATTTGTAAGGCTTAAATTAAACCACGTTACTGAGTCATGGGACTAGAGCTGAGGCACAAGGCAAAAAAATGTCAGACTTCATTTCTTCAGACTCGAAAACTCAGGAATTGGAGATGAAGAAGATAGCTTCTAGCAGGCAGAGCCTAATTCCATCCCTGTGATCTTAATTTAGATATTGCATCATTACTAAGAATCAAAATAGTATATGATCTTGTAAATAACAAGATTTAATCAGTGGTGTAATTTAACACATTTAGCTAATGACTTTTTTTTTGTGTGTTTGTGTAATCATGAGAACCTTCTTTTTTCTTTTTTCCAGGAGGATAATTTTATTTATGTGCTTTTTTTAAAAAAAAGTATTGCCATTACATCAAAGCAGTGATGAGGTTAAACCTGAGAAAGAGAAATGTCCCTTTTGTCTTTGTGCACAGCATGACCTGCTGGGGGGGCTCATGGCTCTTCCTTGTTTCCTGAGCTGTTTGTTTGACAGTGCTTCAGTCCATATGTTGTTTTTTATATGTAACTTTACTAGGATATGTATTAGATCCATTTTCCCATTCCGATGATTTTTTTCAAATGCCTGCCTAGAAAAGGTTGCATTTCTGGTCTCCTGCTGACCATGAGAGATGCCATGTGGGTGACACAACCTGGGAGGCCTTCAGTGGAGAAGTACCTTTTTTTCCCCAAATGTTTCTTGCAGTGGAGAACTTTTCTGTAGGCCATAAAGGAGGAATTAGAGAAACATCTAAATAATAGAGGATTCATGTTTCAATTCAGGCCTGAAGTAGCGTGCAATTGTAGAGGCCTTGCCTTAATATTTTTATGATGGCTTTTCTGTACAGACTTTTACCCCAAAGGGACTGTAACTCAATTTCCTCTGTTTCTGACTGATGCAGTGCTCCCCATAAACTTGTGGAGGTGTGTTGCACCTGCCCTGAACCTGTGTTTACAATGTACTAAGGAGGTCCTAAGATGTGGGTTTAAACAGACTCGAGGCAGGAACAGGCCTGAAAGAAAAGACTTCAAAGACATGTCAGCTGTGGCTTATTGCAGAGAGATTTGTACCACTGTGTTACAAAGGGGATGCTGAATTTCCAGAGCTGCCCGTTGAAATTCACACAGTAAATCAGTGAAGGAGGTATGCTTTTAGCTGGGTGTGCAGCTCCCCTGTTCTGGTAATAGATCTTTTCAATGATTGTGAGTAAAACTACTGTCTCCCTAGTGCGCTGGCTACATCAGTTGGTGTGAAGCAGAATATTGCTCTAATTTAATATACTGTGTTTGCAACTTTCTAACATGAGAACGTGTTATTTATTTCTGTCTTGACTGGTGCTTTTGACATTTTTATCATGGCTAAAGGATTCAAAGAAGTAATAAAACACTCCCAACATAATTGGTCAATTCCTTTTTCTTAAAATAGTGTAAACTGAAGCAAATACTTGTGATGTCAGTGTCTCCATATGTCCTTCAAAATTAAATAAAAGCAGCAGTGACATGAAGTATCTGACTTTTTTAACTTTCTGCAGCACAATTGCATTGCCAAGTGATTTTCTTCCCATGTAGTCACCACTGAAATGCCAGTCATATCTTAGCCGAGGTAAATGACTATTTAGTTGCTATCTAAATTCTGTTAAAGGAAATGCACTTTGTTAATATGCACTGCATGAGAGATTGAATTCCAGTGTGAATGGTCCTGTGTGACTTGAGCTAGAGCTTATTGAGGCTGAATTTACTTAAATATATATATACATAGGCTTCTAGATCACTTCAAATGTCATTTGTTGCAATCCAGTCTAAATTATTTATAGCTAAAGCATAAACCCTCATGCAGTGCTCTTAGTGGAAAGCAAGTCGAACTTCTGTACTATAGATAGAATGACAGGGAAAGCCAGTTTCATTGCTTTGCTTAGGACTCTGGTGTCCTTCACGAGGGAAGAGTTGTGGTTTAGATGGCAGTTGCCCACTGCTTTGTTTCTTGAAGGTAACAGAGGTTTGGGGACAGTGCCGCATTATTAACCTTGCAGCAGTAGGAATAACAGAATCTGTACTGCATCACGAGGGCTTTACCTGGCAGAACCTTTTGGACGTCTCAATCCTGAAATCATTCTGGTATTTTCTTTCCCATTTCCCACACATATGGGAATAATAATGAACCCCTAAACACCTTATGCTCTTTGGCTCAGAAAGAAAGCTCATAGAAGCTGGCTTTTGCATCTCTACATGGGGTGTTACTGAGTGCTGCAGTTGGAAGTTATTGGGTTATCCCACCCACGATTGACCTCTGCAGCTGATTCTGTTAGATCTTCGTGGGGTTTTTTTTTCCTGGAACTCGGCCTAATACACGTTTGCTTTGTAGACAGACTTCCATTATTTGCATCTTCATTTACTTCCACGGTGTAAATGAAGCACGTTCCCTTTGTGATGCTCGCACTTCCCACGCAGCTGCAGATGGGAGGTGCTCCACAAACACGAAAACGTAAGGATAAATATCCTTTCATATTAAATACACGCGTGTACGTTATTAAAGCTGGAGCCTGGAAAACATCGCTCCCGTTGTGTGGCCGTTTCCTCTGCGTTCTCACCGTTTTTAGAAGCGCGTTTTGCCGGACGTTCACGCAGCTTTTTCATCTGAGATTCCCTCTGTCATTTTACATTCACAAAACGAACCGTTTCTACCCGTGGGTGGAACGAGGAACGTGAAACATCACCGCGAATACCACCGCGCTCATCTCCCGCCGCTCCCCGCAGAACCGCCGCGCGCATCCGGGCCCCGCGCCGCCCGCCTGCAGTGCCCCGTGCGGCCGCCAGAGGGCGCTGTGGTGCCCGCCCCTCGCGGCGGGGCGGAGCCGCGCGGACGGGGCCGCGCCGCGGGCAGGAAGATGGCGAACGTGCAGCTGGAGTTCCAGGCGAACGCCGGTGAGGCGGACCCGCAGAGCCGCCCGCTGCTCGTCCTGGGTCAGCTCCACAACCTCCACCGCCTGCCCTGGGCCCAGCTGCGGGGCAAGCTGCAGCCGCGGGTCAGCGAGGAGGTGAGGCCGGAACGCCGGAGCCCTCCGCGGGCCGCTCTCCCCGCGGCCCGGCACCGCCTCCGCGCTGCCCGGGTCGGGCCCGGAGGATTCGGAGCCGCCCGGGGCCGGGAGCGGCCTGCGCGGGGAGAGCCGGGCCGGGCCGGGCTGGGCGGGGGGCGGGGGCACGTTACGTCCGAGCGGCGCTTCGGAAGAAGCGAAACGCGGTGTGACGCTCCTGAGGGTCTTGTGACAGTATTCGGCCTTCCTCTTCTTCTTCCTCTTTTGTGATTGCTTTTATTTAAATTTCTACGCGGAAGAATAACTTGGGATTAGTAAATTAGTCCGTCAGTGTGCCGCTAGCAAGATGGCCCCAACTTAAAAGCCTCTGGAGCAGCCTTGGCACTTAGCGCTGTGTTTTTAAATTGTAGTTCGTGTGGCTTGAAAGGGATTCCTGTAAGGGAAAGCCCATTACTGCTTCCTAATTAATAAAGGTTCGCCATATTTCCCGTCTCTTCGCTCTAGAGGTTGTTGCATTTAAAAGGGCGTGCCTAAAACCTGAAAAGATTGCCTCAGTGGGGTCAGAATGAGAACGCAGTCAGAAAGAAAAGTCCAACGCGGTGCTTTGTTTTAAATTTCTCCTTTTCTCCTCAGCTGTGGCAGTCTGCGTTAGGCACCCTGAACCCGAACCCCACTGACAGCTGTCCGCTCTACCTGAACTATGCCACCGTGGCCGCGCTGCCGTCCCGGGTCAGCCGGCACAACAGTCCGTCTGCAGCTCAGTTCATCACCCGCCTCGTGAGGAACTGCCTCCCAGGGGGCGTCAGCAGATGCATTGTGGTACGTGGCTGCTCGCAGGTGCTTCTGCTGGTGTGTGTGCTGAACTGCTTTGCCGACTTCTCGGGATTTTAGCTGTGTCCTTGGAGATGAGGTGGGCAACTTTTATCTAATGATACCAGCGTTTATAGATGGTTTTAGCGCTGGGGCGTAAACGAGACCGAAGCGTGATAGCTTTTTCATGCTCAGACAGTTGGAAGGGATTAAAGGTGAAAATGCCTGGTACGTTTTCAACCAGTAATGTTCACACAAAGGGAACCAGAAGATTTTTCCAAACTAGGATTTAAGACATTAGCACGTGGTACAGCTCGTGCTTTGGAAGGTTGACTCGGAGTGCATGCAGAGTGCAGTGTCTGTATCACATAACCCATTTAAGGGGCCAAGGTTTAAAAGTCTCGATGCATACTAATGCTCCAGTGTGAGTCGTGTGCAGGAAAATTTCTTGCACTGTCCTGATCATCTTCTGTATGAGCCCAGGGAATTTGCTGCTTTTTTTTTTCTGACTCCAGATTCAGAGTTCCAACTTATTAGAGAGCTGATGAGTGTCAGTAGCAAAATCTAATTCTGCACTCCACTTATTTGCAAGAGTAATAACTCTGCCTGTGTTTTTTCCTTGTAGTTAAATTTGGAGGTGTTTAACTAAAGCTGCTTTCCACTGGTAATTTTTGTAATGAACTTCAGAATAGCATTGTGCATGTTAAAAATCTTTGAGATAATATTAACCACGTTTTCATGTGGTCACTCACTTCGTTTTGAACACACACGGATAGTTCCCTTGCTTTTTTGTCTCAATCTGTAGGCTGACCTGTGTTAATTAGATAAAATAGTCGTGATCTGTGAGAAGGACTGCTAATTCCTGCACAGTCACGTCCAGCCATGTAATTCTTTTCCACGTGGGAAATGAACTGAACCAGTGAGTTCAGTGCAGTGCTGTTGGTGCTGCTGCCCCTCCACACGGGGTGTGATGTCTGAGCACTTCTCTGTACATCAGTTCTTCTGCTTTTTGTCAATGCTGCCTCAGGTAATGGATCCTTTTAAACGTGGTCACCCAAGGTCCCTGCTGTTACCTGACTTGTTTGTCTTCTGGCTGATGTTTCAGATGGTCTGTGAGCGGTCTGAAGTTTTTGCTTCTGCCTGTGCACTGGCCAGGGCTTTCCCATTGTTCACACATCGCTCCAGCGCATCGAGATGCACAGAGAAGAAAACTGTAACTGTAGAGTTTTTCTTGGTTGGACAAAACAACGGACCCATAGAGGTGGCAACGCTTAAAGTAAGCTTTTGTGTTGTGGGTTTTTTTCCCCATTATTGTTTTTTTCTTTTTCCTTAATCCCTGAAGTTTCTATGTTCCTTTGATTGGTTACATCACAAGTATGTGTGCCTCAGGCTATGTATGGAACAGGCGTTGTATCTGAAGTAAGACATGATCTTAGATCAGAGCTCCTTGTTCAGTTCAAAACAGAGTGAGCAGAAGTATTGAATATGTCATTGCAGCAAAGGCTGAAGGTGTTGTTGCAGAACTTAATTTCAGGGATGGAAGATAGCAAACAAACAGTGTAAGGATAAGATCTCTTTTCTCATGTTTCTCACAGATGCAAATAATAGGTTTTTAGCATTTAATACTACATTGCCTTCAGTGTGTGGACATCCTCTTATTTAGGAAAAATCAGTATGAGGTTGTTCATCACACTGACATAATTGAACACTTTTTATTCTGGCACTGTGCATGGCTTCTGATATTTGTGTGATGTACTGCTTTGGCTGAGTTTTTGTAGCAAAATCCCTGAAAAGTGGTTCAGCCTGGGAATAAGGTGCACCTAACACTTCAATGTACAAATTACTTATACATTGTTGGTGGTGATTAAGGAGACATCATTGAATTTTTCCATGCCTTAAAATAAACAAATAAAGTACCTGTTGTCAAAAAACAACCCCTTCAGACAGGTAGCTTCCAAACCTCTTAGGCTATTCATAACTAAAATCCAAAATGATTTATTTCCTCCCATTCTTCACTTGAAGTCAGTGCCAAAACTACTACTAGCTTCTTCCAAGCTGAGCTTTTACTCCTTAAAATTTAGGCAGCACCAGACAGCTAATGTAGAGTGTCCATTAGAGTATTACATTACTGCTATTAAATTGGTAGAGTCTCTTACACTCTGCTCTGGAAGAAGCACGTGATAGTGTTTTTTTCCTCTCCCATTTTAAACCTCTTCTAGACGTGTTGCCATATTCTGCACCTACTGCCCTGTCCTTGGTGCTGTATGGTAAGGGCTAGAAGGGATTGTTACAGTTTCATAGGACAGTCACTAAAGACTGCTGTTAACCAGTCTCTCTAGTTGCCTGGAAATTTGCACACAGGAGAAAATATCTTCAGTGTAGTGCTTAGGAAAGATATTGGTTGACATTAATTAGTATTGTACAGCTAGCTGTAACCCATTGCAGTTAGGCACAGATTGCAGAAGAACCTAGTATCCAGTGTAATCTGTATAGGACCAGGTATAAAGTTATGTGGCAAGCAAGCTGAACCAAGCCAGCTCTCACGTGTTCTCTCTTCTTGTCATAGTGTCTAGCAAGTGCTACAGAAGGAATCAGGCTGGCTGCTCGAATCGTGGACACACCATGCAATGAGATGAATACTGATAACTTCCTGGAGGTGGGTGATCCACACGATGAGTAAGAGATACTGGATGTCCTCATTACAGTAATCAAGAACGAGTGTTTCTGTCTCTTGGCAGAACTTTTTAGTCAGTGGTAGGGGGCATATGAAAGAACTTGTCCAAGGATGTTGTTATTAACTCTTCAGTTATTAACTCTTGGTAGAACTCAAAGTGGGAAGGAGGTACAGGCTGAAGCTTGGTGTAAGGAACCAGCAGTCAGAAGAGTTGAATTCTTGATTTGGTCACAGCACTGGCTCCTTTCTAGTGCTTTCTAAACCCTGTGCTGATAAGTTTCTGGAGAAAGAAATAAAACAGGAGCTGACACATCTACAGATGAATTTATTGTAAAGCTCTGAAAAGCTGTCAAGAGTGAAAATACTCCTGTATTATTTCAGTGTGATCCAGTGGGATGAACAGCTGGTGTTCACCTCTGACCTGGCAGAGCTGTGGGGTTGGGTTTGCATTTCATGCAGTAGTAAATAATCAGGGTGTCTCAGTGAAGTTAGGTTACAGGAAACCAGTATCATTCCCAAAATAGGGAATGTTTGTATGTGTACACATGCAAAAATCACATAAAACCCATACATGAGTGTACCTCTGCTGTGTCCTTTTGATCACTTACTGATGTCCCCCTTCTTTTAATGATGAAGGAAATAAAAAAAGTTGGCAAGGATCTCAGGATTACTCCTACCATTATTCGAGATGAGGAGCTGAAAGAAAGAGGCTTTGGAGGTATGTCTTGTTGGAAGTTCATCTTTTTTTTTGATAGCAGTTAATTGGAATATTATGTCATCTCCATTGTAAAGTTTAATTTATGCATTTTTGAAACAGTTGTATTGTTCCTAATATTCCAAGATGCTTTGCAGAAGATTACTTTCCAGTCTTGCCCACAGGTGACTCAGCTCTCTTGTTTTCCAGGTATCTATGGAGTTGGCAAGGCTGCTCTGCATCCTCCAGCCCTGGCAGTTCTCAGCCACACTCCGGATGGTGCTACACAGACCATTGCCTGGGTGGGGAAAGGGATTGTGTATGACACTGGAGGACTCAGCATTAAGGGAAAGGTACATCAATGCTGCTCTCACTTTTGCTTATGGTGTAATTTCCTAATGGAAATAATTGATTAATGTTGATGGAAACCAAAGTGCATTTGTTTAAGTGAATACTTAATCTGCTGTCATCCACGCAGACACAAACTGCCATGCAGAGTTTAAGGAACATTTTGCCTTCAAGTATTGCTCACTCCTGGTAGAAATATAAAAACAAAGATATTTCCTTTCTGGTCCTGGAGACGGATCCAAAGCCCATCTGAGTGAACCTCAGTGCTTGTCTTGTAATCAACTCTTTTGTTTTTTTCTTCTTAAACGAATAAGGGCAGAATTTTAGAGCTTTTACTGCTTTAAGACAATACACTGTGTATGTGTGCTGTGTATTTGTAATGGCTAAGCGCTGTTAAGACCAGAGTTACAGAGGCATCAGGAGTACCAACTATATCAGGTGGTACTGCAGGACGTTTCTTTTTTTTTTTTTTCTTTAAAAATCTCTGTTTCTGTTTGAATAGACTACTATGCCTGGAATGAAGCGAGACTGTGGTGGAGCAGCTGCTATTTTGGGTGCCTTCAAAGCCACTGTAAAGCAAGTAAGTAAAATGTGTTGATATCATGTACCCTACTGGTGCCAGGCTGACTTTTGGATGTACTCCCAGGTATGAGAGCCAGCCTGATCCTCAGGTTCTGACCTGCCATTGCCATTAGTGTTCTTGGGCCACTCTGCTCTTTCTGCTGTTTCACAGAGTTTCAAATCTTTGCTAGGATGTTGGGAATCCTGAGAAATTGCTTGAGAGCTAACTTTGTTCTGAGTCTTTTTTGAGCTTCAGGTCAGTTTTAAGGACTGAGTTGATGGTAGTTCCTTGAATCAGAATAATAACTGAGTTATTCAGTGCTGATCTTGTTTAAGCTTTGGGATTTGAGGCAGCTGTTGT
Source organism: Cyrtonyx montezumae (assembly GCF_038088225.1). NCBI lineage: Eukaryota > Metazoa > Chordata > Aves > Galliformes > Odontophoridae > Cyrtonyx > Cyrtonyx montezumae. The sequence continues at coordinate 11,394,690 of NW_027072100.1, read as the reverse complement.
CCCCTTAGCAATGAAGACTGCAGGTCTGCAGTATGAAGTCTGTCTGTGTTCTGAATCATTCTGCAGTTCTAATATTAACCTGCTTGGCAAATGACAATTCAGGTCTCATCAGGAACTGCTTGTTGGCTTGCTCCTGTGGTCAGAAAGCAGTCACAGAACTGAGAAAAAGCTAAACATTGAAATGTGGAGAATTCTTGAGAATTATACTTAAACAGTATGAACTGGGGAAACAGAGTGGCTGCTGCCAATTCAGTTCTGCCCTCCCCACAAGTTCAGTCACTGAGTCTTGCTGACAGAGCAATTACTGCCTCCAAATAGTATCCAAAGTTCAAAGACCTTGTACTGCTGCAGATGAATGCATAGATCTGATGGAAGCTTTGTCCAGGAGATGATCGTTGCCAAATTCCCATTTCTCAACAGTTCAACTCTGTGCCTTGGCACTAGCTGCATGTTTGATGTGGAAGGATTGTAAACTTCACAGTTATCTGCAGAGACTTAAAACTGGGAACACATTTCTGAGCAGCATTGTAGGGAACCCCCTACCTTCCCATAACTAAGTCTTGCAGGGAGTTGGATCACGTGTTTGAAAGGGATAAAAGCTAGAACTTCTGCAGCTCTTTGGGAGAGTCTGGGATGCACGTGGTACATTCTTTCAGTGATTCAGTCAGTCCTTGTGTTACAAGTGTGTGTGTGCATGTAATTATCTGCGCTGACAGATGACAGTCACGGTAGGTGTGAGCATAAGGTATCGGTTATTTCATATGCAGTTATTGTAACTGAGCTAAGCAGTAATAATATGTTTGGACAAACTGAGCCTGAAGAAGGGGTCAGAGCTTCTGAGAAATCTGTGCCTTCATATATAAAAACAAAAGAATGATATCACTGCTTAATACTGCAATGCTATGGAAGACCTGTTGAATGAGGATCCCTGCAGAAAATGTATTCAGATAGGCAGCAAAAGTAATTTGTCCTTTTTTACTGTGTCAAGACTTCCTTCTTTCAAAGCTCTTAAGAATAATATAAATCTGGAAGAGGTTTAAATTAGCTTTACTTTGTCAGAAGGACTGATGTTTAAAATTCTACTGAATAGAAAGCTCAGTGGGAAGAGGGGCAGAGGTTATTATCCACCTTCAGGAAATATCCTCTGCCTGCATGCTCTGACAATTCCACAATGTGATTTTAAGTCGGTGGATAGAAAAATGAAGCAATTGATTTTATTTTTTTTTCCTTCCAACATGTCCATTGTGAGCTTTCCAACACAAAGGAGAAGAGAAAAATACCCAAATTTTTGTCACTCCTCATCTTCTGCTTGTTAACATAGAGAGTCCTGCAGGTACAGAAGGAATGAGTTTCAGTAGAAGGCAGCTCGCAGTGGGAGCAGGTTTCCTCTTTTTGACAGTAGAGTAACCACATCTCCCACTTGATGAATTACATCAGATTCTCAATAGAGTTTTTTTGTTGTGCAGACTGTTTTTAGAGATGAGAGCACCATATATGAAAGAGTATCTCTTCTGTTTTCCCACTACCTGGAGTAGCAGCTGTAAAGTTCCTTTATGGCTTCTAGAGGCTGCCCGTTATTTTGGAAAGATTTTGATTGATGCATTTGCCCTTTGGACTTCAGAACGTGGTCTGATTCAACAAGTCTAGATTTCTTCAGCTACAGAACTTTCATTCATGGTAAAACTGAGCCTGTCTTCCCTAGGAATTTCATGTTTTTAAGGCTATTCCACATGAGAAGTAATGATGCTTTTATTCATTAATTGCTGCTTATCTATGTTTCTGTTTATAGAACCTCCCCACACAGTATAGTAATTGTACAAACAAAATCACCATATGTTTATCAGATTTCTCACGCACTTAGTGGCATTACTGTCAAAAAAATCATCATCTCACATTGATTTCAGACTGAATAAATGAATTTGGTGTTAATCAAAACTGATATCTCTCCTATGCTTATTACAGGGTTTTAAAGACAATCTTCATGCTGTTTTTTGTTTGGCTGAGAATGCGGTTGGACCACGTGCAACAAGACCTGATGACATTCATGTTCTTTACTCTGGAAAGTAAGATTCTGTCTTAGGGATAGGAAAGTACCTATCCCTTTCCCAGAAACATTGAGAGGAAACAATCTTTGATTCTATTTATCACGGTACCACACAGATTGTGAACATGATCAGCTTCCCTAAATATTGATGATAGGATTTCAGACAGCCATAGCAGTGAGTTTTCTTTGTGCTTAGTGTGTCCTGTTGGGTATGTAAGTGCACATCAAAATATATACCATGACCTGTAGTTTGCTTAAAGTTTCCTTGCAACTGTGGAACGAGCAGCAATACAGACTTGCAGAGTCAAGTTAGAAAGCAGACTCAATATACTTTTCTAACTCAGTGTTTTAGTCAGGATAAATGAGTCTTTCAGGCTGAAGCATTGTGGTATTAAATGCCTTCTCTTCTTCCTAGAACTGTGGAAATCAATAACACTGATGCAGAAGGTAGGCTGATACTGGCTGATGGAGTTGCTTATGCATGCAAAGATCTTGGAGCAGATATCATTCTTGATATGGCCACTCTTACTGGAGCTCAGGTACTGATTCAGACCCGTTAGTGAACAGTGGGTGTATGGAATCATTTAAGTTGGAAGGGACCTTGAAAGGCCATCTAATCCAACTGTCCTACAGTGAACTGGGTCATCTATAGCTAGATCAGGGCACTCTGAGCCCATCCAGCCTCACTTTGAATGTCTGGAATGGGGCATCCACCACCTCTGTGGGCAATCTGTTCCTGTGCTTCACTACCTTAAACTATAAAAAACAAAAAAACATAAAAACCTTCTTTATACCCAGTGTAATTTTCTTCTGTTTTAGTTTGAAACCATTTCCCCTTGTGTTATCACATCAGACCTGCTAAAAAGACTGTTCCCTTCCTTCTTACAGTCTCTTTAGATACTGAAAGGCCACTCTCAGATCTCCCTGGAGCTTATTCTTCCCTAGGCTGAACAGCCCCAGCTCTCTCAGCCTGTTCTCACAGAAGAGCTGTTCCAGCCCTTGGGTTGTTTTTGTGCCCCTGCTCTGGATGCACTCCAGCAGGTTCACATCTCTCTCATATTCATGATTCCACATCTGGATGTAGTGTTCCAGGTGAGGTCTCACCAGCACAGAGCAGAGGGGCAGGACCAGGTTGGGTGGGGCCCTGGGTGTTCTGATCTAGTGCATGGCAGCCTTACCCACAGCAAGGGTATGGAAACAGATGATCTTTAGGGTCCCTTCCAAACCACCCATTCTGTGACTCTGCACACCTAAAGTAGAAATGGTATTGCTTTGATGACATGAGAACGTTACATCCGAACGTTTGTGTGGTTGGTACACATTACCAGGATATTCTGCGTGTGTGTGTGAGATGTTTATAATCAATTGCTGGTAGGATAAATAATTGGCAAGTGATAAAGTTTGCTTGCTCAGTCACTGTGAATAAATACGTGGGACAATGGTTTGAATACTCCAGACAAATGTGGACTATTTTACTGCAGGTGGATTTGGAGAAATTTTCAAAGATTCATCTTTGTAGCTATGATGTCTCTGTCTACATTTGTAGTGCTACCTTCTGTCACATACTTCTGAGATGTTTTATCTTGGTGTTTCTGTTCAGTAGAAAGCAGCTGTTACCACTGAAAGGAAGTAGTACAGAATAGTTCTGTGCAGTTCTGTTGCACTGGGATGAATGGTTCCAGATTTTGTCATGTATCTCACTAGGGAATTGCTACAGGAAAATACCATGCTGCTGTCCTTACCAATAATGAAGAGTGGGAAAAGGCTTGTGTTAAAGCTGGCAGGAACTGTGGAGACTTGGTCCATCCTCTTGTGTATTGCCCCGAGCTTCACTTCAGTGAATTTACCTCTGCTGTAGCTGATATGAAGAACTCTGTGGCAGTAAGATTTTTTTCCTTTACATTTCACTGGTTACATAAAATTGTGTTCCTGTATGTATTGTCACTGTGTTGACTGTAGCTGTATGAAAGTTCTTCCTGTGGGCTGTGATCTTCTAGAAATGGAAGATACAAGGGTCTCACTGACCATTTAATTGGGCATTTTGGAGGCTGAATGCCACTGCTCTGATTCTTAGCATCATTTTAAACAGGGTAGCCTGCTGCAGTGTTATCTGTGGGCTGCTTGCCTTAGAAACATAGCTCTAAGATGAATTCCTGGGTGGGAGCCTTTTTTAAGAAGTAAGCTGAAGTATTTCTCAGCTGGCACAGAGACAGTGGGCATGCAGAAGCGAGGAAATCGAGAACATTGTTGTTCTGTTCTCTTGCAAGACCAGCTGTATTCTTATTGTTCCTGCAGGACCGAGACAATACTCCAAGCTCCTGTGCTGGGCTCTTCATTGCTTCTCACATTGGCTTTGATTGGCCTGGAGTGTGGGTTCACATAGACATCGCTGCCCCCGTCCACGCGGTACGTGTGTGTCACCTGGTGTGTGTGGAAGGAAAGGAAGTGCAGATGCTCTGCATTGGATGGCATCAGATGGAAAGAAGGAATTCTTTTCCATCTAATTCTTTTGGAAAGCTCTTCATCTCTGCTGGGAACTCCTGTGTTTTGGTAGCTTCATCTGTTTCGTATTCTTTATTTAGATTTTAAAATATTCTGAAGATTTTAATGTGCTACATCTTTGTCGCTGTAGATTTTGATGACTTTGCTTTCTGTTTAAAGGAGTAATCCTAGCCTTTGTTCTCACCCATGGTGTTTTAAGGTGATTGACTAGAGCTGATTTTCCTGCTGGCCTTCAGTAGAGAAAACATTAATTTGCTTGTGGGATTCCTCCTCCTTTGGATGGAATGTATGTACTTTGTTTTTCCTTCAAAAGCAAGGCAATTTGCTCCTCACCCCCTTTGTTTTTTCCATAAACCCAACTTAACTCAACTCATGCTCCAGATCTGTGTTGGGTAGAACATTCTGTGCCCCGAGGAATGGTAGCATAATGACCTCGAGTCACTATGAGCTCTGTTCTTGTGGACCAGTGGATGTGTTGGTTTAATCCAGCAGGGAAGGATTACAATAGCAGTAAGAATAAAGAAGCATAAGTTGAGCAGGCTTGGCAGGGGCAGTGAGTGTTTGCTGTGGCTGTGCTTTGTCACTGCTCATGCTGAGTGAGTTGGGAAATGAAAACTAGCCCAGACAACACCAGCTGAAATGTGAATTGGTTTTGTTTTGTTTTGTTTTCCAGGGTGAGCGAGCTACTGGCTATGGTGTGGCTCTGCTGCTGTCCCTGTTTGGAGGGGCATCTGAAGACCCTTTGCTAAACATGGTGTCCCCCCTGGGCTGCAATGGGGACTCTCCCCCTGAGGATATGGAGAGGGATTCCAAGCGGCGCCGCCTGGTTTGATGCGCCCAGCCCTTGGTGTCGGGGTGCATGTGTTACCTCACTTTGCACTGATTCGTTCTCAAGCAGTGAAAATGTCACACATCAGAAATGGCCGTTTTATTTTACTGTTTTTTTTTTTTACTATCATGATAAGATTTATTACTTATTTCTGATAAAAACAGCCTGATTTTTTTTTTGTTTTAAATTATTGGTGCAAACAGTTGCTGAACAGTGTCAGTGGTGCAGACTTCAGACTCAACTGACTGTACCAGGAGGGCATGTCCTCCTCTGAGCACCTCACAAAACAGTTACTAAGTGCATTAATGCATGAGAAGCTCTCCCTATTCTGAAGCAGCAACAGCAGTTTTTGCTTACAAAGCCTTCTGAATTACTTATTTTCATGAGGTTTAATCAGACCTTTCTGCAGGCTCCACTGCATCTCCAGACACAGGACAAGGGAGAACAACCTCTGGGTTTGGCATCTTCAATGACAATTTAGCTCAGTAGCAAAGGAGATGTAATGAGAAAAGGCCTTTAGTTTTAATAAGGTGCTGTTTCCACGTGTTCAGTGTTTTTCTGACCTGTGAAATCAACGAGAGCAGTTATGAACGAATCTCTGCTTAAATCTTTCGTGTTCAAATTACAGAATGTATTCATGTTAAATGAGGAAGAAAACCAGGGGGATTGTGATTGAGTAAAATCGGTTTACAAAGCAGAGTGGCTTCCTGCCACCTAATAAATTTATTATTATTATTAAAGCAGCTTACATATCCCATGTGGTGTTTTGTGGTGTTATTTACATTTCTGAGAACTCTGAGTGCTGTGGACGTTTGTGTGCGACCTCATAGCTCTGTTTGGATTCTCTTTCCTGGCAGTTGTGCATCTGAAAACAGTGCAGCAGCAGCACGTACTGATCAGTGCAGTGCAGTTCTGAAGACTTTCCACTTCTTCGCTTCATTTGTTTGCTTCGGTGGTGATCAGGGATAAATGCCATTTGTTTTTGTGTAAGCTCATCACGAGGAGGTCAGAAGCACTGGTTTGGTTTGGGCACCCACTGGAAATGGCACATCCTACTTTGTACATAGTCAGCAGCAGCACTGGGAGCAGCACGACCAAATTTCATCAGTGCTGATTCCCTGCCCCGTGGATTCAGGGAAATGCTTCTCAATGTGGAGTGTCAGTGCTGGAAAATCCCATGGGCACACACTTCTGGCTGCTTTGCAGGTAAAGTCAGCTGAGCTGTGACAAATTGCACCTTTTCCTGTGTCAGAGGTGATCTCTGGGGAGAAGCGTGCTAGGTTTTAGGTGAGAATGTTTCACCTTGTGAAAAGCCTAATGCAGAAGGAAGAAAAAACGCTCTTCATTTGGGTTTTGTGGCTGTATTTGATTCATAGGCAGAATGTAACCACTTCTCTACTTACTTCTCTATTTCTGTTTTGGTTTCCTCGTCCACTTATAGTTTCAGGACAGGTACATAGAGATCAGGGCTCTGTCTTCAGCCCTTACGCACAGTCCATGCAAAGCACTGCCTGGTGCCAGGTGTTGTGGACTAGGTGTGAGTTGGACTGGATGATCTCTAGAGGTCCCTTCCTGCCCCCACAGTTCAGTGAAAGCCTTGCAGGAAATGTGTTGAAGGGTTATTTTCATTTCTGTCTCAGTCTGCCCACTGAGGCTAATGGCAAAAAGTTCTCGTTTCAGCGCTCTGAAATCAAGTCTTAAATCTCCATCCTGTAGAAATTAATCAGTTCCAACTTAGAAACAGATGCTGTTTTGCCAAAATGAGGCAGGCTTTCACACAGACAGCAGCCTTCAGTTCTGTGGCATAGGGTTCTCACGTTGTGCACTGAATGCAGAAAATCTGAAGAAGAAATTAAGATTTTGAGAACTAATTATTGTATTCTCTTTGGCTGTTTCTCAGTATGTAGGTGCTGGATTTAGTTTGGAAGGCACTTAATAGAAACCATCTATTAAAATCTAATATTAAAGGGGTCTAATAGAAAGTACCTGGCTGCAGAAATGGCTTGAGGAGCTGAGGGCCCTACAGCCCGACCCGTTGTGGGGTAATGCGGCCCCGTGCTGTATTTCACAATAATTTTCTCCTTTTGCCCTGAAAGTTGAAAATATTTCACCAAAGAAATCTTTAGTTAATTGGTTTAATTTAGTTTCAGAAGCCTTTGTGAGAAGGGCTTGCACAACAGCAGTCGCTCACCTCACGCTCCCTCCCGCCTTTCATAGTGAAAACTGCAGTGTGCAAATCTCCAACGCAGCTCCATCTGTTCAGGCTGTGGGCCCTGAGGCAGCTTTCATCCTGGGGCATCTGCTGTGCCCCGAGTCCGAGCTGCAGCCCTCCCCGTGGGCTCCCTCTGTGGGTGCACCGGGTGCCCTCAGCTGTGCTGCTGTGCAGCTTCAGGCGCTGAAGGGGCAACAACAGCTCTCACAAACTGCAGTGTGGGGACTTTTTTTCTCTCTCATGTTTTCTTTCAAACACTTCTGTGACACAAAACCCATAGAGAGAGTTCCAGGCAGCGTCCACCCTTAGGAAAACAGACGTTTTTTCCATCTCTTTTTATAGATTTGGTAATATTTAACTCAGCGTGTATTAAAAAATGTATGGAGTACGTAAAATTCACTATAAATGTCACCAAATGGGCCAATGGCTTTCTAATACCCCTGCCACAAGGCTGCATTTTAACCTATTTCCTGTCTGGATCCATTCCAGTGGCAATTCCAGGAGGGGAATATATTTAGTCTATATTTACTCAGTCTGTTTAACTTTCTGTTAGTGTCTTTGGCTCATCCCGTGGCCGTGCTATTTTGGGATGATTTATACAATATTTACATTAAATTCTGCTAATATTTCCTTGCCTCTTGAAGTCGGATTACACTATTTACATCTCAAAGGCCTGAGCTGGAGGAATAAGCCGCTGTTCCAGCACCGGAGAGAGCTGAGCACATGGGAGGCTGCCAGCAACGAGCCCATGTGTCTGAGATACTCATGGAGGAGTTATTTCAAATGGAAGTAGTCCTCCACAGAGGAAGGAGAGAGACTTGTCTCCCAAAAGTTATTTTAACAATCAAAAATATATTTAAAATAATAGACTTGATCCCTTTGTTAAAGTCTGGACCAGATTTGCACCCCACGGAACCCAAGATTCAGGGCTGCTTGCCACGTGCCAGAGCATGAAGCCTTGTTAAATATCATTCTTTCACCTTTTATTCAACAACAAAAAGCCCATGAAGTCTGGGCTTTAGTCATAGAGAAAGCTTTTGACAGGATACAGCAAACCTGAGGAAAATTCTTCTGCTGGGACTTTTCCCTTGCTATAGCTGTTATATGTATGCAGGTGGTGCCTTCTTTTGATAGAGCTCAGGCCTTGTCAGCATCAAACAGCATCACCACGTCCAAACAGGCACACGAACCACAGGCACAACTCTGCACAAAAACAATTGGAACTGCTATTAATCAGACATTGGCCAGAACATGCTGTACTTCTCAGCTGCAGATTGCAGGAAAAACCAAAGTTTGGTGTTCCCTTTCCCAACATGTGTGTTGCAGCATGCCTCCCACAGGAATCCACTTCATCTCTACTGAGAGCATGCAGAAATTCCAGTTTTCAGAATTTGTAGCAGATAGAGAAAAATGTTAATATCAGCACATACGACTTGGATCCCTCTGATAATTTGATGTATACTGTGGAATACCTTGAAAGGTGGATTCATGCTTGTGAGTTGTTGGCATTTAGAGAAGCAGTGGCATCAAATGCATCTCTAAAAAGGCCCCGTAGAAATAACACTGTGAGTGCATAGGAAGTATTCAAAACAATCTGGAACAATGACCCTCAGAGTGCCTCCAGGCTGCGAATTCCCTTTTCACTGCAGGGTCTGGCCTGGAAGTATGAGCTGTGGTATGCACAGCCATACTGGCAACACTACAGAGATTGAGCTGAGCTCTTTCTCCAGAAGTTTATTGCTCCCAGTTGGTGTTAAAAGCAGTCTGGAAGAGAAGCTGGCCTCCTCACCCTGGAAACCAAATCCTGGAAGATCATCTCTCCCATCATGGTGGTGCACTGCAGGAGCCCTGATTGTGATGGGGTTAGGATGGCTCATTCCCTTAAGGGCTTATTTGGGACTTTCCAGTTCATCTCTATTTCCCACACCTTATCTTCACACTGGGAAGATCTGCTCCTGTCCTGTGCAGGGTTCCTCTACCATCTTCCCAGAAATACTTTGGGAAAATTTTAAAGCACAAGGTTTGCTTTTCTTGGGAAGTAGTGACACTGACACATCTGCATCTCATTTTCATGGCCTTCTTTGGTGCCTTCCCTTTTCCTGCTATAATTAATTACTGTGAATACTCATCTGAGCAGTCACGTTTCACTGGAATTAAGACTGGATGAAAAGGTAAGCAAAGAAAGTACAGCTGTAGATCACAGGAAATTCCCATTGCATCCCTTGTGGAACAGCAGAAGAGTCAGCTAAATGGAATAAAATGTGAGTTGGTTTCAAGCTGCTAAATATAGTCTCACTGCCTCCTTGGTTGCCCCAGACCACCCAAGGTTCTCCACATCCCCAGCTTCACAAGCCAGTTCTCAGCAAGGCTGTGAAGAGTATGTTATGGTTCCCAAGAATCAAATCATCTTTGACTCCAGCTGATGGAATAAAATCAACTCTGTGCTTATCTCAAAAGCCCGGATCCAAAGTTAATGACAATGAAGTTGATCAACTGAAAGCATCAGAGCATGGACATAACACATGAGGCTGCAAGGAAGGACTGTGCAGTGGGTTGGGAGACTCAAAGGGCTCTAGGGGCTACAACCAGTTCATAAATTCACCTTTAAACCAAAGTTTGGTTTCTGAGAAAAACCAAAATTTTCTTTCTTGGATATATAACAAAGACAATATCCAGCAGCAGTTGATTTAGCTGCAGACAGGCATCAGAGTTAAAACAAAGCCACTCATATTCTTCCCTTATATAGGAAGATTTACCTTTAGGAGTGGCCTGGGAGGAAAGAGGCAAGCAGCTGGATGGGATGGAGGTGCACCCAGCCAGCCTTCCTCTCCAACCCTGCAATGTTTGGCAGAACGAATGGTTCTTCTGCACTGATGGCACAATGCAATTTAATGGTCCAGGGAAAGAATCCAGACTGTGAAAATATTTGACAGCTGCTATTACCTAGAAAGGGAGGAAAAAGAAGGAACCACGATTAGCTGGAAGACACCAGCTCAGAGTGTGAGTATTCCCAGAGGATCCTGCAGCTGAGGGGTGGTTCCGACAGGGGATATTAATGGTTTGAAACTCTGAAGGAAAAAGCACTGCACTGAGTGCCAGTGAAACTTACGGTGGATAAATATTTTCTCTTTTTACTCAGTTTAGTTCATGTCTTGAAATCAAGGAATTGTCTACAGTTCACAGAGAAAAACTTTTTAAGCCTTACTGACCCACGTGGACACTGGTCTGAAGGGGCACTCATTGTACTCTACAAACATCTTGTTTGCTAAGTTGCTAACCTCAGTACTCAGAAATCCTTTAGCAGTAGTAAGAAAAGCAGACCTGGATATAAATGTCATCCAGTGGGATTGCAATGGCCTTGGAACAGATAACATGGCCCAGAAAAAAAAATGTGAAAATGAACAGAACCAAAGCGAGGGCTGAAGCAGAAGTTGTGGTTTTGAGAGACCACAAAATAGCAAAGCACTCCTGTCTTGGCCATGAGCACAGCACGAAGCAGAGCCCATCACAAAGCACAGTGCTGGTGCTGATGGCACTCCCCTGGCCTTCCTTCTCATTGCCATGAAATATCCCAATGCACAGTAAAAAAAAAATAATCAGCAAATGAATCAATTTTATTTTCTAGGAAACAGGGTGTGTGGCTGTTCTGAGGTGTTTCTAACCCAGACAGTTAAATGAATCAGTCTGGGGGATGGCATCATGGAACCTCTGAAGAGCTGCAGGTGCGAGGCTGTATCAGCGCGTCAGCCAGCCCCACATCACAGCCTGTGCTGGCTGGGGCATGGGTAATCCCATTCCAGGATCCCAGGGCTGATTTTTTTAAGGTATTGAAAGGATACAAGTTAAATCATCTCAATTGCACCTGCTTTGTAATCCCTCCTAAATTACAAGGGTGTGTTTACACTTTCATCAAACAGAGCATCAAACTGCTGCCAAATTACTTTGTCAAACGTTCAACTTTTTTTTTTTTTTAAAGGCCATAAACACAATGCAGAGTGTGAACAACAGCATCAGTTCCTGCATGTGGTGCTGCTGATAACAGCGGCAGAGGCTGTGATCCCAGAGCAGGCACGTGCCTCTGGAAACCATTAAGAGCTGTTGTATTTTTGAAATATTTTTTTATTTTCTTGTTTTCAACAAATGCAGATATCATACCAGGTGGGTTTGTTTTGAGGTTTCTCTTGCCTGCTCACTGGCAGCTCTCTCCCTTCCTTTGCTCCCCTGCCAGGCTCCAAGAGCACCCATGCAGGAGTGCAACCAGTACCTTGGGTGCTCCTCTTCACTGTCCATCTCAAAGAGGTGAAACCTCCAGTCTGAACCACTAAAACGAGATAAAAGGAGATGGAGTTTAGGGATATGTATGGGATTGAGAGAGTTCTCACCCAGTGTCCAAAGGAACTGCGCCTGTGAGCCGTGTGTTCACCACTGGAAGTTCTGGTGCTCATGTTTAAATAAGAGATGCGTTTTAATAGAAGTTAATGGAACTTTCTGTTAATGGCTTTTATTCTCTTTACTTCATTTTAATACAGTTTAAAGCAATTATTGAGCTCAAAATAGGAACTTCTGGGAAGAAAATAATTTTTCCATGTGCATTTAAGTATGTTGTAGCATCTGGAAGGGGTGGAGAAGAAAAGTGAGCACCTCTTGCTGCAGTGCACAGGCTGCCATAGCCGAGGTGCACCCGGTGGAGAGCAGCTGGGCTGTGTGTGCAGAGCATTTTTAATCTCCTGTCAGGCTAACTCCAATGAATAGATCTGGTCTGCAAACCTGGAAGTACTTTTGCCCAAAGACTAAAAGTAAAGCCAAGGAGACCCTAGTTATAGGTTTGGTGCTTAAAGTACCACTCATTTGGTATTATGGATATTCCCATTCACACACATGGCTTTCTTCTCCGTCCATCCAGCACACTCCTTCTCACACAGCCATGTGTCCCAATGGTGTGCTTCCCTCTGAATGTCTGAGTGAGCAGCTCTGTTACGTGAGCCCCATTGTGCACCCATCTGAGTCACTGCCAGTGGCAGCAAAGGAGCATTCCAATTGTCCTCAGCAGGCTTAGCAGTGGACAAGCTCACAAGCCTAATCCAAAGCCCACTGTGTACATATGAGAAGATCTTAAATGCCTTTTTTTTCTTAATATTGCTTTGACATATAAAATATAAGGTCTGTGAGAGGGAAGGAGATCTTTACATCTGTAGCCAACAGCATGTTAGCATACATCTTTTAAAACTGCCCTCCTTTCTATGAACACATGTAAGTTTGTAAGCCAGGAAATAACAGAGAGAAAATTATTCATCTGAATATTTATACTACTTCTGATATTATTCTTTGTATTTCTACTGAGCACAGCTGATGTTGGGCCTGCCCACTGTTTGGAAGCTCTCCATCCTGAGATTTACTATCCAAAACAGGAAGCAGCTTTGACAGGCATAAGCAATACTATAGGCAAACACAAAACATTGTAAATGTTTGGCTTTGGACCAGCTTTGTGTGCAGTGGTAAAACATGTGGTATTCTGCTTAAGATTTCTGCAAGGAAACATCTGTGTGATTCTGCCGCAGATAACACGAAGTGTTTGATCCATCTTTGTCCATCCAGAAAGCTTCATTCACTCAGGCCTGGCTGTATGCTGGGATCGAGCCTCATTGTTCCAGCATGGGAAGCCCAAGTGGTCTCTGTGTGCTGTGCCAAGAGGTGGTGATGCAGCACCCAGGCTGACAAACAAAGGCACAGGCGGTCCCGAGCTGTCCCTGCAGGTCAGTGTGTGCACATCTCCACCCAACACTCCCCATCCCCACCTTCCAGGGCAACGCTGTTTTGTCTTCTCTTCATCTGCATGGAGATGGATTGTTGGTGTGTTGCTGGTTGGGCTAGATGATCTCAGTCGTATTTTTCAACCTTAATGATTCTGTGAGGCATCGTTAGGGAAGGATTCTAATCAGCTCTGTTTCCTGTAAGGCTTTCACACTGCTGCACCTACTCAACGTGGTCTTTGTGCCTGGTTTACATGTCTCTGCTCACTGTTTGCACCAGTCCAACTGCACTGTGAACTAAAGCTTTATTGCACAGATGGCACTCCACCCCTCCGTGCCCAGGTCTGATCACAGAACCCTTCAGCCCATGCTGGACATCTGTGAGAGGCCACGTCCCATCGGACAGCATGGGCAGGTGTCTCATGGCCAACTGTCCCATGCTGAGCATGGACAGCAGCTACAAAACTGTGTTTGGGCTATTTCCAAACCGTACAGACACAAGTACCCTAATGGATTTCTATTGGGCTGTTAATGTTTGGACTGCTGTCTGCAGGAAAAGCTTGACAGCATTGGGTTCCTTTTTAATTTAAAGCAAATCAGATGTTAGAGCAAACTGTCAGGAGAGTTTTCTATAAAGTGAGATAGCTAGGAGAGGAACTTCAGTGCAGCAGGCATTGCCAAGCTAATAATGCTGCTTTCAGTGTTGGTTAGTTGTTAGTTAGCCAAAAGAAAAGCAACGTTCATCAATTAGGTCATATATTCCTGTTTTCCAACTGCTTCACGTGTGAAGTTGTACTATTATTTGCAGTGTTTATTAGATGATTGTATTCTCTGAGTGTGAAGGATAACCAAGGGTGCAGTGTATTCTTCAAAACAGATTTCCAGAAACAACAAATGCAGGAAGTCAAGTTCATATCAACTAATTAAAAACAGTGAATAGGATTTAAAGTACGTTTGTGAAATGTATGACAAGTGAGCAATGGAAAAATTGTCCTTTTCCAGGAGAGCTTCAGCTGCTGCTTTTCTCTCTCATACACGAGCAGTTCATGTTTCATTGGAATAAATGAAGTCGTGTGTGATAGATGATCACTGCAACCGTGTTCATTTTATGAGTAAAACTGTGAGAAGAAATCCTCCATGAATAAGGAAAACCATCCACTGGTGAAGGTGAGATGAAATGAGTGTCCCTTTGCCAAAGCCATGTTGTTCTTATGGCAATTCTGCCTTTCCAAGCATTGTTCTCTCCCACCCTCATTCCCTTTCACTGAAGTTATTACCTACAGGAAAACTCTTCTGAGGAAACAACAACTTCTTCCAAATTTCTGACAAGCAAATATGTCAGAGATCAGAAGTGGTTCCCTCCTGCACCTCCTGCTCCTTCCAGATCTGCCTGGTTCTTCCATGCCTTATCCATCTGCATCCTGGGATTGTCTTCAACAAAGTGTGCTCCTAAAAATCGTATTACTAAAGTTCATTTTTTATTATTCTTATCTCTAATAACATTTAGTTACTTCTTAAAGATGTGCTTCAATTTAAACCCTGTTACCCTGTTTCCTCTATGCTGAGCTTTGGCTGATCCCTTTAGGAAGGTTAGCCCACCCTCCCCATCACCTTGCTAAATATACATTTCTCTTCACAGTCACAAACGCTGCAGTTTGTTTTCTGTCCAACAGTCCTCATTTTCTATGAAATGGGAACTGTTGATCTCTTACATTTCACTTTAATCTGGGCGCTTTATTGCTGAATAAGTATTCCTAAACGCAGTGGTCAGGTCCTTCTGTCTTAAGTTTCTTTGCTTGGTTTCTTTCCAGATACAAATAAACAGAACAGAAGTGTTCTTGACATTTGATATAAGATTTTCTTTTTTCCTTCATGTTCAGAAGTCTGATCTTCAAGTTTGAGTTGAATGCAGGCAGTCAATACAGAACGCATCAGCACAGTGCTTTGCCTGAGCTGGTGTTCCCACTAATACTCAGAGCAGGATTAACCAGCAAGGCAGAACACTGTGAAAGTGATACAGTCATAGGAGGGCTGTTGCCTCACACAGAAAATCCTCTTTCTGTCATATTAATTATTTACTAAAGCCATTTACTACTTAAACTGTGAACTTTCTTTTTCATCTTCCACTGCTGTTTTTGTAGCAGTTGGCCCAATGGAGGATATATGGTGGGGCTGTGACTCCTGTTGTCAAATGTTATCAGTGAATGAACTTTGAGGCTCTGTATGGGAACTGCTGAATCACGGCCTGAACCACTGACTGGTCACCTGAGGTGAGCACCGAGTCAGCCATGGGGGCACAGGTGGAGGTGATATACCTGTGTGAGTGGAAGGGGTGGAGCCTGGCTCTTCCTCTCCCAAACCCCATTTAAGGGCTGACCACCACCAGGGAAGGATCTCTTCTTGGAGATCCCTCCTATGTGGAGTCTACTGTGACCCTTTGTCACCTTTAAGGTAAGCTATCTTCCTTTTTGTATTATTTGTGAGCCATTTATATAGACCTATTTGAATATACCATCATCTATACTATTTTTTGAGTATCATCTTTGAGACTACTCACATTACAGGCTCCAAAGGCACCTCCTTAAGCAGAACAGAAAACAAATCCTGTTGTATTAAGTAAATAAAGGGATGATTGAACCTATAGGAAGATGTTTTAACATGAAATACAAATACTTCCTAAATACTTCCTCTTTCTTATATAGCATTTTCAAGAAAGCAGTGGAAATAATGGGTTGTTTTCTTCCCGTCACCACACCGTGTCGTGGCAAAGAATTTTTCATCTGTGGAAACACCTTCAAGGTCTTGAGAAGGTTAAAAGCAAAGGCTGCAGTGATGGATGGGTTGATTTTTATGGCTACGAGGAAGTGGGAAACAGGGAACTGGAAGGAAAGCACAACCTCTGTACCTCGAGTTTCATACATTCTGAGCGAGGTGTTGCCTCTGTGCATCATGGGCACATTGTGTCACTGAGTGCTGCAGTGACATTTGGAACAAACTGGGTAAGAACCTCAGGAAGGTGCACTCCTGCAGCAAATCAGAGGGTATTGTTTCTTTCTGACAAAAGCTGACTGGAGAAAATGGCACGCTGTAACAGTCTTACTTTGGAGTTTTCTGACTGACTCCACAAGAGATGGCTTAACTCCTAACACAGATGCAGATTTGGCAAAAATAATCTCTTTGGCATTGAACACTGAGGTTCTGGCTTGCAGCTCAGCTGGCTGTACGTGCTTCCACATCCAGAAAAGATCAGGGTTTGGTTGCTTTCCTCATGTAGCCTCTGCACCCACTGCTCACACTGTGGTGCGTACAGCCTTTGGTGAGATGGTTTGTCAGATGAAACCATTTCTTTGCATGAAAAGACCTCACTGTCATCTTTACTCCATTCTCACATTTTGTTTTGCTTTTTCCACAGAAGGAAAAGCAGGAATGCCTCACACCTGTGGGAGGCTTTGTGCAGGAGGCTGGAAGCTTTCCTCCTGCATGGGGCAGCCCCGGATGCAGGGCAGCAGTGCCCCAGCAAACACGCAGCTTCGGCCCAGCAAGGAGTTCATGGATGCTCTCTTTATGAAATCCAGCAGGAAGCTGAGAAGTAGAATGGTGACAGATAGCAGCAAAACACATCTTGAGATGGAGCATGGCGTTTTTCCGATGTGTTGATTGTTGTTCTAGAGGAGGGAAGGTTGTGTGTAGTGATCATCCTCCTCTCGCTCCGTTCTGGCACCGGGCAGCACGCAGGACGGCTGAAGCACCGGAGGTGGGAAAGCGAGATGGGAAGTGCCACCCTGAGCAGCGAGAATCAAACGAAGCTCTTTTGTTCACACACCGAGGCCTCATGAGCAGCCGGAGAAGGGCTCCCATGCCGCCCACCGCCGGGTGCCCAACGCTGCGGGCTGCGCGTGGCACTGGGGACACCTAGAGGAGCGCGCCTCGCTGCGCGCCGGGCACTGCGGCTGCTGCCTCAGTTCCTCTGTGATGTACCGGGAGAGAGCACCGAAAAACCGCTGTGTGTGCACGCAGAGCTGTCCCCTGAGACCACGCGGGGCTCTCACCGTCCTGCAGCCCTCGCTGAGGTTTCAGGTGGCGTTAACTAATAGCATAAGCTGCACTGCTGCAAGCGAAGGGTGGAAGAGAAATCTGCGGCTTAGCGCTGGGATGTGCGCACTGCGAGGCTGCATCCGGGGAGCCCGGCCCTGAGTTGTGCTGCGGGAGCGCTCCTGCCCTCGCTCTGGGCAGGCCCTGGCAGCAGTGCATGGGCGATCAGAATTATGACTGCAGCTATGGTGAATGGATGCCTGTTTTCTGCAGTCCTGCTGAGAGGTGAGATGCAGGCATTTAGGAGAGCACACAGAGGAGGGGTGAGGAGAAGCTAGGCTTCGCTCAGCTCGTGGTCCTGACAGCTCTAGCACCTCACATTGGCTCCTGTGCATCTTGGCAGGAACCAAACGCTCAGGGGCAGAGCTGCCCTGGGAGTTTACCATCAGCGTTACCCCGTGCCATGAGTGCTTTCATGTTCACTGCTTTTATTTTCCCCTGATTTTCCCCCTTTGAAACTGCGTAACAGCAACAAATTCTAGCAGGCAGAGTCAGCCTGGCACAATGCTTCCATGGGAAATATTAAACTGCAGTGCTCAGAGAAATTATGAAATCTTTACTGGTAGGATTAACAGCCTACTAACTCTGGAGCCAACCAGCAGAGATTTATAATGGTGTAAAATAACCTAATTCTATTTTAAATGCCACGAACTGTCTTCAAAACTAGAGGGGTGATCTGACCTCTTAAAAAGATTATATTTTCCAAAGCCAAAACTAAATGCTGTTGACTTGAGCATTTAACAAATATTTGTGAAGAATAGCAAGGAGAAAGATTCCTGGAATTGTTTCCACTGGAAAGGAAAACTGATGTTAGTCTCCGTCTCCTCGCTGCAGCCTGGGTTGGGTGCAAGGGATGTGCATACAACAGATACAAATAACTGCTGGGCATCTTCTGCAGCAACCTGAGTGCTTCCCCCCTCTGTTCCCCAGTACCTCTGTACTATTTATTGGCTGTTTCTTTCACTCAAATAGTTCTGTTTTCAAATCAGTGCCCGGATCAGGAGTGCTCCCAGTGGGCTTCCCAGTGAAACTCAGTGCTTGCCATACATCTGACAGCAGTCATTAAAAAGATGCTGGTAATTGCTCCATCACTGAGCCTGACAGAAGTGAGTAGCACTGTCACTTTGATTAAGCTTTCTGAGAATTCTGTGAATAAGAATTCTGACTTTTATATAAAATATTTGCAGGATGGAGCTTTTAACCAAACGTGCTGCAGTAGTTCTTTGCTTATTGCACTGGAAAATTAAAGTTGGATTCCCAAAGTCTTGCATCTGAGTAAGACTTCACTCATTCAAGTGAAATGTTTGCTCAGTTCTTTCTTGTTCCGTTCCAAAATGATGTGTGATCTCTTCAGACTCTGATTCAGAAATGAGTGTGTGTGTCCTCTGGTTTAATTAGTCACATGGACTGATCAGTTCGCTGGGGGCTGCAGCCTCAGCCCGGGGTTGGGGTTGGGGATGAGCTGTAGGAGCAGCACAGAACTGGAGGGACAGTCACTGGGAACAGGGTGCTTTCATGAGGTGTGTGGGCCACGCTGCCAACCAGACAGGAGGCCCTCAGCTTCCAAACAAGTCTGTCCTGCCCACCAGCCAGCCCCATCTATGGACTGCTCATGGCTGCTGGACACAAGGCAGCGTTATCTCAGGGTTACTCACACGGCTATTTGCTTCTGCCCGAGAGCGCTATCTCAGTGTATGGAACCAAGCGGCTTTGTTTTTTTCCTACCTCTGTTGATAAGAACCAACAGATGTCAGTGCAGCCCGACTAACAAGGGCCGCTGGGGCTGCGCCGTGCGGGAGCATCCCTGAGTGCGGGGGGGAGAGGGGGGAGAGCCGAGAGCAGTGTCGGTGTGTTAAGGGGAGGATGAAGAGGCTCTCACTGCTAAAAATATCCACCCAAGCATTTTTAAAAACACATTCGAGGGTCCTTATAAACACACAGGCTTTTGTTGACAGAACAAGGCTGCTCATTTATGTTGTGTATTATCCTTGAAAAGCTGCTCTGTTTGTGCAGGCGGTCTCACGACAGCGCTTGCTTGTTGGAGGTACAACGATGATCCCAACAACAAATGGGACAGAGGGGAAACAGGACATGTCAGCACTACTGCCAGTTAAGAAATGGAAGCAAGCTGCTTAATCAGAATATTGATTTGCTGATTTCACAAGCAGCTTCGTAGCCCAGTTCAGGGCACCCCACATGGAGCAGGTGTGAATGAAGCCAGTGAGAGCAGTGCAATGGGGTAAGACATCGGGTGAAAGTGTTTGTGAGTTGAAGGAATTTTACAACACAGTCTCTTCTTTTGCCACCTGAAGTCATAAACATTTTTTCAGGTGAAACCTCTAATGCCACTTGTAGGGAACATCACACGCTGGGAAAAAATGGGGAATATGCTTTGTTACGCCTGAATCAAAAGTGATTCATGATGCTGAAAGCAACTAAACATCCAAAAAGATAGACAAGTGGAAAGGTAGTGAGTTTTATTGTATTCAGTGGAGTGAAAAGCTTGTACTTTGGAGTTTGGATGGTGACACTGGCTGGTTCTGTGCCCAGTGAACCCTACCTGTCCGTGAGCATTCTGCCCCCTGAGCACAGGCTGCTGTCACTGCTGAAGGACAGCTTAATGAGAACCTTCCGAAGCCTGGTAAGAGGAATTGGAGCCAGGAGCAGAGAGTCACACTTTAATTTATATCCACTATGTCAATTTGAGCTCATAGTGCAGCACTCTCAGACACATACCCATTTCCACTGCCATCCCTGAATGCCCTTCTTTGAGCCACAGCCCGTCTTCTGTCCCTCACCAGGACTGTGGGGAAGACAAACAACGAATGAGGTGATGAAGGATCTCATGGCAATCACTTGGGAACAGCTAAAGTCTGCCCCAAACTAGTCAGGATATTAATGAGCTGGCAGCTTACCAACTCAGCTGCACTAACACTGTGCACTTCACCCTGTGTGTTCAGGGAGGTGGGCTGGAGAGTCAGGGCTGGCACTGAGAGCAGCACAGCATCACAGCCCATAGCTCTGGGCTCCATGTAGAGGCTTTGCATTCATTACACATGGAATGGACTTGAATACCTTCCAAAGTGAAGGGGGTTTTGCTCATCCTATGTCTTCATGAGCCCAGGAAGCTGGAAGCCTGCTGTGCTGCAACAGCAATACAGCATTTGCTGCCCATGTCTTGAGAACACTGTCCTCTGACTGAAAGCTCAACGTGGCATTTGTAGCTTTATGTTAGAAATACAACTCAAAAGTAACTAACTCTAACCTTCATCAGAATGACATGATTCTCAATTTGCAGATAAACTGGCTTTTTAATTAACAAATGTGTCAAAGCCTGATTGTGACTGTGGTTACAGGTGTTAGGAACTCTTGGCTCTCAGAGTTTCTGGAACAAGATAAGAAGCGAACAGTTCAGCTCAATATATAAACAGAGATATATGGAATCCAAGACAGAAGTATGGTGCTTATTTAAATCTTTAGTGTAGGAAACTAGCAGATGACAGCATCTACGTATTGACCTGAAGTGAAAGACCAAAAGAAGAGATCAGACAGAGCCTGCCTCAGCTAAAGCTGATGTCAAATACATTTTGTAGTGGGTACTTGGTCATACAGACCATGGGTAAACTTCACAAATCTCACTTCACCCAGCTGTGCCTTCAGGGCCTTGTTTTGCTCTTGGGGTGCCAAGAAGCATTGCTGGGGATGCTCAGCAGCCCCGTTGCTGCAGCTGCAACGAGCACCTCTCTGCTCTGCTTGAGATGCCTTCTGCAGACATGCCAGGCCACAGCCACCTGCACTGGAAAAGCTGAATGCAGACCAGCACACTGGAGAGAGGACGGGCTGTGGGAAAAGAACAGCAGGATGCTCATGAGCGGCTCTGACGCACCAGTGTTTTGCAACAAGAAATGAATGCTGCATGTATAGACCACTTACAGTAATGGGAGTGGGAGTTCTGCAAGGCTATCTTGAGTTCAATCAATTAGTTTCCCTCCCAAGGCACAAATAAATGCAAATTTTACTCATTTACATTTCTCCTGCTGACATATTTCCTGGTGTTAATCCAAGTTCTTTTGCTTATGTGCCCATGTTTCTTCTTTTAATGCCGCAGTCCTGTAGTTGCTGCCTCTCTTTCTCTCCTCTGTATTTTCTGCACTCCCAGATGGCCTGGTTTGCTTTTTCACCTCTCCACTTTTTCCACCCCCTGTTGCAGACAGTAAAAGCAAAAGAATAAAAAATTAAAGGGATCTGCACTTGGGGAAGACAAATCGCTGTCCCTTGAGGCTGACAGAAGCTGAACACACTGACAGGAGCTATGCAGGCTACCCTGCAGAGCTGGGGGGTGTAGATACGTGTGCCTGTGTTTTCTAGAAACGTATTCTTTAAGTGCATTTTGTGCAACAAACTTAAGCTGTGCTTTTTAAGCCTGAATCTGCCCCCAGTATAATGCTGTATGGATGAACAGGGTACATATATGTTGGAAGATGGTTTGAGCTTAGAGGTGATTTCCTCTGCTGTCTCTGAGACTGTGTGATTTCAGAAAACTGTCAGTGTATCATCCACTATCAAGATGAAATAAATGGCCTTACCCTTGCTGTCGCTGAGGACACGTGCAATTTCTGATTTCCTGAAAGGAGCAAATCACAAGTTTTATGAGTTACTCTAAGGATTCTGAAATGCAATAGGAAGAAGGGAAGCCTTCCACTTTGGCTCTACTTCCTTCTCAGATTTCTCCTTTAGATCATGCTAAGGAGAGCATGAACGCTGTGGCGAAGATAACTTGGTGTGCTGCACAAGAATGTCACCTGAACCAGAAATGGTTTCAAAGCAGTAAAACTGAAACAGTGCTTGTAAACGTGTCCTGCTCCGAACTGCACAAGAAAACAGTTTGTCTGCCTGCAGAGCCAAGGGAACAAGCTTGTAGGCTGAATGCTTCTTTCTAGCTTCTCACTTCGCCTTTTGGTTTTGTTTAGATATCTCTTGCCTCCACGAGTCCCCATCACATAGCACACAGTTGCCAAGTGTGACCTTACTCTTGTTCATGTACCTCTCTGAAAAGCACAGGCAGGAGAAGAAAACTGCTATTAATAATCCTCTAGTCTGACCTTTACATTTTCTTGGTATATTACATTCTCAGGGGCGCGTTCATCAGAAGGATGAAATCTCCATCACAGAGAAAAAGACATTACAGCAGAGGAGACAGAAAGTGAGTCATGTGGGCATCTTCAGCACTATGTGAGATGGATTAATTTCTGCAACACACAACTGCTTCCGAAGCCTGGGTTCACAGTCATGCTTAAAGTGAACTTATTCTCTGGGCAATTATTTAATTTGTACACTTACGAATTATTCTAACAGCCAGGCAGCAGGCTATTGATTAGGTGCCACATATGCTGCATAGGCAACACAATTAGTAGAAAGAAGTAGATGTTCTCTCCCTGTGCTCCAGGAACAAACCCACTGACCTCCCTGAGCACAATGTGCAGGACTGGAGAGGAAAGGAGCTGACCACCAGCTCCTAGGTGAAACAAATAAACTCACTGCAATACTTCTTCATGGTCGCAGTCAGCAGCATCTTCTGATGGAATCGGTGCCAATCTCTGTGGGGCTGTTCCTGCTGTGAAGCATTTGTTCGTGACCCTGCCTGAGCCCAGACTCACAGATCATTTCAATACGTTTCCTGAACTTGGTTCTGGCATCCCTGCTTGCCATCACTGACTGTTCCTGGAAGCACGTGGGAGCAGGGTGCCAGCGAGGTGCTTGGCAGAGCAGCTATGGGATGGGGCCGAGGGCTGTGAGCTGCTTGGTGCTGCCTCCCTGCAGAGCCCGTGCCAATCAGACAGGTTGGGTTAAACCCCAAGGCTGGCAAAAACCTCACGAGAGGCAAGATGCAAAAAGATGCTGGAGCTGGCTGGCTCACCTGGCCAGCAGCGTCCTGCAGCTCCCACAGCTGATGCAGCAATCCCCTCGCTAGGGATGCAGGCTCGTGCTGCAGTATGTGACCTGCTCAGCCTTGGGCGTTACAGAAACAAGGAAGTGAGCAGCTCGTAATGGGTGTGTTCTGCTCACCGAGACTCGCAGCTTTGCAAAGATAGATTTCCATCAAGATGTCCAACTTATGAGAAAGCACTGAAAGTGAGATTTCAGCGATAGGCAAGCAGGCTGTGAGCAGGGGTACGCTGCAGCACCGAGAGCTGCTTGGAGAGCTCTGACTCCAGCGTGCAGGATGTGCAGCCGGGCCCCTGAGAGCATTAGTCATGATGTAAGGGAATGCTCGGAGCCAGGCAGAGACGAGTGTGAAGAGCAGCATGACAGAGTTGGCAGAGCCTTGTATCGAGGGTGCTGCCAGAGAAGGGGTCGGTGTCACAGCCACAGTTACAGCCAGGTACATCGGCTGAAGCACAGGAGGTAAAGTTTGCTTGTGAAAAAAGAAAGAGATGTGATGCCCGCGGAGGAGCGGGTGAGAGCAGGAGAGCAAAGAGTCCCCAATAACGTCCCCACCGACGGTGGTGCTGATGGAAAACACAAGAAAAGCCGCTCCCACAGACGAGTATGGCGGGGAGCAAAGAGAATATGGGGCATAGAAATGGGGCCGTCTCGGTGCCACATCCCCATCTCCAGCGTGTCGGGACCACTCCGCAGCGCACCTCGGCAGCTCGGGGCTCCCGCATGTCGCGACACGCCCAGGGCAGGGATGTCGCCTGTCGTCTTCGCGGCCGCGGCTCGCGGGGGGGGTGCGGACGAAACGCGACAGCGGCGGGAGCCGGGGCTGCGGGCACCGGGGCGAGGCGGGGTGGGATCGCCCCGACAGCGCGGGGAGGGGGCGGGCGGGGGCCGCTTTCCAGAGAATACGGTAAACATGTCCGCATCACGTGTGGCCGCCTCCCGCCGGCCGCGGCGCGGGGACCCGGCGAGGGAGGGGCGGGACCGCGCTCCGCAGCCCGCCGGAGGGAGCGGGGCCACTTTAAGAGGCCGCCGGGCGCCGCCGCCTCGCCCTGCCCGGCGCGGAGCATGCGGTAGGGCGGGCAGCGGGCGGCTCCGGCACCATGGGGCTGTGCTACAGCCTGCGCTCCCGCCTGGCCGCCGCGCACCCCTCCGTGCCCTACGGCGGCCGCGGCGAGGCGGACCCGGCGGCGGCGGAGCAGCAGCAGCAGCAGTGCGGAGACCCGCAGGTGCGGCACCGGCTGCGGCAGGACCTGGTGGCCAAGGAGCGGGCGGACAGGAAGCGGAGCAAGAGCATCGATAAGACGCTGAAGGCGGAGAAGAGGGAGTACAAGCAGACGCACCGGCTGCTGCTGCTCGGTGAGCGGGAGGAGGCGGCGAGCCCGGCAGGTGCGGGGCGGCCCGGCCCGGCGTCGCGGTCGGCGGAAGGTGCCGCTCCGCAGGGCCGGGCGGTGGCTGCCGGGGCCGGGCCGGGTCCCGCTCACGTGGCGGCGGCGGCGGCCTCAGCGCCTCGAGGCGGTGCGGGGCGGTGCGGGGCCGGGGCTGCGGGCGTTAATCGCTGTCCGCCGCGTTTCGCGGGCGCGATTGTTCTGCGCGGAGAAAGCATGAGGTCTTCTGCGTGCGGGGATCGCCGAGCACCGCCGCCGCTGTCTCCCGAGACGGCGGGGCCGCGAAGCTCTGCCCGCAGCACCTGCACGCAGCCCGGGACGTGCGGCCGTTCCCGAGGAAACCCCGAGGCCGCAGCCATCAGCTGTGGCCGTGGGTCCCCCTCCCTCAGCACGCGTCGCTCGGAGCTCTGCTGTCGCGCGAATGGGTTGCAGTGCTGTGAACGGTTTGGAATGGAGACGGTGTGGTAGTTTGGCAAGAGGCTTAGGAGCTTTCCAAGTGCTGCTTGTGCCCCGTGGCAGGGCTTCCCCCAGTCTTGGTGCTGAAAGTTTTGACTCCAGATGCACTGCCTTGTCTCACGTGGCTGTAGCTGTGAGGTGTCTGAAAAGGTGCGTTTGCATCTGATGGGAGGGGGGCACGGGGGGATGTGTGTAAAGGCAGCGAGGTCTGCCCGCACGTGGGTGCAGAAATCGCCCCTTCACCCAGCAGGGCAGGCTGTGCTGGAGCTGCTGTGCTCTGTGGCTCCTAGATGTATTTCTGTCTCTAAGTCTGTTCTCTAGTGAAGAGATGCTTGAAGGACAAACAATAAATATTCTTTCTTTTTTTTTCCCTATATTAAATATGGGGAGAGGGGGGGAAGAGTTAAAAAAAAAAACGAATGCTGATCTGCTTGTCCTTATGGCCTAAAGGTTGTCCAGAAGACTTCTGTGTTCTCCCCAGGTAACGTTTCAGTTGCTTGTTTTCTGATGTCGAAGCTGGCAGGCTGTGCACAGCGTTGGATTTTGCAGAAATGGCATTAAATTTGGAGTGGGTTAAGCAACGGATCTGAGCAGCTCGGAGTTATCTGTGCTGAAGCCAACAGACAGTGCATTCTTTGTCAAAGTACTGATTTATAAATCTGATGGATATGAGTCAGTGTTATGCTGGCAGTGGTTTATTATATTTCAGCCTGGACTTGAATAGCAGGAAGTCACTTTTTGGCCCTTATGTAAATCTCGGGATGCCTAAGAGACCCATTTCCCTGCTCCTTGAGCAGACAGACATTTTTCCCATTAGCTTCCTTCCCTTGCTCTGTGTCCCTGTACCCCACTCTTAACTGCACTGAGCATGGGCATAAGCAGTGAAGCACGCTGCAGGTGGCTGCTCTTTGGGAATGACAAAACTTTAAGCTGTACCAATGTTTCAGGTCTGGTGTGTGCCCAAAACAAACCTGTCTTTAAAGTATGCCTGCATTAGCTCCTTGCCAGTATACTTTCTAGGGCTGAAAAGCTGCCTAGTAAGCCTGGAGTTTTTGCTCTTGTTGATGTGCTTGGGTGTACAGAATGTAGTGAGTGATAGCCAGGTGTGTCAGGGCCTGGGCATGCTTTGCTTTGTGATGTGCTCAGCATACTCTGAAGATGTTGAGCTCAGATTTGCTGCTCTCAGTATTAGAAGGCCTGTCAGCATGGCTGATGCTCGATGTTCAATGCTGTAGCTTTTTTAGACATAAAAATTCATCACGGTTCTTAGGGATATGCAGTCCATGTGGGTATCTATTTTCTGTTGCTTTATTTTTAGCTCTTTTTCATCATTTTCCATCCATTTTTTTACCATCACAAGCATAAATTACCAATTCCTGAAGCTTCTCTCAATTGCAGTGGGGCAGAGGCTTTAACAAGTAATAATTCAGCTCTATTCTTGTGGTAGGATAGGGGCCTTTCCTTTGTAGGAAAGGAATGTGCACAATCAGATATAATCTCATTGGATTTTGTTTAATGTACTGTATATGGATCTACCAACTAGTGGTTTAAGACCACAGTCAGGATTTCTATGGTCACGTATCGGAGGATTACTTCCTCAAGTGTGTTTTCTGATTGTCGGGGCCGTTCTTGTTGTATTGACAACAATTCTGGTTCTATGAAACAGAAGGGAATGACCCAGCTCTCCTGGTACATGTGTGGCTTTGCCATGTGCTTCCTTCAGTTCTGTAGCCTGGTTAACTGTAAGGAGAAGCTGTCTGGTCTTTAGGTGTGCTTGCAGTCTCTTTATCGCTTTCCACGTCCTCTCTCTCAGGCTGAACTCTCACCCATGTGAGAAGAACTTTGAGTTTATTTCTGCAATGGAAAAGGGAACTTGGGTATCTTTATATGCCACCATAGATGGATGCACTTGTCATCCAAGGTACTTAAGTGCAATACATTAAAGTACAGTGTAGTGAATAATTGCTGTTTTGAATCTTACCTACATCAATACTTAAGTAAAAATGTTTCTAACCGAAATACTTTGATGCAAATATGAATGCAGGCAATGCAAATCTGAAGTTTTTGTAGGAGGAATATATTGCACAGGAAGAAAAAAAATGCTTAAAGCAAGAAAATATCAGTCTGAGTGCTACCCACAGTCCCCCTTTCTGTTTGTGTGCTGCTTGGTAAGCTCCTGAATACCATATAGTTAAAGACTGTCTTGTATGGTTTACATTGTGTTTTTTTCCACAAGCTCGTACTTCATTCAGTGCACAAGATGGGTGTTGTGCAGTGAATGAGCAGCCATTCAATATTCTTATCCTCCTCATACAGTGTGTCACCCCATGCCCTATTTACAGCTCACCATCCGTACCCCATACTGAATAACGAACTGTTGAACTCCTCATGGGCTTTTCTGCAGCCCTGCTCACTGCAGGGACTGAATGCACCATGTCAGTGGCTGCGTCTGCATGGTGCTACTGTGAGATGAAGAGGCATCATCCTGCTTTTATGAATGCTGGAGAGGGAAATGACACTGTGGAAAGACCAAGGTGAAAGCTGTCTGAAGCTACCACGAAGTTTGTATGCCCCATCTTTGTCTAATACTAATTTTTCTTGATAGTACTCAGGTTCTTTTGTAGTATTTCATATATTTAGGGCATGTATCTCATGGCTATGGAGGCTCAGTAGGTCAAATTTTGGATGCTCTAAGATCAATCCAGGAGGTGCCAGGCGTGTGTTAGTGCCAGCAATGGGCAGCATGTGTTGCTTGTTCTGTTGCAGTAGCTGAGCACCAGAATGAAGCTGATTTGGTTTTGCAAGGTATGTTTAATGGCATCAGCCACATTCATCCTTCATGTTGTGTTTCCCTACCTTGCTCTCAGTATCCTAGCACTGCTCTGCCTCCTGCAGGGACTGGGCAGGCAAGGCTGAAGAGGAAGAGATATTCTCTTATAAAAATAAATGCGTGTTTAGGTGCTTGAGGGAATCTCATCTCATGTGAGCTTGTCCCTGTAGACAATAGTGTCATTCACTTACAGCTCCACTTGTCTTTCTTGTGCCCTATGTTTTGTGAGCTAAAGCAGTTGTAAGCCTTGGAAAAATAAATATATGATCCTTATTGGAAGATGTGGAAAAGGCAGGGGAAAAAAATAGACTAAAACCATAAAGGGAATCTGTATTCTGACATTTCCTAATTCTTGAGTACATGATTTTTGAAGCTTCTTGTACCAAGTTGTCATTTCTTTCCTCTTAAAGAAAAGAGGGACTAGAGGAAAAAAAGGAAAATCTGGATTCAATCCTATGGGATGCTTGCAATACAAGTGCCTCGTAACAGGCTGCCCTGCTGCACTACCCAGCCTCCTGCACACACGCACAGAGGCTCAGAAGGCAGCAGGACACACTCTGCTACAAATGGGCTGTCATTAGTGGTCAAGTAGTTATAATTTTTTCCAATGGGGCTCCCAGCAATTACCAGATACTACAAAAACACTTGGATGTGGGAATCTGTGGTTTCCAGCTGTCGGGTACTTTCCATTGCAGGCATGATGATTCTGCTGCAGACACCACGACGTGGTACACTAATTATGGGTGTCTTCATGATGAGCAGCTTCTGCTAGACAAATCCTGCTGTGTTCCCACTGCTGTGTACAGAATGCACTCTATGGCACAGAGTGTTGTCTCTTAAGCAGAGATCCTCTGGAGCATATTCACCCTGAAAAAAAAATACCTGGGAAGCTTTGCAGACTCTAACAAGGCTTTACCCTGTATGCTAGCAATGTTAGCTCCAGGACCTGTGATGCAATTTGGTGAATGCTCACTAGAACAAAGTGGTGTCTTCAGCAGTAGCACCTCTATGCTTTAGACTGCTTGTTACAGTAGTTCTGCTGTTCTCTATTTAGAGCTTCAAACAAAGGAGTCAGGCAAGTTCAGCTCATCGTTCTGTCTTTTCTTCTCTTTGAATGCTCCTGACTGTAACTTTTTCTTTGTAGCATCTCCACATAAACTAAACTAAAATAAAAATCATTAGTGTCAGGAAAATACATGGCATGGAAAGCTTACACTGGCATATTTGAAATCTGGCAAAATTAGAGCTCCTTCAAATGGTGTCTGGCACTGGGAGGCGTCAGGAAACCTGCAGCAGCACTGCCATAGAAGTGTCACGATGAAGGACTGCTATGGGTGGCATGCTATTGTTGCTAGGACGATCTGAGCCAAAACTTCAAAGTAATTGCTTTCACAGTTGCAACTAATGCTAATGGGGTTGTACATGAAAGCATGGATTGCTGTGGGGAAGGGGCTGAGAGATCTGGGGGATTCCCTGATCCCTGGTGACAGCCACAGCCATACAGCCACAGTGTGGATGTGGACATACATCTCTTCTCCCCCAGCATATAGGCAAGGCCTGTGTTAGTGATAACCTGTAGTTTTACTCGTTATGTGCCTGATGGGATAGAAATTGTAAGAAGTTACTGAAGAAAGGCCACACTGATGTGTAGCCAGGGATCTAATTTCAGGGTTTTATCAGATTTTATTTTATTTTTCTTAACTGAGACCCTACTCCCACCGTGCTCTGGTTTTGGTTATTGTTTCTAGCTGTTTGTGCCATCTGTTATTCTGAAGGAAGGCATGAGTGTTCCCTTTCCTCCTGTAGGAGGGATGTCTGCTGTACCTCCTGGCATTACAAGATCTCCCAGCACAGAGTAGCTGGTACCTGAGTGAAACCACCACGTTTCTTGTCTCCATTAAGGCTCGTTCAGCATGCATGCTGGCTGGAGTCCAAAGTGTGTTGTTAGGGCGCTTGAGTCCTATAAAGTTTTTCTTTAGAATTGGGAAGAACTTTTTCACTTGCCCTGTTTCCAGGGAAGACAAAATTCTTGAATGTTTCTGGGCAGCTGTTACCTCCTTCTGCACTGGAGCATCTTAAACTGAGCCATCTTCTGTGCTAGTGTTTCTGTAGGCTGGCAGTGCTGTGGCTGGGAGTAGCTCATGGAGAGCACCAGCAGTGAGGAGATGAGGAGGACTGAACCCAACCTGAGGTCTCTTAAAAGAAAATGTACTTTGAAAATAAATTGAAAAAGGGGACAGGGAAAGGGGAGAGTACTAAGTGCCTTCGTGTTATTTATAGTTCAAATTTATACTGCTGCAATAAAGTAGAAGCAAAGTCCTTTTGTCTCATGTGTGACATGTGAAGTTTCTGGAGCTGCCTGCAGAAATGCTGGGAGGCTGAGGGGAGTCTGAATCACATTTACTTTTAACTTGTTGGAGCTGTGTTTGTGTTGAAGGGGTTTCTGTGGTGGGTTTCTCAGGTAATTCCTTTCTGTTTCACAACAGAAATGTGAAGAGAACAGTTTTTGTTCCCTCTGTGCTGTTGGTACCAACACATATTGATAAAGTGTCTTCACATTCATGGAAGAAAAACCATGAAGAGCACAGTTACTTCTAGCTGTTATCTATTTCTTCTCTGACCCCTTTAAATTTGGGAGTGTACTTATTCTCAAATAGGCATGATTTCACTGAATATCCTTCTAATTACTAAAAGTTTAAAAAGGCAAGGAAAATACTTGACAGTTCCCTAAAGTGAGGACAAATCCAGATACTTGTTATAAGAACACTGAGCTACCAGGTGTGTAAGTCTGTAATGTTCAAGATATTTGGACCTGGGGGATATCTCTCAAGATGGGAATGTGAACTCTAACTCATTCTTTCCTGGTTTATGAACCATTTGAGAAATAAGCCACTATGTGCTTTCTAAATAGCACAACTGAAGTTTTCTTTACTTCTTCTGATATATTCCCTCTGCAAAGGAAATTCACCAGATCTGTGTCTGAGCAGCACTTCTAAGATTTGTTTGTCACAAGAAAAATCCTTGAGTGTCCTCTGCACTGAGGAATGTGGGTGAGGAGGGTGGTAAACGGATGTCAGAAAGTTGCTACTAGTTACTTTCCAAGCAAAAGAAGGGGATGCTGAGGAGGACGCATCGGTTCCCAGTGAGGAAAAAGACAGTTTTACCATCTAGTCCTACCCTTTTTATCCACTTCTCATTTGCAGTGTATTGGAGTGGGGGAAATG
Source organism: Cyrtonyx montezumae (assembly GCF_038088225.1). Taxonomy (NCBI): domain Eukaryota; kingdom Metazoa; phylum Chordata; class Aves; order Galliformes; family Odontophoridae; genus Cyrtonyx; species Cyrtonyx montezumae. Next base: position 11,363,423 of record NW_027072100.1, on the reverse strand, counting down.
CTAAAATTCCTGGGAATACCCAGTTAATTTTTGCTTGCAAGCTAGAGGAAGTTTGAGAGATTATCCTCCTACTGAAGGGCTCTTACTTTCCTCCATCCTAAACACAGTTAACCACCATTGCAAGAGAAGGTTTTCATAGAAGTTAGCAAATGCACCAAATAAACCAATGCCTCCAATCTCCTCCTCTGCCAACCCTTGGAGCTGAGCATGGCACGGGGTTGTCCTGGCATCCACCATGATTTTAAAGAACTGAATCCACACACTCCTGCACTTCCACGCGCAGGTTCACAGGCTTGTTTGCACGTTGCAGTGTTGCCTCAGCTTTGTGACTTTGACCTCCAGGAAGTCTATCAGGTTCAGTGGAAAAACAAATGGAGAGACGGCCCAACCCGCGCGTGGACGTGCTGTGCGGGGATGGCACTTACCACCATCCCAGTGGGAGAGAGCTGCTTGTAGCCACAGCCACTACAGCTTCCCCAGTGTGCTGAAGGTGATTTTTAGTAGGGTGAAAGTGAATATAGTGTGAATGGAAGAAGTATTTTTATGTGGATTTTCACAGAAGATTTCATAGAAAGTAGCTTCAGGTGCAAACCAAGCCCTGAATGGGGTTGCATTCCCACTCCTTCCCACCTTGGGGGCAGTTCTCCCATCTGTGTCTGCTGTGAGTTATAGAAACACTGTGCCAAACTCAGCTGCTATTGAAATCTAAGAGTTGCATTTTGGAGACATTCATCTGATGACTGAAATCCAGTGATACCTCCTCCAAGCACATTACTGGCTACTGAGGGGCGGGTGGCAATGGACGAGGGAGCTTCTAAAGCCTGGAACGCGTGAGCCACTGAGCGTTTGCTGTGTGTCAGCATGTGCAGCAACCCATGGCACGTGGGGGGAATTCTCCCATCTTTGGCCCTGCAGTTTATAGGAAAGTTGTAAAGCTTTTTGTTCCGCAGCATCTGGCATGTGCTTGTGGAGAACCCAGCTCTGTTTTCTCATCAGTGGAAACAAAAATAACTTCAGAGCTACGTTTTTACTGTAAGTATGTGTTGTTTTTTTTGTCAAGCTGAAACCAGTAGAATTCCCTGGGGACCGAGCTGTCATTTTACTCCCTGCTGAGCCTGAAGGGGCTCCGTTTTCACCTCTTCCACCCTGTGCAGGGTTACAAGAGGAGCTGTGAGGTGCAGCCCCAGGCTATGGTTGCAGCAGGAGGTTCAGGCTGATGGGCACAAGGCATCTGCTCTCTGGGGTTGCACACAGGGAGCGTGGTTTCCATCTCTGATACAGACTTACTGTTTTGAGCTTCTGTTAATGTCCTGATGTAAGAGACCAGTTTCAGGCATCAAAGCAAGGCAACCAGTTAACATCAGTCCTTTCTGGCTCTTTAGTTTTGCTTATGGTAGTTTGACTGGGATGCTGAGAGCCCTTCAGGCCCGTTGTTTCCTCCCTTGGATTCTATCAGCTCTGCAGGTTTCTTGACAGATCTAGATTCGGCCACCAGCAGTGCTGGCACAGGCTGTGATGTGCTGTGACAGTCCCAGGCTGACTGGTCATGGTGGGTCCTGCTGCAGAGCAAGGCCAAGTTCCTCGTGGGCCCATGCTGCACCCAGGCCTGGTACCATGGCCTCCTGCCCACCCCCAGCACCGTTTGCTGTTTGTGGGCTGTGTTTGTTTGGTTTTTCATTTTTCCCGGTGTCTTTCATGCTGAAATCTCAGTGTTGCTGATTTGCTGGGGGGGAGGGGGCTTCTGGAGCACTGGGGAATTTGTGGATCTTTGGCTTCACAGGGGGAGGAAACAGACGCTGAGGAAGAAGGGCATGCTGTTGTGAGCTGACAGTCTGCATCTAGACTGTTTTTTTATAAATACCAGATAAAACTCTCTGCATGGAAGAAAAATACTGCATAATGTAGTCCCATGATGTTTTCCCTGCCTTCTTCCCACACAGGAAATTCATGATTTGATAGTCCCAGCTTTTCTCTGGTGATTAGAAATGTAAAACAACTGCCTTTTAGACGAAAGCTCAGAAATACTTTCTGCTGTAAACCTGACTCCTTAATGCCGCTAGTGTTCTCACTTCTCTCATTCCTTTCAGCTTCATGGAAGGTTTTTCACTTGTCTGTAGCATTTCATGCTGCACCACCTGAAAAGGTGCTGAGTGATGTGGGTCTTGATTCCCAGATATTTCAGAGGAAAATGTATTTGGTTTTAAATACTTCTGATATTCACAAAGAAAACTTTCTAGTCTTGCCTATCCCTTGAAACAAAATCTGTGATAATCACGTATACAAATTGTTGTTTCCAAAAACTCACTGTTACTGAAAAGTAAGAAGCAATTTGCAAAGGCCTGCTACATGATCAAGTTGATGAAATGGGTGAAATTCCATTCCTGGGCTTTGGATCAAACCAAGAGTTTGTGTTGCAAACTCAAAGCAGTCCTAGTGGCTTCAGTGTAGGAGCAAGGGTTCTCACCTGTGTGTCACTGTTCCACGGCCACCACACTGACAGGTCACAGAATCATTCTTAATCTTCCTCAGAGAGCCAGCCAGTTCAACTCGAGTACCACTGTCTGTCCCAGACTGTAGTTTTACTGTGCTAAGGAGTTAAGACACTGTGGTATGTGAAACTTCATCTGCTATCAAACAATTTTCTATAAGAACCTTTGATAATCTGTTGCTTCTAGTTGAGGTTCAAGTAAAACCTTAACACTGCAAAGACATTTACAATTCAGGCTTATTTTGGGAGGGGGAATGAGGAAAGTCTTGATAAGTTATGCACTTGACCACATGTAGTTAAAAATATTATTTGGAATATAAACTTCCTTGTCTGAAGACCAGCTTTATGCACTAAGTCAAAGAGCACAAAAAGCAGTTCTCCTCCCAGCTTCCATAAGTATACCTTAATGCTGCTGAATCCTGGAAATTATGCAGGGCATGCTTTTTAAATGTTGATTTTGACTTCTTGCCTGGGACCAAGTGTAAAGTCTTTCCAAGGAAATACTTAGAAGACTTGCAGTGAAACCCAAAAGCTGCTGCCAAACCTTAGTTTTTAGAAAGGGAGTAGGGGGCAATCTAGACTGTTAAAAACTTCCAGTTGTTTGTAATTAAATCCACTTCTTCTGTGCATGATAAACATATACTTAGAAAAAGATCGTTTTACATAATACTTACGTGGTTTACTGCTGTTCTTCAACTGCTAAAAATCAGGCAGTAGATCTGCTATTTCAGTCTGGAAGGTTACTGGAAGCTGGGAAACCAAGAGCGATGCAGCTGTGCCGCCACAGTGGCATGTACCCTCTTCATCCTGTGGTGACATGCAAGTTGAGCTGGGGAATCCTTTTTTCATTGTGGACCATCCTTCCCACTTAGCGAGCTGAAACTTGTTTGGAATGGACAGGGATGGCAGCAAAGAGGAGATAAAAATATCCCATCTACGTGTTGCTTCTTGCCAGCAGCAGAACCACTCCATAGCTTTGGTGAAAGCTGTGGGAACATCTTGTCAGATTGCTTGCTTCCAGGAGGGCTGGCAGCAGACAGGACCGCTAAATCCTCATGGCTCTCCTCACCCTGATTAGGTCTGCCACTGTTCCTTCAAGTTTGCTTCAAGTCTGCTGCTGTCTTTCATCGAGAGAACTGGAAGTGCAGGGTGGGAACACCAGTATCTTTTGGGATAGCAGTCCCTCTTCCTGGTCAGGAGATGTCCTGGGGCTGAAGCTGCTGCCAGGCCTGTCAAGAAGCTCACTGCAGACAGTTCAAGTGGGTGGAGAAAGAGGCCACAGCTTCCCCTGTGTAGGGAAGGAAGGCCGCCATGCTGAGGCACTGTGATTGATTTGTGGTGCCTTTGCTTGTGTCCTGGAGGAAGGAGTCAGTACAGGTTCTGAAGCAGTTTGTATCTTGTTTTTTGTCACTACTGAAGTCACCTCCAGTTTGGTTGTTGGTTAATGGCAGCCATGAAATTTTGTTTGTGCACATAAAAATGTTATGGCTGCAGAAGTGTCATCACATCTTTTAGTGTAGGCAAATATTTCATGAGGTGAAGCCGAAAAACCCTCTCATTGTCACTGTTAATGAAGTTGCATGTGGAGTTTGGTCTTCTCACCTTGCTCTTTGTATTCCATTCAACACATGCAGCCCTGACCAGGAGTGTGAATGAGGGAATAAGGCTGCTCCCACTAGGGATGGCCAGAAACTTCCAGCGTGTCTGACTTAGACCTCTTGCAGGTGGTGGTGCCAGCTGGGAAGGAGGCAGGAGGTGGCTTCTTCATGTTTGAGGGCTGTCAGTATCTTTTAAATAAAAGAAAATAAAAGCCAGCATAACGTTTTGGTTTGACTGTTGTTGCTCTGCTAGTATCTCTGAGATTCCTGGTCTCATGGCAAAGGGAATTTGCTGCAGAATGCACTCAAGCCTGAGCGTGTGTTTATCCAGGAGGTAAATTTTGCATTTACCTTTGGCAAGGAAGGGAATTTTTCCTAGGACAGCGTGAAGAAATTGTCACTTAGCAAGTAAGTTAAAGGTGATGTGAAACAGTAGATAGGAGGCATGAAAAGAGCAGAGAGGTGTTGCCTAATAAATGACACAAGAACAGCCACAAAGCCCTACAGAGCAGATTTGTTAGGATTTAGAGATGAAAATCCCTGTTGGTTGCTGAGATTATCTCCCAGCATATGGCAGGGAATGACACTGAAAGGTAGAATTAGCTGCTAATGATCCAGACACCACTTGTAAAAAGATATCTGCCGTAGTCACAACTGTGTGTTGTTTAATTCAGCTGAAATGTGGACTACTCAACAGGCTCAGCATAGTACTGCAATGCTTGGTACCTTCTTCTCCCACTGCTCTTGCTTGGTGTAGACCAACAGCTAAGCTTCAGATCTCCTGCATCTCAAGCAGATAGTTTTTAATCATGGAGACTGCTGAATCCATTGGTACCTATCTTGCTTCCGTGAAGTTTTCCTGACCTCCATGTCTGCCACTCCTGACAGTACTGCCCAGGCCAAAGCCTGCCACAGAACCCATCCACTTCATTGCATATTTCCACCTAGGTGGCTTCTGCACTGTTATTTATAAGTATATGTATAGTTAGGAATTTATATATAAATTTTCCTTCTGAACACCTGATGAACCTCTCCACAGTATAAGGCATTTAAGTTTCTAACTTAGGCATGTAGTTTTCCCTGGTTCCCTTTGAGGTCTGTGCTTAAGTTTAATTGAGCAACTTGCTCTTGCTACCCTTGAGTTTCTTTAAGAGACCTTAGGAAGTGTTATTTAGCACATCATTTACTTACATCAGTTTGTCATTATTGGAAAACAGCTTGCTAGAGTTGGAACTCTTTATTGCCTGAGGCATAAAGTTTAATTGTTAGTTCAGTTCATCCTTTTTCCACCCATTCCTTTATGTTAAAACTTCCTCATACTTCCTCTTGGACTTAATTTCTTACAGTAAAAGCAAGACCTCAACCTTTCTTTGTAAGTTAGATTCTTTTGACCTGGTGTCATCTTTGTTAGACAGCCTCACGCGCTGTACTACAATAATATTTTTCTTGTTGTGCAACGAACAGTGCTGCAGTCGCTGTTCCAGATGGGGTCATTTTTCTCTGAATTGGCAACTTTTTAACAGAGATTTTTCTGTGGCTTCCAAATTTATTTAGTAGTACTTGAAGGAAAATGTAATTTGACTGAGAGTTTTCAAGCCTGTCTTTCACTGTGCTGCCAGAAATGTTTTTTATTTGCACAGACAGTGCATACTGAACTTGCATTTTAAGTTGCATCTTTGGAAACTAACTGAAAATATTAATAATCCCTCTATACTTTTCTCACAGAGTAGAGCTTTCACTCAGGCTTATTTATTAATGTGAGACTTAAACTGTAGTGAAAACTGAGACATTTTGTTACCTCCCAACCAGGAAGTCCAGTTCTATGCCATTGTGCTGTCCCTCTCACAAGTGCAACCTCAAATGCCCTGTAGTTTTGAAGTCTGAGGAAGCTGCCTATTAATGAACCTGGAGTTTGTGCATCCCAGTGTCTGCTTTCTAGGATGAGCAGCTATTGCCCAATTTGTGATTCAGTTGCTAAGTCCCGTTGAATAACCTCATTCAGGGTGTTGTGCACCAGCTCAGAAATGTCTCAGCTATAGGAAATGTTAAAATTGGATGTAGACTGTTAGTTATTCCTTTTTTAAAAGGCTTATTTCTTGCTCCTAACTAATCATAGAATGCTGCAGAAGGATTCACTGCAGACAAAAGCACTGTTCTCAGTTACTTTATACTCTACTTTTGGTTTGCCTATCTTTTGTTGACAAACGTGGATTTATAGGGCAGCTTCCTTGGATTGCTTCCCTTTCAGCTTTACCTGTGCCTTTTTATAATAGCAGATGATTTTTGACATATAAGCAGCACTTACATGAGTGTGTTTGTATAGGACTGACGGTGTGGTTGTCTCTAGGCTTTGGCAGCTAGTCTGTGTGCTTCAGGCTGTGTTGTTAAGTACACCTGCCTTGTTATGTTTCTGCTCTCTTAAAATCATTAATTGACATACCTTCTGAAACACTGGCAAGGATGTTTTTAATATTCTGAAGGATACTGACAACTGAATAAAACAATGGGAAAGTACAGTGCTGCAGGAACAGGAAAAAGAGAAGGTTATGAAACATCTTTTTAGCTTTCAGTGTTTCCTTACATTCTTTTTCTGTTAAGCTAACAGTAATAATGAGAAATGTGTTCTCTTTCTTCCTCCTTGACAAAGCCACATGGTGCTTTAAAAGTACTGCACTGAAAATTATTGAGTATATTGGCCAAGACTGAGGAAGAGAAGAATATAGAAGTCGTGTTATTAAAAACAAGGATGTTATCAAATGCAGTGGAACTGGAGGAAGTTCTGAACAGAACAATTTTTTCAGGCTGATGGATCATAACTTAAGAGATTGTTTATCCTGTTTATCCCTGTTTCACAGGGTAGCAGGGGAAGAAAAAGCCCTAGGGAAGAAGTTTCATGAAGTCAGTGAAACCAAAACATTACCACAACCTATGGAGAATGCAGGTGTCTGTGACGTACCAGGGGAGAATCGTAGGGCTGGATCTTGGAGCTGGAACTGAGTATCTCAAGCTCCACGTTGTCATCTTACAGGACTTGGCCACTGCAAGAAGGGAGGTGGGGAGCATGCAGTGGGATGTGGGTTTCTGTGATGACCAGAGGATGCTGTTAAGGCCAGGGAAAGCAGTGAAAAGGCAGTGCCATTGCTCTGCCCTTAAAGGACTGCAGCAACTCGTGTTTCTCCCTTGAGGCAAATTGGTGCCTTTCTTTAGTTTCCTGAACAGATGCATTCTGCCACTTTCTACACTTCACCCAAAGCAAACGTGTTATATGGAGGAAAAAAAATCTGGAGCAGTTGAAATATTTTCATGTTCCTTCAGCCCTTTGTATCACTTTGTGTGAGTATTTGGAAGGATAACTAGGTGCTAACCTTGAATGCTTAGTGTTAGGACTAGCCTTTGCTTGTTTACCAACAATAGTAGGGCCACTGTGTAACAGCAGAAGTGTAAGCAAATGTCAACATGGGTCGCTGATATTTTAACAGAAGACTCTGATCAGTAATAAAACTAGGTGGTGGATTTTAGGGTGAGTTAAATTTATTGCAGGAGCGCCCTCAAGTGCTGGTACAGTTTAAAGGTCTGATGATCTCTCCCCCAGGACACCACTGGGAGTCATTAGCTGGTGCCTGATGCTTTGGCATGTTTCGCCCTGTAAGAGCACATACATTATTATGGTGTAACGTTTAGTGCTCGCCAGAAACTGAGAGATTATTTTAATTAAGTAGCAGCATGAAGCAAAGTGTGCTGGTTTGGGGTTTCTTCTTAAGTTGCTGTTTGGTAAGGAAGTTTCTGTCAGGACCAGTTTGGTGGAAGTGGTGGTAGAAGGAGTCCTGGGTGCAGGATCTTCCTTCAGACAGGTTATTGGTGATCCAAGTCCCATGGGATGCCAGTTTGTAGTTTAGGGTGCTCAGTGTCAGCAGAGCTAAGTGCACAGCTCTGTTAAACCATCTTCAGCTCCTATGGCCATGTCTTAGATTAGGTCGTGTGTGTGATGGAGCAGAGTCCTCTCTGGTCCAACTCATTGCCTTAACAGAGCATTTCACTGGGTTTAGATGTGGTGTTCACTCACTAGGTACAACTGTTAGGTAGTGGACTTCTAACTAAAACACTGTTTGTAGCGGTGTAGGACTGAATATAACACGTGGCAGTGCAGAGCACCTGTGTTCTGCTAGGGGTGTGGGCCATCACAACTAACTGGTGTTACCCTGCTTGAGTGAGGAGCCTGGAGCTTTTCTTACTGCTCTGAAGCTTTGTGAGCTTCATCCCCTTCCCCTGGATGTGGCTGCAGCAGGGAGCCCTGGTGACAAGCTCACTCCGCAGCTTCTCAGCAGCGAAGCTGCAGTCGTATCCAAAACTGCATCTGTTTCAGCTGGCTGACAGCACTGGCTGTGTGATTTCCGTTGTTCTCCAGAATCCCTTTCAGTTGAGCTTCTACCTCTTGTCTCCCAGCACTACCAATCGAAGAAGGTCAAGTCAGCTTGATTCAGAAGCAAAGGTAGAATAATTGAGTGATTCTGGGTTGTCTGGAGAAGTGAATTTAACCTGAGAATGATTCCACAGGGGTAATGCAATCATAGCTCCTAATAATGATCTAGATCTGCAAAACGAACATTTGGGGCATTGCCGAGAGAAGACATCCCTTATAATCCTCCCATTGTATTAAAAAAAAAAAAGACTTTTCCTCTTAATTCCTAAGGGGTATTTTTGTACAGATACTTCAAAGTCTCTACTTCATATTCCTTGCATGTACTATTCAAATGTGTATTTCATGGCATCCTTTTGTGTGGGTTTCTCCAGACCCAGAGAGAATAGCAATCGCAATAGCGATAGCAATCTGTGGAATGAAGAATTGCAACATTAGGGTCATACCACTCTTGTTTGAGTCTTGAATGAGCATTTCTAGAATAAAACATGAAGAAAGTGAGAGGTCAGAAGGGAGAGAATTTAGAAATCATTCGATCATTTGACTTATGAGGAAAAAATAGTGACACGTCTTTAAAATAGACAAATAGAGGTGCTGCCAGGGAGGAGGAAGGTGGTTGTGCAAAGTGAGTGGGGCAGGAGCAGTGGGAGGGCAGTGGTCTGTCAGCCTGCACTAGGTGGGCAAGCAGCTGTTGGTTTGGTGTGATTATCTGCAAAACAACCCTGAAAGATGTCAGGTGGTGAAGAAGGCACTGATACACATGGGCAGTTCATTCCTGCATAAACAAAGTGATGTGATTGTATATGCTATAGTTATGGAAGGAAAATACAGCCTGAAAACTCCTGTGCAGGCAAGGCATAAGGTGATGTGGTTTCCCACAGAGAATCCAAAATCAAGAAGAATAGTAGAAAAGCAATAGCAGGGCTATAAAGAGTAAGTATAAGCTGTGGTGTTGGCAGCTGTTACAGTCAGTTGTTTTCTGGGTCCCACCATGATTATTTTTCATTAGAGCTGCAATCCATGGCATAGTGACACTGACCTTCATTTTCTCAAAATCATTCTCAAAAGTATTGAGAAGTGCTTCAAATGCCTGAGAAACTCATAACTGGAAGGTATATTTTCCTTTAAGGGGCTGGTTTTGGAACAGGAGACTGAAAGCAGGAGCCCTGTGCTCCAGAGAAGAAATCTCAAGATGCTGGAGCTTGTTGGTAGTGGGTGGGAAATGGTGTTAGTGTGGCATCTGAGTTCCCTGACAGAAGGTGCTGCTTCTGCTCAAAAGGGAGCTGCTAACAAACCTCGTGGCATCACCTGCAGTCCCAAAGCTGTTCATGCTACGTGTGCAGTTTGTGAGTCCTTCCCAGGTGCTAATGGAAATTTTTAACATCAGATTCAGAAGACATTAATAACAGAGAAAGCAAAAAATCCCACATCTTTAGAATCTCCTTTGTGAACAAATAAAGCAAACAGCATGTATTTCTGCCTGTGGTGGTGGTGCTGCTGCTGGTAGGTCAGCTCCCACCCGGCTCTGGAGCTGCTCTCTCCCCCAGCCCTGTGTCCCGCTCTGCCCCAGTTGAAGCAGGAGCCCGGGCCATTCCTGGGGCCACCTCCCAGCCACCACCTCTGGGTGCCTCTGCCTGAGGCCGAGTCTGCCACTGTCCCATGACTGCTTTAGGTGTGAGTTCCAGAGGAACTTCTTGGTCCCATGCTGACCAGACCTGCCCCTGGAGCCCCTCTGCTGTGTGCTGGGCACTCTCCAGCCCAGCGTTCCCATCCCGCACCGCCTCTGCTGTGCTGCTCTCTCTTTCCAAGTATAAGGGCATGGGGCAGCCTGTATGGCTTAGTGTCTTTTTTTATTCTATTTCTCTCCCCTATCCTGATCTCCCCTGGAAGCAGCAGTCATCTCAATGCATGCTTTGTGGAAACAGAGCTGTCTGAGCCCTTTAAGTGCAAGATGAGCTCAGGTAGAAGGAACGCAAAGAGCTCCTTTCATCAGCCAGGGCCCCGCCAGCGGCTGCGGGGCATGTCCGGCCAGTTATAAATGGATCATGTGTTGCTATTTTTAGCCAAGAGAGGATTGTAAATATAAAAGGGTATAAAGTGCAAAACTTAGCAACAGTGGCGTTTGTTTGCTTTTCTTTTTTTCTTTTATTTTTTTTTTCCCCCTCCCTGTTGGCAGGAATGTGTTTGGAGAGGAATGAAGTTCAAGAAGGAGATTTGCTGGGTGATGGTGTTTGGACTTTGCACAGCACACAACTTTTAAAATGCATAATATCCATACGAAGGAGGAGGGGCAGCGGGAGGGGAATGCAGGCTTCTCTGATATTGTTGAAAGAGATCCCAAAGTGCTGCACACAATGAAATGCAAGTGGGGAGGGAGGAGAGCTGCTGTGAGCGTGCAGGGAGAGCGGGGCCGTGCAGAGGGGCTGGGAGGAAACTGGGGGCTGGAGGAAGGGGTGAGGATGAGGGGACACAGGGGTAGTGGGGTGGGGAGCGAGGGTGGTGGGCAGAGGGTTGCGTGGGGAGGAGCAGAGTGGGGACAGAGTTCAGCAAATGGAAAACACTGACATTTGTAAAAATAGCAACTGCTGGGTTAAAAATAGCAGCTGGTGAAATAAACGTGCAGTAACTTCTGAAAACCCCATGGGAAATTCTCCCTTCTGATCCGCTCCTGCCCCGTTCCCTTTGCCTTCTCTGGCTAGAAATCTCAAAGCAAATCCCTCTGCAGATCGAAAAATTAAAGCAGCACTCTGTCCGCTGCAGAGAATGAGTTAGGGGTACTTTTGGAATTTTTACGGATTTTTTTTTTCCGTTTGTATGTGCTGAAGCTTTGTGCCAGATGTGGGGGACAACAAATTCCTCTTTCGACGAGCTTCCTGCACAATCTTGGGACAGACCAGTTAGAAGGTTTGGGGGCTGCTTTTCACTTCTCTTCCTCATCTTTTATTTTTTTATTTTTTAATTATTATACATTTATTTTTTGGTCCGTGGTTTCCTTCGATGCTTTTTTTTTTTTTTTGTACCTTTTGAACAGCGCTCTTGCTCTGGTGTTCAAGACCCTCTGTCGCCTCTGGGAGTGCAGACCTCAGTGCTGTCATCCCATTCTGGCCCCTCGGCTCTGGCAGCGGCAGCAAGCAGACAGATGGATTATAAATCCTGCGCAGAGCTGCGGCTCAAGGGCAGCAGGCAGCCGGGGCCCCAAGCCCGCCGGGGCACTGGGCTCCCCGCAGCTGGGAAGGTGCAGGCTTGTCTCCAGGGGACTGCGTGATGGCCAAGGAAGGAAGCAGCAAGCTGTGTGATAGGAGAGTGGCTTGGGTGGCTTTTCTTCGGGCTAAGAGGCTGAACGGTCCCATTTGTTAATGGGGCTGACAGTGGGGTCCACGCGTGCTGGGGAGCAGGAGGGAGTGGTGGCTGGGCTGCGTGCATGGAGATGCTCAGCTCTAGGCAGAGCTTGCACAAGTCTCGTTGGAAATCTCTTGCAGCTCTGGCTATGAACTTGACTTGTTTTGACTGGACAAGATAACTGAGGCAGAAACAATTCTTGTGACAGACAGGCAGACTCGTTTTCCTGAAGCTGCCCCAGCCCCAGGGTAGGGATAAGCAGCAGGGTCCATAAGTTAGAGGTAGCTACAATTTTAATATTTCTTTGCTTTGTTTTGAAGCTAGAGATCTGAAACTTGCCACCTGGCAGTCTCACACCCAGGCAGAGAGCACTGCAGGAGTGGCTGTGGTGCCAGCCCCCCCAGTCACTGCCGGCAGGGTGGAGAAACAGGCGTAAGGAGAGAGATTGCTGCAGGATCAGTGCTGATGTTACCGATGCATCTGGAAACGATAGCCTTTAAAATGCAGACGGGATGCCTTTGTCCTGGCGTTAGCTGCCAGGTGTGGTCCAGCTGCAGCAGGAGGTGGCAAGGACACTCCATCTGCCAAAGGCAGAAGAGAGGTGGATGGCTGTAATTGTATTTAGCAAGCTAAGCCCTCAGCATTAATTACTTTTTTTTTTTTGTGAGGATTGGACATTCCACAGCTTGTTTCTCTGGATCACTTCAAATTAGTTTTGATGTTTAAATGTAATTCATATGAAGCCTGTCTAAATCCTTTAACCAGAATATTTTTGACAGCCCAAATATGCTTTCATTTGATAGAGTTACAGGAAAAAAAAAAAAAAACCAACAACAGCAAACCTACTTGTATTTGAGCAAAGCTGTTTTGTTTTGAAGTTGGGTTGTTTAAATCCTTCTAATTTGATCATTTCATATTTAATTTGGCTCATAAAAACTGCGCAGCAACACCTATTATAAATCTAAACTGAACGTTCATTTTCTTATCAAAATATTATTATAGAAAAATATTAGTCATTCTTCTTGGCATAGTAAGCAAAGAAACATGTGGATGTGTTAATTTATTCCAGACCCAGCAAGGAAGGATGGTTTATATAAGTAAAATAAATAATTCTTGCCTATTTAATAATTGGATCACTTTAACAAAAGTTGACTAATAGTCAGATGTCTGAAACGCATCGTGGCCATTTCTGTTCTTCAGGGAATGTAACATTTAAAGAGCATTTTTTCCAGGAACTGTCATTTTTAAATGGTTACCTTTTCACATACTTAATATCTGTTGCCCTCTGTAATTTATTAAGTCTGAACTGGACGAAAGCAGCTCAGATGTAACTGAGATTGGTCCCCTGGGAGTCTGTGAAGAAATTAAGCTGAGATTATAAATCTTGTGTATATCTACCTCGAAGTGCTCCACAAGATATGTGTATTTCAGTGCCTAGTGCAAGTAAAAAGCTGTTGATTCTCAGAAACAATGAAGTGTTGGTTAGTTGCTTGTTGTTTTCAATGGTGTTAATGGGCTGCTGAATTTAGATATCTAATTCCCAATTGCCTTGGTGGCACAGCCGTGAAAAGTCTCATTATTGTACTATGAATGTGGCTCTATAATAGTATATGTAATTCCTATATTTCCATGTTAACAAGTTGCTAGATATTAAATTGTTACCATTGTCTTCTGAGTTTTTCTTCTGTTTAAAACTGTTTTAACATTGTGTTATGTTTTCCCAGCTCTGGGGACGCAGGTGACGTGTCTTTTCATGTAGGTAATTGATAGCAGCTAGGTGAGATTAACTTTTAGGATTATGTTATTTTAGATGACAAAATTCCCCAATCATATGGTTTCATTTGCCTGAGCTTTAAAGAAATCAGTGCAGTGATTGTGTTACTGGTAGGTAATAAAATTAAGCCCCCACTCCTTCCAGTGATACAGTGGTGAGGATATTGTTTATAGAGCACAAATGTATGCAGTGAGCACTTAAACATTCTTGGGTATTTTTACTACCCTCTAAAATAATAATAAAAATAGATATATCAGAGTCAGGAGTACAGTAATAATTTAGTATATTATTTGAAAGAAACAGCACATGTTATTAAAATGCCAGATAAACTGTATTTGTTACGTAGAGAATATGCTGAGAGAGCTTTGAGAGCACGTGCAGTGCTGGCTTCTGACAGTGCAGGTACTCTGCTTCTGAGCAGTCACGGCTGTGATCTTGCTTTCCCTGTTTGTTCAGAATGATTTTTGCAGAAGCAGAATTTCTGTCTGCGTGGTAGGCATTTGATACTGTTCTTTAGAATAATGGCACTTTGTTATTAAAGGCGAGAAAATAATTGCAAAGCAAAAAAGTCTCTCAGAGTGAACATCCCTCTCTCTGTCTCTCTTCTAAAATAATAATGAATTTATCTAATTCAAGATGAGATAAATAATTTCTTTGAAGTTTCTGGATAATATGCTCTTCATTACTGTAATGAATTTATACATAGCAGTGCATAAGCTAAGTATTTAAGTCTCTAAATTTTAAGAACAATATGGGCATAGTTAATATTTTTTGTAATTTAGATGTAGGATATTCGTAATGAATTTACAGCTGGTCAGATTTTTTCATATAAATTGCATTAGATGATTATCAGATTGGTACACTTTCTTTTGTCAGCATTAGTATACTTTGTGCTGAAAGGCGTGGACTCGCACGAGGCTCTGCTTGTATCTGAAGATCACTCCGTGCAGTCATCCTGGCTGAGTGCTGGGAAGCCAGCTTATCCCCAGTGTGAACTGTTCTGTAGTGCCTATTTAAAGGAGAAGTGGTGAAACTGATAGCAGCGGCCACGAACGGAAATTCAGGAATCTTAAACGCTGGGAGAAAGCAATACCTAATCGTTTTGTTTTAGAGCTCTAGAAATTAAACTAAAAATCCTAAGTCTGAATTAAAATTAACTTGTAGCATTTTTCTAAGTTCTAAAAAGAAACAAAATCGTACATGGAAAGCTAATATGCTGAGATCCTGTAGCATGGAATTTCTAAATAAAAGAAGGAATGCAATTAAGGAGATGCTAATTATGTCATTTGTTACCGATTCTTAGTACTGCACATTCCTCCCCCCCCCCTCCAACAGGAATATTAATTAAAACAAAGAAAATTCTGGGGAAGGGGAGGTTTGTTCAAGGATCATAAGCCAAATTTATAATTAACTTGATACAAGTGGTACAAATAATTAAAACCCCCAAATCCTGTCTTGAACCAGAAGGCTCCCTGGGCTGGAGCTCTGATGCTGCTTCCTCAGCACTGCTCTTTCCTTTTCTGTGTGCAATAGGAGCAGTCATTGAAATTACTTCTTATTAAAAGGGAGAACGTTATCATCAGAAGGCCGTGCTGGACAGGGAAATGTATGACTCGTTTAGCAATGATTTTTGGTTGTCTCTGAGCTCCAGACCCTTTCTGTTTGTATGAAAGTATTTTTAATCATATTTTTTTGAGTAAGCAATGAAGGGAAAAGGCAGTTTGGCAAAACAAAACAAAAACAAAACCCAACAGAGTATTGACTTGGTGTTTGCATATTTGGGAAGGATTCCCTCTGAAATATTCCTAAGGCATTAGAAAACTGGAAAGGAAAGAAGAAACTGACTGCAGTGAAAACCACTGATGCAATTAGCATTTGCTGAAGTGATGCAAGGCTTTCAGATGCAGGAGCCACCAAGAGCTTGCTGCTGTGCTTGTACCCAAGCTGGGGGAGATCTGCAACCTGGTTTCTCCCATCAGATTGTGCCGGTTCTCCTGTGACCTGGTGGCTTTGCTGAAAAGCAAGCTTTCACTGTTGAGCTCCTCTGTCCCCCACACCACAGACTTTCTTCCACCCCTCTGCAAACCTCCCTGAGTCACAAAGCAACCCGCAGCCAGGTACCTGGTGCATGTCAATGGTGTCCTAAACATCTCCTCTCAGATGTCTCCCTTGGGCAGTGTGTAGCTGCCAAAACAGACTTCTGCTGACTACCAAGGAGCATTCCCTGCAAAGAAATGAAGTTTTTCAGCATTTTTGACGGAGACGCTGTCTGTCTTAACCAGAACTGCAGCCAGGGAGCCCTGATCCCACTTATCCTGGTTTTTTTTTGTTGTTTTTGTTTTTTTACTTGGAGTTATATATAAGTGCTTCTTCTCGTGCAGTTACAATGCTGAGAGCAGCTGGGCTGCAGGATTGGGATTGCTAAATGCACTGTGCTTTACCAGAGCTGTGGCAGACACTGTGCCCTGCTGTGCAGCCCTGGGCAACTCACAGGGGAAGTCTTCCAGCTGTGGTTCTGCCTTCTTTGCCCTCCTGCCCTGGCATACATTTCTTCCAATTTACAAAACTCTGTAATATTTCCCAGATCCACCTCTGGCTCTTGCCAGAGGTCTGGGCAGAGCCCTGGGGCCTTTGTGCAGGCTGAGAGAGGGGCTGGTCATTTCTTCTCTCACGCTTTCCCCCTCCCAGGCTCTGCTCCACAGATGTGTTGCACAAGCCCACGGAATATATGGGTGCTTGGATGTGAGCTACGAAAGAGCTCTCTGTTGAAAGAGTTATTAATTCAGAAATATAACTTCAGGATTTGAAATACATACTGCCTGTCTGATGGACTCACGTGAGCTGGTGAGTGAATCCAGCACCTCACGGGTCAGTGTCAGCCCCAGGCAGCAGCTGTGCTCACTGCCAGCAGCGTGGCAGTGCTGGAGACTGCGATGGACAATGGCAGCAGATGAGCTGCCTGCACATGGGAAAATCAGGTTGCTGTGGCTGTGCTGAATATGGGATTTTTCTAAGTGAAGCTGAGTGCTTGTGCTCGCTTGTAGCTGCTGCAGCAGGGCACACCTGCAGCCCTCACACGGAGTCCTGGGTATTTCTCACCTGTTCAGTGTTTTCTAATAAAAAGTGTGAACCTGGGGTGTGGTATGGGGAAGGTGTGATGCTGAGGTGATATAGGAAAACTGAATGAGTGTAGGGCTCCCCAGACAGCACATCTTACAGGAGGGGAGTTTGGTGAAATCAACAGTGGAAGGTAAGGATAAGCACTGCAATAGTAAATATGTTAGTGGAGAGGCATTGTGCATTAGTACATATTATTTTGGTATTATTTGGACTTACACTGAGCTCATCCCTGTACTAATCTGAATGCTTTGCTCTTATCCGAGCCGTTCCAGGCTGCCCATGCACTGAGTAGACAACCAGCCCATCGTTTCTGTAATTCTCATAATCTAATTACTGCCTGCCAGAGCAGCAAGTAACTTCAGCCAAAATCCATGATGCACTGCCTTGATGCAGATGTCTGTCCTGGAGTGAAGATTAGCTAAAAATGTACTGAGGGCTCTTCCGTGCATCAAAAGGCTGAGGTGCTCCTGGGACTGTGACCATGCTTGAGTTTTTCTTTTACTGCCCATCTGTGTGCATGCTTCAGAGAGTGTGACAGTTGGCTATCACAATTTCAAGGCTGAGAGAAATGATGTGAACGGCCTTCTCTTCCTCTAGAACAAGGTAGTTGCTTTGTTCCATGGCAATTAGTTGTAAGAAAAGGCTCTGTCCCTAGCAGCCCGGATGGACAGACCTCCCCTCTGGGCACTGCGGAGAAGTTTGGCTGCTCACAATTCACTCATTCAGGTTTTTTGTTTGTTTTTAAGGAAAAAAAATAATAGAACGTTAATTATTATTTGTAAAGAGTGAGAGTCTCACTACAGAACAGCCCAAGTGAAGTAATTTTACCATAGTTACCTAGCTTAAAATATTTTATATGTTTAATTTGCTGTTGTTGCCCTGCTGACCGCTGCTTTTGAGCCAGAAGTGGTCAGAAGTGCCCAGTGGTGGTGTTCGTGGCTCCCCTGATGTTTATCCATTGATTTGGAGTGGCAATAAAAACTCTCCTTTGATGGAAACCTCACTAGTCCAGCAACACAGTGCCAGCACGAACATCACGTGAATCTGGAATTTGTTTTATGAACTTGTTTAAAACCAGCCATTCTGCAGTCCTTCCAGAAACAGAAACAAAGCCCACCCTGACAACTCCCTGCATGGTCCGCATCACCGTTTGCAATTGCCAACGAGCACGCTGTTTTAGGGGCAGCACCTGTGAGAAAGTACTGTTTTCTCTGCAGCTGTAGAGGAAAACATTACAGGTACTTGCTGGCTGGAAACGAAAGATGCAGCAAGCAGCAGCTAGTTGCAAAATAGCTGCTTTAAAGCAGAAGCTGCTTGGCTTTGCCAGAGCTAAAGGGCCAGCCCCAGAATGGAATGCTTATAAAAATAAGATGGTAACCATGCAGCAGAGAAGGAGTAGAGACCAGGAAGTTTCAGTGTTACATACAACACGATACTCTGCTCGGAAAAATATTGTCACAATTATAGAGATACAGGCATGGGTCCGTAGTTAAAAGGCATAACCAAGTATGTATCGTTAGGGCAATTTTAATCTCTCATTTCCAATTTTGTCTGTGGAAGAAACTCCTTTTGGCTTGAAAATTCTCATGTGAAACGTTGAGCCAAAGGAGATGTGTCTCATTTGGGGAAAAGTTTGTAGTAATTGGTTAAGGCTGCTTTGGAATTATAGAGGAGGAGGAACTTGTCTTATACTTTTTCAAAGCATAACAGTGTATAGAGTTATTTAAAGATCAACAGGACGATGAATTTGTTTTAGTTTAGCTATGTTGATGTTTTTTATTGTTGTTTTTTTCCTCAAAATGGGACAAACTGCTCCTTTCCTAGTTACCTAATGATGAAATGACAAGAGAGCAACCTATGAACACAGGAATTCTGCAAATCCTCAGTTACCCTGAGTAACAGGAGCATATCTCATTTTCTGTACTTAAGAAATCGTGTGGTTTGTCTGAGAGGTTTATCTCCTTTTTTAGATCTTTTAGTATCGGAAGCTGATCTCTGTCCTCATGGTTTAAAAGGCAGGCTACTCCTTGAGCTCTGATTATATCCAGAGAGACAAGTTTAGGGTAGGGGCTGTTGATAGACAAGGACTGGCATAAGCTCTCTGACTTCAGCCTTCTTCAGAAGTCTGAGATGCTCCAGTAAACCAGCGTGGGCCAGTGGAGGAGGGATGAATCTGTTCAGAGCTATGCTGACACTTTTCCTCTTCTTTGTGTCAGCTGGAGATGCTGTGTTCTAACACCGCTCTGAGTTTAAAAGTTAGTAAAGAACTTACAGTGAAAATGATAGAAGCTGTACTAGAATTTCTGCTAGCCTAACATTTTATGCATTTGGGTAAAGATGGAAAAGCACTGTTGAAATGGACTGTCTTGCTGTTAGTTTCTTTTAGCCTGTAGAATGATATTTTCAACAATTCATTTGCTTTCCTTGCTTTCTTGCACTTCTTTTTCTACAACAGGGACAGAGTGGTTCATCTCTTGGGTGTTTAGTGGCAGGAACACAGCTTGTTTGGAGGTGGCTGGTATTTTGTTTGCCTTTTCCTGCATTTTGTGCATTGTCTTGGAATTTCAACTCCCTTAGAAAGGTCTTCAATAAGTCACGTGCACCCAAAGTGGAATCACCCAGTGGACCAGTGCTTCGGTTAATTGTGTTATGGCCATCTCTGTCTCTAGAAAACATCCTCCCAGCTGCGTCTGGGGTGTTGTGTCTGTTCTACTTGAGGATTTGCAAATAACACAGGCTTGGAAAGCACTGAGTGCACCAGCTTCTGACCTACTGCTCTGGTGGTCAGCCTGTGCTGTAGCCCTGCTTTTCATACGTGTCCTGGGTTATACCTGGTGTCCTCCTGTCCTCGACACAGTGCTGATAGGACACAGTGCTGTGTGTCCATGTGGTGTGTGAGCCTTGTTTGGAGGCTCAGTCCCTGAAGGAGTACGTGGCCTGCAGCGGGTGATGTAAACCAAGCGGTATAGATGTGTCCATTGCCACTACAAAGCTGCTGGCAGAACAGGTACTACCCAGGGAATGGGGTTGTGTTTGGTGTGGTGTTGATGAGCTGGATACTTGTCTACGTGGCTTTCCCCTTTTCTTAAGGGAAATCTATTTTTTCTCATCAGAGGCAATGATTCTCTCCAAAGGCAGTTGGAAAGGAAAATAAAAAAACAAAGAATCCATTTGCCTTCTAAATGAAAAATAGCACTTGGAGGGCAGAGAGGCTTGTGGCCATGGGAGGACAGCAGGAGCTGTGCTGCAGGTGTCCGTGCTCACTCTCCGGGTGCTGAAAAGCCCAGGGTTCAGCAAGCCTGTTTTTTCACATGCTTAGGGAAGGCAAATGTTCTGTATGGATTTCTGTATCACTAGCGTTTTAAAGATCTTTAGCAGAAAATGTTTGAAAGCATTTTATTTATTAGAAGGACCTCGGCTGATGTGATTCATCTCAGTGAGGACTGAGCATATACATACAGATCATCTTCGTGAGGTCTACCAAGATACTGTGTGCTCCTGGAGGCGGTGCTTCTGCCAAAGATGTTGGTGTTTACTTAGCAAGCAAGGCAAAATTCTTCAGAACCAGCCAAAAAACTAGGTCTAACAAAAATAGTTTAAGTAAACAAAGATGTTTCTCTTTTGAGAGAAGGTAGCATGTGCCTGTGTGAGGACACGATCCCTACAGTCTGCCTCACCGCAGTTTATAAATAAAAAAAGAAAATCCACAGTGGGATTTAAAAAAAAAAAAGAGAGAGAGAGAGCACTTTGTTGCTCTTCATTTTCAAGTGCTTGCACAGACTCCTGTTGTTTTCTGCCCACTTTTTAGACTACAGCTTTCCTATGCTGTGTTTGGGATTTATCACAAGCACCAGAGGCCGCAGGGGACGTGGCGGCGATGTCAGGAGCTGAGTCTGCAGCTTCCACTGCCAGCTTCATTCCTTGGGGCATGGGTGGCACCTGCCAGGCCACAGCCCTGCTCTGTCACCTTGTCACCCAACAGGTAATCTCAGTGGGATGCAGCAAGAGAAGTATGAAGGCAGAAAGTGGTCACTGATACCCTGCTGAGGTTGCAAAGACTCTTTGAGCACTGGCTGCTGGGGTAGTGCCATTCCCAAAAGCAGCAGTCTGTTCAGTTTAATTATTTTTCAATCTATTGTCCATTAATTTCTTTAATTTAGTGAAAGTAATTGAACCAGTGCTTGTGAATGGGTAGTTCAGTGTTTTCTGATCATTTTAAAAGAATAAGCAATTGGTGATGCTAGGTTGCTGTATGGAGGAGCATCTTGCTATGAGGACAAGGCTGGTGGGTGGAGGCTGCTGCAGTGTGATGCTGCTTCCCCAGTACCATTTTCCTTACTGCACGCCTCAAAAAGCCAATTCCTCTTCTACACATGTGGTCAAAGAACTTTGTTTTTCAACCAAGATTACTTTCTGTCTAGGCAAGTTCATAGGCAGAAAAGCTTGGCACATGCTGCCTGTGGCATGCCCTCACTGAGGGCCAGGCCTTCAGTTTACGTTGGGGCTGAAAGCAAAAGCTTTCAGTTTGAGGGCATTGTGGACCTCCATGAGGGTGAGTGAGCTGTGCTGTAAATCCTGCGTGGGCTTAAGGCACGTGTAACTTCACTGCATGTGCATAAAGCAGCCTGACCAGCCCCCTCCCCAGCCCTCAGTAATTCTTCACCTGGATTGAACCGACCCAGTGGCTCAGCCTTGCTGGGGATGGAGCTGAAGGCAGTGACCTTTGCTATCCAGCAGCTTTATTGTCGTCTGTTCCACCTCAGGTGTCACCTGCATTTCCAGGAAATGCACATAACGAACAGGATGGAGTTCATCTTTATGGGGCATCCTGTGAAGATTCTTGCCTTGGTAAAGGGTTTGTTTCTTGCTAGGAAACTTGTAGCTCTGTTTAAACTTTTTGTAGTTCATGATAACAGAAGGAAGATGCATCTAAGCTGCAGTCTGACTGCGTAGTTCATTTTATATTGCTTGAAAATGAGTTGTTTCGCTTGACCTTGATGAGAGCTCAAATGAAGTTGCTGCGAAGGAATATAGCTTAAAATGTAGGGTAGGGATGGTCTGGCCCCTACTAAATCTGTCATAACTGATAAGCCAGAGTACTTTATACGAAGCATTTCAGAAGGAGCGTAAACAGTGGAGAAGAGTGGTACTTTAACTCCAGATTACCATCACTTGTCTAGTCAGAAGATTTAATTCATTTCTGCATCAAGCTGTAACTCTGGCTTAAGCTTGGATGCCTTTAAAAAGACCAATCTTTAAATAAAGACTTCAAGATGCGATATCAATACTTCAAAATGCAGAGAGGAACATTTTGTTATTTAAAAAGAAGCAGCAGAAAAATGTGATATCTGTGATGGTATCAATGTGCTCAGTATCATATCATACCACCTGAAGCTTCTTGAGAGGTTTTCCTGCAGCCCTGTTAGCTCAGACCCTGCATGGATCAACTTTTTCACATTTTTTAAGCCAGTGGGATTGCAAACAAGGATGTAGAGACTGCAAAGTAGTAAAATTGCAAAGGAAAGACACGAGTTGGAGGAAAGGGACTTTAATATTTAGTTTCTTTTTCTTGGCATTATTTAGGCTCCCAAATGACAAAGTTTCTAGTTTTCTAGCACAAAAGAGGCCTCACACTGTTCAGGATCTGCTGTAAAGTCCTAGTACAGATCATTCTGTTTCCCAAACAGTTTATCTCGTTCAATGATATTTTTATTTCACAGCTACAGTTTATACAGCCCGTCTAATGTGGTATTTTTGGAAACCTCCCATTTATTTAACAATAAAAGCCAGGATAGAGCATCAGCTTCCATTTAGATTTTCCTGAATTCTCTCCCATTAAACCAATAATTTCTTTTAAAATTCAATTTTCTTTTACTTTTGAGGAGAAAGGAGGAAATAAAGGACAATTAAAATACTACTTAAAACAAATGGGATCAAAAAGAAAAACAGCATTAATTTCAAATAGCTCAGATAGTCAGGGTGGCCTTTACTGCAACGTGTATATCACTATAAAATACATTTTTAATCTCAGGGATGTCACTGCTTTGCAGCATGCACTGTGAGTGCTCTAAGTAAACGATTGCTGACCGTCATAACTTTCAGTTTGTGCACATCAGTGCCATGTCTTAAATAATAGCTGCAGGGTGAGACCGTGAAACTGGAGAGAGGGAATCGGATCACATAACGTTTGGACAAATTGATTTCTGGAAGAAAAAAAAGGAGCTGGTATATTTTTTTGATCAGATCCAACTACCTGAAGGGAGCTCTGTGCACGTACTCGGTCACAGTAGCACTTTCTTTTCTGTCACAGAGGTCTAAATAAATGAATTGGCCATCTGCAATTAATTCACATTGTACAAATAGTTTGAAGACTGAGTAGTCTGTCTTCTGAACAGAGCAATCTATTTTTAGCTTTTCAAGCAAGCCTGTTTTGTGCTCTTTGTAGAGTCAGCGACATTCTTTCAATTTTTCAGCTTAATTAACACAAAAGAAATTGTAATCTGAGAAGGCCGCAGAAACAAGAAGCCCCTGAAAAGCATGAATTTGCAAGAAAGCAGATGATGGCAGCTTTGCAAAAGATAGTCAGCAGGCAGAAAGGAAGAGAAAGTTCAGAGCAGTTTGGGGGATTTTGGCTGGGTGTTGCAAGGGCTGATTTGATTTGCAGCGAATGCTCACGGGTCCTGTAATTAATGGGGAATCTTTTAATCTGAAAATAAGAGCTACAGAAAGGAAAAAAAAAATCACCACTTTCTGAAAGAGATGATAGCTGCAACAGAAGACC
Source organism: Cyrtonyx montezumae (assembly GCF_038088225.1). Lineage (NCBI taxonomy): Eukaryota > Metazoa > Chordata > Aves > Galliformes > Odontophoridae > Cyrtonyx > Cyrtonyx montezumae. The sequence goes on along the minus strand of NW_027072100.1, from coordinate 11,339,906 downwards.
ACTTGTAGATAAAGCAGATTTCAGTGGGGTTACATACAGCGGTTTAGCCTGGGTGTGAACCGTGCTGTCTGCTCCCTGGGTGCTCAGGGAATGCTGGATCCCCTCTGGATGGACTCTGTGGTTTTGGGTATATCGACTCACATTTGTGAGAATCATGCTCTAGCAAATGCAAAACATGCATGCCTCTAAAGTTGTATTCTGAACTACGTCTGTTAGAAGATTTGCAGTGGTCGTGTAAGGGAAGGAAGGCACTGCTTTTTGTGCAGAGGGATTTTAATCAATGTTAGCTCTAGAAAAAGGAAGTAAAAAACTGAATAAACAACAGACTGTCAATTGCAATTGTAACTGTTAAGAAATAGTACTACGAAATGACAACAAAACTTCTGTGCCTGCTGGCAGGTGCTTTTTTTTTCTGTTCAGATTTGTTAAATAGAGAGCATTAGTATTTCTGTGCATTCATGCTGTGCCCTTGTAGCGCATAAACTTCCCAAAGAAGTATCTTCCCAAGTATCTGTTTGTGGGTGCATGTTTCAAATATGCAAACAGCGAAAGGAGAGGTCATAAACCTTCCTCCTTCAGATCTGTGCAGAGAGGAGCCCTGCATGCAGCTCTGGAAAGCATCGTGGGGACTCGGGCAGCCCTGAGCAGCTGATGGGCACTGCGCTGCGGGAGCACGAATGGGGTCCTGCATCAGCTGCTGCTCCGATTGCTTTTATGATCCCAAACCACCTGTGTTGTCTTTAAAAGATAAAGCGTAGATTCTGAGTTGGACAGAGTACAGTGAGTATTTTAGAGGCATTTAGATGCATAAAAATGCAGTGAAATTTCGGATAGGATTCTTTTGGAAGTGTTGTGGTGGGTAAAACAAAGAAATCCACCACACAGTTCTGCCTGGGACTTCAGATACCAAAATACCTCTTAAATCTCACCTTTAAGTGCTTTTGTATTTCTTTCCCCATCTGAATATCAGCTTAATCTGATTCCTTCCCAATATGTGTATGAAGTCCTGTCACTCAGAACAGAAGAAATAAGCAGAAAAAAAGGGCTTGTTTGACAAGCTGAACTTAGTTCTCAAAACTCCGAATACCTTCAAATGTACCAGACTGAAACGGAATCCACAACTGACTTCTGATTAAAATTCTTCAGCTTCATCAATGTTCTCCAGTAGAATGCCACTGGCTTTGTAGTTCACTCGCTTAGAAGCTCTGGAAACTGAAGGAAGGTAATACCCAACAATTTCTTTAAAAGCACCGGTTTCCATTTCATGCTTCTGATGCTGCCAGGCTCGGTGCACGTGTGAGTGTCACTACCACCAGGACGGAAGCTGCTGGTCAACACTGAGTGTCGGTGATCAAAATCCAGTTTGTGTGAATTTGCCCCAGCACTCACAGTGTTCAAGGAGGTAGAAGAAGGTGAATGTTAGTAACTTTCTGTATCTGAAACCAGGCAGAAGGATGTAGCAGGCATGATTAATCAATGAACTGGGATTTATGTATTATTTGAGTTTTACTTGCAGAAGTTTTCCATCCTGGGAAATATGCAGCCATGCATTCTATGTCTAAGGGCTAAACGTACCCATCATACTAATAGGTTAATGTGATTTTTTTTAATATAGAAGTTTGTGATTATCCATTCAACAATTTCCATGTATTAAAATCTTCAAGCTGGGTTTCTGTGATCTTCTCCGTACTCTCGAGGTTCAATTTTTAGGATCTTTGTTTAAGGAAAAGTAAAATTAATTCTTTATAATTAAATGCAGTAAGAAAACAGGAAACTTTTTTCTTTTTTAAGCCCTGTGAGAAAGTCTATTTAAGGACATAAATTCTAAAATACCAATTTAGTGTAACGGTTGTAATATAGGTAAGGTAGTCAGTTGTGCCATTGGCTTTTATACTCAGCCAGTTTAATTGCCAATGTAAACAAAGACTTAAAAGCTTATTTTTTATTAGAATTTATTTCTATGTGCAGTTTAGACAGAATCCAATGAGAACCTCTAAGTTCATTCATAGTATGCTAAACATTTCTGAAACGTTTCTGAAAGTAGTCAACCAGGATTGTCACTTCTAAAGAGCATGGAGGTGTCTTCTGCTGCATTCTTTTTCTTCTCACATTCTTCTCTTTTAAAAGTGATATTAGAAGGCAAAAAATATTTCCTTAAAATAAAAAAAAACCTTAAAATTTAATTTTTAAATCGCAGTGCTACTCGGTGTCTTTTCTGATGAGTCACAAGTGTGCACTAGTCAAATCTGTAAACCTCGGCGTTATTAAATAGTGGTAAATATTCTTTGCTGCTGATTCACCCATGGGATGGATTGGATGGATTTAGCACCCAGCCTGTGGGCACTGAGTGCTCCAGCAAGCAGAGAGACAAAGAGCTCCGTTCCCTTCAGGGTTCTAGAGCATTGCTTAGGTCATTGGGTGCCCACAACCCCTCTCCAAACTCTTAGCCCTGAAAAAGTAATTCTCAGCCGAATTACGGAATTATTCTCAGCCACGTAGCAGTTACCTCTGGCATCAGCTGGAATCTAACCTCTCTGCACAGGAGTTCTGCAACAGGCTGCTTCCCAGGGACGGGGGGTTTGGTGAAAGTATCAAGAGCCACATCACAGGCAAGCTGCAAGTAATCTTTACAAGTTTGCCTGCCCAGTTTTCACGAGGAATGGCCAGAAATCAAGGCTGGATGGTGTTCAGCTGTCCCATCCATTTGTGTGCTTTAGTCCCTCCCTCTTCAAGGAGTCTCACTTAAGTCCACTGCCTCTTTGTTTTACGTGCAAGAGACAAAAGACCCTTTAAGAATATAGAGGGTGCTTCACTCTGCTCTGCCTTGCAAAAAGTAGTGGAAAACATCTGTGTTATTCATGGAAACGATTCACCACTGAATGGTCACCAAATCTGCTGCTGCTCCTCCTCCTCTCCCCACCTTCCAGATGTACTGCCAGTGTAAAACATGAAGATGCTTTTTCCATGCCAGCTCAGGAGTGAGGAGTCAAGTCAAGCAAAAGCTGCAGGTCTAAGCACAGCTCTAATCCTTGGGTCAGAAGTTGGAATTCAGCCTCCTGTTCTCTTGATGAGGACTTGTCCTGCCTAATAACCACAGGTTAAAGGGCCTGAGCTTTGAAAAGTGGGATGCACTTGTGGCTTACATTGATTTTGATGGGTGTTGGGGCTGCGTGGCAGTTCTAAAGTATTTTATCCTAACTATTGTAGCTGCTTCGCATTACTTTATTTCAGGCTGGAGGGTGGCTGGAAATGAAGACAACATGGCTGTAATATATAAAGTCCTTTCTGAGTAGGTGATATCTAGAAACTTATTTTCTAAGTATGCATCTTCATAAATGTAACCTTTAACACTAGAGTAAAACATGGACCTTACTTCCAACAAGAAATTGCAATTTCTTTATGCTATTGCTGCAAAGCAAATCTGACAGTAGAGGGAGCACAAGTTAACAGTCACTTTTCCCAGTGCCATGGGCTAGCCACGTTAATTGTATTCAAAACAGCTAACAGAAGTGGAAGAAAGAAAATGGACAAAGCCACGTTGGTTAGTAGCATGCTGGGTGTGGATGAAAGGGTTGGAGGTAGCACGTTAAATGCCTGAGCGTTAGGGAGTGAGAACCTAAATATGGCATCTTAATACAGCATGTGGCAAGGGGCCAGATCTGTTAGTTCATAGATCTTAAGCTGTTTCCAATATTTGGGTTTGAGTAGGATTAAAAACCAGAAGAGGAGATTTTGCTGGGTCTGGTTTCAACAGAGATGGAATCTCTGAAGTGCAGTTTTAGTGCTATGGAATCTAAACCCAAATTCCAGTCTTATATGACCTTAGCATCCAAGCCACAACCCAACATCATTTCTCTGTCCGTCTGTACCAAGCTTTTGATAACTATGCTATACAAAATCACTTGCATGCAACTAAAAAATGTAGTTGGGTGATTGTGGCTCTCTGGGAGTAACACAGCTTTGTGACAGTTGATACTTAAAACAAGAGTGGTGTGTAAATGTGGCTGCTACCTCTGGTTTTAAAAAAAGGAAGCATCTCCAAGGTAAGAAATTCCTGTGCTGCGTGTTAGACATGTTTATGTTCTGCAGTACCAGAGCTAGGAAGAGTTGCTAAAATATGCGATTTCTGAGGAATCAGCTGCACTAATGACTTTGTTGTAAGTGAGGATATAAATGAAAATTACATTTATATAACAGACTTTCCAGTATAAAAGCCAGATTTTGCTGGCTATAAACACTCAGAAAGTTTTACCATGAAAAATGACAACAATCAGGGATTAGACGTTACATTTAGAGAAAATGTAAGGCAAGACATGTGAATCTACTGCTTTTTTATCATATTTTTCCAAGTGGAATGACTTGAGCTAAAGTTAACTTTTTACTACTTAAGAAGATTATGTGGTTCATAGAAAAATAATTCAAACTGCTTAATTTTTAAAGCTTTTTTAATAAGAAACCTTCAAAGAGGTTCATTGTAGAGTAGTATTCAAGCAATGTAGGTAAGGTATTTAAATATTCCCTCACTGAAGCATAGTTGGAAAAACAGACTTTCATGGCACCTATACAAGTATTTCTATAGATTCTTATCTGTAAGAACAGCAGCATTTTTTTTTAATTAAAGATCATTATAATTGCTAATGTATGATTGTTTGGGGGCATATGTGAATCAAAGTGTGGTTTAGCAAACACAGTTTTTGAGAACACCTTCCCTGAATGCATCCTGTGCTATAACCTCTGTGCTGGATTAACATAGATGCGCCATGTCCTTGACAAGGAGAGGGGCACCTCCAAGAGGACAGATAAAAAAAGCTGGGAATCATTGAAAAAACCAAGCAGCAGAGTTTTGTGAGACAGTGACCATTTTGCAAAGAACTTGATGAGCGATTTGGGAATAGGAACAAATCTGAGAACTGTTGAAACCAAAGCAAAGGGGCAGAAGGGTGGTTCAAATTATGTAAGGAGAGATGCTCTCACAGTGAACCAAAATGTCCTAGAGAGAGCAGAGCCATACTCATGGCTGCTAGGAGAGGTAACGTCAGGACAAGAGGTGAATTCGAGCTTGTTTGGTTTCTTTCTATGTATTTTTTTTCTTGCTTACATCGATTTTTTTTTTCTCTTTTGTCATTGCTGTTTAGGAGGGGGTAGGGCGTTTTTTTTGTTTTGTTTTGTTTTGTTTTAAATTTATTTATAATTAAGAGGTTCCTTTGCTAAATCAATATTGCTTTATTTTGTAATCCTTTAAGGATACTACTGGAAAACCAGAGTTTCTCACAGACAGTATACCCTGGGGTAATGTACCTAAAGAGCTGTCTCCAGAAAACTGGGCCATAAGTGTTGATGTGCCCAGATATGTGGCTTACATGATGGAGTGCACTTCAGCTCGGGTCTTCAAAGCTAGTCAGAGATGATTCATTTGCAATGCATATCTGTCCAGACATGAGAACTTGATGCAGTGAAAAGATTTCTTATTCAGGTATTAGGAGACCATAACAATTACATAATTGTTACTAGGGCAGGAGGTCTCAAGTCATGGTAGGTTATTACTGTCATGTCTTGCCCCATCTTCCTGTCTGCATGCAGACCAGTTTTGTATGTTGGGATCCAGACAGTGAATATATGTACTTCTACCACCTCTCACTGAGTCATTGCAGGTTTCCAACTGATGTTTCTTTAGAGAAGAACACTCCTTGGGCAGTGAGATCCTGCAATCCATTCTCTTAGATAGTGAGAGTACTGCTTCAACACTTCACATTCTTCATTTCATAAAATAATACTTCCTTTGCCAGAGAGCTGAAACTGAGAGAGTTCCTTTGTTCATCTCAAGCAAGCAAGGCTTCAACAAGGAAATTTGTTCTCTTTGTCACTTTGTATGCTAAAATCTGTTTTAGAGTATAGTTTTCAGGAATGATATCATTCTCTCGTGTCTTTGCTGCACAGTTTGATTCTGTAGCTTGTGTATTTTAGATTGAGCCATCATGGCTATGTGTTCCCAGCTACTGGATTGCCCAGTGTGGATTGGTGAAGTCCCTTTCATAGAGTCTGAATCCCATTCTTGTTTGTTTTTCCTTTCATTTTCTTTTTAAATTTTTATTTATAATTTTTTTTCCTAAGCTAAGACAGCTCTTAGGATGGAGAAGAAATTATTCTTATTTCTAGGCTGAAAGCTGGGAGGTGGTCTGTGTTGGTAGAACGTGGTAGTTCTGTTCTTCTACTTTGTGGCCGTCATCGTTCAGCTGGATACTGAGGCTCTCCAGCAGAGTTGATGCTTTAGTCCACCAGGGAGAGTATGATGTAAAAGAAATGCCAACCAACCTTACTGCCGGAATGCTGTTCACAACATAAAACAGAGTCCTCATGTTGATGGGGCGTGTGTTCAGTGTGTCACAGCTGCCGTTGTCCCCTTTGCCCATCAGAACTGTGTCTGTATGAACTCCCTGCGTGGTCCCTTGCTCAAGGAAAGCGAAAACAGGAAGCTGGGATTCCATTTTTCTTTCAGATGAATGTTAATGGGAACCGTTCCGGGGCACTGCTCGGCTCTGTGGTAGTGCACGTGTCCGTTCATGAAATGGTGCAGACAGAAGAGAGATTAGGAATGCAGAGTTTAAGACTGGATTTTGAAAAGGCAGCACAAGAACTTCAGGCCCCAGATATCTTCGAACGCTTCGGCTTTATTTCACGCTGTCAGCCAGGATTCTCCTTACAGCACCACAATAATCATTATAAAGAAATAAATTAAATCCACCCCTTCCTGTGTGCCTCATGATACACAACGCTGTGCATGCTCAGCACATGTGTAGTTTTGATAGAGAGACATTATCGAGACTGAAATCATTTTAAACAAAACAAATGATGTGGCTGCACAGCACTTCCTCTGGAAGTGTTTCCTTGGACAAACTCTTCCTTGACGTTCACATGTATGGAGTCAGTATATCCCTCAGTAACAGCAGTTCACAGAAAGAATGTTTCAGGATAAATGTCTGGCTGTGTGTTTTATATATAGGGTGTGAAGAGGGAGGGCCCTGCCTGCAGCCGGGGCCGGGGGCAGGCCTTGCTCAGCGCAGAGCCCGGGTACCATCCCATGGGTTGGGGCTCTCTGTGGGCATGGGGTGGTGCAGCCCCCAAGGGCTCTGATGTGGGAACGGTGGTCCCAGGAGTGGGGTCTCAGCTGTGCACTGTTTGCTCAGCAGAGATGAGACTGCCAAGAGCCGATGGCTTGAGGAGCGGATCGGGCGCTCCTACTCAGACATCAGTGTGCGCACGGGGCATTGGAAAAACAAATTCATTATTTTAACACCAAAGAGCATAAAGCAAACCTGGAGGTGACCTGCAGGAGAGCACACCGCTGGGTTTCTGCCCTGCTCGGTACTTTATGGCGTCCAAAGAAAAATTGAGACGTGTATGTGTGCAGCCTTTTTTCTTTTTTTTTTTTTCCTTAAGTTTCAAAATAAAAAGTATCTTTGTCTGATACTTCGCAGCAAGCATGCTGGTTCTGGCTTCCCCTGATCTTGCTGCAGGGCCTGTGGGAGAAGGGCTCTAAGAATACCAGAGGCTTTCTCAGCGTTTTCATTAAGAAAAGCAGCGTTTTAAGAGAGGCCGCTTTTTCATTTAATGTTCCTGAGAATGTCTGGGTTAAAATAGGTGTTAATAAAAAGAAGGCAGTCTATTAAAATCACTTCCTTTTTGAATAATTTCTGTATGATGAAATGGATAACCGAAGGGCTTAAAGGTCAAAAGTGAGACCAGGGCCCCTCGGTTCTCGATTCTGTGCAGACATGTCGGAAGCAAACAGCTTACAACCTATGTGACAGAGGCAGATAAAAGAGAGTTGGGAAAAGAGGCACAGGAGGGGGAAGTGGCTCTGCAGGGTCACGCGCAGAGTGGTGGCTGTGCTGGATCAAATGGCTCATGCCAGGTCAGCCCTTCTGGACCTCATCCCTCTGTTTAGTCCCTGAGCTCATCTCTTTCCCATGGACGTTTTTGTTGGCTACTGTGAATGTTTGAGCAGGCCTGCGAGCAGGGTTAATTCAGAAGCTGAGGATATGCCCTGGGCTGGGTACTCGAGCAGAGTCCTGCTCCACTGCCTGTTTTCCTGCGGCAGAGCCAATGTGTTGGGACCAGGGCTCGTGGGGCTGGGTCCAGAGCCCGGACTACTGCCTGGTTGCTGCAGCCCTGGCCGGTGTGTGAGCTGCAGCAGCAAGAAGAATCTTCCCTCACACACCTAAAGGCTGTCAGACAGTTGCTTGTTTTGTATGAGTTGCTAAAATCTAGATAAAACCACCGGAAAGACTTAGTGGGAGCAATGGAAAAGGGTCTAAATTCTGCAACCGCCCTAGGGGATGTGGGGCACCCTAATTTAACATCAAGGCACTTAAGAAGTACTGATGCTGTTAGTTTGCCAGACAGCCAGATTCTTCCAGGAAAAATAGGGTACAAGTGACCCCTATTCTATAATTGTATACTTGTGATCTATGTGTAATTTTAGAACCTAGGCTTAAAAGTTTTCTGTGTAAAGAAAAAGAGGGGGGAAATACCCTTTTTGAAAGAGGATGCTTTCAGGCCTTTCACAGTGCAGGGAAGGAGGAGCAAAATCACAGTCCTGTTGCTCCTTGCAGATCATCTCTGTTAATGGCTCCTGGTATCGAAAGTACTGTGGTTTGCTAGCACTAAAATCTAGTCATTCTGAGTTAGAAAACCTGAATATCATTCCATTAAAAAACAACAACAACAAAAACAAAAAAGGAGGAGAGGAATGTTTACAATGCATTAAAACCTGCGTGACAACTAAACAAAAACTGTTTTAACAATCCTCTTATTCCCCTTCTGTTACGCTCCAGAACATGAAGAGCGCGTTGTCGGTTCCAGGCGCATGGCGCTGCTGGAGCTGCGCTGGGCACTGCGGGCTGCTGGCATCGCCCTGGCAGCCAGGAGCCTCCTGCCCTGCTCTCCTCATGCTGGAGGGAAGCCTGGGGCTGCTTGCTGCCCCGCAGGAGCTAGCTGGAACCTGGGATGTAGCAGATATCAGCCTCCACTACTGCTGCCTCTGTGAGCTTGGTGACCCGAGCATAGCAAGGGTTGGAACAGAACAATTCTTTACTAAAGAAGTAGGTCGGGCGTGAGTGTTGACAAATATTGAAACTAAATCTCAGAAACGAGATGTTCCAATTTGATTTTATTTTTTGGGGGGGGATCAGCATTCCATATGTGTTATGCAGAGCACTCGGATACTTTTGTTGCATAAGAGTTGTTTGGGTTTTTTTTTTTGTAAAGTACGGTGCAGAATGCGTGAGTGGTGTGAAGGAATAGCATGAAAAAAACTGCAAGAAAATGAGGAACACGAGTAGTTGAAAAGCTGTTACTCAGTATTTTATTTCCATAATCCCATGAGTTCCTTAAAGCTTCTTTTAATGTTTCTGAGAAAAAGCTTCGAAGTGAAAGGAGGGAGGCGAGTTTTTTTTTCCTCTGGTTTAAAGGGAGGTCTCAGTTAATTCTATTAGTAGATTTTGGGCTTGTTTTTATTTAAAAACAAAACAAAAACCCCTCTCAAGTTTAGAATTTCTGTATGGAAACATTCTTATCCTCTGCCAGAGAGGGAAGTATCTCGTTTTCATTCTGTTTGTTTTGGAGTATCTGTACTTAAATGTTTTGTGTTTGTTCATTATTGAATACGTTAGTGGTGCATTAATTTCTTCCTGACAATGCTCGTTTTATTGTGCTCAGATAGGCTCTCTCTTTCCCATATGACAGACTAACTTGTCGTTCTGCTTGATGACCCTGGTTTGCCCTCCCTGGCTTTGATTGATAACGGCTTAATTTCCAACCTTCTTTACCTTTTAATACTTTTTAAAGTGATTTCTGTTCTGGTCAGTGCAGAAGAAACAGCAAAAAATAAAAAATACAACCCACATTGAATTCTTACTCCAACTCCAATCTATTTGCTTTGTTTTTCCTTTTTAGATTATTGTTTGGCTTTAATTTGCTTGTTTCTCCTTTAAACAGGCTTGGGATTACTCAAGGGTTCCTTGTTCAGCAGGCCAAAGGGTAATTTGGAGACTTTGAAACTGTCTCCCTTTTTATCACCAAGTTTTGTTCTTCCAAGAGTCCAAAGGATTTTGCGGGCTGATAGCTCGAGGAGATGCCTCCTTCTAAGGAAAGCGTAAGCTGCCGGCCGGATCCATCGCACGGCGCCGCTGCCATCCTCAGACAGATGGGAAAAAATGGATCCAAGTCTAAATCGGAGCCTTAATTAATCCTCATGCAACACTAATGAAAATACTGAGTTTACTGGGGATTAAACGCCCTGAAATCACTAGATCTGACATTCAGCGGAGGCCCGCAGCTCTGCTTTCCTAAAGCTGGAAGCACTAAGACTTCAGAGCAGAGAAGTATCAATACACAGCGTGCTCTACTAAAAACTGTCCTTTAACTGAAGGAGTCCGTCTGTCCCAGAGATAACTGCTGCTTTTGGAAGAAAGAAGTGTGTCAGGGCTGCCAGCCCTGAGCTTTCAGGACAGCAGCCCAACGCCTCGAGTGGCGTGGGCTGCTTAAAAAAAAATCACAGCTATTTCTGCAGAAGGCTGTAATCCTCCGAGGTGCTTTTTCAGCTCCTTTCTAATAACCATTCACTTGCTGTTTATTTATTTATTTTCCCCAATACTTTAAATCCTCGGAAAACCTTTGCAGAAAAGAAATATTAATTAAAGAACCCACCAAAACCAAACCAACCAGCTCTAACAGACAAAGAAAGAACTCACTCTCTTTAATCTTAATTTTTTACAGGGCCATGCAAAGATAATGAACTTCAATTGAATCACACAGTGGGAAAGAACAGATATTTTAAATAAAAAAGCAAGGTAGAAACATAATTCTGCAACAGCAAATGCTTGGTTGTGGGGGCACTGCAGGGTCACAGATGCTCAGTGAAAGAGGTGCAACTGTGTTCCTTGGTGGGGAGCAGGCTCTCAGTGTGGGCAGAGGGTGCAGGAGGTACCTCAGTGCGTGGCTGCAGCTGTGTTTTCAGATTATTGCTGTACATTGATCCCCCCACCTGACAGCTTTAAATAGGAGAGTATTTTTTCTGTTTTTTTTTTCCCCACCTGGCTCTTTGTAGGTGCATTCTGGTACTGCAGAAAAAGAGGTGACTGACTTCAGTCTGGATTTTTAGGTGGAAAAAGCCTGAAGTAAATCAGAGATAAAAGTGTTGCTGTAAGAACCATTTGTTTCATGTGTTCCCCAGACCAGCTGGGCTCCCTATCCTTCCATTAGAAAGCGTTGCTGAAAATAAGCTGTTTCCTATAAACAGAAACAAAGGAAACCGTACGGTTAGATCACTGCTGTCACTTTTACTTTTTGAGCTGGAAATGTTGTCCTCTCTGTGGTGGTGGGAACTGTGCTGGATGCTGTTCCAGTACAGGGCAGGCTGACAGCCTCCCCAGAGCTGCGGTGCCATTTGACTCTGGTTGCTAAGGGATGCTCAAGCGTGATGTAGCCTCAATCTTCCCTTCCAAATGAATGCTCTAGTTTGGTCACAACTCCACCCCCACAGCTCACAGCCAAAATTTTGTGAGGTCGTGTCCGCTCTGGACAGTGTGGTCCCATAAGGAGCTGTGCAACTGTGAAGATTAATTAGCTGATTGGCTTTTCTGTAGGCTGGGGCATCCAAAGTGCTCAGTACTCTCAACTTCCCAACAAATGTGGATTGTTTGCAATAGGAAATAGGGGTATTTGTCACCCTGGAGGGTTTAGTAGGCGATGTGTTATAAGATGGTTGTCCTGATCTGGAGCCCACATTTCCTGTGAACACAAAGGGTGACTAATGAACCCAAATAAAATAAGGAATGGAGTGGCATCAAGTGTTGCGTGTCAAAATATCAAAACCTGAACTTACAAATAGCTCCAAGAGCAACTGTTGCATATGCGTTGTCCAGCCAGTGCTTGTGAATTTCCTCCTACCTGCTCAGGTTCCTTGTGCTGTTCAGTAAGGCAGACTGCCACGAGGAGGATGAGTTACAATGGCTGTATGCAACGGTCTGTCAAATATCAAGTAAATGTATTAAAATAGGAAAATGAACAGAAGATGTTAATTGGAATGTTAGGCCAGTTGGGTCTGTCTTGAGAAGTGACACAGCAGAGCATCATTTCACACAACCAAACTCCCCATTCTTTTCGTGAAATCTTCAACTAGATAAATGTTGGTGTTTCAGTCCTCAGACAGATTTGTGTCAGCCAGGCTCTGCGGTCATACATGCAGTGATTTCTTTGCATTTACCCATTCTTGAGACTGCAGGTTCTTTAGAAGTGAGTTTTAACAGTGCAGTGAGTTAGGGGTCAGGCTTTGCGTGCGCTTCCCCCTCTGAGAGCAGAAGTCTTGTCAATGACCGTGAACCTCAGATTCACAAGGTGAAGCCTAATGCCACTCCCTCCGATAGGAAGCATGGTTTCCTCTGAAGACTCATCTGCAGCATTATGTTATTTAAACATGCAAAAAGTATGAGAACAATTAATGTTTTGGTATGCTTGCTATTCACATGGTACTTACTTAATTAGTACTGCATCAGAAAAAAAAATAGCAATTTATAGGTCTTGGAAAGGCCAATCAGTGCCTTACGTCGTGTCATATATTTCAGAAGTCTGTAACTGTCAATAGGTTTAACAATTTGGGAGCGAGGGGTGGTTGGTTTTTACAGCTTACAGCCCTCTTCACACTTCATTTGAAATACAGTGATCTAGTTCTTCACCCATTATCAGCAAATAGGAGTGCTGTGAATGAGCTGAGTGTGTCTCCCTCGTCTTCCTCATCCAGCTGCCTTGTGCTTTGCTCAGCCTCAGCCCTCACCAGTACAGATGTACCAGGAGCAGCTGTAGGAGTCCCACTGCGCAGAGCCAGACCTGCTTTATGCTCAGACAGCAATCCATGCTTTGCAGGCACCTACACAACAGGAATCAGGGAGTTCTTCAGCATATTTCCTGCCTCCCCTTTCCCTGCTCTAGCTCTGCTCGCCACTTGTGAAGATTTGAGTCTTTTGTGCACCTCCAGCAATATTTTTATCTTGTCTGTGTATTCCTTTGTGAACTGTTGAAGGCCCAAGAGCTGCTCCCTTCCCCCTCTCCTGCTGGGGCTGGGGCAGATTGTCCCCGCTGCCCGAGGTGGCAGGTACTGGCAGTGCTGCATTCCCTTCATACCTGCTGCCATCAGAAAGTGGGGAGGTTTGATAGTTTTCGGTCCGAGTTCTGCAGTATTGATTCTTTTATATCTTGTAAATGTCACAGTTAAAATAGGTTTTAATAGTAACTACATGGAAACAATACAAGTAAATACAAAGACCATAACAGATACAAGGAATTATTATAATCTTTATTTCACGTTACCTGGGGCGATGCTGAGCCAAGTTTCTCCGAGACCTTTGAAAATTGCCTTGGTGTAGAACACTCAAAGAAGTGAATGCGAGCCTCCAAATCTCTTAGGCTCTGCGTTCCTCAAAGCTGTAGCATTTAAAATCAGAAATCACCGTGAAACTCCAGTAAATGCCCTGAGGCTGAGGCTTGGTGGTGGGGGTCCCTGCTTCCCTCGAGGCCCAGCCCTCTCCCAGCACCAAAACAGACGCATCTGCTGACACTGAACATGACCTTCTGGTTGTTTGCTCTCTTCACATAATTATTTTACTGTAGGTGGCTCTAAATATAGTAATGGGGTGACGTAAGAAGGTGTGTGCATGCGAATAGCGTTGGGGATAATTGAATGTTGCAAGTGGGGATAAATAATTTATGTAAGGGACATTTCACTAATCTCGGGTGTAGAGGAAGAAACTTCTGTGTGTTTTAGGGAGCAAGAAAAAGCGCAAATCTTAGTTTTTCGAGCGTAGCTGATAAGCTTCTGCACGAAAACTGCCGTGCAACTTATATAATGAAGTTTCCAAAACCGTGTTAGCAAATAAAGCGGAGGCGGGCAGGTGGTGAGACCGCGGGTGGGAGCACTGTGCACCCTGAGCTGTGCCGTGCCGTGCCCAACCCAGCTCGGCTCCGCGTCCCGTCCCGGTCCCGCACGTGTCCCGGGGCAGCCCCGGGTGGGTGCGGGCCCCGCATCGTGCCCACCGTCTGCACGGTGATTCTGTAGAGAACTGGGAGGACATCCCGAAGTTCATCATCAGATGTTGAAGCATAAGGGCACACAAAAATATTCAGCGCAGTGAGGTCTGCGGGAATTATTCCGAAGCGTATTATAAACTGCCTCCGGGCACCGCCCCGTTAAAATCGATTCCAAATGTTACGACTCTACCCCCCCCCCATCCCAACCCATGCAAATATTTTCGGGGTCGCTCTGATCCCCGACGGACTCCAGCGACCGCCCGGCGCAGCCGGCTGTGTCCCCGCTCCGGGCTCGGCCCCGGCCCGGCTGTGTGCCGGACCCCCCCGGCCCGGTTCGAAGAGGGCGCCGGCGGCGGCTCGGGGCTGACGCGGCCGTCATGTGAGCGGTTCCGCTCCCAGCGTTCAGCGAGGGCCGCTCGCCCCACCCCGCCGCTCTGCCTCCTCTGCGCGGCTCAATAGGGGGAAGAAAAAAAAAAAAAAAAAAAGAGAGAGACAGCCAGGGGAAATGCGAGAGAGAGCAGGAAAATAAGACGGGAAAAAAGCCTCCCGTGAAGGGACAGCGTTCGCTCCGGGGAGAAGCGAAAGGGGCTTTAAATATATAGATATATATATTCCCCCTTCTCCCTCCACTGTGTTTTCTGGAGAAGCCGAGAGGATTCAGCTGCCTGGAACCTAATGTGAAAAAATCATAAGCAGCGAAAAGGAGGAAAAAAAAAAACAAAAACAAAAAACAAAAAAGCGGGGGGAATTTGGATCGGAACCCCCCGGCCCCGCAGGGAGCGAAGGAAGGAGCGCGGCGGAGCGGCGCGGAGCTCCGGCGAGGGACGGGGAGCGGCGGGGACAGGCGACGAGGAGACGGTTCCCGACCCTCCCCGCCGCAGCTTCGGGGAGGTTTCCGCGCCTGGAGCCCGTGCTTTGGATCTAAAGAGGATTAATAATTATTTTTTATTTTTATTTTTTGTGGGGGGTGGCACCGAAGCTGGATTTTTTCCCGTGCGTGCGGCGCGATCTCTGTTCCGCCTGAAGGAGCCGCGGCCCGGCCCGGCCCGGCCCGGAGATCCCCGCCGAGCGCTCCGCAGCGCGCTCCGTCGCGGTCCCCCCCCCGGGGAAAGGTGCGCTGAGGGGATCGGCGCGGGGCCGAGCGGGGGGGGCGGGGAGGAGAAGCAGCTGCAGCTGCCGGGGAGGAGGCCCCGGCGGAGCAGCAGCAAAGTCATCGCCATCGGCCCCCCCTTGGCTGGCTCCGGGCTCGGCTCTCTCCATGTCTCTGGCTCTGGGCAGCGGCCGCCACAGCAGCGAGTAGGGGGGGAGGAGGAGGAGGAGGAGGTAGAGGAGGAGGAGGAGGAGGAAGAAGAAGGCAGCCCGGGAGAGTGCCTCCCTCCCTCCCTCCCTCCCCCCGGCAGCCCCGGCCGCCTCCCGTCCCCGCTCCCCGCGTCCCCTGCCTCCCCCTCCCCAAGATGGGCTGCTTAGGGAACAGCAAGACGGAGGATCAGCGCAACGAGGAGAAGGCGCAGCGGGAGGCCAACAAGAAAATCGAGAAGCAGCTGCAGAAGGACAAGCAGGTCTATAGGGCCACGCACCGGCTCCTGCTGCTGGGTAAGGGGCCGCGGGGCCGCGTCCTCGGCGGCGGACGGAGGGAGGAAGGGAGGGCAGGAGGGAGGGCGAAGGGGCCGCGCCCGTCCCTCTGCCCCCTGCCCGGGCGCGGGGAGCCCGGCGGGAGAGGTGGGGCCCGGGGAAGCGGATCCGCGGGGCCCACCCGTTCCGCGGGGCCGGGGGCGGCCTGCAGCCCCGCCGGGGCCGAGCGCTCGGCCGAGCCGGGGAGGTGGGCGCGGGGGTGGAAGGGGTGGGGGGGGCCGCAGGTACGGAGCCGCTCCCCGCCGGGAGGGAGGGACGCGGGGCCTCGGCGGGAGGAGGCCGGCGGGGATGCCGGGCTGCGGGGAGCGCCGTGCCCGAGAGACGGGGGAGCGCGGGAGGTAAACAGCGCACGGCGCTGCGGGGAAGGCCGGCACGGCGGGGCACGGCCCGGAGCTCGGCAGGCCCGGGGCGCTGCCCGCTGCCCTCGGGGGCTGAGGGAGAGGAGGAAGAGGAAAGGAGGAAGTCGGGGAATTCTTGGGGGGGGGCGGGGGGGGGGAACGCGGAGAGGATGTTGATCCCGGAGGGAAGCGGGGCGGCCGCGCTCGGGGCTGAGCGTGCGGGGCGGTGCGGGGCCCGGCTGCGTGGGGGCCGGGATCCGGCGAAGGTGCGCTCCGGCTGCGTGCGGTACGGCACCGCCGCTCCGGACCGCGGCTGGGGGCTGCGGGAGGGGAAGGGCCGAAACGGGGACCGGAGAGCGAACGCTCGGCGGACTCCGAGTGTTTCGGAGTATTGGACGTAAGGTGCGATGAGGGCACCGCGGGGCGCGGCGGAGGCCAGGCCGCGCCGTACGGGGATCGGGCTGCGCTGCGTTGCCCCGACCGGCGGCAGCCTTTCAGTGCCCATTTAAAGCGGGATGTGCAACGTGCTGGAGCTGCAGCAGCACCTGTGAAGCTGTAAAGTCGGTCGGCGTTGAGCAGAAATCTTCGAGCTGTGCGGTGTGGAGCTCAGCTCTCAGGGAGCAGCCCGGCCTGCCCCGCTGAGCACCGCACGCACAGAGCTGTTCGTCACCAGCTGGGTCACTCCTATGACACACACAGCCTTCCTTGGACTTTTCTCTTTGTTTTCTGCAGTTCGGGGGGACTGAAAAATAGTCTGGATGTTTGCGAATAAAATTCTGCAGGTGCGTAGCAGTGGCTGTGGGGTCCTCTGTGCGTGTGGCTGTGCTGGCTCAGCTGCTGGCAGCCTCGCTCGCTGTGGACAGTCTGCAGCAGAAACTTACTGTACGAGTAGTGAAGCTCACACCTCCACGGTGTTACTTTTACTTTGTGAGACACATTAAATGGAAACAGCGAGCGCTCTGGAAGTGCACAGCAGGCTCAGTATTTTCACATCACGTTCAAATAACGCTACAGAATCGCAGCTCGGTGTCCCCGCAGCCCGTCCCGCTGCGTGCAGGCCCCGCTCCGTCCGCAGGCAGAAACTCACGGAACTATCCTTGGTGGTGAAGTTAAAATGAGTGCATCGTTGTGTGCAAGAACAGAGCTGTAACGAGCTGCCAGTTAGGGAAATAGGCTTATTCAGAAATGTGGCTGTCACGCTTAGTTTTGGTTCACTGCTGCTGTATCTGATCCGAAGAAGCCAGGTATGCCAATGCCAAGCTGTGTGCGTTTGTAGCAACAGCAGTCTCCATTTTTGGACTTAGCAACATCAAGATCGTAGCTGGAAGTGCTTTTGATTAGCGGACATAATTTAAAGTAGCATCTGAAATGTTGTTAGTAATGGAAATAGGGATTTAGCATGTATTGCTGCTCCTGACCAATTTGCTGCTGTGAGGAGGACCCCATCTCTGTCCGCCGGAGGTGCTCGGTGTTGCTGCCCACTGTGATGGGGTGTGGGGTGGGTGCCCGAGGGGTGCGGCCGGGGCACTGCGCTGCATCACAGCCGTGGTTCGGGGACATGCTGCTTGCACAGAGCACTGCAGACAGACCCTGATCCCTGCATCCTTACTGCCAGCAGTCAGCAAGGCAACGGAGCAGGAGCGGGGCTCTGGTATTGTGGCAAAACGTGCAGACTGGTTTTATGGAGAGAAGAGCAGGGCTGTTAGGAATTCGTGAGGGGGAAGGGAAGGAAAGGAGAAAGTGGAGAGAAGTGCATCTGTCAGAAAATGAACTTTGAAGTGTGGCTGCTAAAATACAGTTTTGAACATGAGGCTCAAAATGGAGGCTTGTGCTGTCAGCGTGTGCTACAGAGGCCTGGCATCCTGGAGCACAGGCTGTGCCTCGGTGCCCGTTCTGCCTCACGCATTCCTGGTGCTGAGACACAGGGTGAGGAGAGGCATAAACAAGCGGCAGGAGATGCAGAAGAGAATCTTGCTAAATTTTACCAGGTTGTGATACTACTGTTACAAAAACATGCTTGCTTTATATAGAAAGCTGATCTGGCAGTACGGAGCAGCTCAGTTAAATGCTGCTGTTTGAGTCTTCTCCGTGTGCATGGGAAAATGGGTGCTATGGGCAGATGGGCTGCCTCGTGCACTGGCATCCGTGCAGCACAGCAGAAATAGAATACGACTACTTATGGAAATAAGAGGAAGTGGAGAATTTGTTTATTTATTTGTTTGCACTTCAGGTATATGAGGGAATTGGGAGGAGAGCGGTGGGGGCCTGTTTGGAGCACGCAGCCACAGAAAGCAGCCTTAGTGTCTCATTGGGTGTGGGATCGGTTTGGAGCACGTAGAGGGGGTGGGAGGCTGCTGCCAAGGCACAGATTAGGGAAAGGAGTCTTCTGTAGCTTTGTGGGTGGAGGCTTAAGGGGATGCCTTTCTTTTTCAGATGTGAATATCCGTCTATCTTATTTCTTGTGATTTAAGTTGCAGTCTTTTGATTGGGTAGTGATAACTGCAGTCAAACAAGATATTTCGAGGGTCTAACAAAAACACTTGAAGCTGGACTGCACTCACTCCTTCTCTTCATCGGGTAGTGTTGATGAGACAAGCAGATTTTGATGTTCCTCTCTGGCTTGTCCTCTACAAAATGTTGAAGTTGTCCTTTTTCCTTCCAGACCTCGCAGTCTGCTTTTAACATTGACACTGGAAAAATGGACAGTGAAATGATCCAAGATTCGGATCTGACACATGACTTGAGCTGAGCGTTTATTTTTAGCTACAACTGAAGTTTCCAGTGGCAATTACTTCTTTTTCTTTCGCTTTTCACTCTTGCGCTGAGAAAACCAACTTTCTTGATTTTACCGTGAAGAAGAAATGATGTCCCTTATCACTCATGTTTCCTTCTGAATTTGATTTACTTTCATTTTCTAGGTGCTGGTGAATCTGGTAAAAGCACAATAGTCAAACAGATGAGGATTTTGCATGTGAATGGATTTAATGCTGAGTAAGTACTTTCGTTTTTTTTCTCTTCTCTGTACCTTATGTATGTGTTACACAGTGAATGGTTTTGTTTTATATATTGGTATATTTTCTTTTTTCTGCTCTTTCATGTTCTCTAGAATCTGGGTATGTATTTTCAGATGAAATTGATAGACATTAACTTGAAAAAGTCAGGCAGCAGTAATAAGTAAGAGCTAATGGTGTATGACAGTTTGTGTCCAGGTTCAGTGTAGCAGATTGGATTAAGGCTCAAGTTTTGTGTTTTGTTTTTTGATTTTTTATTTTTCTAACTACAGTTTCTTTTACAACATGGCTGACACTAATTTACCTCTGGTACAACACATTGATTTGTACTGCTGTAAATACACCTTCTGTTAGTGTACAAAACGAATGCAATTTTCTTTATTTAGAGCAAGCAGGGTTTCTCAGTTTCTCTGTCTTCACGAAATAAGACTGTGATATGTATTTCTAGGACAGCAGGTCAGATTTTCTTCTCTTCTGTTGCTTTTGCTTGCTCAGATGTTTGTGATTTATGTTTCTGAAAGATTTTATGCTTACAATCTCTTCAGTTATTCGAGCATTATGAGGAGGGGAATGGTATTTTAAAATATGAAAAATGGAAATCTATTCTTTGTTAGAAAACATAAAATCTTTCTCAGACTTTTTACCTGACCTTAGTAGGGAGTTGGAAGAGATCTGGATGTTAGTTGATGTTGCAAGCATCTGTGTGTGTACGTACCAAAACCTGCTAAATCAATTCTGATTGAATTAAGGTGTTGGAATTTCAGACCTTAATCCGTTTATGTAAAATTTTTAGATGATATTACTGTTTTTGTCATTTGTTTTCAAACAGTATTTCTGTATTAGTGCTTCCTACCTTATCGTCAGTTTAATTTATTCAGTGTCCTATTGTTTTGGCAAGATTAGGCTTTCACTAGGCTTGCAGTATTAATTCTTTAGTAAGAATGTCTGAGCTCAACGTTTAGTAAGGAGCCTTGACAGTACTTTCTCCTAATCCCTAAATGCTGGTTTAGGATAAGGTACGCAGTCTTTTGAAAGAAACTTCGGGCTGATTCATAATAACCTATGTTCTCTGCTGTGTGGTTTTAGCTCCTCTTTGTAGGGAGTACCTTCTTAATCCAAGACAATAAGTGCCTGGTCCAACATCTGGTTTCTGCTGAGTGATCTTCATCTTTTGACTGCTCTTTTTAGTAGAGACCTCTTAAAAGACTTGCGTGACTTAGAAGATGTGCATGAGTTGACTTCGATGTAGCAGCTCTCAAAATCTGCTGCTAAGTAAAACATTCATCATTAAAAGTGGAAGTTGAGCATTCTTGTTATCTTTAAAATTATCAATCCATTTAACCAGCAAAGTTCTACATCTACTAATGCCGTTAAAGAGATGTTGCTGTTTCTAATTGATATATTGCATTGGAGGATAACTGTCCCAACCCTGTGAGCTGCCTACCAAAATCTGTGCGAGACTGGGATCTCAGGGACCCGTTACACAAAGCCTGCAGAGTTGGGGAGGGACTGAGGCACTGAGATTGGCAGCAGCATTGCTTTCCTAAGTATCTCACTTCTGTGTTGTAGGCTTGGGCTAAGCTGAACATGCAGCTGGATTCCAGGGCAACGTGGCAAATTTGGCCGCAGCAGCTTCTGCTGGCTTCTGTCTTCTCCTAGCAAAGGACTGGGATTACCTTGCAGCCCCTATGCCAGCGCAGCCCTGCTGCCAATCACGTAGCATACCCCAGTGTGGGAGCCATGCTTGGGCTGCCCGGGAGCTGCATGCAGCTCCGCTGCCACTGGAGGTCCACCCTGGGTTGTATTGCCTTGCAGCACTTTGTGCTCGTCTTTCGGTGGGTGGTGAATGCTGGAACATCCAGATACCTAAAATCAAATCAGAAAGTAGTCTGTATAAAAGATAGAAGAAACAGTTTGTCATGCTTCTAGGTTTAGATATTCGTTACCAAAAACAAACAGAGCATTGTAACTTACTCTTTAGATAGAAGTCTCTTGTTCAGTGTTCTGACGTTCTTGCAAGATACACACAGTAGTCCTTAAATAATTTGCAGTTTTCTTCAAAGTACCCAACTGCTCTCTGTGCTATGCTTTTTTTTTATTTTTTTTTTCCCCTATCAGCTTCATTCCCGTGAAAAATTATGTGGAATGTAGCTAAGAGTGAAAGAGAGCTTGGATTTTTTTTTTTGGAAGGATAGGAACAGGAAAGCATTACTTCTTTTCATGTTCTTATCAGTGGTTCTAGAATATAGATGTTTGCTTACAGCATCATGCTCAATGTGATGCATAAAGGCAGAGAGGTCGTGAAGACTTGTAAGCTGGAGATGAAGATAGTGTTCAGCGTTAGAGTCTGTGTACACAGATGTGTAGTTTTGAATTATTCCTTTTGGTGCAGCTTATTCATGTGGCTTGAAAGAAGTCTCATATGAAGTCCTGTCTAAAACTTGTTGGCCTTTGCTTCGGTTGCCCTGTGATAATTGACCTTTGAAGCAGAAAGAGGATACCTGTTGCGATGTGTAATGTGCTATTTAAAAAAAGGGAATCAAAAGTTTTTCTTCAGTGTTGCTCAGAAACTCTTAGTGTCTGGTGACTACACAGGATATGCAGTGCTGAAGGCACTGGCTTCCTTTACAGTATGTGGGGACTTTTGTTTTCGAGATTCTGCTTGTAAACAGATGAAGGGACAGTTGTCCTACACCTTTGTGTAAATTGGGCTCCTGTCGAGGTGTAGCATTAGCGAGTTGAAACCTGTGTAGCTCTATGAAACCAGAAGAATTTCCTTTGGGATTCCAATCCTTGATCGCTTTAGCTAATTAGTTATCTGAGGAGCTGTATGGAATCAAGCGTTCTGTGTAATTAAAGTGCTTAATAGTTAACAGTGCTAGGGTGAATTTGAAGGTGGTTAAAGTTTTAGCTAAGTTAACTACAGTAAAGGCTGTTTTAAAAAAAATATCAGTAATCTTTTATAATCTGTAATTGAGTTAGAGACAGAAATACTTCTCTTGTCCCTGTTGTGAAGGTGGCACGAAGCAGCGCTGCGGCGCTCCTGGGCGGAGTGGAGCACTGGAGCAGCAAGGCCCGGTCCCTGCCCGCACTCTGGAGGGGGTTTGGAAGGGCTTTGCCTCCTCCAGCTCCTGCAGAGTGGCTCCAGTTGTCTTGCGTTGACTGCATTCCTACAGCAGTTTCATTAATAACAGGAGTGTGCCTTCCTGTGCATTCTTCCAGCGTGCCTAACGTTTAACGTGGAAGAGCTGCCTTTTACGTGTGATGAAGAAATGGTCTCAACCAAGTTTTCTCTTCTTTGGGTTATTGCCAACAATAGGGCCCCTTGTGATGTAGAAAGGTTTAAATTTGTCTCGTAGTAGCAGGAAAGCTGTGACTTCGCTTCCTCTCCTTCCCTCCCTCCTCAACACTTCAGCTGTCTTTTCACGAGGTTAGTCCAGAGGAGTAAGTTGGTTGTCATATAGCATGTTTTGTTAACATCCTGATAAGGTGGAGCTAAAATCTTCTCTTTTTGACTGTGGAGAAGTTCATACTCCCAATTCACGTGAACCAGAAAGGATTAATCATGGAAGGGGCTGAGTAGGAGGAGTCAGGAGTTGGCTGGAGGAATTAGTGTCAGTTCCTAGTTCGGGTTGAAGAGGAGAAAGGAACCAATTCTTTTATGTTATCTTGAAGTCAGGGTACTTTGCTTCTACAGTGATGGCCTTTCACTGACTTCTTTCCAGTCATCTCTCCCCTTTGTGATCACTGTGGGTTTGGCTGACAGACTCTAAAGACAGTGTCATTGTCATGCATGATTTTAGAAAGTGGGAAATTGGCATAGGGTAATAGGCAGTTCTCAAGTGTCATGGGAAAAACTGGGCCAGGCCGAAATACTCAGATAGGAATAAATTGTTGAAATGTAGCTTACGAAACCCACTACAGAGATTGGCAAATAAGGGGAATGTGCTTTTGTGATTAGTAAGTTTGAATAGTATTTTAAGATTCAGGAAGTCTTGAGGTTATAGGGAACTTCAAGTAACTGTTCTCAGCCTTAGTTTCCCAAACAGTGTTGTATAATGATGACCTTATTTCATAAACTGATATTTTTAAGCATTGAATACGAGTCTATGTATTTATGAAATCCACTGATGGTAATGGCAGGAGCAGAACTGAATAGCTTTTATTTTCAAGACTTGGATGACGACTGTATTTGCTTTTCTCATGTACTTTGAAAATGTACTTTCTCTTAGTAGTGAAATTAAGTAAGCCAAGTCAACCCTTAAAGCTTTGGAACTCTTTCTTCCTCTTTCCTCACCCGCACTCAATAGTTTTGTGAGGAAGGAACAGTAGTCATTGATGCTTTCAAATATTTTCTTTATAGATCAGATCCATTAAAAAGGAACTGCAGTACCGCTGTCATTTCACATTAACCAGTGCATTGCGTTGACTGGGAAGACTGGGCTTTGCCAGTCTTTTGTGACTGATTCCTATCTCACCAAGTTTGCTCTCCTCTGTCTGATACCATGCTTTGTTTTCTAAGGTTCATCTCTTTGTGTGTGATTTTGAAGAAGGGAAGTTAATATTACGATTGACAGGAAAGAGTATGATATTTATAACTAGGCATTTTCAAGTGATGAGTTCCCTCCTAGTGGCTAATGTTAGTCTGTATACACAAATATTATTGCTCTGTTTTCACAGTTCATTTAGATTTGTGTACCAATACCACGATTAAAAAAAAAAAAGAAAACTAAAAAACTAAAAAGCAACTGACTATCATATTGTACCTTCTTGGCATCAAAACCATGTTTCCCTGGTGTTTGGGTAACCCTGAAAAACTGGAGGGAGGCTCTGAGTGTGGGTCTGCCTTGCAGTGTGTGTCAGGAGGCATCTGGAGGATGCAGTCAGCGTCTGTTCCAGGACAGGGATGTGCTGTCACTGGGCTCATTCGGACTGGGAGCACTTCTGGTCCGGCTGAGCAAGCAGTTACTGGTGTTCAGAGATCTGTGCCACAGAACGTGAAGTCAGAGTGTGGGTGGGGAGGGGGGAAAGGTGTGTATTTCAGTCTGGTTTAGGTCCTGTCCTGAGGGCTGACAGCTGTGTCATGGAGTTTTGTCACAAAGACTGTACCAAACTGACTAAGTGCTGTAATGAAGATCTGAATATGGCACGTGGTGTGTAATAGTTACATCAGATATTTACGTAAATGAAAGAAAACTGACTTCCATCAATTTAAAGGGAATTGGAAGTCATATCTGGTGATGTTAAACAACTGAAGGGAAAACAAAAGAATCCTTAGTTGCTGGAAACTTCAGGACTGTGTTGATGTGATTGAAGTTATCTTTATTTGGGGAAAAAAGATGTCATTCTGTGAAAAAATCAGCTTGAACTTAGTGAAGCAGTATTAATAATTTGTTATGCTATAAAGGAACAATGAGGGGTTTCCAGTTTTTGAGTTTCTTGCTTTTGCCATGGTCCTTTCTCCTGGATTGAAGGAGCTCTCTTCTGAGGGCATAGGCAGATCCTTAACATTAGATCTCTGCCTAGGTGCATGTTTAAATCCTGCAGAGGGGTTCAGAAAGCTCTCATGGTTAGTAATGGCAGCAGTGCACCTTGAGGGCAGTGCACTGATGTCCTGCAGTGCTGAATGTTCCTGATATGCAGTGGGACAAGCCCGGTGCCAGCATCCTGAAATCTAGCCATTAAAATATTTCCATGTGCAAGTGACAGAACGATGCTGTGTTGTTTCCTGAAAGTATTACAGGAGAGCAATGCGTGAAGGAGTCTGAAAGTTTAAAAAACCAGGTTTGTTCCATCTGCTTTTAGATGCTCGTGGTAGGCTCGGGCTGACCATAAGTGCAGACATGAAAATGCACAGACTTTCATTTTTACATAATGCTTTATTTTCAGGTGACTGTTTTGTGTCTTTGTGCTTTTTCAAGAAACTCTCGTATTTAGGTGAGGGAAGAAAAGTGAGAACTGAACATCAGCTTTTTTGGTGGTGTTTTGAATTATTACATGGGGGAAAAAGCTGTTGCTTATAGCACAGCAAAGCAGTAGTAGTTTAGCTGCCACCAATACCTCTCTACCCAGAGATGCTGTGCTGCCGTTGCAGCCTGATGCTTGTGCTTTCACTGAAGTAGTTCAGTTTTCTGATTTTAAATAAATCCAGATCAGTATTAAACTCTCCCTTAACAGTGAATCGACACGTGTTGTGGACATGGCCTGGCATGTAAAGGAACCAGCCAAAAATACAGCAGTGGTTGTATTTGTTTTGAGGTTTACATTTGACAAAAGTTTTTGAAATGTGCAGAGGCAGTTATGAGCACTGTGAGGAGGCTTCTGAGAGTGGTTCTCGAGAGCTTGGAGGGCAGTGACCAGAGAGGGGAATACACACAGGTTATGTAATGTGCAGGTGAGACCTTAGGATTTAACTGTGTGGAAAACATTGTGAACAGAGCCGGGTGGATTCTGCCTTGTGATGGTTGCTGTGGATTTTGCCCAGTAGTTTTGGTTTAAAGAATAGAACGACCTCTCTCTACAAAACTTGCAATTTTTCTTCTGCCTTCTCAAACAGAAAATAAACTGTTCTCTGGATGCTGAGCTAAGTCTCATTTCTGTAACTTGTTCTGTGTCTCCTGCATCTTTTCTGCAGTAGTCCCAGCCTGCAGTCCCCATAGTACCTGGAGCTTTCAGACTATGTCGTGCTCCCTTCAACTGATTCAATCCTTGTTCTCATCTGTCCCTGACGTTCCCTGCAGCACTGGTCCTTAAATACTCTTGGGTCATCCTGTCCTTTATCTTCCTTTTTTTTCTTCTCCTACTTCCCTGCTATCTGAACAGAAGTCAACATGTGCTGTGGTCTGCATGCACTCTTCCTGCCCTTCCTCATTGGAGCTCTAAATTTGGACTCTACTCCACTCAGACTTTGATTTTTCTCTACGGGAAATTATTCTCTGCAACAGCATAAAGTCTGGTTTAAGTTGGACAACTGTATCAGAGAGGGTCTGAGAGAGAAGAGCTAAAAAGAGCTCTTCCTCCACTTGCCCTGAATTTTCAAAATGTTTATACTCTCTCTGCTCGTGGGTCGAAGCAGAAGTGGTGTATTTTTCTGTTTTCTGATTGAGGGCAAATATCCACCAATATAAATCGCTGTAACATTTTCATTCTATTTAACTTGCTACTTGATAAATGGCAAACTGTACTAAATACCCACCAAAAAAATTCCTGTACCCTCCAAAAGGCAACGAGCTCTGTTCAGAATCTGCTGAAGGCACATCTGTATCCTATGCTCCAGTGTTCTTTCCGGGGAAAAATAAATTCAGTGCATGAGGTTTTCCCCCAGCTCTTCTCAAACAGATGGTGCAGTCATTACCTTTCTCTGGACGCTGTACAGGAGCAGTGTGATCAATTTTCTGTCCTGGTATCTCGCTGGGTTTCTTCAGTTCTGTGCAGTTTGGATGGGCAGTACTCTGATTTTCCCAGTAAAATGGTTTTACTGAATTATCCAGATGACTGTTTGCATTTCTTTATAAATGAACTGTACTTTTCATGGTCTTTCATGGAAGTTTACCTTTTTGTATTAAAACTATGCCTTCACGTTACCGGGATCGCTCGAGATTCCCTTTATTCACTACATAGCTTTATTTTATCAGTTGCCAGACATCTCTCTTTTATTGGAGTCTTTTTTTCCTGATTTCATTATGTTAAATGCTAACATTTTTGCCCCACGTTGTCATTGATTATTAATTAATGCTCAGCTCCTTCTAGCAATCCAGAGCAGAGTGTTCCTTCTCGTTCCTGCTTCTTGGGCTGCTCGGCTTCCCGCATCGCAGTGACTCAGTGGGATGGGCTCAGCACAGCAGAGATGTGCTGTGTCATTTCTTTTCTCCTAGAGGACTTTTTTATTACTATTATTTTTAATAATGAAAAACACTTCTCCTCTTCCAGTTTTGTAAGCATCCTTTCAGAGTGTCTCCTAGAATAAGGCAGACATGACTGATGCTTTCAAGTATAATCCAACAGGCAAATTTATCTGTACCTTTATTTTTAGATGCATCATGCATTTGTGTATTAGAGTTGCCTGTGTCCTGCCTCTGATGAAGAGCTGAGATACATGACACTGAGCACTTCCACTGAGGAGGGATTTTTTTATGTAACTTTAATCCTTACATATCGAGAATAATATGCCCTCTATCTTACTTTGACAATTGAATCTTGAATTCATTGTACACATAGGAGCATTTAGGGTATAGTACCACACCTGTTTTTAAACATTATTTCCACAACTGTGATATGAACATACAATTAATTAGAATCAGTTGTTTGCAGCTGAGCTTGCTTACATAGAAACAGCAATACATCAAGGCATGCTTGTGACAGCTATGGGACCAAACTTTTGGACAAATGCATCAGTGATGTGTCGTGATGAGATGATGTGTTTTAAGATGTTTGTTACTGTGAAGGTAGGAGAAACCTTGTGAGCATTTCTGTTAGCTCCTACACTCCCCAAAGGGCTGTTAGATAAGCATTGTGTTCGCTTGCCTTTTTAGTTAAGGCCTCAGAAAATAATCATCTCTCCCAGCTGCACCGTTCTGCCTCCCCAGGGCCTGAGCTTCTGGAGCAGCAGAGGTGCAGAGGTTTCCTTGCAGGGCTCAGCGTGGTCCCAGCAGGTGTTCAGCCTCCAATGGCAACTTAACTGCTAGCTGGGGGATTTCTGTTCACCTTCCTAATACCCCAGCCTTGTCTGCATGGCTGTGCTCACGCAGGGCTTTGTTTCATCAAAGTTATGTCATTTCATTTCTGCTATTCTTATACATTCATACAGTGTAAATATTTGTGTGCATTACAGAATGCCAGTGGGAAGCCAGGCTTGGTGAAGTGGGTTTCTTCCCGAAGTTTGCAGTAAATAAGAGATGACTTGCTCCTGTCTTCCTTCATTTTTTTAAATTGTTTTTTTATTAGTTAACAATGTGTGAAAGGACACTGAGGTGCAGCGGGTTCAGCAAGCTGTGTGGTGTCTGTTTTTAACCTTGATAACTTAAATAACTTAAATCTGCTAGCTTAATTTGATTTTCAGTGTCATGAATGAGAAATATTTAACCAATTAATTTCATGAATTTTAATTCAGTTGCAGAAGGGAGTGATATGGCTAAGGTATTTTGTGTTGCTTTTATGGTTTGAGACCATTTAAGATAAAGATGAAAACTTACAGTTAGTCTTTTTGGGTTTTTATAATCAATGAAAGCTCATTATCACAAGGACACAACCATTTGTTGAAAAAATTTTAAGTGTGTTTTACTTCATGATTGATTTTGGTTGTCTGAAATGAGTCTGCAAAGCACAGCCCAGAGATTTTCATGGAGGAAACAAAACCAAAGAACTGTGTGCAGTGCAAAGCCCATTTCTGAATAAAAAATGTTTTTTGATATTTTCAGTGTATTTTATGAAAGCACATTATGCAACTTTCTGGATGATTTGCTGTATGGGATTTTTTAGTTGTTAAATTTCTATGGAGTAGGAAGTTACTGGGTTTTCTGTAGTGGTTTTGAAGCCTGCTGCAATATGTGCCTGCAAAATAAGATGCAACTTTTCATTTTTGGCTTGTAAAAATGATAAATATAGTTACTTAAAGGAATGCAGTCTGCTAATACCAAACCTTTGCAGATAACAGTAAGATTTATAACTAGGTTACACAGTTTTACACATCAATCAAAGTTTCAAATGTGACTATTTCGTCTTTTGGTTTATTTTTTTAATTGAACATGAGGGTGAGCTGTGTCACTGGGCTATAGCTTCAGTGAACCCTTGGGAATCCAGGGTGCCCTGTGTTGCCTCTGTGTTCTGCCTTCACCTAATTGGACAGTCTTCATTTTATGTAATTGTATCTTATGCAATAGTATGTTTACTTTCCTTATGTTTATCACTGCAGAACTTCATAGTGTTCTGTGACCTCAGTGTCTTTTTGCCACTCTTGGAAAGTAAAGCACTAGAAGAAAGTAAAAAAAAAAAACAACCCTGAGTTTGGTAAAGCATTTCTGATTCTTTTGCACAATCTTGGGACCTCTCATGAAAAAAATCATATACTTTTTTATATTCTACTAATCTTATTTGGGCACAGATTTATTACTGAATATAGAAAGCAAAATAATACATTGTTATTTAGAGAAAGCAGCAGTATTATGTAAGCTTTCTATTCCTTACTAAAAAGAGGAGAGTGCATCCATCCTATACAACTCTGCAAACAGAAGAGGGGAGCTTAGAGTCTGTGACAAAGATGGGTATTAGGAGCAGCTGTTAAAAAGAGGAGCTGTTTGAAGCAAGAAGTGAGATGTTGCCCTGATTGCCAGGTTTCTCTTTTCTTTTTTAGTTCTGATGGTGTCTCACAACAGGGCCGTGTAGGAAGAATGTTATTGGTCAGCACAGCTTCATATCTAGTGGGACGTCTTGAGTCCACTTGTACCTCCTTGGGAAGATTATAGATCTGATTGATAAAATTGGCTGTTTTGATATCAATGCTTTTCTTCTTCAATATGATGCATTCACATTGCATTTTGGTTTTTCAAACTGTTGCGTGCAGTTAACAGCATGTGTGTTATGGCATTGTAAAAGTTATGGATAGATCTCAGTACAGTGGATAATAAAGGCAATGAGTGGGGACCACTTCTTGGAAAGCTCCCAGGGAACTACTGGCTAAGTATATAAAGTCATTCTTCAGACTGCTGGTCTGCTTCAGTCCCAGAGCCCTCTTTGCACCCTGGCTGAGTGCTTAATGCTGGGGAGGTCAGGTTACTCTTTATAGGGAGATCTGAATAACGTGTTTAAAAGTTGTACTTCATAAATTTGTTTTAATACAGCTGAATGCAAGACAGTCTCAAGGGAGTCAGAATGTAGATTGTATCTGTAAAATTGGAAAAGGACTTGAAAGTCAATTAGTTAATTATGGCAGTGTGCTTTCTTTATTGTGGCAAAAAGACGAATGTAGCTTGGATGTATAAAAGAGAGAAAGTGAAGTGTAAGTAATAAAGTGGACTTCAGCACTGATAAGGGAGTTATTAAAATAGTCTATCC
Organism: Cyrtonyx montezumae; assembly: GCF_038088225.1. Classification (NCBI taxonomy): domain Eukaryota; kingdom Metazoa; phylum Chordata; class Aves; order Galliformes; family Odontophoridae; genus Cyrtonyx; species Cyrtonyx montezumae. The sequence goes on along the minus strand of NW_027072100.1, from coordinate 11,309,794 downwards.
TGTTCTAGTGTCTTCACGTCATGAAGAATGTGGAACTGTTGGGAAAGATTTAAAGGAAAAGCCCCAGGAGTTGCATGAGGCCCATAAGTAGGATGCCTGAGTGGGATTTCATTAACACACCGAGGTGCTGCTGTGTGAGAAGGATACCAAAAATGCGAAGGCATGAGTGAGCTTTAGTTCCTTAGCAGCAGAGATACTTTAACTGAGATAACTTGTTGAGATGGTGAAACCTCATTTGAGCTCTCAGAGATAAGGACAAGTTTATTTTTAAAGTGGCTTTCAGTGCAGCTTCTGGAGATGCAGCTTTCCTGACATAAGTGTACCTGCTCCTGATGGTCGTGCTGCACTGGCAGATGCAAAACTCACTTCACACACCACAGATCATCTCCTTCCTTTGCAGCAGTGGGGGACTCATGTTTGGTTTATGATCCTGGGCATCACTGCTGTAGATGGAATTCTGTTTTGGATTTGGAAGCCTCAGAACCTTGAGAGTGCTGTGGTTGCCTGCAGGTGCCAGAGAGGTGGGGACTGACAGAGCTTTGTTTCTTGATTTTTGTACTTCCCCATCACGATAATTAGCTACTTGTATGTTGTTACTGCTTTGGGTTCCTCCTGAAGCATCGAAGTTGGACAGGACCTGACTGTCTTTTGTGCCAGACTGGTTGATTCTTATTCACGTGATCCAGATAAAATTAATTGAGAATTTGAGATAAGAAAGAACCTCTTTCACTAGGAATTGTTGGATATTTCCGTCTTGTGCTATACAAGGCTTTTCTGACCACCTTGAATTGTTGGGGCATACTTTTTCTGATCAGTTCTTTTGCTATTGCACGGTGCTCAATGTCATCTAGTTTCTTGCTCAGTCTTTATGGGTATCATATAAGAAATAGTGACCTTCATGTATGTGGAGGATGTGGGGAAGCACAGTGGCCTGTAATACACTGAAAGGCAGCTGAAAGCATCCAGCTATCCTCTCTGGGCTAAAACATCAAGGTTCCTTGTGTTCCCAAACCACTAACCCAGGTTAAAGCCCTTGCTCAGATCTCTGCTGTATAGGCAGTCTGGGAAGCTGGCTTGATGGATTCAGTGCCACTCTGTGTCTGTGCTGAAAGAAATAGCAAAATTTCACCTCGTTGTGAAAAATTCAAATGGTTATAGTTTGAGTGTGTTAGTGTCTCTGAATGAAACCAAATATAGTTCTGTTCCATTCATTGTGGGCCTTATCTGTCTTTCTGATGCATCTCACTTGTTGCCAAGCAACCTCAACAGTAGTTCTGCACATCCAGCAGCATTTAAAAAAATAAAATAAAAACTGAGTAGTTGTTGCTGAAAATAAGATGCCTTCTGAATGAAAACAGTTATGAGAGAGGGAAATGAGGATTGCACTAGGAGCTGCTGTTCTGAAAAAGCTAATAGCATTCAGTGCTCAGGTGGTGCCTTTTGTTTTCAAAGCAATCGTAAGATTATTAAATAAAGAATATATTTTTTTCCTTTCAGTGAATGAAGCACAATTATGTTCATGCTTCATGGAGCAGAGGGTAAGGTTTAGTCCCAGGAGGGCAGGAGTTGGTTTGGTGTATGTATTTATTTTTTCTGGCCTGTGTTGGCTTCACGTATCACTAGCTGGACTGCAAAGTAACTTAAAGGGTTTGAAAGATTTTTGTTCTTGTGTTTGCTGTCTATATGCAATGGATATCTCTATCCATTCATTTCACATTGGTGCACCTACAGTGCATTGAATTTCATTAGAGTATTTATCACCTAGAAGGCCTTCCAAACTAGAAGTATGATAGATCGTTTGTAGGTCCTTTGCTACTAGATAATGTTGCAGTGCTTGTAAAGCAATAAATAGAGCTTATTTTTATATTCTGTCTCTTGTGTGAAATGTGATCTGAGCAGCAGACAAACTGCTGCAGCAGAGGACATAAAAATGAATATGAAATCTGACATGTAAAAATAATTTTTAAGTTTGCATGATAGCTTCATTTCAATCCACAAAGAAAACGATATATTTTACACTTAGATGGTCCATAACAGCATTATTGAGAATGCAGAGAAAGTTAGAAAGTGCCTGCTTTAAGATTGCCTTAATTTGCGTTCCTTCAGTTTAGAGTACTGTTGCCTATAACTGCCTGTATGGAAGGGCCATTTTCAGTTCTGTAACCAACTCCTAAAAAGCAATAATTCTAACACTTTAAAGCAGATTCTAACACTGTGGTCTAACTCAGTTGTCCTCGGTCACAGCCTGGAATTGATGAGTCTCCTACCATTAGCACACAGTACAGCACGTGGGGCTGTCCCCTAAGCTTTGGCTGGAGGGCTGCTGCTCTCAGTTACACGAGTTCCCACTCGTCTATTTCCTGAAGGTGCTCATCTTAGAAACAAACTTGTTCCACTTCTGGGTAAGAGCAGTAAAAAAGGATGTGCTACAAATGAATCAGTGGCATAACAAGCCCCTAGTTTTATTTATACACCAACAAGGATGCGTTCTGAACTACAGTCAGCGTTTGGCAACACGGGTCAGACATGCTTAGAACACGATGAGGTATTTCGTACTAAGTCAGTGTTTACAGTCTGAACGTCCACTTAGGTGTTTCTGTCCAGTGCCTTCCATTTTGCCATTGTTAAGGACAGAGTGCACAAGAAGAAGCAGTGCAGTATAGGAAGAATTTTCTCTGCGTGACACAGATAAACGCAACAAATGGGCGCTCCGTGTGCACATTCACAGCTTACCGTTGCAAGGCAGCTTCCTGCTGTCCTGCTTCTGCAGCAGAGTGGGATGCTTCAGAGGCACTGCGATACTTCAAACTGTTACGAAGAGAACGTGTGCATTTTGAATTAAAATCTGTGTGTTGTCTGCATCACAGAGCCAAATGGGTGCGTGTCTGAGAGGCATTGGTTTGCCCTGTGTGAGGTGGGCAGTCCGTTGAGCACAGGCTGCGGTGGCAGTGAATTGGGGTCAGCTGGGGTTAGGTTACTTGTTGCTTTTTGTGTGTGGACTTAAAGCAGTACTGGATAATCGTAGGTTAAAGGGCAAATTCAGTTAATGAAGATGTGCAAAAGAATGACACTGGGGGAACGTTTAAAGCATAATGAAAAAAAGCCATCCCAGTGTATATAATTTTTACCATGTGTTACACATAAGGTTTATTGGTGTTGGGCTGAAATCTCTCTTGTTGCACTGCAAATAATAGAGGTAACTTAGAAAAGGAGAGTTCTGTGTGTGCAGTGTGTGTACATAAACTGTTTGTGGTGGTGGTATTTTTGTCTAAATCCTATGAGAGAAAAAGATCAGCCCTGGTTTGTGGGGTTTTTTGGTTTTTGGAAAGCGTGAATTTTGGCAGCTGTCTTCTGCCTCTAGGCTTGTAAATAAGTTTGTCCCTGCAAGGTGTGTGTGATTACTGTAGGTGATGTGAGCTGCTGCACCAGTATTGCCATGTAAACTCAGTTACCCTTTTATATATGTATGTATTGTCTGTATACCTAGTTTTTAAAGTGTAAATATTATAAACTGGTTGCTCAAGAGCAGTATGCTATAAAAAAGTAATAAGCACATCAGTAAACGTGTTGGAGGTGGTAATAAAACGGCACTATAATCTGTCTGCCAGTTTACTGAACTCTAACTGTCGTTATCTGTGGCCATTAAATGCTGCATGTTGGACGTTAACCCTTTGTGCAGAGTTTTTATAATGTTGTTTTTTTTTTTTAGAATGTTTTTCAAGTGAAGTTTCTTAAAGAGAATTACAGTGGAATTGTCTCTAAGTGTCCCCACACTCTGGATCCTCTGCCTCTGAGGAGTGCTGGGCCGGGCAGTGGCTTCAGGAGCGGCCGTCTTGTGCTCCTGCGGGATGTCGAGGGGTGGCTCTGATCCCTGCCTGACTGTGTTGATATCCCTACAGCAATTTCTGTGTGCTGAAAGCTGGGTTGTGTAAGCACAAGAGCGTGGCTGCGTTAATATTTTGGAAAGCTGCGTGGTGCATGTGTGATGGTAAGTGAGGTGAAATAATAGGAGATGCCTTCTCGTTAAGGAGTCCCTCTGGGTCAAAGGTTTACGTTTTCTAACTTCAGAAAGACATTTCTTCCTCAGTCTTCCAAGGGATGATTGCTCTCATTCATAAATGTCCTACCATGTCCTCAAACTGTTGAGGTGTAGGAAGTTGTTCGTCTGCATGTTTTGATGTCAGCTGCCTTGGTGTGGAGGTGTAAGCTGTGTCCCTCCACTCCGACACAGCCTTTAAAATGGCAGGCAGTTACGTTTGAAGTTTGGATCTCGTGATTTCAATACAGATATGCAGTGAAATATTCCAGGGTGTGGTGATACTTAATCATTAATGATTGAGACTTGGGACATTTCCTGAATATTAATGCTGAATGTGAATGCCGATTGCTTAAGGTAGAATTATTACCCAGTCACTTACTCTCTCCCTCTCCTTCTTTATCAGTTGTTCCTGGAGAAATAGTGAAGGCAGAGCTGGGTCAGGCAACTATTGGGAGCATTAGAGACAAGTGATGTCACTGCCTCCATACCTTACGAGTTGCATAATGATCATGTAGTCTAAAAATGGTTTCGAATGATGAAACTGACAGAGAATTTGCTCTAATTGTGTAATTGCCACTAAAGGTAAACTGACACGATGCCACACCTTCAGTGTGCTTTAATACTTAATCTATTTCTCAGGAAAGATTGAGAATTGGCTAGCTAATGTCAGTGGAGTGCTTTAAAAAAGCCTAGTCATAAAAATGTTTATGACTAGGTTTACATGATTTACATTTTTAGATTATTATATCCTTTCTCTGCCAACACCAACTATTAATATCCTACTGAAATACATTGAACATTTCATGAATGTGTTTGGAAGACACAGTATATGCAGTCGGTTGTGCTGTGTTCAGTAGGAAGTCTAAGCTGCTGAGAAGTCTTGCCTAACTTCTGTATGAAAGTACATACAGAGATGGCAGTGAGAGTCACTGTGGTGTGGGTAGGTTGTTGTCTGATTTCCAGGCAGTAGTTTAGTGTGGCATTTCTGCATATGGTTTGCATAGCACTTGTAACTTCTGAGAATAGACTTGGCTTCTCTTTCTGTTAAACTTGAGAAGGAGATTTCTTTATAATTACATTATAATAAATGTTTTAGGGGAAAGCCGTGTCTTTCTGGCTGTATGCTAGTGACCTGGAAAGCAGGGCTTGCTTTTCCCTTTGTTTTCCCTCTCCATTAAAGCAGATTTCTAACGACGTACCTTTTCCCAGCTCACTTTTAAAACAGAAATAGCACTTCTCAAGCTTACCTGTTTCTCTCTATCTCAGAAAGCTGATGAACGAAGGTCTGTATTGGTGAGTCCTACAGCACTGCTCTGAGTTACAGCAACATCTGCAGTGAAACTGGCAGTGCACTGCACACTGGAATTGGCCACTTCTGTAAAAGTACAAGCCAAGGACAAACGTTTGGGCTCCTGTGTTAAGACAGGTTGTTTTGTTTTTAAAAAGCAAGGCAAGTTTCCTCACTCCTTCTCTCTCATTCTGCTTGCCCTCGCCTCCCCATCTTGTGGTTTGCTGCTTAGCTGAGAACCACTGTTTCTTACACAAATGAAGAAATGGTTTTCATAGTCTCTTATATATCTGAAAAATAACGTTTTTAAAATTTTACAGATACTGGTGATCACTTCCAAATTCTTTTTATTGTTTTAATCAAACCTGTGCTGCTAAGCAGATATTCTCTATGATGGAGAGACAAAAACATCTCTCCACAGAAATTTCCAGAAAAATTCTTTCTAAGAATCTGCGCTGTGCTGCGTTAGATGGGTGGTTTGGACGGTCCAGTGTTAGAGCTCCGAAATGGCACTTTAGAGCATTAGGAAAGAAGTGTAAGGGAAAGACTGACGCTGCCTCCCACTGAAGTCCGTTGCCAGGATCTGCCACTGGTGCTGTAGGAACTCTGGGAAACGAGCAAAATTCATAGCAGCTTTTGAAGTTGTCGTGTAATGTATTTTTCTTTTTTTTTTTAAATCCATCTATTTATCTGTGAATAGAAGGACAGGAGGCAAATCTTGCACATCAGTTGTGCTGCCTGGTTGATGCCTCTGTGTTCACAGGAATGCCACCGGGGCTGTTGGGTTCAGATAGGAGCAAGTGATCTCCGGTTTCTCAGTGTGCTTTTTTAGCAGCTGAAGTAGCAGCTAGTTGGATCGATATTTATGTCCAAGTAATACTGTTAAAGTAATTTGCAAGGTAATAATTTCCAGCAATTTGTACGTTCTCCTGAGGTTATATTCGTCAACTGTGAATAAGTTTCTCATTTAAACAGTATTATTAATATTTAAGGGACGATATGTCGTGAATGTAATTGGACAATCATAGCAGAGTGCTATATATTCTGATGGGCTAAATATCAGCAAATTATTTCTCAATTATTTCTCATACATCTATTTTTGTCCTAACATTCTTATTTATTATATACTGTCAGTGTGAACTGTATCTATTCTTTTTTTCCCATTTAGAAATGTCAGGTCAGGGCCAGGGCATGATAATTGTGCCATTGTCATGATTTGACTTAAATTACAGCAGTATAACTTCCCTTTTATCAAAGGAAACGATAATAAATGTGCTTATTCAGGTATAATTAATTTCCAATTTTAAACTTAGTAAAAGGTCATTCTTCATACAGATTGAGTCCAAATATATGTAGATTTTGATTACAGTGAAGTGAAGTTTTCTTCGCTGCATCCTTTGTGACTTCCAGACTTCTCAGCAAGCGTGGTTTGGAATTCTTCCAGTCCATTTGTGTTTCACTGGAGAAGGTTAATCCGGATACAGCATGTTTGTCCAAAACATCGTGGGTTAAACGAGCCTTCCTAGTACTAAGGGAAGGGTTCCCTAGAAATCCGGGTTTGTGGTGATTGCTCAGGACGTCTGGGCTTGGCAGCGTGCTGACTGCTGCAGGGCTTCCTGGCTTCCAAAGGTTCGAGAAAGGGTTTCAGAAAAGCTCCCGAGCTGGCTGTGAGTGCTGCCCAGCTCTGGCTGCCCAGGTTTTCAGGTGGCCTGGTGGTTCCATCTTAGACCACACGAGGTTGGCTCTGAGCCTTTTGCGTTTTACACGATGCATTTTTACATTTGTTTTAATGTCAGTATTTCAAACTTAAGTGTTAACCTGAGCAGTTCAAGTCTTCTCTAGTTCTGTGCTTCATGCATTCATCTCTAAGTCTGCATGAAAGAGAGCAGAGCATAAGTACCTCCGTGAGAAGTGAAGGCTCAGCTTCTTCATGCCTCCATTCTTCTCGCTGAGAAGTAATCTGTGTATGGGGAAACTTGTGTGCAAAAGCTGCTCTGCTAACTCCCAAACAACAAAAAAAGCTTAGGAAGCGCTGTGCTGTGATTCCAACGCCTGGCACAGATGTGGATTTCGTAAGGCACGTGAGGGAAGAATTGGAAAAGTGAGTGTCAGTGTTTACCCATCTGCTTTGAGCTCACTGAGGAGCTCGGGAGTTTGTCCTAACCATGTGCTCGGTTACTGTGTGTGCTGCAGGACGTGTTCACTTAAGCTTTTGTAACTAAAAATAGTTTACCGTGACACAGTCAAGGAACTGTAAAATTGAATTGTGAAAGTATTGTTCTCTTACTACACAGTTCAAATGAATGGGTATAATGGGAAATATTTACATCAGGGGAATTGTCTCGTGTTTTCAGAGTCGTATCTGCAGCTCCACTGTAATAAGGGATGCTTTTTCTGTTCTGCTAAACATACGGAAGTTGGTTACTTACCATTTCAGCAGGTAACTTGCGGTGCGGTTTTAATTACTGACCAAGAGCAAAATAATTTCAGAAATACTAGTGCAGAAATTTGCATTTCTGAAAATCAGTTGGCTCCTGTAAGTAAAAGCATGAGTAGCTAGAAATAAAATCCGTGTTACTCACGTTCTTCAGTTGTCAGCATCTGGTAAAGCCAGGCAGGAAAGCAGCAGTGGTGGAACCGAGTGCCTGACAGTGCTCCCTGACACTGCCTGAAGAATTTCACTGGTGGCTTTAGTGCAGTGATGACTGTGTCTGTGCTTGGAAGGAAGTGAGGATATTTTTGTTGTTGTTGCCTGGTAATATTTGGTGTTTACTTCCAAATATTTTTCATATATCATCTTAAGTTCTGGTAGTGCAATACTTTTAATAAAAAAAGCTTTCATAGCATATTCAAGACAATTGCAGTTACCAGCACGGTACTCTAAAGGCAGCTCTTGCCTGATATGCATTGAACCTTTGCTAATGTGCTTTCAGAATATCCTGCACGCTGCTGTCAGGAACTGCTTATGTATCTGACTTCTATTCATCATTACCTGCCAAACTAGGTAGAGAGGAGGATGGAATCTAACAAACTCCATCTAGAGCACTGATTTGGTCACATGTTTTTGCTTAGCTTGCTTTGGTTGGTTGATCGGGGGTTGGGTTTGGGTTGCTTTTCATACAGTGAGTCATCTTTGTTACGAGCTAGGACACTTCAGTCACCTAAAAGATCAAAACAGAAATCATTCAGACTCTGCATTTGGGCATATTTGACTAAAACATGAGCAGCAGCTGCAGGGGCCGTGCTGAGCTCTGCGCATTGCAGCTGTGCGCAGCGAGCGCTGGGGCTGAGCTACGAACAGGCATTTTCTGTCTGGATATTTATTGAGGGAAAAAGGAAAAGTACAGCCACAAAGGAGAGGTACAGAATGTTCTGAAGGGAGGCTGCAGCCGATAAGCTTTACCTGTTCCTCCTTTTCTCTGCCATCTCTTGTATAAATAATGTAATAGAGAGGACATCCCAGTGCACAGGTGAGGGGCAGCCCTGTCCTGATTCCCTACACCCCTGTCCACACTGCCCTGCTCTCCTAGGCTGGTTCAGAGCAGGGATGGGCTCGTGCTGGCCTTTCCCAGCTCACCCCAGCCCCGGTGCAGCCGCTCAACAGCACACCAGCCACGATCAGCAGGGCCCTGTGTGACCTCACATCTTGGCAGGCTTCTCTGAGCAAAAATGTAGTAGTAACATCAGTGATATGGGAGATGCTATATAAATAGCAGAGCAGTTGGGTTATTTGAAACTGGGTGTGCAGGGGTTTTGGTTTTGTGCTATAAATGCTCTCCTAATGTAAATAAGGACTCGTCGCACTGAGTTCTGCTTGTTCTAGTTCCCATTGTGTCATGTAATGATGTAGCTGCTCCTTATTGTGTTGAAATGAGCAAGGTATGTGGGTGCAGCGTTAACAAACCTGTGCTTTATAAACATGAGCCTGAGTGCTGATCCATGAAGCATCGTGTGCTTCACAGGAAGACTTATTTCAAAATCATCTTTTATAAAGAAGAAAGCCCTTCAAATTCCAGTTAGGAAGAAAAGCTGTTCCAAAAGTCAGAGCCCTGGTTAGTCAGTGTGGTACTGGGCTGTGAGAGCACGGTGAAGTTGGCAAGATGAAGTATGATTTCTCATTTTAGAGGCAGATGGATGCCCTAAAAGCATTGCAATTGTTAACCTGAAATAATAGAGAAGAGCTGAGAGTTGTGTGCGATGTGAGCGGAGCGGTGTGGGCTGTTGGTTGGTTTGTTTGTTTTGTTGGTTGGTATTTATTTGGCATCAGGTGTATGTGAGCCTGGGGAGGTGCTTTGTCTTCCAGGGTAAGTTTTGTAGAAAAGTTTGGTTTTGTGATAGTTCCTGTGAATTTCCTTTTGGAAGCACAATCCCCCTGCCCCTGTTCCCCAGCCCGGTGCTGGACCCACAGCAGAAGTACCAAGAAGGCCAAGTTACATTAATTTGTTACACAAAAATAGTAAGTTAGAACTATTGAGTGTCTTATCTAAAAGCTTTTAAAGTTAGGAGTTGTCAGAATTATTACTTGAATTGTTATAGTAGTAGCACCACAAAATGTGTTGATGCACAGCACTGTGTCCACTTTCAATAAGCTCAGAATTGTGGCAAAAGTTGGAGACTCTGCAGTGAGATAGATTGAAAGCATTATTTGTTTTCAATTGCATTGAAGGGAATTTTAATTTGCTCTGTGCTATATTTTCTATAAATCCTATCTGATAAGCAGTACTATATCATTCCTTTGGTGAAGATATCTCAGGAAGAAAAAGAACAACCATACAAATCTATTTATTGTGTTCTTGTTGTGTACTGGGAAAGTATTACTTTGACTCACGGCAGACCTACAGGTAGTGGTCTTGCTCAGCCTTCATTCTCCTCTTCTTTGGGAGAAAAAGAAGAGTTTTGAGCCCTGCTGACACACGTGGCTGTAGTAGAGGTTGCCTTGCTGCTTTGTGTTCATATGCTATGGTGTGCTTATGTTATACAATGGGGGAAGGAAAGAAAATAATAACCAACTAAAGTTTCATTCCAGTCCAAACAGAACAGAAAATTCTGGAGTCCTTGAAATGTTTAGCAAAAGTTTGGTGCATTGGTTTGCTGTGAGTTTGGTAGTGAGGAGGTGAGAACTGGAACATGACGTCTTAGGGGACTGCTGGGGGTCTGGGGGACTGTTGGTCCTTGGGTACAGGGATAATTCAATTGGCTGACTTCTCCTTTGTTTGAGAGCAAATATAGTTTTATACTTCATTAGAAGCTGTTAAAATTCACTTTACAGTTGGGACAGTATGGTTACAGAAGTGAAAATTTTGTGGAGCTTTTTTGACTGAAGTTATGAGCACAGGGAGAAAACTCGAGTCACCGTGTGCCTTTTTTTTTTTTTTAGTGATCTGATCTCCTGGAAGACATCTGTATGGGATTTCTCATATTGTTCCTTTTTTAGAAAACTGCTTTCTAAAACTTGGTTACAAATTTTGGAGCCGTGTTCAGCTAAAACAAGACTGAAATTGTCCTATGAATGTTTCAGAGTTCAAATCAGTCATCTCTGTTCTCCAGCGATTGTCCTGGGTGGAGATGTGTGGAGCTGCTGTTTGTGAGCATCCCTAATGCAGGCTCTGTAAATTTAAGATGAAAAAGAGCTCTCATTTTCATTCAAAGCAGCTGAAATTTGTCACACATTGCATGTGCACAAAACCAATGGATGTGGAGCTGTGAGCACAGAAAACAACTGATGTTGTGGAGGAGTTAACAAAGGGTGAAGCCAGTGATACTGGAACTAGCACACCTGTGTCTGCACAGGCACCTAATGTTTGAAAGGCTTTAGTGCTTGTGTTTTCAAACTCCATCCCGTAACATCGTATTTCAGAATGGAAGTAGTAGTTAATACATTGGTCTTTTCTGTGTCAGATTTCATAGCTCTGGTCTTGTTTGGAAGCAGGATGTGCTGGGCATAGGTGACGTGGCTCTAAGATGAAGCTGACAAAGAAAAGAAGGGCAAACTAGAGATACACAGGCATCTTGCATATGGGGATTCGGATCAGTTTATCTTTAAAGGCTGCAGAGTAACTCACATCTCTGTATTTACGTAAGGAGAGCCATGCACAACTTATGGTATATTTTGCTTCCAAAGCCTTTAAAACCTAATTGTTCAGTGGAAGAATGCTGTTTTTATTTCATACAACACAGGCCACGCAGCATTCTTAAAGGTTCTGTGCATTCTGGCCCCTGTCCATCGTAGTACTTAAACCACGAGTAGCCCTATTAAAGTTGATAGAATTACTCATGTGCTTAAAATTAAACATATGCTTAAGTGCTTTGATGGATTAGAGCCAAAGTTGTCAGCACCTTGCTTTGTTGCACCTGCCTGTCTGTGTCTGGAGCTGCAAGGGACAGATTGTCAGATCTGCTTCTTCCAATACTGAATTACCCTATATGCAAAAGATGCAGTTTACATGCACAGTCATAGTAAATTCACCTGCTGGCTGGAACTGTAATGCACAGCTCTGACTTTTAAAATCCAGCAGTACTTGACAAATGTCACAGTTTTTCCCCCTGGGGATTTCAGCAGCAATGTTCTACTAATGAGTTGACATGAAAACATGGAAAGCTTCCATAGTGTTCTTCACAAATGCGACTTTCTGCTGAGATCTGGATTGTAAGAAAGGGTGTAATGAAAGTCACTGTTCAAACAGTCTTATGTTTAAAAGCTGACAGGAGAAAAGGGCTGCACGCCGTGCTGCTGACAATGACTGCAAACTTGGAACTTCCCAAAAACTAAGATCAGAATGGATGGGTCTGGTTTCTGCTGTAACCCTGGGGCTGTAAGTGCTCAGACAACTCTTCAGGGCTTGAAGTTGCATCTACCTGGCAGCCCTTGGTCCTTGTTGGTAGCTGAGAGAGTTTGTTGGTGGCAGAAATTACTGATGTACAGCTATAATGCAAACAATGGACTGTGAAAACAATATAGGGCTGCTGTAAGAGACAGGTGATAAAGGAAACACCACTGCTAGCTCACTGAAATCTCAGGTCAGCTTCTGACGACGGCAGCTTGCTGTAATGCACAGTTCTGGGTTCCTTTCCAGTGTCTTGTTTGTTGCTCACGTGCTGAGGTCTGCATTCACTGTCATAACTGCTTTCCTTTTGGGACTGTATTCTTCACTTAGAGGCTGGCGATGTTCAGAAAAAATAACAGTTTGGGCCACTGCAGATGTAATTGGATTTTGAAAAAGGAGGAGGTTGTGCACGGGGAGCTATATTGGAGCGAAGCAAAAGCAAAACTTTTAGAAAGACGCTTCAGGTCACTTGGCTATAAGTAGGAAGCCTTCTTTGTTTCATTCCTTGATTAATACTTGGGACTTAAGATTGAGATTTAAACTGATAGCTGAGTGACTGCTTCGTGATGGAGCACATTTTGGATTCTGTCACAGCTGGCAGAGTTGGTACCATCAGCTGGTAGCAGGCAGCTCTCAGGGTTACCCTCAGGTGGCTCCTGGCACTTCCCATTTGCCTCGATCAGATGCGTCTCCAAGAATTTCTGTGGTCTGATAGCTTTAAATTTATTTCCTTCTGAGCCCATGTGAATTTTGTAACAGTTTTCCTTGATATTACATTGCTGTCTCAATTGGAGAAGTATTTTTTGGTGTCCGAGGTATATACCCAGAAGTAGCAATGTCGGTTACTCTGTCAGTGAAATAAGGAAACTCTGTTGTTGCATTGCAAATTCTTTGCAGATTTTATTGGTCTTTAATTATATTGAATGAATAGATTGAAAAGATTAGATGAGAATAAAAGTAGGTGATTCATACAAAAGTGACAGTAAATGCTTGTAGGAGCATGTAGGAAACATGTTTTGTAGAATTTACCTCGTTTCTGGTAGGGCATGAGTTTGAGTCTTTCCCTTTTTCCCTTCCTGCTGTGCTGTTGTCCTTCCAACATCTGCGTGTTCCTGCTCATCTGCAGGGTCTGGGACACACACCTTGGGTTCTGTCACTGCTAGAAGCAAGCACCCTGCAGATCACATGCCAGAAGTGTTTAAGACAATGATAATCACAAAAAAAAAAAAGATAAATGTTTATGACTGAGCACCTTACATCTGCCCAGTTGTTGTCAGCCCTCCCGCTCTGCATCTCGCTCGGGCTGGTCCGTGTGTGTCTGTGTTTGGCACCCTGTGTTCCAGCCATTTTATTTTAGGGCTCCTTTCCATTTAATGTTGGCATGTAGCCAGCTGTGTACTTTCTGAGTTTCAAGTAGCAGTGCAGTCATTAGCTGCTGTGAGAGCTGCTCCTCTCATATTTGTAGTGAGCCCCTGAGGGGGTGTGGGTCCCGATTGCCTGCTTTGGAAACTTCTGTATCCAGGACTGCCTGAAGAAATTACTAGAATCCAGGCATTTACACTTGGCAACATAGTACACTTCATATAGTTCACTTATAGTACACAAATCAGTCTTTCAAAATGAAAACAGAAGTGCTTTGGAAGTGCATGAAAACGTGAGGCAAGAACAAGACCCCCAGTAATGCTCCATCCACTGCTTGTATGCTGAAGCAAAGTCTCAGCAGTACAGAGTGTGGGGTGATGGCAACACAGCAAATATCCCAGCCTTAACAGCAGGTGCTGTTGGTCCATGTGTGCTGTGGTGCGTTACATCCTCACCTGGTGGGATCTTTTGCTGTAAATGAAGGAGAGATGGACTAGCCCAGTCAGACAACTCCAGATCCCACAGCAGGTGTGGCTGCACAGCAGACAGCTCGGGGCAGTGCCGGGCTGTCCGGGCACAGCTCGTGGGCCATGCCTCAGTGCTGTCACACAGCTCAAAGCTGGTTGCCTTTCTTATTTTCTTTTTGTTTGTTCCATTAATAAAGACCACATTCACTGAGGGGGAGGTGGAAAAAAGAACATGTCTTCAATGCTTCCTGACAGCAAATGGTTATTGCAAATAGTGAATCGTCCAAGGCAAAATGATTCAGCAAGTTGGACTTGAATCCTCTTATTGCTTCTGGTCAGTGGCCTTCAGTACCAGAATCACCAAGGGTGCTGTGCAGATTCCGTCCCTGTAAATGGTTGTATCAGGTTTCTTGATGCAGTAAGTGAACTTTTAAGGGCATCTTTTATTCTAATGTGCTGAATTATCTGTGCTTAGGGCGAAGAAGGTAAACTGGTGTGATGTGTTGTGTGTGCATGCCTGATGAATGAGAAATCTGGTATGCAATTCACACAGGTGTTTAATTGTACAGTACAAATTAAAGGGTCTTTATCAACCTCACACATCACAGAGCTCTTTGTAAAGAGTTTTATTTTCGTTCCTTACCTAAACTATTGCTAGTTAATTAGCAGAGGTAAATGGAGCAGCGTAAGCAGAATTATGCTTCTTAACATTGGGTCTGAGATGGTCTCTTAGTGACACTTAGAGGTGTGAAGGGACTGTGAAGCCAACTAAACTGGTTGTACGTAGGAATTTGTAGGGCTGAAGGGGAGCCCCAGGATGGCCTGGAGCCAGAGCAGCACCCCTGTGCACTTCCACACTGTGCACTGTGCAGAGCCCCACACTGACCCAGCCTGGGCGTCACCTGGTGTGCAGCCGCAGGAGACCCTGGGCAGGCAGCAGGAGCAGACGTGCCCACAGGCAGCCTTCCTCTTAGCTTGCCATGGAACACTGTGACAGACTTTCACCTTTACAGTGAGCTCAAGTTGTGCTCAGAGGCAGCGTAATCTCTGCTTTCACATTCAGACTTCTTCAGTGTATTTCTCAACAGTAACTTCTGTTGAGAATGGACCCCACTAGATCATGTCCTGGGAGGTACCCAGATACGGCTGCCCAGCAGATGGGAGCTTCTTACCCACCAGACTTTGTGCTCATCCTTTTGATCTCAAGCTGTAAAGACTAGCAAATCTCCTTAAAGTTGTCAGAATTACAGAGGTTTCTTTGTGAAATGAAGAGTTCTGTTTGCAAAAGGTATTTTTTTCCTGCTTCATGTAGTAGTTTTCCCTGCAATACCAGTACTTTGCCATAGGTCTAAGATTAATTGTTTTGGCTTCACTCTGAATACTCTAGGCACCTTCTTTTCCCCATTTTCAAGTGTCTCTAAGTTGGCCTCTTCCCTGTTGGCTGTTCAAGCTTCTGTATTTTGGGATAATTGCCATGCTGTTCTGTTGTAAAGAACCAGGCCATGAAACCGAATTTATCTTACTGCTGAATTGTAAAGCATCTGCAGAATTTTTATTATGTGGATTGGTAGCAAAAACTTAATTGAATTTCTTTGCTTGTGTCAGAAGAACCCAACTGCTCTGCTCTGCTTTTCCAAGGCAGATTGGCAGCTAGTGCTGCTAATCTCCATAAGGTGTACTGAGCAATTACTTTGTGGCATATCTATGAAATCCGTAAGCGTGTTTCACTATATCAAAACCAGCAGATTTGGATAAATAGCTGTTTTCCAAGCACATGTGCCTGTGCGGTGTGTGGCTGCCTGTCAAGGAACAAAGCACATTGCTACAAAGTGAAATTGGCTCATTAGCTGTTCACTCCCAGCCTTTGCTGTCAGTGTGGGATTGCAAAGGCCTTTTGAAGGGGAGCAGAAATGGGAAAGCCCGGGGCTACTTCCCTGTGTGTTCGTGTCTGTTTGTGATATCTGAAAGGCAAAGCAAGGTGTACCTACATTGAAACACAACAATGCCATTTTCTCTTCTAATAAGCCAGAGGCAAATTTAATTGTTTTTGTAGCATTTATATTTTGGCTCTTACACTTCAGATTGGTTTGCTTCCCTTAATGTTGCACAAACAAGGGGAGCATTTCGCTCCATGGGGTCCATGTGTCACAGCAAGCTCGGGGGTGAACTCATGGTGCTTCAGAAATGAAGATGGTTTCCACATGGTGGTTGAGCCCAGGTTGCTTACTGCCTTGTAAGGAAGGCAAAGTCTAATGTGTTGGCATGGTATGATCGCATAGCACAGCAGAGCGCGGTGTGCTCATTGCATAAGGTTTGATCGAGTTTGTCTTGCAATGCTGCCATTTTACCAGCAAAGCCACAGGTGGGATTACTTTTTTCTGAGTATAGATGAGGTTTGTTTTCAAGGAATATCAGATTTTCCTGACCTTTTATGTCGTTCTAATTCCGTGTTTCTTGTATTAAAATGTCCTCTTTTTTATAGTGCCAAAAATAGACTTTATTTGTTTTCCCGAAAGCTATGTGGAGCTTTCCTTTGGCCCGTTTAAATATTGAAAACAGCAGGATTGGAGATTTTTCTTATAATCCTCAACTAATAGAGTCTAATGCTTTGTTTGGCCTACCCTACGCAGCCTAAGCAAAAGTTTTAAATGAGATTAAAAATTTGACCTTATTAACCCGTGGCATGTAAAGATACGGAGCGGGGCGGTGTGGGCCCCGGCAGCTGGCTAGGCGGCACCGCGGCGGGGACAGCGGGCGTTGCTGCTGTCCTGCTGGCCCTTGTGCTGGTGCACGAGGGCAGGAAAGAAGAAGGAATCTGCTCTGAAGGCGGACGTGAAGCTTGCATGGTGCAAGGAAATGGAGTTCAATTGCCTTTGGAGATTTGAGGTGCAATCTGCCGGAGATTTCTCAAAAGGATTCTGGCAGCGGAGGGGACGGCCCAGGAGCTGACCAGCTTTCCCTGGCTGTACTTCCTGAGCCACAGAGTGACAGCATTGCCCTTTTTTAAAGAGAAATTCCAGGTGCAGGTGAGCTGTTGGATGAGTGATCGAGGAACACAGTCGAGCCTCAGAGTGACGTATCTCATTGTCATGGAAAATTTATGCTTAGTAAACATTACCAAACACAAAATGACATGGTACGTTCATTGCTGTGTAATAAGAGTCCTTGTTTATTGGGCACGCTGTAGGACCATGGCAACAGACACAGAAATAGGCACTGGGAGTATTCGTTCCTGTTGTAAAGATGGTGATGCTGTCGAGCAGTTTGTTAATGGCTGGAGTTCTACATGGCTCCGTGTTCGTTGCCACTTCCAGTGCTGCTCTGAGCTCAGGATCTGCAGAGAGCTGTAAATACAAAAGTTTGACAAAAACTTGTAACAAAATACTGCATTTTTTGCATCATGTGGAAGAGTCAGCTATCTGTGCTCAGCTAATGCTTTGAGAAGTTTAGCCACAAGAATTCTAGGGGAAAAAAAATCTAACTACAGGTCACATAAAAATCAGGACTTTCTCAACAGCTGTTCCCAAACAAAGCAAAGTGAACGTAACTCACTCCGTAGTGCGTTGGACACCGGTGCCTTGCTTCACCCTGCACAGATCAGCCGTCCTTTTGACCTCAATGGGGCAGAATTTGGATGCTGTGTTCATCAAGTTCATGACCCTAGCTGAAAACTAGAGGCAAAATCACGGCAGACGTTTTGCTTGTACTATCTGTGAGAAAAATTTCCTGCTGTTATAGTACTATTCATGTGTGGGGATTGTTTTCTTTTTTTAATAGTGGGATCTATTTTTTAAAACCAGTGGCTTTTTGCAGCCAGCTGTGCAGTAACCAAGAAAAGCACCTTCTGCAATTCCTGGTTTGTGGAGTGAGTGCTTTCAGTCCCAGGGCAATAGGACAGGTTGAAGGTGGGGAGGAGGAGGATGAAAAATCCGCAGTTTCTCCTCTTTTTTCTGTCTTAGGTATTTTCCTTTGTTCAGTGCCTCTCAGCTCTCCCAGCTCGTTGCCTCGTTCCCATCAGCAGTGCCCAAACTGGTACTCCTCATATACAGAACATGAGGTGTGAGGTGGTCCGTGGGGTGCGCCAGGAGCTCCGGTGGAACCCGGAATTGACTTCTAACTATTGATCATTTCATTTCCTTTCTACATCAAACTTCGGTGCCCCTCCTTGTGCTTTGAGAGCACTGCTGTGGGCAGTGGTAAGGAGCTGATGTTTAAGGATGGCTGTGTTCCTCTGTGGTGGAGTTTTGGTGCTGATTCACACGTGTTCAGTAGAGCTACGTCACACAGGACGAGGTGCTGCTGTTTGCTTTGTGTCTGCAGGACGTGCATTGCAGTCATGCTTTCTCAGTGGTAGTACACGTAGTGGGATCCTGCAGCCTGTGTCTGCGAGGCAGCACGGCATGCAGCTGGCACGTCCTTGTTTTCATTGACCTGTCTTGTACAGAAGTTATATTAATCTTCCATGTGATAATCAAAATTCCCACTGCTCTTGGGCAGCTGCATCTGCCTTCTTATTCCAGCAGTGCTTCTTGTTCTGCGCTCTCAGTTGGTGAATGTGCTTTCAGTTTCGTTTTGTTGAAATTAGAGAAAGGAAAAAATGATCGAAAGCATTTACAATATGAGCGGTTAGTTTATTAGGTGAGCTGGGATTTTGAAGCTGTAGTCAGTGAACTGGAAGTGTGAGCATTACCTTTAAAGGGATAAAGAAGCAGTGTTGGAGTTTGGAGCCTTTCAGATGCTGTTCTGGAAAATAAGAGTTTTCAAAATGAGCAGTATTAGGAATAGATAATGTTTATTTAGATAATGCAAGTGCTTTGTAAAACGTTTTGATGAAGATCAGTTAGGGGACTCAGGGTTGTTGTTTGTTTCAGTAATAACTTGTCTTACTTGGTTTCCCTTGAAGCAGTAATGTTATGTTGTGCATAGCAAGAAATGAATAATGTTAAAGCTTTGTCCCAGTGCTTTACAGTGAGGTTCCAGTGTTCAGACTCATACCTCCAGGAGGTGAACACCGAGCTGCACCAAATGTGTGATCAGGCATTTCTTTAGATGATACTATTCAGACAGGATTTCTAGCCTACACTTGTGCTTGTAGGTAAAAATAATTGTACATCTTCACTTTAGTACTTTATTATTTGTTGTAGTCTTTATGCCCAAGCTGTCTGAATGTCTGTTAGGTTGGCTTCTCTGCTCTAAGTTTTTCTGCTGACATCATTTTCATGTTCGTTTTCTTTTGTGTGTGTGTGTGTGTGTGTGTGTAACTCAGTGTGCTCTGCTCTCCTTTCATTGATTTCTACTTTTAGTAATGTACTCTTTTTTTATTATTATTTCTTTCCAGTTTATGTTTTCTGAATAACTTTCAGTATTTCTAATACTTTGTATTAAAATGAATCAGGATCTGCTAATTTTGCAGAATGTCTTGGCTCCTGTCAAAGACAGCAGTAATTTTTTATTTCAGCATGACTGAATGTCCACTTCTGGAAACAGATAGATGTTTACTGTGTAAGTAGGGAAGATTTGAGGTATTTAATCAAAATCTGTCTACAAAAATATTCAGTACTGAGGACAGCTTATTCAATATTAACATAGTCTTGATAGAATAGATTGTGTGTTCTGTTTGAAAAAGATGCTCTGCTTTTATGATCCATAAACTTAATAATGTATTTAATTACAGGGAAAAGAAAATGAAAATTCAGGATATTAAGAACAATATTAAAGAAGCTATAGAGGTAAGCATACAAGCTGTTATTGTTAACTATTAAAAAAGTTAGCTGTTTAGACACACTTGGCAATATTTTTTCTTTCTCTGCAGACAATAGTGACAGCAATGGGCAACTTGGCACCCCCAGTTGAGCTAGCCAATCCAGAGAACCAGTTTCGAATCGACTACATCTTAAATTTAGCTAACCAGATAGACTTCGATTTCCCACCGGTGAGTAGATAATCCTCATTGGCTGCAGTCATGCTTCTGTGCAAATGATTATTTTTCACTGTGCTGTAGGAAATATTTACAAAAAAACATGAGCTGGTCTTTGGGAATTGCTTCTGTAGGTATTGTGAGTCAGTGCTAATTAAAGTATATAGCAGCATGGCTGGAGTATTCAGGTCTAATACTTCATGAACGCAGAGATCCTTGTCTCCTTTCTTATGCTCTATTGCAATCATCAGTTACAGTGAAGAAGAGCAGTGTAGGCAGTGATGCCTGGGTATTTGTCCTGCCCAAAAAGAGGGAAGATGTGCACAGCAGCCAGTTGATAATTAGCTGCCATTTAGTGATACTGTATTTCTCTCTTCTGGAAAAATAGTAGAGTTTTCTTGCTGATTCAGATGTTTTCTGACAGCTGTGTAAGCCAGACTTCCTGCAGAGGTTCCACACACTATGTCCTTCCCCAGCCCTTGCCAGTCCTGGTTAATGATTCTAAATCCGAGCAGCCCCAGAGTAAATGCAGAAAGTATAATTATTTGTTTGGCAATACAGCTTTGTGCATACTCGCTGTGATTAGCTTCTATTGTATCTATCTCAACCAGGCAAGCAGCAGCAGCAGGTGAAAATACAGATTACACTTACTGAACTCTTAAATACTGAGATACTGTTATGAGTTGCTGTGACATATCTTATACTTGCAGTAATAGAGGAATGTATCCTGTCTGCGTGATGTTCCAGTGCTGACTGTAGGAATCAGGATACATCGTAACCGTGATCCAGTTACACTGCAGTTTTGTTTCCAGCAGCAGTCTCAGATGCTCGAAAGGAAAGTGCAAGTGCAAACAGATGTGGGATAGTTTGCAGCACAGCAAGGTTTTGGTAACTGATTTATAAACAGTATTGAACAAGCTGGCCCGTGAAACCAGCGAGTTACCTTTTGCAACTGCTGCAGCTTCTGGGAACTTAGCTGCTTCAGTCTGCCTTTATTACAAGGAGAAAATCAACAACTAGGAACTTGCTTTGAGTACAAGGCAAAAATAATGTGTTATTAGCAAAGAGTGTTGCATTGTATTAGCAGTGAGCAGGCACGGAAATATTGATGGAGGGAGGAAAGTCCGTAGCACATAGAATGGAATATTAATCATTTTAGGGCCATTTTGTGCTTCTACCTTAAGAAATCTTAAATTAAGGCATTTTGAGATTTTATCTTGATAGCTATTTGATAGTTCTTGGTGTCCTTCATAAGAATATTTGGTCACTATTGAAGATCTCTCCTGCCAGTTGAACAAAGAATTTTGTACTTTAAGGATAGTGTTAGGATAATATTTGAGGGAAAGAACAGCAGCTCTGAACTCCACCCTGCACGCTTTTGGGTTGGCCAGGTGCCTGCAGCTTTCCTACTGCTCTCTGTCCCATGGTAGTTCAGTTTGTGATCTGTTACAGCGCTGTAACAAGTTCCCATGACCTACCTCTTACTGAAATACTTTTCTCCTCTTGTCACCTCTATCTCAGAGAGTTTTCTCTTCAGTTCAGTTGGAATACAGTGATTATTTTTTTCTTTTCCCTGTAAGGGCCAGATGTTTAGCAGTAAGGGAGCAAACCAGGCATGTATGTGTTGGATGAGTGTGTTAATGTAATTCATATCAAATACACACTGAAGACAAATGAAGAGTTCTGACATGATTTCCTATTCAGTTTCAGTCTCAATCAGAATACGTTTTCAATTCAGTGTTGGCTGAGGCTATTTCCATATAACAAAAGTATTTTTAATGTATTTCTTCAAAGGAAAACCAAAACAAACAAATTTTCTTTCATAATGTTTTAGGGATGTGAAGTAATTCCTAGATTCAGCTAGGGAATTCTCTTTTTACTCTGAGTGCTGTATTTACTTTAAAAATAAATATTCAAAATATTTTATTTCCAGTAACCTACAGAGTAGCAAGCCCTTCTGAACCAAGTGAAGGCCTCCTTGTAGGTAGTACTTACTAGCAGGGAAGTGTATGTCGACAGCCTGGCTGTATCTGTTTATAGAATCAGGCTAATTTACACTAAGTAATAAAAGGCTGAGGTTCTTGTGAAACAAAGTTGTTGTTTTCTTTTAGCAACTGCAATGATCAGTACTGTTGCACTTGTCTGTTCTTTTACGTTTGCAATGCATTCTGTGACCCTTGGATAGGAGAGACAACAAAGTGGACTGAGGTTCGGAACGTAAGTCATTGGCTTCTGTGACTAGATGATGTCTGGTGCTTTTATGTGCTGTGTTGCTGTGTAAAGTAGTAGATATACACTTAGCAGGTCTATAAATAATTGCAAGTCCAGCGAGGAGTCTTTGGAAGTGTGTTGGATGACGTGCAGCTTGAGGAGTAACTGTGCTCCAGTAAAACTAGGTTTTCTTTCACTGAGCAAAGGTATTGTGTTAAATTTTTAAGCCCTGAGTCTGCAGAAGTTCAGGCATGTGCTTAACTTTGACTAATGGCTAGTTCTGTAGACTTCATGAAGTCATGATTTCATATGTAACTGTTCGTTGGGTTGAGGTTTTAAACATCAGCCACTGATTTAGAAGTAATGTTGGCTCCTGTCTTTGGTGATTATATATGTTTGTATATATCTGATTTCTGAGATTGTCAGAATGTAGGTTGTTGTCCTTTGATGCAAGAAAAACAGAACTTGCATTTCAGTTATGTATTTTAAGTCAGGTTAAGATCTAGAATTTCCCTAGATGCCAACTCTGAATGCATAGTATCAGACATACATAATCCCTGGGTACCTCTATAAAAATAATACTGACTTTGCTATAGATTAATTAAAAACACTTTGAAAGAGATATCATTTTCTGTAAGTTTATGTTAGTTACATGGTATTGATTGTGTGATCTCTCCTCCAGTACTGCCTGATAGGAGAGTTTATAAACTGGCAGCTAAAACCTTTCCTATATAGCATACTAATGCAGGGGAAGGGAGGGGGGTTTTTGAGCAAGGTTTAGCAGTACATAATGCTGAGTGTTCTGAGTTTTAAACTTCTTTTCATCTTCCATTTTCTTGGGGAATCATATTTCAGCTGTTAGGAAGTCATAACTTTCAGTGTAATGTTTGACACTGATCTTCTCTGCTGCAGGAGGAACATGATGATAGGGAGAAAGGATGCTCATGTACAGCAGAGATATTGTTTGGAGGCCATGAGTACCTAAGATACAAAGCCTTTTTTATTCCATTTTAAAAACCCACTCATCTTTTTCTAAACATTAATGTAGC
This sequence comes from Cyrtonyx montezumae, assembly GCF_038088225.1. Taxonomy (NCBI): domain Eukaryota; kingdom Metazoa; phylum Chordata; class Aves; order Galliformes; family Odontophoridae; genus Cyrtonyx; species Cyrtonyx montezumae. The sequence continues at coordinate 11,286,637 of NW_027072100.1, read as the reverse complement.
GAGCTCTCCAGCAAGCAGCACACTGAATCAGAATCATAGTTCAGTATTTGGTAGTTTCTTCCCAAACCAGAGAAGGTCGTCTTTAAAACGTGAGGCCTCATCCATCCTACATGCCTGAAGCAGTAGCTTACATGAAGCAGGTTATAAACACAGGTGGGACTAGAGTTAAAGTTTCCTGGTAGGAAGGTTCGGTGCAGTGTGGAAGATGGAAGAAAGGAAAAACGTGGTTGCTTTGGAGTGTGATGGTAGTGTTAGAGGTCTGGCTCTAGGACTGAAAGAAAAACTTTTGTAGTCTGATTCTCTTCATCTGTGGCTCCATCTGTTTGCTTTGCAGTTTTTGACTCACAGAAAATATTTGTCATTTGTGTAGCATTGAATTAAAAAACACAACTCAGAAATAATGTTGGTGCAGTTAAGTGCTAGGCTAAACATTTCCTTTACAACTGAAACATTCGTGTGCTGGAGACAATAATTCATCACACTTGGTATTAAGCAATTAAATTTCTTGAACACAAATAGTGCATATGGGGAAGGGAAAGGAGGAGCACTGGAAGGAATTCTGTCCACATAATCATGCTGGTGATTTAAAATATTGCAGTATTTAATAAATCAGATTTGTAGTTCCTTTTGAATACCTTCTGTGCTGCATCAGTGCACTGTGTGCACCACTGGCAGGAACGTAGAAGCAGATGTTCTGTGAGCTCTTGTAGCTGTGGATCCAGTCTGTCTTGTCTTCTGTATGTTTTCAGCAGTTTCTGAAGTGTAGATTATGTGAAGCTCGGCTTGGTGACTGATCTGGTAAAATCCAGAAACCCTTTTTGCTCTAGGGAGATTAGCAAATCCATTGTAAGAAAATGCAGTGCTAATCAGGTCCGTGTAATCTATTGTTAGTATGAGTAGCACTGATAAATATTGTATATAGTGTTCTATTGGCATCACTGGGAAGTGTATCCCTGCTAAAATGCCAGGACCTGGAAGGACTAATTGCCAAAAACTAATTGCCATGTTGGGTTGAATGAGCACTGACAACAGGAGAGGGATCATGCTTTCCACGGAGAGGTACTGAAAGCAGGACTCTTCTTCTGAAATGCTACACTGCCAATTTTGTAGTGGAAGATTATCTTTTTAAGGAGGACCATCATCACTGCCTTTATTAAAGCTGAATTTTTTTTATCATGTGATTAAGCTGTCACTGGCCAGCATAATTAGTTTAAGCAAGGAAAAAGGAAGTTAAACTGAAAAAAAAACCCTCCCAAGTTAATCAAACTAACTCAGCTGAGATAGCAGAAGGATTTAATTCTAATCACTGGGCTGACTGTAACTGTGCATTAGTTAAAGCCTTGGGAGTGAGGCAGAAATCTTTCCGTATTGATGTATTGCTGTGAATCTGAATGCCCACACGTGGTGACTGCTCCTGGGCTTGTGTTTTAAGACTATGCCATGAAAAGTAATATTTTAAAAACAAAATTTGCAGATGGCTTAGAAATTATGAAATGAACTTTGCTATCTAATGAAGACTGTCTGATGGAGCAAGTAGAAAAGTTGGTTTGCTTGGGCAATAAATTTGAAGTCCTTCCCAAATTTATGCTAATGCTGCTTTTCTAGCTATCTCACACTAGGAAGGATTGAATTTTGGCCTTTCATTTTCCATGTGTGCAGAGTAATGCTTGGTGTTTAAGAATAGAGACTGTACAAAGCAATATGTCAGGCATTTTTTACAGCTATTCTATTTGTTTCAACAGAAAGTAAAAACAGAAGATGGTCACCACTCTGGTGTATGCTTCTCTAGGTCTAGGGAGATGGATCTGGAGAAGAGATGGGATAGTTTTCAGGGTGTTGGTGAAATTGTCTGCGGGTTTTTTGGTCCCTGTTTATTTTTTATTACACTACTGGATTGTAGTTATTTTGGATCTCCCACTGCCAGTGCTACTGAATGGTTTTATTATGGTTTCTGAGTGGTGTCTTTGAGGCCTGGTGTTACCACATGCCGACCTCGGCCTCAAAGCCACCCTCACATCCCTGCCGCACTGCCGTGTGCCACTCTCCCTTACACCAGAAAAACCTCCTTGGGTCTCCAAGTAAATCAGAGCATTGAACCACTCCAGGTTAAAAATAACCCAAGCAACCCTTACCCCTTCTCTCATCTATTCTGGGGAGGTTATTTTTACCTGGAATCAGTTTTAGAGGGCTGCTTTACTCCCGCGTGCTGTTACAAATGGTGTAATACGTTAACATGCAGTCATGACAGAGGCAAAGGTGGAAACATTAATGGCAGAGTCTTCAAAAAAAATATGAGAGAATACAGTCTCAGGAAGGGAAGATGTGAATTGGGTTCTGTACACAGCTGAAAGTGTTTCTTAATTGTGGAGGCAGAATTACCTGTAGTTAATCAGCGTGATCCGTATCATGATAGATATATCATTATTCATATCTAAATACATGATGGAAAAGGGAGAGAGCTTTTCTGGTTTGACAGCATCACTTTCTGTATGAGGTAGTGACAAAAACATTCCCTTTAATGGGAGGTGCAGGTGTGGAAGCAGGCAAAGCACTTTCTCCAGTGGTAGCCATGCCATGCTAGGAAAGTGAGGATGGAGCCTGTTGGCCTTGGGTGTCTGCATAGCATTCTGTGCAATTCCAGGAGCTACCAGCAAGAAAGCAGCCAGACTTGTCTTATGATTTTAAGCAAGTCACCTCACTGTCTTGTGTGCTTTTTTGAGTGAGTGCCTTGTATGTCTTTTCATTTACAAAATACTGACAATTCATCCTGGACATAAATTTAAGCATCCTGAGTTGAAAAACTGTTAGGAAAGGTGGATATGTAAATATGTATTGTTAACAAAAAGGAATGGGGAGTATTAGAAGCAGTGTCAGCAAAGTGATATGATAGTAGATCCTCAGAAGTATTATTTACTTGCTCTTTTGTAGATCTATCTACACAGAGCAGCTGCTCCTTAATGGACTTTTGGATAATCCAGTTGAGTTTACCCACTCAGAGCTGAACAAGACATAAAGCTAGTTTTCCTCTAGTGTTGCAGCAGAAATAATTTCTTTAACACAAATCAATCAGAGTTCTTTTGAGGTTATGTTTATTTATCAGTTTAGGGACTCTGAAACTGACACAGCCTCTTGAATTCAGCTTCTGTTTCCAGCTAAAACAAAACTCATGGCCAAAACCAAAATCTAGCAGTAAGAAAGTGATTCTTAATAGCTAGTCATGAAATAAAGTAAAAATCAAGCATTGGTAAGTTGTAAAATTGCTTACTTTCATAATAATATCTTTTTCACATCAGCATAGGTAGCACATGAAAACCAGGAAATCAGCATGTTTAATTGATGCCACCTAATGAGCACAAAGCTTTAAGAAATGATAATTGAAATACTATACAGAGTAGCATTGGTTCAGATGATGTAAGTCAGCAATGCATAGTCTTCACTTTAATGTCAAATGTGGTTTAACTTGCTCTCTGGTAGTGAAGGTAGCTGAGTTTTGTTCATTGGTCTGGTACTTTGACTTTAAATAAAGCCTAAATTATGAGTACCTCTGTTTTGAAGGAAAGAAGTCTCCCTTCTGGCTTCTATGAACAGAAATGAGATGAAATGGAAGGGTAAAGCAGCTTTAATAATTAACTTCGTTTTCTATAGGGTGGTTGGTCTCTTGATTTGTTTGCTGCAGTTCTTCTAGCTACGTCTTTTTCAGTTCTTAAATGTGTCAGCATCTGCAGAAACAACTGTCTCCTCCTCTCAGTAATCCAAACTTTATTAACTTTAACAGTGATTTCTAACTGGTGAAAATGGGGATGCTGTTGGTTTTTGTGCTTCAGTTTGTGTCACAAACCAAAACACGTTTTGATTATGAGGTGAAGTTGGACTGGGAAATTAAAGGAGCGTCCTTTGGATTCTGCTGTGTTTGGACTGAGGTTTCATGTAGCTTAATTGAAATCCAGCAAGTGTTTCCTCGGATTGGAGAATCTACAATCCAGGACTTCCAGATGGTATTATTTGCAGATCTTTTCTGTAGTGTAGTCACTTTTATTGTATAGAAAATAAAAATAACAAAAACACTTTTACTTTATTATTAATTTGATTAGCATTCAAAATAAATGCTAATGGTTTCTTCTGCATTTGTATTTTTATTGAGTCAATTCCCACCATACTGTATTTGTAGGTTCATAAGTTCACATTCAGAAATTCATTTGGAGAAATGATGACTTAATTTCTCTTGATACATCTTTGTTTTCTTCAGAGCAGTCTTGAAGAACAAGAACATATTAATTCAATTTATGCTGAAACAGAAGAGCTGTCAGCTGAATTAAACAGGAAATAGGCATAAATTTAATATAGAAATTCTTAAGCATTTTCTGGTTTTAATCACAGTAAGACACTATTACAGAATATTGGTGTAAGCATAGACGAAGTAGATTTTCACCTGTGAGGCTGCTTGGCACTGCTGTGGCTTGACAGTTATTTCTGAAAGGGTCTGTATTAAGACTGGGCAATACAGCCAGTGCATACATTGCCCTGTGGACATGGTTTTGGTCATACAACAGAACTGCAGTGGAGTCTTCAGTGGAGTCCCACCTTCCAGCAAAAAAGCAGGTTGTTGGGGTTTTTGGCTTGCCTTCGGGAGCCTCCAGGCTCTCAGAAGCCTTTCAGGTTTTCTTTTCTTCCTTTTCGTTATGGAAGGACCAGTAAAAGCCTCTCAAACTGAGAGTAACGCTAGCTTTTCTTTTTCTTTCTTGTGATGTAAATGTTTTGTTTATTTCTGTCTTCTCATAGATGTTTTCTTGCGTTCAGGAAAATGAAATTAATTTCATTTTGCCTGTAATATGAGATGATGGGTTGGAATTCAGGTTGGATGTAAGGAAAAGCTTCCTTCTTCCAGTGCTAGGACACTGTCATGGGCTGCTCGGGGAGGTGCTGGAGGCACTGTCCTGGAGGTATTTGAGAAACATGCAGATCTGGTACTTGGACACGTGGCTTAGTGGATAATATTGGTTGTAGGTGGATGGTTAGAGTAGGTGTTCTTAGAGGTCTTTTCCAACCTTAATGATTCTATAATTCTATGAAGCATATAAATGACATTTAAAATAGCTTCTGGACAAAAATAGTAATCCCCTTTAAGCAGGTTGCTGAACTGTCGTACAGTGTAACACTCCTGGAATGTCAGGGTTGTTCAAATGATTTCAGTAGTACTGTCAGCACCCTTCTGGAAAAATGCTCAATTCTGGGTACTGAAAAAAAACTGCAGTACTTACAGAAGAAACTGCACATTGTGGTAATGCTCACACATACTGAATGACTGTTGTCTTCGACACAAGTGAAAGCATGAACTTTTACACACTTCATGTGTTTGTTTTGCTTGTTTCCTTGCATGTGAATGTATGGTAGGAGCTAACAACTTTAAGATGTGCTTCTGTTATCCCAGGATATGTCTTCAGTGTTCCCATAGCCAGTATTTGGAGTCTGTGATACTTTCACCAGCGCAGATGCTGATTCTCCATGAAGGTTGTATGATAATTAGTGATTTTTTCTTGGGTTTTGTCTTAGTTTGGAATAGGAAGGAACTATCTTATCTTCTACCTTTTTCTGTTGTTGAAAGTTTCTGGCAAAGATAGACTTCTTGTTTCCAACCTGGAGTGTGTTGCATTGTGGTCCCATGTTCACCTCATTGTGTGAAGTGGCCTTGGTTGTCAGCAGTTGCACGAGGTATTAAGGCTGTTTGGTTCAACTGTTCGTTTTAAGTTTACTGTATATTCATTACACAAAAAGCAACTAAATGACGTGGTATAGAAGACATTTCTCAAATCCTAATTTAAGGCTCAAAGGAGATGTCTTAGAATTTTTTTAAGCCTTCCTTCCTAGCCAGCAATCTGCAAAAGCAGCTTCTGGTTGCAAGGCCTCTGTCACAGCTCTCTGCTGCCCCAAGAGAGAGCTGAGATGGTACAGAAGGCTTTCATGCTATCAGTAGGTTTAATTCATTAATGAATTGCTTTGTTTCCGCATGGAAGTTTAAAATTACAGAGAAGTCTTGACAAAATGGGGAGTTCATATCTGTTGAGCTTCCATCTCAGTGCTTTTACCAGGAGTTCTTCCTCTCTAACAAGAGTCGATGCATTTTAAATAGGAGATTTATGAAGGAATTACATATCGTAGTGGTGTTCGTGTGTCATCAGATTACACTTCTGGTGCAAGTGAAAATAAAAGGGAGAGAATGTGGTGATGCACTGTTGAGTCCTTTTAACCAAAGGCACTCTGGTATAGAATGGGCATACAATTTTGTGTTGCCACATTTCCCAAACAGCCTGGCCTTTGAAACCTTTGAACTTGAGAGAAATTTCTTAAATAAAATTCTCTTCACGTGTTTCATTTTTAGCGACATCCCAGGTCTGGTGGTGCTACAAGGAACGTGAAAATTACTTAAGCAAAAACTCCAAGCTTGTCAGCCTTATTCTTCTTTCTAAACATGGAGAACTATTGGTAATAGGACTGAGTCCTTGTGAAAATATTTGTGACTCAGTTGTGGGAAGTGCTGAGTATTCTGGCCTCTCCCAAAGAGTTCTGTATGCAGCTCTGGACATGTGCCAGTAACCGGAGAGTATCTTCGACTGTTTGTAGGTATGCATTTCCTTTGTGATATCATTGGCATATTTTTCCTAAAATAGCAGGCAGTAATTAACACTTGTTCACACCATCAGGAATGCAGATGTTTCCCTGTTCAAGTGGCTTATTAAACTGTCCACTTCGACACATTTTTAACACACTGTAGAATCCGTGCCCAAAGGCAGGGAGAATGGCTGGACGCCGTTGGCTTCCTTGGCTGAGTGGCCTTACAGTCCATCGTAACTGCTTGTTTTCAGATATGAACAATGAAAAACAAATCAATTTGTTATGTATTTATCTATCCTGGAAGGAGAAAATCAACATATTCAGTCTGCAGTGGAATGCAGCACGCTGCCATGCTGTCCTGTGACCTTGTGTTGCTCTAATAGAGTTCATTAGGGAATGCAGAACTGCCCAACTGTCTTGAAAGTAAAGCAAACCTTGTCCAAGATACAGTTTTACATGTAGAAACTGATTTAGTTTGACTTTTTATCGTTAGGTTTAAAGTGGATGACATATTTAAAACTCTTATTATGAAATGAGTAACTTCATGGGACACTGAACTTTGCCCGGGAACTGAATCCCAGTTTTAACCACAACATTGTGTAATGGTCACACACACCTTGTAGTTGGCAGGGTTTTTTTAATGGCATTGACTTTTACTGAAGTCAGTAAATAAGCTATTCTGCTGACAGATCCACCCTGTATTTTACAAAGAAAAGGTAGCATTGCATATCCATGCTAAGGTTCCTGTGGACGTGGTGTCACAGTTGTAATTACTGTGCCAATGCTTTTCCCTGCCAACATCCTAATGCCTATAAAACATTGCTTCATAAACATTTTTTAAAAGTCTCTTGAGTATTTATATATTTGGAGGGAACAAAACCATGCAGGCAGTATGTCCAATTTTCCTTTTTCATTTTCTGCTAATATTTTATCCTTTTACAATATCTCTCAAAAACGAAGCTTGGTTCCTTCTTTTTTCCCAGGCCTGGAGTTTATCTCTTGAGGATTATTTTTATTAACAGCCCAAAATGCTTACAATATTCGAGTTCTTTAATGCTTTCTCTGGTTGACTTTTAAAAACCCACTTGTTACCTGCTGCCATTTATTCAGTTTGTTGAAGTTTTCTAACACGAGTAGGATTTTAACTGTGCATCGCCCTTTCTCTTTTCCAGGATTGTGTTAATATGATCGTTCTGGAGCAAAGCACTGTTTTCCAGGCATGTTTTACGTGACAATTTCCACTAATTTTTTCCCTCCAGAGGTCTGATTGCATTCCTGTAAATGAATGTGGGCAGTTCACAAATGTTACCTTTTGATTTGCTGTGTAGGGAAACTTTCAGAGGGTGGAGAAGGTGTCATCTATTAAACAAAACATTGACACTTAAACACATTTGTTTTTACACAACACCACAAAGCTTCAGCAGTTGTATTTAAGCTGTGGCTTAAATAGAAGAACAAGGTTCCTACCATCAGCAAATCATCATCCTTCACACTGCAGTTACGTAAGACCAGGGGAGGTTTCCCAGGCTGTTCTTTGTACCTGGTAGTTAGGGCTTATGCCCAGAATTCAAACTACTCCCCACTTTGAACACATTCAATTACGAGCCTTACTTGTTCCCTTCAGATTTGTGTTAGCAGAACTTTCCCCAAGTGCTGTAAACAGGGATTTTTCCCTCCTTAGGCTGATGATAGCACTGTCAGGACTGTAAAGTTTTCACAAGAATTCACTTCTCACTTTGGTTGGCGATGCTGTGCTGCCTGCCATTGGTGGTGTTGACTCTTGTTGCTTTACACAGCTTCAGCTATAGTTTAAACAGGATCTTGGGTGTGTATTATGTAACTGCAACGTTTTTAAAATGGCAAATGACATAACTTGAATGGCTTTTTTTTTCTGTTTGTTTAAATACATATAGGGTTAAGAATGGATAATAGGACCGTACTTATCAAATACTGTGGACTGTTTTCAACCCAGTGTTTAAATTCTGTTTATTGTGGAATATCATCTCAAACCAAAATGTTATTTAGTATTACTTGTTTATTTTAGCTGTTTTATTAGGAGTTCCATTATTAGTGCAAAAGAAACCTGTGTTGATGCTGCTGTAGAGTCTGTATTAGGACGTGCCAGCAAATGAATCAGTGTTGTGGAAACAAGCAGCAGACATGTAAGGGCTAGTTTTCTGGCTGTTTCTTTTCAGGAAATTTGCTTGCTACTTTTGGTTAATCTGTTTCCTAACTCATTATTTTTAGAGAACTCCTACAAATTAGACCTCTTTAACTCAAAAAAACCCAAAACGTTGTTTCTGACTTGATTTTTCTGGTGGCCTCCGAAGCCCTTTTTCCACCTAAATACATAACAAATCTTGTGGTTTTGCTCATCTTCCCTGAGAGTACCCCTAGGCAACATTCCATGACTCAGATGGGATGCTGAGGGTTTCTTGTGTTATTTTTTTTCTTAAATATTATTTCAGAATTGTGGTTAGTGTAGGTGTACTTTTTTTTTTTTTGAGGGCTAGAGAAGGGGGGCAGGGAATCTGGTTTGGGATTTTTTGTTTGGTTGTGGGTTTTTTTGTTTTTTATTTTTGTTTTTTGTGACCAGTTAGCATGTCTTAATTCCAAAATCACTCATTCTAGTGTAACTAGTATAACTAGTATAAAGCAAGAACTCTTACATAACAAGTACAAAGTTTTGAACTCTATGTCTGGTTCCAGCTTTTCATTGGTGAGTACTGTTCTTGTCTGCAGATGTGTAAGTTGGGTCAGCAGCAGTCCCTGATTACGTGAAGATATTTTTGGTGTGGCCTAAAGACAAAAGGTTGCTTAACGAGGCATCTCGTATTTGCTTGTCACAAGTCATGTAGTTCAGTTAGAAAATAAATAAATAAGTACTGCTTCTTGGTGTGATCTGTTGCTGTTACTTTCTGTAGATCTTGATTTTGAAATGACAATAACAAGTTCAAAGATTGTGGTCTTGAATTCTTTTCCCAGCCCACGTGGACAGTTAGCAGCCACATTCAGAGGACTGCCTGAGGACTGCTGGATGTAGCTCAGATTAGCAGGGCACACAGAAAGACAGTACTGAGAATTTTATTAGTGGTAGGGTTTAACGAGGCAGAAACACTGATTGCTGTAATCCATTTTCTTCTTGGAAGTTCCAAACTGTCCTCACAGCACAGAGAGGACCATGCAGAACTATATAACAGTTCTGTTAACCTAAATCCCAGACTTCTTATTTTCAGTGTGTTTATGGTAGGACCAGGAACTGGATTTACTTTTCATCCCACTTAAGAGTCTGATTGCAGAAACTACTCCAAATATTTTTTTCCACAAGTTATGGTAGAGTAGATAAGCTGTTCGGAATAATTGCTTTTTTTTTAGTTCTCTACTGGAATATCATAACTGTAGTAAAAGCCAGAAGAGATAAGGACTTCTGAGCTTCATTTTTGTGGCAGTTCAAAGGCTGAGTATCCTACAGGTCGCTGGGTCATTATAGCTGTGTGATTGTCAGATGTTGCAGCTCTCCAATATAAGATCTGAATATTTTTGTGTTGCGTTCTTGCCTGTTTTGTGATGTCAGCCTAAGCAGTTAGTAATGCTCAGAGTGGCTGCTGGTCTTGGCCACTGATAAAGAACGTGCAAGAATAAGCCTGGAATACAGATGATTCTGGGCTCACTTGGTTTAAGTACATGAGACTCCAGCCAATTCTGTCTCCCTTACTTTCTCTTCCTACTGATTTTTGCTTAGGAAAGGTATTTTCCTCGTTACACTGTGATGCAGTCAAAAATCGAGTCCTCCCAACTACCAAAAAGTAGGAAACTTTCAAAGCATCCAGTAAACAGATTTTAGCCGTGGGGAAGAGAGAACTGAGGGCAGGAATTAATATTTCAATTTCTCTTTTAGTTCCTTTAAGAGCAGATATTTTTACAATCTCTCAGTACTTGATGTCAAGTAAAAATATACGCACATATGAAAGAAATTGAGCTGATCTTTTTGTTCTTGAGCAGTTCACAAAAGCATGGAACAAATTTAATGAATATATTATATATATATATTTAATAAATATATATGAAGCTTCTACTGCCTTTTAAAGAAATGGAGAAAAAATCTACCGTGGAAATTTTTTTTTTAATGAATAGTGTGCACTTGCATTGTTTGTATGCATTCATTATCAAAGAAAGTAAGGTTGAATTTGTAATTTGTTTGTAATTTTTAAGTTCGTAGTTTTTAAGGTTAACACCATTGAAATATGAGCTTTGTATTGATGTATTTTTTTCCCTGTAGTTTTTCTGCTACTGTGCTGTGAAAGAGCAAATGTTTGGATAGAGGCAGTGCCACTTGAGTGTCTGTGTAGTCCCCAGAGAACCCCCACTAACTTGTAAAATGGAAACCTAATGATCATTTTCTACATTTATGTAAGAATTACGGAGACATAGTGTTTCACTGCAGAAAAAAAGCAGCCTTGACAGCCAAAGAAGCATAATATCCAGTGGAGTCAGGAGCTAAAGAGCAGCTGTTACCAAATGATATTGATCACTAAAAATGCCAACAGAGTTGTCATTAATAAAAAGACTTCCAAGACTTCACAGTACGGTTGGACTTAGTCAGAACAATTGATGCAGTTTTTTAAGTGTAAGAAGCTAAGAAAGCCAATGGAACTTGCAGTCATCTTCTGTAAGATGTTTAATGCTTTTTTTTCTGTGCCTGAAAATGCTACCATTTCCCATTTCTGCAGTGGTAAAGATATGTTCCCATTGCTGATTCTCCTCATGTATAATCCATTTTTTTTCCTGATAATATTTTTTTCTCCTTCAGGAGTTTTATGAACACACAAAAACACTTTGGCAAGATGACGGTGTGAAAGCCTGCTATGAGAGATCTAATGAATATCAGCTGATTGATTGTGCACAGTAGTAAGTATTGTTCTGTTCTGCTGTATACTGACTGTGAGGTGCAGTGTATTCCTTTGGAGTTCTTTGGATTGTCCTGATGCTTACTCTTCCGTACGCTGGAAAATGGATTGAGTGTTCTGGAGTGAATTCCTGCTCGTCAGCCGTTCAGAGAACTAGCTAGCTGGTGTTCAGTTCATCATATACATCGTATTCATCATATCAGTATCTACGTTGAAGACCTTGCCAGTACTTTGATGTAGGCTGACACCAAATTTCCCTTTCACACCACATGACAGTCAACTTCAGGCCCTGCTGCAGATTTTAATAAGTTGGAAAGTACAAGGTAGCTTTTGCTTTCGATGCAGCTTCTTTATCTGAAAACAAAAATGGCTGCGACATTCATAGGCAGCAGCCTGAGATCAGTCACCAGGACTTCTGCTTGTGTACCTTGGTGCACATATCAGAGAAAGATTTATTCCTTTCAGTAATTTCCACCGCTGTGGTAATTAATATTGTCCCTAGAGAGCCAGCTACATGTTTGCAGTTACTTATTCCGTAGAGCAGTGCATTATGGTTCAGACTTTTTTTTGTTCAGTTGCAATATGATTGTGATAGTTGTGACAATTCCTGATATTTTTATCATGTAACTCCAGAATTGAAGGACTGAAATTTAGAAAATCAATGGTTAAGACTGCTCTTTATTAGCTTACACCCTCTTTATTTATTTTGGAGATCTTGAAATAAGTTGTAATGCTCAAGGAAATAGAAGCTTCCTCATTTCACATGATGAAGGAGGACTGTGGTTTGTCTGCTACCAAGTCTTGTAAGGAGCATTTGATGAAATAAAATTTGTAAGGTTTTTTTTTTGTTGTTTGGGTAGGTAGACTTAGAGGTAAGTCAACAATTAGCTCTGTTTGAAGAGACCAGGGAGATAATTTTTCTATGACTTGCTCAGCTCCAGGTCTTTCAAAGGCCCTTTGAAGTTTTGCCATTGTTTCTAGTGTGAATTTGTTTGATGTGTAGCGATGTCTTTTCCATTAGGTGACTAATGTTTGATCATTTGGCATGGGTCTCTTTGCAAGTTCACTTGCTACTAAATGAAAAAATACTAGAAGTTCTTTGTTTTCTGTCAGCTATCCACTAAATTTTGTCTTCATAGTGTGAAGCTGACAAATTGGAAACAAATTGTTGTGATGCTGTTAGTGTTTGGTTATCTCTTAGTGTTCCTGGCTAGCTTTTTTTTCACAGTCATTGTCTGGCACTGGAAGAGATGAGCATTGCTAAGCACCAAGGTTTTGTTGTGTCACTTTATTTTTAGAAGATCAAATTTTGGTTTTCCCTGAATGTTCCAAAGAAAGCTGAAATCACTGCCATTCTAGATTGCTGGACACTGACTTTTTCATGGGTCGGTGAGAGGAGTGGCCCTTAGGATGGTTTTACCATCCTGCTCCATCTAGTGGAACATCGGATGTTACATCACTGTCTATGGAACCAAAATTAAATGTTGTGCATTGCTGACAAGTTACTTTTTTTTCTAAGATGCCATTGCTGTCTTCTCCTAAATATGCACCATGATTCTATTATTTATTCAGTTTGTGTAAACTGTAAACTATGCGCTGCTTCCTTGGAAGGAAGCAGAAGGACCTTTCTCGTTGTTTTTATTGGTAGCTCTTGCCCTTTCTGGCATTTTCGATCTTGCACTGGTGTTGTTCTTAATTTGCATGTTCTGTTATGAAGAGTTTTATAATGGCATAATGTTTGCTTGGAGGTGAAATGCTTTGAAATTCTGTGCTTGTTTTTGTCATATTAAATTTTCAAGAGACCTGACGAAAATTGCTTCCAGTAAAGTCTGCCGTGATTGATACTTTGAAATGAACCTGGTGAGCACGTTCTTAAAGAAGATGCTGCAGAGGCAAAATATGAAGTGTTGCTGAGGTTTATCGAGTGCAGGCTTTTAATTTGAATGTGCAAACTGCCATCATTAGAGCTAATGGGAGTTAAGACAGAAAGTGGAGCAAGCACTGGAGTGTTAAAATTTGTCAGCTCTTCCAGAGTTCTTTGTCCTCAGCTTTTTCCACTCTTGAAGGTGCCTGCTTAAAACAAGCATGCTTAAAATGAAGAACAGTTGTGTTTTATCGCTTTTGAAGTCAATCAGCTTCCAAAAAAAATCCTTTCTTGCTCTTAAGAATTGATTCAGTAATGAAATGTTAAAGGATTCTTAGTCTGGAGAACTGCTTTAAAATTCTAAACAATATTTCTTTTTATTGCTCTTTGTAATTTTATCTATTTATTTTGTTTAATTGATTTTGAAGTGTCATTTCTTAGTGCAAAGCTTGTCTTGTTGTGGAGTCATTTAACACAGGGAACAAGTTGGTTAAGTCAGGAATTCTCCTAGATGAAAGCAAGGAAAAGATGTCACTTCTGGCTGCTTGTCCTTGAGCAGAGAAGTGGGAACGAAGATAATTCCCAACATAATGTGTTCTATCTCCATAACACTGATGTAGTTACTAAGAGTCTAGCAGTGGTATTTTTCACCTGTTCCTGAGTAGTAACTACAATTCTTCGTGATGCCTTGCTACAACTTTTCAGTGTTCCCACACCAGAAGTCAGCAGTAGCATTGTCTGTGCCCTCTGTTACCCCCTCAGGGTCCTACTTGAAGTGGCTCACACCAAAGGCTGTTGGACAGCCACAGGTACCAGCCTGGCTTCTTGATTGCAGCTGTGAGCATCACGAGTGTAAAGCTGGGAGGTCTGAGCAGTAGCCCCATCTGTTGGAGAGCCCTTCTGGTATCCCACCTGTTATCCTCAAGCTTACTGGCTTAATAAAAATGTGACTCCTGAAGAACTTTGTTTGATTTGAAGAGCTATGCCTGCTCGTTGTGAGCTTTACTGTACTTCCTGCCTGGACATACTGTACAGTCTTGAGAGAAAGGAAAGGAGGCCATTTCCCTTTTTGTAGCTCAACTTATTAAGTAATTAGTTTCAATTCTGCTTCTAGAGCAGCATGGTCTGGGAGGCTGTCACCAGCTTCTGTCTGTGGGGAATACACATTAACTGTGAGGAGAGAGCAGCATTTAAGAGGAGACGAGAACAAATGCTTTTACTGAAGCTTATGTGTGATACTCTTCTTGACTAATAATAAGCAGAAGAGCACAGTGTCTAGAATGCAGAAAACCCCAAATGGTAACAAGTAATGTACCGTCCTTCATATTTCTTTCCTGCAGGTGCAGGATGATTTCACTTTATACAGAATACATTATTTAATATTAAGAATCTAGGAGTCATTTCCACTGTAATGTGCCAAAACCTGCATGTCAGATCTATGCCTTCTGTCGAGTATAAACAAACATGATCTCTTTGAAGTGCTGTCATGGTTAATATTTCAACCTTAGGTTTCATTTGGGGATCTTTGTTCTTAAAGCCTCACAAATACTCTGCAGAAGCTACAGTTGGAGTAAGCAGGATCTCTTCCATACCAATGGGCTGCTGGTGATGCGGAGGCTTGAAGGATGCCAGCATGGTCCTATAGGGTCTGGTACAACATCTGTGGATGTCCTGAAGAAGATGGCTTTGATGTCAGTGGCTTTTTGATTAGTGTTGTTTGTAGCGAATCACAAGCAAAGCTTGCATACATAAGCCTCCTAGGGCTCTTCTCTAGTCTTGCCCACAAATTAGTCTGTACCCACAAATACTTGAATTTTTGACCTATTGAGCCTTGGCTCAGCTTGGTTCATGGGCCACCGGTTTGATCTTTTTGCTTCATTTTACACTGCTTTCTCTTCGTATCTCCCGGCTGACGCTTCCTGGTTTTGGCTGGAGTGGAAAAGGAAATAATGTGAGAGACAGCATTTGCAACCCATTTCACACCCTGCACTATCAGGAAGGGCTGGAAGTAGCAGTTGGGAGCCTATTCTCACGCTATTTCCTGCTGGAAAGCCTCGCCGTGCTTTCTCCTGCTGTCTGCCATTTCATGGACGGAGGAGACGCGGGCAGGCTGCTGGTGGAGGTGCAGTGAGCTGCGTTTCTTGAACTTCAGCACCAGCAGAGCCACTCTGATAGCTTGACACTGTGCCAGGCTGCTCCAGAAGGGCTTTATGAGAAGTATTTTTTAAGATGTTTGTTTTTAAAATACTTATCAAAGAAAGGGGGAGAGTGCAGCTATTAGCTGACTGCTGTGCAGCGCTCCTAAAGGATCAGCAGATGTGGACGTACTGTTTTCTTAATATCTGATTTGTCAGGGGTTGTAAATTTTTTAATGTTTTTATTAGGATTTATGGTGTGTTTTGCTTCTGGATTTGCTGACTTGTAAGAGCAATTAAGAGCGCTGATCTGAGTGCTTAATGATTTTCTTCCACGTTGATTTCACTTCACAACAAAGTTCCTTTCAGAAAACATGCAGTAAAATGTGTTTGCTGAACGTCTCACCTTTTTAAATAGTGGCTGATTTATCAGTGATACTGTTTGTCCAGGTCCTTATTCCTACTATTTATTACTTATTTTTTCTTTTTCACTTTCTTTCCACTCAGTGTCTTTTTGGCAGAGCTGTTCCCCTGGTCTTCTCATGCTCTGAGGGCTGTGTCTGAGTACTCCCATTCGACAGGACAGCAATTTCCCTGGCCTGTATTTCTGGCACATATGAGCTTCCTATGGACATTAACAGTTACACTGTTGAACATTTCTGTGATGAAGAATAATGTCCATGTCCCCTTTGGCTGGTCTAAAGCTGATGAACTTGCCTCCCTCTGTGTGAATTCTTTGTCAAGCCAAGGAATAGACCCTATTTCCTCATTCTTGGTCTTAGTTGTAAAACCCACCACACTTTGTTCCAGAGCAGTGACCGGTCATTGAAGCAGGGTCCCTGTTCCTCTTTATCCTGAGGGAACAGAGGTTCATGTTCTAAACAAAGTTAAATTCAGGTAGAATACAGCCCGAGTTATACTTCTTCCATGGTCCTCTGGGATATCAGGTGCAGAAAGTGATTGCTGTAGGTGATGGAAGGCAGAGTAACTCCTTTGTTTGTATGGCTTCAGCAAAGTCAGTACCAACAAAAGGAGTCTGAATATTTCAGTTGTTGATTTGTACCCAACTGCTCCAAGCGTCTGCCCGTCCTTCTTACTGTCTGTAGCAGGGATGTGCCTGCTGGCAAGTGCTGTGAAAACCGGATTACCTAAATTTAGCTAATAAATGGATTATGAATCCAACACATTCCCTCTGTTGTCACAGCTAATCATAAATTCACAATTTCAACCTACGCTCAACCCCAAATAAGCTTCTCTGTCTCTAAAATAAATTACGTCACAGTATGAAGCCGGATAAAACAAAAGGTGTCGTGGAGTAGCTTGCTGGACTCTTTAAAATTAGGAACACTAATAATGAAAATGTTGAAATTAATGATCCATTATGACAGAAAGACCTTTAAAAGCCCCAAATGTGAGTGATTTAAGAAGTCACACCACAGGCTGCTGAGGTGTGCATGAAGCCCACCACAACGTTGTGAATTATTCTGAGCACATTTAGCCCTCCTCCAGGGATCTGGTTTCTGCCTCCATTTTCAGTCCACCACCTTTAACGGCTCGCACTCAGCTCATTCATTCATCTGCCACTTTATTTCTCTATTGCCCTGCACCTTTGTTGATACATCAGTTCCTTTCTGGTCTTTGGCTGAAGATACAGCTTCCTTTCCATGCCTCGTAGGTTGTAGGTTTAGCCTTCAGCTGAGGGACAGCAAAGCCTGAGCCAGGTCCAGCTTGGGACGGCCAGCCCAGAGGTTGTCCAGTGCCAGTGCCTGCAAGAGTTGAGGATTAATCGAACTTCACCTGTTCCTAGATACCTGATTTTGAGAAATGAGCTTTCATTTCCACTGTGTTTTGCATTGGTTTTCACATGCAAATGGAGTGCTTGCCCATACAACAGATGTCCCTGTGTTTTAGTAACAGTATTTGCTCAGATGGGGCTTGTATTTGGTTTGGTGTATTTCTAAAAAACTTCTTTGGCGTGAATTTTAATATTGTATTTGAATAAAATTTGTCAATATAGTAAATTTCCTCTATGATCATAGGTAGAAAGCAAAGCTTAAGCTTTAATAGTAATCTTTTATTTAATAATCTTGGGCTTTTTGGAAGCAAAAATAGAGGGGATACAGCAGTCAGTGCTGGTCATAGAATGTGTTACTTAGGGAAAGAAGTCCTAATGAGAGGAAGAGTTGTATTTCTGTGAATTCTGTAAGGCAGCTCTGAATTCAAGTGTGTTAACGTTTTGTATCTCCTGAAGTCTTAATCTTTAAGTTTGAAAATGTGGTCCTTTTACTATGAAATTTGAGCAGCTATGTTAAAAAGCAGGGCAAGCTACACCTTGAATTGTCACCTTTATTCTATCGGGAGTCATACAGGATTGCTGTAGTGATGCAAAAACCACAGCAGCCAATCCAAGTGAGCTCTGAAACTGGCAGTATTACTTCTTGAGGACCCCCTCACCCCACGCTTTCACTGCCCACGTTGGTGCAGGGCAGGGACTAAGAGCAAGGCTCCTCTGGGGCTGGGGCTGCCGGGCAGCAAAGGGATGGCTGTGGTGGGTTGTTATGTGAATGAGTTTATCAAAGTGAAGCTGAATTTGAGATGTCAAAATGTCATTTGTTGCAGTGCTGTTCACTGAATCAGATTTCTTTTTTTCTATTTCTACAGAATATGAGTGAGTCCTAAAGGAACTCAAAGAAATCGCTAACTCATTTCAAGTGTGACTAAGAAAAATTTTGTAGGCAGGCTCTCATTGATGATTTTGAGAGTCAAAATGCTGCTTTTGAACCGATTGCTCTGTTACATGTTATCCATTGATTTTTGTATCTGAAGCATGTTAAAATCAGTTATACTTAAACATACTTAATGCTGAATTATATTTGTGTTGTGGTACACTAATGAGGTCTTCAAGAAGGATATCTGCAAATGCAGCTGAATTACTGTGTGCTCACTGTGCAAGTGAGGGTTTTCAGTATCAGGGCAGCAATTTACTCTTGAAACATAGTGGCTGCCCAGTGAATTTTCTGTCAAGGCTGTGAAGTGCCTTGGATACTCTGCAAGTTCCCCTTCCCCTGAAGTGCTTAAGCTACAGCCCCAGTACAAGCAGCAGGGGCAGATGCTGGGGCAGGAGGGGGGGTTCCTGGGGGGCTGCATCCTGCCTGCTCACAGGGCTGCATTGCTCCGTGTGGGCCTGAGGGTTAATAGCGTTAACTGCTTTGTTAATATGATGCCAAAGCAGGTAATGCTGAAAAGCTGCTGAAGCCCATGTCTGGAGTGCACTGTACATCATATCTGCTATTAAGGAATCTCAGCTGAGTTTCACTTATTTATGGTGTTCTAAAATCAGTGACTGTCGGGAAGAGTTAGGCACCTCGTGAGCCTCGTGTCAGGGAGGTGAACTCTTCTCTTTGTAAAGAGCTTGGCTTTTTCTTTGGTGTTTGTTCCTCACACAGAGCCTTCACAGTGAGCTGAGCTTTATCCTGTTGAGTCTGCTGACTGTTGTTGTATTGTGATCTTTCATTTGCTCTGCCTGTCACAATGTGCATGGCAAAGAACAGATGTTAGAGTTGAGGTGTTAAAGTCTCAGGTTTTTTCCTGGCTTTGCCCTTAAAGGCCTTTGCCTACCACTGCTGCTGGAGCACTTCACCACTCTCCTCTTCCCCCGAACCCAGCTGCATTAGGATCCATGTGTTCTGTTACTAGAGAAGAAACTTGAAGCAGCTTAATTTTCCCATTTGTTGACTGGTGCAACTTTTCTTCTTCAGGAAGAATATAGAAGCTCCTACCAGTGAACCCTTGGATGATTTTGGGTGGTGTGAGGTATTAAATGAAATCAGATGAGTGAAAGATGTTACTGTTCAGGTTTTCATGATAGTGATGTGGTATTGTGGTATCTTGGTACAATTGAATGGTTTTGCAGAAGGCATGAGAGGACAAACCTGGAGGTCTTTCCTCCTGTCTTAGCAACGTGGATGATACATTCCCCATATGGGCCTTCCAGGCACTAGGATCCTTCCTGCTAAATGGAGAGTTTACTTCAAAACGAAAGTGTACTTTATGTATGGAGCATCAGGTGGTTTTATGTCTTACATGAGACTACAGATATGGTGTGTTCTGTTATTATCACAGTGTTTTGTGAAGGGAACCAGTATTTAAAACGTCGTGCTGTTTAGAGACCTATTTAGAGAGAGTTTTGGAGAACGTGTCAGATGGGAGAAGAGCATGTCGGGTTGTAACTCATTTTGTTGTGATATATGTGGATCATTCTGTAAACTTATGAATGTCCATATAGTCTGTGATGTGGATTCCCTCTCAGAAGGCTTTCCTAGGCAGGATCCTTGACCCTTGGCCGTTGCTTCTGGTGAGCTTCACTGTTTGCCTCTGTTCTATGGAGCTGAGCTACTCCAGGATCCATGCATTTTGTTAGCAAAGAGCATTTATCATTATCCAAGCTCTCTTCTGCTCTGTTTTCTTTCCTACCTTCTCCTGGTGTGTCCGGAATGCTAAGTGCTGCTGCAAGGAGCATCCCTTGCCTGTAAGGAGGGTGACCAGGGACAGGCAGGGAAGAGCAGGGCATGGCAGTGCTGCACAGGTCAGAGCAGAATGGCTTTCATTAAAATAAGTAAATAAATATATAAAAATCCATCCTAAAAATAGAATCCTGGCCCTCAACCAGTTCATAGGATCAGAAAGGTGCTGAACCATTTCCCAGTTTCAGTCTGATTGGAGCCAAGACTTACCAGACTCTTATGAAGCTGTAGCTCCACTGCTGCTTAATTGCTTCTTGTTTTGAAAGATAATTAGGAACTTTATTTTAAAATAGTAACTTTAGCATTCAGTCCATTAAATTTGTCACCATGATATTTTTATTAGACTCCCAGCTGTTTTCTTATTGGAATTGTGAACTAAAAATAGGTAGGATTTCTGTAGTTGTGAGCAGGGGCTGGTACTCTACTTCCATTTCAGCTCCTAATGATGTGAAATGTGTTTGTTTCCCTCAGAGCTTTCTTTTGGGCTGTTTAAGAAGGTCCTGCTAATTACCCAAAACCTGTGCACTGTGGTTTTCTGATAAAGCCACGTGTTGGTAAAGAGTATGAAACTGATTTCCCTCAAGACAAATGAGGGATTTGTGCCGCACCCAGTGCATTTTTATTCTTTCATCAGACTACAGGAATTGTTTGTAATAATTCAACAAATACCTTTAAAAACAAACAAACAATAATGAACCAGGTTGTGACTGTTATTAGGAGGGGTGCAGTTCACCCTCGTCGTTCAGTTCTCATGAGTAGTTCCTTTGTTGTATGTAAATGGAAATCACAGTGTAGATTGTGAGATAAACTGACAGTTACCATGTTTATACTGTATGAAACTTTGTGTTTTTGAAACAGAACTCTGTAATTATCCAAATCTATGTAAGTGCTTGCTGCTTTTATACGTACATGGATTACAGGGCAAGTGAGGTTCTAGTGTCCTTAAATAGTGTATGTTCTACAGTCTGAGTTGTTTCACATGGATGCTGAACATCCACGGTGTAATGCTGGATGTGCAGAAAACTAAAATGGCTTTTTACTGTATGGAGTTAGACACAGATACGTCTGTACATACACATTTTCCCTGAGCAGTTACTTCCTGGAAGTCAATCACACGTTAGAAAATGTCATTCTTCTGTCATGGTGTCAGCTGCTGATTCTTCTTTTTCTTCCTTGGGATGCTTTTTGACTGTAACTCACACTTGGAAAAAGTAAGGTAGGTAACAGGAGGGAGCTGTGCTGCAGAGCAGTTGGGGTTTGGGTGGTGGTTTTTCTCCTTTCTTTAAAGGCTTGGTGTTTGGAGCCACAATCAAGAAAGTTAGTGACCCAAATATAAATTATATCAACCTTTACCCCTCCCCCCCATTCTGTTGTGTTTAAAGAAAGAGATGGAAAATCTTAAGATGTGTTAATAAAACATAGGTCTCTCCAGTAGAAGTAGACTCAATCAAAGGAGGGCATTTTTGAAGTGCAGGATATGCTTGTCTGCAGAAGTACTCCGATTGTGTTCCCTTGGAAGCTGTGGATCCTTGGCTTTCCTGTGCACTCATACGGAGGAGGTAACTGTAGTTCTACAGGCTGAAGCTGTAGGATCTAAGCATGGGTGGCACAGGGTAAGGGAAGAATGCCGTGTTGGGAGCTCTGCACCTGCTACATAACAATCAGCACAGGGCAGCTAGTGTCTTCAAGATATGGTGAAAAATGTCTTGGTCTGAAAAATGTAGAAAAAGAGCAGGAAATTGCTATATTTCGTAGTTGCAAGTTATTAGCTATTGTTTAACATATCAGTTGCTGCTCTTAGGTACCCTCTTTCTGTGGTGAATCTAGTAATTCACTGCTGCTACAGGAAGTGGAATTAAAATGCTGCAGTGTGATAGCAGCTGTATTTCACTCACAGACACAGTCTCTAAACATTATGACCATGTGTCAGTGGGTGATATGGTATATGTAAGACTGCACCTATTTTTCTGCAGAACAGTGAGCTTTCCCTCTAGGCTTTCTCCCATTCTGCCCCACCTGCTCTCAGCCTCTTCCACCTCGCAGTTCTTGCTGCTGTTCTTAGTGTAAGCCATGAGCCGGAAGCTCTAATTATAGTAATGCAGAACAAATGGAAATCCTGCAATTGTCTTCTGCTCTTCAAGCTGCATAGTGTGTGGTTGCAGGTATCAGAGCCATAGGTGAGCCAGCACAGGCTATAGCTGGGTTGTGGCCATTTCAGTACTGCTACTACATGCCTCTGCTTCCTAGCAGTTTTGAATTGTGTATTTATTGCCAAATCTGCAGGTTGTAAGATGCCCTCTAAACTTTCAGCAGATATTTGAACCAGACTGCAAAGTCTTGTAGTGCTTCCTTGCACTCAGACATTAGAAGAGGATTCTTGTTTGAATGTCTTTTATGAAAAATAATAGTCAGTTATTGTGCACAGCTTTGTGAGAGAGGCCAAAGCCCCAGCAGGGTTCACAGCCCCTCATGTGTGTTGATGTGGGAACACTCACTGCATGTGGGGTAGGGAAATACCTTCTTAGTCCCTTCTCATCTCTCCCACTGCAGCAATTCAGCCCATGGTTTTTAGTATCCGCTTTTGTTCACTTCTTCCCCTGAGTCTGTTTAGATGTTCCTTTTGTGTACAAGAGAAACCTTTTAATCTTGCAATAAATAATTTAGGTTTAAGATTTCAGCCATTTAAAATGCAAACATAAGACACTGCCCTCTACAGACAAAGCGATTGTCAAGGTACGTGCATGTGCTCTGCTGAAATGGCTTTAAGCCATCCTGCGGGATTTGGGATGAGCAGTTCTGTGGAACATGGGTGCCCACCACAGGCCTGCAGCTTGGCCTTGCTCTCCTCGGGTTGCTGCTGGCAGGGCTGAGGCAAAGAGGGGCAGCCACCCACCCATGGTGCTAAGTGAGTTGTTGCTCAGAGCTCTGTGAGGCTTTCTTTCCGGGGTAATAAAGTTGTTAATGATGTCAGCATGCACAGCATCACTGGAGTTTCAGAATTAACGCTTGCTGAGATGAAATTATTTTCCACCTCTCAGCTGCATTTGTTTCACACTACCTGCAGTAGGTAGGATTCGCAGCACTGTTCTGTATTGATTCGTGACCAGAATGGCTCAAATCCTTCTCCTGCCCATTGTTCCCACTTCCTGAGAAAAGAGGGGCTAAACACTGGGGTTCCTGGGAGATTGGCAGTAATTTAGCAGAGTTTTTTCTGGTATACTATAAAGCATGGGAGGATGTTCTTGTGCTGTCTGAATTTGCAGAGAACCATTTCAGAGGAGGAGGATGTAAAACTCAGAGCATGGGCCTTTCTAACTCCGTGGCCCCTCTGAAGCCTGACCTGGAGGATCCCATCTGGGTGCTGAGACTGCAGCTGTGGTTCACAGGTGTCATCTGACCAGCACTCTTAGGACCTGCTCAGCCTTCTGTGTTCTCCTCTCTGTAAGGTTCTATTTCAAGGTAGAGGTAATCATTCTGTTATTGATGGTTTTTAGGGTTGTAATGCTTAAATAATTAAGTTCTATGAGTAATGTGTTCAGTAATCATTTAGGTAATTACAGCATTTTTATATTTCTGTAATAACCAGATTCAGTAAAGCTAGTTTAAAAGAACAAACTTTACCTGAAGCAACTGTGTTATCACTTCCTCCTTATAACATTGTCTTAAGCTAGCTGGAAAATAAGGTGTTCTTAAAGTCCATCCAGATCTCTCGTCACCTCCTTTTCCCTGAGCACTCACTCGCCAGCTTTTTTTGCACATGTGCACCCATCACCCCTATCTCCACAGTCTTATTCCAGTCCAATCTTTGTTCCACTTTTTGCAGCTGCTGATCTGTGTAAACTACGACAGAAAACCTTTCTGTGCCGGAACCAGCAGACATGGCTCTTGGCTGAGGGAGGAAATAGGCTGTTTGTGCTGTGTCAGGGCTTTTAGTTTTCCTGCACACACTTGAATTCTATGTTCTCTGCTACTTTAGTCTGAAAAGCACATGGCCCAGAGAAGTCCACGTTAAAAAATGTTTGCAAGTGTTAAAATACGTTTCGTAAAAATAAGGAGTATTGTACTTTCTGCTTTACAGACATTTTAATGGTCAGAGTTTTTAATGTCATTCATAAGGTCTTGTAGTTATCCTTCTGTTTGGGGAGATGAGATTTGAAGGAGGTAGTATTTTTTAATTACAATAAGTTAAGTTAGCAGGTCTGTGGGGAAGAGAAGGGGAAGGGGCTACATCTTTTTTAAATCATTCTGTGGTGGCTTATCATATCAGGAAGTTCCTGAGCCTTTTTAAAGCCAGGATATTCTGTGAGATGTCCACTTGATTTGAAGCTTAGGAGAAATAAATACTCAAATCTAGTTTGGGGAAATATTCCATAGTCAGTGACCATGTACTGATATTTGCACAAACAGTGTTTGAATGAGTGAAGCTGAAGGGCCTATATTTGGGTTTTCTTTTAGAAGTAGTGAAAAAGGATCCTGAACATGTAAGCAGAATGAAATCATGGAGCAGGATGACTGGGGGTTCTTTTTGTTTGATGTGTTAAATGTATATGAAAATAAGTGCAGGCTGTACTTCTTCAGAAGTGTGGTCACTCCCTGTGAGTGGCTTTCCCACAGAAGGGGTATCTTCGCCTTCATTATTTGTCTTTAAATTTGTCTTTGGGCTTGTTTTCTTGTTCCTTTTATCTGCCTGAATGCGATATGTACTAGAGGCAACCACTGAAATTTGACTTCTTCATTTTATTGTTTGGCTGAAGAATGCAGGAACAGATACTTGGGGGGAATTAATTTCACAGTATCCTGCAGTCCTCAATGTTAAAAGTGTGAAATTGCTGTTGCAGTTCTATACCAATTGTTTGTTTTAAAATTAATTTTTTCACATATGTTTGGTATTAAATTTCATGATTGAGTGAATGCTTCAAGAAAGAAGAGTAACTTAATATTCCAGCTCACTTTGGCTCTGAGAGGTGTGCTGTAATGCTAGATGCCAGTTTGTCTGCCTCCTTTTACAGAGGCCTGGAGTTGTTTTTCCCAAGTTTGAAAGAAGAAGAATGTATTAAAAAAAAAAAAAAAAAAAAAAAAAAAGACATGCCCCTGAGAAAAAGGAAAAGCTGAAATGTGAGCTGCTGTGAATTCCTTAAACTGTCAGCTCAGAGCAGGTATTGACAGGTAGATCTGTGAAGAAGCTGCCTCCCATTCCAGCCAGGAGTGCCTGGAGCAGTCATCACGTGTGGTGCTGGCATCAAAGAGATGAAAGAGTTGAGCTTTCAATGAGCAGGATAACTGTCAAAATTACTGCATTTTTGCAGAAGAACCTGAAATATTGAGCAAAAATCTCGCAGTTGTGATGGTGCTTAAGTAAGCAGAATTGTAGGATTTATATTCTCGCACATTAAATATAACTGAACTATTTCTCCGAAGACCTTTGTTCAAGTATATTTAAGTAAGACGATAAAGTCGTCCCTCTCACTGCACTCAAAGCAGAGCAATTGCTTGTCCTGCTATTGTTCTGGGCTCATCTGGGGCCCATATTCATCCTCTGCCTTACAACTGCTTCCCTAGTTCCTGCGGAAACCAATCCTGGGAGCAGAATTCCTTTTCTGTCGTGTAAGATCAGATCATCTCCCCCTACCTCCTTTTCTAAAATTTGTTAGAAACGGTGATGCCTATTTATAGATACAGTTGGGGAAGCTCCTGGTTCTGCATTTTCAGTGCTTAGGCTGAGCAGTATAACTATAGCGTTATACTAACACGCACATGAGCAGAAAAACATAAGTACTGTCCAATTTGATTTGTCTGTTTTTGCAGCTGTCTCCATTTCTTCAGATAGGAAAACCGGCATGCCTGCATCTCATACTGTGAAGTCCCAGCTATCCCACTTTTTGAATTTTGAATGTTTTATGGTCCCTTCCAACCCCTGCAGTTCTGTGAAAAACCCAAATGATTCAAGCATCATATTTTGTGTTAAGACAAATTTGTTCCAAAAAAAAAATCTTGTAATTTTTTTGTTAGTAATGTTTACAAGAAATCCTGATGTCACTCATTTTGTCATGATAATTCAATTTTTAAATTATATCTATGTGATGGTCTGTATCAACTGAATCCATTTCTACTGATTCAATAGCTCTGAAGGGAGCTAAAGACCGTAAGGACAAGGTTCATGTAAATAATTTGTTTAAACACAATGAAAGGATATCCCATTGGGTTCACCTGTTTTAATTGCTTAGAGCGGCCTTCACTAGGGGATAGAGCTACTGTTTGTAGTTGTTGTATTATTAAAAATGAAATCTGAAACTGAAGCAGCTCCGAAATGTTAGGAGTCTTTCAAAAGAATTTATTTTCTGTAGAGGAACTCTGTAATTCTGCTAAGAAATACTCATACTGATTTTTTGCCCAAGTGATTTTGCCTAAACAGTCTTCTCAGTCTAAGTAAGCATAAACTGTTTTCAAGCCTGTACTGAGTGATCTGTTCTGTACCGTCCCAGATTGTTTTGTTTTTTTAGAAATTATTACATTTGAAGTTTCCCTCCAAGTTCAATCACAGGAGGAATGCAGCATGTGATGCTGCTGTGTTGGCATCTTCTGCTGTATTTGGACTTGGTCTGTGACCTTAGTCTGCAGTTCAAAACATCTTACAACAGAAAATCGCCGACCTTCACTCTGCTTCCATTCAGAGGTAGCTGATATTCTAACTTCTGGTTAATTCAGTTCTTATTTTAAACACTAATTTACAAATAGGGTTAAGTAAAAACGACAAACAAATTTGTTTTAATTCGTAGAGAAGATATTGCATCCCCGTATCTGAAGCAACAGGTTAATAGTGTTTTACAACGAATGGTCATTAGTTAGCTCTAAATCTCTCATTGCTTTGGCAATCTGGGAAGAGAAGGTAGGGAGAAAAGGAGTAGAAAGGGAAGGGAACTGAGAAATTTAGCTGTGTGAATGTTTAATTGCTGTTTCTTTTCCCATGTCATTTTTGTCATCTTTTAATAAGGATTGCACCATGTTCCTCCCTACTCCTTAGCAGTGTTCCTGCCTCGGGCTTGCCCTGGGATCAGATCACAGTGATCTCATTCATACCGTTACCTTTCATTTCTGGACCCAACCTTAGCCTTAGATCAGCTTAAGTTTCCTCCTGGCACGGTTTCTGGGGTGGGGTGAGGGGCTGTTCTGGAGTTATTAACATATTCAGGCTTGTACTGTGGGGTATGCCTTGGAGGCATACGGTAGGATGTTGTTTTTAATCAGCCTGATTTGGTAGTTGTGAGAGTGCGAAAGTACCATTTTACAAGTATTAAAAGCCCGAATGAAGGCAGCTTTAAAAACCCGCAGCGTTGGGCCTTGTTTTGTGCATTGATGGGGGAAGCAAGGGGAGAGGGTTTTGCTTGGAAACCTGTGATCAGCGATGTTTGGGTTAAAATGTGCCCTCGGTCAGAGGGAGCATAAAGCAGCAGCAAATGGGGGAAGCATCCTTGCAAAGCTGAGGCCGAGCTGAGGAGCTGAGGCCCTCCCGAGCTGGGAGCATGTGTGTGCTGTGCACGTCAGGTCTTGTCATTATTTGTGACTTTGCTGCCTGTAGCAAGAAATATATGTATGTGAGGGGTTTTTTTATATCATTCAAATCAAAACTTCCCACTGATGATAGGCTCTTAAGTGATCTTGAAGTACCTTCGTAAAAAAACAGTGCATTCAGAATTGCACTGCACCGCGTGGTATAAAGCACGCTTTCCAAAAATATTTGTGGAAACTGTTTTTTTCTGAAGTGTATACGTTGTTCAGACGGCGACTGAGCGAGCTGGACGTGGTGAAAGAAGGAGGGGAGGGAAGTTTACATCCAGATTTAAGCTTGGATGGGAACTACTCTACAATTTTTGGAAGTGAAAATATCTGTGGAGGGACCTAAAGGAATCCTGTGGGCTGATGGTGCAGTTTGTGTTGAATGCGTGCTCTGGGGTCTTTATGGCATACGGAAGATATTTCGCTGTGGCTTTAGGGCTTATTATAGTTGCAGTATTTTGATTACCATCTGTAGTCTCTATTGGCTTTTGACAGAGCAGCTAAGAATGTATGTTTGGAGAGTTGTGTTTGCTGTGTTATATCACATGGACTGCTATTTCCCGTATCTGAATGCAAAGCCGTACAACTTCAGCCTTATTCCTGAACTGTTGCTTTCATGCGCTGCAGAAAATATTGAGTCTCCTGATTATACAAATGCCTACTGTTGGGTAATATTGACAAATATACTGAATAACATTTTTGACATAACATTCTGTTCCCACACAGATAATTTGGATGTAATTGAATGGGTTGATGAAGAGTCTGTGCTAAAAATACAACGTATTCTCACCCACTGAGGGAAAGAAAATGCCTGTTGAAAAAGCAGTTTTGTCAAGCAGAGACGTGTAGCAGTGGGCTTTGTGCTGCGCCTCGGGTCTGACCCGGGTTAGGGGCACGGTCTGAGCACGGCCACAGCGGTGCTGGTGCTGAGCTGCAGGTTGGTGCAGGGCTGTGGGGTGCTGCGTGATGCCTCGGCCCTCCTGGGGCCCCAGCCCGGCTCTGTGGCACTCACATAAGAGCTTAAATGTACCGAAGCTAAAAATCTACAGCAATAGTCAGCGGGGAGAGTTTTCCTTCTGTTTTTTCCTTATTTTAACAGTTTCGTGGGCAAAACACTTCATCGTTACGGTTTCAAAAGGCTTTGCTGCAGACTAGGGGAAGAGGAGGAGAACTAGATCTTAGAGAGGCTGACAGTTTAGTGTGCAATAAAGCAACTTTTATACTTCTCTCTAAATCAGCTATCAAATAAACCTTGTGCTAACAAGCAGTTGGGATCGCTCCCTGCCCCAGCGAGGTGCATTGTACCTTTGCAGCCTTTGAAAGTGCCTGTACCTATTTTTATTTGCAGAGCTGGGGCCGGGCTGGCCCCCTTCCAGATGTGTCTCACAAGATTTGGTGCTGCCGAGCTATTTATAGAGCTGTGGTTCCATTGTCATGGCAACCATGCTGGAGGCCAAGGCGGCTGGGAGCTATTTCTGGCCTCGTGCTGTAATGTAAAACTGATTGGGAAAGTTAGTGCATCCTCTGAGCCAGACTAACTTTAGACAGGCAGGGAGAAAAAAAAAATAAAAAGAGAGACAACCACCATTTCTTTAAATAGGTTTTCCTTTTCTCCTGCCTTTTCCCCATTTGTGCTTTTCAGTCGCTAGCCATTTTGGAAAGGAGGGTTTGCATCCAGCCCTGCTTGCCCAGGATTCATTCATGCCTCACGGCCTCGGGAGAGCTGCGTGCTTCTAAGTGCTCAGTTTGGGAAGCAGGGTGCACGACCAGCAAGGTCTGTGTTTCGTGGCAGCACAGAACGATGGGGCTCCGTGAGTTGGTTGGTTGGGTTTGTTCAGAGTTGTTTTGTTTTTGTTATGTTGGGTTTTTTTTTTTTTTTGCATCAGTTGCACTTCTTTATCCTCCATAGTCTTAATAATCTATTTTTTTAATGCGTGCTTCATGTTCTCCACACCATATAAGGAACTGTAACCTTGATTACCACAAGATGATTCCAAATATATGGAGTCATACTTTTCAGCTTTGTCATTATTTGCTACAAAATGAGAGCCACGGTGCCCCTCCGCCTCCAAGCGGCTGGAACGCAGCACGGCCAGCCACGTGCACGCGGCCAGGCCTCATCCTCAGCCTCACCACTTCAGCCAGGAGGTGCCAGCAAGCAGTTGGCTTCCAGCTGCACATAAAACACATTTGCAGTTTTGGGGGGAAATTTTAGTGAAGGTTCCTGCCTGTTTGAGTCTTATATTACGTATCCAAGTTCGTGCGTGATAGAAGTGTGGCTTTGGTGGTGTCCTCATGTCTGAGAACCGGCACACACGACGTTGTTACCAGAACAGTGTATCTGAGCTATTCTGACACGTGGTGCAGTGCTCTTGTAGTTCCACTGACTGCATTTGTTTCAGCGCTGTCCAAATGTGCTCGTCTCTGATTATTTCTTAATTTTTGGGGGGGATAGTTAAAGTAACCCAAAGATTTTGATACGCTTGTATTTTATTTCCATATCTAGTTTCGTTGAGGGGAAAAAGAGTAGGGCCTTTCTGAACATGTGCAGTGATCCAGGAACACGGCGGTGGCATGTCTTCTGCGACCGCGTCAGTGGCAGAACTTCCAGCTTTGCAAGTCATAGAAAATACCAATGTAGCTTTAAAAAAAAAAAAGTCCACTCGTGCCTTAATTTTAATTTTAACTGCGCTTTGAGAGAGAATGTGGCAGGTTTGGTTTCACAGACGGTCTGGGTTTGCAGGATACCATAAATACCGGCAGATCAAATGTTTGCTTATTTTATTTATGACGTGCCTGAGACTTTGCCTGCTTTTCTGCTTCTCTTACAAAATAAACCAGCTGAAATGTCACAGAAATCTTTGTCACTGATTTAAGAAGGACTTTTCCCCCCTTAATCTCCTGCTTGCTCCCAAGTGCAGCAGGAGCAGAAAGAGCTGAGGGCAGACAGAGTGGATGTGCACGCTTGGAACAGAAAGTAAATGCTGTGCCCTGGATTTGCTGTCAGTGTGTTGGCCTGATGGGCAGCCGTGGTTTCACACTGTGACAGACCTGACTTTCCAGGCTTTGGAAAACCCCTCTGTATTTTATCTTTTATTTTTAACTGTGTTAAAGTTACAGTGCATACATGATACGTTTCTCAGTGTGAATACCCGTTTGTTTTATCAACGCTGTTCATATTGAGTTAAATTTCTGCTTGAAAAGAGCTTGGAGTCAATTCTGGAGCCCCTGATAGAGTGCAAATAAATAGTAAAGACATGCCCCACATTTGTACAGTTTGTTCTTTAGGAATATCATCAAACAAATATTAATCTATTCTCAGAAGTAGAAATCTGAATTGTGAAGGCTGCTTTAAAGGTGATCAGGATAGATATGAGTGGTTAATTCTTAGTAATATGTTGATTGAAACGCATGACTCAGAGGAAATGAAAATTCCATTTCCACTGACTTGAGGGACTCTGGGCAACTAACGTACTCCACGTGTGCCTCAGTCTCCCCCCTCCTCCCCCCCACCCCCCCCGTTCCCTTTCCTCTGTCTTTAAAATAAGATTAATCTAAGATGTGCAGTTCGGGATATGATTGTAGAGGCAGGAAATGCAGCAGGAATTAAGGCTGACAGGACTTGTGAACGTGATTTACTGTCTGTAAAATACCTCAAGGCTGTCAGAGGCCAGAAATTTCACAAATACAGTGTTCCGTACTGCTGCTGGGGAAGTAAGTTACAAACAAATGTTCTGTTTAGTTGGCTTTGAAATTTTGAATTTATGTGCAGCATCTACCACTACTAAAGATGGGATCTTAGTATGTCATAGCGGAGACATTTTGTATACAAATTCAGGTTATGCTGACAGGAAAACAAGCTGATTGAAATGCAGCTTTTCAAATAGAGGTGTGTTGTCAGTTTGAAGAGACATTTCTGGTGTTACTCTCGACTGAAAACAAAACCCTGTCTTGACAGAGCAAATTTTGTTCTTATCTGTCAACCATTCCACCTAATCACAAAGACTTAAGCGTTAGGTTATTGTGTATTGAAAAGACTGTCAGGAAAGGCTCTCTAATATCCCCATCCCCGTTCTTAGCCAAGTGGTGCAGTGTGCTGTTTCTGGAGGCTGAGGCTTTAATGTGTTACGTGCCTGTCTTGTGGCAGCGTTGGTGGTTCAGCAAGCTCCCCCCAAAGAGAAATAAAGCAAAACCAGAGCAATTGTTCCTATGCGAGAAAAACTCCATAATTAATCAGAAATTTGCATACATATTGAAGGGAAAGTTAGGGCACAGTTTTGGCTTAATAAACTTGAAAAATCTGGAGTAATTGGTGGTATGCGTATGACTTAATTACACCGAGGGGGAGCTAAAGAGGGCTTCTGTGTGTCTGCATGAGTCCTGCTCTCTATGCACATCCCATACAATTAAAGAAACTGAATTCTTCACAACGATGCGTGTCAGTATTTCATATGGCTGCTTCTCTCCCCACGCTGAGGAAAAGGATCCAAAGATAAAGTGTGGTTTTAATTTCAGATTGTTTTCATTTTTTATTAATACCTTGCATTTTAATATCCCATGGACGCATCTGCTGCTGTCCTAGCGATGCTTCCTCGCCAGTGGTGCTGGTTATGAATGACCTAGAATCAGTTTTGTTTTGTAGCACATCTCCTAGCAGCATAGCAGTAGTTTTATTTTCTTCTGTTAAGTAGTATAGACAGAAGTGCCTATACTGTCAGTATTTTGCAGAGCAGTAACTGTTACTCAGTCACGTTCAGAATCTGCCCTAAGTGAGAACTGGCAGCAGTGCTGAATGAACAACTTGTGTTCTGGAAAACAGCTCTGCCATATAATTTCTGGGAGAATTTCACAGAAGAGAAAATCTGACTTTGTATCTTGGTGCAAATCTCAATATAAAATTTGGTTTTGTGGGTTGATAGTTTTGTTTAAGTAATTTCACCAAGGTCGCTTACTGTTCTCGCTGTGAAATTCATTGCTGACACAGTGGATGGGCACTTCTCCAGCAGGCTTAGCACAGTCTAACAGCAATGAACTCAGCACACAAGGTATTACTTCTATTTTGGGTAGAGCACAATAAGAGCTAAAAATAAAAATTAATGATGCTGTATTTGTTTTCATTTTGAATTAAGCTTTGTTCTCACCTCACTCAATTATTAGTTTCATTTACTGGGTAAGTTTGATTCAGTCTTGACTAACATAGACATCTCTGAACAGAGTGTATTGAACTTTTCTGAACTCTTGTGCGCCCACTACTGCTGCTTATTTCAGACCACATGTTTTTTTCCAGTTGTTAATTGAGAGAATGATGCTTCATTTCAATGTTTGTGGAAAGAAAAGAATAAATTAATGTCTTCATCCCATTCTGAAGTTGATTGAGCAGAATTTTTTTTTTTAATGAAAATTGATACTCACAGAAGGAAATGTTCATTTAGCATTATTGCTTTGCTTGGTTTCCTTCGAATGTCTCTAGAAGCCATGTAGGTTTTCTGGTAACTATTGCACAGTGAAAGACTTTCTGCTTGAAATTGTATTGTTACAAGCATCAGATGTTACTGAGTGGTGGTGCTCATTTCTGGGGGAAAGAAGATGTTTATTCCATCCCAACTTGTTTTACCTGGCATGAGCACTGCTGTTGGATTTCATCTCAAGTACAGTACTGCTTCTCCTGCGTGGCTGATGTTTTTCAAGGAAATCACAGGCCTAAAAATAGTCTGCATAAACAACAGTAAGAGGTTTGTACTTTCAGTTCCAGGTTGTAGCAGTATCTTGTTTTTATTTTCTGTCCGTTTCCAAAATCCATTAAGCTGATTAGCAGTATGTTTAAAAACAAAAGAAAAACCTTCTGTGAAACCTTGCACCGAGTGTTATGCGTAGGTGAGTTCAGAGCGAGAAGTCTGGAAGCTCTAGTGATCACCTTTACATCTTTATGGATGTGATGTGTTCTGAACATTTTTCAGGCATCGTCCAACCTCTGAAATCTCCTTGTGATTCTGAAACTGGTGTTAAAAAAGTACGTTGTCAAGTGAAAGCATTAGTGCTAGTTGGAATTCATGATTGTCAACCGTATTTAACATCCTCTGTGTGCCGAACGAAAAGCTTTACTTCTTTTCCTTTGGAATAAAAAGGCATTATTTATCAGCTTGAAAGAGATAAGGGAAAACTCCAGCTTGCAAATTGAGCAGTAAATCAGTTTGGTCATCCATTTTATCTTTGTTTGTCTCTGTCTTCTTTCAGAACAGAAATTGTACTTTGTCTTACTTTTTTAATAGCATGGTTACTTCGGTACATTTTGATATGCTGTAAATTCTGTAATTCAGACTAATAAAAATTGTTTTTCCTTCTGAAACAAGAAGGGTAATCTAGGCAACAGCCTTTGCTCCAAAGCTGCTGTTAAAACATGCAGTCATTTTTCCTCCTTCCCCTGCACTGCGTCTTTAGAAAGCCTGTGGGGCAGTAGGGCCTGAAACTGAGGGCTGAAAACCCTGACTGATTTTCATGGCATTTTGGTTTCTTATGTGTGAATCTGAGGCTAGATCACCTTTTTCTCCCTTTAAGTTGTTGCTCACGACTGTAGTTAGTGCACATTCAGCATCCCTCTCTGTGTGCGGAGATCAGAAGAGAAAATTCATCTTTCACTGTCATTTCTGCCTCGTCGGGGCAAAATGAAGGCACAGGAATTTAAAAGGAAACTAAAGAGTATTGGTTTGAGGACTGATTAATCATTAATGTTATCAGTGGAGTTAAGTGTAAAAGCATTTCCAGCTAATCTCCTATTAGTATGAAACTGAAAGGTGTCTGGGGCCTGTGTCACACTGCTGCATACTTGGCATGGGGCGAGGTGATGAAGGTGCCTGGAGCAGCAAGGCTGTGTTCAGGGCTTGGTTTGTGGCATCTGAGTCTGACAGTAACACCACAGACTTCACAGATTGGTTCCTGGAGATGTTTGAGTTAAGCTGAAAGATGATTAGGAGGTTACAGTTTGTAAAAAAAAATAAAAAGACTCTACCTTATTTTATTCAAATTCTAGTAAACTGGAAGAAAACAAATCTTATTGTGCCTCCTTTACATCCATACCTACTCATACTGCTTTTACCAGCAGTCGACAGCAGTAGCAGTGTTCTCTCACAACTGAACTTGCGATGAAATCAGTTTAGGGATTTCATTTACTAAATAACTCAGTGACCAAACGTATTTACTTAAACGTGACTTTGAGGATTATTGCATGTAGGCAATGTATTGGAGTCATTGTGTCACTGCTGGCAGGAGCAGCTTATGTTGTACAGGTGCTGTGGCAGAATCGCCCCAGTGGAGCCGGGTGCTGGGTGTGCAGGGTGCTGGGTGCAGGGTGCAGGGTGCTGGGTGCTGGCTGTGCAGGGCAGTGCCCGTTGTGTGCAGCTGAGGCCGTCGCCCTCTGCTGGCTGCTGCAGGGCTGCACGCTCTCGGTGCTCACATGGGAGTGTGGAGCATTTTACTTCTGTTCAGCTCTGTGTGCATCTGAATGCATTAGAACTTACCCACTGACACATGGGAACTCCTTGGTTAATAAATATATCTATTTAATTTTTCTGAGAATTAAAAAAAGGTTGTTTTTTTTCTTTTTTTTCCCCAGTTTTCTAGACAAGATTGACATAGTCAAACAAAATGAGTATACACCGTCTGACCAGGTAAGGACAGTTTATCTTTCTCATTAATTTTCTGATTGCTGTTTCAGGTACTAATGCAGTCATTACCATTTACTGTACACATTCAATATTCCAGTAAAAATTACTGTGTCGTTTGAGTCTTGTACTGAGTAAATTATTTATTATCTATTTGGAGTAGTTACTTACAGGTAAGTATGTAAGTACTGCATTTGTAAGTAGCAGTAAGAACAACTGTTTCAGGCCCTTGTTTGGGACCCCTGACTGCATACAAACTCCACACAGGCTTACAGTAAAACAGACCCTTGTGGATTTCCTCTGGGACACTGCATGTTTGTTCTGATAACTACTGAGTGCAATTAATAATTAAATTGCTTCCTTACATTTTTTTCTTGAGGTAGGTAGTGTTTTTTATTTGGCTGTTTTCCTGTCACACTCGTTTTGGTTTCTAGTGGTGCAGAACTCCAGAGAACACACTTTGTCAAACTTACTTCTGTGTATTAGGCCATTAGAACTGTCAAACTATTTGAGACCCAGGGATCAATATCTACATACAAATATTTCAATATAAGTATTAAAATATCCAGACAACAATAGTTTACTGTTGATGTTAAAATGTAGCCACTTTGATTAATGATTGAACAGTGTCGTATAACCTTTGGATTTTGTGTGGTTTTGATTTGACTAACCAGTTTGATCCCTGTGTGCTAAGAACAGAGCTTGTATTGTGCACATACATTTTTTTACAATCTGTTCATGATCTTGTCTACATACTCCAAATGTTACACTTCAGCTGCTGTGTGGATCTGCTGTGCAGAACACCAAACTTTAAACCCTAAGTTATAAAACCTTTAATTGAATTCAGAGTGGTATTCTGTAGTAAGTTACTGTTGGACTGTGTGTGATGCTCATACAAAATAGGTTCATCAGTGTTAATTACCTGCTAGGTAAATCTGTCACTGCTTTTCAGTGCACACGAATGAAAAATAAGAGTGCGTTTTGTTCGTGTTTAAGAGGGCTGCTCTGAAAGTAATGCCTCCTGTTTTCTAATGTGTACTCTCCACACCAGAGGCAGATATTGGTGCTGTGGCAGCAGGGCTTGGACCTTCCCACCAACATTCTGTTACGTTTTGTTGCCACGTGACAGATGGCATCAGAGGGGCAGTGTGACAGAATGTAGTCTCACATGGAATTGCATATGGAGCAGAGGTGTGCGATTGAATTCCTCTGTGCAGAAGAAATGGCACCTATTGATAGTCATCAACACTTTCTGAACCTTCGTGGAGACCAAACATTGGATGTGAGCATAATGAGGCAGAGGGTGGTATGTTTCAGCATTGACAACAGCGATGTGAAAGGCAAGACATATCCTGGACAACCGTGCACTGTTGTCACACCATGAAATGAAGAGAGTTTTGATCAGCTCATCCATGCAGATTATAAGCAGGGAGCTGTGTACAGGGATGAATATCAACTTAAGTGCATGGGGATCAGCAGGACCAGGTGAGCCCTACAAATGTTTGCACAGGGACAGAAAGGAAACCATGTACAAGTTTGTCAGGCCCTGTTGAACCAACATGAGGCTGAAGGTGGCAGTTTCCTGGATCATCATTACCAGTGATGAGACGTGGTTTCACCACTATGAGATGAAGACAAGATGGCAGTCCATAGAGTGACTGCGTGTGCATTCTCCATCAAGGTGCAGCCCTCAGGGGGCAAGGTGATGAGCCCTGTCTTTTGGGATAGGAAGGAGCTGATCCTTCTGGATTTCTTGGAACCCAGACAAACCATCAACTCACCACTACTACACTGTGAAACTGACTTAAGCTGAAGACTCATGCTTCCATTTCCAGGCCAGAGAAGAAGACAGCCTTCTTTTTTGCAACAGAATAACGTCAGACTCCAGTCTGAGGACCACGGAGTGCATTGTCAGTCTTTGCTGGACTATCTTACCACACCCACCATATAATTTGGATTTGGCACAGTCCAACTTCCATCTGTTCAGACTGATGAAAGATGGACCATGTGGGCAATATTTTCCTAGCAACAGTGCCAGCATCGCACCTGTGAAACAGTGCTCACCTCTGCTGGTGCAGATTTATACAAGCATAGCATGCATGCTGTTTTTTATCACTGGCAAAAATGCATAGCTGATAGTGGTGACTACGTTAAAAACAAGTGTTGTGTAGCTGAGAATTTATCAAATAGTGTTATTGTACTCTTTGTATTTCCTGTAGTTTCCATGGAAATAAATAGGAGGCATTACTTTCAGAGCAACCTACATAATAGGACTTTGTAGCAAGAATAGTCATTTCAGTTTTTTATAGCTCTCAAATCATTGTTATCATTTTTGTTTCTATAGGACATTTAAAATCTTATCTTTGAGAAACAGTTCTTTTCAGATGTAGGTGGTTGAATAGCTGATTCTTTTAAGGAAAAACAAAAAGATGGCAAATTCAGAGTCCTAGGCACTTCTTTCAGTAACCAAGCACTGAGTAGCTTGGGGGAGAGATCTGTCTTTGAGCTTGGGAGTGGGTTGGTAGTTGCTTAAAGATGCTACTGTGCACCACAGTCCCACTGAAATCAGTGAATGTGAATCTCCAGTGATGATTGTGCCATGGGTCTGAACTTCTGCATTTGCTGTAAGTGACTGCTGAGTGTTCTCTTCCAGGCTAGGCACTGGCACCTTGACTGTGGAACTGTATGTGCTTTTAAAGTTGAGCACAAGGATATTTGTGTAGGCATTTTTGAGGTCGGAATGCAGATACATAATGCTCTATTCACTGTTTTTGTAGCACGCTGTCAGCACTAAGTAAAAAGTTTCCTTTCTCTTGCTGGATATGCAAAGAATTATACAGTATGTTGAATCAGTTATTTTTCCTTTATGCTCTAGGATCTTCTCAGATGCAGAGTTTTGACATCAGGAATTTTTGAAACCAAGTTTCAGGTGGACAAAGTAAATTTTCAGTAAGTATCCTCTCTTTTACATATTCTATTTTTTCCCATTCTTTGATATAGCGTAGAAGAACCAGGATAAATTGGAGGAAGTAATACCTCCAAATGACTTGTTGCAGGACCTCTTTTAGTGTTGTCTTAGTAAAGATGAAAATGAACCTGCAGAGTGCATATGCCAGAATTTCTTACTCTTTACCTGTAGGTGTTAGTGAGGGCAAACAGTTAGATTTTGTAGTAAAAAGCCCTGCTTGCATATGTCAGTGGAGTGATAGCTGCTAAGGATCTCATCATCCCTGATTTCTTCTAGTTTCTGTGACGTGGAAGTCCTAAAAGTTCTTATATGCAGTGTTTTCATTTGTCTGAGAAGTACTGTGACCCAGTTTGTGTTTTTTTCTCCAGTATGTTTGATGTTGGAGGGCAACGAGATGAACGCCGGAAATGGATCCAGTGTTTTAATGGTATGATTAGAGTTTGTTTTTATGAAATAATAATTTTAATGATGGTCTTATATTCTCACCTTGTAAAAGCCATCTTCTTTTCCATGTAGCTTGCTAAGGAAATGGCTGAATAGTCATACTGGATGGAATTTTTTTTTTTGTCATGTAAACTTTTGTAACTGTAATCTGGGAGATGTAGGGAAAGGAGAATGTAGGTGGAAAGGAATGAAAGAATGAAGGTTTGATGATTAAACATAGCCTTTTTCAGCTTTCCTCACTTGGTTTAATTGCATTTATAGGCTTTTTTTTTCCCCAGGCATTCTGTTAGCTCTGGAATCTTAACACTGATATTCCAGTTTATTGTAGGAGACTGTATTCCTAACATCCAAGCAGTTAAAGTGAGGTAGTTCTGTGTGTATCCTGAAGTGTTGCACACACCCTCACTAAAGCTGTTTATTTCACCTCTGTATCTGTTACCATGTGAAACCTTTCTCCACATAAGTTTTCTTAACGCTAAAGTTGGTGAAAATAGTTTCCTCTTTTTCTTTCTTCTTTGGGCAGAATATTTATGAAGTTATGCAGAAGTCTTTTTTTAGACAAGTTACAGTGAGATAGAATCATGGAATCATCATAGATCCTACAGAAGAGAGGAGCTAGGATGTGGCTTAGAACTCTCTTCACTGCAGTTTCTGTCACAGGAGTATCAGCTGAACACTGCTGATGTCTGTGAGATTACTATGCAGTATTTTCCTCTGTGCTATTTATAAGAGATTTGTTTGATTTTTACCTCTGCTCCTTCCTCTTCCTGTTACCTCATGATCTGACTCATCTCTTCTGCTGTTGATGTCTGAGGCAGATGATCTTAGAAGTCAGTGTAAGGGGTATGGAGCAGCTGGGCCACAGAGAGACACGGAAATCTGAGTTCTGTAATTCTGTGAATATCTCCAGGCAAAAGATAGCAGCCCTTTTTGATTTCTGGTACTTACAAAGCTGTAAATAATAGCATTCCAGCCTGAACTCCTCATGAAGCTGAAACTTCAGCAACTTTTTCATGAACTCTTAAATTCTTTGTTTTTCTTCTGAAGGTTGGTACTAACTGATGAATATTTCTTGATTTAGATGTGACTGCTATCATATTTGTGGTGGCCAGCAGTAGCTACAACATGGTTATACGAGAGGACAACCAGACCAATCGGCTTCAGGAAGCACTAAACCTCTTCAAGAGTATCTGGAACAACAGGTCTGTGAATTCGAGTTTCACTGTTAGTATCAAATAAACTAGTAATCCTGGTGAAGACTTGTTAGAGAGTAACCTATATTGTTTGCTTCTCACAGCCTGGTCTGAGCTGGCCTTTGCCTTGTCACATTAATGTCTCATGCACTCAGCTAATTGAAGAACACCTTAGAGAGTTACAAGTTGCTGTATTGAGTGTTAAGAACCATATAAACCAAACCTTGGGGTGTGTACACCCTGAATTACACTGCTGAATTCATGTGCAGAAGTCACCTTTCACAGTTTCTATATTGGCTCATGACATCAGATCTAGATTATGTTTCTTTTTACTAAATGATCCTGTGTATGCCATCTCAAGTTATCCAGCTTCAATTTTTTATAGGTGGCTACGGACCATTTCAGTAATTCTTTTCCTGAATAAACAAGATTTGCTAGCAGAGAAAGTTTTAGCAGGGAAATCGAAAATTGAAGACTACTTTCCAGAATTTGCTCGCTACACTACACCAGATGATGGTAAGACTTTTAAGTTTTTTTCAGCAATTTATAATTGTATTATTAATCACATTTGTAATGGCTTTGGTAATTTGAGGTAGGATTTGAAAATTGCAAGGATAAATAATCCTCGTTGTTTCTCAGCCAAGCAGTATTGTTAGAATTAGAACACAAGGGAACAGCACAAAGCTGTGATAGAGGAGGTTACCACTGAACATTAGGGAAAATTTCTTGAGTGTGAGGGTGGTCAAAGACCTGAGCAGGTCTCCTGGAGAGGTGGCTGGGGCCCCGTGCCTGTCTGTATTCAGAGGCATTTGGATAATGCTCTAATATGCTTTAACATTGGGTTAGCTCTGAAGGGGTCAGGTAGTTGGAGAAGATGGATGATCTTTGTAGGTCCCTTTCAAATGAAATATTTTATCCTATTTTAGGTATTTTATAATGTGACAAACCTGTCTTTTATTTGTTTAATACATTGATGGTTTTCATCCTTTACTTTGGTGGTAGTTTGTGATACCGTTTATACCAGTACTGCTGGAAACTGTAGCACATACCTAAAGGATATCTTTGACCCTGGTGTCAGGGGTGGTTACCACGAGTCAGCAGGCTGATCCTTTTTTTTTTAATAGGAAGCCTATAATGAAGGGCCTTCCTCACAGAATTGTGCAAATATATACATCTGTACACAAACAGACCCATAGTAAATGGAATATCTTCATTAATTACAATTTATCTGTAACCTCACTGGTACAGTTGCCAAGCTGTTGAGGTGTGACACCCAATAGCAGCAAGAGTGTACTCCTTTCAGTCATATTTGGAGTCATTGTTCTAATCTGCCAGATGTCAGCTACTGGAGGTGCTTTAACAGTACTTTGTTCAAATATTTTAATATCTTGATGTTTTAAATATATATATATATTTTATTTCTTAGTCAGTTTTGCAAAATATATATGTTTTTATCACACGTGAACTGAAAACTGGGCAAGATACAATCTTTAGGAGCTATCAGTAAAAAATGTGTGTTTTAATGAGATGTTTATCTTCTTATTAATCAGCAACACCAGAGCCTGGTGAGGATCCCAGAGTTACAAGGGCCAAGTATTTTATTAGAGATGAGTTTCTTGTAAGTATTTCCTTTCATTCAGTATTGCTTATGTGGTTCTTCTTAAATGCAGGCTTTTAGGCACTTAATACTGAAAAATGCTGCCACTTCTTGTGTAGTTTATATTTGATGTCTGCACTGAACAAAACAGATATGTTTAATGGCTCAGCACTTTATTAGCTGCTCTTGCAGGTATGTTTGTTGACACAGGCTGTAATTAAATAGCAAAAGCATTGGTGAGAAATAAGAAACCCCAATTGGAGAATTATGAGTGAATTGCTGCTGCTGTTAGTGGAGCCAGGCTTTTATCCATACATCGTTTCTAAAGACAAAGACTAAAGACCTACCTTAACCTTCATTCACATGAGGTCTGAGACGGTTTTTTGTTTTCTCTGGTTTTAATGTAACCTCTTATTTATCTCTTCTATCAGAGAATCAGCACAGCAAGTGGAGATGGAAGGCACTATTGCTATCCTCACTTCACGTGTGCGGTGGATACAGAGAACATCCGGAGGGTTTTCAATGACTGTCGGGACATTATTCAGCGCATGCACCTTCGCCAATACGAGTTGTTGTGATGGACAGCACTTTTCTCTGTGTTTTGGACTCCTTATTCCTTATTAGAAAAGAAAAAAAAAACCTCCCTTGCCCACAAGGGACAGAAGAGAACTGTTTGAATCTCCCATTGATTTGCACCCCTCAACTTTTTCTCCTTGCTGGACAATAGCAGCTCTTCTAAGCTTGCTTCTGTACCCCTCGGACAGTTTGAGATGGCCCCTAACACTTACAAGGCCATTTCCATGAGGACTCCCTAACACTGTTATTAACAAAACAAAAACAAAAAAAAAAAAGGAAAAAAGAAAAAGAAAAAAAAAGAAAGAAATAAACTGAATGATTGAAAGCCCTGAATGTGGAGCACCTGAAAGAATTGGGGGTTAAAATTTAAAGCATAAAACAAAAATTGGGGAGAGAATACTTTAGGTAATTTAGCACTGTTGTGGGCGTAATCATATAACCCGTGATCTCCACTTTGTACCATTCACTGCATCAGAGTAAAGAAGGTGCCAAGTCACAGACCAAGTTTGAAGACAGACACTTGGGTTTGGTTCTCTGACTGTAATGTGGCTTTGAACGGAAATACTGACAATTCTACAAGACCTAGACAGTGCAAAAACCAACTGCTACCTTTCAGAAGGGTATTTTTAGAACCAGTCTTGGTGGTCTTAAGACAGCCATGGACATTTATGAATTGAACTGCATATGGCCTGTGATGGCAGAGTTAACCACACACTGTTTTCAGTTTGTCCACTGATGATCCCGTCTGCTATAAAAATCATTATCTGGACTGTAGTCCTCACAGTCTTTCCCTTCTTTTTCTTCTTCCCTCCCCTCATTTTTTATTTTACTGCTGGATTATTATTCTTGTACAGACTGTAAAATGTATTATTTTGTACAACTTTATTGAAAAAAAAAATAACTTGTAGAAGATCTTTGTGCCTTGATTATGGCTGTACCTGTACAATGAGCTAAGATGTAAGTATGTTTGATTGCGCTGTACAGCTTTGTCAACCCTATCTGCAGCATTAGCTCAAGGTAGGGAAAATTTATCTGTAGTTTAGTTTTTCTGGTTTATAAAAGAAGGAAAAATACTGTTTAGTAAAAAAAGAAAAAAAAAGAAAAAAAAGATAAAAAGGAAAAAAAAAGAAAAAAGTATAAATTGTGCAAACTTAACCACTTTAAAAGTGAGGTCTTCAACAAGTGACCAGATGTTGCAGCATCATGCTTTTTAATTTTAGCTTTAATTCATTTAA
This sequence comes from Cyrtonyx montezumae, assembly GCF_038088225.1. Classification (NCBI taxonomy): domain Eukaryota; kingdom Metazoa; phylum Chordata; class Aves; order Galliformes; family Odontophoridae; genus Cyrtonyx; species Cyrtonyx montezumae. The sequence goes on along the minus strand of NW_027072100.1, from coordinate 11,243,374 downwards.
ATCTCTATCCAAATGCAAAACATGGCTTGTTTCTACATAAACCAAATTTTGCTACAAATCATCAATGTTAGTCTTTGGTCATTCATAGTCCTTTTTGCTAAAGACAAAAACAGAACAATAACAAACACGTAGGGCATCATGCAGGTCTGGTGACCATCTCTAGACTGGGCCAAATACCCCACCAACCTCCACTTCCACTGCGTGGGCATAATCCTACCACGATGACAAGGTGTGCACTGCCCTTGGATTTGGCCACTGAATTCCAGTTTCAAATGACATTTTTATTTCTCTTTTAATAAAGAGATACTTTAGAACCTTTTTGTTTTATATTAACTATATAAGTAGCTTAAAGTGAAGATGTGTGGATTTTTCTTAAACTTGAATAATTTATGCAAATTATATGCTTAGAACAACATGTGGTACAGTAAAAAGAAAAAGAGCAAAAATCACTGTAGCAATAAGAGAGCATGTAATTTTAGTAACTACTACACTGCTTTATATTTTATACCTAGGTGTTTTATGTCTCTGTGAGTGTGTTACTTTTTCATGTGTCTAAACCTACGTGTACAATTTGTACAGAGTCAGAAATTACAACTGTAATAACACATCTAGAACAGTGTTAGCTTATATTACTCAAACACCCCTGTTCCCTCTCATTTACACCCCTAAACTGATCTGGATCTTAACGCAGTGACTTTCAAAGGAAAGCAAACTCTCTCCTCTTTGCCTTTCACACCATCTTCCCTTCATCCAAGGGGGCGTGTTTCTCGTTTGGGAAGAGGTGCAGTTGAAATGGAAGTTAGGGTGTGGTCAGTGGGGTGCAGCTAAGGTTTGCTTCAGGTGCCAGGTGCCTTCAGTGCTCAGACTGCAGCTGTTGAGGATTGTGAGTTTTCAGTGCTTTTGTGGCTGAACTTCTAAACGAAGATTGATGGCTTTGTCCGTTTTCACGTGTGTGAAGAGCTGGGATTGGACGGAGTTCACGTCCCAGACACTCCAAATAATTCAGAATTGCTATCGATTTTTCAGAAGACACTAACTCACCTGACAATACTAGCTGCAGTTGATCTTTGTTTTTGAGAAATGACCTTTCCTCTTCACGCATTTAGAAAATTGTCACCGGACCCTGATGGAACTGCAGGGGAACGTGGCTGGAAATTGCCCTCGGTCACTGCAGAGCGTATCCAGTGCCCGTAGGTGAAGGGAGGTAACAATGGGACTCGCAGAGCCAAGAGGAAATCCATTGTGAGCCTTAATTTTAGTTACAGGAGCCAAAATCTTTACCTTAGTGCCAACCCTTAATCTCGAGCCTCGGAGGAGTTGGTGTGAACACCACGGTTATGAACGGGGAGGACGTGTGGTGGTGTAAGGAATGTAATCTCTCACCTGAGAGAAGCAAAGCCCCTCCACTTAAACCACCCACAGAGATCCCAGCTTCATCCTCCAATAATGATCCATCGCAACAATGAGCTATGTGAGGCAGGAACAGTTTAAGAAACCTTCAGGTAAAGCTTTACATGACCAGAATTGTTTAGGGGACGTTTGTTTGTTTGTTCGTTTCAGTGGGGAGAAAGGCAGTTGTTCTGAACACAGTTGAGTTGCACAAGTACGGAGTGTGTGTGTGTGTGTGTGTGTGTCTTAGTGTCTCAGTATTGCCTTCGTTAGTCTCTTTATTAGTCCATGCAGTTTGGTGGCCTGGTAAATGCAAGTCTTATTTTTAACAGCTTCTTTTTCTTTTTTTTAAATACGAAACCATAAAGCTTTAATGCTTGCTGTTTAATAAGTTACTGTGTTTTCTTCTGTCTCTCTAATTTAGTGGCCATAATTTGCAGTTAATTGAACCATTCCAACCTAATGCTTACCCATATTTCCTAGTTTTGTTTTATTTATTTATTTGAACTTCTTGTGTTCATAATTGAGGACTTTCACTTCTGTCTCATTCATCTGTTTGGAAACTTCTGACCTTACAGCCAAAATTTTACTCCTTCTACTCAGTATTCGTTGTGATGCTGAAGTGTAAGATACCTGCAAATGTAAACACTACCACTTTTATTAATAAAAGCAAATACAGTGTTTTAGGGCACATTTGCATCACTATAGTTGAGGTTGTGTCAGTATTTCCATTATAAAGGGTCTATATCTTGGCACTAAATTGCCCTAAGCTAAATCTTTGCCATACAAGGCTACTGCTCTAGCGTGATTTGGTGGGTTGGTTTTTAAACAGTTTCCAACACAAACTCTTGTTTCTGTTTTAAGTTATACAACTGTTTCGTTGGATGGGGGTTGGTTAAAAAATAATAATAATAATAATACTGGTTCAAGATTGTTTTTGGCACTTCTGTAACTCAGAAATGGTTTTGATTTTAAAACATAACCTTTGGCAAGCCAGTAACCTACAATATGGTCTGATCACTTTGGGTATTTTGTAAAAAATAATAATAAATTGTAGAGATGTTGTGGTTTCAAAATCAGCTACTGTGCATTTGCAGTAACTTATTTCAATGCAAGAACTTTTAGCAGTTGGTACATCAGTGCACACTCAGCAGCCAGAGTGATGCATCAGATCAGTGATAGCTCCTGAAGGTTTTTAATAACGTGGGGAGGTAAAATGACCATAGATTGTAAAACAAACAAACAACCTTCAGCAGCTTCTGAAAGCATCAAAAAGTGCTCTCTTAGAGGCTGAAACTGGAGCTCTGTAGGTTGTTGGAAGCAGAGTTTGATGGGAAGGCACGGCGTGCTGGATCAGTTGGCAGATAGGAGCCCTCACGGCGTGTCTTCGTTTGTCTAAAAAGTGTTCTGAATCACAGCACTGAGGGCAGGATTTAACCTGGAGTGTCTTCATTGGAGGAGCTGAAGCTAGTTCCATTCCTTTGTGTTGCACACAATCAATACCTGCAGCATCACTTGCTTTTCCCAGCAAATCTGTGCACACAAAGATTAACGGCCATCGCTTCCAAGTGATTTCTGAGCACCTTGTAATGAATCGTGGCACAGTGCTCCTGGAAACGATGAGGATGTTTTGCATTGCATTCTGTTTCCAAATGTCAAAAGTGATGTACCAGGAAAAAGATATAAATGTGATGACAGAAGAAATTGGCTGCAGATGAGGAGATAGAACCCGTGTCATCAGAGAGACAATCCAGAGCCTCAGTGACACCGGCACTGTTTGGGATCGGAGCTGCTCCAATGTCCAAGATGGATAATGGTAGTGCTGCAAGATCCACAATGGTGGGAACGTTCTGGAGGAGGGCAAGTTCTCTTCTTTCCCCCGTGCCAATCTCGTGGGCTGTGTGTGCTTCTAACAGTGTGGAAGTCAGTGATAAAGTTCCCACTAACTGCAAGCAGCAGGATCAGGGCCACGGATTGCTGTCAGCAGAAACCTCAGCAGATCCTCATACCGAAAAAACCAGGATGGTTTGTGTGAAGGCACGTACAAGCAAACAGCTGTTTGCAGCCCAAGAACGAAAGTTCTTCCTCAGATGGATGTTTTTGAACATCTGCCCACTGGGAAAAAGTCGTTCTGACGAACTTTGAAGAACCTTTGGAAATAAAATAAGCTGCAGAGGGGTTCTGAAGCTCCGCTGGTGAAAGCCCTTCACTGCGAGCTGCCTGCTGGCAGGACAGTCACGGAGGGAACCTGTTCCAACCCGTCATCACCAGGTAGTTTAACTCTGTGAGCGGGTGTGTTTCAGTGCCTGGGTAGGTGAAGTGCTTCAGAGTATTTCTGTTTTGCAGCAACAGCTAAAATTCCAGCTGTCAGTACTGGCCCTTAATTGGTTTTGGTTCTGATTGTTCATGTTCCTAGAAGATGAAGCTGCTTTTACACTGTCTGCTTTTACTGTTCTGACTGAGCGAAGTGGGTGCAGTTCAGTGCACGTTTCTGTTGAGGAGAGCGGTTTGGTGAGGCCCTGTGATCATTGGTCACTGCATTAAACACTGGAAAATAGTATGTTTTGTTTAATAAATTTCTGATTCTACGAACTTAGCATGGTTCTGAGCAGAAATGGGAGCTCTTCTCCAGGCTAACAACAAAAACAAGTGCTTATGGATGCCTGTGCTACAAGGGTAGTGAGCAAATGCATACTTTTTATTTTACAGATGTTAAAATAGAAACTCCAGCTTTGTCCTTTTTTTATTTTTTATTTTTTTCCCCACTTACGAATTCTGCCTCAAAATCCTTTATTGATGGGAAAGAATAAAGGCTTTAGACATGGTCCTCAGCCCAGAGCGAGCAGTGAAACTCGGAGGGAGAGGATGCCAACACCAGGATGACTTAAAGTAACATAACGTGCTGCCTGAGGCTGAGGCCCCAGGAAACAAATGGGAGCAAATTAGGATGTGAATGTCTTCACTTTAATTCACCCAGATGTTATATGAAATGAGAGGGCAATGCTTTTGTTCGTAGTAAAGTGCTACTCCAGTTTGGGTGAAGAACAGGCTCAGTCCAGCAGTAGCAATATTGGGAGCTCCCTCCATCCTATTTCTGGCATGCAAACTAGGTGATATTTTTAAGCTGCGAATTTTATACGCACAATTAATGGTGAAGAACAGTGTTTCTATTTGCAGTTTTCCTGTTTTGGATATGAATTTGGGTTCCTGTGTCATTTGGTGTCTTGCTGGTATTCTCTTGGCAGCTCTTCCATCAAAAGGCAAACGGAGAGGAGTACTGTGTTAAAACCAAATACACGACCGTGTAAAACTTTGAAGTAATAATGAAGGATGTTTAAAATTTGTACTGAGTTAGAACCGTAGGAGGCAGCGTGTCTTTCCTGAAGTGTGTGTGAGGATTCATATGTATCTCAGTAGTTTTGATTTCTGCTCTCTTTACTTGAAGGCACAACATCGAAAATGAAGGTTTGGATGCTGACTTTGAGTTCTGTTTCCCACAGGGCAAAGCTGTGCTGGGCTACAAAGGTCCGTCTGTCTGAGGGTCTGGCTGCTCGGTGCTGCTGCAGGCAGTGGCTGCTGTAATCTCTCTGTGATTTAAGATTGGGGAGCCCACAGCCAATGGTTCTGTCCCACACCACGGCCCAGAGACTGCTCCCTTTGGGTGCAGGATATCCCCCACTGAGGAACCACAAAGCTATGCCCCGCTACCTGTGGGTCACAGGGCTATGCCTGAGGGGCTCTTCAGCTCATTGTCGAGGATATTTCACGCAGGAAGATGTGCGTTTGGTGCGACACGCGCGCAGGGGCAATAAAAACCAACCGGGGACCGCGCGTCCCGTCCCCCGCCGCCCCGCGGCCCCGCACCGCCCCACGCGCGTCCCGTCCCCCGCAGCTCCGCCCTCGCTCTCCGCCCCGCCCAGGGGGACGGCCGCGGCCTGGTTCCGGCTGTGCCCGCGGTTCTTTCGGCTGCGGAGCGATGGAGGACGCGGAGTACTTCGAGGGCGGAGCGGCGGAGTGGGGGAGCGAAGCGGACGGAGCGGCGGTGAGGGGAGGGGGGGGGAGGGGCACCCGAAGGGCGCGGGGCCGCGGCTGTGGGTGCGGTGTTAAACCGCGCTCGGCCGGGGCCGTGGGCTGAAGTGCTGCGGGCGATGACGGCCCGAGCGGAGCGAGGTGAGGGCTGATGTGTTTGTTGTGCTCGCGTGCAGCAAGATGATGAGGATGGGGAAGGAGAGGATGACGCCGAGGTCCAGCAGGAGTGCCTGAAGAAGTTCTCGACCCCCGACTACATCATGGAGCCGTCCATCTTTAACACGCTGAAAAGGTGCAGCGCGCCGCTCGCCACCTGAGCGCGGTCTTTCTCTCTTCCTTTTGAAGCTCATTTACAAACGTCTCTCGGCTGATCTTTTCGTCAGGTATTTCCAAGCGGGAGGGTCTCCGGAGAACGTCATCCAGCTTCTGTCTGAGAACTACACGGCAGTGGCACAGACGGTGAACCTGCTGGCAGAGTGGCTCATTCAGACGGGTACGGTGGGCAGTGCTGCAGCTGGGTCTGTCGGACGGACTGCACCGAACACGCAGGAATTGGTGGCAAACTCGAGGCTGGATCGTGCTCCAGCTGTTGTCCTCTGTGTGGACGTCACTGAATTCTGTGTAACGTGAAAAATGCCTTCAGGATGCACGCTGCTGCTCCTTCTCAGTGCGGTGTGACTTTGCTGCACCGCTCCTGGTCCTTCCTTTTGTGCTCAGGATGTTTTGCTGTAACACCCAGTAACAGATGTGCCATTGTTGGCACTGCTGTTATCCTGAGTGATGAAGGAAGCGAGAGAAAATGGGAAGTGTGACCTGCCTGTGTTCCTTAGCTCAGGCTCAGGAAAACTGATTGAGAAGTTCTGAATCTGTATGTGCGTGTAACTGTGGCTTGATGATAGTGCTCCTTTCCCATCTTCTGCCTGTCAATAAATTACCAGCAAACTGTTGAGTTCCTCATATTCTCATAGCAGAATATTACTGGGAAATATTAGACATTTTTTCAGTTTGCATCGGCCATGCTTTTGTTTTTTTTTTCCCTTTCCATGCAGGTGTTGAGCCAGTGCAAGTTCAGGAGACTGTGGAAAACCATTTGAAGAGCTTACTTATCAAGCATTTTGACCCTCGGAAAGCAGATTCCATCTTTACAGAGGAAGGGGAGGTAGATATGAAATCTGTATCCTCATCTTTACGTGTGTATCCGCTCTGTGTGATGGACCAGTGGGCACTGTGTAAAGGGAAACTCTATCTTCCATGCCCTTTAGTTAAGAAATCACTGCATTTGGAAAACTGTCTCTATTTCACCAGACTCCTGAGGGGTTTTGAGAACACAGAGAGGTTAGATGAATTTAAGGAAGTCCTTTATAGCAACTGTGGGATTCCTCAGAAGTAAAAGGCTTGCACTGAATGATCCTGACGAGCTGGAATTCTTACAATGGCTCCTATTGCTTTAATCTTTTCAGACTCCAGCTTGGCTTGAGCAGATGATAGCACATACCACGTGGAGAGATCTCTTTTACAAGTTGGCAGAAGCCCACCCGGACTGTTTAATGCTTAATTTTACTGTGAAGGTAATACACTCGAGTGTAATATATAAGAATATCCTCAACGGGTTTATTGTTCTGGCATCAAATGTTGGCTGTAGTGTTACCTGTAACTCGTATGTGTTCCTTTTGATACTGCTTACTAAAATGTCACAACAGTGTGAGTACATATTGGTGGGAGGAGCTGTCCCACAGGTTGTAAATGTTTTCTGGTTTGATGTACTGCTTTTGAAGGGTTTTTGTTCTGACTTGGGTTTCAAAATTCTGCATCACCTGTTTTCTAAGCCACATTTTCATATTTACTGGGTTGGAAACTTGCTTTCAGGTAAGCCTTTATTCTAATTTAACACTGCAACTTTACTATGCTGTCCAAGAGAAAAAAATAGCAAGGCTGTCTATTTCCCTCACTTACTTTCCTTCCTTTTGTGCCATAACAACAGATTTATGTTGCATGTACTGGGAAATAGTTGTTTGCAGGCTTTTCTTCCTACTTCTCCTGGACTTTTTGCCCATGGCACACGTGTGTGCATAAAGCCCTGTTACTGCTTATTGTTTTTATTATATGTGAGCAGATATACAGTGATAAATGTTAGAACATACCTATTTCAGGACAGAGCATCACAGCTTACTTCCTTTTTGTGTGGTCCAAATGATGAATGCAAAGTCCAATAAATCTACACAGGTGTGAAATGCTCACATTCTGTGTGTTCTTCCAGACTCGTTAGGATATTTGGCATTTCAACTTAAGTTGTACAGTGTCTTCTGTGATTTTTTTTATTGTTTTTATTTTTGTTACAGCTGATCTCTGATGCTGGATACCAAGGAGAAATAACCAGTGTTTCAACAGCGTGTCAGCAACTGGAGGTGTTTTCCAGAGTCCTGCGTACATCTCTGGCAACAATTTTGGATGGAGGAGAAGAAAACCTTGAAAAGAACCTCCCTGAGTTTGCTGTAAGACCTTTCTTCCTTTTCATGTGGGAGAAGTACTTTCTGTTCCTCTCCAGTTAAGGTGCACAGATCATTGTGGGGTTGTAGGACATCTTGATGTCTTATGAAGTCATACAGAATCTTACGATGAAAAGTTATACGTGAGTTCAGAAGTAGAAGTTTGTTTGTTCTGTTACCAGGAATATTCTGGGCTATGTGAGTGCCATTTCCTGCGTTTATTAAATAGATTGTGTAAAATGTGTAGGTCACTCTGAAAGTAACTCCTCCTATTTGTTTCCATGGAAACTACTACAGATACAGAGAGCACTGTGGCACCATTTCTTAGTGCAAATTCTCAGCTGCAGAACACCTGTTTGCAGCACAACCACCACCATTAGCTGCACATTTTCTCCAGCACTGAGCAGGAGCTGCATGCCACGCTCCTACAAACCTGCACCAGTGGAGGTGGCCGCTGTCAGCACTGCTACAGCACACCACCACCCCACAGTGCTCACAGCCACTGCTCTCCATGAATGTTCAGCAGTCATCAGTGAATGTCAGTAGCTGCAGTTTTTCCCACGTGGAGGAGTTCAGTGGCACACCTTTGCTCCATACACACTCCCACATCAGATGCTGTGCTGTCAGATCTGCCCTGTGCTGCCATCCATCACGCAGCAACAACAAGTAATGGGACATGGGTGGGAAAGTTCCACCTCCACTGCTGCAGCACCATCATCCACCTCTGAGGTGGTGGGCTGACATCATAAAACAGGGGGCGTTACTTTCAGAGCATCCCTCATAAAAAACATTTCTGTCTTCTTTTATGTTAATGCAAGATCTCAGGATCAGTCTGATCAGTTCCTTGGCTGATTAAAATAATTGTTTTATCGTCCGTGTCAGCGTGAAAGTTTCTAAATTAATGTAGCATGTTTCTTTATTGTGAGACAGCGGAGTGACTCAGGTGGTTCATACTTGGCTTACCTTTTAAATGTTACTGAATGTTAGCAGGCTGGCATTTTCCCTCTGGCATCTAAAAAATACAGGTTTTCCATGTAGCCATTTCTCCTTGTGTCTCTGCACAGCAATGGGCTGCTTTTCTGCACCTCCTTCTTGGCCTTTGCTTCTTCCCCCTTTTCATATTAGTAGATGTCAGTGAAAGCTTTGCTATTAAAGCAGTGTTAGCACAGAAATGCATTTCTTGTTGTCTGATAACGTTTTTGATGTGTGTGTTCACAGAAGATGGTGTGCCACGGAGAGCACACGTACCTTTTTGCTCAATCTATGATGTCTATATTAGCTCAGGAAGAGCAAGGAGGGTCTGCTGTCAGGAGGATTGCTCAGGAGGTTCAGCGATACGCTCATGAGAAGTGAGTGCCTGTTATGCCTGTCAGTCAAATATGAGTAACCATGATTTGTAAACTGCTTCTTTTACTCATTCACGTTTACCTTAGACCAGCAAAAGGAGAACTCTTAGCTTTTTGTTCACACTGTGGTAGACTGAAATCACTTGCAACAGAGCACTTTTTTCAGTAGACTTAAAATCCATAGTATATGTCCCTCATCAAGTACTGGGAGAACTGAAAAAGGAATAACCAAGAAGTGATGTTTCTATCTGACAAAAATTATCATTTTTTTGTTACTTGATGCTCACTGTAGGATCAAAAGTGGGAAACACAGGCCCATTTCTGTAATTAGCCATGATAAAGGATGCACTGCATCAGGTGTAGCCTTGTCGAGTCAGCAAGGCACAGCTGAGATGTCTGAATGAGGAAAATAAGCTGCCTTGTATGTTTGTGTTGCTCTCCTAGAGGCCACGATGCCAGTCAGATCACTCTGGCACTGGGTACTGCAGCCTCCTACCCTCGTGCCTGCCAGGCTCTTGGTGCAATGCTGTCCAAAGGAGCTCTGAATCCAGCAGATATTACTGTCCTGTTCAAAATGTTTACGAGCATGGACCCACCTCCAGTGGAACTGGTGAGCAGCAGTCTGTATCATCTGCATGTAATGTCAAAATGTGTGACTGTTATTTGTGTTTTTGCATTGGCATAAGGAAGGCATACCAGATATAGAGTGTATGTTTCTCTCATGATTCTCAGACTCTAATGAGCTGTCCATTTTCCTCAGATCCGAGTACCTGCCTTTCTGGACCTCTTCATGCAGTCATTGTTTAAACCAGGTGCTAAGATCAACCAGGACCACAAGCATAAATACATCCACATACTGGCGTATGCAGCTAGCGTAGTGGAGATGTGGAAAAAGGTAATGTTTGGTCCAGGGTGTAACATATTCTTTTCACCCCACAGTCCAACTGTGCTGCGGAAAATGTGTGGTCATTAAGTTGGGTCACTTCAAAAAGGTTTGGTTTATTTATTTTAGTTTTTTCTTCTAAACATTTCCTACTATCGGTGACATAGGAATTAAATAAAGCAAATGCCCTTTTATTTCAGCTCATTGATACTTTTTTCTTCAACAGCTGCCAGTGAGTCTAACTTTTGAGAAATACAACGTAATCTTAGGGTTATGGAAAGCTATGATTCCTTTTCTTCAATAACCAGAAACTCCTTGTGTGTTTGTAGGTTTTGTATTCAAACTTTGCATTTTTCAGAACAAGAGAGTGAGCATAAACAAGGATGAGTTGAAATCAACTTCAAAAGCCATTGAAACTGTTCACAATCTGTGTTGCAATGAGAACAAAGGAGCATCAGAGTTGGTTGCAGAGCTGAGCACTCTGTATCAGTGCATCAGGTGAGCAGAGAAGATAGTCCCAACTTTCCTTTGTTGGAAGGAAAGTACTATTTATGAGTAATGCTAGAAGGAAGTGCCTTTGTGGGCAGCGCTCTGAGAACAGAGCTTATTTCAGAAGAAGTGAGATGTGGTCTGAAGGCAGCTTTCAAAATTATCCATTTGACTTCTTGGAATCTTTCCTCCATGAGGACATAAGCTCTGGCTGACACTGACAAATTGCCCCTCTCACATTGCAGAGCACGTTTGGCTCTGCCATTGAAAAAGGATGACAGATTGCTTTGGCTTCCTAACGAGGCTTTCTTAGCAATAGGTATGTCTTCTCTTCTTAACACTATGAAATAGCAGAGATTGAACAAAGTGGAACAAACTCTGAATGTATATTAATAATGTTGACTGCTTTTAGCATTTCGTGCTGAGCAGGAAGTGTCTTCTGTAGAGAGGATTTCTCTCCAGCCTATTTTTTTTCCCTTCTCCTTCTTAGATAAAGCTGTTCTTGATATGAAGACAACTTTGATTGAAAAGTTGTTCAAATGTCATTAATTCTGGTTTAACTTAAACTGTGAAACTCTAGCAGTCATTAGAATATGCTGGAAGATGGTGGTGGGTTGTTTGGATGGTCCTTTTCTAAAGCCATCTCTTCTGCAGGTTTCCAGTGGTGGCAATGGGTGTGTTAAAGTGGGTGGATTGGACAGTGTCAGAGCCACGATACTTCCAGCTGCAGACTGATCACACTCCGGTTCATCTGGCTTTATTGGATGAGGTAAAGATGTACAAATAAGCCTTGTTGGAGAGCAAAAGCAATTTTTATCCTTGTAACCAGAATTGCATCCAGGGCACAGTGAGAAAATGTACAAAGATGAATCTGTTTCTGTTCACAGTTCTTTGGATCTGTCAGTTCTGTGTTGTGTAAATTCTGTTATAAAGAATTATTCCATCTGACAGTGAATATGAATGCAAACTTTTCTACTAAGACCGAGCACGCTGGCTTCTAAAGCGAAGTTGTGATGAACATCCTTTCTTACCTTGTGTGCAGATCAGTACGTGCCATCAGCTGCTTCATCCTCAAGTTCTACAACTTCTTGTCAAACTCTTTGAAACAGAACATTCACAGCTTGATGTAATGGAGCAGGTAATTCTCCAAGGGTCCATTTTTTATGTTCCATCACGTTCTATATACTTGCTTAGAATGACCACTGTTATCACAGCAGCTTTAAGAGTTTAATTTAGGAGTGTGATCGTGGTTAGCAAGTATCTTATACTGAGTCCATGAAAAAGAACAGTGCAAATTGTACCATTTTGAGAGTAAGTCCTAACCTGTTGGCTTTCCTCCCACCTCCAACCCTTTTCCTCATCAGCTGGAACTGAAGAAGACTCTCTTGGATAGGATGGTGCACTTACTCAGTCGAGGATACGTCCTGCCTGTTGTCAGCTATATCCGCAAATGCCTGGAGAAGTTAGACACGGACATCTCTCTCATCAGATACTTCGTTACAGAGGTCAGCAGCAAAAATGGTTTGTTAAGGTGTAGAAATAGGAGTTACTATTTGATGTATATGTTTGGATTTGGATTTCTGAAAGTATTAAAGCACTGGGTGGAGGAGCGCAAGAATATGTAGTTGATAACTTGTGTGGAGAAAAAGGTCTTAAAAGAAAAGCTCGGCTACTTCAATGCCTTTGAGGGGGTTGTGAGTTAAGTACTGCCTCTCCCACTTGTCTGCCTGGAAGGATGAGCCTGTTTTGTCTGCCATTTCAGGTGCTGGATGTGATTGCTCCTCCATATACCTCTGACTTTGTACAGCTTTTTCTTCCCATCTTGGAGAATGAAAGTATTGCAGGTACTATTAAAACAGAAGGTGAACATGATCCCGTCACTGAGTTTATAGGTAAGTTGTGCTTCTTTGTGTGTTTGTTACAATTTGTAAATAATGCTTAGGAGGAGGATTGCTAAAATAGGAATGCCTGCCAGATAGTCTAACAGATTACTTCACTTCTCTGCGCCTATATTTAGCAATTTTCCTTTAATCTCTGAGTAGCAGTGAGGAGCTTGAAGACAAATGCTGTTTTTGAAGAGCTACTGCTGTCTTAGAGAAAGTAAAGGAAGGAAGCAGCCTTTCACAATACACCCATTTCCTGGGCTAAAATGATCTGTTCCTTAAAGCTCTGGTTTATAACATAATGGAGAAATCCACGTGCAAGCAGGTAAATCAGGCTGATGTACTGAATTCTTTTTCATTTTTTTTCTTTTAGCTCACTGCAAATCTAACTTTATTGTGATGAACTAAGCAGTGGAAAGGACAAGAATGCAGAGCACATGATCACTGCTTTGACATATTCTCCACCAGTGTGGTTCTGTAACTGGACAGCTCAGCAACCGGAAAAAAAAAGGAAGAAAGGGCTGAAAGGCATTTGATAGATACAAGTCAATCAGATAGTTCTGTGATGATTAAATCCTGAATGCTGTAGGCTTTCATGTTGCGAGTTTATAAAAGGAAAAGAAGAATTTGTCCTTAGTTCTGTGCTGCAGAGCATCCATGATGAGAATCCATCTCCCTCACCTTTGTATTATATTTGAATTCTAAATATCCTACACCCATACTGCTATGAAAAAACCACATTTTATGTAGTACAGATGGAGTTGTAACGATCAAGCTCAGCTTTGTATTAACAGGTGAATCTGATGTGTGATGTCCTTCAGAGTCTATTTTTTGTTAAATAGGTGCATCAGATGTTACTGGTAAGTTTCATTACCACAGCAGAATTCTATTCTGTCTGAAAAAATACGAGTGCAAAAACTTTGTTACTGTGATGTGGCTTGTTTTTTTTTAATATTTATCTGTCCTGGTTGATACTTAACAGTGGGAGATTACATACAAGGCTTTAATGTACCTTTAAATAAAGGTCTTTTCTTTTCCAGAGACTTAGGAAGTTTCAGAGTCCACTCTTTGTTTAGTTCAGCTGCTTGCGTTTCTCCCTGTATGCGTAAAGTGTTTAGAAGGGGTGCAGACAAGGCTGTGTGTGCTCGTGGAGCACATCTGCTTCCTGAATAACCTGCTTTCTAAAAGACAAAGGTGAACATTTTAGGTCCAACTGTTGCTAAATGTAAAAACTAAATCATTTTGCTCTTTTCTGCTGTCAGTGATGTATGAATGGAAACTCCAGGCTACTGTGCCAGCTTGATGTAGAAACAGCTTGTACAGATTTCTCACTCCTTTGTATAAGGTGTGCATCTTCCCTTTTTTCAGCCCCTCCCTCACTCCACTGGCAGGATTTCTAGGCAGTTTCAAGCCTTCCCTTCTGTGCACATCTTTGAATAGATCCTCATTTTAGGTTGTAGCCCTGCCTTATGTGTCATCTTAGTGTTAATCAGGAGCAGTTTGTTCCTACCTCCTTTGCAAATTTGCCAGCTGTTCAAACAAACCATACTTCTGCTTTTCTGTGTTCAAGCTTAGTATCACTTGCTCTAAGCATCTGAATTCTGTACTCACATAAGTGATATTTAATTAGCTGACAGTTCAGCTGTGCTACTGTCAGTTCTGTTACACTCTCTTGTTCTGCCAAATTGGACTTAACTTAGAGTAAGCACTGCAGTTTGGCAGAATTAATCCTTAGTGGCACTGTGAAGTCATTTTACTAAGGTAACACAAAGATGGAGCCAACTCGTGCACTTCTTGGTTTTCTTTTTGACTTAAAATTCTATTCCAGATCTTCTTTAATGCTGAAGAGGTGAATGGTGGGTGATCAACACCTGACTAGAGTATGATTCTTACATGCAGGAAAAAGACTTCGAAGTGTCCCAGCCTGCTGGAACAAGGCCTAACCTCTAGCCTAAAACATGTTCTCAAATATCAAAGAAATATCAACAACCTTAATTCCATCATTGGTTCGAGCAGCCTTATTCATTTATGGGTCTTCACCACTCTGCCAGGCCTAGCTTACCTTCTGCTGCTGAGCAGCCTACACTTGCTCTGACAAGTAAAGCCAAGGTGAGTTACAGAAAGTACCCACTGAGAGGTAGCAGATAAACTGTTTTGCTTCTCCACACCACTGAAAAGCTTTAGCTTACCTACGGGTTCGAGTGAGGCACAATTCACAGGTTAGTCTGATTTACAGTATACTTTTTGTCTTAGTACACTAATTTGAATTTATTAAAAAGTATATATATATGAGGATTTACATACAGCTTCTGTGAGACAATATGATTTGAATACTGTGCAACAAGGCAGACAACCTTTCTCACGGGTAAACTGCTTCTTTAATGTTTCAAATTCTAAATTATCTGAAGGCAGCTTTTTCTTTGAAGACTCACTGTGGTTATCCGGGCTACTTTTGCACAACAGCACGATGGAGCTGTGCTGAGAAAGTTTTCAGCTATCCTTTGAACAGAACAAGGTTGTGCTGGGACGATTCTGAAGAAAATTACTAAACAAAAAGATATACAGTGTAGAATCAAGGCAGTATAACATCTCCATATGCACAGTCCTCTTCAACAGCAAGATTGTACTCCGCTCCTCTTCCACCCTTATATGCACTTGTCACAATTCTCAGCCAGCCTCTTTCACCCTGTAGAGAAAGAATCTGCATCAGTATAAGCAGAGACACTGTGAATTAGGAAACATAATTATGCTATTGAATCTCTTCTGCATTCTGAATGGGAATGGTCTAGAAGTGAATCTAAGAATTCACTGATGAAGCATTGCACTAAGTTCACAGGAAAGCCTTGTCTGAAGAGGCAATTTCCCTAGCTGCAAACTACCTTTGCAAGTAGAAAAGCTACCTATCTGCAAATGGAGAAAACTCCACCATCCCTCTAAATTCTGCAAACATATTTCTTGCCATGATTCCTTACCCAGGGTTCACCCCATGAGTTACGAACAATCCAGTACTCTGTTCCGTTTTCCACACCCCAGCCAGCCACAGATACAATGTGATTCACTGTGGGTGAGGGGTTGTACTCAGTATAGAGTCCTCCAGTGTAAGCATCCAGCTTCTCAGTAGCCATTATACCACAGCTGTAATAGAACAGAGCAAGTGTTTTTACACACAGGAATCAGGTTGGGGGCCTGGCTAAAAAGAGAGAAAATACAAAGAAAAAAAGCCACCCCACCACCCTTTTGTTGCATTCTGATGTCAGAGCTCAATTTACCTACAGACAAGCTGAAGTGTGCACTAGTGCAGAGCTACTAACATCTGTGAGACCGCAGAAGTTCACTTCAGTCATTAGACTGAGTTGAAAATACTTCAATCCAAGAATTGCTAGTACATAAACATTTTCCTTTTCTTCTACCTTTTAGCTTTAAGAGGTATTTACCTAATTGGTCCATTAGCATAGATCTCTGCCATCATCTTTTCCCTTCCGCTGACAGCACCATAGTCAGCAACTTTCCAGAGGGTGTAGTTCTTTATCACGTGGCATTCTCCAAAAGTGACACATGTTCCACATTGGTTGAACTTTTTGCACTCTGCAAAGTAGAAGAGATTATCACCACAAGAGAATGGTTTCCTTGAAGAGAATTAACAATGCCATGCTAAGGTTTGTTTTATTTTACGTTTAATTTGAGGAAGAGCCTATTATGAGTGATTAGTAATACTCCTCTCCAATGAACTAATTGTTTTTCTGGAAGTTATGTTAAAGCCTCTATCATCACCACTTAGTATTCTTTACTGAAAAGGCACAAGTGCTTTGATGATGAAGCGTGCTTCTCTATAAAAACAGAAACCATTCCAGCAATACTAGAACAAATGTTTCATTCCTTCTTTTTTTAGGTTGGGGAGATACTCCTATGTATTTTGGGACATTAGAGATTATGTATCACAAACTTAAGAGATTAAATTTAGACTATTTAGGTGGTAGCTTGTCTGGACATGATTTGTGTTAAGCTATCTAGCTAGAGCAGAAGACACACAGAAACCTGTTCTGTCAGGCAGCAGGTACTATACTGAAAGGCAGAATGCAGTGAATTGAAAACCCAGGAAACGATCAAGATCTACTGCATTTGGACTGAAACCCACAAAGCAAACAGGCATCATACTTTGGTTCTTAGCCTGGTAGTTGTTACAGGTCTCATCTGGAATGCCGTGGTCATGGGCGTACATCCAGACACCCGTGTGGTCTCCACCTTCACAGGATCCGGCGTTAGCACAGTCAATCACATTCTGCACAGAGAGATAGGCAGAGGGCCATGCACCTTTCCTCTTTATGTTGATTCGATCTGCAAGTAGAAGCAGGAGGTGGCAGTTAATGAGAGTGCAGGCTGCTACACATCGCAGCCAGCATTAAAACAATCTCTCCCCTCATTGAGCCTGTAACTACTTGTAAGCAACAGTGCTTGTGGTTGGAAAAGCCTCTGCTGCAGTGAGGCACATAGCACAAGGCAGGCTGAATTACTGTGGGTTCTCATTACAGGCCTTTTGCATTAAAAGATCAGCAAAAAGATGCGGATAATAAGATCTGTTCCACTCCTTGAAGTGCCCTGGAGCTCTTAAGTCAAAATACAAA
Source organism: Cyrtonyx montezumae (assembly GCF_038088225.1). Lineage (NCBI taxonomy): Eukaryota > Metazoa > Chordata > Aves > Galliformes > Odontophoridae > Cyrtonyx > Cyrtonyx montezumae. The sequence goes on along the minus strand of NW_027072100.1, from coordinate 11,226,247 downwards.
TCATGAAACCAGCATGCTAGTCATAAGCCCACGCAGCCCAGCTGTCTGGCTCCAGGTAACAGCAGTCACGAGTTTAAAGCAGTTAAAAACTTTCAGAAGGATATCCATGCTGCTGTGTAAACATCTCAGCATTCTGCTGCCTTATTTTGTCTGAAATAGCAGCATACTTGGCAGAAAGGCTTCCTAATCAATATTTACAAGCAGCTTCCCACAGGGCATTAACAATCTTAACTGACACAACTGTTGTAGTAATTCTAACCCTTTTAGACATTCGATATTCAACTACAATTTGACAGAGCTTTGTCTGCATACTGTGGCAGTCAGTTCATGTGAATTGCAGGGCCCTTCCCATGACTGGAAGCTTCTTTCATTTCCTCATCTCAGAGCTGCACAGCAGGGCCCTTAGCTGCCTTAGAGTGGGGTGCAGCAGGCTGAGGTACCAACTAAGGAACAGAAACACACTGACTGCTTTTGTATCTGCTTCTACCCTCACTCCCCTTGAAGAGGGATCACAGAATAGGTTGGGTTGGAAGGGACCTTAAAGCCCATCCAACTCCAAGCCCTGCTGTGGGAAGGCTGCTCCCCACCAGCCTTGTGAGCCTCCAGAGATGGGGCACCCACAGCTCTGTGCAGCAGTGTCACAGCCTCTCTATTCCAAGTGAATATTCTTCCCCCAACATCCAACCTGGATCTCCCCTCCTCTAGTTTAAAACCATTGCCCCTTGTCCTGCCAAGCAGTCAGCCAGCCTGTTTACGAGCTCCCTTCAACAGGACACTAAATCCCTACTCCAGATAGCAGCTTGGCAGGCACCAGAGATACAATCCTTCTGCAAACAGCTTTTTAACCTTCCCAGTATCCCCCCCCCCCCCCTTCATACAACCTTTGGTTGCTCTCAGCTGCTTTCTAAGCAGAAACTAAACAGCCTTTGCTCAGCAAAGAGCTTGCAGGACTGGGGCTGGCTGGTGGGAACCCAGCTCGCAGTGTACCTGCCAAGGCGCTGGTGCTGCCGTGGGCCCAGCAGGAGCCGCAGTACTGCGGGATGTGCTGGTTGCGGGTGGTGCTGGCGTAGTTGACACCATTGACGTTCCTCCAGTCCCAGCTCTGCGGGAGCTTCGCGGGGTCCAGGTACTCGTGGGGCCGGGGGTAGGTTCTGCACGGAGACAGAAAGAAGAGCTCCCGTCGCCTGTCCCCGTACCTTCAGGCAAGCTAGGGGGATTTTCAGGGATATTAAAGGAATTGAAAGACAAAGAAAGAAAAGGGGTGGGGGGGGGGGGGGGGGAGGGGGAAGCCCCCAGCCCGAGCTCGCAGCATTTCGTAACACGCGGGTCACGTGACGGCGGGAGCGGAGCCGACCTTCCCTTCAGCCCCGTGACAGCCACGGCCCGGCCCGGCCCGGCATCCCGGGGACGCGGGTTCGAATCCGCTCAGACCTAACCCCCACCACCACCACCACCACCCCTGGACGATGCCCGCCCCGCGGAGGCCGCGAGCTGCCGGGCGCTACGGCAGGACAGGGCAGAGGGGTCGGGGCAGCTCGGGCAGCCCGCAGCCGGGCGCCGGCCCGCAAGAGACGGGAGAACTCACCTCAGCCCTGGCGCCCTGCGCGGAGCCGGCTTATAGCAGTGCTGCCCTTCTCTGACGTACAGCCCGGCCCGGCAGGCGCGGAGACAGCCGCACAGCAGCAGCACGACGGCCGCGAGGAGCCGCGCCGGAGCGGCCATGCTGAGCCCCGCACCGCCCCTCCACGGCGCAGCGCCGGCGTTTGAGGGCGGGAGGGGCGGGGCGGGGCGGGGAGGGGCGGGGCGGGGCGGGGCGGCTCTGAGGGAGCCCTTTGAGCGCTCCGTTTGTGGCGGATAACGCGCCCGGGAGCACCGGGACCTCACCGGGATGCTGGGAGGGGCAGCTCAGCCGCTCCGGTAGCGGGTTTGGCAGCCCGCGGGCAGCTCGTCCTCAGTGCTGGGAGCCTGCTGTGAAAGGCACGAGGACGGTGAGCCCCGTTTAACGACCAGAGGCAGTGAGGAGGATCACCGTGAAGGACAATAATACTTGTGCATGGCAACAAAGGTGCTGCTCCCTGCTGATTTATCTGCTGGGCCAGGTGTGTTACACAGAGAACAAAACTTAGGAATGCGGGTGGGCATAAATCAGACTAACACAAGAATGAGGAGACAGTAAGAAAGCAGGACGGACATCCTGTTGTCCCACCAAGATAACCAAACTGATGTCTCCCTTCAACAAAACGCCCACAGGAATGGTGAGGAGCTCTCCCCCTTCAAGGTTTGAAAATTTACAGCAAAATTGACCCTTAGGTTTAATCCCCTCAATAACCAGAGTTGAGAATGTGATGAATACACATGTGCTATGCCTTTAAATATGCCTTCGTTTCTCTCTTTGGTGTGCAAGTTTGGTAGAGAGATCCCCACACACCCAGCGCTGTAATAAAGGGAATACCTGCCTGACATATTTTACTGGTGTGTCAAGTTACTTTGTTGGATTTCTCGGCATCAGTTTCAAACTTCAATTGTAATCATCATTACTGTGAAAAAACGGTTCCTTCTGAGCAAACTGTACTTAAAAGCATCCCAGAATGCTTCCCTGCATGTGTTTGCTGCTCATGTGCACTGGGGTGGGGGGGGTTGGGGGTGAAGAGTGAAAGAATAAACGAAAAACAATCAAACAAAGCAACCAAAGGCAGGCTGGCTGCAGCCCTACATTACTCCCATCACAGGGCTGTGGTATCTCAGGCCTGCTCTGACAGCAGTGGAAGCAGCAGGCCGGCTGATAACAGCTGCTGACAGCTGTGCTCCGTGCCAGCCTGCCCCTAATCTCCACCGTGCCAAAAGCTGCTCAGAGCCAACCCTTCTGCCACATGCTCCTCTTTCCCGTGTGGCACACACTGCTAATCTGCAGCAGCACACGTTGTCCTGTGGCTGCCCCTGGGAAGTGTACTTGTGCAGCTAACAGGCCTGAGGTTTCTCAGCAGTGGAGCACAACAGACCTGCAAGCAAACAAAGCCTACAGAGAAACATGCCTTTCATGCAGGTTTGGCATGAAGAGAGATGTGGGGCCTCACAGAAAAGGAAGGCAAGAAAAGAGGCACAAAACCACTTCCACAAAGTGCCTGTGTCACGTGCAGTAATATTAAAGACTGCATTAGGAATTGCTCCAGAGGAGGCACATGACTCCCAGGAGCTATTTTTAGCAAGAGGAAAAAAACAATGTTTTGTGATTGCATACTATTTTCTTCACTTCCTTTTTTTTTTTTTTTTTTTTACCTGTGCTTGTGAAATGCCCTCAGTGAGTGCTGCTGATGTTACATCACCAAACACTCTGGACAAAGAATCAGGATCTGTGGCTTCTTCGTAACGTGTGGCTGTTGCAAATTAATACACTGAATATTTTAAGTAGCATTTCTTTGCTGTTTGTTGCAGCCCCCATTCAGAGTGCACAGGAGGGCACGGAGCTGTGTGGGGTCAGGCTGTGTGTTGGGAAAAGGCTCTGCACCTGCTGGAGTTGTTTACCTCAATTATAGATCTTGCTTTTCATGGCAGCTAATAGCTTGGCAGGGAGTGACAGAACGTTTCCTAGCTCCTTTTTCTGACGCTGTTGTGTTGCTAAATTTCGTCTTAGAAGTAGTTATCTGCTCCTGCATTGGCTGGTGGGGAAAGTGGAAGTCATCTGTGGTGGGGAAGTCTGGAATAAGTTGATTTTTCTCTTGAAACAAAATGAAAGCTCATTGATTCCTTATCACTAGTAACCCATAAACTGGTAAAATTTGCTTTCAAAAAGCCAAGTCTTTCCAGTGCCATCTTTTTGTGCAAAGTAACTGAAAGTACTCTTCCTCCTATCCTTAAAAATAACACTTACAAAGCAGTGGCAGTCATCTGACGTAAAGAAAGTTTCCAGGAGACAGTCCATCCTGGGCTTCTGTTGCTCTGTGATATTGGCCCTGTTTATCAGCAGGCAACCTGTCACGTTTCTCTCAGGCTTGCATTACTTCCCTAAGTGCAGTAGAACATTTCACACTATGGGCATTATGGTTAATTGCACTAGAGCTGGGATTTCACTCTAGCATTTTCCGGGAAAATTCCAATGCTGTGTCTCAAATACAAGAAAATAAGAAAAATAATATGAGAAATACTGTACTACTTAGTGGTGGGAGAGGAGTGGGGACAGAGAGCATGTGTGCAAGTTAGTCACTGGTTGATCCAGTTCTCAGATTGGCTGGAAATTATGGATTCTTATTAAATGTTTGAGGAGCACATAGGGAACTGGGAGTGCACTGTTATGGTCAGGTCTTATAAAGTATTTTTTCTTGGTGGCTGTGTCCCCCTTCTTCATGCAGTTGTACACTGCAAATGATGCTTAATAGTGAACTGCAAGTTTTCCAGGCCATGCACTATAGGGAGTTAATGCTCAGAAGCTGTTACTGTTTTTATTATGGGTATTGTGCTGTGTGACTTTCATTATGTGTACAATTTGTGTGGTAGAAGCACAGGTACTTAATACTGTTCATTTTTGGCTGTACTCTTTCTATATGAATATGTATTTCTACATATGATGTACATAAAATAATTAAGCACAGTGAGTCACACTTATTAATGAAGAGCTGGAATTAAAATTGTGTGTATGTGACAACTGTCTCTTCCAAGTGACTCTCAGTTACGTACCTGTGCTCTTATGCTGAACACAGGCAGTGAGTGGATGCTTTGCCTCCCTGTGGGGAGGCAGCTACTCCCCTTGCTGGCTGAGTGACAGTCCCACCAGTATAAAAGGGCCCTGAGGGGCAGGCTGTGCTGGGTGTAGCTGATACAGCAGCAGAACGAGGGCTTCTTCTAGGGACTGCAGCTGGATAACCTGTGCTAGGTTGTAGCTACCAGAAGGTTAAGCTCCACAAAATGCGTGAAATCGTGCACCTTCAGATTGGCCAGTGTGGAAACCAAATTGGAGCTAAGGTATGGACTCCTTTCAGTATTACTTCTTTAGGAATAAGTGCTATCATTGCTACTGAGTCAAATGTCATTAACAGATGGGGATATTGAAGGAGGGACAATTTGTTGACTCAGTGATAGGATGAAGAACACGCTGGCTGTGAACATGAGCATTTTGATGTGAACACGGAAAGATAGATTTGCTTTTCTTGCAAAGGTTGAAACTCAAAGAATTAAAGATCTGCAATAACTGCACTACTGTACAAACTGTAGTGTTTGTAAGTGCTCCAGAACGATGCTGCTGGGACTCATGTTCCCAGGGGCATTAATCCAGTCCACAAATTACCAGGACAAGCAAAGGAGCCAGTGATTTCAGGGCTGCAGATTTGTCATGGCAGTACTTCAGTTCAGGTGCACAGCACTAACTGCCACGTTATGATCATTAGTATGGGGTTGTATTATTCTGCAGAATGACCCGTGCTATCAGTGATCAATTAGGCTTTTCCAAGTTGAGGATTCCTGCCTACCTGTGAGAGACAGCTGTGCCATCTGGAGTGCATTTGTGTAAGTTAACCAGTGGTATGCTGTTATTTAGAGAGGTCATTCATTGCTGACTTCACATGCTAGGAGGAAAAAAGCCCAAAACGTTGCTTTTTGCTGTGTGATGTCTAAAACATCTTTTTTTGTTCACTAGTAGGAAGTAGTGCCGAAAAAAATAGTGGCTGGGGGTGTCTTTGAAGAAGCATGGTAGTTGAAGTGTTGTTCCATTGTGTTCCTCCTCCATTTCTTGCTCTCACAAATCTCACCTTGGTTTCTTTTATTGGTGCACGAAGCTGTGGATGGCCAGGAAATGTAATGCTCAGCACAGATAGTTTAAGTGCAACCCTTTTGAATGTTGAAAGGTTAATCATTTTTCTATTGCATTTGCCCTGGGAACCACTTAAGTCTAACAAGACCTATATAAAACACACACACATAAACATACCACGCACATGTTGGCAATGTTGTGTTTGTGCTGTTAAAATGAGACTGGATGTCAAACCAAAAGGCCTTTAAAGTTAGAATAGCTGGGTCATTATAGTTGCTGGGTGTGTCTGCATTACCACTATGGCAGCTCCAAGATAAGAGCCCCAGCACAGGATGGCCATATGAACGTCAAGATAAAACGTACTTGGCTTGGACAGCTTTGCCCTGCTTGTACATGACAGGCATCCCCCCCTGCCCCAAGGCTGACTTTTTTGTTATATTCGTACCAAATACTACTGATGTTATTTATACTACTGATACTGTTTAAACTAATTCTGTGATTCTGTGTTGCTTGAACTTGCAATTGTTTCTTGCAAAGGGAACAAACTGAGGCCTCCACCTTAGAAGTGCGTGGGCAACAATCTAACCAGCATAAATGGGCTACTAAACATTTCTCTTGGACTTACTAGGCACAGGGGAAGATGAGGATCCCTGCTGTGATGGGCACTATTGCATTTCATTCGTTCTCAGATTGGTCTTCCACCCTCTTTGGCCTCATTAAGAAATGGCAAAGCCTTCCTTGCTTCAGGCACAGATCCCTGTTTGTGTGCAGCCACCGGCACAAGGGCAGCAGAGCTCATGCTGAACACATTGTGCTGTAAAAATAAATTAATTATGCCTTTGTTGAACCTCTTTCTTTTCCCAGTTCTGGGAGGTGATAAGTGATGAACATGGAATTGATATTGCTGGAAACTACCGTGGGAATGCATCACTGCAGCTTGAGCGAATCAACGTGTACTTCAACGAGGCTTACTGTAAGTGCACAGCACAAGAATTTGCAGGGCCAACAGGAAGGCTAAAATAAGTATTAATAGTTAATAGAATTAAAGAAATCCCCTCCCCAAAACCCGTAAGTGGGTAAAATTTTTGGAATAGATGATAAGCCTGTCTCTCATTTCCAACAGTAGTTATTCATTTTCTTTTGTTCTAGCCCATAAATATGTGCCCCGTTCTATCCTGGTGGACCTGGAGCCTGGGACGATGGACAGTGTACGATCTAGCAAAATAGGCCCACTGTTTCGACCTGACAATTTTATTCATGGTACGTACAGCATGCTGGTAGCAAACCAGCTGAGGACAACAGTTCCAAACTTGCCTTTACCTCTTAAAAAAAAAAACCCAAAACTGACTCTGGTTAATTTTGTGGTTGTTCTTTCTGTAATTCTGCTTACAGGTAACTCAGGTGCTGGCAACAATTGGGCTAAGGGCCATTACACAGAAGGAGCTGAACTGATTGAAAATGTCATGGATGTGGTCAGGAATGAGTGCGAGAGCTGCGACTGCCTTCAGGGATTCCAGCTCATCCATTCTCTTGGTGGTGGTACTGGCTCAGGTATGGGCACGCTCCTCATCAACAAAATCAGAGAAGAATATCCCGACAGGATTATGAACACTTTCAGTGTTGTTCCTTCACCCAAAGTATCCGACACAGTTGTAGAGCCCTATAATGCCATCCTCTCCATCCATCAACTAATAGAGAATACAGATGAAACCTTTTGCATTGACAATGAAGCACTATATGACATATGTTTTAGAACTTTAAAGCTCACCAATCCCACCTATGGTGACCTCAATCACTTAGTGTCCCTGACAATGAGCGGTGTCACGACCTCACTCCGTTTTCCTGGTCAGCTGAATGCAGATCTGAGGAAGCTGGCTGTTAACATGGTGCCCTTTCCTCGCCTGCATTTCTTTATGCCAGGCTTTGCCCCACTAACAGCACGAGGCAGCCAGCAGTACAGAGCCCTCTCAGTACCAGAGCTCACTCAACAGATGTTTGATGCACGCAACATGATGGCAGCCTGTGATCCCCGTCGTGGCCGTTATCTGACTGTGGCATGCATCTTCAGAGGCCGAATGTCTACCAGAGAAGTGGATGAACAGTTGCTGTCTGTCCAGACCAAGAACAGCTCCTACTTCGTGGAGTGGATCCCTAATAATGTAAAAGTGGCTGTGTGTGACATACCTCCACGGGGACTGAAGATGGCAGCGACCTTCATTGGCAATAACACGGCCATTCAGGAGCTCTTCATCAGGGTTTCTGAACAGTTTTCAGCTATGTTCAGAAGAAAAGCATTTCTCCATTGGTACACTGGTGAGGGCATGGATGAGATGGAGTTTTCTGAAGCAGAGGGAAACACCAATGACCTTGTTTCTGAGTACCAGCAGTACCAAGATGCCACTGCAGATGTTGAGGAATATGAAGAAGTGGGAGCTAGCCCAGAAAAGGAAACATAAAAACAATGGCAGTATAAAACCAATGGCAGTATAAAACATTCTCCAAGTAAGCCTGCTGTTGTTCACTAACAGAAAAGCATTAGCCCCACCAGCCACGTACCAAAAATAACACCTTCCTTATTTTCCTCTCCAAAATTACAATGCAATGCTTTTGAAATTAACAGCAGGTATGCTTTACCTTCCTGTCTACACCAAATCACTCCCAGAAAAGATCCACTTCGAAGGCAGGTTTACTCCCAACAGTCCTGTAAACGTACTCCCTTCTGGAATATTACTGCTAAATGTTGAATGTAATATACCGCCTCTGTGTGTGTGTGTGTGTATTAGGACCATAAGCAATAGCAAAATGTTAAGAAACTCATCAAATTTACTTACTTCCAGGTAACCACAGCCCATGTTTTGTCTGTGAACTTGCTACTGTGTTGGGAACACACGTGCAAGGCCTATAAAGGCAGTATGTCATTATGAACTCTGACATGGATCTAGAGCTGCAGACAACTTCAGTTCCTTTAGCAGCAGAACGAAGGGGAAAAACAGAACAAAAAATTAAATACTCACTTTAATTTTTAAGAGGATATACTTCAGTAGTCCTGACACATTGCTAGTTTGTATTATTGTAGTCATTTTGTGGTTTATTTCAATTTCAAACTATAGCCTCAGTTATACTGGCATACCAAATTGTAAACCCTGTTTAACAGTTCTGCTGTGGTGTTCTGTATTTTGTTTCTCCCCTTCTGCACAGTAACCATTGTACATTTTCTTCCTGTCACTCAGTACAGCAAAACAGATGGAATGGTTTGCAGCCTTAAGAGATGTAAATTCAATGGCAGTAGTAAGAAAAATACCTTGAGGAAAAAAGAATCCCATTCACAGCCATCTATTTAACATTGTATTTATGATATTCTTTGAAATAAAAATACATAGCATTCTATAAAATACTTCAATACTTGAAAAACTTAGTAGGCAAAAATCATAGTTTGTTTTTATAAAGACTAACATGCATTTCACACTTCTTACTTGAAAAAAAAAAAAAGCTTATTTTGCTGTTCTCACAGAAGAGTTTGTTATACTCTGAAGAAAGCCATGCCTTGTGTTTTCATCAGCAGAAGCACCCAGGTAAACACAAATCTGAAGCCAGTTATGAAAGTACACTACATTCCTTCCTGTGCACATTGACAGTATTATACTGCTGCTCAGATGCACAGCAGCAGAAACATACTCCACCTTCACTTGCTTTGGGAAAATGACTGTGTTCCCCTCCATTCCTACTGCTTCCTTGTGAATCCATGCCCGCTGCCTCCCAGGGAAAGTGACAAAGTGCTAATGTGGACCACAAGTAATTCAGCAGAGTATAGTCCAGAGCCTTCTGCACTTCCCTTCCCACCCCATACAAAAAGCCACCTCCAAGTCCTGACTCACTGACTATGGCCCAGGCAGTCTTAGAGATGGATCACATGCAGTACCTCCACGGAGAGGATTTTATTTTGTTTTGCCTTCAACCTAAGTGACATCAAAATGACTTAGGCTGAATCAGTTCGTTCTGAGCACAAAAGCACGTTTCATAACAGAAATGAAGCAAACAAAAAAGCTTTATAAAGCAGTTGCATGCCTCTCTTATTAACAGACCTGAAATATCAGCATAAAAGCCAAGAAGAGATCTGACCAGAAAATAAACATCAGTTGCTAACAAATGGTGGAGCGTGATAAAGTCATCCATGTTAACACACACAAAAGATAAAGATCTCTGCAAAAGGGACTACTTTGATTCAAAAGGAACAACAGTTGCCACACATTCATTTGTTTAATCAGCAATGAAATTTATTAGCACGCTGATTTATGTACATGGGCAAATTTTACAGTTAATGTGGTGATGTTATACTGCAGTCTCGAGCTTGCAGTTTGCTGTTCAGCATTCATGAAGCATTTCCTACGAGAGATTTAAAATACAAGTTACTCAATTCAAGAGAGAACACAAGCAAGGCAGACTTCAAGCAGTGCAGTATTTGTTCTCAGATCAAGAATAGATCTGTCCAACGTTTATGTTATCACCCTTATTTCTTCTGGACATATAACACCATCACTCCCAACCTCACATAACTTTTACAGACCAAGCCTCAGTGTGGCTTCTGCCAGCCACGTCAGCAGGCCCTGGTACAGAGGTTTAATTTAGGGATGGTCTTGCCAGTCACAAGCATCTCACTGAAAGACACTGCAACGTTACTCTCTGCTAACATAACTACAGCAGTGTTAAGGTACACGCGTTAACTTTATGGGGACAGGCTGTTGCCCCATCAGTCACACAAATGCCTCTGCTGATCACCTGTTCTGTAGTGCTTGAGGCAAAGCCCAGAGGAGACCTCAGCTGCTCACTATGTGTGCAGCATCACACACAGATCTATAGGCAGCGTGTCTCCTTCACAGCTGCACAGAGAAGGCAATCAAACAAACCCCAAACCTTCCAGCACAGCCTCAAGGAGCGCTCCCCGCGCCCGGTAACGGCACCCAGCGACCCTGGCACCGCCCAGCAGAGCGGCCTTCCCGCAGCCCCGCGCACGGGGCCCTGCGCGCCCTTTCCAGTGCCAGCCTTACACAATGCCGTCGGCCGCAGCACGCCGGCCGCGCCCCTACTCCTTCTTGGCCTTCACGATCTTCACAGACGCCATCGCCGCCTTCTCCGCCTCAGCTTTGTACTGAGGCTTCATCGCCGCTCTGACAACCTGAGCGCAGATCTGGGAGTACCGGATGTAGCTGAAAGCAGAAGGAAAAAGGAATAGAAAATAAAGCCGAGAATGTAACGGCACAGCTCGCCCGCAGCGACCACTGGCGCTACCTGAGCCCGGCCTGCCGCCAGTACGCCACCATGGTGCGGACGGATCCCGACAAGGTCAGCGCCCACCGGAAGGGGAAAGACCTCCCCTCTGCTTCCTAGCCAATCAGCAAGCGAGACTGATCTTCCAGTCAGAATCCGAGTTACTTCGGGGAAGCTGTCCCAGTCACCGCCTTCTCGCAGCCGCCAATCAGCAGGCTGGCCGAGGCGCGAGGCTGCCGCCATTTCCTCTCGAGGAGTCTCGCGAGACAGGAGCGGCGCGCCTTGGTGCGGCCTGTGGTGGTTCCGACGCGCTGGAAACGCATTTCATTATGTTGTAATCTAAGAATTCAGGCAAGGGGCAGAAAGCGCCTCGGGTTTCTGTTTGCATTCTTTCCCAGCGTCTTTCAGTTTAAGAGCTGGGGGCGGTTCGTGAGCCCGTCCTGTAGCACAGACCGCCTTGGGTTGCGGTTCGGCCCGCGCCGTTTCCTCATCCCCCCGACCCGCAGTGGGATTCGGCTGTGAGGTGCTCGGAAGCGCTTCGTCCGAGCAGGCGGGCACAGCACACTCGTGGGGCCGTGCTGGTCCTCTGTAGCGTTCATGGAGCACTCGCACATCACTGCGGTGATGGTTCAACTGAGGATTGTGAACTTTTAAAGCGCTGAATAGTTTCCTTGAGAGATCTCACTGAGCCGTTGCAGTTAACAATCTGTACGTGATAATAATGACAGTATAGATTCATAGAGGGAAAAAAAAAGGGCAATTTTTCACCAGATGCATTGTCATCCGTCTCCAGGATATCACAAGTAAGAGAAGATGACCCCGTTAGTGTAATCAATAGGGACAGCAACCAGGAAACCAGGAAGGGAGAGTGGGAAGACAGAATTTCCTGCCCTTATTTGCCAGTCTGTGTCTCCACTGAGATTACACTCTGCAATGGTGCAGTTTCCTTCAGCAGTTCCTTCCATCTGCACCAGCAGTTTGTGATTAGTGGATTGATTTTAATGGCTCAACAACCTTTCCCTTACTGAATGTGGGCTTAATTTCTAAAGTTCACTCATTACGTTCTTTCCTGCTTCTTTTAAAGAGAGCTAGTCTAAATGAGGTAGAAAATAATTCATGTTGCATGCATTTGGTTCCATGTTTATTTTTTGTGTAAGCGATTTTCATCTTAATTCTGAGTCGTGTAGCATACTGGAACGGAGCTTTCCAGATTGTAAAAATTAAATCCATTAAAAAATATTTGTTAGAACACCTGTTACACAGCGTGGTGCCAGTGTTGTACTGGAAACATACTTGCTTTCTAAAAACACAGCTACAAATGTAAAGTAGGAGGAAGCACCAAAGATTAAAGACCATCTCTGTTACTTTTGCAAAACATTTGATGCAACAGAAGTAACCACGCTACTTTTATGTCTAGATAAAGGGATGTTACATAGAAATACTGTTTTAGCATCTGACCTACCTGTTTAGTAGATAAAATAATTATTTTTTAAGCCTTGTCAGCTGCCCAGGCCATACACCTGGCTCAGCAAAACAAAAGTTCCAATGGACTCCTGAGTTCCTGCTGCATGTCCCCCATCCCACTCCCTCTCCCCACCTGGCTATCTCTCACCTGCTCCTCTTTTTTTAATCAGCTGGTTTTTTTTCTGTGTTTTTTCCCACCACATCTCTTCCCTCTCTGTATCTCCATGTGAAATGCCTTTGCAATTCTGTGCAGTGCACTCAGGTTTAAATCTGTTATGGATTTACACCATCTGGGTGCAGTTATTTGCTCATTTAGCTCTATTTACCATTTATTGATTTTTAAAGACAAGAAGTCAGCATGAATTAGAAGTTAAATCTTTGGGAGAGGTACCACAGTGAGAAAGGATGGAGATTACATAAAGGCAGAAATTGAGCTCTACAAAATTCCAGAGTATATAACAATATTTATAAAGCTGTAAACAAGGCACCATTATAGAACTGTACAAACTGTTTTCAAGCCCTGTTCAAGTTCTGTTTGAGTGCTGGAATGTATTTGTAAAGCCTGATTTTCCCTTCAGATAAAACCATTTAGGGGCATAGGAAACAGAACTTAAAAAGGAGTACACAAAGGAGGGAAGCTTAGAAGGGTACAGTGAGTTTGCAGAGAGAAGAAAGGATGTGTTAGAAGAGTTAAATACAGAGATCAAGAGAAGCTGAAGAGGTGCAATTAGCAACATCCAGAAATGTGAGAGTGGATACATCTGTGGGAACTAAAGTCGTGAGGTTAGAAACGTCCAAGGAATGGAGGAAGTGAGGGAAGAAGCATCCTCAAAGGAGACTGAGACATCCATGAAGGGTGTAGAGATGGGGTTAGAAACATCCTCAGCAGTCGATGAGGACAACTCGGAGGACCCCTGAAACATGAAGTAGTTAAAATCAGTGAGATCTAGTGATTCTGAGGAGGTTGAGGTGTGCTCTGAGACACACGTCGGCGTCGAAGGGATTTCGCAGGAAGCATCTAAGGAAGCTGAAGAGGTGTGGGTGGAGGCATCTAGGGAGGGTGAAGAAGTGAGACTGGAGAGGTCTAAAGAGGATGAAGAAGTTGGACTGGAGAAATCTGGAGAAGGTATTGAGGTGAGACTTGAGAGATCTAAGGAGATTGAGGAACTGTCACCAGAGAGGTTCAGGGAGCCTGAGGAGGTGAGACTTGATAGGTCCAGTGAGATCGACGAGCTGAAACTGGAGCGCTCCCAGGAATCTGATGAGGAGATACTGGAGAGCTCTATGGAGATTGAAGAAGATGTTCTGGAGAAGTCTGAAGAGGTTGAAGACGTGAGACTGGAAAGGTCCAGAGAAGATGAAGAAGTGAGACTGGAAAAGTCCACAGAGGATGAAGAGCTCAGAGTGGAGAGATCCAAAGAGTCTGAAAAGGGGATTTTTTGAAAGAGTTCCAAGGAGGCTGAAGACTTTACACTGGAGGGGTCCAGGGAGGCCAAAAACGTGAGACCTGAAGGTCCAGGTGAGAGATGAATCTGAAAAGCCAAGTAAATTCACAATATGACCAATTTTAAGTTGGAAGTATTTTAACTGAAGAGCTCTAACAACCTGTCAGAACAGCTTTAAAAGATGCAATGAAACTCAAATAGTATCAGTTCTGAAAATAACTAAGTGTACAATTCTAATCTTTACCTCTCCTGATGTTGCTGAGTTCGTGCTGGAAACTGGAGTGGTAATAGCTCACAGAATTATTTAGAATAGTGCTCCTTCACAGTACAGAAATGCACATCCAGAAGAATATCTACAGTAGCAGACACCTTTGTGTCATGACATGGCTCTCCCTGATCAGTTAGATTTTAGCATCTGTGGCAGCCTGACAAAGAGTACCCCCTGAAGGTCTAAAATAAAACAATGGCTGTGAAATGTAAGAGACATTAAAATGTTCTTGCTTCTCTTTTCCAGATACCATAGGATATTCAGACACCAGGCTGCTTACTGCTCATGCAGAGACATTAAAATAAAAAATGCAGATGCACATGATAGCTTTGAGTCAAACCCAGCCTCTTGCTGTAAAGGTGTGACTGGTTCCTTCTGATTTGTAACATCTAACTCAAAACTGTGGATCTTCCTGGTGATGCTAACAAAGTAGCAAAGGAAAAACTAATGTTTCTCCACAGCAATTACAGGATTTGTTTTCGAAAGCCAGTAGTATGGTAAACTGATGGTGTGATAAAAAAATATACAGCAATATCTGTTCTGCTTGGTTTTAGATTATGCAAGGGCTTATTTTATTATCTTCATTTTGTACCTCTGGGCATAAAACCTGAACTGTAACAATGGTAATTTTTAGTTTGTGGTTAGTTTGAATTGATTAGTAACACTACAGAGCTAGAACACAGACGTTAGTTAAGAAGGAGATGGAGCAGCTTATATTTTAGTTCAAAAAGGTACACCTCATTATAGTACAAGTAGATCAGGAGGCTGATCTACAGCTGCTGCCTTCTCTCATATCAAGACTGTGCTGTAAAACAGAATAGTTTAATCCTGTTGTTTTTCCAGGCATAGGCAGAAGATGGCACAAAGTCCTTCAGAAAATTATCCCGTGAGTATTTTCTAGGCCAAGGAAGTGGAGGATATACACACAGGAGACTGCCTTTTCTCAGGTGAATATGCCCGGGCTTTGCTGTGATTACACAACTGATGTCCAGATGCATGTATAATGGATTTAGCATAATCACCAGGCACAGCACTCCCACTGAGGTCACCTTTTAACTGAAGCAGGTGTCTGCTGAATACTGAAGTTGACAGGAATAATGGTTTACTGTGTAAATATTAAAAGTGGGCATTTAGCATAAGACAAAAATTATCAGAGTAAGAAAAAAAAGGAGCTGATATGTGGCAATAACGAGATCTGAAGTAGTTCATGAATGTATCTGAATGAGTATTCATAATAGATCTGTAATTTTAGAGCTCGTCCAACATGACTGTAATTCTGTCCACAGTTCAATATTTATAGATGAGAAAGCAGAGCACACAAATTTTTCTTTGATGCATCTTATGATGCTGTCCTGTACTTACAGTAAGAAAAAAAAATAAGTAATCCCTTTAAATAGTCCCTTGCTATTTAACAACTGCATTGCTTTGTCACTGACTTTTTATCTCTAATGTTAAAAAGTTTCTTAAGTGCATTGTACAGGGAAGAAAAAATAATTGCACAGAAGAAAAATGACAGCACAAAGAACAGCCAGTATCAACACGATTTCCAACAGACCGTAAGATCCAGTATCCCTTCACTGCATTCTTCCTGCCTTAACTCCACAAGGTTATTGCCTATTTTCCTATGAAATAACACAGTCAAGAAACATGGAATTATAGTTACTATTGTATAAAATATACAGGTCAGTAGTTGTTACTTCCTACCTTTGATAGCTGTGGATTTATCTCCTTTCTCTGCTTGTGTAAGCCGTGTTGGGCTATGCTGTTAATGCTCTGCTGTTCTCTCTGCTGATGACCCTAATCTGTTCCACAGCTACTGGAAATCATGATGACAATAAAGGTCATCTCCTATTAAATCTCCTCTTTGTCTAATTACAGCACAGAGCACCAGCAGAATATATGCTCCAAAATCAGCTCTAATCTTAAAAAAAAAAAATCACTTTGAGTTGTTTTCTATTACATTTTGAAGGTTATTTGATGAAGCAGATGAAGAAACTTATTTTTAACTCTCGGACACCTGGATTCAAGTAGAAGATATTTTGCAGTGTCTGCCAAGTTCTCAGCTGCCCATCTGGCAGTAAGTAGTCTCTGGAGGAGCTCAAGGTCTGCAGAGTGGAATTCAGGTACATTCGAGGTCTAACAATGTTGTGCCTGTTTTGTACATGTTTTGATGTGCTTAATAGCTTTTTCTTTTATGTTAGCTACATAATTTTCTAAATATTACATTAAAATAGTGTGATAACCCAAAGCTTTCAGTTCACAGTTGATTGTAATGTTGAACAAAACTTTTTAAAACATCTAGGTGGCACCAAGGGCTGGGGTACTTCTTCAGAAGCTTTAAGGTGTTTATCCTTCTTTGGAAGGTAAGGAAGACTTAAGATCCTACTTAAATAAGCACCATTATTGCATCTCATTTTACAACTGGGAAATAACACAATCTGTGCAATGCCACCCTACCCCATTCCCCCCCACCCAGAAGAAAGAAGCAGGGAAATTGTGTAGGTTGCTGAATGTCTCTCAAAACTGCAGGTTAAAAGCAGAGAAAATGAAACTGGATGGAACACCAGGTTAGGAAAGTTATATGCTTCTGCTGCTTCAGTTAGATAACTCAGAGTACGACATGACTCTACAGTATGACTAAGTTGCAAGTACAGGTTCTGACACACAGTTTCTGTAGTGGAGATGCTGAGTCCCGGCCTGAGATGACTCAGAGCTTTGAGACAAATTTGCATTATCAGCATTCTTTGGTTCATCTGTTCACTTTTGAACCTCAACAGGATGCTGATTCTTGTTCTTTGAACCCTGTGTCTGTCAGTGTGAAGGTAGTGCAGACAGTGGGTGTTTACCTTACTGGAAAGAAACAGGGCTGTATGCTCTAACAGTAAATACAGACCACAACAGACAAAACAGCAGTGTTATAGGCAATTGTGGTTAATTCCACAGCCCCCTCCACCAAACTGTAAATGAGTTGCTAGCTCCTATGTGAATGAGCAGGTGCTGTCACCCACTGTTAGCAAGAAGAAATAGTTTTGGATAAACAAAGCCTTTTGTTTTCTTATGCTCTTCTGTTAATGACTGAAGTCTGTTATTTTCAGTGTACACACAGATACAAGTCATTGCAGTTACAGTAAATGTAAGAATGTTCTCTTTTAAATGGTAGCAGTTTTTGTTACTTCAGATAATGGATGGTGGCACCTTTCAGAACACTGAAATGGTATCAGCAAGATTTACAGTGCACAAACACAAGTCTTAAACAAAAACTTATAGTGCAAAGTGCGTGGAAGCTAGACAACTACACACTGAAATAGTTACCTTAACAAGTAATAGGAAACAAGTTAATGCACTATACTGCTACTTGAGCCTTCCCAAGCACGTACAAATCAAGAAGTAAAGAATAAGTGTAGTTTACAGTAAGAATATTTAGGACAAGAAAAGTGCAATTTCAAAAGTTAACACCGAAATTCTGCTGCTTCTATCTCCAGTTGTCATGTGTAAGCAAAAATCTTTTACATGTTTTTTCAAATCGTTCAGGACAGTGAATAGCAAGAAAAGCTAATTATTTGCCTTGGTTAAAAATTCAAATGAACAATAGGGACAAAAGGTTTAACAGTGTAATAAGTCTTCTTGTATTCTCCAGGCTATGGAACTTTGGATCTAAAACTTACTCACTTCTGTTCTGTTGAATGCACCCTGCATTCATCTGAGCACTGCCAGCCATGACAGCTATGCAGGCAGCCTGCAAAGAAACCATCTGACAGCAGTGTACACACCTCCCTCTCTGATGGAACAGCACATCATTTGTAGTTGCTGCCCAGCCCAGCACACCACTCCAAATCAAACAAAGCTTCTGCAGGTGAAGTCTCCTGTTATGAGCATTGTGGGTAAAGCAAACTTCCATGGCTGTACAGAGCCCTTCTGTTCTTAACGGCGAGTGTTAGGGTCCACATGGAGACATATTCCTTAACAGTTAAACCGTAGTATTCAAATCTCTGTTCAAGTAGAGCAAAAACCTTCCCACGTGGCCTAGCAAACTGAGGTCTGCTCACTAGTTAACGTGTCAGTTGTGGAAAAAAGCAGTTAGTTACTGAAAAGCAGGAAAGACCACAGCAGCTGCAAACAGGTTTAATTTATTGCCACTTACAAATGTACATTTTAAGATATACAATTTGAACAAAAGAAGCTGTTAACTCTAGACTGTTCTTCACCTCTACACCCCACCCAGATTACAAACCTAGCAATTAAAAGAACAGAACTCAGATGATGTTTTATTTAAAATAAAAAAACCCCACCACATCCAGGAAGCAATATCCCTTGGAAGAATGAGTGCAGGCATATAAATAAAATAAGCAAAGATCTTTCAAGAGTTGTTGAACACTTGCAAAAATTAAGTAGCCTGATGTTTTTTCAGTGCAAGGACAAACTAAATCCATACTATGCCTTTGTGCATAAAAATAAGCAAGAGATAAATCTGACTTTAGAACACCGAGTGGTGCTGAAGCATTTGAAGTCACTTTCAAGCACTGCATTTTTCAATCAGAAGTTACAGTACAGTTTTGCAGAAGTTTCAAATACACTTAAGTTGAAATGCTATTTCAGTTGTAATAATCCTGTGTAAAAGCATGACAGACTACAATAATTTCAATTTATAAAGGTATTTTCAAATCATTTGTTTTAGAAAAATATTTAGAATAAACCTTTAAAAGGTGTATATATACATACCCCTTTTTTTTCCCCTACTCATTATTTTCCTCCTTTAAGTTTCCCACTTAAAAGAAGCTGTTTATACAGATACTATTCAATGGGCAGTTCCATATAACAGAAATGGCATGCAACATAAAATTTGCTGGAATGGGTGACATTACAGTTCTTAAAGGCTGAGAGAGGCTTGAGATTACTTGTAAGCTTAGAATCAAAGTGGCAGGAGGTGTCTGGCACAAGAGTGAAGTACCAGCTGACTCGGGGCTGTATTTTCCCATTATTTCTTCATGCTGAAGGAGCCAGGTGGGACAGGCAGCCTCTGCTGAAGTCAACAGGACTGCCTGCAGCCTGCTGTATTGTTTAAGTAAGGATGTCAAGGTCTGAGCTCTAGTTCCCACAGCTAAACTCTGGAGTCAGTACCAAGGATCTGTAGCAAGTACCAGGAAGCAAAGTAGAAAACTCAAGATTTTCAGCTAAAGAGCCTTATTTTTTTTGTGAGCAAATAAGCTTAAAATGTAAAGGACCTTTTGGAAGTTAGAACTTTAAAGGACAACAAAATGTTCTGTTTGTGTAACAAGTTATTTTTAGAGCATGATCAAGTTAACGAGTATTACTGTTAAGAATTCTTAACATTACTTCCTTGTATGCTTGGGGATCTCTCTATGCAGCTTCACAATATCTTGCAGTCCTTTATGTGTTTAGTCCTTCTCTGAAATCTTGGAGTGAACAGATACTATTCTCAGAAGTGCCATCAGCTTATGAAATTCTAAGGCTCTGTGCATACTGTGCCCCTTTATTTAATGGGCTCTTAGAAATGGAGACAGCTGTTCCCTAAGTTTCAGACAAAGTTCAATCTCACATTTCTGCACGTCCAGCCCAGCAGTGTCACGTGTAGGACCAGCATTCAGGTGTGAGCAGATGAGGGACACTGCCCAATGTTTTACCTCTAGTGACTGAAAAGAGTGCGAGTACCAGGTTAACTCAACTAGTCACACTAGTTAAAAAGCATATCAAAAATATTTTCTACATTCTTTTGTATTCCATGCTTCAAGTAATAAACTTTCTGCTCAACTGAGCTGTATCGTACAACTATCAGTACTTCACAAACAGAGCAACGCTGGAACAAACCATCCTGCCTGATCTGGGCCTTGGTCCCAAGAGGTAGTCCACGAGTCACACAAAAACAGGAGCTCCACCAAGCATGCCAGTCTCCTCCAACGTATGCAGCCTCACCTCTAAACGAGGCTGTTTCATTCTGAAAATATTATCAGTTAGTGTTCATGTAAATACAGGAACTACATTTCAAAATTATTTCTTTACCTGCAGCTGCAGTTGGGTCCAGCTGAACCAATATATTAATTAAGCTTTGCCAATCAGCCTCATTAGTAAGAACTTAGCTTTTTCTCCAAATTAAATTTGAAACATACCTGACACACAGGTATGTCCTTAAAAAAAGAAGAATACAAATATTTGTGTTTGGAGACTGCTACACCTGGTTACACATGTTCAGTCATTTCTCCACGAACGCTGCGGCCGCCATCGAGTTCCTCATCGTCCCTCTCGCTGACGCTGCCAACTCCTCAATTTCAGCATTCAGTCTTTTTATTACCCACTCCAGTGCTTCCCGGCCCTATGGGTGAGACAGAATATGTCAGTGTACGAAGCCTGGCAGTGATCAAAGCTGGAAGCCAAGGTACAGAGACGCACAGCTCTGAGCTGTTCTTTACTGCAGAAACCCGATCAGTGCAGGAGGATGTACCAGCTCACACACCACGAAAGGATTCCTCGTGGCAGCAGTGCTGTTATGAACCACGGCGACTTTTAATTGAGCGTTTGTGTTTTATCCTTCTCGAGGCTGAACTCAAAGGGTGAGCTCTCAAAAGACTCACAGAGGACAATCCTTCAAACACCACTTTGTTGCTGCACAGCACTACCTCAGCTGAGTCCATTTCACCAGCAAGCCCAACAGAGGCATCGAGAGCACAGCAAAGGAGTGACAGAACAAGACTTAAATGAATGGAAATGCTTTTCCAATGAAGATTCAGAGTGCTTGCCAATAGTATTTAGTATCCACATTTGCATGAAGAAAACAAGAGCGAGTTCAACAAGCTCAGCATTCAGAAATCTACAGTACAGACAGTGGAGCTAGAGATTTGTATCGCCACTGAGCCACAGAGCTCACACTTACCTTATTGGCATTGGAAGAAATCGTGTTTGCCATTAATCCCTCCAGGTAACTGCTGAGACTGACACCTTTTACAGATATTATTGCTTCTTGTGTCAAAACAGTTCTGAAATAGAACAGACACTAAACTGTAGTAGCAGTTTAAAGCAGTGCATTGCCTCGAGACTTCTTGCCCCTCCCCAACAAGTACATCCCGTCTTCATTGCTGATAACAGAACCCTCTGCCTCAGCTGCTAAACTGCACATACTTCTACACGTGAAACAAAAGCCAGGAGTCCCCAGTAAGTCTGAACAACTCATTGTGGCACTCAACTATTTCCACCCCAGCAGCTGTCAGTGAGAGCAGACACAGCAGATGAGTGAAGATATACCAGAAAAACAGTATTAACACATTTCCAAAGAGTGGGTTTTAGCCTTTCCCATGGCCATGGGCAAATAACCTTCACTAGTACAGGAGTACAGACTCAGCAAGCTTTAAAATTGCTTTAAATAAATAAACAGATGTCCTCCAAAATGATAAAACAGAGGCAGATAAATGCACAGTGTGCAGGTTTTGTACTCGGGCTGAGGAAAGGATCAAAAATCAGAGCTGGTAACTGACACACGCGCTCAGCTGCACACAGGACACAGCACAGCTCCCTCAAAACCTGATCTGAACCGGGCTGCACTGTAACACGACATTCACATTCCCTGAGTGCTCTGCAGAAACAAAGGGCACTAAAGAAAGATACAGCACAACAGACGTCACACAAACACTGCTGCATCATGCTCTGTGCAGGGAGACCAGGCCACCTGCAGAGCCCAGGCGTGCTCTCCCTCAGGGCAATGTCACACGGAGGAGGTACTCACTTGTCTGGTTCGTGAGGGTGTGGTTTATAGACAAGCCTCTCATCTACTGACACCAGGTTTGTAAAGGAGATCTGCAGAGCACAGAACAAGATTACCCCTCAGTAAAAACATTACGGAAACATTACATAAAACTGTGGACACAAAACGAACACACATCTGATTTAAACAATGTTCTTGCACGTATTAGCATCAAGGCTGTAGAGCACCACAGATAAATGCCCAAGTTCAGCATTTGCTGATCTCACTGCTGTTTCTTCGATTCTTTGGAGCATTTATCAGCTATGAACATCTACCACACACAGCACCACGTTGGTATCCTGGGACCAGGACGTGGCAGGATGTAAAGCAGCTGTTACATCACTGGAAATGGTGACACTGCACCAAAGGCCTTGAACAAAAACACACCGTAGAGGAAAAAACAAAACCAAGGAGTGGCAATCTGCTCATCAGAGCTCAGCACAGTTTGTGCTTGGACCTGATGACCCTGAAGGTCTCCAACCCGAGCAATCCTGTCATTCAGATGCTCACAGCTGACAAGTACCAAAGCTCCTTTCTGAGCAGGACAGCTGCTCAGCCACGAACACATCACTTAAAGATAGAACACACTGTTCCAATGCAACCTGGAGTCATTTTTAAGGTGACTTTTGCTTTCAGATTTCTAAGGCACAGCCATAGCTGCCATCTCAACGGCACAAACAGAGACGCAGTACTCACATTACTGGATTTAAGTTCCATTGTTTTCCTCACGGGGTCAACGACGGAGTGCTCCTGAACGTACGTCTTCGTCCTGCTCGTGCCAATGAGCTGGAGGTGGGCACGGACACACAGTTAATTACTCTCAACAGCTGCCATTTTTTTAGTGCTTTGGAGCGCAGAAGTAGTGGTTATAACACTGAACAGACACCAAAGAGCTGCGGTTCAGTTAAAAATAAAACTACTCAATGGAGACAGACCTCATTTTTACACACGGAAGCAATCTATAACCTGTCCACTTTTCAGCTCTCTGTTAGTCAGCACACACTGCACTGTTAAAACTTCCTCCTACAGAACTGCTTGAACTCGTTCCCAAAGCACACATCCCCGTTACGACACTGCGGGTCACAGCCTTCCCCTCCCTGCACAGCCCTTCCCCACCTGTGCCACAGTGCACGCACCGATTTCACAATGGATGGGATCCCCCACTCGGTGCTCAGCAGTCTGTGGCTGTGCAGTTTCCCGCTGCCGTCCACGCGTCTGTCCAGGACGTCCACTCCGACCACGCTGGGGTTCATGGGGTTTGGGTACTTCTGCATGGCGGCCGTCGTTACCGTTTCCCACGGGTGACTGCCAACACAGAGCAGACACGAGGCCGTAACACCGCCGCTTCGGAACCGGATTTCATTGCCCCGCTCCCCCAGCCGCCCCCGCGCGGCACTCACTCGAACACGTGCTCCGAGGTCCAGATCTTCATGGCGGCGGGAGCGGGCACCGCTCCGTCACCCCGCGGGGCCGGGCCGGGCCGTGCCGCCGGCGGCAGCCGCGCATGCGCAGCCGGGCGGGGCCGAGGCGGTGCCCGACGCCCGCGCGGCGCAGCGGTGACGCAGAGGTCGCGGAGCCCTTGGGACTCGCGCGGAGTCGCTCACTGCGCCTGCGCGCGGGGCGGCGGCGGCTGTGCGGGGCGCGGGGCCGCCCCACGTGGCCCCGGGGGAACGTCCTGAGCGCTTCGCGGCTCTGGAGCGCCGCTGCCCGTCCCGGTGACCGCAGCGCGGTTCCCGAAGCCTTTTCCCGCGCGGTGCGAGTGCAGCGCTGCAGCTTTTCAAGCCGCGCCACCAGGGGGCGCCGTTCGGTAACGGCGTTGGAGCGAAACCGCGTCCGCTCTTCTCCCGCTACGCTGCGCCGCTTCTCCGCGCGTCCTTGGGGCAAGCTGAAGCGATCTGCGAGGTCATAAGCAAGCCGCGTAATCCGTCACGGCAACACCTCCTACCACCATCCTCAAATCGCCGATGTTGGAAGTGCCCGGAGGAACGCCTTCAGACACCGCGAACCCACAGTGAATCACAGCCGTGTGTGGCAGCCGAGTGTCTGATTCTGGTCCCGTATTTTCTCAGTCAACCGCGAGAATCTTTTGTTACCCTCGATGCTCTTCTTCCTTCATTTGAAGAAAAATTGGGCAGTAGAAACAGCCAACAAATCCCTGTCTCAAACTCCCCACGTTCTGGTAAAGATGGTGTCATGCTGCGTGTGAAATGCGTGTCAGAATTTTTACAGATGATCATTTTTCACGTTCTCATTGACCTGAGATCAATAGCTCTCACCACCTGAGAAGAAATGAAACAGCTGAAAACATACCAACCGTCAGGGAAAATTAACAGGTGTGTGCATTACTTTCCAGTTCGATTTGTACACTCCGTATGAAAAATCCACAAGAGGGGGCTCAATTCCCACAAGGTCCTCTGCAAGAAGTCTTCATCAGAGGTTAAGCTCAAAACCAAACTCACCTCCAGGTGCCCGCATCTCTGAGCGCTGCCCTGGGAAAGGGGGCACGTCTCCACGCTGACTCTCATCCCAGCAGCCTGTGCTCCCGCAGGGCTGCCCAGCCCTAACGCCGTGTTAAAACGGGACGTAACAGAAAATCCTTGCTGGTAACAAAGCAGAGACACATTCAGTACTTTTCTAGTACTTCAAAGCTGTGAGTGAAAACATAACAGCAATAAAATATCCACGGATAATAATGATAAGGTTCCTTTTATGTCCTCTGGATAAAGTCTGGCTCGTTTGGCAGAAACTTAAACCTACAAAGAGCTAACTTTCTGCAGGTTTGCTGATATCGTTGCTTACGGCTGCATCACTGATAGAAGCCAAAAAAGTGGAGGAGACAGACACAGATGGCCACAAACACCACTTTTGACAACAGAATGATCTTAGAATAGTTTAAATCATGTCTGAAAGTACAGCCCAGGTGGCCCTGCCCTTGTGCAGTGGAGTACTTACACCACAGAGACCTGCCCCTCCAGCACGCCCATGTTCTGTACTGCCACTGAAAGGATGAAGGGGCCATAATGGGCATTGTGGTGTCTGACACAGGGAACATGAAAGAGCATGGAACACACATGTCCAAATCTCCACTGTGTCTGCCAGTACCTTAGCAAGAGCATTAGAAGAAACAAGTTTTCAGACAGCATGTGTATAAATAACCATCTTCCAGCATCTTGTGTATTCACCTTCAATATTTTCCTTGCCCATGATGGTGAGTAGAGATGTGAGGTGCAGGCTGCAGGGATCCTGTCAGACTCCCAAGGTTCAGAACCTCTTGTTGCCTGGCCAGAGTTTCCAAACCACCTTTTTATGCCAGAAATCTCAATCACATGTAAACCTATGCAACAGAAATAAAGGACAGAAAAGTGATCTGCTCACTCAGCAGCACCAAACCCAGACACGTGCAGTATCATTCTCTGTACTGCCTATGTAGACATGGATGTGTATTTTTGCAGAAATGAAATGCACTGAAGCACAAACCACAACACACAAGTTTGTCTCACACAGCTTTTCTTGTCTTTTGGGGAAATAAAAGATGACACAACAGGAAGAGTGCCTATAACATAAAAAAAGGGAGAAAGAAACTTTGCTCTTATGACTGAAACCATCAAGAAACTGTTCCACAGATTCATATGCACATCCAGAGTTTGTTTTCCAATAGGGATTGTACTACAAGGGTTCTTTCTGGAGTTTCTTAACTTGTATTGTGTGTGCACCACGTCAAAGGAGTCACACAGTGACCCTGTTCTGTAGCGTGGTGATACAGGCAGGGGCAGAAAGAGGGATGCAGTTTCTTGACAGTACCATTGTACATTTATTTCCTGTATCGAAATGACCTTCATTTCCTTCTCAGACACATTCAGTCTGGTTGTAAAAATCATTTCTGGGCTCTAAAGTAGCGTATGATTGTGAAAGCCATCTGAGATTTGTTTGTGGGAAGGAGGGAGTTTGGATCTGGAGTGCCTCCACACTGGTGTTTCCGTTTACTCAATAGAACAGTCAGGTTACTAACACATCAAATTATTTACTACATTACAGAAATTCAGCACATTTCACAGAGTCACTGAATCCCTCTGTATGGGTGGCATCAGAGGAACAGAACAGCAGCACATCTCTCACATGGCTGCAGGTCTCTGTCAGCTGCTGATCATTACAATGATTGTCAGCATTTTGAATCGGAGCCTGAGCTGAGCTGAGCAGTACGTCACGCTGGCCTTCGCCCACCTTAAACACACTACCAAACACTCCATTCTGAAAGTGTCTATTTAAAACTGTACAAGGTAAACACGAAGCTACCAGGAAGATGCCACTTTTGAACAAGTGAGAACCACAGAGAATCACTTCTCCAATGTACGGGGATATCCTGACCAAATCTCACAGGAACAACAAGCAGATTCATTTACTGCCACATTTTATGGCCAAACCAAACCAAACCCTTGCGTTATCTTTGCTTCAGAGCACTCAGCATTAAGTTGGAGTATAGAAAAATGTGCATCTAATTGAACGATCTGGCAGAGCATGGCCCTGAAATGGCTTTCAGCAATGGAATGATTTGGCTGCCATTTAAAGACTGACTCCAAGTCTGTAGCTAGTTATGCGCTGTATGACTCAAAGGAACCATCTATGTGTTTGTGGGTTTTTTTGTTTTTGTTTTTAATTATTATTTTTTAATAGTGCATTTTCTGACTTGCACAGGTGAAGGAGTTTGATTCTGGCTGTGCAAACAGTTGCATCTTGTCTGTATCAGCAGTGGGAGCAGCAGCTGCCACCGGGTGTCTGAGTGAAGTGCACATACACAGCGATGTACAGTCTGTGCTACACAACTCTTTTGTTGTCTAGGAAACTGTCTCTTGGAGTCTGTGTAATATGACAATTACCAGCTAGACAGTGGTTTTTTTGCAAGCATCACAAATGTGCATGTGACCAAGTAGGCAGATGACAATCACCTTATCACCCACAACTCATGAGCAAGCACAATAACAGCACAATTTAAGATAAAACATGTTTTATAGTACTTTAAAATTGCCAATCATTTGATGTTGTTTGGAAATAATCGTTCTTCTCCTCCATATCTGATCCTTGTTTAATTCTTAAGGCCACAACATCTCTTATAAAAGCACCCCTGGCTATTGAACATTTGATGAATGCAACTTTCCAGTGTAAAACCTCAGAGAACCAGCGATGGCAGGTAGTGGTAATGACATATTACATGTTGAATCACAAATATGGAGCTATATATGCACTCATGGTCTTCAAACCATGCTCTTTTATTCAAAATATATATAAAACACTTTGTCTCAGGCATTTTATATTCAGTCAGGTTTAAAGAAACTGCAACCTGGATATAAAAGCTGAGAATTATTTGTGCTTTTTCAGTTATACTGAAACTAAACTGTCCAGGAAGCTGTCTGCAGCTTAGTGTTTCAGCAAAAGCAATAATTGAAGGAATAAATAACAAATGTAAATTAAAAAAGTTAAATCCAAACACAAAGCAGCAAACTTACTATTGTGTGAATGAGCCCACTTCAGCTAATGCCATTCATCTCCTCAGAAGGTGCAAGTTCTGTTATTTGCAGTAAGTGCAAAATGTAATAACCACAAAGTGAAAAAATATAACTAAACTGCATAAATATTTGTACAATGTAAACGTAGCAAGGAGCACTGTTCTCACAGAACAATCATTTAAATTCATTTTTTCCAATCTAGCTCTTGCATGGTATGCATGCACATATTTTCTTACTAGCTGCCTCAGTTTGTTATTCTCCTGTAAACTTCAGATTCTTTTAAGAAATCTTCTGTGTTGCTGCACAAATAAATGATTTCCATGTCAGTTCTGCAGCACTACATCAGTAGGAAATACATCACTGCCAGTGAGATTGTGACTGATAAGATGGCAAAACTGGAGCCTGAGGTTCTTGGTTAATGTCAGCGTATGGCTTCAATGCTCAGAAATAAGAACTGCTCTATTATATATTCTGTGTCTAATTCAGGGGATGCAGCTCTTCGAAATGTATTAAATACTGTAGATCAATAATTACTATAAATCAACGTCTATAAAAGGTAAGATGAAGCATGTAGGAGCTACAGCTGCTTTTCTTTTTAATCACGATATGAATACCATGTGTCTTCTAAATAAGGGACTCCCAAATGTGCAATGGTATGGGTACCATAGGAACAGAAAAAAACAAATACTGCCTGAACAGCTGAATGTTTCCCCGTGCATATGGACTCAAACAGGTTCTGGTGCTGCCAGATACATTAGCAATGGGATCAGCAGGCATAGTGAGGTCTAAGTAAAAAATGATATTAATAAAAACACCTCCACAAAGGTTCATTAAAAGCAGAACTTTGAGACAAGCCACAATAAAGAAGTAAAAAATAGTAATTAATTCAATTATTTCAAAATCATTGTTTGTTACTGATATAAACACGTATTTAGGTGTACCAAACAAATCTAACTCCCTACTGAAATGTTCAACATGAAAGGAGTACATTCTATATGCATACTACATACTATTCCAAATACACACCCTGTGAACACACGTACCAGGGGTCTGAACAGATTTTAACAAAAATAAGTCAACTACAACTGCCTGAAAAAGATCCCCTTCTTCAAAAAAGTGATGGTGAATGTTCTTTTCAGTTCAACAGTTTCTCCCATGATTATTCAAATAATCACAAGGAACACAGACATGAAAAATGTCCAGAATTAGGACTTAGGCGAACCTCAGCTGCAGGATTCCTTCTTTCTTCAGAGCCCAAAAGAAATTCCTGCCTCACTAGCTGTAGGCTTCAATAGGGCCTATACTGAGGGCACGCCATGTAGTTTGTTTTTCAATTACCTGATTTTGTCATTTTCTCTTAGAGAATTTTCTCCTGGAAATTACTGTCATTGGTTTTCACTTGGCTTAAATTTTTGGAATCATTTTGCAGGTTTTGACCACCAGCCAAGAGCCCACCAGCCCAGGGGCCAAACCTTCCACACGCTGCCACATTTTGAGTGCACCTGACAGCACAGCGTGCTGGGATAGGGCACACAGACACCTTGCTGCCAGCTTGGCTGATTCTTACTTGGCTTTCTGGGACGCTTTCACATCTCACAGGTGAGGGGTGTACCACCCTCCATGAAACTGGAGGCACAGAGCGTGGACAAGCACTCCAGATTTGCTTCTTTTTCTAATACATTTAGAAATGTATTCCTCTTTCTCTGACCTGTAAATTCTTGAAAAGGAATCAGGATTTATATTCCCTGGGGACAATGATGTTCTGAGCCAGGAGCATCAACCGGTTCTACAGAGGGCTGAAGCCCATGGGGATCGCTGCAAGTCACTGCAACACCATCTTCAGTATTTTGGTTTAGGAAAGAAAAAGTGTGTAAGGAGTCAAACTGATGCTAAATTAGAAGAGCTTCATGAAACATTACTCCATTTAAATGGGTGTTGTTGAGGCATCATTGCATCATTGGCCTCATGAAGAAAATGAGACCAATTTCAAAACTGACATGTTTCCATATTGCTTTTCTGTTTCCCAAAAGCTCAGTGGAGGCATCTGAATTTTGCCAAAGAATTCACTATGTTTGTCTGTTTCCATGACACGTGTTCAAATCCTATCTGTAGAGGACATCTTTTCAGTTTTTCAGTGTTAGGAAATGTTCCCATTACAAGCTGTAATAACTGCAGGGAAGAGGCAGCATATAACCTTCCTGGTACAGATGATTATGATTAAAATCAGATAAAAGATAAAGAGATAAAAGATGAAGTTAAGAAAGGGCACACTTAGACTTCTTGAATTACAGTAATTAAAAAGCATAATTAATATAATTGTCCAGGAAGCTATTAACAACTGACAAGTTGAATGATGAATGACCATAAACTCAAGTAAAAACTTATCATTGTGTCACAGATTTTTAAATGGTTTTACTCAAGAAAATTAAGAAATAATTACTCCTGCAGAACTCTGGTGAAATAAGTAGTATGTCAGATGTTATGAATACAAAATGTTGAGGATATTTTCTCCAAGCTCTAGGATCTGCTAAGGACTCAATACCCAGGAATGAATAGGCTGGGATAGGGATCTCAGATGGATTTCCCAAGGCAAAAGAGTGGTTCACCAGGACATTTCAGAATTCATGGATCCCAATTCAGCTAACTAAGTCACATTTCCTCACTGAATCTTCTGCCTTTCCTTTCATTTCCATGCATACATGCAGGAAGGATGTGACCTTGCACAGATCTCAGAGGTTAAGAATTAGTTTTCCTGAAGTAGTTTTACAAATGATTGGAAGCATGGACAGTCCATCTTCTTCCAATTTTTTGCTCATGCTAGAGATTTGGAAAGGTAGGTCATTGTTGTAATGACATTGTTACTACACATTTCGTTTTAATGCTGTTTTTAACATGGGGCAGCCTTTAGTAAATAGCTAAACACTGCAGAGACTTAGTTGTTATTAAAATTAATCCTGAAATTATAGTTTAATAACATATCTTTTCAGACACAATAATACACAACGTGGACAGCAGTCAAAATGCTTGTTTCCATAACAGCATGCAGCACCAGAAAGGCCTGCAATGACACAGGATACTGTTTCTATGGTAATACTGTTTCTTTGCCTCAAGGATGCAAAAAAATCCACAATGAAAAGCTGGAACTAGTACTTTAAGTTATTAAGTTAAAGGGGATTCCTTGTTTACAGTGATCAGCATCTTGCTACTTTTTGTCACTTTTTTCTTATACTAAGCTTGTAAATTACTTTTAGGTTGGGGACCTGGAAAAGCACACAGAATTGAGAGTCCCAGTGTCGCTAAGAACTGGTATTACTTACCAAGGACATAACTCACTTCTCCTGAAGACTAAGACTGAAACTCCTAGGCAGTCTGTCTTGTCTGTCTCTCTGTGTACATTCCTACCATGCTGAAATTATTCCCATGCCATCTTCTTGCACTTTTTGTTTATTTGTTGCATTTTACCTCCCTATCTGAAGTACCTACAGTATACCATAAATGCATATTGTGTACCTTTGCCTTTCTTACTTTCCATTATCAAATTCCTCCTGTCCTCAGCCTCAGTACAGATTGTCCTGTGTCCCCTAACCAGGAGATATCCCCACTTGCTAAAGCAGGCTCCTTAGAGTCGGTTGTGCAGGAGTGTCCCAGTGGGTTTTGTCTGTCTCTTTTACTAGAGACTCCACATCTCTGGGCAGTCTGTTCTAGTGCTCTGTCACTCCCAAAGTAAAGAAGGTCTTTCTCATGTTCAGAGGGAACTTACTGTGTTCCAGTTCATGTCTGTTGCTCCTAAGCAGAACTGGGCACAGTACTCCAGATATTATCTCCCCAGGGCAGAGTGGAGGGGGAGGATCACTCCCTCAACCTGGCAACCACTCTTTTTAGTGCACCTCGGGATGCCATTGGCCTTCTTAGCCACAAGGGCACACTGCTGGCTCAAGCTGCTGGTGTCCCAGCTATGTTAGACATTTGCCAGTAAGATTCCTCCCAGATTATTCTTATGGTGGTCAAATTTACAAAGGTTTGGAAATACGTTAAATGTTGGGGTCAACACCTAGAAAACCCACAACAGAACTTCTATCAGAAATCAGAACAACTGAAAAGACTCCTTTCAGTAATTGCAGCTCGTATTTTGTGCCAAACAGGTGTTTGCAAGTTCAGCCAGTGCCAGATAGATGGTCATTGTGTACAGATGTGATCAGGGAAAATTTGATTAAATGATGACGGTCGTGTTTCAAATAGTTACTGAGGGAATGTTAGGTAACTTGTAATGAAAGAACAAATAAAATCTCCACAGTTTTGCTGTACCTTATTTGTATGTGCAGACAGAACAATAGATTGCCCATTCCCATGGAACTGGAGTACCATACGTAGAGCTCAAGGTTGGATGCTGAAGATTTTTCTTAGCGTGTATCCAGTACTGCAGGACAAGGGGGTACTAAGCAGAAGTAGCTGAAAATCCGCTGGTACAGTTTTGATGTCTGCTGTTGGAAATTGGAGCCATTAATGGTGCCAACAAATTAAAAAAAAAAATCAAGGTAATCCAATTACCACTATTTTAAAATACTAAGGCTCCTTTGTAGCTATGGAAACAAAAATGCAGACATTAATGAGCAAGGGGGAAAAAACTGGTGTTTCCTTGACAACAGAAGAAAAGCATAGCTCCATGAAATCCAAAGGAGAGAATGACAGGAATACCTTTCACCACGACACAGCCGAAACACGAGTCCATTACAATAACATTCACCACTAGGAAAGGTGAACGCACTCTGCCAGGAAGATGCAAGTAAGAAGGAACTTCTTGGACAATGGTCATGTCACGTCATGTCAGCAATAAGAGCCAAGTCTGAGGCAGATCAAGTGCTTTGCAGTGTGGATGTGACTAGTGCACTTAGAGAAAACTAGCCCTGGGCTGAGTACATGCTGATTCACATTCAAGCACCGAAGAACAGAGTTGCTTCTTGGAGTGCATCATAAATTCTGTGCATATATCCCAACAGAAAGGCATATAAACATTATAGAGAAAGGTTATACACAGGAAGGGATACAAGTTGCGTGCAACTTAATTATCACCACTGAAAATTTAGCTGGCAGCTTCTCACACAATTCAGAAGTGTTTTTGTTGGAGGAACTCAGAATTGCTCAAAGACAACAAAATATGAGAGGAATTCTGACAGAGGTAAATAAGGGGTCACCAGTAAGGTTGCAGGGTTATTTTTCAGAGCAGAGTATGCAGCATAATAGAAAATTGGAAACAAAATAATGTAATGAATATAATAAATGAAAAAGTTAATTGGCAAACCCTGATACTCTGGTAGAAGCAAATCTTTAAAATGAGCTCTTTCTCTGAACCTATTGAGCTTTTACTATTGAAGCATCACTTCATAGTGGAAAGTACATCAATCAGTCCCAAATCCTAAACTGTTTTGTGTTTACAGCAACAAAGAGCTGGATACTAAGCTACAGGTATGTAGGGCTTCCTTGACACGTTGAGAAAAAACACAACAACATAAGAAGCTTATGGAAAAAATAAAGAAATGTATAGCTGAGTTGACTGAACGGTGTGGAACGTGGATTTAGCCATGTGAGCAGTACTGGCCTGGAAAAAGCAATGTGCTTCTACAGTTGTAGTTATTGACGTTTTCCTTTATTGTTTCTGACATTGATCTGAAAGTTGATTTAAGTGATGAATGACCCTGTCAAATTCTAGTCTCAATTTCTGCAAAGTACATTTAAGTTAATGTAACTGTTGGTTTTTAGAACATTTCTGAATATCATCAGCAGTTCTGAAGTTATCTGTTTTCTATGACAAACAAGAAACAGATGGAAGAATTTGTATGAGTAGTCTGTGCATATGTAAAAAAAAGCTAACCTTCCTGACTTTCTGAGTTGAAGCAACTGTTCCTCTGAAAGCTACATTGCTTTTAAGTGCATCATAATTGTAATTACTCATTTTTATGATGTGATATGCCTGAAAATACTATAGCTCACTACTTCAGCAATCTAAAAACCTGGAAAGATTCTTCATACTCCTCCTGCAAAACATCTATTTTGTAGAAGACGCAGCACTGACATCCTCCACTTTTCACCCTTTCAGCTATCAGCAAAAGAATGACTTGAGCATGGAGGAGTAAATGAAGCTCTCTTCATTGCCACCCTATCTCCAGGTACGTTAGGACCAAGTCTTGACCCACTGACGTGTTCTTTCTCTCAGTTTTAAGTTTTATTTGGGGCTTGTGGAATATCCTTGTGAATTAATGCATTAATCATTTGCCAGAACTGCTCATGCTGAATGAATACTTAAAAAATATAAACCAAGTGAAACCCCAAATCAGCCCTGTACGATGATTCAGCATTTGTAAACTTACCTAAAGCACATTAAATACAGTTTTGGGGAAAAAAGAGGTCTGTAACTTTTAATGGGAGATGGCTTGATGCTACAAGTAGCCTATATGTACGCAATATATGTGAGTGTCTACGTGCACAGTCCTGCAGTTGAGGTATGAAAAACATACAAACACTTTAAAGCAGAAATTCAATTCTTAGTGAAACGTTTTGGTTGCATGCATAACTAGCTACACTTTGTTCATGATTACCTCAGTGTTTTCTCAGCAGCCCTTGACTCTCTTCCCTATGGGATCTATTACTTATGCCTTGTGTTTTAGTTCTTTTCCCTGTACTGGCATTTCTTTGGCAAGTAGAACTACGTTTGCTTCTAATGAAAGTGTCTCTCCTTTTTGCTGTTCAAGCACATTTTTGTCTTTAATTTCTCTTCTCCTGGGCTTTATTTATTTATTTATTTATTTTGGCCAGACAATTGAGGGTTACGCTCCTGTTTAAGGTGACAGTTCTTGCTGTCTAGCAAAAATATACAAAAGTGCCATATGAACACGAGTAGGCATTATTCATTATTGATATTAGGGTAATAATTAGCTCTCCATTTTACTGGGATGCCCTCATTAATTCTGCTTTCCTGCTTTGAATATTTTTGTTGTAACCAAATATCTCTGAATTTATAATACTTGCTGAAAGAGACTGTCAATTTATTGTTAATTGGTAATAACAAATTATTATTTATGTGTTCTGCAGGGAAATATATCATGTGAAGCATCATATTCTAAGTGTACCTTTGATCAAATGGAAGCTACAGAGGCAGTCATGTTCTGCACATTCAAACTTCACACATATAGACACTGCTATTTACACTAGTTGATAGAAATAATTCCCATAAGGATTAGTCCCCAGGGGAGCACTAAGTGCATTTAGACATTCCAGATGGCACTATCTGCAGCACAGTGGACAGTACCACAGCAGAAATGATGAATGCCACAGTGGCTTGGAAATAGAAGTGCTACAGCTGACAAAGTCACTGCACAGAGTCCACGACCTACAAAGTGAGCAGTATGTACCTTCCAAAGGTACTGCTTCAAGCTTTGCATTTTGTTACTACTCTTTCAGGTTGGGTCACGAAAGTTGCAAAGAATATTAAAAATTAAAAAAAGCGCCAGATTTAAATAACTTATGAATAGTGCACACTGTTCTGACCACAAGTGCTTTCATGGAGCAGGCAGCGCATGTGATCAACTTACAGTTTAGGGAAAGTCACAAGAATGAAAGAGATAAAAATCTTTTTTTTTTTACTTTACACACACTAAAAACTACAGTGCCAGGAAAATTACCAGTTTTACTGAACTAATTTGTGCAGTTTCAGACATCATTTTACATGATGATGTACAATTATATTCAGAGTCTGCATGAATGTAACACTGCTAGGGGCCACATTTCTTTTTCCCCCTAAACGTGTACTTTTTGAGGCCACAGACATTTCTCTAGCAAGATTTACTGGAATTGACCTCAGCCTGTAGCATCTACACGAAGGAAAGATTCAAGTTCCTACCATGGCTACTATCCAGACCCCACTTAATACCCCATCAACCTGTACTACCGTGGATTAGCAGTAATATCTCTTTGACAGTTTCACCAGAAAGATTTAGAAATGAAGATCATTTTTCATTCACTGCAGTGTGATGCGTTGTTTTACGACCTTCTATTTGCTAACAGTTGGAATTAGTAGCCTGATGTGCTCAAGTTCAGTCTTCCTGCCTCTATTCACTCATTGAACTCTGCTGATTTGGTATTCAGGTCTGGATCCTCTGTGGTCAGGATGGGATGAAGAGCTGCCAGTGACACTATACACTACAGAGCACTGTGCTATCCTCTCCTTGCCGTCCTGCTTTGCCTGGGTGTCCAGTTGCCTTGCTCTTAATATCAACAAAACACCAAATGCACTTGGAACCTTTTTAATTTGGACTTGTTTGAATATTAAAAAAAAACCCAAACACATCTAAAACACTGCACTAACAAATGTGTATGTTCTGGGTACAAGCACAGAATTTTCCATCTAGATGCCTTCTCTCATACGTACATGAAGCATTTAACAAGTGCTGGTCCCTTACTGCCGTGGAGCAGATGAGTCACAAAGGTTCCTTGAAATTTTCAAACTCCTTTCTAAAACTGTTTCGTTTCTGTTTCATTTTTTTCAGGGGGTCAACAACATGCCTGTAAACTGCATTTACTTGTCTCACCCCAAATTTCCCTGTCCTTCCCAACAATGGTGTGTTCATATTCACTTACAATCATTCCCACTTGTGCCAGGAATTGCATTTCAGCTTAAGTAGCATTTTCCTCTACTTCCCCGTGGTATTGTAGAGAACAATCCCTTTGTCTCCTTGCTGTTGGCCTCCTTTTTATTCAGTACTTACACCATTCAAATTGTTTTCTGTCTGATTTGGATTTGGATCAGTGAGCCTGGTGCATTGCGAGAGTGCTGAATAAAAACAGAGTGCCAGAACATCCCTTTTTTTCTTGGCTGTGTTTTGTGGAACATTCAAGGGAATAATTAAGGTTTAAAACGTCCTGCCTTTCTGTACTATGTCTGTAGCATCATTCTGCCTGGTGCTACCAGGATTTAGCATCTTCAGAGGTATAAATATAGGCATGCTCTGAAGACCTTTACCGTGGGACTTTGGATCTCTTTTGGAATACGGGCTCTTCTATGTTAATCAAAATTCAGCAGCAAAAATGATAACAAAATCTTCACACTACATAAAATAAAAGAACCTTCCTAAAATACTTAATTTACCTTTTTTTTTTTATTTTAAAGGCCAAGGAGGAAATCTGACTGGGTTAAATCTATAGAGTTAAAAATAAAAATAAAAACAAACAAAAAACCCAACACCCACAACTTAGAAAAAGATAAAAGAAATAAAGCAACCATTTTTCATTTGTGCCTGATGGGTTTGTGGGGTTTTTGTTTTTTGTTTTTTTTTTTTTTAAACTGTTTGCAAATCTTCAGTGTAATGGTTTGAAACCCAGTCGTGTCATTTCTTTACGCCCACACACAGAGCTGCAGTAGTGCAGACACTGTAGCAGGCAAACCATGCTACCAGCATCGGCCATTAAAACTCTTCCCACACCAGGCGTGGGCTGACTTCGCCCCCTCCCCACCACCCACCTTTCAATTTTCAAATGCTTAAAAAAAAAAAAACCAAAAAAAAGAAGAGAAAGACACTGAAAAAAAGGAAACAGGATGCTGCTTTTGTTCCTACGCTATTCCAGGGAGACCTGAACCTCTCCACCTGCCTGTGGATTGGCCACCTAAAGGTTAGCAAGTGTTTTGTTATTGTTCTATACAGACAGATATTTAATTAAATTCTAGATATGGCGAGATATGTTTTAAAGTTATAAATGTTGTAATGGTTCTTTCACTTAGAAACGAGGAGGATTTTTTACTAAAACAGAAAGCCTTTCATTTTAGTCCCGGCCCCACTTCTGTTTTAAGGGGATTTAATCAGTATTTTTTCCATCATGTAGTCCATCCTTCTAAACTTTAGGAGATGGATAGGGGCTATTATTTTTCTGTTAGAACAACCTGTTGATTACAGACTGCTGGCTGGAGGTTAACTCTTTCTTCACCAGAGAAATGCACAGGATACAAGAATTAAAAAAGAATGGAAATATCTGAGGTTTTTAGTTGTTGGGTTTTTTTTTTCAGCATTAACATTTTTTTTCGTTGTGAAGTCACTAACAGTGTTATAAAATCAACAGATGGTTTTGATTTGTTTGTTTCATTTTTAAGAAAGCAGTGTTACTGATCTGAAATAAAGACATCCAATAAACTAAGAAAGCATTTCTTATTCCCGGGGCTGGGAAGAATAGGAACACGAGAAGTAGAATAGGAAACGTTCACTGATAAAATTGCATGAAGAGCTCTAAGGAGCCAAAATAGCATTTACTTATACGCTAAAATTTTAGCTGACAGTGTAAATATCAATCTCAGCCTTCTGAAAGATAGAAAACCATATATTTAATAATGATTGGAACAGTTCTATTTCAGAATGAAGGAAAGGTACTGTGATCATATTCATCTGAAAAGGCTTTAACACTGTATTCTGTGTTTATAGAAGAGCTGATTTAACACAGTGGAGGAAGCAAAGCATCAAAAATGTTTGTCCACAAGAAACAGTACCAGACCTTCAAAGTTCAATAACAGTGTTTTCTGGTTGCTTTTCACTCTTATGACAGATAAAGCAGAGCAAAACTTCAGGAGCAATGATTTCTTAATGGGCAGCAAGATTTCCCAAAGTCAGAATTTGAGCAAGAAATGATGAAAGATTATGACAGTTTCAGAAGATCAGGAAATTACACATTTTCATCCTAATTCTGCATGGAACCGAGGCTCTCTGCTTTGTCAATAAAGTTATAAGCAGCTTGCTCACTGCTGGTAGAGCTTGCAGTCCTGTAAGATCAGGGACATCCCTTAAAAACAAATGAAAAGGTGAAGTCAGAACTTCCATTATGAGACATTTCGAGGTATGAAGTCAAACTGAGAAAAGAATAAAGACAGGAAGCAGATTTTAAATAAGCCAAACAGGATTTCATTTCTGTGCTAATCAGAAAATGTATCAGTTCAATTTGCAAATTTTAATTGAGATTTAGAAAGCTCCAGAATTAGGGTGAACTCAAACATTTATTTTCCATTAAAGTAGCAGTGTTAGATGTACCCACGTGAACTTCATTTCTGGCTCTTTAGTTCACTATTACTTTATTATATTTGTATTTAAATAGCTTTGTCTAGTCAGTTAAGAGAGCTCTTCATAAACACTGACACCTTCTGCTAGCCATCAGTGGTAGTCTAGCAGTTGGAAATGATAATTACAGTATCTGTATCTTATGCACAGATACCATGTGCTGTTCTCAGCATTATTTTTGTCATGAAGAAAATTAATAGCTTTTTTTTTTTTAACTTTAAAACATGCAGGGTCTTTGAATATATTAGCTTATAACTATAGGAAGCAGGCTTATTGCTACTTCCACTTGGTCACATCTTCGGCTAAAATCCTGCAGGTATCTTTGACAGATGCAGGGTTTAAATGCTCAGTAAGAAGCCCTTTCCACTCATTCTTGGAACTTAAAATACATGCCAATGGTATGTGGATTTATCTCCTCCATTCCTGATGAAGACTTACTTAAATTGAGCATGAAATAAGTTTGTAAGCACCACATCCTCCCTGCTCTGCCCCTGACAGTAAGCTTATCTTTCTACATAGCTAAACTAGACCCAGGATAATTCGTTTTCAAGTTTAAAATCTAGAATTTGATATGCTACAAAGTACTCAAAATAATTAATTTTAAAAGCTTTTGCATGTTTTAGAGTTCTTACTAGTTCTAGCACATTGCTGGAATTGTTAGTGCTGTCAAAAATAAGCTTCCTTTTTAAGTAAATTTACCCCAACTTGAAGTGATAATCAGACTCACACTGGGATAAAATATAACTGACTTCATATACGTGATAAAACTGAAGAGGTGGTACTTTATAAAAAATGCCCATGATCTTGCATGTTCTGGTCTGGGATTCACTCAGTTGAACAGCAGCCATTCCAGTGCACATTTTAGGGAGGTACTTGTGAGAGGAACAGCTGTCCTCCTTGCTGGTCACCCTGGCTGACCACTTCGTTTGAGGATTTTAACGAAGTTCACCCACAGAGAGTTTAAATTCTCAACATGATCTTTCATTTCTCTTGACTGCGTCCTATCCTGCTTTCACTACAGCTTTTCACAAGTTTTGGAGAGTTATGTTGAGAATGCCCTAAGCACTTTTAACATCCTTGCAGCTCTTTGCCTGCTGGTTACCACCCTGCTGCGGGCACTGTTGGAAACTGCAGGATAACACAGGATGAGTTTAGCTTTTCATATGGCAAGTAGCTTATCTCCTCCATTGCTTCCTTCTCCAACACATTTTGGGAGACATCTTCACTTTAAGGTTTCAGGCAAATTACCTTCAGGGATACAAAGAATAATTTCTACCACTGTGCCAATGTTTTTCACTGAGCACTGCCACTGAAAGCAGTGTTCAAATGCCTGTATTTCAGAGGCAGCTGCTTCTGTTTGTAGGCTCCTGTGTGAATAAAGGATAAGCACAGACTGAAATGCTACTTCATTTTCTTTTGCTTCATCTCTTCCTGTTTTCTGAAGGTTGTCACTGTGATACCAATGTAAAAAAAATACTTCCTACTTCTAATCTGTTTCAAGTCTTTGTCCTTGTTTCTCTCTGCTTGTGTAAGTACTGGCAGACGTGAGACTTCTTTTGCTGAAACGTGTGCCTCAATAACAGGTATGTAAGCTAAAATTATTTACAAACTAAAGAGGATTCCTCTTCTGTATGCTCTGTGATGTTATAGTCAAAGAAGGGATTGCCAAAAGCTGTAAAAAATGCAAAGATTCCTAGGACAGTTCAGTACATTGTGTTTGTTCAGAGTGTTGAAAAGCTGCTCCTCTGTGGTAAAAAGATTAACCTAACTCTCTTACATCTACAGACTGTACCTGTAGACCAAGCCAGGGAACTAAGCACTGCATCTGCACTTCAGGACCGTAATGCTCCTCTTAATGGTATATCAAGAAGTGACATATAAATACAGGAAATAAGCAGTTACGAGTTCATTTAATGTTATTAACTCTGACGGACAGTTGACAGTACATCTGTGTGTGCCATGCAGAAAAGAAACATCACTTGGTTGCATAATCCAAGATTATTGTAACACTGCTGATAAAATGAAGCAAGTTTTAGAAACTATATTTAGAATTAAGAAAAAAAATTATACAGAAATAGAGAGCACCTGTATTTAAATTGTCTTTTTTTTCTACCAGTTAGCAGAATAAAGCAGTTTCTGTTACGCTGATTTGTCATGTGAAACTATTCCAGTTTTTGACTTTGCAGTGTTCCAGACCTACTTATAATGTGTATCTGAAAGTGTAGTTCAAACTAGGGACAAAATGATTGCAATTAATTGAGTTTTCTGGACAAGTTTTGATACCTTAAGAAACTAATTTTTAAAAATTTTGGACGTACCAAATCCTGCTCTTAGTTTTGTTTCCTGGAAACATTTCCTTATCTAAGCAGGATCAGGATTTGATAATAGTAGTTCAATGCTACAAGCTACAACTGGAGCTCAGACGGTTGTGTAGGAGCTGCCCAGTTACAGTCTGGAGGATAATCAGCAGAGGAAGTTCTCCACATTAAGCAAGGACTACCTAGAATGAGAGCTGGGGTAGAATTAATTTGAGATAAGCTATTTTTGTCAGTATACAAAGAAATATGCTAACTTCTACATATAAACAACAGATGTGAAAAATACCATTTTTCAGAATACAGAGAATATGACTGTACAGAATACAAGCCACAGAAGTCTGTTTTGTTTGCTGTAGACTAGCAAACTTCTATAGCTGGTAAAAATGTATTGTAAAACTCTTAAAACTGTTCTGCAAGCAGCTAGGTATTTTCCTCGTAGAACATCAGAGAATGTTGAAATGATTTATAGGATTATACTGGTTGGTTTTTTTTTTTGGAGCCACAGAAGTGTTAACAGTTTGAGTGAAATCACTGGTACTCTGGAACTAGAGGATAAATACTAAAAACACCTTCCCATTACGAGTCCTACAAGTCTGGACTTGAAGTGACCGTCAGCTGTGCACTCACAGAAGGATGTTCAAAGAGGGATGCCAGTTTGACACTCTGGAGCAGAGTTAATGGGGTGGAAACATGAATTCTACATTTTCACACTTCTCCAGGGGAAGGTGGGGAGCACAGATAGTAGTATGTCTTGTCTCATGTGGTTTATTTGTTAGATCTTCTAGCTACACGGTTCACTTTTCTTTGAGTCCTGTCTTCATTACCTCCTTGGAAGAGCTACTGCAGGCCTCGTTTATGAACTTCAATGACTCATGTCATATTACTTGCTGCTGTTTCTGTTCAGTTCAGTTGTAATTTATCACCACTGGGCAGATAAATCCTACATACTATTACACATATTTTGAAGCAAACATTAGACTTTATACCTGGAATTTCATGTGGTTGTGTCATCATAGCTCCTATCAATCAATCAAATTTACAGCACCTAAGTGGCTACATGTGAAAGCAGCTTAGGAACCTAGAAGGGATGTGAAATGACTACGGCCTCATTTTGCAAATTAGAGCAATCTATGCTGTAGGGTTAACCATAGTGCAGAATATGGATAATAAATTAATTCTGCTAATAAGCTACACCCTTGTAACGTCCGTTATGAATACAGTCAACAGCTTCATCACAAAGCTACCATGTGGGAGTGGACAAGAAAATGCCAGACTTGATAAGTTGAGTTTGATTCACAAAATTCATTACAAAGAAGATTTTTCTAGAAGGAAAGTCAGAAAACACATTCCAGGGACTGCATTGCTGTCTTTCTTACCCAATTCTTGCAGTAAGTAAAGCATATTAGGAAGAAATAGGAAGAAGCCTTGGCTGTGAAGGATAGGTTGCCAGTCAGTGAGGACTTTGCAGATGTGCTGTAGAATTATAAGGCTGTAGTAATGGGCACCACGTATATTGGACTTTCAAGACAAGTACTTACAGATTCATTGTGAGCTACACACGTGGATGACATAATCAAAGGGATGAAAAGTTATATCCTACGACACAAAACTTTTACATTTGCAGAGATTGCTAACTGACAGGGTTGCTTTATCCTTCTGTGTCAATGGTGCATATATTTCACATTCAAAGTATCTGGATTCCTAGTCTATTTATTAAGGTGCTAATTATATGTAGAGCATATAACCCATTGACTTTTATCTGTTCTACTTGATAAATAGAAAGCTTTTTTCCCACTATTTCATGTGATGTGAGGTGCTATCATTTTCAGCGATGAAGTAACAGGACTTCCCTCAGATTTTCATCCAGCTATCAATTTACCAGCTCCATCAAGAGACCAGACAGTAAATGAGGAATACTTGAAAACAATTGTACCGAGTTTCATTTCAACTTTACATGAATCATTTAGAAAATTCCAAGTAACTAGATGCAATGGAGATTCATTTTGAATAATGGTAACATACTGTGAGCTGTATGCCACTAATCCAAACTTCAGAGAACGATTCTGGGGTAAGCACTGTTCACTGTTTCCCAGTAATGTTTAACTATTAGAACTATATAAGGAGGGGACTGCAACACAGCTACAGACCGCACAGTAAGGCAATGTACTGCATATTGCACATTCAACCACGGGTGATGTTATTTTAAGTGTTGATTCTTGTGATTGTTTGCACAAGAGCAGTTATATTCATAACAAGCAATAAATACTAGTTGTGAATATAGCAGAATAATAATTTGAATAAACATGCAAAGATCACTTTCTAATTATTACCCAAACTAAAATGAGAAGAGATTATACTGATGTCTATAATATTTTCCAGAAGTAATTGTTGACTAGCTTGTTTCAAAGAGGGAAAAAAATGGCAAGAAATTTTTTTGTTTTAAGAAAAAAGAAATTAGTCTGGACCAGCACCCACCCCGAATGTATTTAGAGAGATTTTCATCAGAATGGCTTTACTTCATCCTAAAGCTGCGTCCATAAAATGTTTTCAGCTCAAATTGAAAACATCTAAAAATAAACAGTATATCATCATGTTTTCTTTAATTAGTCAAACTGAACGTGGGCTACACAAACAACAGCTTTAATTTCTCCTGCTATTTTGCTGTGATACCATCTTTTCTACTTTGTACATATTTATGTAAATCTCATTCGTATAACAGAACACTGGTTCAATTTTAGCCATATCTGGTTAAACTCAGATCATACAGCCATGCTTCATGTCCCATGTTTGGAACAAGCTGTCCAAAGATGCGCAGTTTTACCCTCAGTGGTTTTCAAATCCAGCCTCTGTAAGACGTGGAGTGACCCCGTTCTACCTCAGAGCTCATCCAATTTTGCTGAGTTTGGACTGGAGCTTACATTTGCAGATCTGAAACTCAGATGTATTTCTAATACTTTGTGTACCCAATGTATGTTTTAAGTGCATACTTTGTATTTCGTTACACCATGCAGAACTCTTTAATTCCTAGCTTAGAAGTGAAAGATGAATCAATTTCATTGGAAAATGAAGTAATTGTAGTCTGTATAGTGCCAATATATGATTTGCTATTTTATTATTTGCTAGCATTCCAAGTCCAAAGGTTGACTGACTTACGTATACTAATCAGAATGTTTTATTTAGCTACCTGAAGACTCCCACTGGTTTTGCTTCCCCTTCCCTACAGATACATGAGTACCTGACAGATAACTTTTGAAATGGAGGCACAGAAACATCCCAGTCTGACAGTTGCACTAGCAGACCAGAATCCTCCAGCCTCTTCTCTTC
This sequence comes from Cyrtonyx montezumae, assembly GCF_038088225.1. Classification (NCBI taxonomy): domain Eukaryota; kingdom Metazoa; phylum Chordata; class Aves; order Galliformes; family Odontophoridae; genus Cyrtonyx; species Cyrtonyx montezumae. Next base: position 11,182,085 of record NW_027072100.1, on the reverse strand, counting down.
AGCCTGCGCAAGCTCCTTCAGCTCTCAGCCAAAGCAGTGTGATTCCCCCACAGGAACAAGCACTGTCTCAACCTGTGTATCTAAAAGCCCTCACCATCCCCCTGTACCAGCCTGTCCAGCCAGGATGCTTTCAGCCAAGCAGTCAGCTCGTGACTGGCAGGAGCTGTGGAAATCTAGATAGCAGTAACATACCTCTGATCCTGAATCCACTTGTTCCTTCCGAAGGCACAGATCAGCCCCACTCAGTGTTTCAGAAACAACTTGGGCAAACTCTAACACTGAACATAGTGAGCACTTTACCAGTTTTATCATCGCCAAATTCTTCTGTAAACGCACCTACTGGAAGCCCAGGAAAATCAAAAAACGCTGGGAAATATATCTGTAAACACTGTGGTCGAGACTGTTTGAAGCCAAGTGTCCTTGAGAAACATATTCGCTCTCACACAGGAGAGAGACCCTTCCCATGCACCACCTGTGGTATAGCATTTAAAACTCAAAGTAATTTGTACAAACACAGAAGAACTCAAACACACGTCAACAATACCAAACTACCCTCAGACTCCGACAACAGTGGTGTACTGGAGCAAAATGAGAAAGCAACAGAGAGCATCACATCACAGCAAGGCACCGAAGGACATGGCAGCATCTATGAAGATAGAGGGATACAGAAGAAACAGGGGACTTTGGAGACCAGTGCTGTGACTGACAGTAAGAAACTTAATGACCCCTCAGTGCCAGCAACAAGCAACTCGTCAGTAGTTTCAGAAAATAAAGAAACCACTCAGCCTTTCAGTTCAACGACAGATCAGGAGATTTCTGAAAAAGAACCTCTAAGTTCATCATCTCCAGTAGCTTTGTCACACGGTCAGCATCAGATAAAGAAGACACAGGAACAAAGGACTCCAGCTGCCAATAAACACGTGCAGTTGCAAAGGCAGCAAGCAACTTCTTCAGAAAAGCAGTGGGATTACAAGCCATTTGACTGCAAGCTAAAGAAATGTGAGAGCACCGACTCAGGGTATCTGTCACGCTCTGATAGCACAGAACAACAGATGGCATCCTCCAGCCCACTGCACAGTCTTTGTGAGCACAGTGCTGAACTGGAAAATGAAACTGCCTTCAGCAGCTCAAGGTGCACGGCCGGAAGCAGTGCAAAGTCAGAGCCAGCTGAGAAAGCTACAGCCTTGATGCTAGAGAAAAAGAGGCTGGAGGAACACATTTCAAAACTTATTTCTCATAATAAAATAGTGGTGGATGACACTCAGTTAGACAACGTCCGGCCCAGAAAAACTGTCCTTTCTAAACAGGGAAGCATAGATCTGCCAATGCCTTACACATACAAAGACTCTTTCCATTTTGACATCAGAACTTTTGACACAAACAGGAAAAAGAACCTCCCTCTTTGTTCAGCGAAATCTACCTTAGCACCCCTAGAAAAATGCAAGCCGATGTTTTTTCATTCAGTCCCCACGCAGTTCTCCACAACGATAGATGCTGTGCCTGTCACACGGAGCAACTCTCTGCCGTTTGTGGAAGGCACAAGAACAGGGCATGACAACGCAGGCTGCTCAAAACTGCTTTCTCTTACTAAGCAGTCTGCAAATACAGGTGCTGCTGGTTTGCTGCCTAGCAACAATCTCGTTGCAAATTCGGTGGATTTTCCCAGTAGCCATCCTCGAGCTCTCGTCAGACAGACAGCAGTGGATGATTTGCCTCTAAGTAACGTGGCTGATCATCCTCCATCCTCTGAGGAGCTGCAGGTGAGTCCAAGGCTTGGGGCTGGAGAAACAGTCAGCACTAAAAACAAGAAACACAGTCAAAGGAAGCTAAAGATGTTCTCGCAAGAAAAATGGCAAATGTACGGAGATGAAACCTTTAAGAAAATCTACCAAAAGATGAAAAGCACTCAGAATGCCAGGAAAAGCAAACAAAGGGGGAATAAGATTGCAGATATTACTGGCTCCACTCCTGATTCAAAGGAAGCAGTCAGCAGTACTGACATCACTGAGGAAAAAGATGTCAGGAGCTCTGCAAGCGACAGCCTTCCCTCCCTTGTGACAACAGAATTAAACACTGTTAAATCAGAATCTGGTCTTAATGGCAACCACATTCCACACAATGTGTCCTTAGAGGAAACTGCAGACAGTTTAACCTCTGTAATGGAGACATCACATTCAGTAACTGCTAATGCACATACAGCAATGAGCAAAACTTCCCAAGATCTCCGTGGCAGCGACACAGACAAATTCACAGGTGGCAACAGCATGTTACAAGCTCCAAGCAGTTGTGAGTGCAGGCTGCAAAATACTCAGTGTCAGCTGAGCACTGACAGAAAGAAGGGTGACTGTCTGAGTAGCAAATGGGAAGAATCGAGTCCTGGGAAAGAAGCCAGTACGTTTGAATCAGATAATAAAAGCACCTCAAACAATTACGGAAACCATAACAGGAATCAGGAAACTAGACAGCATGCCCTGATGCCCCTGTGGGTCCACTGCAGCGACAGAGAAGCCTTAGCAAAATCCCAGAATTTACCATCAGAAAGAAAAAAGCTGAAAGTTGAAGTGGAGAAGAAAGAAAACATTATTTCAAAATACGGCCTTAGTCCCTGTAGTGAAAACAGTGCAGAAAATGAAGCAGACACGGTCTGTTGCACTATCACTCCTTGTCTTTCCACGGCACCAGTGAAACTCCCCAGTAAAGCAGAGGAGCAAAAATTAAGCACAAGAATTAATGAATCATCTGGAAGTGCGGAGAACGTGGATTGTGTAAAAACAACCAGACTCCCCACTAAAGCTGTTCATTACGGTGACATTAACCCTCTTTCACATTCAGCAGTGATCTCAAAAGCTTCATCTGTGGGATCTTTTAGGCCTGAATTCAGGGGAAGTGATTGCGATACATTTTCTTTGCACAACACATCAGATAAAGATGTCAAAACATGTCTTGTGAAAACAGGAGTACCGCTTTTCAGTGACAACGCTACTGAAGGATCTTCCAAAATTCATCATCTGCAATCTGGTCAGTTAACTCCAGTCTCATCGAAAAATGCCTTTTCTCCAAAATACATCCTTAAATTGCCACAGGACAAGAGAAACTGTGATCTGTCAATTCTGCTTCGATCAGAACAGATTACACCTTGTACTTCTGTGACCGATCCCTTACCCCACACACCCTGCTCTTCCAGCAGCAGATCACCCTGTTCGAATTCTAGTGATGTGCTCTGGTCCCCTTTAAAATTTGAAGTGAGACAAAAAGGCAGCAAAGGTGAGCTACGATGGAATGTACACACAAACTGGAAAACTCCAGTATTGTGCTCACCAGCCCATTCAGAAGCAACAAATATCTTAACAACAGTAGGTAGCACCATTTATAAGGAGGAAATTACGAGAGGGGCTTGGAAGAACAAACAGAGCAAAAATAAATTAAATCATCAAAAACAAACAGAAGAAAAGTGGATGAGCTTAACTACTACATCTGCACAGATCCCAAAGAAGAAAACGTGCTTTGCTTCTATATATTCGAGTGGTTTTGTCATATCAGCCAACATCAAAGAAGAAAAGGAAGTTTTACAACCAATTCATTCAGATGACTCCTTGATGACAACTTCCAACCAAAGGGAAGCTTCTAGCAAGGAGGCAGAGCCAGCAGCCATGGGATGGGACACAGGTGAAGGTCCACGCGTTCTTAAGGACGTGTCACCAACATCAGAGGGTATGGAGCAGTCTCAGAGTTCAAAAGATAGCTCCACTTATTTGTGCCATTCCTTTGGCATGTTTTATTGCCATGCTGTCACCACTCACTGCAAAGAATTCCCAGCACTATGCAGCAATAGTCTGACTTCCTACTCTGAAAGTTTTACACTATTGAGCACCAAGAGCACCTTCCCATCACTAAATGCTGAAACTCGATTAACTTGGTGCTGTTTAACAAAAAGCCTGCCTCTGCCTGCTGAGCAGAAAGGGAATGCAGACTCTGCTTATTCCTCCATGCACATCCGCAAGGAATCCAGCAGTGAGTGCACACTGTCAAAATATGATATTTCTATTTTCAAAATGAAAAATGTTAGCAAGACTGTTGCCCATGGCTTAACAAACAAGAGCTTAAAAGCATTGCCTTCATCCTTTTCTCAAGGACAACAGATGCAGGAGGTAAGATTAATGATCTTATTCCCTTTCCCAAAAGGGTGTAATTTGCTTGCAAGGGCACCCTTATTAGGAAAAACAAGAAAACTAAGAAACAATATGCTTGTGGACATTCACAGATATTTGTGGATGCAGAATTTATCAGTTATTATCATTACAAGATAAGTCATATATTCATTAGGTGGATAAAATATACTTAATTTTGTGTAAGTATCTTCTTTCACTTGAGAATTTCAGTAGGAATGCTGTCTAGTGAGAAGACTATAATTTCTGTTTCTCAATTTTTCCCCTTGTGGTATTTCCTATATTATTTCATGACAGTATTTGTATTTCACGATTTTCATTTAAATTTAATATTTGAATTAGAGCAGGACTTATGAGATAGTCAGGCTCAAGGCTTCATTTTACTTGGAGATACTTAGATTCAAAGGCAGGCTATGAACTAGATGTTTCCTTATGGTGAGAGACAAACATCAACAAAACTGAATTGCATTAATATCCTGTAAGTGTTTAAGGCCTAAATGCTTTTTATCTTCAGGTAAGTGAAGGTAGACTAGTCCGTACAGATCCTACAATGCTCTAAGACTCAGCTTGCTTTTTATACAGGAAGAAGAACGCAGAAGAACACACACTAACTATACAGGTCCACAAAAGCTATGAGTTGGTTAAACCTTATAAAATCAGATGGACAAAGAGATTAGAAAAGCTAACACAAAAATTCTAGGAAAAATTTCATAATATACTATCAACTGCTGTGCCACTCAGTGCCAGCTGACAAGAGCATAGCTTCCTAGTGTTTCAGTTAATGTAATTCACAATTTTTTTAATGTAATTTCAATTTTCTTCAATATTCCTAATAGTCGTGCTCAGCAGCTCCTGGTGGTGCTTTCAAAAACTCATCAGAGAAAAAGAAGAAACCATCAGTTTGCAAAAAGGAAAAACTAGTAATGAATAAACTCAAGAGGAGCCACAAACAGAAAAAAATTAAAATCCCCCCAAAATGGTAAGGAAACAAATTCCTAAATTCCCAGGAAAACATCCTGATGCTGTGGTACTATTCTTGTCCTACCATGGCCAGTTTTAAATAGCACATATTTGTTCATCCTTTCAATGCCTTTTGCAATGCAGGTACAGAGGAAGGCACATACATGGGCATACTCAGCTGAAAATTAATCGACTGAACAAGAGACACTGTTTTCCAAATAGAACATGGGATGTGTTGAAAAAGGGCTATTCATCACAAGCCTATAAATGCAGTCAGCATAAGAAGTGCCATTCTCCTCAGTCAAAGGTACAAGGTAAAGTATGTTAAATATTTTTGAGTGCATTGAATGTTTGGCTTTGAAAAGGCTGAACATTAGAGGTACTTCTGATATGTACCTGCTTTACTAAGTTCTGGCACATGGGGGAATAATAGTCAAGGTAAAACTTTATCCAAACCTCTTTTCAATAGAAAATTATTTACACCAGCAAAAGGACTCATCTTGTTCTGCTTCAGAGAAGCTGCTTTGTGTAAGGAAGAAAGAAGGAAAAAATAACTCAGGAATATTTTCCCATAACAAAAACCTTAACCATGTTAAGCAGCATGGCAAAGAGGATAAACAAGTAAGTATTGTACATTAAATAACTGTTGATTACAAGAGGAAAAAAACACAGTGGTAATTAAAAGTTGAATTATATTTAGCAGTTTTAAAGTTCAAGTTGAGAGTATTTTATCTCACAGATTCTGATGAAAAATGTATTAAAATCATGTTTGGAGGGTTGAAATATAATGGAAACATACTAATTTTAGATGTTGCATTTGAAAAGAACAATTGAACTTGCATGATTTGGAAAGTATACTTCTCATGCTTGCTGTCAGGATTGTTGGCACTGCTGTTGGAGGTGCCAGCACATGTGGCACAGAGTGCCTGGGGATGCAGCCAGTTATTAGCCTGTCACTGTCATATTTCTTAAAGACTCTTCCTAAAACTTTCCCTCAACGGTGCATGAACATCTTTGAAATACATATTCAAGTATCTTAATGAAAAGAATGTTATTCCCACACAGTACATATGCAGCTAGAAATGTCTGACCCCCATCACCTAAAATTATTAGCATAATTTGTCACCTAACCTTAAGAATTCATCTGTTACTACACCTCCCTCACATACTGGGAGGAAAAAAACAAGCGTTCTCGCCAAAAGAGGGATGAGTAACTTGGTATGCAGTAATAAATGCAAGTATAACCAGAGTTGTATAAGTAAAGGTTGACACTATCCTTAGCTACTCAGTTGATACAAGTAATTGCACAGCTAAATACCTTCTACTGACATCTGTGACACTACTGCTGCACTTTTCTAAAGGATAGCACTGCTATGGATTGAAAATTTTTAATGTAAATATCTTCTCCTCCCTAATTCCTCCAGGACATTTCTGGGCAAATCAGGGAACATACAAGAACAAATTTCTCTTCTCAGAACATCAAACCTCTGGAAGTACCTATGACAGCTCACTGCTTTCCATCCCCAGTTAATACAGCCATGCAGCAAGTCAGCAGTGATGTGGAGCTTTGCTGTTTAGTGACACAACCATGTGGGCTTCAACGATCAGTTCCAGGGGACTCACAGACACACATTCAGACAGGCTCATTGGCATCTTCTTTTTGGACTTGTCCTTTTGGTCTTAAAAATACAATCAAAGGTGACCAGTCTAACAGCACAAACTCAGAGACTACTCGTCCTCTTTCCCTACATCCAGAGGCAAGCCAGGAAAACATACCAAATGTAGAGTTAGAGGTTCAAAGCTTTGGTACATTAGATACAGTGATTCAGGCCTCAGGAAGAGCAAAAAACCTAACTGAAGAAAATACATGCTCATCTTCCAAGGAAAACTCAACTCTCAATTCTCAAGCTGCGTGTTTGCATTCACTGGGCTCAAAAGCAGAATCTTGTCTTGAGTCAGTCTCCATGGCTAAATCATCCCACATGGAATACACAGAGCAGGAGAAGTCACAAAAAATCCTTCACCTTCATGGAGCTACAGACAAGAACGAAGCCCACCAGCAGACACAGACCTATGGAAGGCCACATGCAACAGCTACTTCTACATTTAAAAAGCCCTCAGCAACACTCAGGTCCTCTGAATTCAATAATTACTCAGCAACACCTTCCAAGATAAACAAAAAGAGAGGTTTAGAGATGATGAGGAAGCAAACCAGAGTTGAATACGATGACACCAGTAGTGATGATGAAGATAGGCTTGTTATAGAAATATAAATAGGCTGCTAGTAACGTGTTTGCATGATGGCTCATTACATAAGGAAATACCAGGTATGTTTCTAATTCTGAAGCACTTTAGGATCAGAAAAGCCATTCCTCTGTGCAACTTGCAGCATTCCCTTCTGAAGAGGGTCCTTTATTTCAAGGTCTCAAATCTTTAAAAGTAAAAAATAAAACTTATTTGAAACAAAAAAGGGGGGGGGGGGAGCTGGCATCATATACTTAAGTGCAAACAACAAGCTTGCACCGATGAGGGGTTTCTAGCATTGTTAATGTTATTCCCAGCCTCACACAGTGCCCAGAAGTGCGAGCTGCCAGTGGCTGTATTATTAAAAGCCTGCAGTGTATTTATGTAAATACACGTGCCAACAGTAGCAGCATCTAAGATTTCCTGGAAGGGTAAGGACATACTCCTGTATACTCTTTCTTTGTAGTCACTGCTATTTGCTCCAGGAATGATAAACTGGCATTAAGGGGAAGATACATTCCCTACATATGTGTGATACTGAAAGGGTCTGCAAAAATGCTGATCTTTCTCCATGTTGCACAAATGTCAATGTTTCATTGTGACAAATAACACAAGCACGCTTTGGTTTGTGTTTTGTGCCTTTTATGCCAATATCTACTCAAATATTCTTGATTTCTAGATGGAAAACATGGATGTTTGCTATTAGTATTGCCTTGTGGTTAAACATCTGACAAGCTCTTAGATGTAACTGCAATGATGCTAGTTTCTTCACTGTCAATATAATACATGGCACAGCATTTTTTTTAATTGTGCTACCGACCCCCAGATTTACTGGTTTCTATGTGAATAAATAACTAGATAGTTCAATCTGACAAGGTGTTTTCAATTACTTGATTAAATTGATATGCATTCCCCACTTCTACACTATTGTAAAATTCTAAAACATTTAGCAGTTTTAGTACTGTCAATCATATATAGACTTTTATAGATAAACCCACATGGAATACTTGGAATTGTTTTTACTTTAGTTAGTCACAATTAAGCTTACATAGATCCTATTTACAAATAGATCTAGTATACTATATGGGAAAAATAAATGTATATGTGAAAAAGGATGCCCAACAACCTGTGGCATCAGCTAACAGACAAAATCAAGTGTTAAATTCCAATGCAATTCCTCTATTTTCAGATGTCTTATACATAGGACAGTTCTAGAAAACTTCCATACAGAGCTTAACAGCTAGTCAGAATTTATACTCATAGATGTATTACCATTACAGAAAATAAAAGTAGTGACAAAACATTACACCATTTTTTTTTACACTAGAAGCAGGAATAAGGAAAAAAAACCTACTATTTCAGAACAGAAGATGGGCCATGGAAGTTTTCTCCCCTTTTAGAAATGTTCAAAACAGAATTAAAACAAAATTTTCAATAGATTACATAAATAATTGGTGTCAAAACTGCAAGGAAAATAATCTAGGAATATAAGTTTAAAGAATTATGCATTTTCAGTTTCCTTCTCATTTATTCAGTGCTGAGGTTATAAAACCTCACCATTTGCAGCAGTGAACTATCTGCTCTCTTGCTATCCTTTATTGTAAACTTCTGTAAACATCAGTTGTATTTCCATATGCTACACAACAAGAGGATGAGATGACATCACATCTTGCCTAACTTGGTGAGCCTTGGATTCAGAGCTCAGCAAGCATGTGTGTACATCTGAAGAATGAATGGCATCAGCAGTGGTATGGACCTGTAAATGGTGTTTTGTTGACCGGAGAAACATTCCAAAAATACCACTTTATTTAGGGTGATATGGCTGAACAAGAGTGATACAGCTCTAGATTGTTTTTATATTTATAGAGTGTTGTCTTTATACTGCTAAAATTGTTTTATCTTAATAAAGCGTGAACATCAGAATAACACTAATATTGTGCTAGATACTGAGGGTAATTTATAGAATCAGCTGCAGAGACAGGAGCTCAGGAATGTCACTATTTTCAGAGTATATACTGAACACTATGCTATCCACAGAATTTCACAAGCTAAACTTTTCATAACTACAAACATGGCCATAACTAATGAGCTGCCAGTTTCTCTTTCAAATTGTTAGTAGAAACTCAGATTAGAAGTAGTATACTAGAGAGCCCATAAATACCTATAGATATATAAGATCTAACATTTTTACAAAAATACCATTACTACTAAAGCTCAAGCACATTGAATTTTAACCATTTTTAGTCATAATTCTGTTCAGTTTCTCAGTCTAAAACTTAACAGGAGAACTAATGCGTCACTCTGGAAACCTCTGAGAGAAACAATTAGCAAGAAAATTGATGACAACATCATAATTTGCCAAGTTTCACTATGTTTGGTATTATGAGGACAAGAAAGGTCAAAGAAAAACTTACATTGTTCCCAGTGTTTGTGGAACACTAATACTGAACGGAGCAAGGAGTTTTTTAGTGAATCTTTGGTACAAAGAATGTCATGAGATCAAAGAAATACAATAATGTTCATCTAAACTGGGAGAAGAGAGGGAAAGAGGAAAGAAGGGAGTAGAGGAAGAAGGAAGAGACACCAACATAAACACTGCAGAAAATCTTGTGAGAATATGCAAAACAGAAAAAGTTGCTCAGATACCTCTTCAGTAAATACCAGGGAATAGACTTGAGATTTAGAAGGAGAAAAAACAATCACTCTGACTGACTAAATGTGATGGTTGTTGTCCATAAATCAGAATTTGAATAATAAATTAAGGATGTAATCCCTGTCATTTTCATTTCAGAGAGATTGAAATGGTCTAAAAGTAATCCAGAAAGCTTTATGTGGCAGCAGTAAATATCAACAGGAAAAAAACAACAAAAAAAAAAAGCATGTTCACTATCCAAAAAGGTACTAATTGCAAACATACTGTACCTAAACTGTCAGAATACAAAAATAGTTCTTCGGATGGAATAAACTCAGCTCAAATATAGGGGCTGGAAAACTTCACTGAACTAACAGGCCACCATTATTTCCATATCCCATAAATAGCAGAGGTATGACAAACCTTAATTTATCATATTTAACAGGTTCTGCTTATGACTGACAAGTTGCAGTACATAACTGAGATTCCACTCAGCCAATATCTCTGTTTTAGCTCAAACTGAAGATGAAAGGAAATCGTTCTACTTTTTATGAAGAAGGAACAAGTGTATTTATGGCCACTCCTCACTCAGAAACGTTAAGCATCCTTACTAAGGAAGCAGTTTAAATTCAGAAGAGTCACACTGATGTACATATATAAATTAAGTCAAGAGAAGAGATTCCTTTCACTACTACAGCAGATAGAGTTGCAGAATCAAAATATCATGTTCTTACAGTGGAAAGTATTCTCCAAATCTGTTCCCAGACAGTTTTGAGCTGCTATTTTATTGCAGTGAGGAAAAGTAATACAAACCACTTGAATATTGCATCTCTTTCCTAGAACCATTTGATAGCAGTAGTCTGATATAAATATTTATGAAGTTGCAATGAGGATGTCTATACTTTAAATAAACTGATGGCAATCAAATGTTTTGCATAAAAAATAGCTAAAGAGCAAAGTCTTATATCGAGACGTGAGAAATCACTGAACAATGATAGATTAATAAGATAAAGGAGACTCATGCTTTTCCAGTTAGAGCTACAAGGCCTTAAAGACAGTTGAGTTGGAGCATAGTAAGAGAATCGTTTTGAGATTCTGTTCTGATGGGATCACCCAAAGTCACATCTGGATTCTGAATCTGTAGAGAGAGCAGGAGAAGAAGAAACAATATTCCTGCAGAAATGCTCAAGTCATAAAGCTGTCAGGAGTACAGCCAGGCAGGCCTTAGAAAAGGCTGTTGTCACATAGGTACTTGCACAACTGTTTATTACGTAACCATACTAACAAAAAAGCATTCTTCAGGTGATTTGCTTCAGACCTATTTCCATCTTCGTTTTCAATCTATCTCCATATCTTTGTTAACAATAGCATGGGTGACAAGAATATGGGGTTTTTTTTCAGTTTTTAATCAGAATTTTCAATTCTGTGTCATTCCATCCAGTAACCAAACAAAAGTAAAATTTCTAATTCTTCAAAGCTTTGCAAAATCTCTTAAAAATGTGTAGTCTTTTAGAAAAATCTCTACCTATCAAATCCCACCCAGCTGTAAAGAAAACGTTAGGCAATGACATTTAGAGAGCACAAGACAAGACAACACTTGTATCAGACTAGACCAGCACCCTCCACAGTAGCTCTTACTTTTTTACTCCACCTCTTACTTTTGCAAGAGCTTTTTCATTAAAACAATGTATGTATGTGTAATGAATTTACTGTATAATTTTTTTCTTGCATAATGGCTAAGTGATGTCTTTTCAAGTGGAATTTCTCAGTCAGTAATTTTGAAATATTCTAAAGAAATTCAGAGGTGTTGTGCAAAGGAACTTTTATCCAGTGTAAATTTCACAGCATTAAATATAGAAATGTCTTTGTCATATCACAGCTGCAGCTGGAACAAAAATGGGATAATTTCAAGCTAGATGAGAAAGAATATTTTAAACTCTATTTCTTGACAGCAGCAATCCCTGATAGTTTAGCTCAGTATAAAGTACAACAACTTGATCTAACATTAAAACTAAAAACTGGGGGAAAAAATCTCTTTAAAAGCATTAACAGATCCATTGTGGCACGTTCAACAGCATCACAAAAGGAGATAGTGACTCTAGCACAATCTTTTTGGCCATGACAACCACTGCAGAAGTAGGGTCTAAATAACACACAACAATGTGTGAAAACTGTGAGAAACAGTCTCGGTTTGAGTTACAGAAGTTGAAGAGTTTGCATATCCAAATCCAACTGGCCATATGGCAAACAGCATATTTCAGCTTCCTGTGCAGTACTGCACTTACAGAACTAGGCTATGCGGGAAAATCATTCTCTGCCCCTTAAACATAAGATGTGCCAGTTATGCAGTGATATTTCTAATCAATTTTCAAGAAGCTGAATATAGAAGCCACAGGAGGGCACCAGCACAGAGAAAAATCTCTCTCTTAATCCTTCAAAGTTAGCAGCAGCTCTGATGGATCGTTATTGTGCTACAAAAACATCTGAAATTTCTTCTCACATGAATGATTCTCATCATATTTTTACTTCTGTTGAAGAATGCAAATTAATGGCAAAATCTATCACTGCTAAGATCTATATACAACACCTACATCTACTCAGAGACTGTAAATATGTGGATCTTTCAATTTTTTCCCCTCTTTAGATGCAAACAAAGAAGTTCTCATTGTCTCAAACTTTCCTATAAAGCTCATTAATTACTGATGCTTTATTGATCTGTCTGGAAAATCCTAACTCATGCATGCTGTTCCACTGGACTGGCTGAGAGGTGTGCAAACCAATCAGGATAATCCCAGAGATTACCAAGAGATACGAAGATATGCTTTGAATATACAACCTATAAGAAAAGATAGCATGAACTAGTTAAGCATCAGAAAATTAGGGACATATGAACCAAATGGGAAAACATTATCACATGAGAGGATATGAAACAATGGGCTTAGTTTGCAGCAAATAAATTACAATTACGCAGAGCTCTCTGCTGAAGAGCAATCGAACAAGTAACAAATAGACCAGGGAGGTTACAGACTCTTAAATGGGAACTTCATTAACAGCTTAGATGAGCATTTCTTATTATAATATTATTTATTACTTTTTTTCAGTAGCTTCCTCAAAACATCATGCCGTAAATATTTAGTACTTTCATGGTTGTTTATGCACTACTTGTGTACATACACAGAACAGTAAACACATTGGATTTGCATCATTCAGAATGTACACTGCAATGTATATCTGGTATTATTTATTGCTTGTGTTTTATTTACACAGATGTGTTACATGTGATACAGTTAGGTAAGTAATATGATGGGTGAAAAATAAACACCCTGATGGGTCAAGCTCAGAGGGCTATAGTAAGTGAGATTACATCAGGCTAGCAACCACTCAGTAGCAGGGCTCTGCAGGAGCCTGTTTTAGGTCCAGTTCTCTTTGATGTCGTTATAAATTACGTAGATGCAAGACTCGAATGCATACTAAGTAAATTTGCAGATAATACTTAACTAGAAAAAAGGGCCTGGGGGTTTTGGCTGACAGCAAGTTGAATGTGAGCCCAGCAGCCAAAAGGCCCAACCATGCTGTGGGGCACACCAGGACCAGCACTGCTGCTGGGTGAGGGAAGGGATTGCCCCACTCTTCTCCATCCTGGTGCAGCCACACCTCAAGCAACATGTGCAGTTCTAGATGCTACAACAAGAGGACACAGAACCATTAGAGAGCATTAAAAGGAGGGCTGTGAAGAGTCTAGAAGGCAAAGCATATGAAGACTAGCTGAGGCCCCTTGGTATGCTTGGCCCAGAGCAGAGGAGGCAGAGAGGAGGACTCCATGCAGCTTACAGCTCCTCACAGGGAGCAGAGGGCAGCGCCGAGAAACGCACTCTGTGATGCAACAGTGCCCAAGGAAATGGCACAGAGCTGCATCAGAGGAGGGCCATGTGGAGGTGAGGGGAAGGGTCTGCACCAGAGAGCTATGGGGAATTGAAAAGGCTTCCCAGGGCAGTGGTCATGGCATCACATCTGCCAGAGTTCAAGAAGCTTTTGGACAAAGCTGTCAGACATATGGTTTGATTTTTAGGTGGTCCTGTGTGGAGCCAGGAATTGGAGATAATGATCCTTGTGGGTCCCTTCCAACTTGGGATATACTGTGTTTCTATGATTAATTTTACCTTAAGGATTTGTGTGGAATTAAGGCTGCAGATTAAGTCTCCTGGTCTGTATTTTTCATTTATCATCAGCATTCCATGAAAGTCATGTGGAAAAGGTCAATATTATTTTTTTAAACTATAAAATACTGAGAGATTATAATAGTACATTTAAAGTGTCTTGGTGGAACTGGATAAACATCACGTAGAAGCACACAGTGTAATAGCTGTGACTTCCATAGTTTGATTACAAGCAATTCCCTTAACCTTAAGTAGTACTCAAACATTTTAAAAAACGGTCCTCTTTCTCACAGAAAAGGTCCATGCACCTATTGACTGCTCATGTCAACTGCCTGAGAATGCTCTCTATTTACGTAATGCTTTAGAAGAGTCAGTTAAACAAGGGAGAAACTCTTAAACATTTTTGGACGCTTCTCAAAACGGTCAAAAAGACTCCAGCACCAAGGGACAAAGTACAATTTTATCCTGTCTCATTATTAGTCCCTCATGTTAAGGTGTGTTTTTCTTTTCCAAGAACTTTTATTTATTTATTTTAATAAAAGATGAACAAACATAAAGCAGTGATTCTTATAGACCATCCATAATTTAGTTTCCTTTAGCTTCACAGGTTTTGTTTATATATGTTCCTAGCATGTATTTGTTTTGCTGACTGACAAAACAAGCAATGCTAAGTACAACATGAGATTTATTATTAGGAGTATGTAGTTAATCCAGCAATGATTGGAAGTGTTTCAGAGTCTGAGCAAGTTCAGATATATTAAACTCTGATTCTTCTCAAAGATTATTATCCCATTAACAAAATGAACAGTTGGATGAGAGCCATGGGAGCTGTGTTTCATAACCTACTGTGGTCTTGTTTTCCAGATGTCTTAAACACTACTTAGGCTCAGTAGTGCTGGTGATGAGGTCAATCACTCTACATAAAGGTAGAATGCTAAGCCTTCATGGAGTCAGGCTTCACTGTATCTTCCTGAATTACACAGGGATTCACAGTGCAAAATTAAGGTCCCAGCAATACCTCTCCCATGGTTTTTACACTGATAGATCAATAGCCAGTGTTTATCTCCAAAAATACGATTTATCATTTGTCATTGTGCATATAATAATCCTGTTCTTCTTGAAAACATACCTCTCATTTCCTTGCACATTCCCAAATGAAAGATTTTGTCTTAAATACACAGCAGGGAGTATGACAGGGTCATTCAGACAAGTTGCCTACTCTCCTCTGTAAAAACATGCCATTACTGAAACTTCCCTCCCTCCATCAAAACGCTTTGAGCAAGAAGAAGAGAACAAACCTTACTTCCGTAGCATGTTTTGGCAGCAGCCTAGGTTACCAGCTAAACAGGAGAAGAGGTGCCAGGGCTCTTCCTACCTATGTATGGAACTACAGTGTGAGATGAGGAATTATTTTACTGGGAAGCTGAGCAAGGAGTTTATTAACATGAATCTCAAAACCTGTGTGTACAAATGCAATTACAAGCTTGGCACAACTAGCAGTTTAGATAGTGATGTGCACGCACATGTTTATGCGTGTTGGCTGGAAGGAGGAACAGGGAAAATAACACCTCTTAAAAAGTAATTTGACCATTAACTCCACAATGCTTCTTAATGTTCCCGTTGCTTACAGAGAATGATTTGCATTGAGCTCCTCAAACAAGAGGCAATATAAGCACGTAGGAAAAAAGATTGCCACTGCCTCTGCATACCACAAATGTTTTTATTCCAATTCTATACTCATTCTTCTTATGAAGTTTTGCATAACTTTGTTGATTCTAGCTATGGGTTATGCTAGCTGTAAATTGAGCAAATATTAAAAATTGAAATGATACAAAGGTCTCAGACCTCAGATCACTCACTATCCAGAAACAAGAAAATAAATACAGCCAAACAAAGCACAAAAAGCTGCCTTATCCTGTACAGTATTATAGGGTTTAAGAGGTTACATAAAAAGGATTTGCAAACTTTGATTTAAAATTATGGACAAAAGCAAAACTTTCATTATTTTTACATGTTTGGTATGAAAAACAGCAGGTTTTTTTTCTTATTATTTGTTCCTGATGTGGATATGCAGATGTGAACGGCTGGACAATAGTCAGAGAAGTGGAATTAGGGAAATATCTGTAATTAATAACATGCCTGCGGAAACATGTTCTGTACTTCAAAAAGAACTCAGGTGCTATTAGATCTTGGAGAACCTCCTTACCCTGAAGATGTTGATAAATTTGAAGGAATTCCAAGCAGGAAAAAAGATCGGGGAAATACATTATTTATGCAGAAAGATTAAATGAATCATCCTTCTGCTCTCAGTTACAACAGTGCTGTCCAGTTAAATTGACAAGGTTCCAACATAATAAAGAGAAAAAAAAATGAGTCAACTATATTAAGAGTTTGTTTAAAAGTGCTTAAAGGAAGAACTCCCTTTAGGAATTAAAATAACTGATAAAATATTTTAGGAAAACAGTAGGTTATGCAGTAGGATTAAACTGGAAAAAAAATTAATGAGGTAGAGAGAGAAATACAGTCAGAAAACATTCCACTATAGTTGCATCTACTGAATCCCTCCTTTGGCATATGTAAGTGAGGGAACAGAACTACTCACTGTACAACCATACACAGGAGATCACTAGAGATACGATCAAGCAGTTTTCTAGAATTCCACTAGTGATTCCATCATTCATACAATCTGACAATGTCTACACCCACTTTATCTCACCACCTTAATTCACACAGTAGTTACACTAATGCATTATGAAAACCTCTCCAAGCTGGATTAGTGTCCTAAAATGTAATTGCACTTCATTGTCTATGGTAAGAATTCTGTCTTATCTACCACTTGTATTCATCAAGATGAAAGTGTGTACAGAGACTCAAATAAATAATAATAAAAAAAAGAAATCCCCATATTGGTTTTACTACAATACCACAGCAAAATGCTAGGGCTAGGAGAACAACCTTATCGGTTATCTTTACTTCCTGAACAACACAGTCAAGAGTAAGTCTCTAAAATATTCTTGAAAGCACATGTGTTTGCTGGTATCATATTTGGAAGTGGCAATACCCTTGGCAATGTTTTAGTTTATTGGCTACAAGGCAAAGTGATTCAAAGCTTGTGTATTTCTGTCCCCAAAGCATCAAAATTCTGCTACTGGAAATCCAGAAAGATACTTGTAGAAGTTTGGTTTCATCATAAAAAGTATCCTGGCAGCAGTCAGCTAAACTTGTTAATGAGTAGACAAGTAGACTGAATTATTTGCTTGGACATTATTTAATATAATCCCAGAACTATAAATTTGTTCTTGCAGAACATCATGAAGTTCCAGTGAGTCCATACCATTTTTTCCATCCAGCTAGTATTATTACTGCCTAGGCTAAGATCCTGAATTGGACACAAGGATGCTGTGGGAAACCATGTCACAAGGTTGCTAAAGTTAAGATCAACAATATCCGCTGCTCTCCTCTCACCCACAGATGTGGTCACTTCATCAGAGATGACAATGAATTAATATTGACTATACACAATCACTGCTCTCTTCAAACTCCCATTATTTTCTCCAGGACATAGCTGAGATTCACATACTGAGTGTAACACTATAATGCAATGGAAAACACAGCAGTAATAACAGGGGAGTAAAATCCTAGGCCCAAATGCAGCAGCTGTGGACACACAAAAAAAGGGAGACAAATAAATAAAGAAACAAGAAAAAAAGCTGTTTACCTTTAGAAGGTTTAGAAGGCCCCAGGTAAGGAGGATCTCTAGTGAGATCCTCCAGCTCTTCTGCCTTGCATGCAGCTGAGCTCCCTGGGTTGGCCCTGCCTTCCCACCTGTGCTCCAGGATAGGACTCAGCATTTCCACTACACTGAGCAGGAGACATGCTTTACTTATCTTGAGGAAATAAACCTGGAAAATGTAGATCTGCCATCAAAGAAATGGAGCAAAGAGAATGGTTCTCGAGTTATCTTGATGCTACATATGAGCGTCAGTACTGGATGAGGAGGAACTTCATTAGCACCGTGTTCACTGTACTTTTAATTCACCACTATTATACAGCTGAAATAATGTCAGACTATTACCAAACATTTCTTTTTCTCTCTCTTTTTTTAAATAGTCTTAGTCTACATGTAAAAAGCACATCCTGTACCAAGTTAGTTGAGCATTCAGATGACTGCTGCCCATCCCTATAGCTCTATATAATGTTTCTGACTTCAGAAAGCAATGGAAATATTAATCCAAAAAAAGTAACAAAACCAAATGTGTTCTTTAGAATAACAAATAACCCATCTAAAATTAAGTGGGATTTAATTGGCCTCCCAAGATCTAGCTATCTCAAATTTAACAACAATGAGATATGAAACATGGAGAACTCAGCACTCAAAATAGCATTTCTGATGGCACCTTTCCAGATTGGACTGTAGCAACAGTAACTATGTAGTAGTAAAGCCAAGTCTAAAAAAGCCACAAAAAGATATACAAAGAGAGACAGCCATTTCTTCATGCTTCCTCACATGCATATTTCCACCACCCTTGATCCCATGCTGCGTGACAATAAGAACATGCTGCGTGACAATAAGAAAAAGTGCTTGACTCAACAGAAAACTATTTAGTTGACTATCCTGAAGCTCTTCACATAGCTTGTATCACTTTAAATATCTTTTCTCCTTGAAAAGTTAAATCCATTCCACATTCTTCCAGGAAGACTCAGGGCTAGCATTCCAACAGGCAGTTAACTTGGATGCTGAATTCCCTCTTTTTAAGTGTGTTGGACAATGTTGTTGCAAAAAGAATATGTTTAATGTACCCTTGAATTGATCTCTCAGCTATTTCCCCAAATCTACATGAGCAATAGCACAATAGCAAGCTACATGACTTGCTTCAAATACCTTCTGAAAAGAAAGCCAAGAAAGGTAATTAAGTGCAACTATGACTTTTGCTTAATTGCTTTTCAGTTATAAGAAACAAGTGTCCAATATATTGACACCAATGGCAGGACATGTGTCTAGCATTCTCTTATTCTCTCTTAATAAGTGTATTCTAGTTCTGAGATATTTTAACAAAGAAACTTCATTGGATACAGCCAAAAATTCCTATTATCACTAAAAACAAACACTAATTTAGCAAGTCACATCTTTTGTCACAGAAGATCAGAACAGACACAACTGGCTTGTATTAAACCAAGTCAGACTCTAATCATGATTACGTGGAGTTTCACTCTAGCTAAGTAACATCTCAGGCACGAGTATGTGGCCAGTCTACTCATAGAATATCTAATCCAAGAAGTTCAACTGGTCGAGTTAACAAGACTTACAGATCTGAAGAAAAAGCAGCAAAGGGACTCACAAAAACAGTTTTAATTAATTGTTAGTCCTTTATTTCCAAACTCAAATGGGAGAGGAGGAAAATGGCTAGGCCATGGGTCAATGTGGAAAAAATAATAGAGGAAGGACACTGATAGCTATCTGCCAGAGGATAAGTCTGTTATTCAATCAGCCAAAGAGAGGAAGTGTCATTTTGGAATACAGGAATTCAGAACAGGAAATGAAGCACAAGAATGTGCAACAGAAATGGGATGATGAAGGGAGCTTGAATGTAGCTGTAGAGCAAAATTCAGGTACAAAAACTTCTTGATCAGCTGTAAATATATTCTAGGGAGCTAATCCTGAAGAGCTACATTTTAAGGGCAAGCAGCTTCAAGGAGACTTCTGGTGCTTTTCCTTGCTTTTCCCTGCTCTGAAACCAGAAAGATGGCAGAAGCTCAGGGGATTAGCTGATGAGCAGGTGCTGAAAACAACAGAGATAATGGCCTGAAAAATGACCATGGGAGCAGGATCAGCAGCAAATAAAGGAATGCCACAATCATGAATTAGCCAGAATGTTGCTCAGACACTAGAGGAAGTGTAGGCTCATGATGGCTGTACCTTGGTGGCAGTGCACAGCAGTGTTAGGAAGAGATTTTGAGTGCCACAGCAGTATTGGACCAACATGACAAGAACTTTATCTCCCAGAGATCACAGTAGCATTTATTAGTAGCCATCTGCAGGCAGCACCAATAAGGAATCAGTCACTTTAGCGAAGTGGAACAGGTTTACAAGCACTTTCCTCCAGCAACTCAGAAATCAAAATTATGCAATGCAGGGAAAATTAATAAAAGGCTTCACAGAGTAGCTCAACATAAAACAGACCACAAGACTGCATTAAATACACTTAACTGTGAACAAAAAATACAGAAAGCAGTAAGTAAATTGCTCCAAAGTATCCTAAGCCTACAACCTTTGCTGTTCAGCTAAAAAGCAGATATACAAAGAAGTCTAAATAGCAATAAAATCCTAATAGCCTTTTGTCAGACCAAAAGGATTTAAATTCTTCCACTAAATCAACCGAGTCATAACATTAATTCAGAAAACATTTTACTTCAGTGATGATGGTCCATAGGATTGTGTGACCCTGCAAACAAAGGCTGCAGTCAATGAAATTAAGACCTGTTCTTCCACTCAAAGCCACAGATCAGATAATGTTTCAGTTTGTCAAGTTTACATGTTCTGGTATTTTCTATGTGAAAGTGAGTCAGAATATAGAGTGTAGACATACAACATAGAGGAGATTACTTGAAAATCATGATTTAATGAAAAATTGCTGTTTTCAAGTTTTCTAATAAGAAATGCTTATATTTTGCCAACACGGTGAACTTAGCATAATAGTTTCCTCTAACCATTGTCTGAAGTGGGTAAAGGATGCAAATAAACTTACATGGGAAGATTTTCAGACAAGAATAGGTACTTTTCTGAGTAACCAATAATTACTTTACCAGATTGAACCTCTCTGGGACTGCAGAGTTCTTGCTCCCTGAAAAGATCTCAGTGTGCTGGTAAGGTGTAACGAGTTATTAACTTCACTTTACCAGTGTCACTTAGGCTTCCCCAGTTTACAGTAAATTTAGGCACATTTACAGTAACAAACTGGAAGTAATATTTGTAATTTCTATTAAATTCAGGTTATACAAATAGAATGCTTTTCTATTTCTTTCTTTCCTAATCTCAGGTTAATCAGAACTCTGGCTACAAAGCATTTCAAGGGGAAACATAACTGCCACTGCTTGAGAATATTACTAGCCCATTTTATTCAACAGTGGAACAAGAATACTTGGTGCTTATTGCAGCTAAAATATTTTATAACTGGCCCAGACAAAATTGATAAGAAATCAATCCCTTGTGCCAACTGCATAATTTCATTCATAATTATATTCCAGCTTTTAAGTAATATCAAAAGCCCGCAGGACCTCCCCATATGTAGAAAGGAGGCCCACACTACTTTGTTTTGAGAACTCTCTCAGTTGCTGGCTAAGTTCAACATGTGATGGGTTTCTATATATATCAGTCTTTAGGGTGCCACTGCAAAACAGGTTATTTTATTCTCTGAATAAAACTATCTGTGAGCAGTAGGGGACATCTTAACCAGCACATCAGGCTGTAGACTAGTTTTAAAATACAAAATAAGCATTTATTTACTGTGTGACCTTATATTACAGATAACGTACAGAATGGTTATAGCCAATCACAGATGCAGATTTTTATGCTCTCAGTGAACTACTTCTACTTCACACTAGATCTATGAATAGTTAACATGGCAAGTATCATCTCTTAAGTTTCATCTTTATCACAGACACACAAGCCTTAACACCTTTTATGCATTTTATTACATCTTAATTCTTAATCCCAGAACCATACTCAACATGATAAGGAAGAATGCTCTTTCAGTTTGGGGTAAAGGTTTTAGGTACTTTAAAGGAGAAACAAAAACCAGCAAGACATGATGAATACTGTCCCACAACTCACACAAACCATGTTTTCAACTTTCTTTTGATGCAGAACAGCCGTACACAGTGTTACAAAAGCAGTTTTCCCGTAGGTGCCCTAACAAAGTTTCAAACTATTCAAACACAGAGGCATAAATCAAGAAAACAACACTGGTGCAAGATGTTACATGTAAGTTATACTACAACTTTAAAGAAAACCATCTGGGCGTAAAATGTAAATACAGCCAGAGTGCAAAAATGAAGAGCAAAATAAAATCAGCCACACATTTTAAGTGGCCCAAATACAGAGCCCTTATTCTGTAAGACCACTGAATTTTAACTCCAAACACCCAGCTCAAATAAAACAGCATTCAAAATATCACTGAAACAGAATACAGAGGTTTAAGCAAGATGCATTTATGTTCAAACTTTGGCTTATGTAAAATATAGTTGTTTGAGATTAGGAATAATCAGTACTTAATCAGTGGTGGATATGAATTAAGGATGGAGCTTCCTAGAAGTCCATACTGTTACGTATTTATTTTTTAGTGGTACCTAGAGACAAAGTGCTAACATTGAGACAGTGTTCACACAAAGGATGAGAAAAAATTGCCTCAAACATTGTAACCTAAATAGACCCAAAGAACACCATCTGCCTAAATTGTACAATACTTCCTTTAAGAGAGGATGATTTCCTAAATCATCATGAAAAATGTATATCAGAATTAATAAGTTTGGTTCAGCTTCTTATGTTGCTGTATCTTTAGTTTCCAAAGGGAAAAGCAACCTGGACACACTTTATAGACCCAAGAGATCATATGAGCAGCCCTGAGAAACAAATAAAGAGGAAAAAGCACACTGCTAAATACACACCCCTTAGACAGACAGTTCTGTAACACTGAAGAAGAGGTAGAATATAAACCTCAATATACCACTATATCGATAAAGCAACAACATTTTAGAGATATGTTAGAGGTAAAAGAAAACAAAATTAGGTCTTTTTAAAACCAAAAACTACATCTTAAAGGCATAAAATCACCAGTACTCTGGGTTTTCATGGGGACTTAGTACAGATCATTTGTATAAGCAGTGTACTTGAGATTTGATTACATAGTTAGCTCTTCTGTTTATTTATTTACTTTTAAACAGGATGCTCACTGGGGTTTAACTTAGTTTGGAAAAAGGGAAATAAGGAAGATTTTGAAAACAAACAAATTACTTACAAATAGACAAGTTAAAAAAAAAGAAAAGAGGTCAGAAAAAAGAAGGTCTGCTATGCCAAAGCCCCTCTGCAGGGGCTGGTACACTTGCATTCCCAGCACTCTCCTCTTCCTCCTGAACCAGTGAAGGAACTGGTAGCCACCAGTAGCTGTCATTCTTGACAGAGCCCAGGTCAGAGACGACGAGACTCAGTTTGTCTCTGATTTCTGAGATACTTATTGAGACAGGGAATTCTGGCTTCAGTTCCTGATTCAAGAAGGGAGGATGTGATCCCAATTATAAACCATACCAGGAGCAGCAAATGATGGTTTAACAGCATTTAAAGCTGAAATTTAAAACACTCATGCAGTTTGTATAAAACAGATGTGAATTTTCAAAGTAAACAACAGTTTTACTATGAGTAAAAAAGTTGAAGCAATAGAAGGAAGAGCTGTGTCTTCCTCTGCAACCAAAGAGCTGAAAAGTGAATGATGGTTCTCTGACAGTGAACGTAATACATTTAAGTTTTCCTGCTGATCTGTTTGCATGTACTTTTTCCAAACCTTTTCCCATCCCGCCTTTCTTATTTCAGGGAAGTTTAAGCCATGTGTGACGTTTTTTTTTGACAGCTCTAATCTGTTTATTTAAAAATATATGTGTGCTCACCTCCTCAAGAGAAAGAAAATTAAATATTAGTCTTCTGTGTAGAAGTTAATTTCCAAGATAGTGTACTTAGATTGACCTTGCTCACAGTGAACATGTTCTGTATAAAAAGAGTTCCTATGAGTTATTTATCCCATTTGATGTCAGGCAAGAGGGTTTGACACTGTTTTTCATTTTAGACAATCTTTTTAAAATCATCTGACCTGCAGGGCCTTCAGTTTCCCAACTGTGCAAACCTACTGTCTTGACCGGTAATGAAGGAGGTAGGAATTGCTTCTTATGCACACGCAGCACTTCTAGCAATCACATCCTTCTTCTGTTTGGGCCCTTTAATTTAATGCTACAATCGAAATGTAAAATGAATAAATAAATAAAGCAGCTTCATATAATTTCAAGGGAGGTCTGTGTAGCTGAATGCTCTTACAGTCTGTTTTTTATCACTGAGAATTGTACATTGAAAAACTAATGTTGATTTTTAAGCTGAGAAAGCCATGTCTTGAAGGCAAGAACAACAAAGGAAAATAGTACTTAGAAGAAGTGTTCACCAAAAACTGGCGACTAAATCTGAACCTTAATAGAAAACCACAGAATCTGAGCAGAATTTTCTTTCTGCTTTAGAAATACCATGTATCCTTTAATTAAAGTTTAACATGTTTCTACCAAAGCACTGATGTGAATACATGCAGAAAATACACTTACAGAATTACAATGCATGTTGTGGTACTGCCCTGACTGGTGCTGGATTGGAAAGAAGTGTTTTTTCAGGAACAGTTTAAAGTATGACCTAAGCTTTTCATGAATGACATTTTGAATTGGTTGAGATATTCTGAAATGATAGAAACTGATTGATAAAAAACATACATATATCTTCCCAGAGAAGTAACAATGGCACAGTGCCATGGTAGTGAACTTTGAAGAGTAAGAGTGGAAGAAATCCATGCAATTAATCCAAAATTCAACTTCCTCTCCCCCCTGCCAAAAATGAAAAATGTCTTCTGATGGTTTTAACAAATAATCACATATTCAATTTAAACGATGCTCTGCCCTTTATCCCACTGCAAACTGTGATATCTAAACGTGGCACATAGCTGCTCTGCCTGTATATACTCACAGTTTGCTAACAGGAACCACAAATGTAATATCTCTGACAACTGTAAATCTCTTACGTTATTTGTATTGCTGCCTTATAACTTCTCTCTGATCTTGCTTTCGTTACTTATTTTACTGGCAGTAAAACTCGGTAGATTAATAATGTTATTAATACTTTACTTTCTCTGCCAGATCTTCTTGGGTGGCCAGTTTCCAGAAGCATAACTAACATCACTTGCACAGCCGTCCTTATACTTCATGCCAATCCTTCTTTGCATTTTCATTATATTCTGCAAATCTTAAGGTCCCAGTGAATTTTCAGGATGTCAAATATAAACTATTTGAACTATTGTAAGCAAACACATTAAAGCAATAGTTAGCTATGTTTTATTAATAGCCCATGCATCTCTTTGCCAAGTAACTAAAGTAAATAAAAGTATGTGATAGAAACTATATCTGATCAGATGCCTATTAAACTAGTTGTTGAATGAAAAACTGACAGTCACTACCAATTTCATATTTTATTGTGGTACAGATATTAGATCTATCTTTCTTTTAAAAACTGCAAGCATCAGAAGCAGAAAGTCTGTCTCCTAATTCTCTATTCCAAGTCTGAGAAAACATAAACTAGTGAGAGAGATTTTCAACACAACAATAAGTTATTTCACAGTGATGAACAATGAACAATCACTTTTTTTATGGCCCTAATAACGTGTGAAGCCCTCTTATTCAAAGCTCAAAGACATGGAAACAATTGCACTTCAGAGTGAGAAAAGCTTTACCACAACTCTTTTGTTCCTGTAGCTCAAATGTATATATACACATCTAACCCTTGCTACCAGCTGTGCTGCATTCTGCCTCATCTCACCAAGGTATATCCAGACTTCAGAGGACAGCTTGAAGCATCATTGTTTCTTTGGAAGCAAAAGTCAATAAAAACACTGACAAAAGAACACAGCCAGACAGTTAAAGAGTTGTACAAATCCCAGCCCTTCTTCATTCCCTCCCCCACGACGTTTTTCAATCGATAAAATAACTTTCTGAACTTGCCTTTTGTTCCAGTTTACTCTGACGTTATTTTAATGCTTATCACAGTGCATTGTCTAAAACCATGACAAGTACCACCGCTCAGAAATAATCTCTGATTGACTCTCTTCTCTGTGACCTTAACAACAACACAACCAAGGCCTAAAAATACTTGCGGCTGAAGAATTTTTGCCAGGGAAATAGCATAATACCTAGGAAGCACAAATAGCAATCAACTAACCTAAACAGCCTGGTGCCTGGTTAGCCACTTACTTTACAGAAGCACTTAGAGTCAAAAGTAGAAGGAAAACTGTAGCTATGTTGACTGTTAGAGGGATATACTTGACCCTTGGGAACAGATTAGCATCTCATTTTCTTCCTCCATCCTGTTTCTTTATTCCTTTTCTCTCTTTATGCCATTAATTCTCCTATTATATTATTTTACTTTGTTGTATTTATATAGAAAAAGTACTTATGTGAAAAATCAGTTGATTGACCTTCACTTTCTCCATCCCCTTGTCTCTGGGTTTGCCACATTATCTTTCCTATTTTCCTACTAAACATTGCTATGCTCGCTGTCCTCTTTCAGTTAATTCCCCAGTATTTTTCCCTACTAACTGGAAAAAAACATTCTTTCAGCATCCATCCCTTTCTTACCACTCAGTTTACTGCCACTTGCTTTACCAGCACTGACAAGGCAGGCTATAAATGCAGTTGTGGAAAATGTGAAAAAGGGAAAAGCTTTATCAGTTGCATCCAAAACTTGTACGTGGTTTGTATGGTATGCTTACTCCTCTCCCTAACCTGATGTTTCACCATCAAGAAGACAACTTATGACTTAAATGTACAAAATGTATGGAATTTCTGCAACGTCTGAAGTACGTCATTGTTAGTATTATTAAGCATATGTTATTAAACTGAATGTGAGCTCAAAACCCTTGAGAGTAAGTACAATCATGTCAATGAGAACAGTTAAATACGTTAAGAATTCCCTTGTTACATTAAGCTTATATTCATCTCATGACCGTGTGTGTATTTTGCTGACTTCAACCTCTTCTAGAAGCAGCTGTTTCTTTTGAACCATCAATAAGGATGCTGCCAGTTGCTCTTCCACAAAACCAGACTAAACACTATGTGGCCACTTTATCATTACCTTGGATATCTATGCCATCTCTTTTTTACCAACAGCATTTCACACTTACAGATGTCAGCTTCTGGAAACTGTACAATGACCTTGTAATCTGGCTCTGAATGGCAGACCCTGTGCCAGAACGTGTTCTAGGCCCACAGCACACACCTGAATGGGCATTTTATGATGTACAGAACTAACTGTGCACCATATATGCACCACAGAAAGAGTTAAGAGTATAGCACACTTTGGCAATGCATGAGCTTCCTTAACCTCATTTACTTAGGCTTGCACCAGCCCTAGGCCACATAACCTGCACACATGATCTGCAGCTACACCAGTTTTCATGCAATAGCTCGTTACCCATACACACAGTCTTTCCAGAAATTAGAATGATTTTGCCTACACAGCTTCTGCACCAGTCTTGAATGCTTCTGGGTGACTACATCAGAATCCTCACAACACCAATGCCCAACTTGGCCTTATCTTTGTGTTCAGACATTTGTGTGATTCCATGAATAATCTGAAGAAAATCTGGAGGATTATGATATCATGCCAGTACATAATGTATGTGCAAAGCTAGCTTGAGTTACTAAAGGTTCAGGTTCAACTAAAGCTTATCAACAAAGAAAGCTGATCTCAGAGGGCTAGGTGTGAGCAGTGCTTGCAGTTTGTCATGTCACACTGTTTAAATAATAAAGGTTCATTTATCATTTTATTTTCACTTTACTAGTTCATGCAGGCAGACACTTGTTTATTTCTCTCTGGAAATCTTTTCTTACTGAGAGATAAGTTACTTGGGGAGAGGAAAGGTTATATATTCAAACATGGTGTCAAGATTGTTGCTAGGCTGATGAGTCTCAGCTGTTGATCCTCTAAAATACAAGTACAGGTCTGACCGTTTCTTATTCAAAATCAGTTTTACCAAGAAGTTTCAATAAGAGCACACAAGCTTCTTTAGTAGCTGGCAGTTGCTGCACAACGTCTATTTGTACTATGCTACAAAGCAGCATGAGAAACAGTATCTGACTAATGTTGCTTAGTACAAATATGAAAAGGAGATTTAAATCCCTCAAAAAAAAAAAAAAGTATTTATGATCAGCCTGTTTGGTTTTCATGCAGGTAAATGAATTATTAGCACACAGTTTACTCACTGCTATATACACTTCCACAGTCTTTTCCACCTGGATACATCATATAAAACAAATCAGATTTCTGTTACTGATGTGCACATGTTTCTCTAGTATACATGTTATTGACCTTTATTCCAGACTGCTCTTCCAATGTAACAAGGCTGGCTGCTATAAGACAGCTATCGCAGTGACAGATTTGTAAAAGGATGCTCCCGCATCTGATCACTAAACCACACTAAGAAAAACAAAACAAACCAAAACTGATTAACAAGGCAAATGGGAATTGTTACCACACAAACAGACCAAACATATCCACAAAATCCAATTTCTCAGTTCAAAACCCAGCAGATGTTGTAAAGCTCTGCTCACAGCCAGAAGGACTAGCAACCACATCATTGGTAATACAAGCATTAGGCTGTTATTCCAGCAAAGCCATTTCTCTGAACAAAGGCAACTGTAAAAATCAGCATCGTTGCAGTGCTCAGTACACTTCATGCCATTGCTTCATCTAGTTGCTAGAAGCACTGCAATGGAAATGGCAGACTCCCACCTCTCCAGCAGTCCAGACTGCCCCTGATAGTAGCTTCTGCCTGCAGACTGCTCCACACAGGATGACTGACTCAAGGTTTCTGATCCTTTGGCTTTCCAGCAAAAGCAAAATATGCCTTCATCAAAGGCACTCATACAGGCTTCAGATAAGTGCACTCCAAAAGGGGAGCTCTCTAGGAAGTGCTGTTAGAAAGGCACATAAATTTCACTTTTTGGATAATAACCTGAGGGCTAGCCAGATCTTCAAGGCATACCTAGTCTCTAGCTGCTGTCCTCCATCTTACTTTTACACCTCCCTTTCCTTGTTTTTTTTTTTTTTCTTATCACTCACACCACAAAAAACAGACCACAAATATCCTATCAGGCTGCTGAGGAAGGAAAACCAGGCCAGAACCCAAATCCTTCTAAGGGTACACTGCTCCCTCCTTCTCATTGCGCCTTCTTCCAGCACATCTCCTGGAGCAGAGTGGCCCTCACAGGTGGGCTGCTCCACTGCCATCCTCATTTTGTAAATGTGCCAGGTTCTTTAGGCAAGACAGCCACCCTGGTTTTCAGCCTCCGGCTTCTTGCTGGCAACTCCAGTCACTATTTAAGAACACGGGAGTGTTCAGCTTAATTATATTTTGATAGGGAATCCTCTTTCTTTTGGAACATGCCCACATTTGAATGAATGTGTGTGTAAGTAAGAGATTTGTGTGCAATTTGGTTATATGAAACAGGTAACAAAACAGTAAACTGTATTCTTATAAAGTTATATTATTTCCACAGACAGAGATTGTTTGGGTCCAGGAAGTAAGGTCAGGTTCAGATCCTGGGGAGAGTGGTGGGCATTGATAACAGCACTTAGTGTTTATGCAGCATTCCTTATCCAGAGATCTGAGCTCTGTCTCCAGCATATTACAACAGCAGGATATGTTATCTTATGCAAACTCCTTCCTAAATTTCACAACAGCTGAAACAAGCAGGAATCATTAAATAAGTGTGACACTGCTCCATTGCTACGAGGCTGAAAAAACAGCCATATAGTTCCTTCCTTACTCTGCTTTTATCTAAATACTGTAATGTGGTCAGAGCAGGGACACTTGTCCTCCTCACTGCTTACCAGGTATCTACTTCACTTCTGATAACACTCAAGTATTAAAATTAATAAAAGCAGTGGGAAAAGAGAAATAGGTAACACAACTCCTCCTTTAAACAAGTTACCCAATTGCAAACTATACAACATGATCAGTTGTTTTTTACTACATCTGGTTCAAAGGCCACTAAAATTGGGATTCTTTCCACTGACATCAAAGGGATCTGAATAGGGCTGTCTATAACAGGAGGGAGGCAAGATTACCTTCAGCTTTCTGTCTATAAGACCCAAGTGAAAAGTAACTAAAATAGTATTCAGAAGATAATGTTTTCTTAAGAACCCACTGATTTCAGCACATTTTTTCAATCAGCTACAATCTACTATATTGCTCACTTTGTGTGAATGATGCAGAATGTGCTACTGAACACACAGTGCTTGTATAGTAAAATGATCTTCATTTCATTAACAGAAAATAATATTCTGATTAAGAAGCAAGACAATGGGAAGAGAGATCCGTGTAGTGTACAGGCACAATACATAGGTTGGTTGTCTTATTGTCATATCTGTATTGATCAAGCTTTCCTCTTGGCCAGCTGAGAAGTCGTAAGAATAGAAACCAGTGCCAAAAATGTCTCCCCCACTGCCGACACTTTACCATGTATTTTAAATGTGGGCTTTATTCCTACTGTAAATGCATCCTTGAACGTTAGCTTTTTAAGTGGTTTCTCTCAGTAACCAAACTTCCTTAAAACCATCTGGAACTTCTTTAGAACTCGTAACCGTTTTGTGCAGTCACCTGTGTGATGAAGGTTAAATGCTGTGGAATTACTGCTAGGCTCTGTGACTGCTTCACAGTCACTGGAGTGTATTTATAAAGTGGGGATCACAAGGGACAGAGAAATACTAAACAAAACCAAGATTATGTTCCTAATTGAAAAGGCAGTCCAGGGTTTTCAAATATAAAATCTGGAATCCGAGCTTACTTTTCCTACCGTCATCTGTTACAGCTGTTCCACATTCCAGGACTCCTTCAGCCTTGACCTCATCTCTAAGATACGTTCTCCTTTCAGCCAATTGTAAGTTCTTCTCAAATACACAATATTTACACCCAGCAACAGCACAGGTCTACTGATCGCCTTCCTTTAAGCTGCTTGGGTGGCCTGAGAATGGGAAAGTGTCCGAGCGAAGGGGAATTCCCACTGTGTGTAGAGAACATTTCTGGCTCCTACAGCACTGGTCCTGCACAGGGGCAGGAAGGAATATGTTGGAAATAGGAAGATTAAGAAGTGTGAAGAGGATTAAGTCCATAGGTTTGCCTAGAGCTCCTTTTGAAAGTACCCATCCATCCTAAAGACTTGGAAACTGAAACAGAAAATGGGATCTGGGAAGGTAAAACAATTTTGAAGTAAAAGTTGTAAAATAATATAGATTTGACCAATTTGCTTTCAGACTGTTGGGAATCTGCCTCCATAGCTGCAACCCTGCTGGAAAACAAAACAAAACAAAACTGTGTTGTTGTTGTTGTTGCTGTTTTGTTTTTGTTTTTGTTTCTTTTTCCCAATACATAGAAGCATAATCCTCAAATAGGTTTACAAACCATTACCATTTCATAGGTAATATGCAACACAAATGTGTAACTGAGAACCAGGCCCACAACATCCAGAAGTACCAATTCCTCTGATGAGAGTCCCTTTCTTCCTGTAGATGTCTTACATCTTATCTCCCTTTCAAGCTTACCTACGGTCAACCTTGCCCTTCCTAATTTCTGAACCCTGACAGCTGATTTCAGAATATATTTTATTACTTCTTCTGTTTGCACAGCACTCAGTATCAGTGCTGGTATTGCCTCCCTGGGCTTGTCAGTGCTTAAAAAGCACATGGAAGAAGAAGCGGGGCCGTGTAGATGAGGGCTCCAAAATATTATTTAAAAAAATGAGGATTTTTTTGGAGAATTTGCATGAATCCGTTCACGACACAAAACCTTTTTTGCCCTTTTTGTTAACCTGCAGATACGATGCAGTTATACATAACCTGTTTTAAACTTTTTATCACTGTGTTGGTTTTACATTATTTTAAAAT
Organism: Cyrtonyx montezumae; assembly: GCF_038088225.1. Classification (NCBI taxonomy): domain Eukaryota; kingdom Metazoa; phylum Chordata; class Aves; order Galliformes; family Odontophoridae; genus Cyrtonyx; species Cyrtonyx montezumae. Next base: position 11,150,192 of record NW_027072100.1, on the reverse strand, counting down.
GTCTCACAACATATAAAATTACGTGAATAGATCAGAATTTGGAATAATATATTAAAACGTACTACATCAGCAACATGTAAGCAGTACTTCCTATTGGGTGCAGTGGGGGATTCTGTTAAACAGCAACTGTGCAAAAAATTTTTGTTTTTTCTTTCCTTTCAGAGAAGTCAAAATGCAATGTTTTGTGACTGTATCTTCCAAAATAGCAGCAGCCAACTCTGCTGATGCACTTTTAACACATAAACTCACCATCCAGCAGAACAACGTGCATAAAATTGGAGGTCACTGCAATTAGTCATCCTTAGAGGTAATTAAGCACTTTGCTAGATCAGTGCAACACTACTAACTTCAGCAATCTGCATAGGATCTAATTTTTTTCCTCACTGAGTTTGTTACGAGGACATTAGTGACTTGCAGTGAAGATATTTACAATTATCAGGACTAAAATCACCCAAATACTTTCCCAGCTCTGTTCTGTAGTTGAACGTTATCAATACCTCGGTGAACTGCTTGCACTGCTTCTGATATTTCAGTGCTATTATATTGCAAAGTCTTGTCATTTCAAAGTCATGCAAAACAATCCATTTCATTGTCCACAGAGAAACACAGCGTCAGCAAAACTCGGGAAAAAGGAACTTTTTAACTATGAATGTCTTTAACGAGCATCATGCTTTAGTTATTAGTTGGGAATTTGGGAGACCAAAGTTCCTCCCCAAGGACTCTCAAACTTTAGAAACTGACGAAGGCATGGTTTGACAAACTGATGAGATATGACATCTCAGTGATGTTTTCTGTAAGTGTTACTCAACAGTCCGCAGCAGAAGCTGGAGCTGGGGGCAGGGCTGGAGAAAGAATGTGAGATGGCAGAGAACAGCATCAGGCCTTCGAATAACGTGAGCTGAGTGATTCTGCAATGACTTTTCTACTCGTGAAACAGATTCTAAGGAATGCACTGAACTTGCATGATGCATAAGAAGTAATAAATCAATCAATAAACATTGATTGCGGCTCTTTCTGGTAGTGTTGAAACACACTTAGATGTTTTGATTTAAAATACTGACAATTAAATTTGCTAATCTTTCTCTGTGAGCTATCTTCAACACACGTTCTCTGTAATAGGTGATAAAACACTAACTACTGTAATGAAGGACATGACAGACTCCCTTAGCCCCTGCCTGTTATCACTGAACGGTTTATATTCTGATAACAGGACCACACACAGTAGTCCTGTTCTAGGCACAAGCATCACGTATGCATACTGTACGAAAACCTTACGTTTTGTGCTCTAGGTAAAGAGGTACTCAATTAAGCAGGTAAAGGAAAGTCAAGTCTAGAAGGAAAAAGAAAAAAAGAAAAAAGAAAACCCCAAACAACACTTGCTAAGTCTGTAGCTCAGATTAGAGTCACGAGCTCTTGTTTTTATCACACAAGCCGCCTTCCTGAAACTACAGACCTTTTAAAAGCGATTTTAACGGGACTACGAGCCCCGTTAGCATTGCCGGGAGGGATGCACCTCCCGCTACCGGGGAGGGAAGGAGCGGGGGAGGGAAGGAGGGAGGCTGGCTGCGTGCTGCTGCCGCCTGCCCCTCACCTGCGCGGCCGGGCCGGGCCGGGGCCGGGGGCGGGCGGTGCCAGCAGTGCCCGCCCCGGGGCCGCAGCTGTCCGCTGGCGGGAGGCGGCTGCAGCTGGGAAACAGCAGCTCCGGTTTCTGATCGGCTTTGGGGGTGGGGTGGGAGGTGTGTGTGAGAAAAGCCGAGCGATGGAGCTTCCCTTCTTTTGACAACACTCTCCCCTTCAGGACTAAGTCTGTACTGGAAGTAAAGGAACTACGTGGGAGAAGCGCCGGTCGCACCTTCGCGTGGGAAGCGGCTGAGGAGCAGCGTGTGCCGCCGGCCCGAGGATCCCGCTGCCTGCACGCCGCGGCGAGCCCCCCTGGAACGGCTCCGCCGCCTCTGCAGTTCGCCGTTGCCTGCAGTTAACTAGCGTGCGATTTGGGTTTCATGGAGCTGGGCTTATTGTTCCTTTTTGGACTTACAATTACGTCGACTGCAGGTAACGTGGATTTTAATTCCTTTCTCTGCCATTCCCACGCACGCACACAAAGAAAAGCTGCTTCGTGTCGTTTTGCTTTTTATCTCCTTCTACCGAACGGCAGCAGCAGCCCAGTCCGACGCGCGGTATCTAACCGGGCACCGGAGACATCACTCGGCCGTGCTCGGGTTACGAAGCGAGCAGCTCTCGCCGTGCCCCGCGGGCTGGGGCGCACCGGGCAAGCATCTAACGGTGCTTGTAACAGAGCTGAAAGTTTTCAGGGAGCGGCGCGCTTGGGGTCCCGGCGCGGAGCGGGCTGGAAGGGCTCGGGGGCTGCGGCGGGGTTACTGAGCGCTGCTCTTGCAGGGTCCTCGCTGCCCCGGCCCCGCTCCCTCTCGGCGGGCGGAGATCCGCGCTCGGCGGCGCTGGGGCAGAAGCAGCGGGAGGAGAGCGGAGCGGCGGCGGTGCCGACCGGCGGCAGAGCCAAGGCGGCGGACGGCGGGGTGCTGCGGCGCCGAGCCCGGCGCTGCACTTGCTACACCTACAAAGACAAGGAGTGCGTCTACTACTGCCACCTCGACATCATCTGGATCAACACCCCCGAGTGAGTGAGGGCGGGCGGGCCGCGAAATGGCGGGCCGGGCCGCGAAGGGTGGCGGGCCGCGAAGGGTGCCGAGCCCCGCGCGGATCGCCGGGAGGTGAGGGGGCCGCGGGGCGGGAGCGGGCGGGGGCACCCCCGGGGCGGGCGGGACCCGGCTGGAGGACCGCCGGGGGGAGGCGGTGCCGAGCGCTGCCGAGGTCAGGGCGGGACGAGGGGCGGCCGCCCGGGAGCGGGGTCTCGAGGCGCTGCTGCCCCACGGCCGTGCCCGTCCCGCGGGCACACACAGCACGCACACGCACACGGGGAACGCGGTGTGGGAGCGCCGCGTGCGCTCGGATGGAAAGCGGGCGCGGAGAGCTGCTGTTGTGTAGGAGAAACCTGTTTCTAATAAACCCGTTTGGGAAAGGAACGATAGCGTTTGTGCAATTGTACTGTTTCTGTTGAAAGAAAAACAGCATGGCGGAAAACGCTTTGACATTAAACTAATTTTTGAAAAGCTCGGGGTACCAAAGTGTTACAGAAAGTGTCTTATACAACCACGCTTGTGGCTATGGTCAACGAGCTTTTGTTTCAACTCATAATAAAAACAGTTTCTGAAAACATGACATTTCCCACGAAGTGGAAACTCTGAGTTTCTCACAGGTCAGAGGGGGTGAGGCACACGCAGTAGGGCAGGATCCAACGCAGACAGCGTCTTAGGAAAAGAGATCGGCCAGGAAGAGTGACTCTTTGCCTACATCCCAAAGGTTAGCGTGCTCCTCTTCCTCGGCCATTGTATATATCCTGTCTGAACTAAGCCTCAAGGATCTGTGAATATGTTCATAGGCTATGCAGTCCCATAGAAGCTCAATCAGTTCATTAAAAAATAACCAGGAGATCTAATTGGAAACATGACTGTGAACTTGTGCAATCCACTGACTGCAGTTTGGGAACGTTTCTGTCAGCCTCCTGCTCCTTTGGATCAATTGCAAAGCATTAGATTAAAATAACAAAAAGAGTAGAAAAGGACAGAAAGTAGCAGTAAAAGAGGTTGACTTAAATAGGGTTCACAGCACTAAATTTGTAAATGCTCTTGTGTATCCCAAGTTGAAGCCGTGCCAGGTGACAAGTCCTTTGGAATTCTACCATCCTGAACTTAATACAGTCACAGAAGTCATTGAATTCTTTGTTTTCGTTCCATTAGGAAAATTTGTACACAGTCCTGTAACATTAATGAATTAGTGGTCACTATTAATGTCGAGTGTTTTTCTTACCTAAAAGTTATGTCACAGAATCATAAAGTCATTAAGGTTGGAAAGGCCAATGAGATCATCTAGTCTAGCTATCAACCCATACCTGTGACTGCTCTGACTGTCACTCAGTGTGACATCCACCCTTTTAACAAAGAATTTAAAGTTGAGAATGGAGATATAAAGCATTTTGATGTTACTTTTGGCATTAGCAATGAGGTATTTAAGATAATTCAAATATTAAGCGGTCGGGACTACGATTCACAGCTTTCTTAACTAAAGTCAGTTGTACATAAAATAACAGCATATTCCTCAGGTATGTAAAGTCACTGTACTGCCACCATCCACTATGCAAGTCTTGTTTGTGATGATTCAGCTTGCCTAAAAGATTGTCTTTCATCATTTTATGCCATTTAACTGAATATTTCAATGCAAGACGCAGAATGTATAAATTTGAATATTAAGCATTTTTGGTACATTTTAGCTAATGTACAGGTTAGTTTGGAGAACAAACTATTAACACCGTTAGAACTAGGTTAGAGACTCCGTAAGTTGATAAACAGTGGGTGAATAATGGTGAGAAGTGGGGGAATTAGTTCAGTAGGAATTGAGTTTTTTGGAATCTCAGAGTTGGAGAAAAGAGGTGCTCTCAAAGTTGCCTGGCTGCAGTGCCTGGGGAGGGGCGTGCTTTGGCTGGAAGAGCTAGGAGGCTGAGCTGGACTGCCTCGCTGTCCTGCTCTGGTGGTTGTTTCTTGAGACCTGCCTGCTCTGAGCAATGGAAGGAAAGGCTGTTTACAGGCTAGGGAGGTGAACAAATCTCCCTCTAAGCTGAGAGGGCACCCTTGAGTTGTAGGGTTCTTCCATGGAGGAAAGCTTCTAACTGTGAGGACAGAGAAAGACACCAAATTAAGTATGCATGGAGATATTTCACATTTTTTACCATGTTCAGTGCAACAGAAATAGGTTTAGGATTTCATGTCACGTATCTGAATGACAATGTGCTGCTTCTGGCCTGGTACTCTACCTGGTCTCTCATTCACATTCAGAAATACACTAGGCCTGTCTGTTGGTAGACCAAACAAGCTGTGCAACTTCTTCTAAATGGAAGTAAACTTTCTATCTGGACAGACTGCACATCTGCTTATAAACAGGCTTTATGTTGCTGTGTGCATGCTATAGGAAGTTTTTATGTCTCAAATGTAACTTTGAGGATCAAATACAGAATAGAAAACCAGAAAAATCTGTGAGAAAAATTGGTTTTCACAGAATCATTTAAGGTTGGAAAAGATCTTAGGATCCTCGAGTGTAACCATAACCTGACCAAAAAGTGTAATGGTGTTCTGTGTCCATTGCTGATATCTATATTCCTAAAGGTGTGCTTATATCTTCATGTAGATGTGTCTCTCTTGGTTACAAGTTAGTATACTTTTGAAGCATGTTTCTTAAATAGAAAGAAACGGAAGGGACAAGGATCATCGAGTCCCATTCCTGCCTCCACTGAGGACTTCTGGAGGTTGGTGGTCCTGTTTGTGGCAGGAGGGTTGGATCTCGATGATCCTTGGGGTCCCTCCCAACCCAGGCCATTCTGTGATTCTATGACTTCCTAAAAAATTAAACCCTATGTCTGAGGACATTGTCCAAATGCTTTGTGGGCTCCAGCCATGTGCTGTGACCCTGGGAAGCCTGTTCTGGTGTCTAGCCCCTGTTGATTCTGATCTTGCTGCTCACTTGCTTCTCATGCTCATTTTCCAGTTTTATTTCCTACATCAATCACTACAAATGCTTTTTACAATTATTGTTACTTCACTTTTTGCTTCTTTACTATTTTTTTCCCCTTTCTCATAATTTATATCCTTCATTTATCATTTCTTGGCAAAAAATTCTTTATATTATCTTTATCCAGGTTACTCTTTTCTCCATACTTAACAGATGAATGAAACTCTTCTGGTTTCTTTCCTCTACTCTTCCCAGCTGAAGACACTATTTAAGAGTTGTTGATATATATGCTAAACAAATCACTCTCTCTCCTCCTTCCCTGGAAAAATGGTAAAAGTTTTAATAAAAACAGTGCTAGAGGCAGATGCCTTTCCAAATTCAGGGCCCATTTCTGTCCTCAATGAGAAAGATCAGTGAGTTGACAGTTGAAGAAGAGCACGTGATTGCAGAATGTGGACCGTCTGACTCTGCAGCTATTTCCAATTGAGAGGGAAATCTGTGCACATTTGAGTATTGCTTTAGATCCTTCTGTGAACCGTGGGGGTTAGTCCAGATCACTGAGCACACCAGTGCTATTTTGACCTAGCCTCAAACTTTCATGGTGGGAATAGTGACAGTCTTAAGTCAGAAAGTATTCCTAAAGAAAGTCTGCTAAATCAGAGAAGAATAACACAATTATGTGGCGTAGACAACAGTTAACATATCATAATAAAGATAATTAAAAGCTGGTAAATTGTTCTCACTGATAAGAGTGGTTACTCAGAATTAGTTTGCAATGCATTTTTTATCAAGTTACTAATTATGCTTATCTTGATTCATATCTTGATCTATAGTTACAGACACATTAAGAGAGAATGACTTGTCTTTTAAACAGTACCCTCTGATGTAATACAGCTACAACTTAATGCTTAATTCCACATGTTAAAGAAAGCACTTCTTCAAAGGGGTTCTATATTTAAGCATATGTTGAGCTTGTACACTCACTGCAAAATGCATTTCTGTTAATGACATTAATGTTAATAAGCATGAAACACTATAGATGCTCAGAATAAACAGTAAAAGATTGAAAGTGTTGTAGGAAAGTAATGCTATTACAGGAACACGACATCAGATACTAAAGTGGTCTTTAATTCTGCTATAAAAGTATAATGAGAATTTGTGGCAACAGTCCAGAAACTTTCAAAGGAGAATTAGCATAGATGAATATTTGTCAGGGCACTTCCTTACTCAGACTAAGCACCAGATTTCTTGAGGTGTTTAAATCAAAGCAAAAGATTATGTTCTATTTCTTTATGCTCAGAAGAGGAATGACTGAATGAATTCTGTGGCCGTGTTATAAAAACCACTTTACATAATCTACCAGTTCAATCTGCCAATTATGCACATTTCTGAATCAGTAGAGTTGGACGGACAAAGTGAGAGGATGAACTGGATCTAGTATCTTCACACACTTCTCCAATCCTCTGTACTTAGATAGCATTTCGTTGAAAGGAGGCCTGTATAACGTTACTGAAAGCACTTTTTCATCCTTATTGTTATTATAAAGCATTGCCATTTCCTTATTTTTTGAGAATTATCTCCATCATTGGGTAACTATGCACACCGTTCTCTACTGAAAATAAAGGAACACAGCTAAAGATTTCTTGTTGAGCGAAACAATTAAGCATGTGCTTATAATCTTAATAGATCAGATTGAAAGTTCTGGCTAGCCAAAGGCATCAAGATAAAACGGTGGCTGCAAGCCAGGCAAAGCTGATATCTCTGTTTAATGACACACATGGTTCACCCTCAGAACCAAGTGCCAAAAGAAGTGATGAAGTAATGAATCTTATGTTGAATTGATTTTATTTTTATGGATGGAGTTTGCCTTACATTTGAAGACTACCAAGATTAGACTGCCTACGTGCATTACTTGTCCTAATGTAGCCCAAATGAAAAAACACAAAAAGTAAAATCTCATCAAGCTAGATACAATTAAATAAAAGTACAGAATCTATGGCCATACTGCTAAAAAAAATAAACTAGCCACAAAGCAGATAAAAGGAGTTGAAGCAAATGAGAAATATTAACTACATTTTTCTTTTAAGTTGTAATTACTTTGTTGAAAGATTAAATACAACTGTGAATCTCTGACCCTCGGAAGGTTTTTCTGTTAAAATGCTGCACAGATCTTTACATCGAAGGGAGAGTATTTCAAATCAATTAACTGAAAACAGTAATAAGCTTCTTCTATTATGGTTATACTTCATGATTAACAATCTGTTTTGATAATTAGGCCAATTATACTAACAGTTATTCTTCCTGCATATTTAAATTGCGTTAACTGAAAGCGTGATGCCAGAACATCCTTAACCTCATGGATTCATGGGCAGGCAAGCCTTCTGACATACTCATCATTTGCCATTATTACAAACAGAGCCCAAAGGGTTTCAAATTAAATTTCTTACAGACTTCCGTTTTTGCACTCTGACTTCACATCTCTGTTGATTGCCCTTAGCTTTCATGCATATTCTTAGGCAGACAAGCCAGTTTGCCTGTCGTTTGCCTTTATTAAAATGCATGTACTTTACTAGTGAGAGCACTGCACGTAGTTTTCACAATTAGAATTCTGAAGCCAGCGAGATAAATACTAACCTTAAGGAAAAAGACCTTCCAGGTGTAGTAATGCAATATAATGACACAGTATTTTACTTAAAGATTCTTCCAGGCTAAGAAGTAGCTCAGCCTTCTTTCTGCATGCCTATTATGTTTTAAAACATGGGCCACCACGCTCTCTTGAATGAACTAGGTCCAGTGTTCCCATATCCTAAGTTAAAGACATTGGTATGGCTTTATTTTTAGTGAATGCCTTCTTTCCAACTGAAACAATTCCTATTCCAGCAGCTGCTCTTAAGATCACCTTTTTTTTTTTTTTTTTTTGAGATTTCCTTATCCTGCATTATTCAACAGCATGCATCTAAATCTCTTTCCAACACATGCACAGTTGGAATTAACACCCTCCTCAGTATAAATGCAGAATACATCCTCTCAGTCTTCCTGAAAACCTTATTTGTGGTACTTGCAGTATTGACATCCTAACAGCAGTATCCTCAGAAAGACCTGAAATTACTATTTGGCTCTGAAGATTAAATCCTGTGTTGCTGTGGGACCTGGCCCTACAGAGGATGGGGTCAGGGATGAGGCACACCGATAGCTGATGCCTTGACATTTCCCTACAGCTGCTCATGTTGGTCTAATTCTTAAGAATAAACAAAGAATAAGCATTCTCCAGAGCTGTCAAACCACAGTCACTTTCATCAGCCTTAAGGTTTAACACTCCCTATTTGTTTTCCCCTAGGTTTTTGCTTGCTTTGTTTTTAAACCAGCAGTGGGTTTTAACTATACATACTGTGGGGAATGGTAGAAGCATACACCAGAGAGTGTTTTCTGTGGGGGCTTCAGGAACTAGCAATAAATACTCTGAATTCTGCTTTGAAAAACCTACCATTTGCCACTTGATTTTATTTATCTTATTTTTCAGCCAGTCTTTACATTTGGGATTTACCTCAGTGTATTTGCTTTAGAGCTGGCCCCCTCATTGATGAAATTCCCTGCCAGACAGAGGAAGAAAAAGGAATAACAGGAGCTTGGGCCTCACAAACAGAAAATACTGCACCAGTCATGTATTCTTTTTTTCAAATAGCAATCACCTCACTTGCCACAAGACTGGGAGCAGATTAGAATTGGTATGGGGACTGAAGGATATGGGAACTGCTGATTTGAGAGAGGTATTTATGTTGAACAATAGTCTTAACAAACGCACTCCAAGTTTCACTCAACTCAGATGTTTTTCTGATCATATTTGATACAGGAAACACGTAACATCCTTCTGACAGCTACAAGATAAGGATTTCAAGTGCTGAAATTAAAATTTACATTCTTAAGACTTTTCTTGCAATAAAATAGCATCTGTTTTGATTTGGCTGCTCATTTATGATTTAATTATTCTCCAGATCTGTTTTGATGTAAGTTGTATTGCTGAGTTTTCTTTGGTTACGAAAACTTAAGCAAATACATAATTTCACTCAAGAAAAAAAAAGTCTCACCTTATAATAACTAAATGTGAGTCCTCTCCTACGATCTAGAAACAAAGATTACATTCACTTCAGTATTGATTAATTCATCTGGTCTTGAATTAGAAGTTAATTTTGTAAATAGGACTAAATGGCCACCAGCTCTCGCATTAGAAATAAGGTTTTACTGAAGCCCAGTCCTACCTCTCTGCTGTACTGCTGAACAGAAATCACATTTTCACTCACGCTAGGCCTCCTGTGTTTTGTCAAGAGAAATCCTATGAAGACCCCTGAACTTTCCTGTGACTTCCAACCAAACCCATACTGCAGCTGAGAAGTAACAGATGTAAGAGCTGTGCTTGTCACTTGCTGTGGCTTGACTGGCTGCTCAACAACATTGTGCTGACCAACAAGCATCTTCCACATCATATTTCTCACTTTCTAGAAACACCCTGCATGCAGCCCGTTTATTTTTCTATTGATTGTGACAGCACTGGTTAATTGAACCTCTGAGGCAAGTAGGCAGGTACACGTGTTGCTAACAAGATAGTGGGGCTTTGCTCAAGCCTGTGTCACTGTTGTGGGGCTGCTGGGGTGACATGCTAATGGAAGATGCCCAGGAAAACAATCTGCCTTCAGTTCTTCCACAGCAGTTACTTGCATACCATAGAGTCCCAGTGGGAAGTAAATCAAAGCACTCATCTCATCAGTAAGACTAGATGGTGAAGTAGATACGTGCAATCCTGGCTTATTGCCCAAGTTAGCTGTAATTAATTAACTAATTTGGTGTCCTCCCAAATTAGCAAGTATTAAAGTGTAAGATTGAAAGGAAAAAAAAACAGTGAAGGTAAAACCAAATCCAGCAAGGTCTTGGAGCTACATCCTTCTGCATAACAGTAGCCTATTTAGATGTACAGGAACTCTGAATACTGCTAAAAGGAGGAGGTGGGAAATAGAGGTGTGGCTACAGAGCGTAAAAACTCATTTATCTCATCTAAAATTAAGTTAACTGCAAAAAGATAATCAGAAAAAGGACAGTTTCTTTGAGTAGAGCACGTGGTTAAAATTACACAAGACCAAGATGTCAGAGTCTTCTCTGAAGAACATTCCTATTGTGCTTACCTCTTAAATGAGGAGGAGGAGATACTGTGGGAGGAAATCCTATTGTAAACTACTCACATTTAAAATAAACAATGCCTGTTGCAGACAGACAGAGTGAACTTGGGCAGCCAACTGTCTCTGTGACTCAGTGTCACTGCAGTAGTTTTATGTGAAATTGTACATAGAAGTATCTGTTACTTTCCCCAGCCTCTCTTATTCTGGATACATTTAATGTTTGCTTTCTTTCCAAGTTCTTTGTTCTCAGTGGTCCTTACAGGGATCTCATACACGTTAAGATTGTCTGAGAACACTGGAGACAGTTGGGAGCCTTGCTGGCCTGGATACCTGCCAGAAAATATATTGCTGAATACTGAAATCACAGCATCTAAGATGAATGCTGCAACCCCCTCATCCCTTTGTTTTGGCTGAAACTCTCAAGTGCCCTGGAGGTATCTACTGTGTTTAAGTGGCTGGGAAAGTAGAAAATAATAGCAGCTCATAGGTCAATTATAACATAGCATGAGAAACTCAAACACATGTTATAAGAATTAAACTGATTGGATTTGGCTGCTTGAATTCTGAACATTCACTGTGGTATAAATGAGGGACAGCAGGACATAGGCAAGTTGTACCCCTTCCCAATTAGACTTGAAGGTAACGGTCATTCAATGGGCAGTTCTTTCTGTGGAAACTTGCACCAATGTCTCTGGTTTAGAATGGCTGTTTCTCTGTTACTCAGAACTTGTCTTTTTCAAAAAAAAAATGCTCATCTCTGTTAATTTAGAGGCAATAGCTTGCTCACTTCTAGTAGCAGAACTTTTATGTTGTGTTTTGTGGGTGCAAATGCAGATGCACAGAAATGGTCTAGATTATTTAGCACCTGACAATATGATTTGTAGATCCATGCTTTCCTAGTAGCAACATTGGCTGGCCTAAGGATTGCTGTCCAGTTCTTTTATTGCAGGAATCACAAATATGTTTCTAACGATGGGAACACACTGTGCTTTGATTAGCTTTGTGCAGCTCTATTGTTATACAAGAAATCACATAACAGATGTGTTGCAATAGCTATCTATAATTTCATCACGTGGAATAATTCTAGGCACTGGAGAGTTAGGTTAGCAGCTTATGTTCCACACACAGCCTTATAATGAGAGGAATAAAGAGAGTCATTTATACTGATGAAGACCCTAAGTTCAGGCTTTCTTTAATTTAGAAAGCTCTTAAAAACGCAAACCTATCTACACCCACTCCATGCCTGCAGTAATCATCCCGTGAACGCTTCCAAAGGAGGCTGCCACACAGACAGCAGTTCAAAGAAGTGCCTTGGACAGGCTGAATCAGAATTGCCTAGATTTGCTTGGTCTCCTCGTGGAGATAAGGCGTAAGGGACACAGTACCTATTTGCTCTTTAATACATGGAAACCCATTTTACAGCTTTAGGAGGATTTTGTTCTCTAAAAGGAAGAAGTGATGCGTACTAAGTCAGACCATACTTAGGGAAGCATTTTTTTCTTTGTATCTGCCATATCCTAAATGGCTCTTAACCAGTGCTTTGGCCAGGGAGCTGCTCGTAACTGCAAGGAGCACAGTGCAAGAGGACTGGTTGCTCAGGATCCCCAGAAGCCCCAGCAAGTGGCAGGCCAATAAATATACTGCTGCCTAGTTCAGCTGTCCCTCATCTTCTCTATGGGGAGACAAACTGCCCTGTGTACACTAAAGCCAGCAAAACTTTGACTAAAGAAGACAGATGCCTCACCTGAAAGGGAAAGTGGTGTGACTTCTTGGCTAAGCAAATGCTTGTTTGACAATTAAATGCTAATAATAATTTCCACTGAGTACAGAAATTGTGATTCCGCATCTGTCAGTTTGAACCTGAGCACTGCAGCACCATATAATTTGCTGCACAAGCAGCCTTTTCCTAATCACATGTAACAATCTAAGATTAAGTATGCTGCTAGGCAAATGCTTCTGATACTTGTTCAAATGAATCTCTCTGGCATCTCTTCTCACTTCTGAAGTACTGAGAAAGTGGCATGAACTGACTTGAAATAGTAACATTTTCAGCTGCTGGAATGATAGCCATGCACACACTAGCATTTGCTTAAACGTTGTGATTTATGAGTTGCATCTGAGTACCCGACAGGCAAGAAAGCACCAACTATATTATGAAGCTCTTTCTGAATCCTGCTGAAAAGATTGAGTTGCTATTGAAGTTTATCTGCTTTGGTTTTGAACTTTTGCCTTAGAAATTAAAGACACAGGCACACTGGAGAACAGTTAAATTCCCATCTCTGATTAATTAACGAGCACACAAGCGCACATGAAAATGCTTGCTTGGACATTCTAGTTAAAATTCTTACATTTGAAAATGGCATTTATTTTTGGACCATTGAGAAAGAAGTGCTCTTAAATACGTTTTCAGAGCTTTCAAGCGTACTCTAATAAGCATCGAGCTTGCAAGTTCCATAGAACATAAGGCACTTCATTAGAAAGATCAGAAGCAGGATCTAAAATATCAGTCTACTCCTTTGCTCAGGGCTGTGATTCATGCTTCTTATCACTTGTAATTATACCATATTGCCCACCCCTGTCAGTTGGTTGGGATTTACTGTCTCTTAGGAAAGACAGCTGACATGTAATGGGCCCGGAGTTCCCATACTGAGGTATTAACGTAAAATTGAAGTTGATTATGACTTGCAAACTGCAGCAACAAAGGAAGAAAGCACATGTGCCCTTTTGCCTCTCCAGCTGTGAAGGCAAAACCTCTGACACAGGCCAGGCCACAGCACAGTCCCACAGAGATATGCTTTTCAGTAATTAGAATAAGAAAAAAGGTATCATATGTCGGAAAAGTAGACTTAACAAGGAACTTCTTTAAATAACAATAATAAAATACCACAGTATTTTATTTCTTGTTAATACAGCATGGAAAGACTTCTGTAAGAGTGATAAAAGGTTCCTTATCCCCTTGCAACCTATTTGCCATGAAATAGAGGCTTCATGTTTGGTTAGACCAAGCAGAATTCCTCCTTTCAGTCCAGCCTAAATCTGAGCAAGAAGTCAAATAAAATTTTCTCAGAATTTCCATAGAGAATTCCCCACCCTTAAAAATACAAGAACTTTTCCCTGTTCCTTTCTCTGAAAACCAACCTTAAAAAAAGAATCCAAATCATGGCTACATAATTATGACAGCAGTTATCTACATTAGCCATTTATCTGCCATTACTCTGAACAGTATAGAAGAGACACATAGCAGTATGCAATTAATTCTGTGCAGTTATAAAGAGGGATGTGCCCTTAACACTGAGGACAAGAGACAGCTTCTCAGATGACTGCGTGTGACAAAGGGACAAAATCAACTCAGACTCTTAGGACTAATTTGCATATTCTTGATCTTTTCCAGCACTGAGGCATAGCCATAGAATGAAGAAAGTGCTGGAAGTACACAACAGCTTCTGCACAAATGTTAAGCAGAGCAGCATCTTCTACAGGAAGGCCTTCTCATGGTCGCTAGCACACAAATAACTGCTTCTGGTTTTGTATCTTCCTGTGATTTTTGTGATAAATCCATATGTGATGGGTGTGCTCTGCTTCAGGCTGTGAAAGATGAGGTGCACTGTTACAAACTAGTACATACTAGCAGAGCAGAGGTTTGAATAACTGATTTGCATCAACAGTACTGATGTTACATCAGAAATTACAGCAGAGATTACAAAAATAATGCTTCTAAACCTTCCAGCCCACCATGAGTGTGGGAAAATGGAAAATTTGCAGCTCCTCAATTAATAGCCTAATGATATTTTTATGAAAGCAAATGAAATAAGTCCAAGTACATGAAGTTAGTGCGTCCACACTGATTATGCAGACTCTGCCCTATAACCTCTCTCTAACCCTTCTGTAACCACTCTTATTTCCTCTCCCCAATTCTTTTTCCTCCCACCTCCACTCCTCTTTCTCTCCCTTTGGAGCCATACGAATGTGAGGTTTGCACAGCCCAGCCCTCGAGTGTGCTGAAACTTTGGTGGGTGTCCAGCAGTTCTGTGTGGTGTAAATCTGCTGTTGATTGAGATACTTTAAAGTCATTTAGGAGAATAACTTTTGAGACATGAGCACGGAGTAATAAAGCACGTGCTTTCCTGATACTACTGGCTATAACCCACAAATGAACAAAGCATGCCAGACTCCAGGGAAACAAAGCAAATTAATCCTTACTATATTTTGGTGTGCTGCTGTAGAGAATATGTATCTGCTAATACTTTCCAATGGAAGATCACACGTGGAAGATTATCTAGCTTATTCTCACCATTGTGACTCCATGGAGCACATTCTCAAACACTAGCTGTTTGTTTGGGGTTTTTTTTTAATTTTTTAAACTACTTCCTAAAAGCTCGACTTGATCGAGAAGTTGTAATCAGAGAACTTCTTACATAAGCACAGTCTCTTGGGTTTTTTTTTGCTGTTATTTAGTGGTTTGCATCACTAGCTCTGTTTTTTAAAACAGAAAGAACAACATCTTAATTGACTCCTAAAATACACAGTGTTTTGTGGTTCTCCCAACAGGAGGACTGTGCCATATGGGCTGTCTAACTACAGAGGCAGCTTTAGAGGCAAAAGATCTGCAGGCCAGAATCAAAGCACTTCTCAGTCCTCACTTCGGTGCTCCTGTTTGGATATTCACGACAAACAGTGTATGCAGTTCTGCAGAAGAACACAAGACAGAAGAAGGTGAGTGTCTCTTCTTCATCACCCACATGATTTGATTATTTCATGCAAGATAATTATTGACAAGAACACTAAGGGAAATGTAACAGCTCTCTCTTACTCAGAAATCATGGAGCAGTGAAAACAACAGAGGAGAAAGACCAACGCAGGGAAGAGGAGCACGCTTTCGTTCAGTAGCAGTGTTTGGAGGATTCTGACCAGTCAGGTACAGCTCAGGTGGTCATATATTTCTATTCAGGAGTAAACAGAACTTCTCCAAGATTTTCTTTTTATTTTCGTGAACCTGAATTCTTTCAGATGAACACTATGAACAGAATTCGGCCCAGTAGGTCTCGTTTTTATTTTACTTTTAAAATACGTTTTATTACACACAGAATTACTGCAGCCTTCCTCTTGCTGATCTAGCTCCTTCAGAATTTGGATTCTCTGGCTGCAAGCCAACACGTTTTGGAAATGGTCCTATTGTTTATGGTTTTGTGTTTGTTTTTTTTTTTAAGGGCAAGAGCTGTTCCTGCCTATCATCTTTTTACTCAATCAGCACTGTAACAACTTAAGCTACACGTGACAGTGCACTGCTTCAGTAAAACTAAAATTGTCAAGATGATGCAGCAACCAAACAAACTGTGGAAAAAATGGTTGGAGAGGAAGTAAATCTTCTGTAAGTTTCAGATACAAAGAGGTTATGGTGACCTTGCAGCAAGTTCCAAGAGATACCAGTTCCAAATCTATGCTTACTGCCCTTAGTACTATTGCTACGTAAGAAATGAAAATGATGTCAGAAACATTTCCAGTTCAGGATGAAATGAAGCAGCCATTAGAAACAGAAAGCTTTAAAAACAAAAATCACCTAATTACCCCCAACATTTCAGCCACAGAGGGAAGTACCTAGAATTTTTTTTGTTACAATTATGCAACCAGAGCTGGTTAGGCATCTGAGCAGGATTTACTCTGTGTGTATAATCAAAGAGATGAAGCAGAGTTCTATCAGGTCATGGGGAGTTCTGACTAATCCAGCAGGTTTTGTTTGTTTGATTGTTTAGCTTTAATGTTCGCTTGCTGAAGCTCAGAAGTGAGAACTTAAGCTACAACTCTCCCTTGAGATGGACAAAATTGATGCTTCAGTCTGATGCCAGTGGAGACATCAGCAATATTCAACACTTTCATGTCATCAATGCCACTCTGAGGGCACATGAATCTGTATGAAGAAGCTTTCTCCATGCTCCCCTCCTGAGAAACTCAGTAAAGGATAATCTTTATCACCTAACCTGGCAAGGAACGTATCATCATTGAAGAATTTAAAGGTGGATCCAAACTTCAGCAATTTCAGTTTCAGGAAACATTTTTCTGCATGATCTAAACAGTATAACAGAAACATAGTATTTCACTTACTGCTTGCTATATATCTGAAGAATCCATCCAGTACCGTGTGGGCAATGGTAATTGGACAAGGTGATGAGTTAGAGGTCACCTATACATGGGTGCTCAATAAGAATAAACAGATGCAAAGTGTTACTCTTGTTAATGTATGCAAGCCTGAATCATCATATTGTAACTCTGTGGCAGATGTTTAAATAACAGTATCTATGCAGAATAAATATGAACATCTAATATAAACATTACTATAAACTATAGCAAGTTAAGAGTATACATTGAGTATTCAATAGATTACCGAATTTATGCACAAATTAATCCTGCACTACAAAGATCCGTTCAGAGACATTTACAGTGATTATTTAGGGATTCCCTGTAATTTACAAGCAGAATTCCAGTAATTAATCCCAAAGAATTTCCTAGAAATGAAAGGGCAGGACTGTGGAACTTCAAATGAAACTTCACACAAAAGAATTTGCTGTACTGGACCACGTGCTGCTCAAAGCCCCTTCATACATCATCGTCCGTAGTACATACATTCATCTTTGGTAGTACTTTAAATCACATTTTTATCTCTGCTGAAACATCATCATTGAACAACTTGGAAACTCAGCAATAAGATTATATCCACCCCAGACACTTCACAGTGTAAATGATTTCTGAAGAAATTATGGAATTCTTTTATTTTTTATTTTCATGGGAGGATGCAAGGGTAAGCTAAAAATAAAAAAAAAAGACCTTTAGCAAATCTTGTCCAGTAATATAATTTAAAAAGAGAGAAAACCCCTTACTCATGAAATTATAGATTTTTTGTTTGACTGAACTTCATGCAGACTTTCCCCAGGGTGCATAAGTTAAACTGTAATCAGATGACATTAAATTATATTTTATCAGAAGATAGATGGAGACTAAGACACAAACTGCAAAATAAAAAGAACTTAATGGTAAAAATGGTTATATGGACTTAAAACAGCAGTAATAGGCTTTGTTTGAACAAAGAAAGGGAGATCTTTGCCAAAATATATGATATATTTTATATATATGTGGATATATTTCATAAATAAATTATTACAGTTATAAAAGTAAATGTCTGTTTTTGCATTTGTTTCAGTGTCTTATTTACTGTACAAATGATTCTGTACATTTATAGAAAATTGATTACTGTATGGAAACTCTTCATATCATTTTCCCACTTTCTTCCAATAATCGAGTGTTGTTACAACTCTCAGGGACTCAGTCTGCCTATTTCTAACCGTACATATGTTAGGCTAGTTTCTTTAGAAGTTACACACAAAATTAATTCAATATAAAACTGATGCATGTTTTAAGTGAGAGAACTCCTACAGTGTGATAAATCAAAGTGATTATTTGCAGAAGTTAGAAATAAATGCATTTCCACATAAGACATTAGCATCGTTAGGTGTACTACAGACCTACTCTGGGATATCATTTTGAGGACACTACTGTATACTTTTGTAGCAGATTCCAGTTTTTACTCCATTCCATGTACAGCATTTGCATTTAACTCTGTTCCAGTTCTGTCAGTGTCATAGATCTCATTGTAGTTCTCAATAATAAAAGCATAATTTTCAGTTGTTAATAGCATTAAGAACGATAAATATCAGAAGTCTGGAAAACAATGTAGGAGGGAGGCTTCAATGAAGGAAGGAGGCTTGGAAGAATCTTCTTTTCCCCACAAAGTCTTTTTATTTATTTTTTTTTTTTAAGAAAAGAGAAGGAAGAACAGTGTGTGTGAAAACAGAACATGCAAAGTTCTGCAGCAGAGAGCAAAGCAGCACATCATGCTGTGTCCCTGCAGCATAAAGAATAAATATGGGGACTTATGGTACAGTAAAGCCCATTCAAGTTAAATGCATCAGTAAGAATAATTAAGGGCCACTGGGATAACTGTCTCCATCATCACCCCCACTTCCTGCTCCTCTGCTGTGCCCTATTAAAGTTAGACCTTGGTGCCCAAGACAGAGAGGGGTCAAAGCTGTGAGCACACTGCTTTCCTGCAGCTAGGGAACTATTCCCTGAGCAGAGTTCACGTTTCCTGTACATCAGTATTCCTTGCTTGCTGTACTAGCTTTTGAGGATACTGCTCTTTCACTTCTAATCTTCCCAAAGATTACACAATGGATTACACAATGATCATAAAATCCAAGAGCTGAGCTCTTCAGTAGATCCTTCTCCTGTTAAGTCAACACAGAGATGACAAGACACGTAGGAGGAAAGAGAGTTTCAGTCAACTTTATGAGGAAAGATACTTAATCTTTATAAATAAATCTAGACAAATTAAAATATGCCATTGATTTATTAATTTCCCTCAATAAGGGTTGTTTGTAATCCACTGAAGCTTATCAGATACATGGGGGGGGAGAAGATGGTACACTTTAGGGTTATTTTGTCATGCACACAAATAATTTTCTCTTGGCTAGATTGTGACAAATTATTCCTCATCTGCTTTATGAATGTGCTAAAAGGAATTTACTATGTCCTCCAACTTGTCATTAAACACAGCGGAAATGAATTGGTTTTCCTCTGTAATGAAAACCAAAACTGTTGGCATGATGTGCCAGCAAAGTCTGAATGAAACTATGAAATGTTTCTGATGACTTTCAAATCCTGACACTTGACATCTAAGCCCTTCTCTTACAAAACACAGCTGAAGAAAAAGGAGTTCGTAACAATTTCCTTTGCTACAAGAAAAGAATGCAAATACGTTGCATGCGCTGCAATATGAATATTCTCTTCCTAATGACCAAAAGAAATAGTGCCCAACAGTTCTGGTACTTATTCTTACCAGACCCACCCTAGAATACCTCCAGTCTTGTGACACTCAAGCCTGAATGATGTTCCTATTGGCAACACCTAGCAACTTCCACACATGAGAACTGGTGCCTTTAATATATAACAGCTAAGCAAGAGTAACACTGATGTGAAAACCTGCAGAGAACCACCATGAAAATTTGGTTCAAAGTGATTTAAGATGACAAAACTGTGCATCTTATAAAAACTAAAATGCAGGCAAACAAGTACAGCTGAAAAATGTAACCAAAAGTTATTGTTTGAAGTGGAACAGATTCCAGCTTTATGAACATTAAATCTGTAAATCCATAGCTTGACATCTACTGGAATAGAAATCAAGCAAAATTGCAAACAGATGAGATTGTTTCCAATCTGTTTTCACTACTGGAGTTTTGCAAAGGAAAAGATAGAACCTGGAAAGCTATGATACAAAGAAATGTCAGCATTGAGACTTAAAATGTATCACGTTAAAACACATTAAGCTTTCTGTTTACCTTACAATGGTATCTTGCCAAGCTTCACTTAAAAGCAAATTTTAAAGTATTTTAACAACTTCCAAAGATTCTCAGTAAGTGTTCTGGAAGACAGGTGTGCCTTGGTTTGCAATCCGAAGTTACCTTTGTAGCTGAGTGACCCACACTGATAGCTTTGATAGATTTGCATAACTTGAGATGCAAAAAGGTTCTGGAATGAGGTTCAAGCCCTGCCATGGGAAATAAATCATGGAATTCTTGGGCTCTTAGTGAGTCTTGCTTAACATCACAGTACTATCCACGTTGAACACACACCCCAGAAGTTATAGCTTAGCTCTCATTTTATTTCAATTGTGTTCTTGGCACCTACCAATCTAGCTGAGATGTGGATTTCTCTAGATGGACTTGAGATTCCTTCTGTGAGCATTTGGCATATTGAAGCAAGCTATCAAAAGCAAGCATGAGTTCACTGTGCAGTAACAGCCATATGTATTAACACAGAAATCAGTACACAAGCTGAGCCTGTGGCAGCTGAGTAGCTGGAGCACTGTGCCAGCATTTCATGGGACAGGAAGGTCTCAAAAGGAGGGATAGATGACAAAATACAAAGTATATGACAATCTGAGCTTGAGAACAATAGTGAAAATGGTATTTAGGTAGTGTTATGCCATTACCCTACTTGTGTGATGAAGCAGATTGTTATGCTATGAGGTGATGTCTGTACCACATTAAAAGAAACTATGCTCCTGTCCATTTGGAATTAGTTTTCCCAGTTCAAAAGCACAAGGGTATGCAGAGAAAGAAACATCTAATTCATTAACCCATTAGTAAGAAAATGGGTATGCTGATAAAGAAAACCCAGTTTATGAAGATGCCTCTAAAAATGGATGCACAGAATTTAAAAATGTTCCAGAATTTAATCCCAAGTAACTCAAAATGACTTTTTCATCTGCGTCTCCATAGATCACCATAGCTGCAATAGGAGTCTCCTTCAAAGATTATTTTTGTGTTCTGTAATAAACTGTATAATTAACAGTTTACATATGATAGATGGCTCATTTAGATTGTCCCACATTGGATTTTGTGCATAGGGAATCAGTATTTCTAATTTACATGAGCTAACAAATATAACTCCAAACATATAGTAGATATGTTAAACTGTTTTTCTCTCTTCAGCCAAAACTGTCCCATAAACATGAATTCAGAAAGTTTAGGGCTACTAACAAAGACAAGGTTGGTAGAGACAGAGCCCTGCAGAAAACAACAACCCAGTCCCTTTGCCAACATTCTCCAGGTTGATAAAGTGAACTACATAACCAGTGTAAAGAAAGTGTTGAAATCAAAGCCCAGATGCTCTTTTAGAAGATTCCTGGAACTGTGCATGTTTTCATTCAGTTCTGATACTGCTAAGATGCAATTTCCCAGAGAGATGTTTCTTTAATCTGTGCTTTGGTTCCTTATATCTCAGAAGAGAATTCCATTAGTTTCACAAGAATGAAGCGAGTTCACAGCTCTTCCTGGTGCCAGTTTGGACAGTTGTGGGTCAGTTAAGGGTCATGTTGTGCAGTGATTTTAAGACACTATAATTAAGTACCGGATTGAATCTGAGTCTTGGAATTCTCAGATGTGAAACCTTTAATACAAATCTGATCATGAATTAAAAAATTCAAAACACTTGTGCCAGACCCTGAGGTTTGCCTTTGATTAACATTCTTTAAGCAGAATTCCAAAGAGATTGGATAATTTAGCTCTGTATTTGGGGGAACATAGAAGAAGAAGAAAAGCTTGAAGAGAAGAATTCTTGTATAAGAGTTCCATAACCATAGAACCACAATTCTGATCCTGCTATCCCATTATGGGATTTTAGGCAAATTACTTAGGCTCTAATCATACACACTGACACGCATACTAGGCCAAATACAAAGTCCACATTAAGACCCCCCACAGGCCTTAGCCACACTTCTTTCCATAGAATAGTTTTAGGTGGTTCTGGTTGTGTCAGAATATTCAAAGGATCAGTGTTGTCCAGAGGAGTATTTTCAAAGAACTCATTGCCTTAGCAGAATTATTATTTTTACAAAGCACAACAGTGCCTGGAGTAGCACACACACAAGTTTAAACATTTGGTTCTGGTGGTGATTCAGAGAAGAACTGAGACAAAGCATGCTTGAGTAGTTGCTCCCTTTGGTCTGGGCTGGCTGCATGTTGAAGCTCATACTGTTCATCACGAAACAATTTTTATTGCTCTACCTGATTGGTTCCGGTTTCCCTGGCAACCCCTCACTGACCCCTTTCAACCAAACAGGTTAGAAACATGTTAAAATGAAAGCTGATACATCATTACTGTTAGGTAGCATTAGTAAAAGCTGAAAGAAAATTAAGCAAGAGACAACTTGATTATTAGCTCACAAGCAGTGTAACTCTCATGCAACTGACGCACATAGGGTTCACTATGTCAATATGCTGCAGTATGGAAACATTTCTGAATGTTTCATTACCAGCAGCAGAAATCAGGACATCCAACCCAATCTACAACACACGCAGCACTACCTATACGAGCTTCCATAAGGAAGCTCATTTCCAACCTGATTCTGCCTTGCTGGTCTCACTGCAACGAAGATGATATATCAAGTTCAAAATAAACACCATCTATTGGAAGAAACTTAAAAGTTCCAATCTCCTCTTTCCTAATTGAGAAGAAACACTGCTAAAGAAAGATCATAGCGTAGATATGGTATCTGAAAGAGAGGCCTCCAGCATCTGTTACCTCCACTGCAGCAAGAGAAAATTCAGCACAGTCTTTCAACAGCTTTATTTGAAAACAGCTGCCAGCATTTTTGGTAAGTGTTCTTGTCATCTGGGCTGAATAAGGCATGACTTCTTTTAAAAACACATTTTTAATATTGCTTTTATAGAAGGGTTGTCTAACAGCATGAGCTGGAACATCAGCAGTCCAGAAAATTCCTTGGTTAGTCAACATCACAAGTTTTCTTCTTCAGCCTCTACAGAACAGTTCTCACCCTAGCTTTCCTGCATCATTTGTTTCTCCTACTTCAGATTCCAATGCAGATCTCATTCATGGAAAACAGTCTCACAATGTTTATGGAGACTAAAAGCCACAGGAACATTGCACAAAACATCACAACTTCGCTTCCTTAAATATTCCTCGGGAAATTGGTATGTTTGACAGAGAAATGACATGTCTGTTCATCCACCAGTGGCTCCTCTTAAAATACTGTCCCCTTCCTCATTGATTCTTACCACCCACCTTGCACCACTTCACATTTGAAGCATGTTGCTTGCTCCTTTACAATTACACAATTACCCTGCTGAGGAGTCTTACTTCAGCATCAGAACTTGACATGTATTTTTTTTTTTAAATAATCTACTGCTGTAGGTATAGATCTATTAAAAAGAGATTATTCATATTGTTTATTCATATTTCCTGTTACCAGCATCATAGGAATAGCACTACTGATCAGTTATTGTTCCAATTACTCAACTATCAGTTTTTTTCTGACCTATACAAACAAAAATAATTCTCCTAACTCTGTAGCACTGTATCATCACTATTTCTATACAAGCAAAGAGAGACCTTGTCCAAATGCAGGCTGATCTTCAGAAAGAAATGCTTTTCATGTGATTGGGAGGGTGAAAATCCAAACTTCTAGACATATCAGATTATCAAGTTAAGTCATCCAGCCACATGACACACTGGTTGCAAGCAGCAAGAAGTCTGAAAGGTGTACACTCAGACCATTTCCCTAAGAGGCAAAAGCTTGGTTTCTATAGGAAGGAAACTAAAATGCTTGGAATTGCAGGATGTGACAAAGTAAAGATTACCATGTACTAAACTATTACATTTTCATGCAGTCCTTCCCTCTTGCAAACAGTAAGTGCATCTCAAAGCTTTAATAAAACCCCTTTTCTTTCATTTACAGCAGCTTATTTAAAATAAGAGTTCTCAGAGTGAGCAACACTGCAAAAAATGTATTTATAAATATATATTTACACACACAGGGTATATATATTCTGAATCTGTAAATATATATTCTGAAGCAGCAGTTAACCAAGGGCCTCATTCTTGTACTGCCATCTTATATCTTTACAAGAATGATCTCCACCACCTATCATTTGAGCATCTCTGTCTGCGTTTCTACAGGGAGCACATCTACATTCTCACCTTTTCCTTCCTGCAGAGCAGTTGTGCTGGACTATGACTGTTAAGTGTAGCTCTTCTGAGAGATGTCTTACTGAATACAAAAGGTCCTCACTGTGGCAGCAATAGCAAAACTGTTGCAGGACCTGTGCTGCTCCAGAGTGTTTCAGTCTGAAGAACAGTTCATGTGAATACTGTTTAATTTCTATATCCATTTCTATATCCCATTGTCCCTTTCCTCCTGATACCTCCACTGCAGGCTAGTGTTAGCCCTGGCTTTGATTATGTAGATTTATTTTTCATACTCACAGAGAAGTCCTCATATGGGAATGATTTGTGGTCAGGAAAGATCTGATCTGGACTTAATTGATGTAGAAGTTAATCCACAAGTATCTGCTGAATTATCCAAATGCTTGTGCGAGTTACTTTTATTGTCACACACCACCTCACACATTCTATTACAATAGTCTGGATTAAAAAATAGCACTGGAGGCAAACTATTTATTTAGATTTAAGGCTATAATACCTGTGTTAGGTAAGTCAGTCTGTAGCAGCCAGACAACAGTTTCTCAATGTTGTTAAGCCTTGACATTATGTAACAAAGCTCTGACATGCCAAAGTTAGTACCAGCATTGTCTTCCACATCTATGTCTTATTCCCCTAAGGAAATTAAAGAATTGCAACTTTTCCTGAAAACCCAGGAGAGCAGTGAGACAAATGGTGAATATTACTTTTATAATCAATATTTAAAAGATTTTTTTTAACCAACATAGAGTTTAGGGACTATTTGAGGGGTAATCTCTTGCTAAGGACAAAGATGGTAACTATAGATAATTACCCTTAGTAGGAAAATTAACTAGAATTAAGTCATTATAGCCTATCCAGCCCTGAAGGATTGGCTGAGCAGTTTTTGTGGCAGACCTTATCCTCACAATTCTCAGTGCTGGTCATAAAATCCATTGGAAATAATGGCAATACTCCAGGACTTAATGTTAAAAACCTTTCCTAGCAGAACAAAATACACAGGGAAAAGCAGAAATAGCTGTTCACTTTGGATCTGTTGCCAGGAAAGAATGCATTTAGCCTCCTGAAGGACTGCAGGGATTCTACCACACTGGCCTGGCTAGGAGAACACTGTCATCACGTTGATATGCCGTAATTCATCCACCGTTCTCAAAGCAATTCATGCACATGAAGAGTTACCACCATTTCTGTTTCACAACCAACAGAGTTGAGGCTGTGAAACAAGCAATGCATTTCCCAAATTCACCATCTGGAAACAACACCCTGTAACAATAAGACTACATTCATCTCTCCATCCATAGGGAGATCACAGCATTTTAGGGATCAGAAACATCTATATTTTAAATACGTAATATCTATCAAAATTCAAGTTCACATTGCAGGTGCTTCTGTGTGTATACAGGGTTTCTTTAACATGGGTAGAAAAGGGCATACTCCACAAAGAAGGAACAAGTATTTCCTCATTAGTTTTATACCTTCTTGAGCAAAGGATTTATTTGCAGTTTTTACCAAAATGGAACAAGAATGTTTTTGGGTAAAGAAGGTGGAGAAAAGTGATCTGGGTGCGTTTTAAGTTGAGAACCAACCCCTCCCAGACTACTTCCAAAAACCAAGCAGAGGTTCTAACGTGCCAAAATAAGAGTGACCACTGCTTTTCCTGACATGAATAGTAAACAATGTTACTCTCACATCCTTCTTCCAAGTTATTTCCATACAATAATATTCTCAAATACAGGGAATTTATATTTTTAATATTTTATAATATTATAAATTATAATATAACAAAAATAATAATATATTGTTTTATAATATTTATATTTTTTCATCTATACCTCGAAATTGTTAGCAAAAATAGGAATCCAAAAGAAAATCAAGGTAAAGTAAAAACTCATGACCTGTCAAGATCTGTCCAAAGATACATAAAAGCTCAGATTCTTCAAGATTCTCCTGTGCTGATGGAGGAAGGCAAGGAAACAAAACTTCTGACTAAATATGTTACATAAAAAGAAGGGTTTTTTTTTTTAGGAATGTGAAAGGAAATCTGCATTGCTATTCCAACTTTATGTAAGAAGACTGCAATGGCTTAGTTATGGCTTAGTTAACATGGAACCTGAAAGGGGAAGAGAGAAACAAGGAATCAAACAATGATATTTAATGGGATGATTACATAATTACACTTCCAAGAACCTCCACTCCGACTGTTCCCTACGCATTCCTATTATGAAAAGATCTCTGATGTTTACTATGTAATAAAGGAGACAGACTAACAGGAAAGATACATAGAAGCACAACAGAGGGATGCATTTAAAGCATAGCACGGACTAATGGAAACAAAACTAACAAAGCCAAAACTAAAACTGTGTTTGGATCCTGGCTACAAGAGTCATTACCTTGTCTTTCAGCCAACCGACCTTCATTTGTACCTACAAAAACCTCTCCCAGAAGTTGCAGTTCCTCAAGGTTTGTTGCCAGCAGACAGTTAAAGTACCAGCCTCATGATGGCTGCGCCGTGCTCCTAGGACAGGATATAAGCAGAAGCCATAACAGAGGAGAACGTATACTTAACTGTATTTGGGCTCTCAGTCACTCCTGGTTTTAATTGTTCATTCTCTTCCACTCTGATTTGGGGAAGGAATAAAAAGGTATCTACCCTTGCTAGTAGGAGGGGATAAAGAACTGGCCTTTAGTTGCATTTTTCAGCTGTCCTTTTGCTAGGTTTAGCTACCGGCAGTACCAAAATTTGTAGTGCTAATTTTAGGGACAGCATCAAATCCCCAAAACAACAATGATCTTAGGAAATAAAAGTCTAAACCAGTATTTTTTTCCTCAGTGTTTCAGCACAACAAAGTAGCTACTCCACTCCCAAATTAAGCGCTCCCAGTCCTGCCTCTACCAGAGTCCTGTCACTACCATGACCAACAACAGCATTAGTTCATTGTAGATTGTGTTCACGGGGATACCATGAAAGACATCTGGAATATAATTGTTCAGAAATTACGATTTCAAGCCACAGTGGAGGATTTTTATTGAGTCCTGCTAATACTTACAAGAAGACAGCACATGCCCTGCATTCAACCCTAGCTTATTAAAGTCCAAGAAGGATTTAAAAGCTTTGGGGGGGGAAGGAAAAAAGTGAATTTTTAGCTTTTAGTACTTACAACAGGTGTTTTTTTTCAGTTATTTCCTTATTTCTGCAAGAATCTCAACGCCTCCCCACATACCTACCTACATGTGCATTCCATATGTGTTTTCTTGTCTACTCAGATGTGATTACTGCAGTATTTCTTCTGTCATTCTTTTAAACACAGAGCTATACAATTACACATTGTTGCACTTTCAATTAAGAACTAGGCACTGATTTGATTGACAGAATCATGACATGGAAACATTTATCAGAAGCCAAAGATTGACTTTTTGTACCAAAATTGGGAGGTTGATATTTAATACCGATCCACCTGGTGCCTGTATGCAGCACGGATCCATCAGAGCATTCATGACTTCCCATATGTAGATCTCAGTCCCTAGATGCTATCCAGATTTAAGCAATTAGTATTGCTCAGGGTGATTTTTGCCTGATCACTTGTTCCCATATGGTGTCAGTTAATCCAGAAACCCTTAGTGGCATCAGACAGTGCTCTTGGCATAAAGCAAAAGCCAGGGACAAACAATAGAAGTGCCTACTGACACACATCCACTTTGATGTGTCCAGCATACTTAGGAGGTTTCCTTTGATTACTACCTCTTTCTCTTCTCATCCTGACTGTCTTTTTGTACAGCACAGTTTTCAGCTTACACAACAATTTGTGGGACCACACTGTGAATGAGATCAATAGAAGGAAAATCTTTCTAAAGATGCTTTATCATGTGTTGCTCAGTTAGAATAACAAATAACAAATCCTGGAGAAGACCCCTAGAGATCACTTGTTATAACTTCATTGTCAATTTTTAGGTAGAGGTCCTGCAGCAGGACTCAAACCTCCCAATACAACTTCACAAGCGATGAATACAGGGGAATAATCACCTCCTTGACCCTTGGCTGTGCTCTTACAAATGCAGGCCTGCATGCACATAGTCAATAGCCACAGAAATTAAGTAGTAAACTTCAGATGCGTAGAGATGCCTAGAATATAAGTTTCCACTAAGATTTAGCTAAAAATCTACTGAAAATAACAATCTTTCCTGGCTTCACCTGGCATTCATTTGAAGTCTCACTAGGACCAAATCCTGCATGCCCTAAGATGCATCTGCATTAATGCATTTAACCCAACAAGATACATCAAAGCAAAAAAGTACTTTATAACTGCTCTGATCAAAACGCATCCAAATGAACCATCCGTCTTCACTTTACTACAAACCCTACTTCCCAAAAAAAGGGACAGATTCTTCCCTGGGGATACAAAAGCACCATAGAAGGGATCAAAGGGATTTCTACAGCTCTTTTTGTTATTGCCACCTCATAAAACAGGAGATTACTGGGCATACTAGAAAGGAGAATCGGGGAGTATACCCAGTTATGCACTGAGTCTGAGATAGACAATAACACACACACACCAAAACAACTGTAGCATGGATAGGTTTGGATAATAGCGTGGTAGCAAGAAGCATGAAGTAAGTTTTCTTTTCTGCAGGGATATCCAAGAATGATATTCATCAGTAAAGAGAAAGCTCAGAAGAACAGTGAAAGTTATCAAAGAAATCCATGATGCTGCATTCCCCTCTTGCATTACACACGTAGCTTCATAAATGGAAGTGGAACAGATTCCAGAATTTGTCTACTCAGTTTGGTTAAAAGCAATTCAGCCCACTTACAATGCTAGAATTCATTTATTTTGAAACCTTGCCATCTTGCATGAAGATGAAGCAGAAAGGTGGCTTAGTGAGCCATAAAGTATTAATATTGCCTTTTCTTAGTGGGGTTGACTGAATAACTAGTTGGAACTGCCATGATTAAAAAAAGCATTTGTCTAGACTTCTGGTTCACATCAGCCTCAAGGTGGACTCAAGTGTGACATTATGGAACTGAAAGGGAGAAAAAGTGCTTAATGGAACATCTGAAATAAAAGGGCAGTACCTAGTGATGCATTTGCTGAACATCTGTAAGTAAGAACAGCACCTCTCTGAGGAACAGGAGAGAAGCTTTCCATTGTAATATTAAAGAAAAAACACAATATACTCATGTAGGTGTTTAAATACTACAGAGAAGTGTAAGGGATGGAAGTAAGCTCTTTTCATTGCCCCTAGGTAAGTAACTTCACCTTGTGGATCCTGACTGTATACAAATGCCTGCCCTGATAACAGTAACCTACTTCAAACATTCTCCTGCATTTCTCCTTCAGTATGAGACCTAGCCAAGATTTTTATGCTGGTATAGCTTCCTTGGTGAGAATTCTGACTTCTGCACTTCTTCATAATCTTTTAAATCCACTTATGATCATAATTTGTCTAACTAACCTGACATTTTATCATTCCAGAGCTATCTGTTTATCATGTGTGTTCAGCCCAAGAAGGTACAAGCCTATTGTACAGCTAAAAGCTCTGCACCAGAACACTCCTGCTTTCTTTAATTATGTCTGTTCCTTTAGAACACCTATTATACAATGCCTTTATCTGATGTTTTCCTTATAGATCCATGCATCATCTTTATGATGAAAATAAAACCAAATTACAGAGTTCTTACAGTTGTACAATATAAGGAATGGCTTCTAGAATACAATACTCAGAACTAATAAGTGAATAGTTAGAATTGCTTCAGAGTTTTAATGTGTTCACACAAAAATCCCTTTACCCCCCCCATACAAAAATACATAAAGTATGCAATTTGTAATGATTCATTAAAAGCTGCTGCTCTCAACAAAATTCAGCAGTGCACAGGTAAAGCCACATGAGCCCATTACTTCCTTGGCAAATATTTCAAAGAGAATATAGAGTTAATTTCTTAATTTAAAGTAAGAGTATTCCACCTTTCATCTTTAAAAGAGATTGGAAAGGTGATAAATGTGATCTGCTGAAGGAGATACTTGCACTTTTTAAAATCTAAAGTCATTGCAAAAATGTGTATTTTCAGAATAATTATTATCTACTTGTTGAGAAAAAAATAACTGCATTAGAAGATCTTAAGTGACAAGCACTGCAGAGTTGTTTAAAGAAAAAAACAGTTATAGTGATAGCAATTTCTTATATTTGTTCTTAATAGTCTACAGCCTCTGTTGTTGACTTCTACTGAAAATAATACTCCTGCTACCTGCCCTGGGACCTGAGTCAGTCATCCACATGGAATGATAACATCGCCCCTGGTCCTACAGAATATTCCACAGTACAGACAGCAGGAAGTGAGGAAACCTCACTGCACCTTCTCCTTCTGCTCACAAATTTCCCAGCAGCGTTGTTGATAAAATGATGTTCTCCTATGGAGCTCTTAGGTGTGGTCAGGAGCTAACACAACATACTTATGATCCAATCACAGCAGGTAATTTTAAAGAAATAAGTGTTTCAGAAACAAAAACAAGATAAGAAAACACCAAGAAAATTCAGACTCCTCTGGCCCCAAAGAGCTGATATGTGGTAAGATCACTTTCAGCACCCAGCAGTTAGTCAGGCTGTACTTACTCAAAGCAGACTGTTATTCAGTACTTAATCTCTGGTTTCCTCTGAGTTAAACTCCACTCTTGCAGTTGGCTTATAATGCTGCCAATACTCAGCCAAGGGTGAATCAGCCTTAATTTCAAGTTAACTGTCTCAAGTACTGGAAATGGTCTAGCCACAGCAACAGTGTCAGCCAGCTTACCTTGCATATGCAAACACACAGATAGAACTACCTTTGTGATGTGTAAATTAGCTTACATGATGCTACACACTGTAGAGTCTTAAAGTGCTTCTGTTACCCAACTAATGGATTTTAAATTTGTTTGTCCATTTCTACACTCGCTTCCCCATCACACAATTCCTCAAAGAGCATGTGTGCAAACTTTAAAGAGACTGAGGAGCATTTCATACAGTTTAGCTGTTACAAATACAAATGCCCTCACATCTGTGGGAACAGCTTCTTTCCCCCAGAGCAAGCTGTCTCCAATTTTGCCATGCAATTGATCTTTCTGAGCTTTCCCTGACACTGTACATCACAACAGCTGATAATCCTGCAAACATCACAGACTTTCATATTGAAGAGGGACTTTCTCTCCTTCTCATTCTCTCTAATTAGGAGGAATCTTCAAATATATTACAACAATACTCTGTTTTCAAAGATCTAACAAAGAATAGTTAAAATCAGCTCTGTAAGACGTGTTTGTTACCAAACAAAGAATCACCTGACAAAAAAAATGCAGGCTGTTAAAAATGGCAGAAGTAATAATGTTCAGACAAAACTTCATGTGAAACAAGTGTCTATGAAAACTGACAATTCCCTGCCTAATGAGTTCTGCATATTGGAAGTCATCTATTCAGAATCCGTGGTATGATAGAGCTCATAGAATTTCAAAGAAACTAAGGGAACGATCTGCTATGTTTCTGCTGCTTTTTTTTTTTTAAACATACCAATTGTATTAACATCTTGAATAAAGAAGAAATACTCTCCTGTTAACTACATAAAACTAAATGAAATTTGAGGACATTGGAAAATGTAAAACCCGAAATCTACTCAAGCGTGAAGAGTTTGAGAACATTTCAAAAACAAATACCATCCATGTTACTGTAAAAGTTAAAAGAACTCTCCCTTCAGGAAATAATGACATTTGAGATCTTTAAAGCACGATCATAACAATAAAAGAGGAGATGAGTCTTCCAAGTTTCACTTCCAATCAGTGCAAGTGATTATTTCATGTTGTTGAAAACCACCTAACCCTGCACGCAACTTTAAATGGATGAAGACATGCAAGACTGATTGCTCTTCTCAAAATTGCTCTCACTGAAGCGCTTCATTTCAAGTAACATTGCTTCTCAGAAACAAAATGTGTGCCATAACGATGCAGAAAATGGAACTGCAGGTGTTGACCTGACCTGCTGAGGAGATCAAGAGCAGCAGAGGATTAGAGCCTCAGGCCTCAGATTGGAATGAGCACAACACAGAACTCTCCAAGAGAGGAGATGGCTGCAGGCTTAAATGGGGCACCTCAAAGAAGGCTGAGCAAGGTCAGCAAGGCAAATCATTTAGGAATTATTACAGCACTGACCAACATAGGGTAGAGAGACCACTTGTTTGGTAAGTAAAGGTAACAACTCTTTCAAACACTTTCCTGTCTCATGATAAGCTCACTGTCAGGACAAAAGGGTGGCAGGAGCCTGTCCTGAACAACAGAGTCTGTGAAAAGCAGTTTTAGGGAGTTCTACTGAGCACTATAACCAAATCAGTAAGACTTCATCAAGTTATAGAGACCTGTCACAGGTCCCAAGCCATCAGTCCAGCAAGATGCAGGAGATTTTCCCAACAGATCTTTTCCTCACAAATATACTCTTTCTATGCCACCATGAACTATAAAGGGTTGATTAGATTACAGGTCACAGATGCACTTTCTACCTTTCTATCTAGAGAGAAACAACTCTTACAGTAGAACAGATTTAAATATATATAAAGTGGTAGATGTAGCTGCCAAGGCTTGGTTAATCATTCTTACTTTGGAACTAAGCCAAAACCATCTGTGTTTGTAACAATGCCTACCCCTCCTAAAACCATAAGACTAGCCATAACTCATAACTGAGAAGTGCATTCATTAAGAA
Source organism: Cyrtonyx montezumae (assembly GCF_038088225.1). Taxonomy (NCBI): domain Eukaryota; kingdom Metazoa; phylum Chordata; class Aves; order Galliformes; family Odontophoridae; genus Cyrtonyx; species Cyrtonyx montezumae. The sequence continues at coordinate 11,117,190 of NW_027072100.1, read as the reverse complement.
AGCAATAAGCAAGAACACTTATGAAAGATTAAGTGTAATGTAGCTCATGACAAAAAAATAGTACCAATTTATATAATTATTTAACAGGTCTGTAGAAAAGTACTTTATTTTTCCATTGCCTGATGTCTTAAAATATAAGAAATGTAAGTTCTTGCTCTTACACACTTCCTGATTTTAGATTAACCTACTCAAACAAGGTTGAGCACATGAGAAGAGAGCTCTGTGAGGATTAGTGCAAAATAGAGTGTTTTCCTCTACTTTATACTGATATGCTTTGACTGGGTCTGACAACTTTCACAGGAACAAAAGGTAGTGAGGATAGCACTGGGTGCTTTAGGAAGTTCCCTCTGAAAGAGTACATACAACTATACATTCTGTTAGTCACTCAAACAATTATTTTATTCAGACTACTTAATTCAGATATCTATTTTTACTGCTAATCACTACAATACCCCTACAGTCATTAAATTACAAGCCTTCAGTGAGACTCCTGGACTATTTAATGAAAGGAAGGCACAAAATTACTTTGATCACAAAACTCCACAGAAGTCAAAGTTCCTTGTTATCTCAATGGGTTTTTAGATCAGAGCCAGAAAAGCTGATTTTGATATATATTTTGTATTAGAAACTCATAGTTCCTTCTATTTATTTTGAGTTGTAATATTCACTGAGATGCACAAAGATTTCCCCATGGAGATATCCACATGTTTTTATGTTTCTAAGTAAAATTTTTCTTCTTTTCTTTCCGTCATCTTCTACACCAAAGGGGTTCATGTAACCCAAATAGTGACCTAAGCAAACATTTGTCCTTGCAGTTAGGTTCATACAGGTGATGTGATTTTCAGAAGTCCCACAAACCTGCAGTAGGATAGCTACTGTTAAACAGCTAGAAGCTTCTGGAGGTCCTTGTCCTGATGCCAACGTCACCACAACACTGACACCAGAAACAGAGCAGTTCCTAGGAGTCCCTCAGCAGCACCTCTAAAGAGAGCCTTAAAATCTGCTGAGCAAAAGAAGTCTAATTGATTTATTTATACATAGTATGTGTTCACTGTAACTGAGATCACATCTCAAATTATTTCATTAGAAACTCAAGGAGCATATCACTAAATTTGAGAGATCAAAAGCAACAACTACTATTATCAGGCTGCCACATTTATGTTCTACAACTCTTGGTGCTTTGGGAATCCTAACTTTGCCAAAGGTTTGGGACTCATTTTTCTGCAAGATCTGCTGTTCCCTGCGCTACAAGAAAATAATTTCTTTGGCTAACTGCACCTCTCTTAGTTTCTTAATTCTGGTGTTTTTGGCAACAGCTCAGACCACTGCCTTCTCTTTGACTACTGAAAGTAATGTTACCCATTCCAGCTTAGCAGCAGCACAAGGGAAATAAGAGAATCTGAGCAGCAACATAGTGCAGCCTTTTGTTCAGAAGTTATTTCTTCTGTGGAAAAATCCGGGCTCAGTCCCATAACCTTTATGTAGTGGGATATTCTGAACATTTATGTTAGAGTACAGATAATCCCTTCCACTTCAGACAAACAAAAAGTATAATAATAAAAATAAACACTAGACAGGAATATTAAAAGCTTAGAACACATTATAGCCACTTTCAAAGACTACACATAACCCAAGGCAAACCTGTTGTGTAACGACATCCAGTGATTTACTTGTATTTAAACAAAATACTCTGTGGGAGTGCTTCTGAATGACAGACACGAAGCGAGCTAATAGCTGGCACATTGAGTCAAGGAGAAAGAGCTTTCTGGAGAAATTTGATGAAAACTGTGAAAAGTCAGAATCAATACTGCATAATTCAATCAGTGCTTTGGATCTCTGAGAAGCCTTGAGACAGCCTCACTTCACCTTTAGAGAAAGACATTTTGCCCCCAAAGTTTATACAGTATTCAGCAGTAAAAAGGAGGGGGCAAACTAGTTGATTTTGGTAGCATTTTGCTATATTTCTTTTACTTACTTCAATTTTCTGTGAGATTATTAATTAAATTAAAAACAGGGAAAAAAGAAAGCTATCATCCCTACCAAGTGCTAGGGGTTGCTTCTCCATTCCTGGGCCTCATACCTGCTTCTTAGAAAAAGCTCCTCTTTTCCTTTGTGGTGGTGGAGATCTAAAAAAGACTTCCTACATGCTTAAGGTCTTCAATTCAGCCTTTTTTTTTTTTTTTAATCCAAGCCTGTTAATTACGTTATCTTTGTTCAAGTTCAGATTCTCACTCTTCTCCCTCTTTTCTTTGAAAGGTTCTTTCTCAGAAAGAAAATGCTTCATCACTAATGAAATACCCACAGTTTATTACCCTGATCTTTTTTCCCCTCAGATCAGGAGATATATGACACTTCAATAAAATACTCTCTTTGAAAGTAAACGTTCTTAATTACACCAGTGCTGGGAATATTTCTGCTGTTATGCATTTAGCAATCCATAGCTGTGAGAAATCTGTGCATGCAGCATAGAAACAACAGCTGGGGTCAGGGGCTCAATCAAATTATTCTACAAGCTCCAATACCCTAGGAAACACTTTTTTAGAGTATTCTGATGTTTAAATTCCTTCTCCCTTAATATCAATGACAACCTCACTTTCTTACTTCCTTCAGGCCCAGTTCCTCCCCAGAATATGCTCTGGATTCCTGAAAGGACTGAATGTGTAGACTTCACAGTCTGGAAAATACTGAGCAGCAGCCTCTATGACACCAGGCAAACAAAACATGCAAGTGGCACAGGGCTTTGTGTTACCCTCATGTGCACTGTGTCAGCCTAGACAACCTCTGTGCACACAGCACGGACATAGGCCGTCACCAAACAGACAGTACGTCACAACTGGGCACACACAACACACCTCACCCACATTTCCAAACACCTGGCAGACACACATCCAGAAAAGCAGCTGCTTTTTTTTCCTCCCCCCATATTTTCATAGCATGTCACATATGCTATCTGTAATACGACGTGCCCTCTGGGTATCCTCAGTGCAGAACAGAGTGCCTTCCTAATTTTGTCACATTATGTAATACAGGAATTCCCATGCTATATCCCAGCTCTAGCTGATAGGTCACACAAACTCTTTGAAATGCAGGCTTGGGGCCAGGCCCTGTTTGCTTATTCAGTTTTGTAATTTTTGCAGTTCTTGAGCTCATCCCTTCAGGCAGTTCAAACATGTTAAGCTCTGTCTGTCACCGAGCAATTACCTCCAGTGCTCTGAAACAAAGCAGCCTTCAGCTCCTCCCGATCTGTACCTGAGGGAAGTCAGCAGACAGCCTCAGTGTCCCTTGAAAAATCAGCTACTGCTCGCCAAATAGGTGCACAAGTGGACAGAAGTCAAGTGTAACCCAACAAGTTCCATCATTATTACCCTTAATAATGACAAACACCAGAGCTGACAGACTCAATGAAAATGATAGAAAAAAAATCTCTTAGATACAAAACAAGAACGTCGCTTTCTGGAAGAAGGCATCACACCAGCTGCAGTTCTGCTGTGCAATAATAAAGAGGAAGCAAAAGCTGGAAACATGCAGAGGTGGTGTTTTTAAATCCAAATTACAAACACCCTCTTTTGAAGCATGCACACTAATATTTGTCACACCAAATTTCAATTCAGATTGCCCAGCTTGAGGGCAGAGAAAAGAGGAGCAGTTAAGAAAGCAATCCCATTCGTACAGTGATCTGGATTTTGAGTTTCTTTAATCACAAAACAAAGAAACAACAATGTATTTTGATCATAGAGGCTGCCAGAAGGAACTGACATGTTGGCAAGAGATAACACTGTGGTGTCCTGCTGCAGGAGTGAGTGTTTTATCAGTGTATAAATGTGAGGGCTGCTCCAAAAGTAACACTCCTATTTTATTGTGTTGGCCCACCACTTTGGAGGCAGATGCTGGTGTTATGGCAGCAGCAGTTGAACCGTCCCACCAGTGTCCTGCTACATGCTGCCACGTGATGGATGGCAGCAGAAGGGCAGCGTGGCAGAACAGCATCTAGTATAGAAATGGAAATGTGTATGGAGCGATTACAGAATTGAACTCCTCCATGTGGAAAAAAGGGCACTCATTGACATTCATCAGTGCTTTGTGGACATTTATGGAGACCAAACACTGGATGTGAGCACAGTGAATGGTGCACTTCAGCAGTGATAACAGCAATAGTGGTCACCTCTGCTGGTGCTGATCCATACAAGCACAGCATGGAGACTCTCGCTCATCGCTGGCAAAAAAAAAAAAAGCACAGCTAATGGTGTTGAAAATTAATTGAATTCTCAGCTACAAAATGCTAGTTTTCAAATGGCCCATCACATGGTGCTATTTTGCTCTTTGGATCTGTGGTAATTTTTGTGGAAATAAATAGCAGGCATTACTTCTAGAGCAACTTATGTATGATCTGTGCTACTTTGAATGTTGCTGAAGAAAATAAAATCAGATAAAAACCTATATTTTTGGTAGTCCTTCTTTTCTTTCTAAGATAGATTAACATTTATGTTAAAGGCCATCAGTAGGGCGAACGCACACAAATTCCTGCCAAACACTGTTAACTGTTCTGGGTTCTCAACCACAAGACATCAGCCAAGAAGGCAGCCCTTCTCAAAAGGCACGGGTAACTCGGCAGATAACCCGGTAAAAGAAATCCGTCCCTCAACAACGGAAGGAACGCTGTCAGCAGCGGGGCGGTAACACCACAAGGTGCTCATTATGCTCATTAAAGAGAACGGTACACAAATAAGACAACAACAATCAACGCCCATCGATAGCTCCGGAGCACCGCCATCCCCCGCCCGGCAGCGCCACCTAGCGGGCCGGCAGACTGCAGCCACGCAGCCCGCGCGGAGGGACGGAGCCGGGAAACTGACACCAAAGATGCTCGCGACAATTTCTCTAAACAAACAAAGGAGATCTTCCTTCAAACGCAAATACGCCATCCCCACCGAAGCCTTTTGGAGCTGTATTAAGGCGGAGCTGAGTGTTTCACAAGAAACAATATTGCCTCTATAGCGAATGCCCACCTTTTCCTGCTTGTGCAACAGAGATGGCAGGAGCTGTGGTGTAGCTTAGTGTCTCAAGTTTCACACGTTGTCCTAGAGAAGAGTCTCACCAAGAACTAATACCATGGCAAATCTAAGCTTCGAACATGCACCACTCTTCTAAAATAGAGAACAGGTGTGTTTTCAGAAGTGTGATAAAGCCCACTATGGATTAACACTTCTTAAACTTGTCAGTCTAGTAATACGTTGTTCACAGAAACATATTCAACCAGAAAGCTATTATGAATCTTGCAATTTTTGAAAACATACAGTAATCAAACCAAAGGATTTCTCCATCTTAAATTCGCTACTTGTTAGAACACAGAAGCCTGGACCCTGGATTTACAATGCAGCAAAACACCTTGCTTGATATTGAAGTTTTTTTGAGTTCTAGAAGCAAAATTGAAATATTTAGTATCTTTAGATCGCATAAATATAACAAGCAAACACCAAAAAACCAAACCCAGCTCTCCCTTCCCCTCAGTTAACCACTCCCCTAGTTATTATCCTGAGTACCAAGGAATTTGGAAACATAACGGACCAGGAAGTATTTTGAGCATTCTCAGTTAAGCCTGTAACAACTGAAAGCCAACAGCAACAGTCAAGGATAGACCTTCTCTGGCTCAAGCTTGCTTTTTACTGTCTGCTTTGCAGACTAATCGTTGACCCTTGGTGTAAGAATGCTGCTGATTCTTATTTTTCAGTGTTCCTGGAAACCTGTATTAAAACCCTGACGACTTCCCTAAGCCCTGAGCTTAATACCACAGACAAGAATGTTTGCTAATGAATTTCCATTTATTCAGTCTTGTTTTAAGTACCTTCTTGTCTTCATCTGATGAAGCAGCCCTCAGCCATGTTTTTCTCCACAGAGCATCTCCAAACACTATCCCTCATCCTCAACATTTGGTCCTTATAATTCCTTCTTAGATACACGGTTGTTAGAGATTACAATGGTCTCGTGTAACTGTTCCATTCTTTCTAATTATTTACCATTCCACAAATCGCTGCCATTTGTGATGGTTATATATAGTAATCCTGAAGTTGTTCATGAATAACATAGTTCACCACAAGAAGACACAGGAAACACACGGTCTGGGCATCCCTGAGCACGTGGCCTACATCCACGGCAGAGATTTGTTCTGCCCTTCAGCCTAACAACCTTGGGAAACTCACTTCACATCCTCACACCACAACAATGCCATCAAAAATGAGACCAGTGTTGGAACACTATATCTAAACTCTTTAAGACCTACATAGGTATAGTGGTGTGGAAAACACAGCAGCAGGGCCTAGGTCACACCATGGGAAGAGTTGCTCAAACGCAACAGCTGTAGGCAGAGAAATAAAGAAAAGAAGCTGCTTACCTTCAAAAGGCCTCAGGCATTCAGGGATCTCCAGCAAGATGTCCTCACCTTCACTGCCAACACTTAAATGAGGGCTGGGAAGGGGTGGATCCTGGCTCCAGCCCTTCCAATCACTCAGGTACATTGCATGCAGCTGAGCTCCCTGGGTTGCCCTGCCTTCGCACCTGTGCTCCATCACAGCTTCAGGCCAGGACAGTATTACTGCCACAATAGGCCAACCATTTCCTGACAGATAGATAACTCCCTGAAACAAGATAGAAGGTATGTTAGTGTATCAAACTGAAAAGTTGGTTATCACAGAAGTAGTAACAGTCCTTGAAGCCCTCAGTACTTTTCTCTATTTTCTGAAGTAATCTGATTGATCTATTTATTGCTCAGATGTCACACCACTTTTTGAACCCTTAATGCACCGTCTGAACTCCACATGATAAACAAAGAGTGCACTTTCATTTGTTGAAGCTAACAGCAGCAAAATGATCTTTGCTAGTATTTTACTAGTATTACTGCAGCTTTCATATTTACAGTACAGCAAATAAAAATAAGAAAGCTAGACTCATGCTCAATCAGATTATTCCTGTGTCCTCTGGACAAGAGCAGGCCAGGGACTACCAGCCAGGTAGCAGCTCTGCAGAGGATGCGTCCTGCTTCAAGATAAGACAAACCAGGATTGGCTGCGAGCCCCTGTAGTAACAAGGGCTAACTGGATAAATAAAAGCACAGTCAGTCAGTAAAGGAAAATGATTTTTCTCTTTTTGGTACATGTGAGACTTCATCTGGATCTGGAATATTGTGTCCAGTATTGGGAGACTCTTTACAAGAAAGAGGCAGGGAAAGCAGAGTCAGTATAGCAGATGGCACAAACACAGAGGGCTGGAGCACAGGTTGCATGAACAAAGTCTGATAGAGGTGGCTTTCTGCTGCCTGGTAAACAAAAGATTGGGAGCAACCTGCAGTCTGCTCTGCCTATAGGGCAGAGATGCAAAGAAGTTGTTTTTTAGGGATGCAAAGTGTGAGTACAGAACATAATGATCAAAAGTTGCAGTAAAGGAAACAAATTTCAGAACAAAACTGAACAAGTTGTTCACAAAGTATGGAACTCTGATCCTTGGAGACTTTTGAAATATGACTCGTCCTGAATAAATATAGTCCTGAACAACCAGATTTATCTTCACCTACAAAATAGCCCTCCTTTGAGCCGGAAGCAGAAAGCCTGGATAATCTCCACAAATTCCTTCCAGTCTAAATGTTTTCATGGTTCTGTGATTTCTAAAATGGGATTTGATTAAATAAATACATATATACACAAATGACCTTGAAATACAATCATAAGATTGCTGCTTTTACATTTCAGTAAACTACTAAGAGCCAATTAAAACATGCAGTCCTCCATTGTATGTTGAAGTTCCACATGCAGTTGGGAGCAGGGTTTCAGCACAAGGCATTCTGTCAGGGTGGACAAACACAGGGGCTTGTGGCCTTGTACAAGGTGTTTTACAATCTGAGCTGCTTCCATTTCTTATAACTAAGACTACAAAGCCATTGCGAATACCAACGAGTCAAGTTGTCTTCTTTCCCACTGGCACAATTTGATTGAAATTAAATGTAGAAAACCTGCAGAGCTTTCCTTTCCTTTCTTCACCTTTTCCTAGTTTTCAAGGGAAAACGACACAATGCATGATAGAAATGTGACTCTGAAGGGGAAGCTGTCAGTGTAAGAGGTTTCTTTGTTATTAATAAATAAATTATTCAAGTTAGTTTTCTTCTGGCAAATGTAAATTGGAAGTAATCCACATTTCCATTAACATGATGCAGTTTTTGATATAAATTCTTATTTTGTCAAGAAACTGCATTCTTTATCAGTCCATTTAAAATGCTTACATTCATCAGGCCAATGACCTGCTGACTCTGGTAGACGGTAGAGTTACTAGTTGAGCAGGTTTATTTTTATTGCATTTCAGTTCCTAAACTTATGGTGTTTTCTTTGCACAAACTAAGTAGCTGAGGTTAGGTAATCAGAACTCGAAGGGTTATCATTGGTATGAAACACAGGAAATTAGTAAGATTTGGATGGTTACCATGCCAAAAAGTCATTGCTAATACAAATGTTTCTTCATTCAGAGTAATGTGGTAGTTGAACAGTTATGGCGTAGCACACGTTTGTGATACTTTCAGAATCCTTTGTGAGAACTAAGACCAAAGCAAAACAAGAACACTTATAAAAATGTTTTGTAAATGAACTACTCCAGATTACTCTTCTACAGGATATATAAACATTTAGGGATAAAAGTCCCATACGTTAAGAGAGTGGCTTATTCTAAAAGTTAGGATTTTTATCATTTTACTTCTGGGACTCTTCCTACTTGGAAGCAAGCAACAGAATTTAAAGTAATAGTGGCTCTGAAAGTAATGCCTCCAGTTTATTTCCAAGAGAACTACTAGGGATGCAAAGAGAAAAATAATACCATTTGAAAACAGTAGAGGTTTGGTCAGTGAAGTGAAAAGCATTTGATAACTAGAGGCCATGGAGTTAGGTAATGCCCTTAATGCTTTAGCATGGGAAAGGAGCACAAGCGTACAAGAAATTAGACTCCAGTAATACCATCATTTTCAGCTAAATTTGCTGCTTGTGTCAACCCTATTGTAATTTGTACTGCAAATTGAGTAGGCATCAATAGGAAAGGAAAATTGATTTCACAGGCAGGAGGTTTATAACACAGAACTGGAGAAATTAAGATCAGTGGCTAAAGAAGGCCTTCCAGACCCTGCCTCTTCTGAGCAAAGAACATTTCAAATTAAGGAAGCCCAAGTTTACACGGAATAAAATAATGAAATATTTCTACAAATCCTGCAGGCATAGAATTTTCTCATGCCTCCTTTAAGATCATATTAAACAGAGATTCAGTGCAGGAAAGAAATAGTATTTTTTTCTGCATCTGGCAAAGCACTTTGTATCATTCAAAATGTCTCATGTAAAACTTGCTCATATTAAAACAGATGGTGTAAGGTCTCTATAACCCACTGGAGAACAGCAGTTGGGGCCCCTTTTGTGTGTCACATTTATCAGAGAAGAACTTGCTGCAGTCACAGGTATGAAATACAACCTAAGAAATTTGTGTACTTAGATTACAACTTTAGCAACTAAATTCTCTTTAGCAACTAAATTCTGAGTTTCACACACTAAGCTTACTGCTTCACACTGTCCTCCCTTTCCCACACAGTTTATTAAGTGCATAACAAAATAAATTCTACCCTTGTGAAATTCTACAGTTACTATTTTCCTGCTTTGCATTACCGTGTTCTGTGATGCATTTTGATTTAGAAAAATCTGGAGGAAATAGAATTTGGCCTATTCACCAACAACACAGAGATCAAGGCAGCTCTGTGCTTTGTCACGTCAGTAAACAAACTACAGTAAAGAAGGGCACTTGGGCAACTGAAGAAATAAAAAGACCAATGCTGCAAAATGAGCTGGGCACGCCTCTGCAATGCCCTGTGAATGTGTAGGGGGTCTTCCTTTGATCTCTGACCTCAGCTCCATGCAGAGGGCAATAGCCAGCTCATGTTTTATGACTGACTGATGGCACTGAGCCCAAGATTATTTTGGCAACTTGCACCATGGCTTTTAATCCTATTTCTCGTCTCTACTTCCTATGACTCACTTCTATCATTCATCTTCACCTCCCAGAAAGAAAAGTTTTTTTTCCAGGGAAGAAAATTAACTTAAAATACTACAATCTTGGAGCAGGATTTAGCTGCTTATGGAGTTGCATATTTTACCATTATAAATATTTATTGCAATTTAAACAACAAAAACCATCTCCACAGGCTTGAGCTGCTTTTGGTCGATGACTAAAACAGCATTGACACAGCAGTGCTGCAGCTCCATCTTACTTTGATGGAATTAAGCACACTAATTTCTAGTCAAAGAAATCAAGCTACAGAGAGAAGGAAATATATCTGTTTCCATTTAACTCTGTACAACAAAGATACTTGAGGTCAGCTTATAAAATCTGAACAGTAAAGCTTCACAAAACAAAAAATGTGCCAATTACACATGAGCACTGGCACACAGTTACAGTACCCGAGTACATAACAAGACTAAATATGCCACTGACTGACACGGTCTCTCATTGTGTAGATTGTAATGAGAAAGGACAAAGGACAAAGTCCCCCTCTGAATCTGGCTAGTTGCCACATCTCTCTGCGTATATGGAAAATAACCTCACAGAGAAGATGGAGATGATGGCTTCTTTTCATCTTCAGCCAGGTGACAGATATCTGTTACCAAAGTCGATATTGCATGTTTAGAAAGAATCTGACATAAAAACTTGTTCTGACAGCATCAGATGGCCACAAGGACTCTCACCACTTCCTTCAGGTTGAGTAAAACGGTCCTATAGATATTCATTCAAAATTCTTTCAAGATGTGAGCAATTCTGGGAAATGATAAGACTGTGACAAGTATCTGTTTTAAGACTGTATCATGTTATGACTTGTTTCATTAAGTAGTTGCTTATGATTTAATTTCATTCTTGATTCACTGCAGTGGAAATCCTGATTATATTGACATTTCATTTTGTAAGGAAAATACCCAACTGGCAGTTTGCAGTAAGAAGCATTCTTTACTTTCTTTTGGCTAAGTACAGTGCTGTAAGCCCAGTTCTTCTGGTTTCCAGGAGTGCAGTCTAGAACAGCAAGTCAACTGCTTTCCTCAGACATGGAAAAGAAAGTATACAGGAACACAATTATAAACTTTTACTTGACAGCTCACCCAAATGTCTGCCTTGACAATTACTACGCAATTTCTTCAAATATTGAATATATCCATCTTTTCCAAAGAATACAGCATTGTAAGGTATTTTATAAATAAATGTGTTTTTGAAATTTTTTTCCATTAGAATTTTCAGGCTCCTTGTAGCAATCAATCCCCTTTGCCTCTCATGTAAGTGTCAAATTATTTATCATCTGTAAATCATTTTCAATTTCTATTTTTATAAGGTTTTCTTTTAAGGAATTCTTCCTTTGAGAAGATGAGTTGTACTGGTTCAGACTAGAACAATTTCCAGCAGTGACAGATATTCTTAGAATTCCACATGTGCCCAAATCTCCTCTCTCAGTTAAAACTCTCCAATCTATTCAACTTGCATCCTGATCCGATGCTATTCATGTATTCAAGATTTGGCTCTCAGCACAACAGTATTCCGGAAAGCTCCGATCAAAAAAATTCAAGCAGATGAAAAGATGTTAAATTTGCAGTGCTGTCAGAACATACACCATCATCTCCCTCACTGTATTTTACTCCTGTCTTCCTCACCTTCTTGGTTCCAGAGCTTGCACACAAGTGCCCACAAGGATCAACCCCCAAAGGAAGGAATGAATACAAGTGCCCACAGGACTGGACCCTTCGAACTTAAAAGGACATCTGGCTTGGTGCAGCTAGTTTGCTACTCAACTTCATGAGATTTTAATAGCAGGGTCTAATTCAAACAGTCTATCTCAAGAGAATGCAAGTGACATGGCAAAGATTAATCAGGGTTATATATCATGCCAACTGATTCAGCATGTAAATAATCAGCACTCTGAGCTGAGTTAAACTACTGTGGATTTATGACTGTATCTGTTCTTCAGAAGTTTTTTGTTAGAAAATTTCATTGTATTTAATAAAATTTTAAATTTGACATCACCCTGATTTTGAGTTTTACTGAAGGTGAAAGCTGTCACATGTAATCATTCCGCAACGATTAGTGACTAGTAGTACAGTGACTTAAAAATCTACCTGGCATTGACTGCTCCATGTAGCTCAAGTACATAAACATTTAGATTATACATGCAGTGTCATCACTTTAATAGCAAAAACATTCAAATAAAGTCATAGTAAATATAAAAAACATTCTTAAAATATATCAAACTACCTCAAGCAGCTACTTACTATAAAAAGGAAAGATGTCTATAATGTATTAGATCCCAGAAGGATATTGATATCAATTTTGGAAAGTTTGGGAAATTAAGATGACTCTGGAGATCTCCCTGTAAAAGAGGGGTTGCTGGAAAGCAAATCATTCAGGCAGGGAGAGTGCTCTTATTTGGATGGCTAAGTGACAAGAACTTGTTACAAGTACTGGTGCTAATTGGTAGATACAGCCACCTTTAGCTTCGCAGGATATCTGTGATGACACAGAAATGCTTACCTGGTCTCTATAACTGCATTCTCTGAGCATCTCAAAGCCGTCAAAACGTTCAACCTCTAACCAGCCTGGGAGGGATTTAGCATTCTATCTGTTCTACAGATCAGGGACTAAGACACAAAAATTATCTTCATTGTAATGGAAAACACAAACTTTCCAAAAAGAGCAGATTTATGCAACCCAATCTTCTTGATCCTGCGTGCTTTCAGAATACATTACTGCCTGTCAGCATGGGAGGAAAATACCTACACCACTCAGCAAAAACTGATCTAAGGATATTCACTTGGAGAGTGATTTACTTCATGTGTGCTGAGCGGTCTTTTGGTCCATTTAGCCACATATGGACAAAACTTCTCTATTAAAGCAGTAAATATACTTGTGCTTCTACTTGAGCAGGGAAAACTATGTCTCAAACCACAGCAATGCATTCAAAGATACTAGAGCTGGATGAGGAAAACCACCTCCATACTCAGTGTCAACACATTAGCAACACACTGTGCAAAGTAACTGCTATATTTAGGGTGAGCTACCATAGTGTTGACATAGCACTGCCCTATACAAGGAAATATTAATTCTTTGCAATTTGTCCAAGTCACACAGAAAGCCATTAGCCTTAGATTTCAGGACCTTAGAAGAGCAGACACAAGCTCTTTGTTACCTACTTCTTACTCAGTGGTGCTTGCAGAATGAAAAAACTCCACCACTTCTTTTTTCTTAATTCAACAGATAAAATTTCCATTGTGAATTTTAGTTCATTTCACAAGAAGCTGAGATGGGAAATTTTGCTCACACAAACCTGAGTTTGCAAAATCAGGTACGAAGCTTCTTTTCTGTTAAAGTTGTATAGTAGCCATGATTTCAGTGTAATCAATGCGTCAAAGAGAAGTACGATTATTTACTGAGATGAAATATGCCAGATGCCTTTGCTTAATTTCCATGCAGGGAAATATTAAAAGTAGTGAAAGGCTAAACAGGATATTAAAACTTTTCCCCTTCTCAAACACACAGGGAGTTCAACCATTTGATTATGGTAATTAAAGTGACAAAGAACAGCTGAGCTCAACTGAGCTAGCCTGAAGTATCCTCCTAATGAACAGCCAGGAAAACTAAACTTCTAGTAGAAACCTAGTAGCAAAACACTGTCTGCTTTCAAAGGCAGATTCTTGTTTTCTTCAGGGCTTAATACAGCCGTTCTCTCACTTTAACACTGAAAATACAATCCCAATCAACTGCACATCAGAATCAAGATTAGACTGAAAAGCTGAAAGACTTGAGGATCAGCCATAATGTAAGCCACCTCCAATATGCCACAGTAGTTCTCATGATATCAGACAAACAAAATAAGCATAAAAAAAAGCATAAGCAGTTTTGGTTAGAAAACCAAAAAACACAGAGATGAGTGTCACAAGTGATGTGTTTTTGAGCGACATTCAGTTCCTCCATGAACATGACTTCCCATGTCCTCTCAGTCTGAAGTTAAATGATAAATTTAAGCAGTTGAGCCCACACTTTATAATTTAGGGTTGTTTGCTTTGTACGACTGAAAGGCAGTGTTCCCCTTTGCTTTATCAGAGTTTTATCTCAGTGTCAAGGAAAATATGAATCTACCTTGTATCAGTATCTATTGCACTTCCAAGTTCATTGATTATTTACACTATTTTCTCCTCTTAATGCAAAGTATGAACATTGGGCAGGAAAGATTGCAAAAGGCAACAATGAAAACCCAAAAGACCTGAAAAAGATGATGTGCTGACAGAAAGAAAGTAAAGACATTATCAGTTACATCCAAACTCAATTATTTAAGAAGAAAGATACAAGGCACTACTTCTCAGCACAAATGAAACAAATCTTAGAAATGAGAGTAAAACTGCCATTCTCCATAAATAAATTTGTAAGTGGCAACGTTTTCATCATTTTCACATTGAAACTGTGATAAATAGCCTGAAAAACTACCTAACTGGAGCAGAAAACAATAATTCAAGCCAAGAAGAAATACAGCAAAAGAGAAATTAAAACAATGTAGACTTAAGCATTCTGGCTGGATTGATCATGAGGAATTTGTGTCAAGCAAGAAGTATTTAACTGCACTAGTACCAAGCAAGTTTTAGGACAATTTTGAAAGATCTCCTGAGGAAGTGTAAAACTCTCAATTAAAAACCCCACAGATTATTAACATTCTTGGAAGCAAAACATATAGTAAAATTGTGTTCCATAATTAAAGTGGAACTCTCTAAAAACTCTTCAAGCTTGTAAAGTGGTAAATGTGGTGCTGTGACAACGGACCTGCATGTAACTGACAGATTTTATAACATTCCCTCCTCCACAATCCCTCCAAATAAAGAGAGAGATATTATTATTCTCATATTTCATTTAGGCACGTACTCAAGACAAATTCTGCTACACAGAGAATACTATTACTTTTCAACACTGGGATTTTACCCAAACAATAACACAAAATATTTTTTAAAATCACATGGATGGGGTGAAAAGTTTGAAAACTTCTGGTCGACAAAGATTCTTTTGCTGTGAAGTTACAGATTTTCAACTAAAATGAAAGGATTGCATTTAAAAAAAAGCATACATATAAAATAGTAAATTTGATTGATGGTGTGAAAAATAAAGAGACTTCCAAAAGGCTGCATGGAAAAAATACACAAGAAACAAAACCAGAACAATGTTTCCCTTTGCCTCCACAGTTCAGCGCACTACTTGGCTTTCCAAAAGGGATTATGCAATTCCCCTACAGTTAAACAAACATTGGATATATCCCTCTCATTGGATTGGGGCAAACCAGAAGCGTCTCTGCAGTCAATGCACTTCAAATTCAAATATGTTCAGTTAAATCCTACAAATCAGACCTTCAGCTGCTGTATCTACTAGCTTGCTTTCATATTTAATATAATTAGATAGCTATAGTTACTGCTTTTGTCATCCTTCATTCACAGATGCTGAAACAACTTCAAAAGCTCTAAAAGGCAAAGCAAAACTAAGCTAATACCAAGAAGCGCTCCTTTGCCATGAGTGATAACCAGAATTTTCTTGATTTCCTGCTGCTAGCAGGGAAAGACAAGAAGCTCCAGCCAGCTTCAGCTGTTGGAAGGTGTGCTGGAGAGAAGGATGCCAGGCAGTTCCAACCTACTGCTCATTTGTGCTGCAGCTTGTTTGGCTGGACAGCTATTTGGATGCCTTCAATGATTTGTGACCACAATATGTATTCATTATCAGATACATCACAATGTTCATCTGATTTTCGAGCACGTGTATTTTCTTGGGAACAAGCTGTCTAAATATTTTGTCAACTTGTATAGCAACTGGCATGAGGACAATATGGATTTTTTATTTTCTCCTGCCTCAGCCTTAAAAAAGAGAAGAGAAATGGAAGGGGTCAGTAGATGTTTGCATTCTTCCACAGCAGCATTTTTATAGCAAATCACAATTGGTTTATTTTACAGCTTTATTTTATCCTTAACAACTACAACAAATGAAGCCTGTGGACTGTGGGAAGATGCCATAGCATGTAAAACCTTAGTAAATAAGGAATTACATGTTGTTGTGCAAGAAAGGAATTGAAGAACCAAATGTACCACCAGCAGCCTAACCCAAAGCATGAGACAGAGTAATAAGTAATATTCACTTAAAGAACTAGAGGAAAAAAAGAACGTATAACACATACATAATTACATTTGCATAGCAATTCATAAGCCAAAAGAATTTGTTTCTGTGATTTTCCCAAAGGTCCCCGAGACAACAATCTATAATTCAGTTGCATACAACAACATAAAATAGAAAAACAATTGCTTGATTTCATGACCTAAAGTTGGTCCTGCATTTCAGTTCTATGGCACACGAAGCCAGAAAACTTGTCTGTTTGCATAGTTAGATCCCATGACTCTCGTGTGAAACCAATTAAGCCAAAATGACTTACCAAGATATGATTGGCCCCTATAAAACACACACTTATTTTAAAACAACAAATGCAAGGTTCAAAAGGACTCCTCTGGATATACAAAACAAGTATAGGATTTATGAGAAATTGATGGGAGGAAAGATGTTTATTTAAGCATGATAGGATGAGATATTAGTCTGTCAGCTATGCATATAACACAACTAAATTTAATCAAAAAAGTGCATCATGTTTTGTAACTTCATAAAAGCAGTGATGTTGCAGATGATTGAAGAGAGATTTTAAACCAAAGGCAGCAGCTGGAAAAATAACACAACTAATAAAATAGGTAAGAGCACACATTGTTTTTGAGAAGCATCAGTAACCCCAACAAACAGTGTTCCAGGTTGCTACCATAACATAAGTTCTAAGGTATATTTAGCAATGCTTTTGTACTCATCCTTACATTGTTAGTGAACATCAACATTCTACTCTCAGGACAAAAGGAAAGATAAAAAGGATTAGAAGCCTGGAAGTGCCTATCAGAATTATCAGTCTTTGAAATGCATGGCAGGGAACAGCAAGTCCTATGAGCCTTCACTTATGACAGGTTTATTTGTACTTCCATTCCAGCTTTGAAAACAGAATTATGGAACACTTATAGTATTCAGGCCAGAGAGCCACAAATACTGAAAACCTACAAGCCCTGGCACCTCACAGGAAGCGTGGGGAAATAAATCCAATTTTGCTTAACTTCCTTGCTTCATCCAACCATCATCTCTTCAATTAAATGCCCACCTGTTGTTTTTTTTTTTTTGAAAGTATATTCTCCAGTGTCACAAAACAGAGTGGTGTTTTCTCACAAAAGAAAACTGCAATTCCACAGAGGATTAGGAGACTTCCAGTGGTCACCTTGACCCTTGCTTCTAGTTTTGCATGCCTTGCATCAGTGAGTCTTCACTAGTATTTTAGAGATAACACCTTATGCCTTTCCAGTTTATCTTCCTCTACCCAGCAGCCACTTAACTTTTAGTTGGGGCCATTTCTTTGTTTCTATTTTCCCCACTGTAGCTAAACTAATACTAAGAGGAAACTTTATGTAAATGCCATCCTGGAAGACAGCGTACAATAGAAATAAGTCTTGAAAGAGTAGGATTCAATATCCAGAACTGATGACTGTGACATTCTTGAAGAATGTCTTTAATAGCCAGTATCAGATCAAATCTTCAGATGGTCAAATAATAAATGTGCTTGTTTCTAGCATCAAAAGCCCACAGTGTTCACACATGCCCTCTTCCTACAGAATTGTGTTTCCAATGCTTTTAAGACATTCTGTTTAAGTTGGACTTTTTTCATCTTTGGGCTTCTATATTTTGTGTTGGTTCTGTGTCTGTTTTGGAATACTCCCTAAAAGAAGAGAATATATATCAAAATATTTCTATACAATCAACATTCCTGCAGAAAGAGCCTATATTCTTTCTCTAATTCACACGATTTAGCTATCTGTGAATAAAGAGCCTCTTAAAACTCTTCCCAATTTGTGGCTTTTCCACAGTTTTAATTGCCTTTACGCACACTTGATTGTCAAAAGGAAAAGCAGCAGGTGATGACTAGTTATAAAAGCACAAGAAGCAGCACGTTAGGCATAAAGACTTCTCTCAGCTAGTTAACATGCTGCTGACACTGGTCTTTTATCCCTAGTTGCCTACGGGCTTCCTAATCAGGATCACTTCTCCTTCACCCACAGCACTAACTAGTCACACCAGTACCAGCACGTCTGAACTGCTTCACTGAGGTTTAATTATTGTTTGATAACACCCACATGATACAATTTCCCATTGTTATGAAATGCTATTAACTGCCTTCTGCGCTTCAGAATAAAATACATTCAAAAGTGGAAAAATAACTGCTATTGTCTTCGTAGTCTTTTTGCAATGAATTGCACTAGTTCTTTGCCATATTTTCTACACATTCTTGGGCTGCAATTTGCTACCATAAGCTCCAGATATCTATATAACCACCTGTCCAGTGTTGAGACCTTTATCTCCAAACTGAAAGTTTTTGATTTAGGTGGAAGGATTAGATGGAAGATACGACTTGGTTACTTCTGACAGAGCTTTAGAGTTCAAGCCAACACATCACCTCCTTCAACCCTGTTTGCCCACCCCTCTTTTGATGCAGCCCAGAATTCAGTTGACCTTCTGTCCTGCAGGTAAACATTGCTGGCTCCTGTCCAGCTTTTTTCCATCAGCATTCCCAAGTCCTGCCCTGCAGGGCTGCTCTCAGTTAATTCTTTTCCCAGTCTGGACACACATTTGAGATTCCCCCAGATTCCCCAGTGCCACACCTTTCACTGGGCCCCATTGAACCTCCTTAGTTTCAGGGTCCAGTTCTCAAGCCTGTCCAGGTCCCTGGGTGGCATCCCTCTTCCTACTGAGTCAGCTGCACCACTCAGCCTGGTTTCATCAGCAAACTTGCTGAGGGCACACTTGATCTCTCTGCCTACATCACTGACAAAGGTGAGATGTGAGATAAGGGAAGTATCAATCACTCCAGATACAAACCAGCTGATAGGAATCCCTATATAGTTACTGCAGGGGAGAAAAAACAACTTGCACACATAATAGTCCTCTGACCTTCCTGTTCAGGTGATGGGAATAAGAAAGCACAAACAGTTCAAACATTCCTGCTATCCGTGTCACATCTGCTGGAACACTCCTCACAAAAGATCTAGATCTCAGTGATTTATGATGATTTCAAAAAGTAATTAAGACTCATTGATATAAAATTACTGTAAAGAAACATGCTTCTTCTTCATCTTTACATTGAGAGACTGTTTCGGAAAAATAAAGTACTAGTATTCTGGAAAAGAAATAGTGCAGTAATACATATGTGCATGTAAATAAGAATAATCCAAGTCAATTGTAAAAAAAAAAACCTGAAGCAAATTTAATATTCTAAGATTAAAAGTGCAGATTCATACAACGCATCTGGGAACAGATTATCAGCCAATACAAATTACTATAGTTTTGCAATTGATAAATGTTGTTGCATTATTTTTTATTCCTCCAAGGCAGCAATTGCTATGACAAAGCAGACAAACCAGTGTCAGGTAGACATGGGAAGAAGTAGCTGGAAAACTCATCTTCGAGGCTTAGATCCAGAACATGCAGCTTTCTTACACATAAAGTGGCTCTCAATCAAATAGGAAATGGCTAGAAAACTTAATTACACCAGAAAATACATGATTAGATGCTTTTGATAAAATATGCAATGAAACGGTCTTAGTCTGGGTTAAAGGCAGTAGAAACACATTACAAATACATAACCAGACACAGGCAGCTAGACCAAGGCTAAATACTCAGTTGGATAAACTCTTCAGGATTTGCTGTAATTTTGCTAAATTTAGAGCACAAGAAAAAAAATGTCTGACTTTTCTCATCTCTCTTTTCCAAGGGGAAGAAAAATAAATCCTTCTCCTCCTAATTCCAGTATTACTCCCCCCAAATCCTGTGTCATTCAAAAAGAATTAAGAACTTCACCGTTAATCTTGATATGAATTTTTAATTTACAGTTTTTCTTATGACAGTTGAACATAAAACCATTCTTACCATTCTTTTTTTTTTTTTCCAAGAATAATTGAAAGACTCATTTTGGAACAAAATCAGTTTAAAAGACTTGAGACCTCTGTATAATACAATATCCACTCTCTTTTAAAGTGGATTAGTAATATCCTTGTAGACATGTAGGAACTCCAGCCAGAGGCAAGCCATGTTGGGACAGAGAGAAAAGACATTAAAAAGGAATGTTGCCATCCCACTTCAAATAGAAAATTTTACACAACAAAAACTCTGTTTTAAGGCAAACAGATACAGAAAGCAGATGAGAATTGTTAACAGACCACCAGTTGAGTAGGGAAATCTTATGAAAGAAGCCAGAAGATGTAACTCAAGAAAAAAAAATATAAGGAAAAATTCCCCATGTGTTAGAGGACAGAATGAAACAGTTTCTTAGTAGGTAACAAGAGCAGGAGGAATGCTGACAAACAGTTCTAAAATTATTTCCATTCCAGTTAAAGGATGGCAACCAGATTCATAAGCATGCCAACAGTAATTTACTAAACAATCTAAAATGCCAATTTCATTGTACAGTAAAATCAAATTACAAATGGATAAAGAAATCCTCAGAAAGTAATCAACAGAATTTGCCATGCTATGGCTAAACTGACTAAAGCAGAAATCACACATCTCCTGCTGGTTTATAACTCCATTACATTTGAGACATTTTCAAACACTCAAAATTTAACAGAAATTACCACAGTTTCACACTTGGCCAAAGATATTCCTTTGAGCAATAACTGGGAAGTGTTGATTCTGCCAAATTGTGCTTCTGCATATACAGTCTGGTTTCTGGACACTCAGTTTTACCAGTAAAGCCTCTTGATTAAGAGAAAACACTAAGAATTTCTAATCTGAAAATTATACTTCATAAGGGATCTGGACACCTCAGGACAGCTCTCAGCCAAGTTATTTGCAATAATATCATTATTTATTTTAATTCTACCCAGATAGAAACCAAACCCAAATAAACAAAATATAAAATAAGGAACATAACCCACAAATTGAGCAAGAATTCAGGTGCTTAATCATATGTATTATCAAAAGATAAGAGTAAAGACATCATCCTTAATTAATTCAAAACATATTAAAAAAATTACCATACTTCAAATTCTTTTCCAGTCTTTCTGTGCTATTTACTTGGCCCTCACTCAAACTCACCCTGAAGCTTAGATGTAAGAATGCTTGATGTCATGAAACAAGCAGTCCCAGGGAGAGACCAGTTCTATGCAAGCCCTCTTGTCAACACAGCCATAGAACCACACTTTCACAACCCCTCCATGCAGACTTGCTCTTCTGACACACTCTTGCCAGCTCTTTGCTAATTTATACTGGATATTTAATCCTCTTGTCAGTATGCCTAACAGTACAGAATCAGTATCTCCTGCCTAAGGCAGCTGCTTACTTCCAGTACAGCATGTTGTGGAAGGGACCACATCCCCCTACACATCTTCTTGATTCCTGTAGAACCAAGACACCTTCTGTTGCTGAGGAAGCACTCAGATTAGAGCAGCTGAGAGCTGTAAATCATTTTTCTCTCCATTTTCTTTCAGGAACATTAGTTACTCACTATACCCCAAGCAAGGCCCACCCTGCACAGGCAGTGAATTAGCTCCTGCACAATCCTAGGCTACGCCAAGTGAGGATGAGTCCAAATGCAGCAACTAGAGATGCAGAAACAAAGAAAAAACCTATCCTTAGAAAACCTCAGGTATGCAAGGATCACCAGCAAGATCCCCTCACCTCCACTGTCAACCCTCAAATGAAGGCTGGGAAGGGGTGGATCCGGGCTCCAGCCCTTCTGGTCACTCAGGTACACTGCATGCACCTGAGCTCCCTGGGTTGCCCTGCCTTCCCACCTGTGCTCCATCACAGCTTCAGGCCAGGACTCAGCATTCCCACTACAAGCACAAATTACAGAGTCACTATTTGTCCATAGAGCTCTTGAGGGATATCACTAAATCTACTCCATGCTGAGGATGTGGATGAAAAAATTAGGAGAGGAAAGATGCTTCAAGAAAGGTTTGCTTCTGATATTCCTGGAGAAGCTACATCAGCCTACACCAGTGAGAGCTTAGATTTCTTAAAAAACAAGACAACAAATCAAGGAAGATTTATGCCTTTAGCACTGTCTTAGAAGTTTACACTGATGTGCATTTTGCTTTGTGGCTTCTCTCCTCTGGCAGAAAAATAAAATAACAGTGCAGAACCCTGGCCAGGCTCTTCTGCTGTTCTTCTCAGGAGTACAGGCGTACTCTCTCTGAGAAATGTGGGAAGAAAGAGGGAGAGAGCTGTGAAGTCCTAGCAGGTTAAGACATGCTCATGATGCCCTTTTGCCAACAATCATTGGTCAGGTGTAATCCTGAGTCTGAGCCTGGGGTAAGAATGTCTGTTTGTCAACATTGCCAAGTAGTTGAGATATTTCAAGTTCACACAGACGCTGACCACAAAGTAATTTATTTATGTGTGCATAATCCAAGAGGTTTGCTCAAGGTCAGTCACAAAGCCCTGGGCTCTGCAGCTAGTTCAATGATTCTTCACTATCTTGGGACAAATACTATGCTTTTTCACAGTTCACCAGTCTTACCTTGTAGCAGAAATGCTGAGTCGTGGCTTGAAGCAGTGATGGAGCACAGGTGGGAAGGCAGGGCAACCCTGGAGCTCAGGTGCATGCAGTACATCCAAGTGACTGGAAGGGCTGGAGCCAAGATCCACCCCTTCCCAGCCCTCATTTGATGGTTGGTAATAGAGGCAAGGGGAACTTTATGGAGATCCCTGTGTACCTGGGTCCTTCTATGGGTAAGAAGTGTTTGTATAAATAAATGTAACGTCAATCAGGAAAGAAAACATCAAATGTTAGGAGCTGGAAGAAAGGAGCAGATCCACTCGAGCATCATTTTCTCTTTAAATCACTACCATTGTTGTTGAAGAAATGGAAATTGAAACGGGAAAAAACACCCAAGGTTATCTACACATTGTAAATCGTTATTTGGTCTGAAGGGAAAAACAGACCTTGTGTTAATTGCAGCCCTGGCCTTTTCCTGGCTGTGTTTCAGACCCCGGTAAAAATCCTCACAGGGCAAGAAGTGAACCGTTGTGTAAGTGCTCCCCGGGAAAAACTGATGTGCAAAATGAAATGCCAGAGGTGCTAAAATCTAGGTCTACTACACTTGGTTCAAAACTAAAGAGGACTCTTTCAAAACGTCACTTGAAACCTCTCCTATTTAACTTCGTGCCCTATTTTTCTGTTCGGTTACCGCACCCCGCTTCAGACAAGGTACAGTCGCAGATTGCCCTCTGGTGGTTCCTCAGTCAGGATGCTACGCCGGGCTTAAAGCTGGCAAAGCAATCAAAATAATCAACTGCACCTCCTGTCAGCCACAGCTGAGTGAAAGAGCAGAGCCTATCCATATATCCATAAAGCACGTCGGATAATTGAAAACATGCCCTTTCTCCCTGTCATACTACATCCGTTCTTGCTTGTCTTCAACACCTTTAATTAACTGCACACTGCCAATCACTCTCCTCAGCCTTCAGCACCTTTTTGAGATGCAGAACATTTGATGAAATGATCTGCTGGGCAGCCATCAAACACTGAGAGAGAGCAGAACGGAGTGGTAAGCCGCTCTTTATCGACATTACCGTATCATAGGCAGGTTGGGAAACTTTGGGATGCTAATGCAACTCAAGAGTTGCTTCTGACATTGACCTCTGAAGTGCTGGCATTAGCAGTTAGGTAGACTGGCATCACCAATTATGCTGGCATTCAGATAGCAGCTCCTTCCACCTTGGGTTTACCACTTTTGTGTGTATTTTTTATTTTTGTTTCGTAGATATCGATGCGGTTGCCATTGGCCAATCTTTACTTTGGGAGGTAGGCAATGGAAGAAGCAAGATTGTTTCCCAAAAGGGCTGATCCAGAAAGAAGAAAGCACCTTCATCACTGTCCACCTGAGGAGGTTATGCCATGGAAGGCAGTTCTAGTTTGCTGAGGAGTTCCCTTCAGCGTAAGCAAATGAAGAAATGCAGATCGGGCTCTATTGCATCTCCAGAAAGCACCTGCACTAATCGCATGCAAAATTAAGCGAGCCGTAAGTTGACTATGGGACAGCAATGCCACTTTTTAAAGCCTACCTGACCCCAAAAGGGGAAAAAATCTACCTAATTTGACAGGCTGCACGAAGACCAGCAGGGACCGCCCTCACCCCCCTCACGGCGCCGCCTCTTTCAGTTCCCGTTCCCGTCCCTGCTGCTGCCGCGCATGCGCAGCTGCGGGCCCACGCGGTGCTGTGCGTTACGCGGGGCGGGGGCCGGACATGCTGCGGAGCCTGGGCCTGGTGGGCACCATCGCGGAGGGGGACGAGGTGCCCGAAGAGCCCGAGTCGGGAGATTCTGAGGATGAAGAGGTGGGGTCGGGTCGGGTCGGGTCGGTTCATCTCGGCCGCCTCGCGGTCGCCGATCATCGGTGTCGTTGCAGGAGCCGCTGCCGGCGCCGGGCCCCGTGCGGCGGGGAGCGGCGGGAGGGGACTTCAGCGCCGCCTTCGTCTTCGGAGAGGCGGAGGGCGGCGGGGAGGGCGCGTGGGCGGCGGCGCTGAGGCAGCTCCGCGGGAAGGTGAGAGCCCTGCGGCCGGCAGCGCGACCCCACGCGCTCTCCCGCTCTCCTCTCACTGCGCCTTGCTTTTATTTTCCTGCCTAGAGATCGGCTACCACGCTGGATGAGAAGATTGAGAAAGTGAGGCAGAAAAGGAAGTGCCAGGTCGGGCTGTCTCCGCGTGCCTCCTTACTGCGCGGGCTGGGATGCGTTTGGTCCCTCAGATCGCGGCTCGGCTGGCGGTGCTCGAGCTGCCGTGCTGTGGGCTGAATTGGTAACGCATACAGCGAAGCAGTGGGTCTGAGTGGGCTCATAACAAAACAAAAAAACCTCACAGAGGCGTAACGTTTCCTTCTTTATCCATTCCACATAATCCATTCTTTCTGCATTTCACTTTATCCAGTTTGCTTATCCAGTTTATTTTCTACTCCTGTCCAGGAAAAAGAAGCTAAGCAAGCAAAAGTGAAAGATGGTGATGCAGAAACTGAGGATAATCACTCTGAAAAAAGGGAATGTGAGGACTTTGGTAGAGAGGAAGAAGAAGAAGACAATGAGTCCCAGTACTCATTGGATGATGAAACAATCTTCACTAAAGCAGGTACGTAGATGGAGCAGAAATGGGACAGGCCACCGATTTGCTGGAGAACAAAATGAAAATTAATGAAATTCATTATTAATTCATTTAATGAATTAATGAAATTATGGTGGGAATGAGCAAGAATTTCTTGCTTTGTGTCATCTGTGGATCTCTGTGCCTCTGATCAAGCTTATTTTAAATGGTAGCTCTGGTGCTTTTGTTGGACTGGTTTTTGAAGGAAGAGATTTACTTGATATTTTACTCCATTGCTTGTCTGTATTTGTTTCTGAGGCTTTTGCCTCAGTAACTTCTTAAAAGCAAAACGTACCAAACAAGGGCACGCAGAATATATTGTTACATCTGTAGGTGTGCTAAAGTTCCTGTTGTATTTCTCTTTTTCTGCAGATACAGTTAAAGTGAAGGAGAGGAAGAGATCGAAAAAAGGAGGACAAAAAGTAAGTGTTGGAAAGAAGGACATTCTGCAGTCAGCATAAATTCTGGAAGGGTTTAACAAACTAGGCCACAGGGCAAACCAGAGCCCTTTGACTGCATGTTGTGTTGCTGACTGGTTTTCTTGTTTTGCTTCTGTTGCTGTCTAGGAAGCAGAGAGGTTTTTTGAAGATGCCTCTCAATATGATGATAGCTTGTCATTCCAGGACATGAATCTTTCCCGACCTTTGCTAAAGGTATTTATCTAGTTTTGTTAGTACTGTATTGTTGTAAAGAGTGTTGGACAGTCTCCCTCCACCACTCAAAACTATCACATTCCTCCATTCTTTGCAATCTGAAAAGGAAACGAGGTGGGGTATAGTGTGATAGTTAGCTCTCTATGCCTTTCTTGGTGTGTGAGGTGCTCCAGTCCCTTACCCTTTGTTGAACACCCTCCAATAGTTTCACTTGTGATGGGGAGCCCACAGCTGGAGAAAGTATTCTAAATGCAGCCACCACAGACTTGAGTAGAGACAGCACTTAGAACTGTTTTATCTCCTTTGAAGGCGATCACAGCTCTTGGTTTCAAGCAGCCAACTCCAATTCAGAAGGCTTGTATCCCAGTGGGCCTTCTGGGGAAGGATATTTGTGCTTGTGCTGCTACTGGAACAGGTAGGGGCTTGAGCCACAGGGAACATGGAGAATTCAGAGCGTTCACAGTAACTGATAATTCTTGGTAATTCTTCTTAATTTTTCTTCTGTAGGCAAAACAGCTGCCTTCATCTTGCCTGTGCTCGAGCGCCTGATTTACAAACCTCGTCAGGCCCCAATAACAAGGGTACTGGTTCTTGTGCCAACACGAGAACTGGGTATTCAGGTGCATTCTGTCACAAAACAGCTGGCACAATTCAGCAGTGTCACAACTTGCCTTGCTGTAGGTGAGTATTAAGTTGCATTCATAGCTTGCACAGATCACTATAAATTGCTATATGGAACTGGAATTGCTGTGCTCTGAAACTGGACACTGTGGTTGTTGCAGACATGCTTCTTGTTGGTGTGCTAGAGTTTAAAATCTTACTTTCCAGTGCCATGCAGGTTTTTTGGTTGTTGGTTTTGTTGTTTTCCATAAAAAGAAAAGGTGAGGTCACTTCTGGTTGTGAATGTGTAATTAATCTGCATTTTTCCCATTTCTCAGGCAATTTGGATATACGTACTTTGTTGCACCCTGCTCAGGGAGTCAGTAGTCTGTTTGCTCTGATTTAGGTGGGCTAGATGTGAAGACTCAGGAAGCAGCTCTGCGCTCTGGGCCAGATATTCTTATTGCAACTCCTGGGCGACTAATTGATCATCTCCACAACTGTCCCTCTTTCCACCTGAGCAGTGTAGAGGTGCTCATTTTGGATGAAGCAGACAGGTAGGCTAGACAGAACGGTGGTGTGATGATGGCTTCTCCTTTTCCCAGGGTGTAAGGCAGGGTAACAAAAGACTGCCATACATTATGGTTCTGAGCTAGAACTGGATAAAGCTGCCTGATCTTGCTGTGTTTCTTGTCCGTAGGATGCTGGATGAATACTTTGAGGAGCAGATGAAGGAAATAATCAGGCTATGTTCCAAGCATCGACAGACAATGCTGTTCTCTGCCACGATGACAGAGGAGGTAAAGTAGGCTGCTGGGAAACATGCTCAAGCACAGTCGAATAGGTGGTTAACTATTAAATCTTTCACCAGAAAGTATTTTTACTTATTTATTTGTTTGTTTAACTTTTCTGGTAGGTGAAAGATTTGGCTTCTGTTTCCCTGAAGAATCCCATCCGAATTTTTGTGAACAGCAACACAGACGTTGCACCTTTCCTGAGGCAGGAATTTATCCGGATCAGACCCAACCGAGAGGGAGACCGTGAGGCCATTGTGTCAGGTGAGCAATGACCAAGGAAAAGATGGAATTAGTAGGCGGCTATGAAGCAGGCTGCTGAGAGGGCTTTCTTTCAGCTCTACTGACACGGACCTT
Organism: Cyrtonyx montezumae; assembly: GCF_038088225.1. NCBI lineage: Eukaryota > Metazoa > Chordata > Aves > Galliformes > Odontophoridae > Cyrtonyx > Cyrtonyx montezumae. The sequence continues at coordinate 11,089,512 of NW_027072100.1, read as the reverse complement.
CCCAGATCATGTGATGCTTTTCACCCAGACAAAGAAGCAAGCTCATCGTATGCACATCCTGCTTGGGTTGATGGGTCTGCGGGTTGGGGAGCTTCATGGGAACCTCTCCCAGGCACAGCGGCTGGAGGCACTCAGGTATTGCCAGGCTTAGTGGGCCATCATAGGAAGAAACAAGATAGTTAAAAGCTGGAAGTTTCAGAGAAGAAGTGAGTCTCTGTATTCATAGCTAATATCTTGGGATTTTTGCTCAGGCGTTTTAAGGATGAGCAGATTGATATTCTGGTGGCGACAGATGTGGCTGCACGAGGACTTGACATAGACGGTGTTAAAACAGTGAGTATTCGCAACGCTGATCTTTTTAACAAGTCCTTCAGTGTAGTTTCCCTACTAACACTTTATTTAATAGGTAATCAATTTTACCATGCCCAACACCACCAAGCACTATGTTCATCGAGTGGGTCGAACAGCGAGAGCTGGTAGGGCTGGTCGCTCAGTTTCACTCGTGGGTGAGGAAGAGCGGAAGATGCTGAAGGATATTGTGAAGTCTGCCAAAACACCAGTGAAAGCCAGAATTCTCCCTCAAGGTATGCACCGAAATAGATAGGAGAGCCACAGGCAAGGAAGGTTGTGATAAGAGACTCTAAAAGAGGTGCTAAAAAGTGAAGTGGACACTGAATAGGTTGCTTCTGGCATCGTTCATGCTGGATCTTTTTCAGATGTCATATTAAAATTCCGAGAAAAGATTGAGAATCTGGAAAAAGATGTGTATGCAGTTCTGTGCTTGGAGCGTGAGGAGCGTGAAATGCAGCAGTCAGAGGCCCAGGTAAGCTTTATAGAGGATGTTGATCTGGAGTCTGTAACATGTAATGAGAAGATGACCCCAGCATGCTTAACATGCATACTTCAGAAAGGAAAGAGGTGGATATTCCTTGACAACCATGTGCTTACATCTTCTCTGACTTGTTTCAGATCAATAAAGCAAAGAAGCAGTTGGAGGAAGGAAAACAGGAGGCTGCGACCAAGGGTGTAGAGCGGAGCTGGTTCCAGACCCGAGAAGAGAGGAAGAAAGAAAAATGTGAGTCATGGCTCTGCTGGGCATGTTAAATTCCATAGCTGCAAGTAGAATGTGCTCTGTACTTTGAGAGTTCTTTATTCCATGATTTTCTCTGTCTTTCTCCAGTGGCTAAAGCACTGCAGGAGTTTGACCTGGCATTACGAGGCAAGAAAAAAAGGAAGAAGTTTATGCAGGACACAAAGAAGAAAGTCCAAATGACAGTGAGTATAATTAAGGGTAAATGAGACCCTGGAGTCAATTATCCTAGTTTTTCCTTCAGCAAAATCTCTCATTGCTGTAAACTTTCATTTTAACACTTTCTAGCCCGAGGAGAGGTCACAGTTTGAAATCTTGAAATCTCAAATGTATGCTGAGCGGCTGGCAAAAAGAAATCGGCGAGTGAAGCGAGCCCGGGCTCTGCCAGAAGAGGAACCAGCAACAGTACCAAAAGGTGGAGAAAACACTTCTATTTCACTGCTGTTATATCAATCACTGTGTTGCATGTTTGTGAAGTGAACTAAGTTGCGTAGCAGGGAGCACCAAGTGGGAAGGAATGGCTGCTGGTCCTGGCCAGGATGCACATCTGCAGAGGGGAGAGTCATTGCTTTTCCTGATGGTGATGCTAAGTGTTGTGGTCACAGATATGGGGCTTTAGTAAACAAGATGATGCTCTTGCCTTTACAGCCAGTGCTCTGACTGTTGTCTCCTTGTATTAGGCCCCAAGCGGAAGAAAAAGCTGTCTGTGTTTGATGAAGAGCTTACCAACACAAGCAGGAAGGCTCTGAAGCAGTATCGTGCAGGGTAATGGCTTAGCAGTTTCTGAACTGCCTCAGCTGTAGTTGGCCTGGTACTGGGTAAAATGATCAATTCTGGGGGCAGAGCAGGCTATCTTTCTAGAAGTACTTGTGCCACTTACTTGCTTGTTTTTCTCTTTCTCTCTGTAAAAGTCCATCATTTGAGGATCGGAAACGCTTGGGTATGGCCCAACGTAGGAAAGGAGGAAACTTTAAATCCAAGTCCAGGTATAGCTCGCCTTTCTATTCCAAGTTTTTTTTGATTCCTTGTTACTGTGATTGTTTGAAGGTCCTTTTCTAACACATCTGATGCTTCTACAGCAGTTTAATCTGTTGTGGAGTCTGGGAGAAATCTAAAATACTATAATAGCACGTTTCTACATTTAGGGTGGGAAAGCATTCCCTAATGAAAGCACTGTGCTGTTCCTCATTTATCATTGAGAGGAGGCTGGTGCGGTGTGATTTCAAGGATCTTCTCTTTTAGGTACAAGAGGAAGTAACAACTGTTATACCAAGTGGGTAACTGGGGCTATCTGGACAACTCAGACTTCTCTCCGAGGCCTGGATTTCTTTTCACTGGGAGAATACATCTCGATGAAAACCTGTTCCATTTTACTGAAGTGTCAGAATAGCTTTGGACTGTTCTTTTATAGCTGGTTGATTGCTCTGCATGAAAACATCTGCAGCCAACATAATAAATAAAAGTACAACTCTATTGTGACAAACTCTATTGTTTTCCAACTTTATTAAAAAGGGCAAATTTTACAAGCAGTAAATAGAAAATATACATAGCAAAGTTCAAACAAGTGATACTGCTCAGTATGTTTCCTTATTAGTCTTCTCACAGTTGTAAGGTATGTTGTGGAGTATCTCAGGGCCTTGGTGGACGCATGCCAGGGGGAGGGGGGCCTGGAAATAAGGAAAGAGAGTTGAAGAGGTCAAAGGAAGCTAAGGTAATAAGTTCATAAGTTCATAAGGTTGGAAAGGACCTATAAGATCATCTAGTCCAACCATCCTCCTATCACTATCTCTACCCAACTACTAAATTAAGTCCTTTAGCACCTCATCTAAACGCCTCTTGAACAGCGCTAGGGATGGTGCCTCAACCACCTCCCTAGGCAGGCCATTCCAGTGCCTGACCACTCTTTCAGAAAAGAAATGCTTTCTGGTAATAAACCAGAAAGACCTTTTCCACATGCCCAAGGTGGCCTTAGGCCCCTTTTTTGATACTGACACATTACTGGCACCTAGCATAGCTAGGGAGGCACTTAAGTGTTTATCACTCTTCAAATGTGTTGTATTTTTTTTTTACATTCTATCTTCTATAGAAGTAGAATAACCTCCACTCACCTCTCATTCCTGGGGGTGGTGGTCTCATGCCTGGTGGTGGCATTCCCATAGGAGCACCTCGGCCAGGTGGCATTCCCATTGGTGGACCCATAGGTGGTCTCATGCCTGGAGGAGGTCCCATCATTCCTTAAACCAGAGAAAAAACATTCATAAATTCAATGCTAAATGCCCTAACAGTATATCAGAATGTTATCCTCAAAACCAGCTCTTCATTGCCCATCTGGACCCATAATAGAGGCTCTGTGCTGTTCCAGTCTACAGTAAATCCTACCTGGAGGAGGGGCTCCTCTGCTCATGGGTGGAGGAGGACCCCCACGCCCTGGTGTGTACTGAGTTGGGGCTCCTGCTATGCTAGCAGTGGCTGCAGCAGCAGCAGCTGCAACCGTTCCACGACCCTGAGGTGTCATCACCTGCAAACAACATCAACATGTTCACAGAAAACTGGATCTGGTTTATATGAGTAACTTTACCATAAGCAAAACTTACATTCTTGATTCCTTCCAAAAACTATCCCAGTCTCCCCCCTTTACGTTTAAATAATGCTACAATCATGTAATACAACTCCCTGAATACCACTTGAATTCAGGGAAACTCTTCTTTCAGCACGAGATCCAGAGTACCTAGGTGGGGTTAGTATCAAAATAATAATTAAAAATAAAACCAATAAAAAGCCCAAAGCTCAAGCATCCTTGAAACAGAAGATTAGTTTTTTTCACTGTACCAATTTTTCGCATTACAATTGCACCTCAATATTATACTGGAGAAGTTCTTTTTAATGGCCCATAGTATCTCACCTGTTGGGATGGTCCTCCCACTCCTCTGACAGGGCCAGCTAACCCTGCTGGAGCCTGGGGCATGGGGGCACCAGCTGGTACTCCCCTTCCAGCTGCTCTCCCAACTCCAGGTCCTCCAGCAGCTCCAGCGAGAGGCACGCGGGCAATTCCAGTCTGAGAACAGACAAACATACACAAAAAAACTTATCAAAGCAGAAGTCCTCAGGTTTTAGGAATCCCCACAGCCCTCTTCTGTCCAATGAACATCTGAGGCAATGGACAGATTAATTTCCTGCAGGGAAATTTGCTGCACTTAGAATCACAAAAGCATCTGGAAGTCTAGAACATGGCATAATAGCCATCTCTTGCAAGAACACATCCACCAAACATTCCTCCTGTTTCTCCTCAGTTCTGCACTCATTCTCCTTACATCTTTTGGAGGTGGCCCTTCAACTGTCATGGACACCAAGTTTTCTCCTCGCAGCAACACAAGACCAAGGACTCGTTTTTCTTCCCGCTCTGGCTGTTTTGAATTCTTAGGTCTAATGAGAAAAGAAAACATGACAAGGTAGTGAAAGAAAAATCACGTTGTTCTTTGACCGTGCGACTGAATAGAGAAACACAGAATCATTTGAGTTGGAAGGGACCTGTACAGGTCACCTACTCCAATCCCTGCAGTGAGCAGGGACACCCACTGCTCCATCAGTGCTCAGAGCCCCCCCAGCCTGACCCTGAGTGTCTGCAGGGACGGAGCACACACCTCATCTCTGGGCAGCCTGTGTCACTGTCTCACTGCCCTTACTGCAAAAACTTCCTTCTATACATCCAATCCAAATCTCCCATCTGTTAGTTTGAAACCAGTCCCCTCATCCTACAACAGAGGCCCTACTGAAGAACTCAAGTCCCCTTTTCTTACAGCATCATAAGATACTGAAGAGTCTGTGTTCCCTTCTTTCTTACAGCACCTTAAGATACTGTGAAGGATACAGTCTGACTGTTCCAAAGCCTCAAATCTGCTCTGAAAACAAATAAACGTGTAACACCACCGGTGCTAAGCACACCGAGAAGCCCAAACACAAGATGTACACCATCTCCGTGCCCTTTCCCCCCTCCATCACTCTTAACGGCGGCACCATCTGAGGGTACGATGCGGTTATTACAGAGCTGAAACGAACTCTTTGGAAGAGGCGACTGAGAACCGAGCGCTGCCCCTTGAGCCGCGGGGACCCGACGCGCCGGGCCGCTGCTGGCCCGCCCGGGGTTCGGTTCGGTGCCGCCACTCACTTGATCTTGCGGAACTCGTCGCAGTCGCAGAGGATGAGGTTCATGTGCTTGTCGAAGGCCTTGAACGTGCCGATGAAGACGCGGCCGTCCTGCAGGATGCACCGCATGCGGTAGTCGATGTGCTGCAGCATCTTGCTGCTCTTTCCCACCGTCTGCAAGAGATCGCCGTTTCACCGCGCATCGCCCGGCGCGACCAGGCCCGGCCCCATCCCGCCCCACCCGCGCTGCTCACCATGGTTGCGGCTCTCTGCGTCCCGCACCGCCGCCGCTCGCTGCACCGCCGCCTCCCGCTCCACCGGAAGCACCCTTACGCCTCCCCGCCACTTCCGCCCGCCCGCACGAGGACCTCCGCTGCGGGTCCCGCCCCTTCCGCCTCGGGATGGACGCGTTTCCGCCGCCGGCGGGGGCGGTGCGGGCGGCGCTGCCCTGCTGAGGAGGTGCGGGCGCTGGCGGGAGCGCGGGCGTTGGTGCGAGCGCTTTGTGCGGGCCCCGCCGGTAACCGCCGCACGGAGGGCTCTGCCGGTCCTCGCGGGCCGGGCGGCACCGAGGGGGCGGAGGGGCTCTGGGGCCGGCGAGCCTCCGTTCGAGCCCGGGGGGGGGCCCGGCAGCGCCGGCCGTGGGGCCGCCCCGCACCTGTGGGGCTCTGTGGGGCGGGGCCGCCCGGGCCGCGGTCTCTATGGCAGCGCGGAGGGACGGCCGGCGGCGGCTGTGGGCGGCGGCGCGGGGACTGCAGTGTGGAGCGGACCGTGATGGGGTCCGGGTGAGCGGGGCCGGGAGCTGCTCGGGGGCCGCTGGCGTCGCTTCCTCTCGCTCCGCGGCCCTTCCCCTCTCGGAGGCTCCGCCGCGGGGCTGGGGCCGAGCCGCCGTCCGGAGGGTACCGGAGCCGAGCGGAGCTGAACGTAAACAGACGGCGGTTCGCCAGAACAAATCTTTCTCCCCTTAGGTCGGGGTCTGGCCCGCCCTGGGGTGTTGCTGACTGGCGTTACAGCCTGTTTCAGCTCTCTTGATTGATGAAAAATAATAAAGCGTTCTCTCTTTTTGCCTGTTACCGCGTTTCTGTGTTTGCTAGGGAGCCCGCGCAGCCGTGCTGAACGTCGAGCCTGGTGCCGCAGCCTGCTCTGCTTTGCACAGCCGTAAGAGGCCCCCGGGGCTTAGAGCCCCAGAGGCAGCGATCTGAGTGCCTGGTTCGTTGGTTTCTGCAGCGAATTGAGTTTCTCTTTGCTCGGTGTGGCTGTACGTGGCCCTCGGGTCGGACTGCTGTCTGCTGCTGCGTTAGGGAAGCGGCCTGCTCTGCACGCTCAGCCACTTGGTCACTCTGCTAGTGGCACTTGCCCTCGTTTGGCCTGGCCTATCCGTCCCACCTTCTGGGGGCTCGCTGGGAATTGGCTCTGATGTTTTCAGAAGCTGTGCAGCCGTGCACTGGTTAACTGGGGGGTGCTACCAGGCGGCTTTTCTTTTTTGTTGAATGTTCTTTCATCCTCCTCATTTTTATTCTGCGTGCAGCACAATTTGTTCTATCTGTGATGAAAAGAAGATTGAGTTTGTGAATAGGGAAATTCTGTTTAAAATACTCCTGTTGTTTTAGCTTGCAGCTTCTCAGAAGTCTTTTGAATAGTGCGTTACAAGTGGCTCTGCTGATTTCTCCTTGCTTTGCAGCCCTGCATTGCTGATTCATTTGAAGGACCTCGCTCTGCAGAAACAGTGTATTTGCTTCTGATGGATTTCAGCTTGGCTGCTCTCTCCCTGCATTGAGCCTCAAGAATTGCTTATGCGTGATTTCTGAAAAAAAAATAAAATAAAATATGCTGTGTGAGGTCAGGAAGTGACCGATCACAATAAATATGTGAAATTGTAGCGACTGCTTCTCCACAACAGCTTCTAAACAGTTCCTTTATCAGATACATCACAGTGCACTGCAAAATCTCTCTTCTGACATTTAGCATCTGTCATCGCTCGTGCCTGCAGACACACAGTAAAATCTTTTCAAAGAACTTGTCAGTCTCTTAAGAGGAGATGGTCTGACGTGAAGTACAGTTTGTATGCTTAGTCCAGTCTTTATTCTCCTCTCTGGAAAGCTGCTGCTGAGGGACTGATCTGTGCAGGCCCTTCAAGGTGCTGTTTTGTCCCAGACTGACAGAAAAGCTTTCTGCCTTCTTGAATTTTCCAAGTTGTTTGGTTATTTGTTCCGTGGTGCTGCTGTTGAATGAAGTAGTCTTTAAGCTGTGTTTTATTTGCTACGCCTTTATTTTCTGAGTTTGTAAGCAGCAGAAAACTTTTTGTTGAGTAGTGTTGGAAGGAGTGCACTTGATTGGGTTCTCTTTTCCTTGTGTCATACTGAGGGAGCTGTGGGTGTAATGCACTGTCCATGGGAGTGAGCCTCTGCAGTGCTTTGTCTGATGAAACATGAGTTTATTAGTGTGAAGAATTTTCCCAGGACATCAATGTCATTATTATATTCTTCACAAAGGAGGAGCCAGATTTTGTTAAGAGCTGTGAAGATTTCTCCCTGCTGTAACCTGGGCAGTTCTGCTTTGCTATATAAAACACTCTTTCTCATGTTCTGGAACAGCCTTTGTTAAAGCTTAAACTCCCGATGTGGATGCCTTCAGTAGCAACTCACAGTAAAAGCTGAAGTGTAAGTAGAAGACTGTATGGCAAGAGGCTGAAGGGAGAGGTGGTAATTAGATCCTAATTAATTGTGGATGTATTAGTAAAGCCTTGAAGGTCCTGTTAATAGTCGTTGAGCCTCACCTCTTCTCTGTGTATCTGTAGAGCTTTGAATGCTGGATGATTTACGTGATTTCTAGTCATGAGCTAGTTCATCTGTGGAAAAAGTAATTATCTGTTCTGTACTTGCAAGCTAATCTGAGTACTGGAGCTGCTGTGTGCTTGTGCCATACAATTGTGATTTTTCAGGCTCTCGGGTTTATCACAAGCTTTAGTTGCAGAATGCAGAGTGGGGATTTGCAAACTGCCTGTCTGCTGCTATAGTTGGTAGATAGGAATCTATAGGTCTAGCACATTTGGAGCTGTCATGCAATGGGCACTTTGTATGGAGAATCTGAATGGTGCTGTGCTACTGCTTCTGTAATAGTAATTGTCATATTGGACTTAGGGGATGAGTTGATGAGTTATGCCTGTTCTGGGCTATTGCTACAAAAGTCATGAAAGTTTGAATGATTCTGTGTGTGTGTGTGGTTAAGGAAAAGGAAGCAAGGAAGATTAGCTCCTAGTTTTATTAGCCTCATCTTTATGAGACAAAATGATCCAATAAGTGCAGAATTTTTATGACGGGTGCTACATAATTCATCAGTTCAGCAGGCTTTCTTGGTTTTGCCTTGTCGTTTTGTTACAGCCTGCTTGGATGTTAGAGAAGGTCGTAGTTTTAGGATCTTCTGATGTGCTGTGTGGCATGCTTGGGAGACCTTTTCTGCCCTTGTAGTACCTGCAGGTACCGGGCTTCGTCTTGTGAAGGGACTGAGGATAAGTAGGCGTAGCATAGGTTTGCTGTGATATCCCAACAGTCCTGGGTTCCCTTAATTCTTAGACTGGTTTGGACAAGATCTGCTTCAGAATAAGGGTAAAAGAAAGGAGCCTGATTTACTGGTTCCAATGAGATTGAAAATAGCATCAGCAGCTGTATATGTGTTTAGGGATAGAAACCTTTTGAAAACATTTGTGCTGCCTGTTAACATGTCTCTCTTAGCATGTATATTTCTCTCCCTTGGAGTGGGAGACCAGTGGAATGATAATGAGCATTTGTGAAGAAGCAGGAAGATGTTACCACATGGGATGTTTGGAGACAGTGTTTGCAGAGGACAGCATACACTCAGTGCTTTCTGTTTGTAAGTAAGCCTAGCTAGCTCTGTGGGCTGCATGGGCTTCTTTGAAATACTAATCTAATGCAGCTCTTGGCTAATACAAATCTAATTAAGCTGTCTTCCTTTGTGTGACCTCACCCTGTTCAAGTTGGAGGTTTTTTTTTTACCTGGTGTGCATTCTCTGAAGGACAGACTTGTTAATGGAGAGGTCATTTATTGATTCAGAGTGAATCTTGAAAAGGGAGATAGCTTGATTGTCTTCCCTCCAGGATTAAGAAGTCAAGTACCAAGTGTTGTACTAAATTGCCTATTAGAGTCAACTAGTTACATAAACAATGCAAGTCATTATATAAATGTTTTTTTTCTCTTGTCCTCAATGCGTGTTCAGCCTGATTGGTGCCCTGAGTTTGTTGCTTCTCCATGGGTGGCTCTTTAGGGATTTTAGTCTAAACTAATCCTGTGCTGCTTATCACTTTGAGAAACTGGCAAAGCTGAACCTGACTTGAGTGGGTTGTGGTTGGTTTGACTTGAATCCTGCTTTTCTGCATGACATGTGCTTGGTCTCAGTCATTTTTGGGGTTTGGAGATGTAAGCTGTGATCTTCTCAGAAGGTTGGCCCAGAAGTCACAGCTCTGTTTTCTAGGCTTGGAGGCAGAGAAAGGAAAGCTGCAGTTTGTGTGTTGTCTTAAAACTCGAGTCAGGAAGTTGACTAAACCAAAGTGAAAAGATACTCACAGGTTTGTGTGTGTGCAGAAGCAATGGGCATGTCTGAGACTGGGTGTCCATGGGGTTGTACCAGTCCTTGCTAGGGAAAGAAGAGACATGTAAGCTTTGTTTCTTGAGGTTATCTGTGATTCTCTAGGCCAACATCTCATACAGGCCAGGCATGCACATCTTTTGTGGTAGACTCAGCAGATTTCATAACGTACTGTGTCCAAGGGCAATCCAGTCATGTAGACCAGCTTCTTATGCCAAGTACCTCTGCAGCTGCTTGGTTTTGCTGATCTATAGAAAGGTCTCTCATCTGTGCTTCTCTGTAGTAGTCATTCTCCTTGCATCAGGAAAACTTCTAAGGTGGCTGGTTTCCCTTCAGGTCTTAGCCTGTCTTAGCATCTCTTTCCCAGTTGGTCAAAGAAGTTGAGCAAGTACATTAATCGTGAAACACTGTCCCTGCTCTGCATCATCTCACCTTTGTTCTGGGAAAGTTGAATTGTGTTGCCTCAGCAGGAGGTGGCACATGAGCTGGGGAATTGTAATTTATATGTTTATATCCTTCTGGGTTTTCTGGAAATTGAGTATAAAGAAGAGTCCTTAAGGACAGGACTTTTGTGGTCTGTCAGATCTTACATCTGGAAGCATGAAGCTGTTGTATCTGAGAACTGTTGGTGGGAGGGTGTCTCTCTCCAACGTGACTTTTTCCCCATGTATCTATGGGAGAGAGTAGTGCAAGTCTTTCTGTGTGGGAGAGGATTAGAAAGGAACTGAACAAGTACATTTCTTTACAGCCTCTTACTACCAGATGAAGCACAAACCACCGTGTCTGACAGCTGTGTGGGACCAAACCCTGAACGCAAGCTTATGCTCTAAGGTAGATAAAGGAGTGAAAGGTAGACTTCCAGAGCAGATGTTGAGTTGCCTTTTCTTCTGTAATGGTTATTCATATTTTGAAATCAGGGTGTTAAAGGAAGGGAAAGAGATAAAGCTAACTGCTGCTACTCTGCGTAGGAGTATCTTGAGTGGATTGAGATATCTGAAATGTGATAAGAGCATCTGTAATCACCAGCCCATGGGAGGGAGGCTGTCTGGTCAGCATGCCCCTGCTCTCCCATTCTGGCAGTAGCTGAGTCTAGGAAACTCTTTTCTTTGTTTGTTTGGTTTTTTTTACTAGTCCTGAAAACTGACCTTACAGTGTAGAGCGGATGTTAAATGAGAGAGTTAGTCTGCTTTTTGTATGAGTACCCTAACAAGCTCTCAGAAGTATACCTTAGGGATTAATTTTAGGTGTAACACTTCATAATGTGTTGTTTTAGTATGGTGCCTTGCTCCATGGTATACTGGATGCTTTGTCTATATTGAGCATGCCCAGCAGGCTATAAGGCTGCTCTTCTGTAGCCTTTTGAAGCTTGATGTCAAATTAAATGTAATAAATCATTTCCAGAGATCTGCTCACTGTCTTTTCTCCTAACAGGTGTGGGAGTTGCATGCTGTTGTAAACACACCTGTAGGAGTCTGGAGCAATGCCACCACCTTCAGACATTGTGAAAGTAGCTGTAGAGTGGCCAGGTGCCAATGCTCAGCTGCTGGAAATAGATCAGGTGAGATCTTGTAACTAAATGGAGTAGAAGGGTATTTCTTCTATGCACTGTTACTTTCATGCTGGAATGTGGAAAACACAGAAATGTTTATTTCTGTTTGAGAGTAATGTGCCTACTGAGAACTCTCTCTCTCTGTTTTAGAAAAGGCCTCTTGCATCCATCATCAAGGAGGTTTGTGATGGGTAAGTCTAGTTTCTGTTGTGCAGAAAGTCTGTCCCCCTGACTGTTGCTGAGCTACTGTGGAAGATCTTCTGGTTGTCAGTGCATGGTTAGCACCATTCATGTCACCTGCTGCAGTTTTAGCCACAGAATGAACCTGTGTTTATGTCAGGGATGAAAAGAAGCTCTAGAAAAATAGAGGCTTTGCATCTTTATTTTGCTTCTGAGGATATGTCAGTGGAAGCCACTCAGCACCTCTGAGGACTGGCAGTCTTCTTGCTGTTCTGGAACTGCAAGTGTCTTTAGAAATTCCATAGATCTTGTCTTAGAATAGGCAGAAATTCCTCATGCCAAGGAAAAGGTCTTTCACCTTTGGGAGATTTAGTTACCCGTGCTAAGGTTTTGCTTGAAAGTTCTTCTCCACCCACCTGTGATCAAGCTGCTGTTCCTAAATGAGAGGAGGAAGCTCACATGTTCTTCCTCTTCCAGGTGGTCACTGCCAAACCCTGAATACTACACGTTACGGTATGCCGATGGTCCTCAACTGTACATCACAGAGCAGGTCAGTCTGAGAGTCAGAAACATGCTGATGTCCCAGGCAAGAATGGAGGATGCCCTGAACTACTGTCATGGAGCAGTACTGTCACTAATCCTTGAGAGACAGCATCTCTGCTATCAAAAATATTCATTGGTGTCATTCAAGTAAAAAACCTTGCACTTCTCCATTTGCATGGTGCAAGGACTCGATTCGAAAACCTAGCAGGATTATACAGTATAGGAACCCCTTTACTTTTGCATGCACATGTGCACTGTAGATTCAGATGCATCCCTTTTCAGACACTTCTCTGTAGTTTCTGTTTCTTTTGTCTTTCAGACTCGCTGTGACATCAAGAATGGAACGATCCTGCAGCTGGCAGTCTCCCCAGTAAATACTTCCTTGCGTCCCTGTCATGGCATGTAGTTGAGAATGTGTAGAACAGGAAGAAGTTACTTGGGCAAGAGATGCTTGAGAAGATATAGCTGATCTATCTTTGGGAAATCTAAAAGAATGTCATGTGGATACATAAAATGGGCTTATGCTTTAGTAGTGTCAGTCCAGATTTGTATATCCACTTTCACTCACCTCACCAAGCATAAAAGCATGTTCTTTTACGTGTTAGGGTAAATGGCTTTTACTCACCTGTCTGTCACCAAAAGCAGCCTTTTCTTAGTCCATCTTAGACTTGGTGATGCTGCTACTTATTCTGTCAAATGCTTGCCTCTCTCTAGCTTTTTACTGTCCATGGATATCTCAGAGAATGTTGCTGATGCTGTCAGGACTCAGTCTCCAGTCTGTAATGGCATTGTCCCTCCTTTTCCCCAGTCCAGGGCAGCTCGCCAGCTGATGGAGAGGATCCAGTCACACAGTATGGAAGTCCGACTGGATGCCATGAAGGAACTGGCTAAGCTTTCAGCAGATGTGACCTTTGCCACAGAGTTCATCAACATGGAAGGAATTACAGTGCTGACACGGCTTGTGGAGAGTGGGACCAAGCTTCTGTCCCAGTAAGTTTCCTGTATTCTATAACTCTGGAACAAGGGTATTGAGTTAATAAAACATCCTCAATTAGAGGCTAATTTTGCTTGTTGAAGGGTGTTAAGCAGCTAACCTTATAGCAAATGCTTGTATACTAATTGAGGCAAAATCTTACTAGTATGTTGTATTAAGTGACATTTTTCTGCTTAGTCTGTTCAAGCTATGTTCTTCCTTGCTACCAACAAATGTCATTGCATTCCTTATCATATATATATATATATATATTTTTAGTTACAGTGAGATGTTGGCTTTCACCTTGACTGCCTTCTTGGAGCTCATGGACCATGGTATCGTGTCCTGGGACATGGTCTCAATAACCTTCATTAAACAGGCAAGTTTGGGTAAAGAGGATGAGTGAATACTACTTGTGCTTTAACGCAGCTTCCAGGACTTACACAAAGACTCATAGAAGCTGAATACAAACTGATACCACAGTGTGATACTATGGTTTCATCTCAGCTTTCTGAGTCATATCTCCTTTTACCTTGTCTTGTTCACCACAAGGTTTGCTTGATGGGCGTCTGTTGTTGACCTGATGGTTTATCTGGTTTTAGATTGCAGGATATGTCAGTCAGCCTATGGTAGATGTCTCCATCCTGCAACGATCCCTAGCTATTCTAGAAAGTATGGTGCTGAACAGTCAGACTCTGTATCAGAAGATAGCAGAAGAGATCACTGTGGGGCAGCTCATTTCTCATCTGCAAGTGTGAGTACCCACCAAACAATGGTGTGATCTAAATAAATGTTATGAATCTCTGTTAATTTGAAAATATATACATTTATCTTTAAAACACACACAGATGCTATCTTTAAAGTACTTCTGATATGATGTCTTACTTGAAAGTGAGGCTCTCTAATGTTTAAATTTAGTGTAATTCAGTGAAAACAAGAAAAAGATTGGGTTGAGCCAAACTGGAAGGTTGGAAGGCAGTGCCATACATCTGAGTAATCCTTCCTCATTAGTTCCCTTAGCAGAGATGAAAGTGTTCAGTGGCTTCCAATGACATGGAGAGGAATAGGACTTCTCCAGTAGGGTTTTGAGCTGAACCCATATAACAGGCTGTGTTATAGCTAGGCTTCAGAGTGATACCTTTCTCTGCTGAAACCAACTGTCATACTAAGCTCAGAGGTCTGCTAGGCTGCAGCCCACACCACCTTCATTATAATGGAGCTAACTAGAAGTTAGGGAACATTTCCACAACTGAGTGGTCAGACAGTGGAATAGGCTTCCTAGTGAGGTGGTTGGTACCTTGTGCCTGCCAGTGTTCAAGAGGCATTGGGATAATTCCCTCAAAATAGTATACTTTAACTTTTTATTAACCCTGAACTGATCAGGTAGTTGGACTTTGATGGTGTTTGCAGGTCCTTCCCAATTTACTTGTTCTGTTTTATTTTACTGGTAATTTGTCAGATTTTTTAGCTCTGCAGGAAAGATTGGATGACATTAAAGTAGTTTACCTGAATCCTGCTTGTACACTGAAATGCAAAAGAGCTGCAGTAAATGTTCTTACACACAGGCAAAGAGTCTGTTCTCTTCTTATGATCTTCCCATTATTGTTTCTGCAGCTCAAACCAAGAGATTCAGACATATGCCATTGCCTTGATCAACGCCCTCTTCCTGAAGGCACCTGAGGACAAGAGACAGGTTTGTAGTTGCTTACTAGCATTAAACTCAAATCATGCTTACTAAATTACTTCATATTTACTGGTTTACTGTTGTGCCTTATAAATTGCTTTGTCTGACTAAGGCAGACCTCAGACCTTGGCAAGAACTTAATGTCATTCAGAAACAGCTGCTTATAGAGAAAAAATGCTCTTATATAATAATTTGTTCTGGGGACACATCTGTGTTTAGAAGATTCTCAGAAATAAATTTGAAAGGCCTTGAGAGACAGAAAATGATAATCTGTATGGCATGACATTTTTTTAAGAAACTGAACTCTGTATGGGAGAGAGTGGAAGGCAGGGGGAGGTTCTGGGTAGTGTCCTTTATGTTGGATATGCTTACTTAACACAAACACACACAAAAAAGGCAACAACAACAACAACAAAAAATACATTTCTTAAGTCATATGGGAATATTTCTGATGGCAAATGAGAGAAATGAAGCACCTGCTGTGAGGAATCCTGTGACATCTCAGCTCCATGCAAAATGTGTGTATGTCTGTACTGTGTAGCTTTGCTGTGTTAAGCCTTTCTTCTCCAGTGCCCTGTTTGTGTTTTTATTTTTCTGGACTCAGAGCTAAATCTTGTCTGCTTCTCTTTGTGCCTTTTTTTGCTTTCTGCCATCAGGACAAGCTGCTTAACCCGCTAGACCTGCCCATCACTGTAAGTAACTCAAGGCTGGGGGCTGGTCATGCGGAACCGTAGGCATGATAGCTCTTCTCCAGTTATGCCTCCTCATATCTTAGAGACAATGCATACAAGATTCAGATAGTGTATGATCCTAGGGAAAAAGATGGGGGCACTCCTGCAAATGTATTCAGATTCTGAGGGGGAGAAAAGATTCAGTTAGCATGAGAAAACTGCATGACTTAGTGTGTGCACAAGACATTAATGATCATAAAAGGCTTGCTTTGAAAACTGATACTATACTATAAAACTAATCAGGTGAAACAAATTTTAAACTGGACACAGTTCTGTAGAAATGTGGGTCTCCTTAAACCTAAATAATTCATTTTTCTTGCTGAAGATGTGGTCCTTTCAGAAGGCAAACTATGACCTCAGTAAATGTTGCATAATAATCCCAAATTAATTAATATGCATAACATTTGAAAATGAGGAGGAACATATTCCTCTGTAGGTAAATTAACTTGGATACTAAACTTCATGGCAAACAGAATCCCAAGAGATGCATTACTTTCTTTTCCTCCCTTGAACACAATACACAAGGCCATGAGGGGCTATGAAGATGATTAAGGGACTGGAGCATATTTCATGTAGAGGCTGGGAGACCTGGTGCTGCTCAGCCTGAAGGAGACTCAGGTGAATCTTCTCAATACATATATAAATATCTGATGGAAGGGAATAAAGAAGATGGAGTCCAACTCTTCTCAGTAGTGCAGGACAAGCAACAATGTGCAGTTTAAAAACCAGGAAATTCTATCTGAACACAAGTGGGAAAAAAACTTAACTGTGAAGGGTGGTCAAACACTATAACAGGTTACGCTGAGATTGTGTAGCCCATGGAGATACCAAAAACCTGAGTGGTCACTGTTCTGAGCAGCTTCATCTAGCTGACACTGCTTAAACCAGATGGATTGGACTAGATGACCTCAAGAGGTCCCTTCCAACCTGAATAGCTTTGTGATGCCACAACCCCATCAGGTGGTGAAGTGGGTATTATTGGACTCTGTGCTACACACAGATCCTTTGGCAGTGGTTAGGCTGTGTGCATGCTCATGCTTCTTACTATACTGTTCAGAATCATTTGATTGTCTTTGTCCTTCCCACTGTTTCTGTGCTTTAGTCACCTCGTACTTTCTCCCCTGTGCAAACTAATTCCTTTTGAGTAAGAATTCTTTGCGTTGCATTCATGAACAAATTTTTAACAGCAGGCCTTATTCTAGTAGCATAACACCTCTTATGAGTCATAGTTAAAAATAATGACTCAGAGGGCAGTCTGAAACCACTTCCTACTTCATTTAGTTGCTTCTTAAGATACCCTTCACAAAAGCATTGGCTTATTTTGGTTGTAATGTGAGCGCTGCTCGACTTGGAGCCACTACAGCTTGGCTATCAGTCAGCATAGCAATCTTGTTTTAAGAGGCTTCTGCTTGGAGCAGAAGTGATAATAGGGACTCAGAATGAGGCTACTACGTGTATTTTGCTACACTTCTACAACCTGTCAAAAGCAGGATTGATATGAGAGGTTGTAACAGTCTTTGAGTTGCTCAGAATGTACTATTGATTGAGTGCATTTGACTAGAACTGCACATCTGCTTCCAGTTCTCTATATGAGTTGCATAGGGCAATGCACAGATGTGAGACTGGCAATCCTTTTGGACCAGATCATGCATAGCCCAACGGATTTTTCTCACTCAAATATGTTGCTTGTACCAGCAAGCTTCTGACAGTATTCCACTGTGACATTAGCACTTGTGTTGCTCTCCTAGCAGGTGACATGAGATTACCTGTATTTCGAAAAGTGAATCTTCACAATTCACAAGGAGAGAGCAGGTTAGGTTTTTGCAGATGCATGTGCGTGTTTTGGACCCAGAACTGAAGGTTTGTAGCAAGCAGGTACTTGAATCTGTTTGTCATCATGACTTGATGGTTGGGAAGCTCTCCTCATCTGGAGAAGGAAGCCAGACAGTAAAGGTAGTAATAGAAAACTTCTCCTGAAGCATGAAATTTGTTTGCCTTCTATTTTTGTAAATTGGAGTGGTTCTGCAAATTGTCCTTCTAAACTTCTTTAGGAACTGAAACAGAAAGCAATGTACAATTTAGAGGGCAAGTTTTGAGATGAATGCGAACTGAACACTGTGTCCTCTGGCCCTTGTTATCTTGGGTATGAATTTAGGTACAGAAAACTGCAGAATACTTATTGAAGGAGCCTTTTGTATATCACAGGTTCCCTGGGCAATCCACAGTATGCTCTCTGCAGCCACATCTCCTGATACCCAACTATCATTAGATGTTCAGTGTTAAGCTAAATTTTCTTCTATTCTTGGTCTACCTTAGTGCCTACCTCCACATTAATGATGTTTTGTATGGGAGCCATCCATGAATTGTGCCATGGTAAAGATGACCATTGCATCCCAACTTAACTGCTTGCTTTGTGGTGAGACCCCATGCTAAATTGACAGTCTGTGGTGAGAGCACTCTGCCATTTGTCAGTGCTGTCTCTGATTCATAGGCTTCATTCTTTTTCTCCTTTCTGCATGATGTGGACTTCTCGCTTATGTTTCACTCATTTTTATTTCATCTCTGAATCTCCAACAGGAAATGGCTAATTCCTTTGCCCAGAAGCACCTGAGGTCTATAATCCTGAATGTGAGTATGTCTGAAATGACTGAGCGCTTTCTAATGTTTCCTTAATGGAGGTCTCGCTTGTGCACAGTTTAAAGTCTGCTGCCCTCACGGCACTTCAGGAAAGTGGAATTGGATCCACTTGTTCAAAAGGGAGTTATCAGCCTGCTTCTTCCTGCTGTTAGAGAGCATTATCGTTATGCTTCTGATGGAATATGGAGGTTAAACAGTTGAACCTTCATATGCAGAGATGTAGATGCAACCTGGCATATTGCCTGCAGCTAATACCTCGCTGTCCGTTTGTATTATTTTCATAATGTCCCTTTTCTTTATTTTGCAGCATGTGATCAGAGGAAACCGTCCAATTAAAACAGAAATGGCTCATCAGCTATATGTGCTGCAGGTCCTGACATTTAATCTCCTGGAAGAGAGAATGATGACCAAGATGGATCCCAATGATCAGGTCACTATTAGAGCTGAGTAAGAACTGGTAGATGGTAGAAGGGGCCTTAATCCTGAGATGCTTTGCTCTACAGAATTTGCAGTAGATTGTATATAAAGTTTTGAAACTACTGCTCACATTGTGGTCTTTGAGCTTCTGGTGTGCTCATGGCTAACCTGCTGTATGCTGTGGGGCTTTTACAGATGCAAATGACTGCTGGAAGATGTATTTTCCTGACCAGTGTGATGCTACCTGTCAAACTGATTCTGTGGAGGGCATGTCCTTTTGGGTGATGCTTTTCTTTGCAGTGTGCATGGAAGCTGGGCAGTTATTAAGGATTTTGTTACTTAATTATTACATTGCAGTCTTAAACAAGAAATACCTTAGCATTATCTGAATACCTAAAAATCACCTGTGAATGAACTTAGAGCAGTTAAAGGAAAACACATGAAATGAACACATTGTATTATCCAGTATACTGAAAGTTGCCATTTTGAAGTGGGTTGCCTTGTTTTATGTAATGTTGATGACCTTTGGCACCTCCTTGTGTTCACTGCATGAGCTCTGGAGAGAGGTGGGTCTGTGGGTTATGGAAAAACACTGCCCTGCGGATTGCTCCCGTGTTACCATTTCCTTCCCTTCTGTCCCTCAGGCACAGAGAGACATCATATTTGAGTTGAGAAGAATTGCATTTGATGCAGAGTCTGACAGCAACACCATCCCTGGCAGTGGAACAGAAAAACGCAAAGCCATGTATACCAAGGACTACAAGATGCTGGGATTCACTGTATGCACCTAGAGAGTTGGTGGGGGGGAGGAAGAGAAACAGCTGTTTGCTTCACCATGTTTCTATATCTGACTTCTAGAAACTCAGCTAAACTCAGACTCCCAGGGCAGATTATTATTAACTTACTGTTAGGACAAGTGCAAGGGCTTGTTAGGCATATCCTCTGAAGATATTTACTTACTCTTGAAGAACTCAGACTCAGCCTCTCTTCTAGAAAGTTTAGACAGCATTGTCAGCAGGTGTCCTAGATTACCTGCTGGGTAGATGTGAGAGAGTATTTGATGGGCAGGCTATTGTAAAATTAATTCAGGAAAGATTCTAACAACGTTTCTTTGGGCTAATGTATTTGGTTTCTTTCTACACACTCTTTTCTTCAGAATCACATCAATCCAGCTATGGATTTTACTCAGACTCCTCCAGGGATGCTGGCATTGGATAACATGCTGTACTTGGCCAAATTTCATCAGGACACCTATATCAGGGTAAGTGAAGCTGCTGTTCTTTGCAGGTAGCAGCACCTCAGCAGCACTTCTGGCTATATCTTCTCTTCTCTTCCTTTAGATTGTTCTGGAGAACAGCAGTCGAGAAGATAAGCACGAGTGTCCCTTTGGACGCAGTGCCATTGAGCTTACCAGGATGCTTTGTGAGATCCTACAGGTTGGGGAACTTCGTAAGTAATGTTACCCTGCAGCCTCTTGAGCAACTGGGCTGGTGTTTCCAGGGTTAACATATGGATCGGTGAAGATTCGTGAGCATTTGTACTTGGGTCTCTTTTCTGCCTTCTAAGGATCGGGGTAGCTTGGAATTGCATTGACAGTTTCCCCATAATACCAGCATTGAATTTAAAAAAGAAAATTTGTTATATGGGTTCTGATTCTTCTTAAAAACTGAAGTAGAAGACTCCAGCTTCCTGAAGCCTCATTAGGATGCTATATGAAAACCATTCTAGAAACCACCATAAACTTAAAAGTCAAGTAGCTGTGACAGTCTCAAAAAAACACTCCAAGGCAATTAGCAACTATAAGAAATTCTGTCAGAGGAAAACGGGAAACAACTGCAAGCAGTCATCTGGGGAGACTGCTCCAAAAAGGGTTCATCCATTGCAGAGGCTTGCATGATGAAGTGTGGGGGTAGTTGCCATTCCCAACAGACCCCCTATGGGGAGACAAAGCACTGAACTGTCTTTATCTCTGAGTGAGTACTATTGTACACCGCTGCCTTTCTGTCACTGTAGTGGATTTTAGTTACTCCTGTTAGCTCTTTTTCTTTATATTCATGTGATTGTGGTTTCTGTTTATTCCTGAAGCTAACGAAGGCCGGAATGACTATCACCCCATGTTTTTCACTCATGACCGTGCATTTGAGGAGTTGTTTGCCATTTGCATCCAGCTGTTGAACAAGACCTGGAAAGAAATGAGGGCAACAGCAGAAGATTTTAATAAGGTCTGTCAGAGTGAGGAGTTCTTGGAGAATTGTTTGCAGAACAGTGTGTTCACTCAGCTTTGGTTGCGTGATAAGTAGACTGGGATAAAGAGAAGTGGGTGGAGAGTACGTCAGGGCATTGATGTGGGCTGTAAAGGAGGACAGTCCAATCTTTTATTTGGTATGACCTGAGATGATTCTTTGTTCTGGATCTTCAAAGCCACTAGTACTGACACTCCTGGCCATGGCTTTGTTTTCTGATGCCACCGAGCTCAGCCCTTTTCTGCCGTTAAACAGCAGAAATGTCACTTGCTTCTTACCTTGCCTACTTCAGGTTATGCAGGTTGTGAGGGAACAGATCACACGGGCTCTCCCCTCCAAACCCAACTCTTTGGACCAGTTCAAGAGCAAACTGCGCAGCCTGAGCTATTCTGAGATTCTGCGACTACGCCAGTCTGAGAGAATGAGCCAGGATGACTTCCAGTCACCACCTATTGTGTAAGTGCCTAACAAGAACTATTGCCTGTGCTTGTTGTTGTCACTGGTTCCTACTTACTCTTCCGTATTTGGATTGCCAGGGAGCTGAGAGAGAAAATCCAGCCTGAGATCTTGGAGCTGATAAAGCAGCAGCGCCTGAACAGGCTCTGTGAGGGAAGCAGCTTTCGAAAAATTGGAAATCGCAGAAGACAAGGTGAGGTGCCAGTGCATACTGCATCTCTTCCCTTGAAGGACTGAGGGCAAAAAATACCTAATGGATTAACTTGTCAGCAACATGTTGCCGGAATGGGAAGCTGGCTACCTGGCCCATCAGTACCAACCTGTAGTTCGGGGGGGAAGAGATGTGCGTTTCTAAGAACGCAGCCTCATAAGCAGCAAGTAATGCTGAAGGATTGGAGGAAGAGAGGGATGGGTTGGTGGTTGTGAGACCTTAGGTGAATGATCCTGCTCAGCCTGCTCTACTTTTTCTGAGTTACAGAAAGATTTTGGTATTGTCGCCTGGCTCTGAATCACAAAGTGCTACACTATGGAGATCTGGAAGATAATGCCCAGGGGGAAGTGACCTTTGAATCACTGCAGGAAAAAAGTAAGTCCCAATTAGCACTGTGTGAACACAATGAGTGTTCTGTGTGCTGCCATCCCGAGGCTGTAATGAGTCCCATCCCAGAGAAAAGAGGGATGGCTGTGGCTGAAGCTCCTAACAGCAGTGAGATGTTTTTTGACCCTGGCACAAGTCCTTTCAGCAGTGTCTATTAACTAGCTATCCTCCCTTACAGTCCACATTTTTTCTCTGTTAGTTCCAGTTGCAGATATCAAAGCCATTGTCACGGGGAAGGATTGTCCACACATGAAGGAGAAAAGTGCACTGAAACAGAATAAGGTAACTGCTCCATTTTTGGTCTATAAATAATACCTAAAGCTATGGAGATATGAAGGCCAGAAGCAAACAAGAAGAGCAGTCGGACTTTGAGAATGGCAACTTTTCATTGCCTTGTTTCAAAAAAACCTCCAAAAACTCTCTGGACCTTAATCCACATGATTACAGTGTGCTGTGAGCTGAGGCTGCTTGTGCTGTAGGCCACAAATACTGTCAGAGAGAAGTGCACTGAGATGCAGAAGGCAGCTGCTCTGGTGTTAGCAGGATGAAAGCGATGTGATGTTTTATTCCATCAATGAGTGAGGTTCTTTTCTGTTCAGGAAGTGTTAGAATTGGCCTTCTCAATACTATATGATCCTGATGAGACCTTGAACTTCATCGCACCTAATAAATATGAGGTAAGAAGCACAGTGATTAACTATAAAATCATAAAGTTTCTTGGGTTGAAAGGGACCCGTAAGGATCATCCAATCCAACTGCTGGCTCTGCACAGGAAAAAGCAGAATTCAAACCCTTTTCCTGAACTGTGGTGGGTGTGGGGCCATGACCACTCCCCTGTGAAGGGATAGAATATAAAACAAGTCTGCTTCAGGAGACTAAGCATGATCAGCCAAGGTTCACTGAAAAGGCCTTCACTGTTTCGTCCTATTTATTCAGTCACTTCCTTCTTTGCTGTTAGCTTTTTCTGCTTTTAAGCCCCAGTAGAAACTTGTCCCTCCCCCTGGAGCCTCGGGCCCATGCTTTTCCCCCTCTGGGTTGCTGACTTATGTTGGGAACCTCTGTGCACCCTGCTTCGTTGTTTTTCTGTTGGGCTTTGCTGCCGTTTGCCACGCAGGTTCCTGTGTTACCTATTTTGGAGCTGTGTAGGGGAATGGTTGATGTCTGGAGCTGTCGGTTGTCCTTCTTCTCCACAGTACTGTATCTGGATCGACGGGCTTAACGCTCTCTTGGGGAAGGACATGTCCAGCGAGCTGACGCGGAGCGACCTGGACACGCTGCTGAGCATGGAGATGAAGCTGCGGCTGCTGGACTTGGAGAACATCCAGATCCCCGAGGCGCCGCCGCCCATCCCCAAGGAACCGAGCAGCTACGACTTCGTGTACCACTACGGCTGACCGTGGCTGCGGCCCGGCCGAGTTGGGCCGCCCTGGCGGGGCTCCCCGCTCCCCGCCGTCCCGGGCCGGGGCCGCCGTGCCGCTTTTGTACGAGTTCCAATAATAACCAATAGCACGGCACTGGCTCCCGGGCCTCCTTCCTTCCGCCCGCCTCAGGCCCCGCCCTCCGCCGCGTCGTCAGCGCCGCCTCCGCCGCGCGGTTCCTCGCGGCGCTCCGCGGGGCCCTGTGAGGGCGCATGGGGACGGGCGCGGCGGCGCTGGGCCGGGCGGCGCTGGTGGCGGCGCTGGTGCTGCTGTACTACGGCTTCTCCATCGGCATCACCTTCTACAACAAGTGGCTGATGAAGGTGCGGGGCGGCGGGCGGCGGGGATGCGGGCGGGCGGGCGGCGGCGGTGACGGCGGCTGTCGGTCCCGCAGAGCTTCCCGTTCCCGCTGCTCGCCACGCTGCTGCACCTCCTGCTCATCTTCGCGCTGTCGGCGCTGTGCCGCGCCGCGCTGCGCTGCCGCTCCGGCCGGCCGCCGCCGACGCTGTCCTGGGCCGAGTGGCTCCGCCGGGCCGCGCCCGCAGGTACGGGCGGGGACACGGGGTGTTGGGCGGCGGGGGCTGCCCGCGGCTTTGGCCGGGGCCACGGAGATATTGAGGCTCCGCTTTCTCAGGCTGAACCGTCCCGGCCCTCCTCGTGGGAGAGGTGCGCTCCGCTGATGTGTTTGGTGGGCCTGCGGGGTGCTCTTGCTGCCGTGTTGCCCGCGTACCCGGGCCCAGCACCCGGCACCGGTGCTGAGTAGAGTGGAGGGGTCCCCTCTCCTGACCTGCTGGTGACACGTGGCCCGGCAGAGCCAGGGATAGCTTCCTTAGCAGCAAGGAGGGCATGCTGCTGGCCCGTGTGCAGCGAGGTGTCCGCTGGCTCTCCTAGGTCCTCTTCTGGGAAGCCACCCTCTGCCTGGGCAGTTCCTTCCCAGGTGTGGTTATCTGCCCTCAACCTTCATGAGGTTTTTGTGAGCAAAGCTCTCCGACCTGCCAGGATCTGTCTGGGTGTCAGCCCCTCCCCCTGGGTTCATGTCATCCATGGATGTACTGAGAGTGTATTTTAGCCCACCATCCTAATCATAGAATCATAGGGGTTGGAAAGGGACCTCAAGAGATCATCGAGTCCAACCCCCCTGCCAAAGCAGGTTCCCTACACCAGGTAAAATCCTTAATGAAGATACTGAGCAGAGTTGGACACAGTATTGACGCCTGGGATAACCCCCAACTATGCTTTGTACCACTTATGGCTCCCCTCTGGGTCATGCTGTTCAGTCCAGTTTTGATACGTCTGACTGTTCATCCAGCCCATACTTCAAGAACTTTGCCATGAGTGTTTTCTGGGAGATGGAAGTCTGGGAAGGCAGTATCCACTGCTCCCCTCTCATCCATCAGGATGGTGATTTCATTATAGAAGCTTATCATATTGGTCAAGCAGGATTTCCCCTTGCTGAATCCCTGCTGACTACTGCCAGTGGTTGTCTTCTTCACATGCTTGGAAATGATTTCCACGGATAGCTGTTCTGTGACCTTCCCGGGGAATCCCTCTGGGTGGTTGTTGTGGCCCTCTGGTAAATGAGATGCTTCTCCCAGTTTCCTCCTGAGCTCTGTGTTTCTGTTGTATTAGCAGGTTTCTCTGGCTCTAACTTGGTCTTTAGCTCCAACTTGAATCACAGGGAACAGGATGGAAACAAAGCTGAGCGTATCCAGGCTGTGTCAGTACTGAAAAGTTAGCAAGAAGAGAACCATTTTTTTTCTGGCTCTGCTCTATATTTGTGATCGGTTAGCAGGGATTTCTTTTGTGTGGTGAAGACAGTTAACTTCAGGACGTTTTCATTGATTCTTCAGCTTTGTCAACTTCTTTGGACATTGGGCTGAGTAACTGGAGCTTCCTGTATGTCACTGTGTCCCTGTGAGTACAAATCTCATCTTTCCTGGGAGTCCTCTGGTGGGGCTTGGGAAGTTCTGCATCAGGGTTAGGATCTGGAGGGCACGTGGCCTGGTGGGTTTGGTGTGCAGGGGCTGTGTTGGGATGGCTGGCAGCTGCATAATACTGTCTCCTTCCCGCACTAGTGCTTTGCTGGAAGGACTGTGTTGACGTGTCCTGATAACGTATTTTGGTCCATACAGCTACACGATGACCAAATCCTCTGCCATTCTCTTCATCCTTCTGTTTTCACTGCTCTTCAAGCTGGAGGAAATGGTAAGGGACGAAGTGCAACACTTTAAGGTGGCTGAAACTCAGGCATGGGGAGACAGGCCGTACATGTGTGAGAAAAGCAGAGGAGGAATGCAGTTGTGTGGATGACTGAAAGAGTTAACTGTTCAGCTCCAGGAGTCTTTGTGTAGTGATTCTGTGTTCCCTCTCACCCAGAGGGTGGCATTGGTGCTGGTGGTTGTGCTCATCGCTGGGGGGCTCTTCATGTTCACCTACAAGTCCACGCAGTTCAACACGCAGGGGTTCATGCTGGTGCTCTGCGCCTCTTTCCTTGGGGGCGTTCGTTGGACTCTCACTCAGATACTTATGCAGAAGGCTGAACTGGGTATGTAAAGAGCAGGAACTGGGGGGTGGTTCTGGGAAAGGGTGGGGGATAAGGAGACTGCAGCTTACTGCAAAAATGCAACCTCTTGTGTAAGGGATAGTGAAACGTGGGATGGGGATCATCTGTTGGTGGGTAATAAAGGTAGTTTGGTCTCTGCAGCAGCATCAGTGTGGGCATTACAAAGGTTTCCATCACATAGTACTTAGAGCTCAGGGAACTTATTACTCTCTGGCTTTGTTGTTTCTGATTTGTTATTGATTTTCTTCTTGCAGGGCTCCAGAACCCCATTGATATCATGTTTCACCTGCAGCCACTCATGTTCCTGGTGCTCTTCCCTCTGTTTGCAGTGTTTGAGGGTGCGTGAGTTAATTAGGGAGAGCAGGGGTAGCTTAATAGAGTGGTTGGGAGATTGCTTAGCTGCTTTTTGTTCAAGGTGATTCATGTAGAGAAGTGAACACCTGTGACCTTTACAAAGCAGTCCTGGAGTTACAAGGACCAAGATGTAACTTAAGCAGAATATCACAGAGCACGTAAGAATAATAACTTGCCATGCTTGTGGAAGTAAGGGGAATAAAGAACTGGCTCTGTGACCTCCTGATACTGGAATGTGAGCAGCTCAACCACATCTCGTTGTGGGAGATCCTGGGGGTTGGGAAGGGTACTCTGCTACTCACTGTCTTGTTCCTAGGCCTGCCTTTGTCCATATCAGAGAAGCTCTTCCGTTTCCATGAAGCAGGAGTGCTGTTCTGTATGGTAGGAAAGCTGTTGTTGGGTGGAATTCTTGCCTTTGGTCTAGGCTTTTCTGAGTTCCTCTTGGTTTCCAGAACATCTAGCCTCACCCTTTCTATTGCTGGAATTTTTAAGGTAAGGCATGGTTCCTGTGCTAATACTAAAGGGCAATTACTGAGTCACCCCTAATGGGCCTAATGTGGTGGGAATTTCCTTACAGCCTCAAAAGTTGTCTCCTATGATTTGTATTCTCCTGACACAGGAGCTTGATGCTTTGACTTGCTGTTTCTGCAGTGAGGGCTGTTGGTCCCTGCTGCTCTAACCAACAAAGGGCAGAGGCATTAAATGCTATTAAGGGCTAAAGTTTGTTGGGATCTGGAAGAAACTAGAACACATGGGCCTCGTGAGCAGTGGGTGGTGTGGGAGGGAGGAGTGTTAGGAAGAATGCTTCCTACCATCGGATCTGGATAAGGATAAACCACTGGTTAGAAGTAACTCAGTAGCCTGGTTTGACACATTCCCTCCTTCCTTGAGGAGCCCAGTGTGTGTACTTCAGAGCTGGTTGGTAACATGTGAATCTCAGCTATGTAGGAATCCTATAACTTCCAGATTAGATGAGTGGTTCAGTCAGGGGATGTAAAATCCCTGATCCAAGTTTGACAGGTCATTCTGATTCTGGAATCTGTTTTTACAGCTTTTTATACCTGGAAGAACACGCTGGTTTAAATCAGCAGCCTGACATCTTGATTTAGGCTTGAGCTTGAGCTGCAAAACATCTTATGTGCATCTTGTCAGGTCCTGCGCTGCCACTTGTCATGTTTTTTCTTTCCACAGGAAATCTGTGTTTTATTCCTCGCCACACACCTGCTGGGAGACCGCCTCAGTCTCTTGAACTGGCTTGGCTTTGCTGTCTGTCTGTCAGGAATCTCCCTTCATGTCATTCTCAAAGCTGTAAATTCCAAAGGTGATTTTGTTTTAAGTACCTTTGTGTTTCTCTGTAGGCATTCACCAGGAGCTGCTTCTGATTCCAGCTGCTTGCCAATGACAGGTTTGGTGGGTGCTCCACTGAGCTGGCTTGTTAGTAAATGAGCTGTCTGCACACAGGTGAGAAAACACTGAATCTACACAAAGAGACATGCTCTGAGCCTGACCTGGAGCTGCTGCTGCACCACACTGAGCATGGGGAAGAGGAAGAAGATGTTGAGACCCTACAGCAACACTGAATGAATGTGAGGCACAAAGTCCCCTGCTTTGTACTTACCAGGTCTGCCTGACAACTGCCTAGGAAGAAGGTCCAAGATTCTCTGTCTTTGACTTCACAAAAGAGAATGAGGGTCCAGTGGGAATCCTGCTGCTCTGCTGCAGTGTGGATCCATAGATGCTGCACAGCAACCAAGCAATACCCTTTTGCTGGAGAGTGAGCAAACTTGGAAGATGAATCCCAGATCAGTGGAAGTAAAATGGTGAGACTGGGAAATGCTGTAGAACGCTTTCTAGGGAATCCTGAAGGCTGTATATTGCAATTGTAGACCATGAGCTGTGGATCAAGTATGGACATGTCTGGACTGCAGGCTGAGTGCTTCCAGGATGGTTTTAGTGGTGTTTAGGCTTTAGCTGCCAAGAGGAAGGTAGGTGCATCTTCCTGTGCTTGTTTCGTGGTTCTGACGAATGGGAGGTCCTGTCTTTGTGGAGCAGATAATTGCATGTAATTCCCAAGACTTGTCCCAGTGAGAAAGAGCCTTTGTGCCTGATGACCTCCATGTGTGTATGTGAGGAGGGAAGTACCTGTCTGGTATTTGGGACCAATTGAATGCAGCCAAACTATGTGGCACAGAGAAAGAACAAGGGTGCAGGAGTACTGCTGGCCCTGCAGCCAAGGGGGGAGAGAGTGCAGGACATCTAGCTTGAGTAGTAGGCTTGTCAGAAAGTATGTGGGTATTTTTTATGTTTGGTGGCTTGGTTTTTAATTTCAATAAACTAGTTTTCTGATTCCGTATTGTCTGCACATTATAATGCTGTGCTTCAGCAAGCAGAGAACTTCCTTTCTTTCTTTTGAACTTGTAGACCTGCAGTGACCATGCTGCTGCATGCCCAGTTGATTTGGATAAATACTACTTGCCCATTAACAGGTTGCTTGACCTCTAGGATTAGGGGGACCTTCCTGCAGCCTGTCCTATTTGCCAGCCAAGGAGGACTTGTCTGCCTGGATGTGCCAACAAGACCCCATATCCTAAGAGCTCTTCATATTTTGTTTTGCTGTAGGAACCTTAACTCTGCCCCATTGGTTTGAGCTGAAACTTTGACCAGGAAAGTGGAATAGTGCAGGGTTTAAGATGTACCTACTTCTTTTCTCCTGAGCCTGAAGTGGGGTTGGGCAGCAGCTCTTTATTTTCTTTTTTCTTTGCCTGGCAGAATTCTCACCTCTTTGGAAGTTCTGTTTGTTGTACAAGCTTTTAGGGTTTTTGAGGTGGGAATGACTTTGAGAGCACTTCTCAAAGGTTTAGCAATGGAGGCTTTCTCTCAGGAGGTGTTGTACATTTAAGTGGGTTTCTCATGTTCTGTTTGAGAAACTGAAGCATCTTGACTGGTTGGACTGGTTGTCCCTCTGTTGATTTTGCTCCGTAGCTTTGACACAGGAGGCCTTTCTTGGTGGCTTTAATCAAGAGCATGTTCTGCAAAAAAAACTCAGTAACAAAAAAAACCCCAAAGCTGATTCTCAGGAAAACTTTTGTCTATGGTGATCATTTTTCATTGTGTTGTAAGGGAGACTGGTGTCTTGCTTTAGAGCAGACAGCAGGTGGAGCAGCTACCTCATGTAAAGCTCCTGAAGCAGTGCTGGTGGCCAGGCAGCGTCCCAGGGGATCCTGTGTGCCAAGTGGGACGTGTCCTGGAGTGAGAATGGTTTGCTCTGTCCCTGGCTGGATTTTCCAGTAGTTAGGGCTCATGATGCCTGCAGTGGGGTTCGCCCTGTTTGCCTGCTGTGAGTTGTAAGCAGCATCTTTTGTGAAGTGCTGAAGACTGTTTTTTACTTATTGGGGGGCAATGGTGCATTCTGCACCTGGGCTGCTAGCAGTGCTGCAACTGCTCTTTGTGTTTTAATTTTCACTCTCCTAGTACTGAAATTTGGGTTTCTCCCTGCTGCATAGCTCTTGGGATGGGATTTCAGGTCCCTGAAAATCCAAGGTAAGGGTGACTTTGCTCGCAGAGATTTGCATCCCATATGGTGCTGGAAGATAAAATGGTTCTAGGGAGCCATAGGGCTCTGTAGTTTGTTTCTTCCAGAGTTGTTTCTCTGTGACGTCTTGGTGTCCAATAGTTTGTGTTTCTGACCTAGATACAACTTCTTGGTGACAAATATACCACCACCATTTACTCCAGTTAAATGTACCACCAATAGCTTTTGTGACAGAGGTACTCAAGGTCTCTCATTGTCACTGAAGCTGTTGCAGAGTTGTTTTGATGCAGTGAGAGGAGTGAGGTGGTCGTGCAGACCCTTCTCTCACAGCCCTGAGTCAGGAGCTGCTTGAGAGGATGGGAGGTCGTCATCTTCCGTGTGCTGTTTGGTTTGCCTCTCTTTCCCAGTGGAAGAGTGTGAAGGTTGGACATGCTGGAACACACGAGCACTGCAGTGCTGAGGAGGTCTGTGTGTGTTTGCAGCAGCATGGGAACACCAGCACCTTAGGTGGGAAGAACACATACACGTGTTCCTGCTGGGGAGGTCTGTGTGGCCCTGCACACACACTGACACGCAGCCAGGCACAGGAAATAGAGAGCTGTGATTGAATACTGATGATGTTTGAACTAATTAATGAATGGAAGCAAAGCTGAATGAGTCCCAGAGGTGCTGTGCTCCTTCCACAGACTGTTCTTGCCTCAAAGGCCGGGTGTTTACGTGGATGCTGATTTTTGCCCCCTGCCTTCCCCTGGGAGGACTCTTTATTTGAGCAACAGCTGCTTGCCTTCCTGCTGTAATTTCAACACAGCAAACACCCTGAGGGCAAGGAGAAATTGTCCCTGCAAACCCCTGTGCACTCTCCAGTTCTGTGCCCAGAAAACAAGGTGTCATCAGCAAGCTTACTGTCAGGGCTTGTGTGCATTTGTGATTTCTGCCATGGCAGGATCTTGCCCCTGCTTCAGCACTGAGCCTCTCCCTTTCATCACTGTGATGTGGAAGTTTTGATGTTCACAGCCTTAAGTCTCTGCACTCCAAGGGTGGTGAAGAGCCTTTGCTCCTAGTCTGTACCCTGTGCATGGAAATGACATCTTTTCACGTGGTCATGCTTACCTGAGAGATTCTGTCTGAGGAGTCATAGGTTGGGAATTGCCTTTGGGACACGATTGTTCATCTTGCTTTGCACTGGAAAAGCAGTGTAGCCAAGACAGGGCTGTGTCTGGGAGTTAAGAAAGTGGTGGTGGATTTTGCTTCCCTCTCCCACATGGTGGTCTTTCTGGCAGAAGCAAGGATGTCTGAGTGCCCAGCTGGAGCTGTGCTGCCCGCCTGGCCTCAGGGCAGCACCCAGTACCTGCCCTGCTCTGGACCTTGCCAGGAGCACAGCCACTGCTGGCTTGTGGCAGCTTGCCCAGTGAAAAGCAGCAGAATTGACCGTGCAATTGTTAATGAAAATCACGAGCAGGAAGATGTAGCCAAGGCCTGTAATTGCACTAATTGGAGGCATCCTCATGAATGTGTCATGAGCCATTCTCCTGATCTCAGCCTAGTAGTTCTTCTCATGTCATGTTCAGCATCTCCTGCGTGAGGCAGAGCCACCTGCCTGGTGGACATAATCAATGTGGAAGTTGGTGTAGAGCTGCTCCTTTGTTTTCAGATGTTGGAAGTTTGGATAATGGATAATCTCTTCTCTTGACCTACCACCTGCTGTGTAGCTAGCAGTTAGGATGCCAGTGCACACTGCTCATTCATCTTTAAGGTCTTGTGTACTGAGATGCCCCAGTGCTATTCATAGGAGGAGCTGAAGAGCCAAGGGTGATCCTGGAGGCACTTGGACAGAGCCCTATGCTGCCCTGATAGGAATTGTAGGCTGCTGTTGTGGCACAGAGAGCACAGGGACATTTCCTGAGACAGTGTGATTTTTGAAAACAGCGTGGTTTTGGAGGGCTTGACTTGCAAAATTGTTAAGATAGTGCTGGTGACAGTGGAGTCAGGCCTGAAAGAGGAGGGCTTGGCAAGACCACACGGTGTCCTGCTGTCACTGCCCTGGCATGGCTGACAGTTGTCCAGATTCTGAGGCAGCTGCAGGTTGGCCTTGCTATAAGCTCTGCAGGCAGGGTCTACTCCCAGCTCTCAAGAGCATCAGATCCTGAACCTTTTCTTGTCCTCTGTATATTCTATGGAGAGGGATGCTCCTTCTGCCCAACACTCTCCTCCAAAGTTGTATCCTATGAGATTGAATCCCACAAACCCACTGTAGGTTTTGCCCTAGAACAGGTCTTCGGCTTCCTTGACACAAGTGTACTGCTAATGTTCTCTCCAGTTTCTATCCCTGCATTTGTCCTTGACCTGCCAGTGCCCTCTCAGCATCTGATCACCTACCTGTACAGCGTGCAGGATTCCCCTTGAAGCTCTGATTCTTCTGTACATCTGTATTCTCTGATGCTCAGCAGCCTCACCCTTCCTGTTAACACTCTTATCAGAGCCCGCAGCTGCACTCCCCTGCTGTTGGCACAGGGAGTGGAGGCAGTTCTGCACTGCAGCCTGATGGGCTTCGGTGTGGGTGGTAGGAACAGTGCAGTGAGAAAGTAGCATGTGTGGGAGAGGGCCTGGAGGAATGTTCTTATACCTGTCCTTGCACCAGCCTCAGAGGGAAAGAAGTGCTGCTCCCATCAGGGGCGACCCTGTCCATCCCAGAGCCATCCCCTGTAGTAGTGCTGTCCGTTGTGGGTTTGGGCAGAGGTGGGCACTGACGTTCCTGGGTCCATCCTTCTGAGGTGGCAGGGGAGAACAGTGGCTCAGAGAGCTCTCTGCAGGTGGCAGGGATGCCTCCTTGCTCAGTGCTGTCTGTACCTTGTGCCCTCAGCTTCGTAGATTTTAAAGCCTGAGGTGACTGTTCAGTTATCCAGGGGCCCTGTTTAACTCCAAGTGAAAAATGCCATTATCTTCTTTAGCCTGTAATGAACTCAGCATCTCTCGGCTGATGTATTTTCCATGACAGGATGGAGGATGCTAGGAGGCAGAGCAGATGGCACTTCCCTGGTAGCGTGGCCCAGTGCCGTGTTTCGTATTTGCACTTGCTTGACTACAAGCTCCAGCCTCTTTTCTTCACAAAGTTAAAGAGCTCTTTCACACAAGTATTTTCTCCCTGTGAAGTGCTTACAATCAAATCACCTCTCAGGCTCCCTTTTTGGTGAGATAACAGACTGAACTCGTTCATTCTCTCTCTGGCAAGTGTTTTCTCCAGCCTCCAAATCACATTTGTCATTCTTCTGTACATCCTACATTATTTTTTTTTTTCAAAATCCCTTTAGAAATGTGTGCACCAGAACGGCGCCGTCCCACTCACCACAACCATCCACATCTCTGAGTTTGCTGCCACTGCTTTTCCCACTGGGAATGCGTGCAGGGGACAGAAAGTGCTCTGCACAGAGCAAAAAGGGCTCTGTAGCCCCATGAATGACTGATTTCCCCTCTACCTGATATGACCCCAGGTGGGTCAGTCTCATTGGCACTGTTGTTCTCCCAAGGGGCTGTCCCACTGGGTTGGTAGGTCCTGGAGGACAGGAGCACAAAGAGCAGTGAGTTTTTGCTGGGAATCACGTGTCCTGTTGTTCCCATCATCAGTATGTGACCCTTGGATTAGCCACCTTCTTCTGCCACATCATCCGTGGAAAAGCAAACAAAGGGAGGTTGTAAACAGAGAGGAGGAGGAGGAGAAGGCAGCTGACCAGCAAAGGGCACAGAAAACAAGGGATGAGGATGGTGAGGGATGGATGAGGATGGCGAGGGATGCAGTTGGGTATGCAGCTAGAGGGCATTTGTGCAAGAACTCATTCTGTCTGGCACTGAAAGGGTTTTGGTGGGGCACAGAACTGTCCTACAAGACCCCACTAGCATAAGGCATTCCTGCTATCCTATTTGCTCTTACACTTCTTAGCCTTGCAGGACTGGATGATTGCTTTATCAGAGCTGCTTGCATTAACAGGCAGTAATGGGCACCTGTGCTAAAGAGCCTGCTTTAGATTACTGCTGAATGCAGATCAAACTCTCCACAGCTGGGAGATTACGTGGGGGAGGAGTGGTAATGCTTATGTTTACTCTGTCTTTCCACCAGGTGTTCCTCTTCCCCCAGGGCTGAAGCATTTTTGGTGTTTGTTTCTTGTGTCTTAAATCTGCAGTGGCACCAACCAGGGCTGCATGGGAAGCATAGCTGTGTGCTTCTCAGGAGCATAG
Organism: Cyrtonyx montezumae; assembly: GCF_038088225.1. Taxonomy (NCBI): domain Eukaryota; kingdom Metazoa; phylum Chordata; class Aves; order Galliformes; family Odontophoridae; genus Cyrtonyx; species Cyrtonyx montezumae. Next base: position 11,055,571 of record NW_027072100.1, on the reverse strand, counting down.
AGAACAGGCACAGCTCATGCAGTGCTCATCTCTATCCTTTGTCACGTGGATGTTTCTTACAGAAGCTTCTGCTAAAAATCTTATATTGAATGATGAAGGTGTGAGAGGGATTTGGCCCTTGTGGTTGTGTTGTTCCCTTAGCCCCACACATCACCAGTGATGAGGGCTCTCCCCCTAACTGTGCTCCTGCTGCATCAGCACTCCCTGTGCAGGGGACCCAGCCCCCTTCAGTTGCCATTCGTCATTTCTGATCCAATAAATAACAGTACAGTGTGGGACTGATTTAGATTGTGAGTAGGAGCCCTAGTGTCAGGAGGGGAGAAGTGGAGAGCGTCTGCAGAGGGGAGAGCACTGGGTTGTGTGATGGAAGCACAGGGGGTTGGCTCTGAGCACCTCGGGGTAACCTCAGGAATGCAGCAGCCTGGTGGCTCCCAGGTGGAGTCCTGCCCCATGGGGGAAGCAAGGCCCATGGTTCAGTCTGGGAGCCCTGCCTTGAGCAGTAGCAAATTCCTGACCTAAGCTATTCTGTTCACCTTTTGCTCTGTCTCTGCAAGCTGCAGTCCTCTGGCAGATGCCCATGAGAGGCACCCAGTGTGTACTTCAGGGGTCTGCAGCAGCTGTCCCACTGCCATGTACCTCCAGAGCTCACGTAAGTGGCCAGAGTAGGTGCAGAAGGAGTTAAATAGTGCCAGGAAAATTGGTATTTAATCCAGCACTGTCCCTTCTAGCAAACCTAGATGGGAAAATGCCTCCCTGTTGGAAACAGTACCTCTCAGAAATGGAAATGCAGGATGGCTGGGGATTAGGGTGCCTATCGCTGGAAATGGGTTTCTTATCGCCTCTCTGTGCTGAATTGGTGGGACAGCCTCTGAAAATTGAATTGCCTTCCCTGTTTCTGTCTCTGCCATTGCATCCCTCCTGTGCCGTAGCTTTGTGCCTGCCTTTCTGCCTCTGGTCTCCCTTGTCCTCGTGCTCAGGGTCTGCCTGCAAGGCATTTGTGCCTGTGGAGGGGGATGGTGCTGCAGTGCTCTCAGGGCTGGCTGTGTCAGGAGGGCTTCATCCGTGGGGTTCCCAAGGCCAGGAGGATGCAGAGCCTCTTTCCAGGCTTCCCTCCAACCCTGCAAGGACAGCAGAGGCAGAGCCTGATGCAGGGCAGCACACAAGGAGGAGTGGGATGATCAGAAGACATCAGGCACAACTGGAAAGGAGAACTGCTGATGAGCTGGGCGAGAAACCAGTCTGAGTGTGGAGTGGGAAAGAGGATGACTTCTCGTGAGACAAGAAGCAGCCTTGATCCCAGAACTTTGCTGTCCACGCAGAGGTGTGGCACCCCACATCTCGGGCTGTGCCTGCAGTGGCCATTCCTCCTTGTTCCCCCTTGCAGCTTGTCTGTGGTGTGAAACACCCATACCACAAGCATCAGTCAGCCTGTACACAGCTCCGTGCTGCTCTCAGGTGAACCTGTGGAGCACGACTGTTCACTGCACCAACCTGCAGCCATGGTGCTGCACCTGGGTTTGCTCGCTGCCCTTGTATCTTTCTGTGCCACCTGTAGAGTTTGCAAAAAAAAAAGAGGTGGAGCAGTCATTACAGGAACCAGCACAGAGCTGTCCCTGTGTCACCTGTGGATGCTGAGTGTCACCCAGCTGGGCTGGCTGTGCCTGGCATGGATGTGCATTTTGTCACATGGGGCTCTCACAGACCCCTGGGTGTGGTCATGTGTTTAACAACTATTAAAACAATTTCTGTTTCGTTTTGGGCTAAAGCTGATAAATCAAGGTGACTTTGGGGAGAGAAATAATTCCTTTCCTCAGATTTGCATAATCCTGGCTGGTGATATGATAATGGTGTTTGTTAAAGACAGGACACAATAAATTAATACTGTTAAGTTGTTGCTGCAAACTACAAAGCAGGTAATTTACTGCGGGTGCAAAGGAGAGTGTGAGTGCTACAGGCATGGCCTGGCCTCTGTCCTCAGCTTCCAACACGTGCACCTCGGTTCAACTGATGTGGTGCTGCAGGACAAGTGAGGAAGAGCTGGTGTGATGCAGAGGTAGAGAGAGGTGCTTGGTAGAGTGCACTGGAGCCTCACTCGTTCCCTGGGCTGCTGCTGCAGCTCCAGAGCCATCCTTGCATGTCATATCCCACTGGAATCCTAATGCACCATTTATCTCTGCAGTTTCACAGCTCTATTAGAAGGAAGATGCTGTGTGGGAGCCAGAGCAGGGTTTCAAGCTAATTGGATTCTGTGTCTCCGTGGTTTCCCATGTAGGCAGGCAACAGGGATTAGTGCAGTGTTTCTGAGGAACAGAGGAGAGTTGAGGATGACCTGCATGGGGATTTCCTTCTGCATAACCCCTGCTGCTAACAAAGGACTATTTTGGACAGGCTGTTGAGGTGGAAGGGCTGGGAGCAGCATGTCCTTAATCTATGGTAGTGTTGCTGCCTGAATTTCGTATTCTTTTCCTAATTCTTTGAGCCAGGTGCTGTTCACTTTCCAGGGAATAAACCAGCTCAACCAACCTCTAAGCACAAGCAAGCTTGGCACTGTTCTTGTCTCTCCTGCTAACCCCTTTGTAGGGGAAACCAGGTGGAAATCAAACTGTTGGTGTCTCCTGAGCACAACTAACCACCTGCCTGAGTTACGTCCCTTTGCCTCCCTGCTCCCCTTCCCAAGCCTAGCTGCTGGCTGGAAGCAGTGCACATCGGATATCCATCCTCCCCAAGTTCCTAGTCTTGTACTAGAGGCTGTCAAGGTGGGAATAAAATTCACCTCATTAACATAGATTTATTCCTGTATAAACACTTCATTGCTTTAATTGCAAACCAGTCATACTGCAGGCAGTGGTGGCAATGCCTCCGTTTACACTGAGTGTTGGAGACAACAGAGTACGTATGGCACGCAGCTGAGTGCATGCAGGTAGGACATGCCATGGTGTCTGCATGCAGAAGTGTGTGCTGTGCAGTGCAGTGCAGTGTCAGCTGGGCTGGGTAAGTGGCCCTTCTTCCTGGCAATAGTGAGGCCCTGGGGCCCCATCCAGCTGAGCACCAGTGCAGGAGGATGCACCCAGGCAACGGTCTGCTGGGCTGACAGCTCTGTAGGTGTGGGGGGGACTGGTTCTTGACAGCCCACTGCTGCATTTCATGCTCTCTGTTCTCCCACATTCTCACCCAAACGTTAATTTTATGGATGCCTTTATAAATCTCGCCGTTTTCTCCTGTTCATGGGCTTCATAGATTTCATCATGCTGAGAGATGGCTCTTCTGGCCTCTGGTACCAAGCTATCATTTTAATACTCTGAGTGTAATAAAAAACATAGGACGGTCTTAACTCACAATTACTCTGCTGCTCCTTGCTGTAACTCCTTCTGCTCCATCTGAAAGCCTGGGGTGCAGAGTACATGCCTCAGCTGCTGGCAGGGCCACAGGCTCAGAGCAACCAGCACCTCCCAGCATGGAGCTGCCCATTTCCCAGATGGTGAGCTGCTTTCCTGCTTGCCCAAAATACGGAGCTGCATTCCTACCTCTCTGTCAGATCAGACCATGTGGATGGTGCCCTGCATTGAAACTGCTGCCTTTCAGAGAGCGCTTTTCCAGGTCTGTTGAGTAAATATGGACCTAAAAAAGTCTTTTTTTTTTTCCTCCTCTGTTCCCTTGCTGTTTTGTGAAGTCGGGACATTTCTCATACAGAAGGCTCCTACAGCAGCCCAGCTGCAGGGGGCGAGCACCCAGCTCCCGGCTGACCTGTCTCTGGAAGAGCAACAGCAGATGGATGTGAAAAGCCTTTAAATTCAGCACATGATCAATGCTAAACCGATCTGCTGGAGCCCTTTATAAGATTGCCCCAGCCTCATGCATCCAATTGTAACAAAAAAATCACTCGGCACGCTGGGGAGATGTGAGAAACGCTGTAGATCCCATTTAGGATGCAAAGAGCCAGAGTAAGTAACTTCACATTGTTTCTCGCAGTAAATAATTTATCCAGCATACATTTTGGTTTATTGCCTCTGCCCTCCTCAGCTCCCTTCTCCCAGTTTCCTCCTTTTGTCCTGAAATTCCCTTGCTGGGTCACTTGTGTCACTGTGGTTCCCTACCACGCACGTGTGTGTGCTTGTGCACGCGCAGTGCCACACATCTGACCCAGTTCAGCTGCTGCTGCTGGCTGCGTATCGGGGCCAGCAGTGCTGGGACAGGGATGCTGCCTTTTCAGCCAGCTTCCCCACCCCGGGCTCTTCCCCAGCCCTGGTTTTTACACGGTGTCAGGATGCGTTAATGAAAACGTTTGGAATGCGTGAGCAATGCTAATAGTATTGCCGTGCTAATTAGGAATGCCATTTGAACGAACTCCCGCTTAACGATACAAATTACCAGCCAGCCAGGCGCGGAGCGAGGACTGCAGCTGCTGCAGGAGAGCAGCGATTGCGGGGTGTGAAGCTCTGGCACGGGGCCTGGCAGCAGAACCCAGGCCCTGGGCTTTTCTGTGCTGTCAGAGCCAGGAGGAGCCCTGCAGCGGGCGTGAGATGGGCCACATCTGGGCCAGGGTGCGTGGTGGGCTCTGTCCTGATGGCACAGCCTTCCTGGGGCAAGCTGCAGGGGTACTGCTGAAGCAGACGGTCCGTGTGTCGATGCATGTTGCTACAGCTGCAAAAAGAAGGGGTTGACGTGAGTCCTTGCCATGGGAAGGAGCTTGTCTGGCCCTGTTAGCAGAGGCAAGGCTTGTACTGCAGCTCCGAAGCCCTTGGCAGCACAGTGGCTCCTGGGGCAACCTGCTTTTGGGAAGCTTGGTGGAAAGGGCTGAGTACAAATTAGCAGGTGTCCCCTGAGCTGAAAATCGTCGTCGTGAAGAGCATTGCCTGCTTACACCTGTCCCCAGCCTGCTCCTGCACGTTGCTCTTGGCTGCTCTGATGGCACAACAGGTTGAGAAGATCCTCCCAGTGAGAACCACTTGGTGCCTGAGAAAATCAGAGCCCTGCAGACACCTTCTGAGGAGTGGTTTCATTGGGGCAGGTGTATCTCTGAGTATCCAACCCCACCTTTAATTCTGTTCACTTCTGGTTGCCGTGAAGGGCAGAAGAGTCGAGCCTGGGGCTGTGGCCTGCTTGCCAGACCCAAACGCACGTTCAGGAGTTGATCTTCAGGCCTTGTGCACCCCTCTCCATTGGCTGTTTTAGTGCTCCTTCCAGCCAGGCAGCAGGTAACCTTTTGGAGAGAAATGATCCCAGCATCAATGTGATATTTTGCGTGCTGTCCCCTTGGGAACTGGTAAGTATTTGTAGGCCAAATCTGAGTTATTCTAATCCTTTGTTTTGTCATGTGCTGGGAAAGTGTCACCATGTGGAGGTCAGGGGCTGCTCTGGGTGTTTTGGACCCAGACCAGAATGCCTGTAATGCCTGTGGGACACTTTACTGGCTGGGTCTTGGGCTGTCAAGGGCTGGAGTGCTTCAGACAGGAGCTGAGTGCTCTGACTGCTGCTGCTCCCTGCACAGAAACCAAGCTGGGAGCCCAAGCCCCAGTGCCTTGGGTACAGCACTGCCAGCAGCTCCAGGTATGGCTGTGCACACCGTGGACACTGTCCCAGGAGTGGCCCTTCCTGTGCAGAGAGCTCACACCTGACATCAGCCTCAGGGTTACCTGTCAGGTCGCAGTAGCAAAGCTTGGTCCAACCAGAGCTGATGCTAACAGGGCGTGGAGCACTGCATACCCTGCAGGGGAGAGCTGTGGCACTCTAGAGCTGCTCTCCAGGCTCTGACTTGGCTTTCTGTCCAAGGAGAGGCCTTGGCTCGACCCCGTCTTCTCCCTGTGGGATCAGGTGTGCAGTGCCCATGGGGCTCTCTGCTGGCACACCCCCTCTGACAGCAGTCAGTGGTCCAGGACTGCACACAGCCGTGTCAGGCTGTGCTGACAGCCCTGGTGTGAAATAAGATGAATGGGCTGAAGTTGGTGAAAATGATTCTAATTTATAATCTGCTGCTTTGTGGAGCTCCCCAATTAATTCTCTGTAGATACATAAGTAGGCCACATGTTTGCTTTGCTTCAAGTGTAATAAACATTGTGCTCTGTCCTCTGCTTTTGGTGCTGGTTCCTGTCAGAGTGTTAGTCCCTGTAGCTAATTTCTCACACCTGTCTCCCAGGCTCTTGGGAGCTGGGCTGAGCACGGGGAGGAAACGCCAGGCTCCAGGAAACTTGTGGCATGGAGAGATAAATTGCTGATCAAAGGGCTAGCACACAGTGCCTCTGAATATTTAGTTGCAGGCGAGGCAGCCAAACCCACTCAGGAAAGAGCTTTGTTCTTGAAGAGCTGTTTGCCTGGCTCTGCTCTGCAGCAGCAAGCAGCTGGGGTGCGATGGGGCGGTGGGATCTGCACACCCCGAGCCACGCAGAAAAATGGGGAAAGGAGGGGATGCTGGGGTGTGACAGCAGTAGGGCACTGATCTTTGCAGCTGACAGGGAAGAGGTGGGAATGGTTCCAGAAGGTAGAGTGGGAAATTCATGGCCCTAAAGCCCAGTGGTGCCCAAGGAAAGGCTTGCACTGCCTCTTACACCTCCCAAAGCTTCAGGCACTGCTGGCCATGGAAGGGCTGGCATTTTTGCCAGGTGGTAGTAGAGCTGCATGACCAGAGCCTTGTTCTTCTAAAGGCCTATGCATTTAAAAATAGGACTGATTTTGCATAGTTTGCTCATCCTATCACCTCCCTTCTTACTTCCAGGGGACAGAGGTTGGTTACTTTCCAGATTTGTTGCTAATGAGTGTGCAGGGAGGGTTGTGTGACAAAAATCCAAGTTCTGGGCCTTAGCTTTGTGACCGACCACAGCCTCCACCTTCTCTGCCTTGTTTTTTGCTTCATTCCTTGATGCCATCATTGTTATCTCTTCACCTACTTGCAAGTCAAGCCCATCTCCCAGGCACTGACTGTGGGCATGGGTTGAAGAGCTCAGATTTTGACTTTGCCATCACATCTATCCTCCATCTATGGCAAGACGATAGATGGCAAGACACCTCAGATTGAGGCAGCAAGTTCTGATGAAGAGACAAGCACAATATTTTGCTGGGTGAATGACCTTCATGTTCGTCATTGATCTTTCTAGGTCTCTGGGCAGCTGGAGGCCTTCCCCAGGGCTTCCTCTCCATTCCACACCCATCAAAAAACCATCATCATTGCTTACTTATGCCAACTTACTCAGATCCCTGACCTTGCTCTGGTGCTCTGTCAGTTCATCAGGTGAGGAAGCACAGATCTGTTTGCTTGTTGTGGTGCCTTTGAGAGGGGTGAATGAACTGGAATTGCTCGAGACTCTGCCACTGGCTGGAGGCAGATCTTTATGGCCCAGGGCACCACAAAAGGAGAGCTGCTGCTTACTCTGTCCCCAGCAGCCAGATCCTGGCAGCTACAGAGTACATTTCCAGGCCTGAGTTGGAGTGTTTCTCCCTCATCAGTCCAGTTTGGTTTGGGAGTGATGGAGCACTCAGAGCAGGAGTGGGCTGAGGCTGCTGGGCAGCCAGGCTGCTGGAGCATGACATTTTAAATGCTTTCCATTACAGCTCTCTGTAGCCTGTGTCTCTCAGGAGCTGCTTTCTGCACAGCAGGGGGGTGGAACTAGGTGATCCTGAAGGTGCCTTCCAACCCAAGCCATTCTGGGATTCTATGGTCTCAGCAAACAGGAGCTTTCAGAGTATGTTGCTGCAAGGGCAGCTCTGGGCTCCTTGAATGTGTCCCTGGGAAGAGCTGCTCTGCACCTTGGCACAAACTAACACCTCTGGAGAGGCTGTGCCAAGGTTCTGGCAGTGGGGAAGGAGAGAGCAGACTCCTATGGAGCAGGACTTTTTTTTTCAGCCTTTCTTAGCCCAGCTCTGCTCCCTCTGTACTTGTCTCCAGCTCTTTCCTTATCACAGCAACATCACAGAGAGAAGACAAGGGATTATGAGGAGTGGGGAGAGGTGTCAGAGCTGAGCATCCAGTCCCTCCAAGCTCAGGACTTTCCTCAGCCCCAGGTTCCCTCATCTTTGTACTACCTGCTCACGCTCAGAGAGCTGCCAGCACACTGCTTGCACCCAGCATCCCCACCCTGGCCTGGCTCTTGTCCTGAATATATTTTTACATTTTATGACTCAGAGGTTTTTAAATTTAATGGGTTCTTTTTTTCTTGCTTGCTTCTTAGCACCTGAACTGGATCCTCTCTGAGCTGCTGCCAGCTTCAAGGGATTACAAGTGAATAATTCAGGTTTGATGCTGTTTGAAGTTTCAGGGAAGGAAGTGGCATGCGTAGCCTGCTCCCCACACCTGTCCCAGGGCCACGCTGCTCCAAAGGCAATCTCAAGAACACCGTGAGGAGCCACACTCTGAACATTTCTCAGCCCTCTGTGGATGTTGCTTCCCCAGCTCCTGGCAGTCTAAGGCTGTTCGTACAGGCTGCAGCTCTGCACGGGGGCAGCTGCCCAGTGCTAGAGGATTGTTGCAAGGCTTGAGAGTGCTGTGGAATGAAGCACAGCATCCTTCCTGAGAGCCCAGGTCCAGGAAGGGTTAAATGCCAGTCTGCTGTGTCCGTTCCAGCTGCAATGAAGCATAGAGAAAGCAATAGACAAGCATGACGTGCTGTAAACAAATTTACAACTGAAGTAAGAGCTGAATGGCCTTCAGAAACTGACAATTCTTCTATGATAAGGATGGTGAGAGCCACATCCACAGGCACTCTTGTTCGGCAGCTTGTTCTCAGGTGGCCTTCAGAGAGGTTGTGTTAAGACAGGAAGAGGGAGGGCTTGCAGAAAACTTCTCTTCAAATTTCAGAAAGGCTCCTAGGGATCTTTGGAGGATGGTGATGATCACAGAGGGAGTATACTTAGTCTCAAGGGGTCCCTGCTGCTAGGAAATGCCTCTGGGAGTCTGTCCTAGATGAGGAAGTGTTTTCCCACCCCACTGCACCACTGCTCATACACCACTCTTCAAACAGGACTCATAGATCGCCTATCACCATTGAAACCAGCGTGGCACTGATGGCAGAACGAGGAGGAATGAGGCAGTGGGAGCTGTGGCTTCATGCTGCTCTGGGAAGATCACTCGGCACGCATTCCTCTGCTGCTGAACTTGAGCAGGAGAGCTGAGCTGGGATAGCTGCTGCCTGTAGGATCCTCAGGCTGCTGGCGTGGCTGGAGGAAGAAGGAGTTTGCAGTGCACTGATGGAGACGTGGAGCATTTAGCTGAGGTGCTCATCTTTGCTAAGTGCAGAGCACATCTCTGCTCAGCTCTCGATCCCCTCGGGGTCAGGAAGCAGAGCTGACTTCCCTCTCTGCATCCCGGGGATGTGTGCTCCCATCAGTGCTCTCCACGGCCTGTGTTTGCACAACGCCAGGTGTTGCTAGATCTTGAGATGAGGGACACAGAAAGATACGCTGGGAAATTATTTTTAACCTCCTGCAATTTACTGTTCAGAAAGATGTCACATTCGTCAGAGTGGGTTCATAGCAGCTTCAGTGGAGGCAATCTTTCCCTCATATATACACTTCTTTTAGAAAGGTGGCTCACAAAATGTAAGTATGATCTTTGATGGCTTCTGAGAGCTCTTGGAAGAACTAACAAGCATATCACAGGGTCCAGCATTCAACCCTTCCCTGCTGGGATGCAGTTGAGAACAGGAACTATCAGGCAGTTTGAGATCCATTTAGCAGCAATTAGTGTAGATGAAAGAAACACTAACGTGAAAGCGTCAGTCTATGTGTCTAGGGTCAGAGGAGGAAAAAAATGTGGAAAAGAAAATGTAAACACGACAAAACGTGGTTATGTATCCCATGAAACAGTGACTCCTTTCAACTTTTTCATGCGAGCAGAAGCCAATCAGTGAGTGACATGATTGAAGACCTGCAGTAAAATCATGGTGCTGACCGAATTGCAATTCTGTATACAGTATGAAGGGAAAAGCAAGCATGCAATGAATGAGAGCCAGAAGTCTAGACAAGAGGACCACCCTTTGGAAAGGAAAAATCACCTCTGGGAAGAGATATGGAGCACCTACAGAAAGTAGGAGTATTTTCCAGGAAAATCCCAAGCTACAGCAACTGTGGCCCTAAAATACACCCTGAAAAATGTGGCTCAGCACGTGCTCTTAAAGGCTGCATCTTCTGAAGGACTCTGCTGGTAAAAGCATAGCATGGACTTCACACTGTGAAGTGCAGTACGAAAGGCAGCAGTGCAGTCAGCTTCAGAGGGGTGTGGGGTTGGAAGGGTGGTACCCCTGGAAAATGGAAAGGAATACACAGCAGCTGAACTTAGTTCTGTGGGCAGAGGGCACAGTGGGCTACGTTTCAGTCTGCTCTAAAAATACCCACACTGCTAGGTCCTACACTTGAAAAGAAGGAGGGAAAGGCACCGTTTCACAGTATGGAAATACTGATGTTCTTGGGATGATTCCCTGGATCCTGGTAACTGAGTGAGCTCGACGTGGTGCACTAGAGGTGTGCCTTTGGGGAGCTTCAGCTTCCTGCAGCTGCACACGCTTATCGTGAAGTGATGCACAGGGAAACAGAAGAACAATTCATGGCACAAGGAAAGCGTATTTCAAAGGGAACTCTCTATGAGGGGCTGTAGGAGCTGGGGGACTCAGCAGGCAAGCACAGACATCTGTTCAAAGGTGGTGGATCTGACAGTGATGGATGGGCAGGGAGAGGACTGGGCATGGGGAAGGGTGGGCAGAGCTGGGTCTCATGCCATGCCTCCAGATGCAGGCACTGGACAGGAGCTCCTCCAGCAGCAGTTCTGGGGGGCTTTGCTGGTCTCTCCCAGCCACGTTATTTTTCAGGGTGATGGTCCCAGCCATTGCAGCCCCAGTGTGCTCCTAAAGTGGTCACATTGCCATGCCTTGCTGGGATGTGAATCCAAAGACCGTCCTAGTACCAAAAATAAACTACTGCTATTTTCCAGCTTACATGCTCTCTACAGCTTTTTGCAGCAAAATTGGGGCTTTCAGTGCGTGTGACGGCACCATAGCTCTCCCGTCTTTATGGGAAGATTACAGTTGCTCTGAGCCCTGTTTCTCCCTGCTCTCAGCTGGTGTAAGGACACAGAAGAGCACGTGTGTGTGCGTGTGCATGCATGCGCATTTACTAGGGAGAGAATCACGAGAGGAAGCTGTGTCATGCTCCTCCTTCCAGTTAGCTTTCCATCTAGCTGGGACCCTTTGTGTAGCCCAGACCTCTGGAGCTGTGCATCCAGCTGTAGGTCTTGGAGTAAACACCGCTTGGAACAGAGCATCTGTGCTGACTGCAGAAGGGCACTGTGTGAGCACATCCCATAGCTGTGGGTCATCCTCTCCCGATCACCTCTGTGCCACTTGCCCACCAGCAGCTCAAAACTCTTGCTGTCGGGCTTTCTTCAAGCCACAGTCTGGGACTGGACCAGCAGGGCAAGTGCTGAGTCACTGCTACAAATGACTGCCCCAACCATTAATTTCTGTAGTCTGAGTGACAGCATTTCATGCTGGGCACAACCAGCGGCAGAGATGAAAGCTTGAAGCCAAATAGACATCGCAAAACCAGCACAAGTGCTATTTATTAAAAAAATGCCTGGATTGCAGAGGAAGCAGAGGGGTGCACCTTGAAAGGAACCTTTAACACCTGTGAGCAAAGAGCAGCAAAGGGCTGCGGAGCCAGGGGAGCTGCCAGAGGCAGCAGCTAATGGCCCTGGTCCTGGGGTGAGCTGGCAGCAGGGATCGCATGGCTGGGAGCCAAGGGGTGCGTTGTGCTGCTTCCTCTGTAGCCATAAAAGCAAAGGAAATGAGGGCTGTCGTACTGCTGACCATAGGAGCTGCCCAAACTGAGCTGAGAGGCAAGAAATTGCAGGTGGGGAAGGGAATATCCCTGGGTTTGTGCAGGGAACTGCTGCCCTGGCCTGCCTGCGGGCAGTGCCACGCGTGTGTGCCCGTCCCCAGCCTTGGAGTTGCTCTGTGCAGCAGAATGTGCTGCATTAGGTCGATTTCAAGAGCCCCTCAGGTCAGTTAGCAATTACCTGCACCAGATACACGCTTGGAAAGGAGCTTCTGATCTCTTCAATGCACTCGTTTTCCTCTCTCAATTTCAAATTCCCCTTGCTGGAAATAGGCTCTTCAGCCTCTTTTACAGACCGTAGTAAATTAAGATTTTGTCCAGTTCTGTTGGTTTTGCTGATGGAGATGTTTTCCCCTACTGAGGCAAAGCCATGGCCAATCTGAGGTGCGCTCAGACCCCTCTGTGCCAACTCTTCCAGGTGACGTCAAGCTACTCAGAGTGTTTCTGCACGGACTGCTGGCACCACTGTGGGCTCAGGAGCCTGTCCCAGGATTGTCACTGTGGTGCCAAAGCTCTGGTTATAAATTCAGGCTCCGGGGAGGGGCTCAGCCTGTTTGCTTTCGGGCTCTCTGCTGGGCTCCTGCTGTCTGATGTGAAGTTGCGTGCCTCCGTATCCCAAACGAGCGGTTCAGCGCTCAGAGGCAGAAGCAATTTTACATAAAGTTCAATTAAATATTTGCTTTATAATTGCGCAACAAATTATTCATAAAGGCATTGGAATTTAATCACAAGGCTGACACCGCAGAGGCTGCAAATGACATAGTACTTGGGGAGAATAAAGATAGGGAGAGTGCCTAACTGCGCGGGACAGTGGAAATGCTCCCAGAAAAGGACTGGAAACAGCCAGCAGCCAAAGCAAAGCAGCACTGCTCGGGCAGCTGGAGCAGAGCAGCATGCAAGAGCTGCTTTGAGTCACAGGCTGAGGGAGATGGGTTGCTCCGTGTGTGCCCAGCAAATGTAGGGCAGTGCACGGCTGTGTCCATCCCAACTGCATCCTGCTGGCTCTGATGTCATGTAGGGCATCATCCGTGTGGTGCTGAGGAGAGGCTCTGCTCAGCAGGACCTGTGTGGGCATACAACGTGTGCTGCCTGCTGCCCCCACTGTGCTCACAGAGTTCCTGGTCCTTTTTTAGGGTGTGGAAGCCCACCCCTCACCTCTCCCTAGCACAAGGAAAGGCATCACACGGAGCAGCCAGCTTCTGGGGTGATCCTTCTAAACCTGTACCAAGGCAGCAGGCAGGGAAAGGCAGGAGGCAACCTGGGTGCAAAATGTGGCATCGCAGTGCCCAGGAGGCAGGCATTGTGAGGCAGCACTCGCAGGAGGTGGCTGCTGAGCACAGCAGGAACAAACGAGACCACCCAGGGACCCTCTGCAGGGGATGTGCTTCCAAGCTGCCTCCGTGGCATCTTCAGCTGCAGCCCTGGAAGTGATGCCTTCTCTGCCAGCTCCAACAGCTGCTGTTAGCTCCTTTTAGGCTGAACTTGGAGAGCAGAAGGCTGAATTCTCCCCTCCGTGGTCTGGGGGGAGTGAGCTGTGGGAGTATCTGTTCCTGAGATGGTGCCAGGTGAGAGCTGAGATATCATAAAAACCTTTGAGCTGATGCTGAGCACAGCTCTCACTGCAGCCCGATTTTGCTTTGCCCAGGAAGGACCGCTCCATCCCAGGTTCTGTCCCTTACTGTCATCCTGGGTAATGGGGACAAAGTTGTCCCACCATCCCACCGTCCCACTCTGCAGCGCAGCAGAATGAGGCAGGTTGTGAGTGACAGGGAGCTGGGTCCTGGACAGAGAGCAGGACTGGAGATGGATTGCCTGCCACTAAGATATGGACATTAGATAGGGAGTTAGATTAATGGGAGCTGGCTCTGCCAACATAGAGGTGAGTCACAGAGCTTGTCCTGCGCTGAATCTGCTTCTCCAATAGGGAAGAAGTAGGAGGATTTAGCAAGATCAATCCCTCACAGCGTTGTGAGAATAGCCAGCATTCAGAAGCCCCTCAGCAACTAATTTCCATGTGAGCAGACAGCTTCGTGTAGAGCATAGATCCACACTTGGGAACTTTGGAATTCCCTGCCACCGGTCACAGGTAAGGTTGGCTGTCCTCACCCCAAAAAGCACAGCCCGTGCCAAAGCACATGAGAGCAGAGCTCTGAAAGCAGTTCTTCCCAGAATATTCCCTGGAACCATTGTCACAGCTGCTGTCCCGCAGACAGTGCTGGATCCTGCAGGGCACATGGGAGAGGGGTGAGAACTCCGGGCAGCCGAGAGAGGCACAGACAAATCTCCATCTGTGAAGTGTTTATGGGAACGGTGGAGAGAGATTATCTCAGTGGTAGCGAATGAGGGGGGCTCTCATGGAGAAGACACATTTCCATCTGATGCTGGGAATCCTGGTGGGTTTTTTAATTATTATTATTATTTTTTCTGATGATTCTTCGGTATTTCTTTAGTTTATGTGATGACTTTTTGGTCTGAGCAGTTTTACAAATGTGCTGTGGAGATGAAAGCACCAGAGAAAGCTGCTTGGGATGAAGTTGGAAAAGCTTTTCGTTTTCAACTCCTACAGACAAAAGCACATGGGAGCTGGTGGAGTTAGTGCAAAGAATTGGAAAAGGAAGGGGAAGGAGCAAAAGGAGGTGAGGAGAAAAGAGGAGTGAAAGAGACAGAGCAGAGAAGACAAATCTCAACCCAGGAGATAGAACAAGTCAGTAGCAGAAAGAAAACAGGAGAACAAAGCAAAGGGGCCTGGAGCTCTGTGAGATGGGGAGAGGATAAGGGATGAGTGCTGCAGGTACAGGGGGCTAACAATTACAAAAGAGCTATTTGAATGCTGGGATAAAGAAAGAGAGGAATAGGAGGAAAGCAGAAGCCAGATAAGGACTAAATTGCTATGGAGATACAGGAGAAGCCAGCAAGGTTAAAGGATAACTGATCCATCCTTGCATCAATGAGAACACAAGATATGACATGGGAAGGGATGTGCTGGTGTTTGCTGTGGAACAGAGCTGTGGGGGCTGTGCTCAGTGCTCGCACGAGAGGAGCTGTGTCCCTGTTGGCCTTCAAGAATGGCAGTCATGCAGACATACGAGGTTTGGAGGCCCTGTGTCAGCCTCGAGCAGAAGGAGGAAAGTCTGTGCCTTGCTCAGCTCCAGGTCCTGGAAAGTATTCATTTCCCCTGGATTCATGCTGTGATTGTGAGCCACTCTCTTCTGCTTTACATCCTCTTCTCCCTGACCTGCAGACAACCCGCCAGTGCAGAAACACCATACCCAAGTGATATGTGGGAGAGAAACCCTGCTGCTGTGTTACCACTGTTTCTTGCCCCTATTGGCCAAGCACAGGATGTCACTGCACAGAGAAGGGCATTCCCTTCTCTGCTACTCTGTCTTATTCTTTCCAGGGCCAGAATCCAATACCCAGTTCTAGATAGAGATCACTGTGAAAACAGTGGAGACTGGAAAACATCCCACTGGGGCCATTTGCCTGAGTTGTGGCTAAACCCTGACTCATAAGACCAGATTTATCAGTCCTAAATTGATACTGCAGCCTCACCGGCCTTGATCATCTTTTCTTCCCTGCTTCCACTTTACCCCTGTCCTAATAATGCCCACAGCAATCTGTAAACTTGTCACCCCGTTATGAATCCCACCAGCACATGGCTCTACACCGCAGGCAGTGAGCTGCACAGCTGTCCCTGTGACTGCAGGGTGCTTCTGGGCCCGGATAGTGCCTACAGTACAGCTCTGGATGAGGCAACTGAGACCTGAGCTTGCACACCGAGGATGCTCCATGCACATGCAAAATCAGTGCCCCTTTTGAAGCCTCTGCCAAGCTTCCACTGTGCCATGGGGATGAGGGAGGGCAGGCTGGGGTCACCCCGCCCCATGGATGCTCTAGACCCCCAGCCCGGAACTATGCTGCCGTGCTCTGTGTCTGTGTGTCCCCAGTCATGGATGACGCCGGGCACCATCGGTGCTCCGTGGGGCCCCGTGTCCCCAGCGCCGTGGCTCGCTCCCTGACTCCGGGATGGCCCCAGTCGCTCTCGGAGAACCCTAGGCGGCTTGGTACCTGGATGCGAGGGAATAGGAGGCGGAGGGGCGGCTGGTCCGGAGGGTCGGGCCCGGACCGCCCCGAGGGCAGGCGTGGGGCACGTCCCCGGAGCCGGTCCCCGGAGCGAGGAACGCGCCTGTCCCCGGGGCGGGACCCCAGGGCCGGTCCCGGGCGGGGACCCAGCGCTGCATTCTCAGAGTCTCCAGCAGAGGCTGGGCTGGGCAGGGCTGCCGGGGAAGGAGGGAAGGAAGGGAGCGAAGGAAGCGAGGGGGAGGAAGGCGGCTCTCGCCGCACATGCATCCCCAGCCACACACCCCGCCGCCCGCGCCCCGCCTCGCTCCGTGCCCGCCCGGTGCCCGCAGCCGCTGCGCTCCGCTCCGCGCGGGGCCGCCGAGAGCCGCTCGGTGCCGGGGAGCGGAGCAGGATGCGGCGGGAGGACGGGAGCCCCGAGCGGGGGGACCGCCGCGGCCGCCGCCCCAGGTAAGAGGCGCTGCGGGGGCTCGGCGGGCAGAGCACCGCGGGGGGGACCCAACTTCGCCGTCCTTCGCCGCGCCGCAAACTTTGGTGCCGCTCGGAGAGGCTGCGGTGCGAGATCCCCGCGGGGCTGTGCGGGCTCGGCCCTATCCCCGCCGGTCCGGGACCGCCGCGGTGCGGTCGGAGCGTTGGGCGCTTCTGCTCTGCAGGGCGGGCTCGAGGACTTGGATTTATGCGCCGTTGGGCATCGCTGGTGGTACCCGGGGCTCTGCATACCCTCCAGTAAAGGGCTCACAGAGCTGCAGGTCTTTTTAAACCGGTGCTGTCTTCAAGCTGCCTCTTCCTACCCGAGAACGATCGCATTTTTCTTGGTGAGATCGGAGCCCTCCATGCCAGCTGCGTGCTCAGGGACGTGTGTGAACGTGCGTCTGGGCTGCCCGAGGAGTCCTGCCCAAGTCCCTTCAGCAGGCAGGGGGACATCTCTCTGCGTGGAGCCGCGGTTGTGGTGTTTGTTGATGTTGCTGCTGTGTTGTGTGTTTTTGTTTTGGTTTTTTTTTTTCCTAATAACTATAAATAACCTCGCTGAAAAAAATAAATAAATAAATAACCGTGCTAAAACTGGCACTTGCCTAATTGAAAACGTGGTTCCCCAGTGGCTGTGCACGGCCCTGCTGAGGGCAAAGGCTGCAGCCTTGTCTGCCCCTCCTGCGTGCACAGCCACAGCACTCACCCCAGCACCGTGTGCCAGTGCCCTGGGAGCTCAGCCCGTGGCAGCCAGGCTCCCACCACTGCTCACCGTGCCAGCAGGGCAAGGAGGGATGTGGTTGATGCCTCCATTCTTCTTTTGTCTGATTTCTGAACGTTGTAACATTCGGTTGTACAGTACAGGAAGATCTGTGCCGTCTTTTCTCCTAACCTCATTTTATACATGAGCACGAGCAGTTACAGGCGTGATGGTGCAGGTAGCAGCAAGGAGAGGCAGGCACAGAGTTCAGGGATAACTTCCCAGGACAGCACAGTGCATTTCAGAGAGACCTTTGCACCTGAGAGGGGCAAGAAGGATGCTCCAGCAGAGCTCTGCTTCCCCAGGGCTCTCAGAGCATCAGGGAGATGTGCCTCTCCCAGCCTCTGCTGCTGGCTTGGTGCTGTGCTGCTACGTGTGTGTTGCAGCAACAGCCGGTCCTGTGGGCTTTTGTGCCACTGAGGAAATCCCAGGTAAGGAAATCCCGGGTGATGACGGTTTCTTCAGGACCTGTTTGGAGGACTAATGTTTCTGCTGAAGCCTGCAGAACGTGTGCCTTCAGACCTGGTGCCCTGCTCAGAGCCCTGGCTGCGCTTGGTTTTCCCTTACGAGACCAGGGGATGCTCTCCACCTTTTTTTCATGAGCACCAGTTAAGGAATGTGTGCAGCAAACACTTATCAGGGCTGGAGATTGTGATCCTGGCACATCAGTTTTCAAACGCTGGAAATAAATTGCTTGTCTGGCTTTGGGTATCGCATAGCAGAGGAAAATGGAAACAAGAGTCTGAAACCATTTTGCTGTACTGATACTCTGTTCATTTGTGTTCAAGGCCAAAAGGTGGTTTTGCTGCTTATTGATGAAATCCCTGGAAATGCTGACAGGACCCTGAGAGCTGCACAGGGGAGAGCCCACTGAGGTGGGATAAGATGGCCCAGGGTCTGTACTGACCTCAGTGCTGCGTGCATCTCTGCTCCAGCAAAGCAGGGGTTGGAGCAGGGGAAACTTGGTCTCTGTGCAATGGTGATGATACATCACTGAAATCGGTGGGCTTCTGAAAGAAAACAGTGGGTGCTGCTGCACGGGTAAAAAGGAAGCAGCTTTTTTCCTTAAAAAAAGAAAATAGTCCTTTGCTTTTTGGTGCATTGACTGTGTGTGATATGACATGGTGATTTCATACCTAGGACAGACAAGTGGCGACTGAAACAAATCACCCTGAGAGCCCATACTTGAAAACTAAAGTAAACCACACTGAAGAAGTAATAGTGTGGTGATCCGTGTTTTCTTTTGCCATCAGCTCACCCAGCAGCATTTGTACATGAGAATACAACCGTGCGTGGGTTTGCGTGGATATCTTTTAACCATGTCGTTATGCAACTGTGTTTGAGTTTACAAGGAGTGACACTTCTCTGTGGATAAGTCCACGTGTCCTAAGGCACGGCCTGTTTGGAAGGATCTGACTGTTGATAAATTGAATGTAGAAATTGGGTTTGGTTGATGAAGCGCTGCCCGACAGCTTTCCCTGCTCTTGTGCAGACCCAAGGCATGGGGAGATCATCTCAGGGCTGTGGACCTGTAATTGGGTGCCCATGGGACATCTATGCCTGCAGCCACATCCAGTTTGAGCATTGGTTTCCACTTCAGGGAACTGTGGAGGGACAGTGGGAGTCGCTCTGACCCCACCAGTAACCACTGCAGAGACCCTTCCCCCAGGATCACAATTCTTTTTTGCATTCATCGATGACATTTTATTATTTGCAAAGCTTGGGAAAGGAACACAGCACATCCTGGTTGTTTTCAGTTTTATCCCTTGCAATGGCAGGCAGGGAGAGCTGGGGCTGTGCAGTCCAGAATGGAGAAAGAGGGAGAGCGACCTGTCAGTGCCTAAAGGGGATGTGAGGGAGGGGGAGGGCTTTTGAGCAGGGTCTGTGTGATGGAACAAGGGAAATGGTTTCAAATTGAAAGAGGGGAGATTCAGATTGGATGTGAAAGAGGAAGGTTTTGACGGTAAGGGCAGTGAGGCAGTGGCACAGGCTGCCCAGAGCTGAGGTGGGTGCCCCATCCCTGCAGACACTCAGGGTCAGGCTGGGGGGCTCTGAGCTCTGATGGAGCTGTGGGTGTCCCTGCTCCCTGCAGGGGTTGGGCCGTAAGGCCTTCAAGGATCCCTTCCAACTCAAACCGTTCCATGTTACAATAATAAAGACTTTACCTTATGTTAGCCCTACATCTCTTTCACTTCTGTTTTTTTTTTCTTTTTAAGTTTTGTTTTGTGTTCTTTTGTGCCACGGTTGAGAGGAGATAGTTTCGTGCTGTGCTGTTGGGGAAGTGCTGTTGGTTGACATTGTATTGTTGGTTCTGTGGTGCAATGTCTGCATAGCAAAAGCAGATGTCTCTTTCACCACTTTCTGCCTTTCCCAACCCTCCAGGCTGGCTGGGATGCCTGCAGAGGGTTTTGGGTCCATATTTTCCTATGGAGACCATAAGAAACTGTAAGACTCCTTTGAACAAAATGTGAAGGGCAGATCCTGCTAAGGTGGGAGGCCCCTGCATTGCTCCTCTTGAGGCTGCACAGAAAGCAGCCAGCCCATCTGCCTGCAGCCCAAGGGTGAGGTTCTGGCTGGATCATTCCCTGCTGCCCCAGGAGCAGTGCTGAAAATCAAAACGCTTTCCAGAAAGTGACTGTGCTCTGTGCTGCACCTTCTGATTTGGGATCAGCTGTAAGGGAGCTGTGGCTTAGTCCCCACACTGCAGGACTGATGCCTATTAACACTATCACCCTACTGCTGTGCGCAGGGTCTGCTGCAAAGAGAGCTGCCTCACCTCTCTCCTGTGCTGATTTTGGCACAGAGTGGCTGATGGTGGAAGGAAGCTGTGGGTACGATGCAGGTGATGCTGGGCCTGGTGCTTGTCAGCAACAGCCACGAGTCTGCGCCTGCAGCATTTCGTCAGGTGCTCCAGTGAGAGCTCAGTAGCAGAGCTGAGAGCATCCTGGCCCTCCTTTGGGAAGCAGCATGGCAGGGCCAGCGTCCCTGTGCTGCAAGGGTACAGCCCTGTGCGCCTTGCTGAATGGCAAAGCCTCCCCTTCCAGGGAATCATCACGGCACAACTCTGTGCAATCCCCTTTTGCAGACGCCTCTACCCTTCTTTTCTGCTCTGCCATGCTACAGTACTCCAGAGGACAATGAGGGAAAAAGGCTGCAGAACCACTCCTTTTTACTTGCAACATTGCTTCACTCACCATTGCCACTTCAAGGAGGTTTTGTTAATTTTTTCCTAATTAACCGTGGCTGATGGCAATAACAAATGCTGGTGATTTGCAGCTTGAAGCCCTCAACCCACCTGAAGATGCTGATGGCCAGAAGCCTTTTGCAGCCAATGATGGGAGTCTCCATAGAAACATCCTGGGCAATAAATAGAGCCTCAAAAGCACTCTGCTTCTGGCAGAAGCCCGTGCACAAGTAGGGGTACAAACACACAGTGCTGTGTGCAGGAATGGGGAAAGGTGTGGGCTGTGGCTGGTATAGGGCAGGCTGTGGGGAGGTTGTGGTTCATAGGAAACAGCACACTGATTTTTTGTGTGTGCCTGAGGATGCTGTGCTCCTCTTCCCAGTCCCACTTCCTTCCCTCTCTGTCACACTGGGATTATCTCCCTCCACTCCTACTGCAGCTGCTTCCTGGAATTTGCAATCCTCAGAACGCTGTTTCTCTGGTAATCCTTGCTGCTAACAGTGGCTCCTAAACTCCGAGCACCTCCTCTCCCCAGCCAGCACTTTGGCATCCTTTCAAGAGAGACAGTTTAAGGTGGCCACATACTCAATGTGAGCAAAGTAGGTTGGTAATCAGAGAAATCAGGGATGAGATACTGCCACCCCTCATCCTCAGTGACCGCACTCCAGAGTTACCCCGACCATGAGCTCTTCTGGACTTTCACTGTTGTTTCTGACAGTACAGAAATGCTCTTCTCCCTATTGCTGTGGCCCTGGCCAGTGGGGCCATCAGTGGTTGTGCTGTGTGTGAGAGGCAGCTCTCTTCCTTTGTCGCTGAGTCTGGAAGGTGAAGGACATAGAAGTGAGCAGCTCCTTGAGGAGCTGGGTGTTGCAGTGTTCAGAGCTCGGCTGGTTACAGTACGGTGGAGCCTTTGGATAGCAAGTGAGCATCAGCACAGCCCTTAGGAAGGGATGTCCCAGCTCCAACTTCTGAAAGTTGGCTGAGCACCTGTTTGCAATGGCCCCCCAACCTGTTCCCCAAGGGCACGCTTTCCTTCAGCGCAGCAGTGCACTCAGGGACAGGCTGCTCCCCTTCTCCGTGTGGGACTCGGACTGTGCCCCCCCCCCATTCCAGGTGCTGCAGGCAGGGGGCAGCAGGAAGGGCAGTGCTGGGGTCCCCTCATTTTTTGGGGAGGAGAGGGTGTGGGGCTCCTCAGGCCGTGTGCCGGCAGAGGGAGCCATGCATCCTCCATTCCTATGCGCAGCCTGACATGCCAATTAACGAATTAATTTGAAAGGTGCTCTGAGAGATGAGATTAGAAGCAGGATTCTCCAGTGGGCAATGGCTGAGGTAGGCTTGCCGGGGCTGAGAAGCAACCACACCCTTCCCAAATCGTTCTGTGTTGCTGCCTGAATTTGGATCAGGCAAACCATCAGGTGGGTCTGATCCTGCCTGGTTTTGGTCAGCTGTGCCGGGCACAAACAGTCCTGAGCAGGTGCAGCTGGTGTGTGTGCTGTAAGCAAGGTACCCAGCAACCAGGGCTGCAGGGGCTGCAGCTGACCCTGCCAAAGCAGGTGGGGCCACGCTTAGCCTTGCTCAGGGCTTGGCCATGGCTTAGTTGGGGCACGCAGGAGCTCGTGGGTTGGGTCTGTGGAGTCTGACCCTGTGAGTCCTGCCTTGTCCTGCGTGCTGTGCTGGCAGCTGGTGCTGCTTCCTTCCTTGGTGCCACCCCGCCATCAAGGCATGAAGTGCAAGCGCAGGGTTATCTCTGGGTGGAGAAGCAACTGCAGGTGAGTATTTACAAGCTTTGAAAAAGCTGTTGGCATTTTTGTGCAAGTGTCTGGGACCAGTGGTTTAGGCTACACCAACGTATTGCATCCTGGGCACCCGCATACTTCCATGAGTTACAGGTGGGCGGTGGGTGCTGCCCTGGGAGGTGACCCCAACTGGGTGAGCTGGTGGTTCTGAGCTGCTCCATGACAGATGTGGGCTCACACCACGGGACTGAAAGGCTCAAAGGATTGTGGAAACACTGTGGTGGCTTCTCACTGTGCTGGGGCTGCTGGTTTCTGGTTAACGGACTGGGAAAAGGTTTGATCTGTCTTCCTCTGCTCTGGGCTGTGCACGCGGCCAGTGGTGATGCTGCCACGTGTTTTGGGACTCCTAAACACTTCTTACTGCACGACTCTTCGGAGTGCCTGCAGGGTAGGAAGTTGCTTGGTGCCTTCTGCCAAAGAGCCCTCGTTAACCTGGTTAGCACAGTGGGAGACTTGGCCTGTGCCCTGTGGGTCTGATGGCAAAAGCACGTCTGGGACTGCCTGTGCTGCTGCCAGTCATATTTCTGTTTTGATAAGACAGGGAGAAACTGAGTGCCAAAAAACAAGCCCCAGAGCAGGGCAGTGAGCTACCTCAGCTGTTGCAAATTAACCTCAGTTTATTGCTGTGGTTGAGCTCCACAGACAGGGTCTGACCTGTGACCACCCTCGGGGGTCTGTGGGCACTGCTGAATGTCCCTCTTTGGTTCCTGGGTACAGACTTCAGTCCAGCTTGATGCTGCTAGGAAGGTCTTTTCTGAGCCTTTTGCTGTCCAAGAACCAGAAAATCTGCAGCTGGGTCTGTATTGTTCATGCCAAGCACCGTCCTGGTTGTGAAAAGCTGTCTGCTGCAAAATAGCAATGAGAAGGAGGGGCTGTGAAGCAGCAGGCTGGAAGGCCCTTGCTTTGAAGCACAGCTGAGCTGGGCTCAGGGCTGGGAGCACACTGCCTGGTCCTGGCTGCCACAAGGCAGCACGTGCGTTTCCCTTGTGAGAGCTCAAAGGATGGCACCAAGACTCATCTCTGTCTTTTTTTTCTCTTATCTGCTCCATCGCTGTGCTACCTGGTGCCTCACAAGTATATTTGGAAATAGCAATACCAGCTTTTCTTTCTCCTTTTGTGCCTGGTGGGTGAGATCTATCTGTGCACCAAAACGAGCAGCTGTGTCCTGAGCATTTGGTGTTCCCACCAAGGGCTGAGGCCTGGGCAGACCCAGCACCTGTGTCTGGGTCATTCCTGAACCTCTCGGAGGACCACTCTCAGCACTGCTCAAGGTAGCTGGGACTCATTATTCAGATTTTGAATCATGCTGCACGTTCAGGTGTGAGTTTTGGTGTCAATTCACCATGAGGCTGTGATGGGTAGGGGGCAGGAGATGGGAACAGCTCCGTGTGCACCACCAGGGGAGAATGGCTTTTTGGCTGTGCACTGCTCAGCTTTGGGTTCCCAAACTCTGCCTGAGGCTGCTGCTAACCCAGCAACCTGAGAAGGTGGTTATGTGGAGAGAGCAAAGAAGCACATCTGCGTGCTACTGCTCCTGGTTGGCTTCAGCCACACTTACAGAGCTCAGTGTTCACCTCCCTCAGCGTTAGGAGTGATGGGGGTTTGGGGACTACCATCCTACTGTGCACAAAGGAGACCAGCACAGCACAGCTGGAGCAGGGGCATATCATGCTACTGGATGGGAGAGAGTTAATTCTCTTTGTAGAGTCTTCTGTGCTTTGGATTTTTGATAAAAATGATGGTGATAACAGTGATGTTTTCAGTTGTTGCAGATCGGTGCTTATGCTGAGTCAAGGACTTTTCTGCTTCTTGCACTGCCCTGCTGGAGAGGGGTTGGGGGAGCAGGTGGGATTCCAGCACTTTGGCACTGGGACGCTGGGCTCCGGGTGACCCTTTCCCTGTTTAGGTACACACTAAGGGCTCTGGGGCTTTGTGTGTGAATTCTGACATGATCGTCATGGAAAAAAAGCTAAAGAGGACTGTGGAGGATGAGGGGGAAGCAAAACAGCTCAGGGAATAAGGGGAGAGAGAGCAAGGGTCTGCAGTATAATGATAAAGACAGCAGGAAGCAAACATGCAGTGTGTGAGAATGACAAAGCCAGGGAGAGCCGTGTTTGCATGTGGGCAATGGGGGAGAGTGGCAGCACACAGACACTTCCCTTTCCAGCATGGAGCTCTGGGGAGGGGGCAGGCACTGCTGGCATGAGCACTGAGCCTGAGTTACAGCTTTTGGCTGTGAGGACTGTCAGGGCCATGGGACGGCTGTGGGGTCTGTGCTGGATGGAGTGAAGTGGTCGCAGCATCCTGTGTGTGCAAGGGGCAATGCTGCAAACCCACAAAGGGTCTGAAGGGCTCAGGGCTGTGCAGGGCTGCACCTGCACACGTGGGTTTCCGTGCCCCCTCCTGTGTGCATTACACGCTCACGTGTTCCAACACGATCTTGCTTGCTCACGTGGATGCATATCTCTCCTTGGCTCTATTCTTTCACATGCACTTTGTCCATTTGCTTTTCTGTCTTCCTCGTTGCTACTGTAATCTCTCTCTCTGTCTCCCTTTGTTGCCTGGGCTGCTTTGCTGCCTCTCACCTCACCATGTCCCTCTTTATTTCTTTTGATAATAACAACGTTAGAACGAACACGCAAGGCCTCAAGGTCCCTGCTTTGTGCAGATACATCAGGAAAGACCCTTCAAAGCTTGCGTGCTGGAGAGAGCAGATTCCCACAGTCTCCCTGTGTCCAGGACTGGAGGAGGCGAAGGGCTCAGTGCTGACTTGTGACCTGTGCAAAGCCCTGTGTGTGCCCTGTGTCTGTCCTGGTATGTTGGAAAGGAAGATATGAGTCTCCTGTTTGAAAGAGTTCAGCACCAAAGCCCTGAACCCTTAGGCCTGGTTGATGGATTGACCAATTAATCTCCTTTCTTTACTTATGTTGAGCCCAATGCTCGTTCCCAGAGCTCCTAGTCCGTCCCATCCTCAGCGTGACGTTGGATGGATAGTAACAGGAAACCAAAGCTACCTGTGGATGCCATTCGAATTTACTGCATTCACATGTGTTGGGCTTTCAGGAACATTCTCCTTTTCAACTGCAGTTTGGGCTCTGCTGAGAGCTGATAAACTTCAGTGGCATGCTGAAGGTGGAAAGCAGCACTCCCAGTGCCATGCTGTGCCTGCTGCCCTTCCTCTGCTGGCAGGTCTGTGTGACTTCTGGATGCTGGGCCATGTTCTGCAAGCACAGCACTGGATACAGGGGGGGAGGAATTCAGTTTTTATTTCTCACCTGACAAAGTGGTCAGAGTTCCTCGCAGAAGGAAGGTGGGTACTGTCTCCAGCTTGCCAAATCATATCCAGAAAGCCAAGGTATTCTTTTTGATTTGTCAGAGAGATGAGGCTCTGCTGTGCCAGTCCATTGTGATTTGTCAGTGATTCAGACTTGAACTAGGAAAGGATTCTGAAGTCAGAAAACAGATTTAACACACTTAGAGCCCTCTGAAAAATGTGTGTTCTGTCTGTAGTGATCTCTTTCAGCTTTGTTCAGCCACACTTCACAGTATTCAGATGCTTCCTTCTGTTCTGGCTCTGGCAGAAGAACCTTCTGCTGTGCCTGTGTCAGCTCCTGTGTCCTGAACCTCCTTGCTGATACCTGGATCTGGGGAAGAGCAAACAATAGGCAGTAAAACCAAGAGCCCTCACCTGGTCCTGGGGTATGTGGTGGTCTGCGAAGGTTGCTGAAGCAGCAGGTCACCTTGGCAGATTTGCTTACCCTCTACTTTCTCCAGGAGAAAGTCTGCTCCCAGAACAGGTGGCCAAGGTCCCTCTTGGTGAGGTCTCACCCTGGGCTCATCACCCCTGGAGAGAGGTGTGGTGGTGATTTGCCTTCCTCCAGCAGCTGACATTAGATCTGCCCGTGGCAAGTGGAGCTCCCATCTGCTCTGGGCTGCTGTGCACCTGCCTGCAGCTGTCAGAAGAACTCATTGCCAAAGGTGGAGGGAGGAGAGCGTTCCCTCTGCAGAAGAGGCATGCTGCTGAAAAAAGACTGGATCTGGCCAGGTGAAGCCTTTGAGAAGCACCTGTAAGTACCAACAGGCTGTTCTGGAGTGGCTGCCTCTCTGTGGGTCTGTGTGCCTTTGGTCTTGGCCAGGAGCTGTGCACGGTGAGTGGAGTGACAGCCATCGTTCTGCCTGAGACAGCACGTGAGAAGCAGGGCAGGGTCCCTGTCCCACCAGTGCAAGGCATGCTCCCTGGGCAAGTGTTGTGGGAATGGAGTGGGCTCTTGTGACCCATTGTGAGGCTTGCCTGTGTGTAGCATATGCCCTTACTTATGGGGAAGTGAGGGCAAGCACTTCTGCACACACAGGATGGCAGTGGGGCTGGCGTGCCTGCCTTCAAACCGTCCTCTTACTCCCGCTCCGCAAAACCTCCTCCCATTGCTAGTTAATATTAGTATTCAGTTTGTGGAGTGGGCTATGCAATTAACACAAAGGTACAGTCATTCATTCCGACTGGAGGACTCATGGGATCAGATGTACTGGGGATAGGAAGCGGAGGCTTTCTGCTGGGAAAGAATGTCACAGCACAGCGGACACAGAAATGAAAAGCTATTAATAATGATCCCGGAACTTCACTTCCATCAGCTGTTTATTTAAAGGTGCTCCGTATTCAAAGCCTCCTGATTTATGTGGGCAATAACACTCACAGTCCTGGGATCACTTTTTTAAGCAAGGCTAATGGGGTGAAACCATCATACTGCGACAGTAGAGATCAAGCTGGGAAAATGATACTGGAGAGAAAAATAAACTATTGCCTAGATTATCCAGGAGCGACGCTGGGCTGGGAGTCGGTGCGAGCTCCCTGCTCTTCCAGCATTTATTAAGGCTTTTACTTCTTCTTTTTTTTTCTTCTTGTTCTTTGTGAACAGAATTTATTGGGCGTGGAAGGATATAAAAATTTGATTCTACCAGACAAGGTGCCAAAGGCTTCTGATTTTGCATTAGTATGATTTTTTTTTTGTCTGTAGTAGGACCGTGTTTCTTCCCTGACCCAGACACGTATCTGAGGCACCCATCTCCTCCAAGGAAAGGGCTTTCTGCCCTCTCTGCTCATTTCTTGGCTTTTACTTGGACAGCAATGTTTCTGGGGCACCTCTGCCTTCAGCTGTGCGCCTGGAGGGTGGAGAGGAGAAGAGTGGTGGTGGTTCAGCCCCTGCTGTGCTCTTCCAGGAGAAGCCAACTTTCAGGTTAGGCTTCTGCAGTCCTAATGGCCAAGATGCACTTCCCGAGGAGGTGACTCAGCCACCAGGGATTCTTGCCAATTCTGGATTTTTCTGAGCAATGCCGCATCTTAACAAAACGTATTTTCTTCCCCTTTGAGGGGTGAGGCTGTGCAGTCTTCACCTCCAGGTTCCCGAACTGGTGCAGTACTGAGATTCCTTTCCCTGCTGTGGTTGCTCAGCAGTTTCTGGAGAGCAGAAGGGTTTGGGCCTGAGTCCCTTCCCCGTACCAGTGCATTCTGACTTGAGGTGGTACAGCCCATGTGGCAGTGTGATGGTGATGGCGATGGCACCGGTCTGGTGCATCCCACAGACAGAAGTTCAGGGGCAGCCGGGGGGCTGAGGATTGCAGCTGCAAAGCAGTGGATTTTGGCAGGTTTATTGTTGCAGAAATAATGTTCTTATCTGTTATACTATCTTGCTTCTAATTCTTATTTAATGAGCTCCTCTGAAAATAAGAAAAGCATTGGAACAGTTTTCTTAAGTGTGAAAGATCAGGCTGAAATTGGCGTTAAAGAGACTAATTACTCTCATTCTTCCATCTTCCTGACAGCTGTTTACTGCTGCAGAGCTTGTCCTGAGGTGCTGAGGAAGTCACTTGCATCTTCACAGGCTGCTTTCGGCCTGAGGTGCCAGCAACAAAGTCGGTGCCTGCTTCTGATCTGGGCTGCGTGCAGCTGATCATCCTATTACATGGGCGGAAAGCACTGTCAAAGCTGCAGGCATGAGCCCTGTGGTGCAACTCCCCCAAGTCTTGTCCTGCTTTTTGCTGCTCTCTGTCTCCCTTACGTCCTCCTGGCTTCAGTATGTGTGACCCTGTGCTGCCCTTGGTCTCACCATCTCAGAACGATGCTGTGTTGGGTTGGGAAGAGGCTTCCTCGGTGTCAGGTGTGCTGGAAGGAGGTTATGTGCATCCTATTCTAAGGACAATGAGGTTTCCAGGGACAAAATTGCCAAGAACATCAAAGAGAATAATAGAATGGGCTGAGTTGGAAGAGACCCTTAAAGGTGATGCAGTCCATCCTCCTGCAGTGAGCAGGGACACCCACAGCTCCATCAGTGCTCAGAGCTTCCCCAGCCTGACCCTGAGTGTCTGCAGGGATGGGGCACCCACCTCATCTCTGGGCAGCCTGTGCCACTGCCTCACTGCCCTTATTGTGAAAAAAAAATACATAGGAAAGAAGAGCTGGCAGCAGCAGCAAGAGCTTCCCAAGAGTGACATGTGTCTGCCATAGCATTTATTTAAGGTCTGAACCTGTCCTCAGACCCTGAGCAATAAATGGAAGGAAGCTGCTTGGAGCCCTTCTGACTCAGTAATGCCCGCGTGCTGTTTCTGTAGGAATGTGGGGAGACTTGCATGGGAGGTAGAGAGTTGCAGGTAAGAAAACTGTGAACATCCTCTATTTTCTATTTAACCACACAATATTGAGTGATAAATAATTCATACATCTGCCAAACATTTGATTAAAAGTACCCAATTCCCTCCACATTTGTCAAAGTCTAAGAATTCCGTTTTGTGTCTTTTATTTTAATCTGTCCTTTAACTCTTATCCAGGTGCTTGCTTGTCGGGGCTGTCAGCCTTGATTCCCCTCACCCTGTGCTGGGCAGCCCAGCGCTGGGGCTGTTCCTTTCTCCTCTGCTGGTTTTCAGGGGCTGAAGGAGGTGGTGGGTTAATATCCAGTGCTATAGGCAGGAACAGCTATGTCACCTTGTTTGCCTTCTAGGCTAGAGACAAGCATCTCCTTCATGCGCTCTCTTTCAGCTTCACCTCTGCATTAAAGCCAATTTGGCACTGCCTTTCAGTTGCAGTTTGGCCAGTCCCCTGGCTCCAACCCTTCAGAAGTTCCTTCTGAGAGCCCTGACTGGGATAATCTCCTCTGCTTTATGGGTTTTACTTCTTACGTGAGCCCCCTTGGCACTTTCTGGCAGGTCACGATTGAATTTGCTGCTTGCTTTTTCCCCTTTCTTTGTCAGATTTGTCAGATCTTTGTCAGATTTGGACTTGTGGCAATGAAATATGTCTTTTTAGGTTTGGGTTTTGTTTTTTTTTATGTTTGTTTGCCCTCTTGGTTTTGTCTTCCATCAGCCACTGAGGACTGATTCTTCTGCTCCATGAGCCTTTGGAAACCTATAATGGGAATGGAAGGAACAGCCTCAAGTTGTGCCAGGGGAGGTGTGGGTTGGTTATCAGGAAGAATTTCTCTTCTGAAAGAGAAGAAATTGGCACAGCTACCCGAGGAGTGGTGGGGTCACTGTAACTGGGGGTGTTTAAGGGCAGTATAGATACAGTACTGAGGGATGTGGTCTTCAAAACCTGGCTGGACATCTACATGTGCAACCTGGGAGCTGCTTTGGCAGGTGGTTGGACTCGAGGACCTCTGGAGGTCCCTTCCGACCCATACAATTCTACAATACTGTGATTCTGTGGCTAGTGGGCAACATCGGTTGTAGGTGGACAGTTGGACTTGATGGCCTTAGAGGTCTTAATTAACCTTAATGGTTCTGTAATTCTTCCTCTGCCAAAGCAATCGGTGGGTGCTGGCAGACAGCTTTGCTATGTGAGGGGAAGACTATAGCCATGCTGCTGGCTCCTCACCTGGGGGGGCACGGTGCTGCCAGCTGTGCTCCAGGCTCAGAGCCACTCCACGTTTTCCTCTCCTTCTGGCTTGGAGTCAGTTTCTCTCAGACGTGGGCAGAGATTGTGTATGTAGTCAGGGCTGCGGGAAGCTGCCTTTGCTTTCACCTCCTCTGAGTTTGTTTTTAAAGGCAAATTAAAAGTATTGTATTCACGTAGACAAGGCATGAAAATTCCGTTTTGGAAAAGAATTGCTGCAGAGCGAAACCGTTATGGCTGTAAAGCCCTCTTCCCTAAGGCAGACTTTGAGATTTTCTTTGCAATTAAAATTTCTTTGAAACTCAGACCAAAGATGATTTGGAGGAAAGAAAAAAAAAATAGAAAAAAAAAATCCTGAACTTTGAAAATACGTTTTTCCAAACACTGCTTGTGTGAGAGCTTTAACAAATACTGTTCCTCCCAGTGTGTCTGATAGCAGAAAGTGGCTGAGCACATGAAGCCAAGAGGTTGTGAATAGCTCCTGCTCTGACAGTTGCTGCACCCTTCTATTGGAATTTCTCAAGGCAGCATCAAAGGGGACAATAATTAAACTGAACTTAAAAAGGAGGGAGAAAATGGATGTTTAGTCACACGGTCCTGGGCGTTGTTGATGTAGAAATTCCTTTGGAAAAACAACTACACCTGAACTGTGTGTGTGCAGGTTCACCTGAGCAGGAAAGCAGAGGCTCAGGGCAGAAGTGCAGAAATGCACTTTGCCATCAGTGTTGCTTTGTGCACTCCTGAGCTTGGGATCAGTTCATCTGCTTTACAAAGGCCTTTCACTGTGTAAGTGAAAAAGCTGCTATGGTTTTGAATCCCTTGGGCACTTACCTGCAGCACTTTTACGCACGTTTATGCCGTGTGCCACCCAGATCAATATCTCCAGCCTTTTCTCTATTACTTGATTGGTAAAATGCATTGAGATTCTGGAAAGGGCACCAGATTAGAGAATGCCTCATGCATGAATGTATTCCAGCAGAGGGATGCTATGGGGCACTCCTGAGCTTGCAGTGCTGACAATCTCTCTAGCCTGCAGTTGCTCTCTGTGGCAACACATCATTCAGACATAATGTCCAGCTTTGTTCCAGCAGAACATTGGACCTTAAATGGGATCTGCTATGGAATGGGGACTTGCAGTGCAGTGACTATGACCGTGGCTGCTCTTGATGTGATTTGGCATTCCACACCTTTGCTCTCACCCGTGTTCCTTACGGACTTTGCAATGCAAGTAATATATTCCAACCAAAGGCACTTGTTCATGGTGGCAGTGGTACTGTAGTGGTAGAAAGGGAATGGTGTTCCCGTTGTGCTCAGTGTGCAGAGGTCTCACTCCCCGTAGGGGGGAAGCTGACAGATGCCCTGGCTGTGCTGTTGTCCAGCTCACAGAGATGCTCTTAATATGTCTCTTGGAAGCAAGGGAGGAACCATGGGAAGATGTGGACATGTAGGTGGGTGCTTGGCCTGGCACTGTGGTTATGGTTGGTGTGCCACTGAGGTGGGTTGTCAGAGGCGTGGGATGCTAGATGCTGGTATGGGAGGTCCTTGCCTTTTGGCCTTCTCTGGGGTTGGCAATATCTCATGCCTCCTTCCTCTCTGGATTTTGAGAAGTTCATAAAAGGGAAAAAACAAAAAACACTATTTGCCTCATTTTGTCTTACAATATCCAGTAGAGAAAGTGAGCTCCAGAGAGCCTGAGCTCATATCTTAGCCCTAGGCCTGGTGATTATGAACCTTCTTAAAGCTTTGCAGCAACCTTGTCATGCTTGTATTGCCTCCGTATTCCAGACAGCAGTGCTAGCTGGTTCCATGTCCCAGGAAGGGGAGCACTAAGTGGCTTTGTATCCTGTTTAACAGGTGAGCTGTGGTTACATGCCATGTGCTGAGCTGCAGGCAGTATGAGACAAGAATTTGCTGGTAAATAACTGCAGAATTTTGCTGCTCCATCTCCCAGAAAAGCGTGTCTGGACTCAGGGATGGTGCTCTGCTCTGTGCTGGCATGAGTGTGGTCCTCAGAGCTGCTGTGCTCCTGCTTGCACATGGCCTCAGCTATTCCCTTGTGACTGAAGCAGCTGGTGAGTGTGGGTGGTGCTGGGCCCCGTGCTGGGCTCCAGCTCTCTGCTGTCATTGCTGCATTCAAGAGATGGCAGAGATGTCCCACCCAGCTTCTGGGTAAGGGCACATTTGGGCAGAGTGGAGAGCTCTGCATGTTGCTGGCAGCTTGCTTGTTGTTTGGAGAGGATCTCCAGCCGTGCTCTACTATTGCTGCAGTGCTGCTGCATGTCCAGCTGTGCACTGGGAGCTCAGCAGGATCCTTCGTCTCTGCTGTCCTGAACTGTCTCCAAGGGCTGCAGCTCTGCCTGCCACGAGCAGTGCTGTGAGCTGTGTCTGAGCTCTGCATCCCTCTCCAGCCACTTCTAGGTGCACCTTCCAATGCTCTCCACCTTCCCTGTGTGGCAGCTATATGTGGTGCTAAGGCTAATGAAGCCCCAGGATGCAGGGCTGAGGCGTGGACTGCCCAGCTGCCTTCCTGCTGAAGCTGCTGCTGTCTCACATACTCTGGGCTGTGGGTGTGCTGTGGGAAGGCAGGAGAAAGCCCAGACTGCAGGGACCTCCTGCCCTGTGCCCTCTGGTGGGGCATGAGCAGTATCTGCCCATGCAGTGGAGATGCAGCTGTGGCACAGCAGATGCAGTGGGTGATGCTCTGCTGCAGGGAGGTGAGGAGCAGTGTGCTGCTGGTTATACATTGCTTGGGCAGTGAGCTGGGGGGCAATGGAGACCTTCCTGTCTTGTTAGCTGATGGTCAGCTCTGCGTTTTCTGCTGCATGTGGGCTCGTCTCAGGAGCAGTGCAGGTGTGGCAGTCCTTCTGATGTGTTTGCAGGCAAAGACAGTGCTTGGAGCTCCCAGTGCATTTACCTGGTCCTGGCTAGGTCAGCACACTCTGCGCTGCTGTGGCACTGCTCCCCAGCTGCAGGGCTGTGATGGAGCAGGCAGTGCTGCCTATGCTTGTTGTTGTCTAGCCATGCCTCCCCTCCCCCTCTCCCCCACCCACTTTTCCTTGCACCAGGCTGCATTTGTAAAATGAAATAAATATTGACACGGACGGGATGCTATTCAATTTGTCCTGATCACTGGGCTGCGGTGAGTCCTGACAGAGCAGAGTGTAAAACATAAGCTCAGGATGTAATTTCTACTGTCAACATGATGTACAGTACGGCTGTGCCAAATACACACCGACGAATGGCACAAGCTCTTGGAGGGAGGAGAGGGAGAGTTGTGCTGATAATTGGGAAGTGGGGATCACAGAGCAGCAGTAGGAGAGGGGGCGCACTGGGGTGGTGTGAGAGCTTGCCTGGCAGAGCAGGACCTAGGCACACAACCACGTGAGTGCACGCATGCTGTGCAGCATGTTTGGGATGTTAGGCTGTTTGGGATGCTGTGCTGGGTGGCTGCAGCAAGTAGCAGCTCCCACTTTGCTGTTTGTAGCAGGAAGGAGCGGCACCTCCAGTGCTATGACTGGATGCTTTTCAGTGATGTGGGGAAATAAATGCTGCGTTGGTCACTGTCCCCATGTGTGGGACCTTCTGTGGTGCTTTGGGGTACATTTGATCCTGCTGCAGTACAGACATGAGCATGGGATGAGGGGCAGAACACCTTCCATACGAGGACTGGCTGAGAGCTGGGATTGTGCAGCCCAGAGGGGAGAGGGCTGCAGGGAGAGCTGAGAGCAGCCTGCCAGTTGGACTAGATGCTCTTTAGGGGTCCTTTCCAACTCAAACCATTCTGTGATTCTGTAACGTGGAGCTCTGAAGTACTTTGTCCCTGGAAGAGCTCAGTGATGTGACAGCCAGAAGGAAAGGTGTGCACAGGCACAACTTTAGTACTAGGAATGGCCTGAAGTAGTAATAGAAGAGGAGTGAGCTGAAAATTTCAGGGTAGAGTGCAAGAATCTTGTCTGTGACAATGAACCTTGCCAGAGATAGGTCTCTGGGTACGTGCTCTTAGTTGGATCTGGGTACCAAGATCATGGAATTATAGATTTGCTTTGGTTGGATGGGACCTTAAAGGTCACGCAGTTTCAGCCCCCTGCCATGAGCTGGTTACCCCTGCCACATCAGGCTGACCAAGTCCTCATCCTCCCTGGCCTTGAATGCCTCCAGAGATGGGGCATCCACTCACTCTGGGAAGCTGTGCCAATGCCTCAGCACCCTGAGATCTGGAGCTTACAGTGGGGTGGGTGGAATCTGGGGCCCAAGAGCCTGGGAGGTGAATTGAGACTGGGATGAGCTCTGCCCCCACACACAGCCTGCAAAAACCGCTCAGCTGAATGGAGCTGAACTTTGTCAGTGTGAGATAGCCACTAGCAAACCGCATTGGTTCAGGCATAGCTGTAAGATGAGAAATCTGTTAAATGTAAAACGCGGCATAATGGCTGGGACTCAGAGCAGTGTTGTGGTTCCCACAGCAACGGCAGCCCAGCCCGTGCGCGCCCAGCAGGACTCTCCTCGCCGTGCCAGAGCTGCTCTATGGAGTGCTCAGATGCAACAGGGCTGAGCAAGTTGCCTTGGGAACTGTGGGCCAGCTCTGCCGGAGCCGTGCTGGCCCACTGCAGCATCCCCTACCCTTGCGTACTCTGCTTTGCTTCAGTGTGTGCATTGAGCTTGTTCTTTTAGCGCTTTGTTGGTGCTGTTTTGGATTTAGTTGCTCTGGAGGTCTTCAGAACTGTTGCTGCCTGGTGAGGTTTCTGCAGGGCGTTAGGAATCACACGGCAGCAGCCTGGACAGCCTCGGGGTGTGGGGGAGATGGCCTCTCCCTCATGCTCTGCTTATGTGGCAGTCCTTGAGAGTGTGTACCTGCACGGGAGTTAAGTTCTGTTTCTAGCAGCTATGTTTACCAGTTACGATCCATTTGTAAGAGGATTCTGGGCACATCTGGAGGCATTGCCTGCAGAGTAGCAAGAGCAGAGATGCTGGATTGGGTGTTCTTCCCATGCATATTGCATATACCAGGTGCTGACCTGGAGCTCTCACTCTGACACGACTTCAGTCTGCTGACATCTCTCGCTGTCAGGGGAACTCACTCAAAAATAGCTACAGACTTCCCAGGCATGAGAAACTGGAGAGAGGCTGTTTGTGGCAGTGATGCTCTGTATCTTGTTGTTTGTATCTTCTCTGTATCCACACAAGAATGATAAAAGCCGATCTGTATGTGTCCTGTTAGTCTGTGAATCCCTGTTCTTGAAGTCTGCTGCAGGTGGGGCAGCTCCTTCACATCTGTGTTTGGCCCACGAAGGAAACAGTTGCTTTATGCTGTCAGACTTGTAACAGTGGGAGGGAACAAGTCAGCCCATCACCCATCTGCACATCGTCCTGCTCCCCTGCGTGTAATCTGCCGTGTAAAACGTTTTGTAGTGTTTGTTTATAGGGATTCCTGCCCTTTATGTTGGCAGGAATAAGGTGTCCTCGTGGGGCAGTGGCTGCAAGAGGGAGCTTTGCCATCACCAACGACCTTATGGAGCCAGTGTGACTATGTCTGAATGACAGCCTGGCAGGGCAGAGCTGGGGAGAGGAATGTTAGTGCTTCTGCACCGTGGTTCCTAACAAAAAAAAAAAGAAAATACACTGGAGACTCTGTGCTTCCTGGAGCATGAAGTGCACAGGGCTTGCACGTGTGAGAGCTGATACGTGCATGTGTGCACTGAATATGGCATGGGTACATTGAGGGAAACCCAACACGTGCAGACCCAAATGAGGCACAGATATGGACAGAAAGGGACGGTGGCGTGAGTACTCTTAGCTGTGTAAGTGAAATATGAGTGAGCCCTTGTGTGCAAATGTGTTTGTACACACTTCCAGACATGCTGTGCACAAACCAGGAGTAGGCAGTGCTGAATGATGCCTGACGCTTCCTCGGGCCAGTAGCCCTGTGCTTCTCAGTGTTTGTCTGCATTTTCTGTCAGTTTGTTTGAACTGCAGAACTGGCAGTGTGGCTCCTTGGATGCTGTAGGTGTGGTCACTCTAGGAAAACAGCAAGGGCAAGGAAAGGCTATGGTGATATTGCTGGCTGCCCCTTCTCTGGGCTGCTGGGGCTGTTTGGTGTCCTGCAGAGCGTGGTCTGGGCAGCTGCCTGGTGCCCTTCTCTGGGGCACCTCACACGTGTGATCCAGGACTGTCCCCTCTTTCCATCCATCCACCTTCCCCTTCTGCTTAGTGTAACAGATGGCAAGAGATAACTCCTCCAACCAGTGAAGATGAGCATGTTTCGTGCCTGGCGGGCATTGCAGAGCTCTGGTGGAAGCACAGGGTGTTGGTGGAGGGAGGGATGGGTGCTGCATGCCTCTCCTCCACCTTTATCAAGCTCCCTCTCACCGGATGCTCTCGTGCTTTTATCCTCAGTACCTCATGGGTGGCTTGAAGCTTACTCCATAGGCCCTTCTTTGGAAAAAAATGAAACTTTGGTTTGAAGTCATTCAAGTGATGAGCCCTTGAACAGCTGCCTTTCTCCAAGGTACAGAAGTGAGGTGCCAGGAGCACAGGACTGTTGGCAGGGGCTGGAAAGCCAGCAGCTCTTACTGACAGAGCTCTGCCAGTCTCTCTCCAGCAGCACCAGTGGGGCCAGGCACTGCAGTGGGGCACTAAGGCAGGGTGGGGGGGACATACCGACTGAGGGCATGGGGCAGCGGGAGGCACGGAGCCCCACTCTTGCACCAGCACTGACACTTGGCCTTTTCCAGGCTCCCAGGGATGCTGCTGGCTGCCCTACGCCTCTCTGCATGAGCCGGCAGAAGATGGAAGCGATTGGCATCAGCTGGGCCGAGGATCCTTTGCCAAGTCCTGGGATGTCACCCCCCTGAAGACAGGATTTACAAATGGGCACATGAGCGGAGTGTTCAACGCAGACCCCTGTGCTGCTGGACCCCTCTCACAGTGCTGCGGGGCCACCGTGGGACAAACAGAGGCTGCCTGCAGCACCTCATCCTCTCAACTCCTCTGTGAACCTTTCCATGGAGAAGCTGTCCTGTGCTCCCTGCGGATGCTGGTCCGGGGTGGCAGTGCCCCGTGCGTGGCCGTGGAGTCTTGCAGCCCTGACCCCGGGGACAAATGCCAGCTGCCACACTCTTCTCTGCAGACACAGGAGTAGCCTGCAAGGCACCAGTGCTGACTGCTCTTGAGCTAGCAGAAGGCAGCCCGGGACACTTGTAGTTGCAGACGAGACTGCAGCCAGCTGGAACAGGAGGTCTCCAGCTGCAGGATGTGGCATGCTGCAGGGATGGGGACACTGCAGTGAGTAGTGAGTCCTACGCTGCTGATGTTGACTTTACTCCTCCTCTTCCCATAAGGATGCCAGTTGCCTGTCCAAAATCTGCAGCTCATGCAGCCTCCTAGAGTGCGATGGCAAAGGGTCTGCAGGGCTGCTGCTGGACCATGCTGCTGCTGCTGCTCTGTGCCATCCAGGAGCTGGGGGCCTGGGCCGTGCACACCGCGGCAGAGGGTCCTGGCCTGGGGCAGCCAGGGGATCCCACACTGCTGGCCGGAGGGCGAGTGAAGCGTGGCTGGGTCTGGAACCAGTTCTTTGTGGTGGAGGAGTACACAGGCACAGAGCCGCTGTACGTGGGGAAGGTAAGGCAACCCTGTGTCTTCCCAGGGCTGGCTGAGCCTGGTGAGGTGAAGGGGCCCTATTAGAGCAGCAGCCAGGGTGCTGAGTGAGATGGCATGAGCCTGGCTTTGCCAGGGTGAGTTTAATGCTCTGCCTTGGACCTTGGGCAGGAGCATATCCAAATCCACCTCTGTCATCTCCCACTTGTGTGCCAAGTTCCCACGAGTGTGAGGAAGGATGTAGTGCTGGGTGACACAGGGGCAGCAGGGAAGGCTCAGCCACACCTCTGGGAGGCCAGACCAGTGGGATGTGCACTTGCTTATTCTGCTCTGCTTTGTCTGCGTGCTGCAGTGTTGACGGAGCAGCCAGGGCCTTCCTGCCCCAGCAGCTGCTGCAAACAGCACAGCCTTGACCTCCTCAGGATGGTCAGTTCCCTGTCCTGTAGTCCTTTCAGCATGGGGATGATGTGCTGGGTGTGTTTCCTTGTCCCTCCATGGGACTCCCTGCCAGTCTTGGGAGGACTGTGCTGTTGGACCTGTGAGCTGCAGCTGTTTCCATGCTAATCATCTGAGCAGACTGGGGCTGGCAGAGCAGATGCCCCGCTCTGGCTGGGGCATGGAAATCACGTGGCCAGAGCGAGGTTGGTGTGGGGCTGAGGCATCTCAAGGTGACCTGTACAGAGAGGTGTGAAGGCACTCGGTGCAGGTGTGTAGGGGCTGTGAGGACCAGCACTGGGGACAGAGCTCACCAGAGGTGTGCCCAGCATTCAGGTGCTGCAGGGCTCTGTATGGGATCTGCCCTGTGCCACCTTGCTGACCCCATGCTGGGATGGGCATGCACAGTGGCATCCCGAGGCCGCTTGCCTTGGGGCTGCTGTGCTTTGTCCTCCTCTGGGAGCTGTGGAGAGGGTGTCCTGTGGTTCCCAGGTGCTGGAAGGATGTGATCTTCTCTGAAAGAGCAGTGCTGGCTGCTGGGCCCAGCCCAGGGGAGAGCTGCTCCTGGGGGTGCATGGGCTCTCCCGAAAGGAAAACACCCAAGCAAGAGCTCATGCAGCAGGGCTGTCTGTTGGCTTTGGCTGTCTGGTTATGAGTCTGGAGGAGGCTCGAAAATGGGCTTTTTGGCTGGAGGCCAGGTGGGATTTCAGCCGTGATTTGTGTCCATTTCAGCAGACACTCGAAAGCCGCACTCCTCCGCCGCGACGCTCGATGCGGTTACAGTTAATTCACAGCTCCCCTGGGAGGTGACTCGAAGCATCAGGCCCTGTCAAACTCCAGAGGTAGCCTAGCAACAGCCTCATCTCCAAAACGAACCCGGGAACCTAAAACTAACCCATTTTACAGCCCCTTTCACATCATTCAATGCATCACCCACCCTGCAGCCGGGCTGTGCTGAAAGCAATTCCCTTCTGGTGATGCTCCCTGGGGCTGAAGGCAGCCAGAGCCCATGGATGGGAGACACTGGTGCCTACTGGGAAGGCTGTGCTGGGAGCTCAGAGCACCCGTGGGGCGTGCCCTGCGTGGATGCTCCTCGCTCACCTCCGTGAGCTCTTCCGAAGGCCGATACTGTTTCCCTGAAATCTGGGTTCTCCAGCTAATCCTTGCTCTGAACTGTAATTTCCCCTGAGGCCGCTGTCAGTTTGATGTGGATTTCTTTGTTTTATTTTTTATTTCTTTTTTTTTTTTTTTTAAGCAGAATTATGGGGTCAGCACTAGTTACAAACTTCTGCATGTGGACAGATCTATTTTAGATAGAGGAGAGGATTAAAGGGGGAAAAAAAGCAGATTTAATTAAGTTGCTAATATTTAAAGAAAATTGATGAACTCAGGCTTTATGAGTTGGAGCAAACAAAGTGCGCCTTTATTATGGGCTAGTTTTTATTTGATTTTCTTTCTTTTCCAGCCCCAGAGTCATTTTTTATTTGTGTATCCGTGCTTTCTGTTTAATCGTTTTTAATAAGGAATGTGCACCTCTGTTCACATTTAATTTCGATTTAATTATTAGCAAGTAATTAATGGCTCTGTGAAATTCCTGGGTTCGGCTCTTCGGGACGAGGGAACTGTTTTCCTGTTGAGCAAACAGGAGTGATCGGACCCATGGGTGCAGTGGTGGCTGTGGCACTGCTGTCCCTGCACTGAGCAGAGGGGGGGTCCCCTTGGAGGGGGCCCATGGCACACAGCACAGCCCAGAGCTCCTGGGGAAGGTGCAGCAGTGCTGTGGGAGCACCCTGGGATACGCTCTGCAGCATTCCCCCAGATGTCTGTAGTCAGTTTTCCAGCCCTCCCCCATTACTTGTTGTTTAGCCAAGCAGCACAGATTTAGGTCTTTTAATCTTCCCTTGTAAATCAATCTGTACAGCCCCTTGAGCCCAAGCTCCATTTTTCTTCCTTGCTCTCCAGTTTGTGGGGATGCTGGTGTCTGCTCCGAGCAGTCGGCGGCGAACAAATATGTAAAGAGGATGTGCTGGGAGCTCAGCGTGGTGCTGGGTGGTTGATCTCTGCCCTAATTATTAATCACCAGCCTGGTGTTCAGCAGGAAAGCACAGCTTTCTTCTACCTGCACTGAGCAGAGCAGGTGCAACTTTGTCAGAAAAGCTCAATTGCTAACAGGGTGATAATGAACTTCAGGGATATTAATAACACAGAGGGGGTGGCAAACACCCCACACCCTGAGGGGTGTGTGGGTTTACAGGGCAGGATCACATCCCCATGGGTGCTCTGACTCCAGTGGGTCTGTGATCAGATGGCTGTGGGCCCCCCCATTGGCCCTGGAAGGTTCCTATTGGTGCTATAGGGCCCCCACTGGTACTATAAGACCCCCGTTGATGCTATGGGATCCCCATTGGCATTGGAAGACCCCTATTGGTAGTGTGGGACCCCCCCATTGGCACTGCAGTGCTCACAGCCATGCTCTAAGTGTGGGTCTGCATCCTGGGGGGGCTGGCAAGCTGCTTCAGATGGGAAGTAATATGGTAATGTATGAAATGCATTGAGTTGTGCAACATGCAGGCACCTCGCTCATGAAATAAATATATAAACTGTATCTAACAAGACAAATATAATGAAGGCATCATAAAAAAAAAAAAGGAAAAAAAAAGGAAAGAAAAAAAAGAAAAAAGAGGCAGCTCTGGTATAAATTCTTGCTGGTAGAGCTGTGTGTCTGAAAGGTGGATTATAGAACTGCAGTTTGGAAGATTGAATGGCCCATAAACATTTTCATATTTCATTAGCCGATTAATGGACAGCTTTTTTCTTTTTTTTTTCCCTCTTTTTTTTTTTTCTTTTTTTGAGTTGGTGGGAGAACTTTGCTGATTCTAAGCAGAAATTGCAGGGAGCAAACGAAGATGGCTGATGAAACCTTGCGGGTCCCTGTCCTGTTATGGATTGTCCCAATTAACGCCCGTGCTGCTCTCTGTCAAGATGCATTC
Source organism: Cyrtonyx montezumae (assembly GCF_038088225.1). Classification (NCBI taxonomy): domain Eukaryota; kingdom Metazoa; phylum Chordata; class Aves; order Galliformes; family Odontophoridae; genus Cyrtonyx; species Cyrtonyx montezumae. Next base: position 11,014,572 of record NW_027072100.1, on the reverse strand, counting down.
TGCCTGTCCGGTTACTGTTAATAGATTTCTCATAAGTGGCTAGATTGTAAAAACCTCATAACTCAGCTTAATGCCACCAATAAAATTATCTCTGGACGTCTGGCCTGGCTTCCAGTCAGCTCCCGGTCCAGGAGGAGCTTCTGTTTACCCTTTCTTTTCCTAATTTCAAACGTTGTCTTAATTAGAAAATGAAATGGAGACTGGCTACAGAAAGCACCTTCCCCAGGGTCTGTTTTTCATTCAGCACAGCCCGTCTCACCTCATTTCACTGCAGGCTTTGCCCAGGAGTGATGTCTGGCAGCGTCAGCTCTGCCACGGGGCTCCCTAACCCTAACCTGAGCTGCCTTCCTGCCCTGTTCACTGTGCAGCCTGCAGGAAACAACCCCACACTGGATCATGAGTCCTTGCCATGGGGTAACCTCTTTTTAGGGGTCTGTTGGTGAGTTGACTTCCCCGCACATCTGGCCTCACGGTGGTGAGTTCTGTCGCTTGGTTTGTGGTGTGGGTGGGTGGTGGCAGCGTTTGGGACTTGCCAAGCTCACCGTGGCAAAGGCAGAACTGATGGTGCTGTGTGTTGTGCCCCCCCATGTGCAGCATCCCCTGTGCTGCTCTGCGTTCTGGTGATGGCAGAGGGAGCAGACACGGCTCCTCATCCCAGCCTGCTCCTCCTCTCTGCTCTTTCCCTGGCAGATCCATTCGGACTCGGATGAGGGCGACGGCTCCATTAAGTACACCATCTCCGGGGAGGGCGCGGGGACCATCTTCCTCATCGATGAGATCACAGGTGACATCCACGCCACCGAACGCCTGGACCGGGAGCAGAAAACCTTCTACACGCTGCGGGCTCAGGCCCGTGACCGGCAGACAGACCAGCTGCTGGAACCCGAGTCCGAGTTCATCATCAAAGTGCAGGACATCAACGACAGCGAGCCGCGCTTCCTGGAGGGGCCCTACATCGGCAGCGTGGCCGAGCTGTCCCCCGTTGGTAGGTGTCCTGGTGGGGGGGAAGCCTGCATCACTGCCACAGCACCTTGAGCCTGCCGTACCCCACGAACCTGGCTGCAAATCACAGGGATTCCCTCTGAGAGCAGAGCTGAGAGAGCCAAGTAAATAAGGTAGCTTAAGGGAAAACAAGTGAATAAATCCTCTGAGCTGATTGCCAGCCTGTGGCTGTGCGCTCAGCCCCAGCCCTAAGCTGTGCCCTGGGGATGGGTCGGGGAGGTGCCAGATGCCCACTGTGCCTTGGCCCTGGCTTTGCTCAGCCCCTGGTTCCCAGGCAGTGTGGGCAGGGGGTAGGAATGAGCCCTTATGTGCCAAGGAGCCTATGGCTACCTGTGCTCTGGACCAGCCTGAGCGCTGTCTGTCCCCATGTGCCTCAGTGCCTGCTGCCCTCAGAGCCCTGTGACTGCTTCTCTGACCCCTTCAGCATCCCCAGGCAGTACTGCTGCTCCCTCTCGCTCGCTTTCTGGCTCCCCTCCAAGAAGCCCAGCATTGCTGAGGTCAGGGAATTCATCCCAAATGTCATAAAAGTGGTTTCTTCCACTCTACTGCTGGCCCATCTTTCCTGAGTGCTGGGAAGGACACTGGGTGGGGATGCAGCACCACTTGAGCAGGGGAGGTCCCGCAGCTGCTGCCTGGGTTCCTGTCAGCAGATGGGGAGCAGGCTCTCCTGAAGCACCCCGGGCTCTCCATCCTCTTCCTTTTACCTGCACAAATCCCCTTCTGACTCAGATGGTGACCCCTTGAACTACAGCCCACATGCTCCTGGAGCAATGAAAGGCAGCATGTGGGCAGCAGAGCAGGAGGCATCCCGTTCCCAAGGGGAAGAAATAAATTAATCTATTTTGCTTGAACTCCTTTTAAACAGCAAAGAATCCTCAACTCTGAGTATTAGACAAGGATCCCAATTCTTTAAAAAACGCTAACAATTATGGAGCTGCCTGATCACAGACTGATGTGAACAAGACATATCAAAGGAGACAGTTTCTATGCGAAATTGGAGATCAGAGCGAGAGAGAATCACGGTTTCACAACATGAAAGGAGGCGATTCCTGCAAATTAAAATACTCAGAAGTTAAAAGTAAAGAGAAGTGCTGTGAACGGCGTGGGATGTGCTTCCAAGCTGCATACTCAGAGCGGGGGGAGCTGGAGCCAAGAGCTTACTGGGCTGAGGTCTGTCTGCCTGCAGCAGCCTCCGAGCAGCCTGGTCAGCCTTGGAGGTGGAAGGGCTCCTCCACAGCAGCCTGGCTAACAAGCAGGGATTCAGCTGTGTTGTGCTGGGGTGGGTCAGCCCTGGGGAGCAGGGTGCTCTCCATCTCAGGTGTGCTTTCCAGGGAGCTGCTCTTCATTCCCAGTCTGCCGCTCTGCATCCCAACATTAGAAGCAAAAGGTGAGCCCTTCTTGCTCTCCTGGACCCCCCTGGGGCTCGTGCTGAGGGCTGGCCACGTGGGTGGCTTTGCTCTCAGCAGTGGCAGCAGTGAGCTGCAGCTCCCCACTCCCCAGCAGAAGCTCCCAGAGGTGGGTCCCTTCCTGGAGCACGAGGAGAAGTAAAACAAATACAGTCAGATCCGCTCTGTGACAGCAGGAACAGATCAAAGGACATAATTTGCATAATGAAGGAGTACTAATTGGAAGGGAAAGTCATTTGACTTCCCAGTGCCTAAGAGGGAATAACAAATAATGAGGGAATTGCACAAACCCCTGCGCAGTGGTCTGGGAGTGCTCACATCTGCCCTGTACGGAGTGCACACATCGGTCCTGTACGGAGCGCAGCCCTGAGGCTGGAGCCCCTGCTGGGTGCCCACCCCAGTGCCCATCACCCCCAGAGGGCTGAGCTGAGCAGAGTCAGCCTTGAAGGAGGAGACCTGGAACCACAGAGGAGGTAGGATGGACCCAGCTGACTGCTGGGGAATGGCAAGAGTTTCACCTTGTAACAGGAGATGCTAAAATTAGCTGTGTTCTCCCTGAGCTCCCTGGGGTCTGCTTAACAGCTGTCTGCCGCACACAGGCGTGAGCCCAAATCCACACTGCCTCCTGCAAGACATCTCTGCTGCATGGAGCAGGTGGCAGAGCCCAGAGCTGGCTTTTGGGCTGGGGAGCATGCAGAATGCCTGGGAGCTGGCATGGCAGTAAATGTGGATCCTTCCATCAGAACAGCTCTTCTCCCTCGGTGCGTTTTGCTTTCATTTCTCTGTAGCACCGAGATTAGAGATGATTTGGCTGTGCAGACAGGAACTCAGGGTCAAACCCTGGCTCCATCGCAAAGCTGGCTGAATGCAAAACTGATTACTGTGAAGAGAAATTGTTTAATCTCCACTCTAGAAGCAGAGGAAAAGACTTTGTTTAACGTGCAGCCAGAACACTTGTAGGCAGTCTGATGGGTTTTTCTTAATAGAAAATGCTCAAAACGTTTGTGTGCATCTGGCAGCAGCTGGGGCAGCAAGTGAGCATGTGCTGAGGATTGCTCTGCCCTGAAAGCTGTGAGTGGTATTGGCAGAATCAGGCTTTCCCCTTCTATAGCCTCCAGGTCACTCAAATGGGGGACTGCTGCCCTCTGGCATCTGTCCAGGGTGCGTGGCTCTGCAGGATGAGGTGCTTTGTGCAGGGCCAGGAGACTGATACCATACGCAGTGTACTGCTGTGGGCAGTGCTGTGGCTGGAGAGCAGGGCTGGGAGCAGCATCCATGGCTTTGGCCCTCCAGGAGCCAGGTGCTGGAGGTGAAAGTGTGCAGCCTGTCCCTCGCAGGCCTTCTCCTTTCTCAGGAGTGTTTGTAGGTGGGATTAACGGCTTCTTTCTCATTTCTGTCGCCTATGAAGACCTCAGCTCCTTTGTTCCTGAGGCTGTTCTCATGTCCTAGGTCCTGCTTCTGTCAAATTGAACATGATGTCAAATTAAAGCCATCACAGGGACAGCTGGAGTGAAGCACCCAGTTTAGCGAGGCAGCGTTGGAAATCAATAACTTAATTGCAGACATTTGATGGACTTTTATCCAATTTATGGTCCTTCTGCCCGGCTACGTGTGGAGCATGACGACACTGTGCAGTGCCTGGCTCTGGACAGGCAATAGCTCTTCCTTCCGTGCAGCTGCTCTAAAATGTGAGCTGACTTTTGGGAGCAAAGCTACCTGCTGCTCAGACCACTGATCTGGAGAGCATGTCCTGCCCTGGCAGCAGCCCTGAGGTGGCCCATGGTCCCATCCTTCTATTTCTGCATGGGACAAAAGGGACAGTACTTCTGGATGTCCTCTGGATGCACTTTAACAGATCCACATCTCTTCTGTTTTTGTTCTCATCCCTTCTGCAGGCACCTCTGTGATGCAGGTGATGGCCTCCGATGCCGATGACCCCACGTATGGGAGCAGTGCCCGCATAGTCTACAGCGTGCTGGAGGGTGAGCAGCACTTCACAGTGGACAGCAAAACAGGTGAGCAGTGCCCGGGGAGCAGCAGGGGACCTGACCCTGGGGGTGCAACCCGCATCTGCACCGCGTGCAGTGGGGTGAGCCTCAGTGTGGGCATCAGTGCTGAGGGAGACTGGAGCTGTCAGACCTGCCCCCCCCCCACACACACACAGACCTGCACCAACCACAGACCACGTGCACCCATGGGCACATAAAATCTGGGAAAGGTTTAAGTACAACCGGAGGGGCCTTACCAAAGGCCACGCTGTTATCGCCGGGGCTTTGATTAAAGGTAGCGCTTCAAATTAAGGAGCGGTTTATAAATGCTCTATTAATATTTAATGAAAGAACAGTGGAAGCTGCTCTGCTCCTTAATAACTTATAATAGAGCCTGTTGTAAAATGCATCTCTAATAAATCCTTAGCAGATGATGCTCTGACATACTGGTTAGAGTAGACCATAACCAGGAGATGTTGGGGTATATATTCTCTTTGCCTCCCAGGAGTGTGACTCTCATTACCCTTAATGGGAACCTTGCAAGCTTTCTAAGGAGGGAAGACACTCAAATGCTAATAAGAGATATTTAAGGTACAAAGCATGCAGTAAAGTACCTTCGGTTTAATGAAAAATTGTCAAAAGATGAGAGCACTGAGCAGGTACAGCTCTGGTTGCAAAGCTGGGCTGCAAAGTGCCCCCACCCTATAGCTGAACCAAAGGGAACCTTGGTGAGATCTCCTCCTGGCTGCCTTCTCTCCCACTTATGCTTTGTTTTCCTTTTATCTGGGAGGAGACAATGAGCTAAATACTGAAAACTCAAGTGTGTGTGGGATCCTGGTTGTCTGAGACAGCTTTGTGTGAGTGGAGGCTGAGGATGGGGCTGCTGGAAGGGAGAGGGACCACTGGGAGCAAAACACACAAGCCGGGACGTGCAGAGGCTCAGCTCCCTGCAACAACATTAATGCTGCTGTATTAAGGCATAAAGTAAAATGCGCCCTGTGGGACTGTGGTGAGAATTAATGTCACTCCAGGAGTCCAAGCTTCTGGATTCCTTGACTTTTTGTGTCTTAATTCTCAAGCTGGCTGTTCATACACTGGCTGTTTCATACACCGACGGGGTTGATTTACGGTTCTGCTTGCGATTCATAAAAGCAAAACTGCTGACAGTCTGCAGCAGCCATCCTCAGCTCCATGGCAGTGCAGCCATGTGTCCCTCTGCCAGCAGTGCCATGTGTGGCTGCCCTGCCAGAGGAGGCAGGGACAGGGGCAGCTGTGCTGAGCAGAGTGTGATCTCCATGTCTGCCTTTGGCACCAGCCAGGAGCCGGATTATCCACCCTGGTGAACCCCATCCTGCTCCCCCTCCAAACTCGAGTAGGTTTTATTGCTCCACATGGGAGTCCTGCCCTGCCCGCTATGGGTGGCCAGGTTTCTTCCCCAAGCATAAGATTTAATTATCCGTAGCAGAAGCATCACTCTTCAAAGCCACCATTGTTATTAATGGCCATAAAAAGAACCATAAAAACCTGGAATGTTACATTTCTCGTAATATACGATAATGAAGAGCAATTTGTTTTCCCTGTTTGGTTTCGAGCTCCTTTCCTTGCAGATCCATACACACGTGCCCTCCCTCATGCCCTTCCTAAGCCCATGGTGCTGGCACTGCTGCCTGGACAGCCATGGGTTATCCAGGGGAGGGGGGCAACCAGCCCACACAGGGGGTTGGAGCTGGGTGGTCTTTAAGGTCCCCTCCAACTGAAGCTGTTCTATGGCTCCTTCCAGCTCCAGTTCTTTTTCTTCTTTGTCTTTGCATGGTACATCATACTGAGGGAGTTGTGTGTATGGGTGTGATTTGCACACTTGTGTACAGGATGCAAACTGTGTGTGTGTTGCTCAGTTTGTCTCCCATTCCTAGGTATTACTAGTGTTAGTATTCAGAATGTGTTTTGGATTTGACAGAGCCTTCAAAGGCAGGACCTAACCAGCCTGTATGCCAGCAGAGCACCCAGTGCTGAGTCCTACAGTAAGGCCTGAAATCCTGTGTCTTGTCTTGGAAGGAGGGAGACGAGCAAGAGCAGGCAGGCATTTGTTCTCTTTAGGCTTTGTGCTGCTTTCCCTATTCACTCCCAGCGTGCCAATAGGGTGCAACTGATCTTCACGTGCTGTTTGTCACACGGAGCTGCATTGCACTGCTGTGTGGCAGCGGTGTTCCTCTTGGAGGAGGCTGCAGTCAGTGCACACTGTGCTTCTCTGCTGCCGCCGGGATGTGGTCACTTCTGATGTCAGATTGGGGGTGTTGGCTCTCGGCCCACTGCAGATTTTGCATGGACATTGGCTGTCATGGAACAGACATCCCTGGCCTCGTGATGTTTGTTGCTTCCCTAACAGCTCAGCTCAGGAGAGTGTATGTGCATCTTGTTCTTTACTGGAAGTAAGAAGCCGTTCCTAAAATCTGTCATTCTGCTGCATGCAGAGAAAAAAAAAACCCAAAAAAACAAAAAACCAGAAGGACTCAGAAGGCTAATTGGAATGCAGTCTGGCATTTCTTATTACTTAAAACAACTCCTGAGTTAGAGCCTGTCTCCTGATTTGGAGGCTCAGCCAGCAAGGGCTCAGAGGTCCCCGAGCCAGGGAGAGCAGGACGAGAAATACTGTCCTGCTGGGAGGAAGTTTGTTTTACTGCGTGTAGTCATGAGTTGTTTCATCCTTAGCTGCCAGCCCTGTTGCTTGGAGACCCCTGGAGACCACAGGCTCGGTCCTGGGGTAGTGCTGGTAGGATGGGAGCTGAGCTGCTGGGAGCATGGGGAGCTGCACTGATGAGCTGTCACTGTGATGTGGTGGTGGGAGGCAGAATGCGTTTCACTGCTGCTCTTGCCGGTTTGTTAACAATGCTCCTTGGTGCCTGGGAACACAGATACCAGGATGTGCCTGTCTCTGTGCTCTCACAGGTTTTAGCAGGTTCATGCCTCATCCCAGAAGATTATACACTGCAGCTGTGCACAGGGTTAAACAGATTTTTATGATGAAGGTGGTGAGGCAGTGGTACAGGCTGCCCAGGGGTGAGGTGGGTGCCCCATCAGCTCAGGGACACTCAGGGTCAGTCTGGGGGGGCTCTGAGCACTGATGGAGCCATGGGTGTCCCTGCTCACTGCAGTAGTTGGACTAGATGGCCTTTAAGGGTCCCTTCCAACTCAGAGGAGCCGCCTGTGAGTTTAGTTAAGGCAACTGCTATCATCAGTGAGACTGAATGTTGGCAATCCCCGCCTGAGACTGGTGCTTCCAGGAACTTCCATTGGTTTAGGACAAATTGTATGTTTGGTCTTAGGGAAACCAGAGTGTATTTACTAATGTGCAGTGGGAATGAATATTAAATGACCAGTGGGGTTTATCTGCTAAAGGAAGACTGAGAATGCTGAGCCCATCTGTCAGAGCTCACTGCGGGGCATCACTGATGTGAGCAAACTGAGCTCGTGGAAGGTGTCCCTGCCCACTGCAGGGGGGTGGCAGATCCCCCCTGACCCAAACAGATCTGTGATGCTATGAAGCTGTGAGTTTTCTCCTTGTCTGGGATTGTGGACATCTGAGCTAAAAGTGTTTGGGAGCAGAGAAAAGCCCATAACGATGGGATTCCTGGAAGACACTTAACTTGCTGACTGCTTTGTCCTGCTTTGTTTCTATCGCCCAAAAAGTGTCTGCTATTGAGCAGTTTTGGAGCTATTTATGTGATGCTGCAAGTGTCCCCTTGCCTGATAATTACATTGATTAATCTGGATCGTGCTGGAAAGCCACATGTGCCTTGTACCAGAGGGTATGCCACCATGTGTCTGTATTATTCAACTATAACAGATGCTGACAAGAACTGGGGAGGTGAGCAAGCTGGAGGTTGTTCTTGCTGTGTTGGCAGTGTTTGGGAAGGAGAACATTTAGCAGTTTCTCTGGCTGGGAAGAAGGTGAATTTGTGGATCTTAGAAGATGATGGTGAGGCTTTTCCATGTTCTGTCCACAGCACAGTGGTCCCTGTCTCTTCTGTCCATGCACACAGAAGGTCTCTGCTGCTGAGTGCTGCTCTGTGCATGGCAGGCAGCCTGGACTTGTTCCCTGCTGGAACGAGCGACCTTGGTGGTGTTCTGGGAAGCCTGAGCACTTCCCTCCCGTCTTACACGGGGTACTCTGGGCTGTGTCATTACAAGCAGCTCAGTTAAATCATTACCGCCTTGGTGAATACATGAGCTTTTTCTCTCTCATCCCAATTCATCACCTTTGTGCTGACATGAATCATTTTCATTATAAAATGCTTCAGACCCTGTTAATTAACAGAATTGCTTAAATTTCAGTGAGATAGTGCTTGCCCAGAAATAACGGCTTCATATTCATAGCAGAGACAGGAGAGGCCCATAAATATGACCAGCTGAGGCCAACCCCATGCAGCCCCAGGGAATGGGCACCGTGCAGAGAGGCTGGGATGTGCCCTACAGGAGCTGTGCCCTACTACTTCTGACCCACCTGGTGGTGGCATGGAGCGTGGGCCTTGGTGAGTAAGTGACAGGAGGGCTGAGACTTAGCCCTGTGTGTAAGGAGGCCAATGCTGGAAGTGCCCAAGAAATGGGGGACAAGACGGAGCCCCCTCTTTTCCATGGGGCTGAAGGTGGTGACAATTCAGGTAATGACAGAACTAAAATGACAGAGGGACTGGAGAGAACTGGGTGAAATCGTGCCTGTCTGTGAGAGTCAGGGAGCTGCAAGGATCTGAAATGGCAGTGATGTCTTTATAATAAATCCTAACAACGATAATTGTTGGAATAATTGCTAGTTTGAGAAAGCAAGGAGAGAAAAACGTCCACAGAGCAGCGTTGCCAGCTACTGCTGCACCCATCATGTCATGCAGGGGAGGAAAAAAGATCCATTCTTCCTTCCAGCTCAGTGGCATTTGATTGCCATTGTGTCACACCACCAGCAGCTCCTTCTCGTGACCTGTCCACTGCTGTTAGGAGGGGGTGACCCCAGCGGGTCGGGCCCCATAGCTGCAGGCTGTGCAGGACGTGGCTGGGTGTCTGCCACCGGGGCCTCGGTAAACCCGAGCGGAGGAGGATGTGCAGGACTCACAGCAAGGGGAGGTAAAGCCAGCAGTTAATCGGAAAAGCCTGGAAGAGAGCAATTACAAAAACAGAAAGCAGTGTCTAAATCTGTGGAATGTTACGAAACTGAGCTAGAGGGGATTTAAAGCTGCTCCGGGCTGCTGCTGGGATAGTGGGACTGGGAATGCGCTGCTAATGACCTTGTATTCATGTACACATGCTTGTGTGCCCCTGGTGCCCCCCCAGGGCAGAGTCAGTTCTTTCTTTCTTTCATTCTGGAAATGTTTCTCTGTGCTTTGTTTCCATGTAAATGAAACATCTTGGCTGACGTAGAAAGTCATAACTTCTGCTTTCACAGTGTTATTTGGGCTTCACTACTCTTTCCTTCTTGGTTTACATTCCTGTGTATTTTAGTCCTGGTCATTTCTCGAAGCTCAGATAAACGAAAACCTGAAAAGACTTTTTATGCAATGAAATCTAGAAGAAAAAAAGAAGCAGCAACATAGCATGCATTTTGTTATGGTTTGTCTCAAGTGCACTCCCCTGACACCGGCAGCTTCCCTGGTCTCCCAACTTAGAAACACGTTTTAGAGACACATTTGAAAGGGATGGGTCTGTGCAGGCAGACCCATGGGAACAGCCACTGGGGGGGCAGAGGCCGGGTGGGTGGACAGCTCTGCCCCACATCCCTCCTGTGCTGCTCTGCAGCAGCTGCTCCTCCCATGGCTGCGAGCTGTGCACATCCTCCTGTGGCTCATGTCTGAGCAGATAAGGATAAGTGGACTGCTGCAGATTGGTGCCAAAGGGGCTTCGTGACTCAGCAGGGGCTTTTACACGGCATTCCTCCATGCAGGGTGCAGCTTGCCCTCCCTAATCCTTCATCCTGACCTCTTTGGAGGAAAACACAGACCTCCAAATCTGGGGCCATGAAGGTTAGTTAAGTGTGGGAGTACCTGCTGTATGAGCAGAGGCCGGGAGATCTCACTGGCCCCACTTGGAGCCCCGTCTTGCTCTAGGCACCCTCCGGCAACCTCTCCCAGCCTCACCCACTGTGACTGCAGATGCTCTGCCCTGTGCCCGCGCTCACTCCACTGCCCATTTCCAGGTGTGATCCGGACAGCTGTGGCTGACCTGGACCGTGAGACGCAGGACCGGTACGAGGTGGTGATCCGCGCGACGGACATGGCGGGGCAGCTGGGCGGGCTGTCCGGCTCCACCACGGTCACCATCGTGGTCACTGATGTCAACGACAACCCACCGCGCTTCCCGCAGAGTAAGTCCTGCTAGTGCTGTTGGCTCCTGGCACAGCCTGGTGTGCACGGCTGCTGTGTGCCCGGGTCTGAGCGTGTCCCTGATCGGCAGTGCCCTGGAGGGACTCCCTCGGGTGAGGGTGCTGCAGCTGGAGGTGGTTCAGCCCTTTAGCTGCTTCTCCTTGAAATTAGAAATGGTGAAGTTTGCCAAGAATTGGATAACGCTTCTGTGCTGAGGGGCACAGAGGCGTGCATCAGGCCGGGGACGGTGCAGGCAGAGCTGTGACCCCGGTGCCCTTCTCTTCTCCAGAGATGTATCAGTTCAGCATTGTTGAAACTGCCCCGGTGGGCACTGCCATTGGGAGGGTGAAGGCAGAGGACTCTGACGTCGGGGAGAACACCGACATGACCTATCAGATGAAGGACGAGGAAGGGGTGGAGATGTTCAAAGTCACCACAGACAGCAATACCCAAGAGGCTGTCATCACCGTTCAGAAGGTGAGAGAGGAGGAAAGCTGTCTGCGGGGGAGGGCTGCATCTCCAGAGGAGCCCTTTCCTTTGGGGGCTCCTACTGCATCTGACTTGAAATAAACACTCCTCCGAGCGCAGCTCTAGCTGTAGCGTTTCTGTGCTTGCAGATGCAGGAAGAAACCTGTTCTGCCTGGATAGCACAGCACAGACCCATTTCTGGGAGGAAAAGCTGAAAAGGAGCAGCAGTGCAGTGCCTTTTGCTGCCTGCACAGCTCCTGGGAGTGAGCAGTGCTGGCGTGAAGTGGTGCACAAAGTGATGGAGAGCAGTGCTTATGGCTCTTATTGATAGCACCTGATAGAAGAAACATGCCCACCTAATTCCCACACCTGAGCAGCAGCACCAGCTGTGGCAAATGGGGCTCCTGGGGCCAGGTGTGGCTAACGGGGTGGTCCTCGGGCTGGGTGTGGCTAATCCTCTCCTGTTGTCTCAGCCTCTCGACTACGAGTCAAAAAAAGTGCACACCGTGGTGGTGGAGGCCCTGAACAAGTTTGTGGACCCTCGGTTTGTGGACCTGGGCACCTTTCGGGACCAGACCATCGTGCGGGTATCCGTGCTGGATGTGGATGAGCCCCCTGAGTTCTGGCCCCCGTCCAATACAATGGAGGTCCAAGAAGATGCTCACGTTGGCTCTATCGTGGGGGTGGTCACCGCTCTCGATCCGGACACGGCAAACCACCCTGTGCGGTAAAGCACTGCTCCAGCTTTGTGTCCCCGTCCTTCTTTTCTGGCACTGGGTCACAGCGTGGGGTCCTCGTGGCCACCGCATGTGGCAGAGTGGGGGTGGGGAGGTGGTCCACATGTGTGCTGCAGGGTTGGCAGCAGGCAGTGAGCAGCAGTCTGCACACGGGTACTGGCAAGCCAGAGCCACCATCTCGCAGGTGACAGACACGTCGTGGGCAAGTGACAGGACTGTGAGTGGCAGGGGAGTGCCAGGGAAGGTGTCTGGGTGACACCTGCGTGTCCTTGTGCTGACAGCCAGGCATCTGCAGTGGAGCCTGACACGGGCCAGGCAAGTGAGCGGGAGTGACAAGCGGGCAGTGATGGGGAATGATAAATGAGGTGAAGCTTGGGAAGTGCAGAGCAAGAGCTTGGCTGTGTGTGCGCGTGCGTGCACAGGGATCAAAGATCAGAGGAGTTATATTTGGGCAGGGGACATAATCCAGGCAGCGGCTTATCTGCACAGGACATTTCCCATTTCCATTTAATTTGTGGCTAAAGAGATTGTTACCTTGTTAAATTGTTATTACCTAAGGCACAAAGCAGCCTTCTGGCTCTGCCAACTGGCCTGAGTCATGAGCAGTTGGGATGAAAAGCTGGTGTTCTGAAAACATCCTCAGCGTGTGGAGAATTTCCTTGAAATGTGTGTTCTCGTGCCAGGTGACAGCGGGGCTGCAGGCACCTTGCACACAGCCTCACTTCAAGTGAGCAGCAATGGCTCTGCACTGAGGTTTCTCCACAGAGCCCATCCCTGCCTGGAATAAAGTGGGGCAGAGCCTCGGGATGTGGGGTGGACACCTCTGTGTGTGCGTGCACGAGTGGCTGTGCTTTGCACTGGCACGTTTCTAGCAGTGCTACAGAATGGAGGTTTTATTTTGTGATCTGCAGCTGTAAGGAAGGTATCTTGGGGACAGAACTCTGCTTGTTTTCCCTTGTTCTCCGTGCCTTTCCCCGTGGAGCTTGTTGCAATATTTGCAGACAGAACAAAAGGAAGCAGAGAGGCTTCCTACCGCTGTGCAGAAGGTGCTGAGGACTGAGCAGAGAAGCAGATCCAAGTGATCAGCAGGAGGGTTAGGGCCCAAACATTACCATACAGCGAGCTCAGTGCCGGGGGGGCAATGCCACGTGCTCAGGGACTGGGCACAACCAGCAGGACTCCAGGCAGCTTGGGAATCACAGCGTGGCTTAATAACAGGCTTTGCCATGCCTGCAGCTTCAAAGCAGCACCCAAACATGAACGTGAGCATCCTGCCAGGGCATGCCAGCAGCCCCTCAGCGGGAGACAGCAGCATGTGCCCTCGCATCTCAAGTGGGCAGCTCAAAGCACAGTCACAGGAAGCCAGACTTATACTTCACCTCTGGTACATGAGAGAGCAGCCAGTCCTGACAGCATGACCAGTGTTTGATCCTCAGCCCCTTGAAGTCGGTACGAAGCCTTTCAAGTTGGTGCAGTTCAGTGGATCCCTTTAACTTCCTGATCCCTGTCTGCAGGAGGTGGGAGCTGGAACGTGGCTCCCGGGCTCTGGTCCATCAGCTCTGCTGTGTGCAGAGGAGAGGGCCAACACTGTCTGCTGTGTTGAGATGCGTTGAGATGCACTCTCCCCTCGAGGCAGGAGAAAGCAAGGACCGCCGGAGACAGCCCAGCAAAAACCAGCCCCGTCAGCATTCCTGGTCCTGCTGACACCGGGCTGCCAGTAACGAGGTTTGGGAAGTACTTTAAGCCAAGTGGGACAGGAGGTGCCCTTGGTTCCCTTCTTCCATCCCCAGGTGACACAGAGGGTTGTGCCACGTCCCAGCTGCACGAGGATACAGTGCCCACAGAGTGCTCACCTCTCAGTGGGAGCAGAGTCATCCCCCACTGCAGTCACCCAGAGGGGCTGTGGTGCAGCGCTGGAGCTCAGCACGGCTGGGTGTCCTCTGGGGAACACAGGAACCCAGCGGGGGCAGCGGGATGTGCCTTGTGAGAAGAACAGTGCTCTTCCTTTTATTCCATCCTTATTTGTTGCCTGACAAAAGCTGGAAGCACTCTTTTTCAGAAAGCATTCAGTTCCCATTTGCCTTTTTGGCATTAGCTGTGTATTTCCTGAGCGTAGCACTGTTTCTCACCCAAACCATTGTATTAGGTAACACAGAGATGGGCTGTGTGTGTGTGTGTGTGTGTGTGTGTGATGCTGTTTGGATGGAAGCCTTTTGTTTTTCTCTCTGCAGTGAGGCTGTGCTCTGATTGCGTGCATCCCAGGCTTTATCAGCACTGGGAAAATGTTGCTTGGGATTTAAGGTTCTCAGAGATATTCTCGTTTGGCATTCACCAAATCCAGAGGCACGTGTTGGACATGGGCATTTCACAGACTCCAGCAGCACAGCGAGAGCTACAGCCCGCTTCAGTACAAAAGGGAGAGGAGGAAAAAAACAAACATAACAAAAAGCTTTTCACACAGTGGTTGAAAAGCTCGCTATTAACAAAACACATGGCATAAAATGTGCTTCTCATTGCGTTCAGGGGGAGAAGTGAAACAAACTGCTCGAGAAATGCATTCACGAGAAAGATGAGCACCGAGAAAGCTGTCTAAATTAAACAGTCACTTGTAACATCCAGACCAACAGGCAATGCCAGCAGGAGGAGAAGAAAATGGTTTACAAGGTCTGCATCCCAATCAGAGCTGGGCACTGCAGCTCCAGATACGGAGCAGCAGCAGCAGAGGAATGCAATGGCATCCTCCCTCTGAGCACCCGGGAGGACCTGGGACTGATGGTGTCCCTTCCTGGGCAGAATGTCAGTGGAACAAAGAAGGGAAAGTTGCAGGGAGAGGATTGTGGAGAGCAGCACAGGCTTTGGTTGATAAAGGTCCTATTACACAGCGTGGCATCAACTGAGCAGAACTGGATTCCTTCCTGCTGGAAGCCCTGTTCTCCATGGGGTTGGCCACAACTCCTTGGGAATGGAAGGCCTATGGCCGTGTGGAGTAGATGGAGGGCTATAGGTCCACCTGGGCTGGCCACGTTCAGATCTCAGTCCCACATTAGCGACAAATGCAGGCAGCACCCACAGTTCTGCCTCCTCACATCCTTGCTTTGAGAAGGTGTGTGTAGCAGCAATGACGCAGGGATCAGATTTCTGCTCTGGTCTGTCCCTTGCTGTAGGGTGTGGGCAGTCAATCCTCCCCAGCCAGCTCCAAAATGACAGAAGACAAGCTCAGCAGTGAAGCAATTAGAAGCACAAGAAGTGGTTACCAGTGACACCGTGCTGCTCCCCGTGTCCTCCTGCCCTCTGGCCGCTGCCAGATGTGATCACAGAACAGGACGAGTTAGAGGTCAGCAGCTGTGGGAGAACAATCGGAGCAATTACACAAACGCATCAATCATGCTATTGGAAGGATAGTAGGTTTTGTCATCCCGGTTTCTTTTCCTCCTTCTAGCAGAAAATGGATGTGCAAGAGTGGCCAGACCGCTCCTGTCCCTTCACTGTGGGTGAGTGCGGAGTGGATGAGAGGCTGCGGATTGTGCCGGTGTCACTGTCCCTTCTGGAGATGGCTCCATGTTCAGAGTGGCTCTGATTGCAGCTGGGAGCTGGGGCAGGAAATGCAGGAGGGCTGGGAGGTCCCAGGGGCTGGTTCAGTGGTGCCTGGGCTTTGTGTGATGGATCCCCATCACCTCCAGGGGAAGACGGACACTCAGGTGCAGAATATGATTGCTTGTGCACGTGCACCAGTGAGATTTAGGTTGTGATTTTCAAGCATTTTCCCTTAACTACAAGCAAGTGCTGTTGCACATTCTCACCCCCATCTGCCTGAGCAGGAGGGAGCTGAGGAATGCAATCTGGTGCTGTGTAACAGTGAGTGCTCACAGGGCGCTGATGTCTCATTCGTGTGCCTCCAGCAGGTAACAGTGCTCAGCTGTGTGACCTCCTGGACCCAGGGATGGGAAGCACAGGGCTGCCCATGGCTCTGTGCAGTGTGGCCATGCCTGGAGCTCCAGACGTGAGCTGTGCACTATGAGCTGCACACTGTGAGCCACAGGTGCTCAGAGCAGCCATCACTCAGAGCGCCTGTGCCACCCCAAGAGTGCTGCTGGCCTGGGGCTGCCCTGGGCCCTGCCCTGTCTGCCATCTCTCCAGCTTGCTTTGTCCCCTATGTTTATCTTCCTCCTGTTGTCGGACGTGTGACGAAAGGTTTTAATTTATTCCCGGTCCTCCTCTTGGTAATTTATCCTTTGTGCTCATTGCTGTCTCGTATTATTTAATTCTGTAAAGCACTCTGGGATGCAGCGCGTATGAAAGATGCCGCACACAATAGCATTATGCTGCATTGTTGTGATTTGTAGGCCTTCTGGATTTCTAATTCCGATTGCGGCGGTGCTGGTGGTTATTTGTGTTACAGCTGCACCCGATGGCCTCGGTTGGGTTGAGCTTCCTTTCCAGCCCTGCCTCCACACAGGGCACATCCTCTTCCTCACGTTT
The DNA here is from genome assembly GCF_038088225.1 of Cyrtonyx montezumae. Taxonomy (NCBI): domain Eukaryota; kingdom Metazoa; phylum Chordata; class Aves; order Galliformes; family Odontophoridae; genus Cyrtonyx; species Cyrtonyx montezumae. The sequence goes on along the minus strand of NW_027072100.1, from coordinate 10,998,148 downwards.
TCCCCTCTTGCCTGCTCCCAGGTACGCCATTGACCGCAGCACAGACATGGAGAGGATCTTTGACATCGACGCCAACACAGGTGCCATTGTGACAGGAAAGGTCCTGGACCGGGAGACAGCGGGGTGGCACAACATCACCGTCCTGGCCATGGAAGCAGGTGAGCAGTGGAGCAGCCATCTGGGCTGGACCAGGGCGTGATGGCCATCTCCTGTGAGCATCTTCCCTGTGGCTGTGCCACCACAGAGCCTGCACACGCAGTAAGTGCAGGATCTGCTCACGCCTGGCTGGGAGAGGCAGGAGGGAGCTGAGCGGCCGTGAGGTTTTGTTGGTTGATCTTCCCTCCCTCTGTGTGATGCTGAGGGGACGGAGCCCGGCTTGGATGTTTCCAGCAGAAGTTCTGTTTGTCTTTTCTATTCCGGTAAAGAAAGAAAAGAACAAACCTGGGTCCTGCTGCTCAAAGGAGCTTTGAATAAACCTCCTCTCGAGGAATGAAAAGAAAATAATAGAAGCAGAGGGAAGGCTTTGAATCCCTGCGGATGCTGTGCTGTGGGTAGGAAGATGTTGGGACTGCCCTGGGCGTCCTGCTGCTCTGTAATGTTTGCTCAGGGCTTTGGTGCAGGGCCTGTGTGGGTCCACACACACATTGGTGGATCTGCCCCACGGACCCCAGGGAGCACTCAGATTCTCCGTGCGTTCCTTTTTCTGAGCCTTAAGATGGAGACAGACTTCCAAGGTACTGTGCTGGGAAGCAGAAAGGCATTGTCGTGTTCTCCAGTTTTCTGCTTCAGCTGCACAGCACCTCCCAGTTCCTGCAAACATTTGCCAAGACCTGCTCATGGGATGGAGCCTTTTCTGGGCTTCCCTGCCACACCACACAGTGCTGCTGGTCCCCCTCATTCTGAATAGGAAGATGCCATTCGGATTCAAGAAACTGCACCAGGGGTTTGGCTGAGGGCCCAGCAGTTCCTTCTGGCTGCAGAACAGTCACCGCCACAGTGGCAATGATCCACTCATTTGAGGCTTCCCCAGCGAGGGCAGTCAGTGACCCTGCAGACCCCACTGCCTCATGTCAGCGCCTCTGTGGCTCTGCTGCCCCACGGGATGCTCTGTGCCCACGGGTGGGTGAGCTCTGTGCAGCGCTGCCCCACTGCTGGGGGAGGAGGGCTGACGGTGCTCAGCATCCATAGGAAACGTGAGGTGACAAGAGTCAGAAGGGAAATATTTATACGCGGCATCTAAGATTTCAGAGCAAGTCAGTAAATGCTGCAGCTCCCCTCGGGCAGGAGCGCCTGTCAGGCTGCATCGCTTCAAAGCCGGGGAGACTCCAGCGCTTCGACTTCTCCCATCAGCGGGCTCTGACTCATCCATTTTAACTGCCCAGACATTCCTCCCCGTGACATTATCCTTAACGTTTTGTAATCATGAAATATTAATGACTGATATTGAATTTAAAGCACAATTTATGTCTGAATCCTCAGGCAGAAAGGGCAGTTGTAAAGGTAAGGCCTTCAGAGTGATTGGGGGGGGCTCAGGAGTGGGGCATTGCAGTGCTGCCCCGGGGCAGCTGGAGGCTCTGTGCTGGCAGTGTGTGCCCTGCAGCTTTGCACAGAGCCCTGGCTGCCCCGGGGCAGTGCTGCCTGGTGGGTGCTCAGCAGGGTGTGGATGTCCATCCTGGGGCTGCCCTAGGGATGCATGGCCGTTCTCTGCCATGTCTGTCTGCAACTGCAGGACTGTGTCAGCTTCATTGGAGATGCAATCCTTATAGAGCCAGGTTCACGGCTCCGGGGCTGGTGAGCAGCTGGGGTGCAGTGTCCTGAATCTTGCCTTCCCATCCCTGGCAGCACTGCCCTGCAGGGGTTTAACAAGCAGCAGCTGCTGGGAACGTGCCAGCTGGCAGCGCGTGCTCCTGCGGCCAGGTTGGCTGCTTAGCTTCGCACAAGACATAGGAGCAGGTGCTCATGCAACAGAGACCACATCCAGGGGGGGGATGCCCCACCTGTAGATAACTTGAGAGACTGTGTTGGCATCTGGGGAGAGTAAGAAAAGCAGAAGAGGGCTCCTGGTGTGCCCGTGCTGGCTGCTGCTGAGCGCAGTATTTGGCCTTGCAGCAGTGCAGCCAGCGGGAAACATGGGAACCATTCAGCAAATCTGGGCTGGGACCAGGCCAAGCTCTCCCAGAGATAAATCTTCATCTCACTCACAAGCTGTTTACCTTCCTTGGGCTAATATTAGCGATTCTCTTCCTGTTTTCCTCTTTGCTCATGTAAAATGATGAGGCCTTGACTGCTGTGTCCACTGCTGGTAATTGAGATGATAAATCTTCCTGCTGGAGACTGGCTTTAATCAGAGCATTGTGTTTGGATGCGATTTAATGACTCTCATGCTGCTGAGTCTGGGCAGGGCTCAAGAGAGGTGAGAGCCATTTGTATGTTACTTGGCTGCTCTACTGCTTCCACTTTGCTTCCCTGGAGCTGCGTTGTCGGCCCCAGCCGCTGGTGTTGGCAGTGTCTGAGGAGCTGTGCCCTGGCCAAGCCCCTGCGGTGTCCCTGCCGTCCGTGCTCCGCTCTGCGGTCCGCAGCTCTGCTGACATCTGTAGAGCTGCCCTGTGCTTCACAGTTGGAAAGCAGTGGTCCTTTCCAGTCTGTATTTTATTCTCCCAATTTGCTGAGATAGTGAGGATTAAAATTCCAGCCCTGGCACTTCTGGCTTTCCACTGTTGATAACATTCTGAATTCAGTATTGTACCAATTTGGTCTTGATGTAGAAGATTGCTATGCCCAGTGCAGAGGCCCCAAGGAGTGCTGCAGCCACAACACAGCCTGTGGCCCAGGGGGCTTTACCTCGAGCTGGACTTTGGGCTCCAGGATCCCTGCAGAGCCGCTCTGTCTGTGGAGAAGCCACGCAGCAGAGCAGTGCAAATGGTACAGCTGCTTCAGCACAGCTGAGTTTGGGGCTGCACAACAGAGGTTTGGTTGTGAAAGTGCAAAGTGCTTTATCCTGAGTTTGCATGAGGGTCTGGAGAGGCACCAGCTAGATCCCAGCACAGCGTAACCACCGCTTCCCCCCTTCCCTGCTGCAGGGGGGGGGATGGTCGAGCATGTCTGCAGCCTCTTCCCATCGCTGCCAGCTTCAGCCACACAGCTCCCAGTGCTTATGGGGTAGCGGGCATCCCCCTGGCAGCAACCTGGGAGCCTCTGTCTAGGGCAAAGCCTGGGCAAAACCTTGCACGGTTACTTTCATGGCTAACTGAATTAAAGAAGCCACTTGGGACTGCAGGTTCAGCCCAGGTTGGCCCTAGCCCTGGTGCCACCCTGCAGTGGGAGCCCACGGATGAGCACCAGCCCAGGGAGTGCTCCCACAGCAGCGTGGGGAGCGGAGCTGCATGGCACAGCTCAGGCTGCAGTGTTTCTCGTACCATCAGGCCCAGGTTGGCAGAGGCAGCTGCCAGCCCTCTGCCTGCCGCGTTCCCAGCGTCTCCCCTGTGCTCCATGTGTTTTCCATGTCTCTTTCCTCAGTCTTTTCAGATTAATAGCATTCCAACTCCTGGAGGAAATGCAGAGACCCGACATGTTTAATTTTAATTTAGGGAACCGTTTAGGTAGCAGCCTGGTTTTCTCGCTGCTGTCAATCAGGTTTTCTCAAGGCTGACATCAATTAGTTTAAAAATATTGAATGTAATTTTGCCTGACACAACATATTGCAGCCACTGCAAAATATAATTTATTTTAGAAGAAGAAATAATTAAACTAATTTGCATGTCAGTCAGCTGAGCTGGGAGAGACACTGCAACAGAAAATGACTTTTTTCCTCCACGGTCGCGCTCGGTCCCTCTGCGGCACACGGTGCTCCGTTGTGCTCTGCCTGGTGGTGGTGAATAGGAGTGTTCACGTGAGGGGTGGGAGTGTTTCTGTGCACGTGGAGGTGCTGCACGGCCGTGCTTTGGGGCTGCAGCAGTGATGCTGGCAGTACCCAGCGTGCTGTGTGTGCTTTCCTTGGCCGTCATAAATCCAGTTAACTCTCCACGAGTCACAGGAAGCGTGTTTCAAAGATGGTTTGGAGATGTTTTTATCAAACACGTCCAAATATTTTTTGTATTTTACGCCCATAAATTCAGGTGCTGGCTGAGAGGAAGGGGGAGGTTTGTAAGGAAAGCATCTGAGGACCCTTCACATAGATCATGGTGCCGCTGGAATAAAGAGGAGCGGGTTGCACTGCTGAACTCGATGCTCGTGGAGGTGGCAGCATCAAAGGGGTCTGGGAGTTTGTGGCAGCATTGGGATCAGCTCCTGCACTGGGGGAATGTGGCAGGGGAGGGGAAGAGGGGGACCTGGGCTGCTCCTGCTGTGCTCTGCCTCCTCCCTTCTGCTTCTGCTTCTTTTCCTCCCGCTCTCAGCAGGGCAGTGCTGGATTGCTTTGGTGCCATGGTGCAAGGAAGGGTCTCCATCTCCCTGCAGCGAGCTGGGGATGGTGTCCCCCTCTCTTTGCAGTGACAGCAGTGCTGTCACCCCTCTCTTTGCAGGAGCTGAACCGATTTCCCCCCAGCTCCTCTGCAGCCCCAGTGGGTACTGAGTGCTGCCCTCGGTTCCCTGCTCTCTCCCACCCCACTGCCTCCTGCTGTCTCTCCCCCTGGAAGTGATGGCAGTTTGTTTCATTGCACCAACATGCTTTTCAAAATAACACGGCGTTCCAGGCTTTTAGTCACGACTTCTGCCTCCCTCCCCCGAAAGCAACCATCTAATCACCAGAGCAGCTGCTCTGGGTGAGAGGGAGTGATAATGCACAAGTGAGGTGAAGGCAGCTCCGGGAGGGGGCTCAGATTCCTGGCTAATTATGGAGTAGTGCTAAATCTCCCCTCCTTTGGGTCCTCCTCTACTGATACATGGGGACAGCATTAATTTTGTAGACAAACAGACAGCAGAGCTCCTGCCCATGACGGGAGAGGTGCTGGGTCTGTCTGAGCTGTAACCTCTGGGTGAAACAAAGGAGATGGAGAATGAGGGATTCCTCATTCCTGGAAGCATGTGAGGAGCTTCAGGAAACGTCATGCCCTCCAGAGTGATTTACTGATAGAGAGGATACCCCTGGGTACATGCTGTGAGCAGAGCTGTGCGTGTGGCTCCAGGCTCTGTGTGCCCCCAGAGCAGCAGCTGTGGTACCAATGGCTCTGACCTGACCATGGGACCTTGCTCCCAGCCGGGCAGAATGGTCTAACAGCTGTGTGCTGGGAGTCCTGGGCACACAGCCCAGCTGTTGGGCGCATTTACTGGGAAACACAGACAGTGAGGCCAAGTGGTGCTCTGCAGGAGCAGCCAGCCCACAGAGGTGGTCACCGGACACGACCTCGGCGCTGGCAGCAGCTGCACAGCCCACCATGGCCACAGGCAGATGGGATGGGGAGGGCTCGCTCCCTGCCAGCAGCACATGGCACTTCCCACTGCAGCTTTGGTTCTCCTTTGTTTCAGATAATCATTCACAGGTGTCGAGAGCCTCTCTGCGCATCCGCATCCTGGATGTGAACGACAACCCACCCGAGCTCGCCACCCCCTATGAGGCTGCAGTGTGTGAGGACGCCAAGCCAGGCCAGGTAGTGAGCAGCCCCCAGCCCTCCCCCCAGAGCTCTGCCAGCTCTGTGCCACCAGCAGTGCATGCAGAGCAGGGGCTGATCCCCATGGTGCTCCCACTGGTTCATGCCCTCAAACAGGACCCCAGTGGGGCTGCAGGGCAGCTCCGGTGCTCACCTCTGCTCTCTCCCTACAGCTGATCCAGACTATCAGTGTTGTGGACCGTGATGAGCCTCAGGGTGGTCATCGTTTCTACTTCACCCTGGCACCTGAAGCCACCAACAACCACCACTTTTCTCTGCTGGATGTTAAGGGTAAGCCTTTGCTGGCGGGTGCGAGGGGCTGGGGCTGTGCAGCTCAGGAGCCCATAGACACCCCCAAAGTTTCTGATTCTGGGATGGGCCAGTTGAGCGTTTGCATTTCCTCATTAAGTGGCTCCACCAGATTCCTCCTTTGCTGCAGAGTGCTGTCTGCTCAGTGTTTTCAAGGCTCGTGGTCCCTTCTTTGATATAAAATCTCCAACCTGCCTGCAGGCAAGGAGATGACGTGGGCTTACAGATGAACGCGTGCCTGTTCGCAGCATTACCACTTATTCCTCTGCAAAGTATGCCCTGGAGCATGGGCCGGCCCCAGGCTGCCATGCAGGTGGGCAGCACCCACAGGAGCAGCCTGGGGATGCTAGAGGGGGGGGGAGCAGTCAGGCTGTGTTCATGTGGACAGTGGCAGTCCTGGAAGACATTTATCAGGCTGCTTCCTGCCTTTAGTGAGTGTTCTTGATGAGTTTAGGAGCTGATTTCAGGTAGGGACAGCAATGCCCCTTGCAGCTATTGGGGTCTTCCGCAGACAGACCTGTGTGTGTTGGCCACAGGGATCAGCCCACGTGGAGCCAGCAGACTGTGCTGAAGGGCTCTCTCCTTGTTTGGCATTGTGTGGGTTGTTAAAAAGAACTTGCAGCAAAACTTCAAATGTAATTGTAGAAGAGCTGATACCATTCTGTGCCCTGAAAAGCACAGCTGTCTCTGACCCACATCCCCCACTGCACTCATGGGGCAGCTGGTCACCAGACTTTTGCTTCTTAGTGTGTAAGCAAGCTTTAATCCTCCACAAGATCTTGCCCCACGCCCAGGGATTAATTTCCTTCCCTGACCTCAGGAAAACATGTGGGAGCTCAGTTTCATGCCGGGTCCATCCCTACCTGCACCCTAACACCAGCTCCAGGGCAGCAGTGCCTGCTCTGAGCCAGGATGTGCTGGACCCGGGCTGGGGTCCTGCTGGGTTCACTGCTGGGGGGTGGCTCAGTGTGGGGGCTGCTCCACTGCCAGCAGCACTGGGGTCAGCTCTGCTCGTGCAGTGGGGCTCATGGGCGGGGAGCTGGGAGGTGGTGCTGCAGGAGGGCCCAGGATGTGCCCCCCCCTCCCCCCAAGAGCTGCTGCTCTTGTGAGTGGGACGACACGCTCATCACGCGGGGTAATCCTCCGTGCTAAACGATCCCACAAACCTGCATGTGGTGCAACACTGCATAAAATGAGTAAAAGCTGGCGTCACCTCCCGCCTTCTGCTCTCGGTAAACAAATGCTGTTGCTGCAGGGTTATTCCCAGGGTGTTTGGAGACCCTCCCAGTTGCCAAGCGGTGCTTTCTGCCACAGCAGGAGGCGGTGGCTGCCTGTGCAGATGGAGGCATTCCTCACCTCTGCTGTGTGTGTGCTCTGCTGTCATCTCCCTTCGGTTTCCCCCTGCCCCGGCTCCTCCGATCCATAGTGAGCCCTGGTCACGCCCCTCCTCTCCCTGGTTCCCCCCACTGCACTCGTCGTTGCCCCCCGCCCTTGCTTCACCCCTCTTTCACTTATCTCTCCTCCTCCATATAAATATCAGTGGTGACAAACTGCTACCACCAGCCCATCTGTTTCTTTGTACAAATTTGTAGCCAGTTTTGAAACGTGATTTATAAATATTGCTTTTGCAGCCAAGGAGTGACACTGATGGATGTCAGCACAGATGGATCCTCTAAGCTCTTGCTTAAATCCTTCTCATGTTTTTTACTTTGCACCTACTTCCCTCGGCTCCCACCAGGCAGCAGAAAGCCATCTCGGGAGGGTGGTGTCCTCAGGGACCAGCATCCTCTTGGGAACACTCTTTTTGCAGTCTATCAGCCCTTGCAAAGTGCCCGCAGTTACTGCCTGCAGCCCCACTCATCAGTGCCCAGCAGCACGCCTTCCTGCCTGCACTGCCAAGAGCTGCCTTGGTGCCAGGTCAGAGATGTAAGAGCGAGAGGTGACCCTGCAGGACGTCCTGCATTAGCTGAATTACCGCTGGAGCTGTGGGCAGGAGTCAGGCTTTTAGAAACAAAGCTGTTTCCTACTGGCATCTCTCTTTCTCTGCTCTTGATCTGTCCAAGTGAGTGCTTGAGCACTTGGTAATTTGTCAGATGTGAATAAAAAGTCGTTTGTGATAACTGCAAACCCAGTGTGGAATACAGATGCTAGCAAATTATGTGTCCAGAGGAGGAGACAGTGCTGGGAAAGCTGACCTTGCCCGGGTCCAACCAATGCCTTTCCAAAGGCATTCACCATCCTGCAACTCCTAACTCACCTTTTGGTGGCCCTAGAAAATTGATTAGAAAAGGATCAAAGGCAATTAAAGCCTGAAATCATGTTCTCCAAGAAATGCTAATTGTGTTGGAAGGGACAGTAGAGAGCATCTAAGCCCAGCAACCTGGAAGGGTGGTAGATAATATGGAGCGACACATGGAGCTATTGACTCTGGAGCTCAAGGGCTAGACAAGCAGATGTCAGAACTCTCTGCAGGTCTCATTAAGAGCATGTAATGGCTGATAGAAGATCTTTGCAATCAAAAGCAGAATGTTAGGATTTGGGGATTGCCTCAGGATAGACAAAGCCTCCTCCAGCCCTGCAGGGATGCCGCTCTCAGCTTTAGCAGCGCAGACACTGATCAGATTTGGGGTGAAAAAGAGCATCGAACCTCTGGGAGAGCTGAGCCAAAGGCAAGGGGGCAGCAGTGGTACTGTGGCCTGGCATTCAGAGAACTGGGGAACAGAAACAGGCAGAGGGGAAGAAGGGATCCTTCTCACAGAAGCTGCACCCTCTGGGGCTGGAGGGGGTCCCCACAGGGGTTCTGCATCCCCTGGGCATGGGGGCTGCAGAGCAGAGGCAGAGAAGGGGAAGGTGGGCACCTGCTGCAGCCAGGGACACAGGAGAGGGCACAGATAGCAGAACCCAGGCCAGGGGTGGTCGCTGTCTTCTGCTGTGCTGGTGCTGATCAAGATTGAGTTATGATAAGGATTTATTAGCTCTGCCTTTGAAGCTGCCAAGAGCCTCTTTGGAGAGGGAGTCAGAAGGACATAATTATTTCATTATTCCTAGTTGTGTTATGCCCCCACCAGTGTATATTGCATTCTTAAGTGCTCCTCTCTCAGTGCACTGACTGTCCCTGTGCTCTGCTCATGGTTGTTTCTGCCTTTTGTGACTGCTCCTCCAGTGATGCCAAGTGGCGTGGAGTAAAGTCTCTGTGTGCTCCTGGAGCTCTGCACTGCCTTTGTCCTATCAGCAACTGGGAGGGTTGTGCAAGGAACAGGGATGCAGAAGGTGCTGGGGAGGGGCACACGAGTGGCAGCAGCTGGAGGAGTTGGATCCAGGCACTGCTGAGGCCTGATGGGGTTGTGGCCATGGTGAGCAGCATCCCCAGTGTGAGCATGGCATTTCAGTGGCTCTTCCTCCAGTAGGACATGCTCCCATCCCCCTATTAGGGAGGAAAAATGTTGCTTTGTGATGACTGAAATAGTTCTGTGCTTGTGATTTTTGTCTCTTCCATGCACCATTTTGAGTTGCACAGCCCCTTCCTGAGCAGAGGTTTCTCACACAAAGCTGGCTGCTCTGCTGCTTTATTTTTACTTTGTGGGTTCAGCAATGAAAATATTTCTCCCTCCCGCACTGGGCGGTGCAGAGCTCAGTGGTGCAGAGCTGTCAGAGTGAGCTGAGGGTGGCAGCTGCCTCTGCAACTTGCATGTCTATTTCCCCTTCATTTCCACAGACCATTTGTAAGGATGCAGTATGCAGTGCTGCGTGGCAGGCCCTGCTCTCAGCAGGCTGCAAATGAAGGGGATTCCCTGGCCCTCTGCTGTGGGATTTGGAGCTGCATTGCGGGGCTGATCCCTCAGTCCCATGGGATGGACATGGAGCAGGGGACTGCTGGGCCAGATCTGGCCACTGTCTGGGAGTGCTGCCTTGTCCACGCTGCCATGACCGCATCTCCACTGTCTCCATGTGCCCAGTGCTTGTGATCAGCATGGGCAGCTGGGAGCTGGTCCTGGCCTCTCGCTGAGATAGCACCATTAATGTTATTTATATCTCCCCGCTACGCTGCAGCAAGCTGAGGGAGCGGCACCGAATGAGATCGTGTTACCTTTGTGCAAACGATTAGCATAACAATTCAATTTTTCCCAGCTTAGCCTTGGTAGGGAATAGGAATCTGCTCTGCTCCTCCCTCCCACTCACTTCTGCACTGGGCTGTGCTGTGCCTGGAGTCACAGCCATGCTGGCAGTGTCCTGCAGCCCGAGGACAAAGACGTCGGGCTGCCTGAGGGCACAGAAGGGCCACACTCCTCTGCAGGCAGTCCCCTGCCCTGTGCAGGCTGCCCACACTGCAGCACTTGGATCCTGTCTGCTTTGGGAAGCGTGAGCCAGAACTGCGTGCTGCAGCCCTGCAATATCTGAGTGCAATATCGCCTTATTGCTGCCTTGTGATGTGGGCTCTGGGGTGGTTGCCTTCCTGAAGCGTGCTGTTGTGAGCAGGGATGAATGAGGTTACCTGGAAAATTCAGTTGGTGGATGAAAGGAACTACATCCAAAGGAAGAATACTTCTAGCAAAAACCGCAGCACAGCTCTGCACGGAGGAACAAGGTTTGATGTTGAATCCTGGCTGTGTGCCATTCAGTGCAGTTCTGAATATTGGTTGGTGTGGTCCTCTGCCCAGTGTCCACGCCTCTCCCCAGCTGGAAGCTCTTCAGGGCAGAGCCTGCACTCTCACATGAACTGGAAGATGATGCCTCCTTTATGCCTAGATCCCAGCCATCCCCAGCAACACAGCCATGGCAGCTGAGCTCCGTGCTCTGCTCCGCCCTGGCCACAGCATGCTGCCCTGGGACCTGCCCTCATCCTGCCCACCCCATTGCCCTACGTGTGGCTCCTGTCCCTCCATGCCCTGGTGCTCCTGGGCTGCACCGATCCATACAGCAATTTCCGTGGTGGCAGGAGGCCCGAGAGCCACGATTAAAATAGATGTCTTTTCCGATCGAATTGCTGATTGATACGGAAAGGGGCCAGTCCAACATAAATCAGGAGCAATGAGGAGAGAGGCTGCAGACAGCAGCACCTTGCTGCGAGCAGGCCAGTCTACGTTTTATTAGATAAAGTCTGCAGATGGTCAGCAGCACCTTCTGACATCTGGCTGCAATTGTTCAGTCCTTTGCTGTCCGCCTGGCCAGCCCTGACCAGCACATGTGAGCAGGGCTGATCCCAGGCCCTTTTCCTATCCTCCGTGCTCTGGGTTGTGCACGGCTGCTCCGGCTCATCTGTGACCCTGGGGCACTGGTGTGTCCCACACAGTGGAATTGTTATGGCACCGAGTGGTGCTGCTGAGCTTCTGAAGCAGCAGGGTTTGAGCAGATGGGGCTGCTGGCTCCAAGGAGCTCAGCCTGCTCCTGCAGAAGTTACGAAGGACTCAGGGGTGCTGGGCACTGTCTGATCCTGGGCTCTTCCCCTGTGGCTCTTGGGTTTGGGGGCAATAAGGGGTGCATAGCCTCTGCTTGGCCAAACTGTGAGTGCTGGAGATGGTGCCCAGACAATAATGTCCGCTCCTGTCTGCACCCAGAGGGTTCATCCCAAGAGCAGAGGATCTCGTGCTGGCCCTGCTGGTTCTTCAGTGGGAATGACTTCGCTGTGGGTTTACTTCTTCCCTGCAGACAACACAGCTGCGGTGCACACGCAGAGAGTGGGCTTCAATCGCCAGGAGCAGGACGTGTACCTGCTGCCCATTTTGGTGGTGGACAGCGGCCCCCCAGCCCTCAGCAGCACGGGAACCCTGACCATCCGTGTGTGTGGCTGTGACAGCACCGGGGCCATCCAGTCCTGCAACAGCACCGCCTATGCCATGTCAGCAACGCTGAGCCCCGGCGCCCTCATCGCACTGCTGGTGTGCGTCCTCATCCTGATCGGTGAGTGCTGCCCTGCCCCTGGCCACCAGGATGCTGTAACAGTGCTGGCACTGCGTGTGCTGGAGCACCAGGGCACAGCGTGGAGAGGCAGAGAAGTGTGGGTTTGTTTGTGCTTGGGAGGGTGATGGGGCTGGAGAGATAATGCTGCAGTGCCCTCAGGTTCAGCACAGGGGGGATGGAAAGCTGAGAGCTCTTCAGCACCAGGGCTGGCCTGCAGCTGGCTGCTGAGGGCTGCCAGGGCTCGGGGAAGTCCCCCCTCCTTGGCACTGTGCTGTTCCCCTTCTCCTGTCACGTCTCCATTTAGAAAACCCTTTCCCATAGTGTGTGCTTTACACTGGTTTCATTTTCTAATGCAGTGCAAACAAATTTCTGCCTAATTGCCCAAAAGAATAAAGTGCACATCGGTGCTAAAAAGGTGATGGGCTGAATGGATGATGATCCAGGACACATCTGTGGCTCGCTGCTCAGGCTCTGTGCCATCTGCTCCACAATTGCCCTCACAACATTTGGCTGCCTCTGTGATTCATGCACCCCGCCCCCCCCCCCCCCCCCCCTTTCCAATGCATCTTCCCCAGCCTCCATCCGTTTTTCTATCCAGACGTGTGCTCATCCATTCATCCCTCCCATCTCAGTGGCTGTGCTGCATGGAAAAGGGATTTCCCCATCTGCACTGAGCTGGGGCCAACCTCTCTCACAGGTGGTGATGTGGCACGACTGTCTCTCTCCTGGTGGGATCTGCTGGGGCTGTGCTCTGTGCTGTGCTCAGTTCTGTGCTGCCTGTGCACCCTGTGTCAGAGGGGTTCTGCCTTTGTGCCCCGGTGTGATGTGAGCGTGCAGCTGCAGCAGCACATCGCCTGCTCTGACCATCTCTCCACTTCCTCCCCCAGTGCTGGTGCTTCTGATCCTCACGCTGAAGCGACACCACAAGAGCCACCTGACGTCCGAGGATGACGAGGACATGAGGGACAATGTCATCAAATACAACGACGAAGGAGGGGGCGAGCAGGACACGGAGGCTTACGACATGTCCGCCCTGCGCAGCCTCTACGATTTCAGCGAGATCAAAGGCGGGGACGGGGGCGGGGGGCCGGGAGAGGGGGGAAACCCGGCCTCTGAGCGCCATGCCCTCCCGCAGTGGGTGCAGAGCCCGGACCTGGACTTCTCCGTGTTCAGAGACTACATCTGCAGGAAGGTGGAGCAGGCGGACGAGGACCTCTCCGTGCCGCCCTATGACTCGTTCCAGACCTACGCCTTCGAGGGCTCCGACTCGCCGGTTCCCTCGCTCAGCTCCATCAACACGTGGTCCAGCGGCTCGGAGCAGGACTTCTCCTACCTGGGGGGCTGGGGGCCGCGGTTCCGGCAGCTGGCCGCGCTCTACGCCGGGCGCCGAGGCGAGGAGGACGGCGAGGAGTCCTAACGGCACGGCCGGACCCACGGGGGCAGTGGGTCTGGAGGCTGCGGCGGTGCCGGAGGGGCTGTGCCGTGGGGCGGGGGGTCGGCGTGGGTGCTCCTTCGCGGAGCTCCCGATCGGGGCCACGAAGACCGCGTCGGGTGCCCGCGGGAGCGCTGCCACCGTCATAATCTCCTTAATGCTGATCTCCGTTAAAGCACTGCACATTAATTTAAGAAAGGGAAAAAAAAAATCTAATTCGAGAGCGTTTGGAGGGGGGTTGCCCCCCACAAATTGTCATTTAAATAGATCTGCTCAGTGAGCCCCATTCAGGAGGAGAAGAGCAAACCGGGAGCCTTTTGTTGTTTAAATTGTTTTTGTCACTTGAGTCTCAGAGCATTTGGAGCGCTTTGATTCCGTTAAGAGCTTTCTTTGCAGAGGGAAACAAGCTTTTAATTCTGTTCTGCTTTTTTTTCCGCTTACGTTTGCTCACTTTTTGGAGTCCTCTCTGCGCGCAGGGGATGCTCACGCTGCGGCTCCACGGGCACATCCTGCACAGAGCGACTGCTGCTCGGGAGCTCTCTCCAAAGCACGCCTCTCTGCTGAGCTACAATTGCTTCTCCTCTCAGCTCTTAGACCTTTCCTGTGGTTGTCTGAATGGCGGTGACTGGACGGGTCTCTCTGCCTTCGTGCACTGCAGGCAGTGGCTGCAACATCGCGGTGTGCTCCACGGCCCCGGTGGCAGATGGGGCAGCAGGGACATGGTGCTGTCCCAGCCCCGGTGCGCTGCAAGCCACCCTCCTGAGCCCCTGCAACACCCTCTGGTTCTGAAAGGTGCGTCGGGAGGAGGCAGGAGGGATGAGCCGTTGCTCCTCAGCTGCAGATGATGCTGGAGGAAAGTGCAATCTGTGGCTCCTTATCTGTTCATGCTGAAAACAATCAATGATATAATAGATAGGTAACTGATAAGGTCTCCCACGGTCTGACACATCCTGGGCTTGTCATTGGGTTTGTCCTTTTAGTTTAGCCACAGACAGTGTTTTCTATCCTTGGAGAGGGTTTAAACGTAAATGTGGATGTGTGTTTGTTTTATGCTGTTTTGCTTCCCGGCCGCTGGTGTCAGCCCTCTGGCCTCAGCGTGACTCCCAGCAGTGGAGAGGTGCGGGGTGCCCCTTCCCCACAGCCCCAGTCTGCACTGCTCCTCCTGCTCAGCTTCCTGCAGGGCTGGGAGCTGCTCACTGCTCAGGGTCCTCCGGTCCCTGCGAAGGAGGCTGCGGGCACCCGCACACGGCGTGCCACTGGTTCACTGTGACGATGCTGGAGAGGCAGCAGGGCTGATGGGAGGTGATGCCCTGATCCCGGAGCAGGAGAATGGAGAAAGCCCTCTTTTTCCTCAGGAATGTGTACGTGTTTTCCTTCTGGGCTAAAGAGCTGTGTCCAAGCCTCTCCGGAGCCGGCCTTTCCTTTAGCAAAAGTGTTGTGCAATAGTAGGGCTCTGTCTGTAGGAGATGGGGTCTGACAGGGTACGTGTTTAGCCACCTTCCCCCTGGATTTTCCCCCATCCCCAACCAGCCTGTCCTCCCACACGCATGCACGCACGCTTGCGTCTTCATTTCCATCCCCCATGTAAATACACAGGAAGAGCAGGGCAAAGCAAAGCTCTGCACCACCCGCACTCGGCCCTCCCGTGCTCACAGGAAGAGCTGTAGCTGCCACAGTTCTCTATCCAAACTCAATTAGGAGGTTGATTTTCTCACCCTTGTTATTTTTTTTTTTTCAAGGTCTTTCACGGACCTGGAAATAAATTATTTCCTTGTCGTCTAGCCTGAGTCTTATTTCCTTCTTTGCCTGGTTCTGTTTCCTGGTACTGAGCTTCCAGCGTGGTCCCTGAGTATGTGCCCAGAGGGCATGGAGCAGGCTCTGCTTATCCACCTCTTCCTGTTTTTCAAAGAAAAGTTTATCAGAAACAGCACCTTCACGAGAAAGGTCCAATTTTTTCCAGCCGAACTTGGAAGGAAATGGTGAAAAACCAAAATGCACTTGTCTTTCCCCATCTTTTGGAGAGGAGAATGCTGCCCTGCTCCCACCAGGACCCACCCAGCAGAAAACCTGAAAGAGCATCCTCACGGTCGTCCTTCCTCAGCCAGAGGCATTGCGGAGAGCACCAACCCTTAGTGCGGCTGTGCCGGTGCCCCGGAGCTGTCCAAGCACGGCTGCAGATCGCGTCCCTCCCGTCCTCACTCGCACCGGGCATTGATTGCTAGAAGGTTCTGTGACCGTGATCCATATTCATGGGTATTGCTGCAGCATTCCGTTATCAGCTGCAGCAAAAAAAAAAAAAGAAAAGAAAAAAAAATTCTCCTTCAAACCCAGTTTTAATACTGAAGTGATGTAAATAAATGACACTCTATCCTGACCGCAGACAAAACAATTGCTGGTGGTTTTCTTGATGGCAAGAGACTGGGAAATGAGCAGTGTGCCATTGGCCAACGGTGTGAGCCCAGGGTGCTGCCAGGCTCTGGGTGCAGGGGGATGCACAGCCCAGTGGTGGAATCAATGCAGGTCAGTAGATAACGTGGGGAGGATTTGAACCTCTCCATAAAGCAACAGTCCTGCTTGCATCTTGCAGCCTTGCTCAGGAAGAGATACTGATCCCCGAGGTCTTGAAGCATTCCATACCCATTGCTATCCCTGTGCACCTGCTCCCATCCTGCACCCTCGAGCCTTCACTTCATGGCAAGCAAGAGTCATTGGTGACCTTTGATGGCAGCAGTCAGTGAGATGCTGTACCAGGAGGGAGCACGGGGGCTCGGCCAGGCGAGGTGTGCTGCCCACTCCTCCTGTACAGCTGTTTCTCTTTTCACAGCTGCAGAGGGTGCCTCAGTAGCTGCCAACCTTTTTGCAAACATTGCTGTTAATTGCTCACACGCAGCTGTGTGCTTCACAGCTTTGGACACGTTGGCCCCAATGGCGGTCTGCAGAGAGCTATTGACGGATGCTGTGTGCTTGCACCTTGGGTTTCCAGCCCAAGTTCCTGCCCTTGAGCCCTGCTGCCCACCACGAGGACAAGCAGTGTAGTTACTGTGGGACATTCTGGGGGCTGTGCTGTCCCAGCAGCTCCCACTGACAGAGGACACAATCTGCAGTTGGTGTGTTCCTAACAAAGGGGTAATGAGTGCCCAGTACTGAGTGTGCTGGGTCTGGGCCACGTGGGAGGATTTGTGTCCTGACACTGTGGGGGAATGGAGAGAGCTCGAAGCGACTTGTTGCCAGCCAGAATCAGACCCTTCACTACAAGAGGAGGATTATTGAGAGCGCTGATTGCAGAAGCACCTATGAAGATGTGTTAAGAGCTCCATGCAGTGCCCTCTCAGCACAGCCCCTTTTGAAGAAATGTTTCTATAGACATTCCTCTTTCTATAGGCACTCCTCTTTCTACAGCAGGTGAACGGCTGCCCTTGGCTCCTTGCAGGGCACCTCACTGCTCACTGCCACCTGCACGTTTTGGCATTTCTTTGCCTGGAGGAGGTCAGTTCTGCTCAGCTGCTCTGCAGGACCATGGCAGCTCTGTGGTGCTGCTGTGTCTGCTGCTTTTGCCAAAGAGCAGTAGCTCTGCTCCTGGGGATGGCAGCACTTACCACAGGTCAGTTTTGAGCACATGCTGTGAAGTCTGTGCCCCTGTGCTTGCACACCGTGTTGGCACTGGGCACTGCATCTCCTGGCCTTGGCAGTGCTGAGCCATGTTACCTTTAATGCCTTTACTCCAGCAGGCGAGGTGTTAGAGCCTCCTCTGGGAGATATTTGCAAAAGATGGATGTGATCTGCTGGGATTGTTTAGGGGAAATGAGAAAGGCAGTGATATCTTCACCCCCAGGAGAAAAATACGTCTCTTGTACCCGAGAGCAAGCAAGGCCTCAAGCCTCTGCCTCCCGCTTGCCTGGGTAATTTGCTGCTTGTGGAAGTGATCAGCTTTCCCCAAAATCCTTGAAGCAGCCGCTCCATCACCAGCAAGTGGCTGCTTTAACCACTTCTGCCGCAGCCGATAGCACAGCTCCCTGCGTCCTGCTGGTTACCAAGCCCTCAGCTTCCTCTAGGGCAGGTATCAGACTCTCGCTGCTCAGAATAATCTCAGTTTGGGATCTCTGCACTTCTCGCTCAGTGCAGACAGCAGCTGTGCCTTGTTTGGGGTTTCTCCTTGCAGCTGAGAGCTGAGAGGCTGCAGCTAGATGGAAAGTTGTGCTTGCTGCAAGCACCTGACACGAGCACTGCCCCCTGGGGGGCCCTGCCGGGATCTCTGCTCTCCCCAACATCTGCAAAGTGTCTCGAGCTGCCCCAGGCCCCAGCCCCATGCTGGAGGGGAGCCCAGGTCTGAGCTGAGCCTGGCAATCCTCTTCCAGAGCAATGTGGGTTCAATGATTACCCCTCCAGTTCCCAGGGAAAGACTTTGGGCTTTGCAGAGCTGGATCCCATTACAGCTGGGCAGGATGAGGAGATGCAGTCATTGTACCAATACAGCAAAGAGGAAAGAAGGAAAGAGGGCTCACTGCCGCAGCTGGAGGACGGCTCTCACGCTGTGAGTGGGAGGCAAGGAGGAGTAAAGCAGAGACAGGAGCTGAGTATTTGCTCCTCAGTTTTGTGCCACTCCTCAGTTTTGTGCCACTCAGCACCTCTCTGCTGCTGCCTTGGCCAATTGGTGGTGGTGTGATGCCAAGCACTTGTTCTTAGACATCCCTCATCTCTTGCCAGGGACGGCAAGTGTCTGTGGCATGGGGTTGTAGCCACACCATACTACTGTGGATATGTATTTTCCATCTGTCTGCATTGCTGCCATAGAGGAGCTGCTCAGGTGAGCCTGCGTTTCTTCTGCACTTGGCACCAGCCAACCTGAGCAGGATGCATCCCTGTACTGACCAATTTAACCACGCTAATGGGAGTTTTAATCCCTCCTCAGCTAACAGAGCCATCCACGGCAGGGGCAGCCCCAGCAGCTCCACGTGGTCAGAGGCCGCTCACCTTCAGCCAGGAGTGGGCAGCTGCCGAAATCCCTTCACACTGCATGCAAATTAAGCATTGAAAATGCTCATTACAGCCAACATGACACGCCTTCATTATTCCAAATAATTGTCTGAAAGGCTCAGCTCGCTGCTCAAGCTTCACTTGGTGCAGAAACGTGATAAAAAGAAAACAGGAAGTGCAATCAATGCTTGTAATCCTTTTAAATAAAAAAGGTACTTGCTAGTAGCTGCCAACATCTTTAAAAAGCTGTGATTTCCCCGGAGAGAGCCCTTATCAGCCATGGCTGCGTGTCATTCCGGCTGTCTGTCAATCCATCAGAATCCAGTGCCACTGACATTAAGAAGTCAGGCATTAAGATTATCACATTTAGCCATAATGTAGCACAGATTGTGTTGACATTTGGAAAATATTCCACCACAGGACCCATTTGACTTCTATACTTTCTACCTAAAGAAAAGAAATGCTTTGAAAAGTTGCCGTGGGGCTCTGCCCTCTGCCTGGAAAGGGCTTGGCTCTGCCCACTTTGGAGAGGGAATGCGCCAGGCGTGTGCTGGGCCATGGAAACAATGGTAAACGACCTCAAATGAACTGATTAATCTCTTAAATAACTGAAACCATTTTCCAGAAAAAAGTTAATCTAGTCTAAATGGCTCTGGTGCTTTTCCTGGGCTCCAATCAATATGTGGTCGCTCGCTTTTCATGTGTAATTCACAGTAATTGCAAAAGAGCGTTTTCTGAAGAAAATGACATTCTGCAAGAAGAAATGCAAAGAGAGATGAGGGCCAATTAGCTTCAAATCCCAAACCGAGCCCTGCTCTTGGGTGCCTGCGAGAGATGGAGCAGCACTGCAGCTCGCTGTCCCTGGTCCTTAGCAGGATGGCTCCAGCGGGGCCGACGTCGATGGTAAAGGTGACCGCGGCACAACGCTGCCCTGCATCCTTGCTCTCCTGTGTGGCAGCATGTTGCCCTGCTCCTCCCCATCTTCTCCCAGCGCATGGCCACACAGCCACCTCCTGCTCTGCCCCAGCATGGATGTGGGGCAGAAGGAGGGCTGACATCGGGTGGTTGGAGAGGCAGCAGAGGAGTGGAGGATGGCAGAGGTCCCCACCAGCCAGGGCTGCCCAGCCCTGAGAGCCTAAAATGGAGAATGGGCATGGAGGAGGCCATTGCTTTCTGTCATCTGCTGTAAAACCAAAGCATAATTTTCCAGGATGTCATTCTAATTCTAGTGGGAAAGCTTATTACTTGTGATTTACCCATAAAAAAAGCCCGGTGACTTACGACTGTGTGTCCGTGGGTTTGCCCATCAATCCATCACGGGGCTGCAGGGTGGCAGGGCAGGGGAGCACGGTGCAGGACCGAGGTGAGCCTGCTGCTGTGATTGACATGCTGCTTTCGCCATCCATAAAGCTTCTGACATATTCCTTTTGGCTCAGTGCAGATCCGCACTGCTGAGCTCCAGCACAAATGTCATTAAAACATGTTCTACCCATGGTACCTATAAATAATTGAGGCAGCAGGTCTGTGCTGAGCACTGCGTTGCAGCTCTGCTCCTGCACAGAGGGGGCCGGGAAGATGACCTTTCCTTCTCCCATTTACCACCTTTGAATCCAGGGGATGGAGCACACTCACTTCGTTGCCGTGTACCCCAGGATGCTCCAGGGCGTGGGCTGTGCTCCGTGCTGCAGAGTGGGTGCAATGTGGGGTGACGTGTAGGGTGGATGGCCCCAGCTCTTCTGCACGTGCTGCACAGGGCAGGCATGGCTCCTGCTGTGTGCAGGTGGCTGAGCAGCAGGTAGGGCAGCAGCGTGGGCATGGGTGTGCTGCTCAGCCCGGGGGCAGGTGCTGCTCCTGGAGCCGGGGCACCCCCAATCCGCCCTGCACCGTGCTGGCTCCTGCTGTGCCACGAGCAAATCGCTTCTTTTCCGCCTTCTCATGGCAGTACCAGCTGCCCCGTGTCAGGGGGAGTCATCATCAAGCCTCACGCTGAAGGAACACGCAGTGGAAGCACGGAGCTCTGTGGTGCCAGCAGCTCTCCCCTGCAAGAGAGTGCAGAATGGGGCTCTGCCTGCTGCCCACCGGCAGTGCTACAGAGGTGTGTGGCCACACGGAGGCACGTGCATGCCGAGCAGCGTGCGGGTGCCCTGACGGATTGTGAAGCTACATTAAATAGCAGCTGTCGGGCTCTTTCCGAGCTCAGCAGTAACACGGTTGGGACCGTCGTGATGTCTTCTTAATTTAAACTCATGTTGTCTTCCAGCCACGTGCTAACGAGGGCTAATGAGGAGATCAGCTTGCTGTTTGCCAGTGTGGCCACACGCTTTGCCCCAGCTCTGCTGCTGCCCCCGGCTCAGGACGTGGGGAGGGACCGGGGGCTGCTCCTCAGCACATCCCACACTGCTCCCTCTGCGTGCAGAGGCAGAAAGACAAACACAAAAACACTCAGAAATGCTGCTGTTTGCTCACCTTTGTGTCTCTGTGCATGCAAGCATAAAGAAAAAGAGGGATAGCCTTGCTGCACAGCAGCCATAAATGCTACAAAAGGCCTCAAACACTAACACCGGCACTTACGCCATATTTGCATAGTTGCTTAATAAAAAATTATGACTGCTCAAAGCCCGATCATTAATTACCCAGCATATTTTCTTTTAACTCCCTCCCTTTTTTTATTACGGACTAAGCTGTTTTCCTGCTTACTCAGCAAAAACTCCTCACAATTCCACCAGGATGAGACGTGCAATAAATATGTACTTATTAAGTGTGCATTACAACTACACAAGCTGGGAGAAGTAATAACGGGCCCAACATAAAGCTGAAGTATTTATGCATGTACCTAGGGCCACTTTAGCTATTTATTTTCACAAAGAAATTAAATTAGATAGTTTGATGGCTCTCAGTGTAATTACAGTGGGAATTTACATAGGCCCCAGCCCGCCAGGCAGAGATGTGTGGTGGAAGGAGGATGGGCTGGGGGTGTCCTGTGGAGCCCCACACACATGGGGACACCGTGGGCACTGTGCTTCCACGCACTGTGGGAAGTTCTGCCTTGCAAATAGAGTCCTGGTACGTAACCCTAACCCTAACTCTAACCCAGCTGGGCACCCTGGCACGCAGCAGCACAGCATCCCACCGGGTCCTCCCACCCAGCCCCCAGCAGAGCCGTCAGCTCCCCGCAGGAGGACCGGCAATTACTCCACTCCCTGATTAGCGCTGATTGCACACCCGCCGCTCCAGGGCTGCCGGCTCCGGGCTCCCCCCCCTTCCACTCCATCCCGACCCCGGGGCCCTCCGCAGCCCCCGAGCGGCCACCCCGGCCTCCAGAGGCCGCTTCCCTTCGTGCTCATCGTCCCATGTCCCCTCGGTGCTGTCCCGTGGGTTTCTGACGTCTCTGAGTTGTTAAAGATGGGAATTTAAAATAGCACAGAGGATGTACAGGTTTTGTGGAGTCAGCACAGGGAGGTGACAGGGAACTGCCGCGAGCCAGCCCGGCCCCGACAGCGATAGTGTCCTTTAATTGCAATTGATAACCTGGCATTTCTCCACCAGCACTCAGCATCACCTTGCCGTGGGGCACTGGGCATCCCCACCCCTGTCCTGCCCACCGCCACAGCTCGGGCAAGATCTGCTGTGCTCCTCTGTTTGCACACCATTTATCTAATCCAAATGAAACCCTGGCAAGGTGCCTTCCCAGGGAGGCAGGGGCATCTCCTGGAGCAGTGCCCTGGCTCCCACGCATCCCACAGCACAGCAGTGCCTGGTCACCCTCCAGCAGCTGCTTCCAGTGGGGGCACTGGCAGCTTCCAGGCACTGGAGATGGTGTTTGTTGGCAGAGAGAGGGGAGGGAGAGCTGCCTCTGCCCGGAGCACAGCTGGGCTGGGAGCAGAAGGGCCGAGCGCTGGGGCCGACGGCAGGATATCTGCTTGCCGAGGCGCGTGAGAATCGCTGCTCTCCGGTGAAACAGGAGGGAACACAGCTCAGCAATTAGAGCACAATTAGCTCAAACAGCAGGTTGATTGTAAATTGCAGCTTTGTGCCAGCTACAAGTACGGAGCGAGTTGCAGGCGAGAGCCCTTCTGCAGCCCTGCTGCTGCCCGAGCCCGAGCCAGGCTGGGGATGGAGGGACCCAACCCTGAGCATCCCCTGCTGAGTCTCCTGGTGCCACCCCACTGCCCCATCACATCAGGAGCTGAGGACCCACAGAGCTGGTGAGGACACCCATGGGCTGGTGCTGCAGTGCCCGCTTTAATGCTCCTGCACCCATCTTGGGGAGCAGCTCCTGGGGGGCAACCTCCTGCACCCCACCCCAGTGGAGTCAGGGAGCAATGGGGCTCTGTGCGTGGGATCTGTGAGAGCTACTGCAGCTGAGCAGAGCAGCACAAGTGTTTTATGCTAAAGGTATGAGTGGCAATTAGCTCCAGTTCCTTTTCTTGGAGTGACCCTGGGTCAAACCACCCCTTTCCTGCCATCATCTCAGGGAGAGCCGTGGGTGTGCAGGCTGCAGTGCTGCTTTGCCAGGGACAAAGGGGCAGAATTCACATAGTGAGAGGGAGGGGGCCTCTGCAGCACAGCAGTGGGACTGTGGTTCTCGGTTCTGCAGCAGGCTCCTGGGGAGCTGGGCAGGAGCCCTGCATGCTGTGCCACATCATCAGCATGGAACTGAGGGTTGGGAGGAGACAACAGCTCATCACCCACCTGTGCCAGGCAGGAAAGGCTTCTCCTACCCGGGCTGCCCCTTCTGCCTGAGCTGCTAAGCAGGCCAGGGGCTGGCAGCAGGCAGTGCCCTGTCAGCCTGCTGAAGCTGATGCCTTTCATCTCCAAGTTACTGGCTCGTGTCAGGGAAGAACTGGAAATGTCAGGGACCGCTGCAGGGTGACCGTGCAGAGTGGCAGATGGTCAATGATGGATTTGTCACTTCGGATTCAGGCAGTTTTTAAATATTCAGCAGAATCGGAGGTGACAGCTGATGGCAGCAGGCAGAATTTCTGTGCATCTCAGTGAGACCTCCCACTCCCCCGGGAAGGGAGCATGGCAGGACGAGCCCTGGTGCCCGAGGGGGTGGCTGGGGACAGAGCAGCCTGGGACACAGGGATGGAGCTCTGTGCTCCTCAGCTGTGCAGGTGCAGGGGCCCAGACTGCCCATGGGTACAGCCTCCCTGCAGCCCACGTGCTGCCCCACTCCATGGTCACCATCCATCCCAGTGTTCCTTTGGGGCACAGGGGAACCTCACAGCCTCATGCAGCACACCCGAGCCCAGCACTGCCACCGTGGCAGCCCTTTCCCAAGGAGGGCTTTAGAGCTGGGACAGGGGGCCTGTGCAGCACGGTGCAGCCTGCACACGGAGCCTTCAAAGCTGTGCCATCCACCCTCCAGGGCGCAGACAGCTGCTCTGCAAATTCGCGGTGGCAGCAGCATTATGCGGCAGTCAGCATTACTGCGGTGCTGCGCAGTCGGTGGGGCTGCTCGAGGCCAGCGAGGAGCAGGTTGTCAGAGAGATTCTCCTTCCAGAGCTGCTGGCAGCAGCCCCGACCCCGCTGAGTGCTGCGTGGGAGCAGTCACAGCCGCTTTGCCCTCGAGCTGAAGAGGACCCGATGGCACACGCTGCCTCCTGCAAGTACTGCAGCGGAGCACTGGGGCAGGCAGACCGCTCCCAGCCCGTTCCAGCCCACACTCGGAGCAATTTAACAGCAGCAGGAGGGGGTGGAGGATCAGTGCTGCTTGCTGCCACTCTTTCTGGGCACGGCCCTCCCGGGCACAGCTTTGGAGTGCCATGCACTGTGACGTGCTGGGGCAACGCAGGGGGAAAGCATCTTCCCTCAAATGCGGCCGCTTGTATTTCCTCACCCTGCCTCCATCACTCATTGCGTCAACCCTTTCTCAGCTCTCAAACACCGAAGGAGCTGCAATTTGCTCTGCCCAACAGCCTTCTGGAAAAAGCATGACGATCTCGTGTAAGCCAGAGCTATAAATCAAGGGCAGTGGCAGCCTCCTGGCTCTGCGGGGCTCATTGGCAGTGCGATGGTAATCCTCCTCCTGGGCACTCCCAGTCCTGAAGCACTCAGAAGGAGCTGTTATGGTGCAAACCCACGGCCTTACAGCAGAGCCAGGCACCCTGGGGCAGCACCAGGGGCCGTGCTGCAGGGTGGATGCTGTATGGGGCACATGGCTCTGGCTGGCTCTGAAGAGGTTAAATCTTCCTAATCGCTCCGTAAGACCTTCTCTAAGAATTTATCTACTTTCTGCCTTCCAAGAACATATGGATAAAATCCCCCTGAGCGGGACTTACATTTATAGCATCTATTACTGAGATCAAGGTTAATCCAGAGTAATCTAATGGGGTGAAAAGGACTTTATATAAATCTGTTTTAATCTACAGGACATGATAGCCTGTCAGGGCCACCGGGGCAGGCAGGGGGCTGCGGGCGATGCTGGGGCTGCGAGGAGAGCACGGTGCTGCAGGGCCCGTGCTGCCCACAGCGAGATTTAGTGCAGCTGTCTCTGTAGGGTTGGTGCACCGCAGGACAGGGATGCTGTAAATGTTCTCCCACGAAGTTACGAGCCGTCCCCTCTAGGTGTGATTTATCAGCACTCACAGAAGGATGCTCAGCCGGAGGAGCAGCGCTGAGATCTGCACAGCTCTGCATCCAGCTGCTGTGCGTGGGGAGAGGGGCAGTGCTCCCAGTGGGGCTGTGTCCCTGCAGCATCCCGTGCCCTCTCCGGGCTGTGCCCACCACTGTCCCCACGTGGGGCTGCTCCTGCAGCCACTGGGCACTGCGGGGAGTCCCAGCACCACGGAGTCCAGCGGCGGTGGCTCTCCAAAGCACGGCACGTCGCTCTACATCTGCTCAGATGGAGACGGAGTTATCCAGGTCCCCGAGTCCCAGACCCGCCAGAAGACAGTATCTCAGCTAAACGATGCAAAAATGATTTAATGGAGGGAACTAATCAAGGAATCCAAGAGAGACTGCTCACCAAGGGCTGATGCAAGATTCAATTAAACCACAGCCTTTGTGGGCTCACCATTTTAATTTTCCACAAATTAGCTTTAAAAAGGTATGGAAATGAAGATATTAGATTTTTTTCTATTTTTTTTTAAGTCAAAAGGAAAAACCCTTTGAGGATTATGTTAGCAATTTCCCTTTAACAAACATTGTTTCTACACTCGTTTTCTTGTTTTAATCTCAGCTGTTGAGATGCTGCTTCCATTCTGACTGTGGTGTGAACTGAGCGTTCTCAGAACAGGACGAGGAAGGCTGTTAGCTCTGCCAGGAGTGGGTGTGCAGCCTGGGGGGCAGCAGCAGTGCAGCAGCTTGGCTTCAAAATGCATCTGGGTGATGCACGGCACCGCGGTGGGGTCGGCTCCTTGTGGCTCCTGGTGCACAGCTGTGTTCTTGGTGCTGCGGGATCAGCCTTGGCCTTGGTGGCTGCTGAGGGCCGTGCCACCTCCCGAGGTGCCCTCGCACTACCGGTGACCTTCAGCTGCAGCTTCTGGCAGCAGCTCACTGCCCCTTCCCGCTGTGCCTCGGCGAGCTGGAGTGGAGCATCATTTGTCACTGTCTCCTTTAAAAGGTCCGATCTCCTCCGCAGGGTCACCTGGCAGCTCTGTCAGCAGCTCCTCGTGCTGGCACGGCTCTGCTCTGCTGCGGGACCGCAGCTGCCAGCCCGGTGTGTGTCATCCTCGTCCTTGGGTCCCCTGCACTGTCTGTGGACAGAGGAGCAACGGGGTTTGGGGCTCCTGCTGTGCAGCCATTGAGGGCAGGTGCTGGGGGGTTAGTGGGGGGTTCCGCTCCTATACACCACACTGAACATCCCCACTTGGCCCCATTGTGTTGAGCGGCCGCTGGAGGCTGCGAATGGGGCTCGGCCGCTCCCACCAGCTCCTCCCCGCTGAATGGAGCTCAATGCAGAATTAATTTGTCATATTGACACTGATCATTTATTACGGAGCAGAGTGGAGCCCATTCATTTGAACAGAAAACATTTCATCTTATCTCCTGCCTTTTCATGCCTCAGCTCTCACTCTTTAACCTTGGACAACGAGACATTCATAATTTCCTCACTGGCTCTATGGCTCCTTTAGATAAGAAACTTATTTTTTAATCTTTCTTTCTATTGAATTTTAAACATGTTCCATCACAAAACCTGATGCACGTAACGACGCATTCCGCCCAGAATTAATGTGGCCACATTGTGCTGCCAGCTCAGGTCGGAGCAAGGCTCCCATCCCCACGGGAGCAACGAGCTGCGTGGAGCTGCGTGGTCCGCACGGGGACCAGTGCTGTCCCCAGCACTTGTGGCCACTGCCCTGGCGGCCAATAGCCCCACAGTGGCCCCTGTGAGGAGATGCTGAGACCGCTCTCTGTGTACAGAGAATGGCACAGATAAGGCTCTCACCTCCAAAGCTCTGCTGAAGAATTAGGGAAGGGAGGTGGGAGGGAGCAAATGGAGATAAATGAGCGCGCCGCGTGGCACCCTGCCCGCAGGATGCTGGAATAAAAAATCAGTAAATAAAAAATCACCTGTCTTTATCTGGTCAGAGCCTGAATGGGCCATGTGATAATGGTGAAGGATGAGCAACACCCCATGGATTCGGGGAGGGACCCGATGTCCTCCTGCACCACACAGGGCTGCACTTCCAGGGAACCACTGTGCCATGGATCTGCTGCGTCAGGGACCGCTGTGTCACGGAAATGCTGTGCCATAGAATGGCTGTGTCACAGATCTGGTGTGCCAGGAACCACTGTGCCATAGGATGGCTGTGGTGTCAAACTGCCGTGTCACGAACCATTGTGCCATGGAACTGCTGTGCCAGGAATCACAGCCCCAGTGATGGCTGTCCTGCTCCTGTGCCGCACTGGCTGCTGGTCCTGGGAAGTGCTTGGCGCTTCCTCGGCGTGAAATGCACTTTTCCAAGTTGTCCTTCACAGCAAGGGAAAAGGCAGATCAGATTCCGAATTAGCCTGCAAGAGCCGTGTTCCCGTCTCCCTTATCTAACTCACTGTAACAAGCTCTTTGCATTTATTCCACCAAATGTGCTGCAGAATTGCGTTACAGCTCATGGCTGCGAGCCATCTGTGGAGAGAAATCCAGTTATACCTTGTATAATAAGTTCCTGACAATCTTACAGAGGACTCCGGGTCATAAAAGTCTCCCAGTTTTATCGCCAGTAACAGACACGGAGAGAAATTAAGTTGTCTTATCAAATTTAGATAATATATATCCCTCTGGAGTGGAAGGTTTCTGATGGATCTTTTACAGTATTGGAACATTTAGAGGGGCGAATCAAAATGCACAGCGAGGATGGGAGAGCAGCGGGGTCCCAGCCACCCCACAAGGGATCTCCCCGACCCCATCACAGCCCAGTGTGGCTGCTCTGAGCCCTGCTGCCACCTGTCTGCGTGTCCCATTGCTGCGGGAACGTGGGCTGCCTGTGGGGCGGCGTGGGATCCCCCACGCACTGCTCTTTGTTCAATATTTAGTTTTCCATAGAAGCGGAGTGCAGTAGCCATGGCAATAAGGCAGGCAGTGCTGGTGCTGTGTGAGGAGCTGCGCAGCTCTGGTGCTGGGGACGTGGATGTGCTCCTCCCCTGAGATTCCCCCGCTTTTTATTAAAAAAAAAAGTGAATCCTCGCTCGCTGATCTCTGTATTTTTAAAGAGCAGGCACTGTTCTTCTCCATCTTTATTCATTTCTCAAAGATCCACGTTGCCCTTCAGCACGGAATCACTGCTGCTTGGCACCGTTACTTCAATCGCAGTTCGTTTCCCTGATCCATTCTCACGGCTCCAAACAGCGCTGGGTCATGGGATGGTGGGATGGTGGGATGGTGGGGATGTGCTGTCGCAGCATCCCAGCTGCCAGGTGTGGTGCACAGGGCTCCTTTTCCTGCACCCCGTGGCTGTGCACGGGCTGAGTGCTGCCCGCGGGAGCAGGGATGCTGGGACCAGGAGCAGGTCAGGAGTCGGCCTCGCCTCCCCACGTCTTTTCTTTCTGTGCATTTGGTGAACAATGCATGCAGAAGGCTTTTTATTTTTGTGTAGAAATGTGTGTCTAATGAATTAGCCACGGATTGGAGCCTAACATGGGTAATTTACACTGAACATTTGCTCGCTCAGAATCATCCATCAATTTCTTACCACATTAAAATCGACAACCCTCTCTGGGAGTGCCTCGTTGGCGTTGCACCCTGTGTCCCTCCCCAGGTTCTGCTGCTCTGTGCCAGACCCCAGATCTCCACTGTGGGGTCGGGGCTGCAGTTCCTGGTCTGAATGGAGCCTGGCTGCCCTTGGGGCCTGCAGGTGTGGAAGGGCTGTGTGTACTGCTGCTGTAGAGGGTTGGGAGCAGTGTGGTGGGCACCAGGCTCCATTTCAGCTCTGGGCACCCTCTTACCGGGAGCATGGGGTGGGTGGAGACCCGGGGAGGACTGACCCCAAAGCCAAGCACTGCTCTAGGACGATTCAGCCCCTGCCCACGAGCTCTCCCTGGTATGCAGCCTATGGGCTGAAAGCTGCTCCTCGCTGGGGCAGCAGCACTGATTTGCTCACTGTGGAAGCAGAGATGTGCTGGGGTGGCTCTGGGGACTGGAAGGGGCCATGCACTGCTCAGAGCTGCTGGGGCCGTGGGGACACTGCAGGGGAAGGGTTACGCAGGGGATCATCAGCACGAACCTAATTGTGGAGATAACTGCTGATGGCGGAGTTTGCGGACAAAAAAATGCAGTGGTCGGGGTCAGTCATAATTGGTAAATATTTGTCTAGCTAATCAAAAGGCCTTTTAATTAACAATTTTGTTCTTGCAACTGGTTTAATTTTTATTTTATTTTTTTTAAAGAACTTCTGCAGGAAGTCAATTAGACCCAACAGATGGCGGAGAACATCCCGGCGTCAGCACATTGTGCCATCTGCCACCGCAGGAGAGCGGGACGGCCCCGTCCACGCACCGCAGCCCCAGCACCGGGACCCACGGGGTGGGGGGTGAGGGGAAAAGGGGGGAGGTTCCCACGCAGGGAACGAGCAGGATCCGGGCCGAGCCGTGCCCCGCGCACCGCCCGCACATCCCCGCGCTCGGCAGGTGAGCTGGCAGCCCCGCACCTGCTGCTCTGCGCAATCAGGAGATGCTCGCACAAGAGGCACTGACGCGTCTCTTCCTCAATCAGCGGCTCTTCACGCCCAGCTCCGTGCCACTCGCTGCTGATTGCCCTTTGTCTCCCGCAAGGCCACGCGCTGCGCTGCTCCCGGCGCGGCTCTGCCCTCCTCTCCCCGCATCCCCTCGGATCCCGGCAGGGAGCGGGGATGGGGGCTCTCGGGGCCGCGGTCGGGCCAGGATCCTGCGGGGCACGGCGTGGGGTGGGGCAGCTCGCTCCGGTTCACAGTGCTGGAGCGTGGCCAAGCGCCGGGGAGCAGACACCTAAATCTCCCCCTGCCTGTCCCTCCAGAGATGTCCCCCTTTATTCACAACTGCTTTTTAATTGCCTTTTGTCAATTACAGCAAGATGGATCGGGTTCCTCAGGGAGGCAGTAATTAGCGCGGGGATGAATGCCGAGGCAGCCAAGCTCCCTCTTCACACAGCGGTGGTGATTTGTAAACCTGTCACCAAAGAGCTGAACCCGGCTTGGCGTGAGCAGCTCCTGCTCTGCAGCACGTGGCTGTGCAGCTCAGGTGCTGGGTGAGGGTGAGGGTCAGGGTGAGCAGCAGAGGGGTCTGGATCCCGGGTGGGGTTGCCCTGCCCCACCTGCCATACCCACACTGCTGCTCTCCTGACTCCCTTCCACCCTCCCACTCTGCTTCACAGCTTTCGTCTAATTCCCTATGCCCCTCTCCTATTTTTCTTCTTGACAGAAGAAGCAGGCTCATGCATCTAGAAACTCTACGGCCTTTCTTGTAGCTGCAGATTAAATTTCCCTGCTCAGTGCCTGCTGGCCACAGGCTGAGCCTCCGTACCTGGGTGTACACCCCATCCCATCAGGGGGAGAGGCTCTGTGCATGACATGAGGACATCCCTGTGCTGTGCGGGGCCACAGCTGTGGGGCAGTGCTCAGCACCAGTGCCCCCAGCACCCCCAGCTCGTGCATCTCTCGCTCTGCTCTGCCCTTGACCCTGGGGGAGGGTGCAGCACGTGGAGGGAGCCCGGCTGTTCTAATTAAACCATGTTTGCCAACTCCCGTGGTAAGCATTGCTAATTAAAATTAGGGAGAGCAGCGCTGCCTTCCGTGCCTCCTGGAGATGTGAACAAGTTCCCTGCATGCCGACCAGGCTCAGAGGGCACTGGGGCTGCACAGCACTGCAGGCAGAGCCTGTGGGGCAGCAGGCACAGCTCCATGGGGTGCCAGGCCCATGGGGTGCCATGGGACTGCTGGGGCTGACCCCTTCATCCCCACGTGGTGTGACTGTGCCCCGCAGCCCAGCCACGCTCTCTTCATGCTTGAACCATTGGCCTAACGATTTCACCTTTTTTCCCCATTTTCCTGTATTATTATTTGTCGTTGTTCCTGTTGCAGTTCAGTGACCATGAATTATTGAATGTCTGCTCGTTCAGTAACTCTTTACTTCCACCTCGGCACACTGCAGCCTCGCTGCACAGGACGGCCGCCAGCACTGCTCCCAGCCTGGCAAATCTGCAGCCCCCATCCCACTGCCCCCCATCCTGCAGCCCCCATCCCACTGCCTCTCACTGCACTGTGTCCTGCCATGCTGCCCCCCCATCCTGCAGACCCCATCCCATTGCTCCCCATCCTTCTGCCCTCAACCCTGCAGACCCCATCCCACCACTCCCCGTCCTGCTGCCCCCATGCTGCTGCCATCCACCCCACAGCCCCACATCCCGCTGCCCCACAGACTGCTCTCCTGGCTCTGCTCCCATTTTGCAGCCTCAATGGGATGCAGAGTGCTGGGAGCTGGCTTCCTCGAGGAGCACCGGAGAGGGTGAGGGTGGCACTGGGACAACTGGGACCTGTGGGGGCTGTGAGCAGCAGGGCAGTGCTGGGCTGATGGGACACGCCATGGGCAGGAGCAGGTTGGCATTTCATCCCCAAAAAGCTGCTGCTTTCTCCACACTAGTTTTGTGCTTAGGGCAGAGCTGAGAAATCTCTGCTGGTATGGTGGGATTTCGCAGGAGTGAAGAATAAAGTCTCTGAACTCCCTACAGCTGCATTTTCTGAGCCCTGCAACACTCTGATACCTCCAAAACACTATTAAGCACCTGGTGCCGGGTCGTCTTTGCAACTGTGTGTCCTAAATAAATCCCTTCCCCACGCTGAGCTGTGCTAATGGCCTATTGTTAAGTGCCCAGCCAACGCGGGGTAAGACGCAATCATTCTTTTTTTTCCAGTCATACCAGCAAAAAATAATCTGTCGGGCATCTTTTCTGTAGGATGAGGCTACAACTGGGAAGCTGCAAAGCACAGCTTGCACGCTCTCAGCCCTTTGCATGCACATGTGTGTGCAAGGAGCCCCAGCCCCACTGCCCAGAACCGCGTGCTCGTCTGTCTCTGCCACCGTCTTGCACATAAGTGTGCTCCTTGGGAGACTCGCTCCAATTTTTTTTTTTCCTTTAACCTTGAAATGCAATTTCCTCCCCAAAATACCCTTTTTTCCTGTAAACAACATCTCTTTAGTGAGATTACAGCAGAAATCCCTGAGCTGCTGGGTCCCGGGCACTTTATCACCCGGTGAGCCCCATCCGTCACGGCCGCGCGTGTGTTCCCGCGTCCCGCCCCGGCTGCCGCGCGACGCTC
This sequence comes from Cyrtonyx montezumae, assembly GCF_038088225.1. Taxonomy (NCBI): domain Eukaryota; kingdom Metazoa; phylum Chordata; class Aves; order Galliformes; family Odontophoridae; genus Cyrtonyx; species Cyrtonyx montezumae. The sequence goes on along the minus strand of NW_027072100.1, from coordinate 10,966,220 downwards.
TTTTCATCATTTTTACAGATTTATTTTACAATAATTTAATTTCATCCTCAGCCCTGGGAAGACGAATTGGCCTCTGATGTGACGGGGGGGATCCAGAGCCAGTCTCATAAATCTGCTGCCTCTACGCGGAGCTCTTTCCGAAGACACCAACGAGAGTGTCTGAGCAGCCAGGGATGCACCGTCAATCTCTGGGCACTGTGCTGGGCCAGGCAGTGGGTGCTGTGTGATGGGTGCTGGGTGCTGGGTGCTGTGTGATGGGTGCTGGGTGCCTGCCCGGCTGCCCCCCATGCAGAGCCGTGCATGGGACACGCCGTGCCGGCTGCAGCAGCTTTGCCAATGTAATTAAACTCGAGTGACTCCCCTGCCCCCAGGCACAGCCCCTCATTTCCCTTTGATTTATTATGTCTTCTTAATTTATTTAAATGAGTCTCGGGTGTTTGCACAGGCGGAGGGCGCTGGCGGGAGCTCTAATTGCTGGAGTGATGGGAAGGCAGTGGGGGGGGGGGGGGCCCTGGGCATGGCCTCGGGATGCCGGGGTCCCCCTGCTGTCCCCCTGCTGTCCCCATGCTGGCTGCTCTGCCACCGGCTCCCGTCGCTGTGCAGTACCTCGCACTCGTCCCTGTTGAATTTCATCCTATTCTTTCCAGTCCATTTCTCCAATTTGTCAAGATCATTTTGAATTCTAATCCTGTCCTCCAAGATACTTGTAGTCCCTCCCAGCTTCGTGTCATCTGCAAATTTAATAAGTGCTTTCTCTATTCCATCAGCCGGGTCTTTAATGAAAACACTGAGCGAAGCAGAAGTGGGGTGAGCCCTTGGCCATCCGAGCAGCACGTCCAGATGTGCCCGGAGGAGGCAGAGCCTGGCACTGTGCTGTGTCCCCCAGCACAGCTGGGAGTGCCCCGGTGACACCTGGGGCTGCAGCGTGACGTGGGGGTCCAGGGCCCTGCCCTGGTGGGGCTATCGGCCGTCCCTTTAATTTAATGCAAAAAGCAATTTACAAACTGCAAACTGCTGCTATGGCGAGCTGTGTGTGTCCAGGCATAGCTTAATTTCACAGTGAGGTTTCAGACGCCACGAATGGCCTTTCCCAGCACCAGTCCACGTCCGAGCCAAGAGCCCTGCTAGCTGCTGAGCAGTCCAGAAACAACTCTTGTGCCACCTGCAGAGCTCCACATGCCATCCACGCACTGCTGGGCTGACACTGCCCAGGTCTGGCACTGCCTGAGCCAGCAGGGCTTTGCTCTCCTGCAGTCAGAGGGTCTGTGGGGCCCTCCATGCTGCTGACAGCATCCTGGCAGTGCTGGCCCAGCGCTGGCTCTCCCGAGCTGGCTCCTTCCACGTCAGAGTTATAATTTCATGGTCAGGGGCTAGGAGGTTTGTACACAGAGATGCATTAGTTCTGCATTTCGTGATACTTGAATAATTGGTGTCACATCAATTAGATCTGTTCTTGGATACCGCAGTGATACTTCTGCTACTCAAAGGTGCTGTGCTGCAGACGGGTGGGATGCGGTGGGATTGGGGGTGGGGGTGGCAGGCTGAGCACCTTGCTGGGCTCAGACCTGTGTGCACATGGGGTGGGGGGGGGTAGGGGGGGGCTGGGGCCGCATGGGGAATGCAGCACTCGTGCTCCTGTGGTGCAGCTGGGAGCTGTCAGCCCTGCTCCTGCTGCAGGCTGTAGGCAGAGGTAATTTGCAGATGACAAATATCCCCGACAGTAAATATTTTTCCCACCCTCATCTTTCTACGAGCAGATAAGGTGGCAGCACCGTGGCAGTATGGCTCCTGGAGGGAGACGAACTCTTTGGCAGTCTTAAAAGTCTATTGTGTCCCTGCAATTATTTATAGATAAACAGAAGAAAGCCAATAAGCACTGAATGGAGCTGCACAGCTGCATTTGTTATGATGATGATGATGTTATCACTCGCCCACACCCACTCAGTGCATGGGAGCTTGCTGCTGGCAGCAGGCAGATCCCATCCAGCACAAGGAAAGACAGCCTGTGGGTTCCCTCGGTTCCCCCCCCCCCGCTGTCTGGCCATGGGGCTGCTTTGCCCCACAGAGACCCAACATCACATCTCTTCCAGTGTGTCTTCAAGGTGTGGCTGAGTCATGAGGACACAGGGATGCCGGGCTGGGGTGGCTGAGGACGCCAGTGGCTGACTCCATGGGGAGACCCATGCTGCCTCCAGCGCAGGACAGGGCTGGGAAGCACTGCACTGTGCCAGCCCTGTGAGCACATGAGGCGGCTGAGGCCTGGCAGCACCGAACAGCAAAGGGAGGACAGCTGTGTCCCAGCATCGCCTGTATGGTCCCACCACGAGCACAGCATCAGTGTGACCGTGGCCTACCCACAGCACCAGGTGGACATGTGCCATACAGAGTCCAGGATCCCTCAGCCTTGTGTATCCCAGTGCTGCATCCGTGTGGACCGTGAGCACTGGGCCCAGCCCAGCACCAAGTGCTTGGCCCCACAGCTGTAGGGTCATCACCTCAACACACACCAGGGCTGAGCTGCACAGCCACGCAGCGCCTGGGAGCCCTTAACTGGACTGCAGAGAGGGATGATTTTTCATTGCTTCCGTGTAGCAGGAGGACAGAAGTAAGTGACTACTACAGTTCGTTCACTCGGTAAAGATTTATACAATCACTTCATCCAGTAATTGGTATTCTGGGGAGAGAGGGAGCTGCAGCTCCAGCACCCGCCTCTATTTGTTTTCTCTCTGTCTTTCTCTCTTTCTCTCCCCTTTTCAGAATGAGTAATTTTGTCCCTCACAATCCCATTTAAACAGCATTTGCAGAGTGAATAATTAGTTACATTCAATTAGGTCTCACGCTCTCTCCCTTCTCACTTTGGGGGACAGAGACGCTAATGAGATGGCACACGCCCGGCGTGCGTGGGGGCCGGTGGGGAGAGGACAGCATGGGGGGGGGGGCACAGCCAGGGAGGCCATGTGGGGCCAAAAGCTCCGTGTTTGGGTCCCAGGGCTCTGTGCATGCCAGCCCTCTGCTGGCAGTGCTGCCAGGAATGGGATCACGGCATCCCCGGGCCGGGTGTTGGTGGGGCTGTGCTGAGGGGATGCAGGGCCCACCCACCAGCACTGCACAGCTCCGTGCAGGACTGCCGCTGGCATGCTTTTATCTCCCTTATTAAACCTAACATTAGGTTTTAGGAGCAGCCTTAAATAATGTGCCTCTGCCTTTATGGAAAAAGCTGCTCCGAGTTGCAGCTGCTCGGGGCTCTGGGATTTACTGCCTTCCTGATGCCACGCTGCACGTGTGCGTGGTGGGCTGTGGCTGCTCCCCGCAGCCCCCACCGGGCTCAGGGTGTGTGCTGGGACCCTTCCACCCCTCCCCGGTGGGTGCACGACCCCGGGGGCAGGGCTCGGTGCGGACGGAGCAGCGGGGAGGGGCTGCCCGGGCTGCGGGCCATGCTGCTCACGCACACCGAGAGAATAATTAAAGTTTAAATGCCATCTTTTTTTGTCAACGGCGTGGCGGAGAATAATTGAGTGTAATTGTTCCCAATGTATAACGGCGACGGCAGAGCTCGGAGCGGAGCAATAACCGCGGAAATGTCAGCAGCACCGCAGCTCGGCCCGGGCGGTGGGGCTGCGTGGGGCACGAAGCGCTGCGGGGCCGGGGGCGGCCGAGGGGAGCGGGGCTGAGCCGGACCGACCCCGGCAGAGCCTCCTCCTCGGGTCGCTAAGGGACACGGGCAGCGGGGTCCCCGAACCGCGACCCCACTGCCGCCCGCGTGGGGATGCGCGGGAACGCTCCGCCGCTCCGCGCCGCCCGCGGCCCCGCAGCGCCCCCTCGTGGCGCCGGAGCGGCTACGCACCGCCTCGCGCTGCGGTCGCGCGTGGGTCGATGACTGGGAGGTGTTGGTTTGTTGTCTCCCACGCATCCCGTCCGCACCGGGCCGGCACTGCCACCGAGCCGCTGGGATCCCCGTGGCGACCGCACGTGGGGCCACCGAGGGTCCCCCAGACAGAGCTGCGCTTCGGGTCTGCCCCGCGTGGCACTCTGTCGGGTTCTGCTTCGGTCCCGCCGTGGGCACTGCCCACTTGCGGCCCTCCCCGGCACTCCGCTGGGTGCCCCGACCCGGCTGTGCTGCCCACGTGTGGGCAGCTGTGCCCCGTGGCATCGCTGCGCTGGCAGCCGGGCCCTGTGCTCACCTCCTGCCCCGACTGCAGGGGGATCAGCCCGGGCCCTGCCCGGTGCTCCCATCAGGGGCAGCTCCCGCACTCTCACAGCTGCTCCTGCTCTGCGATGCGGCTCTCCTTGCCGTCCTCCTGTGCCACGGGCTGCCCTCCCAACAGGGTTTCCTGCACTGGGAAGTCCACCTCCTCAGGCTGCTGCGTCTCCAGCTCTCTGGGCACCTCAGCCTCAGCCTGCGTGGGAGCAGGAGGTCAGGGCCAGGAGCAGGCTCAGAGGGAGGAACAGAAGTCTCAGCCCCTGCCCGCACCCACATCTCTCCCTGGGCTCCTAATGCTCTCGCTCCCAATGCAGCGCAGGGGCCTCACTCTGTGTGGGTTCCTGGTGGCCCCTTCCCTAGGATAGCCCCCGCCCCAGCTCTGCAGCCTGCATGATACACATCCCTACCATGCCAACAGAGCCCCCAATCCATGGCTGCAGCAGACTCACCTGCTTCGGCCCGCAGTGCCTGAGGTCTGCAGGGAAAGGAGAGAAGGACACCATTGGGGAAGGCCCTGCCCTGCCTGGCCCCCAGCCCTGCAACAAGCTCTGAGCTCAGAGCTGGAGGAGCTGGGTGCCACAGTGCCACCCCACTGCCTTCCCCACCTGGCTCCTCACCTGTGTGCACCAGGCAGTAGATGCAGATGCCCACGAGGCAGGTGACAACCGCAGCTGTGATGGGGATCAGCACCGACAGTGAAGAGCGCCGGCTCGACTCTGCTGTGGGATGGGGTCTCAGTGGGTGCTGCACGGAGCTCCAGCCCACACCAACTCTGCACCAAGCAGGGTACAGGGCACTTACCACAGATCACATCTGAAGTGTTCGTCCCTTTTACCTTCACCACGAGCCCCTTTTCCTCACAGCTGCAGGCAAAGAACAAGACTGTGTCACCACGGTGGGACCCCACAGCCATGGGGTTGGGGAGCCAAGGGCATGTGGGAAGCGGCCACTGGGCCATGGAGGTGCATATTTGGGGCACAGCAGTGGGGCTCCTGGGGTGGGACGGGGATGCTGGGGCCCTGTCAGAAGCTGCTGGAACCGCCAGAGGTGGGCATGTGCCTGGGGTTGAGGCACAGGAGGGGGATGCTGAGGCTGGGGGACTTTAGCTGCTGCAGAACAGCTCAGAGATGGCTCGATGGCATGCCACAAGTGGCTCAGTGGGGAGGTAATTTCTGACCATAGATAGGAGCAAAGTGAAATCCAATGGCTGGCAGCTGAGGCGAGACTAATGCAGTCCAGAAGTAACGCTCACATTTCTACCACGGAATGTGAGTAACTATTGAGCAGCTTTTCACAGATGGGTGTGAGCTGGGGTCTGGACACACCACCCCCCCCCGGGCTCTGGCATTTCATGCACAGTAAGGGACAGCCACAACACCTGCCTCCAGCTCAGCCACCTGGGTCTCACTGTGGCTGGATGCCCTCACTCCTGCCTTGCACCAGTTTGGTGCTGTGCCCTGCAGAGGCCATCCCAAGTGCCTCGACCCAGTACAACAGGGTGGTGGCAGTGGGGATGTGCAGGGAGGAACAGGGCTGGGGCACAGGGTGTGGCTGACACTCTGACCTTGTCCAGAGGTGGCACGGCTCGGTTTTGGAAGACACATTGGAGAAGGTGCCTTCTGCACAGGGCTCACACGGTGAAGTCATCCGGGCCTCAGCCATGGCTGAAAGGAAGTCAAAGTTGCAGGAAGGTCAGCAGCAGTGCAGCCCTCACTAAGCTCTGGTACAGCCCCATGCAGAGGAAGCCTCCATCCCTGAGGTCAATGCTGCCAGCACATGGGGCCCATGGCAGGGACGGGAGCAGCCATGTCTCACCTGCCACATAGCCGAAGCCCTCCCTGCAGGGCTGGTTCTCCACACAGGTCTGGCAGCTGGCATCAGAGCAGTGCATGCCGGCCCGGCACTGACACACAGTGTTGTGCGTCGTGTTTCCGTGTCTCTTCACTATGAGGCCAGTGTCTGCCAAAGGGAGTGGGGTGGGAGTGAGCCTGAGTGGAGAGCAGCCCCTGCAGCCCCACACGCTGGGGACATGGAGCACTTACTGTCCTCACAGATGTCATGAGGCGTGCAGTGCCTCTCCTTAGTCCAGCCCTGCTGGTAGTGATCGATCTCACAGGGTGTGCAGACAGAGTTTTCCGTGTTGTCACATTCAGAGGCCAGCTTCTTCCCTGCAAGGAAGGCTGGTGAGGGGGGACAAGGGAGCTTTCCCTCACAGGCAGCAGCTCTGCCAGCAGGACGTGGGAGCACTGAGGGCTGTGGGTGCTGGGGTCACTGTGGCATGCTGCTCAATTGCCAAACGCAGCCCCAGCAGCCATGCCTGCAGGGCCCTGAGGAGGGGAAGGCATTTCTGTACCTGGCTCACATCGGTTGCAGCATCTCCCCTTGTGCTCATACTGCTTGTCAGAGCAATTCAGAGCATCACCAGACTGCCCATACTGGAAGAGAAGAGACTCATGAAGTGATGCTGCTCTGCCACACTCCTGCACAGCTGCGCATCCTCCAAGCCATGCCCCAAGGTGAGGTTTTCCTTGCATCACACTTCCCATGTCTGGGCTAACCACAGACCACAGCAGATCTGTCTGCACTGCCTGGCACTGCCAGCGCTCTCTTTGAAGTGGGATGACAGTGGCTTCTGTAGGGCGGCCCCGTGCTTTCCCAGATTTCCTACTGGGTGGTGATTGCTCTTCACCTTGGGCCCCTGCCAGTGCCACCAGTGCTGCAGTGCTGGGCTGGGGGAGCAGTGCCAACTGTGCCTCCAGACCCTTCCCTGGGCAGGAATGTCAAACCCACACAGACTGCCACGTTCTCCCTTGGTTCTGTGGACAGTATAAAGGGGCACTGCAAGGGCTGGCTTTGGACATCTGACCCTGTAGAGGGGAACTGCACCCCCCCCCCCAACCATGCGTCTGTGACTTCAGGCAGGAAGGGGAACTGAAAGGGTGCTCAAACACCCACCCTCCTGCTGCTTCCCCCAGGCCTAGCATTGAACCCACAAGACCCCACAACAGAGCTCAGCCACGGGCTAGCACGGCCCCTCCAGCAAGGACACCGTGCCCCACACACACCATGCCTTGCCTCTACACAGGCTGGGTGGGACTCCTGCTGACAGGGTCCTGCCCCACATGTCCCTCTCCACTCCCCAAATTCACAGCTGCGCCCCAGACCCCGGTGATGGGGATTCTGGGGCAAGGGAAGGCACGACGGAGTGGGAAGGATGGAGCAAGCCGAGCCCCGGCTGGAGGAATACCAGCCACGAGAACGAGGGACGTCGAAGCTCTGCTCCGGGGAGCAGGAACCGGGCTCGGGGCAGCCAGCCAAGGCCTCCCTGCGTCCTTCCCGGCACAGCGCTGGACGATGGCCCCGGGCTCGCTCCTGCCGGGACTGGAGCACAGCGGCCCGACGGCACCGGGCACACCCCCCCGGAAAGCGTCTCCGCAGCCCGGCCCCGCGGCACGGAGCTCAGCAGCACAGCCCCGGCCCGGCCCCGCTCCCCGGCCCCACGGGACGCCGCACTTACGCCCAGGAGCAGCGCGCAGAGGAGCCCCAGCAGCCCGAGCCGCCCCATGGCCCGAGCCGCGCCCATCCGATCCGATCCGCTCGTCCCGTCCCGAGTCGAACCGAGCCGTGCGGAGCCGTGCAGACGGTATTAACGCCTCGACCCGTTTCCGCCCAGGAAGGGGCCGTAGGGGCCGCCCATCCTGCAGTCACCGGGCTTTCGCTCCCGCGACAAAGTCCCCACCGGCAGCCCCCACCGCCCCGGGACTTTCCCGCTCCGCAGAGCGTGGCCAAGAGCTGTGCGGGGCCGGGGCTCTTCCCGCAGACCCCCGCACGGTGTGCCCTGCCCGGATGAGCTGGGGGTGGATGTCAGCCTGGAGCTGCCGCCCGCCTGCTCCTTCCTGGGTGAAGGAGGTGCGGCCACAGACGGGAATCTGCCATGGGAAGCAGAAGAGGTCTTTGTGCCGGTCCCTCGTTCCTCAGGCAGAAATCTGAAGTTTCACTTCACTTTTAAAAAGCCCAGGGAGCCCCTCAGTGTTCCCCACAGGCTCTGGCATCTGCGTAGAGTTCCCAGAAACACATCAGCCTGATACGGGAAGAGGCAAAAGGGCAGCAGGGCCCTGTGCCTGCCCACTGCCCCGGCTCCTTTTTCTCCATCCCAGAGCAATCCCCAAGGAAGTTCCCGGCTCCTCTCCTCCCTGCAGACTTCCCCTTATGCAGGTACGCGGGGGGGGACTGTCAGAGATTGTGCCATGACAACATAGCACTGCTGTCCATTCCTGCAGCCCCACTGTGTCCATGTGCCACACCTCTGTCACACCACTCAGCCTCGAGGACACCGCTTCTGCTGCTGCCATCCTCCGCACGGGCACTGCTCCAGTAACACCACCACTTCCAGGGCAGCAGGCGTTCAGCAAGTGTCCCACAGCCTCGCTGCATCCCACAGGGCTCACTGCATCCCACAGGGTCACTGCATCCCACAGGGTCACTGCATCCCACAGGGCTCGCTGTGTCCCATGGCCTTGCTCTGTCCCGCAGGCCTTGCACTGTGCCGCAGCCGCATGCCATGTGCTCCGCATTCCCCACCGTGATGTCATTCATTTCCCAGAACCGATGCTCTCAAGGCGCACCCACAGCCCTGGGGGAGCTGTGAGGACAGAGCCGAAGCCAAAGGCGGAGATGGGGATTTCTGGGCCCGGCTCTCGCAGGCTCAGCCTGGGAAGTCCCGACATCTGGGCGCCGCTGCACACCGGGACAGGTGGCCTTGCCTCAGAGTCCCTTGGGGCATCGGGCTCACCCCGCTCACCCTCGGCCCCGGGAGCGCCCACCGCCGCACGGCGGCCGGAGCGCGATGAGGGCTTCGAGAGCGCCTCCCCGCGGCCGCGTAACGCCAGACTACAATTCCCATGGTGCTTTGCGGCGGCGTTGGCCGCGGGGTGTGCCGGGAGCCGTACGTCAGCACGTCGCGCCGTGCCGTAAAGCGCGGCTCAGCGCCCTTCCGGCGGCTCTCACCTCCGCGCTTTGCGGCGGCGCCGTGCGGCAGCGGCAGTTGGCGCCTTTGTCCTGGCGGGCGGCGGCCTGAGGCGGAGCGGGCCCGGTGCGGCGGTAAGTGCGCGGCGGGCCGCAAGGAAGGCTGCAAGGAAGGCGTACCGCGGCGAGGTGCCGCGGGGTTCCGTCATTCCCGGGGCAGCGGGAAGACGGCATGGGGAGGGCCCCGCGGCCGCCTGGGAAGGGCCGGGCCGGGCCGGGCCGGGAGGCGCGGACCCCTCGCGCTGGGCCGGGAGCTCCGGACGCCGCCCGTTTGCCACCGCTGGGGGTTGTTGTGATTGTGTGTGCGGTGCCCGGGAACTTGTTGCGCGTTGCTTGAACGTACGAAGTGAGTTTCAGGGCCCGCTTCAGCTCTGCGGTCGCCGGGCGGGCCCTGAGCGGCCACACGAGGCCCCGAGTGCGTTATCCGCGGTACCTCGGTGTGGGTCAGCGCTCGGGATGTAGTGCTGTGCCTGGGGAGTGACCTGCCGGGCAGAACGCTGACTGCTGCCTTCCTTCCCCCCACCACCCCTAGCAGAAAGAAAGGGTATTCATTAATATTCTTTATACAGAAAGGAGGACGTCATGCCTACCGCAACTGGCAGCGCTGTGGGGTGGGTGTGCGCGGCCCCAGTCGTGCTGTCAGGGCTCCGAGCCCCGGCTCGGGCAGTGCCCGCCCAGCTGCTGTGTCCCCCGGCCCTGTCCCTGTGCGCAGCCACTGCTCCCTGGGCTGGGGCTCCATGCGGAGCTTGAGAGAGCATTCGTTTTCTTTCCCTTCAGCTGATGGGAGAGCACGCTGCAGCTGTAGGATCCAAATTAGTACCTGCATAAATGGGCAGGAGTTGGTGCTGTTAACGGGGAGGGTAAAGCTATGTGTGTAGCAGGGGAGTGAACTTACAGGAGGACTGAAGCAAATAAGGTGTAAGCACTGAGCTTGCCTGTTGTTTTTGGGGTGTTTTGTGCCCCCTTCCTGTTGTAGAAGTTCATTTTAAAACAAAATATTAGAATGGGAGATGTTCCCTGCCTTCCTGTGCTGTGGGGTTACGTGAAGGAAGACAAGCGATACAAATGTAAATCTAACAGTCTTTTAAAATAAAAAATAATAATCAAAGTTGTATGCCTCGAATCCTGAAGATGTTCATTTCTCATGTCAAGTGTGGTAGAAGTACCCTTGTGAAACCATTTTATGCTTTTGGATGTTTGGTGTGTTTATTTAGATCATGCTTTCAGATAGTAGCGAATGCAGGTTCTCGTTAGGGGCTGTGTTTGGAGGCATCTCGTGGCAGATACCAAAAGTCTCTGATGATGTACTCAACTTCACAGTATTTTTTTTCCCCGAGTTCCTTCCTATTCTCTCATCGTGTAATAAACAGGAAGGGATTGCTCTTCACTCTACAAATAGTTTTCAACCTTGCAGGTTCATCTTGTAACGGTGAATCCTGGGTGGGTTTTTTTGTCTGGATGTTGTGGGTGGATCTGTTTCCTTCCTGTGCTGGAGCTGTTGGTGCAGTGAATGTTGCTGAGTGCTCCAGCTCGTTGGGGGGGGGGGGGTGACGTTCCCGGCTGTGGACCCGCCTTCAGTGGGAGGTGGTGTGGTGGTGGGGTTGAGGATGCACTGCTCAGTAGTGGTATGAATGAGAAGCTGCCTTCCCCTGTCGGAAAGGGATCCAAGTACAGTCACTTAGGCACATTTAAAAGTACGCAGTGACATCTCATTTAAAACCTATCGAGAAGTAATTGGATCCTGTTGTGCAATGTTGATGAGTGTTTCCTTTCTGCTTATTAAAATACTGCTTAAATCTCAACGCTTCTTACCAGTGAACAGAAGAAGCAGATAAAACCATGAGTGTGTTGGAAAGCTACATTTTCGTCAGTGAAAAATGAGTTTTAATTCCATTTTAGTTTGGTGATGAATCATTAGAACACATCCATGAAATAGGTTAGGTTTCCTACCTCTCAGCATTACAGAAAGCTCACCCCAAGTGCTGAGACACGTGTTTTTTGCCTGACTTCTGTGTCAGTTGTGTTAAGATTTCTCTGGAGCAAAGCTTGCGTCAAACAGACCCGGTTGGCTTCTATTCTGCAAAGCTGTTAAGTTTAATCTTGTTCCAGTTTAATTTTAATGTCATGGATTGAAATTATATGCGTGGCCATTTCTCTTTTTTGCGAAGAGTTGGATTTGGAACGAAAGCAAAATGGCCCGAGGACGCAAGAGCAATAGCATCAAACAGAGCGACTTCACTAACAGCACCAATCCTCAGGATTTAGAGAGAAGACTTTTTGTCGGCAATTTGCCCACAGACCACATGACTCGTGAAGAAATGGAAGAGATATTTTCAAAATATGGCAAAATCAGGGGTTAGTATTTTATCTTATGCCTCTCTGTGGCTGGGAATTCAGTCAGAAATAACTGTCATGCTTGTCAAATGCTGTTTGCTGGTGATGAGAGGAATGACTAATGTTTTCCCTCGAAAGTGACCTTTTAATGATAACTTTATCTGCCTGCACTTTCTCTCTCTGAAAAAGTAATTCTTTTGAGTACAGCTGTAATCTAGTGCATATATACAAGCATGCTTTATCTTTGGGGACTGTGGTGTGATGTTATATCAAGCAAATCTGCTCTTTCGAGTGACTTTGTAGTCTCTTAATCAAGTCTTGGTCACTTCGTGGGCTGATATTTTTGGTCACTGCCTTGTCAGAAGGAAGTTGATCTATTTTTGTGGCATTGTCTTAAGAAATAAATTTCAGAGTTCTTAAGCTCTGCATTTTGATCCTAGCAGATGCAGATTCCCATAACTTGCCTAGACATTTCTGGGTAGAGCCCCTTTGCTTGTTCCGTCTGGTGGGGTGATGTGAGGCCTGGGTGTGGGATCCTTGCTGTCCTGTCCTTGTAACTGGTCTTGCCCTGCTGTTAATTTTTCCAGCCCTCAGCATGTACCATGGCTATGGGTTCGTGCAGTATGACCGTCTAGAAGATGTCCAGGCCGCTCTGGACGGTGAGAAGGGCCGCCTTTATAAAGGGTATAGATTAGGTAAGGAAACTGATCCTTGCTCTCCTACCTTAGCATGCGTTCTGGTAGTGAGAGTGCTTTTCTTCAAAAGCTCTCTGAAAAAATCTGTGAAACTTGCCTGGCATTAGTCTAAGTCACTTTTACCAGGTATGTATTTTCTTTGAGTTATTTGCTGTTAAGTGCTGTGTGGTTCGTCTGTAGCGTTTTCTCTTGCTACCTAGGTCTTCCTCTGAATTTATTTTTGTTAGTGTTTGAATGGGTTCTTGCTGATCAACCTGTAAGCCCTGGAAAGCATTGGTTGGAAGCTTCACATGCTTAGTGCTACAACCATTCTGTAAACCAGCCTGGGCTTCATGTTGATGGATCCAGAGGAGCTGGTCACAGTGGCCTGTTAGATAAGTACACTTAACTGGGATTTTCTTGTGCATGGGAAATAATCTGAGTAGCCCTATAAACACAAGGCACTTTAAAAAGGCCCTTTTTGGAAGATGAACGTAGTCCTGCTGAATGTGCTGGGAGCAAACTGAAACAGAAATGAATTGTTGGAAGTCTGAGCACAATCTGTTAAATGTGAGAGAAACGTTATTTCCATGATAACTTAAAGACTGTTTGATTTAGGGAGGAATGAAAGGAGCAGTAAATAGTACGATGGGGTAGTAAGCAGTGAAAGCCTGAAGGTGGAGATGATCAATGGACAGGGAGGGGGGGGAAAGCTGCAAGGAGACTTCACTATCCAAGTCCAGAAGTTGTTACAGGTACAGCTGCAGCTGTCTCAAATACTGATGTGTAATTATTTGGAAATAATATTATTTCTGATTAGAACAGACCACCCAGTCTTCAGTTAATGCTTCTTCATGCTCTTTTTGAAGAGTCAGAAGGTGTTCTTACCGTTTCCATTTCAGTAGCAAGCTTTTATTAAAAAAAAAAAAATTAAAAATGGCAGCTACCAAAACTTATCCTCCAAAAAAATTAAATCTGACATCTGAGATTCAGTGACACAAAAACCTCGTGAGGCTCTTAATGCTTTCCTCCAAGCTTTGGACATTTGGGGAGTTCCCAGGGCCCAGCAGAGTGCTGAGGGTGCCCAGCCTGGCAGCAACCCCAGCAGTAAATGGGTTGTGTTCACTTCTTACTGAGTGCTGGGTGAGGAAATAACTCCAATCCAAGTAAATCCTGTCAAACTCCTCTTGTACTGTGAGTTTGCTGGATGAAAGTAATAGTGTTGATGTAAAGTACTTTTGTAAGATGCTTGATTTGATTAAGAAGCCAGCACAATTAAAAGCAACGTAGCATTAAATGGAGTTAAAATGAATTTCTGTGCAGCACAGATGAAATCGCTCAGTGTTTTGAGTAGCGTTCTGGGAGAGTTGGTTCCTGGCCATGCGGTGTTTGCATAAGTGACTTGGAAAGAAAACCCACTTTCATGGTTTAAAAGGGAATGAAATAGTGGAGATTGAGTCACTGATGGCGAAATGATCTGGACTTCTTTCTAAGCCAAATGCGGGCAGAACTGAGCTTTTAATAAAGGCAAATGTGAAGATCTGCACCCAGCAGGAGTGCCTTTGTCATCTTCCCCTGTACCAAAGATGTCTGGGAGTAGGGAGGGTTTGGTGCCTGTGGAAGCCTGTTCTGATCTGCCTTGCTCAAAAGGGAATGTGCCAGATGGGAGAAGCATCAGACGATACTGAAGGGTTAAAGAGTGTGAAAAACATGCCCTAGAGAGAGGCTCAGGGTGATGGGATCCGTGTTCCAGGCAGACCTGGAGATAAGCAAGCTGTGGTCTGGTAGATGTAGGTATGATGAGTCTGTAGATGGAAATAAGCAGGTATTTTTAATTGCAAAATAAATGGTAGTTGGAGTAATTTATTGGAGCTTTGGTGGTTCCTGTGCTATGGAGATTCTTTAATCAGAATTGGATGTTTTGTAAAAAGATGAGCTCTGAGTCAGTGCCACTGCTTGACCTGAGATAGCAGTGCAGTTGAAGAACCTTGTTACCTGTGCTTGCTCAGGGGACTGTGCTGTAGGATGGCAGCACCCTGTCACCTACAGCTCCTGCAAGATGGAAAATGTTCTTTTTTTTCCCTTCAGAAGTTTGTCAGTGTTCAAGTACTTAATCTGTAAATACCGTTGGCATGAAATAAAATGTTGTTAAATCATTTCGCGTAAGGGAAGGATCCCTGTCAGAGGTGTTTGTGTCTCATGTGAACGTATTTTGTCCAGATTGAAACAATTACTTATAATTTGAAAGAAATGTGGTATTGAGTGCAGAAAATCACAATAAGTTTCTATCATGGCATTTTAAACAGCAAAATAAAGATGTTAAACTGAAAACGCAGGTAGTGTCTTGCTTAAATGAGAGTATTTTTCCCTAAAGTCAAACATTAAGTTAAAAATAAATGCAAGAAAGATAGCGACTTTGTGTATGCAGTGTAACTGTTAGATATAGTGGTTAATAGCACGAGGTGAAAGGCTTGGAGAGAATTCTCTCTTGCTGGATTATGGTGAAAGATCCATGAGTGCTTGAAGGTATTTTTGTATCTCCAGAGGACAGAACTGTGTAGGGAATGTGTGACAGCCTGGAGGCTGTTTCTCCAGTGTGGTGATATTGGCTCCCACTAGTCTGGGGCAGCTTCAGTTTGGTTTGAGGACAGAAGGCTGTTCCTTCAGCTCTCTTACTCCTGTATTTTGCTTCATGAAGCCAACCAGTTTTCAAATTTCTGATCTGCTGCTTCTCTCTGCATCTCAGTAACAGCGGTGCTTTGAGTGCTCTGTGTTAACTTCATGGGGAGCTCGTGCTTCAGGCTCCTTGCATCCTGCTGTATGCTGTAATGCTGCAGCAGTCCCTGGAAGGCAGTTGCATGTGCCAATTGAGAAGCCTTGCATTACTAGCTACAAGGGTAGCAGCATGCTCCGTTCAACAGGACTGGCTGTGAATTTAAGACTGGTTGGTACCAGCTTTCTTTCTCAGAGCTCTTCAGACTCTGCTTTTTCTCCTAGAGTCCATGAGTTGTAATCTGTTTGCTCATAGACTGCAGAAGAAAGAGGTCCTCTTATGGAGTGAAGAGTCTGGATGTAGACCTGATCATAAGCGTTAGAGGTTCACCTGAGCTGTCCACCCTATTTTGAAATCAGAAATCTATGAACATTTCATTGCATTGTACTATCTAAACTTAATAAAAAAAAATGTCAAAGTGACAATGTCTCTCTGCTGAATGGATTTTCTTGCACCATCTGGATGTTATTAAGCTTAAGTTGCTTTCATTTGAATTGTGCTGATGATCTTTTTTTTGTTCCATAGCATTGAACAGATGGGTTGATTATTCTTTACAGATATTAATAAAGCAGCGGAAAGAAGAAATATGAATAAGGCTTCATCAAGGTCCAGTCCGGCACGAAGGTAAAGTACCTGGAAGCAGTGAGTTATGCTAGGAAAGGCAGGCTTCTCGGGCACGAGCCCAGCTGCCTGTGCTAAATGTCTGTCTCTCTTCCCTGCTGCCACCTCCCCATGCAAACGGAAGCACTCAAGTGAGACAGTTGGGATGTGGCTGCTCCACCTCTAAGAGCCCTTCTGGCGCGGGGGAAACCTCATGTTTGCTGCTGACACTACAACTAAGTGTTACGTTTTGCAGCACAGGTCGTAGGAGACTTGTGAGGAAGAATAAACTTGCTATTTGCTCCTGACTCGAGCGTCAGAACATGAGGCACATGTGCCATGTAGAGATGGCTGAGGGGCTGTGGTCTTCTCAGTGAAGAGAGCTTCAGGATCTTGCTGCTTCTGATACCAAAAGCTTCCAGTGCTGCAGTGAGACTGGGAAAGTGCACACAAGCAAAGCACAAGGCAGTGCTCGTGTCTCTATTTCACTGTCCCATCTGTGTGTGTTCTTCACTGAACCAGCCCTCGCCTCTGCAGTTACACCCAGAGGGGTGCTTCTGCCTGCTTCCAGCCTCCCACCCCTGGGTGGGAACACAGCTCCTGCATGCCTTCTGCATATGAAGTCACAGGCATGTGGATGAAGACTTCCTTTTCCTTTTGGTGGCACTGACAGGGGTGCTGGAAGACGTGCTGTGGTCGCCATTTAGTATAAGGTGTGCATTTCCTTCAGTTTTAGTATAAGGCTTTGCACCCTAAGGAGTGTTACATCTGGATTTGAAAGTAATCAAGTTCTTACATGCACAGTGTGGTCTATTAACTTGACCTGTTTAAAACAAAAAAAAAAGTAAGAACAAATGGGGAAGAAAGTGTGACTTAGAAGACATCTACCACCAAAACTCAGAGAATGAGCATCTGCAATCCTTGATGTTTATACATGCTGCATTTCTCCTGCACAGTGCCAAGTGCGTGGGCAGCAGGCCCAGGAAATGCTTTGTGCATGAGGCCAGGTGTTCAAGGTATGGATGCAGCATGCCATGGGCCTGGACACTGTCAGTTGTGCTTGATAGTGGCAAGAAGAATGCTGCAGGTGCTGATGGCACACCTTTGGCCTTAGTGGTACTGCAGTGTGTGATGATAAAAGTGCCCAAGTAGTGCTGGGAGTGTGAGAATTAGGTGCCAGTGCCACAGATGTTGGACCTCAGGTCATGTTGCAAAGGATGTGTGGGGGAACATCAGTGCTGTGAGCATTGGGATCTGTGTGATCCTGTATGCACACACAGGAGTCTGTGCCCCTAAAGGAGCACTGGAGGCATGTGAGCACTGGGACTGGACCACCACCATGGCTGCCAAAGGCAAAGGTGCACTGCCACAGGCACAGGACTCAGCTAGTGCTGTGGGTACCATGGCCCCCCTATATTGCTGACACTTGGTTCCAAACAGCAGTGGAGGCACCAACAATAATAAGGATGCAGGCATCGAGGTGGAAGTCAGGCAACAGAGACTGGGCCCTGGACCACCCTGCAGGTGTGTGAACAGCAGCTGTTGGTGTCGGGGCATGGGGCTGAGCCCTGCTACAGGCCTAGGCAGTGGTGTGGGCACTGCAGGAGCTGGGCCATGCTGATGGAGGCAAGGGACTGCTGTGCCTTCATGCCTCTGCTGGCAGCAGGTCAGAAAGCAGAGGGGCCCATCCCACTGCTGCATCTGTAGTTGTGCTGCAGTTGTGCACTGTTTGTTCTGAATTTTTGTCTCTGCAGATAATGTGGCCTCTTCTGGTCATCCCCACCTCAGATGGAATAAATGTCATATTGCAAAACAATTACACTGCATCTGGCTGTTTTGCTACGTAGTCTTACAACCACAGGAAGGTCAGGTACTCAGCATCCATCAGAGCAAATCCCAAGTTTTCCCTGGGCTTCCACTGTCCCTCATTGCAGGCTGGGGGAGGAGGGGGCAGGGGAAGACAGCGTGCATCTCCTGTGGGCTGTGGTTTTGTACAGATCTCAAACAAAAAGCTGATTTGTGTGCCCAAGAGAGTGAAGGAGTATGCTTTTATATGAGCACGGTGTTTCTGTAAGGCTTTACATGCTTTCAGCAGCACCACAGTAGTATGTCCCCACGTTTGTTTTGTATCTGAAATACAGAAAATCAACAATCCTGGGTGTGTAACCCTCCAAAGTCTGCACTTAGGCTCTGCACATCCTCACTACTGTCTCCTCTACCTCATACTGAAATGTGAGTGCATCCGACGTGTTGCTCCTGCTGTCTTCTCCAAGTGACTGCAAAGTCAGTGCACTGTAGTGGAAGTGGATTTGTGTTCTTATCTTTCCTGAATTAGATGAGTCTGATAAAGGACTTTCTATTTACGAAACAGACTTGAAAAAGCTTTTTTTCTTCTCTCTTTTCCTGTGGTTGTGGAAAGAACGCTGCAAGTGTGTGAAGCACAGTAGTTTCTTTGCAAGATTTTATTAGGGTTGGGTTAGACTACAGCTAAAGCTGTATTTCCTTTGGAAAACAAATTATGGCCTCTAAAAAAACCAAACTACTGCACTGGAAAAGATGAAAACTGGAACATCGGTCTCTCCTCTGAAGACAGCATGGTACAAAGTCTGAATGAGTGGATCATTCAGATGGGACAGAATCCTGCTCTCGATGCTGATGTGTTGCTTGGGTTTGGTACCCTTTTAACATGGGGCATCGTAGCCCTGACCCTACAGGATCTGTAACCCTGACCCTACAGGATCTGCCCGTTCCCTGTCGGGACGCAGCGTTAGCTCGTTTTTTCTGCTAACAGCACGGAGCCAACCGCAGCACGGAGCCTACTGTGTCATTGCTCCCAACCAGCTCTTTTGAATCACGTGCCAGTAGCAAATTATTTCAGGTGTTCTCCTGTCAGAGACTTGTGAATTTAATGGATTTCTTGAATGCTCCTAGCTCCATATTTGTGGGTGGTAGGATATAGCAACTTAAATTTTCTCAAGGAGTTTGCAAGTACACGTTCGATAGATGATCCACAGCTGACATCGGAGGCCGGAGGCCTTGAGGTGGTGGTTTCTGAAGTGCCTGTTCACTCCTTCCACAGGTGAACTACAGTTCTAGTGATGTTCCAGTAGGGAGCTCTCGGAGTTGTTTTGGCTGAGATAAATGTTGTTATTAAGAAACTTCTCCAGATGTGTTCGCTTTGAGAAATGTGTTTTGGGGCAATTCTTGTTATGGGTTCGGAGGGAGGATTCAGTTCCTGAGAGAAGGTTCGCTTTGGTATCTCAGGTAAGAGCTGTGGGGGTAGCCTGTGTCGTTAGCAGTCTAACAGAATTGCCCTGGTGTTTTCCTCAGAGAGCCCTATGCCTACGGGGACGGCCGCGATACCAGACGCGATCGCTCCCCGCTTCGGGGCAGCCCACGGAGAGACCCCAGGGATGGCAGAAACGGGCGAGATTCCAGAGACACTCGAGATATTCGAGCTAGAGACATACGTGATGCCAGAGACCACAGAGACCCCCGGGACCTGCGAGACCTTCGAGACCCCCGGGATATCAGAGATCCCAGAGACTTGCGGGACCCTCGTGATGTCAGGGATTTTCGTGACCCACGGGAGCCACTGTATGATCGATACAGGGATCCACGGGACATGAGGAATCCACGAGAGATGAGAGATCCACGGGACATGAGGGATCCACGGGATATGAGAGACCCTCGGGACCCTTTGTACAGGTAATTCCTCGAGGTGCTGTCTGCCCACACGTTTTTATGGCGCTCGCTTTGTGATTATGTCAGTTTGAGTGGTGCTGGGCCTTGAACGTAGGAAGGTCACTCTAGCCAAGGATGGTGCATGCTCTGTGTCCTGAGGGGATCGGCTGGGTGCCTCAGTAATGAGATCTGAGGAAGGTCTGCGTGTGATACACTAGCAAAAGCTGTTGCCTGAGATTACGCTGGGGCGTGGGAACCACGGCTGCTTGTGTCAATGTTGCAGGCGGGATGAACCTTACGACCGCTACCTTCGCGTGGACGACTACTACCGGCGGAAGGACGACTCTTACTACGACCGTTACAAAGAGCATTTTGACAGAGCTCCTGTGAATTCAGAAGGTTGGTACCTTTGAGACTAATGTTTCAATGGCCAGAGCCCACGTAGATGCCTGCAGTGCTAAGGACAGACATATATCCACGGTGCGTTGCCTTCTGTGCCGCTAGATGGCTTGGTGCTCAGCTGTGCGCCCCTCGTTGCTCCGAGCAGATCCAAAGAGTGTTCTTTGTTCTTTCTGTGGCTGGGTTTCAGACCGTCTGAAGCGTGAGGAGCGACGCCGGGAGGAGCTGTACCGGCAGTACTATGAGGAAATCAAGAGGCGTTTTGATGCAGAGAGACCTGTTGATTGTTCTGTGATAGTGGTGAATAAACAGACCAAGTAAGAAAGCAGTTATGACCACTTTTATTCTTGTGTGGTGGTAGACAGTGGAATTAATCTTAGTCTGGCCTTGGAACTATTTCTCTTACAAATTCCCTTGAGAAGAGTGGCTTTGGAGCCCTCAGAAAGCTACAGCCTCTTGCTGTTGTGGGAATGCTGACTGGCTGAAAAGATGGAGAAATATCACTATATCTTGCACTTTACATACATTCTCATCTTGTCAGCTAACGGCACACCTTCTCCTGAAACTTTTCCACATACTCTTCATGTAACCCTGCTGGATAGAGCAGCCTGTACTTGTATCGTTCAACCCATGAATAACAGAACTTGTTGACGTGTGCCAGTCAGCGGATGGTGCAGAGATGTTGTCAGTGTGGAGTCGTGGGGTTGTCCATTTCAGAGCTCCTATCAGATTGAAAGGAGCTAAAATTTGTTTCAGCTCCATCCAGTCAGTAATTATCTGATCTGGATTACTAAGTCAGATACCTCTCAATGCTGTTAATACAGTGTGCAAGACATACAAAATCACTGCTGACAGTAGTCATAAATGATAACAAAAGCACGTGTAAAATTAACAGGGAAAATCTCATGCAGCAATCTGAATGCTCAAACCTTTTTATTGTACTACATGTGCAATTGTTAATGTAGAAGTAAAAATGCAGGCTGTGCCAGTAGAAACATACGCTTTCTTTTGCAATGTAAGGGCTGAAAGCAATTTTAGGAGGCAATTGGACTTGTGTCAAAAATGCTAGTGTGTCTGTGGTTTGGGGGGCAAGCACTGTGTTGGGAACAAGGGGTTACCCCTGTGCTTGGTACAGTGGAAGAAGTGCTGTAGCAATGGCACTGTTTGCTCTCTGTTTGTCTACAGATAGATGTATTGAAGAATAGTGATGGTGAGTGAAGTACAGAAAAACGAATCTGAGATGCAGACGTGAATGTGCAGGGGTTTGTTTCTGTATGTGGCTGACCTGTTGGACTGTGCTGGCTTTGCTTTGTGGTAGGGAGTACGCAGAGTCCGTGGGGCGGAAGGTGCGGGACCTGGGCATGGTGGTGGACCTGATCTTCCTCAACACAGAGATGTCACTGACGCAAGCCCTGGACGATGTGAGCAGAGGAGGATCTCCTTTTGCCATTGTCATCACTCAGCAGCATCAAGTCCACCGTTCTTGCACTGTTAACATCATGTTTGGCACCCCACAAGGTACTGAGGTCTTACTAGTGGCGTAGCTGTGCAGTCACTCTGAACTACACGAAGTACTGCTCTAGGATGTGTTTTCTCCAGTAGTTCCCCTTCCATGCTGTGACATACAGATCTATTAATGACTTGATGGCATGTCAGAAATGTGAATATAATTATTTGCAAGATGCTGTTGTACCTTATTTGTCCCTTGTCAAAAGGACTGCTTAATTTCTGTGGGGAGAGAATCTTGTCAGAGGTTTGTGCAGGAAAGCCAGTGTTCTGCTGTGATCATAAGCCTGTTCATGCATTGTTCATGGATTTTTGAGTGCATCTGAGCTTTCAAAGGTTACTCCTCCCTTATTGCATTCTCAAGAAATGCTTCGTCAGGTTCATCTGTGGTGGTGAACACCTCAGTGCACACTCACTGCTTCTTGTTTGCTTACTGACTGAAGAAGCACGGTTCCTTTTAACATGATGCAGATGTGGTGTTAGGTTTCTCTCAATTCCAGCAGAAATACAGCACAAGCACACTGTCAGTGGGCTTTCTACTTCCCTTTGTTTTAGTTTATATCTCCTTCAATTTAACATCTGTTCCCCTGCCAAAGTTTCTCCTTCACTGGAGCGAGCAGTGTATCAGATCTGGTAAGAACTCTGGCAATTGATTGATGCAGAGCTCTTTTCTAGATACTAAATATGCTGCACTTGAACTTTAGCATATCCCCATGAGTGTCCTGCTCCAGGAACCAGAGATGTGCCTTGAGAGTGCAATTCTGGAGCCTGTCTGAGGGCTCATCCAACTGAACAGCTGGAACTGTCTCTTCTCAGAGCACCGAGAATTTGTGTGAAAGGTAGAGGGAGCTGTTTCTCCTTTCATTTGGATGTTAGGCCCATCTGGGCTGGTATGAAACCTTCCCAGAGCCCTCAGCTGTAGGAGGGTTGGCCTTGCTGGGTGAAAGCCTTGAGCCTTGTTGGCTTAGGGAACTGAACTCTCGCTGTGCGCCCAGGGAGCTTTGCACACCTATGCTTGCAGTCCCTGGGAGGTGCCTGCCTGCTGGGTGTGAGGCAGCTCCAGCTGATGCTGCTTTGGTTTACTCACAGTGTTTCTTCTCCGTGTGCAGAACACCGCAACATGCCCCAGGCTGACGCCATGGTGCTGGTGGCGAGGAATTACGAGCGCTACAAAACAGAGTCACGGGAGAAGGAGCGTGAGGAGATCGCCCGGCAGGCTGCCAAGATGGCAGATGAGGCTGTGCTGCAGGAGAGAGAGCGCCCGCCCCCTATGGAGGAGGGGGCCAGAGGGAGCCACCCCCACCCCCCGGGCATTCAGACTCTCTTGAACCTTCTGGCAGACAATCGCTATCTAACTGCCGAGGAGACTGATAAAGTAATCAATTACTTGAGAGACCGGAAGGAAAGGTTACTGAGGGGGAGCACTGATTCTCTGCAGGGTAAGTGTCTCGGCCCTGAATGACACTAGTTGTCATATGGTTTTGTGGGCTCTCTGGGCTGGGGCAGGACATCAGTACTGGGATTACAGAGGAGTCCTGCTGTTGTAACATCCTTACAGAGTGCCCTTTATGGAGATGGATGTGCCTCCAGGAGTCCTGAGACTGTTCTGATCTTTCACATGACACAACTTTTTCATGGGATTCTCTCAGGGAAACCGCAGTGCTCCAGAACTGGTTTGGCAGCTGAACACAGGGCACCAGTTCTGTCAAGTGGTTTGGGTTCCCCAGAGCTGTGCAGCGTTTCTGATTAGAGAGTGGGTGTTCCCTGAGATCTGTGTCCTTGGTGGCTGTCTCACTAGTTTCCTTTAAGTGCCTCTTCAAGGACATCTGCAGAGCTTTAACTCCCTTTCTTTTCTTCCCAGCGCCCATGTCGAGACCATCTCTGGGAGCTCCTTCAGCACCATCTCTGGGCAGTCAGTCCAGCCTTCCAAGCACTCAGACTCATCAGGGATCACAGCCTCTGGTCTCTGCTCCTTCTGTTCCTGCATCCTCTGCTAATCCTCAGCAGGAGCTCCAGGCAAAAATCCTCAGTCTCTTCAACAGCGGAGCGGCAGCGGCGGCAGCAGCTGTGGCAAACAGCAGTTCTGCACCCTCTGTGGGCACATCGGGTGGCACTCCGAGTCAGAACTTCACTAGCATGACCAGCAGTCAGGCCCGGTCAGCACAGATGAGTGCTGGAAATCTAAACCAGGCTCAGCAGAGATTGCAAACTCCGAACACGCAGCTTCCTTCTCTCCAAGGCCCTTCAAGAAATGCAGGTCCAAGACCTGGAGCTCCTCCTCCAGCTCAGTCGCTTTATGGTCAGCACCAGAACCGTCTCCCTGCGCCTGGCAGTGTACCTGCCCAAAGGCCAGTATCCTCTGGTATCAACTTTGACAACCCCAGTGTACAGAAAGCCTTGGACACCCTTATCCAGAGTGGTCCTGCACTCTCCCACCTTGTGAGTCAAACAGTGGCCCAGGGGCGAGCGGGGTCTGCCACCCAGCAACCTATGGGCTCCTACCAGCGACACTATTAAAGCTGAGCTGTCAGGCCCTTTCCCCTACCCTTTGCCATTCCATATTTCTAGCTGTTTAAAGAGCCTCCTGACCTTGACACGGGATGAATGCCCCTGGATGTGCATGTCCTCTCCACTTCGTGGAGAGTGTACTCCCGGTGGCACTGCTGCTGAGTGTTACTAGTGCTGCCCTTCCTCACCTTGGTCGGGATAGCAGTGTTTGGAGAAGTCTCTTCTGTTTTCTCAGTGGCAAGATATGCAGAGAGCCACTTTGGGTATTCACTTGTTCTGTCCAAGCCCAGGAGTTGCTGCAGTGACAGTTCTGCGTTTTCCTCAGTCCCATGAGTGGGTGCATCTTCACACAGTGGTGCATTCTGATCTTAGTATAGTTTTGGGGGAAACGCTGTGAGACTGAAAGGAGCCGTGCCCTGCCTGGGCCTGCTGGGGTTGCAGGTGTTTGGGATGGGTGCTGTTTCTTTGCCTTTCTTTCTTTTATTTCTTCTTCTTCCAATGCCATGTAAGCCAGTTTCAGAGGGCAGTGCAGTGTTGTCCTCCTGCAGCTGAGCTGGGCTGTCCCGTCCTGGCACAGTGGGGCTGCTGAAAGCACCTCGCCTTGCCTGGCCCATGGCAACTGACTGCTTTGTTCCGAGTGCAGTGGTGGATCCGAAACAGGAGATCTTCCAGCAGAGGCAAAGATTTTAAATGGCCTGTTGGTTTCTTTTCCTGCACCCAAGTAATCAGTTTGAAGATCCGTCTATTGTATTTCATGTACAGATTTCCTTTTCTGACAGTCTTGCTTTGGGACGGTTGCTTATGTAGCTCAGCCACAGCCACGCTGATGAGCTGCCAGAGCTGTGTTGCAGATGCCCACAGCCCGTTCACAGGAGGTGAATGTCTGCTCTGAAACTTCATCTGCATTGGTGTTCTGTCCATCTAAGGTGGAGAGGCAGTGCCAGTACGCAATATCATGATTTTGTATGTTCTTTCAACCCTTTGGTAGCTGCAGTGGACAGTCGAGTGGATCGGGCAGTGATCCTTCCCCGTGTTTTTAACGTGCTTTGATACCAGAACACAGAACTCCTCTGCCCATGCAGTCCTTTGCACAGCCGCCCTGCAGAGCTGACAGATGCACTTCTTGGAGCAGAGGAGTTCCTTTTGTCCAAGCTGGTTTGTGTTGTAGCATTTTTTTCTCTCTGTGCTGTTAACAGAAGGACATGACTTTGTAATAAAAAGGCAGGAAAATCATTCTGTTGCATTTTTTCACGCCTGACAGCTCGAGTACCACAGGGCGTGTTGTTCCACGGCCGTGCTTGCTGGTGCTGTGTTCCAGGTAAGCTGCTGCAGGCACTGCCCAGTGCTGGGGGCACGCCTCGCTGCCTTCTGTGGCGGGAGTTTGCTCTGTGTCAGTTTCAGAGTACCTCTCAGGTGCTTCGCATCACCTGGTGGACTTGGAGCTGAGTCAGAGCCGTTCGCTGCGGGGCTCACGAGTCCCAGCGAGCAGAATCGCACTGCAGCTGTTCCATACACACGTGTATTTCAGCAAAGCTTTGGGTGCTGCTTCCCACAGTACTGTGTGGGCCAGGAGTGCTGGTCTGGATGTACGTGGGGTGTGATAAGAAGGGCGAGCACGCTCCAGTGCCTTCACCAGAGAACCGAGCCCAGCGCTCAGATGCATTCTGAGTGGTGCTGAAGCAGGAGGGGCCGTCGTGCCCTCGAGGGTCAGTGCAGGGAGCTCTGACACGTGGGGAGCAGTGGGTGCTGTGCTGCTACAGGAGCAGCTAATGAGAACTTGCCATGCAGACAGTGAAGGGTGTAATAAAATCATTTATTGCATTTTGTGCAGACAGGAGTCTAGAAAAATGAATACAGGTAAAGCAGGAAAGCATTAACAGGGAGCATTCAACAGCTGAGGAGCCACTCCTCCATTAATATCTGCACAGAGAACACAGGGTGTGTACTGAGGCGGCCTAACGCACGGTACTGAAGCGGTCACAGAACTTAAATGCAAACCTCATACTCTTTTTTTTTGTTTGTTTGTTTTGGTGTTTTTTTCTTTTTTTTTTTTTTGTATTTTTTTCTTCGTTTTCGTTGACCTGTTTTATTTACAAGGTTTTTAAACGCGATTGCATTGCTCTGCACACAGATTTTTCTAAAACAAAGCCTACTCGCTCACTACATGTCTATTGGAGTATTGCACTTGAATAGAAGTCACTTGGATGGACACCTAGCTGCGGGGGATCGAAGGTTCTCGGGTGAGCCGACCCGGTGCTAACATTCAGAACAAATATATTGCACATGAAGCACAGAAAGTGGTGGGACCGGTGACTTTCACACCTCCCCGTCCTGCATTTCCCATCCTGCAGCCCCGGGAGGGGCCTGGCCCCCCCCGCCCCCCCCCCAGCCCTCCCTGTGCCCACAGCCCGGGCAGCAGCCCCCACTCTTTGGGGCTGTGGGACCCCCGGGGCTGAACGGCCGCCCGGGAGCCGCGTGCTGCTGCAGGAGGACACGTCCTCAGCACGGTGAACGGCGGAAGGATGCTCCTTGGGGAAACTGAACGCTCACAGAGGCCAAACGTGCAGGGCTGGGTTTGTAAACTAACATGCAGCGCTGTCCGCTACAGCTGGCCCTCTCCAGACCGAAGGCGAGCCCGTCCTGCTGCAGCCGGCTGCTGCCCGGCGGGGGAACGGAGGCGGCCGCGCCCCGCTCCTGCTGCGGGGTGAGGATGCTTTTTCTTTTTTGCCTTTCTGCTCCTTGGCGGAGCCGGGGCCGCGGAGGTTGGCACGGCGCTGGTTGCTGATGCTGGGGAGCGATGGAGCCGAGCGGTGTGCCCTGGCCCCGCTCGGCAGAGAGCTCCATCCCTGACCGCCCGCGTGCGCAGCCCGAGGAAGGGCTCTGTGCCGCCCTGCCCCGGCGCTGCCGCTCGGGTCGGGCTCTCGCTGCTGTCTGCTCCGTGGAGGAGCGGGCTGAGGGCAGAGGGAGTGCGGGGAGCGAAGCACCTCGTGCAGAGGTGGGGAGCAGCTGGAAGCATTGCAGGCCGGGCGAGCACGCTGCTAGTGCAGCGAGCAGGCGGGTGTGCGCGCCTCCTTGCCGCCCAAGTGCTCGGTACCATTTCGGGAGGCTGCAAGCAGCACTTAAGCCGTACAGCCGCGCAGGGGCAGAGCCGAGCCCTCGGCTAAACCCGGCCTCCCCATCCCCTATCGCTGGGGGCACGGGGCTGCTCTCCTGCCTCAAGCTGCGCACACGGCAGAGCTGCCTGCGGAGGGGGCTGCTGCTGGAGACACGGAGGCACTTCGGGAGTGGTGTAGATGTAGGAGCAGGGTACAGGCAGGCACAGATGTGCAGCTGGGGTTTGGTTTGGTCCGGGAGTGTGTCCAAGGAGTCTTAAAGCCAAAAGGAAAAAAAAAAAAAAAAAAGGAAAAAAAAAAGCAAGCCAAGAAAAGCCAAATAAAGCCCACAAACCACTTCTTTGCTATCTAAGCAGCCCCATATAGCTTTGGCCTGGAACTGGAGGAGTAGAGGAGCTCTGCAGAGGAAGAGGGGACGGAGCTGTTCCGTGCGGGGGCACAGAGGGGCACAGAGCAGACACAGCGCTGCCGGGAGAGGGCAGCTCTCAGCAGGCTGCACTTGGAGTGGAAGCTCAAATCTGCTGTGAAACGAGTTCAGAAAAAGTCTGTAATTTCTTTTCCCTGAAAACTTTTAAGAAGCTGAATTGAGGAGAGCACGAGCCCCTGACCTGGCCCTTCCCCGGGCCCTGCGGCCGTCACACCTCTGTCCCCACAGCCCGGTGCTAGCAGAGCCCTGCATCTCTCAGTATAGATATAGATCTCTATATATAGACTTCATCTGGTTCTATTAACATAAATATGATCACTTTAAAAATACACGTACTGTATTATGTACACTATGTACATGGGGCCGGGGCCGGGCTGCCCTCGGCACCGCTTCCTGCGCGGTTCCTGGAACCGTTCACATTTGTTGAGAGCTCCTCAGTTTCTCTGGATGAGAGTTGCTGTGGGGGAGAGGGGGGCGGCCCTGCGGCTGCTGCCGGGATCAGAGCTGTTCAGGGGGTGGCTCTGGGGCCACGGTGGGACAGGGGGACCGAGCTGGGCCGGGTGCTGCCCAGCACTAGGGCAGAGGGGTCCCCGCCACCACCCCGCACCGCAGAGCCCGGCACAGCTGCTGCAGTGGGGCTGGGGGCAGTCGGACACATTGCATATGCTGAGAACCACCCACAGGGCTGAGCATTCCGGACCCTGTGCCTCAGCACAGGGACAAAGCCCCAGTGCACAGTGGGGTACGGGGCTGCTGGGACCGGCGCTTGGCTGAGGTGGGGGCCACGCGGCCCCCTGTGCCCCCAGCATGGCCGTGGAGCTTCTGTGCCAGGCCCAGAGCCGGCGGTGCCTGGGGTTAGCAGCATCCACGCTCCCACAGCCCTGGGGCGGCTCGTGCTGACACTGCACATTGGTGGGACCTCTGCTCTGCTCTGGGCATCGCAGCTTCGGGCAGCAGCCGCAGCACGAGCACAGAGCAACACCTGGGCAGAGGGGGCTGGGGGCAGTGGGAACGGGATGCTCAGCCCCACCCAACCCGACCGGGGCTCGTGCCGGGGTGGCACCGCTGCTCTCCAGCATCCCGACCCGCTCAGCTGCCCCCCACCCTCACCCCCTCCAAACCATCACAACTGCCTCTCGGTGAGCGTGGCCCACGGCCTCCAGATGGGCGGTTGGGTCTGTCCAGGCCCAGCACGGTCCTTCCCGGGGCCATCGGGTGCTGCTGGAGGTGGGGAGAGGAGCATCTGGCGAGGAAAGCATGCTGGTGGGCTCTCTCTTCTCCCAGCACCTCTGCGGGGTGTGAGCATCGGGCAGCGGTGCCCAGCCAAGCTCCGTGGGGCAGCAGTGGGGCCTGGGGTCCATCGGGACGCAGCGGGCTCCTGCCCGGCCGGGAGCTGCGGGGGCAGCGCTGGGCTCTGGTGCTCAGTCCGCAGAACACTGTATATATTTATATATAAACAAAGACAGCAGTGCTGTGACGTTGCAATGAGGAACAGCTGCTCAGGTGCTGGATGCTCCCGGAAGATCTGGTGCTGCAGTTCGAATGGAGAGGTCAGGGGCACGGCTGAAGGCAGGTGAAGGTCTGAGCACCGGCTGCCATCGGGCTTCTCTCCTCCCTCCAGGAGCGCGGTGCGGGGTGGTGGGGCTCTCGGGGTGCAGACAAACCTCTCTCGCCGTGTTTCAGGAGTAGATGGTGATGACCTCCCGGCCCCCGCCACGCACCAGCAGCACTCGGTCCAGGCGCTCCGTCAGCACCTCCAGGAACTCCATGTCTGCGTGGCCGTCAAGGAGGAACACGGGGGGGGAAGCAGGGAGCCCAGCCCACAGCACCCACAGCACCCACAGCACCCACAGCACCCACAGCACCCACAGCACAGCTGGAGGGACGTGCACCTGCACAGCTCTGTGCAATGGGGGCTGTGACTGAGTCCATCCCCACAGGGGGCGTTCCTGCCCACCTAACCCTAACCCCAACCATAACCCCATCAGTCTCAGCCAAGCAGGTCCAGCACCGGGCAGTGCCCAGCGATGGCTGCAAGAAGCCCCAGCCCCACAGCCGCTGTGGAGGGTCGCTCAGCCCACCCCCAGAGCAGCAGGAAGGATACAGTTTTCATCCCCTTTCCGGTTGCGGGGCGGCCCTGGCATGTTGAGCAGGACCAGCTTGGCGTTCTGGGACTTCTTCACAATCACCTCATTGAGCTTCACAGCCGTGTGCATCCTCCGCACGTTGGACTGATTCCTGGGGAGACAGCACACGTGGGTTGGGGCTGGGCACAGGGGCACACGGGGGACCCCGGGGGGGCACGGGGCAGGGGCGGGGCTGGGGCTGCAGCACAGCAAAGCTCGCTGGCACCATGCCACCAGTGACCACCAACGGGTGCATGGAGCTGCCCTTGTGTGTGGGGCCCACGAGTGCTCACCCCCCCCGACCTGAGCCATACTTACAGGTTCTCCCACTCCCTGCCAGGATCACAACGGAGTCGGGGAAAAAAGAGAGAAAGAAGAGGTGAGTGCCAGGAGTTCACCTGGTGTCCCCCAGCCCCCATTCCCCGCTCTGTGCAGGGCCCCCTCCTCCACCTCCCACCCTCCCCCACTGCACAGGTGGGTGTGCAGGGACCCGGCTGCAGGCCTCTGCTCAAGGCAAGGAGGGACACATGAGCCCATGCACGGTGACATGGCAGCAGCACGTGGGGCCGTACGGCTTCATGTCGAAGAAGTCCTTGATGCCCTCGGGGCTGACGAGGCTCTTGCTCTTGTTCTTCTCGGCCACGGATTTCTCCTTGGTCCAGGTGAGATGCACCTTCTCAGGGGCCGACTCCGCCTCTTCAGCTGGAGACTGCGAGCTGCTGGAGAAGGTGGTGGCGTTTTTGTCGTGGATGAGCTGGACCTGCAGCAGAGCAGAGGGGCGGTGAGCAGCGGCTGGCAGCAGTCGGTGACCCCATCCCTGCCCCCGCAGGCAGGACATGACACGCAGTGCCTCACCTCCTCCTCGGGCTTCTCCTCGCCGTCGCCCACCTGCTCCTCGGGGACGTTCAGGCGCAGGCGCGTGTTGGTTGGGTTCTTGCGCCGGATGGACCCGCGGGACTCATCCGTGATGCTCTGGATCTGTGCGGGATGGGGTCAGCGCACAGCGGGGCAGGATGGGGGCACACAGCGGGGCCGGGTGTGGAGCATCACGCTCCCTCACCTCCCGCTCCCGCTCGTTCTTGGTGAGGTGCATTTGTTTGAGGATCTGGGAGCGCTGCTCCATCACCAGTGTCTTCTCATAGGTGTAGGCAGAGATATCGCTCCCGTGCTGTGGGATGGAGGAGCAGGATAAGCTGCGGTGCTCAGCACGCCCCATCCCAGCCCTGCAATCCCCGCAGTGCTGTATCTCCATGTCTGGATCCCCTGCACACAGGACCCCGGCGGACGGCCCCAGCCCACTGCTCACCATCTCCACCACCTCCACCTCCGCCGTGATGCGCAGGTGGTACAGGAATGTCGTCAGGTCCTTCTTCATCTGGATGCTGTTGTCATCCATCTGAGCCACCGTGAAGATACGCATCTTGCACTTGCGCCAGACCTGTGAGGGGGGAAGGGAGGGAGGTGTGGGCACCGCACGGTGGGGGCAGCCCCGTCCCCTGCCCACACCGGCACAGTACCTTGTGGTGCCGCAGGAGGAAGGGCAGCAGCATCAGCATCCCTCCATCGTGCACGATCCACCAGACATCGATGTGGCCCTCTGAGAAGCGCTCCTGGTTGCCCGGGAACATGGCCACGTTCTTGGCCACCAGCAAGGCCAGGTGCCCTGCCGTGGTCTCCCGCACCAGCTCTGGGGGGGGGAAGGGCCGTGTCAGCCGACACCGCTCACGGCAGCACCCGGCAGCGCCCGGCCGGCTCAGGCAGCCCTACCGATGAAGTTCCTCCAGGTCTGGTGGTCCTCCTTCTGGCGCCAGCTGCGGGGCCACCCCACCAGCACCGTGTTGTGCTGCAGCCCGCCCAGCCCGCTGGACTGGATGAGGTGCGACATGCCGTCCCGCAGGTTGGAGGAGATCACCACCTGGCAGAAGCCCTTCACCTTCTCCGCATCCATCAGGCGGCGGATGGACTGGCGGCGGGAGAGAGGGTGTGAGGGACCGTGGACAGGATGCGGCCCCGCACAGCAGACGGTGCCCACCAGCCCGGGGCAGCCAGCGGGTGGGAGGGGTGCGGGGAGCAGAGCCTATGGGGCGTGTGGGCTGTGGGGTGAGGAAGGACGGCAGTGTGAGATGAGGTCGGGGGAGGCCCGGCTGTGAGCAGCATCGGCGCGTGGCTCTGCGCCGTGCCGAGCGGAGGGAGTCCCCGTGCCAGGGCTCTGACGGGCGGCGGAGCAGCAATTAGAGTTATTTACTCAGAGAAATTATAACATGTCTGCATGGGAGAGAAACTGTTTGCTTCTGAGGGCTTAATCTCATTAACGTGCCGCCTGGCTGGCGCGAGGTGCGAGGGGAATCTCGCTCTGCCTGGGAAAGCTCCCGCTCCTCCTCCCCCCGCCCGCGCTCTGGGGGCTGTGGGGGGCTCAGCCGAGGGGCTGCACAGCCCGGCACCGTGCTGTGCCGTGCAGCTCCAGCCAGGAGCCAGGCCCACGCCCTGCAGGTACCCGGCATCCCTGGTGCTCCAGGGGGTCCCGCAGGTCCCGCTGCCCGCACTGTGCAGTGCCCCCCAGCAGCACAGCCGGGCACCGTGGGGCACAGCGCGGGCGGCGGTGCGGGGAGGGCCTGGGAAGCTCTCACCTCCTCGGCTCTCTGCGCCTGCGGGTGGTTGTCCAGGAAGGTCCCTTCCAGCACAGAGGCCACAATGGTGAGGCCCTTGCCTGCTTTGAGCTGTGAAGTGAAGGACAGGAGCTGTGGGTGCACCACGTTCTGCTCCTGATCCACACGGACCAGAACCAGCAGCTGGGGCCTGGAAGGAAGGTCCTGCAGTCAGCGCCCGCCGCCTGGATGGTGCCCGCTCCCCCCCGCCCGCGGCCTCACCTCCAGTTCTTGGTGTGGGGGGGCCCCTCCTCCAACCGCAGCAGTGCGTAGCGGGCAGCGCTCAGCGACAGCCCCCGGATCCCATCACCCCACTCCTTCTCCGCCCTGCAGCACACGGCAGCAGCTCAGGGCACGGCCGTTGGGAGCCCCGGTGTTGGAGCACAGCCATGAGCCCCCAACCCCCCCCCCCCCCCAGCACCACGGGGACGTGGGGACCTCCATCCCCGCAGCCGCTACCCGGCCCTTACCCGCGGTACTCGATGTACTTGTAGATGAGGCCGGCGATCAGCATGGCGACCAGCGCGTAGTACCAGGAGCAGATGAACATCAGCGCCAGGCACAGGCTCATGCCCAGGAAGGAGAGGGTCCTGCACAGGGCACTGTGTGAGCACCGCGCAGCCCCGCAGCCCCCGGCTCCGCGCGTCCCCGCCGCTCACCAGTGGTAGTAGCGGAAGCGGGGCCGCCAGTTGGGCGTCCGCAGCAGCGTCTGCACGGCGCAGGCCAGGTTGACGAACATGTAGCACATGAGGAAGAACCTGTGGGGGTTGGGGGGGGAGCAGCTGAGCACGGGGCGGTCAGTGGGCTGCAGCCAACCCCGCTGCTTCACCTCCCCCCCCCACCTCCACCTCCCCCAGGATCTGAGAGCGATCAGCGCCATGTGTGACACGGCACGGCCCAGACCCCGTGGGGAGCGATGAGGGGCATGGGGGCTGTGGGAGGCCCTGAGACCCCCCGCCCAAGGGGCACCCGCCCAGCCACCACCACACCGAAGGTGCTGCCTACATGGAGAGGATGGGAGCCACCTCGTCCAGGGATGCGATGAGGATCCCAATCTCACAGATGCAGGCGGTGAGCAGCAGAGCCCAGGTGGGCTCCCCGTTGGCTTTGCCGTGGCCGAAGACCTGGGATGGGAGAGGAAAGGGGCATTAGGGGCCCAGCAGCAGCTCCACATGCTCCACGCTGCCAGCCTGGCCCCGAGCCTGGAGGTGGGGGCACACAGCTGCTGCCATCACAGCCACCACAGCCGCGGTGCGGGAGAGCAGCCAGCTGAGCCCCTTGTCCTGGCCACATTGGCACACAGACCCCCACGGTGTACTCAGGGGCAGGGGCTGGGTGTGGGGTGGGAGCACGGCAGGGCACAGGCTGCGGTCCTCGTGCGAGCGCTCCGAATGTGGCTGGCAGGGCGGAGGCGCGTGGTTAAAATTAGCCTGCTCTTCCCCGGGGGAAGCTGTCGGTTCGGATTTGGAGAGACGCAGTTGTGAGAACGCGTCTTCGGAGAGCAGATAAAACATTAAGCAGCAGCAGCAGCAGCAGAGGGGGGGAGGGGGATCCTGACCTTTCCCGACACTCTCTTCCCATTGACAGGTCGAGGTCGAACCCACTGCAGCCCCGGTGCCCACAAGGTGGGGGGTAGCCAGCCTGCCCCACAGCTGTGGGGGGCACTGCGGGGACTGGGGGCTGCTCACCCTGAGGAAGGGCACGATCCCATCCCTGGAGATGGCTTGCAGGAGGCGTGGAGCTCCAGTGAGGCTCTGCAGCCCGGCCCCGCACGTGGAGAAGAAGGAGCCGATCACGATGACCCACGGGGACGGCCACGCCAGGGTGCCCACCACCAGGTTCCCATTGACAGCTTCACCAAACCTGCGGGGCACCGGTGTCACCCCCAGCCACGGGCAGCACGCACCCAGCCCGGCCCTTGCCTGAATGGTGCAGGGAGCAGGGGGACGTGGGATGGGGGCTTCCCACCCCCTCTGACAGGACTGGGCCGATGAAGGCTGCGTGTGGCTCGGATCCAGTTTGTGTTGGTGCTGGCGACCCAGAAGTGTCACTGCTGCGCAGCGAGCTGGGCTGCCCTACATACACGGTGCTGCCTGTTGACAAACAAGCGCTGCGCACAGCCCGAGCTGCAGGGACCAGCAGTGGGGGAGCAGCACAGCATGGGGGGAAGGGGCACCCACGAGTCCCCAGAGCCCGCTGTGAGCTCTGCATCTGCCCTGGTGCACAGCCGGGCATCCTGCCCACAGGCACGCTGTCCCCACCAGACCCAGAATGCCACTGTGTCACCCCAACGGTTCCAGCTGCAGCATCCTGCTGCGTTCCCTACAGCTGTCCCTGCCCCCCAGCCCTTCCCACAGCCTAGCTTGCCCCACGCCTGCCCCACGCAGCCCAGTGGCACTCACTTGTCACGCAGAACAACGCCCTCGATGCATGCCCCGAAGAGCACGACGGAGCTGATGTCTGTGGGGCGGTCAAGGACAGCCTGCAAGGTGCAGAGCCACGCAGCACCCTGCCCGGAGCTGGAACCCGTCTGTCCCACCACACCCCAAGCAGATCTCCCCCCGCCCTGCTGCTCCCACCACCAGTCCTCTCCCCATCACCCAACCGAGCCCTGGAGGATACAGACTGCAGAGGTGGTGGCGATGGCCAGGATGGTGCCCGTGGGGATGGACTTCTGCGCATCCCGCAGGTCCCCAGAGCGGTTGGAGCCAGCCATGATGCCTGGGGACAGAGAGCCATGCTGTGGTGGCAGGGCCGTGTCCCCGCTGGCAGGACAGCTCTGGCTCTGCGGTGCCGGGACAGGGACAGCCACCCACCTCACGTCCCACCAGCACTTTCCTTCCTGACCCGCAGGCTGAGGCCACCGAGGGATTAGGTACAAAACCCACTGTGACTTGTTTCGTTAGCCCTTAATTATCTCTAGCAGGGGAGTGAATGGCAGTGGCTGCAGGGGCTGGTTGTGGCTGGGACAAGACACGGTCCTTTCTGACTTTAATGACCCTGATCCTACAGCATCATGGATCCAGAGCAGCCCTGGCATGTGTCCCCATGAGCCAGGCTGCCGTGTGCACAGCAGGGACACATCTACCTGTGGCTCAGCCTACATTATTGATGTGACACAAATCCACACACAGTCACATCGTGCCAGAAGCAAGCACCGGGCAGAAGGGTACCGGAGCCCACCCAGGGGCCATCACCCCCAGGACCTGGCAGTGAGTGCTGAGCTGGGACAGCCCACAGGGGTCCTACTGGGCTCCCGCATCCCACAGGGGTCCCAACAGGCTCTGCAGTGGGACTGGGGCAGGGGAGGGCTCCTCCTCCCCCGGGAGCTATAAATACCGGCGTCGCGGGCACTGTCAGCACACAGCGATGCACCGGAGCTGCGTGGGAGGACGGGCTGTGATCCACCCCCGTGGCAGCACTGGGCCCGGCGGCAGCGCACGTGGGCTCTGTGGGAGAGGCACAGCAGCACGTGTGAGTGGGGAGAGGCAGCACCCACCTGTGACCGAGGGGAAGTAGATGCCCACGAGCAGCGTGAAGTAGGAGGTCATGTCACTGAAGACGTAGGGCTGGTCCATGTCCACCGGGGTGTCCGGGGGGCTGACAGAGGGCAGCCCCCGCTTCTCCACGATCACGCCCTTGGTCAGGTAGGAGCTCCAGAGGTTCTCTGCGAGGAGACACAGACACTGTGAGGACACGTGCGGAGTGCTGCCTGCACCCACAGCCACCTCCTGGAGCCCTGCACCCAGAGGGGACAGAGCACGGAGGTGCTGGGCACCATCCCATCCCATCCCATCCCATCCCATCCCATCCCATCCCATCCCATCCCATCCCATCCCACCCCATCCCATCCCAGCCGTGTCACACAGCCACAGGGCCATGTGTCTGGAGGGTGGTGGGCACCCCCTGCCCCTGGAGGACTTCAGAAACACATGGGCCCCAAGGGTGGGTGGGTGAGCAGAGCAAGTGTGTCCTGCTGCTGTCCCTGTAAGATACTGGAGCAGCTGACGTGGGATTCCCGGAGCAAATAATTAAGAGGGTAATATAATTAATACTGATCAACACAGGTTTAAGGAAAGTGGATCGTGTCAAAGTAACTTGATAATGTTTTTGATGGGATTATAAGCGTGGGGCTGATGTAACAGGCTTAATGTCCCTGCGCGTGCTGCCTTGGTCACAGATTGCAGCGAGAAACTGGAGCAGCACAAAGCAGCCAGCACTGCTGGCCAGGGGCAGGCAGCATCACCACAGCATCGCACTGGGGCTGCCACCCGCTGCTGCGCTCCTTCCCTGCATCCCACAGACAGCCCCTCCTGCAGCCCACCCTACTGGGAAAGGCACATTGTGCACAGACAGAGCCAGAGCCCAGGGTAGAGCCTGCCCTGCCCCTCTGGCACAGAAAGCCCCCAGCAGCCCCTGAGCACCCAAGTAACCCCGAGTGTGGCACGGAGTATCATCCTCCAGTGCCCAGCTGAGGAGCGTGAGCACCTGGGAAACGCACCAGCAGCTCCAGAAAGGAGGTCAGCAGCGGCATCTCCCCGCGCTGCCAAGGTGCTCTGTGCCCTGGCTGCCCTCCAGGCCCGGCTGCAGAGCAGCTCCTGCTCCAGTGCCTGCGCTCCAGCAGCAGCAGCACAGTACCCCTGAGGGTTGAGGACTCGTTGCTAAACCTCAGATCAATATCCAGCCTTCCAAAGGCCGAAAGGAAACAAAGGGAGGATTCATTTCCCCCCCCCCAGCCTTTGAGCATCACTCAGAGCTGTCGGGCTCACACTAGCCATGCTCAGGTGGCCACAGCACCAGCCGAGTCCCGCAGTGCAGCCATTCCTGCTGCCCAGTGCACCCGAGGGCAGAGCAGCCCCAGGCAGGGCTCACCATGCTCCCCATCACTAGACCAGGACTGGCTTTCTGCTCCACGGACACCCTCTGCCAACCCCAAGTGGAGCTGCCACGGCCCTGCTCACGCCTCCACCCCCACTGTGCACCCACCTTGGATGAGGCCGCTGGCAGCACCGGGGATGCCCTCAATCTCAGTCACATTGTTCATGGTGAAATACTCATCACAGGTGGCATTGAGGAAGCGGGAGGTGCAGAAGAGCTCCCAGAGCTTGGAGCCCACTGTTTCATTGCCCTCCAGCACCACCTTGGTGCAGAGGTCAAAGCCATGCCGCGAGAGGGTCCTGTTACCCAGCAGGCAGATCCTGGCAGGGGGGGGACAGGCACTCAGCAACACATCCCCAGCCCCCAGCCCCCAGCCCAGGGCACGTCGTACTCACGGGAAGCTCGGAGGGTCGAAGGCCGACTTGATGACACCGGCGTAGATGGCGAGGATGGAGAGGATGACGCAGCCCAGGAAGACCAGGGCAAATTTATTGACGTACTTGACCCCCACGAACACCACAGTAGCCATGCAGGTCAGGACGCAGGTGCCGTAGACGCGCATGTTGTTGAGCATCGCGGCCGCCTCCCCGCTGGCATCCTCTGCCTTGAAGATGGCCATGGCAGGGAAGATGTAGGCCTGGAGGAGAGATGTGCAATCACTGCCTGGAAAAGGCAGCACGGCAGCAGAGCTGTGCCCCCCCAGCAGCACCGGCAGGTGAGGGAGGAGCTGCCAGGCAAGGACATAAGCTCCACACGGGCAGGGCAACAGCACTCACCAGCAGGATCTCGATGGTGCCCAGGATGTACATGGCACCAGCAAAGGTGGTGCCCAGGTAGAAGCAGAGTCCCACAGCCCCACCGAACTCGGGGCCCAGGGAGCGTGAGATCATGTAGTAGGAGCCACCCGCTGTTGGAGAGAGCAAAGGTTGGTCCCACGCAGCCCCCAGCAGGCACCCCTGCTCCTCCCAGTGCCCCAGCTGGGGCCAGGACCCCCAGCACCCTGCTCCAGCCCGCAGCAGCTCAGCCATCCCAAGAGTTGCACAGCTGAGCTGGCAGAGCTGTTCCCAGGAGCCGGGCAGCTGGGCATGATGGCTGCAGGGACACCTGTCCCCTGCGAAGCCACACAGGCACTGCAGCCCCAGGGACACGGGCCGTGCCCTGCTCCTTCCTCCCAGAGGAGCCCTTAGAGCCAGGCGGCAGCGATCGATGGCCCTGCGGCCGGCGGCAGGATGATAAATAGCGTTAATTACACCCTGCGCTGGGCAGCCAGCATTGTGCTGAGCCCCGGGAGCAGCGGGGAAGGCAACGTTCACAGCTCCGTGGGGCTGAACAGATGCTCAGGGGGCAGCCCCGGCCACAGCAGTGCTCAGCCCCCAGCATCAGGATCCTGCACCCCGGCACCCATCCTCCCCCTGCTCCTCACCCGGCTCCGCCCGGGGAAGCAGCTCCCCCGCGGCCGCCCCAGTCTGGCAGGAGGAGCTGTGTCTGACGGCTCCCGCTGCCATCTGCACCTCACAGCTCTGGGGATGGGGTGGAGGCTCCAGCTCCGTGCTCACCCCCGGGGAACCCCGCTCGGGGCTGGTGGCAGAGGGCCGGGATGCGGCTGGCAGTGACAGCTGCCATCCCATGCACGGCGTGGGGCAGCCCCAGAGCCTGGCACAGCACTTCTGGGGCATAGAAGCTGGCAGGAGCCCACCCCAGAGGGAGCCATCACTCCTCACCCTGAGTACACACAGGCACAGCCTCAGCCCTACCTGGCACCACTCCATTGGTGGCAATTGCACTCATGGAAATAGCTGTGAGCATCGTCTGCAGGAGGAAAAACAGTGTCAGAGCCCACTCCCAGCTCAGGTAGGGGACAGGAGAGGGACGAGAGAGCAGAGGCCATGGGGCAGCACTGGGACTGGCTGCAGGGTCGGGACAGGCAGGCTGGGACGTTGCACTGCGGTGGAATGCTGTGATGCTGCCTGGAAGGTTGAGCAGTTCAGAGAGGACATGGGCTGTGGGGTCTCTGCCCACCCACTCCCCCCCCACCCTGCACTGTCCAGGCAGGGCGTCTGGCTCCCAGGCACAGCGGTCTCAGGCAGTGGGCACCACCACCACATCCCACCCACACCCAGGTGTAATCTGGGTCACGGTTTGAACACTGTTCCACTCCCAGTTCCTCTGGGAAGCTGGGTGGTTTCTCCTTGCTAAGTGGAGCAGGAGCACCTGAGCTTGCTGAACAGCAGCGAGCGCTGGCACGGGGCACAGAGCCCAGCTCAGGGGGGGAGGCAGACACTCCTGGCTCAGTGGGATCCCCCAGGATGAGGCTGAGGGGTGGGGGGTGGGGGGACTCACACAGGAGCAGCAAAGGAAGACCATGCAGAAAGATTCCATGATGCCAGCGATCCCCACCACCCAGGTGAGGCGCAGGAACAGGATGACCCCAAAGATGTTCTGCAGGCAGGGCAGGTAGACGCCCATGAAGGTGCCCATCCGTGGAGCCTACGGAGGAAGAGGGGAACAGTCAGAGCTCAGCGTGCATCTCACTGCGGCCGGCCAGAGGGACAGGGGGCAGCTTGGCCACGAGCACCCTGCAAACTGTGCAGCCAGGTGACAGCAGGCAGGGAACTGGTGGTCCCACTGTCCCACAGCCCCTCACGGGGTCTGGAGCAGAGAGGGATGTCAGGGAGGCAGTGCCTGCATGGGAGGGACCTGGAGCCCTGAGACAGGCCACAGCCTGAAGGG
This sequence comes from Cyrtonyx montezumae, assembly GCF_038088225.1. Classification (NCBI taxonomy): domain Eukaryota; kingdom Metazoa; phylum Chordata; class Aves; order Galliformes; family Odontophoridae; genus Cyrtonyx; species Cyrtonyx montezumae. The sequence goes on along the minus strand of NW_027072100.1, from coordinate 10,926,597 downwards.
GATGGGAGAAAGGAGCAGAGGCTGCCCTGCACCCCTCACCTGCACTGGCTTCTTCTTGCCCCCGTCATTGTTCTCAGCCTCCTCGTGCTCCCGGCTGCCCTGTGGCAGGTTGGTGTAGTTGGCCAGCCCGCTCAGCAGGGATGAGACCATCGGGCTGGTGTCCATCTCCTCCTGCAGAGAGCAGCACCCGAGAGATGAGGTCCCACACCACCCCTGCCCAGCACCCAGACCACAGCACAGCACTGCTCACACCAGGACAAGCCACAGCGTGGTGCGTCCCATGGGCTGCATGCCCCTTGCCCGTGGCTGCTGCTGGCCCTACAGCAGGAGATCCAGCATGGGCTTCTCAGGGTCCCTGTGCCCATGGCCCCCTCCCCAGGTCCCATTCGGCCCCACCCCAGCCACCTGCATGCCCTACCTCGAAGAGGGCCATGTTCTTGCCATCGTACTCTTTCCCTTTCTCCAGGTCCGTGCTGTTGATGAAAGGACTGCTCTCCTTGGGATTGCCATCGCCTGCAGGATAGGACAGAGGAGGAGAGGGGTGAGCTGGAAGCACCCAGTCCTGCACGGTCCCCACAGGAGCTGCTCCCACAGAGCCGTACAGCACTGACCGGGCTCACCGGAGTGCATCCGCAGTGCCAGCACCAGGCAGAGAGCATGGTGTGGATCCAGAGGGAACCGGGCCACCCAGCATCCCACAGCAGCTCACTGATCCTCCATACACTCCCGCGGGGTGAGGACACACCCAGCACCGAGGGCTGTCCCGCAGCACTGCCCCGAGCCTGCAGATGCTGCTGCGCTGCATAATGACCTCGCGCAGAAGACGAGTCGGGCTTAATAGCAAAGAAAGCAGCAGAGAGCTGCAGAGCAGCAGAAATAAATCAGGCTGGAAATAAAGCGGCAGCTAGCATGGATGCCATTTGAGAGCTGCATTTCTCAGCACCGAGGCAGAGCCACCGAACAGTGAAGGGAGAGGCCGGGCCGGGTGGGCAGCGTGTGGGGCTGGGAAATGCCCACGAACCAAACGGAGCAGCACGCAGTGTGAGTGCACCCATGCAGCACAGGGAGCAGGGCAGGACAGCAGCAGGGCTGGGCAAGCTCTGTGCATGGAGCACCCCAGAGCTGCTCTGTGCCCACAGGAGCTCTGCAGGCACTGGAAGCAGAGCTCAGAGAGCCTGGAGCTGTGGGGTGATGCATGGGCTGCCATGAGCCGGGGCAACGCAGCAACCCGGGACAGACCCGGCGTGCCGGGAGCAGAGTGCTGCTTTGAAGGCTGTCTGCCTCCCAACAGTTGACTCATTTTTGGGTTCGGTGGAGCAAGTTCTCCTGTGTGTGGCCATGATTCACCACCTGCAGCCGCTGTTGGCCGGCTGGGGGGCAAAACCCCCGACGCTGTGGGTGATGCTGACCCACATGCTCCCACCACTCGCCCGCACACAGCCCACAGCGGGGCCAGAGCTGCGGTCCCCATGGTGCCACAGCACAGAGCACAGCCCCCACCCACTGCCCAGCACTGCTCACGGGGCCATCAGTGAGGGGCAGTGCTCCTGCCCGGACGGTTCTGCCAAAAGCATCGTGTAAAGTGCACGTTACATAAGAGCCGCGTGCACAGGCGGACACCCGCCAGGCTCCCACCACCTCAACCCACAGCCCAGGCCCCGGGGAGCATGGAAATGCTATAAACATAATGCAAATAGGGACACCTTCGCCAGCCCTGGGACCCCGACCCCAGAATGGTTGTAAAGGTTGTAAAGGGGCTGGGGGATGTCCAAACCCTCCTCTCCAGGGTGCACACAGCCCCACTGCAAGGGGACATGTGGGAGATGTGCAGAGGGACACGAGGGGACACACGGAGGCACTGGGGTGGGGGTGGGCAGCCCAGAGGGGCCTCGGGACCCCCACAGTGTGAGCAGAGCCACGGGGCCTCGCCTCACCGCTTGGTACCCGGTCGACGACATCACCACGCTGGTTTCCATGGTAACAGCGAGCCGGCTGCCTCTGCTCCTGCTCTTATGTAACAGCACAGCCGGACAGACGCCGGACCCCACGGCACCGCACAGCACCCCGGCCCGACAGCATCCTGCGGGCACCCAGCCCCTGTGACCCCACATCGCCATGTCCCCATGGGACCAACACTGCCCGGCTCCCAGTGATGGAGCACAGCCACACCACGGGGCATCTGCACTGCACAGCAGCCCTGACCTGCCAGCACCATCACTGCACCCCAAAACCTCGCTGATTCCCCCCCCCTACCATGCTGCCCCCTCCCAGAACACTGGCAGCATCTGGGCAGGGCCCTGGGCCCAGGCTCTGGGGTTTAGGCTCCTGCTGCCACACACAGTGCCCCCATGGTGGGCAATGCCCCACGGCCTCACAGTCTGGAGCTGTCCCCTGCAGCAGCACAGGCGACCCGTGCTGGCTCCAGCCTGGGCACCAGGAGTCCTCCACCTGGTGGTGCCAAACAGAGGGACCAACACCGGGAGAGGCCCCAGGATGGAGGGAGGTGGGGTCACATGGATGCTCAGCTTTGCCGTCCCCAGGGCAAAGCCCAGGCCCCCTCCCTGTCTCTGCAGGCTGGAAGGAGTTAAGTGCCACAGCTGCGGGGTCCCAGGTGATGGCTGTGCTCCCCGCTCCTGCTGGAGACCATTTTGCCGCAGAGGGGCTGGTGCAGCCTCTCCCCAGCAGCTGTCAGAGGATTTGTGGTCTGTGCAGAGCCGGGCAGGGGCACAGCAGCCCACCCTGGGCAGGGTCACCCCATACCCCATCACCACCACCACAGCCAGACCCTGTCCGAGGCACCGAGCGTGGACACCGCAGGCTGCCATGTGACCCTGATGCCCACGGGCCCGACACGGCCCCATCACCCCAGCCCTGCCCAGGGCCACGCAACAGCAGAGCCGAGCCGTGCCAGGCTTCGATCCCGGCGCCGAGCTGCCCCCCTCCCCAGGGATCACTCAACATGAATCGGCCTTTTAATTTGCTGCGGCGGCTGGAAGGGCTCGCGGCTGGGTTGCTGGCAGGGAACCACAGCCCCGGCGTGGAGACCACGTAATGCTGCTCACGGCAGAGCTTATCACCAGCCCTGCGTGCTGGGGACACCCCAGTGCCCGGCCCACTCCCTGCTGGGGATCCAGAGCTGTGGGACCGTCCGTGCACAGCCATGGACATCTCACAGAGCAGCACCAGGCAGGGCTGCAGCACCCATCACGATGTGATCTCCTCTTGGCTTTTTATTCAGCCCTCAGTTGCATTGGGAAGCATCATGTCCCTTATCCCAAATCCTCCTTAATCGTTTTACACAGCACAGGGACTGAGCACCACTGAGGGGTGGGAGTGGGGGGGGGAGGGGGGCACGGAGCCAAACCCTGAGGGCTAATTTTGCAGAGCTGCTGCCAGGCTGTCCCCCTGTGGCATGCTGCCAGCACAGCCAGCCCTGGGACTGGGGGCTGCAGCCCCCCAGATGGGTGGGAGCAGCAGGCAAGAGGAGGATGCTGAAGGGGCAGCCCCAGCCCCCTGCCACCACCTGCACCTGGGTCCGTGCTACTGCGGTACATGGCACCACAGGGCCCAGCTGGATGCTGCCCCCACCCCAGCCCAGCTGCAGCTGGCATCTCCTCCTGCACTGCCCCTCTGCAGGGCTGGCACTGCACGTCCCCTAGCCCTGCTTTGGCACTGGGCAGTGCCACTGGGACCTATGCCTGCAGGAGGCACTTCCAGCCCTGCCTCGGCATGGTGCCGGCCAAGTCACATCCCCCAGCCCCAGGAGCAGGGCAGGAGCAGGGCGATGCCTGCCTGCTTTGCACAAGCTGCCCGGGCCGTGGGGCTGTGCTGGAGCTCCTCCCCAGGATCACAGGGCACCTTGACTTTTGCCAGAGAGTTCGCTGGCACTGGCTGGCAGCAGCCTGCTCCAGCTCTCTGGGACTCTGCCCAGGGCTGTCTGCAAGGAGCAGCCCCCAGGTCACGCCAGCACTTCTGTGCATCCCTGTGGGCCGGCAAGCACATGGGCAAGCACGTGTCCCCCAGCTGATGGCCCCAGCTGCTGCCATGTCGCAGGAGCTCCTGCCCGAGGGCGGCCACAGCGCTGTTCTGTCCCCCTCCGGACATCCAGGGCACTCGGCTGTGTGTGCACTGGTCCTGGCACTGACCCGCAGCCCTGGGGTGCTGTCAGGCCCTGCAGTGCTGGCATCGCTGCAGCACTGGAGGGGTGCAGTGCCCACCCCACCCCCCCACCTCAGAGACACTGCCCCTGCAGCCGGCCAGCACACCGAGCGGCCGCTTGGGGTGGATTCTTTCACTGCCTGACCCAAATTAGACCAACTGCTACTTCAGACCTATCCTCTTCCTTCCTAAACCCAGGATTATCCTCTCTTTGATCAGCCGGCCCTGCAGGCTCAGGATTTCCAGCACAGGCGCTTTGGCTGGCTGCATTTAAACAGCTTCCCAGATTCTCCCATGGCCTGAGCCCTGCTACGGGAATGGCCGCAGAACGATGCTACAGCCAAGCTCCCCGCCCCGACTCTCCTCTCCTCGGACAGCCAGGTGCCTCCAGCCCAGAGCACAGGCACCTGCGGCAGGGCTGCATCTGACATCCCCATGCCCGGAGCAGAGCGGTGCACACAGCCAGCCCTATGTCACACTGCAGCCCTGCCTGCTGCCCTGCTCCTGTCCCCTCCCCAGGGCTGCTCCTGGCCCCGCTCTCGCTGGGCTGTCAGCGCTGGATCCCATCCAGCCCTTGTCATCAAGCACTCCCTCAGGCTGCCCGGAACAGGGGTCTGCAGAGGGGCTGCTGCCTGGCCTTTGGGACCCAAACGGCACAAGGGGGGGACCAGGGATTCTCCAGCAGCTCCTCTGCTGGTCTCAGCAGTGACCACGGGGCCTGAAAGAGCCAGCGGTGTCCCTGCTGGCAGGCATCGGCTCTGCCACCCTGGGCTGGGACATCACCATCCCCAGACAGAGCTGGGCAGGGTGCAGGAGAAGCAGCAGCCCCCACAGCATCCGCCAGAGTCCTCCACCCCCACCACGCTCGGTAGAGGTGCGGGGGGAAGGGCCCTGCAGTGCCTCTCCCCTGCACCCTCCTCTGCTTTACATCCCCACGGAGCCACGCGCTTCCTACAGCCCCGCATCCGCAGCCCCACAAGCACCACCTAGCTCAGCTCGGCTCTGCTCCAGGGACAGTTTGCGTGGCCCATCTGTAGCAGCACCGCATCCAACCTCAACGCCAGACCCCAGAAACGCAGCCTGCGAGCAGCAGGGCAGACACACCTGCCTCCATGCAGCCCAGCATTGCCACAACGGAGACGCAATGAACAACACGGCCCCTGCTGCTGCATAGGGCAAAGGGTCAGAGCCAGGGAAGCGTTTGGCCGGTGGGGCAGCTACACCTGGCCAGGCAAGGTGACCCCAAAAACTCCTGCCAGCCCTGACCTTGAATAAACAAGCAGATAAACAAGCCGTGGAGCACACACTGAAAGCGTTGTGTGTGGCAATGCCCGGAGCCCCGCTGCAGGCGGCCGGGAACTCACACTGCAACTGTCAGCCCAGCTGCCCCCTCGAGGCCCTCCTGGCCGGGGCTCCCGACAGACCCCGTGAGGGGACCCGGAGGGAATGGGGGCGGTCAGAGAGGCACCGCAGGGCCCCCCCGTGTACGCGGATGCATTCTCCTGGCCCGATCCCGTGCCTGCCAGCAACACCCGTGAAGGAGGATGCTGCATTCGTCCCTGCCGCCGGGAAACCGGGGACTGCACCGGTGCAGCTCGGCTTTGCACGGTGCCATGGGGCTCGGGGGCCAGGGCCCCGGGGGGGTGCAGCCCCGACCCCTCTCCGCGGCGGCCCTGGCGGCGGCACCGCGCACGGCTTCAGCACCGCGGACAGCGGCAGCGCCGGGCCCGGGCGGAGGGGAGAGCTCTGGAGGGGGGTGGGGGGTGCGACGGGGGAGCGGGACCGAGAGCGGCAGCCGGGGGTGGGAGAAGCGAGGAGGGCTGGGGGCGGCCGGGGAGAGGCGGGTGGGGGTGCGGGGCGGCAGCGGGTGGGATGCGCCGGGGGCGGCAGCCGGGATGGGACCGTCGCAGAGATCTCTGCAGCGATACGGCCCGGGAGGGCTGGGGCAGCGCCGCCGGGAAGGGACGGAGGCCGGAGAGCAGCCCCGGCCCCGGGGGCAGGCTCCGCGGCGAGCCCCGGTCCGGCCCGGCCGCTCCCCGGGACTGCGGCAGCTGCGGGAGCGGGGCCGGGCGGGCGGCGGGGGCGGCTCCGAGCGGGGGCGACGCCGCGGGAAAACCGCAACCGCCACCGGGAGCGGGAGCGGGACCGCCCGCACCGCCCGCACCGCCGCAGCCCCGCGGGGCCCGGAGCGGGCAGCGCCTGGACCCGCACCGCGGCGTCGCGGGGCCGCCGAGCGGCCGGAGCCCCCTCCCCGAGCTCTGCGGTCCCGCGCTGCTCCCGGTTCTGCCCGCGCCCCCGCGGCTGCGGCCCCGCAGTCCCCGCTCCCCCGCTCCCCGACGCCCTCGGGCTGCCCCTTACCTTGGCTCGCCCCCCCGTCGCCGTCCTCGCAGTCCGTCAGGTTATTCAGCATGGCCGCTGCCCGCCGCCTCGCTCGGGGCTGCTCCGGTCGCGCCTCGGGCGGCTGCCAGGGATTTGCTTCTTCCCAGGGGCCGGTGCCTCGCACCGCAACAAGCCGCCTTCCCTCCGCGCCTTTCTCTGCCTCTCTGGCTGGATGTAGGAGGAGGCTGCAGTGCAGAGATGCCTCAATGCACAGACTCACACGCTCACTCACTCCCAGCAGCAGCGGCGGAGCCCAGCCTGACTACTCACTTCATCATGTATTCAGGAGGCATTATCCCCTGTCGGGTTTTTGGGGAGGGGAGCGGTGGCAGGCAGAGGCGAGGGAGGGGGAAGGAGCTGTAGCAGAGCCGCCCGCCGCCTCCCCGGGCTCAGCCAGGGCTGGGGGAGGAATTAGGGCACTCGAGTGCCTGCAGGTGCCCCCCTCCCCCTCCCCCCCCCCCCTTAAGCTGGCGCAGCACCGCGTCCCTTCCGCAGCCTGGGCGCTGCCCGGGGACCCGGCACTCACACACGTCAGGGTGTGAGATGGAGCCCTGCACCAACACCGGCCCAGGGGACACTGAGAGGGGTCAGGGCAGCCCCAATCTCGGCAGCCCCCAGCCCCAGTGGGCAGCGGGGAGCTCGGCAAGGACTCAGCCCAGGCAGCCCGCCGCCAAAGCCGGGACGCTAACCCAGGGCTGAGCCTTCCAGCCCAGCACCAGCAGCAGCCTGCAGCGGTGCCGCCATCTGGGTGAGCCCCGGCAAGACGGGCACAGCCAGGGCCAGCAGGAGCAGGGCAGGCACTGGCCAAGGCTGCAGCAGGCAATGCAGGGTGGGGAAAGCTGTCCCCGAGGGGCACAGGCTGGGAATGAGCACGCCTGAGGAGACTGCAAGGGCCCCAGGGGTCCCCCCTCCTGCAGGAACGTCCCCACACAGAGCCCCCTCCCTCGGGCACGCAGCAATGCAGACACGGAGCCTGGGGCTGCCCTGAAGGGCTGTGGCTGCGCTGACCCAGGGCCAGCACGGGGTCCGGGTGGGGCGACGGTTCTCGGCACAGTTTGGGGCAGGGCTGTGACAGGGACACTGCTCTGACCCCAGAGGTCATCCCGCAGCGCCTTCTCCTCTCATTTGCTCAGTTCAGGAGGATCCCAGAGCCGGAGCTGGCTGCAGCTCCCGGCATCTCCTCAGGAGCGGGTTGAGATCATGACAGCCCGCTGGCGTTAGTTACTTCTTGACGGCTGTAATTAATTGTTTACTTTCTCCTGGTACGGGGCCAGCTGCTCTGCAGCGCGGATGCTCCCAGCCCTCACCTTGCAGGGCTTGGCTCCGCCGCCCTTCCCCAGCCCTGCCACGCTGCGGGGTCAGGACCCTGGGGAGCCGGGGCTCAGCACAGCCATGGCCCTCAGTGTCCATCACAGTGGGGCACAGCACAGCACTGCGCAGCCCCAGGGAGCCCCACAGCATGGGGGCACGCCCAGAGAGCACAGACAGGGGCAGCCTCAGCACCCACAGCAGCGGTGCTTCATTCACCAAGCAGGAGCTGAGCAGGGCTGCCCTGAGCCCAGGGCAAAGTGGGATGGAGCGGGCAGAGCCCCTGCATGTTCACAGGGTCGGGGGAAGGGGGAGGGGGGGGGGTGCAGGGCCAGCCCACCACAGCAAATGCCAAGCACTGAGGTGGCAGCTTTGCACAGGAGGCCGCAGAACGTGGGCTCGACGCAAGAGGGATTTTCCTGCTAAAGCAGATGGGGGGGAGAGAGGGGGGGGCGAGCACGTGAAAGACCACTAATCTCCTAATCCCTGGATTATGGCTCCATTTCAGGGGCTGGGATTTGCCAGCAGTGCGGGGGTTGAGACATCACTTCACCCGTGCACGGGGTCCCTCCGGCATGGGGCAGGGCACAGGGCACACGGAGCATGCCGGGAGCCCGGCATGGCGCTGACCCACTCCCAAGGGGCTGCAGCAGAGGGGTCTGACGTGGGCAGGGTGTGGGGCTGGGACACGTGCCCCCCTTGCACACTGTATTCCACTGAGCCATGGCCTCGGTGCAGCTGGCAGCACCCAGAAGCGGGGGCAGCAGCGGAGCTGCGGCAGCACAAAGCACGGGGCAGAGGGAACAGGGGACAGGGGGCAGCAGGTGGCTGTCCGCAGGCACAGGGCCTTCCATCAGCTGCAAGTGGCCCCCGCGCCCGTGTGCACGCAGGAGCCTGGCACTGGGCCAGGCATGGCATCAGTGCCCCACTTACAGCAAGCTGCCGGGGAGAGACAAGGGGGGAAGAATCTGCTGTGACACGGCCGCACGGCCCCGCGGGCAGGATGAAGCTGGCATGGCGTGGCCACCTCGCAACCCTTCCGTGTCACCTCAGCCACCCCACGCTGAGATGGAGCCGTGTGAGATCCCGGTGCCAGCATCAAACAGCAGCCACAGACAGGACCGACAGCACAGCCCCACACCAATGACAGCCCCAGACTAGCCCTGCTCTGTTACTGGGTAGGAGTGGCAGAAGATGGCCAGGAGCCCCATGGGGGACACCCACCCACCGGAACAGCCTGGCCCCACAACCCCAAGGCGTGCTGGGGAGCCAGGAGCCACGGCAAACCCTGTCATCACCTGGGCCAGGCACGGCGAGCAGCCCAACACAGTGCAAGCCCCTGCACAGCACAGCCCCTGGGCTGTTTTAATAACACCTCCCCCAGGCCCCGGGCCCCGTGGCTTTGCTTTCCCCATGGCTTCATGCTGGGGCAGTGAGAAGGGGTTCTGCACAGAACTGCTCATTGCACACAGCCATGTTTGCCCCACACTCAGTGCTTCAAGAAGGGGGAAAATGGGAAATTGCCTTTCTGCGCCCAAGCACCCCCAGGTCTGCAGCTGGGTCCGTGGCTGGGTGTTTTCATGACTGGGATGCCATGAGGGCTGTGGGTGCCCCAGCACAGCACAGCCACCCCACAACCCCTGCCCACAGCGGGGCTGGGAGAACGGTTACAACCATCCCCAAAGCATCATGGAACAGTGAAAAGAGATGACATCGGGTCCAGTTTCCATGGCAACGAGAGAGGCTCCTTAACCAGTTGGTTGCCATAGCGACTGCCACGGAGCCCGGCTTGCCTGAGGACACGGGGGGGGCTCACTCCAGGGATGCCCCTCTGCCCCCCAAGTCAGATACCCCCACACCTCCACCCACCCCCACTTGGCCCCGTGCTGGCACCCCACAGCCTGCAGAGCAGGGGTCGATCGCAGAGCCAGCACAACGGGGAGGGAGACCCTAGCCGCCCCCCAGGACAGCAGCTTCCTGGGGAGGCCGACCCCATGGCAACCAGGGCTCAACACCACGGCCCCGGCTGCGGGGGGTCTGGGCTGCGGGACCCCGCACCGCACCGCACTGCGGAGGGCGGCTCGCCGTGGGCTGCAGCCGCTCCAGGACCCCGGGAGCGCCCCCGGCCCTCCGCATCCCGGGGTTGCCACGGCAACCGGGCCCGGGGATGGAGCCGGCCCCCGACCGCGCTCGGGGCTATTTCGGGAATGGCTGCAGGGCGGGGCCGGGAGGGGCGGGGCGGGGCCGGGAGGGGCGTGGTCACGTCGATCAAACCCCGCCCCTCGCGGCCCCTCCCCGCCCCCTCCGCTCCGGAGCCAGCAGCGGCCTCTGGCGGCGAACGAGCGCTGCTCTGGGCGACCCCTCCCGCCCCCCACGTCCCCCCGAGGCCCCACGGCCGCACGCAGCCCCACTGACAACGCAGGGCCCCGCTGACGCCCCGCAGCCTCACGCACTCTGCCGACACCGCCACGGGGAGCAGCACACCACCCTGCCTCCCGTCGGGGCTCCCTGGCAAAAGCAGGGAGGGTTGGGGGGCAGAGGGGGTTCCTCCAAACGGCCCCCAGCCCGTGGGCTCCCGTACCCCCGTGCAGCAGTTCCCACAGTCGGCTGTGACCCCACGTGAGACCCACACTGATGTTCCCAGGCCCCGCCACCACGCTCCGGGTTGCCAGGAGAGCCAGCGGTGCAGGGGGGGATGCTCAGACCCCCCAACCTGCTGTGGGACAGCAGCACGGCCGGGTGCAGCCCCCGCAGCTCCCAGCACTCCTGGCCCTGTGTGCGGAGGGGGCTGCGGGGCCGGTCCCAGGCGGCTGCTGGCGGTGCTGGGCTGCGCTGTCCTCTGCGAGGGCACAAGGTCACGGCCCTGCTGGGACCCAGCGGAGGCCCCTGGGGGTCTCCAGCCCCACGGTTCCCCCACATCCCTGCACACACTGCCTTCTTCTTGCCCTGTGCCCGGCGTTCACCCTCCCACCCATCAGCTCTTGGTTCAGCACCCGCTGCTCCGTTCCCGTTCAGGGCCTGTCCGCCCGGGAGGTGCGGGATAGATGGTGGGCCCTAGCTCTCAGCCATGGGATGGGGCTGGAGTGCAGCGTGGGGTACAGCCCGGCCCGGGCATCCCACTGCCCCACACACCCCCACCCACCTTCGCCCTTTGCCAAGGCCGCAAGGTCACAGCCCCGCGTTGCCCCCGGTTGGGTTTCTGGGATCGATACGGCTCCGGTGACGGCTGCGGTGACGGCGCAGTCTGAGCGGTGTCCCCTGGGCACTGTGAGGCGACAGTTGGCCGCAGCACCACTGCCCACCCCACAGCCCAGCACTGGGGGACTCACAACGCTCCAGGCCCCCCACCCCATCCCCATGAGCCACCCTTGGGTGAGGGACAGGCAGCTCACATCCCCCACCCATATGTCCCCGCGCCGCGCACCCCTGTTCCAACCTGCAGCCCCGGTGCTGCCCACTGCATCACCCCCAGTGGTCCCAAAGTCCCCCAGACGGAGATGGGCACGGAGCGCACCCCTGGGGGAGGCCCTGCCCACGTTCTGAGCTCTGCGCTCCTCACCCCCTCTCCCCCACCCCTCAGCCCCACTCTGAGCCCCCGGGGACCCCCGGCCCAGAGCCGCTGCCTCGGGGCGCCCCGACGGCCCCGCCCCCGCGCCCCCCTTTGTGCCGGCCGTGCCCCGCGACCCCTCCCCGCCGACCCTCCCCACCGGCCGTGCCCGGCCGCCTCCGCCGCGCTCACCTCTGCCATCGCGGCCATGCGGGCGGCTCTCCCCCTCCCCGCGGGACGCGCCCCGAGCCCCCGCCGGGCCCTCGCGGGGCAGCGCGGTGACGGTGAAGCGCCGGCTCATGGCCCCGCCGCCACAAGTGGCTCCGGGCTCCGGCTGCCGCGGGTGCGCGGCCGCCGCCGGGCGCTGACCGGGGTCCTAGTGCCCGCGGCACCGCCCGCCGCGCCGCCCCGCCCGGCGCGGCACTGCCCGGCGCGGCCCGACGGGACGGACTGCGGGCCGCCCCTCCCCGCCCCGCCCCGCCAGGCCCCGCAGCTACCGCCGCACGGGGGGGCTGAGACCGGGTCTCGGTGCCCACGGGACGGGACGGGACGGGACGGGACGGGACGGGTCGGGAGCCGCTCTCCTCCAGATTTTTTTGCCCACCGCTTCCTTGGAACCACGGCCTCTAATTATAGCTCTGGTGCTGCGGCCGCCCCGCCCTGCCGCGGTCCCGGGCAGCCCCCGTGCCACCGGGCTCGAAGGGGCGGACGGGGCCGGGCTGCGCATGGGGCGCGGGGGGCGGGGCGGGAGTCGGGCACGGGAGATGAGGATGGAGGCTTCTCCTTCTCTGGGGCATGGCTGCAGCCCCGCCCGCGGTCCCCTTTCTCCCCGGCACCCCCAGGCCTGGTCCCCGCGCTGATTGAGCACTCAGAGTCCGCTTCCAAAGGATGGTTTTTATTACAAAGGTGCAGGTGGCGGCTGGCAGAGCCGGCGACAGGCGGGGGGGCACAGAGCCCCGTGTCCCTGCCCGCCGAGGCCGACCCAGTGTTACTGGCTCAGAGAAGACAAAGTCATTACGAATCCGTGTGCAGTTTGCACCGGGCAAATGCCTCCGGGCAGCGGAGTTGGAGCATGCAGCGAATCCCACTCCCCAGACGGGCGGCCCCTGGGGGGGCAGGAGCACTTGCCCCATCCTGCCAGGGACACTGCAAGCCCTGGCACGGCAGGGGTAACCCCACAGCTGCCTCATGGCTGCCCCACAGCCGCAGGTGGACCGTCTGGAGCAGCAGGCAGGAGCGTGGCACCAGAGCATCTGCTGCTCTGTCCCTAGTGCTGGGGGCACTGCAGGAGGTCGTATCTGATGTAGCCCACGCGGTCCACCTGGTAGCGTGGGGTCATCCTCCAGTAGAAGCTGTCCCGGCAGAAGTGGTACTTGTCTGGGGGAAGGAGGCAGAGAGGTGGGTTAGAAAGAGTGAGGTGATGCTGCTACTGCCCTGTCCCACGTGAGGAGTGGGGGAACCCAGTCCGCAGGGGGTTGTGGGCAGCATGGGGGTGACAGCCTCGTAAGTCCCTGCTCACCTTGATACAGGAAGACGTTACGTGCATCAAGGGGGACACCAGTAAAGACATCATCAGTGGCACGGGGGTAGCCCTTATCCACCGTCTGGACCTTCACATCCAGCCTGCAGGGACAGCAAAGCGCTCAGGGCTGCAGTGAGCCACCTGCCGCAGCACGGGGCCGGGGCTGCTGCCCGAGCCACTCACCTCCAGTAGTGCTCCCCGCTGAAGAGCAGGACCTTGCCACGTCCCCGCTGCAGGGCCCCTGTGATGCGGCCGGCCTCCTTCCCGATGCCCAGCTTCTCGATCCCACGGGGACCCACGGCACTCTTGCCAGAAAACACCCAGAACTGCCGTCCTGCATGGGGCACGTGTGTGTCAGCAGGCCCTCGTGCCCCAGGCAGCACTCTGCACGTGGTGCCATGACACCGGGGCAGGGCAGTGCTCACCAGCAAAGAAGAAGACCCTCTTGGTGAGCACATCCTGGAACGCCGCGTCGATGACCGCTGGGAGGCCAGGCCAGGTGTCAGAGATAGAGAAGGCACCCTGGATGCCTGATTTCCAGAAGGAGGAGTGGGTCCAGTATTTCCTGGAAGGGAAGATCACTGCCCTGTGCCACCCTGGCAGCGCCAGAGATGTGCTCCCCATCACCCTGGTGCTTGGTGTGGGTGAGCCAGGAGCTGCTGCTCACCCGTTCTTGAAGAAGTGCAGCTCTCCATTGATCTCAGTGATGGCATCGAAGTTCTTCTCTACACAGGCATCCCGGCTGGGGTCCACGGGGCTGGGCTCAGCTGTGGGCTCTGGAGTCTCCTCCTCCTCCTCCTCAGTGGTGGAGGCACTGCCGGCCTCAGTGGGCATGGGCTGGGGCTCCTCAGTGGGCAAAGGTGCTGGGGGGGTGGGCTGAGGGCCAGAGCCACGACCTGTGTGGGTAGGAGGGGGTGTGAGGGTGCAGAGGGCACCTTGCAGGACCCACCCCAGGAACATACCTGGGGTGCAGAAAACCGGGTACCCCATGGCACTTAACTGTAGATCCATGCCCACAGTGTGCCAGCTACATAGGGACCACTCACCATAGAGGTACTGGATGCCCTGGACATCATCTTCATGCAGCTGGAAGTCCTGGACGTAGCTGTACATAGGGTACATCAGTGCCTCACGCACACTGGAGTGGTCCAGACCCAATGAGTGTCCAAACTCATGGGCAGCCACCAGGAAGATGCTGTAACCTGAGAGGAAGCAGCAGTCTCAGTACCAGGACGGATGGAGACACTGCTGGGGACTGCAGCCCCACAGAGCCCGCAGCACACGAGCCAGTACCTCTGTCTGGGCAGAAGCCCCACTTCTTGTCGGTGTCATAGTTGCTGGTGGTGGCACACCAGAGCTTCCCATCCTGCCGGCCCTGGCTGGTGCACGCGCTGTAGGACTGCCCCAGGAAGGTGAAGGGGAAGACACACGGGTCCCCTTGGGAGTTGCCACCGATCACCGCCGTATCTGCAGCACAGCATCAGTGGGGCTGCCCCTACCCCTTGGCTCCAACCCTGCCCCACGGCTGGGACCCCGCCAGCCCCTCACCCCACAGGGCCCCACCACCCGCCCCGCTCACACCTCGGTTGGGGCAGAAGCCGTATTTCTTGTCCTGGTCGAAGTTGGCCGTGGTGGCACACCAGCGGTAGCCGTCAGAGCGCCCGTCCGTGGTGCAGCTGTCATAGGAGGCGCCGTCAAAGATGAAGGGGAAGACGCAGGGGGACCCATCGCTGTTGCCACCATTGGTGTAGAGCACTGCAGGGGGTGAAGGGGTGAGGCGGGCCCCAGTCCCACAGGGCCGTGCAGCCAGCAGCCACCACTACTCACGCTCGCTGGGGCAGAAGCCGTAGGTCTTGTCGGCATCGTAGCTGGCGGTAGTGGCACACCACAGCATCCCATCTGTACGGCCCTCTGTGATGCACCGCGAGTAGGAGCGGCCCTCAAAGATGAAGGGGAAGTGGCAGCTGGCCCCGTTGGCGTTCCCATAGCGGGTCTTGACCTCTGCAGGGAGAGGAGGTGCTCAGTGGGACGGGGTGAGACAGGTGCCGTGAGCCCCCATGAACCCACTGTGCCCTGCCCTTACCTAAGCCGGTTCCCAGAGTCCAGAACTCGTCATCATCGAAGTGAGCATCGCCCTGAATCCCGCTGCCTGGGGGAAAGGCGTGGGCCAGGAGACCATCCTTGCCATCAAAGGGGTACCCATCACCATGCTCTGTGGGGAAAAGTGACATCAGACCACGTTACCACTCAGGGACATGGACCCCAGGCACCGGTTGCTGCCTTTACCTGCGGGTGCCTGGAGGCAGAGCCCTGGATATGGAGAGCCCCACCAGCACCACGGGGGGATGTGGTAATGCACAGCGCATATCACCAGCCCCTCCCTGGAGGCTGTGCCTGCTCCCACCCCCCACACAGCCCTGGGTCGTCACCTTGGCTGCCAAACATGATCATGATGTCCGCCTCGCCGCTGTAAATCTGGGTGAAGGTGAGGGGAGTGACATCACTCCACACCTTGAACGCCCTCTGGAAGGCATCATCTATCACGGCACGGTCCAGGTCGGGGGAGTAGTTCATCACCCTGCAGGGGAAGGCTGCGGCTCAGTGCTGTCAGGAGCCTGACAGTGGGGTAGGAGAGACCTGGCTCTGAACACGTGGTGGGGACCTGTCCCAGCCCCACAAGGACAGCAGTGCCATGCAGCCCAGCAGGGCAGATGACCTGGGGATGGCTTGGGTACAGTCCTGGGCACTGCAGGGCAGGTGCTGCTGGCTGTACTACACCGTGCTGACCCCAGCCGGCTGGCGGCACAGGGTGAGAGCACTCCTGCCTGTCTGCATCCCCAGGTGTCCATCACCCTGGGCACGTGGCTCCTATCTCCCAGAGCAGAAACTCACCGGTACGTGAGGTCCATGTGGTCCCATTTGAGCTCCCCCTCGAAGGTGAGGAAACCCCCCACATCAGGCACCCCGCAGCGGGGGGCTCGCATGGCCTCCAGGGTGCTGGCATCCAGCTCCCCCGTCTCCTCCAGCCCCAGGTTCTTCTGCATCCTGCGCAGTACTTTGGCCAGGGACACGTGCTTGCTGCTCCTCCTCATCTCTGCCTCCTGGATGTAGCCGAAGCGCAGCAGGTAGCTCTGGAGAGGAAAGGCAGCCAGAGGGGCTCAGCGAGGTGAGAGGGGCTCGGGGGCAGCTCCCCACACTGCACCCCCACTGGGTCCCAGCACTTGCACCTCCAGGCGGATGGCAGTCCCCAGCCCAGCCCGCAGACCCCCAGTGTCTCTGGGGCCAGGTGGTGGGAAGGGGCCGCTGTGGGGCCACACTGCCCTCACCTCTGCCAGCTCCACGTCCGATGGGGCACTGAGCAGCTCCCCTGGGAAGGTGATGACTGCCTGTGGCTTGTTGTGCAGCGGTGCAGCACGGCAGAGAGCCAGAAGTGCCAGGGCGAGCGGGGCCAGGAGCAGCCCCATGGTGCAGCAGAGGAAGGTGAAGCTGTGCCCGGTGCTGCTGCTCTGCTCCTATTTATGCTGTGGGGAGGGCAGTGAGTCACCCTCAGACCCTCAGCCCTGAGGACTCACACTCCCTTCCCACGGTGACGAAACGCACACTCAGGCTCCTCAGTTTGCTGCTTTAACTGTTTCATCACCTTGTTTACTAAACACACCGGTTCCGGTGGCCACGCAGGGTGTGAGCACGGCACAGGGACGGTGGTGGGGCGGCCATGCCTGCATACGCTCAGTGGCTGAGTGTGGCTGTGATGGGCAGTGCCCTGTCCATGGACAAAACCAGGAGTGTGCCAGGACTGGGGGCAGCTGGGCATGCAGTGCCCCACAGCCGCATCACCACACCGAGCTCATCCAGCCAAGGGCAGATGACGAGGACAGACCCGTGGGGAGCTGGGCTGGCAGAAGATCCCTGCCCAGAGCCCTGGCACCTGCAGCCTGCCCACCTGATAGCCCGATGCCCACCATGAGGAGGAGCGTATGCAGGCTGGGCAGAGACTTGCTCAGACCTCAGCCCCTCACTGGGATGCAGCCTCCACCCCCATAACACCACCACGGCTGTGTCTTCCCAGTGGGCAGAGCGTTTCTGGCACAGCAGCTCCCCGTGGTGCCCATCAGAGCCCTGCAGGATGGGCACACTCTTGCCCAGCACACAGACACTGCAGTGCTCCCCGTGGGACACAGACCTGCCCCATCCTCCCAGGGCACAGCTGAGTCAGGCTCCCAGGGCAGCACAAACCTCGTCGCTGCCGGATGGTGTTTTCCTGCTTCTCCCAAAGTGCCGACGCTTGTGGGAACAGGAGTGGGGAAGGGGAAAGCAAACAGGGACAGGAGGGAGAGGAAAACAGATGGCAGAGAGGAGAGAAAGGCGCAGCGTCAGCTGGGAAGCCGGGAGGCTCAGATCAACCCCGTGATGCTGCCTGGGGCACAGACAGGTTCCCCCACCACTCTCACAGCCCCGGGCTGCCCTGTGAGCCTGCAGCTGAAGGACAGACCCATCCTGTGCTCCCTGCTCCCTCACACCCCAAGTTTTCCCCTCTGCCCTGCTCCAGGCTCAGCTGAGCTGCACAAACTGCTTCTGGCCTGGCCTGAGGTGCTGGAGACCTGCAAGGCTGGGATGGAGGGAGCAGAACGGCCCTGGGGAGCATCACCCACACAAGGATGCAGCCTCCAGCACCTCCTGCCCAGCGCAGGCATCCCACAGCCATGCTCACAACCAGCCCCATGCAGCCAGGCCACAGTTCTCAGTGCTACTGGGATGTGGTGCTGTGCTGTGGGAGCCCACGGGCAGAGAGCTCTGGGCGGGAGGGTGGGGGTTGGAGTCGTGTCCCCCTCCTGTGGAAAAGCACTGAGAAACCTCCAGGTTGCCTCACCGCATCCGCAGCCCTGCAAGAGCAACACCCAGTGACACGGCGAGGAAGTTGCCACACAGGGCAGCCCCATCCTGGAGCCCGGCGTGACACACGTGCACAGCCCGCGGTGTCCCCGCTGCAGCCCCTCCCCAGCACAGGGCACAGCAGGGCTCAAAGCACAGCTGAACGTGTGGCACAAGGGGATGCTGCCATGGGGTGCAACTGGAGGGGCTGTGTGAGATCCAGCAGCGTGGGAGATCTCTGGGCCTTTCCCACGTTATTCCCATCCTCATTTCCCGCAGTTCTCACAGCCCAGGCACACGGCACTGCCTGGGAACTGCAGCCACCCCACAGAACAGAGCTGCAGCCTGACCCAGCTGGCTCCAAGTGACCCACAGGTACAGATGGCGACAGCCCTGAGCATCCTCACAGTGGGAGCCAGGCACCCACGGGGCAGGCAGCTGCAGCCCTGGCCCCCACTCTGGCCTCTCCCACTGACTCACAGCCCTGCTACCCGGCTTCCTCCTTGGGATTTTCTGGTGACTCTCTGGGGCTCTGTGAGGAGAAGGGGCAGGGAAACCCCCGTGTCTGGGTGCACCGGGAGCCTGAGAGTGGGGTGGGGGAACTCCAAAGCCCTGCAGGCAGCCCCAGCCTGAGTGGGGCAGATGAGGGAGCTGGGATGGGCAGCAGAGTTTGTGTGGGCAGAGGGACGCTGGGGTGGGCTGGGACTGGGGCTGCCAGTGGGTGAGGAGGGAGTGATAGAGAGGGCAGTGGGGATGCCAAGTGACCCAGGAGCAGCTGGGAGACGTCACAGCCATGCAATGCTGGCAGCACCCTCCACACTCAGAGCCCTGGTCAGGGTGAACGGCATGGAAAATCCCTAGCAGACGTCCCCTGCTCCCGCCGGCCGCCAGGCCACGAGGATGTCTGTCACCACCACTTCCATCAAAAGGGGAAGGAAGAGGCAGTTGCAGCCCCTTCCCATGTTCTTACTCATAGATGTGCTCCCCATGCTGACAGGTGCTGCATAAAGCCCCTCCCCCCATGGGAAGGTGCCCTGGGGTCCAGGACAGGGCTGGAGGAATGGGGCACAGTCTGGTGGGACTCAGCTGCTGCATGCAGGCTGCAGGTATGTAGCAAGGGGCTGGATGGAGCCAGGGACCCCAAGGCAGTACACAGACCCATGGACCCAGGGCAGTGCACTCACAGCCACTGCCACGGGGTGCACCAGGGTGGGAGATAGGACTGCATTATGCTGGGAACCCCAAGGAGCTGGTTATGGGGACAAGGGGTGGCAGAGAGAGGTGCAGGCCCACACACGAGGCCGGCACCAGACGCTCTCCTGACGCACAGACTGGGGAAGCAGCACAGCAGAGCACAGTGACGGCAAGAGGAAGCAGTATGGGGGAGTCAGTGCCTTGTGCTGGTGACACAGCGTGCGGGAGCACCGTGGTTATGGTGTGGCTGTGGTGTGCCAGGCAAGGGGTGCTTGGCACAGAGCGGGACTGAGGGCACAGGAGCAGCTCTGTGTCAGCTGTTGGAAGCCCCAGAACTCCTCATCCAGCGGCTCCAGACAGAAACAACATTCCTGCACACACTCTCATATCTGCTGCCTGACGCCAGCCCTGTGTGGGCTGCAGCACATCCTCCAGCTGGGCCCAGGACCCTCCTTTGCAGACTGTGCTGGGGCAGCACTGTCCCCCCCGTGGCACTTCTGTGATACCATACACCAGCCCAGCGCTGTATGCCCCCTGCCCAGGACCCCACATGGCCCCTCATTCCCTGCCCCCATATTGCCCCAGGAACTCCCCACCCTACCACCAGCCTCTGGTGCATTCTTTCCCATTACCTGGGCAGGAGCAGGAGCCGTGCCAGCTCTCAGCTCTCTGCCCGCAGGTGCCGTGCTGTCAGGATGACACAGCCCGTGTCAGCTGGTGGCTCACTATCCCCCTGGAGGCACCGAAACCAGCACTGCCTGTCACTGCTGGCTGCACCCAGCCCGCTCCCAGTTGCACAGAATGGATCCCCCAAGCTGTCCCACCAGCCATGGGAGGCAGTCCCCAACCCACAGGGCCACTCTCACTGCCAGCTCCCCTCCAGCACACAGTAGCACTGGGAAGGGGTCCCCGCAGCAGCCAGCAGCCTCACGGCCACCCCCTGGGATCAGGACCCCGAGGAGATGTGAGCAGTATGTGGGATGAGCTCAGCACAGCACTGCTTGGAGCTCCTGGGGACACGGATGCCACCACAGGGCTCTGCGTGCCGGACATCCATCAGCACAGCGTGGGTGGCAGTGCTTTGTTCCCTGGCACTGATGGGCACAGCAGCTGCTTTCTAAAAAGGGAAGAGCTGCAATGGTGACAATGACACGCACCTGCCTGCTGTGTCCCGTGAGTTAAAGGAACAATGCAGTGCCAGAAACCCGCTGGCTGATGGCAATGAAACAGCTCCAGGAATAAGGAGCGGGGGTTTATGGAAGGTGAAATATGGGCAGAACTGGTGGTATTTAATTGTAAACTACAAGAAACAGAAGGAAAAGTGGTAGATGCAACATGCTTGGGTTTCAGCAAAACATTTGACAACTGTTCTAACGGCTGCTGCCAAATTAACTCAGACCAGCTCCACTGTCAGCGCCGGCATATGGATGAACACAGGCAGCCCTGGGAGCAGCGAGCAGCCCGGCCCGTGCTGGGCAACTGCTTTGACACCTCAGAGCCCACACAGCCACGCAGCACTGAGTGCAGAGCTGGGGCAGCGAGGCACTGCTTGGGCCCTGCAGCACGCACGCCTCCTGCCCACCTTGTTTATCTTACTTATATTTCAGTAATTTGCTGATTACCCTTTTTCAACTGACCAGCAGTGATGAATCAGCAGCAGAGGGGAGGGTGGGATCCGGCGGCCTTGGACCGTGGCTCCGAGGTCTCAGGTTCTGGGAAGGAAGCCACAGGAGCACTCCAGAAGGGAAAGAAAACAACAGGCAGCAGCAGTGCGAGGAGGGGCGGAGGGGCACAGCCCAATGCCGTCCGCACTTTGCAGACCCCAGTGCGTCCCAGTCAGGGTGACATGTGCCAACCTGCAGCACTGATGCAGACAAAGCTGAAGTGGCAGCACCTCGGGCACCTGCGTGGGGTGCAGGACACCGAGAGGGCCCAGCCCCACTGAGCAAATCCTGGAGGACCTGGCAGCCTCATCCCAGGGCTTTTGTTGGCTTCTTTCGGCCCTCGACCTCACTCAGCCACAGCCCCGTTGGCCATGGGGAGCACAGAGCCAGCACACAGTGAGTCTGCTGCTCGCCCAGGAGCCAGCCCAGCCCGTACCCCTGCACACAGCAGTCCCCTGGACACCCCCAGGTGCTGCTGGGAAGGAGCTGAGCGGTGAAGCAATTCAGCGTGAAGAAAAACCCATTTCCTGCAGCAAGGGCTGTTTTGCTCAACGTTTTACAAAATGTGCTGATGCAACCGCCCTCCCCAGGTGGGATATAAATCCGAGGCTGGTTGATGTGGATTAATGCCCTACAGCTACACAAACATTGCTGGCAATGTTTTCTTTAGAAAGAAAGAAAGAAAAAAAAAAAAGGAACACAGGAGGAACAAACAGCAGCGACTACAAAATCACTGACTGTGGCTGCTTGAAGGCTCGGGTTGCAGGCGGCTGGGAAGGCACGGCACTCAGCACAAGCCACCACCTATTCTGGGATGCTGACCCAAGAGATTAGGTCACGGAGAAGCTATTGTGGTAGCACAGCAGAGCCACAGGCCAGCACAGCCAGCGAGCCACTGCTCAGGGACAGGGCACAGTGCAGCCCCGGGTCACAGCACAGAGCTCCCAGTCCCACGCCCACAGCTCAGCTGGTGGAGCTCCTTCCAGTGCCTGCCCAGGGTGGGAGGCACAGAGCTGGGAAACCAACAGCCCATGAAGGGTCAGCCTATCTCCTGCTGATGCTGTGTGGCTCTGTCCACAGGCACAAGTGTCTGTGCTGCTGTCTCGGACAGATCCCAAAGGGCCTTTAACCCTGTGCTCCCCAGCCCAGCACTTGGGCACATGCTACAAGCTGGGTGCTTCTGGATTCCCACAGCTTCTTTGTTGCAGTGCATTTTCTTTGTCCCTCCATTGAATTCAGGCACGGGAGCCACCACAGCAGTTATCAGAAAGGAGCCATGCTGCCAGAACAGAGCACAGGCACTGTGCCGTGGCTTAGGAACTCCCTGCTCACCCTTCCCAGGGCACATACAGTATTCTTAAAGCGAGCCATGCCATGCACCTCAGGACAGTTCTCCAATACAGGAAATATGGGTCAGCCTTCAGTGTAACAGAGAAGCTCTAAGCAACTTTCCATCAGCACAACCACTGCTGGGAGAGCCCACGAGACCCTGAGGCTCCCAGGACTCGGAGTGCTTCGCCACAGTCTTCCTCTCCCGGAGCTGTCACTCATCAGGGTGATCTTCCAAAAGTCCCAAAACGTGAATTTGCATGGAGACAAAGAGACCCCTGCTGGTCCAACCCGCCCCGTTTCCTCCGCCGTGGTTCCCGTAGCCCGAGCCCTTCAAACATTGCCCCCTATGCGTCCTACAGATGCGCAGCGCTGCTGCCCCGGACTGAGCAGGGAACCACGGAGAGACATTGACCACCAGAGTGCCCCACATCCTCCTGACTCCTCGTGCTGGCGGCCACTTCCTCCACAGTAACTGCAGAGCTACGCAGCAGGACTGCTTAAAAGAGAAAGGGAAAAAACACTTCGGTGTCTGTCAGCTCCTAGCACGGCAGTGACCCTGGCTCCATACACGCAGCAGCTTGGCACCTGGGCCCAGGAAGCAGGCAGCGTGGCTGCAGCAGCAGCATTTGTGCAGCACTCCCTTATCTCACAGCTTGCTTGCCCAGCCCGGGGATGGATTTCAGCAATGTCGTCAGGCGGTGATAGATGTAGGGCATAAACCTTTCAAGGTTGCATTTAATTAGCTTGAAAAGGAGTTGGAATGCATGCGGAAGCACCATGCCAATGGCACAGCAACAGCTCTGTCACTGCCTCTGCAGCATGCAGGGCAGGGCACTGCGTGGGACCAGACTGCTCCACGGACAGCAATGGCTTCGGGTGGGACAGACCCCACTGCCCCCTCAGCCAGGGCCGGGAGCACTGTGGATGACACAGCATGCTGACCTGGCACACCCCACACAGCCAACCCCGGCCATGGGGTTTCTGGCAGGCTGACCCCTTACAGACACTGTGCCAGATGAGGCACTGTCTGTCCTTCCGCAGCTGGCAGACGGCATCACCTCCCGGCAGCCACCAACACTCCGCGCTACCGGCCACGGCTTCGGGGCATGGCGGGGGCTGAGCTTCACTCCCCGCGGCTCAGCGAGCACCTCCCTGCCTTGGGGACAGAGGAAGCAGCCCAAACACCGCGCACAGCACGGAGCAGCAGCTGTCAGCAGAAGGCCGCGCTGCTCACAGAGATGAACACCGGAGAGAGCATCTGAGGGCGAGGAGCTGCCAAAGGAAGGCTCCGCCGGAGCTGCCGGCATGGCAGTACAGAGCAGGGGCGGCCAGGCCGGGCAGGGCCGGAGCTACGGCACGGCACGGGGCACGGCACGGCTGAGACCAGCGGAGCTCGGCCACAGCGGACGAGGGCAGCCCAGGGAACGGCAGCCCAGGCCCACGGGGCACGGAAAGCCGCGACCCCACTCCACGGTGCGAGCACGGGAGCGCCACGTGGCGGGCGGGGCGGCGCCACAGCCCCGGAGCGGCGCGGGTCCGACACCCGGCGGCGCCGCTTCCGCCCCGCGTCACGTGACGGGCGCCACCCGGCGCGACGCCGACGCTCAGGGCCCGGGCGCCGCTTCGTGACGTCACACGCGTGAACCGCGAACCGCCGCGATCCCTCCGCGCAGAAAAGTAGTCCTTCCGGGACGCCGGACCCCGCCCCGCCCGGGGACCGCGAGCGGCGCCGCGAGGTATCGAAGGGCGGTGCGGAGGGGGCGGCCGGAGCGAAGGGCGCGACCCCTCGGCGGCGAGCGCGCGGCGGGACGGGGCGGGGCGGGGCGGCGGAAGTAGTCCCGGCGCGGGGCCGCGGGAGGAGCGCTGCGCGGCGCGGGGCGGGGGAATGGCGGCCGCCGCGGTGCCGGGCCCGGGGGCGGCGCGGGAGCGGCGAGGCGGGACGGGTGAGAGCAAGCGGACAGCGCCGCGAGGCGCGGTGCGGGGACGGCCCGGCCCACGCGGCGTTCCCGTTCCCGCCGCTCTCCCGGCGCCCCGCGGCCGCCCCGCCGTGTGCGCGCGCGCGGAGGCGGCGCGGGGCGGGGGTGGGGGGGGACCCCGCGGCAAAGATGGCGGCGGCGCCGGGGCGCGGCGGGGAGCGGGGCGCGGCGGTCCGCGGGGCTGACGGCTTGCTCCCCGTGCAGGCCGGGCCTAGGCGGGGCGGGCATGGAGGAGAGCGAGGTGCCGAGCAGCAGCGATGCGGCCCCGCAGGCGGCGCGGGAGGAACCGTCCGAGAGCGGCGTGGGCACCTCCGAGGCCGTGTCCGCGTCCGCCGACAGCAGCGACGCCGCCGCCGCGGGACCCGCGCTCCCGTCCCGGGCGGACGACTCCGGCGTGGGGCAGAGCTCCGACCGCAGCGCCGTGTGCCTGGTACGGGGATGGGCGGGGACGGCTCTGTCTATGGGCGCCCCGGTGCCGCTGCCCGAGGAGCGCAGCTGAGGGTCGCGGTGCTCGGTCACAGCCCCGGTCCCGTCCCGTGCGGTGCTGCACAGCCGGCGTTGGTGTGCAGTGGTTGCCCGGCACGCGTCGCTGAGCTCAGCTCTTCTGCCTCTGCTCTTTTGGCTTAGGAGGAGGTGTCGGAGAGCAGCTCCAGCACCGATGCGATTCCCCGCGTTTACCTGCCTGATTCATCCTCCATCGCTCAGTCCACCTTGGTTTCCAGCGTCTCCACCGTGAGCCAGTCCATCATGGTGTCAGAGTCCCCGCAGGTCCTGGTGCACTCCAGTGTCATCAGCGACGGAGCCACGGTTGTGTCAGACTCCACTGCATCCACCTCCTCAGACCTGGGTTCTGCCATCGACAAAATCATCGAGTCCACCATTGGGCCTGACATCATCCAGAGTGAGTGTGTGCCGTGCTGGTGGTGGATCTGTCCCCTGGCCCTGCATGGGGTGGGCTCGGGAAGGGAGCTGCTAAAGACATGGGAGGTAAGGGGAAGTACACACCTGTGTATGCATAGATCTTGTCCTTGTTTGGCAAGGTCTCTCACCTCGTTTTGCCATAGCAGCTGGAGGTTTTCTGAGCTGCTTGCTGAGTAGTAGCTCAGCCTCTGGCTTTCTGCGGCATTGGCCTCAGGGCCACAGCAGCTCTATGCAGACTCTGTAAGCTTAGACAGATGTCCTGCACCCTTTCCTCCTCCTATTGGAACTTAGGAGAGCCACTTCAGCCCCAGCTTCTGGTAGATACTATCGTTTCCTGTCCTTTCCCTCCCCAGGCTGCATAGCTGTGACAAGTGCTGAAGATGGGGGAGCAGAGACTACTCAGTACCTCATTCTGCAAGGGCCCGATGATGGTAAGAGTGCACCTGGTGCATTCCAGCAGTGGCTTTCTCTGTTTCTGAGCCTGCTCCCGTTTTAGTAGTGAAGAATAAAACCTACAGGGGATGGTTTGTGTGAAAGCATGAGCCACAGGGAGAAAGCTCCCAGGGCACAGGGCGGGAGTGGATGCCAAGTTCAGCTCTGTGCTCAAGGTTTATGTGCACCTGGGTGCGGGTGAAGATTTTTCCCTGGCTGATCCAGTGTTGATGTTTCAGGTGCCCCCATTGTGTCCCAGATGTCCACTTCTGCTCTGGCCAATAGCTTGGCAATAGAAGCTATTGCTGATGGGCCAACCTCCACGTGCCTTGACCAGCCAGGCCCTTCAGAGCAGTCAGAAGCACTGGAGCTGCCCACGCAGCCAGACCAGGTTCGAGAGGCAGATGGTGGGGAGGAGCTGGACCAGCCAGACCTGGAGACCCTGGAGGAGATGATGGAAGTGGTGGTGGTGCAGCAGTTCAAGTGCAAGATGTGTCAGTACAAGAGTGTCTCCAAGAAAACACTGATCAACCACATGAAAGAGCGACATTTCCAGCCAGGTGTGTGTGGTGCTGCCCCTGCTGAGGACTGAGAACAATATATCTTAATTTAGATTGGACCACCGTTGTCTCTGGGAAATGATGAGGAGTGGTGTGAGTGTGAATACCTGTGCTGTCATACAGTTCAGTAAAGTGGTGTTCTTCTGGATTTTGTGTTAGCGGGTTCAGCTTTGACTTTCAAGAAAGGACGCCCACGAAAAGGGGGTTCTGCTCCAAAGTCTGCAGAGGAAGAGGTTGCAGAGGAAGAAGACGACGATGATATTATGGATGCCGGTGCTATCGATGACCCTGAAGGTAGGGCTCGTTCTCACCACATTCTATGTAGTTCAGTCTTTCCCCTCATTTGTGTCTGACGTTTTGGGCCACTTACCCGCAGAGGACAGTGACTATAATCCAGCTGAGGATGAGCCCCGTGGACGACAGCCCAAGAACAGCCGCTCTGTCCCCACGTCCAGCGAGGAGAGGCCGCGGCGACGCCCAGGGAGGCCCCGCAAGGCTCCTCGCCTGGGGGACATGCCCCAGGACATGCCCGAGGGTGGGTCAGAGCAGAGTGTGGTAGGCAAGCTCCAGGGAGCTCGTGGTGAGTGTGTGTGACGGTGTTGTGCTGTGTCCTGTCAAGCAGGAGAGGAGGTGGAGCCCCTGGTGACATCCCAGAGCGCACCCAGCTGTGAGCTGCAGAATTCGGAAGCAGCCAGTTCCTCTGGGCTGGAGAATGGGACCAGCGAGAGCATGGCCGAGCCCAGCATCAGCCAGTCTGACTCAGAGAATAAGGACCCTTCCTCCAACACCGGCCCTGAGGAAGCTGATGTCGTCCCCAGGAGGCGAGGCCGGCCCTCCCGCCGCTTCCTGGGCAAGAAATACCGCAAGTACATGGGGCGCAGGTGAGGGGTGTGTGCCGAGCCAGTGCTGGGCCCTCTGGCCTAATGCCCAGGGCCGGTCCAGCCCCTGTTGGCCACCACACCTCTGAGTCCCAGCTCTGTGTGTGCAGGTACTACTACAAGTCACCCAAGCCCTTGATGAGGCCCTACCTGTGTCGGATCTGTGGCTCGCGTTTCCTCACGCATGAAGATCTGCGTTTCCATGTCAACTCCCACGAGGCCAACGACCCACAGCTCTTCAAGTGTCTCCAGTGCAGCTACCGCTCCCGACGCTGGTCCTCCCTCAAGGTGAGCAGCATCTGTCCCTTGCCCATCCCCACAGAGGCTGGCTGCTAGCCCCAGGCCTCATGGCACCCGTTCCTACTTGCAGGAACACATGTTCAACCACGTAGGCAGCAAGCCCTACAAGTGTGAGGAGTGCAATTACACCAGTGTGTACAAGAAGGATGTCATCCGACACTCCACGGTGCACAGTCGGGATAGGTAAGTGGGGTGAGTTCCTGAGGACTGTCCTGCAGCCTGGCCAAACGTCATCGGTGTCACTTCTCTTGCCTTGGAAGTGCAGCTGTAGCTGCCACCTGAACTCTGGTCCTTTCCAAAACGGGTAGTTGTGGTGTGCAGGGGAGCTCCAACTCGGGATTTGGCTGACAAAGGGATTTTTTTCTCTCTGTTTCAGGAAAAAGAGAGCTGATCCGGTGAGTTCGAGTTCCCCGTTGGCTTGTCTCTTGGCATTGTTATATGGGAAGAGGCACGTCTGTGTCTTCCACAATTTCTTTGTGCCTAGTGTTTCTGGATCAGCTGAGGAAAAGCAGTCCAGGTCCTGTGGTAGGGAGAGAGGCAAGGAAACTGGTGACCTCCCCTCGACCCCTATGAGCTCATCCTTGTGCTCTCCCTCCAGCCCCCAAAGCTGAACTCCTTCCCATGTCCAGTATGCAACCGTATCTACCCCATGCAGAAGAGGCTTACTCAGCACATGAAGACACACAGCACGGAGAAGCCACACATGTGTGACAAGGTGAGGGGCTGGGGCCTGGAGGAGAGCTGGCAGCAGTGGGGCTGTACGTGACACCAGTGCTGCTCTGCTTTGTGCTGCAGTGTGGGAAGTCCTTTAAGAAGCGCTACACGTTCAAGATGCACCTGCTGACACATATCCAGGCCATTGCCAACCGCAGGTGGGAGCCTGGCTGCGGCCTGCTGGGAGAGCCAGTGTGGGCTCCCATTCAGAGGGAGGGCAGGACTCACCCACTGTGTGTGTGACAGATGGCATTGTCCTGGCAGGTTCAAGTGTGAGTTCTGTGACTACGTCTGCGAGGACAAGAAGGTCCTGCTGAACCACCAGCTGTCACATATGAGTGACAAGCCCTACAAGTGCAGCTTCTGCAAGTACTCCACCTTCAGGGAGGACTTCCTGGTCTCACACATGGCTGTCAAGCACACGGGTGAGAGAAGCTGCTGCCCCACGCCCTCCAACCCCGCTTCACCGGGGTCCTCTCCCTGCTGTCCCCTTGGGGGGGACCCGTTTTGGACTCCTGCCTCCCGTGTCCCACAGGAGGGAAGCCCTTTGCCTGCGAGTTCTGTCACTTCACCACCAAGCACAAGAAGAACCTGCGCCTCCACGTGCACTGCCGCCACGCCGACTCCTTCGAGGAGTGGGCACAGAGGCACCCTGAGGAGCCGCCCTGCCGCCGCCGCCCCTTCTTCACCCTGCAGCAGATCGAGGAGCTGAAGCAGCAGCACCGCCAAGTGCAGGCCCCAGCTGAGCCCGAGGGCAGTCCACCAGTGAGTGCCACTGCCCGTGCCCCTGCTCCTCCCTGCTCCTCGCCCCTGGCTCACTGCAGCTCTGTCCTGCAGGCCCCTCTCGGCCCTGTCACCTACCAGGCGGTGCAGGCCGTGCCCGACACGGAGCCCCCCATCCTTTCTCAGGATTCCCTGGAGGGAGCCACCATCATCTATGAGCAAGGTGAGCTCCCAGGGAAGGGGAGGAGAGGAGGAGAAAGTGGTGGAGTGCTGTGCTTACCCTGACTCTTGTTTCTGACCTACCAGGTGTGGACGGGTCGGCAGAGCTGGCCACGCAGACTGCCCTGGATCTTTTGCTGAACATGAGTACCCAGCGAGAGCTTGCTGCGGGCTCACTGCAGGTGGGGAGGGCTGGGGGTGGCTGTGTCTGCTGCAGGGAGAGGCTCCAGGCCCTCTGCAGTCTGTGCAGTGTCCAGCCCTGTTCCCTTTGGAGGGAGCATCTGCAGAGCCTTGACTGCTGACCACTTGACCTCCCCCCCCAGGTGGCAGTAGTGAAACCTGATGATTCGGGAGAGGTGCAGGCCTCATGTGAGACGCAGGCACAGGAGGAAGGGGCAGAGCTGGATTCCTCTGAGCAGCAGCAGCAGAAGTTGGTAACACTGCACGTGGCAGACCGTGGGGAGACGTTGGTGCAGGAGGCTTACGAGGAGGCAGCCCTGGGTGCCTCAGAACTGCAGCAGATCACTATTCCCTTTGGTGGGAACACAGAGTACAGCATCATTACACCCATTAGTGAGGAGATTCAGGCACCAGGCACGCTGTACAGGTCAGCTTTGTGGGAGGAGGGGGAGTCAGAGGCACCTCTGCCCTCAAAGAGGAGACTTTGAGTGGGGAGGGGGTGCGACAGGTCTGCTCTGACTTTGCCTTCTGCCTGCAGTGAGGAGGAGGGCTCTGCAGAGACTTCACATGCAGTCGTCGTGAGCGAAGCTGTGATGACAGAGGTTCTGAAGGACCATAACAATCGCTACATCATGTCATCCAGTGTCCCAGGGAACCAGTTCCAACACGTGGAGGTGAGGAGGCTGAGCTTTCTCTCTTTGCCAGGCAGCAGGGTGAGCAGGTGTGACCTGTGTTTCTCTCTTAGCCCCTCAATGGAGATGCTGCCTTCCCTTTGCCGGCAGAGGGCCAGGAGGCACAGCCAGCTGCTGTCAAGTGGCCCCTGGTGCAGTGTGTCACCCGGCAGCTCCAGAAGGACTCAACTTTGTCCCCCACCTCTGAAGGGCAAGAAGTCACATCCCCCAAAGTCAAGTGGCCTGCGCTCCAAGGCATGGCCAAGAAGCTCTCATGCAAGGTTTCTGCAGCCAAGAAGCTCTCGTGCAAGATTTCCACAGCCAAAAAGTTTTCCTGCAAGATTTGCACAGCCATGTTTACAGGGAGAGCAGAAATGGAGAGTCACAAGAGAGCCCACATTGGGCCCAGCACCTTCAAGTGTCCTGACTGTCCGTTCACTGCAGCCCTCTGGCCAGAGGTTCGGGTAGGTGCTCTACAACAACCCTGGAAATAAATGGTTTGGAGAAACAGGGCTTCCTGACCCTCCCCTTGTCCTTCTGCCCCCAGAGCCACATGGTCCAGCATGCCAGCCTTCGGCCACACAAGTGTACCCACTGCAGCTTTGCCTCCAAGAACAAGAAGGACCTGAGCAGACACATGCTAACACACACCAATGAGAAGCCCTTTGCCTGCCAGATCTGTGGGCAGAGGTGAGTTCTGATCGACTGTTTATGCTTCTAGAGATCCAGTGCTGCTCTGAGTTTGAGAGAACATGCGATATTAGCAAAGAGCTGGCTGCCCTGACCCCAAGAGCAATCTGTTAGAGAGGCTGTGCTTTTTTGGGAACAGTTCCTGCTGCTGATAGACCCAGCTTAGTCTTCAAAGAAGTTTTGTGGATGGGGGAAGTTGGTATTTGTGTGAGCCAATGGAAAACTTGTAGGAGCTGGGACAGGCCGTGTCCTAGGATGATGTGTCTGTGGTGCCTGTGGGTCTGCAAAGACAAGAAGGTCCCGTGTTCCCATGGCAAATTCCACCCCACTCTTGTTCCTCCTGTAGGTTCAACCGTAACGGACACCTCAAGTTCCACATGCAGCGTTTGCACAGCTCAAAAGGGAAGAAGCCTGAGGTACCTGCAGCTGCTGCCCAGCAGACCATCATACTGAACAGTGATGAGGACACGCTGGCCACCCTGCAGAGTAAGATTTCTCCCTGCTCTGATACTCTCCCACAGGTTTCCAAGGGCTGGAAGTGGCCTGGGCCAGGAGTTTGAAGGTTTAGGGCTGAAGGTTAGGGCTGCCAGTGAAGCAGAGTTCACGGTCTGATGGAGAGGTCTGGGTTTTACCCACGGTGACCTCTAGGTTCCTTCGAGTTGGGAGAGTTGGGTTTAACTTCTGACCTTCGTTGAGCAGAGCTGGGGGCCTGGCCTGGCCTGGCAGTGCCCCACCAGCTTTGTCCCCCTTCCAGCGGCTCTGCAGTCCGGGCAGGCAGTGCTGGCCCCCGAGCGGCTGCAGCAGGCACTGGGGCAGGAGCACATCATTGTTGCTCAGGAGCAGAGCATCACGAGCCAGGTGAGTCACACTGCTTGGCCTCATCCTGCTGCCCCACCACTCCCCGTGGGCTGTGCTGGCTCTGTCCTGCCCACACTACAACAGCACCCGGCTCTCGCTGACTTACAGGAGGAGGCAACGTACATCCAGGAGATAACGACTGCCGATGGACAGACAGTGCAGCACTTAGTGACATCTGACAACCAGGTGAGGGCGTGCTGTGCACGTCCCAGGAGCACATGGGGCTGAAGCAGAGAGTGAGGGGAGGTGTGGGGAGGAGTGGCGTGGAAGAGAAGTGCACAGCAGCCAGAGGAGAGCCAGCCCTCACACAGAGCAGGGTCTGGGTGGTGGTGACTGGTTTTATGGATCTGAATCCTTGTGTTTGCAGGTTCAGTACATCATTGCCCAGGATGGTGTACAGCACTTGCTTCCCCATGAGTATGTTGTTGTCCCAGAAGGACATCACATCCAGGTAAGCTCCAGGCTGGCTGTTCCCCTTGTACAGTGGGTGAGGTCAGTGAGGGTGCCGTGTGTTGGGGTCACCTCCTCATCCCTGTGGCTTGCTGTGTTTGAGCTGCAGCTTTGGGAGGCAGGGAAGCCTCCCGGCCCTAACACAGCCTTACTGCAGCTCTTGTCTCCAGGTGCAGGATGGTCAGATCACTCACATCCAGTATGAACAAGGTAGCCAGTTTCTCCAGGAGCCGCAGGTAAGGGGGCAGAGACTCACTGCAGCAATTGTGGCCAGGAGTGGCCCTGTGCTGTCCTGAACTCTCCTTATTCTCTCCTCCCTGCAGATCCAGTACATGCCTGTCTCACCTGAGCAGCAGCTTGTCACCCAGGCTCAGCTGGAAGCAGCTGCACACTCGGCAGTGTCAGGTAGGACAGGGCCACGCTCTGGCAGTGCCATTCTTCCCCCTGCTCGCCGGGTCCAGTCCTGTGCGGGTGCTGCTGAATGCTGTGGTGCCTCAGTCCCGCTCTGCCTGCCCCTGTCCCTGTGGCTGGGGGGAGCAGCTGGTGGTCTGTGGGGGGAGACCTTTGCTGAGCCCTGTGTGGTCACCAGTGCCTCTTCTGTGCAGCAGTGGCTGATGCTGCCATGGCTCAGGCACAGAGTGTGTTCACCACGGAGGCGACGGCGGAGCAGATCCAGCAGTTGCAGCAGGGAATCCACTACGATGTCATCACGCTGGCGGATTAGCACTGGTGACAGGCCTGGCTGATGCTCAGGGACATGCGTGCTGAGCAGGACAGCAGCAACCAGCAGGAGCCTCTCCAGCCAGCAGTTGCCTTATTGCTTTGGGGCTACGAGGGACGTGCCTGAGTGCATGCCAGCAAGGGCGTGCTGCTGCTCTGCCGTGCACAGCGAGGGTCCTGCAAGTCCTGCCTGGCACGAGCGGCCATCCTGAGCAGAGCTGTGCCACAGCCCAAGTGCCAGGACAGTGTGGGCAGTGGTGGCACTCTGGCGTGGCCCATCTCTGCCTGTTGCACTTGATGGTCTGAAATCCCTTTTCCTGAAAATGTGGTGTCTGCGTGGGCCAAACTCAGCATCTGCCCAGGTGCAGGGATCCCAGGGGAGCCGTGGGGCCGAGCACAGCCCCGTGGTGTGGTGTGAGATGCTGAGGTGTGTTCAGCCTCAGCCCCCACTCCTCGCTCCCGCGGGCCGGGCTGAGGGCAGCCCCCCTCCCTCCAGCCTGCAGGCGGGCAGCAGTGGGGCTTTGGACTGGAGGAAGCCGACAGAGGGAGAGGTGGTGGAGGTGGTGGAAGATGTTCTATTTTTCTTTGGAAGAGGGACGGACGCTGTGGCAGAGTTGGTGTGTTAAGTTGTTATGGGAGGGGTTCGATTCTGACGTTCTCAAGCTTTGAATATGCTTACGAATAAAAAGAGATTGAAAGTCGGCTCCGTGCTGCCTGGGGGTCAGGGCAGCGCTGCTGTCCTGCACAGCACGTGGGCTCCGTGCCATCACGGTCACCTTGACTGC
Organism: Cyrtonyx montezumae; assembly: GCF_038088225.1. Classification (NCBI taxonomy): domain Eukaryota; kingdom Metazoa; phylum Chordata; class Aves; order Galliformes; family Odontophoridae; genus Cyrtonyx; species Cyrtonyx montezumae. The sequence continues at coordinate 10,893,544 of NW_027072100.1, read as the reverse complement.
AGGGCAGCTGGGGGCAGGGTGGGCTCCAGCCATGAAATTAATCGAGTGGTAAACAGCCTAAATCCCGTGTAACACTGTCCCAAACTACACACGCTGCCCCTCCCTGAGCGGATTGTCTGGAAGTGTTTACATGTGATTATAACAGCTAATCTCGGAGTTTTAGTTCTATGCTTCTGCATTAAACTGATTATCTCTGGAGGGGAAGAAGGCCTGGACCCACCCAGGCACTGAGAGCACCCAGCACCACGGCATGGAGGTGCTGCCGGGCTTAGCCCGGCTCCTGGCACAGCTCTCATGGGGAATTTGGGCACCAGGGCCCAAACTGCAGCGGGGGCTGCGGGCAGTGCTCGCTGTCTGCTGCTGCCCTGCATCCCCAGGCAGCTCCAGCCTGCTCGTACCCCCTGCCCAGCCACAGTGGGGCAGTTGGTGGCCGCCAGCCTCAGCCCCCACTGGCTGCTCTGCACTGCGCGATGCCTGCCTGCCCGTAGCAGCATCCTGCTGCCAGCCCTGCTCCAGCTGTGTCCCTCAGCTGTGTGCTGGTGGTGGCCCTCCCTGTCCAGCTGTGCTGCACGGGGTTAACAGGCGCTTTCCTAGATTACGGCCCCATTATCTAATAAAGCAGATCCGCTGTGCTGACTGCGGCTGGCAGAGTCCTGCAGGGACAAGGTTATGGGGCCGCAGGCTGGCCCTGGCTCCCCCAGCTGTCTGGTCCTGTCCACCCCTGTTCTCCTCCAGCTGTCCTGCCCCTCCATCCCCTCCCAGCAGTGCAGATGTTCCGGCAGCCCCATGGTTTGTGGAGTACGGGACTGACAGAGGTGGGGATGGGGTGGGGTGGGTGGCAGTGGGTCACTGTGCTGCTGCTCATGGGGGCCCGGGTGGGCTCCTCAGCTGGAGGCTGCCACTGCCTGCAGGGAGCCCAGAGGTGGATGCTGTGGGTGAGCCCAGAGGTGCTGCAGGGCTCATTAGCTCCAGTGACCTTCCCCTTCACGTCCCTGGCCAGCACTAAGCGGGTTTGTTACATATTTAATATCCTGAGAGCGTTATTAGTCGGTATTTAACGACAGATACAACCTGGGGGATAATCCTGCTCAGGGCGGGTGTTGTGTGGGCAGGAGATGGATGGGGGGCACAGGGACCACACCTCCGCCTGCCCCCCACCTCCAGGCCCCGGATCTGCACTGCACAAAGGGTCCTGGGACCCTTCCCTCCCCTTGGCCCTCTGCAGCCAAGGATCCAGCTGCAGCCTCCTGCACACAGCTGGGACAGAGCGGCCTCAGCTGCTTCCTATCACAGGCAATAGGGAGAGTGCAGGCGGCAGAGAGCTGCCCCACACCACACCGGGGTCTCCAGGGCTGAGAATGGGTCTGTCAGGGCCCTGCACTGCAATAAAGCTCTGAGCACTGCAGCCCTGTGCACGATGTCCTCACCACATCCCATGGACACTCGTGGGGTGGCATTGAGCCCCCAGTGCCCCCATTCCCTACATGGGCTCAGGGGTGCAAGACCTGGCATAGAGCTGCTCCCACCCCCGTGGGGCTGCTCCCACCCCCGTGGGGCTGCTCTCTGCCTGGCAGTGCCTATCAAGAGGGCACCACTGCCCCAGATCTGCACTGTGGCTTTAAGGGGCGCTGCCAGGGCACTAATACGCCGATCAGCCGCCCTCCACCGCAGACCCCACCCTGATATAAAGCCCCACAGCATCCCCCAGCAGCACTCCAGCAGCATGGCAGCACCTCAAGGTCAGGGGAGCCCCATCCAGGAGCTGAGGGGCTGCGGGGGACCATGGGGAGCATTGCAGGGCCCCACACCCACCCTGCTGCCCTGCCCTGTGCTGCCCGGCTACCACCTGCTGCCGCCCCACCTCCGCATCCTGGCACCCGTGGTAAGTGATCCCAATAGCTCCCAGGGGTCTGAGAACCCTTTTCAGCCTGGGGAGCCGCAGCCCCCCACCCACCCCAACCCCTCTGTGCCCGCAGGTCCCTCCACCCTGCACGGTGCCCACGGGGCTGTGCCCCCCGTGCTGCCAGCAGCCCCTGCACGCTGAGCCGGGGCGGGTGAAGGCGGGGACAGCGCGGGAGAGCAGCGCAGCACTGAAGGCCTGGCTGGCCCGGCACCCCCGCAACCCTTACCCCAGCAAGGGTGAGAAAGTGATGCTGGCCGTGCTCAGCCACATGAGCCTGACGCAGGTCTCCACCTGGTTCGCCAACGCACGCCGGCGCCTCAAGAAGGAGAACCGAGCGGGCTGGGTGGCACGAGGCACGGAGGGCAGCGAGGGGACCCCGCCACAGTCCCCCCCCAACCCCAACACCCAGAGGGATGGGAGCGGGAGCAGCCCCACGGGGGGGGCAGGAGCTGGGAAGGATGAGCAGCTGCACCAACCCAAGATCTGGAGCGTGGCAGCAATGGTGGCACCTGGCCCCGAAGAGAGTGGGGGGACAGAGGGGACACTGGGGCAGGAGTAGGGCCTGGTCCCTTACCCACTCCCCCACCATGGAGCCCCCAGAGCTGAACCAGAATGAACTGCGGTGCTTTCGTGCCCACCCTTCATCCACCACGTCCTGGGGCTGCCACCACCCGCAGCTCAGGTGGTGCAGAGAGTGTATGGTGATGGGGGCACATGTGGGGAAAAGGACATAGAGGGATGGGGACGGGGGACGGGGGGGAGGGGGGGCGGGGATGTGCATGGAAGGGGCATGGGAGGGAGAGGGTGAAAAGGGGAACCAGGAGGTCCTGGGCAGGGGAGGGAGAGGAGATCTCAGGGCGTGGAAGGTGAGGGGTACAGAGGAGAACCGAATGCTGGTTTTTAATGTTCCTAAGAACTAGGAGACGGAAATCAAAAATAGACTTTGCTCTTCTTGATAAAAGTAATAAAATGGTTAGCGGTGTTAAATTAATCCTTAGAAAACAAACAAAACCCACGGAGGTTAAATACAACCCAGAGGCTCTGCATAAAAACCACAACGACTACAAAAACAGCTGCAAAGACGTCTTTACACAGCAAAGGAACCGCTCTCCTCCGCTCCTCTGCGCTCCGTACACAGCGGCGGCGAACGCGGGACTCACACACGTGGGGAGGAAACGCGGGTCCACGGGCACAGCCCTGCCAGGAGCTCAGCACACAGACACAGCTACTTACACTACGGACACAGCAGTGCTGGTGTGCCGGTCTGGTGCCCGCACTTCTCCCGCCCGTGCCGGGCTGCGGCCGCTCCAGGTGAGCGCTGAGCATCGTGCAGCCCTCACCGGCACAGCAGGAGGAGCTGAGACGGCTGAACGCCGTGCGGGCCCCGTGCTCCCAACGCGGGCGCAGAGCTCGGCTCAGGGTGAGGGGAAAGCGCGGAGCTCCCGGCACAGGCACTGGCAGAGGCTGCCGGAGATGCAGAGCAGCAGTGCGGCGGGCAGGAGGCTGACGAGCGCGAGGCCGAGGCCGTGGTGCTGGCTGAGCAGCAGGTAGATGCCGAGGGGCAGCGAGCTGCAGTACAGCAGGCACAGGGCGCCCAGCAGGCAGCGCGGGGCGGCCCCGCACCTCCGGGCGCGGCTCTTCTGCGCGGGGTCGCGGCGATGCCGTCGGACCACCTCCAGCGGTCCCGACCCCTCCGGGGGCACCGCGCCCGCGGGCACCTCCACGATGGTGACCACGAGGCAGTCGGGGCCGGGAGAGGGATGCAGCACGCCCGGGGACAGCAGGACCTCGGGGGGAGAGGGGGGGTCCCGCTCACGGTGTGTCGGCCCCTCGCCGTCGGCCCCGCCGGGCACCGGGCTCCGCTGGCGGCAGAAGGGGCAGCGGAGCCGTCGGGGGGACGCGTCCCTCAGGGCCACCATCCGGCGCAGGCATCGGGAGCAGAGGCGGTGCCCGCAGAGGAGCACCGTGGCTCGGCGGGTGCGGGCGTCGTAGCGGCTGTAGCAGATCTGGCACTCCAGCTCCTGGGCCGAGAGCTGACGGCTGCCCCGAGCGCCGTCCGCGTGGGCCATGGGGAGGGGACCTGGGGACGGTCCCCCCCATAAGCACAGCGCTGCGGCCCACGGGCAGTGCCCGGCTGAGCCCCGCGGAATCCCCGCACCGCGGTGGTCCCCTCCTCGGCTGCGGCTCAGCCCGGCTCCCACCGCGGCTGCCGGCACCGCTCAGCCCTTCCTCGGCCCCCCCCCCCCCCGCCCGGCTCGGGGGGGGTTAGGGGCTTTCCCGGGAGCTGCGAGCCGCTCCGCACCGCAGGGTGTGGGGGCCCGGGGTCCTCGGTGTGGCTCAGCCCCCACCGCCACGCACACGGGACCCCGTGTCCCCGGGGCAGGGCAGGCTCCCCCCCTCCCGCCTCCCGTTCCCCCCCCGTACCTGCGGGGGCTCCTGGGGTGCACGAGGTGGGGGATGGGCCGCCCCATGGGGAGGTGTGGGGAGCGCTGCGGGGCCGGCACAGCCGCAGGGACCGCCGGCATCCGCCGCGCCGTTGGCATGGCAACGGGGGGGGGGGGGGGAGGGAGGGCGGAAGGATGCTCCGCTTCTTGGCTGAGCGCGGAGCACCGCGGCTGCAGGAGCGGCGGGCAGCTCGACTGTTTGAGCACCGTGACACGGCAAATTAAATATTTAATGAGGTAATTGGCCATGACGTGAGGGTGAAGGACGGAGGTGTCCTCGTCTTTCCCCAGCGACGCTACCTGCAAGCAGCCGCGTGTGCTGGCGGTTGCAGAGCAGCCTGCCCGGCTCCAGCACAAAGTGAAAGGGAAAAGCGCTTTGCAAGTCGCTCCTTTCACTGCTGGAGCTCTCCGCTGTCCCGCGAGCACCACTGCAGGGGCTCAGCTACCTCCCTGCAGGGGAAGCATCCCGGGAGAGCCTCAGCATTAACTCCAGAGCTCAGGAACTGTTTGCTCAGGCACGGCCCCACGCGGTGAAGCTAACTCACACTCACAGCGTTTCCCTTTGGGACAGAAAACACCCCCCCCATCGGCTTGCTGCTGCAGTGAGAACACTCCCCCCGATGCTCTCCAGCACCCCGTGCCCACCTCCAGCAGCTGTTAGCTGATCCTGCTGCCTCAGCTCACCATGCAATCACGCGTGCTGTTCCCGTTAGTGTCTTTCAGGCTCTTCCCTCTGGCATTAGTCCCTTCTCCAGGGCCTAAGGCTTTCATACACTGTACAAAACCCACTGCCCTTCTCCTAGGCATACAATGGCTGAGGCATCTCAGTAACATTCCAGCAAAGCCACCCCATGCTCTCATGAGCACTCTCTTTTCCTGTTTGTCAGTGCACCTTCTACCACTCCATGGTCCAAAATATCACTCCACGTTCTGGGCACAGCACCGCTCAGTTCTCAGAGGACTTCCTCAGTGATTTCCTAGAGTTCTGCCACACAGATCAAGAGCATCAGTTCTGTCAAACTAAGAACCAAAACCGTTTTTCTTCTGTTCAGAGTGGGACAGAGGTGAGGTCACAGAAGGGCTGCTGAGGAAAGGCACTGACACGGGGCAGAGCTGAATGCTGGTTTTTAATGTTCCTAAGAACTAGGAAACGGAAATCAAAAATAGACTTTGCTCTTCTTGATAAAAGTAATAAAATGGTTAGCGGTGTTAAATTAATCCTTAGAAAACAAACAAAACCCACGGAGGTTAAATACAACCCAGAGGCTCTGCATAAAAACCACAACAACTACAAAAACAGCTGCAAAGACGTCTTTACACAGCAAAGGAACCGCTCTCCTCCGCTCCTCTGCGCTCCGTACACAGCGGCGGCGAACGCGGGACTCACACACGTGGGGAGGAAACGCGGGTCCACGGGCACAGCCCTGCCAGGAGCTCAGCACACAGACACAGCTACTTACACTACGGACACAGCAGTGCTGGTGTGCCGGTCTGGTGCCCGCACTTCTCCCGCCCGTGCCGGGCTGCGGCCGCTCCAGGTGAGCGCTGCACTCACGCCCGTCCCTCGTGCCGTCCTTCCTCCCTCGCGTGCGTCCCAGCTCTGTGCCCCTTCTGTCCACGCGTGGGCGCCCACGGGGCCGCCCGCTCCTCCTGCTGCCCCGCACGTGGGTCCCTCTCCCCGGAGCTCCTCCCCCTGCCGGCAGCCGGGCGCTCCTGGCGCTGCTGGGTGTGCACGGCGCGCAGTTCGCAGGGAGGTGCGTGCCCTGAGCTGCTGGGCAACAGTTCCCCGGGCCGGTGCTGCACAGCCAGCAGTCTCTCCTCCTGCCCGGCCCGCCTCCTCGGGGCCGCCGGCACCTCCCCTGCTGCCTCTCACCTCTGCACCTCAGTTAGCATTGCTCTCCCGGCTGCTGCTTTGCTCCCGGCCCAGCTCTCGCTCCTTGTCTGTGGAGGAGGAGGAGGAGGAGGAGGAGGAGGAGGAGGAGGAGCTGAGGGTCCGGCCCGAGTGCTTGTAGGCTGCAACGAGTTCCTGCAGCCGCTCTGGCGTGGGCTCCCACTTGGCAAAGCCTGCGCTGTTCTGCAGGAAGAGGACGGCGGTGTTGTGCACAGCCTTGTAGTACATCTCCTCCCTGCAAGGAAAGAAAGCAGGCACTCAGCACCCCCTGGCGATCCCCCTGCCAATAAGTCACACTACTACAGGCGAATACTCTCCCCGCCACCTGCCTCTCCTCTTCCCACACGCAGACTGTAGGGCAAGTATTCCTCTCTGTCTCTTTTCACCCACTATGTGGAAAAGGGGAAGGAGAAAGCCCTCCTTCTGAATGACACTGCACTGCTGAGGCACTCTGCTATTTGGCAGCCCAGGAAACACTGCTCAGCTGTTGGCTTGCCAAATTACAGAGCTGGCAGAGGGACACAGAACATCACCACAGTGCTAAATGAGATAAACAGTTCACAGTGGACTTGTACCCAATCGCTCCAAGTTTTGAATTAGCTAAACACCTCAGCCACCATTAAATGAATGTGAAAATCCACAAACACTGTGGATTCCACAGCACCTCCTGAAAACCCAGGATGATTAAGCACTGCATTCGCTTTCCTTTTCCGTTTTTCCCATCGATTCCCACTCGGGACAAGACATTTCAGCCACACAGCTCCCCTCAGAGGCAGCTCAGCAGAAAGGCTCTGGTGGAAGGGCCCATGGGGAGCACCTACTTTTTGCAGACGTGTTGAGACCCGCTGCGGTATTCGTGATCGAAGGCTGAAAGGATGAGCTGGTGCCGCTTGAACTTGCTCTGCTCCATGCGGGTCAGGGCAGGCGTGGGAGGGTCCCTCCACTCAGGGATGAAGACAATAAAGGAGAGGGGCTCACTGGAGCTCTCCAGCAGTTTCTAGTCCAAAAAGAAAACAGTCTTAATCTTGTCTGAGCGGTGACGTACCTAATGCCTTCTATGAAAATAAAACAGCTCTGCTTCCAGAGCAGTACAGCAGCACTCACAACACTCTCCTTTCTGAATGACAGCCTTGGTATGAGCATGTAAGAGCAGTGGGGAGCAGATGACTGCACAGTTCCACTGAAAACAACAGAGGCAAGCAAACCTACCTCAAAGTGAGAGACCATGGCATCCATCAGCTCCTCACAGAACGGAGGATTAGCCTCAAAAGACCCACTTATAGGGAAGAAATCCAGGCACGGGCTAGAGGAAAAAGACAGAGATGGCTATCAGAGAGGCTACACTTCCGACTGATGTCCCTTAAAAAACATCTACTTCCTCACAGAAGACACTCATACTCAGGACTGAATTCTCAGCAGTGCAGGCCCTGCCACTTCTCCATAGAAGAAACAGTCACTGGGACACATTCCACCTGAGGTCACTGAAGGCTGACTGCTGGTACAAGCTGACTGCCTGAGGGCACAGTTCTTCCCTTCTTCACAACACTGACAAACCTAAAAACTGCACCATGTCAGGATTAGGCAGCTCTGGCTAGAATAAAGGCACACTGCTGGCTGCTTCGCTGTGTCCACTCCCTGCCTGAAACACACATCCCTCTGCACAGCTGCTGCCATGAGCTCCCAGCACGACAGCCTGTCCTGAATCACTGCTCTGCACACGTGCATGCACCCACACAGACACAGCAAAGGGCAGCAGAACAGAAGACTCACCCCCTGGATCCAAAATACCCGTCTGTATCCAAGAAGGCCGAACAGTACTGTTTAAAATAGCAATTCAGTGGCGAGGCAAAGCATTCAAAACTCACTCCAAAGAGCTTGTGGAGGGCTTCAAAGACGTGCACGGGAAGTGCCCCCTGCAGGCCAGTTCCTTCATACAGACCCACACCGAACATCATCTGAGGAGAGCAAACCCCGGTGAGTGGTCTCTGCACTTGCTATTCCTGCTGCTCCCTTCATGGAATATGAACCAAGGCCTACAGGTCCACGCACTCACTCCTCCAGGTACGCAGGGCCCCCTTGTCCTCTCTCAAATTCATGTAGGTTCCCTGAATGTACCTAAGAACACTCTTTAGACACTTCCTCCAGCTCAGGTCCTGTCAAACCAACTGTGAACTTTTACATATACTCCCCGGGAACCTTCAGTTAGGCCTCACAGCAGTGTCAGAAACTACCCAAGGTTTTCCATTACGTTTTAGCCCCACCACTGAGTCAGTTTAAGCCCTGTTCTGCACCAGGCTCTGAGAGCTGTGGACCTCCCAGAGTAATGGCAGTTCAGTTCAGTTCCCCAGGTTTCTGATGCACAACAGCAATGAGACAGTACCTGGTATCGACGGAGAAGGCACCAAACCCTGGGTAGAAACTTTTCAAAGCCAGAGTCGTCAATGCAACTGTACCGATAGAGAAGCCACTGGAAGAGAAGGCCCAGACATCAAAAACAAACAGAACCAACATCGTGACATGAGAAGGGACACCAATGAACAAAAGGAGCAGGAAGGGTTCTGCATGAAGGCTTTTCAGCCCATCTGCTCTTACTGTGGGAATGAACTGCAAGCTATCCAGTTCACTAGCATGAATGAATGTAACGCATCAGCAAGTCTCTCTCAGCAAGGGCTGTCTTGTTGTGAGTACAACCATTCTTGCAGCACAGCATGTACACACACCACCTCCTAAGTACTCCCAGCAGAAGTCTGACCCTGACTAAGCAGAATGAAGCTGACCCCATTTGTGCTACCATTAGGGCAATACCAGACAGCCTCCACCAGGTCAGTGCTCCGTCCCACTGCACAGTCCCTTCTTGGAGGAGGAGGAGAAATGAAAGCTCTCAGGAAAGAGCAATTTGCAACAGCAGTCATGCAGGCATGGCACTCAGCTCTTACCAGCTTGCTGAAGTAGTTGCGGCTCACTTTCACCATCTCCCCCTTGTACCGCACACATGCCACATTGTTTTCCATGTGCATTTCCACACTGGGGAGAGGTGGGGAGGGGATGGCCAGTCTCACTGGGTAACAGTACACGAGCCTGTCCTGGACTTCAGGAGCTTCTACCTCAGCTACGGAGAATAAAGAGCAAGGCAGCCCATTAGAATCCAAGGACTTCTGGGACAGATCTCCCTTCCACCTCAGAACATGCACGGACAGGAACAAGGCTACAGAGCGGAGTAACCTCTCCAAAATCACAGGGGTGGTCCTTCACAGATCACGTAGGCAGCTACCTGAGTTCAGAACTGATTCCCAAAATACTCATCAGAGAGGAACCATGTCACAGTACTTCTCCATCTGTAACACAGTCAACCTGCAGACCTCACGCAACCATTCCTGCACCATAAGGCACGCTGTGGGTGAGTAAAACCATTTCCTTGTTACTGTTATTTCAGTTTGCCCCGAAGTTATTCAAAAACCAGTGAATACTTGCAGGCAGGAGGCAAAGGAACCTTTCTGCCACCTTGTGGTCACCTATCTTGGACAGAAGCTTACCCTCAGCTTAAGCAGAAAGAAAAAGGAGAGCTATAACTAAAGATCAGTGAGAAGGAATCACAGACTGGGTGTGACACAGGCAGCAAAAACAAGCTGCAACAGGATCTGGAGGGGTTATGTCTGAGAAGAGCTGGCACCCAAAAGGAACAGGACTATAAAATGGTAGCGATGTGAAAGAAGCAGAGACCAAGAAGAAGGAAAAGGTTAACTGTGTACCAGATATATTGTTTTCTTTCAGGATGGCAAGATGCTTCTCCCGGATCCGCTTGACGTATTCAAGGGATATGTAGTAAATCTTGCTGCAGATGCCCTCAACAGAGTCCTTTGCTGCAGCAGACACATGGGGCCCACACTGCTTGCGTAAGTGCTCCAGGCGGTCCTACAGAACCAGAGAACCACAGTCCCTCACATACCCCACCACCTGACTCCCCAGAGCTGTGCAGAGTCTCTGAACCTTCGTTGCTTCCATTTCACAAAGCGGAGGAAAAGCAATCGTGGTCTTTTCAAGAAGGATCTTTATCTGACCCTGAACACCCCATCCTCTCACAGCCCCACTGCTCTGAGCTGCACAAGCTGCATACTGACCATGTAGTCCTCCTTTGAAGCAGAATGGTCCCGGCGCAGCCAGCTGAAGGTGTCCTCCACGTTCCACTTCACCACCTTCCTGCTGTCTGGTGATGCACTCCTGCACAAAACAGGCAAGTGAGATTAAAGCCACAGCTGCGTGGCTGTGTTTGTTCCCCACAAGTCTACCTTCCTAATTCTGATCTGTGGCAGAGCTCTTCAGAAAAAATACATGCGGTGTAATAAAATATCATCTTAAGCTTGTTCTTCTTTCATACAAGTGAGTGCCCAAGCACTCTTCTGTTATGTGAGGGATAAATGACAAAGGCATTCCATAATCAGTACTTCACATTCTTGTTTGTCTCTGCATGCATTTAGCTTCCCAATGTTTGACCTCACTATAACATTACCACCAAAAGACAGCTCCAGAACCACTGTTTCCCTCCCATGTGTTCCTAGCTTTGCTTTTCCTCAGTAAAAAGATGACTAATACTAAATAGTGACACAGCAGGTCCTCTTAAAAGTTACCATGAATAACTTCTCACTTCTGAACACACCAAGAGGAACTCCCACCTGGACTCAATGAGACGTTTTGCAGCCTCAGCATACTTGAAGAGCAACCTCTTGGCTTCTTCACGGAACTTAATTCTGGATAGCCTGAGGTTAAGTATAAATTCAAATGCATCAGTTTCACAGCTGCCAGGAAGGCCAGGTCCAGTTCCCAAAATTTTACATCTCCACTTTATCAGCAAAAGTAAAAGACAAAAGTAGAAAACTAAAGCAGGTAGATCACTGGACTAGCCCAAGACAAAGACAACCCTAAAAATCTGTCCTGTCTTTTAACAGTACCTGATGGGAATGTCATTCATGATTTCTCTGAACATGGAAGGAGACACTACTGGCTCGCAGTCACTCGGTAAAAGAGGGTCTGTCCCTTTATCAACCACCTTCCTCTCCAACATCCAGCGGTTAAAGGACTCCCTTGGGGGGTCAATGCCTGGAGAAGCACAAAAAAGGGTGAAATAACCTGACAAAGAGATCATTACATCAGAGGTCAGCTTAACGAGAGTATCATTATCAAATAAAGGAACCACTGGGAAGAGAAAGACGAACCAGAAGGAAGAACAAGGTGGTACTGCAGGACTGAGAACACAAATAAGGGGAGAGAAGAGAAGCTTACCTTCTCTCTGCTGGCAGAGCTCACGATAATGTTGCCGCAACTTGAGAATGAGCTGAGATCGAAGCAGCTCCACTTCAGGGTGTGGAGAAAGCACTTCAGATGGTGCCCTCTGCTTAATCACCGCATTTGTCTGAATATCCAGGTCCCAGTATACTCTATGACAGAAAGAAATGTCATCAGGATGATCCGATCATTGGCTAATTATCAGATATGACTTTTAAAGATGCTTCCTGGGGCTGTTTTACCAGCCAGGACATTGAACTATCAAAGACTGCTTGCAAAGACAGGGGAGGCTGTTAACGTCCCTGGGGTTACTCTTCAAATACACTTGGAAAACTAGCTGCCTCTACCCTATGCCCCTATGAACAGAAATCAATGGATACAACTCACTCAGTTGGTCGTAGAAGAGCTGCCTGCTGCTTATCTTCAGGTGAAACACACCACGCCTTCAGAACAGAGGATCCTGGAATACTGGGAGAGCTGGGGACTGGCTGAGCAGATGGGGTCCCCGGAATATCCGACTGGGAAAGTAGAAGATGAATTACTGCCCCCATAGAGAAGGGTAAAAGGGAGGAATCACAGTATACCCAACAGTCCTGTACCAGTGCTTCACTTAGGATAATCACTGAATCACTAGAGCATGTTTTGCTTGCACTTAAGTTAACATGGACATGTAAGCTGCCATGTTTCTGTCATAATTTGTTATTTCTCAGCTCCCATGCTCCACCTAAGGCTGTAAGAGAAATGGCAAACTGGCAGGACTTGAGTATGCTTCCAATTCTGTATTTTTGGAGCGTGATCTGTTACAACTTGAGCTGTACTTGGGTGGCCTGATCTTGCACAGTTCCAAATAAAAAAATAACAGGCCCAAACTCTGGAACCTCTGGGTTTCCATTCTGACATCATCTTCAAAACTATTTGTTCCACAACACCAGACTCACCTTGGGCTTTTTCACACTGTTGCCACTTGGGGGGACCTCCTCAGAGAATCTCCTCTTCCTCTGCTTGTTCTCCACTGAGGTTTCTACCATTCCACTTTCCAGTGGCATAGGAGCTGCATTCAATCCCAGAGGGTCTGACTAAGAGCATCCAAACAACAGTATTCATTAGTTCATCAGCTGCTACTGCAGAGTACCAAAGGCAGTAAGACCTTTTAACTTTCCTGTGCACCATCCCCAGCTCCAAGCGGACAAAAGTAATGACACTAATACACCTGCAGAAAGCCAATTTCTTCTCTTCTAGACTTGTGCCTGTACTGTTTATTTGGTTAGTCTGTTTGAGACTTAGATGAGAAAAACGCAACAGAGCTCCCCCGTGGCAAGGTTGTTAGAGCAGTGCACCTGAATGAGAAATGTTTCATCACGTTTCACCAGATCCAAGCCAGATACTGGATGGGGAGAAGAGTTCTGCAGATACAGAAGACCCTCCCACACAGGCAGAATATCCCAGTATTATTAGCACAGCCCTCAGATATGTGCTTACTTACAATGACATCGTGCTGTCCCAGGACAGGCATTTCCCACAGGGACTGGTTGGTGAAGCGATTGAAGTAGTACGGGCGATTCTCCCGCTTACTCCAGCACTTCTCCCAGCCAGCCTGCACCAGCTCATCTGAGAACACAGTAAGAACCGGGATAAGACCAGTACTGAAAAGCTCTACCATTCAGGTCCCCATTCCCATCACTGCACACTGCAAAAAGCATCACTCCTAAACTCCCTTGGCAGTCCCATTCCACCTCCCCTGCTGGTGGGGCCCTTCAGAACCCTGTGGGTGAAGCAGAAGCAGTACCTGGCAGGTCCTGCACCAGTCGCATAGGTTTAGGGGAGCTGGGCTGGTTCTGGTTGGAGGTGCCAGGTGAGTGACTCATTAGAGATGCCTCCTCCGCAGGGCTTCCGTGATTCTCATTGGCCATTTCTCAGCAACCACACTAGAAAAATCAGACAAAAATATCCATGTCATAGCAGGAAAGATCCCAGATCCACACGGCCCATTCAAAGGATAAGCTGATCAGCAATAAAACAGGCACAAACCTGTCCACACAAAGACCCAAGTCCTGAAAAATATCAACTATCCCAAATATAGCTTGCTCTGAACAGTACATCAGGGAGCTCTTATGGCCAGCACTCAAAACACTCACTTTTCAGCTGCATCTCCCTCCCCTAGGACTGCAGTGCCTCACCCCACATGTACTGAGGGCACAGAAAATAAAATATGCTTCACTGTGAACATTTACCACCCACTACCAGACTAGCAGTACTGGCCCTATCTGCCATCCCCAGGGCCAGTTTAAACCAGTATTTACACACACACAACCATACCCAATTTAAACAAAAAGCAGTCATTAAACAACTTCTGCCATACAGAATAGCCCTAGTGCCTCACTAATAACAGCTTTGGTGGCTCACAGAACCACAGCCTGGGAGTGAGCAACTACGAATTATTTTCCTCATTATGTTCCAGACACGGACTAACTGTCAGGACTAACTGCCAGGCTATTTAAGCCTTTGGTACTGTGTCATTTACATAACAACAGTTATGCAAAAGAAAAGTCTGTTCGAACAGTGCCACTTCTCTTAATCATCATTTAAGGCTGTTAGCTGTAAAAGAACAGCCAGGTTTTTCCTCTCATTCACTCTTCTTCCCCCAGGGAAGTTTCTGAAATAGCACAATTACTACAGGTTGCTGCTCTCCAGCACCAATCTGGGGCAAACAAGGCTTTTCAGTAATTACTGTCTACCTCCATTATTTAACTCTACTCAGGCCTTTGGAGATGCCCTACGTAACACACGAGCTTTGTGTACTCAGTCTTGTTGTGTACATACAATCTTGTACATCAGTGTGTTTTTAACTCCCAACAGTGTCCAGAAAAATGCCATTGGACTTTTCAAAAGAAGAGAATGGTGAGAGCTGACTGAACGAGCAGGCAGGTGCTTGCCAGGCTGTCTGCAGCACTGACAGTGAAATCACCACGATGCAGGGCAGCACTGAGGAACACCAGCTCCTGCCAACGCTTGGGAAGATGTTTCCATCCTTCCCTCGGGGTACGCATGGAAAGGCACTGCAGAAACCCGGAGTTATGGCCTCTGCTCAGAGCTACAGAGATAACATCCACACCCACAGGCAAAAGCATCTGCTACAGACTGCAGCAATGCATCCTGTACATTTAATCACCCCAGCGTTGAGTGTTGCATATCTGCTTACTGACACTTCCTCCTGAGCTCCAGCCGTACTGTGACCTCTGCAGTCACACTCCAGGCCGCTGCCACCTGGGCAGCACCTCAGCCCCTCCATACAGGCACCGTCTGCCAGAAAGCTGAGCTGAGGCCAAGAGATCGTGGGCTGCACATCAGGAGCCTCATTAGTATTTCATTGGGCAGGAACTTTCTAAAAATGTTTAGCCTCATCTTCTTAAAAAGGGAACGTTTACCTACACTTGCCAGTGCGTCACGCACGTTACAAAGACAATATTATAACTAACTGTTACACGCTGATGGGAGCAGACCACGCAGATTTTATGAAGTTACAGATGGCACCAGGTGTCAGAGGGGTAACAACTCCCAGCACTTCTTACACTGACAGCTCCAACCAGTGGTCTGACGGGGCTTCTTGTTTTTTCCCCTCTCCTGTTTATGGATAAATTAGGATGGGGAAAGTACGCAAGCAGCTCTATCACTTTATCAGTTTGGGTGAGTATTAAATCCCAGCAACCTTCAGCTCTGTGAAAAAAGAAATAAACTAGCAGGAGTCCTGACAGAAGGAATTGAATCTTTGTGTGCCTTGTGTTGTGACTCAGTGAAAGGGACCCAGAGCAACGGCTTTATAGTGATTACAGTACTGCTTTATACACCACACGATGCATAGTGCTTCACAGACACAGAACGCCGTCCCTGCCCAGAGAGCTCACAGCCTATAGGAGCAGCCGCACGAACAGAGCGCAGCGAGGCGGCAATGGACACAAAGTGAAGTACAGCCAGCGTCTGCTTCCATTCTGTCAAGGCGGGATTTCACACAGGACAACAGCAAACGCAGACAAAGGGGTGCAGCGACAGCACCTGAGCGGCAGCGCTTCTCCCTCAACCCCGAACCACGGCGGAGCGGACGGCACCGCCCGCACCGGCAGCCGCTCCTGGGACGGGGCCGCGGGCCGGGACCGAGCGGGTGCGGAGAGGAGCGGCGGCGGCGATCCCGAGCCGGGAGCGGCTCTGCAGGCGGCCGGGAGCGGCGCGGGGCGCGGCCGAGGGGGGCGGCGCCGGGCGGTACTTACGGGGCCGCGCTGCTGCCGGGCGGGACGCGGGGCCGTCGCTCGGTGCTCGCCGCTAGCGCGCCGGGGCCGCATCCTCATAGCGGGGCGTCCCGCGCCGGGCCCGCGGGGGCCGCTGCGGAGACAGGAGCTGTTACGGAGGAGGACCGCGGGGAGAGCGGAGCGGGGCCGAGCGCGGCGGCGGCGGGCGCGTTCTAAGATGGCGGCCGCGGGCCTACGCCGCCTCGCTCCGACCTGCCGCCGTGCCGCCCGCCCGCCGGCCTCCGTCCCCGGCGCGGGGGCCGCCGGCCACGCAGCGGCGCCGCTTACCTGTGCGTGAGGCCGGGGGCTGTGGGCACCGCGCACCGCCGCGCTTCCCGCCGCCGCCCCACCTCCGCCTCGCCCGCCCCGCCGCCGCCATCTTGCGCCGGGACCGCGGGCCGGCAGCGCGCAGGCGCGGGCCGCCCCGCCCCAGGCACTGCGCAGGCGCCGCCGCCGGGGCGCCCTCTCGCGCGTGCGCGTTGTCCTCCGCGCCCAGGCGCGCAGGAACCGCGACTGCGCGGAGCGCGGCCCGCGCTTCTGGGGACGGAGCGGCGCATGCGCGCGTCGCGATGGCTCCGTATGCCCCGGCGCCATCTTGAGTGTGGCGCGTCGGCACCGCCCCAATGTGGGCAGGGCCGGGCCCGGCCTCGCGGCCACGTCCACCCTCCGCGGGCGGTGCCCGGCGGGCAGGGCGAGGCCGCCGGCGGAGCGCCTTTGAAGCGCGGCCTCCCGCCTGGCAGCCGCGCGGGCCGCTCGCTCTCACCGTAGGGCTGCCCTCTGCACCCGGGGCACTGGGGTCAGTGTAATTAGTTAATGCTGGCAAAGCAGTTTGTGAGGGATAAGTGCTGTGTAAGCACCGAGTCTCCTAAGTCTGCCTGCTTGCAGAGCACGGGCCCCCACAGCACAGCTCTGTGTGCAGATAATCGCCCCGACCACAAAGTGCTGGCTCAGACCTACTGCGCTCTGCAGGAGGGGGAACGAGGGGGCTCAGCCGGATTTGTCCAAGGCTCCGCGGATGGGAAACGTAAAGCCTTGTCCTTTGGAATGCAAAGGGGCTTGTGGAAAAGCACAGTGCTGGCAGTGCCACGCACCCTGGCCTCATGGTGACGGGCATTTGCTGGATCAGAAAGGGAACGTGGGCATTGCTGGATCACTTTGGCAGTGCCTCTCGCAGTGCTGAGCCCTGGAGACCCCAGTGTGTGCCACAGTGTTGGAGTGGCTTTGAGGCTCCAGCAGCCACAGCAGTTTCCCTATCTGGTGCTCACCTCGTGGATGGGCACAAAGCAGCTCCCTTCGTACCTCTGGCCCAAGGGACTCTGGTTCAGCCATGGCACAGAGCCCACTGGGCAGTGCTGGAGCTGGCAGAGCACGGTGGGGAGTTGAGCACCAGCAGGGCTGAGGGTCAGCACTTCCCTGAAATGGTGAGGCCACCCTGCACTGTGTGGTCGGCATGCCTGAGCCCTTCATCCTCCATCTGCTGTGTCTCCTCCCAGCTGTGGGCTCACAAGGGGTGGCGGCTGGTGGGATATATAAATGCAGGGGAGCTTGAGCCAGCTCAGAAGAAACTCCTGGAGCTGCTGGTGTTCTCCCTCCCTTCCTTCACGTGATTCAGTTTCCCCAGACCAGGGAAGCCGAGGACAAGTCACACTGTAAGTATACGAACTGAGCCAGCATTGTGTAGGCAAGCTGCCCCAGTCTGTGCGTGGCCCTCGGGGAAGGATGGAGGCTCCAGATCCCGAGCAGGAGGGGTTCTGTCCTCTCCCTTGCAGAGAACGGGGCAGAAACACAGTGGGGGGAAGCCCTTTGCTGTCGCTGCCATCCCGCAGACAGCTCTGCCTTTGCTGCTGGATGAGAAGTCTCTGGTTCTGTCCCAGCCCAGCTTCAGAGCATGGGATGCAGACAGGCAGATGCTTGTCCTTGGGGACACCTTGGGGACTGCTCCCAGGGCTGCAGAGCCCGTGGGAGAGGACTCCCTTCTCTGTGTGGTGCTGGGGTTCCCCGCAGCGCTCATCTCTCCCTGCAGTCGGGGGAGCTGGGTGTGCTGAGGAAGGGCAGGATGCTGCTGGTACTGAAGGCAGTGGCTATCCATCTGGGGGGGGAGTGATCTTGCGAGCCCACGGGGTCTGGGCTGGGGGCTTGCACACAGCACCCCGGGGTGCTGGCCCACTCAAGCGATGGGGATCTGGATACTGTTGTGGGATTTCACGTTGCGAGGTGCAGCAGAGCTATGGGGTGTTCCTTTGGGTCTGCCCCTGCGCAGGCTGCCCCTGTGCTGAGGGCGGGTTGTGCAGCAGCCACATCCCTGCCAGGGTGTCTGGGCATCCCCCGTCCGCCCCACTAGCCCGGTGCTGACCCCGTGCTCTGCCCCCAGGTACGAGATGGCTGCCGGCAGCCGCCTCCTGCTGCTGCTGCTGCTGCTGCTGCCGCCCTGGCTGGCCACAGCCTCGCACAGCCCACCCGGCTGCAAGATCCGGATTACCTCCAAGGGGCTGGACCTCGGTAAGGGGCTGGCCGGGACCCCGCTCCCAGGCAGGGCGGGGAGCCAGCTTGCACGGAGGCACCGGCAGGGCGGGCGATTTTGGCCGAGTGCGGCGCAGCCTGGCTGTGGGCAACCCAGGCTCGTTTTGCATTGCAGTGAAGCATGAGGGTCTGCGCTTCGTGGAGCAGGAGCTGGAGAACATCACGGTGTCGGACCTGCACGGGAAGGAGGGGCAGTTCCACTACAACATCAGCCAGTGAGTGCTGCCTGCTCCCTGCGTGCAAGCAGCCCCTGGGTCGGCCTTACCATCCCCTCCCTGGCAGGGTCAAGGTGATGGACCTGCAGCTGCCATTTTCCAACCTGCACTTCCAGCCGCAGCAGAACCTCGCCTTCAACATCAACAACGCTTCCATCAGCCTACGTTTCCGGCGGCAGCTGCTCTACTGGTTCTTGTGAGTTACCCTCCCCTGCCCACCGGGCACCAGCCCACCCCACAGCTGGGCCACAGGTGCCATGCTGCCCAATCCTGGGTCTGATGGGACCTGTGTCCTCCTGTCTGCTCCCCTGGCTTCCAGTTATGACATCGGATCCATCAATGCTTCTGCTGATGGAGTCCACATCCATACTGTGCTGCAGCTGGCCAAGGATGAGGTTGGGCGCCTCAAGATTTCCAACATGTCCTGCAATGCCTCCATTGCCAGAATGCATGCAGGATTCTCTGGCACTCTCAGGTACGCCTGATGTTACGGTGCCAGCCATGCCCCTGTGCCAGGCAAGATCTGTCCACGCCACCATGCTGCGTTCAGGCCGTGCCCTGTGTTTTTGTGAGAATGGGGTTGGAGGAACAGGGCTGGAATGGTACTGCAGAGCTGTTCTGTCCTGCAGGAAGGTCTATGAGTTCCTGAGCACCTTCATTGTCACAGGGATGCGCTTCCTTCTCAGCCAGCAGGTAGGGCTGTGAGCAGAGATGGGCACAGAGCTCCCTTTGCTGCAGTCAGGAGGGGCTGACCCAGGGATGCTGGAGGCTGCTTGGGTCCTCCTCCAGGCCAGGAGTCCTGGCCCTGCTACTGAGTGATTCCCCACAGATCTGCCCATCCCTGGAGCATGCCAGCCTGGTACTGCTGAACTCCTTGCTGGACACAGTGCCAGGTGAGCAGGATAGGACCAGACCCTGCTCACTGCAGCCTGTGCAGAGCTGAGCACAGGATTGCAGGCGACCCTGTAGGCTTTGTCCTCACAGCTCCTCTTCCTTGGCAGTGAGGAACTACGTGGATGAGCACATTGGGATTGACTACTCCCTGCTCCGTGATCCAGCAGTCTCCCCAGATACCCTCGACCTGGACTTCAAGGTCTGGCACCAGATCCTCCCCTGGTCCTATGGGCACATCTCTGCACCAACACAAACAGTGGGCACAGCAAGCAGTGCTGCAGCTGCAGAAACAGCCACTGCTTTCATCCCAGGGCATGTTCTTCTACCGTGCGAGGGAGGACCAGGAGCTGGAGAACCACGCGGTGGAGCCGGTGATCAAGGACACCGAGCGCATGGTCTACGTTGCCTTCTCTGAGTACTTCTTTGACTCAGCCATGCATGCGTACTTCCAGGCGGGTGTGCTGGCCATAGAGCTCAAGGGGGAGAAGGTGAGCAGCACGGTTTGACCCTGTGCACAGGTCTTGTGCAGAGAAGGGGTACTGCCAGGGGGAGGAGCTCACGAGGCACTGCCTGGGCAGCAGTGCCAGCTCTCATACCCCTGAGGCTTGCTCTTCCTGCAGGTGCCCAAGGACCTGGAGGTTCTGCTGAGAGCCACCTTCTTTGGGACCATCTTCATGCTGGTGAGAGGAGCTCCCCATTGGGGCAGGAGAGGCACAGGGCCCCCACTCTGGGGTGGAGCAGTGCTGCCCAGCCTGGCTCCCCTGTCCTCTCCCCAGAACCCCGCTGTGGTGGATGCTCCCCTGCGGTTGGTGCTTCAGGTGTCAGCTCCCCCCCGCTGTGTGATCAAACCATCAGGGACCTCTGTCTCTGTCTCTGCCTTCCTCAACATCTCGCTGGTACCTGCGGACCGCCCTGCTGTCCAGCTCTCCAGCATGGCCATGGTGAGTGCTGCTGCTGCCAGGTTGCCTGTGCCTGCCCAAGCACATGGGGCAGGAGCACCCCGGGAAGCCTCTGCTGTCCCAGAGCCTGTCCTGCTGCCTGCCTATGACAGCTACAGCAGGGCTCCCATGGGACTCACTCTCCTCATAGGAATCAAAGCTGAGTGCCAAGGTGTACCTGCAGGGGAAGGCACTGCGTGTGCAGCTGGACCTGAGACGGTACGGCCCACGCTGGGGTCCCACCGGGGCTGCAGGGACAGCCCCCTCTGCCCCAGCTCACAGCTGCTTTCCCTCCCTGCAGGTTTCGCATCTATTCCAAGCAGTCAGCGCTGGAGTCATTGGCGGTGAGCAGACCTTGTGCCGGCCTGGAATGTGGGAGGAGCTAACTGTCCCGGGCAGCACCCAGCCACAGCAGGGAGCAGCTCCGGGAGGGCTGTGCAGGACCCTTGAGAAACACAAGCAGGCCCTACCCTGCCCAGGAGCTCTGCACTCATCCCCCTCCCCTCCCCACAGCTGTTCTCACTGCAGGCCCCGCTGAAAACTCTGCTGCAGCTGACAATCATGCCCATCATTAACGGTGAGCATCACCACTGCCTATGCACGGCAAGGCTTGGGGCGGTGTCATGGGGCTTACTGCATCTCCTCCTCCCTGTAGAGAGAACAAAGAAGGGTGTGCAGATTCCTCTGCCAGAAGGCATGGACTTCACCAGGGAGGTGGTCACCAACCACGCGGTGCGTGAGCAGGACAAGGGCAACTCCAGTCCCTCCAGCAGACATGGGCACTACATCCCAGTGGCTGCAGGCACAGCTAGACCTGTGCCAATACTTCTTTCCTTTACAGGGATTTCTCACAGTGGGAGCTGACCTCCACTTCTCCAAAGGGCTGCGGGAAGTGATCGAGAAGTACCGCTCCGCCCCTGCAGTCACTGCTGAGCCCACCATGCAGCCCACAGCACCCAACGCAGACCCCCAGCAGCTGTAGCTCTGCTCACTTGCTCCTTCACCCTGGACAAAGGTCAGATCCTGGGCTGGACCCGTAGACTGTAGGTAGGAAGCAACATCCCCAGTACCACTCACACAACCCGAAGGGCATATGCACCCAGGTGGGCAGCAGCAAGGTGGAGACAGCTGCTCGGAGAACCCCTGCTGCACCCCTTCCCATACACTAATAAACCACCGAATGCCAGCTTGCACTGCCTCATCGCTTGGAGGATGAGCCCACCCCAGACCACATAGCTGCCAGCCCTGGGGGAGAGCTGGGGAGAAAAGCTCTCCCCTGCTTTTGGGATGGTTTGTTTTCAGGAAGCCCTCTGAAGAAAGGGAACACAAGCTTCTGGCTCCTGAGCACACCATGCACAGCACATCAGAACTCACTGCTGCTGGCTCCTCTGTTAGGAACCACTCTTGAGACAGCAAAAGACAGCAAAAGGAGGGGGTAGCAGAGAGTTGCAAAGATTTCACTAATGAGGAGCAGGACCACCTTATTCAGAGTTTATTGCGAGTGACCTAGGCAGTGAGATTGTCTTCTGTAATTTACACAATTGTAAATTGCCTTTCATTGAGGTCGGGTTGGGAGTGGTTTCAAGGGGAGCAGAAATCCCCTGCAGGACAGCCCATAGCCACCACATCAACTGTGCTTAGCAGAGAGCAGCTGGCTCAGAGCCTGCCCAGGCCATGTGCGTGCAGAGGCCGCAGGGCAGAGGGGAAGTGGTGAGGA
Source organism: Cyrtonyx montezumae (assembly GCF_038088225.1). Taxonomy (NCBI): domain Eukaryota; kingdom Metazoa; phylum Chordata; class Aves; order Galliformes; family Odontophoridae; genus Cyrtonyx; species Cyrtonyx montezumae. Next base: position 10,871,462 of record NW_027072100.1, on the reverse strand, counting down.
CTGCTCCCACCCCAGGAGGGAAGTAGTTGCTTCCAGAGACAGAGAGGAGGTGAGACAGGAAGCCACAGCAAAGAGACAACTGCAGTGCCCGGCAGGGATGGAGTCAGTCCTAGGGGCTCCTCCTGCAGAAAGCTCACCTCCGGGCTGAGCAGAGCCCTCTGGGGCCGGGGGGATCCCCGCCAGCTGCAGCAGTGATGTTGTTCATGACTCAGGGGAGCCCTGGTGCAGCTGAGCGGCAGTGAGGATGAGCTGTGTGGGAGGTGACTGGTGTATATGCAGGCAGCCCAAGGCCCTGGGCACAGCCTCCCCAGCTCTTAGTATGGCTCATTCTTAATGAAACGGCTGAACATGGTGAAGGCAGCGAGGGGCTGGTCCGTGGGCACCATGTGGCCGGCTCCCTGCAGGAAGCAGGTGCCAGCAGTCAGCATCCCACCGTGGGGCCACCACCCTGACCCACAGCAGTGTCTGACCACACTGGGACCAGCTGCACTGCACCAGCTCAGCCCTACCTTGACGGTGAGGAAGGCAATGTTGGTGAACTCTTTCACGAAGCCCCCGATCTGGTTCTCACCTCCTTCAGTGTAGAGCCAGGGCCGGCGAGCTACCTGCACCTGGGAACAGAGACAGCACCCTCAGAGCCCAGCCCCAGGGCCCCCCTGCGCCTGGCTGACCCAGGGACCAGATCTCACTCTGCCCATTTACCTTCTGGCACAGGGAGTCCACGAACCACTCGTCCCCAAGGAAATTGCAGGCCATGTCAACATCCCCATTGTACACCAGGATTCTGTATTTCTGCAGAGCAGGAAGAGCATGAGCACTGCCCAGGGCCCTGTGTGGGAGAGCTGATCCCACAGGCTGCACGCTCCCCCCACACGTACACACCGTGGCTCCGAGGAGCTTCAAGTACTGCTCGTTCATCTGCGTGTACAGGCGCTTGTAGCTGCGGTTCACCTCGAAGCTGTGGAAGCAGCAGTGGGCTCAGCAGCTGCCTCGTGCTGCACGCTCAGCCCCACTTGTGGCTTTCTCACCTGCACACCTGCCACTCCGGGGCATCGGGGGAGATGTGCAGAGCCTTCCTCACTTCTGGGGAATTGAGATACGTGGTCGGTGCCGTGGAGTTGGTGCACGGTGGGTCCATCCGCACCTTACTGCGGGCTACGGGCATCCGGAACAGGTTCTGGGGGAGTCAGGAGAGCCCTGCAGCAGCAGCACCTCAGCACTGCCCACGGGGACAGCTGCCCCGTCCCCTGCTGTGCAGGTGGAGGGTGCTGGCAGCGTGCTGTGACAGGTGCCCACACTCACCTGGCGCCAGGAGAACCTCATGGGCATCCGGATGAAGGAGTTTCCCAGGTCATGCACGATGAGATAGTCACCCTCATACCTGCAGGCAGACCGAGCACAGCGACAGGCTGAGAGCTCTGGAGAAGTGGCCAGAAGCAGTGTCCCTGCCAGCCCGCTGCTGCGGGTGGGGACCTGCACGCTGCCTGCTCCTGGGGACAGTGCTGCTGCTGCTGCTCTCACCTCATGCTTCCAGGAACACCGCCAGCACACGGGGCGTAGAGATTGTAGATGTTGAGCCCAGACTCCTCTACAATCTCAATCATCTCTGCCATCTGCAATGAGACACAGGCAGGGCTCAGGACTCAGCAAGGTTCAAGGGACCATGGCACACACCCAGCACAGTGCTGCTGCTCGCAGGGGACAGAGCAGGGCTCGGGGATTTCAGCTCCCTCACCTTAAGCGTGCAGTTCAAGTTGGAGTTGTCATGGAAATTGCATTTCCCTTGGGAGCAGCAGAAGGCCTGCAAGTCCTTCCACAGCCTGCGGGCAGAGACCAGGGGTTGGAGCAATCTGCCACAGCCCACCCTGCCCTGTGCCACAGGGACCAGCAGCACAACCCTCCCCCCCAGCAGTGCTCCCCCGCTCTCACTGGGTGCCCAGCAGGCCGTGGTAATAAGCAAAGTACACCAAGGAGTTGTCGTTGATCTCATAGGAGGAGAGGCCGTTTCCCACAGCAATTCCCTGCGGGGCAAGAAGAAAACAACTCTGTGCTGTGGCAGCTCCTCACAGGGAAGCTGCAGAGCATCGGCGTCAGGCAGGAAGCAGATGTGGCCCTGTTTACTTCGTGGGGGGAACAGGAAAGGCTTTGGGCGCCTGGGAGCACTCCTCAGCCTCATGCAGCAGAACACGTTCACCACCGGCACCCAGGGAGATGAAAGGCTGTGGGGCTGGGGCCGCCCCACGCAGCATCGCTGGGCCCCAGTGAGGCCGTGCCCTCACCTTCAGGTTGAGGCTGGGATCCTGCATCACCCATTCTGCCAGCGTGGGGATGTAAATGCCCCCATAGCTCTCCCCTGTGAGGAAGAGGTCATTCTTGGAGTACTCGGGGAAGAGCCGCAGGAACTCCTTCAGTGCCAGGTAGTTGTTGTGTGCGACCTGCAGGGACAGCGGGTGGCATCAGGGGGGTGGCATGGGGGGGGGGGAGTAGGCTCCAGGCCAGACCTGCAACTGCCTCGCCACTCACCTCAGTGTCATTGGTGGCATACTTCTTGTCCTCAGAGTACGAGAAGCCAACTCCTGCAGGGGACTCCAGGTAGAGCATGTTGGCAATCTGTGGGAACAGCAGAGGGGCAGGGGAGCATGGAAGTCCAGGGTTCTCCTTCCAGGGAGCTCCCGGAGCACAGCATCAGCGGCCTTCACCTATGATACCGTTTGTGCATGCGTGGCCCACCCCGGTGTTGCAACGAGAGCCACATTCCCTGCTCTGCAGCTAGCTGGGGGGGCAGGGGGAGGCAGCACAGAGCAGCTCAGAGCCATAGTTCCCCGTGGCGGGTGTGGCAGGAGCCACTCCCTGCCCGCAGCAGTACCCATACCTTGTTCCAGGAGTAGTCATTGTACTTCAGCGTGACCCCATCGGGCTGCACCTGAGGAGGGAGCAGAGGCTGACGGGCGGCACACCACAGGGCCCGGGGCACTGCCCACACCACGGAGGCCCGCAGCACCCGGGCAGCTGCAATCACTGACCAGGAAAGGGCCGTGCTCCTTCAGGAAGCCTTCCATGGAGCTGCAGCCAGGGCCCCCGTTCAGCCATAGTACCAGGGGGCTGTTCTGCGGGTTGCTCTGGGCCTCCACAAACCTGCGGGGTGCACAACATGAACGCCCAGTGCCCGGCCAGCACCAGCACTGACTCCACGAACCAGCACCATACACCGGCACCACGTCCCAGCCCGGCCCCACGTACCAGTAGTGCAGGCGCTGGGTCGGCCCGATGCACAGATGCCCCGAGAATTGGCGGAAGGACGGCTGCTTGGGCAGCCCGGGCAGGAACATCACCTCGTGGCCCGGGGGCGCGGCAAGGGCCGGCCCCAGCCCCAACAGCAGCACGCACAGCAGCAGCAGCATCTGCGGGAGGCACAGAGACGGGCGCTGCCGCGGGACCGGACACACACAACGAACCGCACCGAGCTCCGCCGCCCTGCACCGGTGCGGTGCGGTTTCTGCCGCTGGTCCCGGCCCTACCGAGACCGCCCCAAAAGGATCAGTCCCTTCTGACACCCGCGGTGCCGCGCGATAGCCGTACCGCTCACCCCGCACCCCGATCCCGCAGCCGCAGCGCCCCGCAGCACATGACCCGCACCCATATGACCTCCGAGAGGTCACGTGAGGCTGGGCGTGGCTTCATGGAGGGGGCGTGGATAGCTTCAGCCAATCGGCGTGCCGTCTCGGTAGCTGGTCACGCCCCTCCCCGCCGCGCGCGCACGTGGAAACGAATCGGCCGCCCGCGCCACGCACCGCTTTCACGCGCGGACCCTTTGCGTGGGCCCACACCGCTCCGGGGCTGTCGCAGTGCCCCGCACCCCCCGCGCATCTCTGACACCGCGGGACAATGCGAGCGGGCACAGTGCCCCGGGGCGGGAGCCCACGACGTAGGGCAGGGAGCGGGAAAGAAGCGGGGAACCCGCGGCCCCGTCCCCGCGCGGCCCCGTCCCGCACAGCCCAGTGGGCAGCACGGGACCTCCGCGCCGCCGCCGCCCTCCCGCGGGGCCCTGAGCCCTGGGACCGGCCCCCGCCGCCGGCTGCCAGCAGCTGCCCGGCGCTGAGGTTATAAATAGCGGCGCGGCCATGGCGGCCCCGGGCCACACTCCCACCCGCTTCCACCGCGTGCACGGCACCAATGTGCTCCTGGACGCCTCACGCACACGGGCCACGCGGGTCGAGAGCTTTGCCAACGCGCTGTGCTTCAGCCACGAGCCGCTGGCACCCGGGCAGATCTTCCTGGTGGAGATCGAGGAGAAGGAGCTGGGCTGGTGCGGGCACCTGCGCGTGGGGCTGACGGCGCACGACCCGCAGAGCCTGGGCACCGTGCCCGAGTACTCGCTGCCTGACCTGGTCGGCCTGGGGGACACCTGGGTGTTCGCCATCACCCGCAGTCACAACCGCGTGTCGGTCGATGGGCAGGAGGCCCCGGCCCCGACCCCGGCCCCGCTCTGGGAGCCCGAGCTGCGCATCGAGGGCGTGAGGATTCCCCGCGACAAACTGGTGGGGCGCAGCCGCCCCGGGCGCTACAGCCACCTCCTGGATGAGCTGTACCGCAGCAACGTGCTGCCGCCCACCGCCCTGCGCAGCCGCATCGGCGTGCTGTACGCCCCGCGCCCCGACGGCACCGCCGACATGCACATCGTCATCAACGGTGAGGACATGGGGCCGAGCGCCCGGGGCCTGCCCGCTGCGCGGCCGCTCTACGCCGTGATTGATGTCTTCGCCTCCACCAAGAGCGTCCGTGTGATCCAGGTGGAATACGGCTGTGGGTATCTGCGTGGTGACCCCGCGGTCTGGTGGGCAGCGTCTGAGCGGGATGGGATGAGGGGTGCAGTGATATGGGGAGGGGGGCAAGACGGAGCATCCCAAGTCTCTGTAGAGTGCAGTGAGGCCCCACTTGCAGCAGTGGCACGGATGCGGTGTGGATCCTGAACCCCTCACTGTGGAGCTGGCAGCAGCTCCAGCACTGCCTCGGTTCAGCCCAGCCCAGGGTCCCCCTCCAGCCCCATGCTGGCTGCTCGCTGCCCAGCCTCACCCCACGGGCACGAGGCAGCCCGGAGCCGGGGCTGTGGAGGCAGAACCAGGGCTGACCCCTGCAGTGTTACGGCTGTTGGGCAACATCTAAGTGTCCCCCGGCAGGGTGGGGCTGGGATGGGCAGCCCCGTGCAGCTACGAGCTCCTGCGAGCAGTCAGCTAATAGGGGCTAATTACAGTCGTATTGGAAAAATAAGCACGTGCTCGGGATGATAAAGGATGTGAACCAGAAGAAGAAATAGTGCCTGGGTGCTGATGGCCGGGCCACCATCACGCTGCGTGCCACCTGTGCTTTACATAATTGGGGGATAATGAGGTCTTGGCGTAGCAGGCACAAGGGCAGAGACAAAGCAAACAAGATACCAGGACCCAGGGCAGAGTGACTCCTGCACAGGGAACCCCAGCCCCGAGTTCAGCCTCCCAAGGCTGATGTCTGTGTTCTCTGTGCCAGCCGCTTCCCGCTGGAAGCAGTGGGGGTGGAAGCAGCAAGGGCAGCACACAGAGGGGGACGGCGCGAGGTGAGGGCCCCGCAGCGAGCCAGCTGGTGCCAGCTGCCTGCAGATTTCAGCAGCTGCTCTTTCTACAGCATTTCCCGTTGGCTTTACAAATCAGTTTTTGCTGCAGTTCTGCTTTAGCTGGGGCGCGGGCGGTGAAGTGAAACCCTGCAGCCAAAAGGCAGGCGACACGACGTTGTGTGTGGGGAGGGGGGTGGGGGGAGGTTGGGGCACAGTGCTGCTCACCGAGTGCTCAGGGCTGCGAGGTCTGGCCCGTGATAAGCACTGCAGACATCCAGGGGCAGCCCAAGGCCGGGGCTGCGGTGGGCACAGTGCTGCTTTGTCTGGCGCTGCCCCGAGGCCTCGTGCTGGCGGCTGTGCGAGAGTGGAGCAGCTGAGCCACCACCCAGGGCCCCGCTCCACAGCATGACACCACTGTCAGCCCCCCCGCCCCGGCTGCTGGGGGGCTTCCCACAGCTCATAGAGGAGGAATCCACCCACAGCGTGTCACGGGGGGGGGGCAATGGAAGACGTGTTCCAGGAGCGCCGTGTGAGTCCCCCCTGCAGCGGGAGGCTGACTGCAGTGTGGTGCACACAGGTCACCGAAGGGCTGAGGATGAAAGGAAAATACTGCGTGCAGCCCCGAGAGAAAACAAATGCAAAACACCAAAGTAACACACCGTGTAGGCTCAGGACTGCTCCACTCAGCCCTGCAGCTCCAAGAGCTCCAGCCTGGGCAGAGCACGAGGACCCTGCAGGGTGAAGCTCTCCCCCAGCAGAGCCCTGCAGGAGGACAAACACTGCCCCAAAGCGAGGGGTGTGCAGGGAGTGTACACCCCCCTCCTGATGTCGCTGTCCCAGCCACTCCAGCTCCTTCTGTTTGCTCTCTTGCAGTCCCCTCCTTGCAGACACTCTGCCGGCTGGTCATCCAGAAGCACATTGTGCACCGCCTGGCCATCGATGGCTTGGATCTACCCCCCCTGCTGAAGCACTACTGCCAACACGAGTGAAGGAACTGAGGGAGCTGTGTGGCCTGGCACGGCCCCCAGCCCTCCAGAGCATGCCAGAGGGACTTTCCTCTGTGTAAATTGGTTTGGTTGGGCTTGTGTCCACCCTGGAAGGTATCACAGGAGAGAGTGAGTAATAAAGCACTTCAAGCTATGGTCTGAGTTCACTGCGTGGTGCTGGCGTACAAAGCCCAGGAACAAAGCTATCATTTCCTGGGTCCGTCGTGGGGGGAACTGAGCACTGCCTGCAGGTCCTCCCGGCCTGCCTGCCCCCAGCAACAGCCCTGGGGCTGCGGGACAGAGGCCTATGAGTATGGGGTGCTGTGTGCTGGGGCACTGCTTCCCAGTGCTGCAGCAAGCTCTGAGCACTGCCAGAGGCAAGTGCAGGATGAGCTTAGGCTACATTCTGCCTGGAAGCAGCCTGCAGTAGGGACAGGGCTGCCTGGAAAGGCTCTGCTGCCAGCAACAGGCCCTCAAGAAAGGGCTGCAGGGCTCCTTGCTCACGTGGAAGGTAAATTGCAGCCAGGCCCTGTCCCAGCCGCACAGTTTCGCTCTTGGGAAACATGTTTACTGGGAATGGGATGACTTATTTCCTGTGCTCTCTGTGAAGAGGCGGAAGGGTCGGACTGCTGTCCGTACACCACGTGCAGGGAGCAGCTCCAGCAGTGGCTGCTCCTCGTGCACATGGCCATGAAGCCAGCTCAGGGAGGTCTGGCAGCCCCAGTGCAGCCCCTGCACCCAACCTCAGCTCACCGTGTGCCTGTGCTGTGCTTCCCTGGGGAGACCACTCCAGGAGCAGCTGGAACACATGGCTCTAAGCTCACAGAAAGATGTCTTAGGAAACTCTCTACTAAAATTAGACAGAGGAATCCAATATTATCAGATAACACGACAAAACATTCAAATGAGAGAAAATCCCCAACCACAGCAATTCCACTACAACAGGCCAACTCTAAAACCAAAGTGTTACTGACGCACCAACCATGGGAAACACATCACTAATGGATTACAGCAACCAAGAGAGCTCTGTGCTGCTTTCTGCCCCTCACCAGATGTCCCCAGCACGTCCCCCAGCCGCAGCCTGCTGTGCCCCAACACAGCCACCCGGGCTGGAGGGGGCTGGTAGCTCACCAGCTGCACGACAGCTTCTGCAGGCTGGAGTGAATGTGTGTGTTTGTTCTTCTTAGTATTTTTTCCTCCCCCACCCCACACACTCAAAGCATTCGCTCTGTGCTTTGCAGAAGTGCTGTTTGTACTGCTGTGACCCCCAGCAGGCAGGAGGGAGGGCGGTTCATTTTCTGAATAATTAAGAGCAGCTGCCATGACGAGATAAACAAACGCCCCAGCATGGGCAGCACTGCCAGCAGCAGAGATCGCCACCGTCAGGTTCTGCTGCTCCTTAACACAGGCTCACTCACCTAATTAGCAGGCAATGAAATTAGACTTGAAAACCAGGGAAAGGCGTTAAAAAACCCCTGCCCAAGTGAGCAGCCTCACTGCCCCCCAGCAGGGAAGGACGGCCTCAGACACACACAGCTCCAAAGTGACAAAGGCCCATTTATTGGCTTTGTTGCACAATACCCTCACAGCCGGATGCTGGAAGGACCTGAAGGTGCTGGCCAAAGATCAAATAATTTTATCAGATTATTATACCATTGCTTCCTTCCCCACACCACCCTCAGCTCATTCCACACACTTCCTGCTCGTTAGGTCAGCAGCTCGTTACCCATTACAGTCCAGTTGGGAATTTCTAAACCAGCACCACAGCTCCCCCATGCAGGATTGGATGCTCACTCATGAAGCGACCCAGCCAGCCCCGTCCACCCTAACTCCTGGCAGGAACAGTCAGAATAAAGGGAGCAATGAAAGCAGGAGGAACGTGGCCGAGCTGTGAGCAGCACCAGCCTCAAGCCTGGCTCCCTGTCCCATACTAGAGCTTCACTCTCACGTAGGGCCCGATCCAGCTGTCAGCCAGTGCCCGCAGCATGCAGCACCGGAGCTCAAACTGCTCTGCACTGCAGCAGCTGAGGAGCCGGCTGATCTCTGCTGTGAGTGAGGACACAGCCAGAAGTTTGTCCCGAGAATCATCCCAAGGGCTCTCCAGGTCCTCCAGGAGATCATCATCTTGCCTGCCCTGGGTGACATCACATCCCTTCTGCCACTGCCTCCCCAGCATCTCAGGCTGCAGGGTCTTTCTCTCTAAGTTCAGCACAGCCTGGATGTGCCGGCAGGGCAACTGGAACGTCTGGTAGAAGTGGCACGTGCAGCGGACCAGCCCTTCCTGAGTCACTTTATGAGCATCTTCAAGAATCTGCACATCAACAGCATCCGCACTGGTGCCTATCAGCTGAACAGACTTCTGAACCACAGCAAGTTCGCTCAGGCACAGCCTGGCAGCAGACTCCGTGCAAATATCGCACAAGGATTGCATGATAACCTCTTCAGCCTTTCGGTTCACCTCCTCATCGCTGTCCCCCTCTGGATATTCTGTGGCCTCCACTTTAATTGCAGGAGATGAAGGAATGAACAAGGAGCAAGTGCTCACAGACCCGCTCTGGAGGAGAGGCTGGGGAGGTGCAGGCTGGCTGCGCAGGGCCACTGGGAGTTGAGGAGCTGCCATTGCCATGGGAGAGTCCTGGACAGAGCACTGGGATGGCTGATCTTGACATGTTGCCAGGGGCTGGAGAGGGGAACTCGAGGTGGGTGGGCTACGGGAAGCTGCACAGTCATCAGGACAGGCAGGGGAGCACACAATGTCATCGAGAGGGCTGTCCGAAACACACTTCTGGTAGTACTTTGCTAAGGAGGCAATGGAAGCCTCCAGGAAGAGCTCAGCACTGAAAACCTGGCTTAAGCCCTGGGTGATGGTCTCCAGGTGCTTAAAATAGTCACTGCTCCTCTTGCAGCTCCTCTCCCCGTGCGTAGCCCAGATCTTATCAGTGAGCAGCCAGTGAGCGTGGAAGCTGGGCAGCAGGGCTGGCGGTACCGTCTCACTCAGGACACGGTGCATCTCCCTGCGTTTGCTCTCCGTGGCCGTGCACATGGTGCTGTGCAGGGTGCTGAGAAGCAGCTGCTCGGTCCGGTGCTCCAGGCCCAGCCGGTGGATCTGCTCCTGGAGGTGCCTGCGGACATGGAAGGCTGAGAGGCGTACCTCGGCCGCGGGGAAGGCCTGGCCCAGCACCACGGGCTCGGGGAGGTCGGGGCCCACCAGCAGCACGCGGGTGCGCCGCCAGGCGGGGTTGAAGGCCCGGAAGGCGTCGCACATTCGGGCCAGGCCGCGCGCGGACTCGTCGCGGGGCACGGCGAGGTGCACCACCGCGGCCCCGCGCACCGCCAGGCCCGGCCCGTCCGCCAGGAAGATGTAGAGCGCCCGCCCGCTCGGGCCGCAGGCTCGGTGCACCAGCAGGGCCCGGGGGAAGCGGGCGAACAGCGCGCCCATGGCGGCGCTCTGGAAGCTCACGGCGGCCATGCGGCCCTCGGCGTCCTGCTCGTAGGACACCACGCAGCGGCGCCCCGCCATGGCCGCCCGCCGCGCCCCGCCCAATCAGCGCCGAGCGCGCTGTGACGTCACGACGCACGCGCGGCCACGGCGCCCCCGCGCGGAGGAAGCCGCACCGCGCCCCTAACCCGCGGGAGCGCGCCCGCCCGTCACGGCGCGCCCGCCGCCTCCTGCTTCACGTCCCCACCTGACTCGGCCCACGCGTGCACGATGGCCCTGAGCGCGGAGCTGCGCTCCTCCAGCTGCGCCCCATCGCTCTGCAGCAGCAGGTTGGCCAGCTCCTTGCTGAGCGCCTGGATCCGGTCCTGCCGGCCCTCCGCCTGGGTACCCGCGTGCTCCGGCACACCTGCGGGCACCGGGTGCTTCTCGTACTTCCTCTGCCAGCGGTGGCCCACCATGCTGCCCTCCACACTCCTGCGGTCGGCATGCAGCACGGCCAGCACGTGGCGGCAGGGCAGGCGGTAGCGCTGCTGGAAGTAGCAGCTGCAGCTCCAGCGGTCGGCACTCACCCGGTGCGTGTCCTCCAGCAGCCGCACCTCCACGCCGCCCGGCGCCGCGCTGATCAGCTGCGTGGACATCTGCACCACCTCCCACTCGCTGGCACACAGCTGGTAGCCCAGTGCTGTGCAGCTGCCCCGCAGTGCCTCCAGCTTGCAGCCCTGCCCCTCCACCACCATGCTGGGCACCACCTGCCTGGGAGGATGGGGGCGCTCAGTTTGAACCTGAGAGACAAAAAGAGGGTCTGGTTCTGTGGCAGCACACGCCTGCGCTTCAGGTTTCTCTTGAAGGCCTCTCTGACAGTCCTTGGTGCATGAGGGAGTCCAGGAGGAACTTTCCAGAGGTTTGGAATCGAGACAGTCCGCACATTCCAGTAAATGGAGAACACTTGCCTCCAAGGAGGAGTGCTGGCCAAAGAGAGCAGATATCCGGTGTGTGATGAGATCCAGGCTGTCAATGTGTGTATTGCATGAATGAAGGCCCTTCTTGGTGTGCATGTACCACAGCAGCTCACAGGAGAACCAGTTGGCCTGGAGGTAGTCGTACAGCTCTGGGTTAACCACCTCTTTCATCATCTGAGACAGGACATCCAGACTGTCAGCCGAAGTGGAAAATACTGCCTTCTTCAAGGCCAGCTTCATTTCATACTTGGCATAACATGGCATTTTCGCTGCATTCACATTCTCCTCAAGCAGTCGGACAGTGTGGTAGACAGAAAGGAGCACCTGAGCTGAAGGGAAGAGCTCATGAAGGACAGCTTTGTGAAGGAAGGACATGTCAACAAAAATAACCTTCACCTTTTGCCAGTCAGGATTGAACTCCTTGAAAACAGTCAGCATTTTGCTGATGCTCTGTCCCGTGTCAGCTTTCAGAACTGACCAGTGCACGATCTTCCCCACTCGCTCTTTACTCTCCACTAAGAGCACATAGAGAACATGTCCTTTCTGGCTCTGCACCCTGTGCAACAGAAGGCTGGCAGGAAACTTCATAAATAAGCTCTTCATCTTGCTGGTCTGGAAGCTGAGTCTCTCTAGCCCTTGATCACTGCCTACATCAACTGAAGCCAATGCCCCACTGTCTGCATTCAGGCGTTTTTTTACTACTTCAGTGACTCTGGCTGCTCCTGAGGCAAAGTCATTTTCCTTCGTGGCCCCTGAGAGCGCAGGAATCCTGCACAGGGCAGATGCTTCATCCACAGGTTGCTCAGCCTCAGGTGAGTTCTCATCCGCCACGTTGGAGCTTTCAGTCCCACCTGCTTGCTGCCTGCACAGCTTGACTGCAGGGCTGCTATCCACTGTGGTGCTGGCTCCTTTGGTTAAACCTCTGCTCAGGGAAAACTCTGTATCCACATGTACGTGGTCACTACATAGTTCACTGATCACAAGTTGGTCTATATCCTTATTATATTGCAAAATAAAGTAAGCTGGACACAGATTGGGATGCTGCTTCCTTTTCTTAGTGTACTTTTGGGTCCGGGCACAACCAAACTTCACCTGCATGAACCTGCAAACGTTGAGAAAAAGTTAATGGTGGGAGCAACAATGCTGTTAGATTTTTAACATCTAGCTTTGTCTTCTCTACATCCAATTAGTGAACACAAAAAAAACCACACATCCCCCAGATGCGCAAGGCTGCTCTACTCAGAAATCCTGGGATAAGCACAGCGGGAACAAAGAAACTAAGAGTCACAGCCACCATCACCAAGCACCATGCAGCCCCATCCCTGTTCCCAACACTGCCTCTACCCCTGCTCTCCATAAGCACCACAGCCATCAGTGAAAGTTTCTGCTCTCCGCATATTTTGCTCCCTTAATGCACATAAAATGTCTGCAACTCCTCTGTATCTGAAAGAGCAAGGCAAGAAAGGCTTTAAGATGTGAGATCATGTTCTAAGGGAGGAGGGCTGAGCAGGGCCACGATCCCACGAGCAGGGCCTGGCTCCAGCAGGAACAAAGGCCTGCAAAACTCAGCACTACAAAAGGGAATCCTGATAAACCCTTTCTAGCATACCGGCTAAAAGCAGCCAGGGAACACTATCAGGTGCCAATATTTGATGAGTTACTGCTCCAATGGAAAAAGGCTGCAGCTGTAATTCGCAATGCCACAACAGACATCATTTCAAATACCAGAAACACAGGTTTCACTACAAGGGGCAGCGAGAACAACAAGGCAGAGTAGAACAGAGCAGAGCAACAGCCCCAAGGCAGCAGAGAGCGGCACGGGGGATAGCACAGAGAGTGCACGTGAGCACGAAGACAGAGGCACAGCTCATCCTCACAGCAGCAGGGCCGTGACACCACCAGCACCACCACACCGCACGTGGGACCTCCTCAGAGGCAGGTGTGGCCCTGCCACGTGCACACGGGCTCTGGGCCCAGGGGACAGGCGAGGGCCGAGGGGCTCCACAGCACGTGCTGCTGCTGCCGGCGGGCCAAGGCCTGCACGACGCCGGGAGGCGGCCGCCTTACATCACATCCTCGCGAACGGCCGTGCCGTGCTCCCGGTTGTGGAAGCGCACCGAGGTGCAGCTGCGCAGGCTATAGCGGGAGCCGTAGGCCTGCTGGTAGGCGAGCAGGGACTCCTTGAACTCCCGGTACGTGCGGAACCGCGCCCCGAGCTCCATGGCGAAAACGAGGAGGGCGAGGATGCCCACCGCCCTTATCAACCCGGCGGAGCCCCGCCCCGCCCGGCGTCTGACCAATCACAGCCGTTCTTTTCCAACTGGCGGCAGGCCGGCCAACCAGAGCAGCGTTTTCTGCCGCCAGTCCGGTGATGGACGACTCGAAGGCCCAATCATCTTGTGGGACGCACCTCCCGCCTTGTGGGCGGGACTTCTTGCCGCTCGGCGCGGCTGCCGGATGTGAGTGCAGGCAGTGCCGGTTCCGGGTCGGGGCGGTGATGTCGGCGCCGGGCGATGTTGGGGGTCCGGGTCCGGGTCCGGGTCCGGGTCCCGGTCCGGGTCCGGGTCCGAAGCGGCTGGCGGCGGCCGGGGACCTGCGGAGCGTGCTGATCACCAGCGTGCTCAACCTGGAGCGGCTCGAGGTCGACCTTTTCAGGTGCGCGGTGCAGCGCCCGCCCGCCCCTCCCCGCTGTCGCCGCGCTGACCGCCGCCGCGTTCTCCCCGCAGGGGCCAGCACCATTGGGTGCCCGTGACGCGGCGCCTTTTCGGCGGGCAGATCGTGGGCCAGGCCCTGGTGGCAGCCGCCCGCGCCGTCAGCCGTGACCTCCAGGCCCACTCGCTGCACTGCTACTTCGTGCGGGCAGGTGGGACCGCGCCGCGGGGCTCGGGCGGCTCGCGGGTACCGGGGTCTGGCGGGCAGATCTGTCAGGGATGGAGGGGTGGGGAGCCGGGACTGGGGCTGCTGTTCTGTGTCCACCAGAGCAGAGCAGTGCTTCCTCTGCCCGGCCCCAGCTTTCCACCACTACAGATCGGGGCTCTCTGTGGTGTGTGGCTGCCCCACAGCCAAAGGTTCCCATCCACCCAGGGGACCCCAAGGTGCCGGTGTTGTACGAGGTGGAGCGGACCCGTACTGGGAAGAGCTTCTCCGTCCGCTCTGTGAAGGCCATTCAGCATGGGAAGCCTATCTTCATCTGCCAGGCCTCCTTCCAGCTGGCCCAGCAGAGCCCTGTGCAGCACCAGTTCACCATGCCCACCGTGCCACCCCCTGAGGAGCTGCTGACACAGGAGGAGCTCATTGAGAAGTTCCTGCAGTGAGTGGAGAGGAAAGGGCACCCTGGGGGCTTCCTCCTGTGTGCTGGGGCTTAGGGAGGCACAGGGACACAAGCAGATGGGAAAGGATTGCAGTGATAACCCAAGGAGTTCGTGTGTACACCTGCAAGGGAAGTAAAGGCAGTCAGCAGCTGTGCCCTCCTGCTTTTCCTTCTGGCCCTGGGTCCCTGAGCTGACACCGCTGTCTTCTGTGGGCACTGGGCGTTGACTTCACTTCTCCATATTGGTCTCAAGGAATCCTAACTTGGCAGAGAGATACAGAAAGCACCTGAACAAGATCCAAGCTGAAGATGTGCCGATTGATATCAAACCTGTGAACCCGCCAGATATATTCTGCACAGAGCCACAGGAACCGAAGCAGTTCTTCTGGGTGCGAGCTCGAGGCTACATAGGTGGGTACTGCCTGGAGGGGCCTCTGGCTGCTGCACGAGTCCAGGGCTGGGGCTCAAAACCTCTCACACTCGTGAAAGAGGGCTGGGAGGGTTGTGGTTCCTGTGTCTTAAGCCTGGGAGAAGTCTGGGGATTTCAGGACTGAAGTAAGGGCAGGGGGCCAGAGTGTGAGACAATGCTCATTTGCCGTGTTCAATCTTGCAGGCTTCAGCCTGGGGACGTAGCAAGGGCTGAAGGTCTGAAGCAGTGCTGCTGGGCTCACAAGCTGGCACTGGGGACACACAGCTGTTGGAGCTTTATGTTGCCTAGCATGTCCAGATGTGTCCCACAGTCACCTGGCACTGAACAAACAGCGCTGGCTTTTTGCAGGAGAGACTGACATGAAGGTGCACTGCTGCGTGGCCGCCTACATCTCTGACTACGCCTTTCTGGGCACAGCCCTGCTGCCCCATCGTCAGTACAACATCAAATTCATGGTGTCCCTCGACCACTCCATGTGGTTCCACGCACCCTTCCGATCTGACCACTGGATGCTGTATGAGTGTGAGAGCCCCTGGGCTGGTGAGTCCTGGCTGGTTCCCTGGGCACTGTGTGGCAGAGTGATGCTGCCCACACAGAGCTGTGGGGGCCGTGGTCTCACAGCACTCTCTGCATCAGGTGGGTGCCGAGGGCTGGTGCTCGGGCGCCTGTGGCGCAGGGATGGGGTCCTGGCTGTCACCTGCACACAGGAAGGAGTCATCCGGGTGGAGCAGAACTCAAATCAAAGCAAACTCTAGCCAAGGAAGCCAGCAGCTTCTGGCTCACCAAGCTCAGTGAGCTGGGGCTAAGGCCTGCGTCAGAATGGCTGTGGCGGGGGCAGGACTCCACGCAGCAGCAGAAGGAGCAGCAGAAGAGAAGGGGCTGAGTCCCACGGGTGGGAGCGTTGGTGTCAGCACCTCAGTGCTGAGGTGGATCTGCACGGGCTGCAGTGCTACTGCTGCCATTGATCGCCAGCTGCGCAGCATAATGGCGCGCTATGCTGAGCCACTCTTCACTCACTGTGAATAAAGCTATCACATGAGCAGCTGAGCTCTGTGCCCTGGAGTTTGTCCCCTCTGTGTTGCTTTAAGGGAGCTTCTGGTGGCAGAGGACAAGAGGGCAGCACCAGGGCACTTGGAGCTGGCTGTGCCCTGCAGCACACAGGGTCACAGGAGTGGAAAGGGCTACTGCAACGCCCACGTGGCTTCCCCTTCTCACTTCTGCTGCCCTCCTCGTGCACTGACGGGTGAGCTGCTGCTGCTGCTCGTACCTCAGCCTCCTCTTTGGAGCTGGGGTGGAGAGGGGAGCACAGCAGACACAAAGAAAGGGGAGAAAAAGGATGTTCCCACCTAGACTGGGAGGTGCAAAGGCTTCCTGGTGGTGGGTGTCCCTCTGCGGTTCCTCAGGGAGGAGTGAAGCTACACAGACACTGTAGGAGCCCCTGTTCTTTCTCCTATCAAGACTTTATTAAATAAAGTCCTTTTTATTTTCTGTTATTGGAAGTTCCTGGCCAGAAACCTTGTCCCTTT
This sequence comes from Cyrtonyx montezumae, assembly GCF_038088225.1. NCBI lineage: Eukaryota > Metazoa > Chordata > Aves > Galliformes > Odontophoridae > Cyrtonyx > Cyrtonyx montezumae. The sequence continues at coordinate 10,855,225 of NW_027072100.1, read as the reverse complement.
AATGCAGTGCCAGTGTGCCTCAGCTAAAATCCCATCTGTCTCAAGAACCCCATGGAGCAGCTGGCTCCTGACAGGCAGCGTAGGCAGCAAGCACCCAGCACCGGTGGAAACACTGACATAGAAAGTGCATTTTTGAGAACTGGCTCCCAGAGGGGCCAACCCTGCTCCCGGCCACCACGTGCAGGCTGTGCCGACACAGCTCTGCTTCCGTGCCCCATCCCATCCCTCACTGCTCCCTCTCCCGCCCTGGGGCGCGAGCTGTCCTGCACCCCACGACCCTCAGCCTCACTCCAGAGGTTCCTTGATCAGACACTCCTTCAGGCTTGGCTGCTGCTGCAAGGGCACCCCGGCCTCCTGCAGGCCCTGCAGCCGGGCCTCCGACTGCCGCTTGTCCTTGCCCACCTTCCAGGCCAGGTGGACGTGAGCCTGGAGGAAGGGCCCCAGCAGCGGGTGGCTGTCCTGGGCCTCCAGCAGCTGCAGCGCCTGCTCGCAGCAGCCGTGGGCCTCACCCAGCTGGTCCAGCTCCTGGTGGCAGACAACCAACCCGGCCAGCGTCAGGAGGAAGCGGCCAGAGCCGCAGACCCCCAGGCGGTCCTGCAGGCGGTAGGCGTTGGCCCAGGTGGCCAGGGCCTCGCGGTACATGCCGGTGCAGGTGAGGCGCTGCGCGGCACGCAGGTCCTGCAGGAAGAAGAATTCAAGGAACTCGGGGGAGCGGCGGATCTCGGCGATGGAGTGCAGGTGGGACAGGAACTGCTCGAAGGCTCGGCTCCGCTTGGCGATGGTCTCGGCCGTGAAGTTGCGCCGCAGCCTCTTCCTGGGGAAGGCGATGCCCGCCATGTCACAGCCAAAGCGGCCGCGCAGGCGGCGGTTCAGCCGCTCGAAGTCTGAGTAACGACGGGCGATGGCGGCGGGGGCCTTATCCAGCTGCCCGGAGCGGATCAGGTAGATGGTGTAGAGCTGCGGGCAGGGAGCGGTGGGTCGGGAGGTGCTGTGGATGGGGCCTCGCCAGAACCGAGCGCACAGCAGCAAAAGGAGATGGGGGGGGGATGGGCGTGCCGCGCCCCCAGGGCGGTTCTCACACAGCCGGAGCCTCCGGCCGTAGTTACCTGAGGCTCATCTGAGCCGCAGCACCATCACGGCAGCACAGGGAGAGACAGAGAGAAGTGAGCGCCCGCCCGCCCGCCCGCCCGGACCACCCCTCCCCTCCCCCCCACTCCGCGGGCGCGGCCCCGCGGGCGCACTCACCACGTACTTGGAGGAGCGCTCGCTGACCACGCTGGCGCTGCTGACCTCGAACAGCAACCGCTGCGGCACGAGGCTGCTCCGCGACCGCCGCCACAGCTCCTGCAGCTGCCGGCTCAGCAGGCTGCCGGGCCGAGCCGCCGGGCCCCACTCTGTGTGGGGAGAAGGGCTCAGCGGGCGCGGCGGCGGCGGGAGCCCGGGGCACCGTCCCAGCACCTGCCTCCATCCTGCGCAGCATCCCCCGCCCGCAGCTCCTCGCCGCCGCCGCCGTCCTCCTCTTCTTCCTCCTCGTCCTCCTCCTCCTCGTCCTCCCCGTGCCCGCTGAAGCTCAGGGTGCCGCTGAGGCGCGTGGACAGCCCCTCGGTGTCGTCCTCCAGCTCCGAGCTCTCGGGGCAGTCCTCGGTCTCGACGCCGTCGTGCGTCCGCTCCTCCCGGGCGCCCTCGGCGCCCAACGCGTGCCGCAGGCGGTGCAGGATGCGGGCGGCCATCCCCGCGGCGCGGCTGCGGCGACGGGTCAGCCCCGGCCCCCCAACACCGGGACGGGCGCGGGGGGGCACTGCGGGACCCCGCACCGGGACTGCCCCGCTCCCGGCCGGGACCCTTCGGCCCTCCCGACCCGCTCCCACCCTCAGTCCCGCCCCCTCCGGAGCAGCACCGCGCCGGACCGTACCGTGCTGTGCCGGGCCGCGCCGCGCCGCGCCGGGCGGTGCCGAGCGATGGCCGCTCCGCCGCTGCTCGTCCCGGGATCCTCCCTGCGCGGCTCCGCCTCCGCTGGGAACCCGGATCGCGGCGGGGCTGTCACATCCCGGCACGGCATAGCACGGCTCGGCACGGCATAGCACGGCTCGGCACGGTGCGGTCCGGGTCTCTCGCTGCCCTCACAGCCCCTGGGCACGGCTCCCTGATGGTCCCCAGCTTACGCTGGCCCGGCACCCTGACACCTTGGTACCCCGACACAGCATCACCCCAACTCCACGACATCCCAGCACCCCTCGTCCCTGCTCCTGGGCTGCAGCCACGGCCGGTGCCTGGTGCTCACCGCCCTTATTTAGCGCCATGCCTGTTCCGTCCTCGATGCTTTCTTGGGAATGTCTATTAATATCGAGGAAGGCCCAGCTGCTGCCATCACTCCGTGCTTGCTCCTCGCTGTGCTGTGCTGCCTCGGCTGTGGGGTGCTGCAGAGCTGCCCCAGCACAGGTCCTGCGGGACCGAGAGCCCTGCTGCAGCCCCGCAGCCCTTCCGGAGCGTCGTGGGCCATGGGCCACTTGGCCAGCCAGTCCCAGGGCCACGGGCCTGGCAGAGGCACGGCTGTGCCACGCCTTTGAGGCCACGGGCATCATTCCCACACTCCCAAAGTCACGGAGCAGCCATGACCTGCCAGGACCAGGCAGCGGCTGCCAGCAGAGCGGGGACCCACTGGAGGGCCCTGCTCCTCACCCGTCTGCTGCTCACAGCCAGCACTGGTCTGGGGCTGGGGGCTGCAGCTCTGCCTCAGCCCCTCCAGAGCAGAAATTAGGGGTGAGAGGAGGAAACGGTGGTTTGGGCACAGCCGGAGCAGCTGGGGTACTGCGGGGTGGGGGAGGGGGCATGGCCCCAGTGCTGCCTGCTTGCCCCAGTCTGTGCTGCGGGCTCAGCGGTGGTGTGGGCAGTGCTGTCCGGCCCTGTCTGTAGTACCGGCCTGACACAGGGGAAGCCCTGTCCTGGTGTCAGGGGGATGCTGCTCTTTGGGGCTATTTTTAACCCTCTCCATGCTGAGCTGTCTTGGGGCAAGGAGGTGCAGGTGAAGAAGCCGCACTCCTGCCAAGATGCCGTGTCCCTCCCCTCAGGGCTTGAATTTCTATCCCAGCTTCAGACCCACGTTTAATCCCCCGCTCTTGGCCAATAACGCTTTGGCTAAATTAGGTAAAATGAGCCCTTTGCCAATGAGCAGGGCCGGATTTCCACCAGGGAGCTGATAGGCTGCCGGGGCTGGGGGCCAACGGCTGGGGGCACGGGGACACTACAAATTGGGGAGCCAGGGAGCATCTGGGGGCTGCTGGTGCAGGAGGAGGTGACTCCCTGCGGGAGGAGAGCAGCAGAGATGGCGTCAATGGTAAGAGCTCCAGTGGTGCCGGGGTGAGACGCAGCCAGGCCGAAGGTGTTGGGCACTGTGGTGTGGGGCTGCCATGCACCTCTATGGGGCAATGGCAGAGGGATGGTCCCCACAGGCTGGACATGGCACGAGGCAGCAGGGACGTGGGGGCAGTGGGACTTGTTTCCCATGGCATATGAACCCCTGTAGGATGTGTGCCCCCATGGGATGTGTCCCAGGGAGGGAGCGCGTGGCTGCTTCGGGGTATTGGGTGCATGGGGCGATCAGAGCAGCCCCGGCTGCAGCTGAGCTGTGTGAAGGCGCTGAAAGCCGAGCGCTGGGTCATGCGACACCTCTGCAGCCCCAGACAGCCCGCGCCTCCAGGAGAAACTCGATCCAGGGCAAACAGGTGCCTGCAGAGCACTGCTCCCTATAAGGGGAGTTGAAGAGAGTCCAAAAATAGTGCCGCGTGCCTGGGATGCCAAGGCAGCATGGCAGCCCCTGCGTCATGGACCCCTGGTGGGCGGCTGCATGGGGCTTGGGGCAGCTGAGCTGCAGGGGCTGCCCCGGGGCCTTAGCTCACTCAGGGAACAGCCACGTGCTGCAGGGCTGTGCTGGGAAGCCCGAGGCTTTGCACTGCTCCGGACACTGCTGCAGAGCCCCTTGTGCTGCTGACCCTGGGCAGGGGCTGTGCTGGCAGTGCAGGGGGACGTGGGATGGGCACTGACCCCTTCTCCCCGTGCCTTACAGACGGACCAGCAGGCAGAGGCTCGCGCCTTCCTCAGCGAGGAAATGATCGCTGGTGAGCGGGGAAGGGAGTGGGGACCCATTCTGGCCCGTGCAGGGCCCGTCCCATCACCCGAGCCCTGGCCCTGACTGCTCTTCTCTGCAGAGTTCAAAGCTGCCTTCGACATGTTTGACGCGGACGGTGGTGGGGACATCAGCACCAAGGAGTTGGGCACAGTGATGAGGATGCTGGGCCAGAACCCCACCAAGGAGGAGCTGGATGCCATCATCGAGGAGGTGGACGAGGATGGTGAGCAGCCTCCATGGGGGTGCTGGGTGGCTGGAGTGCTCAGCCTGATCCACACCACGCTCCCTCCTCACAGGCAGCGGCACCATCGACTTCGAGGAGTTCCTGGTGATGATGGTGCGCCAGATGAAAGAGGATGCCAAGGGCAAGTCCGAGGAGGAGCTGGCCAACTGCTTCCGCATCTTCGACAAGTGAGTGGGGCGGTGCCTGTTGGCGCCAGTCCTTGGTGGCGAGCAGGGCCACATCCTGCCCTTACTCTCCCATAGGAACGCTGATGGGTTCATCGACATCGAGGAGCTGGGAGAGATCCTCAGGGCCACCGGGGAGCACGTCACCGAGGAGGAAATAGAAGACCTCATGAAGGATTCAGACAAGAACAACGATGGCCGCATTGACTTCGATGGTGAGCGGCAGCCCCAGCCCCGCAGCTTGCCCAGCCCCTCTGGGCTGTGCGTGTGGGGCAGCTGGGTCTGACTGTGCTGCTCTCTTGCAGAGTTCCTGAAGATGATGGAGGGCGTGCAGTAAGGGATCAGACATTCCTCGGGCCGGCTGTGGCAGCCAGCCCTGCTCCTCTGCCCAGGAGCAGCCCCGCTGCAGCGCCTGCCCTCGCTGCCCACCCGCTGGAGCCCTGCAGCAGCTTGTGCCCCTCGGCCGGCGGCTGAGCTTTTCCTTGACTCTGACAGATGTGGTTTATGGATGAACCTCATTAAAAGGGGAAAGGCTGAGCTGCCAGTATGGGAGTGCCTGGGGGGGCTGTGGCACTGTGTCCCATGCTAGGGGCCACGGGGGAGTGTGCAACGCCGTGCCGTGCCCTGAACCAGCCAGGCTGACCCATGAGTGCGTGAGCAGCAGCTCCCATGGGCTGCTGGGTGGGCGCCAGCCAGCGCTGAGCTCACAGTTTCCATCAGGAGCACTTGCTTCCCACGACAGCAGCAGCAGGAAACGCAGCCCTGTCCTCCCAGGGTCCCAGCAGGCAGCGCTGCGAGGCTGCTCCTGCTCACTCTGGGATGTGAGAACACGCTGGATTTTGCGGGGAAGGAGGGGGAAAAGGGGACAACACTGCTTCAGGGTTCTGATGGATAGGATGGGATAACTTGTCAAAAAAAGCAGGGGGCTGCTGCCCCCCCCCAGACAGCAGCCACCGCTCTGTGCAGGGATTAAGGCAAAGCTGGAAAAGCCAGCCTGGTCTGTGCCAGCTTTCCCTGGGGACCTATGTCTCCGTGCAGCCTCTGCAGTTGGGGAGGAGCACTGCCACAGGGGTGCTGAGAGCGGGACGCGTCCTGGGCCAACGCTCACGGGTCCAGGGAACACCCACTTCCTGTGGGAGCAACGGGAGCGGCACTACGCAGGACCCCAGCTCAGGACCCATCCCCGCCCCGCAGAGCCAGTGAGAAGCGGAGTCCTTTTGGCACAGGATGGCACCGAGGCGAGGGGCTGCCTCTGGCTGCGGGGCACAGGGGGTGTGCACAGCCACCCAGACCGCACTCTGCAAGGCAGCAGCGGGGCACCGGCAGCTGGTGCTGCAGTTGGGGGGCAGTGCTGATGGCCCTCAGCTGCGCGAGGAGCGGCACAGGAGGAGCACGGAGGTGCGGGAGCTCAGTGTCGGTAAGGGTCCGTGCAGTGGGCAGCACGGGGGCTGAGCAGAGGGGCTGCAGCCCACTCAGCCTCTCCGTCCTGCAGGGCTGCAGAGCGCACTGCTGGCATGGCTGCGGCAGGCAGCGGGCCCCCAGGAGCGGCGAGAGCTGGAGCGGCTGTGGGTGCTCTTCCTCTCTGCCCTGGAGCTCTTCCTGCAGGACCTGCGCTGCGCCCACCGCCTCTGCTACATCTTCTCCCCGGGGGAGGGTGGTGTGGCCCCGCTGCGCACCGGGCTGGGAGGGGGGCGAGGGGAGGGGCCCGAGCTGCCCCCAGCTCCCCCATGCCTGGAGGAGGAGATGGAGCAGGTGAGGGCAATGCTGGTGGAGATGGAGAGCACGGCTAACATCCCGCTATGGACGGTGGAAGCCACACACGTGGCGGGGCTGAGAGGGGACACAGCCCCCACGTTCCACGGACGAGGGTCTGGCACTGGGTCCTGCTGCAGGGTGCTGTGAGCTGGGGGCAGGAGGTGCAGGGCTGGCTCAGCTCAGGAGGATGGGACCCCCTCGGGCCCTAGGAGCTGCCACATACAGGGCAGTAATAAAGCCCGCATTACCCAACGTGTGTTTGCGTCCCTCCATGCCCCCACCTGCCCTGTAGCACCCCTACCCACAGCTCTGCACGTAGCCCAGCTGTGCAGTGCATGTAAGCAGATGGAAAAAGTTATAGACATGCAATTTATTTATACATTAACCGTAGCTCGCACTCCAAAATTAAGTTAAAAACAGCCTATAATACAGAAAGGCGCAGCAGACAGGGGCAAGGGGGCAGCGTGGTGGGGGTCAGGTCTCCTGGCTCTTAGCCTGCTTGTCGTACATCTCCCGCAGGTACTTCTTGTAGGCTGTGGGGAGAGGGGGTGCAGGCTGAGGTTGGGGCAGCGGGGCTGTGTCACTGCCACTGCTCAAGGGGGACCCTCGGGGCACTCACCAGGCTGGTTTTTCCACAGCTCGGCAGCGTGTGTGTTCAACGGGCTGTCGATGTTGGGCTCTGGGGATAAGTTCATAAGGTTGGAAAAGACCTATAAGATCATCTAGTCCAACCATCCTCCTATCACTATCCCTACCCAACTACTAGATCAAATCCCTTAGCACCTCATCTAAACACTTCTTGAACAGCGCTAGGGATGGTGCCTCACCCACCTCCCTAGGCAGGCCATTCCAGTGCCTGACCACTCTTTCAGAAAAAAAATGTTTCCTCAGGTCTAATCTAAATCTTCCCTGGCGCAACTTGTGGCCATTCCCTCTCATCCTGTCATTATTTATCAGTGAGAAGAGGCCCACCCCCTCCTCACCACAACCCCCCTTCAGGAAGTGGTAGAGTGCAAAGGGTGCATAAGGGTGGGGTCAGGGGGGTCCGAGGCACCCACAGCCCCCACGCCCAGCACACCCACCTGCCAGCAGGCTCTGGATGGACAGCAGGATGGTGCGCACGTCATACAGCGCCGACCACTTCTCCTTCAAGATGTCGAGGCAGATGTTGCCCTGCGCGTCCACGTTGGGGTGGTAGCAGGGCGTGAGGAAGCGCACCGTGGGCGCGGTGTAGGGGTATCCGCTGGGGAACTCCAGGGACAGTTTATAACGCAGCTCCTCGTAGGCCTGTGGGCGGCAGTTAGCGGGGTGGGGGGACCGGGGGAGCCGCGTCGTGCGGCGCCGTGCGGGGTCTCACCGTTCCTGCCGCGCCATCGATAGTGCCGATCCAGCGGAAGAGATTGTCGGACTCGGGGAAGGCGGAGATGCCTTTGTCGCCGGACATCTGCGCGGCAGCACCGTTAGAGCCGGCCCGGCCCAGCCCGGCCCAGCCCCCGCCGACCTCGGTCCCACTCACCATCAGCGCCACCAGCTCCTGCTGCAGCCTGCGGGGACAGCGCGTTACGGGCCGAACCGGCAACCACGGGCAGGGCTGCCCAACCCCCTCGGCCCCCCGGCCCGGCCTCACCTCTTCCCCACAGAGCCACGGGCGGCCGTGGCCCCCGCCTCAGCCCCTTTGCGGGCGGCGGCGCTGGGCACGGCGGCAGGGTCGGCGTTCTGCGAGGCCATGGCGGTTGTGGGCCGTTCCCTCGGGCTCCCGCGCGGCTCTCTGCTGGGCTGGACTCGGCTCGCTTCGCTTCGCTCCGCTCCCGGCCCCTCTCCCTCCGCCGTCCGTTCCGCGTCGCTCCCGCACTCCGTTTGAATGTTTCAAACTCGCGACCCCCCCACCAATCAGCGCGCGCTTCCGCTCTAGCCAACCAATCGCTTATCGCCGACCACGCGGCTGCCATGGAAACGGCGGGCGGAACCGGAAGAGGCGGGACGGCGCAGACGCAGGAGGCCCCCACTCCCCTCCCCGTCCCAGGGCGCCTTTAAAGGGGCCGCCCCCCCCCCACCCAGCAAGCGCGGACACGGGTGCGAAGCAGCGGCTTTTATTGCGGGCCCGAGGGCGGCTCTGAGGGCTCGGGATGGCCTTCGGGAGGAGGACCCTCAGGAGGGAGCTCAGGGGGCGGCGGTGGGTCCCCCCCATCGCGAAGCGTCTCCATGTACTTCTGCATCTTCTCCGTCATCCAGGCAGGTGGGACGAAGGGCTTCAGCTCCTCCAGCCGCAGCTCCACTGAGTCCCTGCAGGAGAGCGGGCCGAGTGCAGCTCACAGGCTCTTAGGGCAGGCAAGGACCCACAAGGTCCCCATGCTGGGGACCCATTCAGGTGACCCCACCGTGCCTCACCTGTAGTCGTCAGTGGCCGCCAAGTCGCGGATGTCCTCTTCCAGCAGGAGGTAGGCCTGCAGCAAGGCGAGACACACACTGTGCTTCTGCCGGGACCTGCGGTGCCCATGGGGCAGCTCTACCACCCCGTCCCTGCATTCCTGGCTCTTGCGCCTGCCCAAGCCCCGGGAGCAGCAAACATCTCTTGGCCGAGGTGCCCGAGCCCTGCCTCTGCCTGTCCTGCCACATGGCCCTGCCCGTGGCACGCTGCCTGCCTCTCTGCTCCTCCGCCCCTGTCCGTCCTGAGCGGGTTTCCGCACAGTTCTTGGGCTGCAGCGGGCACAAGCCCGGGCATACTCACCATCTTGCCCCCAGTGGCCCTCATGTGCTGCTGCTCTGCCAGCCATTGCTTATCCTGCGGGTCAGCTGCGTACTGCAATAAAGCAGCAAGGACCTGGCTGAACACAGGACACAGACCTCCCACTTGGACCACCCTCCTGTGGGGCACAGCCCGTTCCAGTGCTCCACTGCCAGCACCTCAGCCCCAGGGCACGGTGCTGGGGGACTTCCAGAGGGAGGGCTTTGCCCTGCCTGCTCTCCTCTCAAAGAAAACCCTGACTTTGGGCTAAACCAGCACCTCAGAGGCTGTACTAACATTAACTTATGTTTCAGTGTGCTGGCCAGATTGTGTATACGTGCTATAAGGTAACAAATGGGGTATGGGGAGGAAAAAAACAAGCAAGCCGAAGCACACGCTCCCAGTTCCCATCACAAACTGCTTCTGAGCAAACCCCGAAGGAGGAGGCATCCTGCTGTGGTATCTGACCTTAAAGAGGTGGGGATGCTTGATGTAGAGTCGCCCTCTTGTTCCTCCCATCCCGAGAGCTCTGAAAAAGGAACACAAGGGGCTGTTACACTGGGGCAGGGGGGCCCTGCAGCAGCATGGGGCACCTCCTCTCCTCCCCAGGCCTCAGCCCTTCCTACTGCTTTTGAGGCAGAGAAGCGAGGTGACAAGAGGAGTCTTACGGGCTCCTGCCTGGGAGACACCACCCTCCGTCAACAGGGCCATTCCTTACTTGTTTGCTCGAGATCCCAGCACAAAGGTTGTGGTTTCAGTCAGTCGGGATGGATCCCACTACAGAGCAATTGGAAAAGGGGCAACATTAGAAATGAAGCTGGTGCCAGCCAATGCTCCATGAGCCTCAGCTCTCTGATGGGGAACCTAAGAACTGCCCCCTGGCTTGGGAGGGAGGGAGGGTAGCCACAAACCTCTGGATTGCCACAGAGGAAGGAAAATGCATCACCTTGGGCTGATCTAAGCTGTTTCCCTTGTGGGAAACACTTGTGGGATCCTCCTAGATACTACCTACTAAGGCTCTCCTTATGCCTCCTAACAGCTGTACCACACCACAGAGCTACAGTGTCTGGAGGAAGCAAGCAAAGGCTTCCAGGCACTGTAAAGACCCAGCAGGGTAAGGCACAATCTAGGACTGCTCTGTGCTGCCGCTGCAGGCAGGGCTCTGCTAGCGGAAGCGAAGGGAGGAGAGGGTGAGCCCAGCAGCACCAGTCAGCCAATACCTTTGGTCCATCCCTTCTCACAGGCTCAGAGACTTTGAGCTTCCACCTGAAGGAAAGGAAAGTGAAGTAAGAATAGGTCCTAGAAAAATCAGTGTAGACAGATACAAGCTCCCAGTGGCAGAAATCTGAGCTTGAACCCTTCCAGATCCACCCTCTCATACCTTCCACCCAGCTCTGGGCCCTCATCTCTGCTGCATTCCCTGCTACCACCTGTGTCACACACAGCTCACTGAATCATCCACCTGGTTCTGTGTGTCTTTTGGCCCTGTTTAAAACTGTTTCCTGGAAGGCCTTTGCCTCCTGAAACTCAACCTCAGCCAAAACTCTCTTGCCCTCTGGCATCTCTCCCTGCACCTCTCTTTTGGGCTGGGGGAAGGACATTGCAGGTTTTGATGGCCCTTTAATTCAGCCAATTTTGCTTCCCACTGCCCCCTGAAGCACAGGCAGCAGCTCAAGGCCCATACTCACGCAGACATGCCTGAGACCCCACGATCGTTTGACAGGCTCTGTCCTGGAGGCCGTCCCTTTCTCTGTATGGAAGAAATCCTTCAGTCATTCAGCTGTGCAGATTGAGAGGACCCTTTTGATTACCTGTTCCCTTCTACAGAAGCAGATCTTTTCACAATGAGCATAACACTGGCACGGGAGCAAGCACTTCTGAGCCTTCACAAAAAACATTCACACTTGCACACTCTCATACTGTGGTAATAACCACAGGAGCAAGGAACAAGTCTCTCAGAACATAAAATCCCTCATGTGGAAAACCCTCCTACCTTTTTGGGAAGGGGGCTTCCTCGACGATTCAATTCCTCATCCATCTGTCGGGCACGCTGGAAGAGGAATGGTGGGAGGATGGAGACGAACCCTTCTCCCACCCCAGTCAGGCATGGCCCCACACACACAGCCTGCAGCTCTCATTTGCTGACTCAAGGCAGAGAGCACAAGGGCACAGAGAAATGCTGCAGCCCCCCCACATCAGTGTGAAGCACGCAGATGCTATGCCCGGGGTCTGCACTGCTCTGTAGGTTACTTTTCCCCATAACATGTCTCAGCTCTACCTCCTCACTTGTGCAGCTAATGAATAATTCCAACCCCTTCGTTCTATTCCTCCCAGCTCTTACAGGTCATTTAATCCTCTGAGAACAATAACAACTTTTACCTTTGGTCCCATCTGCTCATGGGGCAACCTGGACACAACCTTTTTGCCATCTGAGAACAGTAGTTTGGCCTGCAGGAAGAGAAGGAAGGTTACCTGATGCTGGGTGCAAAGAGGGACTGCCAGCAACCCCTGCTTCACCCTATGATAGAAGGTCTGTGTGCAAAGGCACCTTTGCTGATGGGAAAGCTCTGGGCCACGTGAAGTATAAAGGCCACATCTAAGGATTAAACACTTTGTTGACAGCTGGCCACTACAGACTCTAAAGATTTGGGTACATCTGCCCCCAGGCCTTATCCCAGCAATAGTTTCAGAACACTTTCATGTGTGCTGGTGCCCACCTGCTCCAGGCAGCTCCGACACGTCTCCTGGATGAGCTGCTCTGGGTCCACCTCCTCCCCAACGTTGTCACGCACATTGAGTGCTGCCTTCTGGAAAAACTGGGGAAGGAGCAGCAAGATGTCAGCAGCCAGGTGAGGTCTGGCCAGGGTGCAGCGCCCAGCTCCCCTGCTGCTCCCACTTGGCGTCTGGAGCTGGGTTCTGGAGCCCTGCACAGCTCACCTTCATGTACTTATTGAAGACTCCCCGGATCTCCTCGTTGATGCTGGGCTGCAGCACGGCTCGCAGCAGGTCCATGGACACCACTGGGTCAGTGAAGCTGCGGGAGCAGAGGGGGAGTCAGAAGAAGTGAGGCCCGGCAGCCTCACTTCGCACCCCGCAAGGCCCATCCCGGCCCCACCGCCGTGCATCCCGCTCCCGCGGGCCCAGCCCGCCCGTACCTGGTGGTCATCTGGGAGCGCCGGCCGCGCCGCTGCACCTGCCGGTGTTTGATCATGATGTTCCAGGGGCTCTGCGGGACACAACCGTCAGCCCCGAGCCCTCCCCCGGCCCGTGCCGCCGCCGCCGCCGCCGCCGCCAGCTCCCGCCCGCCTCACCGTGCCGCCCGGCTGCTCCTCGCCGCCTCCCGGGCCCTCCTCGCCCGGCGGCCCCGACTGCTGCTCCGCGTCACGAGCGGCGCCCATGGCGCCCCGCTCCCGCCCCGCGGCGCCGCTCCCGGAAGCGCCGGCCGCATTACGTCATCGGGACGCGACCCGCAGCGCCGGAACTGGCCGAGACTTCCGGTGGGGACTGCGGTCCGGGGCGGCTCCCGGTGGCGGTGGGGGTGGCGGTGGCTGTCGGTCGGCGGCGCTTCCCGGAGAGCGCCGTCGCTCTGAACGTAACACTGTTTTTCTCCTGGAAGCGCCGAATCCGCGGTTTCTCACCCGGTGTTCCCGCCCCGACCGGGGCGGAGTGGCAGTGAGTTCCCCGCTGGGCCCCGGGAGCGACGCGCAGCACTGGAGATTTTTCTGTCGGAGTGACGATTAAAGGTTTCTTTGGTAGGGAAATCTGTTGTGTTGGTACTTTGCTGCTTCCAAGACAAAACAAAACAAACCAAAACAAAACCGGAATTCACAATTGGAAGCATCAGGTGGCTGCGACAGTCCTTCATTGCAGGAACCCGGACCGGTGACGTTCTCAGCAGCATTGTGGCATCGCCCTGCTGAGCTCCCGGGGCACATCTGGGGCTGCTGGGTTTGGCCACACCGGGCTCCGTGTGCTGCTCCATCTCTGCTCACTGGACACAGGTGCACACTGGGGACTCGAATCTGTGCAGAGCAGGATCTATGGGATGGGCCTTACCAGCTTGCTTATTTCTGTACACAAGCATGCTTGTAAGATATTTGCCTTCCCAGTTCTCTACGTTGTGACCGTTTGGATCTGTAGGAGTGTAAATGTGCCGTAGCAATTGTACTGTTCCCAGGGAGCTCGGGGTTGCCCCCGGGCAGCGTGGCAGTGCCCTCAGGAGCTCCCCAGTGGCTCTGGCAATGGTGCTGTGCTGCCCCTTGGGCCACCCTGAGTCACTGCCACGTGCACCAGCTGAATTCGCCCTCTGCCTTCGTCATATTCAAGGTAGGAAGTGGATAGTAATCTATGGATAAAGAATAATGGAGATAATTGCACAGTTATCATTACCGGTGCCAGCAACACCTCTCCTGTGGGGTGACTGGAGAACATCAGTGCCACCTGCAGCAGGTGTCAGTGCATCTCAGGCAGGGACCCGTGAGCAGCAGTCCCCAAGGCTGTGCAGAGCTGCCCACACCCTGGGGCTGGAGAACACAGCAGGTGGTAGGGAACCATGGCAAGGGGGGGTCCTGGGGAGCTCTTCTCAGCACAGCCACAGCGGTGACACCAGTGTGCTGAGGTGTGGGGCACAGGGACTTAGGCAGACACGGGCGTTTCACAGGGAAATAGTTCTGGAATTGAGTCATGGCCACAAGGAGTGGAAGAAACCTGTACTTCGAGCTCATTTCTTGCATTGAGCCTTCTTCCCACGCAGGATTGGTGGCACGCAGGCCCTGTGCCTTCCCACTGCTGAGCATATGGCCCCAGTGCTGCCCATGTGTGGTCTTTGCCACCATTTGGACAAAGCTTTGTGGTGTGGGAGCTTTGCCTTCTCAGTTCTCATGCAGAGTGGTGTGCTCTTGCTCGCAGCGGTAGAGACTCTTCATACCCTGATGCAGAGCTCAGAGACATAAACGTGGTGGCACACTGAATTCTTTGTTCATCCTTGATGTGGCAGCAGCAGTGTGGAGCTGAGCTGCAGTGCCCGCCTTGGGCAGCTTGCCTCTCCACGCAGCGCTGCGGTACTCCGTGCTCTGTCTGCCGGGAGACATTTATTCCTGCTGATTTTAAAGCATAACAAACTACAGCACTGACACTCAGCCCTGCACAGGTGGAGCTGAGCTCCTCCGGGGCAGTGGAGGGGGGGGATCTCGCTCTGCCGCTCCTTCTCCGGCTCCTGGAAGTGAGGAAGTGCCTCCGGGGGTGAATGAAGCTCATTGACGTCACGAGTGCCCATTAAGAGTTTATGGGCCGAGGAGTGGAGCAAAGGGTGCCTTGAGGAGGGCTGGCCACAGCCTAGCGTTCCGCTGCGGGTGTCCCACGGTGCACACAGGACGTGGGAGGTGCCCGGAGCCGCCTCTCTGCAGAACCTTAAATCCCGGCGCGGCGCCGGGCGGGCAGGGTGCTGGCAGCATGCCGGTGGGTGGCTGGTTCCTGCTGGGGCTGCTGGCCCTCAGCACCCCGCTGCACGCCGCGCCCGCTGCAGGTGAGCACGGCCCCGTGCCCGGGAAGGGCAGCGCTGCGCGGTCGGTGAGGTGTGCTGTGCTCTTTCTGCGAGGGCTGCCACCCTTGCGAGCTCTAGCCCTGCTTAAGGCTCAAACTTTGGGTTCTTCAAAATGCTAAATGTCATGCAAGTCCGATTTGGAGTACGCCGTCTCCAGAAGCTTCTCTTGCTTTCTGTTATTTCCTTCTGATGCTGCTTTTCTCGTGATGCTGGCTGGGACCAGGGCTCCCATACCCTGAGCACTGCCCAGATGCAGCCCGGCTGCCCAGATGGGGCTGGTGCCAGCGGGGTTCTCTGCCTGGAGGCTGAACCCTAATGGGGACAGAGCCCACAGCGGCACCAGCACACAGTTGCAGTGCTGGGGAGGTGCTTCCTCCATCCCAACCTGTGCCTGGGGCTGTGTGCAGGCTCCCGCCACGCTCCCACCAACCGCTGCAAGGCTCTCAGCCTGGGAGTGCGTTTGCAGGAGGGGAAATTCCCATGAAAGAATCATTTTTTCCTCTTTACTTTTTCCCTCAAGAAAAACGGCCAGCTTTCAAAGAAATGGAAATCACATTTCTTTCTGAACGAGCAGCGAGCCGATTTTAGAGCAGCGCTTAAAATTCCGCCCGTCTCCTCTTCCAGAGTGCTCTGTGCTCACTACAAGTTGGGCTGTTTTATCTCAGAGCTCAAACTAGCAGGCACTAACTGCTCGGTGTCGGCCAGACGTGCTGCTGCTCTGCAATGAGGCGCTGGGGCCGTTGCGCTGTGATGAAATTTGTCTGCAGAAATGCCTTCATCGTCTCCTAAGTGTTCTCCAGAAACTTGGATTTCTTTAGGTCTTAGATAAGAACAGGCTTGAAGCCTTTTGGTTTGCCAGGTGGTCAGTGGCTGCGATGCCTTCCTAACGTTTTGGTCCAGTTCCATTTTAGAGAGGACCCGTGAGGCAGGCAGTGTATGTCAGCAGTGTGTTGTGCTATTTCTGTGCGTGTTTGCTTTCTATTGCTTAACAGGAAAGCATGCGTGCTTGCTTCACGACCGTGCTCAGTGACGTATTTATGCCCCGGTTAAATAATACGTAGCACCTTCATTTCATTTTGCTAAGAACTCGCTGCCATCGGTGTTTCACCTTGCTCCATTACCTCCACCCAGGCTGCCCGGAGCTGCCCAGAGCAGTGACCGTCATCCCCGTGACCCAACCACAGGTGGAAGTGCGGTGCCAACAGCAGAACAGCACCCAGAGCCCATCGGAGCAGCAGCAGCCGGGGGCAGAGCGGGGCAGTGCAGAGCAGCTCCTGCATGGGGAGCAGCCAGCAGTGAGACCTGCATCACAGAATGGAGCAGGGAGTGGGGAGAGACCCGCAGCGAGCATGCCTGCACTGCGGGAGAAGCAAGAGGTCACAAAGAAACCCAGCGTGGGGAAGAAGCCAGAGTGTGAGGGGAAGGGTGAGGCTGGGGAAAAGCCAAAGATAACGCCAGGAGCAATGGAGAGACCGGAGAGTGGGGGGAAACCAGGGAGTGGGGGGAAAACTGAGAGTGGGGGGAAAACTGAGAGTGGGGGGAAAACTGAGAGTGGGGGGAAAACTGAGAGTGGGAAGAAGCCAGGGAGTGGGGGAAAGCCGGGGGCTGGAGAGAAACCCATGCTGGGGGAGAAACCAGAGCTGGGAAAACCTGAGGGTGGGGGGAAGCAGGAGAGTGGGGAGAAGCCCGAGTCAGGAGAGAAACCAAAGTCTGATGGAGACGGTAAGGAGGGTGATGACAGTGATGACGACGATGATGACGATGACAGCGATGATGATGATGTAGATGACCACGATTATTACTATGGCTACAATGATGATGATAACGGTGATGGTAACAATGACAGTGATGACTATGGTGGAAATGGAGAGAATGACTATGGATATGACGGTGGATACGGTGACACTGATGGCTGAGGATTGCAGTGGTGGTGACGGCAGCGATGCTGGCAGCAGTTACCACAATGATGCTCAGTGACCAGCACTGTGGGACGTGTGCAGGCACAAGGTGCGAGGACAGCCCGCGGCAGATGGGCACACAGAACTGCCCTCAGCTTCCCCTCATCTCACTCAGCCAGAGCGAGTCCTGGACACCAGTGCTGTTTTGGGCAGGAATTTCTCTTCCCTAATAAATCCCACAACGGGCCACTTGCTCAGTTCAACAAGCTGTTCCTTGTCACTGGAAGCTTGCGTGGATGTACCAGCTTCTTCCACAGAGCCAGAGGTGCCCCTGACATGTCATAGCCTGGGTGAGCAGCCTGGGGCTGTAGGCAGGATGTGTGTGCTGGCCCCAGGACCAACTGTCTGCCATGGAACGTCCCTCCCACGGGGGCTGGGGGTCCACCAGGAGACTGACACCACAGGAACCAGCAGAGCTCATTGCAGATGGGATTTAATGGCAAGGAAGATACACAGAGACCCCCATGCCCAGTTCTGAGCTGAGGGTGGAGGGATGGAGGTGGGATGGAGGGTGATGAGTGCTAGCTCTGCAGTCAATGGGTGAGTCCATGTCTAGCTGTCCAGCTGTCTGGCAGGACACTGCACGAGTGGAGTCCTTGGTCCAGGTCCAAGCAGGGGCTAGGTGAACCCTGGGGAGAGAAAGGACACCCTAACCCTGGGGCACACTGAGCCATCCCCGAGTTTGCTGGTCGTGGTGCAAGGGTGGTCTCTGCTGTGGGGACACAGCAACCTGGGCCCTCCCCATAGTCCCATCCCATGCTCACCTGCAGCCACAAGCCGGGCCCAGAGGCAGCAGAGACCCAGCAGCAACAGCAGCAACAGCACCCGCATGGTGCAGGGGTGGCAGCGTTGGGGCCACGTCGAGTACAGGCAGGGCTTTAAAGCCTCCCCAGGACAGAGGCTGGTGCCAGTGACCGTGTCCCTGCCCCAGCTCCATCCGAGCGTGACCCCCATGTCCCCTCCCTCCAGGGGCTGGTGCTGCTGGACACAGAGTGCAGGGAGTGTGGAGGTGGGGGATAAGGGGTAGCTGCTTTGCTTTGTGCTCTGAGCAGCCCTGAGAGCTGAGCTGTGCAGATGTGCTGTAGCATCCAGCACTACCAGGTGGGCAGTGAGAGACCCCAACTTGGGGCTGGGCACTGCAGGGCAGGTGGAGGAGGCTCCAGGGCCAGGCAGTGTGGAGCAGCCCGTGGTGCCCTGGCAGCTCTCTGGCCATTGTTCTGCCACTGGGAACAATTGCTGGCTCCTGAGGGACATCCTGTGACCGGACATGGTCCACAGCCCCGTTCTGCTCTAGCCTGGCTCTGTGGCTAGGGGTTGAGTCCAGCTGGTGGCCCCCAACCCCACACCCTGAGGTGCCAGAGGGTCCCAATGCCAAGGATGGGGAGTGGAGGCCACGTGGGAAGCCAGGATGGGTGCTCATCACACTGTGCTGGAGCTGCCTCTCATCTCCCACTCCATCCTCAGCCATAGCTCAGCTCTGCCTGTGCCCCAGACCGTGCAGTGACAGCTCTGTCCCCGACTCTTCCCTCTGAAGCCCCCCCAGCACTGTGGCCGTGCTGTGCTGGGAGCTGCTGCTCTGCCAGATGCCAGACACAGGGTGTGGGCATGGCAGTGCTGGGGCTTCCCCTGCAGTGCCGGGTGCTGGCAGCAGGAGAGCTGCAGCATGCTGTGCCGGCAGGTTGCTGGCACGTGTGTTCGTGTGTGTGATGCCAGCTGGGCACGTGTGTGAGCGTGCAAGCCACGCTCTGTAAGTGCATACCTGTGTGCACAGAGCCCGAGCTGCGTGTGTGCTGTGTGCCCAATGAACCGTGCACACACGTGTCTGCGTGTGCGGTCTGAGCTGCCTGCATGCAGCACCCCACGCCTGCCAGCAGCTGGCGGAGCTGCGGGAAAGGGAGCAGCCACGAGCAATGACACTGCCCCGTGCCCTTGCTCGTGGTGGGCTGCAGGGACAGACATTTGTGCCCTCCCCAGGGGGAGTGGGTGCTGATGGGCTCTGCGTGGGGCCAGCGGGTGTTGCTGCACCGTAGCACCCGCTCTGCCCTCGGTTCTGCCCTGCCATGCCCAAGGTGGCACAGCCCGGCCCGGTTCCCACCGCCCTGGGAGGTGCCACATTCCTGGGTGCTCCCCGGGCTGGCCAGGTCGCTATTTCTGCCAAGGCAGAGCTCTGCCCGGCACTGCTGTGAGTCAGGCTACGTGTCCCTGGGGCAGGGCAGGACAGGGCTGTCAGTGCAGCTCCGCGGCACTGGGCATTTCCCTGCATGGTGCCCCCACTTCTCCCTGCCCACAGCCCCCAGGTGCTGTGAGCCCCAACATCCCCAGCTCGACTCCACGAGATGGTGGGAGCCATTCTGGAGCACGATGTCAGTGGTTGTAGTGACCCCCTGGGTGGGTGAGATACCGCACAGAGATAGTGGTGGAAAAATGTAGCCTGGTGGATTTTGGCTCTGTGGCCCTGCCCTCCCTCTGGGTGTGGGGCAGAAAGCTTCTGTGCAACTGGGGAATTTCCTGGACAGCTCAGGATGGCTGAAGAGGTGTGGGGGGTCGCTGAACTGTAGTGGTGGGGAGGTGGGGGCCATCTCATGCTGGCTATGTCCCTGCTTTGTGCTGTGTCTCTGGTGTCCTGTGCCCAGACACTGCCAGGGGTCTCAGTCCTCTGAGATGTGGGGGAAAGTTGCTGAAAGCCACAGGTGGGTGGCACCACCACCACCCACCTGGGTCCAACTTTCCTGCCTCTCCCGGCAGAGCTTTCCTCTCCCTTGACTTCCCGGTGGGACAGTAATTACAGCAATAATTAAGAAGACAATTATTCCTGCTGAATAGGAAGAACTTAATCTGCTTCTCTCTGCCTCTGCTGGTTTCACCCCACACCCACCCACTTGCACCGGGTGCTTCTGGGTGCTGGGGAGCGTGCACTGCCCCAGCTCTGTCCTGTTGGTGTCCACTCCAGGGCTGCAAGGGGCTGTAAGCAGGTGGGAACAGTGTCCCCATCCCATCTCCATCCCATCCCTACCATATCTCCATCCTCATCCTCATTCCATCTCTTCCCCTTTGCTTTCCAGTTCCTATCCCTATCCCCACCGCAGTCCCAGCATGCTGCCGGACGCCCCGAGGGCCGCACTAGGGCATCCTTCCCGTCCTACCAGTCCCCCCAGCTTTAGGGCTGTGGCTGAGATGCCGCCGAGGAAGCCGGGCCCGCTGGGTGCGGCTCGTTACCCGCACGGCAGGAATTAGCAGTACTCGGGCGCCTGCCCCGTACCCTCCGCCCTTCCCTGTCGCTGGAGCACCTTAAATCCCAGCACACCACACCCGGGGCGCAGAGCCGGCAGCTGTGGGCACCATGGTGCAGCGAGCCTGCCTCCTCCTCCTCTTCCTCCTGCTCCCCCTTTCTGCATGGTCTGTCCCAGCCCCGCGCGTGCCTGGAAGAGAGGAGCAGATGGGGACAGGTGAGTGCGTGGGGGCAGCTCCTGAGGAGGGGATGCTCAGGGACCCCGAGAGTGGTGCAGGGAGCTGTGGGGCTGTGGGAACAATGCGGCTGCTCAGCCCTGGTCACTGTGTCCTTCAGCAAAGCCCGGGTACTGCCACCACATCCTGGAGATGGAGAGCCCTCTGGATGAGGACTGCAGCTCCTGCCACAAGAACAGCTCCTGCTCTCACTGTGCTGGCGATGCTGACTGTCCTGGTGCCACCAAATGCTGCCCCAGCAAGTGTGGCCACACGTGCCAGGAGCCGGTGCTCGGTGAGGGCCAGCAGTGTGCAGTGCGTGGGGGTCGTGGTGAGCGGGGGTGATCTTGGCACAGTGGGAGGGGGCTCATGGATGGTCTTCCTGAGCTGTGCCTGTGTGGGGGTGGGGGATATGGCTTCCTGGGGAGATGGGGGCAGACCTAACCCTGGGCAGGGAGGGGCTCGGTGCCATGGGGGCCCCAAAGTGCTCTCACCTTGAGCCCAGTGGTCTCTGACCTCGGCTCACCTCAGCCCTTGGGACCACACAGATTTCTGCTACCTGCCCTCGGTCTGTGGGAACTGCAAGGCGCTCTTCATCCGTTTCTTCTACAACGTGTCCAGCCAGCAGTGCGAGGAGTTCATTTACGGCGGCTGCGGTGGGAACAGGAACAACTTTGAGACCCTGCGGGAGTGCTCCCAGGCCTGCTCCCACGTGGGCTCCCAGCTGCGCCAGCGGGGCTCCCCCCAGCCCCTGCCCCGTGGGGAGATGCTCCACGCAGCCCTGCTCCCAGCCCCACACCTCTCAGCTCCAGGTACCCGTTAGCACCTCTCCACTGTGCACAGCCCCAGCCCTGGCAGATGTCCCTGTCCCTGTCCCCAGGGCAGGGGGGTGGTGGTGCTCTTGGTGGCCGTGCTGGAGCCATGGCTTGCCCGAGGAGCACAACACTGGGCTGTGGTGCCCACAACAGCTCAGCTGCCCCTCTGTGTTGTGCCCTGCCCAGAGGAGCCCAGCCCTGCCCGGGACTGTGCAGCTGTCAATACAAGGACGGGTCATTGAGCAGGTCTGGCTCCTGTTCTTCCTGCCCCAGGTCTCAGATCCGGCCACCCCAGCACAGCTCCTGCTTACATCTAAATTGGTTTCCATTTCTGGTTCTGCCCTCAAGCTGCAGTTGTGACCTGGACAGGTCCTAAAGCGGTGGATATGCATCCTCACTTCAGTGGGGACCCCAGAGCTGCTCCCAGCCCTGGGACTGTGCCCACCCTGAATTGCTGAACCCCTGCAGTCCCACATGTGCTGTGCAGACCCCCTGCCTGGTGCTGGTGAAAGGGATCCCAACCAATGCCCCTCATGGGCGATATCAGTGCTGGGCTCTGCAACACAGAGATTCAGAGGCAGCTGGAGATGGCATGCACTTGCTTTATTGCTGGTGAAAACGAGAAGGGAACAGGCCAGCTTGGGGCTGTGACTGCCCCACATCCCCAGACGAAGGCACCTTCCTGCCACAGAGCTGCTGCTCTCCCATCACACACTGCCTGAAAGGGAAATGTGCTTCTAGGGAGCCCTGACGGATGGGGGTGAGGAGCAGTGGCCAAGGTCATGGACAAGTGCTCTGTCACTGCAGTGGTTTGCCATGGCCAGGTCTGGTGAGAGATCCCTTCTGCTCCTCAACCCTTTGGGTGTCCTCACCCTGAAGGCAGTGTCTCTACCAGGAGCTGAGCCGGGCCCATGTGGTCCATGACCCTTTCCAGAAGGCTCTGTCTCCCCTGGGGGGAATGAAGTCCCCTTATGTCCCCTGGAGCTGGTCCTGTCCCTGTCTCCTCACCATCAAGTACCCACGTGCAGACGTTGACTGCAGCCATTGCTGCAGCACTTCTGGCCCTGGGGACACCCCCCATAGAAGCTGCACAGGACCAAGCACGTCCTGCTGCCCCCGGGGATGGGGCACGCTCCCTCCTTCCCTGCAAGGCAGAGCACTCTGTGGGACACCCATCTGTGGGCACTCAGCATGGGGCACCCTGCGGCTCCAGGATGGGGCTGCATCGTGGTTCTCACCTCTGGGCATGTCCATGCAGACGTGGCCACGGCTGGAGCACGTGCATCTCTGTCCCTGAGGGCACTGAGTCGGTGTCACACTGCTCAGGGCACCGGCCAGCACCGTGCTGTGGCACAACGGCAGCATCATGCTCTGTGGCAGGAAGGGACAGTCAGCTGGTGCTGAGCTGGGGCCAGGTGTGCATGTGACTTGGGTAGAAAGAGGGGAAGGTGCTATGGATAGGGATGGATGGGTGGATATGGGGCCATTGCGGGCACAGCCTTGGCAGCCCCAGCACATGGCTCTGGTGTGGAGTCCCTGTCGGTGCAGGACGGCCATGGTGCTGCTGTGGGCTCAGAGCACAGCAGACCCCATCCCTGTCCCTGCTGTTCACTGCCATCCCAGGCCAGGGGCTCACCTTCAAGAGAGGCAGGCATGCAGACATGGCCACAGCACATTCCCCTTGCTCCCAGCTGCACCCTGTGCCCGGGGACAGTCCTGGCCACGGTGGCAGCTCGGCTGCTGGTGTGGCTCCAGGTGGGAGGAGCAGGGCCGATAGTGTCTGCACTGCAGAGCAGAGCTTGGACAGTGGGGTCAGTGGGGAGGAGGTGAGAGTGGGATGGCCGCTGAAGGGTGCCTTCATTGCCCCCACCATGTCCCCATCATGTCCTTGCTGCTGTGTGCACTGCTCCCATCTCATCCTCTCTCTGCCTACTTATATTGTGGGCATCCTTGGTACCCAGGCCGTGGCCCCGCCTGTGCCCAACGTCCCACCCCGTCCCACCCCATCTCACGGGCTGGCGCTGCAGGCAGGCACTGGAGGCCGCAGCTGCTGTTGCAGCACTTGAGCGCACTGGGGCAGTCGCTGTCACCATCACACTCCTCCCGGCACGGCCCCTCCAGCCCCGGCAGCACCGCGGGGCACTCCCCGGCTTTGGGTTTCTCTGGTGGAGCAAAGCAGGCAGGAGTGACCCTGAGCACCCCTGTGCACTGGGGGACATGGCACTGTCCCCACTATCTGAAGCTCTGTGCCCTCACCGCTGCAGGGCAGGCACCAGGTTTCTCTGCAACACCGAGCAGAGTGGCTGGGGTTGAGGTGCACCCCGAGGGCATCAATGGCAGCGCTGGGAAATCTGCCCTTGGTGGCACTCCTTGTGCCATGTCCTGGATCTCCCCCCCGCTGCATCTTGGATCCCCCACACCCCATCCCAGATGCCCTCACCTGCCCCATCCCTGCCTCGGGAGATGGAGGCTGCCTGTGGTGCTGGAGCTGCTCAGGGCAATGGGGATGGGACAAGGACAGGGCTAGGGCTGGTGGACAAGGGGTGCTGGTGACAGTGCTGGGGCTGTGCCAGTGATGCCATGCCTTCTGCTGGGGGTGTGCAGTGGAGGCGGCACTCGTGGGAACAGCACTTGAGCCAGCCGGGGCACGCTGAGTCGCTGGTGCAGAGAGGGGGCTCCTGAGGGAGGCACCGTATGAAGTCCCGGGGACACAGCCCCGGTTTTTGCAGTTCTCCTGTAGCAGGATGTGGGGTCAGAGCAACACCATGCCCCCACAGCCCCCTGCCTGTGGAGGGGGTGGCTGCAGCCTCTGCAACCCAGCACACCCCTCCATGCCACGTGTACCCCAATGCCACGTGCATCCCTTCCCCTCCCAGCACACCCCCCTGCCCTGCAGCTCATCCTCCCTGCATCACCCTGCTGTGTGTTCTCGGCCTGGCTGAGGCTCTCCAGGGGGAGAGAGGTCACTGCTGCCATTCTGCAGTGGTGTCACGCAGCCGAAGCCACAGGCGGTGAAGCAGCACTTCTGGTCCTGCAGGCACCCACTGTGGTCATCGCAGGCGTTGGGACACGGCGTGTGCTGGGGCTGAGATGAGGGTTGGGGGCAGACGCCAGGGTGGGCTGGGGAGTGGGGACACCTGAGTGGGGGGCTCAGGGCAGCACGCACTCCCCGCATCCGGGAATCTCCCTCCCCTGGCCCACAGCTGTGCTGAGCCGGGGGATGCCGTGGGAGCACCGCTTCTGCAAACACCCCGTGTCAGCTCTTGGCAGCGCTGTGCTGTTTGAGTTGCAAACAGAGACACTGCCGGGAAGGTTTCACTGCAAACAGCAGCTGCTCCACTCAAACAAAGGAAAGCTCCCATCGCTGCGGAGGAGGTGGTAGTGCTGAACCGGGCTGCTCTGGTGCAGCTTCATCCCACGCAGGGTGGGACGGGGACACTCGATGGTCTGTGCCCACTGCGTTACCCACAGCCCCACCGGGGTCGGGGGGTTGGGTCAGAGGATCACAGAATCACAGAATTGTATGGGTTGGAAGAGAACCATAGAGATCATCGAGCCCAACCCCTCCTCTAAAGAAGCTTCCCTACAGCAGGTCGCACTGATAAACGTCCGGATGGGTCTTGGGTACTTCCAGATGAGACTCCACCACCTCTCCGAGCAGCACCCATCTGCATGGGTCAGCTGCTGCATGCAGGACTGGAGAGGTATGGTCTGAGGAGAAAGCTGATCCAAGTTGGCCCCAGGGCTGTAAGGGAGTGGCAGGGAGCAGCTGCCAGCCACCAGACCCCAAAGCAGTGTGGTGTGCACAGCACTCATCCTGCTGCCCTGCACGGTCCTCGCACAGCTCCTGACCCAACCCAGCATCCCTGGTGCTGAGCTGTGCAAAAGCAGCAGGGGATAGCAGTGTCCCAGCTCAGAAGTGGATCACTGTGGATCAGGGGCAGGAGGTGCACACAAGGTGAACGTGGACAGGGCTGGCCTCAGACCCCCCTGCCAGAGCTGCCTGTTGGCACTCACCACCTTCATCCCCCGGTGCAGTGCCTGGCTCTGTCCCAGCGATGAGCAGCCCCAGGAGGATGCAAAGCCCCAGGCCCATGGTGCTGCAGGGATGCTGTGTGCCCACAGCTGAGGCAGTGCTGGGTTTAAAGTCTCCAGAGGAGCTGCCAGGGGTGCTGCAGCCCGGCTGGCGGGGAGCGGGCAGTGAACAGGAGGAGGGATCATTCCCAGCACCACAGGCACCACAGGCACCCTGCCAGCTGCCCGCTTATCTCTGTCTGAGCTGTGCTTTTGGGTCAGAGTGACCCATGGGGATGGGACAGGGACAGGGCAGCTGAGGTCACACAGATGCCATCCCCACAGTACTGCACAGGGGATGGAGCACAGTGATGGGTTTGGCCAGGATAGGAGCAAGCAGGGCTGTGTGGCCCCCAGCATGTGGGTGCTGCTCCTCGCCCTGTCCTCAGGCTGAGTGCTCCATCTGCCCCTGACTCCCAACCTGAGTTTCACACTTCATGATGCAAATAAACCCTTTCTTGTTGCAAGGAATCTGAGTCAACAGGTTTTTGGCACTCCTGTCCGTGACCGCTGGGACAGCAGTGGTGTTCCCCTGGGACCCTGAGTGTGGGGTGGTGGTGCCTGGGGGGCAGAGCATGGAAACAGGGCCTCCTCTCCCTGCCCTGGGGCTATCTGCAGCCACATGTCCACCTGCAGTACCTGGGCCATGGAAAACCCCCAGCACACCGCAGGCAACAGAAAACACCCAGAGCTGCCGGGCTGCCACATGCTGGTTTATTCTGGGTCAGTGTTTCCAGGCAGACTGGGGCTGTCTGTGCCATGCGTGGCCTGAGGGGCTGAATGTGGGGGTCTGCTTTTGTCTCTGGAGCACAGCTGTGGGAGGTGGGGTGGCAGAGACCCTGGCCAGAGCAGGTCAAACAGCACTGATCCCCCCAGCCAGAGGGATGGGAGCAGTGGGGTGGTGGGTGTTGCAATGGTGGTGGAGTGGAATGGCCCCAGAATGGCAGCTCCCAGTGCCATCCCCCTGGCCAGGGCTAGGCTGTGCCTGGAAGAGATAGATGTGGTGGTCAGAGCATGAGTGCCCCGTCCTGTGCCTTCCCTTGTGGGCAAAGTTTGGGGCTGGCCTTACCCTGCAGTGAGGAGATGCATGCGCGGCCGCAGTCCTGCAGGCAGCACTTCTGGCTGGGTGGACAGTCCTTGTCCTCCAGGCATAGGATGAGGCACTCACCAGCCCTGGTGGTTGTGGAAGGACAGAGCCCCGGCCGCACTGAGCACGTGTAGAGAGAGGGAGCACTATGGTGAGCCCCTGACCCCTGGCTGCTGCCCCCCTGCCAGGCCCAGATCACATCACTGGCCCTGGAGGGAGGGGAACACATGGGAACGTGGCACAGTCTCTGCCCCACGGCACAAAGCCTTTACCCTCAGTGGGCAGTCTGCAGACGTGGCCGCAGCCAGTGGTGCAGCACTTCTTGGTCCCAGGACAGTCGGCATCGCTGTCGCAGCGCTCCAAGCAGGGACCCAGGGAGCCCCGCAGCACCACGGGGCACGCACCAGACTTTGCTGCAAGAGAGCAGCCACGAACATCACAGCCCTGAGCATCACAGCCCCACTGTGCCCGTGGGAGTGTGGCTGCACAGGGAACCTACGCCTTGTGCACAGCTCAGGGCTGCAGCCTGCCCCTGCCCTGAGCCCCCCCCTCCCCTCCAGCATCCATCCTGCCCCTGTGGCACGCACAGAAAGTGCACAAGTGTGCCACCCAGGCAGGGGGATATGCACCCCATGCACAGCCCGGACAGGAGTGGGGCTGGGGGCAGCAGGTACCTGTGTATGGGGCGCTGCAGGCCAACCCGCAGCCAGAGAAGCAGCACTTCTGGTCCCCAGGACAGTCCCTGTCATCGGTGCACAGGTTGGGGCAGGCAGCATCACGTCGGGCTCGCTTCCGTGGGCAAAGGCCAGATTTGGCTGGAGAGGGCATACAGCTCAGAGCCCTGCAGCACCCACGCATGGCTCTCACAATGATGAAACTGCCAACCCCTGGCTCTGCTCCATGGCACCTCCAGCCCAGCACAAGCACAGCCCCTCAATGCAGACATCCTTACCTGGCTCAGCTCGCAGGCAGCGGGCGCAGCACCTCTCCCCATGGCCACACGCCGTCTCATTGCAGCAGCTCGCCCCACAGCTCAGCGTCCCAGGGCTGCCCAGGCTCTCTATGAAAGGAGAAGCTCTGTGTGCTGGGGAGCACGACTCTCCCTGGGGCACCCATCCCCAACACCAGCAGCCCCACAGCTCCCCATACCTGCGGCAGGGAGCAGGCAGGCACGCACATCCCCGAGGAGGCAGCACTTCTCAGCACCGGGGCAGCTGTGGTCAGACAGGCAGTATCTCCTGGTGGGGCGTGTGGGGCTGCTCCCCACTGCCGGGCACACCCCTGCTTTGCTGGGGGCAGGCAGGGCGGCTGGCGGCCGCTGGCCCCGCTGTGCCCAGCGTGGTGGGGGGCTGGCAGCAGGGGCATTGCCACGATCCCCACGGTGCAGCTGGGCTGGGGCAGGAGGCAGCTCAGCACACAGGGCCAGGAGCAGCAGTGCAATGGCACAGCTGCTGAGCATCGTGCTGCTGGGGGATCTGTGGTGCTGCGACTGCCCGTAGGTATTTAAATCTGCTGGGGGGGCACCAGCCCATGGCAGTGCAGGTTTCCAGGGCTGTGGGAGCACTGAGCATGAACAATTCACTTTGAGGGAGACTCCCAGAGCAGAGCTGGGCTCCCAGCCCGTGGCTGGCGCATCCCCTGCAGCGCTCCCTTTCCAGGTCACTAGTGACCCGCAAACAGCCAGGCCGGGGGACGTAGGAGGTGCTCCCCAACCCTGCTCCCTGCACTCCCCAATGTGTGCACCTGGCAGAGCCTGGTGAGTCTGTGCATCCCATTGCTGCTTCCCAGAGCCCACCCCATCCTGCTCAGGGAGCGTTGCCATCACCTCCCAGCATGCATGGAGATGGGAGTGGTGCTGCAGAGCTGCAGTGGGACGTGTAAGGACACACCTGTGCTGCAGGCATCAGGCTGTGTGGGGCAGGCTGCTCAGCTGTGCTCTGTGGGATCCCTGGCCCACGGGACCATTTGCTCTGGCCCTGGGGGCTCCTCAGCTCCCACAGTCTCTGGGATTTGTAGGGTTCCTGGGGACAGTGGGAAAGCAGCAGGAGCAAGGGCCAGGTCTGAGCAGGGCAGGCAGGAATGGGGCAGGGACACGTGGGCTTCGTTGCCCATGGCTCTTTCAGGCTCCTGCCATGGGCACTGTGCTGCTGGTGGGGCTGGGAGTGTGTAGTGCAGGAGGAGCTTTGGGAGATGCTGTACCACTGCACACAGCAGCAGCAGCGTTGTCATCCCCCTAGGCCATCGCAGAGCTCCGCTCCATGGACACAGCTGCAACTGCATATCCTGCCCTAGCTGGAGCACATCCCTGAACAGACTGAGGAGCAAACATCAGAGCAGCTGGGGCTGTGGGACAGCGCTGAGCAGGAGCACGGGCTGGGGAGCCGTGAGGAAATGGGGTCTGGGATCAGATTGTGGGAACAGTCTGGTGCAGACCCTTCCAGACACCGCCTGCACCTGCACCCATCTGGGTCAAGTGAAGCAGAGCGCAGCTGGGAGCCACCCAGCCAGGAGCACAGCAGGACGGAGACGCACGCAGCCACAAACAGGGCAGGGAGCTGCTGCTTTATTGGTGAGAGTGCAGGGGGCTGTGGTGTGCCCCGAGTGGGGTCCTGGAGTGGGAGCTGAGGCTGAAGGCTCCGCACTGGGATCCTGGGCAGGAGGGCACGAGGGGCTGGGCCGTGCGGTATTGTGTCGGGCAGCAGCTTCCCTGCAGCCAGGATGGAGGAGGCTGCACCTGCAAAGGGAGCAGAGGGTTGTGAGCGGGACGGGGCAGGTGGGGCAGGAGCCCAGGGCTGGGTGGGTGCAGACTGACCTCAGTGCAGTGGAGTCACACAGGAGACTTTCCCGCAGCCGTTCCTGCAGCACTTCAGGCTCCCGGAGCAGTTGGAGTCCATCTTGCACTGGTTAATGCAGAGCCCCAGCATGGGGATCCCTGGCTTCACGGACGGGCAGGTGCCAGGTTTCTCTGCAAGGTGAAGGATGCGGTGTGAGACCCGCTGTCCCCAGCACAGTGCACAGGGCTGTGCTGCAGCTGCTGGAGCTCAGCATGGTGAGCACCCTGCAGCAGTGCGGCTGTGGGGCCGTGCCTGGCGCAGGGCCGGGGAGGGCACTGCTGGGGG
Organism: Cyrtonyx montezumae; assembly: GCF_038088225.1. Classification (NCBI taxonomy): domain Eukaryota; kingdom Metazoa; phylum Chordata; class Aves; order Galliformes; family Odontophoridae; genus Cyrtonyx; species Cyrtonyx montezumae. The sequence goes on along the minus strand of NW_027072100.1, from coordinate 10,826,172 downwards.
ACCCTTCCTGAGCTCAGAGCTGGATGCAGGACAGTGCTGGGGCTGATGCAGTGTGCAGCTGGTGCTCCCCGAGGGATGTGAAATGCAGCAGGCGCTTGCTCTCCGCCCCTGGCAGCAACCTCAGCAGCACCACGGATGCTCAGAGCCAACCGAGCTGTGGGCAGGAGGAAGGGGTGAGCGTGGCCAGCACCGTCCAAGGCTGTGTGGGCAGCTGCTCCGTGGAAACACAGCCCAATCCTGCGGGGCTCCATGCAGAACCCCATGACTGCTGCAGCCAGAGCACAGGGGGTGCCCGGGACCACACCGCTACCGAGCGCCGGGAGCTCCGGAGCCGTTGGCTCACGGGAGCAGGGCTTGCACCGACCCTGGGAGCGTTACCGTTGGGCTCCTGGCAGGCCTTGCCGCAGGCCGCCGGGCAGCACTTGAGGGTGCTCTCGCAGTCGCCATCGGACTGGCACCCCATCGTGCAGTTCGCTTCTTCCACTGCTGGCTCCGGGCACACGCCGGCTTTTACTGAAAGGCAAAGGCACACGGTGTGGGTGGGAGGGCTGTCTGGAGGCGGGCGATGCTGTTCCCAGCCCAGGCGTGGTGGGCTCAGGGATGCTGCAGAGCGCAGCCACGCTGCGGACCGTGTGCCTGGAGCCCATCCCCAGCAGGCCCCAGGCCAGGAGTGATGCCGGCTGCTGCCGCGGGGCCGTGCGCTCATACTCACTCGTGACATTCAGGACGGATGCTGGCAGCAGCTCTGCCCAGAGAACCAGGAGCCCCGCGAGGAGGAGCGCGCTGCTGGCCTTGGGCATGGTGCAGGGGAGCTGTGCGCGTGCGGGGCCACCCGGCTGGGCTTTAAGCTCCTCTCCAGGTGGGGCGGGAGGGGACTGCCTTCCGGGTGGCTCATAAGGAACTGGCCCGGCCAGGCTCCCCCTTCGTGCCATTGCACAATCCCCAAGTATCAGGTATCTGCTCGCTGCTGGCTGCTGACCAGGAAGTGGGAGCCTCGAGGAGCCCAGGCGTCTACGCAGAAAACTTGCCCGGCAGGAACAGCAGCCAAGCGCTGCATCGCCAAGCTCGGCATGCCGGGAGCCCCCAGCCCATGGGGCACGGAGCCGTGGCAGACCCACTACTGGTCAGTTCTGGGTTGGGGCCAGCAGTACGCATGGGGCACGTGCCAACTGTGCTTGGACCCGTCCTGTCCCTGCGCTGGCAGCCATGGTGCATGTGAGCGCAGCCCCTTCCCTGGTGTGCTGCCCTGCAGCAGGGACAGAGCTGAGCTGTGCATCCGGGCTGGGCTCTGCTGCAGGCACAGCACACTGGCTCCTGTTCCACCACTTGTTTTCCTGGAGCTTTTTGCTGTTTCACTGAAGAGCCCTCTAGGCTGCCCTGCATGATGCACAGCTCTCCCTCGCATCTCTGCTGCAGTCAGGGAGCTCCCTGCAGCTCCCTGCAGTGCCCACATCCCCAGCAGCCCTGGGGATGCAGCGGTGCTCAGGTGGGCAGCAGGCAGGGATTGAGCTGCTGTGTGCTCTGGCTACATGGCACGGTGTGGTGGGGGCCATGCATCCCCAGGCCCCCTCTGTGGGTCACCTCCCCTGCATCCCATGCACTGTGTGCCCAGCAGCACCAAGCCGTGCTGTATTTGAGCAGGCCAAGCAGCCCTAATCACCCCACGTGGCTGCTGGCTCTCATCACTGTTTGCCGCTCCACCAGTTCCTGCCCATCTGCTGGCGCTGCCGGCAGTGGTTTTCATTCCTTTGGGTTTGCTGACGGAAGCAGAGCAGCCCAGCACTGTGCTGGGAGACCCGAGGGGCCTCGGCCCTTTGCTCACTGCTCCAGGTTTGGCTCGGTGCATTTGGTCACTGAGTGGGACCCAGTGCTCTGCACGGTGCTGGTCTGCTGGGCAGAACCCACAGTATCCCTGGCCCCAGTCCTGTCCTGGGCACACACCCAGGCTGAGCCTCTCTGCAGAGTGAGGGTGGGAGTGGAGCCCTCCTACAGCTCTGTGCCCCCACCAACACACCCACAGCCCTCACAGCTTTGGGCTGCAGCATCCTGGAGCTGCGTGGGCTTGGGGCCCACTCCGAGGTCACGAGCTGTTTGTCTGCTCGGCCAGCATCTATTTCCAGGTAATTTAACCCCACAGTCAACAATGCAGCGAGGCACGGAGCAACAGTAAATCAGTAACTGTTTGCATTTGCCGCGGTCCCCTCCCCAGCGCGTGTGTTTATGCAGTAACAGGACCCGGCGCTGACACCCGCAGGACACTCACTGCGTTTCATTGCTGGGCAGCACGGAGGGAACGGGGCAGCGCCGGGACAGCGCTGGGACAGCAGCAGGCATCGCCCCACGCCCTGCAGTGCCTGCTGCGTGCCAGGGACTGTGCTCTGTGCTGAGGAACTGCTCCAAGCAGGGGCTCCCGGCCCCGGAGAAACAAAGGAGCTCCTGGATAAAGGCAGCCTTGTTGCACCAGGGCACAGTGCTCCAGCAGCGGGCTGGGCTGAGCATCAGGCCAGGCTGTGAGCGTGGCACCGGGCTGAGGGACAATGGGCTCCCACTGTGTCCCAACACAGTGCAGCAGCAGGGCTGGCATCTGGCACTGGGGCAGTGCTACCCACCAGGACCACGGTCTGTGCTGCTGCATCTGTGCTGGTGATGCCAGCAGCACTTGCCTTTGAGGTTCATCACTCTGCTCAGATGGCTGATCCTCTAATTGCCCTTATTGGTCCCTTTGGCTTGTAAAACCTGTAGAGTGCAGCATTTCCTCAGCACTGTGTGAGTGGGATGGGGCTGGGGGGCCACGGCATGTGGATTCCCACAGCCAAGCTGCACCACAGCAGCCAGCAGCAGGGAAGACTGCAGAGGGTGGGAGCCCAGAAACATCCTCCAAGGAGAACACCCACAGTGAAAGCAGTGCACAGCAAGGCAAGGTGCCGGGCTTTGCCCAGGGGTGACACCATGACCCTCATGGAACACTGCCGAGCTCCTGTTCTGCCTGGATCTGCCTGCAGCCAGCAGGAGCAGCTGGGGAGGCACAGAACATGCCGGCTGCACGGCCCGCAGCTGTGCCTGGCTCAGCCCACACAATCAGCATCACTGCCCAGAAGATGCTTTGGCTCCCGTCGCCCACACACAGCATTCAGGATGCTGCCATCCCTGCCCTGGCTCTGCCGGGTCCTTCCATGCCAGAGGACAGGGACAGCCATGGCTCTGTGCAGCTGCAGCAGCCAGCTGCATGTCATGGGCAGAATCCTGGCCCAGGAGCCCAAACCGATGAGGGCTCTTCCCTCTGCAGAGGGACTGTGCCATGCACTGCACCTGGTGACTGCAATTGCCCTGCAGGTGACAAGGAAGGAGCTGAGGTCACAGCCCCTCCATGGGGAGCACAGTGAATGCCTAACAGCAGTGTGGCTGTGCCAGGTGTGGTGCACCCAGCAGGAAGGGACACTGGGAGACAGCGTGAAACGGGGACACCCCTTCCTCCAGGCTCAGGTGATATGCAGCTCGGGGGCTTCCTGAGCTAAATCGTGACAGACAGTCACATTCATGGGCTGATGCTCTGGGAATTTTGACCCCTCTGGAGGCTGTCCCACCTGTCCAGGTGTGCCTCATGTAGGCAGAAGTGCTCTGCTGCTGTCCCCGAGCTCTTCTTCCCCCTGTGCTGCCTGCGTGGCATGGATCTCGGTGGCCCCACTCAGAGCTGAGGAGCTGCAGGCAGTGCCTGCCCCTGTGCTGCTGCAGTGCGTCCCACCTGAGGGACGCCAGCCCTGCAGTGCCCTGGGAGCTGCAGTGACCCTGTGCCCACCTCATGCACTCACCTATGACTCCAGCGGCCGTGGCAGCTGGCTGCAGCTGTGTGCACAGAGCAAGGATGCCCACAAGCAGAACACTGGTGGCCTTCATGGTGCTCCCGAGGATGCTGATGGCTGGGCAGGTCAGCGGGGGTTTATATCCATATGAGGCTGGGGAGGGGCCACCACACACATAACCTTTGGGTGCCGAAACTCCTGCTGCATTTCAAGGCTGTGCCCGAGGCAGCAGCAGCCCTGTGTGATGTCATTAACTGAGAAATCATTTACCATGGCCCTCTCCCACTCCTAACAGCCAGGCTGGGTGGGGACGCGAGCACTGTGCCCGAGTGGTGGCAACATGGGCAACAGGCCAGGGAACACGAAGGAAGGGGCTGGGGCTCCGTGGCTTGGGGACAGGAGGACGGCCAACGAAGGGCAATCTCCTCACCAGAGCCGTGGGACTCATCACCTCTCACGTCAGATGCTGTCTGAGCTTGGAGAGAGATAGGACAAGCTATGGGTCAGGGTGGGAGGCAGGAGGATGTCTGCCCACTGTGCTGCACCCACTCCTCAGAACTGGCTCCAGCCTGTCCCGTCCCCATGTCTGCCTGCAGAGCTGCAGGTCACAGCCCTGGTCCCCAGAGGTGAGCGTGGCCTCGGGGGGGTGCGGAGCGTGGGAAGGTGCTGTGCCCCCACCTGCACCATTCCTCTGCAGGGCCCGGCATGCTGGGTGCGTCACGTCGGCAGGGTCAGTGCAGGGCTGCCTCCTGCCCGCCCCATGCCCCACTGCACCCGGTCCCTGAGGGTGCCACTGCCCTTCCTGGGGGCTTCCCCCACTCTGCTGCAGCCCCCAGACGGGGTGGGGAGCTCACAGGGAGCAAAGGGTGAGCGGTGCCGAGAGCGAAGGGCTGCTCTGTGCCACGTGGCCCCGAGGTGGGTGACGCAGCCATGGTGACCCGGACACCAGCAGCACCTTCGTGTCCCCACTGGGCTGTGCACGTGGTGCCATGACCCATCCACCACGGCTGCCTCTTGCTCCAGGGCCTGCCTCGTGGGCACTGGGCTCGCTTGGCTCAGCAGAGCCATGCAGTGGAAAAGAGATGCCCAGGAAGTGAGATGCCCAGAGCACTGTTCCCGGCTGTGGGTGGTGGCTGAGGCTGGGTGGGGGCTGGGGAGTGGTGGGTGAGAGCTGCATGGTGGGAGCTGCATGGTGCTGGGGCTGGTGGGGAGGAGCAGAGTGGGGAATAGGCAGAGGCAGTGGCTGAGCACCAGGTGGGCAGGGCAGGGCGCAGGGACTGCTCCTGCCGGGGCTTCTCGCAGCCCACCTGCAAATGTGTGCCGTCGTGCCTGGCCGACGCGATCGCTGCCGTCTCAGAGGGGAGATTGTGCAGCTCGCCGATCGTATTTCCCAGCTCGGAAATTCCTGTTTGCGTCATCCATGCTCCCAGTAGCCAAACGCGCTTGTTGCTAGAGAGACTGCACCTGAAACAAAGGGAACCTTCAGCAAGAGAAACAAAAGGCTGCAGAACCGTCCCATCGCCGCAGGGCAGCTCAGAGTGACGCCCCGACGTGGCCACGAGCAGTGCCGCGGTGGCAGCATGGGGATTCGTAGGCACCGCATCACAGCATGGTTGGGTTGGAAGGGACCCCAGAGCCTCCCCCCACCCCGTGCCGTGGGCTACCCCCCAGACCTCCCCCCACCCCGTGCCGTGGGCTACCCCCCAGACCTCCCCCCACTCCACCACCCCAGATCAGCCTGCGCCGGGCCCCATCCATGGCCTTGGGCACCTCCAGGGATGGGGCATCCAGATATCCGGGCCGTGAAGACCTCCTGCCCGGTGCGTGCAGTCCACTCGCCTCCGTGCCCCGTCCCGATCGTGCCGTGCCGTGCCGTGCCGTGCTTCATCCCGGGACAGCGGCGGTGCGCGTTGGCCGGCAGAGGAGGCTGTTGCTCCGCCGAAGCACGGGGCTGAGACCGCGGCACAGCCTGGCACTGAACGCCGAGCCGTGCCGATCTGAGTCGAGCAGAGCTGAACTGTGCCGAACCGAGTCAAACCGAACTGAGCCGAGTCGAGCAGATAGTGGTGAGCACAGCACTGCCCGGCACTGAACGGAACCGAGCCGAGCCGAGCTGACCCGGGCCGAGCCGTGCTGTGCCGTGCAGAGCCGAGCCGTGCCAAGCCGTGCTAAGCTGAGTCGAACCGAGCTGTACTGTGCCGAGTCGAGAAGTTAGTGGTGAGCCCAGCCGTGTCAATCCGTGCTGAACCGAGCCGGGAGGAGCCCCGAGGTTGCGCAAGGTCCAGGGCAGGGCTCCGGACCGTACATAAGGTCGGCAGGGTGCGGGCGTTGCGACGGCAGTGCCATGGAGCCGGGTCCGCTGCTGCTGCTGCTGCTGGCGGCCCTGTGGGGCCGGGGCTGGGCGGCGTCGGGGCACGCACCGGCAGGTGAGATGGCACCGGCACCCGGCCCCACCGTGCGACCCGGTAAGTCCCGGTGTGCCCCGGTTAGGGCACGGTCGGAGAGCCGTGGGATTCGAGGCGGGATGTCACACTGAAAGGGGAACGGGAAGAAAAGCCACAGCAGCCCCCGAGGCCAGGGTACAGCTCTGATGTGCATGCAGGGTTGGAGGCGGTGGCAGGAGGTGCTCCTTCTGCCCCAGGTTCAGTGCATCCCTACAGCAGCGGTGTTCTGCGGGCACTGCGATGCCCCACGCACTGCTGGGCTGTGCTGGAGGAAGGGGCAGTGGGAATAGGGCATTGGGTGCAAAGGTGGCACAGAACCCACAGTGAGGCTGAGCTGCTCTGGTCTCTGCTGCCCGTGCTGAGCTACAGGGACCATGCTAGGGGCTGTCATTCCCCCACTGTTTTCTCTTCACAGGGGAGACTGGTAAATGCCTTGAGACCAGCACAAATACCACCAGCCCCTGCAAACCCAGCTGCTCCTCAAAGTGTCCGGGCAGTAGTGGCTGTGGACAGGAGTGCCAGCAAGGTGAGGGGTCCCATCCTCCCGGCAGCCGTGTGGGCCCTACAGGGCCTGTGCTCTGCTGTCTGAGGTGTGAGTTGAGTCCTGGCACGGGGACAGGATGCTCTGGTCTGGGCAGGTCTGATCACTGCCCGTTGCCCATGGGCACATCATGCACAAGGACTGCTGCAGTGTCCCCGCACCCCACCTCTCCCACCCCTCGGTCCCTGTGGCTTCCTGCCTGACAGATAGGGCGGGGACGAGATGGGCAGGGGCTGGTGGAGCCCTGACCCCCTCTCACCCCCAGTGAAGGAGGATTTCCACCCACCAATTGATCCTGACCCGACCACCAACTGCAAGAACAAATGCAGAGACGACAGCAACTGCAGGGGCAGCAGCCGGTTCCATTGCCCGCAGCAGGTGCCAGGTAAGGGCAGGCAGGGCTCAAGGCATGCTACCATGGCTGGGACAGACCCCATGGACACAAACCCTTCTCCTTCCCCGTCCACAGCCAGTCCAGACACCGACCCCAAAAAGAAGGTGCCACACACCAGCAGCTGCTGCAACAGCACCTGCAGCAGTGACCTCGACTGCCCCGACCACCTGCAGCGCCGCTCACCCCCAGGCAGGAGCTCCAGGTTCAGCCTCTCTCTGGCCATGCTGAGCTTCCTATGCTACAGGTGCTCTGAATTCAAGAAGCTGTGCAACCAGTCCCCGGATCGTGGCCCATGCACGAATTTTGAGTATCGCTACGCTTATTTCGCTGACTCAAAGTCATGCCGTCAGTTCCTGTACGGCGGCTGCAAGGGGAATGCCAACAACTTCCATACCTTGCGGGAGTGCAAGCGGGTCTGCCACTCAGGTGAGAGCTGGGCACGGGTGGGAGTGAAGGATGCACAGGGCACGGAGCTATCCCACGCAGAGCCGTGCTGCAGTGGCCAGGCAGCAGCAGCCACCGTTGCTCATCCACTGTGCACGTGGGCACCACGTGGGGACTCAGAGTGTTCCTGCTCGGTGATTCCAATCAGCACACGGCTCCATCCTGGGAGCTGGGCTTGTCTTCGGCATGAAGCAGGCAATGCTCTTAGCAATAATAATTGTGCCTGGTTATCAAAATATTAATCCTGCCAATCCTCTCAGCCTGCACAGGAGAGGAGGAAAAGGCTGTTTCTTTGCAGGTGTCTTCACCTTTCTTTGTGCGCATGTGGGAGAGCAGGCTTTGAGGACAGGCAGTGCTGCTACAGCCTCGTGGTGGACAGCAGCACCTGACAGAGCCCACCTGGTTGCAGCCCTGCTCACTGCTCTGCCTTTCTCCCCAGGGCTGGACAAGCACTGACCCCAGGACACCGCAGCCCACCCACATCTGCAGAGCTGACCACTCTGTCCCACACAATAAAGTTGCCAGGACTCCTGGCTTGGAGCAACACCACTGCCTCTGTCTTGCCTTCCCAGCACATTGGTGGGACACTGGGGCAGAGATGGGGATGGGGTGGCAGTGGGAGGGTTGGGCATCACTCATGGATGCTGGGCTGATATCAGCAGCACTGTGGCCAACTCTGCAGCGTGGCTCTATAGCTCTAATAACCCCATCTCTAATAGCTCCATCCATAATGTCCCCAGACGGGCAGAGTGGAGCTGGGGGGATGGGACACATGCTGCTGCCCAGGGGCTGGCAGCAGCTCTGGGTCGTGGCACAGCCCGGCTGGCAGCACAGGAAGGCGGCCTCCCAAAATGGGGTTTTTATTACAGCCATACATCATGGCAGTGGCCCGATGTGGGCAGACGGAGGTGATTTTTCTTCATGGTTTACAGACAAATGAGGGGAAGGAGAATTGATGTGAACTTTGCTATAGCGAGAGGTCGGCCGTGCAGGCAGGGCAACGGACACTGTGCAGAGGGGCTCTGCCCCATCCCACCCACACACCCCTCCGTGTCCCTGCCCCAGGAGCAGCCCCAGCCCTGCAGGTACCCACAGCCACCAGCCCCTCTGCAGCGCTGGTAACCAGCCCATCCCCTGCACAGGTGGATGGGAGCACACCATGTCTGCCCCAAGCAGCGACTGTGATCCTCCTCCTGGGGCAATAATCAGCAGCTCCAGGCAGGGATAATAATTGCAACTGACGATCATTAGGACTGCAAACACTGTGTGAGTGTGCAGCTCCAGGCTGGCTGTTTTTTGGTGAGATCTTGAATGCCCTCGCCACAATTAGAGTTGCCTCCAAACACCACAGTCCTGCCTGGTGTAAGATAACAGTTAATACCCTCAAATAGTGACTATCGGCTTCTCCATAAGGTCCATAAATATTAATGCAATTCTAATTAGTTCCTTTAAGTGCATTGCCTAAATTAAGCGTTTCCGCAGCAATAAGTCAGCAGAGCTTTGGCATTCTGCTCATGCCCATTCAGCTGATTGAAGATCAGGGCTCCCACTGACTCTGCCTGCATGGGGGTTGGATCCACAGCAACCTGGGGATGCACTGTGCCATGCCAAGCTGTGCCATGTCCATCCGTGCCATTCTATGCTGTGCCATGCTAGCCCTGACAATCCATGCCAAGCCGTGCCAAGCTGTGCCATGCCAAGCCTTGCCTTGCCATGCTGAGCCATGCAAGTTGTCCCCAGACAAGCTGTGCTATTCTCTGCTGACCCATGCCAAGCCACACCTACTATGCTGAGCCATGCCAAACCTGGCTATGCTATGCATAGACATGCCTAGCTGTGCTATGTTACACTGTGCCATGCCATGCTAACTCATGCCAAGACTTGCTATGCTACACTGTGCTATGCCATGCAGTACCATGCCACGATATGCCAATCCATGACAAGCTCTGCCAAGCTCTGCCCTGCCATAGTAACCAGTGCCAAGCTGTGCTATACCATGCTGAGCCATGCAATCTGTGCCATGCTAAGCCTTGCCTTGCCTTGCAAAGCTGAGCCATGCCAAGCCGTGCCAAGTAATGCCATGCCATGCCAAGCTGTGCCAAAGCATGCCTTGACATGCTAACCCATGCCAAGCTGTGCCATGCTAAGCTGTGCCTTGCCACACCGTGTCAATCTATGTCAAGCCGTGCCAAGATTTGCCATGCCATGCCAAGCCATGCCATGCTGTGCTATGCCATATAGTGCCATGCCATTTTGTGCCATGCCAAGTTGTGCCAATCCATGCCAAGCCGTGCCAAGCTGTGCCATGCTATACAAACCCGTGCCATGTTAATCCATGCCAAGCCGAGCCATTTTTGCTGTACTATGCCAAGCTGTGCCCTGCCTTGCCATGCCGTGTCAAGGTGTGCCATGCCATGCTGTGCCATGCCAAGCAGTGCCAGGACAAGCCATGAAATATCATGCTGACCCATGCCAAACCATGCTATGCCATGCTGCACCATGCAAGCTGTGCCAGGACAAGCTGTGCCTTGCCAAGCCATGGCATGCCATGCTGACACATGCCAAGCTGTGCTATACCATGCTGAGCCATGCCAAACTGTGCCATTCCAAGCCTTGCCTTGCCAAGCCAAGCCATTCTATGCTGACCCGTGCCAAGTTGTGCCATGCCATGCCAAGACATGCCAAGCCGTGCCATGCCATGCTAACCTGTGCCAAGCTGTGCCATGCCATGCTGAGCCATGCATGCCATGCCATTACATGCTAACCCATGCCAAGCTATGAATGGACAAACTGTGCCATTCTATGCTGAGCCATGCCAAGCTGTGCCAGGACAAGCTGTGCCATTCTATGCTGACCCATGCCATGCTGTGCCATGCCATACACATGACATGCCTGTTATCACAGTACAGTGTCACTTGGTGATTCCCAGGCTGCCACCAGCAAGGTCTGTGATCCTGGTGCTGGAGCAGGGAGCCCTGCATTGCAGCCAGAACTTTGGCACAGGACTGGGAGTGAGTCTTCAGTGATAAAATATCTCCTAAGAACTCCAATGCCATTGATACAGAAATAAAGCTGGTATTAGATTCAGAAAGGGAACGGGAACCCAGGCACCACTGAACAAGCAGACAGTGCCCTGTGACCATAATCAGAAGTAATATTATTAATACATTTTTCCCCAGGTGCACCCAGAGGCTTGCATTTCCAGAAATTTGCACAATAATGAGGCAAGCTGACCATGCTTCACCTCTGTAGAAATCACCTCCGAATCAATGGCAGCGTGCCGGCAGCTTGTAGGCTCCAACTGCAGCTGTGCATCCCAGCACTGCTCTGCCCTGCTGCCTCCAATGCAGCTCCTGCAGCTCCAGGCAGTGGGGAAAGAGGGATGGGATGGGATGGAGTGGGATTGGGTGGGATGGGGTAGGGTAGAATTAAGTGGGGTGTGATGGTGTAGGATGGGAAGAGGTGGGATGAAGTAGAATGGGATGGGGTGGGGTGGAGGGGATGGCTCTCCTGGTGCTGCTTTTCCTCTTCCAGTTCTCAGAAGGAGGTGTATGTGTCATGCTCAGCTTTGAGCAAAGGGGTGGAAGCGCCCTGCGTCTGCTGTGCTCTCTGGTGCCGATGTTACTGGAAGAGAGCAAATACCAAACTCATTTGCTTGAGGAGAAATTAATACAGTGTGAAGCCTGTAGTGGGTGATTTAAGAACCGAGTTTAAAATCTCAACACAAATAGATTTTTTCATAAGGTCAGAAGAAAGATTAAATGCTACAGACAAGCACAGCAATTGCCATTTCAAACATCACTTTTGCTGTAACTATCTGGGGCTGAGCTGTGTCCTGGTGCTGCCCACGTGGCCCAGAGCCCCTTGGCATGGGGCTGTCCCCAGGCTGCATCACAGGGAGGGGACATGGAAGTGAATGTGGTGGCAGCAGCCACTGTGTCACCCAGTGGGGCACAGCTGTGAGTCCTGCACAGTGCCCAGGCTGTGAGTTCCTGCAGGCAAGGGCTGGGGGGTCACATCCCCCAGCAGGGAGCAGAATTGATGCCAGGAGATGTGAAAAACACCAAACGTGAGGTTGCAGTGGGAAGATGCCCCCATCCATCACGAGGCACTCGTTATTGGTTAACACCCAGCACGCCGGGCTGATTTCACACCTTATCTGAACCCAGCAGCTGTGCCCTAAATCCTGAGCGCCGCGCCTGTCTGAAGGAATTCGGCTGCCTGTGTTTAAAATTAGTGTTAGCATCTATCATCTCCCCACACCAAATGGTTTCTGTGTCGGCGCTTGGCAGCGCTCATCCGTCACCGGGCACAGTGCTGCCCGGCTCAGTACCCTCTCCATCACTGTCACAGGACCCCTCATCGGCAAAATGTCACCCAAAGGACACCTGTGACAGCCTGGCCTCTCCCTCTGCTGGCACTGCTGGTGGCGATGGCCCCCTCGGCCCCCAGCTCTGAGTTGCCACGGCCTTAGAGCTTCAGCATCGTGGGTGCTGTTTGCTCCATGTGTGCCATCCCCATTTTATCCCCAGTTTTGGAACCACAGCTCCACTGCCCACCCCAGCTCCTGCCCTCCTGTGCCACGCAGTGTAGGGTGCAATGCCTGGCAGTGGGATGCACTGAGCTCCCGCGCCGGCAGGGAAGTGCCATAAATAACGTCCCATTAGCGCAGCGCTGCCGCTGTGCCGAGTGACTGATTTTGCTGGCTCCATTATGGGCTTCATAAACAGAGTCGTTTATTCCCAGCCTTTGCTCCAGTGCCTCCGGGGACGGGAGCTATTCCTGCTGCTGCTTGGAGGTGCTGTGACCCCGGTGCTGAGCTGTGTGCCAGGCTGTATCCAACACGTGCTGTACCCAACTCCACACGTGTTGGCAGGGCACAGCCACAGGGCTCCCCCAGCACAGGGAAACATGGGTGTCTGTGCCCAGAGATGAGTGCTGTTTAGGGCCAGGGATGGAAGAGTGCTGTGCCTGGAACCAGGGCAGCCCTACACAGGCACTGCAGCTCCTGACACTGGGCTGGCTGCTCCCCGTGTCACAGGCATGTCTAGCTGCTCCCCACGGCCCCATCCAGAGGAGATGAAAGTGCAGGTGGTGATGCCATCCTTGCCAGGCACATGGCACAGCCTTCCCACACCACAGCTCGCCATTTCCTGCCGCGTGGCTGCTGCCTGGTGAGGAGCTCTGCCAGGCAGGTGATGGCGGAGCTGTCGGCGTGATGAAAAGCCTCCTGCAGCAATGCAGATAACATACAAGCACAGGTCAGGCGAGGCCCGTGTAGCCCATCCATCAGGCACAGCAGCTACAGGCGCTTCCCGTGCCACCATCTGATGCATGCTATCCACCACAAATGTGTTTCTTCCCCCAAGGTTAAACGGATGAGTGAGGTTCAGGCAATGACAGCTCTGCTTGCCCCGTGCAGGCGATAAATGAGCTGAAAGAGCCAGAGGGAAAAAAAAAATGGTTTGTTTGCTGTCAAATGCTCCTTCTGACAGTGCAGGGCCAGGTGCTCCTGCAGAGTGCCAGCGGCATGGAGCCATGTGTGAGGATGGGACCTGCGGTGGGGACTGCACCCAGCTCAGCAGTGGCACAGCTGCCAATGGGGATGGCCACTGCCACACTGGGTGCTATGTGCTGCTGCCATGAAGCTGAGCACGGCCGTGGCTGAGCTGCTCGGCTCCGTATGGGAGTGCACACGGGATGCATGGTGCAGGTGGTGCCACCCCCGAAGTCTGGAGATGGGACCCCCAGAATGCTATGGCTCAGGGCTGCACCTCACACTCCGGCCCCTTTGGGCTGTTCCCAGTTCTCTGCGATGCGCTGTTGGGGAGGGGGGGTGGCTGTGTCAGATTGCATGGGCACAGTGGGACCCCCACGCCCCAGGCAGTGCTGCAACCGCCCTCACTCAATGTCACACCCTGGAGCTTGTCAATGTGAGGAAGGTTCACAGCCGATAAGCGATCGGGCTGTCAGCCACAGCGTGCCTCTCGCTCGTGATTTACTGCAACGCCGCTAACGGAGCACAGATTTTTCTTAATCTAAATTGAAAACTACTCAAGTAGAAAAATAATTTCATTGCCTCATCTGGAAGGATCGGGGGAGGCGGATGCTCTGGGCTGCACCACGTTCCTGGCTCGGCCCCAGTGTCCCTGTGCCACTGCTGGAGCCACAGCAGCTGTGTGATGGTCCCTGTGGGATCAGTGGTGCCCAATGTAGGGCAGAAGTCGGTCGTTCTGCAGCAGTGGGGTGTGAGGGATGTGGGGCCTGGACATGGGCATGGCCGTGGGTGGGGGGTGGTTTGGAGTGAGCGCGTTCCAGGAGCATTTGCTGAGCCGGATAATAACGTGCCCAGTGAGCTGCATCCCAAGCACGCTGCCAAATTAAAGAAATTTTTTTCCCCTTTAATTTAAAAGTCACCGTTGGGAAATCTCCATCGGCCTCACCAGCTATTTCCCCCGGGCAGACTTTCTGGAGAAATCCTTAATTTTGATTGTCACACTTTGTGGAGTTTAACTCGGGGAAGCAGAGCCATAAATAAGATGCCACTACAGCACCGCGGCTCCAGCTGTGCCGGGGCTGTGAGCAGCACCGTGGGGGCTGTGGTGGGAGCACAGTGCTGCCTGGCTACAGCACTCCCAGCACCTCTCTCCTGCACACCCCATGCTGCCATGCCCTGCACACCCAGTGTGATTGCATGGCTTTGCTCCGTTCCACCACATGCTGTCCACCCCAGGGACCCCATGGGCAGAGCTGGCTGTGCCCTGGGCAGGGCTCTTCCTCTCTTTGGCACGGGATGGTTCCCAGCTTCATCAGCATTTAGGGCAGAAGAAAAATCAGCCCGCACCTCCCTGCCAGCACTGAGCCCGTGCAGTGCTGAGCTGCGGAAAGGTTACAGCCCATCTGCATTTTACCCTCCAGTAATTTCAACACTTATGGGTGCAATTAAGAGGAAAGTCTGGAGTTATGAAGCCATCAGAGTGGAGAGACCTGAATACTAACAAACTCCTGCGCGCAGTTGCCATCCTGGGCCGCCTGATTTATCTGTGATAAAGTGGCAATGATGCTGGCGGATGGCATCAGCCACAGCGTGGCTGTGTTAGGCATGCATTTTTGAGCTGCTCGCTGGCACAGCCTTCTGCCAGCACTGGAGGGATGGGATTGGTACGGGACTAGTGCATGGCTGTGGCATGAGGACACCACACACCCTGACCATGGTTGGGGGGCAATGGCGCTAGGATGGGGCTGTCCCCGTGGCACTGAGGGGCTGAGACCCTCCCCACGTGTGGCTGAGTCCCTGCAAAATCCCAGGCCCCCGTCCCTCCTGCGCGGCACGGTGGGCTCGGGGAAGGGCAGGCTTTGCCTCAGAGCTTCATCCCCATTTAATTGGATACCTTTGAGCCCAGGCTCATGATTCCTGCAGCAATTTGGTGTGAGATTTCTTTCTTTCCCTCCATTATCCACTCTGATTAACTCAGCTGCACCTGTCAGCTCTTATTCCGCGGTGTGGGGAGTGCTTGCGAGAACCTGTTAAAATGCATGAGCTTTGGCACGCTCGCTCTCCCCTGGCCAGCGGTGCTGAACAGGCAAAGGGCAGGCGATGCTGGGGCTGGGCTCAGCCCAGAGGGTCGGAGCCCTACGCCCCCCCCCCCCCCACCCCACAGAGCCCCCGCTTCACCCCGGGGTTGCTCAGCGCCCGTGGATTTTCTGCTTTGCAAATGCTAATTTAACATTCCAGTTATGACTTGTTCTCTTTTTCTCATTTTAATGAAAACGAAAACATCCGGAAATGCCGCTGCACCCGAGAAAGAGCAAGATCTGACATAATTAAAAAGTGGCTTCAATCAGGCTGTTTTCCTAATGGTTTGTCATATCAACCCACTTCGCCCCGAACCCCCCTGCACTCCCAACCCCCTGAGGCATCATTTACATTTCTTAATAACCCCTCATTAATATGCATGATGTGGGGAGGGCAATAACGGCTGAGCGCACACCACTAATTCAATTTCAGCAAGCCTCCGTGTGTTTAGTTAATCACCGGGGGACCTGGGTTACTCAGTACAATTATTTATTCGGAATTAGATCTGGAGGCATCTGGAAACCTAACCAGGAATCGAACGAAGAAAGGGATCCTCCCCACAACCGTCCATCCATCCCTGCAGCTGTGGGGCTGGGATCCCTGTGTGGGGGTACAGCACGGCCCTCCTGCAGCTCTGTGCCAGACCCGCTCCGTGCCCTGCACCGAGGGCTTCTTCTCCTCTCTATCCTTTTTTGTTTGTTGGAGTTGGTTGGGTTTGCTTGGATTTGTTTTTGCTTCTGGTTTTGCTTTTTAATCCAGCACTTTGCGCTCCCACTGCTCTTAGCAGATGAAAACGCTCTGTTATTGAATCCCACCCTGCAGCAGCTCGGCGAGAGTTGGGATTCCTGGGCTGCGATGAGGCTGCGTCGGAGTGCAGTGAGGAAGAGCTGAGATGGGAGCGCGTCCGAAAGGAGCCGGCAGCAGCTGCGTTGCACAGCCCTGTGCTCACTGCCATCCCCAGTGCCCCCCAGTGCCCCCCAGTGCCCCGCAGCCGTTTCCCAGTGCTCGGTAACGGGAAGCTGATGGAGCCAGCAGTTATCTGCGATTTATCCCATCCGTACGGCGCAGATTTGTTGCGTTAATTTCGCAGCCCGGCAGCCCCAGTACTTCACGCTCTCTGCGGGGCTCCGCGCCCGTCTCACACGTAATGGATCTCTTTAATTCCCCCCAGCGCGCTCCCGCTGGGCCGATGCCGCAGCCGCTGCTGGGCCATGAACAACGATTTCGGCTCAAAGGCGCTGAGGCACAGCCGAGATACGCTCCGTGAGGTTTGGGCCAAGCTGAACCCCCCCCCCATCGCCCATATCCATCACCTCGCCAGCCCGCCCCGCATCCCGCAGGTGCCGGGACGGCGCTTTACGACAGTGCGGCGCCGCACTCGCTTTCCGGCAGCGCTCTCCCCGCCTCGCTTTCCGGCAGAGCGGCGCCCTCGCAGTGCGCCTGCGCCTCTCGCTTTACGGCACGGTGTCGCGCGGCCCCAGCACTTGGAGGCAGTTTGGCGGCGGCGGGGCCCGGTCGGTGCCATGGACGTGGGGGAGCTGCTCAGCTACCAGGTGCGGAGAGGGGACGGCCCCGGGGCCCAGCTGACCCTGAGCTGCAGCTGCCTCAGGGCCGGGGCCCGGCGGGGTGAAGCTGCGTGGCGGTGCGGCCGCTCCCCGGCTCGCGGAGCGTCGTTTCGCGCAGCGCCGCGCGGGCTTTGCTCGGCCGTGAGGAGGCCGTCCTGCTGCTCAGGGCGCTGCTGTAACTTCAGAGCGTGTTACTCTGCGAGGAGAGAGGAAGAACTACGTTTAGGTTTTGAGAAACTTCTCCCTCTGTTTTTCCTCTCTGTGGTATCGCGGTGCCCGGAGTTTGGCTGTAAGAGCAAACTTTCTCTGCGGACTACACCAGATTCCCACTCGTGTCATCTCTAGGATAGTGTTTTCTTTCTCCTTTAAAGTTGGGGCTTGCCGTGTCAGTCCCGCTGCCCTCTGTCCGTGCTGTCCCTCCTGCTGCGTGCGTGGTGCTGGCTGTGCTGCCCTGCTCTTCTCAGCTCTGTTCACGTTTGGTTTCCCTGTGTCTTTTCTCTGTGCTTTCTAAATATCAAGTTAGAATGATTTTTCCTCGTGTTCCCTCAGCTGAGGTCAAGAAGAGTGAAGTATTGTTGATAGCAGTGCTGTTATTTACTTGTTTTGTGAAGCAGTTTGTACATAAGGAACATAAAGGTAAACAGTGTTGAACTTCTATTTGTTTTAAATTTTAATCTGGTTCTAGTTTGGATTTTCCTTGGTTTTCTCTTGCTCTGTAAGTATTGTGTTCCTCTGAGTTCCATCTTGTTTGTTGTCAGAGCACATGCTCATGCTTTGGTCTCTTTGATTGCCCTATGGCTCTGCACTGGGCTCTTTTCCTGCCCTTGGGTCACACTGCTCATGGCAGCACAGAGTGTGATGTGGAAGCTGCAGGTAGAGGTCTGCTCTGTGGCTGCCAGGTGCTGCAGCAGCTTCTCTTGCTGCTGAGTTGAAATAGTTGAGGAATAACCTCAGATTTCAACTGAGATTGGTCCTGGAGGTTTTGTGTTCTTCAGGTCTCTCACCTGGGCATGCATGTTTTTGTATCAGTAGGTGATATAGTGCTGCACTTCACATGTCCCCACATTCACGCCTCTGGAATTAGGTGAAAAGATGAGCAGAGGTGAGAGGTGGGGAGCAGGAGTCAGTACAGAAGCTCTATTTCTGGGAAGACACAGTCCCTTTCTTTGGGGTAGCTGTGGCTGAAACATTGGAATGAAAGCAGGGCGTGACGGGTTTTGCCTGCAGCTGCTGTCCCCCAGGCATCACAGCAGGGCTGCCCCATGTACATTCTCATTAGATTCAGAGCGGCCAGCCCTGTGTCGTGCTTGTGCCTCAGAGGATGCTGCCTTGTGGCAGGATAGAGTCACATCAGTGGCAGAGCTGCTGCTGCTGCTCGTGAAGCAGCTCCTGCCCTGCTCTGGTTCTGCCTGCACAAAGGTTAACCATTGTGAGGTCCGATGCCCTCCTCGCATGGAGCAGTGTGCTGCTTTGGGATGGCTTCATCCATCCTCGCTGTAGGGCGGCAGTGGCTGTCAGGGGGAGGGCTGGGTGATGGCTGCTGTCTGATTTTAATCTCCTGCTGCAAATGAGTCAGTTTTCTCAGCTTCCCTCAGCAAAAAAAAAAAAAAAAAAAAAAAGAATTTTGTATCGTTTCAAAATTTTCTCCTCTAAACATTTAATCCATGCCCTTGTTTAATCAAGATGTTTTCCCTCAGCACCAGATCTGGTGTGGAAGATTTTGGGCTCTGTGCCGCCAGCTGGGCACTCAGTATCTGTCAGAATGGGAAAAGGAACCTCCTGCAGCAAAAACAACAAAAAAAGGGACAAATAAACAGACCCAGCACCTGGCAGCTCGTACAAAGCTCAGAAATCCATAAACTTTGTGTTGCTGCAAAACAGTTGCAGATGGTCTAAACTGATGATTAAATATTGCTGCTGTTCTGCCCAGAAAGACTGTGCCCAGATCCTCCGTGTCTGGTTTCTGATTACAGCGGGTAATTACAGGGACAAAGCCAACTCTGGTTATTTTCAGACATCTCTTTCAATTGGCGTGGGAGGGGATAAGGGAGATTATTTCAATTCTCATTAAATGCAGATTTCACCACTGAGTGCTGATTACGCATTGCTAATTTTTTAATGAAATATTTGTGAAATGGAATAACAAAAGGAGAAGCAGTAACAGGGCGTGGTTTGTGTGGGGCTGTCCTGCTGGTGGAACTGGTGGAACACTGTGGTGGGATGGATCTCAGCATACCATGGGGGGAGGGGGGAACGTGGCAATTTCAGCTGCTGGCACAGACAGTTTGCAGTGGATTCCTGACATAATGGATGCTTCTGATGGTGGAGGCAGTGGAGCTGGGCTGAGTGCCTCCTGGTTGGGGCGTGTTGGCCTTGAGCCTGTGACCCTAAGCTGGGAGCTTCTTTGGTGTGGCTCCTGCAGCTGCATGCAGACCTTTTGCTTGCTTTTCCACCTGTGTCTTTGGCCACCAAACTGGAAAGCGTGTAAAAGTCAGAGAAACCTGTGTGCCTCCCTGCCCTGCTGCTGGGGCTACCAGCTGTGCTGAGGCTGTGTGGCACATCGGGCTCTGTCCTCGCAGAGGTGGCTGCAGCTGAGGGCTGAGCTGGGGCACATCACTCCTGTGTTGAGCTTTCAAAGGTGTCCTGTGGGCAGCTGCAGGGCTGCTAGCTTTAGCAGCTGCTTCTTCTGGATACGGCTAACACTTTGCGTTACAGGGGGGCAAGTTTTCAGATGCTTTGAGGGCCACTGAGAGGTGCCTGGTTTGTCACAGAGGCTGGAAGCACAGTTCAGCAGGCAGTGAGGGTGGCTGTGGAGGTGTGAGGTGTGCTTTCACAGCCCTGACCTGCTGCTGGCAGCGTTCTGCAGCGATGCTCTGTGTGCTGCAGTTGGCTGATGTGGTCACACAGCACTGTGTCACTTACAGTGATTGATTTCAGATTTCATGAACGAATACTTCCAGAGCTTCACAGTAACAAGGTTACTTAGGAAGTGGATGTCTTGGTAATGTGAAACTCCTTTGGTGAGGTTTCTCCAGAGCTCCGTAGGCTGGAAGGTGAGCTCTAAGCAATTCACATTTCCATGGGATATTTGATCTCTGTCCTCGCTGTGAGGTTTGGGGCATCATCCTCTTCACCTCTGCAGCACACAAGGGGAGTGAGTGCCCACGTGTGCTGCTCAGGCTGGGGGTGCCCTGAGTGCAGGTGGTGTGGCACGGACCCAGGGGGAGAATTCTTCTGTGTGGCTCAGCAGCTTTTGTTTCACTGCTTTTTACAAATACCAGCTTTCTCATTAAAAACCTTTTCTATTTGTGTGTGTGTGCGTGGGGGGTGATCTCAGGGTTGGATTTAAATGGAAACATCTTTGAATAAATTACCGTGCACGCGCTGCATTCGAGAGGAACAAAATTAAGCTTAACTAATAAAGCAATTTAAAAATGTTTTTCTTGCGCGCCTTCTAACGAATTCCAGCTCTGTGCCAAACGCACCTTAGCACAACCGGGTAACAAAAAAAAAACACCAAAATCCACATTTTATTTATGAAACAATTAACTTCCCCTTCTCTGCCAGAAAGCTGAAGCTCGGGTGCGTGCGTGCAGCTCGGGGATGATTTAAGCAGAGGTGTTTAAACACGGCGTGTGCGGCCGTGAGCGAAACGCAGCGGTGTGAGCGCAGCGCGTGCTTAATTCTTGTTGGTTCATAACAGTCCTTTAGGAAGTACCAGTGCAAAACAGAGCTGAAAATCAATGAGCGGGAGCTTAATGCTTGCCTTAAATCAGCTGCTCGTGGCTGTGCGTCTCTGGTGAATTGGGCAGGAGCACAGGTGCTTCACTTCTGCCTTGATTTCTTAGTGGTAATAGCACCTGGTGGAGAAATTGCAATATTCTCAGTAAGGTTTAGCATAACATCAATAACAAAAGGAAAAACCTTAATGCCTGCTTAATAACGCTTGCCTGGGAATTCAATTACTGTCTATTGCCAGTATGTTGGCAGCGTTAATAATTGCATGCTGGGCACTTCCATAATTTATCATAATGACTTCTGTTATGTATTATAGAAGATTCTCCCCCCCCCCCCCCCCCCCAACAATGCATAAATACAAAAAAGGATAAAAAATAATTGAGATTGAAACAGGATGTAAATGCTGCTGCTGTGGATTGTGTACTCAGAGGAAATGGGGTTGGTTTCATGATAGAGTTTTAATTTAGGTTTTGTTCTGTTGATGTAGTCCCTGCCCGTGGTACATTACTTTGCATCTGACAAAGCACAGCTCCCTTGGTCCCTCATTACAGCTCCAGTCTCATTGGATTTGCCTTTTTTAATGTTTAGAAATGAGAGCGAGGAGTGGTTTTCTGGAACTTTTAAGTGAGGAGCATGGAAGGCAAATGTTGTAGGGCTTCCTCCTGTGACTGCCAGCACTTAGGTTGCTCATTTCTCCGTGTGTGCTTTTGGATTCCTCCTGGGTTTGATTCCAGCTCAGTTAAAGGCTGTCCTTGCACTTGTGAGAGCATGCTGCATCTCGCAGTGTGTTTGGCAAAGAGACCACTGAGCAGAGGGGTTGGCATTTCTGCAGGATGGCACCTGAGGAAATAGGTTGGACGACTGTTGGACTTGATAAAATAAGAATCCATGTTCTGGGTGACTTGATCAGCCGACAAAGTGCGAATGTGTTTGCTTTCTGTTCTTAATGTGCACACTGCTGTTAAATAATAACAAATTAAATTCTTCTTTCCTGTAGCTAGAGCATAGAACACTTGGTTGTCCTTCAAAAAGTGTGAGACCAAATGTAATATCCCTATTATTTTTGGAGAGAGATTTTCTTTCTATTGCAAATGCTTTCATCCCCTCCAGTCTGAATTAAAACGTGGGATTAGGGTTAATGGATGTTTTCTTGTCCCTGGCAAATTATGTTTAATTTTGCCAATTAAATGGAAATTGTAGAATAAAATGGTAGGTTGTTCCAAGTAAACCACTGCTAAGTCTGGTGCCAGAGCCCTGCAGAGCTGCAGTGAGCAGTGTTGTTCCTGTCCCGCATTTGTGTAATTGGGCTTCGATCTCCACACAGTGCTCGCAAACTTCAGACAAAGGGATGGGGGAAATCAAGGGGAATTGAGCTGCATGCAGGCATTCACCATGAGCTCACGTACTAGGTAGGTAAAAATATTATATTTCACTCCTATATGCTTAGGCATGTTGGCCTTGTGTCCCTCAGACATGAGGCTCCCAGGTGATGCTGGAGCCTTCAGGCTGCGCAGCCTCTGAGCAGTGTGTGTTGGCCCTTCTCATCTGTGAGTACCAGTCTGTTCCCTATGAAGCTGTTTTCCCACGAATCACATTCATAGATCAAACGAGGTAGGGTGTTGACATAGCTCTTGGCGGAGCCATCCATCTCATCATACGATATTCCTCTTAACTAAATTAATTTCCTTTTTGGTTTTCAGAGTTGTTCGGTGTTGTGTAAGGAAATAGGTTCAACAACTCGTCGGGATTTCCTCAGCACCTCTGGTAGTGCTGATGCTGTGGTTTCTGAGGGTCTCAGAGGGTTTGTACTCACTCACCTCCTTTCTCTGACTGTAGCCCAACCGAGGGACGAAGCGGCCACGTGATGAAGAGGAAGAAGAAATCAAAGCACGACGGAAACAAGCGAGCACGCGGGAGCACGGCCGTCACAGGGAAGAGGAGTCTGCTGTGCAGGAAGAAACAGATGATGAGAAGAAGAAGCTTCTTCAGATAATTGAAAGGGATGGAGAAGAGGAGGATGAGGAGGTAAATCTCTGTGTTCTGTGGGGAACGAGCAAAAACTAAACTGCTTCTCTGAGACGTTCATTTAGTACCATGTAGATGACGATGAGCTGGTCACGTGCCACGTGCAGCCTAAGGTGGGGGCTTTCTTTCAACATAAGGTTATCTTCTGGAGGCTTAAAGGGGAAGAGTGTGAGGGGAGAAGATTTCAGTCTGTTTTAGGTGAGGAGTATGCAAATCACCTTTTGAATTGTATTTTTAGAAAATATTTTCTGGATTCTAACTAGTTTTCTAGCTGTTATTCTCATCAGTACTCCCAAGAGTGCAGCTGCTCTCCTTCTCCTTCTGTTTATAACTGTGCAGCAGCTGCAAATAAACATTCTTCTACACAAGAAAGGTCTCGGGTCAGCCGAGGGGGGTAGCAGCTGTCAAGGGCAAATGATTTCAAGCCTTGGAGACAGAAATCCAATGCAGCATTGGCCTTTCTGCCAAGGGCCAGGGAAGAGATCGCTATAAATGTGACGCGTGGATTGGTATGAATCTAAAAGATATTTGCTTCCTGATGTCTGTGTCCTGTTTGATTTTATTTTTTTAATTTTAAATAAATATTCTCACCGCTGCAGAATCTTGTAGGTTTGGATACTATCTCTTTCCTTTGCATATAGTGTTGCTAACATTCATCTCTGAAAATCTCCCTTGTGTTTCTGGTGTTGAGCTATTGCCGTTGCAGTCAGTTGCTGGTAGTTGGTAGCTGAGAAAGATAATGCCAGATTTCTGTAGCATTTGAGCTCCAGGATGAATGGCTGCAGGCAGAAGCCCCACTGAGCAGCTCAAGCTGTGTGAATTCCTGCACTGTGTGAGTCTTTGTGAGGTGCAGCTCTCCCACCCAGCTGTTGGAAGGACTGGGAGTCCTCCGTTCCTTTAGAACTCCTGTCTCTTGCTTATTATCTTGGAACACAGTTAATCCAAGTGCCATCAAAAGGCTCTTTGTATCAGTAAATGTGATGGAGGCAAGCTAATCTGTAAGGCACTGTAATATGGCATGCACGAAGAGAGGATTCTAATGGAGATGTTACAGTAATATGTATTAGGGGGAGCAGAGACAAATGAAACAGAGGGAAGCAATGTCAGCACCTGTGATAGTGCTGTTGTGGATTGAAATGCCATTGGAGGAAGAATGTGGTTTGGGTGTTGTAGTATTGATTACCAGAGTGGGGTGGTGACATAACTCTGAAGTGCTATGGCAGGGTGGACTTGAGAAAGCAGAAAATCCAGTAATAATGGAAGACTTTAACTATCTTCCCGTAGACTGCTGTTGTTACTGTAATGGAGTTTGCTGAAGAAATGGAAATTTTTTGTCTGGTTTAAGAGTACTGCTTCAAGTCACCCTGTAAGGAATCCTTAATACCAGAAGCAATCGATTCAACCATGAGCAGGGTGCAAAGTGTGGTGTAAGGGGTGGAGAGGACTGGTTTGTTTTCTGCTTTCTGTAGTAGCAACTGCAGTAAAAGGAGTGCCTTAAAATCCAGAAACAAGGAAAATAATGAGATTGTATTTGTTGGTAACAGGTAGGGAGCTAAAGGTGTACTGCTGATGTAACACTGCCAATTGAGAAATGCTTTAGAAGACTCTCCAAAATAAAAGGGAAGTAGTAGAGTAAAATATTGATTTTTCTTTTTCTTTTTTTTTTTCTTTCGAAAAAGACTTTAAAATGGAAGTGAAGGCTTATCCAAGTGAGAAAAATACAAAAGAACATAAACTCAGGGCAGTTAAATGTAGATCTGCAGAAAGACATGGCGCAATGAACTTCTGGAAAGAAATTGCCCATGGGCTTAAGCTGCTAATGCAAATTTACTATGTTCTGTTGGAAGCAGAAAGCTTCACTAGAGCTGTTGGTGCCAGATAGTGCTGTTGCAAATGGCTGTTTTTGTCACTGATGCTTCGTTTTAGACAGTGCAGGGAAGCTCTCTAGCTGTTCTATGAATAACCTGCTTCTGGTAAACCCCTGGTTTACAAAAGGTTTGTAAGGGTTCACTCTGCAGAGCTTGCTCAGGTCAAAGGTGTGGAGAATCAATAAAGGAATACTAATGGTGAATGAGCTGTGTCAGCTCTCTGCAGAGAGCTGGGTGCTGCTGGCCTGCCTGCAGTCTCACTAAGCTGCTGTGCATACCCCTTCAAGCTAACCTTGTTAAGCTCTGTTTTCTGCCCTTTCCAATTCGGTTAGGAGGAACCTTTGGATGAAAGCTCAGTGAAAAAGATGATTCTCACCTTTGAGAAGAGGTCTTACAAAAACCAGGAGCTGCGGATCAAGTTTCCTGACAATCCAGAGAAGTAAGATTGTTTTTGGCCCCTCAGCACTACCACTGTTGTCATTGCTTTTGTTTCAGCCCTAGATTGACTTGTTGGTGACATAGATGTTTTCACTTACATGAGACTTATGAAATAACAGTTATGCCATTTAGTTCTTATAAACTGCATTTAAACTAACTTTGCTAATTAAAAATGAGATTATTGAGGCTTCTGGTGTAGATCCATATATGGCTGGAAAAAAAAAAGATTTTCAACTGTGACATGAAAAAAATAATTTGCAACCAAGGGAAATGTTCTGATTTATTAAATTCTTGCTGTTGTTCGTATGAAGGACTGTGAAATTAAAAGTGTAGTTTGTTGTTTTTATTTTGGGAGCACAAAAACAAAATGAGGTTTTGTAATCTTCCTTTTAGGTATCTGAAGAAGCTTTGTTTTCAAAGGTGTAAGCTTTTCATTCCATGTGACCACAGGGAATCAGTGCTGGGGCCTCATGTAGATGGGCTGACTGAGGCTTAGGTGGGATCTGATGACAGGTTGTTGCTCTCTTTTTGGAGAAGGGCTGTGTCTGTAGAGCACAAATAATGTGCTTTTCTTGTGTTGCCTCAGGTTCATGGAATCCGAACTGGATTTAAATGACATCATTCAGGAGATGCATGTGATTGCAACGATGCCAGACCTGTACCACCTGCTGGTGGAACTGAACGCCGTGCAGTCTCTCCTTGGGTTGCTGGGACACGACAACACAGATATCCTCCAGTGGTTAAGGCAGCTCTCCTGTGAGAGGCTTTCTGCACCTCCGTAATCTCTGATAGCCTGCTTTCACAGGCTGCTACTGTGTGTTTTTCTCTTCTTTCCCACTGCACTGAATTTATGCCTTTTTTTATTTTTCAAGTGCCTGCTTCTTTGTTCGAGTAATACTGATTCTGATTTCTTTTTTGGGTGTTTTTGTTCTCCTTTCTTGTTTTATTAATCTTTCATCTAAGTTTGAGTGGCTGTAGAAGTATGAACAGATGAATGACATTGCTGAAACCAACACAGCAAAAACTGAAGTATGGGCTTAACTGCATGTAACCTTGAACTGTGTGCAGACTTTGTCTGGAACAATTCCTATAAAAATGAAACTAATTTACCCTTTTTTTATAGAGGGCTGAGCTCATGCTTTCAGCTCTTTGCCATGGAGTAGCTCACTGCAGTGCTACACCCTAATTTATAAATATGAAAAATTCTCAGAATTTCCTCTCTGTGCTGTTGAAGTTTTAGTAGGCTGGTATAAAAACTGTTGTGTTCTGAATATCCTTGTGCCTTCATGCTTAGCCTTCAGCTGATAAATAGAACTGTGCTTTGTCTACCATTGTGCAGCCTTTAAAATAGGGCTCAATCTGCATTGCTTGTAAAATAGTCTATGGTAGTACAAACTGAAATGCTGTGACATGATTTAAGAGATCTTCTGTTGACAAACGTTAGTGAATGGAAGGACCACAGTAGGAAGCAGGAGTAGGAAGGGCACTGGACTTTGACTTGGGACCACAGGAGGTTTCTGTCTTTTCTTTTTGTTGTTTGTGGCCTTGGGGAAGTCATTAATTCTTGACTTTTCTTTATCTGTAAAGAAGTAGACAGTACTCATCAGTCTTTCTGAGGTGCTCTGAAATACTCAATTTTAAAAGGACTGTTAAGAAGTAAATATCGTGCTCTGATGTAGAGATGTTGGTTTTCTCTTTTCTAGCACTTTTCCTTGTAGTACTACGTATTAAAGAAGTCATAATTCATTCCTTCTAAGTGGGTGCAGTGATCAGAATGTAGAAACAGAACATCAATATTTTTTTGCATATCCATTAGAGAACATTGTTTCCATTAGTAAGCACTGTTGGGTTTTTAAATTATTTTCCACGTTTGGCTGTTTTGTCTTGTACCTGGCTTAACCTTGACCTGGTTGAATACTGGTCCCTGCCAAGCAGCACCCACCACTGCTTTCCTTATCTGCAATCTGTAATGTAATATCTGCAATCTCTCAACTAAACAGTTGTTAACAATTTACTGTTGTACAGTAGGGAATGCCTTCCATGCATAACCAGTTCCATGGTCACCATCGTTTAATTACTTTTGTATTTTTTTTTACCAGACACTGTGGTCATCTCGTGTGCCATGTGTATGGTGTTAACAGGCTATCCTAAATTTCTCGTTCACATTGTAGTGATTGTGGCTGGGATAGCTGGGCTAGTTCATAGGCAGTGCACAGGAGTACAGCTTCTTTTGTCCCCTCAGCCATGAAAAGCTGTCCTAGAGTCACAGCTGCAGGTGAGGACTTGTCAGTTTTGCCACTGACTTTTTTAAATCAGTTTGCAAGTTGCCTGTCAGTTAAGGTAGGGGTAGAAATTTGCCCTGTGGATGGCAATTTTAGGAAGAGGAAGAGAGATTGGTGAGCTTCATGAGGTTCCTAATGGCCCATTCTTCTATCTTTTGTTGCTTAGAAATTGATTCCTTGTAGCATAAACGCAAGGCAGGTTATTTCACTCCACCTGCTTATTGAGACATGCTTTAACTTGCTTTCAGAACTTGTACTCTGGCACCTTTGAGCACGCTTTTGTGTAAGTGCAGGTGACTGCCTGCCCAGTAAGTTGCTGCCACCAGTCTTTTTGCTTCCTGATGGCAACTGCAACTGGAAGTGGCATCAATCCGTCACACACAAGAACATACAGGCAGCTTTGGCTTGGCTAAGGATTGCTGTAGATTATCGTGAGGGCAGTAATTGTGCTGATAAATATCTTTAGCAGTGCCCAACACAGGTTAACGTGGGAGTGGGACAGGCAGCTCTCTTACAACCTTTCCCAGTAAGCCACAGAACATTGCTGTAAAAGATGTTTTAAAATACTTTTCCTGCCTCTGCATCTATGCCTGAGCAAATGCACAAACAGGAGAACTGGGAGGCTGGGTTGTTAGCCTATGAATTTTAAAGAGATTCATCACAAAGTTGTTATATAGGACATGTGGAAAACTGCATACCCTGTTCTACCCTAGTGGGAATCAGGCAAGATTGATCAGAGTGTCTGAGAGAATAGGAAAGTGGCTCTAATGAGGTGGAATACGTCTCCTAGTGCAAGAGAGCTGTGTAGCAGTCAGGGGAGCCGTGTGTTATGCAGTCCAGTGTTAATGAGTGAAAATTGGGCTGGCAGAAGCTCTGCTGCTCCTGAGAGGTACGTGGTTAGAGGAGCATGCTGTCCTAATTGGGCCAGGCAGAAGGGGGTTAGTGCTTCTGCCTCGTCCGTGGCCTTGTTAGGTGTCTGCTGGATCGGGTTAGCTGGGTATCACTGGGAGCATCATACCCTAATCAGGTTACTATAATGCATTTCTTTTGGGTTGCATTCGATCTTGGCAGTGCAAGGTGGTGCCCACTCAAGCCAACTATAGAAATTTTGACTTCAAAATATGTGTTTAAAAAAAAAGCCAGTATTATCAAGCAACAGGAAAATATCCTGACACAGAAAGCCCACAATGACCTTCCTTCTTATCTTGTTGCTAGTTGTTAGATTCCCTGATTCTGGTGGTCGTAGGTCTGGTGTTCCTGTGCCCCATTTGTGCAATGAGTTACCCATTCTCTGTCATGTCATGAGCTCACTGGCCTAAAAGCAATGTTTGTTGGGGTTTTTTTGTTTGTTTGTTTTTTAATATTGAATGTGTTTGGTGCTGTGTTGATTGTCCTTAACATCTAGCACATGTTTCCATAGCTGTGGTAGACTTGCTCCAAGAGCTGACTGATATAGATACTCTCCATGAGAGTGAAGAAGGAGCTGAAGTCCTCATAGACGCTCTAGTAAGTAGTAAACTCCACATTACTTTAATGGCTGAACAGTGAATCCCCTGGACTGCTGTGCTTTCCATGGCTGTGCATACACAGTGCCAGCACCACGATGAAGGTAGCTGGCTCAGGTGTATGTGTAAGCCTAGCTGTAGTTGAACTGAAACATGTCGTAATAGTGAGGTTATGGTTTTTTTTCTTAATAAGAAATAAAAGCTTTGAAGTTCTCCTGTAACAGAGCTAATGCATTTTAAGGGTGGCAGAGAGTTTATGTTTAATGGTCCTTGTGCTGTAGGGATTAATTGTCCCCAGAAAATGACCTACATGCAGTAGAAGGTGCATTGCTCAGTGTCAGACCATCTGAGTGCCTTGTCTTGTGCTGGTGGACTTTGCTGAATCTTGGTGTTTGTGCTGGTTGCCTCCTGTCCCCTGGCAGGGGGAGGGGGATGCCAAGCTGAGAGAAGCAGTACCCAGGAAAAATTGAGATTTCTGTGTCTGTTCTACCTTCAGGCAGCTGTTGGTGAACTGCTGCATTTGTTAAACATTGTGACTCTGTTTTGTTCTGTGACTGTTAGGTTGAAATTGAAGGACAGGAAATTATTGGTTTTCTTTTGATCGTTTTGCTTGGTGACTGTTTTCTCCTACAGTCCTTCTTGTCCAGTTGCTGCTACCTCCAAAGGTTAATGACATTGGCCTGGAGCTGGGTTCCTCCAGCTGGCTCTGGGCTGTCATTAATTATTGTGCCTTTGTGGAAGGGTTTCTCAGTGAATGAAATGGAAGAGAGGAGCTGGTAGAGAAGGTGTTTTCTGTAAAACGTGTGGGGAGAGAGTAAATCAAGCAAAGTCCTTTCTCTGTGTGCCTTGTCACCAGCCCACTGGTAATGGCCAAGTTTTACATGTTTTATTGTTCATCCTGAAAGAACCTGGTCGTGCGTGTCTTGGGAGAAATGTTTAGGTATCTGCTTTGTAGATTACTTTAAAAAAAGAAATAAATAGTTCTGATGTTTTAGGGTAGTTTGTATTTTTTCCATAGTTTCGCTGAACGCAAAACCAATTAAGCATTTTGAATCACAGATGTTACTTTGTCTAACTTTTCCAAGCTCACATCCACAGTGGGATGTTAGCCAAAGTCAATCTGGCCTCTGTCCAATTGCAGCTGTAAGTGCAGACTGCTTGTGGTGAGGGGCTGCAACCCCAGCTGCAGGTGTGGGTTCCTGCTCCTGCTCTGCTGTCAGGGTTTCGTTAACTCACTGAAGTCAGCTTGGTGCGTTCATCTTCACAGGATTTAAATGTCAGGCTTCAGCTGGTGATCATTCATCTTTCAGATTTGAATCTGTGTGTGTGAGCATTGTTCCCTCAGCTTTTTATGCCTAGTAAGGTGGAGGATGTAACAAAGTGCAGGCAGACCAGCTGTAAGCTGCTGAAGGTGGGACTGCTCACAGAGCTGGCAGCTAGATCGTGCTGGTTTATGGTGCCTTAAGAATACTGTGGGATTATAAATCAATTAGGACCGATGCAGGAAATAAGACCGACAAGGTACATGCTTTCCCTCCAGATGTTTCTGTGCTTAATCTGAAACGTAAAACCTGTTTAATTAATAAGGACAAACATAGCATCAGATTTACTTGGTGAATCCTTTCGCTACCTTTGAGATTTTAGAGCATGATCGTTAATGTCTCCTGATCAGAATCATGTCTGGAAGGGCGTTTCAGCACGGCTCGTTGATATCTATTTATTTATTGTCTATTAGGCCCTCCTTCGTCCTCTTTTTTCAGTTTGCTCTCATGTTTTTCATCTTGCCCATGACCACGGTGCTGTAGGTGGAGGGCCAGGTCGTGGCCTTGTTGGTGCAGAATTTAGAGCGCCTGGATGAAAGCGTGAAAGAGGAAGCTGATGGTGTCCACAACACGCTTGGTAAGTGGCTGTTGCACAGCTCCTCGCTTCTTTGTGTGTTGTATACAAAGGGAGGGTGGGTTGTCCCTCCCTTTCCTTTCCTTCTCACATGCTTTGCCCTTGAGCTGCCAACACTGAGGTGGAGAACCTGCGGTGAATTTCTTTCAAGCACAGTTGTAAATTGCAGTAAAGTATAATCTTTTCAGCTAACATTTGTTGCGTGTGTATGGGTGGGATGCCTTTCCCAAAGCTGTTATGTTAGCATGCTGATACACAGATGGATTTCTGTGCCTTTTGCTGACCTTGTATTTCCTATGTACTCGTACATGAGCTCTGCATACCCAGTTGAGAGCTCTAGATGTCTTAGCAATATATTTAACTTTCAGATAATAAAACATTTGTAATTCATACAAGTACATCCTTGCCCCTCTGTTCACCAACCTTTGCACAGCGCTCTTTTGCAGTATGTTTCTGTTATTAGCACACTATCATCCACACCTTCCAGTCATTCAGAACTGTATTCTTTTTGATTCCTTGCCATTGCTGGGGACTAGAAGAATGAGTTAGGGACTGAAAGCAAGAGACTTGTACTTGTGTTCCTGCACAGCAGCAAAATCTTGTTGAAATAGATCTGTGCAATGAGAACTGTTCCTTTAGTAGAGGGAAGGTATCTCAGGCATCTTCCAGCAGGAGCTGGTGTCACATTGCGTGAAGGTGGACTGTGTTGGCAGTGTAAAAACTGGAACAGTGCCTGAACTTAAGTCTAACTCTAAAAAGGTGATATTTTGAAAATACGCTATTTTGACAAGAGCAGGAAGGAGCTGCCAAAGCTGTGTTGATATAGGTCTGAGCTGATACATGGGTAGGGGGCAAAAATGGATGTTTTTTGTCCCTTTCTTCTTAGCAATCGTTGAGAACATGGCAGAGTTCCGACCAGAGATGTGCACAGAAGCTGCACAGCAGGGCCTCATGCAGTGGCTGCTCAAGAGGCTGAAGGTGAGCTTATTTTCTTGTTGTCACTTGGGAGATGCACAATGAAAACTGACAAGCCACTGGACCGGGAGCTGATGTGTTGGAGAAGGTGTTGGGCATAATATTAGAAGCCTGGGATGTTATTGGCTCTTTCAGTTTATGTAGGGTATCTTTGTGACAAGTTCTAACATTTCTGAATATGGTGAATTCAAAACTCTCCTCCAACTGTTAAGTAGGTTGCATATGATTTCACATTTACTGTTGATGTTTTTAGTATCCTATGGCAGCGAGGTACACAGCTGAACTCTTGTGAAAAGGGACCCAAACATTCCATGGAAAAAATTAGGAAAGGAATCAACAGTTTAACTCTCTTACAGAGCTTGTGCAAGAAAGTCAGATTCTGAGCTTTCTCCTAACTGTTAGCAAGGCATTATTACCTCTACATTTAAATGTCTGTACAGCTAACATGCCCTCTGAATCACAGAAATACAGCTTTATGGTCATGCGTATGCTCTCTGTGCCCCTCGTGTACTTGTTAGCAGGAGTAACTCATAATTTCTCACTACAGGTAGTAACATAATTGTATTCCTTCTGCTTAAGTACAAAAGGCACAGTTAATTTTATTCCAGGCAGGTATGTACTGCGTGCAGGTCTGCTGCCTGCCTTATAATTACTCTTGCAGCTGAAAGACTTCGAAACTTGGGAAAGCAAAATAATCACAATTTGGATTCCCCTGCTTGTTGCAAGCAGAACATGAATGTTAAAGGCTTGCAAAACTCGGTGCTGAATGCATGCGTTCCCTTCACCCTGGCATGTGTTAACTCCCTCTGGGCTCAGGGAAGTGTGATCAGGCAGTGTTTTTTCTTGCTTACAAGCTGTCGTTGTGGGGAGATGCATGCTAATAAAACCCTTGCCCGGGAGCCTTCACTACTGGCAGTGCTTGGTCCTGAATCTCACGCCCTGACAGATGTGTTTAGGATTAAACTGGTATCTCAGCATCTGGGTACAGCACTGTGCTGCTGAAGACTGTCTTGGGGTGATTTTTAAAACCAAGGCTTTGTCTGTGAGTTGATAAGGACATCTGGCACACGGCGCAGGGTGCGAATTTCTGTTTGCTGACAACATTTCAAGTCGCATAATTGCATTCTGATGGTCAGAATTGCCACGGAAAGCTCAGATGGAGAGCATAATAGCTTGCTTCTCCAAACGTGAGCAGGGCTTGATGGCGTTTTGTGCAGCCTTGAAAGAGCAGGACCTTATTTCCTAATGCTTGTTGTAGGACAGCAGTTGGTGCATGCTGTGTTGGGAGCTGCAGTGCCCCCCTGGTGCCAGCGCCTGCTTGGAAGGGCCGCGTGGTTGCTATAAACACCATCAGCTGTGGCATGATTAGGGATTGTTCCTAATGAAAAGCTTTATTTAAAGTCAATACTTGTGACACTTGGGATCCTCCTGCTTTTCATGTTTCCTGTTGCAGGCACTTGGATTGTGCCCTTTCTTTTGGTCTCAGGCTGAGATAATTGCCCCTGGTAGCCCTGTGCAGCCAGGGTTGCTCAATTGAGCTGCAGGTAGTTGTGTTCTAGAGGGAGAAATTGTGGGTGACAAATGCTGTGTGTAAACCTTGCACTTACTGCTTTGTCTTTTTTTTTTTTTTTCTGGAGCAGTGAATCTGAATGCCTAGTTACTGATAATTTTTAAGAGTTTTTTAAATTCTTTTCTTTAATTTTATAGTAAGAGCAAACCAGTTCACATTATTCTCTGATTGGCTGAGGTTTAGTCTTTCTACAGATGAAGTATCTTGGGCACCATTTGAGAGCACTGGCTCCCATTCAGAGATCACTGCAGGGATTTATACTTGTTTTTTTTTTTTTTTCTTCCAGGAGGAACAATAATCACTACTTTTTAATTTGCTTTTCTAAAAAATGTATTTGGGTATGGAGGGAATGTATGAGATGGACAGTATGTGGCTGCACAGGCTAAACCTAACTGACATTTGGTTTACATACCCAACTCTGACAGCTCCTGTTTAACGTTTCTGTGATGTGTTTTCTTGGTGGCAGGTGTGGACTTTCAGAACAGGGAGAAGCCATACATACACATACATCACATGAAGCCATGGGACCCTTATCACAGCAGGGAGCTCTGTGTTACCCACAACTGGAGAGTGTTCTGAGGCTTTTTTTGAGCTTCAGTGAAACGCAGAGCAGTCCCTGATGAGTCTTTTGTTCCTTCTTCCTCCAACAGGCTAAGATGCCTTTCGATGCCAACAAGCTGTACTGCAGTGAGGTGCTGGCTATTTTACTCCAGAATAATGATGGTGAGAGCTGCCTCTGGTGCTGATGTGCTGTTAGGCTGGGCCCTGGGCTGGTTTCAGATCACGTCAGCACCCTTTTGCCTTTGGCTTCCCTTTGCTTGGGCTATCGCTCCCATGTGTGCTCTTGTGTGCGCATGCGCCTGCTATTTCTCTGCAGCTTTTGTGCTCTGTCAAGCCATATCGATTTTGTTTGCTGATGTATCAGTGTTAGATGGCAGTAAAATCTGACAGTTAGCTTCATTTTTCTCTGTTTTCTCCCTTCCCCCACTCCTGCCTAGACAACAGAGAATTGCTCGGGGAGCTGGATGGGATCGATGTGCTGCTTCAGCAGTTATCTGTGAGTAATCCTCCCTGCCACCAGGAGCCCCGCAGGCTGGGGGTGGGCAGGTGGGACAGAGCCAGGGTGCAGCACTGTCCCAGCAGTCTGTGGGTACCGAAATGGGAGAGCACTTTATCTGAGTGGTGGCATAATTCCTGGGTTACAGTTTGTCCATCTTGAGCACTCCAAGTGCTGTGCTGCCTTGCTTCTAGCACTGAGCTAGCTGGAGTTAACGTGTTCTTAGTTTGCTTACATTTCTTAATCAGGCAGTAGCCCTGTTGATAGGGCAGGGTGGTGCAGAGCAGATCCTTCAGGTATGCATTAGCCTAGGAGTCCTCTTGTAACAAGCTTATCTGCATAGTTTTGTGAATTATGTTCTCAGTGAGTTTGCATTTCTCTTCAGAGGCCATGCATCATCTTTCAAGTCATGCATTAGGCTGTTGCTCATTTGTGGGTATACAGTCAGGACAGCAAAAAGGGCAGCAGAGCTGCACGAGAGTGCATCGGTCAGGTGTGTGATTGCTGTTTGGATGACTGCAGGCTCATGCATATCAGATGCTTAGAACTTGTGATGCAGAACGTTTGCACACACTGCAACAGTGCGGGTCAAACCCCTCCACTGTGGGGAAATCGTTTTCTTTGTCGTGCAGGTGTTTAAACGTCACAACCCCAGTACAGCAGAAGAACAGGAAATGATGGAGAACCTGTTTGACTCTCTTTGTTCCTGCCTGATGCTCAGTTCCAACCGGGATCGGTTCCTCAAAGGCGAGGGTCTCCAGCTGATGAACCTGATGCTTAGGTACCACATCACTTTGTGATGTTTTTGCCTGCTTTTGACCCACCAGCACGTGTTCTGGCTAGATACTTGTATTTTTCTGTTTATGCAATTTGTGTTCTAGTATGCTTGACTTCTTCCAGCATGTTACTTGTGCCTTCTCAGGCATGCTAACTCCATTTTTTAAATTTTCATAAGAAATGGGTTTACTATAATAGCTGCTGGAAAGTAGCACCACTACAGGACTGTGAGAGACACCCGGATGAGAGAATGTTATAGATTAGGGCACTAATCCTGTCGAGATTCAGAAGAACCTTATAAGGGTCTTATAAGGGTAAGAGAGAACCTTTGGATGTCTGTAGGAGGTATGTTTTTTCCTTTTGTTCCCTAGTTCAGGTTTTGCTGTGTTGTATGTCATCTAAGCTGAGCTGTTCTTGTGGATGTTGATACAAAAAACACTTTTGTGAAATAGGCATAAAAATTCTTTTCTTCTTGTAATGTGTTTTGTCACACCTTGAGTCTCCAGAGTTCTCTGCTGCATCAACTTCTGCCTTCCTAGCCTGGAATTGTGTCTTGTGAGATGAGACTTCTCAGGACTGGGCACAGCAGGGCTCTGTCTCGCTTTCCTTGGTGTGCTGAGCTGCATACAGCAGCTGGTTAGCAAACACCAACGAGGAATGATGTATTCCTGCAGCGCATGGCTGGGTAATGTGCAGCAGCAGGGAACTGAATAAATAACCAAATGTGGATTATTCAAATAGGAACACTGAGTTTTCTTGAGGCTAATTAAAGAAAAGCTCCAAAACTAGGGATGAGAGGGAAGCCTCCCTCTGCCTCACATACTAAGCTGCTGAGCTAGCCTTGTAGAACTAATTACTTGGAGTTCTGATGCCATGTGGGTGGAACTCAATACTTGGATGTTTGATAGCTTTTCCCCAATTTTTGGTCTCTAATATTTACCATCCTTTGTACTAGGACCCAGCTGGAAAACTGTGACAAGAGGGAAAGTTTCTTCCTGAATACCTTTTTTTCTTTTATTTTTTATTTTTTACCCCCAGTATTTGTGAAGGGGTTAGGAAGACAAAGCCTGATTAACTGCCAGCAGCATCTGTGCTGGAACAGAAAGAACTGAAATTGTGGGAAGTTGGAGCACAGGGCCATGTTGAAGCTGACCTTGCTGTAAGGGCTCCATTCATTGATGTATCTCAAAAGAGGTTAAGTCGTCTCCATGGTGTCAAATGCATAGAGTTTCCAAGGCTTCAGTCTATGTGGGATTGGTAAAGTGGCAGTGGAAGAAGAGGAACCATCCAGTGAATATTTTCTGGAAGTTTTTATCCCTTATTGCTGTCTGGACTATGCTTACCGTTAGATTTTTTTTTCCCCCTCTTTTCTTCCTTTCCCTTCTTTCCTTTCATCTGTCCAGTCAAGATAAATAGAAAAGCTAAGATTGTTCTTACCTGTTTGAGCAGATGCTGTGAGCTGATGGTTCACTGAATCATATTCCCAACTTAGCTTCCTTCTGACCCTCACTTGTCCCACTCCGTAATTTCATCTAGAGTGAGCAGTGCCTAGCAGGACATGGTAATGCTCTTGCTCCTGAATGATCTTTTCAGACAGGATTTGAAAGTGTTAATCTGGTACTTTTGTTGCTGATTCAGACGAAGAACTGATGCTGCAGCTGTTTGGTATGTAGTCGTGGTTTTTCTTACATATTTAGTGTCTGCTGGTTGTGAAGATGGCAGTTGATTCTGTTAATTTCTGTCACTGGCAGTCAGTGTGTGCTGCAGGTGCTCCTGTTCCCTTGGGCAGTGTGGCTGTGGAGCCTTCAGGCTACTTTGTACGTTAGGAGCATGCTTTGATGGCTGTTATCTGGAGAGCTGTCTGAGAGTATCACACTTCTGTACCTTTATATGTTCATGATAAACAACAAAGAATAGAGATGTCATTCAGCTGTGATTCACCACCTTGCCCACAACAGGGCAGAATATTTTTCTCTCCTCCTGAAGGCTGGGGGGAAAGATCTGTTATTTTTTGTATTTCCTCTAAAGACGGTTAATCATTGTACCATGGTCTGTGCAGATGAAAGGACAAAGAGTTGAAAGTTTATTGACAGCGATGCGAGATAGATAAGCTGTGTGAGAATAAAGATATCAGGCTTGAATCTCCATTACTGTCTTAGGGAACACGGGATTCTGTGTCTGCTGTGACCAAATACATCTCACCACGTAGTTCTGCCAGTGGCCGCGTGCACGGCACTGCGGGCAAGTACAGCATCCTTCAGCCAAACATTTAATGTGCTCAGGAGATTCTTCCAGACAGTAATGAAAGCAGCACCACTGCCTGTTATGCTGAGACTTCAAACGTGTGGCCATCAGCTTGATGTGCTGCTGCCTTGTGGGCTCCTGGGCAGGCGGTGGTGGCACCTGAACCCCCTGAACACAGCACTGCGCGACGTGGATGCTGAGGTGTCTGTGAGGGCAGAGCTGTGGCTGCAGGAGGCAAGCAGCTTGGGGTGGTTGTTATGTGATTGCGTCTCTGCAGCCACAGAGGCAGGGTGTTTGATGGAGCCTCATTACCAAAAATAAGAGGGTTTGGCGGGATGGGGGACAGGCAGCAGTGGACAGTTTGTAAATGTCACGTAGAATTAATTTCAGTGCTGTTTCTGAGGTCAGGGAACACTTTTTAGTACACAATCCTCCAGCTTTGCCTTAGTAACCTAGATGCAGTTTGCCTTACAAAGCCGAAAGAGAGAAGAGCAGGCTTTTAGTGTCAGTTCTGTGCACGCTGACATGAGGCTTTTATTGCTTCTGCTGTAAAATTGTGTTAGGGTTTGGAAGGGATGCAGCCTCTGGATTCCCTAGGGGAATGTGTCAAGAAGATTCTCTGTTGCTTAGGGAAAATGCATGGCTCTCTGTTATTATCTGAAGCTCACAGGAAAGTGCATTGCTTGGGCAACGTGACCTCCTGCTCAGAGGCACTTCTGTGACCCTCACAAAAACATTTGCTCTTGTATAGCAAAAATGAGGTGAAAATGGACTGCTCTGTACAGTTCTTCAAAGCTCAACAATAATTATTTCAAGGTATATTTTTCATGATTATTAAAATGCTTTAATGTTTTCTTGCCCTGCTGTTCCTAATGACACTCTGGAAACTCAGACCATCTCTTTTTGAAGTCTTGTGGTTAATTAAACAGAGCCATTTTATACAGAACTTTCCCATGAAATGTAGTATTTTTCATTTGCTGGTATGTTGGTGAGAGATTGTGCTAATACAGAAAGACCAAATAATGTTAGCACCTCTTCTTTTTAGAAATAATAAATTCCCTGAGACATAGAGGTATTAAAGGAGGAAACAGTGGTTGTAAATAAAGCTGTAATTCAGGGTTCTCTATTAGACTGAAGTCACTCTCCGTTTGGTGATACTTGTGTGCTTGTCTCTGAATTAGTGTTCAGCTAAAAGTTACCTCAATAAACCAAGATGAGACTAAGATAAACGACTTGCCCTCCAGCAGAATAAATATTTCAAATAAAATCAACTCTAGACAGTCCAGTCAAGGAACTATTGATCTCTAAAAGCCTGAACTTAAACCCAATGAATATTCCAGAGATCAGCTCAGTGCAACCTTCCTAAATGCTGATCAATATGCAATTACTTCCCCTGAAAACATTTCTTGTATTATCTAGCCTGAGAAGTACTTTATTTTCCCTGTCCTTTCTGTATAGGGAAGGTGGGGGTTTCTTCCTTCCAGCTGACCACCGGGCTGTGCTCATAGGGTGCACTCCTTTATTAAAGTGAATTATTGCCAGCTCTAAATCCTGATCCTTGTGGCGTGACAGTGTTGGTCTGGTGTACCCACCGAGGCTCCCCTGCCTGCTCTATGCTAATGTTTGTGTGGTAGTAAAGAAATAACATCCTCAGTAGTTGAGAAAGAATAAATATATATACATATAAAATATAAAATGAAATAAAAAGAAAATAGAAATAGAAATAATGAAAAGAAATGAAAAGATAATAGCTTGTCGTCAACCGTGGTTCTGAGAAGAGCATTTGTCAGTGTAATGTTTTGGCTCCTTGGAGGAAATCTTGCTCTGAGCTTGTTCTCTGCCTCTCTGTGACTTCCCTTGTCACATTAATTTCCCTTTTCATGCTGTCTCTTTGAAGTAGTGTAGTCCAAAGCTCCTCGTGTCCCTGAAAAGTTTAAGTTTCACCTTTTTTTTTTCCATAGAGAAAAGAAGATTTCCCGCAGCAGTGCCCTGAAGGTGCTGGACCATGCCATGATTGGACCCGAGGGCACAGACAACTGCCACAAATTTGTTGACATTCTTGGCCTGAGGACCATCTTTCCCCTCTTCATGAAATCTCCCAAGAAGATCAAGAAGGTTGGAACCACTGAAAAGGAGCATGAAGGTAGGTGTGTGTGCCAGCCCACCACTGCTCCTGCAGCACCCAGCCCCATGCAGCCTGCCTGTTCACTGCTGCAGTGCTGGATGCTGATGACTCACTTGCCCTGCTTGTTTTGGTATCAGCACTTCCTAGCAATTCTATTTCATGTGCTGTTAATAAGTTATTTTACTCCTGTAGGGTCTGTTGTTTGAAGCTCTTAACTCTTTGATGCAAAACTCTTTTGAAAAGAGTAATGAGGCAACTACAAATGTCACCTCAAAAGCAGTGTTTTCGTGGCTCTGGGCACTGAAGTGTGACTCGATGAACATCAAGCATTGCAGAAATAAACTGCATGCTTTTGAAGTTGCTTTTTTTTTCTATTATTTTTTTTTTTGTTTCCTCTCTCTCCTGGAAAATTCTTTTTTATCAAAAATGTGCTCTGGAATATTACTGCAAGACCCTGTGAATCTAGGGTCAGAGCCGGCCTGCTTCTGGTAACACTGCCATTTCCATTTAGTTAATACTTGACTACTTTTAGGAAGAAGCTGTAAATGCTTCCAGTGATGCCTGAGATGTTGTGCCTGTTCATTATTCCTCTCGGTTCTGTAAGAGATGAGTACTGTCAAGAGCTCAAGAGGTGTGAGTGGGTCGCAGGCTTGCGCAGTGTTCATCCTTAACTGTTGCAGCAATCCATGGGGAAGCAGGTGGGAAACAGCAACAGAAAGAGAGCTCTGAACCCAGGCACCATGTCAGTGCAGTTGGAACCAGATACTCAACGTCCTTAGGAGGAAAGGCACGAGGAAATGCCTCCTGCTGCCCTGTGACATGGAGCTTGTTGCTTGGGAGAGCTGCAGAGCTGGGACAGGTTGGTTAGGCTGCAGTGGGCTGTTCCTTCCTCGCAGGCAGGGTGGTGAGGAGAAGTGACAGATGTAGTTAAGTGGCTGTTTTCTTCCTGAAAAATGTGCCAGTGGTGAGCTGGTAACAGTACATTTGCTCTGGAGCACGAGCATCAGAAAGTTGCTAGCATTACATTAACAAGGGTAATGTCTTGGCAGAGCAGCTCCTGGAAGGCGGTGCTGTGGAGATGGTTCTGTGGTTGCATTTAAGTGATGGAGGCTGGGGCTGCTTTGCAATCTTCATCTGTTGTATTAAAATGCACTTATTTAATTCTTCTTACCCAGAGAAGGCTCAAACTAGAATATGGGCTGTTGAGTAGCAAGATCTGCATCTGTGGCCCACGTCGCTGACTTAATTTTTCATTTCACTTCATCTGCAGATGACAGCATTGGCTGCTGTGAGCATCAGGTGGCAGCCTGGGGAGCCCTAAAGGGATGGAATAGTTCCCTGAAGGGAGCTATTTCTGTGAAAGGAAAAAGCAAATGTGCCTTTGGGAAAATGGGGTTATCTGTGCAAATGTGTCCCTTCACTAATAATCAGAAGAAATGGTGAATGCTAATATATTGAATCTCAGAATGAGTTTTATTAAAATAAACTCTCAGATGCTCTGGTACCAAGTCCAGTGTTCTTTGTTTTGCATCACTGGGCAGGTTAATTACTGACAATGGCAGTTAATGGAGATGTTTCACAGGGCTCTCCTGGAGCCTGTTGCAGGCATTGCCCTGGTGTTTGCAAAGCAGCTCAGGGTCAGGACAGGGCTCCCCCATCCACCTGGATGCAGTTCCCAGCAGCCCCATATGCATAGGCTCTGGGTGATTCTTAGGGTGAGACTTGAGTTAATTGCAGATTTTGGAATGCAGGCGATGGGATGTTGA
This sequence comes from Cyrtonyx montezumae, assembly GCF_038088225.1. Lineage (NCBI taxonomy): Eukaryota > Metazoa > Chordata > Aves > Galliformes > Odontophoridae > Cyrtonyx > Cyrtonyx montezumae. The sequence continues at coordinate 10,785,142 of NW_027072100.1, read as the reverse complement.
ATGCTGTGTTAAAACTGCTCACAGAGCTGAGGGTTGGCATATCTCAGCTGTCCAGAAAGGCAGAAGGATTTGGGGCTCTGGACTTCCTGAGCCAATCGTCGGTTCCAAGTGCTGGATTCCAACTTGAAATTCTTGAGCAGACTCAGTGAGCTAAAAATAGAGAACACCAATTCCTTCTGAATTAGAGAGGCTGTGGCGAAGCAATCAGAGCTTGTTTGATGGGCTGCATGTTCTGCTCTTTCTCTATACAGTTATTGCAGCCTAGTTTTGCTCACTTGGAGAGTCTAATGAACTATAAAAGGATGTTTGTTCAATTCGTCTTAATTTAAATGCCTTCTCTTGACTCGATGTCAGTTCTACTTAGGAATACTTAATTTGATAACCTGAGAAATTAGTTCAGCTGATTTCCAAATGAGAATTCCTATCAGTGTGGGTTTTTTTTGCCTGTTCACCCTCCAGCAGAAGGGAAGCCTCCCTTGGAGCCAGTCAGCTGTATGTAACCCTTAACAACAGCAGCAGAACCTGTTCCTTGGTCACTATGCTCTTACACTTCTGCAACACACATTAAAAGCTGGCAAAGCCCTTGGAATGAATGCCTGCGTAGATGAGTTCCCTGGGCATGGAGAACTGAAAGGGCAGTGACAGAACAGCGACCTGATAGCGAGTGTCTTTGGTGAAAGACCTTCTGTCAGAAGGCAGGAGGCATTTTTGTTTTGTGGTCTTCTAAAATGAACACCTAGGTTGGGCATCAGTCCACTTAAACAGTACTTTATTGTGCCAGTTTGTTACTTTTGCCCTTGTCAGGCCTTCAAAACAGGCCAGGAGTCTGCTATTTGAACGAGCCATGATGCTAAGTGCAGAGTTGTATGTACATCAATTATGTACATCAATTAAAGTTAATGTTCTTTGTTACAAGAAATCACAAAAATGAACTTTCTCAATCATTGGAATTTTGTCCTACACAGAGCACTGCAGTATGATCACAGCTTGCTGGGCTCTGCGGTTGGGGTTGGACCTTTCCAGGCCCCACTTATCTATCAGTAATGCCACTATTTCATTCCGTTGTCAGTATTTTCAAATAATATTTTTCTTTGCAAAATGTTTTGAGATACTTAGGGGACTTCTTAAAAATGTGAGTGTTTAGGGCATGTGAGAACAGGTAACCCTACAGGATGCTTCAACACTTGAGCAGCACGTCCTGGCTCTGCAGTAATGCTGTAAGGAATTGGAGCACCAGTGGGGTGTGGGACTGGGCACTGCTGCAGCTTCATGGCAGCACTGTGCAGCCTCTGTCTGTGTGTTGTGTGCAGCTGGTGGCTGTGCTGGAGTTCGGGATCACCCTTGCCACTGCCATGGTCCTGGACTGGGTGCACTGAGCCAACTGTGCCAGAGCTCTGAAACTGACAGTAGCAAATATAAACTGAGCAAGACCTCAGAGGTATGTAGGTGGTGCTTTTTGTATCCTGCTCTTTTTTTGCCAGCCTGGGCACTTGCATGGAGTACACATTCTGCACCAGTGCAAGTCACTTTTTCCAAGGTAGCTGAGGAAAGGCAGAGTTGGTGCAGCAGGAGCAGTGCAGCAGGGCTGGGGAGGCCTTCCTGGCTCAGTTGTGGATGGCAGCTGCCCACACACCCCATGAACACAGCTCGCTGTGCTGGAAAGGAAACCCAGCTCATCGAGGCTACATGTGGGAGTGGTAGTAGTAAATTTGATGGCATGTTACAGAGAAAATAAATCCCTACTTCTGATCTCGGCACGCGATTTTCATTTTGTTTCTCTAGAACATGTCTGCTCCATCCTGGCCTCCCTCCTGCGAAACCTGAGAGGGCAGCAGAGGACAAGGCTGCTGAATAAATTTACAGAGAATGACAGTGAGAAGGTGAGTGAGTGTGCTGCTATGTGCCTGCAGCCCGCGGGCAGCAGGGCTGGGAGGGTGCCTGGTAAGGCCAGGTTACTAAAAAGTTACTAAAAAGCAGTCCCTGCTCCTGCCTGTGGGGACGTGTATGCTCTCGTGCCATTGTTCTCCTGTTCGTGTTGCTGTCTGCAAACTGGAGATCTGGTAGTGCCTCTGGTGCTTGGCCTCCTGCATCAGATGCGTTGTTGTTACCTGTTGCACATGGTAGTAGGGGTTTCCAGTGCTGTGCTGTGCCTCTCTGCTGAGGGCTGAGCCTATAACACGCTGTGCTCACTCTGACAGGACGAGGGGAGCAGGGAAAGGTGCCTGTTTTTTTTCTGGTAAAGCTCTTCTGCAGAAATTGCAGGAGTTGCATTAGTACACACTCAGCATTCCCCAGTCCTCTTCTAAAACGCATTGCTTTGGTGGTGTTTAGTCTGGGAAATTCTTTCCAAAATATTTACATGACAGTGGATGGATCAAACAGCTACGGAACAGAAACAGCAGCTTTTGCAAACCAGTAATTCTCAGAGGATTTGTAAATTCTACCACTGGGGAAATACTAGTTCTTCTGTATTCCTCATCAGTATGTTTTAAAAGTGTTTTTTCGTAACTGATTCTACCAATGCAGAAAATTTCCCATCACTGGGAAGAGTTTCAGTTGCCTGATACAGAGAGCAGGAGAACCGAAGTGTCTCATGCATTTAACAGAAGCTTGACAATTACATTCATTATAGACAGAAAAGTTGATTTAAGAAAGCAGGAGAGCTGGAGAAGCAGAACACAGGAGAGAGAGGGGGAGAGAGAGAGAGAGCCAGGAACACGTCTATTTACTTCCTTTTAGCTGCAGCTGATGAGGCTGAATTGTGATATGGGATTGCACTCAGATGCTCTCAGACTCAGCATGCTCATCTGTCCAGCACTTGTACCAACCTTCCAGTGCATTCTTTCCTGTGAGTGACAGTATTACCTGTTATTCTGCAAAGACTGCAGCTGGGAGGAGAACAGCATAGCATTAAGGATAAGATGATTGCATTGTTCTTTTTCTCTTGCTTAGGTCTCTCTCTTCTGACCTTACAGGTTGATAGGCTGATGGAACTGTATTTTAAGTACCTGGATGCCATGCAGGCAGCTGATAAGAAGATTGATGGAGAGAAACATGTATGTATTGCATAAGTTGTGCTTCCACGTGTCTTTGCTCATGCACAGGCATGGCACTCCACTGCCAATCTGCCAGCTGCCCTCCCAAGCTCATCCCTGTGCCATTACCCCTCAGTTCTTGTTGCCCCCTCTCCAGCTTCTGATTCCCTCAGATGAGATGAGCTGGGAGCTCATTCACAGCAGAGTTTCTGGTCGATTTTTAGTGTGAACTTTACTAGGAGGGCTCAAGTCTGTGCTTTGGTGTGCCTTCACTTTTACTTGGCTGAAATGCTGCTTGTTTTGGCAGATGGAGAGTAAGTGAAATGCAGGGAGACAATTATATGGTAATGTGCGAGGATTCCTACCCCGGTCTGTAGAGTTCTGATTGCCTGCAAGGGAACCTCTAGTTTGATTAGCTAGATGAGGCCAGCGCCAAAGTCTGGTGCACTCTGAGCACACCAGCAGTGAATCGTTTTGAATGACACGAGCTTGGGTACCGCACAGTACTTTCTTGGAACTGAGTCTGGAACAGACCTTGTGAAAGAGAGCGAGCTGTCGGAGTCAGGAAGCAGCTTGCAGAGCTGTTAGCGAGCTTGGCACGCTTCCCACAAGATTATCTGTATCAGCACAGAGGAGGGCATGAGATTGATCAGTGCTGACAGAGATAATCACCACAGCACCGTCCCCGCATGGGCACTCGGTGTGCCCTGGCTGCAGCCCCCAGCAGCCTCACAGACAGCCATCCCCACACTGCCAAGGCCGCTGCTCTGGGCACTGGCAGGCATGCTGGGGGGCACTGCAGCTCAGCAGCAAAAGGCACAGGGCTGAGAGATGAACGGAGCTGCTGCCAGCATCTGGGCTCCATATGGACAGCTGCAGCCTCGCAGGCGGACAGTGGCCTGAAGACAAACGGCCTTTACCCTCTTCTGCTATCCCTCCACTCTCCATTCATCTACCTCAAAACGGAAGAAGAAATTATTTATTCTCTGCGTTTCGATGTTGGTGTGTGGGTTTTAGAACTCAAAAAGCAGAGCTGATTTTTTTTTTTGTATTTTTTCTGGCTGAAATCCCACAACGTTTGGGCAGCTGCTGTACAGAGCTCCTAAAGGCTGCATGCAGAGCCAGTGCGTGTGTGCCCCGTATCCAAAGAGGTCCTGAAGTAGGCTGCAGATGCTAACACCTGTAGCAAACAGCCCGCACAGAGCAGGGGGTTTGTGTTGAAGGGAGTTGTTTGGCTGTGAAGCAGCTTGCATAGAAGCCATTTGGTTAATAATACTCCATTCATGTTTACTGGTACACAGAAGAAAACATAAGCAGTAAGGTTTTTTTCCTGTATCCAGAAAGCAGTGTGCTTCTGCCCTGTTGTGGGGCTCTGCAGGCCTGACCACAATAAATAGATCTCAGTTTTTCACTCCTATTAGTGCTAATAATAGGATTTGGCAAAAACATCCCATATGTGTTTTGACCTTCTGCAGTATATTTCAACAGAAAATATCAAAGTGTTTTACTGAGATTTACTCATGCTGCATGTCACCCCTGAGAAGCAGATTTGTACTCAGCATGTGAAGGACGTTGGTTTTCAAAGCGGTGTTCAGAGCCTGGTGGTAGAGATTAGGAAGCTAGGACTCTGGGCTGGACTAGACTGGAAATTTGTCCAGTTCCAATCCTGCTCATTTCTTAGCACCATAGATGATACTCAGTGTGTCACCAAGCTACTTTTTTATTTGTATCCCCACTCCACAGCTGGGAGATAAAATGTTTTGCTGTTTCTCAGAGTAGTTGTGAGATTAAATGTGCTAAAATATGTGCACTGTGTTGTGTTTGTGTTCTGGTGACAGGTCCATAAACTTGAATTATGTCCAGTACTATCATCACACATCCCACAGCTCCACTTTTCCCCAAACGAAGCAATTCCCAGCAGAACTAACATCCTCTTCTATTCAGCATGGAACAGAGCCACGAGGTGTCTTTCAAAGTTTGTTATTATTGTTAGAGCTGCTTTGCGAGGTCTTTTAAGCAGGGAGTGCAGCAGCACAGATGTTCTCAGGGCTCTCTGACACACGGGTCCCCAGTGACAGAGAAATGCCAAAGCAGCATTCGATTTTTATTATTATTATTGTTTTGTTCTGTGTGTACTGGCAGGGCAGTAAACAGCAGGTGAATAAGCTGTTCTCTGAATAGTACAGAATAAGGTCTATCTAAATATTACCTGATAATTCCTATCTTTTGTAAGACAAAAACACAAAGCATCAACACTAGAACTGCCCTGTTCTGGTGAACTCCACCATCAGAAGGGGTCAGAAATGCATCTGCTCTCCTGTGTGTGCCTTCCACTTCTGGTTGGGGCCCAGGGTTTCAAAGTGTATTAGTGGTGATTTGCAGTCATTATGAATCACATTTCTCCTTTCCAAAAATAGCCCTTTTTTTCTGTTTTCAGCATCCTGAGTGGGGTTAGAATATTGGGCAGAGAGTTCATGAAATAGGATGCTGAGCTTCACTTCTCACTTGGAACAATCCTGGGGTTGTGGCTGTCTTTGTTTTTCAGCTCTCTAAAAGGGTCAGTGGGAAATGGTTTGCTGAGACCTGAAGAGGCTCCAGTGGATTCCTCAGGCAGGGGTGGGCAGAAGCCCAGGGAGCTGTCTGGCTCTGATAGAATTTATAGGCTGCTTTAGCATTTGTGGTTGTTGCTCATGAATCACTGAAGTGAATGTGTGAACGCAGTCCTGCAGAATCTGTGCTTTGTCACTTGGGGGGCTTTTGACCTTCCTCTTGTGGTTGAGGACATCGTTAGTACTCCAGAAACCTGGAATACAGATCCTTTCCTGTCCCAAAGAAAAAAAAAGACACAATGAGATTTTACAGGTTCAGCCTACCCTGAGGAGAGAGAGAAAGAGAGATTTGAGTCTGATGGACAGAGTATCCTGGTGTAAGTCTTGCATTACAAGAAGTGGAAACCTGATTATACAAAGAATGATTGAAGGTATCATACCTGGAGTTTTATCTTCAGTAGTGCAGCTGGCATAAGAAGCTCCTGCCCTTGCAGTTCTCTTCCCTTTCCTTTCTTTTAGTGATCTGGTTTATAGCTCAGCCCTTCAGACTGGCAGTGAAGGCGTGGGAATGTCTGAGAGTACGAGGGAGGGGAGGAATTTTTTAAGCCAGCTTTTTCCGAATAACAGTTGCTGTGAAACTGCACCATGAATCTGGACAGTGAAACAGAACGTGGTCCAGCAGGAGAGCATCCCTTCATCTCCTGTTACCCAGCTGTTTGCTTCCGTGGGGTATGTTCAGAAGTGATCAGAGGAGATAACACAGTGATTAGCCTAATTGCTATGTGAAGGATTGATTTGCTGTGAGCAAAGTCTGCTCTCAGCCTTGCTGGGGAATGGTGGATGATGCATAAGGAAGGAGGAGGATGCAGAGAATGCTTTGGGCCCTAATCCTGTGGCTGTACGGGGCAGATATGATCCCTGGTGTAGCAGCGGCTGATCCGTTGTATCTTCAGTTTTTGAGTCTTTACCTGACACCCTGAGGCCTGTCAGTCCTGCCTCATTAGTGCGAGAGAAGCTCATTTTAGCTTCACAGAAGCCCATCTCATTGCTGTCTTCTCCCATCAGCAAGGGGCATCTCAGCACATATTGCTGGCAGATTAGAAATGGCATCTGAGTGCTCATTTGGAGGTTAGCGACTTGACAGCTTTGAAAGAGAGACAAAGTGGTAAGGTGGCTATTTGGTACTGTACAGAGGCAGATTAGCATTTAAAGGCTGTTGGTGGGTCTTTTTTTTTTACTGGTTTTAATAATAAAAAGGATGTGAAAAAAGTGCCTAAAACTGTACCCATCTTCTAATTCCTATCTGCTTAATTCACTGGCACAAAATAATTCTGCTTCTCTGTTGAGAAGGGCTCTTAAGACTGCTGCCTTCCCTGCGTAATCAAGCCAACAGTTGCCTGGATTCTGCTTCTGTGATCACCGTGCTGGGATCAGAATACAGAGCAGAAATGGCCTTTGTTTCCTGCTCTGGCGATTCAGAATCCTTGTTGCCTGTTGATGTTTTTCTGCTCGGGGGTTTAGTGCTGTTGGGAAGAGCAGCCATTAAGCCTGTGTGCATTGAGAGCATAAGCAGTAGTTTAGGGAGTGAGTGCATTGTCTTTTTCCTCTAATGAGGTTTTTGGATATTTCATTGAATAGCTGCTCACCTCTGACTTGCCAGGCTTGACATTCTTTGGCTTTAGAGCCCGGATTTGACCAGAGTCATTCAGTTTGGCATTGATGTAGGGTGAAGAAAGTTGCTGCTTGCACAAAATTGGATTCTTCTTTTCTGGCAGGAGCTTGCCTTCAGGTTTCGCCCAGTCATGCCCATGCCTGTGATTTTGAGTCTGGAATGAATGGCAGTTGTGCAGACACCAGAGCTGAGGCATCCTGAGGTATAGCCCATGTAGTTGGCTTTATGATGTTGATAACTAAGCACTGTTTCTTGGACTTGCCTTGTTCTCTCATTGGCAAACTGGGTTCCTAGGAGGAATGGGAAAGCATTTGCTCACCTGTGCCTTTCTCTTTTTCAGTGCTGGGAGGCAGCAATAAACAGCTGCAGCTCAAAGTCACTCGGTCAGATTTGTGTATGGTGTTTGTTGCGCTGTCCAGTGGACAGGGTTAATCTTCCTCCTCGTGCCTGGAAGACTCTCCCTGTGGGTAGATGAAAGGGTTTGGTTTGACGAAACAGGAAGATGCGGTGGCTGAAATCAGCTTTGGTGCTGGTGACCTTGTGTGTGTTTGCCTGGAGCATGTGTGCGTGGAGTAAGCATTCTGTGAGCATTACAGGTACAGTGCTCTCGCCGGTGATGGCTCTAATGAGAAAATATTGCTGTGCTGGTGCGTGCCCACCTGCCAGCCTGCTGCATAATAAATCACACGGGCTGCAGCGAGCTCGCAGGGTGTGACAAGCTGTTTCCTTTATCTAAAGACAAAAACAAAAAACAAACCCCTGAAATGCAAAAGGTCATATGTGACATCAGTTACTGCACTCTGTTGGTCACTGAGGAAAAGTTGGGGTGGGCTCACCCTGTGATGTGGAGGGCCTCTCTCTGCAGGAGCTGCTCAGGATCGCTGCTGGGCTGCTGTGCACTGTTCTGAACCAGCAAGCACTCTGTCTAAACAAGGAGGATGGAGCAGCCTCTTGCATTCTGCCTTTGGGCACTGTCTGGGCCTCTATCAAAGCACGCTATGTGCGTGGAAAGGAAAAACCATCCTGTAGAAGCAGAGCTCTTCTGCTGGCTGCAGCTGGAGGCTCAACCCCATCGCTCTGCCCCGCCAATGGCTTTGGAAGAGAATGGCTGAGAGTGGTGAAACTGTACTCATGCAGAAGTTGAGACCTGATTTCTTGTTCACCACTCCGTGATGAGGTTTGGAGGCTGGCAGGGCTTAGAGCCTGCTGGAGTCTTGTCCTGCACTGCTGAACAGCACCCTCAGATGGCCAGCAAAAGAGCACGGGTTTTGTTTCACCCTGATGAAGAACTGGTTTGTTTCCTGTTCACAGTCCCTGATTGCTCAGTTTAGAATCATAACTTCTCTGTTTAAATTAAGATCGTGCTTTGCGGGTGGACCCACTTCACACCAGCAAAGGCAAAGCTGTGTTCAAAATGGAATGAAATATTCTGTGGATTTAAATCCACTTTATTAGAAGTGCTTTTTTGATAAGAAATGTATGGATGTTCGTGTTTTGGGGGACAAAGCATTTCTTAAGAAACTACAAATATCACCAGCATTTCGCCATGAGTAATGGGAAATTCTCTGAGAGACAGCCTTGACCCCTTTTCTTTGCACTGCTTTCCAGGACATGGTGCGCCGAGGAGAGATAATAGATGATGACATGGAAGACGAATTCTATCTCCGTCGCCTGGATGCTGGTCTCTTTGTTCTGCAGCTCATTTCTTACATCATGGCAGAAATCTGTAATGCCAATGTTCCCCAGGTAAAGCTATATACAGAGCTGGTGGTTCGCCGTGTTTCCATCCACGATACAAACAGGACTAATCCTAGCAGATACTGCAATGGTTCCATAGTACACTAATGAAAAATAGTGCAAATATTGCATGATGCAAAGAAGACCATCCTTGCCAGTATCACCTCTTAATCTTCCCTTAATTTGGGAGGAATCCTGCTTATTGCCCTGTGTCCATGCAGCTTCATGAAGTTGCAGCAGTTAGGAGGGCAGTAGTAGGTGCAGGAGCTGATGGTTATCACTGAGTTTGTACAGACCGCCATGAGCAAGGTCACAGTTAGAAATTGGATGGCCTTGTTTACACCACTGCTGAGAGTGCTGAAGGGGAATATTCTCTTGAAGGCCCTCAAAGACACAGAGTGCAGATGGGGACTTTTCCTGACCTCTGTGAAATACTGCCTTTTTTCTGGTGTGAGTGTGCTGGGGTTTGAGACTACATTTTATTGTTACTGGTACATGTGCCATATACCTTCCTGGATGTTTTAAGTGCTCTGGGACTGTACAAGCAAGGCTGAACTGGGTTTTGTGGTTCTTGTGGTTTCCTCTCATATCTCAAAGAGAGAGGGAAAAGTGGGGTTGCGCATGGCTTTATGTTCTGTTGAAGATTCCTTCCTTCTCTCTCCTGATCAGATTCGTCAGAGAGTCCATCAGATTCTGAACATGAGAGGCAGCTCCATTAAAATCGTTCGACACATACTGAAGGGTGAGTTGAGATATTCCTGAGCATGCTTCATTCTGTACCAGGGACAGCTTGGTCACTGCTGTGTAGGATGAGCCTTCGTACGTCGTTCTCCTTCACTTCAGGAGCATCTCTGAGCAGCTGTTATGTTGTGAGATCTGACCAGGGCTGAAATCCCTGATAAGAGGCAGGCTTTGCCTTGGAGTTAGTATGCTCACTGTTGTCTGCTGTCATGTTACACCACAGCTCTTCATGCTGCTGTCAGCTGCAGACTGACTGGCCCACACTAGGATGCTAGAGTAAATATTTAAGGGAAGCGTATACAAATGCTAGAGGAAAGAATAGTGGAGTCTCATCTTTCATTAGCATGGCCCTGCTCTTTACCATCTGCACCATATTGGTATCCATGGTGTATTTATCTTGTTCTTAGTGTCAGATTAATATGGATTATAGCATTAAAGTATCCTCTGTAGCTTTAAAACGTAGCTGTTGTGATTTGCGATCCTGATTCTAAAGTACTGCTTGTTATTTTGAATGCTTATGTTGAATTGGAGCAGTGCTTGTTTGAGCTGTGTCTCTCATCTGTCGCCTGCTGTCCTTCAGCAGAAGCAACCAGTTAGACTGAGGGGGAGGGTCGTGACTTGAGGCTCTTGCTGCAGTCCCCCCTGAGCTGCCAGCACTGATCCATTGCCCCCAGGAGTGCCTCTCCTTGCATAGCAGGGGTCTGTGCTCCTGGGAGGCTGTGCAGGCCTCAGGTTACCTGGAGCTACAGGCAAGCTCTTTGGCCCTGATCCTTTCCCAGGAAGGTCAAGCAACATTTGATGATTCCTGCCTCCAAATGCCCATTTGCTCCTTAGGACATGGCACATACTTCCAGGCTCCCATATGTGACCTAGGCTGCAGGTACTGGAGAGCCTTACCTGCACTGCAGCTTGTGTGCTGGCACGCCTCACGTTCCCCCTGTGGATTCACACGCTGACCAGGGGCCGCTGCATGAACACTTCATCCAATTCTTCCTTTCACAGACAGTGACTTGCATTGTGAAACTTCTGTAATGGTTTTATCACGTCTGGTGAGCTGCTCAGAGAAAGTGCAGATTGTACAGCGATGTCAGCAGGGATGTGTTTGCTTCCTAAAGAGACCTTCAATGTCATGTTAATAATAGGAGTGATGGGTGCAGTATTTGGGGCTTTCTCTTCAGCTCTTCCCCACCTGTCACACTGGGCAGTGTTTGAGATTTGTGCCGTCACAGTTGTCAGTAACTTTAGAAATGAACTTCTTGGTGGGTCCTTGGGAAGCACTGGGCTGGAGTGCCCTAAGGTTCCTGCCAGGCAGGGGTCATACAGAGCTCATCTGCCACCCTTGCTGGTGACATTTAGATTTTGTTAGTAATTGTATCCCTATTGTCAAGTACCTTGTCAGCAAAGCTAGCTGTAACTGAAGTTACACACCACAGACAGAGACCTGCCTCTCCAGAGGAGCTGATTCATAGGACACAGCGTGGCTGGGGGCCCTGAGATGTCCTGCTGGGGGCACTGGGCAGCTTCTGGAATTGAAACGGAGGAGGTTCTGTTCTGAATGAGTGGTGCTGGGAGACTGTGCCCTTGGCTGAAGCATTTCTGAGCAGGTTTGCAGCTTGCTCTCAGGACAGATGAGAGCCAGTTTATTTTTACTTTCCGTTCAGTGTTTTGCTCCCGTTCAGGTTTTATTTTCTATTTTTTGCATACTAATTAGATGCTTGGTTTTTAGTTTGATTTTATGGCCTACATATTCTCCATGTTTCTCTGGCAACCTGACAGCTGATGGATCCCCTGGGGTTGCTCAGAATTACTTACGATGCAGGCGAGGAAGCACAGGACTGCTTCGTACTTCCAGGGGGAGGAGCGGGCAGGGAGTGCTGGAGGCTCATCAGCTGCACTCCTGCAGGCTGACCACTTGCCCTGCAGTTTCTTTCCCTTGAAGATCAGCATTCCTGCAGCGGGACAGCTAGCTTGTCCTCTGGAGATGTGGCTGAGCAGCACGTGCTGTGGCTGGAAGGGTGCTCAGAGTGGGGGGCACCTCCAGGGCCTATGGAGTGCTGAGCCAACCTGTTAGCATGTGTAACCAACAAGGGGCAGCAGGGATGCTGGAAGGATGATGCTAAATTTGGCCTGTGGTCCCTCAATATGTGCAGGCTTTATGGCTTCCAATATCCATTACAAGCTCCAGTATTTCTTTATTGATTTTTACTGTTCTGTAACCATTGTATTTTGTCTAATGAAGCAGAAACCATTCTCAGGTCCTTTCCCTTTGTGTAGCTACAGCAGTGTGTAAGCTCTGTTTAACTGTAGGCAAAGGGAGCTGATGTCTGATTTTTGCTGTCTCACTGAAGTGCTGGAATTTTAAATAAGCAAGTAAACACAGAAAATCTCAGTGGGTGTTTTCTTAAGCCTGGTTCTGAGGGTTTTATCTGCTCTTTTCAAATCAGTATTAACCACTGTTGGCACCCCAATAACAGCCTGCCACGGGAGTCGTTGTGCTTTGTGGTCCTGTGAAACCAAAATGCTTGGGAGGAAAAATGTGGAGCTTCTGGAGAAGGTGAGGGAGTCTGAGTCCGACTTTTGTGTGCCTCAAGTGGGGCTGCAGCAGGGCACTGACGTCAGGAGCACACAGCAGCCCCGTTGTCAGCGCTGTGCTATGCCCCTGCAGGCAGCCACCCCACCACCAGGAGCTGCCGGGGCAGCCCCACAGTCCCTGCTGCCACCCAGTGCTCAGCCACCACGAGCAGCAGCAGCAGCAGCCAGGAAAGCGTTGCCCTTGGGCTGCAATAAACAAAGGCAGTTGCAGCTGCTGCATCTGTTTGAGAGGCACTTAGTGTGACAAAGCATGGGAACGGCCTCGTTTGTGGACAGTGCCTGCTCCTCCTGGGGGAGCTGTGTGACACAAAGCACTCTGATAGCGCCTGAAGGGGACAGGAGAGCCTGAGCTGCTCCATCTCCTGGGCTCGTAGCCCTGTGCCACGCTGGAGTTCAGCTCCTGCCTGTGCTCCATAGCAGCAGCCCCTTGCCCCTGGGCTGCCCCGCAGGCAGCTCAGCGGGTGGCTGCTGGGAGCACGGCCACAAATTGCTGCTGCCTTCATTAGTGAGGTGGAGAGCTGCTCCTTCACCAGGAGGGAGAGTTCCCTGTGCTCATCCCCTTCTCTAGGACTGAGAGGAAGCAGGATTCACCTGCAGCAAGCTGTAGTGCTACTGCCTGCTCTTGTTACAAGTACTGTAGCAGTCGATAAATATTAAAAGGACTTCTTCCAGAGGCGTTGGCAAAGAATTCTGCTCTTTTTGTATGTGGAGGGAGAGAGAGAGAAAGAGAGAGCAAGCACACATGAGGGAAGTCTCCCACATCAGCTAACTTCTCCCTGTCCTCACTCCTTTCAGTGCTTCTATAATAAAGGCTTTGATAGAGCTCAGAGGCATGTAGCAGTGCTGAACGTATAAATATTAAAGCAAACTTTCTGCAGCAACTTACCATTCAGATGCTTGAATACAAGCTGTTCTGTTTGTTTAGGAAGAAGGAAAAGACTGAGAGAAGGCGGAGGCTGGAAAACACCATCTAACCAGGCAGGCTGTGCCTGATTCACTGAGATTTGTGCAGATCCCTGCTTGTACAGCTCCAAACCTGCTTTTCATTTCTTCTTTTTAAGCCATATTTGAATATGTAGGTTCTGGTGACAGAAAGGAGCAAGCTGGTGAGGGAATGAGGGCTGCCAGCTTTAGGTGGGTGTCAGAGGAGAGCTGCAGGGGAGTTCCTGTTGTACTGTGCCTGGCCACGTAGATTGGCAAAGCCTTGATCAGGATCTAGCTGAAGATGAGTTTGTTTTGTAGTTAAATCTTAATTGGTGTGTTTCCTTCCGTAGAATTAAAAGTGCTCATAGACTGGGGAATTGATCTCCTTTGGACCACTTCTACCAAAATCCTCCTTCGAGTTGCTTGGGAAATGGACACGTGAAACCCAAAGTTAGGAAAGTTTAACAAATGTGAAACAGTTCCTCTCTGACCTCCTTGGGGACACCTGATAACTGAGGGAACCTGGAAGGCTGGCAGTGTCCAGATCTGTGCTGGGCTTCTTGGGCTGAAAGCAGCCAGCTCTACAGCTCTGCCCTCCCACCAAGTGCTGCTGACTCCTCCTCCTGGGATGAAGGCACGGCCTCGTGGTCAGGGCCTGGAGAACAGGCGCCTCATGTCCAAGTGCTGCTGTCTACTCATGCTGTTGAATGATGCAGGAGAAGCTGGCCGTGGCTGGCTGGTGTATTGCTCACAGCCTGTGTTTCTGCTTTCTCTCCTGCAGAGTACGCAGAGAACATTGGGGATGGGAAGAACCAGGAGTTCCGGGAGAGCGAGCAGAAGCGGATCATGGACCTGCTGGAGAACTTCTGAGGCCAGGGGCTATTCGTGGTTTCTGGGGCAGTGTGGTGTCTGTTTCCCCTCCTTCTGCTGCTGTCTTTCCAGCTTTGATTGCACGATAAAAGTGATGTTTCTGTGAAACTATTCTAAACGAGATTTTGGAGATATTAAAGATTAGTTTGCTTTTTTTTATTATTTTCTTGCTCGTTACATAAGGAGTCTGCTTTGAGCTGGATTACAGCTGCTTACCTTGCTGTAGGGCAGATTTCTTCCTTCAAGCCAGACCACCGTGTTCAGAGCATGAAGAAATACAACAGTATGCATGTGAGAGGAAGGGTAAGGAGCAAGGTACCCACCCAGGATGCTGGGAGCTGTGCTGGTGTGAACTGGGGAGGCCAAGGGGTTGGATTGGTGTCCAGTTTGGCTGCTCCTCAGTGAGCTGTCAGACTCTGCCAGAGCACAGACCAGGAGCAGCAGCCCCTGGGCCTCGGCTGTGGGTTGTGTAGGTAGTGTTCTGAATCCAGAGGTGGGACTCTGTCTTCTTACAGCAGCTGTGGGTTCCCCGGCAGAAACACAAAAGCCCCAGCAGCACCGTGCTGGGGGAGGACCAAGTGATCTGTCTGCAGTAAGCAGGCCACGGCTCGTCTTTGCGTTGCCCTTCTGCACTTGCAGTGTAATCCCAGATGTCAGCCCTCTGGGTCCCACCACCTCCCCCAGCAGCAGCACCCAGCTGGGATGAGACGCGGCTGAGACTCTTTTCCTGCATCTTTTTTTTCCTTCTGCTAAAGTTAATGACTGTCATCACAAAACATCGCTGCTCCAGCAAGCTGGGCCCTGCCTAATTTAGAGAGATTTGCATGCTGGCAGCATTCATTTTTTATCTCCAAGAAAAATGCATTGTCAGGGAAGCTTAAAGGCTGCCTTCAATCATGACTGTAGCAGGCACTGCTGGCCTGGGTGGCATCAAATGCTGTTATTCAGGGGATCAGCGCGGAAATAGTGGCTTCAGGAGCCACAGGGAGCTACAAAACACATTTCTGGTCCAGAACTTGTGTGAATTCTTCATTTCCCCTTCTTGTCTTATTTTTAAAAATAGTTTTCACCCCTCACCCCTTCCTTAAAAAGATTTTTTTTCCTTCTGTCCTCTAGCTGTGTTTAGTTTTTGGCTTTGCATGACTCCTGGAACGCAGGCGGTGCGTGCGTGGCCCTGATGGACAGCACTCCATGGCCCTGGAGTCATCGTACCACCACACCTGGAAGGCAGAGGAGGAGGGAAGGGAGGTGAGGAGGCAGAACAGGGGGAACTTAGCAATGTGAAGCAACTTGGGAAGCCTAGGGGAGATACCTTACAGAGCAAGTTCTTGAAAATAGCGATAGAAGGTGGCTGAGTGTGAGTCAAGGTTTGGGGGTTTGCTTTTGGTTTGGATCTGAGTACAGTGTCTGCCCATGTCAGCCTGGCTCCCAGGGCTGTGCAGGAGCGTGGCTGCTTCTCCCCTCGCTGCTCTGCTGGGCTTCTGCTTTCAGAAAACACATTTCCCTCAGTATTTTCCATTCTAGATGCATTAGCTGAGTTATTTAATATGGAGTCTGGACTGGAAATGATTTCCTGCTCTAATAGCCGGGCTGCCAGCTCTCCGAGAGCTGCTGGAGGAAGTGAGGCTGCTGTGGCATTCCTGCTTTGTAAGGCAGCATTTCTGTCATTGCTTTCTTCCCCTTTCTGCCATTTGTTAGCTCTTCAGTCTGCCCCACCTGAGCCTCTGGGTAGTTCACAGGAGGAGTCAGTGTGCTCAGCCAGACTTCTGCAGGGCAGGCAATAAATAATTCTCCTGATCTCAGTGTTTTAGCGGCAAGGACTCCCTGCACACACATGAGGATCCTCTGCAGGGCAGTCCCTGTGTACTGACTCCTTGCCCTGCCCAGGTAGAGCCCCGATCACGTTCAAGGCCCCTGTAAAGCAAAAACCCCACACGTGGACTGCGGCCTCGGGCATGCAGGAGCGAGGCACAGCCCCACTGCTGCTCCGGGGGAGTCTTAGGGACAGGTTGGACGCACACCTGAGCCCTCTCTTATTAATTAAGATACTTTTCAGCTTAATTTGCTGCTGCTGAATGGCCCATCTTGCTGCAGTGCTGAGCAGCACAGAAAAGCCACAGAGGTACAGAGATGGGCAGTGAGTCCCGGCAGCTGGGGTGAGTGCTGTTGTATTAACTGGGGAAGGATTCAAGAGCTGAATTAACAACAGCAGATCTTTATGGAGCGTTGGTAAGCTGTCAGCAGAAGGCTTTGCTCCCTGGTTTAACCTCCTGATATTTTTGGCCAGGGGCTGAAGCTCAGGGCAGCACTGCTGGTGTTGGGATTGGACGCACATTTGGGAGGTGGTGGGGATCTGTGCTGAGCTCCAGCTCTGTGCTGGCTGCCCCCTGCCCTGCAAGGGCTGGGAAGAGCCTGGGACGGTCTGGGTGCTCATCCCCACGTGGGCTGAGCCGGGTGGCAGTGGGGCTGTGCTGGCTCACAGTGGGGAAGCAGGCATGGGTGTGAGGGCAGAGAGCCCCATCTGCTCTGCAGCTCTTGTTGGGCCGCGTTTTCTTGTCTCTGATTGTAAACAGATTTGACTAAAGAGGTAAATTAGAAGTTAATTAGAAAGAACATGATTGATGAGACACTCTGTAAGTTTCCTACCTGCTCAGGAAGGAGGGAGAGGGGAGGGATTCTGCAGCAGCACCTTCACCCCCTGCTCCTCACAGCACTGTGGGTACCCAGTGGTGGCACTGGGATGGAGCCTGTGGTTCCCCCCCATGGCTGCAGTGTGTGTCCTCAGCCGTGCCCCCCCTCCACCCCCCCCGAGCTCCGTGGTGAGCACAGTGAGCATGAACCACGGCAGAGGAATTCCTGACATCCTTTAGGGGAGACCCAGGTGGCACTGAATGGAAGAGATGCTGTCAGAGCCAGGAAACGAACCTTCAGCTGCACCAATAAGTCACTTGAGATATTCATTTTCGGCTTTTTTATATATAAAACTGGGGGACTGCTTTTCTCACGTAGAAGCAAACAATACGGAGGGGGTGGAAAGGGCGTTTTATTCCTCCCTCCACGTTTAGTGCTTCGGTCCTTACAGCGGTGGGTTGGAAGCAGGGAGCAATGCGGCAGTGATTGACAGCTGTGCCAGCACTGCTCGCTCCGGCGGGGGCTTTGCAGAGGAGGAAGGAGTTAATGGGCCGGAAATGAGCGTGAATTGTTCTCTGAAGTAATCATTCCCAGTGATTTTCTTCTGCATTTGATACCTGGGGTGACGCTGGGGGCTGTGGGGTTCTGCGGGCAGGGAGCCGGGGCTCCTTGTGGGGCAGGATCCTGTGCCCACCCCCCCCCGCCCCCTGCCCTCTCTTCTCCAGCACACATGTGGCACGGGGGGGCACGCAGGTTCCGAGATGGGGGGGCTGGCAGGGATTTAGGTGGGTCCCTCGGTGGGCTTGTGTGTACGAGCCCCCCCAGCACAGCCCTCAGCCACGCAGTGCCCGGCTCATCCATCACGGCTCCCCCCCCTCCTTCCCCCCACGTGTAACTCTAGATGGAGTAATGAACTCGAGCAGAGATCAATGCTCTCTGGTCTGCTCTTATGTGGGCTTTATTTTGACACGCGGGAAGCGCCGCAGCACAACTTTCCTTACAGCCGTTGCTTTGTGTTGGCGGCTTTGGGGTTCCCCTGTGTTTCCCCCCCCATTACCCCCGCGGGTCCGGGATGGGGAAATGAGCCCCGGTGCTGCGCGAGGATCCCTTTGAGGGAGCGAGGAGCGCGTGTTGGCGTTTTGTTTCCAAGCCCGATGTCTTTGCGGGCAGCATCTGTCACCTCGTGGCACAGAGCACCCGAAGTGATCCGATTTCCGCTGCTGATCGGGACACAAATTACCCTTCAGACGGCTCCGGAGCGCTCCGGCTGTGCCCCTCCCCCCCCCCCCCAACACCCCCCCCCGGAGCGGTGCGGGGCTGAGGCCCTCGGGCTGTTCGTGTTCTGAACGTTTCGGCGCAGGATCGCGGACGGCGCCGGTGGTCCCGGAGCATCCCCGGGGTGGGGGCTCAGCAGCGGGCGGAGGAACGCCGGGAGCAGAGCGGGAGGGGGGGGGGGGGGGGAGAGTGAGCGGTGCTCCCCCCCCCCCCCCGACCCCTCCCGTCCCCGCCGGGCTCCGTCCCGGCTGTTGGGGACCTCCGTGACCCCGCGTCTCCGCTCCGCTCGGCCCCGCCCCGCCCCGCGCACTTTAAGAATGAACCGTGGGAAAAACTTTGGGGGTGTGCGCGGGGCCGGGATCCCTCCGCCGGGCGGGGGAGGCTCCGGGCTGAGCCGCGGCACCGCCTCGGCGAGCGGCGTCCTCCGCAAAGCGAGGGAAGAGCTCCGCAGCGCGGCGGCGCCGGGACCGCGGCTCAGCCCCGGGGACGCGGCTCGGCCCGGCGGCGCCGCCGCTCCCCCCCGTTCCCCCCCCTCCCCCCCGGGACGGAGGCGGCACGATGGGCGCCCTGGGCCTGGCCCTGGGGATTTTCCACTACCTGGGGCTCTACCTGCAGCTCGGCGCCGCCTCCCGGCCCCCCCCGTGGGACGCCCCGGCGGAGGGCAGCGGTGAGCGCGGGCGCCGGGCACCGGCGATGGGGTGGAGGGGGAGGCTGCGAGAGGGGCGCGCCCGGGGCTCGGTCCCGGCGGTGCGGCTCCCCGGGGCTCGGGCTCGGCGGAGCGCGACCGAACGGCGGCGGCGGCGGAGGCGGAGGGGGGGGGTCCCGGGGGCCGCGGCGGCGCCGGGTTTCGGCAGAGCGGAGCGCTCCGTCGCGGCGGCGGCTCCGCGGAGCGAGGGCTGAGGATCGGGGCTGCGCTCCGCCGCCCCGTTCCCTCGGCCTCCGCCGCCGGGCGCCGTGCAGCCCCGCGTGCATCCCGAGCACATCCCCGTGCGCTGCCGCACGCCCCTCGCAGCGGGAGCGCCGTCTCCCCTCGAGACTCCTTCCGACCCCTCCCGTTATCCGTCCCCGCGGCTCCGCCGGAGGAGGGGACCGGGACCTCCGTGGGATCGCGGCATCACTGGGGCTGGCGCTGCCCGGATCCGCGGGGAGCTCGGACCCGAACCGACCGCGGATGCTCGGGGCCGTCGGGGGCCGCTCCCTGCTCTGGGAGCCGCTGGTGGGGCTGGAGCCGGCAATGGGGGAAGCTCTGCCCCCTCGCCGTGGGGTGAAGGCGGAGGGATGCGGCCCATGGGGCGGGTGAGCGGCATCCAGGTCCCGCACCGCACCCCTCAGAAATACAGCAACCGGCGAAAAAAAAAATGATGAAACGGTCTCTACGGGGGAGAAGGGACCGAGGGAACGGACGCGGAGGTGGGGAGCGCACCTCGCAGCCCCATTACGGCTTTGGGCCGCGAGCGGTTCCGCAGCGACTCCCTTAATCACAACAGAAACCTTTATTAACGATACTGAAAAGCAGAGAGTAAGTGGGTCATGGATAATAAGCCGTTCTTGTTCAGTAGGTGAATACCAATTCGATCAGAGCCGTGTGCCGTATCAATCGGCGCTTGGCGGGGGGGGTTGGGGGGGGGAGGCGGCCGCGTCCCCGCGATTTGGGGCTGCGATCGCTCCCTGCGGCCCCAGCTCCTCCCGGGACCGAGCACCGGCGCCGGGCACCGCCGAGCCCACCGCGTCCCCAGGAGCGTGTGTCACCGCTGCTCCCAGCCCGGCTGCAGGCGGTGCGGGGAGGGGCTGAGCGAAGGCTCCGTGGCCCCAGCGTGGGCATCGTGTGCCCGGTGGTGATTCCAGCCCCGAGCCGCTTGGTAAGCAGCGCGCATTGCGAGCAGGAGAACCCTGTCTCCTTCCCCGCATCATTTGCAAGCGGTAGCGGCTCCATCAATAACCGCTGGCTGAATGGCTGAGGGCTGCAGGAGCGCTGCCCCGGCTCCCCGGGGTGCTGCCCCGCTCCTTTGTCTCACACACCAATGATTATTCTATCAATTACTTTCATAAACACTTCGCATTGTGCCGGATTTTTTCATGCTTCCTGGTGGGAATTCTCCATCCGATGTGTTTTTCCTGCTGCTGCTCGTGCAGTCATTCAGCGCAATTACTTCTGACACCTCTCCTCATCAAATGTCTGCGCGATCGTTTTCCCTCGAAGAGGGCTGGCAGGCGACGGCCAGGAGCCGGGAATCACTGCGCTACGACTCCGACAGCTCATTTTAAGCAGAGCCCTTCCCCGGGAGCCAGCAGTGCCCGGCAGCAGCGGGGCTGCGATGGGACCCCCATGGGGCTGGGGGCTCTACTGCTGCCGGGGCTGTGCTGGGGATGTCCAGCACCACCTCTGTATCGGCTGCTTTGGGATCAGTGCAGGACGCGTGGATCCCAAATGCTCTCCCTGCGTCCCCCCCTCCCCGGCCCCGCTGGCAGCTCCGCACCGCAGTGCTGGGGGTGAGGGACCCCGGGTGGATCTGTGCTGTCCCCAACGATCACCCCATGACAGACACATTCCGTGAGTGTGTGATGTGGGAGCTGTAGGAACAGCCCCGTTTTCATTTCTTTTGCCACTTCTACTATCAAATAACTGCTCCTCCTCGTTCCCTTTGGGAGTGGAGTGCCATGGCCGGAGCCCCGGCCCCATACAGCTGCTCTGGGAGCGGGGAGCTCACTGTGGGGTGGGAGTGGGGCTGCAATGCCTGAAATCCCCCCGGGTTCTGGGTTAGCTCGGCCTCGTGGCAGTGGGAGCAGAGGTGCCAGCAGTGTCCCTGCAGCGGTGCAGCCCCAGTGCTGCAGGGCTGGGGCAGATGCTGCTGTGCAGTGGAAGAGGTCTCAGTCCGTGGCTGTGGGGGCTCTGGGGTGGGGGCAGTGGTTGTTGTGTCGGTTTCTCTCTGGGATTTGTTTTCGGTGACCCGGGGTCGCATCACCTCTGCTTGTAGGGCTGCTGGGAGGACGGGGCAGCACTGCTCGAGGGCACCACTGTCCGTCCCCTCGGCTGTCGGTCGCCTCGAGGGGTCGGTCACCACCTGGGACGGGCTGGGTTTGGGCTGTGGTGGGGCACAGCTGTGTCCCCTCCCGTTCTGCCCTCTCTGTGCTCTGCTGTGGGGCTGTGGGAGGGGGCAGCTGGGGCAGGGTTACCCGGGCGCGTGGCCCCGCTGGCAATTAGCGCTCAGAGTGTCCTGACTCACCCAACCAGAATAAACGGTGGATTATAACTCGGAGCTTTGTGAAGACAATCAGCCACGCTTGATCGCTGCCCAAAACACAATAGCGACAGTTAGGGGCGGGGGCTGGGGGGGTGTGTGTGTGCAGAAGTCCTGCCCTCAGCCCCAAATCTTCGCCTCCAGACCTCCATCCCTGAGCCCCACGCGCTGCAGGGCTGGAGCAGGGCCGGGTTTATCCCCAGCGCCGACGTTTCAGTGGTGCGATGGGGGCTGTGCCGGTTCAGAGGGGTAAATAATTCACGGAGCGAGCTGGAGCACTAACGCGGTAATTAATACGCTTTTGCAAATGTCCGATACATATTTAATCGCCCTTCGGTGCGCGTTTACACAGCGAGCAGCCAGGCGGTGCTGTCAGCAGCCCTCCCAGCGCTGAGGGTTTGGGGTCTGCGGTCCCACTGCCCCCGCGTGGCCCCGAGCGCTGGGACGTGCGGTGCAGTGAGCGCTGGGCTCGGGGCTGCGGGCTCAGAGTGGGACCCCGCGCTGTTTCCACGGCCGTAGGGCAGAGGCTGTGGGGCTGTGGGGGCTGTGGGGACTGATCCTGCCCCACGGGGGGAGGGGTGGGGGGCAGCAGCCACTCCGTCTGCAGTTTATGAGCGCACGGAGCCGTCCCAGCAGGCGTTTTCAATTCCGTTTATCTGTGTTTCCCCATTGAGTTCATTTTATTTCCCCTGATTTTTGTTTCCTGGAAGATTTATCGATCCTGATTTGCTCAGTTTATGACAGGTAGCGGCCATAAAGCAGCGGAGCCGCGGGCCCTGCAGCCCCCCCTCCCCCCCCTCCCTCTGTCTGTGAGGACGCAGTGCAATGTCAGGGACAGGGACAGGCTGCAGACTGGGGGGCGGGGGGGCTGCCCCACTGCACCACCCCACAGTGCCACATCCTCCAATGCAGGATCTCTGCTCCCTGCCTTGGGAAGGGGACAGGGATGGGGACCCTTGTGCCATTAGAGCAGAGCTCCATGGGCTGATGGAATGAGCATCACTCAGGTGGCAGAAGTGGAGCTGTTGTGGGGTTTGTTCATTGAGGCCCTTCCTGCTCCCCCCGGCCGCTGGGGGTCGGAGTGTGGAGGGATGGAGCCGTGCTCAGCCCCCTCAGCCCCCACACTGCGTGCGCTCCTCCGCTCCCCGCTAAGATGGATTAAAGGAAAGCGATAAGTCTACGGGATTGCCGTGCGTCCGGGGGGACGGAGCGATATTAGAGGCATTAACTTTTCTGTCATGCTGATAATAACTCGTGTTCAGATGGGATCAGGCTCGGTAAGGAGCCCCGGGGCTGTGCACGGCTCAGGGGGCTCTGCGGGGGCACCGTGGGACCGAACGGCCGCTGGAGCCACAGCCCCCGGTGGGGACAGACCCTTCTGGGCCCGGGTGGTGGAGCTGAGGTGGGGGTACAGCTGAGGAGGGGGCACAGTGCTGTGACTGTGCCATCTCCCGGTGACCCCCCCCCCACCCTGAGGCCGATACACAGCGGGACCGCGATCGCTCCGGAGGAGATGAACAGAACTCTCATTACATCTCCGAACAATATTTGTTTTGAGAGAGGAAAGCAAACCGTACGGCACTCGGGAGACCGTTTGGGGGCCGCGTTCGGAGAGGGTTTGCTTCTTCATTTATGCTCTGATTTCAGCAGAGGTGCGAGCGCGCTGCGTCACCGCCCCTCGGGGTCCCAACACCGGGGCGGTGGGATCGGGGCGGTCCCAGTGGGGGGGGGGGGGGGAGGGGACACGGGGTTGGGGACGGAGCTGGGCAGCCGGGGTGGGCCGCTGTGGGCACAGCCCATCCACGGCGCCCGCATCCCCGCTCTGCCCCCGCAGCGCTGTTCACCGAGACCCCGCACGACGTGACGGCGCAGGCGGGCGAGGACGTGGAGATGGCGTGCTCCTTCCGCGGCAGCGGCTCGCCGTCCTACTCCCTGGAGATCCAGTGGTGGTACGTCCGCACCCACAAGGACTGGACGGACAAACAGACGTGGGCTTCCGACCAGGTAACGCTGCAGGTTGGGGTTGGGGGGGGGGACGTGCATCCCGTGGCCTTCCTTTCTTCTCCCCCCCCCCGCCCCTCTTTTCCTCGTCTGTTGGCTTTGGCACACAGCTGTCTCCGTTTCTCTTTCTGTTCACACAGAGATAAGGGCCCAATAAAGGGAGGGCGGGTTTCGGTATCTTAATGAGCTCTTATTATTGTGCCTTCGGCAGAGCTGCGAGGGCTCTGCCATGTGCTGAGGCCACGGGGGTCACTCCCAGCCCCTCCCCCATCCCGGCTCCTCGTGGGGTGGGATTCGGCTGATGGTTTTCCCGTGCTCCAGCCCAACTCGTGTCCCGTCCTCTCCCAGCAGCCAAAAGCATCGCAGCAGGAGGAGGCCGGGAAGGACGCAACGAAAATCAGCGTGAGTTCCGATCGTGGCCCTTAGGAGGACTTTGAGTGGGGGCACCCCGCTCTTTGAGGGAGGGGGGGCTGCCCCACGCGGGGGCTCCTTCTGTCCCCCATCGCCCCAACGTGAGCACCGCCGGGCGCCGCTCCCCCCTCCTCGGCGGTGAGGATTAGCACATGGAAATTCCGCAGCCGGTAATGAACGCCCCAGGGAGACCACATCCCGTTTGATCGATTCGCTGCGTGGCTTCCCGAGGGCTGAGCCCCGTTTGTCACTCTCCTCCCGAAGGGCCACGCAGTGCTCCCCGAATTAATGCCCGGAGCACAGCGGGTGCCCGCGGCGTTCCCCCCCCCCCCCTCCACGAGGGGCGAGCTCGGATCCACCGGCTCAGCCCCGTGCCCGGTGCCGTGCCCCCCCCCCATTTCAGGGGGAGTTTGGTGACGCTTTGGCGGCGGCTCCGGCCCCATTTCCAAACCGCGCGGAGCCCTCAGCCGACACACGCGGCGGAAAGCAGAAAAACGGCCGCTGCCGTCCCGTGTGATTATAGGGAACGGAGCCGGGGGCCTCGGGGTTGGGCCATAAATCTGATTTATTGACCCAACCCCATAGCAGCCGCGGCTCTGGCTGGTGAATAAGTCTTAAATTTCATGGGGTGATAAATACTGAGAGCGAATCAATTTGGTAGAAAAGCTAATTAGCGGCGTGGCCGCGCATCCATCTCCGGCCCCGACGGACGGGGCGGGGGCTGCGGGGCGGTCCCTGCGGGGTGGGGGGGGGGGGAGGGGTTGGGGGGCTGGGGGAGGGGGTCCGTGACGCCGCGCTCCGCCGCAGGTGGTGAAGGTGGTCGGCAGCAACATCTCGCACAAACTGCGGCTGTCGCGGGTGAAGCCGTCGGACGAGGGCACGTACGAGTGCCGCGTGATCGACGCGAGCGAAGGCGCGGCGCGGCAGCACAAGGTGAAGGCGTTCCTGCGCGTGGAGGCGGCGCGGGGCGTGGGGCACCCCCAGGACACGCAGCCCCCCCACCCGCACCACCACCACCACAAGGCCGGCAGGGAGCTCAGGAAGCGCGCGGCCGACGCCTCCTGCGTGCTGTAGGACTGCCGCTCCCCACGGACTCACCCCCGACCGCCTCCATCTCCTCCCCGACCCCGGGCGGCTCCGGGCCTGACCTCCGTGCTGGGGACCCCCCCTCCCCCGACCCGCCCACTGAGAACCCCCCCACCTCCACCCCTGGGAACCTTCCCCGCTCCCCTTCGTGCTTTGCAGAGCGGACCCCACCTGCACCCCTCCCCCTCACACCCGTAGGATGCCCCGTTTAGTTGCTTTGTTCCCCCACCCCTCCCCCACCAACCACATCCCCTTCGCAGCCCATCTATCGCCGCATCAGCCATTTTAGGGACTGTATATACTGCCTCTCCCCTGCCTGCCCCACGGCCGCCCCAGCACGCCGAGGCCTGAGCCCAGTGCAGGAAGGACGGTGCGGGGAGGGGCTCACTGCCGCCCCACTGCCCGCACCCCGGGACCCCACCATGGGGCACTGCCGCTGGGGAGGGGGCTGCAGAGGGGAGAGGGCCCGGGGCCCTATTGCCCTCACCCCAACCCCTCCCAGCCCGCACCACCTGCAGCTAATAAAGCTCCTTAACGAATCCTGCAGGCGTCTCTGTCCTTGGAGGGGTGGGGGCACGGCATAAATGAGCCTCACTGGGGCCCCTGCACCGTGGGACCGGGAGCAGCAGGGGGGCTTGGGGTGGGCACGGTGATCAGCAGAGCTTTGGGGGGGGGAAGGATACGATCTCACTGCGTGAGCAGCACCGGAGCCCATAAACACAGCGGTACTTCCCCAGGGCAGAGATACGCGCAGCCCCAGCGATGGGGCTCTGCTGGACGCTCCGCCGGGAAACGCATCTCGGGGTGGGAGGGGAGGATCAGGCACCGGGTAATAACCGTCTGCAGGAGGAGAGGGAAGAGCTGGGGCTGCGCCGAGGAGAGGAACGGGCTGCAAATCACCTCAAACGGCGAGCGAGCAAATCGCTGTTTGGCGTGGCAATTTGCAAAAGCTAGAGGCAGGCTGTTAAAAATAACAGGTTTTATTGGGAGAGATTCATTTCGCTGAGATGGTGGGAAACGTTGGGAGCGGGAGATGGAGCGAGGGGACACGCGGGGCTGGGGGCGGCACCCACGGGCACGGCATTGCCACCCCCCTCCCCCACGCGGGTTCGCTCTGAACGCTGCTCTGCTCCGGCTGCAATGAAGCCAGTGCTCTGCTATGGGACGGGCTGCTGGAGGAACCACCAGGAGTGAACCCAAAGGTGAGGGGAACCTTCCCAGCAGCCCCCATGGCCGCCCTGTGCTCCAGACACTCACCTGGGGTCCCCAGCAGAACCACACAGAGCCAATCCCACGTGACAATCCATTTATTGCACTGGATTTTCTGAGCCTGCTTCTGAACGAAGACTCAAGATCAGCCCTCCCCATGTGACCAGCATCAAACTTCCACCAGGCTCTGTCTCCATGAGCAGCCAGCTGCCTGAGGCCGTGCAGGGCAAGCAAGGAATATGAGCATGGATGGAGGGGCAGCCCCAGGTGAGCAGGAAACCCTGGTTGGGGGCAGCAAGACCTGCAGCCTCACACCTCTGACCACACGGTGCTGCCAACTCACACCAAACAGCATCGTGTGGCCACGTGCACGCAGCCCACGCTTCTCAGGGCGTTAAAGGGCGGAGAGGTTTGAGATATGGCCTGTGAGGAACAGCAGGCAATCTGGGAATAAGGGGGGCTCTTAAATCACTTGCAAGCTGTAAATCAAGGCTGGCTGTTTATCTAAAGGATCTGCCGTGGCTCGACGGCAGCGCAATTCATTTGGCCTGGCTTCAATAACTGCAAGGGAAAGGCCTTGCTGATGCTGAGGGGACAGCAGGATGCTGCTCTCAGTAATAGCGGTGAGGAACTCACTGTAAATGCACGTAACTCTTGGTTTTGATTTCAGTTAATATCAGAAGAGGATTTCCAATGTGCTGAAAGTGCCCGCCACTCCAGGAGGGTCAAACGTTAAGCCTGCAGTTGGCAGTGATGTTTCCGATGGGGACAGCACAGCACAGCTGGGGGGGCACGGGGTGCTGGTGCTGCAGGGGCATCACCCAACCATCGAGCACTGGGAAGCCACGTCCAGAAAAGGACTCTTTACCCTATACAAACCTCGTCCTCACACACAGCTGAAGGAAAACCTTCCATCCATAGGGGAAGGCGTCTCGGTCAGCACCCAAAGGGGCCGTGCTTTCCCCTGGAGCGACTCCGGGTGCTGCTGATGGGATCCTCCCAGGTGAGCACTGTCTAGCAGTGGTTCTCCCCTGCCAGCTGCCGTGAAGGTGCTCATGGAGGAGGTGCTCCCGGAGTCCCGGTGCTCTCCCGTTGCCGCAGCTCCTCCAGCAGGAGCAGGATGTTGTCACTGAACTCGTTGCGCTGCCTGCCCATCCCCTGCAGCTTTGGGGGCTGCAGGCTGGCGTGGGGTGGCTCGTATGGGTGAGGGCAGCACACGTCGGTCAGGAGGAGCCAGGTGCTGTCAGGGTCCACGTGCATTAAGTGGAGGAAAACGCTTCAGAAAGCAATGGGAAGAAAGGAGAGAAGAGTAAGGAGCAAGGTTTTCCACTTACAGCCAGTGGGGTTATGGTAAGCAGTTGGAAGGCGTTGGCTCTGTCTGCAGCCTGCACAGCTTTCCAGGCTGGGCCACCAGGAGAGCTGAACGCTGTCCTGAGGGTCTTTCTTTCACTCTCTCCCACTCTGATTTCTTATTAACTACCTCCAAATGTTCTTCCTCCTGCACTGCTTGTTCAGCAAGCGGAGTTCTTCCCTCTGCCTGGCACTCGCTGGCCGTGCTGGTGGGAGCAGACATTCCTGGTCTCCAATCCCTCCCCAGGATGAAGAGAGCAGCCCCTGAGGGATTCACTGCTCCCTGGAGAACTCCGCTGCCTCTCGTGCCCACAGTGGCCCACGGTGTGGGATCACCTCCCAGTAACACAGAGTGAGTGCAGCTTAAAGAACAACTTGACTCTTACAGCTCCAAACTAACTCTTCGGGTAGTATCCAAGCAACCTGTTTCCATGGCAAGGAAACCTGGGGTTAATCCAGGTTTGTTTTCTGTTGCTGCTCTTTTTTTTTGTTGTTGTGGTGGTGTTTTTTTTAGTTAAATATAATTTCCCTGAATTTGGCCTCGTGCAGGTGTCTGTCTGAGCCAGCTTCCAATGACAGCTGTCAGTAAGAATCCAATAAGCTTCCCAGTAAACCAAAGGATATCTTTAATGCCATGTAATCAAATGTGGTATCTAAAAAGATCCTGAAAGAGCTCATATTTGTTCCAGCTGTGTTAACCAACTGGTTCTCGTGGCTGTTCTGGTGCACGGGCTTCTCCCAGGCTCTAAGCAAAGGCATGGTGCAGCACAAAAGGGCTGGCAGCAGATCCAGGCTGTGCAGCTGTGCTGAGCATTAACTAGAGACAGGTCACTGCAGGCTTCAGCAAGAGCAGGGAAATTATTTCTGTGCCTTGGAAGAAAGCATTCCTACCCAGAACAGTGACGGAAAGGTCAGATGGTAAACTTCACAGACTGTAAACATTTATTAAAAAGAAGTGTAAATTTCAAAACAGTCACTTCAAGCTGAGAAAAAACGTAGAGCTATTTGTAAGGCGTTGACAGAGGGCACTGACAATTTCTTCACATCTTTTTTTCCTTCAGGGTTTGGTGCTTTGTTTTTTTTTTCCTCAAGCTGAGGAACTGGTTGGGGTGAGGCCGTTTAGGAAGTCGGTCAGATGCTCAAGTTTACATCTGAATTTACACCATTTTCCCCCTGCCAAACTTTGGTGCTTTAGTCTCTTTGGAAACAAGATTAAGGTAATGTTTATCTCCTGGAATACCACAGCAGCCATAGGAAAGCCCCACTTCTTCTGCCTCAGCTGTGCTGTGGTTCATTTTTTCCCAGCATCTATTTCTGCCCTCTCACTAACTGCCACTGCTTCATCCAATAAAACTACAGGGTCCCATGAACGGGATTAAATAGTCTCCCTGGAGCACGATAACACTCCTGGAAGACAAAAATCTCTTTTTTTTTTCTTTCTGGGGGGGGCAGGGGGGGATGGCTGCACTTTGACCTAAAATTGCTGCTCAGCCCTTCACATCTCTACAGAATCTTCACTTTAAAATGAGGCTGAGACAACGAGGGGAGTTACTGCAGCCAGCTTTGGGCGAGCCGACCTTCCTCCTGGCAGGTCACAGCTCATGAGCTGTGTAGGAAACCACAAAGGTGAGCAAAAGCCAGTGAGCATCAATCAACACAGCACACAGGTTCCAGGCATCCTTTTACCCCATGTGATTTCGGCAGTGATAAAGCTGAGTTATGTGATGTGTGTTGGCACTGGGGCTGCGGATAAGATTAGTTCTGTTCTATCTGTTTTTAGAAGCATTTAAATTGCAGAATATTTCATGTAGCAGGCTGATTGTCTGCCCTTGCCTAAATGCACATCATATGGCTAATTCAGTGCTTTCCCCCCCCCGTCCCTAGTGTGTGTGTGTGAGAAATTACACAGCTTTTCAGCCTGCTTTGTTAATGATTTAAAAGCTTAAGTTTCCAAACAGATAAATCCTGGCATTCTGCTTTCCACACCAGCGTTGCTTACACAGATGAACGTTATACTGTATCAAGGATATGCAAGCCTACAGCAAAGAACCCCTTTGCAGAACAAATGCTGCTGAAGCCTGCTGCGACGCCATAAAAGCCACTAAGGTAAAAATAAACTGACTCTCACCAACTCCGGAATACAAACAAAGGTACAGCTCCAGCTTCTGAGAGCTCTCTCTGTCTCAGCTGCTGCCCAGCCACACAAAAGCTCTCCCACACCCCTGGGAGGTCTGCACTCAGGTGAAAGGGAGCTGACAGCTTTTCCCTTTTTAACAGTCTGCCCTCTGAAATCCGCCGTGCCTGCTGGACCCGCTCGCAGCTGGCTGCCTCTCCCATTAGGGGAGGGAAGGTGGGCCACACAGAGAGGGGGGCTCTTCCCCATCCTTGAGCACAAACAGAGGCACGTGGTGTTCTTATTCACTCCCTCCACTCTGTAACTGGACATATTTTGTCTGCTCAAACGTCTGCCCTTGTTTCCAGGTGACAACATATGGCAGCAGTGATTCCTTATCCTGACAGCAGGAACATGTTGAGCACGATTCTGAACAGCAACTAGCAAAGTGTGGCTGTCAACACTTCACGGGGCTAACGCATGTTCACCTAAACTGTTGGTGCTCTTTTAACCTCTCCCAGCCTTCGCAGAGTGAGACTGGTGCCAGGACTGGCAACGTCCTAAGCAACACAGGTCCACCTGGCTGAGGCTGGGAGGAACAGACCTCTTTTGCTGCCTAGCTGCAGGCTGGCAGCTGGAGGAGGTAAGCCATTTCACTGGGCCCTACAGCAGAGCTGTTCTGACAGGTTTGATCCACATGGATAATTCATTTTGAATAATACCTGAGAAATTCTGTGAGAGACTCTTTTCTACAGGATGCAGACATGCTGGGAAAATGAATGAGAAAGGATCAAGAGGAAAGGGGTTACTGTGTTCCCTCTCTCCCCAAGTTACTCGTACACCAGATAGATCTGCATTTAAGAGACATTACCTCTGGGCAGCTTCCTGCAACTTCGTGGGTTGCTTGGCACTGAGGTAAACCAGGCAAGCATCTGCCACTTTATTCAGGTCACTCTCACCTGCAGAAATGGAACAGAAAAGAAGGGTAGGAGGTAACCTACTCAGCTGCTGCCACCTAATAGAATCTGCTTTAAATTGGCAGCAATGGGCTTCTGAGCCTTTGAACTGTCTGACCCAGAGCTCTTCTGACCTCTTCTCTTGAAAATCTTGCTGTGGAGCTAGGAAAGCAATCAAGAGTATTGAGTGAGGAAAATAGCAACCAGCCAGCAAGCCTTCTCCCTCATCAAAGTCAGCTCCAGAAATTTAACCTGCAAGAATTCCAGAGAGAAGAATAACGTGCTGCATGCAGAGGGTCATCCAGAGAGATGCCCCAAAACGGAACCAGTCAGCTTAGCCACAAGTCTCATCCAGGTGCTGGTTTTCAGTGAAGAACAAAGCGTGGTCCAACAGGTCTGACTGCAGTAACTCAAGTATTCCAACTCATACCAATTTTAATGCACAAATAAGATAAGCAGTCAGACTCTGTGTAGTATTGGGGATCTCTCTTGGAGAGTAAAGAGTGAGAAGACCCTCTTTAGAAAAAAGATAGTTTAAGGCCCTGGGCAGAATGAATCTGGAGATCAGTCTGTGGGGCACCAGAAGGGTGGGAATCAAGTGCAGGTCTGGTCAGTCACAATGAAAGGAGCGGAATTACATCAGAGATCTCATACAATCCACGCTTCCCCTGGTACTCACCCATGTCCAACTTCTCACACAGAGCACCCAGTCCCTGCAACACAGCGAGCTGTAACTTGAAGGCAAGTGTGTGGTTGTACACAGGCCCAGCTCTGGCACTTGCTGCAGCTTGGTTGTGGAGGGAGCTGGTCAGCTTAGGCAGGACATCTTTGGAGAATCTCTGCCTCAAAAAGTCCCCACACTTTTGTGCCAGGGTACACAGCACCTAGAGGAGAAACTGCAGTTACTAAGAGGCTAAGTGCACCTCCAGGTGCACGGGGTGGCTGCTCAAGATTACTGCACCCAGCAACAACAGCAGCTCACTGGATAACACGTTCTCTTTTGCTTATTTTTACAGTTGAAAGGAATGTGACCACACCTGCTGCCACCTCCTGTGTAAAGCAGAAGAGAAATGTTGGACAGAGAGGCTGGATGAGCTGCACCTTGCTGCTCAGCTTCACGCTGCTAACCTCCTGGGACTGCTTCTCCCTCCTCAGCAAGGTGAAGGTAAGGGTGGCTTGTGAGTTCTAAATACAGAACTGCTGGAGGACTCTCTGATGTGAGATGATTTTCAAGAGTTAGTTTTGTGCACTGATCTTGCCCCTGTTTTAAAGCAGGCACATGCAACATATGGCTATCTGAAATTCCAGTGCGTGGCTTCTTGAATTTGGGGAATCAAAGCTTTCCTTTTATTCACGCTGAAGGACTCGAAAATGAGTCTCATTCTGCACAGCAGAGGAAGCCCAGTGAAACTCTGGAGCTGTCAACCTCAGGCAATGTGTTTTTTGAGTAACTTGTGATTCAGGAAGAGAATGCTGCCAGTTGGTATGGCCAGGAAATCTTTAAAAATGTTATTATGAGGCTAAGTCTGCACTTAACCTCTCCCCTCCCCTGAATACGTTTCAATTGCAAAACATTCCCCTCTCTTCAGTCTCAGGCTTCCAAAGGGGTTGCTGAGACTGCTCCCAGCAAGGGTAACTTGCACTGCTTAGTATTTTATCTGTGGACATGCTGGGGTTAAGAGTGGTACAAACCTACCCAATGCAGGGAGGTGATCCTGTTTTCTGAACCACATTTAAAAAAAAAGAGGTCACAAAAATCTTTCCATAAAGTCAGTTTCTGTCACTGGCTACAGCAGTGCCTGAGCTGCTTAGCTGCTTGCCTTCTAAGCACCAGCTTGAAGGCTGCTGGCAAAGATTCACTGCTGTACCTTGAAGGCTCTCAGCACTGCCAGAGGGTCATCACTGATCAGCCGAGTGACGAGAGCTGGCCAGGCACGATGAGCCATGGGAAGCAGATGGTTTCCGTGAGGATGCAGCACAGTTACACAGAGCTCCAGCACGTCCAGGACCTGTGCACGAGGGACAGGAAACAGGCTTTCAGAACACTGCAGCACCAGGCATTCAAGTGGATGCCCAGCATCACAGCAGGAAGCAAGGACAAAGGAAGATTCTAACACAAAAGGGTATGGTTTCACCTCAGCATGAGCTGGGATAACTGAGCATTGCACAGAACACTGGCCTACTCTGAAACCAACGAGCAGCCCAGTGATGTAACTCACGCAGGGCTACAAGGCCAGGCAGAAATAAGGACAAGATTTCTAGCCAGATCCTGCGGGCTGAGCTGTGCACTAGGACCCTGCTGTTCCTGTTGTACAGCAGCAGGATCACCTCGTAGGGCTGAGGCCGCTGTGGTAAGAATCTGGGTTATGCCTCACTGCTGCATTTTTCTGTCTTGCTTTGCAGTTTAAAAAGAGGACACCTTCAAAGGATTTTATAATTTAAAGAAAAAAGCCAGGCTTCTAGCCTTGCTTATCACAACCCCAGCAACTTCTGAAATGTTCATTAGTCTGTGAAGTCTACAGACTGAAGGAGGAGGATGGGAGAAAGATGCTTCTTCCTTCGCCAAAGGCTGAGGCGCAGTGTGTTGTGAGCACCAAGGAAACATGCTTGTCTCAAAGCCACCCTTCAGATCACACTCAGCCTGGCTGCCACTCCTAACGCAGACCACTTTCAGAAAACTCCCTCCCTTTAATTGCTGACACCTGCAGGGCCTGTCCCGAATAAGCACACGGTGGCACTGATCTTGCAACAGCAGGAAGCCTCACGAGCACACTGAGGGGGCTACGGCCCCTCCACAGGCACCACCTATCCCCTAAACTGCTGCTCACCCACCTTCAGCCGCACACGGAGGTTCCTGTCAGACAGCAAGTGGATGCACCTCTCCATCACATCTTTGGCCAGCTGAGCGTGGCTTGGCAGTGGAGTTTCTCCTTCTGTGTCAGAGCTGCTTGGCTCGGGCTTAGCGAGGGGGGGAACCTCATCTGGAGGACAAAACTGTTACTGAAACCATGAAGATGACTTGGAAGCTCTGGGAGATCAGAATACCCACCAACTACTCTGCAAATTCCCAGATGAGACCTTTGGCATTTCTGATCATGTTTAGATACAGCCAAGGATACGCTTGAGCTGAGTGAGTTAAATGGCAGACTCAAACTGTGGGACTGAGGAAGTTTTGGTTTCTTTACTGGACAAAGCAATTGGTCTGACATTTGCAGACTCTCTTCACCACGGACTTCTTTATTTCCCATTGATTTTTATTAAAAATGAAAAGCTTGGATATTTAAAGATGAAGTATTTAAAGGTCAGGATTGCAGCATAGCCCAGTAAAGACTACGAAGTTCCTTACATGAATGTCTGCAGGGCCTTCCAAGGCCATGAGGGAAAGAAGTAGGAGCATTATGAGCCCGGAGAAAATGGTATAGGGATTCCTGAGGGAGGGTGAGGAAGCTGAAATAGGCTTCTGAAAAGATGCAAGTTTGGGTCTTGGACCCTGTTACAGTGACCTTTTATGAATGAGGAAATATAGCTTTTCTTTTCCTCCCCCAAGAACAGAACAAAGCAATGCCAAGCAGCACCTCCCATGAGTTACAGTCAGCTCAGAGCAAATCTGAGATTGTCACGAGTACGTCAGTCTTTCAGTCCCATCCAGATACCCCCACGTGTTGAAAGGAAGCCTCAGAAATCACTGTCTTTCTCTAAGCTAAAGATATTCTGCTCCAGTACTGACCTGTCTCCTCATCACCCAACTCAGAAAGGTTGCCCTCAGCAATCTGCTTCTGCTTGATGTAGTCAAGGAAGAACTGCTCCACTTCTTGACTCGTTATCTCCTGCTGCATCTGGGACAAAGTGCTGCTGTGCCTCTCCTCAGCCTGCCTCTGCTGGTGCTCCTCGCTGCAGGACGGCCCAAACCACTGGACTGCAAAAGAGGAACTGATACATCACTAAGCATTCATGATTCCTTCCTGCAAATCAGCAAGCTACCTACCACAGGTTCCTTGAGAGAAGGGAAGGACTTTGAAGTGTGGGATTGAACTATGCAACCAGGCAGAGGCTGTCGCATCAATGGGACCTCTTGTGACTGTTAAAACCCTGATGGACACAGCAATACACCCCACGTGCTTCTACAGAGCATTTATGGGAGGAGTAAAACTATCCTTCCTGAACCACATCCCCATAACCCTGCAGGCCAGGCAGACAGAAACTGGTTACTGTTACTGCCCATAAGCAAAGAAAATGATTACTATTGCCCGTAAACAAAGTTGTAATTCTGTTGCACCTCAGCTACTTGAAACTTCCTGTGACAGGCCCAAATGTCAAAGACAGGGACCCTTAGTCACAGTAACACTGAACTGTGCAAAGTAAACATCACTTTGATACCTAGAGCTGCCATCAAGGAGTGGAGGACACCGAGGAAAGTGGAAGCCTGGTTATTGTAAGACTGATCTAGTGCAGACAGGACATCTTGGATAACATCTTCTACCAGTGGCAGTAAGCTGGCATCTGAGTGCCTCAGCATGGAGCCCAGGACCTGGGCAGCACGTGGCTGGTGTGCCAGCTGACGCAAGTTCAGGGAAATCCCATTCACCAGATAGTCAGAATTCTCATTAATCAAGCCCTGCACAGAGTCGTAACCGCAGGCCTCGCATATGTCTACCAGCGTCCCCTGCGCGGTCTCACTGATGAGCAGAGTCTTGTCACCAGCCTTTTCCAGCACCGGGTAGAGAGCTGACAACAGAAGCAACCTGAACTCCCTCCCCAGGACAGCTGCAAAGCAGCCGACCCCCTCCAGCTGGATGCAGAGCTGCCACACGTTGCTGTTCATGGTGTGAGTCGTTACGTGCGGCTCTGGGGATGGCAGAACACTGCTGCACGCAGCTCCGGGGAGGGCAGCAAGTCCTGAGCAGGGCACAGAGAGCTGCTCGTGGCTGACTTCCTCTGTATCAATGCTAGTGACCAAGTACCAGTTTGCCTGGTCTGTGTACTCCTGAAGAATGGATGTTACGGAGCCTCTGAGATCGTCCATGCTCAGTGAAACTTCCCTTTCCTGAAGGACATCCACCCCCACGCCAGCAGCTCCCGCAATCAGCTCGTTGAGGACCATGGCAGCCTGCTTCCGGTACACAGCAGACTCACTGTACAGCCCCATGAAGTGATCCACAAGCAAATAGATGTTCCCATAGTAGCCGAGAACACGACAAACTTGCTGAAGGAGCTGGAAAATTTTTTCTTCCGTGAAGAAGCGGAAGTATTTTCTCTGACATCTGCCCTTGTGCACACCGTGCTGCATGCAGCCCAAGGGTTCGTACCCACCCGCACAGCCCCAGCGTCTGTCCTCCACTATCTTCACATCTGTCACATCCAGCTCCAGAACCTGCATCAGTGCTTTGGACAGGCGGTGGAGGTGGGATACGGAGTTGAGGACAATGTTAATCTTGGGGCCCAGCAGCTTCAAGTAGCCAAGTAATAGGCTCAAAGTGGAAAACTTGCCTGCGTCATCCTGAGAGTTCATCAGGCGAGGAAGAGCTGTGGCAAGGGAATGGAGGTTCTCCGAGAGAACGTCAGCGAGGGCTCTGCTTTGAGCTATCACCTGCTGCTCTGCAATGCCTTGCAGCACTTCGTTACACCTGCTTTGCACTTCGCTGTTCTCATCATTAACCAGCCCCACCAGGGCCTTTAGAAGATGGGTGAACGAGTCCACCAGCGACAGCCTGCAGTTGCTCAGTAAGTGACAGACCAGTTCCACCAACTCCAGTCTCACTTTCCAGTGAGAGTGAATGGAAGAAATTTCGACCACTTTTTGAAGGAGGAGGGAGAGTTTTTCTGAGGTACTTTTGCTCCACTCAGGCCCTCTATGGACTATCAGTTCTGCTACTTTACTGTGTTCTACAGACAGCTTTTCTTTCTGCTTCGGGACTCTGGCTAGCTGCTCATCAGCCATTACGAAGCCGACGATCTGATAGAAGAGCCTGATGGCAACAACAGTGGTTCTGTGCCCTTGTTTGACGTCTCCAGCAATGATCCGAGCCAGCGCCATAGAAACACCGGGCAGAAAAGAAGCAAACAAATCCCCGCACCGCTGCTCCTCCTCCTCACGCAGACATGGGTGCTCCTGGCACTCGCACTGCAGCACGAGGACCTGCAAACACTCCAAAGCGGCGATCTTAATTTGCTTCGCCCTCTCTCGTTCCGCCAGGCCCAGGAGCAGCGAGACGGCGAAGCCGAGCAGAGGAAGGCAGGAAGGCTGGTACAGAGCAACGGCCGCGTCCCACTGCGCTGAGTGCATCAGGGCTCGCAACGCCTGCACCGCAGCCAGCTGCAGCTCCTCGGACGGCGCGGGGGATGGGTGCGGGGGCAGGCAGGCACAGAGCTCGGACAGCAGCTCCCGCAGCAGCCGCGGGCTCCTGACGCGGGTGTTGAGCAGCACTGCAGCCACGCACTGCAGCACCCGCTGCACCACGCGCTCCCGCCTGGGCCCGGGCACCTTCAGCGCGAAACGCAGCGGGAAGAGGACGTACTCCTGCAGCTCCTGCAAGGCCCCCGCGCCCACGGCCGCCAGGCGGGCCTCCAGCTGAGCCACGTTCTCCACCGTCTGGGCCTGGGTCAGCTGCACGCAGACGGGGCGCAGCGCCCCGAAGGCCTCCTGCGGGGTGTCGAACACGGCCATGGCGGGGGGCCCGGGGTGGGACGGCCGGCGGTGCGCGGCGCCTACCTGCTCCCGTAGCGAGACCCTCGCGTGCGGGAAGTGACGGGGACGCGGCGCGGGTTCTCGGAGCGACAAAGAGCCCGAGGGGGATCAGCGGGGAGAGCGCCGTCAGAAAAGTCGCGGTTGCTCGCGGTGCGCATGCGCTTGCTCTGAAATAAAAAGCGGCGCGCGGTCGCGGCGTCTTGGCGGGCTTCGTGGGTAGGCTGCGCATGCGCCGCACGCTGCATTCCCTCCCCGCTCGGCGGTCGCGGTGCCGTTTGTCCTTTCTGGCGCCCCGTAGACGCTGCCCTTTGACCCCGCGCGGCGGGGTGAGAGGGCGGGCGGCCATCTTGTGGCGCCGGGTTGCTGTCGGTGCGGCCGCGTCGCGCCCTCCCCCGGGCGGAGCAGGCCCGGCGCGGGGCCGGCCCGCCGCCATGTCCTCCTTCTCGGAGTCGGCGCTGGAGAAGAAGCTATCGGAGCTGAGCAACTCCCAGCAGAGCGTGCAGACGCTGTCGCTGTGGCTCATCCACCACCGCAAGCACGCAGGGCCCATCGTCTCCGTCTGGCACCGGGAGCTCCGCAAAGGTGGGCGCGGAGCTCTGCCCGGGGCTTCCCCTCACCCTGCTCACCTTCCCGCCCACCCTTCTGCTGGGCCGCCTCCCGTCCGCCCGCCCAGGGCTGGGGGTGTGCGGCTGCGGCCTGAGGCGATGCTCCCCGGGCATGGAACTATGGGAGAGAGCAGTACGTGGGGGTTTGGGAGGTTAGAAGCTTTTGGATTTGAATCGTGGGCCGTTTGGATTGGAAGGGGCCTTAAACTTTATTTAGTTCCAGCCCCCAGCTGTGGACAGAGATGCCACCCGCTAAATCGTGGGTTTGGGTTGGGGGTATCTCTCCGTTGTTGAGCTGTACAGGGGCAGTCAAAGTTAAGTGAAGTGAAACAGGTAGCATCATCCAGAAATGCTCTGTGCTCGTTGTGTTTAGAGCTGAAGTTTGCCTTGGGAAGCACCACTGACTTCCCAGAAAGCTTTGCAGTGAGTTTATAGGGGCACGTGCCCACGGAGTGTGTGATGCTCTAGGAAGTGCTCCGTGGAGAAAGCTCCACAGGGCCATTGGTTGGTGCCCCTTCCATTAAGATGGGATTTCAGAGATCTCAATGGGGCATGCTGTGGGAACAGAGCTCTGTTTTCTCTCTCTGCTATTGTACTCAGAAGAACAACATCTCCCATGGCTTCTGCCTGTGGTGAAATAGGGCCTGGTGGTGTCACAACGGGAAAAGTTATGGGATAAGGAAGGAATAAAATGTTATTCAGAATAATGTTGTCTGGAAGAACATCTGAGTCTCTCTGACAGCATTCTCCCATGCTTTCATTAAGTTCTAAATTATGTCATATACCAAGTTGTTTGTTTTCCTCAAGCTAATGAACAAAAAAAAAGCCTTTTTATATTACATATGGATTAGAACAGCCCTTTTTAAACTTTCTAAGAGTGAAACCTAGGAGTTTTCTCAGAGATGAGGTGTTACGCACAAAAGAAACTTAATCTCGTGTTTGATTTATGAGTTAGAGGAAATCAAAGTGAAGCACAGAAGTAAAGAGATCAAGGACTCATTTACTTGAGAGCCTCTGGTTTGCCTTGGTAAAATTGAGATCTTTTAAAATGTTTTTAGGCTAAAAATCTGTAAGTTACTTTGAAAATAATGCTAATGATTTTGGGTCAAGGAGCTGAGAAATAAATGCAAATTCTTTTTTTTTTTTCTTTCCCCCCGTAGCAAAATCGAGTAGGAAGCTTACTTTCCTATACTTAGCAAATGATGTCATCCAGAACAGTAAGAGGAAAGGCCCTGAATTTACTAGGGAATTTGAATCTGTTCTCGTGGATGCTTTTTCTCATGTTGCCAGGTATGTTGTTGCATTATGTATTTCTTCATTTTGTCTCGATAGATCTGTGTTCTTGTACTGCTGCGTCTAATTGAGAGCATTCACACCCTGTCTGTAGTAGAGACTGGGTTCAGCCTGCTTAGCCTAGGAACTGTTTTGTGGTGATATTTCTCATTGGGGGAATTTG
The DNA here is from genome assembly GCF_038088225.1 of Cyrtonyx montezumae. Taxonomy (NCBI): domain Eukaryota; kingdom Metazoa; phylum Chordata; class Aves; order Galliformes; family Odontophoridae; genus Cyrtonyx; species Cyrtonyx montezumae. The sequence goes on along the minus strand of NW_027072100.1, from coordinate 10,746,005 downwards.
AGCAAAGTTGTGAGGCACTGATTCACGTACAGACATCTGTGCTTTCTGTGTGACTCCTTTATGCTTTATTTTAACTGTTACCAGAAGATCTTGCAGATCTGTTCTGTGGGTAGTAAAACTGAATAATTACATCTGTTTGCTGAACCTTCTTAATGAATACCTTTTCTTCATTACTGGAAGTATCTAAAGCAGAGCTGGTATCTTAGGTTGCAGTGTCCTCGTCGTTCTTCTGGCTTGGGTGTAGTTTCTTTTGTTTTATTGGTTGTTTTAATGGTTATCTGATCATTGGCTTCCTTGCTAGATAGAAGAGGGATTTCATACATAAAAGGGGAGAAACGAGGCAGCTGCAGCCCTAGCGAGGGTAGACTATCACTTAGTTAAGATTTTCTCTAAATAGTGCAATAAGTCTTATTATCTCAGCTAAACAACTTTAATGTTCTGTGTATTTAGTGGTATATTGTTCTGGATGGCTGTCTAACTTTCAGTCTGCTAAATGAGTATGTTTAAGTGCCTAATGAGCCAAACAACCTGCTTTTTAATTAGGATGTTATTGACTGAAACAACTGTTTTAAGTTAATTCCCTGAATTGTAAGCATTGTCAACTTGAAGGTGTTTTATAACTGTTCTTGGAAGTTGTGAGAGTTAGTGGGTTCCTTCCTTGAAAGCTGTTCTTGCCCATATGTTGGGGTGGGAACGTAGAATGCTTTCAGGCAATCTTTGGTTCCAGCAGAAGGGAAAAATCCATCATTAATGTATTTTATGGAGTTTGTTTTAGGTAATGGGAGAGATTCTCTCCCAGTTTGTATGTCCGTGGATGCAGGTGCTAGCTTGGAAGATGCTCTCTTAAAATACTGCATATGTTTTTCAGCTGAACAGTAATTATTTTCTGATCTTTGAGCAGAGAAGCAGATGAGGGCTGCAAGAAGCCCTTGGAACGATTGCTTAACATCTGGCAAGAAAGAAGTGTGTATGGCAGTGAGTTCATACAGCAGCTGAAACTTTCTATGGAAGACTCCAGTAGTCCTCAAACTAAAGGTAAATTCATGTGGTTTTTGTTGAGTATTTTACTTTTTTTAAATTGATATAATTCACTGAAAGAGTGATGGGGAGGTGTTAAGCTCTGGGTTGCTGTAGTTGGGCTGTTTTCAGGGTGAGTGTGAGGGGGATTCTTCAGGGTTCTCTTGAGAGAAAAGTGTGATTCTGTAAAGCTCTCTGTTCTGGTTTGCAGGTGTTTTACCCTGTGGCTGGCAGTAAGCCTCCAGGTAATTTCTGCCTCTGCACATGCAGGCAGGATGCAGCAGGGCTGTCTCTTGATGTGAAAGCAAACAGGCAGGACGTAGGGAGCTGTCATATCCACAAGAGTTCTATGTTGTCCTGCTCTAAATGTCTGTGAGTAGAGTTAGCTGGGTTGCTATGGTGGTTCCTTCAATGTTATTGGTGCTTTTATCTATTAATTTTTAATTTTGCATGTATACATCTTATTATGATTTGACAAGGGCTTTTAAATGCATGAAAGTTGGCATATATTCCCAGAAGCTTGTTGTGTCTTTTTTTCTTATACCAGCTGAAGTCATTTGAGGAGAAAGTAATAATTTTCCAGAATTTCTCATCACTAGAAAGATGAGAAACTGAGTACAAACTCGTTAGATTTGCTCTACTTGTGTACTGCTTTGGCAGATGCTGCCCATTCTGTGGAGTCTGAGAGTATTTCTGGGTTTACTGTAATGAAGAGCAGGCAGCAGTAGGATGCCTGGCCTGTGGGAAGTGAAGGTCATTAAAAATGACGAGTGTTCTGGTTGAGGGAATTTGTTCACCCTGCAGCTGAAGGTGCTGTCAGCATCTTTATGTAAGCTAGAGTCAGGTTGCTGCTTTGACCACGCTTTGCTCGGTTCCCTGCAGAAGTATGATGCTTTGTGAGGCAACACTTAATCATTAGTAAAGTACTCTTAGGCCATTCTTAGATGGTGAAAACAAGGAAGATTTGTGTGAGCCTTCTGCTGAGGTTGGTAATTGTATGGAATGAGTATGAGGGCATGAGTTAAGTATGTAAATATGTCTAAGGCTGCAGTTTGGAGGGTTTTAATGTGCTTCAGGCAAAATTGCTGAATGGGTTCTTTAGCAGCTTTCAGCAAAAACCTTCCAACGTAGTGTCTCCTCTTTTTGGAGCAGCTGACCTGACCTCTTTTTGGACTGACTGACCTGACCATCAGGATGTTCCATGCAGGTCTCAGTCCTGGGGGTGAGAGGTGGGGAAATGTGTTCTGGGAGGGCTCAGACACTTAGGATTTGGGAATGGGATCACAGAACTGTAGGGATAGTTCATTCTGTGTTCTCTGCAGCCTGGGCACAAGGCCTAAGACGACTGTTTGTCAGGAGAGGATGGAACTTAACGTTCCTGAATTCTTTTCAAATGCACTAGCTTGAAAGTGTTGATGTTCTTAAATCACCTAGATAACTGTATCAGTTTGTTTAGCTTAAAAATAATAATGAAACAGTGAGTCCAAGAAACACAGCTGTGACTTCCAGGTGAAGTGGCAGTGAACTGCTGCTCAGTATCATTGGCTGTTAGATGGTATCAATCAGTGCTGCTACTTTTGAACTTGAAACAGTTTATACGAAATCCAGCTTTGTAGAGTGTGAGGGGCTGAGTGTGAAAGTGAGTGAAAATGCTTTTGGCAAATGGTGAGGATTTTAGGATTTGGCTGGGTACTTGAAGACATAAACATGCTGTCTTTTATTTGAGAGAACAACTCGGGGCTTTTCAGGAGTGTGAGTGTTGCTGCTTTGTCAGTTCACTGTGGTGGATTTTCTTTTAGTTTGTTTTTAAATCAATTTTCTTTCCTTAGTTGAAAAAACCCTTGGAGTTCTGAGGCTTTTTCTTGTTATGACTGTCATGTTTTCAAATGCAGCTTCATCATGGTCAGGTGTAGTTTCACGTGGGGTGTTTATAGCCTTTAGATGAGCTTGTGTTTGTCCAGTGTCTGGTAGTCAGCTATATGTATTGCTGAAGGCTTTGCAGTAGTTATTCTATTGTTTTCAAGCTGGTGAATGTAGTCAAGATGCTGACTTGTTTTACAGTTGTAATGTCATGGCATTCTGAAGAGGATGGCTCTGCTCTGGTTGAAGAGCACTGGTTGTGCTTGGAGTTGTGAAACTTGCCAGAATTAAGGAGACTCCTGTATCAGGGAGGAAAGACATCTTTGAAGCTTATTGGTGAATGTTTCAGTGGTGCAGCTTACTTCTTGTTTCATTAGTGGCAAGGCCTCAGATAAGCATTCATTCATTTTATATTGCCTTGAGATTAAAAAAGAAAAAATCAATCAAATGATTATTTTTAACAGAGCAATGTTTAAAATTCCTAGTTATCCTGTTCAGTGTGTGTACATAGGATCCACAGTCAGTTTCTCTTTGCTGTGCATATGATCCCAGAGTGAAATCAAAGAAGCTTTCTTAGCTCTCAAACCGGTCTGCAGGCGATGAGAACAAAGAGGTGGGTGGCCTAGATGGGAAGATCTGCTTTGCCAGCTTGTAGGAAAAGTCATCCTTTGTCACTGAAGTGTTTGATGCTGTAAGCTTCCTCTAGCCACAAGAGATGATTTGAAGACTGAAAAGCCAGTTGGTGGAGGAATACCTTTACAATTCTCTCTGGATTTTCCTGGCACTACAGCAGCAACAAGATCAACAGCAATCTGGAGATTCACTGCTGAGCTTTTATGACAGCAATTGTCAGTTATTTTGGAGGAAAAAGTGCTTTGCTCCTTTGTAAGGCTTTTAGGGAGTAGTTCAATTTCTGAGCTGTGAGGAAGACTGCAAAGGAAGCAGGAAAACCAAATTCTACTTGAGTGATGACTTCTCTCTTCTTAATGTTGCTGTCAACAGCAGGCTCTTGATTTTCCTGGAAGAAGCTGTCCATCTTCCACAAGGATGCCCTGATTGTTTCAGAAGCTGTGTGCAATATACTGCTGTTGAATTCTGATTGGCATTGGATGTTCTTAGTGCTTTCTCTCTCCTCCTGTTGGACAGGTGTTTTTGTATGTGTAGACTTCAGTGGGTAGATTACTTCTGACTACTAGATTTTTTTGAAGGCTACCCAAGCAGGGTATGTTATAATTTATGCCTGGCATCCTGTTCTGCTTCAGGGGTCCCTTTCTACCAAATGCTCTCGAGTTTGCAAATAAGTGCTTTTCATCTGTTCTGATGTAATGGAGATGATGATTCCAGATTTTTGGGGAGGTCTTCTACTGCCCACGTTTACCAGTGCTGAAGGGAAAAAAGAAGTGCCACAGTCCACCCTTGTCACGCTTCTTGTGCCCAGAATGCTACTGCAAAGCTGGGTGCTTTGCTCCTTTCTTACCAGGCCGCAGTGTCCCTTGGCTGCTGTTCCCCCATCAGGGAGTGGCTGCTTTTGGGGCACACCAGCTGGCTGCTGTTGCTCAGGACTGTGGGTGTCTGTGTACTTATCTTCCATAGAGTCTTTCCAGTCAAGCTCATTTGATCTTATTCAGGCAAAATTCAATGGAAATGCCAAATCCTCTGCGTTACCAAACATAGAGCTGTGTCTCGTGGTAGAACAGTTGGCTGCACAGCAGGAGCGGTTTTTCAGCAATTTGAATCCCCATTCTCATTCATGTTTTTGCTTCTGTACGTGCTGTGGTCATTCATTCTTATATTGATTATCTTGTGTTTATCTTCTGTTGGTTAATTACTTTATGCTAAGTGCATACAAGTGGTAAATAGTGAGGGCTCTGCTGCTGAGGTTTGATTCCAAGGATGTTCCCTGGACTCTGTCCTCTACTTTTTTTTTTTAACAAATGAGCCTGATTTATAAATTGTGGTGGCAAGTTTGAGGAATGGTCTGTCTTCTGAATGCTCTGTAATTGGATCAAAGGCTGTATTAGGACTTCTGACTCATTTAATAAACTGTCTTCTCTTTCAAGGCAAGATACGCTGTGCTAAGGTTCGTTCACCCCACTGTCTTGCTTTATGAAATTATTTCTGAAGTGTTATAGGTTTCCTGCTGGGAGATTGGTTCATGCTCTGCCTGTAGCTGCTGCTGCCATCACATCATGCTGCAGAGTTGGAGTTTGACAGAGCTGTCCTGGAGTCTGTTGTGATGGAAGAGTGAAAGGTTGAATAACCAGCAGTTACTCAATTGATTGTGAGACTGCAGCGAATGGATGCTTGGTGCAAAAAAGAACTTGAATTTCATCTGTCCATATGTATCTTGGGATCCATGCTTCATTTCTACTGGTAGAAAGTCCTTACTGGCATATGTAATATTAACTGGGGAATCCAAGCAGTGCTGAAGACCTGCCATTTATAGGCAGATGAGAGCATTTACTTGTCTTTCCTTCTTCCAACATAGGAGGCTCAAAGATATGTGCTGTGTGTACTGCAGTAGGAAGACTGTAACCTTATAGTTTGAGTGTGTGCACATACAGAGAACTGTGTGGGCAAAATCAGGCTGTTCTTGGTGTTTTGTATTTGATTATTTGAAAGATGATGCCAGTGTTAGTCTGTCTGTGGTCACCCCTCTCTTCAGAGAGGCCTAAACCTCAAGAGCACAATGGTTATTTTGAAGTAGAGATGGTGAATGTGGGCAGATCTCACATCCAAATGAGTTGCTTGTGTGTCTTCAGTTGCAGAAGAGAAGAAGTCGTCTTTAAAGCGGACTTTTCAGCAAATACAAGAGGAGGAAGATGACGATTACCCTGGGAGCTACTCACCCCAAGATCCCAGCGCTGGGCCACTGCTGGTAGGCGGGGAGGGGTGGGAGTGGGAGCTCTGCAGGCCTCCTCCCGTGTGATCCCACCACAAGGTGGAGCTCCCAACAAGTAAAATGCATCGGATGGGGAAGTTCAGTTGGGGGTTGAGATGTCAGTGTGAAATGGAACAGATTCCTTTCATATTGAAACTCTGCCAGTTCTGAATGATTTCAGGTAGACCAAACTAAGGTCTGAGTATTGATACCAGAAAAGAATTGCAGTGCTAGAGAAACTTTATTTTACGTTCTTTCTGAGATCAGTGTGTAATCTCTTAAACCTAAAGCTTTAACTCTATTAGAACTAGGTTTTCAGGTTTCTTTCATTATCATTATTATTGGCAGGGCATTTATCTCCCATTGTGTGCAAAAAAGCTCAACCTTTGATAGGTTTCTATGGGAGTTGATTAGGAAAATCGGGTGGTTTTTTTTGTCATATGTTGGTGTGTGGAAATAATAGGAATGAAATAGAGGATTGTTCTGACCATTTAAGGCTACAAAATACGCAATGGTTTAACATATGTTCATTTGAAAAGGATACAAAAAATTACACTATCCATCTGGTAGAGTGTAAACTTTGAGAAATAAAAATAAATCACAGCTGTCAAAGAAATAAGTGGTGGTTGTTTTTGTTTTAGCTCCAGAGGCCTTGCAACTTTTGGTTTCTCTTGATGATAAATGTTCTTTGTTACTGTTAGAAATAGTAACTGTTTCCGAAGAAATGATAACTGTTAAGCAATAGGCTTTTTTTTTTCCCCCAGATAAAATGATGAGGCTTTCATAACTACTTACTTAAAAGTTTTCAGTGCTTTTTATTTGTTTTCAAACTAACTATTGAAATGCTGCTTAAGTATCAATGCTGTTTCTAGGGCAAGCATTGCAGTTACAAAGGCTTGTATTAAAGATATGAAATGCATTTTTTTTCTGCTTGTGAAATCTCCTTTTCTCCCTCCGTGATCCTGGAGCTGTATAGGGCAGATACATTAGGTCAGCAGAGCTATTCACTAGGCTGTCCTCATCCACATTATTTTTAAACTGGGATATCTTTCGAGTGTATTCATTTAAGCTGATGTATTTTTCTCAGTGTTAGAACAGTTGGGAGGTGAAGCTGAGGGGATACGATGGAGTGCAGTCGGAGTGTCGTGTACTTCCAAAAAACTAGTTTTCCTAAATGAGGATAGCAGTGTCTTAGCAAAATCAGGACAGCATGAACTTTTGCTTTAACAGCTGTATCTGTTTCCTACCATAAAGTTTAGGAAACTTTAGAACATGTAACTGTGGAAATATGTTGCCCTTTTGTTTGAGCTGGTACAAGGTGCTCTGTCTGTTTACATGTCAGAATGCACCTCTGGAATTCAAAAACAGTGTGCCTATGTGCTCTTGCCAGCTTAAGAGAAGGTGTCAAAGAGATGCTCAGTGAACAGAAACAGACCAAATCTGATGCTGTGTGAAGGCCAGGTGGTTCCTCAGTCTGGCGTGTGGTGTACTTTTAGGCTTTGACTTAAACGATCACTTATCTTAATTGGAATGATAAGTTTTCCACTATGGAGTCTTGGAGATGATGATTCTACTCTAATTGTGCATAAGCTACCTTAGCACTGGAGTGCTGTAAATTTAATGAATACTTCCTGTGTGAGGAAGCAACTCTTCAAAGATTACCTGCAAAAAATATTCTGAGAATGGTTCCTTTTAAGTGGATGACTTCGGATGGGAGAGGACACATCCACAGGAATTGGCAGAGAAGTTACCTTCATTTAATGTTAGCTAATTTGTCTTTTAGACGGAGGATTTGATCAAAGCTCTGCAAGACTTGGAGAATGCAGCATCAGGAGATGCTACAGTGCGGCAAAAAATTGCCTCCCTGCCTCAGGAAGTTCAAGATGTTTCATTACTGGAGAAAATTACAGGTATGAAACTGGAAGATAAAAGAATATTGGTGCAAAGAGAAGCTTTATATGTGTGTATATATAATGCTGATCTGTAAAGAATTGCAATGTATGGGGTGAATTTCTGCTTCTGTATCCTTGCTTTGTAGTTCTTGGCATCCTGACAGCATGTAAAGGAAATAGGGCCAGAGTTATCAAATGGATGATTGATTTTGAATATTTTGAATGTTACATACCTTTGAGTTCTATCAGAATTGTCCTGAGTAAACACGTACACGCTGATTGCTATGGAAAAGGAAACTTGCTGTCCTCATAAGTCTTTCACTCTTTATTTAAACTGGGTTTTGCAATTGTTTTTGAGAAGTAATTTGAAACCCGTTTGACTTTTATTACTGGAAGTAGTTTAATTTATAACTCATTATGAACAGTCACTTAGTCGTTTCTTTGAAAGATGCTCACACTGTGTCCAACTGTGAAGAGTGGTGTGCAGTTCACGTGATTGCTTGTATTGGTAATTAGGAGTTTTTCACAGAAAAGAATTAAGTGCACGCCATCTAATTTGTTCAATTAAGTTCTAGAAGTACAGCCTGCAGTATTAGATTAATTGATCTGGTTATGGAATTCCCTCCCATCCCTTATTGTTGACATCTCTGCCAGAGCAAAATGCAGTTGATCCCATCAGTTGCTGAAAAACACCATTCTTGAGCCTCTAGCCCTTCACGTCCTCTGCAGTCAGAATTGTTTTCACACTGAGCCAGAAGCGTATCTGAACGGCACGTCACTGCGTGCACGGACGGTGAATTGTAGCCCTTCTGCTGAAGAGCAGTAATCTAGAGGACAGAGTTTAAAACCAAACTCTCCTTTTGCAGACAAAGAGGCGGCCGAGCGCCTTTCAAAGACGGTGGACGAAGCGTGCCTGTTGCTGGCTGAGTACAACGGGCGGCTGGCAGCGGAGCTGGAGGACCGGCGCCAGCTGGCACGCATGCTGATCGAGTACACGCAGAATCAGAAGGACGTACTGACAGAGAAAGAGAAGAAGCTGGAAGTGAGTACTGATGGACCCGCTGCTGGCAAGCTGGGTGCCTCCCCAGGTGCTCCCGCTCGACTCCAGATGTGTGTGTTTATCTAAGAGATGATGACTGTAGGTGGTGTTTCCATTTGGAGCAAAACAGAGAGGGAAGCGGTATAAAAACTCCGGAGAAAACAAATTGAGTTTGATATTTTAGCTACGTGTTGGCTCTGGAAGGCCTGTAACTTGATGGCTTTTAAGGAAATATAGGCCCACTTGAACTTCTTCATGTGTAGTCGTTTTTCTAAGTGAAGTCTCCGTTCTCAAAAAGTCATCATCCCCCTGGTGTAGCTAGCTGTATTGTGGTAGGTTGGTGGCTTGCTTTTTGTTGTCGTTATGGCTGAGTGCTTCATCTGCCTTCTAACCTCTACCTGATAGATGTACAGTTCAAGCCAATTCTTCTGGCGTCCATCCTTTGACAGCTGCTTTTACCTACAGCTTCTGTGGCAGAGTACAAATTGGGCTAACACCAAAAGCTGATGACTTGCTTCTCCTGCCATAGCTGTTTTGAGCAAGGAGGGCATGAAACTGAAAATGGGTCTGGCTGGACCTGAGCATCAGCCACAAGCCCTAGGCGAGTGCACAGGCTGCAGCAGACATCCATTTATCTGAAGTGCTCTTTCTCACAGAAGTTTTTAGCAGTGCACCATGGGACTAGTATGGAAGTTTAATTAATGATTTTGGTTGTATGTCACTCTGCCATCTGTTAAACTGCCCCTTGGCGACACATTAAGGGCTTCCTCTACACTGTCGGCTGCTGATTATTATGAACAGCTGCTGCTGGGTGGGACATGAGTTGCTGTAGAGGACAAAGTCTTCTGGAAGGAGACTGTGCTGTAGAAATTGCAAATTCTGTTTACCATCACGACAAACCCAATTTTCTGACAGCTAGGCAACATTGTTCTGAGGTAAACTTCATTTCGAATGTATCCTTCGTCATGTGTGTTTATATTGGAGTTTCTAAATGTCTTGTGATTGTGAAGAGTCTTGCTCTGGCAAGGCAACATGTTTCTAAATCAGCCAAGCAAGTGCAGCTAGTTGATTCTGTTCGCTTGTTTAGCTTGAATTTCTTCAAATGTAACATCTGTCTTATGACTGAGGATTTGAAAAACACTTTCAAATATAAATACGAAAGATGCCATAACAACAAATTGTTTCTGGCACAGATTGGCTGAATGCTGGTGGAAATCTTGGGTCAGGTCTTTTACTAAAAGGAGGAATTTTGTCTAGTAGAACATACATATATTAAAAAGAAATTAAATGATACACTGCTGTTTCATTATTTTTTTTTTTTAAGGCAAATGACAAACTGTTGAGCAGCAGTGCTCTCCAGAAATGGAGGAACAGATCGTACACTCGAGTCAGTTTGAGACAGCATTAAGGTCTCTAATGCACTGACTGAAACATTATTACAGTTGTGGTTTTTTGTTGTGGTTTGATGTTGATGAGGACCATTATTCGAAAGCTAACTCTGGCAGAGTCACAAAGTAAATTAAATTGAAAATTGAAGGTTAAGCAGCTCAGTGTGTGAGCTACTTTGATAGGAATAATCCTGTGTGGTAGCAGGAAGGGTTGTTTGTGTGCTGTTAAATGTAAACACGTTTTTAATGCTTTGGAAACTCAAGAATGATTTTAATCACTGATTAGAATAGTCTTTGTCCTTCTGCCAAAATAAGATGGTCTTAGTACTATAGAAGTCTGAAATTAGTTGGAAGAGATGCTCGTTGATATTTATTTAACATGAAGGCACAATTCATGCTTGCCTCAAATCTTAGCTGGGGATATTGCCTGATTAAAGCACCCCATTGTTCCTGAGTTGTGGAGGGTTAATCAATAATGGAAGTTGTTGATTACAGATGTGGCAGGCCATATCTGCTTATCAGCTCTGTTTGATGTTCTCACAGTACCACTTGATAAGGGCCTGGATTTTTCTTTGTAGTGCTAATGAGCGTTTTAGTAGAGGTATCTGAAATCCTTGCTGGCTGTTAGGAAGCACAGTAAAAAGCCAAAACATTTTCTTGAAGCAAAGGCTGAAAGGAGGAAACAACTGAAAACAGTGTGACTTTAAATTACTTCTTGTTGAATGATTTGTGCTCTTGAGATCCCTTTCCCAGGATCCTTGGTGCTACTGACTGTAAGCTTTCACTGCTGTGAGTAAGTTTGTTGACTCTCAAATGAGGAGGTTTTTGTAGATAGAAGGCAGACTGTTTATTTCATGATCCTAATCTAGGCCAGGATATCAGTGGAGGAATGGGGGTTTCTGGTGTTAGTGTGACTCAGTATTATTACAAGATATATAAATGTGTTGTTCAAGACTCACTGGGGGTATTTCTCATGTTTTACTTGTAAAATAACGTCCTTCACTGTGATATTAATGAAAACAGATACAGTTTCTGTACTGAAAAGCAGCTTTTTGCTGTCTGAAGAGCTACAGTTTAATGATCCTATTAATACTATCCCTCATGGAAACACAACAAATTATCAATACATACAAGCTGGGTACATTTATGCCTGATGGGCTAATGCACAAAATCCTGTGTGATGCCGAAACCTCAGGATGCAGAGCTCTTGTCTTCAGTTGCAGCAAAGCTGTTACTGAGGGGCAGTGTGCTGAGAAAGGTGGCCTTGGGCAATGAATTACCCTTCAGCACAGGTGAGGTCTGGTGTAAGGATTGAAAAAACACAATGCTGAGAAATGCTGGTAATTGGAAGGGAGAAAACCAGCCTGGAGATCGCAGCACGTGGACAAACTGCTTTTAAGATAACAATTTCCAGGGTGCAGCAGAAAAGTTGAAAGCCTAACAATTAAGGCTGCTTTATTGAAAAAAAGATTGTGGTGGTTTGATTCTAGCCTAAAAGCAGTTACAGGGACAGCAAGGAAGAATTCCTTTCATTTTGGCAGCACGCTGCAGAGTGAAAGCAGCTGGGCCAGAGCTGATGTCAAGCCGCCTATTACAAGGCATGTAATTTTAAGTGCAAATATTCCTTTAGATTAATTTACTGAATGTTATGGTGGGTTCTGTCATTCAGTACTGAACACTGAATTTCACTTTAAACAGTGCTTCCTCACAGCCAGGAGTCACGGGCCTGATCCTGCACTTACTGCCAGGCTTCTCACTCACTCTATACTTTTCACATCTGTTGAGCCCTTGGTGCATTTTTTTTCCCCTGACATCTTTTGCTTTCGTGTATCTGATTTACCTATAGCATATCAAAATGGAGACTGAGAGCTCTTAATCACTTTCTGAATTCTCATTAATGCTTAACTAGATGTTTTGCAGTAATTACAATTGATGTGAGGGCATACAGCATGTTACTGCTTGACCTAGAGCAAATATTAAGCTCAAATGCAGTCTGCTGTGTAACTCTCCGAGGTGCACCGAGCGGTGCTGCACTCCTTGGAAGGAATTTCCTGTCACATCAACACCAGCCAGTCTGGTAATGTTCTAGAAAGGCTTACTCTGGATGAAACGCTTCCATCAGGTTTGTTCAGAGGTGTTTAATTCTGATTCCATGTTTATTCCAGGCTCTAAGCATCCAACTCACTCGGATGGTGTGGATGTTGAATTCTGCGTACTGAAAAGGAATACACTGAAAAGGAATACTGATTAGCAGAGGCATTCATGTGGCACAGTGCCAGTTTTTTTTCAGTCTCAAAGTCCTGCTTACAGCAAAGATCTCATTATTTTGCCTAAAAAAGGCAAATAGGATCCCAGATACTGTTAATCTTAATGAAAACCTACTCTGCAGCAAGGCAATTAGCTAGATGCACAGTGTCCAAACTAAGATCTCAGCAAGCAGTGGTTTTTTTTTTTTTTTTGGAAGTGCACTTCATTTCTTGTGGGTTTTTATGGAGTAGATGGACCTTATTGCAAGAAATCCACAATATGCAGTTTTGAAGCCTGTCATGTAAGGTAGCTAAATGAAAAACATGCTTCTCTAAAAAGCTGCTTCCAGTTCAGTAATGCAGAACATGACCACCACTTGGTCTGTGGGGAGAAAGGAAAAACCACTGAGCCTGGAAGGAGGTTATGTGCCCCTGCTTACACGTGCTCCTCAGCACAGCTCGGGTGTGCTCCTGAATATGACAAGTGCTAAATCCATGTAAATACACCTCCTGCTTCTTAAGGAGGCGAGATGATCCAGAGCTGTGCCTCACATTTCTTCCATGTTGCAGCTGGCTTTCAGAACTCTAGTGCAGCAGTGGCTGCAGCTGGGCTCTGTGCTTGGAGCAGTGCCTCCCTCCTCTGAGCTGTGCCTCCCCAAGCTCCTGTTGGCCCACGTTGGTGCTCAGCCTCTGCAGTCCTTGGCTGCATGGTGGGCAGACAGCACTCCTCAGTACCAGAGCAGATGGGAAGCATCACACACACACACACAAGAGGCAGTTCTGTAATGCAGTCAGTGTTGTGTATCTGATCTGCCCAGTGAGCATTCATCTCTTCTAGGAAATCTTGATTCCTGGATTACTCCCTTATGTTTCCATTCCTGAACAGTGTGCTTTCTGAGCCAGTGTTTAATGTATCTGGGGCTGATACTGCTATTTCCCTGTGGGTCTTTTTGTATTCTTGGCTTATTTTTCCTGTTGTGTATTTTTTTGAACAGGAGGATTTAGGCCTTATTGCTTTAACTAAAACTTTTGTAGTCTAGTTGACACCTTCATTAACCTACTAATAAGGTAAAGTTAGAATTACTAGAATTGGGATAACAAGCAAGAGCATTTCAAAGATTCTTGCTCTTATAAATAGTTACTTAAAAAGAAAATTAGACTCAAACTGAATCAGTTTAAATAAACATAATCACATGGAATGTCTTCAGCTTACAAGTGAAGTCTAATCATCTTGACTGTCCAATTCTTCCTGCTCTGCTACTTCTGGGGCAGAACTGACCTTCCTCTTACAGTGAAGGTAAATATTGGGCTTATCTGTTCTCACAGTATTCTTATTCAGGGATCTAGGCAATTCAAGCAGCACTGGGGATCTTTTCTTGATTTATTCTTGGAATTTGTATTTTCTACACCATTTGCTAGGCTTGGATGATTTGTTTCTTGCCATTCTTGATTTTTTTTTCCCCTATCTTTAGTAACTAGAGTTGCTACAGGGGGTAAAAGAGTGATAATTTCACGTTCTTGAGAAAGTGCTGCCCTTTCTTGACTTGGTATCCATCACTCCCTTCTCATTTGCAATTTTATTATTATTGACTCTTAATCTTTTTATTTAATTCTTCTGCTCTCTCACCTCCCCCTCCACCCTCACCCCTCAAAAAAAAAATCACTCTAAACACAGCCTCCTCTACCTTCTTTCTGTTAGTATTTGGAAAATGAGAATTTCTGTTGTCTCTATTCCATGTGTGCAGGAGAGGGCATTCTGCTGTCACCCTGTCTCGCATTAATTGTTAAGTCCCAGTCTTGAGCAGAATAAAGTTTTTGGTCTTTCTTTTCCCAGTTGTTGGCTTCTGTGTCCTCTTAGAGGAATGGGTTAGAAGTAGGAACTCAGTGCTTTGATGGCTTTCATCTTTATCTGCTTTTCTTCTGTGTTCATGCTTAAAAATGTTTTTCTTTTTTTTTGTCTTCATAATTCTTTCTTGCCTTGTTTCCCTACTGAGGTATTTCCAGGAGTGGCACGAGTAGGGACGTTGAGTGCATTCTTATTTTAATCCTGATTTGTCTTCCATGAAACAAAACCAAAACGAAACCTAGCAACCCTAAATGAATGAGCACACCATCTCTCAAGTGGTGTTTTTGTTGTTGCTGTTCCCCTCTGTGAACAGTGCAGTACTTCATGTATCTGGTGGGGCTCTGAATTATTATTTCAGTGCATATTCCCATGCATGCTAGCAGAATTATGTGAACTCGACGAGCCTTATAAAAGAATGTGAGTTTGGAAGGTAAGGGGCACAGTAGTTTGGGGCTGGCTGGAAACTTACAGAATATATTTATACTAGGTTTTTCAGGTGTATTTGAGTTGTTGTAATCAATTCTGCTGCTCTCACTATTCTAATTCAACGTAATGAAAGAGAGAATGTAAACTCATTGCTTGTAACCCTGCAGGAACTGCTCGCTTTGATATTTGGAGAAGGTGAAGAGAATTTCCATCACTGAGAAGGTTAGAAAGATTGGATTAAAGTTGTAAACCCTTCAGAAACATTTTGATTTAATGTGCGCTATTCCCATTTGATCTTCAAAGACAAACTTCTGTTCTCTGGTAAACTGTTCTCTTTGCCAAGTAATTAAGAAATGTATATTAATGATACGGCGGGCTTTATGGAGGCCTACTGCATGTCATTCTTCTAGTTTCATTCTGGAGATGCTTCCTCCCACCGACATGTGTAATTAGGTAAAAATTAGTGCATTCCAGAAGAAATTATGTAATACTGTTTTTTATTTGAACAGCTGTTTTTTGTGACTGAATGTTTACGGAACAGTCACAGAACTTTGGAAATAATACAGATATAAATCCTTAATTGAGAGTTCTGTGTTGGTTAATTGGAGCGTGTGTTGATCTGCTCCTAAGCACACTGAGTTGAGGGTCTTTCAGTGGCAGGGTCCAAGCTCTTCTTCTGTCACCTCGTTATGAAATACTGATCACTGTTACCTGGTTTGTTTCGGGTTGTGGAGACGTCTGAGGATGGTAAATATTGCAGAGAATCACAGAACCTCTCCTGAGTGGGAAGGGACCCACGAGGATGGAGTCCCACGAGCTGGCTCCATGCACGGCCCCCACACCCCAGGCACAGCTGGTGTCTGCCCATCTCTTACCTGGCAAGATCTCTCTGCGAGGCCTTTCCACCCCCACAGGAGTCAACAATTCCTCCTGATTTAATCCATCTGAAAACTTGCTTAGTCTGCATTAGCCCTGTGTCTGGATTGTTTATAAAGACCTCGAAGAGAACTGTCCACAAAATGGAATTTTAACGCTCAATCCAAAACTCATTTATGGGAAGGCTACTTGCAGGCTGCTGCTTCAGGGAAATTTAACTTGCTGCTCTTCTCCCTTTGTTGCATTTAAGTTCTGAAAATGTTGGCAGCTCTCATTCGCTTGCTTTCAATCCAGTGTGGACAAACTTTTGTCTGATTTATATTTAGTGGTCATTTGTGTTCAGTGCTCACGTGCCAGTTTAACGTTCCAGCTGCTGGAGTTGCTAGCATGTGTTGTGTGTCTCATGACAAGGAGTCTCTATTTCACAACCAAGCACTCAAAATTCTTCAAGCTGGGGTGGGAGGAAGAGCATTTCAGAAGAGTAATACCTGTGGTGTTCCTCAGCCTGCTGCCTTTGTCAGTGGGATGCATCTGAAGAACGGTATGTCAGATTCCTCCTTCAGCTCTGAGCAAAAGCCTTTTGTCTGGAGAATAGAGCAACTATGTAATGGCAGTTCTATCAGATATATCTACCACGTCTCAGTGGATGTATGGACGCTTAGGTAACTTGTGCTGAAGTATCATGGCAAGATCAGTGGCTCTGAGATGTCATAGCTTCCTGTTGGACTTCCTGTTGATGCAGGTTGTGGGTCTGGGTGCAGATGACAGCTCTGCAGTTGTGCAGTAGCTGTGGAGAGGACCAGTACCTTGCCACCTAAACCCAGAATCCTCATTTAAAAAAAAAAAGTAATAATCCTGGCTTAACTAAAAGCAGTCTGAGTTAACCTGTGTTTGATGCTTGGTCTCTTGTCTCTTTCCCTCAGGAATATAAACAGAAGCTTGCTCGGGTAACCCAGGTCCGCAAGGAGCTGAAATCTCACATCCAGAGCCTTCCAGATCTGTCACTGCTGCCCAACGTCACAGGAGGTCTGGCACCTCTGCCATCTGCTGGTGACCTCTTTTCAACAGACTAGAGCAAACGGTGTCCCCTAGTTTCCATTATTACCAGCAAAAGTAAGAAGACTGATGTTGACTGGAAATCCAGTCTTCCCCGATGTACAGTAGGAAAGAACTTTCAGACCCTGCTTTCACCTGCTTGGCTGCTCATGCTCACCCTCTCTCTGTGGCTCACAAGGAGGGCAGGATTAAGAGCGAGTTTTTGTGAGCTCTTAAGGGAGTGGGGATAGTCCATATAATCAATCTTCTCTTATAATTTTTCCTTATCCTTTAGTTTGTTGGCTCTTAGCACTTGTAACCCCACAGAAGACATAAGAATCATGTACATATATATCTGGAAAGTGTTTGAAGAAAGGCTGACCGTGTAACATTTTCCTCTGTAAAACTATTGTATTATTTCAGAATGTCTTGCCTGTTTTAGCTGGGTTTCTGAACCTCGTGTCTGAAAGCAGTAGTGGCTAGTGGGCTTCGTAGGGGTGCGTGCATGTGTGTCTGCAGGTACTATATCATGTCAGTGAAGGACAAAGGCACCTACTGAACAATGGCACAAATATTTTAAACCTACAGTTCCTCATGCTGTTGTAGGCCTCACATAAAAAATAGTTCCTCTTTGGCATGAACATAAATTGAAACTCACCACAGGCAATAAAAATAAACAGCTTTTCTTTGTGAATTAGAGAGCTTCATAATTTAAGCTCTGCTGAGCCATGCAGAACTGGATATTACCTAAACGAGAGTGGAAGTAAATTTTGTTCTAGCTACCTTAGATTTATACTATATTTTTTCTCTTCATTATACAAAATAAATGATTGCAGAAGCTTTGGTTTAACTGAGAGGTTGGAATGGTGGATTGTGGAGGGTCAGATCCTGGTGGCAGATTACTCCGAAGGTGGTCACGCTGTGAAAGCATCCTATACATTCTCCCTGTAGCTTTAGTCAAGTTATTTGATGAACGGAGATTTAAATGTGATATAAACACTTTTTTAATCTAGGAAGTAGACCCATATACACATCCAGTATGCACATGTGCTATATCTATGCATGTAGGTATTAGAAGGATGTACTTAATTTTGTATCACTGATTGTGAGTTGACTTTATTATTGGGGAAAAAAGTTAAAATACTCTTCATTTGCTAGCTAATGTTTTAGCTGCCATGGATGTCTTTAGATTTGTTTGTTTGTTAGGTCTATCAAGCTGGACTCTGATCATTGAAAACCATTCCGATTTGGGAAAAAAATTCAGTTTTGATCATTATCTGTCACTATGGAGCACCTGAAGTTTCTGGAAACACTTGGTCTGACAACACGGGCTCTGTCACAGAGGGGCTGAAGTTAGTTACCTTGATGTGCTGTGTTTGTGCCTCACTATAGTCTTAAGCTGCAGCTGTCAAAGATGTGAGAAGATACCTATAGAAATGCAAATCTTGGTCTTCGTCCTCATTAATTTATTTTGTGGAGTATTCAGTTGCCTATTTGCATTCAGTCAAATAACATCACGTTTTTGGTCATTTAGCTGTTAAAAACTTCAGTTTTTTTTTTTTTTTTAAAGGAAACTTCTTGCACCCATATTGCCCAGCCAAGAAATGTGCTTTCTTTTTCATTTACAGGAAATTTTACAATGGCAGAGAACTGTTTCTTTCCATGAATTGGTTTGATCTTGCAACCATTTGTGGACCAAATGACACTTATGTAAAGCACCCTGTTCTTTCTGCTTTTGCCAAAAATTAAAACATAAAAAATCAAGGGAAACGAAGGAACCCACCCAAAGCTCAGCATCCCAAACCAGGAGGTGGATTTCTGTTGTAACCAGTAGTGGTTTTGGCCACAGATTTTACATGTATCCATTGTAAGACAAAAAAAACCCAACTCCAAGTTGTCATAAAAAAAGATACAGATGTGTTGCCATCTCGTGCTGTTGTTTTGGGCAGATCATGTGTGAGGAAGTGGTATGTCTCTTTTTTTATTATTATTATTGAAATGTTTTTGCATTTTTTTTTCCTCCAAGTGTGCGTGCGTGTTTTATTTTGCTTAACTTAAGTCTCATGGGTTTTACTTTTTGGGCAAAGGGCATCTGCTGGACTGAGTAACGTTCTCAAGGTTAAACCGATTTCCCCAAGGTGTGTCTCTTTTTTTTTAATGCTTAAATCTGTATATTAATTGTTTTAGGAATTAATTTAGACATATAGGCTGCCGTTTGTGACAGCAGTATATTCTGAAATGTCTCATAGATCTATATTTTTGAATAAAGAGGGTGTCGTTGAATAGTGGTGGTTTTACTCATTTTTATTTGCAGTGCAGGTGCTGCTCGGATGCACTGTGGGTTTTACTTCTGTGTTGTTCCCCTCTGTATTTGAAGCTAGGGGCTGCTGAGCTGTCCTTACGGCCGAGGTTGAAGACGTGACCATTATTTTGACAAACCCAAATTGTGATCTGCATTTTCTAACAGTAAGACTCCGAATCGATGCACGGCTTTCTCAGTTCACTGCTGCAGCAGAAATAAAGTGCATTCCTCAGAACTGAGCTCTGACGTGGTGAGCACAAGGCATGGAGGTCTGGCTTCCTAACTCATGAACTAATTCAGGTTGTACAGGGGACAAGTAAATAATTAGGTTTTGAAACAAACAGAAACCAAACCTGGAAGCTGGGAAACTGACTTCCCTGTGCAAGCATTGGGCTGCTGCTCCTGCAGGGTTTTGATGCTGCATAATCAAAGCCTTTCTGCTTTAGAGGAGGAGGATCTTCACATCTTCTTGTGTATTAATTCTCTTAGAGGTTTTGGGGGGAGCTTGTGGGTTCTTCACTCCAATTAACTGCTATTCAGTAGTCTCTTTGGGCAAACTTGGTAATTGTTTCGTGTGCCTTGGAGAGTGTCAGTAAAGCTGCTTACAATTTTAGCAATTTACAAATCTTTCATTAAGGAGGCTATATTTAGTCTGCTTTTGTAATTGACTTGCAGGAAGTTTGATCTGCAGCTCCCTGTGAGAAGAAGGGAGTCTGAAACGATTCCTTCCAGTGGAAAGCAGCCTTTGTATGGTGTTGGTAGGAACTAGAGAGGTTTCGGTGACCTGAGATGTGGCTGAGTACTGGATGTCCTTTCTTGCCTTTGAGATTTTTTTCTATTTTTATATATTTTTTTTTTCTGCAGAGCTGAAACAAATTCCTCCAAGCTATTTTGCAGCTCCCTATGCAGTTAACTACTTCAGTGCATTGTGGTGTATTCCCTTCAGTCTTCCTGCTCACCAGGTATTTGTGTAATGAACTGACGTCGGCTTACACATCTGTAGGGAGTGAGAGCTGGGTTCTGGTTAACTACTGCTGAGGTCTGTAAGATGACAGGTTATAATTAGGGTGGAGAAGCAAGGCTGGTGTAGCTGGCCCCCACAAACCAGTCTGGGGAAAGAGCATAAAGGAAGCTGCTCAGCTCTGGGCTTGTCTGCAATGTAGCTGGAGCAGCACCTTAGCTCTCAGGATATGAAGGATAACATGAAATAGAGGTGGGGGGGAAAAAAAGGAACTGTCAGAAGAAATAGGAGTTATATCTTAATGGCAAATCTTTACCCTTGTGGGTGAAAGGGTTGTAAATCTTGTCATGAGCAGTGGTATGGGGTAAATCCCCTATGTGTGTAGTGCCAAAAGGAAGGTGGGTACTGCTGCCAAGTGTCCACAGTGGGAAAATGATGAAGGCAGGCTGTTCTTAGGAAACTTCAGGACAAACAAATGCCCTAAATACTTCTCAAGTTTGGTATGTGTCAACAGGTTTTATACCTTGGGCAACTTATTTTGTAGGTCAGAGCCTGTCCAGAGCTGTAGCTTTGGAAGAAGTCGGGTCAGAGGTGGCTTAGCATTCAGAGCTGTGCAGAACAAAGCAAACCAACAAAATACAAATCTCATTAAAAAAGAATAAATATATATATGTATATATTCGAGTCATCACATACATAGCTGCTGTGATGGTCTGGTGAGAGGGGTGAGATAAGGAAATTCTGCTTGTCTTTAGGGGAGTGCCAGAGGAATCAGCTGCTTCTTTCCCATCTGAACTTTGCTATCATTTGCAAGTTTGGAATCCACCAGATTTCCTGGGGCTAGCTGTGTTCTGGAGACGTTTGGATAAGCAAGTAAGAAAAGTGAGCTATGCCCAGAAGAACAGGGAAGCTGGAGAGCTTGGAGGTTCCGTTTTACCATGCTGTGAAGGTAAAGGAATTTGCATTAGCACGGTATGCATTACCTTTGTATCGCCTTAGTAAGTAAATTCTTGTCTGAGTAGCCAAGTGAAATGTAGTCATTTCTTTACAGGGAAGAAGGATACAAATGTTCCTCTTAAAATGTGGCAAGTAAAGAGCCTCAAATTCCAAGCACTGCGTTCCAGGAAATACCAGCAGTGGTTTCACAAGCGGGCTGTGGTTGGATGGTGGTGGGAGGGCTGGGCTGGGGAGGCTCGGGCTGAGCAGCCCCAGGGTTGGAGTGCAGCAGTGTGAGCTGTGCACACCTGCAGGCTGAGCTCTGTGGGTCGCTGGATCCTGGTGGGGGTGGGCTGTGGTCCTCCTGCAGGGGGGGGCAGTGCAGGGCTGGCTGCTCTCAGTGCTGTGCTGGTTCTGTCACTGGCACCCTCTTGCTGCAGATCAGTGCAGCTTTTGCTGCATTTGTTGAAGCTCCTGTTCTAGGGAGGTGATGGGATGTCTGCTGTGACAGCACAGCAGGTGATGGTCATCTGCCCCACTGCAGCAGTCACAAATGGGTTGTAAGATGCTTTGAGTGCTGTCCAGGAAACTGAGGGTAAAGGGTGTGCTAGGACCACTGTGTTGCATTGTCACTTGTGTCTGTGTTGGCTTTTTCTCTTGCCTGCACCATGGGTGAATGTGAAAATCCACCCGTGCTCATCAGGGAGGGCTTTGGTGAGACCTGACAATCCCTCAGAACTCTCAGCAGCACTCTGATTTATGGGAGGTTTTTCCTTGTCTCGGTCCATCAATAAAGCCAAGCTAGAGGTCCTTGGGACTGAAATGAGCTCACAGCTGATTCTTGGCCAGTCAGCATCTCAGCAAGCTGTGGTGTATTAATAACCACTCCTCCACGTGTGAATGGTCTCACTTAGCTTTGGCACTTGGGCTAATGCTGCATTAAGAATTCTCCTGGGCAGCGGGTGCTGTCTGTGTTGATATATCTATAACACTGCTTGCAGAGCAGCCATGGAGGAGGAGGAGGGCCATGGCTGTGCCCATAGTGTAGTGCTGTGCTTAGGGACTGCTGGATCAGCTGGGAAGCATATAGGGCAAAACCCACAGCGTGGAGTTGCTTGGACTGTGCAGGGGGTTGCAGGGTGGCTGGGGATAAAGCAGGAGAAACTGGACCCAGGAAGAGCCCAGCTCCAGAGACAGACCATAACTGCAGCGTTTGGTGCCTGCCATGCAGGCTTTGTTCCTTGTCAAAGCAGCCCTGCTCTGCTGTGCTTTGGATGGATGGCAGTGACCTTCAGAAAGAGCTGTGCTAATGTTTATTTTATCAGGACCCAGCTTCGAACCAGAGGAGCTGCTGGTTATTTTTAAACCAGGCATTGAGCAGCTTGAAGCCTGGCTCAGCAGAGCTGCGTGTAACAAATGCTCTTTAAAGTATGGCTGTGCATCATCTCTGGCTCTGAGCAATGCTCCTGCCAAGGGTGAGCAGTGCTGGGCTTATCCCTCTTAACCCTCTGGGGCACTTTTGGGGCCGTGCTTTGGAGTGGCCATCCCTGAGGTTTGGTGCTGCTGGTGTGTGGGGCTGACTCGTGCTCCCCTGTCTGCAGGGGGTGGGCACAAACCCCATCCTATTGCCCCTAGAGCCGTGGTCCCTATGTTGTAGGGTGGGCACTCTTCATCTTTGCCCCATGGATTCAGTGCTGCATGGAGGGTGAGAAGCCAGGAGGAGAGGGGGGAGGGAGGGGAAGCGAGGCCCTGCTGGGCCCCTCTGGGGGAAAGGATGCTCAGGAGCCAGGCATGGCTTTATAAGTGAAAAATAGAGGTTTTATTCAGTGCTTGCATAGTTAATTCCCGTCAAGGCAACGTCCCATTCCTCACCACACCATCTCTGTGGTGACAGGAACAGTTATTATAGCAAATAACCTGCTTTACCTATGCAGCAGGGGTCTAGGCAGTATGTATTTATAGAGCTATAAATAGATTTATGCTATATGTGTATATAGCATATAAACAGCTTTGTGCTCACAGTATACAATCTTTTCTCTACCAAATGGCATTCAGAGCATTTTAACTGGCAGGCTGAGTGCTGCTGCTGCGCGATCGGTGCGGGAGAAGATTGTCTTTCTATTGTTTGCGTTATGAAATGTGCTCTGCGTCCCAGGGGCGTGTTTAGAGCTGCAGAAATGAGTGAGGCTTCTGCTGGGCTGCTGCAGGAGGGCCCCAAGCTGGGGCTGTATCCACCTCCGTGGGGAGGGAGAGGAGGAGAAGGGATGGCTCAGCCCCGGCTGCACAGGGAGTAGTACCATGGTTGTCACTGTCCCCTGGCCCTGGCAGCATCTGCTGCCACCCACCCCCTGGGGATGGCAGTGATGGAGAGGGGCTGCGGTGGCAGTGGGCCCTCGGTGTGGGTCAGGCTAAGGTTTACAGTTGTTTGTCTGCAGCATTGCCCAGGGCTGGAGCAGTGTGGGGGCTCAGGGAGGCCCTCACTTGGGCAGGGGTGCGATGATGACGTTGCGGTAGCCCTTCACCCCGCTCAGCTTGTCGCTCTCAAAGTCCACCATCAGCTTGCGTAGCCCGGCCTGGCGTGGCACGAACTCCATCCGGAACTTGGCCTCTCCCTGCGGCTCCACGGGGTCCTCACTGTAGGGAGGGGAGGGGTCAAGTGTGTGGGGCCCCCCAGGGCCTCCTTCCCCCTGTGCCATGGCACCTCCAGGTCCCATGTGGCACAGCTGAGCCCTGGGACCAGCTCAGCCCCACTCCCACCTTGTCCTTGTGGGGCTGCTATGGGCCCCAGGACCCCCCCAGCCCCTTCCCCTCTGCCCAGCTGTGGCTCTTACAGCTCCTCGATCCTCTGCCCCTCAGTGAGGCCGGAGCCCTCCACCACGAACATGCAGTTGTTCAGCGGTTCAGCCAGCGGGTTCACCAGCGTGATCTCTGCCACCAGCTTTCGCCCCTGCATGGGCTCCCCTAAAATCTGTAAGCAGAGATGGAGGGTTGGACCTCAGCACCATGCCAGGACTGAGCTCCTATGGATGGGGGAGCATCTGAGCCCTTGCTCACCCTGATCTTGATCTCTGGGTTCTGGATGTAGATATCCCTGATGGCCACCACGCTGTCACCGCTCTCGTACTCGGTCAGCAGAGCCACCACCTTGATCATGTTGTCCTGGGTCAGGTTGGGCCCGTACTGCTCATAGAGGATGCGCAAGGGCACCCTCTGCACTGCAGGCAGAGCAGAGCAGGGTCAGTGCCACTCCTGAGCCAACACAGGGTTGGGTCAGAGGAGCTGCAGGAGGGTCTGACAGCATGCAGGAGCCTGCAGGTCCAAAGCAGCATCTCCTTCCCTGGGCTGCACGGGGAGTGAATGTTTGCTCGCTGTATCCCAGCGTGCAGCTGCTGATTGCATTTGTTATGGGCCCCTGTAGGGAGAGCAAAGCTTGGCTGGTGTTAAAAGTTAGCTTGTTCCAGTGTATCAGCTGTACAGCATTTCCAAACCCTGAAGGTTCTGTAGGAAGATGATGTAAATCATGAGCGGTGTTTAATTACCAGGCAGCGATGCTAATTTGTAACAACAGCAGAGCAGGGTTCAGCGGTGTGCTGGGCTCAGGCCAGGACAGCTCTGGCTCAAATAATATGCAGACAGGAGGTTGTGTCCTCTGCAGAGGGGATGCTGAGCACGTCAGCACTGCTAGGCACAGCCCGAGCTCAATGCTGCTTTTCCCACCAGCTGAAGGCTGTGGGAGCTGCTGGGAAAATCCCATGCAGCCCTTTGGGATGTGCTCATCCGCCTGCTGTGTCCGCACAGAGCTTCCACCCTGCTCCAAGTGCAGCATTCTTTATCCTTTTGTTAAAGATTAAAAAGCCACAGTGGTATATCAGTGTGGACAGAACGCTGAGGAGGCACTGCTTGCTGCAGGGTGGGTCAGAGCTGCAGCTGGTGGGGGCTGTCTGGGTGCTGGGAAAGCAGGGGCAGCTCAGGGCTGCTGCTCTGGGTTAAAGCAGGGCTTTCATGCTGCCTTTGTGCCACGAGATTAAACAGAAGTGCTGCATTCTGCCAGCCAGGAGCGCTGAGCCGGTGACCCGTGGGTGCTGGGTGCTTGCTGGGTGCCTTGCAGTGCATTCTGCTCACCCCACAGCACCCTGCCCTGGGCCCAGGCCAACATCTGCACGGATATTATTGCTGCTCAAGCCATTGTGCACGCAGTGCGCGCGGTCAGTGGCTGCAGGAAGGATTTCCTCTTTGGGAAGCTGCCAGCACGAGCTGGGCCTTGGTGCTGGGGCGGCTGCTAGCACTGCAGCAGGGCCCCCCTCACCCCCTCCCCACATCACCTTACCCATGCGGGGCTGGATGGTGAAGTTCAGCAGGTCCTTGGAGCCGCACTGCGGGCCCACGGAGCCGTTGTAGCTGGCGGTGCGGGCGCACAGCCTCAGCCTGCAGTTGCGCTCCGTGTCCGTGTCGTTGCTGATGATGGCGAAGACATCGAAGTCGCAGCCGTTGTTGGCGCCCTCGGACAGCTTGATCCGCATGTGCAGCCCCTCGTCCTGCTCGCCCAGCGAGCTCTTCTCGTGCTCTGCCTTGGAGAACACCTCTCGCTCCTTCTCGGACCCTGCGGGGCGGGAAGAGCTCTGGTCAGCGGCGTTTCCCCCTCCTCGGTGCCGACCCCGCGCTCCCTCTGCGGCCGCCATACCCTCGGGGTACTTATAGGTGTGGGTGATGTCCTCACGGCTGTCCCTGCCCACGCTCTTGGTGCTGATGTTCTTCCCCACCACTGAGGAGTGGGTGCTCTTCCTCTGCTCGCCGTCGCTCTGTACGATCCAGTACACCACATCGGCATTGACCTCCGCGAAGACGAAGGGGCTGTCGTACTGCACCTGCAGCTCCCCCTCCTTGATGGCCTTGACAGGGGCCGGCCCGCAGCAGTAAACCCCTGCAGGGAGCGGGGCCACTGCTATTGCCACCGTGGGGGCCACAGGGGCACCCCATCTGAGGGCAGGGCGTGGGGGGACGCGGCCGTGCCACACCTTCACTCTTCTCCTGGGGCGTGGGGTCCAGTGCTTGCCACCCATCGTATCCAGGCGCCAGGTCGGGCCGGGCCATCCAGCACTCCACCCAGCAGTGGAAGTTCCTGCAAGGGGAGCGTGGTGCTGAGCAGCTCCTGCCCCGTCCCACCGTGCCGGGGATGCCGTGGTGTCAGCACTCACCAGATCATGTCCTTGGAGCGCCGCTCCTCCACGCCCGCCTCGCTCAGGTAGCGGTCGATCACCAGGTTGCCATTGGTGTCGTGGGCAGAGTTGTAGTTGGTGACCACCCGGCAGGGGACGCCCAGGCAGCGCATGACTGCGGGGGGCAGGGCAGTGTTGGGGTGTGCACTGGGGGACTCCCAGCAGTGCCTCGGGGGGTGGTAACGGGGTGGGACACTGCTGGCTTTGGTGGCACAGGGGGGAACGGGCACGAGAGAGACTGGGAGTGATTTGGGGGGAGTGTGGAGGTGGAGTGCCACAGCCTGCGTTGCATCTCAGTGCTGTCCTGCTGTGTGCAGGCACCCGGGGAGCAGCAGTTGTAATGTTCCAGAGGAGGGCTGTCAGCTCCTCTGATTCGCAGGAAATCTGCTTTAGCTCTCAGCTATTTCTCCCCCCTCTCCAGAATCCCAGAGATGTGAAATATACAACGGCGTGCACGCTTGCAGCCCAGGCAGCGTTGCAGCGTGCCCACGTGTCTGTGCATTTAGCAGGGCACGGCCTTGGATTTCCCTTCTCTTTTGCCCCAAACTGACAGTCGTGATGGCACTGAAATTATTTTGATCTCAGTGGATTCATTGCTTCGCTGCAAACTTGACCTTAACGCCGCTTTCCTTCTCCTGAGCCACAAATTCAGCCCCTCCCTCCCGGCCGGGGCTGTCCTTGGCACAGCACAGAGCTAATTGCAAAGCCAGAGCGGCTCTTTATCATTTTTTCCTCTCCGTTTCCTGACAAATTGAAATAACAGAGAGCTTAATTGCTCGGCGGCCGAGGTGAGCCGACCACGGCCCTCCCTGCAGTGCATGTGGGGTGGCAGGTGGCTGTGGGGGGGGGGAATATGGGGGGCCGTGCTCACCGGTGCACGCCACGGCAGCGAAGACCCAGCACTGGCCGTACTTGACAGGCTGGCAGCCCAACCTCCTCCACCTCTTGAGGATGTCCACGCTGCCAATCCACGCCATCGGGCTCATCCCGTCCTCGTAGTGATTGTCCCAGCGCCCCAGCAGCACCCCGTGGTCCTCGTCGTTGCAGTTGACCTGTGGGGGTGACACGAGGAGATGGCACTGAGGAGATGCTCCTCGTGTTGCCACCGTCGTTAGGCAGCCAGAGCCGCTCTGGGGTGCGTGCAGCCACAGTGCAGGAGAGGCACGAGCTGCGCGTGGCTGCGGTGTAAGGATGCACGCGGCTGTGATGTGGGAGCGTGCTGGTGCTGGTGCCCTGCGGGTGCTGCACAGGGTGGGTGTGCACTGGCACAGCACTCACCATGGCGCTCACCACCCTGCCGATGTACACAGGGTCGTTGCGACGGGAGCAGTCCAGGTTCTGGTCCCGCAGGAATTTGGGGTTGATGTCCAGCATCTCGAGGCAGATAGCCAAGATCTCATCTTCAAACTGTGTGTGAGAGAGGGAGAGGGGAGAAAACACGGGTGAGGCGTTGCAGGGTGGGGGTGGGGGCAGCACACTTTGTCCCGTTTGTGCTGCTGTGATAAGGAGCTGCATCCTGCTGCCGGGACAGCTGGCAGGCATGGAGGGAAAAGAAATCTCCAGGGGAAAACCACCTATTTCTCCACCGGCAGATGGGTGTGGGAGGGTGGTTCTGACAGCTACAGCCCCGCACGTGGCCCCAGAGGGAGCTGTGGGATGTGGCTGCACCCCTCCAGGCCCCAGGGCTCCCACTCAGCACTGGGTGCTGCAGCCCAGCTCACGGTGCTGTGTTATCAGCACAGCTGGTGCAGCCCTGGGGAGCTGCTATCAAGGGCCAGCTCTCTGCTGGCACCGATTAGAAGCGTGCAGCCCTGAGCTCCCCATGTGCTCCCAGGTTTTGAAGGCAGCTCAGCAATGGGGTTCTCATCTGTTTGCTCTGTGCTGTGCTCACCTGCCCAAAGTTCCAGGGTGTGGAGGTGATGTAGTCCCGGGAGCCCATGTAGATGAGCCCCTGCTGGGACAGCACGTACTCACGGCGCTCCTCCTCTTCCCGCAGGTACACTGCATCCTCTGTGGGGAGAGGAAGGGATGGGGACACAGGGATGGGGCACTGGGGGCTGGGGCTGCTCCTGCATGAAAGGCTGGTCAAGAATTTCCACCCAGTTTGACCTGAGCTGATGGGAAAGCATCAGTGGGCCCCCACTTCCTCTTTTTGTTCAGTCCTGACTTCTCTTTCACTTTCCCTCCCTTTGTTTTACACTGTGGGTATTTTTCCCCAGGATTGGGAAGCTCTGTGGCTGAGGAGCAAATGATGGGAACTGGGAGTGCTGGCGGACGTCGGGGCCCACGCAGGGGTCACTGCTGGGAACGCCCCCCCCTTACTGGAAACGCTTTCAGGAACAAATCCCATATGTCTGTGGCATCAGCCCTGGGTGAGCAAAGCTTCCTCACAGCCCTTATCTCCAGAGCCAGCACAAAGCATTGGGATTCAGGAAATTGGTCCCTCATCCAAGGTCAGCACAGGGCAGTGCGGGGCTGCTCCTGGGGCAGGAGAAGGATGTGAGCAGATGAGGACTGTGGCTGCCAATTGCCAGCTGTAATTAACCCCCAGCAGGTCTGTGTGCTGCCTCCTGCATCGCTGCATCCCTGGGAGCTCCCTGGGGCCTCTCCCCAGCTGTGAGCTGCTGCTACAGCCATCGGGTGCTGAGTGCCCACATGAGGAGCTGCATCCTGAGCAGAGGAAGGGGTTTCTAGCCTGCTGCAGGGAGCCATAGAGAGGGGAAAGAGCCCTGGGACCTCCCTGGTGTCAGGAAGGTGAGAGCCTCACCTGGGTGCCAGGCGTTGAAGAGCAGAAAGAAGTCCCCAAGGTGGAAGCTGGAGCCCTGGTACTCGGTGGAGGCCTCCAGCGTCAGGCGGTAGCGGCCCACGCGGGCAGTGGAGGGGGAGCAGAGCGAGACACAGAGCTCTGCCCCGTCCTGCTGCTGCACCACTGCACTCCAGGTCCCCTCCTCGGGGCAGTCAGTCAATGTGAAGTGCGACCTGGTGCCCGACGTCTCGATGGGGCAGGGCCCTGTGAGCAAGGGGACA
The DNA here is from genome assembly GCF_038088225.1 of Cyrtonyx montezumae. Lineage (NCBI taxonomy): Eukaryota > Metazoa > Chordata > Aves > Galliformes > Odontophoridae > Cyrtonyx > Cyrtonyx montezumae. Next base: position 10,717,057 of record NW_027072100.1, on the reverse strand, counting down.
TCAGCTTTCCCCAGCACCAGGGCTCTGGTGCAGGGCTGTGCAGTGCATGGTATCCCCATGCCTGCCAGGGCAGGGGGGAGGGGGGACAGAAGCCACCTGCTGGGAACCAGGAGCGGGGCCGGGCAGAAAAACCACACAAATCCCATCTGGGCTTAGAGGCTTTGGGATGGGGGCAGGGGGCCATTCCCATCCGGTTTTGTTTCTGAGAGACCTGCACACAGCCCAGGGGTGAGGCTTTGATGAGCTTCCCCCCCCCCCCATCACCATGCAGCTGGGTCACCGTGCGGGCACGCAGCCCTCGGCACAGAGCCCGGAGCCCTCAGCACGGGGCTGCTCTCAGCAGGAGCTTTGCTGCGTGCACACAGCCCACGGTGAGCCATGAGCTCAGCGGCCGCAGCGCTCGAGCCGAGAACAGAGCGATCCGTGCCTCCCCCCTGAGCCGTGGGGCCCCGCAGCCAAACCCGAGCCACCCGTGCATGGCTGGCTCCACGCGCTGCTCCTGGGAGCACGGATACCGGCCCCGGCCCAGCCCTGGTTGCCGGTGCTGATGGGGTTGGCTGGTGGCCATCGTGGCCTGGAGCAGCTGCACGGCGGTCCCCCGCCAGCCCACGCCCGCAGCGAGGGCGGCACGCCAGTGAGCCACCAAGAATACTCATGAACTCATGAGAGTGACACAGTTTCTCCTCTCTGCCCTTTCGGGGAGGCCAGGCTGAGCTATCCCTGTCCTTCTGGCAGCACTGGGCTCTGCCTCCACCCCCTCCCCCTGCAGAACCTGCTGTCCCGCTGCAGCATCCCGGGGGCCTGGGCAGGGCTCTGCAAATCCATCAGCTCTAAAAATACGGGTGCTATTTTTGCATGATCCCCCTCTGTCCTGCAGGAGGTGGCACGCATCCCCAGGCAGTTTTGTTTTCCCCAGAGGATGATTCTGGCAGTTCCAGGGTCCAGCTCCTGGTGAGGGTGCTGGTCTGTGCTGTGCCAGCAGAGCTGTGCCTCGGCTGGAGCCAGAGCTCCTTGGCCCATTTTGTGCAAGCGCGGTGGCTGGAAGCCAGCCTGCAGCCTCCCACCCTTTGCACCCAGGGGCCCCGGTAGCGTGCTGCTCAGTGTCGTGCAGGGAACGTGTGCAGTGTCACCTCGAGGAGGAGCTCAGCTTCCCAGGAAACCTTGCCCTGCGTGAGTCCTGGTGCAGTTTCACTCTGAGTTCTGGCCTGATTGACTCAGCAGGATATGGCATCCTTAAAATAACTTGCCCCAGACGGAGTTTCCTCTCTGTTTGCCTGCAGCTGCATGCTCCCTGTGAGTGCATGGATGGCGGGGGCACCCTGAGCTCAGCTGTGGGGTGGGAGCTGCAGCACTCACCCGTCTCCACATCGAAGGCAAGTTTGTCCACCCCCTCCTCGTAGCCCCGGCCCGCGAAGTGCAGGGTGATGGTGAAGGGCTGCCCACGCCGCACCACCAGCTGCTGGCAGCCCATCTCCGCCGTCCGGTGCTCGCGGCCATTGTGCTCACACTGCAGGTCACACGTCTCCAGCACCAGCTCTGCAAGAAGCACTGTGTGAGGCTCTGCCCCAGCAGTGTCTCCCAGGGATTTCCCAGCCCTGAGCAGTGGATGTGCCCTGAGCATCACCCCCCACTCCAGATTTCTCCTTAACCCCACCCTGGGTATTTCTGGGGCCTCACAGTCCCCCGTGCAGCAGGCAGCCCTGTGCAGCCACTGTGCCCAGCACCCCCAGGGCACGGCCGTGCTCTGCATCTTGCTGCACCCAGCATCAGAGTAAAGCCCAGCGCTCATTCTCGCTTTCTGGGAGGATCTGTGCCAGTTTGCTGTCTACGTCCCCTCCAAAGCCCTGTGCTGGGGAACTTGGCTGAGCGCTGGGAATGCCAGAGATGTTTCTGTGCCTCAGCTGCGGGCCATTCTCCTGCGCTGTGACTGCTGAGAAATGGGACAGAAACGCAGTGACAGAGGCAGCGATTGGTTCCCAGGCTGCGGCCACGCCGTGACAGCGCTGCACTGTGTGCTGGGAGCAGGGAGCGCTGACATCGCTCAGCATCACTCGGGGCCGGTGACCCCTGAACGCTGTGCCGGCAGACAGAGCGGAGCTGCCAGAGTAAACGAGAGCATTTAACGCTGGAGAGCACACAGCAAGCTCAGCAGCAGCCGGGGCCGTGGGGTGGCTGGGGCCGTGCTGGCCTCGCTCAGCTCTCTCCGGCTGTGCCTTTCTGCAGGCGGGGCTCCGTGCTACCCCAGCACGCACACCGTGTGAGCAGCGACCTCAGTGACACCGTGCTGGAGGAGGAGCCGCATTCGGGACGCTGCAAACGAGCGTGCAGGACCGCAGCTGCCCCTCGTCCCGGCTCGTCCCCGCAGGTTTAAGCCCAGAGCGGAGCTTTGCACAGAGGCAGCAGCTCTCCCCCGGCCGTCAGCGCTCAGAAGGCGGTGGGACGGCTCCCGGGGACTCCGGGACAGGTGCGGGCTGCCCGCGCCCCGCACGAGGCTCCCAAAAACCCTCCGGAGGAGGGCTCCGTCGGGTCCGTCCGGCACAGCAGCTCCGCGGGAGGACCGCCTCCTCCAACCGGGCCGAGGTGCGGGCACACGGCCCCGGTCCCGCAGCGCCCCGCGGAGCCCCGTGCGTGGCACGGCTCCCGCTCCGTCCCGCACGACAGCGGCCGAGGACGGTCCCGCTGCCGCCCTTCGCGTTCACGATCGCAGCTCGCGGGGTCGGAACCGGGGCGGGGCCGGAGCCCCACGGTCGCGGCGTGCCCTTACCTTCGGCCATGGTCCCGTCCGGTCCCGGTGCCGGTGCCGCCGCCTCCCGCTGCCTTTATAACGCGGCCGCAGCGCCCTCCCCCGGGGCCGGGGCCGGGGGGGAACGAAAACAAAGTTTCCAGGAAACCGAGTGGGTTTGGTCCCACCTATTTTAAACAACCGAGGGAAAAAAAAATAATAATCCCAACCCACGGGAGTGGAGGGGGCTCGGCCACGCCGGACCCGCACCTGCCGCCCCACCCCCGGAGCTGTCCCTTCTCTCAGCCCCAGCGCTTTCCTGGAAGGGGCGAGGCGGGAGGGGAGAGGGGCTGCGCAGCCCCCACCGCGGTGCCAGGAGCTCCGGAATGTTTTCTCCTTATAAAGTTTTCCTCCCCCGTCCCTTATCTCCATACGCGGCCATTCCCAGCCGCCTCGGAGCCGCCGCAGCCGCCCCCTTCCCGTAACCACGGCTCGGGTCGATGCCAGAGGGAAAATCTGCCGGAGGGTTCCTAGAGTGCACCCGCAGCCCCACAGCGCCCGGCCCGCTCCCTGCCAGCAGCACTGCAGCCCTCCCCGTGCCCCCACCCCATCAGAACCCACAGCCAAGACCCCAACCCTATCAGCACGGTGGAGACCCCGACCCCATCTGAGACCCCGCTCTGCTCTGCATCACACTGCTGGTTCTGCATCAGAGACAGAGGTGGGAGGGGATCCGAGCGAGCGCACCCCGCTCTCTCAGGGGTAACTCGAAGCCTCCCTGCATCTCTCTCCATCACCTGTGTGCACACTGCGGCTGTGATGGTGGCAGCAGTGGGAAGGAACCCGCTCCCTCCCAATGGTCCCCTCAGTGCCGGCCCCATGGGCATCACAGGGCTGGATCTTCCCATGGATGTGGGGCAGCAGCGCCTGCAGGGGCTGCCAGCTCCCAGGGACTGGATCCCCTCTCCCCGCTACAGGGATGTAGGCACTGGGGCCCTTCATGGCAGCAGGGTTTTGCCTGTCCCGAGCTGACCCCGCTCCCAGCCCCACTTCAGTGTGCCGGAGCCTCTGCCACCAGCAGTGACATGTGACAGTGCAGTGCCAGTGCACCCGGGCTCACCCTGAGGGTGCAGGCTCAGCTCTGCCCACACAAGCCCTCGCTTCCTTCTCACCACATGTGAACTTTGGATAAACTCTGCAGCCCGGGGTGCAGCGTTGGGATGCGTTTGATTTGCTCCTGTTGGTGTGTGACAAACAGCCGTGCGATGGCACCGTCTGCTCGGGGACATCCAAAGCAGATTTTTCTCTCCCAGCTCTGCCCCGGCTCAGGGGCAGCTGCCCAGAGGGGTCTGTGTGCCCGGTGGGTGCAATGCTGGGGCTGATGGCACGGGGCTGATGATGGAGCTGATTCCTGCATGGCTTTTGGGCCAAGCAGAGCAGGGGTGGTACCCAGGCTGTGGCTGTGCTCTTGATGGGACACTGGGAGCACTGGGAGCTGGCTCTGCCCCAGCGCTCCTGCAGAAGGAATCCCCCCGTTTACAAAATTGGTGCCCACTCCATTTAGCCCCACACACAAGGGGGGGTTCTGTCTGCCCCGCAGTGGAAATGCTGCAGGCGGGAGGTGGCCGCGCTGATGGTGTTATTTTTACTCTCCTTAGTAAGACAAGGATGCATTAAGAGGGTGTTTGCTCTGCCGGATGCCCAAAATAGCCCATGTGCTCAAGGTGTTCCGCGGAGGGCTGTGCCTGCCCCGCTCCCACCCTCTGCTGGAGCAGCTTCAAAGGGGCCGTGCCCGTGTCCCGGCTGTTTGCTGTGCTGGGTGTGCAGCGAGCAGCACCCGGCCCCACGCACGGCACATCCTGAGTTAGGTGAGCAAACAAACCCTGAAAGGGACAGTGTCTTCCCCGAGCCCTGAGCTATGTTGTCAGCTGCCTCTGAGTGCCCTGCCTGTGCTGGGCTGCCTCCGCCCTCGGGTGCTCACTGCGTGGCTGGGGTGAGGGCAGATGTGGGTGGGGATGTCCCGAGCTCCCCCAGGCACCACGGAGCCCTGGGAGCTGTCGTGGGGGTCTGGGAGGAGCAGGTCTGAGGGGTGCGGTGTGCTCTGGTGGCACCCTGATGTCACCCTGGTGTCACCCCGGTGTCATCCCTGTGTCATCTCATTGTCACCCCTCTCTGGTGTAGGACGGAGGTGGAGAGGCAAAAGCTGAGCTGAGTGAATCTGCTCCTGAGGACAGCCAAGGAGAGCTGAGTGGTGACCCCGGTGGGGGGGAGGGGTGGACAGCTGATCAGTGCCTTCTCTGGAAGCCATGGGGACAAAGTGCTTGGCTGCATGGCTCAAGGGATGCTCCAGGAGAAATGCGTGATTTCACAGCCTTTGTTCTCCAGCCCGGCCAGTGTTTTCTATTCAAGATGAGGAAAAGCCAGCCCTCCCTGCCCCTCTGATTTATCCAGCTCCAAGCTCTGGGCTGGGTCCAGCTCCGGGCTCTGACAGTGTGGATCACATGGCACTGTGTGCTCGTGGTGTGGAGTGGGGCTCGGCACTCTCTTTGTTAGCAGAGCAGCTTTACTCCGTGTTGAGCCCAGCTCCAGCAGCTGGCTGTCATTCCAAGCAGCTCTCTGGAAGAACCCCAGTCCCACTCCCCACGCTGTGCCTTTTGTGTTTCTGCAGTAATCCCACACCTCTGTGCTTTCTGACAGACATCTTTGGGATCAGGACGGCCTCCCGCTCAGGGCTTTGGTTTGTCCATGCACCCACTGCCTGGCTCTGTTTTCCTCCTTCTGCACCCATCGTTCATTCATTCATTTGCTTTGGGAGGAGGCATTCCTCGCAGCAGCATGGGTGGGCTGCGGGGAGCTCAGCTCACGGGGACCCCCCGCAGCCCCTGACAAATGGCTTTGCCATTTCCTGGGTGGGAAAGAGACATTGATTAACTCCTGCAGTTGCCTTTCTGGAAAGGTTATAGCTTAATTGGTCAGGCCCGGAGCCATAAATCAGGTGCTGAAGGACCAGTGGAGCTAAGGAAAATTTGTGCAGAATGATGCAAAAACACTTTTGGGGACGATGCACCCCACCATGACCACAGAGCAGAGGGGCAGGGGGGGCAGGGAGCTCTGAGCACTGTGGCAAAACACTGTTCCCTGTGCTGAGGCACAGGAAGCTCTGCGATCTGTTATCAGTTAACCTCAGGGTTTGCAAAATAGCCTTTCTTTTTTTCTTTTGGAAAAAGAAAAGCAACAGGAAAGCTGTTGTTTGTTTTATTGGGAAGAGGTTTTAACCGGGTTTGGGAGATGATTTTCTTTCTCCATGGGAAACGTTGCTCCGCTCTGACTTCCAGAACAACATGGAAAACCCACGGCGTGTGGGCCAGGCTGGGGCCAGGCAGTGGGGCATCACCAAAGCTCCCTGCACGGCCGGGACCCCCAGCCCCCCCCAGCTCCCCCAGAGACCCCCGGTGCTGACCTCGTGTAACCTGTGGGAATGGCTCAGGGGAACATCTCGGCCCCGAGCAGCTCCCGGAGCACTGCAGGGGTTATTGCAGAGCACCCTGCAGTCAGTAAGGGTTTGACTTGTGGCTGCTGGGGAGATTTCATCTCCTGAATTCTATGATGGCACCGAGGAGATCCCGCTTCGCTGCCACGCGGTGTGGCTGCAGCCATCCATTCACACCGGGCTGAGAGCATCCGGGATGAATTAGAACAATCCATCCTAAAAATGACAAAGGTATGGGTGAGTGTTTTTGTCTCTCGGCAGCCCTGGGGCTGCGGCGGTGCTGTGAAAGGGGTGAAGAGTCACTCCAGCATGGATGGGCCGCAGTGCAATGGGGACATGGGGATAAACGGGAGAATGGAGCAGATGTAAGGATGGCCTTACACCACCGGGTCACACAGACCCACCCGCACCTCTCCGGGGTGACTCCAAAAGGAATGGGACAGAGCTCAGCTGTCAGGGTTGCAGGGAGGCACTGACCCAAGTGCTACCAGGGAAATGAGTGGGTGGGAGCGGGGTCAGTGGGTTGGAGTGGGGTCTGAGGAGATGCTGTGGGGCCGATCACTGTGCTGCCAGCTCCTACCCCCCGGGAACCAGCTCACTTTGGTGAACTTGGCACAAACAAGGCCAGTGGGGGTATGACTGATGCTTACAAACTCTGGGATGGGCACCATGTGGAGCCACTAAGCTGTGGAGCCACTCCGCGTGGGACCGCGAGCCGTGCCCGTATGACATCTGGGAGTAGGGCTGTGTTTTTCTGGACCAGTCTCTATGTGAGATATTGCATTTTGCAAGAGCTCCCTTGGTTAGCTCATGGTCCTGGCCCCGCCTGCACTGCGTGTCCCATGCAGCACTGTGGGATGGAGCAGTCAGGGCCTTGAGGATTGGATGGTGATGGGAGGGATCATGCCCAGGGACCTGCAGGAGTGGGTGGGATGGAGGGAGAGCTGCTTCTCCCAACCCTAACAACACAGAGAGGACTCCCATCAGCTGCCCCAGGCCTGTCTGCTGGGGAGTCTGACCTCGAGCTGCTGGAAGGGTCAGCACTGGGGCTGTGGCACCTGCAGAGTGCAGTGGGGGCTCCCAGCAGCACTGGCCCCCAGGACCCAGCAGGACACAGTTCCCCACTGGGGTTTTATTGGCATTAATATAATTAGTGGCATATTAATGAATGCATCCAAACAAAGTGCCCATTGTCACTGTTGCCGGGATGGCACCGTGGTAGTGGGGGCATGGGGCTCTCCCCCAACCCCAGCTCTGTGCTGGGACACGGGCTGCTGGCAGTGCCCCCCAGCCCTGGGGCTGATGAACCTGCTTTGCAGGAGGATGGCCACGCCTTGCAGATTAACAGTTAACCAGGTGGGGGCCGGTAAGTGGGGTTACAGCTACTTCACGGACTGTTAAATGCTGAAAGACTGAAAAACCAATGGGCTCTGAGCATCGGGCAGAGGTGCCCTGACGCATCCCAGCCCTGAGCAGGGCACATCCCCACGCGTGGGGCTCCCGCAGCACAGCCCGGGCTCGGGGGTCACCTTCACTCGGTGTCTGCCCCTCCCAGCCCCGCGGCACGGTGGTTCTCCAGGTACACGATCGGGGGGGGCTTTTCGGGGCTGCCAGGTGGTCCCAGGTCCTGGGACACGGCCGGGACCAGCGCTGGGGTTTCTTCGGGTGAGTTCTGTGAGTCCGAGTCCTCAGAGGAGAAGCTGCTGTGGCTGGAGACCTGGAAGTACTGCGCGGCATCGGCCCGTGCGTCTGCTGAGCTGCAGAGGGGGGGGACGCGCGGAGGGGAAGGGGGCACGCGGCGGGGAGGGCTGCGGAGCCGGGAGGGGTTCCCTTTGGGGCGCGGTGGGGCTCCGCTGCCGCACGTCGGAAGGGAACTGCAGCGCGGCCGCGGGGAGCTCGGAGCCGAGCGGGACGCATCGCCGGCCGAGGGCTGCCCCGAAACCTGCGCGGCCCCGTGGCCGGGAGCGGTGGCTGCGGACCCCTCCCACAGCTCGGCCAGCATCGCTTCCAGGCTCTGCCTCGTCTCCCGGTACTTGTGCCACGCCGCCGTCCACGCCGCCGTCCCGCTGCTGCTCTGCATCCGACGCAGCTGCGCCCGCATCTCCTGCAGCTTCTCCGTGGAGAACTCCACCGACAGCCTCTGGAAGGAGCTCTCCAGGCTCTGCAGAGCCTCGGCTCGCCCCGCGGGGACCCCGCCGTGCTTCGCCTGCGCCGAGCACCGCCTGCAGCCCGCGTTCAGGCACGCGATCTGCAAAACAAGGCACGGAGCTGCACGTCCTGCCGCCCGCCTGCACCGTGCCCCGGGGCAGCGCGCACGCACCTTGCCGGAGAACCGGCGCAGCTCTCGCAGCATCTCCAGCTCTGCCTGCCGCCGCTCCACGCGCTGCTGGAAGCTCATCAGCTTCGTCCTGAACGGGGCCACGGCCGCCTGCAAGGGCTCAGCCTCTGGGAACACTGAATCCTGCAGCTCGTCCGCCTGCTGACACAGCTCCAGGCCGTGCCGGTGCCGGGCCTGCAGGGCGGCACCGCACTGAGATCTGTGCTGATGGCTCAGGGCTCTCTCTCAGCTCTGAGCACTCCACGTTGGAGCCAGAGCTGTGTGCTCAGTGCACGCAGAGAGGCAGCTCTGGGCGGGTGAGAGGCAGCAAAGCATTGGGTGTTCTGCAGATCTCTGCTCTGCGTGGCCTGGCTTTGCACCACGTGGACTGCACCGCCCCGAGTGTGTCTGTGTTGAGTGCAGAGTGAGAAATTAAGGGCCTCAACTACAGCTGGGAGAGGGGAGCAGCCCCAGGAAAGCAAAGCTGGGAACAACAGCCAGGCCTTGGAAACCCATTTCGCACAGAGATCTCATGCCCAGGCTCGGAGAGCTGGGCCGAGTACACCAAACTCAGCGAGGGCGTCAGAACCATGCTCCAATTTTGCAGTGCTCATGTCTGTGCCCAGTGCTGGGCAGCACGGTGGGAGCTGACCCCGGAGGCCGTACGTACCGCTGCCTGCAGCAGGAACTCACTCCAGTGCTCCGTGGACCTCTCGCAGCCGTCGGGGCTCCACTGCTCAGCTCCCATCTCACGCAGCCGTGCTGCTCCCTCCCCATCCATCCAGCGCCCGAGCTGCAGGGAGCGGGTGGGGGTCGGTGGGACAGCCCACGGCATTGCCCTTCCCTTCCCTGCACTGCTCGGTTATTCACAGCGCCCGGAACTAAAGCCAAAGCTTGAGCAATCCTGTCGTTATCTGCTCCTCCTCCTCCTCGGGGCGGCTCCGGCACACACCTCGTCCAGCTCGGCCCGCAGCTCCCGCACGTCCCGCAGCGCGCTGAGCCGCTCCAGGCGGCTGTTGGACAGTGACACCAAGAGATGCAGCTCCTCCTCCAGCTGCGCGTACCGCGCCTCGGCCGCATCCATGCCGGCCCTGCGTGGGGACAGGGGTTAGGGGTGGGCTCGGGGTTGAGGTTAGGGTTATGGGCAGCGGTGGGCAGCGCAGGGCCGGGCCCTTGTGTAGGGAGCGTGTGCGGCGTCGCTGGACGTGAGCGGCACCGCTGGATGCGATGGGCACTGCTGGATGGGAGCGGCACCGCTGGACGTGTGCGGCAGCGCCGGGGCCTGGCCCCATCTAGTGGCTCTGCCTGGGACAGGCCCGTGGGATGGCTGCAGGCGGCGTGAGCTGCGAGCACAGAGCCCGGCGCACCGCGCTTCCCCCGCGGGATTCCTGCACGGCACTGCCCAGGCGCACAGCAGGAGGGTGAAGGGCAGCGGGTGCCAGCGCTGCGAGATGCTGCCGGCGGGGGGGTGGTCCCAGCCCCTCTGCCCCGTACCTGGCGTGGGGTGAGGCGTGGAGCCGGGCAGCATCCCTGCGCAGCCGGGCCAGCACGGCCCCCCCCTCGCGCTGCAGGCGCACCAGCTGCGGGTCGTTCAGCACCCTGCGCATCAGCTCCTGGTGCCTCTCGATGCATGCGGCCGCATCCTGCCAAGGGACGGCACTCAGTGGATGGGCAGCTCGGGCTGAGCCACGAGAAATGGCGACAGCCCCGGTACCTGCGTCCCTGCCGCACCGTCAGTGCTCCGGAGCTCCTGGATGCAGCTCTGCAGCAGCTCCGATGCCCGCCCGAGGCTGGTGGTGAAGGGCTGCAGCCTCTGCGGGGAAGCACAGGGGTGAGCGGGGCTGTGAGGGCAGTGGGACACGAGCAGGGGCTGCAGCAGGGAGCAGGAGCAGGAGGATCACTGCCAGAGCAGCTGACAGAGTGAGGAACAGAGTGGAGATGGCCAGGGAAGTGATGGCAGGAGCGAGGCAAGCAGCAAGCTGTCCTATCCTGGGGACAGGAGTGGGATGGGAGGAGGATGCTCTGCACTTTGGGGAGCGAGGGGAACCACAGGAAGGGAGGAGGTGGCTGACGGTGCAGTCACAGACACCTGGAAGAATTGCACCCACTCGCCGTGGCAGTAGGGAAAGGAGCCCTCCAGCTCTGCCGTCACCTGGGAGCTGTCAACGAAGCGGCCCAGAGCCTTCAGCGACGTCAGGGTCTCCACCTGTGGGGTACAGGGCTCCTGAGTGCTGTGGGACCGCGTGGGTTCTGTCCCCTGGGGACAGCCTGGAGCTGAGGACCATGGCCCTCATCCCCCTATGGCCCTGCACTCGTGGGGCTGAGCGTGCAGTGCAGTCCCTCCGCAGCTCCGCTGTGTTTGAATGCATGGGACGTCAGTGGGACTGCAATAATCTGCCACGACAGCCGAGCGAGGTAATTGGGCTCATTCGTATTTCACATGATATTAATTACACTGAGTGGCACTAGATGAAAAACATACCCTTTCGGGTTTAGATTTATCACCCTGAAACCTGTGTCCACCTGCTGGCTGTGATGGGGAAGAAGCAGGCAGCCCTTGGCACAGCCCAGAAGAGCTGTGGCAGTGGTGAGCCCCCCCCCTCCCCCCCAAGCAGGGAGCTGGATCCCCAATCAGGGGATGGAGGGTGCTCCAAACGGGGAGACTGCTGTCACCCCATAGGATGTGGAATGCTGCTGCCATGGGATACAACAGAGGGATATGAGGAGGGGATGGGGCTGACAGCCCTCACCTGCAGCCCAGGCAGCCTCTCTCGGGGGGTGGGAAGCTCCTTCTCAGCCAGCAGCAGCACGGTGTGGATGCAGCCCGGTGAAATGCTCTGCAGAGGAAGGACAGTCCCCCCTGTGCGTTCTGCCGTGCTGCCGCAGCCATTGGACCCGAGTTGGCCACAGCCACATGTAACCAAGGGAAAAGGGTCCTGAACTCGCTGGCATGGGAAAAGGAACCAGTCCCCATATCACCATCCCAACCCACAGAGCAGCTCCCCTGGCAGAAGGAGCCCATGGAAAGGGGCCCGTGAACAAGTACCTTCCCTCATACCAGTGGCACTTGTCTGCATGGGGGACTCTGCTCAGGGGAAATGGGGTCTTTGTGCCTGGTTGGGGACTTCCCGCGCCACTGCGGACGTGCCCAGAATGAGAGACTGAGCAGCAACTGGGAACAAAGGGGCAGTTGTTTGAGTGTTGCCAGTCCTGTAGGAATGTGGGGATGAGAAGGCAGTAGGAGATGTGATTTTTCTAAACAAATGCATGGTGATGATGCTGCGGGATGCTTCTGTCTGTCCCAGTAAACCCACACCATGGTGCTTACAGGGAAAATCTGTGAGTGAGATAAAAGCAGAGCCTCAGGCATCTCAGGGCTAGGCTGCCAGTAGGGCTGCTCTGAGCTGGGGGGATGGGATGTGGCTCTCAAGAGGACTGGCACTGCAGCTGCCATGGGACAGAGGCTGTGGGCACACAGCTGGCACCTAGAGCACAGCCCCGGCGTACCTGGACCGAGCGGAGAGCAGAGTACAGGGCAGGAGGGGGGGGCTGCTTCCTGGCATCCACCACAGCTGTCAACCCGCTGTCCTTTGCATCCTTCCTGGCCCATGGGGAGACAGCACAGTGACAAGGAGGCAAATCACACAAGCCAGCAGAGAGTGCTCCCCAGGACTCAACCCGCTGGGAGGCCTGTCCTCAGGAGGAACAGCAGCACTGGGGCCGCAGATTTGTCCCCATGAATAACCCCAGCTCAGCACAGCACGAAGTGACACTGCCAGTGCTGTGCAGGGGCACAGGGCCTGCACACCCTGCCCGGGGGTGGCTGCAGTGGGGAGCGTGGACATGGCAAGGAGCACATGAGATGCACACAAATGAGTCCCTCAGGTCCTCCCAGCCCTTACCTGGGGAGGGAGCAGAGGCAGAGGAGCAGCCTCACCAGCTCAGCAGCAGAGCACCACGCAGCCCCCCAGGCACTGCTGCTGGTGGTCACCTGCAGGAGGGCCCTGCCCAGCTTGTCGGTGCCGCCTGCAGAGCAGAAGCAGGAGAGTGATCCCTCCCTCCCTGCCCAGCCAGCCCCGGGGGCTCCGCACAGCCCACACTGGCATTTCACAGCACGGGGGTCAGGCACAAGACCTGCCTGATTCCAGCTGTGCCTGACTCCCTGGAGGGGCAGTGAGGGCTGTGCCAGCCCCCGGGGTTGCACACTGTCACTAGCCCTGGGAATGCCGTGGTTCAGATGGGGATGGTTTCCCCACAAAAAAAAACAAAAAACAAAAAAAAAAACAAGGATGTTTTTGCCACAGTTTTTCAGTTCTTGGGAAAAGGAAGAATCCGAACGTTCGCCATTTGGCAGCTGAAAGCTGAAAAGCTTCATTTGTGAGGAATGGTGTGGGAGGGCTGCGTGCAGCTGGGAGCCGTCAGCTGCTCAGAGCTCGCTGCCTGATTTATTTTTTGCCCAACTGAAGGCAAATTTCCTTAGGTCGGGGATTTCTTGAGGGCAAAGCCCTGAGCCCTCCCCCCCAAAGCCCTTCCCAGCAGAAGGTGGCTGACCCTGTACCTGGCAGGCAGACGATGCCTGAGCGCAGCAGCCCGGCGTGCAGCTCCTGCCAGGGCACGGAGGGGCCGTCCTGACCGGTGGTGCTCTGCGGGGACCGTTCCTCTGCAGGGGCTGTGGCTGCCACATCCACTCCTGAGCATGGGGACAGAGGAGAGGGGCAGGTGAGGTGGGATGGGGCAGAGAAACGCAGCACCCCACAGCCCCGTGCAGTCATCACCTTTCCTGGCTGGCTTGGCTCTGCCCATCCTGGGTGAATAAATGGCAGACACCTTCCTCCAGCCGCCCTCGTGCTGGCTGCCCGTGCCGTCCCCGAGGCGAGGGCCCTTCAGGAAGGAGAACTTGTGGCTGGAGCCCGCTGCCCCCGAGCGGGTGGGGGCCATGGGGTGATGGGGGCTGCGCTGCCCCACCGCCTGCCCTCCTGATCCCCCACTACGGGCCCTGCGGGTGCAGGAGGTGCCGGCCCTGCTCCCCCCCGGTGCAGGAGGCTCAGCTAAGGGTGCGGGGATGTCGGGCTCCTCCAGGATGGCCGCCATCAGCGCGGGGCCGAAGCTCACTGGGTTCTGCAGGGCAGCCAGGTAGGAGTCGCGGTGCCGGCAGCGCGGGCCGTGCTGCTCCGGCTCCCCGCTCAGCCTCCTCCTCTGGCATGGGGTGCAGGGAACCTCCTGAGAGCTCGGTGCTCCCCTGCAGGGCCAGGAGCCCACCTGGGGCTGTGCTGCTGCAGAGCGGGATGTGGCTAGGAGGCCCAGGTCCTGCTGGGAATGCTGCAACAGCTCCACGTACTCCCCCTCCAGGTTCTGGCTGATGATCTCTTGCAGGCTGGGCACGGCCAGCGTGGTTGGCTTCTGCCACAACCCTGCCTGCTCCACCTTGATCAGCCCTGGGTACCTCCCCCGGTTTGGCTTCCAGCTGTCCCTGCAGCCCGGGATGATGCTGGTGGTGTTGTTGTAGGGCACTGTGCTCTCTGCTGTGCCATGGGTTGTGGGTGCGATCGGTGCCTCTGGCTCAGTTGGTGCCGCTGGCTCCAGACTGGAGCTGCCTGGTGCACCCACGGGTGTGCTGCTGGGTCCAGCCTTGGGCTTGTCAACAAACTCTGGTGTGGCAATCTTGCTCCACGGCAGCGGGGTGATGCCGTTCTCAGTGGCCACCAAGCAGGTGTGCAGGGGGGACCCAGCATGGTTGCAATTAATCTCCTCCAGCCACTCGTTGGTGAAGAGCAGTGCATAGGTGGCCTCGGGGATGGGTGTCTCCTGCACACTGTGCAGGTCTGGTGCGAGGTGCTTGAGGGCGATGCGTGCTGCGTGCTCCTGGCAGGGCTCTGCCTGCAGGTAGAAGTCTCCGGCGCGCAGCAGCAGTGGGTTGAGAGGTGCCAGGTGCACCACCACCTTCTCGTGCAGACACAAGGGCCAGCCCTCGTGCAGGAAGATGCAGTTGGAGTAGGGAGCCTGCAAAGGAGGGAGAACGCAGGGCATCAGCAGGAGCCTTTGCAGCTCCTGTGCTTCTCAGCACTGAGATCCCACCCATGAACCCGCTGAGCCCGTGGCCATTCCCAGGGGGCTGTGTGCTCCCCGCATGGTGACATCAGTGGGACAACACGAGCCAGGCAGTCCTGGGGAGATGGGCACACCACAGCATGGGGCACGGTGACAGGGATGGGGCGTGCAGCTCAGGGCATGGCTCAGCTGCGCAGGGCATCACACTTTAGGGCACAATGGGGTATGGGGCAGCTCGCCAGCTTACACAGGCCGCCTGCCGCACGTGCTCGAAGAGACGCTTGGCAGGGATGAGGAAGTCCAGCAGGCAGCACAGCCCATCACCCTGGTAGCTGCTCTCCAGCAGGAGGAACACCTGGCCCAGCACTGTCGGGGCTGTCACTTCAAAGGGCGGATAGAGGGCACGGAGGGCACTCTGCACCGCTGCGTCGAGGGACTGCGCGTCCTGTGGGAGGAAAGCAGCACTGCTGGGAGAGCAACAAGGTGCCATCGCCCATCCCTCAGAGCCAGCACCACACCACTGCACCCCGTGTCCCCACTGCACCCCGCATCATGCTGCCCTGATGGGGAAAGCAGCCGTGCAGCAGCTGAGGGGTTAAGCGGAGTCCAAGCAGAGATGTGCGCTCAGCAGCTCCCAGGAATGCAGTGGCTGGAGGAGAGGAGGAAGGACAAGCAGCTGGAGATGGATGGGGTGTTTGGGTTCAGATACTTTGCTGGATAGGATGAACTCCAAATTAATCACCGGAGGGTTTTCTGAGAAGGGCTCTGCGTGCTCACAGCCCCATCACCGACAAAGCACAGCTTTCCAAATGGGCAAAGGCATAGGGTTTGGGCTGTGCATCAGATCGCCCACTGACTTTGCTTCCCCAGTTTTGCAAAGACATTAATTGAACAGAGCTCGTGGACGCAGCAGCCCATGGGAGGAAGTGATCCAAGTGTTCATCTTAAGCCTCAGCTGCAATGTGAGGAGAGCAAGGGAGAATGTGCACATGGCTGCAGAGCAGAGAGCTGTGACAGCAAGACATGAAGAGACGTGGAGAGGCAACAACAAGCATGCACACTCAGCTTGGCAGCGAGCAGGCAGTGCCCTTCTCATGGCTCTGGCTCCAGGCACCATTAATGCTGGAGCTGAGCTCCAAAGCAGGGGTTGCAGATATAGGGGCAGATTGGTGCTGTGTGGAACAGCACCCTGGGGCAGCAGGATGTGTGCCCCGACCTCACGCTGCTCCCCCATCTGGGATGGGGAAGGTGCTGGGGAAGAAGCCTGGACTCACCCCACAGCGGGACAACCCTACAGTGAGAGAAAAAGATGAGAACCTTCCTCCTCACCCCAACGAAACCCAACCAAAGGAGCTTCCCTGTGGATGGATCAATGGAATGAAGCAATCTGCTTTCCTGGGAACGGGCTAAAAATACATAGACCTTCCATACGCAGTGGGGACAGCATCTTGGGGAAAACTATTGGCTGATGGATGGAGGCACCGGATGCAGCCCAGGCTGTGCCAAAGGGCGTTCTGGCCTACAATGACCAGAAACGTTTTGTGTCACAGAGCACTTCATCAAGGGAGAGGCTTTGGGGTGAGCATGGTGCAGAGCTTTGTGCTCTTGCAGAGGACTGAGGAGAGAGTGGGGAGTGGGGAGAAACCAAACAGGACCCAGTAAGCCCCCTTCCCTCCTCCAGCTGCAAGGGAGTGAGACAAAAGGCATTAGGGAGCACAAGAAGATTTACGTTTGCAAAGCCATTTCCATTTTAATAAGCCAAAGTGCTGTTAAATAGAGATTGATATTTCTCCCCAAACACCCATAACTTCTAGCGGTGGCTTATCCTGACGAGACGGGCAGGGCAGTGGGGTTTTGGAGCAGTAAGGTTGGTTAACTCGTGCCCAAAGCCACGGAGCGACTGCTTGGCCTCTCCTTCCCCCCCCCCCCCCCCCCCCCCCCATCGGGAAGGAGTGAGGTCGGAACTCGCGGGGAGCACCGAAAAGAAGAGGAGAGGAGAGCAGCACTCAGCCATAATTCGGCCCCCGCTTCACCGCCCGCGGTCCCGGCAGAACGGCGGATCAGCCCGAGCCCCGCACACGGCCCCGCCGCCCCCCGACGGCTCCGCGCTGGGCAGGTGTTGGGGAAGGGATAGCGAAGCAGAAGGCATTACCATGGTTAATGGGCAGTGGCAGAGCGCCCGGGGGGGCCTTCCCTCGTCTTTCCTCGGGGCCCGGCGCTGCCTCCCGCCCGCGGGGTCTCCTCGGCGGCTGCGGCTCCGCGGTGCGGTCCCGGTGCCTGCGGGGCTGCCGCCCCCCCCCGCCCCATGGCCCGCCCGGAGCCGGAGGACGGGCTGCTCCCTCCCCCCGCCCGCGGCTCTGCTGGAAAAAAAAAAAAAAAAAAAAAAAAGAAAAAGAAAGAAAGAGAAGAAAAAGTGCAAGCGCGGGGGAGGGGAGGAAGGGGGCTGGCTGCGGGACGCGGCGGCTCCGGCTGTGGGGCCGCGTGGGGCCGTCCCGCAGCCCCGGGAGGAGCTGGAGCGGTGCCGGCCCGAGGAGTGCGGGGAGACCGCACAGGATGTGGCCCCGCAGCCCCGCACCGCCCCGCACCGCCCCGCGGGGTCCCCGCACACGGGGCCAAAGCACGTCCCGTCCCGGGCTGCGAGAAATGCACGACCGTGTGCGTGTGCTCGTACGTGCAGGCACAGACGAGCTGCGGTGGATTTTCCCTTTCTAAATAAACACGGGCTGTGTTGATACAAAACACTTCTCACTGTTTTGTATTCAAAACTCGGAGCTTCCTTTTCTGGATTGGCTCAAAAGTAGAGCAGAAGAAAAGTGTCTTTCACGGCTCTTTGGGATGATCCAGCTGTGGAAAGTACCTATTTGAGGACAGAACGTGTGATTTAGCGACCAAAAGTTGTACAAACGCTCACAGTGCAGGAGCCAAAGCCGCAGGATTGGTGCATCCTGACGCAGAGGGCTGCTGCCCAGCACCACTGCTCTGTCCCGGTGCATGGGCTGCAGCCATCCCAGCAGCGTGCCCGCGGGCACAGCTCGGGGCCGGGGCCAGGACAGGACACGTGGGACAGCTGCAGACCCCCAGACCCACTGCAGCCCCATCAGCTCTGTGCTCGTCTCAGAGCAGCCCCGGGGACCCTCCTGCACTGAGGCCACTGGGCAGTTCCTCCCTTCCCCCCAGCAGCTGCCAATTGCTCCTTTAATTGTGCTGGTTCACAGACTCTGCTTCAGCCTTTTTATAGTTTCGCTGCGTGCAAGAGTAGGAGGGAGTATGAGCTCATGCTCTGGCCGTCTCTAATTGCCTGGTTACCTCTGAAGTGAGCCCAAGAACTCACTTTGGCTCCAGAACCTTTGGAAAGCTGCAGCAGGGGCAGGCAGGAGGGGGATGGCCGGGTGCCCCCGAGGCACAGGGACAGGAGAGCAGGAGGGGATGGTGTGATGCTGTGACTGCAGGCCTGGTGGGATCCGTGTTCCCATCAGAGTGCTGTGCCCAGCAGGATAGGATCCAGCCCTACATTCCCTCCAACCTCGTGCCCCCCACTGCCCTGGGACAGCTGCATGCCTGGAGGCAGAGTGGGTTACTGGATGCTAAGCTGTCCTGCACAGGGCAGAGCTTGGAGGCCCCCGGTACCCCGTGGCCCCTGACCCCATGAGCTCACCCTCCTCTCCCTTTCTCCATGCCCTGTTTCCCTGAGCAGCTGTGGGACAGTCAGTGTACAGCCCCTCACCCTGCCCTGCTGCTGCACAGAGCCACCATTCAGTCCCCCCTGGCTCTCCCTGAGGTCACCATTCTTGCATTTCTATTTTTACTTTGCTGTAAAATCACCCCCCTCTGCTCTCTGTGCCCCTTTTTGTCCTGTCCCGCACCCCGAGGCCCTCAGACATGGTGTCAGAAGGCAACGTGTCCCATGGAGGGCACAATCCTTGGTAGCTGGCAGACACCCTGGCTCTGCGAGGACCTGAGATGTCAACGTGACTTTGGGGTACAGGGAGGGTAGAGATGGGGAGCCCAGCATGGGGGTGGGTCTCTGTGCCCTCCAGGAGCCCCGCTGCTGACAGCCATGTCCCTACACTCAGGGAACTCCTCTGCAAATGGACACTCCTTGCTGCACGCAGCGGGTCCCCTGCTTTTTTGGCTCTGGTGTCTCCGAGCATTTCTGACCATGTGATTCTGATGCAGCCGTTAGGGCTGGTGTCAGCTGGTGACCCCATGGTGACCCAGAGCCTATCCTGCTCCCAGGAACAGCTGGGACCGGGTCACACCGAGCCTGCAGCTGGGAAAACAACAGTGCAGGGCCCAGCGCTGCCCTGGCTGTGTGCTCAGGTGCTGCCAAACTGAGGGGTTCCAGGGCAGGGAGCAGAGGGTGAGGGTGGGTGGCATTGGGCTGGCAGCTCCCAGCATTCAGGTAATGCAGCTCCTGGCACCCCAGTGATGCAGCTCCCAGCACCCCAATGCCAATGGCGTTTTGCAGAGGTGTGAGTGAGATCTCTGCAGCTCCAGGGACACTCACAGTGGCCCTCTCTGCTGGTGGCAGCGGGCTTGCTGCCTGGAAGCAGATAAAGAGAGTTTTCTTCCCGGCTGTGGACCTGTTCCAAGTTCCCTCTGAACCAGCTGCACTGCTTTCACTTTTCTCACCGAGTGCCCCCGGGGTTTTTCCCTTGTGTTTCCCCGTGGTAGCTTTTGCCAGACCGCAGCTCTGCTCCACGGCCACAAGCCAAAGCCAAATCACGGGCAGCAGTGATGCCCTGACACCAGCACGTGCTGCACGGCCTTGGGGAACTACCCACGGAGCGGAGCCCCAGCCTGACCCACAGTGCCCCGAGCACACACTCGCAGGATGCCTTTGGCCATTGAATTGTGCAGGAGATGTGGAAAGAGCCCGGAGAGGGACCAGGAACTGCCCGCACGTGATGGGGAGCACATGGGGCTGCAGGAAGCTGTGCAGCTTGGTGCTGGAGGTGTTTTCAGCTGTTCCTTGGCAAACATGGGACAGTTTGGTCAGGCTTTGTGCTGTGAGAAAGGTTTTTGAAGTTCAACTTCAAACCTTGCTCAAACCCAGAAGGAAAACGTTGTGTTTGTGCTTCCTCTATATGCAGCTCCCCGTGAAATTTCATTTCTCCTCATGGAAGAGGTTCTGGTTCCTCGATGTGCGTCTTAAATGGTGTTTTGAAACTGTTCTTCAGCACGAACTTTGGGCTCTGGGGAGCAGGAGCCAGCAAAAAGCTGAAATGGGGCTTTGGCTTTTGAACTTCTCTGCTCTGGGGGCACAATGGGCTCGGGGTGGATTGGGGATGGGCCCAGGCAGTGTGCAGGCCTTCTGTGGTGCATGGCTCTTCCCGGGCTGTTTGCCCCACTCTGGTGGCCCAGTCAGCACTGGACCCACATTGTCCCTGTGTGCCTGCTCTGGTCCCACAGCTGCCACTGCTCTGGGGCTCACGGTGCAACAGCAGCAGACCTGGAGGTGCAAGGTACGGGTCACAGCAGACCCAAAGTGCAGAAGACCCAGATGCGTGGCCTGGGGTGCAAGATTCTTCTCCTGCCTGCAATCCTGGGCAGGGCTGGCTGGGCACGCACTGAACTGGATGCCTGGGGATGTGATGGCTGCAGCGTGTGTCCTGGCTGTGCTCTGGGCCAGGCAGCTTGCAAATGCTCCTGTCCAAAACTGTGGGGAGGAAGGACAGCGGGAGCTGAGAGCTCACCTCCATGTGCCAGGGGCTCCAGCAAAGCTGCCCCAGGCTTTGTGGCTCGAGCTGCTCCGTGGCACAGCTGTACCAGGCTGCGGTGCTTGAGCAAGAGCTGCATTTCACAAGCACTCAATGCAGGGATGTTGCCTCTGGCAACCAGAGCACTTCCCTGGATCCAGCACAAAATCTGCCCACATCAGCCCCTCTGGACTTCCTGTGCCGTGTCCTGCTGCTTCCAGAAAGGGAAATGAAAGCAGCCTAAAGCTTCTTCAATCACTTTCATTGGTGGTGGTGGGGAAGCAGCAGGGGCTCTTCAGGTGGGGGACCCTTAGGCAGCCCCCAGGAGTGGGGCAGCTCAGAGTTCTGTTCTCAGGGCACGGTGCAGAGCCATAATGGTGCCCCACAAACCCAGTGGGTGCTACGGGGTGGGCTGCATGCTCCTCACAGCCATTCCCTGGCTGCATTGGAGCGGGCAGCGGGTGAGCAGGAAGCACAGGGCTGCGGGGAGGCCCCTTGTGCTGCGGCCGTGGCTCTGCATCCTGCCTCACCCGCAGTTCCCCTTTGGCGTGGGTATAAAGGCGGTGCAGGCAGGGAGCGCCGGGCAGAGGCTGGGATGGCAGCACGGAGCCTGGTGGCATTCAGCACGGTGCTGGCTGTGTGCCTGGCACTCACCAGAGCCACCAACCCCGGCTTTGTGGTCAGGATCACCCAGGCAGGCCTGGACTATGGTAAGTTCGGCTCCTGATCTCCCTTCTCTCTCGCAGCTGCTTGTGGCTGTGGTGTGGAGCCGGGTGCTGACGTTGCTCTTGCTCTGATGCACCCGTCTGCTCCCACTGCTGTCCCGATGAGCCCCTGCTGTCCACGGGGCTGCAGCCAGGTGATACGGAGGGCTCCAGCTCGAGGAGGTGTGGGGCTGGTGGGGCTGGGGGTCCAGCTCAGGGGCACACATCCAGGCAGCCCTGAGCCCCAGGAGGGAGGTGCATGGGAGGGGGTGGGGAGGTGCCAGGAGCATGGCGACACAGACGGATGGGCCCCATGCTGGGTTTATGGAGGCAGACAGGGCCCCGGCCCCAGTGGAGTGCTGTTATGGATTGAAATGCACTGTGTGCACATCTCATTGACCCTACAGCTCCACTATCTGCACAGGAAGAAATGTGACCCCCTGCCCATATGGGTGCAAAGATATGGCATCCACTCCACTATGCTGCCTGGCCAGGACTTGCAAGTGCACAGTTAGTGGGCAATACCCACACTTGCAGCCAGCTCCAGCCACATGGTACAGAGCAGCCAGGACATTCCCTGGACATTCCTTTTAAGCCTGTGCTCCTGGGGCATGTTCCCAGCTCCCTGGGATAGCACATGGCTGTGATGCTGTCCCTGTGCCCTGCAGCCCACCAGCATGGGATTGCCGTCCTTCAGAAGGAGCTGGCCCAGCTGAAGCTGCCAGACATCTCAGGTGACTTTCGAGTCCGGCACTTGGGGAAGGTTCACTATGAGATCTCCAGGTGAGCCCTGCTCATAGCCACACAGGGCTGGAGGGGTTGCAAGGTTCTGCCATGCCACCCCCAGCACAGTGCAGGCAGAGATGCTCTGATTTGCCCCCTGCCCAAAGCAGGCAGGAAGGGGAAACGGAGGCAGCACTGTGGGTGAGGGCAGGTTTTGTGCAATTGAAACCCAAGTGGTGACTTCTGGTGAATGCAAGGGCACAAGAAAGACTGTGCTCCCAAAGGGTCTGCTTTGCCCATGGATAAGGAGGGAATGCAGCCCCACACTGCTCCCTCCCAGCTATACATCCCGCTCACGTGCCTTTCTTTTCTCTTATCATTTTACATTTCCTTTCAGCTTGAACCTCCGTGATTTCCATCTGCCATACTCACGGATCTCCCTGGTCCCCAACGTGGGGCTGCAGGTCGCCATCTCCAACGCCTTTGCCGAGGTGGATGGGAACTGGCGGGTGAAGTTTCACTTCATGTGGGTTCCCTTCCCCTGGCTCAGGCCTTTCACTCTTCCTTTCCCTCTCTGGGTCTGGTCAGGTTTCTCCCTTCTCCTTTCCCCTTGTGTTACGGTCAGCTCTCACTTTGTTACCTCCAGACCTGCTGACTCCCACAGATGTGTTACAACTGTGTTAATCCCAATGCCTGCGAGCCCTTGCCCTGTGGAGCACTGCAGGTGCCTCTCCCCACACTGGGGCGTGCAGCTGGGCAGCATGCTACTGCTGCTGGGAAAGTTGCTGTGGGGCAAGAGTCACAAGGCAGAGGGATGGTGGGGAGCTGTGCTGAGCTCTCCTCCCTCTCTGCTGTTCCCCCTGCTTGCTTTCAGTCCTTTCAGTTTAAAGGCTGCCTTGCCTAGCTTATATTTCCCAGGTTTAAAAGCCTCCTCAGTCCCTTCTGGGTGCTCAGTGTGAGGCAGAGCTGGAGGAAGGCTGTTCCCTGTTGCCCTCACTCCCCTGTAGCCGGGACCATGGATCCTTCAACCTGGAGGTGAAGAACGTCTACATCAAGATCGACCTGAAGCTGGGCAGTGATACCTCGGGGAAACCCACTGTGAGCACTTCTGCCTGCAGCACCCGCATCTCCAGTGTCCACGTCCACTTCTCAGGCAAATTCGGGTATGTAGTGTCACCGTGAAGGACCAGAGATGTCATGCTAGCACAGCAGAAAAGGGAAGGCAGCTGCCAGCAGCAGGAGGTGGGCACCTGCCAGCCCTCACACACCGCTGCTGGCAGTGTGCTTCCTTGCTGTTCTGCTCATTGCAACTGCATGTGTTCAAATCTGCTCTGAGTTTGCCCTGCTGTGGCTGCAAAGGCTGAAGCTTCCAGGCAGTCACGAGACTTGTTTACATGCTCTTTACAAGCAGCTTTGGTAGCAAATGTATGCCCTGAGGCAATGTTTAACTTCAGATTGCTGTGGAAATGACATTCCCCCGCAGCCCCAGCATCTCCCTTTCCTGCCCAAACCCTGCAGCAGCACCCTCTGACCCTGCTCCTCTCTGCAGGTGGCTGTACAACCTCTTCTACAGTGCTGTCGAGTCCAGGTTCAGGAAAATCTTGGAGGGCAAGGTACGTGTGAGCTCCAGGCTTCCTGCTCATCTTTAGCCCACACTTGTAGCAGATGTTACAAGGGCTCAGGTCACACACATGGATTTAACCAGAGCCAGAGCATGCTGCAGGTTTTGAGGAATGGGCACGGGCCAACCACGGTCCCTGCAGCATCGTGTGGCTCGGGCTGGATTCTAAACCTGCAGCATTTGCCAAAGCCCAGTATAATCTGTTGCTAATTAACAAAGACTTTTCTTTCCATGTGGTCAGTTAATTAGATCTTACACCTCAGCCAAACTCACTGTAGCAGAGGAAACCCGCTCAGAGCTGCCCCCTCTTTGGCCTGCACTCATTCATGCGTTTGGGAGCAATGGGGTAGAAATTCTCATCTCTGCATTTCAGCCTCTTGCCATCTTGTTTAAACGGGGGGCACCAGGGAAGCCCCGGTACCTCCAGCCCCATACAAAAGCCTGTATGCAGGAGACCTGCAACAAAACATGGAAACAAGCTGTTAGCAATAATTGCTACAAGGCTCACTGGCACGAGCTGCAGCCTCCCTGGCCATGAACCTTGCTCGGGAAGGAGACAGCTACAGAGCTGACAAATCCCACCCTACTACAGGTCGGGCTCTGGCCCTGGCACTTGGCTCCGGCCAATGCCATGTGGGGCTCTCTGTGGGCACCCAGAGCTGTGGCAGCAGATGTGCTGGCAGTGGGCACTGTGGGGCTGCGCAGGAGGGCTCTCGTGCTGCAGTGCCTCCCAGAAGGAGCAGCTCAGGAAGCTGTCCTTGCAGCAAGACTGACCCTCTTTGCCCAATGTGTGGTTCTTGGGGGGCTTTTTCTGTGATGAAGGAGAGGGATGGAAGGACTGCATGGACCTGCACAGCCTTGTCCCTGCCTGGTCAACCCCCAGCAGCTCTTTCTGCAGAGCTGGGCCATCCCATCCTATCTGCCATTTTCTCCTTTCTCCTTGCTGCAAGGAGAGTGCCCACTTGGACAGATGCTGGCCTGATCCTGGACAGGGGTTCCCATGCCATCACAACACCAGAAGAACCTGTGCAGATGATCCTGGCCACCTGTAGGACCAGCAGTAAATTCCTGGCCCAATGATCAGCATGCATTTAAGTACCCCACTAATGCCGGGGCTCTGCCTGCAGATGGCAGCTGCAGAGGGCTTTGCTCTCCTCCCCTGGCAGCACATTGCTGCCCCACACGGGGGCAGATGAACTCTTGCAGTTTCTTCTGCACAATCTTTGCTGCTCAGCACAATGCACTCCTGCAGGGACTGTAGGACTGTAGGAAGAGTCTGAGGTGCTGAATCTCAGCACAACTGAGATTCCTTCAAAGTGCCCTGATGCAGCTCACCTCGGTGGGAATACTACTCTAGGCAGATGGTTGCAGGTATAAACTTTGCCTGTATCTGCAATAATTAATGTCATCTGGAATAGAAGAAAACATCACTACATGCTCTTTTATTACAGCCAGCTTTGCAAAGAGTGCACTGGGCAGAATGTGTGCCTGAGGCTCCCATCCCAGCCACGCTGCTGAGCTCCACTGCCTTTGTCTCTCCAGGTCTGTGACAGCGTGGTCAGCTCCGTCAGTGGCGACCTGCAGCGTTACCTCCAGACCCTGCCAGGTACCACGCAGCTCAGCATGCATCCCAGCATTTCCCGGCCTCAGTGAGGGGACCCAGGAAGCGTCTCCAGGCCAGGAGTTAATTTGAGTGGCTGAAAATGAGGAGGGAAATGTCCCTTTTTTTTCTAAACAGAAGCAAACGTGTGTGAAACCCCTGCCTCTCTGCTGCTCCGGAAAGCCAGGGCACAGCACTGCGCAGATGTCAGCAGAGGCAAGCTGCTCCCGGCTCTGCTGTGCCGTCTGCCTTTCACTCATCCCTCTGCCCCATGTCTTGCAGTCACGGCCAAGATAGATGCCAAGGCTGGGATCGATTACTCCTTGGTGGCATCGCCAGTGGCCACTGCACAGACTCTGGATGTGGACCTGAAGGTGAGAGCCTGCCCTGAGCAGACCTGAGGTGGCTGATGCCATCACAGGAGGCAGGTGGGATGCTGGCGTTAGCTGCCTCCCACAGTTGCCCCCCACCTCCTCCTCACCTGCTCCCTCTTTGCAGGGTGAATTCTTCTCCCTGGCACACCGTGGTGCTGTCCCCTTCCACCCACCAGTGCTGGCCTTCCCTCCTGACCACGACCGCATGGTTTACTTTGGGGCCTCCAGTTACTTCTTCAACACTGCTGGCTTTGCCTACCATGCATCTGGGGCACTGGTCTTTGAGATCACAGACTCCATGGTGAGGAGGGCAGGTGGGATGGGGCTGGCTGGCTCCAAGGGCTCCTCTGCATCTCCTCTGTGCTTCCCTGTGGAGCTGCATGCAGACAGTGCAGGGGCTAAGATGTTGCACACATGAAGTGCACACTCGAGGGGCGGATCCTGCCCCAGCCCCGTGCTGCATTGCCCAGCAGTGACCATCCTCCTCCCACAGATCCCAAAGGGTGTTGAATTCCATTTGAATACCTCCACCTTTGCAGCCTTCATTCCCCAGGTAAGCCCCAGTGCTGCCCTTCAGCTTCTACCCAGCACATGCTTTGCACAATGCACCCCCCAAGACCACAGCCCTGGTTTCCCCGTGAGCGGGAGCAACCTCAGAGCAGGGGCTGCTCATCCCCTCTGGGTGCAGCGTCCCCACAAACTGGTGGCACTGGAAGGAGCTGCAGGAGGCTCTGTGCTCCCATGGATGTGCCAAGGTTCCTTCCCTTTCCCTGCTCCCTTGCAGCTGGACAAGATGTACCCCAACATGCTGATGAAGCTCAGGCTGTCTGCTTCCTCTGCCCCATTCCTGAGCATTGCACCAGATGGGATCTCACTCCAGCCCACTGTGGACATCCAGGCTTATGCCATCCTTCCCAGCAGCAGCCTGGCCCCTCTATTCCTCCTCAGCTTGGTGAGTTGAGACCTGAGCCATGTGGGTATGCTGCTCCTGGCCAAGGAGTCCTTAAGATCACAAATGCCAGTTTTCACACTGGGTCTCACGTGGGTCACAGCATTTTGGCTGCTCTGAACCACTTCCCCTGTGCCTGCTTTGGGTTGAAGTTGGTGGGCACTGAGCTCTGCCTCCCTCCCCAGACAGGCAATGTGTCCGCCACCGTTGATGTGAAATCTGGCCACATCGTTGGGAATCTGAGTGTGGGCAGGTGAGCTGGGAGCAGAACAGCTCCAGGGGGAGCTGCTGGTGGCTGGGAGCAGCGAGGTGGGGATGTGCTGGGGATGAGACCTGTGCTGGAGGCAATGAGCTGGGGCTGGAAGGAGCGGGACTGGCATGGGAACTGAGGGGACAACTCCCTCCCTGGGAACAGCCTGCACAGTACCACTTCTCTCTGCACAGAATGAAGCTCTCTCTGAAGCATTCAGATGTTGGCACTTTCAAGGTAAGCTGTTCTTGACCATGACCAGAGACCCCAGCATGGAGATGAGAGCCTGCCAGGGGCTGTGGGGGTGGCTCACCCTTCCTCCCCACACCAACATGGGACCTGGGGGTGCACTCCTGTCTCAGCCTGGGAGTGGGAGTGCAGTTACCATTGACTCTTTCATTTCCCACCCCACCAGCATGGCACAAAGCTGTGGGTTTCCAGTGGAGCCCATCCCAACATCTCCTTCATTTTCTTCCTCCTAATTGTCCTCCAGGGTCTGGTCACTTGGTAAAGCTCTTTTCCTTTCCTCTCCCTCCACAACTCCAGGTACGAATGCTGCAGTCAATAATGAATATATACGCCTCCAGTATCCTGCTCCCAAGAGTTAATGGTAATAACCTGCTGGGAGGAATGGGGCTGCTGGAACAGTCACCAGCCAAGTCACTCTGTCTGAGCAGGCCCAGCTTGTTAATTATATCCCTGCTGCTGGGCCTGCTTGGTGGGTAGATCCTGCAGAGGATGAGGCAGCAAAGTGCCCAGTGTGTTTGGGGCTGGCAGAGGCGGGCTGTGGGTAGCTGAGCGCAGGAGTCTCTTTCCATGCTGTGACATGCATTCAGAAGTGAACACAATGGAAAAAATTATTTTGACACACATCCTAATGCTTTCCAGACCCTTTCCCGCACTCACTGCTTCTAATTACTGCTGAGCAATTTGACCAGAGCAGGGCTGGAGGTAGCCATGGATCTGAGGAGGGATGGTACAGCACAGTGTGCAGCCCCCAGGTCTCTTTGTATCCTGGAGTAACCCCCTCTGCCTAATCACAGCACTGGGGAGGAGAGAGAAGGGTTGGGGGAGGAAATGTCTGCCTGTTTTGTACAGCCCTGTGCTCCCCACTCTGGTCCCAACGTAGCCACGTGTGTTATTTCCAGAGAGGTTAGCTGAAGGCTTCCCGCTGCCGTTGCCAGACCGAATACAGCTCTCCAACATCCTCGTGCAGTTTCACCAGGTGAGTAGCGGGGGGCCCTGGACAAAGTCCATCCTGGCAGCAGGAGGAATCTGGTGCCTTGAAGGGCCTGGGGAGGTCCGGGAGGAGTGCCACTGGCTGGATGCTGCCGGTGGGGTGTGGCTGTGAAACATCTTCAGAGCTCTTCCGAAGCTAAAATTAGCCACCGAAGATGGCAGCAGCACAAAGCGGGCGGGGTGATGAGGAGCAGGACTGAAAGCAGCCGCAAGGATGCCTCGCAGCCCCCTCCCCTCTCCTTTTCCCAGAATTTCCTGCTGCTCGGAGCAGATGTGCACTACACGCCCCGGGAGCACAGATGAAGATGACGAAAGGAGTCCTAAGCACCGAGGACGGCCCCTCGGCCTGCCCTGCGCTGTCCCTCCCGGGGGACCCGGCTCCCGTCCCCCACCTCGGTTCCCAGCCCCGGCTGCTCCCCCCGCCATCCCCGCAGCTCAGACAGAAAACACGCGGCCCTGCCAAGCCTGACTCATCGCCCGCCCAGCACAAACCGCAGACACGTGGGTGGGGGCCACGGCCGAACCCCACGGCCCAGGCTGGGCTGAGGTGTCCGTCACAGCCGGGGGGGCCCTGTACCCCCCCCCCCAGGACCCACTCCCACCCCGGTCCCAGAGAAGCACCGCTGTACAGCGGCTGCTGGGGCTGATGAGGCCGGGGCCAGGCATGGCAGCCGCCCCTTTGCTTTCTCCCTGTGCTTTGCCTTCACCGAGCAGTGCTGCGCTCGGCCGGGGGGGGTTGGGGGGTCCCAGGGCAGACACATAAACACATCACGGTGTGACCAGCAAGCAGCGTGGCCGAGGTGTTTGTTATTCACTACTTTCCAGCACGTCTCCCAAGGGAAGGGAGGCGGCCGGGAGCGCCTTTGGGGGATATTTTTATCCCTCTCGCCATGTCAAAACAGCACGGGGAAAAAAAAAATCATCTTTTTATTTCATTTCTTGCCGTCGCGAGGCTGCCCGCAGGGACGCGGCTCCGCCCGGCGGAACGGCATTGGCGCGGAACGCGAGGGCGGGGCTGTGCGTCGGGGCGGGATCGTTTGGGCAGCGCACTGCGCGGCCGCTCCCGGAAGCGCCCGTCTCGGGGCGGTGTCGCCATGGTAACGCGGCCTGCCCCCGCGGCCTAGCGTGGCCTCCCCGCCGGGCCGGGTCATGAGGGCATGGAGGCGCGCGCTGCGGGCGGCCGGGACCCTCCGCTGGGCTGCTGCCCACCCCTGGGCCGCCCGCGCAGCGCACTGTGGGCAGAGAGAGCGGCCTCAGGGACGCGGGGCCGAGCTGCCCGCGGGGCCGGACCTGAGGCACTTCCTGAGGGGAACCGCCGCGCCGCCGCCCGCCGGGGAGACCGAGCCAGGGCAGGGCTCTAGCTCCGGTCTCGGGAAAGGTCGGTGTGCCGCTGTTCTGCTCCGTTCAGCCCCGGTACACGGCACAGCCGAGCCTAGCCCAGCCACGAGTGCTGCTGGAGCTCATGGTTCCCGCAGGCAAAGCGCAGGGGGTTGGGCTCAGAGCGGTTCTCGCAGTATGAAAGACCAGGCCTCGCTGCTGTGCCTCCGTGGGGTCTGTCCCTGCAGCCCTGGCTGCCAGCAGGGCTGTGCCCAGCTCTGGGTGACCAGAGGAGAGCAAGCTTCCATCACCTGCAGTGCTGTGTGGCACTACTCTCATTGCTTCTTTGCAAGCCACAGTCCAGTCCTGCGGTATTGCAGTAGCATACTTTGATGCACTCAGGTTTCCCAGTGCCACTAAGTGCCTATCTGTATTCTTGGCTTGCTCTTTCTCCCCATCAGAAATGTAATTTTAATGCAGCTTTCCTGAATCTCTTCTTTTGTGGAATTGATGCTTCCTTCCTATGGAAAAAGTCCTAGAAACAGCCTGTAGATGGGAGAGATTCACAGCAGTGTTATATCACCCCTATCTCTGCCTTTGTTGCAGTGTACCTGGAGACCTATGGCTGCCAGATGAATGTCAACGACACAGAGATTGCTTGGGCTATCCTGCAGAAAAGTGGCTACACAAGGACAAAGGAAGCTGAGGAGGTGAGGCACCTTGGCAGCTGTCTGTAAGGAAGGCCTGAGAGGGCTTCACACCACTGCCAGGTCCCAGGTTTTATTGTCAGTTACGGTCACACAGGGCAGCGGGATTTTGCAGTCTAAATTCAGTGCAGGAGAGGAAGCTACTTAACAAGCGTGTTAAAAAGCTGTGGGTTGTTTTTACTCCTTTAAACTGCTGGGTTCTCTCAGTTGGAGAGTGGATTGGGCACAGCAGGGTGTGACTGACTCATCTCTGGGTTTCCTTCTGCTGCTCAGATGAAGGCTTTGCTGAGTTTTCTGGTGACTTTGTTCTTTGAAATCCACTGAGCATTTAGGCAGATCTTTTTCTTTGAGTTAAGTGATTTTTATAGTCTGCCTCTTCAGGTTATACGTGCAGGGCATTAGTACTTATCATTTGGTTTTTACAAATTCTCCTTTCTTTTATGTGATCTCCTGTGTAGGCGGATGTGATTCTACTTGTGACCTGTTCTGTTAGGTAAGGAAACTTTTGTCACTGGTATTTTTTGGTTGCTTTCAAGGAATTACAATTTGAAAACCAAGGCAAGAAGTGAGTTACGTGATGAGAACAACACACAGATGTGAAACAGCACATTTTATTCAGAGTAGAGCCATCTGATGTTACAATATATAGCATTAATTGGGTAATGGATTACAGTGTAGTGAGAAAAACCCTTTGGTGGTGTGTGCTATGTGTATACTTCATGAGTACTTAGAAGTCCTCGCACATTTGTGCTTGATTTATTTTTTTGTCTCATCTTCTACTGAAGTGAATGTAGTATGGGAGTATAGGGTCTGTACTACTGAGGAAATACATTTAGGGCAGATTTGGGATATAAATATGTGGGGGACTTTGTTTTTCTGTGTGCATTGTCGCCTGTAACATAGTTCCTATTTGTTGGTTAAGTCACACTTTTTCTCTGTAAGAGCTGAGTTGTCAGTCCCTGAGGTGTTTCTGCACTGTAGATATTCCCAAGCAGCTCTGAGTTGCAGAACTGTTCAAGTGCAGTAATGGCAGTAACCCCTGCTTTCCTGGCTTCCAGGGAGAAGGCTGAGCAGGCTATCTGGAATCGCCTGCAGCACCTCAAGGCTCTGAAGGCCCGGCGGCACCAGGCATGCCTGCCTCTCCGCATTGGGATTCTAGGTATGAGGTGGGATGCGTGGCAGCAGGGAGCGTGCCACGTCCCATTGTGCTGCGTTTCCTCTTCTGGTGGAGTCAAGCCTTTTCTCCTTTGGTGGCAGGATGCATGGCTGAGAGGCTTAAGGAGGAGATTCTGCACAGGGAGAAGCTGGTCGATATTGTGGCGGGCCCTGATGCGTATCGGGACCTTCCCCGGCTGCTGGCTGTGGCTGAGTCTGGGCAGCAAGCTGCTAATGTCCTGTTATCACTAGATGAGACTTACGCAGATATTCTGCCTGTCCAGACTAGTGCAGGTGGCAAAACAGCATTTGTGTAAGTACCTTTTTTTTTTTTCTGTGTGCATTTTTGTCATTTTGGTTTGGAATCGCTGTGGTTTGGTTGCTGTACTGAGCAGTCATGTCAGTGACAGCAGCTACCCAAGAGAGGCAATGCCTGGCTGCACTTGCTCCCTCAGCCCAGAGGCACCAGCCTACTAGACTGTGTTTGCTGTCTTTTTGCTGTCTGGCTGAGTGCTGGAGAGGCTGACCCGTGCTCTGGCTGGCTGCAAGCTTCTCTTGCTGTCCTCTGAGAATGCTGCTTGTCTAAGCACGATACTGTGGCAAGTGATTTCTGTCCCACTGATGTCTGTGCCTTTCAAGTCTCTGCCTTTTGTCATCTCCTTCCTTCTGCTGTGTCCTGTCTTCTAATCTTCCACACATTGTAATTTTTGTTGGTTTTATATCCATTTGTTTGGATTTGATAATAAGGTTCCCAAATAATCAAGTCAGATTCCTCTAGGTGTGACCTCAGTGTTAAGAGAAATAGTTTTCATCCTCTGCAGGTGCAGAGTGCAGAAGGATCCTGCTTCATTGCCAGATTGCAGTGCAAGTCCGTGTCATATCAGTAGCTTTCTGGGTTAGTTACTTGGAAATGTGCATGGAAAATTCTGAAGTGTTAGCTAGGGGTAAGCAGAAGTCAGCTGTAATTGGAATGGTGTGTAAGAGAAAGCTGCAAAGCTGTGCTCAGAGGTGGTGCTGTGTGTGCTGCAGACAAGCGAGTTGGCTGGAGGTAGCTGGGGCAGGTCAAGGCAGGGCAGGATGCAACGTGGGTGATTCTTCCAGAGTGATCGTGATGTGTGACCTGTGCTTCACCTCGTGGCAGGTCCATCATGCGGGGCTGTGACAACATGTGTAGCTATTGCATTGTCCCCTTCACCCGTGGACGTGAAAGGAGCCGCCCCATCGCGTCCATCCTGCAGGAGGTGAAGATGCTCTCAGATCAGGTAGGGCAGAGCCTGCTTCCACCTGGCCCAAATGATGTGTGGGTTCTCAGTGAATGCATGTTCAGTGACAGCTGTGACTGATGACACAGCCTTCATCTCTGGAGGTGAGGTCACTGTGAGGTTCCACTGGTTGCTATTTCATTACCCTTGTAATACTTTGAGACTGACAGGGAAGATAAGGTTCCCCTTGGACTCTCCTCCTTGAAGTAAGAGTAGAGCCATGGCTGCTGTTGCAGGTTAGCCACTCTGTCTGGATCATAATTTTTTCTTCCTTCTTTGTTTAACATTGTAGGGGGTGAAAGAGGTGACCCTTTTGGGTCAGAATGTCAACAGCTTTCGAGATATGTCTGAGGTGCAGTTTCAGTCAGCTGCTGCCCCAGTCCTCAGTCGTGGCTTTAGCACTGTCTACAAAGCTAAACCAGGAGGTCTGCGTTTTGCACATCTTCTAGACCAGGTCTCTCGGATTGATCCAGAAATGAGGATTCGTTTCACTTCTCCACATCCCAAGGATTTTCCTGATGAGGCAAGTATGAAATAAACACCTCAACCTCTAACTTGCAGGCAGGCGGCTGTGAAATGTTAGATGTGGGCTGTGCTTCCTTCCCAGAGGTAACAGAATCACAGGATAGGAGCCAAGATTTGTAGGGTTTGAATGGGACTTCTGGAGATAATCCAGTCCATCCCCCTGCCAAAGCAGCTCCCCAGCCCATGTTGCACAGGTAGGCATCCAGGTGGGTATTGAACATCTCCAGAGGAGACTCCACCACCTCTCTGTGCAGCTGTGCCAGTGCTCCGCCACTGCACTGTGAAGAAGTTCTCATGCACATTTGTGCAGAACTTCCTATGCTTCAGTTTGTGGCCATTTCCCCTCGTCCTACCACCTCACACTGCTGAGAAGAGTCCGGCCTCATCCCTTTGCCTCCTGCTCCTTAGATATTCATAGACGTGGATCAGATCCCCAAGGGGAATGTGTGTGTTAAAGCTGGCAGATTTTCAATCTGCTGTCTTTTATTTGGGGAAGACTCTTTCCTTTAGCATTCTGGCAGAGCTGAGCTGTCTGTGATATTGTGTCCTGAACACACCTCACAGGTCCTGCAGCTTATCCAAGAGCGACACAACATCTGCAAACAGCTTCACCTCCCAGCACAGAGTGGAAGCACACGAGTCCTGGAGGCCATGCGACGGGGGTGAGCCATGGCCACGGGAGCCCTGTGCCCTATTACCTGCCTGATCTATGGTGCTGTTTTCTCATCAACAAATCCCTGTGTTGTTCATCACAGATACACAAGAGAAGCATACTTAGAGCTCGTACAGCATGTGCGTGACACCATTCCAGGTAGGGACTCCCTTTAGCTTGACCTCAGCTCAGTGCAGCTGTATCCTAACTGCCCTTTCTTGAATGAAATCTTCCTCTCTTCCTTGAGTGAAGTGTAAATCTTGATCTCTGTGACAGGAGTGAGTTTAAGCAGTGATTTCATTGCTGGTTTCTGTGGGGAGACAGAAGAAGATCACCAGCAGACTGTGTCCTTGCTGCGGGATGTCCGCTACAATGTGGGCTTCCTCTTTGCTTACAGCATGAGACAGGTGAGTGCAAGATCTAATGGAAAAAGGTCTTTTCTCTGAGCATCTCCTGTAACTCCTTAAGTGCTATTCTCACACCAAGACAGTAACAAAATCTGTTGAAAATAGTACCCAAAGATGTGGTACCTTGGCAATTTTTTTTGCTTGCATGCAGCATTTCAAGTATATGTGGTACTGCAAGAGTCATCTTTATACCAGACAAGCTTCCAGCTCTCCTGTGCAACCATCAGGATTGATTACTGATAGGGCAGCCTGGTTCTGCAAATGTCCTAGAGTGACTGCAACATAGCAGCCATACTGGCACTTACCTGGCTGTAGGTCCCTCTTTCTTTGCTGATGAAACGTGCTGATGTAGCTGGAGTAGCCCAGCTGGCTGAGATCAGACACGGCTCTGAAATCACCTTGTCTGGTTGCTGAAGGGCCATTCTTGCTTCTGTTGCTTGTAGAAAACTCGGGCGTATCACCGGCTGCAGGATGATGTGCCTGCAGATGTCAAACGGAGGCGGCTGGAGGAGCTCATCAGTGTCTTTCGTGAGGAGGCTGCAAGGGCAAATGAGGCCATGGTGGGCCAGTCCCAGCTGGTGCTGGTGGAGGGGGTGAGTGTGCTTGTACAAGTTGTCTTCCTGCATTCTTGTTGTCCAGGAGGCTTTTAGACTGTACACTGCGGTCGTCACTTCTGCCTTTACTTGGCTTTCCCCACACAATACTGATACTTTGAGGTCCCCTCCAACTTCAACTATTCTGTGATACTCCAAGACCAAGCATTCAGCTTGATTTTTCCACAGCACTCAGCTGAGCACAAAGTGATGCCAAGTAAAGTTGCAGTCCCTCTGGTTTGGGGCTGCAGAGGCTTTGCTTCTTAAAAACCTTGGTCTGAATACTGGGAACTCTCCATAGTCGAGACGTTGTACAGCAGTCTGTGAAGAGGTAACTGGATGAGGCTGAAGTGATTCATTATGGCTCTAGCAAGGCACAAACAGCAGGTTAGATCTTCATCTTTTTTCTTGTGAAGATGAGGCTGCTTTCTGAAGGACTGTAGTCGTGGAAAGGAATGGGATAGGTTAGAGGTATGTCTCTGTCCACAGGGCTTTGTTATGTGGCGTTCTCAATCATGTGGAATTTGGATTTTCGTACTGACAGTGGTGCTCAGTTCCTGTTGCAAAAAAGCCCAGGAATGAATGGAAGCTATTGCTGTGCCAGTCATGTTTCCTGTTCCCCTTCCAGCCCAGCAAGCGCTCTGTCTCTGAGCTGTGTGGGAGGAACGATGGCAACATCAAGGTGATCTTCCCTGATGCCAACACAGAGGATGCTGGGGGCTGCAAGGCCGTGGTCAGAGCTCAGCCAGGGGACTATGTTTTGGTGAAGGTGACCTGCCTGTAATTTTTGTTTCCTTAGGCTCTTTTTTTTTCTTCTGCACAGTGCTGTTTTTCTACAGCAGCTGTTGCCAGGAGAGCCTAAAATTAGAATAGATCCTCCTCAGCCTTTTTGTTCCTGAGGAGTGTTATGCTGTTTCTTTCAGGTGACCTCTGCCAGCTCTCAGACCTTGAAGGGAGTTCTGCTTTGTCGTACCACCCTCTCCCGCTCTGCAGCTTGTCACTGAGGTATTCCTGCTGCCAGTGGACAAACGTAGCACATTTTCTCTAAGAAGAAAGTGGAGATGGGGCAGAAACAGGACCTATTTACTCTTGTATGTAATTGAGTATCTCTCCCATTTGGCAACAGTACAGGTCTGCGCAGGTCTATAGGTAAAGGGGATGGAAGCTGTGCGTTCATGTGCCAAACCCCACACGTTCCTGTGTGATTTGGTGATTTCATCTGCTGTCAGGCATGGCTTCTTTGCAGTGCTGCAGGTTTGTCTTCTGATCATGTCCTCTGATGCAGCCCAGCCCTGAGAACTTTGTCTTCAGAGCAGATCATTGCTCCTAGCCCAGCCAGATTTAGGAGCTGCAAAGACCGGTAGCACCGGGAAAACAAAACTCCAGTAACTTCCACAGGATCACAGGAGAACTGCCAGAGGCAGTTCAGAGACAACTTGAGCAGGATAAGATTGTGATGAATTCTTTCCAAATGATGATAACCTCCTCAATTGCAAAATACTTGGAATGTGAGACCCTGCACTGTGCCTAAGTGATGGAATGTAGTGCTGAGGTGTGGAATATAACATGTTTTTTAATGAGCACGAGTGATGCTTAATGTGGTGTATGTTGGGGTGAGGAATACAGCTTTGCCCTTGCTTCTGGGACTGCTTGGTTCTGTGTTGGAAGGA
Organism: Cyrtonyx montezumae; assembly: GCF_038088225.1. NCBI lineage: Eukaryota > Metazoa > Chordata > Aves > Galliformes > Odontophoridae > Cyrtonyx > Cyrtonyx montezumae. The sequence continues at coordinate 10,681,033 of NW_027072100.1, read as the reverse complement.
ATTTCCCTGTCTGCAGGCCTAAGGGAATGAATGCATGGGAAGAACTGTCTTCCAGCTGAGGGTTCTCTCTCTAGCCTGTTAAATCTTTAACTACAGCTTCATACTTGTGAAGCAAAGGGAAAGACTTACCACAGAAAACAAGAGGGAAGAAATTGTGCCAATTTAAAAGGCCAATAATGTACTTTGTAGGTACATCTTTGTACTTTGTAGGTACATCTTCCAGTTGTGTGTTTTTATCAGGGCCTGCAGTTAGCTGTAGTTGCACTGTGTCATTTTCCGCCTGGGCTGCTAGACTAAAACAAATGCCTGTAATCTGTACTTGTAAGCAAACTCTCCTCTGAGGTTTGAGGGGAAAAAAATCACACCTTTCAGTATTGATTATCGTGTTACTAAAAGAAATCATTGTAAAAAGCTCTGTCCAGAGAGATTTTGAAGGAGCAGCTGACCAACCCTCTGTAGAGCAGTCACTACATGAACTTACAGAATTTTTAAGCAAGCATGAAACCATTTTGCTGGAGAGCTGCACAGGAGAGAAGACGTTATCTGGGATATAATTGTCTCTCTTTGCAAGTAGCGTGGTTCAATGAATATTCATTTGTTCAAGAAACAAATACATTTTTCTGATGCACAGAGCACTGATGAGTGTGGGCTTTGAGAGGCAGAGAAATACTCGGTGTCATTCTGCCATCGTGCCCCCAGCTGTGAAGAGAGTTGTAGGTCCAAACTCACAAACCAAGGCTGTTGAGTCCAAGCTGGGCAGTGGGTTCTTAAGGGAGGGGCAGCAGGAAGCTGTTGGGTTTGAAATACCAAAGGAGAGTGCAGGGTGCATTCACATCATCTCCAGCAGTGACAGTCCCAGCCAGCCTATGCTTGCTAGTAAAATCCACCTGCTTGTGGCCCAGCTTTCATTGCCCTGTGGCATCTCTTTTGTCTTGAAACCGTGGCCCAAGGCAGTGCCCTGAGAAGGGCTGACTGCTGCCTCTCCCCCCTCATTTTGTCCTGTCCCTGTGTTTCCTCAGCTGTCTCAGGTGAGAAATGCAGACCTCAGTGTGCTCTCCCTACTCCAGCCAGCCAGATTTGAGGCCAGCTGTGGTCGTTTTACAATCATTATTTTAAGAGTGAGAGACTAATGAGCAGGAGAGCTGGGTTTTACATTTTGATGAGAAGGTGATAACGCTCACTGCACAGACTCCCCAAGGAGCAGTAGTGCTTACCATTTACCTCGCCTCCTTGGTTTTTATAGGCCTCGGGAACCAAGGCTGCGGTTTTAAGGCAGCAAAGCATCCATTAGGAAGCACTTAAAGTGACCTTGGAGGCAGAGTTAAGTCATTTGACACTGCCTGAAAGCAGGAATGTCCCCACTACGCCGTCCCTCTGGGGCTGGAAGGCACGTGGTTTCCACATTGCACCTGAGATGATTTGCTCCTCAAGTTTGGCTGCTGGGAGCATGGAGCTCCTCTCTGCATCCTGCTGGCCTAGGCCGCCCTTGGGATTTCCTACAGCTCAGCCTGCCCTGGAGCCTCAGCACTTGCTGCAGGGCTCCTCCAGGGATCTGGAACAAAGCTTCTGTGTGGCTGGAGGAGCCCCAGTGATGCCTGCACGGCTCTTTGGTCTGGGTGAGGTGCTTGGTTTGCATTCAAGCTCCAGCCGTGCCCCGAGGCAGCTCCCAGCACAGCTCCCAGCACACGGCTTTCACAGCAGGAGCACAGCAAGTGCTACAGCATCACAGGGAGGTCACAGCCAACAAAAGGATGCGTGCTCTCCAGACCCGTGTCACAGCAGCCCCAAAAACAAACCTGGGGCCCGGAGTCCTACGCCTTCTCCCTCTCTTGTGAGTAATTTATCTGCTGTGCTGACAGCTCACTATTGACTCCTGTCCTGCCTCATCAGCTTTAAATTAGCTTTATCTTTACACTTCCCTATTAATAAGCTCTTGTCGCAGTGTCGTTATTTGATATCTGTTTTCTGATGTTCTTCACTAGTGGCTCTGTATCTTCCCACACTTTTTCCCCCCTGCCTGCTTTGTTTGGACGTGCACAGGGCAGCACAGTGCTCACGGACCTGTGCACCCCAATGGAGGGCAACGGGGCAGAGGTGGCTGTGCAGCCAGCAGCCCTGCGCTGAGCTGGGGAACCTACAGAGAGTGGGTTTGGAGTGCTGACAGCCCTTTGGGTTTGGGGAACAAGAAGAGGTGTGCACCTGTGGTTTGAAGCCTTGCTGTGCAGCACAGGGAGCGGGACCTGGAGCTCCCACGCAGCGTGGGCACGGCTCGGGGCTCCCCTGCTCACATTAACGGCGACGAGAAGGGCACCCTGCTCCTTGTCAGAAAGCCCTGATCTGAAAACCAACTGCTGCACAGTGGCATTGCTAATGAAGCTATCAGGGCGCTTCAGGGCTGCTCGTGTTCCGTGTTATGTCTGCTATCTGCAAAGTCAGGTCACAGGGACAGTCAGCTGCCCAGCCCCTGCTGTTGACTCGCATGCAGAAATTACACAGCAAAGTGCCTCCAACTGCAAGATCTGTCATTTGCAGCAGTGCCTTCAGCACTGTTTTTGAGGCTGATTAATATTCAGAGCACTGCTGTGAAAATGAAAAGCCAGACAGAACAGTCCTCCTCCCCTTTCTGCATCCACGACGATGCCAAGGGGAACGGCTGAGGCGAGGAATAAACACTGCACTTCTGCTTGGGCTGACGTGGGCCGTGTGAGCCTAAAGGAGGCACTCCATCTTCTGGTTGCTCCTGTAGGACCTGTGAGCACAACACCCCAAGGCGTTGCTCACAGCAGTGCTCTCCATCTCTCCCCTGCCCCACAGGGCCACCGAGGGACCCCCCCCTCCCAGCCCCACAACTCCATCCTGCATCCTTAATTTAGCAGAAAAAAACATTTTCTATCATCAGAAATGCTGGTGTGGGACTCGTTGGGCCAGCAGCACCCGGAGCAGGGGTTCAGGATTGATCAGGTCACTGGGGGGCACGGTTACCCCCCGAGGCCTTTCACTGCAGCCCCTCCCGCTGTGCCCCACAGCCCCCAGGGTGTGGGGGTCTGCGTGTCCTGCCCCCCTCCCCCAGGCAGCACTGGTTTGTGTTCAAGCAATGTCGGCTCACTGGAGACAAGTGGGTGGTAGGAGAAGGGAATAAAAGAACCTTGGGGACAGGGACAGAATAAATCTGCATATGCACAAAAGAGGGGAAAGTTTATTCCTCTCGCTGAGCACATTTCTGCAGCTCTGCCACTGATTGCTCCCTGCAAATTAAGGGTACTCCCGGAGTGAGGGGAGGGGCAAGTAGCAAAACCCTCACAAAAACAAAGCTCCTTTGCAAAGGAACCCAAACCACGTGCTGAATGCAGATGGGGAAAACTCCTTATTGGAAGGGTGCAGGTCAGCTTCACCCGCAGCACTCAGAACCCACTGCCGGGGTCAATGCCTGCAGCTGGGAGAGGGGAACACGGTCAGAGCCCCCCCGACCCCATGAGCCCCCCAGCCCCACTGTGCTCTGCCCGTGGCCAGCGCTGTGGGCTGAACTGATTTGTCACCCCGAGGAACTGGGCCCTGGGGAAGCTGGGATGGCTTCCAACTCTTCCTTCCTTCCTCTCTATATTAACTTTGCCTGCATACGAAGCTGAAAGCTCTTCCAATCACCTCTGCAAATATTAATTAATCCTCGCAGCATCCTGAGAACCATTATTCACTCCCACTAGGTAAATATTATGAGATCCTCTTATAAGAGGTGAAGTGCCTTTCCCAGGGCTGTACAGAGCAGCAGTGTGTGGAACTCATCACCTCCTGGTGCCCACGTCCTCCTGCCTCCCTGTCCTTCTGTCCCCATCCCCCTGTCTGTGTCTGCCTGACCCCATGTCCCCCTGCCCCCCACTCCCGGCGCTGCACTCACTGCGCAGCAGCCAATCGATGAACACAGCCGGGAACGGGGAATTCTGCAACCAAGGGGGAGGGCTGTGAGTGCAGGAAGGTGGGGGAAGGAGAGGGGGTGGGATGGGGCCGAGCCCACAGCCCGCAGCACCTGCAGGGCCATACCTGCAGGTCCAGATCCATGGATTGCTCCGAGGTCAGCGGCAAGCTGGAGAGCGCAGAGTGGATCTTCCCAAGGAGTCCAAAAGGGACAACACCTGAGAAGAGCGAGGGGATGGGAGGAGAGGCTGCGTCCTGCCCCGAGCCCCCACCGCCTGCGGTGACCCTGCGTGGGGTGTCCCAGTGCCAAGAGGAAAACGCTCTCCTCTTTCTGTGGCCTCAAACACTGTGGGGTCCACAGGCACTGAAAGCCACTGTTCTGCAGATGTCTGCTGCATGGCACGGCCCACAGGGAACGTTTTGGGGCAATGGTGAAAACTTGGCACGGGCTGCACGCAGATGCTCCATCTCCTGCCCTACGAATTCATATGTTGACCACTTACGGTTGAGAAACTGCAGCTCGGCATTGACGATGCTGAACCAAGCGTTCACTAATGGGCAAAACTGCAACGGTACAACGAGAGGAACAACCTGGGTGAGGTATCACAGCTGCAGTCACATCTCAGCACCATCATCTGAGTCTCACAGACTCAAAATGAAGATGGAGCAATCAGCTCCCGGAGCATCGTTTCCTCTGCAGAAAAAGAGCACTATAAATTGTTCAGCCTGCTCCTCCGAACAGCCCAGATCCTATTTAGCAGAATAACAGATTTTCCAGCCAGCACCTTTTCCCTAAGTGAGGCTGTCACTTCTGTTTACTGCACCTTCTCCGTGCGAGGAGGCGTTTCGCAAAGCAATCGGTTACGAATTATCCCGTAACATTGCATGATGGAATGTGAATTACTTCTAACAAATAAATCCTGAGCGTGAGGGAGATCAGGGAAGTCTGCAGAATTCAGTTACAGGGCGTGGGCACGCGTCTGTGCGTGCACATACACAGGGGGAGATGGGTGTGTAAATCTGCTGCGCAGCGCCGGGGAAGAGCGGTGATTTCGTTTGAGCTGCGCCTTCTCACGGCGGTGGGATTTCATGCACTCACCACCATGGGGAGGAGAGAGCGAAGCGAAGAGTTCAGCAAACCGCTCACCACGTTGGTGAGGAGCCTGGGGGGGAAAAAGGGCGGGGATGGAGGGGAGCACAGCCCGCTCTCATCAGCCTGACAGGGCTGAAACGCTCTGCTGGGGCTGATGCTGTGAGCTTCTCCCCCACCCCGATGGCAAAGGATGCTGCGAGCCCACAGCTCCCCCAGGCTTCGGCAGGAGCTATCAGCACTCGGGGCTCAGTATCGACTCAGCATCATCTGACCCTTAACATCGACGTCTGTGCCCACTGCAGACATCCCAGTGCTCACCCACAGCACAGAGCTGCCCCACACCTCGTCCTGCCCGTTATTTTAGCTATTTCCACGTGCACCCTGGAGCATCCCATCTCTTCATAAAGATTTCTTTCCCGTGAGCAGAACCCCCCGGTTTCCTGATGGGTGAATCACAGAGCTCCCATTCACCCTGCCCGCTGCCCATGGAGCCCTCCTGCCCTGGGGGGGTGTGGGCAGCTCCATCCGAGCCCAGTATGAACCAGGTGGGTCTGTCCCTGCAGATCTCCCTGGGGATTCTGACCGAGATGCTGCACAGCACTGTAAAACAGTGCAGCAGTGGTGAGCATGGCACTCACCCCTTCTGCAGGGTGACCTTAAAGCCGCCGAGCAGGTTCCTGCAGTCCTTCATCACCAGCCTGAGGTCACCGGGGCTGTCTTGTGTCAGTGCTATGTGGGATGTGATGTTCGTTTCCAGCGAAGATTGGCTCAGAAAGAGAAATATTCTGAAAAGTGAGGAGAGAGCCACTGCGGCTCTGAAGGCAATGGGAGAGACCAAAGGGCTTCACTGTCCTCTTCAGGAGGGCAGAATTTCTAAGGAAGTGCTGCAAATCTGAAATCACAGCAGCTCCAGGGCTCTATTTGGTGCACAGCTCCCTAACAGCCAATGTCTGCCCATGCTTCTGCAGCCCCCATCCCTTCCCAGGACCCACAGGCCCTGTTCCCCCACCCTGTGCCCCACTCACCCCGGCAGTCTGAGTGTCAGCCTCGAGTACAGGTTCAGCACCAGCTCTCCCCCGGGCAGCACCTTCCATGACACGCGGGCTCTCTCCAGGTTCAGTGCCTTCAGCCTGCCAGGAAGCAAAGACTGTGAGCTGGGGCCCAGGCACCAGTCCTGCAGCCCCATCCCCTCTGGTGGCCACTGGACCAGCTCCCTGTGTGGGTATTCCCAGTCGAAATGTGCAGGTGGGGATGGGGCACCTCTTGGGAACCCCCTTCTCTGAGGTCCCTATGACAGCTGGAAGCAGGTCTATCACATCTGTGAGACAAATGCCAGCTAAATATCTGCTGTTATTTACGACAAACGCTTAGCATTAAGTCACCAGGCTCACACAACCCGTCCTCAGGTCAGGGAAGTTGGTGTATGGACCAAAGCTCTGCGGTGAGCACCGCTGCTGTGCATCTGCTCCCACTCACCAGGCAAAGCGTTGTGATGGCTGAGCACTGCCTCCTCCTTTTCCCAGCAGTGCTCCAAGCCCTCCTTGTCCCAGCAGTCCATCTTGCCCCAGGAGCCCATCCAGCCCAAGCAGACTTCCATTGCCCCCTTGGCTGAGCAGCCCCGTGCCGAGCAGCCCCTTCTCTCCAAGGATGCCGCTGCCAAGGACTCCTTCCCCACCGAGGAGCCCCGTGCCGAGCAGACCGCTGCCACCAGGCTGTCCTCCTGCAACAGTCAGACTGTATCACCATGCCTGTTTGGCTGCCAGGAGCCCTCCACCCCAGGAATACACCCATTGCAGACCAGCCTCACCCAGCGGCCCTGTGCCGAGGAGCCCTGTGCTCTGGGGTTCATCTCCAGTGCCTTCGCTGCCATCTCTGCTCGGGCTCTTCCTGCCCAGGAGCCCGGTGCCCAGCAGCCCACCTTCCCCAAGGAGCCCGGTGCCCAGCAGCCCTCCTGCAAGCAGCACTTACTAAGCAGATTTTCATTGCTGGAAAGAATTTCACTGAGGAGGAAGGTGTGAGCAGGATGATCCATCGCCCTTATGTAGGAATATCTGCCCTGGGTGAAGCTGATGTCCTGCATCAGACAAAGCTGCATCTCCAGCAGGTCTGCACCCCACTGCTCACAACACTGCTGCCAGCCATGGGCTCGCACTGCTCACCTGACACTGAGCAAATGCACTGTCCCTTCCCGTCCTCCGTCCCTCCTGGGTGCCTGCCTTTCATTCTGACCTCTTGGGCACAGCACATCTGTCCTTATTAACTAAAGCCCTTTTACAAATGGGGTGAGCCCCAGACAGCAGCACAGTGTGGGCAGTTTGGCGGTGCTGTGGTTCTGCAGCCTCCAAAGCCAAAGGTGTCACTGTCAGCTCCTCCAGGCACAGACATGGGAGGCTCAGCAGAGGAAAGAGGGACTGATGCTCTGTGCTGGGTGCTTTATCCTCCAGAATGGGAGCTCCCAGCGTGCTCACTGGGGATGGGCAGAGCCCCATGCATGGTTCCCCCACAACCAGCCATCCCCAAGGTTCCCCCAGCAGCTGAAACACGGGGATGCAGCACCAACATAAGTCAGCACTGCGGGGACAGATCCCCAGAGCTCACCATCTGAGGACTGCGTAGGACCAGAACCCAGGATCCCCCCCAAGCCGAGGAGCCCCTGGCAGGGGGGCAGGAAGCCCCCGAGAAGGGTGAGACACCAGAGCATCCACATCTGCATCCCAGCACCTGCTGAGAGATCGTGTACCCAGAACATGACCCCATGTGCCCATCACTCCACACCCCCCAGCACCCCAGAGCACCATGCCCCCATCCCACCGCTGTCAGACGGTTCCCAAAGCGGGGACACCTCACACCAGGGATCATCCCCATGCATCCCCGTGGGGAGAGGAACGGCGCTGTGGAGCGAGCAGGAGGAGAGGCAGAGGACCTTGGAGAGAGGAGATGGATCGCTTCAACCTGCTCCGGAACGGCCCTGAAATGAGAGCAGTTAAAGGTGCACAGCCAGATAAAAAATGGTACGTGTCAAAGCCGTGTCCTTCTGCACCTCGTGAAGAGCACCCTGCATTATTATAGCTCGAAGTGCAGCCAAAATCAGGTTCACTTCCCCGTGGCCGGGCTGTTTGTTTTTCCCACTTTGCTCCACTCATTCTTTAAGAGCCCATTCTGCCGTGTTGGAGCTGCCCCAGTCCCCGTGGGTCACCCAGTGGGACCTCCCCGTGCCCCTCCTGCAGCTGAGGAGGAAGAACAGTGTCAGTGAAGCAGTGCTGTGGGGTCTCTGCTCCACGCACATCCACGCACAGCAGTGCAGCCCCCACTGTCTCTCCTCAATGAAAGACAACATTGGATCTGCACATTGCAGCACGTCAGCACTGAGACATAACACTATTTAGGTCACTTGGAGCAACTTCCTCACCTGCTCCAGATACTTTTTAAGCAGTCCCTCTATGACAGCTCTCGGCGCAATTAAATCAGACTTTAATTCGCCAGCCTGCCTTCTGCATTTCCCTTTGATCAGCATGTAATGATGCACCGCTCCTGCAGCTGCGATTATTGAGCAGAGGAGAAAGATAGAGGCAGGAGCAGCTTCGATTGAGAGCGGTGTCAAATAAAATCAGTGGGATTTGTCAGAGGGTCCCTGCAGGACGTGTGCAGCATGGTGAGAGGATGCCAGGATGGCTTCAGGTCTTTAAAAAGAGCTCTCAGAGCGAACGTCTGTGACAGCGAGCAAATATCCGTGCAGGTGTGGGCCGTGGCACTCATGCTGGAGCAGAGCATCTCCCACATGCAGAACATTGGTACGGTTTGGCAGACAGCTGAGATTCGATCTGAGAATTGCTCTGAATCCCGGGCAACAAGAACAATCACAGAGCCCAGCTCGTTTCTTCCAGCTCGGTCAGCGCCGTGAACATAACAGCACGAAAATAAATGCGGGATGTGACGAGGAAGAGCTCTGCTGCCTTTAAAAATTAATTTTCATAAATGATTAAATGCTGCTGCGGAAATCAAAGGGAACGAACGCTGTTAGGACTCTCACACCCAGAGGTGCTGCCGACACGGAGTGCCCGTGTGTGCACACAGAGGGAGGAGTGCTGCCTCCGGAAAGCACGCTGTGCACGGCAGCAGTGGCAGCGTGATCAAAAGGGGCCGTTGCCAACCGTGGGGTGTGTGGGTTTGGGCACTGCTCGGGGGGGGGGGGAACCATGTGCTACCCAGAGGAGAGCAGGAGGTGCCCCACAGGGAGATCTGAGCAAGTCGAGGAGGTTTGAGAGGGAACAACCACAAGAGAAAGAGGAAATAAATGCGGATGAATGGGAAGGGGAAAGCCCACATCAGCTCCAGGGGGTTCTCAAGGAGGAGTGGGGCTGGCAGAGCACATGGGCTGGAAGGTAGAAGTGTGGGAGCAGTCCCAGAGTGCTCCCTGCAGCCCAGGAGTGCCCAGTGGCTTCTCCAGACCTGGGGGAGTGCTGTGGGCAGGTGAGGAGGTTTTTCACAGACCAGTGGGAGTGGGGTCACGTAACCCCACGTGTAACCTGCCCATGTGAGAATGCAGAGCCCACTGCATCCTGCTGAGCAACTGCAAAAGGAGGAGCACAGAAGGCAGTTCAGAGGCAACAACCACCCATGTTTCCTTCTGTATTCAAAGCTACAAAGGGAGGGCATGGCATTTTTGTGGAGGAGCTGATTTGCTCGCGTTGGCACCGAGGGAAGCACTGGTGGGCAGCGTCGGGTGGGCTGGGCTCCCTTCCCAGGGGCAGCCAGGACAACATGCAGCTCACGCTGACAGCACAAGGAGATCCTGGTGGGACAGAGGGCACGGTGTGACGTGGGCTGTCCCACACACTGTGCCCAGGGTGGAGGGGCAACGCTCACCTCGATGACGTTGATGTCAGCGTTGGTGAAGTCAATGTTCAGCAGGCGTGGGAGCGGCACCCCCTGGCCCAGCACGGCTGTGGGACGGCAGCATGGTCAGCACAGCACTGCCCACCCCCTCCTCCTGTGCCCCCCAACCAACACTGCATGCCCCCAGCATCCCTGGGTGGATGTGGAACCAAAGCTTCCTCACCATTCAGGGCAGGCAGGAAGGCAGCATCCAAGACCTTGTCGATCAGCGTCTCCAGCAGTGAGATCTGCAACAAGGAGAGGGGGCCCTCATGCCTCACCTTGTCCTCAGGGCGTGGGGATGCTCCTGGCACACTGCTGCTCCAGCTCCACACACAGTTCATGCAAACTGCTTAGAAAGTGGAGGTGTATACATACACTGGGCTCCCCTAGCCCCAGTACCAAACCCACACCACTGCAGCAGTGCCAAATACTTTGGGGATCCCTGTTTTGTTTTGCATGTGTCCCCACAGCAGCTGATGGCAGCGAGTGGGATGGTTCCCATTCCCCATTGCTCTCTTTCACCACACAGATCTGTGGGATATTTTTTTCTCCCAAGGATTGCTCATGGATCATCCGTAAAGCAAACGCATCTGCAGAGGTGAAAGAAAGGGGCTATTAAAAATGCAACACAAACGACACTGCATAATCGGCCCTTAATTCTCCCAGCCAATCTCTATCGGCACTTTGCTCCCTGCAATAGATGTCACGCGTTGCTGAGGCCACTCGTGTTCTTACATCAAAATCACCGACGGATGAAGACACCAAGAAGAGCTCAGTTCTGCAGAAGAAAGCAGAGGCAAAGTGAAGGGAGGGCCCCATCCCACCATCACGTCCTGCCCCACGCCAGCAGGAGTGGAGGCAGAAAGCAGAGCCCTACTTCTTGAGGCCGACACTGATCTTCAGTTTGTTGGCCTCAACAGCAAACTGAGCCAGCAAGGACGCATCCTGCAGCCAGGGGACAGGCACGAGTTGGTCACAGAGGAGACAGCTGCCCACTCCTCTGCTCCCACACATGTTGGCACAGCTGCCCCTCTGTACGTACGATATTCAGGAGGCAGAGAAACTTCTGCACGTCGCCTGAGTGGATGACCGCCACCTCTGCTGTAGCCTTGAGCTGGATGGCAGCTTTATTTTTCTTTAAGGTCACCGTGGGTGCTTCGGGAACTGTGAATTTCATGAGCAAGTCGTGTGGCTCAGGGTACGCCTTGAGAACCTGCAGCATCCAGAGGCAGGGAGCCTGTGGTGACCAGGCAGAGCTGGGAGCAATAGGGTAAGGATGGGGCCAGCTGCCTGCTGGGGGATGGATTTGCTCCTGTGCTGCTCCAGTTCAAGGCTGTTCACCACTGGTGGAGCAGAACCCAAGCCAGGTGGGAGCTCAGCCACTGGGGTGCCCTGAACCCTGCTGGGAACGTCAGGTCCTGGCTGTGGGGCTGCTGCAAGGGGCTTGGGTGACCAGGATGGTGCAGGGGGCAAAGGTGACAAAGCAGGCTCTGGCCCGCTGTGGTTTCTGATTTTGGAACAAAGTCAAAGCTCCTCTAAGCCCATCGGACACAGGAGGTGATGAAGCAGGGGCCTGCACTGTCTCTGGGTGCTTCCCATACTGGGATACTAGCAGTCTGTGGTGGGACCAGGACTCACCGCAGGAACCACGGCTCCAAGAGTTGATGTTGTCAGCGATGGAAGCTCAGGAAACTGTCACAGACAAAGGGGGAAACTTTGTGTGGGTGTGTGCTGGTTTCCAGCAGAGATCTCCTTCTTTGTCTGAGTGATACACCTAGACCACATGGTCCACCATTCTCAGAAATCAGAGATCCTCATAAACAGTGATGAGGTGCTAGAGCACTGCAAATCGAGAGCAGTGTGCTGAAATCCTGAGCTTTCCAAATGCCACAGGCAGGCGGTTCCCATGCTCACCATGGCATTGGAGACATCCAGGTCCAGGGCTCCTTCCTTCTGCAGGGCAGCCAGCACTGAGCTGAGGAATTTCACAGACAGGCCCAGCTGGGAGGAACTGGTGTCCGGCATCGGTGGCAGAGGTGCCATGGGGACCCGTGGAGGTGTGGGGACACTTTCTGGTTTTCCCAGCGGGTAGTCCACCAGACCTCCTGCTACTTGTCCGACAACAGTCTGCAGTTACAGGGAAGGAAGCACGAGCCAAAAGGTTGCAGCAGTTTGCAATATTTGCCTTCACAGTTAACTTCATGTTCCATCAATGTGAAATCACCGCAGGGATGGCCAAGTCAGATCCCATTGCATTTCCTTCTCCAGGAGCTCATGAAATATGAACCCCGTGACGATAGAAGTGCAGGAGAAGGGCGTGGAGCCAGGACCTCTGTGACCCTCTCACAACCCCCTCAGATCTGACGTGCGTGACCACAAACACAGCCCAGGAGACGTTCCCTAACCCCCTGAGATATCATAGAGCAGAAGGATGAGGTGCAGGACTTACATTCAGGTCTACTTCGAGGAACTGGCCGGTCACCAGCGGCAGGCTGGACACGGTGTACTGGATACTGCCCAGCAAACCCAGTGGCACCAGTGCTGGTGGACAGGAAGCAGAACAGTGGCTGCTGTGGGGCTGTGGCACAGAGCTCACCCCAGGCAGGCTCTGCCTGGTTCTGAGAGCTCCATGTTGCAGCATCACAGCCTCAAATGCACCCAGCACAGAGGGGGAGATGATCCAAGGGGAAGGCAGGGGGAGGGCTCCACTACTTACAGTTGACCAGCCCCAGTTGGTCGTTGACAAGGCCCAGGGCAACATCAAGTATAGGGCAGAGCTGTGGGAGGGGATGAGGAGCAGCTGCTTAGAGCTGGGCACAGCTCTGTAGCCCTGCATCAGGTGCAGCAACAGCACCAATGAGGTGGGCCCTGGCTTGGCTGATGCAGAGCTGCGCCGTGAAGGATTTTTCCTTCCAGCTTACCAGATTAGGAAGAAGCCTGTTCAGGACACTAGCCAATAAATTGTCCACAATCGGGAGCAGGCTGTGGAAAAACAAAGGATCTCCATGAAGAAAAAAAAATCCTGCTGCAGGGTAAATAAGTTTTAAACAATTCCCTGCAAAATGAGTGTAGAGCGGGCTCCCTGGAGCAAGGCAATTGCAGCAGCAAAGTGTGCTGTGTTTGCTTGGATTTTGCATGAGATAAGTCTAATTGGCATCCCAAAATAGCCAGTGGGAAATTCACTGCTGCCTTTTATCTACTAGTATATAGGCTCCTTAAATGAGCAGCAGCAGCCTCAGCCAGACAACTTTCTGTGCCTCACATGCCAAGTGCACACACCTCAGAGGACCTCACACAACCTCAGGTGCAAAGACCTCGAACGCAGCGTAAGGGACACAAACAGCCCTCGGAATGTCACGCACCCTCTCAGGAGTCTGACTTCAATGCCTCCGAGGAGAGTGTCACACTTTTCCACCACCAGTTTGGGGTAGCTGGAGCCATCCATGGTCAGCCTGACCCGCGAGGTGATGTTCACTTCCACGGCGATGTCCAGCAGACCCAGGAGGCTGTGCAGGGATGTGGGAGCAGCTCTGCACCCCATCCCCTGGCAGCCAGGCTTGCAGGGCAGTGGGGCACTGCCAGACCCACCTTCTGCCATTGAGGGCCACCCGGGTGTAGAGGTTGAGGTGGAGGCCGATGCCGGGCAGGAGCCGTAGGGACACCCTGGGCAGCGTCAGCTCCACAATCCTCAGCCTGCATGGACAGCAAGGGGATGGGTGGGCAGGGGGTGCCAGAGTCAGCCCCTCTGGGCAAGCGATGGCAAAAGGAATCTCGTTTTTTCAGCTGTTTTCCCGTTGTATCAGAATCCGTGCTCTGGGTGCTTTATTACTGCTCGTCCTTGTGCTTCTGCTCAGTGCTGAGCTTCAAATAAGAATTAAAGCAGGAAATCTGCCGACAGCCCAGCAGAGGGTTAGAAGCGGTGCTGATGCACGGCTCCGAGCTCCCCCTACGGGAAGCAGCTCCAGGCTCCCACCCCTTGCACCTCTGAGAGGTCCTTAAGCAGCCTCAACGCCAACACGGGGGCCTCGCAGGCAGCACTGACTCTGAACCATCACCTCCCAACCACACCTGAGCCTGTGCCCCCAGCAGCCCTCAGAGCTCCGCCAGAAGCTGCACTTACCCCGTGAGCCCCTGCACCGTGCTGAGCAGACCTCCGTCGCCGAGGACACCCAGCAAGCCTCCTCCGAGGAGCCCAGCTGTGCCCCGGGGACCTCCATCACCCAGCAAAGCCCCCTGCCCCACTGCTGCCCCCGGCACACCTGCAGGGTGGGACCCCCTGGGGACAGGCCAGCTTCTGGGAGGGGGACGGCTGTGGGGGACCACCCAGGAAGCATCCCCACCTCCATGGAGACCACCACCAGCATCACCCCCTCCACCAAGGAGATCAGCACCAACACCATCACCTCCACCCAGCAGTCCACCTGTCAGCCCCCCCAGCAGCCCCCCACCACCCAGCAGGCCACCAAGCAGCCCCCCACCACCCAGGAGGCCCCCTCCTTGGCCACCCTGCGGTGCTCCACTTCCATCCATCCCGCTGATGGGCAGATCTCTGAGGGCTCCTTGCAGGACCACGCCACGCTGCAGGGAACCTGCAAGAGCTGGAGAGCAGCGTCAGCCCCATTTGTACCCAGTCCAGGAAAAGGGCTCAGACACATTGTAAATGCTGGGGCAGGGGGCACAGTGCCCAGGGGAATGTGGAGATGGGACAGCGAAGGATCTGACAACGTGACAGGGCCTGGCATGCTGGCAAACCCTAAGGCAAAGGGCTCGCACCTCTGCAGAGGAGCAGCCCCTGGGATTCTTCATCCCTATCAGATGGGAGCCCTTCTGGAAGGCTGGCTGCTGGAAGTATGCATGCAACCCTCAGGATCCTTCACCCCATCCCACACCCCGCTCTCTCTGGCCTCGCAGCACCTCACACCTGGGATCCCGCTGCTGGACTCACCATCACTCAGAACACCTTTGTTGAGGCGGAGGACAGCATCTGTTGGCAGCTGACTCAGGGCTGGGGACAGCAGGGCGTAGAGCACAGCGATGCTCAGAGCTGTCAGCATGGTGTCCTCCGGCGTGGCAGGACGGGGACACAGGGAACAGCTCACACTGCCGGCACTCAGGCAGCCAACAGTAACCTGGGGAGGGAAACAGGGGTGAGAGGAACACCTGAGGGGTTCTGAACAAGGCGCACATTTTTCAGTGAACAGCAAATCTGAGCTTTAGGAGAACCAGATCCCTTCGTGTGTTTGAGCGCCGTTCAACAGATTTGGGTGCACGAGAAAAAAAGGGTAAAGAAGGAGGGCATCCGTAGGCACGTCTGCGGGCAGGGTTTCTGCACAGCCACCACACCTGTGTGCTTGCTGCCACTCACACACACCCAGGCAACGTGCTCCTTTCCATCTCCGGTCGCTGTGACACGATTTCCAACTTGCAGTGTGAAATTGTCACTCGTAACCCAGCACTTCCCCTGCTGACACTGCGTGCCAGCGGACTCACCCCGCTGTGACAGTTTGCACTGCAGCACAGCCTTCCAGCTCTACCTCATCGCTGCTTTTCTGAGCTTTCAGCTCAACCCAGAATCACTTACCTACATTTCTACCATGCCTGGTATCTTCCCTGTGTTTGTGTTGTTTCTCTCAGTTATCAGAGCACAGCGCAAGGCTGGTGGTAAAGCTGTGCACCCCGGCTGCAGCCCCACACCGTTACCTGGCCCTATCCTGTCTCTTGTCCTCTCCTGGATGGGGGGGAGAACGTCGTGGCTCATCCAACCATCACCTCCTCCTTGTGGTGAGGTATAGGAATAGGGGGGTTCTTATATAGCAAAACTGATGCAGAGGAAGTGGAAGGATGCCTAAAGTCGTATAAAGGCAGACTAGCAGGTTGAGTCCGTACAGGAGCACTTGTGGTTTTCCTACATTCCAGTAGGATTTGTGTGCTGGGGCTGAGCACTGTGCAATAGGTCACTGGATCCCCCCTTATCGGCAACGCCGTTTGCCAAGAGCTCAGAGGGAGGGAGAAAATCCCCAAACCTCTGGAGCACAGAGCTGCCACGCGTCCACAGGAGGTGCTGGAACACCAGCCTGCTCCTGGCGGTGCAGGCAGATCCAGCCAACACCTGCACCTGCGTGCAGACACAAACCACACACACCTGTGGGTGATTTTTCAGGCCCTGCCCTGCTTTCCAGCAAGCACATGGGTGGGAGCCAGACAAGCCCTGGGAGAAGTTTTAGCTCCTTTAACCTGAAAAACAGCTCCTGAGGGTTGTCCTCCCCATCCACGCAGCTGCCCCAGCCCTGAACACAGCTGCAGGAAAGTGCCTGCGCGCTGAGAAGCACGGATTGGGTGTCAGCCTACAGATCACAGGGGTGCTTTTGTCCTGGAGCCTTGGACAGCTAATGCCTTCCCGAGATAAAATACATTGCTCAGATCCCAGCTAAAGCTATCCTGTGCATCTTATGTAATAGGGGCAAAATACATCCGGACACAAAGCGTTGGGAACACAGAGCTCATTTTGTGCCCGGCTGCAAAGGTGAGTGGTGCTGATCCTTCCCAGCCCACATGCTCCACTCCCATTCTGCCATCCAGGCTCAGCCCTGGCCCCGTGCCCCAGGCAGACTGTGCTGCCTCTGCCCACAGCCCTGAGCTTCAGGAGCATGTTTCCCAAGGTGCCAGCTCACCAAATCCCTTGCTGTGGGCATGGTCCTCTCTTTGAACCACTTTGCATTTCTGTGGTCATACGGTGCAGGGGCACTGCAGAGACAAATGGGCCCTGGCAGCTGGAAACTCACATCCAATGAATATTCACAGAGGAATACGGACGCAGTGAAGGATTTTATTGAAAGAGCAATCTGAAAGCAACACTGATGCCTAAACAACAGCTGCACTTCCAGAATTTGGGTGTTAGAATTGGCCACAGAAAGTCTCCCCTGACATCTGGCAGCTGAGCAGCGTCTCCGTGCTGCAGTTTGAGCTGCAGCAGGATGGACAGAGCAGAAGCAGCCCTCCTCTGGGGCCACGGTGATAACCTGAGATGGTGCTCAGGAGAAAATAAGGACAAAGCAATTGGGGATGGCTGGGACTCCGTAGGGAATTGTCTGTCTCATCCCAGGAGAAAAGTGGAGGTTCCTCTGGTTGGAGCTGCTTTTAGAGCACTTTGCTCTGGTTGATCACGAAAGTGTTCTGCCAGGAAGAAGAACAAACATGACTCAGTTTTCTCCTTTGGGTTTCCCCAGCTTTTCCCTGCACCAGCCCAGCTTTGCACAGGGGGAACAGCAGCTCCTCAAGATAGGACTGGTAAAAACGTGAGCCTTACATCAGCCACGTCCACCTGGCCATTCTCGAAGCTGGTGTTGAAGACGTTGGGCAGCGGGATCCCCATGCCCACAGCATCTGCAAGACCAAGAGAGAGCGGCTCGTCAGAGATGAAACCCCAAAAGTGCCAGCCAGGGAGGGAGCCTTGGGCTGGGCTTGGAAGGGGGGTTCATCCCCGCCATACTGTTGATGGATGGCACGTATGCAGCTGCAAGGACATCCTTCACCCATCCTTCGAGCCGGGAGACCTGTGGTGTGAGGAGGCATGAATCAGCACATGAATGGCAGTGCTGGGGAGAGCTGAGCCCTGCACTGTGTACTTACGTTGATGGGGCCGAGCTGTGAGGATGCCAGTCTCAGATTGACTCTGCAAAAGATAAAAACAAGGAGGAGTGCCACAGGAGCAGCTGCTGCTGGGTGTTCTGAACAGCACCCACACCCTTTTCAGTCCAGAATTCTTCCTGCCCACATGAAGGTAGAATGAGTCTGAAAACAACTCAGTTCTACGGAAGTCTTCATCTGAGGTCGGCGCTGGGGAGGCACCGCAGCTCTGAGCCCTTCACACCCACATCATGGAGCCCCATTACCCACAGTGGGACCCAGCCCTGTGCCCCCAGCAGGGCTCTACCTGTCCACAGCCAGGGCAGTGTGCAGACGGCCGCCGGAGACGGAGGGGGTGACATCCAGAACGACGTCCTGCCACAGCAACAACAGAAGAAAGGAAGTTATTTCCCCTCAAAGAAAACCCAGATTATTTGGAAGTAACTCAGACCATGAAAAAAACACCTGTCTGTGCTTAGAAATAACATCCTTTGGGCAGATGGCATCACAGATTTACCCCCCCACCCCCCCCCGGGATTTGGAATTATTCACAAGTTTCACCTGTGTGGTTGCAGGCAGTGTATGCCCGAGGTGCAGCAGCTCAGGGCACTCACCGAGTCCAGGCTGAAGAGGGTGTGAGGGGGGAAGCCAGGACGGTGTGCAAGGACATCGATGGCTGCTCGCAGGGTGGCAGTGGCCTTTCCATCCCTCAGGGCCACCACTGGTGCGTCAGCCAGGCGCACACGCAGTGCCAGCGGCAGCGAGCCGGGCAATACGGTGCTGAGCTGGAGGGAGAGGTGCCATCAGAGCCTTGGCAAGGGCTGGGTGAGGGGTTCAGAAACACAGCTATCACCGACACTACAAAGGGGGCTGACCTGGGGGAAGGCCGAGAGCAGGGCTGACGTGGTCAATGGGATGCTGTTTGGCACCTGTGGGAGCAGTGATGGTGGTCAGCCCAGGTGGGGGGTGGTGAGAGCACCCCTGATCCCGGCCCCGACCCACCGCCGAGCTGGAGATGTCCATGCTGAAGGCTCCCTGCCGCTGTGCCAGCTCCAGCACAGCACCCAGCACGCTCTGCGACAGCCCCAGCTGTGCCCCACGGCCCACAGCTGGTGGCAGGGTGACGGGCACCGACAGACCTCCTGCTGGCTCCACCACGTTGCCCTCTGCGTCCCTGAGGAGGAGCTGCAGGGACAGAGCAGGGCAGGAGGTTGGCACGAGCGGGGTCACCCGTGTCATTAATCAGCACACCAGTAGTCGAGGCACAGCTGCTTTCGTCTGCTCTGGCACTGGCAGTGGTTTCATTCGCTGCAGCTCTCTGTGCGAAGCACTGTGACATCTGCTGATCAGTAAGACACACTGACAATACTTCTGGTGCAATTATAATCCCTATTCGTTAGATACCCAACTTTTACAAATGGAACCTTTTTAGGAATGCTGACCCATTGCTCCCGTACAAAACGCCAACACTGGGCTTTTCTGATGAGCAACACCGTGAGTGCTGCAATCGTGCTTAATTAGCCAGCGTCCAGCCGGTCTGACTCATGCTGCCCTCGAGGATTAGCAGATATGGAACAGACACAGACCCAGTGGTGGCAGGAGCACGGAGCTGGGCTGTGCTGCTCTGTGAACACCCTCCCGTCGAGCTGGGGACCAGCACTCCTCCACCAGCAGCCACCCTGCCGAGGTGAATTACCCAAACCCGCTGACTCAGAGGCAGCACTTACGTTCAGATCCAGCTGGATGGATTTGTCGCCAATGATGGGAAGGGAGGACAGCGTGTACTGGAGATCCCCCAGAGCCCCCAGAGGGAGCACAGCTGCAAGACACAGGGAGGAGATCTAACCTGCAAGGAGGAGCTGCCCCCAACTACCACGGTCCCCAAAGACCCCGAGCTGTAGGCAGCCCATCTTGCAGCCAGCCCGGCCAGACAGAGGGCTGCAGGGGCTGTTCTGCAGCAAAAACTCTGAGTGCAGGACAGACCGTGGTGTGGCACATGGAAAGCAGGAGGGGGACGCCAGCACTTACAGGTGACAGAGCCCAGCAACGAGTTCACGACGCCCAGCACGGTGTCAACGACGGGGCACAGCTGGGGAGGCAGAGGGGTGTGAGGGCCCCCAGCACACAGCATGGTGCCGTCACCCCCTCCTCCCACACTGGGACTGCATGGGTTTGGGGTAGGGTTCAGCATTGCCGCTGCCACAAGTGTACAGGGGCCAACACATGAGCACATTTCTCACGTTCCAGGGGCCGTGGTGGCAGTGGGGCTGGGTGTCCCAGGTGAGCCTGCAGCTGTGCAAACAGCCCAGCCACCCGCAGCAGTGACGCTCCTCACACAGACTTACCAGCCTGGGCAGCACGTTCCCGAGGACACTCTTTAAGGTTTTTTCCACAAGTGGCACTTTGGGTCTGGGTAACAGGGCAATAGGAAACAAAATGAGATAAAAGGGAGCAGCTGGGAAATAAGTGTACTATGAGCAAGAGAAATATGAGGCCTTGCACCATCCAGGGTTGTACATCAGTGCCGAAATACCACCCAAAACACCCCTACAACCTACCCAACACGGATATTGATGTCACCAAGAAGGGTCTTGCAGTCTTCAACCACCAGCCTGAGAGCTCCTGACTTGTCCTGGGCCAGCCGCACTCTTGCAGTGATGTTCGCTTCCACCTGGAGCTGGAGCAGTCCACCCACAGCACTGCACAGCCCGAGGGGACACATCTCACAAGGTTTTCTTACAACAAGATGGTGCAGCCCCTGCCCTGAGCCATGCCCCCAGTGAATGCTCCTTACCCATTGCCATCTATCAGCAGCTGGGTGTAGATATTCAGCTGGAGCCCAATGCCTGGCAGGACACGCAGACTTATTTTGGGGAGAGTGATGTTCACAATTCTCAGCCTGGAGTTGAAACAAGGAAAGGCAGTAAATAATATATTTACAACTTCTCACTTCCCTGAGGTCTTCTCAGCCCCCAGTGCTGTGAACCTGGGGTCCTCTGCACCCTGGGCCAGTGGGGCTCCCTTCCACCCAGGGCCAGCTCATGGTGTGGCAGAAACTCTCAACTTCTGAACCCTCATCTATGAACTAACCCTAAGAGGAGAAGGTAGGCCTCATGTCCAGACCACAGATATGGCCAGTGATGGAGGGCTGCTCAGGGACACATCTCCCACTCCCACTCACCCTGTGAGTCCTTGCACAGTGCCCAGCAGACCATCCTTGCCGAGGAGACCTCCTCCAAGAAGCGAGCCTTGACCCTGGTTATCACCTCCACCAAGGAGACCGCCACCGAGGAGACCACCCACAAGACCATCACCACCAAGGAGACCACCAGCAGGTCCACCACCACCAAGGAGTCCACTAGAAGATCCACCACCACCAAGGAGTCCACCAGCAGATCCACCACCACCACCAAGGAGTCCACCAGCAGATCCACCACCACCAAGGAGACCACCAACAAGTCCATCACTGCCAGTGAGACCACCCACAAGGCCATCATCGCCAAGGAGACCACCCACAAGACCGTCACCACCAAGGAGACCACCAACAGGTCCATCACCACCTAGGATACCACCAACGAGTCCGTTGCCACCAAGCAGACCACCAACAAGTCCATTGCCACCAAGTAGTCCACCAAGAAGTCCATTGGGGCCAAGCAGACCACCAAGAAGCCCATCAGCACCAAGTAGACCACCTAGTAGCCCCTGGAGAAGATTGCCGTTGGCTAATGACCCTGTAATGGCTGAAGAAATGGATGAGAGGTTGCTGTGAGCCGTGCACACACAGCACACAAATACACTATGTCAGTCTGGTTGATCTTTCCCCTCATCTCTGCCCCTTTTTCTCCCCTTTATACATCAGGGGTGAGGTGTCAGCCTCTGCACAGCATCTTAAGTGGCATTTTCAAAGTGCTTTATAAATGCAGATTCCGTGCACTGTCACTGCAGCCTGAACAGATCTGAGCCAGATTCTGATTTTCTGAATGTGGTCAAGAGACAGAAAGCAGAAATGGTGCCAAAATGAAGAGAAATCCTGTCTCTTCCAAACACTTACCGCCTTCTATCACATCTTTATCCACCCTGGCAGACACCGAGGCACTGCCAGGAAGTCCTTGAGAAGAAGTGAGCAGGCCACAAGTGAGGAAAACCACCCAGAACACACCCATCTTCAGTCCTGGTAACGGGGGGAAGCAATTACCATCAGTGTAGTGCTGGAGAGTGAGCTGCTGGAGGAAAGAGATGGAGGAAGGAGGATAGAAAAGGAGGAATACCTCTCAGGGAAGACAAAATCAGGGAGAAAGTTCCCTCCCCACCTCTTGCAGCCAGCAAGAATAACAGTTTTTGTTAAAAAATCCATAGCCTTAAGCTAAATCAAGGCCACTCCTTTGGGAAGCACTGAGGTTTGCAGAAGCAGAAGCTAAGAGCATGCTTTTTGAGGAGTAATTTTGCTCTTACCTGGCCGATCTCTGCAGAGCAAGGATGTCTCCAGCTGCTGTCCCTGCCTTCTGCAGATGATTCGCAGCATGCATCCTTATATACAGAACTTTTCAATAGGAATGAGGCAAAGAATGTCACTGAGGACATCCAGAATAATAAGAGGGGAATAAAACAAACAAGACATGGTTTCTGATGACTTCCACTGCAAATATTTCCGGACAGATATTAGGAGTTGGGTAAATTATTGAGCAACAACCAATAGGTGTAGCAGCAGACGTCAGTCCAGAGCTGGGTGTTCATGGGATGTGCACACACCGCTGCTGGGTTGGAACAGTGTGGTTTGGGGCTGTATCAAGATGTGGACGTGGCTGCAAAGTCATGCCCAGGTAAAACACTCTTTTTTTCCATCTGAAATTAAGGCCTTGACTGAAAACTGTGTCAAAAAAAAAAGGGTATGTGTTAGGGATGCTGAAGGAAGGGCCATGCAGCACCCATCCCCGTGCCATGGCAGACCATGTCATCACTTCTGAGCCCATCACTGCCTCCACGTGCTGCAGGACTGGAGGTGAGATGAGCTCTCATGGGAGGAAAGCACATGCCACCCTGGCTCTATCCTTGTCCCCCTGCTCCTGGCCCAGCATTGTGGAGCTGCTCCTGGAGAGACAGATCTCCTGTGAGGGCTGCAGACCCACACAGCCCCACTGCAGATCTGCACCTTGCAGCCTGTTCCTGGGAGAGGACACGCTGTCCAGCCCAGGGGACAGCTGTGAACTATTCACTCTGCTGCCTCGATGATTAAAGACAGGGTCTGATGGGCTGATCCCCAGCTTGGAGGAGTAATAGCCCAGAAAAATGCTTGCTCAGAGTTAATACTTTCTGCAAACTTGGAAATAAATATTTCCAGGAGATTAGCCAGCTTCTGTCACACGTTAATTCCAGCTTTAAGAAATACCTTAGCTAGGGGCCGAGGAGGGGATGACAAAGGTGCCAAAGTACTTACAGAGCTGTCACTGTGCTGCAACCCAATCGGTCAGCACCCCCGGAGCACAAAGCCAGGCTGTCACTGCCAGATCGTGGCATTTGATAAGATGGAAGAGTGTGTTAACATGATGGTATCACGTTGTCATCCCTCCTGAACCGCTTCGCTCTTTGGGCAATCCATCATGCTAGGAAGGCTGACTGACCATAAAGAAAGACCCAGTGATGGGCAACACGTGGTGCTGGGGAATAGCTCCCGTGCAGTGACCTTTCAGACCTGACTGTAACAGGGCTTCGCACCGCTGAATGCAGAGGTCTCTGATGTCCAAATATTGTAGATAAACAAATGCAGGTTCCCATAAAGAGAATGACATCTCAAGGTTCAGCTCTCACCAAAGCCCGTGGAGCCAAATCAGCACGCAAGTCGGAACACAGAGGAAAGCAGAGCAAAGGGAGAAGAATGTGGATGATATTCCACTTTGACCTGGATCAGTGGGGAGCTGAGAGATGAGGGCGGACAGCAGCAGCCCCAGGCAGCCCTGGAGATCTCATAATTGATACCACAACCGTGGGGAAATGGGTGATTGGGGCTGTGACAGCTTTGGGGTGACAGGTAGAGCTGGTGACTTCACACGGGGTCCTCACCCCCTCCCATTTTTAGCCCCAGAACAGAGGGAATCATGTTGTCCCCAGCTCAGGAAGGGTCCCAACAGCTCTGTGCTGCACCCACCGAGGAGGGCAGGTACTGTAACAGCACTGTAACAGCCGTCCTCATGGGGAGCGGTGACTGCTGTCCCCACCTCACCCAGCCCGTTCCTCCCGAGCACCCAGCAGAGGAAAACAAATGGAGATTTCAGAGCATGGTGTCCTTTGGAATAATTTCTTAAAAATGCAACAATTTTTTTCTCAGAGATAACCTCAGTTTCACAGCAGACACCTGCCAGCAGGAAAAAATGTTCAGTTCGTGTTGCTTCGATCCCTGCTTCATTGAAGCTGTTTATTGACCTGCTAATGACATGTAATTATCCAGCAATAAGGGGGTGATACACAAAGGATCAATACCTGCACTGCAGCCGATGGCTGTGGTGGGAGATGCTCCTGAAATACTGAAACACACTGCAACCCCACTGTGCACAGTGACTGTGCCCCAAAGTACCACATCTCCACGGCTCCGGAGCA
This sequence comes from Cyrtonyx montezumae, assembly GCF_038088225.1. Classification (NCBI taxonomy): domain Eukaryota; kingdom Metazoa; phylum Chordata; class Aves; order Galliformes; family Odontophoridae; genus Cyrtonyx; species Cyrtonyx montezumae. The sequence continues at coordinate 10,656,936 of NW_027072100.1, read as the reverse complement.
CCTCCAGGGATGGTGACCCCCCACCTCCCTGGGTAACCTCTGCCAGTGCATCACCACTCTTTTGGAGAGGAAATTTCCCCTAATATCCAACCTGCATGTCCTCTGGTACACCCTTCTGAGCCCACTGAACATGCAGCACCAGAGTCCTTCACTGGGCGACACGCTCTCTTTATTTTGGCTCAGAGGGATGAAACATTGAAAAGCCAAAGGGAAAGAAAGAAGCCACCAGGAGTACAGCCCCCTCCCACCCACCGGGTGCTCCCCATGCATCAGGGCTCCGCCACAGGTATGTCCAGCACCAGCCCATCCTGTGGGTTAAAGAGAAAAAGCAACAGGCACAGTTCCACCACCCCACTGCAGTGGGTGTGGAGGATGAGGGCTCATCCACCCGGGGTGCCTGGCTCCCCACGCCCTGCCCACCTGCATCAGCCTGAGCTCCAGGTTCTGGTACGGGGTGCCCAGTAGTGGGGGCAGCGGGACCCCTCCTCGCAGTGCTCCTGCAACTGGTGTGGGGTGTCAGGGGTGGGAGGTGGGGGCCAGACCCAGGGGACAGCAGGCAGAGCTGGGTTGGGTATAGCCTCACAAGTGAGATCCCGTCCCTTGGCACACTTCCCATAGGGGTCCAGCAGGTGCATGGATGTTCTATGGTAGGCTGCTTTCACGTTGCTTTGCCATGGGATAACTGCCCCACCAGCAGCTCTGCCGGGCCCATCACTCCCAGCCCCCAAAAGCAAGGCCAGCCAGCCAATGCTGTTTCCAAAAGCAGATAACAACAGGCTATAGGCAAAGAAATGAGGACCATTTTCCCTGTGCAGACCATGAGCCCTTGGATGAAGCTGTAGCGTGCTTACTGTTGATGGATGGCACGTAAGCCACATGAATAATGTCTGCCAGGACTCCTCTCAGCGGCAGCACCTGGGACACAGAGGGGTGATGGACGTGGCCCATCTTTCCCAACGCTGCCAGCCACACCTGTCAGCCTTCCCTCCATTAATTCACCCAGTGCGGCCCCAAATCACAGGAAAATTGCACAGCCCCCCCCCACTACCCCAAGATGAATGGGAGCATTTGAGAAATTCTAAATTTCAGTGCAAGCTGCCAGGAAAGCTATCCTTCCCTGCACCTGCAGCACTGTGGGCACCTGATGCCTCCTCCTCACCACCCAGCCCCATGCAGACAGACACCCTGCTCACCACCACCTCCCCCCGTGTGGCTCTGCTGCTGTGATGGGGTCGGAGCAGGATTTTGGCACTTGAGCACCCAGCACACAAGGTGTGGGGCAGCCCACACCCACAGCTCAGCTGTCATTTATGGCCCGGACCTCCCAGGGATGCACAGAGTGCACTGCGAGCAGGGAGAAGGGTCTGAGCATTTGTGTTTGTGGGCAAATGGTTTTGGCAGTTCATTTCTTGTTTACCACATCTTCCCTTGAAATTTTCATCTTCAGCATTCAATTTGGCTTTCTTTTAGTGTTTTAATACATTTGTTATTAATAACAAAAGAAATGGGGCTGGGCTCCAGGGAGGAAATCCTGCTCCATCCCAGCAGTGCTTGGACCCTCAGTGCAGAGCTGTGTCTGCACCCTGCAGGACTCACATTGAATGCACCAATGGAGGAGTTCAACACGGCTGCATGGGACAGGCTGTGGGGACAGGAGCATGGGGTCACTGCCCGCCCCACTGCCCTGCCCTGCCTCAGCTCACACACCTCCAAGACCCCCATAGGTTTTATTTCAGCTGCACTACAACGTGCTGAAATCTTGTCTTTCTATCAAAAGAGCTGCTAGCATCAACCACTGAAAACCCACGTGGAGATATGGAAGTGCACCAGCAAGGTGTGAGACACGCTGCTGTCCAGCAGCATTGCGTGGCCCCTCTGTGGCATTGTCTCTGCTGTCAGTGGCACTGGGCAGGCAGACCTGTGCTGTTACCTGTGCAGCATCAGGGACAACTGCAGCCTGTCTTGTGCGACAGCAAACCGTGCACCCAGCTCAGAGCGATGAGTTAAGAGTCCTGAACGGGGACACACACGTGGCCCCACAGAGAGCTGACCCCTGCCTGACTCACGTGTGGAGAAGGGATGGACACGGGCTCACTGGGTGGGGGGCATGGATGGAGATCTGGACAGGGGGGTGGATGGGTGGATAGGTGCCAACTTACACATCATGGAGGTGAACTTTGTGTTCACGAGGTTGAGCACCGTGTCCATGGCTGGACACAGCTGGAAGGGGAGAAGAGAGCTGAGAAAGCACCATGCACAGCAGCTCTAGTGAGGAGCACAGCTCCTGCCTCAAGGCACCTGCTCCCTCTGCTCCTGATTACTGAGTGCCCGGTGCTGAGCTGGGAACAGCCCTGCATGCCCCACACCATCCGGCTGCTGGTGCTCAGGTTGGCGGTCTCCGGGATCCCCACTTGTCCTCCTAGAAAGCTGCACAGTACAGAGCATCGTGAGCACAGGATAGCCACCCCTCTGGCAGCTGGCAGCCCCTGTGTGTGCCATCCCCCCACCTTTTCCCCATGAGGGTCATCCGGAGCAGCACAGCCACGGAGACCCCCACACCAGGCGAGAGCTGCAGTGCTACCCCTGTGGCAAAGAGCTCCATCACCTTCAGCCTGGGGGAAAAAAGAGGAAAAGCACAGGGAGGAGGGTACTGCGGGACAGCAACCATCCCTCCCCCCGGGCCTGGAAGCAGGAGCCGACGCGTTTTGTTGCCTTTAAGTTATAGTTTCCCCTTTGTGGACACAGCCATGCAGAAAATCACCGCCTTTAATATCACGCTTGTTAGCGGGGAGTGATTTGTTTCTGCCTCCAGGCTGACACTTCCAAACCTTCTGCTTTTATTTTTTGATTTCCAGATTCAGGCTCCCGGTGAAAGGCTGCTGAGCATCACTCACCCGGAGATGCCTTTGATGGCTTTCGTGTTTGCCTTTTTTTTTCTCTCTCTCCCTCTACCAGCTTCCAGAGAACATCACTCCTGTTCAGCGCAGTGGAGACTGCTGGAATATTCACACAAGGGGTTCAGCACAGATGCCCCCTGGTGGGGTGGGAGGGGGACAGTGCTGGAGCAGAGGGAACTCACCCCCATAGAACAGGGTTGGTAGCACACCCCTGCTGCAGCAGGCATGCATCCCTGCATCTCTGCTCTGCCTTACCACAGCCAATGGTTCCAACATCCATCCTGAGGACGGCCCCCGTGCTCCCAGCACTTTGTGATGCTGCCAGGCAGCCCCCAAGCAGCAAAACACACCTCAGCACGGCCATGGCTGGCACCCAGCTCCAGAGGCTGAAGGGACATGAAGAGGCAATCAGCTGGAGGCAGCTCCTGCCGGCCCTTATATACTGAGCCCTGGCTGAGAAAGAGGAGAAAGCAACAGATTAAGGAGCTGGGGAATTACTGAGATGGAAAACTAATCCCTTGGGGTTTTCTGCTGTCTTCCAACACAAATAATTTCACCTGGTGGTTGGGGTAAGTGCTGGAGCCACAGGTGTCAGGTGGAGCTCCTGACTCTATTGCTCAACACTCAGGAAGGGCTGACAGAGCTTTGCGTGTCACATCTGAAAGAGGAAAACAGATCTGCTGAGCAGGGAATGGTGAATTCTGCCTCCTCTGGGGACATGGATGGGATGTGACTGTCCCTCGGGATGAGCTGCCCCCTCCCCACATCGGCAGAGCTCCTGCAAGTGCCAGGGGAGGACCTGGGGGCAGTGGGGGGAACCCCAGGCAGTGCTGTGGCTGTCCCATGCCACCCAGAGCCCACCCTGCTGGGATCCTGCAGCACCACGGAATTTATTTCTTCTCTTCATCTCCATATACAACATGTCACGGGGCTTAATGTGTCGTTACCTCCCGCTGTGATATACTCAGTGTCTCCAAGCGCAGACAGGGAGATTTACATCTCATCTAACAGAAGTGTAGGATTTATAGATGACTCCCATTGAGGAGCCCATCACACCAGGGAGACACCTTCGTGCCAGACTCTCACTCAGTCACTGCTGGAAGCTGACAACTCATTAAGCCTCCACGGGGACTGCCAGCTCCGGAGCAGTTCTTTAGGAGCAGAACACCCACATCTAAGCACCGCAGCACCCTCCTGTCCCATCAGCTCAGCCCCACGCCCTTGTGCCCCTCTAGATGATGGTAGCACCACAAATACATCTCCAGTGCTGCTGGGGTTATTGATGCTGCAGTAAGGCTGAGCAGCCTCTCTGTCAGTGGCTGTGCCTCCAAGTTGGGAGCTGGGACCTTTCTTTGTGCTCTCAGTAGCCCCACAATAGAGGCAAGCTGCCCGAGCACCTGCTGCTCCGAATGTCACCCTGCTGGGTCGATGGTCAGTGCAATCAGGTCTATGGGAAACAATAAGAAAGGCACAGAAAACAAAGTGCCACCGCCCAGCACACCCCTTCCAGCCCTCTCTGCCAACTTCTGCCCCCCCAGCCCCAGTTAGGCAGATATATAAAGCCAGCACAAGACCTTGTTGCAGCTGCAGCAAGACACAGACAGGCCTGGGAGAATGGGAAAAGCAAACAGAAAAGGTAAGGATGCGTTCACACAGTGAGAGTGATGCGAGCATGTATGTGGGTGGTCTCTGAGCATCAGTGCTGAGTGGAGATCCTTCCCTGCCAAGGCTGACACAGGCAGCACAATGGGATGCCTGAACGTACTGAGTCGTTCTCTTTATAGTCTAATTGCATCACAACATATGGTATATAAGCAATTCCAAAATGCTTTCCATGTCCCCCTCCTGCAGGCAGCACCGTGCCCCTGCTCTGCACCCTGGGTGCCCTCCTGGCCCTCCTGGTCCCTGTGCGGACCACCAGGGCCCCTGACTGTGGGGGCATCCTCACCCCATTGGGACTGAGATACTGTAAGTATGCAGCCCCCAGCCTGCAAAGAGGAGTGGGAGGGGTGGGAAACCTTCCTGCTGGGCATTGATACCATTATACCATGAATTGGATGGTTTTCAGCCATCATTTAGTAGCTGTGGGGTTTAGGAAGAGGGGGGAAGTGCACCACTAGAGCAGATTTCAGTCCATCCATCTCTGTGCATGGGATCCTGGGCTCGAGACCATCTTGTAAGGTGTCTGCCCTATTTCACAGTTGCTGAAGTCTCGAAGCCACATGCAGAGGTGGCCCTCAGACGGGACCTGATGGCCCTGAGAGCCTCAGACCTGTTCCTTGGCTCTGCGAGCCCCAGCAGGTGAGTGCCTGGCTCTGCTTCACCTGGGGCTTTGCTGCTTCACGTGAGCTTTTCCCAGAGCACTGGGAATTATCATAACAAAAATAAAAATAAAAGCAAAAACCCTCCTGGTAGTTAACACTGAAGTTTAAAACATCTATACAGAAGCAAACTCCTCCTGTTGGGAGGTGCAATACACCAACCCCACAGATCCTGGGACAGGAGCAGCACAGGGCTCCTTACACCCACATTTCCTCGAGCAGGGACCGAATTACCTCTGTAAAAGTGGTTGACCTGTGGCTGTCGCTCATCCCAGAGGCCGGGCTGCGGCTGGGCATCGAGGTGGAGCTGGGCATCGCTCCCCTGCGGTGAGTTCTGTCCACCCGTGGAGCAGGGCAGTGGGGCAGCAGCATGGCTCAGCACCATGGGACACAGCCCCCTGTTCTGCCTCCCCCACAGTGCCATGCCCACCCTGGCGAGGCTCTCCATCCAGGCTGACCTCCACGTGGACCTGGGCCCCGATGGCAACCTGCAGCTGCTGACCTCTGCCTGCAGACCCACCATGCATGCACAGAGCACTGGGGAGGTGGAAAGGTCGGCCCTGGGTTTCCCTGAGCACAGGGTTGGGTGAATAGGGGTAAAGACACTGATAATAAGCACTGCTGTGCAGGAAGGTGGAAGGACCAAGAGCTGGTCACTGACCTAAAAGTTTACAGAGGTTAACACAAACACTTCAGCTTCAAGGCAGAAGCTTCGTTTTGTTTGCAGCATTTTTGTCACACTTAATAGAGTTTCATCCTCTCATAAGGGAGCAGAAGTTTCCAAGCACTGAGCAGGAATATTTTTATTGCAAGACTAGCAGAAGCTCTTCAGTATTTTAGGGATCCAAACTGTAGTCAGAGTTTAACAGATGATAGGAAGTAATGATAACGATATCTTGGAATGCTTTTTGGGTCCCTTGGCCCAGCTGGTGCTGCCTAACCTCCTCCGTTCTGCTGTTTTCATCCAGCAAGTCCTCCAGATCCATCCTGAGCAAGAAGGTGGATGTCGAGAAGGTAAGAGAACATCTTTGCAGACAGGACACAGCAGGAGACAAAGCTCTGTGGGATCTGCACCCAGGGACGCACCCAGGGACAGTGCTGGCAGCCCCTCCGTTCACCTCCCACCTCTCAGGGCTTGTTCTTTATCCTGTAGCTTTGCCTGGACATCTCCAAGTTGCTCCTTTTCCCAAATGAGCAGCTGATCTCGCTGACAGGTGAGCAGCTCGGCAGTTCCAGGCACCAGAAATCTGGGTGTGGGAATGTGAGAAATGAATCCTGCTCCCCCCCTCCTCTCAATTCCATTCCTCCGGGAAACGCAGGAGGGCCACGGGCACAGCCTTCCACCTCTGCTCCCCCCTGAGCGTCCCTCTGCTCACTCTGCAGCGCTGCTCCCTGTCACCCCCAGCTGCCAGCTCCAGTACCTGCCACTAGCTGTCCCTGTGTTCTCCAAGCAGGGCATTGCCCTGTCCCTGCAGGTGAGACAGGACTCTGCAGCACACACCGTCCTGCTGCAAGCTGCACCTCTGTCCTGGCCAAGCAGCTGCTGAGAGCCTGCAGCACGCCCTGAGCACCCCCAGCCCTTTTTCCCCTCCCCGTGTTCCTGCAGACAACATTCCAGGTGGCAGGGGCAGCCGTCCCTGTGCCAGTCAGCCCTGTGCCCTTCAGCATGCCCGAGCTGGCAAGCGCCAGCACTTCCCACCTCATCCTGGCTTTGTCTGAGCACTTCTACACCAGCCTCTACTTCACCCTGGAGAGAGCAGGAGCCTTCAACATGACCATCCCCGTGAGTAGCAGGCGAGGGAGGAGGGAAGGATGCAACTGTGACCCCACCCCGTGGAGCTGCACTGCATCACCCCCTGTGCTCTTACCTCCACTGATGGGCAGCACTTTGCTTCCAGAGCATGCTGACCACTGCCACACTGGCACGGAAGATCACTCAGGTGCGTGGCTGTGTCCTGCAGCCATGGGGCAATGCCCCACCATCCTCCCCACACTGTGAGGCAGTCAGGCTGGAAACACGTCCCCACAGGTGGGCTCCCTGTACCCCGAGGACCTGCCCATCATGCTGAGCGCTGCGCTCCGAAGCTCTCCTCGGGTGGTGCTGGAGGAAGGCCGGGCAGCTCTGAAGCTCTTCCTCACTGTCCACATCGGGGCGGGCACACCTGATTTCCAGAGCTTCCTGAGCGTGAGCGTGGTGAGTGAGCACTGCAGTGGGCAGAGCACCCCGTGACATCGGTCTCCTGCAAGAGCAGGATGCGAGCAGTGCACTGCAGGGGCAGCACGCAGACAGCTCCATCACATCCCAGCATCCTGAGCTGGGGCAACAAAATTTGCTCACTCTGACCCTGTTCTCCTCGCAGGATGTGACCACAGGACTGCAGCTCAGCGTCTCTGACACACGGATGATGATCTCCACAGCAATGATAGAGTAACAAGCCTGGCTGTGATCTGCATCCTTGCAGGGGACACGGCACAGCCATAGCGTGGGATGGGAGAGGCAGAGCGGTCCGGGGAACTCCTTAGCTCTGATAACTTGGCCATGCAGAGGTAGCTCTAGCCCAGAGGAAGTGGTGAGAGGAGAACAGAAACAGTGCCCAGCTGCTGGGCATCACCCTGAGCATCCCATGACCTGCAGCAAACCCTCATTGCAGTGCTGGGGCCGGGCACCCCCAGCTCTGTGCTGCTGCGTGCAGTACTGCTGCTGGCTGGAGGTACCTGACTACAGGGTGCTGCTGGACAGGCACTGCCCAGTGTGCGAGCCTCTGCCTGATACCAGCACAGGTGCCTCAGGAGAACTGTCCAGCGACCCAGCCAAAGGAATGCTGAGCAACACCTGTACTGTTTTTATTTTGCAGGGATGCTGAGCTCAGCCTGGCTGCCTCCGATGTGGGCCTGGTGCCGGTAGGTGCCCCAAGGACCCCCCAGAGCCCCCATCCTCAGCCAACTCACACCACGGGCACCACAGCTGGGCCAGCAGCAGGGCAGTGTGTGCTCACAGTGCTCATGGCAGCACACCAGGACCCTGCTGCTGCCAGCCCCAGCATCCTCCCTCTCCCTTTGGAGCCGACTCTGCCCCGTTTCCCCCCACAGGCTGCACTGCTGGAGGAGCTGTTCCTGGCCCCTGTCTGCCAGCAGGTGCCCGCGTGGATGGATGGTGAGCAGTGGGCACATCCCACGGGCAGCACTGGGCACAGGGCAGCTCTCTGCTGGGATCTTCCCCATCTGCTTTCCCCATTTCTCCTCCCAGATGTGCTGAGGGAAGGCGTACACCTGCCACACCTGTCCCGATTCACCTACACCGACGTCAGCGTTGTGATCCACAAGGTAAGGAGCAGCACATTCAAAGTGCTCCCTGCAACAAGGCATTGAAGCTGCTCCTGCTATACTTGACTTAAAGAGAAGCAGTGCTTCCCCCCAGCTCTGTAGACAATCTGAGCTCTCTGCTCCCAGAACAGTGCTCCCTTGCTTTAAGTGGGCATCCCTCACTAAGTACATTAGCATAAGGCACGCACTGGGAGGAGCTGGGTGTGCTCTGCTCACACCCGCTCCCCTGTCTGTAGGATTACGTCCTGGTCCCTTGCAACCTGAAGCTGCAGAGCACCATGGCCTGAATCTGCCACAACGTTTGGGTGAAAGCAGTGGAAAACCGCTCCACTTTGTGGCTTTTCACTCCACAAAATGTGAAGAATCTTATTTCCTTAGTAAAGCATTTACGATAATGATGGCATTGCACCAGTCCTCCTCTTCCAACCCTGGTCCTGGGATTTCTGGTGTACAAGGAGGATGGATTCTAACAATGTTCCGTGCTTTAATTAAACATTTCTCTTTAATATCGCATTCTCCTGTACGGTCTTGACTATTTCTCCCCTCAGTGTACCAAAAGATGGATGAATTCCATCTCTGAGTGCCAGCACGAATGCCCAGGCCTCAGATTTCACCGAGGGAACACTGACATTCCACTAATTCCTGTAGGCACAAGGCAGCCCCATGCAGCACAGCATCACCCTTACCCACCACAGATACTTCATGGCTTTCCCTTCGCTTCTAGTGTTACTATGGGAACCAAAAAGCTGGCGAGCTGGGCCAGAAGGAAGAAAAAAATCACTGATCACCTGTACAATGGTTTCTAATATTAGCCTGGAAGCTGGTTGTGTTTCCAAAAACATGCTTCTGGCAGAGCTGTAGCAGAGTGGGTGGACAGGAGCACCTGTCAGGTGCCACCCATGTCATTGGTGGGGCATAGGGTCCCCGTGTGCTGCCCAGAAGGAGCACCCGCACTGCTCGCTGTGCACTCAGCAGCCAGCCCATGGAGCTGTGTTAATTACACATCCATCTGCTTTCTCTGTCCACATCATTTCCAGCCTTCGGAGCAGCTGAAAAGCACTTGAAAACCTCATATTTCAGATACTTGGGGATAGGAAAGGAAACAAAACAAGCCAGCGTGATTTATTGCAGGGAGTGAAAAAACCTGAAGGTTTCTATGCCCGTCCTGGGGACCTGACTAATGATTTTAATGCCTGAGGTTGGCAATAGCAGGAACTGTTCCTAATAAAAGTTTGCTGGTAGAGCTGCAACCATCATTCTTTGACTAATATATCTTAACCTAGCTTCCCAAGAGGAATAATCTGCTGTAGGAAGAGTATTTATTTGCTTGGCAGGAAGGGGCCTGGGTCACCGTGCCCTGAGCCCCTCCTGGCACTGGGCTGGCTCTGCCAGACCCACACCATTGTGTCAGGAAATGGACATTCAGAGCTCATCCAGCCCAGGGCACCCTGGGTGACATGAGACCTGACACCTGCTGGGTTGGAAATTCAGTTTCATTCTGAATTTCTACCTGTGTTTTTCTACCTGTGTTTTAACAGAGGGTTACCCAGCAGCAGGAGCCACTGGCAATCCAGGGGTGTTGTTCTTAGGAGTTTGGGATGGAAGATTTCAAACCGAACCCCAACATAGCACTGACCAGATCCTCCAGCAGGAGGCACAGGGGGGCATCCCCAAAAGCATCACAAACCTCCTTCTGAGCACTGACAAATGAAGAATGTTTATTATTAAAGGAATTAATGACAAATGTCCCTTGAGCTCCTGCTCAGCACCTTGGACTTTTCTCAGCACGGATAGTGATGTTCCCATGGAGAACCACATGCAAAAAGTCCACTTTTTCATTACATTGACAACAACTTTCCCAAAGACGAAATTTTCAATGAATTCATTTAACAATTCGACTGCATCAACACGTGCCAATTCTACAACTGTGACCTCTAATTCACTCTAATTTCTCTAAATAAATATTTGTACACAGAGCTGCCTATCTGGTGTTGTCTTATGCAAGCATCTCAGTACCACGTGAGCCAGCTTAATTTAAGTGCCTTAAATATTACCAAGAATCTTGAAGTACGTTTAGGAAAGGAAAGAAGATAATGATGGTCCCAACTCTTGATCCTGGCCGGACCTCCTCCCTCCTTCTTCCCGGGGCTGTGCCCAGAGCTGCCTGCACCCTGTATGGCTCATATGATGATCAGCAACACATGCTGCAAGGTAATGTGGCCATGTCACTGCCCAGCCTCTTCTTGGCCACCAGTGCACAGTGCTGGCTCTTGGTCAGCCTGTTGGCCACCATTGGCCTTCTTGGCCATAAGGACATGCTGCTGGCTCCTGTTCACCCTGCTGGCATCAGGCTGACCCAGGACCTTCACTGCAGAGCTCAGAGGTTGATGTGACTCGGGGCACATTGTGTGGCACTGCATCAGAGGGCTGCAGGATGTTCCAGCCCAGCGGCAACTTCTGCCTCTGCATCGTGCCCACAGCAGGACCCACGTGCCAGAAACAACCCCAGCAACTCAACTCACACCGATGCCTATGGGAGGGCAGAGCCACGGCCAGCACTCACCCACAAGATCTGGAGTTCCGCCCCTAGCAGTGGAATTCCCAACACGTCCGGCAGGGGCACCCCGGCGGCTACCTCAGCTGCAAGACAGACAGAGTCTGATCCAGTGCAGGGACACAGCCCCCAGTGCAGGGACACACAGCCCCCAGTGCAGGGACACACAGCCCCCAGTGCTGGGAGCTGGCTGGTGGGCATGCAGCTGCAGTCTCAGCTTGGACACAGCAGTCCCCTCGCCATATGTGCAGCATCCCCTCTCCTCAACCGTGGTTCCAACCTCAGGACTGCCCCAGGCTCCTTACCATTGATGATTGGTATGTACGTCTGCACCAGCAGCTTAATGAAGTGTGGCTTCAGGTTGGAGATCTGAGGCAGAGATGGAACAGCACCATGAGCAACGCACGCAGCAGCAGAGAGCTCAGCCCAGCACACGGCCTTTTCTTTAAGCAAACCTACTTTTCTTTCTCAGTTTGTATTTGGTGCTTCCTTTGGGAAGAGTTCTAGGGGTAACATTTCATCTGGGGCTCAGCGTGAGCTTAACTCAAGCAGGGGTGAATAAACAGAGATTTCAGGCTTTGCATTTGCAATATTAGAAAAGGCATAATAATAATAGTAATAATAATAATAATAATAGGCAGCAAAAGAATTGCCACAGCATGCGGAGCCACAGCTGAAAGCTCAGACCCCCTCTCAGTGCCCCCCCCCAGCACACAGGCACCACACCCCATGGAAAGGGTCCTCCTGGTGGGGGACTTACATCACTGATGCCAACGTCTGATGACTCCAAGAAGATGGAAGCACTGCAGGAAGGAAAAGCCAATGGCACATCAGACAGCAGGTCAGCAGCAGGAGCTCAGCCCCCAGCCCCCACACCACCAGCATTGTGTTACTCATGGGCAAGGGACTCCCATGAGCATCGTTCCTAAAGGGACTGCAGCGTTCAGTCATAAAAAGCAGACACTGCCACACTTGCAAGAGAGCAGAAGAGCAAAAGAAAAACAATAAATCAGCATTAAAACCTTAATTCTCACTGGCTTGAATGAAATGGCACTGCAACAGCGCACACATAAGCTCTTGGCTTCCACCTCCCCTCCAGTGCCCAAGGAGCTATTCACCTTAGAAAAGGAATCAGCTTCTGTTTAGCTGAGAGCAGAGCTTCTAGAAAAAACATCCAGCCCAAACATAAGGATCATGAGCTCTGGAGAATCTGCTAGAGCTCCCAATCTATCATCACAATCACACAGCTATCTCCATAGCTAAAACCTCTGCTTTATTTCCCCTTGAATTTCTCTCTTCTGCTTCCATTGAATCTTGTTAAATCTTTGTCTATTGAATTAAAGGCCCTTTGATGCATTTCCATTGTCTGTATCACTGCATATGGGCTGTGCCAATGTTGCTTCTAAATCTAACCCTCTGACAAGGTAAATGGCTTGAATTCCTCAGACCTCACACTGTAAGAAATGCTTCCCAATCTTTAATCATACCTTGACTGGCACTAACGATAGCACTTTCCTTTGCTCCTTTATCACTCTTGTCCAATATCAGGCACTTGGAAGTGCTGCCCAGGATCAAAGTCAAGCTGATGCTGTTACAGTTTTTCAGACTGCCTCATCACTCCCAGTTATAAAATGGACACAAATTTCCTTCCACTAAAGCTCCTAAAACTCTCCCAATGCTGTGATGAGCAGTACTCCTCTACTTTGTGCCATCAGCCACGTGTGAAATTCTCAGATTTGGGAAGATCCAGGGGACACAAATATTGGAAAATGCCCAGAGACAGCAGCTCCACAGGTGACATTGCCTCGGAGTGGCTTCCAGCAGTCTGAAATGGGGCTGAACTCCCACACTGTGCCCTGCTCCCATTGCTTCCACCTTGCTCAGGGTGTCCCAGTGGGATGTGCTGCCCCTGGGACCAGCAGTCCCCTCCTGCTCCTGTATCCCCACACCAGGACCCTGCACCCTGAGCTTCAGCAGAGCCCCAGGCCAGGCACCATGGGGTGGACAGACTACCTGCCCAGGGATAAGGCCAGCATCAGGCTGCTCTTGGCGATTGACAGGCGGACGTTCAGACTGAGGTCCTGCAAGCAGACAGCAAGAGGGTCAGGCCATGCCACAGCCCCATCCCCAGCTGACAGCTCGGGCCCCTCGTGTCCCACTTACTGCCTTCAGGAGCAGCAGGTTGACGGCGGACCCATCCGGACGCTTAACAAACACCTGGAGCAGGACTGACAGCTCGACAGTGGCTTTGTTGGGTTCCAAGTGGAGGATGGGGCTCCCCACAACATCCACTCGGATGCTCAGAGGACTGGCTGCGGGGCAGCTGGTGCACTGTGGGGATGGGGGACACAAAGGTGGCTGCCCACACCCCAGCCCACAGACCCACACAGCCCCACAGCTCTGTAGGGCTCCCCCGAGGTCATGCAGACCTTGGACAAGCCCAGATTTACACAAGTGCAGGGAACAAATCCAGGCAGGAGAGAGAAATAGAACCACAAGGCTGCAGACACGCGCTGGGAGCTGCAGCATCACAGAGTGTCTCCAGTGTGCAGCAGCGGAGAGACACTGGGCAGTTTTCAGCCCAGTGAGCCATGAGGAAAGACATTTCCCCCACTTGGAGCACTGGAGGAGGTTGACAGCAGCTGGCCACATGCAGAAGAGCACCAAGCTTTGCTGCCATGCAGCAGCTCTATCCCCAAGGACAGGAGCAGGGAGCAGAGGACCAGAGATGGCCCAGGTGCATTGTGTAGACAGCCTGGGACCCAGCAAGACTTACTCAAACCTTACCCAAGACTTTGCTCCAGTCAAAATCACTCACCCCAGAAGGAAAAAGGGCTATGATGGCATCTCTCATCTGGTTGGCCCCAGAGAACTGCAGAGAGAGAAGCGCACAGCCCAGGTGGGCACGCTGCAGGTCCCAGCACCGCCCACCCGCTCCCCATGCCCTGCTCCCAGCCTCTTGGTTCACATTCCTGGGCCAATCCCAAGCCCCCCTGCACCCCCCCAGCCCCAGTGCAGGGCAGTGCCGGTCACTCATTCAGGTGAGAGTCACCAGCAGCAGGAGGGGCTGCTGATGTGCAACGCAGCATCATGGCACTCACAGCTTCCGTTGTGCAGGGGATGGTGTGCGGCTGGATCTTGAGTACCAGGGCCAGCATGGAGCTGAGGAAGCCCTGGCGCAGGCCGATGACCAGTGACTTGTCCAGCAAGTAGTCCAGCAGGGGCAAGGCGGAGGCGTACGAGTCGTGGGGGATGATGCTGCCTCCGTTCTGCTGCACCATGCCCTGTGAGCAAATGGCAATGTGGTCCCCCAGCAGTATAAAATACATCCATTGTCTTGGTTTAGCATTCACCCATCACAGAGAGTGCACAGAAAAGGCAAAATGCTGCAGCACAGCCTCAGGCAGTGCAAGGGCAGGGGCAACTGCTCTTCCCATGCAGCTTGCAAACAGCGTGGGCAGAATGCAGCAAGTTTGACAATAAAGCAAAAGAGAGCACCCGATCACCTGGTGATGGGTTTGGACAGGGGCTGGAGCAGTTAGCTGGCATTCCCAGAGCAGCTCATCAGCACAGCCCTTCTGTCTGTGCTGAAAGAAGCCCTGGGTGCACCGAGTACTGATACCCAGTGTTAACTTACGTCTAAGTCCATCATCAGGGATGAACCAGAGGTGAATGGCGAGCCAGCCAGGTGGTAGTGAACCATCCCCTTTGAGCCAATTGGGATCACCACTGCATGGGGAAACCATCGGTGACAGTCAGGGTATGCATGGTTCCTCCCAGCCCCCATCCAGAGGGAGCAACACACCCTGAGCATCCACATCTCTGGGGTGCTCTGTAAAATTGCCGCCACTCAACACTGGCAAAATGTCCCCAAATTCAACTCTGTGGAATATAGCCCAAAGGTAAGAGTTGAAATGTGAGGTTCTGGGATGCTTTCCTTCAAAGTCATTCTCTGATCTTGGAGAGCTCAGAACCCCAGTGCACAGGGTTAGCAGCACAGGACAGCACACATCCCACCACCAGAGCACAAGTGGCTTCCACCAGGACCTACCATCCAGAGTGCTCAGGAGTTGAATGTTCATTATGTTGAAGACGATATCCATCAGTGGACACAACTGTGATAGAAGACAGCACAGGGCAGCTCACATGTGCCCTCCGTGGCCCCGGCAGCCCCGATGGCTCCGAGCCCTAGCACAGAGCCACGTGGCAGCCAGTGGGCACTGGGAGGGATTGGGGGTGGCAGAGGTCCCCTGGGGCCCACACAGGCTGCTTGAGGACACTGCAGGCAAAGTGCACCAGCAGCAGCCAGGCTATCCACACTGCACATTGCCACTGTGGGAGCAAAGCGTGGGCACGCCGCAGCTCGCTACAGCCTTCAGTGTGTTATCCCCATTTCAGCTATGGGAAGAGGGCAGATTTCAGGCTTACCAAACCAGGAAGAGTCACTGTCAGGTGGCTGAGCACAATGTCATGCACTGACAGGGACAGTAAGCTGGAAAGGAGGGAAAAAAAGAAAACAAAAGAGAATGTATGAGAGCCAAAAGCCAACAACTCCCGGGCACTGCAGCAGAGCAGAAAACTCTCATTGTCCACACATCTCCAGCCCCGTGTTTCCATCCCAGCACCGCAAGCAGAAGGGCTGTGTGCCTCACAGAGGGGAGGGTTGGACTCATGGCTGCAGCACTCAGGCTGTGTGGACACAGTTGTGGGCAGAGAATGAGTTTCTCCCAGTGTATCCTGAGCCTGGCCATCTCCTGCTGGTATTTAAATCGGTGCTGTAGTTAAGGGGAGGTAAAGTTGTGAATTCCATGTTAGTTATGGGAAACAAACAATCTACATGTGGAATAACAAGAGGAGAAATCTCCTATGAAGCGTTCCCTCACTGCTGCTAAATAGATCACTCTGGGTTACATGCTGCCTGCAGGCAGTGCAGAGACATTTAGCTTGAGAATCAATACGTTTCTGGACTACTGAGCTTGAACACACAGCAGTGCTGCAATCCGCAGGTGGTGTGGACTCGTTGTGCAGCACACTATTTATGGGAGAGTTCTCCCTGCAGATGCATCTGAGGATCCACCACAAAACCACCTGGGCATGCACATACCCACCCCATGCACAGGAGCTCCCCTCCTGCACACATCACCTTCGCCCTGCTAAGGTCCAGCTTGTGAGCCCCAGAGTGGGTGGGCACTTGGCTCACACAGAGCCTTCCAAACCAGCACTGATGGAAATTAAATGCACGGTGCCAAAACACACAGTGAAAAAAAAATTGATTAGGAGAAATTCAGTGTATCTGAAAAGTGAGTCATTCAAAACCAGCTAAAGGAAACAGCCCCGCAGAGGTCAGACCGATGGATCAAATGTCCAACATCTTTCTGCTACAGCAGCCAAAGGCCAAGGCTGGGGCATGGAGCAGGGCACACCAGTGGGGCTGCTTTCCTGGAACAATCCCTCCCACATTCAGTTTAGTATCTCTAGGATATCAGTCCACTTGTTAGGTCTAATAAAACTGCATTGGAATTGATGCAAAAACTCATAGTTCAAATCTTAATGTGCCTGTGGGCAGACAAGGCAGGTCAACTCTCATCATCCAACAGCCAATTTTCCATTGAGGAACCTTGGCAGCAGGAAAGGAATCTCTTCCCTGTCTCTGCTGGCACAGCACTGGCAGCTGCTCCAGATCATGGGATAAAGCACAGGGCAATGGAAAATATCAACCCACAAGCACTCACCTAGAGAGTAGCTTGATCTTTACAGCACCAAGAAGGCAGAAGCAGTCATCAACAATGACCTGGACTGCACCAGACTCAAAATTCGTGCATTTGATGTTTGTGGTAATGGTCACATCCACGGAGATAGCAATCATCTCGGAGAGAAGCCCAGTCAAGCTGCAAGAGGCAAACAAGAGGCAGAGAGATGGAAGCTGTTCCACTCACCAGAGACACCCAGAAAAACCTCTATCCACAGTAGTTTGTGGCAAGGGCCACAAGCCATCCTCTGCTACCTGGGGATTTATCATAGGGGAACCCACGCAGGACACAAAGCACAGTGCAGTGTGACACTTCCAGACCCCTCGGAGCCGTGCACACTCACCAATTGCCACTGAGATCCAGGCGCACAGAGGTGACCAACTGTATCCCAACCCCGGGCAGCAGTGTCAGTGACAGCGTGGGATGCCAGGAGCGCTCCAGGTGCAGCCTACAATAACCAGCAAACAGCCATCACAAAATTACACAGCACCCCGAGGGCTGGGTGCTGCCAGGGAGCAGCCTGAAATGCCCACCCCACTCATGCCCTGCTCACCCTGTGATGATGATGATGGGGGAGTTCAGCACACCCCCGTCACTCATGATGTTTGGCAGCACGAGGTCCTGCAGGCGGTCCTGGAGGAGCCCGCTCTTAATCATGGCATCATACAGCACTGCAAAACAGCCCCGTGTGAGTTCCCCCCTCTCCCCAAACTGCTGCGTGAGCCGTTCCCAGCGACCATGAAGACACGTGGGCAGGAGCATGGCACAGCTGCAGCCCACCACTTGCTGCCCGCTCCTGGTTTTGCTTTCCTTTGGTCTGTTATTGGAATAGAAGCAACTAGAACCAAACCAGAGCACTGCACATGTGAAGATGGCTGCTAAGCTCCACTGTGGTTGTGGGCAAAAAGCTCAGCTGTTCGAGCAGGGAAACAAAAACAAAGACAAAGAGGAGAGGAAAGGATCCAGAATCCTAAAATTCTGCATGGCCATTTGGTGCAGAAAGCCACCCAAACCCTGGAGACAGAAGATCTCTCTCCCAGCAAACCCAGCGATGGCTCCCACAGCCCCAAGGAACCACACAATGATGATGGCACACAGGGATTATGCCATGTACCAACCCCACAGGACCACCACCACTCCCATTACCTTGCTGCACGGCCGTGGAACTGACAGCACAGGTCAGGCCAGACAAAACCCCCTGGGTGGGTGAGAGCAGCCCACAGAAGAAGACCACTCCAAAAAGCTTCAGCAGCTTCATCCTGTCCTGCAGCGGGGGAGGCAGTGGCATGAGCAGCACAGAAGGACAGGGACAGCACTGCAAGACACAGCCCTGCTGTCACCTGCACTGCTCAGCACCCAGCTCCTGCCTGCTCCGTTTTGGTGCTGCAGCTGCTGTGCCAGCAGCCACCCTTATATAAAATTCGGCTCCACCTGGACACACCTTTTCCTCACAGCTGTCGCATCCCAGCAGTGGGCACCCCCTGCATCTCTGCCAGCAACACCCAGCTGCCACGCTGCTGATTTACACAGGACCACGTCACTGCTGCCTTCCCCAGCAGCTGCTTCCCTTCCCGGCCCTGGGCACTCACATGAGCATCACTTTTGCCCTCTATGCCTTAAAAATGTGCCCTCAGCCTGTGGGATCCCTGAGCTTGAAGGAAACTCTTTTGTGGGAAGTGTCAGAATTACTGCAGCACATGGGTCACACCAGGGGCTGATGGGGCCACAGGGTGGGAGGAGCAGATCACCCCACCCCGGGGAGCTGTGGGATTTTTAGTGCTCACTGATGTTTCAAATGCAGCGCTGCAAAATGGTTTTCTTACAACAACAACAACAAAAAAGCGACTTGGAGAAAGCCGATAAGCATCGGCTTTGTTAGGACTGACCTTCAAATGGATTCCTATTGCATCTGCAAGGAGAGGCAGTGAGAAACGCAGCTGTACAGAAATGCACAAAGCCAGCAGCAAGCATCAGTGTGACACAGCGATGCTGTGAGAGCAGAGCCCGAAGGAGGGCTGAGGACGGGCCCTGGCTGGCTGCCGTGGCAGTTTCCATTGTGTGAGGCCGGGCAGATCCTATCGGTGCTTTGCTCAGCGCTGTGCAGTGAGGTGAGGCTGCATGCAGTGGAACAAAGCCGGGCTGATAGCATCGCTCCAGGGAGCAGCTGGCAGGGGAACACACGCTGCTGCCCTCAGGGTCGGCCGTGTGCTCCCACCAAGGCTAGCCAAGCCACTGTAGGTGGTATCCTTTGGGAGAGCACCATCCAAACTCCCAACGCCTCGCAGCCACGAGGCCTGCACAGATCAGCACGCATCAGCTGCAGGAGCGCAGCGTGCTTCGTGCCCCAGCACGGGTGTCCCTCCTCTCTGCAGGTTTCTGCTCAGTCACACGCTTCCCTCCTCTCTCTCACCTGGATCTCATTCTCCCCTCGCGGCAGTGCTTTAGGTGTCACTTGGAGGAAGGCTGAGCTCAGTTCTGCAGTGACGAGGGAATAGAGATTAAAATGAAGCATCGCAAGGAACGCGGGAAGAGATTATCACAACACAAACGCTGGAAAGCAGAAGGGCTGCGGAGGGACTGCACGTGCATGGAGGGGAGGATGCCCTGAGCAGCCCCGCAGCGCTTCGCAGAGCGGTGTTAAAGCAAACAAATATGCGTTATTCATCGTGATTAAATCTGCCACTTTCTTCTCTGCAGCGTTAAGAACCGCAGGAGCTCAGGGAGAGCCACACACGTGTCTTAAAATAAAAGAGAGAGCAACCTGAATGAAAACACGGAGTATTTTTCTGCCCCACTCTGAATAACACCACCAGGATTTTATGGTTCTGATACACGCCGGCTGCGGGAGCACAACACTGCTTTATTGTTATGTGGAGAATAAAAAGAAAGCCCATAAAACTCCTTCAAAGGGGAAATAGAAACTCCTTATTAAGAATACTCATAAACTGAGCGCTGTCTCTCGAGGGGAAAAAACTAAACCCGGTGGCACAAATTACACCCTGCGATAGCACTGCCCTGAGCAAACACTGCCTGCTCCCCGTGGGGGTGGTGAGCGGCTGCTGCGGGCATGAATGGAACTGCTCCACTCAAATGTCAATGGAAAGTGATTTCTCTGATGTCAACAAAACAAAGGAGGCAGCCAAAGGGAGCAGCGCTGCGGAAAGGGAGAAAGCACTCGGGTGTGGAAACAGCACAGCAAATGAATGGAGTGAGGCAGCGAGAGCAACAACTGGGGAAGGATGAGGAAAAATGGAGAGGGTGACTGTGAGCTCCCAGCCCTGTTCCAGAGCAGCACAAGTGTGGCTGTACCAGCTGTGCTGCCTGGCCCTCCCCTCTCCTGGGAGCAGGGCACGGTGTGTGCAGCAGGGGCTGTGCTGCAGGAGGCCTCGGCACTGTGATGGGCATCAGCCATTGCTGCCCAGAAGCCAGTGACCACATGCAGCAATGTTCTTGAGTGCTTTGCCCATAGCTCTGCATAGCAGGTTTTTATCTCCATCCTATTTACAGCACTGCTCAGATCGCAGTGAAGGAATCTTCCCAAAGCCAGGTTAAGCAGCTCACTTCTAGGTGCAAGATCTGGGCCAGCAGGACCTGGAAACTCTCAGAGATGTGAGCAGAGCCGAGGGCACTAAGCCCCGAGGTCAGAGCCAGGCTCCATCCCAGCACCAAACCCTCAGCCACGCTCACACACAGTGGGTGCAGAGCACCCATAGCACTGAGCCTCAGGGCAGCCCCAGTTCATGCTGACCCAGGGCACACGTTACTCTCTGCTTGCTGCACACACAGGGCTTGCAGCATGCCATGCACGGGCAGACGTCAGAGGCATTCCTCCACACGGCTGTGTCTGATCACTCACCTGTGCAGTTTCCTACATACAGAACTCAAGAGGTAGAAGCAACCTCAGGAAGGATGTGCAGATAGCCCCGAGGGAGAAGATGAGCTCAAGGGACAGCAGTACTGGCTGCTGGGTGCCCAGCACAGCTGAGCACAGGCACACAGCACAGATGCTACAAAGATAAACAGCAGATCAGCATTGCCAGGAGCTTTATAGACAGGAAACCATCTTTTTCCAAGGTGTGAAGTACGACGAGCTGAATGTTATCAAACCAAAAAGATGCAAACCTTGTTACCAGGTGCTGCATGGCAAGCTGCAGCTCGTGGACACACACACACACAGGGACACACACACACCTGGGGCACGCACAGCCCCGGGTCCTGCAAAGTCAGAGCCAGTGCTGTGTGTTACACAAGCAGCGATCACTGCCTTTCCCCCATCACTTCCAATCACCTGCACTGTGAACTTTGTGGACACCTCAATTCCTCTTCACTCTTCATTCTTTCAATTTGTTGGGTTTGTTGTGTGTTTTGTTGTTTTTTTGTTTTGGTTTTTGATGGTTTATTTATTTATTTATTTATTTTGCTTTCCTTCCAGCCAGGAAAATAGATTTCTGTCCATTCCATTGTCTCAGGAAGCATCGGCACCACAGTGCCAACAGAGACCTCTGAAATAAAGGCAGTTATTTCCATTTGACTGAAAGAGAGCAGTGCAGACACCAAGTCATGTTTCTGTCTCGCCTCAGCTTCAGGGAAGCTTCACTTACAGAAGGAAACACAATATCGAGTGAATTTGTCCTTGATGTTCCCTATCAATCCCGAGGAAGAATTAGCAGCAGCCTGATATTACACACATACGTCTTCTGTAAGTACAGATTTCAGCCTTCCATCTCTCTCAGCTTTTAATGAAGACAGGACACGGCGTCTCTGGACACATCCTCAGCACAGTAGGCAGAATTAACGCCGCGCGTTGTCCAGACATCCCTCTGAGGGTAAATCACAGCTCTACCTCTAGTCACGACATAAACAAGTGCCTGTTTCTAAGGGAGTGCTCACCACGCGATGTGCGGAGGCGAGACTCGAACCTGCGGCCGCCGGGCAGCGCACCGCTCCGGCCCGGGGCTGTGGTGCGGAGCGGCGGGGCAGGGAGCGGCCCCGGGGAGCGCGGCCAGACCCAAAGCACGGAGCTGTTGTGCATCCTGCTGCCATCGGGTGCACTCGTGCTTACCCCACCTGAGCCAGCACCGGGGCTGGGAATGCTGTGCAGAAAATTATTTCTCAGTCCCTGGCAGGGTAGCTTTACTAAGCCAGCTCACAGTGGGGTCGGATTGATTCCTGTGCACGAAAATGCAATATAGACAAAAAAAAAAGGAGATGGTTTAATTCCCTCTTAACTGCGAAAAGCAATTTGGTGCAGCGTGTGACACATTGCAGAGCACCGAGCATCACCCTGGAAAACAAATATAGCACACGGGAGCGAACCGCGCACCCGGCCCTGGCGTGCCACACTGCTGAGTGAAGTTAAAACAAAATTAAAACAAAACAATAATAAACCAAAATTGGTTTGAGGCCAATTTCACTCCCTCACTCACACAACAGCAGCAGCAAGACGTGGGGAATGCTGGCACAGGGCGGTCATACAGCATGCAGCCACCAGCAGTCCTGCTGCGTACCGGTGCAGCCCCCTCGCCCCCAGCGCCCGCCTCGGGGCATCGCTCGGCTGCACGGTGGCAAAAGGTCAGCACGCAGCCACTGACAGCCCCCAAAACAAAGAGCCGGGTCCTTCAGGGCGCCGCAGGGCTCGGCCGATTTCCTCTCCTTCCTGCAGATGCTCAGACCATAAATAATCAGCGCACAGTTTTGCTGCTGCTGCTGTTTTATTGCCTGAGGCACCCACTTGCTGCTCTGCCTCTGAGATAAGGGCGGGCGGGCTTCAGAGGGCTGGAGCACTTTGAGCGGCATCTTCTCAACATCAAAGTCCCGGCGGGATTTTTTTTAGTGAGACTTTCGAAGCCAAGTTAAGGATTTTTCATGTGCTTTGCACCGAGTGGCATCAAAGCGGCCGCCGTCAGCAGGGAGCTGCCGTGCAACGCAGTCACCGATAGCACCGCCACAGCACCGAACCCAGCAGCCCCAGCAGCAGCTCCGTGTGCGGGAGGGGAGCACTCAGGAGGTTTATTTGGAGCAGCCCGAATCAAAAAACCCAACTCCTCATTTGCTGTAGCATCACCGAAACGAAAACTCAGCCCTGAGATCCTCTGAGCCGGTGCGGCGCAGCTCAGAAGAAATTCTCTCATTGAATGACGGTGCTTTGCAGCCCTCGTGCATCACACCGAGGTCAGCTCCAGCAGTCACAGAGCTCTGCTCGCTCTGCACACAGTTTTTTTTTCTTCCAGCAGAAGCTGTTGTTAAGTGGAGGCTGTTGGGAGGAGCACGGTTAACGTGAGCGCGGCCATCAGTGGCACTGCGCGGAATGCAGAGCTGTGCTGCTCAGGCTCAGGAGCTGATCAGACCAGGGGTTGTAATATGTATTGTATTCTCCCTCTGCTCATCCCCACCCAGGGTCCAACATGGGGTTGGACGCTGAAGGACCCTACACAGCACAGCAGCACAGCAGCTCTGTCTACCCACAGCATGGTGATGCCTGCAGACCCACCCAGTTCTCACTTCTTTCAGCCAAACCACGGCACAAGGAGGAGATGAGACATTCTGAAACCTCATTTTCTAAGGAGAAAAGCAGGGCCCTGGTCAGATGCCGGCTCCTTGTCCGAGAAGCAGTGCAGCTCTCCCCATTGCGTTCCTTCCCCTTTAGGTTGAAGGGACAGCATCGTGTCAGAGCAGCAGTACCACGGCTGCAGGCAGCATGCCCTGCTGCTGAACGTGACACCAGTGGCATTTATGCAAGGCACTGAGCCTCGTGTCAAGTGGTTCAGACAGATTTCCTGAGCCATTTTGCTTGGATGCAAGCAGCTGTAAGCCAGGAGCTGGGCACAAGCAGGATCCCGGGCTGGCACCCAGCTGAAAACCACACAAGGATGAACCGAACTCAGCCACAGCAGCCATCATGGTCACCTTCAGCAGCATCGGTGCTCAGCACCTCCTTCAAGGCTGAGCTGCTGTAGGATTTGTGACAGAACCACCTCCAGTCCCCCAGGAGCAAGAGCCAGAGCTTCCAGCAGCCACAGAGCAGGGACTTCTCCCCGTATCACAGCACAAACCGCAGCGATTTCTCTGTCAAAGCTTTGATTCCTAAAACCTTCCTTACATCCCTCCTGACATCAAAACACCCATCTCATTCGCTCACACCATCACAGGGGAACAGTGCTGTGCTATTAGAGGCAGCCCTGAGGTGAATTAACAACACTCTGTAACCACGTTCTGCTACAGCAACTTCATCCCCACCAAACTGAGGGACTGAGCAGTATTTTATCCGACGCATCTTGGCTCTGTGCAGAGCGGCAGCTGCTCCCCATATGATTTATGGAATGGATGTTTTCTAAATAGCCAAAGCTGGGCTCTGAAGCCAGGCACAAGTCCCCCATTCATGGCAACCCCGTGCGGAAATGGGGAGAGAAATTCACATTCTGGACGGCGGCGTGAGTGGGCACGAACCATTTTATTGGCTTTCTTTTTTTTTTCCCTTCCCTTTCCATATACACAACGGAGATGCAAGCAGATGTATAACAAAACCTATAAATATTGATGCTCAACAGCTGGCAGCGATGATAGGAGGCACACAGCATCCTTTGTTATACAAACGCAGAAGCAAATCGGTTCAGCCCCAAGCCAAGGGAACCTCATGGGTTCCAAGACCCCCACACACCATTAGGGGAAGCAAAGGGCAATGCTCTGCTCTTTGATGAAGCCCTCCCACTCCAGTGCCCCCAGCACAGCATCAGCACAGAGGGGAGCAGGGAGATAAGCAGAGACAGAAGCGAAGCACTGGGAAAGAAATCACATCAGCAGAACACCTCCAGCAAACAGGACTGCGGCATAAGCAGCTCAAGCAGGGATTTGGGACAGGAGGAAATGCGTTTTCACATGGATGCTTCAAATGTGGGATATGCTGCCAAAGGGCATCTCCAAAGCCGGGGCATTGATTAGATCCCAAAGCAGCCTGAACACTCACAGAGGTGCACGGAGAGCAGATTCTACTGCCAGCTGACAGAAACACACTGCCTGCGAATTTTCAAACAGGCAGAGCTGAATCAGACCTTCAACACAAAGCAAACTTTGATCCCATCCCTTCACCAGACCTTTGTAAGCCCTCTCTCACCAGCAAGAAATACGCCGCCCTTCCCCACCGCCCCTTAGTCACGTCACCGCTTTTTGGAGGTGCCCACATCTGGGAACAGCTGCTCCCATACTTCATCCTCAAAAGGTGTAAAACTCCATCACAGATCCCTGACCAACACTGTGAGGGCTCAGGGAGATCCACAGCCGTTCCCACGGAACCAGGCCCACGTGTCACCTGCACAGACACGGGGTCCCACGTCCCACGGGCTCTGCGCTCTCGTTTGCCCTCTTTTTGTCGTTGGTTGAATTTAAAAGGACAATCAAGATTAAAATGAGCTTTTCGTTATCTGTACACGCAAACCGGATTTTTACGAGGGCTGCTCCGAAAGTAATGCCTCCTATTTTAAGGCGTTGGCCCACGATGGCAGAGCTGGGTGCTGGTGCCGTGGCAGTAGAGCTTGGACCTTCCCACCAACATTTTGTTGCTGCACGACAGACAGCAGCAGAGGGGCAGTCTGACAGAACGGTGCTTGATGAAGTGAAGATGGTGCAAAGATGAGACATTGAATCCCTCCACGCTGAAAAAAGGACCCCCACTGACATTCATTGAGAACTGCAGACCAAAGAGGGTCAGAGATGGCATCACTGACATGTGGGGTGAGGGGCTGCCGGGCTGCACTCTAAAGCTCTGCCTCCGGGAGCTGTCAGCTGTGGCACTGCTGATTCGATGGAGCTGCGATGGGAGGAAGGCTCGGGTGATGTTCCTCTGTCAGAGCCATGTTTATAAGGGAACATTGGTGAAGCCTTACAGAAAAAAATAAAGCTTTGAATGCCCTCAAAACAAAGAGCTAACGAATTCTTTTCCTTCTACCAGCTTGAGTCCCTCTGTGCAGATCCCCAAACCAAACAAACCTGGCGTGCCAGAGGGGCACCCGTTTCACAACAACATTCCGTTCTGTGGCCAAAAAGAAAGAGATTTCTCCTGTGCTCTGCCCTTAATTAACGCGCACTCAGAGCAATAAAGGCACACGCACAAACGTTGCACAAGCAGGTGAGGGGCCAGAAGAGCAGCAGCCAGCACATTAACAGGTGAGGAATGCAAGAAACGAGCATCACACGGACCGCGCTTCTCCTGCCCTCCTGGCAAAGGACTCTCTTTGCGAGATTACAGTCCTGCGCCATTCAAGAGAAAGAAGAAAAGAAATGGGGGTAAAAGAGAGCGTATTTTAGCTGAAAAGGATTTATCCGTTCGATTTACATGTGAATCAATTACCCAGGCAAAGCTCAAACGGTGCCAATAGGATTTAGGTGACCGAACACACCTCTCATTCAAGCTGCCTAATCCGTATCTGCAATTCCTGATAGCTTCGCAGCCGCAACTCTGCAACTCAAGAGCGGATGCAGTTCTCCCCCTTAAAACAATAAAGTTTTAGAACAAAGGGTGATGTGGATGAACCCATCCATACTGCTCAGGGTCGGGCAGCAGCAGCAGCTCCTCCTGCATGTCGGGCTGTGCTCTGAGCAGCACCAGGAGAGCAGTGCTCCCGTTCTGCAAAGAAAGAACGGATCCTCTCCTCTGCTCCATTCCTTCACTGGTACGTTGCATCTGCTCGGCGGGACAGCTCAGCCCTGTGCGGGTGCAGGAGAGGGGATGATGGAGCTGTGAATCCCATCAGCAGCCATAGGCGGCCACAGGGGCAGAAGGATCGTAGAGGTGGGTTATTTTCTGAAAGAGGACCGGCAGGAGGAAACAATGCTGTTAAATAAACAAGCATTCCTCCTCGAGCTGGAGCCCACAGCTCGTTGCAGGGCTGAATTGGTTGCTGCTGGTTTTGCTTCGCAGCATTAATCACCGACGGCGTGCTGAGGTGGGCAGAAAAAAATCCCATTTTGCGTTGTATTAACTCTGTGGAATTTAAGGAACCTCTCAAAACTCACACACACATCGGGAGGAGGGGCGGAGAAGCACCAGCAAGGCTCAGAGCAGACATGGAACTGATTTCCTTTTGAGACCCAACGCTGGGCCATCTATGCACAGAGCTGTCTGTGGTGGGCCCCCCCACCTGGCTTTATGAATTAACACGGGCAGATGTGTTACTGCTTCAGCAAAGGGCAGGCACTTAAATTGTTCCAGAGGGGGGCAAAAAAAGAACAAAGAAACCCAAACGAACCGAACAGAACCACACACACTGCTCCTGGTTTCTGCGCTTTGGGTTTTGGCTAACAAGGCCTCGGGGAAAGAAACATCCCCGTGGACTCAGAATTGATTTCATTTAACACTGCTTCCAGAGCAGAAGCTCTCGAGGGTTCTGGGAGAAGTTTGATCTGAAAAGCAGAAATAGCTCTGTAAGGAAATGGGCAGAACGCACTGCTGGAGTTCTGCCCCACGGAGCGGATTTCTGCTGGGAGGACTTCACCCACCACGGCCTCACCAGCAGGAGCCCACAGTGCTCCAGGGGAGCAAAGGATGCGCTGGGTTCTGCACAGACCCAGAGAGCATCCCCCATTGTCTCCAGCAGTGTCATTTGCTGCCAGCAGCACCTCGGGGCTGTCGGTCCCATTGGTGCTGCACACTGAGCCCAAAAACACGAGCCCGGCGGTGCTGGTGGCTGATGTACAGCACAGTGGTTCCTCTGCCATCCCCTCCTGACCACGGCCATAGGAGCAGACAGCTCTAAGGCAGCTCAGAACCCACTGAGGAAAGAGCTGAGAAACTGCAGTCCCTGGGGCAGTCTCAGCTCACCTCACCTCGGAGCTATTTCAGCACGGTAATTACGCACTCCGGGTGCGTGGGCACAGATATAATTTTCCCTTTCTCAAATGCAATTACATCTGCACAGAGACAGGAAGAGGTTTATGGACAAAGCACTGGTGGAATCGATATATCAGATCGGATGGGAGACCATGATTTCAGCTGCTGCTGAACTGCATTAAACCACCTAAATTAACTTAATTAGGTGTCAAAACAAGTCTGCTCGGTACAGAAGAGATATGTTTTAAGAAAGGCTCAGCCCAGCTCGCAGCAGCAGGCACAATTCCTACCAACAGAAGTGTGTAAACCACACACGGCCGCAGGCACCAGCCGCCTCTCTGTGGGTTTTCTCTTGGCATAGTGATGCCAGCACTCAGCAATCCGCAGGCAAAACCAAACCAAGCAGAACTGATAGAAGTGAGAACAGGGAGACAGCATGGGAGGAAGGCTAACCTCCACCTGCCTACATCCCCTCTCTCAGCTCCTCCCAGATGCACTGGAGGCAGATGCCAAGCTCAAAGCTGCAGCAGCAGTGCTCCAGCACGCGGGGCACCGTTACAGACAGGATGGATGAGCTCACCCATCGTGTTTCCATCACATCAGCCTCGCTCGGAGCTTGCACAAAAACTTTTTGTTCCTTCTGCATTCTTCTCATGGATCCCCCCTGGTCCTCCATAGGCGGCAAGTCACGTCTCATGAAAGCCTCTATTGATGCTCCCCGCTGTCCTACGTCACACAGCACTGAATGCTGTCCACTGGCTCCAATAACAAGCTCCAGGAGCACAGCAGCATCAGCTGCCACGAGCACTTGGAGCTGTCACATCACTTCACAGAACAGCTTAGATTGAGGGAGACCTTAAAGATCACCCAGTTCCAGCTCCTCCATCGTGGGCTGATTGCCCCCCAGCAGGTCAGGGCAAAGGGCCCACCCTGCTTGAACGCCTGTAGGGATGTCACTTGCTCAGGGACACGCCTGGCAGGACACTGGGACACATGTGCCTTGCACAGCTCCATCCACTGGTGTTAAGGGTCATGCTGTGTCCCCAGTGGATGTTCTGCCTAGGGCACAGCGAGCGCCCCACTGCTGTGGGGTCACACCAGTTTGGGAACTCCCAAACTCTTCCTTACACAACTGTGCAAACAGACTCACTGCTAGCTCACGACAGAAGCAGGATGCAGCAGCAATGAGATGGATACAGCGGCACCATAACCGGGTTAGGAGATCCGAAAGCATCAGCACGAAGGAGGACAGATCCGGGCTAAAAACAGAGGCAAAACGTGCAGAAAATCAGAGAAAACGAACGAAGGGAGAAAAAGGAGGCAAAGGGAGGGACGAACTGCTGCCCGTAGGCATCAACGTACGGGGAGAGGGACAGGAGCGGCAAAAGCCGCCCACGGGGCGAAGCAGAACCACGCGGGGAACCCCGCGCACGGACGGCGGCGAAACGCGGCCCAACAGCGCCCCCTGGTGGTACCGCCGCTCCGAAAGTAATGCCTCCTGGCTTGTTTCAGGCTACAAAGGATGCGAAGAGCGGCACGATGCGCTTCGATGGAGCAAATTCTCAGCTGCCTAACGCTGTTCTTTAACACCGTCACCACCGCGAGCTTCTAAACATGTAACGGAGTATTTGGATATACGGAAGGTGCGACCTCTACTGCCATTCCGCCAACCTCCACCTCGCGGGCCAACGCAGCGAAATAGGAGGCATTACTTTTGGAGGAAGGAATGGGAAGCCCCAGGAAGGGGAAAAGAGCTGAGAAAATGAATGAGACAGGAGGGAGAGGCATACAGAGACAGCCAGGGACTGTAAATAAGAATGAGAGTGCTGGGAAGAAAGTTGGGAATGAGGGTTGTGTAACACTTAAAAGAAAAGGCAGAGGAATAGGACTGAAATCCAAACTGAGAAATGGAGGGAGGTGAAGACCTAGGAGGATGCCCAGCTCGTGCAGGCACCAAGGAGCCCTCAAGCATCCCAGGGGCTAGCACAGCACAGCCACCAGCACTGCTCCCCTCCCCAGGCTCAGCACTCTGAGCCTCCCTGCCCCAGTGACCCCACCCCGCCAGGGGATGCCCCTGTAATGGGAGCTGATCCCGTACCCATTCATTCTCCCCCTTTCAAAAGCTTCATTTATTCACAGGGCACACATCAGCTGAGCCTCTTCCACATTTTCTCCCCAGTTCACATTTCCCACAGCCTGAAAGTTTGGTACAGGTCGTTTTTACCTGGAGGGAAGGCAACATTAAGATGCCAGCAGCATAGCCCGGTACCATTGTGCAACAGACACATTATAGAACAGAGGCTGAGACCTGTCTTACTGGAGTTTGCCTGTGTTATTTCATGGCCAAGCAAGCATCACAGCTCCCTTATCAGTTGCCGAGCAGGAGGCAACAAGCTCAAGCTCAGGAATGAGCTTTATCTGGTGGCACCAGTTCCCCAGGAGCATCTGGAAGAGAAGAAGTATTTCAACTAATAGCACTGGGGTTTGAGCCTCCACGTGTTTCACAGCAAACATTTTGCTTGTAGGGGAATAGAGGTAGGGGTGTCCATCTAACCCAGCACAGCACTGAAAAAAGAAAAAGAAAAAAGAGCCCAGGAGAACATAGAAGGTGGGTTTCAATACTGAGAGTGGGTAGAAAGCAGGAGGGAATAAGAGGGGGCTGAACACAAGAGGAGACGTGCATAAGACATCCACTCACATCCCATAACTCCACCTGCATCTCATAATCCAAGGCCACAGCATCTCTGTCTCCCCTGGGCAGGCAGAAGGTCCCACACATATGTTGCCACTGATGTCCAGGAATACCATGCCCAGTCTCTGAGAAAACCAAGAAGCACAAGAGAACCTACAAAGAGCCTAAGCCCAAAGCTCCCCAATGACACCATGGTCTAATTGCAGCTCTCCAGCACTCGACCCTCGTTCATCACCTTGTGCTTGGTTTAGGAAAGCTGCCTCAGTGGGCTGCCCATGAGAATAAATGAAGTTTAGTCCCATGAGTTTGTGTCCTTTCCCCCATGGGAAATCAGGAAATTACTTTTGCAACCACTGTCCCTCAGCCCTCACCGTTCACCAGAGGACAACAACGTTACCTGAGCTTCGAATCCCTGCGGTCAGCAGCAGTCCTCTCCCCACATCAAAGTCTTCATTGCTAATATTATCCATAACCTTTTACGTTGCCAGGCAGAACTGCAAAAAAGTCTATCCAAACCTGCAAAAAGAAGCACTGCAAAAGGGATACCCTGCAGCGTTCAGAAACGGGCTGTTCACATGTGCCAGCTGGAAAGCAGCACGCAGACATGCAGTGATTTTGCACTCAGAGCCCCTATGGAACTTTGAAACTCTGAAGTTGTGCTGCGAACGTCCTTTGCTAATCAAAGCTGTGCTGAAGCAGTTGGGATGGGACTGCAGGTTGCAGCTATTGCACTGCTGTTGGATCTGGAGCCTGAATGTCATCACCATTACACAGTAAGGGTCTGAAGGTGTACCTCCAAGACACAAAACATGCATTCCAAAGCATCTGTCCTTGCTGCAGCTGTTGCACTCTGCCCATCCACATCCACTGCTCTTCAAACACAGAGAGCAGCTCAGCCACCACTCAGCCAGTTCCTTCTGAGCACTGGGATGCACATCATCCAGCCCCATAGACTTGAACAAGGTCCTGGTGGATGAAGCAGTATTTTCTATATTATGTACTCATATACATGTATACAAGATATATACACATGTATAAGGGCCACGGTTCACAAAGCCATCCAGCAGTGCTGAGAGGGGAGAGCTGATTGCAGAGAAATTGGCCTTTGTGCCACCAAAGCCAAAATTGCTTTCAACTCTGATCTCAGAAAACGCCCAGGTTGAAGCTGAACTTTGTTCCTTCCTTCTCTGTTATTGAGGGAACAAAAACATTTTTACAGGGTTGGACTCCGTGATCTCCGCAAGGCACTCCCAGCCCCTTCAGTTCTGCGATGGGAAGGCAGAGATTGTCTTAATGATGATGTAAGCACATCCATCCTCCCAGACCTTAGGCTGGTGACATATTTTACACTTGCCCAACTCTCATTACAAGACACACCTACCTGACCTAATGCCCAAACACAAAGCCCTCCAAGCCCAATCTCTACTTGGCCAAGGAGCCCCAACCCTTGATTTAAAGTTCTGCACACAGAGTTATCCCAGCAGTGCTGTTAAGACCACACTATTGTCCCTTGTATGCAAATTAAGATGGTCACCAGACGAGCCTGATATCTCAAGCAGCCCCACCACGCAGTGACGCGATATGACATGAGCAAGTTTTTTGGCCTTTATTTGAAGGCTTTCAACAGTTACAGTAAGAATTGTCATTGCAAACCAGGGATTCTGAAAAAAAAAAACAATTGAACAATAAAAGTTAGAAAACACCCACGAGCCCACCTGCAAGTAAAACAGCAGTAGGGAATGGAGAAGTGAGCTTTTGGTTCCTCCACTCTGTTCACGTTTCCAATATCTGACACAACTAAGACACTAAGGAAGGCTGGATTGCTCCACAGGTGAGCATTTAACAGCATATACTGTACCATGTAACAGAGTAGCTACGCCAAATCTATGGGATTGAGTTGGGCTCACTGTTATTTCCTCCCCAAAAAGGATGCTAACCAGAGATTGTACCAATGTTTTCTAAGATGCAGTCATTTAAGTTGATCACGAGGTTGTCCCCCATCTCAGGGGCACAGAAATGATGTAAGGAATTGGAAATCTTAGCAGCATTTGACTTAGAAGACTGCAGTTTCAGTTTAGTTGCAATGCACGTGAGACAGGACGGCGCACGCGGTCTCACAAGGTGTACAGCAGTTTCCTGATTCAATTTCCCAGCAGAAAAGGACATGTGCTGGCTTTTAACAGCAGAGCTCAAAACCAACCCCATGCAGCCCTAGGGTTGACCTGGCTGCCCCACGGTCCCAAACACACACCTCCTCATCACACAGACTCCAGGCAGCCACATCCCAGCACGTAAGGAAGCAGGCACCCAAAAGTCACCTTCAAACCCAGCCACGTACCATTGCCACGTTTGCTGCTGGAATAACGGAGTATTTAAAGCTGGTAGAAGTATGATTCTGACCTCTAAGTAAACAAGTAATGGTAAAGAAGATTTTATGTGCATCAAAACCCCCTGGTTCTACATCTGCACTCCCGAGGTCTGACCCCAGCAATGCCCATTCTTTAGAACAAAGCACCCACAGAGCACTGCGGGAGGACAGCACTTCAGTGGTGGGGATGAACTGCAGCAATGCTTCCCCCAGCACACTCCAAGGGGAGCTCCAGCATTCCTGCTGCCCACAGGGACACAGCTAGGACAGGAGCTGACCTTGCAGGTCCTCGTGCTCCACCCTGAGAAGCACCGCCTGCTCACACCTGAAAGCACGAGACACTCCAGCAGACATCACACTCTTGAAATACAGAACTTTATTTAGAAACTGCTTAAAATAGAAAAACCCTGTCAAGAAAAATCCAAGTCAAATATGGTTTCTCAGTAAAATGGAGTTTTAGGGCAACAAAAGTCTAAAAGGCCACAAGAGAAATAGCACCACTGCGGTTTCAAACAATGGCTAGGTACTTGCATTTTTTGGCATTCACTGAATTTGGGTTTTTCTCTGAATTTCACAAAGATTCATGCACTACACAACAATTACCATAAGATGCTCTCCTACACACGTCTTAAGACAAGCTACCACCAGGAACGAATGAATACAGCACAACAGGACTGATGGATCTCAGTAGTGGAGGGGAATCAGAAGTCTTGCAGGATCTTGCCAAACACAACAGGAATGAGGGAAAATGAGAGGAAAAAAAAAAAGGGGGATAGATAAAGAAAGTACTTTAAATATTAATATTTAAGTTAGTCTCAGTACTGTATTTTCTGCAATAACATTAGCTCTGTTAGCCAGCATCTCAAAGTTTTGACCCCAGAAGACCACTGAACTGGCAAGTGTTACTATCAGATACGCCCTGGTCTGAGGGAAAAGAAAAGGAAAGGGACAAAATCATCATCCTCATGTGCTCGATTCACTTTCATTCTGAGAGCTGCACAGCACAGCCCCACTGCAACCACGGGGTTGGATCAGCGCTCCTCGGGATGGGGAAGGGTGGGAGGCCATAAGCACACCAACAGAAAGGAACAAACAGAACAAGCAGAAATGAGGAAAGTACTTCAGAAGAACCTTTCAGGCAGTAAGACTGGTGCCCTCTGCTTTCATGTCACTTTTTTCTTTTTTTTTTTCTTTTTTTTTTCTTTTTACAGAAAACACAGTACATTTTGGCAAAGCCATTAGCCACAATGCCATAGAAAAAATGCTTTAGCACTCCTCAAGGTAATTTATGTGTCTCAGCTGTTCATACTCCCTCTAATCTTGTGACAGGCAACATTAAGGCCTATTTCATAGAGAACTAATCACTCGGTGAGCAGCTTTATGCAGGAATGGAGGTTTGTTTAAGAGCCCCTCGGAGCATTGCTGGCAAGGTGGGACTGCCTGGACAGCAGGGAGGGGAGCGGAGTGAGCGTCTCCCCAGGATGAAGCACATAAAATCTCCTGTCACATTACTTCAATTTTGGCATTTGGAAGCATATTTTAAATACTCTTAAGGCATTTTATTATCATTTCTGTGCTGCAATTTCACATTAACTCAATCTTTCCGTGAGTCAGACTCTATGTTCTCTTCTACACACCACCTTAGGTATAAAAAAAGTCTTTCCATGAACCAGTGTTTACCAGCAAACCAACGAGTTCCAAATGTTCAGCCTCTTGCTCCCTAAATATACCACCTAGATGTGAATACTGCTCTGCTACAGAGTGAGAGAGAGTTCCTAACTCAAACCCACTGCAAAAAGAGTGAAACTTCTGCAAAGTGCACTTTAAGAAGAGGTAACTTTTTTGCTTATGAAAAGAAACCAGTGAGTCCTCTAAGAATAAAGTGGAGTATTTTACAGTTAAGCACATGATCTGGGGCACAGAATTCCGATGTTGCTGCTCTGCTGGTACAGTACGTGGTCTGTTAATACTCTTCTTGCTCCTCCTGCGGTGCTCCTTCGTCAGGTATCACAAAGCCTTCCTGCAGGGAACACAATGAGGGCTCGATGAGAAACCAACATCCAAGCACTTCCCTGCTGCTCTGCACACTCCTTTCATTCAGTTATTTCTACTTCGGATCCTGACAACGAAGTACCCTTAATTCAACCACTCACAGTATGAAGGTTGATCACCCACAAACTTATTTTCTTCAGCTCTGACCTATGTGGTACATACTCCTCAGGAGAACCCAACCACGTTTGTGGCCTGACTATAACAACAATGGTATCTGGCCATAAATTTAAGGAAAAAACAAAAAAAGAAGGCAGAAAATAAGGAGAGCAAGGCAGCTTCCCATAGAGAGGCAGGATGGGGGGGGGGGAGATCACTTACATCTGTGGCATAAAGAATTTCCACAATCCTCTGCAGTACTGGGTCGTTCTCCCCTTCGTTCTCCTGGCAGATCAGCTCAATGTTCCGCAATTTGCCGAAGTAGAAGTCCCTCTCCTTCTCCAGGTCTTCAACGGTGAGCTTCAACACGTTGATCTGCCCACAGGAACCAATAATGATTTATCCACCCACTGAGAATGCAGGGGTGTCTATCCTAAAGGTGGGGGTCCCCATAACGCTCAGAGGTGCGTTTGTATGCAGAGCACTTCAGAAGTTCCCAAGACATTGGGGAAAGGGTGTAAGAGGAAGAAGAGGTCTATTTCTCAAGTTGGACTATTTCTGCAACCAACACCCAGGCCAACACATGCAATACCACATGGAAATTCTAGAGGCTTATTGCATGACACGGGTAAAAATCCGACTGCATGCACTTTCCTCTGCTAACACATTCCTCCAGGACAACCCTCACACTGGTGGCAGCTTTAGCTCCGTTGCATTCAGCATTTCGGGGACGCAGCAGCTGCTCATAGCTCCGTTGGAATGCTGTGATAGCTGCAACACAGCTGTGGAAATACCTAAAAACAATGCTATGCATGATATGGGACACAGCAGACTTAAATGTCTGGGGGCTGCTACTGCAGAAGGGGCTTTGCTACTATCAGGAGAGCAAGGCCACCACACCGAGGCTTCTGATTAAGCCATTTTAAATGAACTTACTAGACAGAAGAAAGTGATCTGTCTCTCCCCAGCACAGTCATTTCATGCTACTCAATATATATCTATACATCCAATGCAAAGCCCAGGTCAGCACCCGAGGCCATTTTGGCAACACACCTGCTCAATCAATCCCGCTGACTCATCATCTCCCGCAGCCTTTTTGACCATCCCAGTGCCACCTTTGGGAGTTGCTGGGGTCCTCTGTGCAACAATGGGCCTCTGTGGGGCTGTGAAATAAATGTGGTGTTACATCTTCTCAGAACACCTCTTTCCCTCCCCCAGAGGTACTGTCCCACTTCCAACCCGGCCAGAATTCAAAGACACATTCACCTATAAGTGTTCCTTCTTCACCCCAAGAGCCATGTCCATTGTCTTCAGCACATCCCAACACCAATTCTTGCCATTTTCTCTCTGTAGCTCCCAGATAACTCACTCAGAGCTTGAAGCCTAGCATCTGAGATAAGCTCCAAACACTACATTTTCATACACCAATTTTAAATCATAGAATGGCCTGAGTTGGAAGGAACCCTTGAAGGGCATCTGGTCCAGCCCCTGCAGGGAGCAGGGACACCCACAGCTCCATCAGTGCTCAGTTTCCCTGGCCTGATCCTGAGCATCTGCAGGGCTGGAGCAGACACCTCATCTCTGGGCAGTCTGTGCCACTGCCCTTACTGTCAAAATCTTCCTGATACCCTATCTAAACCTCCCCTCCATCAGTCTGAAACCATCTCCCCTTATCCTATCACACAGACCCTTCTAAAGAGCCTGTCCCCTTCTCTCTTACAGCCCCTTTAGATACCAAAACAGTGACCCAGCCTCATTTCCTCCAGTTTTCAAGATGATCTCGAGCATTTAAACTCTTCTCTACCTGCACTGCCAGTACCGAGAGGTTTCTTGGGTTTGTTCACAACTGGAGCAACGAGGTTCGGTGCCACTGTCTCCTGGCCTTGCCGGGCAGCCACGGGGTCATACTCCTTCCCATCGTAGTTTGCATCAAAAAATTTTTTGAACCACTGAACAAATTCGAAGTTGTCTTGAAATTTTCCTTTCACTAGTTTGTCCACAGGAATTATCTGGAGAAAAAATAAATAAATCATGATAATAAAACTTGTTGGAAGGGGAAAGAATCTCTCTCTCTGCCTTATTATATAAGGGTTTTACAGCTGGGAGCAAAGAGGAATTGGAAATCCTTAAGACTACCACACCAAGACGTGGCTGGGACACACCTCGTGGGACAGCTTTGTGCTGTGTGAGCTCAAGTAAGCTGAAGGAGTTGATGTGGAAATACCATCTCCACCATTAAGAACTGCAAATCCAATCTTTACTCTAGGAGACACTGCATTCATTTAGGTGCAGACCACAGTGTGAACCAAAACTCATGAGGCTTGCAAGCCAAAAATCAAACCCTGCCCCCAGATTGGGAAGTATACGACACACATTTGGATACCAGAAACGAGAAGCAACTCCAACCCAGCTTACTTTGTCAACACCCATTCGTTTGAAACCTGCTTGTAGAACCTTGAAGTTCTGAATGTATTCGTGTTCCAATTTCGCTTGAAACTTCACTTTCTTGAGGGCTACTGAACCTGGGAAGAGCATGTCCATGAACTGGCAGTATGCAGCACCTGCAAGAGAGAAGAACACCATCCCACAGTGAGTGATGGTTGGTCAGCCACAGCAGCACGCTGCCTGGCCTTGTTCCACTGCTGCACAAGCCCTTAGAACAGCAGAAGGGAGATAACAGGACCCCTTGGTCTGCATGGAAGAGTGTGGCTGCAAACAAGCTGCAGAACTAAGGGTCCAGCCCCATCCCTTGGGCTCTTGTACCCAAGAGCAGTAATGCCTCTGTGATTCCAAGAGAAATCCAACACATGATGTGGCATTCCCTCCCCTCATGGGCATCAGTACTCTTATCAGTGATAACAGAGCTGAACTATAGAAATTATTCAGTAAGGGCAGTGGGTGCCCCATCCCTGCAGACACTCAGGGTCAGACTGGGGGGGCTCTGAACACTGATGGAGCTGTGGGTGTCCCTGCTCACTGCAGGAGTTGGAGCAGGCAACCTGTACAAGGCCCCTTCCAACTCACACCATTCTACAATAAACATTTCAGTCACACTTTAAATCAGAGAACTGAAATAAGACACTATTTCCTTCCATTCATTTCAAATCCTTCAATTCAGCTGTTACTGCAAGAGTGAAAGGGGATAGGATCCAAGCAGAGTGCCACCCCCAGTGAAGAGCTTTTGCACAACACACATGCACCTCATAAAGACATTTTAAAACTGTATTATTGCTCTGCAGTGATGATGCACAGCTGTGTGTCACCAGCAATGCAAACGCAGCGTTCTGAGCGTCACATCCCACCCCACATCAAAGAATTCAGTGGACACAGAGAGCAATGGCAGCCTTAACCTAAAACAAACAACTGCACAGCAAACTTTTGAGAGGCACAAGGCCAAGAAGCACTGTCCTGTAGTGCCCTGAGCCAGCCCAGCTCCCCACAAAGTTTTTGGACCCCCAAACTGAGGCAGAGCACACCGAGTTCAACGCAGCAGTGCTCATCGCTTCTCCTCTTTCTGTGGCTGCAGATCTTCAGATCCTCCATCCCTAGAGTTTTTCCTGCATCACCTTATTAGACAGAAGCCACCAGAAATACCTGCCCGACGTGTATTCTGAGTTGCCTCCTTCTCACCATCTTTGGGAACGCTCCCTCCACACCACACACGGTACTGCCAGTTCCAAATGGAAACTTCTGCCTCCTTTTGTTCACTCCCCGATGCCTTATTCCAACCTCACCGTGCAAGATGCACTCCTACCTCTCACCCAGGCCCTTTCATCTCCCTGCTCCAGTTATTCAAATCACCACCTCTCACCCAGGCTACATCCTTAGCCTTGGGTTTGCTTTTCTTCCAGCGTTACCCCACAGACCATTATTTCTCTGTTCGTTTCAGCCAGCCTCCTCCCACACACTCCTCCCTGCTCGATGACATGTGACTTCATTTCTAGAGCACCAGCACTTCCCCTTTTGCTGTGCACAGCCACCAGATATTCAGCTTTGTCAGATCAGCCCACAGTGACTCGGGGTCAGGCTGAGGTTCTTCACTATAGGGGGGTGGGAGCTCCCAGGGGTGAACCTGGTGCCACCAGGGGGTCCCCTCACAGCTCTGTGACCCCTGGCACTCCTGGGCCCTGCCTGAACCCACAGCACCTCCCAATGGTTTTCTCCCATAAGGGATCACATCTGTTTATGCTCCTTACTGCACCTTCAGGTTTCCTCCTGCCCGTGTGGACTAAATACTTGGTCCCCCCCCCCCCCCCCGGCAAACAACCCTTCTCAGGAGATTTTTCTCCACGTTAACCCTCATTTCTTCTTATCCCACTTATGCTGCAGTAAATCAGAAGACCATAACTTCCCATTACATCACATCTCCACTCTCACAAACCATTTCAATAAAACTCCAAACCATATCCCAGTTCCAACACCAAATGCTGGACCACAGCTGTCCACAGCTCCACTCCCACTACAGACACAGCTGCGTGGGTGCTTCCACGGAGCTCTTTTCCATCTCTCGGTCCAGAACAAACACGGACGCCCCACCCCGCACCCCTCACCTGAGCACAACTGCTCGATCTTGGTCAGCGTCAGCTGCAGGGACTCGTTGATCCACGCCAGCATGTCGTGCCGGCTCAGGTTGTCGCTCGTCACCGACGTGGAGTACACATTCACTGCCATTTTCTGCCACACAGAGCCGCGCGTGGGACCGCCGCACACGCTCACGCCGCAGCCCCATCGCGGCTCGGAGCCCCGCACACAGCGCTGCCCGCACTCGGCCCCGACGAGCGGACCGCCCCCGCGCCTCTCGTCCTCCCACCCGCGTGGAGTTTCCCTTCCCCGTGGGGTGAACCCGCGGCACAAACGGGGCGGCCCCGGAGCACACCCGAGGCCCGCACACCGCTACCGCGGACTGTGGATCAGCGCAGGGCCCGCGCCCCTCCCTCCTCCTCCTCCTCCTCCTCCTCCTCCTCCGCCGCGCGGCCCCCACAGAGGGGCGCGCCCGGGGCCAGGCCCGGCCCCGCAGACCCCACGCGTGCTCCACGCAAACACCGGCCCCGCGCACCCGCACCCGGCTACCCCGGCCCCGCGCCCCACAGCCGCCCGGCCCCGCCCGGCCCGTTACCTGCCCCACTCTCGCCCCGTCTCCTCCGCGTTCAAACCGGCCCCGCCCGCTGC
Organism: Cyrtonyx montezumae; assembly: GCF_038088225.1. Classification (NCBI taxonomy): domain Eukaryota; kingdom Metazoa; phylum Chordata; class Aves; order Galliformes; family Odontophoridae; genus Cyrtonyx; species Cyrtonyx montezumae. The sequence goes on along the minus strand of NW_027072100.1, from coordinate 10,616,891 downwards.
CCGGGACCACGTCACGCGCACGCGGCGCGCTCACGTCACCCGCGCACACGTCACGGCGGCCGCAGCGCTGGAAGAATGGCGTGCGGGGGGCGGTGCCACCTCGAGGCCCCGCCCACTCATCCTAGCGCTCGCTTGTGATTGGCGGATGGTTAACCCCGCCCACTCCGCAGCCCATTCATTAGCGCTGCCCGGGAGGCCGCGTGCCGCCGTGCGCGGCGATGAATGAGCGCGCCCGTGTACAAACGCTGCATTGAATCGTCTCATCCCGCGGTGGTGCCCTTCCCTATCCCCATAAGGAAACAATTCAGTAATCTGCTCGGACAAGGCACCAGTGCATAAATAAAACCCGAAAGACAAAAACGAACCACCACATGAAATGCATTCAACAAAACGATAGGGTTTTTTTTGTCTTTTTTTCTTATTTTAAAAGATTGTATAAAAACCCACAAAACTTTTTGACATCAAAAATCTTTTAACTAAAAAAATAGCACCAGGGAGAGTTAGAAAACCTTTACAAAGTATTAAAAAGGCATTTCTGAGATCTACCTCTCCTTGCAACGTGTTCGTGAACACAGCATAAAAGGCAGCGTCCCAAGGATGACTTGTCTACTGTGATTCTCATCAAGTCAGCTTAATGCCAGGACCGTTCTTGTTCCCCTTTCATCTCTGTTTGCTTTCCCCAAGTCCTTTTTTCTCGATTTTCCTTTTGATCAGAGAGCAAGGGATGCAAGATCCGGCACATGGAGCAGAGGATGTGACTGAGGGGAGCCCGCATGGCCCGTGGACTCAGGAAACAAAACTCATGGGACCGAGTGGCAGAGGGATGGGCACCCTGGAGGCACCCAGGCAGTCCTTGGCTGCTGCCAGGTGACAGCAGGGGGTGACAGTGCTGCCCACGCCACGCACTCCTTCTGGAAATGAACACTCAGAACATTTTCCCCTCCGGCTGCAGGAGCCCCATTTCCCAGCCTCAATGTACCCATTCGACCCACTCAGCAGGATTCTGAAACATCAGGAAAAAAAAAAAAAAGGGAAATGGTTGGAAAAGGACGTAGTGAATATCTGTAAACTACAGCCGAACGCATCAAACAGTTTCTTCCCTAACTAGAAAAGTAATTCTATCAGCTCACAGTTCAGTTTCAAGCTACATTCAGGTCTAGGAGTCTCCACATTCTTATGTAATGCCTTAAAGCAGCAACAGACGTTAAACAACAAAATTTAAAAGTTTTACAAAAGGTCTTTAAAAAAAAAAATAAGATTTGGTTTGTGTGTTCTGCATGTTCAGTGTACAAAACCTGACCAGGGTCCCTCACACCTGCTGCTGCAGTCTGAGGATTTTTGGCAGTCGTTTCAAGAGAGGTTTCTGCTTGTTTAGGAGAAGTGAGCAGCTCTGTAGCCCACACTTGCAGCACGCCAGCAGCTGCCTCCACCACTCACTGCTTTCCAGCTCTGGGCTCAAGTGGAATGTTTAATGCTCTGGAGGAGACTTCTTGCCTCACCAGTGATGCACGCAGCTTTGTGCTGGGTGATTAAAGCTCATTTTGTCCATCATTTCCCAGGTAGCACTGTCGGTAGTCCTGTCAGGAAGGCACCGGGCCAGGTTCTTTGGTTGAAGATGCTTCCCGAGCCCCGAGGCAGCGGGGTCACGGTGCTGGGAATGGTGGGCACGTGGCTGAGCCCTCCCTGGGCAGCTGAGCTGCGTCGTGGTGGAGAGATGAGGGACGCAGCGTGGGCTACTCGCAGGCAAAGTAATCCTTGAGAGGGGAGAAGAGGTGCTGGATGACGGGGATGCTCCAGGACCTCCCGAGCAGCTTCTGGCGAGCCCCGCGGCTGATGTTGGAGACGTCGGTGCAGTGCAGGGGGAAGCCAAAGATCCTGGAGGACAGAGGGATGGGTGATGCTCAGCAGCTGCCCTGTGCCCATACGGCCCCCATCCTGCCTCCCAGCCTCACATCCAGCACTATGGCTCAAGTCTCCACGCGGCACCGGACCCCATTGTTATCAGACCCCACTGCCACCAGACCCTGGTGGCACTACTGAAGCATCACAACCATGGGAAGGCAGCATACGAGCCTGGAGAAATGACTCACTAAGGTCAAAATCAGAGTAATCCTGGCTGCTGGTTACTGTCTGCCCATTTCTTTTCAGAGCACCTTGCACAGGTTCTGCGATGTCAGCCTGTATCCCCAGTGCCCACTTTTCCTGGTAACACTTTTGGAGGAGCCTTGAGCCCATAGCCCCACTCCTGTCCATAAGACCTACTCCCAGCACTGCCCCGGGACCCATGGGGATGGCTCTGGGTAACACCAGTGCTTCCACTGGTTGGATGAGAATTCAACTGCCACATCTCCAAGGGCACGGCCTGACAAAGACTCAGTAATTGCTGTTTAACTTTCAAAATCCCTGCAAGCCTCTGGCTCAGCTTTAATTAGTTTTAATTCCAATAAATATTGGCAATTTAAATATAAACAAAGTGAAGAAAACAAGCCTGTGTTTGCTGGCTGAGGCCTTAGTATGCAAAAACTCCACCTTGTGCTGCTAAGAACACAGAACTGCTAGCAATTGCAGTCTGCTCTACCCCCACTCATCCTGTTGCACTCTGCAATGAATTTGGAGCTGCTTTAAGGTGTGAACTCAGCCTCCAGCCAGGCTTGGCTCTGCTCATATCCAAGCCAGGCATCCCAAGCAGCGCTTGTTGCAGCAGTGCTTCACTCCAGTGGCTGCAGCTCTGGGGACAGCAACGCTGCAGCATAAAGGAGGGCAGAACAAAATGAAACCATGGCTGAACATTACCTGTTCATCCCTGGGAGGTTGCCCCAGAAGTAGCGTGCTCTGTGTGCAGCCGATATCTTGATGGCATCAATCATAACCGGGTTACACTGCAACCCAAGAGAGGGAGAGCAAGTTAGCAGAGGGTCAGGGAGAGCCCTTTGCTGGGAGCACCCACGGATATGCATGGCTGCCCCTCTCCTGCTCCCTTCCCAGAGCCGCAGCGATCCCTACCTCCAGGAACCGAGAAATGTCCCTCTTGTCGTTGACCCTCATGGCCACCACGTTCTCAAACATCCAGAAGAAGGGCCGCTCTTCTCCAGCCTTGGGACGGGCGTAGTTGAGCAGATGGTAGAACTCGAAGAAGAGCCGCCCGGTGCCCTCTGTGCGGGGGGACCCAGCGGGGGTGCTAGGAGGGGACCGCCCGCGGCCCCGCAGGTTTGGCTGCGGTGTGGGCTCGGGTGGGCCTGGGGGAGACAGCGCTTGGCACGCATCCCCGGACGGAGCCACTGCAGAACTGCGTCGTCGGCCCCAGGCAGCCTGGGGGGTCCCAGCAGCCTCACCATACGGAGCCTTCCTGGGCGGGCTGGCGAGCGAGAGGTCGTTACAGGGGCTGCCGCCGATCACCAGGTCAAAGGGACCCCACTCCTCAATCTGCAGCGGGTGGACAGAGCTGGTTATCGGGGCATCGTGCCCACCCCGCCCTCCCCCCACGCCAAGGGCAGCGCAGCTCACATTTCTCTTGGTGATGTTCCTGACGTCGTGTACGTAGGTGATGTTGCCCTCGTGCCGCACGGTGCCCACTGCCAGGGGGTCCTCGCAGATCTCCGAGGCGATGTACTTCTCCACTTGGATGCCCAGGTCCTTCAGCACCAGGTACCCTGCCCAGGGATGGGGGGCTGAAGACACTGCTCTGGGACCACAGCACCCACAGTGAAGCGAGTGCACCCAGCGCAGCTAGACCACCTGTGGGCACCACTCCCACCCCCTGCTCTCCTCCCCTGCCTCCATCGAGGGGGATACAACTGCCCCACCCCCTCTCCCCAAGCTTTCTGAGATGGTCTTGAGGATACACAGCCTTCTTCCAGAGCCTCACCTGTCGCTATGCCATCAAACAGAGAGAGCACTCTGATGGGTCTCCTCTTGGCTGGTGGCACTGCTGGGTAGATTTTGGGTGCATCCTGCAATGGAAGACAGCAGTGAGACCCTGTTTCCTCTTTTCTAAGCCCTGAGGAATTCAGGGCAGTGCTGCAGTGCTCCCTGAGTCCAGTTCCCTTCGCAGGGAGCATCCGCGTGGGGATGAGCCCAGAACACCTGGATATGAGATCGAGGTAGAGTTTGGGGAATTCGGGGCTGTTACCTCCACCCTCCCCTCTCCCCTGAACATGTGCAGCAGGCTCACTGCACTCAGCCCTTACATATTCCTGCCCCTTGTCACTGGTGAAGAAGTCCTGCAGGCGTGAGCTCCAGTCCTGCCGGCGCTGCAGCACCCCGTAGCTCCTTTGGGGCTGGCACATGTAGCAGTTCCAGGGCTCCTGCTCTTTCGCCTTAGCCGATGAGCCTCGTCCCACCAAGACCTCCAGGCACTCCACACAGAAGCACCTGCCCAGAACAAGCACCCCTGGGTGTCAGCCCAACCTTTTCTGCACCCCTGCTCCATTTTGATGGCATCCCAGGATTCAGGACTGTTGACACAGACTGATGACTTGGGCCTGGGTAAAGCTCCAACCACCCCCTCCAGAACCTGTCCAGGTACAGCCAGCTCTGTGGAAGAGGGAGGCTGTGCTATGGCAGTTCTGCCTCAGTGTGGTGCTCTGCTCCCTCCTTGCCCCTAGCCCAGCTCTGAGCTCCAGGGACCACTGGGGCACGGGGAGGCCCACCTGCAGCAGCTGGCATTGCTGCAGAGCAGCAGCTCCTTGCCCTCGCAGCACACGGTGCAGTAGGACTGGTAGCCATCTTCGTCGTACATGTAGAAAAGCTCCAGGAATCTATCCTGGCAGAGGGCAGATGGGAAGAGAGCATCAGGATCTGTGCTCAGCTCCTCCCAACCCACAGCTCAGAGATGCACATCCTCAGCATTTCATGTGCACCACCCAGGGCACAAGGGGAACCCAGAGGGGACCGCGCCAAGGGATGACCCCACAGTGTTCACGGCAGGGTGGGTCAGATCTGGCAGCTTCCCTTATCGTCCCCATCCCATCCCCATCCCAATGGCCACAGCCCTGCTGGCCGCTCTTACCCTGCAGGTGTGGCACAGGCCCCCCTCAAACAGCGGGTGGAAGGTGGCTGGGTTCCTCCTCCCGCATGACAAGCAGCTATCTGAGGGCAGAGAGAGCTCCACTCACCCTGTGGCCCCTTGCAGCCTGCAGCCCAGGGACTGAGCAGGGCTGGGGACACCGCCCCAGCTGTGGGCAGGCCCCAGTCCTGCAGCCCTGTCCCCGGTTTAGCCCAGTGCCTTTAAAAAAGGACCAATGGGTTCTGTCTGGTGCTGCCCTTCAACACTTCCATCACTCCCAGACTTTGTATCAGGACAGAAGAGGTAAGTGGTTACCTTCCAGACTCCCACTGTTGTTCGTAACTTCGGAAACCATTTGTTCTTTAAAAACATAGAAATAAACAAATAAGAAACAGATTTAGCATCCCATATAGTAACTTCTATGCTGAGCAGTAACAGAGCCCGGCTTGCAGCTCTGCAGTCACAGTTTGGGCTTGAAGGCAAAGTGAGGCCAGCCAGAGCACAGGAGGGTTTTTTATTTAGGAACCCACGCACTGCCCACGCTGCACCCCCATACCTCGGGTCTGGTCCTCCTCCATACGCTGCTCCTTGCTGCTGTTGCAGGGGTTGCTCTTCAGCCTCTTGGTGGGAGGACAATGCTCGAGGCACAGCACCTCCTCCGTGCCATTCCTCAGGATCCCATTCTCTGCATGGAAAAGGCAGCTCCAGTGGGGACACGTGGGGACATCAACCCCCTCTCTGTTTTAATCCCACCCCAGAGCCCTTCCTCAAAGCTCTGGCTCAACCCTACTGTGCAGGGTGCATGAGTGATGCCGCCACCCTGCAAATCAGCAGAGGTCATCTCTACCCATCGGCATCCACTGCAGAGCAGGATTGCCGTGTTTGCTCCTTGTTCTTTCCCCCCAGCTCAGCAGAGGAGCTGAGTGGGACCCTGACCACGTTTGCTCCCTTCCCCAGGGAGTCAGTGCTCCCACTGCTGCCCCCAGACCCGCAGCCCCCAGGTGGCCACGGCTCACATTTCATTACCAAGAGCAACTTTCAGAGGGTGCTTTTTGGACCCACCCCCCAGCACCAGGCCCAGCTTCTACCACCAGCCCACCTGAGCTTTTGGGCGGCTGCAGCCCCTTGACACCCAGAGGTTTGAACCCAGTGAGCGCCCAATCGATCATGGGCTTCAGCTGCTCCTCCAGGGACTCCCCTGGGGTGGAAGTGAACGTCTTCCCTGAGCGGCTCCGGGCAACCTGCAAGAGAAGGGGAGTGGAGGCATGGTGACAAGGCATGGGGGGATGGTCCCCTCCCCTTCCCAGCAGCAGCAGCTGCTAGATTCCAACACTGGGAGTGCCACAGCCACGCCAGCCCCAGCTGCCCCCCACCCTGTGCTTCCCAGAGCCCATTGCTGCCCTGCAGTTATACCTCCAGGGCATGGTATATGGCTCGGCGGTAGGAGACCAGCTTATTGAACGTGGCAGTATTGAAATGCTGCCTGAAGGCCATCAGTCCCACCAGCTTGTCTGCAGAAACCTGGGACAGAGGAACAAAAGCTCAGTGTTGAGCAAGGACACGGCTCGCTCCTGTCCCCCCGTGGTGTGGCACAGCTCTGGCAGAGAAGTTAGCAGTAGGTTTGCACTGGAGCAAACCACACTGCAGGAGGGAGGACAGGCAGAGGAATGGTTGCACGTGTGGCTATGATGGGCTGCGTGCACCCTCTGCTGGCACTGCGCCTCTGCAGCATGGCACCCAGCATGGGGCTGAGAGGGCAGCGCACAGCAAGGCAGGGAGTGAGCAGGGACACCTGGGACAAACCAGGAAGGAAGGTGGGAAGGGGATGGGCTGCCAGCACTGGAGTCAGGAGAGCACCCCAAAGCTGCAGCGTGCAAAGCGCTGCGCTCCCTGCCCTGGGGATGCTGCAGATGGACACACGCACCCACCCCCGGGCACAGGCAGCCCCACAGATGGGTGCAGACCACAGGGATCAGCACAGGAGGGGCTCCAGCCCACCCCTGGCCAGAAGCAGTAGGCTCACCTCGGAGAACTTCCCGTCCCCAAACCACTGCACCCATCGCATGCCCGACACTGCCTGGCGCTTGGATGTGGCTCTGTAGGAAACGACGATCGCCGGCCACCACGAGAAACCCTTGATCTTCCCCCAGACGAGCTCCCCGATTCCAAATTCCTTCCCATCCTGAAAGCAAAGGATAACACACAGATGTGCCAGGAGCACACACTCACCCACGCTTCACCCCAGCACCCACACAAGGGATGCCCTGAGCTGGTGTGGTGCAGAGGAACGGCCAGGCACTCTGCAGAGCTGCAAGAGCACTCATGTGGAGCTCTGCAAGGATGCTGCCAGTCCTCAAACTCCACTGAATGCTTCAAGACAGCTGGGGCTGGGTCCCATGTCCCAGGAAGCCCCTGCTCACAGGGCAACAAGCCTTTCATCTGGCTGCAGCCCAGGAAGAGGGCACCCACCCTCCTCTGCTGCCCCCAAAGCAGAACAAAGACAGCAGCAATGGAGGTGGGACAGTTAGTTGGTGTGGCTGATTGCCCCCAGCAGGCAGCCCAGCACTGCACTGGGACCAGGAGCTATCGCTCATGAGCAAAGTGCTCCTTCGGCGTGTGCTGCACTCGGGGCTGTTGGCAGTGCTGAGCTGCACACAGTACAGACGGCTCATGTCCTGCCAGAGTGCTATCCTGCACAGCCCCTGCTGCCAGCACCCAAGGGGCACGCACCCACCTCCCTCCCACCACCCAGACCAGGAAGGGGTGCCAGGAAAGCACAGCCCCCCCCTCCCCCCATACCTGGTACTCCAGTGCAATCCCTGCATCGCGGCTCTCGGGCTCCTCGGCCACCAGCTCAGTGGAACCATTCTGGCCCTCCTGGGAGCTGCTCCCTGACAGCGTGCTGCTGCTCTGCGATGAGTCCCGCGAGTCCTCCTCCGTCAGGTCGATGGTGGTGAGCACGGGCACAGCCGCCCGCCTCCGGGAGCTCTGTGCGGGAGGGAGTGGTGAGAGCATCCACTGGGAACAGGGAGCAGCCCCCATCACCTTGACCCTACAGCACAGCACGACCCGCAGCCCCTGCGGCCACGATCTGAGGGTGCAGAGCTGGGTGCAGCTCAGGGAACACTGCTCTGTGTGTAACGCACACAGCAAATGGGGCACCTCTTGCTTTCCTCCCTCCGTTTCACCTCAGGCAGTCAAAGCATCCAGCTCAAAGCCACACAAACACCACAGAGGGAAACTGAGGCACGGGGCGTGCAGCACTCAGGCCACCCCCAGGCCTTGCACACAGCTCCAGATCCCACAGCTCTCACCCGCAGCGGAGCCTGCAGGTCCCTGAGAGCCTCCACGCTGCTGCTTTCCTTGATCTGCATCTCGTGGTGGGTCTGCCCTGCCTGGAAGATGAGGCGGACCGGGGGCTTCTGCCGGAGGCTGCTCTCCCAGCCAGCACTGCCCCGGGGCCGCACCTGCAGGAAGGAGCACGGAGATGAGCAGCACACGGGGACACAGACAAGCATGGGGGATGAGGGTACAGGAAAGACCCCAGGCAGAGCTTGCACACACCCCCCTTGCACATGAGTGCGCTCGACCCCACAGCCTGAGGCACCGAGGGCAGCTTTTCCCTTGTGGTTTGCAGCAGCCACAGTTTACAGGCAGCCCAAACCAGGCATGCTTCCGGCATCCGGCACAGAGCTTTCGAAATGAAATGAGATTTTTGCAGTGGGGATCTGTGAGCGAGCAGCCCCTGCACACGGCACGGAGGGAAAGCAGAATTTTCACCCCGGCAGAATGTATGGCTCTTTCTTTTCGAAGCTGCACAGACACAGCCAGACCTCCAGCCTGCACTCACCTCCTGCGGCTCTGTCAGTGTGAGTGGCCAGGACAGCTCCTCTTTGGACAGGTCCTTGCTCACCCTCTTGTTCTTCAGGGGTGCCAGCCCCAGGCTCCCAGAGTCTGTGCAAGACAGCAGAGCAGGCTCAGCTCTGTGAGCTGATCCCATCAGAGCAGTATGTCAGGGGATGTGAAGAGAAGCTTCATCTTACAGAAAACACAGCATCAGAAACTCTTTTGACAGACTCATCAAGTTCTCTTTCCATTTACTCCCTTTCCAAAGCAGAAACCCTCCCACAATCTGGCCAACCAAGAGCCAGAATCTGGGGACCACAACCTGAGCGCTCTAAAGCTGGGGCACACCTTGACCCCAGCTGCGTGCAGCTGGGACTCTCCACTCACTCACCCGGGCTGCTGGTCTTCCCACTGGCCTCCAGCAACAGGGTAGGTGTGTCCTTAGTGGGACTGCTGCAGTCCCCATTGAAGAGGATCAGCTCTGCCCTGCAGTCTGCCTCATCCCGGCTGTGGCTCTTCTCCTTTTTCATGGCTGCCTGCGGAAGCAATAGAGGACAGTAAACTTAGCCATCCAGAGAGCCCTCAGAGCGGGTCGTGTGAGCTACTCAGGCCAGGCACAGCCTACTCCCTTAGCAGTTCTCCCACAGCACCCGGGGCAGGCAGAAGGCTCTGGCTTGGGGTGCATCTGCAGTAACACTGGTCGCTGATGGGCACCTGGACAAAACCTCCCCAGATGTGGCCCTGCAGATTCATCAGCTCCAGCAATGTGCTCATCCCTAGGGAAGCATGGGGCTATTGCCAGAGCAATTCCCAGAGCCGTTCCTAGCCCTGTGTGTTCACGGAGTGCTTCCAGTCTCTGTGCACACCGGTCATGGCTCAGACCCTTCCCATGACCCCATGCATGGGGTGCGGGGACAATCCTGCCCGTGGCCCCCAGCCCCACACAATGAGCTCCCACCCTGCAAACCTTACAGCCACGGCAGTGGGTGAGCCCTGCAGACCAGGCACAGCCGGCAGCACTGTGGGGCCAAAGTCCTGCGCCTGCTGAGCTCGAAACCCCCCCCCCCCCCCCCAAGAGGCACGCAGGCCGATGCAAACATCTGCACACACGGCCATTTGCAGGGTCAGCCCTGCTCCGCACGCAGGGACAGGACAGGCATCTCCCAGCTCCCCGCAGCGGCCCTAGCCACGCTTTCACGAGACCCCACAAAGCCAAAGCCGCCAGGCGCTCCGAGGCCAAAAGAGGATTGACCCCAAAAAAGCAAAGCAGCGCCGAGTCCGAGCTGGGCGTTGCCAAACATTCCCGCCACGGAGACCTCTCCCACTCCCCAGCCGCGCACCCCCTGCCCCGCAGCAGCCATTTCACAGCAGCAGCGCTGGAAGCGGAGGGCTCCGGGAGCAGCGGGACACGCCTCGCCCGCGCCTCTGCCTCCCCGCGGGTGCCCTTCCTGGATCGCGTTTTTGGAAGCGTCAGCTCGCAGCCTCTCCCAGAGGCACCCAGGATGGTGCTAACGAAGCTGCCTCACTGCCGGGCTACGGGTCTGTGCTGCGACTTGCCCCTTCGCCGTCATTTCAGGAGCACGCAGATCAGCTCAAGGAGCTGGGGAGCAAATGGCTTTGCCCCCTCCAAGGCCCTGGGGGGGGGGGGGGGGTTGGGGGGGAGCCCCCTGCCCCCAACCCCCAGCCCCGGGCTCCAGCTCAGCCGCCCCTTCCCCAGAGCTCCCGCTCTCAGCATCGCCTCCAACTGCTTCACTAACAATTGAGATTTCTGCTTTGAGATCATCTGTCAGCACCTCTGGAAAACAAAGACCAGTCGGGGTTTGATGTTTTGGATGCAGAGGGCTGCATTAAAACCCCGGTAAAACCCAAACGCATGAGAAATCAGGTGCCCGGCTCCCAGCTCTCCGGTCAGGGACCCCAGGCACACATCCTCCCCCCACCAGAGACACAGCTCTGTAACAAAGGGACGAGGAGGGAGCTTGAACCACATAAAGCCCTACAGCTGTGCACAGAAATCCTACTGCTGCAACACATCTGCTCCCAGACCCGTGAACAAATCCCAGGAGCTGCCTGGACTCACCGCATGCCCCCATCTGCCCTGGCCGCTCATAGACAGAGACCCAACCCTCAGCAGCTCCTGGGGATCTGCTCCCCAGCCCCAGATCATCAGCAGCAGTGATGCTGCCAGTAAAACTAGAGCATCCTAACCCCAACCAGAGCATCTCACAAACATGTCTCATTCATAAACCGAGAGCAGACATGCTGCTCTCCTCAGTACAGGTGATGGACAGGGATGCCAGGAAATGTGACAGAGAAGGGCAGCAAGGGACAGGGACACGTGGCAATGAGGTGCCAGGAGGACAGCAGCCCCCTCTCAGGGCTGCATCCTGAGAGCTGCAGGGCTCTGCCAGCCCCTGGGGCCTGCTTGCTCCATGCACTCCTCCAGCTGCACAGCCTGGGATCACTCAAGGACATCCCATCACTGTCCTCTGATACGCAAGCGGGAAAGGCAACATTACACCACAACACAGGCTGCAAAGCTAACTGAACTCTCAGCCTCCCCAAGCCTTTCCCCTGGGCAGCTATCTCCATCCCTTCTCCTCCCCCTGCCAGCTTCTGCACCGGGACACAGGGCTGTGCACCCCCAGCATGGTCACCCCAGCCCAGGCAGCTCCGCCTGCCGTGTGCGAGCGAGGAGAGCTCTTTGTCCTCACCTCCCCTCGCAGAAGCACACCAGCATGTGCAGATAGGGCATTACGAAAATAATAATAAACAGAGCACTCCCCTCGCAGGCTTCTCTCGCGGGGGGTGGGGGGGGGAGGAGGAAAGCAGCACTGCAGCACTCTCCAAACGCACTGCGAGCAAACGGGCAGACGCTACGGCGATGCAGCCCCACAGGAGCTATGGAGACCCAACTACTCCACGATTCCAGCTCTGATGTTCGAGGCTCCCCGAGAAGCTGGCGCTCCGGCAGCCCATGACACTGCCTCGGTGACCGGGACGTTCCCTGCAGCCATACCCCATGGAGACAATGAACCCGCTGCCTCCAGATCCCGCCCTAGTTTTGCAATACCAGCTTCTTTACGGTTTGCCAAGCTGCTTGAAGCCCGTGCCATGGCATTAACCGCTTAGGGAGCCCGCGGCCGGGGGTGCTTGCTTGTGCCCGGCCGAGCTCCGGGCAGAGCCCACCTGGAGGGCCCCAGCGTGGGGCCGGGGCAGCTTTCAGTTTTCCTTCTTAAGAAAACAGAAGAAGGGCCCTTATCAGGTCGGTTTCCCCAGTAGGTGGAGAGATTGCAGGGGAGACGGGCGGACTTTGCCTCCAGACAGGGGCATGCATATCAAAAGGCTGGAGGGAAGCACTGTGCGCGATGGCTGGGATGGCAGCCATCACCCAAGCCCTGTTTGAATAACAAAAAGAACTAAAAACCCCCAATGGTCGTGGCCAGCTCCCTCCAACCCCGGCTCCGCCGCCGGCTCCGGGCGATCACGCACACAAATGGCCTTTAACGCTCCCCGAAACCGAACATTTCCCTCTAATCCTGCGAAGAAAAGAGTCGCCGGGTTGGCAGTTTAGTAAGAAAGGGAGCGCATTGGGGCAGATATGCTCATTAACGTGCCGGCCTCTCCCCTCCCCTGCCCGCTTCCTGCGCCTGGCCCCTTCCCCGCTGCCGCTCTCCCTCCCCGCACGCCGGGCTGCGGCACTTCCCTCCATTTTCCCCCCGTTTCCTTTTCTGCCCTCCCTGCCCCGCTCCCCTCGGAACCGCCGCAGCCCTTTTGTGCCCCCTCCCCCCGCCCCGTGCTCCGTGCCCCTTCGCATTCCGTAAAGCTCGGTTGAAAGAAAAGAAACAAAAAAAAAAAAAGAAAAAATAAAAAAAAAAAAAACAAACCGGCCCCTCCTCTCCCAGCGAAGACCAGGCCTGGGAAGTCTCCTGGGCAGCCACCATCACGGCCAGCCGCTTCTCCAGCCGCTCGAGGCTCGTTACCATGCTCATGGCGGTGCCGGCGGGCAGGACAGGTGCTGGTGGCCCCCGGGTCCCCTCGGTGCAGAGCGGTTACTGCATCCCCGCTGCCCTGCACAAAGGGAACGGAGTGATGACAATGACACCTCGCTGTCCCAGTCTCCCTCCCGCCCTTCCCACAGCGGGGACAACCCAGCGCTTCTTTACGGTTAGGGGAACTGGGGAAAGGCAGGAATGGAAATCCTCCTGCGGGGCAGCGATTTCAGAAATCAGCGCTCTCCTCTTCAGGCTATAGCATCAGAGTGTCCCCTGACCCCTCGCCTTTAGGATGTCACCGCAGACTCCGGCACTGTGGTGCCGCACCGTAGGGGCACCTCCCCCTCCCTCCCCCCATGGCCTCTCTCCCCGGGCCCGGCGGCAGGAGGACGAGGACGAGAACGAGGAGGAAGAGGAGGAGGTGGAGGAGGTGGAGGTGGCGTTGCCCCCGTACCCCCCGTCTGCTGCCCCGCAGCTGAGCGCACCCCGGCTCCGGCCGCCCACTGCTCTCCGTGCGCAGCTCGAGGGGGGGGGACTTCACGCTTCAGGCACCACGGGGAGCTGATCTCCTGCGGAAAGAGAGAAAAAAGACGGAATGACACACCGCCGGCCCTCGGAGAGGAAAACAAAGGTGTTTACGCCGGGCACGGTCGGTGCCACCGCGGGCTCCCGGAAACCCTCCCGGCTACCCCAGTGCCCACGGGGGAGGCGACCGCAGCATCCCCGGACCCTCCCAGCCCCGAAGGCATCACTTGCCGCTTCGCCGTCGGGAACGCGGAGTCCCGTGGCTTCGCCGTGGTCTGCCGTGCCTCGGCCGTCCGGGCATCGTGGGAGGAGCTCAGCGCCCGCCCCCTCCGTGACAGCCCCGGGCCGGGCCCCGCGGCGCGCACCGCCGGTAACTCGCGAAGTTGCGGCAGGAGCCGGCGGGGCCGGGCGGGACCGGCGGGGCGGGGAGAGGAGGGAGCCCGGGGCGCGCCCCGCGTCGATCCTCGCAGCCTGCCCGGGGCCGAGCGCCGGCAACAAGTGGCGGCGGAGCCGCTGCCCGCAGCCCCCTCCCTCCGCCCGCTGCCCCGTGCCGCGAGCCCCGGTAACCGAGCACGGAGCGACGGGAGCCCGGGACGTTCCCGCGAAGACCCGGCGCCGCGCTCACGGTGCCGCGTCCCCGCCCGCCCCATTGTCCCCCGCCGCCGCCGTGCACAACAAAGCCGTCCACGAGGATGCGTCGCGGCTCCAGCCCCGTGGGCCCCGGGACCCCCCTGCTCTTCCCCCCGGTGCCCGGTCCCGCGCTCACCTGCGCCGCGACGGGACGGGCCGCGCCGTCCAGCGGGGCCGCGCCGCCGCTCGCCGCCTCCCGCGCCCCGGCCGGCCCCCGACAGCCCCGCGCTCCGGTTACATGGCGCTTTAACCCTGCCCGTGCTGGGCAGCCCCTCCTCCTTCGCCGCCGCCGCCGCCCCACGCTGCACGGCGGGGGAGGGGAGGGGAACGCGAGGCTCGCACCCCCCGACCCCACCGCCGCCCCCGGGCTGCGCAACCCCACCCCCTCGGTACTCCCGGGGTTCCGCGACCCTGCCCCCCAACCCCCTGCCCCAGTTCCCCTCCCGGTGCCCTGCATTCCACCAGTGCCCCGCACCATCGGTGCTCCGAGCACTCCCCCATCGCTCCGCATCGCTCGGGGCTCCGCTCCCACTGCCCCACCATGCCTCGCATTCACTTTCTGGTGCTCCACACACCGCCCCCGCTGTCTCCATCCCTCAGTGGCGCTCTGATGTCCCCCCAGTGCTGGCAACCCCCGGCTCTCAGCATACTCCCAGGGTTCATCATCCCCCCGGGGCTCAGCATCCATCCGCGGGCTTAGCTCTACAGCCCCGCAGTGCAGCCCCCAGTCCCTGCCGGGTGTTCCAGGCTGAGCTTCCCCCTGCCCACAGCCCTCCACCACAGCGTGGACAGACAAAGCTGCACAAGTTCTGCAATAGTTTATCATTCGTTCCTTTTTTCTTTTCCCACGCAGAGGCGAGCACATGCAAAGGCTGCAGTGGGGACAAGGGAAAACAGTCCGCACATCCCCTGCCCCAGACAAAGCATCCCGAGTCCACGTGGGGTATAATCTTCCCTGCTCCCTTGTTATTGCTTCTGGGTACAGAAGAAAACTGGATATCAGGAAGGAGAAGGAATATTGTTATCCTGCTGTGATGGAAATAAGCTCTCAAGGCCAGGAGGAAAAATAAGGCAGCCAAAGCGTCAGCAACCTGCAGGCAGCGCCTGGCCCAGCCCACAGGCCCATACAGCAGGTTCCCCACACCACCACCCCACTGTGCACAACGTGAGCATGAAAAATGTGGCTGCACGTGCAGAGAAAAGCCCTGCAAGTGAACAAGAGAAGGAGATGAGAAATCTGGTCAGGGGGAAGCCTTTGGGAATGCTGGAGATTACCATTCAAACAAACACACGCCAAATAAACCTCGAGCTGATTTGCAACTGCGCTGAATAGATTAAAACCAAGCAAAGAGATTTTAAGTCCTGTTTAGTTTTTCCAAATTTTGAGAAGCAAAATGCTTCTGTGGGTTTCTAGGCCACCGTGAGCAGTGGGATTAGCCCTTGCTTCAAGGACCCTCGGGCTCCTCTCCCTTTCCAGCAAAACCTTCCTGCTGCTGCTGGCCCCGCTGACCTGCCATCCATCTCCCTCCTGTGGAAACGCCTCTTTCCCTCTCTTCCCTCGGTTATCATTTAATTCAGGAGAGCACTTCTGTGCATACGGTTTGAAAAAGGCACAGCACTGAACAAAGCCGCTCTGGGCAGATCATGAGCTAAACCCTGACCCCGGCACCGCTGCACACGGCCGCAGAGAGATGCTGCGAGTTTATTTCTTACCCATCAAGGAAGTTAGTCTGTCATCTTATGGGAGAAAAAAATGGTTCCTGTAAAGGAACCTAAAGGAGACGCAATCCTAAAGGAGAATTTGTATTGAGGTTTCTGCCAGTGCTGTGCTCTGGGTCACAGCAGTGCCAGAGCGGCCACAGCACTGCTCCCCATCAGCCTGAGGTTCCCCAGTGAGGGCCAGCAGTGGGATGCAGCTGTGGGATTGGAGCTCACCACTGTCACCAGCACATCTGCGAGAGGCTGGGAAGCATGCCCAGGTTGGTTACAGCGGCCATCTGATCCTGGCTGTCTGCCTTATTCCTCTTCCTAAATTTTTCCTTTGCTGTCCTGGCCAGGAAAACCAATATTGCTTCCTCCTAATGCTCTGCCCTGTCTCCTCTGGGCACCTGCCATCTTTCACTTTGCACCAAAGTGTTTGGGTTGGAAACTGCTCTGTGCTTTGCAAGCAGCTTGCCTGGACATCCCAGACAAATAAAGCAATTGAGCAAGTATGATTTATTCCCTACAGCCTTCAGCAGTGCATCCTTGTTATCTCTGGAGGCTGCAGGTCCCAGGCCCTGGT
Source organism: Cyrtonyx montezumae (assembly GCF_038088225.1). Lineage (NCBI taxonomy): Eukaryota > Metazoa > Chordata > Aves > Galliformes > Odontophoridae > Cyrtonyx > Cyrtonyx montezumae. Next base: position 10,600,606 of record NW_027072100.1, on the reverse strand, counting down.
GGAGGCGAGATATTTGTTCAGCCTTCCACGGAGCAGAGCAAAGCACCAGCACCATTAAAACACAGCAAACCCTTCTAGTGACCTCATGGAGTGCATCTCCTGAGGTGTGTCCTCCTCCTCCACGCAGGCTCCGTGCCCCATGCCCAAGTCCTCCTGCAGCCTTGTGCCACCTCTGCAGGCTTTGGGCTTTGCTGGAGGCCCTGCCCCAGCTGTTGGAAAGCCTCAGCCTGCTGCCACATGTGGGAATGAGCCTGAGCTGGGCTGCCTGCTCACATCTGCGGGGAGCTGCTGTTGACATGGAGGTAGGAAGTGTTCTCCCTCCTACACGGCGTTTTGAGCCCTTCCTGTGGGCTGGCCGGGACTGCATGATACAACTCCCTAATAAAAATAAGGTTAAAACTGATTGGCATCCGTGTAACCAGAACATCTCGAAAGACTGCAGCAACCAGCGTGTGAACTTTGAATGAGAAGGTGCAAAAAGAAAAATCTGCCTTGCTTCTCTGGCCACAGAATCCTCTTTTTCCTAGAAAACAGGATGCGTTTGCTGCAGCCGAACCTGAAGAGCAGAGGCCCCAAACATCGGGGTGTGAGTGCAGGCAGCAGCAGGCAGAGCCCGGCAGAGGAAATATTTTGCCCGTGGTCACAAGGCAGCTCAGAGCCACACCACCGCTGCCTTTGCAACGATGTGCTCCCACAGCAGCACTTCCCTGGGAGCAAACACTGAGAATGGAGAAGGGCATTAAGCTGCAGAAGAAACTGAAATCCTGATCTCAAAGATGCCATTTGTGTTAGCCTCTGCAGGAATATAGTGCTCCCCCTCCAGGGCTTCAGCTGGGCAATATCCATCACAAGGGCAGGCAGGGGAGAATGTCAGCATTCCTCGGCCCCTTGGAGGGATGCTCTCCCAAATCCGCACAGCTGGAGGGGATGCTGTGTATCGGCAGAACAAACAGTTGGTCCTGGAGGGGTGGAAGGTGCCCGGGTGTTTACTGGGATTGTTGGCAGTCTCTCACCCTTCTGAGCCTTCCCCATGGCGGCAGCAGCCTTCCTGCCTCAGGAATGTGCCCCAGGCCTGGCCAGGGGAGACTGCATGGACGGATCTGAGATCTCCTGAGCGGAAAGGGGCACCAGGAGCGGGATGTGTCAGTCGGGATTTGATCTTTTGGGAATACACAGGAAGGAGCCTTCCTGAGGTGATGCTCTCCATGCACAGGGGAAGGGCAGGGAGGAAGCTGCCCGGGTTGGACAGGTGAAATGAAGCCAAAGGACATATCTTAAGAGGGGCACATGGTTCCGGCAGATCGTTTTGGGGCTCCCCGTTGGAACACCCTGCTTTCTCACCTGCCCTCCTCCAATTGCTTTTGGCTGCTGCTCCAGCTGCACTGCCTGTGGTTAATATCCCCTGTGCACAACGCCCAGATGCCATCTGCAGCTCTGAGCCCATCAGCAATGCTCTGCGTTGAGAATTCCCCCACGCAGCACCCCGGGCTGGTGGCCTGCAGCCTCCTTTTTAGAGATGAACCCCAAATCCTTTCGCAGCAACCAGTGCTTGACCCCAGAGCAGGACTCAGTGCAGAGGGTTGGTGGTGCTCAGCACGATGCCACGCTGCCATAAATCCATGTCCTGCGTGGCAGGATGGGTGCATTTCCCGTTGATTGTTTAAACAGGATGTTATGAGCATATCTCTCCATTTAAACTCCTCTGTGTGGATCCTGTCACTCAACTTTCCCCAAGAATTTGGTTTGTTGCCTGGGAAATTCTTTACCACCACAGGCTTCTCCCTGCTGCCATACAGCGTGCATGCTCACACAAGCACACACCAGCACTGAGACCATCATTAATTAGTTCCTAAAGCATCACCCTAGAAAGACATGGGGAATTAAGGATGAGTCATGGGCTGCTACCACGTGGCTGATCCTGGCTTGCCAAACAGACAGAACATTGTCTCATTCCTCATTTTCTTTAGTTTTTTTGTTTTTGTTTTTGTTTTGACCATAAATGAATTTGGCCTCTTTACCTGATAGATTGTATTGATAGTAAGGTGAGAAACCCACTCGTGTTTTGGGCATGGACACAGAGTGGGGATCTCCAAGCTGAGCTGGGAGATGGAGGGGGAAGGAAAGGACACGGGGCTGCAATTTCTACCACTGAATGAATCTCTCTTCGCTCCTCCTCATCAGCGGTGCTCTGCTGCATAATTTCTTGATCAACCATGCTGGGAAAAGCGCTGGGAAATATTCCGTGCTGGCATTTGTGACTGTGAACAGCGTGGTTTTGCCTCTCATGATGGCTTTCCTATGGGTGAGCAGCTTTGGGACAGCAGGGCTGGGGCACAGACACGCGGACACCGCACTGCTCCTGCTCTCAGAAAAGACTGCAGAGTCCTCAACGGGAGCACAGCTGAGTTCTGGGGATTTTTTCCCCTGGGGTAATGTAACAGAGGAGGAGGAAGAGGAGGAGGAGAAGCGAGGGCTGATTTTACCCTTCATCTGCACATCTCTTTGCGTCCTCGGTGCAATGTACGCGCGTGTGTGTAATCATGTGCGCATGAGTGTGTGCGTGTGTATGAATTACGTATAAATAAATAAATAAAATCCACGACGACCTTGTAAGGATTTTAACATTACTTATTTACTTGTTTTTTTGTATTTATTTACATCGCGCGGAAGCGCACCCCTCCCCGCCTCACCCCGCGTCCCGCCGATCCCCTGTGCCGAAAGTGCGTCCGCCGATGCTCAGGCTGAGGCGGGCGGAGGAGGCGGGGCCGGGCGGGGCGGGGCGGGGCCGGGGCCGCCATGGGGCTGCTGAGCGGCGGCAGCGGAGCGGGCAGCGGGGACGTGCAGCACCTGAACCAGCTGAGCGCTGAGGTTACGGGGGGGGGAGGGGGCTCCGGTTCCCCCGGTGCTGTTGGGGGGGTCGGGGCGGGCCGGGGGGGGGGGCTGTCCCTTTGACAGCGCCGTGTCTCTTTGCAGCAGTTCTCGGCGCTGACCCAAGTGCTGTTCGGCTTCCTGATGGAGCCCAGGGAGGTGAGGCTGAGCGCTGCGGGCGGGGTGAGAAGCGTGCGGAGGTGAGGTTGTGTCGTTGCTCCCTTGTCTTGAGCAGGTGGAGAGGTTTCTGAGTCAGCTCGCAGACTTTGCAGCCGCGAATAAAATCAGCTTGGGGCCCCTGAAAAACATTGTCAAAAGCATTCTTCTGGTACCCAATGGTAAGTGGGGCGTATGCCTATGCTGCCCTGTGGCCATTCTGCATGGTGCTGAAGGCCTCGTGTCTTCCAAACTGTATACAGTTGTGTTACACCGTGATGATTCAAGAATCAAAAATTGCTCGGCTGTTGCAGTATCCCCAGTGAGTGTCTCAGGCTTTGTCTTTACACCCTGCCCGCGTGTACCTGGCTGCACTTGCTCACCTGCTTATTAAATGCAAGCACACTTTGTGACAGTAGCAGAGCTTGGTTCAACCCGTACCTGTAATCCATTTGTGCCAGCCCAGCGCAGTCTGATGCTGGCACCAGGTCTTTGCACCAACTTCCATCCCAGTGACCCAGCACTGTGACTCCTGTCAGAACAAAGCACCAATTGAGGGCTGTATTCACTCCCCTCTGGAGTGGTCTGCAAACCAGCAAGCATAGTTCTGAGCCACGTACACGTGGTGTTTGTCCTTGTAGTCATGCTTTAGGAAAACACATAAACACCCAATAACTTTTCATTCATAAACACTGGAGGAGAGGGGAGGGAGAATTCCCTTTGCATGCCCTGTGCAGATGCAGGGATTGAAGCATGAGCTTGTTCTGACCTTTTGGCTGCTGCTGGATGTGACACTGCATCAAACATCTTCCCTGCACACACGTCCATGCCACGTTGATCCTTCTTATCAATGGTTGCTTATAAATACCCTTCAGTCCCTGGTTTCCCATAGCATTCCTCACAGCAGTGAGGCCACACACAGCAGTTTCCTTCATTTTGGCTAAACTTTCCTTCTACTGTTTCAAGCCATTTCTTCTGTCCCAGAGTGGCACTGAATGATTTCCTTCCCTACAACTGTCTTGGAGGTATTTCGTGCAGAATCGGCGTTTTCTGCCTTCCTGTTTGTGCACTGGGTGCTCTCAGTCTCTCAGTTCCTGTTTGCGTGCACTGGTTCCAGTCCTCTTACACCTTCTGGTTAGCTCTGGGATGCCAGGGGCTGCACCAGAGCAGAATACAGCAGGTCACTTTGCCTCTGTGCTGCACAGAGCCACGTGGGGCTGGCAGCCTCTTTGAATGGACGTGATTCCTGCTCCTGGCTTCAGAGAACAGGATCCTTGTAAACCTCCATGTGCTGCCTGAGCTCCGGAACAAAGGAGGCAGGCACAGCAGGGGAAAGTGTTATATGCACACGTTCACACCCATAATCCAAAACACAGCAGGTAGGTCAAATTAGTAGCCTGCCAGCCTTAACAGTTCCCCTTTAACAAGCAAAGCTTCTATAGGAGAGAAAGCAGCAACTTCAAAACACAACTGCTGCTGCCGTTACCATGGTTACCTGCAATGAAATCTCTCCCTCTCTCTTTCAGGCACTTCCATAGGACTGACTTTTAAAGCACTGGGCATCTGCAAAGATACCAGCAGACACAAGTGTATTTCCTAGCTCTGTGAGCTGTGGTTTGTTTCAAAACACAGCCCAAGAACAGTCTTTCTATGGCGAGGTCTCCATCCCTGTGCTTGTTTGCCTCAGTAAGGGATGGTTCCACTCCATATAAGCTGACTTTTCTTCTCCTTGCACTGTTTGTTCAGGTGCCCTGAAGAGAAATCTGTCTCCCGAACAAGTCAGGGCAGATTTTGTTGCTCTAGGTAGGTCACGTGACTTCACTAAATATAAGCTAATTAATATTTATCATCTATAGTAATCTATGGTTTCTCCCACAGGCCTCAGTGAAGAGAAAGCCAGTTATTTTGCAGAACAGGTATTGACACCTCCTTGCTTGTCCCTAAACTAACAGAAAGTCAGTCTTTGATGGGAGCTCTTGGAACCCTGCATGGATTTTGAACCGAAAACTCAGAAAACCAATAAGAAACACTTGTGCTCGGGTTTGCCTCTAGCCTGTGGGTTCAGTGACTCCTGTGTGCCTTCCGTTTGGTTGTTTTAGTGCTTTGCATGCTTTGAGCCCCGGGGTCACACACTTACACGCACACATGACTTTTTGCACAGATATTGTTACACAGAACCAATGTTATAACAAAACCACTGAATTCCACTTCCAGAAGTGACAGGGCACATGGAACTCCTTGCAGGACTCAGACATCTTTTAAAGCCCTCCCGCCCTCGATAGTTTGGCCCTTCACTCGTGTGGGCTCCTGCTTTCAGATTTATGCTGAAGTTACAGGTACAACAAACAGAGCCTCTCTGAACTGACTGTGTGTTCTGCTCTTGCAGTGGAAGCTGAATGCCCCCACCCTGACACGCCTGGCTGTTGCTCAGACTCTGATGATTAACCAGCTGATAGATATGGAGTGGAAGTTTGGTGGTAATGGAGCTGAAACGGAATGGGTCGGGAGCTTTTGGCTGTAGAACGTTTTGTTTCACAGCTCAGCTGACATTATCTCCTTTCTGCTCCTTCTCACAGTCACAGCTGGGAGCAGCGAACTTGAAAAAGTGGGAAGTATCTTCTTACAGGTAAATGTCCTGCATGGGGGAATTGGGGTTGCAGTGCAGTTAGGGAATGAAGCGTGGCTGGGCCTGGGGGGGGAACTGTTGTGAGAGGAAGCAGGGGAAAGCTGGATGGCAGCTCTGCAGTCCTCCGAGTGAGCTGCCAGCAGATAGCAGACATGCTGCTATTTGTTACTCTTCAGAGGACACCGTGTGTCACAGAAGCCCATTCTGGAGAGCTGTTCAAAAAGCTCAGCCTTGCAAAGGTCACACTGCTGTGGGGAGGGAGGGGGAAGGCAGTCGTTTATAAGGACTTCCCAGAGATCCTCCCAGTGCCTTACCTGTTCCTGCAGTGACACTTCTTGAAAAGCCTGTCAGAGATGTGTTTTCTGTGCAGCAGTTTGCACTAAAACTCAGAGCAGACTCCTGTCTTTTCACGGTGCTTGAAATACAGGCTTCTGCACTGATATGCCTCTGCTTTTTTCTTCCCCCAAGCTGAAGCTGGTGATTAAAAAAGGGAGCGAAGTGGAAAACATATATGTAGGTGAGTTAACCGTTCTGGAAAAGAAGCAAGCATCAGAGAGCATGAAATCTGAGCTGCAGCTCTGAGCTTCTGGGTGCTCAGGGAGGTGGGGGAGCTTTGGGTGCAGACCCAGCAGGGGTCACTGTGAGAGCATCACTGGGAGGTGCTCCTGCCTTGCTGCAGTCGCTCTGGGAAGTATTTGGGAACAGCGACCCTTGGGCAGTGCTCACAACTTCACAGTAAATGCAGACATGTTGTGGAGCACTGGGATGCAGTCAGAGCAGCATGGCAGAGGAGGAAAGGGAACAATTTGAAAGTGTCCGTTGCTGTAGCAGGAATCCTCACCTGCATCCCATGCACAGTCCAGCTAGCATAAAGAAACAGCTGCTGAGAGCCAGTGCTTAATCCTGCCTAGCTTAGGTGAACGTGAGTTGCTCTGTTACAGCACCAGAATGGCTTTTCCAGCATTCAGTGTAACCTGACATCTAAGACTTTATACCTCTGTTGTTTTTTTTCTACAGAGTTAACATTGCCCCAGTTCTACAATTTCCTGCATGAAATGGAAAGGGCCAAAACCACTCTGGAAAGTTTCAGCTGAAACTTCAAGGACCTGACCTGTCCTCTGTCCGGGGGGGTTTGTTTTCTCCCTGTGGACCTGCAGGTCTGCTCTGCCCCAGATGGTAAGAGAACACAAGGCTGTGCAGCAAACTGCTGTGTCAAAAGCCAAAGCTGGGGCAAGTGTTTGGAAGGCACTACAAGTCCACCTGTCTCTTTCTTATACTGTTATGAGGAGTTGCCAGATGTACATTGGATACTTGTGTTAAAACTTGCAAAGAAATAAACCCATCCCCATCCTTCTCTGTTGGTGTCAGAACTGGACTTTTTTGAGGAGAGAAACAGCAGAGAATCCCTTTCAGACTAGGAAGCACTGGGCAGGAGAGGATGGGGTGCAAGGAGGGCATCCATCCTGGTGAACCACGTAATGCCTGCTTATTTCTCTTGTGTCAAGAAATGCATTGATGACACCCTTCCCTGTCAGGTCTTGTGAGGGAAAAATCCTAAAGTCATCACAGAATGCCCTGAGTTGGAATGGACCCCTGCAGTGAGCAGGGACACCCACAGCTCCATCGGTGCTGAGCCCCCCAGCCTGACCCTTAGTGCCTGCACTCCTCATCTCTGTGCCTCACAGCCCCTGCTGTATAACCCTTCCTTATATCCCATCTCGGTGGCCCCTCTTTCATGTGTGTCTTTTCAGCTTGCACTTCTCCTGGTTGCATTTCATGCAACCCCGCATGAGTGACTGCAGCCTCTGGTGGGGATAGGCTGAATCACGTGCTTGGAGCACAGCACAGGGAATCCTGCTGGCAAGCCTGGGGACAGTGTCTGCATAATTATCTTCTGTCATATCAGGCCATTTTAAGCTGCATTCACTGTGGCAAAGGAAGATGCCATGCTCAGACCGGGTCATGGTCCCACTGCCCCCTCTCCCCTCCTCTTTCAGGTGAAGCTCTGTGGGGCTGATGTGCACCACAGCCCTCTGACCCCAAATGTGGTGTTCATGGTGACCCACAGCCCCAGGAGCCTTTCGTCCCCTGCACTTGGCTGCACGTGATGGAGCCAGACCTAGCAGGAGGGACCAGGTCCTATCCTGGGCAGGCACTGGGAGACGTGGTGTGGCTTTGTGGGGCTGGGAGGGTGAGCAGAGGGGTATGGGGCCAGGGGCAGGCCCCCCGCAGCTCGGTTCTGCCTGTGTTTCCTGGTAGTGCTGGGCCTCCTGCGGTACTGCTGCTGCCAATTCCGGCTGCCTGTGAGACCTAATCTCTGCGGGACAGCGGGCGTGGGGGAAACGGGGCCCCTCACGGTGTGGGGTGAAGCTAACCACACCGCTGCTGCCCCCTCCACTGCCTCCCCTGGGGCTCTCTCGGCCCATTTCCTCCCACCCAGAGGCTGCCAAGGGCTGCACCACCCCATGGGCGTGGGGCCGGGCTGCAGCATCCCATGGCCCCACGCGGTCCCGTACATGTGACCCCTGCAGGCGAGTGACAGCTGGAGATGGGGGCTGCTCCCCCTGGGCCTGTCACCCCCAGCACAGCTTCAGTACCGTTGTGCTCAGCAACCCCAGGAGATGGGCAGCTCTGCTCCGAAGGAGAGCCCCTCACATCCATCCTCCTGATGGGGTAACATCTCTCACAGCGCTCATCCCCTCCTGCAGCCCAGCTCTCCCACTCCAGGAGCTGGAAACGTACCAGGAGCAACCAGAACACACAAATACCTATGGAGGAATGCCAAGAGCTTTTCCTAGAAAGTGTTTGCTGCAGGAGAGAAGGCAGCGTGGCCCCGCAGACCTCGCTGGGAGGAGCTGTGGGACGGTGGTTGCACCAGCCCCAGCCCTGGTTTGGGAGCTGGGGTTTGCAGGCACCGGACCTGCGTGGTAATGCAGGCACTGTGCTGTGCACGCCTCCATTTCTGCTCCCTGGCAGCACACCCCAAATCGCCTCCATCATCCCAGTGCCCAACTGACCCCATCTGCAGCACCGCTGCATTCCTGCTGCGGGCAGCTCCCACTGCAGCAGCCATCGGGAGACCGAGGCAGGAGGGGCTGCCTGGGAACACGGCCCCAGCCCTGCGTCGATCTGCAGCAATCACAAGTTCAGGTGCCCCAAACCCACAGATCAGCAAATTCCTCACAGCAGAGGCCAGAACTCAGCTCTGCACAGCGGGGCCTCGGTGACCCCTATGGTCCGAAACAAACGCGGCATTATGGTGCTGACCCCGCGGGCCGCCCGGGGCAGCCAGCACCGGCCCTGCCTCTGCGGGGAGGCTGCGGTGGCCGGAGCGGGGCCGTGGGGACGGCGTGCACGGGGACAGCCACACTGCAGCCCTGCTCCACGCACAAACCTGGAGCGCTGCCTCCCATTCTTGCAGGAGGAGGAAAGGCTGATGGCGTGCGAGGCGGAGGAAATATTCCTAGCATGTCCTCCCTTCCCGAGCCGTGCCATCTCTCGAGGCATTTCTTTGTCCGAGAGCGCTGGGAACAATTGGGGCTGCTCAGCCAGACCGCAGGCTGTCGATCAGCAGAGCGAATGAATGCTCAGCCATAAGGAACCCATCTTCTCCTGCAGCACGGGGAGGTGGCCACCAGAACGGGGCCCGTGGCACACAAAGGCACGGGGAGCAAACAATGCCCGGGCACCAGCACCAGCGTGGGCACAGGGCGGGTGGTGGAGCCATGCATTCCCTCCAAGGAGAGTGGATCCCAGTGCCCTAGCCCCACAGATTGCCCCACATCCTTGGGGTGTTCCCATTCAGGTCCAGTGGCGATGGCTTCAGCACGGGCACAGCTCTATCAGCAGCCCCCCCCAACCAGGACGGGCCCAGCCCGTATCCCTCCGCCGTGCCCCAACACCCCCAGCCCCACGCTGGGGGGCAGCCCCCGCTCCTCGCCACACAGCGACCATTTCCCCGCGCTCCCCGCAGCGCACAGCTCCATTTTATAGGTCTGCTCTGTCCCAGGGGCATCGCTGCCGCAGCGCAGCCGCTAATGAGGTTATCCCCGACCACGCCACCGAGTTCTCCATGGAAAGAGAGGGAAAAGCGGAGTTAACCCCTGCGCTGCCGACACAACGCACGGCGCTCTGGAGCATCTTTGTTCCAACACGCGCCCTCGGTGGTCCCACTGCTGACGGTGCTGCAGCAAAACACGCGAGGAGCCCTCGTGCCGTCCTCGTCTCGGAGCGTTCCCACGTCCGCAGAAGTAGAGCCGAGCCCCGCAGCAGTGCCAGCCCCTGTGCACCGTGCCCTGGTATCGGGGGAGCAGCCCCAACCCCAACCCTGCCCACGCTTTGTCTCGGAGCGGCGTGGGATGGCGGACGGCAGAGGGAAGGCAGCCGGGATGGGGGGCGGTGAGCATCGCTCCCGCCGAGCGGCACGGCTCTGCTCACCGTCCTCGCACGTTCACCCCGCGGTGACGATCCCAAACCGCCCCTCGGGGTCCGAGGTGGGGGTCCCCACGCGGGGGGAGCGGACCCCCCAAGCGGAGCCCCCCATCCGCTGCCGACCCGGGGCACTGCGGGCACCGCGCGCTGCTCCCTTTCCCCGCCCCGCTGCGTGCGGTGCGCGGTGCGGACAGCAGGGGGCACCAAAGCACCGCGCTGTGCCCGCAGCCCCAAACCCATCCCATCCCCGTCTTCCCCCATTCCCATCCCAATCTTTCTCCCCCATACCGTCCCGCTCCATCCCCGTCCCATTCCCATCTCAGTCCCATCTCCACCCTGGCACCTACTGCTCCCCAGCCCTCTCCCTCCATCCTCCAGGCATTGCTCCGCGGGCATCCATCCCTTCCCCATCTCTCCCTTCAGCCCTACTCCCCTCCCCCTCCCTACCCCCTGCCCCACAGCTCCCCTCCCAACCCCGCAACCCTCCGGCATTACCATCTCCCCCAGTTCCCACAAGCCCTTTTCCACGTGGGGTTCCCTGCCAGAAGCCCCAGAACCACCCTGAGGCAGAGCCGTGAGCATCACCCGCGGGTACCACCACCAGACAGCCCTATGCCACTGCCCCGAGAACGCTGGGGCAAATGGGAACACAGGCACACAGCACTGAGCCCCCACGTGGGCAGCATCAATCAGCCCCTGGCTGAGGGGGGCCGGAGCCCTGTCACGTCAGCCACCCTCTCCCCATTGCCCAGATTTATTCAAAACACAATAAAACCGAAGACCAACTGTCCCCATTCCGTCCCGTTGCCTGGGGACGGTGCCGGAGGAGCCCCATCCCACTCCGCAATGTGCCACGTCGGGGCAGCTCACCCGTCAGAGCTGATTAAAAATAATAATGATAGGAAACACTGGGCTCGTTGGGGGCTACCTCCAGGCATCTGGTTACTGAACCAGGCAGGCTGGTATTTTTAGCCTCCACTACAGAGCAGCCAGCTCTACATAGAGAGAGGAGTCACCATCCACCACCTATGTAGGGCACACGGTGACCACGGGCAGTCCAGGGGTTGCACCCCCCTCTCTCTACCCCTCCCCAGACCCCTCCTGTAGGATTTCTAACCTGCCCCACAGCCCCTTGCCCAGGTGCCCCCAGCCCCTCCCACTCCAGGGCTCCCCCATTAACATCTCTCCCTCTCATTAGCTGCTTGGCCTTTATCCATCGCTCCCCTCCCAGCGGGACTCCCATCAGCTGGGGGCACGGCAAAAAAAAAAAAAAAAAGGAAAGGAAAAAAGGAAAAGGGAGGGTCTGCTGCCCTGTGATAGACAGCACTGCCTAAACATGGCGCAGCACAAAGGGCTCGCAGAGCTTTTATTGCTGCTGATCCCCGCGCCGCTCGCTGCCTGGAGCACAGCCTGCCCTTGTCGATGGCATTTTGTAAATCCCGCAGCCGAGGGCCCCGGGGTGGGCTGCGACAAACAGTTCGGAGGGCAGCGGGTCCCTCGCCGTGGGTGCGATGCTGGGCACGGCGGTGCCATCTGTTGTGCAGGCGCTGCCCGGTGTCACGCTGTGCCGCAGGAGCGCTGCCAAAGGGTCCACACCCACACGGGACCTGCGCTGTGGCCTGGCCCCTGCCTCTGCTTCAGTCCCTTCGAGAGCAGGAGGGTCCCGCCCCCACTCCCCACCCCCCCCCCCCCCTTTTTGGCCTACAGATGAGCCACTGAGGGGTCTGGGCGCTGTCGTGGAGGTGGGGGCCGCTGCTCAGACCCACGGAGCCCCAGCCACGCTGGGGGGCCCTGCACTGGGCTGCCTTGTGCTCTGCTCTATTCTGGGTGAAGGGATTTGTCGGCAGGGAGCTGATGAGTCCCGCAGGGCTGCCCTGTGCGTCCCCTGCCCAGCGGGCAGCCCGGAGCACGCGGCTGGGTGCTGTGGGGCTGGGAGCCCCTCACCCCATTGAGCACCCCATGGTTCCTGACCTCTGCCTGGAGCCGTGCAGCACTGCTGGGCTCTGCTCTGCAGCTCCGGAGGTGCTGACACCGTGAGCGTGTCTGGAAGGTGCCGGGTGTAACCCAGCAGTGCTTGGCACGCGGTGCGGGCACACGCTCGGGGAGAGGAATACTCTTTCACTGGGAGAACAAGAAGAGCCCTCTGATGGCTGCCTCGTCCCCTGTAAACACCAACTTCGAGAGCATCAAATTACAGCCGCTGTAGAGGCTCAAAACAAGATGGTAATCAGGAGCACTGGGAGGCACAGGGCACGGTGCAGAGGGGAGCGGGGCCGCGGCACCGTGCAGCAGCTCAGCGCTTATGACGGTCCCAAGCACCATCCCATCCCAAACCGCCCCATCCCAATCCATCTCAACGCATCCCATCCGTAGCCGGTGGGCACAGCTCACGCGTGACCGGGAAAGCACCACAGAGTGGATGCAGCCCCAGGAGGGCACGGCACGGCTGCTGCGGCTCTCAGCTGCACGGCACAGATGGCCCCAGGGCGAGGACAGGGCACTGCGAGCCAACGAGAGGGCTCGGCGTGCTGCTGCCGCCCCCCCCCCCGCTGCCAGCACAGCTCGTGGGATGGAGCCGTGCCTGCGCCCGCGGCTTTTCCCCAAGCAGCCCCACAAAGCGCCGGGCTCCGGCAGCGGGGGAAGCCTCGTGGGGCCGAGCAATAGCAGTGCCCGCAGTGCAGCCCGGCCGGGCGCGGCTCCCGGGGACGCGGCCGTCCTCCCTCCCCCCTCCGCTCCCATTCCCTCCCCTCCCGCTGCTGCCGGCAGAGCACGATGCTTTCCGCCCAGCCGCTGCTCCTCGCTCCCGGCGCTGGGGCTGCGGGTACCGTCCCGCCCGGGCGCGGCTCCAGCTCCTGCCCCCGCCCCCGCTCAGCCCTTTCTTCCCTCCCAGCACCGAGGATTTGCTCCCCACCCCCCCACCTCCATCCTCCCATGTCCCCCCCCCCCCTCCCCTTTTCCCTGCTCCGGCTCCCTCCGCCCTGCTCTCCCTTCCCTGCCACTTTCATTTCCCTCATCCCCCGCCTCCGGCCCGGACTGAGAGCTGGGAGCTCGGCGGGGCGGAGGGGAGGAGAAAGCACCGCACCGCCCCGCACCCCCGGGCCGGCTCCGCGCTGCCCCCGCTGCGGCAGCTGCCGGGGAGGGGGGTGAGGGGGGGGTGGGGGATGGAGAGCCGGGCGGGGCTCAGCTGCACGCCGCGCTCGGGATCAGCTGCGCCGCGCCCCAGCCGTGCCCCCCCGCTCCCCGAGGAGGGGCCCTGGGCGATGCTGCGGGATCGGGGCTGCCCGCACGGCCCCGCACACAGACAGCGCTGTCGGATCGGATGCGCCTTAAAACCCCACCGAGCGGCGGCTTTCGCCGTGCGGGAGACGGAGCGGTCCGAGGATCCGCCAGAATCTCTGGACGGGGGACGGGGAACCGCAAGGCAGGAAAGGAGAGAGATGCTCGCAATTATCATCCGGCCAAACCCTTCCAGCATATTGCAGCCATAGCAACGGAGATGGGCTGTCCCAGCCGGAGTCTGCAGTGCAATAAAGGGAGAGAGAGGGACGCAGGGAAAGAAAGAGCCGTGCGTTGCGCTGGGCAATTTCCGAAGGGGTTGGCACAAACAAACGGCAACTGGAAGCAACTGGAGCCAATCCCCCCGCTCCCTTTGTAATGCTTTCTGACACAGATTCCCTCTCCGCGGCTGACTTTGCAAGTTTCCCCATCCTCTCCCCTCCGTGCACGGTTTCTCTTCATGCGACTGAATTACACACGAGAGGAGGGACGTGCTGGAAATTCTGGCAAGAAAAAAAAATAGAGAGAGAGAAAGGAAAAAGGTGCAGATCTGTGCACCTTTGGGGTGCAGCGGGACCCGGTCCTGGGTCAGAAGCGGGACTCTGGATTCTGGAAGTGCTGAGAAATGGGGCGGGGGGCAGCGGGGGGCAGCCCGGCTGTGCCTGCAGCATTTCTGTAGTAGGCACAGGGCCATGCCCCCTCCACCAGCGCATGCTGCTGTCCCAGCACGCGGCACCCACGAGGATGGAAGGAGACGCTTTCGCTTCCTCTCAGAAATGTCTTATTTAGGGCCTAGGAAAAATAAAATAAAATAAAATAAAATATGCAAATCTTGCAGGGATGGGCCCAGGAGGCTCTAAGCAACCCCTCCCCTTCCCCCATTTCTGTAGTTGAATCAGAGCGGCCAAGCGCCGAGCAGCAGTGGGTTGGGCACGGGGGCTGCGGGATGGGGTGCGGGCGCACAGAGGGGACGCGGGCGTGCAGGGAAGGAGGGCTCCCGCTCCCGCAGCCGGGTGGGAGGAGCGAGCTGTCACTTTTTGGTGCTGGGCAAGCCCAGCATCGCTGTCGCAGGATCGCTGCCTGTGCTGCGATGAGTCAGGTTCAGCGCTGCCACACGTTCCTCCCACCCGCCCGCGTCCCGCTGCGTGCCGAGGGATGCGCGCGTGGGTGCTCCGCGGGGCTCAGGGTGCCCGAGAGCCCGTGCTGTGCCGGGGAGGAGGGGGGGGTAGCGGTCCCTGGGACACGGGCACTTCCCCGCGCTGCGTCCCACCTCCTCCTGCAGACAATGAGCCCCTGCCCTGCTTCCCGAGTGGCGGCAGAACAAATAAAGCGTGCACCATATGGTGCCAAACCCCGCTGGAAATGGGGCCAAGCGCAGGACGTAAGGGGGTGGCAGCCTCCATCCCCGTGCTGTGAGCTCCAGGTGAGGCCACGTTTCGGGTGAGCACCCCCCTCCAGCAAGGCACAGCTCCGTACTCCAACCGTGGCCCGCGTGTCCCCTCCCCACCGGCAGCACTGCGCCCGGAGCTGCCCGCAGGAGCCCTTCTCCCGTAGGGGGTGGAGTAGCGACGTGGGAAACCACGGGACCGGCACTGATCCTGCCAGGAGGTGACACCCCGCTCCCCGCCATGGGACAGCGTGTGACTCTGGTGGCTGGGCACCCAGCAGTCCCCCGCACAGACCTTCAGTGGGGTTAGCACACAGCAGCACGCCCTGGGACCCCCTTTGCAGAGCTGGGTGGTGCTTCCATCCACACGAGCCCCGTTCCCTCCGCAATGGCTGCAGAGGGAAGTGCTTGGCCGCCCTCCAGGCCGACCTGAATCAAAATCTGGATCTCCTGAAGGTTTTGCAGCAGTGGGCTTTGACTCTCTCCCTTGCTAATGTGAGCGGATCATTTGCACCTGAGTCATGCTGATGAGAATCGAGTAAGTTGTGCAAGCAAAGGACTTCATTGAATCATACACAAAACTGCTGGGGCGATAGCGATCAGGGAGGGCCAGGAGCAGCACGTGGCCCTCCCCATCACCGTCCCATCAAAGGGGGCTGTGCAGGGACTCACACGGCTGTCCCAGCTCCCGGCAAGGCATCAGCCCACAGTGACTGCACCTGCAGGCATGAAGCAGACGTGAGTTCTGTTGTGTTCTGTTCTGTTCTGATCTGCTGGGGCACTTGATTACATACTGCCAACGTTGCAGGTGCTGGGGAAGGCAGGGCTGCCCTGTCCTACACAGCCCGGCTCCCAGGAGCCCCATGGAGGATCCCTGCTGCAGTGCTGTGATGCTGTGTTGCTGCCCTGGGTGAGGATGCCTGCACTCGTCCCGGCCGCAGCTCTCCCCCCCGCTGACTCACTGTCCCTTCCACTTGTTGATAAACAGAAAAAAAACCGACAACACCCATACAATGGAAGCATTGAAGTTGTGTGGCTGGGCAAAGAGCGCAGCAGCACCGAGTCAGATGGGGAACCTCGGTGTCATTTCTTGCTGTGTTATTTCTGATGTGGGAATAGGTTGGGACAGGGACGACCCACAAGGTACAGGGCCAGGCCTGGGTTTTCAGACATCCCCGGGGCTCTGCAGCAGTGCTGTGGGCAGTGGGTTTGCACCCAGCGCTGTACCCACAGCCCACACCCACAGGAGGTGTGTGCAGGATCGGGCCCAGAGCAATCTGTTCAGATAGAAGTGGGTGGTAAATGAACAGGAACGGGAGAACATCTCCCTACCAGCCCCAAAGCAGAGAGCAGAGCTCTGAACCTCCGAGAAGGCTCAAGCCCTCTGTGCCATTTCATCGCTGCTGCTCTGCGTCGGATTTCCCAGGAGCCCTGCAGCCTCGGCCTCATTAATTATGCAAATGAAAAGGTGTTGCCAAGGCGCCGTCCCTAGGTAGGGTCCCCGTGGCCAAGGCCGGGCTCCGGAGCTGCCGGCCGCTGCCCCTCACTTGGGCCAGCAAGGTCCGGGAGCACATCAGGCAGGATGGATGTTTGCAATAATTATCCAGTCATCCCCTTCAAGTGTACTGCAGCCATAGCAACAGACAGATGTTCTGTCCCAGCCAGAGTCCGCAGTGAGCTGGGGAGAGAAGCACAAAAATTAACCCGTTAAGGCCCAGTGCGACACAGAATCCACGTTATCCTGGGACCGGGGCAACCTCTGGCACCTCTGGGAAAATACCAAGAGATGAAGCAAAAAGAAAAAACCCACCAAACATTCACCCTACAAAAAAGGAAATAATAATCGCACCAGTGCCCACTGAGCTGCTGCCTTGCTGGAGCTGGGAGGAAGCAGCAGCATCCCATCCCGCTGGGCTCTCCCAGCACCCAGCCCCGCAGGACATGCAGCTGCTGCAATGCTCACGCTGCAATGAGCCCCCGGAGACAGGCAGGGCCACGCAGAGGAGCATCCTCTGTCATTAAGAGCTTTGTCCGAGCGGTTCGGTGTGAGGAGGTGGGATAGAGGCGGGCTGGAACATGGCTGGCAGTTGGTGCCCTGCCATCCTGCAGGACTCTGACCTCGGAGCAGCACGGGCAAAGCCCCCTCCAGATGTCTGCAGCTGCAGCTGCTGCCGGAGCACACCCACGGGGCGGATTTCAGAAGAGGACAATGGGAACGGGGGAGAACAGCCCACGCAGATGCGCCTATAGAGGAATGAATGACACCTAGAGGGAAGCAGAGCTGCTCCTCCGGGCCGGCTGGGCAGGAACCCACATCCCTGCACTGCTCTGAGGTCATGGAAACACCGTTTCACTTCTCAAACCGTGCAACTGTTTTCAATGCACATGATTTTCCTGCCACGCAGATGACGAGAACTCCCTGCACCTGTCCCCTGCAGGTCTGCCCGCACCCGGTCCACGCAGCCTCTCCCAGCCATCTCCTCCTAGCTGAGGTTTTTCTTCTTTCTCGTGAAGGACAAAGAGGAGAGCAGCAGACGTGCTGATCCTGAGGTGGTGCCACCCTACGTCCCCATGCAGCTCAGAGCTGCAGCCCCTGCCTGCTCTGCCCCGGCACCTGGAGGGTCTCTCAGTCTTACCCAAAATTGCTGCACTCCTTCCTCTGCTTTTTTTCACCCTTCCCTTTCTTTCTTTCTCTATCTTTCTTTTCCCCAAGCCCACCAAATGAGCACGTGCACAGGCTGTTTCCCAGAGCTCTGAAGCTGGAGAAAGAAGGTGGGAGCAACGCCCGTTATTCCCACAAATCCCAGTTCAATCTGTAGCTCTGGCTCCTCCACTCGCCCCAGTCCTAGGCAGGAGATGCCAAATAACATTCTGGTGCCGTGACATGGACAGAAATTCAATGGGCTCCAGAAGGAATCTGTGCTCTTTGCGGGCTACCCTTAGCTGTTTTGACTTATTATCTGACCTGGATCTAAATTAGGTTTTGATTAAAGTCAGGAATAGTTTCTACTTGGAAAAACCTCCGAGTTGGCACTACCGGAGAATGAGAGCTGTGGTGTGAGGGGGGGACCCGCAGCAGGATGTCCCAGGGGCGATCCCATGGAGCCGCTGCTGTGCTTTGTCAGCACCTACAAGTGCCAAAAATGGATTCACGCCGCCGATTTTCCCCAGTTGTCCAATGTGGTGCTGTGGTTCGGTTCTCTTTCCCTCCCGGTGTCCATCTCCCGACGGTCCACAAACCTCTCCCTCTCCCCATCCGCCTCTGCTTTGTGGCTCCCACGGAGGGAGCTGCCCAGTCGCCCAGGATACCGCTAGGCTGTGACATTTGTTTCAAAATACAACTAATCCCCCCGCGATTATTTGTTCCTAAACATCACGGTGCCCACCTGGCCGGCGCGGTGCGGTGCTGCGGGGATCGCAGCCGGCTGCAGAGAGCGGTGCTGGAGTGGAGGGGAATGCAGGAAGCGATGGGATATCGCCGGGCTGGATCCATCCAGGCACAGCACTGTGCCGCCCCGGCCCTGATAAACATCAGTACTTCAAAGGAAGGCCGGAGTGCCATGACGAGGAACGAAACAGCCACAAAGGAAGCATCTTTCTGGCTCCTGACAATCCGTTTCAGGCTTATCCCCTGCAGCACGCCTGTTTCTCTCTCCTTTGCTTTTCCTGAAGTCCGCACTTACGCGTGTCCCTCCTCCAAACGGGGACCCCCACTCTTCTACCTCGAGAGGAGAGCTCAAAGCTCACACCGCTCGCCTTCCCACACCTCCCTGTGCTGCAGAACCCCACTGCAGCCCTGTGCTCACCTCCCACTTCAGCCACACCACCTTCACGTCTCCAGCACAGTATTTCCTGGGTGCTACAACCACTAATTCCCGATTCCCTCATTTTTATGTCTCTCCTGGTGAGAAAATAATGATAAACCAACACGACAGCCCACAGCTTAGGGTACCCTGCATGGCAAAGCTTTTTTCAAAGAGAAGCAATGCCCGGTTCGTATTTATTGGCAGTGAGTGAGGACAACTTTGAGCACACGAGCAGCCCTGGCCTGGGTGTTATCACATGTCTGCCCACAAAGGAGCCCGCAGCAGATCCCCTGCATTGAACAACGGTGTCTGTCATCCAGAACTGAGAGCTTGGATGCCAGTGCCACCAAACTCACTTTTTTTTTTTTTTTTTTTTTTACTTTCCCCCTTCTATTTTTAAGGACAAGAGTGGCCTCAATTTCATGCATTATGATCTGGCATGTCATGAGATTACCCAGGCAATGCAAGTTAAAGCCATGTTGGATCCACGCTTCATCCGGACTCAAAACGTTGAGCTGAGCACCGGGCCCGTCCATGAAGGGTCCTCCACGCAGGGGACAGCAGTTCTCAGGCCCTCCCACGGACAGTGCCTCCAATGCACTCCTTCCTGCTCCCACCATGGCACAGCCCTACCCACGCACGGCCCCGTCCCGCTCTGCTGGAGCCAATGCTGCACAGCACCTCCCATGGCAGGGAGGGTGCTGCTTCATCATAGGGGAAAATAGAATGGGAAATGATCCCTGCCCCGAGCCGTGCCCGCAGGATGCCCATGCGCTGAGCCTGACCTCACCTTTGTGAGAAACTTTGCCACCGATCCCAACCAAGTGGAGTATTTTTTCTCTTTTCTGCCATTTCCATCCCTCCCCAACTGCTCCTTGCAGCTGTCCCCTGAGAAAGCCATGCTTCCATGGCTGACCGAGGCTTGAAAGGATGTCCATCTTATTTTTAGTGGTCAGCAAAAATACTGCAGCGTGTGAGCGCGTTCCTCGAGGCACCCTGTGCTATGTGACTTCGGGTAGAAAATCCCAAACTGGGGCTTCCTGCACTCCCCCTGCCCCTCTCCAGCAGTGTCATGCCGGGCTGTGTGCAACCTGGGTGGTGGCACTGGGAAACGGCTGCGAGCCGACCCGAGATCTAACGGGGTGGAAAGGCTCCATGTGAATCACAGCGGTGCGTTTTAATCATTAATTTCAATGCTTTCGTGTGACAGACAGCACCTTGCTGTCACCGCACCACCTCTAGCGTGGCTAACTCGGTTGTCAACTCGGGGACGCGTGGGACGGGCACGGGGCGCGGGGGGAGGGCAGCCTGCAGCAAAGAGCCCCCACCTGCACCTCTGTGCCTGCGTCACATCGCTTTTCCAAGCTCAGATCCCGCTCACACCTCCTCTGCTCAGCCGTACTACTGCTGGCACGGGGCAGGAGCGTGCCACTGCCGCATCCTGGCACGGCACGCAGGCGTGGCACCGACGGGCAGACACGGAGCACGCACCCGACACCACGAGAAACACGGTCCTCGCGCGGCACCGCGTGGGAAATCACCGGGACAGTGCCGTCCCGTTTGCCAGCAGTGCTGGCGGAGCGCTGCCAGCACCGGAGACCCCCGGGGGGAAAGGAGCGAGCAGGGACGGAGCCGGCGTGCGGGGCTGGCGGACACCGCGGGGCAGCGCCGGGACCGTCCCGCTGCGGTGACCCGGCCGGGCCGGAGCGTGCGGTGCGGCGCAGATGCGCGCAGGGCCGGCCGGGCTGCGGCGGAGCGGAGCGCGGCCCCGGGAGCCCCGTGACAGCCCCGCGCGGGGCCGGGCTCCGGCCTTTGTCTCCGGCCCCGGGGCTGACAGCGGCGCGCCCGTCCCGGGGGGCGGCGGTGCCTCGCCCCGAGCGCCGCGCTCAGCCCGGCCCGGGACCGGCGGCGCGGGGCGGTCCCGGCTCGTCCCCCGCGGGCAGCGCCACGGCCGATCCGGCGGCCGGCGTGCCCGCGGCCGCCGCTGCCCCGCGGCTCCTCCCGGCTCTGCGGCTCGGCAGGTGCCCGCCTCCGCCGGCCCGCCCGGCCCCGCCGCGCCCGGCCCGCGGTCCCGCCGCACACGTGCGCCCGCGCCCCGCCGCGCCGCAGCCGGCCCCGGCCCTTTGTCTGGGGCCGGCACCTGGCCCCGCGCCCCCGGGCCGGCCCCCGAGCGCCCCCGCCGCCGGCCCCGCCGCGCCGCCTCCGCCGGCCTCGGCCGCCCCCCGGCCCGGCCCCCGGGCGCCCCCTGGGTCTGGCGTCCCGCCGCGGCCGGGCCGGGCCGGGGGGCAGCGCGGGGCAGCGCCGGGGGGTGGGGGAGCCCGGGGGCGGGAGGGCCGGGAGCGCAGCGCGTGCCCGCGGCTCCGGGCCGGCTGCGGGGAGCACGAGGCCGGGCGGGGAGGGGAGGGGAGGGGAGCGCGGCTCCGGGCCGGGCGGAGGGCGGCGGGGCACGGCGGCTCCGGGCCGGCCCGCGGGAGGGAGGGGACCCGGCGACGGCGGTTGCGGCGGCGGCGGCGGCGGCGCGGCCGCTCTAACAGGTGGGATCCCGCTGAGAGGAGGAGGCGGCCGGAGGGGGCGGAGGAGGCAGGGACGGGCGGGCGGGCGGGCGGAGGGAGGGAGGGGGGACGAGCCGGAGCCGCCTGTGATCCTGTGACAGGAGCGGCTGCTGCTGCTGTTGGCGCCGCCGGTGCCTCCCTCCGCCCGGCTCCCGGGTCGCTGTCCGAGCCCCGGAGCTCCCCCCGCCGCGGCCCCTCCCGGGCATCGCCCCCGCAGTCCGTCCCGGGCCGCGCCGCGCCGGGGCTCGACGCGCCTCCCCGGCTCCGCCGCACAGCGCGCAGCGCACGGCGCCCGCCGCACACCGCACGCCGCGCCGGGACAGGGCGCGGGGCCGCCGCCGCCGCCGCCGCCACCGGGCGATGCCGAAACCGCCGCTGCTGCTGCGGGGGAGCCGCCCCGGGGACAGCGAGCTGGGGCGGCAGTTCCGGGACTGGTGCCTGCGCACCTATGGGGACTCGGCCAAAACCAAGACGGTGACCCGGAGCAAGTACCAGCGCATCGCCGAGGTGCTGCAGGGGGGATCCGGCTCCGGCAGCGGCTCCGGCGGGGGGGAGAAAGGCAAGTTCCAGTTCTGGGTCCGGTCCAAGGGCTTCCGCCTGGGAAACGGCACCAGGGAGGCGACGAAGATGGGTCAAGTGGTGGTTTATGTGCCGGTGAAAACGGGAACGGTTAGTGCGCTCCGTGCCCGGGGGTCTGTGTCTGTCTGTCTGCCTGTCCGTGTCTGTCTGTCCTCCCCGGGGGTACGGGCGGGGAGGGAGGGGGTGGTGGGGGGGGGACACCGGGCGGGCACCCCCGGGGCCCCCCGCCCGCGCCGCGCCGGCCCCCGTCCCGTCAGCACCGGGCGGCCCAGCCCCGCCGCGCCGCCGGGAGCGCGCATGCCCCATGCGGGGCGCGACGCGGGGCCCGGCCGCTCCCGCAGCCCCTGGGGCTCCGGGCGGCGGCCCCGGGCACCCTCCGCGCCCCGACCCCGCCGGGATGCGGATGGCGAACGGCGCCCGCCCGGAGCCTCGCACCCCCGCCCCCGTCCCATCCGGCGCAACCTCCATCCCCGAGCGGGCGGCGGCGGCGGGAGGGGACGGGAGGGGATCGGAGGGAGGGAAGGAGGGGGGTGGGGAGGGCGGCGGTGCCCCGCGCCCGCCGCCGCCGTGCACCTGCCCCCGCGGGGGGGGCCGAGCCGCCGCCGCCCGCTGCGGGCCCAGTGCCCCCCCCCGCCCCTCTCGCGCCCCCCCCTCCCTGTCCGATCACGTTCGCCCTGCATTTCCCATCCGCCCCACGGCCGGAGACAGGTTTGCAGTCAAGGGCAGAGCGGCGGCGGGGAGGGGGCGCCGGCAAACCACCCCCCCCCCCCCACCTCTCCCCACTCCTCGTCCGCCTCTGCCGCGCCCCGCCCGCCGCGGCCGCGGAGCGGAGCGATCCCGGCCCGCTGCGGCTCGCCCTGCCCCGCCGTCCCGCGGCGCTGCCCGCCCCGCGCGGCCGCTGCGGCCGCTGCCCCGGGGGGTGCGGGAGCGGCGGAGCCCGGATTAGGGCTGCCTCCCCCCTCCCCGCGCC
Organism: Cyrtonyx montezumae; assembly: GCF_038088225.1. Classification (NCBI taxonomy): domain Eukaryota; kingdom Metazoa; phylum Chordata; class Aves; order Galliformes; family Odontophoridae; genus Cyrtonyx; species Cyrtonyx montezumae. Next base: position 10,577,955 of record NW_027072100.1, on the reverse strand, counting down.
CGCCCGTCCCGGGAAACTCCCCCGCCGGAGCCTCATTGTTCGGCGCCCCGCCGGGCTCGGGGCGCACCGGGCCGCCCTCTGCCCCCCCCCGCCCCGCCGCGCCCGGGGCTGCCCCGCCGCCGCCCCATTGTTCCCGTCCCGAGCGCGTTCCCCGCTCCCCGGCGCGGAGGGAAACGCGCAACTTTCGCGGCCCCGCGCGTAGGGGAGCGCCCCGACCCCGCTGGGACCGGCCCGCAGCCGCGGCCGGGGCTGCTCCGGACCGCCGGGCACAGAAGGGCTCCGGGAGGCATTTTTTTTTTCTTTCCTTTTTTTTTTTTTCCTTTCCCTGTCCCTCCCCTCCTCTCCCCGCTGCTGCTGCCGCTGCTGCTGCTGCCGCTGCTCTAAAGGGTGCAGTGTTTTCTGTGCACACACAGACTCCAGCATTGATGTGGCTGGAGGATGCTTCCATTGAGGGCAGCCCATCTGTGGCAAATGCTTCTAAACGCACTATTTACCTCCCATCTGGTCTGCCTTATTATTGGGGGGAGGGGGAAGGGTCATTATTTCTCCTTTTCCCTTCGTGGTGCTCAGAGGCGCCTTTCTTTCTCCCCTCGCAGCCCCCCTCCCCCATTCCATGCCCCCAAAAAAATTCTTGGCGATTTTTTTTTTTTTTTTTTTTTTGAGCCGTCCTCTCGGCCCTCCTCCCCTGAGCCCCGTCCAGAGCCAAACCCCATCCGCAAATCCCGTGCTTCCCCAGGGTTCCCCCCACCTCTCCGTCCGCTCCATCCCACACCATCCAAATGCTGCAGAGTCATGGCACCCCAGAGGCCGCGCCGGGCTCCCCCAGCCCCGCCACGAGCCAGACACCCCCTCCCTTTTGTCCGTGGAGGAGTCCTTAGGGTCAGGAGCTCCACCAGCCCGCTGCCAGCCTGCTTATTCCCAAAGGGCTCCCGCACAGATGAAGTTTCAGCGAGGAGCGCGCCCAGGCCCCCCGCATCTCCCCCGCCACAGTCCCTGCAGGCTACAGATAGGAGCTACACCCATGCTCCTTACAGCCAGCCAACAAAAAGCAGGCATGCCCGGGGGGGACAGCTGGATTTATTTCCAAGGGGCGATATCCGCCTTCCCCGCAGCCCTGTGTGCGGTACCTGCCCCGAGCTGGGACCGGCAGCGCCGTGTGGAGCCGCTCGCTGGCTGCAGGGAGGAGCTGTCGGCGCTCCCCCGAAATCCTCCAGCGCCGGGGATGGGTTGGGTTGCTGCCTGCCCTCCTCTCATCTCCTCTCCCCCGCGCCCCCAGCCCCCCCAGCGCCGCTCTCTGCAGGGAATCCCGCGCCGGTTTCGGACGGATGCGCTCGCTGGGTTTTGGTTTTGCCTGGAGTGGCTCTCCAATGGACAGATAACTTAATAGGGATTTTCTTCGGCTGCTGATAATTCGGTGCTCTCCTGGTCTCCAGTGCTTTGGGCTGGTGTTGTGGGTGGATTTCATTTCTTTCATGTATGCAGTCAAATAATTTGAGCTTTTTGCTCGACAGTGAAGCGTGTTTTTTGCTTTAATGCCATTCTGCTGCTTTCCCCAAATGCTCCCGGGTTGGTGTGCTGCGTGCTTTCTCCTGTTTGTGCAGCAACCTGATACCATCCGTCCCGTGCCCGTTCTCCCGCACACTGTGGGACCGTCCCATGGTGGAGGGGCCGAGCAGAAATACCCCGTCCAGGGGCAGTGTGGGTGGGGGCACCTCTGGGCTGCTTCAGGAGCAACGGAGGTCCCACAGCCAGAGCTGGAGGAGACGTGCTCCGGAGCACAGAGGGCAGCGGTGGGGAGAAGAGCATACCCCCAACAGGGCTGGGGCTGCTCCTCAGAGAGCGAAAAAAATATACATCAAAAATAAAAATAATAACCCCCCCACAGCAACCAGGTGGAGCGGCTCCTTTTGGCTTATGCATCCCGAGCTGGCTTGGGTATTTTCTGCACATCTATAGCGAAAACATAATTACCGCGTGGTTATTATTTTCTCTCCCGAGGAACTTTCCCTTGCCCTCCTCCAGGCCTCTCATCAGAACAGGCCTAATCAGATTTGGGTGGCTTGAGAGCTGTGACTGCGTGCTGAGAAGGGGGCATCTGCCTTAGGTGGTGGCCAGAGCAGATGGTGGTCTTCTCAAAGAATGCACTGGGAATAGGAGCAGCAGTGCGGACGGATGTCTGGCACGGAGGCTGTTCGGATTTCTTTTTCCCAGATGAACGTCCCGAAGCTGCCGGGCGTTTAACGCACACAATTAAAGCAGCCCCGCACGGCTGAAGGCGCGAGGTGCGGCGGTGTGGGACACGGCTGCCAGACAGCTCAGCTCGGGCTGGGCACTGCCTGCAGGTCTGGGCACTGAGGCTGTGCTGGGGAGGGCAGCTTTGTGTGTGCGCTGCTGCAGCACGAACAATGGCTGTCCCAAAGTGCCCAAGGCTGCCGTTCCCTCTCTGCGTGCCGAGCGTTGAGGTGCAGTGCACCCCGTTATCTGCTTGCCTGATGCTCAGTGGGGGCTCCCCTCGTCCCAGCTTTTATGAGAACCCAGAAAATCAGCTCATGACGAGGTGCTAAGATGCACTTCCTTAGAATCTCATGTCCCTCCTGTCCGAAGCATTTAGCATCACTCAGGCAGCGCGAGGAGGGGCAGGAAGCCCTTCAGCGGCAGCAGAGCTCAGCGTGCAGGGCCAACCCCAGACCCCAGCCCGGCTGTGGGAGGGGTCATGCCCTCTCTCCATCAATGCTGCCCTTCCCGTGCGGTGCGAGCTCGTTGCGGCTCTGGCCTCGTGGGGAGCCCTGTGCTGGCATGGCAGCCTGCGGTGCAGGCTGGGGGCGAGCAGGGCTGTGGGGAGAGGCGTGGGGAAGCCTCCCATTGGGCTGACCCATGGGGTAATCTGCAGAGCTCGAGGATTGGGTAGGCTCTGCAGCACTGCCTACAATTTGATGTTGCTTTCCTGCTCGCTCTCTGTCCCCTGCAGAGCTGGCACGAGGTTCTGGAGTTCTTTTAGGCATTAATAAAAGGCTGATGACATTTGTGAGGGTGGGTTGCTATTGTTGTACCAGCGTGGTTCACCTATGCTGGCTCCCCCAGAACCAGATGTTGGGAATCGTTTCATAATGGCACCCAGTGAAATCCATCCACAGAGAGGTACTGTAGCAGAGCGCTGTAGAGAACAGAATGAGACCAAAAAGCAAAATGGATGCCGGCCTTTCACTGGCAGCAGGAACAGCATCACATGGGACACCGGCTCACCCACCATGCAGCACATCCCCAAGTACATTTTAGTTCCCAGAGACAGGGATGCTGTGCTGCCGGAGCGTGTGAAAGCCGTGATGCTGAAAGCCGCAGCGCTCGGCCTCGGGACAGCACAGCACAGTGTCAGAAAGCTCAAGCTGAGGAGCTGGGCATGCTAGAAAGATGCTGCTCCAGCATTTAATAGAGGCTACATTTTTCCTGGTGCAAGTACACTTCAGTGCCCATATTCAGTGCCCCCCAAAGCTGCACGGCTATGACCTCCAAGAACATCAGCCAACAGAAGGTTTTCACTATTGTGAATAACCACTTAGACCTTCTGTGGACTTTGCATGATTAAAAAAAAAAAAAGAAAAAAAAAATAGGACTGTTCAGAAGAGCCTCAGACAAGGCAAATGGCCTCAGGGCATTATCTGAGAAATCGTCTCTTACTTCTGTGGCACAGCCTTACTTAGAGCACGCAGAGCCTTCACCTGCTGTGACAGAGCCCCCCTGTGCAGGGCAGTGCTGGCTTTCCAGGGAGCTCTGCTGATGGCAGGCTGACATTCAGATGTACCCTTAGGAGAGTGGTGCAGTGCTGCTGGGTGCGTGGTCCTATAACTGAACCCAGAGCAAGTCTCCTACCTCAGTATCTCTTCCAGCTGGAAGCAGATTTTGCCTCCAAAGACTGCTGGTGCTGAGGGTGATGCTGCTGACGGTCCTGCATCCCCTGCTCCTCCCAGCCCCGGCCTCTCCCGAATGAGCAGTTCCTAAAAGAATAATCTCTCTCCATCCCCTGTGCTGTACATCCCCCGTGATTCCAGACGCACTGTGGCATTGCTGAGCTGAGAGGAGCTGAGCTCCAGGAGGATCCCTGGTATTTTCTCAATGAACCACTTGTATCACTGAATGCTATCCCCTGCCATTGGTAGAGGGGGAAAAAGGAAAGAAATGAAATACAGTTCTGTAAGACCTTGTTAAAAATGGTGCTTAAATGGAAGGGAAGAGAAGCCAGGCCCAGTGAGGTGCTGATGGGGCTCCTCAGGTTATATCCCAGCCCTGCAAATGGCAGAGGCATGCTGGCACTTGGGGCCCTGCATTAATGGGGAGCTCAGCACTGATGGCAGCAGAAAGATACAACACGTGAGCAGTGTATGAGCCCTGTGGACAGAACAAATAGCGAGGAAAGCACGAAGAGCATCACGGGGGCATCCATTCCCCCGGCTCTACAACCTTGTCTGCGCTGCTGGGACAGAGCAGTACGTATTTGTTTATCTTCCTTCATAGCAAATCAGCAGTGACCTTCCCCTAATCTCATATTAGCTGTGCCCACCTCTGGACAACGGCACCAAGATGGGCCAAGGTCACGGCTGAGTTTTGGCGTCTTGTCTAATTAGCTGATGGTGGCTGGGAGGTACCTGTTGGCCAGAACTGCTGCCTTTGTTGGAGTGCTGCTGACTTCCACTTTTATGGCCAGTGCCAAAGAGGAGCAATTCATTTGAGAAGAAAAGGCTGCAGAATGTGTGTGCATGTACATGGGAGCAGGCAGTAATAGCCGAGGATGGAGCAGTGGTTTCTGTCCTGCATGTGCTGGATTAAGGCACAGCATTAAGTTAGGAGGGGCTGGTTACATCGTACCAGAGTGGCACAGGGCCTGTCACAGAGTGACAACTGGGAAACAGAGATGCTGTGTAAATGTTTCCCTCTGCCCTTGTTCTGTTTTGGCTTGCCAGCCCAGGATATGATTCCTTTTTTACCCTTGAACCCATTCCTTGCTGTGAGGAGGGTTACAATGGGAAAGATGGGGGAGGTCGGGCTCATGGGCTGTGTTGGGGTGTTCTGTTTGCTAAATGCAGTGACAGATCTGTGCTGTGGCAGTCTCTGGGTGAAAGAATAAATTCCAACTAACAGCCACTAACCAAAAGAGGAAAAAAAAAACAACCCCAAAACCATAGGGTCTCCTGGCTTGTCTTGCATTTGAATGATGAGTGATCTAAAAGCAAACTCTGGGTCATCTGCTCATCTGGGACACGTGGGCTCTTCTGGGTTTTGGTGCTGAGTGCTGGTGCCCATTTGCAACAAGGTGTTCGGGGAGGGTGGTCTGCCAGCACCCTGTCAGGGCAGCTGGCCCCTGGCTCAGCCGTGCCATGCCTGTTCCCAGTTGGGGTGCTGGCAGCTCGGTGCCACAGCAAGAGGAGATCTGCCTGCCCCAGCTCACCTGCACCAGGCACTGTGATCCAGCAGAAAGCCCTTGAGCTGGTGACAAAGGTCTGGATGTGGGCTGGAAAGTACAGTCCTGTCTCTTAGCAACTGGCTCCTACCTCTGAGCTCTGGAGCTGTGTGTGGGACAGAGAGCATCAGTCATGCTCCTGCGGCAGCAGCAGCGCACCGAGCAGGGGATGGGGGACCCGGCCTGCTCCCGCTGCAGCCGAGACGCTTAGAGAAGCGCAGGCGTTCCTAACACAAGCAGTCATCTGTGAGTCCTAATCAAAGCTTCGGTTTAATTGCTTTCCTCGTGCCCTGTCTCTGCAAGACGAGCGGCTCGCCCATTGGCTGCCTGCGGAGGCTGCTCCGTGCTGTCCTGCCTCTTGGTCGCGGGGTGGGGACCGGGCTGGCAGGAAGAGGAGGACACAGCCCGTGTATTTCTAGAAAAAGGAGGTGGCACAGGGTCCTTCCCCATCGCACCGCGCTTGGGAATCCCCTGTCCCTCTCAGGGACGTTCGCATTGCTATTTTCTGTCTCAGTGCTTGGTTCTGTTATTTCACCCTCGTGTTTTCCCCTCCTAACCAAAAGCATCTCCTCACCAGTGAGCATTTCTCAGAGGCTTCCTTGCAAAACACTGTTTCATAAACATTTTCACAAATCCTCTGCTTTGTCCTCCTAATTAACCATCCAATTGGCCCCCAATGGAGCCTTCACCTCTCCTGTGAAGATCCCGCTTGCACAGATTATAACCTGTCAGCTGCCAATTTATTCCTCACGCAGAGGGCAGGTTGTATTAATTGTCTGCCTCCCCTGCCCCACTTGGTTTGCCCTCCCTTTCTCCTCCCCAGCAGCATCCCTGCTGCAAGACAGAGGCTCGCAGGCAGCTGAGGGAGCCCAGCTGTGACACCGTGTGGGTTTACCCATGTGCCCAACCCGCAGTGCTGTGGCTGATGGACCAGATGTGGTGGGATGCTGCCTTTCCGCATCTAACCCAGGAGAGGGGCCCTGTGCATGGCTTTGCCATCGCAGAGCAGTTAGCACTGAACAGCACGCTCAACTTTGGCTTCTCTTGTGTGTAGTTTTAGCTGAGAGCTCAAAAAAAAATTCATTGGGTTGGCCCGGGTTACTTGGGAATTCCTGGAGGAGCTGGGACCTGCTGTGTGTGGCTGTGGTGAAAAGAAGGCACATTCTGAGGGGGTTTTCCCGAGTGCAGACATTGAGCACAGTTCAGTCACCTCCTTTCTCTCCCAGCCCCTGTGCAGGACAGCCCCCCTCTCAGGTCCCCAAGTAAATAAGTGTGGGGACAATGGCAGGAGCCCACTGTCACCTCGGGTGGGTGCTGTGTGTTTTGCTTGGTTCAGGGTCACAAAAGGGGGTGATGGAATCCAGTGTAATTGCTGTGGCTTGGCACTGCTTTTGGGGTAAAGACAGAAGAAAGGCAGCAATACAGTATACTTAGGTCCTCGGTGCCCTTGTCTGGCGAGGAGGCTTGGATCTGGGAAGGGGGCTGAGCCCCCCCACAGCTGCCAAGCTGTCAGCATGTTCTCACGGTGGCCCATGTCCTCTGCATCACCAGGGAACAATGAGCTGACACCGGGACACCATCATCCGGGGCTCGGCCCCAGCCCGGCCTGACCTTGATTTTCTGTAGCATCATTTGTAACTCGCTTTACATAATTTTGCTTGCCCTGACGAGCACTGCTGCACTCTGCCTCCTCCCACGGAGTTCCATTTTGACATGGCCATGTCCTCACGCAGGTACGAGGACGTTGCGTGGCTGCCCCGGCACTGCTGGGTCTGTTCCCAGACAGAACAAGGGGCGACCTTGCAGTGAAGGGTGACCCTGCCTGTCCCCCTCCATCTGAAAGGTTTTGCTTTGGTAATGATCTTTGTTAGATTCCTGCCTCAGTGCTGGGAAGGTTGTTTGCAACAATGAGCTGCTGTAGGGAGGAGATGGCTCTAAGCATGTTCGTAGTGCTGCGATGTATTTCAATATTATCTCAATATTCCATATGTAATTTTCAGTGTATAGCTGTAGATTTGTTTCAGAATGCTACTTAATGTGCTCTTCAGTATGTTCTTTTAACTACAAATGCAGTTTCTTCCCAACCCCCAGCACACCTCCCCAGACCACCTAAAACAGACCCAAATGACATTAAGTCATTGTTACCCGTTACAGATGGATATATATAAAACAAGTCCCAAACTCACGTAAACTCAATTCAAAACAGTCAAAACCACTGCAGCGTGACAGCAGCCACCGGAGCGCAGTGTCGGTGACACCTGTGCAGGGCGTTGTGTCACGGGGCTGCACCATTCCTCACCCAGCCCGATGGAAGTGCAGCCCTGCCCTGCCCTGGGCACCCCTTGCTTTGTTCCCTCGAGGCTGACGGCTGTCTCACCCCATTTCCCCACTGCAGGCTGCACCAGGCCATGCTGAGCTGTGCCAGGCTGCACCAGGCCATGGGGCTGCAGGGCCCAGTAGGGTTGTCCCCTCCCCCCACACTTGGTGCATCATTTCAGGTTTCCAGATTTGAGGCCACAGCTCCACTGCCCCGTGCCCAGCAAAGCATCCTCTGCTCCCTTGCACCCGCCGTGCCCCACCAGCATCGCCTTGGCACCCACACACCCCGCAGCCCACCTGGGCCCTCCCCGCCGCCATTTCCAGGCTCGCCCCTCCCAGACAGCTGCGTTTTCATGCAGAGCCCTGGGAGCCAGCAGAGAAATAAGCTGAGGTCAGAGCAAAGGGCTCAGAGAGACGGCTCAGCTGCGGCTGCTGGAGGAGCAGCTCGCTCTGTGAGGCCGCTGTCCCCAGTGAAAGGCACACACCTCAGCTTTGTTTGCCGTCTAAAAATAATGCGCCTGGCTCCCCCTCACAAGGAAGTATTTACCTTGGGGAAAAAAAAAAAGTATTGTGTGCCGTGCCGCTTAGAGGAACAATGCAGGGCAGCAGAGCTAGGCTGGCAGCGGGCACTGGGCATGCTGCTCCACAGGGCTCGGCCAGGGGCAGCACAGAGCCTGGGGAGCACCCCTCCATCTGCCTTGGGGTTCTTCCACAGGAATTGCCTCTCTGAGCGAGGATCCACTGGGCTGGGGCTGGTTGTGCTGCAGGGAGGGGCTGCTTCACGTCTGCTTGGTGCAGCGTGCCATGCAGATAGGTAACATAGAGAAACATCACCGACAGTTTAGCTACCGCTTGTCGTCCGTTTTCCCATCAGATATGCACAGGAAAAATTGTCAGAAAAAAATCTTTCCAGGAGAAAAAAAAAAAGAGTGAAATCTTCAAGAGGAAGATTTCTCATACTCCTCCAGTGGGTTCTGTTTGTTATTAGCAGTGCAGCTGATGCTTTCCCCGGCTGAGCATTTCCCCAGGGCCTGTGCCTGAGGCATGCACCTTGCGAGGGACAGGGGGAAGAGGGAAGGGAAGCTCTAGGAAAGGAGCCCTTCCTCCTTGCAGCATTAGCCGAGGGAGCCTGCTGTGGTTTAACATATCCCCCGCAAAAGCTGCTTTCATCCTACACCTAAATACCATGAGGAGTGAACTTCCTAAAGCCCTGGAGAAACCTAAATATAGAAGCCAATCAAGGGCTGACTTCCCAGAGATGAGAACTACCAAGAACTGTTTCTTGATCAAAAGTTGTGCGAGTCCATATTGGGGTGAAGTGCTCTGCTCGGTGCTGAGGACTGCGCAGCAGTCACAGCAGTGGGCTCACAGCACCCGTGTGCACGGATGGCATGAGCTGCATCCTGCGGGGCACCGGCGGGGATTGTTCTGATGTGCAGCAGAACCTCACTCCTTGCACTTCTGTCCTCTGTAAGTGCCCGCTGCTTTTTCTTCCCTGAGAAAGGGAAAAACGAAAAGATTTCCCTAGATCAAAACACAACCGACAGGAAATTAGAAAGGCACAACACCGAGCTTGCAAATCTCCGAGCAGGTATTTGGTGGTGCTGCAGAAGGAACTGCTGCTGATGGCTGCAGATGGGAGCCCGGTCCCGACCCGCGGCGTGGCACACAGAGGGGCCGGTGTTGCCCCTGTCCTGACTGTGTGGAGGGATGAGCGTGACAGTGTCCTCAGATAGCCGTGGGAAATGAGAGCTTAATGTGCTGTGCAGTGGGAGATGCCTTGTCCGAGGGGCAGAGATGAGCACGTGGGGACCACGAGAGCAGGAAAGGGCACAGGGTCCTCTCCACAGACAGCAGCACGAGGAGCGCAGCCATTACCAGGCCGGGCTGTGCCAGGAAGTGGCTTTCAGTTCGCAGGAAGCTCGGTTCTGCTGCTATCAGGGGGAGTGCGTTATCTGCCGTTGAGCGCAGCAGATGGGGAAGCAGCTCCCTCTGCCCCGCTCCCTCTCCTGCACCCCCGTGGCCCTCGTGTGACCCCGCCGAGAACAGCCACCGCTTTCCTGGGGAGCAGCAAAGCGGGGGTGGGGGGGGGCAGGGACTGCCCCGAGCCAGGGCAGTGCCCCTCGGGGCTCCTGAGCTCCTTTGAGGCCCGTGCACCACATCCTCCGGCGGCGATGCTCTGAGCGCGGGCCCCGGGGAGCACGACCCCCCCCCCCCCCCCCCCATATCCATCCCTAAACCGAACGGGGAAGGGCTGCCGGGCTGGGCACGCGGGGCGGGCCGGCTCCGGTTTCGCGCAGGGCTGCGGGGGGATCAGGTGGCAGCTGCCACCTTCAGCCCCGCTCCCTCCGCCTGATTCGGGGGGTGCCGCCCGGTTCTGGCCCCGCCGGAGCCGCCCCCGCCAGCCGGTGCCTTCCCGCCGCGAGGCGGAGCCGCCCGGCCCGGCCCGGCCCGGGGGAGCGGATTACCGCCGGCAGCGCGCGGCCCCGCCGGTTGCCATGGCGACGCCGCTACCTGCCGCCGGGGCCTCAGCCCGGGCCGGGCGGGGGGGAGCGGGCCCTTCCTCCCCGCAGCCGCGGCAGATGGCACCGCCGGGCCGGGCCTGAGCGCTCCGGGGCGGCCCCAGCGGAGCTCCGAGAAGGAGGGGGGGGGAGAAGGGCACGGCCGCGCCCGAGCGGTTGAGCCCCGGGGCCTCGTGCGCCGAGAGGGCAGGGCGGCATGCCGAGAACAAAGGTGCGGGGAGGGGGCCCAGCTGTGTGCGGGGAGCAGAACCCCCCGGGATGGGCAGGCCGGGGTGCCGAGGCAGCGAGGAGATGTGGGGTGGCTGCTGCATGGGAGCGGGGGGGGGGGGGTAAAGCGGCTGTGAGGTGTGAAATGGGGGTGAGTGAGGCAATGGCAGCGGAGGGAAACAAAGGGGCGTAAAGAGCTGGTGGGGGAATGGGGCGAGGGGGGTTAGGGAGTGATGGGGGTGGGATGGGAGAAGGCAGAAGGGAAGGAGCGAGGCCTGCGGAGACGGGGACGGGAAGGGCTGAGAGCAGCTCAGGGCGCCGCAGGGAGCCAGGAGGTGTGAAGGGCTGCTCTGCCAGGCACCTGCTGCCCCAGCCGCAGCTCCAGGCTGACTTGTGCTCCTGAATCTTTTATGCATTTTGGGGGCAGGCAGCTTCCAGTAAAGCCCCAGCACCAGAAGGGGGCAAAAGCATCCCTTGTTCTCATCCATCTTCATCCCAACTGGTTTTTATTGCTTTTTAAACCTAATGGCTTTTAAGTCATTCTGAGATATTATGGGCTGTGACTCATCCTTGAATTCTCTTGAGCGGTGCTGGTGTAGAAGGAAGAAAGAGAGGGGCACGGGCCCTTGGAGAGGTAACACGTAGCACATGTGTCCTCTTAAATCCTGAGTCAACATTTGGTTATATTGCCACTGATGAACCTTGGTAATCCTAGAATCACCAGCTTGATACGGCTTCTGATATCCTGTGGATTTGATGCTTGCATCTCACCTGCTTCCCAGAGCTAAATAAGCATCACAGGGAGCACGGTGAGGGGATGTGGAGCCCTGAGCTGCGGGCGGTGTAAAACCAAGGAGGAAACAGACAACCACCAGCCCTGCAGGGATGAGGGTGTCTGTTGGTGGGGTGGCCCTGGAAGTAGTGGTTTCCACATACAGTTGGTTGCAACCTTAGTTTTGAGAGCTCTGCTTGTTTTGTCTGCCTGTGCTTTTTTTTTTTTTTCCCCCCGTGCAGTTTCCTTTGTGTCCCGTTTCTCTAATTATCCTCATTTCAACCCTGCTCTGAGGATTATTGGTCAGTAGGAAGGCTCCTAATGCCCGCTCCTCCTTGGCAAGGGAGTACCCGTGCCCTGGATTAAAGTGAAACTCCCTCAACAGTGACAGAAGAAATTAGATCTGTTCCTCAGAAACCCTCCCTCAGGCGACGTTCCCCGACCCCCACCACGTCAGCCCTGCGCCGTGCCCCTTGTGTTCGTTCTCAATATTCTCTTTGTTGCAGCCACCTTTATATAAGGCTCGGTCGGGGCACCCGGGGGAAGGCGGTGGTTGAGTTGTGGAGGAGAATCCCTGTGCCCATTTCTCGAGCCCCCTGCAGTCATGCTGAGCCGTGGGTGCTCTGCTCTGCAGTTGGGGAGAGGGGCTGCCCAGCAGGCTGCTTCCCAGTCCGTGGCAGTCCTCAGCAGTCCATCCCTCTGAAGGATTGGATTTTTAGATTCCCATGTCTGGAGGCTTAAGAACAGCGTTTATTTAATCTGTGGGTATGGAGAGCCCAACCACCAAAAGCGACAAATAAAAAGGTTGGGAGGTGGGATGTTCCCTTTGGATGCAGACCTCTGCCCGTTGACAGATGTGAATGCACATGAAATAGTTTGCAGGTCATGTAGATCATAGAATGGGTTGAGTTGGAAGGGACCTCAGAGCCCCCTGCCATCTCACCCTCTGCTGTGGGCTCTGCTCTCCACTGGATCGAACTGCCCTCTGCCCATCCATGGCCTTGGGCAGCTCCAGGGACGGGCAGCCACACTTGTCTGAGCCTGTGCCACTGCTTCAGTGCCCTCTGAGTAGAGAATTTCCTCTTCACATCTGACCTAAATCTCCCCTCTCTTCATTTAAAGCCATCCCCCCTTGTCCTATCTGCCTGTGCGAGGTCAGTCTCCCTTCTGTTCATAAGCTCCGTTCAAGTGCTGAAAGGCCACAGCGAGGTCTCCCCAGAGCCTTCCCCAATCTGAGCACCCCCAGCATCCTCAGTTTGTCTTCCCAGGAGAGGGGCTCAGCACTGTAAGCACAGGTCGCTGTTTGCCAGCCTGCTGTGTACAAACCGGGCTGCATCTGTGCATTTATTTCCAGAAGCAAGCCTCAAAGGGGTGCGTCGTATGTATGCATATTTGTACGCGTGTGTAACATATATCTTTATACATACACGATGCTGGCGTTCTTCATGGCGCAGGCAGAGCAGCTTCCAGAGCCCTGCCCCTGGTGCCGTGCTTTGTGCTGGGAGCGCCCGGGCAGCCCCACGCCCCATGTTCCTGCCAATGTGAGCTCGCTGTGCTCCTCGCAGCCAGCTTGGAGCAGCGCTGCTCCGCGCTTCCCACTCCCACCAGTCTGTCGCCACGCTGAGCTGCAGCCTCCTGCTCCCCAGCACATCCTGACACAAAGAGCTGTGCTGCTGCTGCCAGCGCTCAGCTGCTCCGTGTGGGCGAGGGAGGGAGGGTGCTGCGGGAAGGTCAGCGCGGGGAAGGAGGGCGATGCTGCCTCGTTCCCTCAGGGGCCGCATCCTGGCATCGCGGTGCAATCTTGTCCTGCTTATGGGTGGTGTTCAAGGGGACTGCCTTCAGCACGGGTGCCCTACGCACAGCACGCACGTTCCAGGGGTTCCCGAGGTGGTTGAGCACACTTTCAGGCCCAAAGAGCTTCCTCTGTCTATTTCCCAGCCCAGCAAAATTATGAAAATTGCATTTCTCAGTTGGCTGTGACTCCACTCTGGACCCCTTCCCTTGTTTTTATCCCTGGCCCAGTTTCCCTGGCAGCGTGAGCAGCAGAACAGCAGCAGCCGCCACTGCCCTGACCACAGCATCCTCCTCCCGGAGCTCTCACCCCCCCTCCCCGCTCCCCTGTGCCCGCAGCAGCTCGGGGCCGGCGTGCTGCAGCTCTGCCCCCTCCATCGCGTTAGCCCCGGGCCCATCTCGTCACCCCTGTCACCCACCGCTGACACTAACTCGACTTGCCTGCACTGTTGTAGGGGGCAGATGGACTGTCGGAGCCTGAGGGCATCTCTCTGAAACGCGTGGCTGTGGTGGAAGATTTCTTTGACATCATTTACTCCATGCATGTGGAGAGTTCGACGGAGCCGGGCAAAGCACCCAAACATGCCGGGCAGAAGAAAACCTACCGAGCGGTGAGACTCCCTCTGCGGGGGGACGGGCGTGGGGGGCCACTGCTGCTCAGAGGGGAGGCTGGAGGCAGCGGGGCCGCTCGCCCGCACGAGGAGGCGTGAGAAAGGGGCTGCTTAAAGGCACAGCAGCTGCGCCAGGGAGACGGGAAACGGGGCGGCAGCAGCACGGCTGCTGGAGGAGGAAAGACCGAATGAATTATACAAAGGCAACTGTACATGTCTGGGGGAAAAGGGAAAAAAAACCACAACAGAAATGCTCAGTGTTGCTGATGTGAGGGGATGTTTACCCAGACCCCCCTGCGCTGCTCTGTGCCATCTGCCTCCCCTGTGCCATCCGCTGTCCCCAGGGCCTCGGGGCGGCAGCAGCCAGGGAAGGGCCCTGGGGCTCGGCTGGAGCTCAGCCCCACACTGCACCGTGGCATTGCCCTCGGCTCCCTGCTCTGCAAAATGGAGGCAGCTCCTGAGTTGGGTCTGCTCAGGTGCTCCCCAGTGCTGAAAACCAGATCTATCCATCCTGAAACCACTCTAGTTAGGTCAGGAATAATTCAGCCTGAAGTGTGCTTCTCCAGGGAGCTCGCTGTTTCTCCTGACTCTGCACAGCCCTTCGATGCAAATATTTGGGCTCTCCTGGTAAAAGAAGATCTTGAATTCACGGTCCAAATCCGAGCTGCTCTCACAAATCCTGCAGCCGTCAGGACTGGGTCGCTTGGAGACGTGCGGCTGCCTTGCTCTGTGCTCTCCCTGGGGCTGAGCAGGGCTCGGTGCAGGGCTGGGGGCTATCATGTCCCAGTGGTCCTGCACGTGATGCTGGCAGTGCAGCCCCCACCGTGTGGGTCCCCTCTGCTGTGACTGCGCAGTGCTTTGTGCCCCGCAGACCACGCCGACCCTTCCCTGATCCCTTTGCTTCATCTCTCAGAAGCACAAAGCCGTGCCCTGGGAGCAGGCTGTGCCCTGCTCTGCACGCTCCCCTCTCACCCTCCCTCCCTCCCAGCTGAGCTCCTCCCGCAGCACTGCGTGGCACCCGGGGGCTGTGCACCGCGTGGCCGCATCCTGCCGGCCCCTCCTGCCTCCCTGCTGCCCTCCATTTGTGATTAGAGAGGCACTGGAGAGTTTGACCTTGTCCCTGACCTCCGGAGGGAGGCAATCAGAAAGGGAGTTTGGATGGGAGATAACTCATCAGGGAAGCTGTCTGCTCTGCAGAGCATCAAATCAGCTGAGAAATAACAACTGTATCACTAAAATTAGCTGAACGTTTGCAGCGGGAGCTGGGGCACTGCTGGAGCAGAGCAGGCAGGGACGCAGGCTCAGCCCTGCTCGAGGCAGAGGAGCAGCCACTGCGCCGTGTTTGCCAGCAGCAATATTCAGGCCCTTCAATGTCAGCGTTTCTGGGGGTGCTCTGAGTGCTAGAGCACGGATAAATACCTCACAGAGGCAGCAGCTGAGCCGGGCATCCCTGCAGTCACAGCAGAGCTGGATGGGGCTGCATCTAAGCAGGAGAATCCCATGAGGACCAAGCACTGCATCCTCCATTTGGCTGCTGGGACGAGGTCCCTGCCTGAACTTTCCACCCGCGCGGCATTTACGTGCGTGCCAAAGGCTGGGCTCTGCTGCCGCTCAGCGGAGGTGGACGCCTCTCTCTGCTGGGCCTCAGGGCTGTGCTGCTTCAGCCAAGCCCCCTGCCCTTCCCCATTGCGCTGCTTCCACAACGGGCTTTTTTTTTTCCCTTCTTTTTTCAAGAAAGCTTAAACGTCACCCCTTCCCGCGAGGTAGAAAAATGCTTGGAATGTTTGCGTTTTTAATTCTGTTATGAAATAAGGTGGGAGGACGATGCCTACGGGGGCTGGGATGTCCCTGCGCTGCCCCGCCGCACCGCTTGCCATTGGAAGCCCCACTTCTGCCAGGCTCACCACCCGAGGAGGGGCCCAAACAATTGGATTTCTGTCTGCTTTATGACCCCACTTGTAAGTGCCGTGACCCCTGTTGGGGTCATGGCCCCGGTTTGGGAACCGCTGTGCTGGGACAGGACCTTCAGACCAAATAGGATGGGTGATTAACTGTAGGAACCAGCCCCAAAGTAAGAGGTGGACTCCCCGCCCTCTTAATGTCTTCCAATTAAGACCAGATGTCATGCTGGAAGATGTTTCGGGCAAAGCACTGGCTGCTGGGCTGCAGGAGAACCTGGAAGAAGTCCCCTGACTTGTGCTGTACAGGTCCTGCTCCACCACCTGGTGGTCTCTTACAGGCTTATAGAAATCTTTACATTAAAATTTCATCCTTCCCTCACCAAGTAATCGAGGCTTGGTCTTTAGAGTTGCTGTGAAATTGCTGCTGATGGGGACTGCTTGGAACAGGAGGGGTCCTGACATCCAGGCATCTTCAGTGGCTGCTGAGGTCTGGATACAGTGTTCAGGTATCCAAGTTTTAAAAGCGTATCCTCACACAGCTGTAATTTCCCACGGATGTTTAGGAGACTTTATTCATTACTATTTGTAAAAAAATGTTTTCATTTCCCAAGGTAAAATATGTCACAAAAGTGCAAAGTATTATTAACAGTAATTGATTGTCATTGTGGGAAAAAGTAACCTGCCCTTTCAAAAGATTAATGTATTCTTCAAGTTAGGAGTGCAGTGGTAATTAGCAATGCAAACAGAGCTGCAGAGCCCTAACTTTCTCATTTGGTCCTTACACACCACAGCTTATTTCTGCTCAGAGCTCAAGTAGAGCAGGAAGGAGTTCCTGGGCAGGAGGGGCTGCACAGAAAGTCTGCAGATGGGGTTTGGGAGTGATGTGCTGCTGCATTACAGTGCTCAGGAGCTGTGTACGGCTGTGTTACGGGGTTTGGGCTCTGAGGGCAGTGCTCATGCTGTGTCCCAGCCCTCAGGCTCTCCCTGCCAGCACATACAACCCTTTCCTTGTTTTCTCAGATTGCAGAGACCTATGCTTTTCTCCCAAGAGAAGCTGTGACCAGGTTCCTGATGAGCTGCACAGAGTGCCAGAAGAGGATGCATTTCAACTCCAACGGACTGGAGCCCAAAGGTAAAGGCAAGCAAATTGTGCGAGCGGAGCCAGCAGTCACCCTACAGCAGACACCACTGAGAGCTGTCAGTGACTGCTTCATTCGTGAGATTTGTATCTGCCAAATGGATTTCCTAACCTGTGTATTTTCAATGTGCTTTTACAGCAAAGCCTGAGGAATTGTTTAAATTTCATGTCTGTCTCTGTTTGGGCACTGCTTTCAGCAGGGGCAGTGGGATGAGGCTGCACAACCTAGCTCTGCTTCTGAGCAGTTCCACACCACGTTCCCCTTCCCCAGTGCAACCCCACAAAGCCTGGGTCAAAAATGCTGCAGCTGTATCCGCAGTCAGCTCGTAACTGTACATGGGTGGAAGCTTAGATCTCTGAGAAAACCTGACCTAAAGTTTTTCCTTTAAACTATTAATTTGGTAACGAAAGACGCTGAGAATGTTGGAATGATTGAAGTTTCTGATAAAGAAGGAATTTGCAGTAATTAATAGATACGCACATCGCGATCCCATTTTGGATAACAGAAAGTGTTTTGGTAATCAAAGTTATATTATGCCTGTGTATACAACCAATTAGCATGGTGACTGTGGTAGTTAGCTCATTATGGTTCTTTTGTAAATGGAGCTGATCTGCAGCTCTGAGGCCTAGGAGCTGTGAGCAGAGCGTAAGATGGGACCAAGTTTTCTTCTGGGGTAGATGGTTAAAGTTGACATTTGGATGGGTTTTCTTCTGAATTACAGACTTGTTTGCCTCATCAAGTGCAAAGCTGTATATTTTAGAAGCTCCCCCAAATAACCCTCTGACATTTATTAACCCAAGCTCCATCCACACAGCACCTGCCCACCCTGCTTGCCAAAGGCCTGATCCCATTTTCAAATTAGATCGAGGGGAATTTTGGCCTTTGGTCTCTCTGGGAGTGAACCTGGCTGTTACACCAAGGAGAGCATTTGGCTTGATCCTGAGCAGGGAGCAAAGAATAGTCATGATGTTTTCCAGTTCTCTTGAAAGTAAATCCAGAAGGAAGAGAACAGACATAAAAGTCCTCCTTACCACCAGGAGTGGAAGGACAGAAGTGCCCTTCTGCTCGGAATAGTACCTAAATAGTGACTAAGTACCTGTGAAACCACATAGAGGAGATTAGATAAGATTACTTTTACTGGGGAAGAGTGTCTGGTTTCACTGCTACGTATTCCACAATTCATCTGGAGCAAATCACCTACAAAATGGTGGGGTCACAGGAAAATATGCACACACGCAGACTGACAGATGTACGTAACGTTTAACTTAGTAAGAAGAAAAGAATGGAGTCATTCCTGTCTATTTCTACTTGTCCATTAAGCAAATCTCTACACCCTTCCTTTGTGATCAGAAAAATCCCTAATTAAACATACCTGACATTGAACCCTGCAGGGCCCTCACGTAATTCAGAAAAGAAAATTGTCTTGCTCCTGGGAAGCTCTGAACAACATTGGACTTCACTGTGGCATTTTCACACTGTTATTAAATTAGGAGTAATTCTAGTGGAATTATACAAGCCTGGAATTAGTATCCAAACCATTTCACTTCAGTTCTGCTTGTTTCATCTGTATTTCCAGCACTTGGGGCGTGTGATACAATAACTTCTAAAGAGGAGCTAAATTATTCCAATAGCCCTTTTTGTGACATAAGGCATGAGGGTTACACCTGTGGAGTTCCCCAGCCTATTTAAAACGAAGCTTTTCTTTATTTTCAGTGAGCTTAAAAAAAAAACAAAATGATTTGGTTTCAGGCTCTCACCTGCTGCAGCTGTCCAAATCCACGGGACATTTGTAGCTGCTGATGGGGTAGTTCCAGGTTTCAGGACAGTTTCAGGCAGGGCTGAGCACTGAGGACCTCCTCCTTCCTCCTGCTCCTGTCTGAGGATGCACAGCTGTTTCCCTGGAGCCACATTCACTGCACGAGCACTGAGCAAAGCAGATTTTGTTCCTGGGAGCTCTTTCCTTGCTCTGGGATTTTAGCATCTCTTCATCACAAGCTGACATCCTTGCACAGTAGAAAAATGGCTTATTTTGTTTGCTTAATGTATACAGAGGAATGCTTGTAATTAATCTGCAGGTCAAAGCATGGTGGAGAGCAGTGATACATAGCCACAGAAAGCAGGCGAGAATTAGTTTACAAGATTCCTAAGTTTACAATAGTCCTAAAAGCTGTGCAGCTCTGCGTGTGTGCAAGCCAATGACCCGAGTCGCCGTGGGCAGCCTTCCTGCACCCAGACACCAGAATGCTGCAGGTGCCCAGGACCTGGAGAGCAAACTCTGCATTTCCGTGGATCTTAACTAGGCTCTTGCAAAAGCTGTGTAATATTTAAGTCAGCTACAGACAATATGCTTTTGAGTCAGGTCATTTCTTAATCAGGCACAGTAGATCTGATATTTCCAGAGGTGTGAGGCGTCTTCAGGTCCGCTGAGTTTCACTGTGCTTTTGTGATATTCAGCATTTCTGAAAAGCAGCCCCATTACGGCTGCGTGATGGATTTTCTAAGGTGCTGTAAAACATTTTGTGAAGGCCGTTTGTAAAAGGGGCTGTGTCAAAGGTGCCTGTGAAACTGGTGACCCCAGAAAATGCAAGGCAGGCAGTGAGGTTCAGAGATGGGGAAGGAAACCTCCCACCACCAGTTCACCTTCAGCTCCTGCAGGCAGCCACACAGCCCTTGGGCTGTGCTGGGAAACTGGGCTTGTTCTCTGGCACTGGCATGTCATGAAGGCACTGAGATTTTCCTTTTAGCAGCAGCTTTTCCTGTGGGAAATGGCAACTTTCCTCTTGAACATACACGTGCATGAGCGTGTAAATGTAGTGACAGAAGAAATAACTGCAGGGGTCTCTAAGTCCTGCATGCAGAGCTTCACAGTGATGACTGCAGAGCTGAGAAATATTTGTGAACTCGAAAATGTCACTGAGGGTTTGCTTTACTGGGAGTTGTCTAGGCTGGCTGGAAAGGGGATCTGCAGGAGCAGTCTGAATCCAGAGTGATCTCTGGAGCTCAGTGTGATGCATGCAGAGGAACCAACAGGAGCAATTTAAATTAAAGATCTTTAAAATTAAGTTTGTGTCTTAATGAGGGTGTTAAAAATAATCTTCATCACCAGATAGAGATACTTAATAAGTTGCCTTAATGGTAACTCCGACCTGAGGGAATCCCAGCAAAACTGACGAGACTTTGCAATGCCAAAACAAACTGGAAATATGTTCTTGATCACCCTCTGCACAAATCCCATTTGCATGGAAGTGCTTCTGAGACCTTCAGCAAGGCTGGCTTTCTTCCTCTGCTAAGTTTTAGTTTGGTAGGCTGAAAAATTACACATTGTGTGTAGTCTTTTCACAGGTGACAGCAGTGCTTTTTTTTTTTTTCCTGCAAAACAACATCTGTTCTGTAATTATCCTCATGGTGAGGTTGTGTTCGTGTAGGAGCCCCAGCTCAGTGGGCACCAGCTCCAGTTAGGGATTTTAAGAGCTTCTAAATACGTATGTTTGATAATGATGACAACCCGTGACTGGTTTGTGCTGCCACATCCCTGTATCTGAACCAAGTTTTTCCTCTGTTCTTCAGAGAGCGAGCCACCTTCCTCTCTGGTTTCTGGGATCATCGACTACAACATGCCTCTCACCTCTACTTATCTGAAGCAGATGAAGCTGCGGGTGATGAATTCACAGGAGCAGGTGAGTTTCCTCCTGCCACGGGGCAGTGCAGGGCGCCAGGCGAGTTTCTGCCCCTGGGGCTGAGGGGTGGCTGGTGCTTTTGGGAGGATGTTTGAAGGATGCTTTTGGAAATGCTGCATTTGTCCATGCAGGGCAAACTGTAATCATGTGCAACCAGCGCTGGTCCATGGAAGCGGGACGGTGTTGCTGTTATGGATTAGAGCAGTCTGCTTGTTCTTTAGGCATGTGGTTCTTCTATGTGGTCTTAAAAATACATACAGTGAATAGGAATTTGCCTCTTTACCTCCTTGTGTTTTCCTGAGAGCTTTAGCAGGTGGGTCGGTTCTGGCCAGCAACCATCCACCCTCATGTCATGCTGGGAGGGGGCTCGGTTGGCTGCTGGGGGTGTCAGGCCACTGCGTTTGGATTTGGAGTAGAAGGGGCAGAATGCCACAGGATTAAACCAAGGCTACGCAATTTTCTGGAGTTCTGCAGCTGCAGAATTAGCAATGGGAACCTCTGTGCACCATGGAAACGATCTATAAAAAGCAAAGTGTGTTCTACTCGCTCCCCACAAATCGGCGCTGGGAGCCAGTGCTGGATCTGCTTTCCAGCACACCAAAACCTCAACCTGATCATGCACGTTGCTGCCAGTTTGCAGGAATGAAAGAGTTTGCATTGTGCAGGGGAGGGGTACACTGCTGCTTGAGCTGTGAAATTGTGCCAATGGGTGTTTTTTATTTGGGGGCAACCTGAGGGGACACTGGTTAGAGAATCTGGTGCCAGGGTGTGAAATGATCTGCTGTCAGGAGTGAAGGGGTGGGTACAGAGCTCCTCCGACATTGCAGCAGTGAAACCTTCCTGAAATCTGACATCTGGCAGGAAGCACTGCTGCATCTTGGAGCGTTTTCCTTTGCGTGTGCTGGACACCGAGGGGGTTGGAGGTTCTGCCTGCAGCAAGCAGAGCTGCTCGAGGTGAGCTGGAGGCAGAACTCTGGACAGCTCCAGCCCAGGGCTGCTGGATGGGGCCGTGGAATGGGGCTGCAGGGCTATGGGACCCGTTTTGGTCAGGCAGAACAGAGGGCTGCCCTTCCTTTTGGTTGCCTTGTCTCAGTGCAAATCAAAGCAGAGCAGTGCTGTGACTGCAGACCCTGCTGCTATGCGTGCCATTAAGCACCAACCTTTTCTTCACCAAGGACTGCACATGGTGCTTCTTAGAGTTTGAGGCAGTTAAGTTTTCAGGTTAAGTTTGATGTGTGTGTAAAGGACGGTCTGAGAGGTTTGTGTATTTACCACTTACACTTTTTCCAGTGATAGCACTATTCCTCTTGGCCCTAAAGCTTCATTCAGGAGCAAGAAACATGTCATGAGGCTTGCCCAAACTCCTGTGCCAGTTTCTGCAGGTAGAAAACAGGACTTCTAGTTTGCTCTTATTTCCATAACACAAGGTATCATGGAAGCTAGCAGACAGGGTGAGAGTTGAGAAGTTACAGCTTTAGGGATGCTTGCTTGGAGAACTTCTGCTTGGTGATTCAGAGATGTGAGAAGTGTGTACCCTGAATATTGCTGTAGGAGCGTGCCCTGAATCTCTCATTACATGGACAGATACAATGTACTGCTCACAGGAACACTCCTGAAGATTGCAATCAAAACATATGTCCTGCAGGAACAAAAAGAGGACCAGCTGAGGCAACACACAGATGTTGGCCTAGACCATAAATCAGAGCACTTCACTTTATTTCCTTGCCTCTAAAGTTTTCTCTTTTGCTGCTCTCTCTGCTCTGTTGCAGTGCAGCTCTCGAAGTTTTTTGAGCTGCAGCAACTGAGGGAAAAACAAACAAAAAACTGTTTGGAAGAGGTAAAATTCCTGTGAGATTCCTGAGAGAAAATGGCAAAAGATCACAGCCCTACTTCTCAGACCCATGTAGCACTCAAGCTCTTTGTCATACCTGCGTGTAGCAGCAGTCTGAGGAGAATACCATGGTGGGAGCCCAGGGATTAAAACCAGGGACACGGGTGCCACTGGTGTTGAGGGGCACGGCCCATGGCCACCCCCAGAAAGGAGCACCACACTCACAGCTGCACTCTGCGTGGCACTGGTGTGTCCAAAGGTACTCATTCCTCTCTCTCAGCTTGCTGCCCTGCCACCTCATTGCCTAGCACTACGCCAGCATTTGATGGTAATAATAGAAATAAATGAAGCAAGTGACTTGTGTTCTACTTGGCTTTTGCCAAAAGCAATTATTTGTATGCAGCAGCACCAGGAGGAGCTTGCTTCACCGGGGGTAACAATGAATGAATTTATGCCAAAGTGGCCTTTTAACTTCATTACGCAGGAGAAAAAAAAAAAGTGCATGTAACTGTAATTTATGATTGCTGTTAAGCATATCAGTATTAGAGCAGTAGTGTCTCCACCAGGAAGAGCTGCCAGAAGAACCTTAGAGCATTTTGTCTGCATCAAAGGATGAAAAGAGCCACAAAATAAGGAGTGCTTCCCAGGGTTGTTCCTGCAATGAAATGTTCCCGTGGAATTGACAGAACCAGAAAGAAAATCACCATCCTGTATGGAAGTGCTCAGAGAACAGGAGTCAGATTATTTTCTCACATCAGTGGAGATCAATATATTTCAAGTCAGTACATCTGTTCCGGCATGAGTGACCCACACTGTTTAAATTGGGTTCACTAGAACATGCAGGAGCTCCTGGGCTGTGAGTCTTCCTTCTTTCCAATTTTATAGCAGTTCTCATGCGTGAGGGGGCCCATGGAGGGCCCATTCCCTTTCCATACGGTGCAGAATTAGCTGTATTTCAGGGATCTGCAGAGGTATTAAAGGATCCCCCGAACTTCTGACCTTCTCAATCTCACAGCAAAAAGGAATAAAAAGATATTTGATATTCATCTATAATGATCCTTCCACCTCGTTTTCAAATGATAAATATTAGCACGTTTAAACGATGGCTTAGTTGAGTTTTATTGCAGTCATTTCCCAGACAGTCTTTTTCTATCATATTCAAACTCATCCCTGGGTTTATTTTTCACACCACACTGTTCGGGTGATTTCTGCTGGAGCCCTGTGCACAGTGCTGAGTGGAACACGACGGGTTTGGATGCAGAGAGCTCCAAACCCACTCTGCTCTGGAGGTGTGGCTGCTACCTTGGCAGGCACAGCAACCAGCTTTAAGTGATACGGAAAATTTCCAAAGGTTGCTTCAGTGGCTGCTGACAGAAGGTCACCCAGTCAGTGAATGGCAGGATGTGAAATAACAGGAGCTTTTCTCTTGTTGCCATGGCTTTGCCACGCTGACTTGTGAGTGCCTGGGAGGGAGGGAGGGAGGGAGGGGGCCTTGTCCTGCACCCCGGCTCATGGTGTGCGCTGCAGGGGTGGAGGGGGCTGCAACATGAGGGCACGAGTTGAAGAAATAACCAAAACAAAAGGGCAATCTTGGAACTATCTAGAAGATATTGTTTCGCTAAATGCAAATTACTCCGTTCAGTACAGACAGAACTGTTGGAAATACAGATTTAATTGATGCAGTAAAGGCTTACTCGTAGCTCCGCGTCAGCAAAGCCCTCTAGTGGAGATGCAGCTTCTACTGGCACGGAGGGCTTCGGCTGATGCATTTCAATCCTGCCCAGAAGGACGGGCTGTCCAGCCATGGCAGTGGCAGCAGCTGCGGCCCTGCAGCTCCATTCTGTGCATTTGCAGCTTCCCTCCACCCTCTTAGCTGACAAAGACAGTTTAGTGAAACTTTTATCCTTGGCCTTAATGGCTCACGAGATGCAGGAGGTCAGATGATCAAACCATTTAGCATGGTTTCAAACTTCTCTGAATGGCTTGCTTTCAGTGAAGGTCAACTCATTTTTGTGATTGGAATTAACTGTGAGGTTTCCAGCTAGTTAAAGCAGGAGACATTTCATTTCCAGCTGTGTAGATTCTCCCAGTGTCTGTAGCTGCATTACTGGTAAGCTTTGTATGTGCTCAGCACAACGCTCAGTGAAAGCAAAATGATGTGAGACCCAGGCGTGGGCAGGCTGGGATGAATACTGCTTGCATCTTCCATGTGAGATACGATGCCGTGGCCCTGACTCTCTGCACTGCTAAGGGAGATCTTGTTATTTCCTACGGGAAGGAGGCACTGAATGAGGTAGCACAGCCAGATCTCAGCGATGCCAGTCACCACATGTCCTCTGAGGCTGCTGGCCGTGCCAGGCACTGCGTGCCACTGCTCAGGTCCCTCATCCCTGCTGGTGGCTCCAAACTGGTGGAGAGGTGTTTGGGGGATTGCTGAACCCTGGCACTGTCCTGCTCCCTGCTGTCCCCGCAGCAAGGGGTCCTGGTGGCAGATCAGCCTCGCACAGTTACAAGAACATCTGGTGCCTGCACTCCACACTCAGTGCCATGGGATGGCCCCGTGGCTCCTGATGGGTCCGTTCCTCCTGTGCCCGTGGGCAGGCTGTGGCTGTGGGCCCTCTGCATTGCCTCCCCCTCACTTGCTGACATGCTGCATGCTGACTTTGATCGAGGCACGCAAATGGCTGTTTCCTAATTGCCCTCTCCCTTTAAGAAGGGGCTAATACCTCAGAGAGACTTCTGAGGTCTCGCACACTAATAAAGCTCTTCAAGAGCTTGGATGGCAACTACTTTGAGAGCGTGAACTGTTATTAATGATTTCCGTTACTGCAGAAAATGAAGCTCTGTGGTTCAGCGCGGTAACCTTGAGTCACGTTCTTGCTTTTGTGTCTGCTCCTGTTCCACCTGCGTGGACGGGCGCGTGCGTCGCTGGGGTGCCGTGCTGCGGGGCTGGGAACATCTCCCACAGGATGCCAGCACTCACAGAGATGGATGCTGGAAACACGGTGCGACTTGAGAATGGTGAAGCATGGGCTTCGTGTTGCTCGTGGTGTAGCCTTGGTTAAAGTGGCTCCGTTCTGGTGTTGGTGGCTAGGAGTAAAGCTGTGGGTCGGTCTCGACCTATGGCACAGTGTGGAGGTGGGAGGTGTGTCCCTGTGTGGGGATGGGATATGGATACCCAGTCCTGGCATCCAGCCCTCCTCTGTGCTCCTGGGGAAGTTTCACCTGCAGAAGTGGCTCTTTCCTGCTGCGTTGCTGGGACTGGTGCTCCCTGAGGTGTGCTGTGTTCCCTTCCATCTCTTGGCCTTCGCCCTCGAAGAAGGGAAAAAAACCCAACACACTTCTGTTTGTGCACATGCCAAATGCCAGCAGCTGTTACTTCTGCTGAAGGAGTGACCGAGAGAAAGGGGAACACAGCCCTCAGCCCACGCAGATCTGCTCTGTAACAAAGCTTCCCAAGCCTCTACTTCTCATTTCTTCCTGACTCTGCTCTGGATACCACATAACTGAAACACAGTGCGGGCAGAAGTCACACCTCCCCTCGTGCCGTGGGGCTGTGGCCCTGCCCCTGTTGTCCTGCTCTCCTTACGGGCATCACTTGGCAAAGCTTTGCATTTTTAATGCTTATCACCCAGTAGGGTGTGGTGGCCGTGGAGCAGCAGATGCAGGAGGCGCCATTTGTTGTTTAACCCATTTCCAGAGGCACAGGAACATCAAGTGACGTGCACAAGGTCACCCCCGAGCCAGTGGCTCCTTCAGCACAAGAGTCGGATCCCATATGGCGCAGTCCCCCGCAGATCTATGTGCCCGTGCTCCCCAACAGTGTACCCCTGGGTCTGAGAGCAGCCCCGGTGCTGCCTGTGTGGCCGTGGCCTGGGAAGTGCTGGCAGAGGAGGCCGGGTGCTGCCAGCATCCCCTCATCGCGTGGTTCTGGGTGTGCAGGAGGCAGCCCCGTGGGCAGGGCTTGGTTCTGCGTGGGCAGGCAGGCAGGGAGCCGCAGGGATGCGTGTGCCCACGGGGAAGGGTTTGCAGGGTTCAGAGGTAATGAACGCGCCAAGAGGGAAGGAAGTGACTTATAAATAATGTATTTGATCTGTTTTATATAGAATATAATAGCAGTAGTACTGGTTTATTATGGTCGTTTTTTTTT
Organism: Cyrtonyx montezumae; assembly: GCF_038088225.1. NCBI lineage: Eukaryota > Metazoa > Chordata > Aves > Galliformes > Odontophoridae > Cyrtonyx > Cyrtonyx montezumae. The sequence continues at coordinate 10,551,583 of NW_027072100.1, read as the reverse complement.
TTTTCCTGACAACTTGATAAATCATCGTTACCGATCCTATCCCTGATTGCCAGTTATCTCCCCCTCGGTGGTTTGAACCCGAAGGATCCCCACCAGAAGGGCGCTCCCATTGCCGCTTTGCACAGCTCTCCTTCCCTCAGGAGCCCCATTTCCGTGCCCAGCCCCGCCGTGCCGTGCCGGCAGCCCCGGGCGCTGCCACAAACAATGGCATTTCTGTCGGGCTCGTGACCCCCCCTTGTGCAGCAGTGACCCCGCTGGGGTCGGGGCCTGCAGCCCACGGCCCTGCCCGCTCCTCCACCCTCTCTCCCCGAGTGGATGCGTCTGTTCCACGCTAAGTTTGCCGATGCAAAATTTAGGTTAATCCATTTCCAAAGTGGATTAACCTAGCCCACACAAAGGCACTTAGTATAAAATAAGTGTCCACATGGTGAGGCAGCGCAGCGGCCGCATGAGGCTCACAGCCTCGCTGCTCTATGCCCGGCGCAGGGGGCTGGCTCTCCTGCGTGGTCTAGATTGAAGTGAAGAGAGCGCGAGGAAGAAAGAAAGCCCAGCAATGGGAAGGGGTTAAAACTCTTCCGAGGTCCACGGCAAGTCTCCTGTTCACCTTAAATGGTCAGGATTTTATTTTAGCTTCAGGGAGGAGCGGCAGCCATCGAGCTGGAAGTGAGCGCAGCCGCTGCCCTCCCCGGGGCTCCACTGCTGCCCTTCAGCTCACGCTGGGCAAGGGTCGGCTGTGCAGCGCCCATGGTGCCCATTCAACCCCCCCACCCCACAGGGCTCAGCCCAGCACTCCCCAGCCTCCTCCTCCTGGCAGTGCCGTGTTAACGCACATCACAATTGGACGTGGGCACCAACAAGCCATAAACAAGGATGTGGCGGCTCCCATCCTTGGTAGTGATGAAGGCCCTACAGCTGGGCTGGTTTCATCAAAATCCCCTCGTAGCCATCAAGGGCTGGGGGCATGGAGCAGGCTGGGGTCAACGAGGTGCAGTGTCCAGGAGGAGGTCACGCTGCCGGCACGGACTGCCCCACCAGGCAGCCCCAGACCAACGGCCGAGCCCTGAGCCGAGCTGCGTTGCTCACAGAGCGGGTGTTCTCCCTCTGCTCTCCCACCGGAGAGAGGAGAGGACGCGTCTGAAACAAAAGGAATCAGCCGGTGTGGGGCCTGGGCACCGTGTGCCCACTGTGCCCGCAGCCGGGAGGAGCTGGGGGGCTGGCCCCAATCCCGGGGTCCCGCTCCTACGGTCTGTGACGCTACCGATCTGGGCCGGGACCGGTGCACCCTCGGGGGCCGTGGTCTGCCGAGGGAGCCCGGGAGGGGTGCAGTCGCGGCGGTGCCGAGCCGTGCCGAGATGTGCCGAGCCGAGCCGTGCCGAGCCGTGCATTCTCGCGGCTCTCCAGCAGGCGCCCGGCCCTGGACATTGTCTCTTCCTCCCGGAGGAAGGGCCCTCCCCGGCCCTCCACAATGTGCTCTTCCAGGCGCGGCTCCCCGCGCCCCCCGCCGCGCCCGGCCCGGTGCGCCCGCCCCCCGCGGCCCCGCTCCCCTTCCCCCGCCGCCGCCTCCGCCCCCTCCGCCCGCGGCCGGGCCCCGCTCGCCCCCCCTCCGCCTCCCCGGCCCCCCCCGGGAGCCGGGAGTGACGCGCTCCGCAGCGCCGGCCCCTCTCCCCGGGCAGCAGCTGGTTGTCAGCCTCTCCGGAGCGCCGCCAGCCCGGGCCCCCTCCCTCCGTCCCTCCGCCGCTCCCCGCCCCGCGTTCCGAGCCGCGCCGCCGGGCTGGCGCAGGCCGGCAGGGCCCGGGCCCCGCTCCAGGTAGGCTCCGGCTCCGGCTCCGGCTCCGGCGGGGGCGGCGGTGCGGGGGATGCGCGGGGGGCGGCGGTGCGGGGCGGGGGCCGTTCCCCAACTCCGGGGCCGGCAGCGGTTGGGGGGGGGAGGGGGGGAGCGGCCGCTTCCCCGGGAAGTTGCGGCTCGGCGGGGCTGCGGGAAGGGTTAAGGTTAGCGCGTCCTTCCCCGCGCCCGGCGCGGCTCCCCCTTCCCCGGAAGAGCACAAAAGCCCACAAGAAAGTGGGAGGAGGCGGCGGCGGGAGCGCTCCGGCCCCATTAATTCCCGGGCACCGGCCCCGCGCCGCCGCCGCCATCGCCGAGCCGCTCCCCCGGCCCCGGCACCGGCCCCGGGAGGGGATTGTGCTGGAAATAGCTTCCTCCCTCGAGGTAAAGCCCTACTTACGTGTCAATCCCCGCCGCACGCCGAAGCCCGGCTGCCAGCGGCGGGGCCGTGCGCGGGGCCGCCGGCGGATTTGCGCCGGGAGCAGCGGGCGGAGGGCAGCGGGGCCGGGCCGGGCCGGGGGAGGACGGGGAGCGGCTCCGGGCGCTCCCCACGGCCACGGGTCCCGCGCGGAAGTGGCGGGGCCGCGTCCCCGCTGCTGGCGGCCGCTGTCCGCCCGCGCCCGTCGGACCCGGTTGCTCCCCGGCACCGCGGCGGAAGCGTCGCCCGGCACGATGAGCGTGTTCGGCGTGGGGAGAGCTCGGTGCGGGGGCAGGGGCAGGGCGAGGGCAGGGGCAGAGCCGCGCGGATGCTCTGCTCGCTCCCTCCCTCTCCCGGCCCCGCGTTCAGCACCTCCCCGCTGAACAGCAGGAGCGCGGCGAGCCCGCGACCCCCGCCCTGCCCGAGCGATCGGTGCGTCGCTGCGGGTGATGCTCCCGGAGGAAGGGATCTCAGAGAGGGAGGCTGTGTGTGTGTGTGTGTGTGTGTGTGTGTGTGTGCGCGTGCAGAGGTGATGGTCCTCCCTTCCTCTTCCATTTGTTGTTCACGTTGCAGATGAACTCTTCCAGCCCGTGTTTTGGGAAGTAGCAAAGTGCTCATTCAAATCAGCAGAAATCGCGGGCGGTGAGGATGTACGTACCTGACAAAGAGCGCCCGGGATGTTTGGTGGGTGCACTGCTCGGTGGTGGCAGACCACTGCCCCTCAGCCGTGTCCCCTCGCACCGAGCAGTGCCCAGAGCAGCGAGCACCATGCTCTGCATGGCTGCGGTACCCATCCTTGACCGGGAGCCTTTTATCTCCCATTAGTAAGCCTTTCTCTGTGCTGAACTGGTTAAGTTAGGGTCAAATCTGGTTCAGTACCTTCTTGGCATGCTCAGAGGGCTGGGTTTAAAGAGTGGTGGAGATGGAGATGAGGCCACCTTCCTATTGGCCCCTTTCTAATAGCTCTGTCCCAGTGACTCCTTCTCAGTGTCTGTTTCCCAGTGGCTCTTTCCCAATGGCTCATTCCAGCAGGAGCTGCTGTGCCTGGGATCCCATGGCCACGCATCCATCACCTTTGTTGCTCCCAGAGCATCACTGCTGCTGAGTGGTGCTCACTGCTCAGCTCCTGTTCTGCTGCACCGGGGAAATCCAGCCACGGCGTGACAGGGCACGTTTTCAAATAAAAGGCTTCAAAAAGAGAAGAGAAAAGAAAAGATGCTAACAACTGGAGCCTGGAATACTTACCGTAAGGCACAGCGTGTCAGTGATGGGAGAGATGCTTGCGAGGCAGTCCCTGAGAAATTGAGCCAAGCTGTAAAGTAAGCAGGTTACCGATAGCCCTGCGTGCATTGCCGAGGAGCGGTCACGGGAGCAGCTCCTCTGCCCTGTGCTCTCCCAGCAGTGCTGCAGGAGCTGCCCCTGCTGCAGGTGAACCCCAGAGCCCACGGTCGCACAGCTGGAGCCGCTGCTTGCGGGGTGGGCAGAGAGCTCTGTGGCTGGGAGAAGTGCTTCCCAGCTCAGAGAGGAGCTGAGGGGTTGGGCAGGGGCGTGCACACACAGTGCTTGGAGATGGACAGTGCTCGGTGGGACAGAAACACCAAGTGTTCACCCTGCACATGTGAGCACCTGCCTTTGCCAGTTCAAAAACACTGGCTGTGAGCGCCTGTAAGGCAGCTGTGAATATTGGACTGTAGATAAGGAGAGGAGCGAGGACGTTGTTTTTCCAAACCCGGCGGTGCCTGCAGCCCTGGTGTTTGGGTGTGGTTTGTGAGCGCACCCTCAGGATCTGACTTCCCCTTTGCAGAGGAGCTGCACGCATGCTGCCTGACCCTTGATCGCTCGCTCGGTGCCTTGGACGCTGGAAACAAAGCGATGGGACCGGGCTGCATGCTGGGGAGAACCCCGTGCAGAGCTGGGGACAGCAGGAAGGAAGCAGGCAGCGGCTGCAGGGCCCCGGGCTGGGGGCACAGGGTGGGCACTGCCACCTCCCTCTGTGCCACGCGTGGCGTGGGGCTGGGGCCGGTCCTGAGACAGGCGCTGGTAATGGATTGTGCTCTGTTTTCTAATGAAAGTTTCATTTGAAGTTTGTTTACAGGAAAGAAGAAATTAGCGGAGAGAATTCTCCTGAGAACCCAGAGAGGAAAAAGAATGAGCTGCCTGACTCGCAAGCCAAAAGAGGGTGGAAGGGTAGATTAGATTTACCGTATTGCTCTGAGTCGTGGCTGTTGTTCAGGAATTCCTCCTTGTTCTCCTGGTTGCTGAGGGTCGGTGTTCAGCTCCATTGGTGGCACGTGGGGACAACTGAGGGCTGCTCATCTGGCCAAGGGGTCGGGTTCTGCTGTGGTGTTGGTGGCTTCGGGGCTGGGGCTTTGTGTGCCCAGGGTCCTGCAGTGCCAGGCGTCCCAGAGCTTTCCTATGTGTCCTGCTCGGGTGTCCCAGGGAGGCAGAGTGCTGCTGGCCGGGGTGGGTGCAGGGCAGCAGGGCTGATGGGGCTCAGCAGAGTGCCGGGATGCACAGCAGTGCTTCTCTTGGTCATCAGCAAAGGGGCATGGAGGGACGAGGAGCTCCCACGGCTTGGTGTCAAACAGAGAGGCTGCTCTGGTGGCTGCAGGGACAGTGCCAAGTCCCCCGCTGCATCCCCTGCAGTGTGAGCTATGTGTTGCCATCCTCTGCAGCGTGCTTGCACGGGGTGGGCTCTGCCAGCAGACCACGCACTACTGGAGAGGTTCATCCTGTCGGCACTTTGGTTGAGGCTGTCCTTGGCTGGACAGCAAAAAGTGGCACTGGGGACACGGGGACGGCATGGCGTGGCTCGACGCCGGCAGCCTGCTTCCTGCTGGGGTCTGGAGAGAGGACTTGGGAACATCCGTGTTTGACCTGAGTCACATTTACTGTTCCTATTTTGAGTATTTCTAGTAACAGGCCAATGCTGTTGCACCTCAAAAGAACGATACACATTTGTAAAGCCCTTTCTGTAGCATGTGCATGCGAAGCATCCTTCGTGCCTCTGATTTTCCAACCTGCACGAGTGCCTCTGGGTCAGGGTCTGGGCGCTGAGGCTGTGCCTTCTGTAGAAGTTACTTCTGAGCCAAACCCTTTGGAAAGCTGCCCAGGGCTCCCACCTGCCAGGTGAAGGCTGTGGGCAGCCAGGACCTTGGCATTTGCATTTGTCTCTTAAGCTCTGACAGTAATCTTGGGTAAGCCTTGTGAAGGAGGCCAGATATTAGGGTGGCTGGCTCCCTGTGGCTGCGTGCGATGGAGACTATATATAGTGTGCAGTGGGGAAGACCTGTCCCCTCCTGTACCTACGCTGTGGGATTTGTGGGGAGGCAGTGCTGCTCCTGGCAGTAGCAGCCTGGTGTGCTGGCAGCGGTGTGTCCCCAGTGCCCCCCAGTGCCCCAGTGCCCTCTGCCCGAGCATGGCCACGGGTGCCTGAGCCATAAATTCCAGGAAGCTCCTGGGAGGTGGGGAGCGCCTGCCCTGGGCCTGCAGCTGTGTCCGTGGGGACAGGGAGAGGAGGAAAAGCCCCAACCTGTCCTGAAAGGCGTTCGTTTGTTCACAATAAAAGCTGTCAGCCAGAGGCAGCCAGACAGGGCAGCTTTTACGAGGTGCGGCCGCACGTTGGAGGGGCTCTTGCCAATTGCTCCTCACACGGAAGGGGAGCGGGCGGTGTATGTAATCTCAGGACGAGGGGAAGGAAAGAAAAGGAGCTGAGCATTTACAAGGCTTTGAAATACTTCAATCAAAGGAAAGCGTGGCTGAAGGCGCTTCTGGAGGCAGTTTTTGGTGTCCCCCTCCGCCCCGCAGTTCTGGACGCGGCCTCTATCCGTTATTTTGGGGGAGCGGCCAGGGAGAGGAAGGCAGATAAAGGGACTGCCGACGGGACCGTGTTAATTCGGGGCAGCATCTGCTTCCTGCGGAGCGGAGCGGGCGCTGGGAGGGAGAGGGGAGCACCGGGCCCCTCCTCTCATTCAGGATCCCGGCCTCGCCGGTGGTGGTTTTGAAATCCTGCGGCTGACCTTTCCGGCTCTGGAAGCGATCCAAGGGCTGTGTCTCAAAGTGCTCTAAAGGTTAGTGGGAAGGGAGAGAGAGAGGGAGAGAGGCAGGGAGAAAATGTCCTTCCAGCTGCAGGAGTGGGAGAGAGGAATGCGATCTATGCTGCCGGGCACTGGGGCTGCCCGGGCTCTGCTGCCCCGCTCGGTGCCCCCCCCCGCTCTAGGATGAGTGCAGAGCCCCTTCAGCAGCACGGCGTGGGCAGCCCCAGCCCCTTCCGTGGGGCCTTCCTGCAGCACGGGGTGGTTGGAGTCTGTGGGATCTGATCTCATCATCCCCGTTTGCTCCCCAGTCGCGTTGCTCCGTTGGTGTTCTGCTGATGCAGGAGGCGGTTTGGTTTTAGAAGGGTCTGAACTGTTAAAGGGCCGTTTTCACAGAGCTGCACCCTATCCCCACTCCCACGCGCCGCTTGCTTGCCAGAAACACGCTGGTGTGGATGGAGATTAAAGGGTAAACTCCAAGGCTCAGCCATCCGCTCGTACAGGATGCGAGCTCTTTCTAATTGTCCTCAATTAGAGACAGTGCCATTGCTCAGGCACGTCTTCAGGCAGGAAGCAGCGCTGGGGCGTTCTCCTGGGAACCACCTAACCCGGGCTGCTCGTGGGCTCCTGGGCTGCAGGAGCTGTGTGTCTTGGGGAAGGCTGTGGTGGGGAGATGCCAGAGCCGGGGGATGGAGGGAGGAAAAGAGCTGTGTGCCTTAACCCTTTCCCGCTCGCCTTCAGGATGAGACGTCGGTGAGCAGCGAGGACTTTGATATGAATGACTCCACATGGATCTCAGCTGACCAGCACCTGAACTCCAGCCTGAGCCCCAGCCAGGACGAGAGCATGCGCAGCCCGCAGAACCTGCACGGCCAGGAGGACGGTGAGTGCCCGCAGCCACGGGAAGAGCGCGGTGCTTCGTGCTTGGGGTGTTTTTGTGGCTCATTAAACATTAACCAGTCCCTTCTGATCAGGTGTCCCACCTGTAGGATGGATTTCATATCAGCATGGGCTTCGAAGCCTTCCTGGGCAGCCTGCAGGCTGCTGGCGGCCAGGCCCTGCGCAGCTCTGGGCTGAGGGTCCTTGTGGGGGACACAGTGACAGCCCCACAGATCCTGAGAAGGTATTGGGGTGGGATCCCCAGGAGCAGCCCAGAGAGCCCCATAGGTCCTTGCCACAGGAAGGAGAGCAGCCTCTTCCAATAGGATCTGTGCCCAAAAAGCTGCACCTGAGGCAGCACGTGAGAGAAATGCAAAGGGTTTGTGGAACGGACATGAGGTGTCTCATTGCTTTGGGCAGGTGGTTGGAGCCCATACAGGGGGTGGGAGGGAGGGCAGGGTGCTGTGTTTCCTCTGTGAAGCTAGTTTAAAAAACTGCTAGAGTAAATAAGTGGCAGAAGTACGGGCTCAGGTCAGAGTTCGTCTTTGTGATGCTTGCAAGGGGTCAGTGCTTGGGCTGCTCCTTGGCTTGTGCTCATCCTCAGCCCAAATGCTGCTGAGTGGGCAGGGGGTGGGGAGCAGTGCTGAGGAGGGAGCAGGAGACCCCCGGGAAGGAGGGGCTTCTGCAACCTAACATCTCCCAGGGGTCGTTTCGTGCAGCTGTGGGTTGGGGAGGCTCCATTCGTTAGTCTGGTGCCACCTGTGGCCTTGCCAGGCCTCTCCATATCCCCAAACTTAGCTGCTCTCCTGCCAGGACATTTCAGGCTTGTGGCTTATCCCTCACTGCTCAATTCCTAAGTCTCGTTTACAATCTAGAATGGCATGGATTGGATCCCTTTACTCGACACTATTATTCTACAGGACAGTGATTTAATAAGGGACTCGCGTATTTAAGCAAATCAAGATGTTCTCACTCAAGCTAAGTCCTCTCCCTGCCCTCTTAGGAAACGCGTCCAATTTTTTGTGCCCTGTGATTTTTGTTTGGAGGAAGGTGTCCTCTTTGGGGCCCTTCTTGGCTCTTCCAGTTTCTTTTGTAAGGTTCAGCAGTGAGTAACAAAGCACAGACAACTCCTTCCTTTTGGTGAGGAGTGCACGTGAAGTGGAAGAGGGTTGCAACTGGCAGAGCAGAAAGGGAGGAATTGAAGAGTGAGCAAGCTGTGCTGGGTGTTAATAACTGGACTCCCCCAGGAGAAGCCCAGCATTGGGGTTTCCATCAGGCTGCCCCATTTCAGGGGCTGTGGGACAAGCGGCCCAGCCCTGTCACTGCATTGTGTACCCAGCGCTGGAGCTCTGAGCTCATGGCAGTGCTGGGGTGAGGGTCCCTGCCTTAGCCCACCCTGCTGTGGGGCTGGAGCAGACGTGGTTTGCCTTGTTTGTGCCGACACACCGAGGCTGTCCCAGGGAGGACTCCTAAAATAACGAATGGCAGCGACTGAAACTTGTGGACTGCCCAGGATGCATCGCAGAGGGCACAAGCAGGGCGGCTCAGTGTTTTGGTCTCTGTCCTCTGCAAATCCTTCTCTGAGCTGCTCCCATCCGCTCTCGTTTAATGGGAAGGATGCCTGGAGCGTGTTTTCTGCGAAAGGCTTCCTTAGAGGCAGACTTTTAATCAAGAGGTGCCTGTTTGGACAGCAGTATCATCTGACACGCGTGGTTAAAAGGAGTCCTGTTTGAAGTGCTGAAGCACAACTGTGTGTCTTCCAGGGGGCTGCGAGGGGTGAGTGCTCTCATATGACACATGAGCACTGCGGCACGGAACAGAAAGGTGGGAGAGCAGGAAGCCGCTCTCCCGTGCTTTGAAGCACAGGTATCTGCCTCATCTTCAGCGAGCTGAAAAGCAGCTCAGATGGAAGCCAGCACCTCCTTTTGTCTCTGTGCCCAGAAACCTTGGCCCCATGTAACCACGCTGCAAACAGCGTCAGCCTCCGGAACGTGAAACAGCACAGGGAGCAAATGAGAGCTGTTGGCTGCAGGAGGTGAGGGACAGCAGCAGGCACTGCCGGGACGTCGGCAGCAGAGATGGGGCTCACGTTGGGTTGGTGGCACACAGGGATGTGGTGACACACTGCAGGATGCAGGGAGGAGGGGACACGTTGCAGGAGGCATGGGTTCGTTGCGGGACACAGTGATGCTTTGCAGGACACAAGGTCACGCAGATGCACGGAGGGACATGGCAGGACACAAGGATGCAGGGACACATGGCAAGACACAGGGATGTGGGGACAAAACCTGTCCTCAAGCAGCAATGCCAACACAGGCACACACTCGCTCCTTCCATTTCCCTTTGTTACTCATCCTGCGGGCCCCAGCACGGAAAATGTGAAGCTCCCTGCAACATCCCTTCCCTGTAGGATGTTACTCACAGCGTTTGTGCCTCGCAGGAAGCTGCTGGATACCCAGAGCAGCAGCAAGTTCAACACAAACTTTTTGCTGCTGAAGCTGAGCCATTGTGTAGGAGGACATCCTGGAGGGGTGCATCCATGGGACCCCTGCACATTCAGAGCAGAACACTCTAAAAGCCATGGCATCAAACTGACCCCATCCCCAGCATGCCATTGGGCACCGCCAGGCCTCAGGTGGCTTCACATGGAGCTGCAGCAGCTGGACCCGGGGCTGCCTTCACAGCTCAGGGTCAGATCACTCCCAGTGAGGTTCCTGCGCCCGTCCTCTGTGCTGTGTCCCCGCTGATCCCGGTCTGCCTGGAGCTGCAGTCGCTAATCCAGACCTTGGAGAAAGGACTTTCTTAACCTACTTAATGGTGAAGGCACGCTCGGCAGGGTGTCCCTTGGGTGGGATGTCTCCTGAGAGCCAGGAGGATCCACAGGGACGTGCACGTGGCATTCTTTGAGGTCACCATCTCAGGAACCGTGGGGATCCCCCTGGGCACCCCAGCACCAAGCTGCTGCACAACTCTGTTGTCTCCCTTGGCCAGGCGCAGGGCTCCTGATCCCACCACCCCAACACCTTGGTGCTGCAGGCGGGGCGAGGCTGAGCTGAGCCCCGTGGGGCCGCCTGCAGCTGTGCCAGGGAAGATGCCCATGGCAGTGCCCTGTGCTGTGCGGCCGCCGCTCTCTCTGAGGGCAGGAGACGGCACCAGGGGGTACCGCCGTGCCGGGGGGGCTGGGCACACAGCACTGCCTTGTCCCCGCTGCACATCGTGCCCGGCCGTGCCAGGTGTCAGCTCGCTGGGGGCTGTGGCTGGAGGCTGGGACCCAGGAGGGCGGGCGGAGGATGGAGGCTCCGTCTGGGATGTGACGGTTTGCGTTAACGAAGACAGGAAATGCAGCGCCTTCACCGGAGGCGGGCCAGGCCCTCTCCCATCAGTGTTTCTTTTTTCCCTTTTTTTGTGTGAGGTGAAGGAAATGGGCCGGGAGGGACGTGCAGGGAGAGGGCATCCTCCTGCACCCCAACCTCGAGGCCCCGTGTGCTGCCCGCTGGTACCCCCACTGGGAGCCATCCCCACCTGGTCTCTCTAATTTGTATTAAGTGTCCCTTCCTCGCAGGCTCTCCTCCTCCCCTCCTTCCCCCTTCTCGTCTCTTTTGTGAGTGAATAATTTATGGCACTTTTCATCTTCCTGGCTGTTGTTACACTCAGATGTCTGCGGGATGCTTTGAACACTTCTGACACTCGCTTGCAGGCTGCATGCGGAGCTGCAGCCCACGGCACGGCGTTGGGCACTCCAGCCTGACCAGCCACGGCCACATGGGCACGGCCAGGAGTGTGGGCTGTGCTGTGGCACAGTGCTCTGGTTCAGCCATGGACACTGAGCACCGTCCGAGCCCTAGTCCCTGTGTCTATCCCTGTCCCCATGCCTGTCCCCGTCCCGTCCCGGGGCTTGGTGGCCCCTGCCCGGCCGTGGCAGTGCGGGGCTGCGGCGAGGTTTCCGTGGGCTGCTGGCTCTTACATAAGCTCATTGTTTTCTGAGTCAAAAGAGGTTTTGTCCTGACTCTGGAGATGTGACAGGAGGAGGAACAATTTGCCCCATTCATCTTTAATTCTGCCTTTGGACAGCAGCGTGGTGGCCCTCGCTGACATAGATGTTAAACCCAACCACTTCCCTGCCGTAAAATCTCCCGGGGAGCAGGTGTTGGAAATCTCCCCTTCCCCTCCTGATCTCTGCAAATCCAGTGTCACAGAAATCAAGGATAATCCAGCAGCCTCTTCAAAATGAAAACGCTGAGCCCTGATTAATTCATTTAATAAGTGACTGATCCCTCCTCCCCCATCACCGCTACCCAAGAAGCCATTTTGCTTCTCTCTTCCCCGGGATTGGTGCAGCCCGGGAGGGACGGAGGCCACAATGGACTCGGGGCTGTGTCCCCCTGCCCTGCTCCCCTGGTGCCCCACACCCCGCTCCCGGGCTGCCCTCGGCCTCCAGCCCTGCTCCGCTCTGTTCGGGAGGGGAACGAAAAGATTCTGCTTCCCAACCGAAAGATCAAAACAGTTCCAAGTGACATTGTTTTTACAGATCCATCTGCTTCAATTAGGGCGTGGGGGTGGAGCAGGGGGGCTTCCAATTATCCTCATTAGAGGGGCTCCTCGCTCAGCCAAACTCCAGCCGTGAGCGCGGAGCTCGCGAGGCTCGTGCTGCTTCATAATGAATATATTCATGGCTGCGCAGCCTGGCCCTGCTCTGCCGCTGCTCCTGGATCCCTGCTATGTATCTGTGTGCTTCAGGCTCTTGCTGGGGGTCTGCAGAACACCCCCAGGTCTCTGTGTGATGGGACTCGGGGTGTGCACGTCCCCGGTGTGGGGTGTGCAGGGATGGGTTGGGGCCGGGATGTGGCAGCAGAGAAGGAACCCAAGTGCGGTCCCGATCCCACAGAGCTGCCCCCGCTGCCTCCCCAGGGCGTCCCCGTTCTTAAGCTGGCTGAAGCCATTCCTGCTCTGATCCAGGGTCCTCAGCAATCTGGATTTGTGGCCGTTCCTCTGCCCACAAGACAAGATTAATCCACCACTCTGTATGCAGATCTTCCGGGAGAGCGTAACCCATACAAGTGTAGAAATAAGGAAATGATCTGGAGCTGGTGGGTTTCCCTGCGTTCAGCCTTGTGCTCGCAGTTGGTTTGTAGGAGCTGCAGCAGAGCTGGGGACCATGGGAAGGCTGCAGGGGTGGGCAGGGCAGGGTGCCCAGGGCAGTAAGGGATGCTCGGGGCAGTAAGGGGTACCCAGACAACGTAGGGATGCGTGGGCAATTTGAGGATGCAGAGCAGGGATGTTCATGTCGGGCTGGGGATGCTCAGAGCTCTGTAAACTCCTCTCCCCGGTGCTGTGGCCCAGTGGGATTCCTGTGGCTGGGGGCCGTGCTGTGTGCCAGGCACGGTGCTGGGGCTGTCAGCCCCTCGAGGACCGCCGGGAGGTCGCTCTGATGTCTGCAGGGCGGCACTGATTGGCCATGAGCTGTTGCTGTGGCCGTGCCTGGGCTGGCGGAGGGGCACGGCACACAGCTCATGAGGAATAATGCTCCCTAATCCTCGCGGAGGCATCGCTGGATGAGGCCGGAGACTCCCTGCGGGAGCGGAGCAGGGGGAGGGATGCGGCTCAGCCCCCACCAATGTAGTAGCACCCTTCCACCCGTCCCGGCTCAGCACGGATCCTTCACCCGTGGCCCTGCCCCAGCCCTGCCGGCACGGGACAGAGGCCGGGGGGCTGCAGGGCAAAGCCCTCGGACATCCTCCGTGCCCCCAGAGGGGCAGGGACCGGCATGGGGCATCGGCATCGGCATGGGGACGGAGGCGTGCAGGGTGCCCAGGTGCAGAGCCAGCGCTGCCGCCAGCACACGGAGCAGAAAGTGGGTCAGCGGGGGGGGGGAAGGACGGGAGGGGGCTCCGCAGACTCCGTGGGGGTGTTCCAGTGGTGGGGCTCGTGGGGAATGGGGCCGCCTCGGAACGGGGAGCGCCCGTGGCTGTGCTGGGGCGGTTCGGGACAGGCTCGGCCCCGCGGGCTGCTCGGATGCCTGAGCGTCCCCGGTGTGTTTATTTGAAGGGATACAAAGTCCTGCGCTGCCGCAGCCTCCGCAGGGGTCACAGGAAAGTTCGCCGCAGCTCTCATTAAAGTTCCCTGCGGATGCAGGCGGGGGAAGGAGGAGGAGGAGGAGGAGGAGGAGGAGGAGGAGGGTGGCAGCAGCTGGGCACCGTCCCGCACTTCTGCACCTTTGGACCTGGCGCCGGGAGCTGGCGGCACGGTGCTGGTACCGCCCCACAGCCCGACCCCGGCCCTGGGGAGCGGGGGCCGGGGATCACGGAGCGGGGACGGGGGACCGGGGACCGCCATCTGCTCGTTGTGCTGCTTCTTTGTTCGCAGCCCGGCGCACACTTGCACAGGAAGCGGTTCCCCACGTGCTTCGCCCTTTCCCTCTCGCGGAGGCACCTAATGAAATAAAGGATTTACTGCAGTGAGGGGGAGGGCAGGGGAAGGGGCTGAGGATGTAGCGCTGGGGCCGGGCTCCGGCACGGGATGGGAGCGGGGATGGGCTTGGGGTGGGGGATGTAGATAGGGATGGGCTCTGCTGCGCTCAGGTAGAGCCTGGGGACGGTCAGGGATCTGTGTGTGTGAGCAGAAAGGAGAAAGCACTGCAGCGTGCTGGGAAAGGGAATGGTGTGTGCTGCGCGGCCAGGGTGTGGTGATGTGTCTGCTTGGGGCAGTGCAGGGAGGCTGCGGCTGCGAGCAGAGTTTTGCATTCGGAACAGCAGTAGTGGGAAGAGGGCACTCGAGAGGGCAGGGAGAGAGTGGGGGAGGAGGGGACAAAAGTGCCCTGAAGGGACCCAGCGTCCGTCTGCACTGTGGTGAGCAGCGTGGTTGGCACTGCTGCCATATGGATAGCTCAAGGACACGTGGAAGTAGGCAGGGAAGGAGATCATCCACGCAGGGCAGACAAGGTCAGTGGGGCTGCAGTGGGACGGGTCAGATGTCTGTGCAAGTCCCTGCCCTCTTCCCAGAGCAGCTGAGGGCTCTGCAGGCCCTCACCAGAGCCCCCCTGCAGCTCCCCAGCCCCACTGCTGCACTCCAGCCCTCCTCGAGTCCCTCCGTGCTGCAGTTTGTCACCTCCGTTCGGGCCAGACTCTGCCTGTGCCAGGTGCTGCCCTCGTGAAAGCCATTGGAGACAAGGGATTCAGGCGGGGAGAGGAAATGCCCCTTTCTCCTCCCTGCAATGTAAACAGAAACCTAAAAGGACCAAATTCCAAAGTTCTTATTCAAGCCGAGGTGCCGCAGGCCCCAGGCAGAGGCGTGGGCTGTGGGATCATCATCTCCAGAGGGGATGGAAGGAGAGAGGGATGGATGGAAGGATGGACGGACGCGCTGTGGATGGGTGTGGGACACGGCGGTCCAGCAGCTCAGAGCACGGCTGCTGAGCTGTGGAGCCGTGGCCCAGCAGTCACGGCAGCAGTGACCCTCGGGCTGCTGCCTGCGGGGGCTCTGCCGCCTTGGCAGGCGGGCCACGGGGTGACCTTGGGGGTGACCACACAATCCCTCCTTGCAGATGACTCCTCGTCAGAGAGCTGCAGCGGGAATGGCTCCTCCACCCTGAACCCCTCCACCTCCAGCAGCACGCAGGGCGACAGCGCCTTCCCCGAAATGAATGGGAATGGCACCGCCGCCCCCATGGACTTCACCGCCTCCGCCGACGACCAGCCCATCAACCTCTGCGACAAGCTGACCCCTGCCCACGTCACCCCTTCCTACCAGTCGGACAGCTGCAGCACCGACGGGCTGCGCAGCAGGGTGAAGTACGCGGTGAAGACCACGGCGGAGGTACGGGGCTGGGGGGGAGGCACAGGGGGATGTGCGTGATGTCAGCTGGGGCTGGCGTGGCCGTGAGTCCCTCTGCCTGGGCTCTGGAGGGAGGGTGGGATGTCAGGAGCAGGGATGGAGGCAGCGAGCCAAAGGGAGAGGTTTGGGCTGCAGCTGGGGGAAGGGTGAGGCTGTCCACTAAAACCCCGTCCCCCTGCAGTCCCCACCGTACAGCTCTGGCAGCTATGACTCCGTCAAGACCGAGGTCAGCGGCTGCCCCGAGGACCTGACCGTCGGCAGGGCCCCCACGGCTGACGAGGATGACGATGACCATGACGACCACGAGGACACCGATAAGATAAATGACTCGGAAGGGATGGACCCGGAGCGGCTAAAGGCCTTCAACGTAAGGACGGCGCCGCGGGTTGGTGAGTTTGCCCTCCTGTGGGTTCGCCATTCCCACCTCTCTTCTCCCCTGCAGATGTTTGTGCGTCTTTTCGTGGACGAGAACCTGGATCGGATGGTTCCCATCTCCAAGCAGCCCAAAGAGAAGATCCAGGCCATCATCGAGTCCTGCAGCCGGCAGTTCCCCGAGTTCCAGGAGCGAGCTCGCAAACGCATCCGCACGTACCTCAAGTCCTGCCGCCGCATGAAGAAGAACGGCATGGAGATGGTGAGTGGCTGTGCCGTGTCCTGCCGTGCCGTGCCGTGCCACGACCATGGAGCCTGAGCACGGCTCTCCTTTGTGTCCCTGCAGACCAGGCCCACGCCACCACACCTCACCTCGGCCATGGCTGAGAACATCCTGGCTGCTGCCTGTGAGAGCGAGACGCGGAAAGCAGCCAAGAGGATGCGGCTGGAGATCTACCAGACCTCGCAGGTACCGATGCTGTCGGTGTGTGGGGCAGCACCGTGGGCAGTGGGGAGGTGGTTTCCTGCTGCTGGAGACCGTCGGCCTCTCTGCAGCCAACCTCTGTGCTTCCTGCGTAGGACGAACCGATCGCCCTGGACAAGCAGCACTCCAGAGACTCCACAGCCATCACCCACTCCTCCTATTCACTGCCAGCTTCGTCCTACTCTCAAGACCCCGTCTACATCAATGGAAGCCTCAACTACAGCTACCGTGGCTATGGGTCCCTGGGAGGCAGCCTGCAGCCGCCCGCACCGCTCCAGACGGGGAACCACAGTAATGGTGAGCGACCCAGCAGCACGCAGCCCCAGCAGTGGGGTTGAGGCACGGGCTGCCCCCGAGGCAGCCCCACTCCTTCAGAGCCTCGAAACGCCCCTGTGCCACCCATGGAGGGCTCTGCCCCCACATCCAGCTTGCTTCATTAGCAAGCAGTTAATTGTCGAACTGAACTTGGACAGTGTAGGTGGAAATGGTGGAGGAAAGGAGTGTCACTTAGAAAAAAAGGGAATCT
The DNA here is from genome assembly GCF_038088225.1 of Cyrtonyx montezumae. NCBI lineage: Eukaryota > Metazoa > Chordata > Aves > Galliformes > Odontophoridae > Cyrtonyx > Cyrtonyx montezumae. The sequence continues at coordinate 10,535,218 of NW_027072100.1, read as the reverse complement.
GTACCAGGCATTCATTAATGATTAACAGAGCGGTGCCTATCACCGCCCTGATCTCACTGCTGGTATGGGCTGTCCCTTCTCCAGCCTTCATCGCCTGCTCTCGGGGACAGGGATGGGGACAGAGCAGCTGTAGCTCAGGAGCACGGCTGCGTGGCACAGGATGGGTGCTGCAAGGCATAGGAGGCACGCGGGGCCACGAGGAAGCGAGCAGCATGGAGCAGCCTGGGATGGAGCAGCCTGGGATGGAGCAGCCTGGGATGGAGCAGCCTGGGATGGAGCAGCCTGGGCCCGAGCGGGGCACGCAGGGAGGCAGTGCGGTGCTGCTGCTGCTGGAGGGGAACGGGCCGGGGCAAAGCAGCCCCGTGGTTCTGCTCACTGTGAGCCCCATGGCCACTCCTCCCCTGTCCGCTGCCTTTGCCCACCCCAGCTTCCTGCCCCTGCCCTCCCTGACGGAGCGCGGATTTGAAGGGATGTGATTTCCGGAGTCCTGAGAGATGCCTGTCTGGGATTAACTCTTATCATCCCTTCCTAATGCTTCTTAACCCTGAATAAAGATCCCACTCTGGCCTCCAGCTGCTGAGGCCTAATCCTTGCGGCTGCAGCTCCGGGTCCCCTCCAGCCCAGCCCTGGCCCTGCCGCCCTCCTCGTACTGAGTGCGGGCACCGAGTGCCATTCCCATGACACGAGATGGCACACGGCTGCAGGGAGAGCCCTGGCGTGAGCCAGCAGGCCCTGCTTGTAGCAGACATCAGCCTATTTGCTTCTTTCTAAAGGATCTTTAAACCCCCGCTTCCCAGTTTTCTTTCCTTCTCCCAAGCACTTACCAACAGCCCCGTGTTGTTCTGAGCACGGCGGCAGCTCCCGCCCGTGGGGCAGGCCCGAAGTTTTGCAGGACTGCCTCTCACTGACTCTCTCCTTTCCCTCCCAGGTCCGACCGACCTCAGCATGAAGGGGGGGACCTCCGGCACGGCCCCATCCAACAGCACCAGCAGGGGGATGCAGGCTGCCCAGCTCAGCCCCACAGAGATCAGCGCCGTGCGGCAGCTCATCGCCGGCTACCGGGAGTCCGCGGCGTTTCTGCTCCGCTCTGCAGACGAACTGGAAAACCTCATTTTACAGCAGAACTGACTCCTCGTGGCTGCGGCGCTCCTCTGTCAGGAAGACAATTGACACCTGCTAGGGATGGGCTCCCGGCCGCGTCCCGCTCGGGACCGCCACCGTCCTCCCGTGAAGCGGCGGCTCCGCGTAGTTGTAGAAGGTGGAACCCAACAGAGCTGTTTTCTTTTACACTCCGAGCACCTGGGGCTTCAGGCACGAGGCCACGTTCCCGACCTGTACCAGAAACCAAACGTGCGGCCTGGAAGGACGTGGGACCTGAAGGGAGCCTGGGGAGGTTTGGGGCTGCAGATGTGTTTAGGGTGACCTTTATGGACCCAAATGTTAGAATCCCGTCCCCAGATAATTTCCGAGTCTTAGGTGAGCTGAATCACATATTTATTGAGAAATGGACCCTCCTCTCCCCTTAGTAATTTATTTTTCTGAAAACGGATTCTTTTGAGTTTGTACAGATTGCCGCTTTTGTGTCTGTCTGATCAGAAGGAACTTGTTCCTGTGAGATAACACATTCCATATCACGACACTACTCATTCCCAGGCAGCTCTGCCTGTTTCTCTGGGCAGCCCTCGTCCTGCAGGGTGCACGTTGCCCCCCCCCCGGCCCCATCCGCAGCAGCAGCAGTGGGGGCCCCACGTCGTGGACGCCCAGCAGACCTCGCGCTAGGAGGACATCTCGCGCTCGTGAAGTCATTGCAGATGAGAAGGAAGGAAAGAAACGCCGTCTCTCGTTCACCATCCGCATTCTACCTCACACTCCGTTGTGGGCTTTTTCCAGGACCCCCCCCCCCCCCCCCCGGCTCTGTGACCGTCAGCGCAGCGGAGGTGGACGGTGCCCAGGAGCAGCAGCGCAGTGCCCGGTGCTGACACCGCCCTGGGGCAGCAGCCCCTCCCCCCCTTCCCCCACCTGCAGCTCTGGAACAAGCCCACAATTCCCAAAGTGTGGAATTGGCGCAGTCCGTCACCGCTCCGCCCCCTCCCCAACGATGCACTTCGTTTGCTCAGTGCAATACCTACAAAGCAGTGCTGCTAAAGCAGGGACGCTCGGTGCCGTCGTCCCCAGCGCTGGCGCGGCGCCCCCCGAGGGTCACAGCAGGAATGGTCACAGCACAGCCGTGCAGGTTCCCCTTCCGAAGCCACCCGACGCCCAAACACTGGAAGAAAATCCCACCCCCAGCCCTTAGTTTCAGTGCAGGGAAAAGCCACCGACGTGAGGACAGGCTCGCCCGGCCCAGCGCAGAAGGGACGAACTCCCGCACGGACTGTTCTGCTCCCCAGAGCCCGACGCTTTGGGTAACGCTCAGAGAAGCGGGGCTCGGTCCCTCGGGGCGGACGGAGCGGGCTCAGCTCTGTGTGGTCGGGGCAGAGTGGGACCCATCCCCAGCTCACACTCCCCCCCCCCCCCCCCCCCCGGGCGTTATCCCGCTCCGTCCGCGCCCCCCCCCCCATCCCCGGCGTTCCTGTACATATTTATTTTCGTGTGACTACCACGAAGTAACGAAACCCACAGCCATTCGTCAAAGTCTTAAACGTTAACGAAGGAGAGGCAGAGACAATCGCTGTCCCAGATTTCTCTCTTTCCGACGCTCCCTGCAGGGCTGCATGGGAAGGACGCAGAGCAGCAGTGACCAGGAACGAACCGAACGGGACCGACTTCGGATTTCCGTCAGGGATTTATTTACGTTTGGGATTCTTTTTCTAAATCTCAATTTCTTATTCCGATGATGACGAGGCTTTTTTTTTCTTCCCCCCCCCCCTCCTCCCCCCACGAGCCACAGCTCCGGTTCCTGCGGCACGGGCTCCACGCGGGTCTCGTCCCACGCCGACCCACAGCACTCTGCCGCTTCCCCCTCGTCCTGGAGCCGCCGTTCCCGTGGAGGGGTCTCTGTGTGGGAGCACTCCGGGCTCGGGGGTGGCCTCGGACCTCCCGACCCCGGCTCGGATCAGTACCAGTCCACGACAAATGCTGCTTTGAACTCAGAGGGTGAATATAGTTTTGATTTGTAATTTTTTGTAAAACTTTTTACAAGGTAGCATAGAACCTCACCGGAATACCAACTACAATCCGTCCATGGTCTGATTTTTATATAATTTAGTGGTGCTTTAGGAACTTTCGTTCGGTTGTTTCGGAGCTGTCCAGCTCAGTTTTTTTTTGTTTTGTTTTGGTTTATTTTTTTCGCCTGTTATCTACCTAAGACCAATGTGAACCTTTGTATTTTTTGCTCCTGATTTTGGACTCAGTGAAAGTGTACTGTTTACATGTACAGAACTCCCGGCCCCCCCGTGTGTTCCGCGCGACCGCTGTTGGGGAGGAACGGCCCCGCGCCCGCTCGTCTGCTTGACCCGGCCACAGCCACAGCCCAACCACACCCCCCGCCCTGGGGGGCGGCCCCACGCACCCCCCCCTTCCCCGCCCACTCTGAAATGGGAACTGATGCGCAGCTGCAGAGCGGTGCTCAGTGCCCGGGACGTGGGATGGGGGGGGGTGGGGATGGCAGTGCTGCCCAGGGCTGGGGGGGGTGGGGGGGGCGGCGCCTTCGGAGGGGCAGCGAGAACGCATTTGGCACTTAATCCAGCTCTTAAGGTGACACTTTATTGCTTAATCAATGGATTCGTTTCAAAAGGATATTTTTGCAGATAGGCACCTATGCAACTTAATGTGGCTCTTAAGCAGATGAGCACTTCCTCCTCAACGAGCTCGATAAGAGTTATTTGTGTTATATACTGTGGATTTTTCCAGTAAATGTGGCTTAATATTTTAATTCTTAGAACGTGTGTCTATTATATATGTGATGCAACTTAATTCTGTTCTGTTTGTGGAATGATTAGCACAGGCCCACTCCCTGTTCCCCTCACTTAACGAAGACCAATGAGCTGTTAATCGAGCTGTTATCTCCATGGTATTACTGCTAAATGCACTGATTTCATACGTATGTGGAATCCTTTTTTTTTTTTTCTTTGGAATCTGTATATCATATATAAGACTGAATTTGCTCAATAAACACTGTATAACAGAAGGGCTCTGTGCTCCGCTCTCACCATGGGGGTCCCGGCCCCAAACAGCCTCAGGTTGGGGTCTCTGGAAAAAAGAAAAGGACCAAAAGTGCTGCAGAGGGCTGCGAGGGAAGCAGGGCTGCCACTGGAGCAGCGTGGGGAGCAGCGCAGATCCTCACTGTGTGATGTTGGGGTTTTGGGGGTGAAACTACGGAGTTCTCATTGAAGTCTGGGGAGAGCTCTCCCTCTCCTCGTGGTGAACACCCGTGTTTCATTACCGGCTTCACCCACTGAGCGTAATCAATCTTGGCATCCTCCAGCATCCCACCTCCAAGCACTGTGCAGAACCTCCAGCCCTGTGCTGTCCCCAGCTGAGGCAGGAGGAGCTCACGCAGCGATTGCCATTAACAGACACACACCCAGAGCAGAGGTTTCACAGCACACATGAGCTCAGCACAGCCCCACCAATGCAGACCCCCTGCAGGAGCTCTGCACAGCCCCCCCAGCCCCAGGGAACCCCCAGGGAGCAGCACTGTGCACTCGGGGTGCAATTCAGATGTGCTGTAAGTCCTGCTATCTCCGCGCTGTGCTTCTGCTGCTCACCAAGCACGCGTCGGAGCTCGCCGAAGTAACGACCCTGCTCGGGTATCACGGCGTCCGCAGAGCTGTGCTGGTCCAGCACGGTCCAGCACGGTCCAGCACGGCAGCACTGCGGTTCCCTCCCTCCCTCCGGCCCCGAGGTGTGAGCTCACCACCACTCATCGCGTCACGTCCCCACGCTGAGGCCACGGCTCACGCACTGAGCATCACTTTTTGCATTATTCCTTTCCGAAGCGCATCCTGCCCGGGGAAAAAAAAAAAAAAAGGAGAATACAGCAGTAAATGTATGGGTAGAGAATTAAAACTCAGCGCGGTATCATCGACGCCGCTGTGAACGCTTTTCAGACGCTTCAGAGCCGGGTGCTGAGCAGCTCCGGGGGGGGGACGGCCCCAGAGGGGCTCACCCTGCAGCTCCTGCTCCACTCCTCGCTTCCCCAGGGCGGGTGCACCGCCTTCAGATATCTGCAAGTGTACAAAGAGAGCGATCCGGTGAAGCTGAGACAACAAAGCAGTCCTCCCCCCCCCCCCCCCCCGGCCGTCGTAACCATCTGAGCTGAGCTCGGTACACTCCCACTTAAAAAGGGAGGGAAGAAAAGCAGCGTGGCCACGGAGGGCCGCGCCGGGAAAAGAGCACCGAAAGCACAAGCGCGGGTTTGATGGCGTTTATTGTTCCAACACAAGGGACGGACAGCGGGCGGAGCCGCACCGCGCTCCTCTTTGGTTCGCGCTCCTCCGCTCTGACCCCGCGCGGTGCGAGGTTTGCACGCGTGGGAAGGACGAGGCCAAAGCCAGGGCGGCCCTCAGCCCTGCAGCTCCGTTAAAGAAAGGAAAGTGCACAGTCGAGGGAGGTAGGAGAGAGCTAGAAAAGGTACGAGCAGAAATTACAAAAACCTATTCCTTCTTCTGATGTCTTCTTCAGGAACGTCTGACCTCTGGAGCGACGTCGGGGGGTGGAAGAGGACGGGGGCTGCTGTCAGACAACACGGGTGTGGGACAGCGGCAGCCCCAGCCTCACCTCGGGCAGGACAGAACACAGCGGCTCTGACTACAGATGCAATTAACAACTAACACCACTTTAATGCAATACTGCTGGAGAGCCCGAAAATCCAACGGGGGGAAAAAAAAAAAAGAGAACCCTTTATGTACTATGTACATTACATCCATTTACAGAGTTGGCCGGTACTGTGTACAACATATAAATACATGACCAAACAGATGCATAGAGGATACTTACAGGAGCCAAATAATTCACTTTATACATCCAAGAATGAAAATATATAAAAAGGAGGAATAATGAAAAACCAAAACCACTGCTTTAAATGTTGATGGCAGACCACAGCGGACACCCGCCACGTCCACGCTGCCACTGCAGGCCACGCCGGGCTGCTCAGAGCCCTCCTGCACCAACTGTGCCACGAGGTGATGCAGCAGCCTCAGCCCTCGGCCCACGCTGGAGTCGGGCCCTCCATGCCTGGGAGCCATTCCCTTCTTCTCTTCTCGCTGCTCACTGTCCAGGTGCAGCGCTGGAGGGCGCCGTCCTGCCCACAGCCCTGTGCTCCTCACACGGACAGCCACGGAGATGGCAGAAAGGGGACAGTGGAAGACTGTAGGGGCTCACCTCGCACAGCCCTGAAACAGAACACACCCTGCTTCAGTTCCTTTGGATGTGAACATCTCCTCTCTCCGGAGGGTCCACGGGTGCCACAGCAAACTGCCTCCTGGACAGGGTCACCTCGGCACGCGTCCCAGGGCAGGGCCAGCCTCTCCACGGCAGCACGAAGCAGAAGGATCGCTGCTCCCACAGAGTGTCACGGTGAGCAAGGAAGGGTTCTGCACTGTAGATTTCAGTGGGAAGGCGAGCCAACTTTCCTCACCAAAACGAAGTATAATAGCATTTCTACTATAAACAGAATAGTATTCTGTGTACAGGACCGGGATCAGTCGTTATCAAAATACGCACACTGAATATACAATCTGTCCCATGGCCATAATTTATTATCTCACCACAAGGCACAATACACAAAGCTTAGAGGGTCCTATACAGTCATCGTGACAGAAGGCCCCGCAGCCTTTACACATGATCATGGCTTTCAGGCTGCACGAGCACTTGAAGGAGATTTCTTCAACGCTGCTGCTGTCAGCAAACATCTGCACGGAGAGGGAGGTGTTATGGTTTGCAGCAAAGTTTGCTCTGTGGGTCAGCTGCACCACGCTCCCAGCAAGGCTTCTGGGAAACGCCGGCGCGCCCGATGAATAATTAAAGCTGGTGGGATTCAGCTGCAGCTTAGAAAGCTTCCCATAAAACGCCTGTTTGATATTGAACTGAGAGGGCACGGAAGAAGGCTCCAAAGGGGGATTGTGTCTTTTTCCCAGCTCCCTTGAAAGCTTCAGGAACGGCAAGCCCACCGCCGGCAGAGCGCTCTGCGCGCGCTCCCTCAGCTCCGCATCCTTCTGGCTCTCCCCGCTGTTCTTGGTGGCACTGCCACACCCCAGCACGTTCTCATTTTGTATTTCTCCCAGGGCGTTCTTGGGAGCCCACTCTCCCCTCGCAGCCGGCATTGCTTCCGCAGACACGCAGCTTTTGGTCACAGGCATCTGTTTGCTCAGGGCTCCCACGGCTGAAGCCTGATCTGAAGCCCTTGAGTGATGCAGCCGAACACTGGGGCTGCGAGGAAAACCAGAACCAAAGAGCTTTTTGCCTTGAACTCCAACGTAACTTTGATTGACCGACGTATTGCCCATCTGATTTGGGCCAAGAGAATCTGCGTTTGGAGATACAAACGGAGGCTCCGGAGCCGGGTTCGGCTTCTCAGGACTTTGATTTGTGGTGACACTTGTTGATGGGTTATGCTGTGGCACCTGATGGACCTTAGACAATTCTTTTTGCTCTTCAAAGCTACGGGAAGAAAACGTTCTTTCCCGAGGCCTCGTGTCTTCAGGTTTCTGAGGCGCACTTGCCACATGTGCCAGTTGCTCTTGGCAGCTTGAGGTTAAGCTGATTTTGGAATGTTTTTCTGCAGCAGGTTGATTCTCCATATCCTCTGCCCTAGGCAGTGCTGCTCCTGACCCACACTTCTGGAGATCCAGGGAAGATCTCACTGAGGGGAAGTCATCACTCCTGGTTAGGGTGCTCATCTTCATCTGCACATCTGGAGAAGATTCTTTACCAAAATAGCAGCTGTTACCTCTCTCCATCGGCACAGAGAGGCTTTCTGGCTGCTTGTCTGGAGGTGGCTGTGCACCTTCCACCTTGATGTTGGCGTGAGGTACCGGGAGAACCTCTTCCAGCAGACGTTTCCCCTTAAGCAGCTGCATCACCAAAGGGCTGTTGGCGTCAGAGGATGTGGGCTGAGCAGAACCTGACGGCCTCTCGAGCTTCGGGAGCAATGGTGCCTGCAGTCCCCACCTCTGAGGCGGAGGTGCAGCGCTCACTGAGGCCACTGAAGGGAAGTCCACAAGACAGGGAAGATTACTCGCTTCCAGAGTTGATTTTGAACTAATTTTATCACATTCCTCAGCACTGCTCTGACAGAAGGAGCCCTTCCTAGCTACCTCCCTGCAGCTGAGGTTTCTGTAACATATCTCCATCTCCACGTTCTCATCAGCCACGTCAGCTTCCAAATCTGAAGCAGTATCTGTTGATTCACTGTGTGTACTCTGCAATTCATCATCTCCATTCGCCTTGAACTCTTGAGTCTCTCTCAATGGCTGGCACTCGCCTTCTGATCCTGTTCTGGGGCCCCTCTCCCTCACTTTTTCAGAGGTATCTATCCTATTCTGAGAAATAAAGCCATCACACAAAGAGGATTTCAGCAGAGATTCCACGTTCTGTTCTTCGTTGCTTGGTTTGCTGTCGCGCTCTCTCTCTGCCTGCAGGTGTGTGAGGTTGCACAGTGCAGGCACTCCTTCCTCTGCTCCAGCAGTTACCATTGTGGAGTTACCACCGTAATTTTTTGTGCATTGCTCCACAAATGTTTCAGAGCCATTAAATCTAAACCTCGATATCACCTTCGGCTCGTGGCGTTCTTTACCACCTGATGGCAACTCTGGCAGAAGAGCAGGATGACTGATGGAATTTTCTTTTGCTTCAGAAGGATAATCCAACTGAACAATGGGAACACCAACATCTCCGAGCTGGGACACAACCCCGCTGCCCGCAGGGCTGACCTCAGCTCCCTGCATTTGAGGACACGACAGATCAATTGCTGGAGGAACCACGAGTGCCACCTCTGTGCTCTGGCCCTCCTGTGACACAGCACACGGCAGGGCTTCAGTCCTCACATCACAGCAGAGCTGCTCGGGGCTCTCCTCTGGCCTCTCCAAAGCTGTGCCATCCAACACTGTCAGAGCATCACAGCACTGCCCTCCAGGTGAGCCACCGCCAGGCTCAGCTTCCCCTGCGCCAACGCCTGCGGTGCACTCCAGAACACTGCTTCCCTCACTCTTGGAAGAAAAGGAGTCTTGTTTCGAAGGGGCAAAGGGGTCTGTGCCGGGCACCTCGGGGCTGGCCTCGTCTCCACTCAGACGGAGAGCCGAGAGTAGTTGTGTTCGCTGTAGATCTGATGAGCGCTTTCGACGAGTTCTCTTTGATCTCCTGCGCCTGCGATGGCCGCGGGGTTCTCCTCTGCCCCCCTCAGGGTTTCTCCCTCCGCCGGGGCCACCCCCACCACCAATGGTGGCTGCAGCAGCTTCTCGCTGGGCTCGGGCCTGCAGAGCACGGGCCTTAATGTCTGCGAGAGTTCTGGCCCCGCTCCTGCCCCGGGCGGAGGGCTCCGTGTTGGGGATGATCCTGGGGCATATCTGGTAAGCTGGCTGACCTTTAACCACCCAGGGTGGTTTAATACGTGAAAGTTGAATCTGAAAGAAAGAGAGAAAGACTCAGTTCTAAGGCTCAACCATTTTCAGGCAGCAAAACGCATTTTCTTAACATCGTCTTACTGCAACGTTTCATTAAGGAGTTAAAATCCCAACTTAAAAACACATTTTGGCAGAGCAGTGGCATGGTTCCCATAACCTCTGCTTACGCGCTCTGTCATGCGGGATGTAAAGCTCACTCACTATTAACACTGCTTTACCAGAGCCAGCAGACAAACGTGAAATGGGTGGTTTGCCTTCAGACCTTCATAAATCAAAATGGTCTCCTTCTCACCGGGGTGACTGCTCTGAAGCTAGCAAGATGGATGCCTCGAGTTGAAACAGCACAAGTCTGAAGGAACACTCCTGTGCCCCCCCAAAGGAAAGGAAGGGGGAAGTGACACAGGATGAAGACTACGATGTGAAGGCCTCCTTCACAAGTCAGCTAGTTTCAGGAAAAGTGATATCTGCATCCACAGAAATTAAAATTCACAGAGTAAGTCAAGGTTACCCTGCGCTCTTGCACAAAGACCTTGGAATGATTTTCCATTCTTTGCCCTTCTAAACAAGATAGTAAACCAGGGCAATCAGAGGCACTCAGCCAGCTCTGCCAACGAGACCCTTCCACTTCTGCTAACATGACAACACTTGACATTTTAATATTGTTTTGATGCCACTAAGTGTGAGAGCCCTGAGATACCAAGCAGCTATAATTCTCTTTCCTACCCGGATGGGTGGGACTTTTGGCTCCTCTTTAGTAGGTTGTGGCTTTTCTGAGTGAACACTTTCAATTGTGTTACGAAAGGACTGACGATCTTCAAGCCGGGGCTTCTTTTCGGGGAAGGAGGCAGAGGCAGCCTCCTCAAAGCATTTCCTCTTCTGGTCCTTTGGTTCCCGAGCAGAGCTCTCCTGGGACAAACAGGGAATTCTGTTTGAAGTTGCCAATGACAGATCTTCCGTTTTACTGTGCAATTTGGAAGTCTCTGGAGAGAGATGCAATTCTGAACTCTCTGGCTTCAGTACTGCAGCAGAAGCACTTGTCAGGTCATCTTTCTTCAGGTCCACCTCAGGCTTTGTGTCTTTATGAAGGGAGGCATCTGGTCCCACGGAAGCAGTCTCTTTGGAAGCCTCTTTCTGCTCGGAATCACGCAGTTTGTACAGGCTCCTCCTGGCCCTGCAGCGCAGGTCGGCCCGGGAGCGCTTCTTGAAGTGCCCATCTCTCTGCCGTGTGGATGGGCCACGAGGCAGCCTCGTTTCTCCTTTAACAGACAGTGCTGTCCTGTTCTCAGCATCCTCTTGCACTGAATTCTGCTCCTGGGATTCCTCTTGGGTCAAACCCAACCTATAAGGCAGACACAAAAACCAGTTAAAATCCAAAGCCCAGTTTCAGCATTTCATCTATTATTCATAGCGGTACCATCACCACTATACATAGTAACATACAGATGACAAAGCAGAGACTCATCAAAGCCTCATTAAGTCAGCCTGCAATGAGATAACCTGTGTATCTGCTATCCCACATTATTGTCACAGTGAGTAAGGGAAATAGGAAAAAACAAAGATCTGCGATGGAAAACAAATAATATTAACTTGTCTTGGGAACAAAACAGATGGGCTACAAAATTCTGCTCTGACCAAACCAATTCCCCCTAAGGAACCATCCTCTCATCCTCCACGAGCAGAACCACACACTGCCACCTGCACAAGCATCGACAGAACAGACAGATGAGGCTAAATTCCTCACTTTTGCCCATAGTAGTCCTCGAAGAACTTCTCCTTCCACTGCTCCACTCTCTTCTCCTTTTCCATCTCCTGCCGAATTCGAACTTGCATTTCATGTGTGAATTCACCTACACGGATTGAAGGCACAAATTCAGTTCCAAACAAAACTCCTTTTGCAAATGCCATCTCTTTTAACAGTATAGTACAGAAGCTCTATATAAGGACAGGTGTTTTTCCTTATTGCTTTGCCTTCCACTCTACTATGAATCCACAGGCTGCCTGCAAATACTTCAAGTGCAACGGTCACAAAGCCTCAAGTAAGTCTGGAAAATAAACACTGTATGTTACCAGTTGCAGGTCAGCATTCAAGGGAAGGTAACTCTGGCACTACTTTACAACCTCCTCTAGTTTGAAGTTCCCATGCCATCTAAGGAAATATGATATCTATGATTTTAAAGGAAAACCAAGATAAACTGGGGGCAAGACAGCCACACACACTGCCTAGTCGGACTACATTCACATCCACTAACTGGGAAAGAAGAAAGCCCATAAAATGAGTACCTTCTCTGCAGCCACCTGAGAAAGCAAACCGACTCACCATCAGCCAGGCGTTCTCTCCAGCTCTGAGCAGCGTGGGTGAAAAACTCATTATTCAGAGCACTGCCACTGAGACGCATCAGCCCATCAGCCCCAACCTTAGGGGACAAAAAATGGGACAAAGAAAACAGTGCCTCAGCTGTTCTGCAAGAAAGAGCCCATACAGTGAAAACAACCATGTGCTGCACCTTCCTACCTGTCTGTCAACTTCTGGGAGGAGGTAAAGAAGCTGCTGCTGGAAGTGCGATGGGAGTGCATTAAAGGTTCTGGAGTTTATCAGAGCTCGCAGGTTTGTATTGACAAGAATGGAACCAGGTGTTTCAAAGTCAATATCCTCACCCCTGTTTCGTTTCATTTGCCCTGCAGTTTAAGGGCAGGCAAATAAGATAAACATTATTGGAGAAAAATGTATGAGCATTCTGGGCAAAAAAACCCAACACAACAGACCACACTGTAAACTACTGCAGCAAAAGGAGTAAAGGCTGTAGTATTCAAGTATGAAGAATGGCTTTCTCAACCACACTAATTAATACTAGGCATGCAACTGGAGTTCTGATACGAGGTCACGCTGCTGTCACGTTTACACACAGTTCTAGATGCTGCTTTCCACAGCAGGAAACTTCTAAACAACTGGTTCACTAAGACTGGAGTACAAGATCTGGACTGAGAGCCTTAAGATCACCATACGCCTTCTAAAGGAATGGTGTTTTTTACTCAGGAATATACAGACGTTGACAGTGCTGGCTTTTATGGCCAATTTTCTCCTGACTTGAATGAAGCACTTACCAGCTGTGGGCTTCCGGATACCTCTCAGCAGCTGTGGAGGATCTCTGTTTATCTCTGTTCGGCTGCGCAGGGTGGCACTGCACAGGGCCAAAGAGCTGCTGCTGCTGCTGGATGTGCTGCTGCTCTCCCCATCAGCATGTCTTCCTGTGAAGCCTAAAAGGCAACGGGATTTCACAAAAATACACAAAGAGTGGCAGAAGACCAACTTGCAGAGAAGCTTTAGCCTACAGGAATTATCTGCTAATAACAACAGTTACTGTAATTCTTACAGGTCATTGCCCAGTTGAGGTAAACGTACACCCAATAGCACAACTCACTCACATGCATTCTCAGCAAATGTCAGGCAAACTTTCAATGAGGGACCACCAGTTTTAAAAGCTGCCTGTCTATTTATAAGCATCACCACAACAAAAGCAGTGCTCACCAGATGCAGACTCCATGTGTGCCCCATTTACTTTCAGTGGTGTTAAGACAACACGTGGCAGCATCACACCTGTCTTTCTCTTTTGTTTGGTTGTCTGTGGTGCAGAAAGAAAACAAAACAAAGGAACAAAGATACGAAGGTAAGGCAAAATAACCTTCCAAGCAATGTATTTCCCAGTCAAAGAACCACCCAGCCTATAGTTAAGTGTGTAATTGTCAGCCAGTAATTATATTTACAAACAGCAGAGAATTCAAAACTTCCTCCCTGTGCACAATACCTAGGAACTCCTGACCTAAGGAGACAGCTCCACCAGTCTCCCTGAGGCATCTGTGCACACCTGGTCCCTGTCATGCCAAACCACCTGTCAAGCAGCTCAGAAAGCTGTCCCTTCTCCTACCTGTGAGGTTGTTCTGTTGCTCTCCCTGGCAGTAGAGGGTCCCTTGCTCTGAGATTCAGTGGAACAGGAGGCGTTAGAGGAGGTTTCATCAAGAGACACTGAAACAGATGGGCACTCAGTCAGACACAGAAGTCGATTCTTGCAGCTTAAGGTGAATGTTATTACACTTACCATCGTTATCACCACTCACGGTGCTCGTCTCGTTGGACTCACAGCTCTCTGCATCTGCTGTATCCTCCAGTTCATCCCCTTCTGGCACAGACAGGTTCCGAGACCACTGCAGGGCATCCTTCTAAATGGACAAACAAAACTCAGGTGGCTGCAGTCCTCCTCCCAGTCCCTCCCGCCCAAACCAGCAGGAGCTGTCGGTTTCACAGACATGGGTTTTACTTTAATTTCTTCCCTGTTTCAATCCCCTTGATGCAGAAAGGTATTTCTAAGAACACTTAGGCTCCTAGTGGAGCAGAAGTCACGTAAACCCTTGAAGACATTTCCAAGATGAATAACTCCAATATAACTAAAGTATATATTAGTAAATTTACATTGTTCTTGTGAATCAAGCAAGTGATTTCTAAGGAAGATAAATATCTCATTCTTAATATCTCATTCCTCCTGTTAAAGGAAAAGGCATCACTCAAGAAGCCTAAGACAGCAAGCCTAGGAGATGCATTTTCTGACTGTGTAACCAAAACCATTTCAATTCCTTCTGTTGTTTGTTTTTGTTTGTTTGTTTTTTTTAAGTATGGCAATTTAACAAATTCTTCTGATGGCAGTAGAAGAGTTGCAAACAGAATAGCCAAGCTATCAGTTGTCTATAAGGCTGATATTTATTGGGGAATCCAACAGTACAAAATAATGCCAATGAAAAGCCTGAGGTACTTTCAACACTGAAGATTACTGGGAGAGAAGACTAAAACAAAATGTTTCAGAGAGAACTCTGAATGAAAATACATTTTGCTACCAAGATTGTACTGGCAGCTACAAGCTGTCAGGCCAACGTAATTCACTGGTTGGCCACGTTCCTTTGTGGCTCTTTGGAAGAGTGAAACAGGACTATTTTGGTAATCAGCCACCTGAGCTGAAAACTGAAATAAGGATTTATCTTTCTCGTGCAATTCGTGAAACAATAGGTGGGGTTGAAAGGAACGTACCACATATGGATGAATACAGTGGAAAGGTACAAAAGCTACAATGAAATAATGAATTCCAGACACACTTTCACATGGTGATCTCACATACAGCACAGCCAGCTCATATGATGTTCAGTGACAGTTTAACACTCAGCTATGCATAACAAGCAGAACTCACAACTCAGCCTTCAACTGAGAGCAGAAACTCAATATTTACCTTCAGTGTGAACAGGCTGATCCGTCCTGGCAGTTTGTAGAAGAGCCCATCACCTCCCCTGGAGTTGGAGTGGAGCATGGCATTGAGGCAGGCCAGGGGAGAGGTGCCACTGAAAAACAGGAGGGCACGAGAGGACTCAGACACTTGCAGAAGCAGCCCCAGAGAGAAAACAGCCCGAAGTGAAAGCTCTGTTTAAATCAGCATCAGTTAGCTGACGGAGGGGAACAAAGACGATTCTCATTATCTTTATGGGATAGGCACTTTGGTCAGAATGGGATGACTGTTTCCCACTCTGACCTGTACATTTGCCTCAACACATCACAGTAAAGCAACCTGTGGAAAACAGGAAACGTTAGGCTCATTTTGAAGTTACTCTTGGTCATTATTAGTTGTTTCTTTTATTACACATTTCCTCCCTTACTCTAATTGAAAATTTCAGGCTTGGATTGATTTTACTAATAACCACATTTAGTCAGCAGTAGAAAAACAAAAACAGTGAGAGCAAAAATGGCACACGTGCATACTACTGGAACATCTTTCCCGCTGTAACTCCCCTCTGGCAGAGTTAGATGTAAAAGCTCTGATGAACCCATTTGGCAAGCCATGCACAGTGCCCCAGTTATGCCGTGTGTGACCAAAGCAGCCATCCTACGCCCACAGCAATGAAACCTCCGTGCCATGTAACCTCATGTTTTCCAGTAAGTCACACGTGGGCACGCAGAAAGCTACCTGGAAGAGATTTCAGTCCTGATTTCACTGTTAATAGAAGTGAAACTGAAAACCGGATGGAGATGGAAAGGTTTCAAAGAAAACCATTCTCATTGAAAACTGAACTCAGAGCCATTTCTATTTCCACTCTCGATGCATTTGGTTTTTGGGCGTTTATTCACAAGCCTCAGCAGCAGACAAAATCACCCTCTATCATTTTTAGATACCATGGAAAAAAAATTTCCAGCCTTCTGGCCTGTCAGACAGTGCTTTTCCCTCAGTACTCAACAGAATGTTTCAAGCAAGCCAGCCAGCCACAGAGCTCATTTTCTCGAAATGGCAAAAAAACCCCACCAAAAACAAAACAACAGAAAAACCATGAACACATTTTTTTTTCCCTGAAAGAGGAAAAAATAAATAGTTACAACTTTTCCCAGAGGAAGAACTTGGCTCTGCTGCTGGAGGCTGACATCCCAGCTTAGCACAGGGCCCATAGGGCCGTTATGGACCGGGCCAATGCCATCAGGTTAGGGTCAATTCCAGACCAGGACAGCACTGTCTCAATGTTGATTCAAAGGGAAAACCCCCTCCAGAGTCACTAAGCCATTTCGTTCAGGAAATGCAGTTTCAGGAAGGCCTTCTATTCAAGTAGCAGGAAAGCCTGCTGCATATTTAGCTAGACAGGATCGCTGCCTGCATTCTGTGAACAATTATGCTGGGAAAAAAACAGGCTTTTCTTACAGCAGAGCGTTCAAAACGGGAAGGAAAAGCAGACATCCCAAAGGAAATCCACTGACTGCCAGATCAGCAATGCAGCTCTGCACAATGCAAGATTTGGTCTGCAGCTCCCTGCTGTGAGAGGTCACTCGGCAGAACTGGGAGAACCCCAAAGCAACTGCTGCCTGAGGATGGCCCTGGAGCAGCACAGTTCCTCAGCTATCTGTGTAAGGCAGAGGACTGATCCAGAAAGGCACAGAGTATCAATTAAAACGAAGACAGACAGTGCTTCCTCTGAATTCTCGGAGCTGTGATACCATCACCTGAATCCAAACCACTGGAGCTGTGCATGGTGAAGAGCCCAGCCATGGGGTGAGCGTTCAGCAGCCCCAGCAAAGCGCAACTGAAGAGGACATATCCTCTGTGCAGTGTCAAGAGTCACAACAGTGTAAGCAGTGCTTTCACAGTGCTCAGAAGTTGAGCAGAATCCAGAACAGTACTATAACATATCGGAGACCCTTCTGAGCCTCCTAGAATATAATGGCTGCCCTAGAAATGAAGCATCAGAGGAGAGAGAACTTAAACTATTACCAAACTAGAGCCCAATAGTAGAAAGCACCAGGAGCTACTTAAGAGAGAAATATGCAAGTGGCAAGTAAATCATGCAGGAGTCTGATCTGCAACGAGCATTTATTTCACAACAGATGGATGAAGGGAACTCTGCAGATTACCAAAATAATCCAAGAAAAAAAAAAAAGAAGTATTATAAATATCCGTATTGTCAACTGAAATTACCATGCTGGAAAGAGAAAAAAGGAAACAGGAAAGCAGGCTGGGGATGAGGCAGAGTCACACGGAACAGCTCAAGCCTTCTATGCAGCCTGCCCCATCCTCATGCTGGGTTTTACATGAGATCATCAATACTAACCTCATTTCCTTCAGTCCTTCAGCCTCTATGACCTGCAGAATCTGCTTTGGGGTCATGGGAGCATCTGAGTAGTTTTCCAGCACCTGAAGAGACAGAAACACCAGGTGTCATCACAGGTTTGCATCTGCATTCACAGAACTGCTCTGTGCGCTGGGGTTCAGAGCCAAAAATACACCTCTTGGAGCTTTACTTATCTACAGAAGACACGTGCTAAAAATTTCAGGTACTTCAAGATCATAGTAAGCATGACAAAAGCCTTGACCCTGCAACTTGAAAGCTGGTGGGAGCTCTACCAGACTCCAGCATGCAATAGACCCATTTGCTACCAAACAGCCTTGAAAATTGAATCATGTAGTAGTTAATTAGTAATGTAAAATCTTATCCCAACCATATGCTTTCCTACCTCTCAGTAAGGAATCCAGGGTTTTTTCTGTCAATAAAAACACTACTGGGCAACTGTGTAATCGTGGGGGTGCCGTGAATAAGAGTTGAGAAGAACAGAGTTCAGGAAGAGGCAACAGCAAAGGTAAAGGACATGGAAAAAATTATAGGTAAGCACTAAAAAGATGTAAGCTGCTTGCCTTCAAAGGAAAACAAATAAAGTCAGATACTAAAAAGGCAATAAAACAGATAATGGCTTGTCCTTCCATATACCTATGAAGAACAGAATTGCAACTTACACATGATGAATTAGAGAGGCTAATATATATATTATAATATATATATATAAAGCCCGTGGAACTTACTGCTCCACAGTACCCAGCAGCAAGAACCTCAAGGACTGAAAAACAGGACCAGACACCTCTGTGAATGAGGTACACCATCAGGAAACAATGAGCAAAATAAGCTGCAGCAAACACAAACCAGAGCACCATACCACTGCCCCACACCTTGCACCCAAGCAGTGCTGCTCCTGAGTGCGGGGGCACCAGTTTGTCACTGCACTGTAGAGGACCCAGTGACACGATTCCTCATCAACACAGCTCCATTACACCTCCCTCCACTGATCACAAAGCCTCTGTAGGTCACCATCTCTGCACCTTCCTCACACCCCACTGCCCCACATCGCCCCAGAGGGACACACACACTGACAAGGGGACGCATGGCAGCCACGCAGGATCCACAGAATGGAAAGTTCCTGTCCTGGAAAACACGGGAATCCTCTGCAGGTGACAAAGTCTCTCTCAAGTGCCAGACACAGCGCAGCCTAAAACTGAATATGAACGAGCATTTCCATAAAAATAAAAGAATCTGCACTCTCGGCAACAGTTTCTAGTCAGCAGCTACATACCACTAACGGGGAGCTCGTGCACCTTCAGCTGGCAGCACCACCCCTACCTGCCCCGTTAGTGGGGACTCCAACAGGATTCCACCAGCACCAGCTACTCCCTGCCATCCTCCACCACCTGTAACACAGCTCAGGTTCTGACATCCCCAGTGATGGAGGCTGACGCTGCTCCCACTGAACCCACAAGTGGTGTGGGCACCCAGGCCATGCAATAATGCCACAGCTCCAGGTGCCCCGATGCACCTTCAGGGGCTTGGTTTAATGGGATTCGCACGACATCAGCTCTGCAGGAGCAGCAACACTAAAAAGCACTTCTGCTTGTGATTCTTGGATGCGTCGAGAGGAATATGAAATCCAGCAGCACATGTCAGATAGGAAAATTAAAAGCATTTTGACAGGGAGCATTTTGTAAGCTTAGCGTTAAATAAAGATCTATTTTTAGTGGATTTACAATCAGTCCTGCAAGCTGGGAGTGCAGCTATGCAACTGCAGGTCTCTCTAAGTGGATAATCTAGCAGGAGATGGTTCTATTTCTGGTCCTTTGATGGCTCTGAGATGCTGCCGAGGCCCTGACATCTCTGTTCCAGCGCCTCAAGTGCTGGCCCAGAGGGCAGGAGAGAGGAACCATGCCTGGGAGGGGATCTCCACCACTTCACATGGGCAAAGATGTGCATCAGGAAACAGCTACTCAGCGAGACTCTCGAAGCAGCCCCAGAGACTGTGTACTTCAACCCACCGGAGCTCAGGACTTCAGAACGAGGAGGATTTGGTGCCACACAGCCCCGTGCTGCCTGCAGCCTGGGCTCACCGCCTGCACACAGCCCCACGGCCTCGCAGAACCGGACCCCACGGAGACACGGCACGGCTTCGCAGCACCCAACTTCTGCCCCTCTCCAGTTTCTCAAGCCAAAGCCACGAGGGCCCAAAACACCATCGCTTTTCAGACCCAAGGAGACGCGAGCTGCGGGATGAGGGACATCCGCCCGGTGGGGTTTGCCCTCAGCTCAGCCATCCCAACAGACCTTACGCAGGAGG
Source organism: Cyrtonyx montezumae (assembly GCF_038088225.1). Lineage (NCBI taxonomy): Eukaryota > Metazoa > Chordata > Aves > Galliformes > Odontophoridae > Cyrtonyx > Cyrtonyx montezumae. The sequence goes on along the minus strand of NW_027072100.1, from coordinate 10,515,709 downwards.
AGCACGGCGGCTCCCGCCCAACCTTTCCCTCCGAGCCCCGCGCTCACCGGCTCCGAGCCGACCGCCCCGGTACCCCGCGCCCGGAGCCCCGCGGGGCGCGGAGCCGACGCTCCTTCCGCCGCTTCCGAGCTCGCGGCCGAGGCGCTCCGCACGGAGCTCACCATTCCGCGCACGTCCCCGAGCACAACGCGGATTCGGCCGCACCCCCTCACGGACGGGGTGACGGGGCCCGGCCCGCAGCCCCGCCATGCCCGCACGGTGCCCCTCCCCCCCCCCCGCCCCCACCGCGGCCTGCCGGAGTACCGCGCGCCGCTCGGGCCCTCACCAGGCGGGCGGCCTCGGCCCACGTGCGCTCCTTCTTCCTGCGCTGCTTCATCTCCCTCATCCTCCTCCCGCGCGGGTGGCGGCGGGCGGGCGCGGACCGTTAGAGGCGCGCGCGGGCGGCGACGGCGGGCGCGGGGCGGGAGGCGGCGGGGGCGGGGCGGGCGCGCGCGGGCGGCGGAGCGCGCGGGGCGGGGCGGAGCGGGGCGCGCGGCGGGGGCGGCTCCGGGCGCTACGGGAGGAGACGGCGGCGGCGGCGGTTCGGGCCCGACATAACAACGGGGTCAAAGGGCTCGGAGCGGGGGGAAAGGGGCGGGGCTCGGCGACGGCAGCCGCGGTGGGACACGGCGAGCCGCGAGCGGAGGGGCCGGGCGCCGTTTGAAGGAAAACAAAGCGCGGGGGCTGCCGGGAGCCGTAGGCCGCCGGGCTGAGGCGGCGCGGCTCCGCCCCCGAGGGAGGACTACAGCTCCCAGAGGGCTCCGCGCGCCGCAGGGCATTGTGGGGCGGCGCTCCGCAGGGGCGGGCGGGAGCCGCGTGGCACCGGGCGGACCGGAGCGGACCGCTTTGGAGCAGCGCTAACTCAGCCGGCCCGGACGCGGCTTAGAAATTAAGGATGAAAAGGGGGCGCGGTCCAGATGCGATAAATATGACTGATTTTATTACGCGCCGTGCTTTCGGCCACTTTACATTCCTAGGCGAAAAAAAGAGATGATATAAATACGGACCGAAGTACCGGCAGGTTGTCTGCAGCTCACCGGGAGGAGATGGGCCGGGGCTCGCAGCGGGACCCCTGGGCACTTGGGGGCAAAGCGAAGGGACGGGGAAGGCAGGCAGCGCCCCACACTGCGCTCACACCAGCACTGTGTTACAGCAGCGCTCACGTGCCTCAATCTGTGCTTTAACACGGCACGAACGGAACCTGACCAAGTCCCACCACGCAGGAAGGGACGGACGCGGGGCTGCAGGTGTCTGAACCACAAGCGGTGGGGGCAGCCTCAGTGTGCCTGAAAAGCACTGAGCAGGAGCCCGGTCTGATCTGTACAATGCGTGGCTGTGGTCCCGAGGTTTGCGTTGGTGAAGATCCGAGCAGCATGTGAATACATTTTAAAAGTGAGGGTTTTAAGATAAGAGCTTGAACTCCTAGGCTTCGTGCCACGTGGTGCTTGCTGCCGGAACCAGAGGGCCACTTCTGCTGCACGTCGCTGCTTTTGAAATAAAGATCCCATTATACAGATCAGAGCGAGGAGGAGGATGTAAAACGTCCCTATGAAAGAAGCTTGCAGTGTCCGAGGGCCTCTTCCAGGAGTCAGCTGGATTTCCTGTCCTCGGGCAGTTAACCTGCAGGAAGCCCAGATGGTTCAGATAACGGCCAGAGGCACGCAAGCTCGGCAGGAATGTTCATTAAAAACTTCAGCCCAGCGCTCAGTGTGTTTTGTAGAGCTTAAGACAATGTATTTTTCTTAATATCAGTGCCACCGAGTATCTGGTCAAGGGTAAGTCCATCAGAATGAGAATCTAAAAGCTTCTGTAACAGTCTGAGATTGCCCGTAGTACACTGACTGAATCTCTAACCACAGCTCCGATTTAAATACAATGACTAAATATGCAATTTTATTCTTTTTCCACCCTACTGGATTTCTTGCACCTTGCTACTGAATTTCTACAGAATTAAAAGCAGAGCCTTTCTGACATATCAACCAGCTAGCTTGTCGACACTAAAACGAGAACAGTTTGGGTTTGCACTGTAATTTCCACCATACCAGTCCTGCCACAAGGGGAGTTTCCAGCATTTGAATTTAATATAGAATTCCCTATGGAATAGTGGTGACTGAGGAGGTGTGTGCATGCACAAACACAGATGTGGCTGTGTATGCACATTCATGTTAAACATACGTGTACATACAGGTATGTACATAGACATGTATATATATTATGTCGCTATTTCAGGTTGTAAAACCCCCTTGTTTCATTTCAGTTCTCTGAGCATTTACAGCATACAATCATCTTTTAAAATGTCAAAGTACAGGAGATTATGTGCTAGAGAGAAAGACGGAGGAGAGGGAAGAGAAGGTGACATCATATTATGCAACGAGAGCTAATTAAAAGGCTCTGTGTACATAAACAGTGCTTTATAAAAAGGAAGATTATGCCAGGTTTCCACGTTATAGTTGAAAGAAATTTGTCAGATGACTGCTCTCAGTTATAGACAAACTCATCTTTCCTCCACCAAAACTAAAATATATATATATGTGCGTGTATATATATATTAATCTTGTGATCCAGAAAAGCACTCCACGAATCAAAGCAGCTGACTCAGAGTTTAACCAGGCCCACCCGGGCAGCTGGCTCACCGAGGCACCATGCCAGCAAGATGCAGAGGTGAGCTGTGCTGAGTGTTCAGTTCCTTCTGCTCATGGGGGTCAGATATAATGGAGTTCTCCAGCCTGGGTGAAGTCACTCAGCAGACACGTAATGAGCACACAAGGTAGAGTCCATATATCAGAGCATTTCTAAAACCAGGCAAGTCCTCATACACTCACACATGTCAGTCTGGAGGAAGTCATCAGTGAAGGAGAGGAAATAGGTAAAAACATTCATAGGATGACAGCAAACAGCAACCAGAAAATGTAACATCCCAAGTCTCAATATACAACAAACTAAAACTTATGAATGAGCTGTGCAACACTAGACAGGGACACCTTACTCTGTCTTCAACACGGCAGCTCCATCTCCCTCAACCCTGCAGCATGAGCCTGCAGCTTTACAGTAGCCTGCTTAAGTCATAGGGCAGCTTGCAGAGAGACCATCAAAAGCACGAGTTCTTTCCCCCTTGTTTTCAAACTACGACCCCTGGATTTAGTATCAGACTCCATTATATGTGCTTTCACTTCCACTTTGCCCTGCCTGGTCCAGGAGGTGCAGAGGAAAACCTGCTAACATGGAACAGGTGAGGCACAAAGGGTACCATACGTTGGAGCTCCTCAGACACCAAGGGAAGGGACCATACTTACAAGAACAGTGCACTCAAAGATGGTTCCTTGTCATGGTGCTCTACCCTCGACCCAGCTTACAGGGGAGGGCAGAGTCAGCCCTACAAGCCTGCTCAGAAGATAGCTCCATGCCAATACATTTCCTGTGATCAGTGGGAGATGTGAGAAAATTCCCATGCACCACACCACCGTTCAAAGATTCACTGTGGGAACTGGTTTCAAATGCCAGGGATAAGCACGGAGGCAACAGAGCAGAGAGGAAGAAAGCTGTGGAGCTGGCACTGGGATGCAGATGTATTCTGATAAGGTGGATCCTGTTGGTAGGGGTGTGATCTGTAGGAGGTCAGTTTAGAGGAGCTCTTACTTATGCCTGTAAACAAGTAAAGGACTTCAATGTCTATTGCTTCCTGTCTAGAAAGCACAAAAGTTCTTTCAAGTCCCTGTTTTGTCCTACAGTTTGAAAGGGAGGCACAGCTATCTGGTGGCAAGTACATGCTGACAGCTGCCAATCTGCCTGTTCAGATGGACTTCTTAACCCCTAATGATGATGGCAGTCTTTCAAGCAGGAAGAGGAAAAACTATGCACCTAGTCAAGTTTGGGTAGATCCTCTGCTTTTTAACCTCATTTGATTTTCACTATGAAGCTCTGGAGCGGTGGTTCTGTTGAGATGACTTTCAACTCTGTCTTCTTATTGCCCAACAAAAAAGCCAAGAGCAGCAAAAGGGCTAGTGCAGGAGAGATGGTGACGCTGTGAGGTGATCCCCATGCTTCCCATTGCTTCTAATACACTGTAACGTACCTCATGCATTTCTGATTTCCTAACTAAAATCTGTTTCCTACAGAGGCCAAATGCTGAATTGCAAACACGTATCTTCCTGTGGCTCAGTGTACCTGGACTGGCACAAGTCAGTTAAACAGCAGAGGCCACCTCCAGGGGAAGGGGGTTGAGTCTGGCTGGGAGGTCTCTCTGCAGGTTTTTACTTGTCTCTGCTCTCAGAAGGCAAAAGCTGTTCACGCCCTGGAGAGGAATTGCTGGTTTTACTTTGGAACCAGCCCCCGGGACTGTGGGTAGAGCTGAGAACTATGGGTGCCTGCTGAAGAGGATCCCCCTGATTTCCTTCCAGTTTTAGGCCTGAAGAAGTAAAAATGAAAAAATAAACAAAAAGCCCCAATAATGTCAACCTCGTCAAAATTAATCTTCCAAAGCTGATACATTTTTTTTAATTACTGGATTTATTTTCTAATCAGTCCCAGTGTTCTCTACTGCCCTATGTTCCTTTCTTTCTATCTCTGCTTTACAGCCAAGTTAGCCCCAGCTTTACTGATGAGAACTGTAGATAGGCAGCAACTGTATTTATAACTCTTCTATCTGCCAGTCTACTTACTAAAAATTTGACTCACCTGGGTTTTGGTTTTTTATTTGAAGTGCTCTCAAAGGTTGAAGCATCCACTTGGATCTCATCTTCATCCTGCAGAGCTGCTTCTAGAGCAGCCTGAACTTTGGGAGCAATGGCTGGGCCTTCATAGTCTCTTGTTGTTCGGCTGGGCATGTCAAGTTCCAGTAATACGATATTCTCTGCCTGAGGAAGTACAAGTGGAATTAAAGCCTGTTCACTTTCATACAAATTGTTTCTTTTCACTCTGGAAGCTTATTCTGAAGGACTTGATAAATATATGAAAGAGACTCTGTACATCCCACAGAAGAACTAACAAGCCTCTGAAATTCACATTTCTCTGATTAGGAAGGTGAATGTGTGAAGGCTGTAACCACATCTGGGCTTACCCTGTACCGAGCTTCTGGACGAATCATCATGGATGTCCTGGCATGCTGGCTCAGAGGCCTTTTGTATCCTACAGCAGACACTGGTCTTTTCATCATTTGCTGGTTACTAGAAAAACACAGATATTCAGTCTGTTATACACCAAAAATGAAGAGTCCTCTTGGAGGTAAAACATTCGGAAGTGCATTTCAAGTGAGCAGAAACTACCTAGACTGCATTTCCCAGAACAGCTCTTTCTACACTCAGAGACAACATCTGTTCCCTGAACAAAACAGGGGACTTCTGCATATTTTTTAACATAAAGACCATAGATGCACTCACTTGCATCTAACATTCTAAATTCGCTTTACAGAACTTTCTCTGGAAAGGGCTAGGCTCTATCCACAGCTCTTGCACAATAATTTTTAGAGCTTTCTTAACCAAACCAGAAAACAAATACAATAGCAGCTTACTGATATTAAATGCTATACACAGTGTTACATATATTTTACATTTAAATGTTGGGCTTACTTAGAAGAAATTTTCCAGACTGTATATTCCAATTTTATTCAACATACTCAGATGAATTAAAACTTTGTTTTACAATACAGCAAGAAGATAAGCACTTTGGAGGGCTGCTTTAAAGCCATGATTCCCTCTGTTGGAGTATCTTGCTTTTGGCAACTAGAGGGCTTTATATAATCTGTGATTTGATCTTAATTTAAGAAGCACACTCACTCCAGCCGGGTTATGGGATGCAGTTTCCACTGGTCTTCCTCTTCATCAAAGAACGACCTGTTCATGATCTTATTCTTTTCTTCCAAAGGAATAAAATTTTCAATAATTAGGTGCCTGCATACAACCACAAGAACAGGAAATACACAAGAAACACAGTTAGCTGACAACTCTCATTGCTCCTCTCCCAGTGAAATTATACAGCCCTGGAAAAGAGAGGAATGTTTTAGCTTTCTCATGTTTAAATCTTCTTCCACAAGCATATGAATTCACTCCCCACCCAAAGAAACGATCTCTGTTACAGTTACTGGCAGGCAGTGAAGTGAAGGGACTTACTTCAGCTTTAGTTCCCTGGTAAGTTCATTCTGGGTCTGCTCCAGTTCCTGGCGCTCCTTAATGTGCTCTTCTTGGAGATCATGGATCTCTGCCTTCACAGCTTGCAGCTTGGAAAATAACTGGAACAGACCACAGGAGCCAAAGTCATAAATTGCCAATGTTCCTCTCAGTCTCACGCATGAGTTGATCTTATTTCTAACCCAGGAGATGTGGAGTTATGTTCTTTTTACCTTTTTAAGTTTCTTTGTCTTTATATCCACCTCTTGCTGAAGAGAACTATAGGTTTCCTTCAGCTCTAGTGTTTCCTCATCCCGACTTTCCATCTGCTGCTGGATTTCTCGCTCCCGACGTTTCTGAAGAATGTCATTACAGGATTAGAGACCACAATTACATTGCCACCTCCAGGCTGACATGCACGAATCAGACTCTCAGGTGGTTTTTACTTCCCTGGGTTCCAGGGCTTTTGCTTTAGCTTCTAGTTCTTCCTAACTCTTGCCTTAGAAATACCAGAAGCATTAGCTCTTCTTGGTCTTTATTTTGCTGAAGGGTCTATTGGAATCAGATAGGGTGAATAAGTGCTCAAACTTCAATTAAAATAATTAGATGCTGCATTTACATTCTTTTTTTTTTAATCAATTCATACTAGTCATTTCACTGAAAGAATCACCAACAAAAAATGCATAACAGAAAATAAGCTTGTATCACATAAGCACCCGTTCTCTTGAGTTAACAGCTGAACTGTCACTGTCTGAGGCCTTGCAATTATTTCTTCACTTACAGACATAGATAGTATATACAAGTTTCATGTGAAAAGCTGGAAGAGAACTTTTACAGACCTTCTCTACAAATTTCACCCAATGAATAGGACACAAGCCCTTGCCCCTTCTTTTGAAATTAATGACTGCCATTAAAGCAATGTCAGGGTTAACCCCGTGCAAGCTTTCTTACCTTTTCTCCTGACACAACATTTCATAAAAAGTTCTACAGGTAGGTTTTGTTTTGTTTTGTTTACTGTACAAAGTAAGGTTGCTGCTTGTACCTGTTCTGCAATCTCCTGTCGTTTCTGTTCCAGGATTTTCTGCTGCTCATTAGTGTGGTCCACAATGTTTTTCCCTCCCACCAGAAGCTTGCTTTCCATTGCCTGAAAGAAAAAGACAAGGTCGTAAGTTTCTCTCCTAGAGACCAGCTAACAAGTCTTTCCCTCAGAATATAACTTCCTCTTGTACACGTGCAACTTCTTCATGAAAGCAGCTCCCTCACTTAACATTCTCTTTTGAGTCAGCTGCTACGAGAATGGCTATTTCTAAAAATCCCTACAAAACTGCAGGATTAATGATGCCATAACTTGCTTAGAATTACACACTGCTGCAGTGTGGCCTATTGAAGAACTAAAATGCATATTGTCATGTAAAAAAACTTGTGAATGGTCTGTTGCACAATGAAGCATTGTTTGTTTTCCAGCTTGTGATAAGATGTATCATCGCATTTTATTGTGCAGATTGCTGAGGATTCGACAAGATCAGCATATAAGAACAATGCAACAACTCATGAATATTGAAGTATGTAATTAATGGTGGAAACTAAACCAAATTTCAAGTTCTGTCTGGAAATAGTTTATTTTAAAATCTTCAGATCAAAAGACAAATCACCATTCCAGAAGCCTTCTGAAATATTTTTCCAAATTAAGCAACCTGCTATTCTCCCCACAGCTTAAATAAATTGCTTTTAAGAAGTAGGAAAGCACAGCAAGGAACAATTCTACCTTGATTTTAGCACTCAGCATTTCTGTTGCTTCCTTCTCTCGCCTCAAGTCCTCCATTTTCTTCTCCTTCTCTTTCAGCAGTCTCATCTTTTCTTCGGCTACCAAGCTGTGATCCTCAACAATAGCCTTCTTTTCAATCTCCAGCTTTTCTTGTTGCTCTCTCCAATAGTCATCTTTGTCATCTCCTTCATCCTCACCCTCTTCAGTATCCTCCTCTTCCTCCCCACCCTCTCTCCTCCTTTCCCTCCTCTTTCTTTTGCCAATAGACCGTTTTTCCAACTGTGCTTTGAGTCGAGCAATTTCTTCCTGGAATTCACGTAGCAGAGCATCCTTAGGGTCCTCATTCACTCTTGGCTTGTTCTTGATGTTTTTGGCACGATTGGCATATCTCAGTGTTGTAAGAGTCTCCTCTACATTGTAAGAGGCGGGGCCTATATTGGCCACCATCACGGTCTTGGCATTGCCACCTAATGAGTCTTGCAGCAACCTAGTTAGCTTTGAGTCCCGGTATGGAATGTGTGTGCTTTTGCCATCTACTAGGGCAGATATAACATTGCCCAAAGCTGAAAGAGAGAGATTGATTTTAGTAGCTTCCTTTAACCTTTCCCCCTGTGCTCCAGTCTTAGCTTGGCGCTCGCTGCCTGCAAGGTCTACCAGGTTGAGTTTTCCAACGCGGATATGATTCTCTCCATCAAGTCCCAACTCGCTGCATTCAATAGTGATCACAAAGATGGCATGAGATCGAGAGCTGTGCTCATTCATATTGGTGGCGCCAACAGAGCGATTTTGGTTTCCCACGTTCATGACATGCTCTATCTCCTTGACACTTTTTGTAACGAAGGAAGACAAATCCTTAACATATACACCTGTGTCTGGCCTCTCTTTTAACTCCAGCCGTTTGGATTGATCCTTTGATAACAAGTCTCTGATTTCTTCCTGGTATATTTCCAGATAAGAAGCTCTAACTAGGTATTGCTGATTTTGAGATCTAGAGATGTGGGTGAAGATGTGATCAAAAGAATTGGGGATGACCCCTCTCTTTTCAGGATCACCACGCACCCCCTCCATCGTGTAAGTTTTCCCTGTTCCAGTCTGCCCATATGCAAAGATTGTCCCATTGAAACCTTGCAGAACAGAGTCCACAAGAGGTCTGAAGGTCTCATCGTAGAGTTCAACCTGTTTGGAATTCCAGTCGTACACAGCATCAAAGGTGAAAGTTTTAGGCAGTTCATGAGATGTTCCCCGTGGATTCTTCACTGAGACCTGCCCTAATTTGACATCCACATTCACAACCTTTTCATACGAAGCTGACTTCTCTTTGCTGTTCATTGGTCGGCATCGTACCACCACCCGCACAGACTCAGAGCTCTTTAACTTAGACATGACAGCAGGTCTGTGGCTGGTGTGGTCTGATCGATGGATGATCCAGTGCTAGAAACCTAAAACAAAAACAAAGGAGGAATAAACAAAGGTAGATTTCTGCAGATGACAGTTTTGCCCATAGTCAAAGATTCAACTCATCTATTCAAGCAGAAATTTGCATGTTTATGTTCTGGGGGATCTTCAGGAATAACAATTATGTACAACATAAAAAACTCGAAAAAGCCTGAGCTGAGACATCAGAATTTTGCCAAAGCCTGTCTGCCAACTGGTATCATTTAGCTTTTTGATTTAGGTCTCCTGCTTTGAAACTCCAATACAGAGTTGCCTGGAATACAGTCTGCAGGCTCCTGAAAAGGAGTCAGTCAGGTGCTTTAAGTGAATCCCCCACCTACCAAAATATCAATGTGATATTTTCCAAGTGACCTCTTTGTACATCTCCGGTGTACTGAAAAAAACTTCTCATTTTTATAAGACCTTTAAATTACGATTCCATCATGTGTAAAGTGATGTGGTGCATAACCAGGACCACGCTGCCACTACAGGCCTAAAACCTACGCCCTTTTCATTCTTCAGTGACAGCAGTGCATTAGAATGCCACCCAAAAGCTTTTTTATGCATTAAAGCTTTTGGAGTCGCTTTCTAGAAGCCTACTTACAGCAGAACAGATGTTCAAATGGGCAGCAGCAGCTGTGAGGATTCAAATTAACATCCCTAAATAGTTTGCCCGTTCCCAGGCGTCCCATCCCCTGAATGCTGAGTTTCCACACACTAGGGAAATCTGATGTTACCTTTACTTTCTGCCAAGAATCAAGTGACAGAAAAACATTCTACACCAAACTTTTCACACAGATGCACAATCAATGGCTACAAAGCAAATCATCAGGGCAGCTAAATGCAGTGCAGTCATTGTGCTTGCAAATAATGTCAAACAAACCAGCAGGGTGAGTACATCACCACGGTGAGATGCACTCCAACACAGCTTCCACCGCTCCATTTGAACAAGGTGAGGCAGCTCTCTGCAGCCCTGGCTGCATGGCTCATCTGCTTCCTGAGCACCCAGGTATGGCTCAGAGTGCAGCAAATGCATTTAGAGGTGGACTCTCTATGACCACAGTGCGTGGCAAAGCGTGCATAGCAGTTAGAAACACACCATCGTTAAGGAAGACCTTCAAGATCACCAATCCCAACCCACGGTGCCCACTGCCCACGTCCCTCAGTGCCACATCTCCACAGCCCCAGATCACCCCCAGGGGCGGTGACCCCACCACCTGAGCAGCTGTGCCAACGCATCACTGCTCTTTCGGAGAAGAAATCTCTCCTAACAAACACCCAACCTTTTGGGGTTGGACCACGGATCTCCAGAGGTCCTTTCCGAGCGCTGCGATTCCGTGCTGTCTCCCACAGGGCAGGGCTGTGTGTGAGCAGCACCCCGGCCAGGAGCGGGGCACGGCGGACACACCGCACCCATCCCGGCCGCGGCCTCGCGGCTCGGATCCGCAGCTCTCCTCAGGGAGACCCTCCGGGTTCCCCCAGTTCTCATGTCGCTGCAAGCACCCCGTAAATGCAGCACCGCTCTAACACGGCTCAAACCTCCCCCATCTCGGGGCTGACAGGCCGCTTTTGTCCTTCGCTCCTTCCCTGCTCTGCTCTGAGCACGGGGGCCCATCCCGGACCGTTCCGCTCCCGCTGTCACTGCCCACCCCGCGCCCGCTGCTCGCCGCCTCCCGCCGCCCGGGCTCAGCCCCGGCCCCACGGGGACACCTCGGCCCGCCGGGCCGGGCCGCGCTCACCTGCGCCGTCACCATGGAGCCCCGCGGCCGCCTCCTCCCGCGGCACCGGAAGTGGAGGGGAGGGAGCGGCCGCCGCCCCCCGCGCACTTCCTTAGCAACGCGCGCCCCCCGCCTCCCGCGCACTTCCTTAGCAACGCGCGCCCCGCCGCAAAGAGTCGGGGGGGTCCGGGCCGCCCACAGCCACAGTCCGGAGGCGGGAGAGGTGGGGTGGGGGGAGGGCGTGGAAGCCGGAAGAAAGGAGCGCCACTGCCACGCGGGTGAACACAAAACTGGGATTTTATTATTTAAAAAAATAACACCACATTTGTTAAAAGCCATTCCCGCGGCTCTGGGGAGGGAGGAAAGGAGCACCTCGGCGCCAGCGCAGCTCTCGTGGCCCTTTCTCCTTTGGCCCAGATCTCTCCTGCACGGCCCAACAGTGCAGGGGCACAACCAGGCGACCCAGCACACACGGAGCCAAAGCAAAGTCCTTAGGGCAGCACAGCACCAGCCCAGCTGCCACAGCTTCACCTCAGCGGTGTTTTTAGCGAGTAAACTGACGTCTGTATTCAGTATGAGGGAAAGAAAAACCACCTAAATGACAGGATTAAGAAAACACGTTGGCCAAACTGGGATTTAGCACACCAGCACTAAACTGCACTGGGTCAGAAGGATTTTCTTGTACCAACCAAATGTTTTTCTTCTCTCTGTTTCAGCATTCACCAGCTCTTCCCAGTTAGCTGTGCTGGGAATTAACTCTACAGACAGAAATTCTGCTGTCAGAGGGACAATTTTTACAAAGTACCAAAAATTAAAAAAATAACCCCCCTAAACCATTAAACAAAGACCTAAGGTAGATTCACACCAATCTGCATGACAGCTACTTCACATGTTCTGACCTAAAAACAGTTAAACTCCTATCACGGGTCTCCACCATATACCAACAGCTACAAAGCCCTGCACCTCCAGCCCTCACATGGCTGGGAGAGATTTCCCACCTGGGTCTGCCTGAGCAGCAACTGCCACACATGAACATGCCACCATCATACTTCTCCAGCACCACTGAGATCACTGAGCTCCACAAACACTCCTTCTCACAGCTCTACACAGTTATTAAATCTCTTTACAGGGAATGGAAAAGAAGGCACTGAGGTGATGTGGGTCCAGTAAGGCAATAGCACTCAGTAAAACCCAGACCTTACAATTTCCAATCCTAAGCTTCATCTTGCACTCCTATTCAGGGACATTCCTGAATATATTTTGCACTTGAAAAGAAACTTATGGTCAGTTTTGGGCAATAAGAAGCTTAACAACATCTCCAGATAAAATTAATAATGGAGACAAAAAAAAAAGAGAGAAAATTTGAGCAGCTTCTTCATAATTGTTGGCACACCCCCCAAAGAGGATGGAGAGCTATATAAAATACATCTTAAAAACGAAATATAGCTTAGTTTCCAATAAACTACATGATTTAAATTTCTTTTCTGTCTGGTATCACAGAAGTGAAGTCAGACAGAAGAGTGACTGTGTGGAGTATCCAAGGGTTGGAAACACATCTCCCACAACCAGGCAGCACGCTCTGCACACAGAGTGGTCAAACCAGCATGGTCCCACAGTAAGGCACCAGGCTCAGAACCCTGAGAACCATCAAGTCTGCTCCTCTTTTGGTCAGAATTCATCCCGTAACCTTGGTGGATGGTCCATGCCAAAAAATGAAGAGGGTTTTCCATGCACATCACGCTCTCTCTTCACAAAGGCAGTAAATGAAGAGACACAGTTCCCAATGAAGTGATCAGATTGGCCAAGAACATACAAGTCGATCTGAGCCACCTCTGGCTGCAAGCTTATAACTTTGATCTGTAGAGAAAAAGAAGGAAAGTAAATGAATCCAGACATCTATTATTACCACCCAACTGTCTTGGCATTAGAGTAGAAATGGCGCACTACAAAAAGTGGATTCTGCCCTAAGTTGCCCTATAACTCATCCACGAGCAGATAAAGGTCAAATTATTTTTGAAAAACTATTTAGAGATAAACATGGCTCATCACATCTTGCATTTCTCCCTTGTAATCTACAGAATTAAATCAGAGTCCAGAAAGTATCTAGCCTGTAAGAAGACAGGCTGAGGTTCTCAGAGAGGCCAGTTATTGGTGTTCACTTCAGCACGAGGCTCCAACTGCTTCAGGACACTCTGCCCATCAGTCCCTGAAAGAAAAACCAGCATGCCAACCTCTGTCCAATCTTTCCACTTGCTTACTGGGCAGTCTGAATTGTACTCCAACAACAGGTCATTGTGATACCCTCCTATTACGAGCTGAAATGAAACCCAATTTTCCTGGAGATCCATTGCACAACTGTGTCTGCTGTGTGTGGGAGCAACATGCCAGAATCTGAGTTTTCATTCAAGCACTCCAGCTGGAGCAAGTTTCTGGAAGACTTACCTTTCCTTGGAAGAACTGCTGTATTTCCTTTGTGTAGGGCTCAGAATCAGTAGCAATATAAACAGATTTGGCTTCTGTCTTTTTCACCCACACCTTGAGAGCACGCTTAATCTCTCTGAGGTCTGGCAGGCACATGTCCATGGTAAGGGGCACTGCAGTGCTGCGGTCATAGCCCACACACTGAGGTGAAGCCATGAAGTGAGACCCAGCTGTCCCATCCTTTAACATGTTACAAGCATTTTTCTGTTGGAAAAAGAGAATATATGTTTGAATTAAAACAGTAAAAGAAAACACCACTGAGTCCCTCCCACTGTAATGCCTCCACAGCCTTACAACCTGTCTGAAGGAAGAGTCCCAACAGCACTTTCAGCACTATAACACAGTTCAGGCTTCAGAAGGGCAGTTCCCATTCCAAGTTTTTTTTTTCCTGCTGAATGTTAGTCACCCCCACCTACAGCAATTGAGTGGGTTACAGCAACAAGCCTTACAGAGAATCCATACCCAATCTGAGCCGATTCTCAGGTGAATTCCTACATAGGGCCTAACCAGCAGAGAATGAATGTAGGCTTCTCCTTTCTTCACCATTTCATCAGACCACACCATGTACTTATGCAGGGGTCGGTGCTCCTCTAAGACTGGAAACTGGGCTGGAGCTCCAGGTAAAGCAAGTACAGGGTGCTCAGATGGTGGAAACCTAAGGGGAAACAGACAGGAACACAGAAATAGAGCAACTCTGCATGCATAATCATGCACAAAGAGTACTGTATGTGAGTTTGTGAAGGTTAGAATGGAAATTGTGAACACTCAGATATACAGTATCTCTTATTCCAAATTTACACAAGACTAATCCTAATCATTTTGCTACAGGAACAGAACACCGACATAAAACTCCAATACCACCTCTTACCTCACACCTGGTAACAAATGAAACAGTGAAACAATGAATCAGCACAAAAGAGTTCATATTTAATGCCCACAGAAGGAGCCTGCTTAATGAATAGTTCATGAAGAAAAGGAAGTATTAATGTTTTTAATCGTATTGCTAAGGAATCACTTCAATCTCCTCCACAAATTATGATGGCTCTACAAAGTGACTAGAAGAACTGTTTTCCTGAGTTATCCTAAAAGCCCACACTTCTCCAGCTTCATGCTACCTTTGGATCCAATGGTCTCTGTATGCAGAACTGAAGGAGATTCCCTTGAATAGCTCAGATTTATCAAAATCCACTTTGAACTGATCCCAGAATGGACCAAATGGGTTTCCATCCTGCAAAGGAGAAATGTTTGCTCAGTACACACACAGGGCTGAAAGACAGATCTAACAAGATCCTGGACTGTAAATTCAAATAATTCTTCTGTTACGGGAAAAGAGCGTTGATATACCAGCCTGTGTGCCCTTATAGGCTCCACAGCAATAAGGTGAAACATTAAATAAAGTTAACTGAGAAGTAAGGCAAAGGCCAATTTAAAAATAGAACACCACCATTCACAAACTTGCTTTTAAAAAGGCAGCTCTACAACTTAATAGTCAAACCACATATTGGAACAGGCAAGGACCGGAAGAGAAGCTTTTTTGTTCCAAATTTGTTCTCCTTACAGTCACAACCAAGTCTGAAGCAATACAACTCACAGCCTTCACAAACCCCATGCATTTGCTGACAAAGAAAGGCAGGAAGGCACAACTAGGCAGAAAGCGAAAGGAATGTGCACGGAGTGATTTGGGACTGACAGCTCCCAAGTTTGCAAATGAATGGCAACCAGCAGGAAGCAACCACTCCTGGAACACCTGCAAGATCCAGATGGGTTTATGGGGCTGCAGGAGGAACTCACCTTCATGGGACAGGCACTCCTGCTAGGGAAAGGGTCACTTACTTGGCACAAGGGCTCCTGAAGGGGAAGGGCTCACCTTCACAGGACAGATGGCTCTACCAAGGAGGGGCTAACATGAAAGCGAGGGCACAAGGGCTCTGGACAAGGAGGGGTGTCTGCCTTCCTGGGATGGGGACTCACCTTCATGGGACAGGTGTTTTTGTCAGTACTCCTCTGTGCTGCAGCCTCAAAGCAGTATGCCACTCTCTTGCCGGGCGGCCAGTGCTGCGGTGCCAGCTTCTCCATGAACTGCTCCAGGCTGAGCACGCGGTGGTACTGCTGGAGGGGCTCCAATTTGAAGTACTCCTCATAAGGAACGTGCAGCTGCAGGACAGGGACACCTTCACTCGGGAACCCCAGGATCCTCCATTCCCCCCTGCGGCTCTCCCCGGTTCTCCCCGACCCCCGCTCCCCGTTCCCGACTCACGTTGGTGTAGGGCGGGCGGTGGTGCCGGTACTCGATCCAGGGCGGCACGGCCAGGGTGCGGTTGAGGGCTCGGGCGAAGGCCAGGGCGCCCAGGAAGTGCTCGGCCTGGTTCCCGAAGCGTCCTGCGGGAAGGGGGGGACAGCAGGCCTCAGCCTCCGCCGGGACCTCGGCACCGGGCCCGGGGGCGGCGGGAGGGCCTCACCCATGCAGGGGCAGTACAGCAAGTAACCGGCTGCGTCCCAGCCGCCCGCCGCCATCGTTACCATCGCCAGGAGAAGAGCGGCGCCGAGGAGCGTAACCATGGCGGCAGCGGCGGCAGCGGCGGCAGCGGCGGCGGCGGCGGCGGCGGCGGGAACGCTCCGCGGCCCGGCATGCCCCGCGCGGCCCGCCCCGGCCGCTCTAACCGGAAGCGGCCGCCATCGGACCGGAAGTGGTGAGCGTGACGTCAC
The DNA here is from genome assembly GCF_038088225.1 of Cyrtonyx montezumae. NCBI lineage: Eukaryota > Metazoa > Chordata > Aves > Galliformes > Odontophoridae > Cyrtonyx > Cyrtonyx montezumae. The sequence continues at coordinate 10,499,465 of NW_027072100.1, read as the reverse complement.
TCCCACAATGCCCCGCACAATGGGGCCGCCGCGGCCTGGGCCGGAGCCGCGCCTGGCGGGACCCGGGGGAACGGGGTGAGTGCGGGCAGCGGAACCGGCCTGGGGGCGGCGTCACGGCGGCCCCATCCCCTCCGCGGCCGGGCTTCTCCTCAGGGCGAGGGGTGAGAGAGGGAGCGGCCAGGGGTTGTAGGCCCGGCCCTCCTCCCGCCCTCCCTTCAGCGCTGCGCCATGGAAACGGGGAGGGGGGCGGCACGCGGGGCCTTCAGTGGGGCGGGGGGTGCTCGGTGGGACCGGCGGTTCCTCTATTTCTCTCCACCGCCTGCAGACGCTCGGTCCTTCGGAGCTATATGAGTGGGAGTAGCGATTTGGGGGATAAGTCGCCCCGGAGCCATTTTGCGTGTGGGGATCCCCGCGTTCGGAGTTTGTTCGGACTTTATATTCCTTTTGAGTGCTATCAGTGGGGAGGTGGTTGGGATTTGGGGTGGGAAACTGTTCTCGGCGGGGGTTCAGGATGGGAAAGCACTCCTTGGGGCCAAAGGGGCTCTGAGCAGAGCTTCAGATATCATAGAATCATAGTCATTTGATTTCAAAGGGAGCCTTGTATGCATGCAGTGGGAATGTCCAAAGCGCACCCGGGCTCAGGCAGAGAGGTAAGGCACAGGTTGGAGCTGGAGTTGTACTTACAGATCTTGGAGCAACCAGAGTTGTTTACTGCAAGGAAATAAGAGTTGGCATGGGGGGGATCCCAGTGCAATGTGTGTTGGATGTGTGGCTGCCCTGCTTGTGTGAGGAGAAAAGTGATTTTCACAGCTTGCTGTGGCACTTTAATAACTGGTACTGAAGGACAGCAGCCAGGTCAACAATACTGATCCAAGAACGATGTTGGAAAATGACAAAGAACGATGTTGGAAAATGCAGAAAAGTCATGCTGACAGCGTGAGGTCTGGTAGTAGCACTTTGCAGTCAGGGTCAGAGCAGAACTTGATTACAGTGCTATAATAGGACTGGGGGTGGCTTTCTTTCGGTGTGAGGAGCAATGCTGCAGTGTTGCAGTGTTGTGGACATTGCATTGGAGTGGCTCTGGTGACGGAGTGAACCAATGCTCCTGTGTCCAGCAGCTCTGCTAAGCGCTGCTCTGAGCTCCAGCTGATACTTCCACCAGGATTGCAGCTCTCTGCTTTCTTCTGTCTAGTTGGTGCTTTCCACTTAAGCAAGTAGAAGCCTGTGCAACTTAAAATAGCAAAGGAAACCTAAACGGGGCAGTGATGTGGCTTGGGAAGGAAAGACTGAAAAATAAGTTACTTTTTATCAGGGTGAGTTGCTTCTGAGGCACCAGGGTGCAGTGGCGGAATAGCTGGGCCAGTGCTGTACAGAGCCAGGTGGTGAGGTCTGTGGGAATCACTGCTCTGTGGCTGACCTGCCAATCCCAGCAGTCGTGAGCACAAGAGTGCAGCCTCTGTCTTCAGGAGGGAATGGGCTCCTGGCACAGCAAGACTGGGCAGAGAGAAGAATGTACAAACCCAAATTAGACACCAGCAATGCCCCCTAGGGAAGAGAAACTGCAGCTCCACAATACGGGGCTTGTCAGGCAGGGCCATTGTCCTGGCCTCCCTGCTTCTGCCAATCTGCTGCAGTGGGACTGACCCAGCTCAGCTGGTGGTCAGAGAACTGACAGGAAGGCCGTCCAGGGGCAGAAGCCGTGCAGCAGTGCTGTATGAACCACTTTTTGAGGTGTAACTACTGGAAAAAACTGTCAAAGCAGGCGAAGGATTCTGTGCCAGGGACTTCTGTTTACACAAAGCTGACACTCATTGTAATGAAATGTGCTGTGTGAGCTGGCAGCTGCTAGGAGTCCAGTCCTCAGGTGAACATCTTTTTCTTGAACTTGATGTTCACTATGACAACCTCTCAACCCCTCTACAACTGAAGTACAGGAAGGATTCATCCGGTGATGGCAGTTTTCTGTACTCATCCTATTAGAGATTTCAGGAGCTGCATAGTATTTTTTATGGACTAGAGTGGAACTGTCTTATGATAACAAGTTTCTTCAGCGCTGGTACAGATGCTGTGGTCTGAAGAAGACACAGAGCAAGTCAAGGTTAAGTGTTTCTGCCCTGCAGTGGCTACAGCATTAGAATCAACTGTGAGCACACTGGAAACACTCTTCAGGGCAGTGCTACTAAGAAAACTTTGAATATAAAATATAGATTGTGCTGAGTTTTCTGGCCAAGCGAGAGCTACATGGTTAACCTTTGGAAGATCTGTGTCACTGTGCTTATTGACATGAACCAAGTTGCTATAGAGTTCACTGATACTCTGCATGGCCTTCATCTTGTTTTGCTTTTCTTTCTTATTCTGCAGCTGTCAGGGTGTCCTATAATACGCCTTTAGAATTAAAAGCAGACTCAAATAGGCAGAGTCCTTTTGTCTTGCTGGAACCTTACTATTTTAAAGAAAGGTTAATGAAATTTTACAGTCATTAATTTCAAAGATTATTGCGTGTTAACTCGTGTATTTGGGTTTCTGCTCTGAGAGCAATAGACAGTTCGTTGCCTTACTATTAAAGACAGCACTTTTCAAATTTTGTCTTCATTCAGGTAGCTCTGAAACCAGCACAGATGGCTGAGCTTGTTCAGAGGGAGAGAAGCAAATACCTGGAGAAAGTGACAGAGACTTTCGGAATGTGTGCACAGCTCTGACACAGGAGATAGAGAACCTTTATCTTTCCCAGCACCCATCCCATACAGAGGTGAAATATTTGCAGTCTTAGACATCTACCACTCTGAAACACAGGATTTGTGCATCTTGAAGGGTAGGAGCAGCTGTCACGTCGCACTAGCTTATATCAAAATGGCACCTCAGCAATTCCTGTCTTTTTTGATTGTGCTCTGCCTGTGTAGATTGAGCCTGCACAAAACCAGATTCCATTCTTAACAGACATTTCCAAACCTCATGCTTAGTGACACATTGTCTTAGAGTCATCCCGTTTCCTGGTGTTTTCCACCCCGTGGGAGCCACTCGTGGTGTCGTGATTGATTGTGTAGCTACAGTTATTGTTATTTCAGCTATTTATAACGTTCACTGGTGCACTTTCTTAGTGGGGGTTGGTTAGTTCCCTCACAGTTGCACATCCTGCCCACAACTGGCGCTCATGCTGATGTGCAGGCAGGAAGTTCCTCCCTCTGAAGCAATCATGGAGTAAGAAAGAGCTTGAGGGTTTGATGCTATTTTAAGAAGGGTTTCTTAGGCAGCTAAATTCAGTGAAAGAGATCTTTTTTGAGGTTTTTATTCCAGCTAACTGCTTACTGGTGTAGGTGCTGGTAGAGCCTTGCAGAAATGCAGCACTTTACTGACAAGACAAACAGAACTGAAGAACAACAGGGAGGGTAATTCAGAGGGGGAAAATTTACCCTACGATAGAAAACAGAAAGCACAGTGACTAATTGCACTCTCAAGAGAAGTCATATTTTCGGTCTTCCTGAAAAAGGTGTGATGTTGCTGGTGGTAGCAGGTTTTCTTCCACAGCCTTGTTGACGTGTGGTAGTGCAGGTCGGTTTGCTGGGAGATGGTCTGACTGATGCAGCAGGTTGGTAGGATGAAAAAAATAGATACATACTTTAGTTTCTCTGGGAAGTCCTAGAAGAGAATTCCACGTGAGCAAAGGTTAAGAGGAAGGGAGAACAGACCACAGAGAACATTAGAAAAAGGAGATGAGAAGAAATCCACAGAGGGGGCTGGGAGAGGTGGGGTGTTTGGAGGCGCGGGGAGACACCCAGCTCTTTCAGGACAAAATGCAGCCAGGTGACACTGGCTGTTAATAGTTGCAGAAACATTATTGAAAGAAGCTTAAGGTAGTTTTATTCAGGGAAGTGGAATAAGGGTTAAGGGAGAAAAGAACCCCGTGCATTCTGGAGATGTGAGTTTCCCAAGTCTGTGAACGTGCAGCATGAGTGTCTTCACATGTTCATGGTGCTCGCTGAATGCTCACCCATGTTTGCGTTGCTCAGGTGTGGAAGACACAGGGCCTTAACACCAACTCTTCTGTGATTCCAGATGATGACGTTTTGCCATTAAAGCAGTTTGGTCACTGAGGGTTCCAACTGAAACTGCACGCAGACAACATCACAGCGAGACATCTGCAGGCTCGAGTTCTGCTTGACATGGCCATGTCACACTAGGCCTGCCATGACGGCATTTTTTCCCAGTGTTCCCAACTGGATTCAAGATGCAAAGCAGGAGGAAGATGAGACGGGCTGGAAATTAGTTCCCAGGCCAAGAGGTGAAGAGACTGAAAGTCAGGGAAAATGCCAATGTGAAATATCAGAGACATCCTTCACTAATGTGGACAAGCTGAGAACTCACACACTTTCTCATACTGAGCAGAAACCTTACAACTGCCCTCAGCTGCACTGTGGCAAAGCCTTTGCTTCTAAGTACAAGCTGTATAGGTAGGTAACTGCTGAATGCCTCTGCAGAACAGTGCTCCTCTACCAGAAGAGAGGGGAAAACCCCTCCATCGTGTTTTTTTGATTGAATTTCTGAGAAGGTGGAGGAGGGGGAATGCCCTTGTTACCTTGCAAAGCAGCTGAGTCCCAGACATTACCATACTTGGCATCTCTTTAAGCACCTCGCAGAGAACTTCAGATAATAGTTTATCCTGAGCTCAAGATGCTTTCTGCTTTGATTTCCTCCTTAGTAAAACAGAAAACGAAGTTCATGGATTAAAAGACAAAATGAAAAGAAAGAATAGCAGCCGCATTTGATAAGCCCTACCTCTGTAACTTTAATATTTCTTCACAGAAATATTTCTATGGCACTATTGCTCTAGCATGAAGAAGTAGAGCTCCCATTTAGGCATTGAAATATTAGATAGAATAATTAAAGTTCCATTAGGAACCTGAAGGCTAGATGAACCACGGTGGCAGACAGTGTAAGACACCGAGATAAAATCAGCCCGTATTAGCTGTCAGCAGACACAGTCTGGTGCTTCCTGATGAAATGAAACCATCTCATCAGCAAACAGGCATTTCTTGTCATAAATTTTCGTTGTCGTTTCCCCCTTTGGTAGCCTCACCAGAAAGAACAGGAACCGAGTGGGCAACTGAAGTACTTGTCTGCAGAGTTGATGTGTTCTAGGGAGGGCACGTACTGCTGGGACAGCCTCTTTAACTGCTGCTTGAAATGTTGTGCCTGTTCTGCAGCAGTTAGTAGAGTTAAAATGCCACCTGGGATTCTTAAGGCATAAAGCATAGCACACGTGGAAAAGTAACACGCGTTCTCTTAGGGGTCGGACACTGGTCTAAACTTTCCTGCTTTTCTCCCAAAAGGCATATGGCCACTCACTCTGCTCAGAAGCCTCATCAGTGCATGTACTGCGAGAAGATGTTTCACCGGAAGGATCACCTTCGCAACCACCTGCAGACCCACGATCCCAACAAGGAGGCCCTCCACTGTCCCGAGTGTGGCAAGAACTACAACACAAAGCTCGGCTTCAGGCGACATCTGGCCATGCACGCAGCTGCCAGTGGTGATCTCAGCTGCAAGGTGTGTCTCCAGACGTTTGAAAGTACCCAAGTCCTGCTGGAGCACCTCAAAGCTCATTCTAGACGAGCTTCTGGTGGAGCAAAGGAAAAGAAGCATCCGTGTGACCACTGCGACAGGCGCTTCTACACCCGGAAAGATGTGCGGAGACACTTGGTGGTGCACACGGGGAGGAAGGACTTCCTGTGCCAGTACTGTGCTCAGAGGTTTGGACGGAAGGATCATCTGACCAGGCACATGAAGAAAAGCCACTCCCAGGAACTGCTGAAGATTAAGACAGAGCCAGTTGACATGCTGGGTCTTCTAAGCTGCAGCTCATCTGTAGCGGTAAAAGAAGAGCTGAGTCCCGTCCTGTGTATGGCATCCAGAGACATGATAGGTGGTAAGAGCTTCCCTGGCATGTTGCCTGTGGGCATGTACAGTACGCATCTCCAAACCATGCCAAGCTCAGGGATGCCCCATTCTTTGGTTCCTAATTCTCTTCCAATGGGAATGAGTTATCCTCTGGAGTCATCTTCTCCTATCTCTTCCCCACCGCAACCTCCTCCAAAGTATCAGCTTGGATCTACCTCATATTTGCCTGAGAAACTACCCAAAGTAGAGGTGGACAGCTTCTTGTCAGACTTCCCTGGCAGCCTGTCTCTCTCATCTGGTGAGCCTCAGTCCTCGTCGCCTCAGCCCCCCCCTCTGGATGAGGCTTTGCTTTCCAAGAGCCCTGCTAACCTTTCAGAGGCTCTCTGTGCTGCTAACATGGACTTTTCTCATCTTCTCGGCTTCCTCCCTCTAAATCTTCCTCCTTGCAATCCACCCGTATCTTCAGGGGGATTGGTCATGGGCTACTCACAGGGGGAGACACAGCCACTGCTTTCCACTTTGCAACACCAACCTCAAGAATCACCTGGAGCTGGGGCCTCGCTGAACTTTGGGCCCCTTCATTCGTTGCCCCCTGTCTTCACCTCAAGCTTGAGCACAACCACGCTGCCACGTTTCCACCAGGCATTCCAATAAGCTGAACATAGCACTGGAGAACAGATCTTTCAGTCACCCTTTTGTGGAGAGCCTTAAAAACGCACAACTCTTACTTCCCTTTGGGGTCTGAAAGCTTTGCAAAGCTGATTCAGACAGGAGGTTTCTGATCCCTGGCAGGAGCACTTGTAGACTTGAACAGCAGATATTCCCATGCCAGTCTCAGTCCTGTACAGCGTAAAGTTTTCATCTAATAGACTGGATATATTTTATCTAATTTTTAAATCTGTGAATCAGGAGCCACACTTAGCACTGACCTTCCCCGAGATCCTGGAGCTATGTTCCTCTTTGGGAAGGGACTGTCCCTGAGAAGGAGTTGAGACTCTTTCATCTCGGGCTAAACGTTTGAAGAGTCCAGCTTCCATTTCATGTTATCACACTGCTCTTCTGGCAAAGCAGCTAATACCTTCACATGGAGAAGGAGAAGTCAGGATACCCGCTCTGCATGAAGCCAACGGGGAAGAGGCTGTCCTTCCCCACTACCTCTCATCTCTCACCTAATGCAGCTTACTCCACCGAATACAGATGACTCCACATCAGTGTTATGCAAAAGACCGTTTACATACAGGATTCAGACACGTCACCTCATCCTTCTTTGCAGAGCCTTTAGGTTAAACTCATTACAGTGAACATTGTTTACACAACGCAGTTCTGTTTCCACCATTACAAAAATAGGAGGCACCAGAATACACTGGCCTTATATCTGGTGTAGCTAGAACACTGTTTACACGATGAAGTCAGGTTGCACTGATTTCTCTTCACTTATCACATTTTTCCCCCATGGGGAAATACATTGCTTTTTGGACCACTTCAGCCTCTGCCACTGTAGGCAGCAGCTTCCTGCGTATTTTCTCTGACTGTCCACGTGTCAAGGGGATGGAGCAGCTTGCAGAACTTAGCTTACGTTTGTGGTGTATGTATAGAGCCCTTTTAAATATCTCCCACAGGCAAACAGGTCGTGCATCTGTTCTGGAAACCAAAGCATGAGAAAAGGCCGGGCTAGGAGGTGGGGGCTGCAGCTCCAAGGCTTATCCTGCCAGGCAGGGAGAAGAACAAGCTTCAAGCCCCTAGCTTTGCTTTGTTTTGTTTTACAAACCACAGCCATTCAGTGAGGTCAGCACCGTTTGGCTTACCCATGAAGCAGTATCAAGAGATGCATGGTTGTTTTTTTTCAACCTGTTTTAGGGTGAAGACATCCAGGAATTGGGTGGAAAAATTGGCCCTGGCTTCATTTACACCTGTCACTGTATTTGAAGCGTTTTCCCCGACACTAAGTTCTAACAAATGCTGAGAGTTCAGGCCTACAGTCACTCTTTCACATAGAATTTGGTCCCTTGGGCCTTCTTATTCTCTGCTTAAGCTTCACCTCCAGAAATTTGGTCCTGCTATCCCTTCTCCCAGTCCTACCTCCCAGATTCTTCCCTATCTCCTGAGCAGGAGGGCTGTGCAGCTAAGTGGCAGCGAGCTGCTGGCTGTCATCAGCATTTCTGTGGTCTCCTGCTCTCGCTTCCCTGGGCACTGGTGTTGAAGGAAGTAATACATGGGTGTCATTCTCGCTGGGCATTAGTACCCATTTCTGGTTATAGACACACGGATCTTCATACCTCAGCATGCAGGAACTGCTGTAGGCCAATATCAGCCAGGAAACCTGTCAGTATGGTTCTCTGTAAATCTAGGAAATGCAAAATCTACCTCTACTCTGTTAGCTCTTTCCATGAAGCCACATACTGTCCTTGCTCATCTCCCCAGAGCACCCATTTCAGTCAATGCAAGTTACCTTTTGCTGAGCCACCAATCCCACAGCGTGCTGGTAGCTGTGCCTGTGCTTATGAGCTCCTCCCCTTCCATTTTACTGAAGATTTTTGGTTTTAATTTAGTTTAGTAATCCTTCCCAGAATGACTGTTTAGTGATCCGTTGATTCTCCAAAACATAGATCAGTTGTTTTAGGTTAGCCAGCAATGCTGCAAATAATACTTCTGTATCAAAATGTAATATAAGATTTATTTACCTCGGCAATATCCTGTGGCAATGATCTCCCTGGGTTAAATGCAGTACTTCCTTTTCTCCACTGTAAAACGTTGCCTTTCCAAGTTCTACGAGTGCCTTCTTGTTCTCTGTCTCAGAAAAGGTAAATAGGGCATTGCAGCAGTCCTCTGTTTGCCATCACTGAATACCTCAGTCCCATCTTCTGTTGCTTTTCTCCTCGTGAATTAAAGAGTTTCTCAGTGTTACTGTATAGCAACTGCTGAGTCACAGCCTGAACCTCTGACTGAGCACCTGGAGAGAAGACCTGGTCAGCCCTGGGAGCACAGGTGAAGGCAGTTCACCTGTGTGACCAGAGGGGGTGGAGCCTGGCTCAGCCCCTCCCAGACCTCATTTAAGGGCTGACTGCCACGGAGGGAGGGTCTCTTGCTGGAGATCCCTCCTCTGTGAGTTTTCCCTTGTGAGCCTAGGTCCTCGGGGATGGGTGAGCGTTTGTTTTCCTTCCTTTTGTAACATCTTGTTTGTGCTGGTCCCTTTGCCTTCACAGTTACCAATTATATGCAAGCCTTAAGCATGTCTTCAGTTTTAAGAGAAATAAATGGTCAGAACGGATCGCTTACAGCGAGGAGTGTCAGATTCATGCAATGCCACTGCACACCTTCTTTCCTTTCCAGGCTTCTGGCCTTCTTGCTTTCTGCCTGCATTGTACTCCAAACACATCATCACTGGGATGCCTTTAGCAGTGGTAGTGGAGTTTAGAGCCAGGCATCTTCCTCCTCCCAGTAGTCTGTCAAAGAATAAATGGAATTCCTTTCACTATTAGTTGCATGTGTGGTTTGCTTTCCACAGCTCCTCCAGCAAGCAGACTTGTGATAGTGTTTGTGAGTTAAGTCACACCTGAAAGCAGCAAAGGGAGCGTTGTTGCTGACAGCATGCTCAAGCTGATAGCAGGTGTTTGACTGGAAGCTGCATTCAAAGCTTCTGCTCTACCACTGAGCCGAGGGCTTGCAAGGAACTTGTCAGCCAGTCTAAAACGACAGGCTGCTCCATTTGAAATGCTAAGCATGCAAGCATTGTTTTTTTTTTCCTGAAGCAAATCATTGGCAGCCTGTAGCTTGTAAGAAAACAACTTTGAGCCTCTAAGATATCCCACTCCGGAGTCTAAATTCATTGGGAAGTGTCTCCTGAGCTACCAGAAAAATCAGCAGACATCAGCTCGGACAAACTGGTGCTGTTTGTAGGTAGGATGCAATGCTGAGTGCTGCAGCACAGCCTGCAGAATTGTTCTGTGTATGCAGTGGATATCTCTGTGTGAGGGAACAGTGTTTATCACATCACCAGGGCTGGATATCACTAGTCAGCCAGGACAGACAGAGCCATCCCAGGAGGGACAAAATACTTTGATGGAAGAGTTTTTGAAGCAGTGCTTTCAAAGAGGCTTAAATGAATACAGGAGACAGCCAGCTCGGCTGGGCTTTATACTGAGATGTGACAGCAAAGCTCTTGATTGCAGGCAGATCTGTATCAGAAAGGTGTCACCGGATTGAGCCCACAGGGAGTGACTATAGCAAATAATTAGGCAGAAGGGTTTAGAAATGCTTGGAAATGTGGCTGACTTGAAGGTTCGAGGCTGTGCAGATAGCCAGTATCACAAGTCCAGGAAAGGTCAGGACACAACCCAACAGCAACTGTGAATCAGAATCTCCCTGAGTTATCAAAAAGACGAGGCTGAAAGGTCCCACTAAAACGAGAGGGGTGCCATTTGTCCATGCCTGGTGAGCCCCATCCGCAGCACGGGGTTAACACACCTCCCAGTCCTTCCAGCTCACATTTCTGGAGCTGCGTGGAAATCCAAAGAGCTTTTCCCTATGGTATTACGGCTTGCTCAAAACCTGTTTGTATGAAGGCACAACACGTTGACTGGCCTTTGTTTTCAGAACGTCCCCGTACAGTGCTGTGACAGATCCTGCATGGCTGGCTCACAGTAGTGCCCACTCTTCAGCCCCAGTGCTGGAAATGCCACTGCAGTGGGAGCCCCTCCTTCCCCTCCGGTAGATTGATGGTTTCAATACTTTTGTTGGGAGCTCAGCTCTTTGTTCCTTATTCCTTCCTTGCTGGCAGGTGAATAGCAGCTGCTTGGGAGATTTCCTGCAGTTCACTGAAAAATAATAATCCTCATTTCCTTTCTTTGACACTGCGTTGCTGTCTGGAAAGAATAATCCCACAGAGGCGTTTTCAGCTTCTTGCAGTTCCAGTTTTTAAGAAGTAATCTTCAAAGACGCTCTCCCCGTCCCCGCTTCCTTCTTGCTTCTCTCTGATCAGTTCCTCAGGCTCACACGGTTCTCCCCTGGGTGCTGTTTCTCAGTGAATTACCCAAGCCCAGTAAGATGCTCTGCCACCAAAAGGTGAAGCACAAACCCAGGCAGAACAGCTCAAACAGAACCACTCTGTTAAACTTCACGGGCTCTCATCTTTATCCTGAGCACGCTGCTTTCTGGCACGCTCAGCTCTGCCACTCCCTCACCTGCCCTCTTCACACTGTGGACAAGCAGGCTGCTCGAGGAGCCCGTCCACATACCTCGGATGTTCTGTGCCTGCAGGTGGGAAGTCTTCTCCCAGGGCATTTCCCCGCAGACCCTGCTCTGTCCCAGTGCCGTCAGCAAATGCTTCAGTAGCAGCTCAAGCAGAATTCTTGGGTCTGATGTCCAAAACAGATCACGCTCTGCAAACATACACCCTAGGTTTAGCTTTGCTTCCTATTGGAAGCACGGTTTGTGCACGGGTAGTTGGTGCTCTGCACCGCGTGCTCGTGGCTGAAGCCAGGTGTCCCCCAGTCCTTTCCTCTGCTGCCCAAATTGAACACCCACAGCCAGGGACATGGAGGTACCTTCTGTGTACAGAGAGGGCACTGCGTAAGAAGGTAATGTGGAATTTGGGCTATTAGCTCTTCATTTTCAGACAGGGAAACAATCAGTAAGAAAACCTCTTGTTAACACACACCCCACTGTAACAGTTACCTTCCCCTTCCTTCTCACCATCTGTTCCCCATACCGTGTCATTCTTAGGAACTGCTATGCAAGTGGACAACCAGGACTGATGACAAATGCACCCGAGACAACAAAGAGAAAGCTGTGCAAAGCCTATGGGACAGGGAGAGCTCAGCACAGGCCCAGCCCTGCAGCACATGGGTTACACCAGAGCTGCTGCTCCCCAGCACCCCCTGCTCTGGGCTGGTGCACAGTGCAGTACTGGGAGCTGCTGCTGCTTCCATCGCTTCGGTGGAAGCCCGTCCTGAGCTCACACCTCCTCCTTGCCCTTCTGAGTGCCTAAGCCTTGGCTTTTTTCGTGCTAGGGGTCGCTCATATCTAGCAACTATTTTTAGAAAGTTTGTTTTGTAATATTTGTACTGGTGTTTTACTTGAACGAGGATATTGAACAAAAAAAAAAAGTCGAGATCTCTGCCCTCGAGGTGGGTGCAGAGGAAACCTGTGGAAGCTGTGAAGATCCCCACTGGGAAGCAGCCGTGCTCCAAAACTGCTGCAGAGCCACAAGGAGAGCCCCGTACCACCCAGCATCACCACGAGTGGGACAGCCCACAGCCAAGTTCTGCTCATCAGATCGAGAGCAGAGCACGATCTGGAGCCCACCAACATCCCCTTCTGAGGGAAGAGCCTGGGATTCCTGCTCCTGGCAGCCAGGGACACCTCAGCCACCCTGCTGCAGTTCCTGTGCTGGGCAGAGCTCTCCCTCCCCAGCGCTGTCTGAGCCAGAAGCTTCCCGTGGGTACAGCATGATGTTTTTCTATAAAGAAACTTTCTAGCACTTTTATACACAGCAAATAACCTCTTTTGAAGGACTATTTTGAGGGGCTATAAACAAGGTTTTTTTAATTGTAAAAAAAAAAAAAATGAAATGAAGTGCCATTAGGAAATGTACAGGTCACAGTTTTAATCAGCTCTGTCACTGTTTTGAGAAATGAAGTTCAAATTGAAAGTTTTTTTTTTTAATAAGGAAGTTGTTTATTAAAAGCATTTGAATCACGCGCCCTCGGTATTGTCTTGGAGGGGAACAGGGTTTGGGTTGGGCCGGTGCTACGACAACCAGGAGTTAGAGATCCAATTTCCTACACCAATGCACACGCTTTGACATTTCTTTCAATCACAGAATGAGACCCAAGGAAGGACACAGAACCCTGCCTGGGACAGCCAGTGCCTCTCTTGCATCAAGGAGAAAACCATTTGTTAGACAGCGTTGGTCCCTTGGTTCCACAACGCCCACCTGCCCACACGAAGCACTGCAAAGCACCCAGATGTGCTCAGCTCCTCAGGACGGTGCCAAACCAGAATCAAACTTACAGCTCAACAGGAGCAGCTGGTAACAGGAGCTGCATCAGACATTGATCACCACAACCCACTGCTCCCACCCATCACTGCGTTGGGCAGAACACCCCACAGCGATCTCACCGCCCCTCCCTCGCTGCCACCCATGGAGGAAACTTGCTGCTCTTTTCCCACAGCAAAAGACACTGAGCTGAAATCTAAAAGAGAAGACAGCACCCACACACCTCCAACAACACGAGCAGAGGGGATGGCAGCTCCCTTCCTGCTGCCCTACAGCCCCACGGTGCCTCTGCAGGCACACTGCTCTCACCATCAGCTGCAATCTGTCAACAGCACATGAAGGAGTACCACGAGGGACAAATCAAAGGGCCTCAAATGGTGGCAGCTTCACGACAACACGCAGGACACGTGGTGCTGGGAGGAACCTTCCTGCTCCGTCAGGTTTTCCTGGAGAAAAAGATGATGGAAGAAACCATACCCCAAGCTGTGCTTCTGAGGAAGGCATGCAAAGAACACATGGGGGTCTGAACAGGCAGAGAGTAATGGAAAGAAAATCAAAGAGGTGCCTTAGGAGAACCCAGAACAGGACAACGGCAGATTTATTTACAGTAGGACACAAAGAATACATACATTAAGTAAAAATTACAAAGAATACAGAGAAAACACCTTGGGGAAAGGAGAGAAATCAATGCTGGCTGAGCCCCTCCATGGGAGCGGGGATAGCAAAATAAACCTACAATCTCAGAGAAAGAACTTGACTCAAAACTGATGCAGGGCCCACAGCACAGCTGGCTCACGTCCCCTGCTCTTTTCCCATCCTTGATTCCTGGCCAGGCAAACTTTGGTGCGGTGGGGGGGCTGAGAGGGAGTCAGAGTGGCTGGAAGCTCCCTGTCTTTGGGAGCAAGGCCATCACTAAGAGCCACAGGTCGTTGTGTGGACCCTATATAAACCCTTAGGGCAATTTGAGTTAAAGAAAGCAAACCCAAACCTGTACACAGCAGTGCTGCTTAACACGGAGGGTCTGGGACAGCTCTGGGTTGGAGTAGTGTCACCTGGGGCAGCTGGTCACTGGGAGACCTCATTTCTTGCTACAGGAAGGAGCAGAAGGAAAATATTCATAGCTCACATGGAAAAAAAGAACCAGCAAAAAATCCCACCACCAGTTGTCCCCATAGCCCTGACTGAATCCAGCTACTCTGGGGATGGAGGGAGCCTTCACTGCAACGTGGAAGCTCTTTACCAGTAAACATCGTGTAGATTATCAAAATAAAACATTTAGCCTCATTTACAAAGAGCTTCCCATGGGTTTAATCAGGCATCAAACCACAGAAAAAGAGGAGCTCACTGCAGCAGAGCCTGCACTGTCTGTCCCAAAGGGCTTAAACCATTTTGTGGAAAAGAACAAAATACAGCTGAGGGAGTGTACGCTTCTGTTCCCCGGAGGTAGAGAGTCTAAGAGAAGAGAGCAGCAAGAGCAGCTTGCAGGTAGTGAGACAGCTGCTTCTGGCAACGGGAGAGCTCCTGGGGGCTGCTCCCAGTCCCCAGCCCTTCTGCACAGCCACGCACACCCCGCAGCAGCTGAGGCCCAACACTGCATCGGATCGCTTGGCACTAACACAGCAGTGGCACAGACCTCTCTCTGTGGGCTGTGTGACCCCCGGGCTCGCAGGAAGGAAGCCTGCCTGTTTCCTCACGTGGCTGGAGCAGAGCTGCCGGCGTACCAAACCCTCTCATCCTGCTGCCCCTCGTGTCCTTGCACAGCCCAATCCCACAGCAGCACCTCCCAAAAGAGGGGAACGTCCCCTCCCAGCCTCAGCCCTTCCAGAGGATGCATCCCAAGCGGCCCACGCTGTCCAAGGCCAGGAGCTGGGAGAAGTTGATGCTGCTGGTTGAAGTTCTCCAGCTCTCGGGGTGAAATTGCACTTCCTGGGCTCTGAATGGCACCTCCATCCAAATGTAAACAAGCTGAAGCCAGGACTTGGCGGTGAGAGCACGCTGGATGAGCCTTTGGGATCCTTTCATTTTGCCACAGTCAAGCTCCCTCTTCTGTGCAGACAGAAGGAAACCCAGTCTGATACTTGTCCGAAGAGTCTCCCTGAATCCTAAAGCACCCTAAGGGCTGGAAGAAAATGTTTTCACAAATGTTTCCACTGCTGTCTTAAATCCATTCATCATCAACAGAAAAAAAAAATAGAATTAGCAAAAAAAGGGGTTTACTTATACAGAGGGATATTTCTTTGCTAAAAAAAAACTCCCTCAGCTCTCAAACAGGATAATAAAGTTAAAATGTAAGGTATCTACACACCCCGTTCCCCCCAGAAGTAGCCCAGAATCCATGTACACTGTGCCAGAAGTTACATTCCAAAATGAGGAGTTATTTATTTCTCTTGTCACTCTCCCACTGGATTTTGTTTCCTTGAAAGCACTGGGAGAAAATGTCCTCCTCACTGCCAGGAGGACACGGATTCAGAAGTGTCTGTTTTCTGTTGGGTCTGTGCATCTTCAGTCTATTTTCACTGCAGCGTAGATCTTCCGGACAAACATGTAGGCTGCATAGAAGCCAATGGTGCCAGTGAGGAGCCAGAAGGACAGGACCATGAGGGCAGTGTAGCCAAAGTATAGTAAGGAGGGAATGAACTCAACAATATCCAGCTAAAAGAGAAGAGGAGGAGGAAAAAAATAAGTGAAATCTAGGTCAGAGGTAACGTTAAGTCAGCTTGCAAACCAGCCAACACTGTCCACGAGGGGGCATTCAACACAGAGGAAACTCTGCTCGAGGCATTTCTGTCCACACAGGTAACCCAGGCACTTAAAACCTTCTCTCTGCTTTGGAAACCTTTTTGGAAACCTCGTGCTCACACAGGGGTGGACTGGGACTGAGCAGTCCAACCATTTCCTTCCCCAGCCCCAACAGCCTCCTCTGGGAGGGTGCCACTTTCTCCAAGAGGGCCAACAATACCTTGTTCACGAAGTAGAAGATGGCATAGATCAGCACGTAGAAGGCAGATCCTCCAGACACCAAGAAGGTCCTCCACCACCAGCGGTAATCCTGAGAGGGTAGAAAGCCTCAGCATTATCCCACTGGGTTCCTTTCCTGTGTCACTGGGGCCACTGGGTCGGGGAAGATGGGAACTTTTGGGGACAGGGAGGACACTACTCGTTCTTGAAAGGGGAGCACGGTTTGGGCATGGGGAGCTACTCTGCCACAGAGGTATTTCCAAACAAAGGATGAAAAGCTGACAGTGAAACAAAGCCAGGGCAGTATCACAGCACTGGCTAACAAAGAACATGGCTTGCCCTCCGAATTTCTCTTTGGACACGATGGAATGAAACTCTTTAGGAAGAGATGTCAGCTCAAAATACCGTTTCCCAGCAGAGTTTCCTGTATGAAACCACTGTTCCCAATCTCACAGATATCAAGTAGCTTTAACTCAAAGCGTTAAGAGCAAGCACTACCACACAGCTGGGCCACACCAGATTTCTGCTAAGCAGTAATAACACGACCTGTGCTATTCCAGAAGCAAGAATGCATCCTGAGCTGCAAGGATAACAGAGGAAAGGGAGGAAGAAGCCTCACCTCAGCACAAAGCTGGAAGTACACCATGACAATGCTGATTTGGGAGCACGACACCACCAGGATGATAAACACCAGGAAGAGAAAACCAAAAAGGTAATAGAACTGATTCTCCCAGATTGCCTGAAACAAAGACACAGCATTAAATTGTTTCCATGCTACTGTAATCGGTCAGTGAGTGTGAGATGCCCTTCTCCCAGATAACACAGGAAAAAATGAGGGGCCCTCAGCTCAGATCTGGGGCATTTCACTGCACTATGCTTTAGAGAACTCTGGTTGCAAAAGGTGCCTAAAGACAGCTGTGGTATCTCATTCATCCCCTTCATCTCCACAACAACAGCACAGTGAATGCCTCTGTGTCCATGGAAAGGTGAGAAATGTGTGACAGCTGAACAGCTCAGCTTCCCAAAGCCAGGATTTCTCCTTGACTTCATGTGGCATTAAGCTTCATCTTTACCATCATACTTCAGTCTCTCAAGAAGGTTCTACAAACAGCACCGTGTGTTTTCAGCAAAAAAAGAGATGGAAGAGACCCAGAGCCCAGCTCTCCCTGGGGAAAGATACTGAAAGTGCCTGGAGGGAACCTGGCAGCCCCTCAGTAAAAACAGGAGAATGAGACTGCTCCAGGTGGGTGCCCCCTCCCTTCCAGAAGCCCAATCCCTTTGGCACAAGAGGAGTCCTATTCAGGAGCAAAGTGGGTTCAATGCTTACGCTGAAAATGAAGAACAGTTCGATGAACATGGCTCCGAAAGGCAGAATACCTGCCATGAGAATCCTACAGGGTGAGACAGGAGAGAGAAAAACTGTCAGCAGCACACTACAACTGTCTGGCTGCCAGGAGCTCCCTGTAAGCACCCAGAGAGCTCCCACCAAAAGCTCTGCAGCTCCAGAGCATGTTAGAATAAGTTTCACACAGTAGATGACAAAACTTTTCCCACTGCTCAGCACATTAAACCTGTCACTATTAAATGTAATACTGCATTACTCAAGAAAACACATCTGTGATCTGTCTGTGTGCAGACATCAGCAGAAGGGTGATGTTCAGCAGGCTAAAGGAACGATGGGGAGAGGGCTTAACTCACTGCATGGCACTCACCCAACAAATTTGTTCATATACCACCTCTGCTCTGGGATCTGCCTGGGAATCTGATTGGTCCGTACAGGATTGTCATAGGGCTGTTTGCGAAATCCAAAGTAGTACCCCAGGTAGACCAGGGGCAGTGAGATCCCAAACCACATGCACAGCAAGGCCACCATGGTAGGGAAAGGCACCTGGAATCACACCAAGAGTGAGAAAAATCCCACCAAGATCACCTACCATGCAGACAGTGGCCAGGCCAGCTTCAGCCAGCACTGGCACCCACAGTTAGAAAGACATTGTGAAAGCAGGAATTTCTTGACAGCAGTCACCCACCTCCCACTCCAGCAGGCTCCCGGATGGAGTCAGGGGTTACCTACCGCTCCAGAGGAGTGTTTTCCCCAGATGAAACAGTTCAGGACAAAGCAGATTCCGAAGACAACACCCGGATACAAGGTAGCTGTCTGCAAGAGCAAGCATAAGTCATGAGAACACGTGGCTTATCAACCAGATGTCTCTTTCTCATGAGCCCACTGCTGGGATGAAGCACATGTGGAGGAAGCATCCCGTTTGCAGCAGCTCCAATACATGGCAGATGGGTGTGGGTAGGATCTCAGACAATCCCCTTTCTTTGCTGCAGTAAAAGCTTTGGCTTTTACCCTGTACTTTTTCCAAAGCTACTAGGACTTATCCCACACCAAATCTTTGCAGTATAACCAGGTTGCATCCTGCTACCCACAAATCCACAAAGAACTTATCCACAGATGTAGCCATCAAGGAGCACAGAGCACCAAGAGACTCACACAAAAAGCTCCCTTCTTCCATCGGTGTCCTTTCAGAGTCCGGTACAAGCGGCCAGCAAAGAACCCGCCAAAAACTCTGAACAGGAACAAACCAGGACCAAGAAAATGAGTTTTCATTGCTGCAAAGAGGGAGGGGAAGAGAAGAGGAGCAGAGGGGCAGGCAGAACAGTTCTGCTGCATGAAGCAGTGGACACCTACCCCATGAACATGAAGAGAAAGCAGGCAGTAGTCATCAGTGCGCCCCGGCTAGAAGGTGACAGCATCCCCAGCATAGCAACAACTGTGGAAGAAAAAAGGATCAAGTACAGTGGCTCTGATGCACACGTGCTAGCCTGCATCTGGAGGACAGCAGCCATCCCACATAAAGTGGGGTTGCCTGGGATCACTGCTTCCAGCACAGACCTCACTTCCTTCAAAGCTTAATGTATCCACAGCTCCCAGCACTGGCAGAGAGAGCCACAGCTTTGATCTCAAGCTGCAGACCATGCCTTAGCCTCATCTTCCCAGGCAATTGAGCAGGCACAGCTCAGAAGGCAAAGCACACGTGCAAAAGCCTCACAGTCCACTGTCACACAGTGCTTGCTCAACAGAATCCCTGACCTCATACCTCAGACAATGCAAAACCTGACAAAAGCCTTCAGTTGGGAAACATATCTAGAATACCAGAGTATCTAGCAACCCAAACGCTGAGCAAAAAGCACAGCTTAGATCAATCCTGCAAAAAGGAGGCAGCCTCGTGATTTCACCCAAGCTAATGTGAGCACAGACTGAAGCTGTGGAGTCTGAATATTGTTCCTCTTCCCAGTACAGCCACTCCAAGCAACACGTGCCACTTACAGATGACAATCAGGATCATACAGAAGAGCTGAATTCCAGAGCCCAGGAGAGAGCTGAGGATCATGGGGTACTGTGGAGGCCTGAAAACATCTCCATGCACAAGTTTCCAACCAGATTCCTCCATGGTATCTTCCTGTAGCAGCAATAGGAAAAGAAAGTATTCAATTACAGTCCACCAGTGGAAATTAAGGTCCTATCACAGCCACCCTAACAGGTTAACTTCCTTGCAGCTAGTCCTATAGAACTGTATCACTCCAGCTAAGAAACTCATTTTCTCTTGGGCTTAAAATGCTTAAGACCCAAACTGCCAGGGTTAGGGCACACATTTATCAAACTGAGAGCAGTCAGCACCTCACTCTGAAAGCATCTGAGCTGGTACCTGCTATTGGATACAGAGTAGAAAAGATATCACAGAATTATGGAGTGGTTTGGGTTGGGAGGACCCTTAAAGATCACCTAGCCCCCCCCGCCCACCATGGGTAGGAACATCTTTGACAGGGCTGGATTGTTCAGGGCTGTCTGTCCAGTCTGACCTTGAACACCTTCAGTGACAGTACTTTGCAGAACTGTGCTTCCCATTTTCAGAGTCGAAAGAAAAACAGAGCAAGGAAAGAGACGAGACGGAAAGAGAAAACTACGTCCACATCTTCAAACCAGATTCCTGCTGATGTGTGCCCCCCTCCCTCTCTGATCCCAGCCCCAAGAACAAACGTCATACAATGTCATCTTCCTTGTTGTAGTTGGCTATGTCCTTCCGGAGGGTGCGGATGATGATCATGCTGAGAATACCTGAAAACAAGTACAGTTTAGCTCAGGGGCTCCTGCGTGGCCCTGCTGCTCTCATGCTGTGAAGCCACACTGATCCCACCAACATGGACAGATCTGTCCAGGAAAGGAAGCCTTGAGTCATGACTCTTCTCCACCAGCCTACAGAAAAATCAGAAACAAAACCCCAGGGAGCAGAGCAGCTGGTATTCCAGCACAAACAGGGCACTGTGGCTTTCCTGTCGTTTTTTTTCTTTTTTTTCTAAACCACACTTGTGATTCTACTATCCCAGCTACCCTTGGCAGAGAGCAGACTTCAGTAACAGCCTGACCCCACAGAGTGCTGCCTGAACCAGAACAATTTAAGTGTACTAATGCTAATCTCCCACCCCTTCTGATTTAACACAAACAATCCTCCCCAAGCTACCTGCTGCTGAGGCTTAAAGAAAACTCCCTGCCTTCTTCACCCTACACACCTCACTCACCTGAAAGGAAAAAGACGACCACAACTGAGTTGATGATGGAAAACCAATGAATCTGCACGTCACTCATGGTCAGGTAGGTGTCCCAGCGGGAGGCCCATTTAATGTCACTTTCCTGAAAGAACAGCAATGTGTGACCACAAGCCCTTCAGGTACCCCAGAAGCTATCTTTACCCCATGTTTTCTCACACTAGCACATTGCCAGTGTCTTCCACAACACCCGTGTGGCAGATACTCGGAGCACTACCTGCCAACAAGTCAGTGCTGGGTAGGGGCAGGCAGCTGCCACCCAGCTTCCCTCTTCTCCCTCACCTCCCAGTGGACAGAGTAGGTGAACAACAACTGGTTTTCCTTGGTGGGGTCTATTTCCTGAGGTGCAGAACCTGTTGCTTCAGGCAGGGTGCACATGCCTTTCTCATCAGCCTTCAAGTCTGTAAGAGAAAAATGTAGCATGCACTAGGTCAGCCCTCCCATCCAAAGGGCCATACTTTCCACGCATCACCCTGGCCCCAGTCAAGGCACTGTGCTATTACTCCAAATTCTGCAGGGGAAGCATTCACTCCTTTCCCAGCAGCTATGCAATTTGCAAAACAATTCTTACAATTAGCACTGGAGTAGCATTAATAAACATTAGTAAAGCCATCTGCAGCCTTCACCTTAACCAGAAGGGCAAAAGCTAGAGGCTGTGAAGCTAAGGATCTAGACCACAGACAAATCCTCCATCCCACTACACACTAAGAAACAAGACCTCTTCAGCAAAGCCTGCTATTGCCAGCAGAAAGCTGCATGGGATGGTACACTCTATGGGCAGCTTCACTTCAACACCCTGTTTTCATAGTAGGCTTAATGAAATAGAAATGCTATTCTCTCAACTATCATTTCTTAAAATTCAGCCCCCCGGAACAGCTCCCAGTATTCTGTGGCTCTCTGGACTGTCATGCCTGCCAGCAACCTGAGACAACAGCAGCATTCACCTCTTGGCCATAAAAGAAATTCTGCTCCCTTGCTCCCTCCCCTAAAAGTCTCCCACCTTCTAGTTTAATGCTTTGGGGAATCACTTCAAAGCGCACGACTCTGTAGGTGGGCTCCTGGTTTTCTTCCACATCCTCTCTGTGGTAGTAAAGGATGAAGGAGAGGTGGTTGTGCAGGTAGAACTAAAACAGATTGACAGTAAATAAAACGTTAGCAACCCAAAGGACGAATAAGCAAATTTCAGAAGCAAATGGAAAAAGCTAGGGAAGGAAACTAAAGACTCCAACTGTTCCCAACTGCTCCAACTGTGCTACAGTGAAAGATCAAGCTAACAGTTTCCAAGGCTAAAAGAACAAGAGGAGAGAATGTGTATTGAAAAGGTGACAACTCAATGATTCCAAGCATCAGTGACAGCGTTTCAGTCTATTTCTGGCCCAGACAATACAGTTATGTTCAGATATAGCTGTGAGCTCAGTGAAGCCTTCAGTTGCAACAGGACCACAGAACTGATGCTGGAAGGACCTCAGCAGCCATAGCCTGGAGTTTTCTGCTTCCTTTCTCTATCAAATGAACATTAATCAGAGTCTATGGGAGCTCACAGCTGTCCTAAGCTTGCACTTCCAAAAGGCTTTCACATCACCTACTACAGGAACACGGTACAGCAATGTTGAGCAGGCACAGCAGGTTAGTGAAAGCATTATCAGTAAGAACTTGAGTAACAGAGCCGTGTGTGCTACTGATCACTTGACTGTGCTGAACAGATGCATCTGTTAAGTCAAACAGCTCACCTCCAGAGTACACAGTCAAAGAAAATATTTGCAGACTTGTGAAGCTACTCCTCAACGCTTACAAACAGGAAGAAGCTCTGTTTTATGAAGTTTGCCAGTGCCTTTATTTTCTTTTCAATATCCCATACCCTTTTTTCCCCTTCCTTAACTTTTTCTTTCACAAGAAAGTAACTACACTGTACTGAAGCAATCAGACTTGTGTTTATTCTAGTGTGGAATGTGACTACAAGTTTCTTTTGTTTGGTTTGGTTTTTAAGTACAAGATGCTCCAAGAGCACTGAAGACCAGCCAGCCTTTGTTCTGAGAGGAAACCACATGCAGTGCATCAGGTCAGTGCTTGGAATCTTGGCTGTCATTGCAGTATTCCCTGCTCCCACTCCCTTCCATCAGGGGACCTCTCTCTCTAAAAGCTTTGGTTGCATTCCTAACCCCAGTGTCCCCTGGGGGATTTCTAACACCTTCTGAAAGACACCCCCAGCTCTTCCAGGCACCCCTCAGACAGCATCCAGATTCTCTACCTTGTTACCATCCAAAAACCCAAGCCTGTATCCATGCTCAAACTGCACATCCTTCTCCTTCTTCTTTTCCTCTTCCTCACGATTGGAATAAAACTCCAGCCTTGTTGCCACAGGTAGGTTATCAGCAATGCTGAAAACACAGATTTCACATCAAACTCGTCCACAGCACAGAGTTCCCCACTGACACAAACCCAGGCACAAGTTGACTCACAGGTGGACATAGTAATCCTCCCTGATCCTCTCAGCCATCAGCTTGCTCTGCTCCACTGTCAGAGTGACTGGTTTGTTGGGAAAGTTGCACAGAACCTCACATTTCTTCTCCACGTTCATGAAAACCTGGAAAGGTGTATTTACAATTCGATCCCCACGGAGAACCTCACCTGGAAAACAGGGAAATAAGGGCAGGGTTGAGGACTGCCAGGCTTCTTTTGCCACTGATACTGCCCAGTGCACTGTACAGCTGAAGTGATGAAAGCAAGTCTCCCTCGTTAGCACAAACACAAGGAAAAGACTGAAGGATGGTTTAGTTATTTTGCTGGAAAAATTACAAAGCTAGTTACATGCTTTCCTTCAGGTCATTCATCTCCTTTCTAAAACATACAGACTCTCTGGTTTGCAAACAGCCAGCATATAAAGAAACAGAGGGAGCAGGCACTCCATGGCTTATCAGAGAAGACATGGACAACTGCTTTTCCTCCTCTAAACCCACACTCAGCTACAGTGGCAGCCTGCTTATTGCTGGGGAGCATTCTCTTCAGCAGATACATACCAAGGTTCTCAGCTTTGTATGTTATCTCGGTGGGCTGGCAGAAGGGCAATGAGTAGTACTCATATGGTAACTGTGTTCGTGAGCTGGTGAGCTTCACAGCCTGGAGGAAGAAAGGAAGAATTATCCCTGTGACAGGACCCACTTTCCTACTCTCTTGACATCAGCCTGAAGCTAAAGGCCACTTCAAGACACGTCCTGTACAGCTCACTCTTGGAAGCTGTAATAGCAGACAGAAGGTCCTTGGAGAGCTCCAGCTTTCCTTCCTTTTGCACAATTCCAAGCTGCACATCCCCTATGACTCAGTAGCATTCCACTCACAAACAGAGGAACCCTTGAAGAAAGGAGCATGGTGGACTGGTTTCACTAATATAGGACTCAGTGAAGTCCCACAAAATAGCAAAGAGCTTCAAAGAGATTCAAGGGTCAAATTTCATGCGAGACTGCAGTTGTTTCCTTAAAAAAAGTAAAAAATAAAAACCATGTCACACTCAACCTGGAGGTCTGGCCTCTAAAAGCATGAAGAGTTGTGCAATCTTTGTCTTTGGGAGCCACCAGATTGGGAAGACAATGAACAGTGACAAACCTCAAACATGTCTGGAGAGTTCTCACAAATCACACTGCACGAGGGAGGCATAGAGACATACTGGATAGCCAAGGCCACAGTTGCTCATAAAAACAGGAGTGTTTTGTAATGCAGCCAAGCTCATTTATTGGAAGAGCACTGGCAAACACACTGACTTGCCTTATCACTTGAGGAAGCATTTGGCTCATGCAATCCCTTTGAGAACAGCCATACCAATACCTCCTCCTTCCAGGAAGCTTTCTGTAGCCACAGGCAAATCTCATTTGCTTAAAAATAGCCCAGACTGCAGCCATAGAGCAAGTCGTGTTGTGGGAGCATCAAACCTCAGCATCCCCAAGGGTCCTGGATTTTGCTGAGACAGAGCCCACAGCTTTAGAAAAATAAATGAAAAGGGCTATAAATTGCTGATGCGTGGAAACAAGGCCTGGCTTCCTCCTGTATGGCAGCAGCAGTTCCATCACTCAGTACCAGCAGTATCACACAGGAACAGCTCTTCAGCAAGCCCAGGCTGTAAGACCCACAACAAGAACAAACACGTGTACTTGGAAAGGGCTTATCATGGATTCCACTTGAGTCAGTACAAAACACACAAACCAAATAGAAGAGAACACTGAAAAGGTCCAACTCAAACTACTTCTCTGACCTACCACCCTTGGGCCAACCCTCCACACACACCTGGAGGGTCAGTACAGCATGCAGAAAAATCAGATTCAATTCACTTCACAGCTGCAGTGAAAAAGAGGGCTCTTTTTGCCAAATAGAGCAACACCTTGAGGAGTTCAGTACAACTGCTGAAGGAATTGAGTAGAAGAAATCAGAAGCAAGAAAGAGAACTGCAATGGGAATTGTAGCAACCACTTGAGGACTCCTTATCCCAAGCACCATACGTGAAGGCAGTGAAAATCTGACCTGCCAGTCCCACTTAGCTCCTATGACATAAACTAGGAAAAAGAAAACACACACAGAATGCAAACATAGTAGTAGCTCCAAGTTTATCCTACCTTTATTTCTACAGGATCGTTCCAGTGGAAGTTGATAGGAGCCACACCAGGCACATAGAAAGAATCTGTACCATGAAGACACAACAGCAAGAGCAGCAAATACCTTAGCCTTTCCTGCAAAAAGGAGAAGACACATTAAAATACAAAACAAACAGCAGAATGTCACTGGAGGTGTGCAACACCATTGAAAGCACTCATCCCAGACATTACTGAGTCCTTACAGTCAAGCAATGAAACAAGTTAATTCAGAAAAACCATTCTTAATTTTGTTCCACAGCTCTCATTGAGCACCTTCCACTCTCTGCTTCTCCACATGCCATCAGGAGAGCATCAGCTTTGTCCAGCTACAAAACAACCACATTTAGCTGTACTGTGCTTTGCCTTGTGGGTTACCAGAGAGCAGGCATTAACCCTGGCCTGGATTTCCACCAGCTCTGTGGGTCAGGAGCTGCCCCACACCGTTACCTGGGGTGCTCAGGATCACAGCTCACTGCACCCAAAGGGGCTGCTCACATCCCCTCTCCTTCCATCTATAAACAGTGTTGTATTTCTCTTTTTTTTTTTTAATACTGAAGCGTACATAAAATGTAAATGCAAAAGAGCTACACAGAATGTGTTAAAACTAAGTTGTCAGCTATTATCTACCACCACCCTTACAAGGAAGGCTTCCAGACCTATCCCAAGTTCAGCTTAATGCAGTTACAGCAGGCAAAGATCATCTGGAAAGCAACTGGGAAATGCTTCTCAGAATTCCTTGGACTTGAAGTACCCTGAAACAGCATGGATTTCCTGCACTGCACTAAGATTTGCCTGATCTGATCATGTAAAGGAGCACTGTGACTCTGAGCCATGAGGAAGAGGTGCCCCACAGCAGCCAGCTACCCATAGCAGTTCTCTTGCTCCATCTGTCACCAAAGTACCACTGCACATTTAGCAAAACCCAAGAAAAACCAAGACCACACTGGTGCAATCCTTGCAAAAAGGTAAGGACAGACCTTTGGAAGGCACTTAGGAGACACATGAGCACGTAGAAGATGCATTGGTGATGACACCTATGGCAAAAGTCAGGCCCTTGGATATGGATGGCAGTGACTCAGGCAGTAATAAGCAACAGAGAAGATGAGAGGGGGACTATGGAAAGTACTGCCAGGCAAAAATATTTGGGACAAGAAATGGGAACACCGCTATGCAATAGGTGGGATGGAGTTTCAAAAGTGAAACTGGAAAGAAGTATGTGCAGGGCAATGCCTGGAGCCTTCCTCAGCAGGATCTTTACTGCCACACTCACAAATGAGCTTCCTCTCCTTCAGATAAAGAGAGCTTAGCAATGGCAACACAGACAAGTGCCAAAATATCTGCATATGTCCTGGACCTGGCCGGGCAATCTCACATCTGGAAGATGCCTGCAGGACAGAACATCACCTGTGCAAGATCAAAATAAGCAGGACAGAGCTCCGCCTGTCACACCCCCAGGTGAGGAATGACCTTCTAGAAAAAGGACATGCTGTCATCATAGCCTCTACCAGTTCTGAGCATTTCAAAACATATGTGAGAAATTACTCTGGGGACAGTCTAGCATCTAACGTGGCAAGTAATCCCACAGCAAAGCATCAGCAAAGCAGCAAGTAGTGCAACACACTCCAGACCAAGTCAGCCCAGGCCATCAGCACAGGGAGCAGCTGCAGTGCTGCAGGCAGGACCCCAGCACTGTGCAAGGCACAGGGCCCCAGCAGGGACACAGAGCTCAGCACCTGAAGCCTGTGGGACTCTACTGAAAGGATCTGAAAACATGACAATGCAGTTCCTGTAATTAACCTTAGAGTGAATCACTAAACTGTAAGAGCAGATTAACTGGAACCTTCCTTACAGCTCTTCTAACACTGCATTTCTTGTCCCATGCACAGTGTAACGCTATAATGTAACGGAAGGTAGAGAGATAGCAGCAGGGTGACAAAGTCTTTGGCTGCAGCAAATGAGGACAAGCCCAAATGCAGCAGCCATGGATGCAGAAATGAAGAAAAAAAGCTGCTTACCCTGGGTTGGCCCTGCCTTCCCACCAGGTGCTCCATCACTGCTTCAGGCTGGGACTCAGCATTTCCCCTACACACAGCCACAAACAGAAATTCATGCAAAAAACCCTTTCCAAGAAGGTACTTCTGGATAGTTATCACTAGGCTTAATATGTGCAAGCAATTCCAGGATGTTGTTTCTTTGATTTATCTCATCTAGAAAGACTTGAACAACATTAGAACAACATTACCTTTTCTTTCTACTAATTCTGAAAGAATTTTTGTGAAGGATCCTCTGAGCAGCAGCAGTCCCCAGCACCCTGTGAGCAGTGCAATACAGCTCTTTCTGTATCAGGGTTACAGTAGGTCTCACTGGTTCTCAGCTCAACTACAGACTTGAGAAAAAAGTGCAGTATTTTCTTAAAGGGAAGAAAATGAAATAGGAAATGAGAACAGCAGTTAGTGTATGAATGAGATGATAGATATATGGGGGAGAAAAAAGACAAAAGATACACTGAACAGAAGAAATTAAGAGCTTTCAATCTTCATTTTTGATGAAAGCCAGGGAGAGCGGCCCATGCCTGGCCATTTGTCCAAACGCATGTCCAGCCAGATGCACAAAGCTCTGATCCCAATCACCATATTATTCCATATGCGACCTTTAAACATGGTATCAGAAAGGCAACAGAGAACACAGTGCTCTAACGTGGCAAGAAACAAAACCCCGCATACAACGGAGCACACCTGGGCTCTCTCCACATGTACTCACTCACCAGGCAGCCACGGGATGAGCCCTGCACCACCACCACCACCACCTGCTCACTGCCCTCCCTTGCCCATTGTGTCCCTGACAACTGCTTGCACAGCCTCACCCTTATCACGTTCCCGCCCAGCCTGCGCTTGCACCCAGAGGAGCTGCTGAAAGCCTTCAGAAAGGAGACAAGAACTGCATTCACATCGATCTCAGACAGCCCCTTTGACACCGGGAGAGCCGTCAGCAGCCTTTGCTGCCTTTCACAGAAGGAGGCTATAAGGAAATGCCCCATCTCCTGGCGTTCCCTCCTCCTTGCCTGGGAGGCAGCCAGCAGAGCACAGCGGCATTAAAACTAAATGAATGAGAGCCTCTGCTCCCTGCACACTGCCTGCCTGAGAGCGGGCTCAGTACCAGCACACAGCTGCTACGGGCAGTCCTACTCCTGTAGCACTCCAAGGTACCGTCCTTCCACGCTGCCGGGGAAGAAGGCCGCTGTCACACCCCACAGCACGTTTCCTCCCGCGCGTGGGGCCCTGATGCTCGCCCACAGCGGCGGATTCCCACCAGGAACATCTCCTTAAGGAGTAATGCGATCACTGAAGTATAACTCCACCGCTTGGGACGACGCACACGCCTGAACAGGAGCAGCCCCCTGCCGGGACCGGACCGGAGGAGCGGAGCACCGAGGGCTCCGGCTCGGCCCGCGACGAGCGTCCGCCGCCCTCTGCCCTCCGCCGCCGACACCGCCCCGCAGGGCCGCAGGGCCGCCCCGGGAGTTCCGCGAGGCCGCAGCCGGACTCGGAGCACCGTCCTCAGCCCGGAAAGGCCGCGAGGCCGAGGAGCCGCGGGACCGCGGGCGGTGCCGCTCCCGCCCGGGCCGGACCCGCCGGACGGAGCCCGCACGGCCGCCGCCACACTCACCACCATCGCCGCCGCCATCTTGGATCCACGTGTCGACGCTGACGTCAGCGGAAGCGGCGCGCGGTTGGCTGCGGCGCCCGTCGCCATGGAGACAGCGGCCTCGGCCCCCGGCGGCGGACTGCGCTCAGCCGGGCCCGGAGCCGCCTCCAACGGCAGCGCGGGGCCCGGCCCAGCGGTGCTGCCGGCGGGGCGGAGCGGGGAGCACGAGGAAGGCCGTAGCGGCTCCGCGGGCCCGGGGTGGCGCTGGGGATGAGGGCGAGCCGCGCCGCCATCTTTATTGAGGGCAGCGGCCTTCGCGCTCAGGGCGGGCGCGACGCCGCCGGCGCCATCTTGTGTGCGGGCTCTGACCCCGCCGCCTCTCCCCGGTGCGGCCTGGCCCGGCCCGCGTCCCGGCAGCGCACGAGGACGGCTGGGCTGCGGTCCGAGCTCCTGGTCCGGGCGGGTGGCACAGAGGCGCGGCGGTTCTCCCCGGCAGCCTGCCGTGGTGATGGGAGAGCTGCAGCCGTGGGGCGGTGTATGTATTTTACTGACTATGATGCCGAGAAATCCGACAAAGTAACTTGACCCACCAATAAAATATGTCAAGCAGGTATTCCCTTTATCACAGTGCTGGGTGCATGGGGATCTCTCTACCAAACTTGCACACCAAAGAGAGAAACGAAGGCATATTTAAAGGCATAGCACATGTGTATTCATCACATTCCAAACTCTGGTTATTGAGGGGATTAAACCTAAGGGTCAATTTTGCTGTAAATTTTCAAACCTTGAAGGGGGAGAGCTCCTCACCATTCCTGTGGGTGTTTTGTTGAAGAGAGACATCTGACATCTGTTTGGTTATCTTGGTGGGACAACAGGATGTCCATCCTGCTTTCTTATCGACAAGTTTAGCTGCCTTAGTTTGATTTATGCCCGCCCCCATTCCTAAGTTTTGTTCTCTGTGTAACACACCTGGCCCAGCAGATAAATCAGCAGGGAGCAGCACCTTTGTTGCCATGTACAAGTATTACTGTCCTTTGTGATGATCAGCTGTACCCTGAAAAAGACTCCTTGCCCCTATTTCTGCTTATCTTTACAACCATAAACAGAGACATCGTTGTGACAATCATCTAGATGATTTGCAGTTGTCTTTACTAGAGAGAAGCTGTTCTCATGATTCAGTGTGTTCCTCACACTCAGCAGATGATGTGCCACGAGGAGTGCTTGGGATTCCCAAAGGGAGCTGTGGTTTTGTGGCTCCTCCTCAGGACCCCGTGGCAGCGATGAGCCCAAGTGCTGCAGTGCTGTACCCGGAGCAGATCCATCAGGATTTCAGCAGCACATCGACTTCAGCAATGTCCAGGTGCTGGCTGCTGCACAGCACACATAGAGCCCACTTGTGCCTGGCCAGGCCACATCTGGAAGTCATCATTTTCTGTGCTGGGCTGGCAGATGAGAAAGGCATTCACAGACCACCAAGAGCAGGATGGGGAAGAGCACAGTGCGTGTGGTGCTGCCGAGATGGCGTGCACAGTGCAGGAGCTCTCCGCAGCCTTCACCACGCTTCCTGCACTATGCCTGCTGCTGGTACTGGCCCTCTGTCGCAGTAAAGAAATCCTCCAAAATGCTCTGCATGTACTCAAAGGTGGGCCGGTCCTCTGGTTTGGTCTTCCAGCATCTCATCATGACGTCGTAGAGCTCCTCGGGACAGCTCTCCGTGCGGGGCATGCGGTAGCCGTGCTCCAGGGCCCTGATCACCTCTGCACTCGACATCCCTAGAGAAGCAGGACGGAACAGGCGGATGTTTCAGCAGCTGTTGCTGACTTCATAAAAGGCAGCAAATGAACAAAACCCAACCCCCACCGCCAGGCACCATCACTGTGGAGAGAAAGGACAAGTTGGAGGAGCAGGGGAAGGGGAGATCCCACTCCTCTTGAGGGAAGTGTGATATGAGCTTTTCTGCATGAAGCAGAAAAACATGGGCAAGCATTGTGAACACAAACTGTCGTGACCCTGAAGTCTCTGAGCAATGTTTCCAGTGTGAGGTTCGAATTTCTTGCCATTGCCTCTGTTTTCAGTGACTGACTTCACGAAGCAGTAAATCCCATAGATGGGGCCTGGGACATGGAGCACATCTTTTGGAAGAGGGTTAGAGCAAGCATTTCACCTCCGTACCTGGGTATGGGATGCGCCCATAGGTAATGATCTCAGTTAGGAGGATCCCGAAGGACCAAACATCAGATTTTATCGTGAAAGATCCATAGTTGATTGCTTCTGGTGCAGTCCACTTAATGGGGAACTTGGCACCTGAACCAAGAGATCCAGTGAGAGAAACATGAGCTAAAACCCAAATGCTGAGAATTTGGTAGTGCCAAACAAAGAATTTGGTAGGGGAACAAGAAACAAGCAGAACAGGAAGATGTGGAGCGATGCAAATGAGAGGGGCTTCCACTCATCTGTTCACTGCAGTACGTCCCTCCCTTGGTCCTTGCAGCTGAGTTTGCACATTGATGAGGGGCTCTAAGGGAATCCCACAGCTCCTCACCATCCCGGGAAGGGGCCAGACTCCCACAGTAGCTCTCGTACCTTCCCGGGCTATGTACTCATTGTCTTCAATGATCCTGGCCAGCCCGAAGTCTGCAATCTTGCACACCAGTATTGCTGACACGAGAATGTTGGCAGCTCTCAAGTCTCTGTGAATGTAGTTCCTCTTCTCAATAAAAGCCATTCCTTCTGCAATCTGCAAAAAGCAGAAAGACAAAGGGACACCTATGGTGGAAATGTGATCAAGGGCTGCGTGGGGAGCACTCCCAGTGCAGGGTTGTGAAGGAGGTTGGGGTAACCCAGCACTTATGGCCGGGTGAGAAAAGCAGCAAGAACTGGTGTCCGGGGAGCTGGCATGCTCAGGAGCAAGTGTCTGGAGATGCTGATGGGCCAAACTGTGGCAGCTGCATCCGTAGCTGTGCAAATGTGCTGAGTAGATCATTCTCCATTATGAGCAGACGTGACGACAGCCTCCAAATGCATGAACAGCTGCTGGAGAGAAGCAGGGAGCTTCTCTCTGCTAAGGGGACACCAAATGGAGAGGGCCTCTCTAGGGAGAATAAAAAGCCCTGAGATGGGTCTCTAGAGAGGGCCATGAAATCAGCCTGGAGGCAGGATAGCACTGCCGACCCCAAAGATGCTCCCTGCTCCATCTTCTGAGCTCTCTATGCTCAGTGACTGTGCAGCTGTTGGCTCCTGAGCAGCACGGAGATGCACTGCTTTGTGCACAACCCAAACCCCACTTTGTGCTGAATTAGCCCTAGCTGGGATGCTAGCAGCATCTGGGAGGCAGAGGGGCCGGGGGAGCTGGGAGGGAAACACTCTCCTCCCCATTACACCAGGGTAAGGTGCACAGAATGCAGAAGTAAACAGGCACTGCAAGAGCGGAAGGGTTATCTGCAGGGCCCCATGTGGCTTTGCTGGCTGTGACTCAGCAGCGTCCCCAGCCAGGAGCCCAGCTACTGCCTGCACAGAGCAGGACAGGCTCACAGGGGTGTGCTGCAGAGCCAGCATCCTGCTCTGCACCTCCGTAGCCTGGGATCCCATCCGGACTTTGCCAGTTGCTCAGGTTCGAGGCACCAAACTTGGCTTCCCAGGGTTGGCTGTTGGCCAGCAGCTGCGAGCACTGCAGAAGCAGCAGTACCTAGATGGTGTCTGCACAAATGGTTGCACATGCAAAGCTAGGTGGGCAAGAGCACACCCAGCTGTACTCAAAAGCCTGAAAATGTCCCTGAGCCTGTTTTCACTGAGTCCCCCTTCTCCCCAGCTGCCTTCTCACAGCCCATGGCAAATCTTTCGGCTGGAAGAAGAAGTCAAGAATGACTCCTACCATAAACCTCCTGTAGGCATTGCTGCTCCACGGGGAGCTGTGTGCTCACAGCTGAGGCCACACCACTCGGAGCCAGCACACCCTGAAGAAAGGTCTGTGTAAAAATGAGCAAGAGAGTGCCAGTTCCAGCTCTTCACCCCTACAAAGCAGAGCTGCAACATGGGCCGCCAGGGCTGCAAACCCTTGGGGCAAAACTCAAGGCCATAACACACAGGATTTGCAGCACCAGCAGTGCCTCGGCTTGCTGCAGTTAGTGGGTTAATGGGGAGGAAGCGACTGCTTCTCCTTTTGTGCACACCTGCTCCCGCAGTCCGAAGCACAGCAAACCTCACTGCCCCACTCCTGCATCCCCTGTCCTGTGAGTCCTCGCTACGCACAGAGGTTCTGCAGTATTTCCCAGCGTTCAGCCCTGGGAACCAAGACTTGTGCTCTGCTTTACAGCTCCTTGGCAGGGAGGAAGGATAGGTCCCCGAAACCCATGAGCTGTCAGGGTTTAAGCTGCTCGAGCTCAGTTTTGCATTGCTAGCACCGGGAGCTGGAATAGGAAGCTGGGAAAGATCTGTGCCCTGCTCACCTGCGCAGAAAAGTCGATCAGCTTTGGCAGTGGCTGCTTGTTGCCTTCCTCACTCTTCAGGAAGTCCAGCAGGCTCCCTGAAGACAGAGCATGGCACTCAGCCTGGCTGCAGCCCCACAGCTCCCACACTCACCAACCAGTGGCACAGGTCCCCTCCTGTCCCTCTCTCTCCCTCTGCCAGGGCTGTTCCCCCATCCCCCCTGTCCCCACCTCCCCACATCCCACACCACGCAGGCCAGCAGCACCTTTCTCCATGAACTCGGTGATGATGTATATGGGCTCCTCCCTGGTGACCACGGCGTGCAGCCTCACCAGCTTGTCGTGCTGCAGGCTCTTCATGAGGTTCGCCTCCTCCAGGAAGGCACTCACAGACATGCTGCCGGGCTTCATCATCTTCACTGCCACCTTGGTGTGCTTGTTGTAGGTTGCTGCCAGGACACCAGCCTCGCTCATCGTCATCCCCCCACTCTTCCACCACCTCTCCCATCCCTCACCCTTCTTCTTTCACCTTCCTCCCTTTGCTGCCCTCGCTCTCACCCATCCACACTTCTCCGAACTGCCCAGCTCCCAGCTTCTTCTCCAGCTTCAGTGACTCCCGAGGAATTTCCCAGGCATCTTTCTCCCAGGGCTTCTGGGGTCTGGGCATGCTGCAGGGGTAGGTGAGCCTTCGGCACAGCCCATCACTCTGCCCTGCCAGAGAGCAGCAAGCCCAGTGAGCCAGGCTCCTTGCTCCGTGGATGTGGGGCCTCAACTGGTGTCAAACACCAGCACCACAGCATGGCATAGCCAGGGCACTGGCATGGGGATAGGCATTTCCCAGTCCCCATAAGCAATTGGTGCCACCGAGACCCCTACCAGGCACTGTGGGGGGACACTGAGTGGCCATGGTCCCAGCGGGAGCAATGTGCCAGGGCTCACCCTTGTAGTGCTCCACCAGCTCCTGCAGCGTGTTGAAGCAGCTGCGTGACGTGATGTAGAAGCCTCCACTATCCAGCGTCCGGATCCTGTAGTGCTTGATGCTGCTTCCCTGCAGTTCGTCCCCGTCCCGCACTGACAAGGAGTAGCAACCTGCTCGGGGATGGATGAGCTGTGCCATGGGGCAGCATCTCCTCAGCTCTTGGCTGAGCCACCAGCATGGCATCGTGCCTGCCTGGCCCCAGCACAGCTCCAGGCAGCAACGGCTGCCCCAGGGGGGCACATTCCCTGTCTCCCCATGGGGCTCAGGACAGCATCATGGGCTCTTGTTGGGATGCTGACAGTAGGAGGATGGACCCCAGCTCCTGCCCAGCAGCAAAGCAGAGCCCCCGGGGCGTACTGAGCCCCTCTCCTGGTCAGATGTGCAGAAGGAAGGACCTTCTGGGGCTGCCTCAGAAGGTCCCATTCCCTGATACCTTTGGTTGTCTCACTGTCCCGAATCATGAAGGATCCCGACATGTTCCCAGGGCCGAGCAGCTGCCGCTCCGCATCCTTCCGGCTGATGTCCTTGAAGAACCATCTGTAGCAGGAACAGACAAGCAACAACTGCTGCTGGGAGCCAGGAAACCAAGGCTGTCACAGGCTGGGGCTGGGGATATTAGCCCTGGCATGGTGGAGATGTGGGGTATGGCTGGAGATGACTGCAGTGGGAGTGCATGGGACACTCACTCTTCTGTCTCCAGTGAGTTAGCTCGGGCGACGAAGTTGCTGGGGATGAAACCCTTGCACCCTGTCACCAGTGACCGTGCCTGCCACCACTCTCCCAGCCTGAGGACACAGACAGCCACGGGTCAGCACAGAGCACTTCCAGCACCCGGGGCAGAGCCCCATGAGCCATAGGGAAAGCCCGGGGTGGGGGACACATACTGCTCCAGGACCTGCAGCCGCTCCCCTTTCTGGAAGCTCAGATCTCCAGAGTGCATCGCCTCGTAGTCGTACAGTGCCAGGACCACGACCACACTGTCCCCCGAGTCTGCAGCAAGAGGGACTCCTGGGTGCCTGTCCCCATGTTGGGACCACACACTGGGCACCCATGTGTCCCTGCTGCCAGGAAGTACAGAACTCCCACCCCACTGGGTTTGATCCCACTGAGGACCCCACTGTTTCCCCCACCCCCCACCCCAGCACTGCATGTACGCACCATCCGCCGGCAGGGGCACAGACGCTCTGCATTCATCATGCTGCAAATGGAATGGCAAACAGGGCGGTGTCATGGGGGCGTAGAATGGGACCTGTGAGGGACTTGGACACTTGTCCGGCTCCAACCTGCTTAGCACTGGCAGAGAGTCTCCTTCTTCAACACCTTCCTTTCTTTCTGACTGTTCATAATTCCTCCATTCCCACCAGTGTGGGCTGGGACAGACCTTGCACTCCCATCTCAGTGCCCACCTCAGCCCTGTGCCCACTGTCACCCACATACATGGCTCCGTGCTCCCTGTGTCCCCCAGGACACTGCAGCTCCCACTTACTTGCTTGCTGCCAGATGTGAGGTCCTTCTCATCATGGCCTGTCTGTGTCTTCTCTTGGACGCTGGCTGCCTTTGACTTCATGCAACCCATCCTGTGGGCGGAGGGGGAAGAAGGGCCGTTGCAACAGCACCAAAAGCCTCACAGCCCACAGCTCCCACCCCAGAACTGCTGGGTGCCCACAGCCCTGCTCCCACTGGCAGATTGGGCTCCACAAAAGCAAAAGCCTGACTCTCCCCCAAAGAAATGTCTGTAGGAAAATGTGCTGCCGGCAGCATCAGTGCAGGGAAAGCCCCCAAAAGGCACTTCCCTCTGTCCGGCAGAGACCTCAGCCCAGGGGAAAGGAGAAGGGTGCAGTAAAGGAGGAAGCAAAAGGCTGTGGCACTGTGGGGGACATGCACGGCATCACCTCGGCCCCATGGCTCTCAGGAGACCATCGCTGCCACCTCCCAGCTGTGCCACCCTCACTCCTGGTCCTTTGCAGAGTGCCGGAGCCTTTGCCCACCATGCTCTCCAGTACTAAGCAGATGTGGCTGCACACCTCACAGCCACTGACTCCTCACATCTTGAGCCACTGTCTCATGAAGCTACCTGGTGGCAATGGCTATCCCCGGGTGCAACCCATATTCTGCAGCTCCTGTGGCTGACCTCAGGTGTGGGGACAGGATGGGACACCACAGCATCACCTCCTTCCCTCCCAGCACCCTGGCACTGACTTCATTGCACTGCCCCTCCTTCTACTCCCAGACTTCGGTCCCCTTTCTGGGGCCACCACGCCAAGCAAGAACAAGACAGGGGCCAGATCCAGCGCAGGGCAGCACTGCAGCAGCACTGCTGTTTCAGGCAGGGATGATGCAGGGCAGCCCTTTACCAGGGGCTCAGAGTCCCACCTGACCCCACTGCCCTCGAGGCTCTTCTCTCACCTTGACTGCTGTCACAGGTCCCGGTTCTCGTCTGTGTCCCAAAGCCAAAGCCACTGCTGCTGCCACTGCATTGAGCTCGGTGTAAACTCCTCCCTTGTCCCGGTATGGCCCCGCCCCACCTGGTATGGCCCCGCCCCTGCCCGGTACGACACTCCCTGTCCCAACTCGTAGTGACATCCCTGTCCGCAGCCCTGAGCAGCCCTGGTGGCCGTACAGCCATCCCCGCACCCACTGTGGAATGAGGGCAGCAGAGATGGGGGGCAGGATGGGGCCAGAGCGCCATCACTTCCCAGTTCTGTGTCCCCAGGAGGAGCAAAGAGAAAACCCGAGTGCCTCACTTGTGTAAGGATTTGCATACATTATTTTTAGGGAAATAACACTGCGGGCAGCCCTCGCACTGCCTGCCCACGTGCTGCCCCCTGCTCTGGGCTGCAGAGCTCCTGGGGTCTTTGCTCAGCCCAGGAACAGCCACTCCCACCCCTCTCCATCCTGTAGGAAGGCCAACGCTTCACCGCAGTGCACCCAAGCCCCCAGCACAGGGCAGGCTGTGGCTGCCACCCGCCCATCCCAGCACAGCTGCTCTGACCCTGCTTTGCTCTGAGAGCACCACCCTGCTCCAGCCCAGCTTGAGGTGGATGGGTGTCCCAGATGTGAGGTGTCCCTGTGCCCCAGCTCACCCCCTGCCCAACACGTGCCTTAGCACCAGGGAAGAGCCTGCTCCAATTCCATCTCATTCCTTTAATTGCAATCTGCAAAAAATGACAGCACTTAGCACTGCTGGCGGGGGCTCCCTCAGACCCACACTGCCCCGAAATACCATGAGCGCAACCGAGAGCAGAGTCCAGTCCCCTCCATGGTGACCTGTGCCTCCTTCACAGGTAGTTGTCTTCCTCCTCCTCCTCCTCCTCCTCCTCGTCCCTCGCCAGTGCCTCGATGTCATGCGTGATGTTGGTGATCATGCGGTTGAAGGACTCGGACTCGGAGCGCAGGGAGCAGCTGTCGTAGCTGCGCACGGCTGAGGCCGACGTGTTGCTCATGCTGCGCTTGATGCGGCCGAAGCTGTCGGTGAGGATGCCGCCCTCCCGGATGCCGATGCTCTCCAGGAAGGTCTCAAAGTACCCGATGTCTTGATCGGGGATGAAGGGCCTCATCCCTGTGACAGATGCCACGAGGCTGTATGGGCTGACCGTGCCAACCCCATCCCAGGGGGCAGAGGGGTCCCACCAACCCCTCAGTGCACACCCAAGACCTCGCCCCCGAGGATGCACTGATGCTATAGCACAGTGATGGATCCATTGCTGGGGGCCGCCCCGATCCCTGGGGCACTCACCCAGCAAGAGGAACTTCCTCCTGTCCCCGTAGAGGCGCAGGAGCTCAGAGCAGTACTCCTGCACCGGCGTGCCCAGCCGGTACTCGCGGAGCATCAGGGCAAACTGCTGGATCTCCTGGGGTGACAGCTTGTTGCGCAGCTGCAGGGAAACAGGGAGAGTCTGGGGGCCGAGGGCAGTGGTGGTAGAGATGAGAAGGATGCTCTACCTGCCCCCAGCCCTCACCGTCACCATGTAGTCCTGCAGCTGCTCCAGCCCCACGCTGCTCTGATCGCTGCCACTGCAGGCGGTGGCCAGGCTGTGGTGGGACTGATGGAAGGAGGGTGAGGATGTCCCGCTATAATACGCCTCGAATGTCTCGTGGGAACCGTTGCTGCTGGGGGATGGAGCAGGGACAGTCAGCGGGCGCTGGCACTGCTTGTGCACAGCACCCATGGGCAGCTGCCCTGCAGCTGGGAACTCACAAGGAGCTGCAGCAGCTGTAGTCAGCGTCATAGCCATACGTCCCATCCGTGCGGCAGCTCTCACCTGGGGAGGGAAAGCTGAGCTCTGAGAGCTTGGGGCACAAACCCCCACGCTGTACTCATGCCCTGCAGTCCCGTGTCACCCCACTCGAGGCTCCCACACCCGCCCCCAGCCACTCACTCCTGCTGGAGAGCCAGGGCCGCGTGGGCGTGGAGGTGTAGTGGTACCCGGCACGGTCCACGCACTCAATGCTCTGATCGCCATAGATGATCTGGAAGACCTGGCAAATGAGCGCGCACGACTCCTCGGCCGCATCCTGCAGTGAGATGGAGGGACCGGGGCTGGGTGCGGGCCGGGAAGGGAACCGTGCACCGGGAACTCACGGGCGCTCACCCTGTTGGGCACGGCGAGGATGACGAGGTTGGAGTAGGCGTCGGGGCACGGCTCCTGAGGGTCCAGCGGGTTGCCACCGGGGTGCCGTCGCTCCCAGCTGCCGAAGCCGGTGCATCTCTCCCAGCTCCCGCCCGCCGTGCCGATCCGCCGCCGCTCCCAGCTGCCGCCGCACGGCTGCCTCCGCTCCCAGCTGCCCGACGGCCGGCCCCGCTGCCGCCGCTCCCAGCTGCCGCCCCGCCGCCGCTCCAGGCTGCCGCCCTGCCGGCCCTCCTGCCCGCCCCGCGCCGCACGCCAGTCCAGGCTGCAGATGGTGTGCCGCCTCTCCATCGCACCTCCCAACCTGCCCGGCTCCGGCCACGCGCTCCCCGAACGCTTCTCAACCGGGGGAACCTCCGGCACCGGGGCCGCTTCGGGGTGCCCGCCAGCGGGGACCGGGTCCACCCCCAGGCCTGGAGGCGGCGAGGAGAGGTGGGGTGTCAGAGTGGGGACCCCAGCTCCCGGACCTGCCCCATCTCTGGTTAAGGATGCACCCCGTGCCCAGGCTGGGGCTCGCCCCCCTCCCCACGAGCCCGGCTGTGGCTGGCTGCTGAGCCCGGGTCTGCTGAGCAACGTAGCCCCTGTTCCCGCATCTGGGCTGGATGCGGTGGGGCGGGGAGCACTTCCCGCATCCTCTCCTGCCGCAGTTAAGCGCGGCCAGGGCTGGGAGCGCAACTGCGAGCTGTCTGCGGGAGCAGCGGGCAGTGCTGCACGAGGTGATGCACTGCAACGGGGCCAAAACACGGTGCCGGCTCCTCCCCATCGCACGAGGGTGCCGTTGCTTGGGACCGGCCGGATTGTGATGGGGTGCCCGCACCTGTTTTGAGGATGAGGAGGTGCAGGGCGTCGTCGCGCAGGTAGGAGGCTGCAGCGATCTCGTGCGTGGGGATGCGCAGGATCAGCTCCTCGTCGTCGCGCCAGGTGAGCAGCAGGCAGCGAGCCGACAGGCTCAGGATGCTGTCCTGCTCCGGAGTCGTCTGCAGGGGCAGCTCCTTCAGCTGCTGCAGACAGAGCACATGCAGG
The DNA here is from genome assembly GCF_038088225.1 of Cyrtonyx montezumae. Classification (NCBI taxonomy): domain Eukaryota; kingdom Metazoa; phylum Chordata; class Aves; order Galliformes; family Odontophoridae; genus Cyrtonyx; species Cyrtonyx montezumae. The sequence goes on along the minus strand of NW_027072100.1, from coordinate 10,459,686 downwards.
GGCGTGGGGGCTTGATGCCACTGTGCGGTAGCACAGTGAGGTGACAAAAGTGGCATTGGGGACTCCCTTACCCTGGCAGTGTCCAGCAGCTGCAGCACCTCGTCTCGGCTGGAGGGGTTCAGTGAGGCTGTCACCCAGGTCAGGTGGCCCAAAAACTGAGGGGACAGAGCCCGGGGTACTTTTGGGATGGAAAGGTGTCCCCCCTGGTGCTCAGGGGGAACACAATGCAGGGCCATGGGGAGCACACCTGCTCCCCCCTCCTCTCCCCATCTCCTCATCCCTGGGAGGAAGGAGACCAGAAACCCTCCCAGCTCTTGCGGGTAAACCCCCCACTTTACCTTCACCTCTTTCTCCACGTAGTCGTGCAGCAGGATCTGGGGGTCGATCAGGTAGTCGGGGGGGTACAGCGGCACCGAGTGCAGCGGCCGCCGGTAGACACTGCTGCGGAGCACGGTCCTCCGCGCGGCCTTAGGGAACACCAGGCGCCGGATGGGCGACACGAAGCCCTGCGGGACGTGGGGACATGTCAGCACGGCTCCTCCCTGCTGGATCCCCCAAAAATCCTGGGGGGCTCCCCATCTCCCACCCCTTATCCTGGAGCCCAACCCCACAGAGCTGTGATCCCGAAATGCACGCACCTTCTTCCCCTTCTTGGCCTCGCAGTCCATGGCGCTGCCGCCGTCCTCTCTGTCCAACTCCTTTGTTGTTTTCCTGTCGGAAACTCCACCAGAATGGCTCGGATGTGAGTTCCTGCCCCTCTGCGGGTGCTGGGCTGGGCTGGGACTGGGGCTGACAGTGGGACTGGAGTTTGACTGGGATGGGCCTGAGACCAGAAATGATATGGGACTGGGACTGAGCTGGGGCTGGCACTGGGACTGAGACAAGGACCAGAACTGGGATGGGACTGGGATGGAACTGAGACTGGGACTAGTACAGGACAGTGGCTGTGACTGTTACGGGGCTGGGACTTGAAGTGGCATTGATCTGGAACTGGGTCAGGACCAGGGCAGGAGTGCCCATGCAGCAGAGCAACCCCTTCCACTCAGTGCGCCAGGGATCCCATGGACTGTCTGCCCCCATCCTGGCATGGAGGAGGACTCCATCTCGAGGCCAGACAGCAATGCCCAAAGTTCTCTGACCCCCAGAGCAACCCATGAACCCCCACCGTGGGTCTGGGAGTCAGATGGCAATCAGGGTCCCCCCAGCATAGAGGAGGTTGGAGCAGGATCACTGGCGACAGGCTGTGTCCGGCAGTTTCCTCCCCGGCACACCACATCCTGCCCACACACCCCTTCCCTGCCAGAGGCAGCAGGGCTGGGGGCTCCAGGCAGGTAGCACACCCACAGCTGTCCCCAGATATTCCCAGCATCTGGGGAGCCCCGCTGCAGGACTGGTGGGGACTGGGAAGAGGAGGAGGAGCCAGCAAGGAAAAGGCTGTGGCAGGCAGCGCTTATTGAAATGAATTTAATATCTCATGTTGCAGCAAAATTAAAAATATACAAAAAGTTTGTGGTATACAAAAAAGTCTCGGTCAGACCCCAGTCTCTCGCTCACCCCCTGCCCGCGCTGAGGGTCCCAGAGAAGAAGGTGGCACACAGAGTATTTACAGTACGTGACAGCCGGGCTCCCAGGTCCTGGGCACCTTGGGGGGGGGATGTGGCTGAGACCCTCAGTCCCCACTGGGGAGAAACAGCCCCAGCCCAGAGCAGCAGGGCCTGGTCCTGGTCCGAGCTGCGTCCCCTGTTCCCTGAACTCGGGGTGGTCCCACTGAGGCCCTCAGAGCTGCCCCTGCCCTGTGGTGCCCAGCTCAGCCCCAGCTCGAGCCCTCTTGGTGTGGTCCCAGTGAGTGCTGCTGTCCTGACACTGCTGCCATTGTCACTGCTGCCAGCTGAGCTTGGCTCCCCCAACATTGCCCATTCAGCCCGGCTGGAGCAGGGCTGGGGAACCACCGGGCATGGGGGTCACACGTACCATCCCACACTGCCCTACACCACAGCTGCTGCCCCGATCCCAACATGGGAGCAGCCCAGGACTGAGGGTACCGTGGCATGAGTGCATAGAAAAGAGTCCCTATGTCCTGTGCCCCTGGGAAGGGCACAGGCTGCAGCTCAGCCCAGGCGGTGTGGCTCCACATGGTGGTCACGGGCAGAGGGCCGTGGTGTCCAGCACCAGCATGGCACTGGCACAGCAGCTACTGAATGACCGGGGGCTTCCAGCTGCTGGCACCCGGCTGCCCCATGCCCAGCTAGCTCCCATCTTCTCATCATGCTTCCCTGAGGATAACGGCTGCCTCCTCCGCTGGGACCCCACCAGGGCTGCCCTGGGGCTCAGTGGGGCAGAGTGGGATTTTTTGCCCATTCCTAGGGGTAGAGGAGGAGTGTGGGTCGCGGAGGGGGCCCAGCCCGCTGCCCAGACCCAGCTCTGCTCTGTGCCCTCCTCCAAAAGGGTTCCGAGGCGTTCAGATAGCACCAGTTAGCACCAGTGACCCCACGTGGCTCACCCCAGCCTGCGGTCATCCCTCGAGCTACGGAGAAATGGGAAACAAAACCAATGCAGCCCGACGGGCACCCCCCAGCACCATGGGACACCATGGGAACACTGGGGCTGGAGGAAGGCACCGGGGCTGTGGGGGACTCTGGATGGGATTCATGCCTGGGGGGCAGCAGCTCTGCACTGCAAACCCAGCTGCAAACACACACATACACACAAACACACACACACAGGCGGACACACAGACACGGGGCACGAACACAGGTTGGGGTACATTCAGCACAGCCCTTAGGGCAGGGGGCACTGCGGGCTGGGACCGAGCCACGCACACATTCAAATGCAGAGGCCAGGGCAGCCGTGCTCCTCTGCGGAGGCAGTAGGGGGCTGGGGGCACCGTCCTGGCTCAGGTTCCCATCGCTGAGCTGAGGGGGCTGATGCTGATGGGAGGGTGGATGAAGATAGTCCCGGCTGGGGAATGGAGGGGAGAATGAATGAGGGTGAATGTGGCTTTGTGGAGCCCCCGGGCCCATCACCACTGCCCCGCACAGCCCTCCCGGTGCCAGCCAGGCCCTGCCCCACCAGCGTCAGTGGAGGTAGAAAATGTCACACAGAATGTCACCCGTCTGGTGAAAACCAACACAATGCGATGAAGCGGTTCCCAGGAGGGCAGGAGGGGGGTGGTGAGGTGCTGTGTCCCTCACCACTGGCCTCAGGGTCAGGGGCTGTGCCCCATGCTTGGAATGGCAGCTCCTGGAGTGGAGGCATGGCTCGAGCATGTGTGAGGGAATTGAGGCTGAGATGAAGGGGAACATGGTGGGGGGGGCTGCCCTGGCCCTATGCCACACACTCCCTGGAGTTGCCAGGAACCCCCAACTCCAGTACAGCCCCACTCCAGACCCGCAGCCCCATGGCTTTCCCCCGTCACTCACATTCTCCACATTCCCCCTGTGCCGTACCCCCAAAGCCCCTCACCGGAGCGGGGTCCCTGTTGTCCCCATGCACCCCGCGGCCCCCACCCTGTGCCACCAACCTGGCAGCTCAGGCACAGGTGAGGTATTTTGGCAAGGACGAGCCCCCGGCGCGCAGCCAGCCCGTGGGGGGATAGCACCAAGGGACCTCACCGGCCCCTGCCCGCGGGGCGCTCGGCGCGGCCACCCCTCGGTGCCGGCAAACCGAAAAGAAAGGCAAAACGCTGCGAAGAGATGGGACAGCCCGGCGGGGGACACCCCTGCCCTACACGGTGGTCTCATACTCCAGGAGCTCCTGGGACACTCCGGCCGTGCGGTACTGCAGGCGCGGGGTGCTGGGCGAGGCGTACTCTAGCGCCAGGATGGTCTTCCGCAGGCGCCGGTCGATGAAATGGGCATCCCAGGCCGGGTACTTCTTCCTGGGGAGGTCTATGCGGATGACGGGTCCCTCTGTCCGCGGGGTGCGGGCGGCCGGCGGTGTCGGGGCGCAGGGCCGCACCTGGAAGACGGGCACGCAGCTGTCCCGCTCCCCCGGTGCCCCTTCCCGCTCCCCCCCTGTAGTCCGCGGCAGTGAGCGCGGGGGGCTGGTGACCGCGTCCGCCGGGGAACTCGGTGCTGGGGGAGGCCGCTGCCGGAAAATGCAGCCCCCAGAGCTGGGGCCGAACATGGGGCCGTTGGGGTGCAAGAGGCAGTAGTAGATGAACATGAAGAAGATGCCGAGGGCGAAGCTGGAGCTGACCACGCAGACGAGGATTAAGGCGTTGAAGTCGGATATGGTCTTGCGGTCGTAGTAGAGGAACCAGAGGATGGTAAGGGCGGCGTTCTCTGACAGCGTGATGATGTAGTAGATGCACATGCGGTAGCGGCTCCGTCCCTCCTTGACGTTGAACCAGCAGAAGATGTAGATGATGCCCACCACCATGTTGTAGATGATCTCCTCCCACTTGGACATGCAGAAGTCCGTCTCGCCCTGGATGATCCAGAAGGTCATGATGCACCAGTGGGTGACAATGAAGATGCCGAAGTAGAGCTGGAACACGGAGGCGAAAAGAGCGAAGGCGATGGCGCGAGCGGCGATGGTGAAGAGGTGCCACAGGATCTGCACCACGGCCCCTTTGTAGGACATGGGCATCTTGTCCTCCCGCGAGTCCCGCAGCACCTTCTGGTAGGAGGCGATCATCCATGCCAGGGAGACGAGTGAGGCCGAGGCTGAGAACCCTGCGGGCACAGAGGGGCTGTGAGAACGGGACGGGGATGAGGAGCGGACACGGCCGTCCCCAGGCTGCAGCCCCCCAGCCCCTCCCCACCGCCCAGGGTGTCTCTACCTTGCAGCGCCTCGATGTCATTCTGCTGCACCATGATGCTGAGCTGCAGCACCAGCTGCGGCGCGCTCTTCAGGAAGGTCTCCAGCAGCCGCAGCATGCTGATGTCCGCGTTCTCAAACATCATCCTCCAGTAGAAGTGGCGGCGGCGGTGCTCGGCCTGCCAGCGGCTCTGCAGCCCCAGGTACAGCGTGCGGAGGTACCTGTGTCGGGGGTGGGGAGCGTTGAGGGCGGCCCCCACCATGCTCACCTCCCACAGCTGTGCCCCGTGGTGCTGCCTTCCTGCTGCAGCGTGGCACGGCCCTCCCACTTGAGGCCGTGGAGGCCCTCGAGCTGCAGGTGTGGGGCAGCACATGGTGCTGGTGCCAAGCCACTCCCACCCAGCCCTGTGCCCTCTTCTCCCCGGTGTAAGGTCTCATTCTTTCCCCCAACCATGACCCCGCTCTTCACCACCTGCACGTTTCAGGTGCCCTGCTTGCAGCCCATCACTGTGCCAGGCTGCTTCTCCAAGGGGATATTTTGGTCCTGGCTGGCTCACAGCCCACACTGCCTGCCCCAGGCAGAGGAAGGAGGGAGCAAGAGGACCAGCTGGTCTTGCGGGGTGCCCACAGGGAGCTGCCATGTCGGTGCTGCCTTGGATCTTGGCAGAGCTGCAGGCACGGGCACGGCCATATGGTCCATGCTTGGGGTCAGCGATGCCATACGTGGCACCGACGCATGCACCGCTGAGTCACCGGGAGCCCTCCCCACGGCACCGGGCCAGCAAGGCTCAGGGAAATGCCATGTCCTATGGAGGGAACACATGTCCTTTGGAGGGGACACGGGGATGGATGCACTCAGGCTGCTCCACATTGACTGCTCACAGATTTGGGAGGAGAGAAGGGAGACAGATGAGTATGAAAACAGAAAGATTAAGCTAAAGGAAGTCAGACCATAAAGCTCCCTCCCAACCTAGTAAAAATGTCACACAAACTGATGGCCTTTATATCAGATCCATAAAACGCTGTCAGTCGACTCCATTAGCCCATGAGCGCTGGGAGAAGCCCTGATCCCAGCACTTTCAGCTCATCCATCAGCAGGAGGAGGCAGAAGCCGGCCCTGTTCCCTTTGTGGCCATGTCCTGGGGCCTCTCACATCAGTGTTCACTGCAGGGCTGGTGCAGAGTTAGGGGCTGCATGGCCTACAGATGGGGGGAGGAGTCAGCTGGTGCCACCCAGGCCCCCGAGCCACCCAACTGCCACCACCATCTGTTCCCACAGCACACAGGAGGGAGGGCAGGGACACCAGCCCCATGGGGCTCCTGGTGCCACTTGGCAGAGAGAGGGCATCAGGATTCTGCGAGGCACTGCCTGCAGCATCCTCCAGGGCCGCCTCCATCCCCTCCCTGCCAGCCTCCATCGCCCTTCTGCCTGGCTCCAGCATCCCCTCTCCTGGCTCACACGAGCCGGGGCAGCCCCAGGGCCCTGCTGCGGCCGGGGCTCAGCCGGGCTGATTCCAGCCTTCCCATCTGGCTTCTCCCGCTCCGCATCTCTGCTCCGTATGGCTCCTTCTGCAGCCTCTCCTCTCTGGAGAACAGCCCAGTGCCGGGTGGTGGCGGCCGCATCCTGCGGGGCTGTGCCATGAGCCGGTGCTGGAGGGGCTGAGGTGGCCAAAAGGAGCAGCAGGGGCAGAGGAAAACTGGGGGGGATCCATTCTGGGCTCTGCCAACCCATCCCTGAGATCCTCCCAAAGACCTTGGAGCTCTGGCAGCCAAACAAGACGTCCCTGCTGGCAAATCATGCCATTCCCATCCGGCACCACAGTGGAAGTGGGGTGGGGTTGGGGATCCACGCACACCCCCATCTGCAGCTCCTCAAAGTGGCCCTCAGAACCCCCACCACCCCCCCAGCTTTCCATGGGGCACGGATATCCTCCCATCTTCCCATCAGCTCCATAGATCTCATTAAACCGAGATTTCATCTCCCATCAAGTTGCCAGAATGAAATGCTGATTCCTATTTGTTATGCATTTGATCACGCCGTTTGTGTTTCAGCCCAGGAAAAGATCCCCGCGCGCGCTGACGGAGCACCGCCAGGTTTTTATGAACTGAGAGCAGCAGCAGCTGCATGAGAAATACGGAATCAATTACTTAAAAAAAAAATCATTTAATTTTCAAAAAAACTGATGATGAGGCAGAAACCAAAAGAGAGCGCTCTTAGGGCTAATTACTGCCTCCTTTGTATTAAAAAGCCCGATCTGACAAAAATTCCCACAGAGGGTTGGGGTGGCAGTGGGGGCAGGAGCACTGTGTGCACAGCCCCGGCCCCACAGGATGGCCCCACAGTCATTGGTCACCCCACGGCCTCATCACTGACCTGGTTTGACGCCTGCAGTCCCAGTGCCATCCCAGTTTGCAAAGGTTGGGAGAAAAGCAGGGTCCTGATCCTAACCCTAATGCCAATCCTAACCCTAACCGTGGTTCTTCCAACGCCAGCAGTCACCGTCCTCAGGTGTGAAGACACAAGACCTCCCCCAGCCTGAGAGTGAGCAATGGGGAGCGTGATTTTCTTGACAAGTAATTTGGGATATCGTCCCTCATTGCTTTATTAAAACAAGGAGAAAAATGCTTCCCTGTTGCCAATCCACGACACAAGCCACAAAGCTGAACCACTGGGGAGAGCCCTGTGTGCAGACCCCTGTCTGGCCTGCACGCAGGACTCGGTCCCCAGGTTCCCCCTTCCCTGCAGCCCCACCTCACCCCAATTGCAGTTCTCTGGGGAACATATGGGGCTATGCAGGGATTGATTGGGATGGGTGAGAGTTACTGAGGCAATCACGGCGGCCCCAGCCGTGGGAGTGGGTAAATGCAGGGAGGGGAGGCATGGGCAGGGAGAGCTGAGCATCTTGGCCAAGGAAAAGCTTTCCTTCCACATGCAGTGTTTATTTGGCTATAATTCAACACTTCTTAAACTGTCACATCCACCTGCACCGGATCCAGTCTCGCTAATGGGTTTAGTGAACTGCATTTAACTGGTCACCCGAGCAAATCCCAAATCCTCGGATTAGAAAGAGCCTCAGCTGCAGCTTGAAACCAACGTGTCCTGGAGGGTCAGTGCTGAGAGTTACCACTTTAATTGGCTTAGGAGCCTGAAGCAGATAGGAGACTGCAGCTGACACAACTGGGAGCAAAACCCGACCCGGCTCTGACCAAACCCTGGTAATTGTTCACCCGGCCCCGGGGAGTTCGTCCTCCCTCCCAGCTCCTGCAGTACACCCAGAGGCAGATTGTTCCCATTCTGCCACCACCACACCAAGAGCCAGACCGAGGGGATGCAGGACAGGCAGGGAGGGAAGGACAGGAGCTGCTCACGCAGAGCACATTGCGCTGTGAAACAAAGTTAGAGATCCCCACAGCATCCTAAGAAAAGCAGAAGAGAAACACATGCAGACAACAAGGAGGAAAGCAGGCTCTGTGACACAGTACATCAGGAGGGGAAGCAGCACCAAAACAGGACCAGGAGCATCGCTTGCTCAGGGCATTGTTTCAGGAATATGCCATTGTCTCCACTCCCCTCCCAGCATCTCCAGGCATCAGCTCCATTGCACAGCAGTGGATGAAGCTCAGTGGAGCTGGGAGGGAGCAGCACTGGCTCCATCACACAGGGAAAGAAGGTGCTCAGACAGAAATGATTGTGCCAAGAAACCATCAGCTTCGGGAGGGTGTGCATAGGATCATGCAAAGGGGCTCAAGTCTGCTCTGGGCCAACTGCTGCTCGCTCTGCCTGCAGGCCCAGCAGGGCAGGTAGCAGAAATACAGCCCCATGGAAACCAGGGGACAACTACTCCCTTCTTGCCCACAGCAGCTCCAAGCGAGACCTGGGGAATCCAGGGAGGAGGCTCTGAGCCTAAGGTGCTTGGTGCCCAGCAGAAACACTGCATATCCCCAGGATGCGGTCCCCGTGGCCAGACAGGTGCCCTCACCAGGCCCAGCACCACCCAGGGACAACAGGCCTGTGCCACTCAGCAGAACTGCAGCTCCTCACGCCCTACCCACACCCACAGCTCCTGCTCATAGCCAGGCTCTGCCAAGAGCCCTCCACACCCTACCCCTTCTGTGGCTGCAGAAGGATTGGTCCCCACGCCCACCCCAGCTGCACACTGCCATGCCCACCTACATCCTCCACCTGCTTCCCGGCCATCCCCACCTGTGTTCTCCGTCCTCCCTGCATCTGCCGATCCCCACGCGTGTCCCTACACACCTCCCCTCCGTCCAGCCCCATCCCATCCCTATGACCCCCTCCTTTTACCTCCAGACTTCCCCGAGCTGCAGCATCTGGATGCAGCCCCACAGCCTCCTTCGCTCCATCCCCACCCCATCCCTCGGACCCCCTTTTACCTCCAGACCTGCCCCAGCTGCAGCAGGTGGATGCAGCCCTGCAGCAACCAGACGCAGAGGCGGCAGCATCCGCGGCGGCCGCGGGCGCTGTCCTTGGTGCTGCCGGCGCTGTCCTTGGTGCCGACGGCGAAGTCGTACACGAACCACCTGAAGCTGAGCAGCTGCACCACGAGCGAGGGCAGCAGCACGAAAAGCAGCGTCAGCCCGAACCACCACCGCTGCCCCCGCACGTAGTAGTGGGCCGCCAGCCACAGGTCCGAAGCGCCGTCCGCGAAGCACACGAGCAGGGCGCACAGCACCCAGCAGCCGTCCCGCAGCCGGTACCGCCGGGCCGGGGGGGCCCCGCCGCCCGCCCGCCTCCCCCCCCCGCCGCCGCCGCCGCCCTCCGGGCTCTCCAGCCTCACGGCCGGGCCGCCGCCGCCGTCCGACTTCGCGGCCATGTTGTCGGGGGAGAGGAGGAGAAAGGAGGGAGCGGGAGAGACTTCCGGAGGGAGGACGGAGCCGCCGAGCCCGCCCCGGCAGCGCCCGCTCCCCCTCCCCCCCCCGCGCCGGCCTCGCCCCGCGCCCGCCGGCCGGGCCCCGCCGCACCGGCACCGGCACCGCCGCGCCCCTCCCCCCCCACCCCCCCACCCCTTCACCCCGGGCAGCCCCCGCCCCGGCCCCGCCGCTCCCCCTCTCCCGGAAAGGGCAGCGCCCCTTGGGGACCTCCCCCTGCCCAGACCGCCAGCACCCCCCGGCTCGGACCGGCGCAGCCCCGCTGCCGGCTAAAATCACGGCCCCGCTGCCCGAGCATCTCCGCCCAGCGCCTGCGGCTCCTCGGCACGGCAGAGCCTGCCCGTGGCTCCGGCCCCGAACGGGTGCGGGCGGTGGGAGCCAGGGCCTGGGCGGACAAAGGTGTTGTGAGGCCGGGAAAGGGACGTGGGGACACAGAGACACAGACACATGGGTCCCCGGGATCACGGGGACACAGGATCGCAGGAACTCAAGGACATAGGGGCATAGAGACATAGGCCACCAAGCTCCCACCCAAGGCAGACTGAGGGAGGGAAGAGGGCAGCTGCTGGGCTGCTCCCCCCTGGCACCTGGAGCCCACTGGGCTGAACCCAAGCTCAGCCATGGGGAAAGCCTCTGTGGAGCTGCATAACCCAGCCAAGTGCCAAGGTCTGTGTGAGGACCTGACTCTCCCTCTCCGCCTCTCCTCCATTTGCAGCCCATCAGCACAGATGCAGCAAGTCCTGAGCATCCCCTGTCCTGGGGTACAGGGATCATGGAGCCAGCACCCCCAGCAGCACCCAGAGACCCGCAGGGGAGGGAAAGGGGCTTTTTGCTGCTTTGCAGAGCGTCTCCAGGGAGAGCGATGGTATGGAGGCAGCTGTCTCTTTACAGCAGCCTCAGCCCCTCGCTGCTGGCTGCGTTTCAGCCTGTCAGGTTCACCCCAGCACGGCTGCTGCCGGAGGAGCCAAGCGAGTGGATGGAGCCCACGGCGTGCACACTGCAGCACGCAGCGAGGGGGAGTCTGCTTTATCCCAGGAAACGCAGCTAACTTTCCAACTCCGTCTCGCTCAGTGGCAAAGGGGATCAGCTCAGAGCCGGGGAGGAGCCTGGCTCACCGGTCCACGAAGCACAGGGAACACGCTGTGGGAGGAAGGCATTGGGCAGCCCAGGGGAGCAGAGGCAGGCCCTCTGTGAGGTGCATGTATTTTTATGGGTAATGCGACTTAAATGCTGCCTAACCTTGAGATGCTCCTGACAGATCCCCTCTGCAAATGCTCACCGGGGGGAGGGGATGCTGATCTTGGCTGTCCAGAGGCAGGAGAAGCACTCCTGGTGCCCCCTCACTCAGTCCTTGGGAGTATGGGCAATGGCGCAGGGTCGGTGCCATAACCCTCTGAGCACAGCCCCAGGATAAGGGGAAACCAGGGGGAGGAGGGGGCCCTTCCTCCACAGACCCTGAAATGCCCCCTCCAAAGTGGAGCCTGAGTACGAGGTGACTGTGGTTTGATGTCTCATTTATCTTAACAACAGACCCCAACAATCACAGGGAGAAATGAGGGAAAAAAAAAAAAAAAGCACCCTGTAAACACCCCTGAAGCCTTCCTGTGCAGCTGTCAGCAGGCAGGGAGGGTTTCAAGCTGCATAAATAAAAGTGCTGCAAGAAAGAAAGAAAAAGGAACGGCACTGAAACCCCAAATCTTCTCTTTGCACAACAAAATACAGACTGATGCAAACCACCCCACAGCAGCGGGCGGGCAGCCCCATGTGCTGGCTGCATAGGTTCCCAGGAGGGGAAATAAACATGCAATCAATCTGAACGGGCCTCCAGCCTCCGGGCTCAGTCCAGCTTCCAGGCAAGCAGCTTGCCTGTGGCGCCGGATCCAGGAGAAGAAAGGCCGTGATGATTTGTGTCTGGCTCAGAGCCTGCAGAGGGAGAGGCCTGCAGAGCATGGCACTGGCAGCCACTCACCGCCTCGGGAATGTTTCAAGGTGCCCAAAGCTTTGTGATGCTTCCTGCCACACAGCTCAGCCACAGCTTCCGTGTTGAGCTCTGACCCTCTGCATGGCCCTGGCAAAACCCTGCCTTTATTTTGGTGTGAGCTGGAGAACAGCATTGCCTGCCCATCCCATTCCCATCCTCATTCCCACCACCCAATCCTGGCCTACACATTACACTCATGTGAGGCAGGATGGATGGCCACAGCTTCTACTGCCCATAGAGGTCTGAAGAGTGTGTGTCCCTGGGAAGCAACCCTAGCTCCAGCTGCAGCTGTGATCCCAGCACGCATTATGGAAATCACGCACGCTGTCTCCTGATCCCATCAAAGCAGAAAGGATCAAATGCTGCCTGTGCACCAGGCAGAGAGCTGCAGCCAAGGGCTCTGCGGTGGATGCTGCAGTGTGGGGCTGTAGGACAGGTCTGTGTCCCGTGTCCTACACACGTTGTGTCCCTCTACAGCCGACCCCGGCATACACATCATGCGGAGACCCCTCAGGAGGGAACGCTGTGGATGGGGAGCAGCCAGCTCCCGGCCCCACCTTGAAACCCCCACTGGAAAGGAGCATTTCTCAGCTCTGGCATCCAGCCCCAGTCCTGCTGCTTCTTCTGGTTGGTGTCGGGAAAAAAATCCAAACCGAGCCCGAATCACTCCCAACCCAATCCAGGTTCCACCACTTCACTGGGAGCCCTGCGCAGACTGAGACCTCTCCCGTTAACTGTCACAAACGACCTTACGCGATTAGGGCCGGTAATCTTCCGATCTGCTTAATCTTTCCCCCGGGGATTATCATCACACCGCTCCTCGCAGCCCTTCGCCGGGGCACGGAACCTCGCAACACCCCGAGATGGAAGGGATGGCTGAGCCCACCCCCCCCGGCTCCGCGCAGAGAGCCCCGACATCAGACCCCGAGCTCCGGCCCCACCCCCACCCCCAGCGCCGCCCTCCCTGCCGTGTCCCGCAGTGGCCTCACGGGGGCGCTGTGCCGTCCGCCGCGGAACTGCGGAGCGCGGTCGCGGCACCCGCCCGGCGGGGAGAGACGGACGGACGAACGGACGGACGGGGCGGGGCTGCCGCCATGGCGCGGGACCCGGCCTTCGTGCTGCGCTACCTGGCCGAGGTGGAGGAGCTGGCCGAGGACGTGCTGGCGGTGCGGCAGCAGGTGCGGCCCGGCTCCTCTCCGCGGCCCGCCCCCCTCCGGTCCCAGTCCTCCCGTCTCCTTCTGTCTCTGTGCAGATCGTCGACCTGGACGTGAAGCGGAACCGGAACCGCGAAGCGCTGCGGGCGTTGCACAAAGACCCGGAGCCCGAGGGTGAGGCCGAGAACCCCGCGGGGATCGGGGCGGTGCGGTGCGGTGCGGGGAAACGCTGAACCCGTCTGCTCCCCCCCCGCAGGAAAAGCCATGGTCTGCTTCGGGAGCATGTTCATCGAGCTGCCCAAGGCGAAGACCAAGGAGATGCTGCAGAAGGGTACGGCGGGCCCTGCCCGGTGCTGAGCGCGGCGAGGTTTGAGCTAAATAACCCCTCGGCTGCGAGCAGGCAAAGCCCCACGGTGCTGTGCTGTGCTGCCATCCCGCCCTGTTCACGCAGCCCCTGGGGGTCTGAGCAGAGGCCCAGCACTGCCCGAGCACACCTGGAGGCCGCCCCCTCCCGCCCTATGTTCAACCCCGGCCCCCCTTATTCCTGCTCTGCTATTTTCAGATCAGGAACATCTGGATGAGGAGATAAACAAGCTCCGGAAGGAGCTGCGTGTGAAGGTCAACCGCCTCTTTGAAGCTCAAGGTAAATGCTCTTGGTCTTGAACCCTGCAGCAGAGGTCTGGGAGCACATGTTCTGGGGAGGCTGCAGAAACTCAAGGCCTGGGTGCTCCTGGGGCTGTTATTTCTCTCACTTTGCCATTCCCTCCCTGCTCTGGCAGCAGCGTGTAGTTCTTGGTGCAAAGCTGCCACCCAGCAGCGTGCTGAACGGGCTCCTGAAGCACACAGCAATGACCACGTTGTATATTTGGAACAATTTATTCTCCAGAGGAGGAGTGGTGCAGCTGCCCAGGGGGTGGTGGGTCCCTTTTCCTGGAGGTGTCCAAGAACCATGGAGATGTGGGCACTGTGGGGTGGGTTGGGGCTGGACCTGAAGCTCTCCTGTCTTTTCCAACCTCCCCAGAATTCCTGTGCAGTTTCACATGCAATGCTTCACATGTTTTATAGCAGAATCCCAATGCTGTGTGTGGTCTCACAGGTAAACCTGAGCTGAAGGGATTTAACCTGAACCCCATGAGCCCTGAGGAAATGAAACTCATCAATCGCATCCTGGAAGGCTGAGGCAGCCATGCAAACACCACCCAGCATGATGTGCTTAGGTGTCACTCACTGTGGATGCACTGTATCAGCCTCAGCATTTCCAGCACTCCTGCGTTCCTGGAGCCTCTTGTGAAGAACCTGGTGGGCACAGGGAGGGACATGGCTCCTCAGCTGCAGTTCTGGCTCTAAACCCTCCCTGCTCCTTTCTGAGGACAGAGCAGTGCAGAGGCAGCTGCTGAAACACTGCCTTATTCACGGCCTCCGACAAACACCCTCTTGCAAGGGGGGTTATTAAAATCAGCACTGTGGGGCATTCCTAACTGTGTTTGTTGTTGGGTTTTTATGTGAGAGCTTCTGTAGTTTGGCTTCAGAGCCAGTTCACTGTAGTGTCAGGAACAGGAGTAGGAGGAATTGTAACTCTACAGCATGCCCGGAGCATAGAAGAGCTGTGTGTGCCTGTGGTATTAAAACAAAATGAAACTATACATCTGAAACATGTCAGGAATCTCCTTAAAGATGCGTAGGGAGGAACAGAAGAAGGCAGCATCCTGGTGGCCTCAAACACAGTCTGCTGTCAAGTTGGGGGATATGAGAACACAGAAAATGAGGCCTTCAAAACAGGAGGAAAGAATAAAATGTCTATACGTTAGCAAAAACCTGCAGCTTAAAGAGCCTGGACTTGGCCTGTAGTGAAAGGATAGTTTATGTAAGTTGTAATTGTTTCTCCAAAGGTTGTAGAACTTCATGGCAACAGGTTTTGTGGTCTGACACACTTCTGCAGTAGCAGCAGAAGGATCAGGTGCCTGCCTGCCCTAAAAGCTTTGTTTTGCTGGTCAGAATGTGTTCAGCTGCTTTGTTTTCATACTCTATGCAGAATGCAGGTGGTCAGCTGAGAAGCCAGCATCACCTTGAGTGCCTTGTCAGCCATCTATTTTGTTCCAGCCTGTCACAGCTTCCCAGCTGGGGAAGCCTTCAGGAGCAAGGCCAGCTGTCTTGGGCTGTGTCACAGACCTGCTGCTGCACAATAGAAGGAAGAGAGATCATGAACTTTATCTACAGCAATCTCCCAACCCGAGCTTGGGATTGGCCTTACTCTGCTGTACAGGAAGATTCCCAAGAAGCTCTTTCAGTTGTTTCTTCCTGTCACTGAAGCAGCCTGCAGTGAAAACATTTAACAGGGGAGGTGCACAGGACCTTGTCTTGCACTCTTCACAAGCACAAAGGGTAATTGCTTACTTCCAGTTGAAGCTGTATTCATGTTTTCTCATTTATGAACTACAGGCAGCGATGACTGTTGGCACACTGAGCAGAGTACTGCAAATAAACTCAGGACAGGTGTTAGTATTAAGAGGAAAAAAAAACAACTAGCTCCAGGGGAATGCTTAGTAAATAGCCACCATGATGGCAGCAGGTAAGACTTCCAGCAAAGCTGACAGATGAATTCTGCAGCAATATAAAGCTTGAAAAGCAGGGCTGCAAACAGCATTGTTCCCCCCCCCCCACGCTTTTGTGTTCAATAGTGCTTCTGTAATCTAGTTGCTCACATCCACTTTTGGAAAGCATTTGTTCCTTTTGGACTCTCATGCTTGTAAGAGCTGGCATTCCCTGTTCTCCTGGTGTTGAGAGGATGTGAGCAGGGCACTGTGCCAGCGCTGGGTGAGTGCATACCTGTGTGTTTGCCGTGGAGCTCTCACTGAAGCACCCAGGTTTCCTCCTCTGCTGCCAGGCTCATCATTCCATATCAGGTCAAAGCTGCCAACACACTTCTCCTTCCCAGTCAGCCCACATCAAGTACTGAAGTACCAGAGTAGTGATGGGCAGCCGTGCACAGGAATAAACTCCTGGTCAGAGGCAAAGCTGAACAGCTGAAAGCAGTGGACATCTTTCTGCTATAAATATCCAAGGTTAGCACAGTTGTAAAGTCAACTACAAAATGATGCAAGAGTGGCTTTGTGAAACAGATCACCCCAGAAGCATTAGGCACGGGAGGCACAATGCAGAAGGAGCTCCAAGGCAGTTCTTGTGCAAGTCCCAGCTCTGACACTGACTCCATTCCCATCACAGCTCTGTGCTGTCTTGTTTTCCCCACTCTGAAGTGGGGGTATGCTTGCTTACTTTGCTCAGCCTCTGGAAATTCATTATTTAACAGTTATAAAGCTTAGCATCTTCCATCAGTTGCCAATAAGAGACAGAATCAGAGTGCATGAGTACCTTCACACAGGAAGGAAAACCTTTAGAGGGTACCAAGCTTCTTTGCCCCCCTGCCCTCCACATCCACAACATGAAGTGTCTTCAAGCAGGTGACACTTGAGTTCCCAGTCTTCCTGGCTACTGGCAGTAAGGGAAGGTGACACGTTTACCTCCAGCAGCCAGCTGAGGACACAGAACAGTAAGAGAGGGAGAAACAGGCAGTTTTACCAATGGCTCATCTAACAGAAACGTCCGTCCACAAAAACATTACACTGCCAGCAGGCAGGAGTAAGTGTGAAGCAATAGGAAATCTAACCCCAAATCTCTTTCCCGCACACTGAGCCAAAGAACATTCTGAGCTTATTGCAAAGTTTCTATTCCTGTTCTCGATGGTAATAAAGAAAAAATCCCTTCAGCATCCAGAAAGACATGCAAGTTAAAACCGAACTCAAGAGAAAGCAGTAAACATCACAGAGTAAGCACTAATCCATTTTTGGTGTAGGAATGCAAAAGTATCCTGGGAACAGTTTGATAGCAGAGCAGTATTTAAATGGCTCTCCTACGAGAGCTGCATGGATGAGGCACACAGCAGTGGTATCTGAGCACTGCAACGATATCAATGACTTTCAGTCCAAACCACCACTTGGGTTTGTCTCCTGACCAACTGAAGTCACTCCAGCTCCTTGGGTGCAGGCTACCTACGCAATAACTTGGTCTGAGGCTATGAACCAATTAGACTGCACAAATTAGAGCTATCCAGAACCAGAGCTGAGCTGCATTTATTCGCTTACATGAAGTAAAGCAGTCCCCAGTGGCACTACATGAAATGAGACTGATGCTGACAAGACATGTGGCTGTCACAGGTATACCAGCCATGAAGAATAAATAATATCTCAGGGATATTTCCTTACCCGTAGTACTACTTGCACTTTACATAATTAAGGCTGAAAGAAGAGACCAGCTTGTCATTTCTGAAGTACTACTTGCCGTTTTTATTTCTCTCAGCTCATGTAATGACAAGTTAGTTGCACTTTCGGGTTTCTGCTGTTGCAATACTTGGCTTGCACACATAGCAGATAAAAATCAGAGGATTTCAGCTGAACTTTGAGTCATATTTTTCACTTAGGCTATGAGAAGAGCTGTATTTAAACATAAGCAGAATCAGATGATGTTTTAAAGTTTTTGGGGTTTTGTTGTTTTCGTTGCTTTTAAACACCCTCCATTCCTCCACGATTAACAGAAGACTCCTCTTTCAGTCAGGGTCCCCTTTTTAGTCATCATAAATGTGTCCCCTGTGTCTGTGTTTACTGCTAGCAGCAGTGGTGGACATTTCTCACCACTGATGGGATGCTGCTGCAAGATACATAAGCAGGAGAAGACATGCCAGCAACACTCCTGTCTCTCATCACAATTGCTGTGACGCACTGATGTTTTTAGGAAAACTTATCACAGAAATAATTGAAGTAGCATGTTTTCACAGCACTGTGCTAGAATTTTAACAACTTCACATGGCAAGCAGCTTTTCTTTCTGAGCAAGAACAGCTACATTCCTTACAGATCTCACACTATAAAACCATTCAAACCTCCCTGCTTCACTTGCAGTTGAGGACTGGCTCACTTCTAGCCAGCTTGCAAGCAACTATCTTCAGGATGCAGATCCCCACCATCCCAGGGAAAGCAGCTGGCCTGACATATAATCCCTTTTCACATTCACTAACACCATTACAGTTTCAGGTCCTGATCGATCGATGTCATAGCTGTAGAGCTTGAAGCAGAGCTTGTCACTGATGATCACTTTCTGAACACTCTAAAGGATCTTGATGAAAATGTTGCCCATATTCGCAGAGAGCACTTCCACCAATCCTGTCCCATGTTTGGCAGTCTGAGCTGCTGAATCATCCACTCGCAGCCCTGAGACATCCAAACACAACTATACTAAGCTGCTCCCAACAGATGACCACACATTTAATCCGTGTGATTTTTTCAGGCATCACTCTACAGTCTCTAGAGCCAAGCAAGAATTCTTAGTAAAAACCTAGAGACCAGAAGGCTACCAACTCCACGGTGCAGTTAAGCAGTTCAAGTTTGATTATTTTATAGACAAAGTTGACTCTCATCTCAGATCGACCAGGAATCTGACATCTCATTTAAGATGTACCACTAAGGCCTTAGAAGTGAAAGGCTAAGCTATAAGACAGCTACAGTTCAGTGCTTAAGCAGAAAGCTGAGTGTAAGTCACAAACATCAGCTGTACAGATGAGCACACAGCTATAATGCAACACAAAGCAGAATGCTCACCCAAGCTCTCTCCTATTAATGAAATCACATTTGAGTGCCTGGAGACAGCGGCACATTTAAGTGGCTGCAGCACACGTCCACAGCATGGCAGCTGGCACGATGAGGTCAGCTTGCTCTGACTGCCCCACGAGCCCTGCTGGCAGACACCAGGGGAGCAGTCTGCAGGCAGTGCTACTCGCTCACCTTCTCAGGATCATAATCAGTCTTTTGCACTGCCACATTGGTGAGATGAACATCTGGCATGAAATGGAGATAAGGATCAAAGCCAAACAGACAGTGAACAAGCAAATACTGAATTCTTACTCTAAACCAACCACTTAGTCCCAATTCATTATCCCCTCTGTAATCAGAGGCTTCAGCCACCTGGGCTGATATACAACACTGCATGATGGTATCAGTGAAAAATTCAGGAAGACATTAAAAAAAAGTAACCAAGAGATATTTGGAAATGAAGAAGTGAATAGCAGCATACCCTGTGGCATGAAGCTCTCCACCTAAGCACGCCTCCAGACCCCAGTGCACTCCACCCCAGAAAGGTGGCTGTACCTCCATCTGGGACAGCTTTTGATCATTTAGGGCAAGCATGAACTCTGCTGAACTCTCACTGAGAGAGAAGTGATGGATTTTCCTGCCTCCTAAGCCATCAAATTAAGGTGGGACACCTTTTGGGAAGACATGTTAATCAAATAAAAGCTATCAAACTCAATACAGTAAGAAGCCTGACACGCAGGAAATCAAATAGTTCTGTACCATGAATCACTCTGTCCCTGCATTCACCAAAGCTAAGGAAGAGGAAAGGCTGCCAGAATTCAACCACTAACAATAAAACCAGGACTGACATTTCAGCACGGGCCCTGGATGATTTGTCAAACTGACATTTCCAGTGATCTGGTGACACATCTGCCAATGAAAAAAGATGGGAGAGGGAATGACAGTCAGAGCAACACAACAGGAGAACTCTGCACGTGTTTGTGGGAGTCACAAGTGACAAGATTCATCTGATACATCTAATACCAAGCAGCAAAATTACACATTTTTCTTACCCACCTTTATAGCTCACACAGACAGGTAGGATACAGTCATCATCTGTGCTATTGAGAGTAAATCACACACTAGACAAGTGAGCAGATCCATCCCTGTATAGCCAGGCCTTCAGTGGGCTGTACTGGGAGAAAAGGAAAAGAACAACTGACAGCTAAGATGGAAAAATCCAGCTCTCATATAAACAGTGGTTTGCACCTAGAGATATCACTAGAATATAAACTCTGAAGTCAAACTTTCAAGCTACAAAGGAACAGAAAGATATCACGTAACCCACCTGCTGACACAGCTACCTAGCCTTAGATGCACTTAACATCGGTTTCTATCTGGTGACTTCATCAGGGGCTTTGCAAACATTCATCTAAGATAAAAAAAACACTGGTGGGACCACTACTCCAAGTCAATGGCAACTCACGAGTTTCTGGAAAAATAATCTAAGCGTGTAACCTTTTGATTTATGTTGACAAATACTTGGCCAAACACCTTAATGAAACTGTTAACTTCAGAAAAGGAGCCGTATGTGGTTCAGCACACAGAACTACCCATGGAGTCAGACAGTTTTCTCCACGTACCAGAAAAGCAGAGGCTTAAATATGCATCTTACTTAATAGTAAGTATGGATTTCTGATATATGGCTGAGCTATTGTAGGGTAAATAATCCCCAAGGAGAGTACTCAATGAAAATAGTAGGAAAGATGGTATATTTTAGTAGGCCTATATAGACAGCACACAGATAGCTAGCAAAGAGGGAGGCTCACCTTTGGGATGATAGAGGCTTGGCAAGGACTCCACACAGGAGGGATCTCCAAGAAGAGATCCTTCCCTGGTGGTGGTCAGCCCTTAAATGGGGTTTGGGAGAGGTGGAGCCAGGCTCCACCCCTTCCAATCACACAGGTATATCACCTTCACCTGTGCCCCCATGTCTGACTCGGTGCTCACCTCAGGTGACCAGTCAGTGGTTCAGGCCGTGATCCAGCAGTTCCCATACAGCTATTTTGTCTCTATTTGCATTTCATCCTTCTGCTCATTTGTGTAGCCACCATCCCGTGGAAGAACCAACATGCAGTTTCCCTTTTCAAGATTGCATATGGGAAACACGGTGAAAAAACACTCCATTTTTCTGGAAGCCCTGTCTCCATTTCAGAAGTCAGATCCCAGATAAACCTTTCAACTATTTGGGGAGATACTCAGGAAGGGACTTACAGCAAACAGAACAATAGTGAATGAACATCACACAAGACCAGCACAGCAAACCAGAATAAGACTTCGATGGAAAGAGGGGGCTGAAGGAACAGAAAAATATCTGTTGAGCATTCCCCAAACAGAACACAGAGTCACGTTCACCATCTTCCAGTCAAAGAAATCCTTCAGTTTTCAGAATGGGAAAATTCCTTTACCTTGTGACCTGCCAACCTACAACACGGAGAAGCAGAGTTACTTAGCATTAGGATTTCCTGCTGTTCCCCACCATTTCAGCACAGAAGCTCTGCATAACCTGATTCATCATCTGTTTGTATGCAAGCGTATTTATTTAACGTTGTGGGGACAGGCAGAAAATGAAGGGATCTGACGAGAGCTCTCTAATGCTGAGCACTCAGATTTATAAGTGTTAGAAGAATTCCTGGTGGAAAGGGCAGAGCAGGCAGACAGCCTACAGTAAAGTCCCACAGAGATGAATAAACAAACTCTGTCACATGCTTGTAGAAATATATGTAACACAACATATGTTGTTGGGATTTTTTTAAGTCACACTTTGAATTTGTGTATGCTACAGAAGAGCTTAATTGAACAGGGATGTCACGAATGATATCAGAGAATTATGGCAAGCGAGGGCAGAACAACCCTGAAGTCAGCCTAATTCACACTGTGTGTGAAGAAGTGGCCTGGATAAAGCACCTCAGAAGGAAGGCTCCCAGAGGGCCTCCCAAGGGAAGTCCCTGCAGTCCTGCAGGCCAGAATCTTACACTAAGCATGTCCAGACTTACAGTATCCATATGTGGGAGCAGGCAGCCTGAGACACCACAACACAGGGCTGCTCGAGAGACCAACAGAACGAGTAATGGAGTTTATTTTTACTAGTTTGTGAGTCTTGAGGTCAGCCACAAACTATTTCATTTAAGGTGTTGGTAAAATCCCAGTAATCACTGGATTTACATTTATCTTTGTTTACTGTATTCTGTTTTTTCACCGTCGTAATTGAGGTTGTGGGCATAAAAATCAGCTTAATACAAGGTTTTCTGTTGCCAATTAACACATTCCCATTTGCGGACTTGGATAATCACTAGCTGATATCTTCCTGGCTGTAATTCACATGCTAGTTTGCATAATCACCTCCCATTTACTTCTCAGAAGTGTGCCCGGGCCTGACTCACAGTGTAAGGCAAGTTGTTCTGCCCCAGACTTCTTGCCAGACCTACTGCACAAAGCAAAGTGGCTGTCCTCTCACGAGTCTCACAGATGAGCATATTTTCAATTACGTACTCTGGCTCAGTACTCAGGATATTAAATGGCTTGAACCACCTCGCAGAAGCAAAGCACTTCTCAGATTTATGCTGTATCCTTTAGAAATTATAGCTCTTCCTTGGTTCCCAGGACACTGATCAGATTGGAAATTGCTCCGATCACCATAATTCCATGTAAGGTATAGTTTTTGTGGGACAAGTGTGATTCAGAGCATGAAGCAGCACTTCATGGTAGAGCATGGGAAAGCTAACGCTAACAAAATCCACCCCAGCTTACGGTCCAGGCTGCTCATGAAATCTTCTGTAATCTCTCAATATTCTCAGGATGAAAGTCCACTCAGTAAATTGGCTGGATTTACAAGGGCTGACATTTAACGTAGTGGGATTTCCTTGAAACCAAACAGATGTTTTCATAGCTCCATCTTTGGGGGCTGCCCTAGAACACCGCTTAACAAGCACAATCAGACAGCTGCCCTGCACACACAGGTGTACACCTGCAGCTGAACTGAAAGATTCAAGAGCATGAACTTAGCCATAACCACAGTGAGAATCCCTAGGAGCACAATCTGTTCCTCCCCAGAAAAATCCGGTACTCAGTGCCTTCAGTATTGAATTAACTTTGGCTCTACAAATAAACTGAGCTGATTTGCAATTACTGAAAGGAACTGTAACACAAGAAGGAATGTTTGGGTAGTACACGTTGGCCAGGAAACCAGCCAGCAGCATTGTTGCTCCTAGCTACCCTGCTACATGCAGTTCTTCCTGTGGATTTCCTGCATGTTTTCCACTCCTTCCACAGAATGAAGGCATCCATTCATCCTTGTCTCACTTGCGGAAAGTGATCACGCACTTAACGTTTTCATGATCCAAGTGGTGCCAGGCTTCTTGCGAAATCCTTCCACAAACAGTACTCTGAAGGCATCTCAAAGGTCGTTGGAAAAAAGCCACATCTTGCTGCCTCGAGCTTTCCTGCTTCTCTTTCTAACTGCTTCCGAAACCTCTTCAGGTTCTTCACTAAGTGCTTCTTCCAACTCAGCTGGGTAGAAAGAGAAATGTAATGTTAGGTGCAACAGATGCTCATGCAGACTGGTCCGCTTTCATTGAGCTTGAGATGCTGCTGGTGATGTCTGGGGAACAAGTGCGCTACATCTTCTGCAAGGGAAAAGCAAATAAACATAGACACTACTGAGAACTGCTTTTGCTCTGTGGCAAAGAAGCCTTGATTTCAATTTACTATTCAATTTCTGCACGAACAGGGAAGCCAGGACAGAGAAGGTCAAACAACCCATGTGTTACTGTTTCCAACGTACCCTTTCAGTGCAGACAGCATACTCATTTCCAGCACAGCTCTGCTCAGAACTGCCCACATCAAAAGCTGTAATCATGTTCACAGGCAGGCTTAACTCAATCCGCTCCTCAGATTGCTGCCCCTGTGGCAAAACCAGCAGAGATGGAAGTGTATCAGCTCTTGAACCGCTGCAGGTTGCAGATGAGTGTTATAAACCACTGTCAGTCTTCATTTACACTAACACTGGTGAGCACAAAGGCTTGGAGCAGGCACACACGGTGCTCAGCAGCCCTTACAGGACTGGAAGGAACATGCAGGAGAGCGTGGTAGCAGACCTCATAGATGTAAGATTTTCAGATGTTGCAACTTAATCTGCTCGTAAATACAGAAAAGTCTCCCCTGAATACTGCCATTTTGGAGGACCTGCTGCAGTGCACCATCTTTAGATGTACTTTTGCCACGCAAATGGTATCTACATGCAACAGATCCTAATGAACTGACTCTGAAGGAGATCCCACTTTGCTATGTCAGGAAACAGACCTTTACCCACCAAGGGGAAGGCCTGATCTTCATGCAGACCCCCTAACATGCCACAGCTGGCTTTGTTATTTTCAAGAGTTACGGACTTTTGGCATTTACCAGACTGGGAACAGAGCAAAGCAAAGTGTCAGGTTCCCAAGCAAAGCCCTTCCCAAGACCGGGGATGCTGACACATTCTGACGGTTTATCAGAGCTGTAAGAAAGAGAGCAGTTTTCACAGTGGAAAACATTACCAGGTATTTCCACTCATAACTACTTCTCATGGAAACTTACTGACAGCTTAAAAACCTCCCCAAACCCTCCTAGTTTCACTCCACCTTCGAGGGCTCCTTACCTCATAGCGATTGTGAAAGTGGCAGACACGAAAGCAGCAGACACAAACACGCTCCTCCAAGCACACGTGGTCGGAATTCTCCCGAAGCCAACTGACATCGCACCAGAGAAAAAAACCCACTCCTCCTCGCTGGGGAGAAAGAGCCCACGCAGAGAGCACTGTGCACGTTCACATCACCCCCACCCGCAGTGCTGTGCAGCCTCCCCCCCCCCCCCCCCCCCCTTGCAGCTCTCCATCCCTGAGCGGGGCTGTGGGGTGCACTCCCTATTGTAAATGTGGGGCTCCAGCAGTTCCCACCTCCAGGCCTGGCGTGGCTTACGTGCTCTGCAGGGCTGCTGTGGGACAGGCACCCAGCGCTCAGATGGGGATAACAGCCTTCACCCTGCTGCAGGTGACACAGGACGGGGCAGCCGGGGACAGCGTGACCCCGAGCAGCAGCTGAGCCCACGCCATCTGATCCCATCTGCTCAGCCATGCTCAGGTGACAGCGCCCGACGTGCGGGGACAGCTCCCCACGGGTGGGTGCGGAGTGGCTGTCAGTGCCAGGGGTCTCGTACCCCCCGTCACGGGCACAGCGAGGGCTGGGCACGCCGCTGGGCCGAACAGGCTGCCCCTTGATCGAGTGGGACAAAGGTTTTGTTCTTCTCTTCACACTGCAGCCTTGTCCGTCCGCGCTGGCAGCAGCGGCTGTCAGCAGACGGCACAGCGTTCCCACACCACCGCTCAGAGGTGGAGTTTGAGCTCCTTTGTCTCCTCCCGGTAAGAAGGAGCAGTCGGTGCGAGGGAGGCGGGTGCTGGGGAAGGGCTTCAGCAGAAGCCGCAGGGGGAGCGGACGAGGTCTCTTCTGTCCCCCTCCGCAGCCGGGGGATTGGGCTCCGTGTGCTGCAATCGAGCCGCTCGTCACAAACGGCTCTCCATGACGGAAACCTTCCCAGGCGGCATCCGGAGCGGGGACAGCGGCTTCACCTGGGGACAGGGAGGACGGTAGCATCGGGGACAAGGACAACTGCTCCCCGCCTCTCCCAGGGCACGTGCTGCAGACCATGGGAAATGGCATGAGCAAGGTAAAGGGAGCGCTGGGGTGCAGCTCTGCAGAGCTGGGCGCTGCAGGACAGGCAGTGCTGGAGGTGGGGGATGCTGGTCGGGCTCTGTTTGCTCTCTGATGCCAAGCAGCGTTACGCGTGCCAGGAAGCCTTCACGCTGATGCTGAAAGCAGCACAAGGCAGAGTTGGTGGAACAGATTGTTTACCTGCAGGCTGAGCAAAATCGGGAGCAGGCAGGGACGCCGTGTGAGGCTGCAGCAAGGGCTTGTCCTGACAGCTGCTTCCAGCCACTTCTGCTGGGGCATGCGTGCTCTGAACAGCACTGGTGGGCACGCTCCAAAGCGTAGAGGACAGGAGGTCACAGCAAACCCACTGAAGGAGGCAGGAAACTTTCCCAACACCTTTAAAAGAAAGGCACAAGTTCCCAATTGCATGCCAAGGAGTTGTGTTAGACCCAGAGGCGGATGGTGCCACACTGTGCTTGCTGGTGCAGGACTCTGCTCAGTGCTCAAAACCCAGTGGAGGGACAGGCTCTATTTTCTGGTTGTTTGAGCTTTTTCCAGGTCACAGGTGAACAGAGACATCTGCTTTCTGCTTTGATCATCCCCTTCAACCTATAGCCACTCGTTATCTGGGAAAGTTTTCAGTGTATTAGATGGAGCTGCAGTGCCCCATTTTATTCAGCAAGGAGCGTATCAGAAAGTTACTGGGGACAGGAATGTGCCATTATTCATGGCTCAGTGTCCTGCCCTTGGGAGCTGGCCTTGCTAAATGGCTCTTTTACCATCTCGTTTTCAGTGCAGTTGCTAAAAGTTACAGGCACCCTGTCGATATAAAATTGATCTAAAATGTTAGGAATCATAAAAAAAACACCCAAACCTCCTAAAGCTGTTAGAACAATAAAAATGTTTCTAAATGCGGGCAGTGAAATAAGTGCAAGCATCACTATGTTTGTAGAAATCACCTCAGCCCACCAAACATGCAGCAAAGAGAAGCTGGAAGTGAAGCCAACCACACACAAGTATGTACAGGCTGCTAATCCTAATGTTCTATGATGGGAAAGGTATCTCACTTCTGTAACGTGCAGTACTGTTAATAAAGGCATTGCCAAGTGATTGCCTTTTCATCAAAAGAAGTGAAATTTCTCAAGGCAAATAAATTTAAGGTACAGTGTCCAGAGCAATCTGCCCCAGGCCTGTTGAAATGGACTCCTTGTAGAGCAGAGCAGAACTGGGGCTGTGGGAGATCATGGCTGATTGCTCTGTGCTCTTCCAGCACTGGCTGTCCAAGGTCTTGTCCTCCAGCTTCCCTGGGTTCTGCTTCTGCTCCAGGCCTGATGGCAGTGAGGTGACAGCAGGGAGGTGATTTAAGCACTCATCTTAATGGCAGGACTTTTGCCTTTTTGTCTGAGGCCAGGCTCACCCTGGCTTCAGCCCCTCCACAGGCTCTGCCTTCCTCTGCATCACACTGCCACCACTGAGCAGCTGTGCTCATCCCATACCCCACTGTACACAGCCCAGCCAGCAGCACAGGGTGGGATGGAGTCCAGGGAGGAGAGGCACGTGGTGAATGCTGCTAAGGCAGATACAGTGGAAGGGGAACCCCAGTGCAGTGTGTTCAGTGCTCACAGACTGACATCTCTCTCTGTGTCCTGCAGATCCTCCCTGGCCTTTACTTGGGAAACTTCATCGGTAAGCAGAGCCCCACACTGCAGAGAAGCCCTCCACGAGTTTCCCTGACCTCACTGTCTTGTGCTGCAAGGAAGTTCCCCACCTGCATGCCTTTGTTGCCTCTGCCTGTGTTGCTCTGGGTGGGCTGTGTTTGACATCCCAGGGCTTGTCCCAGCTGCTTTGGAAAGGCTCAGGGGCTTTGGGTGTGAGAGCACACAACCCCTCTTCCTGTTGGTGGATGAAAGCTGCTTTCCATCCTGTTCTATCGTAGCTTCCCTGAGATCTCAGGAACTCAGGGGCTGAGCAGGGCTACTCTGGGAGTAGGTAGTAGGGATGTCTGAGATTGAAAGCCCTCCCAAAAGCCTCAGCTCCCCCGCATTTTGGCAGCCAGGCAGGTTGGGGTGTTGCTCCCTGAGGCCGAGACACATTCTGATGCCAATTTTCACTGCCAGTCATTCATGGCTAAGGACTGGCATCTGCCATGAAGTACATCATTTATCACAGAGCTCCTGCCTTCCCAATGGCTCATTTGACAGCTTGATTCTGGCTGGAAGTGCTGAGAGCATTCAAAAGCACTGGCATGAATCGCCAAGGAAATGTCTTGGAAGTGCTGGGGCAGCCTGGCTGGCAGCAGCCTGCCTTAAGCACACTCCTCATTCCTCAGCATCCAAAGGGAGCATGTATGGGGTGAGGGCTGGAGGAGCTGCTTCTGGCAGGTACTGTTTGGGAGCCTTTCAGGGAGCACACGGGGGGGGACCCAGCTTCAGGTCCATCACAGAGGTTACTGCAAGCAACCACCGGTGCCTGGGCCTGGCCAGATGCCACCAAAGCATTGCTCCATCAAGAAATTCAGGGTGATGACAGAGATTTAAAGCCTGCTAAATTAAGCTCTGGCAGCTCATAGAGGCATTTTCTCTGACTGAAAGCATTTTCCAGCCATAATAAGCCTTTACGGTCATGCCACTAATTGCTGTCATGCTGTCTGCTGGACTGGGGTGGGGAGGTGACAGAGGGTCCCTGCCTCCCTCTCCTGCATGCACAGCATGGGCTCTAACATGAAGCATGTCTCTTGAGGCTCACCACTATTAAATATTCACATCTTGCCATTAGCACATCGTATTTCATATTCTTGGGCCAAGGTTTTACACCGCTCAGAAGTTTAGAAACCCAAAGCCACGAGAGGAGAAAATATTAGTACCCATCTCCAGCAGCCTGTGCAGTGTCAGCTGGTCGTGTCATGAAAGGAAAACAGCTACAAAGCTGCTTAGCCAGCAAGATGAGCAGGCTCTGCTCCCAGCACAACTTTTGTGCTAGACCAGTGACCAGAATCACAACCAGAGGATGCTGGAGCGTTAGCAAAAAGCGGGTCGTTTCCCCAGAAAGCTGAGGATACCTGATCTCTGAGCATGCAGTTGCAGAGGGATGTATGCAGAGTGTTCCAAGTCGCAGTCATTTTCTGCAGATCCCTCCAGCCATGCCAAACAGCGTTGATGTGAAAGGCTGCAGCCCTGCTCCTGCAGCCTGTAAGATAAAGCAGATTGGTCAGGCTGCAGCGACTCCGATTACTACACGTGCACGTGTGGGAGCAATGTCAATATAGGGCATGGTCTTTCTTCTGCAAGCTACCAAACAAGCAGAGGCAAGTACAAAGCTGCCTGCTTGCACAAGAGTGTTTTCCCATGCAGAAGTGAATTTTCACCCAAGCAGCAAGGTCAAGTGCCTTTGGAGGGAGGAGGTCTCTGTTTTGGTATCCCTGGGTTTGCATTCCCAGGTTTCCAAGAAATGTTTGCGTATTTGCCTGTGTCTGCTGTGTTACCAAGTGCGTAGATGCACGTGGGGGGTGTAGTGCAGCTGTTCCTCCAGAGCACAGCCCTGTGTGCTGGTTTGTCTGCGGGAGCGTGGTGGACGTGCCTGTGGGAAGAGGAGGGCAAGAAATAAATACGCACTAATATCAAGTTTTATCCTTTAGATGCCAAAGACCTGGAGCAGCTAAGCCGGAACAAGATCACCCACATCGTGTCAATCCATGAATCTCCCCAGCCCTTGCTGCAGGTAGGATCCTCTGCCTGATGCCAGCATGCAGATTTCCACATCTTTCTCCATGTTAAAGCATCTCCCCCTTCCACCTCTGAGCATACCATGGCACATCCACCTCTCCCCTCCCCCCAGCAGCAGTCCCAGAGGAATAAGGCAGCCCCTCTGCTCTCTGGGAAGCTTGCTGGATCATGAATATAACCTGGCCTTGAATGTCAATGAGAAGATTTCCAGCTCTCCAACCTTATCTCATTTTCCACCTTCTCCTTCAAGCTGTCATCCCCCATTGCTCTCCCTGCTGCACTGCCAAAGGGGAGTGTGGCCAGATGCCAGAGCAAAGCTGTGCTGTGGGAACAAGGCCCAAGGGGAGCACGGGGCAAGGAGCAAGGACACCAGTGGCTGAGCTCCCGTTCCTTTTATGTCTTACAGGACATAACTTACCTCCGCATTCCCCTGCCAGACACACCTGAGGCCAGCATGTGAGTACTTGGTGAGGCCAGCACAGTGGGATGCAGAGGAGGAATGAGTATCCCTCCTGAGAACCCAGGCAGAGCTGCCCAGAGAGTAGGGGAAAGCACAGAGCTGGCCAAGAGCAGCAGCATGTCCAGAGTGTGAGCCGACAAAATGGGCTATGGGCCCTTCCTTGGGAAATGGGTGCTGAGCTGCTTGGGTCTCAGCATCTAGTAATGCTGCCTGGAAAGTAATGGGCATTTTATTTTAGTGCTTTGTCCTCCAACTCTCAGGGCTGCACCACCCGCAGCCTATAACTCTGATTCCATGCCTGTGGTCCTTATTCTGCTTGTTCTCTTTTTCCTGCCAGCAAGAAGCACTTCAAGGAATGCATCAGTTTTATCCACCAGTGTCGCCTGCAAGGAGGGAACTGCCTCGTCCACTGGTAAAACTCCTTTATCCACACGAAATGCCATGTTCCCCCCAGTGCAGCTGAGCCTGCAGTAGTAGTCCTGCTGCCAGAACCACTGCCTTAGCTGCATGTGTTTGCCAGGGTCCCAGTGTCCATGAACCTGCTCAGGATCCACCTTCAAGCTCAGCTGCAGCCCCCAGCTGAGAAGGATTTGGGGATCCCCTCGGGGGATGGAGAACCACGAGAGAGGGGATCAGCTTTTTGCTGCAGTTGAGCAAGTGGGAAGGAAGCAGTTCAGTGCAAACTTCCAGGCAGCGGCTGCTGCTTTCACTTCCCCTGGGGAGCAGGGTGTATTTATAGGCACTGATCAAGAGGACCTTGGAAGGGCTTTGGCTTCCCAGAAAGCAAGTTCTCTGAGGAACCAAAATAGCTGAAGCACAGGGGTAGAAGAAGGGGCAGGCATGGGGTCAGGGCAGCAGCCAGGAGTGTATGCTGCAGATGGTGGCCCACACGCTCTTTCCTTTGCCAGCCTGGCTGGGATCTCCCGAAGCACCACCATCGTTGTCGCTTACGTCATGGCTGTCACAGAGATGAGCTCTCAGGAGGTGCTGGAGGCCATCAGAAGCGTGCGACCCGTTGCCAACCCCAACCCCGGCTTCAGGCAGCAGCTGGAGGAGTTCAGCGGCAGCGCAGCCCGCAAGGTGGGATGCAGGACGGAGCAGGGACAGAGCACCAGATCCCTTCCCTGTGCCTCCTGCTAGCTTGAGCTCACACTCTGACACAGGCGTGCTACTCTGCTTTTCCCTCTTTCCCCAGATGCGCAGACACCTGAAGCAGAGGTATGGGACGTCCCCTTTCAATGACGAGGAAGAAATCAAGGCTCTGCTGCCGGTGGGGAGAGGAAGAGCATCCCGAGCAGAGGGAGCTCGGCAAGGACTGGTGCCAAGGGCCAGGGACATCAAGAGCACCGCTCCCTTTCTGCTGAGGGTGAAGAGAACGTTCTCCTGCATCCCAGCTTGTCTGAAGTGACCCCGGCCAGGATCACCTCATGACCTGGTAAAGACTAAGGAGCTGCAGCAGCGGGGAAGTGCCGCATCGCAGAGCCACAACGAGCCCAGCTCCTTCTCCTCTCTGGGTTTAAGCGTGCCATCTTCTGTCCTGGCTTTCAGCTATTGGGGGAGGGATTCATTCACACTGCTGTACTCTGCAGGGTCAGCCCGTTAGTGCCTGGTGCGTGGGGACATCTGGCAGGAACACAGATCACATTCCCAGTTCACTGTGGCAGTGACAGACAGGGCTTCCCAGCACCCGGGTGATGCTGACAGCAGCTTTAGCACTTCAGCACCAGCTGCATGGGCCTCAGGGGCACACAAGGTGCAGGAGATCTCGCTGACTCCTCGGGGCAGTTTTCCCACCAGCAGCAGCAAGCTTCCAGACCCGAGGTGGCTGTGGTGCAGGGGCACACGGAGCATTAGCAGCTAAACCATGCTGTACCGGTGCTAGGCCAGCCAAGCACAAGCCCCAAGCAAGCACTGCAGCTTTCAGTGTCCATTGCACCGCATTCCCACTGATCCCAGGGCACAATCTTTAAACGGTGGGAAATAAATGTTTAACCTCGCCAGACCTCACTAAAGCACAGCCTTAAAAGCCATTTTGCTTAAAGACTTTTTGTGTCCTTGTAGTGTTAAGCTTCTGTTTAACGCAGACTGACCCGCCTGGGCCAGAGAGGGGGAGCTGAGGCAGAATTTTCCTGGTACAGGGTGTCTTTTCTCGCAGCCAGGAGGTGAGAAGCCTGTGTTGCTACTGGGGGCCTGGGGGTAGCTTCCCCTGCTCCCTCACCCCACAGTGAGGAGGTGTGGGGGAGGCTGTGGCCAATCACTCCCCGGCAGCCCCGCACCCACACGCGCTGCATTTACACCCAGGACTTCCCGGTCTGTGCCATAAACCCATTCCGAGGCCACGTGCAGAGCAGCGGCACCTTCAGGTCCAGGTCTGCCACGCTGCAAAACATTTGTTTTGGCAGATCTGGTTTACGCAACTGGAAAAATACAGGCAAGGGCAACGGTAGGTGTGAGTTAATGTTTGACTCCTTTTCGAAATGCACTTCAGCATTAAAAGTGGCAGGGTTAAGCAGCTTCACCTTCCCTGTGCAGGGAGCAGCAGAGCTGGGGAACTGAATGCTGAGTATCTTCCCTGCTGGCACGGTAACTGCATCCCTGGGTCCTACACGTCACCAGTTCTGTGAGGAGAGAGGAGAATTCCCCAGCTGATAAGAGCTAATATGACCAGGGTCTGCCTGATGAGCTCAAGGACTTGGATTCAATTTGTGCAAGCCACTGAGATGGCAGCAGTGCTTTGGCACCCCCTCCCTGCACAAAGGAGTGGTGTGAATCCTCCTTTGCAAAACTCCCAGGCACTTGTCCTGTAATAAAGCACCTGGATCACCCCAATGAGGGGTGAGGAGGGGGCCAGGCGCTGCCCTTTCCCCACTGCCCTGCAGGGGCTGGAGCAGGGCTGGTGCTCAGCCCACACTGGAGCCACTGCTGGAAATCTCTGTTTGTGGTGGGAAGGCCACGGCAGCTTCCTGTGCTCTGCATCCCCTCCTGGCCTGGCCCAAGGATGGCTGTACACTGCCATGACCAGAGGGCTCCTACCCCACGCCCTGCGCAGTGCTGGCACCTGCCTGTGCCCTGTGCCACGTGTTTCCTGTGGGAAACCCCAGGGAGGGGAAGGCCAGAGCCTGGCACTGTGTCACTGCTTACTCATTTTGAGGATTTCCAGCTCAGAACAGCCCTGATGCTGGAAGCATCATCCCCAGCCCAGAGGTAACTATCTCTTATCTATCAGAACTGGAAATGAAACCCAATGGGGCGGTGATGGAGCTGCAGTGTCAGCCCCCTGGGCACAGTGCACAGTGCAGTGGAGGAAAGTATTGGTGGAGCCACCATCACTGCTTGCAG
The DNA here is from genome assembly GCF_038088225.1 of Cyrtonyx montezumae. Taxonomy (NCBI): domain Eukaryota; kingdom Metazoa; phylum Chordata; class Aves; order Galliformes; family Odontophoridae; genus Cyrtonyx; species Cyrtonyx montezumae. The sequence goes on along the minus strand of NW_027072100.1, from coordinate 10,427,021 downwards.
CAGCTCACACCAGCCTGTCCCTGTGGTATCATGTAGATTGGAAAAGACCTCCAAGATCCACAAGTCCATCCCCAGCCCACCCCACTGTGCCCACGTCCCTCAGTGCCACATCTCCATGGCTCGGGGACACCTCCAGTGATGGTGACCCTGCCACCCCCTGTGCAGCCGTGCCACGGCATTATCACTCTTTCTGAGAATAAATGCTTCTTAATATCCAACCTGACCCCTCCCCCCGCTGCAACGTGAGGCCATCACCTCTCACCGTATCACTGGAGAAGACACCAAGTCCATTCTTGGGCTGTGTGGGGACCTGCAGGGGGAAAAGGGGATGTGCCCAGCTCCCAAAACCGGGAGAAAAGGGGAGCACAGGCTCCTTAAGGACAGGGAAGGGATAGGAGCCCAAGCACAGCCTCAGGGCACTGAGGGAAGCGAGGTGTCCCGACGTGTCCCGGTTCCCCGACGCCGCTCCCGGTGCGCTGTGCCCTCCCCTCGGGCCGGGATCCCGGGGCGGCAGCGAACCGAAAGCGGCGTCAGGAAAGGGAAAGTGAAAGGCCGGGTCCCGCCACGCTTTCGCTTTCAGGACCGCCGCACGTTCCCGAGGGCGGCGGGGCCGGGCCGGAGCCGGGATGGCGGAGCCGGGGTCTCCCATGCGGCTGAAGGAGTGGCTGATCGCGCAGATCGACAGCGGCCGCTACCCGGGGCTGCGCTGGGAGAACCGCGAGCGGACGCTCTTCCGCATCCCCTGGAAGCACGCGGCCAAGCAGGACTACCGGCAGCAGCAGGACGCGGCTCTCTTTAGGGTACGACCTCTCCACCGGCCTCCCCCCCCCCCCCCCCCCTCGCCCCCACACCGGAGCCCCCCGACCGGCCCCATGTTCTCACTCCCCCTTCATCCCTGCTACTCCGCCCCGTGCTCCCCTCGGATCCCTGCCGCGCCGGTTTTTTGCCCCCCCCCCCCGATCCCCGTAGCACCATCCCTGTGTCCCCCGATCCCCATTGCCCTCTCCCGCGTTGCCCCATCCCCGCAGCACCGACCCCGCGCGCCTCCGCTCCGCGCTGTGCTCACCCCGTGCCCCCCCGCGGGTCCGCGCTGCCCAACCCCACTCCTCCCCCCAGACCCCCGCTGCTCACCCCCCGATCCTCTCCGCACCGGCCCCGTGCCCCCCCCGTCCCCCCAGCGAACTTCCATCCCCTCCAGCCCCCAGACCCCCGCTGCTCACCCCCCGATCCTCTCCGCACCGGCCCCGTGCCCCCCCCTCCCCCCAGCGAACTTCCATCCCCTCCAGCCCCCAGCTCCGGGCTCCCACCCACCCCCCGAGCTCCTCCCATCCCCGTACCCAGCGCAGCCCCCCCTCTTCCCGCAGGCTTGGGCCGTCTACAAGGGCAAATACCACGAGGGCACGGACAAAGCGGACCCATCCACCTGGAAGACGCGGCTGCGCTGCGCCCTCAACAAAAGCACCGACTTCCAGGAGGTGCCCGAGCGGAGCCAGCTGGACATCTCCGAGCCTTACAAGGTGTACCAGATCTTGTGCGACGGCTCCCGGGACGCAGGTACCCCCAGCCTGGCTGCTGTGCCATTCCCGTGTCCCACATCCTATGGGCATCACCGCTCCGTCCCCTTCCTTCCCGCTCCTCGTGTCCTCTGCGGTGCTCTGGGCTGTGCTAGGGCAAAACGAGCTGTGCTGGGGTCAGGACTGGGATGGCTTTCCCCGTGCTGTTTTGGGGGCTCAGTGTTTTGTTCCCTGCTCTACACAGAGAAGGATGAGAAGGATGGCATAATGCAGCCCACAACCAGCAAGGACCCACAGGTGAGCCATCCCCCACCGGGGACCGTGTGGGGGACCCCAAATCCCCTCTCTCTATGGCTGCTCCCCCTGCCTGCATCCAGCATCCGTCCTGGTTCCCCATACCTGGCGGTTCAGGGGTGGCAGGAGCTGGCTCAGGATCCCTTCTTGCCCTCACTGTCTCCCCTAGGGCCACGCAGCTGAGGAGAGCCACCGAAGCTCAGCAGGAACATGCCACACACCCACGTTGCCCTTGCTCACTGCCCATCCAGCAGAGCGAGGTGAGAGAAGGGCTTTGGTGCTCTGGGGGCACAGGGTGGGACTGAGGACGGGGACAGTCACTGCTCTTCAGGAGCCACTCTGCTCTCCTGGTGCCCACACCACCTCCACCCCAACCCAGGGTACCATGTGCATGGAGTCTTCTACGGCTGGAGCCCGACCTGCAGCCACCTGCTCCCGAGGGCCCCATCCTTCCTCCCTGCCGAAGATGTCAACCACTCAGGTAGGAGCTGTGCCGGCCAGGCTGCAACCCCCCCCCCCCCCCCCCCCGGGACCCCTGGCCCCACACTGAGCCCCGCCTCCTGCAGACTCCTGGCTGCACATCCGCCTGTACTACTGCGACGTGCTGGTGAAGGAGCTCACCACCCGCACGGCCGAGGGCTGCCGCATCACCTCGCGCACCGAGGGTCCCTCCCGCATGGAGCAGATCGAGTTTCCCCCCCCACGAGCACTGGGAGGCAGTGGGAGGGCGACCGCTGTGACCGAGGTGCTGGAGCGGCTGCTGCCCCACCTGGAGCGTGGGGTGCTGCTGTGGGTGGCCCCCGAGGGGGTCTTCATGAAGCGGCAGTGCCAGGGGAGGGTGTACTGGAATGGGCCGCTGGCCCCACACCAGGACTGGCCCAACAAGCTGGAGCGGGAGAAGACCTACAAGCTGCTGGACACGCAGCAGTTCCTGGAGGGTAAGTGCCCACTTGGCCACACAGCCCTGGGGACCACCAGCCCCGGGGTTCCCGTCCCTATCGTGGGTCCCATCTGCTGGGGGACTGCCAGCTCTGGGGCTATGGGGATGGTCCCATCCCCGTGCGGTGTTGCAGAGCTGCGCAGGTACCTGAGCCACGGGCAGCCAGCCCCACAGTACCAAATCCACCTGTGCTTCGGAGAGGAGTACCCCACCAGCACCGGCCGCCACCTCCAGAAGCTCATCATGGCCCACGTGAGTACACACAGGGCTGCTGATCCCTGTGCCCATCAATGGGGCGATGGGAACCCACGGGGCCAGGCACGGACCCCGTCCTCCAGCAGCTCCATGCCTCACAGGTGGAGCCGGTGTTTGCACGAGAGCTCTTCCACCATGCCCAGCGCCTGGGCCCGGCACTGCTGCGGGGCTGTCCCCAGCTCTGCGTGCCCACCACCTCTGGGCACATCGCCCACGTCGTGCAGCAGCTCTGCCAGCCCTGAGCCAGGCAGCTGAGGAGACACGAAGCCTGGGGACACGCAGCCGCCCGGCAGTGATGCCACAAAGCCACAGGACGTTGAGCAGGGATGGATGCAGATGGATGCTGGCTGGAGCTGGGCACTGTGTGGAGCGCTGTATTTATTCCCCAAGAACCCGATGGGGGCTGCTGGGTGCAGTTGTGCCCAGCAGGGGACAGCCAGCTCTGTCCTTGTGCCTCGCACTCTGGGGACTTGCTATTTGTGAGCTGTAGAAATAAAAGCTGTGTTTGCAGCACCGGGGCTGGGGCTGTGCTGGGGTGCAGGCTACGGGGGAGCTGAGTGGGGCAGAGCTGAGCACCGCAGGGACATCAGGAGCTGAGCACCCTGCTTGGAGCCATGCAGCTCCCGCTGCACCAGGTCCCATCCTGCCCTCTGCTTCCCGGGCCCTTGGCGGGGCTGTGGGTGGTGGTGAGGTGCCCTCACAACTGGGCACCACGTCCTGAAAGCACTTGCTGCCCGTGCCTCAGTTTCCCCCGGTGGTGGATGAGGGGGCACCCGGCAGGGGTGTGGTTGTGCTGCACCCCAGAGGTGATGTACCCAGGCAGCTGGGCACAGTGTGTGCACCCAGCATGGCATGGGGACCTGGCTCAGAGCAGGGACATGGCATGGAGCGGGGATCCAGCACCACCTCAGTGATGGGGTTGCCCAGGAAGCCCCATCCCCACAGCACAGCCTCCCACCCCACAGCGTCGCCCCACTCCACATCACCACCACCCGGGGCTGAGTGCCTCGGGAACTTCCCGTACCCATTAAATCACATCAGTGCCAGCCCGATCCCGCTGGCTCCCAGCCCCGGGGCCGGCCCTGGCTGCTCCTCCGGCCGCAGGGACCAGAGCTGGACGCCGGAGTCCCGCTCCGCCCTGGGCGGCCCCACAGCACCATAGAGGAGGGGCCCGCCGCCCCCACACCGTTGGTGCGTTTTAACGGGCTCGGCCGGAGCCGGGCAAGCAGAGCAGGGTCGGCAGGATGCAGCCGGAGCTCCCCGTCGGCTCCACAGCTCTGCGCGGCCGCACGGCCCCCGACAGCCCCTATCCCGGCCCCTCGCCGCCTGCAGAGGCCACCAAACCGCCCTACAGCTACATCGCCCTCATCACCATGGCCATCCAGAGCACGCCCGACAAGCGCATCACGCTCAGCGGCATCTACCGCTACATCATGGGCCGCTTCACCTTCTACCGCGACAACAAGCAGGGCTGGCAGAACTCCATCCGCCACAACCTGTCGCTCAACGAGTGCTTCGTCAAGGTGCCGCGCGACGACAAGAAGCCGGGCAAGGGCAACTACTGGACCCTGGACCCCGACTGCCACAACATGTTCGAGAACGGCAGCTTCCTCCGCCGCCGCCGCCGCTTCACCAGGAAAAGGGCCCCGCGGGACGGTGAGGGGGATGAGGGACGCAGGAAGACCCCCAAAACACGATCACGGGCACCGCTGCAGGAGGAGGGGAAGGCGGAGAGCGGCTTCGAGTCACCGGCAGCAGAGCAGAGGGCAGAGGGTCTTGGGGTACCGGGCTGCACCGGGCAGCTCCGTGCTCATCCGCAGCCCAAAGCGCCATTCTTCACCAAGGAGCTGCTCGGGGTGCCCCCGGAGAGCCGCCCGCCCGTCCCCCCCCAGCCCAAGCAGACTGCCTTTGGGGGGCCCTCAGCTGTGCCACCGCTGCCCCGGCCAGGTCAGTACCCGCTGCCTGCAGAGCCCAGCCACCCCGCGCAGCGCTCCCCAGACCCCACCGTGTCCCCCCCGGGTGATCTGGAGGGCAAAGAGCCGGCAGCCCCCGCCATGGGGTTGGGCCAACCCTTCGGGCAGGTGTCCCCAGTCTTCCCCAGCACCCTGCTGGGCACGGGCAAGCCCACCCCGTCTTGTTTCCTCGACGGCGATGGCTACAAGCAGCCCCCCCTGCCCGTGTTTGGCTCCTTCAGCCGTGCGGGGCCCGAGGCGCTGGGGGGCAGCTACCAGTGCCGAGTGCAGGCGCTGAGCTTCTGCGTGAACGAGCGGCCGTGCGGTGCAGCGCTGGAGCATCTCCTGGCTGCGGCCCCCAGCACTGCCACCGCAGCCCCCCCAGCCCCCCGCCAGCCGCCCTTTGGAGTGGGCGAGCAGAAGGAGCCGTGGGGCACTGGGGCCACGATCCCACTGCAGGGGGGAGGTGGTTACCCCCTGGGGCTGCCCCACTGCCTCTATCGGACGCCCGGAATGTTCTTCTTCGAGTGATGGACTGATTCCCCCCCCACCTCCAACCTCTGGCACCGTGTGGGGCTGCGGAATAAAGCACATTCGCCCACGCTGCTTCTGTGTCTCTGCGACCCGCTCGGGGTGGGGAGCGGGCAGGGTGCACCGGGGCCGCTCCGTTCCCACCCAGATTGTTGCTGGGACACGTGTCCCTGTGGCCACCCACCACGGCTCTCCTCTATGTGGACTGCCCCACTGGTGTCCGTGGGCTGGATGGTCCGACATCCCCAGAAGTGATGGGGATGGAGCACCTTCATGATGCAACTCCGTCCTGGGGCGACAGGAGGGAACCTCCTCTGTAAGGGTCTGGGGGACACACTGCACCCTGGAGCAAACCCTGTGCTCCCCACAGCCTGCTCTGCTCACATGTGCCTGGTTTGCCCCACATGCTGCGCAAGGCACGAGTGGGGCTGGCCTCAGCACGGGGCCCCACGGAGACAGCCACTGGGGGAACGCTTGGTGGGATGGAGTGGAGGGGGAGAAGGGGCTCTCCCTGCACGGGGCTGTCTCCGTGCCAGGTCCTCGCAGCACCCCACGGAGCTGAGCTGTGCCAGGGCTGCCTGAGGGCATGGCTGCGGATGTGATGGGAATGGCAAGATTCCTCTGACCTGAATCATCCCGGGCGGCTGCTGGTGAGGAGCATCGCCTGAGTCACCACTGCTGGGCTGGGCACGGGCTGGGCTGGGATGGGGTGGGATGGGGTGGGACGGGGTCCCAGGCCAGGACGTGGCTGCCAGCCCCTTCCTACATCGCTGGGGCAGCATCTCTGCTGTGCTGCATCAGGGCTGCGTACTTTGCAGCCCAGAGCAATGCTGGCAAAGTGGGGACCTGTGCTTGTGCCCCCATCCTGTGTCCCTGGGAAGGAACCCCCAAAGGAGCGGTGCCCTAGGGCTGTGGGATGCAGGTGCACGGGTTCACATCTGTGCGGTACAGCAGGTATCCATGATTTGCAAAGGGGGGGAATGCTGATGAAGGTCTCTCCATGATGTTTTGGGGATGGGTGTATAGCAAAGCTCCCCGGCCCACCAAGGCAGCGGGACGCAGCTCTACTGGGCCCTGGGGTCTCAGAGAGGGCCAGTCCTGGCGTCACTCGGGGACCAGAGCACCACCACTGCATCACTCGTTATCAGCCCCAGCAGCTGCTGCCAGGCCGTGGCCGTGTCCCAGCCCCAGGCAGGGCAGGAGGGGCCTCCGCTCCCCATCAGCAGAGCAGCGATGGTCACTGGGCTGCGAGCTTTGCTTTTCTCCCTTCTTTTTTTTCCCTTCCCTCCCCTGTGGAAAACAATATTTGAGTGCCTAGATCATGCTGGCGTCTCCGGAGCCGTCTACAGCGAGCAGGGCTGACCTCAGCCCCCTCCTTCACACGGTCCCCGGGGGCGCGGGAGGAAGCGAGCGCCGCGGAGCCGTGCCCGGGGGCCGTCTGGTTCCCACACCGCGCAGCCGGGACGCCCGCCCGCTGGGCTCCCGCCTGTGCCTGGGAACGCACGGCTGCAGCACCAGCCCTGGGAGCACTACGGGAACCCAACCCACCACTGCCCCACGGCACAGAGCCCGGAACGGGAACCCCATCCCCGATGGCTGTGGGTCACGGGAAGGTGCTCGGTTGGGTGCGGGAGGTTGGCATGCACCCTCAGCATCGCTGCTCCCCGCTGGGATGGGATGGGGCAGAGCCCCACTGCCTCCTTTCCCCGGGTGTGCTGCCTGCCCTTCGTTGCCCTCCATGCCCTCAGCAGTCCCACTCCCCACTGGTAGTCCAGCTCTGGCCATGGCCCACTTCTCTCCCTGCCCTTCCTCCCCCAGCTTGCTGCTGGCTTGCTGGGTGGCCTGGCCCCGGCCCACTCATGGCTGGGACTGCACTGCAGCGGGTGCTGGCGTGGGAGCACCGACCCCCAGCTATGGGCAGTGCTGTGCTGCTGCATGCTGCTGCACAGCATCACTCTGCCCATCCTCCTCCCCCCCCCCACCCAGAGGGGTCACAGCAGCGAGGGACCCCCATGTGAGGAGCGGCACTGACTGCAGTGAGAACACACCGGATTAGGACCAGCTCCACCGCTGTGCCTCTGGCAGTGATGGTGATGAGATGGTGACCCACAGGTCTAGGAAAGGAGAGGAGGGGGCTGCAGGGTGGAGGTCTCCATCGCTTCACACCGGGACTGGCCACCCCGCATCATCCTGCTCTGGGGCAGCCATGGCCCAGCCACGTTTGCTGCCGGGTGCTGCCGCGGTAAAGCAGGCTCTGTGCCACCCCCGTGCTGCTGCGGCTGAGAACAGGCACCCACAGCACCCGTGGGCACCCGGGCTGCCCTGGAGCTCACCCTGCAGCCCCCGTGGCCCAGAGCGATGCACGGCTCCTGGGGCCCAGACAGGAAAGAGACGTCACCGCCGCGGAGCGTAACTCAAACCAGATGGGGCCGCGCTGCTCTCCAGGACCGCAGGGTGGTCACCGGCAGGAACTGGTCAAAGGCTGCCGGCAGGAAGCAGGCTGGGAGGGACGCCCCGAGCCCAGCGGCAACCCTGCCCGCAGCGCCTTAACCGCTTCACGGCCGGTTGTGGCCGTAGGGCACGGAACTGGGGGTGAACCCCACAGATGAGGGGTAGCAGGACCCCAGGAGCTTTTGCTTGTGCACGACCTCTTGAGCAGCGCTAAAGCCATGAGGACGCCTTTGTCTGTCTGCTCACCCACCCATCCATCCACCTATCCATCCATCCCCTTCCCACCAGCGCCCCACAGTCCCACTGCACAAACCCTCCCGGGAAACACCTCCTGGGGCCACCCCCGGCACACTCTCCGTCCTTCCGTCCCTTCTGCGTGGGACAGGACGCCGTTCCCATCCGCTCCCCTCCCCGCAGCTGCTGGCCGCACACCCGCGGGGCACCGCTGCCCCCGACGCCGCCTCTGGCTGCGGGGCCGCTCTCAGACCTGTACATTTATTTACAAGAAGCCGAGCTGCGAGCTCTCCCGCAGCCTTCGCCCCACGGCAAAACCCAAAGCTGCAGGGATGGGGGAGCGCGGTGCGGGTCCTGAGCCGCGACGTTGGGGCTTACGGGGATCCACGGAGGGGACGAGGGCTGAGCGGGGAGCGGAGCAGCGCTGGCGGTGGGGGGGACGCTGGCGGGCGGCAGTTCCTGTGTGTTGGTGGTCAGGGCTGAAGCAATCCTCCGGCCAGCTGCTCTGCATTAGGACGCCTTTATCTGGCGGGGACGTGTGAAGGAGCGGCCGCACTGCTCCCCCGCTGGCAGCGCGGAGGGCAGGGGTGAGCAGCAACACAAAGGCTCCTTCTTTCGCTCGCCGGTTCCCAGCTGGGGATGGATGCTCCTGGAAGCGAGCTCGGCGCTTCCTCCCTTCCTGTGCAGCCCTCCCGGCGAGCAGCAGCTCGGGGCCAACTCCGGCTTCCTCCGACGGGGAGGAGCGGCACCGGTCCTGTGCCAAGCGCCGGGCTTCGGGTCCCTGCCTGCTCCATCAGCATCCTCTCACCGCGGCTCTGCGGGAGCGGAGCGCAGCACTGCAAAAAAAGGGTCCGGGGAAGGGATCGCGGGGCACTGCTGCGGCATTTACAGGCGGAGCCGAGCGTGGGTGCGAGGTGGTGGGGGGTGCGTGGGCTGCCCGTGCGGTGGGGCTCGTCCCGAGCCGCTCCGAGGGCGGCGGAGAGAGAAATGCAAGCAGAGAGCGCTGAGCGTGGAGTGGGTGGGACATTGATGGGTGCGGGGACTGGTGGTTGCACGGCCGTGGGAATGCAGAGGGGAGCGTTGTGGGGATGGAGATGGCGATGGCTCGGGACCTGAGAGCCCATAAGCAGGTGGGGAGCACACGGAGTCTGTGCTCTGAGCAGCCCCGCAGCACCCGGTACCAGCGCAGCGGCCACGAGGGATGCGAGAGCTGGAGCAGAGCAGGGGATGGAGCAGGGTTGGTGCCAGCCCTCTGCCCCGCAGTGGGGTGGATGCAGGTGAAGCTGCCCCTGCACAGATCCTGCTGCGTCCAGGAGCCGGACCCGGGCACGGCCCCAATCCCATATTCTGTCCCAAGCTCACGGTGCTCAGCCCCACCCGTGCTCAGACACCCAGCGCCGTCAGCGAGCCCGAGCTGGTGATCTTCTTGAAGCGGTTGGCAGCACACACTCCAATGAAGTTTTTCTGCAAAGGGGAAGAAGAGAGGCACGAGTCCCACTGCAGACCTCGAGGCTGCACCCAGAGGTGCTCCCAGAAACCAACCCAGGAACATTCCCTCCCCTCTATCCCAAGCCCCTAATATAAGCTCTTGGGATGCACCTGGGGCAAACAGCCATGCTTGGGGGGACCAGCCTGGGGACCCCCAAGCCCTCCCAGGCAGCTCAGCAGGGTGACTTTGACCGCATCCCCTCCAATCCCTGCGTACCTTCCAGCGCCGTCGCATGACGTATTTCTTGAGCAGCACCTGGGACTTGAGGCGGCGGTTGCAGCGCTTGGCCTTCTCGGCCAGGTTGGTGAGCCAGGGGTGCTGCAGGCACTGCCCTGCGCTCATCCGGGCGCTGTGGGGCGAGAGGGGAGCAGTCAACCCCTTCCCATCCCCATCTGTGAGCTCTGGTGCAGGCTGTGCTCCAGCCGCCAGCCCTGAGGACCGCTGGGAAAAGGGGACCACGAGCAGTCCCACACGTCACACTTGGTGGCCCTGACAGGGACAGCCAGTGGCTCCGGGGACACTGAGGGTGGTACATGGGTAGAGATGAGAGCACAGAGATGGGGGGGCAGCTGTGGCTGCTGCTGGCTTCGTACCTCTTCTCTTTGATGATGAGGTTGGAGACGAAGTCCTTGGCCTCAGCAGAAACGCTCTCAAAGGTCTCCTCGTCGAAGTACCAGTTGGCCGCCAGGACGTTGTTGAGTGTTTCAGTGTCGTTGTCACCCAAAAAGGGGGAGAGGCCACTGAGGCTGGGGGAGCAGAGGGCTGGTGGGCAGGGGGTTGTGTGCAGGGGCACCCCAACTCCCCTGCATGGAGCAGAGCCAGCGCAGGGACCACCGTGTGCCCTGCGGAACAGGAGGAGCTCGGCCCAACGTACAGCATGTAGGTGATGACGCCCATGCTCCACATGTCTGTGGAGTAGGAGACCTGCTCATAGTTGACCACCTCAGGGGAGAGGAACTCCGGAGTGCCAAAGTTCACTTTCAGCTTCTCCTGGGGGTTGTACCTGTGGATGGGGTGGAGATTCAGCAGGGGGTGACAGGCTGTCCCCAAACTGATGTCCCCAAAGCAATGTCACTCCAAGGAAAGGATGAGCCCGCTCCCACCAAGCTCTGCCTTGCCCATCCCTCTCCCATCAGCCACAGATCCCAGATTTGGTCCTACTCTGAAGGGTGGGAGCAAGCATGGAAGGAGGGGATCATGGCACCTTCGAGCCAGCCCAAAGTCAATGATCTTCACCATGTGCCCGGTGGCAGCAACACAGAGGATGTTCTCAGGCTGTGGGGACAAGGACAGGGAGGTCAGCTGGGGGTGATGGGGATGTGCCACCCACATGTCAGTGCTGCACAGAGCCATCTGAGCCCCGTCCTCCCCAAAACACTCAAGTGAACTCACCTTGAGGTCGAGGTGGAGGACGTGCATGTGGTGCATGAAGCGGATGCCCTCGCAGATCTGCCGCACGAACACCATGCAGTCCACCTCTGTCAGGTGGTAGTCGTCATCGATGATCCGCTCAAAGAGCTCTCCACCTTCCACGCTGCATGGGCACAGGGGGGGTTCCTGGGTCACCCAGGGCTCCACGTCCTCCTGCAGAGCCCCCAGCACCACGGACACAGCCAGGGTGGGACGTGCGTGCTGGGGTCAACCGCAGCCCCAACACAGCCATGCACAGAGGCTGTCCCCAACCCCAGATCAAGAAGAAAGGTGGGGACAAGCAGTGCTGGGGACGTCCCCTGATGCTGGCCAGCTCTGCGTGGTGTGAGGCTGGCATGTCTGCTCCATCCCCACACATGGGCCCAGCCTCCCTGCGGCGCTGCCCCTCGCCCAGGCATCAGGCACCGTGCAGCACAGCCCCACAACTCACAACTCCATGAAGAGGATGATCTCCCTGGGTGTCTCGATGGCATCATAGAGCTGGATGAGGTTGTGGTGGTTCAGCTGGTTCATCACGTCGATCTCCAGCAGCACCATCTCCTGTGGAAGGACCCCCACCGTGGCACTGCTGTCAGACCTGGCTGAGCCCCAGCTCCACGTGCCCAAAGCTCAGCTCCCATCACACACCTTGTCCTTGGCTCCCTGCTTCCGGATGACTTTGGCAGCCAGCTTGAGCCCCGTCTGCTTCTCCGTGCACGTGTGTACTTCACCAAACTTTCCCCTGAGGAGAGAGAGGTCTCGGTGACATCACCCTGAATGCCATCACTGCAGGGACAGCTCTGGGCGCTTGGAGCCACTCCCGGGAGCCGAGGGGGGATCCGAGTGTCCTCAGCCCTCCCGCAGCTCCATTCCCCCTTACCCCCCCAGGATTTCCTTGGAGCTGAGGTTGTACTGGGAGCTGACGCTGGCCGTCCGCAACGTGACGATGCGATGCGCAAAGGGCGCGGGCGGAGGGGGGACATCGTCTGCAGAGAAAGGAGGGGGAGTAAGAGGGGCACTGCGCGGGGGGGACCCCACGGCCGGGACCCCCACGCTGTGAGCACCTCGGGTGCCGCTTCAAAGCGTGGTCCCCCAGTGCCTGCCAGCAGTTGCCCGGCACCTGCAACATCGCACCCTCCCGTGCTTTCGCTCGCCGTCTGCAGGGCCACCATCCCCCGTGTCACGCTCGCCCTCTCCAGGCCACGCAGCTGTGCGTCACCCTAAGCGGACCACCCCCCCGCATGTCACGGTCGCCCCCTCCATGCCATCCTACTGCACGTTTCCCTCTCGCTGCCTCCGTGCCACCATCCCTGTGCCACCACGTCCCGCTCACCCACCCAGGACAGACCCCACTCGTGGGAAACCACACACCCCGCAGCAACGGGAGCCCCAGCAGCAGCCCCCACCCAGGGGTCAGCGCAGCCCCCAGCCCCGCTGAGCCCCGAAGGACGCGGTGTAAGACGGCCGTCAGGACACGCTGTCCCCCCCAGCAGCCAGGCGGTGGCTGTCACTCCGGCCACGGGGACGGCTCCTGTCCCTCTGGGCAGCCCCAGGCAGAACGAGCCGTGCCAGGCTGCGGTCGGGAGAAGCCTGGGGAGGGGACACGCCGCATTTAGCTCTGTTTACAGTGAAACAGGAGCTTGAAGAACTGCCGGGCTGGCCAGGAGCCAGCAGCATGAGCTGGCACCCCGGGAGGGAGGCAGCAGAGATGTGAATACACCCCGGGGCCGCTGCCCCGCAGAGGATGCCGGGGTGACACCACCACTGGGCTGAGGGCATGGCACAGATCTGCCGTGGTGCAGCCTTACCCAGTATCTCAAAAGGGTCTTCCTTCCCAAAATCGGGGGTGAGGTAGGGGCTGGGTGGTGGCTCTGCCACCGTCGCGGCTTGCTGCCCCATGGCCCCAGGGCCCGGCTGCTCTGCGTGCCCAGGGGGCTCTGACCCAACCTGGGGCTGCCCCTCAGCACCAGGCAATGTCCTCTCCTGCGGGATGGTGGTGCTGCCCACAGGGACGGGCTGCTCTGAGGGCTGCAGGTCCCCCTGGGCTGGGGTGGGCTCTGCCAGACCCTCTCCTGTCGATGCCATTGGGGTTTCCTCCGGGATCGTCTCCATCGCAGCCACCTCCAGCCCGGGCTGCTCCTCTCTGCAAGCAGGAGAGGGAGGTGAGCAGCACCCCGAGCACAGCCCCCAGCCCTGCCCCGGGGACCCATCGTTGGAGAACCCCATCCCAGGAGGGTCCCCCCAGGGGATGAGCACCGGGTACCTCTGGCAGGCGGCCGGGCAGCTCAGGCTCTGCATCAGAGCCGGGCGCGTGGGCTCGGGACCCCTCGGTGGCTGCTCCTTGTCTGTCTGCTCTGCGTTGGCCTCTTTCTCCCCTTCACCCTGAGCCTCTGCAGCTGCCAGAGCCATCTCCGTAGGCACCTGGCATCCATCCTCAGCCTTCGCGGCAGCTGGGGGCTTCTGTGCAGCATCTGTAGCTTTCTCCTTTGCAGGTTCTGTGGCTTTCTCCTTCTCAGTCTCTTTGCCTCCATCCTGAGACTTCGTCACTGCTGCATTTTTTTCTACCTTGGCGGGCTTTTTCCCTCTATCTTGAGCCTTTGCAGCAGCAGGGGCCTTCTCCTTTGCAGGCTGCTTTGCAGCTGGGCTTTTCTTTGCCTTTGCAGCATTTTTCCCTCCATCCTCAGCTTTTGCAGCAGCCGGCTGCTCCTTCGCAGGCTCTCCCTCACCCTGAGCCGGTGCTGCAGCCGGTGCTGTCCCTGCAGGCTCTGCCTTCCCTCTTTCAGCCTCTGCTGCAGCCGAAGCCTTCTCTGCAGGCTCTGCTTCTCCTCCAGGCTCAGCTCCTGGTGCACTCGGTGCATTCTCCTTTGGGGGTTCTTCCTGAGCCCCCTCTGCAGCTGAGCCCTTCCCCTGTGAGGGCTCTGCCGTCTCTCCTCGGGGCTCTCCTGTTGGGGTTTTCTCCTTCGTGGGCTCTTCCTTGCCTCCATCCCCTGCAGCAACCTCTGCCTTCCCTCTGTCAGTCTCTGCAGCTGAAGCTCCTTCCGTGTCAGTCTCCTTTTCCCCTCCATCCCAGTGCTGTGCAGCATTTGGGACTGCCTCCTGTGCAGGCTCTGCCTTCCTTTCTTTGGGCTCAGCATTCTCCCTTGCTGCACTCAGGGCCTCGCCAGCAGTGCCGGGTGCCTTCTCCTTCCCAGGCTCTTCCTTCCCTGCAGCAGTTGGGACTTGATCCTGTGCGGGCTCTGCTACCCCTCCATGGGGCTCTCCTGCAGCACCCACAGCCTTTTCCACGGGTTCCTCCTTCCCTCTGTCCTGAGCCTGGGCAGCACTGGGGGCAGCACTGGGGGCAGGCTGTGCTGTGCTGGGCTCTGTTCCAGGGGGGGCCGCACTCTCAGACCCCCCCGTGTCAGTAGTACTGCCCGGAACCTCGTGCTGCTCCATGGGCACGGATGGCCACCCCGGGTCAGTGAGGCTTCTGTGGGGAGAAGGTGCGAGCTGGGGGCACTGGGGCACAGTGGGATTGTGCCGTGGTGCCCCACTATCTGCCCCACAGTGACTGATCAGCAGCCTGACAGCAGCACCTGTTGTGGTCACAGTGCCATGCAGACGGTCGGGGCAGCTGGGGGCCCATGGGTGCACATGTCCCAGTGTGACTGCCAGGTCAGTACTACATGAGCCCCCAGCCCAGCACTGTGAGCCCCCAGCCTGGCACTACAAACTCCCAGCCCACTCCCCACAGCCCTGGCTGTGCCTGGACACGAGCTCCATGCTCTCAGTCCTCTCTGGGAGCATACATAGCTCCCTGCATGACTGTCCCTGAGGCATAGGTGGCCCATCCCAGGAACAAGCCTCCCCAACATCCCTTCTGGCCATGGAGCAGCCACTGGCTGCTTTTACAGGGCTTCCCAAAGTCTCGGCAGTGCCTTGTGCTCAGCTCCATGCCTTTGGGGTTCGGCTGAACCCATGGGCACCACAGAGCTGGTGATCCCGGTGACTGCACAGACCCCTCCACCCACCCCATAGACCCCGTCCCCTTACCTGGGATCCCCGGGGCAGAGTGCAGTCAGGAGAGCAGCATCCGCGGTGTGGCAGCGCCAGGACGGAGCAGCCCCTTCTATACTGGGTGTAACGGAGCCGGATTAGTGCAGAGAGAGAGGGGTATCCTTTACACCAGCAGGAGCCGGCCCGCTTCGCCTTTCCCAGCACCTGTTGCTGCTGGAGCCTGTTCAAAGGACACGCCACTCTTCCCCGTGCTCCCACCGGCCAGAACGCACACAAACAGCGAGAGGGATCCGGCACACGGCCACCAGGGCGGGAGGGAGGGCTCGAGGTGGCCCCGTGCAGGGACCACGCTGTGCCTCACCGCTGGGGACAGCCCTTGGCCAGGCTGCCCTGGGCGTGCTGGATGCTGCCCAAGGCGCCCGCAGGGGACACGGGGTGATCACCGCGTGGAGATGGCACTTGAGAGCAGGTGGTGATGGTGACGGTGCCACGGAGCTGTTGGTGGCTCTGTCTGCTGGTGCCAGCGCTCGGGGACGGTGGTGCCAGGGGCACAGCCAGCTCTGGGCACACTGCTGGGGACTGAGAAAGAAAGGGACGGACAACCACCGGGGACCGCAGCATCCACCCGTGTCCCTGCCCTTGGGAAGCAGTCAGAAGGCACCAGCTGGGTTCAGAGTGCATGTCTGGGAAACGGGGGGAGAGACAAAGACACCGGGGCTGCTGCTGGCTGCACCACGAGCCCGCAGTGCACAACGGGGCTTTGGGGCTGATGGAGTCCCCGGGGCTGTGCCGGCTGCCCCGCTCCCAGCAGAGCCTTGTTTACTTTAAACCTAAGGTGAGGAAAGCACTGCTCACAAGGGCACAGACATCCCCTGTCGCTCGTGTTTCTGCGGGGGGGTGGAGGCGGTCACTTGAGGCTTTCAGGAGGAACCCCCGGTAACCGGACCCGGCCCTCCCCGCCGGGTGGGAGTGCTCCAATTATAACAGCTCCTAAAGCCGAGAGCACCCATTTATCTATCACGCGGTGGCAGCAGGAGCGCCAGCGCCCTGAGGAGGAAGGGCTCAGCCTTTTGCCTGCATTGCTCCTTCGAGAGGGGACAGCAGAGCTCCTGCCTCG
The DNA here is from genome assembly GCF_038088225.1 of Cyrtonyx montezumae. Classification (NCBI taxonomy): domain Eukaryota; kingdom Metazoa; phylum Chordata; class Aves; order Galliformes; family Odontophoridae; genus Cyrtonyx; species Cyrtonyx montezumae. The sequence continues at coordinate 10,410,838 of NW_027072100.1, read as the reverse complement.
GTGACGCACCGTAACGCAGAGGGATCAGGGGAAAGAACCGCCCCAAGGCGCACGGGGCCAAGGATGCGCTCCTGGCCCCGCTCCGGCTGCTCTGCTCTGTCCCCAGGAGCACCGCCGCTGCTCGGGAACCGCGTGCAGTGTGGGCAGAGGATGGCCCGCTGCTGGTCCTGGGGTTCCTCTCGGGCAGAGCACCCCGGGTTGCTGTGGGTGTGCCCTGGCGCAGGGCACACAGAGAGATGGGAAGGGGCTTTGGGACCGAGTGTGACACCGGTGCTGCAGTGCTCGCCCTCCTGTGGGCGTCACAGGGGAAGAGAACTCAGTTACACAGAGGTTTCTGCTCTCAGAGCAAACTCTGCTGACATAAAGAGCCTTAAAACCAACCTGGGTGGGAAAAGCTCCAGGATAAGCCTTTAAAAGGAGGCCTGGGGCATCCTCTTTTTGAACCATCCTCAGGGTGAAGCACGACCTTTGCAGGTGCATAGTTGCCAACGGCCTCTGTCCCACTGCTGAAAATAGGAGCAAAGATCCATGGTGGGACCAGCACTCTTCTTGTCCACGATCCCAGGGAGATGCAATGCTCACAGTGTGGACAGATGTTGATGCCAGGCACCGTCTGCCCATGAGCCTTTCCTTGCACTGAGTACACAGGAGATGCTCCCAGTGAGCTGGCAGCTTGTGTGGCTGTGGGCTGGGGTCACCATGGTCCATGCAGAGCATTAAGAGCAGGATGCCAGAGTGAGGATTTGGCCAATGCTGGAGGAAGCCCAAGGGCCCAGTGGAGAACTGAGGGGCAGCATCAGGCAGGAAGGGCTGCAGCCACCTTTGCTCCTGCAGAAGAGAGCAGCAGTGAATAAAGTGTGGAGCAAAGTGCCCGCAGGGCCCTGCTGCCTGCCCCAGGTGGAAGAGCCAAACAGTTTCTCTTTCCCCTTTCCTGCTCAGCCCCAGAACTGGGGCCAGGGTGGGGGTACAAGTGAAGGGAAAAGCACAATGTGGGGCTGTGAGCTGCTTCCCTGGGGAGCCCGGCTCGTGATGCCAGAACCACCCCAGGCATCTCCCACAACCACAATGTGGACAGCAACAATTGCTCCGAAGGATGCAGCCTCCAGGCAGCCCCAGCAGCGCAGGTTGGTGGCTGCAGGCAGCCGGGCTGGCGAGCTCCCCTCCTCCAGAGATCAAAGGCAGCGTCTGGTATTCAGCAGGGCACCAGCGGGGTCACACAGGAGCGGATACACCGCTTCCTCCACCCCATAAACGCGTGACGGGCGCGCTGCGGCACCGTGGGCACGTGGGGATCCGGGCACTGCTGCTATCCATGGCTCTCAGGGACACCGCTGTCATTGCCAGCGGACGGTCTGGGCTCACTGCTCCTCCAGCAGCCACGGGCACACAGTGGGAGCCAGTTGGGGGTGAAGGAAGAGAGCCGTATCCCAGCCCTGCAGGCCAAGAGCGACACACGGAGCCCCACAAGCAGCTTTTGGGGTCTTTCGATCTTGGTTGTGTGTAAGAAACTGTTGGAGAGGGGGAGCAAAGCTCTGGGGGTGAGCACCGCAGTGCCACGAACACAGCTGTCCTAAAGGTGTGGAGGAAGAGCGTGCTGTGGCTTCGGCGCTCCTAGAAGGTGTTTTGCAGGGAAAGGGAAGCGAGGTGCTCAAAGGAAGGGTCGGAGTGCTGCAGGAGGGGCACGGCTGCTGCACACCGGGTTGTGAAGCACAGTGCTCCGGTCTCTGTGGATCGTAGGAGACAAACCAAGCAGCACCAGAGGTTCTCAGGCTGTGGGTTTTTTTGCCTCCCCATTCAGGAGCTGGAGCCATAGCCTACATTGGCTGCAGCTGGAACACAGGCTGTCCCAGGCCGGCTGGCACAGCCCCAGGCATGCCCGTTCCCTAGCGACGTGGTTGTCACAACCCCAGCAGCATACTTTAACCTTTATGCTCTCCACGGGCGAGGAAGGCTCTTTGCACAGCCAAGCCCCATCCGTGCTCCAGGAAACCCTACACCTCAGCTAAATCGAGCAGCGGGGCCACGAGCAGACCCCACCTGAGCACCGGCCGTGCTGCAGTAACACAAACCAGCCCTGTCCCCACAGGGACCAACCCAGATGCGTGGTCAACAGCTTAACTGCCTCCATCTGCACTCTGGGCTTCCCTGGGTGAGCCCCAGTCCTGATGTGTTGGGTCTGATGGAGAGACAGGGAAAAATCCCAATGCCCATCAAGAGTCCCTTCACAGAGGCAGCAGCAGCTGAGAGCAGGCAGGCAGCACTGGGGCTGGGGCTCTGACAGCATGACAAAGCCATTTAGTCAGGAGCCTCTTTGCCAGCTGATAGAGTACTCCCTTTCTCAGCATAAAGCCCAGGAAAACATCGCCTTTAGTTCCAGTTCTAGTGGGAGCTCAGCAAGTTACTCCACAAAACAACACTGCAGAGTTCATGCTAGCTCACCCTGCTCTGGTTCTCTGGCTATCCCAGCTCCAGTCCCTCACCTCCAGGCACACTCAAAGCTGATGAGCTTTGTTCCTGCTTTTATAAAAACTACAGAATCTGAAACTGCAAGGTGTAGAGCTACAGAATCCAGATTCCACGTGATTGTTAACCTACCCCAAGTGCAGAGGCAGGTGCAACACTCCGTAGTAACTTTAGTTCCCTACTGCAACTGGAAGTCACCTGCCCATTCTGCTCCTCTCCTCCCCAACACACAGCCCCACCAGAACCCAGATCTACTGCTTTCCCAACACCTGGATGCTCTCCTTCTAATTAAGAGCAGCTTACAGTTCCTTACCCCCCAGCAGTGCTGCCCCATGCCCTCTGCCACAGAGGTTGCAGTGTATGGGGAATATAAGAGGCCGTGTCTGCAGGAAGAGGTAATATCTTTTATTAGACCCAATGATAGAGCTGGAAAAAACTGACAAGCTGTTGGGCATACGAACCCTTCCTCAAGTCTGATCAGAAGCCATGTAAGGCTGTCACAGAACCACAGTTGCTCCATCATTCAGGGGCTGATGCCTGCTGCAGCTCAGTCATCCTGCTTGCCTTCCCGTCCCTCCACAGCTCAGCAGCAGTCAGGTTCCCCTCTGCCTTGCCACGAAGACTTCCAGCTCCCGCAGCCCACGCGCTGCCTGCTGCACAGGAGCTGGCACCGGGGGCTGGAGAAGTTTTCTGATGGCACATTCCAAGTCCCAGTTTCTCTGTCTGGCAGCTCAGATGGAATAACTCCACTGAGGCATTAAGCTTATGGCACACTGAGAGAAGTCTGCACCCCTTCGGTCAGGCAGATCCACACAGAGCTGAGCATCTTCAGGAAGATCTGGCAGCATACATTTACACGTTCCTCTTGCTCCTGTCATCCTGCAGAGCATGGCAGGGCTGGCAGCAGCTCCTCGGGCTGGGCTGCTGCTGTGACACTGCCCACCCTCCGTTCAGCAACGTGAGGGCAATGGGTGATCAAAAACACACTGCAGCCAAACAAGAACCTTCAGGTGAAGCAAACATCCAGCTCTCAATTTAGCTCTCAGAGCACTTCCTGCCTCTGTCACCTCGTAAGGAAAAGCCTGCAGTGCTACACGCCTTGAAACCTATCACAATGCTAAGGGATCATTCTTGGTAAACTTTAATCTGGATTTGATCATCTCTTTCCAAGGCTGGAATTTCTGTCCTCCAGCACCTTAGACCATTTAGTCTAAATTTAGTTTTGCTGGTTGAGCTAGACTGGCCAGGAGACAATGCATCTTTAGCCAACATAGCTGTGCTGGCATGAGCCAGGGAGGCAGCAGAACAGCAAGAGTCATTTGCCAGTTAACTGGTTCCCCAAATAGAATGACTTCAGCTATAAAACAGCAGAAGGTTTAATGCTCTAACACGCACAGAACTACTTTAAAGCGAGACAAGACTAATATCAGCACTCATCTAAACATCAAGACAGAGCTACAGTACACAGCCTTGTGGAAGTCTCAAATTATTCAGCATGATTCAAACTTATGTAGTAAAAACCTAAGAGACAGCAGATTGAAACCAATACTTCAACACACAAAGACAAGGCAGCTCTTCCAGACGTGTACACCCTTGCAGGTTCAGTGTCCTTTAAGCTCTCTTGCAGGAAACAGATTCAGCCTGCTAGCAAGAGACAGCCGTCAAATTATGACTTTTTTATTTAGTTCAAGTACACAATGTTTGTATACAACATAAAAACCTGGTTTAGTCTTTGGAGACTAAGATGCCTAGATGCAAAAATGAGGCCACAGAGACTGCATGGCACTCTGTACACTGTGCCTCTGCCATCTGCCTCAAATAGAGTTAAATCACTCAAGAAACAATAACGGAGCCAAGCGTAGATGTTGAGACTGAAGGAAATCACACAAAAACAAACAACCTGTTCCCTCTCTGCACATCAAGGGTGCAGAGATGTGCATCCACGTGGTAGCAAGAGGGAGAGCACATCAGCACCTGAATCTGTCCGAGAAGTTTGGAGACTTGGGCATGGTCAGTGGCTGCTCACTGGGTTTCACTTCTACGCTGCGGTATCTGCGTATTGGGTTTGCCTTGTGAACCTGTAAAAAACCAACATCAAAAATGAAGAAAAGAGGTTCTGTTTGTGCTGAAGCTGATACATGCAGGGCAGATGTCAGTGGGATGCAGGCAGACATCTGTCTGCAGGATCACCACGCTGTTTTGGTCACTGGAGTGAGCCATGAGGAGCACCCGAGGCTGGGGCTGTGGGTTTTACTAGGATGACTCCACTCCGTGTGCACAGCTCCAGAAGCCATCAGATATCTCAGCCACTTTATTTTTACTTTTAAATGACCAGCTGGGACAATAGTGAGGAGCCAGTTTGTGACAGGGAAACCTGAAAATAGCTCAGCACTGACATCAGCTCGTTGAGTACATTCACACATTCCTTTGGGTCCCTGTTTAAAATGAGCTCACTTACCAGCTCTTGCCTTAGCTTAGCAATTTCTTCCTTTTCACGTTCCTCTTCTTGCTGTCTGGCCTGTTCTTGAAGCTTCTCCTTTCTGGCTTCTAGGTTTGCCAATCGTTTTTCAAACTCCTGTCTCTCTTTAGCTCTTTTTTCTGTTGCCAGCTCAAAGCTTTCAGGAACTACAGAACCAGAAAGGCTCTCTAAGTTTAGAAATAGAGGGAACAACATTGGTGCAAAGGCAGTCAGGTAAAGCAGAGCAGTACTAGTATCAAAAAGAAGCCTCCCTGTGGAGTGCTTCATCTTGTGAGGGTGGTTAGTAGACACCTCTGGGGTTCCAGGGAAAAGCTTACGGTTAAACATGAGTAGTACTAACGCAGATGTTACCCATGCCACAGGTGTCCTCATAGGAGGGAGCAAGCACACAATTGTTAGTACAAACAAGTTTTTGACTCCTGTACCCTATGAAGTTTCTAGCTCCATATAAACTAAATTGTAGATGCCTTCATCTCATTACAAATGGGAAGAAAAGACTGACAGCTGCTGCAGAAATGCCATCTGTCTCTACAGGGAGCTCCTTGCATACTATTTACCCTTATCCCTAGCTAGCACACATCAATCATCTGCCAATTGCAGCATAGCTGTTAAATACAGCTGCCATGTTAGTGTGGGCCAGGGGGGCAGTGGAGAGGAAACTCTCCCACTCCCTAGGGAAGCAAGCTGTTAGGGAATTAGTTCAGAGCACAGCACTATTGGCTGCACTGATACAGAAAGAGGCATCAGCCAGTCTAAGTCTAATTGTATCAGCTCTCAGTTACCAGCCAAGCCTGTGTAGCAAGTACTCTACCTGATAATGCCTTATTCTCCTTTTTGGGCACAAAAGGCTCCTGGTACACCACTACGTTGGGACGAGCTTTAAAACATGCTGCCTCCTTCTGCTTTCTCAAATCTTCTTTAAGCTGCACGAGAAGAGAGCCCATCAAGTGCCAGGAATAACAAAAACACCATCTTCCCCCCACACAAGATCCAGCACTCCAGACACTGGAACAGCCAGGTTGAATTCAGATTGGATCACTTGCTCAGAAAACATTATTAAAGCCAAGAAGATGTGTCACTTGTTGCCTGCCAGTTACTTTTGGGAAAAAAAATAACCCTGAGGAGCAGTTTCAGATCACAGACCAGGATAATCTTCAAGTTTCCACTGCAAACTTCACACGAGAAAAGCAATATATTATTCATGTCAATAAATCCTTCAGCACAGAGATGGGCAAAGGGATTCAGCAGCACATAGCTGCTGCTTAGCAAATACCCCACAGCTGTTCATGCAGTCATGGCTAGTCCCATCACTCACTGTAACGGGTGAAAGAAACCCAAATCACCAGCCCCTTACTCATAGCACAAGCCTCATGTCAAGTACAGAATAATCCATTACACACTGATCCTGATCTTAGATGCTGAAGTTGAGCTCAATTCCAACTGCTGTAAGTCTGCTCATATCTGTTATCTTTGTTATCCTACCTGCTGTTTCCAGCTCTGTTGCTTGGCAGCTCCCCGTTCATCAATCTGTAGGTTGAATGGCTCAGGCTGAGTTGGGGTTTTGACCTTCTTTTCTGGCAGCTTCACGTGGTCGAAATAAGGCACAGGTAACGCCTTGAACTTTGGCACCTGAAAGAAATAGCTTGAAATATTCCTTTGCCCTTTCTGCAAAGGCATGACGCTTTGGATACTTAACAGCAAACAGCAAGAAGCAAGTCCTGCAACAACTTTTTACTTACAGAGTGGAATACAAGGTAATTTTTAGCTCTTACCTCTTCCTTCTGCAATTCTTCTATTTTCTTTTCTTTTTGTATTAGTCGCTCTCTGTCACGGGAGTCAAAAGAGAAGGGGCAAACTTCCACATGCCTCTGCTCTGGCATTTTAGGTTTGAAGGGCACTCCGTAGTGTGGCATAGGGTTAGCTTTGATCACAGGGACAACCTCCTTTTCCTAAAGAGATAGCAGTATTAGGATCATACACATGTCACCAGGCAGAAAGACTATACTCATGCCCCAAAGCGTAGAATCCCTGTAATAAGGGTCAGAATAGCATAAAAAAAAACCCACTCTTGATACTACAAGAAAATAAGAAACCAAAGAGCACCAATTTACAGGCATCATGAACCACAGGCACAGCTGGACAACATTAAGAGCCAAATGAGGCATCAAATCTCACTCTGTGAATATACAATTTGAACCATCTCCTTCAAGTATTGGAGTGATCAGAAAGGGAAGTTCACGTGCAATACCTCAATAAACAAATAGAAAAGACCAACATCCTTTATCCTCTGATAAGTCTCAACAGTTCACTTTCCTCATTCATAGAGACAGTGCCCTCATGTTTTAAGTTATTTTGTTCTCATGTAAGGTAAAAATGAGTATCAGTAATCAAGCCTTTAGCTAGGAATGGCACAGAGAAAAGTGACCACTGGGGGACTGTCTAGCAGGAGGAAACAGGCTAGCCAAACCAGACAGGATAGGTGAGGCAGTCAGCACGGTGGCAGAGGAAGGCTTGACTACAGCACATCCACACTCACCTTCTCTTCATCTCTGCTAGTCACTCGAGTTCTGCTTTTCAGGGCAAAGACTGGAGACTTGGGTACAGTAACAGGAAGTACTTTCTTCTCTGGAACACCCTGTTCAGGAAAGGCAGCAGTCAACCCAAATCAACAAAAAGATGCTACATAAGTAGTCTGATGTAGCACACTATGTATTCGCTGCTGTTCTTAATTAGTGACAGACAGCATTTACCAAAGATAATTAAATACATAATGCAACATGGCTAAGGACACTGGGAAGCTAGTTGTCACCTCAGTCCTAATTCTTGGGTATTACATAACTTCTTACCACAACATCCTCCAGGATTTTAGTTGGACATGGCCTGGAATGGAATTTGAAGTGCTCTTCTTCCTGCTGTTTCTTATTCTCACGGTCCTGAATCCTCTTCTCTATTTCCAACTCAAAGCCAACTGGCTGTGTGAGTTCCTTCACGGGGGGTTTCTTGGGAAGAATTGGCCCACCCTCCAAAATTTTGTGATCAAGCTCTCGTGCTTTGAATTTGTACCTAAGAAGGAATGATAGATAGTCACCTACACATCATATGAGGCAACACGCAGCTTCCGGCAAATGGCTTTTCATGGCATAAGACAGCAGTATTCTGGTACACAAGCAGTGGTGTCACACATACTAATTAAAACTGCACACAATGCAATGTGTAACTCCTTTGCTTTTAGAAAAACAAGACTTAAAAAAATACCTTATGGATTGCTTTCTGAAAAAAACAAAATTCTGTTTACAGGACAGTTTTAAGCTGTATGCAGACTATACCACTTTTGCTATGCTATATTTGCTTTACTAATCATAAGCTGCACTCAATAATCATCTTCTCCTTCTGAAGACTATCTTCTACAAAATAAGTTGGCTGCTTTTACACCCCTACATTCACTACCACAGGATCGTGCACAACACCCAAAAGAAGCTGAAATGTTTTTACATTACTCCTCCTTCTACACACACAAAAACAGGTGTTAAGATGTAGTATTTTGTTCCAGTGACAAGCAGTTCTCTCAGAGCATCAAAACCAGTCTTTACTTACTGTTGAATTTTCTCAATTTCCTCTGCTTCTAACTCTGCTGCACTCTTGCAGGCAACAGGTCTGAGGCGATGCTTTGTTTGAAGCACTGGTGTTTTAGGGTTTGTAAGTCGAGCTCTCACAGACTTCGCTGGAGCTGGGCCTAAAATTCAAGTAACAGAGCTGTGCAGTTAATGGCAAAGGCAGCAAGAGATAGACTGTTTGCCCAGCAGAGTGCCTCTGTGGACAGCTTCCTGGCTGCACAAATATAGGTTTGCTTACCTTCATCAGATTTCCTGCTCCTCAAATGATAACGAGAGGGTGTGCGTTTCTGGAATGCTTCAACCTGCTGAGCCAGGGACACATACTCTGATGAGGTGTCCTCGAGTTTTCTTTTGTTCCCCGTGGACAGATTGAAAGGTTTGGGGACAGTGGGTCCCTTTGGCATTCGCATCTGGAGACAAAAACCTGCAGTCATTATGGCCATTTAACAGAAAGATCTTGTGAATCACAGAGTGAAGGAAGCATCCATTCCTTCCCCCTTATTTAAAGAGGGGAAAATGCTTAACATTATATGTAAATCTGAACATGCTGGTTATACATACAAAAAAAGTGTACAGACTGAAGTACAACACACAGCATCTCACAGATCTAACATTAAAGGGTCCAGGTTTTCAAAAGCATACCTTAGTATCTTGTGCAGCACAGGCACACAGTAAGCTAACAGTTACACATGCACAACTCTCACCTCTCAAGTATTTACCAGCTGAGAGATACCAGCAGCATGTACGTTGCAAAAGCAAAGCAAGGAAAAGGAGAGAGTGGTGTGAAGAACTAGTCAGCTGTGCACTGCCAATACTCAGGTTCTTACTGGAGAAGGAGGATGCTTCCTCAGAACAGCTGCAAAATCCACTTCCTTGTACTCCTTCTCAGGCTGGCTTTCCACATGTTGCTTAATTCTACTCTCCGTGCAGAAGTGGAAGTCAATGGGCTTTGTTACTTGGCCAACAGTTCTCTTCACAGGTTGTCCTATGGAAGAAGAGCATGTAAGAACTGGAAACCTTTTGGGGAGCAATCAGAGACAGGCTTTTGGGGAAAGGGGGAAAAAAAAGAAGGCATTTAATTTCTAATTGCTTGTGCAGTTTTTAAAGAACTTATCTAGAACCTTCAAAAAAAAAAAAAAAGAAAAACTTTGTTTCCAGAAAGTTTAAGGGTAAATTTACATTAAAAGCCACCAAACCATAACACGCAGTACAAACTCTGAAATATTTGCTTCCTAAAAAATCTACCTCTCCTAATGAGCCAAGTACAGGTTCAGCTTGCAATTCAGCTTGAACTCACCTGTTCCAGCAATAGCTGCCCTCAGGGACTCCTCATTCTTCTTCCGCAGCTCCATGACCTCCCGCTGCAACTGCTGCATCTTTTCCAACTCCTGCTCCTCTGTGCTCTTCAGCTTGCTGGCAATATTGGTCCTCCTGCAGAAGTACATGAAACACTGAGATATGCCTTCACTGGATATTAGTGGACAGGAACACGCTCATCTCTGAGAGCGCTGAAGAAGCACTGCTCTTTCTAGAAGTACATTCTTTAGAAGATGCCTGTTGGGATTTTGTTTCCTGAACAAAGCTGGCAGCTGCCACACCACATACCCATTTGTGGCACACACATTTGGCAAGAACAACGTTTTTTTCCTCCAAATAAGAAGAAAAATTCTCTTGCACCCAGGGAAAGCCAGCGAAGGACATTTTAAGGTAACACTGTTGCCTTGACCTGTTATTTACTAAGTGCAATTCTATTACATGCTAAATTGAAGTTAAAAATACTATAGCAAGGATTGTCACCTAAATCATCATCAGCAAAGACAAGCTTCAGCCACAGAAAATGACATACTTCAGCATTGTTGGTGTGGAGGGCACGGTCAGCTTGTTTTTCCCTCTTGCTGGGGACAGGTCAGGATGAAGCTCTTTCTTTGGGGATACATCTGTCAGCTTCTCCTTGCTGCTAGAACTAAAGTAACAAGTTGTTAGGACAAACCACTGACTACTGTGCTCTCAATGAAAGATCACCTGCAGCTCTCACCACCCTGCATAACACCCCAACACCCAGTGTGCTCTAAGGTATGCTAGACCAGCCTTACCTCACCACAGGCCCAGGTACAGATCGTCTAGTTTTCCCTGGTACACTACGGCTGTAGAAGGGAAGATTATTTACTGAGTTTCAGAACTTCAGCTTTTCCCTCTGAGGAGGTAAATGTACTATAGTTCACCTAGGTATGACTGTCTGCCAAACTGGATTTGAAAAAAGCAAACAAAAACATCCTGGCCCTATGCTTATCAATAAATAGTATCTTAGCAGCTAAGCAAGCCTGAGAAATATTTTAAGCTGAGGTTCCTCCAACACTTAGGACTACCTGGTGATCTTCTGTCAGATAAGTTATGCCAAATTTCACTTAACTGACAGACACTGAGTATGTAATAAAAGGTTTCAGAAACACTTGCTTACTTCATTCACCTTCAGACAGAGCACTGCCTTCATGTCTTACAGACACCTCATCTATGAAACCACTATCTGGAAATCAGGATTTGGTCTCCTGTCCCAAACCTTCAGAACTGCTCTGTGTGAGAACCTAAGAGCCCCCTCAGCCAAGTGGAAATCCCTTTGAAAGGAAATAGTTGCACACTCCCTCTCAGCCCCAAACAGAGGGGCTTTGATGACATACATTCTCATTTTTTTCAGGGGTGGAGCCTCTTCCTTGTTAGTCAATGCAGTATCATTTTTCTCCACTTTGGCTCTAGCTGGCTGTTTGTGTTGCTGTGTTTTTCTTTGCTTTGTAGCTGGTCTTCTACCCGCTCTAGAGTGGAGAAAAAAGTAGAGGTTAGCTTTCCCACATGTCCAAGAAGATGCATGATCAACACAACAATGTCAGCGCATTACCAACTCCAACACACTGTGTGCTTAATATAACAAGCCAAATGCAGCATAAATTACTTAAGTTTTACATTTCATAAACATAATATTCTTTGATGTATACAAGTGTATACAGAGCCCCTGGATTCATATCAAGAACTAATTCTGCCCAACTCAGGCAGATATAAACAAAGAAACTTTATAAGTCACCTCAGCTTCACATATCCTCACATTCCAGAAGCTCCCAGTGCCATAGAGTCTCATCTGACAAGTATGTGAGACATTGCATTACATTTCCATCCCTAGAAATTGCCCCTCAAGCTTAGCAAGCAGCTCAGCTATCCCAGTACACAGCCTCTGTGCTGGAGAGCTTCAGTCTCTTAGAACAACCCCTGAAACAGCTAGAACTGCAAACACTGAGAGTAAGGACCTACTTAATCACACTGCTATCAATCTTCACACAAACTAAATACTAGTATTTCACCTTTGATGGGCCTCAGCAGGAGCAGCAGCCTTCCAGCTTGCCAGGGATCCAACAATACTCTGAGGAATCACACTGGTCTCTGATACTTCTGCTTCATCCTCTTCACGGCTTTCATCTGAGAACAGAGACAAAGATCAGTTCATATACATTCACAGACACAGTAGAATGCAAAAGTGAAGCCATGTGACACTTTGCCATATGACTCTATAAGGAGATGGTTCTAAAATGGCCAGACTGATGCCTCATCATTTCCTTAGTGAAAAACAGATAATGTACCCACTCCTCCCCATCCTATGAAGCTTACTCTTTGCTATTCCTTGTGATGTGACAGAAGAAAGCATGAAAGCAGGCTTTGAAAAAGCAGGACTGTTCTGCAAGACCTTTGCCAGATTTTCTGCAGGAGGAACATTCTCCAGGTTGGCTTGTTGGTCTGTAAGAAAGGGAAGACGTTCACTATACACGCTATATTTGTCATAACAATACCTGTGAATAGCATTATGATGTTAACAAGTTACAGATCGTGATCAAATCTTGAATAAAAAGAACAGAAAAATCCAAGCTTGACGAATGATGCAGTCAATAATATGACTCATCCACTGGCACAGAAGCCAAACAGGCATCACAGCAAGCCCTCGTCCAAAGAGAAAACAAATCAAGCAGTTGGAAGCAACTTACCAAACCAGGAGTCTGCATTGTGTACATCATCATCGCTTAAAGTTGCAAAGTTGATGCAGGGGTTCGGGACATCGAAGGAATAGCGAGATTCTGAGCGAGACATCTTCACGCTGTCCCTGGAAGTCCTCCACCTGCACTGTCACAACCCTGTAGACAAGCAATGGTCACCTGTGACACCTGACCCCAGCACTGTTTCTAAAGACAGATGCTGAAGGTGTCTGTTACATTTTCCCATCTTGTAATTCACAGCCTTTAGACAGAAGCACTCATAAGCAACACAGGCTCAAAAACAACAAGAAGGCCAAACTGCAAAAGTTTCCTTTGTATCTGTCAGGGTTGGAAACACTTCCACAAGGGAGTGAAGTTCAAAGCCTTTTCAGAGAGTGACCAATTTGTTCTTTCCTCCCTCAGCACACGCAGCAAAGAGGACTTCTTACAGTAACCAGACGCAGACTCATAGAGCAAGAGCCTGACAACAAGGTGGATTCCAGAGCACAGCACCTTTCTGCCTCTGAAGCACTACAAACAGGAACTAATAACACAAATAAGCCCCAGTGCAGAGAAGGGAGTTCTGCAAAGTATGGTCACAGAGCAATAAGCAGGAAGAAGTCAGAACTGGGTTGCTGGCAAGCCCCACAGAACTCTGCTGAGAGGCTGGCCAGGCTGTAAACAAACCAAGCACTAGGAGAGCGTCAAGATCAGTCCCTGCAGTTAATTAGGAGAGCAATGACAGCAGAAGGAGTCCTTATGTCAACAAGTGTTATTAAATGCAAGGGAATGGGAATAAAGACAGCAACTAAGTAATAAATCTACAAATTGCAACAACACCTTTTCGCAAAGGCTTATTTTTTTATTTATTTTTTTATGATTTTATAACATTGCACTTAGTCACAAGCAAAGATATGTTATAAAACACTCCCAAAGGAAATCCCCTGAACTTTGCTTTTTGGAGCCCAGCCATTCTAAAGCAAAATATCCATGTTCCATAAATTCTAAGGTCTCGGCCATTGGTCCAGGCAGACTTTGCATAGTTTCCCCCCTAGGCAGCAAGCTGCAGAAACAAGAGTTTAAAAGTAAATTAAAGTGTCTGGGAGGTACCACTGCTGGCTCTCACCCACAGCCCTACACCCTCTGAAGGCAGCTGCACTGAGAAGTCTGCAGTACCACAGCACAGCTACCCTAAGGGGAAGAATGCCTTCAAAGAAGCATCACCTCTGTGACTGAAGATGTCAAGGTAAGATCCAAAGAAGGCAAACAGAAGAATCAGAGCCAAAACCAACTGTAACTGAGCCCAAGACATGGCTGGAATTGAATGCTTTCCTACCACCCTTAATCAAGCTAGGGTTTCTGTCAACACTACCAACTTTTTTAAAAATCAAATGCGTCATCTGCATTCTCCCCTCACCCTCTGGTCAGTCTACCAAGCTGAAGCTGCAGGCATCGTGTTTCACAGCTACTTGTTTCCACTGCTCACTGCTGCTGGGCAGCAGCACCTCCCACAAGCCAATTTTCTTCCAGCATTTTGCTGCCTAAAGTACATATTCTTCCATGGCTCAAGCAATGCAGGACTGATTTGTCACTGAGCCCTTTCCCTCCCCACCCCAGACTGAACTGAATAATCAGCCATGAAAACATGAGTGCACCAATACCATGGTTCCATACTCCAAGTCTCTTGCGTAGTAGAGAAGTTATGCTGAACAAACCCAAAGAGCCTGAGTCCGTCAGATGAACTCACAGCATCCTCTTTGCAGCTCCTTACGCATTCCCAGAGTCTGGAGCTAAGGAATTGCCACTACAAGTTTGCAGAGCTCTGCGGGGACAAACAGCCCCTTTCTGCAGGGTGGCTCACAGCAAGGTTCGTGCCTGGTTCACACTACTCTAGCTCAAGAACAGCAGTACAGTGAGAATCCAGTCCCCTTGCTTTCAAGAAGACCTCAAATTCATTTGGAAAAGTGACTACATGACTAAAATCTTTATTCTCTTTCTAGTTGTGCCATCCTGATTGACGTACATAAGCTACACATAGACATGACCCCATATAGCTTCCATACAGAGCAGCAAAGCCATATCCACAAAGATGAATAGACCATGGGCTTCTCTACACATCAGGTTTCTTTTGAGTAACTACACTTCGTCACGTTCCAGAAGAGTGCCTCGGCCTGGTTTGGATTAGTTGGCTTTGATAAAGGATTAAGCTAAATTGGAACAAGCATTCCTATCCCAGAATAAGACTGATCCAACAGCAAGTGCAATGGGTATTTCAGAATAGCTTCACACCTCACTCTAATCCAAATTAGCTTTAAAACGCTGATGTGATTCCATCACAGATGTGCTCAGTGTCTTTACCTCACTGCAGTTGTGAGCTTCTTGCCAGAAACATTTTGGCTGCATAAGGCCTGAGAGGACAACTCGGGTGAGACCCGCACAGCACCGGCCTAGCTGCAGCACAGCACCAAGCACGTGCTAAGGGAACACACCTCAGCTTACTGTGATCTGACCACAAGAGCCCCTTGTTTTGAGAGGCTCAATGCCGGGAGAAGGAGGGTGCAGGGAAAAATCTGCTCTTTCTTGCTGTCTTGTGATTTAATTGGATGTTTCTTGGTCCATTTGGGACACCACCATATGACAGTTCACCACTGGAGCTTCACAAGCTGCAGATGTTACCTCTTCTAAGATCCTACTAGAGGTTTGGAAAGACAAAAGAAAATCCAACAGTACAAAATGCGTGAAAAGGACATCCTCAATTCCACTGAGGACCAAACAAACCCAAAGTAATCAAACAGGAGTAAGCAGAATAAGCTCACTCAGGGCTGAGGACACCACACAGCAGTTTCCAGAGCCCTTTGCTGGTAAACCCAATGCTGACTGCCATTAAATCACAGAACTCTGCACTAACAAGGCAGCTCCTTTAATTCAGCCTGGCAGCTTCATCATTCTCCTACAGCACAAAGCTTCTCATATCATTTTATAGGATTGATAACCCAAAGTTCCCAGGTGCTTTTCACCAGTTAATATACAAACTGAGCCATTATAAAGGAGAGGAAACTGCTTCTCTAGAGGTACAATCCTGCCACCAAAGCCTCACAGGAGGCCTTCCCACCACACAGCTACTGCGTGAACTTCCTCAGCAGGATGAAAGAAGCCAATAACATCCTTGTGTCTTTTTTCTGACTAGGGGTGAGCATTCTTAAATTCTGGACCTGCAGCTTCTCCTTCTGAAGAAGGTTTATCATTCAAACAGGGAAAACGTGCTTTTCTGAACCAATGTTGAATCCTTCACCCTGGCTACAGTGCAGAGTAACATTACCATCCCATCGTGTAATGCTCGGATTGAAGCAGGGATCCAGGCTGGAGGAGCTCAGGGGAACGAGGTGCCAGCAGCCTTTGCCCTAAAGCTCCCCTGAGCTGTCCCCCTTCCAACAGCCCAAAATAGAGAGCCTGGACACCTCACGCTCTGTAAATGAGATCCCACGAGTTCTAAGAGACACGGAGATGCCACGTTCTAAGAATAGCTGCCCAAGGAACCGAGTGTTATTTTTAGGCAGGTAACCTCTGCTTATTGTTAGATAAACTGACGTTCAAAAAACAACAAAGCAACAAAACGCTGTGCGAGAAAAGTACAGCATTCCTGCCGCCGCGGCACGCACCCCCTTCCTATTCCTTTCTCTTCTGAGTTCTGAGAGGAGAGCTCTCATTTGAGAAGCAGCAAAGCCCCTTTTTTCCCCCTCCTCACTTAAGTTTTGCGGCTTTCTCCGGGCAGTCGGTGCGGATGCAGTCAGACACCTCCACCCTTCTCCACCTTTCACCCCGGCGGCCCCGCGCGCCCGCTCCCCCGGAGCCGTTCCCTGCGGCGGAGCCGTGGGCTGAGGCCTGCTCCCAAGACGTAGGCCCACAGTCAAAAGGGCCCAGAGAAGAAGAGTGACTCGGGATACCGTTACCGGGACGCCCCCAAAGAGAACGTGAGGAGAGGCCGCAGACGAACAGCCCCAGACGGCTGCCGAGCCCCGGGCCCCTCCACTCACACTCACCTCAGCGCCGCGGCCGCCAAGCGCGGGGCCCCTGCCCGCCGCCGTTAACTGATTTCAAACGGGGCTCGTGTTGTCCGAATGGACCAATCAGCGCCCAGGGCACGCCCTCGCTGCGTGCCGATTGGGCGGGCTGCCCAGAAGCTAAAAGACCCGGATGAGCAAGCCCGCCCCGCCCTGGTGCTTCCGGCGGAGGCTGACGGGAAATGTAGGCCTCAAACGCACAGAACCCCAGGGTCAGAAGCGAACAGCAACTCCCATGATGCACAGGGAGGGATGGGCCTGGCCAATCAGGGGAGGCGGAGCTCTGAGGCAGCCTATCAGCTGCTGGGAGGCGGGACTCACGGCCAGGGCAGGGCCGAGTCTGGCTGATCCGCGCCCGGCGCCCGCATCCGCCCTCTGCCGAGTCTGGGCACGCTGGGGCTCTCCTTCGGGCTCTTGGAAATAAACGAACAAGGCTCCAGGACCTCCAGGCCCGCCTTACACCAGCAGCAGCCGCCTTGCTCCTTCCACCAAGACGCTGTGGGCAGGAGATAACATCCCTAGCTATTTCTGCAGCAGTTTAAAGATCGTTTGGTCGTGAGTCAGCAGTGACTGGCTCGGCGAGATGACAGCGGGGGTGTTTTCTTCTGCATCCAGCTGCCTACAGAACCACGGCCACATGGGTGTTGCAGAGCACTCAGCTCTTGTGCCACGGTTGTGTTATGGGTCACCGATTCACCTGGGTCGTAGCTCTCATGAGCACTAAGCAAACGGTCTGTCTCCCTCCCACTGCAGGGGCTCTGAGGGGGTAAAAACAGTACATAACGCAGTGGCAGGCCTGGCTCCCTCCTGCTACCCGACATCCCTCAGTAGGTGACAGAACGCCTAATTGCAGGACCCACGAAGGATCCCAGCATTCACGTCCCGAAGAAGCCAGGGCCCTGTAGCCTGGAGCACCAACCCCTCACACCCCACACAGCCCCCGTGGCATAGAAGCAGGCAGCCACCTCAACCCTGTGCTACATCGACCTCAGGCCCGGACCCGGGCTCACCTCTACTGACACAGCACCGAACGCAGCGTGAACACACCCTGCCAGGCCCGAACCGCAGCGAGGAGCACAGAAGAAGCGGTGCGTAAAACGCGAAAGGACTGAGAGCAAAGGAGAAGCGGCTGCCACCAGGGGGCGCCAGAGCCCACCCGTCCTCGGCGCCGTTGCGCTTGCGCACTGACACAGCAGTCCCACGCACTCTCGCGCGCCTGTTCTCGCGCATGCGCACTGCTTTTCACTCAGCCTCGCGGCGCTGCACGCATGCGCGCTGCCCCCTCCCGCCCTCGCGCACCCCCCGGCGCGGCCCAGGAGCGTGGTGCCCGCTCGGTGGTGATGCGGCAGGAGGCCGGGGACTGCTGAGCGGGCCGAGGCCCGGCGGGGCTCCCGGTCACCGTCTGCGTCGTTACCGGTTGGGCCCGCGGAGCGGGGGCGGTAAGGGCCCGGACCCCGCACCGGCCGCAGAGGTGAGGGGCGGAGCGGGGCAGGCCGTGAGCGACGCGCGTTTCCACCAACGGGAGAGGCCGCTCTCTGGCCCCGCCCTCGCAGCTCTCTCCCGGCGGGTGATTGGCTGACATTGAGGGGCGGGCCGCGTGGGCGCGAGCCCTCGTGTGCGGGCCCCGTGCGGGCGGCCCCGCCCCTCCGCGCGTGTACGGCGGCCGCGAAGGGCCGAGACGGCATTGGGGGGCCGGGCCGCCCCTTCCGCAGCCTTCGTGGGCCCGGGGTACCGGCCCGTCGCTATCCCTCGTGGGTACCGGAGCCGCTTCTGCGGGGAAGCCGGGCTCCGTGCAGTGCCCCCTCCCCCACAGGACGGGATGGGTGGGAGCCCTTTGTCCAACCACCCCGGGGTCTCCATCCCGTGGGCTGCGCATCCCTTTTGTTCCGGCCCGTCGGGGCTGTGCAGACCGTGCAGCACGATGCTCCTTGGGATGGGGGGGGGGTCACGACTCTGAACCCACAAGAGCCCCGCGGCCCTCGCCTGTGACCCAGCCCTGCACCGCACTGACTCACTGACAGGCTGTGGCAGGAAGGAAAGGTTACAGAGTATCGCCGTTTGCTCAGCGCATGAATTGCCAAGAGCTTAGCCCGTCGTTGCTGCAAGCAGAGGAGTGGCTCCTGCTTTTCTTCACAGATCGTACATTTCGTTATCTTCCTTTTGGAGTCGCTAATTAAATTCGGTTCTGCTGGAAGCCCTCCACAAGCGTGGGACCTCCCAGGCTGCTGGGGCTGGCAGGGCTGGGGGCACCGGGGGGGCACGGAGCCTTGGCACTGAGCAGCAGGGAGGGAGGGCAGGAGGGGTGGGGTAGGAGCACCGTGGGAGGGCCGGGGAGTTGCCTCCTCGCAGCGTCAAATTACTTTAATCCAACTCTCCCCGACAGAAGCCGGAGCGAGTTGAGATTTCCCAGCCCAGAGCTTTCTCACTGCTGCTTTTCTCGGGGGGTGGGTGAGTACAGAACAGCGACTGTGTGCTTTCTGCAGCCCTGCCTGCCTGCTCTTATGGGTCCTGGGGAGGAGCAACCCCTCCGGCCTCTCCTCGGGAACCCCAGGGTGGGCTGAGGGGGGGATGCAGGCTGGCAAGGAGCGTTATTGCATGCTGGGGTGCATGCAGGGACTGCAATTCCTCGTGGGGAGGAGGGCTGTGCAGAGGAAGCAGGACGTTCAAATGACTGCAGAGACCTCGGGTGGTTTAAATAACGTTACAAAAGCCCTTTATTTTCACAGCAGCGGTGGTTTCATCTGCGTGTAGTTGCTGGAAGTCTTTAGAAGACCTTTCCTGGGGTTGTTTCTGTTCCTACCTTATCCCTAGGCACGCTTTTCATACCGTGGCACCTCAGTGCTGCACTCAGCCCTGCGCATCCCTTCTCCCTCTGCAGCTGCGGGAGAAACCTCCAAAGGAGACCCCCGCACCTCTTACCTGCCGCTTTAAAAGGACGCTTTGAGCTTTTCTCCCCCCCATTTCCCCTTGCCGGGGGCCGTTCCGAGGAGCACGGGGCCGGGGCGAGCCCCCGGGGATGGGAACGGGAAGCGGACCGGCGGTCCCATAAGGGCAGTGCCGGTGGGGGGCGCGGCCGGGCCCTTTAACGGGAGGGGCCGAGTGGAGGCGGTGCTGCCTCCGCCTCCGCGGCGCTCCGGGACTGACGGAGCGGAGCGGGGCCGGGCCGCCCGCAGCACCCGCAGCTCTCAGCCTCTGCCCGGTGAGCCCCGGCTCTGCCTGCGCCCGGTGAGCCCTGGGATTGTGGGAGGGCTGGGGGTGACCCCCGGGTTCTGCGTGTGGATTCGGTTCCCGGTGAAGCTGAGTGATGAGCTCAGTGTAACGTTAAGCTATTGATGTGCACGGCACAGCAAGCTGTCGTGTTAACCGTTTCCTTGCCTTTCTTTTCCTCTGTATCTGTCTGTGCAAAGGTCGGATGTGTTCGCCGGTTGCGAAGGAGTGTGGAGCCGGGAGCTGCTGAGTGTGCTCATCTGCTTGTGCACTGGACCATGGACTCATTGAGGGCGTCTCAGGTGTGAAAATGTCCAGCAGTAACCGGGAGTTAGTGATTGACTTTGTTTCCTACAAGCTCTCGCAGAAGGGGCACTGCTGGAGCGAGCTGGAGGAAGAGGATGAGAACAGGACTGACACTGCAGCAGAGGCAGAGATGGACAGCGTCCTCAATGGCAGCCCATCCTGGCATCCACCTGCTGGCCACGTAGTGAATGGAGCCACCGTGCACCGGAGCAGCCTCGAAGTTCACGAAATTGTTCGAGCATCTGATGTGAGGCAGGCACTGAGAGAAGCAGGGGATGAGTTCGAGCTAAGGTACCGGAGGGCTTTCAGCGACCTCACCTCCCAGCTCCACATCACCCCTGGCACAGCGTACCAGAGCTTTGAGCAGGTAGTGAATGAACTGTTCCACGATGGTGTGAACTGGGGGCGCATCGTGGCTTTCTTCTCCTTCGGAGGGGCCTTGTGCGTGGAGAGCGTTGACAAGGAGATGCGGGTACTGGTGGGACGCATTGTGTCTTGGATGACCACGTACTTGACCGACCATCTAGATCCCTGGATCCAGGAGAATGGTGGCTGGGTAAGAACTGCTCTCCCGTGGGGATGGCTCCCTGCATCCTAGCTCAAGGCCAGCAGTGGTGCTGACCAGAACAAGCTGCCTGCAGTGATAGTGTTATTGCTTGGTCTAGACCTTGCAGGGCAATGAGGCGATACGTGGCCTTTCCCTCTGTGTTCTTAATGTTCTGCTGCAAGAGGGTCAGTCCACTGTGTTGAAAGAAAGAGTTAACGTTCTGATTTGTCCTCCTACTGCATCCCTTTTTCTCCTCCTTCTCCCTGGCTGTTACATAAGAGACCCATTTTCCAAGAGCCTGTGGAAATGTAATGTCATCCAAGCTTGTTCTTCAAATGGGAGCCCTTGCTCTTGGGCATGTTCCTCGTGTCATTTAACAGCAGGGAGTGGAGCTTCCTCCTCTCTGTGCTCAGCAGTGTTCCAGCCTGGCCCTGTGATCTGGTGGGGTAACAGCTACTTCTTCATTCTGGAGATGGGACGATGTCTGCCGCTGCCATCGCAGTGGAGTGAATCCCGCAAGCAGCTCTCTGTGGGTGGGCTGCTGGGAGCAGCCCCTCGCAGCACGGTGCACAGCAGCTCTGTGCCAGGGAGCTGCTGTGTCTTCAGCTGCTCCTTGCTTGGCTTGGAGCTGTATTCCCAGCCGCCCTGAGCAGCACACTGAGTGCTTTCAGTGGTTAGGTATTAACATGAATAAGCATTTCTTCAGGAAGCATTCTTGAAATGCTTGGTCCGTCTGTGCAGGACGGCATGGGACTGCCAGCGGGAGGTATATAGCCTGCAGATGTTTGAGTTTTCTCTTTGCTTCTACTTCTGCATCTCAGTGATTCCCTGCTGATGTAACCTTTACTGGTACGCACTGGAAAGAGTTCATGCTATCAATCGTTAGCATCTAAACGGTGGGAAAGTGCCTCCTTTGCATGCATGCTGTGGCCTTTTAGCCTTATTCATCCCAAGCTCCCAGCAGCCCACCACAGGGCCGCGGGGCAGGATCCTCGAGGCCAGCTCTACTCTCTCCTGGCAGCAGGGACACTCAGAACCCCTCGGGGTCCCTCAGCCCCTTGTGCTGGGCTGGCAGCTCTGGGACCACGGGGAGTAGGTGCACCCAGGGAGGGAGCAGTGCACCCAGTGCACAGGAATTCCTGGAATGTGGCCGCCCTGGGGCACTGCCTGGGTGGGGCTGCTCTGGAGCTTGGTTTCGATTAATAACCTGGGATCTGCTGGCTATTTTGGCTGGCTTTGTCTAGCCCATTAGCTCTCTCATCGCGCAGATAACACTGGCCAAATGCTGAGTTCCTTCCCCCTCCCTCTGCCTTTGGCTTTTAAAGCCACAGATTAGTCTTGGAATTGAGTGATCAAATTGAGGTTTCCAAGCTAGTGTGGCTGTTGCTGTTAGTGACGGATTGGGTTGTATCCTGGAGACCTAGGCGATAATGCAATCTGATTTTTTGTAAATGAACTCTCTGGGGGATTTAGATTAAATCACTGGTGGAAAATCACTGGTCTCTGCTTGTAGGGAATGAAATACCTCCTCCCTCTCTTCCCCACCCCCAATCGACTATCACAGTTAAGACTCTTCAATTTTTTGCGTGTCTGTCTCTAAATTCATTGTTTGTAGCAAATATTTGTTCAAACAGATTACAGAAGGGCCAGGACTGCCCTATCTGACCCACCCACCCGCTCTGCCTTTGAAGATCTCTGTTAGCCTGCTCCTCTCCCAGGGGAGCAGCCTTGCTCTCTCCTCCCAACCTTGAGTGGGGTTCCCGACCTTGCTGCTGCATGTGAAACAGAGCTGGGTGCTGCGTGGGGGCCGTAGCAGGGGGATCCAACTCAGCAGACTTCAAAAAGCAGGCTTATAAGCTCCCCTCAAGTACTGGAAAGAAGCAGTGAGATCTCCCTGGGGCCTTCTCCAGGCTGAGCACCCCCAGCTCCCTTTCTTCATAAGATGCTGTGTAGTGGCACTGGGGGCCATGGGGGCTCCTGAGTGCCTGTGGTGTGGGATGCTCCATGGGCCCTGGCATGACTCATGCTACAGGGAGCAAACTGCTTGGGGCAGAGCAGCCTCTCTCGTGCTGCCCAGCTCGATGTAGGTCTGCTCCCAGCTTTCCTAATAGGTGCAGTGAGTGAGTCCCAGGGTGGTGGACCAGCTGAACAAAGGAGAGCAGAGGATGGCGGTGGGGCATGGGCGAGTTTGCCTTCAGAGAGGGCTGCTCAGGCTGCTGAGTGCTGGACTATAACAGCTTTCCAGAGAAACCATTTTTTGAGGGGGTAGTAATAGTAAATCTTGCTGTGTAATATCAACGTGGGTATATTTTGTCATGTTTACTGTCCCTGCCTTGGCTTCTCCTTCTCTCCACAAACATGCAAGAAGATCTTTAGGGTTATTTTAATAGCCAGCCCTGGGCTGAAGAGTGCTGCTTCCTCTGTGACCCAACAAAATCAACCAGGATGTGTTCTGGAAGTAGGTGCTTTAACCAGGACTGAATCCCCTGGCTGTGAACTTTAAACAGTGAGACCAGTGGTGATCAGAGGCATCAATGGGGTGTGGAGAAATCTGGTGAGAGGTCAAACACAGGAGGAGGAAACACAAATTGAATGAAAAAGTGCCTGACGTGCAGAGGTGCATTGGCCATGCCTAATGTGTTAGAGGGAGGGAACTTAGCAGTGACAGTGTTAGGTGACTGTCTTTTCTTCAAGGTTAAATGTATAGACTCGGGCCTACATCCAGTGTCTTGGGGGGCCAGGGATAGGTCTGTGGACAGAGAGGCAAGGGCAGAGTATGTGGTGGAGGCCAGGACTGAAAGCATGCAGTCTCTGTTTGTCAGTCTGTAACTTCTGAATCCTGGCAGTCCAGGCTGTTCTGGAGTGCAGTGGACTGTTCCCTGTGAGTCCCATGCTGTCAGTGCACTGTGGCCATCAGGGCTCCATGTGCTGCTGCAGACAGATTGCCCTGCTCTGCAGTGGACTGGAAGCTGTGGTTCTCTTTGGGGAAAACCCTCAGGAGATGTCAGTGTAGTGAACTCATTTTCTGTTTTCTCAGGTTTTTTTTTTTTTTTTCTTGAATGGTAGGAAATGACTCAGAGCGTGTCATAAGAGATTGCAGCTGGGATTTCATCGTGGGCTCTTGCTCCAACCTTCTGAATGGTTTCAGGTTGAGAGCTAGACTCCCATTCAGCTCTTCAGAAATGCTTTTTGGCCTTGTGCTGCTTGCCCAGGTAAATGCACACATTTGGTTCCTGCACCCAGTGATCCTGGCTGCCCCGTTCTGCTGTTGATGTGCCCTGAGATATGCAGGGGAGCAGCATGAGGTATGCACAGCGTGTGCAGAGTCCCAGCTCCACACGGTGCTCTGAGGGGAATGCAGCCACCTCTGGGAGAGGAGTCCTGGGTGCCGTTTTGCTGCTGCCTGAATGAATGCCTCTGTTAGTACACAAGGTTTTGGGGTGCTCAGGCACTGTTGATCTTGTTTGAGCTCTCAGCTCAGCTTTATGTGTTGGCAAAGCTGGCTGCAGGATGTGACCAGGCAATAGCCAAGGATACTCTGTACTTTCCCTTCAGTGATTGTTCTATGCTCTGGACCCCTCGCAGCTGTGACAGTGGTCCCACTGCCATCACCTGCTTGGTGTGAAGAAGCGGTGTCCCCAGCCAAGCCCCTGCTGTCACTCACCAGTACCAGGACAGCAGCACACCCCAGATGGCTATAGCTGGAGCTCTGGGCTCTGCAGCACTGGCAGCTCCTGTAGCTGGTTGGGAACTGGGAGGCTTTTCTGCAGTGCTCTCCAGGAAATGCCATTGGAATGACTTCCACTGCTGCTTCCTGCCCGGCCACAGCAGCATTCCTGCCGCTAGACCGTGAAAGATGCAAAGACGTGCTTCCAGAGCTCTGCTTTTCACCCCTTTTACTCTCCTTCTCTGTGGCCTCGGGCCTGTTTTCTTTCTGCCCCTGGGCGTGTGGTGCAGTTTGATTACGTTCCTTAGATGTGTGATTACTGCAGGCGCCTGCAAGGCAGAGCTGCGATCTGTGGGGCTGGCGCTGGCTGTGACTCAGGGCAGCCGCTTAACCCCGAGCACTGCAGCACAAGGGGATAGCGTTTCCTCCCCTCCCAGGGGAGCCTGTGGGAACTCACACTGGGAAAGCTCTCTGAGATGCTTTAATCCAAAGAGCCGTGGCTTTTAAAAAGCACCTGTGAAATTATTAACAAACTGTCTCTCACTGCTCTGTGTTCACAGCTGCTCTGGATAACGCTGGCCATCCTGATCACCCTGCCCTTGTGTAGAAGGGAGCGGGGTCCCTCCCTGAGCACAGCCCCTTGTAGCTGCTGTGGGGCACCACATCCCAGCAGGAGGGTCAGGAAGGAGCAGTGTGCTCATCCCTTGTGGAGGCTGCAGCATTCTGGATGTGTCCAGAGTGCTCAGCTGGTAGCATCGTGGTGTTCCTGTGTGTGTTGTCCACCTCCAGCAGCGCCGATAGCTCGTACAGCCTGCGCCAGGTGTGCGTGGTGCCATGCTCTGAGACTTCTGCTCAAGCTTCTGTCCTTTGATTTGTACCTACCTGCTGCAGGCATAGCACCTTCCTGACAGTACAAGGAGTATTCCTCCAGCAGCTATTACCCACTAAGTGTGAAGCCTGAGCGGTCCCAGAGGATGGGTATCAGATGTAGAAGTGCAGCTGAGCTGCTGAACTGAGAGCCAAGGGGATTGATGGTGTTTCCTGGCACAGCAGTGGGAAAAGGGATGGGAGAGGCTGCCCTTCCCCTCTGGTGATCCCAGAAGGGGAGTCTTAAAGGTGCTGCCTTTCCTTCCGGATGATTCAGGGTGAAAGTACACTCACTGCAAGGCCGCTGCTGACTGTGTGGCAGGAAAGCAGCCACATTCCTGCCCTTCTGAGGGGGATGTTGCCCTCAACCACTATTGTTCCGAATGACTAAAGATGAAGGATGATAAGAGGCATGAAAGTGAAGCAGTGTTCCTTCATGCCAGGGCACTCCTTGGCTGACTGCTCTGCCCTTGGACAGGGAAAGCCAATCCCTCCTCCCTATCTCCAGAGCATGCAGAGAGGTGATTGCTGCTGCAAGAAGCTCTGAAGTTGTGTTTCAGGATATCCTGGGGACACCGAAGCTTTAATTAGAGGAAGCACTCCGGTGGCCTGCGAGAGCTTCCCCTGCAGGGGCTTTGCTGGTGGCTGTGTGGGGGGGCTCGGCTGGGGCTTGGGGCCACCTCCAGGTGGGACATACCACGCTCAGCAGCGCGGAGCGAGGTCGTGGGGGCTGGCAGGGGCTGAGCCGTTAGCAGATGGCCCCAGCTGGGGTTACCGGGGAGCAGGTGTGGGTTTCGGGAGGCGGTGTTTGAAGAGAGATGTCAGTTGTGAACCCGGGGGGCTGAGCTGCGGCTCGCACGCCAGGGAGCTGTGACCTAGTTGTGCTGTCAAAACGTTCCTTTTTAGGGTTGTTGGCTTTTTGTTTTGTTTCGTTTCTTTTCGTTTTTCTTTTATTTTTTAGGCGTTTTACTTATTTTATCTCCGCGTTTAATTTAGGTAACGGAAATTGGGAAATAAATAAATAAACAAACAAAACACCCTCCCCCCCCCACCCATCCAAGGGCTGAGATGTGCTGGGGTAGGACCTCCACCAGGCAGGAACGCCTGCTGCAGCTCCATGCAGCCAGCATCCCTCCTCCTCCCGTGCCTTCCCTCGGACACGTGCGCACGTGTACCAGCCCAGTGCTGTCTCTCAGGATCTCTTTAATGGGAAACCCAGTGCACTCAGCACGGCTGTCTGCCTCCGGGGTAGCGAGGGAGGGAGGGGCGGCCGCGATTCAGAGCATTAACCAGAGCGGCTCCTGCGGGACTGCGTGAGCGCTGCGCTGTCCTGCTCTGCCCCCTCTGCCAGTGGAAGGTGGGGGATTGGGGGGTGGGATCTGCTACCAGCGTGGCAGCAGTGGTTGTGCTGGCTGCTGTCTTGATAGCCGTTAACACGTCGTGCCCAAGGAAGGGCAGCGAGCCGTGTTCGAGCAAGGGGAACGTTCAGGGGTCTGTGATTCCCCTGGGGAGAGCTGCTTGAATTTATCGCATTATCCTCCTTCCTGCTCAAGCTTGCATTTCAGCTGTGTCTGCAGACATAGCTCTTGATTTAAGTAGATCCAATTAGCAGCTGGCTGCTGGCATCAGCTCAGGGCGGTCACCCTTGGGGTGAGGGGCCAAGGGCAGAGGGGCCAGGCTCACCTGCGGGCACAGGGCTGCCTGAGCTGGGATGGGAGCAGGGCTGCCCCGCTGGCTTCTCACTGCTGGAGCTGCTGCCAGCCTGGGGCTCTCACAGCTACCATCAAACGCTCCAAAAATGCGGCTGCCTGGCAGCATGCAGGGCTCAGAGCAGGAGCTTGCAGCAGAAGAGAGACAAGAGCTGTTGAGCAGTCCTTCAGGGCCACCCAGTGACACAGTACACGTTGCCTGCACCGGGACCTGTCCCACAGCTGGATGTGTGCCCAAGCAGAGGTGGCTGCTGCTCAAAGGAGGATGGAGCTTTCCTCCCTGCTGCAGGATGGAGGGCTCTTTGGAAAGCCAAGAGGCTATCGTGTAACTGGCTGTGTTTGTGAGCAGCTAATGCTGTGCTCAGGCAGAGCGGGGCAGCTGTTGGTCCCATCTGCACAGCGCTATGCTTTTGTTATGACTTAGGCTGCAGAAGGTCAGGGGCCTCGTGAGCATTGTGCAAGAGGAGTGGTGGGTGGCAGGACGTGGCACTGCTGTGCTTGGAGCTCCTGGCCTGGGCTGGGACTTGCAGGCAGGGGGTGTGTGTGTGGCCCCAGGCAGTTCCGGGTGACATAAGGTTTATGTACTGAGAAAATGAGGGGTTGCTACCTGCAGATGGACAACCACAGCGGTGCTGTAAGTGCTTCCATCCTGGAACACTGTGGCTCAGGAGCGTATTACGCTTGTCAGAGAGCTAATGTCTTTTATTAGAGCAACTGACCTCATTTAGAAGCTTCCAGTGCACCAGCCAGTGATTATTTCATGCAACAGCACATATGGAGGAGCCCAGAGCAGAACATAAAGTCCCCTTCTCCTGCTACACTGTCCTCGTACATTTGCTGCATCAGCTCCGTCCTCTGCTTCCTCCCCTCGACTCAGTGAGGATTTTGCTGTGAGTGACTCCATGGCCGGAATCGTTTGAGATTTCATGTGGACTAACAGGAAGCGAAAACAGAATGAGCACATCTTCCTCCTCTTCCTGCCCCTCCACCCTTTCCCCTTTTTCATTCAAGTGCCATGTAGAGAATGCTGCAGCCTCGTGAGGTGCTCGGGCTGCAGAGGGAAGGCTGGTGTGCCACTGGGATGCTGGGGGCAGGTGACACGAGGCAGCACAGCCAGGAAGCCGGCACCGTGGGGAGCAAACCTGCAGCCAGCACCTCTCAGAAGGGGCCCTGGCTGGGAGCAGGGCTTGTGGTGAGGTTAGTTGCTGGGGAGAGCTGCAAGGATCACACAACAACCCAGGGTGAGGGGAGCGTGGCTCTGCACCTGGGCACACGTGAGCACAAAGCGTCGTCGCCTTGGCACGGGTTTCTGTGTGCTGACACGAGGGCAGGAGTGCCCGTGATGTTTGGGAGAAGCGGTGACAAGGTGAGAGCAGAGCTTTGTTCCCCGGGCACTGCAGGACTCTCTCCCACGAATCGCCGGGAAATTAAAGCAGGAGCATCCCTGCCCCCGGAGCGTGCCCCTCGCACAAAAGGCGGGCAGGCTGCTCTGCCTGGCGGGGCTCAGACACCATCTGTCTGCTGGGGAGAAGCATCAGAGAGACCGTCTTTCCTTGGACTATTCCACTTAATGCTCTTCGGAAAACAATCCCATTCCCAGCAGGTGCTAATCTCTTGAGTGGATCCGGCTCAGTCCATGTGCTCACGGCTGTGCCTTTGTGCCGAGGGCTCGTGGTACCCCGGGCTCGCTGCTGGCCTGGGCTCGGGCACCCCTGGGAGCTGTGAGCCCGGTGAGCTGTGGGAGAAGCACTGATGAAAGATGGATGCAAGTAGATTAGTCACTCGCACCGTCTCCTGCTTTAATACACATTAATGTTTCAGCAGATTTCTGAAACGGGAGAGCACGGTTCCCTCCTCTGCATCTCCTGCAGCGCGCAGCCGTCTCTGGGGCAGGGAAGGGGGTCACAGCTGTCTCCGAGCCCCTTTCATGTGTTTGGAAAACGCTAAAATTGTGCTGAATGGTGTGGGGTTATTGCAGGTTCCCTGGAGCTGGTGATGAAACCAGTTTGACAGGAGGCTGCCGCGGCAAGGATTAGGGCTGGAATGTGCTAGTGAGGGTTTGTTTCTGCTTGGGGAAGAGCTGGCTCCAACCCCGGCGTTCGGTCGGGGCAGGGCTGAGCTCCCGGCCCGGTTCGGTGTGGGGCTGAGCTCCTCTCCCCTCCGCACCCCGAGCGGGCGGGTGGCATTCCCGGCCATTGTCATGGAGATGGACGGGCAGCTGCTTCCATGGAGGTCGACATCTGCATAACAGAGCCGCGTCCCCGGGGCGTGCAGCTGCGCCGTGCCGGTGTGCCCGTCCCCGCGGCCCTTCCCCGAGCCGGGTCCGGTCCCCAACCCGACGGTTGGGTACCCCAACCCGGAGCGGCTCCTGATGGCAGATCGCCTTGACACCATCGTGTCCAGGCCGAGGCTCGGGCTGTGCTCCAACCGCCGTGTTCAGGCGGGTCTGTGCGGGTGGGAGACCCGGCATTGCTGCCCTCCTCTGCGGCCTGGGCTGGAGATGGGGACGGGTCAGGGCCACCCGTGCGTGCGGGAGCCTGAGGTTGCGCCTCCTTGGACAACGGGGCACTGGGGACCTCCAGATGGCTGTGGCACATTCAGGGCTGCGCAGGGACCCGCTGAGCTGTGTTTACAGGATCCTAGCGGCAGCCTTTGGGAATACTCATGTTTTCCGTTTTTCTGAACGATCTCAGCAGCCTTCCACCCCCCCTCCCCCCCCCCCGTCCCCCGTGCTTCACCTACAGGTTTGTACATGCCAGTCCCATGCGGTGAGCTGGCAGCCCAAAGGGGCTCTGGGAACAGGTTGCTGCCGTCACGGGGCTTTGTTCTGCTCTGCACTGAGCTGCTGCCTTTTCTTCCTGTGTGCCTGTCTCCTTTCTCAGCACAAAACCGTTCCCAGCATCTCATTAACGAGTGTCTGTTCGCCCAGATGACTCCGCTCCTGGCCGTAACCTCTTAGCAGTAACACAGCTGTCCTTACAGCTAAGGTACAACAGAAACAGAGAGCCTTGTTTTCAAGTGAAACATTGCCTCGTGATGAGGATGTGTAGATTGGGAGTCAGATGCTGTGGGTCATGCTGCTGGCTCATACTCAACCCCAAGCAGAGCACTTAACCCCGCTGCACCGCTTTCAATCTGTCTGGGAACAGTGTGGGCTTATCCCGCAGGAGGTTTCAGAGAGCCAGCTCATTTTTCATGAAGCACAATAAGGTTCTGGGCTGGGAAAGCCTTTTGTGTGCACTGAGCTGGTGGCGTGGGTCTGCCTCAGTAGGTGCACGCTTACGGGACGGAGCGCAGGTGGGAGCTGTGACATGCAGCTGGTGCTGGCAGCCGGGCTCTGCTCTCCTCCTCACACACAAAGCTCGGCTCTGGTGGCAGTGGGACCCCATAGCCCGGGTGTTCAGGG
The DNA here is from genome assembly GCF_038088225.1 of Cyrtonyx montezumae. NCBI lineage: Eukaryota > Metazoa > Chordata > Aves > Galliformes > Odontophoridae > Cyrtonyx > Cyrtonyx montezumae. Next base: position 10,380,502 of record NW_027072100.1, on the reverse strand, counting down.
CGTGGGGAAGCCCTCTGTCTGCTGCCAGCGTCCTCATGTCAAAGCTGCACCACGTGCCCCTGGCTTGCTGTGAGCAGGCTCCTGGGCCTGGCTCATCACTGCCGCTTCCCAGCACCTCCGTGCCTGCCACAAAAGGAAGCCCGGGGTACCCGAGGTGCAGCTGCCCCCTCCCCTCCTTGCAGGGGAGCAGATGGGGATTAATTGCTGGCATCTGCTGCCTTCACCTCCCTTCACAGCTCAGTGTTACTGAATCCTCTTTCCCAAAGTGCTGCAGCTTATCTTGAAAGAGGAACCTGGTCTGTTTCGCTCACCATGAATGGGATCCAGTGACTGTCGTCCCTGCTGTTCATCCCGTGCTGCTGAATGAAGGCAGCTGGCCTGGCGTGCAGAGCTGCAGGAGTCTGAAACTCAGGCTCTTCCCCATTTTCAGGCCAGTCCTGAATGCTATTTCAGCTCAACCTCGAGCCTCCTTAACGTGCTGTCAGACCCAGGACACAGAGCACTTGGAGTTGGACCCGTTCATGTTTTCCTTTTGCTGCAGCATGCTGGTCCGTGTTTGAAGAGCTGCTGCATCCTTCTTGGGGGCAGCACTGTGAGGTGGATGGGTGACAGTTTGAGTCGCTGCATCTGAAGTCCTGTGAGCTCTCCTGCTGCTGGCCCAGCAGAGCCTCTGTGTGGGGTGGCACTGGGATGCATGCAGCAGGAAGCCCCCAGCGTGGGCTGCAGCAAGAAAACAGGGTGTCCTTCCTCAGAGCTTCAAAACGGGATTGCCTCACCGAGGTAAAACCTCATGCTGTTTCCTCACTGCCTGGGCCAGAGCATCCCCCCTCTGGCGTGTGTGGGGCGGGGACAGGGATGTGACGGGTGTTGGGGTGGTGGAACAGCCTGTCCTGGGGCACAGGAGGCCCAAGATTGAGACACCAACGTGCTGTTGCTACCATAGTCCTTCTGAGCAACTCAGGAATTCCAAATATTTCCTCTCAGATAAAGGTGACTGAGGGAGGCCACAATTATCTGGACGTGTCTGGACAAGCCTCAAAGTCCAAACACGAGGCCAGAATGGTCAGAATTGGTACTCAGAGTGCTGGACTTCAGGTACAGAGTGGAGGAGGTGTGGGGCGGGGTGGGAACCTAGCAAGATGCCTTTCCCTAACCTTCAACCCACCCCCAGGCTGGGAGAGATGTGGCTTCTACCTGTTTTCCCACTGCCCCTGCTCCGGGATCACTGTTCCCAGGACACACATCTGGTATCCCAGTTGTGCTCCATGGTGGGATGAGTCCCCAGGCCCCTTGCCCTGTGCTGCAGTGTTCCCAGGGGAAGGAGAGGGGTCCCATCCAGTTCCCCCCCCTTGCCGTGCTCTGCTCCTATCCTGCTCTCCTCCTCCTGTAACACCCGATAGTTCACCATATGCATTTATCTCTTCTTCAGCAAACACTTCCATTTCTTAGAAACAGGCACTCCAAAACTCCAAAACATGCTTCTTGGAAATGCCTTTCCCCAAGCTACGGGGCACGTACCAAAGAAAAAGTAGCCCAGAGGGATGGGACGCTGTCCTGTCCCTCTCTGCCGTGGGCACCCTCTCCCTGTGTCTCTTTTCCTCTCACCTTTGTAGGCAGCTCTGGCTCAGAGCTGCTGCCGTCTGCGTGGCCCCTGGCACCTCTGAGGCCTTGCTGGGGACACTGGGGACATCTCTTTCCATGCCCCGGGAGGACCCTGAGGAGCAGGGACAGGCATGTACTTGGCACTGGGCTCAGTCACCACCTATCAGCAGAAGGATTTCCTATGCTGTAATTAAAAATATCCCCTCGGTGGGTTTATGCTCCCATCCATCTCCTGCAGCACATCACTGTTTGTTTTCATGGCCTTCCTCCTGAGACTGTTGAGCAGAGCTGGGAGCAGCTGTCCTCTGGGCAGCACCTGCATGAACCAGTGGCTGTGGGCTGCTGGGTGGAAGAGCTATGTGGCCACACAGGGGAAGCAAGACAAGCTGCGTGCCACACAGTGCAGCACCTTGATGTGCAACAGCTTGCTGTGCAACACCGTGCTGTGCAACGCACACGTGTGTGGCAAGGTGAAGGACCAGACAGGAATGCTGTCCTAGCCCTGGAGCACCGTGGTGAGGCGTGACACTAGCGCAGCACCAGCCAGGCTTATCTCTGCTTTTCCAGAGCAGCTGCTTACTGGAACAGCATTCACTTATCAGGGAGCAGTGACCTTGCTGGGAAGATGGCTTAAGTCATGACACCGCCAGCCCGTGGCTGAGGCTGAGCTGCAGGAGGTCCCAAGGCCAGAGATGCACAGCACTGGCTTCCTGCAGCCCTAGGGCTCCTGCTCAGCTCTGATAAACGGGAGCAGTGAAGCTCCCTGCATCCTGCAGCCTGCCTTGTTGCTGACCACAGGGCCGTGTGCTCATCCTTGCTCTTGCAAGGGTTTATCCAGGTTCTGGGAATTCCTCTTGGCTTTGCAGGGGCAGTGGTGAGGGGCAGTGGCACTTTGCTGCGCGGTGACATCTGCCCAGTTCTGGCTGTGGCTGGGGATGCAGGGCTGGAGAGGCCGGCTTGGCTGGGCTGGGCTGGAGCAGCTGCATTCCTGGGCTGGTGCTTGGCCACACTCCCACAGCCTGGGGGAAGGCAGGGCTTCTTGTCCAGCTTTGCAGCAGCGACTTTTGCAGAATCCAAATGCAAAATGCAGAGGGTGCTGTGAAGTGATCCAGCCAGGACAGGGGAGCAGAGGAATCGTGTGTCCCTGAACACAGCAGTGCTTGCACTGGGACCATGGGCTGCAGCCATGCTGCTGCTCCTCACACCTCAGCAGCAGAGTGCAGCCTGACACTGGTTCAGTTTTTCTCCTGCAGTGATCACGCTTTGATGCTAATTTTAGAGCCTTGTGGTATTCTCCTTGCAAATCTTTCCTGGCATCGACTTCTCTCACAGCCAGTCCTGTGCTTCTCCCCTCGCCCTGCGTGCATAACTCAGAGCAAGGAAGCACACGGCGTCCGCCATCCGCTCTGTCCCCACCGCCTCTTTCCTGCCCATGGGAGCCTGGCAGCCCTTTTGCTCCTCCCACCACTAGGGCAGTGAGGCCCTGGCACTGCTGCCCAGAGAGCTGCGGGTGCCCCATTGTTGGAGGATGAGCTGGGGAGGGACAACTGCACGAGCTTTAAGGCCCCTTCCAACCAACCACTGACTCCCGGGATGGCTCGGCCCTTCCCAGCTTTGTGTTGGAGAGCCCAAAGCCTGAGGAGCGGGGAGCAGAGCTGAGGGAGCCCTGCGAGGTCTGGGACTGAGGGAAGGCTGCTCGCCATGGCTCCAGCTGCTCCCTGCTGGCACTGCAGCCCCGCTCCTTCCCCCTGCTCACCGCTCTCCTCTGCCCGCAGGAGCGCTTTGTGGACCTCTATGGGAATAACGCTGCTGCCGAGCTGAGGAAGGGCCAGGAGACCTTCAACAAATGGCTCCTGACCGGGGCCACGGTGGCCGGAGTGCTTCTGCTGGGATCCCTGCTGAGCCGCAAGTGACCGCCGCATCCACAGCTCCCGAGCACCGCGGGGCGCACACCCTGCGCCGCCCAGCTCCTGTCCTTGTAGCCCCTCTCATTCCCCGTTGTGTTTTAAAGGCGCTGAGACCGACGCAGCACTTCAGCCAACAGCTCCCGGTGCCGGGACAGATCCCAGCAGGTGGGAGGAGTGCTGGCTAGAAGGCGTCCCAGCCCTTGCAGGATCCTTTAGATCACTTTGAAAAGAATAAACAGACTTATTTTTGCATGTGTGAGTGCGTGCGTGTGTGTAGATGTGTCACTAATATAAAGTTCCCCAGACAGAGCAAGGATCTGGGCTCCAGCCTCCAGCAGGGCTCCCGCTGCCAGCCCTGCACCGCTGCAGCAGCCTGGCCACCACGGGGACAGGACTGAGCTTTGCCATCCTTGCCATGTCCCCTATCTGTCCCCTGCTCTCCTGGCACTGCAGCGAGGCAGAGAGCAGCGGGATGAGGCTGATGGTGAGTAGCTCCAGTCTTGCCCGGCAACCCCAGAGCCCCTTTCCCCTACACCTACACCAGGCCCAGAGCTGTGCCTCCTCCTCTTACTCCCTCTTCCTCACCCCTCTCCCTCCGCTCAGAGTTGCTGTGTGGCACTGCATGCCCTCCGTGTGCGTCCCTCCCCATGCACCCCACACCAGGACCCTGCTTTGCTGTTGGATTGGGGCCGGGACAGAGGCAGGGGAGTTAAGGAGCACTTCCCCTGCCCACAGACACGCAGCCAGGGCAGGGGAGGGGAAGAAGGGGCCCTCCTGTGGGGCCACAGCATCCCAGCAAGTGCAGGAGCAGGGAATGGGTGAGACAGCCAGGGGATCAGGAGCACACGGGCAGCAGCTAGCACAGGATGAGGCTTTTCTGCATCCCCAGGACCACAGCACAGGAAGGGCTGGGGTAGGCTGGAGCCTATGGGACCAATGTAATGTAAAAACCAACCCCAGGGCTGAGCTGAGGGCTGGCGGCCACGCTCCCCCAGCCGCTGCTGGTCCCCGTAGTGCAGGCAGAGGGGTCCCTGTGCTGTGGTGTGGCTGTGACGGGTGCGTGAAGTGCTAGAAGTGACCACACTGCTTCCAAGGAAGCAACTCCTCATCCCTGGGAGCCCGGCAGGGCCCCGGCTGGGCTGTGTACATAGCGCCCGCGCTCTGCTGTACATATCCGAGTAGTTTTTATTCATTTGTGAATACTCTAATGCTATTTTTGTTATCTGTATGTCTGTATTTATGTGTGGTGCCATGCTCTGCGGAGGGCTGGGGGCCGGGCTCCTCTGCTGATGGAGCACTCGAGAGAGTGGGGTGTGAGTGGGGTGTCCTCCCGGCCCCGGTCCCCGGCCCTGCGGGGCGGGCGCCCAACGCTTCGGTTTGCAGGTGGAGGTGATCCCACAAATAAACTCTGTCGTTGGAGCCGGTGCTGTGTTTATTGAGAGTGCTGCACTGCGGGGGGGGAACGGAGCACGAGCTGAGGCAGAAGGATCTGTCCCCAGTGGGGTGGGGGTCACGGCTGTGCCCGGGGGTGCCGGGCAGGGACGGAGCACGCGTGGGGTCGGGGCACGATGCCGCCCATCCCCTCCTCTTCTCCTCGCTGGGTTCGGGCTCCTGGGCCCGTCCTCGTGCTGTGCCCGCGCTGCGGGGACAAAGGGGACAGCGTGCTGCCAGCCGCGCTCCCGGCCGGGCGCTGGGATGGGGGCTCAGCAGGGCACAGTGACGCGGGGCCCGGCCCTGGGGACCCCCTCCCCACCCCGTATCCCTTCCCTTGGATCTGCAGAACCCCCGGGCACGGCGCTGCGGGTGGACGGCTGCAAGCCCGGGGCTGAGCGCTCCCTGCTCCCCGAGCCGCGGGCACGAGCTCCCTCGCGTGGGCGAACCGAGAGCTGCACGACACGAGAGGGCTGCGGGACCTCCCCGGGACCTCCCCATCCCGCTGGGACCCGGGGGGGCACGAAGACCCACGCACACCCCGCGCGTGGATGCGGCCGTCCCCACGGAGCCCCACGCGGTGATACGGCGCTGATGTCCCAGCGCGGGGCTGGCAGCAGTGGGACCTCGTGGGGACAAGGCGCACGCAGCCAGGCTGAGCCACACCACCAGCTTTAATCGCAGCCGAGGAGGGGTGTGGGACCCCACCGCTCAGCCGGGGCTGCGAGGGCACCAGATGCGGGTGGGATGGGGACAGGGACGTGGATGGGGACACAACACAGCACATGGGGACGGCATCTTCCCACGCAGATGCCGGGCTCAGGGCTCGTAGTGCAGGTCCGTGGTGATGAGCATGAAGCCCTGCGTGGAGAGTGGGGTAAGAGAAAGGCATGGTGGCATAGGGACAGGGGGGAGGGGACAGGGGTGGCACCCACCTCGTGCAGTGACAGGCGGGGGTGCAGCAGGGTGATGCCATGGGGGGTGGGCAGTGGGACACCGGGACGGAGCTGCTCTGCAGGGACAGCAGAGCTGTGAGTGGAGTGGCATGGGGACAGTGGGGGCTCAGGGGGGGGGATGACATAGCACTTACTGTTGGCCCAAGGCACCCCAAACAGCCACAGCCCAAACTTCAGCATGTTCTCCAGCTTCTCCACCTGCAGGATACCCGTGAACCCAGATGAGACCTTGCTCTCAGGCCCCATGCAAGGTGCTGTCACCTCCCCACCCCACTATCCCATTGTGGCCCCATCACCACCACTCACCTGCAGTGGGCCCACTCGTGACCTCACCTGCACCACGCTGAGGCTGAGGGGAGAGAGTGGGGTCAGCACCAGGCACAGGGACAGGGCTGTCCCCTCTGTAGGGCAGGGAAGGGCTGAGGACTGGGATAGAATTTGAGCACCAGGGCAGTGGGCACAGGTGAGAGACAGGGAAAGATGGGGTCTGAGCACATGAAATGGCCACAGGTAGAGTGTGGGGACATCTCAGGGAGCCTGGACACAGCACAGGGATAGGGACCCACCTCTTCAGTCCCACCGTGCCCCCCAGCCTGTTCCCAGCAATGGTTGGCTTTCCTGTCACATTGGCATCCTGCAGCAAGAGGATAGGTCAGAGAGACCAGAGCAGTGCCAGCATCACCCAGCACGGCCCCAGCATCACCTTGTGTCAGCCAGCACAGCCCCAGCACACACATCCCCCCCAGCTCAGCCATCAGGACCAGACCCCAGCCCCAGTGCTGTGGCAGCTGGGCACTCACAATGTTCAGCAGGAAAGCAGGGACTCGGGTGGCATTGGGCAGCACCACAAAGGCCTCAGCAGAGCCAAAGAGGGCCCCGTGCAGAGCGCTGGGGCGGCAGGAGAGCAGGGGCTGCTGGCGGGCCCAGAGGTGCAGCTCCACGGGGCGGTTGGGGAAGTGCTGCTGCAGCTGGAAGAGCAAGGGCTGGGCTGGCACCGAGCTGCGATGGCACTGCCAGCACCCGGCAGCTCCGGCAGTGCCACAGCCGGGGAATGACAATGCATCCCACCCTGCCCACATCCCAGCTGCATCCCATCCTGTGTCTCATCTTCCTGCATCACAACACAGCTGTGTCCTGTCCCAGCTGCATCTCATCCTGAATCCCATCCCTCCCACACCCCATCCTATGTCTCGTCCCGCCTGCATCCCATTCCAGGTGTCCCATCTCTCCCACATGCCACCCCACAGCCACCTGCTACCCTCCTCATCCCCACCCTGTGCCCACCTGCGGGGCAAAGTTCCCCATGCTCTCTGTCTTCAGCTTCAGGGGGAAGCGCCGTGGGAGCTGGAAGGCAGCAGAGGTTGGGGTGCTGGGGGCACAGGGGCACCACGGCCAGGACCCCATGGGGCAGCAGCTCTGCCCCCATCCATACCATCTCAGCAGTGATGTTCCTGTGCAGGGCCCCGGCCGTGAAGTACACAAAGGCTGCCGTGTTGGCGACGAACTCGGTGACGGCCACCAGCAGCATGGGCTCGTGCAGCTCGGGCAGCCCCACAGGCTTTGCTGAGAAAGGGCTCCGCCACTGCCCACGAACCCCAAAGAATTCTCCCTGTATGGACAGACAGATGGACGGATGGATGGATGGACACGAGGCTCAGCCCAGTTCCCTGTGTGACAGCTCTACCTTGAGGTCGACGTCCCCGTGCTGTTTTGTGATCGCTGGCTGTCCCAGCAAGGAGAGATCAATGGCAGCGAAGGGGTCGAGCTGAGCAGACACTGCAGGGCAGTGGGGACAGTCTGGGGATGAGCCAGACCCTGGTGGCCCACCCACCCCCAGCCCCACTGCCCCACATCCCCACCTCGCACGTTCTTCAGGCTGTCCTGCAGCCTGCTGATGCCCTTCTGGATCTCGACACAGAGCTGGAAGCAGAATGGGGCATCAGGGAGGCTCAGGGTGGGGGTCCCCGAGCTCTTCGCTGGGAAGCACCGATGCCAGCAGCCAAACTCACCTGCTTGTTGAGCTGCTGCCGCAGGGTTCTCTGGAGCAGCGGCACCAGGAGGTTGTACAGCCAGCTGCAGGGCACAGAGCAGGCGCTCAGCTCACCTCCCCATCCCACCCCTGAGCCACAGCGGGAGCAATGGGGTTACAGTCACCTCTGGCCCTGGTGGAACTCCAGGTGCAGGTCGGTGCCGTGGGCATCACAGCCAGCAGCCCACATGGAGGGACGGCCGTGCTCATCAGCACCCAGCCCCAGCAGCACGGCCACCGCCAGGTCCCCGATGTGCAGCTGCACCGAACCGCTGTCCTGCCTGGGGACAGCACGGCTGAGCACGGGGACAGAGGTGGCCCTGTCCCCACACCCCGGCCCAGTGAGGGCTCACCATGCACCCAGCTGTGCTCTCCAGGTGGCACTGAGCTGGATCTGGGCACGATGCACTGTCAGCTGCACGACCACATCCTCGGCGAAGTCCGCGGTGGAGTCATTCATCTGCAGCTCGTGGATGTGGATCCTGCGCACAGCGGTGCCAGGGGAAGGGGAAAAGGATAGGGACAGGGATGAACGTGGAGGTGGGAACTGAGATAGGGACAGGGAAGGACACGGACATGGGGGCAGGGATGGTGAAAGAGATGAGCGCACAGTGGCAGCTCTTACTGAGGCACGGTGTAGTTGAGTCTCCCCAGGAGCGGGGCCCGGTAGGAGCCCTGTAGGTTCACACTGTGCTCCTTCTGCAGCAGCGAACGGAGCAGCTCCAGCCCAAAGCGCCGGCCTGGAGCAGAGCAGGGGGTTCAGGGGGGGCACAGTGGCACCCAAAGTCCCTCCAACACCCATCCTCAGGACCTGGACACGGTTCCTGGGGTGCCCCCCACCAGCACAACCCGAGCAGAGGCAGACACCTACCGTACTCCAGGGCACTCCGCGTCACCCGGCCCTTAATGCCGGGGCTGAAGGCAGTGGTGGGCACGCAGGCAGCCAGCAGGAGCAGGAGGCACAGCCACATCCGCAGGGCTGCACTGCTCAGCAGGTGGGCACGGGCTGGGAGACCCCCATTGGCACGGGGACATCTGCAGGACCCCGGGGCTGGAGCAGAGCACATGGCTGAGGACACCTGGCTGCCGTGGAGCCCCCAGCACGCTCACCAGCTGCAGCCTTATATCGGGGCACAGCGACTGACATCAGCACCCGTGCACACATCGGGGCCACCGTGGTGCTCCCGCCACCAAAATCCCGGCCTTGCCCAACACGTGAGTCAGAGGGGAAGCCGGTTCCCCCGCCGTTCCCCATTTGCCCCTGTCCTGGGGAGTGTGGGAAGGAGAGGGTCCCACGTGGCGTCACTGCCGGCTGTGGGATGGGGACACCACCACAGCCCTGCCCTCGTGTCCCAGCAGGAGGGGACAGTGCATGGGGATGTGTGGGAACACAGCGGTGCCACAGTGCCCGGCCCAGGGACAAGTGAGGAGTGGGAGGATGGGACAGTGCAGGGCAGAGGGATGCGGAGGGGCTGTGCCTGGGGATGGGTTCAGCCTTCGTGCAGCCATTCTCACCCTGGGGAGGGTTCTGGGTCACACGGGGTCAGGGAGCCCCAGGACACGGCCAGCAGCCCCAGGCACATGGTGACGGGAAGGCGGGGACAGTCAGAGTGAGAGCAGAACTCTGTGGTCCCTCTGAAAGCCCCGGCGGGCAGCAAGGAGCTGAGCTCTGAACCCACTACAGGCGGGAAACGGCCCACCCCTGTCCGAGGAAACCCCCAGCAGGGATGGGGCAAGGGGCTGCATGGGGGGCAGTGCTGCTGGCCTGGGGCAGCCATGATCATGGACACAAACCCACAGCCCAGCTGCAGTGCACCCTCCTTGGGTCCAGAGTCCTATCCCAACACTGTAGGGGACATAGACCCCTGGCTACCCCTCTCTGAACAGACCACAGCCCCATGCAGTGCACCTTAAATCCTCTGCCCACTTCCTCTGGGCTCCTGTAGCTGTGTCCCCAAAGCCACCCCAGTCACCAGCACCATCCCAGCACCACCATCAGTGCCATCCTCCCCCCCGATCCCAGATACCCCATACCCAGCCTCACCGTGGCCGACAGTGGCAGCGGGTCCCATGGTGAGTCCCCCTTCCATGTGAGTGGCAGCGGGCACCAGGGACCTGTGACGCCAGTGTCCACGCTGGGGTGGACGGGCTGGTTGGACCAGAACATTACCCATGTTCCTGTGTCCCTAATCCCTTCCGGGATGAGTCAGGCCCCCACCACAGCACCCAGGACCTGCTGGGTGCCCACAGGGGCCAGGCCCTCCCCGGGGCTTTCCCGCAGATGCTGGCGTGGATGCATCTGGCACAGTGGCACGTGGCAGCACTCAGCCCAGCCCTGCTGGCCTCATCCCTGCCCTCTGTCTCTCCCCAGCTGCACCCGCCCTGTGTCCCTGCCACACCATGTCCCCATGCCTCGAGCCAGAAGGATGCCACGTGGCAATGGCACCGAGCGGGGAGGAAGCAGAGGTTTGGGGGCAGTGGGACACGGTGACACGCAGAGCTCTGCTCCCCACGGTGACATACGAGGAGACCACGGCCAAATCCCCCCAGCAATGGGCAGCCGCCGCGGGTTTGGCCGTGCAGTGCGGGCGGACACCGGGAGAGGGACCCAGAGCTGTGGGAGCGGAGAGCTGGAAGGGAACGGGGGAGGTGATGGAGGGGGGCAAGGGACAATGGGTGGGTGCAGTCCCAGGGAGCAGGGGGACCTTACATCCCTCTCTGCTGACACCAGGACAGGGTGGGCTCGGTTGGGCCACGTCCCAGTTCTCTGTGTCCCCTGCTCTGCTGGGAAGGACTGGTTGTGCTGGAAGTGTGCACGCAGCTGTGAACGTGGCACTGTGTAACAACACTACTGCCCATGCACGGGGATGGGACTGCAGGAGCCACGTGGGTCCCGTGCTCCCATCCCATTCCAGCCAGAGCAGGACCCACAGCCATCCCCTCCTCAGGGACACACCACTGCGCCGTGGGCTGGAGTGCCTGGAGTCAGCCCGGGGGAAGCAGCTGGAGCCCCCGGAGCCCAGATTGTCCCCCAGCCCTGCAGGCTGCTCCGGGATGCACCGTGCCCAGCGTGAGCACCCAAACCTCTGCAGTGCCACCATAGCCCCGAGGTTACACAACTGTGTCCGATGCAATTTCCTCCTCCAGGAATGTTGCTCACGTCCTGACCACGATCCCGGGGTGAGCAGCAGCTGCACAGGCAGCAGCACAGCATGCCAGGCATGACAGCTGCTGCAGCTCCTGGCAGTACACGGGGGCTGTCCCACATGGTGTCCCCTGCCCAGCTGCTGCAGTGACTCACAGGTGACCGTATTTGAGTCACGGGAGAGCCATGGGCATCCCTGCGGGATGCGGGGTGAGGTCAGGCTCAGGGGTTGCCCAACAGTGGTCCAGCTGCAGCTAAGCCCCATCCTGAGGAGTGGGACCCAGGTGAGCACGGAGCCCTGCGCCTGGCACCCACCTGCAGAGGGCAGCTCCAGGCCTTGCCGCTGTTTCCCACGACAGGAATCAAACCGGAGCCTCTTTCCCCTCCAGCTCCAGCCCGATCTCAGGCTCAAACCACACCAGAACCCAGAGCAGCTGGAGCTGGTCTCAGGGCAGAGCCACCAGCTTCACAAACACGGTGCTGGGACAGGGATGTGACACCTACAATCCCAGCAGTGCATCACAGAAAGCCCCAGCCAGCACCCCACCCCCCAAACCCCCCCACCAGGAAGCCGTGAGTGCCCGGGGGGGGGAAACAAGGAGCCAGCAAAGCCCCCAGCGAGCACAGGAAAAACCCACAGACAGCTCCGGACCCAGAATCCAGGTGTACCCATATGCTCCCTGCTCCATTCCAGGGTTCCCACTCCCCCAGCCCATCCCAGCACCCCCGCACCACCACCACAGCCCCCACCCCAGTGCTCCCACACAGCCCACACCAGTGCAGATGTGCTCCAAGTGATTCGATGCTGTGCCCCTCCCCCCCCCCCCCCCCCAGCCGTGACGAAGAAGCGTGCCTGGTAATCAGGGCTTGTTTAATAACAAAACTCCAGCTATTGTAGAACAATATTCTCCAGCATCATTGTAATATACAATACAAGGAATGCTCTCAGCAATCTGAGAAGGTTACGAGCCGCGGCCGTCGGCCCCGCGGGGGCGTCCATTCCGTGCAGCTCAGCACAGCCCACAGCCGCGGGTCCCATCCGTGCCCGGGGGGGTCCCCGTCCGGGTCCGTGGAGGTCTCTCTCAGCGGCACAGTATGCGGTCGGCAGCGGCCATGCACGGAGCCTGCGGGACGGAGGAGAAGAAGCAGACCGTCAGTGGGAACGGGACACAGAGCGGAGGGAGCGGTCGTAGGGAGACCGGGAGCGGCGGTACCGGGGATGAGAACGGATCCCGGGGCCGGGAAGGGCGCGGAGGGTCCGCACTCACCTCGGGAGGTTCGGCGGCAGCGGGGGGCCGAGGAGGGCCGGGCTGCAGCGCCAGCTGCAGGTCCCAGATGTAGTCGATCACATGCTGCAGGAGCTCCACTTTGGAGACCCTCCGGTGCCGCGGCAGCGTGGGCACCAGCGCCCGGAGCCGCGAGTAGCAGCCCTTCATGTCATACAGCAGCGCGGCGGCCGCTTGTTCAGCGACGACCGCTCCCGGGCCCGGCCCGCAGCGGGCGGCTTCTCCGGGCCGCACGGCCTTCAGTGCCCCACCGGGACCGGCGGGCAGCGGCGAAGGAGCGGCGGCAGCGACCTTCATAGCGAGCGGGAGAAGCGGCGACGGCGGTGGGACCCTGCGGGCGGCCAGGAGAGCCCCGCGCCGCGCCGCGCCAATTATAGAGCGCCGCCGAAGGGGGGCGGGGCCTCGTGGCGAGCGGCGGCCAATAGCGAAGAGGGGGGGGCGGGGCCAGCCGAGCCGGCCCCATTCATGAGCCCCAAAGAGCAGCGCCTTAAAGGGACCGCAGTCTGGAGGGTGGAGTATGGGGGGGAAGGGACACCAGGGGATGCGGGCGCTCTCGAGGTGCGGGCTACAAGCACGCACCGCCCGACCCGACCCGACCCGACCCGACCCGACCCGACCCGACCCGACCCGCCGCAGGTCCTTAACGTGGGCAACCCCTGCGCTGCGCCTCTCCGCACCCCTCGGGATCCCCTCACCCCCGGTTCCCCTCAGCCCGGCGCACTCTCCGCATCCCAGCACGTTCAGCCCCGCGCTTCCCTCAGCCTCGCTCTCCCTCCTCCCTCTCCAGCCCTGCCGACCCCACGCGTTCGCTGCAGCCCCCGGGGCCCCGTGTCCCCACCCCCTTCCTCCCGCCTCCCCAGACCGTTAGACGCCAGGGCCGTGACGTCACCCATTCATAAAACTCCGCGCGCTGTCAGCGCGGCGCCGCGCGGGCGGTGCCCATGGCGACGGGGGCGGAGAGGGGCGGGGGGGCACCTGCAGCCCTCCCCGGGAACCGGGAGCACGGCCACCCCCGTGGAGATACGGGGACACGGCCACCCCCGTGGAGACGCGGCGACACCCAGCTCGGAGCGCCGGTGAGCGGCACCTGGGGCCGGTTGGGCGGCGGCAGCCTTCGTGCGGTCTGAAGACGAAACAGAAACCCAGTCCCTGCCCTAAAGGGCTTCCGATCTAAGCGTTAATTAGCGTTAATGATCGCTACCTTAGCCCGCACCTGCACGGAGGTGCGGCCACGGCTCCGCGGGGGCAGCGGGTGGGGGCCGGGCAGCACTGAGCGGGTGTGGGGGGATACAACGTGGGGACCCAACCCCCTCCGGCACAGCTGTGGCCCCTCCGGGCACGGCGGGCAGCGCGGACACGTGGGGACGTAGGTGTGTGCACACACGTGCACGAGGTTCACACGCACAAAATCTTGTAGATGCACAGATACACGCGCACGCAGCAGGAACACAGCGTCTGGGGTCGGTGCGCGGAGACCGCTGTGGCTGCAAGGGGCCGTACTGTCCGGGGTTTGTTGGGGGTCAGACCCCCCCGTGCCCATCCCTGGCTCTGTGCAGAGCCGCAGCAGCCTCCTCTGGCATGCAGTGAGCCGAAGGCCTCCCTTCATCCTCCTCCTCTGCAAAGAGGGGACAATCCCGGAGAGCTCCGCACACGGAGAGGCTTTAACCCCATCACCTCCGGCTCTGCCCTGCCAGCCTGGCCGGGGGAGCCGCATCCCCCAGTCCTTCCATCCCTCTGCCCCCCCCCCCCCCCACCACTCCCCCACCCCTCTCTGCCTTTGTGAGCACCTCCAGCCCTCTGTCACTGTCCCTGTGTCCCAGTGCGGTTCCCAGGGTGGGCACGGCGCTGGGGTCGCCCCCTCCATTCAGGGCCCCGCGGAGGGCCTGGTGCTGCCCGGTTCCCACCACGGCTCTCAAAGCCGCTAATTAGCCCCCATCTGGCGGTGCTGGCCTGGCCGCGGCGGGGAGGCCGAGGACATTGTGCACAGGAATGCCTTTCAGCAGAGCCGGGCGCCCGCCAGCTGCACCGCCAACAATACACCACGGCCGGGATGAGCCGGCCCCGAGCATCGGCCACCCCGGGGACAGCGATGGGTGTCCCACGGCCGCCTCACCCCCGCAAGGTGGCTCAGGGGGACCCCCTCGGCACTTCGGGGCGCTGGGGGTGCCAGCCCCGTGCCGCTGCCTCGGCCGCAGTCGGGTGCTGGGTGCCGGAGTCTGCGGGCAAGACGGATGGCTTCATTTCCATCTCAATTCTGGGAAAGGGGCACACGGTTCGGTAACAGCGGCCTCGGCCATATGGCGCTGGCGGGGCGCAGCCTGGCCGGGAGAGCGGCTGCTTTGCGCCGAGCCGGGGTTGCCCAGCAGCAGAGCACATCAAAGCCCCCGGCCGTGCCCCCACCGCAGCACCGGAGGGACCACACAGGGCACAGCTGCACCGCGCACTGCGGGGACGGTGGGGACGCTGCCGCAGCCCCACGGCAGCAGCCAGCCCTGTGCAGGGCTCTGCGGCTCGGCTGCGTGTTGGGAGGTGGGGTTTAGGGTGGGCTTTGCAGCCCCCAGCCCAAGGAGCGGCAGCGTGATGGGCTCAGGAAGGACACCGTGTCCCAGCAGCATGGTTTGGGATGCAGACACGTGGCTGAGCAGCACCGACCTGCACGGGTGCACAGAACTGAGGACGGTGGGATTCAGGCTGGGTGTCCTCCAAGTGAATGGAGACCCCCAGCTGTGAATACACACCCCAGAAGTCGGTCTGGGACTCTGCACTGCCTCCAGCTTAGCCAACCCTACACCTATGGGGCTCCTCAGCCACCCGCTCCACCCTGAATGGGGCTCCTGGCAGAGCGGGGCACTGTGGAGCCCCAAACCTTGCCTTGTGGCCACTGGCACCCGTTACACAGCTGGAGAAGGGCTGAGGCCTGAGAAAAGCCCCCGTGCGTTCCCCTCCCGCCTTCTCCTTTCCCGTTCCCGGCTCCATCCGCTGCAGCCCAGACCAGCTGGAGCCAGGCGGCCCTTCCTGGGATTTATTCCAGCTTCCTGCCCCTCCTCGCCAGCAGGCCGGGGATGGGGCTGCTCTCTCCTGCTTCCTCTCCCTGCTCACAGCCGACGGACGGGCGCCGGCACTCCGTGGGACCCCGGCTCTCATCGGCAACACCCCCACAGCCACCGGGCAGCCCCGTCCCCTGGTGCTGCAGCCGGGCTGGGGGATGCAGGCACAGGGCAGATGCAGTGGGGTGCTGCACCCAGCACACATCCCTGCTGGGGGAGACACAAAGGCACGAGTGACAACCCCGGGCACCAACAGCTTCTTAACCAAACCCCGTGTACACTCACGGCCCACCCCACTGAGGCACGGGGCTGAGCTGCACCCCCTGGCACAAGGACAGCATGCCCACGGGCATCCACATAGCTTCCCAAGCCCAAGCTCCACAGCTGCAGCAGGCCAGCACTGTCCCGTCCCCCAGCTCCACAGGCAGAGGTCTCACACTGGAGCCGGGGCATCTGCATTTCCATACCCACCCCCCCCAAGCCGGGGGGGGACCCTGCAGCAAGGGGAAGGTGGCCTGGGCAGAGCAGAGCCGTGCAGCTGCTGCAGGACCAGGTGCGGTGCAGGCGGGTGAGCCGGGGCCGCCCAGGCGCCAGCTCTGCTCCCAGCTCCGCTCCCAGCTCCTCGCAGGGCCCGAGTGCTTCCTTCCTCCCGGCCCTGCCCTGCTTATCGGCCGGGCAGGGCTGGGGTGACCCCTCTCTTCCCTCTCAGTGCCTTCCGCTCCCCGTGGTGCAGCTATGGGCCCTTGGAGAGCTCCCAGCTCGCTGCCCTCGGCTCTGCAGGGCAGGAGCAGGGAGCAAGGAGGCAGCATGCGATGCGAGGGCAGAGCCTGGGGTACAGCGTGCACCCCAGTGTGGTCCTGCATGCTCCGGTACCCCCCAAAAACTGCACGGGGATGGGTGTGAAAAGCACGATGGCACTAGGATGCCACTGGCAGGATGCAGGACCCCAAAGGAGGTGGTGGCAGACCCACAGCCGCGGGCATAGCCCGTGTCGTTTTCCATGGGACGCTGGAGGCTGGTGAAATCACATCTGGAGTCTAGACTCAGCGACTCCATGGGCCGGGCCTGTCGGCCGCACCGTGCCCAGGCCCTGCTGCACACTGTTTGCTTAGCTGGAGGTATTTAATTGGAATTAAAGTGGCCCCTCTTGTTTTTGCGGACAGGGCTGTTGGAAAAGGAGCTGTAAGTCATAGAAAACATCTGCAGGAGACTGCGAAGGGTCATTAGATGGCAGAAAGCAAGGCGCCACTTTTAGTGCTCGCAGCCGACGTGGGGAATAATAGCTCAATATGGCTTTTGTGGAGGAGCTGCCAAGCCAGAGAGCACTTTCTATTTATTCTGGCAGAGGGGACGGCCAGAGAGACACAGCATCCTCCACACGCAGGCCCTGAAGTGGGTAGGGATGACACCGAGGTGCTGCGAGCTGCCCACAGGGCTCAAACCTCCCTGCTGCAGCAGGCACAGCAGCTATGGCCCTAAACCTAAGTGTTGTGACAAGAGGCCAGGGAAGGGCAGAGCACTGTAGGAGGGGAAGGGGACAGTCACTTGGAAACAGTCAGACCAGAGCACCAGACCCCACAGGAAGAATAAAGCTGCTGGAGGGGTCAGAACTCCCATCCATGGCTCGTGCACCAAGCTCCAGCAGCCACAATCACTGCCCCGGTACCCCTCCTTCCTTTGAGATGGTTTAATATGAGAGAAAGCAAATGCACAATACAAAATTTAAAAACCGGCCTGTGGTTTGTCCCCTGCCCACTCTGCACTCGGAGGAGACAAAGCAAAGGGGAGCGTGGCTGCGTGGCCCTGGGGGGCAGCAGGAGGGGTGGATATGTGGCGTACATCGATACCCCACCTGGGCAGCTGCTCCAACACACACAACACAATGCTCTGGCACAATTGTTTCATCTGTCACTTACAAAGGGTCTCGAAGGGCCCCAGCCCAGTGGTGCCAGGGCTGGCCCATGGGCAAGGTTACTTCTCTTTCTTGACAGCTTCTGTTGTCTCCTCTTTGGAGGCCCCCGGCACCTCCTTGGGGGTCGAGCTCTCCTCGTAGCTGGGGACAGAGAGATGAGAGGAGAGCAGTTAGCGTGGTCAGCCTTCCTCTGGGGATGGGCACGAGTCAACATGCAGCTCAGAGCCTGGTGCACCCAGGAGCCCAGCACTGTGTGTGTGGGGTAGTCCCAGTACGGTGACTGAGGTCAGGGTGGGCTCCTGCCCCTGGCCCCCAGTGCAGGGAGATGAGTGCTGTCCCACTGTAACCACCCTCAGCTCCCCCCTCAGGAGGGGGATACAGAGGGGCCAGGCCAGCTCTGCAACTGGGCCCTAATAGAGGAAACCTGGAAGCACGCTGGGGCAGAGGTCTCAAAGGAGGGGCAGCCAGCCCACAACAGTTTGGTGCCAGCTGCTGCATGAGGAAATGACAGAGCTGCAACAAGTCCCTACCTGGCCAGAGCGACAGACAAAGAAAGGGCACCACGTGCAATTGCTACATGGCACTAGGGCTTTGCTGCCGGCGTCGGCGGGGACAGGACAGTTTCTGCTGCATGGAATCAGCAAGGCTGGCTGGCGAGCCGGACACGGTGGGGAAGTGGGTAAGTCTTGGTGTGTGTGGCAAGATTTCAGCAGAGGACTCATAGCTGCAGGAGACAGGAAGCAGGAAGAGAAAGGGGGAAGGACAGGACAGAAAAAAGAGGGGGGGGGAAGAGAAAGAAAAAGCAGAAGAGTTTCTGAGTGAGACAGCTGCAAACCCATCACCCTGTGCAGACAGGCCAGGATCCTGTCTGCTGGTACGTCCAGGCTGGCCCAGAGCCATGCTGTGAGGGCTGAGACTCAGGGAAGAGACAGCTCCTGCTGGCATGCATGGAATCGGCAGCTGGAGCCTGTGGGAGTATGAGCCTGGGTGCTGCACTGGCAACAAGAGCAGCACAGGGGCTGGGTGGGCAGCAGACCCCATGCCTTGTGTGGGGCTGGAGGACACAGAAGCGTTCCCACACCTTACATCTGAAGACTGCACAGCAGATGGGAGTGGGAGGCTCAGAAGGCTGGAAGCTGCAAGCCTATTGCCAGCCAGCTCTGCTCCACTGGGATCCCTTCCCCAGGGCCACAGCACAGAGCCACCACTCTGCCCACCCTGCAGCACTGCCTGCACAGAGCCCCGCTGCCCTCTCCCAGGCACCTCACGCATGGCTGAGACCCCAGGGAGTGACTCAGTGGAGATGGTGCAGCACAAAGGTGCAGGGGAGCTACACCTGGGGTGGGGGGGATTCCTGCAGTGGGAGCCCCTGGCCTGCAGGCAGGAGCCCTGCCACGTTCTGCTTTCTCTGACAGCAACTGGAGTGACTTCAGGAGGGGGCAGGCAGCTTTGCTGTTGGCACAGCCTGCGTGCAGTGCTCTACATGTTGTTTTTCCCCCACAGGCAGCTGCCAGGTTCCCTGAGTGCCGTGCTGACCCAGAGGCCAGCCCTGCAGCTTGTCTTTCCCATGCCTTTCCTGGCACAGAGAGGAGGTGCTGCTGTGAGCAGCTGAGTCACCACACACAGGGAGAGCGGCTGCAGGATCCCAGGTGCACAGGAAGGACGATCCCAGGACACTCAGTGCCTGCAGCAGCGTCAGAAGTAAACATCAAAGCAGGGGCAGGTGCTGCAGGGCTGGGGAGCCAGCCCAGCTGACAGCCCGGTGGGAACATGCATACCTGTGTCTCCCAGGGGAGGGGAAGGAGGCCGGGGGCAGCCACGTTCCTCGCTGTGCAGCTGCCACAGCCCAGGCCCCTTTCAGGCACTGTTTTCCCTCTGAGCAGGGTGAGGGATTGCACTGATTCCCCCCACCCCTCCCAGCCACAGGAACCCCAGCAGCCCTGGTGGGATGCTCCCTTCCTTTCTCTGTTTCAGGTGTCCTCAGGCAAGCAGCTGTGCTGGGGCCACCGCAGAGCCTCAGGCATACAACAGCCAAGTAAGGTGGATAAACAGCTCTCTGGCAGCCTGGGGTGAGATGTGCTCTGCCTGGAGCAAGGGGACAGTGTGCAGGAGACCAAAGTTTGCCTGTCTGCAGTTGGTGGGAAATGGCTGGATAAAACTGGGCAAGAGAAAGGCTGCAGCACAGCAAAGACCCCTTTTTCTAGACCCCTTTCTCCATTTCTGCAGACCCAGGGCTGTAAAGTGTCTCCTTTCTCCAAGCAGAGAGGCTGGGATGTGCTCAAACCAGCCCTGGCTGCTCTTGCAGCTGGATCCAATTCCATTCTCCCCCACCCACGGGCCCTGGGACACAATGACCAAGTATCTCCGCACCAGGTGTGCGGTCCCACCCTCCCCTGCCTGCCAGCGCATGGGAAGAGCTTGTCACCAGAGTGTAAAGCAATACCAGATGCTGCCTGCCTGTTGGTACGGCACCAAGGCTCCCACATGGCTACGAGGAGGTGGCTGCAGCCAGGGCCAGCGTGTAGAAACACAGACCCACTCCCTCCGCCTACACACGTGCACTCACACACCCAGAGCATGCCCAGATGAACCCGTCCCTCCAGCTGTGCCCGGGCATGGGAACATCTGCACGCTTCATGTGCTCCAACGCCACGGGCAAAACAGCTCCGTCCCCAGCTGAAGCTCACCTGAACATTTCGGTTACTTCTCCCTTTGCCAAGGCCACAAGAAGCGGGAATCCGATGCACGCGGGGACCAGGTACAGAAGAGCAGGCTGCCAGGAAGGAAAACAATTGTGAAACCAAACCACAGATTGGCCCAATCCTCAGTAGGAGGACAGGGAATGCTGGCCTTGTCCCTCTGCACCTGTGGCATGTCACAGTAGTTAAAGCTCCAGAAAGCTGCCTCAAGAGCAGCTAACTTCTTCTAACTTGGCCCCCACACAGACCAGCAGAAGCAACTGCAGTGTGTGTGCTCCCAGAACTCCCCTTGCTCTGTGGTTCAGTGCAGCTCAGCTGCAAAGAGCCCCCAAAGCACCAATCCGGGTGAGTAACCCTGCCTGCTCCAGCAGGGCTCAGTTCCAGGGCTCTGAGCAGGGGAAAAGGCACAGGAAAAGCAAAGCCAAGAGAAGGAATGCATCTACTTTTTCCTGGCATGCTGTGGGACACTCACAGCCAGGATGGCGCGTCAGACTGCATGCATCTGTGTGAAGCAGCAAAGCAGAGCTTACCTGGGCATGCTTGAAGATGTGCATGATGAATATGGTCAGGCCCAGCCCAAAGATGTAGGCCACAAAGCTGGTGTAGAAATACGTGTGCGTGTTCTTCTTCAAGCTGTAAGGAACAGAGCAAAACCTGTCCTGGGCTGGGGCTCTGGGCAGCCAGTGGCTGAAAATTAAACAGCACAGCTATGCTGGGCATCTCCCCCCACATCAGGTTGCAGGGAGTGGTGCTCTGTGCCTGCTTGTGGGCCAGCACAGACACTGCCAGCAGCACAGCCCCTGGTCCCATGGGTGCAGTGCAGGCCTGAATGGGTTAACAACAATGCACAGTGGTGGGAAAGGGAAGGAGATGCATGATCCTGCTGCTGGATGGCTGCCGGGCATAGGGGTCAGGACTGGGACCCAAGAGGGGTCCCACAGCTGCTTTCCCCTGGCAACTCACCCCAGCACATGGTGTTTTACCACAGGCAGGCTGCAGGAGCTGGGATTCCCAGCAGGTGCAAGCAGGATGTGGGTGGAAACACCTGGAAACGCTGGCACAGACTGGGAGGGTCTATGCAACAGCAACAGGAGCGAGGCCACACCATGGCAGCAGCACGAAGTTGCCCGTTCCCAGCTGCTCCTGAGCTGGAGACTTTCGGTGTGGGGCAACTGCTGAAAGCTACACCCTGGTGGCAGGTGCAGCTCCCTGCGTAGGAAGGAGCCGCCTTCCCCAGCATCTGCCCAGAGGCAGTGAGCACTGCCAGACCTTGACTGGCACCCGTGCAAGTGGCATGATGCAGCTGCCAGCACCTCAGCCCTTTCCCACGCTGTCTCTGCTTCCCCTCCTCTCTACGTGGCTCCTGCACTTTGGTGCGTGAGCCAGTGAGGCCCCACAACGCCCCTGGCCCGGCCCCCTCCCAGGGCTCATCCCTCTGCCTAATGCACAGCAACACTCACCCCAGCACTCAGGACTTACCCACACCCCAGCCCTGCTCATCTCTGCTTATCCAAGAGCTTCCTCTTGCACCTTCCTCTTCCAGCTGCTCTTCCACATCCACACCCCAAGCCCCAGGTGACAGCACACAACTGTGCTTCCAGCTTCTCTTTTTCCTCTACAATAGCTCACAAGGCTGCAAGATTCAACCTGTCAGGTCCCTTCCCGACCACCCACTCACCTGATGTCAAAGCGCAGCAGCAAGGCGATGAAGATCCCTGCAGGGAAAAGGGCAGAGGATGGAGCCCGACTGAAGGCTGAGCAACCCCACAGCCTTCACACAGCCATCCCTGGGCTCACAGTGCCCTCTCGTGGCACGAGGCACACGGACAGCACAGGGACAGCACCACACAGCACCAGGCCCTGGTGGGACACTCGTGGGGTTCTGGCACCCATGCAGCACCCAGTCCTGGTGGAAGGCTGTGGGGTGCTGGGAGGGCAGAAGGCAAAGCAAGGAGAGGTGATAAAGCCACCTGCTCAGCTCCCCATGGCCAATTCAGATGCAATCCCGGTCATGTCCTCCCTCTTGTGTCCTTACCTGGAATGACAATGTCTCCCAGCCCCAGCATGGCAAAGTTGTCAGCCTCCAGGCCCTTCTCCAGCAGGTCCTGAGGGAAAACCACTACGAACAGAGAGAAGCAGTGAAGGAAAGAATGAGCTGAAGTGACCAAAAAGGGACCAGACAGGGCAGGACCTCCAGCTCCACCCAAGGCCTCTGCAGCTCCCCCTCTACACCAACCCTGGGCACTGGAGTGAGAATCTGAAGAATTCAGGACCTGACTCACATGCAGGTTTCAACCACAACACCCAGGGCTGAAGCCACTGCCCAAGCCCCAGCCCATCAATTCATCCCTCCAGCACTGTTGCTGGGTTTGAGGTAATTACCACCACTGCTGGTGTTGGTGAACCCAAGCCAGGTAAGGGCTCTGCAGTCCCTCCCCACCGCCCAGCTGATGCAAGGGGCTGCTGGCAGAGAACCCTCTAGCAGCCCCTTCCTGCCTACATCTTGACTTCTAAGCCAAGTGCCTGGGGCAGAGCTGGGTTTAGAGCATGCAGCCACTGCTCCTGCACACAGGGAACAGCTACTCACGTTTTATTGGGGCCTCAAACGATTTGGCAACAGTCACCATCACGTTGGTGCCAAAAACCTAAGGGAAAGCAGAGGAGTCTGGGGTGATCATGGCTGCATGGGGACAGGAACACGACCAGTGGCATGAAGCTATGGGCAGTTTTCCACCAGCAGCACCCAGAGGATGCATATAGGGAATCTCAGCTCCTGGGAGAGGGCACACAGAGGGAGCCCATCAGGCCTTCAGCACTGACCAGGCTGCATTCAGCATCAGTGAGCTGATACATGTGAAAGTGCAAGGTGTTATCTACGGGTAGGAGCACTTGGCTGAGGGTCCTGGCCAACAACAGGGACCTGCTGTTTCCACAGGGTCCTAAGCACTTATCAGATGAGCAGCATTTTGCTCTGATGTCATTTATCAGTATTGCACTGTCAACTCTAAATGCTGGCAGCTTTTGGAGAACAGACTGTAAGCACACAGGTCAACCACCCTTACTTCTGCTCCTTTCTAGCTCCCAGCCTCCAGGCTTGGCCACACCAGCAGTAAGTAAATAAAGCACATGCTGGTTAGTGCTAGAGCTAGTGATTAATGATAAATCTCAAAGCAAGCACTCCCCTAAGGTGCAGCAAGCTCTGCCTGTTGCCAGGAAGTGACAGCACTCCACACTGGGACCAGGAAAAATCATTACACGCAAGTTCTCCTCAGGATTATGCAGGGAGACCACACAATTGGTTGGCTGGGCAATTCCTCTTCCTTCTTGAAACCCTCCTTGGATCTCAATGTAATTAAATCCATGCCTTGGTCCAAGTGCCTGTTCCCTGCAGAGGGGCACAGCAAGAGGTTCCCCATCTTCGGGACACTGATCTGCTGGGGATGCCAACCTCAACAGGCAGCAGCAGCAGGAAGTGAAGAACATGGATCACTGTGTTTTCCAGAACACTCTGAAGAAGCTCACACCCCTAGCAGAGTGCAAGACATTGGGTGAGGCTGACAGTTCCCAGTCCACAGCCCTGGAGGAAGCAGTATGCAGACCAACAAGCTGCACAGCCAACATCTCCAACACAGGCAGCACTGGCCAAGTACAAAATAAGACACAGTAGCCAGGCTTAAACAGTGAGGGATTACTCAGGCAGCTGTAGCACTGCTGGACAGACCTCAAGGTATGCAAGTTCTAAGACTTTTGGAAACAGAGTAATTCAGAAACTGAAGGCAGACAGGAAATACTGCAGAATACAGACATTACACAGGACTCGTGAGAAAGGGATTCAGAACCATTGCAGAAAGATAAGGAAAACCTCAGAATAAAGATATTGGAGTGCTGTACTGGCTGAGAGAAAATGCCTGGAGGCATTCCAGTATTTAGTTCTCTGTGCAAGAGAACAGAAGGATGCTAACGAAGCTGCCAGATGACAGAGCTGAGGAACTAATACAAGCAGGATCAGCATACCACAGAGCAGTCTCATCTTCCAGCCAGGCACAGGGCAGACTTCAGTTAGAAATGCAGGTCACCAGGATGGGACATGCTGAACACATGGGCAGTCTATAACAGCCACGCTCCCAAATGAGATCCCTGCCCACCCTAGGCTCTCAAAGCAAAAAAATTTTTTAAGATACATTTGCTGATCCACATTCTGTCATCATTTGATTCTGTCATCGTCCCTACCACACCCTTTTGGGCTGAGGAGGCGGAAATCCTGAGTGAAAGCAATGTCCAGCCAGCACGCTGACTCTGAAGAGGCACAAGGCCACACACATGCCTTCTGCCAATGGCTGCAACTCGCATCTGCCCCAGGGAATGCACTCATTTACCCAGAAGACATCGTAGATGAAGAGGCCCCCAAGCAAGATGCAGCCAGTGCTGACGTTGTTCAAGTGCAGCAACTCCACTCCATTGAGGGAAAATGCCAGCCCAAAGAGATTGTTGGCAATCCAGTGCTGAAAACAACAGGAAAAGGAGATTTGGGTTCCACAGCATGTGCAGAGCCATGATCTTGCATCCCAGCCCCCAGCCTGAGCCCAGATCCCCCCAAGGAGAGTTGAGGCTCGCTCACCTTCCTCAGCAGGTACCAGACCCCAACGATGCTGCTCAGGGCCAGGCATACGAGGTCCTTGGTGTCAAACTCATAATTCACTATTTCTGCAATAAAACAGAGAAGTCACACTTGAAGCAGTCCTGGCAGCTTTCCTTCCTGTGCAGGGTTAAGGTCAAAGTTCACAGTAGGGCACCAACACAGACCACAGTGCTCCAACCCAAAATGAGGGGACTCTCTCCCCGCACATGGTCACAGTCACCACATCCAACCTGCACGTGAGCATGCAGCCCACACTGGCAAGCCCAGACCTTCTTGTCAGACTCTGCCACATGGACAGCATCTGTGATGCTTCTGTCAGTAAGGAAATAGGATTCAGGCACTCTCCCATAGCAGATCTTTACCCTTCCTGCACCCAGTTAACTCCTGCTGCTACCAGTAGAAGCATTCCTTTACCAGTAAAGCTACTGGGCAGGACACTTACCAAATCACAGTCTACCAGTGCAGAAACTTGAGTCAGATCAGTGGAGGCAGCACTGCAGTCAGTACTACATTACCCAGTGAGCTTAAAATGCAGTGCATTTAACACCAGCTCCCCTCTGTAACACCGTTTCTGGGACTTCCCTGCCAGCCAGAGGTAACCAACAGGGAGAGTGCCAGCTGGTGTAAGATGATGCACATGTCTGTGCAGAGATGGCAGGGCTTACACTGTGACAAAAAAGGCACAGCAAGGGAGCAAGAGGCAAGACTCTGAGGTTGTCTCAAAGGGCTGCATGTTGAAACAAGTGAGCAAGAAATAGAAACAGACTGGCAAGCTAGCATACCTTCCTTGCTCTCCCCGGAGCCCTGGGTGAAGAGGAGCTGGTACTGTTTGTTGGGGAAATTTGCAGGGAAGAACCTGTTCATCATGGGGCTGAAACGAGAGTTGGAGAAAAGGAAAGTTCTAGAGAACCCCACGCAGGGCCCTGCCCTCACCTCTGCACGACAGTGCTGCAAGTGTGAATGTCAGCCTCCCAGATGGACAAGGAAGTCCCAGGTTTTGCCACGTCAGGGACTAGTGTAAGCCTCAGCTTGTCACCAAGCATGGGAACTCACCCCCTCCAGAGGTCTGATTTGCCTGTGTGCAACTGTCCCCAGAAACACTCTAAGGAAACAGGCACAAACCATCACGTGCAGGAAAGCAAGAGCCCACCCCTGGTGGGCACGCACTGCAGACAAACAATCCCCAGGCACTGTACAAGTTTGGTCATCCAGAACTGACTATGCCACTAGAAGACAGCTCCACAACTGAGCTGAGAGCAAAGATGAAGCCTGAGCAGAACTGCAGCAGCCCCCAGTGTCCCACACCTCAGGAAACAGGAAACAGATTTTAGTTTATCTGTTACTGAAACAGCATGAGGTTTCAGCACTGTGCACCAAACACTACTGCAAGACACCAAGGATGGTGCCACAAGATCCAGCTGTCAGTTTCAACTGTTCCAGTAAAGGGAACAGGGGTGTTGAGGAACTCTGCCCTCCACAGAGCACTGAGGCAAGAGAAGCTCCTCGGGGTGTGATGCTGGTGGGACCCATACCTCCAGGAACTCAAGACAGGTAGGACTCCCGAGCCTTCAGGGTGACCTGGCTCCCCCAGGAAGGGCTCACAGCACACTCAGGACCTGTCTCCCCAGAAAGCCATCCAGATCCACCAAAAGAAAACAGGCAGTGAGCCACAAAGCTCTGCCACAAAGCACCAGTACTCCAGAACATCCAAAACAGCCCAGCATCCCGCTGCCTTGTGGCTGCTCCCTACCTGATGGTGTGAGATAGGGCGAGGATCCCCAGCACAAAGAAATACATAGAAAGCAGAAGATTGATGTACTCTTGAGAGAATATCTGCAAGACAAAACCACAGAGGGGTTACAACTGCATTCTTCCAGTGTGAAGTGTAAGAAAGTGCTCAATGTGGTAACTGGCAGCTGCTCTGTCTGTGCCCCAGGGAAACAGGAAGAAGAGTTGGAATAACCCAAATTCTTGCATCGCTGATGTAAAATATATTGGAAAGAGCAGAATAATCATAACAGGCCTGTGAGCTGTTACACCCCTATGAGCCACTCAGTTAAAAAAAAAAAAAGTAATTCCTGTGCTGCAGAAAAGAGGGCAGAGCCTCCATACTGTGTCCCCACAGGGCAGCTGGAGCAGGGAGCGAAGCAGCGTGCCGCTCCTGAGGCAGCACTGCCATCCCTGCCCCACAGCATCCGAGTGCATGCTGCTCCACTTTATGGGGTATTATTAGATCTCCTGCCCTCCAACACACACGCTGCCTTTCCTCAGGATCACATCCCTAATTCAGAACGAAAGTCACTGTGCTCTCACAGGAGGAAGAACACTGGAGCACCAGAGCTTAGGGCAGGATGCAAATATTAAATGAAAAAAACACAGGTCATGTAGTGGTTTCCACAGCATCACGCTACACGTTCAGAGCATCCTTTCCTGGTGCCCACAGGGGATCCTTGCAGAAGCCAGAAGGGCCTGTGGATGTTGGGGGTGCTTTATTACCCCACCACGAGTAGAGGCTTGGCTGATGCTCTGCTTTATTACCACCAACCTAAAGGAGGAGCTAGAACATGAAGGGAACCAGAGGTGCTTGAAGCCAAGGCACCTTTTCCACATATGGCTTAAAGCACCTGCTGTTGGGATTACTTCTCCATGACTCAAGAACCCACTAACTCAGCTTGTTGGATCTGCACATCTAAGAGGCTTCATCAGGACACATGGGCTTGCTCATGAGCTCACCTTCACCAACAATTAGCCAGAGCCACAGCTCAGACGTCTTCAGAAGCATAGCAAGGAATACAACAGCCAGCAGCATTTGCAAGTTTGAAGTGCTTGCCCCCCCCGATTTTGGCTTGTGCACCCCCAAGTCATCCAAGGAGGCAGAAAGAGCCCAGGGCTAAGCTCACCTCACAACAGCTCTGAATTACCCAAAGGCTGAGCAGCCTGGGGAGAACTCTTGATAACAGCCACAGCATGGAGGAGGCAGGTAGTGTGTTCAGAGCACATCAACACTGCTTCCTCACTTACTTTAAAGAAGAGGTAGAGGCCCAGAAGGGTGCAACTGGCAACAATGGGAAAACGAGCAGCATCTCGGCTGGTAATGGTCTCCGGCATCTCTGAGGAGTTCTGAGGAAGGAGAGGACAGAAGTGGATTACTTGATGGCCTGTGCTCTGGCTTTGAACCTGAGCAGACAGTCAGGGGCACTCAGGGCTCCATGGTAGCAATGCTACTGGCTCCCAGTCATCCCCAGAACTGTGACTGAGTCACAGGCAGAGCCCAAGATGGAAAAAAGCAGACCTGTCTGCATTTGTCCTTCCAAAGGCTGTCACAATTCACTGCATTTTTCGTCCTGAGAAGGGAGAAACCCTGCCTCCCACACTGACATTTTTCCTTCTTTGCCCAGAGCAGAGCTGAGCACCTCACTGCTCGTGCCTGGCCATCCCTGCAGCCTCCCCATCTGTGCACACCATATGTTGCTGAACACTGAACACCGTTTCTCTCCAATCACCTTCTCATTCCTCACCTCACTTCTGAGCCACTCCTTGTGCACAGAAGACCCAGATTCCTCAAACTGCTTCAGTTACTGAAACAGCTCTGCACTAGCACAGCCAATCCCCCTCTGAGCTCTCATCCCCCAGGAGAGACCCTCGGCACTGGGCAGGATGATTGCTTCCCCCTCTCCTTTCCCATGGCAGAATGTGCAGGGGCTGTGCAGTCGGTGCTCAGGGCTGGAATCTCGGGAAGCAAACACCCTTGTCTGTTGCTGCCCAGAGCACACATTGGCCGGAGTTACTGTGCAAAACGTGGCCAAGGCACAGCTGCAACCCAAGGAGACACCGCTCCCTGTGGCATTCGGGAGAAACCTCCACAAAACTACAAGCCATTCCCTGCTGCAGACCTCCTACAGACAGCCCGCACTGTAAAACGATCTGAAACCACTGAACTAAAACACACAGCAGAAAAAAAAAAAAAAGGGTGGGGGGGGGTAACAACAGCGCAGAGCACCCTGCGTGCGTTCAGGCACCCAGGTGTGGGCCCTGAGCCCCAGCGGTGGGACACGAAACCCAGGGTCGGAACCCGAGCGCCGGGGCCACCCGGGACCGGGCTGAGCTGCGGGGAGCAGCGGGAGGGCCCCCGCCCCGAGCTCAGGGAGTCCCGGGGCTCAGCTCGGAGTGCGGAGGCCGCGTTCCCGGGGGTACCTTGCTCTTGGCGCAGCTGACGGAGCGCAGCGCCCCGAAGAAGATGGGCAGCAACGCCATGAGGACGAGGCTGCCGTAGGCCAGGGCAATGCCCTCGGGAGTGGCGGGCGGTCGGGAGCCGGCGGCGGGCACGGCCTGGGACCCGGCGCTGCCGTTCTGCGCCTCCGCCATGGCGCCCGCTCCCGCCGCGCGCCAGGGACACGTCCCCCCACAGCCCGACCGGAAGTGCGTCACACGGCGCCGCGCGTCACGCGTCCGGCATCTTGGGGCGCGTTGCTAGGAGACCGAGCCCTGCCCGCCCCTCCCCCCACCGCCCGGGCCTAGGCCGCAGCCCGACCCCTGCGCTGCGCTCGCTTTGCTTTGCTTTGCTTTCCCCGGCCCCCAGCCTTCCACCCTCGGGCCTGACTCCGAGCCCCAGTGAGGGCCTAAAACCCTTCGCAGTACCGTGGCAAGACGCCACGCTGTGCCCCGAAGCGGCTGTGCCCCGCCCCAGTGCGAGGGGCAGCTGTGCTCCACGGATCCATCAGCATGTTTACTGATGATCCGAAGTTGGGAGGATTGGTTGACACGCCTGAAGGCTGTGCTGCCATTCGGCGAGACCTGGACAGGCTGGAGAGCTGGGCAGGAAGAAACCAGATGAGGTTTAACAAGATCAAGTGTAGAGTCTTGCACCTAGGGAGGAATAATTGCATGCACCAGTACAGGCTGGGGGATGAGCTGCTGGAGAGGAGCTCTGTGGAGAGGGACCTGGGTGTTCTGGTGGATGACAGGTTGACCATGAGCCGGCAGTGTGCTCTTGTGGCCAAGAGGGCCAATGGCATTCTGGGGTACATTAAAAAGAGCGTGGCCAGCAGGTCAATGGAGGTGATCCTCCCCCTCTACTCTGCCCTGGTGAGGCCTCATCTGGAGTACTGTGTCCAGTTCTGGGTTTCCCAGTATAAAAAAGACAGGGATCTCTTGGAAAGAGTCCAGCGCAGGGCCACAAAGATGGTGAAGGGCCTGGAGGATCTCCCCTTTGAAGAAAGGTGAAGTGAACTGGGTCTGTTCAGCCTTGAGAAAAGAAGACTGAGAGGGGACCTGATCCAGGTTGATAAATATCTGAGGTGCAGGGGGACAAAGTGGTGAGGCCAGACATTTTTCAGCAGTGTGTGGAGACAGGACAAGGGGAAATGGCCAGAAACTGCAGCACAGGAGGTTCTTAATGAATGGGTGCAAGAACTTCTTTACGGTGAGGGTGATGGAGCACTGGCACAGGCTGCACAGCGGGGTTGTGAAATCTCCTTCTCTGGAGGTATTCAAGACCCACCTGGACACCTACCTGTGCGACATGGTGTAGGGAACCTGTTTTGGCAGGGGGGTTGGACTCGATGATCTCTAGAGGTCCCTTCTAACCCCTACGATTCTGTGATTCAGTGATTCTGTGATCCTGGTGCCAGTACCCAGGTCCTGGAAGGCACGGGACAGCGTGGGGTGCTCAGGGGGAGGGTTTGCCTCCTGGCTGGGGAGGCACAGCATAGAAGCTCGGAGGGATGGAGAGGAAGGGGAGGGATGTGAGGTGGTTTGGTGCTGCAGGGATCCCAGTGCCCTCCTGGCAGAAGGAGCAGATCAGCACGAGGTGGGAAGGATGGAGGATTTAGATCCAATGATCCTCGTGGACCCCTTCCAACTCGGGATGCCCAATGGCTGCTGATGCTGTGGCACGAGGCCGGACCTGCTGATGGATTGCAGTGCAGGGACACTGCGCTGTGTCAGCTCGGGCATGTTTACCCCACTGCGAGGATCCGTGCTGACATTCTGCCTGCAAGGGGAACTCGGTGGCGGCTGCCTAAGTATGGACAGCATTTTTTGAAGGGAGGCAGAGAATGGGACGCAGGATGGGGCTGAGCCTGTACCACATGTGAGCTGGGTCAGGGTGTCCTGAGCTTCTCCTCCAGCCCTGGGCTGGTCGTGTGCTCTGTCCTGCTGCATGGTCCCCCTGCACACCCTCAGCCCACCTGTGGCTGTGCTCAGCAAATGACTTCTCTTACAGGAATGCCTCGTCAGTGAAAGCAAACTTTCTGTGCTGCTGGACAAGGGCCAGAGCTCTGATGGAAAACTGGCCAAAACACGTGTTTTCCTTGTGAACATTCCCTCCATCTGAGCTGCTGGCAGCCTGGCCGTGTCACCAAGCCACCTTGTCCTCCTCAGTGCCATTGCATCCTCCTCTCCATAGCTGGCATGTCCCATGGTACCTGGTGCTGCCCAAACCCATCACTACAACCCTGGCTTGGCAGCTGTTTAATCTGGATCTCAGGCCTGATAAGAATGGATTTATCTGTGCTATCTATCCTTTCTATCTAGCAGCAAAGCCCAAAAAGCAAAGGCTCGTGATTCAGTGGAGCTCAGCAGGAGCTGCCCCTGCCTTTCAGCAGGAGGAGATCCTCTGCTGCCAGCAGGGAAATCACCTCTGTCCTCCTGTTGTGGAAAAGGAGGATTCACCCAACATAAACCAGCACTACACATTGCTATGGGGTGAAATCAGACTCCCAAACCTGTAGTGTACTCCAGCCTCCGTGATGCTGCTGTCGTCCCACTTCCTCTCCCCAGGGTCTGGTTTGGGGTTCACAGGGGACTGGGCCAGAGCTGAACCACAGGCAGGGAGCAGCACACAGCAGGGACAAAAGGCATGTGTTACATTCTTTATTCTATCTTTTTTTTTTTCCCAATATGTTTCTCTTCTTCAAAAAGAGGAAAAGAGAAAAGAAAAGAAAAGAAAAGAAAAGAAAAGAAAAGAAAAGAAAAGAAAAGAAAAGAAAAGAAAAGAAAAGAAAAGAAAAGAAAAGAAAAGAAAAGAAAAGAAAAGAAAAGAAAAAGAAAAGAAAAATAATCTATTTCAGGACCTGGGATGATTCATAGTTTCGTGTTTCAGGCAGTGGGTGGATGAAAAGCCCTCTCGGGAGCGCCGATGCGCCTTTCTCCAGGGCTGGCCTCCTGCCTGGACACTGTCCTCATGGACAACCAATTCTCCCACAAAGAAAAGGGACAGGCAGTGAGGTCGGCAGCACACAGCACCCCACCCTATGGCACAGCACAGCAAGGACAGTCAGACCCCAGGTGACTGTAAAATGATGTCTCTGGGTGCCCCCTCACCCCCGAATCAGTGCCTGCAGGCGACGGTATTTCTCTGGGTCTGGTTTCTCACAGGCCTGTGTGCTGTGAGCGGGCTGCCAAACCTTCTGCATTCTCCTTTT
The DNA here is from genome assembly GCF_038088225.1 of Cyrtonyx montezumae. NCBI lineage: Eukaryota > Metazoa > Chordata > Aves > Galliformes > Odontophoridae > Cyrtonyx > Cyrtonyx montezumae. The sequence continues at coordinate 10,348,425 of NW_027072100.1, read as the reverse complement.
TGCAGGAAAACCTCTGCTTGTGCTCTCAGGGCAGGCTGCAAGCCTGGGGAGAGCCCGGAGTGCAGGCCGCAGGGCTGCGATCCTCTCCCGTCCTTCCAGCGCGTGCTGTTCGACCAGCACCCAAAATAGCAGCAGAAATGCTAACGCTCTTGCGTGTTCTGCTGCTGAGCCTTTTATCAAAAAACCCTTCAAAAGACCTTTACAGCCCTTCTCTGAAGAGGCCCAGTGGGTGTGAGGATGCCCCAGCTCCCCGCTGGGTGCCCTTGCTCTGGTGCTGGGCCAGGGTCTCAGGGCTATATTAGGGGGTTTATCCAAGGGACTGCTCCCCAGCCAGTGGCCATGGGGCTTTCCTGCTTTTTTTTCCCTGCTCTGTGGTGCAGGGAAGTGGTTATCCTTCTCCCCTGTGCTTTGCTTGGCTGCTCCCCATGGGAAGATGTGCTGTGGTGCAGTGAGCCAGCCTTAACTCGTCCCACACTGGGCGGGCTGCAGCCTCGTTCCTTGGGGTGCCAGTGAATGGGGACAGTAGGGGGGGAACTGCCTCTAGTGCAGGGCCTTGGTCCTAAAACATCAGAGGTGGCAGAGCCCCCTCCAGCACACTGGAAAGACAAGGGATTGACAAAGCCAAAAGGGTGGTGGCTGGGCACTGGGGGGGACTGGTGCAGGAGCTGCCCTGCCTGCAGGCTGGCATCCCACCACAGCAGTGTGCCACCAGTAGAGTCCTTCATCCCAGAAAGGCACATGCTGGAGCTGATGGCTCTGCCAGGTGGCAGTGGGGGGAAGGCTCCCAGGAGCAGCTGGGACTGGGGGAGATCGCACTGGGAACAGTGGCTGTGCAGGGATGGATGGTGCTGGGATGTGGCAGTCCCAAGAGCACTTCTTAGCACTGCCGAGCCCTGGCCATACCTGGCCCAGGTGAGAGCCCGGCTGGGAGCTGCAGACAGCCTCCCCCCCTCAGCAGCACTTCCTCCCTCCCTCCTTCCCTTTCCCAGTGCCTCTCCGCAGCCCCCCCCCCCCACCACCCTCCTGCACGGCCGCATTTTTCTGTGTTTGAGCTCATTCTTTCCACTCCCCTCGCTGCTGGCTGCCAAGTTTCCATCCCGCTGCCCCCCCCAACTCTCCCCCCCCCCGCCTCCCACCACAGGGAAGCATTGGCCACAGCTGCAGGACAGGCTCGCAGCATCACATCCAGCAGGACATCCAGGAACTAGGGCACGGAGCAGCACCCAGAGCCAAAGCAGCAACAAGGAGAGATCAGCAACGCTGCAAACACCGACAGGTCGGGGAGCACAGAGTGATGCAGGAGAGCCCGGCTTTCAGCAGAGATGGGGAAACATCCCTTTGGGCTCCCATTGGCTTCTGGTAGCTCCTCATGCTCAGGATGTGGAGCAAATGGAAACTCCTGACCTGTGCAGGGCAAGTGGGCACCGTGCAGCCCCCCTGGCACTCGGCCCAGGCCTGCCAAGCAGGCTCCCCTGCCACAGCCCAGCCACTCGCCAGCAGCGCAGCCTAAAAACAACTGGCAGAACCCACATGGCCCCGGTGTCACCTTCCTGTGTGCCTGGGGTCACTTGCTGCTCGCTGCAGCCCGGCACGTCCTTTCCTTCTGCCGCTGCCCCTTCCCAGGGCACCCAGAGGCTGGCTCCTGGCCCAGTCTGTGCCTCCCATGGGGGCCCAAATCCTGCATGGAGGCTTTAAATCTGCACTGTAGCAACTGGAGGTGGTGCTGAGCTCTTCCCAGAGGCTTTTCTGTGGAGGAAGAGGTGCAGAGGGCTTGTGCCATTGCAGGGGATGATGCTGTGACCACTGGGTAAGGAACCAAGGCTTTGGCCAAGGGTGGCTAAAGAAAAGAGGCCAGAGGTTAAGGCTGCCCCTGCCCTGGAGTTTTTGGGCTGATGAAGCTGGAGCTGATGTAGTCTGGCTGCAGCAGACCCTCTGCCCTGGCCAAGGAACCCAGCTCCCCATGGCAGGGACCCAGCAGAGATTAGCATGCCCCAGACGTGGTTTATTCTGTGGATTGAGGGGTTTCCCCATTGCACCGATACAGAGACAGCAGAAAAACCTCAGGCAAACACTGGTTCCAGGGAGATGGGGCTGGGGGTGCCAGACGATGTTGCCAGGGCTCCCTCAGCCCCTCTCCCTGCCAGGCTCCTGTCCTTCAGGTGGGCACCCGCTGCTCCCTGCTGTCCTGTGAAGGATGGGAGCCACGAGCAGCACCAGCCCCACTGCTGGCATCCCTGCAGGACTGCATCCTCACCTCCAGCCTCCCAGGAGCCAAGCAGACACCTTGATACCCACCCCACGCATGCAGTTCAGGGGACCCAGCCCCATTCATCCCCCTTTCCAGAGGGGAAGCAGCCGGATCCGGGGCGCCCTGCGTGTCCCTCAGCAGCTCCACGTCCTCAGCATTGCTCCGGCCCATTTGTGCCGTGCTGGCACCATGCTGCTGCCACCCATGCTGATGGCAGAGGGCAGTCCCCAGCCTCCAAGTCCAGCGGGATGGGCTCGCGGCGGCTCTCAGAGCACGGACAGGTCATGGCACGACTTGGAGCGGGCTTTGAGGGCCACCTTGCTGCTGTTCCTAGCCACCAGCCTGTCGAGGACGCGCCGGGCCCTCTTGGTGAGGCTCTCCTTGCGCCGGTGGCTGGACGTGGGCTCTCTGCCCTCACGGCGCAGGCGCAGCTGCCGCACCACCCCCTCGAAGAGCTCAGCCACGTTGTGCTGCAGAGCCGCCGATGTCTCGATGAACTTGCAGTCGAAAACCACGGCACAGGCACGGCCCTCTGCAAGGGAAGGGCAGGGAGGGGGCACGGCCCCGCTGGCACCCTCTGCTCCAAGGGACGTGGCAGGAGCCGTAGCGTGGGACAAGGGGACAGACATGAGGACACGGACACGCTCACCTTCAACAGAGACCTCGCGGCAGCGCACCAGGTCGGATTTGTTCCCCACTAGGATGATGGGGATGTCCTCGGCCTGCCGTGCGCGGCGCAGATGGATGCGCAGCTCCGAGGCGCTCTCGAAGCTGCTGCGGTCCATGATGGAGTAGACAATGATGTATGCATTGCCCACCTGCAGGCACTGGCTGCGGCGCCAGCTCTCCTCACCCTGCCAGCACACGGGGAGTGGCACATCACCGCACTGCAAGGGCTGGTGGCATCCCCAGTGCCTCCTGGGGTTCACCCGGCACAGTGTCGGGGACCTGCCAGCGTGCCCCACCAGCAGGCATGGCTCCATCAGCAAAACACAGCTCCTAGTTCACGTTTCATTTTCCTCCTCTATCAGCAAAAAACAGGGCTGTGGGCTCAGTGTGGGGACAGAGCCACTCCCACAGCTGCTTTTGGCCACATAATGCCAGTGTGGTGGGCACAGCATCGTGAGCCACGCACTGCTCCTGGCTGGGCAAAGTGGAATTATGCAACCATGACTGTTCTCAGGGCAATGCAGTGCCACAGCAGCTCCGGACAGCATGGGCATTCGTACAGAATGCAGCCCCAGCCCACGGTGTTGCTGTGTCTGCATGCAGCCGAGGAGCCAGCTCCATCCTTGTTCCCAGGGACCCACCATGGCATCCATGTAACCCCAGCACAGCTATGGGGGAGGGTGGCATGGGGGGGAGGATTTCTGGCAGAAAGAAGCCTCCACTGCATGAGACAGAGGGAGTGCCCCATGCCAGGTTCTTGGAGCCACAGCTCTGCTGAGAGCACGTGCCCTGGCTGCCAGCACCACCTCACGTGGATTTGCTCCTTTCAGCCCCGCTCCCAAACCACTGGCTCGCACCACGCTCTGTCCTACAGCCCCTTTGTCCCTGCAAGGGGCACCCACATGGGGTGAGGGACACCCACACAGCTCCTGCCTCGCAAGGCTTCTCCTGCATTGACAGGGCCTTGCGGTAGGAGCCCCATCAGAGTGGGTGAGACACGCTGGGCACCTCTCAGCCTTCAGCACAGCAAGCCAAGAATGCCAGAGAGACTGCCCCAGGCCAGAGCTCTGACCTCAGGCTTCATCATTCCTCAGCACCCCCAGCCCTGCCGGCAGCTGGGGCTCATGTAGCACCCAGCCCGGGTTCACAGCCCCATGTACCCTCCGCTCCGGCTCCCAGGTGTCCATCACCAGCAGCGTGGTCTCCTCGCCATCCACCAGCAGCGTGCGTTCATAGGCGGCTTCTGCAAAACACCGAGAGAGCTCGGTTGGTGCAGCCGAGACCCAGCCGTGGTCCCCCCTCCCCAACACGCTCCCGTCTGCACTGCTCACAGCTCTGTCCAAGCACGGGGTGCACGTTGCACCTGAACGCACCCCACTACCTCCTCCTGGCCCCGTAGGGAGTGACACTGTTGGAGAATGACCCCCGCCAGCCACGCAGCACCCACCTCCACGCCGCTCCAGCGGGTCCCGCTCCTGGATGCCAGCGAAGGCATTGGCCAGGCTGGTCTTGCCCACGCCGGGGTCTCCCAGCAGCACTACACGGTGCTCCCAGCAGCTGGAGGAGGCCGAGGACTCGGAGGACCAACTGCCCCGCGGAGCTGTGGCTCTGGCACCCGGTTCGGACGAGGTCTGCCCGAGCTGGGGGTGGCCGAGCTCAGCCCGCAGTGTGGCACCCGGTACCCGCGGCAGAGGAGTGCTGGCCCTCCTCCGCAGCGGGCTCTTGTTCCCGGGCTGCGTGTTCAGGGTCATCTGGGGCTCAGCGGGCAGCAGGGCTCGGAGAGGCGGCCCCGATGGGACCCGTTTCCTTGCAGCCCCCCAGGCCGTGCAGCCCCGAGGCCACGAGCACGGCCACGACGGTCCCGCTCCGAGCAACTCAAACTCTCCCCGGGTCGGGCTGATGTCCGCCGCCCAGCCCCGGAGCTGCGAGGCTTTAAAGCCCGGGAGGTGGAGCCCCCCGCCGCTGCCGGTCCCTCCCCCGCTCCCGTGCCCGATCCCCCCCCCGGCCGCAGCGGCCCCCGCCGCCCGGCTCCGCGCTCCCCCGGGGCTCCGTCCGGTCCCCGAGGCTCCCGCGGGGCTCCCGGTGCCTCCGGTACCGGTGCTCGGTGAGATTCCCCCCTTGGGCACCTCCTCCCCTAGGGCTCCCCGGCAGCCCGCTCCCGCCCCTCCCGCCCCGGGTGCCGTGGCCGGGGCAGCGCTGGGCCGGTCGGGGGTTCAGCCACGCTCCCGTCCCGCGTGGGGCCGGACCCCCGCGCCCCCCGCCCGGCCCCGCCCGGCTCCATCTCGCGGCGGCTTCGCCAAGTAAGGAGCGAGCCGAGCCGAGCCGAGCCGTGCCCGGTGCTGCCCGGAGGGGCGGCGTGCCTGGGACCGGCGGGGCTGCGATGCCCCTGTTTGGCAGCGCCGGCTCCAGAGCCGATAACGGACAGCGCGGGGCGGAGGAGCGTTTTGAACACGGCTGTTTTTATTTGAACCCGTGAGCGGGCTCTGTCTCACAAAAGCTCCGGTCCGGGACGTCAGCCCGGTCCACGCTGCCATGTGCTCACCTCCGGGCGTCGGGGGCGGCCCTGGGACGCCCCAAGGGCACCGCAACGGAGCGTCCCGGTCCGGCTTTGGCCACCGCGGTGTCACAGCGGGGACAGGTGATGCTGCGGGTGTGAGGTCAGGTGGCACAGGGAGCCATAGCAAGGGGCTTTCATCGCGCTTCTTACAACAGCCGTACCACGAGGGACCCCCCCGCACCTCATGGCTGAGTCCTCACAGCGGCTGAGCGGGGCTGGGAGGAGGGAGCGCTGCCGGGGAAGGGAGGGCTGCGTGGGTCGGCACTTCATCCGAGCGCTGCGGGCACCGGGGACGCCGCGTCTCCTCCGCGGGGATGCGGAGGACCACCTCTGTGTCTGGAGTGCACCTGAACAGAGAGGAGAGGTACGAGGGACAAAGGAAAGGGCAGGAATCGGCAGCCGTGATGGGGGAGCGGCGGACAAAAGCTCTTTAAAAGTTGATGCACGGTTCTGGGGCGCAGCCCTTGCTCAGCGTGAAGCAGAGTGCAGCCCAACTTCCCTGCAAACCCTGGGCAGGCTGCGGGACTCCGAGGGAGAAGAACAAAATCAGCTGCCCCGCTGTCAATCCCAAAAGACAAACAAAAGCAGAGAAAGCACATCAGAGCGGCCGGTTACATCTGCTTTCTCGCACAGAAAGGACAAACACGGCAAGCTGGGCTTGCTCAGAGGTGTGCTCATCTGTGTGTGCGCCAGGCCAGACCGTGCCAAGAGTGCCTCCAACTGCAGGCTGCTAGCAAAACCCACCTGGGGTCCCTTGAAGGAAGGGGGTTTTTAAAGAGGGAAAGCTGAAACACAGACACAAGTGGGTACGTGGGGGCTTCCAGCTCCTCGGGGCTTCACGGGGAACCCAAGCAGAGCCAGCAGCAGTCCTGTGCTGCTGTGTGCTTTTGCACATCCAGGCTGAGCGTCGAGAGGCAAAGCCAATGTCTGGAACCAAAGGGTTAACTGGGAACAGGAATGGCTGGTGGAGTCGTGTGAAAAGTTGCAGGGAGGTCAGTGGGAATCAGCAGAGATGGAGGAGAGGGCTCTGGCACGGAGAGCTGCCTGTCAGGGCGGGTAAGCACCGAATGCCTGACTTGTGATATTACACAAACTTTCCACTTGGGCCTTCCTGCTATTTTTAACTTTTCTCCCAGCCTCCCTCAGTAACCCCAGCCCCACCAGCTGTCGAGGCTAATGAATTCCCTTTTTTTTTATTATTCTTTTATCAGAAAAAAAAAAAAAAAGATGAAGTCGTGCTAATCCATCACGCAGCCACTCGCCCCTCCCACGGCCTCCAGACCCGTTGCAGCTTTCCTCCTGCTTCAGCTCCCACTCTGCAGCTCTGCAGCCACACCTGGCCTGCTGTTAGAGCCCCATGCAGGAGATCCAGCCCTTCTGCTCTTTGCAGCTTGCTGGGTGAGCATCTGCCCATTGCAGGGACTGTGTTTTCACAATGTGTGTGTGTGAGGTGCTGGCCTGCAGCTGCAGTGGCAGCACTCACCGGGGAGGAAAGCCTCTCTGGACAGGTACCTCTGTGCTGTGAGCGATGTGTACGGTTGCTGCAAATCAACATAGGAGTGCACACAGCTCTGCACACTGCTGCAGCTTTCAGGCTAAGTCGCAGTCAAGATTTAGAGCCACTCAGTGGCTCTAAATTGTTTGTGCTCTGGGCAGGACCCCCAGCACTGTGGGACAAGGTGCACATCAGGCTCCACTTTGGTGTGGCTATGGTGGAAAATAACTTGTCACAACGGGCTGCTGGTATACCTCAGCCTTCAGACTTGGCCAGCCTGTCCCTTAGCCCTGGAGAGGATAGCCCCGAGGTCCCATGAGCCATTTGGCAGAGCCTTCTCCCCATAAACAAACAGCAAGGATTCTCCTTGCCCTTCATAACTTTAATATCCAGTATAAACACAGTGCACACTGGTAGGAGGCAGTGGAGATTCACCGCAGCCTCCATCCTGCAAGTGATCAGCTACCAACGAACGAGGGCAGAGGAAGAGCACTGGGAAAAACAAAAGTGTTGCCTTTTTTGCTGCCAGTGAATGCCTCAGACATTTTTTTTACATATGAGGGAAATTGCTGCCCATCTTTGTTCCCACGGAGTGCTTGTGCCATTTCACACAACCAGCAAAATGGCTTGAGATGGATAAGTCCTGCCCTGACAGGGACACTCCACAGGAGCTTGGCCACCTCCTTTTAGTTTTGCTTCCCAAACACAGAGAGGAAAGAACAATAAAGTAAGAATCGATGTAGTCACGAGGGCCTTGAAAAGCTCTGCTGCTCCCAGCTGTTCCTGCAGTCAATACTTATCACCATTTACAGGACGGACAAAAGGAAGACTAGAAGAGAGGTGAGATGTGACCAAAGCTGACAGCCCACTGCTGTTATTTTGGCTGGTTCCTAGCTGCTATTAGGCAAGACATGAGACCTGGCAGCAACCTTTCCCAGCAGGACCACTGTAAGCTCTGTGTTTATGCCCCAGATTGCGTGTAGGTTTGACAGTGGTGTCTGTGGCAGTTGCACTAAGGCTCAGCACCACAGAGAGTTTCAGCTTGTGCTACCCCAAGGCCTGTGCCTGCCCATTGGCAGCCTTACTTCTCTGGGAATTCTCTGGCTTACTTCGTTCTGTGGAGAAAAATGTCAGCAAAGATGATCTCTCTTGGGTCTCTTGCACTCTGGCGGAGTGTCTGGACACTTCTTTTCAGCTTGCTGATCTCCTCTTCCAGGTCTTTAATAATCTGAATGAATTACATTTCTAAGAATTCTTTATTCTACAATAGAAGCAGTAATTAAAGTTCTAGAGATTTTACCAACAGCAGAGCTAGAAAACATCCCCTGTGCAAGTAAGTTCCCTAGCAGGACATCCTGAGGGTGAGCAGTCCAGCCAGCATTTCAGGAAGCATAACAGCCCACTGGCTCCAGTGAAAGCAGAAAGGAACAGACCACACCAGAGCACACAGAACCCTCATAAAGGGCAAGGGCTGAGGGTGGCTGGCTCTGCCTTGCTGTGCTGGCTCTCCCCCAGCCCACTCACCTCTCTCTGTGTTGTTATTTCACGTCGAAGAATGTGATTGTTGATAACCATCTGCTTCAGCCCATCCTGGTGCAGCAACACCTCCTGTGTGGGTGAAGAGAAAAAAATCACAGTAACTACCAGCATGACACCCTGCCACTGTCAGATACCAATGCTGGCTGCATTCAGATGCACTATTCTTCAAGGAAATAATTCCTGCTTGAATAAGGTTTTGATTCCAGGTCTACAAAGAGATCCCATTGGGCTGATCATAGCACGGGACTGTGAAGCATGGGAAATCTGGTTCAGTTTCCCAGGGAAAGCTTATTAATATTGCTTGGGTTACTTGTATCATCTGTGCTTACAAATTCACTTGTAAAAGCAGACAGCAGTCCTGCATCAGAGCAAGCTGTAAAAGGACTTGGTGATTGATATCTTCTCAGTGCTCTCAAGCTGCTAACCCAGAAAAAGTGCTAAGCATATCATGCAAGCAGAGACTGTACAAAAGGAGTTCTTCCTGTTCTGAGGTGTGTTGCCTCAGCAGTGTCACCCCCAAGCAGCTGGGCAGCTACCTAAGTAATGTAATAAAGCAGGGTGAATGTTGGGTCACATGGCAAACTCTCAGGAACAGGCCTGAGAGTATTTCATCACATCAGAGCACAGCAGCAGCTCAGAAGCTCTTGTCATGGGCACTCCCAGCTGACAGACAGCTCCAGTTTGGGATCCAGAGCAGAGCAGCAATGCTCTGTTATTCTCTGTGTGCCAGCTATCATGCTATTGCTAACAGGCAACGTCTAGAAACCCATGACTTGTCTTACAGCTCCCACAAACTGATCCCCTCTGCCAAGACATCACATGAATTCCACAAACCTCCACAACTTTCTGTAATGTCTCCTCTTGTTCTAGATGTGCTTTTTCTTCCAGTTCCTCCAGGATGGCCTTTCCCATTTTTTCTGTCTCGTCTATCTCATCCTGAGATTGGTGGGAGGCAGTGCACAGAAACAACAAGAGCATTAAGAAAAGCACTGCATGCCTTCCACCCCTGCCCTCTCCCTCCTCCCTAGCAATGCTGCAGGGGAGGAGAGATCTCAGCACTTGCTGTTGCTTCTTCAGGTTCTGGATGTTGGACAGCAGAAGGACTACCTGCATAGCTTGGTTTAGACAATGCCCCTCCGTGTAGGTCCGCAGGATGCTGAGCTCATCCTGGAGAGCCTGTACTTTTGATGTGACTTCATCCAGTTGCTGCTGTAGCTCTAATTGAAAGCCAAAGCAGAGGATGTCACTTCAGGGGTTCCAGAGGCTGTCAAACATTTACCTGACCCAGATTATACACTATGTGGGATATAATCTAGATTAGAGATATTGCATACCATGCGAGCAGTGGGAATGAATGGCCACTGCAAATCAGACCACCTTGACCAGATCCTGCCCTGGTGGTGCAAACAGTTGACAAGGAGGCGACTCCCCACCCCCTCATGCAGACTGATGGGTGCCATGGGGCTCCTGACAGGAGCATTATCCCCATACAACAGCTGGGAGATTCATTTTCAGGAAGTGAATAGTTTGACATTCATAACATCAGCGCGGTGTCTTTGGCCTAACAAGATCGAAAGCAAAGATAACATGGTTACATAAACCATATTTCATAGTAATGAGAGCAACTCACTTCCCAGATTCTTTTCCATTGTTTTTTCCATTTCCTGGAGCTCTGCCCTTGCCATATCCAGCTGGTTCTGACTGATGGTCTGTGTCATTGCCTCGATCATCTGCTCAGAGAAATACAGACACTCATCATTCCCCAGAACTATGAAATGTCCCCATGCAGCACCCCTAATGTTCCTCTCATGCTATTGTTTGTTCTAGCAGCACAGATGGATCTGCCACTGTGGATAGTGCCAGGTTGTGCAAGGGATCCATGCTGGAGATTGTCTTGGGGCTTCCAGGAGCCAGCCTCCCCCACAGAGGGATGTATTTGGGCTGCTACAAGGCTGACTACTCTTGCTTGGGACAGGAAGCTCTCGTGGCTTTAAAAAACAGGCACAAAACAAGAGCATCTCACAGAATTCTGGGCATTAGAGAGCACCCTCTTGCTCTGGGGATATTCCAGTCAGTGAAAGTGGAAGGGACCATGCAGAGCCCATCCATTCTTGAGTCCTAACAGGAGCAGTGAGATGCTTTGTGTCCTGCTGAACTAGGGCTGCTGGCCAACTCTAAAACCTCACCTGATACACTTCATACTGATGTAGCAAGTCCCTGGCTTGCTTGGCAGTTCTATTATCAGTGTGCTGGATGTCCTTCATCAGCCAGCAGTTGGTCTCTGCCAGGTGCTCACTGCACTGCTTCAACTCCTCCATGGCTTTGATCTTCAGCTTGACCAGGTGCTATAGAAATTTGTGGATTAATGGGCAGCAGATTCTATCAATGCCACCTGCCCCAAGTTTGTTCACTATCATCTGACACCCCTAGGACACTCCTGTCCCATGTAAGGCCCTCACCAGCTGGGCCCAATGCACTTCTCCCACCCAGCCCAGTCCTGCTTCCACATTCCTCACTACCTGCTGCGTGATGATCAATAACCATCTATTACCTGCTAAAAATCAGTGGTCATGTCCTCCACCTCAACCTTCTCTTTGCAAGACTAAGAAATTCTGGCATTGACAACCTTTTCCAACAGGTCACGTTTCCTGAACCTCATCCCTTCTCCTGCTATAGCCTGGAATCTCTTGGTTTACATTCAGTTTTCCTTAGCAGATAACACCAAGGTTAGATTGCACCAGCATCAAGCAGAGCGACGTAATTACCTCCAGTGTATTAATAAATAAATACGTGCCATTTTGACAAAGTGAGTCAGACTGACAGAATTTCCTCCCTAAATGCAACCTGGGTAACCGTATAGATTTTGCTATCCTCATTCCAGCATCGGATATCTGTTATATGTACCGTGGTCATTTTGCTCTCTTCCAACATTTCAGCTAATTCAGCCTCCTTGGGCACTGATCTCCTCTCTGTAAATGTTCTGTATCTCTCCTGGGACGATGTCTTCGACAGCGAGGGCTTTTTTTTACTCAACCCAAATGAAGCTGGTGAGACAACAAAAAAGCCATGGGTGTGTTTCCATGCATCTGACATACAGCCTCACACCCAACTCCTCCTATCATGTGTGGCTGAGGGAAATAAGGTCAACTGATTAGAAACCTTCTGCAGCCCCAGCAGAGGCAGCTGGTGGGTACAGCCCAGGAGCAGAGCCTACAGAGCATCCCTGGGGCTTTTCCAGCGCTCCCTTTTTATTCTCAGCCACTTTTTGTGGCTTCTGATGAACGTCTCCCAGCAGAAAGTACTGAGTTCGTGCACGAGTGGTACCAGGGTGCAATGGCAGAAGGGCAGCGAGTGAAGAAGGGCAATCTCTCCCAACCTGACTTGTTCTTCTCCCCTTTCTTCTCGACTCCATTGGCGATTGGTGCCAAAGTCAACGCATGGGCTCCAAGTTTCCTCTCTGCTTTTGCCTTCTGCCACGTGCCATAATCCTAAACTCAACGATAACAGTCGCACACCAAAGATGGGGACTCAGAGAAGGCCGCTGAGCTGAGCCCTCCGTGTCCCCACCCGCACTTCTCCTCCCCCCTCCAACCCTCTCAGGGTTCTCCCATAGAGCCCAACGCCATCTCTCCACCACCGCCACGCCCCAAGCGCCACAAACCCAGCAGGGACGGAACGCTTACTGTTCTCTTCAGCTCCCCCACGGCACTCTGCACCGGGCCGCTCGCATCCATCCCCGCGCAGCCCCGGGCCCGGTGGCGGGCAGCTCTCGGGGCGGCCGGGGCGCGCCGCGCTCGGTCCCCTGTTGCCACGGCAACCGGCGGCGGGCAGCCAATGGGAGCGCGCCCCGCGGCCTCAGCCAATGGGCGCGGCCCCCGCCGGGCAGCCCGCGGTCTCCGGGGCAACAGCGCCGCGGCGCTCCGCCATTGGCGCTGCGCGGGGATGGGACGGAACGGGAGGGATGGGGAGGGAGGGATGAGGACCGAATGAATGATAGAGCAGCGTCCCGGGGATGTGAATGTCAGCCGTACTGTCAGCGTTGAGGACGGGCTCGTGATTCGGTGACACCGGAACGGTGTTGTGTGTTTAGCCCTGCGGGGACGGGCACATCCACAGCCGAGGAATGGGTGGAGGAATCCGAGCGCGGCATTGAAGCACTGCCGGGGGTCGTGGGGTGGTTGGAGAGCTCAGGTCGGAAGGGAACCGTGCTGTCTGCAGGGAGCTCGCCGTGCTCAGGGCAGCACCCAGGGCTGACAAGTGTCTGCTCCGCGTATCGCACGCGGGGTCTCCATCGGCGGAAAGTAAAGGCAGTTCGTGGCACGGGCACGGGGAGGTGCTGGGTCACCGTCCCTGGGGTGTTCAAGAGCGGTGGAGGTGTGGCACTGAGGTCGGGCTTGGGGAGCTTAGAGGTATTTCTACCCTTAACGACCCTATGTCTCTATGGGGCACGGGGGGTGCTGGGGATTGCCCAAGAGGGAAGCGGGATCCCGGTGCTCCTGCTGGAAGCTGTGGGCTGTACCACGGGCACTGCGATGCTCGCGCTGGGAGGTCGCTGGGGAGCGCCCCACCCCCCCCGGGTGCGGGTACCGGGACGCGCCTCGGTGCCGTTCTCTCCAGCAACCCCACTCCGGTGGTCTCCCATTGGCAGCGGGGGAAAATCCCCCCCGTTCCGCGCCCAATGGGCCGGGGGGTGGAGGGGTGGGGGGGTGGGGGGTGGGGGCGGCGCCTCCCATTGACAGAACCGGCGCGGCCGTGTTTACCGGGGGCGGGGCGGGGCGGCGGCGGCTGCCGCTGCTGCTGTTATAAGAGCGGCACCGGGGGACGAAAGGGGCGTGCGTCTATAGGGCTGCCCGCACCGCCCCGCACCCGCAACCTGCCCGGAAAGAGCGCATCCCGGAACCGAACGCATCCCCGAGGCGGTGCGGAGCGGACCCGAACGGACCCAGAGCATCCCCGGACTCAGAGCATCCCCAGAGCGCTGCAGCGCATCCCCGACCCCCCGCATCCCGAGGTCCCACCGGAGCCGCCCCGCGGCCACCGCCCCGGCGGAGCCGTGCCCCCCCGGGCCCCTCCGCGTCCCCCCGCGCCCCGCCCCGCCGCCGCCGCCCGTTCCGCACAATGGGGGCGGCGCGGCGCGGCGCGTAGCGGCCGGCGGGGAGGGAGAGGCGGCGGTAAGGGGGGCACCGGGGGGGCCGAGATGGTGCAGCGAGCCATGCGGGGAAGGGGCTCGGAGGGGCGGCGGGAGCCCTGCGCTCCGCTGCCCGCCCACGACGCGGAGCCCGCCTGGTGCAAGACGCCCAGCGGGCACATCAAGCGGCCCATGAACGCCTTCATGGTGTGGTCGCAGCACGAGCGCCGCAAGATCATGGACCAGTGGCCCGACATGCACAACGCCGAGATCTCCAAGCGCCTGGGTCGGCGCTGGCAGCTCCTGCACGACTCCGAGAAGATCCCCTTTGTGAAGGAGGCCGAGCGCCTGCGCCTCAAGCACATGGCTGATTACCCCGACTACAAGTACCGCCCTCGGAAAAAGGGCAAAGTGGGCACCGCCACCGCCCGCCCGCGTCTCCCGGTGAAGATCAAACCGTCGGTGCTGGGCCGCGTCCCCGCTGCCCGCCGGCAGCCCTCCAAGCCTCCCCCGGAGCCGGGCACCGCGCAGCATCCCTCCGAACCGCCCGCCGAGGACTGCCCCAGCACGGCCACGTGGCACGCGGCCCCCACCGGCCCCGAGACGGCCCCGGAGAGCGCGTCCCCGTCTCCCGCACCCGCCGGCTCGCCTCCGTCCTCCCTGGGTTCCTCGGACGAGGAGCTGGAGGAGGAGCTGCTGGGCGTGCTGCCCGCTCGGGCGCAGGGCGGCACAGCCTGCGGGGCTCTGGACTGGTCCGTCCTGGACAAGGACCTCGATCTCTTCCCGCGGGGCGCGTCCTCGCACTTCGAGTTCCCGGACTATTGCACGCCCGAGGTGACGGAGATGATCGCGGGGGACTGGCTCATGTCCAGCATCTCGGACTTGGTCTTTACCTACTGAGCGCCGCGCTCTGCAGGTAACTCTCTTCTTTTCCCACAATCAGGTCGTAACAAAAAACAAAAAACAAACAAACAAAAAAGAACCGAAACCAGCTGTTTACATGCAGGAATCAGGTATTTAGCCTTGAAGCCGCTGGAAGGCAGAGCTCCCTGCTCCCCCCATCCCCCCGGCACACACCCACTCCTCCTCCTCCATCCATCCATGGCGGTGCGGGGCTGCAGCCCTCGCTCTGTGGCATGCACCGCTCGCTGCCGTTTTTCTCCCATGAAAGGTGATCGGGGTCCCATTGTCAGCACCCCCTGCCCACCCCTTCCCCCCTCCCTCCCCCCCGCAGCTCTGCCCCTGCCTCTCGCTGCTCCATTTTCTCCTTCCTGCTCGCCCATCCCTCGGAGGACAGCCAGTCCTTTAATTTCCTTCATTCTTGTTATTTTTGCTTTTGGGTTGCATATCGAACACGTCTTCAATTCTCTCCTGCTCCTCATAGCAGCCCTTTGGGAGTGCTACCTCCGGCCGCACCGCGCCCAGGGCTCCCCGGAGTGACACGACCCTTGGCGATCCCTCCCTCCCTCCCTGCTGCCCTGCGCTGTGGGGTCCCCCCCTCTTTTGGGGTCGGGGGTCCCACAGTCCCGGTGCTCTCTTTGCGTTTCCGGCGGTTTGGGGCAGAGCGAACTTTTACGCACGTGATCCGCACGTGGCGTGGGGAGGCTGTGTTATTCCTCTCTCCAGACATTTGTGCACAGCCACCCGCACCCTCAGCCCACGCCGTGGGGCGGCCCACCCGGCGTTAATGTCCCCCGTGTCCACGTGGGACCCACTCCGGGCTCATCCCACGCGGCTGGCGGAGCCCGCGTGCTGCAGGACATGTGCCTTAAGCACTCTGCCGCACGGTGCCACCAGCAGCTGACGCTGGAGGAGATGTGGGGTGTGGTGATGCTCCAGTACAGCGGTCCTCCGCGGTGTCGGCTCCGGGGAGAGCCCGGGCTTCACCGCAGAGCAGCGCTGCGGAGCTTCCCCAGCGGGACAGCTCCTGCCGCAGCGCTCCTCCGGCCGCGTTTGTCTTTGCTTTCCCCAATGGCTCCTTCCTGCAGCAATCCGCCTCCTCCCGCTGTCCGCCAGCACGTGGCCGCGGTGCCGGCGGGGCGGGGGACGCGGGGCTCCATCCCACGTCTGTGCGGTACGGAAGCGGCCTCTGAGATCCTCGGATCCCAAGCGGGAATCTGGGGAGAGCAGGATCCCCCCCCCCCCCCGACCCCTCCCCGCTTTTTGTGAGGACGCCGCATCCTTCGGCTGCGAACCGCCCCACGTGCACCCGTGGCAGCGGGGCTGGATGGAGCCACGAGCGGGGGATGCTCGGCCCCTTTGTCCCCCTCTATGGGGAGCAATGTGGGGCTGCCGGCAGCGTCCCCATCGCCGGAGTTGCCGCCGCAGGGAGCGCCGCGTTCCCGTCCCCGCTCAAGGGCACCGGGTGCCCCCCCGCCCCCGTGGCCGCGGGGCTGCGGAGCCGCGAGCTCAGCGTTATCGATGTGTAGGTGTGTAGAGGTAGCTGTGGTGTGCGTGTGTCTGGTGTTGCGTTCCCGACGGTGTTTAGTAGCCCCGGTGCGGGTTCGATCCTGCGAGGCAGGCGGGCATCGCCCACGTGTCCCCGTGTAGAGAGCATCCTCCCCCCAACCGCCCCGGGCCCGCCCCGCCCCTCCAACCCAGCAGAAAAGCCAAATGCCCGAGGGGCTCCACGCACAAACCGGGTTTGGGGTTCATTTGAAGGGCTTCCCCGGCGCACAGCTCCCACCCAACACCTCGCTGCCTTCTGGGGGCCCCGGAGCCCCCTACCGCCGCCACGTCCCACGCGGGGACCCAAACCCCGAATACCGGCAGGCCCCGAGGCCACGGTGTGGGGCTGCATCCCTGGCGTTTCCTCAGGACAGGCTCTGGCTCAGCCCCCTCCTCCCCGAGCCCGGCCTCAAGCACTACACCGTGCGCGTGGTTCCCCCCCCTGCCCCCGAACCCGTCGTGCCCCCCCCCCGTGGATGTTCTGTGCTGTGTGGTTGTAGTGCGTAGAGCCCCCGCGTCCGTCCCGCCGAGCCCCCCCTCCCCTCCCCCCCCCTCCCCCCAGGTGTGCGAGCGAGTGTGCGTGCGCCATCCTCATCACTAGAGACAAAGCGAATAATAATAATAATAAAAGTGAATAATAATAATAATAATAAATAAATAAACCAAACCTCTCTCAGGAAGAAGCCGCCCTGGCGGCATCCCAGCGGGCCGGAGCTGCCGCGGGCACTCGGGGTTCCTTTGGTTGTGTTGGGGAGGGGTCCTGCAGCTGTTGTCCTGGGCTGGTGGAGGGGATGTCCCACCCGTGACCACCCCGGCGGCGCGGTCAGGGCCGGTGGTGCGGAAGCTCGGCTAGTGGTTATCCCGGTGTTGTGACTATGGAATAAAGTGTGTTGGTCTGCTCCACGTGGCTCCGGCTCCTCCTGCGTCGCTCACACCCCCCAACCTGCACAGAACACGGGGACCCCCGTGGATGTGGGGCTTCGGGGGCCACCACCCAGCTCCAGCTCGGGCACAGTGGCTCCCATACCACGCTGTGGGGTCCCAATACCGACCTGTGGGTCCCACACCACTCCGTGGGGTCTCATTACTAACACATGGATCCTATATTTCCCCCTCTCACACCATTCCGTGGGGTCCCACTACCAACCCACGCAGGCTGTACCTGCGTGTGCACAACCATGCTGTGCATCCATGAGCACGGTGTGCTCCCCATGGGCTCCATAGCGTGGCAGCAGGCACTGATCCAGCCCCACAGGATGGGGCCTCGGGGGGAGGGCACACAGCACTTGCATCACTCCCCCACCCAGCTGTTGCCACGGCAACAAGGGAGCCTGCAGCATCCTTGGGTACCACAGCATCCCTGGGTACCACCTGCCCTCCCATCCCTGCTGGGGGAGGGGCCGGGCTCTGGGCTGAGTCTGCTGAGACCCCCACAAGCCCCGCAGGACAACACCCACTGTGTTAACATGGAGGTGCCCCCGTCTGCAATCCTGGCTGTGACCCGGGCACGCAGCAGCCCTTGGCTGTGGGTCTGGGCTCCTGCACACAGACCCCACAGCACAGCACTGTGATGCCCCAGGTCCGGCCCGGCCTCGCTGAGCACCCGGTGCTGCCCGCGCAGCCACGTGTCCCCACTGCCAGCCCTGCTCTGAGTCACACACACAGCAGTGGCTCACAGGCAGTGACGGCACTCGGCTGTGCAGCAAGGACTCGTGCTGCCCCCTCCCCACTGCCCCAAACCCTCTGGGAGCAGGGACGGTGCCCAGCACTGCCTCAGGTCGCCGGGTCCCGGCTGTGGGATCCCCCATGGAGATGAAGGCAGTGGAGTGAGCACTGATGGTGACAGCGCTGGGACAGGGAAGGATGTGCTAAAGCCCCCCCACCCCACCCCAGGTAAGCAGGGAGCGGGTGGGGGTGATGCTGTGTGGGGGATGCAGGATGAGGGTCCTCCCCAAACCCAGGAAGCACCCCCTGCATTCAAGAAGGACGCTGTGGCTTCACGGGGGTGGTGGCACCAGGATGTCCACAGCAATGGGGGACTGCAGCTCCCCCCCCGTGAGGCCCCTCTGGCACTGGGCTTTGTTCAGCATCACAGCCCAGCACTGAAAGGGTCCCACGCTTCGTCTCCTCCCTCGCTCACACACCACGCTGAGTGACGAAGGGCTGAGCAGGCAGTTCCCATGGCAATGTCCCTACGGTGGCGGGGAGGGACAAGGCGCTCTGAATGCGGTGGCTGTGTCCCTGCAAGCAGCAGCCCCACAGCTGTGGGGACACAGTGATGGCCATGTCCCTCCCTTTTGCCACCCCTCCATCCCTATCTCTGGCCATTGAATGCTGCTGTGTGCTGATACAGGTCCTGATCCTGCCCATAGCTCAGCCCTGTGGGTTCTGTGGCTGTGGGGTGGGCTCTGGTGATGTGTCACCCCCCCTCATTTACCCCCCAGGCCCAATGCCCACCCTGGAGCCCTCCTGCAGCTGCACACGTGGCCCCAATGTGGCACGGGGGAAGTGGTACGGGGTGCGCTCCTACCTCCACCTCTTCTATGAGGACTGCAGTGGTGCTGGCCCCGACGGGGACACAGACAATTCTTCACCTCTCCATCCTCACAGTGTATGGCCCCCCATTATCTGGAAGGTAAGAGACCCCCCCCATTTTTCCTTCCCTCTCATCTTGCATGAGGTGCACTCATGGGCACCCACTCATGGGCACCCCAACGCTTGCAACACTCTCCTCTAGGGTGACCCATCCCCCTGCCCCCCATTCCTGTTCCCAGGTGACCCTCTCCACGGGTGCTCTGTTCCTGCTGGTGGGAGCAGCTGCCCTGGCTGCGGGCTGGATGGTGCCCCCCAGGCTGGAGAACGTTGGGGAAGAGGAGCTGGTGGTGCTGGACGTGCAGGCCATGCGCTATAACCTCACTCTGGGCACGTGCCGGCTGCTGGGCACGGCTCTGTGCATCGTGGCCGTGGTGCTGGGCACTGTGGGGCTGCTCTGCTGCGTGCTGGGCCGAGCTGGGGGGACCCCGCACTGCCCCCGAGAAGAGGAGCAGCAGCTGTCACCCATCCTGCGGGGCAGCCCCCACGGTCCTGCAGTGCCCTTTGGTGCCTCCCAGCTCCACAGCGTCCAGCCCCGGCAGGAGGTGTGAAGCTGGGTGCACTGCTGCTGCTGCTAGGTAAAGTGATGGGAGACCCCCTGCTCGAGGCTGTGTGTGTTGGGGTGGGCAGGGTGGGAGGAGGGGGGGCTGTCTTGGGCTGGGGTGCTGCAAGCCAGCTCACAGCGGTGGTGAAAGTGTGGTGGGATGGGATGGAATAGGATGTGATGGGGTGCAATGGGATGGAGAAGGCAGCACAGCCCAGATCCCGGCCTGACGCAGCCTGGTCTCAGCCCAGATCCAGCCTGGACCCAACCAGGCCCCTCCTTGGATCCCATCCTGGCTCCCAGCTGGCTGACCCCGGATCCTGGCTGTGCCATGGGGACTCGCTCCATCCCCCACCTGCAAGGGTCCTGTGTGCTGACAGACACCAGCGGGTCCTGGCCCAGAGCATCCCAGCAGAGGACCACAGCTCCTCCACGTGCTCCTGGATCAGCCACGGGGGCAGGCACAGCCGTTGGCTGCAGCACCTGATGCTGCCCAGCTCTTGCAGTGGGAGCTGGTGGCACTGAGCTCTACTCCAGCACAGCATCCTTCCCCACAGCCCCACGTGTTCATCCACACCACAGCACCTGGGGGGGCAGGTGTACCGCACTCCCCTTCGTTTCCCTCCTTTTGCTCTTTCTGGGGTGAATAAAAGATGCATGGCCGTGGGCTGTTCTTGCTGCTGATGCTCAGCTCCGGGGCACTGAGTGTTGTGTACAGGGGGTGTGTGCTGCAGCAGAGCTGGGCAGGGCTGTCACAGCACAGAGAACCCACCCTCCAACCTCCCTGGGCAAACACCCACCTGCCCTTCACTGCCCCAGCGCCCAGGGGTGTCGCACAACACCCGAGATCGTTTTCTTTCCCTCAGTGAAGACAACTGAGTACACCTACCCTGCCAGGCCCCGCCGGGCTGGGAGCAGCCCCATGGCAGCACCGGGGGGTCCACGTGGCCCCCGAGTGCAGCTCTCCAGCACCCCATGCTTCCCTGGGGAAGGGGCTGCAGGGCAGCAAGCACCGCAGGGCCTCTGCTTTCACATTCCTTCCCAAGGGCTGAGAGCACTATTCAGAAAACTGCTCCTCCAGAGGAAGTCAGAGCAAGCTAAAAATAACCCTGGCCGAGCTGGTAAACACAGCACAGCCCGGCCACAGCACAGGGACACCACAGAGGGGCACAGTGCCCAGCAGTGTGGGATCTCCTCCCGGCCGGGCAGCCTGCCCCAGGCACACAATGGGTCCCCAGGTCAGGCTATTTCCATCCCCGAGCTGCTGGCATGGGGATGGCCGGGAGAGCTGAGGGCAAGAGCACGTGCTGCTGCTCCACAGCCACGGGCAGAGGGAGGGCAGCAGCACAAAGGCCCCAGCGGCCCCTGCTCCTCTTCCCGTGCTGCCCTGGCTGCTGCAGACACAGCAGCAGAGAGCGTGGCAGCGCCGGGCCCAGGTGGCACAGGGGGAGGGAAATGTTTAGTAAGTGTTTATTTGACAGCGACAGGGTTTGTACAAATCTGCATTTACACAGGTATGTATAAGTCTGTACAGAGTCACTCGAGCACCCGGAGAGACCATCTCCTCTCTGGCCCTAAGCCCGGGCAATGCAGGAACTAAAGTGCACGGTGGGCAGAGAGCAGGGGGCTGCAGGAGGGCCTCACGCACCCCTCGCTGCCCAGGGAGGGGCACAGGACCCCCGGCAGCACCTCCAGCTCGTGGCACAGCCACCACAATCTCTGGTACCACGAATTTCTAAAGTGCTAAGTCACAGCCTGCTCCCCTCACTGTTACTGCCTCTGCAGAGGCCACTGCTGCCCCATACTGCCAGCCCCCACAATGCAGGAAAGCACTCTGCCTTCAGCCACGTGAACAGAGCCCCACGGGCTGCCACCAGCCCCAGGAGTGGCAGGGAGAGCGCAGCTGTTGGCCCCAGGAGGTGGCACAGCCAGGAGATGCCAACATGGGTGAGGGACCAGGACCAGGTCTCACTTCCCTACCTGTGTCAGACAGCGAGGGCCCACGGGGCAACCCAAAACTTGCATGGATGCGGTGATGGATTTGCACACAGGTGGCCAGGGACAGGAGGGTGCTGAGCCTTGCAGGGCATCACTTTCCTTCTGTAACCAGAAACGTGTCACTCTTCAACCAACCTTTCAGGACTGCAGACCCTGGGCGCAGCACGGATGGCTTTGGGCACGAGACAGCAAGGGCAGGCAGCTGGGTGGGAGCCAGCAGGGGCAGGTAAGGGCACTTGAGGGAGGTTTAGCAGTTCAGGGGAGAGGTAGAGGCATAGAGTGTCTATTGGCTTCGTGTCAGTGGGATACGGAGCTCTTGAGAATTTGCTGCTGAGCTTTCCTGGCAGGCAGGGAGCAGCGAGGCTGGGCCAGGTGGGACAGGTGGGTGGTGGCCTTTCTGGGACAGCCCTCATCTGTGTTATACTGAGGGGTGTCACCAGATCTGATCAGCTCGTGGGGGAGAATTATGACAGATGTCTGCAGCAGACTTTTGTCCTGTACAAACTGTTTCTAACTGTAGAAAAAAAAAACTTTTTCTACTTTGGTCTGCTCCCCGAGCTGTGAAAATCTGCAGGGAGTGTTAATGGCTCTGCTAATGCTCGTGGTGACTGATCTGGCACAGGCAGGATGAACAACAGCTTGCCTCACCTCACTGACCTGATACATGACCATGCTGCTGCTGCCAGCACAGGACCCCGCTGGACCTGTCCCTGCAAGCTGACCAGACCTCAAACAAGAAAGTGGGATCACAAATTGTTATGCATTGGAGACAACCTCATGGCAGGGTGATGACAGGGGCGTGCTGCAGGTTTGGTTCTACTGAGGGGCTGCCTGTATGGAAAGAGGAGGGTCAGAGCACTGGGGAATATAAATGGAGAAGGCAGGCTGCCCTGGCAGCTGGAGCAATATGGAGCCAGAGGGCTCCACGGTTCCTCAGGAGCGTGTAAAAGCCCCTCATCCCTAAGCAGGCCAACCCTGCCCTGACACTCCCCCAGGTGAGCACCCGCCCTCACTCCCACTGATTATCCCTAACAGAGGAGATGGGATTGCTTCAGCACAGCCCGTGCACAGCTCACCACTCGCGGCCACTTGCACAAGGCTGGAAGAGCCAGACTCATCCGTACAGCGGCAGTGTCCACCTGCTTGCCCCTGCACAGGGAGGAGAAAACAAGGTGAGTGTCGGTGTGGGGAACAATCCTGCTGGACTGGTTCCCATCAGTCTCTGTCACAAAGGCCAAGAGCGTCACGGGACGCAGCAGGAACAGAAAACTCTTCAGGCAGGTTGCTTCCAGACACGTCCTTCCAAACGTCACCCCACATGGACGTGGGATGTGACAACAAGGAAAGCGCTTCCTCTGGCTTCAGGGGAAAATCTGCAGTTCAAACTTGGGCGCCCACTCCAGGGCACTCTTCACCACGGCCAGGGCAGCTGCTCCCAGGGCGACCGTCAGCCCCATCACCGCCAGCTTGACAAAGCGGTTGGTCCTTGGCTTTGTCAGGATGGATTTTGTCCGCTCCTCCCCCCGGAGCCGCTCCCTGAAGCGCTGTCTCAACACAGTGTCTGGTCTCTGCTGCACTGACGCCAGCTCAAAGTCCTTAAAAGTGGAAGCTGCGGTCCTGCAAGAGAAGAACGGGTCAAGAAGTGCCCCAGAGCCAACTAGCTGGGGCAGGGAGGTCTTCACCAGGCAGCGAGGCCTGGCCACGGCAGGGTGCAGAACCCAGGCGCTGCTGCTACGCTGGGGGCACGGGGCTGCCCTGCACTCACCGCTCAGCCTGCTGCTGTGCTGCCTCCCTGGCAAGCTCAGATGGGGGAAACTGGACAAAAAGGTCCCCGGCTCTGCTGATCAGAGTCTCATAAGGAAGGTCCTGCGGGATCTGGGACAGGAGGTGGTGCACTGAGGCCATGTCGCACTCGCAGTCCAGAACTTCCTGCTCCCGGTAAAGCACAATCTGCAGAGAGGAGAGAGAGCACTGAGCACAGACAAGGAAACGGGGACAACTCCTTGTCACCCAACAGACACTTCAGGGCCAGAAGAGGAAAACATTTCACTTCTGTCTGAACGATCCACCCTTCCTCAAGGGGATGCTCTGCTGTGAAACACTGCCCATATGGGAAGAGAAACAGAGGACAGCAGAGCACCAGCACTGCCAGACCTTCCCTGCAGCCCCCAACTACCAGCACCGCACTGGGGCTCAGGACACCCCCTGCACCACTCCAGCCAGTACGTACCACGGCAGCAAAATAAATGGGCATCAGTGGATGGCAAGCCAGGAAGAAGTCGTATAATCGCACGACGTGCCTGAAGTCAGACAGAACGTGCCCGAACCACGTGATCAGCCAGCTGAGAGCAAAGATGGTTCCCACTTCCGCACTGCACAGACGGAGAGCGTGGTTAGGTCAGCTGCTGCTGGCAGCTGGGGAACACTGCTGAAGCACAGCCAACCCTGAAACTCAGCATCGTTCTGGAATTTGTAAACTTGATCACCAACGGACAGCTGCCCAGGAGAGGACTCTGCACAGACCCTTCCAACTTACCTCCCCACTTCTGCTTTATTCTATCCAGACTACACTTCTGCCTTCCTCCTGCACAACCCAGCAGTTATCCCTAGAGCTAGCAACAAACCAGAGATGCAACAGCAGTCCCAAACCTGGGCACACAAAGCAGTGGTGCCAGCTCTGCATGACAAGGAATGCAAGACAATGCAACCCCCAGCTTTTCCAACACAGGCCACTGGGGTGAAGATACCATCATCTAAAAGCCCCCAGGATAGGCAGCACACGTTTGGGTCTGCCTGGAAGCAGGGTGCCACGTGGCTCTGGACTGCTGCCATGAGCTGTGGGCCAGCTGCTGATTCGCTCTGAAGAAGCCACCGTGGTGCTGGGGCTGGGATGGTGCAAAGGGCCCCAAGTACAGTAATGTGAGAACAACAGGGCAGAGCTGGGAGGCTCTGAAGGAACGTCTGCGTACCTCTGCATGAAGTCGTGCACCTCAGGGTTCACCTGGTCTATGATGGGCATCAGGTAATTTAATATGTGCTTGGTATTATCCATTGTTGGGTCCATAAAATCCCTGAGAAAAGATTTAAAAAGAACTCTATCAAGAAGTAATGTCAGTTGTGTTCTCCTCCAGTGAGGCAGCCAGAAAGAAAATAAATGTGCTTGCAATAAACAGCTTTGCTGGTAGGGTGGCTCCCAGTCCCAGGGAATTCTGTTTATTGGCAACAGCTCCCTTCCTACTAATCTGGGTCACACAGCTCATGTGCACAGAAAACCTGGACCCAGGCAATCATGGCAGTGTCAACACACACTTCTTTCTTTGCTGTACGCATGAGCCCTACAGCCTTTTCAGCTCAAAACCCCTCCAAAGCACTCACCAGCTTGAAGGCCTGCTCTCATTTCATAACACACATAGAGGGAAGGCACTTAACCTGGGACTTAGGACACCGGCTGTACAGACCACAGTTTCAGTGCAGAACTTCCCAGGGCTCTATAAAGGCTGAGTGGGAAGCACTGTGCTGAGCCCTAGGAGCCAGAGAGGCCCTGCCAGGACACGTGCCCAGAGAACTATGAATAATGCATGTGCACTGCTTTTTTCATCTTCAAGAGATAATACAAACTAACTGATAGCTCTCGGTTACCCCTTTCCCAGAGCACAACTCCCTGCAAAATCCACGTGCCATCACGAGGCCAGGCTGCTCTCCAGCACTACCCCTGGGTGCAGACAAGCTGAGCAGCCAGCCCTAACTCAGGCTCTGCCCTGCAGGCTCCTGCACCCATTTCAGGACAGGCCACCCTGCATCCACTCACAGGACAGACACACAGCAGCTCCTCCCCTCTGGCTGAGTCTCTGAGTACCTGAGATGATGTGTCGAGAGCTTCTCCACCAGAGCTGTGGCCAGCCTGTCCCCAACCACCAGGAGGAAGGTGACCACGATGTCATGGTAGCCCTGGTAGTAGTGTAACTGCGGGTTGCGCTTCAGGACGTGGAGGATGATATCAATGAGCTCCTCCTGCAGCCCTTCCCTCTGGTCATCCGGCATCCCTGTGGGGACAAGGCACTGTTGTGATGGGCTGCATCACCTGCTGCTCCCTGCCTGCACCCTTATCAACCCACACGATCACAAAGGATGTGGTACAACAGGGAGTGGGCTGAGAAAGACCCTAACGCTGCTCCTGCTGGCCCTGGAGAAGCCAGGCAGCTGTGAGCCTGCTCAACCTTCAGAGCTGCAGTGCCCCTACCTGCCAGGAAGTCACCCTGGGTGACAGGGAAGGGTTTATGGATGTTTGTACAGAGCTGTGAAGAGCGAATTGTGCTGCACATCCAGCACTGCTGAGGACATTTTCATCATTTTTAATTTCCCAAAGGCTCTAGAAAAAATTAAACAGCACACGTTTTCACAGAAACCGTGCCAGCTGCATCAGACTGTGAGGCCTCAATCACCACTACTTCATATTGGTCCTCTGCTAACAACATGTGTTCAGGGACAGGATGTCACGGGAAAAACACTGTTCCTGCCATGCACAGCTGCAGCTGTTTTTTGGCAGTCCCTGTCAACAGATAAAATGCCCTACAGCCAAGCAGAACGTCCCAGCGGAGATCCTGCAATGACAAAGTTCTCCTTTTCCCCTATTTCACTAATGCTTCTAAAAATAGGCAGGAGGAGGTTGCCACTCAAGGGCAAAACCAAACAAACGAAGCAGCAGCAGACCCTTCAGGAATCAGGCTTGCACGCAGCTGAAAGAGAGTCAGAGTGAATCAACTGTTTATGCAAAATAAAGGCAGCAGAAGGGGGAGCAGATCCTGGCCAGGAATAATGGCTGCTGTGCAGAGTTAGATAGCTGCTGGATTACACGCTTTATAAATAGCACAACAAGGCACCATCCACCCACCAGAACTAAACAACTGCAGAAACCTTGTGCTTCTAAAGGTTACTTCTCTTCAGTTCGGTGCACGAACCATTGAGAGAAATCTGACTGCTGCAAAGCAGAATTTGCTCCAGTCACAAACAGCACTGCCTTCCACACCCCCTTGGCCATAATCCCTGGTCTAAAATACACTGAAACAAGTGGTCAATTTCTCAAGCACTCCATCAATCCTAATCTCCCCCTGTTCAGAGCAGGTGAGGGCTGTGTAGGATCGGACATCTCCGTGCTGACACCATTCAGCAGCACAGGACCGTGCAGAGGGGCTCAGCGTGGACGGGGAAGTGTAAGTTGTGAGAAAAGCACCAGGCCACAGCTGCAGCCCAGGCAGGGCTGGAGGAAGCTGCCTGCAAACAGCTCCACCGTGCAAATAAGCTGCTGGAAGCTGACACAAGGCTTTCTAGAAGTCAGCCTCCCTGGAGTGCAGGTCGGGCACTCGCCCTGAGCCCCTCTCACCTGGTGGGAAGCGCCGCAGGGAGCGCCGCACGTCCAGCAGCACTTGCTGGTAATCCTTATTGTTCTCCCGCAGCTCCTTTCCTGCTGAAAGGAGGAAACAGGTCAGTGTGGAGTAGAGCAAAGGTACCAGGAACAGTGCTGGGCGATGGAAGTGGCCTGGAGGATGAGGCCACACACACATCACCCTCATCCCGTTCTCTGTACGTCACACACCAGCCCTGTCCTCTCACTGCTGCACGAGCAGCGATCCAGTGAAAGGAAACAAGGCTATTATTTATTTAAACAGATGTTAGAATGCTTAAACTGACACCACCCCCAGAGTTCCTGGAAATACGTTAGCTCCACAGCCTTGCTGTGAAATCCACAGCACACTCAGCAAGGCAGGACATGCTGTGGAGACTGTGAAGAATGGTTGAAAGAAATAATTCAGAGGAACAAAACCAACCAAACCAAACACCCATTGGTAGCTAAGAGAGCTCTGAGAGAAGATAAAAGAATTTGCTGGCACACCACCTATGCTGTCACATGAAACGCTGTCTTCCAGCAGCTCTGACCACCTGGCATAATCCAGCTCTGGACTGAAACAGGGATACTCACACTTCTGAATGGCCACAAATTGGGGAGCAACAACACAGTCTGTGACAGCTGCAGAACTTTGAGCTCCTACGGTTTAAAACCACACAGGTTTTGCATGCAGGTCAACTCCCCTCCTCCTCTTCTGACTGCAAATCACACAGGCTGCACACAAACTGCTCCATGTGCACCTGGCACACAGCTCAGCATATCCCACCCAGCAGTTTTCAGCACATCCACCTGACCAAGGAGTGACCAAAACCATCTGACACACGTGCGCCAGCCAACCACACCATGCCACAAGAGCCACATCTAAAGCAAACCTGTTTCTAGCACTGTCACTAAAGATAATGACACCTCCAGAGAACAACAGAAGTGTTGGTTTAGGAAGTCCTCTGTTTCCTGAGCTGCCGTTTACGCACGATACGGAGCGCATAGCCTATGGTGTTCATCACGCAGCACGAGTCCCTTTCTGTGTGAGCTCAATGGGAAGAGCTCCAGCAAACGCAGGGAGAACCTAAGGCAGGATTCTCATCAGAGCCCAGTCTGGCTTGCCCTGTACCTGGCAGCGGGGGCAGATCATCCGTGTTCACACTCAGCAGCTTTGGCCACACTTTGCAGCGAATCTCATCGGTCAGGAGCCCACCCTCGCTGATCGCCATCCGCCTCAGCGCCGCCACGTCGATGGGGTCGCTGCTCAGGGCCTGATAAATATCTGCCACTTTTCTTTTCTTCTTAGAGTCAAAGTCTGCAAGAAAACCACAAAGAAAGGTAACAGGACACGTCAGCGCAGGCCTGCTGGGACAGACCATGGACAACCCACGCCACGACCAGCACAGGCTCAGCACTGCGTGCCCCGCTGACACAGAAGTGCCACTGAGCTGTTCCTTGCCCTGAACGCATCACAGCTCCACTCAGGACTGTGATGGCAGCACAGAACCATTCTGCAACTGTTTGTGCTCCAGGAAGGGCTGACTCAGCCCCAGCTCAGGTGTTGAGCACTCTGTAGGACCTGGGCCTCATGCTCCTGCTGATTCCTGGCCAAAAAGCAGCTCCTGGCTGCCATCGGCCCTGGGAGAAGTCTGAACATTGCTACTGACAGCAGCTGTCCCAAGGAGGGTCACATTTAAACTAGTTACATGCATTGCAATGTACTGACTTACCTCCCAACAAACACAAACTTGCCAGCTGTTATCCTTGTGCAGGTCAGCCGTTATTAAAGGAACTGGGGCAGGTAGGGGAGAGAATAACACACACAGCAGGTGGGTTTCACAAGGGTTAAACACACAGAAGCATTTACTGAGTGGCTGAGGAAGGGCACTGCTTCATCCTGCCCACACTGCAGGTCAGCACAACCTCAGGTGGGCAGCAGGGAGTCAGTCCAGGGCCACCCCAGGCACGCACAGCTCCCACCACACTGCTCAGAGGCTTTGTAGGGCCATGCAGGGTGAAGCCACCAACACCACCCTTCCTTGGAGGGTTTTTCCAAGGGATGCAGGGAACCCAGCCCGGATCTGCTGGATGAGGAACTGCAGAGGATGTGGGCCAGGAGGAGCTGGGTGGGGCAGCCGCTCCCTGCCACCCACCACCCACTGCCCCGTGGGTTTCGGTGCTCGTGGGGCACGCCGGAGCCACGCAGTGAAGCGGTGGGCGCTGACTGTCTTTTTTTAGAAAACTTTTTGGACGAAAACCCACCACGGCAGCCTACAGCAGAGCTTCAGCTCCCTCTGAACACAGCACCAGCGTCACAGCACCCAGCGCTCCCTTGGCGACAGCAGCTTCCCCCCCCCCCCCCCAAGGCACAGACAGCAGCAACAAGTCCCCAGCAGCCGCAGCCCGCGGTGCCCCATCCCAGAACCAAACGTCCCCCCCCCCCCGGCGCCCCGCCCGCCCCTCCGCGCTGTGTCCCGCCCCGCCGCATGGGGGCGCACTACGGGCGGTCCCTCCCCACACCCGCGAGGTGGCGCTCGCGCGCCCCCAGCCCACTCCCCTGAGGAAGGCGGCGCTGCCCCCGCCGCTCCGGGCCCGGCCGGGCCGTACCGTGGCCGCCGACGCCGTTGCGCGGCGGGCTCCGCCGGGCCATGTTCCCGGGCGCTGCGGCGCATGCCGGGTCGAGGGCCGGGCCGGGCCGGGCCGGGTTGGGGCTGAGCGCTCCCGCACCGCCCGCTCCTGCCCCGTCCCTTCCGCGCCCCCACCCGCTCCCCCGCCCCTCCACCGGCGGCGCGCGTGTCACGTCACGGCGCCGCAGTGCGCAGGCGCGGCCGCGTGGCGGTGGCGTGTGGGCGGGGCGAGCGGCGCGCATGCGCAGAGGAGGATAGGAAGCGCGTACTACTCCGGGCCCGGGCCGGATCCTGCGGGGCTTCGGGTTACGGCACAACGGCGTAAAGATGAGACAGTTCCGCTGCGCGACGCCCTCCCGGCCCCGCCGGGGCAGATCGCAGGCACCGAGCCATGCGGCAGCCGGCTTAAAATGAAGCTCCGTATCCTCCTGCTCCCAAGCGCCCGGACGAAGGCCCCTCCGCTCCTCCCACCTCGCGCAATTGGCTGAACCGAAGGGAAGCACGCGCTCCCAGCTCCCCAAAGAACTGCGCGGTGGAGCTGGAAGGGGTTGCTGAAGGAACTGCGACGCCCCGTGCCCCGAAGCAGCAGCTGCTGCAATGGCTGCGGGGTGGGAGAGCTCCCAGAGGCGCTGCTGTGCTCACAGCCCCTGCAGGAGAGCCCCTATTGCTTTCAGTGATGTGCAGCCCAGCGCCCAAAAACCTGAGAACCGATTCCCCCATCTCACACCCCCACACCTCAGGGCAGAGGCAGAAGAGATGGGGGCTCTGTGGGGGATGCTTTGGTTTGAGGTATCCCTGTAGCCATCCCTGCATCCCCCTCTGCACTGCTCACGACTCCAGCTCACACGAGGTGCACGTGCACACAGGGCTGCTGCGTGTGCCACCACCCCGAGCCCTCTACACAGGGAACTTAAATCTAACCTCGATAAATAAAACCAAATGTTTATTTACACCAAAGAATTCCAACACTGGATCTTTCACATATGAAGGACAAAGTATATATACACAGCAAGGGGTAGCAGGGCTGTAACAGGGGTGCTTTTTTTCTTTGTTGTCAATGATAATATTTGTCCACAATTACTGATCTACCATTTCAGTTTAAGTTAAGTCTGCTCGCTCCTTCCTCTCAGTGCATATTTACAGGACTGTGAGGTAACTGGTATTCTCACCACATGGCACGTGAGGGAGGGGATGGTGGGTGAAGATGTGGTATCTGACTTGGCGCAGTCTGATTTTTCCAGCTTTAAGATGCCACCAGCTTGAAACCTATATCAACAATTTAAAAACAATATACCCAAATAACAAACTAATTCCAGAGATCCAAGCCAGGCAGTGGCAGGAGCCCTCCCCTTCCACGAGAAAGGTGCTGATCAGAGTACAGCTTCCTCAAAAGCAGCACCTTTAACAGGAGGTGGCAAGGACTCCAATTGGATCGGTCACTTTATGTTTTAAGACTAAAATTACATGCAAGGGGGTGAGTTGGCATTCTGGTTGGCTCCTAAGGAGACATGATTCAATCAAAATAGGGTTTTAGACATTATCTGCACTTCTTTTTAAGTCTATACCACCTCTCCATACTGGAATTGTCTCCTCAGTGTACTGAGTCATATGCAGGCTATGGGGTTCAAGTGAACGAGTGGTACTTTAAGAATCCCCCTCCCCTGCCTCATGAAGACTTGGTTTGGTTTGGTAGTCTCTGGAGAACAGCACGATCCCCCAAGGTGTATGCTCGTGGAGGAGTAATGGTGGGAACATGAAGAGATTTCCAGCAGGATGCAATAGATTGGAAATGCTGTTGATTCACCTTTGCTCTTAAATGAAGAGTACTTTTTTTTTGGGGGGGGGGCCGGGGGGGGGGGGAACTGTCCGAGAAATATTCCATCTGTAGGTATTTTCAGGGAATCCCCTGAGTTACGAAAAGTTCAAGTAAAAAAAGAAAAATCAGCCTATAATAATTTTGTATATAATGACTGAACTACTATAAATCCACAAGCAACAGTTCAGACACGGTGCCTCCAAAGCGTTCATCCCCTCCCTTCCCCTGCCAGGCACGAGCTGCGTCCTGAGGAGAGGTGGAGGGGGAAACCTCTTCCCCACCTGACTCAGCTCAGGCAGCAGGAGACAGAACCCATCACTACTGCTGAGCGCCTGCAGCAGCTGGAACGGGCATCCCCAGGGTGGTGGTGGCAGAAATGACGGGTGAGCCTGCTAGAGGTCCAAGGGGTGAAGGTGTTGGCACTGAAGAAATCCCTGAAACAGAGACAGGTAAACAAGAATTAGAGTGAAACGGGCACACCGATATCCAGGACAGCTCTGCTTCTTCTTAAAGGATAAGTCATCTTCACAGGTCAGTTTGGTGCCACTTTGGGACATATTCAGAGCTTACAAAAGAAGCTGAGAGTAAAGGTCTTTCACTGTTCTCAGCAGCCTCTGAGAAAAAGCTCAGATTTATACATGTTTAGGTGTCAACAAAAGGCAGATGTGGTAGGATCGCTGTCCTTCCAACTGCTGCCAGAAATTCCACCTGCAAAGCACTCTATAAAAAACAAGACCAGAAAAGCAGGTCAGGCTGCAGTGAGGCCTTTTCCCTCTCTCCCACCCACGTCTTTTTAGCCCTCATTGCCTTCATCTCCAGTTCCAGGAGACACCCTAACATCCCACCTGCAGAACTCAGATCCACAGGGCTCACAGAGCCGCTTTAAAACATCGTGCACCACGAAGAGTCAATGGCAGAACTGACCTGACATCATACTCGCACTGCTGACAGGAGTGCTGCCACCCGGCATGTTGGACGAGCCCATCCGAGCCTGGTCTTTCACAATGGGATCTAGGAAGAGCACACTACCCTTAGGTGCTGTGTTGCCAGACAGCAGAAGCACACTGCCTGCCTGTGACCTCAGTGCACAGCCAGCGCTGGCAAGCTGCCTGTGTCAGAAATAATATCAACCATCATCTACTGGAACACAGAAGTTTCCACCAACTCTGCTGGAAAACACCCAAGAAGGTACAAAGGTAACGTAACTAAAAAATCCAGAAGGTAAAAGTAAGTTGCCCAAATTATGTGCTCTGGAGATCACCAGGGCTGCTCGGTAGTAAAAGCTGAAATTATGGAAGAGTTCTCCTTTCTATGCCAGACAATTTCATAAAACTAAACTCAGAAAATGGGTGCAGTGAGCAAGATTATCACGAGTTGTAACAGGTCATGTCTCCAAACATCTGCCTCCCGCAGCTGTGAACTCTAACAAGGCCCACATGATACCTGTTGCCTTCTTTAAGATGTGTCCAATTTGCTCACAATTTTCAGCTGCAGGTGAAAAGCACTGCAGTCTGAATGGAGACATCCCCTTCCTGCCTCCCAAGCCTACTGCAGCAGATGAAGGGATTTCAAATGTTGCCTTTCCTCACGTTGCATTCGGTACAACCTCTATCTGCACCTAGACACAGTTTTGTTGTTTCTCCAATTCTCTCTTTCAGGGCTTTCAGCTTTGCTAATGCTCATACTTGCAGAACATTTCAGGTGAACATTTGCCACAATCATCACCCTGTTGTTTGTTAGTTACAGAAGTCAGCTCATCCCCAAGAAAAATAAAGTAACTGAGCAATATTCATATTTGTGTTGTTATACAGCTGCTTTCACAAATCTTAACATTTAGGCTTCTGGGTAAACTGCAAGGATTTAAACCTTGATTTTTCATGTTTAATTTCTGCATGAAAAAACAAGACCTCAATAACCACTAAGGTACTATTTAGAACAAAATAACTTAAAATGGTGGGTTTCTCAACAAAGCAGAGTTCCCTGGTTTTATCAAACACAGGAATACATACACCCAGACACCTGCTGCAACAAGCATGGGTTAAACACCAAAGACTCTTTAATGTGGTGCTGCTGATTCACTGCCCTGACACAAGCACACAGCACTGCTTCCTCAGCTGCTGCAGATGCCAACGGCCTACTTCTCCACCTCAGAGACCAGCAGCCTCAGCTCCAGCACAACTATTTGCAAAGAACAGGCTTCTGATGTTGCAATTCTTAGCCCCACCAGTACAACCTACTCGAATGGAGATTCTCCAGTGGAAAGAATGCAGAGGAAGAACAGTGTGAACAGCAGACACTGTAAGATCTGCTACTTACAGAAGTAGGGGTGTTCCATGGCTTCTCTTGCTGTGAGTCGTGACTGGTGATCATATCGCAACAGCTTGTCTAAGAAATCCAGAGCTTCAGGACTCACCAGATGTTGGTTCTCACTGTGAACAAAGCGCTCCCATCGTTTACGGGAGTGTCTGCAGAAAACAAGACACCCAAGTGAGGCTAGGCGGGGGACACAGGTGCCAGACTTTGTTTTTAAAGTCAGGACTGCAACAGAAGCCCATCTCGAAGACAAGTCGCTGCTTGCTGCAGCAGCAAGGGGGGCTGAACTGTACAGAGCACAGCACAGCAGTACACTGTGCCACCACAGGGCGGCACAGCTGCCATGGCTCATGACAGCACCAGGTTAGAATGAACAGACAGGCACGAAGCCTCTGGTTCTGCATTTGTTACACTCTGAACACTGCTTCCTTGTACTTCTGGCACACGTCACTCATGACCTAACTATGAGGAAAAAGATACGTGAATGCCATCAGCAGCAATTCATTTCCTGTATCACAGTCCTGAGAATCATGGGTACTTGTTTAAGTTTTACAGTACTGGAAGGAGTGCTGGCCCTTCACACTTCATGCTCTGGTAGTTTAATTATTAACCTAGATGACATTTAAAACTCTTTCCCCAAACGGATCTGCAGATAAAGGTGCCTGGGAAGTAGTGGCAAAGGGGATCAAAAGCACAAAGTAATAGGTGTTAATAATTCTGGCTCTGGGTTCTGTCTACAGACAAAGTCTTTGTTTACTTCAAGTTCTGACTCTATCAAGAGCTCATGAACTTCTGAACTACCCCAAAACTTGGCTCACCTGCCCAAGATGTCATTGAAACGTGGATCCAGTTCAATGTTGTATTTGTCAATGTAGTCATACAGATCTTCTGTTCCCAGCACCTTGGCTATCCTCACCAGCTAGGAACAAACAGAAAAATAAGTCACCGCTGGGAGGGAATAGTAATGTCAGAGCCAACATAGAGATACTGCAGCATATTCCCCTGGGAGCTTGAAGGCAGTCTCAGCCAGCAGGCATGTGGTCATCTCACAGCTCTGACTGTCCCACATGTAATTGTAGGCACCAGAAATGTGTCCCCACTCAGTCAGGGCTTTGTAACAGCCTGGAGGCAGCTGTGTACCCTAACACAGCTTACACTTAGACGATGGAAAGGGCTGGGGCTTTCCACATAACATAACCCCAGGAATAGTGCTTCTAAATCCCAGAACACATCAGCCTTAACATAAGCAAGGTTATAACTTCTACCAGATACATACCAAGGAGCTCGTAAGTACAAAGTACACCAAAGCTTATTTCTTTTTACTGTATTAAATACCCCTGCATGGTTAAAAATAAAAATAAAAAATAAAGGAACACGGCTTCAAACTGAGCATAGAAGCCATTAAAGAAACATTTATATTCCTCTTTGGATCCCTTGATAGAAGTGTAAGCAGAAAATCTTCATTGTGAGAAGAGAACAGAGATCGTACATGACCAGCTCTCACCTGATCATAGTTGTCATGGCCATGGAAAAATGGCTCCTTTCGGAATATCATACTAGCCAACATGCAACCCAAGCTCCACATATCCAGACTGTAATCATAC
Source organism: Cyrtonyx montezumae (assembly GCF_038088225.1). NCBI lineage: Eukaryota > Metazoa > Chordata > Aves > Galliformes > Odontophoridae > Cyrtonyx > Cyrtonyx montezumae. The sequence goes on along the minus strand of NW_027072100.1, from coordinate 10,313,461 downwards.
ATCTGTACAAAACCAGAAGCACAATTCAATTTCTAATGAATGAAGAAGAAAGGACTCCCAAAGCTAACAGGTCCCCCCTCCCTCCAGAGATACACACGTGGCCATATTACACCAAGAACAACTATGTTAATGCATCTTCCCTGCCAGACCAGTGTTCAGCTCACAGTATGAACACATCACACAGCATCAGCTGCTCTCACAAGGACTTTGCTTTGTTTCAGTTCCTTACTGCACAACCAGGCTTGATTGGAAAAAATAATTCAACATCTGTATTCCAACATCCACAGTGAAAGTTCAGCTCTTCCTCAAGTCCTCAGGTGACTCACTGGTTTAACTTAGTGGATTTACAGCCACTGCTTTTTGCATGTATTTTAGAACAGCCCGCCTTCAGTGTCAGGCTGCTACGTGCCCGAATTTCTGGTCTGCTATCTTGTAATGTGAAGGTTTTCTGTACACAAGTCAGTGATAAGTCCTGGTAATTCTTACCTGATAATCTACAAGGAGTTCAGGTCCTTTGAAATATCTGGAAGCCACTCTGACATTGTACTCTTGGCCAGGGTGATAGAACTCAGCCAAACCCCAATCTATTAGTCTAAGCTAGAAATGGTAGAAAACAACGAAAAACATCAAGGGATGTGCCAGCTCTCCACCTGCCAAATTGTGCTACGAGTTTAGCTGAAAGCTTCATTTACAAGCTTTCTCTTTTCAGTTAATTTAAAACTGATCAGATTATCTGTTTAGATATTCTCCACACATCAAGACCATCAACCACTCTAAATCAAATCTCTCCTTACCAACCCAACCAAAACAGGTAACCTATAAAATCTTAAGTGGTTCACAGGATTTCAAGTTTCTCCATGTGATGGAAGCACAGCCTCCCTACTCCCCCCCCCCCCCAAAGATGACTGCTAGTACCACTACATGGGAATACCAAAATTTAATCCCTGTTTTGACAAGAAAAAAGTGGAGCCTTCCCTGCCCTACGGTACCTTTCTGTGCTCATGATCAATCATGACGTTGTGAGGTTTGACATCTCTGTGCATGATTCCCATGCTATGGCAGTAATCTAGAGCCTGTAAGTGACAAAGAAACAGATACTGGAGTTGTGAGAACCTTTCAAGTTCAGTCACAATCAGAAATATTTCTGCACATACCAAGGTTAACTAGTTAACAGTGTGACTTCACTGTTCAATGAACTAGACTAACAGATCACAGCAAAGATCTCAAGAGTCCCCTTTCAAAGGGAAGTCCCAGCAAAGAAAGTGTCTGCTTTCACCTCCTGTGTTTACTCCTAAAAAAAAAAAATTCTGGAATTCTCAGTGTATCCAGATGAGGGCTTTGCTACCCTCAGTAAGGGACTAAAATTCCTTGTGGAAACAAGGATAAACAATTGGTACTGCACCAATTTGATGTGTCTATTTTTCTAACCAATTATTTCACAGGCCTTCTCTTCTCTTCCCCCATTAGTGGGAGATAACCATTTACAAAGGATTAAATTAGTACAAATCTGAGAAAGAAATCAACAAACAGCAAAACCAACTTACCTTCAAAATCTCATACATGTAGAATCGAATATCGTAATCTGTTAATGTCTGGTATAATTGCTGTGGGAAACAAGCAGATCCCATCAGTGGTCAACACCAAAGAAAAACATCACAACCGTGCCAATCCAGAACAATCCACTTCTGTCCTCAGCTAATGTGATTCTCCAAACCCGTTTGAATGAACGGTGAACACTTCTCAGGTTATTCTGATCCCACAGATATTCAGTCTGTTCCTCTCCCCTCCCAGATCACATGCATAGCTTACTTCCAGCTGTGCTCAGAAGATATGCTCTGCTTTGGCTCCCATCACTAACTCCCCAGCACTAGCCCACCAACTGCACAGTTCAGACTCAAAACAGACTGAGGTGTTCCCAGCTTGAGGACAGCTATCAAAGGCATTGACGGCCTACAAGGTAACAGACGAATCTGCTCTGAAAGTTAGAATACCACAGGCATCTGGATCCATCTGGATCCTCACCTTTTAACATCTGTGGCAAAATGGTACCAAAGAACTAAATACAAACTTCAACCAAGTGCCCTCATCTTTAAAGACAGCTGTTATGTTGGAAGGAAATGATTAAATAACCTGCCCTCCCCCTACATATTAGTTTCTTCCCAGAACATTCTAAGCAGCTTCTGAAGAGAAAACATAGAAGGTCAGAAGTCATACTATACCTTAAAGTCTGTGTTGTTTACATGTTCAAAAACCAAAGCAGGGGTCCGAGACTGAAACAGAGAGAAAAGTGTTCAGACTTGTTGAGATAAACTGTTTTCATTTGAGATAATGCATTAAATGATTTCAAGTCCTAAAACTCCTAATACCCCCCCCCCCCCCCCGCAATTCCCCTCAAATGGAACAGAGACAAAGCCTGCAGGCCATTGCAGCTCTGTCTGTAGAACAAATTATTGTCTCAGTTGACTGCTACTTCCTTACAGAGTGAGGGGTGGAACTGACCTGTGGGGGGAAAGGCCTCTAAAAGAAGTTAATCAGATTAAGAGCTGATCTCATTAAGGGATTCAGAAGTGGGATTTAAGAGCAGGGGAAAACAAAAATGTCAGATCAGAGCTTAAGTGAAACAAACTTTACCCACAAACTCAAGGTACCCTTCACATTCTGCCCATACTCACCACAGGATCTTTTACTATATCTGCAAGAGTGATTATATTGGGACCACCTCGCAAGTTTTCTAAGATCTTGATTTCACGCTTGATTTTCTTCTTTTTAACAGGCTGAAGAATAAAACAGCAAAGCATAAGACAAACTGCTGTCAGGTGAGGGAAACAGACAAGACAGACGACAAAGATACCTGACTGCGAGTTAGTAAAATACATCAGCACCTTTGCAAGTTGCATTCCAACAGCTACACTTCACATCTCCGAACACAGAGTCAAAAAATCTGTTAATTGACATGTGCTAAATGTATAGCTATGAGAAGTCCATCAGCTATCCAAAGGCCACACTAAACAGAGGTATTTCACCAGTCAAGGCTGTGGAACAACCAGTTTTCTGGAGACCTGAACAGCCTGGAAGGATATTACAGCTGCAATGGAACATGCATAGCAGAAATTAACAAGTTAAGGTTAGCAGCCTCCAAATTTTATCACTGGCTTTAAAGGACGACAATCCTGCTAGCTTATAGGCTTTATTCCACATGAAAGCATGCCAGGTAGTTAAAGGAGGTGAGAATTCTCTAGTCAGCTGTTGAAAAATTTTCTATTTCCAAGTAAAAACATGTTCAGAAATGTGTTGCACATCAGGACTTCTTTAAGAGAAAGGTTAGTTCCTTACAGGCAGAGATTTAATTTAATAACCAAACATATGGTTTCTTATTAAGAGGTTGCAATGACAGCCTGTTTCACTGAATGAGACTCTGAAGCCAGGCTTAAAGGATTTGTTTTAGAACACAAGACATTTTACACCAAATGCTGCGTTTTCTGGCCAGGACAAATCTCACATTTTCCCCAAACTCCTGCTCACCTTGAGAATTTTAACAACTACTTTTTCATTATTTGTAATGTTGATGGCTTCAAATACTTCACTGTATTTGCCTCGGCCTAGTTTTCGAACTAGCTGGTAGTCATCTTGATTTCTGTGGAGATAAATAGGTAAAGAATTCCAAATAGCTCAGACATTTCCATCAGAATTTACAAGGTGCTCCTTAACACTAAATCACTGCCTCCCCTTCCAGACAAGGTGGATTAACAAGCACCTTCAGTCTGCTGAAGGCCATGATTACAGAAGTGGGGAGCTTCTCTCTGTCCAAGCCCAATTCAATACAGAAATTGCCTCTTCTGCAATAGTAACATGAGCCCACCTGCACTTCAAACTCAAGCTGACCTTTCCAGAGGCCTATATACATTTGGAAGCTATATTTTTCCTAACATAACACTAGGAAAACATCAGTAAAGCTATCAAGACCAAAAACTTCAGTACTAGTCAATTTAATGACAAACCAGGCACAAGACACCACTTCTGCTCAGTACAGCAAGCATTCCAAAACCCAGGAACTGCAGCAAAGCTGAGGACAGTGCTGTCTGCACCCTGACTACAAAAGCAGGAGCATAGAGCCATGAAGCTGGCGTCGCTGCCATCTGACTCTTGTACAGTTTATTCAGTTTAGAGACCTCCTTCCTTCAAAAAGGAGCACAGATGTCTTTTGTAGCCACTTGCAAGAAGAGCAACAGGTCGTAAGGATACATGTACCTATTTCAGTTTGCTGAGTCTCTTCACTCCTCCAAATCAGAAACATCTTTTCAGCCCCACTCCCAGTGCCATTTAGCTTGTTTCAGATACAAGACTTCCTTCCTTCTGAAAGGACAAATTTCCTGACTACCTGTCAAAAGCTATTCAAACCAAACTCTTAATGGAGACACTAAAAACGTTCTTGAGCTGCCAGGGATTTAAAATTTTGACAAGACAATTTCAGATACACAACAGGCTATTCTCCCATTTCTACAGTTCCAAAGAAAAGCTTCGGTCCTACCTTGCCATATATTCTACACATCTGCCAAAGAGCATGAAGAAACCTCATGCAGCACAGGTGCCAGAGTTCCCCCTGCACCACTCTGCCACATCCTACACAGATCCCACCCAGCCCTGAGACTTACCCCCATTCAACCACATGCGACTCGTAGTCCCAGTACTCCCGGGGTCTGTGTGTGTTCACATCCGTGTAAACCCTGGCCCTGCTCGGCACGGGTCCCGACATATCAGACAGGTTGGCAGGTGGAAGTGATGAGATGTCTGAAACCAGAGGCTACCCAATCTCCAAAGATGGACAGAGGAGAAAGGCCTCAGACAGGCCTCTGGTTCTTCCAGCTGCAGACAGAAAATAAACCAAAGGTTAAAATCTCAAGATACTGTAAAAATATTTAAGTTAATCATTAAAAGCTGTTGAGAAGAAGAAACTGGAGACCAGCCACAGACCTGAGATCATTTGTCAGGACCTGAAAACCATTTGTCTGCTCCTCCTCACACAGGACAGGACCACTTGGATCCAACAGCAGAGCTGACACCCCTGCAGCTTCCAGTACCAAGTGTCTGACTTATGGCTGAAAAGATAACTTTCTACAAGGCAAAAAACACAGTGTGCTCCATATCAGCACACGGGCTCCTCCCTTCAGCTCTGCAGCAAAGGCAACAGCCACTTACTGCAACCCTTCCCCACCCTGGGTGAGTTTGTTCAGTTCAGAACCAGAACCCTTCCCTCACTGCAGGCTGCACACCCTGCCCCTCCTGCAGCACACTAACAAGCCATGCTGCCAACAGCAGGAGGATTTACAATCAACATTTACTAAGTTAAGGACATCCCAAAGTTTAAATGAAAATTGTGTGCCTAGAGATAAAGCAGAATTTCAGGACTGTGAGTCTTAAAAGGACTTCATCAGACAAATTTTATCACCTCCACTTACTCCTCTGTGAAATGGGATTTTAGTAAACCTCCTGTTAGGTTTTACCATTATTACAACTAGCTGAAGTAACTGAGAAGGAAGATGCAGTTCACCATACTCTAATTTCTGGCTACTTAAGGCAATAGTAACTTACTACAAGAACTACACTAACGATGCAGAACCGAACGTACAGAGAAGTTTACTCAATCCCTGCAGAGTACTCGTGGTTGACAAGTGTGTTTAGCAAAAAGGAGCTCTTGGTGCAGAGCAAAACCTGTCTACACAGCACACTGCTTTCTCAGGCCTGGTCCAAGGATGAAGAAAACACCAGTGGGTACAAAACCAGCAGGAATGTCATCATATCACCTCCTAGCCCAAGTTCAGGGCATGTTCCCAATACGAACATGCTGCATGGGGAACAATGTCCTGAAGTGAGGGATGAAAAGCAGCACCTACAGGAGATCCTGATAACATTACCCCATAGTACTAGAATGCACAAATATTACAGTGGCATAAAGACAACAATCACTGTTTCTATATAAAAAACTGGTTGTTGAGAGTCTGGACAAATCTCCTGGCATTTATAAATCCAGGCTACCTATTAACAGCACACTGGTAAAGGCAATAAAGCATGCTAAAAACCTCAGACAAATTGTTTTTTCTTTTCAGTAGGCCAGAAGCAGGCAGAAGAAAGCTCCCCATTCTGCCAAGCATTAAGCACTATATCGGATGTATTGTCCTGCCTCAATAAAAGCAGTGCCTTGCACCCCTCAAATCTTTCACCACAAGTGAAAGCTGACATACTTTTAAACATTTAAATACAAGAATGTCTTTGTCAGCTTTCAGAATAACTTACGAGGAAGGAAGCAGTCTCAGAGACTGAAAGAGCATTGTTTGGTGTGCAGCATAATGCAGAGGCTGCACGGCTGCGGCCGCAGAACAGCCCTCCGTGGGCAACACTATAACCTAAATGAATGGGAATTATTTGCTATGCAATCTTATCCCTATGTGCAACTATTACACTGCAGGAGGAAGTAATAGCACCGTTAATCAGAAATTAATAAGACCTAGAAATCTCCTCAGAGTTCAGGCTATCAGGATGTACCAAACCAGCAGAAAATTCTAGAAGTCAAATCCTCCTCTGCCGACAACGTCCTGCCCACAGCTCTGATGTCTGCAGCACTGAGCCCAGGGCCACAAGTCCTTCTCCTGTGCTATTTCCTACAGCTCTGCCAGCAGCCGGCCTGCAATTGGATGCAGGAATGTCCGTGACATCTCTTCCTGGCATGGGCTAACCAAGCCTTCTCTAATAGCATCATCCATGGTAACGTGGGTTATTTTTTGACCTGGTGACACACAAATGCTGTCACAGGCAGCTCCAGGTAGGCAGGGAAGCAGCCAGGCAGCCCCCAGGCTGAGAAGGGACGCGATACTGTTCTGAAGTCAGCAACAGAGTCGTGACTGACCTCTTGTAGCAAGGGGTAGAGCACATCCAGGTAACAGGATAGGTATAACTAAGAAACAAAGATCTATTCCTGGGCAAAACATTTATTCCTCTAACAATATACATTTCAATAGACTGCACGGCAATCATCTAAGACCTCAAACCACTTATGTGGCATGACTCAGATGCTCAGAAAGTTGATGTGTATTCATTCCTAAACCACATCAGCAGAACATGCAAGTTCACTAGAACGCTCTCAGCACTGTGCAATTAATTCGATTTCAAAGTTTCATCAGCATGTTTTTGTGCCTCCTATCTCCTCATGCTTCCAGCAGGTTTTCCATTCATTTTTGTCTGCCCAGCACTCCTTGTCTGGGAATGAACAACCAGCACACAGAACCAGAGAGTACTTGGAGCTGAAAGGGTCCCACAAGGAACATCAAGTCCAACTCCAGTCTCCACATAGACAACCTAAAGATATCCACACAGACAATACCTAAAGATAGATCAATTTGCACTGCAGATATTTTCTTGTCATGTAGCTGTAGCCTAGCACAAGCTCTGTTGTAACAGACTGCTCAGAGGGCTTTTCAGGAAATCAACTGTAGCTTCTAAGAATGGCATACACAGTGCCTAACTAGGAAAGTAGGTATTACCATCTACTGCTCTTTATGTGTAAAGGAGAGGATCTGTACAGATTATTTGGTTTTAAACCAAACAAAATTGCTTACATATACAAACTTACCTCACCTGAAAGCTTCTCACTCCCTTTACTCAAACTGCTAAGGATCATGCATATACTTTGCATTCACTACCCCTGCAGAGGGATAATCTTGCAGTGAATCCAAATTCTTTGACATAGATGACAAAGAGGAATAAATAACTGTCATGCAGTTTTAAGGCAGCAAATACACAGTACAAGTAGCAATTAAACCTAAATGAGATGAGTGTCCTAAGCTAATTAAAAAGGTTCAACTGTATTACTGTGGTCAGAATTCAAACAGAACATGCCATTTATTAATTCCAGTATAAAGAACGGCATCATAAATTATTATTTGGACTACCAAAAGTAATCTAGATTGTAGATAAAGTCTCTGTGACTCGTATCACCACCAAGAGTGACAACCGCCCTCGCAATGGGAAAGAAATAACCTCTGTATCTAATCAGAATTTCTCATCATCTGGAGGCACTCCAGAGCTGTGCCACCAAGTTCTGTAACCAGGCCCCACCTCCACCATTACTTCTGCTTCCCAGTTCAGGCGACTGCATTCCTCTCAGAAACATTCCTCTCAAAGCAAAGAACCTGCAACAAAAGCAGACCAAACAGACCAAATTCTCCATGCACAGAACTGAACCCACAGCATCGTGGCAGCAAAACAGCAGTTCCTACACTAGAGAGCAATGACAGTAATGTAATACCTGCTGCACCTAGGCAGAAGCTTTGCTGTCATCAGTCCTCCGCTGGCAGACAGGAACCTGGTGCTCAAGTGCCCCCAGCTGGCTGACCGAGAGCTGGAGCTACCCTTCCTGCTTCCATATGATGCCAAAACAATTGGGGCAATAGGGCAAAGCCAAAAGCATTCAAAGACTCACGAAAACAAAACACACCTCTTAAAAGAACTGTTACTTCTCTGGTAAAGCTGAAGTGCGTAGCTAAGAAACAGAAGCACGAGCCTGTAGGCAATACAGCAGGCCAGCAAGGGACACAAAGCCCTCAGTCACCCGCCTGGCACCCGCTGTCCAGCTCTCTGCCTTGGCAGTGCAAGGACACAGGGTATCTATTCTGCCCCAGCTGCGCTGCTCCAGCGCCTGCAGCAATATCCCTTGGGCAGCTGTGGCAGGAGGGCATTTGCGTGGCAGCAAACCCAAACAGGTCCAGCAGTTTCAGCAGTTGGCTTCTGCACGCAGGCCTGCCCTTCAATACAGTCCATCAGTATCAGTAAGCCAGCAATCAGCTCACTGGCACCACTGGGCCCTGCTTCTCCTGCATACTGAAGAACAGTGAGAACAGGGTCAAACTCCACACAGCACACGCTGCTGCTAAGTGCTCCATAGGAGAGGCTGAGAGTCCAAGTCAAGGGACTGAACAGCTGTGTCACCACCATATAGGAACGTCACTGCCAGCTCTACTAACTCAGAGACCTGCTCTAAAATTCCAATTTCTCTATCAGCAGCCTGTTGCCTGAGCAGCTCAGTGAGATACCTTTCACTCCATAGGTTCAGTAAAAGGATTCTCTATGTTTTACTTTGAATTTGATTTTTAAAACTGCTTAATTCTTTAATTTAAATCACTCTCAGAAAAATCCTCCTTTTTAAGGGAATCCAGCACCCTGGCAGTGTTACTCTAACCCCTACGGCAACCCCCGGCTCCATGGAAGGTTTCATTTCTTGTGAAGTATCCTTACCTAGAGCAACAGTGCACAACTAGTACAGCCATTTCCTTTGCCTTCTGTCCTCCCAGCTGCATCACTCTGAGCAAGAGGCACCAAAACACAGGTAAGAAATGATGCAAATCAGCAGAAACTAACCTATTTAGCCTCCAGTAGAATTCATATTTTTTCTTTTTTTTTTAAATCAAAAATAACCAAGGTACTGGTTTTTTTTCTTTTCCTTTCAAAGGCACTGCTTTTAACATGGAGTGTCTCTCAAGTGTACAGTTATCCAGAACCTGAAACCTAAAAATCTGCAGCAGTGTGACACAGCACACGTACAGACTCCCAGCCAAGGGCTTCCCAGAACACTGTTGTCTGGGGAACTCCAAGTACTACCCAAGCGATGACCTTTGTGGAGAAGGCCTGGAGTATAAATAAGGCACCCACAAACATAAGCATCACTTGACACTAGCCTGCCTTCAGGCTACTGCTCACAGCACAGCTCACTCTTGTTGTCCTAGCAAGCACAACACTGCTGGCTGGTTTGGTGTCACCCAGGCAGATCAGAAAGAATTTGGTCCCCTCTGTTCAATATCACAAAGTCAGGGCAGGTGACTCACTTGAACTTAGATGAAGTCAGCAGAGCACATTCGACCAAAGGGGTAAGAGAAGTCCTGAGCTGATCCACTAAACCCAAAGAGTCAAGAAAGTATTTCTAGCACTTTGTCAATTCCAGACAGACTATGTCAGACAAACTCCTCCTACCCCCAGGCAGTAAGTGAGATGCACAGATTGGTCATACAGGTCTGCAGACTTCCCTCTCCTACTTTCCCCACGTAAGCTCATTATAAGCTGCAAGTGCGACTAACTAAAGCGGCCAATAGGCTAAGACAGACAACAGCCAGTTCATTTTGGGGAGAAAAAAGCCCTCAACCAGTTCAGGACAGTATTACCATACACAGCCTGGAATCAAAGGTTGCATTGCTCCTTTATTCCTGGTTACCAGAGAGACATTACCTTTCAGAGAAAATGGCTCAAACCCAACTTCTGAAATCCTAAGTATAGAATGTGCTTTGTTAGTGGGAGGAAGCATTCCAATTAGGAGATAAAATTGGTTATAATTTCCTTCACAAAGCTCATCTACCCCTTGCTTGTGAAGCCTCCCAGGAAGGAGCACTCACTTCTTCAATGTTTGGAGAACATCTAGTACTGGGTAGATGCTACTGAAATTAAAAGACTAAGATATGCTTAAATACTATAGTACAACTTACTGACAGCCAACATTACTCAAATCCCAGCTTAACTTTAAAGGAAGAAACAATAGTAACCAACTTCATGAAAAACATATGTTCTATCTCACAACAGAAACCTGACTTCTCTGTTTTCACAATGCTGGAACTGCAGCAATACAGGACCGGAGCAGATGACCTCTAGAAGTCCCTTGCAGCCTATATTTCTCAGTGATTTTATAGCTGAAATAGAAATGAGCCTGGATTAACAGAACTGACATTTTACATCATTTCCTGAAACCCATTTACCTACTAAAGGGACAATATCAGCCGAGAAGCAGATTTTTAACATCCAATTGAGTTGAAAGAAAGCTTTGGTTTGAAACCAAAAACTTTTCTCTTGATATTTTTTGGAAGAGCACAGTCTGCTCTAACAGCATGTTTCCAACACAATTATTTTCCAGATTTCTTTTAAATAGCTGCTTGTGTCCGGATCTGGAGAAATAATACATCTAATGCACATTATTTTAAAAAAGAAACAGCAATAGCTGTGATTTAATTCAAGGTGGGACATGACCAGCCATTAGAGAAAAGAGATGATGGGCTAAGAAACATCTTGGAGCAGTTCTGTACTAGCAATGTCCTAAATTTGAGACCAGCTCTGCCTTTACCCACGTTACTAATTTGTCCCCTGAATTCCTCACAGCTTCTGCTGAAGAAGAAGTAATCCCTCGCAATGTAGGCCTCAATCGACTGGAAGTCACAGGACCAATCTCTGGACCAGTTTTAGTGCAACTCCACAGCCCTGGGCACATCTCAGCTCTCCTGCTTTATAAATAAAGCAGCATCTCACATCCGAGAGGCCCCAGGGGGCTCCAGTAGCTCTGTCACAGTTAGCCTTCATCATTGTTCAGAGCTGCAGCAACAGAACTTTACAAGAGCTCACACAGATTATCTACAGGTTTCCCGAATCTCAGCCTAGTTGGACAAGCATCCTTTGCAAAACTCCTGTGTTGGCAACTGCACATATACCTGGACCAAACGAGCTGGGATTTTCTCCAGCAGCAGGAGGCTGCCAGTGACTGGAATGTTCCTCACTGCATCTCCTAAGGGATTCCATACAGAACAGCCAGTCAGCTCTGGAAGTTCTACTCTTCCCACCCATCCCATCAAATCGTGGCCTATCCTTCATATCTGAAGAGGTGAGCTAGTAGTTCATAGTACAAAGAGCAAAGCAAAAGCTTTTCCCAACACAAAACCACCACGTGGAATGAGCTGCAGCAGCTGGCAACGCGGGCAAGATTCCCGTGCCCTTACGGCACAGCACGAAGGGCGGCAGCTCCTCCTGCTGCAGCTCCCAGCCCCCTCAAACAGGGCTGGTATTGTTACTGCCACCACTTCACATTCATGACACAATCAAATAAAAATGGCTACAAGCCTAACTCAGAACAGACAGCAAAAAACAGCTCCAAGCGGAGCCACAAACAGCCAAACCCGTGCACACAGCAAACCATGAACTGCTGGCAATCCTCAGCTGCTGGCATCTCCTGGCACTTGGGTGGGTTGAAGAAGAGGAGTTCTCCCTCATGGGCAGGGACAGCCAGGGCTGTGTGCTACCTGGGGCACACGACAGGCTGTAACACAGAACATTGGGTTTATTTGGGTTTTATTTTGAACATTTCAAAACAATTGCTTGCAAGGACTTCAACACAGTGTGAAGCGATTCTTTCTCTTCTAGCTGCACTCCTATAAAGTGAAGCTCCTGCTGCTGGAGCTTTGGACAGTATTTTCCAACAAGTCAAGGAACAAAATCATTACTTCTGAAGTCTTGGCAAAACCAGAGACTTTTCCTGAAAGCTCAGAAAGGGGAATGTTTCAGCATCACCACAGGCTCTTCCCAGCTGACATCAGGTCAACTGGCAGCACCCTCCGGAAAGTTCTTCCTTTGTAATTACCACTAAGTGACACAGTTGTTTTCCACATTAATTAGTATGCAGGGTACTGACAGTGCCATGGCTCAGCTGATGTGACTCCCGCAGTTCATGCGCGCCGTGATTTAGCTAGAACTCCAACAACTAAACAGGACCTGCTGTCTGCAGAAGTGACTTGTTTTCCATCAGCCTGATCAGGTGATTCCTAAAGGCAGGAAAAGTTAGCAAAGCCAGAGAGTAAACCTGTTCGTATGGCACAAAACTATTTCTTTTTTTCCAGGAAATGCCCGCGATCAGCTGCCCCCATCAAGCAGGCAGTGTGCCATGGGCCATCTCTGCAGCTCAGTTGGTATCCAAAGAGCTGAGGAAGGGACACTCAAAGCAGCTCCCCTGCTTTGTAGTTCCAGCATTGCTCTCCAGAAATTTGAAGTTGTTAGCATGAGACATAGCTAGCTACAATCACACAGAAAATCAAAAGGGAGACAAAACCCCTTAAACTCTAGAAATCATTCTCTATCATGTACTGGCTACTCTTAACACAGCACAGCATGTGCTCAGTTTATGCAGCTACAGCCAGACACAGCAGCTCTTGCAGACATGGCAGGTAATGCCAACACACGCCATTCTGATTCTGTATTTTGCACCAGTGCTCTGGAGATTAACCAGCTCCTCCTGGACACAGCATTCATCACCCCGTGCAACCCAGCAGGGATATGAGTGCTGAACCTACCTTTGCCACCCTAAGCCAAACCACACTGCTGGCAGCCCATGCAGGGGCAAGCCTGTCCATCTCCCAGCACTGCTCTTCACCCCTTGCAATGGCCCAGTAATGCCACTGGGCAGCATTACATCATGGCATAGGGAGAGGATAAATCGTTGTGTCTTTTTAGATGCAACCATACGTCCTGGGATGCCAGAACCTATAGCTTTTAACTTGTAATTCCACTGAAGTTAATCAGGACCTCCTTTTCCTTCTGGAATATCATCAGTGCTGCACAATCTGCAGAAGGTAAGGCTGAAATTTAACAGCACACAGGTAACAGCTAGAGAAATGTACAGCAAAACCTGTAAGAAAAGGAGCACTGCAGACGCTCTCGCTTTTCTATACTAGAGATTAATCTGTTGTGCGCATCCATGCTGATACATTTTCAGAACACTAAAAATAAAGACACAGTGATGGCTCCCGCACGCAGGGAAGCACTCGCTGCAGAACCACCTCCTCTAAGGCAAGGAGCCCAGGGAGCAGCACCATACATCACCTTGAACACACAGGAGCACTTCTGGAGGTACTTCACAGTGTGGCAAGACCTTTCCCACCCAGAGGAAGAGTTCTGGCATGCAATTCTGTGCCAGTAATACAGAGCACACTAGACTCTCCCAACACTGAGCTTCATGAACAGACTGCTTCACCCCTCGGGTGCTCCTTAAGGTGGACAGGCAGAGGTCTGCTTCTCCACAAACAGAACAGCTTTGTTTTCCTAGGACTGCTGGAGTACTTGAAGACACAAGTACCCTAGTGGAGCTTGCAGCCAAAGCTCACCTGGGCCCATAATGATTACCCATTTCCATCAAATGCACATTATCGGTGAAAAAAATTGCCAGAATATAAGCCAGCCATTAGATTAAGTAGCTGGGCAGCCTGCTTCACAAAGCAAATGGTAATATTTCTTAAAAATCTGGAAATCGATCACAGCAAGGTCATAGTCCACTCTCAAACAGAAATAAATTCCGTGGAAGGTTGAAATGATTGAAATCAGAACCTCCCAAATAAAAGCCTGGACAAGAGCTGTCTTGGGTTCACAAAGAGCTCCAAGGTCTCCCCTCTGCTCTTCAGTCTTTCAGTCAGCAGCAATAAGTGCACAGTGCAATCATCTGTTTGAATTAAGTTGCCCAGAACAGCCTGGCCAAAGGAGCAGGTATGACTCGTGTCAGGATCACTTCTCTGCTCCTCCATTGCTGAGGCCTGACCAACAGGAGATATCCTTGAACTGCTGATCCTACAAGAACATCAGCAATCCCATTTCTGATTAATCTTTCCTACTGACACACAGGTTGGGTACCTCAATGGCAAATTTAGATCCAAGTCCAAGAGCCAGGCTGTAAAACACACTGCTTTAGTCACCAGAACTAACACCAGCTTACACAGCTGCAGTCATCTTTTCAAAGTGGGTTTTCTAGATCCAAAGGAGAACATCTTTTTTCCAATCAGGCTCTGTGAATTCCAGGGAAGTCAGCTCTTGGAAGGAGATATCCAAGCTCAGATGAATTATCCAAGTCATCTTCCAATCAAAAGCAGATAACAGCTGCAGTGAAACTAAGTCCCTTCTGATCTTAAAACCTGGGCTGTTTATTATCTTAAGACCCTCAGAGGACGAGAAAATCCAAGATGGCATCAATCTCACCTCAGCAGTTCACAAACCAGATACCTCAATGTATGCAATTCAAAACTGACCAGCCATGGAGGTGACAGGTCTGGTAACCCAGAAATAAAACTCTGCCACTTCAGCACAATGTCACCCATTTGCTTCTCCTGCCTTCCATGCCATTATTCCTTAGAGGACATGAGAAAAGGTGGAAAATTAGTTCCATAAGGAGAAAATACAGAAAAAAAAATCTAAGTGGAAATGGTAAGGAGATTGACATTTCATACAACTGGGAGAAGTTACCTCTCTGTTCCTTTGATCATTTTAGAAACACAATTTCTTTCTCTTCAACTCCACAAGCCTACTACCACCGTTTGGGGTCACACCTCCCAGTACTCCTAGCAGGAACCTGTTTCAGGCATTGAGAAATGCCTGAAATCTCTTACACTGAAGTTATTTTGTTGCACCTTTGCAAAATTACTTTTTCCAGATTCTCCCCAGTAATCCCCACTTGCTGGCTTGTATTATTGCTCTCACTTTGCATCACATTTTCTCAAGCAAATGAGCACCATTAAGTGACACTTCAAAAGACTTAATTCCACTAAGTTTCATGAAATATTCCTTGATCCAGTTTCCTCCAGATATGCTGGAACCTACTGCCAGTTTTAATACCCCTCTTCTGAAGAACCATGTTTCCAACAGAACGCATTTCTCCTCATACCATGAATCCATATGCCCTGCCACAACCAGAACCTGCTCTGAATCAGCCACATGTGAGTATGCGCTTTTTTCTTCAGCATCACTCATCACTCTTCCACACTCCTCAACCATGGCTTAACCCCAGCACAGTACATTACCTGCCTATCCAGAAATATCTCCTTCACCTTTCCTGGACTTGGTAACAGCAAAGGAAAGAATAATGTTGCCTCCCTCACTTCAGGGTGCAGACCCCAACCCCATTTCAACTCCCCACAGGTGGTACCCAACAAAGCAGGCTCACCCATCCCATTCGCAGACACTGAACTCTGCTGCTGCCCACAATGGGACCAGAAGTCGGTGAGGTTTCACCAACAACACATAAATGACAGAAAATAGCACCACCAGGTAACAGAAAAAGGGCAAAACCAAGGACATCTCTCCAAGGCCAGGATGTACAGATCACTGCCTACCACTGGAGGTCCAGTGTCTCCAGAGCAACACAAAGGTCAGTATCTGTACAACAAACCCTCCTCCACCAAGAGGCATCTGAACTGTGGGACTTCCAGCTAGATTTTCCATTTTTTTTTCCTGCTCCAAGCTTAGATACAATTTGTGTCTCCACAAAGGACATCTCACTGCTGATGTGCTTTACCTAGGCATAGCATTGTGCTATAAGAACCAACCCATTACCCTAGTTCTAGAGCTAATTAAGGAACCAATCGAGCACTCTTTGCTCTACACTTTCAGATCCTGTGTCCTCTGAAGTGCAGCCTCCCCTCTCTGAGCAGCTTTGCCCTTTTCTCCACAGTGCCAACATGAACGCACAGGATGAGTGATTTCACTGTTCCTACAAACACTACAGCCAAATCCAAGACCTCCAACACATAAACTGACCAGCAACACAGCAAACACCACCTCTCTTCAAGACCAAATATATTTTGAGCAACTATTACAGTTTTAATAAGATAGCCTTCTGAGCACAAACTGCAACAGTACTTGAAGGACTTGAACATCACAGCTATCTCCACACACCCAGAGAAGTCCTCACAGCCTCTACAAAGACACAGCACCAGCCATCATCAGCAGATGCTAACTCCCAAAGACCACACAACCAATTTCCCAAGCAATTTACAAAGCCT
Organism: Cyrtonyx montezumae; assembly: GCF_038088225.1. Classification (NCBI taxonomy): domain Eukaryota; kingdom Metazoa; phylum Chordata; class Aves; order Galliformes; family Odontophoridae; genus Cyrtonyx; species Cyrtonyx montezumae. The sequence goes on along the minus strand of NW_027072100.1, from coordinate 10,296,848 downwards.
GCTGGGGCCAGGCTTGCATGCAATAGGTAAGTACATGTAAAGCAATGATCACAGCCATCCTAAAGAGACAAACAGCAGCTCCACGAGCCCCCAGCATTGCAGCAGACTCAGACAGCATGCAACTATGCCAGCACAGCCTCCTCTGGGGCAAAGATACCAGCACAATGCAAAGGCCTGCCCTGTTCTACAGCCCATAAACACAGCCTACAAAAGGGACATGCATACCTTTATGAGCCTCAACATATATCAAGCACTGCTGCCAGCAGAAAACATATCAGTGACTGCGTGTTTATAATCCAAACTTTATTGGTTGTACCCAAAGCCCTTAGTAAGAAAAAATAACCTACCTAACAAATAACACGAATAGGCTTTCATAATCTTATCTGCCCTTTCGTTTACAAAGCATATTTTACCAACAGCCACGCAGCCTGTTGCCCCAAGGCGCACTGAAATCAATTACAGCAAGGGCAAGACTGACCACTACTGCTCTGCGAGGACGTGAGGCCCTGCAAATTGCGGACTGGGCAGCCCAGAGCCGAGCTCCTGCGCTCTGCAGAGCAGATGAAGGCCCCCTCGCATCTCCCCGCTAACTTTAGCCGGAGAAAAAAAGAAAAGACGGAGCATTTTAGGTAACGACCACCTAAACCGCGGCGAAGACGGGGGGAGGGGATGGGAGGGCCGGTCTCCCACAGAGCCCTGCCCACTCCGCGAGGGAGGCAGCGGGGGGGGGGGGGGGGGGTGCGGGGGGAAGGGGAAGCAAGGACCACGGGCCGGCCACAGCCAGGCAGCCCCATACCGCCCTGGGCCCCACTTTCCCCGGAGGCACGGAACCTCCTCGAGCAGCAGAGGCCGGCCCTGCCCTGCCCCTCCCGCCGCGCCGGGCCCTACCCGCTCCCCCACCGCCCTCGCTCCCCTCAGCAGCACCCAGCCGGGCCCCCGCCGCGGCCCAGCTCTCCTCAGGGGCGACCCCAGCCCCTTGGCCCACACTGTGCCCGGAGCGGGGCGGGGAGCGCGAGAAGCCACGGCGGCGCTTATCCCCTGCCGTCCCATCCTCTCTGCCCGCCGCACAGCCCCGGGAGAGGCGCCGGAGCTGCCGGGGCCCGCCGGTACCTGCCACGGCCGCCCGCTCGCCGCCCGCCCGCCGGCCGCACACAGACAATATGGCGGAGGCACAAGGCTCGGCCGCCAGCCGCAGGGACCAGAGCGAGGCGCGCCGGAAGCGGAAACCCCGCCACCCGCTGGCGCGCGACGTGCCGCGGGAAGGAGGGGAGGCGGAGGGGCGCTTTGCGCATGCGCTAAGGCAGGCGGGGCGCCGCAAAGGATTCTGGGGGCTGTAGTTCGCGACGGAGGTAGAGCGATGGAGAGAGGTGCGGTGTGCGGCGGTGCGGCTGAAAGGCGCGGGGAGGTGTGGGGAATCCCCGCTGCGGAGCCGGGACCTCCCGTGAGGCGCTGCGGGGCCTGGCTGCCAGCCCCGCGAGGCCTCGGCGGAAGGCGGCCTGGAGGAGGGCCGTCCCTCCGCGGGTCTGTGCTCGGGGCCCGCCGCCAGGTGGCAACTGCGGCCCAGTGCGGCCTGTGTGCCGTGGGCTGCCCCAGAGCCCCTCGTGTGCGCTCTGAGCCCGTGGGGTGAGCGTGGCCCTTCCCGCTGCCCGGTGCTGTGCGGAAGCCCCGAGCCCCTCTAGGGCCTGCATACCGCGGCTCGCCGGCCTTCATTCCACGTTGCTCAGCCACCGAGGCTTGGTCAAAAGATGTCATCCAGCACCTCTATTGCAGGCTGAGAGTAGGAGGAGGGGGAAATGCATTGAGAGCCATCCCTATCACCTCTGCTGCCTGCTCTGCAACCACTCGATACCTCCAAGCACCCTAACTAGGGCAGGAATGCACTGCCAACAGAACAGGAGTGCACCCCAGCTCACATCACCCTGTTTGGAGACACGTGGCTTCATGCTGATCTCATCCCCGCCGTGTGGGCCATGCTTTGGCCAAGTGCTGCAGCCCCCTGGGAACTGGGAACCATCCTGTAGGTGAAAGGGGCTCTCACTGAGCTGTACTGAGCCTCCTGCCCCTGGGAGGCGGTGGGGCCCTGCCTGCAGCCCACATGCCCAAGCCCCTGCAGCCTCGTGCTGCTCCCTGCTCTCCCTACGTGGGAGTCTCACTCGCTGGAGGAGCTGCTGGCGGCTGCTTGCCCGAATCCCACAGCCCCCCACCCCAGGTCACTCCCATTAGGTAAAGGAGCAGCTCGTCTTGGCGGGGGTATCTCCCTCTTGTGCTTTCCTTGTATTGTACAGGCCTGGGTCATCGAGGAAATCTTACAGGTCCTTCTGCTGCCGAGTGGTCACTGGGGAAGCCCGGCCCCCTTCCCCCCATTGTCAGCGGCCGGGCTGTATCCTCACTCCAAGCCCCGGCCCCTAAAAATAGCTCTTTGTCAGGCGATTGTTCCGACACCTTCACGGCGGCATTGACGTGGGCTGGAGCAGGACAGAGATGGGGTAGGTGGAGGGGAAGGGCTGGAGGTCCCCCCTGGGACTGTTCTGAGTATTTGCCACTGATAACAGCTCTTGTTGGGGGAAATGGGCTCCAGGCACGTGGCTCTGTGCCGAAGGCCTGCCTGCATGCTGCTGCCCGCCCATCACCTCTCCCCCACCTATCCCTGCTCTGTGTTCATCCTGGGTGCCCTGGTGACTCTGCTGCATGTGGGATCAGAGTCCTCCCAAGGCTCCAGCTTGGGTCCTGCAGCAAGATGCTGGATCCAGTGTGGGGTCTAGCCTGACACCCCCAGACCATTACCCCAGGGAACTCCATGCGTCCATTGCAACATGGTCACCATAGGCAGGAGTCTGTCCTGTTGGGGAGTAGGGTGGGATGGAAGCCAGCCCAGATCCCACTATGTTTTGGCCAAGCTAACCCAGCCCTGCATAGCTGTCACTGTTGAGTAGGACAGACTGTGCTCCATGGTGCTGCCAGGAGCTCCTGGCCCTGCACCTTGGAGCTGGGATGCCACACTGCTTGGAGAGGTCCCTCACACCGCAGGGGGACCTCCTATTCATGTCTCCCTTTGCCCTCTGCTACCTCACTCCCTGTCAGCTGGAGGTGACTGTGCCCCTGGGGACCTTTCCTGCCCAACTACCCCAGCTGCAGAAACAGTGTTTTATTTCCCATGAGCTTGAGCAGGTCTGGATTAAAATAAACTGCTGGCCCAGATCCATTTTCTGGTGTCACAGGAGATGCTGTGCTTGCTATAAGCTCTGCCCACAGCCCTGCAGAGCCCCGGCCCTCAGGCCCTGCATGGCAGTGGGAGCTTACCCAGCTCTGGCACCCTCTGCTTGCCCACTGCCACCATCCCCATGCCGAGCTGAGCCCCCTGGGACTTGGGGACAGGGCACAGGGCCAGCCCCACTCTGATTACCCCCAGCGCTTTTTCCTTTTTCTCCCTTAATTTACTGAGTGCTACATCCAAATATTACAACTTCCCCTCCACGCTGCTGGTTACGCAGGCGGCCCCTGGCCGGGCATTGTCTTATTGTTTGCAGAGGGAAGCTCCAGCGGGAGATTAACCTGGCGTTCACCCCGCACACAGCTTCACACCCTGTCCCTGCTGGGGGGGCCTGCACCCCAGGGAGCACACAGTGCATGGAGGGTCATTGGACTGGTGGCTCCGCAGGGGCTGCTGCATGAAGGCCAGGGGCCTAGAGCAATACCTTTGCCTCCTTCCTTCCCCAAGGAGCTGGCAGTGTGCTGGGGTCTGCAGGGAGGCAGAGACTGCCCAGCACCCAGCCTAGGGTGCTGTGATGTGATGCCTCATATCATCCTATCCTATCCCACCCCATCCCATCCTGCACCCACCAACACCTTGGGACCACTTCCTCCAGCTTCCCACTGGCCTCCATGTCCCATAGATGCTGAGTCCTGGGCTGAGGTTGCTACCTCACACATGGGCAGTGGCTGCAGTTACTGCAACAGGGACATTAACCCTGGACAGCAAGCAACTGAGCTTTGCTTTGGTGCCATTTATGACACAGGATCTTCACTGGGCAGAGCCCAGGCAGCACCCAGAGGTGTTGCCAAAGTGCAGGGGAATAAGGAGGGCTGGGTGCTGGGCGTGAACCCAGCTGTGTTTGCATGGCTACACACACGTGGGCATCAGAGGTGGCTCAGCCCTGCTGCTCTATGCTGCTCTATGCAGGCACTGCTTGCCCACTGTGGGCTCAGCAGAGGCCACAGTGTGAGCCCCACACAGACCCCATGGGCTGCAGCAGCTCCATCCCACCTGGGCCCTGCTGAGCTATGGGTGCAGCCCCACTGCATTCCTGCCCTGCTGGCCCAGCAAGGTTAAACTGCGGAGAGGCTGAAATATTTGGGAGGGGAATGGAGAAGGGAAAAAAAAAATATATCTATAAAAAGAACGTTTAAAAACACAAGTTAGTGAAAAAAAATACCAGGCGCGGAGTGCAGCTGCGGTTCTGGTTCCAGTTCCCAGGTGATGTCAGGCCTGGAGCGTCTCCAGCCCCGGCCCCTCGGAGACGGTCTTTGTGGGTTCAGCACTGAGTGTTTTTCCTTCCTGAGACTCGGGGACACCTTCCTGTCTCAGAGAAAGCAGCCAAAAGCCATTCCAAGGGTGTCCGTGTGCAGGAAGGGGAGAGGATGGGAGGGGAGCGCGGGAGGCAGCGCGGCACGGCGCGGCACGGGGCCGGCAGCGTCCGCGGGTGACCGGCTCTGGTGGTCCCATGGTGCACACCCCGCGTGGGGCAGGGGGACACCTGGCTCCCACCAGTCCGGCTCCAGAGTCTCTGAGTCAACATTTCCCTCTGGAAGTGTTGGGAGGGTTTGGAATGCACTGGGAACCACACGCTTGGCACTGGGACCCATGGGTTTGGCACAGGGCGCACAGCACCCGTGCTGGGATGTGCTGGGACCCATGACCCCAGCAGTGGGACATGCTGAGATGTGCAGCTAAGCACTGGGACGTGGTGGGATGCCCATGTTCTGTACTGGGACGTGCTTGGACCCATGGCCCCAGCATTAGGACATGCTGGGGGTGCACAGTTCCTGCACTAAGAGATACTGTGACATACTGGGACCCACGTTCCTGGCACGGGGACATGTTGGGACCCATGGTGTCAGCACTAGGACGTACTGAGATGCACAGCTCCTGCACTGGGACACCCCTACGATCCCAGCAGTGTATGGGGACACAGTGGGACTCGTGGCTCTGGCACTGGGGTGTGCTGTGTTGCCCAGCTCCAGCACTAGCAGCCCACTAGGAGTCCATCCTCAGTGTGGGGACATGGGGGATGCTGCAGGACTGTATCCAAGCACTGGGACCACCGGCACTGCCAGGGCTGGGGGTGTGCAGGGGCTTCCCAGCAGCTGCAGGGGGACTGTCCCCTTTCATCTGCGGGTCAGGCTGTTTGCAGAGCAAAGCCCCCACCCCCAACCCCTGCCCCCCAATAAACCCAAGGGCAGGGATTCTGTGTCTGGGGATGTTTGGAGAATCTCACGGCTGTTTATTGGGGTCTGGGACACATTAGACACGCTGAGAACAAACCTCTCCCATCCACCCCGGTCCCTGCCTGGGACTCGCTCTCACAGCTGTGCTGTGCTGTCAGCTCCATAAATCAAACCCGGGGGAAAGGGGGGCTGGGGGCCAGTGTGGCCTGGCCACATAGGGGGCCATGAGGTCCCACCCTCGCCTTGTCCCCAGGGCAGGCCAGAATGGTACCAGAGCCCCGTGTTCCCCTCCTACATTGGGATCTCTCCCTGGAGAACTCCAGCACGTTCAGCCTGCAGCCCTGGGGGGGGCACACCGACAGCTCCAGGCTGCCTCATCCACAGCTGTTTCAGCTCCATGAGATATGGGGGCCCCTGGGAGCTGCATGCCCTCAAGCCCGGCACCTTTCCCAGACTCTGCTCCCTGCAGTGAGCAGGGGGGCTGGGCTGGGAACCCCCACGTCCCCGCCTGACCCCGTGTCTTCAGCCCTACAGAGCATGGCCATGCACAGTGACAGTGGCAGCAGTGGTGGCAGCAGTGGGAATCACAGTGGTCACAGTACCCCAGGCAGTGAAGAAGGTACAGAAACAGAGTAGCCCCAATGCACTGCATGCACACCCAAAGTGCCAGCAGTGTGTCCTATATGTCCCATACATCCCATGCAACCCATTGCACAGCTTGGAGCTCTCCATAGCCCAGATCCTCATGGGAGCAGAGCTGCCTGCAGGGCATGGGGATGTGGGGACATGTGTGCGTGGGGTCTTAGGCTCATGGGGAGAGTAGGCAGTGTTGTGGTTGGGAGCTGTGCGTGGCACAGAGGTGTAGGGGCATCAGGACATGTCTATGTGGAGGACCCCGTGCCATGTGGTTGGAGCAGCAGGCAGGCACCAGCCCGTCAGGAAAATAAGGTTTATTTTCCAAGTGGCTGCATGTGCACCGACAGCGCCTGCGGGGCTGTGCCTCCATCCCCCCCTGAGCTCATCGACGCCGGCCATGTGCGGGCTGCTCATCCTGGCCCCCCCCCATCGGACCATCCCAGGGGTGCGGGACCCCATCTCCCAGCCCTAGTAGCGTCCTCTCGCCGCGGTGCTGGTGCCGGTGCCGACGTCGGTGCGGTGCCAGCCCGTGGCCCTGCTGTGCCCCATTGCCTGCGGCTGGCGGGCAGCTCCCTCCCTCCCGCTGCGGTCTCTGGGGCTGGCTGTGACAGGCTCTGCCGCTGTTCTCCTGCGGGTGCTGGCGGCCCCGGCTCATCTCCGTGCCACCCGCAGTGGGGTCACCCCCCTCACCTTCAGGCAGTTGCCCCCGAGGTCCCTGCGGCCGCCCTGCGGAGAGAGGAGGGGAGAGCTGCGGGGGTGCCCGGGTGTCCCAGTGGGAATGGCCGTGGGGACACGGGGGTGGGTGGCATCTTCAAGGTGGAGGAACTGCACCCAAATGTCCTTTGGGGAGCCAAAGTGGCGAGGGTGGTTCAGTGCTGCCCAGGGGGGGTAAATGGATGTGGTCGTGCATGGTGGTGTTGGGTTGGTGGTCCTCATGACCCTGTGTCCCCGTTACAGGGACACAGCCCCAACACAGTCCCACTGGGGATGAGGGGCTTGGACTCCAGCACTGCTCAGTGCAACCAGCCCAGCCCAGACAAGTATAACCTAGCGCATCCCATCAGGGCCCAGCCTGGCCCAGCATAGCCTAGTACAGCCCATTTCCAGCCAAGCCTAGTTCCTGCCCAGCCCATTTCCAGCCCATTTCCAGCCCAACCCAGCCCAGTACATTCAATTTCCAGCCCATTTCCAGCCCAGCACAGCCCATTTCCAGCTCAGTCCCAGAGCCAGAAGGTGCAGAGGGGCCCCAGCCCAGCACATATCCTTGCCCCCAAGGACCCAGTGCCACCAGGTCTCCTGGCCATTGCAGAAGGTCCCATCTGGGTTCAGCTCTGCCAAGGACTGGGGCAGGAGGACACCCAAGAGGGACTTGGGGGGGGGGTGCTGAAGAATATAGCCAGTAAGCGGTGTCAGGGGGACGGAAGTGGAAAGAGCAATTAAAAATGGAGCAGCAGAAACCCAAAGAGCACTGAGGGCTGAAGTGTGCCCTGCAGCCACTGCTCAGAGTCACAGAAGGGGACAGGTCCTGCAGCCCCAGGGATTGACAACTGCAGGTGGGACAGGGGCACCTCAGCGTGGGTGATGGGATGGGCTCAGCATGGAGACTGTGCCCCTCACCCACTCTGGGGTCACCCTGCAGCCTCCAGCCCCATATCACCACCAGTCCCCATCTGGCTCTGCGCTGCACGGGGCCGCCCCACTGCTGCTACAACTAGGGGAGGCTCATGGGGCGTGGGAACGGGGTCACAGGGGTGGGATGGGGACAGTGGACGGGATAGGGATGGGGCCAGCCTGCCTGCTTCGTGCTCCCTCCCAGCAGAGCCACGTGCCCCAGCCCTGGGGTGACTGTAACCCCCCGAGAGCTCACGGCCCGGATGGACGTGGGGGAGCAGCCCAGCCCTCTGACGCCAGCAGGACTGTGGGCGTGCGGCTCCGAGCAGCATTTGGCCGAGAGCTGCCAAAGCCTCCAGCGGGGGCTGAGCATGGAGCCCATGCAGAGCTCCCGGGGACACGCCGATCCTCCCAAACTCCCAATCCCAGGGATGTGCTGACCCTCCCCTCCCCCCCCGCCCCCCCCACTCACCCCTTTCCGCTGGTTGCTGAGGCAGAAGGTGCAGATGCTGCGGGGCTGTTTGCTGTCCAGATCCCCCTTGGCCCCATAGATGGCACTGAAGCAGGGCTGCCCATCCTCGCAGCCCTCGCCCAGCAGCAGCACGTTGGCCAGGTGCGAGATGTAGCTGGAGGCCAGGCGCAGCGTCTCGATCTTGGACAGCTTCCGATCCACGGGTTCGGTGGGGATGAGGGTCCTCAGGGCCGTGAAGGCGGTGTTGACGCTCTGGGTCCGATCCCTCTCGCGCGCGTTGGCCGCCTGCCGCTGCTTCACCATCACCATGGGCCCCGTCTTCCTGGGCACCTTGCGCCGTGCCTCCGCGCCCTCGCAGCAGCCGTACGACTGATCCGAAGTGTCGCTCTCGCTGCGGTTCTCCTCATCCTCCGACAGCATGCCGATGTCGGGGTAGAGCACGCGGGCGGCCACGGGGCGCAGCATGGTGAAAGCCATGGCCGGAGCCCCCCGCCCCGCTGCGGGCAGCCCCCGGGCTGCGGGCAGCCTCCCACCCGCTGACACGCTGCCGCTGCTCCGCTCCTGCGTCCGAGCGGGGCTGGGACGGACGGCTGCGGGGGGAATCGTGATTTATACGGCCGGGGAGGGGCTGGTGTTGGAGCCCACCCCCAGCCGGCCCCCAGCTCGGGCCAGGCAGGCGGCCAGCGGCCAGCCCCAGCCCGGCCGTGTAAATCGCGGTTCCCCCCGCATCTGGATGCTGGCATGGCTGCACTCTGGTGCGCGGCCCCAAGCAAAGGGCATCGTGGGGACACGGTGATGTGTCCCGGTTGTGCTGCCAGTTGTACCGAGCCGTGGCACGGAGTAGTGACCAGGCCGTGGGGACTGCTCCCTATGCCACAGCCCCCGGAGAGGTGCCACGTGCAGTGTGTCCTCAGCCCCGAGTGCACTCAGCCACCAGTGGGTCGCACTGAGTGGCACAACGGGCACAGGAATTGGGATGGGGCAGGGAGAGGGGTGGCCCTTGAAGCGCTGGCACCAGGTGGAGGGGACAGCAGTGCTTGGCCAGGGGTCGTGCTGCCTTGCTGGGACGGGTAGTCAAGCTGAGCCCTGCATCACCTTGTCCCCAGGGCTGGCACTCTGTGTGCCACCAAAGGGCAGGATGGGGATGCGGCCATTGGCCCTGACACGACAACAAGGCACTGCCAGGAGCGCTTCCTCTGCTGGAGGAACATGTACGCCAGCAGTGGAAAATCCAAGTCCCTTCCTGCAGAGCTGAGCCCTGGAGCTGCAGAGCTGCGGTGTCCTGAGGGCTGCTCTCCCCGAGCAGGGACTGCCTCCTTCTCTTTGCACCCAGGGAGGATGCAGGCAGACGTTCAGAGCAACGAGGGCAAAAAGGGGGATGTGCTGGGGACTTGGAATGATGTCTGTGGGGCACAATGGAGACACTGCACACCCAAGGGTGAGGCTGCTGGCTGGGTCCTGGAGCACAGAGCCATGGGGTGGCATGGCACCATGTCCTTCCTGGGGCTGTCCTCATGTGTAACAGGACCGTGCATCCCATCAGGAGCAAAAGGCCCCTCTGCCCCTTGCTGCGGGGCCCCGACCCTGTTTACCTTCACCATTTGTCCTCCTGTGCAGAGCCCGTAAATCACACAGCAGGAGGGTGAGGGCCACATCAGGGAACTGCGGGGCTGGGGGTGTGCAGCCTGTGGGGCTGGGGGCTGCTTTGGGCTTCCACATGGGCACAAGGACAGCTCCATACCCACTGCCCCTCACTGAGCTGGGGGCTGTGAGGCCCTCCCTCTACTCTTAGGGGCACAAATGGTGCCTAGAACAGAGCTGGAGACAGACAGACCCTGGGCACGAGATGCGAGGAGCAGGCAGGTGCCTGCATGGAGCAGAAAGGCTGCAGCCAATGGAGCAGAGGACGGTCCCAGGGGAGACACAGCCTCCTGCAAAGGGGGACACTGTGCTGGCTGCTGGAGAGGGGCAGGGGGAAGGCAGCCCCCGTGCACCCTGCTGGGTGTGAGCCGGGGCCCCACGCCCCAGCACTGACAGGAGGCAAGACGGATGGCAGCGGCTGTGTACTCAGGTGCAGCCGCCACACATGGCCACCAGCTGACGGGGACGAGTGGGGGGAGCCCCGGGCTCCCAACCCTGCTAGGCTGCCCGGGGGTGCATGGCACATGGAGTGCTGGTGTGCATGTGTGTGCACGAGTGTGCACGTGTGCAGCAGGGGGGCTGCGGGGAGCAGCGGATGCCACTGGGGGGCAGGGATGTGAGGCAGCTGCCTGGCTTTCCTGTGCTGCCCAGACTGTGTTCAGGACAGGACGTGTGTCCCCATGCTGTGTGCTGCAGCTGAGTGCAGACCAAAGAGGGGCTGCAATGGGGAGCTGGCAGCCCCCAGGGCTGGGTTTTCCCCCCTGTGCTCTGGGAAATGCCCCCTGCCCTCCAGTTCTGGAGAGCATTTATCCGAGAGGTGATACTTAAGTGTAAGAAAATAAACAGAGAGCAGATGGCACGGGGGGCCAGATCTGCTCCCTGCCACTCTGCGCTGCTCCAGTCCTGCTGGGAAAACACTGCTGCTGGTGAGGCAAATGGATTCCAGACCCCACGGCTGTGCAGAGCATGTGGCTGCCAGGACAAAGAGCTGACCCTGCCTGGGGCTGGGCAAAGCAGTACCAGCCTGACCTGACTCATCCTGTACCACCTCATGCCATCCTACCCCATCCCATTCCTTCTGCAAATCAAGAGGATGCTGTCTCTACTTACAAACATGGGGAGATCTGTGCTGGCAATAGCTGCTTCTGGTCTGTGCCTGAGTGACTGGGATGGGGACAGCATGATGGGGTGCTGGGATGGGTCTGATGGCAGCGGTCCTGGCAGGTCCCTGTGATGGTGGCTGTGCCCGGGGCATTGCAGGGCAAAAAATTGGGCCCCTCACGGGGGCTGTACCTGCAGGCAGGTCTGGAAGGCATTACACGGCTGTCGCGTGGGGAAGTCTGTCCCAGTTCCGGAGCTGGGACCCTCCCAGCCAGCCCAGACAGAGCGGGAGGGAGCCCACAAAGCGCCTTTGTTCCTGCCCTGGAACGAATGGATTGGAGGCAGCCGAGATCGGCTGTCAGCTGGCGACAGCAGAGACCCTGCAGGTCAGGAAGAGGGAAGGGGGACAGGTGGAGGGATGGATGGATGGATGGATGGATGGATGGATGGATGGATGGATGGATGGATGGATGGATGGATGGATGCAGGCTTTGGCACGGCTCATCCCTGTGCCATTCGGGAGCTGGGGATGCTCCTGGCACGATGCATGCAGAGCCCTGGAGAGACAGCGGTGCAGGTGACACGTCCTGGGGCTGGGAGAAACCCTCTCCCTGCCCTGGAGTCTTTTTCGGTGTGCGAGGTGATCTGCGTTGCCGAAGGAGCTGCCACCTCGTCCTTCCCCCCCCCCCCCCCCCGCGCTCTATGGAGAGGAAACTTTTTAGCACGCCACAATTCTTTGCAGAAATTTACGGCCCATGAGGGAGCTGTGCAGCAGGGCCTCTCTCTCTACGCACGCTTGCAGGGTTTCCTCCCGGCGGAGGCTGCTTTGAAGCGACGCATGCAGCCCGGCCATGCACACCCCCAGCCCCCGTCCTGGCAGCCCCCAGCCCACCCGGCCCTTCCTGAGGAAACACAGAAGTAAAGTGTGCCCCGAGCAGCGGGCAGCACCGTGCACGCTGCTGTGCAAAGGGATGGGTGCAGATCCCTGCAGAGCTGCCCATGTCCCCCTGCCAGCTCCCAGCCCGTTCCTGCCCTTGGAGGACAGGATCCAGCTGGCATGGAGCGTGGCCAGCAGGCAGAGTGTCCGAACACGGTTCCTGTCCCAGTCCTGCTGCTGTGCTGACTCACGGTGCAATAGAGTGAGTCAGTGGCCTTTCCCCTCCCCGGTTCCTGGCTCAGAGGGATGCCGGATAGCTGTGGGATGCTCAGTGTGGTTTTTTCAGCCCACACGTGGGGTGAAGACGTGGCGTTCACAGAGCCCATCCCAGCATGGTGCAATTGCACCCACAACTAGAATGGGGCCAGCCCCATGGCATACACTGACCCCACATCTGTCCCCAGCAGATCACACACCTCCCAGCACAGTGCCTGTCTGCTGGCACAGCACTGGGTCCCAGCACAGCATCCATCCCCATCCCATGTGACCCTGTGACCCATCTCACAGCCACTCCCAGCCCCCACCACTCCCAGCACCAGCACATGGACCTGGAGGGTTCGGTCACCTTTATTCCCAGAGCAGCAGTGGGTGTCCCCTGGTGACAACCCCACGGAGAAGGGGCTGCAGGATGCATCTGAGGATGGAGAAGGCAGCTGTGGGGCAGGCACAGTCCAGGGTGAGCCTGGAGTGGCAGAGGGAAGGCTGGGGGTGGGGTGTGCCCCGGTACAGGTGTGTCCTGGTTTGTGTGTGTCCCAGTTCGGCCGTGCCCTGGTTCTGTGGTGCCTGTGTTTGGCTGTGTCCTGCCCCAGTTCCATGTGCCCCACCTCGGCCCACTCCGTCCCTGTACAGAGTTGTCCCGACCCAGCTGTGCCCGGTTGGGCGCTGCTCTGGTTCGGTCTGGAGATGTCCCAGTTTGGAGATACCCCGGTTCGCAATGTCCTGGTTCGAGATGTCCCGGTCCGGTCCCTCCCTGCCCCGCTCCCGCGGCACACGGGCGCCACCTCCCGGTCGTGGGTGACACCCACCGGCACCGGGACCCCCCCGCGCCCTCCCCCCCCTCCTCGGCCCCGTGGTGGGGGACATCGCGACCCCATCCCAACAGCAGCGCCGGGGACGGGCGCGGTGCCCGGCTCAGCCCCGGGGCACGGACCGGCGGGGCGGGTGGGGGGTCCATCTCAGTGCAGCTCGGGCGTGGAGGAGCCCAGGTAGGTGCGGAGGTCACTGAGCGTGGACGGGATGATCTTGGCGGGGATGGTGTCCCGGCGCAGCTCGCGGTGCGCCGCGTAGCGGTGACACCCCCCGAAGGAGTAGAAGTAGTCCCCGCCCTGGCTGCCCTTGATCCATAGCACGTCTATGGGGGGGACCTGCTCGGGGTCCTCCTGGGGGGAGAGAGGACGAAGGGAGAAAAGAATGGAGAGAGACGCGGTGCTGCGCGCTTCCCCGGCAGTGCCCCGACATTCCCGAACCGGGGCGGCCCGACCCAGAGCAGCGCCGACCCCTCCGTTCCCCATAGCCCCCGGCAGCCCCGACCCCATGCACTCCTGGCACCTGTGACCCCTCCAGCACCCTGGACCCCCCCAGCCTCGCACAGCCCCAGCACCCCGCCCCCCCCGGCACCCGGAACTCTTCGGCACATCCGACCCCGTGCACTCCCGGCTCCTGTGACCCTCCCGACCCCTCCGGCACCCCGGACCCCCTCAATACACCCGACCCCGCCCCCCCTCCCCTTTCGTCCCCGCACCCACCTGCAGTGTCCGCATCAAACTCCGCACTTTCTCCGGCTCCAGCACGGAGGGGATGGGCCGGATGAGGACGCTCATGGGTACGTTGTGCACGGCGGCGATGTGCTGAGTGTGAATACTCCCGGTGCCACCGTCCCCCTCCTCCTCGGCCATGGCCACCTCCGCCACCTCCGACCGCCGCTCCGTCGCTCCGCGCCCCGCACCGCCCCCCCCCGCCCCGCGCAGCGCCGTTCCCCGCAGCACCGCCCGCCCTCCGCCCGCCGCCATCGCCGCTCTTTGCAGCGTCACCGTGAGACCGCGGAAGGGGCTGGCCCCGCGCCCCGGGGGCGGTGGTGCCGTCGGGGATGGGGCACTGAGCAGCCCGGGGGCCGTGTGCTGACGATCGGAGCGTGGGGTCACCGCAGGGAGCTGCGTGGAATGGATGGCACGGGGTGGGGGGGGGAGAGGGGGTTTCGGCCGTGGGTCTTTCTTCGTGGAGCCGTGCGATGTCACGGATTGGAAAGAAAAGGGATCACAGGGTCCGGCTCGTGGATGGGATGGATGTCCTGGGGCGTTTCTGGGTCATTTCTCCGAATCAATGTCCCCAGTGGTGGAGAGGTTCTGGGGAAGAGTTTGGGTCCCCCACGCACCCTGGTCCGGGCCCCCCACACCCCTGCCCCGACCCCTGCACACCCCCTGCCCCAGCTGCAGAGTTCTCTGTCCCCACCACTGACTCAGGGCAGCGTCCCACGCAGCGCTGGGTGACCCCTCCACCCTCCACCGGAGACAGTGAGGATGAGGAAGGACTGCACAGCAGAGCCCCATTGGTGTCTTTGGGATGCAGCACCCAACGATCCCCTCTGGGCTGTCCCCAGGGTCCCCACCCCACCGCTGGGACTCTGTGCTTTGCTTTGCTTCCAGGTCGGTGCTCACTGCTGCTCCCCCTGGGGCTTTTTGCAACGCTGTGAGCAGAGTGCAGCGCCGTTATTGGGGCGCAGTGCCGTTATTGGGGCGCAGCGCCGTTATTGGGGCGCAGTGCCATTCACAGAGCTTACACTCGGGGTCGTGCACAAGAGCACCTGCTGCCCACCCACCACCGTGTGCACAAACAGCCCACGACACACCTGGTAGTGGCAGAAGTCCCTTTTATATCCCTGAATTGCATTACAAGTAATACTGCGGGCGGTCGGTTCTCCTCTTACCGCGGCCTGTCCAATACAAAACCTGGCAGGAAAAAAAAAAAGCGATCATGCACGGAAAAAATTATTGCTGTGGTATCCGCTATGTACAGTATAGACACGGGGCAGCCCCGCACGCTGCGCTGCCCGAGGGGACGCGCGACAAATGCTGCAGCCCGGGCTGCCCACGGGGCTCAAAGAGACCCCGGGAGGAAGACTGCGGTGGGAGGAAGACGGAGCAGGAAGACTGCAAAGGGAGAGCCGGGCTGAGCCCCAGCGTGCCGAGGCCCGAGGTAGGAAGCGGCTCGCTGCGGGACGGGGGTTGCATAGAATCGCTGCTTCGTCCCCGTGCAGGGAGCAGAGCGGGACCTGGCGGTGTGGGGTTCTGTCTCTTGGGGCTGTGTCCCCGTCCGTGTCCCCGTGGCTGGGTCCTGGGCACGGCGCTCCGCCTCCGGTCTTGGCAAATAAATAGTGAAAAGCAGAAGGAATAAATAATATAAATAAGAGCGTCAGTTAAATAGACTCACCCGGGCTCTGCGGCACCACCGACCCCCTCCTGGGGTGTGCGGGGGGGGGGGGGGGGTGAGGGCTGAAGGGCCTGGGGGTGGCCAGGGGGGAATGGGGATGGGAGCAGCCCAGCAGGGGCTGAGGGTTCGGGTGCTGGTTCTGCCCTGGGGGCCATGCCCATGTGGGTGGGGGCAGCGGGGTGGGAGGGGTCCGTCAGTCCTGCCTGGCGCTTCGCCCCACGGTCCTGTCCTTGCTACGGACCGGGTGAGTGTCTTTCCTCCCCGCCGGTTCCTGGGAGGAGAAGCAGCAGCTCTAAATAAATAATAGGAATAAATTAAATAAATAGGGGTGAGCATCGCGAGTTGGGGAAGGTCTGAGCCGGGGGCAGGAGATGCTCCCGGGACAGTCCCAGCAGAGAGACCTGCCTGGCTGCGGGGACTGTGTCCAGCCCTTCCCAGGGGCCGGGGGCTCCCTTTTATTTAGGGGGGGTGGGAGATGGGGGAAGCATCCTCCAGCCCCGTAGCGGCAGCTGGCACCAGGATGGGGAGGGGTGGAGGTGGTGGGGGAGTGCAGGGATGGGGGGTGAGGAGGGAGGGAGGAGGGAGCACGGGGACTAGTTCCCTATTGCACAGCTGTGTTCGGAGCCCTTGAAGCAGGCGGACTCGTAGTGCTTGTTGAGGTACGACTTGAGGGCGAAGGTCTTCTCGCACTGCTTGCACTTGTAGTGCTTGAAGGCGGAGTGGGTCTGCATGTGGGCGCGCAGGTTGGAGCGGTCGGCGAAGGCCTTCCCGCAGTGGGAGCAGCCGAAGGGCTTCTCCCCGGTGTGCGAGCGCATGTGGCCCTGCAGCAGCCACGGGCGGCTGAAGGCTTTGCCGCAGACGTCGCACTTGTGCTTGAGGTTGTGGGTGAGGACGTGCATGGCCAGGGCGGGCATGGAGACGTACGCCTTGCCGCAGGTCGGGCATTTCCTGGCCATCTTGCTGTCCAGGCTGCGGTGGGTCTGCTTGTGCCGGCTGAGGTTGGAGGAGGTGGCGTAGGTCTTGCCGCACTCGGGGCAGGAGTGGCGGTGGCTGCCGCGGCGTTGGCTCTCCCCACGTCGGCGCGACCGCCCGTCGGTGATGAAGAAGGCGTCCATGGAGTAGCTGTCCGTCACTGCCGCCTCCCCGTTGAAGTAGCGGGCGGAGAAGGTGGACTGGGGGCTCTCGGGATCGCTGTACTCCTCCTGGCCAGGAGCGTAGGCCGGGTCTGGCGGTGCCGGCGGCAGCCCCTGCTTCTTGTCGGGGTTGTAGCCGGCGGGCGCCAGGCAGTGCTGCAGGTACCCTGCGGGGACGACATGCGGGTCATCCTCCTCTGGGCTGGGATCTGCCCAGCACCGAGCGGAAAAAACCCCGTGGTTCCTGTCCCTGCACGTTGGAACTGCACACCCACCAACCCTGGGTGCTGGCCCGAGGGGTGGTGGGCTCTGCTCCTATCCCCGTCTCCTCATTTCAGGGTGAGAGGGCAGAGGTGAGCACAAAAAGGCCCGGAGAGGCCACCCTGTCTCCCCCAGTAACGTGGCACATGGGGGCTGGTGACACTGGGGGCACTGGACTCCCACTGAGAACAGAGACCCACGGACCCTGGGAGCAGAGGGGGCTCAGGGCCGTGCTGGCAGTGCCACCCCGTGTGACACTGGAGCAGGTCTGCTCATGGCTCCGGGTGATTGTCTCTTGACCCACAGCAGAGCAATGCCGTGAATGTCTCCATCTCTCTGCTGCCAGCTTGTGATGGTCACTGCACCATGTGCTCCCAGTGCCTCCCAGATGGGCCAGCAGCTTGGGACACACGCACTGGGACACGTGGCCACCCAGGCTGCCCTACACTGCTCCTGGCAGTCACCTGCCTTGTGCACAATGGCCCTTGCCAGCTGCTCCAGAGGACGCATCCCTGCTGCTGGTGGTGACAGTGAGGGCTGCTGGGGGCTCAGCACACTGCCAGGCTCACTGGGTCTGATGCACAACAGTGGGGCAGTATGCACACCCCGCCCCACAGACTACCCCTAAATGCAGCCCCCTGCCACCTTTGGGACCCCCTCATCTGGACTCCCCAGGGCACCCTGCAGCTGTGGGGCCCCCACGCTTTGTCCCATTGAGGCTGGGGGGTCCCTGCTCTGCGGTGGGGAGGGGTCTGCGAGGCTGGGGCACGGTGCAGCCCCCCCGCTGCCCGCGCCGTGCTGACAGTGCGGTCGCACGGGCTGTGCAGAAAGCGCTCTGCTCAGCAATTTCTTACGCTGCCTCCGAGCATGCAGCAAGGTTATTTCCAGGAGAGCAGCGTCGGCAGCTTCTGCCCAGCTGCAGTGCATCCCTCCCCCACCAGCTGCTGCTCCCCATAGGGTGGAGGGAGAAGGGGACCCCCGGGTTGCGTGGGCATTGCCCCGTGCCCCTGTGCTGGGCAGCAGAAATGAGGACACGCAGCGCAGCGTTGACTGCATGGGGCTGGATCGGGCCCATCGCTGCACCCAGCACAGCCTGCGGCTCCGGGAGCAGCCGAGCCGTGACCTGGGTTCAAACGTCCCCGTCGCCGTCCCCTTCCATGGCACACCCCCGGCTCGCCCCGTCGGGGGTCTCTGCTGAGCGCAGGTGACATGCACGGAACCCGGCCCGGCGTCACCCCGAAGCTCGGGGCTTTTGGGGGCCCCGCCACCCTCTCACCCACCCTTCATACCTCTCCCAGTGCCAGGGAGGGGCTGCCCCCACCCCCCCATTGTGCCCGGGGAGGTGACAGCGCGCGCGGAGCTGTCGGAGGGGAGCGGGGCTGCAAACAATGAAAGCTGCAGGCACGGCGATCAGCCCAGCCCCCCCCCCACTCCCCCCCAACCCCCCGCCCCGCTCCCGGCTCCTTCGTGCCCCCCAAAACTTGCACTGGAAGGAGCCCTCCTCGCTGCCCCCAATAGCGGGGAGAGCGGGGTCCGCCGTGACTCCATCCCCCGCGCTGCCGCTGTCACCGCGTCCCCAAGGACCAACTTCGGCAGGGGCTGGGAAGGTGGGGGGGGTTGGGGGGAACCCACAAAGGCGAACAAGGACGGGATTCGCGGGACGCGGCGTTGGGACCCCGTCGTCGCCCTCCTCCTGCCCTTCCCGAGCCCCCCCGGCCCCTCTCCCTCTGTACCCCCGTTCCCCCCCCCCCGCTGCCCCGTCGGGCGCACACAATGGGGTGAGGGGGGGGCGTTCCCCGGAGCCCCCCGCCCCGCACTCACCATCTCCGGCGGCAGGGCCGGGCAGCGCGTAGGGGGGCTCCAGGGGGGCGTAGGGGGGCGCGGGGGCCCCGGCGAGAGGGAACGCGTCCGCCTTCAGCTTCTTCACCAGGAAGGAGCGGGGCATGGCGGGGCCGGGCCGGAGCCTTCAGCACTGGACAGCTCCGGCACCGGCACCGCCACCGGCCCCGGTACCGGCACTGGCCCGGCCCGGGGCGGCCCCCGGCCCCGCGCTGCGCTCCGGGCCGGTGGTGTGGGCTGCGAGGAGCGGGGAGCGGAGTGCGAGGGGCGGGCGGCGGGTAGGAGGAGGAGAGGAGGCTGAGGAGGAGGAGGAGGAGAGGAGGAGGGGGAGGAGGAGGGGGAGGAAGGCAGGCGGCGGGGGGGGGAGGGGGCCGCTCCGCCCGGCCGCGCCCCGAACCCCCCCCTCCCTGAGCCCCCCGAGCCCCCCGGAGCGTCGTGGCAGTGTCGGGTCCTCGCTCCCTGCCTCCCTGTGTCCCACCCCCTCGCCCCCCCCAAAGCCGCGGACAATGGGGACACGCGGGGACATGGGGCGGGGGGGTGGGGGGGCGGGGGGTGCTGCCTCCTGCCGCCT
Organism: Cyrtonyx montezumae; assembly: GCF_038088225.1. NCBI lineage: Eukaryota > Metazoa > Chordata > Aves > Galliformes > Odontophoridae > Cyrtonyx > Cyrtonyx montezumae. Next base: position 10,277,775 of record NW_027072100.1, on the reverse strand, counting down.
TTGTCTCCCTGCCGCCAGCCCCCGGGGCTGTGAATGACGGGGCTGGGGTCCAGGCGCTGTCGCTGTTCCCATTCTCTGTCCCGGTTCCCATCCCTTATCTCCATCCCTGTTCCTTGTTCCTAACCCCGTTCCGTGTTCCTTTCCCTTGTCTTTATCTCTGTCTCCTGTCCCTTTCCGATGACCCCTTTATTTTTCCCTTGTACCTTCCCTTGTTCTCCATCCCCATTCCTGTTCCCTGTTCCCAGCCCCTCTTCACTGTCCCATCAGCCCCATCCCCATCCCTGCCCGCTGTCCCTTTCCCTTGTCACCACCCCTCTTCCCCCGTCCCTTTCCCCACCTTCTGTCCTTCTCCCATGTCCCTATCCCTATCCTTGTCCCAGGGGAAGTGCGGTGACCTTCGCAGCCCACAACAATAGCCGGGCTCGTGGCGGTGCATTGTTCCCTCCCGGAGCCCCCACTCCCCCGCCTCCCTTCCCTGCACTGAGCACGCGGCACAGCCGCTCTTGCTGGTCCCCCCAGGCCCCCCCGGAGCAGGATGAGGCCCTCCTTGCTGGCAGGCCATGGTCCCAACCTGGCTGTCCTTGCAGCTGGCAGGTGACAGTGGTGACCTGGCTGGAGCTCTTCTGCTCCCCATCACTGCTCCCACTGCACGGCCAGTGCCCTGAGAATTGAGCTGGGAGCTGCAGTGGGAGCTGGAGGTGACAAAGGGCTTGTGGGGCACAGCGAGCATGGGGACCCAGCACAAAGGACCTGCTCCCTGTGAGTCCCTGCCCTACCACCAGCCTGGGGACCTCAGCCAGACTTGCCTTGCTTTGCAGTCTCCTCGAAGCTGGTACTCCCCCCATTATTCTGAGGGCATCCCCCTCCTCTGTGAGCACCTGGGGAAAGGCCGTGCTGTCCCCGAGCCATGTGCTGCACCGAGAGCATTGCAGTACTCAGCCCTGAGCAGCCCAAGGTCCATATTTGGCACTCAGTGTGGGGTCCTGATGGTGCACATCACATGCAGGGGACAAGAACAGAACCCCGTTGTTCTTGTGGTGGCACCCCAATCCTACTGCTGCCCGTGGCACACCAGTGCCTGTGTGCTCCTTCACCTGTGCTAGGAGCTGGGGGCATTTCTGTGCTGTATTTGTAAGGCCAGTGAGCATACACTCACTGCTCTGTGTGGCATCCCATAACCTAGAGTATCCCATGCTCCACAGCACCCTATAGCCCAGGACATCCTTTAACATGGGTTACCCCAATTTCTATAGCATCCCATAGCCCATGTCACACCATAGTACCCCATGTTCTAAAGTGTCCCATAACCCAGGGCACACTATAGACAGGGGCACCCATAGCCTGCAGCATCCTATAGCCTAGGACACCCCCATAACCCCAGGTACCCCACGTCCTACAGCATCCTGTAGCCCAGTGCACCTCTCATCCCAGGGATACCCCACAGCCCACGTCTCTCCTGTTCCCATGCTGGGGCTCCCACCCCACTCCCCCCAGCAGTGCTCAGTGGGGCCGTGGTGTGAGCCCCATCTGGCCCTGCGGTGCAGCCCTGACGTCAGACCAAGTCCAAGGTCACCTCTCCCCGAGGTGCAGCCTTGGGGTCGGCCCCAGCATCTCCTCCACCCCCCGGCCCCGCGCTCCTTTATTTATTTATCTGTGTGTGTGCGATCACTTTTCTTGAAGGCACGTTTGCAGAACGGGCGATTACTTACGCCCTAGTTGGGCCGAGCTTGCCTGCCTGCCCGCTGCCCTGTGATTTTTTCTCTCTCCAGGCTGTGGTGTAATAAGGGAGGTAATTAAGTGTAAAAGACAGGGGGAGGGAGGGCTGGGAGAGGGGGAATAGGAACTGGCTCCTTTCAGAGGCAGGGGACTGAGATAATGTATGTTAATAACCTGCAATCAGTCCTGCGGAGCTGTGCTAATATTGCTGACTGCAGCGCGGCTGGGCCCCCCCAAACCTGCCCCCACCGCGGTGGGGAGGGGGAGCTCCAGAAGAAAGGCCCGGGCGTACTCCCGGAGCGCTGCTGGGTGATGGCTGCATCCCCATCCCTGCCTTCCCGAGCAGCTGTATGGAAATAATTCCTGCTCGCTCGCAGGGCTCGGAGCCGATTGTTCCCCTGTGCTGTGCTGGGAGGGAGGGGGGCAGCGGGGGTCTGCGGGGAGAGGGTCTTTGGGGACCCGTGTGTCTGGGATGGGCAGGAGCATCTTCGTGCGGGGTGAGGGCTGGATCCCTTTGGCTCACGGTCTCATTGCAAGGTTTGTGGGATGCACCCAGCTCTTGGGATGGGACAAGCCCCCCACGGTGACCCCGCATCCACCGCTGCTCCTCAGCCCCCAGCTCTGCCCCTCTCCCCACGCTCCCCCTGCGCACGGGGGGTGCGCGGTGCGGAGCCCAGGCCGCGGGACCCGTGTGGGGCGGTGGGCGATTAGCAATTCCAGCCGCGTCCTTCCCGCAGGCGGCCGGGACGCAGCCGGGGCCGGGGGCTGCTCTGCTCTGCGTCGTTAAGGCACAGCAGAGCGGGTCTGTCGCTGCTGCTCCCGAGGGGAGCAGATTGCCAGACAAAGAGCCGGGGACAAAGGCCCGGCTGCCTCGTGCCCCGGGGAAGGGGCGCAGGCGCGCGTGGTGACCGGGTGCTGCTCGGCCTGGGGGCTGATGCTGCCCCCCAGCCCCCTCCCCCCCGGACCCCCTGTTGGCACAGCCGAGGTGCAGCCGGGTACCAGGTGGCACGGTTCTGCCACCCCTTGCCGTGTGACAGCCTTGTGCTGCTCACAGCACGGCTGTGGGCACGCGGCTGTGCTGCAGCTCCGTGCCCCCTCCCCCCCAGTACTGCCAATCTGCGTGCTGTGGGGTGCAAAGGGGTGAGAAGCAGTAGGGAGAGGGCAGAAAGCACTGACAGAGCACCAGAAAGGTGCCCTGGGAAGGATACCCCCATCCCGCTGTGCCTGTGTCCCCTTCTGCTGCTGGTTTTCCACAGGGGACCTATGTCTCCACTCTCTGGAGTGATGGCTGCAGTCCCCCCCTTCCTGGGCAGCCGCTGCTGTCCACACTGGTGTGGTCATGGGAATGAGAAGGACAACAGGACTGAGAACACGAGCACTGCTCCTGGGGCTGCTGAGCCCCAGTGCAGTGGGGAAGCAGCAGGTCTGGGCACAGGCCAAAGGGCTGAGCAAACTCCTTCTATTTGTTTGAACACCAGGAGATCACGGTGCTCACGCTGGGCACTGCAGGCTGCAGTAGTCGGCGGATTGGAAGAAGCCATAAACGTTGACGAGGGGAAACATGAGCAGGGCGCCGAGCAGGGATCCCAGCTGCTCCAGTGCCCCGTACCACACCAGTGCGCTGTGGCTGCGGCTCCGCAGGATGACCCCGGCCATCACTTTCACGTAGGAGAGCGTTCCGGTGAAGAGCACCCAGGAGAGGATCTGGTGGCACAGGAGAGAGCAGTCAGTGGGGACACCCCGAGACACACCCCCCCCCCCGGAGGGCTGAGGGATCTGGAGACTTACGATGATGGCATCGCCCCACTGGGAATGCTGTAGGAGTGGGCATGGACTCATCACTGCGATGGCCATGTTGTAGGCACCGAAGCCTGTGCCCGCCAGGCTGAGGGTGCCCAGCAGGGCCAGGGACCTGCAAGGGACAGGTAGGTGACACTGGGCAGCTCTGCCACCCCAGCACAGAGAGAGGCACACAGCCCCACGGTGTGGGCTGTGCAGTAAGCAGGTGCCATGCTGGCCCCATCGTCCTTCCTGGGTGTCTCTGATGCCAGGGCACGTGCACCCTGAGGACACCCAGCTTCCTGGGACCAGCACCCCAAAATGGGGCTGTTTTGGGTCCCCTGGACCTACCTGCTGGGCAGGACCATGGCCACGATGCAGGCAAGAGGGTTGGCCATGGAGCTTAACGTGGCCGAGAGGTGATATGCGGTGTTGCCATATGGCAGGCAAGAGTAGGACTGCACGGACGGCAGGACCCCATTTGTCAGAGCGCTCACCCAAGTGATGAGGAGGTAGATGAAGCCAAGCTTGGCCACAGAGTAGGAGACCTTCTCTGGACGGGTCTCCATGGGCCCCTTGGTGCTCTTTGGGGATGAGTAGCCTTCGCCTCGCCCCATGCCAGTGTCATCCTCAGAGATCTGGTCAAAGGAGTTCAGTATGATGGTGCTGGGACACAACTGCTGCTGCGAAAGCTCCCATACTTTGGGCTGCCTGGTCAGGAAGAAGAAGGCCACCAAGCAGGCCACCATCATTGCAGTCATGATGAGGAAGAAGATGAGAGTAGAGAAGCGGGCTGGGAGGTAGCGGGTCTCCATCTGGAAGACAGTGCCCTCCATGGTCTCATTGCCAGAGGTGATGTTGACCACCTGGCTGACATTGGCACAGCTGGAGATGCCAGAGCCCTGGCCTAGGGCAACGAGAGCAGGGATCAGCCCGCTGAGTCCTTCACCTATGAAGTAGGTGGTGAGGTAGTGGGCCTGCAGCTGCATCATGAAGGGCAGGAAGGTGACGGAAGAAGTGCAGTCAACCAGGGCCAGGAAGAAGGTGAGGATCAGGAACGCAGTGCTGCGGGTCGTCCCCGCAATGGGGGATGTGTAGTCCCAGAGGAAGGCCAGCAGCAAGCAGGCCACGATGCCCACGGACACGACCACGTAGATAACAACCACCTCCTTCAGCAAGTTGGGCCAGAAGCGGTGCATGAGAGTGACGAAGAGTGGCCCCACGTTGGCCATCTGGATGATGATGGTGATGTAGGATGGCAGGTCCCACTGTTCTGGCAGCACGGTCACCAGCAGCGGCAGCTCGACCCACAGCCCATTGATGGCCACCCAGGAGCCCATGCCGAAGGCACAGGCAAGAAGGTGTGTGAGAAGAGCCATGGCTCTGGGCTGGGTGCCACTGTGCTGTGGGGAGAAGCTTCATTCAGTGGTGGGGTTACGTGGCTCTGTTTCCCAGGCCCCCACGAACGGTGCCCGTGTCCCCTCTCCCACAGGCAGCCCCAACTGCTTCTCCTGTAGCACTCAGCTGACACAGGGCACGGCCTAGCTCACAGCGAGAGGCCTTGTGCCACCATGGAGACCCTCAGTGCGTCACATGCCCGCCCTGCCCTGCCCAAGGCACCCACCATGCTTGGGGCACAGTGACCAGAACATGGCAGTGTGTTGGAGCTGAGTCAGTGCACAGCCTAGCGTGGCACAGCATGGTATGGCCTGGCACAGCATGGCACAACATGGCCTGGCTTGGACAGCACAGCCTGGCACAGCACAGCCTGGCCTGGCACAGCCTGGCAAGGCATTGCATGGCACAGCCACACACAACATGGTCTGGCATGGCTTGGCACAGCACAGCATGGCATGGCCTGGCATGCCTAGCACAGCGTGGCACAGAATGGCACAGCCTGGCACAGAATGGCACTTTCAACTCTCACCTGGGGGCTGTGAGTCCTACGCAGCCGCGCTCCTGGGACCCGAGGCCTCGCCCTTCCCTCCGCATCCACGGGCAGTGCCGGGCAGCTCAGCCTCTCCCGCCGGTTCCCGGTGACTGCAGCAAGCTCCGGCGGCGATGGGGCACAAAGCCCCGCGGCCCCACCTGCAAACAGGCTCCGGCTCATACCTGAGGGCTGAGTCAGCCCGCACAGCCCCTGCCCGCCCCGAGCACCTGCTGCCCTCCCTCCCAACCCCGATCCCAGCCCCGGGGAACCCGCGCAGCCCCGCGTGGAAAAGTGGGGGGGGAGAGGGGAAGGGGGGTGTAAAGAAGGGACGCAGGATGGGTCCCGGCAGGGAGGTGTGGTGGGGACTTTATGTGAAGGAGCAGAAAGGGAGAAGGAAGGAGGAAGCAGAACCGAGATCCCGGTCCGACCGGTCCGTGCGTGAGCAGCGGGGCATCTCCCCACGCGGGGAACTCACTGCGCTCGGGGTGGGGGAGGGGAAGGGGGGGGAACGGGCAGCGAGCGGCACGCGGCGCGGCGAGTCCCGGCCGCCGGAGCGGTGACGTCAGCAGACCACGTGACCGCCTCCGGATGCAGATGGGTGGCAGCGTGCGGAGCGCGGGGTGCTGCTCCCGGCGGGGCGGGGCGAGGAGGGAGGGAGGGGGGACGTGACCTCCCGCAGCCCCGCCCCCCCCCCACGCCCCCCCCCCCCCGCCGTGGGGTCGAGATCTGCGCTTCGAGCTGCGGGGTTACGTGTCGTGGGGTTTCCATCTGGTTCCGGGGCCGTGGGGAGAGGGTGGGAAGGTACGTGAGCTGCCTTCTTCCCGAGGGAACCCCCAAAGCTTCGTGCTTGGGGGAGGGGGTGGGGGGGGCAGAGGGAGCACCTCTGATCGCAGTTGTCCCGCTGGGATCTCATTCCGCGCTACAGAACTGGGAATGGCTGGAAGGGATCAGGGACCACCCCGCTCCGCCTCCCCCCCCCCTCCAGCACGCACAGGTCCCCGGTTTTGGCAGCAGCACGGCCACTGGGTCCCGCTCGCTCTGTCCCCCCCCCCCCCCCAGCCCAGCTCCGGGCGCTGACCGGGACCCCAACATTCCAGACTCAGCCTTAGTGAGCGAAGCGCAACTGTACCCTCTCTCGCTCTGTCCCTACCACCCAAGGACATCCCAGCCTTTGGTGTCCCCACGTACCAGCAGGGACAGCCCGAGCGTGCCGCTGCCTGGCTGCAATGCCAGGTGCTCTCCGCAGTGCTGCCGCTGAGCCTGCCCGCCCTGGCTTGGCCGGGTGCCGGCAGTTATTCCTGGCTGTGACACGGACTTTGACCTTGTCCCCAATAGCACCGCGTCCCACCTATTTCAGGCTGCACCTTGAGGGTGCAAATGTCACCGTGCAGTGCTGTCTGGGATGGATGGCTCCAAGGCCACGCGTTGAGCTGAGCGGCTTGGGAACACCGAATGTGACCGGGATGTGGCTGTCCCTGCAGGTGTGCATTGTGCACAAATGCTGCCCTGCCCTGCTCACCCAGCACAGGGTGCACGGCGGCTGTGGGATGCGGCCAGGTGCTCGGCCATGCCTTGAGCTGGCAGATGTGATGTTTGCACCCCTCAGGAGCTGGGCCCCGTGGCAGAGCAGCCCGGCACGGGCTCGTCCCAGCACCCAGCTGCCCCCTCGACGGCTCTTCCCCCAGCACCCACTGGGTGTCGCTGGGAGAGCAGGCTGCGGTGTGCTGCCTGGTGCAGTGCCCTGCCTGTCCCTGCCTGTCCCTATTGCCCTACCTGTGCCCTGCACCTCCGAGCCCTGCAGCCAGCCCGTGTACCTGGAGCAGTGGTGTCCGCGCTGTCCCCAAATGAGCTCCGGGACCGATGTGTTGGGGTTCTGCATCTGTGTACCCTGTGTTGCTAGGAGGCACCAGCTATCGGGAGCTGATACAGCTGAGCCCCGTGCTCCCCATGGGGACGGGTAGTAAGGGGACAGCGACTGTGCTGTGTTCATCCTGCAGCACAAAGGAGCCTGAACCCAGGACTAATTGGCTGCGGCACAGGGGCCGGGGGGCACAAAGGGGTGATGGGCTCGGGACCGAGCGCAGCCGCACGCTTCTTGCCCCAACCTGGCTGACACGTGCTGCCTGCCATGCCGGGGGGGCTGCCCCCCACCCCGTGCAGCACCGCACGGCAGCTGAGCCCCGGCCCCTCTGCACACCGGCAGATGCGAGTGAAGGCCCCAAGGCAGATGGCAGCATTTGGTCACCGAGCGGTCCCCGGACGTGGGACTGTGCTGGGATCAGGCAGGGAACAGGCTCACCATGTGCTCCCCCCGTGTCCCCAAATGTAAGGTCATGTCCAGCATGGGTGAGGATGCAGCAGGGCCACTTGTGTGGGGAGAAGCAGCTGATCGGAATGGGGCTCCAGCCCTGATTTCCCAGGCCCTTTTCATGTTGGGGATCCTTGGTAAGGGATGCAACCAACCAGTGAGACCCCAATTTTCCCAGTGTATGGGGCCCAGTCATTCAGGCTCACTGAAGCCCAGTCATCCCTCCTCACTGGGGATCCCAGACAGAAAGCAGGGACCAACAGCGGGTTGCTGCCCATGGCCCCTTCCTCCCCTTCCATTCTCCTCCTCCTCCTCCTCCTTGCAGCTCCCCATCTCCATTTGCATCCCATTTCCATGTGAATGGAGCAGGTCAAGTTGAAAGTTGAAAGCTGGCGCGGGGGCGCCTGGGGAAGGGGCCTCTGCCAGAGGTGAGAGCCCAACAAAAGGGGCCGCATCCCCAGGGCACTGTGCTCGCATGGCTGCGGCCACGGCCCCGGCCCCAGTGCAGCCGCCCCGCCGCCATCTGCGGGTCCGAGCGCAGCCGCCACTGCTCAGACAAAGCCCTCACACCCGGCACGTCCCCATCTGTCGGATCCCCTGCACCCGAGCACAGTGCAGCTCTGGCCCCGAGTGTGGCTGCTGTCTGCAAGGATGTGCTCAGAGGGATGTGCACGGAGGGATGGGCATGGGCAACGTCCAAACGATGGACATGAGGTGAGGCTGTGCCCACGAGAGCCCTCCTCACTCGGTCTTATGGTCCCTAGGGAGCTCCCTGTGCCCTTGAACAGCCACTCAGGAAACTGAAGCAGAGAGCAGGTGGTGGCTCACCTTGGTCAGGGCATGGGCATTTCCCAGCTCCAAAGCTATTTGCAGCTTTATCTGTGTGAGCAGTGGTGACTGAAGCCTGCAATTAGCACCCACCAGAATGAACATGGTGGCAGGAGGAGGGTCTTATGGAAGCTGCCAGCACTGGGGAGGGACAAGGTGAGCCAACACCTCTGGGCTGAACCTTGTGCCATGGAGCTGCAGCCCTGTGGGGTGATGCCAGGAACCCACAGCCCTCCCCACCCAACATTTACAGGGAGGATTTGGCCTCTGATTGCTTTTTTTTTTTTTTTTTTTTTTTTTTTGCACTTTCATAGCTGCATTTCACTCCTGGGGGGTCCTGGAAGCTGCACGTGCAGGGATGCAGCCCCGAGCACCTGTGGGAGGTGAACACAGAGCCAACCCCGGCTCCCATCCACCCCGGGGCTGCGGGATGGGTGCTGAATCGGGTGCTCAGGGCGTGCTCCTGCATTGGGCTGCCCTCCCCAAAACCACCCCGGGGTGCTCCTGGGGAGGGCGAGGCTGCAACGCCCTGCTGAGAGCGAGCAGCCGACGTGCCTGGGCAGCTCCAACCGCCTGCCTGCGGCCTGCACCGATCCCCCTGCCGTGGGGGTACACAGCCCGGCCATCCTCAGCAGGCAGATGCCCACAGCTCTGTGACATCAGGCAGCGTTTTGGCAGCTGAAGTCATCGTGGAGGTCCACCTTCCTTTGGAAGCATCTCCCAAGCGCAGGGCGGCTCTGAGTTGGGGCTGGTTGTTTTCCCAGCTTCACCCAGCCCTGCTCCCCCACCAGCTCCTTGTCTCACTTCCAAGAACAGTTTGAAAAACACGCTGCTATCCCTGAGTTCTGACTGTAGGAGCTGTGTTTGCCCCTGCCCTAGGGGCTGGTGGATGTGCAAGGGATCCGTCCCCTTGGGAAGGCTTTGGGAAGGCTCTGCTCCCTGTCCCAGTGAGGGCAGGGGTGTTGTGGCACCTGCAGTGCGCAGTGCTCCAGTTGTGCCACCACAGCAGTGCTCTTCCATCCCCTCTGACCAAACTGTGGGTACATCCACGCTGCCCAACCGGCACTGCTGGCTGAGTTTGGACCCACACCAGGACAACACCGGCCACGGCCACGCTTCGTGACGCCGCCGCAATTAAGTGCAGCCTGGCGTGGAGGAATGCCCTGTGCCTCTGCACACATGCTGGCAAGGAGAGGTGTTTTCAATCCCATCTGAGTGCTGGGCTGCCTCAGAGGGCGTCTTCACCCAGCAGTGACTCAGACGGAGCTGCGAGACGCCCTGCTGTGCACAGACCTGCTCCAGCACCCTGAAACTGGCTGCACTGCGGGGAGCAGGAGAGGCAGAGGGCACAAGGCCGGCAGGACACTCTGGGACGAGCACAGGGAGCACTGCCACAGCAGCTGTGCTGGGCCAGGAAGGCTCCTGCAGCACGGGGCTGAGGTAGGTAGGTGGTGAAGGTGGTGCTGGGTCACCATGGCTGGGCATGGCAAGCTAGGTGCCAGCCACAGAGCCTGGTTTTCTGTGCTTCACTCGGGTCAGGTGATAATGTCACTTTGCTTTCAGGGCTGTGGGAGGACGGCTCAGTGTGGTTGGGGCGGCCGTGCCAGGCTGGCGGCTCTCCATTCGTAGGAATGCAGAGCAGCAGGTTGTGCCCGGCCAGGCTGTCCTTGCTGATGTGGACAGGAGCCCACCCTGAGCAGTGCCAGCTGCTGGGGAGCTCTGTACCTCCATCCTCGTGCCCAGCAGATACTGCCCGAGGAAGCCTCCCCATGCGTGGCACAGGGCACAGGGTGGCTGCTGGCACAGTGCTGTGCTCCAGCAGTGCACACCAGTAGATGCCCCCCACAGCACCAGAAAGCACCCGGAACCGGGTGAGTCAGGCCCTCGTGTCCCCTCTCCATCAGAGCTGGGTGACGCAGGGCCTTGGGAAGGCTGACGGTGATTTCCCACATTGGAAGCTGCCGCGCTGCTTGCCCCCGAGCACCTTCCCTCCATGCTTCGTTGCTCCTGAGCACAGAGCACGGCCGCAGCGGGGGGACCCTGCCTTTCCTGTCCTTGCCTGGAGGGGACACCGGTGCCCTGCTCTGCCCTGTTCCCAGCTCGCTGCCCGCAGCCCATGCCGTGCTGTGGGCTGTACCCAGGAAGTTGAGCAAGCAGGTGAGCGGCCGCAGGTGGCGGCAGCTCTCTGGGTGAGAGGAAGCGGGGCTGTGCCCGGCCCACCACTGGGCTCCCTTGTCCCCTGAGTTGGGCAGAGTGGGGCCGGGGGGGTTCTGCTGGGCAACTGCAGTGACCTCGGTGTTGGAGCATCTCCTGGTCAGGTGGGTGGCACATCCCCAAACTGGGGAGGGGACGGGGAGCCTGGGGGCTTCTCAAAGCTGCTCAGAAGGGGTTGGTGGGTGCCAGCCCCTGGTTGCTGATGGCAATGGGGTGGGGGACAGGGGGCTGCTTTGAGCCCCTTCATGGGCGGGCTGCTGCCGCTGCGCGACCGTTGGGGCGGGCGGGTGCTTGTTGCGCTTGGCTGAGCCCCAAGGGCGCGGGGTTCCTGGCTGCTGGAGCACGCGGGATGAGGAAGCACGGCTGGGAACCCCCTGGTGTTTTCCGGGGGCCCACAGTGGGAGAGGGGTGTGCAGGAGCTGTGTATGCTGTGCCCCGGCAGACTGCACACACTGCCTACCCCAAATGGCGGGGGACCACAGGGGCAGGCGGGCAGCAAAAGAGACGGGGGGGTGTGCTCTGTTGGGGTGGGGGGAGTGGAACCGCTCAGGGAGTGGAACCCCTGCAAAGGGGCTGAGCATCAAGGGGGCTGCAGGAGGCAGAGCCCCACGTCCCAACGCAGAGGGCTGGTGGGTGAGCAGGGCTGGCAGAGCACCCCGGGCAGCAGGCATCGCTGCGGGGCTGCAGCCCTTCCCGGGGCTCCCCTCACCCCAGAGTCGGGGTGCCCTCCCCGCGGCCCCATTGGCCGTGGTGCCGTTTGAAGCAGGCTTGCACAGCGGATTGGCCGCGTTTCGTTTCGGGGACGCAGCCGGAGGCGTGGTCCGTGCCTTGAAATAGGAAGCCCGGAGCAGCCGGCACAGACAGCGCGGCACCGCAAAGCCCGTGCAGCTTTCGGCCCTTTGTCCGCCCGCGTGCGGGGCCGGGGTGCGGGCAGGGGGTTGTCACCTCCTCCCCCTCCCCCCCCTCACCACCGCCCCTCATTGCGGTTCCCCCCCCCCGCAGCTCGCGGCGCGTGGCCCCGCCGCCCCCCGCACGATGCCGGTCGAGGCGCTGCACGCCGGCGATGCCATGAAGGGGATGGCGACGAGGACCCCCTTCACCTCGGCCATGCCCATCCGCATCCTCAACAAGGGACCCGAGTATTTCCGCCGCCGAGCAGAGCCGGCTGCCCGAAAACCCAGCGCCGTGGAGAGGTTGGAGGCCGACAAGGCCAAGTACGTGAAGAGCCAGCAGGTCGCCAGCACCCGGCAGGAGCCGGTGAAGCCGCCGATGCTCAAGCAGCCGCTCTTGGTGCCGGGTGTGCGCCGCGCCGCGCTCACCCCCAGCCGCAAGACGACGCCGGGACCACGCTCAGCCGGCAGAGCCAAGACCTCGCTCAACCTGGAGATCCTCAACCACCTCATCAACGGCTGCGACAGCCCCAAAGCCGAGAGCCCGCGGGGCGGGGAGCGGCACGGCGCAGCGGAGGTGCTGAGCGCCGGGGGGGTCGGCAAGGCTCCGGGGAGCCCCGCTGCTCCCAAACCCCCTGGGTCCATGGCGGTGCGCAGGGTGGACGTGCGGCCCTGCGGGGCTCTTCCTCCCACGGTGCCAGGAATACGGGTGCCATCGTCACCCTCCCCGTGCCGACCGCCCGCGGTGCCGGCACTGAGCTCACCCAACCGCCCCGAGAGCGCCCGCCGGCAAACCCTGCTGCACCGCTCCAAGTCGGACCTGAGCGACCGCTTCTCGCGGGCCACCGCCGACCTGGAGCGCTTCTTCAACTACTGCGGCCTCGACCCCGAGGAGGTGCGGGACATGGGAGCCGAGCACTTCGCCCGCGCCAGCTCCGACATCGTGTCCGTCAAGTTTCACAGCGTCAGCACGGACAGCTCAGAGGGCGGGGGCTCACCACGCAGCGCGGCCACGCCGGAGGGCCGCCCGGCGGAGCGCATGCCCTACGGCATCTCGGTGGTGGAGCGCAACGCCCGCGTCATCAAGTGGCTGTACGGGCTGCGCCAGGCCCGCGAGCCCCAGCAGGTTTCCAACGTGTAGCCAGGCTGCTCGGCTGCACGCAGTGCTGATGCTGGGTGGGGAGGAGGCACCGTGCTGTCCCCCCCAGGAGAGCAGCGGGGCCATTTCGGACCCCTGAACTGAGCCTCACCGCCCATGCCCTTGTGCTGCAGCTGCAGAGCGTGGATGCCGTGCGTCCTCCTGGGGAGCGGTTTGCTTCCTGATGGACTCAGCCCCGCGGGACCCCCAGCAGCACCCTGGTGTCCCTGAGAACGCAGTGTGGGAGATGCAGCTGCACCTGGCAGTGTGCTGCTGGCCGGGCTGCGGGTGCACGGTACCTCCTTCGGGGTCCCATTAGCACTGAGGTCCCCTCTCAGTGGCCCTGTGCCCCTGCAGCTTCAGCAGAGGGGGGACAAAAACCTGGTGGCTCTCATTGAGGTGCTGAGACTCCTGGAGGGTTTGGGTGCTCTGTGGGGAGGCCAAATCCAAGCTCCCCTCAGAAAAGTCTGAGTCTGTGTATGTGTGTGTGTGTGTGTTTGTACCGCCCTTTTTGTATACCAGTGAGAAAGCCCTGGGCACGATTTGCCCTCTTATTTATGAAGAAGGTTCTGTTGGTATCTTCCTACTGTTTTTCCTGACGTGTCATCTGTAAAAAAGTGACAGTAATGCAGTCAGTTTTATTAAACTTCAGTGCTTTGGACGCCGTGTGTGTTGCTGTCTTCAGATGTGGGGAACGAGCTGGAGCCCGCCAGGTGAATGTGCAAAGAGACTCTTCCCTGCAAAACTCTCAGGGCATTGCATCCCAATGGGTGTTGCAGAGCATGGGTGCCATGCCATACTGTGCCAGCACAGGGCCTGGAAGATACAGCAGGAGGAGAGTTTGCTGCTGGCAGGTTCTGGCAGAGCTCAGCTGCGGGATTCCCCTCTGCACCTCCCCAGTGCCGTGCCAGGCACGCAGCCCTGCTGGGCTCTGCTCCGCACCCGCTCCAGCAAAGCACCCCAGAGCTTGGCCACATCCCCGGGGCTGCGAGATGGGGAGGTGATAGAGACCTCCCAGGTGCTGGGGAGCTGTGAGGATGAAAGATGATGCAGAGAGCGCTTTGAAGATGAAAGCACCGTGTGCTGCACTTATTCCCAGGTGGGCGCGAGCTCCTGCAGCCCCTCTGCTCCTTGCAAGGGGAAAAGCAAAACACCCTGTGATACTGCTGCAAACTGTGCCCATCTGAGCTGCTGGGGAAGTGGCACCCAGGCCACCGACACCCACACCCAGAGCTCCCAACCTCAGGCACAGACCTGCTGCTGCTCGCACCCCAGCCTTGTTGTGCAGGACCCACTGGGCTCCCAGAAAGGAGCCAGGCAGGTCTGGGAGCCCCCACCCAAGGCTGGTGCAGGATGTGGTGGGGAGGATGCAGGACAGCACCTGGCGATGAGTCAGGGAGGAAGCACACACCCAAGGGATCATGCAGTGACACACAGGGAGCCAGTGACTCCCCAAGGGAGCTGGACACGGGGCTCAGCCCCCAAGGCTTGGTCCTGGCACCCCACATAGGGCTGCACAGCTGGGATATGTGGTGGCTGCATGCACTATGTGTGGCCAGCTGAGTCCCACGTGCTCACATATTGCTCATGGGCACGTGTGTGCACGCATGTTGGTGTACATGTGTGTGTGCAAGGACAGGAAGAACCTACACACTCCCAAAACATCCATCCATCTCTGCACAAACCCCCAGCTCAGATGTATTGGGGTGCCTTGTCTCCCCCCAGGGCACGCCCCCATGTCTGTGTCCCTGCTGGGGACAGGAGGGCAGCCCTGTCCCTGTGCTCCTGATCACTTTCCTTGGCAGCTGCTTCCCTGCCAGCTCCAGTTTCAGTGTGGAGCCACAGCTGAGCCTGCAGTTATTTATAGAGGGGAGGAATGACCAGGGGAAGGTTTCCATTGCCTTTGTCCTGCTGACTCCCACTGTCCCTCATCCTACGTTTCTATACATCATCACTGTGCTGACCCTTCAAGGCTCATTTTCTCCCCCAACCACTCACAAAAAAGGCTTGGGGGTCACCTTCAGCCCTCCAGGAGTGCCACACGGGGAGAGCAAGGAGATGGCAGCCCAGGGATTTAGGGTACAGGGAGCAAGCAGGGTTGGAGGCACGCAGAGGTTCACAGCAGCACCAGGATAGCTGTAACCACAGTACCTTGCAGGTAGTCCCACCTTTAATGCATTTCCCATTTTCAGTTATTAAGCACAGCCCCACTGATCAGCCCCTTAGAGGAAGTGCCAGCTGCATCACATGTTTTAATCAGTGTTAATTAGCAAATGCTTTATGAATGGGGGAGGGGAGGGAGCAGGCCCGTAGGGTGCTTAAGGGATGGGTGTTGCAGGGGGGGGCAGTGGGAGGGGTTGTTACTACTGCTGGTGGTCATCAGTGTCTGCTGGGGGGGGGGGGGGGGAGGACAATGTCAGTCCTATCCCCCATGGACGGGGATGTTGTGGGATGTCACCAGGCTGTGGAGGACCTCTAGTGGCAATAGGGTCGAGGAGGACGGGGCTGGCCCACGGTAAGACGGCCAGTGCTGTGGAACTGGGTGTTACAGAGCCCTCATCCATGCTCTGAGCTCAGTCAGGGCTCAGCTGGACAGGATGGGGCTGCACCCCCCTGAATGATGCAGGCATCGCAGGGAGACTGCTGAGAGGTCCTTTATGTGGAGTTCATACATAAAGGACCCCGATAGTGACCCCACAGCCACAGCTCCCATCCCCACCACTGCCAGAGCACTTGGTAAAGGTGGGAGCTGTGCATGGGGGTCTCAGCTCTGTGCAGGTACCCCGGGGTGACTTTCCCACCGCTGTCCTGCAAATGGAGATCCCCTGGTACTCGCTCTGCTTCTGTCCCAGCTGCTACGGTGTGGGGCCAGCATGGGTCTGGGGGCATCTTGCTTCTGTCCAGGACAGGGTCAGATGCTGCCTGGTGCAGCTCTTGGACAATAAATAGCTCTCAGTACAAAAATAAAAGAGTTCCCATGCCAAGATCCAGGACGTGGGTGGGCGTGGGGGCTTTTCTCAGCAGAAAGAAACCCTGTTGAGTTTTGCCCCACTTTCTCCAGGCTGTCACCAAACACACTTCCAAGTTTGGATTCCCCATGCCAATAAACCACGTGGCCTGGAGGCAGTGGCATGGGGGTGTCAGCCCTATAACCACCCTCATCCCCAAGCTTCCTCCATCACTTACAGCTCCTCGTGCCCCACCTCAAAGCACAGCCTTGTCACCATATGCCACCTCCAACCCCCCACCCTTGGGTGCTGGCACTCAACCCCAGAGCTATTGGCCACTGTGTGGGGGCCAGGTGCCACATGCTGCTGGTGGCATCCACATCCCCTCCTGCTGTCCCTGCCCCAGCAGGATGTGCACAGCCAGCAGTCCCTTTGCACAGGGAGAGTGCATGCAGGAGGGGAAAGTCACGTCCTCCTTCATGGCCGTGCAGGGAGGAAGGATGCCATGAGCTCACACACTGGTCCTGCTCATCCTGCAGGAAAAGCGAAGCGATGGGGAATTTAGGGCCATGTCCTAACATATATAGAAAAGGCCAAGTGCGGACTGTCTGCCTCTGTGTGACTCGTGCAGGAGGTCTGGTGGTCCCAGACACACATCCCTGCATGGCGTGGAGCCTGGAGCCCTGCAGACGTGGGGGAAAACAGGGAGAAACCGGGAGGGAACGGGATCCACGCGTTGGAGCTTGCAGGGGTGGGGCTGGCTCAGAGTCAGCGCCGAGATCTGAGAGAAACAAAGAGTGAGGAAAAAAGAATGGGGGAGAGCTCTCCAGGGGCTGCATCCTCCCACTGCACTGCTCTGGCTGGCTAAAAGCCCACGGGCCGTATCAGCATGCGGGTGCCCTTCAGTGAGTAGCTGGGCCCCTGGAAGTAGTGCCAGCGGATGCCGTTCAGCTTGCGGATGTTGTGCCGTGCTGGGTAGTAGATGCCATTCAGGTTGGAGAGCCCGCAGGCATCGAACCACCACCCTATAGGAGAGAGCAGGGGGGTGGCACCGGGGTGGGCACGGAGTGGGGACCCCAGCCCAAAGCTCACTGCTCACCTCCTGACAGCATCTGGGCGCACTTGCAGAGGCAGTTGTCATTGTCGGCATCGCGGGTGCTGAAGTTGGTGCCCTGCAGGGCCAAGCTGCTCTGCTGCCCGGCCGTGCCACTGTAGTCCTGCAGTGAGAGCCTGAGGCCACGTGTGCCATCGCTTCTCTTCTCACTCAGTGGGACTGCAGAGCCTGATGGCTCCACCCTCCCACCCACAGCCCAGCTGACATCCCTGCGAGTGTGCACTGCCCCACAGCATCCCTATAAGGATGTTCCTGGGAGCAAACCCGCTTGCATGAGCACTGCATGGCCCCCCACCCCGGCTGCATGCCTTACTGGGACGGGAAATCCTTCAACTTTATTGTAATTTCATGCATCTACTTGGGGAAGAAGCCAGTTAGAGGAGCAGCAGGCAGTGTAGCAGCGGCCTCATGGAGGAAATCTGCCAAAATCCCAGTGAAGCCCCCATGGGAACACCCAGCAGACAGCGGTGCCAACCACCCTGGGGCTCAGGGGCTCACCCACCTGTAGAGCTGCCTCTCGCTGTCCAGCTGAAACCTCCCATAGTGGGCATAGACCTGGCTGCCCTCCCAGTCCTGCAGCTCCACGCGCAGCACGTAGGGTTCCCGGCTCGTCAGGAGGTGCACGGCTTCATTGCCCAGCCAGTGCTCCCCCGCCGCATCCCCAAAGCCCTGGGGGAGCCGAGGGAGGGTGGGCGTGGGTGGTGGGTGCAGGAATGCCCCATCCCCAGCCCCATGCAGACCTGCTTGTACTCCCTCCAGCCCCGCTGGAAGCTGACGCTGCCGTTGGTGCGGAGCTGGATGACCGTCCAGCCACCGCCGTCCATCTCCATGTCACAGAACACCTGCAGCAGGGAGCCAAGCACCTCTGAGTGTGGTGACACATCCCACTATCAGTGGGGCCGCCTCACGGGTGGCTGGGGACATCCCACTGCTCTGGGCTCACCCCATGGTGCTGCAGTGGGAGCCGTTTGTGGGCTGCGCTCACCTTTCTGGGTTCGCTCAGGTTGGTGATGTGCAGGGTGTACACCCCGCTGGCACTGCTGCCTGCCCGGAGCACCTCGGTGCAGTCCTGGAAGTGCTGCTCCTCGCTGGGCAGCGGGGCTGGGCAGAGGGGAGAGGGGAGAGGTCCCCAGTGACCCCACAGGTCCAGCATCCCCGCTCTTCCATCTCCCCAGCCGTGGGGATTTGCTGCATCTCAGGGCGCGGGGCTGAGTCCCTCTTGGGATGCAATGTTTTTGGGTCCTCCCCGCTCACCTCTACCCTCTGCCACGAGGCGCACCAGGCTCTGCACCGACTCCAGGAGCTGCAGCTGCTGCTGCTGCAGCAGGCTGGTGTTGGCGTTGGCCGCCAGCAGCGACTTCTCCAGCTCCTCGATGGTGCCGCTCTGCCGGCTCACCAGGCGCTGCAGCCTCTCCTTCTCCGAGCGGATCCCCGCCAGCTCCGCCTGGTGCTTTGCCTCCATATCCAGCACCCGCACCTCCAGGATGCTGCAAGGGGACGCGCGGTGGGGACGGGCAGCCCCAGCCTGGCTGAGGCTCCCCAGCACTGCTGCGAGCTGTCCCCGCCCCCTCCAAGTGGCACCTATGGGATGCGGGCACGTTTCCCCACCCAAAGGGCTGTGATGGGACCGTGTCACCCGCAGGGACCCCCGCTGAGCCCCATGGGGCAGCCCCAGCCCCTACTTGTTTCTGCTCTGCAGTCGGTGGATCTCGTTGGTCTGCACCAGCAGCTGCTTCTCCAGCTTGGTGGTGGACAGGGAGTTCTCCAGCAGCTGCATCTCGATGCGTGACGTCTGGTTCAGCACCTGCACGGGGACGTCGGGAGCGTGGGTGCACACAGCGGAGCCCCTCTGTGTCCCCAGCGTGCCCAGGAACCACGAGAACACGGAACCAGCACCCCTCCAGGGAATCACCCCGCGTCGTGCAGCAGAGGAACTGCCCCACGCTGTGCTTCTGGCAGCGGTGGGGACGTGGGGACACGCACTGTCACTGCCCACCTGTGCCTCCACGTCGGTGAGCTTGCGGCTCTGCTCGGCGCTGCGGTTGAGCAGGGAGCTGCCGATCTCCAGCACGGTGGCCGTGTGGTTCTGCACCGCCGTCTGCCGCAGCCGCACCGTCTCCGGTTTCACGCTGCTCTGGATGGAGCTCTCCAGCTGCAGAAGGCAGCAGGGTGGGATGGCACGGCTCAGCCGAGGAGCTCGCCCCATGGCCAACCTCAGCGCTGCCTCCAGGGCACTCTGAGCATTGCACGGCCCATCCCTGGGTGCTTCGGAGCTTATTGGGAGGACGGGACGTGCTGCCTGTGGCTGCAGTGCTGTGGAGGAGCCCGAGGCATCGCTGCCAACATTCCTCATCCTGAGCCCTTGCACAGCTCTGCTCCCACGTGTCTGGGTTGGGAGAATGGCTCCTGCTGCGTGCTGGCACTGCAGCTTGCCCTGCTCGAAAGCACCAAGGTGACACAGCAGGAGCTGCCCTGGGTGTACAGAGAGGACACTGCTGCGGGTGGCACTGGAGTGGCTGCAAAGTTTTGGGGGGGTGGCATAGTGGCAAAGCAAGGCTGAGGGGGTGGGGGGATTCACAGCCATGGGGATGCCCACAGTCTCCAAACTGGGCTTTCCTCTTGCTGGCACAGCTCTGTGTGTTCATGGGTCTACTGTTGAGCTGGGACTACTGACCGGCCAGAGCAGCACCAGCACCAGCACCAGCACCAGCACCAGCACATCTCAGCTGCCGGCTGTGTTCCCATGGCCGCCAGCATCCCCCCACCGCCGCCCCATCCCCATCCGGTGCCGGCTGCTGCCTTGCCGCAGGGAAGTGCTCAGGGCTGGGAAGCAGCCGGCTTTGTGCACGGCTCTGAAGCGCCTTCCGCTTTCCCAGCCCGCGGGGGACAGGCGCTTCCCAGTGGGTTTCTATTTCTGGCAGCTGCCATGAGGTTCCCATTCGTCCCCTCTCGAGGGTGACAGCCTCGGTGAGGGCTGTGGCCCCGGGGCCACTGCGCAGGGACCACGGGGAGCGGAAGGGATGTGATGCCGCCCACGCTGGGAACACTGCCCCACGGATCCCACTGGCCCACGGATCCCACTGCCCCGTGGATCCCATTGCCCCACAGATCCCTCTCTACCCTCTCCAGGTGGGTCCTGTGCCCTCCACGCTGCTGCAAACCAAACCCCGTGTGCCAGTGCCATGGCTGGAAAGCATTTCCCCAGCTGAGTGATTGCTGGAGAGTTTCCCTTTAGCCCCTCCGTTAATCTTGCAGCTTCTCGGGGCTCTGGAGGCCTTTTCTCCCTCCTGATTTTGCCTTTTTTTTCTTAAAAATAAACATATCTCTGAGTGAAGGGCAGCACATACCCATGGAAAAGGTCAGGCTGGCAGAGGCAGGGCTGAACATGGCCCTGGCTGCTCCCTGTGAGTGGTGCTGGGGCCTCTTCTGGGGGTCCCTGCCCTCCCTGGGGGGAAGCGTGAAAGCCTTCAGGCCCTGACCATGGCTCTGCTGAAGACACAGACCTGGGAAGCAACTGGGGCTGGAGGGACCTGCAGCATCCCTGGATAGTGTGGACCCACCTGGGAACTGTCCTTTGCTCTGTGGGTGCAGAGAGGAACCAAGGGACCCTCCCCAAGAGGGTCACTCCCTAAGTCCTCCCAGAGGCTGCAGCCATGGGGCCACCCCCCACAGGGAAGGGACTAGGGGAGCAGGGCACGGATGGGGCCACCCGAGCCAGGCAGGCAGCAGGTTCCCCACTGCTGGTCCCATCCCTCCTGCAGTGTGGCACTGGGGGGACGCCGCTCCGGCAGCGCTCTGACCACGGCCGAGCCCAGCTCCAGCCCCGCGTTGTGTCCTGGGCCAACAGTGAGAGCTGCCAACATTCACAGCCTCCACAAGAATTTCTGTTCAGCAGCAAAGCCCCGCGGCAAGAGGCCCCTGGCCGGCAGCACAGCACGGCCACCCCGATGTCCCCACACTGAGCACCCATTGCAAACTGCTGGGAGGTCCCATTGCACCAGGTATTGGGGTCACAATCTTTCCTGCATGAAGGTTTTGTGCCCCACACCTCATCACCCCCCAAAGGGAGGGGCAGAATGGTGGCACGAGAGGTGCTCGGTGCCCGTATCCTCTGCTGCACCACCACGCAGCCTCCCTTGGGCAAAGCCACATGTGTCCTTGTGTCCTCATCGTGTCACTGCCTGTCCCTGTTGGTGACAGCATGCCTGGCAGTGCGGGGAGGGTGACTTGGCCTCCAGGGGTCTGTGAGCTGGAGGACAGGGGGTCCCAAAGGGGCTGTGCCATATCCCTGGCCCTGAGCACAGCCCCAGTCCTCTGCTCCATGGGCAGACGGGGATTTGGGGTTGTTTACAACCCGTCCCCAAGCCCGGTGCCTCTTTCGAGCCCGGTTTGTTTGTTCAGGCCTGGATCCCAACCAAAACAAGCCTCCTTGCTCAGTTCCAGTTAATTTAGGAAAGCAAAGAAACGGGACACACACAAAAAAAATAAAGACCCAACTGAGAGCTGCCTGCAGCAGAGGGGCCATGCTGCAGGGTGGGACGGACACCGGCTGTGCCCCTGCTCATGGGGTGCAGCTGCCCAGATGGGCACATGCAGCCAGGCTTTGCTTAGCGTCCTCCTGGGGCTCAGCATCCTCCTGGGGCCCAGAGTCCTCCCAGCTTTTGAGGAATCTGCGGTCTGAGTCAGCCGAGCAGGGGACAAGGAGCAGCCCTGTGTGTCTCGCATGCTGTCCCCGTGCGGTGCTGGCAGTGCCACACTGGGTGACAGCCAGGGAGAAGCCATGGGGACTGAGGTCCTGGCATGGGGATGTAGCTCCAGGAAACTCTTCTCTGATGCTCACACAGATGTGAGGTTTGGATGTATCAGGTAAGACCTCAGAAAGCAAACGCCGCTTCCTGCCTTGCCCTGCAGGGCTGGGAATATGGAAGTACATCAGGGGGTCCTCAGGATGGGGGAGGGGGGGGGGATCCCCATGGTGCAGAGTGCCCTCCTGCTTTGCCCCCGCTGTGGGTCTGGGGCTCCCAGTGCCCCTGTGGGACTAGCAGGCCACGAGCTGTGTTTCCCATGCAGAGTCTCACCCGGTGCCAGGAACACTTGCGAAGCCCACAAGCGGGAACACAATGAACCCTGCCCTTCGGTCCCTCACCCCGCTGCGTGCCAAATTCTTCCCGGCAGCTTCCTGGCTGCGCCGCATCCTGACCCTACATGGGGAGTGCCGAGCACTGTAAGGTGCTCGGGACCCCTGGCACAGGAGGGGACCGTGGTGGGGACACGGGGGGCACAGCACAGTGAGCGGCAGCACTCGCAGTGCCCACCCATCCCCTCCGGGCGAAAACAGCACCGGCTCTGGGGAGGAGATTTGGGCAGCCGGGGGCACCAAACTCTCCCACAGATCGCTCACGAGGGGCACCCCCTCCCCACTGCCTACCTTCAGCAGCCACCGCGTGCTGTTCTCCAGGACCCTCTCCAGGTGCTGCAGGCGCTGGGCAGCCCCTCGGGCAGCGTGCCCGGCGCCGGACGGTGAATCCCTCTGCAGAGCGTTGACGGGACCGGGTGAGGCGAGCGGGCACGGCGGGGGCTCGGCCTCGGGCAGCACGAAGGTGTAGCTGCAGTGCCCGTGTTGCACGCGGTGCCAACGCTGGCGGCTGCCCACGTCCAACGCCCGGCGCTGGGATGCGGCTGTGCACAGTGCTGCCAGTGCCACGAGGCTGAGCGCACGCATGGCGCGACCGCGGGGCTCCCGCAGCCCACCCCCCCCCCCCTCCCCCACCTCCCCCGGACCCCTCCGGTGCTCCCGCAGCGGTCAGCGGGCACAGTGCTGCGGGGTCGGCATCGCTTCCCGCTGCTCTCTGAGCCTCCTCCGGCCGCCCCGCAGCCTTTTATCGCCGGGCTGAGTCCCGCGGCAGCCCTGGAGAGGGAAGGAAAAAAAAAACAACAACACACACACAGAAGAAAAAAAAAAGAGGAGGAGGAAAAATCTGTTTGAAAACAATACTTTTATCTTTTCTATTTTTTTTTTTTCTCTCCTCCGAGCCCACCGCGGGGAGATCGAGTTTCACACGTGATCTTTGCGTATCTCACACCCAGCCCTGGACGCCCTCCATCCCCGCGCACCCCCGACCCCACTGTGCCCCCATGGCGCCCCATACCCCGCTCCCACCATCCCCAGCTCCCACCCCCGGGGCCGCCCCTCCCCCTCCCTCCCCCCCCCGCAGCTATTAATAACGGCGGGGGGAAGTGGAGAGCCGATTTTGGCTGCTCGGCCGTGGGATGGGCCCGTGGGGACCACGGGGACACAGCGGAGCGGAGCGGGACCTGCCCGGACCCCGTGTAGGGTTTGGGGAAGTGCTGCTGTAGGATCGCTGGGGATGATTGGGATTCACACGGTGTTTTCCTGAGCTCGGCCCTTTGGTGTGGAGCTGCTGTAGTGGTTGAGCTGCACGGGAATGTGGCACCCCCGAGGGTCCCGTGGGCATTGTGGGGTCCTGGTGGCTGGCACAGAGCCCTCGGAGCCAGGATACGTGCTGGGATGCTTGCAGGATGACCTGGGATGCATGCAGGATGTCTGTGACAGGATTGGCCATACAGGCAGGGTGGCATGGGGATGGGAATGGCCATGGGGACAGAGTGGCTGTAGGGACAGGGCTGGCTATGGGGACAGGGTGCTCATGGGAGAGAGGCATACCGTGGGCACAGGATTGCCCAAGAACCTCCTTGGGCTTTTTTGCCAGGTTTCTTGGAGCCAAACCCTGACACAGACCTTGTGTGCACCCCACTGGCTGCTGCCCCTGTGCCCCTGCAGTAGCACTTGGGGAAGGGATGGGATCCCACTGATGCTGCTCATTGCTCACTGCTCGCTGCTCACTCCTGCTGCTGCCTCAAACCGAAACTGCAAAAACCACTTCTGTGTGCTGCGGGGACAGAGGCTGAGGGTGACCCCAGCACCCCCCGACCCACGATTTCTATGGCAGTGCCTCATGGAAACTGTTTCCACGGTGCAGGAAAACGGAAAGGCAGTGGATGCTGGAGGCTTTCATGGTTTATTTGTCCATAAGCGAACAGAGGAGCGATGCTCCCGGCCGGCTCGATGCTGACACCCAGTGCTCTCCTCCTGGAAAGGCCCCGCGGCCCCACAGCCCCCATCTGTGCCCGGAGCAGCAGTGGGGTGGCCAAACCCCAAACAGTCGCAGAGATTCCTGTGGTGAGGGCAGCAGTTGGAGCAAAGCACTTTGCAAAGGTGCCGCTGTGCTTCTCCACACGTCCCATGTCTCTGAGATGGGGACAGGGATGGTGCTTCCCTGCTCGTGTCTGCAGGGGGCTGTGGGGCTGCTCCCCAGGCACAGGGGGCTGCTGTGGTGTGGGGTGCATGGGCAAAGCCCCCCCGTCCCCTCATTGCTGTGCTCACATAGGGCAGCTGTGAGCCCACATATGTGCCCTGCAGAACCCCAAAACACACAGGATCCTGTGGGGATGGGGCATCTCCGTGCTATGGGGATGAGATGGGGCATCCATGGCCTGCAGCACGGTCAGATCCACACCAGCCCCATCCCGCCTGGCTGCAGAGAGGGGGAGAGGGAAGAACAGCAAAATAAGGCAGCCACCCCCTGCCCGAGCCCCGGGGCATTGCTTTGGACACTGCAAATTAGATTTTCTGAAAAGGAAATGTTTTACAGGCCATAAATTGTCTCAAAAGAAAGGGGGAGGTTGAGGGTAGGGGGGTGGTGGGGGAGAAAATTGTGCAATTTTCTGCAGCTGGAAAGCTGGGGCAGTGCGGGGGGGGGTGGCTGAGCTAGGTGCCCGCGTCCTGCTCTGTCCTCTGCTTCTTCTGCCGCCTTTTGCCTTTGTTTTTGAGTTTGGTTTTCTCTGGAAGAGAAAAAAGAAAAGGAGAAAAAGAGAGGTCGCTCACTGGGGATGGGCAGCAGGGACCCTCGTGTTGGTGGGTGAGTGCTCCCACCCGAGTCCCATCTGTGGGACGGGGAACACGGGGCTGCCCCCGGAGCCGCACTGGGTGTGTGGGGACAGGGACTCATTGCTGAACCCCAAATCCTTGATGACCCCAAAACCTCCAGGTGTGAATGATGGGGTCAAAGCAGAGAGCCTTGCCTCTGTGCAAGAAGTGAGGAGGTGGGAGCAGCTTGGTGGGACATGGATGGGACATAGGTGGGACACGGGTACATCCGTGCCTCCCCAAACACCCCTTCAGCTCCGGGGTCTGCAGGTCAGTGGGGACTGTGCTGAGACCCCAAAGCAAAGTGGGGCATGGGATGAGACCTTCAAGATCCAATGGGGCAGGGAAAACCAGGGAGCTGCCCAAAATCCAGGTGGATTCACCAGGCCACGTGTGCACACGGAGCACGAGGAGCATGGTGGCATGTCCCAGCGCCGGCGACGCTGCTTCTTTGCCTTGCTCCATCTCTTCTCCTGCTCAGCTCTGTTTTTCTGCTCTGATCTCCCAGACAATTGCCACCCACAGAGGAAAGGGCACAGCACGGATGCCAAGCGTCTGGAACGGAGCGCGGTGGGGACACAAGGCAGATTTACAGTGGCGTGAACGGTTTTGTGCCCGGGCCAAGTGCCGATGCTGCCGGCTTCCAGGGGCCGGCTCAGAAGTGGTAGCACTCATCTCTCACCGCACAGCGCGGAGCTGGGACGAGGCAGCGCCTTCCTCCGGCGCGGCGAGGGAGCTCGCTGCCCTGCAGCATCTGGATCCCATAAGGCTGCATGGGACAGGAGCCTGGGAGCAGGGTGGGCGCGCGGGGACGGGGAGCAGGGGGGCTTCTCTTGCTGCTGGGGCCGCACGTAGCTGCATCCCTGCACTGAGAGACCCAATCCTACAGCTGATCCCCATCAGCACCCAGCTGTCCCCTGTGGGATGCGGTGTACCCAATGCTGCGGTCCCCACAAAGGGATGGTGGTGGGGGCTCTGAGCTGTGAGCACACACATCCAGCAGATCCATGCTCCAGAGCAGCACATCCCATGTCACCAGCTTTGAGGGGCCACAGGCAGTGCAGCCACATTTCCCCATATCATTGCCCCAAAGCTGCCTGAGTGGGGCAGGATATCAGCTCCTCCACGCCGTCAGCATGAGGCATTATTTATGACCAGCGGTGCTCCGATGGAGACGTGCTCCTGGAGGCTCTGCAGCCCCAGCACACCTGGCTGCAGCTATTCCCACCTTCCTCCAGCCCTTCCCTGCTGCTGCCATCACCTCGCACGATGCACAGTGAAACCACAGCTCCGAAGCACCAATCTCTGCAGTGCTGGGGCCAGCAGCTCACATCTCCTTCCAAGGCTCAGATCGGTATCTCATGCAATCTGCCTTTCTGCCAGTTATTAAGCAGAGATTTATTAGAGCAGCTTTCAGTCCAGACGGTTGCATCCAAAAGTGACATCAGCCGCCTCCTGGTTCCCATTGCCATCCCAGTGCCACTGGGCTGGGTGCTGGGAGAGGTGGTGAGGAGCCCCCACGCTGCAGCCCTGAGCTGCACAACCCCAAAACAGAGAGCTGGGGAGCAGCAGCGGGAGGAATCCCAGGGATGGGGGCTGGATAAAATCAGGGAGACCACCGGGCAGGGCAGAACGATGCCTTATCCCAAGGACACACCTCAGGGCAGGATGAGGACTTGGCTGTCACACCTCCCCCAGGTGACGCCCTCCAGCTCTCTGCTCATTCCTGGTGTTTTGCAGATCTCCGCAGTTTTGTGCAGTTTTTTGCAGGTATTTCCCCCCCCCCCACCCCCCCCCACCCCACCCCAGCAGCTCAACCCTCCCTGTTTGCAATTGCAAAGCAGAAAACCTCAGCGCTGCCTCTCCCTCGCAGGCAGGGCAGGACGGGGCCGGTGCCAGGGGCTGCTCAGCACATGTGCCTGGGAAGGCAGCTTTCTCCAGAACTGCACGGTAACAGCCACCGCCGACCTCCAAATGCTTGGGAGATGAGATCCCGGCTCTCCGCTCACCGCACCGCCGGACCCCACCGTGCTCCTCGCTTTTAGGGGCCGGGGGACTGAAGGGGGCATCCGGGGCTGCGCTCACCTCCCGGGCAGTGCTTCCTCAGGCGGCACCTCCTGCTCTCCAGCAGCGCGGGGCACGCAGCCCCTTCCTCCCGTGGGGTGCCCGGCACCTCACGTACCCGCGTCTCCAGACCCCATTTGCAGCCGCAGCTCCGGCCCTCGTGAGTGCAGGCGCTCCACTCGCTCCAGGGCCCCGGCTCGCACGTTTCTGTGGGGTGGGGGGGGGCGGGGAGGGGACGGGTGACCACGCCGCGCTGTCACGGTGCGTGGGGTGCGGGGTGCGGGTGCCTCTTACCTTGGCACTCCTGGGTGCCGGGCTGAGCCACGGTGCTGGGGGGGCACTCCCGGAAGCATTGGCCCTTGTGCAGGTAGAACTTCTCCTTGCACTTCATGCAGAAGTCTTTGCTGAAGCAGCTCTCGCAGCTGGGCGACCTGCACTCTGCCGGGGAGGGGGCTGTGAGCGGGGGGTGGGGTTAAGCACGGGGCCGACAGTTCCCGGGGATGCGGGGACCCACTGTAAACCCATTGGGTAAGGGAGAGAGGGAAATCCCTGCGTCCCAGCTGCTTCATCTCCAGCCAGCACCCAGGGCTGGATGTCCTGGGGGTGCTTCGGGAGGCAGGGGGACCCTGGGGGTGCCTGCAGGCACAGCAGCCCTGCTGGGTGCACCACGTACTTGTGCATCTGTTGACCTCCAGACCCCGCACGCCGAAGTAGCCGGGGGGGCAGGTGTGGACGCACACCCCGTACTGGCGGATGCCATCCCTCCAGATGAGCAGGAAGAGCCGGTGGTGGCAGGTGATGCAGCCGTTCTCCTCCGAGCACAGGACGCAGCCCGTGCAGTTCTCCAAGAGCCCGGTGCTCACTGCGGGGACAAGGACAAGGGCCCTGTGTGTGTGTGGGGGGGGGGGGGGGGGGGACACGTCCAGCACATCCCAATGGGATTGAAGCCGGGAGTGGTCGGCAGGTAGAAATGCGCTCTGAGCCGCTTTAATGAGCTGCTGATGGATATGTGTCAAGGGAACAAAGCGTTTCGGAAACATCTGAGCGGAGCTGCAATAAGGATCTGTCTGCTGACTCCAGAGCTGCCACCTCTTTCCTCTGCCCCGCTGCTCCGATTTACACAAGGACAGCAGCCCCAGGGAGGCTCTGCTCCCAGGGACGAGGACACGGGGACACGGATGGGGCACGCCCTATAACAGCAGAGCATCTCCATACCAGGCCCCCCCGGCTTCTCCAGGCACACAGCGAGATGCCTCTGCTGCACCCGACAGCATTGGGAAGCATTCTCTTCTGGCTCAGAGCTCGCCCTCCGTGCCTCTGAACAGAAGTGCATGCTGAGCAGCAGCAGCAGTGCCAGGAACACAGTGGTGAGTGCATGGCACCCAGGTCCATCCGCTCACAGCAGGTCTGACAGCGTGGAGAGGGGATATTGCATGTAGAAAAGCCCTGAGGAGGAGGCAACCCTGGGCACAGAGTGGGGGCAGATCCCCATATGTGCAAAAAGGAGCACTTGGATAGTGGCACAGGTGGTGGTGCCATTGTCATCGTGGTCCCAGAACCCTCCTGAGAAGCAAGAGAGGGAGCAGAGGGCTGGAGGAGCAGTGGGAAGGCCCAGACAGAAGGTTCCCTGCAGCCCTACAGACCCACGGCCCTACAGCCCAAAGGTAAAGGATGCACAGCAGTGATGCCACATAGCTGTTCCCGAGCTGTCCCCTCCTGCTCCTCATGCCAGGCCACGAGGACTGAGGCAGCAGCACTTTGCAGCCAGGAGGCTGTGTGTGCTGGGAGCTCGCTAACGAAGCACCTTGGATCCATTAAGTTGTTATGGTCTCTGTTACATATTTACCAAACGCTGACAACATTTGTGTTCCTGGCTGCAGCCAGAGCAGCTTCCCAGGAGACGCGGGGATTTACGAGCGTCTTTCCCTTCCCCAGTTCTTTGGGATGATTTTCTTTTCGCCCTCCCTCCATCTCCTGGCTGGGCATGGAAGGAGGGGAGCTGATAGCAGGATGGGGCAGGATGTGATGAGTCAATATGATGATGCCCACCTTTAAAAACAGCTCCATCTGCACACTGGGATGTGGCTCCGGAGCATTGAGAATGGGGAAATCAAGGACAGCTCTTGGGTATCCTTTGCCAGATGTGGTGGTGGCAGATGAGGATGGGCACAGGGGTTGCACAGGGGGTGGCACCCCACTATGGATGCATGGAGCTGTGCTCAGACCCGTGGATCTTCCTCACTCCCCCCATACGGTCAGATCACACTGCCAGCCCTTCGGGGCTGTTCCCACATAGGGCACAACAGCAGCAGCCTTGCTGTCCCCATGGCCATGTCTTACAGCCACGTACAATGAACATGGATAATTATCCATTCTGTGTCCCAAGGCCTCCAAAAATCCCTGTTCTCACCATATCCCCCCAACCCCCCCACCACCAGCAGGTCACAAACTGAGCATCTCATGTCATAGCCCCATGGTGGCACTGGCCAGTGGTGGGGACACGTCTTAGGGCACCCTGCTCTGCTCCCTGTGTCCCTCTGTTTGGGGGAAGGATGGGGCAGGGAATGGTGATGCCTCCGAGCATCCTTCCAGGATGTTTTGCTCCTCGTGCACCTCCTGCATCGAGTGGAGAACAGAAATACTGTCCAACCCCAACCCCTTCACGCACTGCACCCACCCTACCTTGCTTCTTCCATCGGTTCTGCGAGAGCATTTCCATGGAGCTGATGAATAACAGCAACATGAATATTATCCACTGCATCTGGGCAGGAGGAATGGAGGGCGGGGAGGAACTCAGACCATCCGAGTGGAGCTCACAGCATCGCCCCGGGCACGGCACAGCGCTACGGAGGCATGGGGCGGTCAGCGCAGGGCAGCGCCCACGGGCTCTGCCTTTAGGACCACAGGCAGCCCCCCACTTTCCCCCTCCGGATAAATGAGGAGAAGGGAAAATATCCCCCGGAGGCACCGGCAGGAGTGGGGACGGACGCACTGCAGAGCCCCGGGCCGGATCGGAGCGTGCCGCCGTCCCGCTGTCCCGCCGCCGTCCGTCTGTCCCGCTGCCATCCCGGCACGGCGGGGGCACGGCGAAGCCCCCGGCTCTGCGGGGCGGGGACAGCCGTGTGGCTCCGCCCCGGGACGGCCCTTCTCCGGACCCGGTCGGGTGCGAGGGGCCCGGGGCCCGGGGGCTGGATCGGGTGTGCCGTGCCGAGCCGTACCATGCGGTTCCGTGCCGTGCTGAGCCAAGCTGTGCAGTGCTTTGCCGAGCCGAGTCAAGCCGAGATGAGCCGGACCAATCTGAGCTGAGTGGAGCCGTGCTGAGCTGAACTGAACTGAGCCAAGCTGAAGTGAGCCGTGTTGAGCTGAGCCGGGCGCAGATGAGTGGAACTGGGTCTTGCGGAGCTGAGCTGTGCTGAGCTGAAGTGAGCTGAACTGAACCAAACCAAGCTGAGCCAAGCTGAGCTGCAGCTCCCAGCACCTGGCTCCCAGGCAGCTGCCTGCATTCCTCACCCCATGCACAACCTGGGGGTCCCAGCACGCCCAGAGGGAGCCCTGCACCCACCACGGGCATCAGCAAGGGAAAAGGTTGTGTGTGGGATGCTCAGATCTGTGTTGGGATGCTCAGCAGCAGCTTCCCACCACAGGCACCAGCCCTGCAGGTCGGGACTCTGAGCCCAGACTGCCCCTGACCCGAAGCAGTGGCCTGGGATGTGCTAGGCCTGCTTTACCTGGGAGGGCACAGGTCAGGCTGGGGGACCACTGAGCATCGGCAGACAGCACTGCAGTGGATGCGTCCATCAGTGTCACCCCATCTCTGGGCAGACCTGGGGAGGCAGAGAGTGAGGAGGCAGCTGCCCCACTGCTGAGCTGCAGCTGCATGTCAGTGTTGCTCTCCTTGCTGCCTCCATTTCCCACCTTGCTTTCTCCCTCCCACTCCCCCAGCTCTCCTCAGATGTCTCTCTCTACCTCTCCCATCCCACCCAATGCACTTCAGACAACAAAGGAACCACTTCAGACCCCTTTGGCCTTGCCCATAGGAAACCAGGAGTAATCGCGGTTGGGATCACTTTCATTTTTTTTTCTCATGTTGTTGTAGAAATAAATTGGAAGATTACTCATAAAACACAGGTTTCCAGCATCTGGCACAGCACTGCTTTCCATAAGCAAGCATGCCTGCAGAAACGTGCCCCCACTGCAGATCCATGGGGGCTGGTGGGGTCCCGTGTGTGCATGGCAGCGTGGGGCAGAGCAGTGTGGGTTCAAGAGGGTCTGTGTTTGTCCGTGAGAATGCATTTGACGTAGTTAAGTCCCCCACGAGCATCCAGCCCCTACCTCACCTCCCCCAGCCCTTTGTCCCTTGTCAATGGAGCTGGTGCTGCCCCAGGAGCTGGGGATGCTGCTGGCTGCAACTTCGCTGCCTCGCTCCAGTTACAGCTGCCCTGATCCCAGCATCGCCGCTCCCAGCATCACCGCCCTGCTCCTGGCACCGCGCTGCATCCGAGGCCAACCCCCGCGCCAACACTTGCTAATTGGGTGTCTCTTGTTAGCGCTGCATCCCTGAGGCCAGCGCACAGCAGGTCCCTCGGCTCATCCCTTGGGCTGCACAATGCCTACAGAGGCTTTGCCAATGACAGCGATGACACCGTCCCGGGGCTGTGCCATTAGCTGCTAACGATCCCGATGGGTGATGAGTGCTTGCGCAGGAGCAGATCAATCCCGTTCATTTCCCCTAACGTCGCCATTTATGACTACTCCTCCTAAAATTGCAGTGGGAAGGGATGATTTGCTGTCCGCTCATTAATCAGGCGCCTGTTACCTCTTTGTTCTCGGCGGCGTTTCGGGGCGAGGTGCCCGGCTGGGGCCGTGGCCAGGGGCTGAGCTGACTCACGGACGACACCGAAGCGCACAGAGCGGAGCCCGGGGCGCCCTGGCAGCTCCCCGCTCCCTCCCGCAGCTCCGCGCCGTGCCAGCGTCCGGGGAATGCAATGTTCCTCCTCTGTCTTCCAAAGCACCGGGGAGAAAACGTCCAGAGAGATAATTTGGAAAGTTTGTTTGACACTTGAGTGTGCTTTCATCTTTGGGAAATGTTGGGGGCCTTCCAAGGCTGCACCGCCCAGGGGCACTGTGCTGAGATGGGTGATTTGGGGATGTCGGGGGGTCCAGAGGGGACCCGCTGGGATGGAGGGATGTGGTGGGATGGGGGGATGTGGTGGGATGGAGGGGGCCCGATGGGATGGAGGGGGCCCGGTGCTCCCTGTGGGTGAGGCACTGATTCCTCCCAGGTCTGAGTGCTGCGTGCCGTGCTGGCGGGGAGGGGCGGCTTTCCGAAAGCATCGTGCATCCAAAGTGATGAATATGGGTTTGATCAGGGGAGGATTTCGACGGATGGTAGTGGATAAGGAAGAAAAATATTTGGCATTCTTCTCCCATCATAACAAGCCCAGATGCTTGGACGGTGGCAGCCCACTTCCCACAGGAATGGAAATTCACAGCTGCTCCCCATGCCAGCTCGGCAGAGGCCCTTTCCCCGGCGCTTACAAAATGATGGCCCCACCTCACACCGTGCGGGGCATCCTTCATCCTGCATCCACATCCTCTGCATTGCTGGTGTAATCCCATGGCACAGCCTCATCCCACAGCACACCCGTGTCCTGTTGGGTCCGTCCCATGGCACAGCTATCTCCTGCATGCTGCTGGCCTTGTCCCATGGCGTGGCCACGTCCTGCGCTCTGCCAACCTCATCACAGCCTCCTCCTCACCTCTCCTGTCTGTCTCATAGCCCCATGCTGGGGAGGTTAAGCTCTGGTGCACCATGGGTGATGCACTGGGAGCACTGAGCTGCAGGGTAATCATCCTTGAACCAACTGAGAGCATGGAGCATCCTACAGCATCCTTATGGCACACTGTCCTCCTCCTTTTCCCGGAAGGAGAAAATGCCAGCTCTGCTTTCTTCCTCCTAGGGGATCCCCTGAGGATGTAGAGCTGCTGGGCATGGAGCACAGGGTCAGCTGGGCAGGGGGAGGCTCAGCTTCACCCCGCCAGCACTGTAGCTTGTCCAGCCCTATCCCAGTCACTGCAGCAGCTGTGCGATGGCAGAGCCAAAAC
The DNA here is from genome assembly GCF_038088225.1 of Cyrtonyx montezumae. NCBI lineage: Eukaryota > Metazoa > Chordata > Aves > Galliformes > Odontophoridae > Cyrtonyx > Cyrtonyx montezumae. The sequence goes on along the minus strand of NW_027072100.1, from coordinate 10,244,793 downwards.
AGAAGCACACGCAGAAATGGAATCGGTCTGGAGAAGTGATGAAGGCAGAGGGGCAGTGGGAGAAGGGAAACGGGAGGAAAGCAAAGGAGAGCGGAGAGGTGGGAGGCGAAGTCCGGCATTGGAACCAAATTCCTCACCCGAGCCAGCACAGCAGATTTCCAAGTGTTTATTTTATCTCCTTTAGCTTAGCCTCTCAGAGGCAGAATATATTGAACGGCTTGACTTTATATAATGGAAATAATTGAAACAATACTCCTGCTTCCCCGCCGCAGTTTGTCGTGACGTGAGCCAAGCGTGACAGCCTCGAGGTGGTGGGGACAGCCGCTCTCGGCGCTTGTTGGCTGGTGATTGCTGACACATGTCAGCATTGCTCCCAGTTTCCGTACAGCTGTCAGAATGGGAACGATGTGAGGGTGGCTGGTGTGGGCCAGGCCAGGGCTGGGCATCACCTGCAGCAGTGGGGTTCTGTGGGGAAAGGGGGATTTGGGGCAGCACTGCGGGTGCGGGGATTGGGATGCGGGAGGGATGCGCTGGCAGTGAGCACAGTGTCCATCTCTGAAAGATAAGAGGCAGAGTGATGTGGAGGTTGAGAGCTGTTGGAGGTTGTGTTATTTCCTTCGAGGGGGAGAGCTCCCTGGTGCCCAGCATCAGTGGTCCGTGCTAAGGGTCCTTCCCATGCGTGCTACCCAACTCTTGCACTCTCTGCTCGTAAGCTGGGAAGCCACAGAGCTGATTGAACCAAACAGGAGCTAATGCAACGTTGTGAAGTTCCCCCTGTCCAACTCCACCACATTCTGCTCCATGCTGGCTGCAGATCTGTAGGGAAGAGCAGGATGGAGCTTAAAGCAAAAGCAAAAGCTGGGGGAGGGCTTCGGGGAACTGCAGCACTGTGCAGGAATTGGTCGAGAGCTCTTCCTGCCTTTAGGGCATTCCCTTGGCTGTGCTGTGCTGCGGTTTGGGAAAGATTCCCCTGAGATAAAGCAGAGAAATGGGCTGCAGGGTGAAGGATGGATTTGCAGAGCTGTGGGCAGCTCACACGGCAGGGTCTGGCTGTGGGGAAATTTGGGGCCACGGTGCAGGGCTGTTCCAGGCTGGGGACACCAAAGCATCACTGCAGGTGATTTTTCTGCTTCAGTTCCCCCAGAGTGATGCAATCACAACCTCTCTGCTGCTGAGCCACACCATGGAGCATTCCCTTCTCTGCTAAGCAATGCTATAGACAGCTCCTGGCTCTCCCTGCAGTGCAAATTGTGTATGTGTTAATGGGAGGGAGCAAGGCAGCAGTATGTTAGCAGCTGGCCCTCTTCTGTTCGCCTAAGAATCATTTATGCCAAATTCCATTTGAATTTCTCTTAATATTTCTGCTATTTAAGGAAAGTATTGGGAAAGACAGATGGAAGCATCGTTCAGATGTATGCTCCTGGCTCCATGTGATTCAGCACTCAGAAGTCCTCTCCTTTTTTCAAATAATTGCAATGTGACTGCGTCGCTCCCTCTCACCCATCATTCCCAGGAGGGTCAACCCTCTGACTACAGCAGATGACTCTCACCAGGAGGAATTCAGCAGAAGACAAAGGCTCTGGGCAGGAGCTCCTGGGTGGTGGCATCCCCCTGGCAGCCGCAGTGCTCAGGGGGATGTGACTGTGGCTGCAGCACTCGTGGTCCCCCGTGCCACTGCTCGCCCTGACTGTTGGCAGTCATGTGCTGGTGGCCAAGGGCTTGGCACAGGGCAGGGCTTGGTGGCTCTGCTCCTTGGGTGGCCAAGGGGAAAGCAAACCCCAGAGGGGCTGAGAGCACGGTGCTGGTGTTGGCACCGCCTGGGTGCCACCCTGCCCATGCACAGCCCCAAAGGATGCCACACAGCTCTGTTAGCTGCAAACCCACTTGCTCACAGCCTGCCTGGGGAAAGGATCCAATTTGTACCGTGACCAAATCGCATGGCTCCCTGCTTCCTCTCCTCCTCCCAGCCCTGGCCAGCACTGAAAGGATTTGCTCATGGTTTTGGGCAGCAAGTTAGAAGGAAATAGCATGTCTTGAGGGCCCTCTGGGCGGCAGCCCTTTGCTTGGATGTGCAGCACATGGCTGCGTGCCCCCAGGCACAGACACGCAGCACTGCAGGGGCTGCGTGCTGTGGGGTCAGTGCCTCTGGAGCCTCCCCTCCTGCTCTGGGTCAGGCTCAATGTCATGCAGCCAAGCAAAGAAACAGTAGTGCACCTGCTCCTTAGCCAGCACCATTTACTCTTGTCCTTTCTCCTTGCTCCATGGGCCAAGTGCCACCGAGCCACCCTGCATGGCCCCAAGCAATGGGAGTCCCCAGCTCCATCTGTGGGAATGAGGGCTGTGGGTTCCCATAGGGATGTGGGAGCTCCTCTTCCCCCTATCCCTGGGCACAGTCACCTCTCGGGGTCACTCCCAGCCCCACTCCCCATAGCCCCATTGGTTGGGGACATGAACATGTAAACCCTGAGGATCCCGGCAGTGTGGAGCTGCTGTGAGTCACATAAAGACTTTTCTCAGAATTAATACCAGGAGGGACACAAGCTTTAATATTTCAGAAGTGAAAATAGAGTGATAATTATATTTTGTCGATGTTCAGGAAAATTGCTACCACCTGGCGGGCGGCAGCCGGCCCCGCTCGCAGCTGACGTCAGGGACGCCGCCAACCAGTGGGAATCTGGGGTGGAAAGAGGAAAAAAAAGAACCAACAACAACAACAACAAGAAAAAAAGGAAAGTGCAGAAACTGCGAAGGGAAAGCTTTTCTTCAGTGGAAACCCTAGAGTTGTGGGAGCAGCCCCATAAGATCGCACAGAGCCAACCCCACGGGTTCAGCCGAGCTGCCCCAGGTGCTGGAGAGCATCTTGGTGTCTTGAGGGGGGAAAAGTAATCCACTACTTGTCACCGTCTCAGTGAAGGGGTCGGCCTTGCTGGAACATCCTCAGCCTTGAGCTGGCACTGGGGCAGCCCATTCCCCCTGCAAACGTGGGAGATGAGAAAGGCAGCGGGTGAGCAGTGTCTGTTTGCCATTAGGAACGGGGTTTTAATAAGGCACAGAATGCCCATGATGTGGTCCTCACCGGTCACCCCTTCATCGCAGGGGGAGCCGTGCAGAAAAACACTTCTCGCTCCTTTCTTTCTCCCCTCTCCCCCCTCCCCCTTTTATATCCTGTTTATGCCGCTAACAAATCCAATTTCCAGGAGCTGGAATCACAACAAAGCCGGTGTTAATGCAGCCGAGCTGCTCCAAGCGCTGCTCCTTGTGGGCAGCTCCTCTCCCCGAGTGCACAGAGGACGCTCCGCTTCGTCGTCATCCTCCAAAATGCTGAAATGTGGGAGGAAAGGGCTGGGGTGGGCGAGTGCTGAAGTGGATAGCGGTGGAGGGGATGTGGCTGTCCCCGTCTTTGCTGCATGTGCTGCAGGAGGGATGCGGTGGGACGGCCCCGTTGCCCATGGCCATGGTGGGAGCAGAGCTGCTCTGCAAGCTCCAGCTCATGGAAAGAATTCTCCACGTGGGAATGTGAGCAAAAAAGAATAAATGAAGGAAAAATGGATGCCAGGAAAAAGTTCATTTCCCCACTCTGCTCCCTGTCATGCACTCATTCCGGGCGCTCCTGGTGTGCCATCTGTCCTACCCACAGCATTTCAGAGATTTGCTGCTTCCTACTCACGGGGACAGACCCACCCCGGCTCCATGGGCACAGTGGCACAGAGGGACACTGCCACCCAATGCCCTTGCCTCTGTCTGGCTCCCAGCAGGGTCTGTCCAACACCATAATATTGTGATGGAAGAGTGATGTACGGCATGGCCTCCTTGGTGCAAAGCATTCCTCCCACAGGGAAAGGGGATCATTTGAGGTTACCAATGCTTTCTGCTCTTATACAGTGCTTCTTTGCTCATATGAGCTCCTTGGAAGCCATATCCAGACAGGGGCAGGGTGCTGCAGGCAGGACAGGGCTCAATCCCAACATCACCAGGGTCTCAGTGTCACTGTACAGACACAGAGGTGCTCAGCCAAAGCGTTGGGAAGGATTTACAGAGTTCTTGGTGTGTCCCCTTTTTTATTTCTAGAACAGAGCAAGAGCTGAACTCTGCTCTGCCTGCAGCACTCTCCTTTTGCCAAGTTTCCCAGCAGGGCTGGGGGAGTGGAGTGGGGCTGAGTGGAGCGCATTACCTGGTGTGCTTGGAAGGGTGAGGTCATCAGGTCAGGGACTGCTCCCCTATATCTCCACATCCTCCTTCCTTACCATCTCCATTTCCATTTCCATTTCCATTTCCATCTCCATTTCCATTTCCATTTCCATTTCCATTTCCATTTCCATTTCCATTTCCATTTCCATTTCCATTTCCATTTCCATTTCCGTTTTCGTTTCCGTTTCTGTTTCCGTTTCCATTCCCCTTCCCCTTTCCATTCCTATCCCTATTCCTATCCCTATCTCTCTTTCCTTTCCCTTCCCTTTTCCCTTCCCTTTTCCCTTCCCTTTTCCCTTCCCTTCCCTTCCCTTCCCTTCCCTTCCCTTCCCTTCCCTTCCCTTCCCTTCCCTTCCCTTCCCTTCCCTTCCCTTCCCTTCCCTTCCCTTCCCTTCCCTTCCCTTCCCTTCCCTTCCCTTCCCTTCCCTTCCCTTCCCTTCCCTTCCCTTCCCTTCCCTTCCCTTCCCTTCCCTTCCCTTCCCTTCCCTTCCCTTCCCTTCCCTTCCCCTTCCCCTTCCCCTCCCTTCCCCTTCCCCTTCCCCTTCCCCTTCCCCTTCCCCTTCCCCTTCCCCTTCCCCTTCCCCTTCCCCTTCCCCTTCCCCTTCCCCTTCCCTCTGCCTCTGGCACTGTAACGCTGCTGCCATGGCTCTGTGTTCAGATGTCCCCAGAGAAACAGAGGCAGAAGGACGGTGCCGTCCCCGTCCCCGTCCCGGCGCATCCCGGGGGCGAGGGCGGCAGCCGGCTGGAGCGGAGCGGCAGCAGCGTCAGTGGACGGCCGGATCCCAATTCGCACCAGCCCGAAACAATGACGATGACAGTGGCAGAAAATAAAGAGATGAAAAATGTGTCTGCGATTTTAACGAGCGGGAAACACCCAGCGCGGGGGACGCAGGGGCAGGAGGACGGCGTGCAGAAACCGCCCGTGGGGGACGTGGGTCCCATTCGTCCCCTGAGCCTCAGTGCAGGGCTGCCCCACTCGTGGGTGCCCAGCTGTGGTCACACCCGGCCACCCTTCAGTGCCCTCCTCCTTCCCTCTCTGCTGTTTCATCCTATTTTGATTATTATTTTTTAACATATTTTTTTTCCTCATCTTTTAAACCCCGTAAAAAATTTAATACAAAGGAAACTAAAAACAAAAAAACAAACCCAGCGGAACCGTTCTCAAAATAATTTCACAATCCTCACATATCCCCTCAGCAAATTCAATTTGTAGGAAATAAAGAACAAAATACGGCCATAAAAGGCTGCTCAACAAATCCTAATGTTTTACATGTGTAAGCACCAACGCCGTGCCTGCGTGCAGGAGGTGGGTGGAGGTGGGCAGAGGGGACCACTGTGTCCCTGCTGTGTCCTTTCCCAGCTCACAGCCATCTTTCCCCTCTGCTGTTTTCTCCCTTCCTTTAATATACCTGGCACCTCGGGGAGAATTTTCCCTTTAAGCCTTCCCGTTTTAATAACTTCGATGCTATGTCTTAATTAGTGACCTGGAAAAGACAACTATTGTTATGCGCCATATGGAGCCGCTACCTCGGGCTGCAGGGGGAGGAGGATTAGTCCCAGGATGGAGTCCCTGTGACCCCTGCTGGGAGCCATGGGGTGGGAGCGGAGCTGCGGGCACAGTACGGTCACCCCCTGCTCTGTCTCTTGCTGGGAGTCGTGGGCAGAGTGGCTCCATCCCTTTCCTAATGGGGACATTTGGGGTCTTGCACCCAAACTGCCCCCTCCCTGCCGTGCACCCACACCAGGCCACCTCCAGCCGGGGGCCATGTGCTGCCAGCTCTGCGCAGCGCGGGTCGGCCGCACGCTGCTGGTGGGGAGGGCACTGCCATCTGCGGCCGCTTTGATGCGGGGTTCCCTCTGTGCACAGAGCCGGCCCTGCCCGCGGGCCGTGGCTGCATGAAGCAAGGCTGATTGATGGCCTTGTTTTGTTCCTGCAAAGCCTGGCCCAGGCCGTGCACATCCACGGTCCCCCAGGAGCTGGGGAAGGACAGCAGCCAGGCTGAGGGCTTGGGCGTGTTGGAGGTGCTGCTGTTGGGGTGCTGAGAGTGCTCTGTGCCTCAGTTTCCCCAACCTCAAAGGCCCTCTGGGTGAAACCATCCTGCTCCTTTCAGGTGTGCGGAGCATCCCCAGAGCTAAGGCAAACATGGGGGGCACGGGAGCCCCATTTGGGAAAATGCTCATTAGGATTCCAGCAAGATGACCTCCGAAAAATGGAGCTGAGCTCCAGCTGATGAGTCACGGCCGTGCCTGCACGATGCGCTCCCTGCAAGCGAGGTTTGCACCACGGGGCTAACAGGCTTTTCTGGGAAGTGCTGGGGCTCTGCACTTCCTAATTATGTTCAAAGGGCTCTGGCAGCATCGCTCAGACAGGGATTACGCCTGCTAGAAGCACAGCACTCGGCCTTGTTCACAGGCCTGAAAGTGCTAATTGACTTTAGGTCTCAGGACGCTGTCGGGAGCCCGCTCCATGCAGCCCGGTCCCTCCTCCTCCTGCTCCTGTGCTGAACCCGCTCCATGTGGTTTGAATTTCTTCTGCAGAGAAAAATCTCCTTTCTCCTGCCCTGGTGTCGTCTTACCCTGGAATTTGGGGGAAATAGAGAGGAGGTTAAATGCTCACTCTCCAGGAAACAAAGAAAGAGAGGGGTGAAAGTCACCCCGTGGGCACCCTCCACTGATGTCCTGCCCCATCCGATGTCCCTTGGCACAGGGATGTTGGCACCTTCAAGCAGCTCTGTCCATCCTTCAGGATGACAGCAGCCTGTGATGCTGCTGCTGCAGGGGATTGCCCACGGCTCCCTTCTGTGTTCTCCCACTGGATCCTGTGCAGAAGTTGGTGTACGTGACACGGCACAGCACGGTGAGCCAGCCACCCTGGCTGCCATTCCCAGCACGGAGGGCTCATGGGCTGCGGATGATTGGGAAATCGGTTTCCTTTTCTCCCCGTTACGACATTGCAGTGGGCGCATCCATCGGGAGCTGTGAGGCAGCGGGAAACTATGAAGGTCAGGGAGGCTGCGGTTTGTGTGACGGAGGTGAGCCCTGCCCGGGCCACCCCTCCACCTGCCCGTGCACCACTGCCCCATGCACCCCACTCCTGGGTCACAGAGAGGGGAAAGGGCTGCACGAAGCTCCTCCACGTTCCCAGTGCCGCAGGCAGGAGGGCCGGTGCCACAAACCCAGACAGACACATCTTAAAATATGACCCCAATATGCTAGCTTACCCCGTCCCCATTCCTGCCTTCTATTTTAAAGGTTGCACAGCTTTCTGAAAGTTGATCATCTCCGTTGCTCCAGCTCCAGCACCGCCGTGACGCGCTTGCCTTGCAGCACTAATGAGCCGGCCCTGCAATCCTCGTCACCTCGTTAAGGATTTGGCTGCTGTGTCCCAGCTGTGCTGCCCGCTGCCTCCCACTTCGCTTGCAGGCTGCAGGACTGGTGTTAGGGGAGCCTCTTGCATATGGCCAGTGGTTTTCAGCAGCAAAGAGCTGCAGATCAAGCCAGGTGCTAGGGCAGGAACTGAGTGGACCAGGCAGCAGCAGCAGGGCAACGTGGACTCTGCAAATGCAGCTTCAGCTTAGCAGCAGGGGCAAGGGGAGGGGTGTATCCTGCTGGAGGGGCTGCTTGGTCCAAGCGGTCTCAGCCCCATGACCACAGCTTCCCAGGACACCCCCAGTCACCCACCATGTGTGGCTCCAGCAGCACGTAGCCCTTCCTGCTCCACTCACTATTGTGGGCCAGTACCAAGCCCGTGGGGAAGACCTGCCAGCCCCTTCAGGTGCCTGCACGGAGCTGGAAGCCCTTTTGATATGGAGAAGGGAAAATAAATGAAGTTGCAATGCAGCAGCCAGGCCTCGTGCAGACACTTCCTGTAGAAGGAGACCCCAAGTTGGTGCAAGGGTGGGAGAGGGTCTTAGTCCTCAGCCCGGTTAAATGTGCCCAGCAAAATGGAGCCAGAAAGTCACTGCATGGGTTAGGCTGGATTCACCCTGCTCTCCCAGTGCAGCCCAAATCCCTGGGTCCCCCGCGGGCATGATGGATAGACGCCAAGTCAAAACCATGGGAAGACAAGCAGATGGATTTGTGTGTATGGAGATGGGTGGAAGTGTGGATAACAGGTTGGTGAACAGGAATGGAACAAGTTGGATGGAAAGCTTGGTACAAGCTGTGTACATGTCACTGCTTCCTCTTGTCTGCACAGGCGGGGACAGGTTTAGGGTCAGGTTTCTCAAGGGAAGATCCACAGAAACAAATTCTACCAAGGAGGGGCACTCAGTCAAAGCATCTCTTGGTGCTCCCCTTGCCCACTGAGAGAAGGGCTGTGCCTGGGGAGGGACATGTGGAGCTGCACCTTGCTGCTGCTGCCTGTCAGGGTGAGCCATGGGGCAGCATGGCAGAACTGCCCGCTGCTATGAATCACGGACCTGGCAATGGTAAAGCTCCAGCTCCAGTATTTCCTGCTGCTCTCACCAAATCCCAGTCAGATGAAGCAGACACATCCTGCATTGCTCAAACCGCCGCTGGGAGGGGTTCAGACTGCCCATGTGTTGGAGAGCTCCAAGCCCCCAGCAGCTGCCTGCTCAGGGTATGCATTTCCAGAGCATGGAGCGCAGTCTGGGTTGGCACCTTTGAGCCCAGCTTTTCAGAGCTCGGGGTAGGGCTCCCGCAGCCTCTCCTGGCTCTTAGGGGTATCAGGGCCCCCAGAGAATTCACCATCTTTCCCACATCCCCTCTTTTTTCTTATACATGAGCAAAGCAGCCACTGGCAGGAGCTGAGCTGCACATGTCCATGATGAAACCCTGGCTCAGTGGAAACCAGTGCTTACTTTCCTGCAGATTCCCACCTGGCCAGCACGGCTCTGTCAGATTTCATACCACAGAGGTCTGTGGAGCTGGGACTAGCAGGACCGTTTGCAAGAGGTGCAACATTTCCACAGCCACCAGGGAGATGATTCACAAGAACGGGCAATGCTGAGCAGTGGGATTGGCTGCGGTCAGTTGTTCAGCTTCAGTGACTTCTTGAGGGGGAAATGGAAAGAGTGGACAGTGCAAGCTAATTCATAGACGCATCATGAAGTCAATATGAATCAGAGCATCCCCGAGGAGCTGGAACTCAGATTGGGAAAGCAGCAGATGATGCCTTTCCCTGGCACAGGGCTCCTTCTCCCAGATGTTGCTCCAGCCCCCTCCTCCTGCCACCTGAGTCGAGGACCTGCTGGCGACACCAGCTCCAGCCTGGGCCATAGCGGGGCTGAGAAACAGCTCAGTGTCAACTTCAACAAGAATTCAGGTGATACAGACAGGGAAAAGAGACGAAAGATGGGAATAACTGTGTCAATGGCTCGTTGCACTGCTGATTCCTTCAAGTATCAAGGAAAATGCTCAATACAGGGATGCACATGAGCACAGCCGCAGGTTCTTTAGATTTTTATTAACTGGGGCTGCAAACGTTCTGGTCGCAATATTTCTGGTCGCAATATTTCTGGTGAGAAAGAGCTCGGGGTTAGGGAGCAGGAGCCGGGCAGCAGGGCAGATACCGGCACACGGACACCAGCAAACCCTACCGCATCCACAGTCCAGCTCCGAGAGGGAGCAGGGGCACACAGCTACACACACAAGCTCGCTTTCTAAGGGAATCGTCTTCGCTCCCCGCCCCAACGGCTGCAGTTCCATTTCAGCTCCCCCGAGGCCTCCGCCGGGCGCTGCGCAGCAGACGGGGGCCCCCTAGTGAAGGGCGGCCCGGCCCGGCCCGGCTCAGCTCGGCTCAGCCCGGGGACGCGGCTGCAGCCCGGCCCGGCCCGGCTCGACAGAGGGGAGGGCCCGGCTCGGCCCGGCCGCGCCTGCTCGGTGCGGTGCGGGGCGGCCATGGCGGGGCTGGAGCTGCTGTACTGCTCGGCTCGGGCCGACATCTCCTGCCCGCAGGATGCATTGGTTTGCGGGCTCCACTGGGAGCTGATCCAGCACGGCTACCGCTGCCTCGGAGCCGGAGAGCAGGTACGGGAAGGGCGGCACCGCCGCTAGGCCCCGCTAGGCCGCGCCGATCCTCGGACTTTCCTAGCGCCGCTCGCCGCCGCCGCGCGGCTCAGCCCGGCAGCCGCCACCGGAGGGAGGGACGCGTGGTTCTGGGGGTTGTCCCGGTACTGGCGGGACCTGGAGATGGAGGGGCCGAGCGGTGCGGCTGCGGTGTGTTGTTGGGGGATGTAGTGCTGGGGGGAGGCTGTTCTGCGGGAGTACCAGTGCTGAGGTGGGGGAGGGTGTAGGGAGCTCGGTGCGGTTCTGGCGGTTGCTGGGAGGGTGCCTGGTTGGTGCTGGATGTGCTGTGGTGGGCTGCAGAGTACTGTTTTGGCAGAAAAGGCTCCCACAACCGGACAGCCCCTGTGCTCAGGAGCTGTGGGGTGACGAGCAATAGAGAACATCACTGCCTGGTCTGGGTCTTTGTTGCCTTCTACTCAGCAAGGGGTGACTATATTCCCTCCTGTTGCAGCTGCTGAGCAGGTCTCATTGTCCTGGCTGTCTTGTTGTAGCCAGGTCCTGATGAAAGGAAGTCTGAGCTGCTGCCTGCTGGCTGGGAAGCCAACAAGGAGGTGTACACGCTGCGCTACAAGTCCACAGACGACACCCGGGAACTGCTGCTGAAGGCCATTGTGGTGGAAGACAGCATGATCCTCAATGTCATGGTGAGCACCCAAACTGATTGCTGCAGGAGTCCTTCAGATGCAGTGCCTGCTACTGTCTAAAATGTATGAAAAATGGTAGAGCCAGTTTCTTAAATGTTTTGCTGTTACTTGTTCTGCCTTAGAGCATCATTTGTTCCTTAGGGGTGATTGGATGGTGCACACCCAGGGCCTATTAGGGGCTGCAGACCTACCACAGCACATCAGATGTGGCCCAGCCTGAATCTAGTCAAACACAGTCACATCTGGGCGTGAATGCAGGTTGTCTTGGACTCTGGCTCAGTGTCCCTTTGTGTATCCCTTTTCCAGCTGAGGATGTGTTTTCACATTACTTCTCAACAAACACATGACTAGGATGTCTTTCCCCCATGTCACTGCTTCTTGACTCTGGCTGTGGCATTGGATTTTGGTCTTTTCACCTTCACAGTCTGAGCTGGGGGAAGTGAGCAGGGAGAGCTTTGCTGCATGCTGTAGGTTTTTTTGTTGCTGGGATTTGGATGCTGCAGAGAGACATGGTCAGGAAGCAGACAGGCTTGTTCTTCATGTCCTGACCTCTTTCCCTCAGTCCTAGCTCTGCATGGTTGCTAACACCGTGCTTCTCCTGTCTTTACTAGGATCGTGCTTCTCAGAAGGTGGCAGACGTGACCTTGGCGGTGGCTGACTACATCAATCCAGAGCATCTGAATGATTTCCACAAGTAATCTCAGTTCTCTGAAATTTACTGCAGTAGAAAAAGCCCCACCAGCATGGGGAGGGGTACAGATGGGGTCAGAGGCCAGGGTTAGGAGAGCCTGGAGGACTCTTCTCTCCAGCACAAATCCAGGGTGCCACCTGGGTACATGTTTTGTGCCTGGGATGCCAAAAGCATGTTCATCCTCTCATCACCCCTGTCCAGAACCTTTGTGCCTGAGTGCCATGGCCTCCCTTTCTCACCATCTTGTGTCTCCTCCCTGCAGGGTCTACAAGAACATGGAGGAGTTGAGGACGAAGATTGCTTCAGGTATCATCGCTCCCCTCGGGGTCCCCACAGAAAAGGCCAAGAATGAGTCCCATGTGGAGAAGAAGGATCCTATCTTGCCCGAGGATTATGACCCCCTCAGGATCCCTCCCCGGCTCCCTGCAGGCGCGAGAGCACCATCCTGGTGAGCCAGCAATGGGTGTCCACTGGAGGCCCTGGCACAAACGTTACCTCTGCTCCCCATCTTGCACATATGGAATGGGAAGTGAAAGGGATCCACATCCTCCCCACTTGCTCTCATGCTCGCTGGCTGCCAGCTTTTCTTTGATTTAAGCTCTTTGCTGGGGGATGGGATGATGCGTTCAGGAGCTCGTTTTGCCCTCCTTTGGGAAGATGTGGGGTGGAAGGAGGAAAGCCCTGCTCTGTATTGGTTAAGAGATCCTCATGGCTTTGGGGCTGGTGGAGCAGGGACAGCAGGGGAAGGACAGTGCTGCTGTATGTGGCAGATGGGTTCTCCCCTCTTTTCCTCCACAAGCCTTTGTCTGGGAAACAGAGATACTGCGGTGGCTGTGCTGTCTCTGGGGGACTAGCTGTGGCTTCTGCCTTGCATGTCACCTCTTGTTTCTTTAGCCCCACTGCTGTCTGCTTGTGCTTAAGGTGCAAGATAGTTCTCAGGGGAGCCCTGCGCTGGGCAGACAGGCTAGAGTGGGACACTGCTCTGAAACCGTGTTGTTGGTACGTATTATTGGCAGGGGAACGTGACAGCTGGCTGTAGGCTTGCCATCCCATCTTCCTGCTTCCAGAAGTGCAAGGACTGTCATTGTGTTGCTGGCTGGGATTCGCTGGCATGGAAACTGCATGAAGTCGGCCCTTCACTGAAAATCTTGTTCACTGTGTGCTCTGTTTCAGGCCTTCTCCTTTGAACCCCTTTGCTGTTGGTGGGCGGGACCTGGACCCTTTAGGGTGAGTATGGCTGGGGGAGGTGGTGCTTTGCCTGTCCTGGGAGTGTCCCCAGCTCTGCCCTTCACTGAGGAACCTTCCCTGAAACAGCTGCAGTCCGTCTGGCTCAGGCATTGAGCAAAGTGTGCCTGAGTGCGGGTGGCAGTGGAACAGTTCCTCATTACAAATTGCAGAGGAGCAATTGACAGTTGCTAAACCTCAATATGTTTCTAATATCGTAATAAGATCCCATCGCTTGCTTGGATGATAGGTTGCAATCTGCGTCTGTTTAATAATCAGTCTGTATTCATTTAACATGCACTAATTCCTTCAGTAAATCAAAGCTGAATACATCGTTAAGTGAATGTAAGTCTCTAATTTAAAATGGTACCAGCTGCTGTGTTTACAGCCCAGCAGTCTGGAGAAGGAGAGGCTTAAAGTTGAGTCCACAGATGCCCGAGCCCTGATTGTGAGCTTCCTGGCTTTTTTAGGCACTCATGAGCAGGGATGCTGGAGAAAGCCTGGATGGAAGCAGGGCTGCTGGGGGGATTGATATTCCCATATGCATCTCTAGGTCTTTGGTCTGGTTGGGCAATCAGAACCTGTCATCTGCCATTCCAGATAAAAGCACGTCTTCAGACAAAAACCAGTCCTTGGAGTTGTTGCAAAGCGCCTTGCAGCCCAGGGGAGTCCTCTTTAGAACAGCTCTCCTGTGGGGATCGCATTTTTTCCCTCTTGCAAGACTTGATTCTCTGTGGGTTTGGCTAGAAAAGGGCCAACTAGAAACATCCTGCTCTGCTGGAAGGAGAAGCCTGGAGCATGGGTGACTGGAAGGAAACCTGATAGCATGAGGAAAAGGGGTTCAGCTGTGGGAGGGGAGACCCTTTTTTCTCCCATTGTCTCCAGCTCTTCATTGTCAATTTCTATGTAAATGACAAGAAAAAGATTTTAAGTGGAAGCAGATTTGTGTGCTGACACCTGCCAGTGCTGGGGCTGGAGACCCAGACTCCCAGGCATATGCTCATGGGGCCTGGCTGTCCTGGGGCGCTCTGGGCAGCCAGCCTGGTGTGATGGAAGTCATTAGTGCAGTTGTTAATGACTTCTATGATGGCAGCGGTGTCCAGAGACTCCAGCCGAGTTTGAATGAAGCCAGCTATGAGGAATGGCACTCGCAGCATGGGGCAGCTCTGAGGAGCCACCGTGGTCAGCAAATGACTTCCAGGCAGTGCTTTGGAAAGGTTCACAGGGTCTGCAGGCTCTTGCAACACTGTGCTCGCCTAGGGGAGCAGGAGTGGGACTACGAGTGGCAGAGAGGACCAGCAGGTCTGATGCGTGGTCAGCAGCCTGCTGGGGATTTGTCAGCCATTGCTTGTGTTCTCCCTGGCTCCCTGCAGGAACTTGAGGAATGAGGGAAGCTGTTGGTGTTGCTTCCTTCTGTGTGTCCCCAGCTAGAATGAGAGGCTGCAGGTATGGTGGTGCTTTGGATCTGAGTGCTTGCTCGTGCCCTGGCTTCAGTGTGCATGCTGCAGCCATAGGACTCCCACCTCAATGTAATGTTAAGCTGCAGTTCACATCCTGCCCTGAGCACGTGTTGTGCACCTCGGTACCTGGCGTCACCTGGCTCCCCACAGCCATGCTGTCCTTCATTCCTGGGGATGCGTGCCAAACCCACAGTACTTTGCTGTCCTCTTCTGTGCCAATATCATCTCATTTGCTGCTTTTCCTCTCCACAGAGGTCAGAGTGGCGGAATGATCGTTGATCCTCTCCGGTCTGGGTTCCCACAGCCCGGCATTGACCCATCAGCAGGGCTCCCCAGCCGCCTTCCCCCAGGAGCAGTTCCACCAGGAGCCAGATTCGACCCCTTTGGCCCCCTAGGGGCTGGTAGGGCCGGGTAGGTGTTTGGCTGTGCCTGGGCAGCCGCTGCAACCAGGTACCACAGCATGCTCCCAGTCTGCCCCAGATCTGCTGCTCCTCCTGGGGTTGTGCTCTTGCTCCTGGATTGACTTTGTTCTAAATTCCTTTCTAGGCCTGATCCCGACCACCTCCCACCTCCAGGCTACGATGACATGTTCATGTGAGGAGTCACTGAGTGGTTTCTCAGCTGGCTGCAGCCAGAGCAGTCTCCTGGGGAGAGAAGCACTTTCCCCTCTTCGTTCCCTTCTTTGGTGGACTTTGATCTTTTCAGCAGTGATTTTCCTCTCCCTGCTCAGGGCTACGCTCCTGTGCTTCAGCCTGGCTATAAAGGTTTCCATGTGTGCAGAACAGAAGAGGAGGCAGTAGGTCCCTTTCTTTGCTCCTCCGAGGGTAGCTGGCTGTGGGCACGCAGCAGACGTGGGCCTGCCCTGTGGCAGAGCTGTGCTGGGAGCAGTGTGGCGTGCTGAGAGCAGCCCTGGGCTTTGAGGTTTCCTGCTCTCCTTCTCCAGGGTGGCATCGCTTTTGCTGCTGGGATTACGCACGCAGTCAGTGGTGAGGAGGGAGCTGGCTTTTTGCCTCTCCCTTGCTGGGAAGCTTCGATAGCCTCTCTGAAAGCATCAGCTGGAGAAGGCTTCCCGTGCAGAGATGGTTTCTCTCTTGGTCTTTATCCAGACAGGGCTGATCAGCATGGAGAGCTAAAGCCCATCTCATAGGGTCTGTGTGGGATGACCCCCGGTAGTGGCTCGGGTGGGCTTCTGCATGGGCATGCACACTGGATGTGGAGGGCTCCAACAGCAAGGCCTTTAACATGCATGAGAAATGAATTCCTGGTGTTACCTGGCCCCCCATAGCCATGTTTAGTTCCTGGGGATGTGTGCCAAACCCGCAGGCAGTGCAGAGGGCTGCCTGTTGGGCAGCATGTGGGGTGGGGTGGAACAGAGAGGGCTTGGTTCCTAACCTTAGCTCTGGGTCCAGCACTGCCTCTCTGTGGTGGAGCTGAATGATTTGGGGCTTTGCTCTGTGGCAGTTTTAATAGGAACATGCTTCACTACTGTCAGTCCCGTGGCTGAAGACTTGAGTGGCTCTGCCCAGGTGAACTCTGTGCTGCCATCACAGAACAGCTTGTGGAGGAAGGGCAAGACCTGTGTGGGTCAGGATTCTCAGCTCTTTCTGGAATCCCTCCCCCTTCCCTTTCCAACAGCTCCCCCTGTGTCAGATAACTGGGGCTGGAGCCCACCAGGGGTTCAATACTATATTTTTTTCTCATGGTTTGATTTCTTGGAAGGGATGTTGGTGAGTTTGAAATAAAAATCTGACAACAGTGTTGTGTTGGCAGTTGCTGGGGGTGACCCCCCTGCCCCAATCGGGCACCTCATCCCCCCCCCACAAGAAGGGGAGCCCCAAAGCTGCACTCAGGAGCTCTGTGCTGCCTGTGCTTGCCCTAGCTGGGGTGGTGGGTTCGAGCTGGGAGCCTGCTTTGTTCTTTTCCTTCAGCAGCAGTGCTTTTCTGAGCTGATGAGACTGTATTAAGAAAAATTAAGTGAAGAATGGCTCGGCCCTTGTTTGGCTGTGCTTCTGGTGGTAATTGGCTCTCCAGGGCACCAAACACCGTTGATACACTACATGCAGCCACACAAGCATAAATAAAAAAGGGGAAGTGCTCCTCTCCCTTTTCCCCTAAGGCTTTTCCTTTTAAACCCCTTTTGCCTGCTAACACAGCTGAGTTGCAGTGTATGCAACCCTGGACTGCGTGCAGGTTGGAGGGGGAGGACTGGCCATAGAAATTTGGCTCTGGGGGAACTGGAACGGGCTGAGGCCCCTGCTGTTCTCCCAGCTCCTGGGCAGCCCGCACCTTGCTTTGTGAGGTTGGGATGCACGATGCTGCTGCGGGGAGAGGAAGCGGTGCTGCCTTATCAGAGGGGCTTCTCTGCGGGAGACAGCTGCTTTCTGCTGCCTGCATTAATCATGTGCTGCAACCTTTCAGGAGGGAGAAACACAGCCTGCTTTGATGGGGCTAATTAAAACGATCCAGCGCCAGGAGAGGCTGTGTCGGGTCTTGATAAACAATCTTTTGTCTGCGGCTCTTAACCCCAGTGGGTTCGCAGTGCCTTGCAGCGTGGGGGAGGAGGGGATTGAGAAGAGGATGCAGTACCCTGCATGGAGCCGGGGTGGTTGTGGGCTCGTGGCTGAGGTTTGGTGCTGCTGTGGTCTTTGCTGCCCATGCTCTGGAGAGCAGAGGGGTGGGGGGGAGATGTGGATCCTGCACAGCCATCAGCACCATCACTAACGTGAGTGACTGAAGCTGTTGCCGTGCACAGGAGCACAGTGAGCGGTGCATCTTGAGCTAATTTTATGGGGGGTTATAAAGAGTGGTTGAGGCTGAAGCGTGCGGTCCTGGCACAGCCCTCGCTCTTTTCCCAGTGCCACAGAGGTGCTTCCACATCACATTTGAAGAATGGTGCTGGATTATTGGCAATGGCTCAACGTCCCTGGAGAGTCCTTCAGGCCATCTGCCAGCCCGCCCAGCCATCAGCACCTGCCTCTCATGCTCCCGATGGCAGAGCCCTGTTCTGCTAATTACCCTGTGGACGATGCTCAGAGCCAGGATCCTGCACACCCCGTGGATGGTGTGAGGGAGGGGCCGGTGGATATTGAGCAGATGGGAAAACAAAGCAGCCTCTGCTGTATGGGGCCATTCCCTCCTGTGCAGAGACACTCCAGGACCCCAAAGATGGGTGCTCAAGAGCTCTGCACTGTGCCAGCTTCTCCGTTGGAAGCTGGAGATGTGCAGAAATGCCGTGCAGCATCGAGGTGCTCTCCAGTGGGACAGGTTCCACAGTGCCTCCAGGGGCACGGGGACATCTCTAGGGGTATCCCAAAGCTGCCCCAACCCACCCAGCAGCACCTGCACAGCCCCAGGCTGTGATGCTGTGGGACCTGCACTGCCCTGCTCCAGCCCCCGTTGCCAGGGCAGATTTGTCTCACTGCCTGATAATGTTTTGGGTTGCTTCCTAAATAAATAATCTCTTTGGCTCAGTGTTTCCAGTCTGCTGTGCTGTTCTCCTCTGGTCCCACTGCTGCCCCTGTGCAAAATCACTCTCCAGTCCTACAGGTCTCAGTGGGGAGCCTCTTTAATGGCATTCCTTCCTCGACACACTTCATTCACCTTAAATATTTATATTTCAATCCAGAGGATTTTCCCCCAATCCTCCAGGCCCTCCTTACAGGACAGCACAGCAATGTGCTGGCACAGCAACGACGGCCTCCTTCCATTAACACCCCTCCAAAGCCCCATGCTCTGACACAAAGGAGAATTTCTCGTGCCTGCATAACGCAGGTGTTCAGCAGATGCAGCCTCCCAAGAGCTGTGTGAGGGCCAGCTGAGGATTCCAGGGCTTGACACTAAACACAGAGCACAGGCAGGTGACACAGGGATGTGCAGAGGGACGCGTGGCCCTTCGCAGCACTGGGAGGGATGGACACTTGTGCAGGATGGGGATGGTGGCACAGACTGCGGGTGGTCCCCAGCCATCAGAGGGGTGGGAACGCCAAAGGATGCTCTGGGAGCCCTGGAACAAAATCTGGCCCCAGCGATGGTACTGCATGTAAACAACTTTCCCCTTGTGCTGGGTCACCTGGAGGGATTTGTCTCTGCACATTTGAAGCAAGTAATTTATGGGACGGATTAAAAACTGGTGGCAGTTCGTGATAAATACCACTAACTTTTATGAGGCTGCATTTCCCTGTGGGACAATTCCTTGCCTTTCTCAGCATCGTGCTCAGACCAATTTTTTCTCTCCATAGAACGTTGTGCTTTAATGATGCTTCATGTTTAATTCCCGAGATGCGATGTTACCTTCACGCTGCAGACAATGGCTCTCGTGAGCAGCACAAAGGCACGCGCTCGGGCACCCCGGTGGGGCAGAGCTGCTTCTCTAAAACACGAAAAGAAGGATCACGGTGCTCGAGGCGTGGCGAGTTATCCTCTCTCCTCTGGACAGAGCACCCTGGTTTCTGAGGCCGTCGTGAGGCTGCTGGTGGGATGCTAGGCACGGGCAGGGGTCCCAGCCTTCATCCTGCTCTGGTGGGGTGTGAAGGCTGTGGGTCAGGAGGGGTGGCCCCGTGGATGGCGGTCACGTTCAGGGTCCCCTTCTCGTCCGCCCAGAGCGGTGCAAGCGCCAACTCTACACCAGAGTTTTACAAGAAACTATTGCTACGAAAGGTCGCTGATGGCAGAAAATCAGATGCTACATCTCAAAGAGGAGCTCGGCCTCGCGTCCAGCCCGGCGCGGGGCACGGAAATCCCTCGGGCGTCTCACAGTGCCGTCGCCCCGCTGCTGCTGGAGGCGGTCCTGGTGCTGCGGGACGAGACCCCGTCCCGGGAGAGGCGAGGAAGGTGTCCGATGGCGAAGCCTCCCCGATGGCATCGGTGTTGCGGTGCGGCGAGGGGGCGGGGGGTGCCGATGTGCGGGGCTACGACCCGGCCCCCTCGGGGTGCTGCTGGGGCGGGGGGCTCAGCTGGCTCTCCAGCAGCGCCTGGGCTCCCTCGGCCGACACCCGCCGCAGCCGCAGCCGCACGGAGCCGTAGGTGCTCCCGGCGCGGCGGGCGGCCCGGGCCCGGCGGCGTGCGGCGGCGGCGGCCAGCAGGAGGGCGGCGAGCAGGAGCCCCCCCAGGGCCAGCAGGGCCAGCCCGGCCACCGTGCAGCGGTCGAGGCGGGCGCGGAGCCGCGCTGCCCTCGCTTCCAAGCGCTCCATCTGCCGCGCCGGTACGGTCGGGTCGGGACGCGCCGCCCGCGGCACAGCCCCCGCCAGCACCACCAGCGCTGCCCCGCTCAGCGCGCAGCCCAACGCCAGCGCCAGCCCCGGGCCCGGAGCCGGGCCGAGCCCCCCCGGGCCGCCCCCATCCGCCGCCGCCGCTTCGCCCGGGCTCCGCAGCTCCGCCGCCCGCGGGGACGCCATGGAGCCGCCGCCCTGAGAGGAGAGAGGTGAGCGGCGGAGCGGGATGCCTCCCCCGCACCGCATGCCCCAGCCGGGATGCACCCCCACCCTTCACCCCCTAACACGGCCTCCCGAGCGAGCTGCTCCCGCCCGAACCCCTTTACCCCGAGGACCCTTCTCCCTCCCCATCCCCATCAGCCCGAACCTCCCCTGCCCCCGGGACCCGCATCCCGAACCGGGCTTCATCCCGCGTTCCCTCCCCCGCCGCGTTGTCCCCCTCATCCCTCCCCACCCCGGGAGCCTGTGTCAGCCCCCGGGCTGTCTTTCCCGATTCGGGCTGTCCACCCTGCTCCACGTCCCGGACCTGCTGTCCCCCCCAGTCCCCCGGTTCCCTCCCCGCACCGAGCCGCCTCTCCCCCCGCTCCCCGCACCGAGCTGCGCTCCCGCTTCCTCGGTCCCAGCCGCCTCCCCGGTCCCGCCCCGCCGCTGCCCGCACCGAGCTGCCCCCCCGGCCGCCTACCCCCGCCGGGTCCCCGGTGCCGGTGCAGCCGCGGCGGAGGGAGGGGCGGGCGGTGGGACCCCGCGGTGCTCCGGGCGCTGCACGCACACACGTGCACACGTAGCGGCGGCTGCCCCGGGGGGTACACACGCGCACACACGTGTGCACACACACGCACGCACGCACGGTTGAACACCGGCACCGCCCGTGCAACACATCACCTGCAGTGGAGGGATCCCAGGGTGGGGAGTTTGCAGACGGAGGGGACGAAGCAGCAGGGGTTGTGCTGCAAAAAGCAAGGAATGCGCGCAGGGGATGTCCCTATAGGGTTCCTGCCATGCACCCCACAGCCAGCCGGCCCCACTGGGGCCACAGGACAGCACCAGGTCCCGCGGCACAGAGATCCCCAGCACTGCATTATTTATTCCCTTTCCCAATTTGCCACCGTCTTGCTGCACACGCTCCGCTTCATTTTGACCTGAAACTGGACCCAGGCCCGAGCCCCAGCAGTGACCCGCAGGCGGGAGCGTGCTTGGAGCTGCGTTGTTAATGAGACGTGTGCTATTTCTGCCTTTGGAGCGGTGCCTGGAGATGGTGGTGCGGATGTAAATCCCGAGTGATAGCGGGTGGGCTGCTGAAAGCTGCCGGGAGGATTTGTCCGTCACATTGCCATTCCCTTCAGCACATTCACATGCCTCGAGCATCTTCACGAGCTCACACATGACAGCGTGAGATGAAGTGCAGATGCTGCTGCCAGCGCCAGGTGGGCTCACACCCCCATTCCCTGTGCCCTCAGCCCCCCCATGCCCCACTCCCCCATGCAGTAATCCTGCAGCGTTGGCCCGATGTCCTTCATGGTGATGTCAAACAGCAGCTTTCCACCACCACGACACTGACGGGGACTTTGTGTGAAGCCTCGGTGAAACAGAGTCAAAAGCAAAAAGGTTCAAAGGGGGAGCAGGGACAAATAAAGGGGTGCACGTGGGGCAGCGGAAGGCTGCACGCATCCAGGTGCTGGTGCTGGCCACTTGCTGCTCAGCAGGGCAGGGATAGGTGACAGCTTCATCCTTCCCCCCACACCTTCTGCATTAAACTCGAAAGGTTATGTTAAAATTAACCACGGGAGAATTTTTAGCTGTTTCCTTGCATTTTTATTATTATTTTTTCTAGGGTTTTTTTTTGGGGAAGGCTTTCTGCCTGGATTAATTCATTGAATTCAGCTGCTGCTCCTGCCAAGCTGGGTCTGGGGGTTACCCACACTTCTTTTGCTGCCTGGTGGGTGGATGTAGATGCACACCATGCTGTTAGGTTTTGTTTGCAGTGAGGGATGTGTGCTGTGTGGCTGTGCCTGCCCTCCCAGCTCCTCTCCTGCACTGTGTCGAAGCGCACAGACTTCCCCAGCACAGCATCCCCGGGGACGCATCCAGAACTGGGCTGAGAAAAGAACGGAATTAAAAATAAATGTAAGTGCATCCTGACACGTTAACCACATTTAGAGAGGCTTCAGTGCCAACCCACTCGGCGCTCGGAGACAAGTAGGTCACAGGACGCAGATTGTCCCGAATCAGCAGGAAAGGATGGATCTGGAGCAGGCGGGCGGGAGGGAGAGGGGATGGGAGGAGAGCTCTGCACTCTGCTGCCTCTGCCACCCGCAGTTCCCTGGGAGGAACAGAAACGATGATGGTTTGCTCCTGAGCACAGCAACACGTGCTGCCGAGCTCTGCATTTTGGGGCAGTGACGAGGAACCGGAGTGTGCGTGGTCTGTGTGCAGACTGCCACGACCCCACGGTGTGATGGGGCAGCAGCCATCGGGAGGACGTCACCAATGGACGAGGGGAAGGGGATGCATCCTGCGCATTGCTGCTTGGGCTGTGATGGGTGCTGGGAGCTGTCCTGGGCAGGGCTGCTGGGATTGGGGTGTGCGGCCCCAAATCCTGCCCTGGGCTGGGAGCTGCCCCATATCTACAGCCCCAGATCCTGCCCTGGGCTGGGAGCTGCTCCATATCTACAGCCCCAGATCCTGCCCTGGGCTGGGAGCTGCCCCAAACCCCTGCCCCACGTCCTCCCCTGGGCACGGTGGGGCTGCAGCATCCCAGGGGAAAGGAGGGGAGGGACGGAGACGGCCCAGACTGACGCTGCCAGCGCAGGAGCACAGCGAGGAGGGAGACAGCCAAGGTCAGAGAGACGGCGCTGCCAAAACGCAGAACGAAATCTGCGGGAGAGCTGGAAGTGAACAGAAAGAGGAGGGAGGGGAGGAGGGAGCCTGGGAGCGGAGCGGGAGGGACAGCCGCGGCCTCCGGGGCCTCCGCCGCCGCGCCCCTCAGCGCCGCTCCTCAGCGCGGGACCCCGCGACCCCACGGTGCCGTGAGCGCCCCACGTCCCGTGGCACTCACACTGTCCCGCCCCTTGCCCCCCCCACGCCACGCACCCCTTCCCATCCCTCCTCCCCAGCCCTGTGACGCCTCTCTTTGTGCCCGCAGGTGCTGGCAGCTCCAACCCGCAGCTCCAGCTCTCCCTGAGGCCTCAGCAGGCGTCCTCCTCGAGACCTTCGCGCCCTCAGCTCGCCTAAGGGAGAAGGGACGAGCTCCGGGGGGGGGCAGGTGGAGGCCCGGCAGACACCATGTTCTACCTGCATCTGCTCATCAACAGGCACGGGCCGCTGGCCAAGATCTGGCTCGCCGCCCACTGGGAGAAGAAGCTCACCAAGGCTCACATCATCGAGTGCAATCTGGAGACCACCGTTCGAAAGATCATCTCGCCAAAGGTGTGTCTGTGAGCCCCGAGGTGTGCGGGAGCGCTGTGGGGAAGTGCTGTTGGCATTGGGAGCAGTTGTGGCTGCTTCGGAGGCAGCGTGAGGCGAGTTCCTGCTCGGGCTTCATTCGGTTCTGGCTCAGGTGAAGTCTCGATCCCCTGAAGTGATGAGAAGAGAAATAGTTTGCTTGTTATTTTACTCTTGGAGGTCTGTGGAATATGCTCGTCTACAGTATGTGAATGTTTTTATCGTTAACGTTGAAAGGAGGGCTGTGAAGGTGATCAGAGGGCTGCAGCACCTCTGCTGTGAGGAGGCTGGGGGAGATGGGGGTTGTCAGGCTGGAGAAGAGGAGGCTCTGAGGAGACCTCACTGCAGCCTTCCAGTACTTGAAGAGAGCTTACAAGGAGGAGGACTGACTTTTTACATGGTCTGATAGTGACAGGAGAAGGGGGAATGGCTTTAGACTAAGAGCAGGGAGATTTAGGTTAGATATTAGGAAGAATTTTTTTACTCTGGGCTCTGTGAGATGTTAGCACAGCTGCCCAGACTTCTCTGAAGGCACTCAGCACCACGCTGCGTGGGGTCTTGGGGCCCTGATCTGCAAGTTGGCAACCCTGCCTATGACAGAGGGTTGGAACCATTTGATCTTTAAGGTACTCTCCAACCTAAGCCGTTCTGTGACTCTATGGAATGCATTTTTCCACTGATGGAGCTCTAGAGAGTGTCCTGCAGGCCTGGGGACTACTGTGCTGGTCTGAGCTGCTCCACAGCATGCCACAGGCTCATCAGTGTTGTGCCACTGGGCCCTCCTCAGAGATTCTGAGCTGCAGGTGCACAGTGTAACCTGGGAACTGACACTATCTGAGGAAGTTGTCTCAGTAAAAAAGAGAAGTCATTCACCTCACCAAAATCAAAGGAGTAAGAAAGCTATTGTAGAGTTGTACCCAGACATTTGAGGACCATTTTTTGCTGACCTTATAGTAAGTAACTTGACATATGATTACTATCCTTGCACTTTCAGTGGACTCCCTCCAGGCCCACCATTATAAGCAGGTAAATATATAAATAAGTGTAATTGGAGACTCTTACAAGATTCTGCATTAATCCTTTGTGTATCACAGATAATTTGTGACTCAAGCAAGCACAGATGCAGGCAGTATCCATGACTCAGTCCTTGGCCTCTCAGTTGCAATTGCATCCAAGGGAACAGTGAGAACATTTTGCACTGTCACTAATCGATGGCAAAGGAGATCCAAGGCTTCCTGCTGGTGCTAGCAGGATTTTTTCCCCATGAAAATACCTGTTTGATAGTCTAATTTTCATCTTCGGTGGGTTATGATTAATTGAACTTTGTTCAAATTACACTGGTAATATTTGGAAGTGTTTCCATAGAAGTTGTGGTCTTTCCCACTGTCAGTCAGCTGGGACATTTTAGGTCAAGTTAGAGCATTGGTTTGGGACTTAGGCTTCAGCACGGCGATGCTTTGGGGTCAGAAGGCATTAGAAACTCCTAGCTCCAAATATTCCTTTGTCTCTGATCCTCTGTAGCAGCACAAAGCTGGTGTATTTTACCAGAACTCTGTTCTGTGCAGTGTTTTGCCCAAAACATTAACTCCTGAACAACTCTTTTAAATCATCCAAGTTTACAATAGCTCTGCGCACCTCTGGACACTTACTCTTGGGAGTGGTGCGGATCCACCACAGGAAAACGAAATACCTCCTGGCAGACTGCAGTGAAGCTCTGACAAAAATGAAGACAGCTTTTCGCCCAGGTATGGGCAGAATTCTGCACTTTCCCACCTGTGTCACTTTCTGCTCTTATCATTAAACTGAACTGTGGTGGTTTCAGTTACGTACACGTCATTGATCTCAAAGGACGTTGAATGTAGTGCTGCACACTGCTGATGGTTAGTCTGGCTAATCTTAATTTGATGCAATTTCTACTCTCTGACTCCTTTAAAAGAAGCAATGTCTTAAATGGCCCTACAAGAAGCAGCTTGAATTCAGCTTCCTTTGCTAGATAATTAATTGTCGCTACTGATGACTCCAACAACATGTCTGAGAATGTGTTGGTGCCAGATCTGGCTGTGTTTTGAGCTCTAGCCACAAAGCTAGCAAGAAAGGAACCGAGGTGACAGAATCCTTTCCAAAGAGGCTGTGTGTTTGGCATTTTAAGGCGACAAATGGGGAGGCACTGTTGTCTGAAAAGACTTAAAACACCGACATCCGTTGCCAGCCTTAATGTGCTTTGTGACCTAGATTGGTTGCAGAATATTGAATACCCTCTCCACACTGATTTTCAAGGATGTGGTTATGATTAGTTAATGTTTGTAAACGTGGAAATCACTGGAAGAATCACTTGCAGTAAGTACATAGTACTGTTTTTAATGGGTGCTGTAGCAGCTTGTAAAGGACAAGAACAGCACAAGAACAGAAGGCAGTGGTCACACCAGCAAGGGAAACTCTAACTAGCTGCAAGAGGGGAAGAATTCACAGTGGCAGTAGTAAAATGCTGAAACAGGTTGTCCAGGGATGCTGCAGAATCTCCACCATCAGAGATAGTCAAGTGATTTAGCTTAAGAATTAATTCTGTTTTGAGCCAAAGGTTGGATTAGGTGACCTTCAGAAATCCCTCCCAACCTGAACTGTTCCAGCATTCCCTGGCTGCTGGGTATTTGCATCCAGTTGTTGTTTGATGCTGGAGAATAGTGTTGTATAGACCCTGGATTGAAAAACAAAGCATAATCACCCACTTGAAGTTGCAGTGTCTTTATGTAGCTGTGCACAAGCACAATGTATTACAGTTTTTCAAGAGCTGTACTGGTTTCCAGCAGCAGCATCCTCTCCTCTGTCTGTCTGTAAAAAATACGGCTCCTAATGTGTATGCAAATTATAATTAAGACTCCACTTTGGAGTCTTGCTGACAAATTGCCCACGCTTTACCTTTTTGTTCTTTATAATGGCAGCAGACCCTTCCTGCAGGTTTACAGACTTACTATATCTACGTGGGAGAACATTACTTTTATTTTATTGGTATTTATGTCATTTTGTTTTCTGTTTTTTTTTTCAGGACTCGTTGACCTTCCAGAAGAGAGCTGTGAGGCTGCTTATCAGTCCATTACCTTACCTGAAGAATTTCATGATTTTGAAGCAACACTACCTGATTTAAAGTAAGTCCTTCCCTACTTCTTATTCATTATTTCACTGTTTTCAGAAGTAAAAGACATCCTTACAATTAACTGATCGAGACCTGGAATTGTTTTGATTAGATAATGGATCTCTTCCAAATTCTGAGTTGAGCTTTACAAGGCTGCAGTCACAGCACTGCCTGCTTTTGTAGAGCTCCTCCAAGTCCATTCAGTCAGCAAACTTTGACAATAAATTAACAAATCAAACCCATACTTCAAGATTCCTGGTCTTGGGAGGAGATGTAAAAGTTAGCACAAATACTGCTGTAGCACCACAGAGCCTGTGGTTTGTAGCCTCACGATGTCATACTGGTTTGCTGTGTAAATGCTTTTCATTTCTAGTCCCTTGCTCTTTGGGCCCTGAGTGTTTCTTCAGCTGTAGTAAGCTTTGCTCCCATTGAAAAGCCAGTGTGTTTCTTTGGCTTTTTGGTATGAATCAGCAAAAATGTAGAAAAAGTGATAAAAGCAGGAGGCTAAGATGTGTTTCCAAGTGAGCCAGGACAGTGGACTTCAACAGAGATTTTCTCTGCACCTCACCATAAGTGCAGCTTGAGGGGACCTGTAAGTCTCAAGTATTTTGTAAGTACAGCTGGGAGATAATGCTGGTTATTCCATTCATTCAAGTATTCCAGTGTGCCATATCTTCATCTCTTTTCTGCCTACCCTATGGTTTGATTTAAAGATGACAGTGGAATATTAAGATAGTGGGATATTATTATACCTTCTATGTGACAAGTGTCTGGGAGTTAGTAGGGCCTGTGACCAAACTCACATAAGCCTTATTTTGAGCTTTTAGAGGAAATTCAAAGCAGTGATTTTCATGAGTCCAATCTTAGATAGCTTGAATGCTCGTGGCTTTGGGGGATGATGGTTTTCTCTCCACAGATGAGGATCAGGTGGTGGGGTACGTTCAGCACCACAGAAAACAGGAGTTACCTTTTGGGGTTTTTTGGCACAATTGGTTAGCAAGAAGTTTTCACAGTTGAGTGAAATGGTGAATGAGTTTCAGTTCATCCTGTATTTTGTAAAATGTTTTTTTTATCAGTGCCATTGATGTTGCTGAGCATTTTACCTTGAATCAGAGCAGAGCTGAAGACATCACACTTAAAGAGGATTATGAAAGCAATGTACTTCTCTGTGATAGGAACTTTGGTGAGAGAAGTTGAGAAATTAGAAATATTCCATAAGGAAAAGTATGTTTTACGCAAAGTGTTGTACAGTGAGTAATTTCTCTATGTGAAAAAATCATTACTAAAGGAGTATCTGTTTATGTTTGTGCCGACTGGCCTGTCATGTGCTCTCATGCTTAAAGTTCTCTCTAAGTACTCTGCCTAAGTAATAGAATGTGATATTGTAGATGGAGAATCAACCCCAACGTTGGGTGTTTTTCACCACGTTAGATAAAATTGACTTTTGTCCATTCCATTCGAGGCGTGGGATGTCCTACCATCTTTTGAAAACTGTTGGAAGAACTCAGGAGATGGATAAATACATGTTTCCCATAAATCCATTCAGATGCAACACGAGAAATTCTGTGTCTGTTCAGATGAGGAATCGGACACACTGGGAAAGCAGAGCTACCTCAGCGTTGGTGTTCTGATGAGCAGCAGCAACCTCGTGGCTGATCACAGCTCTGCCAGCTTGAGTGGAGGCAAGCCTGCCCTGCAGGAAGATCTGTACTGCCCCAAGCAGGACTGCTTCGGGGATGAGGAGGCTGGTGCAGACATGATTGGTAGATCCACAGAATTGCTTTCCTTCAAAATGTTTTCTTTTTTTTTTTTTTTTTATTACAGGAAAACAAACGAAGCAGCATGAAAATCGTTTTCAAACAGAAGTTCTTATTCTGTCCTGTTTTTATGCTGCATTTTTTGCAACTTAGCACTGTATCTATAATCATTTAGATGTCACTAAGCAAAAACTAAAGATTTTAATTTTATTTTATCGTTAAAAGCATTGTATTTATATTTATTACCAAGTAATTTGATTTATATTTATTATAAGTTACATTAGGCTGCATTGGGCTACTTCATGACCACTGAGGCTCAGAACAATTCAACTTTGTGTTTTGTATTTAAGAAATCCTGTTGAGGGATGAGCAAAACAGCCTAATTAATGACATTCTTGATATGGAGGAAGAACTTCCTTTGCCACAAGATCAGCAAGAGAACAGCACAGCTGGTGAGTTGGCAGCACCTCCTCCTGCCTCATGTGAACTCTGCTCCTGTGTGAGTGCCTCAGTTAATTCCCATTCAGCTTTGCTTGCACAGAATAATATCTCAGGCCCTTTTCCTTTGTTAGTTTCGTTTCCTGTTTTTCTAATACATGTCATTCACCATTTTAGGTATAATTTAATTGGACTGAGGAATTCCAGATATGTAACTAGACATTGCTTAGAAACACTTCTGTCATATGATATTTTGTGCTGCTGGAGATCCACCCTGCAGCAGTAATATCACTTCTGCAGAGGAAAGGAAACAGAATGAAGTAACTTTGAATGTTACCTACCAGTATGTCTGACTTCATATCTCAGCCACAAACGACTTAGTAATTCATACAGGTGTTCTCAGTCTTGTTTTGATTTGGTATTGTTCTGTTGGTATTCAGTTTGTTTCACTACCTGCCCAATAGGGTCTTGTGTCAGCAGAACATAAGCAGCAGCGATGCAGATGTACTGGTTAAGGTCATTGTGAGATTACAAACTAAATCAGAGTTTGCAAACTCTGGCCTGCTATCAGTCTTGAATGTTGTGAGGTGGAGAATTTATTATCTGGGTTTCCTTGCAGCTGAGTCCAACCATGCAGACACTGCAGTTAAGACAGAAAATCATCTCACGAATGAATCAACACCTTTGTCTAAAGAAGAAGGATTTGTGCTTGAGCCAGTTGATGATACAGGTCAGAATTTCATCAGTTTCTTGCTGACTGTTTGCAATGCTGTGTTTGTTTTTCTTCTTAGCATAAATATTTGCAAAACATTATTTTCACTTTCGTTTGCTCCTGCTGTCAGAGTCCTGTTTTATGATCATTCCTATAGAAGACCAGTATCAGCTGGGTTGGTATTATCTGATCTGCCCAGTTCTCTGCTTACAGTTCCTTCCTCATACCAAACCAAGGGCTGCTGCTCTGCAGTTCAGCTAGCAGTGCAGCCTGCTCAGCAGTGTTACCAAAAGTTCAGCCAAGCTCTTATTGCCAGTGACACCTCCACGACCTTTTGTGTGTAAAATGACAACCTTGTAATTTTGAGGCTTTGTGGAAATATTGTTTCGTGATCTTTTGTCTTTACTGAAAAAAGAAAAAATGTCTCTTTTCATCTGTGAGTAAATCTAGATCTCAGCTATTCTGGTGGTGGCCATTAGCAAATGTTCATATTAATATGGTCTTTAGGAGACTGGGATTTTCCAGCCTGCCAAGAGAAGAACCAGGAAGCTATGGCTGTACAACCAATCAGCATTTCTATTTTGTGTTTACAATCTATATCTCAATATAATTGCCAAAGTAGTAAACTGACAAATGCAGATGTTAATTATGAGATAATGAAACCTGTTGAGTACATCGGAAGTTCTTGGGACAATTAATTCCTGATGGATTAAAGATATCTTACTCAGACCTGTTCATGTATCACGTGTTCTCATTAGGTCTCTATGTTCCTGATTCTTCAGTGCAGTATTCATGCCTCCTGTAGTTAAACACGTGTGGGTTTCCTGTGCAAGAATACAGACAGTAAACTTCACAAAAGCTTCTGGGGGAACAGAGCATCCTCTTAGACTTTGATTGTGAAGTCAGGAGGTCTCCAGCTGTCCATTTACTCACAGTGCTTCTCTTCACTCTTCAGTTTTCTGAAGATGGGACCTCGTTTGTGTATGTCTGCCCCGTAATGGCTACTGAAAAACATGCCTCCATCAGAAATGGGAGGGTTGAACCACTCAGCTTTGAATTTTGTAATTGCAAACAAAAAACATGTGGCTGAAGGGGAGGATTAGCTGAGGGTCTTCAGCTGTCCCCACTTCTGATAGATGTGGCTGTGAGAGAGGCTGCAGGATCACTGAGTTATTAACAATGGGAGGGACCTCTGGTGATAATATGCATACTGAGGTCAGTGGTTTTTTTATTTGTTGAATACTTGATCTCTTTAGGATTCAAGCGGAGGAAAAGAAATAAAAGGAAGAGGAAGTTGCTTGTGGATGTAGACAAGGAGTTCAGCTGTGAAGTTATGTACCGCCAGCTTAACAACTGCACAGATGTCCTTGATACATTAGACCTCGCACCTCCAACCAAACAAATGATGGTGTGGAAAGAATCAGGAGGAGCAGAAACACTCCTGTCCCAACCCGTGCAGCCCTTGTTTCATGCTAAGCTACAAATGGTAAAGATAAGTAAAAAATGATAAAGAAACCCAACCAACCTTGAGTATTGATCTTTCATTTCACAGAACAGCACCTAACTGCCTGTACACTGATGTGCTTCTTTCTTTAGTTATTTCTGTCCATTTTATTCCTACTTTTTGTGTGTGTGTGTGTTTTATGTTGTTTTCTTTCTGCTCTGTAATCAATATGGGACCACATCTTTCTTCTGCGTTTCCTTTAAAGGTACATCAGGCTAAAACATTATTATTAAATCGTTAATGACTTTGAAAGAAATGGTATGCCAATTTGTTCTGTGCTTTCCCAACTGGAGATTGAGCTTCCAGCTGAACAGCACTCAGGAGACATTGCTTTTCAGGTGCCTCAGAGGTTCTGATCTCCGTGTCCTGTGGGTGAGGAGGGCAGGTCAGAACACCCTTCCCATGCTCACAGACCCTCTTTGTGCCAGGGAGAGATATTTGCTTCATGGAAATGTGATTTATCAAATCCTTCTGTGCCCCCATTTGTTATCTGATCACTCGAAGAAGCTGTAAGTTTAGGGATGATGGTAAAATAAAGGAAGATCAACTTGTATGTGAGGAAATGGAGGGAGGTGCAGGGCTAACCCTGCACTGCAGCCTCGTGCTAATTGCACTGCACTTCCTCTGTCGTGTATGCCAGAGATCAGGGAGGCAGGGTCTGCAGGAGAACAGCTCAGCAGCTTCCATGGAGCAGATCAGCTTCACCTCTTAGAGTCGAGATGCAGAATTACAGCCTGATCCTTAGCTGTTCCTAAGACATTTCTTCCTAGAGTTCACTGCCAAAGGGCTCTTCCTTTTTTTTTTGTCTGCATTTTTAAA
The DNA here is from genome assembly GCF_038088225.1 of Cyrtonyx montezumae. Taxonomy (NCBI): domain Eukaryota; kingdom Metazoa; phylum Chordata; class Aves; order Galliformes; family Odontophoridae; genus Cyrtonyx; species Cyrtonyx montezumae. The sequence continues at coordinate 10,213,545 of NW_027072100.1, read as the reverse complement.
TGACCTAATGCAGATCTGGGGTGCAGCAATCAACATGTGACTCAAGCTTTGCTTTGATGCTTGCATATAATCTAACACTGTATTCTGGAAGTAAGCAAATCAAAATAATTGCTTTCAGTTGTTTGCAAGATGCTTCAAGAGCAGGGGATTCGAGATGGGAAGAAATGTACTGCAGATGGAGGATGAGATGGAAAGAACAAGGAAGGAGCAAGATGCCACAGGTAATGTTTTAATTCTGTTGTGGCAGAACTAGCTGTTAACAAATACTCTGTGTGTTATATGAGGTTTCAGGCGTGCACAGTGTGCACTGTTCTCCAAATCAAAGGTCAAAACGTTTCAGCTGTCACCGAAGTTGGCTGTGTTAATTATAACAAACTTTGTTGTTCTAAGGGCAGCTAACAGTCACTTCATCTTAAGCCCTGTGTTTATTTGTCCGTACAGAGATGCTGATAACTGATGAATCAAGTTACCTGCAGGAGTTGGACTGCTCAGAGGCTGAGAGAAAAACTGACGATGGTTTGTTTGTACTGACAGCACGGAATGGCAGGAATGAAACCGTGAACGGCTTTGGTGAAACCCTCGTGAGCAGTTTCCATGTGTTGTGCAGTCCCAAATGTACTTCCTGGCTTCGTTTTATGTCGGGGTTCCCTTCCAAACAGGTTAAGAAATTATTAACATACGTTTGAAAAGCCTTTCACTTCAGGAAGGTTTATTTAGAAGCATGTTGGCAGACTCTCACAATGAATGAACCGTTGATTAAAATGTCTGTTAATTGGTATAGATTTCAGTACAGTCACCAAGTATGACTGGAACCTTGATATAAAGCACAGCCTGTTTGTAGAGAAAAGATGTTTTATCATTTCTAAAGATGGTTATGCTCATCTTTTGTGTCAGAAGTTGAGCAACTGAAGCAATAACAAAACATGTATTTCTGCCATCTTTAATGTGAAAGGGGACTCTTAGGAGTGTATGGAACTCAAAGTCAGCAAAGAGTGGCAGAACTGGACTTGGTGGCAGGAGAAAACTCAAGGCTTGGGCCTAAATGAGGGCAGATCCTATGTGAGAAAAGGCACGGTAGAAATAGCAGCTATTAAATTCTTTTGGAAAACATTTGGAGCAATCAATTATTTGAGCAGAATCGTTACTGTACAGAATAATAATGCATGAATTGTGATACCAATTGCTGCACCTTTCTGCTCTGCCAGCAGGATGAAGCAGCTTCCTCTGGGAGCTCCACACTGGTGAATAATTCAATGGGCCGAGAAGCTCCAGTGCAGCAAGCTGAGGTAACAAACATATGTGTACTGAAAGCTGACAGTTCTGACACTGTGGAACAGAACTGCATTATTTCACAGAAGTACTTAAAAAGAAATAGTTATAACTCCACGAGTTTACAGTGGGTTTTGGTGTACTTCCAATTTTTAATGCTTCTGCTCCCTAACTTTCTCTTGTGTTTCCCATCAAGGAGCTAGAAATGAAAAACAAGGACAACGAAGAAATTAAGTGGGGCAAACGAACGCTTCACTTATTAAAAACTTTGCAGGTAACAGTGCTGGGTTTTGAAATAAGAAGCCCAAATCAAGTGTTGATTTCTGATGGAAACTGTGTAGCATATCAGAGTGTGCCATGTGCAGAGTGTAGCTGTGTTTTGTTGGGTGTTTGAGGAGGAAACGGGGACTCTGAGTGCCTGACATCGTGTCCACTCTCCCACAGCTGCTGGAATTGCTAGCATTTTCTGAACTGTGGCTTGCAGTGCTTGCTGTAGCACTAACACCTTGTTCTCTTCAGCATCCCTACAAAGCCCAGTCCCTACTGCCTGCAGGTTTGCTGGACCTCCACTGTGCATTGCAGGATGCCTTCATTTGGCTGTTGATCTGCGTGAGCTGTTGCTGAGATTAAGGCTGTGGGAAAGAGTGCTAGTTGTGCTACAGATGGTAACCCCTTCTCTAAAAGGTTTTAATGCCCCAGAGCTTTCAAGATGCCTCAAAATGAGCAGGGCAGGCTCTGCTTTTATCTGCCTTCATTGCAGAAAGAATTTCAGGGCTGGTGAAGCTGTGTGATACCACATGCTCCATCAGCAGGAACATGGCAGGCACCTTGGGAGGCAGCACCAGCTGTCCCAGCACCCAATGTCCAAACCCCTGCAGGGTCACCTTGGTGCTGAGCTTCTGCCAAAGCAAAGCACACCAGACCTTGCTCCCAGCCTGACTTTTCCCCGTGGCTCCAGCAGGGCTCTGCAGCCTTTTTGTTTGCTTAATTATGTGAACACCCACGAACAAACAAGCAGTACTGCTGATGGGTTGGCTGGAATTGCCTGTGGTGTAGCTGGTGTTCTGTATCCCACGAATGGGGTGTGGGATTTTTATCAGCTTGTGTCATGAAAACCATTCCAGATGGGCTTCCTCGTATGCTTCAGTGCTGGTTCACTGAATTCAGTGGAGCTGTGGGCACACGTAGATGTTAGTAACCTATGTAGGTTATATTACAGTGTTATGGCAATGCAGTGTTAAGAGCCACAGGTAAATGCCTGACGAGATCCCACTCAGGGCCTTCAGGTGGGAAATGATTGCTCCGAGCAGCACTGTTCAGCTCAGACTCGATGAGCTCTGACTTCCCGTGACCCAACTGCTTCTCTTTCCTTCTGCAGCACCTGGACAGATCCGGAGTGAGTTCCTTCAGCTTTCGGGGGCTGTGTCGGAAGAATAACAGGAAAGAAGTGGCAGCCAAATTCTACATCCTCCTCGTTCTGCAGAAGCAGCTGGTGATCGAGCTCGCTCAGCACGCTCCGTTTGCAGACATCACAGCCACTGCTGGCCTCATGTTCGCTGCTCACTGAAACCACGGAGCACTCAGATAAGATCATAAAAATACCATTCTGTTTTATTTTTCTCCTGCAAAGAAATGGAACTCTTGTGAAACCAGCACAGCTCTCTTTCCTTCCCGTGAGCTCTCAGAACTGCCTGGTAAGGAGCTGGTGCTGGTGGAGCTGCAGTATGGCTTGGCAAGGCGTTCTCTGGTGTGTTCTGTTTCAATGTGTGGATGTTCATAAAACGAGCTGTTACTCTGTTGGTAAGAGGGAGCTAAAATACACGCTCCCCCTAAGACATTTACAGCACGAGGGACTTTATGACAGTTCTTGAAAGCCTTTCTCAGATTCCAGCACTGGAAAATAGGTTATTTTTGGCTTGTGTGTGTTAATTAGGTACCAAGGTCAGTAAGAGAAAAGAAGTCCTTTAAGCTATCTTCGAATCTGTTCAAAACTACTTACTTCAAAGAGTGTTCAGTGTTTGATGTGTTGAGCTCTAGCAGGCTGGCTGCAGCATCGCCACCGTGCGTTGAGATGGAGACTTGTGCTGTCCTTGAGGTCAGGAACAAATCCTACATCCTCGAACCCCTGCAACGCCCCGTGCTGTGGGGCACCTGGGGCACATTTCCACGAGGACTGACAGCTGTATTCATGCACGGGCCGACCTGAAAATATCTGTTTGGCTGAAATGTTAGTGATCCTTTGTGTTTTTATCTGATTTATGAGAGCTTTTAGCACGCTTTATCACGTTGGTAATTGTCATGTGTTGGAAGCACGGAGTGGTTGTGTGCATTTGGTGCTCCACACAGAGCATCCCAGTGCTTTGTGCATGCTGACACCTCTTTATCTGGAGTCAATAAAACAAAGTCGTTTCCTGAGCTCCTGATGTTTGTTCTGAAGGATCAAAACTGTCACCTCGCTTTCATTTGGGCTCATTTGGGATCTTCAGACATCAAAGGTTGGGTGGTACTGTCACCCTGACCTTCCAGCCCTCGGTGTGGGTTACACCCCCACGTGCCCCACTAACCCCGTGCTCCCCGTGGAAGGGATGGATTGCATCTCTCTTGCTCGTGACATCTCCTGTGCCCTTCCAGCTCTCACAGCAGCGTGTCCTGCCTCGCTCAGCCTGGTGGTAACTCCTGAGCTCACACAGACGTGATGGGCACTGCTGAGACAACACCATGGGCACGGTGTGTGCTGGAGGCAGACAGCCACAGCAAGGCCTAGGGAGGGAAACAGCACAGAGAGCAGGCAGGGAGAGGAGGAGAAACCATTTCTTCCCCTGAAGGCACCTGAAATGAATATGCATTGCAGCAGAGCTGCTGCCTGCACCATGTCTGCCATTGCCAGGCCAGTGAGAGCAGCTCCAGTGGCAGCTGAGGTGAGAACTCATTAATTTGCTCTTTCATGGACAGAGGCCGTGCACTGGATCCACCAGGAGCTGCAGATACAAAAGGAGGCTGGAGGTGAGCAGGAGGCAAGCAGGGATAAACTGGAGGCAGGGCAGCAGGCTACGTGTGCTCCGAGAGCAGAATAAATGAGGTGCAATCCTGGCTGGAAGTAGCAGAGGAAGAAAGACGAGTGTATTTACAGAACAGGTTTGTCAGAGCTCCGAGACCACGGGCTGGGAACTGCACAGGCAGAGGGAGCTCGGCCTGCTGGCGAACCACTGCTTTTCCGTGGGCTGAAACGTGGGCTTGGTTTTCCTTCTTGCTCAGGTGCCTCCGAGGTTGGGCTCTGCTGCGCGTCCAGGAGCACGCTCTGCTCTGACCTTACCAGCACACGGACCGTTTCCTTCCGTAAATCCACGCGCACGTGCAGACGGGTGGGACGTCCGCGGAGCTGCGGGGTCGGCGTGCACGCAGTGCCCGGGTTGCGCTCCTCCTGCGGCAGCGATCGCAGTGCAGCCCCTCGGCGCGGCTGCAGCTCCACGCGTGGCAGGGAAGGATCCGCCGGCTCCAGACGGGAGCGTGGGGGCAGCGCCGAGAGAAACCACGGCACGCTCCGTGGCAGAGAATTCCCGTTCCCCATCGCTTTGGGAGCCCCCGCCCCACATCCGAGCTCCGCTGTCCCCATTGCCGTAGCCCCGCTCTGCTGATCCGCCCCGCTCCTCTCCAGCTGCCAAAAACCGAAGCATTTTTTTGCGCTATGAGTGGGGCGGGAGGATGCGGAGCGGTTTGGAAGCCCGACTTTTTATTTTTCCTGCCTTTTTTTTTTTCTTCTTTTTTTTGGGGGGGGGGTGGAAGGATGTTACCATAGAAACCAGGGAAACCCCGCGGGGGGGCACCCGCGCTGCCGTCGCTTTAAGAGCGCAGAGGAGAGAGAGGCAAATTACGCAGCTGCGAGGCTCATCCCTCCCTCCTGCCTCCATCCCTCCCTCCTGCCTCCATCCCTCCCTGGCAGCTCCATCCCTCCCTCCCTCCGCCGCCGCCGCACCCATGGAGGCCGGCGCAGGTGATGGAGGCCGCGGGATGGTGGTGGGGGTCCCGGCCCCGCTCAGCGCCCCCCCACACCCCCCGGCTAACCCCCCCGCTCTCTCCTTTCCTCTCCAGGTCGCTGAGCCCGGCGCTGCCGCCCCCGAGAGCCGCGGGCCCCGCGCAGGTGAGCAGGGAGGGGGCACCGGGGGTCCGATATGGGGGGTCAGGGGACGGAGGGGGGGCTGCGTGTCCCCGGGGGCGGGATGCTTAACGGCAGGGGGTGCTCGGGGAAGGCAGTGCATCGGGCCCGCAGCACAGCCGCATCGCAGGCAGCACACCCCATGGCACACACCGGACACACGTCACGCGTGCTCCAGCCCTGCACCGTACGCAGCAGCCCCGCAGTGCCCACGGAGCAGCAGCGCAGGGGCTGAAGCCCTATTGCATGCACTGGGCCCTGCAGTGGGAATCGCACGTATTGTGGTCACCGTCCCGCTGGTGCACCCCCACCCCGCGTACCAGACCCACCCTTGATGCATCGTACCCATATGATGTGCGTCATGCCCATATGGCATGCTCCAGAACCCCACTGAGTGCACCAAACCCACCTTCCACGCACCAGAATCCCACTGGGAGCCTCAGCCCCATCCTCCGTGCACCAGCCCCACACCACATGCACTGGACACACCCTGCGTGCCCCAGACCCACACCTGCTCCGTGCAGAGCCCAGTTGTGCCTCCCAGCACCATGGGGCACTGCAGGAGCTGCTGTGCAATTGAGGTTTGATTACTTAATGGCTTAAAGCTCCGTCTCCGAAGGGATCCAGAAAGCTCACGAGCAGACTGATGAGCTGTGTGCTCCTTTGCTCTTCTCCCTGCAAGGTCAGTGCTGCCTGTGTGTCACACAGAAACCCGCTGCTGTGTTGTCACATCGGTTGTGCCTATAAAGCAGCGGTGCTCCCCCCCTTGCTCTGGGTGATGCACGGGCTGTGACCTTGTGCAGAGATAACATCTGCGGGGCTTCGGGGTCTCTGTGGGGGTTCAGGAAGGGCAGTGCCTGCAGATGTGTTCCTGCAATGGGGAGCTGTGCAGCAGGACGTGGGACATTGCACAGGGACCCTATTTGGGGTGGGTGGGGGTGAGGGCGTCCCCCCATCACTGCCACACCGAGGCTGTGTGTGCTGGGAGGGAGATCGTCCGTATCTCTGCCTTTTTGCCCTGGGGGAGCACTCTGTTCTCCCTCCTGCGTGGGGTGGTGGGAGCAGTGTGGCTCCCGGGCACCCACGGCTGTGTCCGTGGGGTGTGTGTCTTGGTGCTGCTGTGAGTGCTGCAGGGTTTGTCACGATGCTGTCCTCGCAGGAGGGATGATCCGCAGAGCACGGCACGCAGTGGGCTCTGTTTTCCTGCAAACTCCAGGCATCAGCTCAGCGTTTTGTAACAAAACAAGGGAGGATGAGAGGAAAGAGCTCTGCGTGAGAGAGCAGCTCGTGGCGGGGCTGAATTTTCTGGCAGTGCTGAGTAAATGCTCTGTGCGTTGTGTCCTGCTCTTGCCCCGAGTGCTCTGCTCCAGCGTGACCTCGGGCAGTGTCAGTCTGTCTGCAGACTGAGGCCGTGTGTCCATCCACTGCCCCATTGGCCCCACGTGCACCCCGCTCCATCCCAGTCCCTTCCATCCCTGTCCTGATCCCGGTACTACTGCTGTTTTCTGTGCTCCATCCCAAATGGAGCCCGTGGCTGTTTGCTGTGTTTCACGCCTTCTTTATTTTTAGCGTGAAGGGAAAGCAGAGTCGGCACAGAAAAGGCATTGAGGGCTCCTCTGGAGGCGGATTTGATCCTTAGGAAAGCAGAGCTGTGATCTGCTGCCCCTTTCTGGTCGCTGGGGATGCCCACGGGGGGCTGAGGTGGCCATGGGGGTCGTGCTGGGACAGCGCTGGGGCTGCTCGGGGCCACTGTGGCACAGCATTCCCGTGCAGGATGTGGCAAGGGAAATGAGGAGGTGTGGGATTTAGGTGGCTTTGACTTGGGGTCTGGTGAGGTGTCCCGGCCCCAAAGTGTCCCATTGCTGTGCCGAGCGGTTGGTGCTGCTCATGGGATGGATCCAGCTGTGGTGCAGTCCTGTATGGGGCCACATCTGCAGCTGTTTGGGGCTCTGTGTGACACGTGGCAGAGGCACTGCACAGAGGTGTGGTGGCTGTCCCAGGTCACCAGGAGCAGCGGTGGGAATGGGACAGATCCACCTGGCAGGGGACAACCCAGAGCATCCTGTGGGGCTTGGCAGTGGGAACCCCAACAAAAGAAGTAGAGGATGGAGAAAATGGGGAAATCCAAGCGGACGGGGCAGGCACCACTGGGGCAGGAGGCAGCAGCAGCAGCAGGGTTAGTGCTGCATGAGGAGCCTGCTGCCTCTGTGTGCTCCATGCGAGGGCAGGACGAGCTGGTGGGGCAGGGCACGGCCGGTCCTGCGGGAATGGGGGAATCTCAGGAGCATGCAGAAGCAAAACCCCTGGAGGAAGGATCTGAGGGTCTTCAGAGATGATGCTCACCGGGGTCCTGCTTCATGCTGGATGCAGTGCCACTCCAACCCTAATGGTGTCCATCCCTGGCACAGCGTGGAGGAGCAGCACCGTTCCCTCCTGAGGTGTTTCCCCAGAACCAAGGCCTTGGTGAGGGGAAGCCCTCTCCTGCAGCACGGGGCTGAGCTGTGGGTGCTCTGCTCGCCCTCCTCGCTTCGCTCTGTTCTGTTGTGTGGTCTCCTGGGGGGGGTTGGGGGGCTGTGCCTGGCACTGCTGCCTGTGCACCGTCAGCACGGAGCAGAGCACTGCTGAGTGCAGCAGATACACAGTGCTACCAAAGCAATGACGGCCAAAAACACCGCTGTGAGGATAGAGGGAGCACTGGTGGGGTGCAGCCCCTGGGAGCAGGGTTACACGGGGAGCTCCGTGGGGGATTCAGCATCACTCCTGGTGCACTTCCTCTCATCCCTCATCCTGCAGAAAAGGTGAAAATGAAGTGAGCCTGGCTGGGGACATGGCAGCGGATGGATCCTACAGGAACCCCTCTGGGTGCTCCAGATGTGATTCCCCTCCTGCTGCCCCAGATCCTGACGTTCAGTTTTAGGCTTCTTGATGTTGTGCTGCTGTGCCATGCCCAGCTTGGGCTGCCTCCCAACCCCGCTATTTTTATGGGATTTCTTCTTCCTGCCCAACCCTGCAGCTTTGCTCTGACCCCTTCCAGAAGCCTCATTTTTTTTGCTGTCTCCCATTTCAGCGTCCTGCTCCTGATTCCTCCTTGCCTCTCCCTGTGCCTCCCATTGTCTTCCTGGTGCACTCGGGGACCCGCTCGTTTATCTTTGAACGCTTTCCATTTCCTCTCTGTGTGCTTTTCCTAATGCCTAATGGATGAGCAGCCGGAGCTGCTGCCGTGGGCTGCCTGCCATGCTGGGAAGCTCCCACCCAGGCTGCAGCTTGGAGTTTTGTGGGTCCCACGAGCAGTGTGATGCCTCCATTCCTTTGCCATTTCCCCCCCCATATCCCCCGGTGGGCTCTGCAGCAGAGCTGCCAGCAGGCACTGAGAAAGCAGAGAGCTGAGCTGCGTTTCCCTCTGTTGCCTTTCAGCTGGGATCAGATCACGTCGCCTTTCCCTTTCCTTCATGCTGAGGCTCCCTAGCTGCTCCTCCGGGTTCGCATGACTGTGCTAATTGCGAGTGCAAATAAGCAATTACCTCCGCCCTCAGAGGCAAAGCGTGCCGTGTACGTGGGAAGGATGTGCAGGTTGTTCTGTCTGTCTGTCTGCCAGCCAGACCTGCCCATCCTGGCAGACCGTGGGCACGCTGTGGCTTCTGGGGAGATGGAAGCAGCCCGTGGATTTCCTAAGAACAAAGAGAGCTCTTCTTTATGGCCAGCAACGGGCACCGAGGCAGTGTGGTGCAGGAGGGCACCCTGAGCAGGGAGAGCGTGCACTGGGGATTGCATGCACCCGAGGGCTCCCTCCAAAGCTGAGCCATGCTGTGTGCCCACGGGGAATGGGAAAGGCAGGAGTGGGAATGGGAGCTGGCGTGGGAGGAGCAGGAGGCAGCCGAGTGCTGTGGGGCAGGCACGGACCCGCACGCAGTGCTTGGGGCAGTGAGAGGGCGAGGAGCTGACCTCTGTGGCTGCAAATCCCGCAGAGCTCGGCCCGAAGGCAGCACGGGGGGGATGCGTGGGGCCGGGCTGTGCCGCAGCACACGCTGCCGTGGGCCGGGCTTTGCTGGATGCTGATTCATGCTGCTGCATTTGCAAAGCGGCCGCGCACAGCTGATCCGGGAGCTCTGATCCTGCAGCACAGAGCCCTGCTGCCCCTTCCCAAGGTTTTCCCCCTCTCCCTCGTCCCTGTGACCCCCAGAGCCCACGGACTGGCCCCCTCGATGTATGGTGTAGGGCTTGGGCTGCTCTGACCGACTGTCGGTGCCCTGCGCTGGGGAACAGGCAGAAGAGAGCACTCTGAGCGTTGGACAGAAGTTATCCTTGGGGGAGACAATCTGAGATTTCCAACACAAAAGGCCCCATCAGGCATCAGCTGGCAGTACTCCCTCCTCTCCTCTCACCCCAGTTCTCTCCCTGCCCTGGCCTGGAGCCCAGGCAGCACTCAGCACTCCCAACCACCCATTGATTATCAGAAGGTCCATTGCTGGAGCTGCTCTAGGCTGGAGCTGCTGAGATCTGGGATAACCTCAGCTGGAATGTGCCAGGATGGGGAGCATGCAGTGCCCAGCACCCCGTGAGTGCCAAATGTCCATGGCGTTGCTTGGTGCCACGGATATGCAGAGCCAGTGCTGTCCATAGCAATCCTTCTCTGCAGCAGTTCCCATCCCCATGTGAGCCCAGAGCTGCTGCCTCCTCAGGTTGCAGACCTCGGGATCTGCCCTATTTATTTTCAGGCAGACAGGCTCTGGGCTTCTTGTTGGATTAACAGCTGCTGCTGCTGCATCACGCAGGGATCTGCGCTTCCTCACCTGGTGTCACTGATGAATGGGTGATTCGGGTTAATTAATGAGGAGCAGCAGGTGGCCATAATAGAGGCAGTAGCGTGGGGTGGGATGCAGTGAAGAGCAGGAATGGGGGTTTCTGCCTTGGGAACCTACATGCGGACTCTGTGCTTTGCCTTATGAAGGAGGAAAGCCTCAGCCCTGAGCACAGCACTGCGATGCTGCTGGGCCGTGGGGTCACGAAGTCCCATAAAGGTGACCCAAGGACTGAATCGATGGCTCATGCAGTGGCTGGCGGGCTCTGTCCCTGCTGGGTTGCCCCAGTTGATCTCCTCTTTCTCTTGCTCTGTCCCCCACAGCTCCCCCGCGCCCAGGACCCGCGCCATGTCACTGCCGGGGAGCAGACGCTCATCCACGGGATCACGAAGGTGAATACACACAGGGAGCGGCAGTGGTGCCCACCCAGAGCCGGCAGCAGGGCAGGGAGCAGCCCAGGGATGCTGCTTTGAGGATTTGGGGCGTTGCATGTCGCTGGATGCTGCCCACAGCACCCTGACCCCGCATGGAGCACCCTCAGCACCGCACCCGTCCGTCTCTGTATGTGTCTGCCGCAGTCGGCACCAATGTTGAAGTCTTGGGATCTGCTCCCTGGTGCTGGGATCCACTTCGTGGTCCCAGGATCTGTTCCTTTGCCCCAGGATCCACTCTTGGTGCCGTCCACCAAAGGCGGTGCCGGTGGATGCCCCCTCCCCACGCAGCCCTGGGATCGGGCAGCGGTGCAGGGAGGTGCATTGGTCCTTGGAAAGGCCTTGAGCTGCAACAATAGTAAAAAATGGGGAAAAAGAGAGGAAAGAAGAATTTATTCCCCTCTGAGTGCGCTGCAGTTCTTTAGTTCCTGTCTGCAGCCATCGCCAGTGGAAAAGGGGCAGATGTGCCCATGTGTGGGTGCTGTTCACCCTATCCCACCTCCAGGATTCTCTCCCGGGGGCTCCCCGTCCCTGGGCACAGGGATGCCACGTGGGTGCCCGCGGGATGGAGCGGGTGGGTTTGGGTTTTGGGCCCCTCCTCAGCCTCACCTTCGCGCCCGTCGCCGTCTCCGTGCCATTTTGATCCCCGCTGTTTGTTCTGTCCTTTTGTCTTGTGTGTTCTCGGTGCGGTGGTTGGCAGTCGCGGGCTTTATGGACGGAGTGGCTTTGCCTCCTTCTTTAAGTCATCAGCGCCCTCAGCCACTCGGCCTGAGACACAGCCTCTTCTCCCTGCCTCCAGGCGCCCCTCGCCCCCCGGGAGGGACACCTACGGCACCTCCTCGCTGAGCAGCAGCAGCAATTCTGGCTCCTACAAGGGCAGCGACAGCAGCCCCACCCCAAGGTAACCCCTCGCCCGCAGCCCCCTGGGCACTTTCCTGGGCAGGGGGAGCAGCGCTGGTCCCGGTGCCCACGTGCCATGGGGCAGGAGCACAGGGGCTACAGGGTGAGGACGTGCTGCTGTGCTCGGAGCTGCCGGAGGGGCTGCTGAGCCCCCACCATCCCCACAACTCCTCTACCGCTGTCATTCCGTCTTCTCCTCATTGTCACCCTCCTGCCAGCTCCGTGCCCATCCCTCCTGTCCTGCCCTGGCTGTGGCTTGTGCGCTGCATGCGTTCCTCCCTCTGCTCCCTGCTCCCAGGAACGCTGCCTTTGGAGCCTTTGGGGCAGAAGGTGCAGCAGGACTGCATTTGGAGCTGCCCATGTGTTGCTCCGGGCAGTGGGGCTCATCCCTGAGCCAACTGCGTTCCAGCTGCCAGAGGTGGCATTGGATCTGGGATGAAATGATGGGATCGGACAGCAAATAGAGCAGGGATGGGGTGGCCACAGGCATCACCAGGACAACATCCTGCCTGGCTGCTCCTGACACGTGGCTCCTCTCTGCACAGAACTGCACGATGACCAGCAGCTTTGGGCTGCACCATGGCAATGCATGGGGGGCTGTGCTCTGCTGCAGTGCACGTTGGGTTCAGACCACCTTGCTGTGATGGGAAGGGGCTCGGTGCAGTTTGCTGCAGGGCGTGAGCATCTGGAGCCGTGCACAGCTCTGTGCCTGCTCCCTGGCCAAGCGTGCAGCCATGGAGCAGCTGCCTCTCTCCTCACCTCCCTCCCCACCCTGTGCTTGCTGAGCTGCCCTGGGCTGATGCCCAAAGATGTCCATCAACCTCAGCTGTGCTGGTGGCCACACAGGGAGGCTCCAGAGCTGCTGCAGCCCGGGATGAGCGAGCAGCTCAGACCTACTCCATCACAGCCCATCTCACTACACACCCCTGGTGGGACTGCCCCCACTTCAGGGTCTCCATCCACACGGTACATTCCCCAAGAGATTGCCCCAGGCCCACGGCAGTCTTGTGTGTGACATCTCCATGGGGAGCACGGCCCCGTGCCAGCAGCAGGGTGACAGCTGTGTCCCCGCAGGCGCTCAGCCAAGTACAACCTGTGCAGTGACAACCATGGCATCAAGCCACCCACACCGGAGCAGTACCTGACCCCGCTGCAGCAGAAGGAGGTGTGCATCCGGCACCTGAAGGCCCGCCTGAAGGACACGCAGGAGCGGCTGCAGGACAGGTAGGTGTGGGGTTGTGGGGCTCCCTTTTTAATTGTCCTCAAATCTGAATGCACTTCCACAGCGCAGGGCAGCTGGCGGGGCTGCAGAGCCTGGCAAGCTCAAAGGAGCTGACTGAGCTCTTCCCTTCGTGGCTGGGTTTTCTCTCCCACGGTTTTTCTGGATGTCAGTGTCACGCAGTGGCTGAGCTCCATCTGCTCCTCTGGGGGCTTAGGCACATCCTCGCTGCCCTGCCAGCTGCCACCCAACCTCCATGGGCACCTGCTGTCCCCACACAGCCCTTAGAATCACAGACATTGAGGTTGAAAAAGAGCTCCAAGATCCCCAACCCATCCCACTGTGCCCACTGCCCCTGCCCCACATTTCCATGGTTCATGGAGCACCTCCAGGGTCACTGAGTCCAACCACCAACCCATCTGCACCGTGTCCCCCCACGCCAGATCTGCCAGAGCAAGCAGGCTGAGCATCACAGCTGGGGTCCCAAATGTGGGTGGTGTCACCCTAAATCACTGCTCTGAAGTGCCGTGGGCATTGCAGGGCACATGTACCCTCGTCTCCATGGCACCCTCACCCGGGGCCCGCGGTGATGCCTTGTGCCTGCCCCCCCTCACTGCAGGGATGCCGAGATCGAGGACCTGAAGACGCAGCTGTCACGGATGCAGGAGGACTGGATCGAGGAGGAGTGCCACCGCGTGGAGGCCCAGCTGGCGCTGAAGGAGGCTCGCAAGGAGATCAAGCAGCTGAAGCAGGTGATCGACACGGTGAAGAACAACCTGCTGGAGAAGGACAAGGGGCTGCAGAAGTACTTCGTCGACATCAACATCCAGAACAAGAAGCTGGAGACGCTGCTGCACAGCATGGAGGTGGCACAGAACGGCGCGGGGCTGAAGGAGGAGGGGGCTGCTGAGTCTGCGGGGGGGTCCCCGGCACGCTCCCTCACCCGCAGCTCCACCTACACCAAGCTGAGCGACCAGGCGGGCGGAGAGCGCACCGCGGGCGGATCGCAGACCATCTCGGTGGACGAAGGGGCCGACAGCGGCTTCGCGGGGGGGGACGAAGCCCCCGGCCGCCCGGACTTGTTGGAAGGGGGGGAGCCCTGCGGGAGGCTGCCCCCCAGCTCCACCTACGAGAAGCTGCTGGGGCTGCGGGGCGGGGTGGAGGCGGGCGTGCAGGCGAGCTGCATGCAGGAGCGTGCCATCCAGACGGACTTTGCGCACTGCCAGCCCGACCTGGACACCCTCCTGGAGAAGGTGATGAAATCCCAAGCGTGCAGCTTGGGCAGCCCCACCTCCGTTTGGGTGTCCGAGATGGAAGACGCGGAGCCGGGCTGCGGGATGCCCGACCCCGCCGTGGGTACGGACCTGGAGCCCGAGGACGGGGAGGTGCCGCACAACCCCGCCGTGCAGCAGCCCCGCAGCGTCAGCCCCTCGGTGGCCATCGCCTGCGCGCCCGAGGAGGATGCGACGGCAGAGCCGGGCTGCGACGGAGCTCCGTCCAAGAGCTATTGGAGCCGCCACTTCATCGTGGATCTGCTGGCCGTGGTGGTGCCGGCCGTGCCCACGGTGGCGTGGCTGTGCCGCTCTCAGCGCCGTCAGGGGCAGCCCATCTACAACATCAGCTCGCTGCTGCGCGGCTGCTGCACCGTGGCCCTGCACTCCATCCGCAGGATGGGCTGCCGCGCCGTCAGCAACCCCAACCCCGGGGGCGGTGCGCAGCCCTGACCCCCCCCCACACCCCACCCCGCACCCCGTGCTGCCCCTCCCTTCCCTCCTCCCCCTCCCCCCGCCCCACCCCGCGGAGCCGACCGCTGATTGTAGTGCCCCGCGGTTGGGGGACGCTCCGCTCCGTCCGCTCCGCTCCTCGTGCACAGCCCCCGGGGGTGGGGGCGAAGGGGGCACGGGGTGGGAGTGCTGCCGCTCCGAGCCTTTGTCCCCGAGGATGCCGAGGGGTCGGGCGCGGTGACACGAGGGCTGCTCGGGCTCTGTCCCCGCGCTGCGCGCAGCTCTGCGGTGCTGGGGATGTCACTCCGCGGCACTTCGCTTTCTTCTCGGTTGCCCTCGCGGGGACATCGCTGCAGGGGGAGGTGGCGAGGAGGCTGCGGTGGTGCTGCAGCCTGGCAACACCCCCCAAACCGGGCACGCTTCTTGCTCCGGGTGCAGCATTGCACGGCGGGACGGGCAGGAGGACAGAGGGAACCCCCTGGGACAGCGGGGGTGGAAATGGGACGGGATCAGATATACCTCACACCCGAGCAAGGCTGAGCCGCCCGCAGCGCCGTCTGTCCCGTCCCGTTCATTCGTTTGCTTTGCACTATATTCACTTTCATTTCCTTTCGGTAACGTTGGGCGCCCTCATCGTTTGGGTGCATCCTCGTCCACCCCTCCCAGCTCAAAACCCCATTTCCACGGGGTGGGGAGCCTACTGCAAAATGCCTTTTTGTCTTTTTTTTTTTTTTTGGGGGGGGGTGGGTGGGTGGGGAGGGTGTTATTAAGTTTATTTTATTTTATTTTGGAAAAGCAAAGACAGCAAAGATTGGCCAGCAGGGGGCTGCCCCCGGGTGTACCGAGGGGTCCCGGCCCCCAGCGCGAATGTCTGCGGCTTCCTCGTGACTTGAAGCAGTGGTGTCCCCCCTCCCCCCCCCACCCCTCACACCGCAGGACGCTGTGCCCCACGTGCCCCCACAGCCCCCGCGGATCCGTGGGGCGGGGGCTGACGCTGGGGAGCAGCGGTCGGAGCGAGCGGCCCCGGGCTGTAACCTCTCGTGCAATGTATTTGTGGATCCGTGTATGCGTCTGTCCGACTATCCAAAGCTTTGCCAAGAAATAAATGTAACGTTATATTTGAAAGACAAATCTATATTATATATTTTTTAAATACAGAAGTGGAAAAAAAGGAAAAAAAAAAAGAAAGAAACAAACAAACAACAAAGTTGTAACCCTCCTAACCCCCCCCCCCCCAACCCCCCACCCTCATCTCGTTTCCGCTGTCCTGTACTGCAGTGGATGTAATAAACGTCGCTGGGTCTGTGTCTGCTTTGCTGGAGACAGCCTTTGGGTTTGCCCTGGGGGTGGATATGGGGGGCACAAAGGGGGGACATGGGGACAAGGAGAAGCACTGCGGGGCAGGGGCACATTCCCCATCCCTGTGCTGAGAGCTGGGGGGCACGGGATGGTGTCACAGCGTCAGCTCTCATGGGTTGTTTTTTGGGGGGGCTGAAGGGGCACTGCCAGCAGTTCCTTTGAGCCCCCTCCCCTCTTCCAGGCTTGGCCGTGGGGGTGCCCACACTGGCGTCTGCCCAGAGGTGCTGGGATGGCAGCTCTGGCATCAGAGGTCGGGGATGGAGTGGTCCATGGATGACTTCATCTGTCCTGGAGACAGCCTGCACATGGGGAAGGGGTCAGGGGGAGCCCCAGGGTCCCCTGGGACCACTATGGGGCTGGGGGAGGCAATAGGAGATGGGGATAGGGGGAGTGTGGGTCTCACCTTTTGACCATGTGCTCATAGATGACGGCAGGGATGATGGTCAGAGTGATGACGTTCCCTGCGCCTGCCAGCACCTCCATCACCTGCTTATCCTGTGCAGGGAGGAAGCACTATGAAACGCCATGACACAGCCCCACGTTGCATCCACCCCCGTCCAACCCACACCTCCCCATGGCTCCGAGTCCACCGTCTGCACCCAGAAGTCCCTTGTACCAGCTGCAGGGCTGCCCTCACCCTGGGCAGCTGTGCCACAGGGACACAGCTGTGTGCATACCTTCAGGCCTATGACGTTCTGACCGTTGACCTCGCAGATGTAGTGGTGGGTCAGGAGCCCGTTACGGGCAGCAGAGCTGTCCTTGGCCAGCGACACAATTCTCCCCTTCTTCACCACGATCCCCACGTGCCCGGTGCTGTCCTTGTGCACGGTGACAGTGCGCTGGAACGGTCTGTGGGGACGGAGGGGGGCTCAGTGCCAGCCCCGTGCACGGTGGCACCGCACACCCATCCGCCTCTCACCTGTCCCTCACCACCATGACAATCTTCTCTGGGTTCGCCTTCTTCAGCGCCCGCTGCGCTTTGTCGCTGCTCCAGCCCGCACAGTTCTTACCATCAATCTGCAGGATCTGGTCACCAAAGCGCAGCCCCACCAGCGCTGCCGGAGAGTTGGCCTTCACCAGCTGCACGAAGATGCCCTGGGGGGGGACACAGCGAGGGGAGCGATGGTGTGGGGCTGCACCGGGACCGGGCGGCCGTGCTGTGCTGAGCATCACACTGCTCTGTGCCCTGCCACCAGCCCTCCCCTCACCTGGTCGATGTTTTTCAGCTGCAGCCCCGTCTTGCCCCGCTCGTCCTTGCAGAGGTGGATCTCACGCACACCCGGTTTGATCTCTGCCCGTCGCAGCCCCGCACTGTTCCCACTCAATGGGGCAACCAGCTGCCCCGGCAGTGACCCGACGGGGGTCAGCGCCTGCAATGGGGATCAGGAGGAACGTGGGGTCACACATCAGCCCTCAGGGGACGCTGTGTGCCTTCCCCAGGCAGGCTGAGGCTATGGGAGGGGACTCCTAGCCCAGAACCTACAGTGCTGCTGTCTGGGAAGAGGTTTTTCTGGATCTCTTCACTGGAGAGCGACAGCCCCATGTAATCCTCCAGCTCGGCCAGGTTGGGGTACAGCATGGGCGGTGCTGAGGGCACTAGGGACACAGAGAGAGACCCATGGGATGAGCTAAGAAACCCCCAGATCCCATTCCCTACCCATGCCCCGAGCTGCTGGGGGCTTCAGCTGAGCCCCCGCCCCACACAACCCCCGGGCACTGCCCCCTGCATTACCTGTGCTGGAGGTGACCTTAGGCTTCTCCGGGAGCTTTGGCTTCTCAGTGAGCACTGTGGTGGCGGGGGTGCCAATCCCAGCAGCTGCCTGTGCCTGGGGGAAATGGGGTTTGCTTGAGGTGCTGCCCCCACCCTGGGGTCACTGTGGGCACCCGATGGGTCTGACCGCCCCCATAGTGCTGATGACACTGACCTGCAGGACCTGGTGGCCCTTCATGTCCTCCAGAGAGGGGTAGAGCGTTGCCATCTCTGAGCCTGGGGATGGGATGTGGACAGGGTGAGGGTTTTTTAGGGGCTGGGTTCAGTGCCCCAAACAGCCCTCAGGGACCCACAGGGCTGAGATCACCCTGCTCCTGGCTCCGTGTCCCAGCCATCACCTGCAGCCTCGGGCCTGACTCAGGGCTGTGTCACCGGGGCCGCCACCTCTGTCACTTCCCAGCAGCTGGGGCATGTGCTGGGCATGAGCACAGACACGAGCATCCCAGCAGCCGCCCTGCTCTGGGTGTGATGTGCTGGCTTACCCCAGCCACACACAGAGGCTCTCTCAGTTTCTTCAAACTCAGCTGGGGGATATCTCCATGAGCGATGCCCCCATGGGCAAAACCCCTCTGTCACTTTTTCTCGCTGCCCTTAGTCCCACACCAGCTCCCTCCACACCATGCCCTGCATGGCTCTGTGCCCCAAAAAACATCACCCAAACATCACTGCCCACCTCCAGCCCCTGCTCCAAGCACCACCAAAGCCAGGCAAGATCCAGCCTGGTAGCAGCATCCTGAGGTGGGGAGCTGATCCCACAGACCCACTCCCACCCCCCAGCCCAAGTTCCTCCACACTCACCTGAAGAGATTTCCGGCTCTTGTGCACTGCCCTTCACCTGTCCTCGTGCTTTTATAGCAGTGCCCATCCCCGGGGAGGGGCCCAATGGCCTCAGCTGACAGCCACCTCCCTGTGCCAGCTGGGGCATGGGGGAGGAAGAGGAAGGTGAAGGCAAAGCAGCTGGGCTGGCCCCAGGGAGGAGCACAGAGCAGTGGGATTGGATAGTGTCACTGATGGAGCCAGGGACACAGATGGGGACATACATGAGGTTGGGGACCATTTTCCATGGGCTCCAAGCATCCTGGAAGCCATAGGGATGGGGCCGTGCACCTCCAAGGTGGCCCCCACCCTTCCACCCTCAGGTGCCACCACCACAGTGCTCAGTGTCACCACAGCCCCAACCAGAGGCCAACAGAGCCCCGTGCCTGCAAGGTGGGCACAGTGGGTGCCATCAGCCCTGTGTGGGTGTCTGTCCCTTGTGTCACCTCTGCGTGGGGCTGACGTTGCCACATCCCTCACCCATTTGTGATGGCTCCGTGGGAAAACTGAGTCAGGGCTGCAGGTGGAGGGTGTCAGCCCAGCACTGAACCACACGTCCCAACCTGTGTGATGCCACCAGACCCCGTGTCCCCACGCACACAGATCCTGCGGGTGCCCATGGCTGGTGGCACAGGGCCAGCCCTGATGCAGGGCATGGCTCAGCCTTGCGTGCCAGCAGGAAGCAATCTATTTTACCAGCATTATTTTTAGCCTGCGGTGCCCGGCTGCCCCAGAACACAATGGGAGCAGCTGATGGATGATAAGCACGGCTGGGAGTGAGTGCTGGGGCTCTGCTGGGAGGATGGCACCCTTGTTAGCAGGGCTGTGCCAGCCTTGTAGAAAAGGGGCTGGGAGGGCCCAAGCACAGAGAGCACACAGAGAGCACCGCCCCTCCCCCCCCACCCCCCCCAGCACTCCCTGGTCTTTATCTCTGGCTACAAAGCCATGGCACAGCCTGGCACTGGTTAATAATTAAAGCAAAAGCTCTGCAGGAAGAGAAACCCAAGCTCGTAGGGAGGTTCTGTCTAGGAGTGGTGGCAGCAAAGGGCAGGGTAGCTCCCTGTCTTCCTCCCTGTGCTGCCAGGCTGAGGGTCCTGCAGCAATGACCTGAGCCTGGGGACCCAGAGAACTGCTCCAGCCCAGGGACCACCTCATTGCAGCTCCTTCCAGCCTGAAGCACTGGAGCAGCACACATGCAATGTTCCCAAACTGAGTGCTAAGGGTCCCAGCCCCAGGAGCACATGGGGTGCAGCTCAGCCTGCAGTGCTGCTCACTCTCAAAAGCACCAGCCACATCCAAACTCATAACATTCCCCTTTAAATGCAAACTGTGAACCCACTGTGACGTGAGGATTTTCTGCAGACACATTATCGACCACAGCCAATGAAGCAAAGGCCGTTCCCAGAGAAGCCAGGTACTGGCACAGGGATCTGAGCAGCAGGGCTGGGGACCTCGAGCCTTTAAAGCTACTGTACAACTCACACCCTATAGCTGAGTGCTGAACCAGCCTCCCCAACACAGCCAGCAAGAGCACTGCCAGACACACACACACCACTACCCGGCACGCAAGCATCAGCAGGAAAGAACAAAAGTCACAGCTGTGAGCTCTGACATTCAGGTGAGAAACCACAGCACAGCCACAGCCAAAATAGATGTAAGAGGGTTTCAGGGTCTCACAGAGACCTGCTCCGGGCACACAGGCTGCTGGACGTGCACTTTCCAGCCTCCAAAATGGGATAAAACCCATCCAGAGATCCGGTGCCCTGGAGCAGGAGGGACCCAGCAGGCGGAGCTGCGGGCAGAGCTTTTATGGGTTTGCAGTAAGGCAATTAAAGCAAGTCGTGCACGTCCCCGCCCCACATCCCCCCCCGTGCTGCCAGCCCTCCCTACCGAGGGAAGAACCTCCGACACACACAGGGCTGAGAAAAGCCAGCAAAAAGCGTTTTTATTGCAATCATAAAACTTGATACCTTTACGCGGTTGGAGGAGGAAGTGAACGGCGGCGATTTCTCTCACCAAGTCACTAGGCAGGGCTGGGGGGAAGCGATGAGAGCAGCCAAGCAGCGATGACCAGCATCAGGGGCATGAGAATAGGCAGCTGTGCTCAGCCCGGGGGCAGCCAGGGTCTGATGTTTCCTTTCCAGGGAGGGCAGAGGGGATGGGGGTATCCCTTGTGAGCTCACTACCCCCCCCAGCTCCACCGCCTCCCCTTGCAGCACCTCCCATTTGTCTGCTGTTTTCTCTTTTTGTTTTAAAGCAAAGAAAGCTCAGTGTAAGACAGTGAATTTCCAGGGGGTGGTGAGGCTCTGATGGCCCAACTGCCCCCACAAACCCAAAAGTGAGACGGCAAAGGGAGGAGATGGGGCCGAGCTGCCCCCAGCAGCCCTGCAACGCTGCGCTTCCCCAGGAGGGTGGGGAGAGGAACACTGCTTCCTCAGTGCCCCAGTTCCAGGTAACTACACACATCCTAACACTACTTTGTTCTCCGCATCCATTCAGCCTCACTCTGCTATGGCTTTTGCAGCAGCAGCAATTTCTGGTTTGAAAACATCGTAGAGATCTGCACCAAAACAAGTTAACTAACTAACAGGTTTCCTTTTGTTCAAATGACTCCTATCTAAGGTCAGCCCGTCTGCACACTACTGAGAAAACGTAGTCTACACCTGGAACAAAAATAAGATTAAGAACTTGACCCAAAAAGAGTTGAGGTTTACGGCGTATAGTTTAAAAAGACATAAAAACACAATACAAGGAGGAAGAGTCAGACGCAAAGCTTAGTGACCAAAGGCATTCAATCAAGGTGTAAGGTTATACAATGAGTGTAGTGAACTATCAGGAAAAGCTCCGTACAAAGTCATGTGCACTCTTCTTGAAGCTGAGATTCTGGATTCCTCCATGTGCCAAACCTGTTTGGGGGAGAGGAGAGGCAGTGTGACACAGACACCCACTGCTGCCTGCAGTACCGGCGCAGGAAGGAGTGTGGTCACAAAGGGATGGTCCCGTTGCCAACCACATGCTCTGCTCCAAGCAGAAGTCAAACTCTGCTGATGTGGGGATCAGGACCCCATCCTGCCCACTGCAGAACCCAGCAGCACGGAGGACTGAGGCACATCCAGCCCTCTGCTTCTATCCCACAGTGATCCCCCACATCCCCAAGCCCCCCAGACAAACCCACAGCCAGAAACCTGCTCTCCACACCACTAACACCTCCATCCCACCTCCCCGAGGCAGACAACAGGGGCTCGAGCCTCCCCCGTGTCCCAGCAGCCCCCTCCCACCCCCTGCAGCTCCCCCTCCTTACCCGAGGACGGGGCATTGGGGTGGGTCATTCCAATTTCATGAGCTCCACGTCGAAAATTAGAGTGGCGTTTGGTGGGATGATCCCTGGGTGGCCGGTGGAGCCATAGGCATAATCTGGGGAGATGGTCATCTTCGCCCTCTGACCAACGCTCATCTGGGAGGAGGGATGAAGATGAGGATGTCAGATGCACGCAAACACTGGGTGAGTGACAGCAGGAGGAACACGGAGCTGTCCCCACTCCTTTCCCAGTGCTGGGACAGAGTGGGGATCGATGCTGGACAAAAGCAGAGGGGATTGGCGAGGGATAGGAAGGGCATCAGCAGGAAAAGGCAGGCAGCACAGGCTGGAAAAAAGAGCAGGGATGCTGCACAGGGAGCAGAGCCGGCGATGCCCTTCACACAACCATTTCCTAGGACCTCCAGGCTGTTCCCTGCAGCTTCCCCAGCTACAGCGTGAGCACCAGTTCCCAACAGCACAGAGCCCACCACAGCCTGCCCACCCTCCTCCCCACAGGCCCACAGCATCAACAGCAGGAGCAGGGGGCCCAAGCTCCCACGGTGCTCGCTCAGAGGTGACTCAGTAGGGAAACGTCAGCACTGAGTCACCGGCGTGCTGTAGGTGTTCCTCGGCCCGGCCCTGCTCCGTTCCATCTGGCAGGTGGCAATGCAGAAGGTGATATTCACACCCACGCCTCCCATCGTGGAGGGGGTGGAAATCTGAAGGGCTGCACGCAGAGATTTCTGCCCACGTTACAGATCCCCACGAGCGATGCCGGGCACCTGAGCGACTCCTTCCTCCCAGCCACGGATCACCTCCTGCTTGCCCATCACGAACTTGAAGGGTTTGTTCCTGTCACGGGAGGAATCAAACTTCTTCCCATCCTCCAGCATACCTGGGGACAGAAAGGGGAGGGAGGGATGAGGCTCGTGACACGGGAACAGCCAGGTGTCTACGCGGGACGGGTTGTTACCCAGCAGCTGTGACGGTCACCATAGGAAGCTCACGTGGCCCTGAGTCAGTGGGATTTCCCAGCTGCCCTGGGAAAACACCTGTACAGCAGGGACACCCCCCACCAGCACCTCCCGCTGCAGAGAGCAGCCCTCAGGTGGGCAGCGTTGCTCCTCCCAGCTGCAGGAATCACCACGTCCCTGCTCCGTGCTGTTTTCATGCACAGAGAAGCCCTCCTGCAGGTTAGGACAGAGGACAGGCAGCAGAGAGGACACCTCGCCTGTCCCAGAGCATCAGCACTCTGCATGGCAGGGTATGAGGCATGGCTGGTTTCTGTCCTTAAGCACACAAAATTCAGCTTGGGCTGCCAGCCCGTGAGCCACAGTGCCAAGCAGGAGCCACACGTGCCTGGGGCAGCCCCCATCCTGCAGCACACACCACACAGCCCAGGGGCACTGATACCCACAGGGCTAAATATAACTTCCAGCACGAGCAAGGAGGAATTTCCTCCCTTCTCCTCCGTCCCTCCCTTGCTCCCTGCGTGACCTTCTTGGGGAATCTCACTGCTGGAGCTGCCTTATAGGAGCAGGGACATTGCTGGGAGCACAGCCCCGCTGGGAGCTGTCCCATACCTGGGTGTCTGCCCACCCAGTGCACAGAGCCCAACAGACACAGGAAGCAGGGCAGCCAAGGCCAATGAACAGCACCAGGAGGGTTTGTAATTTCAAAGCAACTGCTGCAAACGCTTCTCTCTTCCCCACTTCCCCAAAAAGCCCAAGAACTTGTTTTTCTGTCTGGAAAGCTCTCTGCTCTTGAAAAACAAACTCGTTGCCCTGTCCAGCAGTGCATGGGATGCAGTGGTTCCCCTAAGCAGGGCACAGTGTCACTGCCCAGGGGCGAGGGAAAGCACAGAGCACGGGCTGTGCTGCAGTGAGCAAGGTGCACAGAGAGCAGATGATGAATGGAGGGTGTGGGAAACAGAGCATCCCTGCAGCTCTGAGGGCACCAAGCGGTGCCTGGGCAGTCACCATCTCCCTGCTGGGCTCAGTATCACACCGTGGAGAGCTCAGAGCACACCACAAAGACAGCATCGGCACAGGGCACCCACGTTTGCTTGCTCACAAATGGGGCCACTGTCCCGTTTATTTCAGGGAGCAGAATAGAGATTTTAGTTTCACAGAAAGCAAAAAGTTCCCCTGAAGGGCCCCCAGCATCGAGCATCGGCATCAGCTCAGCTGGTCACCCTGCAGCCCTGGACTTTGGAACAGCAAATCTGGGGTTTCCTCCTTTTTCAGGATAAACCACTTGGTGCTGAGCCTGCTCCCAGCCCTGCCTGGCACTGGGACAGCAGCAGCAGGGTTGTGGGCAAGGGAAGGACAGTGTGGCCTGCTGCTGCTTCCACACTGCATGGGGAAATCAGGGGCCACCCCTTCCCCTCTTCCCACTCTGGCTCTGCAGCTGAAGCTGCTGAGACCAAGCAAACAACCCTTGGTACGTGCTACTTCCCAGAGTCCATCTAACAAGCTGGCTCACAGTGAACATAAAAGTACCATCAGCACTGCAGGCAGTGCTGCAGATGCCTTGAAGGAGGCCAGCATGCTGCGTGCCCCTAACACGGAGCTCACCTGCACAAAACTGGCACTCCAAGCTGGCAGCAGCCTGCTCACAGGAGCAAGGCATCCACCAGCTGAGCTGCCTGCCACAGCCCTGATCCATCTCCACAGCCCTGGGAGGCGCTGGTTACACACAGACCTTGCCCCACTGCCCAGCACACAGACATGGGATGCTGTCCCACTCCTCCATGCCAATAGCAAAACAAAGAGCTCTGAGGTTTTCGAGGTGGATCTTCATCTCTGCAACTTCCTCTGCCAGAGAGGCTCCCAGGAGACTTCTCCAGCCTTGGACAAGTAGGAGCAACCACTTCCTCCTCCCTGCCATCCTCAAGTGAGGAGATAACAAGATCTTAAATCTATTAGTAAGGCAAAGCATCCTCTGGCTAGAGGCAGAGCCTCAGACACTGCAAATAGCCGGAGGCCAGGAGCAGCTGCCAGCCCAGGGCACATCCCAACTTGTCTGAGCTCTGTGCAGGGCATCACAGAGCTGGGACACCCTGCAGCACAGCCACCCTGCTGCCAGCAGCTCCCAGCACTCAGAAGTGCAGACACTGGGGCAGCTTGGAGAAACCAAAGAGAGGGAGAGCAGGACCCTGCCAGGACAGGATGCTGCCATTCCACTGCACCATGACACAGGAAACATGGGGCTCCAGAGAGTGTCCCCAGCTCCAACTGGGGCTGGCAGCAGGGCTATGCCAGGTCTCTGCCACACTTGGCAGGCAGTGGCTGGGAGATGCTGGCTGTAATGCACAAATTGGCTGCGATCCCCCAGCAGGGCAGGGACAGCGGAAAGCAGACACGCAGAGGCAGCCAATCTCTCCCCATCCACACTCACATGTCAGCTCTTGGGGGTCAAAGTGTGCAGCCCCCTCTACTGCAGCTGGAGTACGGGATGGGATTGGAAACCCTTCCCACTGAGTTTTCCTGACCACTCACCAGCCCCACGAGTCACATCCCCACGCACAGCACGGGGTTGGGTGCTAGGGGAGCTGCTCAGCAGTTGCACAGCCGGTAGGAGAGGAAACGTCTCACAACCACAGGTTGCTGTGGTATGAGTGTGGCAGCATCTAGAGAGCAATGCTAGGTGCTGCACAGACAGCAGGAAGAGCCCGTGCTGTGCAGAGCTGTGGCTAAGGCTGTGCTCAGCTGCCTGACTCACGCAGCATCAGGGCTGCTACCCACAATCAATGCACTTCTGCGCTCCGAAGCCATCTCCCCATTACCCTGAGCAGTCCTGAATACATAAGAGGACTTTACCCTTGATTTAGTTTCCTTAAGAGCCTTTTCCATCAGAGCTCACATCAAAGCCTTTGCCCAACGCCCTGCTGCGCCAGCTCTCCAGCAGTGCTCCTCTATCCCCCTGCGGGCTCAGCCCCCGCTGGGAGCACCCACACACCCAAAGCATTGCTGAGGATTTTCTTCCTGACCTGGGACCAAAGGAAAATGAAAAGATCACCCCAAATCCCCCCCCCCCTACATGCCCCTGTTGCCAATGGGAAAATCCCAGCGTGTGTGATTGATGTCTCCTAAGCAGCAGCCTAGAGGATGCTGTGCTCTCCACCTTATTCCCCAAGCACTGCTCCCTCGTGCTCCCACACCAGGGCTGTCTGTCCATCCATCCCTCCGTCTGCCCACCCCTCACAGCACTGGGATGACATGGCTGCTCTCACTGGTGCTGGGCAGTGCTGCAGTGGGGCAGAGGAGTTGCACAGGGGCAGGACATGTGGGCTGAGGGGCAAGGGGACAGCAACCCAACACCTGCTCTATGTCTGTTCTAACTAAGCAAGCAGACACAGAGCACCTAGGGATGAAAGGACTGTCTGGGCAAGAGGAACAAAATGGATTTCGATCAAGTGACTGCAAACATATAGCTCACTGAGAGCTGAGCTGCTGCATGCCTGTTAGAGCTCACCGTGCTCAATGCTCCCAAGCTGGGGCTGGATTTCTCCAGCACTGGGTTTTCTGCACAGAGCAAACCACAGTCAGGGGCTGGATGCCACACTGGATCCCTGAGCCCAGCACGGGATGTGTCACACTGTCAGTGCTGTCACTGCGCTGCATTCGATGAATGAGCCTCAGGGTTGGGGAAAATTAATGGTTTCTCATTGTTGTTTTTTTTTTGCTGGAGCAAAGTTCCCCTCTCTGCTCGCAGTAAAAGCAGGGGATCAGGGCCTGTGGGCATGATGTGTGAACCAGGGGTTTTGATTTCGGCTGCCTGCCAGCACAGCAGTTCAGGGAGCTGCTGGCTGGGGGGGGATGGGGGGGACTAAAGGCCAAAAGGAGACAAAAACAACAACAAACAATACCAAAATAAATCAGAGAACCACTCCCAGGCCCAGCCTGTCGCTTGCTGCTGCTGGGAAGGGTCCGGCAGGAGGCAGTGCCCTTCACCCTCCCACCCCAAAAGCAAAGCAGGGGACAGGAAACCAGCCCCCATGACCCCCCCAGCAGCTGAAAAGGGGCAAGGAGTGGCTGTGCCCCTGAGCTGAGGTGGAAGCAGGGCTGGAGCTGCGAGCTGCAGGGCTGGCAGCAGCAGGGCTGGCCCACCGAGAGCCACTTGACTGCATGCCAGCGTCCCTTTGTTCTTCCCCCGGCAGAGGAAACGGGGCTGCCGGCAGAGGAGGTGGCCGGGAGAGAGTGAGCCGCTTCCTCTCCTCCAGAGCAGGGAATTAAAAGGGACGAGGAAAGAGGGGTGGGGGTGGGGAGGGGGGAAGGAGAAGCAGATGGGCTGGAGGGAGAGCTCAGACAGCGCTGCAGGAGTGGGCTTCGGGGGCTGCTCGGCAGCCTGGCACCTCACCCTGCGCTGCTGGGAGAGCAGGAGCCGGCTGCGAGCGGGGACGGGCAGCTCAGCCGCCGCATCCTGGAGGGCTGCAGCCAACGCAGCGAGCTGGAAGGGCTGGATGATGGTGGTGGTGGGTGTGTGGGTGGGTATGCGTGTGAGTGAGCCCCGCACGGAGCCCTGAAGCATTTCCCAGGCTCACAGCGCGGAGCTGAGAGAGAAACGTGCGTAACATCATCCCCCACCTGGCTGCGTGTGAACCCGAAGCGGGGCTGCTGCTGCTGCTGGGCGGGGGAACCCCGCGGCACCGCTCCATCAACGGCAGCCGGGGCTGTGCTGCGGGGGCACCAACGGAATCGGAGGGGGGGGAAAGAGGGGCTCACCCCATCTCCCCGAGGCCGACCCTCAGGACCCCAACCCACTGAGACACGGGCCCACACCGAGCCCGGGTTGTGCCTCGGGGGCAGTCAAGGCCCGGCCCTCCACTCACCCCCCCCCATCCACCTCCCTGCCGGGCTCCCGCAGGCCGCACAGTGGCTTTGGGGCCGACCCCGTCCCGCCTCCCGGTACCGGGCCGGCCCCGCCCCGCCCGGCCCCGCACTCACCCGTATAATGCACCACGCACGTCTGGCCGCGCTTGGGGAACGTCCGCCCTGCGGGGAGACGCGCACCGTCAGCGGAGCGGCACCGGAGAAAGAGAGAGAGAGAGAAAGGGAGGGGAGGGGGGGAGAAAGAAAGGGGGAGCGCGGGGCGCGGCTCACCGTCGCCGGGAGCGATGGTCTCCACGTGCACGCCCATGTCGCCGGTGCCGCCGCCGGTGCCGGTCCGTGCGCGCCCGCAGCGCCCGCAGCCCGAGGGAGGGAGGGAGGGAGGGAGGAGGGGCCACGTGTGCGCAGTCTCCGCCGCCATCGGCCCCGCCCACCGGGCCCCGCCCCCCTCCTCGCCCCGCCTCCCGCCGCCATCTTGCCCGCTCCCCCCTCCCTTCCCTCCCCGCCGCCATCTTGGCACCGCGCGGTTGCCGTGGAAACCGCGGTGCTCTCCGCGCCGCTCCCCTCCCCCACCCCGCGCACCCGTGTCCCGGTCCTGAGGCCCTGAGGGCCGCGTGGTGGAGCGCAGCAGCTCTGAGGCAAAAAAGGCTTTGTTCTGGGGACAGTGAATACTTCCATTTCCCGGAGTCCTTGCTTCAAGGCGCCCTACTTCCTCACTTTTTGTAGATGAGGATCCGTGAGGGGACGGAGCGGTTTCAAGGACGGCCACGGGACACATCAAACCCGCTGCCTTAAAACGGGGCACGACGGCAGTGGGGTGAAGCGAATCCCAAACTCCTGCTCCTTGCCTGTATCCTTTCAGCAGCGAAGCCCCGAGCTGTGGGGTTTGGTTTGGTTTTCCTGCGTTAATTCTCGCACTGATCTGTAGTCCTGCGTGCGGTCTGGAGCTGAGGTGTAAGGAAAGGGTGAGGAAGAGGAGCCTGCAGGCAGCGTGGAATCCCGGAGGACCCCGAGCTGGAAGGGACCCACGAGGATCAGTGTCCATCTCTTAGCATCACTGCCTTCCATCCACCCCTTGCTGCTCAGGCCCGGCCACGGCCTCAGCGGGGTGCTGTTCCCAGGAAACATCCTTCAGAAAAGAAAAAAGGAAGAGGAAAGGAAGCCTTTGTGCTTCGGAGAGATCCTTCGGGATCCAGACTTCTGCGGATGCCCCTGTGTGCCTCTGGCACCCCATCTCCCCCATCCATCGTGGCGTTGCGCTGCAAGGCGTGAGGTTCACATTAATTCAGCACTCAGACAGGGAGCGATTCGCTCGGATCCTGCCAGCGTGCACCAGGCTGGAGAGCTGCAAGGTCAACCAGCGGTCATGCACAGCTCCAGCCCTAAAAATAACCGGCTCTGCTGAGGCTGAGCACAGCGGTGCTGCCCACAGCAATGGCCGATCTTTCCTCTCCCCCCTCTCTGTTACCAGGACAGATGCTGGGGTGCTGAGATCCTGCTGGGGATGGGGATCGGGAGCAGATGAGCTAATTCTGATACTCTGCCCTGACCTTCCATCCTGGTGCAGGTGGGGATGAATGTGAACCTCCCACCCTGTGCTGCACTGCTTTACGCCCCAGGCTTGAACATCGCTCACATTCCAAGAAATTCTAAACCTTTCCCCAGGAAAGAGCACTCTAAGCATGGAGAGACATGCTATCCAGGTAGCATTTCCCCTAAAAACGTAGGTTCCTCTCAAAAGCAACCCGTGCTCTATGTGCATGCCTGCCCACATGATGGAACATCGCCGTGAATCCAGGAGGGCCCTGCTCCACTGCACAGCAGAAGGAAGCATGGCTCCTTTGCTCAGAGCTATCGAGACCTGCAGGAAGGCAGCAGTGCAGCACACAGCTCCCAGCACGGTGTCAGGGCCAGGGACAGCGGGGTCAGGATGCAACGGGGACTTTGGGAATGTGGAAACAGAAAACAACAGGAAACAACAGCTTTCCCTGACACTAGCATGTCCTGACAGCTCAGCAAATCCACGTCCGTCCTGTGGAACCCACCTGCTTCAGCCCCAGAGCTGTTCTGGGCACACACTGCTGGCTCACAGCCACCCCCTGGCCACCAGGACACGTGGGTCCTTCTCCACAGAGCTCCTTTCCAGCAGCTCAGCTCCCAGCCTGTACTGATGCGTGTGATTGTTCCTCCCCAAGCTGCAGACCCTGCACTTGCTCTTGTTGAACCTCGTCAGGCTCCTCTCTGCCCAGCTCTCAGCCTGCCCAGCTCTTGCTGAATGGCAGCACGGCTGAGTCAAACATTCTTCCCAGCTTTGCATCATCATTCAAGCCCCACTCTAGTGGTTCACATTCTTCAGTTTAAAATTGACAAGCTGCACCAGGTCTCAGGTAGCTGTGACAGAGGCCACCCAAGCGGAGAGACACTGCGATAGCCAGCATCCAGAGCATCCCAATGGACCAGCAGGGAAAGCACAAGGAACATTTCAGCGCACAGCAAAAGGACCGATGGCAAAACCTCTATTTTACTTGGCCGTGGTTGGCTTTAGCAAACACTGTACCAAGCCTCAAGCATTTGGCAAGCACCCAGCAACGACCTCCAGGCAGGGGCCAGCTCCTTCCTGCACACACAGGGAGCAGTGCCCCGCTCACAGCCCTGTGTGCAGCCCGCAGCCACAGCCAGGTCCCTGCACCGCAGAGCTGTGTCCCCGTCCTGCAGCATTAGCCTTGCAGCACTGCTGTGGAGCACTTTGAAGTATTGTTGCACAGCAAGTTCTGTTCCTACATTTACAAAAGCATTTCACTCGGTTTGCTGGCAGCTTTTGTCCCTCGGTGCTCGCAGCAGGCAGAGCAGCACATTGCTGCCCGGTGCACTGGCAAGTCGGCGGCAGCAGCACAAGGCAGAGCTGTGACAGTGTGTTCTGAGCCTGAGTCACACACTGCACACCCCCACAGTCCTGCTGAGCACTGTGTGGGTGCAGGGCTGAGTGTGCACGTGGAGAATGTGTTCCCGTGGGGATGCAGCACCCCGGGGTGCTGACCCTGTCCTGCTGCCTGTGCAGCACTGCTGCGTCCTATGTGGTTCAGCACCTTTTGCACCCAACTGGAAGTGTGGCAGCATCCTTTGGTGGCACACAGGGGCTTCCTCACCCCAAGCACTGATCAGAGCTGGATGGGGCTTGATGAGGAAAGGTGCCATGGGGTGGGGAGCCAGTGTGTGCATGGTGCTGCAGGATAGCAGCTCGTGGGCTTTTTGCAGCCACATGGAGAAATGCAGTGCTCTGCAAACTTCAGGACCAGGTCCAGCGCTTCATCTCTGACCCAGTGCTGCTGTCGCATTGTGATCTTCAGGGTATCGAGGAGGAGGTATTTGCCCAAGCTCCAAACCACCCCACCATGGCATGCAGAGCCAAATGTGGGCATGGAGGGCAGCTGAAGCCAGCAAGGAGCAGGACTGAGGGGCGGGGAGGGGTTCTGCTGTGTTTTGCTGCCCCTCATCCCCAGGGGGTGCAGGAAGAACAGGAGCCCTGCTCTGGTTTCTTACCCAGGACTGTGGGACTGCTGTTCCTGGCTTTGCCCTCTCCTTAATGGGTGCAAGGCATTGGTGCTGCCCACACCCAGGACACTGTCACAGAGCAGGAGGTGTGGGATGCATTTTCCTTTTCCTATTAAGCAAGATCTGTAATTATAAGCCTCTCTGTATTTGTGAGATCTCCCATGGCAATGCAGACCCCACGCAGTGTGTTCTGACCCACTCACAAGTAACTCGCCATTCTGAGCCCCCTTCCCCAGCCCACGGAGCTCGGCAGTCTCCATGACACAGCCACAAATTGCTCCTCCATTAGGAGCAGTGGGAGCGCGGCCGCTGCGTGGGAGCAGTTCCCAAGGCAGCAATGCTCCCACCACTCAGCTCCCGGCAAGCAGCTGGAGGAGGCAGGCAGCAATGGGCTGCCACACAGGGGGCACACGTGGTCTCATTGCTCATCTCCATCATAAAGGGCCCTTAGGTCGGTCCCCCATCACTGAATGTCAGAGCGGTGCACCCTCCTGGGGTACCAAGCTCACCGGGAGCGTTCAACCTGCGCTGCCCCACACCCACACCTGCAAGCCGCATCCCCGTGCCGTTCAAAGCACGTCAGCTCCAGCTCAGCCTCCCCTCGGCCGGTGGGGGTTAACCAAGCAATCCCGAATTTCGCAGGCTGAGTCAGAGCGCGGTCCATAAGCCGCAGCACGACTGAGTCAGCAGCATCTCTTCCCGCTGTGATTTTACCCACATCTCCGATAACAAATATCACTGACGCTGGACCACGGCCAGCACAGTGGGAGCCACATCCCCGTCTCTCACCGGCGTATCTAAGCAAAATAAAAAAGCAAACTGCATCTCTCTGCACTCAAGAGGAAAGGGGAAACTCAGAAGAAGAAACATAAAACCTTGAGTTTTCATTATTTCTTTTCTGGGCCGTTTTGTACCCACTGAGCACGCAATGCTGCATCAGGGCAGACGTGGGGCACCTTTTGAAGCTGCACTCAGCACTCGGTCCTCCAGCTTCATCTTCTGTGTGCACTACAGAGCCAACAGACAACCAGAAGCGGCTGTGTCTATTGCTCCGTGGCTGTGTCAGAGCGGGGAAAGCTTTATTTGTGCTCTGCTTGCCTCCTCCTTGAGCCCCTTTTTTTGTTGTCATTGTTATTTTTGCATTGCTCAGTGCCCTGTGCAAGCCAGCGTTCCCCGTGAGGTCTAGACAGGATGTCCCCATGGCTGCTGCAGCACAGGGAGCGTGCATCCTGCTCCGTGTGAGCTCAGCCTGGTGCCAGGGGACGGCTTTCAGCCAACAGCACAGAGCTCCCTGGCTGCTAAGCAGGATGGCAATGAGCTTTCTAAGAACACTGCACAAGATCCAACCAAAGCAGTGCATCAAGGAGCAAGGGGATGATGCCTCTTCCACCTCTGTGCTGAGCTTTTGCTTACAGTTGCTTAGAAATAAGTAGGGAGAGAATGCAGCAGCTCTGTATCTATCCCCATTATTCTGTTTCGTGAAAGCTATTCACAAAAGACTCAGAGAAACCAACACTGTGCAGCTTAAGAAACATCCTCACGTTGGAAATTGACACAAAGGAAAGTTCCTGTATTGGGACCCCCATTTCCCACTGCAGAAACACGAGATCCTATCTCCAAAGGCAGCCCAAGGCCCAGGAATGCAAGCTCCAGTGCAAGCCATCAGCTTCCTGCAGGGCACTATGACCTGCAGGGGAAGGCAGCTTCACTGACAAAAAATCCAAAGCCTGCAGACGGGAATTTGTTGGCAGAGAAGCTGATGGCAGCAGTTGGATGTGCTCCACCAGCAAGTGCTCTGCAGGCCCCCCCTCCTCAGCTGCTCTCACCCCCAGCACAGCTGCTCCTCTGGAGGGTACAGGGCTGCAGCAGCCATTGCCATGTGCACGGGAAGGGCTGCTGCCTCTGTACAGCAGCCAGAAGTTAATGTCATGAACAATAACAGAGCATACCTGAATAAATAAGAACAGAGGAACCTATCTGGGAACTCCCTGCATCGAGGCAGACAGCTCAGCGCAGGCAAAACAGGATGAGAGTTTTGTGAATGTCATAATGAAGTCAGAAAAATGCTGAATTGGTAAACGGAGGTACTTGTCACAGGGTATCACAGCCTCCCCCGGGGTGGTGGGCTTTGAAGAAAGCCCTGCACATCTGGCTTCACGTGACTGCAGCACCAATCCCCAAAGCCAGTTTTCCACGGTAGCTACACTCAAGAAGCATCAGCTCAAGGTTCTTGTTCTTGGTAACAAAGGGTGGAAAGCAGCGCTGCTTTCAAAGGAAAACACTCCCAAACAAACATCCGAAATCACCCCAACTGCACCTGACCTCCTTTTAAGCACCACTCCAAAGGAACACAGCGGGGATCTGCAGGCCCACCCCACCGTGTCACTGCACGAAGGCTGCTTCCTGCTTGGGGAAGGATTGATTGGCATCCAGCATTACAGAGACACGATTAAACAATTGATTAGGAACAAAGGCAACAAGATATATATATATATACTTATATATACACATACAGACACCCTTTTCTAGCTGTGGGTGTGCCCACTGGGACTTCTTGCTCCTATCTCTTGTCACTGCTTCCATTTCCCATAGCAGCTGAGCTGCCTGTGCTCACACAAGGCAGCCAAGCAGCAGTCTGAGCTGTGAAAGGTGCACCCAAACGAGCAGCTGGAGGCACAGCAGGGCATGGAAACTGCAGTATTACCTCTGGAAATGTGCCTATGCCTGGCTGTAGGTGTACTTACACCGAGAGGTGAGCGTGCCTACACCGGGGCACTGAAACTCCCTGAGCAGAGGAGCAGAAGCTCCGGGTTTGGCAGGCATCATGCAGCAGGAGCAAACAGCGTTACGGGGAGCAGGCAGAGCTGCAGACACGCGGGAAGAGGAGGAAACAACCAACTACGGCCGGTGGGGAAGGACAGACCAGGAGGAAGTCTGACAAACACCAGTGTGAGGAAAGGAAAGCTGCCGGAACACAGCGTTCTGTGAGAAACGCAGTTCCAGCGAAAGACGTCGGGGCACGGTCCTAAAGCTGAGCTGCACCTCCCACGGGAACTGAAGAGAAGCAGTATTTCACGTGAAACACGCAGCTCCGCCTCAACGTCGGGGCGTGGAAGTCCGCCGAGACGCAGGAAGAAGTCACGGGGGGGGGGGGAGGAAAGAGCAAAAAGATCCCGAAGCGAAACAGTCCTTGGAGCAACGGAGAGCTCCGGGGAGAGCTGAATGCAGCTCCCGCTGCGGCCTCGGCAGCACTGCCATCCTCCGGCCCCGGGGAGGAAGGCTCCACGGCGCCGGGAGCCCTCTGCGGAGCTGCGCGGTGGATATTAGGGACGGTCCCTTCTCCCTTCTCCCCGTACCGGGACGTGCTGCCCGGGGAGGCGGTGGAGACGCCCCGTCCCGGTTCCCATGCACTGACCCAGCGGTCACGATGGAGCACTACTGCAGGTTGGGAAAGCCCACGTTCACCTGCCAGAAAACGGCTCACAGAACAACGCCAAGGCTTTAATCTCATTTAGCTGATGGCATCTCCCGTGCTGGGAAGCCTGCTAGCTGGGGAACCCGAAGCAGTAAGAGTAGATGGCAGCAAATGCATCATTCAAAACAAGAACAGATGGTAGCCACCATTAGAAAGGGTCAAATGCTGTTTTCCTGTTTTCCAGGCCTTTAATGGTTGTTTTCACAATAATTTACAAATACGCACGCTGTATGTCCACTTAGGAATGAAAAATCTAAGTTAATCCAACTTGCCCTAGGGAAGCCCTCGCTGAGCTCTGCTGCCTGCAGTTCTGCATTAGTACATCCAGCCGAGCGTGCTCAACCTGCCCAACCTGCCCGCCCTCCCCAGCTTGCTCTGCTCACAGCAAGGCATGAGATGCCCTTCCAGCACAGCCACCACGCTGCTCCCAGCTGACAGAGGCAGGGACACACAGGACAGCAGCACAGCTGCAATGCAACCCTTTCCATAGGACACTGCAGAGGGCACTGCAGCCCCCAGCTAGCTGATACCTAAATGCCTCCATCCTCTAAAGCTCTGCTCCAAAGCACAGGGCTGGGACTGAAAGCGTGTTGCAGATCAGCGAGAAGTGCCGTGGCACAACACTAGATGGCAACTTGCACACACAGTACCTTACAGCACTACCAGCCCCTGGTTTAAGAGCAGCGAATTCACCCACAACATGCTGTCCAGAGGAAACAAGTGGAGACCTGAGTCCAAAACACAGAGGACAGACCAAAGCTGGAGCATTCCCAGTGTTCAGCTACGTGGTCTTCAGCAAAGGAAATCAATCAAAGGGTACTACAGCCTCGAGTTTCTCATCTGAACTGTTTCCAACACTCAGTAATTCATCTTAAAAGTTTGCTTTCCAGTTGAGACAGTTTGCCTTGTACTTTCAGTCATTTCAAGCTGATTCAGCTTTGTGCCTTCCTTAGAAAGAAAAAAATCAGCAGGAAGTTGGGTTTCTCAAAGAAATGCAATACAGCAAATTAAAGCAGCAGTCAGTCAGTCTGAACTGCAGGAGAAAGTGCTGGCAGAGCAGGGCACTGTAATGAACACTGCGAGTGTTCTGCTCAAGGAAGGAACGTCAGGACTTTCCCTCCAGAAAAGCCCAGTACTGCTAACCTCTGCACCTGCACACACACATCGATTTTCCCCACACTGAGCAACAACTGTTTCACAAAGATCTCCCCCACAGCACTTCTACAGTAGCATAACCTGACAGCAACATCACCCATTCTTGTACATTTAACGTGCAAAAAACAGTTGCAGCAATCCCTGGAGAGGAAAGAGTAACAGACTGCAGTGAGCACCTGACTGGCACAGAGGGAAACTGCTCCCTGGGAACTCCCTTCCCCCCTTAGCTTCTTCTGGTCTAAAAGAGCACAGTAACACATTCCACAAAGGTAACTGGACTCTCCTGGGAGAATCTGTGGCTCAATAGGCTGCATGTCCTTTGAAAACAGGTTCGTTTCCTTTATTTATTTTAAAGTCCACTGATCATCACAAAAAGAAAAAAAAAACCCATAGGAAATGCAACTAAAGAGTCCAACCAAGACCTAAGAACCCAGAGCTACAAGGAGATGTGAGCCTGTGTTTGCACAATGCAGGTGCACGCATGGATGAGACGATGCATGCGCACTGCGAGCAGGCGTGTAGCACGACACGGGTTCCCTTATGTTAACCTCTGAACAATGACAGCATTGAGCAGGTTGGCTTCCTTCAGGGTCTGGTTCTCATCAGTCAGCTCTTTATTTGGGAAGGTGGTCATGAGGACAAAACTGGTTGCTGCCATCGCTGGTCGGGCATCTACAATGAAGAGCCGGATGTCACGGATCCTGTCCAAGGGGATTGAACACACAAAGGTTATTCTGTTATTACTGAACAACTTGTAGAAGCGAACAACAAAAGCCTAAATTCACCCTTTCCAACCCTGCACTCACTGCACTTGTTTTCCAGGTAACAATACTGGCTGCAGCCAGACAATCCTATGACTTAAGATACTTTCCCATAAGCTCCTGTTTAGTTTAGCTGCTTTCTAGGTTAAAGAACTGCACCTAAACGTCCTTTTACATTGCTCAACTTCCGTGGTCGAAGCAACTGCTTGAACCCGAAGGGTTCTGAAACCTTTGAGATGAACAGATTAATAAACTGCTCAACACCAACTGCTACAAGCAACTGTGCTCACTGCACACCACTTAACCATACCATCTCAGCTCCCAAGAGCACACAGTGACAATGGACCCATCTCCTGCACCTGATCCCAAAGGACCGTTTTAGTAACTTTTTGAAACATGCTTGATTCTGGAGGAATGTGGATGGACAAACAGACACTGTCTCCAAGAGCAGGGAAGCGAGAAGAGCAGAACTCTAAGGAAGCAGCAGGGTGTGTGTAGGCCAGCTTTGTTCATCCGTGGGAACTGAACTGTTTAAGAGCACCACTCAGTGGTGCATTCAGTACACAGGGAATAGCCCAGCTGAGAAGTCTGAACTGAGAGAATAACTGCACCAGCTCCTAAATACCTGAAAGTTTCAAAAGGTTTTTTTTCCAATAGATGTTAAAGAAAGTTCTGCTGATGATACTGAAGCTCCACGGTGCAGTATCACTGGCTACTGTCCATCACTATTTGAACAGAAACCTATCCTTACAACAGGAAACATCAGCCTTAAAACCCCGCAGTTTTAATGCTATTCATCTACACAGAAGGATCCCCAGGGCTTCCTTTAGCAGGCTAGCCAAGATTTCATCATCTGCTCTATCTGAGCGCAATTTGCAGTGTCATTCAGGCCTTCGCAGTTAGTAACCCACGTTTCCTGTTGCCCTTGTACCTGTGATTGTGATTAAATTTCTGGACCAGTCGCCCACCATCAGCAAGGCGAATCTGGATGTTGGTGACGGGCTCCGACTCATCAATAGCAATAGCAGAACTGGCTTTGGCTTCATTCTCTGCCTGCTGGGCTGGGGAGCTGGTGCTCAACACCTGAGGGGCGGTGCTGAGAAGACACAAAAAGTTGCTTAAAACCAAACTACTCACCTGCCAGCAGTGTGCCAGGAGTCAGACTGCTTATCACCAGCTAAAGAGGTTCCAAATCAAGAGATACTGATGCAAGTTGGAAATGAGAATTTAGGAGTCAGCCAGCAAGGCAGCTGGCACTCATCTGTAACTTCACCTATGCCATCACCTCTTGGTTCTTCATACCCCCACAGCAACAGCAGAAACATAATCAGGAGACACTGCTCCTATGTGACACGTTACAGTGGTTCCAAACTGGAGATTTGCCTCTTGCCACTAAGAGAATGAGCCCACAGTACACATCACTGAGCCTCATCTCCTCTCCTACAGCCAGCACCTCACACATCACAGGCACTGAGTACCCTCTCTTCAGAAAGATGAATCCACAAGCTCATCCCTCAGAACCTCTTAACTGACTCTCAGTCACACACACACAGCAAAGCAGTGCTTCTCACCTGCCCAGCTTCTGTCCTTCTCCAGTAAAAGCTTTGAAGACGCTTTTAGGTTTTACATACTCTTCATCACGGTGATCCTCCATATCCAGGTTCACTTGCCCACCTCGTGCTAACCTGCGCAGCTCTGCTGGGACTTCCCTGCAAAGAGAGTGTCTGAAGGACTCTGCCTGAAGAAGCAAGCAAGAAGAGTGCAGAGGAAGTGGCACGGGATCTGGTGCAGCAAAATCCTTTGGAACATCACGCACTCTCATTTAACTAACAAGGCAAGTGTGCACCTCCCACTGACAGGCACAAGCTCAAGGCTTCTTCTCCCTGGCCCTCTCCTGGAATGACAGGATGCATTGGAAATGCTCAGCCCAAATACAAAAGTCTGTCTGTTCACTCCGAAACATCAAAACCCCACAGAAACCAAGGCAACTGCCCATTCGTCTACAGTAAATCTTCAAGTCTGCCTTCCCAAAGTTTTCATATTAAGAATTCAGCCTTTAGAAGAAAGCTCAGGTAAAATGTGACATAGATCACAATCCTGGACAACAAACAACTGTGTTTCAGAATACAGTTTTTCTTTTACTCCCCTCCTGCTACATACCCTCGGCGGATATCATCAAGAAACTGGGCATTGGATGGATCCTGGTAGCTTCTCAGTTCTCCACTGTCCAGACTGAATCCACTCTTCCAGAGCTTCAGTACAACATGCACCTGCAGCAGTCCCCAGACAACAATTAGTCTGGCTGAAACTTCTCAGTAAGAGCAACTGGATGCAAAATGAAAAGTTGCTGACTGGCAGAGGAGTTTCCAGCAGCAGAAAACATCCCAGCAACATTTCACTGTGTTGATATAGACAGTGGTGAGGAAAGAAAAAGCACTGGCTATGTAACAATCACATTCATCAGTTCCTAGATGATGACAACACAGAACCCTTTCTGATAAATACGGCTGAAAAGTCAAATGTTAGACAAGGAGCCCAACCAAGCTCCCACCAAAGCCTACATGGGTATTTGCTCACAAAGCAGAAGGGGTTCTTGCATATTCCCATCCTCCTGAATTTCTATCAAGATCTGTAGTTATAGCAGAGAAATCCCCCAGGTGACCACTACAAAACAACAGAAAGATACTCACATCCTGAACAGAGTTCTGCCTCCTCTCTCCTGCCACATAGGCAGACTCTTCCTCTGGAGTAGCTCCAAGGCGATATCCTCCCCCTGCAAAAGGCTGCAGAAGAGGCAGGCAAAGAGGTTACAGGATGACACATACCCAGGACAGATTGCTTCCCTTTCCCCAGCATTGTTCTGAGGGAAAGCAGAGGGCTTCAGAGTATCAGCAACATTTGCTATTCCCTCAGATTCAGCGACCAGCTTGGACTAGTTAATAAATATGGCACAAAGCAGCCTTTCTTATCACTGTGACATGTAAACTAGAGCTGCCCTAACACAGGAGTCTATACTCAAATGTTCCTTTAAGATAGTTCTAGTACTCCACAGGAACAAACAGCTGTCACAGCGGGAGCCACACACAGATAACTCCAACAGAGAAAGAGGGAAAAGAAGGAAGAGCCAATCACTCCTCACTTTAGGCTTGCTGGTCTCGCCACTGCTTTTGGCCGTCCGATCAACTGCCACTGCACCGTGCTCCTTTGCTCCTTTGAACAGATCCTCCACGAGCTCATTGGGACTCTTTTTCCTTGGAGGACCAACGATCTGTTGTCCACTTCTCTCTGAGCCACCAGCATAAAACCTAGACAGAAAACACACCACCTCTGTGAAGGACAGGAGATGCACGTGACAGGATCCAGCATATTTATACCAGGATTTAGCAACAGGTTGTTGCTGACTGCAGAGGACCAGGTGGCCTACCTACAGCAAGCAACCTTAAGCTGCATCAGTTCCACTAAATTTACTTTGCCTGTAAACCTGAAGAGTATTTAGCTACTTCAGCTGACCTAAGATATTTTTCAGTACAGGAACTGTGTACTTAAATCTGCTTTAAAAAGAAATCTGCACACAAGCAGCAAACCATCACAAAACAGCAGGGATGAACACGGGTTTTAAGACTAACTGAAAACTCACCGCTGTCCCTCTTCTTCTTCATCATCATCCTCCTGTGCATGAACAAGGTCTCGAAACGACGTTACTCGATGGTCACTGCAAAAGTCCATCAGAGTACATCGGCCTCATGACACACTGCAACCTCACGAGCACAAGTTCCTGAGCACAGCGTGTTAGGTTGACTCTGTTCTACTTTTAGGGTCTGACTCATTACTCTACGAAATCACAGGTCAGCAGTGGTGTTACTGAGCAGTGAATAATGCTCTTGAACCTCTGTGCTGATCACATCAACACAAAACAACTGACTGCAGGCCCAGCAGAAGAGTTAACTCTTCAGTCATCTTCTGAATTGCATTGTCTCTTTCAAGGAGTAGCCATTCCCACATACTAGTTTCTCTTCCCGACCCCATTAAAGTCAAGCCTCCAAGAACACTCTTCAACCGTGATTCAAACTGAGATCCAATTCTTCACCAATATGAAATTTATGTCAAAGTCTGAAATAAGAGCACTCTGCCTTCACAGTACAGTCCTCTGTAAAACTGGACAGTGTTTCCACACTGCACAGGGACTTGGTAAGGCCCAATTAACTCCCGTTACAAAATGCTTATCAGACAAGGTGCAACGGAAAATGCTTTTCCTGTGGAGCTACATCCTGCCTAAATGAAAGCATCACCAACCACGTGACTGCCTTCTAACCTCAGAACACAAATCCAGTTTTTCCTGAGCAATGAAGCAAATCACTCAACTGATCTTTGGATCATTGTGCAACAAGGCCCATGCCTGTGATACGTAAGTGCTGTAGTTTTCACAACTTCTAGAGAGCCATAGGGGGTGAAGCAGCTCTAAAAGCATGGCTATTTATTCTGAAAGCTAGCAAACATCCATGCTTTAAGTATACGGTCTTGTGCTTTTTTTACTGTAATTTGTTTTCACAACGAGCCTTACAACTCCTTGCTAAACAAACCAGCCTGAGTGGAAGCTCTCTCCTCACCTGGCTGCAGTGCCTCTGGATACGGAGCTGGGTGCTGGCTGTGGGAGAGTCAGGATGTCCTCATCACCCCCGTCCTCATAGAAACTAGCAAGGGCAATCTGAAATGGAACAAGGCAGGAGTGTTTCAGGAGGAGAGCAAACATTCCAGAGCAATAGATCAAACACACACATACACTAACAACATAACTGAAAGTTGTCACGCTGGAATTCTTGAGACACACTGACTAAAGCTATTTTATGGGCTTTGGATGTCCTAGCAAAGCCAGGACGCTGCCAGCTGTGCTGTTTGGTTCTGCTACGTGATGACAGTGTCACTGTATGCATTCCCTTCCCGACCCGAGACCCTCCAGAACAGCCCCCAAAGCACAGGAGGTGCACTGTGAACCTCAACAAACCCCCGCTCTGCCTTAATAAATCGACTACGCTCGAGCTAACGACATAACCGGATCCGAATCGAGGCCTGAACCCGTGAAAACAGCACAACCCGGCCGCGGTGAGCCGCTGAGGGGCGGCGGGCCCGCAGGAGGCCGAGCTGAGCCCCGCACAGCCCGGCCCCGCACAGCCCGGCCGGAGCGGGGCTACCTGCAGGTCCCAACCGGCGGACTCGAGGAAGAACCGCGCCCGCTCCTCCTCGGCGCCCGTCACGGCCACGAACTCCCGCAGCGCCTCCTCCCGCTCCGCCATCTTGCCGCGGTGCAACGCGCAAACCGCTCCGTGTCCCGCGCCCCGCCCCGCCGCGGTGTGCGCCGGAAACCGCTCCGGGTGGGACACGCGGCCGCCCCGCCCCGT
The DNA here is from genome assembly GCF_038088225.1 of Cyrtonyx montezumae. NCBI lineage: Eukaryota > Metazoa > Chordata > Aves > Galliformes > Odontophoridae > Cyrtonyx > Cyrtonyx montezumae. The sequence goes on along the minus strand of NW_027072100.1, from coordinate 10,171,636 downwards.
CCAACAGCGCCCCCCCGCGGCCCGGCGGAACGCGGCCCGGTGCTCGCCGTGCCCCGACGGCGCCGTGGGAAAGAACGGCGAGGATGAGTTCAGCGAAACGTTGTATTGAGATGAAAATGTTGTCACGCGTTCGTGCGGAGCTGAAGAATTCGCATCGATTTGGTCTGAAAAATGCGTGCAGCGAAGCAGCGGGGGGAGGGCGCGGGCGGGGCCCATCCCCAGCGCTGCGGGTGCGGTGCGAGCGGACCCCGCGGGGTCCGGTGCGGTGAAGCTCCGAGGAATCGCTCTCGGACGCCGCTCCCGTCCCGGCAGGAGCTCATTCTCGGTGCAGGCTGCGCTTGAAGAGGAAAAAGAGGCCGAGGCCGAGGAGCGCCTTCTCCAGCAGCAGGCCGAGCCATAAGCCGGGGCTGGACAGGAGACCGGCACCTGTGTGGGTGCAGGCATAAGTGTGGGGTATGGGGTACGCAGCCCACAGACCCCTGAGCTCTGCCCAGCTCGCCCTGCAGCTCTCACGCACTGCTGTCTCCCGTGGAGCCGTCGCTGGGATCCCACTGGGCTGTGGCAGCGACCCGCAGGGTGCCCGTGCTGGAGATGGGCTCCTGGTCCTCGTGCAGCACCCGGCAGGTGAACCTGGAGCCGTTCTTCTCCTCCCCCGCCTGCACCGTCACCGTGCTCCTCAGCTCGAACAAACCCCGCGAGGTCTCCGTGGGCTGCGGGGCGCTCCCCGCGTTCATCTCCGTGCCGTTCTCCAGCCACGTGACGGTCACGGCTCCCGGGTAGAAGCCCTGCACGCGGCACGTGAAGTTCACCGTCTTGTTCACCTCCACGGCGCCCGGCGGCGCGGCGGCCACGGACACGCTGGGGGGAACTGGGAAGAGAAGCAGCGCCTGGAGCCGCGTCCCTGAGCCCACGGCTCAGCCCCGCCCCAGCCCCGGGGTGGGAGCCCTCACCTCGCAGGGCCCGGCCCAGCGCGTACGTCCTCGTCAGCGGGGCCGCCAACGTGCTGTGCTGCACCTCGCAGGTGAGCTCCGAGCGGAGGTCGTTCTCACGCAGCGTCACCTGCACGGTGCTGGACGCGTGGTAGGAGGAGTTTGGCGTCTCCGGGCCGATGAGGGGCGGCTCAGCCCGAACCGGAGTGCCGTTCTTGAGCCATTTCAGCTGGATGTCACGGGGGAAGAACCCTCCGGTACTGCAGGTGAAGGGCACCGACTGCCCTGGCACCGCTCGGCGACGCGGCCCCGACATGGCCGGCTCGGAGGGCCTGGCTGTGGGAGAAGCATTGGCCCATCAGGGAGCGTCCTGCCCCTCCCGGCCTCAGCCAGGAGCCCACCAGGATGGACTGGGAACCCACTCACCGTGCACCAGCACCTCCGTGCCCTCACCGTGCTGAAAAAGCACGTCTCCAAAGGTGCCTTTACGAAACTTCACGCAGTGATAGGTGCCGGCATCCTCAATACGAACATCCCTGATGCGGATGGTGAAGTCTGTGCTGGACTCATTGACTGCTCTCATCACACGGGGTGGGAAGGAGCCTTTCTGATCAAAAATGGTTTCTTCACTGCTGCCCCAGCCCTTCAGCCACTTCACAGGGCCAACAGGACCTGATTCAGATGTCGTACAGTTCAGGGTCAGTGTCTCCCTCGTGGTCACCACCACTGGGCCCTGGGGCTGCAGCAGCTTGAAGTCTGTGTAACTCTGGGCACTCACACCTGGGGACAGTGACAGGTAAGTTTGGGGCTGGCAAGAGTCTCTAGTGCCCAGGTGCAGTGCAGGGCCTTGCTGGACCTCAGAGCAGGAGGCAGAGGGATGTCCCCATCCCTCACCTCCCTGGCAGCTGGCACTGTGAGGCTGCACTGTGGACCAAAGGCAACAGGTAGTTGGACGTGGTCAAATAAAGGAAAGTGCTTGGCTCTGAGATGCTGGAGATAAAAGCAAGCTGGAGGATGGGAGAGAATAACCCCAAATATCTGTAGACTTGAAGAAGTGATGTCTTGCTAGCAGCAATGGGGAGTGCATCCTGGGAAAAGCTGCAGCTGTGCAGGATCACACACTCACCTGAGGAATTCTGGAGCAGGAGCAGCACCAGGCAGGTGAGAGGCAGTGCCTGCAGTGCCGGAGTCATGGTGATAGTTATGTTCTGCTACCTGCTGCTGTGGCTCAATGTGGCTCAGACTGGTGGGGCCCCAGGCTCTCTTCTGCTAAAACGGGAAGGAAGAGCTTTTGGTTTTTCCAGTGACCAAGCTCCTCTCTGCAGCCCTTTGCAATCCCATAGGGTGCCCTTGGTGTTTGTGGCATCTTGTTCTGATGATCGTTCTTTGTCATCAATGCCACTCCCACTCTACTGCCACAGCCACCAACATGAGGCAGCTGGAGAGGTTGGCTCCAAAGTGGCATGCACCTTGAGCAGGGGCAGCTGCTGTGCTGTTGTAGAGGGCTTCCCTAGAGCCCTCCTGCTGCTGAGGCCATGCTGTCTTGCTGGGACCAAGGTGAGAGCTGCTCTGCTGCCCTGCACCCACCGCAGCCCCTCCAGCTCCACTCCCTGCACAGAGCTTGGGGCACCGACCTGGGATGCACTTTGAGGGTTAAGCCCCGCTGAGCTCCGTGCTGGCTCGGTGTCCTACCAGCTGCCCCGAGCAGGCACCAAAAGTGTTAACATCATGCGCTCGCTCGCCTCCATTTCCTGTGCAGCTTCTCATTTTCCTTCTGGAGTCCGAGTCCAAACTTTCGGCAGCACCGATGGCTCGGCTCCTGGGTGGGCAGCTCAGCTTCTTCCTGGCGTGGCTCTGGGGTGAGTACGGGGCAGCTCGCTGTGCTCAGCTCTCCCAGTGCCCGATCCTGCTGGCTGGCACAGCCTCTGGGTGCTCCTGGCTGGGAGGGGTTGATACGGCTGTGATTGGGTCTCTGCTGTCTGCGTGTTTGCAAAAACAAATCGTGTATGTGGGCTTGCATGGGGCTGTTTGGGGTGAGGGACTGCAGCGTCTCTGCACAGCCCACTTCCCATCCCAGAGCTCCTTGTCCGTTTCCCCCAGTGCTGGGATGTGGCACTTGGGTATGTGCCCAGAGTGAGGGGTGTACGGGGTCCCGTGCGCTGCGCCTCATTGCCCTGAGGAAGCCACATCTGAAGGCTTTGAGCAGGAGGGGCTGGGGGCAGCAGCTGGGCTCCTGTTGAAGACATTTAGCAGCACGGAGGGAAGGCCATGCTGGAGGGAGCCTGGAATTCCCCGTTTCCTCCTGCCCCATTTCCTCCTGCATCAATAGTGCCAGACATAAGGAATATATCAGGATTTGAAACGCTGAAGTGCTGAGTGAGCTGTGGCTGCTCTGCCTGTGCTGGGCAGCAGGGACAAGGCGAGCTGTCCCCTCCTTGCTGAGCTCAGCCCCTGCTGTGCTGTTGCTGTCCCCAGGTGCAGGTGCCCAGGAGAGGTGGAAGTTCAGGCTGCAGCAGCCCGAGGGCCGGGTGTGGGTGACCACGGGGCAGACACTGACCCTGACCTGCACGGTGCCTGGATCGGGTCCTGTTGGCCCCGTGAAGTGGCTGAAGGGCTGGGGCAGCACCAATCAGACCGTGTATGATCAGAAAGGCTCCTCACACCGTGTGACGAGGGCAGTGAATGAGTCCAACACAGATTTCACCATCCGCATTGAGGACGTCTGTCCCGAGGACGCCGGCACTTATTACTGTGTGAAGTTTAACAAAACGAACTTGGGTAACGAGGTGTTCACTCGTGGTCAGGGCACAGAGGTGTTGGTGCATGGTGAGTGGGCTTCCAGTCCATCATGACCCCTTCACAGCAGCCCACAGCCTGACCCACGCTGCCCTGTGTCCACCACCTTCTCCCTACTTCACTTTGTGTCCCCACAGAGTCCTCTCCGTTCCCCAGCATGGAGGTTACAGCTGCTGTGCTCTGCTTTATCCTCCTCATCTTCATCCTCGCCTTCTGCTTGTACCGCAGGAAGCAGAGGGGAGAGGAGCAGAGCCAGCACGTGGCCGAGGTGACTACAGGCAGCTGCTTGCCCTTCCCTGTCCCATGCTGTGCAAAGACACCCAGGTTGGTACCCCCACTGCTAGATGCTTGGCTGCAGTTCAGGGAAAATACCACGTTGTTTTGCTCTGGGCCTGGGTGATGTTTGCTGTGGGTGTGGTGAGGAGCTCATCTGCCTTGTCCTTGCTCTGACAACTGTCCTTTCTCCAGCAGTGAAGTCCAGGATGCAGAGAACCCGGTGCTGCCCCACCAGGTACGAGCGTGGTGTGGAAATAGGGCAGGCAATGTCAGAGCAATGCCCTGATGCAGCTGTGCTGCTTGGCACTGGCGTCTTTGCCCAGGAGCCCCAGGGATGCAGCAGCCACAAGGCCGGGGTGGTGCTGGGAGACCACCACTGTGTGTGGGAGCTGCCACGCAGGGGAGATTTTGGCAAGGTTTTCTACGTTTTTGCAGCAAAGCAGCGATGTGAACAAGGACATCCACTACGCCGACCTGCAGCCTCTGCCCACGGCACGGTGGCCCAACAGAAGCCCTGATGCTGAACGCTCTGAGTACGCCAGCATCAGGGGAGCTGCCAAATAAGCCGGCCCTGCTGCACTGCTGGGGCAGGAAGCAGAGGCACCAGAAAGAAGAAGTGGAGCTGCTTGCAGCTGGCCAAGCTTGGCACAAGGAGCTCAGAGCTCTCCTTCCCATCTTGGTGGCCATGCCGGGCAGGAGCAGGCTCAGCTGAGGCTTGGCAGTGCCTCTCCAGGAGCCAGCAGCTCTCAGAGTGCAGGATCAGGGCACTGAGCTGAGCACCTCTGCCTTGTGCAAGCCGTGTGGTGCCAGGAGGACTTCATGGATGTCTCCACCAACACAGGCCTCCAGGGCTTTCCCAGCTGAGTAGATCCATGATTTGTATCATCCCATCACCACACCGAGCTCATCCTCATTAAAGCCAGCAAACAGCCGTGCCTCCTGATGCTGCTGTGTTTGGAGCCAGAACGATGCTGCAGGTGCTGCAGGGCCCTGCAGACGTGTGGCCACCTTCGTGCTCAGCCCCCCAGCAGCTCCCATCAAACAGGGCTGGGATTAAATGGAGCAGAGCCCCAGCTCTGCCCTGACCCCCCTGGATGGTTGGCGAGGGGCAGGCTGGGCTCCCTGTCCCTGCTGCCCTGGCACTTGCCATACTCACTCCCAGCCCACTCCTTCCTTCTCTCAGTATTCCACATCCTGTGGCCGCAGGCCAGGAGGAGGACGGAGCGAGGTGGAGGCAGGGAGCTGTGTCACAGGCACTTTTCCTGCAGAGAAATCATTGCAGCTGCCTCTGACCTTGAAAACTGTTTGCACTTATCAGCTTTCAACTATTTTATCTGCTTTTCTGTGAAATAAAAAAAAAAGAGAAGTGAAAGAGGACAGTGTAAGATATCTGCATGTGTGCACGCAGGGGAACCGTATGGGGACGCGGAGATCGTATCAAGGGGAGAATTGCTGCAAGGGGAGGGAAGCCACTTGTAAAATTCATTTGCATGGCTGAAGCAGCATCCTCTGCACCAGGGGACGTGTTGTGCGGATGGTTTTGGGATTATTCTGTGGGGAGCAGCTCAGAGGATGCAGCACCCAGCGTCCTGCACACGGTGCTGGGTGTTTGAAAGGTGCCCAGTGCCTGTCCCCCTCTGCCCAATGCCAGGGGGCACCCGGGGGCTGTGGCATGGGAACTGGGATGGAGCTGTGGAGCTGGGAGCTCTGCAGCTGAGCGGAGCTGATGCTGAAGCAGGAGCTGCTGCACATGGGGCAAAGGGGGCCTGGCCCCGTGCTTGGGGAGACTGAAAGCAGGGAGAGACCTCGCAGACAAGGGGAAACGAGATTTGAGGGCGTTCAGTGCTTTCGAAGCTCTGGGCTGGGCCAGGAGGGGGGAAATCCAGTTTGATGCAAGCATATGTAAAGCAGCAAGGAGCAAGGCACGGCGGAGCACTGTGCACCTAGGAAAGGCCCAGGTCTGCAGCTTACGGCCCAGGAGAGGGATTTGGTGGTTATTAAAGGAAAATCCTTTAAGCCATCAGCCCGGGGTGTGCCGGCAGTGAAAGCACAAACAAGAGCCCGAGCGTGGACACAAGGTAGGAGCGCACCGGGCAGCGCCTCGGGGTGCAGCGGGGGGTCCACGCACAGACAGTGGGGTGGTGGTGGGATCCGAGCTGTGCCCCCAAAGATGTCTGCTCCACCTCCAGCCCTAAGAGCTGGGAAACAGTTCTGAGGCTGCAGGGGCTGTGCCCGGAGCTGGTGTGGGTGGAGCGGCTGTGGGGAAAGCAGCGGGGAGCACGGGGCTCCAGCAGAACGAGAGCAGTGACAGTGAGTGATTAGTCCTGGGGGGAGTGAGCGATGGACCAGGTCAGTCCGGCAGTGAGGGGAGGGGGAGGGGTGGTTAAAAAGCAGTGAGGAAGAGTGTGGGCCCTGGATGGGGGCACAGCTGGGTCGCTCCCGCGTTGGCTCCATGATGGCAGCACTGGGTGCCAGGGAAAGGGGACGCTCTGCCCATCCCTGGGGGGCAGGGGGGGCTGGCAGTGCTCACAAGGGAGAGGGACAAAGCTGAGCCTGTGCTGGAGCCAGGGCTGAGCAGTTGGGAAAGGAAGAGGACAGGGATAAATGGGTGGAAAGCGGAGTCCCGGCTGGCTGTGCCTCCTGCTGGGATGGGCAGTGCCTCAGGGCCGCCCTGTCCAAGTTGCTCTTGCTCTGTCCCCATCCCTGTCCTCACCACCAAGAGACTGGAGTGTCCAAAAGCCCACAGGAAGGTGGGACCAAGAGCATCCAAAGTCATAGGAAACCCCACAGGGACCCCACAGTACCGTTGGGTCCTGATGATGCCTCAGGGAACGTGTGACGCTGTGGGCATCCCATTTTGCTGTGGGGACTGGGTGATGCCATGGGGATACCATGCCAGGACACCAATGAGAAGCTCTGTGTGATGCCAGTGCCTGTCCACAGGCACCTGCTGGGCTCTGTGCTGCCATCTCAGGGGACAGAGCAGCTCAAAACCCAACAGCCCTCCATTTACCAGGGCAGCATTTTAGTTGGAAAGCAAGGAACGAAGCAGAAGCAAAGCAGTGACATGCTTTATGCTGTTCCTGATTTATTTTGTGTCATTCTTTTTGAACCTTATTCCTCGGTTTCTTGCTTATTGTGGATTTTTATTAAAGGGGATAAACAGGGCTGGGATTTGGGGTTGTCATAGGAACTGCTTCAGTGCTGCAGCCTCACTGTCAGCTTTATCCTTCCCCCCAGTTTCCTGACATGGAGAGGCCTCGGCTCCCTCCAGATATTCTTCCAGCCCTGTAAGCTCAGCCTGGACACACATTATGAGGCACTGCCATCCCTCAGGAACGGGGCTGTACTGGGGCACTGTGGGACCCCATGTATCCCTGACTGTGGGGATGGGGTGCCTCATTGGGGTGCTCAGGTCTGTGCCATGCCTGGGGACATCCACAGGAGCCTCGAGCTGGGCTCTGAGCTGAGGAGGAGGGCAGCTCTCTGGGGGATGCTGCTCACCTACATGGGTTATCTGGTTATGCTGGGAACCACCCTGCCCTGCCTGGTCCCCTTTCTGTGATGTCGCTGGAGCTGCGGGGCAGGTTGGGGACAGCCCTTCTTCCCATTCCCCATCCTTCCTGCCCAAGGGCGTTAGGGGACAGAGAGTGAAAACGAAAGCTGTCAAACACATTTAAAAGGAAATCCTTTACACCCGGTGCTCATTTAGCCCTGGCGATGCTCCGCTGGGGGGATGTCATTGAGGCCACGGTGCTGGCAAGGATTACAGAAGGATTTCCAGGGCTGTGGGACGAACAGGAACATTCAGAGCCGAAGAAAGACTCACTTTGTGCTCTCGGTGTTTGATGGGACATTGCCTGGGGACGGCTGCCATCGGAGCCGGCACTGCTGCCCCGCCCGGGACCGGCACCCGCGGGGGCAGTGGGGCAAGACGAGGAGGGGGGGAGGGTCCTGGTGACAGCGGGGCCATCCCACGCTCCCCCTGTGGGGTCAGCTGCAGGTGGCACGCAGCACAGCTCCCTGCACGCATCCTGCCCCATAGAGCTGTGTGCGCGAGGGCTCAGGGGATGCGCAGCGGCAAAGGGGTTTTACATAGGAAATGAGCCGCTGGGGAAAGAGGGGGGGGGGGGGGGGGGGTGCTATGGGGTTGGGCGGGATGCGACGGGAACCGCAGCTCCCAACAGCACGGGGCGACCTTAAAGCTCTCCCGCACTTGGCTGCAACCCCAGCGCTGGCATCGCCCCGAGCCCGGCACAAGTGCCCCTCTTAGGAGAAGTGCAAAGCAAAGGAAAAAAACATTGAGAGAGGCAGCGGAGAGCTGCAAGCAGGAGCAGCCCGGCCGCGGAGGACGTGCCCGTGGGTGCTGCCAGCGCGGAGGGGCCGTGCGGTGCCGGCGGTGCGGGATGCGGCCCCGCGGGGCTCGGAGTGCGGGGACGGCGGCACGGAGGGGAAACAGCGCTGTCCGTAAATAATTGCGGCTGACAGATCCATTTCTTCCCCAAGGTTCAGCCTTAATTTTATAATGGTAGCGGTAACTATGGCAACGTGTAAAAATAACGTATCCCCGAGCGAGGCAAATTCCCCGTAAACATCTCCCACTTCCAGGAGAGAGGGGACGGGGGAGTCCCCCCCCGTGGGCACGGCAGCACCCCGCAGCCGGGACGGGTCGGCTGTTTGGGTTGGGATCCTCGCGGTGATTAATTAACGGCGTTAAGCGCTTTTACGCCCCGCGATGGCGATTTCATTTGTTAATCCTCCGGGCGACGCGGAGCTCGCAGCAGCTAATTGGGTGGATATCATTAATGCTGGCGGTCAGATTGCTAAAGGGCCGCTTTGCGATCGCTGGAGCGTTTCATCTGTGCTTTACACGATTGAATTTCATGCCCCGCACACGGGACGGGCTCCCCACAGACGTGCACCCTCTCTGCAGACATCAGCTGGTGCTCACACACATCCCTGCCATTCCCGGGCTTCAGGGTCCCGCAGCACATCCAGCACGAGCACGGGGAGGAAGCGATGGGCTGAGATAACGCGCCGTGATCGATCCCCCTCGTCTGGGTTTTTGTTTCCACGTGCAGCTGCCACAGGACTTTATCGGGCAGCAGTGAGGTACAGCCCAGGGAGCACACTGAGCGTTATCTGCTGCTGCAGCACTGGGTGCACTCTTGTGATAACAATTTGCCATCAACAAAGGACTCTGAGAGAACGCAGAGACAAAAACGGCGGAAGAAAATCAAGGTGTTGTCACTCCTCTCTCGGACAGATCCTCACCCTGTCTGCTGGGGCACGGCCTGAGAAGGGGCCGAGGGTTTCTCCAGCACTGCTCCACGGGGCTGCAGACTCACGGTTTGCCCCCGTGCACCCTGCAGCACCCAGGAGCCCACTGACTGTGCTGCTGTTCCCTGGGGAGCATGGAGTTGAGCATGCCAGGATGCACACAGCCTCACTGCCAACTGTCCATGCCCAGTGCAGATGTCCCACAGTGCCCCGGAGTTCTACAGCCAAGGTGTGCAGGATCAGTCCCTCTGCTGATTTGTGACAGTCCCCACGTGTCCTCGGGCATCATAGGACCACAGCACCCACAACAGGAGAGCAAAGCCTTCTCCAGAGCCTGAGCAGGACCCCGCTCACCAACTTACACCACCCCAGTGCTCACAGCAGTGAGCACGTCCCCACCAGCTGCTGTCCCTAAAGCTGACTTTTCTCCCTGTGTCAGCAGTTCAGCCCAAACCCCGTGTCCCTCTGCTCCTAGGGCAGGCTGCCAGGCCAGGGCAGGATGTTGAACACCTTTCCTGCTGTTACGCAGCCTGGTAGGAATTCCCCCTTGGAAATGTGTAGGGCTGTGTTAAGGAAGCCTGGCAGAGTTATCCCAGTGCCAGCACCCCACAGAGCACCAACGCAGGGCAGGAGCATCCCACATGCACTGCAGCAGTGGATGTGATGCAATGCTGCTCTGCACGGGATGTGGACAAACAAACTGTATATCTGTACCTAGTGCATCACTCCCAGCACCAGCATCCCTCCCCATCCCTCCACACACCGAGCAGTCAGAGCTAAACTGCTCCATAAATGCCACTTTATGGACTTCAAGAGCACCACATTCCTGGCAGAGCACTGCAGTAGCACCGGAATGGAGCAGGCTGTGATTAGGAATTTGTCTCCTGCCCTGCTGTGATAGGGGCAGGGATCCCACCCCTCACTGTAGGATCCTCGGAGAAGGAGCTGTAATGCCACAGCAGAGCCCTAAATCACCCCTGGACAAAGCAAAGCTGCTCCTGTGAGCAGCCTCCCCTCCAAGCCCTGCTTTCAGCAAAGCCACACTTGGCACTGCAGGAAGAAATCAGCATTCCCATCCTGCTTTCTATGGCCATCACAGCTGCACTGTGGCCATAACAAAGCACCTGCAGCTCATTAACATGGCATAAAGGGGTTCCCGGGTGCTGCACCGTTTCCTTTCTCAGCTGTGTGATGCTAGGTGCTGCAGGGTGAGCATGTGGTGAGTGGGTACGATGCACTCTGGCTTTATCAATGGGGATTTGCTGGGCTGAGCTGCTCTTCCGTTGGTGTCTGCTGCCTTTGGGGTGCAGCTTGGATGCATCTGTGTGCTGCTTTGTGCATGCAGGCTGAAGGTCACTGCTTCCCATCTCTGTGTTGGCATATTGCTTGTTAGAAGTTAACATCAGATAAACTAATTTAAGCTCCTTCTGTACTGGATGTCTTGGGCTAAGTTGGCATGGTACCTAATGAAGCTGAAGCTCCATTTGTTGTGCTGGAAGCCCTAAATATCAGCAGTGTAATTGGAGCTCCCTCTTTAAGGAGATGTTTGTGTGCTTTTCTCCCAGCTGAGGGCCCTGTGAGGGCTGAACCCACAGCTTGGGGGTGGGGTGGGGGGTTCTGCAGGATGTGTGCCCCCAAACTGGAGCTGTGGGTCAGGATATGACCAGGTGGCTCTGAGCTTCTGTGGATCCGTGCGAACCTGAGTGCCACATGTGTGCTATTGGTGGTTGTTGGCTGCTTGGAGACAGCTGTGAGTCTGCATAGTGAGCTTAGATATGGATATGGTCTGCTTGAGATCCTCCCTGCGAGGTGATGCTGCTGCTACAGCTGTGGCTTGTCCCGACTCACCTTCAGGAAGCTGTTTGGTGCTTCAAAGCCACGAAAAGGGTTGAGAACAGTCTCAAACCCCTCCTGTGTGCCAGCAGCCGCTCCCAGGGGCTGGGATCTGGCAGTGTGAGCCTGGAGCAGGAGCTGTGCTCCGGAGCACGGAGGGACCACGGGTGCAGCACTGGTGCTCCACAGCCTCCTGCTCACGTGCACAGGGAACCTCTTGTGATGGTGTCACACCTCCAAAGCACCGTTTTCCCATTTCTCCGCCTTCAGCACGGGGCAGGGGCCGCTTCCCAGGCCAGCTCCTCTGCGCCCCGCATTCCAGCACAGGGTTGCAGGCAGCGAGGCAGCCCATGCTGCCCATATGCTCCGTATCGGGGAGCAGGAGCGGCTCTTCCCGGGAAGCCCGCGCCGCACCATCTGCTGTGCTGCGGTGCCTCCTCTCGCAGAGCTTTTTTAAGCTCCAACTTTCCTTCCCGAGCGCTCTGCTTGCGCACGGGGCTGTCTGTGCTCACGGGGCTGTCTGAACCCGCAGCACTGAGCGGGAGAACAGCCCAGACAGGCTGCAGGCAGCCGGGCCCCCAGGAGCTGGGCTGCTGCTTCAAAAGAAAGGGGATTAGAGGCAGGGCTGCGTCCCACCGGCACCTTGCCTTGCTCTGCTGGTGCCGCTCCCAGCCGTGGGGTGAGAGGTGCTGCAGGATTCCCTGCAAACCGTAGCTGAGCTCGTGTCCCCCTCCCCGTGAGAAGAGCTGAGTTATCACCGCACTGCCTGTGCAAGAGGCCAAAAGCCAAACGCTGCTGCTGGCTCATGTGTTTGCCAGATGTAGGAAGGGGAAATGAGGCAGCAGCTGTGCTGGGCTCCTGGGAGCAGCAGTGGTTGGAGCTGATCTGGGGGTCCCGGGTTGCAGTGCGGCCATCCCCGGTGCTGTCCCACCTCCGGAGCACGTGAGGTCAATTAAAGCTGGATGTAATGCATGGGTGTAGCTGTACCGGCAGGGCCGAGGGGGTGGTTCGTGGCACCAGGAATGAGAATGCAGAGAACACACCCGGGCTGAGCTGCGTGTGGATTGACGGTGCCAAGACACTTCAGCTATCTTTGCTGTTTGTTTATGTGAAGCTCTAAATAAAGCCGACAGCCCCAGCGGCTGCTGGGGAAGCAGTTGGAGCTGCTGCTTGTGGTGGTCCCGGCACGGCTACGGTTGCTGCCCTTGGGTTGAGCCCCGTGCTGGGTGCTCTGCTCAGCTCCTGTCTGCAGGGCAGTGCTTGGCCCGTGGGTGAGCAGAGCACCAGGAGCTGCCAGAGGTGGCTGTGTGGGGTGCTGGGCACCAGGCTGGTCCTTGAAGTGCCACAGGGTGGTGGGAGGAACTGCAGTGGGAGCAGATAGATGGGAGAGACTGTGTCAGGGTGCAGCAGGGACGTGCATCCCATGGATGCTCTCTCCCTCAGCTCCATCTCCCACGGTGGTCACTTTGCCCTCAGGCTCTCATCTCTTTGGGCTGTGGGCTCCCTTCCTCTGTGCTGGATGTGCTCCTGCTAAGCCTGTTGCCTGCTGGATGAGGGGGTATCTGTGTGTGCCCAGGAACTGGTGCAAGGCTACTGGGGCTCCTCCTTCAACCTGCCCTGCACTACAGTCCTTTCTTTGCATGGCCTTACCCTGATGGGCCAAGCTGCCCACCCCACGTGGAGTCTCCAAATCAGCCATTCACACTTCTGCTGTGGGCTGTTCTGGCTCAGCCACTGTCTCTGTGTGCTCTCTCAAGCTGCATTAAATGCTCCCTACAACGGGAGCACTCCGTGCCCCCACCACCTTTGTGCTTTCCCCCATAACCCCACCATAGCAGCGCCGGGCTGCGTGCAGTGCTTTCCCCAGCATGCGATGCCTGGGGCCACCGCAGCTCCAACCACCGCTCCCCACCCCGCGTGGGCTGCCCCATCCTTCCCCGCATCCCTCGGGGGAAGGGGGGGGGGGAGGGGGGGTTCTCCCCCCAGCCCACCTTAAGAAGGCAGCTTGCGGTGTCCCGGGGGGGGAGCTCCCACGCACGAGTTAGCCAGGAGCCAGGCGGTGCCGGGCTGCGGGGAGCCCCGCCGCCACCGGGGCCGCTGGAGGTGTCAGCGCAACGGAGGCGGTGCCGCGGAGGGGCGGTGCGGAGCGGAGCGGTGCGGAACGGCCCCGGGGCCGCTCGGGGCCCGGTGAGGTCCGTGCGATCCGCACCGCGCTGCGGCGTGGAGGGGGATGGTGGGGGGAGGGGGGGTACGGCCGTCCTTCCTCATTTACGGGCTGAGAAGTGCCGTTTCCTTCTCCATCCGCGATTCTGCCTGGCTGCTCGGTTGGGTTTTGTTGTTGTTGTTCTCTCTGAAGCCGTTCTGCTCTCTGTTCCCCAGGAGGAGCCGGACGATGGAGCCCCGTCCCCCCGCCTGGCCGCTGCTCTGCCTGCTGCTGCTGCTCTGCTCGCCCTGCTGCCCAGGTGAGCCCCGAGCTCTCGTTTTGCCGTTTGTTTTCCCTGTTTCCTCTGCTCCCGTCCTTTCTGCCTCCCCTCGCCCCGCACCGGCCGCGATGCGGTGTCTCCGCGCTTCGCTATGACCTTTCCAGGCGATGACCTCCAGCGCGGGGCCCGGGCTCCATTGCTCCCAGCACCGAGGCGTTCATCCATCCCCCTCCGCAGCCCGATGCGGGAATTAGGGACGTGAAGAGGCACGTTGCTTCCACCCCTTGCCAGCACCCCGCCGGCTCCGGGAGGGGCACGTCTTCCCCAGCACTGCTGCGGGCGGGAGGAGGGCAGCCTGGCGGGGAGCTCTCTCTAAAACCCAAACCTTGTTTTTATGGCTCCCTCCCCTCCCCATCCACCTTGTCCTCGCTGCTCGCTGCCCAACTGTTGAGCTCCAGTGCAGTGGGGCTGCACTCTGTGCTGTTCTCTCTGGGGCAGCTCCGTGGCCCCTCGGGTCCCCCGTGTCTCCTCCTGCCCTCACCACGGCCCCGTTGGTCCCATAGGAGAGTGCTGTGAGAAGGGACAGACAGTGCTTACCCCGGTGTTTCCCTTCCCCTGTGGGAGCAGGAAGTTTCTTGGCCCACCAGGAACAAAGCCCTGCAGTGGGTGCTGCTTTCAAGGATGTTTCATTTCTAGAGTGTTTCGGTGTCATTAATCTCAAGCGGTAGCGCAGAGGAGCTGGGCTCCTTCTGGCCTGCTGCTGTCTGTGGGCTTTTTGGGGGACAGGACAAACTTTGTGTGGCAAAAGCGATGCATCTCACCATTGGATGTTTTGCTTGCTTGGCTCTGTCCAGACCCCACATCTCCCCCTGCAGTGAGCTGCACGCCCTGGGCAGAGCCGTGCCCCTCCAGACCCACTGGAGACCTTTCCCCTTGAATCTGTCCTTCGGCACAGAGCTGAGTGAGAACTCCAACAGAAAGCAAAAGCTTTCGACACAACACTGCTCGCTTTCCTAATTGCTCACCCGCAGCTGGGGAGCGTTGGTCCCGAGCTTTGAGCTCTGGGCTGCTGAAAGCCAAAGGAGGTTTTGGCTGTGAGTGCTGCCCCAGTGTAGCTGCTGTGATTTCCTGCCATGGCAGTGGCTGAGGTGGAGCTGTTGAGCTCTATCTACCAAGTGTGGCCACAAAGGGACTGACCCCTTTTATTCCACTGGGACAAAAAGATCCGTCCTGGCCCCGCAGTGGGACACGGGGTGCTGGGTTTCCTGTTGGTTGGAGAACTGCTTTGTATGGGTGATGGTGCAGGCATGCAAACCTCACTTCCCATGTGGGTTTCCAGTGGGGACCGTCTTTCCCCATCGGTCTAGCTGTGCTGCAGAGGAGCTGGCAGGGGCAGTGCTGCTGCAGGAAGCAAAGGATATCTGCAGGATATCTCCCTGTAGGGCAAAGAGCCCTCTGTGAAACCTCATCCTCTCGCTGCCCTGCTGGGTGAGCTTTGCTCAGTGAAGGGCCTCCCCAAGTCAGAAAGCTGCTCGGCTGTGGGGCTTCAGCCACAGAGCTCAATCTCTGCTGCTGCTGTAGGAGGAGAACCCACAAACGACAGCAGTGCGTGATCCGAGGCGTCCCCTGATGTCACCAGTGTAAAATAGAGCCCCTCCTATCGCCCTGCCTGGGATCTGCACGGCGCTGGGTAACCATCCCTGGGTCTTTTATCCTCCAAAATGCTGCTTCCAGGCTCTTTTTATAGCCAGCACCTGTTAGTTTCCCCACAGCCTCCCTGTGCAGGTGAAATTCCACTGGGATTATTTTGGGGTGCCACGCAGTACCCGCATGCCGGCGGCCAGCTGCACGCCCCGCTCCATCCCAGAGCTCCTTCCTTGGTGCCTTCAGAAGGAAAGCTATTTTTACCGGCCCCAAGCATGCGGGCATCTTCTGAATTAAAGCCCGGCCTCTTGCAATCTGTTCAGTATCAGATACTTCAAAAGGTTGAAATGGAGCAAAAAAAAAATCAATGTGTCAGCGAGATGGAGAACTCACGGCACGTGGGGATGGTGCGTGCTATGAGCTGGGTGAGAACAAGGAAGGAGAGAGGTCTGCATGGTGCAAGGGGAAGCTGGCTGTGGGGCAAGGGCAGGGGGAGGAGGTTGGGTGGAAACTTTGCATTTCTCGGCTCGCTAGGGGTTTTCAATCAACTTCCCCTTCGTGCTTTCCCATTGCGAGGAGTGGGGGCATGGTGCTGCTGGGGCTGGGAGCAGGTTGTGCCTGGGAGGTGTTCCCAGTTTGGGATTGCTGGGCTGCACAGGGTTGGTTGTTATCCAGGAGGTGTGAGTGGGGCTGGTGGAGGCAGCGCTCTGTGGCTGAAGCTCGGGTATAACAAATTTCCTGCAAATCCTGAGTGTAGCAATCTGAAGAGCGCTGGGCAAGCAGATCTGTGGGAAAATCTCTAAATTAGCACATGAAAGAAGAAAAAAATAGCCAAAAGCTGCATTTCACTCCGAGCTGAGAGACTCTTTGGAGCCGTGTGATGACGGAGCCCCAGAGCTGCCAGCACAGAGCTGCCAGCACTGGGGGCTGGCGGCAGCCCTGGCAGCCCCAAGCAGGGATATGCTTTCTGGCTGAGCAGTGCGTGTGCCCCAGCCCTGCTGTGGTGCCCATGTCTGCTCTGAAGCCCCCAGACCCCAAAGCAGGCATTCTTTCTCCCCTCCAGGCACGGCGCGTGCCTCGCCAGGAGTGCAACAGATGGAGAGAGGGAGGATGCAGAGGGAACACGTGGATTGGGGCGGGCTGTGCTCAGTGGGGCTGTACCAGGCTTCTGTGGTGTGATGGGTGCTGTGGGTGCTCGAGGGGATGGGGTGTGGGTGCACACTGCCCCACTGTGAAGCCAGGAGCACTGCATGAAGTGCTCATCACGCAGTGCTGAGGGGGCCCAGCTCTGGCCCTTGCTTCCTGCAGCATGACCCTTCCTGCATTGCAACACCTCGTGCTTGTGCGTGGGCTTTGTTTGCTGGACTGAGCAGAGAGAGACAACAGCAAAGCACTCATGGGGTGGTGCAGCTGCCTTGGGCACATAAAGGGGCTGGGGGTCTGTCCTGGGGGTGGTGGGTCTCTGTGCCCAGAGCAGCCCTATCCCGGTGTGGGTGCAGTCAGGGGCAAGTGACGCTTTATGACTTCCTCTCTGCATTGCTCAACTGCTCTTGTGAAAAGTCTGCAGGCAGTGGAGGGGCTCAGGACGGGCTCACCAGCTGAGCTGGCTGTGCTGTGTGCTGGTGGTGCCCAGGGCTCTGCTCTGGGACAGCTCCCCAAACTTGGCTGTCACCCCAGAAGTCAGCTCTGCTTGCATGGTCACTGCTGGGATGGGAAACAACGGCTCAGCTTGTCACTCAGGTGGGACAACTTGGCATTTCCACTGTTGTCTTTTGGCATGGGTTTGGTTTGGTGCCACGTGTTAGCTCTGGGGCTCCAAAGGGAAGCACTGAGGGCCGATGCTTCTGACTGTGCCAGGGTATGGCTGCATTGGTCTGACCTGGGACCTCCTGGTGCAGGAGAGCTGGATGCAGCTGCAGCCCTCTGTGCAAAGGGCCCGTGAGCATGCTGTGGGGCTGCAACTGCCCCATAGCGTGTGCATGGCCCTTCCTTGGTTGTGTGTGCACTCCGGATGCTGGCAGCTGCAGCAGGGGCACCGTGCTCAAATCCGATGGTCTTTGGCTAGCCGTGGCCCTGCTGCCAGGTCGCAGTATGGTCATGTCAGCTCTCAGCTGCTCCCAGGCTCTGGGAGGCTCAGGAAAGGTGCAGTGCTCCCGTCGGGGCACACGGCGGAGGCACAGCGCTGCGGCTGCAGCCTCGGTGCATCCAGGGGACGGCTTTCCTCTGCCGGCAGTGGAGGGAATGGCATTGGCAGCAGCTGAGAGCTGTGCGCTGCTGGCACGGGTCGGGGCTGGGGGAGACTCGGTGCAGAAAAAGCGAGGGGAGATTGGTTTTCAGCGTGGTGCAGCACATGCCCTTGTTTCTTCTTGACTGATGGCAGTGGGATGTGTCGGGAGCACTGGGCTTGGATTGACTGCACGGAGCATGGCACACCGCTGCCCTCTGTACTGGGGGCACTGGGTTCACAGCTCTGGTGCTGAGCTCGGGGCTCTCCTGTGGTCAGGAGGGACAGGGACTTAAGGAGCTTTGCTTCGTCCCCAGGTGTGGGTGCCCAGAGTTACACAGACTTTAAGCTGCTGCAGCCCCAGGGCCCAGTGGTGGTGACCACGAGGGAGACACTGACCCTGAACTGCACGACATCTGAATCGGGTCCTGTTGGCCCTGTGAAGTGGCTGAAGGGCTGGGGCAATGGCAACGAAACCATTTATGATCAGAAAGGCTCCTTCCCACCCCGTGTGATGAGAGTAGTCAATGGGTCCAGCACGGACTTCACCATCCGCATCAGGGATGTTCGTATTGAGGATGCCGGCACCTATCACTGCGTGAAGTTTCGTAAAGGCACCTTTGGAGACGTGCTTTTTCAGCACGGTGAGGGCACGGAGGTGCTGGTGCACGGTGAGTGGGTTCCCAGTCCATCCTGGTGGGCTCCTGGCTGAGGCCGGGAGGGGCAGGACGCTCCCTGATGGGCCAATGCTTCTCCCACAGCCAGGCCCTCCGAGCCGGCCATGTCGGGGCCGCGTCGCCGAGCGGTGCCGGGGCAGTCGGTGCCCTTCACCTGCAGTACCGGAGGGTTCTTCCCCCGTGACATCCAGCTGAAATGGCTCAAGAACGGCACTCCGGTTCGGGCTGAGCCGCCCCTCATCGGCCCGGAGACGCCAAACTCCTCCTACCACGCGTCCAGCACCGTGCAGGTGACGCTGCGTGAGAACGACCTCCGCTCGGAGCTCACCTGCGAGGTGCAGCACAGCACGTTGGCGGCCCCGCTGACGAGGACGTACGCGCTGGGCCGGGCCCTGCGAGGTGAGGGCTCCCACCCCGGGGCTGGGGCGGGGCTGAGCCGTGGGCTCAGGGACGCGGCTCCAGGCGCTGCTTCTCTTCCCAGTTCCCCCCAGCGTGTCCGTGGCCGCCGCGCCGCCGGGCGCCGTGGAGGTGAACAAGACGGTGAACTTCACGTGCCGCGTGCAGGGCTTCTACCCGGGAGCCGTGACCGTCACGTGGCTGGAGAACGGCACGGAGATGAACGCGGGGAGCGCCCCGCAGCCCACGGAGACCTCGCGGGGTTTGTTCGAGCTGAGGAGCACGGTGACGGTGCAGGCGGGGGAGGAGAAGAACGGCTCCAGGTTCACCTGCCGGGTGCTGCACGAGGACCAGGAGCCCATCTCCAGCACGGGCACCCTGCGGGTCGCTGCCACAGCCCAGTGGGATCCCAGCGACGGCTCCACGGGAGACAGCAGTGCGTGAGAGCTGCAGGGCGCATGCAGGGAGGGGTGGGATGTCACCCCCCAGGGCAAGCTCAGGGTTTCACTGGAATGCAGCTCAGGGACTTTGTACTGAGGGACACTGCTGGACATCACCCTTACTGTGTGCATGCTGACCATGGCCGCAGGGTCCGGGGCTTTCAGGTCTGTACTGACATTTCTCACGTGTGGTTCCCATTGTAGAAAATCTCATCTACGTGGCAGTGGGAGTGGTGTGCACTGTGCTGGCGCTGCTGGTGATTGCAATTCTCTACCTCATCCGGACGAAGCAGAGCAAGGGTAAGGATAAGGATACCACGTGTGTTGCGTGGGGAGCAGCTGCTGAAATGAAGTCCAAGTTCTGAGAAGTGCAGTGTGTGTGCTGGCGTGCCTGGGGAGGTGGGGGCTCACTGCACATTTCCTTCCTAAACTATTTCTCCCCTGGCAGGTAAGAGCTCTCCGTCTGCCAGGTGAGTGCACATTTCCATTCCCTGCAGTGCTGAGTTACTGCGGGTGCTCAGGGCTGAGTGCCCCCATCCCACAAAGGGGTGCGCTGCACTTCCCTTTATGGGTAGCAGTCAGGGGTGAGAGCTCTGGGGTGGGCCTCGAAGAGGAGAAGGGAAGATGACATCCCCATCAGCTGCTTTGTGATCCTGTCCCCAAGTGCTTGGCTCTTGGTGAGGCTGAGCGAGCTGGTGGGTTGGGGTGAGCCCCCAGCACCTGAGCAAATCCTCACCAGGGGGGCTGCGTCCTACCCAAGGACTGTGCTTTGCATCTGACCCCACCTCAATCTGCTCCATCACATGAGAAGAGGTGTGTGGTGCACCTGAGCCCTCGTTTCCCCTTGCAGGTTACACGAGCCAGAGAAGAGCAGCGGGACCACCACCACCCAGGTGTGTCACCTTCCTCGGGGACCCGAGGGGGGGGAAGGGGGGGGACAGATCAGCCCACAAGTGTGGGAGAAGAGGGTGGAGGCTGTGCACGACAGTGCACAGTGTCTCAGTGTCTCCACGCTGTGGCCGAAGGGAGGAGGAGCTGCAGTACTTCCCAGCATCATTTCTGCCTTCTCTCCTCCTCCCGGGAAGGTGTGGCCTTAGGACTGGAAGCAGCTGCACGAGGCAGTTTGTGGGGTGGTTTTGCATTTGGTGGTTGTGGGATGGGCACAAGGCTGCTGCATGGGCAGTGCATGCAGCTGGCGTCGGTGCTTTGGAGAACATTTTGGCACGGGGGTGGGGGCTCACTTGGCGCTTTCCAAAAGAAAACCTTCTTGTGTCTCACCCAGGAGTCCGACCCCAACAACCTGACCTATGCCGACCTGAACTTCGCCAAAGAGAAGAAGAGCATCCGCCGCATCATCGAGCTGAGCCAGCAGTCGGAGTACGCCTGCATCCAGAGCAACAGCAGCAGCAGCAGCAGCCAGCAGCCCACCAGCAGTGACAACCTGACCTACGCCGACCTGGACATGGTGCACCTCAGCAAGGCACCCCGGCGACCCCCCCCGCGCCCCGAGGAGAGCAGCTCTGAGTATGCCAGCGTCCAGATCCAGAGGCAGTGAGCGGGGCTGGGGCTCACAGGGGTCCTGGTCTCTCCCCTCACCCCGTGGGGGGACTTTCTCAGCAGCACCAATGGCCACGATATCTGTGTTCTGGGATGGGAGCGCAGCTTTCAGCACTGTGCCTGCTCCTGGGGGTTGACTTCTGTTTGCGGACTTTTGGGGTGGCTTGAGGGCTCCTTGCCTTTGGGACCCCTCTGCTTCCCCCACCCGGGCTTGGCCGTGGGGGACCCCTGCGTTGTGCACTGGATTTGCTCACAGAACCCGAGGATGCGTCGCTGGAGAGCACTGCAGTGCATCAGGGACTGGGATGGTGCCTCCAGGCCAGGAGCCCCCAGCTGCCTTTGGGGGCTCTGCTACGTGGAAAACAAACTCTGGCTTTAAAGGAAGGATGTCAGTGTCCACCTCTCTTCCCAAGTGTCTCTTCTGCGGGCTCTTGCACTGACGCCAATAGAACTGGGGGCTGCACAAAGCGAGCTGCAGCTGATTTGCTCCATCACCAAACATCTTCCTCCTCTGCACAGCCTGCAGTTCTGTGCCCCGGGCTTGTACAAAGCACGCAGCCCCCTCTGGCCACTCAGCCCTGTGTATTTGGGGCCACAGTGTGCCCCCCCTCACCGGGTACAGCCCCCTTCCCCCACCCCCCAGTAACGTTTAACATGTTCTAAATGTTTGCCATGTAACTCTTAATTTTAGAGCTCAGCCCCGGTGTTTCGCGTGTTGTACGTGGGTGTACTGCTGTGTACGTCGCACTAGGGTATGATGTGCAAAATGAAGGACCAGACCTCTGTTAAAAACCCCAGAAACCCCATAGAGCTTCTGTCTGACACACACACCCTGCTTGGATGTGGGCTGGGGCCACCAGCAGCTCCCTGCAGCCTGGGGTGGAGGGGACATGTCTTCTGTGCATCCTCTGCCCCAGGACCCACCCCAGCACCCATGGGATCAGTGTGTGGGGGCAGGGGAGAGCCCTGTGGCACTGCTTTGGGATCTGTATGACTGCCTGTACTGACCGTGATATTTTTTCTTCTTTTTTTTTTCTTTTTGCTTGCAAGATATTTTTATAATAAAAGTGGAAAGTCCTGTGTGTTGGTGGCTCTCAGGGTTGTCACTGTGACACCTGCCTGCGTGGTGGTGGCCAGCAGCTCATGTTGTGGTTTTTGGATGGGGTTCGTCCAGTGCAGTCCCAGTGCTGCAGCAAAGGGAAAAGGAGGAGGAGAGCGGCCTGGAGGTGATGCTGGGGTTGGAGTGGTTGGTGCTGGAGCCCTGAGCATGCATCCCCCAGCAGCTCGGGGTGCCTGCAGCCTTGGGCAGTGAGGCTATGGAGAAGTTTGGCATGGGTTGAGCTTTGCTGGCACAAAGCTTCTGCTGTCGTTCATGCTGTGTTCAAAGCATGTATGGGGATGGGATGGTCTGGTCACCATGCTTGGATTCACAACCACAGCATGACCTCAGGGTAGCAGCAATGGGGTTTGTGGGCACTCTCCAGGTCCCAGTTTGGGGTGTGTGATTCCCCTCATGCTGAGGGCTGGATCTATGCAGAGGAAGATGATGCTTGGCACCCACCATGGCTTTGTTGGCATCTACCTTTTATTGGCTGTGAGGGGAGCAGGGGGCCCAGATGGGTGAATCAGAGAGTGTTCTTGTACCAGGGAAAGCAGTGGGACCAAGTGGGCGCTAGGATGAGCAGGATGCAATGGGTGGACTGGGGAAGGGATGGGAATGCTCAGCCCCCTGCTGCCCTGCCACCACACCACCCCTCCCTATGGCCATTGTACAGCCCCCCCCCAGACCTGCCAGCTGCATCCCATCTCTGCTTGGGCTCATCCTTCCTGGGTCTCAGAAGCTGTTGCCTCATCCATCAGCTGTGACGGTTTCCAGCCCCTGCTGTGCAGCTGCAGCTGTGGCAAGGCTGGGGATGCATCCCCACTGGATGTGCTGCCAGCTGCTGGGGGGGGTGATACTGTCCCCTGGGTGCACGGAGTCCCTAAGGGGGGTGTGCAGGTGAACCGGAGAGAGACAACAGGGGGCAGAGCTGAGGCATCTGCAGGGCTGGGGTGGGGGTGGCAGAGCCCATGGCCCTTTGAGGAGGATGAGGTGAGGATGGTGGCAGCTGCTTGGAGCTGGGGACAAAGGATTGGGTGACGACACCGATCGGACTGGTGGCACAGGGACCTGTCCCATGCCAGGCTCTATAGGTCTAAGACCTCCCCTGAGTAGGCGCTGGGGTCCTCATCGGAGCGCGTGGTCACCTTGAACTGCCGCCGCAGGAAACCCCCGTACCGCTTCTGATTGTCCCACTTGAGCTTGGGGCGGATGCGGCGCATGAAGCCCCCGTAGCGCTTGTGCAGCTCTGCCAGCTCCTGCCCCTCGGCCCCCGCACCCTCGGGTTCCTCGCCCCCCCCCGGCCCGAGGTAGTCCTCAGGGGCCGCCCGCTCTCCTGGATTGTGGCCGAATCCCCCCGACTTCTTGCTGAGGCCGCCCTTGCTGTGGGCGTTGTCACGCAGCAGGGACAGCAGCCTCCCCTTGGCCAGCTTCTTCATGAAGCCCCCGTAGCGTTTGGCTGGTGCCAGCGGCAGCTCCTCGGGGCTGGGATCCTGCTCTGGCTCTGCCTCTGCCTCATCCTCTGCCTCCGCTGGGGATGGGTCTGTTCCTTCTGTCCCCTCGGCCAGGACCACCAGTGGGGCCAGGAGTGCCAGTGCCTTCCTGCAGCTCTCCCACTCGGTGCCAGGTGGAGAGGAGCCCTGGCATTGCCACAGGCACATCTGCAAGACAGAGGCCGTGGCATCACTGGCATCACCCAGCACTCAGGTACCACTACCCCATCCATAGCCATCCCATCCCCCGGATCCATGCTGCCAAACTCACAAGAAGCCAAACACCGTGCCTTCCCAGTACAGCTGAGTGCCTGCGACCATAACCCTCAGACCATGCACCACCACCCCATAACATCCCCATGCTGTACCTGCAGTTGTACCCCAATGCTAAATGCTGGGGGCTGCTCGGGGCCAGCACTCACCAGGGGTCGGATGCTGCTCTCGGTGCCACGTGCCTGGTTGGCGCAGAGGGAGCACTGGGTCGTGCAGTCGGCAGAGGCTGCTGCAGCCAGGGAGAGGCAGAGCACCAGCACCAGCACCCGCTGTGCCATCGCGCCCCGCTGCCTGGGGAGGGTGAGAGCACAGTGAGCATCACCTATCTGAACCTGGAGCTGGGAGCCAGCACCTGTCCGTGCCCAGAGCCCATCAGTGTGCAGCGGGCACCTACCTCCTCCACCTGCTCCTGAGGAGCTGTGCCTGCACCCACGCCACTCACCTTTGGGATCTGTGATCCAAGTGACGCTGCAGGACACTGACCCCGTGTGGGTTCATGCACAAGGACCGAAGCCCCACCCCAGCCCTTGCACCACCCAGATCATATCGTTTGAAGGCTGAGTCTCTCGTTCTTCCAGCGTCACATCTCTGCAATATCGTGATCGCGCGTTTGCGTGGCGCAGAGGGGATGAATCAGCCCTCCCCTTGGCCTTGGGGAACAACACGGAGCCGCTGGCAGAAAGGAGCAGGGGATGTGGGGCAGGAAGGGGACAGTGGGTCACCCACCTCCAGCACAGCCTTGCCCCGTGCTGCATTCCCTGCATCTCTCATCCTACCTGCTGCTTCTGCATGGGGAGGGGGAGAACGCTGATCCCAGGCTCAATCCTACCTGCCATCTGCGACCACCATCCCCCAGGCTCTGAGAGCTCTGCATGAGGCCAGGAGGGCTGCAAACACTGTGCAGTGGGTCAGAGTGGGGCTCCAGAACCCCCAGCTCCACCTGCAGCACCCAGGGGCCATGGTGCCACCAGGACAGGCAGCAAGAGTCAACCCAAAGGGGTGTGCTGCCAGCACCCCACTGCCTCCAGACCTGCTTGTATCCAAGATGGGAAGGCATGACCCAGAGGGATCTGTTACACGTTAATGACGCATATTAGAGACTATTGTATTCTTCGGCACTGTCTGCTAATGTACTCTAATTGGCGCCGATGAAGAAACGTTAATGCCGCTGTATTAATTCATGCTAAATTAAATTTGAATTTGAATTATCTGCACCATCGTGTGTCGAGAAATCTGCATTCCTCGGCTGAGCTGTGCAGCCCGAGTGCACCACCCCGGGATGGGCACGGCAGCACTGACAGCCCCTGCTCACCTCAGTGCCATCGAGCGAGGAGAGAGGACTCACCTGCTGCTAAGGTAAATGCCAGCTGTGCTATCGTGCCTGGAAGCTGCAGCCCTGCAGTGTACCTGATGTGAACATACCTTGGCTCAGACATCCCCATGGAGCTCTGCTGTTCTCCTGCTGCAGGAGGAGGAAAGAGTGGGGCAGGGAGAGGGGAGGCAAGGCAGGGCTTTAGGTGAAAGTGGAGAGATGCTCGGAAAAGGGAGAGACAAAGGGAAGAGGAAGAAAAGTGGGGTTGGAGTTTGGGACCATGGGACCTGGAGCACCCAGAGGTGAGCTCTGGCTGGAGCATCCATCCTGGGGAATGCATGATCACAGCAGTGCTGCAGGGGACTGGGGTAGCTCTGGATTCCTACCCATGTCCTACACGTGCTGCATGCTTGCTCCTTCTCTGCCCCTTTTCTGTTCAGGTTTTTGCTGCCAAGACATGGGACAGCCCCAGGTTTGTCTGTGCACTGGATCACAGCCCCAGCTGCACCAGCTCAGAGGGATGGAGAACAGCCCTGGGTGCTCAGCAGGTGTCAGAGCACAGCACAGCCATGGAGGGCTTTGCTACCAGAAATCACCCCTTCTATCTCTGAGCATTTCTACATAGAGCTGTCACCGCGCAGTGCTGGTGCCCGGGCTGCGCGTGTTTCACCCAGACAGCATGGGACCCTACAGACACTTGTGGAGGAGCAGAGCCTGCTCCCAGCAGCTCCTCCTCTCCTTACAATGACCTTTCGACCACAATCACAGCACACCCAGCGTTGTGCCATCACCCATCCCACTCCCTCTGCCCTCTCCCTCAGCTCAGCTTTGCTCCGGGGCTGTGCTCTCTCCATATGAGCACACAGACATGGCATCAGCATCACCCCGAGCCCCAGCAAAGTGATGCTGCGAAACCGCCGGGGGATGAGCGGGGCACCTGCGGCGAATGTGTGAATCTTGAAATAAAGCAAGAAAGCAACGAGTAAAGTGCGAGATGCTCCCAGCACGGCAGCTCGGGGATGTTTCGAAACAAACTGAGTCACACTCCCTCGAGCAGCAGCGATGCCCAGCAGCAAGGTGCGTGTGGGGAAAAGGAAGGGAACCCCAAATCCACGCTCGCGCGCCCCATCCCTACCTGCTGTGCGCCCCGTCCCGCCGCGCTGTGCTCGCAGGTCAGGCTGAGCTGGGCATGGGCCGCGCTGGGTGCACACCGTACTCACCGCCCGCCCGCCCGCTTTTATGGCCACCGAGTCTCCTCCTGCGGCGGGGCCCCACTCCGCTCAGCGCTGCGGAGCCAATCGGGGCGAGGAAAGCTGTGAATAATCAGCCCCGCAGCATCCCCGCCACAGCCCTGGTGGGCTCTCTCGCTGCAGCCCCGGGGATCGGGTGTGAGGCCCCTGGATTCCTCCCTGGTCACTGCTACCCTGCAGGGGTCCTCAGTGTGGGCAGTGGGCAGGGGTCTCTCTCGGCTGCTGGGTGCTGAATGCAAGCCCTGCCTGAGGTGTGGGAGATGGGGAGCCCCCAGCATCATGCTCCCAGCTTGGGAGATGCCCCAGCCTCGTGGTGAAGTTGGGGAGTGGATGGAGGCCACCCAAAGAACAAGGGGCAAACCCAAACTCCTTCTGGGACAAAGAGGTGAACCTAAAAGGGTGGGGGGAGAGTGGTGGTGGGAGGCAGGGAGCCCACGCACCCTCTTCTTAGCCCCGTACCCTGGGCACATATCTCTAAGCCCAATCTGGAGATAAGCAGTGCTGGGGAACCCCCAACCCACGCACCACTGTGCTCCATTGGCATCCTGACAGTGCCACAGTGCCCACACACCAGACCAAGGCACCCTGTCCCCATCCCATCCCTATCCCATCCCCACTGCCCCACCGGCTGCAGTGCAGCCCGCCCTCTCGCCTTGAAGACGGAGCTATTTTTATCGGTGCTCAAGAGGGATGTTTCCCAGCAACCTGCCTCTCTCCCCGGCTCGAGCAGCAGCTGCCGGACGCAGTGCCCGCACTCAGCCTTCCTGGTGCACAGGGGCATGGGCACAGCTGGGAGCTGGCTGCCTGCGCTGCTACCAGAGCCTTTGGGGTGCCGCATGTGGACAGCACGTGGCACCTCGTGGGTTTTGCTGCGTGCGGGTTTCGGCTCACCCAGGCACCTAGGAAGCATGGCACAGGGGGGTGAAGCAAGGGCCAAGCATCTCCCATCTCCCAGGGCTGATGGAGGGGTTGTAGCCCGCGGAAGCCATGCTGGGAGGTGGCAGTGCTGCAGGGATGGAGACTCAAGGCTCAGTCCCCATGAGGGCACAGGCAGGGGACAGCTGTGTTTTCACACAACCCCCTCCCCAGCTCATGGTTTGCAGGCACAGAACAAAGCCGAGAACAAAAAGCAGCCGCAAACCACAGTGGCATCCTCAGCGCTGTGTGAGCAGCCCCGGGAGGTTTCACCCTCACTGCCGAGCACCACGGGGCTCCGCAGAGGGTTCTCACACTGAAACCATTACATGTAGCCAGCAGCCCGCCCTGCCCGTCCCCAAAACCCAACCTCCCGCTGGAGAGCTGTTGGTTCCTATCTCACCGTAGCTGCTCTATCTCCAGGAGTGTGCCCAGGGATCGCGGTGTGGAGCATCCCAAAGCAGCCGTGCTGGCAGCGGGACCGGCTGCACACCAGGAGCATCCCCATCCCCAGGTAATTGTGCCATGGGGAGCGGGGCTTTTGGAGGTTGAGCTAACCTCACGAGCACGGGATGGAGCAGGTGCCTCCACCTTGCTTGCTGCAGGAAGAGATTGGGGTTCTCCGGTACCCAAAGCACCGCAGCCCCATTATTTTCTATGTGCGGAGAGCCGGACGTGGTCCGGTCCCTGCGGTCTGGGTGGGTGTGGGGGTGACACGGCCCTTTTGGAAAAGGCGCTGCCACCAAGCCCACCCACCTGCGAGCGTAATTAATATTCATCTGTCGCTTCCTAATGGGAAACTGTCTGTGAGTCATGCTGACATTTACCTGGGACAATGGTAATTAAGCACCCGGGTAAGAGAAATGCGCGGTAATAGCAAAGTTAAGTTTGCTCTAACTGCATCACTTCTAAGCGGGTTCGGAGAGGAGGGGGACGAGAGTGCGTGGCACAGCGGGTGGGAGGCAGCGGCACACGGCGTCAGCGGCACGGGGCTGTGCCCGGGGGCTGCTCCTGGCCCGGCCCCCCCGGCGGCAGCGGTGCAAGGAAGGGTACGGGGGATACAGAGCGGAGAAAGGGGCGATGACGGCCGGTGGCTGGGGATGGAGGGCGGCAGTGAGCGGCGTTTGGGGCAGCGTCGCGCTGAGCTGCCGTCGGCTGCACGCTGTGCCCCACGCACCGGGCTGCAGCACGAGGGGCAGAACCAAACTGCCGCTCCCTCCGATCCCTGCCGCCGGCAACCGACTGCGGCAGCACCGGCGCTGGCCTGTAGCCACGGCTCCGGCGCGATCTGCACGCGGAGCGGAGCTCGGGCCGGGCTGCGGGACCCGGCTGCGTGCAGCACTGCGGCTCGAGGCCGTGCGGGCACACGCGTGGGCAGCAGCGCCCACTCGACGCCGGCACTCCGTAGGCACAGCCCACGGGGACATCAGCGCGCCCTGAAAGGAGCTTAGAGCCGGGGCGGGGAGGAAGAACGGCTCCCCATGGCCTCACGCTGTGGCATGGCGGGGTCAGGTATTAGGGGATGCGCTGGCACAGGGTGCCCAGGGGAGCGTGGGGTGGGGTCACCATCCCTGCAGGCGGTCCAAAACACGGAGATGCGGCACAGGCGGACGCGGCGGCCCAGAGGGCATCGCAGCCCATCCCGACTCGCCCCGCTCCGCCGTTACATAACGCCATACGGCCCCGCCACCCCTCGGCCCCCCATCAGTTACGGTCGCAGTGTTTACAGCCCCGCGGCGCGCACCACCCCTCCGGGGTGCACCCGTAGGCGGGCCCCCACCCCGCGCCCATCCCCCGCCGCGCCAATGACCCCCGCGGGCGGCACGCGTGGCCTCTTCCACTCCACCACCCCCATCGGCACCGCGTCCCCGCCGCCGTTCCCCGCGGGGATCTCACGGCCCCGCCCCGCGCCGCGCTCCCCCCCCCCCCGGCAGCGCAGTGGTACGTCCCGGCGCGCCGCGATTGGCCGAGCGCTTAAAGGGGCCGGCAGGGCGCGCTTTTCCGCCCTCCGATGCGGCGGCGCGTGCCCCCTCGCCCGCTCGGCGCTCCCCGGCGCGGCGCTCCGCGGGGCCAGGCGGGCGGGGGGGGGGGCGACGCGCGAGCGAGCGGGGCTCCCCCCGCGGCGCTGCCATGGAAACGGCGGACGGCGGCCGCCGAGGGACACAAAGAGCGGCGCGGCGGCGGCGGGCTGCGCGGCGCGGCCCTATGGCGGCGGCTGCGATAGCGGAGGAGGCGGCGGCAGCGGCGCCGGCGGAGGAGGAGGAGGACCCGGGGTCGGGCGGTAGCGGCGCGGGGGCCCCTCGGTACCGCCTGTTGGCCGAGATCGGCCGCGGGGCGTACGGCGTGGTGTACGAGGCGGTGTCGGGCCGAAGCGGTGCGCGGTTGGCGGTGAAGAGGATCCGTTGCGACGCCCCCGAGAACGTGGAGTTGGCGCTGGCCGAGTTCTGGGCGCTGACCAGCCTGAGGCGGCAGCACCCCAACGTGGTGCGCTTCGAGGAGTGCGTGCTGCAGCGGCACGGCCTGGGGCAGCGCATGAGCCACGGCAACAAGCGCAGCCAGCTCTACCTACGGCTGGTGGAGACCTCGCTTAAAGGTACCGCCCCGCACCGGGACCTGCTCCCCTCCCCCACCCACCCAACTCCCTCCTGCTCCTGGTTTCCCGTCCCTGCGTCATTGTGTGTATCCTCATCTCTGGGGGTTCCCTTCTGTCCCAACCCCCTTGGGCTGCCACGGTGTCTTCCCATGGCCTTCCAGCCCTGGAGATCCCCACATGGGTGCTTCTGCTGTGTCCTTTCCCCCTCACCCCGTTGCTTAAATCCCTTCTTGGCCTCCTCTGCCCTTAGGGAGCCCTTCCTCCTGCTGCCCTTTCTGCGGGCTGCCCCTGTCTCTCTCAGTTCTTGTCCATCTGTTTCCTTTTATACCTTTTTCCCCCAGCATTGCCTGCACTGAGCTGTGTCCCGAAAACCCATCCTCTCCCTGACTGTGCTGCACCCACAGACCCCTCTCCTCCTGCTTTTTCCCTCAGCAGCATCCCAACCTTGTGATCACATTGGCACATCCCTCTGTGCTGCCCCCTCTGCCTCCTTCACACCCCATTTCTGCTGCTCTGCTGGGTGTCACAGCCCCGTGTATGCCCTCGGTCCCTCCCTTGTGCAGCCCCATCTCCTCCAAGCACCCTGAGGCTACAGCTCCACTTCTGCAGAGCCCCTGAGTTCCTGTGGGCTCTGAGGACTTTGAGACTGTTTTCTGTGCTCTCCTGTCTGCCACTCTGCTGTATGGGGACAGCTGCCTCCTCCTTCCCCTGGGTCCCTTCAGCAAGGCTGCCGGGGTCACCTCCTGCCACTGCCAATGTCTATGATGGTGACATCTCTAAAGTGCTCCCTCCTTCTCTTCCTTTGGCTGCTGTCAGGCCCAGCTCTGCCAACATGCAGTGAAGAAATGGAAAAATACTGGAGCCCTGTCTCCTGGGTGCTCCCAGTGTCTCCCCAGGTGCCTGTACCCCTTAGGGATTTGGTGTCCCCCCCAGTGTGGATGTGTGGAAGGCTGCAGAGCTGTCCTCTGAGCAGAGTCACAGCTCCCAAACCCACAGGAACATGTCTGGACCTGTGTGTGTCCCCACATGGCACTAATCCTGGCTGCTTTTCACCCTCCACACATGTGGAGTTCCCAAAAAGAGCACTGCCTTATTATCTGTGCTCCACTGTGGGGTAGGTGCCTGCTCATCGTGTGGAGAGCTCCCCCTGGCTGGGGTCTCTTGCCCCTCTTAGCTGTGCTGACAGGCAGCATGCTTTAGGGAAGGCTTTTGAGGAGCTGTCGGTATTCCCCACCCATCTGCAGGCAGGTGGAGAGCCCTCTGTTCCTTGCATAGTTGCCTCCCTGCTGCTGGGAGAGCTTTCCCTGTCCTGGTCCCACTGCAGCTTCTCCCTCCTTAACACTAATAGCTGTGTTATCTGCTGGTCCCAGGCAGGGGTAGAGGCTGCGCTTCCCCACCTTTGGGTTTGATAACGTGCTGATAAATATTGTTACAGCAGAGCCAGGAGAGCAGCCCCCGAGCTGCCATGCTCCCTTGCTGCCCGCAGTGCTCCGGGCCGAGGCAGCAGTGGGCACGTGGCCGTGCTGCCGTGCCATTCTGCACGACCGCAGCACAGCTATTTACAGGCTGCACAGATGCTGTGCCAAGGCTCCCAGCTCAGAGTACAGGGGGGGGATTAATCTGAGGCTCTTTCTGCATCAGAAGCATAACTGTTGAGATACCAGGCTATGCCAGGTCACAGCTACAGCGCTCATCCATCATCTTTATTGTGTTAAATTGATTATGCCACATCTCATTTGGAGCAGGATGCAAAAAGGCAGTGGTACGCACGGTGCTGAGCCTCGAGGAGAGGTGTGGGCTTCAGCAGTGTGCTCAGTGCCCTCGTGTGTGCACAACTCCTGGTCTTGTGCTTGGCTGTGTGCCCTGTTAGCTGCTCCTGACCCACAGCAGCGATGGGCAGAGCTGCTTTGCTCAGTGAGTGGTGCTGGGGCTTGGGTCCAGGTGCCTTGCTCTGTGCTGCTGGCTGTCTGCTCTCCAGCACAGCATCTTTGCACAGAGGGAGTTAAAGGTTTCACACAGTGCTGGGGAGTAGGATGCTGGTTCTGCTGGCATTAGGTTGTTCCCATTGATGCAGAGCAAATTAGTGAGTTGTTAATGAGCTCTCAGGACAGACTGTGCAGGTTTACTGTGGGGACAGAGAGATGCACGGTCAGTGCTGAAGCTGTGGGCTCTTGTCTACATCCCTTCAGCTCTTGGCAGCTTGTCTTGCTAAAGTCTCATCTTTAGGAAGCGGCTTGCCAGCTCTTTATGTTTAAAGCTGTTTGTTTTGAAGGCAGGAAGATGATTTAACAACTCAAACACTTTCACATTATAGAAAGAAAATGAGGAAATATTACTCTTGGCTTCAACCTCTCCCAGCAGCACTCCACCCAAAGTGAAGTGCACGGTGCTCGCAGCTACTGCTGGGTCAGCAGCATCCTCCCTGTGCCTGGGGAGGTGCAGGGCTACTTCTTGAATCTGAGCCTTTGTTGTGCTGAGCCCAAACCTCAGAGTGTGAGAGCAGGCGGGTCCTTGCTGCTTTCCCCTGGGATGGGGCTGCTGGGGAATACTGTCTTCTCCCACCTGCATGCTGTGGTCTGATGCCCCCAGCCCTGTGCACATGGCACTGCTGTGGTTCCTTGTGCTGCTGGCTGTCAGGAGCTGCCTGACCCCTCGAGCTGGGCACTGTGCTCAGCATTTTGCAGACCCCAGGTGGGAGCTGTTGGCCCGCTCCTACACCTCAGCCCTACTCCTCATTCTGCTGAGGGTGAGGAGGTGCAGCCAAATCCTTGTGTTGTGCAGGGTTTCATTTCCATAGCAGTAGCCATGGATACAGACTGTTTGTGCAAATAACCAATATTCCCACCCACACCAATTGCTGACCATTGTGGAAGCCAGAGAGCCCGGGGCTCAGAGCTGCTGGTAGTGCTTGGCTCTACCTGCTGCATGGGAGTTTGCTTTCCCAGATGGTCTGCAGGCCTTTGCTAAACAAAAAACAGCACAAATAAACTTGGTCAAGTGGGTGGAGTTCTTCAAGTGGTTTCCAAACACTCGGACTTGCCTGTGCTTTGCTGACTATGGTAGAGGCAGCTGGATCCATGAGCATGGCTGAGGTTGCACTTAAACATAGTTGGCTACTTGAGCTTCCAGTTTGTTCTCTTTGAAGACCTGTTGGTGCTTCCCTAGAGCTGCTGGAAAGCGGCAGAGCTCTCCTAGCACAAATGCAGTGCTTAAGCTGCATGAATCTGACCTGAGAGCAGCTGGTGTGCTGCAGGGCCCTGCCGGTGTCAGGTGTGTGGTTGACTCCACGCTTCCCTGGGCAGCCTGTCTCAATGCACCCAGTTCCTAAAAGCCTTCCTGTCTGCATAAATCAGCCTCGTGCGTTGCCCTTCTTCTGAGTTAGCGTGGACACCTTCCAATGTGTCTGCCAGAACTCACTGTTTTTTATTGTTTTTCCCCCTGTTTTGGTAAGGTGAGAGGATCCTGGGCTATGCAGAGGAGCCTTGCTACCTCTGGTTCGTCATGGAGTTCTGCGAGGGGGGGGACCTCAACCAGTACGTGCTGTCACGACGGCCCGACCCTGCGACCAACAGGAGCTTCATGCTGCAGCTCACCAGCGCCATCGCCTTCCTGCACAAGAACCACATCGTCCATCGGGACCTGAAACCAGACAACATCCTGATCACCGAGAAATCCGGCACCCCGGTTCTCAAGGTGGCTGACTTTGGGCTCAGCAAGGTCTGCGCTGGTCTGACAGCTCGAGGCAAGAAGGGTGGCCACGAGAACAAAAATGTGAATGTGAACAAGTACTGGCTGTCTTCAGCTTGTGGCTCTGATTTCTATATGGCCCCCGAGGTCTGGGAGGGGCACTACACTGCCAAGGCTGACATCTTTGCCCTCGGCATCATCATCTGGGCCATGATCGAGAGGCTCACCTTCATTGATGCTGAGACCAAGAGGGAGCTGCTGGGGTCCTACATCAAGCAGGGGACTGAGATTGTGCCCGTTGGGGAAGCGCTGCTAGAAAACCCAAAGATGGAGCTGCACATCCCTCAGAAGCGCAGGACTTCCATGTCTGAGGGGATCAAGCAGCTCCTGAAAGACATGTTGGCTGCTAACCCGCAGGATCGACCTGATGCCTTTGAGCTTGAAACCAGAATGGACCAGGTTACATGTGCTGCTTAAATTCAGGGCAGGGCACTGCTGTGCTTTGCAGCTGGGTAAGTGATCGGCAGTTTTTATATTATCCTGTCTGCTGTCCAGCCTGTTAATGCACTTTGTAGTGACACAATGGAGTCCTTTATGTTCCCAGAGCTATTTCTATAGTGACTCATCAGAGCACTGTTTCTGAGTGGTGTTTTTTTTTTCCCACCTATTCTGTTGCAGCAATACAGTAGAGGTGAGGAGCAGATGAGCAGCTGCATGCCGTGGTGCTGCCCAAAGCCCTGACACAGCTCTGCTCCTCAGGTCTGGGCTGGGGAGGGATGTTGAACACCCCAACATCAGCTTTGGGTATATGGGTCCCTTCCAGAAGCAGGGGAGGAGCTGCCACTTTGTTTCCTCCATGTGCTGTGATTTCATCAGAGCTCTGAGAGCTCCTGTCTCTTAAACATGGTGCTCTTTCCCCACTGGTATTAGGGCAGGGCAGCTCAGGTCTTGGCTGGCTTGCTGGGGAGGCACTGAGCTGAGTGGCAGGTGGGTTCTGGCACAGACAAGATTGTTTTCCTTGCTTTCACTTGCAAAGCATGTGCATCCATCTCATTTCCTTTCCTTACTAAGGGCAGGACTTCAGTGCCAAGCACAGTTGCGTAAACCCAGTGGGATGCTTTGGTGTTTAATGTCTGAGCTGAGACCTGAGGTCTGCTCAGGAAGGAAGCTTACAGAACATCTGTGCTCAGATGGAGCTTGGTTCATGCAGACTCCCTCCCTTCTCCTCCAGGCTCAGGTCCTAAGTAGTCCTGAACTTGACTTGTGCTGCATCCTGGTCCGGAGTGGGAGGTGGGAGGACACCTGTGGGTGTGGGGTAGCTGTCTGTGTCACTCTTCAGTGACACTGAAGGAATGAGCAGTGCTGCCTTTATGGTAAAGCTGTCTGTAAACAAGAGCCGTTACTATGGGATTCTTCTGGCCAAACACTTCAATGGAACTGAAAAATGACAGATTACAGGGTGAGGCAGATATCCTTCCAGCCCTGGTCTCTCACAAGCTGCTTCAGAGCTGGATAGTGCTGCTCCCTGGTCCTTATTCACCAGAAACCAAACAGATCCTTCTGGATCAAAGTGAACCACGGGTACAAGAGGGCAAAGGGAGCCAAAACTGCTGCTGTCACTGGCAGACTCTGAACTGTCAACCTCGTGGTCAGTGGCTGTGTGCCATCCTCTGCAGGGTGCGATGGGGAAGGGAAGGGCACTTTGGAAAGGGTTGCTCCACATCCTCCTTGCTGCTCATCTGAGCATTCCCAAATTCATGAGGAATGATGTGCATCTGAGCAGAATCTGCACACACAGCTTTGTGCTGTACCAGGTAGGATCTGTGATGTCTTCAGCATCTCTTGGTGGCTGCATGCCCTGCCTGGGACTGCTGTGGTCCAGCAGCTGGTGTGGGATATGCTCCAGGCACCTTGGATTCATCCCCCAGAGTGAACCCCAGAAAAACAGGGATGCAGAAATGAGAAGCCCGTTGGGTAGGTGTGGTGCCATCCCTGCTGGTTTGTCCAAATGAGTCCATGAGCCACCTCCTTTGCTCTCCTAGCACAAAATGCATTAACTCCCTCAAAATTTCCAGCACGGGTAATTGATGTGATGTGACAGCTACTGCCAGGGGCTGGGGTTTGGTGCTGGTCCTGGTGTGAATATGTGGGGTGGGGATTGGAGCGGTGCAGTGATCTGTACAAATGTGTGTGCTTCAGGCATGAAGAAGTCCTGGGTGCAGAGCAGGGCACTCCACCTTGCACCCTGGGGCGAGGGAGGAGGCTTTTTTCCTCTCAGGGCAGGGATGTGCCTGCTTGGGGCTGTGGCTGTGCAGTGAGGGTCAGGCTTTGCTGCTGCCATCTGTGATCACTCGCCTGCTGACACGATGCTGCTGAGTTATGCAACCGGCCCGTGCCCTCGGGGGAAAATTCATCCTGTGCGTATCTGCAGAATAGTACATGCAGGGATAACAAACATGGAGGGGACAGTCCTACCCTGGGGCTGTTTGCATAAAACCCAGCTGCCTTCTGAGCACCCCTCCGTCCGTTTGCCATGAGCCTGCACTGATTGTCTGGGGGTGACGCAGCTGCAGTGGAGATGCTGTGCTTACATAAGGCACTGTGGCCCAAATAGGAGCCTGGCACCGGCCGTGTGCTCCCTGCAATCCCACAGCCTTGCTGTGTGCAGTGGGAGCATTCCTCTGGTGTGCTTGTGGGGCTGTGGAGTGGTCGGTGTGCTTTCCTATAGGGTTTCTTAATGCATCGTGTGTGTGTGTTCAAACCAGCCTACCTCTGGCTACTGTGGGGCTTTCATTTAATGCAAAGCTTAAATCGGAAGCTTGAGAAGCTTAAAATGGGATTTAGGGCAGGGCCTGAATTCTGCTCTCAGGTAATTTTAAGTTGACTGGGAAACTGAAGTAACCTCTCCCTGCTTAGTTGGGGCATTGCGTGCAGTGTGGGGCTGTGCAGTGATGTTCCCTTCCCCACAACAGCCTCAGCCCCTGCTCAGACCACATGGTGACCTGGAAAACTGTAACCCTGATCCCAGAAATCAGATTTTCCCTCATTCTTCACCTCTTCTGATGGTGCTTTGCATCCCAGCAGCTCTGCCTTCAATCCTGCTGCGGGTGCTGCACAGACCTGCTGCTCACCTTGCCTCTCACGCTGTTACCCTGCGTAACAGAGGGATTTGGTGTCAGCTCCCAGGCAGCACAGTGCTTCTGGCCTTGCTTTCAGCTGAGCCTGAGATGAGCTTATCACTGCCTGCACCCCAGGGCAGCGGTGAGTCCTGCAGAGGTGGGTGGCATTTCCCGGGGAAAACGTTATCTTTCTTGAGCATTGCTTCCCCATCTCCTGCAGTACAGGTTTATCCAAAGCCTGAGTTTGTTGTTCCCACAAATGTGCCTTTTGGGCAAGGGATCAAAAGCCTTTCTTCTGTACATCAGCAGTCTGATTGTGCTGAGTACCTGCTGATGGTCTCCTGCCCAGCACTGACAGCAGTGGAAGCAGTATTTCACCCCTCCTTACTGTGATACAGGAAGGCTCCCTGTAAGCTGGAAAGCAGCTGGATCTGGAGTTGTCTTGCTGTGCCTCGCTGCCCTTCCTTCCCAGGGCCCTCTGTTCACCCATCAGCAGCCAGAGCTCACACACAAGGGCAGTCCCCTTCTTCCTTGGTCACCTGCTTGCAGCTCTTCCTTCATCTCCTCTTGCCCTGCTCTCTGCCCATCGTCCTCACAGCTGCCTTCCCAGGCAGGGTTTGTGCAGGATGCATTGGGCACTCCTTATCCAAGCTCATTAAACCATAAGCTCGTAGAGTGTCCTGAGTTGGAAGAGACCTGTGAAGATCATCGAACCCCTGGCTCCACACAGCACACCCAGAAAGTTGTTGAGGTGCACTGGGGGTCTGTGTGCTGCTCACTGGTCTTGTCCACAGAAAGAAGAGCAAGGGACAGTGTCACCCACCACCACAATTTAACTTGTAGGGAAATGTATACTTCTAATTCCTGCAGGATGTCAAACTGCAGTGGTTTTGCTCAGTGTGGAAGGCAGCTTGTTCTGTAAATCAGACTCTGTGGGTAAAATAGGTGTGATTTTTTTGGATGCAAGGCAGGAATCTGGATGCAGGGTGATTCGGGCTGGGCAGAGGTGCTGCTATCAGCTGCCCTGCTTTGCCCCACATTCTGACACATTCTGGTGTCAGCTGGAAGTATTTGCCTTGTTCTGTTTGCATCTGCAAAATCATAGGATCGGTGCAGTGGGGCTGATACTGAGCAAACTCATCTGCGGTGGCTTCTCAGTGCTGAACACATCTGCATGGACAGCTGAGCACTGTCAGTAAGCAGCTGCCCTGCAGGAATCCACCTCCGGAGGGCAGGGATCAGTGCACATCAGAAATGGCTCTGGCTGTGAGCTGCTGGGGAGAAGCCTGCTTTGTTGGGGTAGCTTGTGTCTGTTAGGGCATCAGTGAAAGTGCCCTGATGCTGCTGGTAGAGACCTCATCAGCACAATAGGGAAACGTGTTTGTGAGTGCTGGCATGGACAGAGCAAGCCATGGGGTGAGAAAGGGCAGTTCCTCTTGGCATCGGCAGCAGCAGCTGCTGCAACACCCTGGGGCCACCCTGCAGGGCAGAGGCATCCTTCAGGCAGCATCACATCCATCTGGAGAGGAGCAGAGCCCTGGGCACGGCTGGATGGCTGCACCTCTGGCCATGTGTGGCAGTGCTTGCTTCACTGCCATCAGTCCCACATCCCTTCAGGGAAGGATCTGGGGTTGGATTGAAGGGAGCTGCCGAGGAGCCCTGCACGTGTGCTTGCAGGAAGACCTGGGGGTACAGTGGGCTCTCAGTCCACATCCTCACACAGGGTTGGATGATATGATCACAAGGAGCTGCCAGGTTATGTCTTCCTGCCTTGGTGAGACCCTCTGCTACCCTGAGGACTGTGTTTTCATCTCCATCTGCCATAAGCTGCACGTTAGTGTCATCCTCATCCGTGCTGAGTGAGGACTGTGGGCTGCTGGTTTGTGTTCTGCTGATGCTGAGTGAACATTCGAGCTGATTAAAACTGGAAGTGGCGTCAGCAGGGGTATTAAAAGCTCTTGAACAAGCCCAGGAACAACATGCGTCAGTGCAGTGAGCTCGGGAGCAGTCAGAGCAGGATCTTCCTTGAACTGCTCCAGGGAGGCATGAGTAGCAGCAGCACTGCCCTACTTGCTGATGAAGATGCACTACAGGAGGAATCTTCCAGACTATTCCTCGCTCCATTGCCCCTGCCCTGGTGTCCTCCCACAAGACACAGAGCAGCTTCTTTCTGATCCTGGCCGAGTGCACGCTGCCCTGGCCTCTTCCTTTAAAAGTGGATTCTGCAGGCATGGATTTCTTTAATGAGATTTCCTGGGACTAAGGGATTTAAATCATTTTGCTGGGCAGTGGCTGTGGCACAGTTTGTCCGTGGAGCTGGAGGGATGTGGCTGTGCCCCCAGCCTTGTGAAGGGGAAATCAGATTCCCCATTTTCTCCACATAACTTTTCTCAGAGCTAAAGGATGGGGTAAAATTAACTGCTGTTAACTGTGGGAAAACAGTGTTGTGAAGCAGTGTGTACTGCCCTTGGTTCTGAGAGTTGTGTGTTGTTTAACAGGGAGAAAGACTTCTGTGTGCAGAGCTGAGCTCTGTCTTCCCTGAGTGCCCCAACATCCAGGCTCTGAGCATCCCCAGGGGCTGCTCAGGGTGCAGCACTGCTCTTGGTTGCATCCAAATGGATTTCAGCAGCCTCTTGCAGAGCACTCGATAGCCTGAGCTTAAAGAGCAATAGAACAGGCAGAGTTGGAAGGGACCCTTAAAGGCCATCTGCCCCAACCCCTGCAGGGAGCAGGGGCACCCATCAGTGCTCAGAGCCCCCAGCCTGACCCTGAGTGTCTGCAGGGATGGGACACACACCTCATCTCTGGGCAGCCTGTGTCACTGCCTCACTGCTCTTATCACAGAGAACTTTCTCCTGCTAGGAACTTAAATCTCTCCTCTTTTAGTTAGAAACCATTTCACCTTATCACAGCAGAACCTTCTAAAGAGCGTCCTTTCTTACAGCCCCCCCTTTAGATACTGAGGCCAACTTCTGGCTCCAGATTGGACTGCCCAGAATTCAAATATGTTTGTGAGAGCTTTGAATTAAGAGAGAAGAGCGTGATTTTGGTGAAGTTACTAAAGATTATGCAGGTGAACAGTATCCTCCACTGATAAAGGCTAAATATTTCATCCTACTTCACTTACATTGATCCTTCAAAGAGTGCTGTGCATGGAGAATTCCCTGATTCCCCAATTCAGTGATTGATTGTGTCTTCTTCCAACATACGGCATCTCCCAACTGAAGAACTAATGCCCTACAAACAGTACAATTCAATTAATTAATTAGAAGAGGCGAAGGGGATTATTTCACACTGCAGTAACTGGGACAAATCCACACATACATCTGATCTCTGTTTCTTCTTCCTTTTTTTCCCTGCAGGTTTATTTACCAGGGGCCCATCATCTCCACTACGTGCGACAAGGGGCGGTGAAGACAAGGGAAGGTGACAGAAAATAAGATCCTCGGTCTTCAGGATCTCTGGCAATGTGAAATGTCTGAGTGCTGGCTTTGTTTTGTTGGTGAGCAATGTTCTGGGGACACGAGGGGGCTGGGCACTTATCGTGCTCACCAGACTATTGAATGAGTTCCAGAGCACAGAGCTGCCCTGCCCAGCCTTCCTCATGCCCCCCCCTGCTCTCCAGTTGGACTTGATTAGGAGCTAATAGACAGCTGTGGTCTGCTGTCAGACAGGATTGCTGAGCCCAGATGAGCACAGGTTGGGGTCTAAAACTATTGTTTCCAGCTAGGAAAAGGGGTTTGGAGCTGGAATGCACTGCTTTAGAGGTGAGTCTTACAGACTGTGTGTTGCAAGCAGTATAATGTCTTCACAGCCAGGCAGGTTCTGGATAGGTGCATGCTGCCTGGACTGGAAGCAGCTGACATTAGGTGTAGAGTAGCATAGGCTGGAAAGGCACTGGGGAGGCAGCACTGCCCTGCGAGGGGCAGAGCCTTGTCTTCCCAAGCTGGATGACAGTAGTGATGTTTGTTAAGGATGCAGAGCTAATGGGAACACGTAGGTACATTTTGTCTGCATGCAAGAGAAACAGAAAACAATCCACTACACTGAGCCATTTGTTGCCAAACTTCAGTAGTGAGGAGCGATGCATGGGAGAGGAGGTTTGGCCTCAGTGGCTCATGGGCTGGATTCTGGCCTCCTGTAAAACACTTCTTCCTGCTAGAGATAACTGTCAATAAAGCAGAAGGCTGGTTGTGGTCACTTGGTTGCAGTCAGTACGGCTCAGATAAGGAGGCTGGAACCTCAGGCTGAGCAGTTAACACTCAGTCTCTGCCTGTACTATAGCAACACTAACACTCTAGAGCTATGCTGGTCATCTTCAGACTTTGCTCACAGTAAATGCAGTGTACACCACCCCTCTTCTCCAATTTCTGGTCTGGACAAATTAAAATACTCCCTGCTGGACTGACGCTGTCAGCACTGCTCTGGGGAGCAGCATCACTGCCACTGCTCAGCCCCCACAGCACTGGGGCTCAGGCAGAAGAGGAGGGTCCTTTGGATCCAGCTGTTGGCACTGCCCCTCTCCTGGCAGGGTTGGATGGCCCTACTCATGCCCGACATTGCCCCAGGGCTGCAGTGAGCTGAAAGCTGACCTCTCCTGTTCACAACACAGTGTTAGTACCCTACGCCAAACCTTCATTCCTCCACCCAATAGAGCTTTTGTTGCTTACTGACTGTTACAGCCCATCCGTGGCACCAAGTGGTGCATGCAGGAAGCTGCACCTTCCCATCCTGCTCACGGGTTACTCTGCTGGAAGGGTCCTTTGCTGGGAGAAGTGAGTCTTCCCTGCAGGAGGTCTGCATGCAGGACGTGGAGGTGGGAGGTGAGCAGTGGGGGGGTTCCCCCCTCCTGGCCCTCAGGTTCGGGCCGTCTTCAAACCACACGTCTTCACCTCAGCTTTTGCATTTCAGATGTGTTTGTAAAGCAGCTTGATGTTAGCGAGCTAGACCGTAGTGCCTTACTTAGGGGTTAGCAAACACTTCTGAGGACGGGCCCTGGGCTGCTAGCCTTTGGCCAACGTGGATGTTTCCCTGTTAATTTGCCCTTTTCAGAGCATTTCTCCCTGATGATTTTGCTGCTGTTTGCGCTCGACTTCCCAGACTGTAGATGAAGCTGCCTTGTGTTTACAGCTCCTAGCACCTCTCCTCCAATTGCTTTAGCCCAGACCAGACTTGTTCTGTGGAGCGAGGTGGCAGCAGGGCTGAGCCCCAGGCTGCGTGTGCTGGGGGTAGGGGGGTGTTCAGGTGTCTCTCCCCACCTGGGTCTGTCGAGCATCTCCTGCAGGCTGAACCCTGCAGAGGGTGTTTTTGGTGTTGGGCTGCACCGCTGGGAATGTTCAAGCTTAGGATAACAACTCCAAGGCTGGGGCCAGGGCAACTCCATCTCCTGGCTGCTGCAAAGCATCCAGGTACTGAGGAGTTGCTGCTGGGGAGGGGAGCCCAGTGCCCTCCCACTGCCCTTAGGGATTGTGGGGTCCAGGCTGAGCCCAGCTCTGGGGGTGATTGTATGAAACTGTTTACTTCTGACTCTGCTGTTTACAAGAGGGAGGTGGGGCGGGGGGGGGGGGGGGAACAAGCCAAGCCTCAGGAGGATTGGGAAACACATTATCTGCACCAGCCTGCAGCAGTGTGCTGGACTCTGCAGGCAGCATCGGTCTGTGGGGAGGAGAGCAGAGGGGTTAGGTTAGCTCCCCCGTGCTGCTGTGTTTGAAGCTCAATGGTGCTAGTGACAGATAAGAGTTACCCCTGTGGTCTTCCTTTACTCCTCAGGACCCAGCTCCTTCACATATCAGAGGCTCCCAGAGCCTTTCTGGAGCAATAAGATTTAAAACAAGCATTTACCATCGTCGTGGAAATCCTCCGTTGTGTGTGTTGTGTGTCTCCCTGTATGCAGTACCAGGGTTGGGTTTAAGCCCTCTGAATGCCACGGGTGGAAAGCAGTGTGAGCTGCTTGCTTCCCACTGCAGTGTGACACTGCCACGTCCCACCTGTGGGGCATGGGGACGCCT
The DNA here is from genome assembly GCF_038088225.1 of Cyrtonyx montezumae. Classification (NCBI taxonomy): domain Eukaryota; kingdom Metazoa; phylum Chordata; class Aves; order Galliformes; family Odontophoridae; genus Cyrtonyx; species Cyrtonyx montezumae. The sequence continues at coordinate 10,129,412 of NW_027072100.1, read as the reverse complement.
GCTCCCTGCTGAGGGCAGAAGGCTTAAACCCAGACTCCCACGTGAAGTTAGTGATGTTAGCAAATGAATATTCCTTCTCTCTCTCTCTCTCTTTTTTTTTTTTTTGCACAGAAGCTGGTAACCTAGGACCTATGTGTGAACAACTTTATATAAATATTATTTTGTACTTGATTTGCTCGGGTTGGTATGAGACGCTCTATTTAAGTTTTGAACACTGTGGATACCCTGATGTGTATGAGTGGCAGAGGCTTTGTAAGTTAAAGAGACGTTTGTGTGAATAAAGCTGTTTGATGGGGTTGAAAAGCCACACCATGAAAACGTGAGCTCTGTGTGTTTGTTCCCAGGCGTGCTGCTTGTATGGGCAGGGCTCCCCACACAGCCAGGAGTGGGTTACGTGCACCAGGAAGGAACCTGGGGAGCTGAAAAGGATGAGCAGCCCAGCCTGCCACCAAATACCCCACAGAGCTGACACTTCAGTAGCTACAGAATGTGCTTTGCACAGATGCTCAAGCCAAAACCAACCTGTTGGCACCTGGAGCCCGTATGTCCACCTTAGGAGTTCAGTGAGGATGAGCTGTGGTGACAAGAAACCCTCTTTCACATGGGGAATGGCAGCCAGTGGTGTTCTGATTGCCAAGGACATGGGGCCACCACTGAGCAGGCAAAGGGACACAGCGTCCTGGCACGGGGGGGCCATGCCATGCCCTCGTGTGATGTCCCCCAACAGCCTGGAGCAACTGTAGCACCCACCCTCCAATGTGCTCAGGGGTCCATCCTCACCTCCTGCTCCCCCCAGTACTGCTGATAGCACAGCCACAGGTTCCCCTTGCCCGGCCATCACCACTGTGCTGTGTAACTGCTGCCAACAGGCACCCGAAGTGGACGCTTCCATCCCTGTGGGGTTGGCTGGCCCCAGCTACAGCATGCTAGCAGGCAGGTGCTGGGGGTGAGCTGCATTCCTTCCGGGTCCCCCATGCACCAGGTGGGGAACCGTGGGGCAGAAAGGCATAATCTGTGGGTCCTCAGTTAGGGGTTGATGGCAGAATGTGCTTTGCATCTGAAGAAGTAGCAAGCTGTGCTCTCATGACTCCCAGCAACCCAGTGTTGTTGGCTTGGTCCCTGCAAATGTGATGATGGAGCTCAGGGTTGGGAGCCAGGTCAGCTTGCACGTGTGCCACCACGCTGCACAAAGAAGGCAGCAGGAGCAGGTGACCGTGCAGCCGACAGCCAAAAAGCTTTTAAACACCATTATCAGAAAGTATTTGGTGTCAGTCACAAGGAGAAACATTTCACTCTAGATTTTCTCTCTGGAGACCTATTTCATATGCAAAAAGGGCTGCTAAACTCCACAAAGACACTTCAGTTACTTGAGAGCTGGAAAAAAATACCCCAACAATTCCCGGCCCATCATCAGCTGGGCACGTGCACCTGCAAGAGCTGCACATGGCAATGCCACAGGCAGGAGGAAGGCAGCAGGGCCAGGGTAGGATGGGCACCAGAAAGACAACCAATGGCCACTGTGCCCACCACAGCTCCAAGGCCACTGGAGGGATCAAGCATCAGCAGCCGTGAGATGCTGCCGTCACCGCTGCGCTCTCCATCTCCCTGGAGCTGCTGTGACATGTGGTGGGAGCATTTTCAAGAGCCTGCACTCCACAGAGGCTCCAGCACTTGTAGAGCAGGAGCATGAAGTCGCTCGGTGCAAAGCACAAGTCCATATTTCTCTCAAGATCTCTCGAGCTTTCCAGGCAGCGAGCACTCCGCGCTGGACCGCTCCAGGTCCTGCGGGTGGGAGGAGAGCAAGGCCTGTGCTGCAGCACAGGACATCCACCTCGCCTCATCCCTGTGCTGATGAATAGCTGTTCTACCCAGTGTCAGGCTGCAGCAAGCAGAGGATGAACAGCCGAACGCTGCACAAGCCCACACACTCCATTTAGCCGAGGGATGACTCAGACGAGGCTCTTCATGCTGGAAAAGGTGACGATGACACGAGGGCACGCCGGTGAGTGTGGGCTCTGCTGCCTATGCCATAATGCTGCAGGAGGACAACAGTGGGTCCTGGGCATGGGGCAGCTCTGGTGCTCTGCTATCACCTCCCCACTTGGGTGACACTGGGGTGTCACTTGTTAAATAACTCCTGTCCCACGGCCCACAGCACTGCAACACTTCTCCAGCACAGCCACTCCATCCTTCCTCCTGCACAAAGCCCTTGCAGCAGCCCTAGGGATGCCAGGGTACCCAGGGCATCGAGGGAGGCAAGAAGCATCACCCAAACCACCCCCAAAATGAAACCACAGCTTCAGAAAAGAAAGATGGCCAGGACAGAAAAAACAGGTGCATTTTCACCTGGCATCCACCTGAATGCTCACCGGTGGGGCTGCTCAGGGTGTTTGCCTGCCACTTTGCACAGTCAGTGCAGGTGGGTCTCAGCTCCTCTAGCAGAAGACCCCCCCCTCGTCCCCAGCTTGTTTCCTGGCAGAACTAATGGCCTGCACTCCTCTGGGGACCGAGCACTCGCAAAGAGATGCATTGAGAGGCAGCAGCAAGGGAACAAATTAAGGCGTTATCTCCTCTGCCAGAGATGAGATCTTCAAACAAACCTTTCAGCCAAGAACTTTAATATTTTTTTTTTCTTAAGGTTTTGCTTGGGAATCTTGTTCTTCAGAATTGCATCCGCCTCCAGCCCCACTTAGAGCTGCCAAAGCCTGTGCTTCCCCAGGGACCAGCCTGCGAGCAGCGGAGATGGATGAGCTGACACGGGCATGACTTCACCTCCGCTGTCCTGCCACCTGAGCCAGGGCCTTGCAGCCTTCCCCAGCCCCACAGATCAGCCTTAGGGACACAGCTGTGCTCTGAGCAGTGCCACCTCTATGTGCTTCTGTGTCCCTGTGCCCAGTGCAGCTTGACATACCAGCCCTGGGCAGGTGGTAGCTAACAGGATGCACTGCAGCTCTGCCTGCTGGTGCTGAAGGTGCTGTGCTCTGTGCCAGTCCTCACTCCCTGTTTTGCCTTCCGAGCATGCGTGACCTCTTTAGGAGGTTTTTGTGGAAAAAGGGGGCACACATGCTTCTCTGCTTGCATAAGCCTGCCAGTAACAGCCAGCTTGTGGGATCTGGGACACGACAGCCTGCCTTCAGCTTGTGCTCAAGGACATCTGTTTTGCAAGGCGCAGCACTGCACAAGGATACCCGAATGAGCTTTTGGTGAGCTTCCACTCAGATAACAGAGCAACCACGACCCCACTCCATCTTCCTGAGATGCATCATCTGCAAACCCACCTCCGCTGCAGCCTGCAGCTCGGAGGACCTCTCACATCCACCAAAGTGTCTGAGATCTTACACCAATGTCACCACTGGGGAGAGGAGGGTCTGTGAGCCTGGGACTCCCCTCAGTGCCAAGAGCTGCCCAGCCACCAACTGGTGAGTGAGGAAACCAGAGCTGACAGACAAAGGCTTCCTTACCTGAGACAGTCCTAAGCACTCAGCCTTGCCCGTAGCAGATCTCCTGGTTGAGCACTTGAGATATGATTGGACTGAACCATGGAGGATTTGTGCCCAAAAAGCAGTCTCCAACCTCACACACATCTCAGCTTCCTCTGCTCAGCACAGCCCAAGACCAGTAGCCTCCTCCCAGAGGATCATTAGTGGGTGCAATGAGTTAGAGATAATTGCTGCTTTGAGGACACAATTAACTCCTTCCTGGCCTGATCCAGCTGGAGCTTTTGCATCTCAGAAGAGCCATTCTCCCACTGGGACCCTTAGAAAACTTACCTCCCTCTTCCGTCTCAAAGTGAGCTTTCTGAATCACATCCTGATGAGTAAATTGAGTTCACTGGTGCACGGTTTAAATTTGGGGATATACTCTATCTGGAATGTGTAATTTATTTCAGGTGTATGAGGCACTAGTAAAACTGGGAGCAAGTAGTGAGTAAATTAATCACACCCTGAGGTCAGGGGAGCTGAAGAAGCTTCGTGCAGACAGGCAGCACTTGTGGGGCCAGCCAAATATGAGGTTTGGGTATGGTCAAGGGATATAGGGACACAGCCAGGAGCCCTGGAGGAGGTGGTGACACTGGGGATCCTTCCAACATTGCTGACAGCGATGGATGCAGCAGCACAGCCTGTGCAGGAAAGTGGCAGAGCAGGAGCAGATCTCTGTTCCCAGGGCCACATAGCAGTCGGTGCTGCCCAAAGAGCTGCTCCAAACCTGTATCTGCTGCCAGCAGCCCATGGCCCCCACCTTCACCCAGGAGACCTGACCACCCCTGCACAGAGTAGACAGACAGAACCGTGCACTTGGCAGTGACAAAGTCCATCACCCTCCCTGCTCCTCTTTGCAGCAGATTACTATTTCATAATGCAATAGATGTGAAATATGAAGACAGAAATTGCCAGCGACTTTTAATTTGGATTCTGCCAATTTCTCTGTTCCAGCTATTGATTTTCCATAAAGATGAATTCCAGCTTCCAGGTCTCTCTGACAGGAACTATCTGGGTGTTTTGTTTGCTCTGAGAGTGGAAATACATGTTTTATTAAGTGTCAGAACTCACTAATGAGAAGAGGGAGGAAAATCAATTGTCTGCTTATATCTTGATCTCAAAGACTAACAAGTTCTCTATTTGATGCTGTGGGCAAGAGGATAGGGCAGAATGACAAACAGTAGACAGCAGCTGTCAGCTCCTCAGCAGTGGTAGCTCAGCTGATGAGAGGGGAGGGAGAGGAGCATATGAAGTCTGATGGCTTCAAACACATTTTGTATTAATTTAAAGAAACTTGGAGAACTGTAAAAAAATCCTATATTTACATCAGATCCCTGACGTAAAGATACTGAACATATTGAAGATTGCAAGCAGGTTTATGCTCATGTTCCTAAAATCAAGACAGAAACTTGGCCAGCTGTTTAGGATAGGGGCAACCAAAGGAATTCCATTTCTCCATAGTAACTTGAGATGAAGCTTCTCACTTAACGACTGTGAAAATCACAAGCACATTCAGTGCAGACGTCTGTGCACAACTTCAGCACCAAATCCACTTTCAATCTCGCATTATACCATGCTCATGGAAAGCATTCAGATGGTATTCTACCCTCAGCAAGATGAAAAAGCAACACTAGCTAAGCCAAGGACTTCACCTTTGTTGTTTCAAAAGCCCAGAACACAAGGACGGCTCCAGGTCCCAGCACACTTAGCCCAAGTGACAGGTTTGGGATCTATGACACAACCATCTCAGTGCATTTATTTCTTGTGGGAACTTGGCGTGCTTATTACCAAATAGTGATCTCTGTTAACCTCCTTCAAGCAAGGATATCAACCTTCTTTCACGTCTGTTTGTTATTTTCCTCATCTGTTACAGAATCGCACCTGACAATTGTATAGTTAATCTCTTGGCAGCTGTGAAATGAAATGCTAAGCTCAGGCTGCCATGAGAAGATGCATTGATTTCTTAAAATGACAGATCACCTCCTTGCTCGATGCTCAAGCAGAAGCTCAGGGACAGTGTTATGGATCTTGGCTATCATTCAATTAAAAAAGCTTAGCAAAGATGCAACAGCTAAGCATCCAAGACAGCATTAAGGCTAAGCCCTGACCCAGAGACTTAATCGCAGGGAGTCTGAAAGCACCTTCAGACACAGGATGCCTGTCCAGCTCGATGATGGCAGCACCAGTCGTGGTGCTGAGCTTACTGCTGTGAGCCAGATGAGCCTGCCTCTTCTCTGCAATAAAACAGAGCAGACTGGCCAGGCAGGTCCCTCAGCACAGCAGAACAGGAAAATCGCTTCCTACCCAAACAGAAGCTTGCTTTGTTTAATGGAGCGGTTTATATCCTATTTCAACCCTTCTCTCTAATGTGGACTATGTGTTTAAATTAACAAAACTCCTAGATGCTTTGTGAAACAGCCTCTGACTCTCTGCAGGTAGCTCAGCACTGGAGTATGCTCAGCCTCACATGTAAGAGACTGCCAGCATCAGCCTTGGAAAGAGGAACCACCTGCCACCCCACAGGGTGCCATAAAGCCTGCTGGATCCCAGTGCAACCCCAGAGTCATGTGTGCCTTCCTGGAGGTATGAGAACATCTGCAGAGCAGCGAAGAGCATATGTGGAGCATGTCCATGGGTGTCCCAGAACTCTGGGCTCTGAGCTGGTCCCAGGCAGAGGGGTGATGCCAACATCAGGACAGGAGAGGATTCACCAGACACAGGCAGCCAGAGGCTCTGAAGCCACTTCCCAGGGTGCAGGGGCACAACTCAGGGCTCCCCAGGATGGAGCCAGCTTTTCTGCTCCGTGCCACATGCCCAACACGCTACTGTGAGCATGCTGTGCAGACATGGATGTCGTGCAGTTGCTGCTTCATCTCAGTCTGCAGGGATCCTTGGTGTCACCGTGGTTTGCTGCTGAGGTCCAGGCACTGTGAGGTGAACAAAGCTTTAAATGATCCCGCAGAGAGGCAGCTCAGTCAGGCTCTTTGGACATGAAGATAGGGATGGTAAAACACTAAAGCTGCTGCCTAACTCCAAACAGCAGAGGTGAAGCATGCTGGAGGAGCAACGAGAATGCCTTGCACAGGGAATCGAAGCTTTGGATATTGCAATAACCACAAAGCCTGGGCTCCTCAGAATATGTCCTTTTCATTAGGAAAAATGTGTGTTCCCATAGCCCACAGCAAGGGCACAAAATGGGAGGTAAAACAAAGCACGCTTGTTTTGGAGAAAGGAGGGAGCTTCCCTTGCACTCCTGCTCATCTCTTCAGCGCTCTCCAGGAAACCACACTGGCAGCCCAGGGCTCCTTGGCACAGCCCTTGGATATGCTGAGGACATGTGAAGCAGGCAAACCCCAGCCCAGAGCTGGCAGCGAGTCCCTCAGCCCCACAGCAGCCAGCACCCAGCTCGTTAAGGCGATGGGAGACGGCACTATCAGCGCTCACACGCATCACCAGTCGACCAGGGGGAGACAGCCAGCACCAATCACAGGCCTGATCCACGCCTCAGCACTCATACATCACAGAGCGCTGCCATGGCAACGGCCGAGGCCTGCAGACTGTACGCAGCCAGGCCGGGTGCACCAGGGGGGAGCAGAAGTGGGACGGATCTCCCTGGCTGGCTGTGGGGAGAAGCGGGGATCCCCAAGGCAGGGCAAGGTGGGTCGGAGTGGTCTAGCTCCCTCTGGTGCCCATTTCCTATCCCCGGCCCACTCCAGGGTCGTACAGCACCAGGCTCTGCTGCTCCAAACCTAACTGCGCTGCCGAAAACCAGACATTTCTGGCAAGAAAAAAGGGATGTAAAAACAGAAAAGAAAACAACCACGATCACATCTCAGTCTGTGGGCAAACAAACCTCTCCAGAAAGCCAAACCACTCTGAAAGCGGTGGTGTAACCTGCTGCGTGCGCCGGCCCACTTCCACTTCATGCTGGACTGCCAAGAACTGTCACCGTTTTGGTTTTAGGATGTTTTTCTAGAGAGAAAAAGTGAAAAGGAGACACGGTTTGTTTTGTAAGTTGACAGCTTTTTTGGAAAATGATACAGTTTGAATGAGTGAAATAGCGTAAATTGCAAGGATGCCAGATTTCTGACAGGGTTACTAGCTCCCGAAACTCCAAGAAGCAAGTATTATTGCTTTTCATTACTTCCATTATCTATTTAGGGAAAGCCAGGTCATGAGAAACTTCTTTGTCAACTGGATAACACCACCTAGCTTCAAAACATTTAAGCATCACAGTTAGGTACTACAAGAAATTTTGGCAGAGTATGTCAGAGAATAATTCTGGCAGTAGATCTGTTAAACAGAGTATAACCTGTATGGGGAGGCCAAGAGGAGCTGACTAAAATATATTAAAGTGTGCTATACAAAATATTAGAAATTGTACAGCTGGAAAAGAAAACTGGTGTTAAACTACATCTGGTTTAACTCTCATCTATAAATTTGTAAATTAAGCTTTAATTGAGAGAGTGGAGTCACAGCCATGATTCAATTCACAGCTGCTTTTTCTTCGGTTCTTAATTTCATTACTGCTACTTTTTTTAAACAGCAAGCTTTGGAATTATGAATGTGGATCTGAATGAATATGGAACCAGTTTGGAGAGTGCTGTGTGCAGCACAGAGGGACAAGAGATCTGTAAGAGGTACTATGAGAGAAGAAACCTCCTACTGCAGTACCTGCAGTCTGACCTGAGCCTCCACGTCCTCAAGAAACATCAGAAAAATGTGGAGCTTCTGAAGAAGAGTTACTATTACCTTGAGGTTCAGCCCTCATTTTTGATCCTGAGAGACGAGAACTTCTTGGCAATTCCTACCAACATCTTCCAAGTAATTGACCAATGGAAATTCCAGAAGGTGAAGAAATTGGGAAGATCCCTGGCCAAAATCCAGATGCAGCTTTTAACCCATCTGTTTGAACAGCTGCAACAGGGCCGGGAGGAGCTGATCTCCTATGTAGAGAACTACGACGTGGTAACCTTCCTCTCAAAGTGGGACTCAATTTTACAGAGAATGTCAGACCTCTCTGAGACCATGAAAAGTTTACTTTCCTTGCAAATGAAAAAACAACTCTACACCAAGCACCATTTGGTGTCATGTGAAGATGTTAGAAGTGGTAAAATACCAGACATTAGGCTTTTTTTCTGTGCAAAGGTGCCAGTTACGTTCGATCAGAAAGAATCGTTTGTACACAAGAACATGGCCCATCTCAAATGGGTTACTGAAATCCAGGAGTCACCTCTCGAACAATACGAACTACACTTTAAGTTACTGAAGCATGAAACTCAGGTGGGATTTGCACACTGTGGGTTTGTGACATGCTCCACCACCACCTGCATAATCCACAACCTGCTGCCTAACCAATCCTACGAATTCATGATCAGAAGAGTAGAAACTTTCACACTTGTCTATGAACCATGGCATGACACCATCGTACTGATGACAGAAGCTAATGAAGCTGAAGAGGAAAGCACCAGAGAACTGAAGGATGAGGTGGCTGACAAGAATGCTTTCTAATTTTTTCCATTTGAACAAAAGTGAATGAGATGAAGAATAAACAGCAAATCCTAACATTTAAACATTATATTAAGCTGTGTTGGTTGTTTGTTCTTTTTTCCCACCCCGAATTTGTTCTGTTTTCAACAGCAAGCACCTCTCACAAGTTCGTCTCACAGGTAACCAATCCCAAATTTGTCAGAACAAATAACGCCCTTACATGGCACTCAGAGCTCCCGGGTGGGAGCAGCTACATGCAGTCCTGCAGGATAGCATGGATGCAAAGCACAGGAGGTAGAAACATCTCTGCCTCCCAGTGCTTTCTTTGTGCACACGTTGAAGTCACAGTTAGGTGATTATAAGCTATGGGGCGACCAGGGATTGTGATTTTGTGCCCACTCCCTACGGTGCAAGGATGTCTCACTGATTTTAAAACCAATCAGTCAGAGCAGGAAAATATAACGTACCCAGGAGGTCGACATTTGGAAGACAAATTTCCCACCACGTGCCACACTCAATTCTACTTTCCTTTTTTACCATTTGGTTTATTCAAAATACAGCCACCCACCCCCACACAGCTTCGAATCAAACTGCCACATAAACAGACCTTTTAATAATAAAATTTATTACTTAAATAAGTTCAAATCACTTCTACAATTATGGCTTAAAGTATCAAAAGAAGAGGAATGTCGAGGTTTGTTTTTACAAACGTTAGAAGCAGGTAAAAATATTTGTATCCAAAGAGTCATCCGAGGTCTGTCGGAAGTCACAGACGTACAAAACAAATAAAAACCTGCCACGTTTCAAGTTCCTTAACTTACATTTTATGACACTTAACATTTCATTTCTATTATAACAGTTTATTGCAGTCAATTAAGTGTCCTACACAGACCAGCCCAAGCCCTCAAACACAGTCCAGTGGGCTTTCAGAAGTAAATTAAAAACTCTGTATGCAAATGAAACCTGACCATTTTGAACTTGCTTTCTGTATTCACTTCTGTGATTCTCTCTATTCATGAGCACAAGGACAAGAAGATGATATTCAGCTGGCACTAACAGTCTATAAAAAGATCGGTTAATTGCACTTTCTGCTAGCCCTGACTATTGCAGCTGCACAGCCTTCTCTGGAGGCAGCTGTTCACAGCACAAGCACCCAGCAGCCTGGGATGGCTGTTAGTGCTGCACCATTGCAACCCTCCAACCCACAGTCATCGCTGAGACAGCTGACTGCATTTCAAGATTACTCCCATACAAAATTATTCCTATGCAAGCTCATTTGGGAGTTGCAATAATACTTGAAAAGCAGGCTGGCGTGGAACCGTTCAGATCCAGGGTGGAATGGCTTCTGGGGGGAAGAAAGGACATCAGTTTTTACCACCTCTAGAACCAGCAAGAGTACTCCTGAAGGCTGTTGTCCCGTGGAGAACTGCAGCCATCCATCAGTTTATACAAGAATACAGATGTACAGATCAAACCCAACCAATGCAGAAGTGCACGGGGGAGCTTAAAACAAGGGAGGAGCAGAACTGCTCTGTAAGTCCTCGAGTCAAGTCTGATGGAGTCAGAACGCAGTAACACAGCATTAAGGGCTTTGTCAGACACAGCACTTCCTTATTGCACATTCCTTCACACTGGGAAGAGCCATGCTGCATTTACAACTGCAGTCACAGGACAAAACTCATCACTGCCAGAGCGCTGTGAAGTTCTTTTATGCCAGGGATGACTTTTGACCCAGTACAATACACATACATACTGCAAAAACTCTGTGACTGCATCTTGGCCCCATCCTATGTGAACATCCAGAGACAGCCACGTGGTCTCAGGGAGAGCTGAAGCAGGCACTTCATACATTCAGAACTGAAATGAAACCAAGACATTCTCCTTCAAAACTGTCGTGCTTCTAGCAGCAGCTCCTCCATTCAGTAGGGAGCACCACTTCACCACGGTGTGTCCCTCTCAGCCATGAGTTCCTGTGCAAAGCAACCTCCCCCAGTAAATCACAGCTTCCAGTACACAGCAGTTCAGCTGCTCTAAGTAAAAACATACATTATAGACATATAAGTTGTGTGATAAGCTCACCAAGTTTCCATCACTGCTTTTAAAAACCTCAGGCCACGGACTACGAAACAAATCCATAGATTTAAACATTAATAAATTAGAAGCAGCTTTAAAAAAATAAGGGGTAGGAGAGAGGGGGCTCTTACAGGAGGAGATCTCAAATGAAACTCAGAACAGTTTAAAATATGCTTACAAACTCCAACATTGCCTCGTGGGGAGCAGTCCTCAGTTTCCACTAACTCTATACTGGTGAGAACAGCCTCCTTTGTACAAAGAGTAAAATCTATTTACAGCTTAGCCTTGGCTCAGTGATATTTACAAGCTCGGAGAACAGTGCTTTTTCTAGACAGCATGGAACATGGTTCTCTTTTTGCTTTCTTCCTTCTCTTGAGAACAAAAACAAGCCAACAAAAGATTATTTTTCTACTTTGAGAAATAAGAAACCTTAAAATTTCCCTGGCCTTGGTTTTAAAATGAGTGGCACTACTCAGAAGTTTTGGTCCCACATGGCAAATCACAGCTTGCTGTGCAGATCTGCCACACGCAGTCATTCCACCTCCAACAAATGGAAAAGGTATTTGGTCCCCAAAGCACAGCTGCACTAACAGATAGGATGGTGGCTGCACCGAGCATCTTCTAGTTAAAAAACTATAATCATCAATAAAGTCACACATGCCCGTCCACCCACTCCCAATGGTTTTTGGTTTTCTAGAGCTGAAAGTTCCTATACAAGGTTGCAATGATATAAAAAAACAAGTCACCAAAGCACATATTGAGACTGAGCTGTCAACATGCAGGGAGAGATCCTGGTTTTCCCAGTGCATTTGACTCATGTGGTGGTTCACGTTCGAATAATGGAAAGATCGTGTCCTTCCCAAGGCACACGTAGCACAGTTTGGGTGAAGAGGGACAAGCTCATCAAGGCATAATTCATCTTCATCGGCGGAAGGATGAAATCTTCCTGACACAAATCCCTTGGCCTGATGTGTAGCAGTTATGATCTATGTAGTGCTGGAGCAGTCTCCTCCACAAAGGGTTGCACTCTAGGAGGTACCGGTTCCCTGTTGACAGACGGAATGGAGGCAGTGGTCAAAAGAGGCTCACACAGTATCACCACAGACTTAACACTGCTCGCCTGGCACTGCTGGGTAACTCTGGGGATATTCCCATCTGCCAGAGCTCTGTGAAACCACAGCTCCCTTTTCAGTTTTGCCACATTTCCTTATACATCACAGCCTGTGTTTGCACAATTACTGGGAAACTAAGAAGTAAAATTCTGTTAGAAGAGAGCACTAGGATGCAAGTGATGGAAACAACACAGACCAAAACAGAGAGAAACTATCTATACATGCTGCACATGAGCCACACACGATCGCTGCTTTGCTCAAGTTGCCCACACAGCCCAGTTTCAAAATCACAGAGAGCTCAAAGGGCAGAAGAATAAAGCAAGACCACCAGCTTTTAGTAATACGGACCTCCACCCCTTTCTGCAAATGGTGCTGCTCCCCTGCAGGCCGTGCACACTCCCAGCTCACCCACCTATAATGCAGAGTCCTTCCTGAGCACGGGTGATGGCAACATTGACCTGGTTTGGGTCAGTGACAAAACCCAGGTACTTCTTCTGCCAGCTCTTGGTGGGCTTCCTATCGATCTCGTGCCGAGGGCAGGAGCGCACAGTCGACAGGATCACGTATCTCCATTCACTTCCTAGAGGGCACAAATGAACCACGTATTTTAGATGGAAGCATCTAGCCACTCCATGCTACACAAGATCCACAATCTGAGTGTGTTTCTCCAGCTCTAGAGGCCTCCCAAGACCTGCTTGTTGATCTCTGCAGAGCACTCCCAGTAGCAGCTCTTTAGTAACCCCTTCAGATGTCCTCTCCATTGAGCCTCCCACTCCCATCAGCCTCATCCCTCTTGGGCACTGTGATTTATCATCATCACACATCACCCAGAAATCGGGTCCATGCATGGCTGCAATTACTCTGCTGCAGGATTTGCCTCGGTGAGAAGTTCATAGATTCATAGATACATTAAGTTGGAAAGGACCTACAAGATCATCTAGTCCAACCATCCTCCCGTCACCATCCCTACCCACTAAACTACTAAATCAAGTTGCTCCAGCCCTCGGGAGAGGGGAGCAGTCCCTTCCTCCTTCCCTCCAGCCCCACCTTGGCTCTTCATGATGGTGCAGACGGTGACGCCGCGGATGCCCTCCTTCAGCAGACGCTTGTTGATCTCGGACACCTGGGCGTTGTAGGGAGTGAGGATTGCGACGCTCTGCGGTTTGATGGTGCCATCTAGTGTCAGCTGCTTCGCAGTCCTCACCTGGGGAGACCACGATTCTGCTCACCTGGGAACCTCCAGCATATTGTCCCCACGGCAGCGATGGTGCCCAACTGTGCTGCTCACCTCTGGGTCTCACTTCCCTACCTCACTCTGGCCAGGAGCAGCACGGTACGCTGCAGACACGAGCAGGACCTGCGCCCACCCTACAGATCTCCATCTAATCTCAAAACTCACCATCCACAGTCACTCCCAGCACAGCATCCTCCCATTTGCAACCCTAGGGCCCTGCTCACCGCCTGCTCCACTTCTTCTGGGTTAGCTTTGGAGTTCTCATTTCCTTCCTCGGTGGAAATCACGAGGCTCTGCTCCTTCCCCTCCACGTGCCCGAAGATGATGGGGCAGCAGCGGTTATTCTTGTGGTATAGGACGCTAGGTTTGTGAAGAAGCTGGGGACAGGTTTTCAGGCGATGACCGTAGAACTCCTGGGATGGGAACTCACAGATGTTTTTGTGCTGGCAGAGAAAAAATATATATTTATATTACACATATATACAAGGAGATTAGGGGAAAAAAGTTCCTAACAGGAAGCATTTGGAGGACAGGTTTCACTTGCACTGCCACTGCGCTTTGCTGAGCAAGTGCATTTTTCATTGCTCTGGGAAGGGAAATGAAGAATATCTGTTTTCCAGTGGCTTCAGCCAAACCCTGCTGATATCATCATCTTCTGCTGCAGCTTGAGGAAAGCCTCACCATGCGATACTGTGTGTCCAGCATCCATGCCTGCTTCTGGTAGCGCTCAAAAAGAGATGTCTCCATGCCAAGGGTCTTGCAGAAGTCATTGTTGACCACAGGCTTCAGCTGTTTGTGATCCCCAAGCAAAACAACCTGGAACAAAAGATGGATGCTTCAGCTACGAAGACAGTGGCAACGGTGAAGGTCATCAGCTATTTGGAAGGCTATTTATATTCAGATATTTGTTGCTATTTATTTCTCTTACGGTTACAGCAACCTCGAGCAAGGACCATGCTCTGTATTATATAAAAACCCTGACCCAGATAATGCAGAGCCTAATTCCCATCTGACAGGAGAAAGACATCACACAGAAAGTCTCCAGAGACTTCCTGCCATGTTGGTGATTTGTACCTGGTTCAGGACATATTTTGGTGGCAGTGATGCTCAGCTTACAACAGAGCACCAAAACCACATCCACACAATTTGTTTTCCCTACAGAAAGCCAAATGCAAGACTAAATCCCTCCATTGTGGACTCTATCTTTGTTGGCTCAGCCCTGTAAAAGACCAATGAATCCAGTCACAGACTGCATCATGGCTGGGTTGATCCCATCAAAGATCAATGAATCCCACCGTTGCCTTTTACCCTGTCATATGACCCCCAATATTATTGGGTTTACCCATCATGGTTTGGTTGACCCCATAAAAAAACAATGAAGCCCATTATGGAATCACTCCATCATGGACTCATCCTGGTTGGGTTGACCCCATAATGGTTGTGGTGATCCCTGAAGTGATTCACTGAAGAAAGGGAGCAGAGCAGACCAAGCAGAGAGGCAAGAAGATGCTACAGTTATCCACCATAAATTTCAGCCCTACAGGAGGTCTCAGTGAGTCCCTCTTATGTGACATGAACAGACAACATACAGCTCGTGTGTCTGCTAAGAATACTGCCATACCTTATGTACCTCTCCATGCCTCAAGACTTGAATTACAGTTACACATCAGAGGAAATGAGTGCCTGATACAGCATCACAGACACTAACAAAAACAGCCTTAATGCCTGGTCAGGCCTGGAAGAGCATGGTAAGAAGTGGGAGGTGTGTAGAGACTCAACAGCTCTGAGCAGCCATCCTAAAGCTCTCTTGTAAGGACTGACCTTCTCGGCATGTGAATGGCTGACCAAAGGGATGAGGGTCTCGGGCTCTGTGGACATGGCGCACTCATCGATGATTATCTGCTTGATATTGAGCTTCTCCAGGGAGCTGGCAGATGCGCTGGAGCACGTACACAAGATGATGTTGTGGCGTGCCAGTTCGTACGCACGAGCTTTTGCCAAGGTACTTTTGTGCCTGGTGATTGATGCAGAAGGCACCAGGTTATGCACAGCAGAAACACCTCCGAGTTCCTTAAGCAGGAGCCAGGCAGAGGCTGTACTTCCCTAAATGATTAAAGCTCTGTTACCCACCCCAGAACAAGCTGGTGTTCCCAGAAAAGGGCTTCACACAGCAGGAAATGCATTCTGTCCTGAACTCAACAGGGCAGAGGGTCAGGGTCGAGGATGCAATGTCACACGCATACTTGTGACTTTGGGACCGGAAGAACAACAGCACTGAGCAGAAGAGATGCTGAGGCACTAACTGTAGCACTAACCCTCAGCTAATTGCTTGCCATCATTCTCAACACAGAGCTTATTAGTCTCTTATAGTGTTTTCACCTGGTCCCCTGGTTTGTGTGAAACCCAGGACAAACCTGCTGACTTTCAGACACCTCTCACCAAAGTCTCCCTCTACTCACTTCTTTATTTCTTCTTCTGTTATCTCCTCTCCAGCCTTCACTCGACGGTCAAATTGATAGATATGCTGCGAGAAGGGGTTGGGCGGGCGTCGGATCATATGGTGCAGAATGATCTCACTGAATAAAGAGACACAATATAAATATTTCCCTTGTGGAGACCCAAGCCATCTCTTCTATAGTGAAGCATGCCACACCTGTCTATGTGGAGAAACCATGTTAGCTGAAGGAGTCACAACCAGACTTGTACATGCTTATAGACCCGCTTTGCCCTTGGGGACACAAAATACAGCAAGCACCCTTTGATAGTTGCAAGTAGGAATGAAGTCAGAGACTTTTAGGGCCGTTTGAAAAAGAGATGATAAAATCTGGGATATTTGAAGCTTTTCAACCATTTGAGTTTCCTGACTAGCAATGTACTATAAATACAGTTGAAAAACAGAAAATAAAAATAAAAAAGGAGAAAGTGGGTTAATAGTGCAGTTACTCATTGGAAACCATGGCTGCTCTGGGTTGTTCAGCTGCACGGATCCTACCTGAGCTCACGGTTTGGCTTTGCATCCCGCAAGGCTTTGCGGGAGAGGTGCCTGCTGCTCCCAGGATATGGGAACTCCAGCAACTCTATGGCTTCCCCATAAACTCGCAATGGTTTCAGGTCCTTCATCTTCATCAGTATCGCTGGAGGAGGAGAAAAAGCCTGCTCAGCTGACACTCGGACAGCCTCTCCTGCCTCCCAGGCTCCTGTTCATCTCCCTCCCACCAGTACTAGCTACTGCAGGGGCACAGAATAGGCAATTACCAGCAACAACGTCAACAGACTTGTTGGATGGGCCACAATACAGGATGCACTTTGTGCCCTGGGGCTCATTCGCATCAGGGCATGGCAGTTGCTCCTTGGTGACTTCCTCGTTCAGCTTATGGAACCAGTAGACAATGTGAATTCCAACAACAGTTTTCCCTGTACCTAGAAAAGCAAGAATGCTGCTGAGGTTGCTTTAACCACAATGCTCTTGTTCTAGATCAGTATCAGCCACAAAAGCAAAAAAAATTCTCAGAACCTGAGGTGATGTCAACCTTCATTACCTTCACCTGCCCCATGGAAAGCAACAGGCAAGTTCTCACCTGCCTTTAAGGACCAAGTACTCAAGCGCTGTCCCCAGCCTTACCTGGTGGGCCTTGGATGAGTGTGAAGGGTTTTTTTAAAGCATTTAGCACAGCCTGGCTCTGACTATGGTTGAGCTTCCTTTGGCTGCCAGGGAGATCAAAGGATTTTTGCTGCAGGACTTGGGACTTGGTGGCTGTTAGTAAAGAGACATGAAAATCAGCTTAAAGAAGGTTACTGAAGAGAGAACACATGCAGTTCAACAGGAGGATGTATCAGGTTGCAAACGATTGCAGCCCCATTGTAAGACTGCCCAAATGTAATCCCCATCCCACTGCCCAGGAGTCCTTTCTGTGTTTCCTAGGGATAAAACCCAACCTGAACCTGCACCAGCAGGAGCCTGCACCTCTACTGCCTTCACTGCTGGGCCAAAAGCTCCCCCCAACCAAGCAAGGAAACTTCCTGGCCTGAGAGCAGAAGCCCCAAGGAAAAGGTCCAGAGAATCTTTAGGGCACCTGCCTGACCAGCAGGGACCACAGCATGAGAATGGAGAATGTCTTCTCTACCTTTTGATGGAGGTTCATGGCCTAAGGCAATGCTTTTAGCCAGATTGGAGGCATTCTTGAGCCTCCAAATTGCATTTTCTTTCCGTCTGTCAGGGAAAAACAAGAATTAATGAAGTGTTTAATGAAGAATTAAAGAAGTAGCATAAGATAGTGAAAACAACAATACAGCTTTGTACAACTGTTTCATTTGCTCTCTTTGCTTTGGTCTTGTATCAAATCCTTCCAGAACTAACTTAAAATCATTTGCATACAGGTCTTATTGGGCAATTTGTTCCTGTCATAAGAGCTGAGCCTGCAAATACGTGGAGAGGAAGGAGCAAAGCTTCTGTCCCAGTTCCATTCTCTTATGGTCCAGTTCTATTTTATTGGCCTAGCTTCCAATTTTTCTTAAAATTGAAGACATGAAGGGAAGTAAATTCTGCCCCCAAAAAAGCTACAGCAGTCAGGGATGCAATTAGCAGGCAAACAAGACACCAGCTCTGCTTCAATATGAGCAGACCATGCTTCACAGTGACACAGAACAACTGGAACATCAGGGAGTAAACCCTGCCCCAGAGCTTCACACTGCCTTTTACAACACACCCTGCAGCAATTTAGGAACATAAGAAACAGATGTGCAGTGAAACCTCAGCGTGGCACCTTCCTTCATATCTCCAGCCTCATCCTCAATGGCAACGGGGAGAGCACAAGGCATCCAGAGAACAGATCTGAGAAAAGCCACCACCTCGACCAAACACCAATGGCCCAAGAGCTCAGCTGGAGCTGGGCAGTGACATTTTCAGGCAAAGCAAAGAATGTTTGGGTTTGGCAGAGGAGACCCATGGGGAATAGCCACCCTGACCTACTGGGCTAACCGGAGCACGAGTGTAAGCACACTTACACGTCTGGCAGCATCTTTGGGATGAGCTCCACTGTGAACCTGGCAGAGGCCTGTGATATTTCTGCAGGGACGTTCTCCATAGACATGTAGTTGATGTAAAAATTCAGCGTCTCCTTACTGCTCCTGTCTGACTTCTGATCGCTGCCAAACTCCTCGGTGAGCCCATGGGCCACCCAGGTGTACGTATCAGGATCCACCACAAGCTTGTCTTTGGACCTGTCCTTGTGACCCAAGGTCAGCTCCTGGAGGCTGTGGCTAAGGCACTCCTCATCGCTTTGAAGGCTCCTGAGCTTCAGCCCACCCAGGCGAATGCACAAGTAGCAGTGGTTGAAGTCCACTTCAATGGAGCACTCCTGCAGAAAGCTTTTCTTCAGGCAGAAAGTCCCTTGCAGCTGCCCTTTGCTTGTCCTTTGCTTTGCCCAGGATATTTTGACATCGTGGAGGATGATAGAGTCATTTTCAGCCACGGCACACGACGCAGACTCCATGGCGCTCATCGGCATCCACACCTTCCTGTACTCCCCAGCGTTCTTGTACTTGTCCTTGGATGGCAGTGTGGCGTATGCAGAGAAGCAGTCAATTGGCTTTTCCGTGTGCTGCAGGCAGACGTCAAAACCTGGTGTGATGCACCACAGCTGCACGAAGGGCACCAGGAAGCCCCGGGAGACGTCAGTGGTGAGCTGGAACTGCAGCGTGTCGCCAGCGCTCAGCTCCATCACGATCTCCACATAGTGCAAGCAGTCGCTCTTCCTCACCCAGCCCACACACCGCTTGTAGAGCTCCTTGTTCTTCTGAAGGAGACAGGCCACTTTCTCAAATTCCTCCTGTCTGATGGCCAAGAGCAGATCTTGCCACATTTTGGCCTGGAAGAGGGTGACACTGTGGTCGTGGAAATGGCCTGGCTGCAGGCAGTGCTCCTTCATTGTCTCCACTGAATACATCCTCCTCTTCCACATCAGCCTGACACTGCTATGGTTCTGCAGAAATATGGGCTGCTCTACCAGCTGAAGAGACCTATAACTGATTATGTGGGGATCAGGAAGGCTCTCTCTATTCAGAGGGAAAAGAGCTTTAAAGTACCTGTCCATTCCTTCGATATCTACTACGAAGGCGACCTTCTGCATGACCTGTCTCTTCAACTGGGCGGCCATCTGCATGCAGCGGGCCCTCTTCTCATACATGGTCGCCTTGGAGTTCTTCTTGTTGAAGTCATGACAGAGGAAGTCAATGTCATCTGAAGAGCAGGCGATGGGTTTCTTGCGGAGCACGGAATGGAGGTGCCGCTGGACCACAACGTCCATGTATCGGCGGATGGGAGAGGAAGCCCAGGTGTACGAGTCAACATTCAGGGAGTAATGGCCCACTTTGGACTGGGCAGTGGAGTTGGAGCGGCAGAAATAGGAGCGGCCAAGCAGCCTCCTGAACTCCAGGGCCACAGGAGCAAGTTTGGGGTGGATGTCATCAGTAACAACAAGGTCTAACATCTTCTGGAGGTCAGAGAGATGTGCAGCAGACTGCAGGTGCTCCCAGATAGGTTTTAGGAAGGAGAACTCCACTTCTTTGGGGTGCTGTTGACAAGAAGGCTCATCTCTCAGGTGATGTGAGAGGTGGAGGGACAGAGGAATGATGTGGCTATATTTGTTTGTCATGTGTAAAAGCTGTTGAGGGTTTGGCTCACCCTGACACCGGACAGGAGTGACATTTTTGGTGACCTCCTTGCTGGTGAGGAACTCAGCCACGAAGCTATTGAACATGATCATGAGCTCCTCTATCATCTGGTGGGACCCCCTGTTGCCCGGGGTGCTTCCTTCATCCAGCTGATCATAGAAGCAGTCCTCCTGTAGCCGAGACTTCCTGTGGATCCTGGAGAAGTGATAAGCCACAGCGAGACAGTTCTCCAGGGTATCAAAGCGAAGTGCACGTTCACCTCTCTGATAGTGCTCCTGAATGCAGAGCTCTGCCTCTTCGTAGGACAGCTGCCAGTCTGAGCGGATTACAGAGAGGGTGAAGATTCCCTTCATCACCTTGTCAGTCTTTTTTTCTACGGTGACAAATAGGGAGATCACACGACGGTCCTTCTGTGGCAGGAGGCTGCAGATGTCATTGCTAATGTGGGGTGGGAGCATGTTCACGGGCTCCTGCTCAGGAGCGTAGTAGCTGACACCTCGCCTCTTTGCTTCCAAGTCCACAGCACTGCCCCTGGGGATGATGCTGGCCACATCTGCAATGTGGATCCCAATCTCATAGCAATGTTCAAGGTCCCTGACGCTGATAGCATCGTCCAGGTCCCTCGCACCTTGAGGATCGACAGTGAAGGTCAGGTAACTCCGACAATCCCTCAGGTTTTCCTTGGTGGGGTTTGGTTTGCTGGAGGTGCTGTATTTGGCTAACTCCTTGGTAATGACAGGTGGGTATTTCCTCTCCAAACCATACTCTAAGTTGAGAATCTTTAAGCCTTCATCCAAAGTCAAAGCCACAGGCAGAATCTCAGTTACTATCCCCAAAGGGTAGTAGAAACCCTTCCGCCAGGAGATGATCTGGACAGAGAAGATCTGGCATCTCCTCGTGTCCTGGTTGATCTTCTTGCAGCTGACCACTCTGTACTTCCCATTGACGAGCTTGCGGATAGGAATGACATTCGGTTTCTCCTTCAGCCCCGGGACAAATATTTTGGTGACAGTGGTATCAATGGGTATCATCACCCGGGGATCGAACTCATCCATCGTGCAGATGAAGGTGCGCTCTCTCTCGGCACGCTTCAGGATGCCCACCACCTTCCCCTGGGGCCGCAGGCCGCCGCTGTCAGCTGTGCTGTTCTGCAGGATTTCCACAAGCACTTCATCGCCGGTGAAGGCTGTCCCGCAGTGCACTCTGCCTTTGATCTGAATGGTAACTGCAGGAGAGTCGTCGAGGGGGAAGGCCGAAGCCTTGTCAAACCCTTCTTTGACCAGCTCACACCTCTTGTACATTTTGGGGTGCATGTGCAGATATTCCTGCATCACCTGAGATGAGAAGTTGACGTATTCCTGCCTGTCTTCCCACTGGTTTGAAGCTTCGGACTTCACATTGAGCAGCCCTTCTTCAGACACCGTTACCAGCATGTTCTTGCTCTCATCTAAGAGCTCCTGGAGGATGGGATCATCAGGATTCATGCTGTCGGTCTCGGAGCTCCAGGAATCCGTGTCACTGTCCTCATCATTGCCCTCGGGGCTCCTCCTGCACCAGCTCTCCTTGTCACACGCTGCCTGTTTGATCTGGGCCATGGTCAGGTTCGCCGGGGAGACACTCCTCTTCTCAATGCACTCCTGGATGAAGCGCTTCCACACCTTGCTGCACTGGCCATGGGAGCACAAGGCCACCGCATCCCCCACCGCAATGACCTGTGACTGAGCCCTCGTCATGATGGTGTTGAGCACTCTGGCCTCGTTGAAGAACTCCAGGTTGTGGGAGGCTGAGACACGCAGGCTCTCACTGGTGTGGACTGTGCTGATGATGATGACCCGGAACTCACGGCCTGCACCAGAGAAGACAAGGGAGAAATCACTCAGCATAGGAAGGCTCTCTGGGTTTGTGACATCCATGAACTGGGATGGATGCCGCCAAGGGAAGGGTTGAAACGAGATGATCTTTGAGGTCCTTTCCAACCCAAGGCATTCTGTGATGTTAAATCACCACCACCCATGCACTGTGAAGGCAGGGGAAGGGTTGGGCACCAAAGCTGTGGTAATGGCAGGGACACTGCAGTGCCCCTTTCACAAGTGCCCCTCTACCTTCAAGGACAGCACTGCCAGCACGGCAAATAGCAGCAAGCAGGAGGCACCCTGTGATTTCTGAGCTAAATGATGGTAAAGAAAAGGTGTGGAGATGAGGAACACACCCCAGGGGTCAGTTATTCTTACCACGAGGAGTCCTGGCTGTACTATAAAAAACAGTAATAACAAAAACATGGATGAGTCACAGAGAGTCACCTAGAGGACAAAACCAGCCCTATCCCTCTCTCATCATCAAAAGCAACAGACTCCTCCTTCAGCAAACTGTTCTGTAGTTGTGCTGCGATTGGCACCCACAGGGCATGCTGGTCTCAGATCCCTTCCACTGGCATCCCCTGGGGGTACTGGGGCTTCACATGATTCACACATGCTGACAATTCTGGGATCACACTTTCAGGGCCTCCACCCTCCTTTCCAGAAACATCCACAAGTTTGAAAGGAGTCGATGGTTGGGTGCAGATTTAATTCAGTTTGAAATTGTATTCACTAAGGCAAGGGTGAAATCAAAGAGTTACCGACCAGACGGGGATGGAAATCAGTCCAAGGATTTCTAGGTGCCCCTTCCTCATCAGCACTACGTGGGTTGCGGCAGCGGGGAGGAGTGGGATAGGGCAGCAGAACTCTGCTAACCACCCAGTGTCCCTTCCCCCTGCCCATTACACAGTGGCTGCAGCTGCAATAGACTCTCTTGTCCACAGACTTGACTGGGAAAGTCCTCCCTAGCAAACAAGAGACCTCAAAATGTAAGCAGACATTATTAGCTACTGGGCAGGACACAAACCTGGCAAGTTTTCATAGTTTTCTACCACCACATCTGGTAACTGCTTCTTCCTCAGCTCATGTCTTATTGCAGAAACCTGGTAAGAAGGAAAGAGGCACAACTGAACACATTTTCAGCTCAGGAACGCCAACCCCTAACGGCCAAGGTCCCTCATCTGTTGGTAAGGTTACTGGGCAGCAGTCAGTCAGTGGTGCATACATACCCTGTCAGCAATTGAAAACATTCTCCTACATACCTGAATCCCATGGGAGACCACACAGATCCTCTTCAGATCTTGAGCACCCCACTCGTGTGGCCACTTCTGATATATCTCTTCCACTTTCTCGATCACTTGTGTTATCTCAGAAGCATTGTGCCAAGAAATCATGGACATATCCTTTTCTGCCACACCAGACACATGGCAGAACATGAGTGGGTAGATTTCAGGGTGGGGTGGAATGTTCCCACTGGCGTGGATAGCATTACCCTTGCCAGTGTAGAAGTGCTTGGAGACAAACTCAATGATGCCTGCAGTGGAACGATAGTTCTCATTGAAGATGATCCTGCTCTTCATGGCCACTTCGTGCTTCTCTTTCTGGTAAAACTGAAAGAGTCTGTTTAACAGGGTGTGATCTGCAGACTGCCCATCCCCAGCACAGAACAGCTTTGGGGTTATCTGCATGTGGTCCCCAGCGAGGACAATTCGGGTCTCAAAAGTGGCATAGGAGAGCGGAATCAAAGCTTCACATTCCAGCATCTGAGCAGCCTCATCGATCATGATGTGGGTGAAGTACCCTGGGCTAACCTTCAGGTTCTTGGATAGCATGGAGGTAGTAATAATAATTTGGTGCCGGTCGATCTCCTCCTGCGTGGGGTAGCGGAAGAAGCGTTGGTCCTTCGTGAGGCAGCAGTACATCTGAGTGGTGGGGTCGGTCAAGCTAATGGGGCGGTCAGTGGATATAATCCTCAAGGGCACAGCCCACGGGTGCCCATTGATCACATACTTGTGGAAATACTCCCGGATGTAGATGTCAGCGGCACTGGAGGGGAATAAAAAAGGGAAACCATCAAAGGATCGTAGGTGGTGTTCCCAATGCTATGACCATGAAGACCAATGTCTCCTTTGACCACTCACCACCAAGCAGCCAAAAGCTCCCCCAGCTTTGGCTGACAACACACTCCTCTCAAGAGATATTCACAGATGTGCAAAGAAGCCAGTGTCTACTCAGCCACTAAGTCCAGTCATACTGTGAGATCATGGTCTAAAATACAAGATGGTGCTTGAGACTCGGGCATTATTCAGTGCTCACATGGAGAAATCATTTGAAATGCAACATGCCCAGTAAAATCTGTGACTCTGCTTTTCTAGGTTCATCTGCTGACCTCCTGGCACCTCCAGCCCAGGCAGATGCTGTGTTATCTGCACAACAGAAGCTTCAGTGCAATCAGCCCGAAACAGGCTAAGAATAGGAGCCAGCTATTCATTATACATTAAAAACTGAGTAACAACCTGCTCGATGGGATGTAGACACTCTTCACAGCATAACTGTTCTAATTTTAACAATCTTGGATTCTCTCAAGGCAGACTCAACAGCAATCTGATCTGCATTTCCCTTTCCCTATAATCTTCCTGGAAAAATCAAAACATTGACATGTGCACAGAGCATTTGCAGGCTCCCTTCCATTTCTTCCAGTACATATTAAGGGATAGGAAGAAATACGGTCTCACCATCCCCATTGTATAACAAAGCAGGAATATGCTACCTCTTCTGCAAACACTTCCATCCATGCCATAGGCTTCCTCCTAGCAGGAGTGCCAAAACAGTCTGAGACGTATTAAACAAAAATGAATTATTTATTTAAACAAATAATTGAAAAGCAAACTGAACAAAGGTCAGCTCAGCTCCCTGTCATGGACTCTGGCTCCTTCTCGTATTGGACGATCAATAACCAGTGCAGGAACCCGGCCACAACTCCAGCTGCCTGCTCCCTTGGCCCCTGCTAACCTGTTGGTGTGAGTGCAGATCAGCACCCGCGTGTTGGGCTGCCTGATGATCTCCAGCGTGGCCATGGCCAACGTGAATGTCTTGCCCGTGCCGAATGGCCCGTAGATGAGGAGAGGTGGGACCTGCCGCCTGCTGGTCGCCTGGCCAGTGATGAAGGAGATGGCCAATTTCTGTTTGCTGTTCCCTGTCTCTGGCTGTTGGAGGCAGCAGGGGATAGAGCAGCTGGCAACATCAGGTAGGACCAGTCTTTCGTCCAACAGGCGGTCGACAGCCTGGTGCCACTGCCGGAACAGCAGCTGGTCGATTTGGAACTGGATCTCCACGCTGTGAGAGGTTTGTGGCTTCAAGTTCAGCTCCGAGCAACACCTCTTTGGTATCTGTAGCCAGATTGTCTTCTCCGTGGTGGCTTTATTCTCCACGCTAACCTCATAAACTCGATTGTCTACAGGTGGGTCGAGTGCCAGGAAAGCTGTGGGCACCGACCGGTTCAGCAGATATCCCTCATCTGTGTCTGGTGAGAGGTTGTAAGGGGTAGGCACTTCAGCAAACAGCTCTCCAGCCTGGGCAAACTTCATTCCCATGGAGAGGCTTTGCATCATGGGGGTCAGTGAGATGAGGACCCGCAGGTTGAGTCTGGAAAAAAGAAACAACCCAATTAACAGCAGAGAACTAGCCAAACATCAGCAACAACTGCCCTTCCCACTGCAGAGGGGAGATTACCACCTGCTTCCAGCTAATCCACAGCCATGGGATGAGACACAGCCCTTCCCTTCTTATCACTCCCCACCAGGTCATCTCTTGGCAGCTTTCCATCTGGGAAGGTCTTACTGACCCAACCCAGAGGGGATGGCAACTTCACCACCAGCATGGCACCAAGGGCAGGGATAACAACGACTCCACCATTCAATGGGAGGATCCCTTCCGGGTCCACACCTGGCACTTACCTGGCAATCAGTGCCTGCTCAGCTTCCTCCTCACAGAAGAGGAAGCTGTGCATCCTCTCTCGGTAGTTGATGCGGGTGATGACAGCGCTCGCACCGCCCTTGCGTTGGGAGTCCAGGGAGAGAGCAGCAGGCTTGTACTTGGCCAACAGATCCATCTCCTCGCTGGTCCTCATCACGCTGGGAACAATGATGCGATTGCCTCGATTCCACCGCACAAAGTCGACGGTGTGGCCGCTCCTCCTGCCACTGGGGACGTGCTGGGCTGCCTCCCGCCGGCCCACCCTCACCTTCAGCTTCTTCACGAGGACGGGGCGGCTGCCGAAATCAAACACCACCCACTGCTCGAAGACGCCCAGCGTGCAACACTCCAAGGAGACCTCCACCTGCGCCGTGGGGGGGATGGATGGCAGCAAGGCCACGTGCTCGCCCCGGAGGTACTGCAGGCCCCGTGCCAGCCCATTCCCCGACAGGCAGAAGTTGGCTCCGGGTTCTCTCTTCAGCAGTGCCACGTGCTGCAGGGGCTTCTGCCGGGGGAAGACAGGGGGCCATGAGGTCCTCCAGCAGCCGTTCCCCCCAAGGGCTGCTGCAGGATCTGACGCCTAGTGTTCATGACATTCAGCTCGTGCAGCCCCACTGAAAATTCCTTCCAGCTTTTAAGAACCTCACGTTTCAGTTTTACAGCAGTTAAAATAGTCTGCCATGAACTTCAGCTGGCAGAGGACGATTATACCCATATTCTTGCTCCTGACACCCACGAGACCCTGAGCAGGACCGTGGCTGGATCTTATTCTTGACATTACACAGAGGTACACTACCAACAAAACAAGTCCTCATTGTGATCTCCCAAAGTCCTGTTTCACAGGGCTGGGCTTACCTGGGAATGAACTTTGAACTTCCACTGGTACTTCAAGTGCCTGTTGTCTGAGTGCACATCCAAGGGCTCCTGGCACACCACGTTAACCCCCTCAACATACTCAGACATCTGTGAGGGAAGCATGAGAAGAGGAGGATGAGGGAAAAAAAAACGTGGATCACACCATGGCACCATTTCCACCTTTTCCACCCATCCCCCAAGCAGGACCATCCATAAGTGCTCCCACTCATCGTTCCCAGCCTTGGGAAACTAAAAGTCTCAGGATAGAGCAGCATGTTTGGGCATCCAGAGCAGGCTGCTGTCCGGATGGGGCGAAGATGTAGGGATGATACCTCTCTGCATCTCACCCAACTATGGCCACGAGGCCGCTGAGATGCATGAACTCCCTTCCCAAGCCCAACTCTGGAAATGAGGCCAGTGCAGACCACAGACTCACACCAAATGCTTCTCACACCCCAGGAGATGTATGGGGCTACTGCTCCCACCCTACCACTCACAACTTACAATCAGCACCTCGTTGGAGCACGTCTGGTATTCAGCAATGAGCCGGTCCTGGTAGGACACCAGCCCTTCCATTATGGCCTGCTTCTTCTTCTTGGCGGCAACCTTCACCCTCTGCATCCACTCCTGCAGCTCCTCGCTGGAGTGAGCCTTGGTGCAGCCGTCCCCCATCTCGCACACCTCCGCTCTGTCAGGAGAGAGCCATCCCAGCTGCCACCTGTGCCAGGAACCCCCGCTGCCCACGCTGCAGCCCGGCCCCTTACCTGCTGCACAGCTGGAAGGAGCTGAGCCCAAGCGGTGGAGCGCGGTACACCCACTGCACAGAGGTGTCGGCCGACAGCATCTGCACGTGCTCCACGGAGGAACAGTGGTTCTCAAAGCTCTCCTGCGAGCTGAAGGTCACCAGGCACAGCCGGCAGTAGAAGAGCACCGGGGCGGGTGCTGAGGGCTTGCCGTTCTCCACGCACGGCCCCGGTGCCGGCAGCAGGTCGGAGCGTGCCAGCCCGTGCTCCTTCTCAGCCTCCCAGACGGCCATCTCCACGTCGCTGTGCGCGTACTGGCAGCGCTGCGCACCGTGCCGGCACGGCTGCCCCCTGGAGACGAAGCGGCAGTAGCTGAAGGCGACCATGAACTCGGGGCAGGGCCGGATGGGGGTGTACTGCTTCTTGCGGCGGCTGTCGGCCACCACGTGCACCAGCAGCGGGTCCCAGACGCGGTGTGATTTGCACGGCCGCCCGTGGCCGCCCGCCGAGATGCGCTGCGGGCAGCCGAAGAAGCAGAGCCTGCAGATCTCCTGGAACTGCCCCCCGAACTCGCTCAGGATCTCGCTGCAGGTGCTGGGGGGCTCGGTGCTGGAGCCGGCCCCCAGCTGCGCCAGCAGCACCGCCGCCTTCAGCCAACGCCGCTCCAGCTTCTGCTCCCGCTCGAAGTTCCACACAAGGGCCTCCTCGGGGCTCCAGGCGAAGGTGCACTGGTTGCCATGCTTGCTGCAGCCCAAGCCCAGCCTGTAGTACCTGCAGACGGCATAGCGTGCCGGGTTTGGGAAGCCTGGCCTCCGGGACACCTTCCTCCAAGCCACGCTGTGCCGGCTGCGGCAGCGGGCCAGCAGGATCTCATGCATGCACTTGTGCTCCACTGGGCGCAGGTGGTAGGTGATCTCATCCTCCCTCACGCTGCACTTGGAGCAGACCAGCAGCAGCTCCAGCTGGCGCTGCAGGCTGCCCAGCAGCACCGTGGAGCCTTTGGCATTCGTCATGGTGGTGGTGCGGGGAAGTTCCTACGAGGTGGTGCTAGCTGGCTACGTACACACCGGCCATTGGTGCGAGCCCACGGAGCCTGACAAAGAAACAAGCAACAAGTGACTTAGCAGGAAGCTAAGCCGGGCTCTTCGCTGTGCCAGGACACAGCAGTCATGCTTCCTGAGCAGCAAAACTCAGCCAGAGCCACGCTCGCCCGCAGCGCCCGAGCACTTGGGGTCTGCTCCCAAAGCGTTCGGTGGCCGTGGGTCCCCGAGCACCACATGATGCAGGGAGCAAACTGCCAACCCGCCGGGCGCTGGGGAGGCTGAGCACAGCCCCAGGGGACGGCCGGCAGCACGGCAGGAATAGGAACCGCGGCGGCCACCGACCTCCTCCCGGAGCAGAGCCCGACCATCCCACTTCCTCTTCCCCGCTCCCAGCGCCTGCCCCGGCTCCGCTCACTCCCAACAGTTTTCCCTTTCTTTTTCCTGCTCTGTTCCCCTCCCCGGGTCACGCGGGGGCACCGCCACGCCGAGCAGAGCAACCCCAGCCCGAGCCCCCAGCCCGAGCCCCCAGCCCTCCTCCCCGTGGCTCGCGAGATTAATTAGGATTAATCCACACGGCAACCGCCCTCCTCCCCGGCCGCAGCAGCCGAGGGCAGGAGCCGGGCACGCTCGGCCAGTAAACATCCGGCTGCAGACATTGCGGCTTCAGATGTGGGGACGGTGACTCAGTGCTCTGTGCATCCGCGAGCCGTTTCCTGGGCAACCAGGGGCAGGGAGCATCCCCAGAAAGGATGCTGCGGGGCTTTTGGGGTTCCGAGGTGCAGCAGCTTGCCGGGACACGACGCTCGGGCAGATTGGAGCAGGACATGCCCCCGAGCAAAGCCACCAGCCTCGTGCTCAGCCCTGGGCTCCCGACCCGCAGCCCCGAAGGCGCAGCTCTCAGCTGGACGGGAAGGACCTCCAACCAGCAAAGCAGGGAGCACAACTTTGCACTGCTTCAGCACAAATACTTTGCATCGAGAATCCTCTGCCCACCTCTGGGGTGCTGAGGAGGTGGGCAGGGCTGGCAGCAGCACACAGGCACATAGCACGAATGGTCCAGACCTTCTGGACCCTACAATCTGCAGGGACCGCGCTGCACTTGCTCATACAGCATCACCCACGTGCCATGTCCTGCAGGCAGCCCGTCCCAAAACCCCACCGAGCTGCTGGATGTGCCTCTAGCTCAAGTGCTAAAAGGAGCCCTGAGGGAGCGTGGAGCTCTCCATGACCCCGCAGCAGTGCCGAGCTCCCAGGCAAAGTCAGGGAGCTTCAGCTCCTGCGTGTGGGAGCCCGTGGGGTCAGGGGGCCAAGGGTGGGATGCCTTAGCTTGTAAAAGCTGCAGGGGGATATCCTGGCTTTAAATATTGCCACTGTATATTGGTTTAAGAAAGCATTTGGTTTTTAGTATGCCTGCTGTCCAGGTCTGTAAGTAGGAGGGAAGAGGAAAGGGAAGTGCATGCCCCTTTCAATGTCTCCGTGCACCACCAGCATTAAAGCTGAACTCCTGCTTTTTTGTTTGTTTGTTTTTCTCTTAGTGGAACAGAGAGGGAAAAGGGAATAAAAAAAGAAAAGAAGGGAAAAAAAAGGTGCAGGAGCTTTTGAAATCCAAACAGAGGTGGCAGAGAGATGCAGAGCATGGGGGAGCTCGGGGAGCCTGTCCAGCAGAGCAGCCCTCCTCATGGTGATAAGGCTTTGAAGTCAACAGGGCAAAATCCATGTGGCCCAGGGACAGCAGCAGCTGGTCAAGAGTCACATACACATCCCTGCACTGTTTTCCAAACAGCCCCTCCTCATGCGAGCCTCAAAAAGCAAGGGCTGGCATAAAAGCCACTCATCCCGCTGACGGGAGCAACGAGCTGCTCACATCACTGCGCACGGTGTCCCCTCTGTGTTCCCAGCCCCACCTGCAGAGCATCCCCCCCAGTCCCAGGTGGCCATACCCTCACCGACACGGATACGTGCACCCAGCCAGAAAACAGACCGAGCCGAGCCAGCACCTCACTGACGGCATTTCCCCACGCTCAGGAGGACACACGCCTCGGGGCAGGGCTGCGCCTCTCTGCCACGGCATCGTCCTCCGTGGGGGCCGTTCCCAGTGGGACAGCCACGCTTCCCCGACGCTGGTGAGCAGAGGAACGCACCGACGTGCCTGCGCACCCCCCTGCCCTCCCCGCCCTGCCACGCTGGAGGGCAGCTGGGGGAGGAGGGCGGCTTTTTGTCAGACTTTGCCTTCGTTAATTATTGACGGAAGATTAGGCAACGCTCCCCGCTGCTGTGAGCCAAGCGGCGTGGGGCAGAACGCCGGGGCCGCACCTCCCCGCAGCAACGAGGGCACCCTGGGGACCCGCTCCCTTCCCCCGATTTTGGTCCCTGCCGTGTGATGGCGTAGGGCTCGGGGAGCCGGCACGGCTCTCCCGGCCCCGTGCTGCAAAGTGCCGGTGGGGAGGGCAAACCCCGCGTCGTGGGGCGGCCCCGGAGCACGGCGGCAGCCGCAGCTCTCGCTTTTGCCTTCTCCGAGTTGGAAAAGTTCAGACCGTGTCCCCAAAGCTCAGAAGGGCAGCGGAGAGGGGAGAGGCATCACAGCCCAGGACTTTGCACCCCGACAGAGGTCCCCTTCAGCCTCATCCCCTCCTCTCCCAGCACCAATCCCATCTATTGATGCTGCGAGCCAGAAGCTCTGGGTGAGTTGTGCACCGTGCATCACCCGGGAGCGCCCGCTGCCACGCGGGACTCCACAGCACCCCACGGCCACCCCGGGCCGGGCAGCAACCCCACGCTGTGCCCTGGGCCGGGCTGCCTCCCAGGGAGCGCCGTACCCCGCAACACCCGGTGCCCCCCCCCGGTCCTAACGTGCCGCAGCACCCCGCGCACCTCACCTCACCCCGCATCACCCGGCGTCCCCGGTCCCGCACCGCTCTCACCGCCGTCACTCCCGGGAACGGCCCTTTGCCGTCGCCGGTGGTTTCTTTTTTTGGGGCCTCCCCGCATTCAAACCGGGGCCAGATTTCGCGGAAATTGCATCACGGCGGCCCCGCCCCGCCCCGCTCCTCCCGCCGGCACCGGGGGGAGCCGACACCGGCAGCGGCACCGGAGCGCGGGGAACCGGGGCGGGGATGCGCGGGGACCGGGCGGCACCGGGGGGTGACGCACCGGGGGGGGTAAACGCACGGTACCGGGAGGGACCGGCACCGAGGAGGGGCACACCGGCACCGGGAGGGGACGCACGGGGGAGAGATGCTCAGGGGCGGTGGGTCCGACAGTCGCTGCCCGCCCCGGGCACCGAGAGGGACGGCGGCTCTTCCCCTATGCCATTCCCGCTGGAGTTCCCCGTCCCGTCCTCGCTCCCGAGGGTCGGGGTACGCTCCCCATCCCCGCGCCGTCGGGGCCGCCCCCCGCTGCTCACCGCTCCGCTGTCCGCCGCCTCCGGCTGAGAGCGATGCGAAATGGGGAAGTGCCGAGGTGGACCCGGCGCTGCAGCCCGGTACGGGACCCGACGCTCCGGGCTTTAAAAAGGCTTCCGGGAGGGGCAGGGTTTACTCTGTTTCCTTTCTGTTCATAATCAGTTTCGTTTTCCATTCCTTTCCCTGCCTGAAGAGGTGCAGCCAGCTGTGGAAAGTTCAAGCTCAGACTGAAAAAAATAAATAAATAAATATATATATGTATACAAATCCACTCCCAGATGCGAGTGCGCAGGGAGCTGGGAACAGGCACAGCACCGTGCAAGTCCCACTGCCCGGACTCAGCAACAGCAGTTTGGAGGCTCCTTGGCTTCCAGACGTTGCCCTTCCCCCATCTGCCCCAGTTTTATTCCCCCCTTTTTGCCTTGCTCCTTCCCAACTCACCCACAGACCCCACAAGCCCCCACACAGGGCAGCACCCCATTAAAGTGGGATGCACAGAACAACGTGCAGCCTTGCCCTGCTGCCACTGCAGCCTGACAGCACCCCAAAAGCGCACAAACCCATGGAAAGGCCAATGGGGATCCCCTGGAAGGTTCCCCAGAGCGTGGCAGCCCCCAGCGAGCTGCAGGGGTGCAGCTGTGCATTGTGTCACTGCTCGGATGGGGGGTCAGCACTGACACGGGGACTGCACTTGGAGCACTCAGCTTTCCCACCTAATAAAGTTATCTCCATGCCAACATCCAGCACGTTCTGGAAAGCGATTGGGCAGCACTAAGGCTCCTCCAGATGTGAGCAGCTGGGAAAGGGCGCGGGGACAGGAGGGAGAGGCTCGGTGCTGGCAGTTGGGTTACAAATCCTGCTGCAAAGATGCGAACCACCGTGGGTGAGCGGAAGGAAAGCTCGTCCGCAGGACAAGCAGCGGGAAGTGCAGAGGAAGCGGGCGGCAGCTCGCAGGCAGCGGGAGCAGAGGGGGAAGGAGGGGCAGAGAGCGGTTCCTGGTGTTTGTCAACAAGGATGGGCAGCTGGGGCATGATGCTCGCTGCCTCCCGGCCCCCGCAGCGCGGAGCTGGACCCAACCCGAGCCCAAGCAGTGGGTCACAGCCCATCAGTCACCTGAGGACAGCCCCGCTCCGTGCGCTGAAACCCTGCTCCCCATCAGCTCCGTGGCGTGATGGAGCAGGGGCCACAGCTTTGCGGCCACGCTCTGCACGGTGCTTTGTCAGCAAAGGGTGGGTGGCCCAGGACATGACCCCGCTGCCACCCCGGACTCAGACAGAGCCTGGCAGCCCCTTCCTCATCAGGAGCACTGTGGGCTGGGGGCAGTGCAGGGTCACCCTGGGGTGGCATCCGGTCCTTTTTCCCCATGAGAACGCACCAGAAGGGCTGAGGAAGGCATCACCTGGGCACAGGGCGGGCACGGACACCGGGATGCTGAGCAGCAGTGCTGCCCGTGGGCACAGATCCCCCCCCCTCCAGTCAGTGCTGGGGCGGGAGTTATCACTCAGCAGTGAAGCACCGCAACCACAAAACCCAAACAAACCCTCCCCTGCACGACACAGGGCTCGCTCTTATTTTACGGATGGGATATTTTCCTTCGGGAGTCGGAGCTGCGGGGGGGGGGGGGGGGGGGCGAAGACATCACCTTTCCACGGAGCGTTCTGCAAACTGCAGGTCGCGCTCACAGCGTGGGGAGGTGAGGAGCAGAAGGATCCGTGCCGAGCAGCGCGGCTGTTTCCTAAAGCAGGAGGAGCTGCGTGAGGAGGCGAAGATGCATCATCGTCACCGCATCAGCAGTGGGGGTGTGCCGAAACCCGCTCCTTTCAGACGGACAAACCCAGCCGTAAGTGCCCACTTTCGGTTTCCATTTCTCCTGCAGGAGAAAGCGGGGTAGAGGGCTTGGGATGTGAGGGGGGGGTGGAGGGGGGGTGGATCACCTTCAACCTCCCGCAGCCTGGAGCCCTGCGCTCACCCTGCCCTCGGCGCTCGGCAATCGTTGCCCATGGGGACCCCTATAGGGCCGGAGCAACTCCGCACCTGCAGCACCGCAGCAGCGCCCGGAGACCGCGGCGGCAGCGGGCAGGGAGCAGGATGAGCTCCGTGTGCTGCGCTGCGAGAGCCGGGGGGGGAAAACAGAAAGCGTCCCCACCCGCACGGAACCGCGCTGGGGGGGGAATGGGGAATCCTCACTCAGCCCGAGGCCAGCGAGCCGTCTGTTATTAGTTTTGTTTATACACTTCTGTATATCGCCGTACACAACTCGCCCGATTTTCTACCCGTGGAGTCCCAAACCCATTCCTACTGAGGCACCAGCATTACCTGCACAGAGCAGCAGTGGGGAAACACCACGGGGCAGCCAAGAGACACAGCCCCTATGGAAGGGGTTCTGCTGCAGAATAGATGGACACCTCCACTGGGGCGGGGGACACCCCACCACACGTGGCAGCACTGCCCTCCTGCCCGGGAGCAGAGCAAGCCCTGGAGTAGGGCACTGCAGCTGCACCCCGAGTTCACTGTGCAACCACTGCTGCAAAGGGATGGAGAACTGTCCCAGCCCAGGTCCTCCTGCAGAGCCGTTATTGCAGGGCAAAGTACAGAGGGAGAGCTTCGCTGGCAAGGAGGGGATGCTGCACAGCCAGTGCACCCCATCCCAGCTTGGTGCTGCTGGGGCAGTCAGAGCCTGGGGGCTGTTACAGCCCATCAAGTTCCCTTGGTCTGATCTATCGACAGCATCCCAAGCACAGAGACAGGGAGAAAGAAATCACAACGCTATCGGAATGGTTGGGAGCCTCGGGAAGGGAAGAGTCTGCTCATCAGCCTGCACGTGGGGCTGTGGCCATAGGTCTGGGCATGGGAAAGCAAACACAGCTCATGCCCGGAGGGAGGAACCACTCCTGCTCACAGCTCCAAGTACAGCATATACACCAACATGGGTATTTACAAACCTGGGTACTTGTGCTTCAGTTTAAACAACACGTTTCTGCCCAAGCTGCCAGGACCAGCCACAGAGACACAATGAGCTAGCAGAACTCTTTCAAATAAAAAACCAAAACATTTATTTAGCTGATAGAAGCAACCTGTCATTGCTGCTGCCAGACTGAGTTCATAGAAAACCCACACCCCAGGCACCCAGCTGCTCCCAGCACCCAAACACCTGGGGCACGTGTGGGGGCAGTGCCCCATTCCCGCAGAGCATCCTCCTGCAGTGGGGGACGGATGCCAGCACCCAGTGGGATGCTGGGCATGGGGCTCTCAGCTCCTCACTCTGCCCCCAGCATCCCATCCTGCCTTACTCTGGTAATGTGCTCACAGCCTTTAATGGAGAAACAAAAAAAAAAAAAGAAAAAAATCCTAAAAACAGATTTTTTTTTTTGAGAAAAATAGAAAAGAGACCCTCACACCCCATGAGCTGCAGCCCCTCCCAGCCCTCTGGGGTCCTCTGTTCTCTGCTCAATCACAACCTGGGATCCTCCTCGCTCTGACCAGGGCCACCTGCACACAGTGCCTGCACCCAAGGCTCAGCCCCGGGCTCTGTGTCCCCTCTGTGCTGCAGGGTGGGGACAGCGAGCGGCCCCACGCTCATCTCACCCCACTGCTCCCGGCTCAGTGGCAGCTCAGTGCTCCGTGCCCAAAAAGCTCACACTACACCTCACCCCGCTCCTCAGACACAGCGTGGAGTCACTATCCCAAGAGAGCAGGGAGGATAGCTTTATAAAAACTTAAGCCTTATTTTGTTTTTTTCTTGTGGTTTTTTGTTTTTTCTTTAGACCTCCTCCCACCAGGGCAGAGCACGCCGCCGCCACCCCCTTCTTCTCCTCCGGGCTTCCTCCCTCCCCTCGCTGCCTGCCCCACACACCTCCTGGCTCCCAGCTCCAGCCACCCTGAGCCTCGTTAACCCACGCCCCTCGTTGCACCGCACAGACCCAAGGCCGTTCCCCCCCGAGCGACGGATGTCCCCTCCAGGCAGGGCCCTGTCCCTCACTTCTGCTCCGCTTCCTCCGCCACCGCCGTCACCTCGATGGCAGCGGTGTGCTCGGCCGTGGGAGCCTCGGGGGGCACGCTGAGCACCGTGCCACCACCACCCACGTGTGTCACGTTCTGGATGGCGGCACCGAGCCCCGGCAGCGCCAGCAGCTGGAAAGGGCTGAGCACCTTCACCACCGTGCTGCTGTCCTGAGCCGTCGCTGCTGCCGTGCTCAGCACCGTCACGTTGGGAGCGTCCGGGTGGATTTCCACAGTGCCGGGGAAGGTGCTGCCAGCAGAGGCCAGCACGGTGTAGCCACCCAGCAGCGGGGAGGCCGGGGAGCTGGCGGCAGGCGGCTGAGACGGGGTCTTCCCCAACACTGAGGGTGGGAGGGTTGAGACCACTTTGCCCAGAGGCAGGCTGGTGAGCTGGGACACGGCCGGGGTGACGGCGATCTGAGCCGGCTGAGACAGCACCTGGGAGGTGATGGCCGCCGGTCCGGAGGTGGCCCGGGTGAGCCGGGGGCGTTTTAGAGGCGTGGGGACAGAGACGGGAGTGAGAGTCATGAGCACGTTGTTGAGGTGCTGCGATTTGTGCTTCAGCTCCTTGGCACGTTTGCGGTGCTCGTCACACTGCTGCTCCAGAGCTGCGAGAAGAGTGGGGGTCAGTGCACATCCAGCATCCCCACGGCTCCAGCACAGGCCTCGCAAGCACCACTTTAACACCCAACCCACTGCCTTACACAAAAATAACCCACGCTGTTGGCTAACTGCAGGAGCGTACCTGCCAGATCCCGTGTGTACTGCTCCCTGGAGCGATCCATCTGGCACTTGTGGCTGGCCAGGACTTTCTTGACCAGGTCCAGCATCCTGAAGTTCTGCACCACATTGTTGAGTAGAACGGCATCTTAAAGAGAAGAGATCGGGCGTTGTGGAACACACGGCTTTTTTACCGAACCGTTTGGCAATCTGAAGCAAAGGTGCTCAGCTGAGGCAGACACAGAGCCTGTGCGAGGGTAATGCAAGGAGCTGGGCAGGAGAAGCCATGGGAAAGTGCAGGAGGTCACTGCTGGATAAGCAGCACTCTACTACTTAACAGCGATTGATAAGAAGCCTCCTGGCACAGCAGCTGCTCACTGAATATTTATTCCAATGGCCTACATTCCTTCCAGCTCCAGAGCCAATTGCTTGCCTGGAATCCTGAAGGTAGCAGGGGAAAGCCAGAGTACCAGAGGGAATCGTGGCCACCTGCAGCCCCTGCTCAGAGCTGCCCCCCTGCACCAGCACCAAGCAGAACAGGGCCACCTGCATGCATTTATGATGATAAGCTAGAAGGGCAGAAGCAGGTTTCCTTTCTATTTCGTTTCTGATTGTAAGAAGTCTGAGTCATGACAGCTCCCAGTGTCACCCCAGGGGACACCCAGTGCCCGTGGCCAGCTGCTCACCCCCCAGCTGCAGGGGGGGGTCCTGTGCACGCTGCTGCAAACCCTGCATGGTGTCCAGCAGCTCCTGGTGGAACTCCTGGATGACGTCGTCCAGGAGACCTGCATCCCTCAGGCCTCGCCAGAATGCAAAGGTGTCATCTGGAAGAAGAGAAAGGGAGGACTTCAGAACCAGCAGGGGTGGGAGTGGGGTTTTCATGGCTCTTAAGAAAAAAAGGGGCTGCATATTAACAAGCTTCCAAGCGACTGTGATGTGCCCTCTGCCTTCTGCCCCCTACAAGAGAGAGGTCCTCCAGGTCTGTGGGTGCGCAGTACCCAAAGGGCAGACAGAAGGACAAATCCCACCCTGCTGCAGCACACAGAGCAGCCAGGACACGGTGCCAGAGGAGCCCACCTCCTCCAGCTCAGGACTCAGCAGACGTTCATGGCTCTCTGATTTATTTTTCCCCCTCCCCCATAGAACCACACCACGTTTGGACATTCTAGTGCTTAGGAACCACTCCATCTCAAGTCAGTGTTGTGCTTAGACGGGCTGGCACCAGGAGGTTTGAGCAGGGCAGCTCCAGCAAGAGGCCCTGGTCCTTGTCCCTGACCCCTGTCCCCCCCACCCCCACT
This sequence comes from Cyrtonyx montezumae, assembly GCF_038088225.1. Lineage (NCBI taxonomy): Eukaryota > Metazoa > Chordata > Aves > Galliformes > Odontophoridae > Cyrtonyx > Cyrtonyx montezumae. The sequence continues at coordinate 10,091,462 of NW_027072100.1, read as the reverse complement.
TCTCCCGCATCGCCCTGAGCCTCCGCCCAGAAGCAGCTGTACCTCCAATGCTGGTGGTCCAATCCCCGGCGTCCTCACATGTTTCTATGGTAATTGTAGCTGGGGATCCGTTCACTGTAACCAATAGCAAAAAAGGAGAAGAAAAGAAAACCAAGTCCTGATTTTTCTCTGTATTTTTCACAGGCTGTTTCCAAGGGATGCTCTCCTTGCTACGCTGCTGGAACTGCCCCTTTTTTTTGGGTGGGGCCACTTTCACAGGAGCCACACAGCTGCACTGTGCTGCCAGGACTGATTTTTTCCACACTGGAGTGCAATACCAAAGGGATTACTTCTGCAGCCCTTACGCAAGACCAAGAGCACTCTCCTCCCATCCCCCGCTGCAAACACCCTTACTGCTCAGAGCAGAGCTCCAAGCCTGATTTCCTGGCATCCCTTCTGGCCAGCTCACCATCTGCCAGACCTGCACACTATGGGGGTCCCAGAGCTTTGCAGGGAACAGCTCCTTCCCCACCAAACCTCAGTGGCTTTGTGCTTATTGCAGCATCCCTCAGTAGTGAGCTAATAACCAGGGCCACAATTAACTCATGCTGGCAGCTCTCTGCCCCACAGATGCATTCTGGAGTCCTCATGGGTGTTTCTCAACTCTCAAAAGCAAAAGGAGTTAAGAAGTACTTAGAAATAGGCCCAATAAAATAGTTGCCTGTAATTATAGGACAAATTAAATCCAGGGCTAAAGCTACAGAGCTGCAATGTCATTCAAATCCAGTTTTACAAACTAGATGCACGAGGGCGGATACAGAACCCATTGTATTCCCCAGTTCTCTTTAATCTTCCATCAGACAAAACCAATAAATAATTCAGCCTGGGAGCCTTCAGCAAGAGCCCATTCATTATTCAAGCTGAAGTCAGCTGCTAGTGGGGAGAGTATAGGAGGGCTCTGACCCTGCACTGCTGGGCTTCAAGCAGCATGGGACACAACAGCTGGGACAGAGCTCCCATCACACACCCACTGCTGTTTGCTCACTGATCAACTGCTCCAGCTACACAGGACAAGGTGCCAGAAGTGCAGCTCCTCGGGTCATGCAGCATTACAGAGCACTGGGGAGAGGAACCACCCCTCTGCACTGAGATCACTGCCTAGTGCTGCTAGGAGCAATCCTGCAACAGCACAAGTGGAAGAAGCAGAATAAAAGCCAACTGCAAAGCAAAACATAGTAGAGAGGCAATCGTAAGGGACATTGGGTATGCGGCACTGGCTCTGCTTTAATCCTCCAAAGCCCCTCCTGCAAGGGTGCCAGGAGTCACTGCACGTACCATCTGCAGAAGCAGGAGTGAGAGGGATGTACTCCGTGGAGGTCTGGCTGCTCAGAGACACCCTGGCACCAGTCAGGTCGATCTTGGTGCTCCGGCACGTGTTGGAGCAGACCTTGGTGTGCTGGTAGAAATCCAGCTCCCCTGAGTCCATGATCTTCCTGCAAGAGAGGGAGCAAACACAGGGACGTCTCAGCTGGAGGAGCAGCACACGGAGCAGCCTGCAGAGCATCCCCCAGACACCTCAGCAACCCAGCAAGCATCCTCCTTGCTTCCCAGCACCCTGCAGACAGCAAAAGCTGTGCTCTGCTTCTGCCTTCCCCCAGCACAGTGCCTGCTAGCAGGACAAGGAGGCATGATGAATGCCCACAGGATTTGTTGGGCACATCACCATGAGCTGGAGAGGCGGAGACAAAGGTCTGAGCCTCCCTTGCCAAGTTCTCCCCTCACAGTGTTCACTAACAGCTGCTTAACACAGCAACCACAGCCTGCTCTATGACAGACACTGTGGAGGTGAATTCTTGAAACGTCCATTTCTTGAGAGCCAAGAAACCTTCAGGGTGGATCGTGGTGGATAATCCACGCATTCCCCAAGCAGTGTGACCTGCAGCCCCTGCTGTTAGCAGACACCAAGGGGGCCCTGGCATGCTAATCCAAAAACAACACAGGGTGTGGGGTGGGGCAGAGGTCCCGTGGCCAAATTTCATGCAGGGATGGGGACTCCATAGTTTATCAGTTTCAGTGGTACCACTTGGTTTTTCTAAGCCAGCAGAAGCTGTAGAGTAAACTTTACAAAACAAAGGTATGTTTGACTAAAGCTGCTCGAGGTCCACTTGAAAGAAACAGTATAAAATGACTTAAAAGAGAAGGAATTTTGGGAAAGATGCCATCACAGACAAGTTGGGAGAACACTGCAGGCTCCTGGGACCAGCCAATGGGACGAGCCTCTCTCCCCCCACAGAGGGAGGCACGTGGGCTAAGGTTTCACACTCTGCTTCTGACCACTGCTCTGCACATCCCAGAGCCCTGGCCCTGCCACACTGCACTGGGAATGAGAAGAGGGGTGCCCAGGGATGTTCTGAATAGGTTTAGCAAAAGGCTCAGCAAAATGCAGCCATGTGAAAATAGAAGAAGGGAGAGCATGTGCCTACAGTGAGATGATGGCCTTCGAAGGAATCTTTCCTCGACAGATAAAGTGAGGAGGAAGGACTGAAAAAGAAAACAAAACAACCCCACCAATTCTCATGGAAGAATCTCAGCCAGCCTTCCTCTTTTTCACAGCTGCACACACACACTCATGTGTGAAAGAAGAAGTTGGGAAGAAAAAAGCAAAAGTGAACTTCTGGCATCCTCCTGCAGCCTGCAAGCTCCCCATCACACATCCCTCACACATGTTACTTTCTGAAGGAGCCACCTTGCCCAGACTCAAGCCTATTATGCAGAACCTACATAGAGCAAAAGCTGCTCAGGAGTACAAGACTCATGCATCAAAGCAGAAGGATGCTGGCAGATGCAATGTCGCTCTGTGAAAGGATGAGGAAAGCATGGCAATCCCTAGGGAACGGGGTGCTGCCTACAGGCAGAGATGTGTGTGCTAACAAACCTGTTTCAGGCTGGTGTTCAAGAACACAGAAGAATTTAATTGCTATAGTTGAGGCCAGAGAAGTTAAATGCTTCTATAAATAAGCTTTAAATAAGCCCTTGGGAAAAAAAAAGAAAACCAACAAACTGATCTAAAGCAGCCATAATGGGGTGGGAGCATTAGCTCAGGATCAGACCGTGCTTCGTGGCTCAAACAGAACTGCACACAGTGCAGCCCAACCCCTGGGCACTACAATCCTCACTTAGGACCTTATGGGAATGCAGAAGGGTTCAAGTGCTAAAACTCCTGGGGTTTTGCTGCCCCAAATTATTCCCTGCCCTGCAAAGCCATCAGGTGGACAGCATCTGGGGCCAGCGTTCGGCAGCACATCAGTGCCCTCTGCAACACAGCAACCATGCAGAAGGATCTGTCCCACCCCAGCAAGAAGAAATCCCCCCTGCTGCCACGCAGACTGACCGGAGCATGATCCCGTTCATCCGGATCGCCCGCTTCCAGTCCTTCAGCGTGGACTTTCCTGCCAGGTGCACAAACTCCTTGGGGCTGATGAGGTGTCCATCAAACTGCAGGAAGAGAATCGCAGCATCAGTGCAATAAGCAATGAGAAACACGTACCCTCTGGGGATGATGACACCAGGCATGCCTGGACAGACAGGGCTCAACATGCTTTTATGATGCATCAGCACAGAGATGGCTGGCAAGCATTGCCCACCTTTGAGCAAACTGCCTTCGGACCACTAGCTCAAAGCCAAAGACATGCAGTTGGCAGCGGCGTGGCAAAGCGTGGGGTACAAGCAGCACAGAGCAGCCTGCTAAACACCCAACCTGCTTGCCCATCCACACAGCAAGACACCTGGGGCTGGTGCAGGTGATCCCAAGCAGCAGTGCACAACTGCCCCAGCTCCTGCAGTGCTACATGGGGCTTTATGGCCTCCACGTGCTCCCCAGCACAGCCCTGCAGCCCCGTGCACACAGCCCTGCGTAAGTGAGGAAGGAGAAGCCTGTCTGGCCTCTGACCTCCTACTACTGAGCACAGCCACTGCTATCAGTGAAACCTCTGACCCCTCCTGGAGCACACCTGCTTGCACCGAAAACCAGCTGCAGGGAGTTGGCGTTGCTGTACCAGGAGCCTGATGTGCCCCTTTGTTTATTGCCCTACACACCCAGCCGGATCTGAACCCATGAGCTGAGCTAAAAGTAACCTCCAGACTCAGGCCATCCTCAAAGCAGTGCTTCATGGGCAGTGTTAGGAAAGATTTCCCAACTCTAGGTCTCCTCTCCATCCACGTGTGAGCTGATCCTAAGGTGAGCATGCTTGCTTGCTATTAGTATAGTATAAGGAACTGCTGCATGGGCTTCAGTACAAAGAGAATGCTGATTTTAGGCAGCAGCAAAAGCCATTATCTGCACTGGGAGTTGTTCTTTCTGTAAAAGACCATGTTTCCTCTGAAGGAAAAAGAACATCCTTTACAAAGCCCTCATGTGGCAACACGCCCCACATGCTCGTAGAGACAAAGCCTGGCTCTCCAACCCCCTCCATGAAGGTTTTAACCAGGAGCCCTTCAGGACACAGCAGACACTGTTCAACGTGTTCCCTCCTAAACTTCTCAACAAATCCTCAGTTTCACTCAAACTGAATAGACAGCAGAGGCACCCAAACTCCTCAAACTCTGCAGTAAAGCAGTTAAATGGGGAAAGCACCTTTCCAGCCAGGCCTGCTCAGATGGAACAAGACAAGTAGCAGGCACCAGGCCCAAAACTTCCCTCTCCTACCATATTGTGGCTCTGACTCAAAAAAAGCTCACCAAGAGTCACCAAACCATGAGCACGGGGCACAGGGAGCTCAGGTCCTTCCCAGCCAGGAGAAGCAGGGACAGTACCACGGCCCCGCACTCACCTGCACACACTTCACGTTGATCCCAGGGCACACGAACTTCCTCCAGATGAGGTTGGCTTTGCTGTCCCCACACGTGATGGGGTACACGATCTCTGCCTCCAAGCTGTCCTCGTCTTCAGCCATCTTCACTTCTCACAGGGAACAGAGGAAGGGACGGAGCAGAGAGAAACGTGAGCCGCAGCCCCCGACACGGTGCTGAAGGTCGGGATCAAAACAAGCAGGTAACACACAAAGGGCATGGGTGGGAACGGGGTTTTGTGGTCACAGTTCACTTGCATGTTGCATCCAGCCACCCAAATTGCTCAGGTGAAACAGCACAAAAATCCAATTCTTGATAATCATGTAAGGAACAGTGGCAAATGTAAGTAAATAAGGAACTACGGGGGAATGTAACTTCTCAAGGCACTCCCAGCCCCAGCTGGGTTACAGCCTTTGCTCCCCGAATTCACTTTTGCTTGAAACCCAAAGCTGCTGGAAAGCCAACATCACATCTGTCCTTGGTGAAAAGCCAAGAGCTGGCAAGATCCCAAGGACACATCCCGCACCAGGAGAGGGCAGCAGCGCTCCAGCAAGCAGCAGCACTCAGCCTTCCCCAGACCCAGGAGCGCATCTCTGATGCAGAGCAGCATCCCCCACGCTGGGCATCCCGAAGATCACCCCCGATGGCAAAGAGGGATGCGGGGGCACCCCAAGACCTGCCAGGCCGCAGCAGGTTCCCCCCCCCCCCCCACGGCTCTCAGCAGCCCCCGAGGAGCTGAGCCCCAGCGGCCGCAGCTCAGACCTACCTAGCACTGCTTCCTTCAGGTGTGTGGATGCTGTGAAGGCGGCAGCGGCCGCAGCAGCTGCGTTTTCTGTCTCCAGAGTGTCCTCATTTATGTCACCACTGGCAAGAGAGGGAAATGCAAAATGAAGCCGTGTGGTACTGTCATGTCTGGTGTGATGCTTAGAGAAGGCTCTGCTTCAGAAGTCATTCCTGCTATGTTTTCCCCCAAAATCTGACTGTTCTCCCTGCAGCTGTGGTGGGTACAGAGGAAGGGGACACAGAGATGCTGCCAGCACAGCCGAGCTCTGGGTCAGACTCTCTCTTAGGAGCCTCTGCCAAATTCCCCTAAGGAAATTCCCTGGAAACAACACACACACAGTGCACCTGCTGCACGCAGGCTGCTTCCTGCACTAGGGACCTCGGGATGGCATAAGCACTGTGCTGGGGCTCAACACATCTGGGAACAGAAAACACAACATGAGCTACAGACTCCCCTGTTTTCCCCCTCTTACAGCTCCACATATATCAACACTAATATAACATGAATTAACTGATGTAGGCGATGAAGACCACTTTCATCTTTCCTACAGCAGAGCCCTCAGACTTCTCCAAGAGCTTTGCTGATGGGGTCAAAGACAGTTCCACACATCTGCATCTCTCCTGTGCACCCAGCTCTGCTGGGGGCCAGGCTCAGCCCGAGATCTGCTCCTCGTTCCCAACAGGCTTCAGGATACGTGTTTGTCATTAAGCTGTCATTATACTGCAGCAAGTTTGCTGGACCTTTTTGGGGTCCTGCTGGAGGGAGAGGGGAAAGCCCCACACCACAAACCTCAACATATAAACTTCCCAGGGAAGACCACATAGAAAATGTAAGCCTCAACTCTGCCCTGATTGGAGTGAATTAAAGCAGTGGGACCAGTGATTCAGCAGCAGGTGGATTTCCCAGCAGCAGAACCCAGCCAGTTCAGGAGCAACTGGTTCTCCTATTCTGCTTAAAAAGAACTGTGGGGATGGGATAGAGCCTGTGGGGGTGGCAGCCCCAGCATTGGAATCGGGGCAGGGGGAGCAGGGAGGACTGGAGTACAGCACCAGAGTCCCCTGCTCCTACAGGGTATGTGGACCTGCTGGAAGGGGAAACTTTGGACTGCACTCACACTGCTCCAAAAGTGACCAAAAGATGTTGTAAAGTTGGGAGAAATAACCCAGCACACAGCCAAGCTCCATCCTTCAGACTTGAGCAGCTTGGTAGAAGAATCCAAGCAGTGGCACAAAGTCTGTATGCTACAGAGATGAAGGGAAACACACGCGAAAAAGGGGCAGCTTGGGCTCTGCTTTCTCCCATCCCACTCTGGAGGGACTGCAGCAGGAGGAGCCAAAGCATCCCCACTGGTTGCCATGACAACACTAGGATGCAGCTGCTCAATGTGCCTGGGAGGACACACAGAGCAGGTGGGAGAAGGGAAGGAGAGCACTGGCGAAGCCTCTACCTCCTCTGGGAGCTTGAGAAAGAAAAGCTTCCACCAAAAGACTGCAGCAGAAATACAAGCAACACATCAGAGCATGGGAACACAGACCTCTCCCAAGCACAGACGAAAGAAAAGCCTCCTGCTGATTGTTACCATTTCTGTTTTCCTCTGCTTTTTTTCAGGCAGTACTAAAATGCTGGAGCTAATTAAGCTCTTAAGCCTCACCTTATTTATTTTTAAACAGCGAAATCATAGTCAAAAGAGCAGCAGAAAGATGCACTGAGACCAAAAAGCTGCTCCTGCAGCCCTATGACTTTGTAGTACTGTGAAACAAAGAGCTCAGAACCTCTTCCATGCACCAGCCATGACCAAGGAGCCCCTACCCTGCCAGGGAGGGAGAAGAGCCCAGCAGAGGCTGTGTGACACAAGCCCCAGGTAAATGCCCCTTCCCACAGCAATGCTTCAGCGTGGGAGCCCAGGAGCAGTATTTTGGGATGCTTCAAAAAACCCTGCCGGGGTTTGTCTGCTCTGATGTTGGGGCAAGGAGAGGTTTCCAAAGAAAAGGAGGAGGGGGAGAAAGAATGAAAGGAAACGAAACCAAACCAGTCAAGGCAGTCCCTGCCATGGTTCAGGTTCTAGACCTCACAGCCACATGAAAAGCAGCAGCTGCTCAGCATCCAAACAGCCCCAGCCCTGCAGCAGCTGCGGCTCAGGGAATCATGCTGACCAGTCCCAGCACTGCACACGGAGCTGAGCCTGCTCAGATTTGCTTCTGGTTGCAGCACAGCGGCTGTTTTGTGCTCTAAAAGCTGAAATACGATGCCCCTCCTCAGAGCACAGAAATAGCAGGACATACTGGAGCAGATGTGTTTGGAGAGCAACAAGCAGCCGCTTGCTGCCTGCTCTGTGTGAGCATGAGAACACCTGACGTGGGCAAAGCTCCCTAAAGCCAGCACCAGATGTGAGTTGGGGGCATTCCCTGCTGAAATGGGCTTGAAGCACCAATGTGTGCTGAGCACAGAGCAGAAAAGATGGAGGAGAAAAGAAGCAAACAGCCCACGCATCCCTGAGCTGTACCCAAACAGAGCTCGCTGCAACAGGTGGGGCAGGAATGGGGTGCAAAGTGCTGCAGACGTCACCCAGCTTCACTCTGCTTTTGGTTCAGTGCTGCCCCACATTGCACTTTATAAGATAAGCCCAACCCCAAAGCACAAGCCTGCTGCACTGTGCCCAGCAGCTGTGCACAAACATCCACTGCCTGGAGCTTAGTGGATCGCTGTGAAAGAAACAGCAAAAAACCCACTCATTTAGCCATGTCCATCCCACCAGGTCCCCTCTGCTCTTACCCATGCTGGGAGAGATTGGTGGTGACCAGCACTGTCTTCACCTCCTCCACCCCGCTGCCATCCACCGCCGTGTCCGGCGTCGTCACCACCACCACCTCCTCCATGTGCACGCTGACATCCGGTGTGGCCATGGCGGGGCCGTGGGAGCGGCACTCTGCGGGGACACAGCACAGTCACTGCCACCAGCAGTGCCAGGAAGGGGACACAGAGGGACAGGGGAGAGGTTTACAACAGGCCCCAGTGTGGGCACATCTCCACAGAGCCACCAGCCCCTCTGGATGCTGTCACCCCCCACTGGGCCCCATGGGCAGGGACCTCACGGCGCAGCCCTGACCCCACAGTGTGCAAGGTGACCCCTGGTGAGCAGCCCCAACCAAGTGCAGGCAGGAGGAGCTGTGCCCTTGCACACACTGACATTGCACAGTGCTCCTGGTGCTCAGCTCTGAGCCACTCAATGCAATAGGAGAGGTTCAGTCCCCAACCCAAGGCAGCACCATGCTCCCAGGGCTATGTGCTTGGCACAACACGAGCAGCTGTGTAAGCACCCTTCTTCCCCCCTCACTGACCAGCTTCCCATTAACAACTTGCTTTTACAGTGTTTTCACTGCCTGGAAAAGCAAGGGGAAAGAAACAAAATGAATTGTTGCAGCAGTAAGGCACAAAGCTGACTGGGCAGCTGAGGCTTTGCTCCATCCTCTCCCTGCAAGGACACAGTGCAGCTTTGCAATTGCTGAGTGCTGTAGGTTCTTCGCTGACCTCTCCCTGCCCCCCATGCTCCCTTTTGGGGTGAACCCCTACACCCAAGAGGCAGCACCCACATCACCAGGGTCATGGTGCTCCCACAAAACAAAGCACCATCCACGCTGCGAACTTCAGCGACCCAATACAGAGTTTCCAAAGGCTGAAGGGGTGGGGGGAAATGGGGGATAAAAAATAACATATCATTGCACCACTGGGAGGTTTTTGGGGAGCAGAAGGGGTACAGAGCACAGAGAGGCGGTGAATGGAGGGGGGGGGGGGGGAGCAGCCAGGGGGTCCACATGACACAGAGGGTGTAGGTGGGCATGCGGGGGGGGGGGCATTATGGGGTGCACCGCTGAGGTGCGTGGAGGTGGGGTGGACGCAGATGGGGTTACAAAGTCACATAGAGGCACTGCACGGGGAGGGTGGGGGGACACAGAGTACAGCGTGGGGCTGCAGAACTAAATAGAAACGATAGCACTCGGGGGAGAGGGGGGGAGTGCATGGGAGGGGGGCGGCGCGCTCCCGAGGGCGGCTGGGGGGGATGGGAGCGTGGGCGCGCTCCCGTTGGAGGGAGGGGGAAGAGGAGGAGGAGGGATGGGGGGTGAGGGGGGGCCGGCCGGGCGCTGCCGCCGTCTCCCGCCGCTGCCGTAACGTCCTGACGCTCCGCAGGGACCCGGCCGGACGCGGCGTGCGGCGCGAGGCCCCGCGGTAGGCCCGGGCCCGGCGCTTACCTCAGGCCGAGGCCCCACGGCCCCGCTCGCTGCGGCTCCGGGCGCTGCGGCGGGGACTGGGCTGGGCCGGGCCGAGTGCGGGGCTGCGGGTGCGGGGCCGGGCGCTGGGCTGGGGGCCGCGGGGCTCCGCCGCGCGCGCGGCTCTCGGAGCCCCCCTCCCCCCCCCCCCAACCCCGGCTGGCGGTGCGCAGGCGCACGGCCCCGGCTCGGCTCGCGGGACTTATTTGGCGCAGCGCCGCGGCCCGAGCTGCCTGCGAAATAAGTTGCGGGGTTGCGCAGTGCGCATGCGCGGCTGGGGTTGCTCGGGGGCACGGCGCGCGCCGCCGCCGCCGCTCGTAGTGCGGGAGCGCGCCGCGGAGTTCCCCGGCTTTGCTGCTCTGTAGTTTTGCAGCTTTGCATGTTTCTCCCTGCTCTTTCCTCGGCTTTGCATGTGTCCTTCGGCCCGCTGTGTGCTTCCCCCTTCCTCTCCATCCCTTTCCTGGCTCCTTGTGTGTTCCCCCCCGCCTGCATTCTCCATGCGCCGTGCATGCTTCTCAGGCCTCGTGTATGCCCTGGGCTGGTGCATGTGCATGCAATTCCATGCATTTATTCTGTTCAGGAGTGCAGAGCAATGCTTATGCATGGATTTCCCCCCCTCCTGCCCCTCTGCTCTGTGCTCTGATGCCTCACCTGGAGCACTGCACCCACGAGGGGTGTCTTCAGCACAGGAGTGACATGGACCTGCTGGAGCATGTCTGCAGGAGGGCCAGAAAATGCTCCAAGGGATGGAGCACCTCCCTCTGAGGATATGTTGAGAGAGCTGAGGTTGTGCAGTATGGAGGGCAGAGGGCTGCAGGGAGACCTGAGTGCAGCCTATCCGGATCTAAAGCATCTGAAAGGAAGGGGACAGACTCTTAAGCAGAATCTGCGTGATAGGACAAGGATAAATGGTTTCAAACTGAAAAAGGGAAATTTAGATTGGACATAGGGGAAAAGTACACTGTGCAGGGCATGCAGTGCTTCAGGGGAGACCCCAAAGTGCCACTGGTGAGATCCTGGTGCTAGAGCTGTGCCCAGCCACAGGCAGCTGCTTCCCCGATGCTCACAGCCCTGCAAGAGTTGTGCTGCACTGATCCACCATCGATCCTGAGCTTTGAAGAGATAAGTTCTCTGAGGACCGTTCCGCTGTCTTTATCAGCAATCCATTATCAAAATGCAGATAGAAATGTGTGCTTAGCACCTGGAGAAGCCAGCAGCTGTGTGTATGGGAGTGCTTTGTGCAGCTCAGGACACCTCTCCTCTGGGTCTCACCTCCTCGGTGGGTGTCATAGAGTTTCACAGACTCTGGGAAGCAAAATCTCCCTTTCCCTACCAGCTCAGCTGGGGCTGAGGGCTCTGCCTTACAGGGAGTGGGAACTCAGTCTCTGTTTTACATAGGGCAGTCAGGTCACCGCGTTGTTACAGGTCCCCACGCCCAGATCTGCAGGTAGCAAACCTCGGAGCAATGAGCTACACTGCGTTCCCAGTTGGGCTCTTATCTTCCAAACTGCCAAGGTCACGCTGCAAAAATAGAATTCCTCTTTGTGTGCATGGGGGCATCCTGTGCACGTGGGAAGCTTCGGTGCAGTCCCAAAACACGGGGCAGTCCCTAAGGATGCTGTTTTGGGAATGTTTCTATGGGGCCAGAGGAGCTGGGGGTGGTGGGCAATGCCCATAATGGTGAAGGACCCCTAAGGCAGCTATGAATATTCCACAGGGCAGCATTTGTGCTAATCACAAAAGGCACTGCTCTGAATGCTGCAGTGCTGGAGATGTTTGAAAGCATCTGGCTCCAGGGCTCTGTTGGGACGCTGCCCTGGGGTGGGTGGGGGTGGGGAGGGCTGTGCTGCCTTTAGGAAACATTACACAGAGGGTAGAGTGGTGTTGAAAAACAAAGAAGCTCACACATTTTCCAGAACTGGATTTATTGTATTTGCAATCGTCTCATAACGTTTTGCTTGTCCTCTGTTACGCCGCTGCATGCCCTCACCTCTAAGCACAGGGCTTGGGGTGGTACCTGCATTCGAGCATTTTATTACTTTTTTTTTCCTCTGAGAATGGCGATAAAGGATGGGTTTGGTTTCTGCATCTTTTGTACGGGTGCAAAGTACTCGTTTGACATACAGAGGCTTGGATTCTGTTTTGTAAAACCTTTAGGTTCGTTTTCTGTTTAAACGCATTTTATTGGTATTCCCACAATACACACAGGAGCCTTGGAACTCAAACAACCAACTCACAGAGAGAGATGGGCACACATGGGGGTTTGACCCAGTTTCTTTCTTTTTCTTTCGTGTTTCTCATCATCACTTCTCTTGCACAACCACCACCTCCAGCTGAGCATGGCACTCACGTGGGGGGACCCACGGGCAGTGGTGGGCACTGCTGACTGCCCCCCCAGCCCCTGATTTTGGGGTATGAGAAACCTCCAGCATCACGAGCAGCCGTTCCCTGCCTTGCTCCCAGTGTGAGTGCAAACCCCTTTCCCACATGTGCAGTTCTGCATGTGCAGCAGGGCACAATCCATGCCAAGGATGCTCCCCCCCACGTAACGGGGGAAAGCAATAGCAGCCGGCCCTGGCAGAGGGTTCACATGGTCAGGAATTGTCCCCAAAAGGTTGACTCGAAAGATAACCCCTCATCTGGGTTACAGTGTGGCAGTTGTATGGCTCAGGATTGATGAGACAAAGAAAGGCTCAGCCTGGCAGCGGTCTGAGGGGCAAGCTGCTTGGGAGCACCCACCCATGGTGTGGCAGGGCAGCACCTGTGTGCCACACATGTGTGCCAGTCCCTGCTGTCACTGATGCATGACATCCTGCAGCAATACATCCTGCAGCCACATCCCCTGAGCCTCGTGAGGCCAACCCAACAGGGTGGGACCAGCGGGTCCCCAGGCACACCCCTGCATGAGCCCATGAGCCACCAGCCCACAGCACCTTGCTCTCACCCCTGGGCTGCAGGGCACAGCACTGATGCCAAATCAGAGATGGGAGCATGGAGATCTGTGTGCCATCCCTGGGGCCAGCACTGCACCACGGGATGGGTCCCACAGCCCCACTCCAGAGGGAAAGTGCTCATCTCTCTCCTTTAGGACTCCTGCTCATAAGTACAACGTTTCTGAGAATAATCATCATCATAGTAATAATCATAGTACTAAAAACAGTATTTACAACAAGCTCCAGGTCAGAAGTACACACCAAGCAAACACTCAGCACCACAGAGAGCAGGAAGGGGTGAACATCTCGCGGATACCTTCTCAGATCCCACCAGCGTGGGACACAGACGTGACAGTTTCAACCATTTCTTACACACAAACATTTTGCTTAAATCGCTTTTAAAGTTAGGTTGGTTTGTCTGTTTGTTTGTTAAAACATCTTTCTCTTCTTATCATTTCTCGTCACTATATGGATGAGGTGATGCTGCGCTCTACAACGATGCGTATCTAAGACAGCTGCGACTATAAACGGATCATTGGCTACTGCTAAGAAAGTCAACCCTCGGTTCTGCTCCGGTTCCCTCTCTGCCCCCAGTGCTCTGCAGTACCCCAGCACCGGGGGGACCTTCCTGCAGGAGCAGAGTTCCCCCAAAATGCTCTATGGCCGTGGAGGGGTCGCTCCTGGATCCTCGGGGACTTGTGGGGAGATCAGCAAAGAGCTCAGGGTCGGACCCCCAGCAGTGCTGCCCTTTGGCTTTTTGGTGGGTTTTCTTTTCTTTCTTTTTTATTTTTATTTTTTGGTCTTAATCTTTTTGTGTGTGTGTGTGTAATTAAAGCAGTCAGGTCCTCATCAAGCCAGCAATGCTTTTCAGGAGGGATGGAGAGGAAAGCACACAGCCTCTGGTGCAAATCGTGGAATGGCTTGGGCTGGAGGGGACCTTAAAGCTCACCCCCCCCAGCATGGGCTGGTTGCCCCCACCAGATCAGGCTGCCCGAGGCCCCGTCCTGCCTGGCCTTGAATACCTCCAGGGATGGGGTATCCTCTGCTCCATGCACAGCACAGGGGACTCCAGCAGCCCACTCCCTGCATGCTGCCCTCCCCAAAGCACAGCACCAAAGCTCTGCATAGGGGAACCTTCATCACCTCTGGCCCCAGACCCCACCACAGACCAGGCTGGCTGCTCAGCACTGTGCCCCATGCACAGTCAGACCCGATTCCATGCAATGTTTCAGGTGCAACATTTCTTCTTGGATTTTCAAGGCAGAAGCAGAGTGGGTGCAAGGTCCCACAGGAGCAGCTCTGCAGTGCTGGGGAATGCTTTGAGCTGCCTCCCAAAGCCACCGTGATAGCAGCACAGGAAGCCTCAGGCTGGCAGCCACCTGTCTGTATCACACTGCTGTCACCTACCACTGTCACACTTGTATATCCTCTGCTTGTCCCTACCTCCACCAAGAGACAAAGTTTGCCTAAAAATAGGCCTTGAAAAGCTAAAGATAACCAAGAAACGAGCATGGGAACACCTCCTCACCCTTCCTGCAGAATTGCTCCCGCTCAGCTCCACCTCATCCAGCGCTGCTGCCAAGTCCTTCATCCCAAAGCGCTGTCCAGGAGCTCCTCCCTGTCCTCAGCATCCACTGAGCCACATCCATCCTTGGGAAGAGCGATGTCCTCCCTGCCAGCAGGCGGCCTCAGCACCGTGTGCTGTCCCCGTGGTGGTGGAGGGCTGGCAGCCTGCGCACTGAGGGCTCTCCTGCCGTTCTGCAGAGCCAAGGTGACAGAGCCCACGGGGGACAGGGCACTCAGCCTGCAGCCACCAGGGATAGCGATGGGGATGGAGATGGGGAGGAAGACACAGACGGGGACAGGGATGGGGTTGAGGACACGGATGGGATTGGGGACATTCTGTGACACGGCACCAAACTCTGTGCTGAGATCCTCACCTATTTTCACACTGGCTACCAAAGAACCACCCGAGATAAGGACGTTGGGTCGCTGCCTACCCTGGCTGCAGGCACAGCTGGGAGCCAAGGGCAGTGCCATGCAGCCAGCCTGGCCCTCTACACTAACGCTCTGCTCACTGCTCTGATTACATACAGAAATGGTCACTCCTTATTCTTCTGATACTTAGCTCAGAGCAAACACCAAGAGTCATAAAAGCCCCAGGATAAGAATTCTGTATCTCCATGATGCTGCTGGTTGAATTTATTAATATCTTAATTTCTACACGAGTTTAAGAAATATTTTTTCTTTTTTTTTTCTTTTGTAAAAAAAAGGACAAACCCTCCTAAGAAGCTGTTTGATCTCTACTTCATGTGAACTAGCTGCTGTTCTGCTGAGAGGTCCCTACGACCTGTGACTCCCCACGAGCACCGAACGATTAAGGATGCAGACAGAGAAGCGTGTAGCTGGGGGACGAACACCAGGGGATGGGGGGGAGGGGGAGGGAGGGATGGGGAACCAAACGCTGCATCTAGACAAACAAAATAAAACGTGTCAGTCGGTCGGTTTGTTAACAGGAATCAGGTGCTGGATGTGTAGAAAAGCCCTTTATCCAGAGATCTCCTCCCGCTGTTCCTTGTTCCTGCGGACTTCAGCTGCGTGCAGCTCCTGCAAAAACAGGAGAGAGGACACGAGGCGTCAGTCCTGAAGGCAATCCGAGGGCTGTGGGTGAGCAGAGGGGTATGGGCTAACAGCATCTGCTCCTGCGAGCTCTATTTTCCTCCTGTCCTGCATGTGTGATTT
Organism: Cyrtonyx montezumae; assembly: GCF_038088225.1. NCBI lineage: Eukaryota > Metazoa > Chordata > Aves > Galliformes > Odontophoridae > Cyrtonyx > Cyrtonyx montezumae. The sequence goes on along the minus strand of NW_027072100.1, from coordinate 10,075,911 downwards.
GCACCAGCCAAAGAAAAGCTATTGGAGTGGTTTCACACCAACACACGGTGAGGACAGGGGATTCACCTGCGAGAGGTGAAGCAGCGCACGGCAGGAGCACCATGCTGCAGGTGCACGTGCAGCCCTGCAGATGAAGGAATGGCATGGAGCTGTGCCAGGGGAGGGTCAGGCCTGGTGTTAGCAAAACGTTCTTCACCAGAGGGTGCCTGGGCATGGAACAGGCTCCCCAAGGCAGAGGTCACAGAATCATAGAATCATTTGAGTTGGAAGGGACATTTAATGGCCATTGAGCCCAACTCCCCTGCAACGGACAGGGACACCCACAGCTCAATCAGATGCTCAGCGCCCTGGCCAGCCTGACCTTCATGAACATCTCCAGAGATGGGGCACCCACCACCTTGCTCATGACACCAAGTTCAAGAAGCGCTTGGACAACACTCTCAGACACACAGTATGAATGTTGGGAGGTCCTGAGTGAAACCATGAGCTGGACTCCACGACCCATACCTCCAAACTCGGGCTATTCTACGACCCTATGATCCCATGACCTCCCCGGCCCCCACAGCACCCACCCATGGGTGCCAGCACCCCACGCACTCACCTTCTCGCGCAGCCGCTCCCGCAGGGCAGCCAGGTGCGCCTCGCGGATCTCCCGGCTCAGCTCCATCTTGTAGTTGAGCTTCTCCTCGGCCAGGCGGCTGAAGTTGTTGTTCTCCTCCAGCGCCTTGTGCAGCACCTCCCGCTCGTGCTCCCGCTTCTCCGCCAGCTGCTTCAGCACCTGAGCCTCCTGGGTCTGGTGAGGCAATGGGACAGCAACCCTCAGCCTTGCTCTGGACCCCGCAGAGCTTTGCTGATCACCTCCCCCCAGAAGGCATTCACAGAGATGTGGGAAATAGCACAGGCAGCTGTTAGAATAGCAAGGCTGAGCTGGCTGTATGACCAGCTGTTACATCTCCATCAGCTGCTAAGAACACCCCATGGCCTGGATGGGATCAGACAGGGCTCTGTACAGCTATGTAGTTTTAGGAGCAGAGGAAAATTATGGCCACCACATCCAATTTCCTGCCTAAACCAGGCTGCAGAACTGCATCCTCCTGATGTCTCACCTGACTTATCAATAGCTGAATAATACATAAGAACACTATCAGCAGTCATTTCAATTGCTCCTGATCAGTTATTTTTAGGGTTTGGGGTAATTTGTACCACTGTTGCTTCAGGGCATCCCATTACCTTCCTCCTCTCCTCTGCAGCCTCCAGCCTCCTCTGCAGCTCCTCCAGGGACAGGTCCTTCTTCTTGGGGGGAGAGGAAAGGATGGGGCTCTCAGGAGACAAATCTGAAGGAGACTTCAGGATCACCTCAAAGCTCTGGCCCGATGCCCTCTTATCCAGCTGCTTCACCTCCATATCTTGGGGGAGAAAAAAAAACAAGAGCTCTGTAGACCTGTGACACACAGGAAAGCCTTGACCTGAGGGCACTGAGGATTCCACATAGGAACAATGATGTTCCACATAGGAACAATGAATTAATTCCTTGTCTTGACCTGGGTAATTTTGTTCTATTTCCAGAACTTCTTGATCAGTCATCAGCTTCATCCCCCCCTAAGTCAACACAATTCACTAAAATTACAGCATAATTACAGGAAGTCCATACTGCTGTTAACAAAGTGCATGTCACCCCAGTAGGAATTAGACAGCCTCTGTGATCAGTTCCTTCAGAGGAAAGGTGAGTCATGTCTACACAAAATAAACGGGAGGAGGAGGCTAAGCAGAAGGACCCTGGACTGAGATGGGGATTTCTGCCCCAGGATGAGAGTGCCCATGTTCACCAAAGTGCCAGCAGCAGCATTTACCAACTGCTCTGCAGATTCCATGGGAGCAAGTTACGTACCTCCATACTGATAGATGGTGTTGGGATGAGGCTGGGTGTGGAAACAGGAGCAGATGAGGGAGAGCAGAGACAGCTCCTTCATTTTCTCCTTGTAGGCTGAAAAAGAAGAAATAGCAATGACAAGAGTCTAATGGCAATAGCAGCTCCTTTTCACGGAGAAACGAAGCAAGTAGGCCCAAGGAAATCCATTTGCAGCTCCAAGACTCTCTGGAAGATTTCCAGGCTGCCATGGGTTGTCCAAATGGCCCCAAGGAGCAGAAGAGCAAACAGAATTACCATCCAGTGTAGCAGATGTCATAGGAAGACACACATTAGGATTTTACCATCTCCAGAGGTGTAAGTTGCTGCGGAAAATTTTCTGACCAAGGAGTAGACACGCTTCTGCCCTTGTAGTGAACCAGAAAGGGGCAGCTGCCCAAACACTCTCCAACCCAGTTCCAGAAGCCCACTGACACCTAGAAACGTTTCTCAGCCCTCAGCAACCTCCCAGTCTTTCACAACTGTGACATCAGTGTCAAGAGATAAGTTGCAGTCAGTCATGCAGAGAACTTCCAACTTCCCAGTGTACCACCTTCACCACAGGAGCCAGCAAGGGAAGGCATAGGTGGGTTCATGCAGGCAGAGGATGATGCTGGGCTGCAATCACAGCAAATGCTGTCCCCATGGCATTCTGCAGAGGATAGGGAAACACACAATCCCTTCAAGCTCTGCCACTGTGACCCACAAGTTTGTTCAGCGTTCCCACAGTTGGAGGATGCACCACTGCACCCTCAGAGATCACAAGTGCACGAGCTGCTGTCCTAACGACAGCAGTGCACACAGCTTCTCCTTTGCTCTCCATGAGCTATTCTGGTGGGGGGAAAAAAATAGGTCTCTTTGCATACTTCATATCAGCACTTATTAATCCTCCCAACAATAAAACCTCATCCTATTTAACACCCTCCTCCTAACCAACAATCCCTGCAGCTCAGATCTATATTGAACTTTTCCCAGTTCATGCCACATGCTGATTTTAAAGCCCTGTCCTGTTCTGCTATTACAAGCATGCCAGATAGGAATAGTTTACATCAGCAATGCAAGCAGGACATCTTTGATTTTGTTCTTAATGGAAAATACTTAATGGAAAGCCTCTGAGAGTGCCATATTGCACTGGAAGAGCGGCACACATCAGTTAAGTTACTAAATCTCATAATTTGCTGCCAAGAGCCCAGAGGAGGATCTCTGGACTCAATGAGAGACATTACCACTTAACAGAGAGCACCAAGGTCCTTGCTTTATCATTATGCCTGATCCTGGGTGAAACCAAGACATTAAACAGATGTACCACATTGCTGACCCATCAGTTTAATGGTCTCATAGCACTTATAATAAATCACAAGGCTTTACTTGTCGTAACCTGAACTTCAGTAGCTCCCCAGTTCTGATTTTGTGGTTCTCTGAGTAGATGAGTGTCCGCTGCAGCCCTGCATTTAAGGAGTCCTATTGTAGTGATTTCACTTCTTAGCAGCTGCTTTCATTCCACTGGGATCTTCCCTGTCCTGCTTCCCTTCTGTAGCACAAACTGACCGTCCCTCTCTGTCAATTAAAACGAAGAGGAGAGAAGAGGACAAAAGGACATCGCTCCACTGAGCTGCGGCAGTGCTTTAATGAGCCCTGGAAGTGGTCTGCGTCCTTCTCCCGGCGCTGGAGCCAGCAGCTGCACCCCGGCGCCAGCCGTCACATGCAATTAGCAGCGTGTGGGCACATGGGCCGGAGGAGCAAAGCTGAGAGCTGCCAGCCCCAGACACCGGAGTGCAGCGGGGCGAAGAGTCCAAAGAGCCCCACCGATTGTGCAGCCCTCTCTGCCAAGCAGATCCATGGCAATCGCACAGCTTCGTCCGGGGGAAAGCAACGGGGAAGGCCGCCCAGCCCCGGGCAGGACGCGGCCCCGTGCCGGGCTGTCCCAGCAGCACCGCCGCCATCCCCGCGGCCCTTCGTGCGGAGCTGTCCCTTCAGAACCACCCCCGAGCAGCGGCAATGTCGTTGTAGGTTGTTTTTCTTCTATTTGCATGAAAAAGGGGAGAGATTGAACCTCGAGAAAGTCATCACCTCCGATCCACGCCCCGAAAAAATAAATCACGAGATGCGGCCCTGAAAGTCCCCTGCCTCTGCTCCAGAGCCGGTGGTTACACCCTTGAGATCCAGCACAATGACCTCATCCTCAGACACTCTTGGAATAACAGCATTGCATGTGCCCAACACGCTGTCAGTAGGCTAAGGCGAGAAAATAAATTCCGTGAGCAGAGGGAGATCCTGGTTCTATGTAGTTCAGGTTGGTCTGACACTGTAAATGAGATGGGAAGCTGAATTCAGCTGGGGATTTTGCTGATGTAGGGTTTGAGCATCAGCTTGTTCACTGTTACTCACCTCTTTATCTTGAGGGCTGTCCAACCCTCTCAGTACAAAAGTTAGTCCAAGGTCTCCTAGGGCAAGTTGTTTTTCTATGTTGGGATTTGATGTTTCATTGGTGCAGATTGAGACTTTGCTGGCTGGCCTATTACATTTCTTTCACAATTGCTCGCACATAAACATGATTACAATTAATCTAAAGCAAACTGAACATTTACAAACAGATACTGCAGCCTGGGGAGCAGTCCCAGCTGTCACTCAAGACATTTGTATAAGCTCCACAATGTCAGACTACCACAGCAATCATTCCTCTGGAAGTGGTCTCAAATTCAGTGTCAGGTTTTGTTTTTTTTTCCAATATATTTTTGAATGTTCCCTTGAGAGAGCTCCATTTGGCTCAGCTGGAGAAGATTTATAATGCTGCAAATAAAAGTAAGGAACATAACCACTGAGTCACTGTTTAAGAAACTGTGTCAAAGGAGATTAAATACAAGGTCTCCTGAAGCAAGATTTTCAATCTCAGTTGAATCAGAAAGAGAATGCTTAAAGCTCCCAGGGCAAAAGAGCACAACTGGAAACCATGCACTAAACAATTTACCTCAGGAGTGTCTACACTTGCATTTGCCAATAGATGAAGATGTAAAGTTCTGAGGACATGTTTATGTCAGGGGGGAAAATCCCTGAAGCGAGATAAGACAGCTGGTTGGACAGAGAATTACATGTGATCAGCTCCTGCCAGGAAAGATCATGTGCCTTCCAGTCCACAAGTTCACATATTTCAAGAACATTTCGACACGAAAAGCTAGACTTTTAATTTAAGCATCCTGTAAGGTGGGGTGAACTTTATTTTTGGTTTCATGGGACCTCAGGTAATTATTAAACAGCAATACTATCTAAAAAGGTGCAGTACTTCTGCATACTTATGCCCAGTAACATGCACAATCTGATTCTGCTCTGCTCCAGTCCCATTGCACAAACCATTCAAGAATTAATCTTAATTAAAATGTTTCATCCAGCTTTTCCCTGCACTGTCCACATTGCACGAGTAACACTACTTTCTCCCTGTTGCAAGGAGAACGAGGCAGATCACCAAAGCCTCCACCAACCTGACAAGAAGTGAACACGCTCTCAGCTTCCTTCCTCTCCAGCGACCCATTTCCTGTGCTCCCTCTAGTGCTGTGCAGTACATAATGCATCCTCATATTCTTGCTGCTTCCCGGGAGCACTACATACAGCATATGTCCATGTGTAGTGTTTATCTCCAAGTTAAGCCCGCGGGACACCATCCAATTGCTCCCTGAGCAGCTGTGGAGCAGGAAATGGAGTAGTGCCTGGGGACGGGCACAGCGTGAGAGTAACGTGAACCATCTCCCACTGGTGATGTGCATGGACCACGGGGTTCCCCATTTCCAACCCAACATTGGTCAGAAATTCTGGTTCTTTGCTTCCTGACCAGATAAAAGGAAGCTGAAGGCTGCCCGATCAGCCCACCTTTGGTTAGATGTTTAATGATGTCCAACAAAACAGTACCGGGCTAGTAAGGCACAACACCAATAGAGTGTAAATCATAATGAACCAGAGTACAATGAGAATCATTTGTGTGAATTCAGACAATTAAAAGAGATGAGTCTGAATATGCTGTATTTGGTAGCAAGGTCAAAGGAAGGTTATTAGAAGAAAATTACTTGTTTTGCAAATATAACTTTGGGAAAGAAAAAAAAAAGCATCTATGATGAATGCTATACCACAATAAGATGAGAATGGTCCTATTATAAATGTAGACAAAATAAAAACAGAAGGAAAAAAAGATCAGAAAACCACACCTTTAATTACAAAGAACGCCATGCCACACACAACAAATGTGACCACAACCTTTGATAAGCCTTGAGAGTACAATAGGATGGAGATACTCTTACTGCCAACAAGATAATGGCCAGAGCTTTGTCTCAGTCCAACTCACTTCCATCTTCCAGCTCTGCAGCATCCCAAACCAGAGCAGCTCGAGAGCTCACACAGCCAGAAGAGGAAGGGAAGCAGTGAAAGCAAAGAGATCCTGAGGAACGAGTGTGATGCAGCTCTATTTTTATAGAGACCCGAAAAGTGCTGTGGGTGCATGTGCAATCACTCATGAGGACAGACACGATGATCACTCTGCCTGCTGTCAGACATCTGCTGAGCCATCCCCAAGATTGGTTTCCTATCACCTAGCTCATTCCCCCCCAGGTTTCATTCACTACTCATGTACACAACATCAACCTGCATTATGCACTGCCAATAGATCAGCAAATCACTCACACTCTAATGCTGGAACATGTGGACTTTTTTGCAGGAAAATAACCCCTCCTCCTAGCTAAGCAGGAACACTGAGAACATTTGAGAACACTGTAATGGAGATCTGGGGCAGAAAGAACCATGACTGTCACCAGTAGTAGAAATGAGGGTATGGAGCAATGCTCTTTGCTGTTCACCAGCACCATTCAGAAAAGGAAGGAAGAGGGCAACCCATGCCCATGTCAGGACGTAGAGCTCTGACATTTCAGTGCAGGAAGGAAAACTCCGGGATCCATGAATGCCAAGCAACAGCTCCTCTCAGCTCCTCCTTCTCAGACACCAGCATCTGAGAAAAGCCCATGGGGCTCCCACCTTACTGCATCATTTCATAATCTCTATGTAGGGAGCTGGTGCTCCAGACTTCTGCTCAACACAGACACCTACACTCAACAGGGAAAGCTCCAGCCCTGCAGAGCCCCACAGGCTCCCATCAGGAGCTGCACGAAGCTTTGTCCAGCTGCTGCAGGAGGGTGTGTGGGGCTCTGGCCCTGCAGCACTGCAGCTGAACCTGCACTGAGCATGTGCTGCTGCTCACTCCACTTCTGCACTGGCAGACACAACCCTGGCCAGCAAAAAATGAAGGTGAAAGACAGTGGTGGCTGCTGGGTCATAGAGGAGCAAGCCCTGTTTCTTACCATCCCAGCAATTTGTTTGAACAAATCCAAGAAAATCTTCCCAAGGGGGAATCATCCCCTGGGCATCAGCTGCAGACAATTGCAGCTGTTCTCCCTGCAGCATGGATTAGCTTTGGCTGGGGATAATGAAAGGAGAAAACAAGGTTTTTTTTTCCTATTTTAAGGAGCTGATTGCCTTTTTTTCCTGCCTTTCCAGGCTGTGACTGCTATGGAGACAGCAGCTGGTGGGAAGCTGCTCACTGCAATGCTGGGCGAGGCTCATCCTTACTCTCCTCCTGCCACAGCCCTGCCTTCCAACCCCCTGACATCGCTTCTCTGCTCACAGCAAGCCACAGAAAGCAAGATTTTATGGAGCTCACACTTCTGCACGATCTGAAGTGTGCCCTGGCAGTAAAATTGCGTCTTCCAGCAGGTGAAATGTGCCACGGATGTGAGGCTGGAAGAGTGAGAATGCACCAAACGGGGGATGCATCCGGCACCTCACCCATGCAGAGTTCACTGCACCCTTGGTGTCATGGCCGAGCTGCCTGCTGTGTCCCCCCAAGCAGCTCCATGTCCCCTTCCCAACAGCAAACACCCCAGCCCCATCACGGGGTGGGAGCAGCTGGGGCACCTCCCAGCACACCCTAGCACCGGGACACTTGCATGAACGCATACAATGGCCGAAGATTTCCGACCATACAGACACCTTTCAACGTGCTGCTTCCCAACCTTCAGCTGCACGCAAAGCCCACTGCACCTCACCCGCCCCCCAACACCTCCCATCTTCCCGTCCCTTGTCAAAGGAGAAAAGAACAGAGAACGCCCGGAAGGACCCAGCAAAGGGCAGGGGAAGAGGCAGGGATGCTGCCTGCTGCCTTCTGGCTGCTTCTCAGGCAGGGAGGGGGCACAAGGCACTCCCCACATTTCCTTTTTGTCTTCCCTTCCCATTCAGCCACACACCCCAGCCCTGCATGGTTCAGCTTCACCCACCCAAGCCCCTCTTTATGTAAATGTTTTCTCCAGAAACTTCTATGCATTTTTTTTTTCCTAAGGGAAAAAGAAAGACCCTCTGAACACACCCACTGTCTGCTGTATCAGCACAGGATTTTCTCCTTCTCCCCAGCTCCAGCCATTTCAATTCCTGCTCTCCGTCTCAAAAGGACAAGGATTTTTTTTGGGGGGAGCGGAGCCCACCCAGAGCCCCAGTGCTGCTGCAGGAGAAGGGAGGGGGGCTGCCCTGCAGCACTGCTTCACCAGCGCCATCAGAGGACCGCTCCCCTGTAGCATCTTCTGATGAAAGAAACCCAGGGTGGGAGCTGGGAGAACGCACAGTAACACGCTTAGGTTGGGTTTAGCATCTTCTTTTTATGGGATTTTTAATTCTCTATGTCTTCCTTTCCAACATCCATTCAAGCAATCTATGATCTTCACGCACCCGAATCGTAGGGAAATGCCATTTCTCATTTCTCTGCATCCAGCTACACCCCATGCACGGTTTTTGTCCTTTTTTTTTTTTAAGGGAATAAAAAGAAAGCTGCATCACACTGCAGAAATAGCCACGAACTGGCACGCAGCACCATCGGATGGTGCATCGCAGCAGCAGGCACTGCACACATCGACACATTTATCACGGGTGGGTCGGTATTAGAACCGAAAGAGCACCTGCCGCCTTGCACCGGGGGGTGTGTGCTGGGCGGCGGGGAACAATGCACCCCAAACTGCACAGGCCGAAGGAAGAAAAAAAAAAAACAACCAAGCCCCAAACCTTCAAATATACCTATGTATACATACAGAGAACAAGGGGAAGACGCAGCAGCCTACCTGAGACGGTGCTGGCCATGCTGCGGGATGCGGGGAAGAGAGGTCGGAGCGGAGCGCCCGCAGCGCGGGGATGGAGCGGAGGGACGGGCGGGTCCGCGGCGGCGGCAATGAGCGGCTCCGGCTCCTCCGGGCGGCTTTGACGGCGGTCCCTCCCCGTCCGCCCGCTGCCAGAACTGCGGAGCCGGGGGGGGGTGGGAGTGGGGGGGTAGGGGGGGAGGCAGACACACCCAGCTCCGGCAAAAGATGGCCTTCCCCCCCGCCTGCCTTTCTTGTCTGCTCTGCTGCTCTCCTTCTCCTTTATCTGCTGAGAGACGAGCAATTCTGTTCATTTTTATTATCTTTGTTATCTTTCTGATTTGCACCTTTTATTATTTCACGTTATTCCAATCATTTCATTTAGTAACCATCGTGGCTCTGGGTTCTGGTAATGAGGAGGATGGAGCTCACACCAGGACCCCAAACCCTGCAGCGTTTTTAGGGGAGGGTTCCCTGGTGGGCTCAGTGCTTTCAGGCACAGTTTGTGCTCTAGGGCACCAAAGGGGCTGCAGCTAGGGGTGAAGGTGCTGTAAAAGGAGATGCAGAAGAGCAGAACGAAGCCTTCTGAATTCAGTGTAACTTTTCTGTCTGTCTGTATGTGTACGTACCAATTATTTTTATTATTAATTCTTAGGCATCAGGACATTTTTTCTTCTTTCTTTTCTGTTTTCCACCTTTTCCCCCTTTGTGCCTGCTGCTGGAGGCCAGCACACCTGCGCTTTTGCAGCTCGTCCCCTCTGCCACACTCAGGGCCACTCAGATGGGCTTTGCACAAGAGCCCTGCAGCCCCCAGCCCCCTGCACGGCCCCCAGCTGCAGCCCCCCCAGCGTGCTGCAATGCAGGCACTCCTGAGCACCCCCAGCAGCTGCAGGGAGCCATGGGCTGCTCACGCTGCTGCAGGCAGAGTGGCTGCAACAGGGATAGGAGCTACATGCATTGCCTGCTGAATGCACTGAAGGAGTCAGAGATTTCCCTTTCTTCTTGTTTTGTTTGTTTGTTTTTCCCCCCAATCTCCAAGCGCCCTATTCCCCCAACAGCGTATATAAAATGGCGAGATTTATCACAGAAGTAAAAATATTAAGTCTAATTCCAAATAATATTGCAATTATCCATGAATTTCACTCTATGTTTGGAGCAGGACGATTTTTTTTTAATCCTAAGTGGACAATTCATTGCTACCTGCACTTATTCAAGGCTTGTTTCCCAGCTGTAAATCCCCTGCTTTCTCCTTTGGCTGAATTTCTATGACCTTATAGATCATCCTGAGGGCTGCAGGCTGAAGTTTCCTGTGGTTCAGGAATACACTTCTCCATCAGCAGCTGAAGACAGCTATCCCAGGCACACCAATACTGGAATCCTCCCACGCCATTCAGTGCGAGCTCTGGCTTTGATTCGCCCAGGAGGTCTGACAGGGTCTGCCTACCCACTGCAACATTCTGAAGCATCCAGACATCGATCACATTAGTTTTCTTCCTTCTGTTTAGGAAGAGGTGCAGAACACTTCCGAGACACACGTCCCATTGGAAAGCACTGGGTGAGAAACAGCAAGCAAACTCCATGGCTGTCACACAGCATACACTTCAGCTCTGGTACTAATGATACTTTCCAAGTAACCTGTCATATAAATATTTTCAGTATAATTAATTCTGGATCTACCTTTAACACTGGGTGATCTTTCCTCCTTATTTTAAATGTAACTGTCTTTTCAAGTTCTATTTTCGTATGGTACTGCAATACAGGACAATAACACATTGCCAGGCAATAGCATGAGACCTTCCCGTGCTTTTTGCAGTCTCTAGCTGGGAGAAGCTGCCTTACTTGGCATGAAATAATAAATGTTCCACATAGGGCAGCCATCCACCCCTTGAAATTGTTAACTAAGACAAGAAACCCATGACAGTACCGGCACTAAATCAAGAAAACGTTTCCCTGAAGGCAAGGAGACAATGGGGTTATTCTGATGTTTCTTCTTCATCACCACTGTGCTCTTGAGAAATGAGGCCAAGCTGTACAGAGGGACTGGGTCGGGGAGAAGGGTTGTGCTACTTCAGTCACATAGAGGTGCAAAGCAAGCTGTGGATTCAGGTCACCCCTGGGTGCTCAGCTACAACTGTGTGCGTACAGAAGTTAGTGGTGCAAAGCTGGAGTGCTGAGCAACTACAAGATGAAAAAGGGCAAATCTGGAGCACGTGAAGCTGCCAGCTCTGGTCCAGCAGCTGCCATACAGCTTTCACCAAATCACTAATCCCATCTGCTTGGGCTTCTTTGTCTGTAAAATGGGTGTTTACTTATTTTCCCAAGGACAGAATAACTGTGTGAAAATCTGAGCGTCAGAGGAAAGCTGTTGTTATGCTATTACCCAACAGGGAAAAGACACCAAGGCTCTGGATTACCTGGATTTGAATGAACCAAAGAATTCAGTGGCCAAACTAAAGTTTTAGATGGTTGTTACGGGAACCATCACTCATCCTCAAAAGGACAATGAACAGCAACCTAATCCTCTCCAGCGTGAGAGGAGAAAAATATCCTTCCCACAAATAGCAGCAATCTCACAGTCAGTGGATGCTGCTCTTTGAAGTCTCCTCCCATTCCTCAAGATTCTCGCTTGATTGGGAAGAGAAATCCTGCATAGGTGGCCTCTGAACAAAAACGAAGACACTTCGTACTTCTGCACTACACAAGCCTTCTGCTTGCAGGGGGCTCTGCAGTTCACTTCAGTCACTCACACCCCCCTTCCCCACGGAGTCTGAGGATCGTCTTTGTCAAGGTTTTTCCTTTGTACATTTCTCCCCTTGAAGGCACTGCTTCAAGTGAAAAAATGGTTCATCCAAAATCACCACCCACTAAGTTGAGCACACAGTGAGGAAAGCCAGCAGGCTGCATGTCCTCCTGCCTTGGTTAGCATGTAGTGAGCACTAGGGGTGCAGGGACCGGGCTGGCAAGTAACTGTGCTTATCTGGCTGTTTTGTTCTTTAAAACCTTCCTTCTGCCTCTCTTAGTCTCTCTTCTAAGTTTTGTCTTGAAAGAACTGAGAGAGACAGACACCAGAATGAAAGTCCAGGCACAAGACAAATTGCTTACTGTGTCTGCATCATAACATAGAACAGACGTTCTAGCCTCAGTGAATCCCCACAGTTCTTCAGCAACTTTAATGAGAAACAAATCTCTCCCTTGTAAGACTTTGTTCTCTGCTTTTAGAATACTCAGATGCAGCGACAGGCTCGCCAGTGCTGGCACTGCAGACTTGGTCAAGTAAGGTAAGTGGTGCAGAGAACCAATCCTCCAGAAGGATAAGGAGCGCTCAGCCAGTGCTGACTCACATGCCCCGGACAGCAGCGCGGCTGCTGACTCACGCTCCTATTTGGGTTTGGTGGCCTTCCAGCTCTTCTCTAAAAGTAACATTGCTTCAGTCAACATTACCTAAGTAACCCTAAAAATAATCTGATTTGATACAGTACTGCTATTATTTTTCAGCGTAGGGAAGTTATAAGAAACAATGAGAAAAAGATTCTACACATTCGTGATCATTTTTAAACCTTTATTCTCCACCACAAATATCTTACTGTTCACTCTCCTGGTGTTTCACAATCTTTAAAAGTCATTTCTTTCCCAGCATAATCTTGCATGATGAATATCAAGTTAGAGTTCTCTGGCACATTCAGAACAGGAGCAAAAGAAACTGTTACAGTTTGAGTGGAGTGCTGTGAAGCACGGAAGGAATAACTCAAACCTCTTCAGCCCATTAGCTGCAGTTGAAGACAGTTTACAAGCCAGGCGAGTCCAGCTCAAGGAGTTTAAAGGCTGCCAAGCAAAACAGCCACACAAAAAAACTACCCTAACTGAACACAGAACATACCAGAAGATTGAGAAGAGTACAGATTACACAACAGACTCACATTTAAGGTCTCTTAAGTATTTGCACTCTTCTACGTACAAACATTACCCCTCGCAGTTTGCTAAGAGGTATTTTGACAAGATACACTAAACATAAACCACATCCTGCTCTGCATCTTCACAGCAACCATCTAACTGTGGGAAGCTGCAACAACGCAGAGAGATGTGTATGCAAGATTTTTTTTTCCTGTCTTTCCTCCTCATGTAAGCACATAAAAAAGAGTTTTGTGAAATGTGAGGATCCAGGTAAACCAATATCTATCCGTTTATTAGAACAGCTGCACGGTTTGCTGGAATCTTACACACAGCAATCAATGAGGACAGAGCAGCTCAGGGCTGGCTGTGGGCACACAGGAGGCATGCAACCTCCAAGCAGCTCCAGAAGCCGGAGGCTGAAGGCAGGCAGGGAACTGTGCAGCAGGGAATCAAAAGGAGAACAAAGGAGCAGCACATTCAACCCTAACAGAAGACACCTGTCTACTGTTCTTACTGCAGAAGCCAAGAGGCCCAATAAAATGAAAGAGACTTTCCTCTACCTCCAAGGCAGAGTGACTCCAAAGCCAACCCGGTGCTATCCAGCTGGTCTCCATGCAGGGTGCCAGGTGCACGGAATAAAAAACAGCCCTAGAGAGAAACCTCAGCCATCCCCCATCACCCTGAGCCTCTAACAAGGAGAGGAGATGCTCCAACAGCTACAGACACTTGAGTGGGACAGCCCAGCGGGGACAGGCTGAGAAACGAGTGCTCCTTCAACGACCGAGCAGCCAATGTGCTGTGTCCCAGGGCCTGAACTGCACAGCTGAGCAGGGCGGAGGAGCCACTCTCGGGCTAGGGCAACACTGCCCTTGAGGGGCAAACCACAAGCGGGGCTCGTCCCCTGCCAGCCCACGGCTCCCAGGAACTCCGCAGCAGATCACAGGGCGCGGCGCAGTCCCCCCACCCCCACTCGTTGTTTCCCGATCCTGCCGGGCCGCAGCGAGGCCTACCCGGGGCTCCGCCGCGGCACACGCGGGCCGCGTTTCCAGGGCAACGCCGGAAGTCTCGCGAGAGCTCCTGCCGGAAGTTACGCACCGTGACGGAAGCGCTGGGGCGCGTGACGGGGGCGCGGGGATTCCGAACGGCGGAGCGTGAAGTGAGCGGCGGCGGCGGCGGCGCTCCGTGCTACCGGGAGCGGGCCTGGGGCTGCGGCGGCCTGTCCACGTCGCCTCGGTCGGTTCCCAAGTGCCTGCGGGCCTCCGGCCTGTGCTAACGGCGTGCTCCGTTGCAGGGGCCTGGCGGCAGCGATGCCCCGGATCACACTGAAAGGCGTCACGGTGGATTTCCCTTTCCAGCCCTATGAGTGCCAGAAGGTGTACATGACCAAAGTGCTCGAGTGTCTGCAGACGGTGAGACCGCCCCGCCCCGCCCCGCCCCGCCCCGCCGTGCCCACCGGCCGCATCTCCGCGGCTCTGGAGCACTCCAGGGGCGGTGACCTCCCTGTCCCTGGGCATCCTGTGCCGCTGCATCACCGCTCGTTTGGAGAAATTTCTCCTAGTACCCAGCCTGAGCCTCCCCTGGCCGCCACCTCTCGTCCTCTCGCTGTTACCTGGAAGCAGAGGCTTTGTAGCTGAAACGTAACTGCGTTCTAGTTCCTCTCACTCTGGGCTTTGGGCTGAGCTCACCGAGTTGATTAAGAGGGTCCTATAGATCACGCTTTTATGGAGCTTTTATACTGATACGTATTTTTCTGTTGTGTGGTGTAGTGTACCACTATTGTTTGTTTATTTTTTAACTAAGAAAGCATATCTCTGCACAATTGTTCTAGCTGAACGTCCAAATTGCTCATTTTTCCCTTATTCCTTTTATTTCTCTTCAATAAAGAAAGTAAACGGCATTCTAGAGAGCCCTACGGGTACAGGGAAGACCCTGTGCCTGCTCTGTTCCACTCTGGCCTGGCGGGATCACTTCAAAGATACCATCTCAGCCCGCAAAATTGCACAGCGTATGAACGGAGTTGAACTCTTTCCTGACAGACCCATGTCTTCCTGGGGTAATGCTGCCACAGATGGTGATATCCCAAGTGAGTTCTTTGTTTTTTATACTCAGTAGGAGTGGTATGGGAGTGTTATTGAACGCTTGCTTTTATTTATGTGTTTTTCTTTTTCTTAGAGTATTAGAAGTGTTTAGCTTGTCTCGCATGTGTGAGAAGCTGTGTGAGAAAATCTCTTGTCTCTACGAGGCAAATCGTTGCCATGGCACCAACTGGGAAGGGAAACTAATAATATCCCATGTTGTTCTTGTTGTACTAATATTGTTTCTCTGCTCTTTTCCCTCTCCCCTCTGTTTGACAGCGTATTACACAGACATTCCTAAAATAATCTACGCATCCAGAACTCACTCTCAGCTTACACAGGTCATTAATGAGTTAAAGAACACAGTCTACAGGTAAGGGTGATTTAGGATAGTGCTCCTATTCAAAGAAAAGGGGGAGGAAAACACTGTTCTAATTGTTGTCTGAATTTATGTCTATATACATTTATGAAGATAAAATGATGCTGAAGTGTAGTTCTCCAGGTGTGCAGCCTGGAGTTCTTCACTGTTTTTTTCCTCCCTCAGTTATAGAATTTCCTGAATTCAGTCTGGTTTAGGTTCTTTATTTCACACGTTTGTTTCTAAAACTCCTTGCATTAGTTCTTGTCATAATCTTGTTCATGTAAAAATGACAGCTGCCTCTTGAGTAGCTTGCAATAGGTGGCAGCCCCAGCTTATCTGACTGATTTGTCATAACAAAACCCAGATTTTCTACTGCATGATGTAAGCTGCTACTCATTACCTCCCACTGTTCCTGGGAGAAATGTAGTACTATAAAGTGTGTTCGTGGCTGCTGTAAACAGACTAACTCACTGATTATGGTTCTGACCCATGTTTTGTTGCTTATCTACTTCGCATGAACTTCTCACATTTGATAGATTAAACCCCACATAGCTGTGTTCTACTGTGTTCTTCTTTCCTGATTTATTTTTAACATCAGCTTTGCATATTCTGTTTGAACAGGCCAAAGATATGTGTTTTGGGTTCTAGAGAGCAGCTTTGCATCAATCCTGAAGTGAAACGACAGGAGAGCAACCACATGCAGGTGAGAACAGAGCCATGAAAACATGTGCAACAAGGACATGTCAGGCTGTTTTTTATTATGACATAAAGCGTGCAATTCTTAGCATGTTAGCCTGACATGTTATTACTGGAGGCTGTAGTGAAAGATACTTGGTTTTTTTCATGCGTTTTGTGGAACATGCTATATCTAATTTAGCCAGAGTGTAGCTTATTGGCATTTTTGGTAGCATTTTCTATTTGGAGGAGGATGTGATTGTGTAGAACGTGAGAGGTGATTAATAGTTCACAGTTTACTCAGGTCTGCAGTTCAGTGTTTTTAGTGGCATCATTTAACAGTAATGCTTCGGTGATTGCTTTGCCTGTTATTTTATGGGCAGTGTCAAAGACTACTCTTCTGAAAAATGTAGCAAAATATAA
The DNA here is from genome assembly GCF_038088225.1 of Cyrtonyx montezumae. Classification (NCBI taxonomy): domain Eukaryota; kingdom Metazoa; phylum Chordata; class Aves; order Galliformes; family Odontophoridae; genus Cyrtonyx; species Cyrtonyx montezumae. The sequence continues at coordinate 10,059,426 of NW_027072100.1, read as the reverse complement.
CTAGATTTTCTCCAAACCTGTGAGTATTCTGTGCCACACGCACACACAGTGTGACTTATGGTGAACAGAAGGATGCTTGATGCTAACACTGAAGAACTATGGCCTGTGTTAATGAATTAGCTGGAATTATGGATAATAAATAACTCTTGACCTCTTAGCTCACTTCACAATGCTTGACAAGCTGTGTTAAAAAAGTACTGTATTTTGCAGATCTATATGTGCCGGAAGAAAGTGATGGCTCATGCTTGTCATTTTTACAACAACGTGGAAGGTGAGTTTGGTTTGGCTGAGGAAGTAAAGCCCCATTTATTGGAGGAGTTGTTTTTAGACAGGTAGAGAAATTTGAAAGAGTAGACAGAGTCTGCCTGTGTGTGCATTTGTACGTGGGGTGCATATTTGTGCGTGTGTTTTGCTCTGTATTTGTGTATTTCAAGAACAAAATGTTAAGAAGTGGATGAGTGTGATCACTGGGGTAACCAAGTCCTTGTGGGGTGCCTTCACTTAAGCTTCTGGTTGTAGTGTTATAATTGTTCACAGAAAAGTCTACGGAGAAAGAACTAATTGACTCAATCATGGATATTGAAGACCTTGTTAAAAATGGAAGCAAGCACAGGTGAATGTTCTCTGATCTTCTTCTCTGATCCTCTCACTTGTGAAAACTGTTCATCAGCTTGTATTTCTTAATACATTGGTATGACCTGGACATACACTGAATTAGCAGAGCAACGATGAGGGCAAAGTATTCAGATACACTGCAGATACAGCTTTGAACGAGATAGTGTGTGTACTTGAGCCTTAACTTCTCTTACAGTCGTTTTCATCACACAGTAGTCTATTTCAGTTCTTTCTTATGGAAAGACTGAGTCAGATTAGACCACCAGTGTTTTAATTCTTGCCTGGATAGAGGCTTCCAATGTCATCTGACATGACAAACATTGCAGTTTTGTTTCAGATTTAAGAGGATATGACTGATTTGTTGAGATAAAAGAACCTAGCCCAGCATTTACTTCTAGCCTACAGGTTTAAAAGGATAATGCAGTAATGAGTAGCACTCTTTCTCATTTCTCTTTTCCTCTGTTCAGCTGAGCTGTGTGCATTGGCAGGCATTATTTTCTGTTTTTGTTTTTTTTCCATATATTGCATGAATGGAGGTTTTGGCCTGAAAATCAATCATGACAGTTTCAGTTCATTATGGAATTGGTTAGAAACCACTGAAAACACGAAAAGTACATGAACGATAAATGCACTCTTAATATTACTGCAACTATTACTTTCTAACCTGTGCTTTTTTTTTTTTTAACAGAGCTTGTCCTTATTATCTCTCTCGAAGCCTGAAGCAGCAGGCAGATATTATTTTTATGCCTTACAACTATTTATTGGATGCAAAGGTAGCGTATATCTTCATTTTAAAATACAATGTTCTTATTTTTATTTCAGATTGACTTCTAGTGGTTAAGCTGTTGATAGTAGTTGCATAGCAAGGAAATGTATTGTGTGCTGTGCTTCAGAAATAAAACCTGTTTCAAGTTCAGAATCAGGGGATGCCCTTTTCTGGTTTTCTCTAGTTTTACTTTCCCACAGTTAACAGACATTTTCTCTTTTGTTGGTTTCTTTGAATTCTTGCTCAAATTAGCTTTGCAGAATATGTCTTTGGTTATATTTACCTCCTGAAATCAAACCCTCAGTAGCATACTTTGCAGTGGGTTTTGCATGTGTTAGCTACCTACGTGACTTCTAGAATAAGTAAACCTTTTCAGTAGATATTGGAGAGCTCCTGCACATTGCTACTGGCTTTATAAAAAGCTGCTGCAATAAATTGCCAGTGTTTCACAGATGAAGAGCAAAACCCATAAGCTAAATCTCCTTAGTTTACGCCTTACTCCTCCCAAATCCCTATTGGCAAAAATGATGAGTGAAAATAATTCTGATAAACTTGTAAATCCTAACATGGTAGAAATGTTTTCTTCTTTAATACATCCTCAGTTGTAATCTCTGTAAGTATCCTTCATTCTCTTTCTCGTCTGTAGAGCCGACGAGCACACAACATAGATCTGAAGGGGACTGTGATAATACTCGATGAAGCTCACAATGTGGTAGGTTGTTTCTAAGTCTTATGGTATTTGATAGCTTCCATCTAGCTTGGGAAGCAGAAAGGAAGTCAAGTCTGCTTATTTAAACAATATATTAAAAAAAAAAAGCTACCTGACCTTGTGCAGTCCAAATAATGCTCCCATTCCTTGGTATTTTAGGAAAGATTATGTGAAGAGTCATCCTCTTTTGACCTGACAGCCTACGATTTGGCTTCAGCAATTGATGTTATAAATGTAGTACTGGAAGAACAAGCCAAAGTAGTTCAACAGAATGAAGTAAATGCTGAATTCAATATGGAGAGCATCAGTTCAGGTGTGTTGGCAACCACAAACCTCTGTTTTACTGGAAAATATAACTAGAAAATAACTCTTTATAGTAGTTTGACTTGCATTGGTAGGTTAAGTGATTGTTAATAATGTCAGACAAGCACAAAAACTTTGATCAAACCAATGTAAAATGTAATGAAAGGGAATGGTGAATGGAATACAGATGTTTTTCTTAGGTACACAGTGCTAGCATCCACATCTGATAATTTCTGAAAAGGCTTGAAGAAACTAGGAATGAAACAAAACAAACATGAAACATCCCCCTTAAAATCTTTCTATTCTTCAACAGGGCTGAACATGGAACTTGAAGATATAGCAAAGATAAAGAGTAAGGTTCTTTTTTATTTTATTTTTGTTTTCTTGTTAAAAATTGTTATTGTGACTACTTCAGAAGATTAATTGATCAGTAACTAGGTATCAGATTCATCTACTGTTTCTGTTAACAGCTGAGTAATTCATGAAAGTTGGCATTTGTCTCTGTTTTTCAGAGAATTTTGTGGATTGTTTAGTTGCAGTTACTTCTCTGGAAGGTGATACTTGACTATTTATCCTTTTGCTTCCCTTAAAGAAATTCTTCTTCAGCTAGAAAGTGCTATTGATGCAGTGGAACTGCCACCAAATGACAGTGGAGTCACTAAAGATGGAAGGTAAATTTCTTCTTGTTAATGTGTTTGCATGTTAGAAGAGCAATAAAATCTAAACCCAGGTTAAATTGCGTCTAGTGTGAGTTTTTTGCTTATGAAAGTGCTTCTGTGTGCTCACGTAACAAACCTGCAGTGGAGCAAAAAGTATGTGACTGTGTAAAGGATTTATCAGGAGCTGTCAGGATTGGTAGTGATATTCTAGTTCCTGGGAATAGTGCTTCTTCAGTGTTGCAGCTTTTCTTAAATCACCTTGTGTAGCAATCATTATTTTTATGGTAAATATTTATTTACAATCCCATCACTTTTTCTTTCTCACTGTGTTGAGAACATGTTTTGCTACTAGATGGTGAAATTGTTGCTGTAAAAGAATAATTGTCTCCATGTAATTATTTGCAATGTTTACATGCTTGTGCTTTTTTCTTTCTAAATTGCAGCTACATCTTTGAACTGTTTGCAAAGGCCCAAATAACATTCCAAACTAAAACCTCACTTCTGGAGTCACTAGAGCAGATTTTACAGTTTCTCTCAGGCCGTAAGTGTGTAAATTTGTCAGTTATTTCACTTGGACTTTTTTCCCTAATGTAAGTAATTGGAAACTTGCACTGTTTTGGAGGGAGAAGAGAAAGGCATCTTTGAATTTAAAATTTAAAACACTTAAAGCAAAAATTTGACCCTGAGAAACAGTATCTTTTTGTTGCTAGGTCCTCTGCTGGGAAGCCTTATCCATTCATGAACCAGAATTCATTTTAAGAACCATTGTTGTGTCAAAACCTGAGCATTTACTGTTGTGTGTGTATGCACTTGTGCACACACAGGGGACTTTTGCACATAACACTATTCTTTTGCAAAACCAGGAGGAGTGTGCAAGGAGAGCTTGCTGAAAGTGTACTGAACTCTTCCTGGGTCATGGAGTTATGAGACAGGAATGTTAGGAATTGCTTAATGATATTTTCTAAGTTTAACTGGGTTCTGTTCTACTGTCCATCAGTGTCTTGTTCTTAATTATCACTTCTGTAAAGAAGCAGGTCCAACTTCTACATGTACTAAGAAAATAATTAGCTTAACAGCTAATTCTTGTTAGCTGACTCATCAGTGAAAGCAATAAAGAAAGCAAGCTCTCTCTGTGGAGTGTGGAATATAGACAGTAATTTTTGCAAATGCATTCCTTGTTTGGCAAATCTGTCCTTCCCTTTTTTCCCCCAGCATCCTTGTCTGACTTAATAAATTCATCTCTCTACCATTTCTGTGGTCAGATTCTCATCATCAGTGTTTTTCATATGTTCTTCTAATTGCTCCTCTATAATTGCTACTTTAAGCATGAGATGATTGTAAGGGGCTATTTACAGCTGTAGCAATGGTTGTTTTTGCCTCTGAGTAACAGGGTGCACAATTTCCTTCTTTCTTAAGACTGATGTTAGCTTTCTGAGCTCTTGAAAATATAACCAAACAGCTTAAGCATGCTAATCTTTGCCTTAATTACCTCCTTTCCAATTTTTAGCATAGAAGATCCTGAAGAAGTTGATGTGATTGTTACAGCTTAATGCATCAGAAACATGAAACATACTTTGTAATGCCAGTTTTATATTTCTCTTTGCATCTGGAATAATGATGAAAACTTGAAATAACTTGTTTTGTTTCAGAGAACATTTCCAAGCTGTGTTTACAGAGTAGTGTGCTGTTCAGGTATGCGTACACAGAAATGCATGCGTATTTGTATTGTAAAAGTAATTGTGGTGTTCTTCTTTGTAGGCACTGGGATTTTTATCAATAGCTCTGGATTGCATAAACTCTCGGACATTATCCAGGTAAATAATTAATGCAGCTGCTACAGGTGCCTGAAATGCAGAAGAGTTGGTTTAAAAAGTTTTCAGTATTGTCCCAGCAACTCCTCCCAGGGAGCCATTTTATTTTTTAATTGCATATTTACTTATGCATTGATGGAAATATACAGGTTTAGAGAAGAAAGCTGCAGCCTCATGAGATAACAACCAGTGTAAAAATCAAAGTAGGCTATTTTGTAGAGTTGATGTCACGTTTTGGTGAGCTAGGTATAATTTTGTGTAGGTTTAGCCTCCACCAGGTGGAGCTGAGTTATTGAGCTGTGCACATTCAAGCATCAGTTTGAGGGAATATGGGACCTCTCAAAAAAGAACAAGTTGGCTAAGGTAAAAAAGCAAAGAAAAGTTCATTTTAACTGCTTTTTTTTTTCAATTTATGATTAAGTTAGGAAATCTGTAAAATAAACATATTTTTGTGCCACAGGAACTGAATGTGATACTAAAAGTTTGTGAGCATCCTTGTGTTGCTGCTGGTATTCTCACTGCTGTGCTTTTTCAAAACGTTAATTTTAAGAGCCTGGGCCTCATAAAATGAAAAGGCACAAGTGGGCCTGAAGTTCAATTTCTGTTTTCCCTCTGAAGCTGACCCAAGTTCTGATGTACTTGGGTGGTACTCAGATATAAAGTAATAATGTTTGGAGAGCTTAATGTTCAAACAAATAGCAGCTTAGCTCTACCGTTACATGTTGGTAAATCTATTGACATTTGAGATATATTCCCATTTGGAGCACAGTTGTATTCTCAAAACTTGGTGATTTTAAAGCCTATATCTGCCTGAGTCACTAGGGTTCACTGAATTGAATTAGATCTTTTTGTTACAGTGAACTAAGACAAAGAATTGTCTCTTCTGGATCAAAAAGATCATTCTTCCTCTGTCTTTAATAGCTGGATTAAGTAATAGTGACATTTTAATATATGTTGCTGGTTGCTTTTCTGTCTTGGTTTTGCATGTTGTGGGTTGGTGGTGTTGTGTGATTTTTTGGTTGTTGTTGCTGTTGGTTGGTTTTCTTTATTAAAAATTGCATCAGTGGCCGAATTATAAGAAGTCCCATGAGTATGAAGACTGGCAGTGGGTGGCAATGTTCAGTCTCTAGGTTTCAGTCAGTGTCTTCCATGGTTAAGCACAGCAATTCCATCTTGCGGAGCTTTGCCTTTAACGGTTAACTTATTACCAGCTTTGCTTTTTCTTTAATTACTAATCCCTTTTTTTCATTTTATTTTAGAAGAATACTTACTGAAACCCTGTTTGCATATGCTGTCTCTGGATGCTTTTCAGAAGTGTTTTTCCAGGAATTGTATTTTTTTTCTTACTACTGGAGAACATCTTGTTAACTAGCTGCTATTCCTGTGAGCTTGGATAATTCATTATAAATGTCTGAAGAAATTTTGTTTGGAAAAATTAGCAGAATTTATAAATATTTGAGAACCACAGCTGTTTGCTTGAAGAGCTGTATGTTTGAAGCTGCCTCACTTTCAGTCACAGGGCATGAAATACAGAAAAGAGAAGGAAGCAGAATTCTGTTCCACATTCTTGTAAGGTTTTTAGAAGCTTTTAATGTAAAATGTGGACGAACAAATGCGATTACAATTTGATTTTCCTCTAGGCAGCATGTTAGAAGTGTTAGGGTATCACAGCTGAAATTTTCAACCAAGGGAATTCCTTAAGTTGTTTTGCATATGGTTGTGGCTCTCTGTGATCTCATGACCATGCAGTGTGCTTATGTTCTTGAACAACCAGAAGTCATGTACACCATGAATAACACTATCATTTGTATAATTTGAATATATTTAGATTCTGGCTTGCATTGCTTGATGCAGTGAGAAAGTCAAGTGGTTAGCAAGGATTGCCTGTAAAAATATGTTTGTTCAATATTACCTTATATCCCCTTGCTCCTTTTACTTAATATGTAGGGTTATCTCTACAATGGTTTTTCTTTTTTTTCTGGAAACACTTTTCAGTGCAGAGGTCTGTTAATTTTGTTGGTAACTACTCTTTTACCTTTCTGTTTCATGATATTTCTTCTAGACAGTATTCAACATTGATCCTCCAGAAGGCACAAGTTTTGTGCCACTTCAGTCAATATCCAGATATTATAAGGTATGAAACGATTTGAGTTCTGCTTTTCTCCTAGAAAGCATTTAATATTTGTGCTTAGCATGTTCAAAACTGAGAATGATGTGGATAGTATAGCAAATTGTGGTGTTGATTATGAGGAAGTTACATAAGTGCTTCCAGGAAAAAAAAGTGTAGTTAAATTAGGACCCACGGGGGAAGGGGACCTATGCAATAATGTATTGAGGAACTTTGTTTCTTTGTTTATTTATTTAATTTGCTAAAATGTAATAAAGAAAGTGCAGAAAATCTGAATTATTGTAAATCTTGCAATTCTGCAAGAAGTATTATATTCTCCTGGCAATGATCTTTTGTATTGCTCAGATTTTGTAATACCATTTATGAAGTTCTTCATAAGGCTTAAGTGATATTTCAGGGCTACCATGAAATGCTGCTCCCATAAACTGACTGAAAATGGATGGTTAAATTATTATCTGCTTTTCTCCTTCTTGTTAGGTACATTATGAAAAGCTGGAAATAAAGCATGGATAGTGATACTAATGTCATGTAACTTCCTATAAAGTGACATCAATTGTAATTGTGCTCTTCAACATGAGTTAGCTTTTCTGGGGGTGAAGTGCAAATTCATTTCTGCAGCAGTCTTTAGGAATGTTGCTCTTGTTTTCCTTCAGGTACACATTCATCTGGACAACAGTAATCAGAAGAAGAAGAAGGAAAGGACAGATCTCTGGGATTCATCAGCTACAAAAAAACAGGGTACAGAACTCACACTCAGGTTCATGCAAAAGCTGGATTAAAAACAATTCAGCTCCTCTCTTATTAAAGAGAGATGCATATCCTTCTTAATAGAATGCTTTCCAAGAACCTTTGTAAATGCCTTGCCTCATAAATGTCTACTTAATTATATATTCTTGAGAGCATTTAAATGAGTAAGTATTTGTTTCACTCTAGTCATTGTGTTAAGGACAAAAGCAATACTTTTCAAAGAATGCTTTCCCTCAATTTTAGTGTTTTTTTCACATAATGTCCCCGTGTATGTTTCCACAGAGTACATATTCCCTTCACATTCTGAACAGAAGTACATGCTGTTTGCTGGTCTGCATCTACTGTTTTCCTGGGACGTTGCTCAACCAGAGTATTAAGTTACAGGAATAATTTTAAGTGGATTTTGCTAAGTGTGCAGGGAAAGGCTAGCAAAAACACTAGTTTTATTGCATAATTTGGAGGATTTGTAAACAAAAATAATACAAAATAGTCACAGAATTCTTCTGTGATGTAGCAAGCACACATAGACATACCTGCTTTTAAAATAAAAACTGTTTCCAAGTACCTGTACAACAGACTCACAATATGTTTAGAGTAAACCTGGCAGAGGCCAGATGTAACTGATCAGATCTCTAGTTTTTCTGTAGTTGTGTAGCATATTTTATGGAAATACTGCAAACCTCTTAAAAATGGCTGTTCTCAAGAGATTTTGTGGAAATAATTTATTTGAGTGTGTCTACAAACTGTGATTGTTGAGGATAAATGACATGACTTCTAACCCAATCCATTCCATGATTCTATGGAAATATAATCTACTTAAGGTATGAGTGAGCAATGGCATTTTAAGCTGTAGTTGGGATGCTGGGAAGGTCCAAAGCAAAACATGCATGCACCAGGAATTTTAGCTTCACGTGCCAAGCTTTTTTCTTTTTTTTTTTTGAAGTTCAGATGTTGCTGTGTGTTACATGCTAGTCATATTCTATCTTTCTACTATACAGTATGCTTCTTGCTGTTTTCTCTTTGTTTGGTACAGGAAAGACTTTAAGCTACTGGTGTTTTAGCCCTGGATATAGCATGCATGAGCTTGTTCGGCAGGGAGTCAGGACAATTATCCTTACTAGTGGGACTCTTTCTCCTCTCTCATCGTTCACAATGGAAATGCAGATGTAAGTGCCTGGGTATGTGAACAGTGACATTACTGAAATTGCAATGATTTTTTTATTTTATCCCAGCACTTTTTGACTGTTCTGGACTGGTCTCTAGTAGGGAATCATAGAGGGAGTATGACTTGGGTCTCACTTTCATGTTTCTTCAGCCCTTTTCCTGTTCTCTTGGAGAATCCTCATGTTATTGATAAACGCCAGCTCTGGGTTGGAATCATTCCCAAAGGACCTGATGGAGCTGTGCTCAATTCTACTTATGAGAGAAGGTAATGAACTTTGAAACTTTGAGTTCTCACATTTTTGATTCTGGAGAAATCAGTGATCTCTGCAGTCCTTTTCATGGATAAACACTGGATGGATAAACATGGATAACAACACCCTTTTAACCACTACCATAGGAAGTTCAGAAGTAAGTGCTAGAAGGAAGTGAGTATCAGGGCACTGAGTGCACTAATAGTCCTTAATGCCCCTGACTGGCCTCGCATGGTAAAAGTAATGCCAGCAAGGAATGCTGAAACACGTAAGGTCATTGTATATTGACTTCTATTCCATAATGGATTGTTCTCATTGGGACCTCAGCATATCATTTTAAGAGGTAGTTTCATACTTTGTTGCACACTGCAAATATTTCTGTGCTTACCATTTCTCTGAAGTTACCTAAGAGTGCCATGGCCTTCGTGCCAGTGTTGTTTTTAGGTTCTAGTTCTTCTGTGGGACTTGGAAATGAGGGTAGTTCCTTGTGTGTGATATACATGTTCCTCCATTTAATTTGTTGTCCATTTAATGTTGGCTCATTCTTAAATATCTTTCTGTTTCAGTGTTATACCTGTACCTCCAGTTGAGAATTATATAATTTTGCCTGCTTGCAGGCCTAGCTTATTCTTTTTCAGTAATACAGAGTGATCCACAAATAGATCAGAGTGTTTTTGCTTCATAAATGGGGGACGTGACAGATGTTCCACAGAACTGGAAAGAGATTCAACAATTCTGATTTTGACAGAGAAGATAAAGAAGCATGGAAAACCCTCAGATGGTGTTTTGTGTTTTCGAAAGCTTAGTTTCAGTGTATTTTGTTGAAGATAGTGTCTTTCAAGGAGGGAAGGCTGGGGATTTCCCTGCCCCTGGCCTGAAGCATCATTTTGAAGAAAGGGAATGCACAGTGTTGGATATGTTTCGGCAGCAGCTGTTTGGTGATACTGGTATTTATAGCTCTTATAAATGTGGATTTTTTTTTCCTCGCCTATTTAAATTTCCTGGGAAAATTAACTACGAGAAACTAACAAAAAGAAAGAAGCATAAAGGCGTGAGAGAACAGGTGATGTGTCAGGCAGGGCTGAAAGAAACAGATAAATGCTGCTCATTGTAGAACAGTACTTCTTCAATCAAATTAAGTGATTCACTGTGCTTATACCAGTAAACAATAACCATAGCAACCAAATTCACCCTTTTTGCCCCCGCAGCCTCACCACACCTAGTTTATCAGTAATTATTTGAAATTGTTGTAATGTTAGTCAGGCTTCACGGACTAATCTACAAATTTTTCTTGCAGAGCTTGCATTTCTAATGTTAGTATTAATCATAAATTCATATGGCTGCCAGCAATAAGATTTAATAGTACCGCTTTGTCACAGTATTGCTGGTGGGTGTTTGGGAGCATACTTGGAAGTATTAATGTGCGACTTTAGATCGGTATCAGGGGAAGTCAAGATGCACGAGGAAATAGAGTGAACGTGACTTGATTTTTCTTCTTTGTAGATTTTCGGAGGACTATTTATCTTCTCTGGGGAAAACAATTGGTAAGTGAAGGGTATGGATTTCAGAAGCAGATCATTGCACAGCATTTTAGGAATCACTTGGAAGGTGTCTGAAACGTTAAAGGGAAACAAATAAGACAGAAAGGCAAAAGATTTCATTGTGTATCTAAGTACTATCTGGCTTTTTCTGTATGCTCCTGTTTGCTCAAGCAGCCAATAGGATTTCACGTGATGTATGTAGATGCCCCTTTGTCGAGCTCCTCTTAATTTGGCATTTCTTTTGGTTGTGTTTTACAAATACAATAGAATTGCAAAAGCTAATGTGTGAGAACAGAATAAAATAGAAGTGTCTGTGTAGACTGACTAAAGAATGAAAGGAATCTTAAAACTGGAAAAGCTTGAAGGAGAACACAAGCAAAAAGGAGGAGAGAGTTCTGAAGTGTTCAACGTGGCCTAAATGGTGAATTTAGAAAAATGCTTTCACAAAATAAGTTGAATGATTTTTTCAGTGTGTTATATACTATGACAGGTGAAGTTTTGAAATCAGGATTGAGATACTTCATCTGTTCTGAATGTTTAAATTGCAGTGGATGAAGAATGGAGGAAGAGACAAGGATAAAGAAAAGTAGATCTGAAAATAGATCCTACTGTCACATGGGGGAATACAACAGATGGTGTTCACTTCCTTCCCTAGCCTTTGGGGTACTCATCATGAGTTTTATTCAGTTAACGTGACACTTGAGAAAACCTGTAATGCTCAAAGTGGTTCTTGGAAGTGTAGCATTTATGGGATAAAGTGTGCTGTTAGCATCACTGAAGTCTGGAGTTCCTACCTTGGCAACAAGATTATAGAAAGGATTTAAAAAAAAATCCTAAGATGCCAGCCTTCATGTCAAGAAAGCAGAAGGGATTTTGGAGAGAAGCCATATTGTTAATTTATTTTTTCTGCAGACTCTGCACTCCATGCCAGGAGAAAAATGACCTGAACTATTCATCTGCCTATCTTTTTGCAGGTAATCTTGTGCGAGTTGTACCTCATGGACTGTTGGTGTTTTTCCCATCATATCCTGTCATGGATAAGAGCCTGGAATATTGGAGAGTACGTTGTTTTCCCTTCATAGGTGGTTTAGTTGCACACTTCAGACAGTTTGTACTTATGCACAAATACTTATTTAACCTTGCTTATTAAAAATGCTTCTGCCCCCACCTCTGTGTTAGGCATGGAGAGGAACAGACGGTGGGGGAGGTCTGTGAAGACAATCCCTGAGCATATCCTTTCCCACAAGCATTTCTGGTGGATGCTTACTTTCACATGAGCATTCCTGATATGTTCATTATCTGTTCAACAGGAGCATGATTTTGCCAAAAGAATAGAAGAAGTGAAGCCTATGTTTGTGGAACCCAGGAATAAAGGAAGCTTTGCAGAGGTGGGTAATTTGCACTACATACCTGTAACATTTCTGCAAGCTATTATGTTTAAGTATCTCACTAAGCTGTGCTTGGGTGTAAACTTTGTGTTCCTAGGATAAGACTAAAATGTTCGGAGAGCTTCTTTGAACTGTACTTTTTCCATTCAGCTTTCCTTTACTCTTCTACCTAACTGTGCATTGTTTAGTCTTCATTTGAAATCTAGTGATGTAATAGTGCTGAATTGTGTGCTGTTGAGCTTTACACAAAGTCCCACCCTAGCTTTCTAAATTATTTAAATTTTCACACTTTTTTTTTGCTTTCTTTTTGCTTATTTATAGCCACTCTGCATGCTTCTAAGAGTTAGTAATATCCTTGAATTGCTTTCCTGGTTTGTGTACTTCATTCAAGGATTTGGAGAAATATGGTACAGTCCATAGTCTACTTTATCCTCGGGCATATCTGACATCAGACTTTTATACTGGCCCAGATGGAGACAGTTTAAACAAAAATTATATTAACCTTGTTTTGTCTTTTAGGTAATAGATGCATACTATAGTAAAATTGCCTGTCCCAAGTCCAATGGAGCTGCTTTTTTGGCAGTGTGTCGGGGGAAGGTAATGTAACTGAGAATTTATTTTATCTGAGATCAGATTATGTGTTATTTTGAATTTAACAAGGATGTTTATGTTGTGTAACCATAGTCAAGTGGGGAAAAAAAAAAGTTGGATGCCCTGAAGCCTTTTCAAATTTATGTCAACTGTATATATGTTTAATTCCTGTTTAAAGAGATGCATCTCAGAGTTCTCTAAAGGGGATGAGCATTGTGGTACTTACATTTCCTCTTGGCTACTAACAGAAAACTTGACTCATTAGATGAGAACAGTTTTGGAGGAAGAATAAAAGAAACAACTGTAACTGAGCATGTTGGAACAATGCTGATGAAAACCAGAAATATTGCTCAGTTTTTAAGATGAACATTAATTTCAAGTCCTCTGGATGCATTTGGTGGTCTTTCCTTTAACAGTGTTGATAAATTGATTTATGATAACAGTGGAAATATTTGCAAAGTTGCAAATTACTCAGACTTTTTGCTGCTGTTTACTAAGAGAAAATTCATCATCTTCTGAGCCTTCATTGCAGTTCTTCAGAGTAGCTTTTGGATCAATTAAGGAAAAAATGTAGCTCTTTATGGACAGGGCTCTAATGAATATGCCTGTCCTTCCAGTGTATCAGTCTGAGAGGAGTAGCATCTGTGGAGAGACCATGCTTTGCAATAGCACATAATTGAAGAACAGACATTTTAGGTTATTGTACTTGAAGGATTAATAGTATGAATACAAAATTGGAAACATCTGAGAAAATAAACCAAATGATCTATGTTGCCAAAGGCATGCCAGGACTTCTCTTCTTGTGTCAGTGCTGGTTTAAGCAGAGCAGTGTTGGTCATTCCACCCACCCATCCTTCCCTGCCCTATATTCTATCACAGCTGTTTGTGCAGCATGAGATGGGAGAACTGCTTCAGCTGAAGAACAAACCAACTTTTTCATTAATTGTTTTTCAGTCTGTTCAATTCTCTGATGTTGTTCATTTCACAAACTGGTTTGCCAGCACAACACAGGACACGAGCATATACAGGGCTGTGAGTGACAGCTACTTGAACAGAGGTAAAGATAGAAGCTTCAGAGCTGGTCAGCGTCTGTGGTTTCTGAGTACAGCTGTTCTGCTTATCCAGGATTAAGGCACATTAGTGGTTTTGGCCCTGACAAATTTTACCTATGCCTCCTAGAGGAAAATGCCAAGTTTTAAGTCATAGTAATAAAAGCAAAAAGTCTGACTGAAACTCTCTGTAGTGTGTTCACTCACTGCACTTGGCCAGGGATTTAATTTAATGGAGGAAAATAGAGAAGTTCAGCAGTTGTTAGATTATAACTTCAAATCCTGTTGATCATGAAAACCACTGTCTCTTCAGGCCAGTGAAGGCTTGGACTTCGCAGACATAAATGGACGAGGAGTCATCATTACTGGCCTTCCGTTTCCTCCTCGTATGGATCCCAGAGTTGTTTTAAAGATGCAGTTCCTGAATGAAATGAAAAAAACTAGTATGGGTGCTCAGGTAATACTGGACAGCTCTAACTTTTTGATTGTTTGCAGGTTTGTTGTGCCTTTCTTTTTCCCTCTTGTCTCTATGCATTCTGGCTTTTCTTACCTTCCCAGCCTCAGGAGATCATGAATATCAGACAACCTTAGGAGTTTGTCACAAGTATATTCACGTGTATCTGATAATGTTAAAGGTTCCAAATTCTGTCTCCATTGACGTGGTTGCAATCAAATATGGGCTCAAAAAATAGTGTACTTGAAATTTGGATCAACATCTTTGCATTCATTCCTTTTTGCAGAGTGTGAGAAGAAGATTGCACATGCTCATTGGTTTGTTTGTGGTGGGTTTTCTTTTTGTTACTGTTTTGAGCATGAGAATGAATGGCATAATTTTAGCTTTTTATCCTGCAGGTTAGCTCTTAGTTTCACTATGTAATTTAATACCTGTTCGAGTATCAGGGAGGTTGATGCATCTGCTAAGTAGCTCCTCAAGTTTTATATTACCACTTGAGTTTTCTGTGTCCCCTAAACCATCTGTAGATCTCGTTGATACATTTTTAAGTGATTTAGAATCAAGTGCTCTGTGTCACAGAGTATGTTCTACCTGCTGACTGATGTTAATTCTTTCTCCCACGTATTGCAGTATTTATCTGGGCATCAGTGGTACAACCAGCAAGCTTCCCGAGCTGTTAACCAGGCTATTGGCAGGGTCATCAGACATCGCCAGGACTATGGTGCTATCTTCCTATGTGATGACAGGTGAAACTTTGGCTCTAGAATATAAACTGATATCAACATCTTTGTATCCCAGCACATTTATTTGTATTTTGTAAGTGTGCTCACTTTGCTGTTTGGAGAGGGCTACAATTCATAAATAGTTGGATGTGCAAGATAATGGCACTGCTTTTTGAGGGTAATTTGTTACCTTTTTTTGTTCTGTATTTTCTACACCTCTCATTTGAGAAGGCAGCCACCAGAACTGCAGTTCTGGAGAAGAGGGGAATGAGGAAAGGCTGTATTGCTGAAACAACAAGAATTTAGTCGATAGCCCTCAATGCTGAGGCCTTCCAGGGGATGTTGGCCAACTGTACTACTCTTGCATAGTTAAACATTTTATGGGTGAATTATATTAACAGGGTGAATGCATAGTACATGGTAAAAACAAAGCCCTTTTCTCCTGTGTACAGACATCAGTCCATTATATTTGCTGCACTCTTTCAACCTTTTGTTGTCTCTGTGTTCCTTCCTTGTCCTTTTGGATCATGACCTGGCGTTTGTTTAATTCATTTAGATCTTCTAGCAAATAATTATTTCCTTTTCTAATCCATATAGATTCGCAACCGATAATGTAAGAGGCAAGCTGCCTTCATGGGTCCGCCCTTATGTGAACGTTTATGACAACTTTGGGCATGCAGTTAGAAGTGTCTCAGTCTTCTTCCGCGTTGCTCAAGAAATTGCAAGTATCTTTAAGAAAAAACAGACTACAACTTTTTTTTTTTAATATAGTAATGGGAACTGGGGATCCTAAGATGTGAGAGATGTGAAGGAGTCACTTCTAAACAACCTTTCTTTTGGGGCATCATTTTGCATTGGAAGCTTTATGGAAAAGGAAGGATATCTGGGTGAGCTGTGACAGGATGTGCTGTCATGTTGCACAATTCAGGTTAGATCACAAAAAGAAAACTTCCTTTTCCAGTCACTCCTAAATAAACATTGTCTTCACTGAATGGAATACAAATACAGAAACTGATGTTAGTATCCAAAAAATTTCCAGGCCCTCTGGGAGAAGGTATATGTGTCAAAGAATCAGTCAAACCCCTAAATTTAGATCTCAGCTGTCTAGTATAAAGAGTGAGACAATCCCAGCAGTTGTTACACTGTATGACTGGGTCTTCTTTACTTTGCATTAAGAAGCTCTTTTTCTCAGTAGTAGATCCT
Source organism: Cyrtonyx montezumae (assembly GCF_038088225.1). Taxonomy (NCBI): domain Eukaryota; kingdom Metazoa; phylum Chordata; class Aves; order Galliformes; family Odontophoridae; genus Cyrtonyx; species Cyrtonyx montezumae. The sequence goes on along the minus strand of NW_027072100.1, from coordinate 10,043,325 downwards.
TGATATAAAAAATTAATCCTTGTGAAAAGGCTTTATAATGTGCTGGAGAAAGGCGTAGCAGGAAATGGGGTGAAAGCCAGAATGAGGAATTCTTTGGCCTCCAAATGGAGGACTAAAATACACATGACAGAATTGGATGATTTCCTGGAAGATACTTCGACCAAATACAAATTGTTCAAAATAATAAAAGATTCAGATTTTGAATGACCCAATGATCCTTTCTGATGATACATGGAAGTTTTATCCTAAATAGAACCTCAACCCAGTGTGCTTTGGCAGAAGGAGTGATGCTACTGGAGTACTGTTGGGAAGCAATTGTTCTTAAACAGTGGTGCATGCCTTTTCTGTTCTAAGAGTCACTTAGTGCTAAGCACTAAGTACTCATCTGTATGTGTCACCTTCTAGTTATTTGATCCTGTCATCAAAAGCACAAAAATCCAGAACACTTAAACAGTCTTGCTATTAAGAGTTTTTGGGACAAATGTGATGTCTTCAGGTCATTGACGGGATTTCTGGTTGCAAAGGAAGTGCAGTGGAAGAGCAACTTTTTCCTACTCTAACATATTTCATAAACTGCTTGCAGATGCCCCCACCTGTGGCACAGTGCCTTTCTGGCTCTGCTGTTACCCTAAGTGAAAACGATGGGGAACCTTCTACTTCATCTGACCAGATCCACTCCCTGCAAAAAGCCAAAATTTTGGATGACCATGTTCCCAGTTTGAAGAGGAAAAGGAAAGGTAGGTTGGTGTCCTCACAGGTACACGTGTTGTTGTCATTTCAAGATAAAACAGGAAAGATGGAACAAGGGACTAGAAACTGAAATGGGAAGGAAGACGCAGAGGGCTCAGGAAACAATGTGAAAGTCAGATCAGAAGGCACTAGGAAATTAAGAGTACCATTTACAACTACATAACAAATATGTGGCATGAGAGTGTCTCCTGCAGCGGAGTTCAATGAAATATCATTGTTCAAAAAGTAAAAACTGGAACCCTGTTCTCACTAGCACTGGCTTTCATATGTCCTTCTTCCATCCTTTAGTTTCTGACTCCGACTTAGATCTGCCTAAGTAAACAGTGTTGGCCCTGAAAGAAAACAGTATTTTAACATCTGGGGTTAGCTAATGCAGAATAATAAAATATTTCTCACATTGGATTCTTTCAGAACTTTCCAGCCTGTTTTGTTTCATTTCTGAACAGCACAATGAAGTGTGTTTATAAACTGATTCCGAAGAAGTTATGACTAAGTGTGAGACTGAGCCTGAGGATGAGACTTCACTTTGTGTCTAAGCCAGTTTGACTGCAGGTTGTCATTTAAAGGAGTTGTCTTGGCCACCACCTTTCTCCCTCAAATTCCATCTGTGCAGTTATGTTGAATCCATCTATTGTGCAGCTGCAGAGCAATATAGATGAGCTTGTTCAGCTGTGTACTTTTCAAATTCATGAGTGGTAGATCCATCCCAAAGGATGGGTTGGAATACACTACTGAAATGAAGGTAGAGGGAAAAAGTTTAACTCTTTCAGTGTAAGTTTTTGATGTCAGTGCTTAGCTGTAACACCAAACTGCACTTATAACCCTAACTTTGGCTACCAACTTCTTACAATTTTTTACTTTGCAGTTAAAAATACTTACATTCTCAGAACAGTGACTTTTCTTAGTAAATAGCTCTATGTTACTCATTTCACATAGGTAGGGAAAATGTATTTTGAAGAGAGTGCCTTTTAGAAGTAGCAAACTTGATACTAATTTAACACTACTGACAGATCAAAATTCTTATATTTAAAACCAATTACACATGGATTTTGAAGGGTGAGAATTATGTATTCTTGGTACACGGTGGTGGCTGTGTTTTATAGGTGCGAATACTATGAGATTGTAGCATCTCATATGTTCTCTTTAAAAATAATACTAATAAAGTATTTAATGCATGAGTCATTTAAGAGCAGGAACTTGGGTGTTTTTTTCTTTTAGGGAAATCCATAAAATATAGCATTCAAACACAGACTACTGTGGCAGTAGAGATTTTGTTTTCCATTGATCCTAAGCTCTTCAAGAGGTGGAAGAGGAGATAAAGCACATCTTTGTGGATTGCTAAGTAAGATCTTTGGGGGCATTGCTAAGTCAAGGAAAATGCAAGAGAGAGCATGAAAATATTAATTTATTATCTGCATGGTGCAGTGATGCCAGTAAATGGAGATGGAGCATCCAGCCTCTGCACAGAATACGAACAAGAAGTGATCTCACCTAGAAGACGATGTGTTGGGCTTTTGGATGCGTTGGAGCGCAATGAGAAGAACAGCAAAGATGTAGAGGAAGAAGAAGATTTGTCAGGAGAGGAAAAGGTAATGACGATGCTGTAGCGAAACAATTATAAGTAAAAATTGTAGGGTTGAAAGCAGAGTGAGTTTGGCAGTGGTTTAATAGTACCAATTCAACCCTCTTTTGAGAAGTACTAACGGTAAGCACTGGAATCTGCAAGTTCTCATAATTGAGCTTAAAGAGATTCGTTGGCCCATTCAGTTAGCTAACCAATGGGTGCATAATGAGACTGTGCTCTGTAACTGCTGACCACATGGATTCTGGAAGCTAACCATGCAGTCAGGGGAGCAAAGAGCTCTTAAAGTAGAGGTTCGTAAATGCACACTTCCACCTGAATGAATCTGTCAGCAGATGTGAACAGGTACCGAATTAAAAGAAGTGGAGTTTGACTGATGATTAACTAGACTCCAGAAACATCTAGAACAACATATCTAAGTAGTTTGTTAGGGAAAAGTGCCTAAGGGAAGGTGTGTGTAAGGAATATCCAAGGAGTTTCTAAAAGGCCCCGAAGGACATAAATGGAAATGGATTCATAACAGGTGAAATGTACAGGTTTGAAGAAACAAATATTTTGCTTGTCTGCAGCTGATGAGAAATCAGCTCCATCACCCATGGGTACCTTAATCGTGACATGGTATGGATACCTGAACTCATTCTTTGGAAAGCCTGGCACATCTTCTGAGGGTCGGTCACTCAGATAAGTGTCCTGGTAACACAGCTGCACTGCTGTTGGTCTAGCTCATCACCTTACTTGCCTTGAGGAAATCCTGGTCTCAATGACTTGGCTCAATGAGTCAGCTCGTGTCCATCTTCCTCTACAGCATTACTACTCACCTGTGGTTTGCAGAGGACTGTGTGTTCATTCTGTGCTGCACCAAAATCGGTGATCTCTGGTACCAGAGGTCTGGGCAGTGTAGTGCTGAGATGTGCAGTACCTCTGAGGGAGCCAGGTTTCAAGCTACTAATCTAGTGTAGAGTTGATTTTACTATCCACTGCATTTGTACTGATAGTATGGTCAGTGTGCTTTCAGTGCTCTATTCACCATCATAGGAGCTGTATTATTCTTTTCATGTGGGAATTGAACTGCTGTCATTCTGAAATAAATTTATTGGGTGCAAGATTTCACTCTAAGATTCTAACAAGTCTTCATCTCAAAAAAAAAACAAAAAAAAAAACCAAGAAATAGTATCTTAGCTCATTCAAAGAATGATTTGAGAGTTTTTTGCTTGTGAAAAATACTTTGTGGAGGCCTTATGTCTTCTGCATCATACTGTTGAAGATTCTGCTCATATGTAGTCTGGGATTGGAATGGAAAGATGTCTCTGGTCCTTTTTCTGACTTACTGCATCTATCATGCATGTTTGACTTCAGCTTGTATTCCAGTTGTGCATTCTGTTACATGTTGCTTGAACAGAAGATATTTAAATGTGCACTTACCTTGGTCGGATCTTTCTAGAATTCAATCTCCTTGCAGCATTATGAGTGCACTGAAGGCCCTATTTCTGACTATCAGCAGCTGGCAAATCTCCTGCCTTGGAGTTTTGTTTGTTTTATTGCCTTACATGTGATTAATCTAGTTTGTCTCTGAAGCTTTGTGGTCTGAATGAACGTATTTAGAAGTCACAGTGCATCTGTGGAATACAGTTGTATTTCACTGGTTCTTCTCAGAAATAAACCATAGTGTTCTGCAAATGGACCAGTAGTCACTTACTCACTAAGAAATTCTTCTATTGGGCAAGAGCAAATAAATAAATCACTTGAAATACCTGCTTTCTCAACAGGTATGTAGAAATCAGTGGGCAATATGGGGCTATCCCACTGCTTCATCTGTTACTCAGATGAATGCTTTTAATGTGGTCGATACCGATTTATGCTAGTGCTGGAGACTCTGCTGTTAAGCAATTCCACACCTGTTGCTTATGCCCATGCGTTTACCTTTTGGAGCTTTATGTATGCCAATGTTCCCACTCACAGTTGTACAAGTGCAATTATTTGTTGCTGGAAATGGGAAACGCTAGAGAACTTCTTGAATCACAAGAGTTCTAATAGCTGTCTCATCCCATCTGGCTTGATTTTTTTTTTTTTTTTTCCTGCAAGACTGCTTGGAATCTCAGTATCCCAACAGAAGTCATGACACAGTTTCTCCATAGAGAAGTACTTCCAGGCATGAAAGTGAGTGGGTGTGTGAGACATCAGTTTCATACCTATGTGTACTCTCCCAGGCCTACCCTCAGATAGTTAGCTGTAAGCCCAGCTTTGCTCCATCTGGAATCTGGTTCTGATTTCTTCTGCTTGGTTCTATCTTTCTGAAACATCCAGTAGATCAGTACTTTCCAGAAGGAGGTAAGTGCCATAGTCTGCATTGCAGTGATTTAGCTTGCTTTGTTGAGTAGTGTCATGAGCTGGGTTAACAAGCTTTACTACTGGAAATGGCAAAATTAAGTAGATTATAACTTTGAAAAGCATTTTTGAGAGCTTTGCTTTTATTTATTTTTAATTAATCTTTGTAGGCACAGCGTCTGTCAACGCTTTCCCTTCAGTATGAGAAGAGGTTAACAGATGAGCAGAAAGGAGGCAGGAAGAAAATAAAGCTCGTCAGAAATCCAGTACGTGTTTTCATGTGTCTGTGCCATCCTTTTGATATGTAGAATACTGTCATTATAACTGATTATTTCCAGGCATACAGATGACTGATATGGACTGAGGCTGATGCCAAAACAAATCTAGTTGTTTTTTTTCTCTAAACTATAAATAGTCACGAGTGTGTATCCAAAATCTGTTTCTGACGTACTCTTTCTCAAAGTTAGACACCACAAGTCCAGTCAAGCACAAAGGTTCAGGTGGAGTTAGGTGAAAAGCATTGTTCTTTGACTGTGACTACCTTACAAACATCACCTCCTGTTCACCCCATATGGTGGTTGGGTTCATTCATTTTTATTGACAGTAAAGCCTCAAATAGTATACCTGACCAGCTTGGTTTGGGTAAATGTTCACATTGTAACCCTACCTGTTGTGCATTGGTGTGCACGTTAGTAGCTGTGCATTTCTCTTGTGTGTTTGTCTCCAAAGATCACTGAGGAAACCACGGTAAAAATCACCATGCGCCTTATTGTCTGAGAGCTGTGATAAATCCATGGGGATCCTGAGTGATTGTGGATGCTAGTGGTCATCGAAGATGCTGTCCTAACTGGGTGCTGTCTCTCTGCCAGAGTCTGTTAGTCATTTGGCATCCAGAACTAACAGTACAGTCACAGATCCTGATGTGTTGGCATCCAAGGTGTGAGGAAGGGAGCAGGTTCATTGCAGAAGGTTGTTTACAGTTTGTTGTTATGGTGAATCAGCCTAGCCCTGAAAGTTGCAGCAAGTCTCATTTCTCTTAATAAGCCTTATCCTAAGAATAGAATTGTGAAATGAAACTTGGCTACCTTCTCTAGGAGTTACTCCTCTGAAGTAGTCAGTTTTGTCAGCAGAGAAGATGAATATCATTGCTTTTCTTTCATGAGGGAGCAGATACAGATGTTAGGAGTAGTGTTTTAAGAATAGATATGGTAATCATCTGAGGAAATTAGTAGTATACTTACAAGGCAATCTTCTGAGGCATGACTTGAAAATGTGTGACGGGGTCATAGTTATACGCGTTCAAACTGCGTAAGAACATTGTGATGTGCATGTTCATAAGGGAGGATTTGGTTTTGAATCTTTTTCAAGTTCCTACTGCTTGTGATTGTAGAAGATAAATGTTTCCCAAAACTGGAGAGTAGTCTAGCATGCCTGTGTGTTGGAAGAACTGAAGTGTGAACTCCTTCTGCTCTTTGAATCTCCTGCTTTGTATAGCTATGGAGAATTACGTTTTTCAGTTAATTCTGTTTCCAGGAGGTAGAACCCTTTTCTTCTGTGTCACCCAAAGATATCGTCTACCTCCTGAAAGTCTCAAATGTTTAAAGAATGTTGTGGAATTGTAAAGATATTAATTTCATCTGAATCCATCTGAACGTAGTTCCTCTCATCATCCTATTTACTTAAAAACTCTCCCTGTCTTCTCAGATAGCCAATAAGATAGCTGACCCAACTGAGCCAAAGAAGGCCCGAGCTACCTTATACATTGCAACAGTGAAGAAGACCCTAAGCCAGCAGAGCTATAGTCTCTTTTCTGAGGCTCTTCAGCGCTACAGGACCACAGCTGATTTCAATGCTATGTTATCTCAAATGAGTTCCCTTTTTACAGAGGATGAAAAGAAGCATATCTTGTTGCGAGGTATGGTGAGTTCCATAGTGTATTTATTTGAGATGACTTTGTATTTTAAATAGACTGTGTGTTTCATGAAGGCAGTGACAAGAGAATCTGAAAACGTCATTGATTGTTTAATGTGCCTACGAGCAAAGGGGCAGGTTTTTCTGTCACTTCTTTCATCTGCCAAAAATAACATTACAACACGAGTTATTACTCTTCTTTAAATTGTGTAAGGCTGTGTTGAAGGCAAGGCGTGGCAGTATGAGCACTTGAGAATAATGGCCACAATCTGCTTCCCAATTTGCCTTTCTTAGTATACAAATAAGGGAACATTAGATTGCAATATTAAGGTCATAGCCAACGTCTAGTTTTCAAAAGCTGCAGACACATGAGATCTGAAGTTCATTTGACTTGCAGTGAGGTTTAGGTTTTTGGTCTGTAAGCATTTTACAGTGAAGTAAGATGATGTGTAAATTACTTCCTGTTTACAGTGGAAAAATTACATTTATTACCTACAGCTTTGCTGGCAGATTGTGCTGTAATTTAACTCTGTGTTGTTCTCAAGTGTACTTCTTGTGTAAGTACTAAAGAACAACATTTAGGCTTTAAGTTATTTAACTGCACTGATGTGGAAGTTCTACCGTCATAAGTTTCTGTGGCTTTTTTTATGTGTTGTGGACTGATTTTTCTTTGTTTTACTTCTTTATTCTTCTCTCTTTTCTCTAATGAAAGAATTTTACCAGTTTGTTCGCCCTCACCATAAAAAACAGTTTGATGAAGCGTGTTGCAATCTGACTGGGGTGGGCTGTGGCTACAAACCAGAGCACAGCCTCCTGCTGGAAGAGAGAGAGGGACTGGCAAAGAAAATAGGTGAGGAGCTTTGATGGACCTTGTCTAATCATAGAGCAAAATGCATCTAATATGTGGGAATGCAAGGGTGAAAAGCAAATTTGATGCAGTGACAAAGTTTGAAATACATCATTCTATTTTCATTCTTCCTTAAGTTCACTGCTAACAAACCTTTGCTTTAACAGAAGAAAAAGAGAGTCAGCAGAAAACAACGTTCTCGAAGAACTCATGTGTTCAGCTAAACCCTGGGCTCCACTTGAACCGGGGAGGATTTCACTTGGCAACAGGGCAGACTAGTGCAGGTACACTTTGTGTTAAATAACATCACAGTCCTAAGGGATTGCATGTTATGCTCTGTTTTGTCTTTGACCATAAATTCTCCCAATAGGAGCCACTGTTTCTTGTATTCACGTAGCACAGTGGACTAGCACTAGCTCACTGTAGGTAGGAGTGATGGTGACTGAGAGCTTTCAGCAAAGGTTATATAAAACAAACACAGGTTAGTAACTTATACTGAGGTGGATATGAGAGGAACCAACTAAAGACAGAAGTTTGCACTAGATGTTGACCTACATATTGCAATGAGGGAGAGGGTGAGTTGACAAGACTACTGTGTTTCCTGTTTGCCCAGGGTTTGTGAATGAGAGGCATTTGGGGAATGTTATTTTAGATGAGGTCAGTGTGAATTTAGGTAGAAAGCAAAATGCAGTTCCTGTTTTGTTATCAGTAGTGCGTGTAATCCTGGTGTAGACAGTCCATTTTCTGCGGAAACAGACTAGTAAATATATTTTCACTATTACATGTAATCTCTACCTGTATCCTCCTAATCTCTTACTGTCCACTATTTACCCTTGAAGTCAGAGGCTCAGTTCTGTTTTGATTACTGATCTTCCTGAGAACAGCTGGGAATTTTTTGTATTTCTTACAAGGAAATGAGTAGAGTAGTCCAGCAGCTTAGATCTTTCTTATGAGAGCATAAAGAATAGTCAGACTAATCTTTTCTTTTAAAAATAAAGAAAAAATTAATAATAATAGGAAGGTAATGATTCCCAAAAGGCTTTGAAAGCTTTTAATCTCTGAGGCCATGTTACTTCTTTTGTTTATTTTCCTGATTGCATTTTGAATTTTAAGAACGTTGGCATGGAGCGATCTTTAGTAATTTATTTTTTCCTGAGATCTGTGAGATTGATTTGCACAGAAGTTTGTTTCTGCTAAAAGCAATTAAGAAAATAAAAGTAATAAATGTATGTAGTATTTCTGAGACTTGCTCCCTGGGTAGGGTTTTGCTCCAGTGAGAAGCTACCAAGTAGAAAACTCACAGCCATGTTTTTTCCCCTTCCGGAAGTTGAAGTAAGTCCATCTTTTAGAAATTCATTATCTGCTGTGAAGAATAAAGATTTAAATACCAAAATATGTGGTTGGTTGATTAGAATCAGTGTCTTATTACATATTTTACCTATGTTTACATATCTTTAATATGCAAAACATAAAATTTTTCTCTAAAACCTGTCAGAAACAAACAAAAAAGACATTTTGAAGAGAAGCCCACCCAGAGTTTAGCAAGATGTTCTTAGCTGCACCTGTCTTCTCTGCTATTCCTACATTGCACCAGCTTTTACATTATTTTGGGTCAATTAGTCTCTTTTGAGTTCTTGCTTTCCTGTTAGAGCTGAAAAAGAACCCCTCTCCTCCTCCAGGTATTAGAGGGATATATGTTCTTTAAAATTACATGTTTACTTCCCTGTGTATCAGGCCAGTATGATTGGATAAGCCTTCTGTTTATAATGCTTGTGCTCCTTTAAAGGATAGCACAAAACCTGATTTGCTGCTGCCCTCCATGCACAGTCTCTTCTGTGTTACCTACTGCTCATTCCCTGGTGACCATCTGACACATTGCTCCATTTCAAAGATTCAAAAAACTCCCCAGAGTGCTAACAGGGTTCCCAGAAAGTCATTTGCTCAGTTGGCATTGCCAGGAGCACCAAGGTCATGTCTGAGCAGGGGATGTGGCTCTGCAAGCAGCAGGAGTTTTGAAGATAGTTCAGGAACTCCTCTGTGAATGAAGAGAAATCAGTATGGAGGACTGCTCATCTGTATTCTTTTCTCTCAGGGGATAATGCCAGTCAAGCTACAAGTAAAGACATGAGAAATGTGTCAGGCTCTAAGAGAGATCACCACCAGGTCCTCAGGACTACCTACCTCAACGATGTGAAAAGGGCTTTGAAGGAAAGTGCTTACAGCCGTTTCCATGAAGCACTGTTGGCTTACAAGAGGACGGATGACTATGATGCCATGATACCAGTGGTAGCAGCCCTCACCACCGAGAGGCCAGAAGACTTTCATCTCCTGCAAAGTAAGGGTTATTCATCAGTTGAAAATAATATGTAGGTGCTGTGATCTCATGTGAAGAGTAAGCTTTCACTGTTCAGTAGTTTACAGGTTCTCCACAGCTGGGAGCATTGGTAAACATCCCCTCTTCTACTTTAGCAGGCCAGATAAATGCAGTAGCAGGAATGCTGTAGTAAGTGTAGGTCATTCAGAAAGCAAAAAAAAAAAAAAGTCCACGTTTGGAAGGTTACCTCTGTTCAGTTAGAAACTCTTCATGAAAAAAGAAATAGGTAACACATCATTAATTCCAGTCTAAACCTTCAGTCAGGCTGATTTCAGTCAAGTGAATTCATTACTTTTTTTCCTTCCTCAGTCATGTTACAAGTCGTTGTTCTTCAGACAAGACAGTGCTGATTATTGCACTCACTGAATGTTGTTCTGACTATAGCAGGTCTCATGGCTAGCTATAGCAGTGCTGAGCTCTTAGAATTTCAAAGTAAGCCAAAATTGTCTTCTGTATCAAATACTTGTCTGTCTTCTAGTAGTGAAGACTTGGTAATTATAAAACCCAACAAAAAGGCTGTGTGCTTCACAAACCTGAAGGTACTCTGAGGAATGTGGATGATTTTGCTCATCTTCCAAAGAATTGCTTCCCTCTGAAATAACACCTCTTTCATAGTCAGCCATTTATTTCCCTACACACTTCACTGCGTTTTCTTTTGGGCAGGGTTTACCATGTTTGTGCACCCTCATCACAAAGAGCAGTTCAAACAGGTGTGTAAAGATTTGACTGGAACAATTGGTGGTGATGAACAGAAGCAGCAGCAGATGCAGAATGAAAAGAGCACTGCGACTCTGGAGAGGTGGTTCACTAAAAGAGAAGACAGCACTAAACAAGGTGGGGACAGGTGTTTCTCTGAAGGTTAGACTACTCATCGTAACACTAAACAGGAGTGTCTGACAGCTTTGGCTGTGGTATGTAAAGGAAGATCAAAGCAATTGGTCATGTCCAAGTAATGTGAAAAGAACAAAAAACCAAGGGTAGGATGGAAGGCAGCGGGGGGTGTGGAAGCGTAAGGAAACAAGGAGAAAATCCGTGATAGGGCCACGTTTTAAACTGTGAAATGGGAAGGCAGAATTCTTTGACAACTAGGAGGGGCAAAAGTAATAAGATCCTCTGTGCCTAAGGATAGTTTACTATAGAATTATTTCAACGTAAAGAGCCTCTTTCAGAAATAGCGTGGTGCGTTAGTACCAGAAATTTCTGATGTTAAAGAAAATGTTATTCAGATTCTTTTGTTCTTGTCCAGTGGGAACTTATTGAACTTACTGCTAGTCATGTTTTGCAGAGCATTGTTTTATGCATTGTACTGTATCATATGCCATTGTTTTTATGGTCAGATGGAGTTGTTCCTAAGAGTGAGGTTCTAGAAAAAAATGAGGGAGAGACTTCCTCCTCGTGCCTCAGCCAGAAATGCAAGCTTGGTTTACCAAAGACTGAAGCATCCAAGGAAACCAGTAACGTGAGAGCACCCACGGCTCCTGGAGTTGTGCCTAGCTTACCACTAGAGTTGGACCCAGAGTTTGGTAGGTAGAGGTGAGCTTTTTACATGTGGTTCTGTTATTTGCAGGAATAAACAGAAATATAGAACTGAGAATTATGCTGATGATCTGTTAAATTATGATTGTTTCCTGCTTGTATTTGCACGGGTGCAATAGTGTATAGTATGGATTGCAGAGTAGAATTTGTACTGTGGCGTGCAGCTAATCTATCAAAGTACTTCATTACCTCTATCAAAGTAATGTAATAGTTTCCTGAGAACTTACAGATTTTTTTTTCTCAACAACTTCCTTGTAAAGCAAGGATGTAAATTCTCTTTCTAGATGGGAATTTGGAGCACCAAGAAATTGAGTTGAGGTCATATGAAAAGTAATGCAACAAGGCCCTGTATTGCGTTGTTAAGATAAAAGAATTCATAAAACTCATGGTCACTGGTTTCTAGATTGCACTGGTGGAAGTGTGTATGCATGAGAATTTCACAGGTGGTTTAGTGATTTCCTTTCTCCCTCTTCCTCTCTCCCCCTGTGCACTCTAGGAAGATACCAGTGCCCTAACTGCAAATCTGAGGATGATGTGCCCTTAAAATGCCCGTTGTGTGTCTTCACTTGCTGCAAAACATGTTGGGAGCAGTTCTTAAAGGTTATCTTGTTTATTAGTTTCACTTTTTCCTGTATCTGATAGGGAATTCTGTGCTTTTCAAGAGAACTACATGCACAGCCCTGGAAATCAAATTCCTCTGTTTACGGAGAGAAAACCCAAACCCTCATGTTCAAGTTTACCACTTGAACATTTCCTCTGACATCTTTATTTTCCCTTTTTTGCAGTGTGACTGAAGGCAGACCTCTTTTGAGCTTCTTTCAAATGCTTTCCTCCAAGGACAAGGGGAAATGATTTCAAACTAAAAGAGGGGAGATTCAGACTGGCTAAAAGGAAAAAGTTCTCTGTGCTAAGGGCAGTGAGGCAGTGGCACAGGCTGCCCAGAGATGTGTGTGCCCCATCCTTACAGACACTCAGGGTCAGGCTGGGGGGGCTCTGAGCACTGATGGAGCTGTGGGTGTCCCTGCTCACTGCAAGGGTTGGGGCAGGTGGCCTTTAAGGGTCTCTTCCAACTCAAACCATTCCATGATGAGAAACAGCTATTCCAAGAATTAATAGCATGCATTTATCATCCCTGCTGCTCAAGACTCAAGCTGGCTGTTGAATAGAATGAGACCCCTGGAGAGTTGGTTAGGCAAGCCTTTATGACCCCATTCTTAGAAATAAGTAGGGAGGTTGTTGCATTGTCTCAGCCCATAAGAATCTATCTTGTACATGCCTGGGGAAGAACTCGCTCCTTTTGCCAGTAAGACGTAGTTTGTAATAATGGTTATGTCAGTTGAAGAATTCACCCAACTAGAGCTGTGGTATATTAAGCAATTTGTACTGTTGTACTATGGTATTCATCTTGGGAAAGTTGGTGATTCTGAGGCCTGGTTTTCTTGCCAGTTCTTACATTTTGGTTTTCAGCATTGTGATAGCTCATAGGTAAGTCACAGCACTTGTTCAGCTTCAGCTTTCTTTAATCACCTTTTTGTGACTGTACTTCTTTTAGGCTGGGAATTAACATGAGTAAACATTAAGAGTATAATAGCAGACATTCTGAGTCAGAGTGAAGGTGTATCCAATCCAGCATCCCATCTCTTGACAGCAGCCAAAAAAGAATAGCTGAAAGAGAATATGTGAATGTGGCACAGATGATGGTCCTTGCAAGTATTCTCTCAGTCCTGAAACCATTTGCAGCACAGGAATTCCTGTGAGCTTCTGTCACTCGTATCCTAGGCAGGAACTTCTGCAGCTTGGTCAAATGTTACATGAAGAACTGTCTCCTTTCTTTGTTGTCACTTCAAACCTGCTTCTTGCTGGTTCATTTTGATGTCCTGCTTATTTAAAAGGGACAAATGCAGACTTCTCAAGAATACTCACCGTGGACATCCTGTCCTTCAAAAGTGCACCTTTGCAGTTCTGGTCTTTCTGCGTGCGCCAATAGTTGGATCCACCTGTCTCCTCTTTAGAGAACTTAAACCACCTGATGCTTCCTCCCCATTGCAATCCCTGCTGTGGTTCATGGGGTGGGCAGTGCCCCCCATCAGCCCACTGATAGCAGCGGCTGCTGCCTGAGCTCTCATCAGATGGATCAGGGGTTTGTCACCACTGACTAGGTTGGATTTGAAAACTCATCTAGGACAGGTTACTCACACGATATTTCTTCAGTTTGAATTCAGCTCGGTGCATGTTGTCTGACTTGAGGAAGTGACTAACAGCCTTATTAAAAGCTCAGTGACTTAGGTCTTGCGAATGCTGTCCTTTCCGATTTGTTGTGTGGCTGAAGCAGCTTCGTGCTGGGGAGAGTCAGTGAATAACTTCGGAATGTTTCTGAGACTTTTGGAGGGACAGTCAGAATTCCCTGCAGCTGAGTGGGTTTTAGATGAGTGCTGGATGAGGTGGGAGGCTGCTGATGTGTGGGGAGAAGCATTACATTGCATCCGCTGCCTTTGGCTTTAGACAGAGGTCCATTGCTGCTTAAATGCCTCGTTCATTCATGCTCTTTTTGTAGGCATTTCAGAGAAATGGAAAGTTATTCTCCTTTGTGCTATCTAGGTGTCCTGTGGGCAAATAAAGTTTTCACAATTGTATGTTACACTTAAAATTTTCCAGATTACTTGACAAAGCAGTGTGTACAGGGAGGTAAAATGAGTTTCTTCTCCCCTCCATTTATAGCATTTTGTGTTTCTGGAATCAAAATACAGTGCCCTAACCTACTTCACAGTCCATACTTTGTGTAACAACAGCAAACTTCCACACAAGGGAAGGCTGTAGGCAAGGGCTTTCTGAATGTCAGGAGAAGGAGCATGCTGAAACCTGTGTGGAGAAACAGGTGCGTCACGTACCATCTTCTGCTGGATACCTGGAAAGGTGTGTGGTTGGATGAAGAAATAAACGTACCCATACCTCTAGAGGAATCTTGGTCCTGACCAGATGTGTCACTGATCTCCTGGTGTGCCCACTTCCTTCTCGTCTGTGCCAGAGGAAGTTCACAGAACTCCTCGGTGGCTTTACAGGACTTTGCCAACAATGAGCACTTCTGTGCTTCACAGCAGCTCTTGCAGGTTCTTGAATCACGTTGTTTCCTTGTTCCTTACTCTTCCAGGTGTGCCATAGCTGTAATTAATCTGAGCCAACTGCTCTAAAACTCGTTGCTCCTTCGCTGAGCAGTCTTTTTGTTTTTCTCTGTGCGTTGCTAGCAGTTAAAGCAGTGATTGCGTGGTAACACCACATCTAAAAATAGTAGACACAGTATCTTGAGAACACTGAAATGACAAGTGTTGGTTATATTTCATGTTGGACCATTGCAAACTTCACAGAGAAGAAAATGCACGGATTATATATTAACTTTCATTTGTTTTTATAGGTAAAGAAGTGCCCGGAATGCTGCTGTGATGTGAAGAAGAAGCGCTTGGTTCGAGCTTACTTCTGGTAACAGTCTCACCGACAGAAAGTGCAAGTGCTTCATGTCAGCAGAAATAAGCTGCTGTGCTCTGACCCCGAGCTGGAGGGAAGCAGGAGGAAGGTTCTTTTAAACGTCTTCAATCCTTAACTCTGATGCACGTGCTGTGCACCAGGCTGTGTCATTTTTTCCTGCAAACTGATTGTGTCTGAAAGCTCAGGTGTTCACTGCTGGCAGAAGACAAAGCAGCATTGTCCTCTTGGAACAAAGATGCTGAATTTCCTATTTCCATTAGCCTGTGAATTTTGTATTGACTTAAACCTAATTGTGTATCCTGGAGGAGGCTGTCATCTCTTGGCCCCTTCAGGCAATATCCATTCCTGAAAAAACCCTACAGCAGTGCTATGTTGGAATGGAGCTGGCTGTGGTAGCAGGCCAGACACCAGCCCAGAGTTATTGGAAGAAGCAGTTCACATTCTGCTGGTGCTTGCCAGCAGCTGTGATCTCCAATAGCAGAAGATACTGAAAGCAGGGATTTTCTTAAAACAAAATCAGGTGGTTGGATAGTGAGCAGAGATGTGCCTGCTGTGCACCCCAGAGCCCAGTGTTTTCCACGGTGCTGGGATTTTTGGCAGCCTGCTTCTAAGGAGGCTTTATTTGCTGCCTAGGACTGCCATTCCTGTTGTGTCAGTGTTAACTGATAGTTGTCTTCCAAGAAGACTGAGGTGCCAGTGGCCCTGGTAGGAGTACGTGGAGAACTCTGGGCTGTAGGATTCTTGCCATTTGAATATTTATAATCATCTGCTCATTTTTCTCATTCTTCCCATTTGCTAATTAGTTTTGAGCTTCCTGTGGTGGCATAGGTACCTGTATTTGTTTCCAGAATTGTCTAGGGGAATATATTCTTCAATAATTTCATTGTCTGTCTGTTTGTTAACCCACAGGGGGTTTCTACATTCATTTTGATATGTATCGTAAAAATGAATAGATTTGATGTCACGAGAGCACTAATGTTAAACTCTCACCCTTTAAAGGGATTCTGCTTCTAAGAAGTATAGCAATAATTGTTGTCTTATGGAAGTAAAAAACCCAAATGCTCTGTGAGGGAGCAGAGCTCCCAGTGCTGCTCTGTTGCTCAGCAGCTTTGGTGTGCTCTACAGAGACCTCTGTGAGAGCTGCAGCTTGCTGTTGGTGCCACTGGAGGGAAACCACAGCACAGGAGAGCGTGTGGTGGTCACTGGTGATGGGAGCTGTGTGAGAAGTGCTTGATCAGAACGGGTTGCAGTTACTGTTACCTTCCTTTCCACAACCAGCACGCATTTCCAGCTCTTTCTTATCCCCATCACTAGGGTTGGTTTAGTTTTGGAGACTGCTTCTATCCAGGAATGCTGCAGTGCTGCTGAGATAGGGCAGAGGAACTGTGTTAAAACAACAGTGCCTTCAAAGAGAGCCCAGTGTTCCTCCTCTTGCTTTTGAGCAGTTGGATCATCTTAGTGAACATTTGCTGTTTGTGCCTGGGGTTAGCAGGCTGCCACAGCTGTGCTCCCAGTGATGGATCTGCTGCGTTTGCAGGAGGGATTGGGTTGGAGTCAGCCTGGGTTTGCTGCTGCTTCCTTGTGGTCCCTGCCCGCAGCTCCCCAGCACAGGGCTGCCTCCAGCACTGCAGGGCAGCACCAGGAATTGCCTCAGGAGGCGCCCCAAGAAATGAGAGCAACTTTTGCTCATCTTGGAATGAGCTGGGTTTCCGAGAAGAGGCACACAGTGCACGGCTTAGAAAGTCCAGAAAGTGAAAATAAGGATGTTTTCTAAAATATCCACGTTGACACATCTGGTGAGAGGAACTGACTGTTCCTGGAGAGGAAGACCTACAGTGGACACTCCTGATGGGTTTTGGGAAGCAAGTGACGCAGGAGTCAAACATCACAAAGTGCACATGTAACTCTGCCCCTGCTGCCATGGCTGCACAGCTGTCTGGAGCATTCCTCCCCACATACCTTGTTCCCCGTAAATAAAACAACTCAGAAGAGGCCAAACAAAGCAGCCCTCTCAGGAAAGAGGTGAAATAACTACTTTTGGTTTTGGTAAGTGAGTGCTGCTAGCAAGGGGTTTCTCTGCTTTACAGACTTCTCTCTGAACGGTGATGAGCCCTCACTTTGCAACAGTGATACTAAAAGCAGTGCTGCTGGGCGCCCTGCAGCTCTGGGAAGCGTGAGATGATGGGAAAGTGGAACTGACTTCCTGGGGCTTCGGTGCTGTGTTCGTTCCCTGAAGCATCTGCCCAGGTCAGGGGTGAGCAGATCTGCTGCCTTCAGCTGTCCTTGGAGGTTTGGCTGCTCAAGTAAAGGAACAGATGGAAAAGGGGTAATTGGAGGTGCTTGATTCACGTCCCCATGGCAGGAAGACATTGCCTGGAGGAGCCATTTCTGTCCTCCTGACGTATTTCCCTCTTTATGAGCATTAATCTGAGATGGTTTTGTTCTAAAGCCAGAGCAGAAAGCCCGGATCGTGCTGCAGAGCAGTGTGATGTGACAGCACCTCCTGCATCCCAGCATGCCAGCACAGTGTGGCTCAGTGGCACACGGGCTCCCCCATCCAGAGAGGTGTGCACAGCTGCTGGTACCACAGGAAAGGTGTGAACAGAGTGGGTTTTTTCCAGTCTCAAAACACTGAGGGCCGGAGTGCATCAAACCACGGCTCAGACCGCTCTGAGCAGCCGTTGTTCTCCGGGTGCTGAGGTGTGACCCTTGGTCACATCACCCAGCTCATCGCTCTGTGGGAGTCCAGGTGATCTGCTTTCTGTTGCAGCTTCTTGGAAAAGTCCAGATGTGTCAGCACGGGAGCTCTGCGTGGGCCACAGCTCTGTGGCACGCTGCACATCCCAGCCTGGGCCTGCTGCTGTCCACCCACAAGGACATGACGTCTGCGTGGGACTGGTGGTGCTGGAAGGAGCCTTGGGGTCCCGCAGGGCCCAAGTGCTTTGGTTTGTGGGTTTTGGAAACGTTCAGCTCTTGCAGGATGCTTAATGAGGAACAAATCCAAGGAGGACCACTGCCCGGGAAAGGGGCTCAGAGCGGTGACCCAGCGGTGGCCGGGGCTGCGTGCTGTCCCTCTGCCAAACATGAATTCCAGTGTTGCAGAAGGTGAGCGCTCCGTGAGGGTATTTCTCTTGAACAATTTGCAAACTCATTTGGCTGGGCAAAACCTCCACATCCTCTGACCCCCTGCACCGTGACTCACCTTTGTGTTAACAGCAGCTTCACGTTTGTTTTTCGGAGCGCAGTGTTTATGATACGGTTTTGGCTGCTGCTGATATCCCTTTGGAGAGCCTCTGTGAGTATCCAACAAACTGCTTCCTCCCGTGGGTGGGGGCTCCTATGGGGCACGACTCTGTCCCCCTCTTCCCCATGTGTGCTCCTGGTCCGGATGCTGTGCAGAGTGTCTGTGTACAAATGTATTTGGGAACTCTGGGCAGTGAGAGGTGCCACTCACACTGCTCAGAGCCACCAAAGGCTGTCAGCTCCAGAAGGCCCAGGGGCTCTGAGTGTTGTCACAGAGTGTGATGCTTTCCCAGATGGTACTCTGTGCCCCAGGATGGGGTTGCATGGTGGTGTGTTCACCTCTGTTGGTCGGAAAGCTGAACAAGGCAGATCACTGAGCTCACCTTTTCCCCTCTAGCTGCTCTCAGTCCCTGTGCTGTTCCTCCCTGCCCTGCAGCACTGCCCCCATGGAGATGTCTGTAAAATGGGGCCGAGCTCAGGATGGGGCTCCCTTATGTGCACCCTGAGGGAAGGGAATGCCTCGCTCCTCCTCCCCTCTGTCCTTGAGCACACAGTGGAGTGTCCTTGGACCTGGCCTCGGTGCGGGACAAAGTACGCCCGTTCTGATGCATTTAAGCCTGAGCCGCTCTGCTGAGCGACGCTCACGTCCTCGGCTCCGGGATTCCCAGCAGAGCATCCTCTGCCCAGTGCTGCACCCGCTGAGCCGCGGTGTCACAGCCGGAGCGAGGAGGAGGGGGGCGAAGCCGTGAGCCGGGATGCTCTGCCATCCGCACCGAGCGCGGCACCCATCCCCCTCGGGGGCTGCGGGCCGGGGGGGGGGGGGGAGAGTTTGGGGGCTGTTCTCGGGAAGCTGTGAGCACCCACGGCGAGGCCGTCCCCGGGGGAATTCCCTGCCGTTCCCCCGCAAGCCCCGACTCGGCGCCCGCACGTCCTATATAACGCGCCTGTGCTGCGCGCAGGTAACGGAGCGGGGTCGGGCTCGGGTGGGTGCGGGGCTGCGGCGGAACAGCGTTACGCAAGAGGGGTCTTTCCCTCTCAGGGCTGCGAAAGGGCTGTGCGGTAAGGAAGGGACGGGGACGACGGAGGACAGCCGGGAGCCCCTGCCCTGCCCAGCCACCACCCCCGGCTGTGTGCGTGGGGGGCAGAGCCCACGGCAGCGGCCTCACCCCTCTCCGCACCTCTTTAAAGCAGGGCGGGCGCTGCCGCTGCACCGCGGAACCGCTGCGAGGATCCGCCGCCCCGCGGAGCCCCCACGGACACCGCCGCGTCCCGCACACCCGCGGCGATGCCGCTCCGCTCCGCTCCGACCGTGCGGCGGCCGCCCAAGGTGGGTCTCATCGCTCCGGGGCTCGGTGGCGGCTCAGAGGGATGGAGAGGGGGGGAAAGATATCGGGTTCCTGCGGAGCGCGCTTTGCTCGTTTGGGAAAGTGCTCTTCTTTCTGCTGCTTTGCCGGCTCTCCCCGGCAGCGGGGAGACTCTGGAGAGGAGGAGAATGAGGGTAGGGGCTGCGGGGCCGCTGGGAAGGATGCTGTGACCCCCCCCTCCGCGTGGTGAGTGCGGGCGGAGGGGGCTGCAGCGGGGCCTCATCGCACAGCTGGGGCTGGAGGGAGAGCATCAGGTGGGAGAGCAACCCAGGGATCTCCCAGCGGAGATCGATTCACTCCTTCCTTCAGCGGCGATGAACGGGAGCAGCAACGCGACGCTCGTTGCTTCCCCCCCCGTAAGATCTGACGGCGATTTGCTTCCCTACAGCGGGCGTTCGCTCCCCTCCTCCTGCTGCTGGCAGAGCTGGGCTGCAGCTCCCCACCCACGTACCGGTGGAGAGACGCCGGGACCAAGGAGAGGGTCACCTGCCAGCAGTGCCCGCCAGGGACCTTCGTGGCACAGCACTGCACCAGGGACAGAGCGACGGTGTGTGCACCCTGCCCCGACCTGCACTACACGCACTACTGGAACTACCTGGAGAAGTGCCTCTACTGCAACGTCATCTGCGGGGAGCGGCAGGTGGAGGTGCAGCAGTGCAATGCCACCCACAACAGAGCGTGCCAGTGCCAGGAGGGCTACCACGCCGAGCTGGAGTTCTGTGTGCAGCACTCCGAGTGCCCGCCGGGCTCCGGCGTCGTGAGGTTGGGTGCGTATCTATGGCATAGCCCGAAGCTGCTGCCCCCGGGGGGGGTCCCATCCCATCGCTGAGCTGCAGGGTGGCTGCGGTTGGAAGGGAGCTCTGGGGTCACTGAGCTCCCCCACGCTGCGGGTGCTGCTGTGTCCGTGCAGTGGGTGGCCGAGGGGATGGAGGTGTGAGTGCTGCTGGTGTAAGGGCAGGGCTGGTGAGCAAGCGTAGCTCTGGGGCTCAGTTTTGTGGAGTTCGTTGAGTAATTTGGATGGGCTCCATCTGAAACGTGAAACGGGAGTGGTTCCAGAACAGTAACGTCATCCTCACCGTGGCTCCTTCTAGAGGAGCTTTGTGAGCCTGAGTCTCCCTTGAGTCACGACAGGGAGTTATTTTTCCCATCTGGTCCCTTCCTCACCCCATTTACCTGGCTCCATGCTTTCTAAAAATACCACTAGCACACAGCAGGCGCGTGCTTCCCTCTCACCCTCTGCTGAGTCACTGAGCTCTGTTAGGGAAGCACAGGTGATACAGCACAGCAGCATCCCCACCTCCTGCTTCGCACTCAGAAGGTGCTCTGGAGCCCTTCGCTGTGTGCGTCACGGGAGAGCTGTGCGCTCGGGGCGAGATGGGGAGCGTTTGTTGTCCTCGGCTGATGCTTAAGGTCTGAGCATCACCGCTCGGTTTTTCCGCGGGGGCGTTACAAAAGGCAGCGATTCAGCACGAGGTGAGCCGGGGTCTCCAAAAACCGCGGGGAGACGCTTTGATTTACGCGTTGATTTGTCTGCAGAGTGAGCTGTGTGCGTCAGAGAGCCGCTTCCCGGCGGCACGCTGTGCATGGGGCTGCTCCCGGCTCTGCAGGAAGGGCAGGGCTGAGCTGAGCCTCTGCGTTCTCAGACGCTTTTACTTTCACTTGGCTGGCAGCATCCGGCCGTGCCGCGGTCCAAGGGCTCATTGGCAGCTGCTCCGTGGTGCTCACAGCCGATTCTGCTGTCCCCACGAGGTGCCCCTTTTGTGGGCAGCATCCCCCTCTTGTGTCTGGGGACCCACGGTTGGTGGTGGTGTGGCCGTGTGCCCCTGCTGGCTTGTGGGTGCTCCTGCCCTCTTCAGCTCCTCAACCAGCGCGTGTGTGGGGACGATGGCTGATATCCCATGTCCTCCCCGCCCCCAGGCTCCGCGTTTGAGAACACGCAGTGCCGTCCCTGCCCGCGGGGCTCCTTCTCCTCCTCCAGCTCCAGCACCGAGCAGTGCCAGGCACACCAGAACTGCACGCAGCTGGGGAAGGAGACCAACGTGCCAGGAAACCAATACCACGACACCCTGTGCACCTCCTGCAGGATGGGTGGGAGCAACAGCACGCAGGGACCAGGTGAGAGCCGTGCCACGGGGTGAGAGCCAGCACCCTGGTGTAAGCATGAGACGAGGTCATGCAGCCCCTGCTCCCAGTGGGGCCTTTGCTGATGGGGATGGCAGCACACGAGGTGGCTGCTGCAGCCCTTGCCCCAAACCAGGTGCTGGCTGCATGGCACAGGAGCTGCTGTGTTCCCCAGAAAGCTTTTATCACAGCCCATACTCTGTTGGGCTGTGTTGAGTGGAGTAAGAATGCAAGGCTCAGCACAGCCTCAGTGCGATGTGGATTTTGGTGTGGAAGAAATGGGGGTGTGGGAAGGCACGGGCACAGAGCAGTGTGTCACTGCAGTAATGCAAAGCGTAGTGCTGGCCTTGAGCTCCTGTGCATCTGATGTGCAATGATGCATTCCCTTTCCAACACGAATTTTGGGAGCTCCTTAATGAGCTGGCATGGGGTCTGTCCCAAAGCTCTGATCTGGGGTGTGTCTGAGGCTGCTCCTGTCCCCAGGCATACAATTCTGCATGGGAAGATAGGAACCTTCAGGAAAAGCACTGTGTGTATGGACTTAATGCAGTACAATCAGTTTTCCCTCTAACTTTGTGGCAGGGAGGAACATGGCAATGATTCTCTATTTTTGAGGTGAAGGGAACCCCTCAGAGTTACCTTCCCATTGCCAGATGTGCGGGGTCTTCTTGGGGGTCTCCAAACCCACCTGGACGTGGGGCTGGGCTGCAGCTCCAGTGCCCTTTCTGGGGTAGGGGGACCAGAGGAGCCCAGAGGGTTCTCCCAGCTCCAACCACGCTGGGATTTGGGGATCCCAGGCTTCAGGCTTTCCACACACCCAGCGGTGACCCCCACATGAACCCCCAGGTGCTCTTCTCCCCCAGCTCCAGAGGACGAGGACTGCGAGCAATCCCTGATCGACTTCGTGGCGTACCAGAACATCCCTCTGCGGAAGCTGAAGCGGCTGCAGCAGATCCTGGAGCGCGTGCCCAGGAAGCAGGCCCCGGAGACCAAGGCCGTGGTGCAGGAGAAGCTGCGGGCCGTGCTCACGCATCGCAAGCAGGAGAACTCAGCAGTCATCACCGAGCTGCTGGCTGCACTGCGGGCCACCAAGCTCACCTCCATAGAGAAGAAGGCACGGGAGCGCTTCCTCTCGTAGTGAGAACACGGAGTGGACTCTTAGGGCTATATATTTTTTTTTAATTCCTGTCTTTGTCATTGGTGGGGTTTTTTTGTTTGTTTTTAACCGTGGTTTCATTAATTTATTAACGTTTCAAACACGAACTGGAAAGGCAGCGTGGATGAGCGCTGTGCGGTGCGTTGGGTGCTCTTCTGTGTGCCAGGAGCAGCTGCAATCTGACAGCAGAGCTCCAGGAACCCGCTCCTCCCCGCGGGCCTGAGCCTGCTTCTGAGCTGTGGGAGTTTGTGTCTGGGTGGTCGTTAGGTAACAGGGCTGATGAGGCCTTTGGGGACGTGGTTTGGTGGACGTGGAAGTCTTTGGTTAGTGGTGATGTGATCCTGGGATTCGCTTGCTCTTGGCACACTGCTGAGAACGGAGTGGACTGCCTGAGACAGGCCGGGGGAAGATGTCCCTGAAGTCTGAGGTCCTGCTGGCTTTCAATTTATTTTTGAGCTACCTGATTTTATACCATGTGAGATACGTTTTTCTAAAGAAAGAAACCAAAGAGGTTATTTTATTACGTGATCCTGTCACCACTGTCCTTTCCTGATCTCGCTGGGGGGAGGTGGAGCTGGGGGTCGCACTCCTCCTTCTGCTGATCCTTACACCGACTTTGCACGTGCCTCGCAAAGGGAACATGATGTCAGCCACTAACAAAAGGGAACTGTGCACACAAACCGGCCCTGCACACAGCGTGGCACTGCGCACAGAGTGAGTGTCCGTGCTCAGCCCCTCTGGGTCAGTGCAGCTCTGTCCCCAAGGGCACTGCCACGCTGCCCCTCCGTGCCTGGCCTCCTACACGGGGCTTTTATTTTTTGCCTCCTGCACATGCAGCCAGCTGTGTTGGTGCTCAGCTGGATGTGTCCCTGCCGCTCTCAGCCCCACGTGGAGAGCAGTGCAGGTGCAGGGTCAGTGATGCACGTGGGCTGCGCAGTATGTCCCACCTCACCCAAAACAATCGAGATGGAGCAGAGCCTGGGATGCTTTCTGCAGCTGTTTGGGTTTTCTTTCCAGGCTGTACTGGTATAGTTGGTTGGTTTCTCTTTTTGGACTGCTCTCACTCCACACGGATCTTTGTGCCATCCAACACAGCAGAGTTTTGCTCCCACCCCCGAGGTCTGCAAGAGCTGGGGAGCTTTGCAGGCACTGTGTGTGGTGCAGGACAGATGCACACCCTGCCCTATGGCACCGTGCTCTGCTGCTGCAGCCCCCAGTGCCAGGTCGGATCCTTTTCTGCCACACCAGAGCCGCAGATCTCTGCTCCCTGGACCAGGTGAGGATGCTGAGACAACAGGATAACCCAGCCTGTGTCCTTGGAGCTGCCATTGCCTCTGTTCAGGGCTGGTAGGGGCCCGGCTGTCAGTGCCAGCCCGGTGTGCGGGGCAGCTCTGGGCACCGGGGCCATTTTGTGGCTGCAATGGGAAGCACGAGCTCTGCCCGTGAGTTTCTGCTGCTGCCGTGGGGATTTCTGCGTGGTGAAGCTTCTCCTTCATGACGGGGGATCTTTCTGGTACGTGCTGACCTTTAGAGCAGCATCCGGGCGTGCCAGCAGGTGGATGCCGCAGGGCTTCCAGGAAACGAGGCTCTGCTGTGAGATCCCACCATCCTCCTCCTCCCGCTGCAGCTCACGGAGCTGCTCACCATGAGTATGGCTCACTGTGAGAGCCAAGTGAATAAACCCTACAGGGGGTTTATCCCCTGAGGTTCCCAGCAGTGCCAGCTCCTTCCTGGTAATTTGAGTGATGGTTTTTGTTATAAGCTGCGCCGGAGAGGAGAACGTGATAACGTTAAACGTGGCCACAGTTCTCCCCCGGGGGTGACTCAGATGTTTTGTACACAGAAGACAATTTCCCCCAGAAACTCCGATCTCACTCCGCTCTTCCCTCTCACCCGACGCGGGGATGTGCTTCAAACAGGAAGGAAAAAAAAATACCCTCGGAGTTTATTTAAGCAGTTTGATGTGCAGCTGCCAGCTCTGCTGCACGGGATGAGTCGGTCTCTCAGGCACGGCGCTGACTCACGGCCGGAGCTCCCAAATCCCGGTCCAAAGCAGCAGGAGGGGTTGGGGCACGTCCCTCCGCAACGCTCTGCCCCGGAGGGGTTGGAACGGGGCCGGGTGAATGATGGGCGAATGACGAATGGGGGTTTGAGGAGTCGGTACGAGTCTGCACGGTGAGCTCACGCGTGGCTGGATCACACGTGGCTGGATCACACGTGGCTGGACCGGGTCTTGGTGGCAGCGATTGAGGATAAAGGGGTTCTGGAGGTGTGCAGTGGGAATGTGAATGGTGTGGGTCGGTCCCTGGGCTCACGACCGGAGCAGACATCAGATGAAGTCACCCTTCGGCCCGCAGACGTCCCCACAACGCTCTGAGGGAGGTGGCTTTGGGCAGCGTGCTGTCCCCTCCTGCGCTCAGCCCTGGGAGCCCCTCTGAACTCATGCAAGGAAGGCGAACGCACACTGAGCTTGTTCAAATTCGCCCATCGTCTTTCCAAAGAGGCACTGATCTTATCTCCTTTAAAGCACGAGCCTTATTTGATTGTAGGGTTTTTTCTCCTGATTGCAATCCCCCGCTGCCTGCCCACGCTCTCCCTGCTGGGACTCGTCTCTCACTGCTGCACACGTTATCTCTGCAGAGCGGTGCCTGGCACTGGGTTAGAGCTGTGCAGGTGCTGCAGGGCCCGTGCCAGAGGAGATGTGATTTGGAGGAAGTAGCTTAGGGGTGCAGTGCAAAGCAGCCTGGCCTTAATTCAGGGGCACCCAGCACTGGGGTGACCAGGAATTGAGACCAGGCGATGAGCAGGACAAAAAGAAGTCACCACATCTCTGTTAGCAGAGGTGCAGTGACAGGGCTTGTGCCACTGGTGGGTGTGCAGAGCACATGGGCACGTGCAGGCTCAGGGAGATGGTGTTCTCCCACAGGACTTTACCCTTCGCCCCTTGGCCCCGATTGCTTTCCCTTCTCAGTTTATAATTTCTGTTCCCTTCAGCATTTGAGGAGCTTCCTGAAACCACAACTGCTCAAAGAGTAAAGGAGAGGTGACGCAGCAGCTGTGACCTGTTCCCGGCATGGGGCTGGTGGGACAGAGGGGAACTGAGAGGCCCTGCACAGGTTCAGCACGCCAGGTAAGAATCATACAACTGTTCAGGTGGGAAAAGAGCCCTCAGATCCCCAAATCCCCCCCAGCCCTCCCCACCGTGCCCACCGACCGCATCCCTCAGTGCCACATCTCCACAGTTCTGGAACACCCCCAGGGACGGTGACCCCGTGAGAAGGAAACGCTTTGGTCTGTGGATATCACTCACACAGCATCCCAATGATGCTCCCAGTGCTGCTGAAGGGCCCCCACCATCTGCCCTTGGGGTGTGGTGGGGGGGCTGCTCCCCATGCACCTCACTGTCCTTCTTCCTTGGTCCTACCTTTCCCCACCAGGCAACACGATGAGCTTTCCAGGTTCCACATTTTGAACTTAGCTGCAACCCAGAGTATGCAGAGCGGGGAGATTTGGTCATTTTTCTATGGGATTACAAGGAAAGGATGACTTCCCGAGCACATGAGGCCGGTGAGGGTGTGTGCTGGGGGGGCTGCAGCTCTCATGTGGGCTGAAGGGCACTCTCAGCTGTGCAGTGCAAGGGAACAGATGAAGGTCTGGAGAGATCGCATCAGCCTCATGTGCTCGTTCAGCCCCAGCCGTGCAGATTTCCTGATGCTGGTTTCTATTTGTGTCTCTGTACTTCCTTCCGCATCGCTGGAACTTGGTAGGTGAGTTATCGGGCTTTGCTTGGCCTTCCCAGAAGCAGCACGAGGAATATTCAGCTGGGAAACACAAAGATAAGGAGCGTGCATTCCCCACTTCGTGACTGAGCCTCGAAGGAGGAATCAGATCTGGCGAGATATAAAAAGCACATTCTTTTACCCAGTTTCATCGGTTGGGTGCTGATCGTGACATCATGCAGAAACAACCAGGCCAGTGATTCAGCACCTCTCTGCCCTTTGATACAACAGTTGTACTCACGAGGTGTTTATTGGGTCTTTCACAGCTGTCCCAACTCCCACACAGCTGTGCAGGTCTGGGAGAGCCTGGTCCTTGCAGGGGACGAGGGGCAGCTGCTTCCCCTTCCCTTCTCCTCCCCCTGCAGCAGATGACCTCTGCTTTCATCGCAGTGCAAAGGCTTGCTGCTGAACCACAGCCTCCAAGAGGAGCTCTGAAGAGAAGCCTCATTCAGTGCCTGCTCCCCGGCTCCACGGGCAGCACACCTGGGTGGGGGTGGGACCGGGTCGCTGGATGTACACACCACGAAAGATCTCAGGGTGGAATACAGGATGTTCATTTGAATGTTATTGCTTACAAGGGCAGGGAGTGAGGAAGCGCTCTCTGCAACGCTCGTTCCTGAGAACAAAGAGTTCCTCGCCCCTCTCCGGAGCTGCTCTGCTGAAGGATGTCCGCAGGAGAGCTGCAGTCAGGCCGTGTGCCCTCTGAGGCTCTGCAGAGGAGCTCCTGGCTGCCAGCTGAACTGGAAGACAAACAAACCCTGCAGGTTTCTGTTTCAGGAGAGTGGGATCTGATTAGTGAATTTAGTTTGCCCTCAGAGCAGTGCTCACCGTGGCTACGAAACAAAGATTTCTAAAAGCTACAGGGGAACGGATTTGAATTGGCACCTGCAAACAAAAGGAGGACTGTGAGGGTGAGCAGAGGGCTGCAGCACCTCTCCTATCGGGGCAGGCTGAGCTGGGGCTGTCCCACCTGCACAAGGGTCTGGGGAGACCTCCCTGTGGCCTTCCAGAACATAGCGGGGGCTATAGGGAAGCTGTGGGGGGGGGGGGATGCTACCAGAGAGTGGTAATGGGATCAGAGGGAAGAGCTTGAAGCTAAAAGGGAGGAGATCAAGGTCAAGTGTTGGGGAAATTCTTTTACTCGGGGGTGGTGAGGACCTGGCAGGTGCTTCCCAAAGAAGCAGTGGGTGCCCTACCCCTGGAGCTGCTCAAGGTTGGGCTGGATGGGGCTTTGGGCAAGCTGGGCTGTGGGAGATGTCCCTGTCCATGGCAGAGCAGGTGATCTTTAGGGTCCCTTCTGCAGGTGATCTTTAGGGTCCCTTCTGACCCAAACCATTCTGTGAAGCTACAAAACACTGAGCCTGGCATCCACCCGACTGAAGGACACACACTCTGAAGGATGGAGCTCCAATTGCATGCTGCTGTGCTCGCTGGAGCTGGCAGCCACCTCTGTGCCCTGGCAGAGCAGTGCAAAGCCCACCTCGTTGCATGCTTGTGCCTGAAGACAGGAGGAGATTCTGCTTGAGAGGAACAAGAGCTGCAGCACTGGAATCCTCCATGGCGCAACACCTGCTCCCATCACAGCTGCACTGGTGGCAGAGGTCTGGATGGAGGAAACAGAGCGTGCATGGATGGCTTTGCAGTGACACTGCCACCTACAGATGGGCACAGAAAGGAGGCTTTACTCATGAGCAGGAGGTGAGTGAGCTTGCCGTGTATTTTTCTGGCCGTGGCTTTGTTTCAAGGGAAGGATATTTCACCCTGTGAGTTCTTCACCAGATCTACTGCCTCATGGTGACTGCTGCTCTTTGGTGCCCTACGCCAACGTGTGGCAGAGACTGCTGCAAAGGCACCGTCCTCCTGACATCCTTGGAAAAAGGATGTGGACAATGTGGTACCAGTGCAGAACCAGCAGCCTTCAGCTTTAAGGAAAAGCAGGGCCACCGTGTGGGAACGAGGAGATTCCCCCTCGGCTGAGCAGGGAGTGGTGGCAAAGCTCTGTCCTCCCTGTGCTGCCCCATTAGAGTCTGAGGTCAGAAATGGGCTCATGTTTTCCCCAGTGAAATATTCCTTCCTGATGCTGTCAGCATCATGCTGCTCCCTTCACAACGTACAGCATTCCCTTATGAGGTAATGGGGATCATGGTTGAGGATTCCTGAGATCAGATGTAAACGCTGCAGATAAAGCTGTGAGAGAGCAACTGGCTGTATTCTTGGGAATTGATTTGGGATATAAAAGAGCCAAACCGTGCCCAGAGAAGCTAATGGAAAGCCCCCAGGTGCTGTCAGAGAAGCTGGACTTACCAGAAGAATGGTACAACAGTTCTTTCAAAAGTGTAGGAAACAAAACTGCATGAAACGTGTGACATCCAGCACACAAAATAACGGCTGTGTTATGCACTGGAAAGGTTTTGTGTGGGATTTCCAACTTCAAGAAAATTACAAAATTCCTTTGTGGAAAAGCACCTGCCCTGGTTTCTCTGCCCTTCTCTAATCCTGACAAACGCTCTCCAGTGCCTCTCATCTCCCTGTGGGCAGCTCTGAGCCAAATGTTAATGGAAAACTGTGCCAAAAAGGATTTTGAGAGGGCACCCAGCCCCCGCTCTGCCTAGCAGGGTCAGTTACATTCTTTGCTCCTTTCTTGTCCAGCTTGCTTCCAGGAAACCTGCAGACGAACACTCGGGGGCACTTCTTTCAGTGTCTAAGAACGAGCCCAGCACTGAAGGCAAACCCTGCCACGCTTCTTTTAGGAGGAGCAGGACAGCAGTGTGTGTGGCTGCCCCTCAGACACATCCACATCGAGCAGATGGTTTTTCAGACCTGTGGTTTGAAGGGCTGATGGTGAAGGCAGCAGCAGTGCTGCCCTTCACCTTTCTTGGCAGTTCTCTTGGGAAGTTCCCTCCTTGCACCGGCTTTCTTGCTGGCAGAGAAGTTCCACGACAGTTTCAGCAGATGAGGTTACCTAACTCAGCTCAGAACCTTCTAAGTCCTCGGATCCAGCTTTTTAGATGAGGACTGTTGTAAATGTTTATTTTCCAAACCCACAGTGGTACCTCATGCTTATTCATGAGCACTTCTGGAAATGATGACTAACCCCAGCGCCTCATCTTCAGTGGAAACATCGCTGCTGAAGAGAAGCAAACTTCCAGCCTCACATAACGTGTCCTCTGGTTTGAGATCCCTATGTGCGTGTGTGCAGGCACATCCTTCCCTCAGCTCAACTGATGGATGTGGCAGAGGTCGTGCAGGAGATGTCAGGGAAGACTGAGGGCATCAGAAGAGCTGCAGCTGCATCCTTCTGCACCTTCCACCAGTTCCAAGTGCAGATGAAATCGTCACCACGCAGGCAGCACGATGATGAACAGAGTTCAGAAGCACAAACAGTGGTTTTTTGAGCTTTATTCTTAAGCAATGCTTTGTCTCCTGTTGCCAACAGCCAATAAATGTTTGCATGGCAGGGAAATTCCAGCGAGGTGAGAGAAAATGAATCTTCTGCTAACGTTCAAATGAGGCATGTGGAATACCTACCACTGCTGTTTGCCATTTAGCTTTACCTCAGTGCAAACATCAAGGGAAAAAGCAATGACTGCGATGAGTTTGTTCTGGAACATAAAGAACTTTTTGGAGAAATAAAGTGCTGTGAATGGGTAGGGGCAAAGCTGGCATCCAGAACCTGAACGACAATTATCTGCTTAGAAACATCCTGCCCCTCCCTCGGAGGTTTTCTAGGGATTCACTTGCAATGCTGAAGCATTTAAGTCTGTGCTTCCTGTAAGGAAGTCTAAAATGTGATGAACTTCTGTTGAAATCACTGATCAGAACACAAAACCACTATGACAACAGCACCTTTACTAAGCCAAGGGGATTTCTGTGCTCATGCATTACGTACCACCCCTTTGGAGAGTGCTTTTTCCATACCCACTCCATCCTACTCCATAGGTCTGTCCTGAAGCATCATCAGCAGTATAAACCCGTTTATACGGACTAAGGCTGAAATAAAATGAACTGAAGAAGTCGTCGGCATCCTTGAGTACCTGTTTATGATCACACAGAGCAAACTCAGCCAAAAACCCCTGCTGATTTAGCAGC
Source organism: Cyrtonyx montezumae (assembly GCF_038088225.1). NCBI lineage: Eukaryota > Metazoa > Chordata > Aves > Galliformes > Odontophoridae > Cyrtonyx > Cyrtonyx montezumae. The sequence goes on along the minus strand of NW_027072100.1, from coordinate 10,012,768 downwards.
AGTCTGCTTCATTTGTGCTTCACGCAAAGTAATGCTTGCACAGCACGATTTTTATCTTGCACCTGTCAGCTGATCAGCTGAATTCCCTCGTTGCAGTCATGCTGCAGCATGGAGGACACACCAAAGCAATTCCAGAATCACACTGACTAAGTTTGCTTACTGGGCTATGCTCAGAAATCCTGTGGCAGTATCAGGTAGGTGTACTTCGTCGTGTTGCAAAAGCATGACTGCTGAGCTTGTTCTAAAACACACCTTTGGTGCCAAGCAGCTGCATGTGCCCCATCTAGCACCTGCTGTGACTGTGCTAGGAGCTAAGGCAGAGGTACACAGTACCTTCCACTGTTATTTTCAGAGAAATCCTTCCTGGCTTTTGTGGACATGAGACCCTGCTCCTACTTCTGGACCACAGCTGATGTATCTTTCCAGGCAAAAGAACACTCCCAAGCATGAGAACTTTGTGTTTTGAAGTCAAAGTGTTTCCTTTGATACACAAGACGTTCTTGGTAGCTAGACACTTATGAGAACAGCTATTTTCTCAAGCTCAAAACTATTTTTCCTCTCCAATCTCCTACGGTGAGAAAAACAATCACAGAAAGGTATGGGGAAAGCTTGGAAAACCCCTGGTATCCAATTAAGCTGATATTTCACATCAGTTTTTCACATCAGAATTTTATCTCTTAGCAAGGTGCTTTTCTTTTCCTGTCACTGTTTTACATCTTCAGTCTAATTGCTGGTATCAACCCTGCCAACTGAAACAACAGCCAGGACCACAGTTCCCTTGAAAATCATCGTGCTTTCAGAGATGGTCAAGTGGGAGAGACATCCCTTACAATTAATGGCCACCCAATATCCAATTCTCTTGCACATCTGAAGCTTTCAGCCTTATAGAACATGCAGCACTCAGAAAAAGAGCCACTTCTTACAGTAGGTGAGTAATCTTCTCTTTCTACATCCACAGAGTGCACAGGAAACGTGACATACTCCAGGTTCCTTCACACCTTGACTCAAAGTGAGGAAATGAACGTTCTCATGGGAAAAAAAAAGGCAGTGAGTTGCACACAGAATATTTAACACAAAGTTCTTTGGCAGACACCAGATAATGTATCTTTAAACAAATATCACCACGTATCTTGCTCAAACAGAGCTAGAACAATGTGCCCTTCACCAGCTGCAAACAGCACTGAATGCCCACCAGAGCCAGGAGTAATTCAGCCACACAGAGAATAACATCCACTGCCAAACCACCATAAAATAACATCCTGTGGTTATCAAATTGGTATTTGGAGAAACGTTAGTGGCACGGCCACTGAATGACTGGCTGGGTAGGCTACGAGAGAAGTGAGCACCATTTGACTTTCAGAGCTGCCTTTCTGTTCTTCCTTGTGTTTCAAAATACCCTATATGGCCAAGCACCAGTAATTCTGAACTTGTAAGACTCATCAGTTGATTCAGCAAGTGAAGTTCAAAGGAGCAGGAAGCTTTATTGCAGACTGATCTTCTCCCTGCCTAGAGGTTCAGATTTTGGCCTAGACATTATACACAGAGTGCCCCGATTCGTTCCAGTTAAACAAGGCAATCAATTATTCTTACAATTAAGAAGAATACACAGCAGAGGCTGGCAGTCAAAGCAAGGCAGTGCTTCTGGAGTTGGTGTCCTGTTAAGAATACCCTTTTCAAACAGTGTACCACTGTGCTATAGGTTGGCTTCCATATCTGTATTTACCACAGGTGAAAGTCACGGATCAACGTGCCAACTGAAAACTGAGTTATAACCAACACTGTCTCCCCCAGTCATACAAACAACAGCATATCAGGGCCAGTAACTCCACCCTTAGTAGCCATGGGGCTGGAGCAGCAGGGTATCTTCTCAGAGAGAAGGGACAGCCATTCACCAGGCTCCTTCCCTTTTCATATACACTTACTCAGTTCCTTCAAGGGAGGAGAGTTCCATGTTACTGGCCTCTAGCCTATTAGACTAAGAAATCAGGAATCACAAAGTAATACAAAGTTGAAAATGAAGTTCTTTGCATCTGCAACGAAGTACGGATTGCCACTCAGTCTACACTCTCAGACCAACGGCTTAATACTTGATGAAAGAGATTCCCCCCAACCCCAGCTGGAATCCTTAGGCTCAAGTTATTTTAGACAAAGAAAGAGAACGTTTGTCTCCAAACTTGGGAAAGAATCAGGTGTAATAGGAATCTGGTGGACCACCTTCTTTAAGGAGAACACTAAGCTGTGTGGGAAGAGACTGTCCATTCCTTGGCTGCCCTGGAATTTCTTACGTTATGTCCTTCTTTCTCGGGGGTCGGTGAATGTTCCTCACCACGCACTTCACCATCCATTCAATTCCCTCGTTCACTCCTTTGCTGAGGAAATAAGACAAGCAGGCAAGATTAAAACACAAAAGCACCACACGTAGGCCCTAACCGACCATTCACAAGAGAAAGTGAAGGGTCCTGCCCTGCACATAAGTGCTGACATTACCATTACTGCTTCTCATACATCCAAACAATGGGAATGGGATTTCTTAATGTGGCATTTAAAATCCATCTTTTATTTCTCTGTTGTTTCCACAGGTCTATGTCCAACCTGATGAGTCACCAACCCTGGGGAAACCTTGAACATTAAAGCACTTGACAGTCAGCTGGTTTGAGGTTACTTGCTGTAAGTCCCAGACTAGTTGTATCACATATTCCAATCTGGCTCCAGCTTTCTGTGCTGGGGTCACCAGGCAACAAATTGGTCTGCACAGCTTCCCAGACAGGACTTCTACCAGTATTTTTATTAGTGCAAACTCAAAATGAAATTTTGCAAGGAATTTCCACACAGATCAAAAATAGAAGTGTTTGCATGAAAGCCACAATGGTAAAGGTTGCATTTCATAAGATTATTATCTAATACTTCTCTTCCAGTCAGTGCTTAACCATTGTTTTTGTTGTTGTGGTCATTCATCTGCTTAACAGCTTTTGGTTCTTAGCCATGCAGACAGCAAAGATCTTTCCCATGGTTTAAGAAGCTTTACTTTTCCAGTAACTTGTATTATATTACAGCTTTGCTGTGACATTGAAAAAAAAAAAGAGAAGCAATCTCATAGCTCTGGATTCAGTACTTCAGGTAGTAATTCAGCCAGGAGTATTTCTAGCCATCTCTCACAGTACTTTTGCCTTAATGCCAATAACACTTTTCACACAAGAAGCAGAAGTGTAGCCAAAGTACTGCAAGGCACAATGTGCAATAATGATGCTAAGATGCTGAGAACTGAGTAGCCTGGTCAAGGCCAAGGCATGCAGCTGCACAGGCATGAAGAAGTACCCCAATCCCCCAAATTTTGGTCTGTTCTAGTCACTGTGTCTTAAGCCACATGCTTCTCTGGCATATTAGAGACAGCTATATATATTATCTATACAACAAAGCCTATCTTCACACCTAATAAAATGAAAGCAAAAGCATAACTCCTCCACCAGCAATGGAACACCATTCACTGCCTTAGCAGTGTCATAAACAGCCACGTTTTCAACTGACTTACTGCATACAAGCCTGGAGCTGCAGCCAATGAATCACTGCAAGGATTATTGTGCAGGGGGAGGGAATGACAAAGGAGAACCATCAGCAGCTCCATAAGCCCCACCATTCTGCACCTGTGAGCAGACAGGGCTGGTACTTTTCCTAACATTTCACAGAAGGGATTTACAGATGGAGTTGCTGACCTGGTGCAAGTTCAAGGTTCACAAACATGTGTCTGTCACTGCTGGGAAGGAAACACAGCTCCCTTTCCATGGTTACTGCACTCTGTCATACTTGCATGGCACCACACAGATGTTCTGTTAACCAGAACATCATCAGTTCTCATACTCACCCAGTCAGAGCAGAGCAGGCTTGTGTTAGGCAGTCTCTCTTCCCAATTTTGTTAATGCAGTCACTGAAGGCTGTTTTGATGTCAGGTATTGACAGACATGTCTGCAAAGAAAATCAAAGAAGAGCTTTCTTTCTATGCTACAGGAGACAGCAAACTACCAAAATGAATCCACAGTTCTGCTCCAGCCAAGATGGCACAATGATGTTAGGTTAACCCCCCCCTTACACACTAACACAGCAAGTTGGCATCTTTCATTAAAAAAAACCACGTTTTTTCAACTTCTTTTCAGCAATCACAAAACAAGCACGTCCTGTACACCCTCCAGATAAGCCCTGCACCCTGCCCCTGCCATCACACACAAGTTCTGCCGTTCCAGAACAGCATGGGAGTGCAGCTAGTCAACAATCCTTTTTGAAATGGTGTACCTAGCAGAATCCCAGCCATGCCAGCTTCTGCAGCCAACCAAATGCCAGTGGCCTGTGAGACATGCACTCTCAGAACATCTCCAGTGCTATTCTTCCTGAGTTCTCAGTGTACTCTTTGATGTTAAAGGCACAGGCTCCCTGTACCTGTTTGTTTGCATTTCACACATGGAAGAAAATGCTGATGGCACAGAATGCATTTCCTGGATCTTGTTGTCACTTCACCTGATGGTGATGATGCAGCTCTTGCAATTCTGTAGATTTCCTAAGAGATTACTGGGAAGTGATTTTAAAATATGCAAACAGGAAAAATCAAGAAATCAGCACATTACGTTCCTGACAAAACTGCTGGTGATACCACAAATCCTTTATTCTTAGTGTTATGAGACAAGCAAACTTGCCCTACTGACACTGAGTTTTGTGCTCCCTGAAGACAGGAACTAGGCACCAGCCTTTAAATCCTTTTTTGATCTCAGTGCTCAGATGTTCTCAGAAGCCTTGGACAATCCATTTAAGCACTTCTGCTGGCCATGAGCCCAGCTCTCTTCCTCTTTCAGTGAAGAGATTTTAGCCCCTCAGCGAGGCTCAAACACATGTTTTAGGCCATATGTTTACTCTAATGCATCAGCTCCTTGTGAGTCTTGAGGATTAAGCCACATGGAAGTATGTTTTGAAAGTAGAAATGACATACAAATAGGAATTCAGCCCTCTGTAAGCCTGGGTCTTAACTCAGCAGAAAGATAGAAATCAATGATACCAGCAATCCCTTTTGCAAAATGCTGGTTCTGGAGAAACTTGACAGAGAAAACTGATGTGGGGATGACAGCATGAGAAATAAGCAAATCTCAGTGCTTGTAAGGGTTCTTAAGAAATGGCTTGAGAGAAGCTCAATGACACCCAATTCACACAGTGCCTTGGAATTCAGAACTGTGATTTTCCACTGTGAACTCCTAGAAACCCTCAGTTGTGCAACTTTTGATGACTGTATTTTCTTATGACCTAAGTCCAAACCTTCTGTTGCAGTCAGTGAGATGGACACTGTGTCCAGAAACGTGACTTACCCCATGCACCAAAGCCACAACAACTTATTTCAAGACTTTTGCCAAATGAAAAACCGTGAAATTCACAAAGATGACCTGTCATCAGCATGATAAATAGTAAAAAAACATATATATATACATATCATACACTAACTTCACAGGAGTCAGCCTGGACTTGGGAGCTGGAATTCATACCAGTAGGCATGGAAGATGGGTGAGAGGTCACTACCAAACCATCAGTCTGCTCAGGTTTCTAAAACACGCAGCTTATTTTCTGTAAGACATTCACTGCCAACCAGGAGCATCTGAGCTTCTCGTGCTTAGGAGAAAATGTCAGCTGTGGCTTCCAAGTTCCTCTCTTTTCCTCCTTCCTATCTCCATTACAAAACAATTGTTTACAGATATGTTTTGTCTCCCAGATGAAACCAGAGAGCAAACTAGGGAAACTGGATCACATAAACAGCGTAACATTACAATAATAAAATCCACAGATGACCTTTCTGGAGTGATGTTCTCTACCACACCAGAGGAAAATCACAACTCGAGGACTCAGATATCTATCTCCACTTCCCCTAAAGACTGCATTCAAAATAGCCATTTCGTGCAGGCTCTCTGAGACACAGTCATACCAGGACAAAGCCTCAAGTATGGGTTTCCCAACCATCTCCAGGGGAACTGGTAGAATGGAACTAGAAAAGGAGCTAATAATAGTAAGGTAGAAAGCCCACATGAAAATACTGAAGAGAACAATAATGATTCTAACTAACCTGGCCTACATTCTGCACTATGTTCTTTTCTTTTTGGAAGCTTATTTTAAATTAAAACTGATCTAACAGAGAAGCTGCAGTATTTCTTCAGTTGGAATTCAGAACAGCCATCGCATGGAAGGTTTGATTTCCAACGTCAGTATCACAAAAACAGAACGTGAGGAGTCTTCAAAGACATGCTGCAGTCAGCACCACTCCCCTCATTTCCTGAAGACACAGAGAAGCCTTCCAATATTCCATGCATTCCAAACTAAATTCCCAACATTTATCATACAACCAGGAGTGCCAGGCCTCCTCCCAGAGGTGTGACACAACACTCCATTTCCATAAGTTCATTTTTCAGCTTGCTTTTTCCAGTATTTTAATAGCTTTCCTAAGTGAGGCATTCTGCTCCCCGTTTTATAGCTTAGAAACGCAGAGTTTAAAGGTTTTTAAATGCTGCAGTCACATCAAAACTGCAAACAGAAAAGTCTTATTTTGCTGTTTACTCAGCAGTGAACAGGTAAAGCAAAATGGCCTAATATTTCCAAAAGTGGGACTCTGACTTAAGAGTCCACATTAAACACTACCTATCAGACACTGATGCCCTCAGCAAAGCTACAGCTCCTTCAGAACAAACAGAAGCAAACCCAGCCCTCTCATGACACACATCTGACTCAGCATTTAATCAGCATTTCAGAATGGTCTAGTATTGAAGCTTCTGCTAAACACAGAGACTATTCCTGGTAAAAGAAGATAGAAAAACTGGAAATTTGTGACCTGTGATGGAATTCCACCTCCTGAGAATGCCAAACATCACTCATGCTTGGCAGGCTGTATGGATGCACCTAACCAGAGGGTAGCAGTGGCTACTAACAGAGGAATTTCTTCCTACAAGCAGTTTAGCATCAGAGACAAAAGAGCCCTCACACCACAAGATTGCGTGCATTTCAAGCACTGAGTCTAAAACTTTCTTCACTTGTTCTTCAGAACATTAATCTATATCAGAGTTTGGAGGCATCACAACACAAGTATTCTTCTGACCTTTATAAATGTAACCAGCCAAAATTATTTTTCACCCACAAATACCAGTAAGATTAAGATACCATTCATCTTCCCTCATTATGATCTGTGTTAACAGCAAGGAATGCTGGGGGGAATTCTTCACTCCAATTACATGCCTGGAGATCCACAGCAGAGCAGTGGAGAGAGAAAAAAAGACCTCTAGTTTTCTAAACCTTGCTCAAGAGAGTCTGAATAATTACTCAGAAATATGCTACAGACCCTTCAGTATTTTGTTAATAGCACTGATGTCCCTTCCCTCTGTCTTCACATCCAAGATCACAGTCTAAGTTTAGACTCCTGCATATACAATTTATATATTTCCTGAAAATAGATACACTTCCAGACAATGTAGCTTTGATAATCTCAGCAAACTTCTGTGACTGCATGAAGGCATTGAACCTGTGGACCTCTAGATCCTCATAGTTTTTACCTTGAGAGCCTGTCTCAAATGCCTCTTTGTAGCCATGTGAAGAAGTCCATTTGTTCAAGCTTTCATTGGCCCAACTTGGGTGCCAGAAGAACTGACCCCTGTGGTTTGTTCATAACAAAAAATGCATATATATGTCATAAGGAAAAGTCTCGAGGATCTCCCACGAGTGCACTCACTGAGATAGGTGTACAGTCTGGGGGAAGGAGCTGGGAAGCACTGCCATACTTTGGAACAGATACTGATCACAGATGCAAAGGCTCCTACATTCTCCTGAAAGTCTCTAGCTCCATCTAGAGATGGATCTCTCCAACTGCACAACTGGAATTCCACGTGCAACCCAGAAGTGCATGAACAAAGTTCAATAAATAATGTTTTGCTGAATAATCGAGGGGAAAAAAAACGTATCAAGATACCAAATCACAGCACAAGAAAGCCCTCCCATTTCTACAGTCTGTTTACAGAAAAAGGTTCAAATCAAATAGGAAAAGTGCCTCTGAAGTAAGCTTACCTGTGCTGCTGGGAAAGGGCTGGGAGAGAAAGAAAAAACTAAATGCAAAGCCATTATTTAAAACGGCAAGAAAGCTCAACAGATATCAGTCCAGGAATATCAAATAAATTTAATAAAAGCACAGAGCCCAGCTTCCCAAGGTCTGTTTGCTCATTATTTGCACATGTGCTAATAATCTTACCTCTACATCCTGCTTGTTAGCTAACACCAGAATGGGAACTCCTTCCAGAGCTTCGCTAGTAACCATCTTCTCTACAAAGAACAGAAAACAGAACAGAGGTTCAGCAAGTTCTGGAAGATAAAGCTGTGTGAATGCAAGACACTTCTTGCCCGATGAAGCAAGAGCCTCCTCCTCGTGTTGTATTTTCATTTGCTCCAGCCCTTCAGACTTCAACACTTCCACCTCACAAACACAGTTATTAAGCAAAGATGCAAAAGTACTACAGATGTGTCAGCAATAGGATGCAGGATCAGACACGATGGCAATGGCAGAACAGTGCCACAAAACAAGATGAAATCACAGGACTGGTACTCACCAAAGGCTCTTTTAGACTCTGAGAGCCTCTCCTCATCAGTGGAGTCAATAACGTAGATCACTCCGTGAGATTCAGCATAATACTGAAAGGATAACAGTTATCAGTGTACAAAGCAGCTAGGGCCAACTGTTACTCCTGCAGATTTGTATTTTATTTGGTAGAACTTTGACACATGTGAAAGAGATCAACCACCTAAAGCCATCTGTTTCCATCACATATGTCTGGAGAGAAGAATGGTGATAGACAAAATGTATTGCCTGTTTGCTGGCCTACTGAATGAAGCAGGTGAAGAAGCATATCTGCCCCCCAAGCCCTGAAAATCTTCTCTCTACCATCACAATCCTCATATCTAATGATAATTACTGTCTGCAAATACCAATGGAAAGACTAAGCATAATCTTTGCTGATTTTGCAAAGATACACTCAAATCATTGGCAAATTGTTGATGCTGAAGACTAAGGTTACCAATAAACCTACATGATTATTAAAGGTTCATAGTTCTGTAATTCTGAAAGAAAAAAAACTACATATCCAACCTTGTCCCAAAGAGACTGTAGCTCCTCCTGGCCCCCAAGATCCCAAAACATGAGCCGAGTTTTGCCAACATCGATAGTACCAACTAGAAGGAAAGAAGAAAAAACAATCCAATGAAAACTAGAAGAGCTCTCTAAAGCACAGACACTATGAGTGCTGGGGTGGCACAGTCTAGGGGAGCAAATCATACGCAGTGCTACTTCCAACAACAGAACAATATGTGAGGAAAAAGTGACCACTAATATCAGATAGAACCATGTCAGTACCAATAATATCAGAATCAGGCCAAAGAACTCCAGCAAAACATTACTTACCTGCTGAGCATCCCCCTGCAATGGAATATCTGCTTCTCAGGTTTTTATGACTTCCAGTTTATCTTTTCTTATAAGCTAAGCAAGTTGATTTCATTCTCCCCCCTAAACACATGGGGGTTGGGAGAGAAGACCTTCATTTGCAGCAACTATGCTGGTCTTGTCTACTCTTGAATAATTCAAACATTCAAGAACAAGCTGTTGCTGTTACTTACTGTTTAAGCCTACGGTGGTTGTGATTTTTGACAAACTCATCCCTTTGTAGTTCTTGTTAAATCGAGTTTTAGTTTGTTCAAGGAAGGTCTGAAAAGGAATGTGAAAAGGTATTTACTCTCAAACATACTATTGGCTTGGGTAACCCTGCCCCAGACCTGCTTTTTCATGGCCACAGAACCTTGTTCCAACAGATACTGCCCTACCTAACCTTGAAGCAAACCACTTTTCTTGTTCCCTATTCCCTATTTTAGTACAGGAAGAAAGGATCACAAGTGATTACAGGATTATCAGAGCTTATGCCAAATTTAAATACGAGATAAAAGTTGATTCTTTGGGAGCAGTGTCACTAAAACAAGTCATGTTTTACAGATAAAGAAAGATTGATCTACCTGCTGGAAGTTTTATCTCTGGAGATGGGGATGTTTACAACTGCACACAACCTCTATGCAATCAGCAATACAAAGCACTTACTGTTTTACCAGCATTGTCCAAACCAAGGATCAAGATGCAGTATTCATCCCTCTGGAACATATACTTATAGAGTCCGGACAGCAGAGTATACATCCTGCTCCTGCAACAGATGCCAGGAAATCATTAACAAACAGATAACTTCCAAAATTCTTTCATTCCACCACCTAAACTATTTCCAACATCAGATTAATAAGTTACATCATACAGTCATCAGTAACTATTAAGCCAGCCCTAGGACAAATCACAGACACAAGAGCAAGCATGCAAGCAGCTCAAGATCCAATGTTCAAATGCATTTAAGTGAGGGGTGATCTTACAGAGCTTAAACCTCTGGTTCACCACACAAAGCATAGCACCCACTGTAAACTCACTTCTCATTTCAAGATTTGTTTTCTTTGGGTCTTAACGGAGAGATAAAGCTCTGCTTGAAAGTAACTTACAGCACATACATGACTCAAAGAAAAGGAGCCAGTGGTATACAGATATACAGGAGCAAGAACGTGCAGGTTGCAGTCCCCTCACTCTGTTCATGATCCATGGGACAGTATTATGGGATCTTCAACAGCTGAACTGAGCTCGCAGCCAGATGCATCCCGAAGGTGAATAGGAACCCTCACGTATCCCAAACCCACCTCTCCCCAGCAGCAGCCATCTGCCGCAGCACCCACAAAACCAGCATTTGGTCACAGTGTAACGCCGTGCAGTTCGACAGCCAGCAGCACGACACTGAGAATCACACCGAGCAGCACAACCCTTGCCAGCAGCACGCACTGCCGCTTGGTGGCTTAGCACAAGGCAGACACGAGCTGCTAAAACGCAGGACACGGCGGCACCGAGCGCCCGAAGCATCGGAGCAGCTCTTTCTTTAAACACAGACTGGAGGAGGAACCTCAGGGCAAAGAGTTTCAGAAGTGACAACCTCTGAGCGGGTGAATAATGGCTCTGAAGTCAAACAACGCGGCCTAAAGGCCAGGAAAAACGAAACAACAAAACAAAACAGTGTTCCAGAGGCGAAGGGAGGGTTCGCCGGAGCACAGAGTTGTTGGGGGGAGGAGAGGGAAGGGGAGGGGGCAGGGGAGAGGGAAGGGGAGGGGAGGGGGCAGGGGAGAGGGAAGGGGAGGGGAGGGGGCAGGGGAGAGGGAAGGGGAGGGGGCAGGGGAGAGGGAAGGGGAGGAGAGGGGGCAGGGGAGAGGGAAGGGGAGGAGAGGGGGCAGGGGAGAGGGAAGGGGAGGGAGGGGGGAGGGGAGAGGGAAGGGGAGGGAGGGGGCACGGTACTGCCCCCGAGCAGCCTGGCACCGGGCACACACACCCCACAGCCGCCCAGTGAGCCCCGTTCCGGGCCCACGAGCAGCCCCAGTCCCGGTCCTCCCACCCCGGACCCCACGGAACCCCCCGCTCCACGCCGCCACCCCACAGACCTCGGCCCTCACCGCCATCCCCGCCCACCCGGGCCCGGCCGCGCTCACGGAGCCGCCCCGTATCCCCGCCGTACCTACGGGCCCGGGCCCGGGCCCGGCCGCAGAGCGCAGATCCGCACGCCCGCAGCCCCGCACCCGGTACCGGGAGCACCTCCCGTCACCCAGCGCCACCGGCGCCGTCCCTCGCGAGGCGCTCTGGGAAACGTAGTACCTGCACAGCATCTGGGGCGGGGAGGAGCTGGGGATTCTGGACTACAACTCCCAGAATGCTTTGCGACACCGGATGTTGAAGGGGGATGGCGCAAGCGCAGTAGAGAGAGCCTCGCCGCTGAAGCGGTGTTGCGCGTCGGCTGCAGGAGCTGGAAGTGGCCGCCCAGGAAGACGGAAGTGGGGGGGTCCGGGCTGCGGCCGTGCCGGGGCGGTGCGGGAGCTGAGCGGGGGGGTCCGGGCTGCGGCCGTGACAGCGCCCGGGGTCTCCGGAGACCTCCAGCGGCCCCGTGGCGGGTTAGGGCAGAGCAACCCCGAGCTCTCCGGTAGCCCTGACGCACCTCCGGGCGCAGCGGGGATTTCGCCGGGCTGCTTTACTTGTGCTCCTGGGGCATGTTGTGAGTTCCCGGAAAGGACGCAGTTAAGCACTCCTTTCTTCTGGTCGTAATGGACGAAGAGAGCCTGGAAGCAGCGATCCAGGCCTACAACGCCCAGCTGCAGCAGGTAGAGCTGGCGCTGGGGGTGGGCCAGGACCCCTCGCAGCAGTCGGACCTGATTCAGTTGCAAGAAGACTTAAAGCAGCTGATCGAACTGACTGAGTCCAGCCTGGTGGCTGTCAAAAAGAGCAAGCTGTTGGCTACCTTAGATACAAATGCCTCCTCCTCATCCCCCCAAGTAGGTGCACTGGAGCAGCGTGGGAACCCTGACAGTTCTGCCCAGGATGAGGAGTATGCTGCCTTCAAGGAAGCCATTGCTGAGCTTGGAGCTGATGATGAGCCTTCAGCTGATAACAGCGAGAGATCCGCAAAGGGAAATGAAGAAAGCAAGGAGAAAAATGAACTGAAGTGCAGTGAAGAGGAGGAAGAATCTGACAGGGAGGAGGAGGAGGAGGAGGAATTGAGTGGGATGAAGGTTAAAGCCCCGTACTACAGTTCTTGGGGGACGCTGGAGTACCATAATGCCATGATTGTGGGGACAGAATGCTTAGAAGATGGCAGTGCAGGTGTCAGAGTGCTGTATCTCTATCCAACTCACAAGTCCTTGAAGCCGTGTCCGTTCTTCTTGGATGACAAATGCAGATTTAAAGAGAACTGTCGGTAAAGGATAAAATGGAGGGGGAGGGAAGGGGGCTGATATCCTTGCTGTTGCGAAAGGCCTTGTTATTCCAAGGCAGGCACATCTGGGAATACCCATGCTGGCTTTTGTAACCAATGGGATTTGGCTATGTTTTTAAAATCTGTTGTGTATGGTAAATCGTGGCATCAAAGAGTTGGACACTTTTCTTCAGGTAATGCAGAGATGAAGTGGAAGGCCCCAGGGACAAGTGGTAGAGGTTTTTACCTGGTCATTCAAATAGCTACATTAGTCACAGATTAAAGAGTTAAAACAAAAACACTGAGGGCTGTCTGTTGATGGTGCCTTTGTTCCAGCTGCATGGAGAAGATGTAGGGTCTCCATCTTTGGAGAGCTTCACAACTAACGTAGATAAAGCCTTGAGCAACCTGATCAGGCTTTAAAGTTGACTGTGCTTTGAGCATGAAGGAGGCTGAGCTGGAATCCTGTGTGTCTGTGTGCAGTCCTCACTATCTCAAAAGATCTGCAGTTTTTCAGAGATCTCCCTAGCAAGGAAAGTTTCATTCTTGGAGGTGGGATGCATTCTTTTATTACACGACATAAATGACATGATTGTGATGAAAAATGAATGACTTCTGTAATTGAAATAATGCATGATAAACGTGTAACTACTGGTGCAGATTCATCGCTGCTGACAGCTTGTTTGCATTTCCTGTCAGGAAGGAAGGAAGGGGTTTATATTTAAAGCCTTTTCCAATGAGGTAGGTCTGAATCCTTTTCTTCTTTCCCTCACAGGTTTTCACATGGCCAGGTGGTCTCCGTGGAGGAGCTTCAGCCATTTCAGGAGCCCAACCTGAGTGCCCTGGAGGTGGGCTCAGCCTGCCTGGCAAAACACAGCGATGGGATATGGTATGCTGCAAAAATAACTGGTGAGTCCTGTTTGTGTTCTGCCAGAGCTGTGTAGAAAGATAACACCTGTGCTCAAAGAATTACAAAATATGACTATTTTGGTTGATGGTAGAGAGCTTGATGCTGTAGCTGTGGCCTTAAACTGAAAATCTGGAGGTAGTTGAGCATGTGTTCTGAGTTACGTCAGGCTTGGGAAGGGAATAGGACAGGAAAGGAAAAGGTGATGTGAGAGCACTAGTGTAGAAGGGAAATGATGGCATAGTCATGAAACGTGCTGAAAGGGAAGAGGCAGGCACTGCAGGCTCTTGCTTGCATATTAGATGATTATAGCAGCGATGTGGGAGCTCTTGATAGAGGCTTCCCTCTGTTCTGAGAAGGGAATAGGGAGGGTTTATTCTTTGACAACTGCTGGGTCAGAGGGAGTAAATCAAACTTCTTTTTAGTTCCATTTGTTGGTAGCCCATCTTTCTTCATTTTTATAAGTAAATCTTTTAAGCATTTAACTATTGTAACATATATTCCTTGTGCCTTCCTACTCTCCCTCATCATTCCCTGAAGCTGACTGTTAGAAGGCCTTTTGCAATACGTGTATTGGGGATTTACTTGCTTTTCCTTCTGTAGATATTGACAGTGGTTACTACACTGTGAAGTTTGATTCCCTGCTGCTAAAGGAAGCTGTTGTGGAAGGAGATAGTATCATTCCCCCACTACGAAGTGAAGACAGTGCCTCATCTGCTGAATCTGATGAAGACAGTGTTGATGATTCTGGTTATGCTAAAGGTGAGAGTGGTGAGGGTGTGGGAGAAGTGCTGTGTGATCTGTGTTTGCCTTCTGTCTGGGACCTGGAATTACTGTCCCGGAGCTTTCATTGCAAGTGTCTCACCTGTCATGGGAGGGTGGGTAATCTCTTTCTACGTTGCTGAAAGTTAGAGAATGTTGTCTGTTACATTGCAACTGTGAAATAAAATCTTAGTTTTGTGCAGAGGAGGAGACTAATGAAGCTTGGATGTTTCTGTGGGAGCAGGTAGAGGGCGCAACGTTTTACAGTGGAGTTCAAGCTCTTAGTCTGTTTTTCAAGTGGGTGTGTGAGCTGAGCCAGGAAGTAAAACAGGAGACTTCTAAACTCTCTGGGACCCATGTGCAGCTGTATGAGACAAGAGTAAGAGATTCCGGGCAGAGGTACTGGAACCTCCCAGTGCCTTGATGAGTAACAGCTGTGCCTGGTTTTTACTACTGGAAGCTGACACAAACAGAGCCCAGGTAGCACTGTCTCGGTGCTAGTGCCCCAGTTATGTCACAGGGACAAAGCTGTGTCCTAGAGCTCTGTAAATTTAACCTAATGGGGATTATTGGATCCCAATAACATATCATGAGCATGCTTGTCTAGAGAATCCTCATGCTAGAGACATGCACTGGAGGCACAGATTAAGTATATTATGTGCCACAGTGCCAGACTGTGCTGGAATGACATATGTCAAAAAGGAAAGAAAGGAAACGTAGAAACTTCCAGGTGATTCTGCCTGGAACTGCGAGATGGTATGTGCATTAAATCACGTGAGATCTCTCAAGTGGTGTTTGTAAAAGGTGACAGCACAGCAGGAGCAAGTAAGGCTGGAAGAGCTGCTGAATGATTCTGTGGTTGGAGAAGTACATTATATTGTGTCAGGAGGGGTTTTCATGCTCCTGAAGGTTTTGCACAGCAGCTTTGTGTCTGCGTGTCACTAGTTTGTCTTTTCTGTGCTACAGTGATAGATTCTGAAGTTCCAGAGAATGGAGAGTGGACTCCTGCATGCAGTTCCTCTTTTGGTGGCTGGGAAGCCCACACTCGTGGCATTGGCTCCAAACTGCTGGTTCGGATGGGATACGAGTTTGGAAAAGGTAAGGAAAGAAGGTTATCCTCGTGGTGAGAGCCTGACTGCGTTGCAGTCTCAGTCTTGTGATGGATCCTAAGGCTAGGTAAGAAGACCAAGATTTTGGATGAGGCAAAAACTTTGCTGAAGGGCCTGTTAGATAAGGCTTGAGATATGTGATGAATCACCCCTGGGTGGGAGCGTTAGTAGGCAAGAAGAGAACTATTCAATGGAAGTATGGGCACATGTGTGCAGCAGCCCCTGTATGGTAATAGCAAAAATTGGAGGCATTTAGAACCACGGTCAAGTTAACGATGAAAGCTGTGAGAACTGTTGAATGAGCTGTTCAAAGGCTTTAGGTAGGTAGAAGGGAACTGATCTCTGAAGCTTGTGATGCCTGTGTTAAAGCATCTTCTGGCTCTAGACATGGACTTCAAAGCCTGTTAAAGTAGCTTCTTACTACACAAATTGTATGGAGCCTTGGGGGTTTGAGGAGGCTGGGCTGCTACTTGATTCATCTCTAGTCCTCCCAGAGGAACCAAACCAGTTT
Source organism: Cyrtonyx montezumae (assembly GCF_038088225.1). Taxonomy (NCBI): domain Eukaryota; kingdom Metazoa; phylum Chordata; class Aves; order Galliformes; family Odontophoridae; genus Cyrtonyx; species Cyrtonyx montezumae. Next base: position 9,996,622 of record NW_027072100.1, on the reverse strand, counting down.
TAAGAAGGACCTGGTTTGAGAAGCCAAGGATGTGAGACTGAACCTTGTTTCACAGAAACTGGCCTGGGCTTTTTATTGCATACCTTCTGCTGTAGAAGGCTCCTGCCGTCGATTTACATAAATGAGCTGTGGCTTGTGGCTGTTCCCCTCAACTTGGATGGTAGTTACAACATTTTGCACCTCAAAATCCTGTTTGCTTGTTCTAAGCTTGTCACTGTCAGTGTGAGTTTGTGGTGAGAACTGACTTGGAGAGGGGATGTCCTTCCTCGTGGTGGTGGCTCGGTGTCTCACGGCTTTTCCCTCTCAGGGCTAGGGAAGAATTCTGAGGGCCGAGTGGAGCCGGTGCAGGCCGTGGTACTTCCCCGAGGAAAGTCCCTTGACCAGTGTGCTGAGGTGCTTCAGAGGAAGAAACAGGGAAGGCTGGACCCTGGCAATTCAAAGAAATCCCAGGTGAAGGGAGGTAAAGCTGGCCAGTGCCCGGCAGGCAGCCGCAAACCGCCCCGCAACGTGTTTGACTTTCTGAATGAGAAACTGCGAGAGAAGAGCACTGGGGAGAAGGCTGGAGGTGTGGCACTGCCAGAGAGGAAGAGCAAAGAGATCTACCATGCTAGCAAGAGCACCAAGAAGGCCCTGAATGTCCGCCTCTTCCAGACCATGGAGAAGATTGAGCAAACGCAGAAGGATATCAGAGGAATCCAGCAGGCCCTGGCGCGCAATGTTGGGCGGTAGGAGAAAATTCTCTTTGGGGCTGTAGGATAAACTGATGATTTTCGCTGCATTTGGGGAGGGGTGGGCTTGAAAAGAGGTGTGGGAGGAAGGAAGGAAACTTCCGTGCGAGACCTGGGCTGAAGTAGAGAGGGAGAGCCTTTAGTGCGTGCTTCAGCACAGCTTGGACACTGGCAGATGTGTCTGGGGTCCTTTGACTGGAATTTAGGCTGTGGTAAGGAGAGGAACTCCCTGAGGAAAAGTCCCATAGTCCTTTCCTTCCCATGCCCATCTCTTGAAGCATTACTGCTGAGCAGCACAGAAGGATGTTTCCTAGCCCAGATTATGCTGAGCATCAGGTACTTCCTGCCTTCAGCAGGTGCCTTGGGCTGATCCCACAGGAAAGGGAAGACCCTCCTGGGATGGTGACAGACCTCTGATCGTACCATTCAGGATGATACTCTGCTGTAATGCTTTTTGCTTTCAGGCACAGCATTGCTACTGCTCAGTTGGAGGAGAAGCTGGCTAATGCACACAAGCAGCTGGGGCAGCTGCAGGCCCAGGAAGCCAGTCTGCAGCTGGAGCAGAAGAAAGCAGACACACATAAGAAGATGACTGAGTTCTAGTCTGTGAGGAAGGTGTTTGACTGCAGTGGTTATCCTTCCAGCCAGCCCTTGTGCTCATGGCCTCAAAGCCCGGGTGAGCTATCCTGCTCTTCTGGGTCCCAGGCTGCATTCCCAGCCCAAAAACTGGGCTGAAAAAAAAGCAGTTCCTGAAACTAGATGCTTCTGAGCTCTGCTGGGAAGAGGAGGAGCCTGTGTCCATCCAGCCTTGAACTTTGTATAAGGACTAGGTACAAGAAATACAATTCTCTGCTATCTTGCACACTTCTTTCCTCTCATCACTGCAGTAGCTGGAGTGTAGCTGCTCGGATGATAGCATTGCTGGCTATGAACCAGCTGAGGAGGGCCTTTGAAAGCCCCACATCCTGCCATCGGCTGTGGCTTGTGTTTGCAGCCAACTGGTGAACACAAGTGGAGGCAGGGTCCCAGGCACATTCTGGCAGAGCAGAAAAAGCATATGCTAGTTGAAAACAACAAAGGCACATTGCTTCAGCTGCTCTCTACCTTCTGTTCTTTGCTATGGGGTTTATCTGAGAACTCATGAATAAAGAGCAGTTTCTTATAAACCTAGTGTAATGCATAGACAGAAAACTGGCAGCTTAGAGGTGGGTACTGGGGGCCTCAAGCATCATATTTCTCCAACAGTTTCCCTGTAAGAGTATCCCTAAGACATGCTATAGCCTAACTGATTGACTTGGCATGGGAAGCTGTGTGGTTCCATGGAAGCCAAAGCTGGGAGAGTAAGACAGCAGGGTAACAGATTCCCAAACCTCCTAGCCAGGAACAACACTACAGGGAACCTTGGGCTTCCATTGTTACTTGAGTTTTTCAGTCTTAGGTGGCCCTCTAAATGCAGATCCTTTTACTAAGAAACCTCAGGACTCAGTCTCAGGTCAGACTGTGCCCTGGATGAGCACAAGGAGCAGGAGGTGTGTGTGTGCTGAGCACACAGCCCTGCCTGGGAGAGCTTCAGCTGGAAGCAGGCCAGGTGAGCTGCCCTTCCCTGCAGCGTGGTCCGTCCTCACACAGGAGGGATGTCCTCTCCCCAGGGTTGTGTTCTCTGTGGGCTGCAGCTGGCTCTTGCCCCAGAGTGGAGATGGTGATTTCATCAGACTCTCTTTCTGGTGGGACTTGTGCATTGTAATTGTATTGGTTGTTTTGGGTTTTTTTTTTAATTGTTAGTGATTTCATGCCAGTATCTTAAGGACATGTTTTTTTCTTAATTAAAAAAAAATCAATTTCCTTTTATTCTGAGTCTTCTTTTTTTCTAATGGAAAGCTTTGCTTCCTTAGTGCCACATTTTTATCTGTTTCTGAGAAAATGATGAAGCTGTCAGCTTGGGCAGAACTGCATCACCTTGTGGGGCCAGACCTGTCTGATTCACTGCCAAGATCACCAGAAAAGCTGAGGCTGAAGGAGATATGATCAGAGTTGATCTGTGATTTAGCATTACTGCAGACACACCTCGGAAAACAAAGAGCAACAGCAAAAATAAACAAGATTAATATCTTCAGGAAACCTCTCAGAGTGCCTCTTTCCTCCTGGAAAGCAATTGGATTCTGCTGTGATGGGCACAGTGAGAGGTGACGTGGGCTGCCCTGAGCACATCGCATCCGTTGGTTTCTAACTAATTTGGCTGCAATCTCTTCATTGTTCTGAATCCATGTTCTCCACACTCTGGGTTTAACTCGAGGCTTTAACAATGGCTGCTCAGTGCCCTTCCCTCCCAGATGTCTGCTCGTTTCCCACACGCAAGTGTTGAGTGGTGACAAGGATTAGTGTGCCCAGCTTAGCATGGGTGCTTGTTGGAGTGGCCCGTGACTGATGAGCTGGGCAGAGCAGCCCCTCGGGTCTGTTTTGTGTCCTGGTGCTACTTGTTGTTCTACACTTCACAATGGGATGTATCAGCCTCTTTCCTCAGTTAAGCTGTATTTTGACCCTTGTGATTTCCCACAGCTTCACTTGCACTCCCATTCACGTGGCTGCTTTCCCACGCAGGACGCATCCGTGGTGAATGAAGATTTACTTATTTTGAACTCTGCCCTTTTAAGGCTCTGCTCGTTTGCAAGGTAATGACTACATGAGGCAACCCGTTCTTTCCTTACGTTCACCTGCAGACACACAGCTGCCTCCAAAACCAGCTCTGCAGGAGCAGAGAGCGGCAGAGGGTGCTCTTGTGAGCTGGGTGCCTGCACAGCCTGCTCGCAGCCAAGGCGGGGAGAAGCCCAGCCTGCTGCTGGGTGAAACAACAAGCTCTGCAGGTCAGGAAGCGAGCTGTGGTCTTGTGCTGCATGGTATCTGCACGGAGCTGCCAGCCAAGAGCGAGCTGAAGAGGAGCAGGAGAGCTTGGATCGAGATGCTCAGAACGTTGGGGAGCACCCAGTGAGGAGTAATCCTGTGGTGTGAAAGAGACCAAGCTCTCCAGGTTGGCGAGGAAGCAGGCATGGCTGCCCTGCTGCTCTTCACGCTCACCAGCTTCTGAGTTTCTGCAAAGTAAGTGCTGCTCCCTTTCTTCCCATCTGCGACTAAAACAGGGCTGAGAAATACCCAATCCATGTGGGAACTGCGGTGCTGTTGGAGATGCTGCTGCAGCCAGCCAGACTGGACAGGCAGGATTTCTATTTTCAGCGCTGTGGAGTTGAGGCATGGGCTGGGGGAAGCAGGGAGCTGTGCGGGGCTGTGTTGTGCTGGTAGCATCGGGGCTGGGAAAGGAGGCAAAGCTCTTGAATGCAGCAGCACTGCTCGGCCCACGGGCTTGGATGGAGTTGGGCAGGAAATGAATGCCTCCGTGGTGGATGAACTGCTGAGTTTGGAAGCGAGGGGCACTGTTTTCAAGAGAAAAAGTAATAATAATCCTGTGATCTCCTGGGGAAGGGTCTGGAACTTTGGATTGCATCTGGGACAGCTCTGGGGGAAACGCTGAACTCCTGAAAGTGGGGCACTATGGAGGCTCGAGTGTGATGATTGAAACTTCCCCTCTTTCATCAACCTGAAACGATGTAAAACTGTGCTGGATTTGGGGCACAGAGGCAGGCAGGCAACCTGGACAGGCACACACCTCCTGCCTCCCTCTGTGCTGTGTTCTGGAGCGTGGCTTGGCCCACATTGCTAGTGATGGGTCTTAGAAGCGTCCATCCAAGCTTTGTGAGGTTTGGCTCTGCTGTTCAGAGATGTCGTTGGCCCTTTTCTACGCAGCCTCAATGGGAGCCCAGAACCCCTCTCAGAGCCTTCAGAAGTGCAGTGCAGGGGCTGAGCCCTCGTGCCTGCTCCTCCTTGGAAATATTCTTCAGCTTTACTAATGGCATCCCATTGTCGTGGGCAAGCTGAGTGCTGTTGACTAACAGTTATGAGGCTTTCACGTTTCGTGACTGGGGATTAAAAAACCCCTACTTCTGCTTGGGGGGGCTCTTTTTGGTACAGCTCCCCAGGGCACTGCGCTGCGTTGGCTGCAGCCCCGTTGGCCATTGCAGATGAGAAGCATCATGCCAGCCTGGGGTCCTTGTGGCAGCTCCGTGGACCCTCCTCTCATTACCATGATGTATGTGTTGGCACAGTGTTATCTGTCCCGATGAATCACGCTGGGCAAAATCGTCAGCAGCAGAACTTAATTCGACAGGAAATCGAATTTCGTTGTCATGGGGCCCAGCTGAGAAACTTGAGCTTTTTGTAACATGGCTTTTGGAGCTGAAAAACCCTCACATCCTGGAGTAAGAAGATGGGTTCAGTGTCGGTGCTGAGGTACTGTGACATGGAGCAATTCCCCCGTGCGTGTTGAGCCCACGGAGCTGCGGCCGCCTTCAAAGCACTGGGGCTGGTGGGAATGCTGTCTGCCCTGTGAGCAGAGCTGGGACCTGGTGATCCGTGCTGTTATGAGCAGGAAACTGAGCTGCACGTCGCAGTATGTTGGAGTCTCTAGCTGCTCAGACTGAGCACTGGGCTTCTTGGAGTTGGGTCTCAAACTGGTCACTCTCTGTAATGGGTAGAAGCAGCGCGCTGTCCCAGAGGGGGTTGTTCCCAATGAGTGCTGAACCCAAATGTGCCAAAGAGTGTAAAAAAACGGGCTGTTTTTTTAGGTCAAAAACACAGCGGCAACCGCAGACCTCCTCCACAGCAGAGAAGGGCAGGCAGAGTAGGTCAGAAGTGCTCTGAGTTCACTTCAGCTGAAGAAACAAGCCGGGGATGGTGAAGCCCCCGTGGGATGCGCTGTCCCCACGTGTGTTCATCTCAGCAACAGAAGATTGCCCTGCAGTCCCCATTCACCTCCAGCCACCATTCCTACATACCGCCCTGCTTAGTTCCAGAACCAATCCTTGCTCCTGCCCCGGGGGCAGCCACCCCTGCAGTGTGTGATGCTCTGTAATGAGCCAAACGAGTTCAGCCGGGACTGTCTGGAGCGCTGGGGGTATCCCAAGTCATGCGTGCTCAGACAGCGAGCAGTGCTGGATGATTAAAAGGAGGGAACAGCTCCTTCCCAGCTCTGATGTGAGCCGGTCTGCCCTGCCCGGTCACTGTCTCCGACCTCCCGTCTCCATTTCTACACGGAAATAATTGCTCTCTGGGGGTGAAGGCTTTGAGTCGGTGACGTTTCCAAAGGTGTGGGAAGTTCTCAGGGAGAGGCACCCGAGGGCATCTGTGGGGTGTGCAGAGCAAGGAGTGGCTGCTGTGATGTGGATGTGGTGGCAGCTTGGCAGTGCAGCAGTGGTCGAGCAGGGACAGAGATGATGCCACGGGGCATTCCTGGTGTTGGGTGGATGGTGGCTGCTATGAACTGCTCTGTGTTCCCCCATTCTGGGAAGTAAAATCCTCTCTGTGTCCCCTGAGTCACCCCATGACTCCCAGTGGGGTTACAGTGCTGTCACTGAGGCTGTCCCCAGTGTCCTACATGACCTCACCTAATGGTTCCCAGCCCTTCTGACCCTATGCCATGGTCACTGCCCAGCCCTGGTGTCCCCAGAGTGTGCTGACAATCTGGGATGTCTCTGGGGCTTCTCCTCTGTAAGATCTCGGGAGCAACGTGGGCGATGAATTCTGTGCTGCTCTTTTAAAGGACCCAATATCTGAACCCTCCGGGAAGGCAGCACAGCAGGACAGAAAACAGAGTCCCTGATGGACCCAGCAGCACCCAGGCAGCCCCCTGCCCAGCAGCCACACTGTGGGGTCCTGGCAAGGAACAGGATGCTGGGCATCACGTGCTGAGAACGTTATACCCCGTACATGGCCCCACTCGTGTTTTCTCTCCCCAGAGCTCGGCCCCACAGCACTCTCGGAAGCAGTTCCCCATGGCTGTGACCCACAGTGAGGAACTGCCAGGACCCCCACCCCTGGTGGCTCTCGCTGCCCTGGCCCTGCTCGGAGGCCTGGTCTACCTGTGCACCCTGTGTGCTGCCTGCCGACGGTACGTGCCCGGCCATGGGGTGTGCTTTAGGGCTGCTCCCCCCACCCAGCCCCCTGCTGCAGCCTTGGTGTGCACCTAGGGGGGAGTCCTGCACCCAAAAGAAGTGATCCTGGCTTGGGGTGAGGTGGTGATGCTGGGGGTGGATGTTGAGCAGATGGACATTGGGTGGGTGAGAGTTGGGGCAATGCTGGGGGGATGCTTACAGGGCGCTGATGCAGTGGTTGGGCTTTTGGGGTTCCTGGGCACTGGGGCCATGCACTTAGCTGGGTGTGCATGAGCCCCCACTGCAAGAGGGGCAGGGGATGGGTTTGGGGTCACCACCACTCAGTCCCGCTTCTCCCACAGCCACGGCAGAAGGAAGAAGGTCCCTCCAGACGGTGTGAAGCTGGTGGACGAGGTAAGGGTGTGCGCAGGGTCAGGGGGGGAGCTCTGGGTGTCCTGCTCTGACACCACGTGTTTCCCCATCGCAGTCCCTGCTCAGACAGACACAGCTGCGCTCGCTCAGCAAATCGGACACGAGGCTGCATGAGCTGTACCGCCTGAAGGCCAGGGACAGCAGTGAGTGCCTGCAACCCCCGAGCATCCCACCCCACACACCTCGCACTGCAGTGAGGTGACCCCATGTCCCATCTCCTCCCTGCAGACCAGCGTCCGGCCAGCCTGGATTTCCCCCCCTCCTCACTGCCCCCCGACTCCCTGCACAGCTCCGTCCTCCTGCACCGTCAGCTGCCCCAGATCCCCGGCCCTGAGCCCCCGGCCCCTGACCAGACCTACTCCAACCTGCTCTTCGCCCCAGCTCATCGCACACCCCCGGACACGCTCTATGAATGCCTGGCAGTGGGGGAGGACGATGCTCCTACTGCCACCGGGACCCCAATATCCCCCCCCCGGGTTGGGCAGGGGGCTGCTGACTATGCCTGCGTCCGGAAGGTGAAGAAGATGGTGCCAGAGGAGCAGGAGGGGGCTGTGGTGGGGCCCTCTGCAGCCCCACAGTGCTGGGAGGGTGCAGGCCATGCGCCTGGTCTGAAGGTATGGCACGGGGGGGTTGGGGAGGGGCATAAAACCATTCCCATAATGCGTGTGTGTGGAGAGGGGCGTGCAACGGGATGTTCTACTATTCCAACTATGGTTTTTTGGGGGGGCAGGATGGAGCCCAGATGCATTTGGGCGATGTGCAGAGTTCTGTCCTGGGTGGTGCAAACAGCGGTGCCCATGGGTATGAGGGTGCCATCATCCTACCAAGGCTGTGGGGGCCTAGGGATGCTCAGGGGTTGGGAGGGGAAGGGGGTCCCAGGTTCATCCACCTCCAGACCATCCCCTTCTTTCCACAGTTGGAAGAGATGTACTCAACGGTGTGCAAAGCCACCAAGAAGAGGAGCCACGGCCCTGCAGCATCCCCCAGGGACAGGGGGGCTGGGCAGCCACCCCCATCCCATGAGGAGCCCCCACCAGCTGCCTGCTGGCTCACGGCCCCCCCCGAGCCCTGCTATGAGGCCATCAACGACAGAGCCTGGGCTGCGTGCGGCCCCGAGCCGGACTATGAAGCTGTGGATGTTCGCTGGAAGAAAGCAGCGAAACGGGACCGGCCAGGGAGGCCCTCCCCTCAGGACAACCTCTACGAGAGCGTTGGCGATATGTGGGGAGGGGAATCTCGGGGAGGTGCTGGCTGGACCACCACCAACGGGCTGCAGGTGTACATCACCAACCTATAGCAATCCCAGCACGGGTGGGAGGACAGATGGATGGATGGATGGATGGAGGTTGGGCACTGCGGCTCTGCCTGGTTGGTGTGGATGAGCACACCCCTGTGCCAGATGGTGGCTTGTGTCCCCGTGAGCTCTGTATATAGTTTACATTACTTTTCTTTAAGCATCCTTGTCCCGTCCCACCTGAGCGGGATGCCCGGCACTACCTCGGGTGTTTCATGGGAGCTCGGGTCATGGCTCGGGGCCATTGCTGTGAGCCAGCCCCAGGCATGGGCTGTGGGAACAGGACAACCATCTGCAGGGATGCTGGGGGGGAACGAGGCCCTTCCAGTGCCAGGAGCCCCAAGCAGCTCCACTCCATCTCCCAGTGTCCCTGAGGTTACTGCGGGATGGCTGCACGGTCCCCTGGCACTTTCGTCTCCACATCCATCACTTTTTGGGCACATGTGACACCTCCACGAGCAGCACCCTGCGAACCCATCGCTATCATCCCGCTGGTGAGAAAACACCCTTCAACTCCATCCCAAATCCTCACCCGCGGTGGCACTGGTAGGATCATGCCAGGCGGTGCCGAAGCCCACCCCAACACAGGAGGGGGAAAGAAGGAAGGAAACCGTGCACCCACCTCCCCCGGCTTCGCCCTGGATGGAAGAGCTGAAATCCTAAAACGCAGTGCTCAGCAAAATGCCGGGGACGTTCCGCCCGCCGTGCGGGGAGGAGCGGGGTGCTGGCGCCGGGCTGCGCCGCGTGCCAAACCGCAGCGTGCACAGAGCACAGCCGGCCCCATCCCCTGCGAGATGGGAGCCCGATAGGAAAGGGCACGGGGCGGTGCACGGCGATGCTGTGCCCGTGGGCTCAGTGCTGAGCTGCTGCATGTCCCTGCCCCATTTTCCCCACCTCCTTTTCCCCATCCCTCTTCCCGCATCCCTCTTTTCCCCACGTCCCCTTTTCTCCATCCCCCGTCTTCTCCTTTCCCATTTTCCTCATCCCCATCCCCTTTTCTCCAATCCCCCCCCACCCCTTTTCTCCTCCCCACCACGAGCTGCACGTTGCACAGCGCAGTGCTGGATGCCGTGTGCTGTTGCACGCTGTGCTTCACGCTGCATGGTGCTGGATGCTCTGCTGCGCACCGTACCGTGCTGCACCCCATGCCCCTCTCCAGCCCATGCAGCCCCCGGCCCTGCCCCCAGCACAGCCCCCCCAGCTTGTGGGGGCTGTCTGTAACTCCATACAGCCCCCAGTGCCCTACAGCCCCACGTCCCGCACAGCCCCATGCTGCGCCCTATACCCCCCTTGTGCAATGCACCCAAGGTGCTCAGTTGCACAATGAGGGGTTGATCTGCTCCGGTGTTAACGATTAACCCAAGTGGGGGGCGGCTGGGGGGAGCTCCTGTCCTGCTCCTGCTGCCCCAACCCCCCGCAGTTGCACCCCGTCTTTGCTGATTAACTGCCCCCACTGCACCTTTACTGCACACCAAGGGGCAAGGGGCCACTTGGGCCAGGCATGTGGGGCTGCTGGGGGGGTATGTGAGGGGGGGAGACAGACACATGGACTCTGTCCTGGCCTTCAGCCCCCAAACCAAGCAGCGCAGGGCCAGGACAGCACCCAGGGCTCGTGGCCCCACAAGCAGAATATGGATAATGCCAGCCTAAGGACTTGTGCACCCCATAAATGCAACCACCCCACAAACCCTGTGCACCCCCTGCAGTTGGGCCCCCAATGTACCCTGTGCAACCACGCACTCTGGGCACCTTGTGGAGCCAGGAGGCTCGGGCACCCCATAAACACAGGTACCCCAAGAGCTCTATGCACCTGTGCAGCCTTTAGGGGACCCCAAAAGTTATCCTGGGTAGTAACAAAGCTTTGGTCGACGTTTGGTGGACACCCTGTAAACGTGGGCAGGGCGATATGGTTGGGGTGGCCCTATGCCTTTGGAGAAGCACTGTGGCCTATGGAGGGTCCTCTAATTGGGGAGGGGGCATAACTTTGGGGGCAGCCCTACGATTTACAGGCTGATGGATGGGGAGGTGGGGGGGGTCTACAACTTTTAGGGTTCCCTGCAAGTCTTCTGGGAGGGGACTCCAACTGTGTAGGATTTGGGGAAGGGGGCAGCAAAACTTTTGGGAGAACGCTCGGGATGAGGGGGAGCCCTCTGATTTTGGGCGTACAACTTTCGTGAGTACAACTTTTGGAGGGAAGCAACTTTCTCGTGGGATAGGTACAACTTTTTTGGGGGGGCGCCACGACTCTCGGGGGGGGGGACCCTGCAGCTCTCAGCCCTTTGGCTGTTAGGTGTCTCTGCAACTTTGCAGCGCGTTATCTCGGGGGGGGGCACCGCTTTGGGGGTCCCCCCCCTGATTTGGGGAACCGTTGGCCGCGCCGAACTCGGAGGGGCGTGGGGGGGATGACAGCGATTGTCGGCCCCTGCCCCCCCGGTGCCGGTGCCGCGGTGCGGGGCGGGGCGGCTCGAAGATGGCCGCGGCGGGGGCGGGGGCGGCGGCGGCGGCGGCGGGGCCGGTGCGCGGCGGGGGCGGGGCGGGGCGCGGCGCGCCAAGTGGCAGCGCGTCTCCACCAATCAGAAGCCGTCCTCGCGGCGGCCGCGTTCCATCCCGCCACGGCGGAACCAATAGGAAAAAGCGGCGGGGCAGAGAGTGGGCGTGGCCTCCGCCGACACCGGGCCGCGCGCCGGAGCGCTCTACCCCCCCCCCCCCCCCACCCCCCCCGCCCCGCGCCGGGCCCGGCCCCGCGGCCGCCGCCGCCCCGCATGGAGCCCGCGCCGCCGCCCGCCGCCTGCGCACTGCTGCTGCCGCCGCCCTCCGCCCGCCGCCGCCGCGCCCGCCGCCGCCTCCAGCCCGAGAACGACGGGGCCCCGCAGGTACCGGGGGGCGGCGGCGGATGACAGCGAGAAAACTTTCCGCAGCGGTTGAATAGGGGACGGGAGAGGGGAGGGGAACCCCCGGCCTCCTCTCCCACCCCCTCCCCCCCCTTCCCCCAACGCGCTTCCCGGGCCCCGGTGCTGTCCCCGTTCTCCGGTGTCGCCCCCGGGAGGGATCCGCTGGCGGCCGCCCGGCGGACACGCCCCCCCCCACCCCACCCCCCCTCGGAGCCGCTGGCGGGAGCGGCTGGGGGGGGGGGGGGTCCGGTGACCCCGCGAATCGCCCTTTGGGCCCAACTGCAGCCCGGATGGATCCTGGATAGATCCCAACTGCAGCCCAACTTGTTGGCTCATCTGGAGATACCGAGTGGTTCCCAAATGGGTCCCAGCGGTTCCCAGCTGGATCCCTACTGGATCCCAACTGGATCACGGCCCTTAGGGATGTCCCAGGTGGGCAGGACGGGAGGGATCCCAACCGGATCGCAGTCCTCTGGGATCTCCCGAGTGAGGAGGGAGCCACTGCAGAGCGCTGTGGGGATTCCTGCTGGATCCTGGTGATCTGCTGTGGATCCAAAGGGATCCGCTGCCGTGGAGCTGTGCTTTGGACGATGCCAGCCCTGCCCAGCGCAGCCCCGTTGGATCTCCTTGGGATCCGCCCACATAGGGACCCACTGGATGCCGACACCCCGCAGCGGGTGCTGTGCGAGGCTTGGCGAGATCCTTTTGGATCCCACTCATTTCCCAGATGGAAAATCCGCTTGGGATCCACTTGGGACATGCAGCCAGCGGGATCCCACCGCGCTCCGGCACGGCGCTGCCGCCTCCTTTCCCACCTTAAGAGTTGGGGGATCCCACGGGGCTGGGATCTACCAGCAGTGGGATCAGCCTCCGACGGCCGTCCTCTTCCCCGCAGGCATTGCCCGGGCACGGTGCGGGGCTGCCGGGGGCTCGGGGCTGGCTGCGGCGCCTGGGGGAACCGCTGGGGCTGCACCCCCCCGAACAGGAGGCGGTGCTGCGGGTGTTGGACGCGGGGCTGGAGCGGTGCCTGGCGCTGCACGCGGCCTGCATCCCCCTGCCAGGACCCAGGTACGGCGGGATGGGGTGGGGATGGGGATGGGGTCGGGGACGGGGATGGGGACAGGGTGAGGTTGGGACGGTGCTCTCTCCTCTCACCCATGTGGATAAAGACGCGCCCACCCCTTCCTCTGCGCGGACTCGGAGGCCGTCGTTGCTCCCTGGGGGTTCCCAGCAGAGCCCGCGGCGGTGGCACTGCGCCCGGTGCCGTAACCGGAGCCGTCGGGGCGGGCGGCAGCTGCTTGGCACCGGCACCGGCACCGGGTCCGCCCGGGACCGCGTGGAGGCGCGCATTTGAACAGCTCCGCGCACGGGGCGGTGGAAAAAAAAAAAGATAAAAATCCGCACTTTGCTTTCTCAGTGCTGTTCCCAACGCCGGCACCGGCAGAGGGTGGGCAGAGCCCCCCACGCCCCCTCCCCGGGGCTCTGTCCCACTCTGTCCCTCCGGAGCTTTGGGACGTGCTTGCAAAATGGCTTCTGCTGTTCCTGACCTCTTGCTTGCTTTTTTTTTTTTTTTTTTTTGCTCTTTCTAATTTTTTTTTTTTTAATTTTTCTTCTTTTTTTTTTTCCACTTCAGGAAGTTGTTTGGCCCCAGCTGAGCTAAGCCTGGTTTTTCTCAGCTGCACGTGGCACGACGCAGGTGCTGGTGCCCACGGGGTGCCAGCTCACGTCCCCTCCGCAGCTTGTGGGCACCCCGGTGGGAGGTGGGGGGGCCCAGAGGGGCGGTGGTGTGGGGTCCTGGCTGTGCTTATCACAGCCCCTGTGCTCACACTGGCAGGAAGCTCCCGGGCAAGGCCGGCATCGACGAGGTGATGGCGGCCGCGGTGCTCACCAGCCTCTCCAGTAGTCCTTTGGGGCTCGGCCACTCCCCAGCACCCCCCGGCCCAGGTAAGAGAAGTGTCCCAACCCTTGGGGACACTGCACCCCCAGTGTGTGGTACAGACCTGACCTTCCTTCTCTGCAGCAGAGCCTGCCAGCGAGGTCTGGAAGGAGGCCCCAGCCATGTCCTTCAGCTGCAGCAGCAGCAGCAACACCAGCGGGGAGTGGAGTTGGGACCCACCCAGCGACCGCTCCACCCCCTCCTCCACCCCCTCACCCCCACTCTCCAGCCGTGACCCCAGTGCCTTCCTGCCCACCTTGCCGCCGGACGACGGCCCCGAGGAGCCTGACAGCACCCACTTCGTGTTTGGAGAGCCCATCCCGCGGAAGAGGAAGGTAGGATGGGGACAGGAATGGGGATGGAAATGGGGGTGAGGTTGGGAACACCAGTGATGGTGGTCATGACAGCGAAGTTGGGGCTGGAAATGGTGGTGGGGGATGAGTCTGATGATGGGATTGAAGCTGGAGGTGATGGTGGAGATGCCATGGGATTGGGACTGGAGGTGGTGAGGCTGGGAATGGAGATGGGAATGGAGATGATTGTAAGGATGACAGTGGGTGAAGTGCTTGGGTGGGGTTGGGGGTGGGCTTGGTGTAAGAGTTGAGGATGGGGCTGATGGTGGGTTTCAGGATAAAGAAGGTGGTGGGGATGAGGTTCTGGATGACGATGGGGATGAGGACAGGGCTGGAGCGTTGCTGGCCTGACCCCACTCGCCCTCAGAACTCCACCAAGGTGATGTTCAAGTGCTTGTGGAAGAGCTGCGGCAAAGTCCTCAGCAGCTCCTCAGGGATGCAGAAGCACATCCGAACCGCGCACCTTGGGTAAGTGCCAGGGCCGCCCCCGGAGCCCCCAACCCTACAGACCCCCACCGCTGGGGTCGCCCCCATCCCAACCCCGCTCCCCTTCAGCCGCCAAGCCGACGTGGAGCAGAGCGACGGCGAGGAGGACTTCTACTACACGGAGCTGGACGTGGACGTGGACTCGCTGACAGACGGGCTCTCCAGCCTGACGCCCGTCTCGCCCACCTCCTCTGTGCCGCCCGCCTTCCCCGGCCCCGAGCTGCCGCCCTTCCCCAGCCCTGAGCCTCCGCTGGGCTCTCCCCGCAGCCCCCCGCCACCCCCCGGCCTCTGCCACGTCCACACCGACCACGCGTACCAGGTGAGGCCGGCTCTGCCGCGGGGCTGCTCCTCTCTGCCCACGGGCGCTGATGCGATGCCGTGTCCCCAGGGCTGCCCCTCAGGGCCCACGGGTGGGGAGAAGCGGCCCCCAGGACCACCCGTGACGGGGCCGAGGTCGCCGGCGTTGCCCTCCCCGGCGCTGCCCAGGCCGCCCGCCGTGCCCAGGTGAGTTGGTGGCACCGCGTCACCGTCCCCTCCCGCCCCTCCGAAGCCCCAACGCCGCAGTGACGTGGCGGTGCCCCACAGGAAACCACGGGGGGAGGCCAAGAAGTGCCGCAAGGTGTACGGCATGGAGAACCGGGAGCTGTGGTGCACGGCGTGCCGCTGGAAGAAGGCCTGCCAGCGCTTCCTCGACTGAGCCCCGCCGCCGCCGTGCCCCCCCAGCTCTCCTTCTTGCACATTTTGCACTTGAGGTGCCTTCGCGCCCCCGTTCCCCCCACCCCTTACACGCTCCCCCTGGGGCTGGACTCAGGGAACAGCCCCCACACTGTTGGGGGGAGGGCTGTGGGGGGCCACGCACAGCCGGGCCTGATCCTGACCCCCCTTACCCCCCTGAGCTTTATGCACACAGCCCCCGCCCCTCCCACGCCAACACAGAGCTTCCCCCCCTTTCTTTTTCCTCGGAAAATAAGCTAACTCTCTGTTAGCCCCCCCCGTCCCCCCCACCTGCGTGGTGATGGGGGTCCCTGGGGGCACCTGCAGCCCATGTCCCTGCTGGGGAGCAGTGGGGCTCCCCCAGGCGGGGGCCGTGTGCTGCTGGGATACACTGTGCCTGGGGGGCTCAGGGTGGGGGGGGCCGGGTCCTGCTCCCCACCCTCACCATAATGGGGGGCTGATGGGCACTGGGGGTGCCCCCCTGTGTCCCGCGGGGGTTTTTACTCTTTGTAGTGTGTATTCTCTCTCTGTTTTGTACCTGGGGAGCAGCCGCTCCCGCCGGGGGCCGCGCTCCGGGAAGTGCCTGCAGAATGCATCCATTTGCACTAAGCCAAACTGCACAAAGGCCGTTTTTGTTTTGTTTTGGATTTTTTTTCCCCCTTTTATTATCCCCCCACCTTTCCTCTCTCCTTGGTGTGTTTTTATTTTTTAAATGAAATATATGAAAATTCCTATTTTTTAAATACTTCTCCCCCCCCCCCTCCCCCCCGGGCTGCAGTGCCTCCAGCCCAGGGGACTTTTGGGGCTTTTTGGCCTTCGCCCCTCTCCTGTCCCCTCCCCATCCCCTTTTCCCCTCCCCAGGCACAGTCCCACTCCCCTTTGCTGGAGGTGGGGGGGGGGTCCCTTGTTGGGTGCCCCCAGAATGGGGTTGGAGAGGTGCTGGGATGGGTCAGATCCGTGAGAAAAATAAAAGATTTGGATACTTTTTTGTTATCATTATTTTTAAGGGTGATGCTGAGCTGCATGATTTGGGGTTGAGGTGCTGGGGATTGGGGGGGGGGGGGGTTGTGGTGCAGCCTCCTGGGATGGCATCACCCACAGCAGGTGAAAGGATAAAGGTGGGGGGGGGATGTCCCCCTTGGCTGCAGGCTGGGAGCGAGCACGGCTGGAGGAGAGCACAGAAAAATGAGACAGAGCGTTAGCAGCAATTCCCCCGCTTTATTGGAACGGATTGGTTGTTGCAAGAACGTCTGCGCTAAGTCCCAACGCGGCACTTGTACTCCAAGGGCACAGCTCCGGTGCTGTCACACAGATGTGAGGAGGGTCCCACAGCCACGCACAGCACGGCCCCGTCCTCCGCTGCCCTCTGCGACCACCACCTCCTCTCTCCTCCCCCGAAATACTCAACACATCTTCAATACAAACACAGGTTTGATCATTATTATTATAAAGTCGGTATCATAGAGAATATTCCCAGCGAAAAGAAAGAACAGTAACAACCCTCCGCTGCCGTCCTCTTTTTGTCCAGCTTTGTTTCTGCAGACAGGTTTCAAGCGTGTTGAAAAATAAATATATATGGGAGCACATGCACACACACACACACACACACACACAGCACTCGTTCGATGGGTTGAAGAAAAGGGCTTCGATGTCCGAAAAGGAAAGGAAGGAAAAATGGAAAATGTTTCTGAATCTGAAGTGACCCCGAGTGGGGGTGCTCCTTGTGGGTGCACGGAGGAGCTGTGGGGTGGAATGTCACAGGAACAAAGGGGAGAGGGGTTCTGTTTTTAAATAGACTTTACACGTAAAAGCAAAGCTACGGCTGTCTGGGAGTACTGTATGCATTTGTCTGTGCAGAAATGGGGGGGTGAATTCTCCAATGAATACGGACTGGGAGCCAAGAGCTGCCCGGGCACGGGGCTGGGGCAGCTCCAGGGCCTTGAGGACGGTCATGAAGGCCCACAGTAGAACACGGGGACTGCTTTCATCCCTTCAAACACGGCGGTGGGGCTCAACACGGAGCTACAATGCAAAATTCACATCCGTACAGCACAAGAGAAACGTTTCCACACAACCCCACTGCTGCAGCAGCAGTGCCAACAGAGACAGCAGCAACGTCAGCAGGGAACCGCACTGAGCAGCGCTGGCAGCTCCGGCCCCAGGGCTTTGTTGGGGTGACTGTACCTCAAACCCTATTTTCTCACCGGGCAGAACCACGCTTCCATTGAAACCAACACCTGCAAGAACCTCCCTCCCCACCGAGATCGCCTTTCCCACCGGTGGAGGGTAATAAATAGCACCTTGGAGTCACGTGGCTTTGGGCAGCAGGTCGTCCTCCGTGGCAGCTTTCGTAGGGCGTCATCGCAGACAGCGTAGAGGATTGCTCCGTAGTGAGGAAAGAGTGAGGTCTTCAGCTTTGGTGGGTATTTTTTTGCCTTTTTTTTTTTCTTTTCTTAAAAAAAGCACCAGAAGCGAAGAGGTGAAAGGTAACACGGCCTTCTTCTCACCAGCAAGGCCCCTCCAGGCGTTTCCGTGGGGGTTGGAAGAAGGCAGCGGCGCTCGATATGGACAAGGAGCATCCAACTGCTTGGAGCCACCCCAACCTTTCCGAGACACGCCAGGAGAGAAACCTGGTTCTCATAAAAACATTTTATTTGCAAATTTACATGAAACCAGTGCAGCTGAGACTGAAGGTTTCCTTAATAGCTTTCACACCTACCAACGATGGACCCGAGTCCACCCAGGTGAGATCCCAGCGGGACTCTGGGCTCCCCCACCTCGCCTCCCTGTGTCTCACAGTTCATCCTCGAGGTCTCGCTTTCCCGACCATTTGCATATATTTGTGAGAAAGGCAGCTGAGCAAAGGGAGAAAAGTGAAAATATCTGTGGGAAACGCCGACACAAATCCCTGTGTCCTTGTAGCAAAGAGTTCGTGACAACACCGGCACCCATCGGTGGGCGCAGAGACGCAAGGCTGGAAGACAGGACACGGGTACCACGGGTCCTAGAAATGCCACGATCTTTTTGGATGCTGATCCTTTTGGAAGCTAAAAATCTACTTTTATGACAAGAGTTGTAAGGCTGCAATCCCACTTGCCTCTTGATCTATTTGGCTCGGTAAAAAAAATGATAAAAACCCTCTTTAAATAAGTTGCAAAAGGCCCACGTCGTTAGGGGAAGCCCTCGGAAACATGCACCCATTCGTTCCCACCACCGTTAGTTTGCAATTCCACTGCCGTTGGGATTTTAATACACAGAAAAGGTGTTAAAAACCACCACCACCACCCGAAACGTGCTTCGGGCACAACGTCTCCCCGAGCCCAGAGCAGGGTGGGACGGGGGCACGCCCGCAGGACCCCCACGTGGGACGGAGGAGGAGCAGCGGGCGGCGAGGCCGTGTTGCTCACACACATCCAAGTGGAACAGAGTAGGACTCATTTAGAAAACACAAATCATTTTGCACACGTGGACGACAACAAGGCTATGTAGTTTTTCCGACATACTCCTTCCTCCCCCGCCCTCCCTCCCCCTACAAACAACAGAACGTGACGAAAGGATCCCTAAGAAATCCAGGTGAAATCCTTCTCGTTCTCCCCAGAGTTCTCCTGCGAGGAGTCGACGTCTTTGTCGTCATCCAAAATGACGTCGTCGTGCGCCATGCCCACGTCATCCTTCCACTTGATGTCGTCGTCGTCTCCCATCTCCTCGTCTCCCTCCACCTTGATGTCATCCGGGTCTTCCATGTAGGGCCCTTCCCCGGGGTACAGCTCCTCGGGGGACCCCTCGGCCCCGCTGGGCTCCAGGTGCCCGGCCATGCCGCGCCCCGAGCAGTCGGCGCAGACGCCGTGCCGGCGGGAGCCGTGCTTGATGCCCACGCTGGCTGCGGACATGAAGACCCTATTGCACACCTTGCAGACGTACTTCTTGTCCTTGCTGTGCACCTGGGGAAGGGGATGAGAAGAAAGGTTAACGGTGATGACAGAGCCGGACCGAGGGCTGCAGGAGGGATGTGCAGCTTGCAAACCAAGAGCACCATGGATTTCACTGCGCAACTTAAATCCATCACAGTTCATTCAACTCTGCAAAAATCATACAATCCCAGAATGGTTGGGTTGGAAGGGACCTTGAAGCCCTCCCAGCTCCAACTGCTACCATGGACAGGGGCACAGACCAGGCTGCACGGGGCCCATCCACGGCTGTGAGCACCTCCAGGGATGGGGCACCCACAGCTCTGGTCAGAGCCTCACTGCCCTCTGAGTGAAGAATTCCCACCCCAAATCTCCTCTTTTAAAGTCATTCTCCTCGGTCCTACCACTATCACACCATCTATTTCTCAAAATCCTTTTGAAAACACCTTTGGTCAAACCAGGAATATCTGAGAGGAACTTCCAGCTCGCAGCCACTCGGGATGCTGCAGCAGAGCAGGAAGGAAGCTGAGCACACATAGAGCTGTCACCTCGAACTGGATACCCGCGGGACAGCACTTCCTGCTGGACACTGCCTGCCCCTGCAGCTGGGAAGCACTGCTTACACCCTGTGACCACACAGAGGCACCATTCGAGATGTAAAGACTTCAGGAAGAAAACCCTGTGGTTGCTTCGACCGTCTGACTCAAAGAAAACACACGTCTCTATTGAATTTACATTTTATATGAAGGCTATAAAAATATTCTTTTTGATCCGAGCTAAACACGAAACCAAAATAGCCCCTTTTGTCTTCAGCTCTCAATTGAGGAACTGAAAGAAAAGAAAGTTTTTCTGTGTGCTAAACCTGTTTCCTTTTTCTCCGTTATTTTTATAGCACATTTTCCCTTGGTGCATATCAGCATTCATCTCTGCAGATTGACCACAGAATGCTGTATGTAATGGAAATAAGATTACCAGACCAGCAAAGCACATGATCCCAGACATTCACCTTGCCATGAGCACCACCCCTTTGGTAGATGAAGATCTTGGTGCCATTTGGGTATAATCATAATCTCAGAATAAGAAAAAGCCCCTTGTCACAGCTCCCTCTCAAAAGGAGCACTGGACAGCAGAACTGCCACTTTCCTGGAGTTTCACTGCAACACCAAAGAGGATTAAACCCCAACAAACCTAAACAAAACAAATGTCTTTTTTTGGAGTCATTTATGGCTGTTTGGAATGAAAACAAAGTGCTATTGTCAGCACTGCACCTTTTCTTTTTGTGCAGGATTTTTTTCTGGTACTAGAAATTTGTACCCAGCTGGTATTTTCTAATCTAGCTTAATTCCCTACACCAAAATGGTCTGAGAGAAGAGATGTGGGTAGAACCGTGTGCTCTTCTATATGGATTCACAAACATTCTGAACCCCGCATGTATAGCAAAGAGAACCTGACCTGCAAGCTCCACACAACAAGTCAATGACCTACAGCGATTACAGCAGAAGAAACAGAGAGCTAACTTAATCTGCAGGTCACCTCAATTCCACTCCTGAAGTATATAATCACAGGTTGGGGGCTGAATGTCCTGGTGGCCAGCAGTTGGCCACGAGCCGGCACTGTGTCCTGGTGGCCAACAAGGCCAATGCCACCCTGGCTCTGTACTACAAAGAGCGCGGCCAGCAGGGCGTTTTCCTGTGCCACCTGCTCTAGGGAGCCTGCTTTAGGTGATCTCCAGAGGTCCCCTCTGACCCCTCCAGCTCCGTGACTGTGATCTCCAGCCCTCACCAGCGTGTGCCGCTTCATGTGCTCCCGGCGCGTGAACTTCTTGCCGCAGATCTCGCAGGGGTAAGGCCGCTCTCCCGTGTGGGACCGCATGTGTCTCTTCAGGATGCACTGATGCATGGCGGAGAAGCTGCAGTAGGGGCACTTGAATTTCTTCCTGATCACTGTGAACTCGTTGACTGTAAGAGAGCAAGCGAAACGAACAGATTACTTTCAGAACTTCCCCTCGTGGTCAGTGTTCTGGTTCAGCATTTCCTCGTCAGATCACATCACTGCGAAATCGCACTCTCACCTCTCCACCACCTGCAATTTCCTGAACTCACGTCCTTATACCGTAGCACTGTAGCTAAAGGGTTTTGAGTGCCTTCACCTGAGCAGCTTTCAAACAAGGCAGAATGCAAACAGCCAGCAGCCCAACACACGTTGCCTAATGCTGGCTGAGGAGCTGGCAACCTGCAGCAGTTCTGATTTACTGTAGGGAATCTAAATGAAAATCTAAGACCTAAATAGTGGTATCTAAAACTCCAACAGCTGTTTGCAGAGCATTGCCCAGCAGACCCCAGCAGCACCGTGCTGTGCTGATATTTGGGGGCTGCAAGCAAACCCTCTGCACGTGCTCCAGTGCTTTTTCAGTGGAAGAGCAATGACTGCAGTTTATCCAGCAGAAACAAGAAGTCAGGACAAATGTATGCTACATTATCCAGCTTCCAACTGGTGCTACCACGGCACACAGATACAGAAATACATAGGAATGCATCATGCCAAATGACAGCGTGGCTCTGGTGAGCCTCCTTACAAGCCAGCTCCACATATCTAAGGCTTTGATGGTCTCTTTTTTTTTCCCCAGATCACATTATGCTGAACAGGAAAATCATGAAATTTTATTTGAAGTCATTCTGACATTGTTGATTCTTTTCCTCTTGTCATCTCCTTAAGAGTGCACAGACAGCAGGCTCGGGGGACGCATCCAGCACTGACAGCCCAGGGGTCCAATTTGCCAGCAGAATGCACACAGCAGCTGTGTTGGTATTTCCTCCTCCAAACACAATGAAAGTGCAATATGCAAAATGCAGCAGGTGGAAACAGAGTGTGCTATTCCCTGAGAACATCCACCCAATATAAATTTGGGAACGACCATCCACACAGATATGCCTTTAAAATTCTTACAGTACTTATTGCTTGCTATTCACTCGTTAATTTTCCCCCTTGTTTGTCCTAATTATCACGATTTCTTAAAGCAATCGATTATTCACATAACGAGGAAGAAAAAAAAAGAAGAAAGCAAATTCTAGTTAAGTCTTTGTAAGCACTCTATATCTAACTAGTGGATTTTTGTAAGTGCCAGTCCATGTAGGAAAGCTAAGGGAATAAAGTGAATGCCAGACCTGCTCTATAGGTGTGTACCACACGGAGCACTCAGAAGTGCTTTCAGGTGCTCACTGAGATGCTCTGTCCTACAACACGTGACATACTGTGTAATGACCAGAGGCAAGGAGCCCACTTTCTGCAGGAGAAGTCATAGGAAGGTTCATCACAGCAATGGCACAAAGCTACTTGTGACAGATATGTTTCAGGTCTGGTCTTGTAACTGAGCATCAGCAACAGCCACAACAGCATGTGTACTCCCCAGGATCATTATAAACCCACTACCTGGGAGTCCAGACAGGGAGGTGGGCTGTAAGCTGACAGAGCAGGGGACACAATGCACACGTGGCATGGCATGGCACACCCCACTGCTACACCAGAGCAGCTTGCTTTACCCCACTTCAGAAAGAACCAACCCAGAGGTACCTGCAACCTGGGCCAAGATTACTCAGCCAAATGCTCTGGAGAAGGGAATGCTGTGAAGTCCTCTACATCCTCCACCACCAGATTGTACCTCAATGACCAGATGCCCTCTGGGGTTTACCACAAACACCAATCATTGAGTTTACGGCTGAGCTACCACAAAAGCTTACAGGGCAGCTGCAAGGCTCAGGTGCCAGCCCACATTGCTGGCACACTGCTCTCACAGCAGTCCTGGACTCGCACGGTTTCCATGTGCAACCACAGCAGTGTCACAGAATCACTGAGCTTGAAAAAGAGCTCTGAGATCCCCAAGTTCAACCAAACCCACCCCATCGTGCCCACAACCCTCAGTGCCACATCTCCACAGCTCTGGAGCACCTCCAGGGACAGTGACCCCACCAACCCCTGGCAGCTGTGCCACTGCATTGCTGCTCTTTGGCAGCCTTAGTTTCACTGAGCTCATTTTCACCAAATAGTTGTATATTTAGTTTTTGGATTGTTCTACACATCTGAAAAAAATAGCACTGTTGGAAAAATAACCATGTCGGAAGAGTTAACACTGTTTTCTATGCAAAACCAATGGGTGATACCCTATGTAAGACCTCCATGCTGAAGGCAAGGTGATATACCACTGAAACTGCAGCTGGAGCCAAGAGCTGTTGGGCTGCAAGGAAACAGCTCCGAGCTGAATGAAGCTCTCAGAAAACCTGAGTGTTTTCATATGCAGTTTGAGGTTTATCAGTTAGAAATAGTTGATTCTGCTGACATTTTTAATTAAGAAACTCTCCATTGGACAATCAGATGTCGTCTATCAGGGTCACACGTGTCAGTGTGACAAGTAACTCATGTAACAAGACACGAATTACAGAAGTATTTCCACCTTCCACAAACAACCACTCCTGATCTCCTACGTGCACCACTGCCCAGACCTTCTACACAAAGCCTCCTCAAGCTCCAAAGCATATATTCAGTGTGGCTAACATAAATTACATTAAATAAATTAGCTGGAAAATTTGCACAAGCCCAGAAAGTCCCAGTCAAACACCTCACAGTGCTGAGCAGCCCCGCACTCCCACAGCTCGTTTCAAGATGAAAAACCCTGAAATGCTCAAACTGTACCACGGACAGAGCATGGGAGCACTGCTAACACGCTCACAGGCTTAGGGATGTTATTTTCTCAGGAAAACATCACCATTTCTTTTATAAAGCACTTTGAGATCCACTGATGCATAAAGTTTAAGGTAAGTACACAGGACATCACACCACTAAGACACCCAAAGTGCCACGATCTGGACTGACCAAGGTTATATTTGCACCAGAGCTGCACCACGGTGCAGTCTCACGGTGCCTGGAACCAGCACCCAACCTGATCAGTTTTGAGGAGTTACTCTACGACCTCACACCTGCTGTGAGGAAACCATCTGCTTTTCTAGCTCAGAAGCAAGGCCCAGCACGCACGGCAGCCGGGCAGCACACCTTGGCATGGTGAGCGAGGTTCTTCTGTGTGCCAAAGCCCTTGCCACAGAGGAGACACACAAAAGCGCGCCCGTTCGAGTGCACAGACACAAGGTGCTGGGTTAAGTCTGTCTCGTCACGAAACGACTTGGTGCAGCTAGGACACTGCATCTTCTTACAGTTGAAGTGGATGGTCTTCTCGTGGCGGTCCATGTTGGACTTGAGCGTGAAGCTGGCGGGGCACTGGGTGCACTGGAAGCGGCCGGGAGGCACGGTGCCCAGCAGGCCGGGCCGTGCGCGGGCATCCAGCGGGAGCAGCAGGGAGAGGGCGGCCTCGTGCTGGTGGATGTGCCCGTGGATGTGCTCCTGCAGCTCCTCGGCGTGCTCAAAGACCCTCCTGCAGAAGCCGCAGGTCAGTCCCCTGGGCAGGGCTGGGTCCAGGAACAGGCCGTCGTGAGTTACGTCCGTGTCTTCCGACCTCAACCACGCGTCTGAAATAGAAACAGACACACACGTGTACAAATCACCGTTGTTGGGTTAAAACAAGGGTCGTTTCTAAAGCGCTTTTACTCTCTACTTACCGGAGTCGGAGTTGTCGAACGGCCACGGCGCTAGCAGCCCATCGTAAGCGGCCTGCGAACGGAAAGCAGGCCCAGGTTATGGCACACCCATAAAGCACCCATCCTCAGCACACAGCCCCAGCTGCGTGCAACGAGATGCTCTGTAAGGCTGTCCTGTGACTCCGAGACGTGGTCGGGCCCCACGCTCACAGCTCACCACTCGTCCTGCCCGCACAAAGCTCCCTTTGTCGCAGCGAGGTCGCCAGGCAGCGCTCTGCGGGGCTGCTGGTTAGGGCAGCCACCAACGTGCCTATTTCAGGCAGCAACCGAGCTCTCGGTGTCCCTCGGCACCTGGAGCTCACACTCAGGCCAATGGCGGACCCAGGGCACATTTCCACCAAACACAAAAGAAGTGGAAAATTTTCCCTTCGCCCCACGCAGCCGCTTTTCCTTCCACACAGCAGAGCCCAGGCAAAAGTCGCTTCCCTTTACGCAACGCTCCCCGGTATTGTTAATCCAGATCATAAATAAGAGCTGATTTTTTTGCAGCGTGGCAGACGGTGGCCCAGCAGGGGCTGTGTGGCAGGGCTGCAGGACGAACCCACAGCTCCTGTGCTCTGCTCCACATGGGGAAAGCCAGGCTGCCACCATGCAGGTAGTGCCAAGCTACAGAAACTGAGGTATGCTTCAGAAAAGTATGGGTGCCCCAACCCTGGAGGTGCCCACGGTCTGGCTGCACAGGGCCCTGGGCAGCCTGAGCTGGTGGGGGGCAACAGGAGTTGTCCCTTCCAACCCAACCATAACATGGTTCTGCAATCTTTGTGGATCGTTCCAAATGAAGTATTCTGTTATCCTACACCTATCTGCTTCTAACTGCATTTAGATCATTGCAAGAAGCCCACGTTTGAACCACCAGAAATGGGCAGCAGGGAGCTGGGAACTCAGGTACCTTTATGCCACTGTTAATGGAGAAGTGCAAATAGCTTAGGTTAGACAGAAGGTGGGACTGCAACAGCTCTGACCCTAACAGATCTCCAGTTTTAAGATGACCTGTAGTTGTTTAGAACAGCTAATAGATCAAATCTAACACATTGGTGGTATGTTGGCTTCTTGCAATGGTCAAAGAGGCTCGGGTCACTGTCCCTGGAGGTGTTCAAGCACAATGGAGATGTGGTACTGAGGGACGTGGTGGGATGGGTTGGGGTTGAATTTGGGGGACCTTGGAGCTCTTTTCCAACCTTCATAATCCTGTGATTCTATGACATGGTCTTTCAAAGCACTCCTGACTGGGGGTAATTGGATTCAGTTGACACCTTTGCCTTTCTCCCCGTGATCTTACCTGGGTGGAAGAGGGCAGCTCTCCTTTCGTGGTGGCTTCTGGTGACATGTCACCACCAGAGGAGCAGCTGGCGGGGGGGCTCTGAGTGGCAAGGTGTGCTGCAGGCAGTGGGAGGGACGCAGCTTCCACTTTGCCATCACATTCGCCCCTGGAACGACTCCAGTTGGTGCCAGGCCCTGGGGAACACAGGAAACGAATCTCACCTGCGTGCACCAGCACCAGCTCAGAGCGGGATGGGCAGAGACCTCCTGGCACCGGGGGCTCTGCTGGGGGATGGGTGCAGCTCTCGGGGAGCACCGCTGCCAACACAGCACTGGGAGCTATGCAGAATGCACACACAAGTATGTGAGGTTTCTTGGAAATGGATGCAGGAGCTTTGGAGCTCGAAATTTGAGCTTAGTATCTAATTTAACACAGCCTTGATCTCAAAGTGCTTTACAAAAGATGGAAAAATACAGATAAATATGGCTTTGACCCTATTCCTAGCAAGCAAGAAGTCCCAACAGTCGTACAAAGTAATTCAGTCTCACCCAACAGTTGTTACATCCCCAAATCCTGATGTTGTTGAGCAGGAAATCATCGCTGCTGTGATGGAAGCACAGCTGCCCACTGTCCCATTGCAGCCAATGGTATGCAACAACATCCCCAAAGGTGCACCAATAGTGAGAAACCCACACAGAAATGAGGACTGCAGAACAAAGTCCGGTGCACACAGCTGGCTGACCAGCAGCCAGCACCTTGGCTGTACCATGGGAATGATGCACTGGGCAGGTCTTTTTTTTTTTATGGTTATTTTTTCAGATGTGCAAGCAGGCAAAGTCAGAAGCAAACACTGCACAGAAGTACATCCATATTTAAAGCACTATGCCCTTCTTCATTTTCCCATCTAGAAGTGTATGAACAGAATTTGTGCACACAGGAGACAAACAACAGAGCTGACACTGTGCCTGAGCAGAATGCCCTGGTCTGGGTCACAATGTGGCGTTCAAGTAAAACTGCACAAAGGTTTCTAAATCTGAACAACCCTAAACTGGACTTTACTTTTTTGGATAAATCAGCTCTCAAACAACACAACGGCACCAACATTTATTTGGGTTCAACTAGCACAAATGAGACAAGAGGAGCAAACCCCTATCAACAACCCAACCTTCATACGTTAAAACTGAATCTGTTTTGTCCCATTCTGACCAGGATGGTGAGAAACCATTTTCCCTCATAAATTTGCATTAGTTGAATTTTAATGAGAAGTATTTTCACTTTTAAATCACGAATGAAGTGCTTCCCTTTCTCCAGCACTGCATGGAGATGTGCTGGGTTAGCAGTGTTATGTGAGCACAGCGTTCCCTGGCAGCTGGACAGCATACTGCTGTGGGAAACAGAGAGGAAAGGTTATCACATCTCATCTACAATTACACCCATTCTCCCCTAAATCTTGTTTTCCCTCGTACTAAAATTCCACACCAAACTGAATACCTTTAATTCCCATTTGGGAAATTGATCGCTGTGCAAAATGTATTCCTTTAACACGTCGTGCAAGTATAAATTATTGGCTCCAATGAACTGCTAACTAAAAATAAAGCATTAGCTGGTTTGCCCAAAAGAAAAGAGCTCTGTGTGCCATGCAATTGCCTGGACAACAAGCTCCATAGGAGTTGCTTCTATAAACAGTTTCAGTTGCAGGAGGGTAAACAGGAAAAGCCAAACTTGGACCCACAAAGCAGCGTGCAACGTGCTGCTCTGGAGGGTGGGAGCTGCTCCTTGGGGCAGTCCAACCCAACCACCCCCAATCTGAAATGCTTCCTTTTAGAAGAAAAAACAAAACTAAGAATAAGGAGAAAACAAAGATGCAAATGAACCAACATATTTCCTGAAGTGTATTAACATTCTCATTCTTTGGATTATGCTTGGCAAAAACATCTGAAAGCATCCAACTAAAGCCTTTGAGAATTCTGTAGCTGTGGTGTAACTACGCGTA
Source organism: Cyrtonyx montezumae (assembly GCF_038088225.1). Classification (NCBI taxonomy): domain Eukaryota; kingdom Metazoa; phylum Chordata; class Aves; order Galliformes; family Odontophoridae; genus Cyrtonyx; species Cyrtonyx montezumae. The sequence continues at coordinate 9,969,006 of NW_027072100.1, read as the reverse complement.
ACAATGCTACCAAAGTTCAGCACTGTCCCACCAAGGAGCCCCAGCACTGCTGAAGCTGAAAATCAGCAAAGAATAACAAACAGTCCCAAAACCACATAAAGAAGGGGAAGGCCGAACCCCTTATAACGTCCCATCAGGAGAACAGCCCCAAGCCAAGCCACACAGGTTCAGAAACTAGCAATACCCAAGACATTGGTGCTGCCCACAAATAACTCACATGTACTTCTTCCTCCCAAACCTCTCCATTCAGGTTTCAGACTGCACAGTAGCAGAGTCAATCTTGAGCACGTGCCATGAACATCACAAACACTGAGAGCCACTCAGCTATCCACACATTCATCCAGTCATTCCCCAGCCACCCAACCATCACCCAGCCATCCATTCAAGCCTCCCATCCACACCACCCAAACAACAAGATAGGGAACTCTCCCTCCTGCTTTTAAGTGAGTTTGAGTCGGCTGACTTCAGAAATGCTGTAATTCAGACTGACTGTACCACAGCAGTACTGTGACACTCCTTTAGATGCAGGCAAAATCGCTCCCCACATCCTGTGCCTCATTTTCCATTTACTGAACGTTAAGTAATTTCACACCTCATATATCGGAACGATATGCAGTGAATTAGGAAAAAAAGAGCATGAGTAAAATGAAAACCCTGGGATATCCTCTATTAACTTTTACAGCAGTGTGAACTACATGGAAGTTAAATTCAAACTTGAAATGTATGGAGTAACTTTGAGATTTATGCCCCCTTAGGAACAGCCCAACAGCTTTCAGTGTGCAGCATGTGCTCCTCGGGCTCTGCACCGCAACCGAGGCTGCTCCTCCAGAAAAGAAAAACCTGTGTTCAAGCCACTGTGTGAGTCAGCTCCTCCCTGTGTGAGTGTGCAGGAAAACACAAAGACAACGCAGTGAGAGCAGTTAAGATCAGAAATACATTTTCTAAACTCAGGAGAGATTAATCACTTAAAAGTTCTGGAGATTGGTGTGCTTGTTTTTCCCCATCAGATGCAGGTGGCCACACATGGAGCTGGTTTGGGTATTTAGAAAGAATCTCATTCGTTGTGCTCCTGTTCCCCTCCCTTTTTTTTTCAGGAGGGTATAACCCATATGACTCAATATCCTCAAATTGTGTTTGCCAGAAAGCATCAGAAACGCCCACAAAGCAAGCACCAACCCAGACTGTGTTTTAGGATCCCTATACTCTTACCATTTGCTTTACTGTCATATTCAAGAACGGCCACTTAAAAACAAGCCAGTGCTACCAGAACATCTCCAAGTGATGAAAATAAGTAAATGTCTGTGGTCTGAATCACGTGAAAAATAAAAAAATGCCCTGAACCAGCCACAGCCATATCGACTCAGTGCTGTGGAGCTGCAGACACAGCCAGCAGTTCATCTCTTTGTCTTAAGCAATTCACTTGCAGAAAGATAATTAAAGCTGAGGTGAACTCAATTCAATGGAATTCAAATACCAGTAAACTGAGACAGAAAACATGGAGTGGAGGGGACCCTCTTGAGCCCATTGGGATTCCCCCCACCCCTAAACACATCCAGCAGACCCAGTTGGTGTCCTGCCTACCCCATGCCTCAACTAGAACCCCACTCCTCGCTAACTTCTCCTCCAAAGTTATGGCTGGTTTGCATGACTGGTTTGTACTCATTTATCTTCCAGCCAAGCAGTCCTTCAGCTTCTACAGAAAGCCTAAGATGCTCCAACCAAAAGCGAGATGACGGGTGTGACGGATGGAGAGCGGTCCCATTATCGCTCCACTTCATCATGACAGAAGACGAAGCCACCGATCCCAGCTGCCATCAATCACAGCTCCCAGCACCGTGCATCCATCACGGGCAGCCCTACAGCGGCCACACTGCGCACAACCCAGCACCAGCACGCTGCCTCAGGACGCCCAGCTGCAGCCTACCTGCAGCCTTCTGCATCTGGCTTAATTGGAGACAGGCACTGAACTGCTGCAGGAGCCACAGGAGCGTGGCATTAACAATTCCCTCCAGACATTTAAACCGCACAATAAGGTACAAAACCTTTATTTTCTTCCTAAATTCAGACATGGTAAAGGAAGAGAGTTCCAAGACTGACACTGTGCTGTCCAGTTAGTTCCCTTTATCACACACCCAAGCAATCACTGGAAGTTGTTCTTTTCCCTCCTTCGTCATTGAGGAAAGTAAAAATACAACAGATAAACGAGGTGAATTTTCATGCTATTTAATTGGTCCATTTTCTCTGCATAGATTAAAACACTTTTTCTGCTGGAAGCTAACAAGTAGTACTCAGGCACTCACAGCTCACTCAGTTACGCCACATATCATCTTCTGAAAGCATTATTAAAATGGAGCATGAATACCTTCCCTTTCTTTGTGCAGTAGAGACTCCAACTACTTTACAACAGTAATGAAGAAAATACAGAAGTACTCAGAGATGCACTGTGCACAGACTGGTACAAGTCAGCTGTCCCAACAAATGACCCACAGAGAGCCACTCATGGCACAAGTGTCACAGAACAATTAGTGGCTGCTCATCACTCACAGGTCCAGACATGAACAAAAGAAAGTAGGGACTGCACGATCTACAAAAGTAGAGCTGCCTTTATGAGAACAGGAGCAACATTCTGCTCTCAACATGAGTCAGTTTGGGATTCAAACCATTTCCAGCTACAGAAGGACCCCAGCACTCCGTGCTTTGTCGGTAACCAGGGTTTTGCAAACAAGAACAACAGACGTTTGACAACAGGAGCTCCACACACGCCCCACGTGCCTTCCTCTCACAGAGTCAGCAGTCAGAGTTGGATCAATACCAGACACAGGCTTCCAAATCTCATGGCAAGTGCGATTAAGCAGAGCTCAGTACTGGATGCAAACACAACAGCAGTAACAAACAGGACAACGACCCGCGTTGCTTTTTCTTCTCACCAACGCTTCCACTTCAAGCACCAGTAAACAAATAACACAAACCCACAAACTTACGAGAGAGAGAGTGCGTGCCTTTGGGTAAGTACTCGAAGAGCAGGGAGCTGTCGTCGCCCAGCACGTCGGCCTTCAGCGACAGCAAGCTGTTCTTGCTCATGAGTGCTGCACGCAGGTTGGCGACGGTGGCAGCTTGCAGTGCATCCTCCCTGTCCAGGGGGGGCTGCTGCAGATAGCTGCCCTCCCCAGCACCCAGCAGCTGCTCCTCGGCGTGTGCAAACGGGTCTGGCCGCTCGCCCCGGCTGTCCGAGCTGCTGGGCTCCGCCGTCACGTCAGCACCTGTGCAGGGAGAGATGCCATCAGCAGAAAGCACTGGGTATATCTGATGTCCACCTGTGACCCCCAACCACACCGTGACCTTCCCCTGCTTCCCCTACTGAAGGCAGTAAACACCAGGAATGAACAGCCCATAAAAGATTAAGTGTGATTTTTGATGTGAAGTAACTTCTTCTTATCCGTAGTCCTCACAAAGCAAAAAGCTACCTACAAGAAAAAGCTGCTGCCCCATTCGTGGAGTGCTTCTAACACTGCCTGGCACCTGCAGAAGCAGAACACCTTCCTCCACCCGCGTTTGGTTTCTCTAATCACATGCTATCAGCATTATAACCTCCACACCAAATCAAAGAATGCACTGCTTTGATTTTTATTTATGGGTAGCTATTCTGTGCTGCCTCTGCAACCGAGCGCACCGTTAACAGGTATGTGTGCTGCTCCTATAAAATCATTAAGGTTGTTTTATAAACAAACAATTCTGCATAAAGGGAAGTTACAAGAATTTAAAAGACCACAGCTGCTCCAACTGAGGGTGAGAAAAGCGAATCGGACAGCACTGAAACGAGAGCACATCCCAGCTGAAGCAGGGGCAGCTGCAGGAACCCCTCCAGGTGTCTGCCAACCCCAGGGGCAGCAGACCCCTCCCCTCCTCCTGTCCCAACCCAGAGCTGCCCACGGACGTGCGGCCGCCACTGCGCACGGTCACTAATTGCTAAAACACACGCGGATTAATTGCAACCACAACAGGGCATTAAATGTTCCTCAAAAGCCAAGATTAGAGGCAGGCGGTGAAACAGAGGCTTTGGAGCTCCCAGTATTTATAGCTGCAGTAACCTAATCAAATACACATTAAGGCAAAATAAATATCCACTTAGTGACACAAGCACCAAAATGCTCTCTGTGCACCCAAACCCCAAAACTCATGGCGTTCCTCTCCCTGAGTCTCCAAAACCTCTTCTCTCTGAGATGCAGCTCCTTTTAACGGGATTGAGCCAAAGAATTACACGAATCAAAAGCATCCATCCCTGCCCAGGTCTAAGCGTGTCCTGGAGTCCTGCAGAAGCACACAGACCAAGGCAGTGTGCTCCCAGTGGTAGCACGGCAGCTCCCGGCCCTCGGCCGTGCCCCTGATCCACCCCCCGCCCCAGAGCTGATGCTGGATTAGTGTTGAGCTCATTAATCTCCTTAGCAATTAATTATTTGGTAGTTATTCTCTTACACCAGCCTGCCTTCCTGAGAGCTGAAGCTTTAGAAAAGCGTTATGAGTCCGTTGATTTGGATTAATAATTCACTGATTTGGTTTTAGAGAAGGCAAACGCTGGGCCTGTTTTTGTGGTTTTGGAGACAGGCATCCCTGAAACTCTGGTATTAGCTAGGAAAGCTCACACTTGCACACAGAACCTAAGATAAAAAGGATCATTGGAAGCCCAAGCACAGAAACCCACACGTGGGCACCACTGCTGCCATTTAAAAAGAGGAGATGTTGCTTGAAAGATAAATAAGCTCAGATCTTGTCACAAATCCAGGCGTCAGAAAAGCAAAGGCAAGCCAGCAGCCTATCAACTACAGTGCATCAGCATCAAGGTTGTCACTGTAAGGAATTCAGCCTTGGGTAGTTTTCAGCTTTAAGACAAAGTTGTAGTGCCCACAAGCGAAGCAGCTCTGCACGCAGCTCCTGGGGAAGGGCTGTGGTGGAAACCAAGGCGATGCAACGTGCCAACAGCATCCAAACAGAACGGGAACACAACCAACTGCATTGCTAGATCTACAAGGGTGACAGTGCAACTGACAGCAAAAAGCATTGAATCTGGGTAAACACCTGAAAAATGTACGTGCCAACCTCAGAAAGACCAAGGGAAAGCTTCTCCAGAAGTAATCCATACGGGTGCATTACTCACTGCTTGGCACACAGGCAGCTTCTGCTGCAGTTCTCCTCCCTGCTCTGCTCCACGTTCCCAGCTCTGCCACCCACTGCCACCCCCCGGGTCCCCTTGCTTCTCACTGCCTGTCTGCAGTTCCCAGCAAAGCCCAGAGCTTTCTGCTGTTACCTGCATTCCCAATACCGCTCTTCTCTTCCACAATTTATTTCTCTTGATTCTTTTTTTCCTTCTTTCAACTTTTCATCCTTCTTTCTTCTACCCATAGTTGAATATCTTCTAGAAATCTAGAGGTCTAACCTCATGACCAGTATCAGAGGGAGGTGTGAATGGAAGCCATATGAGATAACACCTTCTGCTGAAGGCAGCAGCTCCCCAGGCACTCAGGGGAATGTTGTGCCAGGCTGCAAGTCCTAAAAGGCCTCCTTTCCCTCCAGCCCCACAAGGCAAGAGGCCACACTCTGCTCCACCATTTTACAATCGCACACAGATCACCACCTCCATCTCATGGAATCATAAAGGTTGGAAAAAAGCTCCAAGATCAAGTTCAACCATCAGCCCATCACCACCCCTGGAGGCATCCAGGAACTGGGGACGTGGCACAGTGGGGTGGGGATGGGTTTGGGGATCCCTGAGGTCTTTTCCAACCTCAGTGATTCTATTCTACAATTCAGCATTCCACATCATTTTCTCTTGAAGTGAAATGAAGGTTGGTGAAGGTGAAATAGCATAGAAGATGCTCTGTGTATGAAATACAAGAATATTTTACACAGAGTATTTCAGTTACAACAATGTAAGTTACCCAATTCTTCATACTGGGTCAAGTATGAATGCTGCAAATAACTTCCAGCAGATAATTAAGTTTGCTATTTTGAGAGAAAGAGGAAAAGGACTGATTCCTTCCTCCTTTTGCTGCCACAGTTGGTACTAACCAACATACTGCCAGACAGGTTACAGGTTACTCCTGGTGCGACCACTGATCCCGATGGAGTAAAACAGATGACCTCTCCATCAGTTCATGGAGCTTCAGCTATTGTTTTTTCAGTGTTTAAGGTCTCCTGTGAAGGCTCTGTCTGCACACAGATTGCCAGCAGTGCTCTCCCTTCCATAGCCTCCCCCAGCCCATCCCCAGTCCTCTCACTGGAGATGGCCAGGCAGGCCAGGTACCTATGTGTGCCCTCCTTTCCCTGCTCCTCACAGCACAGCCCAGGCACGTGCACTCCCTGGCTGCCAGGCATACATCTCCTGCTCAGCTTGCACCACCAGAACACATTTTTGCAAAGCTGCTCTCTTGCTCATTGGCTGCCAACCTGTGCTGATGCACGGGGTTATTCCATGCCACGCACAGGACTGTGCATTTGTCCTTGTTGAATCCGTGCTGTTTCTGGCACCGTTGCATTCCAGCAAGCCATTCCTCGCCGTCTGCTGCCATCCTACAGCGTGCTGAGGGTTTGCTCCCTGCCACCAAGTCATCAATGACTGCTGGACATGGCCCTGGAGCCACATGGGACTGTGCTGTCCGTGGTGGCTCTGACACAGCTGGATGGCTTCTGGGGGGCCAGGTGGCAAACGTCACCGCTTTCCTCACAACGTGACAAACAGAAAGGGCAGAGGGATGCAAGGAAAGAGATGCCAACACCAGCTTCCCCCACCCCAGATGCTCATTCCTGCATCCCCCTGATGCTTCTTCAGTTGTACTCAACTATTTGCATAGCTGTGAAGTGAAACTGAGACAGGAACTGATGGACATTAAAAATAGCCCAGTTTATTACAAAAAGTTTATTTTTAATCCCAGATCAGTTCCCCAATCTGGTTCACTCCACGGCTGCACAGACATTTCCACCACAGCAACTGCAGGAGAACACGGGGGTGGAAACAGCTTGAAGGGAAAGTGGGGGCCACTGAAACTCAGCTTTCCTACACCACCCATTAACTCCTCCTGCCCCCAAGTGCTGACCTGAGCTGAACTGATGGAGGGAAAACCTGGGTGAAATCAACAATGGCCTTCTGAGCTCTCCCAGTGATCTGTACAGAGCATCCAGACACATCTCTGAAACCTAAAACTTCAAGAATGACATTTCTTGCACAGATTTCAGAAGATCCAGCTTCATCTCCTCACGTGCAAGAGACACAAACCATCCCAGGAGGAAAAGGCCTGTGTTTTCTGGCTTTTTCCTTCTGAGCAAAGAAAACAGGAGCACCCAGGCCATCAGAAAAATGACCATCTTTTTACAGTTGCTACAAATATCTCTCAAGTTCCTATTTCTGATAGTCCCATTCCCAGAAACCCCCTTTGCCATCAGTGTCACAACGGACTGTTTGTCAAACAAGGCCCAGCGCTCTCACGCAGCATTTACAGAGAGAAATGATCCACGACCTACAGCTGTTCTGATCAGCAGCACTCTTAGTAATATACACAAGGATATAACGTGCATCACGTCCCAGAGAAGTCCCCCATTCACAATTCAGGAAACTACAGAGATATGGGCTCTAATGTGCAGTGCTTTTCCTCCTGCAGAACTGTGACCTGACTTTGTTGACCTTGCGTCCTTCAAAGCAACAGATAAATACAGCTGGGAAAATCCCCTCCATTCCTCTGAGGATCCTAAAAAAATATCACCTCCAAAAGTGATGGAAATGGTTAAACTGGGCGAGTTAATTCCTTCTGAAATGATCACAATTGGAATACTGAAGTGGTCCTTGCACGTGACAGCATGCCAAGTAATTGCAACTTCCCAAATCCTTTAGAACAAGTACTTATCTTTTGAAAAAAGTGCCTATAAGAAATCTCGCCCCAACAAACGCCCAAAACCAAAATCAAATCAGAGACCAACGCGGCAAAATTGGTTTTCATTTTTGGTTGACTGCATCTAAGGGACGAATTCCTCCTCGGTGTGAACACAAAAGCATTACTGCGAAGGAGAAAGTGAAAGTGCCGAGCAGACAGACGATCACAAAGCGGGACTCAAAACGCTAAAGCCTTCATCTCTCACGGCTGGTAATTTCAGTAAAGAAGGGTAAAGCAGTGCAGCTGTGAGCAGGAGGCCGGGCTAATCCCAGCACAGGGAGCAGAAAATAGAGAGAAGGGCACTCAGCGGAGGGGAAGCACCTCTGATCTCTGGAGTTAAAGCAGATTAACGGAATCAGGGCTGTGACTGCAGGGAGGAGGAGGAAGAGGAGGAGGAGGGCTCTGGAGCCCGGGGAGCATGGAGTGTGGGGTGGGGAGAGGAAACGGACACAGCTCGGAGCTAAAGCTGTGCAGGGTGGAACCATTTTACAGCCAGGGTGTAGCCACGGGAAAGCGTCCGGGCTGAAAAGCACTGACTTTGGTCTCCCGATTTGAAAACAACCTGACCTAACCCTTTAATAACAGAGCTCAGAACTTTTATTTCCATGAAGGCTGAGCCCCAATATAATTCATTAGCTTGCAGCTGGCACTCTCCACAGCCTTTATGCAAAATGTTTTTGCAGCCAGCAGCTGCTGGCACAGCCAGGCAGCGTGGTGCCCATGAGTGCAGCAGAGCAGCAGCCTGAGAGACGTCTCTTCTTTCCTTTTTAATAGCAGCTCTTGAGGGCAGTAAACTGTTTATAAGTAAAGCAGCAAGTAAAGCCACAAGTCCGATGCCATGTTGAGTTCTTTCCCTGCTCACAGTATCTCAGACCCTTATTCCACCACTCCACTAGAAAACATGTCAAGTAGCACAGCTGAAGCAATGCCCTTGGCACTGTGCAAAGGTGCTCAGTGCACATGCACGTAGCCAGGATCCCAAGCATTAAGAATCTGACTTCAGTAGGAATTATCAGACCTGGATGTCTACGAGGTCAGAAGGTGAAGTCCTGCCCACCCTTCCCATGAAGGTCACCACTCTGGGTAATGTAAAGCTCTTCTTACAGAATAGAGCATTTTTTCACTGCATTTAAACACAGTAAAGCGAGATGTCTTTAAGCTGCATTGTCTTTAAAAATGACTGTTCTGTTTTGAGAATAATTAGTGTCATTTCACAGTCAATTGGTACGGAAAAAGAAGAAAAAAAGAATCACTTACAGCTTCAGGGTGCAAACACTCAGAAGATGTGTGGGAGTACTTCCTTAGACATATTTCCTGATTCATAGCAACTGCGCTTGAACTAACACGTGTAAATAAAACCATCAATGAATTCTTCAAGAGACACCCCACAAGTGACAGTGCTTTCCATTATATGGAAAGGGAAAAGCAGCTCTGCTCGTGAGAGCTGTCCTCATGGGCCTTGCAAACACTACCAGCTCCACAGCCAGGCCCTCCAGACGTGCCACCAGGACAAGAATCCCCACAGCTGAGTGGAAATGAGCTGGAGCTGTCTCAAAAGCTGCACTGGGTATGGAGTAAGTGTTCCCTTACAGCTGCTGCCCCCTACCACTGAATTCAAGGTGTGATGCCACCGTCATTTGCAAGATCCACCTTCCAATATGCTGCCTGCATCCTGCTGAAATGCGGTGCTGCTTGCAAGGAAGTCCTAAAGGTTACCTGGCACAGTGTCAGGAGGAAGAACTAAACGCTGTAGTTTTAAGATTAACTCTCCTGAATTAGCTTTGTGCTGCCAGAAGGTCTGTGCTAGTCCTACAGCACTGCAGCATTTGCAAAGGCTACCCAGGTTATCCGTTACGCAGAGCTAGCACACCTCACAAGCAGCATCTTCAAATAAGCAAGTAGATCAAGAAAGATAAGGGAGCTTCAAAGAGCACACTTCTTTCTTAACGTGCTCGTGGAAGAGCCTTCTGTGCCCACTTCCTCAGCACAGGGGCACCCTCTGTTCTCAGCTCTGTGCAATGCGACTGGGAATACTTCTAACTAAAAGGGGTTGCAGTCTGCTTCACAGAACAAAGCCTGACACCACCAAATTCAAACACAACCTTAAGATGAAATTTAAAGAGTGAAACACACATCCCAGACAGTTGGGACACAGCACAGACACTTGTCATTACCTGCTTTTACACCAAAAACGTGCCATTTTTCTTCATGCCTTGGAGCTAGGAGTGGAGCACCCCTTGGCTGCTTTGGAGAGAGAAGAACCTGTGGTACCAACAAGGAACCTGAGTGGAACCCTGCAGCTCTGCAACTGCAGAGAGCAGATTGTAGGAGGGCTGCTTCCACCTGCTGGAGATGGGGAATACTCATGCAGTGTTCAGTAGACCCAAGGACCCTCCTGTCTGGAGAGAGACAGTGGGATAGTGGTGTTTGGGGTCCCACAGCAGGGACGCTCTCTTGTTCTCTGCACAATTGTCCTCACCCTGCAGCAGCACACATAGGAGAACTCCATCTCTGCTCACTTCCCAGGCTGCTGAATACAGAGAAAAGCAGGAACAGCTGAGGCTCAGCAGGACCATCTCACCGAGCCTCATGCTGCTCTCAGAGCAGTGCCCAGGTGCTGCCAACACACCCAGCCCCGTGCTGTCTCAGTCCTGGCACTCTGCTCACCTCGCATTCAGTTTTTCCCTTCGCTCAGTGAGGACAAGTGGAATATTGAAGCAATTCACCCAGTCACCAGCACTCAGCTTGCCCTTTTCCATCTTCACAAACACCTCTCTCATTGGAAACTGCTCTTAGGACAAGACTTTCACCAACCTCTTGGGCTGTGCCTGTTGCTGTGCTGGCCCAGCACTGCACTAAGTCAACACCAGGAGCTGTGTTCCTCTCATCTGCAAACAGCTGTGAAGAAAAGGGCACTTCTGCTCTATTCCCTGCCAATTAGGATTTTAATGATGTAGACATCACTCAGCTTCCAGTAGCACAATCTCCTGCACTTGGCACTCTTTTCAAAAGCACAGCTCGAAGAACATTCCATCTATAAGCAGCTTGCTAAGATCAGCTAAGATGCTAAGAGCAGCTCCACTTCTGCTGTGGCTCCAACACTCATGGTTTGTCTCAAATACCTGTCCCAAACCCACCCACCTCACAGAAATACGAGTGTTTGTGTTGGTTTTAAGGGATGCAGTGAAAATGAGAACTATTTGAGCACCAGTCACATTCCGGGCACTCCACACTGAGTCTTTGCTCCAAACAACCCTAGAACACGTGCACTGTAAAGCCAGGATTCATCATAAATCACTGTTATCTTAAGTTATCTCACATTTTTCTTCTAACTGAAGTTGTTTAGATTTTATCACTAGCCAATTAGAATAATTACATGCAAACCTACAGCAGTAGATAACTGTAAAATGGAACGCTACTGAAGATATTTGCAGAGCTACCCATTCATTTAAATGCTAGTGAAAGCCACACTCAAACTTTAGTTTGCAAGCAACTTACGAATCCTTTTTCAGCTCATAAAGACTATTCAGACTTTCACTACTGTTTATACTGCTTTTTTCACCTGAATTTGACAACAGAAGCATATATATGACCTCACCCACCCTCTCTTGGGTTCCGGTATGCAATGAAAGATGGGCTAACCACTATCAGAGGCTGACTTGAGGAATTCAGCCTGAAGGAGCTCAATGCCACGCTCGCTTAAAAGTCCTTAGGGAAAAAACACCAAACCCAACATCACCAGCAGTCCTGGATCTATTAACTGCCCATGGTTAGCAGGACAGCCATCTTAACTTTGAGACAGAAAAGATCATACCATAAACAGATGCAATTAACGTTCCTCATGCCAGCAATGAAAACAGAATGACTTACTTGGGTCTCGATTGCTGTATGGCCATCCTGAGGCAGGTAAAAAAGATGGCATTGGAGAACTTGCCCTGCTGTCGTCCTCCACTTGCTGTGTAATGTGACGCACAGTTTCTTTGTTTTTCCTGTTCTTCCTGCGCCCCGTGGGCTGCCAGCCATCCCCCACTCCTTGTTCTGAGAAAGTGTTCTGTATTGCACTATCCTTGGCAGAATGTAGTTCGCTCCCTCCGTAATGAGAGGGAGAAACCTGTTCCTCTTTGATACGTAAAGACCCATAGCCCATGTCACTAGACCAAAGAGACTGAGACGAAACGTCTTCGTGGCTGTCAGTTTTTGGTTCCGGATCCTCCTTCCCATAACTGCTCCCTCCTTCGTGGCAGCTGGCGATAGCAGAATCTCCAGAAGAGTTTGCTGGACTCGTCCGTCGAGCCAGCCAGGGTGATATGCTCCTGCCAGCCACCACTGCGGAGATCAGAGCGTCCGTGCTGCTGCTCGAGGGGGCTCCCAGCTCGTAGTCCACGAGGTCATCCGAGGCGTCTGACTTGATGCTTATGTCGAGAGCTGCCTTGATGAAGTTGTGACAGGCCTGCACGATATCCGTCATCTGCAGATAGCTGGCAGCCGACATCACCTCGATGACGTTCCTGCTGGTCAGCGCTAGGTGTGCAGAATACATGAAGTCAATGATTGCCTTAAAGCCTTGTGCAGTGACAATGTCTAGGTGGGTGACCGTGGCCTGGTCGGAGGTTTTCTGTACCTGGCAGTACAGCGTTTTGAAGTAGCGGCTGCTCCCAAGCAGAACGTTTTTGTGAGCCTTGAAGATCTTGCCCTCCACTATGATGCAGACGTCACAGAGGATGCCGTGCTGCCGCTGCTCGTTGAGCTCCCGAAGCAGGTGCCGGTAGTGGGAGGCAATCTCCATATCTTCCTTTCTGTTATTCATTTGGAAGTCTTTGTGTTTCCTCTTCCACAAGTCCTGCATGGAGAAGGAAACAACTGTGTAACAACATCCAAACAAGCTCAGATCGATCCCAAACTGTACCACGTTCAACAGCAGGGTCATCTTGAACGAGCATCACAGAACGCAAGAGTGGCCCAGAACGGGTCCACCCTTATGATAGGATTCAGACTGCAAATAGTTGTTGCTAAAATCGTCCTCCAGCACCTCAATATATCCCAGAGAAACATTTCTTTACATTGTTTCAGACTTGAAAGAAAACCTGCCTGAAGTTACTGCGGTAGAAAAGCCACTGATTGTCACTGTTTGCAATCAGTACAATTCGGTTTGGATACAAGTCCGGCACTTGTAACCATGCTGGTGGATACAAACTTTAGTAAGTCACTCTGAAACAGTTTCCTCGTGGGAAAAGGCATTACCAGAGCACCAGCAGCTGAAATCTCCCAGCATCAGAAGCTGTCTGAAAGCAGCTACACCCTTCGCAGAACTGCTGCTGAGCAGCTATAAACACTGCCTCCAAGTCAGAAAAGCAGTAGGCAAAATCTGAGACTACAGATCACAAAATTTCAAGTCCCCACCCAAACCAAACCAGCAATAGATCAGAGCTATGACATTAAGTTTTCCCCACAAGATGCTGGGTGAAAACGTGCTATAAATCACAGCCTTTATACACAAGGGAGGTGCTCCAGCCCTACAACAGTGAGGGATAACTATTCCTTTCCTCCAAAAACTTGAATTTGTCCCAGCATAAGAAGCTCCAACTGTGAAGCTGATGTTGAGGTCCACAACTCAACATACAACTGTAAAATGTGTGTATGCTTGGAGTGTCACCACGGTCAGAAATGTCCTGGATTTAGGATACCAGTGATTGCTGATAAAAAGGAAATCCTTGTGAGAACACAGCCCTGAGCTCTCCCAGTCCCAAAGCGTACGTGGTAAAATACAAGCACTGCCAGCAAGACCGAGCAAGCTTGCAGCAACTTTTCAACACACGTTCACTTCAAATCCACATTCAGTCCCATCTGTTCAAACCAACCAGCAGCAGTGGGCAGGCCTAGGGCAGCTGCAATTGGGAAAGTTCACTGATGCATGCAGGAAGGTTTCCAGCACTGGGGAACACAGATATCTAAGATCCATGCCCCTGCCTGTGCTATTAATACCACCTACAGAAGCCAACCAGCAACAGTTGAGCCAACGCCGTTGGCTGGGGAACAAGCCCACAGAACACACGTTACCAACACCTCTCTGCTACAGCTCCACCTGATGATCACAAGGTCGAGTTATGCAGCCATTGCCTGCACAGGCCTCCTCCGTTCTGTAGGAATGGGGCTGTCTCCTGAGCAGCACCAGGAGCACTAATTCATGAGAGCAGCTGGTCCCTAACCATTGAGAAACAAAGAAGAAGGCCCATCCTCCCTCCTGCAATGTGAACAGGCAGAACCGGGGTTTATGTTCTTCAACTCCGTGCAGCTCTTCTGTAGAATTAAGCACAAAAGACATGAAGAAGCTTATCTACATTCAAAAGTGCTCAAAAGCAGTGCAGTCTACACTATCCAAAAACCACTACCTATGTAACACTGGAAACTACCCAGGGACCTCAGCTCCAGCCACCTCCATCTCAATAAATAGACAACCAAAAATGAGAGCTCAGGAGCAAGAACATGAAGAGTCAATTTGTAAAATGGCCTTTGAAGGCCTGGAAAGATTCTGTCAGACCCAGGCAGCATAGACACCCTCTAACCCACGCACAGGAGGTGGCTGCCACTGCTTCACAGCCATCTTCAGCTTTGGGAGAACCACCTATTAAGGCAGAGTGACAGTTCAGTTTTGTCTTTATTCTTGAAACCACTGCTGCATCTACTTTTAGGAGCTGAACAGTCAGCTTAGCTCCCTCAGGAAATACGAATTGCCATGGAGCATCAAGAGAGTTGTCCATCATCAATCCTGCCTCCACCAGCTGCCATAGCCACGTGATTCTGCAGGAGATGCAAGACTTCTCACAACACAATCATGCAACGACCCCAGTGTTCCAGATATGGCATTTCCTTTTGCTCTTCCTTTACAGGTAACAAAATCCAGGCTCCGAGATACCATCTCCCTGCAACTGCTTGGAAGAAGGTAACGTTCTCCTCCTTAATGTAATACAGATTACCATCAGGAATATTTCATAAGTTCATAAGTTCATAAGGTTGGAAAGGACCTATAAGATCATCTAGTCCAACCATCCTCCTATCACTATCTCTACCCAACTACTAAATTAAGTCCTTTAGCACCTCATCTAAACGCTTCTTGAACAGTGCTAGGGATGGTGCCTCAACCACCTCCCTAGGCAGGCCATTCCAGTGCCTGACCACTCTTTCAGAAAAGAAAAGAAATCTGTTGATACCTTCTCTGCTCATGTGCTTTTATGCAACAACAGCTTTTCCTGGATTTCTTCTTGAATGTCCTGCAGCTAGATATTACCCTGATTCCTTGAAATTTTCCTTCTTTACTACTACAGATGTTTACTGAGCTTAGTTCAGCGCACGGTTGGGTTCCCCTCACTGCTGATAGCAGCCTATTTCAGATACACCTCATTCTTTGTTTGAGCTGCCCATGCCAGCAACCTGGATTAGGCATTTGTCTCCTTCTACCTTCAGTTTAGAGCAGAGCAGTTTGAGCAGCAGACAGACTAATCCACCCTTTCTTACGGATGAAGCACTTGCTAGCTTGTTTATGAAATAGCTTCCCTCTGACTTAATTTCCTATCAAGAGATTTTTTTTACTAACCACAGAAGAAAAAATAATAAAAAACTCTGCAAGATTCCTCCCTGGCTCCCCTCCCTCCTGCTGACAGCAGACACCCTGCAGCCACACAGCCCTGTGAATGCCCACATCCCCAAGGGCTGGGGACAAGAGCAGGAGGTGCCTTCTGGACAGGAGAACAAAGCCACTTGATGTTCTAAAATATAAAGGATATAGTAATGCATGTTAGAATAATGAGAAGATGCATCGCCCTTTGCAAATAGTGGCAGCTTATCCTTGTTCCAAAGTACTTATCTTAAGTATAAAGAGATGAAGAGGGGAGGCACCCGCCACAAAGAGCAGCAATCCTCCACTGGGAGGAGGTCCTGTGACAGCATTTCCAAGTGTGCAAGCGAAGATGTCGAGTTGTATTGATTAGCCCAAGGACAAGAGTATCCACATCTACCATGGCAGCAATTGTTACTGGGGAAGTCTTGGGCCTCCCTGGCTTAAGGTCTGCCCCCTGCACATATCATCCCCCACGCAACATTTGTCACAGCCTTGTACCTTTTAAATGAGAGGTCTTTGGGGGAGAAAATTAAATATGCCTCAAATTCAGAGGAATTAATTAGTTTTCTGTCTACCCATGTCAAACGAGAACACCCGTTTAATGTCAAGGAGCACCAGGGAATTAATCCAAGTGAAATTTAAGGCAATTTGCTAGTAGTTAAAAATTCAGGAAGCTTCAAAACCCTGTGCTCTTCTGCTCCAATTTCACATGCTGTTTTGTGGCCTCTTGGCTGGTGTTGGGCTTTTTTCCTCCCTTTTTTTTTTCTTGATAAGAATGTTTATCTCATCTCTCCTTACAAAACACAGCAGAAGGATTTCTCCAGGAAGGCAGTGCCCCTCTGAGTCCTGGTGGGAGCACAGCACAGATACCACTGAGATTGCTCAAGGTGGACCCCAAAGATCAGTGCTACACTTTTTGTTTTATCTCAGGTCTCTTTAATGCACCAAAGGATCTCAAAGCTGAACACCTACTGAAATTATTTTGGCTTGGGCCTCTGGTGACAGCACATGGCCCAACACAGCTTTCCAAGAAGCCAATGAACTGTAAGAGCTCATCTGTAGATTTTCCACTAAATAAATGGTAGGAGAGCAGGCTTTCTCCATAACTCAATTCACAGATAGTACGGTGATTCTACTGCTTTCCTAGAAATAACTAGAAAAATCATCCCTAAACAAACAGCACTTGCAGGTAAGAGCAAAAAGTCATCGAGCAGATTTAATCATCACCTTCCTGCCAACTTCTGCCAAGATACAGGGCAGCTTTTTGTTTCTCCTGTTGTCAAAGCTCTGGTCTTAAAGCAAACATTAAGAATTTATACACATTTTAGCCCCAACTAGAAAGAACCTAACTGAACAAATGCACCGTTTATAGGAAGTGTTTATTTTGCATTAGCAGTACAGCTGTTTGTACACGAAAATATCACCTGATGGCATAATAACAGTCTGAGTAAACAGAATATTCACTTAAAGTGAATTTCACCTACGGCGAAAAGAAGAGCCAATAATGCTCACACAGCCAACCTCTCTGCACACATACCTGGAATAAGTCCCCCGACCAAAATCTCTCAATTAAGGGGTTCAAATGCCTAAAACTCAGCAAATCATTTCAATTTTGACCAAGAGCCACAGAGAAGAAACACAGCACACAGATGAAAGCCTCCACCATCCCTTCCCTTGGGAAACAGTGGGGACGAAAATAAACTCCAAAGCACTCCATTCCCCTCGCTCTGACAGAAAACAGCAGCAAAAATGGACTACAGTTCTTCCTCACCAATTGAGAGCCTTGTAAAAGAGGAAAATACTTTTTGCTGTCTTGCAAAACCAAAAACTTGAGCCCCATGTTGCTTAGCCTGGTGCCGTTTTCTTAATGTAACCTTCCACCCATAGCACAGAGGGCTCTGGTTAGGGAGGACCAAGCAGCATGCTCCTCCACCACTCTGTGCTCCCTGGGGAAAACAGGCCAACTGGAATTTCACCAAAAATGTGCTGTTTCCTCCTCCATTTCTCTCCAGAGAGAAGGGAAAACAGATTAAGGAGGAACTGAAATCCACTCGGATGGTTTACAACACAAAAGAAAGCCCACCACCAAGAAAACAAAAACAAACACACCCCATTGCTGCTTCTCCATGTCCTCTCCATATCTCCACTCCCAAGACATTCCAACATTTTTTAAATTCCTCTCCAGAGGAGCTCTGTAAGGTGAGATTGGACTGACACTCCCCTTGCACAAGGTTCTCTGAGTGCAGAGTTTCACTTTTACCCAATCAAACACAACAGAAATACAGAGGATTCCTCCTACCCATGCACCCTATGCTGGAGGGAGGAAAAAAGAACAAAACCACAGCGTAACCTTAACAACTGGAAAGGACAGTGCCTGTACTTGGAGTATTCTTCCAAATGAGAGAGAGAATGGGAGAACTGGGACATTAATGGGTGCAACTCCCTGCAGAGACACCGCTTGAGTTTTTCAAATGCGCAGCTCCCAGCTGAAGGGCTTCCTCACAAGGGCCTTTGAAGAAGGGCACACAGCTACTAGGATAGTTTTCATTTCCTTATACCGCGTTCTCCAAAGCTGTATTTGTGTTTCAGTTTTACTCAAAGTAGGTGGAAGTAACAGCTTATGAAAATGAACAGCTGCCGCAAGAGAAACTCTTCTACTTTGATTCAAGAAACCAGCATGCTGTTAAGTTGGTCGTATGTTTTTCAGTGAACTCAACAAAGACACAAGACACCTCACTGCCACCACCAAGCCCACAGCTGCATTACCTAGCTGCATTTCTATCATCAGATTTGAGCCCCTTCCATTCTCATTGACTGCTGGACTTAAAAACTTGGTCCACTTCCCACCAATATTCAGTTAACATCTGCCCGTTGGCAATTCACTAAAACACCTGTATTCAAGGCTGGGCTGGATAAGACTTCAAGCAACCTGGCTTAGAGGGAGGTGTCCCTGACTACAGCAGGGGGTGGAAGTAGATGGTCTTAAAGGTCCCCTTCCAACCCAAACCATTCTATGATTGAAGCCAACGTTACCCATGGCAGTAGCTCCACTTGGCATCTCTGCAGCGGGTAGTGCCCATGAGCAGAGCTCTAACAGCTGCAGCACATGGCCAAGAGCTCACTCCCTGCTGGGTGTTGGTACAGGTAAAGGGATTTCACTTCCATCTGTCTGGATTAGAGTTTGGCAGGACAAACAATATGGTTAAGACCACATCATCAAGCTACAATTGCTTCTGCTGTGAAAATACATAGATCTAAATGCAACTAGGAATTAGAGGAAGGCCAGTTTCAGCAAGAGCAATAAGGACATCCAGAAAGCTGTATGCTCTCAGCCCTCTGCTCTGCTGTCACAGCTTGCCTTCTGCAACTTGAACAAGAACCAGTAAGCAGAACATAAAACAACAGAGCTATCATCAAACATCTCACATCCCACTCCACAGCTTTCAGCCAGTGGTGTGGCCATGATCTGTCAGACCACTGATGTCAGGCTGCCGGGCCAGCTCCAGCCTGCAGAACCTGCAGGGTACAGAAACATAGCAGGACCACGGGACTACTGAGGGGAGCTCAGAGAAATTCATTTATTAACCTTCATTAACTCCGACAGTGCATGAAGAACTTCACAAGAAAATGAAAGCTGGGGGAAAACTGTTGGCCTCCTCAGTTTGGAAGGAGAGCAATTAGAAAGCAGAATTAGAAAAACAAAAACAGAACCGAAAAAAGAAACACTGGAGACGTTGGTTTCTCTGTCACATCCTTCAATCAACAATTAGTGAAAAGATTTGCAGTGGTCTTCTAAGAGAAACTTCAATTAAAACAAAACAAAACAAAAAAACAACAAACAGAAAAGACAATTACTGCATACCAGTAACAAACTGGGTTCCAGCTCTGGTGCTTCTCCTGAAGCAGCTGAGGACATCAACAGTCCGAGGGCAGCACAGCAGTGCCCTGTCCTTGGCCTTCCAACAGCACTGTGGTGAACTCTTGTAGAATGACAGAGCTA
Organism: Cyrtonyx montezumae; assembly: GCF_038088225.1. Classification (NCBI taxonomy): domain Eukaryota; kingdom Metazoa; phylum Chordata; class Aves; order Galliformes; family Odontophoridae; genus Cyrtonyx; species Cyrtonyx montezumae. The sequence goes on along the minus strand of NW_027072100.1, from coordinate 9,949,472 downwards.
CAGTAAAAGACAAAACCAGACGTTATTCGCAATGAACAAAAGATCACTGAACAGCAGCAGTACACGTTGAAGTCCTTTCCCTCCAAACTGATGTAAAAGATCTACGTATCATCTAATGAACAGAAAGATGACTCAAAGCAGATCTACACATTAAAGGTAATTAAAGCCAGGTTACCTTCTTGCAATAGCGTCAGCAAGTTACTTCTTGTAAGTATGGGAAAAAAGCAATCTAATTTTGGATACTAGAACTTCAAACACATCCATGAAACAACAGTGTTTCCTGTTTGGTAGCTTTTGAAAACATTCTCAATCTGATGACTTTCTAAAAAGACATCTGTGGCCCAAAGAGCACTAATTCACCTTATGTGACCTATCAGACAATGAGGCTGAAAGTCACCAGCAGAGCTCCTGACATAACCTGTGCTTGCAATGCAATATTCAAGATATTCCTCTTGAAAGACCAGAGGGACAGTTCCTACGGCTGATGCCACTCTGGGTTACGGGACAAAATGATCCTGAGTCTTTGAAAATGTGTCGCAAAGGAAACATGAGAAAATACAGGTAAAGAAAGCTTCTCCAGTACGAGGTAATGCCATCATGAATGGTCAAATAATGAATCCAATAAGCAAACGAAGTAAAAAGGAAGACCCAAGCACCTTTATGGCAGCAAACCTAACTGTGAAAATCTTGAAAACAAATACACAAATATAACCCAATTCGAGCAAATACCACTGACTTTGTTCTTAATCTCTATTTCCGACTGCCAAGTCTTGCCTCTAATTCTGATTGCTTCTCCATAGCAATTGTGTTGGCTAGCTCTTGACAGACCTTTTATTTAGGCAGTTAGAGGAAAAAAAAACAAAAAGAAAAGAAGAGCAAGGGAGGGCATGACCAACACTGACGTACGGGAAACGACTCGGTCAGCGTGTTATGAAATTTATCTGTATTTTCACTCAGGTTTGGGATTGGTAGGCTCCCATTTACCCCTCGTCCCAGGGTCACACAATCACAGAATCACAGGGATTGGAAGGGACCTCTAGGGATCACCAAGTCCAACCCCCCTGCCAAAGCAGGTTCCCTAAACCAGGTCACGCAGGTAGGTGTCCAGGCGGGTCTTGAATATCTCCAGAGAAGGAGACTCCACAACCCCCCTGGGCAGCCTGTGCCAGTACCATGCGTGTGTCACAAGTGTAACTTCAAGCTATCGTTTTGCAAACAATTTTCAGGGGCTTCTGCTTGGATATCCATTAACTCAGATAAACCTAAAAGCTCACAGATTTAACATTTAATCTTCACATTGCCACATTCATTAGAGGTGCCAAAGATGTTGCAAAAGGCATTTAGATGCTACTCTGGCTGAGGAGAAAATAAAAGATAAAATAAATACTCTCCTATAAGCAAGACTTTTGCTTCCCTGCTCCTTAACTGTACAGACTTCAAACTACTTTATTGCTGTCCTTTAGCCCTTTTAGAGCCCATTCCAGCATCATCAAGCATTCTCCTGCCCTTGATGCTGGAATTTCTCCTATTCCCAGCTCACAGTCACAGACTAAGCCAGCACAGTCTGGCAAAAACAGTAAAGCTGAGACCTCTTCTATTTTGTACAGCTCTTCGCTTTTCCTCGCTTTGCATTCTGCACCTGTTCTGCACATCTCACAGAAGGGACAAAACCTGGTGATGGGGATGCATGGAGGCAGCCCCACCGGGAGGTGGGAGCACAGGAGCAGCCAGAGGGATTTCTCCAACTTATGCACTGGGTACCGCTTCTCAACCAGCCTTTGTTATCAATTTGAAGCCAAATTTTATGAAACAACTGCAAGCTTTACCAACAGGGCAACCTCCAGATATTCTCTTTCCATCACCACGTGACAAAAACACCCTTGGATGTTCTGAACTCACCAATATTTGACAATGCTTTCTGTTAGGGAAGCAAAGTGCCACGTTTCACAGCTGCATCGTGCATGGTTTGGTGAAGGAAGGAAGATAGTATGGAGCTCCACGAGGTTCTCCAGGTGTCCTGTATTTGGGAATGGAAAGGAGGGAAAAGTGAAAATCTACATTAGCTTAAAGCAAAAAGATAATCAAAACTTAATTACAAGCAGTAGGTAAAACAACTCAACACTTACAAGACTGTTTCCCAGCTTAAAGGTGAAATATTCTGAAATATTTCTTTCTAAGTGTATGGAAAGTGAGTCAGCCCTTGCATTAACTTATTTAACCTAGGATTTTAGGACAACTCACAACTTCTGGCCTCGCTTTCAGATCATAGCACCCTGAGGAACTCCTTGCAGCAAACAATACTTGCTGAAGCTGCTTGAAGATCCCCTATCAACACTGGACATTCCACTTAGCACCATAAAGATTTGATTAATGCTCACACGGCGCCTGTGACACAAGCAGGGTTAATATTAACCTCAACTCACCATTACAGTCATCTCCACCGCCACCCCAAAACCAAACTATTTGCCTGAGGTTGCAGGGAAACCGTGCCTGCATTGTACAAAACGAAGACATTTGAATTCTATTCTTGCTCATCTCTGCTGAATCACAGCCTCCAGAAGGCAATGCCGTGCCTGAGCCACAGGGCAGCACGCACGGGTAGCAAGCACAGCTGGCTGTTCCTCTTTACAAACAGTTACACGTTCTGAAGAAAACCCACAGAGCTGCAGAAAAAGGCACAAGTGCCCACCAGAAAAGCAATGCAGCCAGAAAGAACACGTCCAACCGTGTGCTAAAGCAACAGGATGAACCTTTCCAAAAGGCACTGTGCACACCTCTGCACCATGCAAACATCCACGTGCCTCCCTCACCCATCTCCCCACGCCTTCCAGCTCTGCCTCTCCATCCCACCTGTGTGGGGCACAGTGCACAACAGCCAATGGTGAAGCAAGCATTGAGAAGGTTCAAGAGTGACATCAGAAAGATAAGAATTCAGCTGTGTGTCTATCTGCTCCACGGACAGCATTAAAGACAGGCTGACAGCTGCCCCAGCAGAGCTTACCTGTCCCAGTGCCACTGACTCCCACAAGAGCTGAGCTCCTGCTCACAACAGTGGAGTCATGAAAATAACCGAAGCAAAAGACGTCACATTTGTGTCTCTGTTACCCAAAAGCCAACAAAAAAAGCACCAGAGTAAAAAAAGAGGGTTAAGGCACGTCATGTTGGGAATTACCCTGCTGGGAGCTTCCCCCAAAGTGCTCTCGTTGGGTTTCTGGCTTTTTCATGAGGGGATCTTTGCTGAAACTCCCAAACTCAGAACGTACAAAGGGTAGAGGGAAAGGAGGAAGAATCGTGGGGTGATTTTAAAAGGGAAATATGGGGGGGAGCTGAGGGAAAGGACACCTACATGAGAGAAAAGAGACGCAGGATTTGGGACCATGCCAGCTGATAACAGATAACACACACACAGTGCTCTGCAGCTTTTGTGTCTGTAGTTCCTGGTACAGCACTCAGTGCCTCAGGCAGGTGTCCCTTCTTACTTCTTAGTGTCAATCTGATCTTTTTTATTCCCCATCCTGTAACAGTTGATCAAACCCAAAGAGGAATGAAGATAGGACAGACGCATGGCAGTCAGAAAGAAGCCTGTAAGCTGCTCTTGGGCTCTGCTGGCACCTCATCCTCCAGCACTATGGAGCAGGAATTAAGGAGCACTGCATCCTGATTACTTCTTTTATCAGTATTTAATTAGTTGGTGTCAGGTTTGGGCACTTTAAGTGCTAATGGCCAACACAGACCATTGATTCTTCTGTTTCAGAGCACTGGTGAGAAAGGCATTTCCTCCAATGGTATATTAGTACAAAAGGTGTGAGTTTTGTTAATATCTTCATCCTGAAATATTAACCACAAGTTGAGTAATACAAGAGGGAAAAGCAGCTCGGGAGGAACAGGCACTTTGTCCAGTATGAGAGCACAGAAATGATGGAAGGTAGCTGGGGATTTAAGCGGACACAGGTATAAACATATTCCTTAATATGTAAAACCCCGCTCACTTTTCTAAGTAGGGTTCTTAAGCAGCTAAGTTCTTGGCATGTGCTCCGACATTCTTGTTACTAAGTTTATTTTAATCCACACATAAGCCAGTAGCTGTGTTTGTAGAATATTTCTGGGGCTCTGCAGCCTCCCTGCTGTACAGAAGACCCCTCCTCAGCTCATAAAGCAAATACTAGGAACATCTGATGCGTGCAGGATGATTTTCACGCAGGGACCAAGGCAAGGGTTGGCAGCCAGGCAGCAGGAGGGTTGGCTCTCACCTGCCAGCAACCTGCAAAGCCACACTGCTCCAACGCATGTGTGTGCCCCCACCTCCCTGCAACCCAATGCTGCCAAGTGGAAGCGTTTCCATCTCATTAGAATTGCTGTCCAGGATCACGACCTGCCCACACAGCACCCAGCAGGCACTCAGCACCAATGCTTCACAAGCAGCCAGAACACAACCTGATGTTTCTTAAATACACGGGCAGGAAAGAAAGCTGAAGGAACTGCTCAGAGGATGGCTGCTTGTTTGTAAGGGAGAGAAAACCCCATTGCACCTCACAGGAGAGGCAGGGAGGACCTCAGGCTGCACTGCATTTACAAAGAGCATCTTTAGCATAACTGATTTTTCAGCAGTATGAAAAGTAATGTTTTAGGAGAGGAGTGTGAAGGCATCCCTCCTCCAGAAAGGCAGCTGACGGAGCCCAGCACCCCATGAGCAGCTATGGGATGGGATGGGTCCCAAGAAGAAGACAGGTCTGCAGGAAATAAAGAGGAAAACTCAACAGCAATTCAGGGTAAGGGGCTGCAATGCAAAGGTACCAGCTGGAAAAACCACGAGGAATGAATAAAGGGATGTTCTGAAAGAACAAAGTGGAAGTCTAACCCTGGGCTTCTCACAAAGCCATTGTCCCAGCTCCATCCCCCAGCACTCTCTTTCCACATCTGGGCACTCTAAGCCCCCAGCATCCCACACAAACAACACAGGTGAGCTGCGTGCTGTCTCAGGCAGCAGTAAGCCAAACACAACATACAACAAACAGGTATTCATCCCCTTATGCAGAGTGCCCAAATCTTCCAGTGCAATGCCCAGGACACAACCTGCAGGCTGCTGGGAATCACAGTGTGTGCACGGGATGACCACGACAGCTGCAGTTCGCTCCTCAAAGACAAAACCCCTCTTCACTCCTTTGTTTGGCATTAAACTAAACTATAAACCCTCCGTGAGCGGGAGCAAAAAAAATTAAATAAAAATCCCTGTGAAACCCCTAGGTTTTTTTTTTTACCAATTTAAGGGGAGACTAGAGAGTGTTACAGAGTGCTCTGGGGAAGGCACTGAAAAGCTGGGCTGATGTGCCACGGTCCTGCTGGATGGGTGTGAGCCTGCTGTCGTGCTGCAGGGCAGGAAACTTCACTCAGGAACTGCAGAAACAGAGATCTACAGAGAAAGAACCCGTGCGAGTGGAGAGAGCAGACAAAAAGCTTCAGGAGTACTGGAGGTGACAGCAGGTAACAGAGCTCTCATTTCTCTGCAGAGCTGGGGGTGCTGAACTGGTTTTCCTCTGAGCACTTCCAGTTACAAAAAAAAAAAAACCCACACACAAAAAAATAATACCACCACCATTAAACAACAACAAAAAAACCCTCTTGCAAAGAACATTTCCTCCATCGTACAGCTGTCCCAGAAAACAAAGACCACGGGGAAAAAGTGGCCCATTTTCCTCCTCCAAGAACCCCACGTACAGGTCATATTTTCAAAGACTGAGTCCCACACGCTTCAGAACGCAGCAGCATTTCAAATGTATAAATATCCGCTCAGCACTGCAATTATCACAGCATCCTTGTTGGGTTTTTTTTCTGGTACTGTGCTCAAACCAACTCGATTCCACCACTGCGATCGCGTGAGTCCCCAAATAAGCCCCAGAAAGTGACAATCCCACACCCCCAAAATAAACCCCACAAAGCGACAATCCCACAAGCACTGTGACTAACGATACACTCCACCCTTGGTCAGTTTTCCTTCTTTTTCCTCCCCCCATCACGAAGGATTTCCCAACACAAAACTTGACAAACACGGAGGGAACCTGGGCGGGACTGCCACGGGAAAGTCGCTATTTGTTTGCAATGAAAAGCTGCTGTAAGAGACATAACAAGCCAGGTGTGGAGGCAAGGGGGAGACCTCCGGGAGTTTATCCATCACAATTATGTTTTCTCGCTCTTCCTGGACAACATCAGCTCTTCGTGGGGAAATAAAAGGAAAAGCACTCCCTTCTCCCGAAAAGCTGAGGGAGGAGGAGGGAGGTGATGATGCGCGAGCAGCAGAGCAGCCCCGAGCGCAGCACCGCACTCATAATGAATACTTTATGGAGTTCGGAGCCGGGGACCCGGAGCGGGCAGAACTGACACCGGCAGTGCCCGAAACGCACACGCACAACTCGAGTGCAGGTGCTGCCCGCGAAGAACGCACCTCCCAGCCGGCACCGCCGCAAACAATGCCGCTCGTCACCCGGCGTGCCAAGTGCATCGCAGCGACCGCAAAACCCAACAGCATCGGGAATCCATCCCAAACTGCTCAAGTGCCCCTTTGTTTGTCCTCCCCTGCTCAGGTGCGACCCCAAAGATACAGCGCTCCGAGCCCCCGTGGGGAACAGGGCTCCTCCCGGCCCCACAGCTGTCAGTGGGGTATGACACAAAGGGGCCGCGGTGCCCGGGGGGGCACTCTGTGCGAGGTGGGGGCAGAGCAGAGGGCACTGCACTTGTTACAGCCCCACGGGGGCACCCACATCCCTCACGGGAGCGGGGATCGGGGTTTTTTTGTTGTTGTTGCTTTTATTTCCTAAGGGTGTTATTATTTTCGCGTGTTGTCATTATCTCTAAAAGAGGGTCACTTCCCCCATGTCAGCCCGCAATTAAAATGGAGGCGCTGCGAGCCGGGCTTTAGGGGGAGACAATAACCCAAAACGGGGCTGGATGGAGGAAAAAAAAAGAGAGAGAATAAAAAAATAGGGGAAAAAAGGGGAAAAAAAGGGAGGAAAGAGAAGAAAAAAAAAAGGGGGGGGGAGGAGGATTAAAAAAAAGGGGAGGGAGAAAGAGGGGGAAAAAAATAGAGGAAAGAGGGGGGAAAAAAAGGGGGGGGGAAAGAGGGGAAAAAAGGGGGAAAAGAGAGGCGGAGGGACGCAGCGAGCCCCGCAGCACCGTTACCTCATCCCTCTCGGCAGCAGTTGGGGGCTCCCGACAAACTCTCGCTCCAACTTGTGCGGCTCCGGGGGCGGCGGGGCCCCGCGCGGGGCTCCGGGGCGGCCGTGCGAGTGCCCCCCCCCGCGCCGCGCCGCGCTGCCTCGCGCCGGGCGGGTGTTGACGCAGCAGAAATTACCAGCTGGAAAATTCCCCTTTTGGAGGTTACGGGGAAGGGGGGGGGTGGAAGGGGAGGGGGGGGGGGGTTGTGGGAGGGGGGGGGCGGGAGGAGGAGGGAGGGAGGAGGGAGAGGGGGAGGGCCGGGGGGTTAAACCCTGCCCCCCCACCCCCCCCCCCATACACACGCTGTGCGCGTGGACCCCCCCCTCCTCCCGTTGTCACCCCCTGAGGCGAACCCCCTCACCCCTCCCGCAGTCACCCCCTGAGGTGACCCTCCCTCCCTCCCCCCTCCGGGGATCGATCGCGATGGAGCGCTGCGAAATGGGGATAACGGTGGCAATAGGGAAGAAGGCGGGGAAGGGGGGGGAAGCGGGGCGCCCACTGAGGGGGGGGCGGCCATGACGGCCCCCATCGCCTCAGGGCGGGGCGCGCGCTTACCTGGGCCCCATGGAGGAGAGGAGGAGGAGGAGGAGGAGGAAGGAGCGGCCGCGCTCCCTCGGTCACTCCGCGCCTCAGCCTCCCCCCGGCGGGAGGGAAGGGGAAGGGGGAGGGGGGGTGAGGGGGGTGAAGTCGGATGAGGGAGTGAGGGAAAAGGGGGGGGGGGAAAGGGGGGGGGTAGCCGGGCGCGCTCCCGCCGCTCCCTCGGGCGCGCGGAGGGTGGTGCCGCGCGGCGCGTGCCGGCCGCTGTCCCCGCCCCTTCTCGCCTCTACGAGAGCGCCGATTGGCTGAAGCCCCTCGCGGGCCTCCCGAAGCCCCGCCTATTTCCCCGCCCCCTGCTCCCCCCTCCCACCGCCACCCTTGCGCCGAGGGAGCGGGGGCGCCGCCGCCGGCTCTGCCACTGCCGGACACCGGAAGTGAGGGAGGGAAGGGAGGGGGCGCTCTGCCCGGGCGCGGCGGCGCGGGGCACGCCGGGACGGCGCTGAGCGGAGCGTCGGGCTTCGGTCCTCCGGCGGTCCTCCAAAGGTCGCCCCGTTTCCCCGCAGGCCTCAGCCCTGTGTCATGCCCACCTGTGTCATGCTCCGCAGGGTGAGCTGAGCGGGGCCGGGCGGCTCTGGAGGTGTTGCAGAGGATGCTGAGCTTTCAGGCTGCTTATCAACGCTCACTCATTGTGATTGCAGCCCAGCCTAGGGGAACGCACGAGTAACGGACCAGCCCTGGGTTGGGCTGTCTGCCCTCGGTGTAATTGCTGAGATAACGGCGTGCCGGAGGTCTGAAAGTGTCGGCTGTGGTTTCCTTCCCTCTGCTGCGGCACTGCCAGGTGCTTTCAGCTCCGGGATGTTCCTCAGAGCTGTGCTTTCGGCTTTCTGAGCTGTCACTCGAACAAGCAGATGTCCTGGCGTGTTTTCTTCCCACGTACCCTCAGTACCTTGAATTTAGAAAAGGGTGTGAGTAAACCCAATTAATGGGAACGAAATGCCTTTCAACTCCAGCGTGTTTCTTAATTACCTCTTTACTTTATATTGCAACAGAGTCCAAACAGCACCTTCCTAGAAAGAGTCCCATTAAAATGCAAATGAACAGTTTGCACAACTTGGCCGTTCCTACGATGCAGGACAGTTTTCAGCCTTACAAAATGCTGAACACAGCGGAGTTTCCCTCTGCCACCTGCCCTTACTGCACGCAGGGCCACGTCATGGAGTGTGTTTTCCACCTCTGTCACCAATGGGTAATGCTCACCAGAACCCCAAACCCTTTCCCAGCTCGAGGTCTTTGCTGGCAGAAGGTGCTGATGGATCCTGGAGCCGCTCAGCACGCAGGGCTTCGGTCTCAGGAAGGTTTTATCCCCTTCTGCTGATCATACATAGCTCCCATCCTTAATTAGAACTTGGTGTTGTGTTTTAGGTAAATACTGCAATTACTCTGTCCTTAGAAAAGATGTGATTGCTCGTCATAAATAGAATGCACATGGAAATGAAAGAATAGGAAAAAAAGGCAAGTTGGAGGCAAAAAAAAAGTGCAGTTATGGGATTTGGGGTGTGGAAGTCACAAGACATGGAAGAAGGGAGAAGCACAGCCATCACCCCTCCGGAGGAGTGTCAGGGAGTGCAGACCATGTGCCCAAGCTGAGATTTTGCATTCAATAAGCTGAGATGATTTCTTGTGCCTTTGTCCTGTGGTTAGCTGGGAGGCGTGCTCAAAAAGCCAAGTAGTCTCATTATTCTATTACTCTGTGGGGCTTTTTTTTTTTTATTATTTCCCTAGTAAAATTTTTAGGGGAAAGGGAGGCACAGAAGAAAAATCCCAAGAGATCTGTGATCCAAGGATTGCTTGCAAAGCTCCCCTTTTGTTTCCAGTATGCTCCATCGCCAAAGCCTGTTCTCCTAGCCCTGCAGGAAGGAAGTGATTTTAGGGCTCCTGCCCTGAGCCCTGCACAGCCTGGGACCATCCGCTGCACTCAGAGCAGCTCAAAGAAGGGTTAAGGACCCACATTCCTGTCCCTATTGCTGCAGACCAAAGGTCAGCGGGTTTCTTACCACGAAGGAAGGGAGGGAGGAGGTGTGCAGCCCTGACCAGGTCATTTTAGGAGTGAAGCACATCTGAGCCGTGCTAATGAACTGTGTTTGTCTCTCTCTCCCATGCACGTACTCCCGCTTGGAGCTTGGCGAGTTAGAATTCCTGCTCTAGTGGGAGTGAGCATGTCAATTGTGTTTTTTCCATGATGTGTATTGAGGCATTTGCTCGGTTGTGGGAGTAAACACTTGGGGGAATTCTCCATGAACTAGCGAGGGCAAGTCACAAGCCTACTAAATATGGTGAAGGGAGACTGCAAAAAAACCCCGGAGAATAAAACTCCCTCTTCCCACCCAGCTGCCCCAACCCCCCTCCCCCCCGTGTGCTGCTCCTCCTCATCCTGCTCCTGGCCGAGTGGGTCCCTCCATCCCGGCACACTGTGCCTCTTCCCATCGCAGCCACCTCACTGGGGTCCCGGGGCTCTCAGTGCTGCAAGGGCTGAGCAGTGGTGCTCGTGCACAGGGCATTTGGCCAGCTGCATCCCACTGACCTCCTCTGGTGCCGCTCTCAAAGGGGTTGGCCACATTGGCAAACAGTTGATCTTCAGTCTCCAAAAACCTTCCCCCTCTGAGCTCCGCTCACTGCCTGTGAGCTCACCCCAGGGTCCAGCACAGCTCCCAGAGCTGTGTTTGGGTTCAGTGGATGCAGTGGGGATCCTGGGTGTGTTCTGGCTCCCAAACCCCATCCCCTCTGTGGGAAGCTTGGGGGCCATTTCAGTTTCCAGTCCCTATTCATCCCATGGGAATCCCAGAGGTGGTTTTGGTTCCCAATCCCCATTTCCTCCATGGGAAGCCCAAGCAGACCGGTGCCTGCACACGGACATTGCCCTCTGGCTGCGTTCTGCATTCTCCCTGCTGTACCAGGTGCTGATTCAGGGCAGCTCCCCTTTCTCAAGCAGCACTCTGGGATGTCTTGCAAGCAGCGTGCTCTTCCATTGGAGCTTTTCTTTTTGCAGCTCTTGGCTCAGCTTCGCCTCTTTGCACACTGCTGCTTGCAGCGTGCTCCTGTGCAGGAAGGATGCAGTGAATTTGGGTGTCTGCAGCATCTCACGCCTCCAGCAGCCCCTTTGGCAATGAGAAAATCCTTCCAGCCACGAGATCCAGTCCCTTGGTGATGCACCCATGTTGGCATCGCTCTAATTACTGCTTGGTTCTCAAGCTAAATCCTTTTCGCTGCAGTATCTCAAACTACTCTGTGTTTAAGAGAGATTCATCTCAAGTGTATTCTTCTGCTTGCAAAGATTTTGTTTCCCTTGGAACCCAAACAAATTGCAGGTCTGTCTCTGAGCCCTTTGTTCCATGCAAATGATATAAATAGTGCATGCGATGGAGCTGCGCTTGGAAAGCACAGAGCAACAGTGAAAATATAACTGTGAAGGGTTGGGGAGTGTGGTTTTGGGTTTAGCCCGGCAGTTGGTGGCTCGCCTAACAATTTAGGCCACGCTTGAGGTTTATCTAGGTTAAATACGGTACGCCACATTTCGCCGCTGTTTGCGCAGAGCTCCGGGCACGACCGGAGGATGTGGGGCAATGAATGAGGAGGACCAGGGTAAAATGTCCCCAAAATGTTATTAAGTGAATTAGAAGCCTTTTTTTTCACAGTGTTTGAATCTTTACACTGTTGTCAGGAGGCGTGATGTGGCTGTGGCTTCTACCAGAGGCCATTTGTTGGTGCTGTCCAGCACCCCCAGGTCACGGTGAGTCCCCAGCACCCCCAGGCAGCTCTCCCATTGCCACGGGTCCTTTGGGACCATGCACTGCAGCAGTGTGGGGTCTGACCCAGTTTGAGCCATTGGATGGGAAATCTGGTGGGGATGGGGGTGGGAATGGAGACAGGGATGGGAATGGGATGAAGATGGGGATAGGGAGGGGACAGGCACTGCTCCTGCCAAGGTGGGCTCTGTGTTCACTGGGGCTGAGGGCAACCACAGCAGCAGAGTGGGAGCGCTGGAGACATCCTCATTTTCCTTCCCGTGGATGCAGTCGTTCCAGTCACCTCCAAAAATGCCCACGGCTGCTTTCTGAGCCTAGCTGTGAGCACTGCGCTGACGGCTCTCAGCACAAAGCAGCCCCACTCAAGTCCCTCTGGCACCTGGCCCTTCCCAGGCTTTATTCTGTGCCCTTGCTTGCCGCACCCAACCCCAGTTTGAGCAGCCTCAGCACCTCTGCTCTGCATACCCATTGCACAGCTGCAGCTGTGCTTCATCCTTCCTTTCCCAGGTAAAGCAGTGCCGGAGCAGAGGAAAGGAGAAACATTTCCATGGGGAAGGAGCGGGGCCGGGCAGTGCAGGTCTCTGCATTATGGCTCTGAGCCCCCACCCCAACCCAAGCTGGGGAGCAGCCCCCGCCAAGCGCTCCCAGTTGGCTCTCAGAGCCGTTCACACCTCCCCTTGCTCTTTCCCAGCTTGGCAGTGTCACCTCCGTGGGGGCAGGTGCCCATCTGTCGCCAGTTGCAGTTTTTAAACGATTCCCTCCCTCCCCCTCCCTCCTCTGCCCAGCGCTGCTGACCCCAGCGGGCGGCGTGCATCGCTCCGTGCATTTCTCTCTGCTGCAGCACAGGGGAGGACGGAGCCATGCTGCGGTTGGATCCTGCCGACCTGCGGCGAGGGCACATGCACCGGGAGTTCATTGCACATCCTTGCACACGTCTGTGTGTGTGTGTGTGTGTGTGTGTGTGTGTGTGCGTGCTCAGAGTTGCAGCTGGCCCCAGTAAGGGCAGGGGGAAGGCATACTGCCTGCTCGCTGCTTGGGATTACAGGGGGTATAGCCTGCATCCGTGCAGATGCGAGCTTGTTTACTCGTACCAGATAGTTTGATGGCTTTATCTGATCACAGGTTTTCCTGAGGAAGGAAGGGTGAGTCTGAGTCACTTGAAAATGGGGGCCCTGCACCGCTGGGTAGGACTGGTGGGGCCGGGGATGTGGGGGGGGGGAGGGATGCACCCCGCTGCTGTGCCCCCACTGCACTCACACCGCATGGCCACGGGATGCTGCGGTTCTTCATGGACACCACAGATGAAAATCCAAAGAGAGCCCCTGGGGTGGAGCAGAACTGGGCTGGGATGGCTTTGGGATGGATGGACAAATGATTTTTCCATAAAATGTCCCCCAAGCATTCACACTTTGCATTTGATGAGAACTGAGGGTTTTCGAGCATACTGAGCAGAGGAGCAGAGCCAGCAATCTGCTGAGCACACACCGCATGGCCTCTGGGGTCCAGAATTACTGGGACAGAGAAGGGGCTGTTCCCTGTGTGCTTTATTTATGGGAATCAGGGCAGTGAAGTTCCCCCAGCACGCAGAACTGGGCCCAGTGCTGCCCAGCACCGTGACCTTGAGAGGTGTCTCCACATGGGGCTGGGTTGGGGAAGTGCCACCGTGCTGCACCCTCATCCTGTGCCCGGGTGGGGTACAGTGGGGCTGCTGTGCAAACCTATGGGAAAGGAGCCACGGGAACCCCACCAAAAATCCCAAACACCGGGCAGACGCTGGGCAGCCCCATCCTGACCACCGAGTGGGAAACGAGGGTGGGAGCCAGGAGGCGTTTCCCAAAAACGAGGGGCTGGGAGGGGTCGAGGCCAAAGGGCAGCGTGCCCTGGGCCAGCAGGAAATCCTCCCCACGCATGAGGCAGTGCCGGCACGCTGCGCCCGCCCGGTTGGGTTTGGCTCTGGCATGGTTGGGATGGGGCTGCAGAGCCCATCAAGGACATCCAACACTGCTGCCGCCAGCGGAGCCAAACAAAAGCTCCAACCGCTTCCTGCAGCTCCTCGTGGGAGGGGGGGAATGGTGGCCAGACCCGCAACACCACCGTGGCCCTGGCCTCCGGGGCCTGGCAACCTCCATGGCTCAGGGATCTCTGCAGCCAGGGGACCTCCATGGCTGAGGGCCTCCACGGTCCCCCCCATTCTCCCACCATGAACTGCCCAGGAGGTTCCGCCCAGGGTGTGCCATGGCTGCAGCATCCCTGGAGGTGGGGGAGGAAGAGCCATTTTCAACCTAAAGCCATCGTATCACCTCTTGATGATGCCCTGACGATGCAGCATGAGGCTGTTTACTCCTTCCTAAAGAAAAGAAGCATCTGAAATCTTAAGAAAGGCCATGAATAAATTAATTTAATTAATTAAAGGAGCCTCGTTAGAGTGCAGCAATTATTTACTGAAAGGGGGGATTTGCCAAGTACAATAAACCTGGAGCAATTTTATCCCATCTTCGCTCGCTGGCGGATGCTGTAATTAACCACTCGTTATTTGCAGGGATGACAGCTCTGTATGCTGGGAGCCGAGCAGGGCTCAGATCATTTTTTTCCCACTCTTTAATGTGGGGTTTTTGCCATAGCAGTCCTGTTACACGAGCTCAGAGATACCAGCCCTATAACGAGATTGAACGAGCAGTGGGGCAGATGCTTAAAGCAAAGGGTTGGTGGGCGTGGGTTTCCTGGCAGCATCCGGGAGCCACGTGTCACCCCATGGGGACTTCTCCTTCCCAACCTCCTCCTCTGGGCTTGGAAGGTTTTACGCTGGGGATCCGCGTTGCAGTGGGATCAATAACACAGATGAGGCTCAGCTCCTACACAGAGCTTCACATCTTCAGAGACCTTTACCAGCGTAAACTCATTAACTGAGAGGAAACTAATTCCTAGTCACATAGGTCCCTGGGATGCAGATCTTGGGGGCAATGGACCGGAACGTACTGCAGTAAGAAATAGCTGCTGCTGGTGGGCCAGGGGCTCTCCATGTGTGGGAGAGCACAGCAAAGCAGATGGGGAAGGGAGGGCTCATCTGACCCTGGGTCTTACTCCATTCCAAAGGACACGAGAGGCTCAGGGATGGGCTCCAATATGGGCGTCCCCGGGGTGGGAAGCCCTGGCCCCATGCCCACAGCTGGGTGGGGACCCACAGCTCCTATTTCTGGTGCTCTCCATGGGAGGTGCTCCTGGTCCAGCCCGCAGGACAGAACACCCTGACCTGCTCCCCCACATCCCTGCAGTCCTATCTCCGGGATGTGCTGCACACACCCATGCCCAGGGGATGGCTGTGCTAGGAACAGGAGGGCACGGATGTCTCACACCTCTCTCCTTCCTCATCCCTCCTCCTCACACTCAGTACTGTCCCCAATCTTGTTCCTATCCTTGTTCCCATCCCTGTCTCCATCCCTGCCTCCAGCCCCATTCTTGTCACTATCCCCTTCCCATCCCCATCCCAACCCCACAAGCCAGCCCTGCCTGCAGCCCCGCTGCCCTCACTGAGCCCCCGCCGCAGCCAGGCCCCCGGAGGCTCCTCCATCTGCGGGGGCACGCAGGGATGCGGAGGCCGAGCTCATCCAGGGTTACCTTGGAAACAGTGCCTGAGCCACTCGTCCCTGTCACCGCGCAGGGACCTGTGCTGCGGCCATGCGAGGCACACTGAGCTCGGCACCATGCCCGGGCGGGGACAGCAGACGTGTTCCCGTGTGCCAGCACTGCTGCGTTCCAAACTTGGGATGGGGTGAGGCTGCTGGGGAGCATATCCCATGTCCCTGTGTCCCTCTGTCCCCATGTCCCCACTGTGCTGTGGCAGTGTCATACAGCAGCACCGGGGGCTGCGTCCTCCCCTGGAGACATCACCAGGGGATGCATTCCTGAAGGACACGGGGACACTGACTGCCATAAATCACTGCCAGCACCTCCCGGCCCCGCGGATGTCCCCATGCCAGGACCCTCCCTGCATGCAGGGACACCGGGTGTGAGGCTGTCACTCATGAGATGAGCGTTCGCTGCCAAGTGCTTTGCCTTGGAGAAAGCCAGCAAATATTTCTGGGGGGGCACAGGCAGTGGGGCTGGCAGCAGAGTTCAGGCAGAGGACAGGGGCAGGACGGAGAGCCAAGGAGCTTTGAACAGTGGCTGCAGGCTTCAATTTAAGGATCGTGCCTTAAATAGAGGCTCCGCGGGCAGGCTGGAGCTGGGGGGGCACAGGGCTGGGGGGTGCGGGGACAGAGCAGGGCTGGAGAGCAGCTGGGAGGAAGGAAGAAGCAGCTAAAATAAGCAGGTGGGTGGGCAGGGAGGAAATCATCGTGGGGCTGATAACACGAGGACTGGGGAAGGGGGAAAGTCTGTGACAAAACGTCCCTGGGAAATAGGAACAAATCCTCCCTCACCCCCACCTGATGGCACAGAGAGGTCACTGGGGGTGGCTGGGGGTAGGGGGGTGACATCAAGGGAGGGATGTGGGGCACACGGTGTTCTGCGGAGGGGTGCAGCGGGGGGCATGGGGACACCCACGGGGGTGGGCAGGGGGACAGTGGGGGTGGGGAGCAGAGCATGGTGAGGTGGGGGTCACCGAGAGCATTCCCTGGGAGTGAGCTGCAGTGATTTATGAAATGAACTGCTGTGATTTACACAGGCAGTGCTCGGCCACTGAGTGGGGGTCGTGGACAAACCCAAGGAACTGCCCAGGGGGGAAGGCCGTGGGCTGAGGGGGGTCCATAAGCATCCCCATCTCCTCTCGCATAAAATGGGGCTGGGGATGCTCATTCCCTCCCCCGGTGGGAAACGTGTTCTGGGTGGGTGTCCAGGCAGGGGCAGGAAGTGGCTGAGGGCTGGACAGCAGGACACAGGGCAGCACGGCTCTGCCCTGGGAGTTTCCATATTAACCACACTCTGTTTGCATCGAAGCATTTTCCCCTCTGCGGGGCCGCTGCAGCCGGGGGGTTATTTCCTGCCCTTTTCACTCTCCCCCCGCTGCCCGCCCCCCACCCAGCCCGTCTGCTTCCTCTCTTACGCCCCGGGGGCTTTCCATGCTGCCAGAAAATAAATCTCATGCTATTTATAACAGAGGGGAAAACGCGAAGGTCTCCTCCGGCCCTCTCCGCAGCAGTGATAAGAGCAGCCGGGCACCCCCGGAGAGATGAAGGAGAGAGAGGAATTCGCAGGGAAGGATGTGGGAGGGCAGCGCGCCCCGGCCCCGCTTTCATCTCCTGACCATGGGGCAGGGGCTGGGGGAAGGCAGAGGGGTGGGAGCAGGGGTACAGGGGGCTCCAGTCCCACCCTCTGTGGGCACAGAGGGTCCCCTGGGGTCAGGGCTGGCAGCCGCTGGTTGTAACCCCTGTAAGGGATTTAGGGGCTGTGAGCGGGATCATCTGGATAATGCCTGGCTGGGGCGGGATCATGCCCGGGGGGAGCAGAGATGGGCAGGAAGCATGGGGAGGCCCCCCCCTTGGCTGACCCAATCTGTGCCCCCATCCATGGCCATGGCCCCCCTCCGTGTCCCCCGGAGCTGGCACGCACATGGAGGTGTGGGCACACACCGTGAGCACACGTGTTCCATGCACACACACTCTCAGGGATGCTCAGAGATGTGGGATGTCCCAAATGTCAGTGTCCCTCTGTGTGCCCCATATTGGGCTGGGAGGTGTCTGGGGACGTTCCCATCCCATTCCTGTTGTGGGATGGAAGCAAAATGCCTGCTCCAAATTCTAAGCCGGTTTTTAGGGAAGAGGCTGGGTTTTATCCTGCTGAAACGTTGTCACTGCTGCAGCTCCTGTCCCCTGAACCCTCCCCACGACCGCTGTTGCTGCAAGAGGAGGAGGAGGAGAAGGAGGAGGAGGAGGTCTCACTCTGCACAGACCTTGTGCAGAGCGCAGCGCTGCCATGGCGAGCGGAAACGTGGGAAGAAAACACGGAGAGAAAGAAAAGCGGCTCCCAGGCCCCGGGGAGGGGGGGGGGGGGGGGGAGCAGAGAGGAGGGAGCAGGAGGGGAAATGCCGGACCCTGCAGTACCGAGCTGGGGATGTGGCTGAGGGACAATGGGATACTGGGACATAGGGACGCGGGGATACCAGGACACCGGCTCCTGCCCTCGGTGCCACTTCCCTGCAGCACTGGAAGGAGCCATGCAGCTCACCCACTGCATGTAGCTCCGCAGTGGAAATGGGGTCGAGTGCTGCTGGGAGGGGCTTTGGCACGGGTTGGGGCTCACGGCGCTCGCCCAAAGGACAAACTGGGCTCCAGATGTCACCCATGTCCCAGCGGGCTAGCATCCCTGCGGCTCTCTGGGCACCCTGTGTCCTCATGTCCCCGTGTCCCTGTGTCCCCATGTCCCTGTTTCCCCACGTCCCCCTGTCCCCGTGTCCCCGCATACCCCGAGTGCTGACTTCCTGCCTCCGGAGGCTGAGCCGCCACTGCCGCCGCTCCCTGGCCGTGGGAGCGATCCCAGACACCGGTCCCAGGGAGCCAGGAGCGCGGCCCCACGGGGCACGGCGGTGTGGGGGGAGCCCCACGTCCACTGCACATCCCACCCCGCTGCGGTCAGGGCTGTGTCTGTGCCCCAGCCCCGCTCCCAAGGCTTTTCCCAGCTCCCAGCTGGGGACACAGACCCTTTTCCTTTAGATTTTATCCTGCACCACCCTCTCAGGGTGGCACCAAGGAGCATAACGCCAATTGTCCCCTCTGCCCGTGTCCCCTTGAGCACTGCCATTGGGAACACCGCTATTTTTAATCCCAGGAAGCTATCCTGAAGGACGGAGGCTATTTTTGCTGCCTGGGGCTCATCCCTTCCTTCCAACCTCACCCAGCACTCTCTGGGGTCAGGCACCATGGGATCAGGGTCAGGCACCGTCCAGCTGCACCCTGTGGGGCTGGGGGCAGCACTGGCACTCTGCACTCTCCACACCCCATACCCCATGTGGGACGGGGCCACGGCCAAACTCCACGGCCATAACCGGTTCTGCATCGGGGCCGTGCCCCTTTGGGTGGGTTTTCCAGGATGGAGATGGTAGAGGTGATGGGGCCGCCTTTCCCAAGGGCGTTGCAGGGCCACGGGGGCCTGGGAGCAGCGGGACAGAGCAGGACGCAGGTGTGGGGCACGGCCTGGAGGGAAGGGCGGGATGTGGGGGGCACATCTGGCAGTGGGGGGGCAGGAAGCCCACTCGGTGGCCTCGGGGTCCCAGGGGCCGCGGTGCTGCCAGATGTTGCGCAGCTGTCTGCAGCGCTTCCTCCCCCCACACCCTCCAGGAAGGCCCCCCCATCCCCACACCGCTCCCCTGCCCCCTTTCTTCTCCCGCCAAGCTGCATTCTGGGGGCTGAGTCCCACTGCTGGGGGCACACAGCTCACCCCATGGCTGGGCAGGGAGCAGGGAGAGGGTGGGGGGGCACAGGGCACCTTTTTAATTCTCTTGGAAACCCATGCAGAACCAAAACGCATCAATTCCGCATTTTGCATCAATCCCTCATTCTGCATTTTCCATCACTGCTCCCTCAACACTTGCAGGGCAATGCCACCGAACCCCCAGGTACTCATCCCCACAACTCTGGGGGAGATGCCTGGGGCCTCCAGCTAGTGCAGAGAGGCAGATAGGATCTGGGGGATTAGAGCAGCTCAGGGAGCAGGGGGTTTGCAGGCAGCAGATGGTGCTGTATGGGTCCCAGAGTGAGGTGAGCAGGATGGGACACAGCCCCAGGCAGAACAGGGGAAATCAGGCAGAAGAGGGGAGGAGGTGGATTTCCAGCCCATGTCCCGATGAGAGGCTGCAGGAGGGCTCGGAGCCCCGCACTGTGAGGTCTGGGGCGTGTGGTGCAGCCACGGGAGCACATTCTGTACTTCAGGTGCCCTCTGCCCCATGGCAATGTGTGGTGCTAGTGGTGCGCAGAGCCCTGCGGGTGCACAGGGACTGTGGAACGAGGGACCATAGGACTGGGGACTTCGGGGCTCACTCTTTAGGGCTGGAGAGGGGCAATCCCCACTGACGTTTCCCTAAATGTGGTCAGGGGAATTTCCAGTGCTTGGAGTGGAGATGAGCGGCATGATTTGGTTCAGAGTGTGACGTGGTGGGGACAAGGGAGAAAACCCGCAGTGGGGACATGGTGCCCAGGCAATCCCCACACAGCCCCGGGGCTGTTTCAGGGCTGAGGGCAGCCACATGATAAGGGGGCAGAAATTAAGGCTCTGTTTCCAGGAGGAGGTGTGAAACTAGCCCCAGAAGAAAAGAGGGAAGCTAAAATCTGCCTCCAGCCCTGCCCTGGGCTCCTGCTACGCAGTCCCAGGGCTCTGGGATTTTGGGCAGGGAGAAGCTCAGAGTTCAGAAGCAAGGGGGATCTCATGGGACAGCCTGGCTTCTGGCTGGAGGCTCCCAACACAGCAAGGAAAACCAAGATCCAGCTGTGCCCACATCCCCCCCACCTCATCTGAGAGTCCCATCCCTTCTCCAGTGATGATTCAGAAAGAGGAAGCATCACCTCTGGTATCCCCCCGCTGTGGCCTTAGGGTTATTTTGGGTGCAGAGAAAAGAGGAAGGCTGCTCACGGTGACGGCAGGGCGAAGCCCCCACACCATGCAGGGGACAGCTGTTGGTATGGGAAAGAGGAATGTCACTGTCTCCACCAGCCTGTGGCCCCAGTGCTGCCAGAGATGGGCTGAAGGAAGTGGATCCCTCCCACCTGAAGCACTCAGGGGCTTTTTTAGGTGCATGGGTGATGCAACTATGTAAATACCAGCCTGGTATGGGAGACAGCGAGCAGCTTAAAGCCTTTTTGGTCTGGGGCCAAAAAAGACTGAGTGGGACAGAGAGACAGGGAGTTGCAGGGGGACATGGGGACAGCAGGGTGGCACCCATGTCAGGCTCTGCTCCTCAGGTGTGGATGGAAGGAGAACACGTGGACGGATGGGCAGATGGACACAGGGACAGGTGGATGGGTGGGTGGAAGGACTGGTAGCTGGATTAATGGATGGATGGAAGGATGGATGGGGATGTGGCTGTGGAGGGAGCAGGTAGGGCCAAGAGCTGCACCGGGGTGGCCTCCCACTGCAGAGCAGTGAGCTCCAGTAGTGCTTTGTGCCTGGGAAATAGCAAGCAAAACATGACAGGGGCCCATCATCCTGTGCAGGCTTGTTCCCTGCAGGGCTAATAGCCACCAGCTTAACAAGCATGAGCCAGGACTGCTCCGCTGGGCCTTTTCCAGCTGCAGGGAGGAGCGACGGGGAGAGCTTTGCAGTGGGCAGTGAAATCTAGGTCAGGGCTTTCTCTAAAAGGGGCACAGAGCCCAGCTTGTGTCAGCTTCCACGTGAAGCAGCAGAGCTGCAGCGCCTGTCTGAGCATGGAACAGCAGGGAAATGCCCGTGCTCTCCTGCTGCATCCAGGACTGGGGCAAGCAGGAGTGGTGGGGACCTTGGGACATGATGCCCTTTGCAGGGCTGGCCACAGCTCCTGGCTTTGCTGGGAAACAGCCATGTTTTGTGACTTGTGCACTGCAGGCAATGTGCTGCCTGGGGATGTGCCCTTGTGCCCTTGCCGTGACACAGAGAGGTGCCCAGGCATGGGGACGCTGCTGCTTGTCTCTGAAACACAACATCCCTGCAGCCATTGCAGCCATCCACTCCCCTCCTCGCTGCCTCTGTGTGGGAGCAAAAGCAGTTCAGAGGGGGCACCAGTGATGGGAACTGACTCCAGGTTGACATTTCAACAGAAAACCCCCAAGAGAGTGAAAGTCCCAGCAGCAAAAGGAGAACTGGGGGCAGCATGGAGGGCGCAAGCTGTGGCTGAAACCTCAGGAAAGACTTTGCTGGCAGCTCAGGGATGACAGCTGCCAGAGTCAGCCTCAGCCTTGCTATAGGGAATCCAGCATGCTGCCCGCTGCCCCAAATCCCTGACTGGCCAAACATCCTGGCCCCAACAGAGCTGCAGCTGCTCTGAACAGCAGCAGTGATCCTGGAAAAAGGAGGTTTCTTCACGGCCCAAATGCAGGATTGCTCTGTTTCCCCACTCCAATACACATGCAGGGCTTGGGATGGAGACTCGAGTTGGCACTGGAATATGTTTAATTAAAATCCAGTGCTTGAAGGTACAGCAAAATTAGCAGTGGGAGCGGCGGGCGCTGGGAGGGCAACGTGGTGCTTCCCGGGGAGGCACACCCTGATGCTGGCAGCAGTGGGGCTGGAGCTGAATTGGGTTTTTGTTCCTGGCAGAGCTGTTGGAGCTCTCCCTGTGAGCCAGGCCCTGCGCCTCCTGCTGCCTCTGCTCCGGATTTCCACGTGGGCTCAACACTTGGATCTCCACAGAGCCTAGCTTTGAGACCAGGCTGGTGCTAGACTGCATATAATGCCCCCTATATAAAAACAGCAGTAAAAAACTGAGCTCTCATCATGCCCCACATTCCTCACAGCAAAAGGATGGCCGGGTGCTCTGTTTTATGGGTGCTAGGATGACCTGCAGAGCCCCTGCTGGGTGTTTCCAGCAGCTCTCACCAATGCTAATTGCAAACTCTCTGCTTGGATGTGCAGCGTGCGCTGTTCAAAGCAGCTCTGAAAAATTAATGCACATTTCCCCATTTATATTCGCTTCCCTTTTCACGCTCATCTTGGGCAATGAAAATAGACCAGGTAGAAACGGCTCTGGAGACAAAAGTAGCTGGCAACAGGATTAGAGCCCAGTGGGGCAGGCTGCAGGATTTCTATCAGCGGAGCCACCCAGGGCCTCCCCAGCACGGGGCCGAGAGTTTCCCAAGACCAAGGCAGAACCCGCGTTGTCACAGCTGGGGGGCTTTTATCTCCAAGCCCCTTCAGCCCCACAGACAGCGATAGCAGAAGGCTGCGAGCTGCAAGGAGCGCTGCCCACGGGCTGTCCCCGCTATTATCGCTTCCTCGTTTCAGTGCTGCTCACAACAAGTGGGCATCTCCCGGCAGAAATCTCCGCGTCGGGGGTGAGATGCACCCCGGGCCTGCACCGGAAGGGGGCGGGGGGGGGGGGGGGGGGGGGGGCACGGAGTAGCTGCGCACGGCCCCGAGTGCCGGAGCTCAGGGTCCCAGACTCCGTATGTGAGGTTTGGTCTCCTGAGCGCAGCTGGGCTCCGGGCAGAGGCCGTGCCGCTGCTGCCCCCTTCCCTCCATCCGACCGCACAGCACCGCCGCGCAGAGCCCTACCGCCCCTACGACGCCATTTCGTCCCGCTCTCGCTGACGTCACCGCCGCCGTTTCCGCTTGCGGAAGGCGGAAGTCGGGGGAAGGAAGGAACGTGGCGCTGTTGTCATGGCGACGCGGCGAATGACGTCATCTCCCCGCGCCGCTACGGAAGTGGGTGGGCGGCGCGGAGTGATTGCGTCACAGAGGCGGAGGCGGCGGGCTGAGGGGCCTGGGGCGCCGCCATGGAGAGTGCGAGTCAGGGTAGGGGGCGGCCGTGCTTCTAGGCGGGGGCACGGGGAACAGGGGAGGTCCCGGGGGAGGTCTGTGACGGCCGGGCTGCGAGGGCCCCCGGGCGGGTGCTCAGGGGCGGCTGTTCCCATCCCTCCGGCCGGCGCTGTGCGATAACCGCTATTTTCGGGCGGCGGAGCGCGGCGCTTCTGTTCTGCGCGGGGTTGGGAAGTTCGGCTGAGGGTTTCTGTTCCTTTTTCTGCGAGCAGAGGGCCCTTTTCTTCGCCTTTCCCCGCCAGGTTTGCATATCGTGCTTCGCTTGCTGGCTGCTCACTGTATCTGCCCTGTGCTTCTCGTCTGTGACAGATATCAACCTTAACTCTCCCAACAAAGGTCTGCTGTCGGATGCCATGACGGACGTGCCTGTGGACAGCGCGGCCGCGGGGAGGACGGCAGCGCCCGAGGGGCTGACTGCTGCCGAGGAGGAGGAGCTGCGGGCTGAGATCGCCAAGGTAAAACCGCATCTGGGCCCGGGGTCTTGCCCTGCTGGGAGGGAAACGTGAGGGTTTGGGTGCTGTGGGAGCAGGGTGTGGGCGTTTTTGATTCTGCTTAATGTGGAGCTCTAAGGAAATAAGGGCTTGATATAGCCTTTTAGCTCTGCTCTAAGCAGGAAAGCACCACTTTAGGTGAGTGGTGTGCAAACGTAAGTCCTTTTTCCTTAGGAAGCTGAAACAATGGGGTACTTAATGTGGCTTCTCCTGCCTTTTCTCTTAAATATTTATGACATTTAATGGGTCAGTTATTTTAGATTCCTTTATGCTTTCCTAAAGTTGAGAGCTTGTAATGTAATATCTCAAATTTTAGGCACCCTCTGGGTTTTAAAGGTCAGTTTGTAATT
The DNA here is from genome assembly GCF_038088225.1 of Cyrtonyx montezumae. NCBI lineage: Eukaryota > Metazoa > Chordata > Aves > Galliformes > Odontophoridae > Cyrtonyx > Cyrtonyx montezumae. The sequence goes on along the minus strand of NW_027072100.1, from coordinate 9,925,646 downwards.
GGCATGTGAAATATAGCTGAAGGTAGCTTTACTTGTTCTTTCTTGCACTTGATAATCTCATGCTGGTTATTTGATTTGCATGGTTTAGCAAGGGAGGAGTTCACTGTTCTGAATGGCCATGCAGGTCTTGGTAAGCTGTGATTAATTAACAAGTAGAAATGAATTCTCTCTGCCCTGAAACCGCTCCGGAGTATTCTGAAAATCTTGTAAGAAAGATCTCTGAGGAAAAGCTCTTTTTCCTCAGGTGTCATTAGAACAAGTCATAAGATTGAAGCCTTAGCTAAATGAGTATTTGGTAATTGTTTTTTTTTTTTTAAGATGGTATCTGCTGTTGAAATTACAGTGTGGGGAATGAGTTCTTTTAATCATAGTGCCATTAAAACACCAGTACAAGGGCTTCTTATGCATTTTATGAGCTGAAATATAAGCCATAGGTCTACTGTTCCAACACCAGTGGTGTTTAGTTGAATTGCTCTGTTCACACCTGAAATTCCTACCAGTTCTTTACATTCGGGTGAATGAAATCATGCTGGTTGTCAGGAAGGGAGAAAGTCAGCTGAATTCTCAGAATCTCAGTAAACTGTGGTATTGAAATATGCATCTGTTGATTTCTAAGGTTGAAGAAGAAATTGGTACTCTCAGACAAGTTCTGGCTGCTAAAGAGAGGCACTGTGGAGAGTTGAAGAGGAAGCTAGGTTTGACTCCCTTGGATGGGTTGAAGCAGAACCTGTCTAAGAGCTGGCATGATGTACAAGTCTCCAATGCGTAAGTGTTGCTTGTGATGTGTTTCACATGAAAAAGGAACTGTAGCATGTTCCAGAGCTTTTCCAGGTGGCTGGAGGGTTTTGCTCTGATAGGTATATATAGAGGAAAAAAAAAAAAGGAATTGAGTGGATCTCATGTGTCCATGTAAACAACTGTATTATCTGTGGTCTGAATGCATTGTTGCTGGATGCTTTCTTGCACGATGTTAAAGACCTTGCTTTCTACTTAACAGTTCAGTTTGTCTATTCCTGCCCATTTCTTTGAGACATGGACTGCTGCTACCTCATTCTGAGCTCAAGCTCAAAGAGAACTGCAAAAAAAATGCCAGAGTTCACTCAGTAACGCATCATGGTATTTGGGAATGTTAGCTGTGTTAGCTCAGTGTGTCTCCTGGGCTGCATGCTTTGGGTTAGAAAGCCTACACTTCCTAGGAAAATAAGATCCATAGCATTAGTCTGCTCTGAATGCAATATGCAGAGACATCTCTGCCTAAAGAAGGTTTAAATTGGACTGTTTCTAGACTAGTACAAAGTGCACAGTTGCTGCACTGTTTGACAGTGCCAAAAGAGAGTGAGGAGTGAATCTGAGCGTAGCTGCCAAATGTAAAGGCCCCTTGGGTACCTGTAGGGAAATAATTCAGTCTAAAAAATCACATGCAACTTAAATGGAATTTGGAATTACTGACATTGTGTCTGCAGGGCAGATCTTTGAGCTGTTCATATCACTGTTCACCCTTTTCCTCATCTTCCCCCTATCTCCCTGTTCAATTTCTGTTACTCCTTTGTGACTGAAATATGTCATTGTCTTCTAGAAATGAATATTATAAGTTATATTCATTAACACTTTCTGTTTCTAGTTATGTGAGAACATCTGAGAAACTTGGAGAGTGGAATGACAAAGTGACACAGTCTGACTTGTGAGTGCCTCGGGCTCCTCAGCAACACCTTCGTGCTCTCTGCTGCATTCCTCATTTGTGCTGCTCCTTGTTCTCACAGGCATCAGGGGTTGATTGGGAGCTGGAGGCATAGCAGAGCTACAATCAGGACTGTTCTTAGCAGCATGCCTGATGTCCAGCTATAAGCACTCCTCAGTTGCAGAGGAGATGAGTAAAATTTACTGCTATCATCTCTCTCATAGTCTTGCCATTGCTGAAGAAAAAATTCCAATCAGTTACCAGACCACACTTGATTTCAAAATAATGTAAAAAATCAACCACAGTTTCACTTTAACTGATCATTATTAGATTCATCTGTTGTAATTAGATGTCTTACTAGTGAACCACTGTCTTTGCTGTCAAACTACTCATCTGATGTGGTAGGAATCAGTTTGATTATTACCTTTCTGTTTGGCCACAGTGGGGATATGATGCCTGAAGATATTTGCCCATAGCTAAACATAGGGGGTTTGCAAATGCAAATATGTACAGTAGGCTTTGAAAGCTGCTACACTGTGACTCTGATGGATTGATGCACGTGAACCTTTCTGAATGCTGTCAGACATTAGAAAGCAATGAATTTTAGTCTTTGCAGTATATACAAGCAGGGGCTAAATGCTGCTGCCTGCTTTGGTCTCTGGAATGTACTCTTTTGTTGTGTTAGACCTCTGTTTTCATTAGTTACTAATCATTTTGATTTTTTCATAGCTGGATGTAAGGGTGACCTTGAATGTTTTCTGTGCTGAAGATTCTCTCCATTTTGCATTTTTGTGTTTAAGAAAGTGATTATTTAGCTAAGAAAGAATGTGAGTTAGAAGCTTCCTGTCAGCAGTTCTGATCTGACTAGGCATAGTTATTTTCCAGGGTTGACAGGAACTGCCTTCAATGTACATCCTTTGAATATTTATACATGTTGTCCAAGCTGGTAGCAGATGCTTTTATAGTACCTGTGCTTTTTCTGTACATCTAGTGTTTATTCTCACAACCCCAAGGATACTGTATTGCATACAGAGAAACATGGTTTTGAAAGATGAGAGAATGAAGTGCAGTTTAACTATTTGTCCAGTTCATACTCTACAGGTAAATTACAGCTTTGAGGATGGCACTGTGCTCAGTTCATTGTTGCGTGCTTTTAATTTTTGGTGTTTAGCTGCCATGCAGTGTTTATGAAGGGAGCAGAAGATCTGAAGTCTTTCAGTTCCCAACACTTTCCAGACTGCAGGCTTTCTTTGTGCACAGAGTTTGGAGATGTTTGGATAAGAAAGAAACCAGAGCTTGGGTGTCTTCCTGCCTCTCAAACAACAGCTCCTTCTCTTCTGTCTGTAACAGAGAAGGGGGAAAGCTGTTATCAGAGAAATGAAACCTGCAATGCTGTAAGTGTAAAGGAGCACTAATGTGGAAAGTGTCAGAAAGACAGCAGTCAGAAGAAGCATCAGTCATGAATCTTGGCACTGTATCTAACCTCCATTGTGTTTGTAGATATCTTTCAGCCAGCAGCACTCTGGAGGACTGGAATGAAAAATTAACTCAATCAGAAGCGTGAGTGTCTTAACCTTCAGCCACTAATGCTGCCACTAATGTTCTGTGCCCCTGCTTGCAGTCCTTTGCTTTCACTAGATCTATTTAAGTATTTCTTTATTCTAGCTTTCACTTTTTTACCCTAATAAAAGTGTGTTCTGAGAGAGGAAGCATTTTTTTCAGGTCAGTCTTTGATTGGTTTCGCTGTGGTCCAAGTGATACTTCAAACAGCTGCCTGCTCTCAGAGGACTGGCTGAAGCCACTGAGTACCTGAGAGCTGCATGCCAGCTTTTGTGACTTCAGCTGGTGAGCTGTGCAATATTCAGACTCATCTCTTCTCGTCACCCCTCTGTGAGGAGCAAGAGCTCTTCTTTTAGCTGTGGTACCTGATGAGAACAAATGAAGCTTCAGTGTTCAAGGCAAGCCATTCTGATACTTTAAGGCTCCGAATGGATGTGAACAGCTTAAACCCCGCAGCTGTTGTACTGTGTTCATTGGCTGCAAAAGTCTCTTAGCTATGTTCTTATTAAGTGTCTGGAATTAAATTCTCATCTGGGCTGAATTACAGAAGCATTTTGCAGAAGCTGGCCTTCATCCTTTTTGCTGCATGTGTCACATTGTACGTAGGTGAAACTCTTCACAGTAGTGCAGGTAGGTAGTGTCATTGCTTTCTGAACTGATTTAAACCATGGTAAGGTGTCTGTTAGGTAAGCATGATATTGCTGTTCTCTGGAGTAGGTATGGAATTCAGTCCTTTGAGGCTGGCCTCTTGCTTTCAGTGTTTGTGAATAGATGGTTTTCTTCATAAGACAGGTGAAAGATGAGTGCAGATGAAAGTTGTTTTGCTTTCTTTTTGGCACTCCTGATGTGTGCAGGTTCTATTTTTGATGTTCTGTGACTGTTTTCTAGATGAAGAAAACGTAAACTGTCACCACTTTACTTGCTATGTAGAGTGACTTTTGTGTTTATGCTTGCCAACAGTGTGACTGACTGCAGTGGTGTGTAATCAGAGTTCCTCCCTGGGCGTGCCTGCTGGAATAGAAAACTTCTCATTATATCTGTTTCTTTGTGCTCATAAGCACCAGAAGTGTACGGTGGGAGCGTGCTTCTGGAGCATGCTCAAGGCCTGAATAGCTGTGGCATGCCAGCCTTCCTGCTTGCTTTGGCACTAGACACCGTGGCAATTCATGCTACCAAGGTAGTTGCCAGTTAAACGGGAAGGATTGTGGGCTTGAAATGTAAAATTCCAGCAGGGTTTCAGTAAAGGAGCAGGATTTCTACTTCCTTTCTGTAGAACTTAGAAATATTAGGGGACAAGTTCAAGACGACCAAAGAAGAGGTTTTCAGTTGTGTGGTTTGGGTTTGTTATGTAAATGAATCCTCTTTCCTGTTGTTTTGGAGCTTCTCTGCATAATAGTTTACAAGCATCCTGACTGACCCAGGACCTTAATGTGCTTCTGTGCTCTGCTGAATTTCCTGGTGGTTGCTGCTCCCGGTCTTGGAGCTTGACTTGTCCTCTGAGTGCAATAGAGCAAGGACAGAGTGTCAGCCCTGCCTCTGTAGCTTCTGTTTTGTGGTATCTGGGATGCAGGGTGACTTAAATGGTACAAGTGGTGATTGCTGGATAAGAGCAAGCAAGAGGAGGCTGGTATTAGGGTAAGGAAGGATTTGAGGATTCATGTCTGGCTCTTCCCTGTTTGGGTTTATAGGAGTGGGATGTGGTGAAATGTTTGAGTACTGCAGGATGAGTGCCTCAAAGCAGAGACCTTTCCTGCAGCTTTCTCTGCAGCCAGTTGCCTGTTGGTATAGTGAGGTGTTTATCAAAGGTCATATTTAACTGCTCCCAGATTTAGGTTATTCCAGTGTGCATTATAGTAGCATCGAGGGAAATAGGTGAGCAGCTGAATTTATGGGGATGGTATACCTAGCCACGTCACTTGCTAGTTGTGACTTCTAGGTCACAGCTGAGTGCAGTTATGTTGCACTGAAGGCTTTTGTAAGCTGGTCCCTGCTTGTCACAGATGCAGTTCCACACATCTGCCTGATGGCAGTTCTGGGTTAAGGAGCTTCTCATCTCTGCTGTGCTTTCCTGGCTCTGCCTCGTGTGCTGCAGTGGTGGAGGTCTGTACGTGTGTGTAGGAGCTGTGGATGCAGGACTAGATTAGTGGACTGGTGCCTGCTATCTTTATTTATTTTTCCATCCAATCACCTGTTTCAGCCGGATCGGTTCCCTGATCTAAATCACTGTGTCAGCACACAGTTGTATTAGCACTGTGCAGGAGCATGCTCAGGGGAAAGGAGCAATGCCTGAGTGCGGAATCTTTGATCATCTTAAGAATACTGCTGTCAAGTGTGGAAAAAATAGTTGGAATATCTTATCTGCTGAAGCTCAACATAATACCTGAGAGTTTTCAGCTTGCGAGGTGTGATGCTGTCCTCTGATTCTGTAAACTCTTCCTCTCATTGCTGCTCTGGTCTCAGTGCTAATCTAGGAGAGCTGGGTGCCAAGCAGTGCAGTAAGCATGGCTGTTTTAGTCAGCACAAGGTCTTCCTTGTCTCTGGCAGACAGCCACGAGCAGCAGGACTTAGGGAGCCACACTGCGAGAGCGGAGGGATGGCATCCTCCTCTTCTGAAGAAGCCTTGGCCCTGCAGTTCATGCCTAGCTGTTGCAATCAGGAGTGCATTCTCGATTCAGAAATACTTGGCTGTGGTCTTGATCAAAACCATAAAGCCAAAGAAACAAATGTGCTGTAGTTGGCATTGCTTCAATCTAGTTCAGGTGTTCTGGTGCTGCCTCCCACTATTTTGTTTGGAGCGAATGAGAAGCTGTCACTATGGGGCTTCAGACCTCGGGAGCTCAGAGATGGGAGCAGTAGGCTGCTAAGGGGAGTCCAGGGGCTAAACTTGATGATCCTCATGGGTCCCTTCCAACTTGGGATTTCTGTTCTGTTTATATTTGTCCTTCTGCTGAATGTAGTTGGGCAAAAAAGTAATCTCAAGCTTAAGTGTTTGGAAAAAGAAAACTTGGCTTCAGTTTTTGGACTTGTTTTCAAGACTTGAGTCTTATAAGAATGTCATAAATGTGGATGTTAATCACCAGCTGTGGGATAGCTTAGAGTGAATCAGTTAAAGAAAATGACTTGAAGAGCCTTTGTTCCTAAGATGTGTCACATTTGATGGAAACAAAGGTTCTCAAGTGTCTGAAGCACTTGTATAAACCCAAATGTAATCAGCTGATAAATGTGAGCTGTCAGACTTATTTATTGTGGTTAATGGTAACTGATAGGAAACTTCTCTATCCATTTAATTCTAAACTGTGGTTATAGAGCTACTGCTGATTCTTGCATTTCTTTTTCTGTACAGTGATCTTAGTCTTGCCTCTATCCTCTGTACCCTGACACCACAACCCATTACTTGCTTCTTCAGTGCTCCAAGCATATTATGGAATGGATTCCTAGATTCAGCTTTCTCACTGTCCAAAATATATTAACAGAGCAAATAGTATGCTACAGTACTTGAATTGCCACATAGAAAATGGGCTTTTTTTTTTTGCAAATGTTTCTCAATTTTAAGAATGTGTGATCAAAATGGTAATGTAACTGAAATGAGTGTATGGAAAAGTTAATCCTACACTCGTTGCCTTCCAAAAACTTCAGTGAACTTAGTACAGCTCACTAACCTAGCTTCTTTCCTTTCATGTGGGCTCCTTTTTAAACTGGGGGATGCATCTCACTTTCAGAGCCTAACCCTGTTAGTTCAGCTTACTGGTTGGTTTTTTCTCTTTACTTAGTTACAAGAAGACCCAAGAAACCCTTTCCCAAGCAGGACAGAAGACTTCAGCAGCCCTTTCCAATGTAGGTTCTGTAATCAGCAGGAAACTTGGGGACATGAGGTAAGGTTTCTGTTTTGTGCTCTGCTGCTTTGATCTTGATTTCAAACAGACTTTAAACAATAACTAGGCTTTTTTCCATTTTTCTGCTTAGTTGGCAACACTCTGCTGTTGATGGACTACCTTCTTATGTGTGGCCCTGTACATCATCAAATTCAAAACAGATTAAACACTTATTTTACCCCTCAACCAGTCTTTAACCTGTTCTGAGGCATTTAACAGCATGATTTTGCTTAGGAGAACTGGCAGAACGTTCTTAGCTCCCTTCTCTCTTCTACTGTCTTAGTTTCACTGCAACTTTTTCACCACATGTAAGAAATTAGTATTCAGGTTTACTTTTCTATCAATTACTGTATGGTGGAGGTGTGTTTTCTCAGTGTTACTGCTTTAGATTAGAACAGGATCATTCTTGTGTGCTTTAAAGTGGAACAAAGTCTGGATGCTGCATATCATGCAATTCCAAACTCTGTGTGTCAGCTTTCCAGGAAGAGGAGCAGCATGCCTTCTGAACACAGTTTGGATGACATGAAATGCATCAGAAGATAGGATAATATTAAACAGTTCTTGTTGTCTCTGGTTATCTAGATTCCTTTAGATGGCAGCTGAATTAGTTGCATATTTAAAACTCTCTTGGATGAAAATTCAAGAGCTGATTCCCTCAGTTGCTCTCTGGGGTTCTGTCTCTGGGAGTTACGAAGCTGGAGGTTGGAACTGATGTTTTACTTCATCTTCAGAAATGTGAGCTAAGGATTGTTTCCCCATTAACAGTGTTGTGCAGATGTTGCATGTGGAATATCTTGCTGACACTCTTCTTGGAATTGAGAGCTAATTTGGAATCTACAGTCTAAGCGACTGAGGAAGTATTCATAGAGCTTGAATTTAATATGATGTTCCAGATCTTGGACAGAAACAGTAGCTGTTGTTCTTTGTAGGGAATTTCCTATTCCACTGTGGCTGGGATTACCCAAGTGGTAAGAACTTACTGCCCTCTGATCACATAGTGCTGATTTGTTCTATGTCTCTCCCCACTGAGTCCCTTACTGTGTTCCTGGAGGGTAATGTTGGTGAATGTTTTCAGTATCTCACTTGCCTGAATTTGGCAGAGGACTAGCTGGCTTCCTCCCCCTTCCAGTTGAGGAAGGAACTGCTTCAAGCTTTTAATTTTTCTGTCCTGGCAACTACCTTATTTATGGGAAGAAGAGATTTATGTATAATCACTTGTGACATCAACAGACAGATGCTGATGCAAGATATTACAGTAATAGCTCTTCCTAGGCTGGTAATGGTGAAGTAATCTTGTAAATTCTGTAGTCTGGTCAGGCTGTTGTGTCCAGGGGATGGGAACTGTACTCTCCAGATCAAACTGAGAGCTCCTGAGCCAGCATTGCCACCAGAAGAAGGGCAGGACCAAGGCTGTCAGCATGGCATCTCTTTGCTGGCAGAACAAGTTCACCATGTGACACAACTGTTGCTGCACAGTTGTTTGGGCCAGCTGATGGAGGGAGGGATGCGTGGCCGAGCCAGGAGTGGAACTTGGTCCTCACACATCAGGCCTTCACAGCCATGGCATTGCTCAGCATTAGTCACCAATTTCAAAACACGGATTCTTTTTTGTAGATAATACTTTGGATGATGTATGAGGAAGCAGAGGCAGCTTCTGTCTTTTAATTTGAGGATAGCCCTGCCAAATTTATTTCAGGAGGATTTGCTTTGTAGGTATGGCCCTATAGGGAACACAGTAATGATGATTATTTTTTCAGAAGACTTTCAGTTTTTTCTGTGCGTATGTAAATGAAATTCTCTCTGCTCTGCTGTATTCAAGTCCCGATATCTCTAATTCTGAACAAAGTTTAACTCTGAGCATAAGCTTCTGCAGGAACTGGCATTTTCTACCTCAACCAGGTGAAACTGTACATGGTTTAGATATGCGATCAGAGCTTCCAGGGTGAAGTCTGTCTTATTGCTGTTACCACTTCTCTGAATGCTGGGGGATGGTCTTTGTGTTCCGAGAATCTCTGTTCCAGGTCCCATAGCCTGCACTGCAGCCTTGTTACTCTACTTGCTTTTTCCTCTTCCACTACAAATTCACTTGTAATGAAGGTTTATTTTCCACCACTGGAAGCGTTGAGATAACAGAAGGGATTTCCTTGTTTAGTCAGCCTTCACCGGTTGATAAATGCAAGGAAGGCCTGATAAATGGACAATCTCCTCAGATATGCAGAGGGTGTAGTCATAATGCCATTAAAAATGTGTGGACTGGAAGGGTGTGAGGTACAGTAACAGGGGCCTGGGTTGAATCTTCAGAGTTGCTGCATTCTGTTCAAAGCACTTGTAAACGTTAAGGCTGTTAATTGCAGGGAGAGATTGTCTCTAAAGGCACCTATTAGTGCTGTTGCTCTATTAGATCACCACCAGTGAAGGAAACGTGGCTTAGTTATTGGGTGGGATTTTTCTAAGCCCTGGCCAATTCAGCTCTTTCTGTTATCTCCACATAAAGTTGAAAAATAAATTGACTTTTAGGCGTTCTGTTCCTGCATTTTACTGACCCCAGTAAACTGCAAATTGAAGGTGTTTTCTTCTTGTCAGATAATAGCTTGCTTTGTGCTTTTGTCTCCCAGTACATTTTGTGGTGTCTGATTAAGTTTGCTACTGTACATAATACTACAAGCAAAGTTATTTATGGTCAGATGGAGCCCCCAGACTCCTGGCTTCACAGAGATTTTAAATCCTTATGACTGGAGGAAAAAGGGCTGCTGCCAAAATGCCTACAGGTTTACCAGTGCTTGTGGTATTGCATACAGAGCAGCATGCTGCATGGATGTTATCTGTGCTCTTCTCCTTTTACAAAGAGCAAGTGGGAAGTTAGTTTATTTCACATGCACAGACAGCATTTCAAGGAGTCTGTGTTACCAAAGGGCCAACTTGAATACAGGGGAAATGAAATCCCAAAGCCTAATGTCATTGCTCTGGCTGGAAGGAAAAGCCTTTGTGTTCCTTGCCAAGCACTTTGCATCCAACGTGCTGTGACTGCTTCCAGCTGCAGAGGTAAAAATGGTATTTGAGTGAAATAAAACACTGCTTCTAGAAGGAGAAGCCTCATTAGAGCATCGTGGAAATCTTACTAGTAGCAGTAAGGAAACATGGTCTGTAACTTCAGACTGAGATGGTACTGCATTGCAAAATCTGATGTGGAAATTGGTAACCTGGTGGCAGATGATTCACCTTAAAAATGGGTCTGTGTGTGTTGGGTGTGCATGTTACCTTTTATCCAGATACTCTTATCTTTATTATGCTGTGATTTGTTTGTTCTCTGTGCTGTAACTCTGAGATCTGCAGGCTTGGCAAGATAACACGCAGGCACCCGGTGCAGGCTGCTGAAATGGGAGGTCTCGGCCAGAAAGCCTGGCCCTGCTGTCCTTGTGCCACAGCTCAGAGGGAAAGGAAGTATTTTTATCAAATCAGCTGGCACTTGGTAGAAACTTTGCTTAGGAAAGCAGGCTCTAAAAAATAATTAAGTAAAAGCAGTGGGTGGGTACGTGTGGTTAGGTGCTGTTACTGTCATCTGAGAAACCACTTAGTCTGGGTTGAGTTAATGAAAAGCAATTGTTTTTTTTGCTTGCTTCTCTAATTTATTTTGAGAGGCTTCCCCCTATGGGGATGACTTTACTGTCCCATGATCCTGCGACCGTGTCCCTGCTCAGCTGCCCTGCATTTAGCATTCAGATCTGCACAAGTGTCTGACTGTTGCTTCCCTTTTCTCTTTTTGCTGTCAATGGCTTCTCTCAGGGCTCACCCCTTCTCGCATTCCTTTAGGTAAGATATTCTCCAAGGTTGCTCTCAGAGCAGATGTTTCTGTGCCAAGTCCTTGCAGGCTTTAGTTAAAGGGGAAGCTAATAATTTAAGCTGGAAACCCCTTTTCTAAATATCTCATTGTCAGGAAAGGGAAGGGAGGGATTTTAGTGCTGCACTAGTGCTCAGCATCCTGTGTGTGGACTGAGGGGCTGAGGGCGTGCTGCTCGTGCGTGGCGTCTGTTGAAAACTGTCATTTAACTTTTTCCTCCTCATTCCAAATGCTTCCAAGCAGCAGTTACTCCATCCGCCACTCGATAAGTATGCCAGCAATGAGGTAATGTCACAGTGTTTCCTCAGTGGGGTGGGTGGGAGTGTACAGCTGAGTGGTGTTCTTTGCTTTTGTGTTCGGTCTGTGCCAGTGGTTCACTTCAGAAGGGTTTGCTGCTCGGAGTCTGGGGTAACAGTGTTGTGCAGTTTAAGTCATTCAGGTTTTCATGTTGGTTTTTGTTTTTAACTCCATCTCATTTTATGGCTATTAGCACCTGTGCTGTTTTTGGACTAAGAACAGTATTGGTACTGGACCAAAGTCTAATTGAAATTTGCAGCTCCCTCCCAGGAGGGGGGGCCATTACAGCCCTTCTCTTGCCATTTACACTGCAGCCATTCCTAATACTGAATCCTAACTCAAACCTTCTGTCTCCACCTTGTGAGCTGAGTGCCCTTCTCAGAGTGCTTCTGTGGTGTATTAGATGGTGATCCTTCAAGAGAAGCAATCACCAGAGCCCTCTCTCTGATCAACAGATGCTGTTTTGTGGGCACAAAGGGAAAGTGCTGATCTGGATGAAAATACCTGAGATGAGGCTGCTTGTTGTTGCCCAGCTCATGGTGCTTACGCAGTCTTCCCTGGGGAGAAGGCTCTGTGTGACTAATTGCCCAGCAGAGTGCTCTGCTCAGTGCTCCCCTGGAAACATTCAGCAGCAAAGCTGTCAGCACCACACAGCTGACCTGGCTTTCATTGCTGATTAATTTATTGCACTGTGATTCTTATGAGCATTTCCTGACGTTATGACCACGGCTGTGGTAACAGAACTGCCCATAGGCACGTGGCCCTTCCCCTTCCTGCCATCAGGATGCAAGGTGGGAAACCGAAGCCTTTTTTAAAACCCTTGTCAGCTTTTCATTTCCATGATATAAGACAGCATAGGATGTTTTGCCCCCAACTTTTTAGCTTGAGATTGCGTGCTGCAGAAACATTTTCCTTCAGAGTTTGTATGTGGGGTTTTTTGACTGGTGTGCCTGAGATATTTGTGCCAAGGGCTAGCATGGTGAGGAGCTGCAAGTGTTCTGGGTGCTCTAGAATTGTGTGGGAACAGCAGGGAGCCCAGGCACACCGTGGTTTCATTTACACAGGAGCTAACTTGTCTTTTTTTGTTGTTGTTTTCCTCTTTCTTCAAGGAATTCTGCAACCTTCAAGTCATTTGAAGATAGAGTTGGGACCATAAAGGTAACTATCTGCTTTGCCTTATACACATACAGTGTGAAGCCCTGAGCAGAAACTTTAATTTCTGCAGTGTTTTTGTTGCAAGCTATTATTTAGGCAAATGGCTTCTCAGATATACTGAGCCTTTGCTCTACAGTAGGTGACCTTGACGAGGGAGATTGGCTTGGTAATCTCAGTGCTGGTTTTTTGTTATCCTAACTAGCTTCTCTCCTTTCAGTCCAGAGTGGTGGGCAGCAGGGAAAACAGCACTGATGGCCTCCAGTCCCCCTCAGCTGGAGACAAACCTCCACAGGACAGCGCTCCTTTCTAGACCTGCAGTGTGGCTTCACACAGCTGTGCACGACTCCAAGAGCAAGCCTCCTCCCTCCCAAATCTTCACAACAGCAACAACATGTAAATCCATGAAGGGGCTGAGAGCCAGTCTGGAGAGATCCGTAACTCATTCATAGACACTGCTGCTGGATCTAAATCAAATAAAGAGAATGCAAAGTTTTGTACACAGATAATATTTTACACTAAAGTTTGTAGATGAATTGTATCACTGTGCTGTCCTTTTGGGAGAGCACTGAAGATGGAGTTTCCCTGAAGTAGCTCAGAAATGCCACTGGTGTAGAAAAAAGCTTTGTTTTTTTTCCCACTTGTGTCAACAGTTAAATTGCCCAGTGCAGTGTGAGGAGGGCAGTTAGGGGAGAAACCAAGAGGAGGGGTGTCTTAGCTTCAGCTTCTGGCTACGTTCTCTTGGTTCAGGGCTCGCCAAGCAGCTATTCTCCCATCTCCCAGGCTTCTCCCATTACTGCTTCCTCTGGTTTCCATATGAGCAGACTGGTAAATGGGGCAAACAGTTGTTTTTCTGGGCTTCCGAGAGGGAAACTTCACTTAGCAGCTGCCTCGTTGTTACACTAATGCTCTAGCTTTAACAAAACTAAGATCTTTATTTTTAAATGCAATGAACTTTAAAGAAATAAAGCTCAAAAAAAAAAAAAGCTTTGGCATCATGTTAGGGAACTGCTCCCTTGCACTCTTGGAACTGAACTGCAGGCCTTACATTGCCTTATGCTTTACTTGCTTATGATTTTTTTTCTATAGAGAAGACTGTAAGGGTTATAAAGCTGGATATTGAGCACTGGAGTTTTGCATCATACAGTAGTAGCAGCATGCTTGTAAGCCAGTTTTGTGTAAACTTTCAGTGGTGCACTCTGTTGCCCAGGTGTATAAAACTTGCTTCTCCCTTCTCAGCTTATGCTTTCGTTCTTGGAGGAAAAGAAATCTGAAGGCTGCTAGCAACAGGGCTGGGTTTAGAAAGGACAAAGCTGTTGCTAGCAGTACTTTACTATGCTGGAGGGACTTTGCTCTCTGTGGGCCTGCCTGTCTGGTACATCTGACTGCGACTGTGTGGGTTTTTCAGCTGAAAGCCCTAGCTGCAACCTTGGTTTACAAAACCAGCAGAGTCACAGAGCTCAGCCAGTTCCCAAAGTGGATGGTTTGCTCTTTTGATGCCCAACTTCATTGCTCGGGAGCTGAAAAGTTGTGAGTTGTCTTATGGAGCCCTGAGCTTATTCTAGGCAAGGTACCTCCACACAGCAACACCTAGAGTGAGCAATTCTGTGCCTTAGAGACCAAGTGGGACTTTTTCAGGTCTTTAGGCTTGCCTATGTACATATCTGGTAGCTTTAGTGGTTTATCACCCCCAAGGGACTGGACTGCCTGACCCTTAGAGAAGCAAGTTTTGACACGTTTCTGCTGATTAATCCCCACTTCCCACCCCTGCTCCCCTCCTGATCTGGGGACCTGTGATGTGAGTAGAAGGCAGATGTGCTAGGCAGTGCAGTGGAGTGGAGTGTCCCTTCCCAGCCTGCCCTGTTTGACTTCGGCTGGCCTCGGTGTGAGGAGCAGAGCGGGTGAGACGGGCCCTGCTGGAGCTTGGCTCTGGAACTGTTTCTTTTCACAGGTCAACTCTGAGGAATCTTGTCAATAAAGCATTCCTTCGGGAGAAAACGGGGTGAATGTTTTTGTCTCGTTCTGCGTGACGGTACTGCAGTGTGTTGTTGTGTGCTGTGAAGCGTTGCTGCTTTGCAGGGCTGGGGAACGCCCACCCCTCAATACAAGGGGCTTTTGCAGGGGAGCGCGAGGTGCGGAGGCTTCACGTGGAGGGCTGGGGGCTGCAGGGGACGGGGTTGCTCTGTCCCACGGAGCAGCAGCGGGCGGACAAACAGAACCGAAACGCGGCGGATTGCAGCGCCTGGGAGGGCGCTCCGAGCTTCAGCTAAGAGGAAACGTGATACGGCGAGCAGTCAGCTCTCCCTGGTGGTCTAGTGGTTAGGATTCGGCGCTCTCACCGCCGCGGCCCGGGTTCGATTCCCGGTCAGGGAAGATCCTTTTTGTCGCTCCCTCCCGGTGAAGAGCCACTTTTCAACCCCGGGCCGCAATAGGGCGCGCCCCACTGCGCGCGCCCCACGCAAACCCGCGCTCCGTTCCCTCCGTTTCTCGCTCGCTCTGCGCACGCTCCATCTCTTCCACGCGCGCTCCCGGCAGGAAGGCGGGGCGCGCGCAGGCGCGTTCCACACTGCGCGCCGCTCAGGCCCCTCCTCCACCCGCCCGTGGTCGGTGTCGCCGGGTCCCGGTGCTGCGGAGCGCTGTGGGCGCCGCGCCGCCAGCAGCCGCCGCCGCCGGGCCGTGTCCCGCCCCGCCCCGCCCCGCCCCGCCCGGGGCTGCGCGGCCCCCGCTGTCCGTCCGCCCGCCCGCCCGCCCGCGGGCCGCAGGTGAGCGCGGTGCCGCCGGGCCGGGCCTCGCGTCGCAGTGCTGGGCCCGGCCCCGCGGGGTTGGGGGGTGGGGGTGGGGCTGAGGAGGCCCGAATGGAGACGCGGGGCCTGGAGGGCCCCCGTGGGGGTGAGGAGGATACGAGCGATGCGGAGGTTGTGGGGCTGCGATGGGAGCGGGGCCCGGTGGGATATTCCCGCTGCCCGGTGACGCGCTGGGATGGGATGGGCCGGGCCGTGATGAGCCGCTGGGTTTAGCGAAGCATCCCTTCGTTGTGCAGGGCCGGGAAATGAACAGTAATAATAACAGTAATAACGATGGTACGCTGTGGTTCCTTCCCTGGGAACCTCCTGCTGGGGGGGTGGAAATCCCATCCTCCCATCGCCCACGCGTGCGTTCCTTGGCCGGGAAAGCAGCGCTGTGAGGGGCGTGGGGGCATGGGGACCCCCAAAAAAACACCCCAGCCCAGGGCTCGGAGAGGTGAGTCCTAACCGCAGCGTGCCGGTGTTACGTGCGGCAGTGATTCACGATGACTGGCGTTCCCCTTGGGGGAAGGGGGTGGGGGGATCTCTGTGCTTCCCCTTCCTGACGTCGTTTCTCCCGAATTATTCTCTAAACGTCATTTGTGACCGCTCGGATGACGATGCGCTCGGGGAATGACGCGGTGCCGGAAAGCTTTTCCCATCGGAAACCTGCCGTTGTGTTTCTCGGTGCGCTGCTGGAATTAAGCATTCCGGTCAGGACGCTGCGGGGATGCACCGCGTAACCGGGAGCGGCGGAGGGACGAGATCTGCAGATCTGCCTTTGTGCCGGGGCCCTCATCGGTGCCTCGCTGCCGGTGACTTTATGGCCGGGTGCAGCACGGTGGGAGCGGCGTTACCCCTGGGTTTGCGGGCTCTGCCCTCTGCCTGCAGCCGTGTGTCTGCGGGGAGCATCGCACCGACCGCGATTTCAGCACAGGGGTTTCGTGGCGGCGTTGGTGAAAAGCGGGTGAGGTCCGCTCTGAGGGACTGAGGAGCAGGTGTCGAATTCAGTTGTGCTATTGAATTGCTTTTAGTAATTGTAAGTGTGGTGCGCATTGGGAGAGGGGGAAAAAGAGTTCCCCGTGCACGCTGGGCTGGAGGAGGAATTGATTTCAGTGCGCACAGTGGACTGAAGAGCAGTGCAGTGTTCCTGGGATGTCCGAAGGACTTCGGGGCAACTTCTGGCAGTGCAGGTGTGCTCTGGGATAGCCCTGTGCTGGCAGGTGAAATGCTCTGCAAACATAAATGTGTTTCCTTCCCTCCCTCCTCTGTTTCATCCATGGTGTTTGAGTGGAAGCAGAGATGCTGGAATGCCATCTTCTTGCTCCCAAACCGTTGCACTGCAGAACTGCAGGTGGTAGATGAGGAGCAGCAGTGAAACCCAAACAGAGATCTGACTTCCCCAGGCAGGTCCAGAGCTCACCAATAACACTAGGACACAAAAAGCAGAAACCTGCATAGCTCTGTTTGTTTTCCCCCTTTCAAGCCTTTGAATTTTTGGCCGTACTTCAAATGAAAATACTCTTTTCCCTTCCATCTGTTGTTGCTCCTCTTGCAGGACTTTCTGTTACTGTGACAATATCTCAGCAATTGTGTTCACACTCAGGAATATTTTGCAGTTCTCGTGCTGTGGTCTCAGTGCGTGCCATACAAGGCTGGGCTGCTCCAAGCTCCAGGTTTGCTCCCAGTTTGCTCCTCCTGAGCTCTGGTTGGACAACGACCTGACTGCACCAGTAACAGATGTGGCTGCAGCACACTGACTTACTGCTGGAAGAGAAACAGGTGGCGAGCTGCATCTCTCCTTTGGAAAGCTGCTTTTCTGATCCTGGGGGCTTGGTGTGACAAATAGGTTCCTTTGGGAGGGCCCTAAGTCACTGCTGGGAAGTGATGCACTCCGCTCGACAGATCACTGGGCAGCACAGCAGTGTGCTGAGCAGCAGTGTTTGTCCTGGGCAGTAGGGAAATACCTCTTCTCTGCAGTTACGGTCTCCCTCGGCCTCTTTCCTCACTCAGTTCCTGATTTCTGCACGCACCCAGCTCATCGCTCCCAGACATTGCTCCGGCACGGTCAACTTCAAAAAGCTGTTAGAAATTATCTTCCAGTGATGTTTTCCACTCTGTTTTCCTTCCTTGCTGTCACGAGGCTGCTCAAACACGCCGGTGTACGAACTGCTGCTTGACAGTGACCCTGTGAGGGTGGGGGGAGCGCTGCGCTGCTGGGACAGTGCACCGAGCACTGTGGAGCTGCAATGTCAGCTGCAGGAAGCAGGCAGGTTCCTGGCTTTGCTCTCGGCTGTTACTTCTCAGTTTCCTTATTACTTCTAAATGATGGGCTCGCATCTTTCCTTGCAAGCTGTGCAGTGGTGTTGCTGGACTGCTGGGCACGCAGACAGCGGATGGAATGCGTGCAGTGTGAGATAACAGCGGGGATAACTCTGCGTGCTGTCTGTGGGAGCGGTGTGAAATACATCTTTTTGTTGATGAAGCGGCTCTGTGTAATTAGAAAATAGCCAAGAATTTATCCCCCATGAGGAAGTGCTGGCTCAGATGAAGGCCTCTTCACTTTGGGTATTTGGAGCCTGCGCAGACTGAGCCAGGTCTGCGTTGTGCTGTGCCCCCACGGCACCGACCAGGCGTCCCCAGGGGAGGAGCGGCCGTGGGGCTGTGTAGAAGTTTGGGTCGTGTCAGTAGCACTGAGCAGTTCAGGTTTCATAACAGAAATCTTTTCTTAACCTGTTTTGTGGTGATAGAATCTGCCTTAGGTTGGAAGGGGCCTTAACAGCCTCATGTCCAGCTCTGAGGAGGTGGTGGGATCCAACTTCAGAGAGCACTGCTGTTGGTTCCCAGTGCCGTGCAGAGGTGCTCCAGCTGCCCTAGAGAGTGCAGTGCTGGGGGTGGTTGCATCTGGGTACTCAGCTTTATTCATCCTGCTCTTCACTTCTGCTTCATTTGGGTTTTCGTTTGTCACTTTTTAATAGGAAGATTGGTGTGCTTGGCTGGAGCAGTTCTGGAGTAACACCAGGCCCTGCTCACCTGTTCCCATAGGGCCTTTCCATCTGCCCCCATGAATGACAGCAGCAGAATCATCACATCAGTGCAATCAGGGAATCATTAAGGCTGGAGAAGACCACGAGGATCAGGCACTGCTACTGATAAGAAATCAGTGCCTTTAGCATGGCTCACCCACAGCAGCGAGCAGTGCTTTATCCTGCTGCCTCCAGTGCACTTGCATGCGATGAGAAGTTGGTGATTCAAGCACTGCAGAGGTTTTTAATAGAGAAGTAAGGGGAAGGAGGTGGGCAGACAGAACTGCTGATTTCCTTTAGACTTTAACAGGGCCGAGCAAGCACATGCAGTTATTTTTTACAGCCATGTGTGGCTCATGACATTTGTACTCTGCCATATAAACTGCTGCAGTGCCATAAACAACGATATAGTTTTGCTAGAGGAGATGAACCCAAAGTAGGGAAGGCACTAAGAGTCGTGTTTGTAAGGAAATTGCTGTAGGTGAGGAGAGGGGATGGAAGATGGGAAGTTGTGGTGTGGAAGCCATTCTTGGGGAGGTTTGAAGCCCTCTCTTGTGTAAGTACAAGGTCACAGTTTTTGTAACAGGTCGGCCATCAGACTTGCATGGCTGAATTTTAATCTGCTAAGCTAATTAGGGGAACAAGGCTGGTATCACTGCCCTTAAGTTTGTTACAAGTTTCAGTGTAACCCCTGGGTTGTTAAGGGTGGATGCTATCTCCCTTAGGCCTGGAGGCTGTGGGGAGGTGGGGCTTTGCTCCAGAAGCGGCCCTGGGCATCTTGCTGTACCAGTGCTCAGTGAGCAATGATTAATTCAGCCCTGGGTCCCAGAGCAGCACCTCACCACGGCCGCTCATTTCCACCGTCCAGCACAGGAGAAACTTCCTGTGCTGTGGGTTTGTGGGACACATCCTCCCCATCTCCAGAGCTGAAACCTCGGAGCAGGACGCATCATACCCGGCTGTGAGTGAAGGGCTGCAACCAGACAGCCTTTGTGCACTGCTTTTCTACACTGCTTCACTTTGCAGGCGATGCAAACAAGCAAGGATGTGAAAACAAAAGCCCAGGCCTTTCCTTTCGACTGCTAATTGTGTTTTCTGCTTTCGCTGTGCTGTTGGTCCTTTAAGTCCCTGTAACTATGACACAGCACGTGTCAGTAGGTGTGGGGCCGGCGCTGGCAGTTCTGTTCCTTTGATTGTTGGATAATAATTGTCCTGGGAGAGGTGGGGCAGACAGAGGCAGTGCTCAGGTCTGAGGGCCGGCTCGTTTCTCTTAGAGGTGACTGTCTGTCTCGTGGTTGGGGGAGGACGTGATGCTGAGTGCTTTGCAGGCTGTGTGTGGGGAGATGTCAGAAACATAAGATAAATCGGGTTCAAATTTGCAGGACAGGTGAGGCTAGAAGAACTGGGTTTGGTACGGACATGGGAAGAACAGGCAGCTTTCTCTGTCTCTTCATTTGTGGTACAAACCTTCTTGCTGTGGCTTTATTCATTGCTGATCTCGGTTTGTGTTCAGGTGGCCTTCCCATGTGTCAGCCTCCTTCCAACTTTTCTTCTGAGCCTCACGTTTAGGAGGCAGAGTGTACAAGGAACTGATGATTGGTAGCTCATTTCTTCTCTTAATTCCACGTGTTCTGCAGCAATCAGTGCAGCTTTGGCTCCACCACTAGAAGGAGGGCTTTGTGCTGCTGGATCTTCTCAGGTTGAAGTGGACCTGCTGGGACCACATCTGAGTGCCCGTCCGCTTCAGGGCTAACCCACAGGGAAGGCATGTTCCTGTGAAGTTTTCTCAGTGCAAGTTTGCCCTGGCTGAACGAGCTGGTACTGCTTGTTTGCAGGAAGGCACCTGGCAGGTGGGTGCTGCTGGAGCTTCCCATGCCATGCTGCCCTGTACCTGAGCTGAGTGCTGCCTGCAGCTCGGCTGCAGCTTGCAGTCCATCGCGTCAGCTAAGCTCCTTTAGCAGTCTCTCTCTAACAACATTACAGATTACCAAGACTTAAAAAACACACTTCTCATGTTTTAAGTACAGCTATTTCACCAAGGCCTGAGATGCAGAAGGCTGGAGTCTCGAGCAGATAGCAGTTGTTATGGTTTCTGTGCTCAGAGCTGTCTGTGTAGTGGTGCCTCGTTTTCGCTGAGTTTATCTTTTGTGCAGTAGGAGGTTCAGGAACGGAGGCTGAAGCTGCAGATAGAAGCACACAGCCCTGGGTCTGAACTTCAAGATGTTTGTACCTTCATCCGACAGCCGATCGCATCGGAAGAGGATACGTTACACGGTGGAGATTTACTGCAGTGTATTTTGGACAGCAGAAGCAGTTCTGATTTTAGTTTGGACTTCTGTCACAAGGCAGTGTGTGATTGAGAGCATCTTGGAAACACAGAGTTCAGAACGTGCCCGCTGGTGCCAGCTGACCGTGCTGTGGGAAGGCATGAGTGCGTAACTGTGTCCATTAACCCCAGGGCCTCAGTATAGATCTGCTTTCAGCTGAAGTCGTGGGATGACAACTTTGCAACAAGCATGAGTTAGTGAAGAAGTGATTCATTTTTGTTTTGTCTTTCAGGAGACTCAGTTCCAGAAGTGTGTGGAGGCAGCTACCTCTTAACTTAGAATAGGCAGACTAGGTACCAGGTAAGTACTGTAGGTTTTGATTTCTTAAAGCTAAAAAACCCTCCACTAATTTACATGCAACGTAATGCTGAGGAAGCAAAGCTCAAAATTTCTTAAGGAATTCTCCCTGCTCATGGAGCCAAACTTAGGAGTGTTAGTCCTGCCTTCAGCCACGTGGCCTGCTGTCACCCTTGGTGCTGGCACTCACTGGGATGTACTCACTGTATTAACTCCATGGAATGACAGGGAACTTCCCATTTCACTTTGGTGCCATCACAGTTTGCTATTTAAATTAAATTCAGGTTATAAAAGGGCCCAATTAACACCTGACATAGCACCAGTGGTGAAGGCCAGGTTCCATATCACCAATGAGGTTTAATCTGCATCCTTCTGTTGAGATGGCACTGAGGACCCCAACGTGGCTGTGCCGCCAGCAGGTGTGTGTCCTGTTACAGCTGGCTGATGCAGGTCGTGCTGGTACACAGATGGTTAAAAACTGCTGTTTAATCCAGGGGATTACCTTTCTTCAGGGCTTTCTGAGAGAAACCTCTTGAGGGAATCCTGCTTGCTTAGAACATACAGCAGATGGCTTGTTACTGCAACCCTCCTTAAAAACACAGAGCAGCTTTTGGTGCTGTGAGTTAGAGCCACTTGTGAAAGCAGCGGGATAGGTCATATCCTGTTTTATGGAGTGCTCTAAACTTAAAGAGCTCGCAGCTTTATTGCGTTTCTGATTCTCTTTTATATTTGAAGAGCCAAAGGTTACATTCATTGTAATAAGACCATTCTTTAAATAACAAGTTTCCCGGATGAATTCCAGTTAGAATCTTGTCCTCTGTTCTTCTGCTACTGAAAATGCAAGCACCCCGTTGCCCTGAACCCCAGGTACCCTCAACTTCTCAGTCTGAAGTCATTGAAGACTGCAGCAGTAGGAAACGTTATTCCTGTGTCCATGTTTATTCTTGACAGGCAGCCTACGGACCGATGGACACAGCTGGATCAAGCTGACTTTGTTTTTACCAAACCCATTGGCTCAGTTTAACGGTGGAGGTTTGATTAATCAACACAGGGACTGTACCTGTGGTAGAGAGGCTTCCCTGGGCTGGGTGCTGCTGGGAGAATTTCCCAGCATGGGTGTGAGGGAGAGGAGGTGGTTCTGGCAGCGCAGGGCAGCTGTGTGCTGCGATTAGCTAGATTAGCTCCACGTCAGGATCAGCAGTCTTTGACCTCAGCACTGGGGCTGCTTAGGTGGAGGGGGCAGGGAGGTTGCTGGTGTGAAAAGCTGCTCCCAGAGGGCTGTGCCTCCTGGGGGTGTCCTATTTCTTAATAATTTTCCTCTCTTCAGTAGTTCTCTTGCCCTATGGATAGGGTTTGGTCGCTTAAGGCTGTATTTTTAAAAGAAAAATAGTTTTTCTCCCTATCTACCTTCTAGATTCTGAGTGTGTTTGAGTGTTATTGTCATCGTTATTAATTTATAAGCTTTCTTATTAGCTAACATTTAATTAAACTTACCAGGGCTGGCAGTGACTTCTGGAAGGAAATTAGATTTTACTAGTTCAGCATTCCATCTAAAGAAGCTGGACACAGAAATCAGCCTCAAACTAATTCAAAGCTGCTGCACCATGGCAGTTCCTGGTAGGCTCAGAGATGAGCAGGGGAGGTGTGGTGCCTGTGTCTGTGCTGCTTAGTCACTGTGTACGAGGATGATGATACCTGTGTGCTGGCAGAAACAGAATTGGTATTTTTTGAAGCATATCAGGAGAGTGTATGGAGAACTTAGTAGGGAAATAGACAGTGTCTGAGAGGTAGCCCTTTGAAACCTGAAGTTATTAGCTTTATTATATAAGATAAAGAGTTAAATTAGAAAAGTCTGGTGCTTTAAATATCTTTTTCAAAGTCTGCATAATCTGGTGTGGGCTAACTGTAATGACATAATCCAAAAATAGCCAATAGTCTTCAATGCTCATCCTTGCTGCAGTTCTGCAGCTAAAGAATGGCAGATGCTAAGCTGCTAAGGATGTTAGAGGACGTAACCATGTCTGTGGCATGTCTCAGGGGACAGCTCGAGGGTCTTGCATGTCTCATTGTAGAGCAGGAGGTTCTCAGGATCCAGTAGTGGGATTTATCTAACGTACATGTGAAACGTTTGATTCACAACTTCAAACTATTACAGGGGAGATTGCCTCCTCCCAGAGCAGGCAGCTGTTGTGTCTGTCATAGTGGGATCATTGGCCTAGTTCTGTTGGATTTTGGCTGAGGGATTGTGTGCCTGCTTCCAGTGATGGGCTGGGGGTTTTGATGGTGCTCGGAGGTGCCTGTGGTTTTCTGTTCTTTTAATGTACAGAATGCTTGCAATGGAAAATGCAAATGAAAGCCCTGGTTAAGGACTTGGAACTTTGTGCTGACCTGCTTCCATCTAACTGCAGCCTACCTGTTGTCCAGTTATTCTTGTAGGCATTATCAGGAGTAAATAACATTGCTACTGAGAAAGAAAATGGAATAGCAGTAGGGATGTGGATGTGATTCTTACAGTTACATTTCAACTGCTGATTTTGAGGTTGTTTTTTTTTTTTTTTTTTTAAATAGAAGAGCTGAGTATATACAGCAGTGATTCCAGAGTGCCAAAACCAGTTGGTTTTGCTGATAATTCCCTGATTTTTTGGCAACCTTTAAACTTCCATGTGTGTTAAGAGCCTTTTTTCTTCAAAGCCCATTAAGACCTAGAATGTGAATTTTCAGTTTTCTCACTCTGAAGCCTCCAGTTTCAAGGCTGAGCTGTTTAAGGTCTACGAGCTTTCTAGTTGAAGCCTTTCTTGGTCTCATTTTTTTTCTCTGTTTTTTGGCAGGGACACTTCTCTGTTCAGGTTGGTTGAAGATGGCAGACCAGAGGCAACGTTCGCTGTCTACGTCCGGGGAGTCGTTGTACCACGTGCTAGGGCTGGACAAGAATGCTACTTCTGATGATATTAAAAAGTCATACAGGTAAAGTTTCAAGTCTTCCATCTGTTGCCCAATAAAACAAATGTCTTTAAGTGTTCAGCGGACGAGGTGTTTATATATAGGCTCCCGTTGGTTTATTTAAAATCTGTGCAAGAAAAGCGAAGGAAAACATATGGTTTGTTCTTAGAAAAATTGCATGAAACCAAAGGCACTGACAAAGTGGCATGACACAGTTGTTAAATCCTTATGTTTTATCTGTCACAAGTTAAATTCTCCAACGTGCAGTACTGTTCTGAAAATTCTTTGGATAAAATGGAACAAAGTTTTAAGAGTGCCACCAGGGTGAAGTTCTTTGCTGTGTGGCTCTGTGTCTGGGTTGGAGACCACAGGTGGGCAGTCTGCACTTCTGTCCATCATTTCAAATTCTGGCACAGCTAGGTATGGAATAAAGATGTGAATAAGAGTGAAAACTAAGTATGAATTCTTTCCTAAAACTGCTTTTGAAATGTCTTATTCTATGTGGAATTATTTTTAAAAGAAAACTTTTTTTAACCCTTTTTCTTAGACACACAGGTTGGTTTCACGCTGACCAAATAAACATCAGAGTCATATTCTTCCTTCCCACATTCCCTCTGAACCTGCTCACGTGCAATGGCTTTGCTGTAAGCATGAGCTGCAGTCCTGTTGGGACTACCTGGAGAGTGGCAGTGTGTTTAACATCACACTAGGTGTCAGTAGTCATCTTCACTCGAGGTTGCTCTTTGCAGAAGTTGTGTTTTAATCTTCAGTGTTTACCTAAACTTTTCCCTTTCAAAGTCACTTTTTTGTATCACTAGCAATTACAGAGTGAAACGTGTGAATAAATGGGTCCAGAATTAGCTGTGTCTTCACCAAGTCCTCCAGCTGCTCACGTGGGACAGTCATCTTCTAGCAAAAGTGACTGAAAAATATTTTCTCCTCATGGGGAGAACAGCTAGAAGACTTTCTCTTTTGGAAGAAGGGCACAGCTGGATTCAAGGGGGAAATGTAGCTGCTTCATTTGTACCTGGAACATTATCTGATCTTGTTGCCTCTTCTGCTCTATTGAAGGCTGCTTCTTGTTTTCATTCCGTTTGAGCTGGAATGTCCTTTGGTGGCCTGTGGGATATGGGGTCTGTGTTCATGTAGCAAGCTGATAGTAGCTAAGTCCTCTGTGAGTTGGCACACCTTCCCTCTAATTATGAAGTCTGCAGTTATTCCAGTCCTTGCTGATCCAGTGGCACCGTTGGCAGCTCTGGGTAACGTTGTCTTCCCAAGCAACACCATTTACAGCTTCCGAATGTTTCAAGTGCAGCTCAATTTGTGGTTTGAATGCTGTGATGGGTGTGTGCATCCAAACCAGTGCGAGCAGAAATCTTTATCATGCACTTGTCTGAATGCTTCCCTGCTGAGGAGCTGTGGTGTGTAAATGTGTGCAGGCTCTCAGTGTGTTTGTCAGACTTGAGGCTCTCGTGGTACGTCCCTGTAGGTCACGTACCATTTTTGGTGGGGCAAAACTGTTAGAACTATTATTCTGAATCATTCTCTCCTTTGGAGCACAAATGACTCAGACTGTGGTCGTGCAGGCAGGAGGTGCTTGCCTTTTATTGCTTGGGTCATGTCTGAATTTGCACATCTATCAGTGCCCAATCTGAATTTCTGTGCTGTGTTCAGTGATCTCTGAGGACTGCAAACTGCTGTCACTTAGTTGAAAGAGATCTAGAACGAGATGGGGAGGTGTGTTGTGATTTCCTGCAGCTGGTTCTCGCCCTCACAGGTGTCTTGTACCTGCATGGGAACTGGTGAATTCACCACAAGTGGTTCTGTTCTGCTTTTGTGTTCAGATGCTGTAGATGAGTTGTTGGAGCTTGCTTGTGTTTGTTCTTTGATGCTGAATCTGAGATTTGTGGTGTGTCTCATTTCTGTTAGCTCGGCCTTTGCTTTAGCAGGAGCAGAACTTGCTGCTGGAAATTGCTGGAGCTGAAGGTGAAGAGAAGTGCTTTCTTTTTGCCTTAAATATTCTGATATTTTCCGTTGGATATCCAAGGGTCTGATCCAAAACTCTGAATTCAATCCTGAGAATTAAGCTAGATAGTGCTGTAGCATTTTGTAATCCACAGGGAAGTGAATCAGAAATGAAGGAAACTGTACTTGTGGGGATACTCTGAACTGAAACTTGAAAGTATCCCTTCAGTGGTGAGCAGTGGAACTGAAAAGAACCAACAAAACCAAACTGAGAAAAGCAGGAACCCAAATCCCAGCTTCTGATCTATCATCTCTTTTTTGCTTTTGGCAGGAAACTTGCACTGAAATATCATCCTGATAAAAACCCTGATAATCCAGAGGCAGCAGAAAAGTTTAAAGAGATCAATAATGCACATGCAATATTGACGGATGCGACAAAGCGAAACATTTATGATAAATATGGATCCCTGGGTCTGTACGTAGCAGAGCAGTTTGGAGAAGAGAACGTGAACACATACTTCGTGCTGTCCAGCTGGTGGGCAAAGGTAAACTCGAGCACAAAGAGAAAGGATTCTGGTTTGGCATTTAAAATGCTTCGAGTACTCAGTTGGAAAACCGTGTTTGTTTTTGCTTCTGGAACTTGCTTTCTGTCCTCTGCAGGCCTTGTTCGTGTTCTGTGGGCTCATCACAGGCTGCTACTGCTGCTGCTGTCTGTGTTGCTGCTGTAATTGCTGCTGTGGGAAGTGTAAACCTAAACCTCCCGAAGGCGAGGAGCAGGAATACTACGTCTCTCCAGAGGACTTGGAGGCACAGTTGCAGTCAGATGAAAGGGGTAGGTAACACAGCTGTGAGGTTTCTAGAACTGGAGACCCTCTGGTGTTCAGACAGCATCCGTGTCTGAGCTGTTTGTGTGCTGGTTGAGGAGCGGTGCCTGCTTTGTAGAGGGATCAGAGCAGGTCCCTGCGGGGGAGTAACTGTAGCACAAGAGTGTAAAGGGTTGTGGGTAACTCCAGCACCAGAAATAGCGTTGCTGAAAACTCCTGGTGGGTCTTCACTGAACGTGGTGAGGTCAACTTCAGAGAAATGGGTGAGTGTTGTGGTTTCACCCGGCAGCAGATAAGCACTGTGCTCCCACCGCAGCAGAGTGGGGGAGGGAGCTGGGGAGCACGAGGCTGAGATAAGGATGGGTTAATGAGAAAGGACAAAGAAAAAGAAAAGGAACAATAACGACAATGAAAATATGCAAAGTGAGTGATGCCAACGGATGCCTGGCCAGACAATGGTGTTATCAGAGCATTGCAGAGAGGTACCTTATGCTGACCAAAGCACACAGCACTGCTTTTTTCCTTTCCTGCCTTGGCATACTAAGCCTTTTGTCTTTGCTTTGCAGAGGCCTCAGACGCACCTATTGTGATACAGCCAGCATCAGCCACAGAGACAACCCAGCTCACAGCTGACTCTCACCCTAGCTACCACACCGATGGATTTAATTAAGTTAAGGAAATACTGTAATTAGAACGGATTAAAAAAAAAATAATACATGGCCAACTCAACACTAGAATAATGAACATTAGAAGTAGAGAATGGGGAGGGGGAAAAACTCTGCCACAATAAGAAGGCAGCTTTCCAACCTGCTGAGAGTATTTTGTAATCCCTTCAGCCTTTTGTCACCTTTCATTGTCGTATCTTGATGATACTGAGTGCTGTAGCATGCAGTATGTAAAGCAGTTTAGCTACGGTCTTACCTTTCCTTTCTCTTCCTTTTTTTTTTTTTTTGTTTTTTTTTTTTGGTTGTTTTTTTTTTAATAGCATGTATGGAGTTGCGTTAAATGTCTGTGGTGTAATGTATTGAGTTGTCACAGTACATGTGATGGAGACATTCTGCATTTTAAGCAGTAGTACTGGCCTAAAATGAGACTTAAAGTTTCACAGGAGCCACCGTTCTTTCTTACAGCCAAGCTGTTGAAGACCCTGAAAAAAAAGAAACCCTCATGACTTTCATTTGGGTGCAACAAGCCAATCCTCTGATTCCTTCTTCTATTCCCACATTGCTACCTAAGCAAGTTTACAAAGCCAAGAACCAAAAAATGCCAGGCCTGCAGAGCCAGAATTCTCTTTTAACGCTGTTTTACAGCTGAAATAAATACACCTTGAAAAATAAGAAGGGAGAGTTGGCAGTCTTTGAACAGTTAAATTGATCAGCAGCTCTTTATGTGCAAGGGTTATCTTCAGTGATGGTGTAACCACAAACCGTAGTGTGTCACAAAGGCAGCTGTGAAGGGTTTACGTGGTGGTGATGGTGGGATTTTAACTTCAAGCACAAATCTGTTCTGGTTTGAGTTCAGTCGTTTTCCTGAAATGCTAAAGACCAAATAGTGCAGCTTCTTTGAGTGCATGAGAATCTTAAAGTGAAACTGGTTAATTGGTTTTCACTGAGCCAGTGAGTAAAACACAGGCAGTAGGTGACAGCATAAATGTTAATTGTTGTTTCTTTTTACATTTCTGTCTAATGGTCTGAGATGCTGATAGACAAGTGGGGTATTACTTGTTTTTTTAAGGTTGCTGTAATGTGTTAGCCCTTTAATTTTCTCATGGGCATCTCTGTGGAGCTTTTTAAGAACAAAACTCTTTTTATGCTGATACTGTATGATTTGCACATTGTCTTACCCTTAGACTTGTTTACACCAGTGTTTTTCTTTCCTTCAGAACAACAGTGGGGAAACAATTGAAAAGTTTCCTGAGATATTTTGAAGCCAAATCATGTTTGAATACTGCTTTTGAAACAGCTGTTCCTTGGGATTTAACTGTTAAATAGGCATTCTAGCTGCTGATTCTGTTATTAATAACCTTGTTTTAAATGATACAGAGTCGGGATATGAACAGCAACCCATAAGCTTGCACTTGGCGTATTAAGCAGTTAATTGCAGCCTCCTGAACTCGTTCCTTGTGGTTTCTTATCACAATGCCTCTCCTGTCCTTTGTACCTCCACCTCCCCTTTCCTGTTGGTCACCTGGTCCTATGGAGAGGCATTTCACAGCCCTCCGTCCCGGGTTTTCTTTGAGGTCTTTCGTGCTGCTCTTTTACAAGACACAGCTGTTACTTGGGAAGGGGGGAAAGAGCACTGTCAGTCTGTAGGAAACAGCCAGAAAACGAAGGGGGGGGGAGGGATCTCCTGACGGATAATCTTTCTGAACATATTTTCACTTCATCTTTGCATGAGCTGCAGCTGGCACTGCACACAGGTCTGACGTGAAGCTGCACTGAGCAGGCTGCTGGAGGAGAGCGTTAGGGCTGTGTCCAGATACGAGCCAGGAGTGTGTGCAGAATGAGGTGCTTGCTGTCACTGTGGGTACCGACACGTTTACTGCCTGCATGTGAGCTTGGTGCAGATATAGGCATGCTTCTGGTGCCGCAGCAGGTTCAAAACACTCCGAATTGCCTGACTAGATTGAAGGGGTGCACTCGTTAAGTTGTTCCTTCTTGGTTGTCCTATCCTGAAATGCTGTGGATTACTGCAGGACACTTCTAACTCAGTGTCTCTTGGCTGCCCTCGGAGATGGCCGTGTGTTATTTGGCTCGAGGTCCTTATTTAATTAAAGCTTTTGTTTGACCCCTTAGAACGAAAAACAGTTTTAAAGCTTGAATTAGCATCACGTTGGCTGTCCTTGTAGTGCTGCCAGGTGCCACTTCTCGATGTCGATCTCCAGGCATCCTCCCTCAGAGCTGGCTGGCTGACGCTGCCCCTACAGGCTGCACGTGTTATTGGTAACAAACAGAGCTGGTAGTGCTGAGCCTGGCCGTCACGCTGTGTGCTGTGCACAGTGCTCCCCGCGTGCATCCAGGTGTGTGGCACAAGGCCCAGCTGTGTGGGACTGCTGACAGCAGAGCTGCTGTGCGGAGGCTGAGGTGAAACCTTTCTGTGTTTTGCACTACTTAAAAAAGGTGATATCCAGGATAAGTGCTGTTTTAGTTCTTAAAGGATGTGTTGAAGAGCTGCTGCTTTCCTTTCGGCTGTTCTGTGGGTGGTGTGAGTGGCAGGTTAGTCCGTGTCCTCTTGGTGCTCCACGGGGAGCTGTGCAGGTCCCTGACCCAGGGAGTGAGGAGAAAACACATCTTTAAGTGAATATTCCCATTTTCTGAAGTGGTTTGGTTGCCCACATTACTCTGAAACCTCTGGATTTAACATTAATGATGCAATTCTTCCTGAATTGTGTAAGGAAGTTGTTTAAGCATTGCTGCTCGAAGAGCTGGAGCAGTGTAATCAGAAGATGTGTAGGTGAGTGCCCAATTGGTTGTAGGTAAGGTACAAGAGCATCCTGGGCTCTGACACTTCAAAATGGCCAAATTTAACCCTAATAAAGGCAGAGTTGTGCTGCAAATAATGGTTAACAGATGCAGTGTGCTTCGGAGCGTGAGCTGGTGGAGCTGCTGCTCGTACACGGAATGCTTCCTTCCAAAGCTCCCCCTCTCCGTTCAGCCTGCTGCCAGAGATAAAACTTGAGCTTTGATTTCTGTTGTTGTTGGTCATGAAGTCGCATCACCGTTGCTTTGTTTTGTTTTATGAGTTGCCTGAGACCTCCGTGTCAGCAGCCCGAGCTCCTCCCCGCTGGGCAGTGCTCCTCCTGGCACTGCAGCTCCTCCTGGTGCAGGACAGCCCCTCTGTGTGCGGGGGGGGGCCAGGAGGAGGGAGAGCTGCTGCCCTGGCTGGGGGTGCAAATGAAGCAAATGAAGGGCATTGCTCCGTTAGGTGCCAGTTTCCTTTAGTTAGTGACGTACGTAGGATACCCTGAAGTATTTATCTGTATATAAGCTGATGTAAAACCTCAGTGGCGTCCGACCCGGTGTGATTCCTGCCGATTCCACGCGGTGATGTTTTCTAGCCACGTTCCCTTTTTAGTCTTATTTTTAAATTTGTAATATTTTTAAACTGCTTTAGATATTAGCTCTCGTCGTGTTGTTCACGTGTGATGCTCGTCAGGGCCGGGCCTGCACGCTCTGCTCCGGAGGGAGGCACGACAGCGGTGTGGACGGGGTGCCCTTCTCCAGACCCTGTGCACCGGAGCCTAGGAACACTGCAGGAGTGTTGGCAGGGTGGGAGCCTGGCAGAAATCACATTCCTGTCCCATTCTTAAAGAGGTTTTGTCGTGTGCTGAGGGACCCCAGCGTGCTGTGCTGCTTTGGGCTGTGTGGCAGAGCGTTGTGCTCCGTCAGCTACCCCTCATCCTCACATCGCTCGGCCTCTCTGGTGCCCTTCAGTGTTGTTGACATTCCTGGGCCGTTTGGGAAATGTGTCAGTGCTGCTTCTCTGTATTGCAGAAATCACCTCGTAGTGCACTGTTGCACCAACAGCTGCTTCAGCTGCCCTGAGAGAAGCATAACTGATAGCTGGCACGGTGGCAGCAGCGCCCGAGTCCTGCAGTGCTCAGAGCTGCAGTGCTGGGACTGAAATGCTCGTGTCATGGCAGGAGGATGTGCTCTGTGCCTCAGGGAGCGGCATGGGGAGGGCTGGCTGGCTGTTATTGCACGAGCCAGACGCCATACATCTGGAAGACAAACTTTGGGTTGGAAACAAAATGCCAGCAGTAACGTGCACAACGGGTCGTTTTGTTTAAAGGATAGGTGCTGGGAATTCCTGGTGGTTATATATATGTATATGTGTAGAGGAAGCTCTTATATCAAATGGCCATTTTATTTCGAGTGCTGTTGTTTTCTCTGCTCTCTCCCCTCCCCCCCAGCAAGGTGGGTGTTTTCTCGTGGTCTGTAGCAATAGTGCACTGTGCTGTCTGTACAGCCATGGCTCCCACACAGTGTGACATGTGCCTGAGCTCTGCCTGCATCCCTTGGCCCAAGTGTGCTTGACAGGAGCAGGGCCTCACCGTTCTGGCTCTGCTGTATGTGGGCTGTGCTAAAAGAGGTTGAGGGACTCAGCTCTGCAGGTGAGTGCGTTGGGTTTTTTCCCTGTACCAGCACTCTACAAAGTGGGACTTGGCTCACAAACCTGTGCTGTAGGCTTTGGACTGCAGCTTTGTGTGTGTCTGTATGCACATATTTATACAACAGGAGTGCACCCAGTCCTTGCTGCTGTTTTTCTGTGGTGGTAAAACATGAAGTTTGGCTCAGAGTCCTCACAAACAGACAGGTTTTGTGTGTCCAGAGCTGTGCTTCCTCCTTTCAGCTGCAGGCAACGCCAAATGAGATCTGTCTGCTTGAACCACTGATGGAGGAAGCGGTGGAAGGCTCATGTTGTGGAAATAAATAGCTGGTACAGCCCAGAGCTTTCTGCTGGGGGGGGAGTGGTCTTCTACCCTTGCAGCATTCCCTCCTTGCTGGGATGAGATGCAGAACGATGTGCTGGCGCAGTCTGATCCATGGCTCAGTGTGTGGTGCTCACGAGTTGGGTGTGTACGGCTCGGAGCTGAAGTTGGGAGCTGATCTGTGCAGGGGCACAGAGCACTGCTGGATGGGGGTGGGCACGTGGGGACTGCCCCACTCTGTTCCACGTTATGGTTGTGTCCCAGCACTGGGGTTTGTTTGCCACGTTCTGCACTGCGTCCTCCTGTGGCGCGGAGCAGAGCTGTGCATCCCTGGGGGGCTGAGGGCAGCAGGACAGAGCGTTGTGGTCACACTGCACTTCAACTCGGGTGGGGTGGGGTGGGGGGAGCCCGAGGCAGAAAGCAAAAGGAAAAAAAAATGTAAAAAAAAAAAAGAGAGAAAAAAAAACCCTCAACCCCCCCCACAATCGAAGTATAAATGCATCTGAGAAGCAATTATAATATAGACATATATATATTTTGTTATGTTACGAAAGGACCATACTTTGAATTGTATGTAAGTAGATGTGGCCGTCAGAACTCTGTGGATTGTAACACTGATACTACTGAGCTCCTGTACATACCCGCAGTTACAGCAGAAGGAGTTACTTTATGTTTTAGCATGGTGATCTGTGTATCGTATGTCCGGATAGAAACTCAAATAAAGATTGCTAAGTTATCTGAAACCACTGTTGTAAAATAAATGTTTTCAATGCAGAAATACGGATGGGCTTTTTCTTTCTGTCTCAGCCCGCGGTGCTCCGCGGGTGGGGGATGCTGTTAGCCGTGCAGGTTGCTGGGGTATGTGTGTGCACCTGCTTGTGCTGTGGCAGTGTGTGTGTGAGGCCACAGCTCCGCGGGCTGTGATTCCCCACGCAGCGTGGGGCGGGTGCAGGAGCGGTCACAGCGGCCGCGCTTTGGCTGCTCGGCAGTAAGTGCGGGCAGAGCAGCACCGGAGCTTTTCCGTTTCTGCCCTCGTCCCCTGAGCGCCGGCGCTCCCATCCGCCCCCTGCAGAGCCCCCCCTTGGTGCGGGGTTCAGGTGCTCAGCCCCATCCTGACGCGCCCCAAACCCCGCTGCGTTCCCCCCCTCCCCCCGACCCCTTTGTGTGACCCCGAACAGATCGCTTTGGGATGGGTGAGGGTGCGTTGCTGAGGTGCCGCAAATGCTCAGCGGTGCCTGCAGTGCTTTCAGATGCTAGAGCTGCGCGTGTGCGCCCACGCGTGGGTCGGTGGTCCCGCGGACGCCCATCTCAGCCTCCCCTCCCCCCGCCCTGAGTGCGCTTCTCCCCGTCCCCAACACCACCACCTCGTGGGTGCGCCGGCGACCCCCCCCCCCCCCCCACAGCCCCCCGTGCTCCCGCAGCTCCCGTGGGTGAGCGGGGCACAAGGGAGCGAGCCCGGAGCAGAGCGGGACGTCCGCAATTCGGCTCTGAGGGGCAATGGGGAAGCTCCATAGGGCTGGGGGGAGTCCCGGCCCCCAGTGTAGGGTGGGATGCTCCAGCCCCGTCCTATTGCCCCCCTTCCTGCAAAGGGAATCCCCTTTGCCCCCCTCGGTACGGAACGGAGACACCGCCACCATCGCGGGTCAGCACCGCAGCGGGGCACGTGCGAGGGCGACTTTAATGTGCAGCGGCAGCACCGCGAGGGGTGGGGGTCCCGAGGGAGAGGGTCCCCTCCGTCCGTTGGGAACCCCCCCCCCGTCATTTCCCTATGCTCTGCAGCAGCAGCTTATTGCTGAGCGCCTTCTGCGCCAGCCTCTCCTCCCGGGACATCTCGAGGAACTCGCGCAGGAGGTGGAAGGTGAGGTCGAGGGAGTTGGGTTTCCCTTCTCTCCTCTTCCCCGCCTGCAGCGCCCGAGGGCCGCGGGGTGGGGCCGGGCCGGGCGCTGCCCCCCGCGGTCGGCACAGTCCGTGGGGGGGGAGCGGGGCGGTCGGATCCCAGCGGGGCTGCAGCGGGGAGCAGCTCTCCGAGGGCAGGAAGAGCAGCACGAGGACGGAGGCAGCCGAAATCATCCCGAGTCGCATCGCAGCCGCTCCGGCTCCGGGGTGAGGGGAGGGGTGTGGGGGACCGGATACCTGCAAAAGAGGTCCCCCCCCGCCCCCAAACCCCCCCCGCGTTCCCCCCCCAACGCTGCGGTCAGGGGGCACCCGACGGGATGAGCATCCCACCGCGAAGGGTGAGAGTCCCCCACCTGCAGGCGGGATCCCACCCCGCCAGCTGTACCGAATCCCCCCTACCACGACCCCTCTCCTCCGGGAACGGTTCCCCCCTCCCCTCACACACCGACCCACGCAGGACCCCACCACCCGGACGCGGGACCCTCATGCTCCGGAGGTGGGCAGTGCTTCGTGTTCAGCGCACCCCCGGCATAGGACAACCCACCCCCCCCACCCCACCCACCCAGGGAACCGGACCCCCACGCCCCCCCCGTGGGGGCTCAGGACCCCCTTCCCGCGTGGGGGTGGGATGTTGGCGGGATGCTCACCGCTGCCGCTCCTCCTCCCGCAGCTCCCGCTGCCCGCACCGCCCGCCCGCTTCGCGCTATATAGGGGCGGCGGCGGCACCCCCCTACCCCCCCCAAACACACCCACCCCGCCACGTGACCGCGCTATATCGGGGCGGCGGCCCCTCACGTGACACCGGGCGGGAGCTGTCCGTGGTTCTGAACGGCCGCGGGGGCACGGGGGGGGGGGGGAGGATCGCACATAGGGGGGTCTGGAAGGGAACGTGGGGCAACGCGAGGGTGGAGGGGGGAGTACCTGGGGGGGTGGGGGCACGTGGGGTGGTGGTGGGATGCAAACGGGGGCGAACGGGATCGGAGGAGTTGGAGAGAGTTCGTTCGTGGGGACACGTGGAGGTGTGATGGGTGAGGACGCTTTGTGGGGTCCATAGGAGTGGGGGGGGGGGAGGGAGAGGGCTGAGTGCCCGTGGGGGGCACGTGGGGATGGAGAAGAGAGCGGCGGGCGGAGGTATGAGCACTGCAGCTGAGCTCCCACACGGACACGGACCCACAGCAGGGCCCCCCCAGACCCCGTGCCCGGGCTTGCTCCGCTCTGCGTTTCACGGGCAGCGTTTCCATGCAGGAATCGAAGGCAGCGAGCTCCTCCGAGTGAGACACTGCGCGAGAGCACGCAGCTTACAACTTTCCTTCCCGAGCTCAAATACACTTCTGGAGCGGAGTGCTCCTCCTCTAAGGGAGCACAGAAGGCGTTCTTCTCCGGCCTCGCCTCCCCGCGCAGATCCGCACCTCCGCCTGCAGGTTGCACTCCTTTTGCCTCCTCCTCCCTCCCCGCCGGAGCTGCCAGCGATCGCTTCCCCTCGCAGAAGTGCTGCCCCTGAAATTTAAATTCCCGATGAGGTAT
Source organism: Cyrtonyx montezumae (assembly GCF_038088225.1). Lineage (NCBI taxonomy): Eukaryota > Metazoa > Chordata > Aves > Galliformes > Odontophoridae > Cyrtonyx > Cyrtonyx montezumae. The sequence goes on along the minus strand of NW_027072100.1, from coordinate 9,890,236 downwards.
AAATGTTTCAAGAGAAGGAAAGATAATAATAATAATAATAAAAAAAAAAAACAACAAACCACAAAACCGAACCATGAAGTGGAACTTGAGCACAGTGGTGTTTCGGGGCCGCTCTGCCCCCCGTCCTTATGGGGAGCGGCCCAGGCACAGAGGGCTGCTCCATCACAGCAGGGGCAGCCAGCTCGGTTCATCCACGGGCAGCAGTTGGGCTGCTGATGCTTTAGAGCATGACTGAGCCTTTTTCTTTCGGTGCACACGCTTTGGGATTCATCACTTAACTGCTGGGAAGATGACGAAACCGGCAACCGCATCTTGTTTGTTTTATTTAGGAAGCTCAACTCAGGAGATCAAAAGTAAAAAAAAAAAATGATCAGCCACTCGTATTTCTTCTTCCATGGTAAATTAGCGACACGTTCAGTGCTGGAGGGCCCCGTGTGCCGCCTGGGGACTCATTATTGTCACTCACAGGGATGTCACTGTCTCCTCCTCTACTCAGGAGTGTGGTAGCGATGCTTCAGGGATGCTGGGCTCACCCCCAGCTCCGCTCACCAACTCGTGCTGGCACGCAGCTGTGGCCTCGCAGCAGGGAGGAGGCAGAGCAGCTCCTAATGAGGCACTGGGAGCACTCGGAGCCCTCTGGCTCGTGAGCAGAGCTGCAGGAAGGAGCCCCTGCACTGTGGACCGTGACAGCTCCGGTGCTAAAGCACAGCCAAGCTTCCAGAAGCTTCTCCCAAGTAATGCTGCTGCTTATCTCTGTTTGCTCCTGGCACCTGTTCTGTTCTTCCTCCATCCCCATCCCCACCCCCACAGCACAAACAGCCGTGCCAGTGCTCATGCATTTTTCAGGAGTGATGTGCCCTTCATCCCTGGGGCTGTGGGGACGGCGCTGCCCATCCCGCTCTGGAGAAGGCATCTCATGGGCTGACGAACCTGAGATTGACCTTCATGTTTCACCATTCTCAGGTTAGACAGTCCTCGAGGTGCCCCTCACTCGGGCAGCCGCCGCCCCGTGCCCTGCGTCCTGTGTCCGTGCACCCACCCAGAACCCCCATCCGTGGGGATTTTGCAAGAGGGAGCAGGGACGCGGCCCCTCAGCTCCTCTTGGCCTTAAGATGGATGCGTCTCTGCATCCATCCCTCACCACGAGGTTCTGTAGCAGTCAGCCCCTTCCCAAATGCACGCTCACCCACTGTGCTTCCTCCTGCAGCCAGTGGTGGTGGAAACCTTTGCACATCCAGAGTGCGGGGCTGAGAGCCGGGCTGCTGCGTGCACCCAATGCCTCCAGAACAGGGACAGGGCAGCCCCGACCCCACAAATCCCAGTCCGGCCATGGGCTGTGCTGCTGGGACAGAGGTGGAGCAGCAGATTCCCTTCCTTTGCTCCCATGTGTGGTTGGCAGCACGCAGGGAGCATCAGAGCACTTCTGCAGGGCTCACCCCAAATCTGCTCCCAGCTCGAGATGCAGTGGTCTGCACCAGGTAATGGGGGCAGTCAGTTTCCCAATGCTGTGGGGTGCGTAAAATTGCTTCTGTGGGGAGGGGGCTCTCATGGCTGAGGGATTTCCATATGCGTGGAAAAGGAATATTAAAACTTTGACAATTAACTGTGTCATTGAAGGAAAGGACCGCCAATCTTAATGCAAAGCCTGAGCAGGCCCAGGAAGCTGTGAGGAAAGGCACCGAGGAATTAGTGACTGGTTTCAGTCCCTTCTGGATTTCTTGCTCCATTTGGGCCCTTTGGGATTCTTTTAAAGCTTTGCATTTTGGCCTTGCAAAAGCGGGGAAGGACAAGCCCAATGGAGCCCGCAGCAACAAGGCTGGGATGGGGGGAACGTTGGGCAGAGCAACGAAGGAGCAGCAGAGCCCTCCCAGCCCCACTTTTTGCAAGAAGGAGCCCGGCAGAAAGAGACAGGGAGAGCTTCTGAGAGGAGGGGGGAGTCAGCTGTGCAGAGGGGAGTGCTGCCTTACCTCTCATGTGTGGCTCCCGGCCCCATCCCTCCGCCCGCTGCTCCCGTGCTGCTTTTATGGCCGTCCCTGTCCTCGTGGCTCAGAGGAGTGGAGCCGGGCTACGGCGAACTGCCACACTTTCTGCTGGCTTCCTGTTTGTGCATCGCGAGCGGCTGCGGTAAAATTTCCATTACACGCTGGACAGACAGGGCGGCAAAGAGAAGTGAAGAGAAAAAAAAAAGACAAAAAAAAAACCCCAACCCCAACCACCCAACCCAACGCAGCACTGTGCTGCAGCCCATCTCTAGAGCCATCCAAAAGTGAGAAAGCATGCAGCTGTGTGAGGGGCCGGGAGGGATAGAGGGAAGCTCTGGGTGCCCCCTCCCCAGCCCTGGGGGCACAGTAAGTGGGAGATCCTCATTTTCAACCCCTCCACCAGAAGCTGTGGTTCCTAATTGCTGCCCCTGTGAATGGGGGAAGAGTGCTGGGGGAGCAGATTGTCCAGCGAGGCCCACAGCGGAGTGCAGGGCGGCTCCTGCTCCTCTTGACCTTAAGGTGGAAGATGCAGAGGGTGTTCGATTTAATTCCATTCCTTGTTTCCCCTTGGCAGGAAGAGGCTCCAGGCAGTGTTCCTCCCTTGCTCCCACCCAGGCTGCGTCCTGCTCCTTCCCCACGTGCCCTATTCTGGGGATTTGGGGTTTTCTCCCCCTTTATGTCACAACATTTAGATGCCCCTTGTTCTGGCTGTAGTGCAACGTGCCCTGTGCACCGGCAGGGAACCCTGCTCTGAGCTGGGAAGCTATGGGGCTGGAGGAGGAGACCCAAAACAGGAGAACCTTCCCAAAGTGCAGCTCCGTGAGATCCCAAATGCTCAGAGCTTCTACCGTGGACACGGTGGGAACTTTGGGTTTTGCCTCTGAACTCTTTCCCAAAGCTTTCTCTTCTTGCAGTTATTCCGTTTTGGGGACGGTGGGGGAAAATTTCTGTTATCTTTGTCTGTTTTTTTGTAAAGAACTATACTGGTATCTTTATAAATGTCTCTGCGGTGAGCGAACAGGACCGAGGGCTGAGACAACGTGAGGTGTCACTGAAGAAGTTTCCAGTCACTCTCTGTGTTGGCAGCAGGTACACACGTTCGTGCACAGTGCCTCGGATGCACTGTCTGATTGCTGTGCTCAGGTGCACCCCGTTTTCCATGGCCATTTTGATGCTGGCTTCTGAAAAACCGCCCCAGTGAGTGGAGCAACGTTTTCATTGTGAGCACCACTGCAGGCTGCTTGCTGCTAATGTGCACTAATTGCTCCTTTGTGATGCACAGAAATAGAGGTTTGGGGTTTTTCTTTTCGCAATAGGACAGGGCTGTGGGATGGGACTTCTTACTGGAGCCCTGGAGTGCTGCTTGGGGTTGGATGGGAGCCCCCACCGTGAGCTGCTGAGTTTTGGGATGAGTGGTGAGAACTGCCCACATCGAAGCTATCTTTCTGCACAAATAGGAAACCAACGGACAGAGATCTTGAAAGGAAAATAAGATGTTTGTTCTGATCTGAGAGAGCCCCACTGATGGGCAGTGCTGGAGGGGCTCAGCCCAGGGCTGGCAGCAGTGAAACGCTTCATCTCTGTCAGAAAAACCCAGGCCCATCCGCTGCAGAAAGAGAAAACACAACCCCAGAACTCTCCTTGCAGGTGCTTCTGCCTCGAAATGAGTGTATTTGCTCTTTGATGGTCAAGCAGATATTGTTCTCAGGTTGGGTTTCTTTTTTTTATTTTTTTTCTTTTCTCTTTTCTTTTTTACCACTCTGCTCTATTTTTAGTGCTGGGAGAACGGTGCCGAAGAGACTCTGCTGTCGGTCAAGGTTTGTGGTTTGGGCTGCTCCTGGGGCAGGGCAGGAAGCCCATGGGGCTGTGAAGGGTCTGGGGGGGCTGAGGTGGGGCAGCACTGGGGGCTGCAGTGGGGCACTGTTGGGGCTGCCCAAGCAAGAGATGGTGATACACCAATATTGCATTATAGTAATGCAATTTGTTCAGGAGAATGTCGGCTGCTTCGTGCAGCACACAGGAGAGCTGGGTGTGTGGCGTCGTCCTGGTGTGTAATGAGAAAAAAGAGTTTTTCCCCATTATTTGGTACCCCTGGACATCAGGTGGAGGTCACTGGGCTCTGGTGATGGCTGTCCAGAGCATCCCCTGTGCTGCAGGGTTATGGGAACGCTGGTGAATGCTAACACTACCTCTCACCCATCAGGCTCTGAGGAGCACCTGCAAATATCTTGGCCGAGAAAAGTGTCATTTTGTCCTCATTTTCACTGCTTGGCCCCACGAGCAGCCATCATGGCTGCCACACCGGGCGGCCCGAAAGGCAGAGGTGGGGAGGGAGCCGCCCACAGCCCACGCAGCGTTTCCGAAGTGGTGTTTTTGCCACCGGCAGTTTGTCACACGCAGAAGAAAGCTGAGCTCAAAGCAATGGCAGTGGTGGCGTGGGGAGAGGGGGACGGTGGCATCTCAAGATGGCGGCCTCTCAAGGTGGCGGCTTCCCAAGATGGCGGCCTCTCAAGATGGCGGCCTCTCAAGGTGGCGGCTTCCCAAGATGGCGGCCTCTCAAGATGGCGGCCTCTCAAGGTGGCGGCTTCCCAAGATAGCACCGTGCCCCGCAATGGTGAGGGCAGCGGCAGCGGGGATGGGGCCGCCCACCATGGCGTGTGCTGCTCATTTCAGCACTTCTGCCTTCAGAGAGGCACGGGGAAAGGCAGGCAGGAGCGAGGAGGGAAGGCGCCATGTTCTTGGGGTGGAATTCAGCACTGTGGTGGCCAAGTGGGGGTTTGGATGTGGTGGGGGGAAAATATGGATCTGTTAAGGGAAAATGTGCATCTGGTGGGGGAAAGGCACGGGTGTGCTGAGGGAAAACGTGGGTCTTCTGAGGACAAATGCAGACACGTGCAGTGGAAAATGGTGGACACAGTGCAGTTAAAGCAGGAGCTGCCCAGGGTGCAGAGGTCTCCAGCAGCTGTCGGGGGCAGGTGTGAGAGCTTGGCCCTGAACATGGCGGCTGTGGGGCTGTGCCATGCCTGGCCGTGCTGTCATAGTGCCAGCTAGGGCTGCGGGTGTGTGGGGCTGTGGGTGTGTGGGTGGCACTCAGCAGCCTGGAAGTGCTGCAAAACAAGACGTGGTGCCACCCCTGCTCCCCGAGGTTGCTCTCCTGCAGCCCTACCGCTGTCGGTGGTGCCCATCAGGCTTGCAGGGTGACGCACACCCTTTGCTGCTGTGGTGGTTCACAGCCCCGTGGCTGCCTCGGGCACGCTGCCCAGCAGGGGCTGTCCTGAGGGGCTGGGAGGTGCCCCAAGGACATGGGGTGCGTGGGTTGGGATGAAGGATGCTGAGTGGGAGAGGGTGCTTTGCCCCCCAAGGAAGTGCTGGCAGACCCTTAGAGCAGATTGGGCTCAGGACCGCATGTGGTCTCGCGTCCCTCAGGGAGCTCTGCAGGATGGTGGGGCATTCCTCCGTGGAGCTGAACATGGTCCATGAAGGGATGCTGGGCTGCACAGAGGCAGCACTCCGGGAGCAGACGATGCCCGGCGATGCTCAGCTCCCGGCCGCACGCCCAAAGCCCCTCGTCTGCCTCTCCTGTGTTTGTGCTTATGAGCTCTCCTTCCACCTACGCAAGGAGCTATTTTTAGAGGCACTAATCAAGCGCCGGCGCTGGCTCAGAGCGTGGCTTTCAAGCCGAGGGCTTCGTGCTTTCACCGCGCGCTTGCAGGAACTCAGGCGGGTGCTTTCTTTTAAATTCAGAGGAGGGTTTACACAACGTGCTGCAGAGCTGTGGCAGTTATTTCGGGCTCCTCACGGCTGAGCCCACACCGAGCTATCACCAGGAGGCTCTGTTTTGGCACAATGTCCCCCTCCTCCCTCTCCCCACCAGTGCCAGCCTCGATCCAGGGCTGCCCAGTGCAGGGTGGGCTCCTCTTGGCCCGCTGACTGCCAGTATAAGATGTGGCGTCGGTACTTTGAATCACTCAGGAAGGGAAAATGCTCTGTGTTCAGCACAGCCTCCTCTGACTGCCTTTCTCCCTCCTGCTGAGGTTTCTCTGGCCGCTGGCAGCTTCCTGCAGGCTGTACAGATCTGCACCTCCATCAGCTCTGATTCAGCAAGAGCAGACTTGTGCTGGGCGAGCCGTGCTTTGGTCTGGCTGCAGAACTGAAAGCAGGGTCAGTGCTTTTTGAGCTCGAGTGAGGCTGGATCCAAGCTGAACTTCAGCATCCTTGCAGGAAGGAGAGCTACAGCAGGCTCTGGAGTGTGGCACTGCATTAGGGTTAGGACACATCTCCAGAGTCATGGAGATGTGGCACTGAGGGATGTGGGTGGTGGGCACGGTGGGGTGGGCTGGGGTTCGGTTTGGGGAATCTCAGAGGTCTTTTCTAACTTTAATGACTCTGTGATTCTTTTAGGGCAGCCCAAAGCCATGACAAGCAATATCTCCATTCAAGAAAACCAGAGAAAATTATTTTTCTTTATAAAATATCTCCAATAAGTTATATAGGCAAATAGTTAAATTAAAATAAATTAACTCCACTCTATGCTGGGACACATGGCTGTCCACAAAGTCACACTAGGATTTGCGTTTGAAAAAATATGCCCTAGATCTCTGATGAAAGATTTGAAAAAAATATATGCTCGGTGAGGGGGGAGGAGAAATCTCTGTGATGGACAGGAGGGGTTAAGGTGCGGTGCTGAAGCTGCCTGGCGCCGGTGGCATCTCCCACCCAGCTAAGTGCTGAGAGCATCCTCATCGTCGCTCCAGTCGGGAGGAGCATCCGTCCCGAAGTACCGATCACCGAAGTTGCCTACGGGGAGAAGGGAGAGATGCAGCTCTGGAGAGCTTGGGACAGGCCCAGCAGGCGAGGAAACAAAAGCAGGTTTATCTGACAGCTTGCACGGTGCTAGTGCTTGTGTAGCAGCAGAACTGGAGCAGCCCGGAGGCTGTTTTAGCACACTGGGGACTGTTTTAGCATGTCATGGCAGGGGTGTTTCCTGGCATAGCAGAGGTGACGATGGAAGGACACAGTGAAGCTTGTTGAGGACAAGCTTCCTTCAGGCAGCAGCTCAGGGAATGAGGCACAGAGCTGCTCCACCTGCCCCAGCCCAACTTCTCCACCTGGTGAGGCTAAGGGCCCCTCAATAAAACAAGGGCAGGCTAAAACAAGGCTGAGCTGCTGACAACAGGGCTTCACCTCGTCTGGTGAGCAGGCCACAAACACCCAACATTTACTCCCCTGCAGCAGCACATTCCTCCTCAGGTACTCACCAATGCCGGGGATGATCCGGAAGAGGTCATTCACCTTCTTGTCCACGGCTGTGGTGATGATCTTCACCCGGGGGAAGGCATAGGCAACCGAGTGGACACCCATCTCTGCCATCAACAGGGAGAGGAGGAAGATCTTGTCTTCTGGGACATCATGATCCTGCAGGAACAGCACAGAGCTGTGTGGGATGAGGAGCCGGGGCACCTTAGGTGTGCTATGACCCTTGTTCTGGAGCTCTTGAGGACCTTCCTGGAACCACTTTCTCCCCCTGAGCATAGGGTTTGCTGGCGTAAGACCAAGGACCCCCATAAATCCAAGCTGTTACTACCCAAGGGAGGGCTTTGTCAACGCCTTGGAGACATTCCAGCTGTTGCTGTGACTCCAACACCCTCCTCTGGAAGGCTCAGTGTCACTTCAAGGCCCTCAGCAGGGCTTTTGTACACTGCCTGGGGGCAAAACCCCCCTCTGGTCCCCACCCACCCAATACCCTCTGTACCAGCAGCACCCGCACGGCCATCATGGCTGCAGCACCCGTGGACACCGTGCAGTCCATCAGGATGACGTGGTCCTCACTGATATCCTTCGGCAGCCGCAGGTAGTGGAGCTGGGCAGGGGGAGACAGGGATCAGCTCAGGGGCTGCAAGCACAGGGCTCACCCCCATCCAGATCTGCTCTCAGGTGGCCGAAGAGCTCTGACAACACACCCGAGCCATCCCCGCGCCTCCGTACCTCCGGCTCGCCCGTGTTGCAGTTGGTCTGGATGAGAATGGTCCCGATGCGGACGTCCTTGCACACAGCTCGCAGCGCTGGCTCCATGGTCTCGCCCGCCCGCAGGATGGACACCCCGGTGATCTGCAGCGAGGGCGCCCGGGCAGGTGGGGGCACACAGTGTGGCATTTGGTCTCCACACTGGGAACCTCTAATGGACAACCCTGAAGCGCACCCCCCCCCCCGGCAGAGGGCCGTGCTGCTTCTCCAGTGGCACTGCTGGTGGCAGCCCTGCCCCAGTGATGCAAGGTACCACGCTCATGGCAGCAGGCACCAAACCCAGGGCTGATGGGAACCCCAAGAAGGTGGTGGTCTTCTTCCCTGCATGCACAGGGCTTTCAGTGCAGCCCCACCTGGAAGTTTGAAAACAACACCTTTTGCTTCTGCTTACTTGCTTCCCACTGTACGTCCTCCCTTCGTAGTCCTGTCCCTGCGGGGTCTGGACAGTGCAACTCTGCAAAAAACCCCATGAGAAGCATTAACACAGTGGCTCTCAGTGAGCCCTGCTGCCAGGGAGCCAGGCAGGCAGGGGCTGCTTGGGAAAGCTAACCAGCCCTAGGAAGCTGAGGTCGGACAAAACCCCATCACCACAGGCAGCCCTGAACCCACCTGGAAAGGGAGAAATGAGAGCGCGTGCTCAATCAGCAACCGCATCAGCCTCTTGGAGTAGAAAATGAACTCGTCCCTGCTGGTCTCCTTGTTTCTGAAAGGCAATGAGCAGAGCTCTGGGGACTCGGGGGCCCAAAGCCAGCTGAGTCCAGCCCAGCCAAGCCCCCTCCTCCCCCCACAGGGCTGTGGTGCCACGTGTTACCTGATGATGGTGTGCATGCCCCGCACCTGAGGGGTGCTCTTCAGCACGCTGAGGGTCTGTGGAAGGGGGTGGTACTGGTGGGCAGAGGCCAGGGCGGCCCTGAAACCAAACACAGGGTCAGGAGGGCTCCGAGGAGCTGCCCGAAGGCTGGGGCACAGCACACGGCCGGAGCCATTCTCCCAGATGTCAGCTCTCAATGCAACCCAACACTGTCTGGGTGAGCTCAATGAGCGGCCAGCCCTGCCCAGGACCCACTAAGGGGCAGGGAAGGGGCAGGCAGTGCAGCCCCAGGACATGCCCTCCCTGCTGGGCCACCTAGCCACAGATGACCCATCTCGGGTGGGAAGTTTCTGTGGAAAACAACATGAAAACTTCCTCCGGCTCGTGAGGAGGACCTGGGGGGGGGTCCCCAGCTCAGTGGGTGAGGAAAGGCCATCACAGTGGTCCCTGCCCCACAGGACAAGGTCTGGATGTGGGGCAGGAGCTCAGCACTGCGGTGCTGTCCCTGGTTCCCCCAGGCAGTGCCGCAGTGGCAGGCTGCAGTGAGGCTGCTTCAGAGAGCATCCGGCCCATTCAGGGCCGGTCGCAGCGATGCCAAATTGGGAACAGCTTCAAGACTTTGCTGCTGGACGGGGCTGGCTTTATGTGAGTCATCTCCACATAACTAATAGGGTTGGGAGCTATTCTTGGATCAAGGGAACACCATTCACAGGGAAAGCACACAATGGGGCCCCATTAGTCACCTCTCTACTTGAGAGCGGCAGTAATGAGATGAAGGTCACAACTCTTTGGCTTCCATGGGGCTGGGCAGGATGGGCCTCAGTCTGGGAGGAGGGCTGGGGTCACAAAGCCACGCGTCGGACCACAAACGTGCCATGGCCGCAGCCGGGCAGGGAGATGGTGGGGAGGGGGAGAAGGGAGCCAACAGATGGAAGCGCCACATGAGTAGGATTTCAAATCAAGCAGAAACCTGCATTAATTGCACACACACACATAGGCACGCAAGCAGAGAGGAAGAGAAAGATGACTGTGTAGGAATGGAGGAGGGCAGGGCATGATGGTGTGGGGCCTCGAGCACACAGCCACCACGGAATCACAGAATGGTCTGAGTTGGAAGGGACCCATAACGACAACCTGGTCCAACTCCCCTGCAACGGACAGGGACAGCTGCAGCTCAGTCGGGTCGGTCTTGGCCAACCGATGCCAAATGAGACATTCCCAAAGCCGGGGGAGGGGGGGGGAAACAGGGCTCCTCCTTGCCACCAAAGCCCCCAGTGCCCCGTGCCAGCCCAGCGAGCTCACTCCGTTAGTCACCAGAATTGAGGTTAGCTGCCCTCGGAGCTCTGCCCACACTGCAACCGCACCGCAGCAGCACTGCATGGCTCTGCCCCCTCCTTCCTGCCACCAACCCCAGCCCAGGGACAGGTCCTGGGGACACAAACAACACCCACAGCCCTGCCTGACCCCCCTGGCCCTGGGGACTCCAACCCAAATGGCGTGAGCCGCTGTGCAGAGGGCTGAGCCCTGCCTTTGGCAGGGTGGGGTGCCTGCTCCCAGTGCAGAGTGAGCTCTCTCATCCCGAACTGCTGTCCCAAAACCCTGGGCGCTGGGGCACGTCCCTGAATATGCAATCACTGTCACCCCATGCAGCTCCACGTGCCCTGAAACCCAGCTCCTGCTCCCACCTCCTGCAGCAGCCCCAGAACACCTCCCCTGCACCCCGAGCTGTCAGCAGCCCTCGGGGGACGCTGTCAGCAGCTCCTCCCTGCACCTCCTGCACCTCCTGCAACCCCCACACAGGGCGGGGTGCGGGATGCAGCCCCGCTCCTTGGGGTGCTGCCTAGCACCATCATTTTCAGGGATGGAGAAAAAGAGACTTTCTGGTCCCACCCACTCTATTTTGACTTGCGAAACCCGAGGGAAGCAGGGACCCCGTGTGCAGCCTGGGTTAGTAGCACGCTCACGCTGCACGGCCCTGGCCCCAGCCACGCTGTTAGTGTCACACCCCGAACGCTGCCGGTGGAGGTCTCCTCACATATCCCAGCGCAGCTTCCTCTGGTCACCAGGTGGGAGGGGCATTCGGGGAGACAAGACGGGAGACACCAGAGTTTTAGGGGAGAGGGGACAAACAGGACATGAAATAAAGGAAAAAGCACTGGCATTAGTCAAAGGGGGGAAAAAAAAGCCCCATTGGATCGGTGGTTCTTGGAGCTGCCCAAGAATGGCTGTCACCATACAGACCCCAACGCCCTCTCCTGGGTCACCCAACCATGTCCCCTCTGCTCCCCAAAGCACCAGTTCAGCTCCGTGCTGAGCCCTGTCCGGGTGGCACCACAGGGATGCTGTCTCATCTCGGTCCCATCCAGCACTGCACTGCAGGGCGATACCTCCTGGGCCAGAGCCCTGCAATCCCAAAGCACGTGCAGGAGCTGAAGCCTGCACAACCTGCGCCCAATGTGCACGCAGCGGTGCCCACCTCAGTGACACTGTAAAGCCAAGAGCAATGGGAACAGTGGGAGGAACACAGCCCTGAGCTGAGCACTGCCAGCAGCTGGAAGACCTGGAGGACCTGCAGGGCCTCCCATGGACCAGATGTCCATGTAGGGGGAAGCACACCATAGAGGGACACAGGGCACGGGGAGAGCAGGTCCTGCAGCCACCAGTGATGCTTCCTGTCCCCTCCCCAGTGAGGCAGTGGAGCATTCACACAGGCAGCCATGAGCACGTCAAGAAGATGTCTCACTTTGGAAACTTATTTTTCTCCCCCAGAACAAAAAAATAAAAAAATAAGAAAGAAAGAAAGAAGAAGAAAAAGAAAGAGAAAAGAGAGAAAAGGGACGGCCATCGCTCAGGAAGGCTTCAGGGAACATCCTCAGCCCTTTGTTGAGCATGCTATCAAACAGGAAGCAGACAAGAGACATCCAGCTACAAAGGAGTGATGCAGTCAAGGCATTTCAAACACGTACAGCAGCTGGCTTTCACAGCTGACATTTCAAACAAGGGCTATCAGACTGCGCCACGGGCTGATATTTAAAGACACAATTGGCAAAGGGCATGCCAAGCTGATCCAGACCTTGGGAGAGGAGGAGGGGATCGATCGGTGAGGGTAAGTCAGCTGAGAAGAGCAGTGGCTCCCCGAGCCAGGCTTGCTGCTACAGGGACAGCAAATGGGCTGCAGGTGCTGCTGGGCACAGGGAGAATCACCTGGCATGATGCAAGGGGAGTGTGTGGGTAACCACAGCTCCAGCACACGCGTGGTTAAACGTGGGGAGCTGGATGGGATGCATCCTGATAGCAACGACCCCAAGACCTGAGCTTCAGCCTGAGAGGATGCAGAGGAAAGTGGAGGTGATTCCGGCTGCCAGTGGTGATGGAGCCACCACGGGTCTGGGGCACCACTCTCTTAAACCTCCTCAGAATTCACTCACTGCATAGAACCACTGAATGGTTGAGTTGGAACGGACCTTACAGCCTGCTCAGCTCCAACTGCTACCACAGACAGGGCCAGCTCCCATAGACCCTGCTGCACAGGGCTGTCCACGGTCGTGGGCACCTCCAGGGATGGGGCATCCAGAGCACTGCCAGGGCCCCACCACCTCACCACGGAGCATCCGAGGTCAGGCAGAGGCACAGCAGCCTGCGTGAGGAGCAGGAGGGTACCCCGAGCCGGGGCCAGGCCCGAGCATCCAGCTTCTATTCAATGGCCTGGTGGTGTCCCCAGAGCCAAGAGACAGTTACACCAGAATGACAACAGTGACATTTTGAGGAAGCCATTCAGGATGGGGAGTTGCCTGGATGAGAAGCCCACTCCCTGCCAAGTGCATCATGCTGGATCTGCATCCCATGGGGCTGCAGAGGAGCGGATGGGAACCCAACATCACTCCAGGAGCATCAATGGATTTTCACAGGATATTTTTTTCAGACTTTCTGGCAAAGGCACACATGGGAACCAGGAGCCATACACAGAACTTAAACATTCCTGTGGCTGTGGTTACCAGCCTGGAGGTCAAAGTCACTTCCCTCAGCTGGCTGTCACTGCACTGCCCACACTGACATCCTGCTCCACACATGGAGAAAATCACCTGTACCGAGGGCCAGATTTGATTAAAGCAGGGAATCACTGGAGAGAAAGGCAATGTGATATAGATCTATCTGTACACACATATCTATGCTACAGAGCAGCTTCCCACCTGAGCCTCCAGGCACACAGGGGGCTCACACAGGGCACTGTATGGAAACACCAGGCCCCACGGTGCTGAACAAGCAAGAAGTAAAATAAAACATCCAGTCGCTCAGGCTGGGAAATAAATGGCTTGAGGAGAAGGAAGTAAAGCAGACAGCCTTTCCCTGTTCATCTCTGGTATTCTGAAAGCTTTTGTGTGCCAAATATAAGTTTCTGGGTTACTTGCCTAAGCGTCTCCACATAACAATGAAGATCTAAATGGAAACCTGAGCGCAGTGATGCTCTGCCTCCTACACAAACCCTGTGAACCCAGCTGGCTGCCCCACGGAGGCACGTCCCACCAGGATCCAAACGCTGCAGGGGGAGGAAATGGCTGCACGCACTGGAGCATCCAGCCAGGGTTGGAAGGTGGCTCTGGATGTCTGTCTTACAGAAGGGCAATGGGATCGGATGCTGGCACACAGAGCGCTGCTGCAGAGCTGGTGTCATGGCCAAGACTTGGTGCCCTTACACCACGGGTCATCCTCGCCTGCGGGGCAGGGTTAGGCCAAGCAGTGCCTGGCATTGGAAATGCCTCTGGCTGCACGGACAGGACAGAGTGAGGGGCTCTTACCTGACACTGAGTTCACGCTGCGGCAGCAACACAAAGACACAATGCAACCGGTATTAAGCATTGCCAACACCAGGGGCGTTTCAAGACAAAAGAAAAGGAAAAATAGGAATATGTTCCTGCATTCACATGTAGCTTTTTTTCCCCTTCTTCCCCTCCCCAAAGAAATGCTAAGCCCCGGCCAAGCCCTCGTTCTGGGCAGGAGCTGCCATGTCTGCTGGCTGCAGATCTCCCAGGGCTCTGGGCTGTGTCCTGTGCCCTAGGAGCAGGGTTCAGACTCCTGACAGAGTGTACTGCTGCAGATTGGGGTGGCCAGAAAGCCCTGGGGCTGCACAGAGCTCACCAGGGGCTCAGGAAGGTCTGCAGGAATTGAGCCCTTTACTTACAAGGGCATCAATGTCCCAGAGCATTGCCCTGAGCACCGTCACAGCTTCAACATCAAAGCCATGAATAGCACGGAGCAGGCTGTGTGACTCAGGGTGCAACACGTAACCATGTCCTCTGGTGGATGGGTCCCAGGCTCAAGGCACTGGCCCAGAACCATACGAAATATGACTGTCTGAAGCCATCGATGGGAAGGACATGGTTCAGGCTGCAAGTAAACTGTGGCAAGGCTTTGGGGTTTGACACCCAGCATCAAAGTGGAAAACGGAGTTCTGGACTGGGAAGGCTGCAGCAATGGCTGCAGGGGGCAAAGAGGAGAAGCCAGAGCTGGAGAGCAGAGGTGCTGGAGCCAGGCAGGATGCTTTGTCCCCACATGGCTCGCTGCCCCCAGGGCACTGCAGTGTGTGGGGTGGGTTCGTTCCCAGCAGAGTACTGGGACACAGAGAAGCAAGGCACAGAGCAGTTCACGGAGCTGAAGCCAGGACATACCTCCTCCAGCTGGCTGTGCACGTGCTGGACAATCAGGTCGATGGCCACCGTGTTTCCACTCCCTGGAGAGAGCCAAAAGCAGAAGAGAAATGGTGAAGTGTGGCCGCAGAGGCTGGCACTGCCCAGCTGCAGAATCCAGAACCTGCTCTTGTTAAACTCCATGCAGTTGGTGATGGCCCAGCTCTCCAGCTTGTCTACATCTCCCAGCAAGGCCTCTCCACCCCTAATGGAGTCAACAGCTCCTCCTATAATGTAGTGCTGTTCCAGAGCCGTGGGGATGTGGCACTGAGGGACGTGGTCGGTGGGAATGGGGGTGGGGTTGGTCTTGGAGATCTGACAGCTCTTTTCCAACCTTAACGATCCCATGGCTGTCAGCAAACTTGTTCAAAACACTTTCTAGTCCTACAACCAAGTCACCGACGAAAGCACTGAAGAGAACTGGACCTAAAACGGAGCCCTGATGGAGCCCCACTCAGTATAACGAGCATGGGGCCGTACCTCGGGGCACGACGATGTCGGCCAGCCGCATGGTGGGCTGGATGTACTGGTCGAAGGCGGGCTTCACAAACTTGTTGTACTGCTTGATGACGCCCTCGATGTCGCGGCCGCGCTCGCTGATGTCCCTGCGCAGGCGGCGCACCAAGCGGATGTCCGAGTCCGTGTCCACGAAGATCTTCAGGTCGAGGAGCTGGAAGGAGAGCAGCACGAACTAACCGCACCAGCTGAAGCTCCAGCAGCTGCAGCCAACCCCAAAACCTGTCCTGCTCCAGGACCTGCCCCCACCCACACGCAGCAGCAGCACTTTGGGGGATGCCATTTCAGAGCAGGGGGGTGGGATCCCTGCTGCTTGCCCTTGGTGGAAGGAGATGTGGAAAGAATGCTGCACCCAGATATCCACTGGAGGTCATCGTTGCTCCAGGAAAGTGCAGCACAAACGCTCCCTTGGCAGGGAAGGGAACTTCCTAGACGGAGCTTGGCTATGCTTGTGCATAGCTATGAGCCTATAGGGCTTTCATGCAGCCAAGCACTTCCCAGGAATGCCTGAGGTGATGGACGAGGTCACCCTGGGAATATCAGGCCGTGCAGAGCACGGGAGCAGCCCACTTTGCTGCAAGCAGAGACGGGCAGCATGGAGGTGTGCTATTTCTGGTCATGTTGATGCACCTTTGCTGCCAAGGACCAGGTCACCACGTGGCTCCATATTCCTGGGAAGGAATGGCTGAGACATGGCTCTCTGCTCCACATCTGCCTGGGCCTCTTCCCCTGATGCACAGCCTCAGGGTGGGCATGCAGGCAGAGCTGGAGCACCGTGGGAAGACAGTGTACCCAGTGCCCCCACTGCAACCAGGACACCCAGCACACCCACTTTACCCAGCAAAGCCCGGGCTGCAGGATGGGGCTGCCTCACCTTCAGCAGTTCCTTGTCTGCGAATGCCATGATACCTTCAAAAATAATCACATTGGCACCATAGAGGGTTTTCTGCAGAGGCAAAATCGATGTGGTTGGATAGAGAACGTGTGCAGAGATACCACGCTCCAGGGAAGATGACAATAACACAATGCACCATCAGCTCCTTCTCTATTTCTCATGCTCTGGAGTCACTACTAGGAGCCAAAAAGCTCTCAGTGACACAAGCACTTAGGTTTCCTCCTCGGTGCAGCCTGCTGCCTTGCAATCTGCAGGCAGGCTGTACAGAGCTGGCAGCCCCCCACCTCTTCCCACACCCCTCCGTGTCCCCTACCCATTCCTTCTTCCTGCTGTGGGTGGTGAAGTCGTAGATGGGGATCTTCACGCTCTTGCCTTGCTTCAGCTTCTTCAGGGTGGCGATGATGAGGTCAAAGTCAAAGGCATCGGGGTGGTCGAAGTTGAAGTCGTTGCTGGCTGCCTGCTCCTGCTGCTGCTTGGTCAGCACCTGGCCCAAAGAGGGCTCAGTGAGTGGCCATCCCCTCTGCAGCCCCGGATCACCATCACCCCACTGCGGTGCCATCTCTCCTCCTGACCCAATGCCACAGGGTCAGGGGAAAGCAGGAGGATGCTGCCTTGTCCCCACCACGTTTCCCCATCGGGCTCTGCAGCCTCACCTTGTAGAAGGAGTCCATGGAGAGCAGAACCACCCAAGGGACATCCAGAGCCTCGATGATCATGGTGGCCACCGTGGTCTTCCCAGAGGCACTGCCCCCTCCCAGACCTGCCAGAAAGAAGGGATGGGGCCACGGAGCCCTGACCTGCCTGCAGGTCATCTCTGCCACACCGACCACAGAACGGCTTGCCTTGCATGACCTTAAGCACCACCCAGCTCCAACCCCAGTGGCACTGGATTATCCTCTCCACCCATCACGACTCTGTGACTGCAATTCTGAGGCTGTGGGAACACAGGGGAAGCAGGAACCCTCTCTGGCTCCCCCAGCAGCACCGACAGGACACAGCCACCCGTGCCCACCTATGACAAAGGCCTCCTTGGACTGCGTCCCGTGCTCATTGTACCAGGGCGGCCGCCCTGCCGTGTAGATGGTCCTTTTGCTGGTGCGCAGCAGCGGGGGCTCCGACTTGCACTGGCTGGTGGTCCGCTTTCGGGGCGGCTTGGAGGAGCCCACTGCTGGGTACAGCCTGTCCAGGGACTCGGCACTGCTGTTGCTGGGGAGACAGAGGGAGCAGTGGGTTCAACGAGCACAGCATCCCCACCTGCAGCTCTGTAACTGTGCCCAAATCCCACACTATGTAGGGCCGAGATCCTTCAGGAGCATCCCATGAGCTTCCCAGCAGCAGGCAGTGGGGCTGCAGGCAAGGACACCCGACCTGGGGCTGCAGAGCTGCTTGTGCCTGTGCTGCTGCATGGGCTGGAGCTGCTGAATGCTCCCTCTTATCTATGCTGAGAGGGAGAGGAGCAAAGGGAGCCCAGAGCCAGCATTTGGCAGTGGGATATGGTGGCTGTGAGGTGATAAGGGCAGGAGATGAGCTGTATGTGCACGGCCGTGGCATTGTGATCAACACCCAGAGCCAGTCCTGCTTCTCCAGAGCCAGCATCTCAGAAATCAGCCTTTCTCCCCCAGAACACCCAGGGGACACAGAGGTGGGATGGGATAGGGACAGTATTTCTGCCAGGTCCGAGAGCTCCAGTACCACTAGGTACAGCCTGGTCGGGCCTTTGCTGCCTCTCAGCTCTGCTTTGCTCTTTGGAGGGCTTAAACTGCAAGGCTTTGCAGGATTTTATTGGGTTTTAAGCTGTTTTGGTATGAAGATTAGTCCCCTTCCCTCCCACGGCCCCTTTTTAGAATAATGCGAGATCATGACCAAAATTTCAGACCGGCCATCTGTGCGTAAAGCTGCCCAGTGCTCCCAGCACAGAGTGCACCCCGTGCACCCACTGCAACCCAGCCCTCCCCAGCACCGGGAGCTCTCACCACCAGCATCACCCCAGACCGCAGCCCCGCTGTGGCAGTGCTGCTCACACTGCCCCATCCCGCAGCGCTGCCATCCACGTGCAGCGTGCTCCTGGCTGCCTTAATCCCATTTCCAGAGCCTCTCTGCTTCCCCTCATCTCACCCGTACCCCCACGGACCTCAGCGTAAATCCTGCACCCCGCCTCTCAAACTGCTGCCGTGATTTATCTCAGACAAACACCGCTTTGGGGCTGCGCGACCGCTTCGGAGCTCTGCAAAGGTCACAGATTCCCTGCGCGGTCCCCGGGGCTGCCCCGACTGCTTCTTGCTCCTCTCTTCTCCTCTCCCAGTTTCCTCCAGTCCCTTCCCACCGTTCAGGGCTGCACTGCTGACCCGATGCAGAGTGCTGGGCACTATTTATAGCAGTGGACCCTGCAGCGCTGCCCTCGTCCTTGTCCTGCACACGGGGCCCCTCACTCGGAGCAGCGTGAGAGCAGAACAAGGTAAATCCAAATGGGAACATCACCCGGGGTGGGGAACCCTCCTGTAGAGCCCTCCTGGGGTCTTGGGGCACCCCGACCTCCCCTGGGGTTGGGGATCCTCCGCAGTCCCCACTTGCCCGTGCATCCCTTTCACTTTGCTGGGGGTAGCCCCGTTGGGTCGGTCCCTTGTGTTGTGATGCCCACTCCCCATCCCCTCTGCTTGGGGAGAACCGTTAACCCTAAACCCAAACCCACCCCAAAAGGGGAGCTCACCTGCCCGCGGGTGCCAGGGCCCGGCAGCCCGAGATGCGGACGCTGCCGTAGGTGGGGGGGCTGCTCATGGCTGGGGGGGGTCGGTGCTGCTCGGCTGGGACGAGCCATGCACGAGATGGCCCCAAGTGGTGCGGGGGGGGCCCGGAGCCAGGAGGCACTGTGGGGAGGGGGGGTGGGGGGGGGCACAGCGCTGGGACGGGAGGTGCTGGGAGCTCAGCGTGCATAAGAGGATAGCTTAACGCCGAGATTATGTTCATTACCTGATATTAATAGCTCTGGCTTGATTAAAGAAAAAACAAGGGGGAGGGAGGGGGGGGGAGCAGGGGTGACACCTCCTGCGGGCGGACCAACAACCAACAGCTGCACAGGGGCTCCTTTGGGCACTCAGAGCATGGGACCGCTGGGCACGGTGAGCGTGGGGCTGGGGGGGTCCTGGGGAGGGATGGAGCGGGGGCAGTGCGGGGGCTCCGAGCCTCCCACAGCTCACAGTGTCCATCTCGGAGCCCCTCCGGCTCCGTGGGAAGGGCCACCAGCGGTAAACAAGTGTGAAACTCAACACCGGCGCTAAGAATAACGCTGCTCGGTCGTCCCTGTGCCGCCTGCTCCCCTCCCCTCCCCTCCCCCCCCCCCTAACCCCCCGGCATTTCGGCAGCTCCGAGCCCAGCGCAGGGCTCGGAGAATCAGCTCCGAGCTATATCCGCGTGGGGACAGCGGGGACAGCTTTGGGGATGGTCACCAAATCACCCCCAGCACGGGCAGGTGGCGGCTGCGAGGGGGCAGTGCAGCACCGAGCTGGGGAAGGGCTGGATGGGGCAGGACCTTCTTCCTCCTCCTCTTCCTCCTCCTCCGGAGATGTGGGGATCCCACGGTCCCGGTGTGCAGCGCTGTAGGACAGTGCCAATGCCGCGGGCAGCAGTGGGATGAGCGCGGGACTCCAGCAGTGCCAGCACAGTGCTGGGGGACACGGGGACCCACGGGCGCACCCGCACCGCTGCAGCCCTACAGCTCTGGAAACGCACTCATGGGGCTTAAGAATAAAGTGCCCTTCCGCAGCGATTTCTCTTCTTTCCCGAAACAAAAAAGGGGATCAGAAACCGGAACCCAGCGGTTCCGCGTCCCCCAGTGCGCTGCCCGCATCCTGCCGCCGTCCTCACCTCGTCCTGTGCGTGGGGGCTCCCGTGCGGGATGGGATTTTATTCTTTCCTACCGGAAGGTTTCTAAGCCCACATCCCACCGCTGAGGGATGGGCTGCAGGAGCAGCGGGCTCGGGCTGGAGAAGAACCGACGCAGAGGGGAAGGGATGGAGATGCTCTGAGCGGCGCGGAACCACGCACGGTCGGACCCCACGGCCCTAACCCACCCCCCGGCTGCCCCCACCCGCGGGACGGACGCAGGAAGGGCCACGGAGCCCCGCGTGTCCCCGCAGGATCTCAAGCACAAAAGGATACGCAAACAAACACCCCACCCCATCCCGGCCCTCCGGCGCTGCGCACGCGGCCCCCGATCCCCGCGGCGCTGACTCAGAGCCCGACCCACGCGGGGACGCGCTCCGCTCCGTGGGGACGCGCGGATCCGCACCGCCCGTACCTCGCGTCCGCCGCCGGGGCCGCCTCGGCCGCCGGGGCCGCGGCCATAGCGCTGCCGGGAGAGGCCGGGCCGGGCCGGGTAGGAGGTGCGGAGCGGGGCCGGGAGGGGCGGAGCTGCCGCGGGGATCCCCGGGACATGTAGTGCGGGAACGGGCACGCGTGGGTGCTGCGAACACGCGGTGCTGTGGAAGCGGATGGGTGCTCCCCCCCCCGGGGGCACATCCCCACCCTCCGGGCTCAAACGCTGGGGTAAGGGAGCGCTAAGAGCAGGGGGAGCACGACGAGGAAGAGGTGACATCGGACGGCGAAACGACGACGACCGTAATAAAAAATCAATAAACATTTATTCGGTACAGCTGCTTTGAATACATACAGCACACGGAGCGATCCCGACGGTGCGCGGCACAGTGCTCTCCCGCTGAGGATCTGTCCGTGGTTTTAAGAACGGATCGTCACAGACCGGGAGGTCATCGTAAGAGTTTTACTGTTCAAACAAGGTTGGTTGGGTGGGTTGTTGTGTTTGGGTTTTTTTTTTGTTTGTTTTAATTTTTATTTTTTGCAAATAAACACTTTTTTTTTAATATATATATTTATATATTTATATATATGGTTACAAGTGATAAATTGAAAATTCTTAATTTTTTTTTTATTATTATTTTTATTTCTCCCTCCCCTTCTTTCCCCCTCTCCACCCCCCAAAAAAAGCGCTCCTAACCCGGCATCGACGGGAAACATTCGGGTATGGCATTGGGGCGGGCATCGCGGGGAGAGGAAGGAACAGAGGGCCCGGCAATTATGTGCGGGGGGACAGCGCTGCCGGGGGGGACCCGTGCAGCGGGGACATGTCACCGTGGGGCTGGGGGGGTCTCCTTCCTGCCCCTCCCCCCCCCCCCGCGCCCCGTGCTGCCACGTGTCCCGGCCGTGTGCTCCGTGGGGTGGGTAGCGCCGGTGCTGGGCGCTGCCGGAGCCGTCGGTGGGGTGGGCTCTGTGGGGAGGACGTGTCCCCCCCTCCCCACGCACGCAGGTGTAGCCCTTTCCTGAGTGATGTGCGGCTGTGGCGGTACCGGAGGGGTCGCGGAGGGGGACCCGAGATGGAGGAGATCCGGAGGTGCTGAGCTCACCGCACCACACCGACCTTAACCACCCCCCCCTCCCCACTGCCGACCCAACCGGCATTGCTTTGGAACGGGAAATCAAAGTGCTCAGAGCAAAGCAAAACGAAAGCGTTTCCTGCTCCGCAGGGCAGAGCCGGGCGCGGGGGATGCGCGGGGCTCCCGGTACCGGCAGCGGTTCCCTGGGGCTGCCCCCAAACCCGGCCCTGCCCCAAACCCGGCCCTGTCCCAAACCCGGCCCTGCCCGTCGCTGCTTGGGAAGGAGTACCCCCCTGCGCTTTGATGATCACTCATAGGTTGGTTTTCCTTATTATTCTTGCAGGATGCCTCCTCCCTCGAGAACAACACAGTGGGACAATGCATCCCTGCTGAATAACGATGAGCGGGGGGGAAAAAAAACCCCACAAAACAAAAAAACCCCAAACCCCAACCGTGAGGAGTTCAATTCCTCCTAAACACGTCCCTTTTCCCCAGGGCACCACGTTCACACGGGGCTCAGAGGCTCTGCTCTCCCAGCTGCAGGCTGACAGCACCCCCGAGCTGTCCCTCATCACAGCACCCTGCGGTGCAGGATGCCACCCCTCCTCACCTCCCCCCCTTTTTGCTCTGCTCTGCCCAGAACCACCCCACAAGAAGGGATGACCGTGGGGATGCATCTCCCATCCCGTGGGACATCCCAGCTGCCACCTCTGAGCCCTTTGCTGCGGGGCAGCAGCACTGACACACGGACTGGGTGAGGCTGGGAGGCAAACAGGGCCAGCAGAGCGGCTAATTACGCTTCCTCTCTAATTGCTCCACAGCCACAGAGACCAGCAGTGCCCTGAACGCATTCGTTCCCTCGCTGTGGGGCAGTGCAGTGCCCGGCCGTGCAGATGTTGGGCACTGGCTCCCAGAGATGCCACCACGCTGCCCACGTCCCCACCCGCAGCGCACTGGTGGGGAAGGATGTGAAGGGAACCAGGGGATGCTGCTGAGATGGGCTGCGAAGAGCAGCGAAGGAAACTGAGGGCTGGGATGTCAATCCAACCGAGTAAAAGTGGAACCTCTTCTCCCACAAAGGTCGCCTTCCTGAGCCCCGATATGGGGGAGAGTGCAGGAAAACCAGAGTTAAGGTTTTCTGCTGTTACTGAGAGAAAACCCTGGGGAGACATGTCCACAGCCCGAGGACAGAGGTAGCCTGGCTCCTGTCTGCGCACACAGCTCGCTCTGGGGCGCTTCCTCCAAGCCAGAGGTGTCACACGGACACCAGTGCGGGAATACAGACACGAAATACAGCAAGGACGGCACAGTGCCCCGCGTGACCCCGTCCCCAACGCTCGGCTGCACTCAGGGCCCAGCAGAGGGGGCTCACCCGCCAGCAGGACCCATGATTGTCACTTGATGCTGACCCGGTGTCCCCATTGCACACCGCCCGCAGCCGAGCACGGAGCCGGCTGACTGAACACCCCCTCCCCCATCCCAAATCAGCACCTTCAGGATGGGCACGGGATGAGGACCCCCAAGTGCCCTCGGGCACTGCTCTGTCCGCCGCACGCCCTTCCATCCCTCACCCTCGCATCATTTCTGCAACTTTCGGTTACTCCCACAAACCCTAACCCATCCTGCAGCAACCCTCCTCAGTCCCCTCCTCGTGCCGCCACCAAAGCCCTGCAGCACACACATCTCAGGCACGTCCCTGCTGATGCACGGCCCCACACAGCCCAGTGCTGCAGCAGGAAGTGCCACCCCACGTCCCCTGCCCCCCCCCACCTCTGCAGGCTGCCTGCACGGGATGAGCACCACCGGGAACAACGTCCTGGGGGGCTGTGGCCACGGGGGTCCAAGAGCAGGTGGGTGTCCAATGCGGCCCTGCTGCTATTGCACTTTTCTTTCGCTCAAGTGTCACCAGTTTCACACTCAGGCGGAAGGGAAATCACGTTGGGGGGGTGGGGATGGCAGCAGGACCCCACCGGGCAGGGATACAGCCACAGGGGTATATACACGGGCAGAGGAGGGGACAGTGGTCCAGCTTGCTTGAGCCTGTTTGTTTTCCAGTGTGAAACAAGGTCCGTGATTTGCTTAAAGTGGTTAATTGGTATTTTCTGTCTTTTTTTTTTGTCTTTTTTTTTTTTGTAAAAACAAAAAAAAAAGGGGTGAGCGAAGGGTGGGGGAGAGGAAAAAGGGGGGGGGGAGGGGATGGAAAACTGGGAGAGACCCCCACCCTGTTACCCTGGGCTGTAAACGAATCCTCACAGATGAGTCTCTGAATGCTCACTTCTCGGGTGCCTTGCTGGCTCCCCCCTTGCGCTGGCTGGGGGGTTTGGGGCCACACTCATCCCCATCAGAGCTGCATCGGGAGCCCTCCCAGTGCTCAGGGCTTTTCTTGTGATTAGTCTTTGCTGCCACGCTCTCTCTGCTCTTCAGGGATGTTTCCAGAGGCCTGTCCTTGGGTTTTCTCCCTCTTTTCTTCCCGTTTGTGCTTTTTTTTTTCTCCTCCTTGTTGGATGAAAGCTGTTCCCTGTTTTTCTTTTTCCGGTTGGTTTCTGAGGAGGTTCGGAACCAGTTCTGTGTCCACGGGGTGACAACATGGTTGGTTAGGGACCTGCCTTGGGCTGGCACCCCCCTGACCCACATCAGCCCGGGGCTCTCCTGCCCTCTTTCCCCAAGTTCTCACTCCCCCATGCCCCATTGCTGTCCCCCCAAGGACACACAGCCTGGCATCAGCCCCCCAGCAAGGGATGCCAAGTCTGTGCCATGTCACCACTGCTGACAGGAGCTCCTTGGTGGAGAAGGACAGAGCGAGAGCACTGGCACGTGGCAGTGACCTGAAGTGGCCCCGGAGCTCTCTTACCTCCGAGTGAGCCTTGATGATGTGGTACTTGACCCCACTCTCAGAGCTGAACTCCTTCTGGCACAGCAGGCAGCGGTACTTGCCCACTGAGTGCTCCCCCTGCAAGACAGAGCACTGCTGCACCCCACGCAGAGCCAACGCACCCTTTCCCTTCTCCTTCCCAGCCAAAGCACACTGACCCTTCCACCCCTCAGAAGCAATAGGAAATAGACAATCATTTCTAAAGCACCAGAACTGCCACCGACACGGCGTGTGTCCATGTGGCCACGTGGGCTCACTTCCTCACTGTCAGCACATTTGTGATCTACTGGGACTGAGCCCTCAGCTAATTTATGTCCAGCAGGCTCACCTCATTTTCCTTTTATGCTGGCAGGGAGATGCAGCCACTGCTGGATTTCTGTCATTGGAGCCCTTCTGGGGATGACTGATCTCCTGCTCCGCTGCAGTTCACGACTCGAGGGAGATAATGTGCTCTCTATTGACGAGGGGTTTATGGATGGGCCTCTCCAGGCAGTACATCCCCTGCGTGGGAATTTCCCCGTAGCTGGCTCTGCGCCCTAAATCAGCAGCTAGACAGGGCTCCCATTTGGGAGACAGGCAGGATACGGGCAGCCTGGCCCCATAAATCCTCATGCAAAAAATCATCTCAGCCTATCAATCCCTGCTGAGGATGGGGCAGTGCCTGGGAGCCTCCTCCACTCTCAGTGCTCAGCTGCACCGTGGGCTATGCCAGGCTCAGCTGACCTGGGTGGTGCAGCTGCGTGCTTACAGAAAGCACTCCTGGAACTGCTGGCTGCTTTCTGTGCACAGCAGCGGAGCAGCGACAACAGCAGCAGCCAGAAAAAGGCTCCATTTTCTCCCAGAAACCATTTTCTGGTTCTGCATACCAGCGAGGGAACTGCTGCAGCCTTCTGAGCTTGCACTTTTGTCCGTTTCTTCTGCTGGATCTCTGCAGCCCACTTTCCAAATGATCTCATTAGGGGCTGATGTTCCAGCTAGTGCTGGAGGAGTGCTGGAGTTTGTGTTTTCAATAACGATGGGATATTTATTGGAGCTGCCTCCTGGAAGCTACATTCAATGAAGCTGCAGCTGGAAATGTTTCAGGGTATAAAGCTTTATGAGCTCTTACCCAGTTCCAGTCTAAGGGACCTACGCTGAGCCCTTCTCCCGTGGTGGCTGCAGGCAACTGGAGCCCCATGCTGGGTGCTGGCCCCGGCCACAGATGAGCTGGGGGCTGCAGGAGCTGTGCAGGGGCTGCTGTGTGTTGTTCTGGGGTTTGCACAGGAAAGAGCTCTCCTCCAAGGCTCAGGTGCTGGCTAAGTCTGCTCGGTGACTTCTGCTGGGTGGGATGTGACACTGTGGCTGTGGGTGTGATCCTGCCCAGCACGGTGCTGGGCTCTGGCTGCAGTAGTGCCACAGCTGAGCAGTGCCATGCTGATGGCAGCGTGTTGCTGGCCAGCCCTCCCTGCAGAGCTCCTGCCCTGCCTTCAGCCAGGGCACTTCAGGCAGCTTCCATCCCTCCCAGTGCATGCTGAAAGCCACAGGGATGCGGTCACAGTCCTTTAACCCATGTCATTGTCCCTAGGAACACTTCTCCCAAAAGATCTGTGGGCACGGAAGGATAAAACCAACCCCATCACTGAGCCAAAGCTGTGAGATGAGGGACTTACCTTATTGCAGTTGGCCAGGTGAGCTTTCAACCCGGAGACGCTGGAGTAAATGGCTTCACAGCACTGTGGAAACAAACAGAGGAGGGTTTGCCATGATCCCTCATCTCTGTGCCTTCCTCCACCCCGTGGCCAGCAGCCTGCTGTGCCAGCAAGGCCACGGGTCTGGGCTGAGCAGCGTGAGGTTAATGCTCTGCAAGGCGTCCAGGGCTCCGGTCACACGTTTCCTATTAGTGCTAATGGGAGTCATGTGGCCACATCCTTCTGCAACGGGCTGAAAAATGTCTCCCTTAAACGTCTCAGTGGAAAACGTACATTTGGGAGCAGTCAGGAGGTCCTGCTGGGCTACAGGAGTTCCTGGAGCCACAGCAGACACTTAACGGAGGACAGAAATCACCCGGGCAGCAGCATGACTAGTTTCTGAGCAACGACTTTTCAAAGTGCCTGTGCATGACATTAATTAGGCAGCGTGTCTCCCCCGGCCTTGTGGCAACAGCTCCGTTCAAAATTCCCATTACTAAGGCTTTGTTTCAGATTATAAATCAATGGCCCAGCACGAGGGTGGAGTTCATCTCCCTGCGTGCTCAGGCCAAGGCTGTGCTTTACAGCGAGATGGAGCACACACACCATGTCCTGGAGGCCTCTGCCTATCCCAGCACTTCAAAAAAAGAAAAGAAAATATATAAAGATCTAAAATCAGCCCCAGCTTTGCTCTGGGAAAAGCAGGTTCTGTGCAGAAAAAGGCTTAGCACAGATGATGCAGCCTTCGCCCAGTGCTGGTGCTGGGAGCCCCCCACCAAGCAGCTCCAGAGCCCAAAGCATATGGTGCAGGCTGACCCCAGGGCCAGGGGCTGAGCAGTAACAAATGAGAACCTGGCACTGGTGGGTTTCTGCCCCCAAAATTCCCCCTGCCTCCTGCAGAGCAAAACCAGACTGGCCCAGAGAAGAGAAAAGGTGCTCACGTTGTTGGGACAGTTGATGTGGCCCTTCTCCTTCACTTCATTCTTCCAGTTTTCCAGCAGCCTTGGATTCAGCTTTGGGAGTCCCGGCCGGGTGTAGTTGAGCTGCAAACAATGGAAGATGATTACTGGAGCGGCACGCACCGGTCCCATCCTTGGTGGAGTCCTTCAGCAAAACCAAATGGGTTTTGTCCCCACCACGGAGGTGAACTGGAGCCAAAAATGCACTGGGAAGCTGCCCTACAGGCTGTCAGCCCCTTGGAGTGGCTCTCCTTCCACTGGTGAAGGGAAAGGACAGCAGGAACAGCAGGGCAGGAAGCATGGCCACCTCCGTGCGGTGTCACAAGTCTCTCGTGCTCCTGCTCCCTGGGCACATACCCCACTGCTGCACGGGGCCAGGCTCTGCTATTGGTGCCCTGTGTCAGAGCTGCCCTTCAGCCATGTTTCATAACCCACAGAACAAACAGCCCTGCATGCCGGGCAGAGAGGACCATGCCAAGTTTGAAGAGCCTCCATGGCTGCCTTCCACCCATTAATGAGCAGAGCCTATTAAACAATGAAAGGCTCTTGTGTCTCTGCCTCTCCTGGCAGGGCAGCTCTTCCCAAGTGCTTTTAATTACTACTTTATTAGTGACTTTGAGGTTCAGCACAGCGGGCTGGCCTTTCCCATTCTGTTTCTGCATCTTCAGCACATGCAGGAGTGGCCGTGGCACCTCGTGCCCGGTGCCCACCACAGCACATGGCCCTACCTGTGGGTGTGTGCCCTGAGGTCTGCAGCACAGAGCTGCCCTTGGCCACATGTGTGCCAGCAGGAGCTCTGCAGGGATGCTGATGGTGTCCTGAACTCCCAGCTTGCTCGCTGGCAGAGCATGGCTAGGTGAGCTCAGAGATGGTGATGAGTGGGTGCAGGTACCCGAGCAGCTTCAGGGCCACACAGCTCTGCTGGCACATTCATATTCATACATCCCTGCTCTCTGGAGAGGAGATATGCACAAACTGTGCTTGCAGAGAAGTGCAAACCCAAGCTGTTTTGTCCAAGCGTGCTCCTCGGACTCTGCGCTCCCGTTTGGTGACACGAGGAGGTGGCCAGCTGTATTTCTTCCCCAGCTGTGACTTTTCCTGGACGTGCTCATAAAGCTGCAGATTTGCCTTTGTCCAGCTGGGTCAGCCCCGAGCATGCTGCTCCAAATCCTCCTGCTCCATGCCTGAGGGACTGGTGATGGGGAGGGCAGGCTGTAGATGCTGTCACATCGACCCAGGAGGTCCCCTCTGTCCCCAGCTCGGCCAGAGGAGGGAGAAGGGGCACAGGGACTTGTGAAAACGGCGGTAGGGCCGTTCCTGAGGATGGATGTGGAAATATGCCCCAAGGCCTGGTGTGCTCTGCAGCCACGAGGATGCCAGCACAGCTCTTTGAACCGCTGGGATGGTGCTCGCCAACCACTCGGGGAAGGCAATGCCACCTCCGGGGGAGAACACAGGGCTCCCTTTTTGTCACTGATGCTGAGAGCTGGGATGCCAGCCGGCCTCCTTAATTAAAAGCCAATCAATCCCATGAATGAGCAAACATTAATGGTAACCGCACACAGCCCCAGCAACAACCTCTCCCTCTGCGTGTCCCCAAGGAGGAGGTGGGGGGGATGCTCAGAGATGTGGATTCAGCTGCTCCGGATCCCACTGCACAGAAGAATCCCTCCCTGCTCCGCTCCAATAGGCACTGCACAATAACATGCAAATCCCATGTCTTCCCGGGGCGCTGCGGTTCTGGGAATGTCAAAGCCATCTTTATGTCTCTATTAAGAAGGAGCCCCAGGCATGGAATATTTTATTTTCTGCCATTTATTTTCCTCAAACAGCCTGTAAGTGAAAATCTTCATGGCCAAATCATTAAATGACTACAACTGGTTTTGGCCACGGCCCATCTCCCCTGAACAGTTGAAGGATGCTAGGGTGGGAAGGCTCATTCTCTTTGACTGACAGTTCTATTTAATTAACTTTCATATTTCCATCCCCTTCTGCTCCCTAGACAGCTCTCCCCTTCCTCAAAATACATCGCAACAAATGAGATCCATGTGTGCTGCCTCGGCCCCAGCCAACATCTTCCCCTCAAACAGACCTGCCTCGGTACGGGGTCCTCAGGATCGCCCCGTGCTCCTGCCCCAGGGAAACCACAGCTCCTTCCATCCTGGAGGCAAAGCCAAAGCACGGCCAGAGGAGGGCTGGAAGCTGCTGCAATGCACAGGGCAGCTCTGCCACCCAGCCAGGGCTCCTGAGAGAGGGCAGAGAGGAACGATGACCCCATGTGGTCCTTACCCTGCACTAGGATCCAGCTCAGCCCACCAGTGAGATGAGTTTGTAGGGCTCAGCCTAGCTCCAGGACTTCTGCGGGGATTGCAGAGCCATTGTGTCGGGAGATAGACCTCAGCCAGATTTTTCTGGTCTAGAATATATTCTGGTTCCAGTATGGGATTCTCTTAAAGACTCAAGCCCGCAGATGACTTTTGCCCTCCAGCTTTCAAACTGGCCTACTCCAGCCCTTTGATGAGAGCACTGACTCTGCCAGCAATCACAGCCCAGGCCTGCCTGGCCACATGTGAGAGCAGCCTGGCACCACAGTGCCACGCAGACCCCGTGCCATGAGCAGACCCTAAAAGGCTGGGGATGGGATGGCTGTGCCCCCCCTTCCCCCCATCACATGAATCCCACAGCTCTGGCACAGAGCTCAGCTGGGATCCGACCTTCCTTCCTCGCTGCAACCAGAAATGAGGCACCCCACCTGGAGCTGTCACCAATTAATAACTCATTAACTCGGCAGTCTAAAGCAGCTTGAGTACAGCAAGCAGGCAGTTCTCTCCAGGAGCAAGCACAAAGGCAAACTGTTCCCTAAAGAGCCCAGGAAGGACTAGGGTATAGGGCCAGAGCTCACTGTGTCAAAACAACATCCTTCCCCTAAAAACCTCTGAGAGCACTAGCTGCTCCACAGGGATGCAGAGAAAGCATCAAACCACAACCTAGCTAGGTTTCCACAGTGTTTTTTCCCACCTCACCTCTTCTCTAGGAGGCTGCTTCTCTGAGGCCAACCTCCAAAAAGGGTCAGGGCACTCCCCTGCTGACAGGATTTGCAGGGCCCAGCCCAGCTTGTACCTCCCAACCTCTCGCTCCTCCTGCTCAGAGCTGGAATTCTCCTGCAGCACCAGGGCTGAGCTGAGCCTTACAGCGGGCAGGTGATGGCTCTAGCAAAGGCCAGAGGAGACTCAGAGGATCAGCAACATCTTCATGGAGCTTCTGGAAAGGGGATTTTTCCCAGAAAAGCAGCAGGGGTGTGTCCTTCCCCATCTGACATCCTCAGCAAGCGGCCGTTGTGAAATACCCCATCTGTTTCAGCTTATCCAGAGGCAAATAAAGATCAGCGCGAGAAAATAAGGCTCCAGTATATATTTAGAAGTGCTGGATTTGGTTAGTGCAGAATGAAGGCACTGCAGGGCCTGGGATCCGAGCAGCAATCGTTTATTCCGATGCCATCGCTTTGGTGCGGAGGAATCCACCCTCCTGGGAAAAGGCAAACACATCTCACCATGGGCCACCAACGGGATCCGGAGCCGGCATCCCTCCCCGGCCAGGACCGGATGAGGCACGAGGGCTGCAGTGTCACCGGGAGCTTGGGGACACAGCTCTGAAGCAAACGGTGAGCAGCCTGGACACATCCAACCATCACTGGGTGCTGCCTGGAGCTGGGAAGCATCGGTCCCTCTGGGACACTATAGATCCTGAAGGGATGGTATCTGTGCAGCTGCTGGCCCCCATCACCTCACCTCTCCCTGGGTCCAGTGAGGGGCCTCAGAGTTGGCAGCATGCATCCAACAGCTGGAAACAGCCCGTGGGAAGAAGGGGTGGTGGTGCGCTGGGAACCATCTGCCCTGCTGCCCTGGTCATGGTTAGCCTGCATTTGTCTTTGCAGCCCTGGTGGCTCTGGGTTGTCAGCTCCCTTGGAGGGACTGCCACAGCTTGTGTTTAGCAGCAGTGCTGAAGCAATGCAGAAGGATGAAGGGATATAGGCATGCTCCCCACTGCTCCTGTGCCGCCCAGGGTTGGACCCACTGCAGAACAGTTCTGCCAGCATGACTGAAGCTGATCCCGAGGAAGCAGCTATTTGGGGGCCGTATTTGGGATGCTGGGATGCTCTTCCTTACACTAATCTGAAGTACCTTTTAAATACAGGCACCTCCTGAGCGATGCAAGGCACTCCTTGTCAGGGCAGTGCTGGACCCAGCACAGCTCTCACCCTCTCCCACCTCCCCCAGTACTGTGCCTCGAGAAGACAGCACAGACTGAGCAGCTGATATTCGAGAGTGTTGTCAAGGGAACGTGACAGCCGCTGCAAGACGTGCCCAGAGACAGACAGACACAGCTTACACATGCATTTGCTCCCTTCGCTGACCTCTGATTTGTCAGGGCAATGCAAGCCCAAACAGCTGGGGACAGCAGGGACAGCAGCACGTGCAGGTCTCAGGGTCCCAGTCCTCCATGCCAAGAGCCTTGTTTGCCACCTGGGATCTGGTCCAACTCCCCCCTCTCTTGTCTTCAAATCCAGCCCGCTTCCACCATCCTCCCTGCGTGTTGTTTTCTTAGCACTGACGTGGGGCTCACATTAAACAATTAGACTCTGAACACGTGAAACATTTCATAAAAAGCACAAAAGGAACACCATGGTGCAGCTGTGCCGAAACCCTTCAGGTGTCTTTGTGCACTCACACATGGATCTGGTGTCCAATACCCAAAGTCAAGAGAAAAGAGGAAAAGAGGAATGCATGAAGGGGGGAAAGACAGCACAACACCTCTCCTCTCCGAGGACTGCAAAGCATTTTAAATGAAACAGCTCCTTTGGGCTTAGTTATTTTTATGCTATAAATGCATTACAGCTGAAGTCATCTGGAAACACACTGGGGAAATCAAAAGTGTTCAACCACCACTAGCTCTAAACCTTCCAGTTCTGCTCCAAGACGGGTGGTGGCACCATGGCCTGATCCTTCTCCAAGCTGTGTACCTCGCAGAGATGCCAAGATACATAAGAAAGATGCCAGTTTGTGTGCTAGTTTCCTGCCTGCCTGCTACATGCCAGTGAGCTCACCCGAGCTCCTCTGAGCCTCTGCAAGATGATGTGCTACAAGCACACACCCCAGGACAGGACAGCACAGCCCACCCAGCAGTGAAAAGGCATTCCCACTGCTGGGTGGGCTGTTCAGCAGTACATTTACCATCACTGCTGATTCACTGAACGCACAGCATTCGGTACATGTGTGGCCTCAGCCACCTGGTACCACACTGCCCTTCCAGGAGCTCTGTGTACAGTTAGCCTGAAACAAGGAGAAAGAAAATTCTCCTACCCGCTTAGTTTCGGGTACCAAATCGTCCTTCATCCTCCGCTTGGTCCAGTCCCTGGAGAGCTCATCCTCTGCTATCTCCTGGAGGTGGAAGACGGCCACTTGAGCCGATGTGCGCCGGATGCGGCCGCTCGGGGTCCTTTCAAAATCCTCCACGGGGGTGGGCTCTGGCTTCACCTCTGGCTCCTCTGGCAGCTGCAAAAGAGATGTTGCTATGAGAATGGGAGAAGAGGTGAGCTCCAGCCCTGGGACGCGGATGCTCATGTTCAGGTTATGTGTTTGCCAACCTGCTGTGTGCAGAAACACCAGCAGCCCAAGTTAGGGACCACAGGCACACACACAGCTGCCTCCTCCCACCACCACTCAGCCCGAGTACTGTGCTGACGGCATCCCTCCATATTTTCAGCCCTCTCACGGGTATAAACATCCCCATTTATGAGTTACAGGGTTATCAGAGCCAGACACGCTGCCAGTAGGGATCAACAGAACAGAAAAGGATGGATCCTGCCACCCCAGCACTTGTGAGCAGCTGGCCCTGAGGATATTACCCTTAGGTGTAACCACGGATGGAGTGCTGGCTGGAGGTCAGACAAATTGCCCGCCACACCACTCACTTAGAAACAGCCCCCTGTTTTCTTGGAGAGGCAGAGAGTGCTGTCACCAGCTCCCCACCTACACCGCACAGTACAATGCACGCGCGTGGTAACGTGAATGGAGAGAACAACATCAGTCTGACGTCTGCACCTGCCTTGCCCGGCCCGGCTCTGCCCGGCTCGCTCCTGCCCACCGGCTCTGCAGCTCTGCAGTCACCCCCAGGGAGGGATGGCCCCGCTTCTCGGGCGGCGGAGGTGTCCGGGGGGCTCACCGAGGCCGGGTGTTCTGACCGCACATGGTAGTCGTGGCCAGCCTTGGATTTGTACTTCTTCCCACAGTGTGGGCAGCTGAAGACAGGCTTGTCAGCCTCGGCGAGCTGCTTCCCGCAGCGCTTCTGGTGGTACTGGTAGCCCATCAGGCTGGAGAAGTTGGCTGTGCAGCCCTGCAGAGGTGGGGGGAAGAGAGGAGTGAGGGAGGGCTGTGGCAAAGCAGTCACGGTGCCGTCGATCTGGGCACGGCTGGGACACGTCCTGCTCCGAAAACCCCTCCGAGACACAGGGGATCACCTCCCCGACACAGACAGGCAGAGGGAGCAGTCCCAGTGCCCTGTGCTACCTGCCCTGCTCTGACACACAGACAGGGCTCCCCAGACAGACAGACAGACGGCGGGCAGGGAGCAGCAAGTGGCGGGCAGGCACTGCCATGTATGCTATGCAGAGAGCAAACCAGCTGCAGAGACAAACCTCAGCCACACACCCTCGTTACCTGTTCGTGACTTGTCTGCAACTGCCTCGTCACCGTTCTGGCGCTGTTTGGTTGATTTTTATGCTGTGCCAAGGACACCACCAGCAGCCCTGTGTCCCTTGCTGGGTTTAGGAGGCAGAACTTGGCCTTCAATGCTCCTCAACCCGCCCTGCTGCCACCCTCCTGCTGGGAGCCAGAGGGAGGGAGATGGGGACAGGGACAGGTGAGCTAAGACAGAATTGTGTGCAAAGTCGAGAGCACACCAAGGGATGCCCAGAGGACACGTGTCCCCTCTGCACTGGGACTTGCCCCTTCCACCTTCTCATAGAACAAGAAACAGGAATCATTCTTATACCTCATTGGGGCATTTCAGTTTTCCCATCTGCTTTAGCACTTTCCTCAGCCTTTCCCGCTCTTCCTGTTCACCAAGTGCAGCGGTTTCCACAGGAACAGGCTGGAAACAAGGAAGTAACAGAAGCGACAGAGTCAACCATTTACTCATGTCCTCTGTGCCAGGAGTGGGTGGTACAGCCCTGCCTCACCGCACCTGTGAACCTCACACTAGGTCTCCCACTGCCTGGAGCCTCCGTTCAACACCAGATTTGCTCATGCATTTCCTGTGTTTGCACTGAAAGGGTTAATTGAGAAACGCATGAGCAGTTTCTGCACGGAGAATGCACCAGCCAGGCTAAAGAGCAGGAGATGAACACACAGGTAAAAGACAAGTCACAACTGGTAAGCACGGGACATGTAGAAATACGGTTATGCCTTGCCCTGGTATCTCACAGGCAGATGTGACTGGCTTGTTAAGCACAGCATCAAAATAGCAGCCTGCCAGACTTTGTTCATGACCAGTTTTGTTGCTATTTCTCATGTGGATGGTGGAGAGCAAAACATCGGATTTTGAGACTTGTGCAAAGCAGAATCCATCAGTCCTAAGTGTGTAGGCACAGTTTTGGAGGCAGAGCTTTGCCACTCAAAATCCACCTCACCATACTCACTGTCTTCCCCCATTCTGGGATTGGAATTCCTGTCTTATTTTTCCAGTTCTCTGCTCTATTCCCAGGGATCAACACGAGCCTAACTAGCTGCCCAGGGATGAATGGCTTTGCTTAGCAAGGATAAGGCTACTGTTTGGACTGAGCAGCATGCAGGACACTGCAGAGACAGTGTTGTGAATCCCTCCTTTGTAAAGACGAAGGAATGTGGACAGTTGATTGCTTTGTCTTCTGTATCTGCTTCTTTGGGGAGAGAGGAGAAATGAGGTGTGAGATGAGAGCTGCCCAGCTCTCTTACCTTGCTGACGTGTTCAGCCATGGTGTGGTAATTCAGCCCAGCTTTGGACTTGAACTGCTTTTTGCAGTGTTGACACTTCAAGGCATCCTGCAGCTGAAGGAATCAGAGGCAAGTCACCACGGAGGCCCCGACACCTTCAGTTTTCCAAGGGTTGCCCATCAGTGAGTCCCACAGACAGCTGCTGCTGCATTATTACCAATGGAGGGACTCAGAACCCCGTCCCCCCAACCCAGTTTGAGCCTGCAGCTCAGCTTTCTCTTTGTTGGCCGGGATCTCTCTGTAATCTGGATACTGTTATCAAACCCATGTGCCCCTATTTTTGGAAAACATTCAATTTTGCATGTAGATTTAAACCCCACTGGCTGGAAGCATCTGGACCTGGTGTCTTGGTCTTCCTGTGAGAGGGTCAGGACAGAGAAGCAGCTTTGATCTACTGACATGCAAGAGGCCTCTGCTCTGCAGCCCTGTTAACCATGACAGATGCTGCTGTATGATGTGCTTTCTGGGTGTCTGAACTGTTTAGAATTAAGACGCTGCAGGACACAATCACACAGACACTTCCTGCCTCATATTACTCCATCGTTTGACCCAGTTTGGTCTCCTGAATGATGCACACACTGATGCACAGGGGGAACTTGGGAAGTGACTAAGTGGGTGATGACTTTCGCTGGGGCAAGTACAAGAATTTATTGACTCAGGAGGGGAACGCTCTGAGCATTAAGAGACAGGATGTCTCAGCAGGGAGACTGTGTTGGGGTGGCTGTGGCTATTCCTGCTCCTCCTGCCTGGAGGATGCTCCACCTTCACCACAGTCCACTCATTCAAATCTGGCCTAGAAGCTGAAGGAGAATGCAGGCTGAACTGCAAACCCCTCATCATCCTGGAGCTCTTGAAAACAAAACCTCACAGCAGCCAATTGGAAATGACTCACTTGCACCTCTGCTCTGATGAGTCTTGTTCCAGACTGCAGCACCAATCCTAACAAGGTTGATGCTAAAAGAACCTGAACTCATCAGATGCCAGTGTCAGCCAATGTAGAGTTTCTTGATCTGGTTAACACTGAAGAACATGATAAGTTCATATCTTAATCCACGTGGGATGCTGGCAGGATATATGTACCTGGTGTCAACTCCTTCAAGCCCAAGCATGTTGCAACCCTCCCTATTCTTTATTTCCTTTCCAAAATCTAAGGAAAGAAGGCAGACTCCAGCTAAGAAATACTTCAATCATTACAGCAGAGATCAAATGGAGAGCGTGCCTGCACTCCAGGCTCATTTCTGATGGGTGTAGCTCAAGGCAAAGCTGCAGAGATGCTGCTGGGAGGTGGAACTGCAGCCAACACCCTGAATAGAAGGACGGTCCTTGCTGGGCCACAGACTGCGCTGGGAAGGGTGCTGTGAAGCACCCCAGCTTCTTAAGTGACAGTTACCTCAGGAGTGACTATGCCTCGTGGGAAAAAGGAGCAGCACAGCTGTTCCTACAGCCAGAGCATGCACATCCACCGGGGCTGGTGTGTCTGTGCACACAGCTAGAGCACAGGTATGCCCTCTTGGGCAGGTCTGGCTCTGAAGGCCATTGTTATTTCTCTCTGCCGTAAGCTTGGCAGGCTGTGCAAACCCCAATTCCTTGGCTGAACACCCACAGGCCTATTTATAGAGAGGAAGACAGGCCCGACGGCTCTCACAGATCTGCATTCATCAGGCTGGCTGGCCTTGCAGCCCACTCGGAGCCTGCCTGACTAGGGAGCTGCTTGGAAAGCACAGAGATAGGAGATAAAATGGCCAAGATCCCTACTCCACTCAAGCCAAGACCCTAGCAGAGGCAGGAGGCTGCCCAGCATCAATGTAATGCACCGTTTGGAAGGGCTAATAGCCTCCCACTGCCATATAAATAGTGAGGCACAGGCTGAGGAAGCATTTACAGAAAATGAATGTGGAATCAAAGCTGAGCAAAGTGTTTTCAAAGCAGGAGGCATTGATCCCACGTTGGCTTTCTGGGGCAATGGCTCTGCACCACACCAGGTGACGGATGAAGATGTAATCCTTTGCTCTGACGGATGGTGGTGTGGCGGAAAGACAATTTTTCACTGCACCATTACTGAACTGCTTCTCAACAGTCTGTCCAAGCACACCCAGGCTTGGTATCTCAATGAGACATGCTCTCATTCAACCACAATTTATCTGGCCTGATGCAAGGCATGGCACAGAGCAAAATCCTGCAGCCAGGGCTCTGTAGGAGGCCAGATCAGAGACAACCCTAACAATCTCTCCAGCTTTGAAACTATCTATTTAGCTACTAGAAATACCCAGCTCTGCTGGAGATATGGTAACAAGGGGTCCAGATCACAAAGGGATTCTGAATTGATGGGAATTAGCTGTCCATGTCCCCCTGTGAATTCATATCAAAGTGAGGCAGCCAGCTTTCAGAAGATGACTAGCAAGTGCTCTACCAGCCACAGCCCAGAACTGGTTTTAGAAATACCAATACACGTTTAAAAGCAGCACATGCACGCAGCCAATCCCCTCCAAAATACAGATGTGTGTGACAGAGTATGGCAAGCTCTTACTTTCTGGCAGACATCCATATGCTTTTTGAGTCCGACAACGGTTTTCCGGGTTATAACACTACAGGTTGGACAGGCAACTTCTCCCTTCTCACTGATCTCCCGCTGCCACTGGTCCTCAGGATTTGCTGGTGAGAGAGAGGAGAGACGTGTGACACCCAGAGACAATCAGAGAGCAACCCTTTCATAAGCCTTGGTTAGTCAAGTTGAAAGGCACTGAAGCAAGGAAGTTTGTGATGTTTAAAACACACTTTCATAAGCACGAGCCAAACCAAAGTTGGACACAAACCATGCAGGTGTAAACCATGCCTGTCCCTGCAGCTGCAGCAAACAGGGTCACTGATGTGGGGTACCCAACCTGCTGGCATTTCGTGGTACCTCACATTTCCAACCCCTGCTGGTATTCTACACATTGGGAGTAACGGTGCCCTCGTCACCTGAACTTGCTCTGCTTGGAACAACTCCCTCCTGCCAAACAAAACAATTAGTGGAAGTGAAACAAAGGTGAGTGCCTCAGCTCCATTCAGACGTGTGCCTGGAAACCTTCCCTGGCATTCCCCTTCCCAGCAGACACACAGGCAGCTAGGGGAGTGCTGTCTTCCAGGCATGTGTTTATTTGAATGGCCAGGTCCAGCTTAAAAAAGCCTACATTAAAAGATAAGTGTGGCTAAAACCTGCCCCCAGATCCAGAGTTCATGCTGTGTTCTCAGCAGAACTGTGCTGGGTTTCCTGCAAGGGAAGCCCAGTCTGAATAAAATCCACCAAGTCTGTTTATTTGGATGCTTTCACATGGCTGTGAGATCACAGACTCGTTTATTTGAATTTGAAACCAGTAGAAGGTATTGCAGCTGTGTTTATCTTGCACATCCTGCGTTCCTCCTGCTGTCAGAGCTCCCAGGGAAAGTCAGCAACCTGTGCTAGGTTGTAGGCTGCACTCTGAAGGCTTCAGGAAGACACAATCACAGTCAAGATGCTGGCATTGTTCATAGAGATGAAGTTACAAAAATATCAGCATCACAGGAGCTGCTCCGAACTGTGGTCACAACGAAGCCAGGTGGAACCAGGCCATGGCTGCCAACTCCCAGCACTTACAACAAACCCATCTATCTTCACAGAGACCCCCTTCAGGATTTCAGCTGTGGCATTACAGTCAGCCTGCTACACCTCAAAAGGGCAGGAACTGTTTGCTCCTGTTTCATGTCTTGTGCTGAGTTTAGCCCCTGCTTTTGCTCACAAACCTGCAAGAAAACTCACCCAGCACAGAGGATCCCTGACCAGGAGGGCTGCAGGGATCACAAGCAGTGCAGGTGGGGACCCTGCAGGCTCAGTGCAGAGCACAGTGCAGACCCTGCAGGCTCAGTGCAGAGCTGCTGCCTCTGCTCTGCCTCCACCAGCCTTACCTGCAGGTAGGTGCACAGATGCTTCCTTCTTCACACCAGCTCCTGGAGGTTTCTTTTTCAGCTCCTCCATGTTGGTGCTCCCCTCCAGCTTCTTGGCTCGATGGGCTTTTGCCTTGTCCTCTGCTTTGACAAGACCTGTAGAGAGGAGAGACTTTCATTCAGCACTTTAATAGCATCAGACCAACTTACATGTAGCAGGAAAAATACCTCAACTTCTGACATAGGAACAGTGAGATAGGTGCAGGTCTGCTAAGGCTACACATAGTGTAGGACCTCATCCATAATTATGACAGTTACAATTAGCCTGTGGTGCTTTGTAAACTGAATCATTTCCCTCAACCCTCACAATTTAGGAACTACAGAAACACCATGGCAAAGCAGGTAGACTGCTTCTGTCAAGGGAGACAGGGAGAAAGACATTCTGGGGAGAAGGCAGAAGGGCATTCTGCAAGAAACCAAAACGAGCAATTCAATGGCAATTTCAAGATATAACATGGATGTTCCTGCTGGTGAACTTGCTCTGGAAAGGCTTAATGCTTCCTCCAAAGAACGAGGATTCCTCTAAGAAAACTGGATAAACTGAGTTCCCAGATACCAGATCCCAAAGGACCTCTCATCGCTGGCTCTCCTCACAACTGTCACGATGGACACAGGTCTCTCCTGGTCCTGCTGGCTTCTAGGAAGGTGAGGAAGGATAGAAAGGGAGGAGAGGTGACCTGGCAACAGGTGCACAGGAAGAAGAAACCTAGCACAGAACCCCTGGCTGATAGTAACTGTCACTGAGCTGTCTGCAAACCAGAAAGGGCTCTGAAACAGTAAGCTGGGAGAGGGACTCGAAGGCAGGACTCTCCATACATAGAGACAGCATCCCATAACCACAGTAGCACCCTTGCCCCCACGGAGCCGACTCTGTTGTGTTACAGATGGTATGTTGAACCATGGGGACACTGGGAAATGCTGCTCTATCAGTTTCCATTTGAGGCAGCAGACCACAGGGGAATGGGCTTATTCACAAGGAACCCACAGCAGACATTTCAGTCTGTGGCAGTGCCTCTGTGGGGAAGTTAAGAGAAACAACCCCAGACTTCCCAGGAGCCAGAGGACAGGAAATCGCAGAGACCACATCCCATCTGCTCTTTGGTAAGTATGTTTAATTCCTTCAAAGCCATTAGTGCTTCTCCCCCAGGACTTGTACTGGAAGGTGCTGCCTCCTCCAGTGCCTGGAAACGCATGTTTTATTTCCTCGGTTGAATGAGTTTCATAGCCAGTATGAATCCAGTTGCTTTCAAGCTGGGGGTGTTCCAGGTTTCCTCCCTCCATACCCAGCTGGGTGTGCTGATGGAGCACAGTCCCACTCACTCTTGCTTTGTTAGGCTGAAGCAGCCAAATTCTGAGTCCCCTTTCAGAAAAGATCCTGGTAACGCATCTCTTCCCTCTTGAATTCATTCTCTGTAATGTGGGCGAGCAGCACTGGAGACAGTCTGAGGGGTGGATGCGTCACCATTCTGCTTAGCAGAAATCCTTCTCAGCTCCACTGGCAACACTGTGGCATCCCAGGCCAGAGTTTGCCTGCCTCAGGGCTCACTGGTGCCAGCAGCTCTTTACTCTCTGTTACAGACTTAACCAGGTCCTTCCCTCTCTTCCCTCATTTTCCAGGAAAGGCTCCCAAGCAGAGAAGACAAGGTTGGTATCAATGACAACGCTACTGCCTTTCATTTCCTTTTCTTTCCAACTCTACTGTGCTCAAAGGCACCAGTTCCTCTGCTATGACATCTCTGTGCATGGTGGCTCCCACATTACCTCCACCACAGGGATGGCTCTTGGGGAAAGAGTTTGAAATGTCCCTGTAGCTTCTCCCTGAAATGTCCCAGGGAGAAGCTACAACCCACAGCTGAACCATCCCATATTACCTTTTAGTCCAAATGTTCCCGAGATGGACGGCTGCTCCCCAGTAAACTTCTTAGGAGTTTTCTGTTTCCTTCCTGACTCAAAAGAGAGAAACAGAGAGAGAGATTTGGTCAAATACCCTTACTGCCAGGTGGATTTCAGCTGTCCCAGGGCCAGGGCTGTGTACACACTCCATGTCAGGAGAAAAGGGATCACCCCAAGGAGGCCTTTACCACTACAAAATAAAGGAGATGTTGAATGCAGCAGGCAGCCCCAACAAACACTAACAGGATGCTGCTTTCTGCACCACAAAACCAGAGTCATGATATCTAAGGACAATTCAGTGACAGAAGCCATGGTTCTGTCCAGTGCCAAGAGCGTCACGAGCGAAGTGGTTCACTTGGGAGCTACAAGCAGTGCAAACCCACACAATGACAGGGATAACCATGGCCCATCCCAGGCCCACCTCCCAGCAACACAGTGCTAATGGAGCTTCCTGACACCCAACAGGTAAGGAAAATGTGTCTGTCACTCAGCCTGGTTTAAAGCCACACTCATGACAGAGGAGCTGACCAGGTAGCTTGCTACACTGCAGGTAATTCAATCCATGTCCAATCCTATGGGTACTACAGAAATACCTCAACTGTGGCTGCAACCTGTTTTTAACTCACAATGGAAATCACTGCTGCAAGAAACCACGGGAGCGAATTAGCAGGATGTTGAAAACAGGCTTAATTACATCCAGAAACCTGCAGCAGCACTCACTGGATCAGAACCCTGACTCTTCCCATGGGATCCCACTTCCCTGGGCTCCTGAACCAGCACAGCCCCAGGCTCTAATCTTACTGTGCTTCATCCTCTCGGGGTCTTCCTCCTGCAGTGAGGCCTGGCTGCCCCCCTGCTGCCCGCCATCCTTGCCACTCGAGGACTTTGCTGTGGGGGTGGCAGCTGCAATTGCCTCGGCTGCGGCGATCTGAAACTCCTTACTCTCCCGGCTCTCTGCCGGGCATTCACCATTCTCAGCGTGATCCTGGGACACGGCTTTTTCCGTCTTTGCCTGTTTGGGATGGATGGTGGGGCAAGCTGAACTCTCAGCAGCTCTAGGGCAAAGCACAGAGGGCTTGTTTAAAGAGGGGTTGAAAGACAAATGTCCTGACACTTCTCCCCGCTTCCTATCCCAGATCATGGGAATGGAAGCTTCCAGCCATCCCTATGCCACTACCACACAGCCCAGCCACAGCCCGGTACCTTTTCTTGCCACTACTCTTCCCAATGGCCTTCTGCACTTTGTTTTCTGTTTTGCTGGTTGGCACTGGTCGGTCCAAGTGATTCCAGAGACGATGTTTTTCCAGCTGGGTTTTGGAACTGAAGGCAGCTTCACAGTACGAGCACGAGTACGTCAGCTTCTCCGAGATCGCGCCCTGCGTGGAGTGGTAGAGAAAGGTGGGCGTGGATGTCAGACCTCAGCTGGGCCATTTTTCTGATGCAGTGATGGACACAGCATGTAATGATACCCTTCCCTTTGTGACAGCTCCCAGAGGTCCACATTCCTTCCAAAAATCACACTTGTATGCACCTTCCAGCCTGTACCCAGCCCATCCATGCCCACCCCATATTCATTTCATGTTTCTCACAGGGTGTAAGGTCTGAGAGCAGCTTTACCCTGCAGACAGCAATGTAAAAGGCCACTGGGATGGACACACGGTCCTCCAGTCTCCTTACCCCTTGGCAGCGTTGATAGTGGTACTTCAAGCCATAAATGCTAGGGAACTCCAGCCAGCAGCCTGAATTGGGGCATTTCACCCTGGAGTGGGCTTTGAATTCATCCTTCCACTGGTTCATCAGTGGGAGCTGGGAACAGGAGAGATGAGAGACACAGCTGAGAGATAAGCACCTTGTGCCTGGAGGTGCACCGATATGTTCTGAGAGGGCCAGGGGCACACATGAGAATTCTGATCATCCCTGTCCACTTCCAGCACCCTCCCAATGGTTTCAGTGCTCCCTCATCCCTGTGAAAGACACTGGGATGGAGCCTTGCATTGCAGGCTCTGCAGGCTCTCAGTTTCCCCCGAGAATGTACCTTGCTGTGCCTCCTGAGGCACACAGCATGCTCCTGGCCAGGCTGAGGAATAAATCAGGCCAGAAGCTGCCTAGGTGATTTAACTACCCCACATTTCATCTGAGTGGTAAATCACACCGTGCCCATTCCCTCACAACTAACTGCTCTGTGTGCTGTCCACACCAGTGTGCCGGAATTAAACTGCAAGATTCAGAGGGAATAAATCAACCAGTACTCCCCGATCGTTAGCCAAACCCGAGGTGGCTGCAAGAGAAATGAGCTCATCAGGAAACAGCCCTGGGAAGGGGAGTTTGAAGGGGGTACTGTTCACCACTAGGGTTTTTTAGGGCGCTTAGCAATGCTGTGCACTCACACAGAGGGGATACAGGGTCCAAGATCCTGCTAAGCCCATTAAAATGCTGCTCTGAAGACTAAACCACCAGAAAGTAAGGTTTAACAGAGCAGGGCTGGCTGTAGTGGGTGATGCAGGGAGCAAGGCAGAGGCAGGGACCACATCTGGGCTCTTACAGGGATGTCTTTCAGTGCCTGGTTCTCAGCCTTGGGTCGTCCTTTCTTCTTGCCCTCGGTTTTGTCACTGGTTGCATTTCCTGCAAACAGATGTAGTGCATGTCACCTTCAGCCCAGCCAGCCTCATGGTGCTTTCCTGGCTCTGGGCTGCCCTGCCCAAGATGTAGATCCCCCTCTGAAGGCAATTCCAGAAGTTTCTCAAATCAAACCACTGTAACACACTAACTTTAATCCTTCCTAGCTGGAGCAGAGCTCTGCAGTCACCCTGTGGGTCTGGAGAGCCTTAGTGAGGTGCTCTTGGGCAAGGGATCTATTTAATAAAACCATTCCAGGCTCACCAGACACATGCTCAGGTTCATGCTCCACCATCAGAGCACAGGCAGCCAGCTCACACCCCCCTGTCTCAGAAAAACTCCAGCACAAGCAGCCTCCCCCAGAGGACCGGGCTGCGCTGGTGCTGCATGACTGCCCTGGCACCGTGGGTGCTCTGTGCTGCTCAGTCCCTCTGTTGTGCTCTGCTTTTAGAGTCTAACAATTGCTAAGAGAAACATTCCAAATCAGGGCAATTTCGGAAAATAGAGGTCAGGCACTAGAGCTGAAGTGATGGAAATAGCAGGAAATAGAAATGGCAATTTTCTGACATAGATTTCAGCATGGTTCATAGCGTGGCTGCAATTGTACAAAAGCCAACGCCGTGGACAAAGGCAGGGCTCAGGAGCTCAGGCCACGTTGTTACCCTGCTCCCTACTGGGGCATGTACAAATCTGCCTGCACAAGCACTTGTTGGCACAGCTCAAAAGGAGGAAGCAGAAGTAACAACCAAGAGGAATGAAAATTGCCTGGACAACAACAAGGCGATCAAAGCACCGCCAGCTCCTCCTCTGGGGGAAGCAGCACGTGTGCTGTACGAGACCCACCTGAATGGAGAGCTTCCTGCAAGTCTCCTTAGATTGTCATGCTTTAGGTAATGCTAAGTCTCATGCATGAGATTCAGAATGAGGTCTGGAAGGGCTTAATGAGTGGGATCAGGAATGAAAGCCATTTGTTACGACAACAGAACCAAGCCAAAAAGCATCCTGGAGAAAAAAACCCGAAACAGCTGGCGGAGGGGAGTTGAGATTAAAAACCTCAACTAACTCAGTCTATAAAACATCCTTCCCTGGTGAAAATCAGATATGAGGAAGAGGCTGAAAGGTGCATCATCAACGCCCCCAGCTCCTGAGCAACCAGAGCTCAGCTCCAAGCCTGGTGCTGGTGGCACTCCGAAGCCAATCCTGGAATTCTCAGCAAGTGAGAGAGATTAAACAGAAAGCCATCCAGTTACCTAAAGAAGTCCTGCCAAAAGCACAGGTTCTCTCCATTTTCATGCCTTCTGCCCCAGCAGCCAGAGGTAAAATAGCAAGCAAGACAATTTCCTCATTTATTTCCAGCCCTCTGAAGCCAGGCCAGCTGGTTTGCTTCATTTTGGTATCCATAAAGCCATCATCTGGAGATGCTGCATCCCTTGGGAATCCCACTAACTCAGAAGGCCTCATCTACAAGAGCTGGCTGCTCACACACAGCACAGCAGTGACCTTTATGGAACATAAGAAATCCTAAAAAGCCACCTACTTGTCCCTGCAAAGCAGCCTCACCGGCTTTTCCTATGTGCTTATGTAGGGAA
Source organism: Cyrtonyx montezumae (assembly GCF_038088225.1). Lineage (NCBI taxonomy): Eukaryota > Metazoa > Chordata > Aves > Galliformes > Odontophoridae > Cyrtonyx > Cyrtonyx montezumae. The sequence goes on along the minus strand of NW_027072100.1, from coordinate 9,845,351 downwards.
GAACCTCATCCTCCAGGTGAAATGGAGCTACTGCACATCATGGGAGTGCATGAGCTGGGATTTGCAGTAAAACCACGTAAGCTCACAATACAGCAGTTACCTGCTATTCCTCTCCTTTTTTTCCTCTGCTTTCTCTCCTAAATGCTTCAAAATAACCCCAATTTAGAAGATCCCAAAGCAGTCAGAAGAGAACATCCCTATCCAAGAGCCCAGCATGCTCACAGCCACAGCTTGCTTTGGGGACAGCTCCTCTCTCCTTTCTACAACTTCCACAAGTTTCAAAACTTTTGGGAGTGCTTCACGTCAGTTAAGTGTCCAGTCCAGATGCCTCTCACTGCCCCCACTGACCACCTGCCAGCTGGGGACAGCATTAAGCCTTATTTGCCTTGACAAAGGGAATCTCCAAAGTCGTTTCCACCCTCAGCACTTTCCCAGGATTAGCAACAAAGCATCTCCATCACCCTTCACTCCACTGCATCACTTTCAGTCCATGTAAATCAGAAGGAAGGGCTGAAACAAGGTCTGCTCTACTTCTAAGGTGTTAATGCCACCAGCTATAGGTACACATACTCTCCCTGACTGGAGCCACATGTGAGCCCCATAGAGGGGGTGAGAGCCTCTCTGCTCAGCAGAAGCAGATGGGAGGAAGCCTCCTTGGGTCTGGAGATGCCCTGACAGTGAAATCTGCCATCGATCAGAGCGACAGCACACAGGTCCCCGAGGAGCCTCATCCAGGGGGTGCAACACGGCAGGCAGCAGATGGCTGAACTCATTTCAGCCTTCCCATCCTTTCACATAACATTTAGCTACCACCGTGACACACAGACTTAGAGACACCCATCTCGTTAGTCAGATGCAGGGAGAGATCGTCCCCTCCGCCCCTTCCACATTCAGAGATAGAAAAGCAGTTCCTTACCCAGCCTGGGGAGCTCTGCTGGCGGGTTCAGCCTCGCCTCTGCCCTGCTCTCTTTGCTGGGTTTGGTGGAACCTGCAGTTTTCTTTCCGCCTTTACAGGCATAGGAATCCGCCATCTCTGAAACAAGCAGGGGATGTGTTAGAAGTCACATGGAGCTGGGAAGGATGCATGCTAAAAGCAAGGAGAGCTGCTGGAATGGAGGGAAACTAGAAATCTGACAGCTGAAGCATTCCCACAAAGGGAAGAAACGGGATAGGTTTCTAAGTATCTGTCCTCTGGCTGAGCAATGCCACAGACATGCTTGAAAAGCTGCTTTCATGATGGGCTGGTTTCCTCTCCACGTATAACAGCAAAGACTTTATTAAAAATTATGGGCTGGCTTCGTCCAGAGAAGTAACAAGTAAATGGCTTTTCCTCTTCGTTTATTTCTATGCTTTCATTTAAGACACCAAAAGGAAAAAAAAAATAGCGAGTTTTAATGAACAGATGCAGTGATAAATTTCCAATTTTCCTTATTAATGGGAAACTGTTATAAACCGAGAATTGCTAATGTTATCTAAATTTTCTGTATTAATAATTCAATTTGGCTTCTCTATAAATAATGAAGATCAGAAATTATCGTGGAAGGCCCAGTCGTGCTCCCCACGGAAGCAGCCCGCAGGAGACCCCTCCGCTTCAGGAGGATTAAGGCCATGGAGTGGCTGCTTCTGCCCAAGTTCATTTCAAGTATCCTCAGACGTCGAACCCAAACCTCACACTCAAACAAAGGGAGATAACAGCCAGCTAGAGCGAGCCACCTGGGTGCACTGCTGTGGGCTGCACAGTCTGGTACAGTGCAGCAGGCTGAGGGAAGCACCTTACAGGACAGGCTCAGCCCGTCAGGGTCAGAAACACCTCCTGTAATGCAGACAAAATTCACTGCTGGTCTGAGGAAGTGTAGGTCTGGGGACCAGTGAGCAGGGTCTGGATGAGCAGCAGCGCTACAGCTCTCAATTCAGCTCTTGCTGCACAGCCCAGCTGCACTGAGGGACCAAACCTGCCCCAGCACTCCACTTGGTTGAGACTTGTGGGGCAGAGCATGGGTGGAAGGGCTTTGGGGGGTGGGTCCTGCTGCCCCCCACAGCCACCATCAGCCTGGAGACCATGGATGATGCCGGAGAAGTGATGCTGATGCTCTGCCAAGCACCAGCAGTGTGACTGCGGGAAGTACCACCTGCTGCCTTCATTTCACCTCTGCTTAACACTTCTCTCCCACATGCACACATTTTTTAAAACACAGATGTGACTTGTCACCCCCAATGCCTCCCAGAAAACCCCGTTTGCATCATTCAGCTCAACCCAATCCAAAGTGCTGCCCTGAGCATCCCCTATCACCCTGCCCATGCGGTGCCCAGCGGGGAGCAGCTCCCCTGTATCCACACCACAGGAAAGGGGGTTGCAGGCCCCCAGCCCCACAGCACTGCTATCACAGCGTGCTGTCCCTCGAGGTGTCCTTTCAGAGGTGACAATGGGGACTTCCTGTGCAGGAAAGCATAACTGTGCATGGCACGCAGACCAGATGCTCCCAGACGAGCTGGCAAACTCCTCCAGCAAGCGTTCAGCCGGTGACAAATATTGGGTTGTTTGTGCAGACACAAAGGTTAATCAGATCAAATGAGAAATTCCACTCTTGGCAACAGGTTCTCTGGCATTCGGTGCCGAACACAGGAATCATTTATTCCACTCATCTGAACTCCTGCAGCAGAAGATATGGGTACGAGCTGCAGTGGCTCTGGGATTGGGTACCAATGGGGACAAATGTGCCAGCGCTCTCCCCTCCTGTGCCACCTGTGAAGAGCAACACACAGGGAAGGTCCCTCTGGGAGCAAATGCATGACACCCTCACGTTCACACCCAGCAGCAGTGCACGGACAGCAGTGGGAGCAGGGGATGAGCTGAGCATCATCTCCAAAAGCTCTATCCTACGGCTGAGCATCACCTCTGAGCTCTCCTGTCCTGGACCTGCAGCCCTGCTCTCACTGCTGACCACTTCTTGTCCCCCAGAACACATCTGTCCCATCAGATTGGTCACTTCTGGCCAGTTCTGGAGATTTGAAACTTCTTAGCTTTCCCCATCAAATACTGCTTTGATTTCCCCCCCCTCTAATTTTCAGCTACAGGAAAAAATAAAAGCCAATACAGCTCCTAGCGAGAGCCAGATGCCACTCCATGGCCATCGATACAACCCCGGGCATCCCAGAGGCATTTCCCAGAGCCAGAGAACAGAAATCAGCCCATTGTCTTCAGTCGTGTCCAAACTTCTCACTTGTTTTGAGTCATACCCGCTGACACCAGCCAACAGCCTGTGCCGTGTGCTGTTCCATGCTTCCATTGCGTTGCGCTGCATTTTGCAGCCAGTGATGGGAGAAACAGATATTGGCAGGTCCCAGCTGTGAGCAGAGCTGGGATGCACTGGGGGAGGCCAGGACAGCCACTGTATCTGTGCAGGTCGAGCTTCACTCCATTACAACTCCTCCCGAGGAGGTGTTGGGTACAGTCTGCCACATCTGGCACGAACCGTAGAAGGGGAACTGATTCCACATGTCTGTTGGTCACTGTGCACCAGGTCAGCAGCAGGACACACATTGCCACGGACTGCTGCGGTGCCCCCGGCCCCAGCACGTTGTGACCACTACAAGGGGAAGCAGCCACCTCAGCACACATCACCCACTGATCCGCTCCACTTACGGTTAATAAGTGATTAATTGATGCCTCGGTGTGATGGAGGTGATGCCAGGAAAGCATGTGAGCTGTGGGGTGAGTGGCACGCGGGGGCAGCAGGGATGCAGTGAGGCTGTCACAGGGGACAGCCATCAAAAGGAGCTCCCCAGCTTCAGGGTTGTGCACTGAGAGAAACTTTTGGACACCGGGAGAGGCTCCCTTGGGAGGAATAGGAATCACCACAGCGGGAAGATCTCCAAGAGGGAAGAATCTGGCAGACGATGTGACCCCTGGGGTAAGGACGCCCACCCTATGCCAGTGGAGATCTCAGGACAGAGCCATGCATGTTGCTGCCTCCTCAGCTCCTCTGCAGTGTTCTGAGTGCAGCTGGTGGCTGCACTCTGCCCCTCCGAGGTCCTTTGGCATCATCACCGTCACCTAAACCCAGCAGCACCCGCCGGCTGATGTTCCCCTTAACACCCCTGCAGGAAATCACTCTCATGGAGCAGAAGCAGCACGCACTTCATCCAAGTGCCTATTTCTGGGCGTGGGTGAAGCTTTTGATGGTTGAAAGTTTCTGTTTGAAACAAGTCCCTCCCCCTCGGCCATCCTCAGGCACAAAAGCAAATGGGAAAAGCACACACACACATATATGCATACACACATAAAATCCCAGCAGACAATGAGCACCGGCAGCCCCAGCCAGAGCCAGCACCCGGCGTCCCCACCTCCCGGTGACCAGCGGGGCTGTGTGTCACATCGCTGCTGTGACAGGGTGGTGGTGGGTGGCCGTGTGCCATGGGTGCAAGCAGAGGTGGATGTATATTCAGCTGTCAGCTCCTTGGGCCTGCCTGGGTCACGCCATCACCTGTCACCTCCGTGGCCTTGGCTGTGCCATCCCCGGTGCCCAGGTCCCTCATCCTCCTGCCTGGGCCAACTCATCTTCCCGTCACCTCCGTGACCAGGAGCCGCTGTCACCTCACAGCCAGGACCACCCCACCGCCCCTGGGTCACCTCGCTGGGTCCACCACCGCTCCGTCTGTCACCTCAGCGCCCCGGGCCGTGCCACCCTCGGCGGCCGCGTCCCCCATCCTCCCTCCCGGGCCACCTCCTCACCTGTCACCCCCCCTCCCACCCACTACAGACGGGTCGGGCTCACCTCACGGCCCACCGACCCGTCCGACCCGCAGCCCGTCCCCTCCCTGTCGTCGTCACCCCGGGGAGGGCCCCACCGAGCCCGCCCGCCGCCCCCGCGCAGGGCCCGGTCCGGGCGGTGCCGAGGCCCCGTCCCGCCGCCTGCCCCGCGTTCCCGGGAGGGGAAGCGAGAGGCAAAATGGCGACGCGGGCTGCGGCCGGAGGAGCGGCAGCGGGAGCGGGGGTGGGGGGGGGGTCCCCGCGGCGGGGCCGGTTGCCCGCTCGGTGCTTACCTCGGCGGCCGCGGTGCGGGGCGCTGGGGCCGGGCGCCCGCCGAGCGGCGAAGCGGGGCCGCCGTACGGGGCTCCCCGGCGCGCCGCCACCCGCGCTCCCGCTGCCGCTCTCCCGCCCGCCCCTCCGCCGCCGCCGCGGCTCATGCGCGCTTCCCCGCCCGGCCCGGCCCGCCCCGCGCCCGCCGGCAGCACCGGGCCCAGCGCCGCGCGGCTCTCGCGTGGCTCCGCCGGCGGGGCCCGGCCGCGGGGCGGGAGGGCGGCGGCACCGCCCCGGCAGGGCGGGACCGGGCAGCGGCCCCCGGGCCGGGCGGATGCCGACCGCCTTCCCCTCCGGGCCGCCTCGGGCAGGGCCCGGTGGGCGCCCTGCTGCCGTGGGGGACGGCGGGGGCACGGTGGCACGTCCCTGCTGCGTGGTGGTGACCGAAGGGAGTCGTGGGGGTGGTGTGGTCAGAAAGCGGGGATGGAGCGCTGACGGCCTGCCCCGAGGTTCGGTTTAAGCTCGGGGTTGTCCCGCCGGCGGCTCCGTGTCTGCAGCTCCCGGTGTCAGCAAGGACTGGCGTCTCAGGGCAGAGCTGTCCCCGGGAACGCCGTGACCCCGGGCTCTCAGCCGCCATCCTCGTAGCCGTGGCTGCGCAGCAGTGTCGGGAAATCACGCAGCTGCTGGCAGCCCGGTGTCCAGCGCTGCCGGGCTGGTGGCCCTGCTCAGCGTCACACATCACTGCGGCAGCTCTGAGCACGCACCAAAGGCACATGGCAGTGCTCTAAGTTCCATCCCTGCTCCGTTTCCCCCCCCCCCGATCCCCACGGCCACGTGGGTGAGCAGACTCCGGGTTAGAAGGCTGCGAAATGCCGCTCTGCTCGGGAGGAATGCCATTTCGCAGGTGCCGGCAGTGCTGCCATCACGGCTCACGCCCGGCAGGGACAGCGCGATGCTGTCGCCACATGGGTGGACAGTGACAAGTGACTGTGGCCAAGCTCTCGGTGCTGCCCACCCTGCGGGGTCCTGCTACGTCGCATCACCGGAGCAATGCAACACCAGCTGGGAGCTCCCCCGCCGTTCCCCTCTTTGTCTCCGTGGAGGGGAAGGAGCTTAATTAATGTCTACAGAGAGCATGTAAGGCTCGATGTAATTGCTGGGTATGATTATCAACGGAGCAGAGGGTGCTCAGCGGGGTGGGAGGGGAGGCACAGCCCACCTCCTTTGTATAAATGGGGCACAGTCGAGGGAGCTCTGTTCCCTGCGGCGGGGAGAGCTGTGGGTCTGCAATAGGGCTGATGCACGTCCACTGCACTGCTCCTCGGTGCCAGGCTGCAAACTGCACCCATGTCCCTTCGAGTGCCATCACACGTACGGCGCAGATGAGAGTGCTGGTGGCAGAGCTGCAGCCCCAAAGCTGGGGGGATATTAAAAAGGGCTCGGAATGGGCTCTCTGTCACCATCCCCATGGCTGTGCTCTCGGCTTTCTATACTGGCCAGGCACAGTTTTGCAGCACATGGTGCATGGTGGCAGGGAGTGGCTGTGCAGCCCAGACATGGTGGGTGGGTTCGGAGAGCAGCCAGTGGCCAAGCGAGGTACAGAAATCCTAAATAGTGCCATATAATAACAGCCACAGTTCCTATCTTCAGGCCATGCTCAGAGAAGGGGAGGGGGCTGAGGAACGAACTTGAAAAGAGCAGCAAATGCGGAACAGATGCTGAGAAGCGCCTTTTTGTTGTCGTTTTCCAGGCGTAGAGTTGTGAGAGCCTGGCTGGGAAGGGCGAAGCGAGGAGGAGGAGGATGGGGGGGGGGGCATGGCACAGAGGAGTCGTGCAGCCACAGCACTGCCATTCTTCACGTGCTCATGGGAAGCCATCGTGACCCTCCTGCATCACAGCATTGCTCATGGAGGATGCAGAGCCCACAGCTGCAGCACGTCTCACCCCATGCTGCCAGGAGGCCGCATCCATGCCAGGGCAGAGCTGTGGGGCTCAGCTGCCCTGCTGGTGCTGCAGCAGCTCAGTGAGATGCTGCTGTCCCCACACGCTTCCCAGTTGCTGAGGTGGGTGTGCAGGGTGGGTGTGAACCCCCAGAATCCCACCCTGGGGCTTGGCACGGCCTGCCAGGGGCCAGTATGACCTGAACTACACTAGTAGTTAGGCTAGCACCTAAAAATACAAAACATGGGCAAAAGAAATCCCTCTCAAGGGCAGGAAATTCTTTATTTGGTGATTTTTTGAATGCAGGTCCGTCCTCCCTGGGGGCAGAGGGTGCCAAGGCAGTTTGGGACTGGGAACAATTTGTCCTTGAGTCCAGGGTTATCCCTCTGCCCAGAATGGGGCTAGCTGGCCGCAGGCACTTACTGGTGAATAACTACAAAACCCCTAACACCCAGCAGGCTGCAGCAGTGGGGTGATGTGGATATGAGATTTTACCTGCTGCTGCTCTCGGGACACCTCTGAAACTCATGCTGCAAGCTGCCAGCATGGGGAGCCGCAGCCTGGAGCCGGGATGTGCAGCAGCATCACCGACAGCAGGGTGCTGGGATACCCAGGAGTGGCACTGGGAGGCACTGGGAGCACAGCTGTTGCCTGTGTGCACTGAGCATCACTTGCTGCAAGGCGATGAACAGGCATCTGCATGTATTTTGAGGACACACACACCTGCCACGGCCCTGTCCCCAAACCAGTGCTGCCCTTGGGGACATCTGGTGGTGTTGGCTGCTTGCTCTCCATTATCCTCATGAGGAGGAGCACAGCCCCATGGCTCAGCCACCACCTGTGTGGTGCCAGAACAAAGCAGGAATCACTCGTGAGCATGCAGGCCATCCCCAGCCTCCTGCCAGCCCGCAGCATGGGCCTTTGATAGGAAACCAGAACATGTGCCAGCTATGAATGATGCTGATGGCCTGTTTTTTTCTTTTATTTTTCCTTTTTTTTTCTCCCACTGTGCTTGAATGAGTTCAGCAAACATAAGCTAAAAAAGAGGGGAAAAAGAGTGAGCAAAAATCCAAGCAGATTTAATTTCAGATAGGGCATGGAAGCAAAATGGCTGCAGTGCAAAGAGGGGAGGTTAATGGAGAAACCCTATGGCTGTGCTGCTATTCATTATTTATGGGGCATTCTCGTCCTGTCCCAAGCTGAGTGGATGGGTACTGGGGCCATCCTGAGGCAATGGGGTGGGTTTGAGTACAGAGCAGTAACGTTTGAAAATGCCCTTGAGTTGGTCTCAGTGTTTCTTATGAGTCCCTTCCAGCACAGGACACTCCATGATCCCCAGAAAGCCATTCCCTGGTGGGAAGTGAAGTGGCTCATTGCAGGTTGGCGATGTGGGGGTTTTGACTTGAGCCCCCCTCACGCTAACAGCCCATAGCAAACCAACTTAGAGGTGTGTCAAAACCGAGTTTTCCCCCAGAATTGTTCTGCTCTGTGCCTGGTGCTGCCTGGAGGAGTTTGGATTTTGGGGGGCACTGCTCACTGTGGTCCTTCAGGAGTTGGAAATGAGAACCTGAAAGTGAGGGAGGTTACATGGGGAAAAATATATGAAATGGAGCAATTCTTCCCGCTCCGATACATTCTAATTAAGGGAACTGTCACCCTTATTAAGAGGCCATTAATTCACCATCATAATTCACCATCAGGAGTGCGAGTACCCAAAATGTGCCTGGGCTTTGGGGACTGCATTTCCCAGTCCTGCTCCCCTCCTTCCTGTGTCCCTCGGAAACTGAACATCACCAATCTCCCCCTGCAGCCCCAAGCTCACCCCTGCCCGTGTCCTCTGCCCTGTCTGCTCTGTGTGCTTTTGCAGTGCAGAGGGTGGAGGATGATGCTCCAGGGGATGCAAAGCTGCAGGGGCTGCCAAAATATCCCCAGTGCTGCCTTTCTGCTGAACTCACCCCCTGGTTACAGACAGCTCTGTCTGTGGAGCCTCTCATTATGCATTCTGCGTGGAGGGCCTTGCATCAGCTTAATTAACGAGGTAAGAAAGACAGGACCTTTGAGGAAATCTTAATTATATTATCCATCTCACCCTGAGTGGCACCTGATCCATCCCGACACTGTTCCCAAGTTCATTAGCAATGATTTGAGATTGATTAGTCCTGGGTGTGCAGTGACAGGGGACAAGGGCCAGAGATCCAGGCTGGGGACTGGGAGTATGGAATGGTGAGCAGGGCTCTGGGGTGGGAAGCAGGGCTTCAGGATGGAATATGAGGTGAGAAGCAGATCTTTGGGATGGGGTGGCAACCAAGGGTATGGAATGTGGAACAGAGGTATGGGATGGGAAGTGAGGCTTTGGGATGGTGAGCAGGGCTTTGGGATGGCAATCGAAGTATTGGGATGGGGAACAAGGTTCTGGGATGGGGAATTGGTGTGGCTGATATTCTCACAGATACCTGATGGGAGGACAGGCTCCTGATGTGCTGGGGCACTTAACCTACCAGGGAAGGGCAGCAGATCCCAACTGGCCTCGGTTTGGCCCTTCAGCAGACACTGACATCCATCAGCAAATCGTGTCCCATGGCCGCATGCATCAGGGATATCTGCGGCTGTGTCTGTAGTTAAGCATGAATGTGAATGCTCTGAGATCGCTTCCTGAATCACAGAGGCAATCAGCAGCGTTTCAGTTCTGGAGATATCTGTATCATCAAGCCAGGCACAGTAATTACTTGGACAAATTAGGCATGCATTTGCTACGTGCAACTGTGTTGGTGTTGACTATTTTATTTTTATTTTTTTGCTTGTGAAGCCTTGCTGCAATCAGCAAGCAGCCTCCACCACTGGGAAGGGATTGCTGTATTTTTCCTTTTTAAAGCAAGAAAAATCTGGCCATTATTTTTTATCCCAATAGCTCTCTGTCCTGCTTATTGCAAACAAAGTAGCTGAGAGCAAGGAAACAGCTCCGGCTGCATCCCATCAGGATCTGGCCCGGGTCCCCTTCGGATATGGGACTCTGGGACTTCGGACACAGAGGGCATTAGAGGGCGCCAGATGATTGCCCAGAGGCGGACCCGTGCTGCGGTGTAGTGCAGAGGATGCTCAGCTCTCACCAGCTGCACCAGATGCAGAAATAGCAGAGCAGTGGCAGAACGGGATGTTCAGCCCTGATGTGGGCTTTGCTTTTGGGGTCTATCAGCTCAGCGGGTCTCTGTCTGCAGAAGGGAAACTGGAGCGCAGTCTGACTCGGGTGGGTGTGACACGTGGAGCTGGAGCTGGGATCCCAGTGACAGCAAAACTGCCCCCAGACTGCTTGAGCACAGTGGGCCAGGAGCCATTCCATCCCCTCACCTCTCCCCAAAAATCTCAGCATCTCAGTCTAACGATGTGGCACCCAGAGCTCCAGCCCAGCCACCACAGTCTACTCCAGGTCACAGCACCTGCACTTATGGGGACAGCCGCCTGCTGCCAGCCTCCCTAGTGCCACCACCATGCTGCCACCTGCTCCTCATACCCAGCACAGGGATGGCAGCACTACGATCTGGGTGAAGAGGTTTCACAGTGGAGGTGATGGGTCTGCATCTCGCGTGGGGCTCTGCTCTGCATGACAGCACAGCAAGGAGAAAATCTGCACTCTGTGTGGGCTGGGATCAGGCACCAGGCACTGTGCTTTGCTCCCGCACACGAGCTGGGAGTGCCAGCTCTGCCCTGCAGCTGCGGGAGCGATGGTTTTCTTCCTTCTTGTTTTCTTTCTTTTTCCTAAAATTCAATAAATTCGCTCAGCTTTGTTGCTTGTGAAGTACTAGCGAGGTGAGAAGAGCCAATTTCACTGCATTTCTAAAAAGGTCAATATTAGCAGAGGAAGAGGAAAGTCAGATTTCTGAGTATGTGGAGGAGGGAAAGGGGCAATGAGCAGCAAACCCCCATGGCTGTGGGGTCCCTGCAAATGGCCCCCTGAGCAACCCCATGTTTTGGAGGGGAGATATCCCCTTGCACACACCACAGCAATCCCACAGGGACAGCGTTGGGATATTCCCTCTCCCTGACTCAGTGGCTGAAATCTTCCACTTCGTTTTCCCCAGCTGGGGGGCAGGGAATGAGCAGAACTGTGGGACGAGCAGGAGAGCAGCAAATGGAAACAACAGTCCAACTTTATTCACAGAGCAGGAGGTGGTGCATGGTGGCACCTGGGTGCCTGCTCTGCCATGGCCCTGGGGTGTCCCCAGCACTGGTGGCACTGGGGGATGCAACTGGAAACATCACCTCCTCTCAGTCAGCTGTGATTTGGGGACGGTGCTGGTATGGATGGCACTGTCACAGCCCCTGGAAGGATCAGGAGTTTGCAAAAGCCCTGGAGGGGTAGAGCTCTGCAAGGGGCCTGGACAAAGCCTGGGCAGTGTAGGGAAGGAATGAATAGAGCCCGGGACCAGAGAACGGGGAGACAGGCACGTGGATGAGGACAGAGAAAGGACGCGGAGTACCTCCTGCGTACCATCCCCTGGAGCATGCCGACCCCTGCGCTTCCACCGCTGCTGACTCAGCTCCCTTTTTAATTCACAAAGTGGAGCCAGGCACTGGTGACTGCCCCGCTGTTAATTTCTTTGCCTGGTTGGGTCATCTGATTTGCTGCTGATAACATTATCTCCTAGGACACTGGAAGACAGCCCAGTTAGAAGGGAGAACGAAGCCCCGAGGCATTGACACCAGCACAGCACGCAGCTCTCCCAGCCCCTCTGAGTGCTGGGCATCATGTGCAAAGGCATCAGCATCCCGTGTGCAGCTCCTGTTTATCTCCCATGAAAGGCCGTGCTGGAGTTGCCCACACTGCTCAGCCCTGCCCGGCACTGTTTTTTTTGCAGTCTCTCCCATCAGGCTCAGATGGGCCCAAGTTCACCTGTCCCACTGGCTGCTTTGCTAATTTTCTTCCAGCTGAGAGCCACATCTGCTGAAGAAAGCATCCCATCTCTGCGCAGAAATATATTCATAAAAAAGAAAGAGAGAGAAGAAAGAGAAAAGCCCCGGAGTGGCTCGGGAGCTGTCTCTTCATATTCCAAGCATGCTGCTCAGGTCTCGTATCTGCGGTGCACAGTCCATCCCAGAGGTGCTCGGTTCACAGTGTCGGTACAATCTGCCAAACAGACGGATCAGCTAGGAGACATTTCCGAAAGATGCTGGAACAAGGAGGGGAGAGGAAGGAATGAACATCCTGCAGGGTGGGAGCCCGTCTGGGAGAATCCCACCCCTCCAGTGCCCCTTGCCATAAACAGACTTTGTGCTGCATACTGCAACTCATCGCTGCGCATCCCAGCCCATGCCCCACAACCCATCCCCCAGCAGCACAGCCCATGCACAGCTCATCACAGCCTCAGGGTGCACGGGGAGCAGGGCAGCTGGGTGCCTCCATCTCACACAGCCACTTCCCCCCTTGTCCCCACGGTTCCTCTCCCTGTACCAACCCTACCTTGGCTGAGCAGCTGCAGGTTCCGGACCTCCTCGCGCACCTGGAGCTGCAGGACCTGCTGCAGCACCTCCTGCCGCTGCGCCTCGTGTGCGATGCCCATGCGCTGCAGCTTCTCCCCATTGAGCCGCAGCAGCGCCCGACCTGCAAGCACAGCATGGCTCAGGGGCTGCCCAGCACAACGGGCACTGCGGGGACATCGGGAGCGTGTGGCTGGGGACAGTGTCAGTGATCTGCTGGGAGCCGTGTCCATGTCATGGGAACAGGGAAGAGGAAAGGGACCAAATGCTAAGATGGTCTTTGACCGCTTGAACTCGTCAGTATGAAAGGAAAGAGAACAGGATGGGATGGAATAGGGTAGGATAGGGTAGGGTAGAAAGAGGGAGAGGAGAGGGGAGGGGAGGGTATAGGATGTAGGACGGGATGGGATGGGACAGGGTAGGATAGAATAAGAAAATAGAACAGAGAAAAGGAGAAGGGAAGGGGAAGGGAGGAAAGAGAGAAAGAAGGGAACGAAATAGAAAAGGGAATGGAATGGAGTGGGAGGCTGCCTCTAGCCTCCTGCATTTGGAGGTCGTGGGGCAGCAGGCCAAGGTGCCAGTATCAGGACCAGCGCTGGCCACAGCGATCACGTTCCCCATCCCTTCAGGCAGGAGCTTTCCATTTCTCCATTCTCCACTCCTCACGCATCAGGATGCATTCTCCTGACCCCATATGGACGGATGGATGGGGGAAACGGGGCACACATCAAAATCCATTAGCGCCGCAGCCACCACCACCATCCAGCCACTCTCCTCCAGTCCAGGGGCTATTAAACAAGGCGTTCACAACCAGCTTTTGTCCTTATTCCCCAGCTAATGCTCCTTTTATTTCTCACGCAAGGGCTCTCTGAGCTTTTGCATTAAGGCTTTGCATTCCTCACGGGCACAGGGCTGTGCAGAGAGCTGCTCCACTCCAGTGTGCCCATCCCTGGTCCCAGCAAAAAGGGGTCACGGAGGGTCAGGGAGGATGATGCTTGCAACATCTCCATTGAGCAGCTATGTGCACTGCACTTTGTGCTCTGTGGGTGCTGGCCAGCTCCGAGCTCTGCTCAGCCATGGCCACGTTGTGGTGGGACCAGAGCAGTGCTTCATGCACTGAGCACAAGGCACTGGGGGTAGCAGCAGCAGTACCTGTGATGGCGTGGTGGGAGAACGCCTCGACATAGATGAGATAGTTGTGAGGGCAGTGCTTTTTCAGCCATTTGCACACATCCTGCTGGCTCCACAGCACCACTGGCTTGGTAAGGCTGCCCAGTGTCGGGCTGGTGTGGTAGATGCCATAGTGATCACAGCCACGGCCCTACAAGAGAGATGGGAAGTGTCAGCGGGGCTCAGCAAACCCCTGTGATGGGTCCTACCCCATCTGCCCTGGGATGATTCCCTCAGAGGAAGAGTGCCCAGACCCTCACACACCTCCCAGCTCAGTGGAGCACTGCACGGCTGCAGGGCCACCCTTGGGGTAAACAGCTGGGGACCATGAGCTCTGCCCTGGTGGCAGATGGAGGGACCTGAGTCCTGATGTGAGGGATAGTGGACACTGTGTGGTGACACCGGACGCACAGCAGAGTATGGAGCCAGGCAGCTCCTCTGTGCTGCAATGGCAGGGGGCTGGATTTCCAGGGTCCCTCCTGGCAAGCTCCTTTCCCTTGTTTTGGACAGTAAAGAGGTGATGTAGGAATCTGCTGGCATCAGGAAGGTCGGCAGCTCTAGGACTGCAGTGTGCCAGCGCCGACCTCTGTGTGTGAACATTGGCTAATTAAGCATGCCTAATAGAGGAGCAGAGATAATTAGTGCAACAGGGTCTCCAGACATCCCGTGGTCACTGAAACGAATGGCACATCCCTGAGCGGTGTCAAACATCGGGCGGAGGGGTCAAAGATGTTCCCATTGCTGGGAGCAATGCTGCATCCCACTGCCCATGTTGCATCCCTCTGCCCTTGCTGCATCCTGCTGCCCACGCTGCTGCACCCTTGGGCCCAGCTTCTGCTCCTGGGTGCTGGCTCTGCTTTCACTGCCACGCAGCAGTGAGCGGCGGAGGGGCTGAGCCTGCTGCTGCTGAGCTCTCTCCTCACAACACCACGCACAGAGATGACGGTGAGCTCCCAGCAGCTATTACCCAACTAACCTCAGGGGCACTGGGGAAGAGGTGACTGACAACCCGCAATTTCTCCAGTCAGGAGCGTGCTTGAATCCTCTTACTGTTTGAGCTCCTTTTCACAAATGGGGGCCATATCCATGCTCCAGGTTCCCGTGCTCTGTGCAGCCCTGTGTCCTGGGTGCAGGCACTCAGCGGGAGCAGCAGGATGTGGGGATGGCTGTAATGGATGCTGGGCTGCTTTTCCAGGCGGCTGAGCTGTGCTGTCTCTCTGATGAACTCTCAGCCGTGAATGGAGGCGAGCAGGCAGCAGCAGTGGGGGGTTGGATGGAAGGAGCCCACACAGCAGCGTGGAGACCCGCAGCAAGAAATTGCCACCTGCACTCCCTGGGGTATTTTCTCTTGTTTTAGCACCATTAGAAGCTTTATCACTCCCAAACCCCACTGGGAGGCAGAGCTGCTGCCCAGGGAGCAACCCTGCACTGTGTTGTGTTCCCATTGGGAGTGAAGAGGACATGGAGGTAGTGGGGATGAGGGACATGGGGTATTGATGCCACCAAAGGGCCCCAGCAATGCCCCAAGTCCTTAGGCACCATGGGCACAGGAGCCACTCCGTCAGCATCATGAGTTAACAGAGCACCAAAAACTGCAATGATTTTGATGCTCGGGGTTACAGAGCCCCAGAGATCCATCCCTCTCCTCCCCATGGCAGCACAGAGCACAGCAGCAGTGTGGGGTGGCCAGGAACCTTGGCTTCACTGCTTCACTGCTGCACGAGTGACATAAAGTTCACAGTTATAGCCAAGTTCAGACCATTTCCCTTCTAAGAGACACAACGAAGTCCTCTGTTCTTTTAAGGCATTACAAGGAATTCGGCTCTGGCGCATCTCTCACACAACAGTGCCAACTTTCAGCTCAGCACGGGGAGGAGTGGCGACGCAGAGCTCACCCCGTGCACCCCAGAACCACAAAACCCAGCACCCAAAGGCCCGGCCCTGGAGCCGAGCAGTACCTGCGAGCCCTCGGTGCCCGGCTGCCGCAGGAGCTTGATGGCACGGCCGCCCTCACCGCGCTGGCTGCGCCCGTCGTGCCAGGTGAGGCTGGTGCCGGGGCTGCGCTGCAGGCGGTAGCTGAGGTTCTCTGCCGACACCGTGTGCTCCAGGAGGCTGCGGCAGAAGCTGAAGTGAGCGGCGGCGGCTGCAGAGGGAAAGGGGGTGAGAGGCGTCCACCCAGCATCCCCACGATGCCTCTTTCAGCCTCAAGCTGCACAGACGTACCCCGTCCCTGTCCATCAGCACCTTGCTGGGGAGCAGCCCATCAGAAAACGCTTTTCTGATCCAGTCAGCTGGATACCAGGGACCAGGTGGAGTAAAGCTGTCCCTGTGGGACTGGAGAAGGCTTGGAGCACACCAATAGGTGCCGGTTGGACCAGAGCTGGGGGTGTGTGGGGCACACACGCACTCCAAGGTGCTCACCTATGCAGCAGACATAGCTGGATTGTGTCCCTTGCCCCTTTTTATAAGCCCAGCCCATTGCATTTTGTTTGACTGCATTGCAATGAAGATGCAAAGCTCTCCTTCCGTGGGCCAAAGGGGATTAGACGCTGCTGGGGGTGTGTGGGTAGCAGAGGGCTTGGGATGAGCAGTGCTGCTGTGCAGCAGCTTCCCCAGCTCAGCTGCCCCAAAACACCTCCAAAAACAAAGCAGGAAATCATCAGCAGCTGAGAATAACCCAGGGTTAGGAGGGCTGGAGGGGACCCGCTGCTGCTCGGCCCCAGTGGATGCTGAAGAGAGGAAGTTTCACCTCTCCCACACACCTTTATGCAAGAGGAAGGTGGGATGTAAATGCTGCCCATGCAATTTATAGCCAGGACAGAAATAAATGTGTCTGAAGGCTGAATGTGTTGGATCTTGTAGGAAATGGGAAGTGAAAAGCGGAATGTCAGAGTTGGCTCTGTGAGTGCTGCTCCAGCTTCGGATCAGCCTCCCAGGCCCTCTCTCGTGGGGCCAGAAAAGGGGATGGTTGGGTCTGAGCTGAGCAAAACCATGAGCACCTGTGCTGGGAGAGCAGCAGCTCCGTGTCCCAGCAGTGTGCGTGGGCAGTGTGTTTTTTGTTTCCCAAAAAACCCCGTTTCTTTGGGAAACAAAAGCTTGACCCTAAAACTTTGCTCTCATTCAGGCTCGTTTGGAAAATGATGTCTTGCCCTGGGAGCAGGGGATTTTGCAGAAAATAAATGGATTGGAGATGCACAGAGATAATCTGTGCCCAAGGATGGAGCTGTGCAAGGGCTGTCTCTGCAGAAGGGCTCTGCCACTGCAGGGACCTTTAGCCAGAGGTGACCGCAGAGCACCCAGTGCCATTGTTGTGGCTCACGGAGCAGCAGGACGTGGGTATATCCATTCCTCTTGCAACACGGCTCAAGGCGAGGCAGGAGAGCCAGTGAGAGCAGATGGGAGGGAGGGGGTAAGCAATGGGGGAAATGAGCCCAGAAGAGCGGCGGGCAGGGAGCTGAAGGCTCTGCTCCGTGCTGTGGGCACCTCGCACCCCTCTGCTCCCACATCCCAGCCCCAGGGACCCCAAGTTTCCATCACAGGCAAAGAAGGAGTTCTGAACCAACCCTCCCCCCCCCATCCCCTCTGTCCTTTCCATGCGGCTTCAGCACAGTGCAGGGCAGAGCCGCTGCCTGCACGGATGGAGTGCCAGAGACGCGGGTCCTCTTCAGAGCAAGGGGAGAACGGAGGGAGATCTCTCTCCTCCCTTCCAGCAACGCATCTCTCTCTCCCAAACCAAACGAATCTCCCCATCCCTCCTGGATGCCGCACCGCCCCCCAGCCCAGCCCAGGGCCCCCTCACCTGGCTCAGGTGCTCCCTGCGAGCCGCGGACGCTGGCGACGCAGCATAGGGACGGGCGGCCCTGCTGCATCCCGGCGGGAGGAGGGATGCGCTCGAGCGCTCGGCACCGGCTGTCACCAGCGCCGCTCCATCCCTTCCTCCCCTCATCCCTCTTCCACACCTGACTGCCTTCGCTGATTGCCTCCGTCCTTCTGCCAATAAACGGCGGCCGCACGCTCGCCCCGCATCCGGGAGCTCCGGGCTGGGCAGCCCCCGCCGGCTTCATACGGGGGGGCACAAACCTACCGGCCCCTTCCCCAGCATCTCACCGAGCAGCAAGCGGGCAGTCCAAGGGCCTTAATCCCACCCACGCCGTTGGATCTGGAGAGATGGTCCGTGCTCTCCCCGCATGCCCCTGGCTAATCCGGCGGTGGGGCCGAGGGGGCTCGGCCAGCTGGCACCGAGTGGGAAGCATTCAGATATCAAAGCACACCATGGCCGGGAAAAAAGCCATGGCAAAGCCTGGCATGGCCCTGGGACCCTGCTCAGGATGTGCAGCTCCTCTGCTCCCGTTGGGCACAGGGGGTTTCCTGATATCCCCATAACCCGTGGGCTCTGCTCCGTGGGATGGATGCCTGCAGCCTTGGGAATCGCTGCAGGGTCCTTTTCCCTCAGTGGTTTTCATGCATTTTGGGCACTCCTCCAGCAGCATGGGGCAGACATGGAGTGCAGAGGCCGGGCTGCTGCATGGCTGTGCCTTCCCCTCACCCTGCACATGGTCTTTCCATATTTTTCCCCCTCTGGACACTTTCAGGGACAGCTGCAAAGTGCTGCAGGAGCTCAGTGCAGAAACAGCACCACTGGAAAGGGGGAGATGGATGGGAACTTCCTGGGAATATGACACTGAGACAGAAAGCTGAGGATGGGATCTCTGAATGCCAAGTGCATCCTTGGGCAGTGGGATTGGTACCTTCTGCAAATGCACTTTGCCCCTACACACACGAGCTGTGCTTCCCCAGGGAATGCAGTTGCAAGCAGCCCAAGTTCATGTGTTAATGGTGCAAAGAGGTGTGAGGAGCAGCTTGCCCTGTGTCCCTGATGCCATCAATGTTCCTGCCCGGCTGTAGGGACACATTTGCCATGGGGAGCAGATGAGCTCCCAGGGGTGACACTGCTGCAGCAGTCCCTGGGAGATGTGTGTTTTGCAAGGAACAAACCCCAAATCTGTGTGTTTGGTGTCTCTGAGGGGGAGAAACATTTAGCACCAAATGGTGCGAGAGATTTCCCTGCAGTCAGAGGGGGATTTGTGGCAGGGATTCACCAGAGTGCTCAGCCCACTGCTGTTGCTCCTCGAGGTGAGGAAGGGGCTGAGACCTGAGCTCTTCAGAAAGCCCTGGGATAGGGGAACTGAGCACAGCTTTACTTGCAGGGCGGCTCTTGGAGGGATTTGTCTCGCTTTCAGCAGTGTCCACGTGAGCCACAAACCTGTCTGGCATTGCCATTGCCCCAGTCCCCTCCGTCCCTTCCACACAGCTTCACCACTGTGCAGGGCAGAGCTGCTGCTGGCATGGAGCCCTGGAGCCAGGGGGCACAGCGATGCACTCTGCAACCCTCATGGCACAAGGTGTTAGAAGCCAGACCTGTGTGAAGTTCTGCAGAGCAGATCCTGCTCTGAGACATTCCCAAATTCCTGCTGGCACTGAGCAGGACAGGACCAAACCCAATGCAGAGCAATGACCCCAGTGAGCTCACGTTCTCCAGGTCACCCCCAGGGTACCCCTGGCTCAGTCCCTTGCTGCCATTAACACCATCCCAGCATTTTCCTTGTAATTCTCTGCTTGTGAAGGTGAAAGCCTGAGCCCCTCACATGGCTGGGGACAGAGCCAAGTGGGAAGGGAGGAGGAAGGGAATAAAAGGCAATGTCCTTCCCATGGCTGTGTGTGTCTTTGTGGGTGTCTGTGCTGCTGAGGCCCATGGGCACTGACAGAGGGTCTCTGACCACCTTGGAACAGGGGTTGTGGGCAGGGCAGGGTCTCTTGGGGGGAGCCCACCAGCACAGAGACACCACGTGCAGTGAGCCCATTCCACGTCCCCGAGCTCTTCCCAGGTATCCCACCCTGCTCAGCACCCTGCTCCTGCTCTTGC
Organism: Cyrtonyx montezumae; assembly: GCF_038088225.1. Lineage (NCBI taxonomy): Eukaryota > Metazoa > Chordata > Aves > Galliformes > Odontophoridae > Cyrtonyx > Cyrtonyx montezumae. The sequence continues at coordinate 9,825,825 of NW_027072100.1, read as the reverse complement.
ACCCCCTCCCTCCAGCCCAATAGCCCATTTCATTGGTATCCTCAAAACCGAGAATGAAAATGGGGATGGACAGGCAGACACTCACCTCCCCAGGACGGAGGGGGCAGCGTATGGGAATGGAGGTGCAGACCCCAGGATGGAGGAGGCAGCACGTGGGGATGGAGGACAAACCCTGGGGATGGAGGGTAGACTTATGGGATGGCGAGGACACTGCAGGGGGCGATGGAAAGCAGCCCCTGGGATGGGAGATGGACTCCGGGATGGAAGGGGCAGAGCGCAGGGACGCAGGGGGCAAACCGCATGAATGGAGGGAACAGAGCCCAGGGACAGAGGGGACGTTCCACCAAGGATGGAGGACGTACACCGGGATAGAGGGAGGAGCTGGGGACGGGGAGAGGGGCGATGGAGGCAGCCCCTAGGACGGATATACATCCCCAGCGTTTCGGGTAGGAGGACCTGAACCCCCGCGGTGCACCTGAGCCTCTTACTCCCCCCTCCCCCCGCCTCCCACCGCCGCTACCTTCCATGTCCTTGGCCTCGCCGCAGCTCATCCTCCGCTCGGAAGGGGCCGAGCTCCTGCGGGGACGGAGCCCCCTCGCCCCCCAGCGCCGCCGCCGGCACCGGGAGCTCCGGGCCCGCCCCGCCCCGGTGCCCGCGCCGGGGGCGGTGCCGCTCTCCGCCGCCCTCGGGCGCTCCGCCCGCCGCTCCGCTCCGCACCGCCCCGCCGCCAGCACGGTGCTGCCCGGACCCGGTGTCTGCCGGATCCCCGGTGATATCTGCCCGGTGATGCTCTGTCTCCGGTGATGCTCAGCCCCCGGTGCTGTCCACTCAGTGATGCTCAACCCCTGGTCCCACCCAATCTCCAGTGATACCCAGTTTCCAGTGATGCCCATGCCGTGACATACCCAGTTCCTGGTGAGCTCAGGTCCCTGATCCCCAGTGCTGCCTGCTGCCTGGCGATGCTCAATCCCTGGTGCTGTGCACTCGGTGATGCCCAAGCTATGATGTGCCCCATTTCTGGTGACACCTGATCCCCAGTGATATTCACAAGTACCTGCTGTTTCCCAGTCCCTATTGGTGCCTGATCCCCAGTGATACCCAATTCCCAGTGATGCCTGCTCCCTGCTGATGCCCACTGCCTGGTGATACCTTCCATACCCTTCCTTCCCCCACCCCAGACTCTGTCCCTACCTCCTCCAGGCACACACCTCCAGCTGCCACCAGTCCCCTTCAGCCAAACACGGGGTTTGGGGACACATGAGTTTGTTCTCAGATGGGGACTGGGATGCAGCTGTGTACGTAGGATGAGGACAATCTGTGCCATGACACGCTGCCAGGGGCACTTCACCTTTGCAAAGCATTCTCTGTTGCAGGACCATCCCAGCACCGAGCAATGCCCAGCCCTTTGTTGTAAGACCAGAAAAATTCATGCTCGTGGGATGCTGCCTCCAAAATCACACCCTGTCCTCAGCAGAGAGTTTCAGGGGCTGAGAGCACAGCAGGTGTGCAGGGTGCAGCGGTGTCACTGAGCTGGCATGAGGCTGTGCACAAAACCTATCGCTCCTACGGCAGCAAAGTGTCTCATGCTCGGGTGGCACAGGCTCGTGTCTGCACACAGCACTTGTAAAAAACCACAAAACTCTGCAAAGCTTTGTAAAAAACTGCAAAATGTTGGATGCTCGTGCAGGAGCTGCTCCAGATGGGACTCAGTGCACACACCCCTTCGTGCAGCGTGGATGCAGCCCTTCCTTGCTCAGCTTGCCCCTCTTTAAAGCAGAACACAGACAGCCCCAGCAGCACACAACACTGAGCTGACACCACACCACCTCCCAGGCCTTGCTGTCAGCATCCCTTTTATTACCTCTGCAAGAGAGAAGCTCAGGCAGTATTGTTTATCGCAGGCATTCGACTCCTTCAAATAACCAGCGAGCTATTTTCCATTACTCTGAGATTTCCAGTTCTCCTTAAGTCTCTGTCTGCACACGGAGCCTTTGAGCCCAGGCAGAAATCTTCTGAGAGCAGAACTCGTGTGCAGGGCCCTTGGCAGGGAAAGGCAAACGGCGCCTGAAAAATGTGTGCAGATTGTGCCAAGCTGTTATTAGAAATAAGCGCTGCTCCCAGCCGCTGCTTTTCCTGGTTTTTCCGTGGTAATTGCTCTTCTCCAGGAAAGGTTTCATGTGTGTGGGGGAAAGAATTTTGCTCCTCCTCACTGCTTGCAAACAGGTCTGTGCAGACCTGCTGCCCCCATGCTGTGTGGCAGTGCTTTGTGTGCGTAGGGCTGCTCACCGAGCTGCAGATCCTCTGTTTTCAGAATGAAAGTGTCCCGAGGAGCTGCAAAGCTGTGGCTCTGGGTTATTGCCCTGGTCCTGCTGCAGCTGAGCATCTCCCAGTGTTTCTGCAGTACCCCAGTGAGCACCTGCACACATTCATGGAGGAGGATGAACCCACAGACACTTCTCAGACGTGCTGGTTTGGATGCATAAATCATGAGAACTAGGGAAATTTTTGGTTTCCCTATGGTTCTCCCAATGTATGGCTGAGAGCTCTCTGCAGCCCAAGAAAACAGGAGGTGAAATATGGGGGGAAAGCTGTGTGAGGAGCCCAAAACCAAAGCATGGCTTGGGGAGGGCAAAGTTGGTGCCTTGTGCCTATTCCCATCACTATCCCCATGCTCATCCTCTTCCCATCCCCATCCCATTCTATCCCATCCTATCCCCATCCCACCCCATCTGCATCCTCATCCCACCCAATCCCACTCCATCCCCTTCCTATCCCCATCCCATGTCCATCTCATGGGGGTTGGACTCGATGATCTCTAGAGGTCCCTTCCAACCCCTACGATTCTATGATTCTATGATCTCATCCTCATCCCCTTCCTCATCCCATCCCATCCCTCTCCTCATCCCCGCCCTCCAGCAGCCCCGCAGAAGTGTGCCTGCAGATGGGATGATTCAGCACACTCCTTATTCGGAGGATGAAGGAAGTCATTAAACACCAGCTCTCCTCCCGCTGCAGCCCAGGAAGGATAAGGAGAAAGAGATAAAAAGGCTTCAGATGGAAGTTATTTGTCTAAGGAGAAATGCTGCTGATTTCCCTGGTGCTCTGCTCCCTATCAAAAACCCCAAAGCAGCAGGAGGAGGGAGTACCCATCCATACAGAGGGACTGCAGCACCCATGGGTGGCATTGGCCATGGGATCAGGACTGAGAGGGACCTGAGATGATGGGAGCAATTCTGCTCGGAGGTTTCTATAGATATATGTAATTGGATTTTCGCGCGTCACGGATATTTTCGAGGCAGCAGTAATTATTTGAGAACGCTGTCCTGTTTGCCTCCCTTCTCTCCGCATGGATTTTTTTTTCCTTTTTAATATTGTTTCCCCGAATGAAGCTGTAAATTTGCAACTTAATCCAATCAGAGGACACACACAATGCCATCAGCTGCACGGGCACCGCGAGGCGGCGTGAGCCGTGTCTCCCAGTGCCACAATCCATTTGCAGCAGTAACAAAAGACTCAAAGCCATATTTTAATTCTTTTCATAAAGGAAAAAAAAAAAAAAGACACACACACACACACGCACACACATATATTCTAAGGTGCTGTGCTGGCTGAGGACTTTCCCCCAGCCCCATCTGGTCCCCATCAGGTGGCTGACGAGCACAGGTCAGGAATCCTGGTGTCTGGGGCTGTGTTTGCAGGGCCCATTCAGGGCTGTGGGTGAGGGTGCGGGGACATGGCTCTGGTCCACGTAGGGTTGGGCAATGAGCTCTGGGAGTCCTGTGTCTGCTGCTTCCCCTTCATCTTCATGTCCACCTCCACTCCCCACCTGAATGTGGTTGGAACTTGCAATGGCCCAAGGGGCAGCAATCCCCAGCTACCTCTTTCCCCAGGATGATGAACACCATGGGTACTGGGGCTTTCAGGCAGCTTTACTAAAACCCATAGCATCACAGACAGGCTGGGGTTGGGCTCCAGCTTCCCCTTTGGGAATCACAGAATCACAGGGCCATTGAGATTGCAAAAGAGCACCAAGATCTCTGAGCCCAACTCCAATCCACCCCACCGTGTCCTCTGTCCTCAAAGGTCTGTGCCACATCTCCATGTTCCGGAACACCTCCAGAGAAGGTGAACCTCCCATCACCTCCCTGGGCAGCTGTGCCACTGCAACACCACTCCTTTCTGAGAAAAAAAAAGGATCCCTCTCTCTCAGAGAAGGACTTAGGTCCAGTCCCAGCCAGGTGCTGTTAGCTCTGCTCCAAACTCTGCTCTGAGCACCACGGCAGAATCAAAGGTGGCTGCAGGATACCAAAGGTCCCATGTCACCTCTCTGCAGTTCATGGGCTCGGTTTGGAGTGAAGAAGCTGCTGCAGCCACGTCCTGGGGGCCCCCACACAGCGGTGCATGGGACTAATTAAAACCTGAGGAAGTCTATTTACCTAACTCTGCATTGATTTTGCTAAGTAGGACATCCTGTCTTCAGAGGATTTCATGGCACGGGGCGATAATCAAGTGAGAACAGGCTCCAAAAGTGTTAATTTAGCAGCTGAGCAGGTGGGGATTAAAACCAAGCCCTCTGGTTCAGCCTTTTCTCTCAATTTCCCATCTGAAACCTGCAAAACAGCAACAATTCTGCACATGGCGTTGCACAGACCTGGGTGAAAGGCAGACAGATTTGCTTTGTATTAAGCCCCGGGTGTAGTGACATAGGGACAGGGGGTGAACGGGGACACTGCAGGGGTACAAATGAGCCCTGTGGCCATCCCATCACCACAGCTGCACCACTGCTGCACTACAGGACATGTCAAACCCCCAGCCCCAGTGCTGGGTGTCCTTGCCCTGCTTTCCTCCTGCCCCAGGCGTGGGGACAGAGGTGTCTTTGTGCGGGGCTGTGTGGGCTGCCCGGCCCCCATGGGATCTGCAGGAACGCACTCCCATTTAAGCGATGATTTTTCACTTTTGAGCCTTTGTGAGCGATTACCACGCGTGTCTGCGCGTACGTGCACAGCATCCCCTGCAGATGCTGGCTTGTGGGAATGCAGAAATCGGACTTGGAAAGCCCCGACCCCGGCAGGGAGAGCCATGAAGATGTTGGGGATGGAAGGGCGATGTATTGACCTTATCAGTATAGTCCCTGGGGGTTTTGGTACCTGTCCCAGGCAGGACAAAGCGTGGTGACAGCATGCAGACCTGGGTGCAGGCTGCTTTGGTGCTGGAAAGGATCGTTGAGGTCAGAAAGGACCACTAAGGTCCCCAAGTCCAACCCCAACCCACCCCACCATGCCCACTGACCGTGTCCCTCAGTGCCATATCTACCCTAAAAAAGAGCAGGACCCCATTGGGAGAAGTTCCAGGGCTGCATGCTGCACTGCACTGCTCCAACAGCAATGGGAAACCCATGCAGAGCTCCCAATTGGTGGCCAGGTATGGCTCTGATCCTCAGGCTCCATCAGTCCCCGCTGCTCCTTTACCCAGTTGTTTGTAATATACACCAAGAATACACGTAGAGATTATTAAAAATCGTTTAGGATTGATTTTACTGAGCTTACAAATGAGTTTTCTCCTTGCTTGGAGCCGTGCCTGTGCTGCCAGATGCGTGAGCAGAGAACATCGAGAGCCCCCAGCCACCATCACCCAGTGCTGCCCACCCAATTTTGTAGGAAATATTCCCTGAAGTGAAATTCCTGCAGCTCGCAGAGCCTCAGCACAGAGCAGAAGACCCACCCCAGCCCTGGGCTTGTATCAGCCTGGCCATAAAGGCTGAGAGAGCCGGGGAACAGCATATGGGCTGGGGCCAAACCCTGCCCCAAAGCTGGGAAACGCCGCTGCACTGCTGGCACCCAACTGCTTGGCAGAAGGGAGGTTTTGTTTTTCGGCCCTAGCCAAACCCAAAAATAGATGGGCAGTAAGCGGCTGGGGGCTGGGTTTGCCATTGTGCAGAACGGGGCTATTTATCTTTGCTGCAGCTGCTGTGCTCTGCTTGCAGCTCAGGAAGAACGGCCCGAAAAGCAGTCCCGACCCCAAAAGCCCCTTGCAGCCCCAGTGCCCTCCCGCTCCGTCGGGTGCCCTGAGTCCCTCTGACGCACAAAGTGCTTCTGAGGCTGTTTATGTGAGCATCCATCCCACGGTGCAGCGCTGCGCCGGGCGGGGGAACGGCTCCGCAGCAAAGGGGGGGAGAAACCCCCTTCGCCCCCCCTCCCCTCCCCCTCCTGCCCTTTGCTCAGCGCGGGGTAGGTCCGTTCTGCTCTGTGGGCCCCACTCTAAGAAGGCACCGCCGCCTCTAAACGGAGCGATCATCATCTTGTCCGCTAATTGCAAACGCGAAGGAAGAGGGATTGAGCTTGCAATTAATCAGCAAAGAGCTCCCGGTGCTGCGATGCCCTTCGCTGGGTGCAGTGCTGGGGGAGAAGAGGAAGGATTGCTGCAGGGAAACGGGGCTGTGGGGAGGGAGAGGGGAAGTGTTGGGGCTGCTGCCTCACTCCGTGGGCACCCTGGGGTGAGATGGGAGCACGCGTGTTACACACGTGGGGACAGGCATGCTTCGTGCACAGACGGCAAAGGGTGCGTGAGTGTGCAGTGTACGTGCGTGGGCAGCTGTGCAGGTGTGCGACCGCATGCATGCATGTACTTGGAGATGCACGCACACGCTTGAACGTGTGCAGGGAGCACTGCGGGTGTGTGTGCGCGTGCAAATGTGCATGCACAAGTACTGGGTGTGTGAATGGAAGTGCGCGTGCAAACGTGCACGTGCGGAAGCTTGCTGCTGTGTGCAAAGGCACGCAGGTTCAGGAAGCCTGCACCTTCCCGTGCACGGCCGTGCGCGAGCTCGTACACGCGTGTGCGCGCTAGTATTAACGCGCGTGCAGGTGCAGCTGCGCGCATGCGCACTCGGCTCAAACGCCGCTCCTCGGAACCGTCACAGCACGAGGGGGCGCTGTGCCCCTGCGGGAGCGGAAGTGCCGCACCGCCCGCTGGGTAGCCCCGCCCACCCCCTTCGCCGCTTCCGTTGCCTTCGCCACCGACGCCGCCGCTGCGGTTGAACCGCCGCCGTCATGAACAAGAAGAAGAAGCCGTTCCTGGGCATGCCCGCGCCCCTGGGCTATGTGCCGGGGTTGGGTCGCGGGTGAGTCCTCCGGTACCCCGTCGGGCCGTGGTCTCCTGTCCCGCTGCCTCACTCGGCCCGGCTCCGGGCCTTGCAGGGCCTCCTCTGGAAGCGTTTTGCTGTTTCCTCTCTTCTCTACCCGGGCCGCGGGGTGAAGGAGTGTTCTCGCGCTGCGGGGGCAGGGGTTGTTTTTCTCAGGTTGTGTCCCTGTGGGCGTGGATATGCGTGGCCCGCAGACTGTGCCCCGTGGGGCCCTGACCCCCGAGTGCGGGGTTTCTGAAGACCCCGGCTCCCAGCCCCGCACCCTGCAGTGTTGTACAGCCCACGGGCCGTCGTCTGTGTTGTGTTCTGCCGAGACATGCTTCAGTAGAGGAAGGCACAATGCGGGAGTGGTGTGATCCCAGTGTCTTTGTAGATGAAATTTCCCCTACAAAGAGCAAGTGTTTTGCTTTATTTTTAATTTTTTTTTTATTTTTAACATAGGTTCTGTGGGCAGTGGGGATAGGAGCTGGCTGGTGCCATGCTTGCAGGAGAGTGCTGTTTTTATTGCTTGCCCTTAAGTAACATTTCTAGCTGGCTGCCTGTGCCGCAGTGAGGTTACAGTGTGCTAAGGAGTTGTCTCTGGTTTGCCAATGCAGTGCCACAGGCTTCACCACCCGCTCTGATATCGGCCCTGCACGCGATGCCAACGACCCCGTGGATGACCGCCATGCCCCGCCGGGGAAAAGGACGGTTGGGGATCAGATGAAGAAGAATCAGACAGCTGATGATGATGATGAAGATCTGAACGACACCAATTACGATGAGGTGATGTGATAACCAACCTAGAGATGCTTTTCCTCAAGTAGGAAAGAAGTCCCTGAGCTCCCAGTTCTCTTACTCTGAACCTGTGTAGGAGCTGTGAAGATTCAGGGCCTGGATTTCCTGTAGTCTCCTAACAGCTTTTTTCTTTTCTTTTATTTCAATTGAAAGTCCATTATGCATAATGACATACGTTTGCAGGTTTTTATTCTGGCTTTGGACTCTGAATTGTGCTTTAATTATCTGTGTGGAGCACTGAGAGTCTTGGGAAGGAGTCCATAAATAAAATACTAGTTTTTCTTTTATGGGATGTGCTTTCTTTTTTTAAATTCTCCTTCAGAAATGAAATCTTAAGCTGTTGTGCTTTGATATATATTTATGTGACCTGTGCAGTCTCTTGTGTTTAGATCCCACTTTCGTTGCTTAAACTTTGTGTTATTTTTTTTGTTTTCAGTAGCTTTTAGGAAAAAAAAAGTTATTAATGGGAGAAAATGCACGAGAGTTTCGTTTATTGTTTAATAGAGGCAACTTTGAAGCATTTTTACTTTAGAAATGGTGTGGGCAAATAAACACTAGGGATGGTAGAAAGCTGCTTTTGTTTAAGGGATGTGTTAACGTGATGCAGTGTTGTTAGGAGCAGCCTGCTCACGTGTATTCATTGTTCTGGATGACAGTTGGCTGCTCTGAGTACATAACAGGAGCTTTAAACTGAGGATACTGCTTCACTTTTCCCTTTTTTCTCTCATTTTTTCCTTCTTTCTCTCTCTGCAAATTCTTAGTTCAATGGGTATGCTGGAAGCCTGTTCTCCAGCGGTCCCTATGAGAAAGATGATGAAGAAGCAGATGCTATTTATGCAGCTCTGGATAAAAGGATGGATGAGCGGAGGAAAGAAAGAAGGTAGGATTTCTTAGAGCACGGGTATGGAACCTTTCTAGTTCTATTGTGTTTCAAAGGTTTTTTCTACCTCCTCCATTTTTTGATGTAAATGTTATCCTGGTCCACTAGCTAAAGTGTTGAGAGGTTTTATTTGTTTTAATGCTGTTTCTTGGACACAGTGACTAAATCTTAAGGTTGATGGGTACTTTGTGCAAATTAGCATGAGAATTGATTTGGTTGCATTGCTTCATTGTCGTTCATTCAGATGATGACAGGAGATGCTGAGGGAATGATTTTGACACCTCACATATTGCACAGCATGCTGGAAGTCATTAGAAAAGTTGTGTGCTAGCATTAGTTAACTTGTTAAACCCATGGCCTGCAGCTAAGAGGATGGTATATGCTGAAGTTCACTTGGTTAGAAATGTTTGGTTTTAGGCTATAATGTTGTCTTATTTGATGGGAGACCTCTATCACAGTTGTTTGCAGTGTGTGCTTGGAAAAAATTGTTACACCTTGCTCCAGATCAAACACATTTTTCTGTAATACTCTGCTTGAAGACTTCTTACTATGTGCATAACATCAGTACTTCTTTTTCTAAGGGAACAACGAGAAAAAGAGGAAATAGAAAAATACCGTATGGAACGACCCAAAATTCAGCAACAGTTCTCAGACTTGAAAGTAAGGAAAAATATTGCCTTCAATGTGACATTTCCATGTGATTTATGGGAGATGACTGTTCTGCATTAATGTGCTCAGGTTCTGTGTGTCATTGTGCAAGTACTGTGTTGTTCTGCAGTTCACAGTTACTTTCCTGAGAAAGCAATATAATCTTTACTGAGTGCTGCATTTGAGGTTACTTGCTATTGGAGGGGGTGATGGTAAGATACTTCTAGGAGTGTGTGGGAATATGTTATGTGGGAATAGAGTTCTTCAGTCTGTGGAGTGTTTTCCAGTGGCTACACAGCTTAGTGAAATTTATATAAATGTATGCTCTTGTTTTCTGGGTAATTGTCACTGTGGTTCTTGAGAGGGTGATGGACTTTTTTGTCTTTGGAGGGTGAGTAATTTGTTGCCCTTGGAACAGTAGTTGAGAGGGATCTACTGACTCTAAATCTCCTGTTAAATAAAATACAATGTTTAAGCTGTTGTTTAATGATTAGTAATAAATAATGATTAGTAATAAACCATGCTGCTGCAGGCACTGAGGTTAATCTGCGTATTTGCAGCACTGTGCTTAAGAACAAATTGATTTGGAATCTCAGGCTGGACTAATACCAAATTATAATTAAGTGCATATAATTCTTTTTTTACATTTAATTAGGAAAAAAAAATCTGATATTTGACCTATAAGTCTTTAATTCATCTGGAATTCTTTAAAGAAAAAAAATCCATCACGGGTTATGAGCAGCTTGAAGGAATGATTTTCTAAAATAAATAATGATGGCAACTCATGTTTGAACAGCGGAAGCTGGCAGAGGTCACAGAAGAAGAGTGGCTGAGTATTCCAGAGGTCGGTGATGCCAGGAACAAGCGGCAGAGGAATCCTCGCTATGAGAAGCTGACTCCTGTGCCTGACAGCTTCTTTGCAAAGCATTTACAGTCTGGGGAGAATCACACTTCTGTGGACCCACGGCAGACAGTGAGTATGGGAACAAAGCTGATGATCTGAGCTGTGCTTTGTAAGTAGAGATAAGGGTTAAACTGCATTCGTTAAGGTAGTTTGTGAATTAACTACCTTTAGCTTTCAGGGGAACTATGGATGTTGAACTCCTGTGCTTGCTAGAACCTTGCAGCACATGCCCTTAGCCAGACAAAACGTGAGGATGGACAGGGAAGGCTGGGATCTCATTAAAAGTGGGCAAAAAGTTTTACTTTTCTCTGGCTGTAGAATGGTGGTAATGATATTTTTGGTGTGCTTAACCAACATTTGTTACTGTTGCAATAATGTCTTGCAGAAACAGGAAAGTAGAGTTTGAGTTCACCTAGTGGTTTGCTCAACCCAGGAGCCTGCATTAAAATTTAATTTTCACTTCACAATAAGGCAAATTGTTGCTATGCTGCTGTGGGACACTGTGGTCATACAGTTACAGAAGAAGCTGGCTGTCCCTGAGTTAGCATCAGATGTCTCTGTGATTTCTTTGTGGATATTATTGTTTAAATGTGCTAGTCTCATATGCTTGTATTCAAACTTTTCATTTACTTTCTTGTTCCTGCCTTGCTGACGTGGCTAAATCTGTAATTACCTACTGATGAGCAAAACCTGTGTAAGAAATGCCTTGTGATTCAAGGAAGCCACTGTTCTGGTTATGTTGTCATCAGCACAGGGGAAAATGTCAGAAGAAAGGCAGGATATTGGCATCTGTGGCCAGCAGTCAATCAGTAAGAGCAGATGGGCAAAGAACCTGAATTCTTTTTTGACATCTCAGAAGACATTTTTAGGAATTTGTTTCTCTTACTCTTGTTTCTAGCAATTTGGTGGACTGAATACTCCATATCCAGGAGGCTTGAATACTCCGTACCCAGGAGGGATGACACCAGGATTAATGACACCTGGGACAGGTGAATTGGATATGAGGAAGATTGGCCAAGCCAGGAACACCTTGATGGATATGAGGCTAAGCCAGGTGAGCATGCCAGAAGGTGGAATTTGCTTCAGGTGTACCAGAAGTTGGTGGGGTGCTCCTATTTAAGGCTTGGTTTCAGGGTAGTCTCTCTTTACCCTGGGTGTAGTAGGTGGGAGCAGTAGTTCAGCTATGATCCCTTCATCTTGTGTAAGGATTTGTTCAGAACAGAAAGCTGAAAAATACTGTTCTTGTGTTGTTGATTTTTCTGTTCAAATCTGGTTTGCACTAAAAGGATGGGCTTTAACTGATAAAGCTGAAAGTCCTCCTAGTGGCTGAAAACTAAGCTGGTTGTTTGCTGTATTTTTAACTGCTGAGTTAAAAGTCCACATATTTTAGGAGTGGGGGGGTGGGAAAAAGTCTAGTAAGCAAGGACTTGTGTTTTTCTCATTGCTTGGTCGTGGTAACAGATCGGAGTGTAGGAGCAGTGTCTTTTTCAGTTTTGAATGTGTGCAACACGGCTGTGGGGCTGTGAATGATCACTGCAGTGGTGCTGGTTTGATGTTCCCAGGTGTCAGACTCTGTGAGTGGGCAGACTGTGGTGGACCCGAAAGGATATCTGACGGATTTGAATTCAATGATTCCCACACATGGAGGAGATATCAAGTAAGTTTAAGAAGGATTAGCTGATTAAGCCTCTTAATAGTGGCTGTGATCCTTCATATAAATGGAAATCTGTCTGAGTGGGTGGCTTTCAGCTAACATCTAGTATGTAAAGGATGACAGGCGAGTTTTTAGTACGTGCAAATTTTGATGATAAAACTAGAGTGAAATCAGTGCTATTGCCTATTAGCTTCCAGCTGCAATGCCTAAATAATGATACCTAAATACTAAACAGTTTTGGTCTGCAGTCCCGTTAGGGAATATTAGCAAGCTGTAGCTTGTAACTTGCCACTGATGTGGGAGTGTTTGAGGTCACAGGTACTGTGCATCTGAATGGGGCTGTGAAAGCTAAAGTACTCAGTGATTCAGGAGAATTGTTCCTGCCTGTCTTTTCTCCTTCATTAGTGATATCAAAAAAGCTCGTTTGCTCCTGAAATCTGTACGAGAAACCAATCCTCATCATCCACCAGCCTGGATAGCATCAGCCCGACTGGAGGAAGTCACTGGCAAGCTGCAGGTGGCTCGGAATCTCATCATGAAAGGAACAGAGATGTGCCCCAAGGTTAGAATTGCTTTGCTTCCCTACTGATCCTTGCAGGACAGTGGGAGAAAGGTTGTGGTAACAAGCAGCAGCATCTGTCTGTTAGTCTATTATTAACTATAGACTGGTACTGCTTCACTGTGTGCAATATTAAAAGAACCCACACTTGGCTGAAAGCTGTGTTGTGTTTCAAGTAATCCTTTGGATGTGTAAAAGAAGGTTCCTTCTTTTTCCTGGCAGAGTGAAGATGTTTGGTTAGAAGCTGCTCGGCTTCAGCCTGGAGATACAGCCAAGGCTGTTGTGGCCCAAGCTGTCCGCCACCTCCCTCAGTCCGTCCGAATCTATATAAGAGCAGCAGAGCTGGAGACAGATATCCGTGCAAAGAAGCGTGTCCTTAGGAAAGGTGAGAGCTTCTGCAGGGCCAGGGAACAGTGTGTGAGTCTCCCTCCATTTGTATTGCGTTGTAAATTGTTCAAGTAATACGCGTAGGATTTTAAATGCTACTTTTTTGCCTTCTTACTGAGAACAGTTGTGAATAATGTATGCCTTAATGATGGAAATCACTGCTGTTGAGTCAGAGTGGAGTGGTTGTCATACTTGTAAAGCATCTCAGCAGAAAGCTGCTGTTGCTGAGCAATTACAAAAGAATGTTTTGTTTACTGAAAGCAATTCCTTCTTGTGAAGATTAGAGAGGGTAGATGAAAGCAATTCAGAAATGGTGCTCTGAGGGGAAAAGGGTGTTTTGACCGTCTTCTCTTATGCTTTAGAAAAGATGTCAGACTTTGTGTGTGACTTTGGGATCATCTGTAATTTGTTGGAGACCACAGTGACTTCTGGTGGAGGAGCTGTGGAGGCTCTGGAGCTCCCATATCATTGAGCACTGTGGGCCTTGAGATTTGTTTTGGTATAGCAATTTCTGTGTTCTTGACAAACAGCTTTTTGGAGTGGTGCTTGCTTTGACAACTTTACATCTTTATTGCATTGAAATTGGAGGTTTTGCTCTTTTGTGGAATAGCCATCTTTTCCTAAACCTGTTCTTAACAACAGTTTGTTGTGTTGTCCCAAACCCAGGTTTCCTTGCAGGTTCACAGTGTTCTTTGATTACTTTAAATTAATAAGTCTGTGTTCACGAGTACCAAATGGCATTGATTGTTTAAGGACTTTAATTTAGCCAGGAAAAGGGATCTGTATTTAATACACTTAATACCTCCCTGTGATGCAGTCTACAGTATTAGACTGACTTTGCTTCAAAGGATGTAAGTTGCCTGCTGCCTCTTACTGTTGTGAAGCAAATTGCATATTGGTCTGAATTGGGCTCTTAGGGCATGTAAACCACCTGAGCATGAACAGCACTATTTGGTAGCATGTTTTATTTTTCACTGGCTAAACAGTGCATTGTTCTGTGGATCATTACTCCTGTGGCTCCTGTTCTTCTGCAACAGCAGTAATGGATGCTGAATGAGAGAATGCTTTTACATGAGCAGGAGCAGATTTCTAAGTCCAGCTCTGGAAGGAAAGCATCTTGTGTGAAAGCAATGACTTGTGCATAAAGTTCAGAATCTGTTCTTTCACTTTAAGCATTGTGTCATGTTCCAGTTTACAGAACCACCTGCTTAAACTCTGGCACAGAGCTGTTGGTGGTGTGGAATACAGCTTGTCCTGCTGCTTCCAATCTCTGTGTGTTAGGAATCAACTTCAGAGTGCCCCTCTACTACCTAGGGAACATGAGCAATGCAGTGCTTGGAACTGTTTGGGCGTACAGCCTTAAGATAAATGGCTGTTTAACCCAGTGCTTACCCAAAAATAGAGAAGGGTGGTGGCCAGGTAATGTCACTGAAATGTGGTCTCTCATAGTGTATTTCTTCTGTCGTTGGCTGTGTTCTTTCCTACCGTCCAGCAGAACCTCTGGAGCTTTTAAAGCCTCCCTTTGACTAAAGACAGCAAGCTGAGTGTTCAGAATACATTGTGAGGTGTAAAAATCAAATGCTCTATCTACAAAAACATGCTCTGTCCTGCTGAGCAGTGCTTTCAGCTCTTGCAAGCTGATATTATTCAGTTAAAATGCTTCAGAAAAATCTCCTGCTGCTGTAGACTTAAGGTGGAATGGCTAATGCCCAAAACCTCAGTGCACACTACTTGTAAATGTTCTGTGTGTTTCTGTGATGCTTAGATGTGCTCTGAAGTTGATGCTCAGCAGTGTGCCTCAGCCCTCCCAGGAGTGCTTAAAGGAACAGCAATGCCTGGAAGCCTGGTTAATTCCAAAGTAGTTTTAGATGCAACTTTCTTCTCTTCTGTGGTTCTGCAGTTTTGCTTTCCCTATTGTATTCAGTCCTGTGTTGCTGTAGCCTATTTATTTATTGTCACTATGGAAACAGTGAAGCTGATACTGTACCAACTATGGTCATCCGTGCAAGCTGTAGTGAAAAAAGGGTTAAAAAAAATGCTTCTTAATGTCACTTTAAGATGCAAGTTTATAAAGGGACAGGATGAGAAAAATTGTTTGTTTTTTTTAGACTGCACATCTGGAAACATCTAGAACAGTCTGCAGAGAATGCACTTCCTACTGAGAGTGGTTATTTCTTGGACAAGATGAAAAGTGCCTTGATGAACTCTTGATTAGATGAAGAGTCCCTGTTGGATTGCTGAAAGCATCCTTAGAAGTGGGTGCCTTCAGGTGTTAGTGTCAGTGATAAAGCTTTTATGCATCCTCCTGTAGTATTTTTGGATAATGTGCCAGTAATTTATTGGGCTGGTGAATTGGAATCTACTGACCTATCAGCTGATTGTCAGCCTAAATGAAAACTTAGTTGTGAAGGTGGTGGTGGGTAAAACTTCAGAGGAAATGAAGATTTCATGGGTTTATCAGATAAAGCCCTATCAGGGGTGCCTTTCTTAATGCAGTTTTGTAAGGCCAGTTTTGTCAGAAGTGACCAACAGGGACTGAGGAGGTTCACTTTTTCCTAGTTGTTGTGAGCGAGCGTTGGACAGGGGAAGGAAAGCAGATGGTCCTCAGCATATTGTCTTCTTTTCTTTTTCACAGTTCACTTTTGGAAGGGGGGAATCCCAAATAAATTGGTCTTCTTTCTCTTTGGGCCAGGAATCTATGTGTCTCTACAAAACTATAAAATCCTTTTAAAGAGCATGCCTTTTCCTCTCCCATTATGTTGACAATAGGTGACGCATCAGCCTTCATTGCAGAGGTCAAAACTGGACTCCAGCAGCAAATCCTCAGGCAATAAAAATGAAACCACCAGAAAACCAACTATCATTTATTTCTTTTTAAAAGTGCTTCTTTCTTTCCTTCTTTCCCTCAGCAGACTTTCCCTGTGTTGAAAGGGATCCTCTGGTCACAAGTCAGCAGGCAAGGTTGTTGAAAGCTCTGACAGTCAGTGAAGTGGAACATTACAACACATGGTAGCAGCACACACCAATGCAGAGTCCCTACACTACATGGACCTCCCTCCAAGAGCAGCTTCAGATTGTTCCTCATCCAGCTCCCCTCTAGTGATTCAGATCCCCTACTTCTACTAGTCCTGACATTGCCTGGTCCCTAGGTAGTGACACGAGTGTGTCACATGTGTGACACTGGCACAGGCTGCCCATGGGGGGTTGTGGAGTCTCCTTCTCTGGAAGTATTCAAGACCTGCCTGGATACCTGCCTGTGTGACCTGGTGTAGGGAACCTGCTTTGGCAGGGGGGTTGGACTCAGTGATCTCTAGAGGCCCCTTCCAACCCTTATGATTCTGTGCAATTCTAAAGAGTCTGAATTCTGTATCAGAGTAGTATAGACTTAGACCTTACATATTTGGGATTTTTTATCGGTGTTATATGTATTAATATCTCAGATATTCATCAGAGTACAGCAGTCCCTTTTACCATGCTGAGACTTGAGGCTTTGCTCAGCTAGGTGTTTTACTGCGGAGGATGTAATTACAGCTCACAATTAGAAAAGCCCTTGTCTTGGTAAAACCTGTTTCCAATTAAAATTAACATTATATATATTTTTTTACTTTCAGATTTGAAGTTCTCATTGTTGAAACAAGAGTTAATGTAATTACAGCTCTCTTCCTTTTCTCTTGCAGGAAGTTTTATCTGCGATGGGACTAAGTCTCATGCATTATCATTATCTTTCTATTGGTAAACTTCTTTCTCCTGATTTGCATAATTGTTTTTGCCTCTTTAGCCCTTGAGCACGTTCCAAATTCGGTGCGTTTGTGGAAGGCAGCTGTGGAGCTGGAGGAGCCTGAGGATGCCAGAATCATGCTGAGCCGTGCTGTGGAGTGCTGCCCTACCAGTGTTGAAGTAAGCTTGAGAAAAGTCAAATAGAGCAACCTCCTGCATTCTGCTTTAGGTTGGAGTTAGGGCTTTGAAAACAAAAGGCAGGTGAGCTAGTTTTCTGCAAGGCAGAAGGATGTGGTGAGCAGTGAACTAAGTTGTTTTTTTCTTTTCCGCAGACTTAACTTCTAGTAGTCATTATATACTTCATTTTCCTGTGTAAATGTTTTCTGCTCGTTTCTGAAATGCTGAACCAAAGCATCTTCTATTCAGCTGTTTAAAAAGTGATATGGGCTGTAAAGATTAGTGTGTAAGCCTGCCAAGTGGAGACAGTACCTTCAGAGATGATTAGGATTTAGCTCTGAGGGCAGTAGTAGACTCTGCTTCTGCTATTTCTGCACTGGTGTTGTGCAGCCTGCTTGTACAACACGAGGACAGTTGCCAACTGGTAGCAGACAGAGTCAAGCTGCTCAGCTCTTCAGGCTGACGCTGCCGTACGGAGGCGTTGTCGTCTCCTTGTTCTAATCTAAAGTACATATTTTGTTGCTCTGCAGCTGTGGCTTGCTCTGGCAAGACTGGAGACATATGAGAATGCTCGTAAAGTCCTTAACAAAGCCCGTGAGAATATTCCAACGGATCGTCACATCTGGATTACTGCTGCCAAGCTGGAGGAAGCCAATGGAAACACCCAGATGGTGGAGAAAATCATCGACAGAGCCATCACGTCCCTTAGGGCCAACGGCGTGGAGATCAACAGGGAGCAGTGGATACAGGTATTGGCCTGGTCTTGGTTAGTGACCCAGCTGAACCTTTCAGGTTCTGTTTTGAAGCTTCCTGTTTCTTGAAGCTAGGTTAGAATGATTTTGCACTGGGTTTATTAGTGGAAATCCCTGTGGAAAGAAATTAGGTGAGGCTCAAATGCTGAGGAGTGCCAAGGGCATAGATAAGTGATCCACTGGGGTGACATTAGGTGTTGAGCTGTAGAATGTCTGATTTACTTCTTGGAAAATAACCAGCTTTGAGTTGAAGCAGCTGCTGCCTCAAGTAAGAGGGAAGCATTAAGCCTCCAGTTAAGGATTTATATATGTTCTGCACATGTCTTTTCTGGCTTGAGAGACACCTGTTTGCCAGAGTGGTTTTCATTGGAGGGTGCTGTAATAAGTCAATACAAATATTGCATATGCAGCAGACAGGAAATATTCTTTTAGTCCTTTGGCTCATAATGCCTCCTGAGGCTGTGTGAAGTAGGCACAGCTAACGTGTGGGGGGCAGGTTATCTGATGATGTTTGCAGAGCACATCCTCTGTGTGAGTTCATCACACTGTTACACGTGGTCCTATTTTGGAGCTTCTGTGCTAGAAAGGCAGCAAGAAGTTCTATGGAATTTCAGTGTTTTGGTCACCTTTGAAAACTGTGATTCTTGAGTTTTCCTGAGTTAGTGAGGCCTTCAAATACTGTGTGAAATAACAAATATAAGTGGTTTGATGTTAAAAGAACTTTCCTCCAGAATATCTACAGTTGTTTGGTTTACAGGGTTATGTTTAAACATATTTACTAGTGATATCACTTGCAGTGGGTCAAGGCAACAAAATGTTCCTGCCACAATGTTTGAGTGTCAGTAATTACCAAAGTATTTAATATTAAACTGATAATCTTGCTGACATCTAAATGAATGACAACTTTCTTTACAGCACTAAAGCAATTAAAGGTTAATTTCAGTTTCTCTTTAAAAACCAGCACACCACCCTTTGCATCCTTGTCTTTCTGTGAGTACTTTGCAGTACCTTCCTGTGGGTGTGGTCTCTTTAGTGTTGAGATCTATTACAAACATCTTATTACTCAAACATATATTGACCTTCATGTCCCCTTGTGCTTGCAGATGAGGAGTTGCTGCTGCAGAATCTATCCTCCTGTGCTGAGGTTTTGAAATGAGCAACTTTTGTTCTTGTCCCTAGGATGCTGAGGAGTGTGATAAAGCTGGAAGTGTGGCCACGTGCCAGGCCATCATGAGAGCTGTGATTGGGATTGGGATTGAGGAAGAAGATCGGAAACATACCTGGATGGAAGATGCAGACAGTGTATGTCCAGCTGTGATGCTGTGTTTTTTTTTCTAAACTGGGGGAAATGGAACTGGAGCCAGGAAAAGAAGATTGCTTTAATCACTGAAAGTGGATGTGATTTGCACGCTGTCTGCTTGCGTTTGGCCAGTCCCCCTCTCAGGGGGTTTTTGTATTGTAGAACTCTTTCTCAGACTTGAATCTCTATTAAGCAGCAGGCTGGTGATTCTAATAGGTTGTTTGCTGATTTATTTATGGGATATCAACAAAAATTGCCTTCAACAATTGAAGAGTTTCAAGGTGTAAACATAGTAGTTGAAGAGGTGATGTGGTAAAGCTTTTTATACACTCCCTTCTCAATCCTACGTTTCCTTTGTATTTGGGGAGGAGTTTAAACATGCACTACAAACTAAATTATATTTTGGCACTGAAAGAGACAATTGGAACATTCCTCTCAGCTTCCTTTTAAAAAGCTGATATCAAAGTATGTAATGTCCCAATTCATACAGTAAGTTTGAGTTCTGTGTTTAATTACACACATCATTCTGTCTTGCCCTTGATTTCACTGCAGTTTTCAACTGACTTCTGCCCTGTTTTTCCTTAGTGTGTCGCTCATAATGCCCTGGAGTGTGCCCGAGCAATTTATGCCTATGCCTTGCAAGTTTTCCCAAGCAAGAAGAGTGTGTGGCTGAGAGCAGCATACTTTGAAAAGAACCACGGAACAAGGTACACACACTGTATAATCAGGTAGAAGGGCTACAAGATCAGCAGTAAAGTGTACTGTTCCACCGATGGGAGTTAGTTCAGCTGGTGAAAGCTCGGTGGCATTGTTTGCAGGTCTGACCTTTGTTGTGGTCAGGTCATCTGTTTTCTTTGTGAGATTGTAAAGAGTTGTTTAGAGAAAGAGATTACTTAATAAAAATAGCAATGAATAGGTGAGGGAGGGACAACCATCTTTGAGAAAGCATTTCTAGAAAAAAGTGGGAATACAGAATAGGATATCACCAAGGAGTGTGGCAAGTGTTTTGTTCACTTCTGTAGGTCAGTCTGTATAGTAAACCTCCATGCAAATGGAATTAGCCTTGCTAAAGCTAACGTGGCTGTTGTGTGGAAGTGACTGTGGAGGCAGAGTTCTGTATCATGCTTTTGGAACAAGTGTGTCTTTGCCTTTGATGTTCTCCTATGTTTCCCTGTGGTGGCTGGTCCCCTTGTTCTACATGAAGTGCATTTTCCAGAGGAGGAAGAGAATTTTAGTAAGATCAAGCCAGCTTCATCTAATAATTCTGAAAAGCTTCCTGTCTCAGTTTCTGCTGAGGTTTGTTTAGGAGACTGGCTCTGTCCAAGACAAATGAGCTGTTTATGCACAGAGTCTTTCTGCAGCAGCCATCAAACAAAGGTGTCTGAACAATGAGCCGTTTGTGGAACAGTGATTTCAGAACCCTTGTGGAAAAATGACCCCACCCTTTCCTTGTTATGAAACAACTTATCAAGGTTTACAGCTTTGGACTTTGCAACAATATTTATAGCACTGAGTGATAGTGGAAGTCGAGTGTGAGAGCTTGCCTTTGGCAGTGCTTTGAGTGATTGTAACTTGCTCTTTCTTGTCTCAGGGAATCCTTGGAGGCTCTTTTGCAGAGAGCTGTTGCTCACTGTCCCAAAGCAGAAGTGCTCTGGCTCATGGGAGCCAAATCAAAGTGGCTGGCAGGAGATGTGCCAGCAGCCAGAAGCATCTTGGCACTGGCTTTCCAGGTGGGTATGTTGGACTAGTGTAATGTGGCAAATGTGAATTAAAGAATATGGAGTAGGCTTTTTCTGTTAGTGCTCACCTGATTTCTGCCATTTTCTTTTGTTATGAGATTTCCTCTGATAGTTTTATCTGTCAAAATGTTCTCCTGTAAAGTGTTAGCAAGTTGGAAGCAAGGATGCATTACTGCTCTTGTAATATTACCACACCAAGTTGTAAGTTTGCAGACCGTGGCTATTGGTACCATTGCTCCTTCCACATCCAGCAACAGGTCACCATTGTTTTGTGACAGAGCAGTGATCTGCCCCAGTGGGTGAGGTTGCTCTTTTACCTATGGTTTGGACCAAATCCACTAATCTAAAGCAAAGTGAATGAAGTTGTCTGCTGGATACTGGAGGGTGGGCAGAGAGGTACAGTTCTAATGTGGAACGAGGCCTCAGGAGCTAGGGAGCAAAAATAAATGACAGCTCCTCAGCAAGAAGGTGTGAAAGGCTTGTTTCCTAAACTTGATCATGGTTCTTTTTGTAATATTCTGAGTATTTCTTGACATGATTGTTACTGAATTGACTTGTATTGGAGGAGTGCTGTTCACAGGCCTCTGCTGGGAATCTGAGCTTCAGCTTTTTTGTTTGGGGATAATGAAGTGAAGGTCTCACTGTGACAGACTCTCTGATTTTTGCAGTAGTTAAGCTGGAAGTTCAGAAGATCAAGCATTAATGCTTTTCAACAGTTGAGAAGCATCCAACTTTTCAACTGAAATATATCTTTGTGTTGCGCATCTGTTTCGTAGAATTTCTATGAACTTCAAAGGTCAAAGAAGATTGGGAGGAGCTTGAACTGGAGGAAAAAAAAAGTCCTCGTGTGGATTGACAGAGCTCTGACTTCAATTTTAATCTGGATCAAACGGAGGATTAAATCTGCTGTTGATTCACTGTATGCATTTGTCTGTCATTTTATGTTCTTGCAGGCCAACCCCAACAGCGAGGAGATCTGGCTGGCTGCCGTCAAGCTCGAGTCAGAAAACAATGAGTATGAGAGAGCAAGGAGGCTGCTGGCAAAGGCTCGCAGCAGTGCCCCCACTGCAAGGGTAAGGGATGTGTGAAGAGCAGAGAGGCCGAGGCTTCTCGTGGCAACATGTGAGCTGAGTTGTAAGCAGGAGCTCCTTTGGTTCTGTGGCCTCAAGTGATTGACCAGATGGCTCCCTGCCACTGCCTTTTGCAGGCACCGTAGCACTTCTCCAGCAGATTGCAACACACAGTGGTGGTGTGGTGGGAACAGAGGGCTAGGATCAAGTGAAGGGTTTCAGGTTTTTTTTTCACACAAATGGCAAAAGTCAGGAAATTCCCAGTTTACAGCTGTTTGTATAAAGTTCCTGTTGCATAAAAGCTTGTCTTGGAGAAAAGGGAGTGATAATATTTTCACAGAGGACTCAATTATGCTGTGCTGAAGACAGTACTCATTGAATTTATTTAAAGTGACAGTCTTGTGTTTATCTCTACAGTTACTTCTGGTATGATAAAGTTTGTCAATATTTAGCTGTGCATACAGAATCATTCTAATTTGTCCAAGTAAGAGAAAAAGTTGTTACATGGGAAATCAGATCTTCCCTGCCCACAGTTTGTAATTCATCCTGGATCTTGTAGATTGTCCTCCTCTTCGGTCACTCAGGGAGCCTAAAACTTCAAACTAATGAGGAACTTTCCAATGAATGCATGAATGTGGGAACCCACTGCATTGACAAAGTTCTTGGTTTTGGTTGTTTGTTTTTTTGTTTTTCAATGGCTGACAGTGATAAACAGCTCTGGCTCTTTCTCAGGTCTTCATGAAGTCTGTAAAGTTGGAATGGGTGCTTGGAAACATTGCTGCAGCCCAAGAGCTTTGTGAGGAAGCTCTAAAGCACTATGAGGACTTCCCCAAACTGTGGATGATGAAGGGACAAATCGAGGAACAAAAAGAGCTGGTAGAGAAAGCAAGGGAGGCTTACAATCAAGGGGTAAGATGCACACTATTGCAGGCTTGCTTTGTGCTTGTGATATGGACAGATGTCTGTCTTCAAATAAGGATGGAGGGAGCTCTGTCTCAGATCAACTGTAGAGCTGACTTCTGTTCTCTCCCTGTTGCTGGTTAAAACAGTAACAGAAAAACATTAGAGTGTTGAAATCAGCAGTGAGAATTTATTTCTTAGCCAGTATGCCTGTGCAAAATTCACTTTCTTGCTTGAGGGAGTTTGCTGTATGCTTGACTACACCTAGCAGGAAAGAAGTCATTACACAGTAATTCTGTTAAGACCTGCAAGGACTAACAGCAGATCTTCTTAACAGAAGCCCCTGCTAATTAGGCTAGGTAAACACTGTAAAAATAGATGGTCTACTGAGTACTCATCTGTCTTTTAAATGGTAATTGGTGTCCTTCTGTAGGAATGCTCCTGAAACTCATCGGCTGTGAAAGTGATAGGGAAGCAGGTTTCTGCCAACCTCTGTATCCTAATGACTTTGTGATCTTCAAAGGCAGTGTGTTTCCTGCATGCTCTGAGAATGTGATTTCGTTATGTATTAGAGCTCTCCATCTCTCAATGGAGCATAAGTTATGGATGTACTGTTAAGGGAGGTATATTCTTTCTTTTTGCTTGGCACTGGGATAGCTCAGTTGTAGCTGCTGTACTTCCTGTTTTGGTTATAGGAGAAACTAGATTTCTACTGTTAAATGCTGTAAGATTAACTAGGAGAAATTTGAGAGGTAGGTTGCCTTTATCTCACTTCTGAACTCCTCAGGAAGACGTAAGGAAGAAATTCCTTTTCTATGGGGGTTATAATATGTTTTCAGATCTACATGTGCCATACCATTCATTATTCTTTTAAACAGCTGAAAAAGTGTCCCCATTCCATACCCCTGTGGCTTTTGCTGTCCAGACTGGAAGAGAAGGTGGGGCAGTTGACCAGAGCAAGGGCCATCTTGGAGAAGTCTCGCCTGAAGAATCCGAAGAATGCAGATCTCTGGTGAGCTGTGTGGTGTGAACTTAGCTTGGGCTGCAAGGCCAGTGTGTGCTTCAGGCCAGCTCAGGTGTTTGATGATAGAACTTAGAAGCACACAGTAACATGCATGTGTTCATGTGGGTCTATGTGTGTAATTTCCAGTGACTTCCACGTGACTTAGAGTTGATTTGTACATAGTGTGTTTCAGTAAATATCATCACTGGGTTTCTTTCTTATCAGGTTAGAGTCTGTGCGATTGGAGTACAGAGCTGGGCTGAAGAACATTGCAAATACTCTGATGGCCAAGGCCTTGCAAGAATGCCCCAATTCAGGTGAGCTGGGTGTCCTTTCTGCCCATGTCTCAGAATAATGCCTTTTAGAGAAGTGTCAGTCATCCTGCAAAGGGTGTGTGGAGGGTTTTTGTGAATAATCCTGTTTACTTTGTAGTGGCTCACACCAGAGGGGACTTGGGATGGTGTTGGCATCGTTGGCTGTGGTCCAGTTTGTCAAGAGGTTTTGTGTGAAATAATCTTGAATATTGGTGGCTTTTCTGTGAAGCTGGTAGAAGTCTGTGCCAAGGTTTAAAATTGAAGAAAGGCTCTCAAGTTTTTGTAATTAGGGAGTTTGGGGGAAAAGGGATGGGTTTTTTTTCTGTCTCACTGGAGTATAATTGGCTGTAGGAGACTTCCTGTTGTTGGCTTGCCCATACTGGTTGCTACTAATGAGGCTTGTGTGCTTAACAACTTGCACTGGCAGCAAATTTCAGTCAGTAATGATAAGGGGATCATGTACCATGAGTGTTTAGTCCTGTTTTTTGATTATTTTAACTTACAATATATGACTACTTGCCTTTCCTTAACTAAGTCAGTTGGTTCTCGCCAGCAGTGGAAACATTCTCCTCTTGGGATGGGAGGAGAAAGTGCATAATGCTTTTTTTTTTTTTTGACAGAAATGTGGGAAGGTTTAATTATTTAAACATGCTGACACCTTTGGAGAGATGTCACTTTAAATAGAAAGAGTAGCAACCTACCACAGGGTTTTTAGTTTGCCTTCAGGCTGGATTTTGAAAAGTGCTTAAATGATGGCTGCTTAAGTTGTCCCAGTGACATAATGAGAATTAAGTGACTTCTATGGCTTCATAAACTCATTGCAAGCTGCTCCCTGTGTGAGTGGCTCAGCAAAGCAATACCCACTTTGTTTTGTGGATGACCTAATGCTTCATGTGTTCGCCACCTCAGGCTTTTTTTTTTTTTTGCAGAATCTGCCTGTTGCTATGGAAATAGGCAGTAAGATCTCAGATTTTGTTTGAATAAAGTAACTTCCAACTCTCAAAACTCTACAAACCAGGAAGAAAAACCTTCAGGATTTAGTTTGTTGGAAACCTACAGTTGTGTAAATGAGAGGCCTGTGTCCATCAGTTGCTGATCTGGTTACCATTCCTCATGGCTGTCATAGGTGGATGGCATGAAGGATGAAACTGAAATAGAGCAGTGTTTGTGTCCTCAGCAGGCCTGAAAATAGAGGTCTGTAAAAATGGTTTGACTCTAAATGTAAAGAGCAAATCATGGGAACAAGAAGGGGAGAGAGTTCTGCTGCAGCCTGTCACTGCAGTCATCTGGGTTGGTGTAAATTCCCATGGTGCAGTTTATGGGAAGTGAGAATGCTTTTATAGAGTCCTGGCAGACCCAAGCTTACAGGCTTTGCCTTGAAGTGATCAGCAGGTATGGTTGACTGACATTAGAAACTGAAGATTTCATGCTCCTCTGAGCATGTTTCCTTTCTTGTTTTTGGCAGTGGAAGGAACCAGGGATTAAGCCCAGCTTTCCTGGCCCTATCGTGTCCTTTGTCATATGTGTGGAGAGCCAGCATCAATAATCAAAGCAGCTGTGGTGTTCTTTGGCACCCTTGAAACTGCTTCCAATGGTGTACTTTGCACCAAGTGGGACTTCACCTGCTGCTGTAGCTTTCCATTCAGGCCAGTTTGTTGCTGCTCACGAGTTCCCCTCTGCAGAGTACAGTGTCCTGTGTGAAAAACCTAAGCTCTGTGCTTGCACACACTGGCATTAGGGAAATGGCAGTGATGCTGTGGTACAGAAACAGAAGGGGTCCATTGTGGGTGTAGCCACTCTCTAAATTTCAGGGTACTGGATGAAGTATCCGTGCTGAAGGAGTGATGAGTTGGAGGTATGAGGATAACTTCTAGGATGGGGACAGTAGTAATGCTTTAGAGTGCTGCCCTGATGACAGATGTGATGTTGAGGGGTGATCTCTGGTTTGCACTAAACAGTCTTTCTACTTTCCCTGATTAAGGAATCCTGTGGTCAGAGGCAATTTTCCTTGAAGCGCGACCACAACGGAAGACCAAGAGTGTGGATGCCCTGAAGAAGTGTGAACATGACCCACATGTTCTGCTGGCTGTGGCCAAGTGAGTTCCTGTGCTTGATGTAGTAAAGACACTCATTTTTGTGTGTAGCTGCATCCCTGATGAAACACTGCACTTGAAACGACCACGTGATGCTGGCTGCAGCAGCTCTAATAAGCCTCAGAGCAAGTAGCAGCTCTCAAGCTGTCTCCTAGTAACTGCAGATCTGCTGCTCTCCCTTGATTTGGGACAAGGGATGTCAGCCTGCCCTCAAGCTGTTCTGGTGGCTTTGGGAATGCAGCATGGACAGTAATACATTCACACTGAGTCCTTTTCTACTGCTCAGTATTGGCAGTTTGTGAAGACCATCTTTGTGCCTCTTAAATGGAATTTTGGCATGCTTTCAGATGAGCTAGGCTTGCTTAGGTTTTATAGGATATGTTTTAAGTATTTTTGAATGTATGGATGGTTTCTGCTGGTTGTTGTTTCCTTTTTTTTTCTGTGATTGATGCTGTACTCTTCGTATTTTCTCTCTATCCTAAACTGTCAGATTCTTTTAATCTTAAGCTAGCTTGTGCTGTCTTAGTCTTCTCCCTTCCTGAATTTCTGCTATTTCAGTTTTCTTTTAGTTGTGGCCCTTCCTGGAATGCAGAGTACAAGTCACACTGTAGCTTGCTTCACTGGAACAGGAAGATAGTCTACTAGGAATTGTCTTATTTCTGTAGATCAAATTGTGAGGTTTCCAGTGATGAAAAACTATTATTAGAATTGACTCACACATATCCCTTCTGATGTGATTGCAGACTGCTCCACAGCAGTCATGACTGGAACGAACTTACTTCTCTTCCTTTGTGAACAGCAGCAGAGGTTAATGCAGAAAGCATGTTGCCCAAAGAGTTGCCCAATTCTTTCACAACTCTTTTTTATAGGCCAAAGAAAACTGTAGGTTACACTCCAGTGACTGCAGCACTGGGTTCTGACAGATAACAGCTGCCTCCTTCTGCCTTAGCAGCAAGTGAGAAAAATGTTAACTTTTGCTTTGTTGAAACTTCTGGGCACTTTCTGGTGCAACCTCAGGCAGTTTAGCAGCTAATCCCAACATGAACAGCTTCTGCCTCCCATTGTGACTTGCCTGTAGGTATGGTGACAGTGTGGTCAGTCACACACCTGTGGAAGGCTTGAAGTATTACTCTGAACATGGCCACCACTTGCAGGTGTTTAGCTCTGCTGTCATTGTTGCTGCCCTTTTAAATCACAGTTTATTTAACACAGAACAATCAAGAGTATTATAGGGCTTAAAAACAATCACATAAGCTGTATAATTTTATGGCTGGCTAAGCTCTTTATGAGGGATGGCTGTTTGATTTGATAAGGACATTACTAGCTCAAATGAACTCTTTAATGCAAAGGAATGAGACCAATTGACTGTTGACTCAGCTGGTTAATTACGGGGGAGAAACTTCAGAATTCACAAGTGCCTTTTTTTGTCATGGCAGCCATTGGGCTGTGTGCCAGGGTTGGGATTGAGCTTGGAGTGTTACATGTGTCTTTCCTTGTAAGGTGGGGATGGCAGGAGAGCTCTGCTCCACTAGAGCTTTCTTGGTGTAAGTGATTGCATGCAGTCATGGCTCCATTAACGTGTTTTAACTGCGTGAAGCTATTCAAATGTTAAGATGCTAAAATCAATTTGAAAGGTGAAGAAATGAAGATAGGAAAAATAGTTGGATGTATATAAACCTGTCCCTTTCCACAGCAGAATTAAGTGAATGAGTTAGCAAGGATTGAGCTCGGAAAGTAATGAATACTGCCCTTCTCTGGGGTGTCTGACTCCTCCTTTGACAGTGAGCAGAGTGGAGAGGAGGCAGTGGAAGTGCTCAGTCCTCTCACGTCTCTTCCCTTCCCAGGGGAGCACAGTTAGCAGATGACTGCAGAATGTCATTTCCTTCTTGGGAGAAGAAATGAAATACCTGTACAGTGCTTGCAGATTGCTGTATTGCTCTGGAGAGGATATTTATTTATTTGCTTTCCCCAACAGATTGTTCTGGAGTGAGCGTAAAATAACAAAGGCCCGAGAGTGGTTCCACCGAACAGTGAAGATTGATTCTGACCTGGGAGATGCCTGGGCCTTCTTTTACAAGTTTGAGCTCCAGCATGGCACAGAGGTGAGCGTGCACCTGGAAGCACAGGGAGCTGGGTTAGGCAGCAGGAATCCCTGGCTGGTGTTGGTACTCAGAGCACGCTGCTGCTGCTTGGCTGGCTTACAGGCTGAGGCTGTCACACCTGGTTGTAAGTGAGCATGCACAGGCATGTGTGGTGGTTTCTAAGAGGCACTGTCATTAGCAGAGCTGTCTTCCTGGCTGCTTTGCTATCCGCAGTCATGCTAGTTCATGCAAAGACCTATGAAATCAATCTTGCTTCTGTAAAATACAAGCTTTCCCATAGGAGGCTTTTCCTGGAGCTGTGATGCTAGATTTGTGCAGCTTGTCTTTGCAAGCATCGAGTACAGGCTGCTTATGGACACAGCTGAAGGAACACTTCTAATCTGTAGGGCAGATTTTACTGCCTGATATTACTGATATGATGGAAGTGTTATCTTCTGACTTCACAGTGACCTCTTGCTTGGCCTGTGGGGCGGTAACACAAAGAAAACTTCTGCTGCAGTTTCTTTGGGGTGGCCAAAACCTGTGTGACTGTAATTAGACCGGTTTGTTCAGCAAGAGTTGCTGTCACTGAGTTTTAACTCCAGCTTCTTCCCATACTGCCCTTAGTGGGGAGTAGGGGCTGAGGGGGAAGGCTTTGGGTAAGTGCTGGAATTAGGGAGGAGGCTACGAAGTGTTTGGCCCTTTGCTGGAACAAGCCATGGCATTCACAGACCTGTGCAATTTCCCATTTCTCTTCCTTGTAGGAGCAACAAGAGGAGGTGAGGAAGCGCTGTGAGAACGCTGAACCACGCCACGGAGAGCTTTGGTGTGATGTTTCCAAAGACATTGTGAATTGGCAGAAGAAGATTGGAGAGATTCTTGTACTTGTGGCAGCTAAGCTGAAAAACACCTTCTAGAGTTGGCTGGCTTCAGCTGCACCAGTCACTTCTGCAGGACTTGTCTGCTTTCTTGTTTTCCCTTCATTTGACCTTCAGTGGCACAGAGCTCAGGACAGGAGATAGATGGCAATATGAGAGATCTTTCCTCCAAGAGAAATGCTGATCCCTTCTCCAGCAATAGTGCTCTAGGCTCACACAGTGCAGTAATTAGCTTCTGCAGCACCAGTGCATCTAAACCCCCTCTGGATGTTGCTGCTGGTGTAAATGCTGGGGAGCTGAGCAGTTCTGTAAGGCTGCATGGGCATTTTCATTCTGACACCTGAATCCCCTCTCTAAATACAAGCCTTAATTACTGCTTGTATGGTTCCTATCTTCAGCAGTGGCTCTGGCTTCCCCTGTAGCACAGAGTGCCTGTCCTTGTCCCCTGCTCTGTGCACTGTTGGTAGCGTGTGCCCCACCTGATGCTGGTTCATAGCAGCAGATCTGTTCTGTTGTGTCTGACTCCTCGTGGAGGAGGCGGGGGGGTTCTGCTGGGGTGATGGATGGGGTCATCCTGTTCTCTCGTTGTTCTCTGCTGGCAGGCTGCAGCACAGCTCAGAAGCATTGCTCAGAGCTGATGGAGCATTCTGTGAAATTCCAGAGTCTCCTTTTAGACTTTCTTTTTAAATGTACATAGTGTAATCCTGTCCTTCTAGATGCCTGATTTCATTGAGCACGGTGATATTTTAAAGCAGTGAGGTGAAATCCAGCAAGCCTTGACATCCCTTTAAAGGAATAACATTTCATTAAAGCTTTTGAGGCAAGGTGCACTCTTACAGTGCTGACTGCTTTGTCACCGTGGGTGTTTTGGTTGAGCACCTTCAAGTGCAGATGGCAGAAAGTGAATACTTTGGAGGGGAGAGCTCTGGTGTTCCTGGGACCTTTACAAGCTGTCTTCAACTTTCCACACTTGGAATCTGCATTACTTTGCCCTAATGAACCTGACTTCCTTGTGATCGTTCGTTGAACTTAGATACACAAAAAGTATTTGGGCCTGTGTGTGTCATAGTGTCTTTAGCTGGAGAGAAAAGAAAACCTTATCAATTGTTTGGAAGATATGTATAAAATACAGCTTGTGTTTTGTTTCCTTATGCTCTCTTTGAATGCGGTCTTGCTCTTGTGCTCTGATGGGGAAGAGTGAGTGATGGTGGGATCCTTCCAGCTCACTAAGCTCCCTCTGCTCTGGGAACACATCTGGGGTTGGTTGTGGATGTGCTGGGAGTCTTGCTCGGGTTTC
This sequence comes from Cyrtonyx montezumae, assembly GCF_038088225.1. Classification (NCBI taxonomy): domain Eukaryota; kingdom Metazoa; phylum Chordata; class Aves; order Galliformes; family Odontophoridae; genus Cyrtonyx; species Cyrtonyx montezumae. The sequence continues at coordinate 9,795,554 of NW_027072100.1, read as the reverse complement.
GTGCCCTGTTGGTGTCTGTCTGACTGTGGGCTTTTGTGGGAAGGTGAGGCTGGGGAGCAGCAGGGCTGAGATGAGGAGAGGAGGGTGTGTGGGAGAGGAACGTGGCTCCTCACAGCCCTGCTGGCTGTGGGGTTGGGATGGGCTGGGATGTTTGGAACCACAGCAGTGTGGCTGTGCTGGAGTGAGCCCTGAGCTGAGGGAGTGCTTGGAGCATCTCACCTGAGCCAGCATCAGTGGCTTCCCCTGCCCCTCGCTCAGCTGTCAGCATCATCTCAAAGGGTTTGAGTTCCTGAGTGCTCTGGAACTGAGAAAATGCAAGGGCTGGGCTGGCTGGATGGATGGGGCAGTGCTGGGGCTGGTGGGAGGCTGCATCCCTGCAGCACCACGCTGCCCTTGCCCAGCCTGCTTGCTGCACCTTGTGTCCAGGGCTTTTATATTCTCTTTTGTTTTACAGATAAATGGGATCATCCGTCTTAGAGCCCTTTAACATCTGTAGATGTCTTTGTATTTTGAAGCAGATGATAGCACCCATGGAATTTAACTATATATAGAGCTCAATAAACAAGTTATATGGGTCCTGTCTGCAATGGTATGTTCTTGTGTATTCCCACTTTGCACAGGGGAACATTTTCCTGTTCAGATGTCTCCTGCTCACACGTGCTGAGCTGGGAAGTTGGGACTGTTCAGCTCGTTGTGTCAGTGCCTTTTATCACCTCCTGCATGAGAGCAATGGGACCCTGGAGTCAGGGCAGAGCTTTCTGAGCCCGCAGTCGTGTGCTGCCATCGATGTCCCTACTCAGAGTGCAGAGGGGAGCAGGAGGATGCTTTGTCACTGGGAACACGGCATCGCAGTGGGTCCTCAGGGGGCACTCAGCTCTTGGCAGCACGCAGCTACAAGTGCTAGCTGTGAGTTTGCAGTGATTAAAGCAGCCAGCTCGCACAGTGCTGTGCGTCCCCGAGCGCTGGTCTTGTCACAGCACGGAGGAGCAGCCCCAGCTCTGCTGTGCTGGACACACACGTGTGACTTCCAGCATCCGTGGGTGCAAAACCACACCACGCTTCCCCCCCCCACCTGCTCGGGGCCTTTTGGGGCACGGCAGCCTCCCGGACCCTGAGCTCACAGCCGCGATCTCTCGGTGCCAACAGCTCTGCCTGGAGCCCGGGGCCGCTTCCTACCCTTGCCCTGCTTCCCCACGCTGTGCCACGCGAGGGTCCGTGGGCTGCGTGCGGGGGGCGGCAGCGGGGAGCCCGGGGCTGGGCTGGCGGTGCTGTGGCCGCGACGCTCCCCCCGCGGCATGGGGCCGGGCCCGTCCCCTCCCACCGCAGCCCCGTGCGTGGAGCCAAGTTCAAACCGCCAGCCCTGGCGGAGCGGGACGCGACGTGGGGCCAACCTGGGGGCCCCCCCAGCGCCTGCGGGGCTCCATGGTGAGTGCGTTGCTCCGAGGGGCGATGGGCTGGAGCCCCCTCCTGTTGCTGGGCTTTGGGGCACAAGGGGCTGGGATGGGATATGGGACTCAAAGCGCTTGGGGTGAGGTTTGGGAAGTGTGGGGGTACGGTTGGGATAGGGTTTGGAGCAGCTGGGATAGGGATCGGGGCGGAAGGGGCTTGGGGTGGTCAGGATGGGGTTGTGCAGGCAAAGAGAAGGGGCTTGGGCTGGTTGGGATGGGGTGGGTCCGGCCCTGCTGCACGGGTCCGCTCGGGATGGAGCTCGGGGCTGGACCGGCCGGGAGGGCGTGGAGCTGGCTGGGAGGGCTGGTCCGGCCGGGGCTGGGCTGCGGCTTGGACCTGGCGGGGCTGGACGTGGGGCCGGTCCTGCGTGGGGCCCCTTCGGAGAGGACGGGCCGGGGTCCCTTGGGCTGGAGGCGCCCGGGGACCGCGGTGACTTTGTGCTGCTGGGGTAGCGCGAGTGGCACCCGGAGCTGCTGTATCACTGATGGTGATTTCCCTTATCTCAGTGTGTTTGTTGGAGGATTAGAGCTGGGGAAGAGGTGAGATTAGCTCTGTCCCGCAGCCGTGCTCCCTGCGTTTCCCTCCTGCAGGAAGGGAGCAACCCGGCATGTGGGCAGTGCTGGCCCTCCTGGCACCGAAGGGAGAAGGAATAACCCCAGATCAGCAGCCAGATATGTTTTCCCCGTGCAGAAGGGAGGGAAGCAGCACCCTTTGCTGCTGCGTGGGCAGTGGGAAGCACCCACAGAGGCCTCTTGGTTCCTGTCCTGCTGCTCTCTGAGCTCTTGGAACCCCCCGTGCCCAAGAATGGGCTGCCTGGAAATGCTGTAGATGCCACGCTTTCTCCTGGAATTTGGTCCCAGTTGTTTAATAAGGCACTTCAGGGAAGTGATTGCTGGCTTAATGGCTTGAGCAAAATTACGTGGCCTTGTCTTCCTGGCGGCAGAAGCTTCCTGACACGAGCAGCTTTGAACTTTGGTCAGGCCGTCCTCGTGGAAGCAGCATTCTCCTTCATGTCCCCAAGGAGTTACACCCCGAGCTCTGTGCACTGCTGTCTGTAGGTTTGCAGCCTTGCACCGTGCTGGGTTTGCACATTGCATTGCATTGTGCTGCCTCTGCTGAGCTTTGGTAGCGTGGGGGTGGGATGGGCTCATTTGGCCTTCGTAGCCAGGAGCAGGTGTAGGTTTCAGGAGTGGAAACATGGAGGGTTTCTTCATTGAGTAGCACCTGGTGTGGAGATCCAGAAAGCAAAAAGGGAAACCCAAGCCCTGAGCTGCAGACGGAACCCTCTGTGCTGTGTGTGCTTTGGCTGCAGCACGGGGGCTGTGTTTGAAGGGCACTGAGCTGCTCTCTGCCTGCTCAGACCTGACTCCCAGAGCTGGGGGAAAGCTGGGGAGGGTGGGGGTTTCTGCTGCAGACAGGGGCAGGTAGCAATGCCTGCTGCCATGATGGACCCCAAACACTGTGCCATCCCATAGTGGTGCTTAGGGAAGCAGGGCCACTGACATTCTTTCATGGCAGATGCTGAGCGTGCACGGCGCTTCCCATCCTCACCCTGCTGCTCAAATATCCTTGGTCCAGGTCATCTGAGGCTGCGCTGGCTTTCCTTCAACTTTCCTTCAAAGCACCTGAGCTCATCCCACAGTGTCCGGGTGCACGGTTCCTGCTGAGCTCAGGTGTTGGCGTTTGGGTTTCCCCGCTCTGCTGGGAAGGCTGTGAGCAGTGAGGCTGTTCTGGGCTTTGTGGAATGGCAGGGAGTATCTTCCCAAGCAGCCTGGAGCTGTTTGCTTTGAGCTGCAGAGGTTTGTTGTTAGGGAAGCCCCACCCTGCCTCAAGGTATGTCCCTTTCAGCTCCCATTGGCAGTGGGGAAATGGGGTGGGGGAGACAGAGTGGGGACAGGCCCTATGGATGCACAGAGCTCCCACACCCCTGTGCTGTGTGCCTGGCTGCTGGCACTGCAGTGGGGTTGTGAAGAGGGCTGAGAGCAGAGCAACTGCTGCAGGGGGCGATGGCTTTGCAGGGAGGATGTGGTCGTTCTCCCTCCTGCATGCTGCACTTGTAAAAGAGGGGACGAGTCTGCTGGGTGTCCCTGAGCTCTCCCATGGCTGACGCTGAGCTCTTCCCTGCACAGCTTCTCCCCAGGGCCCTCTCCTGTGCCGTGCTGCTGCTGCTGCTCGCAGCCGTGCTGGGCAGGGGCTGGAGGTGCAGCATCGCCAGGATCCTGCGGCAGTACCGCGCCGTCATCTTCCACGAGATCCAGAACCTGGTGAGCGGGGTCAGGGGGATCCCAGAACAGTTTGGGTTGGAAGGGACTTCAAGCGCAACGCGGTGTTCGGTGCAGGACTCCTGCCCCACGTGGAGTGCAGCGGTGCTTCGTGCTGCCTGATGCATCCACTGCTTGATTTCTGCAGAAAAACCTGAGCGGGTCGGCAGAGAGGAGCAGCCGGGCCGGGTCTGTGTGCCGCTCTGACAAGGTGGGCTCCGGGGCTGGGGCACATCGTGGGCTGAACCATCGAGCCCCCCTTCCTGCTCTCCATTCTCCCTCCCAGGAGCAGAGGATCCTGCAGTCCATCTACAACATCAGCATGTCCCTGCGGGACGTGGCGGGCGGGGCACTGCGGGGCCCCGAGGAGGCGGCCGTGTGGAAGGTGGTCCGAGACACCGAGTTTGTGCTCAGGGAGAACTGCCGGCGGATGGGCAAGGTGAGAGCTTTACCCCTTCCTCATCATCCCAGTTTGCCCTGCAGCAGCTCCGAGGGTGAAGGGCTGCGCTGGGTTTATGCTACGGGCACAACCCCGAGTGCTTCCACCTGCCCGGCCTTGGGCTGGAGGCTGCACCCAGCAAGTGGTCCTGCTGGGTGGGTGCTTTACTCCTGTGCTCGTGGGCAAAACCCGTGATGTGAACCCGAAGCATCGATCTGGGCTCTGCTGGGGAAACTCCAGAAGGGGAAGGTCTCCTAGCACTGAGAACTCACGAACCAGCAGGGAAGCCCCGCGGTGCTCCCGGCTCTGCCTGGAGAGGTGCCGGGGTCGCATCCCTGCTGGAATCAGCTCGGGTTAATGCTGGGTGCGTGTCAGCGTGGTGCTGGGAGCCACCTGCTGCCCTGCATGGGGACGTGCCACGGTGTGGGAGCTGCAGGGATGCTTTGCTCTGCTCTGCCTGAGCTCTCCGTAAGGTTCATCCTCTCTGTGCCCGTGGGTGGTTTGTGTGCCTCATCCTGCATCCCTCAACCTGGCATCATCCTCCCCTGGCGCTGGGTGGTGTGATGGTGGCTGTTGTCCCCATGCCTGACTCCCAAACCCCCCAGCAGAGCCCCCCACGCCCCCCACCGCCGCCGCACCGCAGGAGGCAGCAGCTGAAGGAGATCACACGGAAGGCACAGAGGTTGGCCACGTGCTGGGAGAAGCTCAACGTGCTGCACGTGGTCCCCCGGGACTCATAGGGGACGCCCCAACGCCTCGTCCTGCATCTGGGGCAGTGCTCTGGGATCATGGCTGCTGGCATCCTGCATCAAACCCTGGGGTGAATCGAAGCCCGCAGCTGGGTCAGCACATATGGGCAGGTGCCTGGATTGAGTTCATCCTCCTGGCCCTTATGGTACCCAGGGACCATGTGTGGGGCACAACCCCACAAGCTCGGGAAGAAGGAAAGGGGGAAAAGTGCAGAAAAAATGGGATGCAGTGTTTTCTGTGCTGCCCCTTGCCCTGCATCCCCTCACTCTGTTGCCTTGTGGGGACACCTGCTGCTTTCCTGGGAAGAAAGAGGACGACGTGACCTGCTGGAATGAGTGTTCTGCTGGCACTGGAGTGCTGCGTACCCGTGGGTAGAGGGATGTCCCCAGTGTGCGTGGCTCTGGGGTTTGGAGAGCTGCCCTTGGCCCCTGGCTGTGTGATGGGGACCCGGGGGAGCAGTGGGATAAACGTCAGGGGAGCAGAGGGTCAGTATGAGCACGGCTGGGAGGGACCCATAGGGGTGAAGTGCAGCCCTAAGGGCTGTGCCCCCTCCCTTGGTGGGGTATGGGCTGTGCGAGACCAGAAATAAATCCCCTCCTGGCTCTGCAGCCCCGAGCTTCGCGTGGGTGCGTGGCTTCCCCGGCCTCACTGCGGCACGGGGACGGAGCTGCCCTCTCTGCCTCAGTTTCCCCAACCCTTCTCTGTCCCGGACAGCGGTGCGGGACGCGAGGTGGCAGCAGCGGGCTGCGAGCCGGCGGTACGTGCGTGTTGAAGGGGGTGAGGGGATGCGAGATGGGGGTCCAGCCTTCGGGATTGCCCTTCGAGGTAACCCTGCCGCTGGAGGAAGGGGGGTGGGGTGGGGTGGGTGCGTGCGGTGCTGCGTCGTTTTCCTCGGGGTGACGATGGGAGGTGACACCGGAGCGGCACCGATGGTCTTGGTGCCGTCTCTGCCTTTTTTTTTTTTGGGGGGGGGGGGCGGGGACAGGGAGCCCGGAGCGGCGGCAGGAATGAGTGCATGGAAAGGAAGGAAAGAGTGAAGGAAGAGGCTTAAGGGAGGGAGGGGGAAAAGCGAGGTCGGAGCGCCGGTGGAATCACAGCAAAACAGCCGGAAAAAGGAAACGGGCCTGAAAAGTCACATAAAAATAGCAGCGAGGCAAGCCCAAGTGTGCAGCACATGGGAGTGAGCGCATTTCCTTCGAGGGCAGCACCACACGCTGCCGGCTGCTCGCGGGACGGGGACGAGGGGGGGAGGGGAAGAGGGGGGGGACGACAGGGAGGGGGGGGGCTGCTCTGATGTGGCTCCAGCAGCCGCTGCCGCCCTGCAGCCCTCCCCTCCCTGCGGCCCCTGCCCGGTGCCAGGCGCTTGGCATCCTGTCGGCACCGCTCCAACCTCCGCCTCGCTGCGCGCAGGGTAAGGACGTGACACGCACCGTGCGGGAGAAGATGCCGCGCTGGGACGCGTGCACGGAGCTGGCTGTGCCCACGCACCCACGTGTCGCGATGTCCCACAGGTGTGTGCATGCCCCGGCGGTGATCGCCTTCCCAGCTGCAGCCGCAGCGCTTTGCAAACAGCGCAATCACCGCTTCCTCCCTTCGCCTCTTGTTTTGCAATCGGAGCCCCAGGGAGCGGGCTCAGCGCGTTGGGGCTGCGGGGACGGCTGCTCTGTGCCGGGATCAGCGTGCTGCAGCCCGAGCCCTGGGAGCTGGCAGGCACACCCAGCCGGTCCATCGGCGCAGAGCCGAGCCCAGGGGTCACGTTTCGCCCCTTTTGCAGCGCTGCGTCCCAGCGAAGTGCTGCTGGGATGGAGCAGAGCCATTCCCATCCTGGGAACGCAACGGCCCCGATCTCCGGAGATCGGGGATCCTACGCCCTGCCCCGGTGCTCAGCTGCAGTGCGAGAGGGGCGGGGGATATGGGGCTGGAGATGGGGCTGTCAGCCCCATATGGGCACGGAGTGAGCGCTGGGGGCACTGGCACACGCAGCCTGTGTCTGACAAAGAAGAAGAGCGTTTTGTTCTCTCCCATCTCCCCGCAGCATCGTAAAGCTGTTGAAAGCCCAGATTTACGGTGTGATAAACGCTAGGGGCTCTGGTTAATATTTTACTGCTCCATCCTTTGGAGAGAGAGGCGGTGGTGGAGGAGAGCCGGGCTCGGGGCGGCACACCCAGCAGCGGCTCTGCCCGGCTCCGGCTGCGGGACAGCGGGTCCCAGGGGATGGGGACAGCGGGGAGCGGGGCCCCACGGAGCCGTGCCGTGGCCCAGGTGGGTGATGGCACCCGTGACTGTGGGGTAGCAGCTCCAGGAGCCTTGATCCCGTATGGAGACTGTGGGTGGGCACTGGGCTGGGGGTGCTGTGGCCCCCAAAGGAGCACAGTGCTGGGAACCATGAGAGCAAACCCTGGGGTCCCGCAGTGGGGAAGGGCAGAACCCTCTCCCCCCCCAATTGCTTCCCAGGCTGCTTTGGAAGGCATCTGCCGACCAGATTGGGCTCGTGGTGGGACGTGCCACCAAGTGGTGGGCATGGCTCCGGGTGCCCACGTTGCCTTCTCCCCAGCACGCTGTGCAGCCCCATGGGTGCTGGATGCAGCCTGGCTGTGTTGGTGGAGCAGTGCCTGCGGTGCTGAGTGCTCTGCAGGAGGTGCAGCCCCGCTGGGATGGGCCTGGGGTGCTGGGAAGCAGCTCAGAGCTGCGTTTGCAAAGAGGCTGAACAGGGAAAACATGCAAACCCCAACGGGGAGCAGAGGGGGGCCTGTGCTGCGCACCACCGTGCTGCTGCCTGTGATGAGCTGTGGGTCTGTAGCTGTGGGGCTGTGTGTGTGTGTGTGGATATGCATGCATGCACACACACGTCTTCATGCCTGTTCACGTGTGTGCGTGTGATTCTCACACAGCTGTTTCCCAAGGCAGTAGCTGAACCCTCCAGAGCTGCCAGACCCATGCACCCTCCTTCACATCCCTGCTGGAGCCGGAGCCATGCAGCGGGATGCCAGCAGAGCGGGATGCTCAGTGGGAGTAGCAGCAGCTCCAGACCCTGATGGCATCACAGCTCCGTGGGGCAGCTCAGGCCCCAGCAGCCTTCGATGTACAATGGGGGCTGGCTGGCAGGAGGGGAGCAGGCTCTGCTCCGTGTCCCCACCACGCACACCTCCACGAGGCCGTGTTGGTGCTGCTGGGGCACTGTGGCTGCGCTCAGGCCCCTGTCCCTGCTGCTCTGCCCACAGCACCCTCCGCCAGGGCCCATTGTTCTGCTGCGCTGGGCTGCGGGGCAGGATTCCTTTGTCAGAACTGAACAATATTTTATTCTAACAATTAACCAAACCCGCCCGGGCTGCCGAGCCTGGTTGTGATTATTGGAGGGCGAATTCCCCAGCTTCGCTCTTGGTGTCGGCTCTGCCTGGGGCTGCGCGAGGCAGCGGGGATGCAGCCCCAAGCTGTGGGGCTCAGAGTGGGGTCCCTCTGTGCCCAGAGCTCCCACCCGTGCAGCGGGTGCTTTGGGGGCTTTTCACTGCCTTTACCCCCTCTGGGAGCTCGTGATGTGGTCTCTGTGGCAATGATGGAGCAGGGGCATGGTGACTCATGGAGATGGAGAGGGGGCTGTGAATCACAGCTCTCCCCTGGCAGGATGCGGCCCCGTGCTGCCTGCTGTCAAGGGACCGCAGCCTTTGTCCTCAGTGGGGTGGCAGTGGGGCCGGGCTGCGTGGGGCCTCTGCTCTTCATCCAGGGGCCCTCACACTGTCTTCTGCTCTCCCAGCCATGGTGTCGGGGTGTGGAGAGAGTTCTAGAGCTTGTGGGTCCTTCCTGCAACCAGCTCTGTCTGAGCACCTCTCTGTGCAGTGCTGGCCATAAGGACAGGCAGGACCGTGTGCAGTTTATCCAGGGAGCCCTGGTGGCGTCTGGGTTATCCAGGGCACTGTAGTGTGTGAAATCCCTCTGCAGTCTCTCACTTGTGGCCATCTCATCCACCACCACTGCTTCCAGCCCTGCAGCAGTGATGTGGTGGGGAAGCCCAGGGCAGCACGGGGATGTCGGCCATCCTGTGTTGGCATATAGGGAAGAAACATCCACAGACATAAAGCCTCATCCGTGGGGCTGTGGGACTGAATCCACAGGGATGTGCACTCAGCTCCTGGCACTGTATGCAGGCAGAGGTTTGCAGCCTCGAGGTGGGTGTGGGCAAAAGGGTGCTGCAACGGAGCATCCTCAGCAGCCAGAGCTGTGCATTCTGCACTGGAAATGGCCTACAGCATCACAGCCTTGGTGCCTACACGCACTCCTTCATGGCCAGAGGGGCTCCCTCGGTGCTGCTGCCCGGCACTGGAGGGTTCTCCACCCACTCCTTGAGCTTAAAGTACAGCGCATCCTCAAAGCACAGCGGCTCAGGCGGCGGGGCCAGGCAGGGCAGGCGCAGCGCAGCACCCACCAGCATCCCTGCGAGCAGCGAGCCACCGAGGGCCACTGCCAGCCCAGCTGCTTGCCACCATGCCTGCCTGTGCCCTCCTGTATCACTGCCATCCCCGGGGGCCACCAAAGCAGCCACAATGCTGGCCACTGCGCCGAGGACGCCGGGCAACCCGTGCAGGTTGTGGATCCCGCAGTGGTCCTGCAGCGCCAGCTTCTTTGCCAGGAGTGGGGTGAGGAATTGGAAGCCGAGGATGCACAGCAGCGAGGAGAGGCTGCCCAGAGCCAGGGCGGCTGCTGGAGGGATGTGCATGTCGGCCACCACGCCGATGGCCACGCCGCCCGCCAGGCTGCCATTCTGCAGGTGGGCTGCGCTCAGCTTGCCGTCACTCTCCAGCAGGATGGAGATCAGCACGGTGGTGATGGCACTGCCACTCAGCGCCAGGAGGGTGTGCAGGATGGCGCGGTGCTGGGTGTCCCCTGGTTGGCACAGCACAGCCACAAAGCTGGGCCAGAACACCCAGAGGATGAGTGCACCCAGCAGGGCCAGGAGGTCGGAGCGCGGCGTTGGGGTCTCTTTAGGGTGCACCTTTGGCTTTTCATTCCCAAACAGCACTTTGGACACGCCGAGGCCGAAGTAACAGGCGAAGATGTGGATGGTGATGGTGCCACCCACGTCGAGGACACCCAACCGTGTGACGATGAGCCACTCGCTGGCCACGTAGACGGGCACTTCACACAGGGCCATGGCCAGCAGCTGGCAGGGGCTCGTCCTGCCCAGCACGGCTCCCGCTGAGATGAGCACGGTGACGGCGGCGAACTCAGCGCTGAGCATGCTGCGGAGCCCCAGCAGTGCTTTGCCATGCTGCAGGCGGTGCAGAAGACCCTGCAGCACCAAAGCCCACTGCGCCGAGACGTTGAGCAGGAGGAAGTTGTGGGTCAGTGCACTGAGCCCGTAGCGGGGCAGGAAAGCCAGCAGCATCCCCAGCCCCACCACCAGCATCACCTGGATGTCCTGGAAGAAGGGGAAGGTGCTGTGGAGCTGCTTGGCCGCACGCTCGGCGTCCTCTGGGTTTGTGGGTGAAGCTGAGTGCTCATCATAGGTGACGCAGAGGGCGAAGAAGAGCAGCAGGGCAGCCTGGAACAGCCCCAGTGAGAGGGGCAGCAGGCAGCGGGTGCTGGATAAAGGTGGCAATGCCATCCCCAAGGTGGGGACGGGGTGGTGGCTGTGGCACAGCAACGCAGGAGCTGGTGCTGAGCTGCACTCTGCCTTGTGTTGGGGATTTTATGGCTGTGGTTAATTTTTAACAGGAAATAGGAGCTGATGGACCGGGAGGCTTTTTCTCTCTACACCCCCTCCCTCCACTTCTTTCAGCGCAACAAATGACCCCTGCGCTCCTGTGTGGCCACCATAAAAAGTGGAGGCGAGGCTTTTTCGGGTCTTGAAGAGAACAAAGGGCAGCTGCTGTGGGGCAGCAGAGCAGCCCATAGGCTGACATACACCCACTTTCCACACTCTGCATCCCCGGAGCCAGGACCCATCAGCAGTACCAGTGCTGGGAGGGTCTCCCACTGCGGGTATGCAGCGGGACGTGGCCGAGCGCTGCCGGCTCTGCCTGGATGGGGACAGCTCCAGGCTCACCGTGGCTTTGGGACCACGCACGCGTTGCCCAACGTTCACCATGCCCCATAAAGCCCCCAAATCAGGCCGCAGAGATCTTTTTCTCACAGGTTTGTGTTGGCATGAATGGCTGGAAATTCATTAACAATTAGCGCGCGAGAAAAACAAAGCCCAGAGCAGCCAAGCAGCTACCCCGAAGTTTCTGGGTTGCTGTTTAATGTGACATTTTGCCAGTGAATGTCTGGAAAAAAAATATGAGAACCACAAGAACAAAAGGCAGAAGGGTTGGTAAATATTTGTTCCAGAGAGAAGATATTTTTGTGCTGTCCCTGATCTCAACACCCCTGCCGCGGGCGCTGGCTCCGCGCCGCTCTTCGTCATTGTTACTGGAGGATGAGGCAGGCGAGGGCGCAAAATGGGAAACAATTGTTGAATAATCCGCGCGCGGCCGCGTTGCCAAACCCTTCCCTGCCATTTTTCAACACAACGATGCTGGAAATCAGGGCAACGTCGATAGGAGGAGGTGCGTTGGAGGGAGCGCCTTCGGGCACGGAGATGGGGTTGCGTTGTGCTGAGCCACCTCGGGATGCAAAATAAAGGGCATCCTTTAGGAGGGTTTGTGGGACCAGGGAGGGCTCCATCCTCAGCGCTGAAGGCTCAGGCTCATCTTTTCCATGTGGTCAGGGCAGGGAATGGATGCTGCGGGGACCCTGAGGGTGCATGGGATTGACCTGATGTCCCCATGTGCTGGTGGTTGATGAGGGGCTGGGACGTGCAGCAGGGTGCTCCATAGCAGAGAGGGGTGGCTGTGGGGCTCCTCCTGCTCCCATCTCCTCCCTCCCTCTGTGCCATGGGGCAGAGGGGATGCCCTGTCCTTCTCACTGATAAAAAAAAGGGAAGAAAAGTGGTTTCAGCACAGCTGACCCCTCACTCATAGCCCATTGCAACGTCATCCACCCCATGGGTTTTGGTTTGGAGTTTCCAATGGCACAGCGAATCCTTGCAACAGACATAGGTGCTTTGGTTCAGGGCATGTTTAAGGGCTGGAGAAAATGCTGATAGGAAAACCTGCCTGGGAGGGAAGGAGGGCCTCAAGCAGGCATTTAGCAAGCAGAGGGCTGGGGGCTGTACAGGGAGGTGATGGCTCCTTATCTCTGTCGGTGGCTGATAGGGAACTGCAGTCTCAGCCCTATGCTCCTTGGGTGAGTGCTCTCTTTCCAGATGGAAATCTTGCCCAGGCAGTGCTGGGGGTTTAGGATGTGCACATGGGCTCACAGAAGTGCAAAGCTGAGGGCAGGCAGCGTGGTGCCACTCGGCACCCTGACACCTTACCCCAACACACCCCAACCCTCCAAACCTACATGAGGGCAAAGAGCAGTGATACCAGCTGTCCCCAGGCCAAGGACCCCGCTGCAGAGCACAGGGGATCCCGCTGGGGCACGATTAAAAAATAACCTTTATGGCCCCCATAAAGTGAGGGCAGAGTTTCAAGAGGTCACCAGGGAGAGGAAAATTCCCCTGGCCCCATTGACACCCCCAGCCCCAAGGAGCGGCCAATGATTAACCCACGGAGCGGGATGTGCCCATGAGACATCGCTGTCCCCGCGGTGTGGGGGCAGTGGGGGAAAACCTGGTCCTTCTGGGCCCATTTTGCAGGATGAGTTTTGTAGGGATGAGCTTTGTGGGACGGGTTTTATAGGATGGGTTTCGCAGGATGAGTTTCGCTTCGGCACCGGAGCGCGGGGATGGAGGAAGCATCTGGAGAGGAGCGGGGCGGTGGGGAGGGAGCGCTGCCTTCCACCCCCTGCTTCCCCCTTTCACTGTGTGGGCAGTTGTTTTATGGCAGGAGGGCCGGGGAACCATTTTAGCAAGATCCACGCTGAGACTGCTCGAGGAGTTCCCTGCTGAGGGCTGGATACAAAGAAAAGCGGAATTAACGGCGGGTCATATAAGGCAACAGGATCTGACAGATCCGAGCCAATGTATGCTGGCAGCAGCCAGTCCGTGGCACTGTGAGAAAACACTCCTGCAAATTTAACAAATCCCTATGGTCTAGAAAGTCATGTACAAGAAATTACTAATGAAGGGATCTAGTCATATCTGGATTTCCAGACGCTGGTCATAGTCCCACCGCATCTTGCAGGCCATATAAGTACATGGATCTGCATCCAGGGCGCTGCGGACCGGGAGGATTGTTCTGATCGTCGTCTGTGTCACCGCAGGGCTCGGGGACATGGGGTCCTGTGTGCAGGATGGCCGGGGAGCCCGGGGCTGCTGGGGGTGTTGGGGTGGTATCGTGCTGACATTGGGCTGGCATGGAGGTGAAGGGAGCCGGGATGCCCACCAGGGGATGCTCAGCTCCATGTGGTGGTCGTGGGCTGCTGGGGGCTGCCCTGCTCTCCTTCCTAGCCTTGGTGTCACCCCATGGACACAACAGAAGTCGTGTTTCCTAAAGAGCTGTTGTTGTGCTGCCTGTGAAGGTTCTCCTCCTGCTCCTACCAGCTTTGTAGGTCCTAAACAAACACTCAGTATAGGCCTGACCCGAACATTCGATGTAGGTCTTACCCAAATGCTTTTGTGGGTCCTACACAAACACATAGCGTATGCCCTACCTAAACATTCAGTGTAGGCCCTACCCAAACATACACCCGCTGTCAGTCCTACCCAAACACATATTGTAGGTCCTACACAAACACATGTTGTATGACCTACCTAAACACCCAGTGTAGGTCCTACCCAAAAACATAGTGTAGGTCCTACCCAAACATTCAGTATAGGTCCTACCCAAACATATTGTATGTCTTACCTAAACATCCAGCGTAGGTCCTACCAAAACACATAGTGTAGGTCCTACACAAACATATAGCATAGGTCCTACCCAAACACATATTGTACGTTCTACCTCAACACCCGGTGTAGGTTCCTACCCAAACACACGGATATTTTCTAACCCATCCCCTTTTCTTCCCCTGATGCCTTCTCGGCGATGCCGCAGCCTCCACCAGCGACCGGCTGGTTCTGCCCCACGGAGCCGGGCAGGTGGCCAGCCCCCCTCCCTCCCCCCCGAGCCCCTCACTCTGCCCGGGGACAAAGAGGAACAGACGTCACCGCGCATCACGCGGCCGCGGCCTGCTCCATCTTGTTAGCACATTGTGTAACACAACATGTGGAGGCTCCGGGACCGCACACACATGCGCTCCCCAACAGTCCAAGGAGGGGGGAATGAAAAAAAAAAAAAGGAGAAGAAGAAAAAAAAAAAAGAGAGAGAGAGAGAAAAAGAAAAAAAAGGAAGCAATTTAAGCTTTGAATCTTTCTCTTTAAAATGTTCTCATGGCTTCATTAGAATTTGCAGCCACAGAGGCTTTGAAGAGCCTGGTATAAGGAGTGAAACATCTGGAAAAATTAGGATTAATGAAAACATAATTCCCAAGACTAAAGGAAAGATTAATCCTGCGTTACCACTTGTGTGTTCCACAGCTTTTCCCCAGCTCGTAACGCTGAACTTATTAAATCGCCTTGAGCTGAGTTTTCCTTTTTCTCTCTCCCTCCCCTATTGAGCCCAATGGAAGCGACTGATGCCAAACGTAATGATAACCAACTGCGCCGAGCAGCGCGTGTGCGCCCGCCCGCCCCGCTCCCAGGTGGGCCGGGGGGGCCCGGGGGTGGGCAGTGGGGTGGGGGCTGTGTGGGACTGTGGAGCTCGCAGGGCTGCACCTGCTGAGCTCGGCAGGATGAGGCCGGTGTGCTGCTGGGATGGGGGATACGGTGAGCTGGGGGGCTACGTTTGGCAAGAAACAAATGTAAAGTATAGCTCGGCTTGTTCCCAAGGTGTTGGGTGGCATTTCTGCAAGTACGAGGCTTGCTGTGGCTGCAGGAGGGCAGTGTCATGCCATGCAGTGCCACACTGTGCAGTGCCATGCAATGTTGTGCAATGCCATGCTGTCCAACGCCTTCCTGCGCCATGCCGTGCGATGCCATGTGGCTCTGTGCTGCATCATGCAGTGCTGTGCAGTGCCATGCTGTGCCACGTGAAGCCGTATCATGCAGTGCCGTGCCGTGCTACGCTGTGCTGTGCAGTGCTGCATAATCCTGTGTGCTGCCCGTGCTGGCACCACCCATCACTGCAGCAGTGCTGCGTTTCGTTGCTGCCGGGGCGAGGCTCTGAGCGGGGCATTGAGCAATGTGTGCCCCGTGCCAGCTGCTCTGTGGGTGATGCTGCTCTGTGTGGGGCTCCTGAGAGCATGGCCACACCGCGGGGGTCCTGCAGTGGGGATGGGGCACGCTGAAGTGCTAGAGATATTCGGAGATCAACCCTGCCGTGCAACCCTGCTCCGGTCCCAGCAAAGCTCTGGGTAGGGCTGGCATGGGATATGGGGCTGAGCTCAGTGGTGCTGAGGCTTTGGATGCAGGGGGAGCAGCTGGAGATGCTGCTCTTGGGGGAAAAGTGTTTTGTCTCTGTAGAATACTGCAGCAAATCCCTGTTTATTTGGGCATTGGTAATACGTGGGAGCAGCAGCAGTGGTGGGTTTGGGGGGCATGTCAAATGTTTGTTCCTGGTGTGGAGCTCAGCCATATCCCTTTGCTCCGTGTCCCTTTGCTTCATCTCTGCAAAGCCTGGCTGCCCAGACGCTAATGTGTGAAAACGGATGCGATCAGCGTCGGTGCGCTCCTCTCCCCAAATTAAACACCAGTACATATGTCTATATAGTGGTGTTTATTTAGCATAATAAAAGAAGGCAGATTTCACTTCATTACGCCTTAATCCATCCCACGTTTGGCTGGGGGGAAGGCCGGGCAGCGTGAGCCCCGCGCCGAGGCCAGCTGCTCTGCAGAGCTCAGCAACTCGTGCAGAGCCAGCACACAGCTGTGTCCGGCTGCCCGTGGCTGCACTGGGGTCTGCAGGGGTGGGGATGCTCCCAGGGCTGAGCTGGCCCCCCTGGGCTGGAGGGGCAGCACGTGCTGGGGGTGGTGGCCACGGGGCAGCACGTCCCCTCTGTGCATCCCTGCTGGGGTTTGGATGGGAGTGTTGGGTGGAGCTCTGTGCTCGTGGGGAAGGCAGGTGTGGGGCTGTGTTTGTGCCACGCATGGGGAAAAAGGGCACAACTGCCCTATGGGCGGAGGCAAAGAGCACATTTACCCCATGCACAAGGATAAAGGACATACCTGCTCCATGCATGGGGATTAGGGACACATTTACCCCATGCACAGGGGTAAGGGCCATATCTACGCCATGCATGGACATAAAGGAGGTATTTGCTCCATGCACATAAGGGACACATCTGCCCTGTGCATGGGGGTAAAGGACACATCTTCTCCATGCATGGGAATAGAAGACATATCTGTCCCTTGCATGGGGTTTAGGGGCGCATTTACCCCATGCAGAAGGATAAAGGATGTATCTGCTCTGTAATAATGAGCACATCTGGCCCATACGCATGGAGATGAAGGACATATATGACATATATGCCTCGTGTATACGGATAAAGGACACATCTGTCTTTTGCATAGGGACAAGAGACACATTTACTCCATGCATAGATGTAAAGGACACACCTGCTCCATGCGTGAGGATGAAGAGCACATCTGCCCTGTGCACAGGATGGATACCTGAGCTCTACCCCCACTCTGTATGAGCCCGGGCAGAGGGCTGTGCTCTAGGGGCAGCCGGGAGGGAGGACACCGTGCCTCAAGATAAGGGACAGCCCATGGGAGGCACGAGGGCTCTCCATGCACACAGGGACTTCACTGCAGCACAGTGGCAGCCAGGACCCCTCCAGGGCTGTGCTGCAGAGGTGACACCGGCGCAGTGCTTCGCTCCCTCCTTCCCACGCCGCCCCCTGTTGTTTTCCAGAGAGGAAATCTGCAACCTTGCTGGCTTTTTTTTTTTTATTGTTGTTGTTGTTAAATTGCTGTTGTTCTGTGTGTGTGCACAGCACAGGGCCCAGCTGGAGGCAGTGGCTGGTGGGCGCCAGGTGCCCGTCACCGTGCGGACAATGCCGGCGGCACCCGCGGTGCATTGTGTGCAGGAGAGGGGGGATGGATGGAGGTCACATCCTGCAGCTCTTCCCGTGCCCGGCACCAGGAAAAAGCTGTGCTTTGTAAATACAAAAATAAACAACAAACTCTTCCCCTCATTTACCACCTTCTCCCCCCTCCTCCACCCCAACAAACACAACAACAGCGCCGGTGGTATCGGAGCCACCTGCTCGGGGAAGTGATTTTTCATATAGGCAGGAAGCAGGGGGCTAATTAAATCCCAGGTCAAGAACATAAAGGGAGAAAGAAGTTGATGGCTACAAGTTTATTGTCCCATAGTGCAGCCAGAGAGATGCGGGGGATGCTCGATGGTGTGGCGCGGAGAGCTGGGTGTGAGTGTGGGCTGAGAGGAGGAGGAGGTGGAAGAGGATGGATAAAGGTAGCAGTTGGGATCCCCTTCTTCTCCCCATGCCACAGTGCTGGGTTCATCCCTGCAGCCCTCACTGAGTGGGAGTGCATGGCAACGGGATCCCCAGCGTCCCCTTCTGCTGCATGCAGGAACACGGCCCGGCCAGACCTACAAGAGTGTCTCAGCCTTCAGCAAGATCATATGAGGTTTCTGTTTCACAAGAAGGAGGATGGCATTTCCATTGTGCTCGCTGGGGAAGTGTTGCAATGTGCGGCCGCTTCCATTCTTTTGTCTTCCTCCACGCAGAGGAGGAGTCTCAGCCTCATCCAGAGTGACCCATCACACCCTGTCCTCCCTCAGCTGTATAATTCAGCTCCATTGGCCTCGGCAGCCCGCTGCGGTGGACACGTGGCTGTGGTGTCCCCGTGTCCACGTGGGGCTGTCCCCTCCACCCACCCCCAACCATCACCTGTGCCACTGATGCTCTCCATCTCCAGAAGTGCTCTGATTAACCCCGGCTGCTGCCATGCACTGTGGCCAACTGGGGGACCAGTGGCTCTGGGGACGCACCGTGCAGGTGATGCCACACTGGGTGGTACCCAATGTCTTCTGACTCTGCCACAGACCCAACACTGAGCTGGCAGCCCTTGGAGCACCACTGAAAGTGTCATCTTTGGGAACCATGCACCCATTTTCTATTCCTCAGCCATGCTCTCTGTGTTGAATGTAAGTAAGGATGGGGTACGGTTAAGAAAAACAATCTAGGAAGAGGCAAGCAGCAGCTGGACAGGCTGCATGGGAGTGAATGCATTGGAGGTGCTGCTGTGCTGGCATCGGCTCCATCCTGCAGCCACCCCGGGGGTCACCCAACAGCACCCATCACTGTGTCCCCTCCTTGATGCCATCCACGGTGCCAAGGGACGAGGACGCAGCCCCAGCCCCTGTGCCGGCCGCGGGCCTCGCTCCAGCTGGGCTCTGTTGTGTAAGGACTCTCGAGCCTCTGCGGCGCAGAGATAAGCCCAAGAATTCACCGTCCATTCCAAATATCCTGTCCGCTTCCTCCTGCCGTCCTCGCGGCAGCTCCAGCCCGTTTGTCTCATTTCCGCAGCCGCACGCTGGGGACAGCTTCCTGTTTTCCCCGCGGCACCGGGGCGGGCGGTGGGAGGAAGGGCAGGACAATGGCATGGGGATGAGGACCGGGATGGGGATGGGGACCGGCACCGGGTACGAAGCGCTGGGGCTGCGCTGGGGCTTTCCTTGGTGCCACAGAGGGCGGTGGCTTCGGCTGTAAAGGGAGAGGCTGGGGAGAGCGGAGCTGAGATTGCGGGTGGGCTTCCTCGCCTTTCCTTCTGTATACATCTATATAAATACGGATATGAACATTGAGAATTTCACTGTAAACCAACCTGAACTCTCTCCAGAGCTTGTTCTTCGCATTGCAGTTGGAAACAGCACTGCCGTGGGATCAAGGAGCCCCACATATCCCACGTGTCCCCCCCCCCCCCAAACCCAGAGCGGCCGTGCACAGGACGGGACAGCAGCTGGGTGTCACCGCTCTGCTCAGCAAAACCCTCAGCGGGGGGACCCTGCCCTCCCCGCGGGCTTAAAGCCACCGCAAAACACTTCTCGGGGTCCCTCCAGGAAAACCACATGTTCCACCGCAGCCTGAATTCCCCCCAGCACAGCGCTGAAGGGCTGCATCCCTATGGGGGCTGAGACGCTCCCAGCGCCCACCCGTGGGAACGACGTGGTTTGGGGGGGGGAGGGAGGGGGGGGTCTGCTCACTTTGAGCATCATCTGCACTGGGGGGGATCGGCTGCTGGGCGGCCCCATCCCCTGGGCACTCGGTTTGGGGCTGCAGTGGGGTGGGGAGAAGGATTTTCCTGCATGTGTCCAGCCGGGGCCTGGCTCCGGAGCCAAGTGTGAGTGTTTACCCGCAGCCTTTCTCATCGCCTGCAGCATGGCAGCAGTTATTCAAAGGCGGGCGGAAGCGAGCGCAGCAACTGAAACAACAATGAAAAGGAAACGGAGTTTGAAAACTTCTCCGTTCATAAATCAGCTGAACTGCAGGTGATCCCCGGGCAGGAGCGAGCCAAGGAAAAGACGCTGCTGGGAGCGGTCCATCCCTGCGACGCAGGGAGAGGGACAGCAGGACCCCACAGTCGCAGGTGGGATTGCCCCTCGGGCAGCTTCATGTTGCTGTGGCCTCCCTCACAGTGTCCCCCTGCCTTTCTGGGGTCAGTGCATCACTCTGAAATGGAAAACCCATTGGGGTGCAAGTGAGCGTGGCACAGAGCTGGGAGATGCCAGGGTTAACGGGTGGGTTCCTGGTGGCCCCGGCTCCTCGCTGGGATCTCATAAAGGATTTTCCTCCTTCAGAATTGGAACTGTTGCTGTGAGATGGGCTCTGCTGTGCACTGGCACAGTCGGGACACAGCTAAGCCTGAACTGGATCTACATCCTCAAAGCTTGGGGTCTCTTCTGGGGTCACCATGGACTTCGTCACTGCTTTGCCAGCCCCTGTCTCCACTTCATCCATTGCTTCTCCAGGCCTGGAGATTTCAACGGTTCCCCAGAATCCCTTGTAAGATGTGACCCACCATTGGAAATACCAAAAAGGGGCTGGAGCCTTTGGGACTGGCACACCAGGGTAGGTGGACGGCCCCAGAACCAGCATGGGGGCAGCAGGATGAATCCTATGTTGGAGCTAATGGGATTTTTCTGTATGGGAAGGAAGGACTCACTCATGTTCCCCACACTGGGAAATGCAGACAGGATTGCTTGTCCGTGTCTACAGCTCTTGTCCCCTTTCCTTGATTCTCCTGTCATCTTGTCTTTCAGCAGAGCTAGAAAACCAGGAGACCACCATAAATAAACCCTGTGTCTTTAAGCAGTTTTGTACGGTACAAGAAAACGCACTCGTTGAATTACAGCTTTTTAATCAAATACATGTAACCATGTCACTTAAAGTGCTCGCGAGAAGCAAGAAAAAAAAAGAAACACAATTGGAAGAGCACGATATTAAAACCAGCTGCTTTTTTACCCCCACCACAGTTAATAGTTTTTGAATGTTCTGAATGAGAGAGAAAACAGAGCCAAGCTCCACTTTCATGTCCATCTTTCTGATCAGACCCCATTGGCGGAAGGGAGTGGGGCAGCCCTGGCACAGCAGCTGGGCAGCATGGGGCACATGGGATGGACCCCGCTCTCCTGCTCCTCTGCATCTCCTTTATGTGACCAAGATGTGGGTGCTTCTCCTGCAGCTGAAGTGATGCCGTGTTGAGGATGAGCCAGCAGGGAAGCAAGCTTGGTCACCAAAAAGCCCAGCAGTGTGTGGGGCAGGGATGGGGCAGCTCCCACTGCATGCCACGTATGCCCGGGGATGTTGCCATGCTGCATCTCTCTCCATCAGTTTTAACCCCAATCCATCTCCCGATGCTCTTTTTTGCAATTTGGCCATCTGGTGAGGCAGCTCATCCCCTAGGGTCCCAGTGTTCCTGCAGAATCACTTCCTCTGAATGCATCGGTGCTGTCCCCCTGCCCCATCCCCCTGCCCCATCCGCTTGGGGCACATGTGCCAGGACCACCTCAACGTCCACCCTGGCTCTGCTGGCTGCCAGCCCCCAGCACATCCTGCCAACCACCCCGAGCTGTGCCGTTCCCCCGTAACATGGACCAACGCTCATTAAGCGTGAGGCAGAGACCACCAAATATGTCAAAACACACTTAAAATTTATTGTTTCATACCATACGTTTGAGTCTCTTGAACGCTGGCCAGTGTTTCTCCCTCTCTGCGATGGGGCCTATCTGCTGTCACTGACGCTTCGCATATATGTATAGCCCGTTTTCTTTCTGCCTCCCCCCCCCTCCCCGCCTTCTTTCTTTAAATGAAAAATACAAACAATTGATGGAAAATGTACATTTGTTCCATATGGGACAGTCGGAGCGTGGAGGGGAGCCAGGAGAGTCATTTTTAGGCAGACTCCTCTCTCCAGCGGATGGCTGGACGGCTTCCCAGAGCGGCCCCGCGCGGCCTGGCCTGACTCTCCTGATGAGCCTCAGACAGTCTGTGACGCTCCCGAGCCGGCGGGGGGACGTGATCCAGTTCCCCACTGGGACACCCCTTGGGGCCAGTGAGCATGAGTAGGGAGTGATCTCCACTGAGACCCCTGCAGTGCCCCAGAATGGTTGAGTCTGGCTGCATTGGAGGTGATGGGGGGACTTGATTGGTGTAGGGGTTGGGGTTAGGGTGTTTTGGTTGGGTTGGGTAGTCCAGGTTGAGTTGGTAAAGTTGTATTGAGTTGGGCTGCATTGAGTTAGGGTTGGTTGGTCGTGTTGGCTTAGGTTGGCTTGGTTGAGTTTGATTGCTTTGGGTTGGTTTGCGTTTGGTTAGATACAACAAGTAAGTTGGTTGGGTTGAGTTAGGTTGGGTCAGGCTGGGTTACCTTGGTTGTGTTGGGATGGGTTAGGTAGGCTAGGTTGAGTTGGTAGAGTAGGATTGAGTTGGTTTGGATTCTGTTGTGTTATGCAGTGTAGGCTGAGTTGTTTGCACTGGGGAGGTTTAAGAGTCGAGAAACCATGATAACCGTTGCTTCAGCTTGGTTGATAAAAGTTGTACTGGGAATATTTTAACAGTTTCCTTGCTTTTCAGCCTTCTCCTTCAGTTAAACTTTAAAGCACATATCGTAGTCACTTTTCTCAATAAGTTGCCTCCAGTTTGAAAACAAAAACAAACACAAAAAACTGGAAAGTTATGGTTGTGTTGGTTATGCTGGGTTAAGATGGTTGAGTTGGATTGGTCAAATGTGGTTTGGGTTGGGCTGGATTGGGTTGGTTGAGTTGGATGTGCTCTGGTGCATTATGTTGAGTTGGGTTTTCTTCGGTGAGCTCCAGCTGTTGGGAAATGCTTTGTGAGCTGAGCTGAGCAGTGGGGAGGTCTCAGCTCACAACTGATGTGAGTTTTACAGGGGAGATATGCACCCTCAGTACAGCAGATTTTCAGCAGTCACGGGCTGGGGTTCGGGGAAGGACAGCACTGCCCATCACTCCACGCTGCTGTAGCTCACGGCAGTGCTGAGTGGGGCCATGGAGGAAGCCGTGGCTTTCCTGTCCTGAGAGAAGTGTTGAGATTTTAAAACATTTCCTTTCCCAAAATGAGCTGCAAAACAGAAAGTCTGTGGCCAAGAAACCGAGACAACCTTCCCTTTGGCCTCACTGGGGAAGGCGGAGCTGGGGACAATTTAGACTTCTCTTCACGCTTCAGCCTTTTCCCTTTGGTGAAACTTTAGAGCACATATTGCAGGTACATTTCTAAATAACTTACCTCCCAGTGTAAGAATTAAAAAAAAAAAGATTGTTTTCCTTTTCTTTTGCTTTTTAATACATATTTTTTCCCAACGTTCCTTTTCTCATGTCAGGAAATATTTCAGAGCCGTTTCCCACCGCCGGGTTTGGTTTTCACCTCCCATCCCTGCAGCAGGGACGAGCAGCTCTCAACACCCTCTCTTCCCGAGGTGCGGTGTGGAGCAGGAGGCTGCGATTCCCCCTGCGTGTCCCAGCTGGGATGACTTCATCCGAACTGCCGTTCCCTCCGGCAGGCTCCGGTCAGGACGGCTCCGGCCGCCCGTGGGTCGCTGCCGGCTGCAGCCCCGGAGCTGCACACCGCCGGGACGGTCCGGCTGGCACATGCTGTTTTAATATGTGGGTGATGTCATCCAGCACTCCATAATGCCATAAAGAAAGCAGAAGGGCTATAAACCTGACCGGCGAGCCTCCGGCAGAACTCACACACACACACACACACACACGCACAGGGGTGTGCTCAGAGGCATGCACATGGGTGCACACACACGGATGTACACGCACAGCTGCATCCACACAGAGATGCACACACACACACAGATGCAGCGCACACGCGGGCCCACGCAGCTGTGCACCTACACGTGGGCGCACACATCCTTGCAGATGCACACGTGCTGGTGTGCACACACACGTGTCTGCTTGCAGGATGCACTGCCCAGCCCGCACACGAGCACACGTAGCAACACTGTGAAGGGCAGCATGGGGAGCACAGGGTGGGTGTGCACGGCAGGACTTGCACAAGCACTGCAGCATTTGGGAGCTGTGCACGGGGGCAGCGGTTCTGGGGGGGTGCAGCCGCACATCCCCGGGGCCCATCAAGGTCCCGGCCCCGCAGCTGTCCCTGGGAAAGGCACAGGATGCGCCTGTCCGATTTGCAATATACCTGTCACATTATTTCTGCACATTGCTGCCGTAACGACCTGCTAAGAGCCCCTCGCTCCTCCTCCCCGGTCCGAACCCATCAGGCACGGAGCTTTTGGAGAGATTAAGTCATAAAATCGGAAGGGGCTGCGTGGTAACAGCCCCAGCCTGAGCCATAACAGCGGTGAAATCATCCCCAAACTATTCCAGCGGAGTCCGTTTCCATTTCCAGGCAGCACCTGATTGCCCCTCCGAAATAAATCGCCCCAGCACGGCCGAATGGGGCCGCGAAGGAGAGGACGGGAGGAGTCCGCGTGTGTGCGTGGAGCAGGATGCTCCCGTGGGAGGATGAGCGGCGATGGGGCTGAGCCCAACCCCGGCACTGCGTGGCTGCCCCCACTGCGCTCCCAGCGCTCAGCGGTACCGGGCAAATTACACTTCGTTACTCACACAAAGGGCTGCGGTGCAGAAGCTTTGCTGTGAACCACACAGCAAGGTCTGGCCGGGCTCCGGCTGTCCAGGAACAGGTCCGACTGCTGCAAAGCGCTCCTGCACCGCTGCGTGATTTTGCAGCGCTGCAGTGGAGGTTGAGAGGGGCAGCCAGAAACCAGCAGGGTTTGCTCTGCAGCCCCGTGCAGAGGAGGGGTGACCCCAAGGGTGCAGCCCAGCGTGCCTTTGACCCCTCTTCAAGGGGCGTGCTTGTTCCCTGCTTCCTTGCTGCTTCCTTGGACCGCTGTCTGCAGGAGCGTGGGGATGGGCTGACCTCAGAACTAGGGGTGCTGATCCCCAATCCGCCCTGGATACTGCTCAGTGAAACCTGTGGCTGTGCAGGGAAGGGGTTTGTGTGCTGCAGCCTCTGTACCTGAACGCTGTGTCTATGGGCTGGCCCTGGGGAAGGATGGGGGTAACGGGATAACCACCGCTCCCCCCGCAGAGCCCTGCCTCTGGCACCCGGCCCCACTGCAGCATCCTTGGGCAGAGTGAGGAGACCCTGCTCCATCCCTCATCCCACGGCAATATTTGCAATGATTTTCCAACGCAGGTGCTCTGGGAAACGTCTCACCCACGCTCAGCCCAGGGAACCCCTAAAACACACTGGATCCCATTCGGAAGCCAAGGAACAGCAGCCAAAAAGCACCCGGAGCTCACAGCTACCCGAGGGCAGATGGGCGCGGGACGGCGGAGCGATGCTTCGCAATGGCAGGAAATGAGCACACGCTAACGGGGGGGAGGGGGGGTGGAAAGGGGGAGGGGGGAAGGTACCTGGAAGCTGAGGGCTGGAAAATCAGTCAGGGCTTGCTGTTTTCCCTTGGCTCCTTCCTCCTGGGCTGCTGCGGGACGGAGCCTATAGAAGGCTGCTTCCTTTCATAGTCATCAGCGGCGGCACAGGATGCTTCTCATTTCGGGTGTTGTTTGTTTGTTTCAGCCCCGGTTCTGGCACACGTCGCCCCGCCAGCCCTCCCGTGTAGGTAATGATGTCATTTTTCCATGTATTCCCCCTTTTCACAGACTGTATATGGAAACACGCAGAGGTTCATTTCTGGCGTTTCATGGGAACGATGGCCGGCCCCAAACGGGTTCGTTTTATTAGCACTTAGCACAAAAAAAAAAGTGAGTCAGGATTGAGTCCTGTTAACACTAATGTGAATTTAATTTAGGAGAAGCTCGAAAATTAATGTCATTTGTTAAATATCCATTTCCCCTAAAAGGCAATTCTCTGCCAACAACAACAACAAAAAACTCTTCTTCTATTCATTTTTTTTTTCTTTTTAATAGCCTTTTTTGGCTATATCGGCCTGGTTTAAATCACTCATCATTCAAGGAACGGATACCACCAGAGTTTTATGCAACACTGCTCTGCAAACAGCCTCGCTGCAAACGCTGAGTGCTGCAGATATGGGGGGAATTGGGTTGGGGAGAGATATGGGGGCTGTATGGGGCTGGGGGTGCTCAGAGGGGAGTGAGAGCATGCAAAGGTGGTTGGGCAGGGCTGGGGGGAATTGAGCTGTGGGGATGCTCTGAGCTGTGAGGATAATCCAAACTATAGAGATATTTCAAGCTGTAGGGATGCTCCTGTCTATGGATGCCCAAACCTATGGATGCTCCAAGCTATGGGGACCTTCCAAACTATGGGAACACTCCAACTATGGGAGTACTCCAAGCTACGGGGATATTCCAAGCAACAGGAATACTCCAAGCCATGGGGATACTCCAAGCTATAGGGATACTCCAAGCTATAGGAATGCTCCAAGTGCTGAGGACGCTGCACTGAGCACCCCAAGTAGAGCAATGTGATTTTGAGGCATTCCATAGGTAAATGCTGTGAGCACACGGTGACTCCCCTCCCCCCCACCAGCTCCGCAGAGCAATGACCACACGAAGGCACGTTTTAGGAGGAGGATATCTCATGTTTTATTACAGGAACAGCTGCTGCTCCGCGGGCGGCCGCGAGCCCCCAGCACCGGGCAGCCCTGGCCCCATGTGCCAGGTTGATCATCAGCACCAGCAGCAATCTGGAACTGGTTGGGCTGACATGGATTTGCGGAAAATATGTGTTCACACAACAAGCGCACAAGATGGGAGCAATTAGATGAAGATGTTTTAATAATTAACCAGTATCAAACAGTTTGCTCGCCGTACAGTTCTAGACAATAAAAGTGTTAGCAGTCGTATTTTTCCTTTGTACAAAATTCCAGTCGATTGTTCCCCGGTATTTACATGGTAACTCCCTTCTGCACAAAATAATCTCCTTTTCCCCCTTTTTTATTTTTTTTCCTTTTTTTTTTTTATTTATATTTTTAAATCCAGCTTTGCTACATAAATGCTTCAGATCTCACGGATATCCCTCGAGTTCTTTTTAGAAAGTCTAATAGTAAAAAACAAAACAAAACAAAACAAAAAACAACCACCAAAACAAACCAAAAGACATTAAATATCATTTTATATATATATAAAAATGCTTAGTAAAAATATAGTTTTGTTGCCCAATTAAAATATATTGCTGAGGATACAGTAAAAACTGTCCTAAAGACTGCCACGACCGGGCACCACGAGTCTTCAACAGCCCCCAAAGAGGGTTCCCAAGGGCACCCCAGTGTGCGAGTTCCTAGGGCTGGGTGCTGGGCAGTGGGTGATGGCGTTGGTGCTGGGTTGGCTCAGGCAGGATTCACTGCAGTTGCCTAAAAAATGCCCCCGAGCGGATGGAGCGATGGGAGCAGCAGCGGGCAGGCGGGCTAGCACGTGGTTAACCTTTGGCTTTGGGAAGGCATCTATGTTTTATGTAGTTATACGGTATATCAGTGAGTTCAGCATGGTTGGCTTGGGTTTTTTTGGTTGTTTTTCTTGTTTATTTTTTTTATATATGTTTTATATTTTTTGTTGTTTTTTTTTCTTTTTTTTTTTTTTTTAAGAAAGGAAGCGATGCATTTAATGAGAGACTCTACATATCACGGAGCTCGTGACTAAAGGAGGACGGCTGCTCGTTGGCTTGCTGCATCGGGTGCACGTACAAGCCTAGCCGGTGATGCATGGGCTGTAGTAGACAGCGCTGCTGGCGTCGGACAGGGCAGATATCAAGCTGCTCTCCTCGCAGGAGATGCTCCTAGGAGTCACTTTGGACAGGGAGACATGATAAGGCAGTCCCGAGGCTTCGGGACGAGTCCTGCTCATGTTCAAATATTGGTCAAACTCATTGCGGTCAACGTCTGTCCAAAGGTCGGTTTGGTTCAAGTGATCCACGCTCTCCATGTGGTGGGCTTCGGGTGGGGGAGAGAGCTGGCCCAGGTGGGCAGAAAGCCCGCTCTGAGACCCCGAGCACATCTGGTTGTAGTAGAGGCCGGAGGGGTGGGGAGTCCTCATGGCATCGGCCAAGTGCGCTGGGGGCTGCGCATAGGGCACGGCCACGTCCCGGCCCAGGCACTTCTCCTGGGGAAACTCCATCTGGGGGTGGTGGTGGTGGTACCCACGGAAGGGCATCATGCCGCAGTCCTCCTGCATGTGTGGGGGGAAAAACGCCGGCTCGGTCTGCTCCAAGACATCCAAGGGAGACATCTCGGGAGTTGGCAAGCCATAGTTTTCAATATCCGACCCCATGGAGTGGAGTTCTCTGAAGTGGTTGAGTGGGGGAGGCTGGGGGTGGCCCGGCTGGCTGCCACCGTGGTGACTCATGCTGAAGTTGTCACTGCAAGGCTGGGAAAGGTTATGGAGGAGGATATTTGGTTCCATCCTCTTGATTTTCTTGGCTTGCTTCTTCCTCCTCGGGCGGTACTTGTAGTTGGGGTGATCCTGGAGGTGCTGGATTCGCAGCCGCTCGGCCTCTTCCACGAAGGGACGCTTGTCGCTGGCACTCAGTGCCTTCCACGATTGGCCTGCAAGGGGACAGGGAGCTCAGTGACACCAGCACGGCCCTGGGACACCCACAGAGGGGTATACGGAGTGGGCCCAGGGGCCCTGGTGCTGGACAGCAAGCGAGGTCCCAAGTGGGGCCAACTCCGTGACCCAGCTGCAGGCACATGGTGCTAGGGGTGCAAAGCCCTGAGAAAAGGGGACACTGGTCCCAGGGTGCCTGCTCCCCTGCATCCTGCACCCACAGCCCGAACAGCCCCTCCCCCAGCCGCACCCACAGCCCTGTATCCTGAGCTGCCCGTCCCTGCATCCCGCAGCGCTGTGTCTCTGCATCCTGCTGCCCCGTCTGGCCATATCCTGCTTCCCGTGGTCCCGCATCCTGCAGCTCTGTCGACCCATATCCTGCTTCCCGTGTTCCCACATCCCGCATCCTACAGTTGTGCGTCCCGCATCCTGCAGCCCTGCATTCCTGTATCCTGCATCTCCACAGCTGTGTATTCCCGTAGCCCGCAGCCCTGTACCTCTGCAACCCACAGCCCTGTTTCCCTGCCTCTTGTGTGCACGCAGCTCTCTAACCCCACATCCCACAGTCCCAGATTCTATTGTGCTCTATCTCACGGCCCCATAGTCCTGCACCCCAGAGCCGTTAACCCCACAGCCCTACAGCCAGCATGCTTTGGTCCCGTGTCCCTGTAGCTTGCATCCCACAGACTTCTACCCTCACAGCCCTATCCCGCAGCACCTTGCCCCTGTAACCATCTCCCATGGCCCCATATCCTTGCAGTCTGCATCCCGCAGCCCTGCACCCTTCCAGCCTGTCCTTCATAGCCCCATAACCTTCTACCCCATGTCCTCCTGTCCTTGCAGCCTGTGTTCCACAACCTTGTACCCTTACAACCTACATTGCAACACCCTGTATCCCTGCAGCCTGCATCCTCAGCCCCGTATTCCTGCACACTGCTGCCCTATAATCCTGCTGTCCACACTGTCAGCTTTGTGTCCTTGTATCTACAGCCCCGTACTGTCACACTCCACGTCCCCAGCCCTAAACTCCTGTAACTCACTTCCCCATTCCTGTACCCCTGCATCCCCAGCCCCACACCTGCATACCCCATATCTGTGGGTATGCCCACATACCATTACAGACCACATCCTCTGCCCTGTAATCCCCCAACCCACATTCCCAGCCATATATTTGTGCATTCTGCTTCCCTGTGCCCCTATAGCACACACCCTTATCCTTGTAATTCTGCATCCCACCCCTACATAGACCCCATTCCCAGCCCTACATCCCCACATCCCACAGCCCTACACTTCCGCGTATATTCTTACACCTGAACTCCAGCAACATGCATCCCCAGCCCTATATCTGTGCATCCCACTGTTCTGTATCCTATAACCCGGTTCCCCGTATGTCTGCATCCCAAATCCTTAGCTTTGCACCCCAGTAACTTACATCGCCCAACCCCATATCTGAGCACACTTCTTTCCCATCTGTAGCTCACATCCCCAGCCCTATATCCCTACATCCCAATGCCCGTGCCCTTACATCCCCATCCCAGTACTCTTACACCCTCCCAGCTCTGTATCCTTACATGCCCAGCGCCGTAACACAACCCCTCCAGCCCCATACCCTTACACCCCCAGCCCAGAGTCCCTGCAACCCACAGCCCTGTACCTTTACAATCCTCCAGCTGTCTTCCTCAGCCCAATACTCTTACATCCCCCATCCTCATATCCCTACATCCCCATCCCCTTACATTCCCCAGCCCCGCACCTTCGCAACAGCAACCCTGTAACCTCACATCCCCCAGCCCCGTACCCACACACTCCCCTCCCGCAGCTCCAATCCCTTCCATTCCCAGCCCCATATCCCCATATCCCCACACCCCCAGCCCCTCAGCCTTCCATTCCCCATCCCTCCCTGCTCCCATCCCCCTGCTCCGCACCGCACCCCACTCACCCAGCATCTTGCTGAGCACGGCGTTGTGCAGGTCGGGGTTCTGCTGCGCCAGCCGCTTGCGCTCATCCTTCGCCCAAACCATGAAGGCGTTCATGGGGCGACGGATGCGGGAATCCTCCCCGGCCTTCCCCTCGGCGCGGCCGGCGGGGGGGCTGTATCCATAGCCCGGCTCGGGGCTGGGAGTGCGGCTGGGGGCCGCGCCGGGGGCCGCCCCGGGCGCTGCGGGGCCGAAGGCGAAGCCGGGCTCGGGGCTGGGCGTGCGGCTGGAGGGGGAGGCGGCTCCCGGGGGCCGAGGGAAGGCGAGCCCGGGCTCAGCGGCCGGCACTGCGCCGGTGACCCATGAACAGTCGCCCCGGGGTTGCGATATCTCCTCTCGGCAGTAGTTTGACTCAGATATATTCATTCCAGCTGGACAGCACTTTGTGTCCGACCCGAGCGGGTGCCGGAGAGAGAACCGAGTCCCGCGCGTCCCGCCGCCTCCTGCAGCCGCCGAGCACCTCCGCTCGCTTCTTCGCCCGCGTTTGGGGTGGTTTCGGGGGGATACGGGGTCGCCTTGGGTTGTTTTGGTTTCTTTCCTTTGCCTGTTTTTTTTTCTTTTCTTTTTTTTTTTTTTTCCCCCGTTTTTCCCCCCCCCAAAAAAAAACTTTTTGGGATGATGTTGGGCTGGAAGGGGCAAAATATAGCCGGGGTGGACCAATCAGCGGGCGGAGGGGAGGAGGAGAAGGAGGAGGAGGAGGAGGAGGAGGAGGAGGAGGAGGGACGGGCATCCCCAGGAAGAGCCGCCCGGGAGGGCCGGGTGGGAGCGCTGTGGATGTGCGGCCCCATTCCCTTCCTCCCGACGAGGAGGGTGATTCGTTTCTGTTCTCCCTTCTTTCCCTTTTTATTTTTTCTTGCTTCCTTTTATTTTTACCTCAAGCCCCGTTTCTGGCTGCTTGGGATCCGCTCGTGCAGAGGGGAAGCGTTTGGATTCGCTGTGTGTTCACAGGGCACAAGAGATGCTCGGCGCTCCTCAGTGATTTTCCTTACAAGCCATTCCATGTGTGGGTGTTTTGGCTGCGGTCACCAACCTGGGGTCAGGAGCAGCCGTGGGGTGAAGGCAGGGCAGAGCCCTCACCCCCAGCTCTATTCTGGTGGGTTTTATTTGCGCCAGTTGAGAAATCTCTCCTTGTTTTCCACTCCCATGAAAAGCCACTCATCCCCATCCTGCCTGCCCAGGCACTTTTGAGGAATGCTGGGTTCAGAGGCACGATGATGGCAACCCAATCCTGCCAGGACCCACGGCACGCCGTTTGGTGGCAGCATCCCATCCCCACGCCAGCTCATGGCTCTAAGCCTTCCTGCCACCCAACAGAGATCTGCCACAGCAGCGGGTGCACACCAGGCGACATGCCAAGCATTGGGAGAGGTGGCCAGACAGCTCTTCCTGGCCTTGGCACGGGGCAGCTGGCAGGCAGGGACATGTGCCCCCTGGCATCCTCAGGCCATGGGGTTCACACACGGCCCAGCCTGCTCCCAATCCCCTCTGGCTTCGGATGTGCCCAGGGCTGAAATCTGAAACCCGGGCGCAGGAAGAGTTGGGGCACAGCGTTGTGCAACATCCCAGCTCCCTCCCAGCCTCCCTGCAGCCGTGGGGCGTTGCATGCCACGGTCTGTGTGTGTCTGGAAGTGATTTGAAAAAGCCGATCTGCAGTTAACCCTAAACAAAGCAAAGGCCATTAAAAATAATATATAGATATATACATTATAAAATCTTATCTCATATATTCCTCCATCGCTAGCGGAGTGATAGAGGTTTCAGTACAGATTTCCTTCACATTCCTGCAGCCTCTTCTTAATATTTTGCAAGAGTTCATCAGCACCAGAGTGCAGGAGAGCCCGTATGGCTGCAGGGAGCCCCTCGGTGCTGTTCCCTGTCCTGTCGGGGCCATGCAGCATCACTGTGCCCCAGGAGCAGCCCGCTGCTGCCAAACCCCGAGGTTTACTCTTTGCTCTTTGCTCCTGCCCACCGCTGCTCATGGGGTGAATGGCAGGATGCATACAGGGGTGTCCCAAAGCTTTCTCTGCTGTCACTTCTGGGTACTTCTCCCCGGCTTTGGATGAGCACACAGTGCTGTCCCCAGTAGCCCCCACCCCGCGGCACAGCAGCACCCTGGGGCTGGACTCAGTGAGCATTGCCCATAAAGGGTTTGGAACGGGGCAGCACACAGCAGGGGTTCATGCAGTGCTGCATTTTGGGACCTCGGTGCAGGAAAATCATGCAGCGCCCATGGGGCAGAGCCGTGTGCTTCGTCCCAATGACAAACATCGGTGCTCCATCCCGGGATGGGACCCCAACGCGACTCACGTAGGGGACAAAGCACCCATCCTGGCTCAGCATCCCCATTGTGGGGACACACAGCCCCCAGACTCTTCCTCTCCTTTATCCAGGGGGCTCCTCACCCACCCTGGCGTCGGATGAGCCAGACCCCACCCTGGTGCAAAAGCTCAGAATTCCTTTTTTTTTTTTTCAAATTATTATCATTATTTTTTAAGTTTCCTTTCCCATTTTTCTCATTTTTTAGGACGGCAGCTCGCAGCCCCCACCCCGGCCCCCCCTTTTCCCTTCGCCGCGTCCCCGCGCCGCGCAGCCCCAGCACCACACCTCGCAGAGGAAGCGCGGCGGGGCCGACAGCCTCCGCTCCCCCTCACCCCCCCCAACCCCCCCCCTCGGCACAAAGGCATTTTCCCTCCCCGCCCCCCACCTCCCGCTGCTGCCTGTTCCTCCATACCGCGCTCTCAGCCACCTAAAAATAGACACGGCACCACCTGGGCCATCCGTGGGGGTCTCAGCGGTACTCCGGGGTACTCAGGGGATAGAGATGAGTGGTGCTGGATGAGCCCAGCATTATTTTTGCTGCTATGTGGGCTGTGGGAGCACTGAAATGCCCGTACTGTGCAAGCAAATGCAAAGGATTTGCCCCC
Source organism: Cyrtonyx montezumae (assembly GCF_038088225.1). Classification (NCBI taxonomy): domain Eukaryota; kingdom Metazoa; phylum Chordata; class Aves; order Galliformes; family Odontophoridae; genus Cyrtonyx; species Cyrtonyx montezumae. Next base: position 9,762,761 of record NW_027072100.1, on the reverse strand, counting down.
CAAATTTGCACGGGGGCTGGGGAGGAGGCAGGTGGGTGCAGACAGCGCTGTGGGTGCAGCAGTAGCAAAGTTCTGAAATCAGGAGCAGTAAATTCTCCTTTTGTGGAGCACACGGGGGAAGAGTCCCAGGGCAGCAGCAGCAGGGATGTCCCAGGGTGTGGGTACCACGGACAGACTGCAACTCCTGCTGCTAATGAATTCATTACTATGCAATTACCAGCGTGGGGTTGGCAATGTGGGGTGCCCCTGTGAGTTTAGCTGCATGAATTGGGTCACCGCACAGTGAGGTATTTGTCACCAGTCGTGATTGGTGGTTACCATTGGGCCACCCCTTGGTGCCAGGGGAGCTGAGGCATGCAGCACGTGGAGCTGTAACCCTGCGGGGCTGCGGTGACACTGCTGGGCAGGGAACCATAAATCGTAGCATCATGGAATCATATGAATCATAGAATCAGAGATCAGAGAATGAGAGAATGGTAGGATGGGGTGGGTTGGGTTGGAAGGGATCCTGAGGACCATCCATCTCCAGCCCTCTGCCCTGGGCAGAAGGTGCCCATCGCTGAGGGTGGCTGAGAGGGGACACCACACAGGCAGGGCTGCTTTGAGTCACCCCCAGCACCCCATGAGCTGCCCCACACTGGCAGTCCCGTGTGCTCCCCCAGGGGCACAGCCGGGCTGGAACAAAGGCTTTCCAAAGAAAGGCGCTTCCTGCAGAGCAAAGGCCGGGCTGCGTGAGAGCCCTGGCGGGACGCTGAAGTCATCTGCTGGGAAACGTTTCAGGTTTCGGTGGAGACTCCCTTTCTCGAGGGCCTGGCTTCCTTGCAGACAAATGCTCACGAGGGTCACAAAGGACCCAGCTGAGCCCCCAGCCCTGCAGCACTGCTGTGTATCCTGACACCAACGTGGCCGCAGGGTGATGTGTCCCCGTGCCCACGTCTGGTGCCAAGAAAACTTACAGAAGTCCTCACAGTGAAGGACCAGGTTCCTTCCTACCCCAAACGATGGGAGACGGATGGGGAAGTGAAAGCACGGTTGTTCCCAGGGGGATCTCCCGTGGGGAGAGCCCAGCTGCCATTTTACCCTGCTGTTTTCTGCTCATTTGCTGTTTTGCTTTGCGTCTGGCTCAGCCTGAACAGGTGAAGAGCACAAATGGTGTAGTGGAGAGGCCTCACAAGCCATGGAAGTCCCCAGGACCTGGTGCAAGCTGCCACCCTGTGCTGACCCTGCCATCACCCATGCCCTCAGATGGACCATTTTCCACCAGTGATGGAATTAAGGTGTAAGAACAGAATAGACTCAGCCAGGCTGGGCCTTTCCTCCTTCTCCCTCGCTCTTCATCCTGGAGCAGCCCATCCCCATTGCCACCATCCTAATGCTTCTCCAGGCTTTGGGGATGCCAGACAGGACCCTGAGTGAGCTCACACGGCTCAGTGGCAGGTGGGACCCAGGGGACAGCAGCAGATCAGAAGACCAGGCGCCTGGGCCAGCCCCAGGGATGCGCCTGTGCACAAAGATCCCAGAGGGTTGATGATGAGGGAGGTAGTGCTGTGGGGCACAGACCCACTGGGGCACCTCTATAGGGGCAGAGCACTTGGGATGCTTCTGCTTCCCTGCAGCTGGATGTGGTGGATGCTGCAGTGCTCGGCTCTCATCACGGAGAGAGCCCCGGCTGTTAGGAAGGAAAGTCTTACACTTCCACCAGCTATTCCAAGCCCCCTATAAACACATTTTTGATTCGGCGTTAATGAATTACCTCAATGTGGAGCTGCTCACGCCAAATACATGAATAGAGTGTAGAAAAGCTGCCGAGAAGCATGTTTGGCTGCTGTTCAGCTGCTTCGATCAGCACCATTTATTTTCTCAATGATAGCGAGAAAACGCGCTCTGCCCATGGCACTGTGTCCTCCCAGAACAGGCAGCAGGTTGGCAGCCAGCTTGGCACCACCTGGGCACTCGTGGTGGCAGAAAATACCACGTGCTATATAGCTCTGGGGGAGCTGCATCCAACCACCTGGATCCTGACTGCCCAGGATTGCTGCTCCGGATGTGTGCTTGAGTGCTGGAGGAAAGGAAACAAGTGGAATGGTGTCATTAGGCATTGGGCTGGGTTTGGCCAGGAGAAGCACAGCCCCTCTTTATAGAAACCCTTTGGGACTCTGCTCTGTGGGCTCCAGGTCTGCTCCCTGGGTGTTTGCTCATCTCCCTTTGAGCAGCACTAAACTGAAAGTGTCATCTGAGAGCATCATGGATAAATGGGTCCGTGCTGCATCACCACTTTCAGCGTGGGAAAGGAGAGGCATTAAGCAAGGATACAGTGATCACACCTCCACCTCTTTGCACCCCAACCTTCAGAAGCTGCTCAGCAAGGGCTGGTTGCTGCCTCTCTGCTCCTACAGCCCGGCAGGCAGTGGGGTGCAGGCTGCAGGACACATCCCCCCAGCAGCACAGCCTCTGCAGCCCGCATCTGGGAAAGCTTTGCTGCTCTCCAGAGCTGCTGCAGCTCCCAGTGTGGCGGAGCTCAGCGCAGGCATTACCTCACTGTCCAGCACAGATGAAGCTGGCTGCAGCTCTGCTCCCCGTGTATGCAGCCCCTGAAACCAAGTGTATTTCACTTGGCTTCTCCATGTGGTGGCTCAGGTGGGGCAGACACGGCTGCAGCCCCGTGCCTCAATATCCTCAGGTGTTCTCTACACGATCCCCCTGGAAAATGCAGGATACACCGGATCAGTCCTGACACATTGCTTCTGTCTTGAGAGAGAATAATACTAACAATAATGACAACAGTATTAATAAAGAGAAGGGGTTGAGGGCTTTCTCCCCCTGCAGCCTCAGGGCAGAGGAACTTTTCCTTTTCAGTGCCTCACCGGAGACACTGGGGAAATTAGAGCATGAATATGCTGCACTGGCAGCTGGAAAAGGCAAGACTTATAAAGGTCACTTTATATCTGCATCTCCCCTCCAAGGCTCCTCTGCTGCCTATTCTCAGGCTGTCCACCCCAAGCACCTCCAGACCCATCATCTTGTCCCCATCTGATGTATAGGGGACGGCTCAGCACGTGGCTGCATTGGGGCCACCTCCGTGGTGTGCTTGAGCCAGAGGAATAAGGTTAAAGGCTCTTATCTGATGGAGCCTGAGCCTTGCCAAAGCCCTGTTGCTATCAGCTCAGGACACATGTGCTATTGGCAAAGCTTCGGGGACACAATAATACAAACAGTTTTCATTGTTGAGTCAACAATGATGGGAGAAGGAGCCCTGTGCTATTACCGGTATAAAAGGCACTGTATGAAAGCTCGGGACGGGAGGATGCAGTCAGGATCAACAGCAGGGCTGAGGAGATTATGCAGTTATATTTTTATTCAGGGAGGAGAAATCTTCCATCCCGAGTGGGCTGGAGCCAGAAGGATGGAGCCGGGGGGGGGGGGGGGTCAGGCTGTGAGGAAAAACCCTCTGAGCAGTGCTGGCAGCAGCTGCAGTGAAGTTCTGAGCACAGCAGCACCTTTGGACGAAGGCAGGAGGCAGCTCTGCGGGATGTACTGTGCTGGCTGGGAACAGGGACACACTGCCCAGGGAAAAGCATGGGAATGGGAGCACAGTGGGTGCAGAGGGGGGGGAGAGGGGGGGGCACAGTGCCAGACAGAGGCTGGGGGCAGCTCCATGTCCCCCCTTCTCCAGCCCAAGTTCTGTGCCAGCACAAGGCAAGGGATGCTGTTGCCTTTGCACCACAATCCAAAAGCTGTAATAGAAACAAAATATAAGCACTCAGGTTGGGGATTCTAGCTCCGTGTGAAGCTCCAGTCCCATTGCTGCTGCACAGGGGACTGTGCCATGGGGAAGCCTGGAGATGGTGCCAAGGATGGGTTTAGCCAGAAAACCCATACAAGGGAGACAGGAGCTATTCCCAAGCTCCTGCTTATGTTGGGGGAATCTTTGGGGACCAGTGGCAATAGGTCCATCTCCTCTGTCTTTAAGGTGTTGCAGCCCCTAAAGATGTTCTGTAAGCTGCTTTTGGTAGGGTCTGGCTGGGAGTGATTTGGTAATGCCCTCTGCAGCTGTCCCATCTATTTGGGGATGAAGTGAAGAGTGGATTTACCATGAAGAAACTCAGCATGAGAGCAGGCAGATCTTTTGTTGTCTCTCTCCGTCTGTTATACGTGATGCCAAATGGGTGATGGTCCCCACCAGGACTTGCCTTCAGTTGCAGACTGAGGGGTTGTCTTGGTCCCCGCTTCCCATCTGTCCCATGGCACAGTGCATGCTTGGAGGTGGATGGGGAGGCAATGGGAGCATCGTATCGGCACCTCAGCCACGATGGTTTGGGGACAGCAGTCTGAGGGGGCTGGAAGCAGGGCGGGAGGTCAGGAGCTTATCGCTGCCATCAGGACCCTAGTGGGGCCGGGGCCACCGTTCTCACCAGGAGTAATGATGTCAGGCGGCGGCCGCGCCGGGAGCAGGAAGCTGGATGCAGCCAGCGAGTCTGTCCTGCTGGCCTTCCCTGTGTGCTCCAGCAAACAATGCACCCGCGGCGGGGACCGTGCCAGCAGTGTGGTGCTGGTCCCCATCGGTGTGGGGCTGTGGGATGGGGCTGGTGTCCTGCCTTTTGCTGGAGGAGGTGAAAAGGAACACACAGTGTGTGTCAGGGCTGCGGATGGCATTGCTGTGCTTCTGGGGCCGCTGCAGAGAGGCAGTGGGCATGTCCGATCCCAGCTAGGTACATGCACAGGGAAGAAAGGCCAGTAAGCCCCACAAAGGTAGGTGAGACCCCTAGAAAAGCCCTGGGAGAAAGGATGGGCATGCAAGATGTTGGCCTGGCTTTCTTGTCCTCCCAGTTCAGCCAGGGCAGGGTGAACATTCATCAGTAGCACCCTGGTTGTTGAATCAAAGAACAATGACGACTTAAATGTGCAGAGGAAAGGAATGAGCTATGCTGTGAGATGCAGCTGGAGGCTGAAGACCCTGTATGAGATGGAGTCCTTAGGATGTAAGCCTCATCTCTGCCCTCATTCTCAGGCTGAGTTTTGCCTCCCCCAACCCTGCCAGCATCCTCCATGCACCCATGCTTAGAGCAGGGCAAGGGCAGTGAGCACGTACGTCTGGAAGGGTGGTGGGTCCGGGCACTGTGCCCACTGGGAGAGGGACTTCCTGAGCACAGCAGCTGAAGGATGGCCCCAAAGGCTGCAGATCACCTCCACCCCACACAGCACACCCATGTTATCTCTGCAGGCAGAGTGAGGTGCTCCCTTGGGCTGCGTTTGCCAGCGGCTGGCAGCGATGTTTGAGCTGGTGCCGACAGGCTGGCTGGCATGTTTTCCCCCAGGGAGGCTTTAGCAGGAGGCTGTGCATTTCTGGGAATTGTGTCGGGTAGGGAAGGAGCTTATTGTTTGAGCTGCAAGTGTGCGGTGTGCAGATGAGATCAGGGTTTGCTGCTTAGTAGTGGGATAGCTGTGCTGCCGGCCCCAGTGATGGGGAGATAAGCAGGGGATGGGATTTATCGGTGGTGCCATCACCACAAGGAGAGAGAGGGATATGGCGAGACTGTGATGACCCAGCCCTGCTCAGCAACTCGGTGCAGGTGGCATGAAACAGGAGTGAGTCGGGATGGTGTCAAGACAAGGAGGATGCTGCCTTCACTCCAGGGCTCTGCTGCACTCTGGCATGCCATGTTCTCATTCCTCCCAGTTCAGCTGACAGCCCCAGGAATGTAGTCCCATCCTCAACCTGATTGCTTTCAGATCACTGCAGGGGGACCTGCTGTGCACAACAAGCTGCAGACTTGCCGAAGCTTTTGCTCTAACCGTGGGTGGAGGAGGCCGAGACTGCTCTTCTGCCAGCAATGCACCTTTGCCAGGATTGCAGCCCTGCACAGACACTGCACTTCTGACCTCGTGTTGTGGGGGATGGAGGGACCACTGTGGTCCCCAGCCCATGGCTGAAGTGCTGAGGATGGCACTCTTTGGTGGGGCAGCTCAGGAGAGATTTTTGATATATTTCTGAGATATCACTCCTCTGCCTCAGACCTTGGTGCTGAGCCTCTCCTCTACCAAGCTGTCCCCCACCCGCTCTGCCAGCCCATCCTTGCCCCCAGGCCCTCGGTGGTCTCAGCCCCAGCCTTATGCTTAGTCCAGACATCATCACAGGTCCCATTCATTCCAAACTCTGTGGGACACAAAAGCAGAGCTCTGCCTGCAAAACCACTGCAAAGAAGGCGCTTTGGGGTCAAAACTTGTTGCAGTCCTTTACTACAAGTGAGCTGAGGGATGCCAACCCTAACCCATCAGCTGGGTACTGAAAAGTTCAACCATCCTCTCTGGGAGAATGCCTCCCTTTATGCACCATGGCTCTTGTCAAAGAGAAACTGAGAAGGACAGAGGGGCATCACCATCCAGAGAGCTCCTACCACCCTGTTCACTGCATTGGTAAGCAGGGACAGCATAGGAAATGCTACATGGGAAAGCCCAGTGTGAGAGCTCAGGAGCCCCTGCCTTCCCACAGCAGACTTATCGAGGCACCAGTTCAGAGTGGCGCTTTCCATGGGCCAGAAGGGAAATGCAGACACACCAGACTCCTCGGGGTCAAGGATGCTGGGCAAGCAGAGAGCAGAGAGGCTGCAGGGGGCAGGGGAGGCAACCGGGGCGTGGGGAGCGAGCCGCAAATAGCCAAATGAATGGCTTCAACTTCCTATGTTTCATGGAGGCGAATAGAAGGAGACAGAAGGGGGAGAGCAGGGAGACCTGAGCTCTCACGCACACGTGCCAGGTCCAGACCACAGCGCTCATTGGTGACCGATTGGCACAGTGCAGTGCCAGACACTTATCCCTCAAGAACACACAGATGCTTAGCACTTATTCCCCCCTCCCCTCCCCCCAATTATTATTTTGAACAGCAGCCAGATCATTAAAATCAGAAGATTTAGGGAACATCCAAAGTGTCTCGCAACTGTGTCTGTAAAGCTGGAGATCCAGGCTCAAGGGAACCACCACCTCTTTCACATCTTCCCTTCCATGCTCTGTTGTGCAGGGGGTGGGTGGCCAAATCCCACAGCTAAATCTTGGCTTCTGCACAGCTGGCACAGGAGGTGCTGGTGGCACTGCCACTAGGCATGGGTGGGCTGTGGGGACACAGAGCCACTGGGGAGGCTGCTGTGCTGGAGGGGCAGAATGGAGCTGGCAGCATCTTCTGGGAGCTGTGTTAGGAGGGACTGTGCCAGCAGATGAGGTGTGGAGGGGCCCGTTGGCTTCACAGATGTTCTGCAAGACAGCAATGCAAGTCACCCTGTGGGCCAAATTCTCTAGATTTCTTAAGTGCTTGTATGGAGAATTTTGGCCTCTAGGCTCATGTGTTCCTAGAGCCAAGCCTAGGAGCCTAAAGACACCAGGCATTTGCAATAAGGAGAGGGATCCTTCCTTGGGTTGCTACAAGCTCATGTCTCTTGGAGATCATCTCCCCCATCTCTTTCCTTTTCCTCTCTCAAAAAAGAGCTGCCCTGGGCTCAGGGAGGAATCACAGAGCAGCTCTGTGCTGGGAATGGCTTGGCCAGCAGTAAAGAGGGCAGTGGGGGCACTGGCACCAATGCATATAGCCAGGTGGAGCCAGCCCAGAGCCAAAAGCAAACAGCCAGCAAGGTCGGGAACGCTGAACTGCTGCCAAGGCAGGCTCACGAGGGTGGCAGATAGGAGATGCAGCAAAACCCCTTCCCAAAAGCAGAGCCTAGAGCAGCTGTTCCCATCTCCCAACTGGGTGAAGGCACGGAGTCTTGTATCTCCTTGTTGTGCACCCTGAGGAGGGTGTAATGCAAGAGGTTCAACGTCTCATCCAGGGGTCCCCAGTCTTCCCATGACACTAAGGATGGGACCCCTCAGACCTGGGCACACCTAAAGTAAGAGATGTAAGAGGTTCTATGGGGGCCTCACAGTGGGTAGGTGGACAAGTTTGTTGTATTCCCCTTCTCCAAAGCCAAAACAGACTGCGAGTTCTAACTAGATGGGGGGGCACAGTGGTTGGGAGCAAGGGAAAAAAAAAAAGATTTTGGCATGAATTATGGTGACTTGAATCTACTGGAAGCCAGGAATTCAGCTGGCCCATACACCAAGTCCCAAATCTTCAGGGAGTCATTTGGGAAACACTGGAGCCCAGCAGCAAAACCAGGTGAGATATTGTGGGTTTGCATTTTACAGCACTCTTCTCCCTGGAGCCCGTGAGTGAGGCAGCACACATGGAGGTGCCTCTCAGGCATGCCAGGGTCACAAAGCCCCTTCCCAGCCTTTCCTCTGGGTCCAGGTCCAGCCACAGTTTTGCCCGTGCTCTGTTTTTAGCACATTCAAGTAGCTGCTTTCACAAGAGGTAAAGGAAAGTTCACGGATCCGCTGACAGATCAGCCCAAGCGGGAATTTCGCTGGGAATTCCTGCAATAGCAGGTTGGCTCCCGCGGAGGTGGAGTTTCCTCTGGATCTACCTCCACCCAGGCTCAGGGAGCACTCCGACCACCGGCTCGCGCTCGGGGGGCCGGGCTGAGCGACGCCACGCTGCTTCCCAGCCAAGGTCAGCCAGAAACCCTCCCCAGTCTGTGAACGCCTGTCCTGTTAACCCTTGGGCAGAATGAGGAGGATGGAAGGGCCACGGCTCAGCCGCAGAGCTGTGGCCGTCGCACATGTGCTCTCTCCCATCCAGCTGGCATTTTGTGCAGCCCTGTCCCTCCAGGATGCCATCAGGCTGGGAGAGAACGGCCATCGCGGTGGGAGGCCGGCATTTGCAGGCAGCAGGGTGACAGGCTTCTCGCTCCGACAGGACGATGGTGCTCAGTGTGAGTGAGCACTCTGGAATCTGAGACACGTCTCCAGCCATACTTGTGGTCAGGAACCATGTTTGCATTGCAGTGATACAAACCACATTGACAGTGGCAGCGGTGCCTCTCAAGCACTCCGCTGACGCCGAGGACCGGCATGACCCGACCCCACACACGGGATGGGCGACCGCCCGCTGCCGGGGACCTCCAGAAGATCTCCTGGCTTCCTCCTCTCTAGCAGAGGTGGGCCAAAATGGCATCTGCTGCGCTATGGCCAGACACTACCAAGGAACAGAGGCTTTTCAGATGCTGCAAAGGCTTCAGACTGTGGGTTGGAGGGGATTTGCATTTACAACAATGGGGCCCAAGCCAAGAAACTTCAAGGTAGTGCCAAACGTCACACCAGGGAGAGGGGCTGGAGCTCAGGTTTGGGCTGGGGCCAACTCTGCCGGTTTTTGGGCAACACAAAATGTCACTCACACATCTGGGGATCTCAGATTTGTCCAACGCAGTGTGAGCTGCCATAAACCAACACCTTCGGGTACCAAAAGCGCAGTCGTGGCAGACAGCAATCCTCAGAGATTTAGCACCAATCTGTCCAACTCTCCCCACTTTTGTGTGCTGCTCTAAACCCTGGCCTCAGTGACACACTGTAGGAGAGCGTAGGGTCGTGGCTGAGCTCAGGGATCCCTGCTTCCCAACATGGAATTCTGCAGCTTACTGCCTCGTGTAACAAATCCCAGCGTTCAGCTGACTTGCAGCCTGCCAAGGCAGCTCTTCACCAGCACAATCAGGGCCCTACCAGCAGCAGCAAGGGAGACAGCATCCAGCGCTCGCTGGAGCTGCAGCCTGCAAGTGTTTCTTCTCCTTTTCCCTCTCTGAACCTCTGACACGTCGCATTCAGATGAAGCAGCTGCGCAGGACGCACCATGGCTCTCTCCTGCTGCCTGGAACCAGCCGGGCAGAGTAAATTGATGCTGTGCAACGAGTCCCAGGAACGGGCGTTGCACAGCACCCCGGGGATGAGCTGCAGCCCTGCACAGTGTACGAGTGCCACCTACAGGGTGGCTCCAGGGCCCGGATCCCAATCCATCCACTGGGCCCACGCTTCCCCTTGCACCCCCCAGTTATTCCTTCAGGCTGTGCTGAACAGCCCCAGATCTTGGCATAAGCAAGCCATAGGTTAGCGTGGTGCTGAGAGTGACGTGCAGCTGCGGGCTGCTGGAGCAGCTCGTTCGGTTTTGGTCTGTTTGGGGTCACCGTCCCTGGAGGTGTTCAGAAGCTGTGATGTGGCACTGCGGGATGTGGTCAGTGGGCACAATGGGGTGTGGTGGGATCCTACACTTCCCCAGCCACGAACGCAGTGCACTGCTGCCTCACGCCCCATGTCACAGCCGCAGCCATCCATCCTTGCCCAGCTGGCCAGACCCTGGGAGGGCAGAGCGAGCCCACCTGTGGCAGGGGGTGGGGATGTTATATAGGGCGGAACTCCACTCGGGCCCCTCTAAGGGCACAATTTCAGGGGTGGGGGGGCTGGGCAGCAGTGGGCTACGGCTGTGGAGTGCCAAGGCAGGCTGAAGGGCTCGGCCCAGCCTACGGTGCTCCATAAGGGCTCAGCCCATGAGTTCAGGCAGCCTTAAAATGGCGGTGGGGGAGATCGAGGCCTGAGGCTCCTCGGAGGGGACGGACTCCAAATCCCAGAGCACCCCCCCATAGTGGGCGCAAAGCATACTGGGAGATGTAGTCCCGCCGCGCGCGGGGGGGGGAGGCGGGCGGGAGCCGGGAGGACTACAAATCCCGTCGTGCCCCGCGCGCCGCCCCGTTCGGACTGCGGTACCGGGGGTTGAGGTGGGCAACGGGAACCGCCGCCGGCCCTCCCTCCCTCCCACCGTTACACGCCCCCCCCCGGGCCCCGCCGCTGCGGGGAGCGGAGCGATGGGCGGGGAGGAGGAGATCGTGCGCATCGCCAAGCGGCTGGACAAGATGGTGGCCAAAAAAAGCGCGGTGAGTGGCGGCCCCCACACCCACAGCCGTGCACCGGGGAGGGGGCACCTCCCCTTCCCCCAGAGCCGCGCTCTTTGCGGCGGGGCCCCGTAGGGACGGGGCTTCCCCGCTTCCCTCCTTCTGCTCTGGGGGCGGGGGCCCTCTCCACTGCCCATTTTCAGGCCGTGTTTTGAAGGACGGGAGGGGGGGGTTCCTCCAGCGGCCGTGGTCGCTGCAGTGCAGCCCTCCCCCCCTCCCCACTAGGTCTGGCTGTACCGGCGCCCTATCCACTCTGTGTCCCCCATCCCCTTTGCAGTGCGGTTGGGCCCACCCTGTTCTTCCAGGCGCCCTTTGTGGGGGGGAGGGCTCTGTGTCCTCACCGTGGAGCTCCTTTATCCCACCTTGTGCCCCCCCCAGCTCAGCACGCTGGAGCCCCCTGCTAGCTTCTTATTGGGCAGCACTCCCAAGCCCTTTTTCTCCATCTTCTTTATGCAGGGGGGGACCCTTTTGCATCCCCCCCCAGTGCAGCCCTGGGCACATCCATTGGCACATCCTTGGGTGTTGTTCAGTGCTTCTGTATCGCCCTCCTACAGCCCTGTCCCATAGAAGCATTGCTTCTGCTCGCCACCATCAGCATGGAGGGTTTGCCCATGCTGCTGTGAGTCTCATGGGGTGTGTAGTGGCTCTTTAGGGGGGCTGTAGCAGCCTGATGAGATATGTCAGCTACTGCTTCTTCCGGTAGTGGCATGGAAGCAAGCTGGATGCAAAGAGGGCTTGGCACCAGGTTTTGGACTAAAGGGAATGGGTTTGGAGGTGATGGGGGAGGTGGGGAATGGATTAGGGGAACAAATTTTCAGTTGTGGGATGCTGGATGTGGCTGTGATCAGTGAGCTTCTGGGTGCTGGGCTGGCTGTGCATACTGAGCACTGTTACCTGTATGGCTGTTGTACCAACAGGGATGTGTGCTTGGGCTTAGTGCAGCCTGTGATGTCTATTCCTGTTGATGGCAGGTTTGCAACACCATTGTTGAAATAGGAAAGAAGTAACTTTGCTGAATTTGCTTCTGAGCTTCACTGAGGGAGAGGCAGCCTCTTAATGGAGTGGTATGCAATCTTTTCTCTTGGTTGGCATTTGAAGTGTTCATTGTGTATGTGCTTATTTGCAATCTCTCCCTGCAAGGTGATTGCCTGGAGTACCTGTTTGTTGCTCTAGTTTGTGTGTGGATTCCCATTGGCTGCCATTGCCTCTGGTTTGGCTCCACTTCTGATAACAGAAGCAAGAATCTCCGAGCCTTTTTGTATCTTAAGGGCTGGATTTAATGGAGCCTGTTACTGTTGCAGGAACTGGAAGGTCTGAACCTGCCTGGTTGGAAAGCTGCTCATTCTGAGTACTGTGACGTGTGGCTTACACTGATGTCGCTAGTTGCTTCTGTGCACCCTGAAAGCTTTCCTTCTGCTTTCATTTCCCTTTCTCAGCCTCTGTTCTCTAGGGTGGCACTGGCAGCTGGATTGCTTCCTGCAGTGGATGAGAAGCAGCCCTTGTGCATAGGGAGAAGGGGATGCAGGACAGCGTGTCTGTGTCACTGCAGTGGTGGGCCCTGTCGGTCTTGTGCTGCAAATGGGCTTGGAGTTGTTAGCATTGGAAATGAGCTCTTGGATGTAGACTCTGGAAGGGGATAGTTTGATAGAAGGGGACAAAGAGGAGCTGGCTGAATAGAGAGACCTGCTCCAGGCTGTGGTCTGTGGAGTGCTGCTGAAGGGAGATGTGGCTTGTGTTTCTGTCTCTGTCATTTGTCTCAGACTACCAATTTTAGATGCATACAAGATTGCTAGGCAGACTTTCTGGATATGGATTGTGGGATATGAAACTGATGCAAGAAAACCTTATATAATGAGTTTCAAGCAGCCAGCTCCTTAGCTTTGCTGCTTCATGCTTTGCTCTAGGTACCAGCTCTCCTCCTGACTAGAGGAGGACATTGCTGTACCTACTGGGATGTGACCATATAAAGTTTCAAGTGGTAGGAAGGATGCAGGTTGCTGTGGCTCTGGGCAGTGTTTTTGGGCTGTATGTGGGTGACTGGAGTTCTTGCAACTCTGCTGAACTGTTTTTACAACCTAATGTGAACAATCAAGTCTCACAAAACAGTTGGATGGAATTACTCATGCCAACCAGGTGAGTGCTGAGGTGGCAGCTCTAATTCGAACTGTATTTTTCAGGTATTAAAGGTACTAAACTTGTCAGATGAGGATAATGAACTAATGCTTAGCAGCCTTGGTGATGTTTTAGGGAAGATAAATTGCTGTCTTTGATTTCAACTTTCTAAATTTATTCCCGAGCAATTGCATTTCTTTACTAAGAGCTGAGGCACCCATACTTGGTATCTTCTCTTCTCCAGGATGGTGCGATGGATTTACTGAAGGAACTGAAGAGTATGCCTATGACTTTGGACTTACTGCAGGTGAGTTGCACAGTTAGAGTGCTGAAGTCTGTCTCTGGAGGAGCACAAAACACTGTTTAAATTAATGTAATAATTTACTCTGACTTCTTGCCTTACTCCAAGCATCAAAATAAATGTTATCTCTAGCAGACAACTCTGAATCTGGGTGTTGGGCTGGCCATGAAATAGCTTTAGGCCACAGTGTGCTGCCTGAAACTTGTGCACAGTTGATGAGGCATAGGCTCAAATCCCATCACAGATCCTCAAAATAAAAGGAAAGATAGAAAGGACAGTGTACTGGGGGCTGAGGGAATGAGTCCTTCTAAGTATTCGGTAATATTTGGAACATCAGGGAGATGTGCATCTTAATCTCTCAACTGTTATTCCACCCAACATTTGGGATTCTTTCACTCTAAGCCTAACTGTCAAAACTGTGCAGAGGAGATGTTTGTGCGTGATGTCCAATTTGTAATCAGTCCCAGCAAGATGGGCACTGTCATCCCTTACTTTTGGAGCTGGAAGGAACAGATAGTTCTGGGATCCCTTGGCTATTATGTGTCTTGGTTGTTGTTTTGATTTTGCTATGCTGCTTTTTCATTAGAGTTGGTAACAAATAACGTATCTGTTCTCAAGTGATTCATGTGCGTGCTCACTTGCAGTCCACCCGCATTGGTATGTCAGTGAATGCACTGAGGAAGCAGAGCACAGATGAAGAAGTGATAGCCCTTGCCAAATCACTCATCAAATCTTGGAAAAAACTTCTAGGTAAGAAGATAATCATGTTCCTGTCAGATTCGACTTGTGAAGGCACTGGCTTCAGCAGGAGGTTGGCTTTGTCAGGAGGAGTTGTGAATTCGCATAGAACATTCTAGCAGGCCAACCTTTAAAATTGCACTACCTCTGGAGCTTCATGTACTACCTTCCATTCTGGTTGGCTGAGTTCCTGTTGTCAACCCAATGCCTAGGTGATGGAAGAAGCAAGGAAAGCTTCAGGACTGTTCTAATTTTATGGTAATTAGCAGCGTTAGAGAAGCAATATCTGTATTCCAAAGCCTCCAACCTGACTTGTGTGCAAGGTGGCATTCATACAGCATGTGCTGTCAGCCTTGTACCTCAGCTTGTGAAGAGAAATGCTGAAATGCATTTTGGGTGATGACTTGGAGAGGGACCTTACTTTAACAACTTGCAGACAAATTCACATTCTCATGACTTTCATGGTTGACACTGATGAGCAGAAGCTGTGACTGGCCTTTCCACATCAGGGCTGGTGCATGTTGACTTGGCTGGGGCAGTTTACCTCTGGTTGCAACTAGTTCTACAATGTAATGAGAGTCGTATTCAGGGTTGTGCTCTTGGCTTTCAGTGGGAATGCAAGTTGTACTCCCAGGAGGATCAGCCCTTATTGGCCCTTCAGATGATGTTGGCTTTGAAAAACTGTTTAGTAACACTTTAGAAAACTTAATCCACATGATACTTAGCAGCCAGGGTCTTTGAAAGGAACTTTTGTGTGAGGTGTATCTTGTGAGGCAGCTTATCTCTTGAGGAGGGAAGGCGATTGATCCCTGCTTTCTGGTTTGGTGGGGAAAGCTTGTGTTTAAGTTACCTTCTACTTAAAGGCAAGAAAAAGGTCTGCATGTGAGGCCATAAAAGCTTTCTGCCTTTTTTTTTTTTAAATTCTTTTTGAGGAATAATTTGCCTTGGGCCAACTCTGTGAAGCCTTAGGACATTGCTTAGTGTATGCAGCATTGCAGTTCTGAATACTCGTATCCAAGCTTGCTTTTTCTTTCTGTCCAATTTTAGATGCTTCAGAGGAAAAAAGTGAGGAGAAGAAGAAAAACCTGTCCTTGCCAACATCTTCCTCAAAGGAGACTGGTAACTCAAGAGACCAAAGGTAACGTCTCCCTTTAGCCAGAGGTGATACTGTTAACTAATTTGAATATTCTCTTAGCATCTTACTTGAATTTTTTACTTTTAAGTGTCTTAGCTGGGGATTTTGTGTATTCAGATTCCTGGTCAGGGTCGCTAGGAGTCTGTGGGCTTCTTCAGTGGTGAGCTGCATGGTGTTTTGAATACTGAACTGTTATGCAAAAATAATCATCCACAAAAGACAGTGGTTTTAGTGCGTTTTTTTGCTTTTATTCACCATTTTTCATGCTTTCTACTCTTGTTTGTTAATGAAACATTTCTGGGTTCTGTTGCATTTCTGTATTTTTCCTTCTTAACTTTGTATTCTTCAGAATGATTATTTTTGGCCTTTGCAATCTCAGGTTATGGATGGGATTGATGCATACATCACTATATTAAGACTTCCCTTTCTTTGTGCTCTTCTCAACAAGTCCCAGCAGAAGTCCTCTTTTCACTCTGGGCTGGTGTCCACCCCTCCAGCAGGTCTGCTGCATGCTTGCTCCTTACCACGTGCTGAATGTTGTATTCTGTTTCCACTGCCCCATACGTGCAAAGATGTTGAGCAGAGGCAGTGTGAGCAAAGGGGAGAGGAGAAATGTAGGACTAAGCTTTATAGCACACCTTTTAAGAAGCTTGCCTCAGGTACCAGGAGGATGGGTTATTCATAGGTTTGACACTTAAGCAATTTAATCAGTTTCCTAAGTTTGACAGAAGAGTACTGAGGCTGTAGTCCCTCTGTTGTACAGAGTTTTGCATGTCTGTGACCTGTTCCCTACTGGTCACTCTATCCTTAGCTTCTCCTTAGCTTTATTTTTTTTTGCTCAGATCTCTCAGGATTGGTGTTTTGGTGTGAGCTTTCTCACCCTTCAGAGCTCACTGCACAGGAGGTGGGGACAGCTATTAATGCTGAGCTTCATGCCTTTAATTTACATGAATCTTTGGTTACCTCACTTCCATAAAATGTGAAAATGGATTTGATGTTGCAATGAAAGTTTTAATAGAGGAGAATTCACAATCGGAGTACTGAGCCTTGTACTGATGTAGTGTAAGAGCTGTATAGGTCTGTGTGTATGATGCACCTAGTGGCAGTCTGGTATGTGACAGTGGTACTAGGGTAGAAGTAGCAGGGTGGGATCTTCCAGATGCTGCTCCTTTCTTCTCCTGTTGAGAGGAGACACTGCTTAAAGGCCACAAAACAGTCAGCGATAGATGAGAAGGACTTGCTTTGTAATTAGTCAGAGCAGTATCACCAGCTTTGTGATGTGTATACCTTCTCTTTGTGATCTTTATCCTCTATAAAAATACAGAATACTATTCCCTTGCCCAGGGTATGGACAGGGGAAAAATCTGTTGTAGGTTTAATTGGGGATAGGATCTGAGTCAGTGGTTGAGGTGAGAGCCATTGAGCATCCCCTTACTGGTAAAGGGAGGCAGCTGGCACTCCAGTGTAAGGCTGGGAGCCTGGGTGGAAGCACTTGTCAGCTGGTCCTGTTGGGGAAGGAGAAAAGCAAGCATTACAGAGTTGTATGATGCTGTTGAAGCCAGGCAGCAGTACTGCAGTTGAAAGAAAAGAGGAAACTTCTGACTGAGCCTCTGGAAGGCTGAACTTGGGGAGCGCAGGGCCTGAAGGGACAGGGCATTCCCTGGGTGGCACAGCAGCAGAGGCTTTGTGAGCAAAGCTAGGGTCTGCAAGGTTGCCTGGCTTGAATCCTGAGTCCTGTTGTAGCTGCACTCAACAGGAGCCTGGCTGTAGGTAGTGAGCCAACCCTCCTCCCCCTTCTTTCTTGGGCAGATGGTTGTCATAGGATGTGTGGAATGGAGCTATCTGGTTTGTGCTGCTACCCTTACACTGTTCCTTGAGGGTATGCTGCAGCTACTGCTGCTTTTTCCCTTGATCCTTGTTGTATGTTCATCTGCCAATCTTTTGAATGGCAAAGCATCCCCTTGGTGGTGAAGGATAAACAGAAGCAAAGGGAGGAGCTTAGCACAGAAATGACGAGCTCCTGGTGTAACACTGAGCCAGACTCTGCAGACTGCAGTGCTTATTCTCCAGTGCTGCAAAATGAACTGCTAATCTGCCTTGGAAAAAAAGAATTAGCAGCAAGGAGTTCTTGGCTTTGCTCTTCGAAGTGCAGGCTGTGATAAAAGGAGCCCAGCTAGCTGCTCAGCATATGCTCACAGGTTCACATGAGGCTGCTATCAAGGCACCGAAGATATCAGCTTGTATTCAGATACTTCAGCCATGTATTTTGATAGATTTTGGCTACGCCTTCCTCTTCTGTCACGGAGGAAAACTCGAATAGTTCTTGGCTTGCAATTTGTCTTACTTTCTGGAGCACAGATGTAGAAATCCCTCTGTAGTGACTGGAGCACTAATGCTGCTAGACCTGCAGGCTCTGAGCCAGCCGGCGTGGGGCTGGCACCTGTGAGGCTGCTGTATTACTGTAGTTCTCTGCTGTAGTGCTTTCGGCCATTACAGTAGTACATCTTCATGGACAGTGTCTGATGTTTCCCTGTCTCTGGCAGCTTTTTCTTTCCGAGGGTTCTTTGAAGCTTTTATTGGGAAGTTTTGGATCTGTGACCTTAATTCAGCTCTTTCGTGAGATTTTTTTCTTCCAGTGCAGCCCTGAGTTTTGTTTGTAGTCCCTGGCTTTTGCTTGGCGCTACTTGGTTCTAGCATACATGTTTGTTTTTTTTTTTGTGTGTGTGTGAACTTTTGTTGTCTGGATAGATTTACAAGCTCCTTCTCCTGTTTAACAGGAACAGTGTGAACCACAAGGATTTCCTGAAATAAGTCTTCTAGGTGTGTTTGAGGTCTATTTCCCACTATTCTAACTATAGACTAACTTCTGAAGCTTGATAAATAGCTCTCTGTACAGCCTTTGGAATAGCTCAGGAGCCTGTTTGATCTAACTCAGGAGTGATCTGTTGTCATCTCAGGGCATGTGTGTATATGCAGGCAAAAACTGCTGCTCATCTGCTGACAGAAGTGGGACAAGCATACAACTTGTCTGGCTTTTTCCACCTATAGGGAATAAACATTTGCTATTTAAATTAATATGAAATGTGTAATAACATTTGGAAATACAAACTTACAGTCAGCTATTACCTGCGTGCTGGTAGCTTGAAGCCTGACTTGAAAGTTGGGCCTTTCTCTAAGCTGCTTTTTGACAGCCCTATAGAGAAACCTCAGGGTGAGGTGTTTTCAGAGCTGCCTTTGGTCTTCTCTAATTCATAACTCATCTTTACAATTTGAAACTCAAGTGTTGATCAAAACCTGTCTTACTAAGTTTTTTTTTCCCATTATTTTTTCTTGCAAATGCAGGGGAGTTTTTTTGTGCCATCCACATTTGTAACAAGTTTTCATGTATTTCAGCATTCCTCCCAGTGGTCCATATTGTAAGCCACTCTAATCCTATCAGTGTTTCCTTTTGTTGTAGTTATGCTTTCCAGGCTTTTTGCCTTCATTCTTTGGGAAGTCTCACTTTTCCAAAGTGTTTTCTACGAGGTCACCTGCAATTTTCAGATGAGCTTTCCAGAGTTGTGTCTCATGTGCTGTGTTCACTCTCGTGTGCACCATCTGTGATCCAAACATAATTCCTGAGGTACAAAAGTATCTGGTAGCAATTTGTACCCTCGGGAGAAGATAATCATCATCATGAGTGATTATTTGCAAGCTAAGTTTTCTTCTCTTTTGTCATATATGCAGTGTAAATTCTACTGAGTGCTTTTAGCTGCTCAGACACCTTGCTTCTTAGTAGCTTTGTGCAGTGCTGACCTGTAAAACTAGCTAGCAACAAGCCTTTATTCAGCTACTGGGCAGAGTGTAACAGCAGCCTGACAATAGAATCTTCAGAGTGCTTCTTTCATCTGAGAGAAATGAATCTTCCAGCTCTGTTTTGACCTGAGCAGTGTGCTGGAGGTGCACTGGTGGGCCCTTCTCAATCAGGCCCAGCGAGGTTCTGAGCTGTGAAAATCCAGCAGCCCTGATGATGATTTGAGGGCTTTGAGGCACTGCAGATCCAGACAGGATTTGGACTTGGCAGCAGTGGGGTCCCTGTGCTGAATCCTTGAGGCTGTCTGGCTCAGTGCGTACAGCCGTGGATTCAGAGGACTTCCAGCTCAGCTCTGCCCTGCTGTGGGCTAACCAATCCCTTCCTGAGCAGTGCAGTGGAAGTGCCTGTTGATGAGAGATTTATTTCTCGTGGCAGAAAGCTGGTGGTAATGTCCCAGCTTCACAGCAGTTTTGAGCCACTTGCATCTCAAGGAAACATCACCAGTGTGGTGTGGCTGAGATTTTCAGGGTTTCTTGTTTTTTTTTTCTGCTTTTTCTCTTGCTGCACTGATGTTACCCAGACACTGGCAATAAATACTGTGCGTTTTATGGCCCAAAACACCAAAGTCAGAGCAATCTCTGCTGAAAAATTGTCTGTTCTACTACCTAGAAATAAGGAGGGCAGGATAGGGGGGAAAACATCTATAAAGTCATCTGGGAGTCATAATAGCCCCAATTCTTTTTATCTGCAGTAATTGCGAGGTTAAGTCTATATGCAGATGTTAGGCTCCATGGGTAAGATGCTTCAGCACTGTGGGTGCACACCAGGCTGAACTGCTCTGTGGAGTTACTGCTCTGGAAAACAAATCTGAGCCAAATCTGCTGCAGTGGGCAGGGCAGGGCAGTGGCTGGGTGCCCTCTGGCTCTCCTGGCAGACAAGCTGGTTGGTGTAGTCATAGCAGACAGATGTTTGCATTTCCCTGACTGTGCCTGCAAGTGCTTGCAGGTGGAAAATGAAGGGTGCTTTTTTTTTTTTTGCAAGGGAAGTGGTATTTATTATTTCTGTGTCCACCTGGCACCTGTGTGATGTGTAGGGGTGTCCTTCTGTGAGATGAGTAATCAGAGGAAAAAGGAAGATCCTCTTACGTGTTTTGCTGTATTTCTTTTTATATAGCAGAGCTGGAGGAGCCATTTTTTTCTTTCTCTGAGCACAGAAACCCCTTGCTCTGCAGAGCCTCATGGAGGCTTCTCTGATTTCTGCTGCAGAAGGCAGTGTGCTGCATTTCTTGTTGGCTACAGAGAGCCGGCGTTCTCTTCCCACTGCTGACATCTCAGGGGTGAAGGAAGGATGTCTCAGGAAGCTCTGAGCACATTTGAGTTACTGATGGTGTCCTGTGGCTTGGGAATACTTCCACTTGATGCCCAGAGGTCCAGCAGTTGTGGCTTGTGTTTAGTAACCAATTGGTTGCCAGGCCTGCTCCACGGATTAAACCTTGACTTACTGCCAGCAGATCCCACGGGAGAGCTCCTGTCTGGGTTGGTGGTGTTGGTTGCTGTGTGCTGGTTTTTGGAGCATGTCTTTGCACTGGTTTCGTCTGACTGTTTTGTATTATAATTAACAGGATGCTTGGCCACATGCCTGCTGATCCCTTCTCTGCTCTCAGTGACCCGAACTGAGGCATTCTGACAGGTGAAGTTTCTCTTTTAGCTCCAACAAAAGGCAGGAGCCTCCGAAGACCCCGACCACCCCCAAAATCACCACCTTCCCTCCGGCGCCCGTCACCTGCGATGCTGTCCGCAACAAATGCAGAGAAATGCTGACAACAGCTCTGCAGGCTGATGGTGAGTGCTGGGCAGAGCCCTGCGCTGCCTGAAATAACGTCTCAGCTCCTGGTGAGTTCTGACAAACCACTGCGTGGGGGTCAGAACCAAATTTGGATCCTCTCAGGCTTTTCTGGAGCAGTCTTGGCAAACCAAACAGACTGCAACAGTCTTTTGACATCACCCTTCTCTCAGACTGGCTGGCGTTGCAGCAGCTATTGATACTTGCACAGGGACCTGACATGTCTCAAGCAATGACTCTTAAGAACTTGGGGGTCGTATGGTCTTCTGTTCAGTGTGGATGGGTGGGTCTGGACAGAAGTTTGATCTTCAGGTGTGCAGGAATTTGCTTCCCTTTCTAGGTCTCAGTCTTACCTGATTGCTGTAAAGTGAAGCTGTCATCTCTGCCTATCCTTGGGATGCAAAGTGAAGCTGTAACTCAATATACGGAATGTGTTGGTAATGGTGCTTATGCTGGCTGCATCCTGCACTTAGACTCTCCTGTATATACAGGCTGGAGCTGCTTAAATACTGTGGTCCTCTGTGGATCTGGAATGGAATAGGTTTCTCTTCTGTTCAGGCTGTGCTCTCTAAAGACAGAGGCAGCTGCAGGTGCTCAGCATCTCTAAAAGTCAGATTTTTAAACACCTCATGCTGAGTGTATGCTTGAAACCAAGTTGCAAATCCTTTTGGAAAACTGGGGTCTGTTTAAACACTGCAGTTATATTAATTTGAAGCCAGGGAATGTAGGCAGCAGATGGAGAGGTTCATACAGTCATTATTTGTAGCCTTCCTCTGTGTGTGTGTATATGCTGTGTTAAATACCCTGTTTAGCTCTTAGAAAAACTCTTTCCATATGAAGCCTGGGAAGCAGTCCCCTCAAGTCTGCTGCTAAGCTCAGCCCTGCTCTGCACTGCTTTCCCCTGCTTTGTGGTGTTGGTTAACATACCCAGTGTATAAGCTGATAAGTTTTTGTTCTCTGTGGTGCTATTTGATTGGCAAAAAGTGTCATGTGAAAGAAAAGAGGGCACATGGAGCCTGAGCTGAGAAAATAAATGAAGGCTTGACTCTAGTGCTGCATGGCTTAGGCTCTGTCAGATTTGGTCTGAGGGGAGCTACTTCTTATTGACACCAATTTTTGCTGAGGATCAATTTCTTCCTGTTTAACCTCAACTGTGGCAAAAATACATTGGATAGGAAGACAATTATTCTTGGAGGACCAGATTCTTTTTGACTTTGTGTAGGGCAGTCCATCCAGTAGTGAGATGGAGGGCATAACTGGCTGTACTTGTCTTTTTGTCACTGCCCTTCTTGAAAGGGTCAGAGGGTGCCTAGAGCAAAGGCCAAGATGCCATTTGATGGAAGGAACAAGTAAACCAAAATAGCAATCTAGATTTGTTCCTGCAGTACTGGGCCCAGGGACCCCTTGCCTGGTTGAAAATATTGACCTTCCATTTTTCTTTGTCTTGCAGATGACTATATTGCCATTGGTGCTGACTGTGAGCACATAGCAGCTCAGATTGAAGAATATATCCTTGCTGTACTGGGCTTTCTTAAGGGCCTGCATGTCTCCAGATCATGAAATTAATGAGCACAGAGGAAAAAGGGGGCACTCTCTTTGTGTAAATGTTCTGATTGACACAGTTGGTATGATTGACACATTTTCTTCCTGTTCACACTGTAATGGGCTTCTAAGTACCAGTTTCTCATTCCTATCAAAATAGTATTTCCTGCTTCTAAAGACATACAGCAGCCCTGTGCATCTCTCTTGAGACCACTGTGCTGATACGAAGCAGAAGCAGTGGGAAAGACAGAAGTGATTATGAAGCTGCATGTAGATTTTTGAAGGTGGTTGGAAGCCTTTGGGTTGACTGGGAAGTCCTTGACTGCCATGTACGCATATACCAAGATATCAAGAACACTGACATGAAATACAAAAACAGAGTGAGGAGCCGCATCTCCAACCTGAAGGACTCCAAAAATCCTGAGCTGAAAAAGAATGTGCTGTGTGGGGCCATTACCCCTGAACAGATTGCAGTGATGACCTCGGAGGTGAGGAAGCCCGAGCAGGGTTTGTTTCTTATGGGGAAGGTGTCATATGGATTAGCTTTGAAGCAGGTAGCTGGTCTGCTTGTCAGGGTTGCAGATTTTTCAGCAGCTGCTACCAGAATGCATGAGGGGGGAGGCTGTGGTGATTGCAATGTGGAAGAGTACTCTGTTAGAACTTCAGAGTGTCCCAGGGGCCTAGATCTGAACAAGTAACCAAAACTGAAAGGCTTTCTGTCTTTGTGCCCATTTGTTAGGCTGTTCTGTCCTGCTGACTCTTTTGAGTGCAGTGGGTGTGGTGCTAAACTGGACAGATGTGACTTTACTTCTTTTTTTTGAAAGGAAATGGCCAGTAACGAGCTGAAAGAGATCAGGAAAGCCATGACAAAAGAAGCAATCCGAGAGCATCAGATGGCCAAGACAGGAGGGACGCAGACTGACCTCTTCACCTGTGGGAAATGCAAGAAGAAGAACTGTACCTACACTCAGGTTAGTCTTCCTGCTCCCATAGCCTCCATGGCATTGACCTCTGTACAAGAAATGATCTGTCGTGGTCCAGAGCTCTTACTGCTCCTCAGCGTGCCATGCAGTGTGGCAGAAACATTGCTGCTGGTGTGGAGAAGCTTTTGGTATGCTCAGGGCTCTCTAAAATACAGCAGTGATACTTTTGTGATCTTGTTTCATTGGAGCTTGTGTAACTTTGTGCAGATGCTGCTGCTTTCTTTCTGGAAGAGCTGGGCTTGTGCTGTGCCAAGGAATGTCATACCAAGATAATAAAAACATTAAAGAGGTGAAATTATTGATAAGGAATAAGTGATGCAGTGGTATGAGCAAGCAGGGGTGATTTCATCCCTCTGATGGACAGCTGCTGGAAACGTTGTGCATTGCCAGTATGTCTTAGTTCCCATGCTTGTGCCAGGTGTTTGGAGACAAATGTGCCTTTGCTGCAAGTCAGTGGTTTAGAATTTGCAGTTACCCTGAAATGCACCAGCAACCACATAATTGCTACTGTGTTTGCTGAGTAGGTGTGCAAGTGCCAAATGAAACCCCTTTATACGCTTGGATATGATGTGCAAACGCAGATGAGAGCCAGGCAGCTCATCCAGGATTTTCCTCTGGCTCCAGCAGTCCCACATGCCACAGACTGGCTTGGGTGAGAGGCCTTGCTCTGAGCTTGTCCCACTAAATCAGCTTGCAGAGCTGCCTTATTTGTCTTGGCAGCACGTGGGACTCAAGCTTCACTTGTAAGCTGGGGTCTGGGTATTTGGAGTTGGGGCAGATTGTGGCACTGTCTTCTAATAGAGATGATCAGGAAATTTTCCAGAGAAGAGGCAGTCACTGGTACTGATGTGTTCTGTGCCTCACGTAGGTGAACTGGCATTAATGACTGCATTCAGATCCAGGCAGTAATGTTGTGTGAGAATTACAGAATCCAGCTATCCAGCATTCTGGAGAAATGTGTTTACTTCTCATCATGCAAATGCTGTGGCTCTTGCACATTAGCTAATTACACATGGAGATCACCATAATTACCCCTTGGCGTAGTTTTGCTGTCTGATTTGCTCAGGGGGTGCCAGTATTTTGGGTAGATCTGGTGCCTTGTGGAACTCAAATGCCATGAAAATCTGATTATTTTTTTTCTTAGCAAACTATGTGTTTCTGGCAAGAGCTGGCCACATCTGGGTTAAATATCAGTTCTTTAATGACTCAAATAGAAAGCAGACTGGAAATGTGCAGAACCTGGTAACCCAGAGTGTATTTCTGTGAGGCCAGGACGCAGGACTGGTCTGTAAAAGGGAATGGCTTGAGTGCTTTTTTATGTGTTCCTGTGGAGCACGTGCTCGATGGGCTGAGGGTTTTGTAGTCTCCCAGCCAGCTGCATCCCTTCCTGGGGCGCAGCACGGCTGTGGCTGTGTGTGCTGCCAAAGCCACCCACAAAGAACGAGGGGTGAGAAGGGAAGGCTGCTGCCCCAAAATGGGTGGCTCAGACGGTGTCAGGCTGATGTGGGACCATTAGGCAGTGTCTCCTCAAGCTGCTGCTGCTGAACACTGGCAGGGTCATCTTGCTGTTGGCTTTGTCACATTCATAAAGCAAAGGTTGTAAGAGGAGTTCAGAACCACTTGGGTGCTTGTGCAGTCAGTTGAGTAGGTGTGGGGCTCGCTCACAGCAGTGCAAGTCCTTGAGTGTGCTTCTGGAAGTGTCCCTGCTGTGGGTGGCTGTGTATCTGTCACGTGTGTGTTTCTGTGCCTGTCAGGACAGCCCTCCAGTTCTTATCTGGCTCTTCAATGCCAGAGCTTTCAGCTTCTCTGGTGTTTACCCACTGCACCCTGGGTGTGCTGGCAGGCGACTGCTGAAGATGCTTGTTTAATTAGTTGTAATCTAAACGGACATTGCAAAGCTTGGTTGAGCTGCAGGATCTGGAAGTCTCCTGGGGGCCTCAGACCATGTGCTTGGATGTGCAAATCTGTGTGTAAAACAGATTTGTTTCACAGGAGGACTCCTTTTCTGCTCCCAAACCCCGATGTCTTGATTCCTGACAATGTGACCAGTGTGAATCCCTGCTTGCTAGGGGTGCAAGGAGATGCTTTGTGACCCATGCCATGAGGCCACGAATGACGCTCAGCTCTCCTTTCCTTTGTATCCTCCCCCAGGTGCAGACCCGCAGCTCCGATGAACCCATGACCACCTTCGTCGTGTGCAACGAGTGTGGGAACCGCTGGAAGGTAGCACACCAAGGATATTACTGGCACTGAGGGGTGTTAGGGTAGCTCTACCCACGATGCTGCAGATGCTTAGCTGCTCTCCTCAGATGTGCTTGCCAAACGCTGACTGGCTCTAGCGAGTGATCTTTCCCTCCCAGCACAGAGGCGAGAGCTCCTGGGTTTATCCCATCTCTGCAGACCAGCTGGGGCTATGTCTCACTTTTCCCCTCTCTCCTTCCTCACGTTCCCTTTTCTGCCATGACCAACTTCACAGTGCTTTTCGTGCTCCCTCTGCCACCCAAGAGGTGGCGGCGGTGACGTTGTGTAGGATTTTAAAGCTGCTTTTATACTCTGTGCAGAGCTCGGATGCGAGCAGAAATGGCAGTGCTGCCGAGTGCCAGAGCCACAGCTGAGAGATTCACATAGGAGCTCTGTTTAGCCCTCACTGCAGGGGCTGAGCCCTGCCTCCAAAGAATCCCCACGCCCTTGCCAGCTTCAGAAACAAGACCGTCACCTGGATCCCTCTCTTCTAGGCAGCAAGCGCATGACCTGCAGCTCCCTTAGCGAGGTTTTCTAATCAGGGTTTAAACTCCCTTCTCTTGCAGTTCTGCTGATATGTGCCATGGCCCAAGAGCGGCAGCCAAACGCAGATCTGAGTGCAACCTCCATACGCCAGCTCCCACGGCAATTGTGTATTGTGTCCCAAGTGAGTTTGCCATGTCATGTACTGAGAGAGCAGCTGCAGGGAGGCCTGCCTCTCTGTTTGGGCCTCGGTGGAGAGCCACAGTTGTGGGCTGACAGTGGCAGGAATGCTCACTAAACACACTTAGTCATTATTTTCTCATCTAAGCAAGTACGGTCACTTTTTCTTCGAAACTAATATTAAACATTTTTGTCAGTTTCTGACTTTTATTTGAACTGTGTGTGTGCAGCACTTTGCTTTTGTGTTGTAGAGCTGTGTAGAGGCTCAGTGAACAGTGTCTAGGTGTGGGTATAGACTGATCCATGCCTGGACCATGAGACAGCTGGAAGCTGCATGTAGATTGACCCTCAGTGTGCGAAAGCTTGCTGCTAGCCAGCTTTTAAAGGCCTAAAGCATTGGGCCAAATCCTGGAGTTGGCTGGGTGGTAATCCTGGCTCTCCTTGCCTGGCTGAGGAGACCTGTTGATAGAACAGAACTTCGGGCAGTGATGATATGCAGCTCTCCAGATGAGTTGGGTTCTAGTATCGTTCTTGTGATTCTTGCATAGTGTTAGATGGCTTGTGATAGCATGCCTTTAAATGCCAGCAGCACAGGCTGCTGCCAAGATGATATCGAGGACATTGCTTTCTGTGTTGTAATAGACTGAAAAGTTGATTCCAGCCACCGGGAAAACCAGGTGGTTTGGAGGAGCAGGGCAGGGAGACCCTAACAGCCAAGAGCTCCCTTAGCACCCAGCTGGGCAGGAAGAGCCCAGCAGACTGTTGCAGTTCCTGCTGGCTGAGCTGCTCCCCCTGGCTGTTTGCTCATGGTTGCCATCATGCAGGGAATGCCTGAGCTGAGCCCGTGGTTGGTGCTTGCAAGGGGAGATGAGATAGTGAAAGCTGGTAGCAAAAGCAAGCTTTCAGATGCCAGCTGTGGAGATGTGACCTTGTTGCTGGGGACCTGCAGCATCAGGCTGCTGGTGGGAGGGTAACTGCAACCTGCCTTTCCTTTCAGTAGTGTTTGATCTTGGTCTAAGACTTAAAATCCCTCTTTTCTCCTGGGTCTCCAAGCCTTTACCTGAGGTGATGCAGCATTCTAGAGACCCCATGGTTACTTCTACTCTTGTGCTCATAATCAGTACAGGGGCATTTGCAGTCACATTGATAGCATTGCTCCCCTTTTCCAGAGTGAAAAAGCAAGTATTGCCTTTGGCTTTTCAGCGTGCCAGAAAGCAGACATTCAGCAGAGACCTTGGAGATGATGAGAGGGGGGTAAGCAGCCACATGAAAGTGATGGGAAACGTGCTCACAGCCCCTTTGAGAGGGCTGCGTTCCTCTCGAGGCAGTGATCCCAACAGGATCTTTTGCTCTAAGGCTTTCACTTCGTGGGGTGCAGCCAAGTCTCCCAAGAAGGAAAAGATTCAAAGATGCTGACAACTTGTTAAGCCTCACGAGTCTTGCAGCGGATGGGATTATTCAAGCCAGGCTTGTGAGGGGAACAGTGTCCTCACAGTAATGCTTTTAAAAAACCCTTCAGGATATAAAAGCAAAGCTGGCCAAGGCACTCCTGGCTCGTGCAGTGTGAACAGGAGCCAGCTAATTACCAGTTGCTGTTGGTTTTCTTCTTGTATTAATGTAGAGAGTGGAGCCTGAGTGTGCAATCCTAAACTTACATAGTGACTGAGAAACAGGAGACCTTCACAAGCTGGAGGGATAGCACCGTGCCTCGTGGCGTTCTGCTGTGCTTCTGGGGCAGTCAGTGGGGAAAGCTGTGGGGTAAAGAGGGATGAGATTCGGGAGGAGTGCTAGGATGGTGAGCAGATGATGTAGCTTACCTGGTCTCAGCAGGTCTTTGTGGGCTT
The DNA here is from genome assembly GCF_038088225.1 of Cyrtonyx montezumae. Taxonomy (NCBI): domain Eukaryota; kingdom Metazoa; phylum Chordata; class Aves; order Galliformes; family Odontophoridae; genus Cyrtonyx; species Cyrtonyx montezumae. The sequence continues at coordinate 9,734,765 of NW_027072100.1, read as the reverse complement.
GATGCAGGCTCTGACCTGTGTGCTGTGCTCCAGGATGGCATTGGGATGCTCTGCAAACCCAAACATGGAGGTAAGAGCTCTGTGATGCAGGGTGTGGTGCTGGGGCCCTGTCCCAGTGCTGGCTGTGCCTGGTGCCTGCAGGGAAACCTGGGCCAGCGTGCTGCACCTCTGTGCCAGGGCTCCTGCTGCCCAGATGCTGGTCAGCATCACTCGTGAGCACACTTCCATCACTCGAGGTACGAGCAGTGGGAGTGCCCTGGGCAGTGAAGCTGTTGCTTTGGTGCTTTTGTATCCACCAGAAATGCTTTCTTGGTTCTTAATGGCTTCTTGGAGCAGAGTGGGAGCCCCTGCTGCTGCAGCTTGTCTGACCCACTGGGTCTGCAAGGGATTCTCAGAGCACTAAGGACTGAGTAGTAAAAATCCCAATGTTCCTGAACAGATGAGCCTGCTCTGCTCTCTCTCAAAAGAAAAAAAAAACAAAAACATTTTCTTGACTTGTATTTCCACCTTGGCAAATGAAAACCTGAATTTACTGACACGAATTTCCACTCAGTCACGCCACCAGGAAGGAAACAAACAAGAGGGGAAAAAAAAGAGCTGAGAGTTTGTTTGCTTAAAAAAATATCTTCGATTTAAAAAAAAAAACCTGAATCTGAAAGGGGTGGGGGATGTGAAGCTGTGGGCCCTTCCCTGTCTTCCCAAGGGCTGTGTGGCTGCCGGGGCTGTGGCGTTGGCTCTGTGTCAGCACAAGGGCAGGGGCTGCTGGCAGGAATGTGATGCTGGGAGCTTAGGGCCTCTGAACAACTCCTCATGCTGTACAGAAATGCACAGATATGATTGCATTTTTTTTTTCCCCTGTGCCATTTCCCATCACGCACCAAGCCCTGCCTGGCTGCTCGGTGCCAAACTCCTCCTGCAGGATGAGGGCAGAGCCCAATGCCTGTGCTGGGGGAGGCAGAGGGTGGCTGAAAGTCTTTTCAGGGCTCCTGGAGACTGCAGGAGAGCGAATAATCCCTGCACAGCCCACATGGATTTTTCTCCCTGTGCTCCCAGCACTGAGGATGCTCTTGTTTTTGGGTGCTGCTGTAGGTAGGACTGGGGCTGCCTCCCTCTGCTCCCCAGCAGGGTGGGGTCCCCATGCTGCAGTGGGGAGGGGGGCTATCCAGAGTCTGGGGGTGTCCCCTGGACCTGCTGGGGGTGCACCCAGCGCTGCTCCCCTCCCTGTGCTGCTTCCAACAGACGGAGCGATGTAAACCCGACACGTTTTTATATGTACAACAGACACTCTTCAGCCCTCCCCTTTTCAGTCCCCCAATAAAAGCCAGCAAAAAAAAACCCAAAAACAAAAAACCTTTTAAAATAAGAAGTTAAAGGAAAAACAAACAATTGGCCTTTCCCTTCCCCCCCCCCCAAAAAAAAAAATCAACCAAAACAACCTGCAGAACAAAACAGTCCCCGAATGGGTCTCAGGTGGGAAATGGGGACGTGCTGTGCCCCCACGAGTGGTGGAGAAGGGATAAAGTGACCTCTTCAAAAGTGGGGGGAGGGGGGGGCACGGAGTCCTGGGAACCCCCCCCCGCTGCCTCCACCCGGGATGGGATTCAGTAGTACGAGCCCGGGCTGAGCCACAGCAGTGCCCGCACCCCGGGGACACCGAGGGCTCACAGGTAAAAAGCTAAAAACGAAGAGGGGGTGGTTTGGGGGGGGGTAGGTTCCCCCACCCTCCGGGTGCCGCGTCCCCACAGCCTTTAGGACTCCGAGGAGGAGCGGGAGACGCTCTGGAGCAGCGATTTGTATATGGCAGAGTTCAGGAAGCGAGGGTACGAGTCTCTGTGCATCAGCGTGTAGATCTGGAGCTGGGCGTCGTCGAAGGTGTGCGAGGACGGCTCCTGCATCTTTCGGTTGATCACCTCCCGCACCCGCGAGTCCAGGCTCACCTGGGGGAGAAATGAGGGCTGTGGGATCCCAGCACCGAGCCCCCCAGCTCCGGGCACAGCCTCGGAGGGTGAGGACGAGAGATAACGCGGAGCTGATCGGGGTTATCTATCCTCCCCACCCCGGCGTCCCGGCGCCGTGCCGTGGCCAAAGGTGGGGACCCCGCGATGACCCAAAAGGGCGGAAAATCGGGATGGGGACCAGGGTTCACCGCTGCGGGGGAAGGGGAGCAGCGGGGATCCCATCCCCGTGGCCTCGGGCCGTGAGCAGGGAGCGGGGTTGGGATGTCCCCGGCTCCTCGGCCCGATAGTGCCCTCGTGAGGTTTCGTCCCCGCAGCACAGCCCCGGCGCGGCCACGCGAGGAGCTTTGGGGACCAGGGACGTCGTGGGTACCAGCACCCTCCCGACGCCGTCCCGTTGGACGGTACTCCCAGCACCCTTGGTTGCCATTTCCCTAACAACTCACCCCCAAAACCTCCTCCTAGCCATGGAAGGGGCCAAAACCTCCCCGGAGCATCCGTGTCACGTACCTCCTTGGGGGAGAGGATGGAGATGTAGTCCTCGTAGATGGTCCTGGCCTTCTCGTCGATGGTGTGCTTGTTGCACTCGGTTTTGAGCTCCTCGCACGCCAGCCAGAAGAGCATGTTCTCCTCGCTGTACTCAGTCCTCAAGAACTCCCGGAAGACGTTGCGTCCCGCCGGGCTCTTCATCAGCTTGTCGAAGGACTGCGCCCAGCCCCGCACCTCCTCCGTGGTGGGTTTGGAGCTGTGGGGTCAGCGGGGTGGGAGGCAAAGGGAAGGCATTACGGCTGGATGCCTGCCACGGGATGGGATAGGGCCAGGTTTCCATCCCTCAGAGCAGGGGTGATCCCAGCTCTGAGCCATCCCAGAGGGACTGCTCACAAACACGTCCCCTGCTCCGGCTCATTATGGAGCTCCTGGGGGTCTCCAGAAGTGCCCACGGGGTTTGGCCCTGCTCTGCTCAGCCAGGCCACGCTGTGGGCTGGGCTGAATTCCCCAACAGAGGACACCGTGCTGCCAGCTCTGCACATACCCAGGATGCAGAACCCCTTCCCGTGCTGAGCTGCACTGCTGGGCAGGTCCATGCACCAGCACAGACAGCTGGGGGAGCAAAATACTAATTACTAAAGCAAGGCAGGAGCCATCATTACCACTGGCTAATTAATGCATCTGATCCCTGGCACCAGCAGAGCACCCACGGGGCCGGGCTGTGTGCAGGAGGCTCTGTCCCATTTCCAAGGCAGCGGATGCTCGGTGCAGGTACCCCGCATGCCCCTGCAGGCAGAGGGCTTGGTGCCTGGCTCCCTGTGCTGTGCTGTGCCACGCACCCGGTGTCCCCGCACTCACCACGCTTCACAGTTTGGGATGGTCTCCAGTTTGGTCTCTCGGGATGCTCTCCACGCTCGCTCCCGGTCCTCGTTCCTAACGGGGAGATGGAAAGGTAGTAACGGGCGGCGGGGCAGGGGGCTGCAGCCCCACCTCACCCTGACCCCAATACCTCCTGCCCACGGAGATGATGTCAGAGCCTGCACTGCCTGATGTCCCCTGCTCCCCCCAAACTCACCCCTGTGCTGCAAGAGGAAAGCGGCCTCCAGCCAACTTCCCCCAGCCCATGAATTTCGGAGCCGGGCGCCAACCGCAGCGCTTCCTGCTTGCAACACTGCCCCTGGCTGCAATCCCGGGTTTAACCCTGAGAGCAGCAGCTGGGGGGGGCACGTCCCAGCCCGTGCTGTGCCACAGGGCTCAGTGCCTGATGCCCCCGAGTCTGGGAATGCCTTGAACCATCCTTGCTTGCTTCTGCTCCCAAGCTCCTGCAGATGCCGAGGTGGGACGTGGGTGGGTGTCACACTGCTCTCAGTCCTTGTTGCATTTGAGGAAACAAAGCTGGGTCAGGAGAATGGGGCCCCAAGAGCAGGGCCTTGCATCAGTGCTGTGGTTGGTCCACAGGTTTGCACGGGGCTCAGCTCCACGTTCGGGTGCTCCTCCGGGCTCACTGCTGTCAGTGGCTGCAAAACCCAAAGCTGCTGCAGTGCACAGAGCTGCGAGCAATCTCTCAAAAGGCTGATGCTGACAGCAGGTCAGCTCTCCAAAACCTGGTTATCCGGGCACAAAAGGGAGCTGGGAATCTTCAGTGAGGACGGGGGATGCAGATGGGGGCAAGGAGCTGGCGATGGCACTTGTGGGGAGCAGGGTCCTGGCTCTACGTAGTGCTGTGCGTGGCGGTCTTGCTGCTGCCCTGGGTTTGGGACGGCTGCTGGCTGTGCTGCTCCCACGTGCAGCCCCAGCAGAGCCATCAATGCACCACAGGATGAGGGTTCCCAGCCCGGCGCTGCTTTCTGCTCTATATATTTCTAATGATTTGGCTGAAGGGAAGGGGCTGTGCTGCACTGGGGCTCGGCAGGTCGATCCACGTGGGGGAGAGCAGCGGCACCGCTGACACCCACCCCCCAAAATGCCCCTTTCCAAAGCACTGCATGCACTCCCCCTGCACAAAGACCAAGCACTGCCTTGTCTCATTACAGCACATCTTTGTCTTTTGGCTGCTGACTGAGTGCAAGCACATGGGCACCGCTGAGATGAGGTGAGCAGGGACAGCTCCATCCCAGCCGCGTTCCTGCACCGCAACCAGAGCCCATCCCTGCAGCTCTGGCTGCACCCACACCTCAGCCGTGGAGGACCGAAGTGCTGCACGCACGACCCGTGCTTACCATGAGCAACTGCAGCAGCAGCACCAGCAGAAGCAGCAGGCGTTGGGGCGGTGGTTGCTGGCGGGTTGCACCGTTGTCGGAGAAGTCTCATGCCGGGACATCGGAAGGGGTGGCTCTGCGGACACGGGTCCTGCGTACTGCGAGGCAGGAGGGCACGGGGGGGAGGGTGGCTGAGCTGCAGGCAGGCTACCACCTCGGCTCCCCCCTCCTCAAAAAGCAGCGTTTGGGTCCAATGGGCATCCAAGGGGCCGAGGCTACTCCTGCTGCAAGCAGGTGGCCAGCAACCCCCTGCTCTGAGTGATGCACTGTGCCCAAGTATCCTCCTCTCCCTATTACAAACACAGAGGTGACTGAGGGACCCCCACGCTGTGGCTTGCGGTGATTTATTTCGCCCCCCCCCGATGCCCCCAGCCTCATTTCCATCTCACCTGCGTCCCAGCCTCATACACGGTGGCCGTGGGTGGGTCGTGCTCTGTGGGCCCTTCTGCTGCTCGCTGCTGCTCCCAGGCCGCGGGTGCCCCGAGCAGCCCGGTTAGCGTCCCTGCAGCCGTACGGCTGGAGCCTGCAACAAGCAAGCAGAGCAGCACCGTTTTACCCCCCCATGGTGAGGATGGACCCTGCACGGGATCGGCTGGGGATGGGCTGTGCCATGCTGGGAAGGGCCCTGTGCAGGCTGTGTGCTGGGGCAATGCACGAGGGCATCTGGGTAAGAAAAGGAAGTGAGAAGGAAAGGAGGAGGAGAGGGCATGGCAGCGGGCTGCTCCACGCTGTGCTCTGACCCTGCTCCTGCTTTGCTGGAGGTGTGACAGCCCGCATGCATGCGGTGCTCATGGGGTCCCCTCGCTGCCTGGGGGCTGCCTGCCCTATACTGGATGCACCAAATCCCAGCTCTGCCCTGCAGGGTTCGGGTACAGTCCGTGTACAGTCAGGGCTCAGTCTCACACCGCTTTGCCCCGTGCCACAGCCAGATACCATTGGTGCATTAGGGCCAGGATGGGGAAGTCAGAGCTGCTCCACGGCATCATGTGAGTGGAAGGAAACGGGGGAAGTTCTCAGCTCCCAGCACAACACCCAAACTCTGTGCCAAGTGTTGGCCAGGCCCAGAGCTCAGCAGAGTGGCCCTGGCTGCACCTGCTCCATGCCCCCATTGCCCCAGGTCACCATCCTGCTGCAGATTCAGGACCTAAGCTGTGCATCCCGTCAAGGCAAAGGCTGAGCAGGGGATGCTGGTGGCAGGGGCTTGGAGCCATGCACCAGGGCCACAAGGCTGCAGTTTCCTGCTGCAAGCTCCTCTCCTCGGCCCTTGAAGCCCTCCTGCTGGCTTTCTGTGCTCCTACAGGAACTAAAAAGGAGAGAGCCTGTGCTTCTCTCCCAATTGTCCCTATTTATAGCCCCGAGTGCTGGCAGGATGGCTGTGACCTTGTCACCCCTCTCGGCAGCAGCTCTGCGCCCTCAGACAGCACTGTTGGCAGGTGCATTGTAAAATCCTCGTTTTTCCCTTTGCTTCACTTCCCCTGTACCAACCAACCTCATCTCAACGGCTGCACAGGCAGCAAAATCCCACAGCAAACCTCAGTGGGCCCTTGGTCTGAGGTATATATTATATATGATATGAGAAGGGGGAAAATGCAACAGAAATATGCTGGGACTCCCACTGCTGCGTCCCACCATGCTGAAAGCAAAAGGCACTGCAGGCTCTGATGCAACATGGAGCACAGAGCATGGGCTGGCCAAAGGATGGGGATGAGGGGATGGAGCACACGGACATGGGGTGGCCGAGGGATGGGGTGGCAGTGCTGCAGAGGTGTCCCACTGTGCTGGGGCCACTGGGATGGTGGATCAGAAAGCAGAACGCACAGAGCCAGAGCCCATGGGGAGGTGTGGGTGTGCACGAGACTGCGAAAAGAGGAAGGAGGCAGACAAGGGATGTTTCCCAAACGCAGACACGAGACAGCCCCATAGCCCCCACCCAGCCCCAGCCCTGCGGTGCTGCCCCACACTCGGTGACGTAGCTACGACACACGGCCTCGGAGTCCCCAAATTCAGGGCATCCCTTCTCTGTGTCAGCTCCCACGCCCACGACGTCCCCACTGAGCTCTCCCCATCCAATCACGGTGCGGAGGTGACAGGGACGGGGCTGTGCCACCCCACATCACCGCCCCGAGCCCCCGTGCGGCCATCCACGGGGGATGCCCCCAAAAGCACTTTGGAAGGGGAAAGTCCCCTTCCTCAGAGGGGCTGCTGGGTTGCAGCACTCACCAAACCCCATGGGATGTCTCAGGCAGTCCCGAGGCCGTCCCCAAACCCATACCTGTGCTATTCCGGCCATGGCCGCGCCGTCGGCCCCCGGCTCACAGTGCTCAGTGCGGGCCGGGCAGGGAGCCGGGAGGGAAAAGAAGAAAGAGAGAGAAAAGAAAAGAAGCCGAACACATCCTCTCACAGGAAAGGGAGTGGTAAGGGAAGTGGCAAACTCAACTGAAGAGTTCAGACCTTTTTTGGGAAAGCCCCGCCAAGGCCACGCCGCTCTGCCCGGCCGAGAGCTGCGGGTGCCCCATCCCTCCCGCAGTGTGGGGACACGGCTCTCCCCGGCAGGATGGGGACATCTGGGGCATTATGGGGACACCGAGGCCATGCCAGCACCAGGGGAACCCATCCAACCAAGGAAGTGGCCATTGCGACATCACACCCTACAAGGATCCACCCAGAGGGACGGTGCCAACACGTGGTGCCCCAGGATTTTCCAGAGCATCGCCCATGGGGGAGGAATCGGGCAGCGAGCGGCGGGGCCGTGGAGTGGGGTGGGATGTGCCAGAGCCCCGTGGCCTCCAGGCAGCGTTGGTGCGGAGCGGGGTTGCACCCATTTGCTGCCACGCAGCGTGGGGCTGAGAGCGACTCACCCACAAAAGCAGCACGCGAGAGAAAAATCAGCCACGCGACCTCAGCTTCCTTGACTGAGTGTGCCCGTGGGGCTGCAACAACGGCACAGACACCAGCAGTCACTGCTCTGACTGCAGCAAAGGGAGCACAGAGCGAGGGCCGGGCGATGCAGCGTGCGCCCGTCACCCGAACCCCGGCACACAAAACCCAACGCGGCCGCACCGCTGCTGTCCCACTGCTGAGCCCACACCGCCGCAGGGGAACTCCCCGAGCTCTGTGTAAAACCCCCACGCTTTGGCAGCTCTGCTCCATGCCTGGGACCCCCCATCCCCTATTCCCCCCTCCCCCTTGGGTTTGCCCTATGGGCACAGCCCGGCCCCGCAGCCGCCCCCTCCCCGCAGCGTGCCCCAGTCACAGCCACCTGCCGGCACACAGGAAGTTTTGGGAGCTATTCTTAGACTGCTTTTTCTCTTTTGTTTTCTTCCCCTCCCACTTCAGCAATTAGAAAGGACTCAGAAGGTGGGGCTCGGGCTCCCACATCGGGATGGTGGTGTTTGTGGGCTCGGGGCAAGGCTGACCTCCATGCTGCCAGCACGGCGGTGACAGTGGTGTTTGGGACCGCAGCCTGATCCAGGACACCTCGACCATGTGGGGACCAAAGAGATGGAGATGTGCTGCCCACGAAGTGCCCCTGTGTGCTGCAGAGGTGTCAGTGGGGAGCGGATGTCTCCGGGAGCCCTGCAGTGATTTCTTTGTCAGCCTCAGCCCCCAGTGCTGGGTTTTCCTGCACCGAGCATCCTGCGAGCCAAACCTCAGCAACATCCCATTGCACATCCCCAAAGCTCCCACCACACCCCTCCACCCTCCCCCAGAACCCTCCATCAGAGACCCCAAATCCCACAGCTCTGCCCCACGGGCACAGCACTGCCACCACTGTCCCCTCGGCCCCGGGCTCTCACACAGGAACGTGGTTAATTATTTCACAGCATAAAAATAGCACCCGCGCCAATCAGCTGGGGGATTTAATAAGGCAAGCCCTGACAATTATGTTTCTATTAGTAGAGGTATCGTGGCGTTGTTAAGGCAGACTCCCATTAAGCATTTGGTAATGATCCATGTGAAAGGAGAAAGATCGTGGGGATCAATACTCGGCAGAGGTATGGGGTGAGCAGCGGGCACATGGGGAGAGGGAAGGAGGGAAGGAAGGGGTGAAGCCTTGCTGTGCTGCTGCCCAGGCCGTGGTTTGCAGCTGGAGTGGTCCCTGAGCAGCACTGCAGTGGCACATCCCTCTGCTGAGCATCCCTGACCCCAGCACCAACTGTGTGCAGCAAAACCCCACTTTTGGATGCTAAATCCTTCCGCAGGTGGAGAATATGGAGCATGTCTGCTCACGCCTGGGTGCATCCTGGTGAGGGGCAGAAGGGTCTCTGTGCACATGGGTGCAGGTGGCACTGTATGGGGTGCACGGCCATTGGGAACCCATAGTGACTGGGGCTGTGGAGCCTCAGAGAGCCAAGGGCACAGAGATGGGGCATCACCTTTTCCAAGGAAGTGGTAGAAATCACCACACTGAGGTGGATGGGAACCCTCCGCATCCCGGGGATGTGCTGGGGCAAAGGGCAGCTCCATACAGCCAGCAGTGATTTCCTGCCCGGCCCCAGACGCAGCACCTGGAGCTCCCAATGCTGCACACAGAGCTGTGTGCCCACACTGCACACTGCCAGCCCGGATCAGAGCCCGGCACAGGTGCCCATGTGGGTGGGCATGGCATGCACAGCATCCCCTCTGCTGCCCCAACCCCAGGACAGCCCCCAGGGGATGCAGTGACCCCATATCCCTACTCACATCAGTCACTGCCACAGGGATGCTCTGCACTGTCCCAGCTGTGACAAACACCAGGGAGCTCTGACACAGACACATGGGTTATTTAAAACCCGACCAAAGGGGAACAAAGTCTGCAGGGTTCATCTGGGCCACGTGGGGAGGAGCTGGTGGCACAGAGGAAGGAAACACTGTCACCCTGCACGGCCCCTGTGCCATGGGCACAGTGCGTCCCGCACCGCCCCACAGCAGCATCTCTCCTCGTTATTATTTTGTGCTGTTTGGTGAGGCTGGCATGAGGCTTTCCCTTCCTTTTCCGGGGTTGCTGTACCTGTTTGCTCTTCTCCTGCCCTTTGCACTGAACCGCCTCGCGGGCATTCGCCTTCTGCAGGAGCCCCCTGTGGGTTCACACAGCAGACAGGAGGGAGGGCAAGGGGAAAACCCAAACCCCACACCCCAAACATTTTGCTGGCTCTGTGAGGCTCCTCCATACAGAGCCCTGTCTGCACACCCAGCGATCCTCACCGTCTGTAAAGAGCCCCAGCAGCTCAGCACAGAGCAGGTGAGGTCGTTTCCAGGGCTGCTCAGAGAAGTGGAAGTGCAGCTTGTCCGGAAATTCTACCCTATGTTTTCCTGCTGTCAGAACCCCCCCCCCTTTTTTTTTCCATGCCCGCAATGAATATCGATGCTGAACCCCAACGGATTCCGTTGTTCTCCTTGCTGCTGCTGCTCCATCCTCCCCTGGGCTAAACCATAGGCAGGACACAGTGTGGGACAGGAGCAGCTCTGGGGCCGCCCCTCGTATCCCTCCCCACACCTTCAGGTGCAGCACGAGCCCAACTTTGGTCTGTGCTGTAGCTGCACCCCAAACCCACCAAATGCTGCATCTCAGCATCACACAGGGGATGCACCCCGGCCCTGTGGGGTGGCACAGCCACAGCTGCCCTTAGGCATGCATGCAGGGCTGGAGTGTTGGCATCCCATCCCTGCACTGGATACTTTCTGCTCCCATGGAGCACCCCCAGCAGCACAGGGAGTGACCCCACCACTGCATGCTCCCTCCAGCAAAACGCATGAGTGCATGGAGCTGGCTGAGCTTGGAGTGCAGGGAGAGAGCACGGAGGAGAAGAGGAAGATGAGCACTGCTCCTGCACCCGTAGGGATGGGAACACGCGAGGCTGTGGCACAGGCAGCACGTGGCGAAGCAGAGAGGGAATGAATGGAGTGGGCACTGCTGAGGGAGCTCAGATGAGGTGAGGTGCCCACAGGGCTGAGTGCCACAGGGATGGAGCAGGGATGGTGATGCCCCTATGGAGCAGCTGCCAGGTCCGGGCTGCAACAGCGTGAGACACCATACACTGTCCTCTCCTTTCCATTGGGTGAAAATCGTTGAAGAACCAGGAGCAGCACCCGATCTCTTCCCCTCGAATCGAGTCACAGCTATTAAATAATACACAAAACCAAAAGGTTTTAGACCCGCCCCCTCCAAACGGCCTTTGCAGTGGAAACACAGAGATGTGCACAGATGAAGAAGGAACTGAGTAATAGGAAGCAGCAGTGGGCACGGGGCAACCCGGAAGCGACCACGATCCCAATGCAGTGCTGCACCCCACTGCTGCTGGGGTGTGGGCTCACTGCAAGAAACCACTTGGGGGGCACAGATCCCCACCAGGACAGCTGAGGGATGGGGCAGAACCCAGAGCAGTGTGCCTACCTCCCCCGGAGCTGCATTTCCAAGTGGATTTTCTCCGGAGGATACGAACTTGGGGAAAAAGAAAGACTGTCTCTGCCCTGCAAAGCTCGTGGAGCATCCAAAGGTGCTCGTGGTGCTGCTCCTGGGGAAAGCACAGTGCTGCCCCGTGCTCTTTGCATGAGCCCAGCAGAACTCAGGGTGCTGCGGCCCGGTTCCATCCCCACAGTGATCCCGTGGCAAAGAGGGGAAAGGATGTGCTTTGGGAGGTAGTGGAGATGCACTGTTCCCACACCTCGGGCAGCTCAGCGTGAATTACTCCACCAGGGGTATTCTTCCTTTCCCTCTCTGGGTTGGAGCAGCACGATCAGATTATCTGCCTTTGGATCCTTTCATTTTATTTTTAATAATGGTATCGAAACGGGCACACAGACCCCAACTGAAGCATCTCCGGGTCACCAAAGCCCTGCTTCCTCACTACAATCTTACGAGGTAGAGTTTGTTTAATTGCCGAGGAACACGACTGTATTTTGATTAGCAGCTTTGAGTCATTTGTGGGGAAGGGCTGAGACGGAGGAGCTGAAATCCATGTAGGGAAGTCTGATGTGGCACTGTCCCTTGGGACGTATCCTGAGGTATGTGCCCACTGGGGCAACCCAAGGCACACCACATCCACTGGGACAGCAGGCCCTGTGAGCACCAGTCCTGCCTGGGATGGCAGAGCTGCATCCCAGAGGGGAACCAACTCTCCTCGCAGCGGGGAAATCCCTCCCACTCACTTAACACTTTTTGTTGAGTTTCTTAAATAAGGCCATGGATCCACGCCAGAGCAGCATCATGGGGAGGGAGGGATGGAGGGAGCTTCCCGGGGGATCCTCGCCATGCCCAGGGATGCAGCCGGCCCTCTCCATCCCTCGGCCAAGCCGCCAAGCCCACGTGATGGGCTCGTGTTGGGCGAGATAGATGTCGTATCCCTACGGGGGTGTCACATCCCGGTCACTGGGTCCTCTGGTCACTAAGTCCCCTGGTCACCACGTCTCCCTGCCTGGTGCAGGAGGACCCGACGGTGAGCGGAGCTCACGCTCTCCCTGACCTCATCCAACCTCCCCATGCCAGGGCGAGGCCAGGGCTGCTGGTGGGGTACAGCACCCCCAGCTGCAGGGAGCACATGGGGGACCCCGTATCCCACAGAGGATGCTCCAGCACTGCACACCTGTGGGTGCAGAGAGGGCCCCGGGGGGTGACCCCAATGCAACCCTTCCCCTGGGTTGGGCAAGACCCAGCGCAGCCATCCCTGCGGCGGGAGGGGGCCCACACCTTCCTCATTCCTCCTCCATCCTCCTCCTCCTCGCAGGGGCCTGGCCCTCCTCAGGGTCGATGAGGAGGGAAAGGACGAGAGGAGAACTCCCCCCTCTCCCCACCTCCCGGTTCTGTGCGCGCTGTGCCCCCGCCCCATGGAGCATCGCGCTGTCCCCCCTCGCACATGGGGCCGATGACAGTCAGTGACACACGGACGCAGCCCTCCCTCTCCATCAGCGCCCCGCGGTGCTCAGTGTATGTGCCCGAGGTGGGGAGGAGGAAATGGGAAGGATGCACAGAAAGAGGTGGGGGGGATGCGTGGGAAAGGGAGGGGGGCGGTCACGGAGAAGAGGGGAATCATGGAGAAAAGGGGGGATCAAGCGAAAGGGGGGTGCGTGCAAGGGGGAGCGCGCACGGAGAGGCGGCAGGGGGAAGCGTTACAAGGATGGGGATGCAAACGGGGTCCGGCCGCAGCCTGCTGGAGAAGAGGGGGGGGGGAGGCGGGCCGGGCAACGCACGGGGTTGGCGGGTCCGTGTCCTCCCCCCCCCCCCCCAATCCCCTCCTCTCCCCTCCCAGCCCCCGGCATCCCCCGGGCCGGGCCGTGGGGTACTCACGGGTCGGGCATCCGTACCGTCGGGCAGCGCCGTCCGCTGCTCCGTGCCCACGGCCGCCGCCCGTGCGCTGCCCCCGGGATCGGCACCGGAGGGAGAGGGAGAGGCAGCGGGAGCGGAGCGGAGCGGAGCGGCTGCACTGCGCACGCGTCCCCCGGCCCCTGCGATTGACTTCCTAAAGCAATTGCAGCTTTGGCACTTCCTCACGTCAAAACACACACACGCACACGCACACACACACACGCACACACCCAGCGCTCGGTCCCGTGCTCTACACCGGCACCCAGAGCCGCTGTCCGGTGCACGCTGCCAGCACCGGCACCAGCACCCGAGCTGCATCCTGCACCAGGTCCAGGATCCTACACCAGCAATGTGCTCTCAGCACCTTTGCAGCCCAGCACTGCGCGCCCCACACCGGCATCTCGCACCCTGTACCAGCACCCAGCACCACACCCCCTGCAGCAGCATCTTGAACCCAGTGCCCTTCCCCAGCACTCAGCACCATGCACCCCAAACTGGCACCCAGCACTACCATCAGCACCCAGCATCACCACCCAGGCTGTTCGGGTGCTATGGGGGCACCAGGGGGGAAGCGTTCCCCTCCCCCCTCCTCCCCCCACCTCCACTCTCCCATGGAGGCTTCTCTCTAACGCATGGGGAAGGAGCTGGAGGTACCCCCAGTTTGTGGGTCCTCGCCCACCCCCGGCGTGTGGGGCTGCTGGGAACAGAGTGACTTTCCCTAAATGTTTTTCATGTGTTTATTTATCTTAAAGGGGGCTGGAGGGGGGGGGGGGGAGGGGAGTGGGGGTTACACATTGCTAAAAATAAAGGACGATAAAACTTCGGGGGAGAAAAGAGGCATAAAAATTTCATGCTCTTGCCACGCAGGGAAATTATCTCACTTGATTATTTAAAACCTCATTAAAACCCATTTCCCTGGGAGAGACAATGATCAAACCGCCCGCCTGCTTCGGTCCCCGAGACGTGAGCTCTGCGGTGTGGGGGGAGGCACTGAGAGCGGGGCCTTCGCACGTGGCTGCTGAGCTGCAAACGCTGAACCCGGCCCCTTCAGCAGCATCTCAGGGCGGACAGCTCTCCTCCTGCACGGGCATCTGCTGCCATCTCAACGCCTTCCATGGATTTCCCTGATTTCACTGCTTCTCCCCCAGCCCAGCTCGCGGAGTTTGCTCGGGGAGGATGTGCCCAAGCAGGGCCCGTCCTGCTGCAGCATTCCCAAACCTTCGCAGCGGCTCTGCCTGCACTTCACGGAGCTCAGAGCCTGCAAGCTCAGCAAATCCTCGCGCGTCTGCCGTTGCTGCTTTACACAGCTCGGGATTGTTCAGAAACCCCCGCGGACATTTGCGCTTGCGATTTGCCGGGATGCTCGAGCCCTTCGGATGGAGAAAAAGTCAAACGACGACAAACCCGGCTGGAGCATAAAGCGCGGCTCCCACCCGCGGGCATCGGGGCCGCGCTGCAGTAGCGGGACCCGCCCGCAGATGCCGCCCGACTCCGCCGGCAGCGGTTCCCCGGGAGGAGCGGCCGAGCTCGGGCTGCCCCGGGCCCTGAGCACCGTCGGTACCTCCAGGGATGGGGCAGCCGCGGTTCAGTGCCACGGCCTCTCCGCTTTTGCACGAAGCGAGCACCGAGCTCCTTGTTTTGCTCCAGAAGAAGAGCTCCGGGCACTCCAGGCAGGCTGCTAGGGGGCAGGAAGCCTCTTTGGATGAATAGCTGGGAGGAGTGTGTTAGGGATGAGACACAGCGCGGCACCCGATGGGTTTGCGAAGCACCGTTTGATGGAGAAATCGTGTCAGCGGTTGCTCGAGCCCCAGCTCCAAAGCGCTCCGCCATCCCAGCCTTGCCGGAGCAGCAGCGAGCCGCTCCCTCCCGCGGTTCCCAGCTGATGCTCACCCCCAGAGGCCGGCAGGTGTCGGGATGGGATGCACGCAGGCTGCTCACGGAGGTTTTCCATTCCGAAGGCCCTTTTCTCCCACCCCTCCCCGGGCTCTGTGAGCAGTAGCGGGAGGTTTGGGTGGAGGGACCCAAAGAGGGACCTGTGGCTGGAGCTCCACGGCACCAACAGGACCTGAGCCCCTGCAGCCCAAGTGCATGAACCCAATAACACGAACCGACCCCATTCAGGCTCCTTGCTGCCATTTTAAGGCAGCTCATATCTCCATTTTCTACGCCTTTTCTGTAAAGACATCGGGTGAGAGGATCCCGTTGTCTCTTGTGTGCTCAGGCTCGAAGATAAAGCATCAGTATGTGAGGTCCTGCAGTGTGGCTCTCTGCAGAGCAAAACATAAAGAGGGGGCTTTTGCACCACTGGGAATGATGCAGCTGTAAATTCTATCATGTTTAGGGGAAAAAAAAAAAGGGGCTGATTATTTTGATTTCCTAACGGAACAGAGTTTATGCAATCACGCTCTATATCAGCGCATTCACATTCTCCCAAATTCCTCTCTTTAAAAACTCTTTAACCCTTTGGGCAGCTTTAGCCTAAACCAGCAGAGAGGTACGGAGCTCGGCTCCTACGTCTGCAGTCAGCTGGGCAAAGAGTGACCCTGCTGGGGCTGCAGCTGTGAGAAACACCAACCCACGCTGCCAGCCCCTATTAGACACCAGAGAATCCACGCAGTGCTGACATCTGATTGATGTCCGAACCGTGGGAAAAGCTTCTCTTGGAGTTTGTGCCCTCCCAGGCACCCAGGTCGGTCCCCCATGAGACGTCTGCTCGCTGAAAGCCAGGCTGCAAATCCTGCAGCTCACGGAGCTGTTTGTTTGCTTTCTAGTGCCAAGCTTCGGGGGGGTTGGGGGAATCAGCTTAGCAGGGGGGCTGGTGCTGGCACTGACAGCAGAGCTGGGGCTGCAGCCCCAAAGCCTTTGGAGTTGTGGAGGTCTCATCTTGGAAGGATCCACTCCAATTTACTGTTCCTGCTGTGGGTGCTACAAGCTGTCAGGGTTTGGGGCACTGATACTCCTTAACGGCCCTGAACAGCCTCACCTGGGGGTCTCCATCCACACCCTTTGCTCTCAGCTCTTGTTGCAGCAGTGCTGAGGCTGGCTTGCTCCTAGCCCTGCCTGCCCCTGGGTCCTGCTGAGCTTGATGCTGATCTTGAGGCTGGTTTTGTGACCTCAGTCCTACCTGGCCTCTGTGAAGCTGCTCAGTGCTCACTGGGCCTGATCCTGACTCCAGGACTGATTCATTGCTTGCCTTTTGTCTGCATCATCATTGTGAGCTTGCCTGGTGACCTTGGGGGCTCTTGGATGAACGTGGCAGTGACCTCTGGAGCTGCCCTGCCCTCCTCTGGGGCTGGACTCTGGCTGGTGACATCCCTTCTTGCTTCCTGGCTCCTTTGGGAAGCAGCTGGCCCTTGCTGCTCCTTGACACAGTCAGGACTGAAGGAGACACTCGTGTGCAGTGAACAGCCCAGGAGCTGCTTTCATATTACCTCTGTGGTTTTCCCCCTGAGCCTGTCAGGGATGTGCAGACTTTCTCTTGAGCCCTCCTCACTGTTGGAGCAATAGCTGAACAGTAGTAATGCAGCGTGTCAGGAAGAAGTCAGAAAGGGTTATTGTCATAAAGACAAAAAGGTGCAGGATGGACTTCTGTTTTGTCTGTTATCAAGGCAGGTGGTACCTGCACATCTACGGCCCTTTCTTGACTATGGGATGGGAAAGCAGGGCCGTATCCAGCCTGCTCCCACCTGTCTGCTGTGAGAGCCCACCAGTGCTACCATGTGGGAGGAGCTGCTCTGGAAGTCTTTCATGGACGCGAAGGTGGTTCTGTGTGGTCTCTGAAAGTCCGTGGATGGATGGAGCAGCTCCTGCAGGTATGTTGGGAACCCTCTGCTCTTTGTTTGGAGGGGGAAGATGCAGATGGAGGTATCCGAGGGAAGGGTGGAGAAGTGGAGGTCAAGTGTTTACCATGAAAGCAAAATACTGAGCACAGGAGAGGGGAAGATAAAAATATTCCTGGTTGTGTAAGCAAGCCCAAGGATGGTATTCTGGTTTGCATTCTACTTGTGTGCAAAGCACCTCTCCACGCTGCTCCCTCATGTCTCAATTATTTGGTAGAAGCAGTTTGTTAGAAATCCACCCTGCTGAGTAGCAAACGGAGCCTTTGTGCTTTCCGTTTCCTCCATCTGAACTGGAAAGTGTTTTTCTCACATTGCCGTGGTCTTGTGCAGTAATAACAAAACCACATCTTCTGTTGCAGCCCTTTGTTTGCAGATTGGATTCCTATGCAGATGCATCTAAACAAGTGTGCACGACCTGCTAGCTGCACGGCAGCAGGCAAAGTGAGCGATGGTCGGTGACACCAAGTATCATTGTGATATTTCTGTTCTGACATAGCAAAGTCCAGGAATCATTGTCAGGAAGCAGCACTCATGACCTCGAGGTTTCTCACGTATGCTAGGCTGACAGCTTTTACGTGAACAACAATTGCTGTATGTGTTTTTTGGCTTAATAGTGTCCAACCTCTCTTTTTACCTGATGAGAGGGTACTGAAAGCTTTGATTGTGACCTGATATATGTGCATGCCAATCCAGATCAAACATGAGTCAGGATTTACTCCAGTAAGACATCACTGGGGGGGTGGGGGGGGAGGGGAGCTGGTGGGCTCCTGCACAAGTACTCATGTCCTGCAGGGCACCAAACAACTGTCAGTGCTGAGGGCCAGCTGCTCTGAGCTCAAGCTGGATTTGGAGCAGAGGCCCCGTGTGAAATGCCTGCATCCCTGGGCACGCTGGGAGGTAACCCTGCCCTATGGCTTGTAGCACAGCTCCCATCTGCTTCTCCTGCAGGAAGTGTTAGGAGAGGTCTGAGGCCATCTGTCTGAGCCCTGTGGGAGCAGAGATCTCACTGTTTTCCAGGAACTGTGCTAGGGACAGATTTAGGAGTACCCCTAGAAGGAATTCACTGAAGTGTCTGCTCTTTCAGATGTGCTCTAGGATAAGAAGGAGCAAGCTGTTTGTTCCTGCCTCATTTCTCAGTGACACAGATACAGGCCAGGAAGCTCTTCTTCCCTTTTGGTGGAGGGAGGGGCAGTTTCCTGTTTTCATATAGAAATCAGATTGATCTGGGATGCCTTCGTACTGATGTTGCCCCCTGATGCACAGAGGGGCTCCCAGTGTAAGTGAGCACTGGGTTTTGCTGCAGTTTTCCTGCTTGCTGCCAATGCCAAATCCCAATTCCTTAGGGTCTGGATGCAGAGGGTTTGGAGGAGCCTGCGCTCTTGCGTGCTCTAACTGGAGCGGGATGCTGCAAAGCTCCTGCAATAGATGGGCTCTAATTCCAGTGGCCCATGGCAGGGTGTCTGCAGGCTGCTGGGGTGACAGCACAGCTCCATCCTGCTTCAGCCATGGGACTGCCTGTCCAAGTTCATGGCTGTATCTGGCATTAGCATCCCAAGAATCTGCTCTGGGCAGGCAGGAATCAAAGTGAAGAGACATATTTACTGCTGGCTGGGGGCAGGGAGTGCAGGCAGCCCCCGTAGCAGCCTTGCAGTCTTGCTGTTGCTGTCAAGGAACTGGTCTTGAATAAGGAGAAATGGAGAGCAAGCAGTAATTTGGCTTTATTCAGCGCTTCATCCACAATTAATAAAGAGAGAATTGGGCAAAGATAATGTATAATTAATTTGGCTGATAGCAGAGCTCTGTCCACAGCAGGAATGTGTTATATGCTGTCAAGCTATAAATAGCAATATTTTGTTAAAGTGCTTCTCCTTTCCTTGACGGATCCCAAAAAGCTTCACAAGATGTGCTTGGTTCAGGTTGCCACCTCCCCTGGGGGTGTCCTCACCTGTGGGGGTGAATGGCCTGGGGCTAACAGAGGAAGAGGGATGAGGTCCTTCCTCCAGAGACACCTACCCAGCTGGGCGCAGTGGGGTCCCTTTGCCTGGGGTACCTGTGAAATGGGTGAGCTGTGCCTGTGAGAATGCTGGAGCAGGGAGAGGTGAAGTGTCTTTGCAAGGTTGCCAAGCGAGCCATGGCTAGAGCTAGGAATAGAAGCCAGAAGTCAGGCTCCCAGCTGCTACACCTATGGTTACTTCTATTTATGCTCCTCGTTTCTCCTGTCCATGGTTTACCAAGGGCATTCCAAGAGTAGCTTGCCTGCCAAACTTCTTCCCCTTCAAAACCAGAAATGGATAGATAAGATAGTGGAAATCAGTTTAACTGCTGGTATGTGTACAGACATACCTGAACCATGTCCAAGTTATCAGCTAGATTTTTTTTTTAATGCTCTTTTGGGGCAGGAGAAACGCCTCCGGTCTCAAAGCACCAATGGCAGTTTGCTGGCAGCATATCAGATGATTTATTTCCTTTGCCTGTGGTCAAAAGGAGAAAAAATAAATTTAAAAAAAGGAAAGAAAAAATAGAGCAGAAAATAAGGCAATGATTTAGACATAGCAAAGCCCTGTAAAGTGATTCCAGGGTAAATTCCATGAAGGCAATGGGAGAATCATGGCTCTGGGAATTGGAGGTTTAGGTTGTAAAATAAAATAAGACTGAGGCACAAAATAAATACTGCATTGCCCCCCAGTACGTTTTCCCAGAATGATTTGACTACTTCAGTGAAGCCCTTGAGACTTTCTTCTATTGACTTTAGCTGTAAATTGGACTGGGCCCAAAACCAGTCTATCCAAAAAAGCCCCAGACCATGGGGTAGAGATTTGACTCTTCACTCCTGGGGAGAGCAGAATTACACTGCTGTGCCAACTGGTGTTCAAAGAATGGCAGTGAAAGGTTAATCCAGGTAGCAGAACTGACATGAAATCGATGTTCCAGCCATGGCAGTGGTGTGGCCAATGGAGACTGGTTTGCCTGCTTTATTACACGTGATGTCTAAATTCACTTAAACTGCCCTCTGTATGAATCAGTAGATGGACTGATATCCTTGTACACTTGTTTCCTAGCACAGCATCCCACCACTTCCCCATTCTACTTCTCACTGTGCTCTTCTTTCTTCTGTTTTCTTTTCTGTTTCATCCTTTATTCTTCTGTTTGCAGTGTCTGCCTTGCAGTCCTGTTCTGTGACTCTTTGACTTGTGAGATGATCAGAGGAAGGCATGCAGGAGCTCCTGCTGCTCGTGTGATGCCCCAAAAGAGCACGGAGGTGTCCGGGTCACCAGGCTGCTGCTGTCTGAAGCTCAGGATTTGTCTGTGAGCTGCTCCCTCTCATCTGGGCTGTGGAGACAGGGAACTGCCTGGTCTTTGACCAGAAGGGACTCAGCACTGCGTGGTTTTCTGTGTCTTGTTTTCCACTGTGCTGGATTCTTCCCAACCTTCTCTGGGATCTTTGCAGAGACTTTGCAGACTGGAATAATATTGGTCTGGTTCCCAGATAGCTTGTGTATGGGCAGGCTATCAGTTTCTCAGAGGTGACTAATGCAGCATCCCTGGGCACAAATGCTGACCTCTTCTCTTTCCCTCGTGGTGATTCCCTCAGCTTAGAGCTGATGAGTGGTGTACAGTCGAGCTCTCCCGGCCACTGCCAGTCCTGGCTCTGAACACTGCTGTTCCAGGTCCCTTCATGGAATTTACTTTAAGAGCTAAAATAAATAAAAACAAATAAATCTCTGAACAAAGTAAGATCAGTTAAAAACACAGCCAAGTGCTTTGTTTTGTTTAGAAGACGCATCTTTGTGCACATCTAGTTTTGTGTTGCCAAGTTTTGGGAATCAGCGAAGGCTGACATTGTTTACTGCAAATTAAAGACCCTCTGGAGACACTGTGTCTTGCTTTGCAGTGTAGCCTCGGGCTGGGGGAGGGAGGCAGTTGGACAGTAGCATAGAAGGAACCCTGTTCCACTGTTGCTAACTATAGCATTAATTTCAGTCATAAATAACTTCAGTACCATGGTTACAGCACTAGCCAAGTATGATATCATTTAGTTTGGGATTAGGGAAAAATATCTTCCTTGAGGCTGTGGGTTCTAAAATAAGCAACTTTTCCAGAATGGGTTTTTCCCAAAGAGAAACTCCAGCCTGCAGTTGTAAATCAGAAGGGTTGCTTTGGTAGAAGTGGCTGCATGTGAGGTGTCAGTAGGTAGAACAGCACGGAGGGGAGATTCTTCACGGTTTCTCAGTGACTGACACCTGGTACTCTTGGTTTCCTCAGGAAGCAGCACCTTCTGAGAATGAAAGCAAGCACAGAATTTTCCAGCCCAAGTCCTGAAATATGGAGATGTGCAGAAGCATGGGTCCTTTCAGGAATCAGGAGCCACTAGTGATCGTTAGAAAGATGGATGGGGAGATCAGTGTTCCCAAGGCTGCATGGGCAATGACAGAGTAATGGTGTAAGCAGATGACAGCTAGCATGCATCCATTGGTCCAGTTGAACAAACAACTGTCATATTTGTATTTGAAAATGTACAAGCAATTGGATGCACATACAATTCTGCAGGACCTTGGGAGAAATGGTGAGAGGCTGTTGTGTTTAGAGATACATCCCAAATACTTGATACTTACAGTGCTGTTATGGACTACAAGGATCTCATATGGGGGTGAAGGGCTTGTGAGGAGGCATAATAGGAGAAAACTTCATGGAGAATGTCTGAATGCTGCAAAAATGGTCACAGGTTGACAGTACAGGAAATCTGGCTCTTGGGCTCCTGGATATAAAATGCTTGACCACACAACCCCAACTGCTGATCCCGTTCAAAAGAGTTATGACATGAGCTGTGCATTGGTAGGCTTTATGCCAGATTAGATATTGTCTTTCTTCCTGCTGCTGGCAGAAAGCCAGCGTAAACGCCACATTATGCAGTCTGGCTAATTCACCAGTAACATAACTGTGTGCCCAGGCCTGATCTGGACTGAATTTGTCATGCTAAACGATCCAGTAGTGCTCAAACCTGTTACAAATGACCAGAGAATTGTGGGCCAAACTAACATTCCGAGTTTCATGTCTAACATAAGGCAAGAGAAGTTTGCCACATGCAAATGTCTATGATAACTGCTGGAATGCCTTCCCTCAGTACAATGCCATTTCACAGCACAGATTAGAGAATGCCCCCCCATGAAAAGCAGAGGAGAAACTTGGACACCGAGAGAAAAAAACTTACAAACCTTTTTATTTCTGTTCTTCTGAGTTCTAATCATGAAGAAAAGAGCTGAGAAGTGATATTTCAGGATAGGATGAACTGCACTTGTTAGCCCTGCCTCACACTGCTCTGGCCTGATCCTGGCTGAGGGATCTGCCTGTGGTTAACTTACCCTCAGCTCCTGACAGTAGTCTCAGGTTTTGCTTCTGGTGCTTCTGGTCTGTGGAATAATCTGTGTGTAGGAATCTCTCTGTCTCAAAGCCATCTTTCTTTCTGCTGTGAATTGCAAACCAACCTAAGGGAGGGAAAGAGGAAGAATGCAGAAGAATTATATTTGTTCCTTATAGACATGGGGTTCTTTGGGTTACTTGGTATACGCCGTACAAAAAAACTAGACAGGTATCTGGTCTGGGAAGTGGCTTGAAGAGATCTCACTGGTATTTGTTCTAATTTATGGTACCAGTAGTTTCTTTGGCTTGGCCAGTGAATAAAAGTGTTGCTGTTAGGCCCAGAAGATATGCATTTGCTTGTGGCTTTGATGCTGACCTGTTCTTTAATCCTAGCAAGCTCAAATCCTTATTGTTTCTCATAATATGCCTATTTTTTCCACATTGACCCCAGGGAGTCATGCACTGCCTTATCATACAAGAGCCAGAACTGCTCTGGGATTTCTCTGTACTACCACAGCACAGGGCATCACTCTTAAACTGACTCAGACTTACCTCATCATGGTTATTTGCAGCTTTGCTGTTTGTTCAAGTCTTCTGCTGTAAGGGAAAAGATTCAAGTCTGGTCCATTTGAAAGCTTTTGCATCTAGATCAGCTGCAGTATGTCAAACATTCTGGTTTGTGTTTGGGTCCTCAGAGTCAGAGCTATGCACACATCTCTACTTGGAAGCTCCTGGAAGCTGTTCTCAAGTATGGTTTAGAAATATGCATACAATTGCATATTGCTGCTGTTGTACTAAGTCTGCCAACTGTGGGGTCAGGTTGTCCCCTTTGTTTTCCAGTAATTATTATTTTTAGTTCAGCTTTTTTTTTAAAGGCAGTGTTTTCAGATGAGCCCAAAGGTCTTCTGGCTGTGCTCTGTACAGCTTCTCAGAAGACAGATGTGTCATTACAGACACATTGTACTTAGTCCCCACCACTTCACAAAATACAAAGTTCAATTCAGACGATTAGAAAACAACGTTTTCAAGCTCTGAGAAAAGCCTTCTGCATTTCTGGATGGAAGCAGAACAGCTGCAACACAAACACAACAGGGAATCATTTTACCTGCTCAGTAGAACTGGAAGAGTGTAAATATTTGGGGATCGTGGGGAAATGGCTGTCTTGGCTGGTGTTTTTTCAGTAGTTCTGGCCACAGCTCCATCACAGGGGATTGGGTCGGGCAGCATTCTTGGAACTGTGACTCTAGCTTGGTCCAAGCACTGAGGTTGCCAGTGAGCAACCCAGCTGTATGAGGGCAGGAGTCAAAGCCATGAAAGGCTCCTACAACCTCGCCAAGTATAGAACAAGAAGTGCAAAGTTGCTAGATACTGCCTTGCATGTGATAATGCTGATTGCTTTTGGCTGAAAGCAGTGCAGAAGGTACAAAACCACTGGGCATCAGACACCCGGGCAGCTGGGAAATCCAAATGCATCTGCTGTTCAGAAGGCATCATATAAATCCCTACCCTTCACATATGCAAACAGACTGAGTCCTGTGGGGCTTGGGAAGATCTCAAGTAGCACTGTCTTTGTTTCACTGAAGCCACAAAGGGTAATTAGCAAACTAGGGATTGCAGACATCATCTCCTCTGTTAAAAGTGGGACTTGGAGAGCTCATGTGTTCATCGTTTGCTGCTGCTGCTGTGTACCTGTGGCTCAGGTGCACTGTCCAAAATCCTGATTTTGGAAAGCCACAGCTCTCAAAGGTAAGAGGGTCTCATGGTAAAGATGTCGTCACAGCAGAGAAACCCAGACAGGCAGGGTGATGTCAACAACTTCTGAAAACAACCTGCGTAAATCAGAAACTACTGAGTTCAGCTTATTGCTGCTGAAACTGTCATACCACAATTGTACAACAAAACCAGAAGTCCACCTTCTGGTTTCAACCCTGGGCACAGAGTTAATGCAAGGTGGTTAAAGGCCGCAGGTGAAAATTACACTGAAGGTGGATTTACCTGAACTACTGTGGGTGAAATGTGGAGAGCTGCCTGCCAGAGCTGAAAAGCCTGGGGTGAATGAGTGCAAACCCATGGACAAACTCCAGGAGCTGAGATTGTTTTTCTCCAAGCCGTGTGAACCGAACCTGCCAAGATTCACATGAAGGTCAGCCTGAGGCATATTGGTTCAATTCTCAGAATGTGAAATTTGTGCATAAGTTTGTGACAGCTTGTGGTGAGCAGAAGCTATTCTTATCACAGGAAACGTTGTTGGTTAGGAGCAATGAATGTGTTTGGTCCTCACAAGCCTTACATTTTGTCTGTGCTACACAGCTCCTTGGATTTAGTTCACTGACAGAGCTCTTATTAACAAAAGGGGTGGAGTAAATTGGCTTGACTCTACGCAGACAAGCCAAGATGTGGAAAAAAGCAGGAGGATAAGCAGCCTGCCTTTGTCTCAGCTGGGTTCTCCCTAGATTAATTTGTACCCAGATGAAGATGACTAGCAGGAAGGTAAACTGATTCAATTTACATATTAATAAAAAAGAAGAAAGTTCAGACTGTTTGGAAGGCTTATAACGCACAATGGAAGGTGGGTGGCAGTTTAAGTGAGACTAAAAGAACCTAATTGTGTACCAAGGAGGTCACATCTCTGCCAAAGCTCGGTTTCAGGAGCTGCTGGGAGATGCCAGCTTACCTCAGTTTAGGATCCATCAAAGCATTATTAGAGTTTGGCCTTCAGCACTGAGTAAGCAGCTTTAGTGTCTGTGGGAGGGAGCGATATCCTCACAATAGTAGGAATGGTGCACAGTGCATGCAAATCACTCGGAATACATTTGCTCTTCACAGTGGATTTTGGTTGGGGATGGAAAGGAAATTAATTTCTTTACAAAATAAAGCCCAAGGAATCTGTAGCTATTAAGACCCCTAAGTGATTTAAGTGAAAAATTAGCTCATGTGTGTGCAATAGAAACACTGCTGCACTCTTTCTCAGAAAATACCTTTTGTAACAGAAACTGTGTTTTTATGTTCCTATGTTAACCATAGGTGTATCTCAAAACAAAAACAAAAACAAAGCAGAACAAAAGTCAGGAAAAGGATTTTGACTGTAGATAGAAATAATGCAAATCTTACAAACAACCCAACAAACCAAAGGGAAGCAACCTGTTAGGAGACCGCTTTTAAAAGGGATTTTGTGAGTCGAGTTGAAAGAGAAGCTGCTAAGGACAGAAAATGGCTTTCTATAAATGAGGAATCCTTTCCTTTGTACTGCCCTTACACAACAGGGCAGGAAATCACACAGGAAGCCGCTGACGAGGAGGAGGAAGCAGCTCTAAGGATGACACGGGACTCTGCAAGTGGGATGTCAGGCATGTCTAAGCAGATTCTTTCTGTCGTTAATACGCCACGACAGCTTCTGCTTCCTCTGCTTTCTGCTGGAGGTGCAGTGCGAATTATGATAAAGAGCTTGGGGAGCTCTGCTTGAAGCCTCCGTGGCTCACGATGCAGCCAAGCTGTCTGGTAATCTCTTGCTTCAGGGCGTTGTTCTTACAAAACCTGTCCAGGAACTGAAACTTCTCAAATGAGACGCACTGCCAGCCGACGGCTGCACCTCCCCGAGCCCTGCTTGACTCACTCAGGTCTCGTAGGAAGCAGGCAACCCAAGAGGAGGCCCGATTAAAGAAGCAGGGCAAGGCACTCCACTTCTGCATCACTCGGGGCTGCCTTTGCCGTTTGTAAGCTGTTGCAGCAAACAAGACAATCCACGTTTATGAAGGTCCTTGGTGTCTTGTTTTCCTTTTTGCTGTTGATGTGGTGTACAGATTCCAAGGTACCAGCACAGTGCCTCTTTGCCTCAACAGAAGCACGAGGCAGCTCCTGTGAAGGCTGCGTGTGCACGACTGCTGCGACAGCACATGCATTGACTGGGGCTGCAAAGAAGAGCAGTTTCGGTTCTGGCTTAAGACACGTAAAAATAACTGTGCACACCAACAAAGCATGCCGAGGCACCTACCATATTTGTGTGCCTATTTGTATATTTAAATACATTGAGCATATTTTCACTGAAGGTACCTGTCTATTTTTGCCAGGGTTCTACATCCACGGCTCTTTTGCACTATAGAAAATGGAGCTCTAGTTATTTTGAGATAACTTATAGCTGTTAAGCAGTTAATGGTTCAGGTCAGTAGCCAAGTAAAACTCAAGTTTTTGTCAGTGCCCTTAAATAAATCCAAGCAGTGATTCATAACACAGTCCATTACAATGGAATATTGGTAGTAGCAGTGGAGCTGGTAACAGGGCACAAGCTCTTGCCTCTGTGCAATATGCAAACAGAAATTCAGGACACTAACTCCACAGCTCTTAATTTAATCAGAGCCAGCACAGATCTAGCTGTCTGTTTTCGTGTCTTCACTCTCCAAAAGCAGTAGCACATCGGTGCTGCCAACTCTCGCTACAAAGCTGAGGTGTGTTTTCCTGCTGGGCATCACCCCGTCACTGTCACCGGAGGGATGTTAGCTGAGTCAGAGGGGAAAAACTCCCCGGGGCTGTGCAGTGCAAAGAGCTGCTTCTGGTGGCATGTGAAGTGCACTGCGTGCCGCTGTCTTCTGTGTGAAACGTGGCTTTGTTTCCCAGCTTCTGTAGTGAAGCGAGAGGAGCCTAAGAGCTTAGAGAGGAAGCACTTTCACATCGGTAAGAAAATGTGCTGGATGAGAACGTGTAGGAATAAATACAGGCACCTTTTACATTTGCAATCTTAAAAACAACTCTATTTCCACTCTGCTGAAAAAATAAAAAAGAAGATAGCTCTCCTTGCCCCATAAACAAGGACCCCTTGCAGCTGGGCTTTTTAGCTTCAAGGTTTGTCTTTGCGGATGGAAGTGGCCTTGGTGTGTGTTAAAGCTTCATGAATGGTTGCATGTTGAGGTTTAGAGCTCGTCCACTTTCTCAAGAGGAGGTCAGCCCCAGTGTTCATGTGGTGCAAGGTAAAACAACGCTGGTTTTCAGGAGGGTAGAAATGAGCCAAGTGAGAGCCTCATTTTATATAACTTCCAGTGTTATCAGCAGCCCTGGAGCAGGAAGACCTGGTGCTAAGGTTATTCCCCCAGACGCCTTTCCTGGGCTGGGCAGAGGAACCCAGAGCAAAGCTTAATTCAATGCACTGCATTGCTGTACTACCAATGCTTCTGCATACAGGGGAAGGCTGAAGTCCTCCCCAGGAGGATCAGGGATATTGCTGGGGGAAGCCCTGTGGCCTCAGAGCCTCCCCCTGCATGAACCTTGGTGTACAGGAGAACTCAGTTGCCCTCTGCACGCTCACTTCAGCTCTTCAGAGACAGAACTGCTGGAAATCTGGTCAGCTGTGTAACAAAAGGAGCTCCATCGCCCCCCCCCCCACCAATTCACAGTGATGCGATCTCCAAGAAAAGCCACTTCGCACATCTGGAGCTGATAAGAACTCATTAAATTGATAGACTTGGAGTGCTCTCTCGTCCTCCTGCCCCGGCCGTCCTTTGCCAGCTGTCGCACACCGCTGTTCTGTAGCAGAGCGGTGGCTCTCGGGGAGGGGATGCGGGGTGTGCCCACACCTCGCGCTTCGGCTTCTCCTCCGTACCCATCACTGCGGCCGCAGTGCCGCCGCCGGACCCCCGCTCCCTCCCGCCGCCACGCGTACCGCCGTCGCCATGGCTACGGCGCGACGGGGGAGGTGCGCGGTCACGTGACAGCGACCGAGCGGCTGTGGGGCGTGATTGGCTGAGAGGCGGCAGCGAAAGGGGCGTGGCCGCAAAGGGGGCGTGGCCTGGCGTTGCTAGGGGCGGTTGCTACGGGCAGGTGGGGAAATGGCGGCTGTGGGGTTAACGTGCTCCATCTCCCAGCTAGCAAAACCCATGTCCTCTCCCGGAACGCTTTTTAGACTGTCTTTATTTTTTTTTTTCCACTCGCTTTTAGGCTTGGGCTGTATTTAAGTGTCCCGCCGTTGCTCCCTGCCTCCAGGCCCGCGAGGCCTTTCTGTGAGGCCCCTGGTGGTCGGGGGCTGTTCACAGCCATCTTGTTTTCACTCTGTGTGGCACAGTCGTAAGTTTTTGGTAAGGTTCTTTATGTTAAAGACTTTATTTTATTGATCTATTTTTGCAGTAGGAAAGGGTACACAGTGATTTCTCCGTGAACTGCTGCAGAGACAGACTGCTTGATATGGCAGTGTTATTATTGCTATTCTAAAGACAGATGCTTTCGGGAACTCCATTTTCATTTCCCGGCACCTTTCATTTCTTCTGGCTGGCCGTCAGCAGACGAGGAATGTAATGAAACCACGGAAGGAAGCAAATGTACAGCAGCCTGTTTCACCTGAGCAGATGTAGAATTGCACTCATTAAGGAAGTGCATCTCGGCATAAAGCACTGCTCTTCAGAACTCCGTAAGAGCTTCCACCAGGGACAAAGATTGCTTTGACCTTCAGAGATCGACGCAAAGTGCAATGTTTATGAATAGTTCCAGCAAGAAAGTGTCTATGTGGGGGACATCTTGCCTTTTATCTCACTGATTTGAAGAATTTTCTCACCATTTCCTGACTTTCCTCTGAATAGGGCTGATGAAAAGCTCCCTTACCTTTAGGTTAATGACTGCTGGCTGATATTCATGTCCATCAAAAGATTTCTCTGCTGCTGTGATGGTGAAAGTAGCACTGTAAATGCTGCAAGACCCTGGGCTTAGTCCCATTCATGGTGTTTCCAGAAAGGGGAGGTGGCTGCAAGGTCTTCATGGTTGTTCCATGTGTGAGAAACGTTCCCTGAAGCAGAAAGGGATTTTCTTGCACTGGGCTTTGCTCAAGTTGTCAAAGAAAACAGAATCCCACAGGAAAACAGACTGCTGTGGGGGCATTTCTAGTGGAGCACAGTGCTCTAAGCTTAGGGCTTGAATGGGTCCCGGGTGGATTTTGACCCCAGGTCCTGCTCTCTCCCCCAGATATCTGGTTAAGCTCTGGGAGATTTCCTAATGCCTCCATGCATGTAGCTTTGGGCAGCTGTGGGGCTTTGAGCTGGTCGTGCTGCTTTGTGGCCACTTTAATGGTTGTTTGTCAGACCCACAAAACAACCAAAGAAAACCACATACAGAAGGTGGAGAAAGCTCCTCTGAAATTCTTCGAAGCTCATTTCCTGGTGCTGGGCTTGGGAGGGAGCTTCTGAAGCATCTCTTTGTTTCAGGCAACACTTCCAGCCCTTTTCTACAGTCAGACCACCTGCTTACATGTTTTTGCTCACAGCTTGTCATGGGTGTAATTGCTGATGCTGAGGGTTAAGCCAGCGCTCCACTGAAAACTGTGGCTCAAAGCCATCATCAGCAAGGCAGCCTGTTATGTTGCCATGGCTTTAAAGTCTAAGCCTTTCTCTTCTTGTTGGGAATACTCAGAATAACCAGGCCACGAAGAGTAAAGCTGGCAGGGGAAGGCCAGCCTCAGGTCTTACTCTCAAACTTGATGACGCCAGGACTGGGAAAGGCTGTGGTGTGGCAGCAGGAGTGGGACTTATCCTTCCCTTCCACGTAGTTTTCCCACAGCCCAAGCCAGTCTGCCAGCAGAGGGAGTGCAGCACATGGCCTCACCAAAATAGGAGCTTGCTGAAGCAACCCAAACTAACTCAAACAATTAGCAGGATGATTATGGCCTTCAGCAGAATAAACAGAGCAGTCAGAAGACGGGAGCCTTTCCCTAGCAGTGAGATGGAGCTGCAGGATGGATGGGGAACAGGCACTATGGCTGACAGTGATCATGTTCTGTCACATAGGGCAGAGCTGCTGGCCAGACCTTGTCCCCTTTTTCACCCTTCTTGATAGATTCACCTCTATTTCCTCATCAGAGTGCAACAGTTTAGGTTGGAGCTTCCTGTCCCATGGCAAAGCACGAGAAGGGCGTGCGAGTGATGGGCAGAGTACTGCTCCCAGGGCTGCTGTGGTGTTATGCTTGCACATGCTCTGGCCATGTTTGGTTTTGGGGCAGAAATAGGGGAATTTGAGGCTTGTCTGTGAGGAGTGGAGTTTCTGTGGCCAGCAGGCTGTGCTCAGCATGGGAAGGTGGAAGTTGATCTGTCTGTCTTAAAGAGAATGAGAAATAAAGCTTAACGGGAACTGAAGGGCTTCCCAGGACCTTTACTGCCTATGGGTTCTGCTCTGAGTGGGCTTTTCCAGCAGCTTGGGCTGCTGCAGTTCTGTGTACGGAAAGCACAGGGGAAGTACAGCTGCACAGCTCAGTGGGCAGCACAGCAGCAAGCATTGAGCTCTGTGTTTTGTGGAGGCACTTCAGCACAGCTGTGATGTAGCTGGGATCTGGATCTGGCACCATCCCTTTTTGTAACAGGTTGGTCATTGGGAGGAGCTCAGTGTTTGCAGGGCATTTCCATGAGAGTTTGGCAGCCCTTGAAAATACAGCACGCCGCTTTCACTGTGGATTAAAAATGTAGTATCCAGTTGAGCTTTGGTAGTTTAGTTTTTTAACAGGTATTTAAGCATTTTAAATCTTTTCAAAGCTGTAAGTAAGAATCATAATTTAAACTCTTGCAGACAGATGTCATGGTAAAAATATGAGGACTATTTAAAAGGCTGCCTGCCTGCCTGTCTGTCTATCTATCACCTCCTAATCTGCCTGACACGTGCAATTGACTTTCTCTTTCAAAACACTGCATAGCCAGGTCTGCTGAGGCGTGTGTAGCGTGACCTGAGCTCACCCAGGGCAACCTCACCACGAGGGTGCAGCCACCCAGCACATCCTCCACATTGCCTGGGGAAACCTGTTTGGCCAAGGCACTCTTCCCTCAGTGATGAGTGGCAGAAAAGATGGTGTTTAACATGCCACCAGATTGAGTTTTTCCCCTACTTCTGACATTTGCAGAAACTCAAGCATGTTTTGGAAGCAGGCAATGCAGAGCAATGACGTTTTAGTGGGG
Organism: Cyrtonyx montezumae; assembly: GCF_038088225.1. Lineage (NCBI taxonomy): Eukaryota > Metazoa > Chordata > Aves > Galliformes > Odontophoridae > Cyrtonyx > Cyrtonyx montezumae. The sequence continues at coordinate 9,703,673 of NW_027072100.1, read as the reverse complement.
TTTTTTTAGGTGACCCAACAGTATTTTGCCTTCACTGCCCCATTGTAGAGAATTAAATGATGCTCAGCCAAATCAGCCTCTTACTTGGGCAAACATTTCCAGCTGTCCTTCGCTGGCCGGCAGTGGTTGCCTTGTATGGGAGCCACAGCTTCCATAGAAACCCGCTGCCTCCTTGCAGATGTTTGGGGTAGCAGAAGGGATGGGGCTGGCACACATGCAGCTAATTTGGGCATTGCAGGGAGGTCAAAGGCAAAAAGTGATGTGGGAATGGCACATCTGACTTCCAAAGCTGGATTTAAATGAGTGGGAAAAAAATGTGGTTGGGTTACTTGTCTCAAGAACTTTAGGAAGGTGATTTTAAAGGGATTTCTGTAGATAAACGAGCAGGGCTTCATTCTGTCTTAAGGAAGGTATCCTGGAGCTGTGCTGAAATGCCCTTTGTGTCAGCAGTGGTTTCAGGGAGAACCTGAGTTTCTGTGGTGTGTTTAATGAGGGGCTGGTGAGCCTGGCTGAGAAAATTCATTGCAGGAATTGCTGAGGCTTCTTCTGAGTGAGCTGCCATGGCCAGAGGAGCATTTCCAGTAACGAGTTTGGTGGCTCTCTGCAAGAGGGATGGAAATGCCCTTTGGCTTCAGCATATCAAAATGAAGCACAAGGGGTCATGCGACTGTGATCCAGGAATAAGAAGAATCATTAAGGTTGGAAAAGACCACTGAGATCATCAAGTCCAACTGCCAACCCGTCCCAAGCATCCCCACTCTGCCAAGGGAAGCAGGGCTTTCTCCACCTCTCAGTAACTCAGGGTTGGGGCTGATCGCCCTTTGGGGGACTCTTAATCCATCACAAGTTCTGGGCTCATCACAACAATAGCTCTGTAGGGGGAACCTGCTGAGAAAATATCGTATTTCCTTTTGGCCTTAAGGTATCAAAAAGGCACGCATGCCTTGCATTAGTGAGAGCATCAGAGAAGGGAGAACACTGATTGCTGGCCTGGCTTTGCTGCTGCCTGAACCAGGCAGCACTGTCATTTTGGCTGACTGGCTCTGGGGCATCAGGAGGGTTAACCAGAGCTCGGTCGGGTGCTTTGGTAGTGAGGGAGGGCACCATTTGTTACTGCAGAGATTGGAAACTCCCTGATGTGATTATAACGTGTAGTGATGGAGGCTATTTTTGTTGTATGTTGTGAATATTTCCTTGTATGGCATCACAAGGAGCTTGCTTGTGACTTGTAGCTCTGTTGAAAGCTCTAGCAATGAAGTTCCCAATGTCTTTGGCATTCCCAAGCCAATGCTGTATGCAGCATTAATTAGCTTGAGGGAGCAATGCATAATAGTGAGGAGATAATGAGAAAGACCTCCGGCCTCTGCACTTTGCAAGGGGGAGAGAGTGTCAGAGTCTGCTGTGTGTCTTAAGACCTCCGCCTGAAGGAGAAATCCCCACTGAAGTGGGAGGAAACTCTTATTTCTTGTTAGCAATCCAGGCTGCCGCTCGGCAAATCCCCTTGCCACTGGAGCTGCAGATATGTAGCTGTTAACGAGTTGAAATGGCATTAAAGAGGAAGTCAACCTTTTGCACAGTTTCCTCTTGGAAAGTGAGTGTTACTTCTAATTATAGCAATTGCAGTTCTTCAGATGCTCTCCAAGGGACCTGAACACCGGGAGTGGGAAGCAGCAACTGGAGACACAGGCGTGATTCTGATCCTCCTCTCCACTGATTCACGTTATTTATCTGCAGCTGCTCCTATGATACCAGCATGCTTGTTCTCCCTGTTCTAGCCCTGGCACTGAGTGTGACTGTGTCCCCGATACACATCAGCCCAGATTGCAGAAACTCACCCAAGCTGGGGTTGCTTTTCAAAGGGGCTCCAACAGTCTGTTTTTCTCAACTTCCTCCAGCTTTCCGGTGCTTGGGCTTTCTTTTGAGGTGATGGGCTAGAAGTGCCATACCAGTGCTTTTGTCCCCAGGCCAGACCCTGCTAAAGAAGTGCTGTTGCCCGTGGATGAGTGGTGCCTGCCACCTTCTGGTCGATTTTCCAGCATCACCCACAGCTTGGGCAGCAGTACCGGGGCAAAATGCTGGGGGTGCGATGCCCAGTGTGCATTGTCCACCCTACTCCAGCCTGCTGCCTGCTGGAAAGGAGGAAAGATGGCTCCTCCTGATCCTGGTGATCAGGGAGGGGGCCATGGAGTGGGTCTCGGTCCCTTAGTAGGTTCTGCTCTGTCTGAGGTTTCAGCTCCTGAATGCTTGGTAGTAGAGCTGCTGTCTCACAGTGGCCCATTCTGGTTCTGCTCTGAGATTCCACGTCCTAACACCAGGGCTGGAGGTGCTGAGAACTTCATTGTGCTGAGCACTTCACTGCCCTGAGCATCCTCACACACCGTGGTGGGCGGTGGGCCTGAGGTTCCCCCCACTTTACAGAGGGAGAGCTGAAGCTCAGCTCTGTCCCACCTAAAGTTGTGTGAGTTAGAAATCTCATGGTTTAGGGACCTGGTTTTCCTGTGCGAACGAGAGAAAAGATGGGCATCTCCTGGAGGTGGTCCAGACCAATAGCTGTGGTCCAGCCCTGAGCCCTGCCCCGATCGTGCCCTGTTTTTGTCCACTGTTATCCCCCCCTGGTGCAGAAGGGCTGGGTTGCTGTTGGGAGGCTCATTTGCTGCAGGAGTTCAGAGCTGTGGCTCTGGGCAATCTCAACGCAGCTACACTCAAATACCATCTCTATGGTGATGACTCAGAGGCATGCATCCCTACGCCAGGCTCTCCTCTCCCTGTCCAAATTCGTATCTCAGAGGAGCTCTGACATCTCGTGAATGTCTCACCACCAGCTCCTGCGCAACACAAAAGCAGAGTTTTTAACCTCTCAGTCTCAGCTCAGTGCTGAGCTCAGCAGCACCAGGGCACTGCTCCTTTGCCAGCATTTGAATGCTGTCTTCATCTCCCGCCTCCTCCTGTGTCTTCATATCCTGGCCACCTAACAGCTTGCCTAACCTCACAAAGACACAGCTTTTCCTAAAGCTAAAACTCCCCCTCGCTCTTTCATCACATCAACCTCCTCTTGATGTAATATCCTTTTCTTGGCCTCACCAAATTTGCTGTTGGCCAGCTTGCATCCACCCAGATGCTGCCTTGGGGGCTGCTTTCCCACATCTATTGCTTCTCCTGTTTGACCCCCTGTATCCCCCTGCTCACAGCAGGGTGGCTCTGCTGGAGCAATGGTGGGCATTCGTCAGGGTGCCTCCAGCCCCCAGTCATCCTGGGATTCTGGAATTCTATGATCTATGCTGACTTTAGGACCAAGGCCCTGGGAATGAGCATAAATGGGAAAACATCTCTCTTGAAGCAGGGAGGAGGCTGGTGGCTCCAGGCTCATCCAGGGCTTGGCTCCAAGGCTGTCCAGTGGCACCTGGCACAGGCAGGGGTATGCAGGGCTGTCATGGGTTTCTGACTGCATCAGCATCACTTGGGGCAAATGAGCAAATGGGTGGGATTTCAAGTGCAAACAAGCAGCCTTTTTCTTAGTGCTGTGGGAGGGCAGCTACCCCAGAAGGCTGAATAGGCTGCAGCATGGGGGCTGGCAGTGGGAGATTGCTTCTGCAAAGCAGGCAGGGGGTAAAGCTCTGAGCTGAGTGAGGCTGGGAAGGCAGCTCGTGCCCTGGGGTCCGTTCTGTCAGCACAGGAGGGCTCTGCCTTGCTGCATTGCTGGGCACTAATAAAGTGCTGGAGGGCTGGAGCTGGCTGCAGTCATGGATTTGGTCCTGAGGAGAGTGTTTGCAGCAGGGTTACATGTGCTGCAGGACAGCTCAGAGCTGAGGCTGTGAATGAGACAGAACCAGAGCAGAGCTGCTGGGGTGTCCCAGAAGGGTGTTTGCAGAGCCCATCTCTGCTGTGGCCCTGGTGACAGTGCATTCATTTAAGCAACAGCAGAGAGCTGTGATGGGCATGCTGAGATCTGCGGTGCCTCAGTTCAAAAGCAAAAGCAAAAACAGCTCTCTTCCCATTCTTTTATTGATGCAAGGCTCTAGCTTCAGCTCTGCTCAAACACAAGGATAAAAGCTGCTCCTTTTTCTCCCCCAGAAGGATCAAGGCAGGTGTGTGTCAGTGGTATTATGTAGAGATGTGCAGAGCTTCTTTCCAAATCAGCTCCTGCTGCTGCCCTGTTCCAGGGCTTCTGGGCATCCCCATGCACTAAGGGATTTCTCCACAATTGCTCTGTCCTAGGACAGCTTTTTGCTGTGGGACAGCAAAAGCAGTCCCACATGTTTGTCTTTCCTGGGAATTTGTTGGATGGATGTGATCTGCCCTGGGTTAAATATAGCTGTTGAACCCTGGGCAGCTCACTGTGCCACACATAGCACTGTTCAGTTGCTGGGAGATGCAAATCAGTGATGCAATCCTGATTTTTGGAGGACTTTGGACCATGTGATGCCCATCCAGAAGTCAATAAAAGAGTTGGATGGGGAATACTCAGATGGTCCCTTCTGGGTTCAGTGCTGCTGATGCTCCTGGGGCCACCCATGCCCAAGGTGAACACCAGGCACTGCAGTCAAATCCAGCACATGGCATGATCGTGTCTTGGCACATTTTCCTCTTCTCCTCCCAAGAGGAGGCCCCCAGCCACCCTGAGGTAAAGCAGAAATGGGCTAATAGTCTCTCCTTTCTCTCCCTGAGGGAAGAGCTCTCTGTCAGAGCTCTTCCCTCACCTGCAAAAATAGCAGGGAGGTTTCTGCTAATGTCCTCTGACTTCCTGATGCACAAATTGCTGCAGGATTTTACTTAGCATTAGCACCTCATCTGCGGATGTGAGCATTCAGTAGGGAATATTCATCAGTCACAAGAGCCAGTTCTGATGCTTGGGGCATTGGAGTGAGTCAAAGATGACCCAGCTCTTCAGACACATAGCAAATTTAATATTAATAAAAAAGCAAGGTCCCTTGTTAAGCATGACATTATCTTCTGGGAAAGGGCAGTGCGATCTGCAGGCTGGTGCTGTCCTGTACTGCGTGCAAAGGCAAAGCTACAGGAGGGATGGGAGCATCTTGCTCCTGCTGGTCTCCTTGTTCTGCCCATTGTCAGGCAGTGCTGGATGTGGATGTGGAGAGCTTCTCCTTGGCCGTGATGCTGTTGGGCAAACACACAGGGAAGTTTATTTCAACACCAGGCCCAGAGAAGAGCTGGGATGCAACCTGGTCATTGGGAAGGATGTCTGTGAATCACTGGGAATGGTGTGGGCTTATGCCGTGTGGGGAAGACCCCAGACCTCAGGGAGACTCTCAGAGCACAGAAGGTGCCTGGGGGGGGGGGGGGGGGGGGGGGGGGGAAGGGGCAGGTCTGTGGATGCAGGGCATGGGGACCACAGCTCTGTTGTGCCGGGGTGCCAGGCTCAGCCCTTCTGAGCTCTCCCTGCCAGAAAGAGGTCTTGCTGTTTCCACTGAAATTAGTCCTTATGGGAATCTGTTTTTTGAGGTGGTAAGAATCCTGAGGAGCTGCAGGAAGAGCAAAGAGCTCGCTGTCTGCCCATGGGGACCGCAACACAGCGGGTGCACAGAGTGCTGACTCAGCTGCTGTGCCTCTGAACAGAGCTGCTCGTTGCTTGGCTTGGATTGACGCTCACAATTACAAACATCTGAGCTTGAATTCTCAGCTGGCGATACCTCTAAATGGAAGGGAATGCATGGGATGGGAAATGATGGCGAATGGCCAAAAGGAGCAAGGAGCTGCTCTGCTGGGGCCGTCAGACAGGGCAGGACCAGGAGTGTGCTGAGGTGACAGCACTGGTGCCACAGCAGTGCCAGTGGGCGTTGCAGGGTGATGCCAGACCTTGCTTTTTCCAGCCTCTTGTGCTGGAAGACATGGCAACAGGAGAGGGCCAGTGCCCTGGGGACTTGAGATGGGCTTCGTAAAGCTGTGTCCTTAGAGCTGATGCTCCAAGGCTGGCCTGGGGCTGCTCTGCTTCGCTGCTGCTTTTCTTGCTGCTGCACCTTTGGTATTGGGTCCATCTGTCCTCAATGCAGCATCACTTCTGTGTGGTGAAGCTGGTGTTTGGGAGAGGGTTTTTGCACTCGTAATTTTGGGAATATCAGGGCAGAGATGAGCAAGGAGAAGGTTTCCTCATTCAGAGGCTGGGCTAAAAATATCCAGGGGAAAAAAATCATTTGGGACTGACCTGAGATCTGAAATATTTGCTGTGTTCTGAGCTTTTCAGAGCACTGAATGGAAAAGAAATGTTCTTAATTCACAGCAGCTCCTGGCTCTCTGAAGGACGTATCTTGTTGCACTCAAAGGGTGACAGTGGCCCTTTTCCTCCCTGTTTCTGTTAAGTGGATGCATTATTATTATTATTATTATTTAATGAGAAGGAACACTTCAGAACAAATGTGCTTCAGCACCATGTTTGCTGTGCACACAGGAGGTTAATTTTAGTTCTCTGGGGACCAAATCCTACTGACTAGGCACAGGGTCACCTCTGGTTGGTGCAAGACACAGGAGTTCCCTCATCCCACTCAGTGGGGAGGGGGAAGTGCTGACAATGTCACCTTTATTGTCACTGTGGCTTCGGCAGCCCACCGTGTACTTGTTGGGATGCTGGGCTGGGTGATGCTGAGGTGGCTGGTGCCAAGCCAGTGTCCCAGTGCCTCCTTGGATGGTGTGCAGCCTCTATGGAGGTGAGAGGGTTTCTCTGTTTTTAAAAGGGGAACTGGGAGTGCTGGGACTGTCTGTGCTGTCTGGGGATGTCAGCCCAGCTTCTCTGCAGTGCTGCTGGGAGTCTGCAGGAGGCACCGTGCTCCCATGGCAGAAACCTGCAGCCAATTGCAGGGCTTTGTCTCTTTGGAAAGATGGAGTTGTGCAGAGCATGGCATGGGGAAAAGAGCTGGTGGCTGTGGAGCAGGTCAGGGCAGCCTCATCCCCATCACCAACCCCATGGGTTCGTGTTTTGCCCAGGTTCCTCATCCTCTGCAGAGCCCCACTGATCCAGAGGCGCCATGGGGAAGCATCAAATGCCATCTCCACCTGAGCACATGGGAGCAAGGAATAATGCAGGGTGGGTGCATGCCCTCAGCATGTTCAGGTTGAGCACCTGCAGCCCCCAGAGCAATAAGTGCAAGGACAGGGCAGGCCCACCTCCATCTCCTTGCTCCATGCTGTAATTTCCTGCAGCAAAGCAAACCATGGCATCAATGGAAATACATGCACTGCAGGCATGCCTCTGATTGAAACCCAGCTTGTCCTGGGAAGCACTGTGAGTGTGTCCTTAGGACATCTGCCGTGGTGTGGGGTACATGAATAGACCCATTCAGACACACAGTCCTCCTAAATACAGCTCCTTTCACCAAGAGATGGATTCCTGATGAAACGAGCTCAACAAAGCAGCAGAGCACATGGGAGATAATGGAATGACTGAAAAAAAACTGCCAAGGCTTTGTCGAGTTGGACAAGGAGGTGTCAGGGAGGAAAAGGGGAGAGGCTGAGGCTGGCTGGTGTGGGGATGCTGGGGCAAGTGGGTGCTGCCGACCTGCTGCTGGTGCTCCTCCTGTGCTTTGCACAAACCTCATTGCACCTTACATTTGGCCTTCCAACACCAAAAGCTGGCTGCCATCTCCACACCAGAGCTCCCAGTGCGTGGTCATTCGTTGAGCCAGGATGGGGCTGCTGGTGCTGCACTGCTCCCGGGGCATTCAACACAGTGCTAAGTCCCCGTGGGGCTGTCATTACAAACCGATGAGGTATCAGTGTTATGTATTTGTTTAGCTGAAAAAGCCTTCAGAGAGATGCTGAATAAGTATTAAAAGGTCTTTTTTTTCTTTTCTTTTTTTTTTTTTCTTTTACTAACACAGAGAAAATTGAAACCAGCTGGCAGGGCTGGTTGTTCCAGCCAACTGCAGCAGCCCTGGGGATTCCCCTCATGTGCTGGCGCTGCAGGGAGGGGAGATGGGGATAAGCCAGGTGACTGTGGCTGTGTCTTTCCTGCTGGGAGGAGAAGGCTTTGTTTCTTCCTTCCCTGCCTTGAAGCCCTCTGTCACTTACACCAAGCAGAATGCCAGGGGATTTACCTGCCTGGGGATGAGACCCTGCCTGAATGGGACAGCTGGAGGAATGGGACCAAAGAAAGCAGGAAAGTTGCATTTTGTTGCATGGATACTGCTTGCCTTACATTGACACTGTTTACTAAGCACGAGGTCCATCCAGAGTGATTACTTGTTGCCTGTAGCTATTGTGTTGCGCGAAATAATGAATCTCCATTACTTAGGCATGAAATGAGAGCAGCAGAGGCAGTACCCCAGGTAAGATGCCATGTTTCAGTGCTGCTAGCACTGCCCACATGCAGGTTGAGTGTTCTGCACACAAACTCTGGACTTTTCTTGCCACCCTGCAGCCTTGCCTCAGAGTGCTGGAAATAACTGCACTTTTGGAGCAAGCCTTTTGCTCTCCCCTTGCTGCCAGCATCTCAGCCCATGGTGGCCTCGTGGGCTGTCACTGCAGCACCCCTGCACCGCTTGGTTGGAATTAACTCTGCCAGCAATGCTCTGCCCAGTTTTCTTCTGGCTCAGCAACCTCAGGGCTGCTCAGTGCCTGTGTGGCCATTCCCCCCCTGCTCCTTTGAGACAGATGGAATGAAGATTGGTCTGGGGCAAAGCCGACAGCTTGGAGGACTGGTTTTGGAGCTGAGAGGGACGGGCATCCCCTGTGAAGCTCTGCAAGGTCTCAGCTTCTCACTAATGGAAACCGTGAGTGTGGGCTGGAAGATGTGCCAGGGAGCCCTGGGCACACATGGGGACCAGGAGGGAGCATCCAGAGTGGGCTGCAAGCAACTTCAGCAATCATCTAGCAAACTGTGCCCAGGACAGAGCGTGGCACAGGGCGTGGTGTAGGGATGGGAATACAACATGCTTCCATAGTGATTATTCCTGATGTGCCTTGATGAGTGAGTGCCATGCTGGCTGCTTGCTGGTCCTGCACTGTGCCTCATACCCACCCCTGCATCCACACAGCCCTGACAAGACCAGACCCAGAAGATGTCTTGGAGTCCTTTGGCTGGAGAACCAGCAGCAGTCCTCCATGTGGGGCTGCCAGGTCCTGGAGGAAGCCGTGTCAGAAGCTACTTCCTTTGTGGTGCTGTGGATGTGAGTGGGTTGGGATTACCCTTCAGATCATTTTGTTCTCACTGTGAAATCAGTGCTCCTAAAAACAAAGGCTAGATGAGAGCTGGGTCTGCCTGAGCTTGGGAGAATTTCCTTCCAAGGTGTTGCAGGGGAAAGCACTCCAGGCTGAGGCACTGGCATATGTCTAGATTTCTCCTGGTTTTAGGTGGCTCATGGATATTGGCTGCCATGCAACAGAGTGGAATCATCGTAGCTCCACTCTGCAGGGAGCAGACTGTAGAGATCAGTGGTGGGAATTTACGGTGTCTGTTCTCTGGGGTGGCATCAGAGGGTGAGAAATGCACAGCTACGCACAGCACAAAGCCCAGGGGAGCAGTGATCCCACGCATTTCCACCTTCTTCTCATCAGCATCAGTCTGAGATCACTGGGATGAGCTCTCCGGTGTCAATAGGACATGCTTCAGGAGGAATGATTTCAGGATGACTCTCTCCTCCCTCCCCCCCAAAATAACCCACCATCAACAACAACGAAACAACCCCAAAGCTTTGCTTTGAATGTGCTGGGTCAGCACTTCAGCTGCTGCTGGCTTTTTTCACGTTGTGCTTTTCCCCTCGTTAAATCCTGCCCTCTGCGGCAGTGCGTGAGCTCAGGCACTTTGACACACTTGGTCCCAGCCAGCTGCTGCCACCAAACCCTGCTATGATTGATTGCTGTGTGAAAAGGGCTGCAGATGCTGTGGTTATGCAGAACAACAGGGGTTTGCTTGCTGCGGCCCGGGAAGATGCTATCTGCCTGGGATTCGCCTTGGATAAAGCCCCTGAAGGCCTCCTCTTCAAGTTGCACAACCAGTTGAGGCCACCCTGGATTTGGCCATTTCTTGGCACAAGCACTAAATGGAAGCAAACATTTTAGCAAGGCCCTTCTGAGGGGCAGTTTGGTGAGAATACATGAGCAGGAAAGTCCCGGGGCTGCAGAATGCGTGGGGGCTGCCCTAGTGCAGGGAGGGGGACATGGGATAGGGTCTGGGGGGACCAGACTTCTTCTGCCCAAATCGATGGAACCATGTTAAAACCTGAGATGCAGAGATGCTCTGTGAGGCTTCTCCTTCTCCATTTTCAGCTGCTTTTTTTTTCCCCTTTGTGGGAAGTGACCAAGGTACAGATTTCCAGCCTGGAACCTCTTATCTGTATGCAGATGCTTTAGGCAGGGAGCTCCCCAGAAGGATGGGAGCCCATCTGCCCCTTCCCAACTCCACATACAAAAGCCATTGCAAAGCAGCCCTGCCCACACATGTAAAGATAGCACGTAGATCGGGTCGCAGCCCCTCTGTGCTGCAAAGGGCTTTCTCTTTCAGTCTGCAATACATGGAAGAGCCCTGCGTTGGCATTTGGTGCAGTGGTGGCCATCCATCAGCTGCTACCACCCCACACAGAGCCATGCCTCAGCCCAGGGAATCAATCCTGCCTAATGTATAAATATTAGATCTGGAGTCTCAGCTGCAGAGGAGAAAGCAGAGCTGTCAGATAAGCTGCAATTAGTGCATTTATCTGCTTTATTTTCCTGTCGTTTCCCCAAACTCCTTTTGCCTGTCTGCTGCTAATACATTATTAAATCTGCTCTAAGTGTTGATTAAAGAAGCTGAAATCCCAGGTGTTTGTTACCCAACATTACTGAGATGCAATTTCAAACTACCTTATGCAAATTGTAGTTTTTTATCTATTTTTTTCCTTTTTTTGCCCACAGCTTTCCCACCGTTCCTATGTGCATTCAAGCCAAAGAGATGTGTTTTTAGCAGAGTTTCTGTGCTCGACGTGCCTGGCTTTGTGGTGGCACCAGGTCCCTGTGCAGGGAGCACTCAGCTCTGCCAGCTCAGCCTCGTGTTGTGGAGACACATTCACTGAGGGCTCCAGCATCTCTTTAAGCAGAATGCTGCAAAAAGAGGTAGATCTGTTACCATTGCTCATGCAAGAGTAAACAGCAATCAATCGCAGCTCCAGACTAACTCCTTTCCTTTGCAATTTGGATGTTTAGAAGTAATTTTGGGAGTAATCACTGCAAATGGAAGCATGGAAGTAAATGCCTGCAATAAAACATTGCGGGGGTGACTGTTATCCTAATGATATTTCCAACAAACACTGCTGAAATATGTTTTCTTCTCTAAAATTTGCAACGGAGCTTTAATGTTCTGAGTGCTAAATGGGATAAATACCAGCCGGGATGGTTCTGAGATGATTTTACTTTGTTATGGCAAAGCTGAGGCATGTTCTGTCCTTTCTCCTGTCCAGGAGCATGGCATTATTCTCTACTTCCCAATTTGCTCTTGCTTTGTGTCATGCTATGGATCCCCTTTCCATTAACCCAATAGAAATAATTGCTATCTTCTTTCATAGAGCAAACACAAACTTTGCAAACTGGCAGCAGCCTTACAGCAGAAAGCTGCTGGCGTGATTCCAGTGGCCTTTTCTAGCTGGTTTTATTTTCTTTATCTTTTTATTCTTTTCCAGATGGGTTCATCTCTTATTCCTTGTGAATAATTTATCCGGGCATGCCTGGAAATGTTCTCTCAAGAAATTATGGCTGTCTTCAAATCCCTGTGGCAGTGCTGCTTGGGGGTGGCAGGGAGAGATCCCTTCTGCCCCCACTGAGCTTCCCCAGGTGGGGGGGGGGGGGGAGATGTTGGGAGGAGGTGGGCATGGGAAGGAGGGTCATGGTTAAGTTCAGCCTCTGCATTTCTAGAGCTGCAGTCGGTGCAGTGTAGGGAGCCAAGGGGATGGGCTGCTCCTGCTTTGCTTTGATGGATGGTTGCACTTTAGGTGCTGCTGTTTGCAAATGGAGCTCACGGTGGCAAGGTCTTGCCAGCCAAGTGCTTCTCGTTATTCAGCATTTGCAAACCAAAGTGGGATGGATGGAGGAGCGGTGCCAATCGTTGCTCCCGTAATCACATCTCTCCATCTGGCAAAACCTGTCAGAAGGGAACAGAGGCCAGAAGGAAGAACTCACCCCACTCGCAATCAAAGCGTCTAAAATGCCAAGGCCTTACCAGCCATGGGAAGGAGGAAAATTTGGGGGAGGCCTCAGCTGTGTGCTTGCTCCTCCAGCTGGGAATGCAGCCAGGCTCCGTGCACTATCAGAGCTGTGCAATGAGCACCTAGCAGGGAATGATGGCAGCAGATGAAGCTGCGGTGTTGTCAGCCCTCATCAGTCAATGCTGAGCGGCAGGCAGCCATCCCATTGTTACTGTGGTACAGGGATGTGCTGCTCCTCAGGAGGTGGGTGGCTCAGGCAGCTCTTGCCTCTCAGGACTGCTCTTTTTGTTGCGTGGCTCTGTCAGGTGTAGAGCTGTTCGTTAGGGCAGGTGGTTAAACGTGCATCTCTATTGATCTTCCTCTGCTTCCCAGAGCTAGAGCACTGGGCATGGTGGGGATGGGCTGATGGCTGGCTTTGAGGAGCTTAGTGGTCTTTTCCAACCTTAATGATTCTCCAATGTTCCCTCATTTCACAACCTGTGCAGTTCTCTTCCCCCTGTTTGGCAGAGTGCAATGAAGGACAGAAGTCTAAAAGCAGGTGGGTTATTCTCCAGATGCAGCACAAAGCAACAGCAGCAATAACGACATGTCTTTGTTTTTAAAGCAGTTTTTACTAGGTGCTTGGTTTGCAGCCAGCAGCCTAATGCGTCACTGAGTTTAGCTCTGTCTTCTCTGCAGTGCAGTTGCCCAAGAAATCAATGGCCTGACATACTTTCCTTTGCTAGAAAATACACTTTTGCTTGAGTGGGTGTGAAAACCAAGAGCTATCCAAAATCTGCTCAGTGCCAAGTAAAATTTCCCCTTCCACGTCCAGCATCAAAGGTGGCCACAGGACAAAGGCTTTGCCCTGCTACTCATGTTCTACTTGCAGGGGCCATGCAGCTTTCAATGCCTACTGGTGGGCAGTTTAGCAAAAAGAAATGTCTTCTATTCTCTGGCTAAAAACAACCCTATTCTGGTGTGAATTTGCAGTCCAGGTGGATTTTCTGGCTTTCTCTGTTCATGGCAATCATTCATAAAGCATCAGAAAAGCCCTGTTGCATAGCCCACGCTGAGCATTTGTGGCCACACAGTGGAGAATGCTGTACTCCATTATAAACTCTTCTTGGAGAGAGGTGTGCAAGCCTCCCCGCTTCTCTGCTAAATCCCAGCCTCCCTGGGAAAGCCGAAATTTAAATATAACTCCTGACTTCATAGCAGGATCCCTCAGTCGGCCGATTGTTTAATACTTGGAGAACAGCCACCGTAAAAAATAACAGAACAAAAGTCACAAAAACAGCCTCTAGAAAAGCCTCCTTCCTGCCTGTGTTTTGACACTGGAGGCAATTTCCAGGAATGCCCAAGCTGGAGGCAAACCTGCTGCCTGTGGGGATGTGATGGCGTGAGCCAGTGTCAGCTCTGTGAGCTGGTGACAGATGGGTGCCACCACCGTGCTGTGCTTCATCCCCCTGCCACACTGTGCTGTTGTCATTTCCCCCATGCGTGGGGCTCTTGGGATCCCCTGCAGGTCTTGTTGTCTCATAGGATTGTAAGATCACAGAATTGTTGAGGTTGGAAATGACCCATAAGATCATCGAGTCCAACTGTCAACCCATCACCACCGTGCCCAATTGTAGAAGCACAGAATCATAGAATCATTAAGGTTGGAGAAGGCCTTTAAGATGACCAAGTCCAACCTCTACCCATCCCCAGCATGTCCACTGAGCCAGCAGGGCAGAGGGAGCTGAGCCACGTGCAAAACTCCGAAAGAGAAGCACACAACCCTGTGGCCAAATCCCTGAGCAAACCCTTAACCACCCCAAAAGAGAAGTACTCTGATTGTATCACAGTGCTGTGGCTTCCCTGCCTGCATCCTGGGTTTGCACAGGGGTCAAGGTCTCTGCTGATGAGGAGATGAGCTCAGCAGAGTGCCAGGGGTGGGAGCAGGGAACGCAAGGGAAAGTGATGCTGCAGAGCACTGTGCTGGGAAGCAGCTCTCTGAGCTGAGCTATGTTGCCAAGGTTTTGGCGAGTTGGTTCTCGTTATAAGGAAGATGTTGATTCCCACAGGAATCCCCGGGGGCTGAGCTGCCACCCTGACTCCTAGCACCAGCATTTCCTGCTCCTCTTTCCTCTGCAAACAAATGCTGTTTGATAAAACCGGCTGGTGCTGTTTATAACAACCCCTGGCTGTGCAGATGGCCTTGCTCAGAGCTTCCCTCTGCTCTGCCCAGGTGGCTGTGACCTGGAGAAGCCAAAACCCTGCTCCTGTCCTCCCCCGAGACGCACTGGGTGTGCAGCTGGGAGTTCTCTAAAGCATTTCACAGCAGATGAGGTCATGCAAAATGGTATTATTGCATACCTCCCTTGTCCTTGTCCCTCTGGTTTCCCTCCCGCGCTCCAGAAGAAGAGAATGATGGCAGACACGCCAGCTTTGAAAGCAGTGAGTGCTTCAGCGAGTGCAGCTCATTACAACATGTTCTCACCGATGTCTGCTGCCCCTTATCAGCTCATCAGCCTGAACACATCGCCCTGCCACCAGACACTGCTTGTCCCTGGCGGCCAAGCCCTGGCTGCAGCCTGACTCACTGCGTGGGAGACAGTAATTGTTCTGTCCGTGGCAAATTGGACCCGTAATAACCTTTCTCTTCATAGCAGTAATGAAGCTCTCTTAAAAATATATTTAAATTGATCGTGGATAATGAGGTGGACTGAGGGAGCGGGCAGGATGGGGGGGGGGTGAGGGCAGGATGGGGCAGATGGAGCAGGAGGAAGAGGAGGTAGTGGTGTCACGCAGGGATGCTGTGGTGGGATGGGTCCTGCACACAGGGGAAGCAGATGAGGTTCACTGTGGTCCCATCAGGGATCTGTCCTCAGTCGTGGTGCCTAAGCAAGGGCTGCATCACGCAGGTGAGCTTGGGTCATGCACACAAGGTCCTGCTTCTTCCTCCTCCTCGCTCTGTCCACACTCTCACCACCTCCCTCCCCACCTCCTGCTCACAATGCAGAGCCCTTCTGCTCTGCTCAGGGACGAACAATTGCCCTTTCCCAAGAAGTGTTTCGCTGTGAGCCCATGATGCGTGTTGAATGAGAAGCAAGCCAGATCCCAAAGCACAGTGATCTCTGCGAGGCTTTGATAATCCTCTGAGCTTGCAAAAGGGGTATATGGGGGTTTTAATGTGAGGCTGTTATGTGGCATTGCAGCTTTTCAAGTGCCACTACTCACAGAGCTGGGAGATGCCTCTGTTCTTGTCTCTTGCTGGGAAGAAAATGCAACAATGCTCTCTAGAGGCAAAAGAAGTCAAGAAGAGGCTCGCTTTCTCCACTCCACACTTCACTATGACCTCGCTGCTCTTTGCAGCTGTTTATTTACCACATAAACTGCAATTTCTGGGCATTTTGGCCTCTTGTGCTGTAGCTCAGGTTGTTTGTTTCACCCCATCCCAGGACAACCTCATGTAATTAGTGTGGAAGAGGGCTGGGAGCTGTGGTTCAGGTCAGGATGTGGCTCTGGGGCTGGAAGACCATGCAGGACAATTGGGAATGGGGAAGGATACAGGAAGAGATGGGCTCCAGTGTGGTCCAGAATCACTGTGGGGCAGGGAAAGCCTCTGGAGCATGCAGTGGGATGCTGGTAGGGGAAAGTCCTTAAGGACTGATTCACCCCAGGGCAGGAGCAGCTTTAGTGAAAAAGGAACTGCAGGAGCTCAGTCAGGCAGCGAGTGCCCCTTAATAAAAGCCAGAGGGGGCAGAGGAGCTGGTCGGGGCAGCTGTGGGTCTCTTGCTCTGGCTGCAGCTTTGACTTTTCTACATATATAGTATATGTAATTGTTTTTGTGCGGAAGATGTTGGAGCTCTGATCCTGAAAGGTCTTTCTGAGGTGCTGAGCCCAGCCCATGGAGATGTTGCAGGAGCTCCTGGGTTGCATCAGTCAAGGCTGAAGGTCAGCTAGGGAGGAGCTGGGCCAGGTGTAGCTCCTGCAGCAGGGGCTTGCACGTGCTGGAGCTGTGCAGGTGAACTACAGTGTTCAGCAGTGTGCAAGGGCTGCAGACAAGGAGGTGCTAGCTCCCTGACTCAGCAGTTGCAGTCCTCCTCTTCTAGAGACCCCAGTGCACCCAGCTGCACTGATTGCTGTACATACAAATGTTTGAGTCCTTGGAAAGAGCATGTTGCCTCTCACCCCGTATATGCCAAGGCATGGATCTTGTGTGCTTGGTCCAATGTGTTTGCTGCCACTGTGCAGCGGACAGGGCTGCTTTTCCTGGCTGGTACTTGGAGCTGGACAGCAACACAAAGCCTGGACCACTTCTGGCCATTTGGAAAAAAGGAAATGCAAACAAAATAATTCATTTTACTGTCCTGGCCAGTTGCCAGCTCACTTAATTACTTTCTGCCAATCCACTCTGCAATCCTGTATGTTGCTGTTTATGTATTTTAGTAGCTCATATTGCAAATCTTTCACTAACAATGGCCCTATGAATAGCCGAGTTTGCTGAATTAATTGCACTGGTGAAAGGCTCAGGTTAATGTATAAAATGTACTTGTATCCCTGAATAAAGGAAACAAAGAATATTATATTACTGAGCTGAACTGGGTGAATCCAGTGTCCCCAAGTGACCGAGATGTGACGAATTGTGGGAGCTGTTTGAAAGCCACATCCAAATGCTTTGGCTGGGTTCAGACCCAACTCACCACCATGGGCTGGCTGAGAAGGGGAAGGAACCTTGCATCCTTCCTAGTTTTCCCAGTGTGTGGTTGTGGATAATGCACCTTTGTGTATATCTGTGTGACACTGCAGCCCTGATGCAGGTGAGTCTCACTAGGGTAATTTAATACCAATAACTGCAGTGGCAGTGAATAGCTACTCTTGGTAGGCTGAAGGCTGGAAAAAGTCAGTGAGAGCTTGAGGAACTTGTATTTTCACATTATTTTTCTCCATCTCTTTAATGTCCATGGTAATGCAGCCACCAGGGCTGTGAGGGCTGGCTATGCACAGCTGCGGTGCATCTTCTCCAGGTGAGAACCTCCTACCTCCTTCTTGTAGGTAACAGGTGATATATTGGTTTAAGTTCCTGTAAATCAGGAGCTCTGGTGCAGTTACTGCAGGAGTGATGCAGAGCTGTGATGTCCCACAGATGCCTGAACCCAGTTGGGAATGGGGTAGGACTAAAGAAGGGTGACTTGGGGGTGGATGTCATGTCAGTATTTCTTCTGAGTGATGAGGAGCTGAAGTCTAATTAGATTTTTGCCTGCAAGCTCAGATCTAGCTGATGACAATTCTGAACGGTGCTGGGCTGGAGCTCTGTCAGCAAAACCCATGTGTGCTGTCACCATGGGCACCTGGACTGCTGTTTGTCTTGTGCTTCTGTTATTCCTGCTAACTTTCCTATTGCAAAGCAAGTGCCATATTTTGTGTCTGCTCTTCTTCAGAGACATGATGCACCTGGGCATATCTCCCTGCATAGTAAGGGAGAGTGTGTGGGGCTTTGTGCTAGCGTGGGCTGATATGCACAGAAGGGCAGTGTGTATTAAGCTGTGCTGGATGAAAGCATTTCTATTTGGAAAACCTTGAGTTGGTTTAATTTCATGGGGTTCTGTGCTCTGCTGAACTCTGTTGATGTGACATGAGCATGGAAATCGGTGGCTTAATGAATCTAGTTTCCACGAGTCACTGCCCCGAGCCCCTGTTTCTGGTTGAGCTCTTGCATATGTTGCATCTTAATTTCAAGGCTGAGTGATGCGGGATAGATAGTAAACACCCTGAATGTCCTTGTCAGGTTGGGAAATTACCCTTGCATTTAGAACCTGTGCCTTATTTCTTGTCTTTGCATCTGATCCCAGTTCTGAGAGCTCTTATATTGCTTTCCCTGCTGTATTAAGGAGGTATGTGATACCAGGAGAGCACCAGGTGAGAGCATTCCAGGGTTGGGAAGAGCCTCCAGGATTAGGGATGCTGTGCTCACCTATGCGTGCATCACTAGTTGCACTGTGGAGAGGACCCTGGTGTTCATTTAGCAGGGAAATGCTGCATCCAGAAGGACGTGGTGATTGTGCTGAGGTTTCCCATTAGGAATGCCATCCCCTCTCTGCTGCCTCCAGCCTGCTTTGATGCACGGTGCTGCCAGCTGATGAAATCTGATTAGCACAAGTGCTTCTTCCTCTCTTCAGCGATTTGCAGTGTTCTTAATGTGATGCCTGCTAATGACAAGGGAAGAAGCTAAACCGAGTTATTTTCCCATTGACTAAGTGGCAGCTTGCATTGCTCCTAAAGGCAGCGAGCAGAGAGGACACCTTTAGGCTGCTGGATTGGGCCTGTTCATTCTGGCTGCTCAGAGCAGGAGAAATGGGGGAGATATCTGATGTCTGGTCTTGGCTTGGGATCCTACAGTCCAGGATCCTAGAGATTCTTGCTAGCACTCTCCACTTCAGCAGTGTAACTTGTAAGAGATCCTTGGGGCCGTGCAACCCCCAGCCTGAGGTATGGAGCCAGTCTGTTCCCTGAGCTGTGCCCCTGTGGTACTCAGGACTTCTTGCTGCTTTTCTTTGCCTGTGTGCTTGCTGAGGTTCCTAGAGTTGTGGGAGTGATTTCAGAGTGTATCTATGCAGCAAAAAACGAAGCAAGCCCTAAGCCTCCTCCTGGGCTTGCAGAGCACGTCATCAGTTATGTCTGCAAAATGCCTGCAAAGCGGGGCTGGGAAATGCAAGTCAGATCTCCCCTCTGTCGTCAGCAATGCTCATTCTGCATGCAGAATGCAGATGTCTAGACAAGGGGAAACGCAGAGGAGGTGCTGAAATGATGCAAAAAACAAGGCTTTAGCCAAGTCCAAGTGCCTGCCCTTGTGCTCCATGGAAGATAGAATAAAGCAGGCTTTTCCTTATTATTATTATTATTTTTTCCCCTTGGGGGTGTATGTTTTTGGAAAGGATTTACTATGCAAAGTCCCTTACATTGTTTCCACGGGGCTTGTTTAATACCTCCATGCCCTCTGGCAGTTCTGCCTCGGCCTGTATAGAGAACTGTACTTTTCCATACTGCAATTTGGTGTTAAAATTTACTGTGAATGAGTGCTTTTGTGGAGCAGTCCCACTGTACATCCTGCACACTGTGATAATCGTAACCCTGTGCTAATTACTGGCATCACAGATAATGGTGCTAGGTGCTGAAGCAGTTATCTTCGTACTGTTCACTCCCTACGTTCCTTTTCCCTTCTGTGCAGCATCCCTTATCTGTTTTCTGATCGCGAATGCCACCTAAAATCTGCTGCTTTCTTACAACACTGAGAACAAATGGTTTGGGAAGGCAGTCCTGTGTGTTACATATCCCATAATAGTCTGTGATTAAAACTTGCAGTGGTCTCTCACTGAGGCTTGTGCTGAGGGGTCTGCTGAGGTTCTGGGATGGCGTTTTCTGTAGCTGATGTTCCTCAGAAGGAGGTGATTTAATGCTGCTGGAGCCATCTGTTTTCTGCAGGTCTCCCAGAACAGTTAATGAGCAGTTATCCCAACGGCCGGGGCTGTAACAGCTCAGAATTGTCATCCTCTAAGCAAACGTGAAAGGCTGAAGAGTGAAATGTGGAAATGGTGTGGCACCACATTGGTGTGTCTCTGCTTCCATCTGCTTGAGAGGGATTTTCTTTGTGTCACCTCTGGAGATGCTCACCCATCCAAGACAACCAGTGCCCGGGTCAGCTCATGGGAGAGGCAGAAGGTGAAGGATGTGTAACCTTTACCTCCCAGCCTTCCCTAGGGCTCCGTTTGCACTCAAATCCTCCTGCCCATTTCTTTGAGCTGATTTCTGTGTGCAGTATCTTAATCAGGTTGTTAATTTTAACCTTTCCTTGAAGGATTATCTTTCACTCAGCTTCATTCCCGCAAATGCCAGCTCCCCTGGGGCACATCCCGTTACCTCATGCTCTTCACCTTCACACTTTCCCATGTCACAGAGGTCTTCATGGTTTTGCAGCACTGCTCCTTTCCAATGGTGCAGATGGAAACCTTCAGTCCTGGTAAAGCTTGTCCTGCTCTCTGCTGGTACCTGGCTGAAAGGGTGAGAGGGATGGCAAGACTGTCCCAGCGCTTTGTGAAGGCACAGGGAAGTGTAAGTGGTGAAAGGAAGCTCTGCTTTGCTAGAAACCAAGGCAGAGTCTGTGCTGCTTTCCAGGCACAGCTGCTGTGACTCATGGGATTAGATCACAGATCTGCCTAAGCAACAGCTTTTTGAAGCTCATCTTCTAATTTAGATGATTCGTTTGTTTCCGGGAGTGTTTTCTGGGAGTCTGCCTCTCTGCTGTTTCTTGGAGAGGTTTCTCAGTGTTGCCACGATGTCCCATCTGGGTGCAGCCATGAGGACAAGGCTGTGCTGCCATGGTGGTGTGGACAGGAGCCCAGAGGGATGGCCGCATCGACTAGCTCTGCCTCTCACGTCTGAGCAAGAGCTGCCGATGGCTTGCAGGTGGAGTTAATATTCCCCATGTGGGCTTTCTGTAGGCAGTAGGACAGGTGGCTTCTCCTTGATGAGCAGAATTGCTCCTGCCGTGGAGTAATATCGTGGCATGGCAACAGTGTGGCTCAAAATATGTTCAGTCTGATTGTTGCGTGCACAGATGGATGCAGAAAACAAGGGGAAGTGGCGAGGAGCCCCTTAGCTTGGAAAGAGTCTTTGCTTTCTCAGCACCCACTCAAGTCCTCTGACACATGGCATTTCTTGGTTGGAGCTTCAAAGCAAGAGAAGGCTGAGAAAAGCAGGATGGAAAGAAGAAATGGCTCGAGGTTAGCGAGCCACATCTGCTCATGCTTGCTTTCTGCTGCAGAAAAGATTGCTTTGCACCCCCCCGTCCCCGTCCCTGTCCCTGCTGGGTGCTGTGTGAGTGACCCATGCCCTTGTGCAGGTTCAACCTGCATGCTCCTCCTTGTCCCCATTGCAGCAGTGCTTGCTGCTTAAATGAAGGGAAACCATCTGCCTCCCGATTCTCCTGGTGGAAACCGCTCAGGAACGATGTTAAAAGAAAAATACAGTTCCACAGTAGTGATGCTTTCAAATGGGTGCTTTCCTTTTTTTTTTCCCACAGACTATCACTGTCTTATTAAGTACCAGTTACTAATTAGCCTTCATGTCTCATTAAAATCACAGTGGTTTCTTTACCTACTGAAAATTGCAAATAGCCTTTATTCTGGTATTTAATGCATGTTGATTGAAGTATTTATTGAATGCCACTTACACAGCTATGTGGCTGCATTCATTTTCTTCTTAAGACATTTACTAAACCGTTGCTTCGAATTACTCCAACCCATCTGGCCTATTAAGTGTTTGTGCAGAGTGTACCCGATTTTTCCCATCCACTCCCTCAATTGGTATTGAATATTCAGGAGAGCAGTGTTGTTGGTTTTTTTCCTCCCTGCTGTCTGCTCTTTCTGCCACCTTTTGTGGTGTGTTGGGTGGGACTGCTGCCCCAGCAGTGGACCCAAATAGCCAGCAGGGTCGTGAGGCCCTGCTTTCATGGGGACCCATGAACAGGCGTCTTCAGAGACAAATTCAGTTATTCTAGCATAGTAAGAGGATGTCCTGAAGGCAGGGATTGAAATCCACCCCACTGGCTGTCAGCTCTGCAAGCAGCCCTGCATCCTGAGCAGGAGGAGGACGGAAGGGATTAGGCATGAGCTCTGCTGGCAGGGCTTAGTGGGGAAGCACTTGTACAAACCTGCCGGCATTGGGCATGACAGCGACATGATTTTACTTCTGTAGTCAACCGCACAAACAAAAATGAGAACAGAACATGTCACTTGCTTTTGGTGATTATCCTAAGCAGGCTGAACCTGGCGCCAGCAGCAAAACTGGGGCTAAGAATGAACGTAAGTGGCAGTAAAATATTCACAGTGGGGTTGAGGGCAGAAAGTAGCTATTAGCTCTGAACGAGATCTGCAATAAATCAGGATCTGCCTTTATAGCTCTTCCTGTCAGGTAGGAAAAGGTGCTTCCTCCCCCATCCCAGCTGTAAATCTGTCTGTTTGGAGGCAGAATTAAGAGATGCCGAAGAGGAGGAATTGCAGTAATGCTTACTTCAGAACGTTGTGCTGAGGTTTTTCAAGCAATCTTTATAGCAGCATCGTGTGGGCTTGCAAAGTCAACGAGAAAGCTTTGCTCTACGTGTTACCCTTCCCACAAGAAGGGAAGGAGTGAGCATTGCTGGAAGCAGAAGCACGCTAGTTTTTCATCTTGGAGGTGCTCGTGGTGCTGTGTCTGCAGTCCCACATGGGGATGGTTGGCTGCGCCCATAGGGGATATGGCTGTCACTGAGGAAAACCAAAGCTGCCCACAGATGTGTGCATGCAAGGAGTCTGTGTTTTCCCAGTGAACCATCTGCACAAGGTTGTTTTTTCTTCTAGGGCTTAGCAGTGAGGCTAAGCCAATCCAGTTGAAGCTCTGGTTGGGCTAGTGTGGAGCTTTGTTCCATACTGGGAGTGGGATGGGGTTCCCCAGTGCCTTCTGCAGCTCTGCCAGCCAGAGGCTGATGGACCTATTGGCAGCTTGTCCTAATGAGAGAATTATGCAAGCACTAAGCAGAATCGACATTTGAGCACTTGGTGGAAAGTGTGCATCTTGCTGGTTTGTAGGCAGAAAGATCTTAGCGGGAACAGGGGAGAATCAAACCAAGCAGAACAATGAAAGCAAATATTCCAGTACGTTGCAAATGAGCACTCCCAGTTGGGTCCTTCTGTCCCAGGACACACTGGGTGAGGAGCAGCTGGGATGGAGGCGTGCAGAAGTGAAGCAGAAGCGATGCAGGATGGCCATCATTCCCAGACCTGTCTCACTGATGGATGCACCCAGATGAGGCAAAACCTGTCAGAGCCACCAGATGGTTTCAGGGAGCTGCTTAGCTCGAGCACAGGGAATACTGAAATATCCTAATGGTTTGACTTCAGACAGACCGCGACATCTCAATTTCTGTGTTGCCTTGACACATTGCTCTCCTCATGGGAAGGGAATGGAGCTGAACTGCCTCGCTCATCATTGTGGGGTGGCTGGTGGGAGGAGTGGGGTCAGTGGCAGAGCACTGAGCCTTGGGCTCCTGCTGGCTGTGAGCACATCTCTGTGGTACCCACGTGCCTGATGGGAGAATGATTTCCTCTTCTCCTCCTTCAGCTGTTTGTCTTTAGTCCTGAGCTCCTGAGTGATCCTTTTAGATATATTTTTTTCACGACTTACCCTAATAGTTCCTGAAGCATTTTCTTGGCTCCTTTGGGATACTCACACCCCGAGGGAAGCAGAGGGCAGAGGGATTTGTGGATGCCCCAGCCGTCCCTGCTGTGCTGTGTCACCCATCTTTCATGGGTACAGAGGTGGGAAACAACAGGAGGACCTACTTCTGCATGGCTGCTCCAATGCCAATGCAAACATGGCATCTTTCTGTCTTATTCCTGAGTGAATATAGGCTTTTCTGAAGGTGCAAGGATGCTAAGGGAAACAACGAGGTGTAGAAATAGAGAAAAATATGTTATTTGCATGATGACCCCTGGTGGGCAGCTGTGAGGAACCATCCTGGGACTGATCGTGGGGTGGGTGGGGGAGGAAGCTTTGCACTGAGCAAACTGTGGCCTTGGGGTCTGTGTGAACCCTCAACCAGAGCTGGGGTGCTGCCAGCCCTTGGCTTCTGCTGTGCATCCTGATGGTGGAGGCTTTCCTTAGCTTGTCACGTGCTATTTCTGGAGATCATTAGGAGCTCTTGGAGCTTGGCTTTGTCTCTGACAGCTTGATTGAGGGAAACCAAAGGGAGACGGAGTGTCATGAAGCTGTGTATGTGTGCCTGCATGCACTTATCAGTGTAAACACAGTATATGGAATTTATATCGATCAAACAAGGCCACAGAAATGCAGATCAGCCGTATCCTGCTTCATTACCATGCTTCAAAAGCTGCCCTGCTGCTATCAGAGGGAGCAGCATCTCCCCTGGGCTGTGTGCTGCTGCTGTCCAGGGTTGGGTTAAAAAAAACTTCAGCTTTGACTAGAAAAGTGGGCTCCAGGGTTGCTTTGGGGAAAATCTCAGATTCTGGCTGAGTTTACTTTGCATTTGTGATGGAGTTGGCATGAAGTTAGGGACTGTATCACTGTGCGTATGGGAAATTCTGCCAGGACAGGGCCCTGCTTGTGGCTCTGGCAATGCTCTGAGATGCATTACCCATTGGTGGGAGCGCTGGCCCCACATGGTGCCATTCACCTCTGTGTCTGTGTGCTCTTCTCACGGCATTAATTTGGTGAAAATATGGCAAGAAAGAAGGAGAGAATTACCCTCAAACCCTTTGCTATATAGATGGGATCTGTGTGCTTTGGGGGCAGTGGGACGATGTAGCTCTTACCCCGTTGCTTCCCCTCTAGGAGCAGAGCTTGAGCATCTCCTTCCCTGCAGGCTGCCTGCTGCTCCTGCTGCCCTCTGTTACCAATGGGCACCAGCAAAGCAATGCAGAGCCACGGTGCAACTGCAGAGCTTTATGGAAATCCATTTTTCCTCCCCGAAATAGCAAAGGCAGCGTTTAGCAGTAATGATGCCTGCTGGAATCGGAGTGACTGACAACAGCATCTCCTGGTGAGAGACGTGAGTGCGGTGTTTCAGACAAAAGGAGACATTTCCATGCCTCCCAGAACTGCAACCTGTATTTTGCAAGTTAAATCACTCCGATCTGATTGAAATCCACACGGCTGTGAGCTTTCTAGTTGGTGACACACTGCTCCAAATTACACACCCGATACTTTGGAAATTTCTAAATTGCTCACCTATTAGAAATTAATCCGTGAGAAGGGCAAACACTCAGCGTGCTGACAGGTTGAGTGTTCGCTGCCACCCCCCTCAGTAATTAAGAACTTTGCTTAATAGGTGTAAAGGGGAGCACAGCACTGAGTGTGCCATCTTCCCTGTCTGAGGTAGGGAATAAACTCCCTTTCTGCAACGTGTGCTGGGGATGTGTGATGGAGAGCCCATCTGAGCTGGGGGATCCTGGGGCCCTCCTCCCACCTCTGCTGTGTGATGTCTCCCTGTGCTCACTGTGGCAATAGAAAGGAATGCCAGCCCTGAGGATGACCCACGGGAGCTGTGCTGCAAGGCAGGTACGACTGACTTGCTGTGCATCACATAATGCAAGGGGTTAACATTCAGTTCATGTTTTCTTCCGTGCCATTCACCATGAGGGGGGTAGATCTACCCATAATCTGCAGCCCCTCCTCGTGCCACTGTGCAGGGCCCTGTTTGCAGCTGCAAATCCCCACTTCCCACCTTTTAGCCATTGGGTTTCTGGTGCCACCAGCCCTGCTGGATGTGCTGGTTCTGTGCACCGTGTTTGTGTCCCCAGGCACTGCCTGCAGCCCCTCGAGTGTCCCTGGGTTGCTCTGCATCTGCTGTGCATAGGAAATCCCTGCAGATGCAAAGCAACAGACCCGTCCCCATGCTATGCTTGTGTGAGCTGCAGTGCAATCATTGGTATGACAAGGTGTGAGCTGTGATGGTGTCCTGGCAGCCCAATTTGCCTGCAGGGTTGGGTGGAGGGGAGGCTGCTTCCTCCCATATTGCTCCCATCTAAAAGGCTGCAGGTGGGGGGTGCTGCCAGCCCCCAGCTCCTGCACCGTTCCCATTGGTGCTGGATTCAGTGTGTTTGCTCCGGGTGTGCCCTTCCTTTAGTTAGTCCTTGCAAGCACAGCAACTAAAATGCGGCTTTTGGTGAGAAATGCCACAAGAAAAGTGAACAATTTCCCACTTTTCTAGTCAAAGCTGAAGTTTTTTTTAACCCAAACGTGTGCCTGGGATGGGCAAATACACAGAGGGTGCAGATCTGCTTATTGCAGCATGACTGCAAGCCCAGTTGGCCTTGCCCAGTGCATAGATTTCAGCAGCAGCTGCCCTGAGTGGACTGGTAGGTGTGTGCATGGTGCACCAACCCAAACCTGTGTGCTCACTGACATGGGCTGTGCTGAGCTTTCCACGTGGACCTGTTGGAACCAGTGTGCTCAGTCACTGCTGCTGAAATGAGAGGTGTCACATTTTGTCCTTCCCTGGGTTTTATTTTAAATGCAGGAGACAAATCTGGAACGTTTGGTGGCTCCCTGGGGGGGAGCTGCCACTGAGGCTTCTAACGAGAGGTGCGTGTGACAGCTGTCTGTCTCTGCATTTTATACTGCTGCTCATCAGCTTAATGGCAATAAATGAACTCCCAGGTGGTGTTAGCGGAGGCTCTGGGATCTCTGTGCATTAGGAGCTGCTTAGGGAGCTGGGTTTGGCTTCTCTCTCTCTCTCTTTTTTTTTTTTGTCTTGGTTTTCAGCCTTTTAAAATAGCCTCTGTTTGCCCTGCAGCTCTCAGGATGGATGAGCTGCGCGTGCAATCCGCTTCCTGAGCTTCGCTGTTGCTCAGCCATAAAGGGAAAGAAATGTGTCTAACAAATGCAGCAGCCGTAGCTGTACAAACCTCACGAAGCCTCTTTGCGTGAGTGCTGCTCTGCTTTGGGCACGCAGCACCCATCCATTTGGGCTCAAGCCATGCCTCGTGGCAGTGTAAAAACTGGGGCTGAGGACACCTGTGTGAGGCAGGACCCCCACACGGGTGGGTTTTGGGGAGCAGCTCTGCATGGGCTGCCCTGAGGCTCCAGGAGGAGCAGCAAAAACACAGCGACGGCGGCTGACTCACAGCCGGTGCTGGGACTTGCCATGTGTTGTAATCAGCGAGAAATGCTTTGCCTGTGGTATCATTTTCTTTAAATATATCATTAGGGAAAATGACAGCCCAAATGGTGGGAGGATGCTAATGACTGCGGAGTGGCAGACGTTGCAGAAAAGAGTTTTCTGCAAACATATCGCAGGTGGGAGCCCAGGGGGAGGTGAGGAGATGGACGGGCATGTGGTGAGAGCTGGGGGTGTGGGGGGCTGCACTGGGCCCCAGCACTGCCCCACTTCCTCCTATGGCTTTGGTGAACCCAGTCCTATTGGGGAGCCCAACCCTAAAAGGAGGACCTGGTGATGCCCGGGGCTGCGGGGACAAAGTTCCCAGTGTTCCCTTCCACCCCTGTGCCATGTTTTCCCTCTCTCTATTTGTTGCAAGGAAGGCCACCAAGGAGCAAACTGTGTTTGGAGCTTTGTCTTTTGTGTCTCCGGTGTTCTCAAAATCTTACAGTTCTGCAGCATCTCTGTAAGGAATAATAAAAACGAATGACCTTTAATTTCCACCGAGCAGACTGCAGTTCCCAGGGACACTATGCAAACTCTGTGTTTTCTTCTAGATAAAGGTCTTCCGCCCTGTACTTCAGAGACACCGTGCTAGACTCTAATTTTTTTTTCTTGAAATTCTTCTCCAAGAGCAATTAGCAAGGAGAGGGACAGATAATTGCCTCAGTGCTCACACTGCTGAGGTCCAGTGCTGAGCAGCTGCATGGAGCCCTGCAATGCCCTTTGCATCAAAAGCACAGAGCAGAGTGGAGCTTCCTTTGAAGGGAGAGCTCTGCAGGAATGGAGCTTCTTGAACCCAACCTGCAGCCTCCTGCCCACACATTCCTGCAGAGGAAGCACTCGGAGGTCCTTTCAGTGCTCACACCAACCTCTGCCCTCATGATGCTTGCTCCCCTCCTGATGGGAGGTGCTGATCTCCAGCACTTTGCCCACTGTTGGTCCCCTTGTAATGAAACCACATCCTTTTTTTTCCCCACAGTGCTGCCTTTGGTGTTTCTGTGGGCTTGTTGCATACTGTCTCTCCTCTGCTTTCAGGGCTTGATGACAGCATGAGTGGCCGAAGGTTTCCCATGTACTATGTGCTGTCACATCCCCTCGGCTGCCAGCACAGGAGGCTGTGCTGGGTTTGACTCTTCTGTGGGTTATATTCTGCTTCTGGATGAGTCTGTGGGTGTTCTGTAAGTAACAGAGTCGTGGCTTGCATCTCGTTTGTCCCCCTACTGGCTGATATACCAACCAGGAGGTGTGTAAGGGGTTGAGCTTTAGCTTTACTTCTTTCATTGCATATTCATATTTCTGCAAGTCTGACATTGCTGCTGGCACCGGGCTGGGACGTGGGGCAGATTTATTCCTCCACCACGGGGAAAAGCATTGGTGCCTTCCCACCAAGTGCCTGGTATTGGGGTAGGAGCATTCGAACCCAGCTCACAGTGAGCTGGCACTGTGTCCCTACCGTCAGTGGCACTACGGGGGCTTCCTGTGAGCCCAGCAGCATGGCAGATGGAGGAGCACAGGATTTATTTACTATGATTGGGCAGGGAACATCCCCAACGCTCCCCTCTGCCAGCACGGCAGTTGGGAAGGGGAAGCACTACAAAATGGTAGGATCTGTTGACTGGCATTGAGGTTTTCTCTCCTCCTCCAGCACAGCGTGGAAGCGTGTCCAGCTCACGGTGCCCCACATGGGGGTTTTCCATGGGGTGAAGCAGATCGTGTTCTGCACACGGGGCCCAGAGGAGGCAGCACAGCCATTTTCTCAGTTTTTGTTTCATCCTTCAGACTGATCAGGGTGATGAAATGAATTGGTTTGAAACAGTTTTCTTCTTAAAACAAGTAGAGATTTCAGTAGAGTGGCACCGAGCTGCAGAGTGTGATTGTAAATGGGAGGAGAGGATGGCTGAGGTGGTCTGGGGATGTGTCCCATCCCTGTAGTTCCTTACACAGGTCTGACGCTGCAATGGAAAATCTGCCTTGGCTTGAGCTAAGTTGGCTTATGGTTATAATTCCACCTTAATTTTTCCCTTGGCAATTCTTCATGCTTGGCACTTGATATAGCAAGCGTGAGATGCTCTTTGAAGCAATTACAGCTATAAAGCAGGAGCGGGCTGGAATACCTGATTTAAATTCCGTGTCTATTGTGAGACGGATGGAAGCAGTCACTTGGATAGCTGCTGGCTCCCGAGCTCTGTCTCTGTGATCAGTGCAGGATCTCAGCTTTGCTCCTTGGCAGGTGATAGTGCCACGCTCCCAGCTCAATGCTGCCTTTTATTTTGTTTTATTTTCTCTTTCTTTCCTTTTTTTTCCTCCCAGTCTTTCTCCTATTTCATTTTCATTGCCTCTATAGAGTGTCAAGCACTCTCTGTGAGGAAGGGACAGCTGGGCTGATGGGATGGTGCTCTTCCATACTTGGGGAGTGTTTGGTTTGCAATTGAGACAGCTGGTAAAGCTCTGCAGAGAGCACTTTGCTGGCAGCCTGGGGCAAGAGAAAGCCAGAAAGGTGCATGGGGTGTGGGGCTAGTTGGCTCTGCTCTGAACTGGAAGGAATGATTGCCTCCAGGTGCTCGTCCTGGGGGAAATCATTGGTATTTGAAACATGATTTCCCTCTAAATCACTGATGGACAGATCATATCCTTCTGCATGAGGAGCTCAGCTCCTGGCAGGAACAAAAGTGCTTCTGGCGCTTTCAGTACTGCTTCTGTCTCATCATAGGATGTGTCCTTTCACAATGCACATAGCTGGGGTGTAGCAACGTGGCTGCTGAGAAGATAGAAGAGGCAGAAGTTATATGTAGGAGCTCTGTCCTGAGATCTGCAGTCTGGCCATTAGTACCTGACATACATAGGGGATCCTTCTGCTGCACACTGAAGCAGCATAACCTGAAGGAACGACCATTTATAGCACTGCACAGGTAGGTGAGTTATAAATAAGGATGCCACAAAATGCTTAGCAGTGAAAAAACCAAAAAGGAAGCTGCCACTATGGATTTTTCTCAAGTTTCACCTATTTTTCCAACATCTCAAACTTCCCAAGTGCTTAAGGCAGCAGCTGAAGGCAACTTGCTGCAACCAGCATGAGTGGGCACCCTTGGGGGGCGGGCATGGGGTAACCACAGCTTTCAGATCACTCACCTTTGCAAAAGGGAGTGTGCATGCTGATTTCCTCAGATGGTTTTTGTTTGCCATCGATCTGGAAAAGAAATCAATGAACCCATCCAATGACTCACCGAAGTGAGAGCAGGTCACGTTACACGTCGTGGTACCCCTCGCTGAGATGTTTTGAATTAACAGCGTTTGCTAATTGGGCAAGCTCTCTGCTGTCCTGCAATTAGCAGCCCTGGAAGCATGGCATCCCGCTCCCAGCCCGGAGGAGCCTTACAAGTGACAATGAGTGACTCAGCAGATGTCAGTGGCTGTGCAGGGCACGAGGAGTCCTTGTCGGAACACAGCCAAAAATCCCCACTTCCATTTGGGTTGAGAAAAGCAGATATTCAATTAAGGTTCTCATCTCCATGTGCAATTACTGTGGCAAAAGCAAACTGCCTGGTTATCTGGGAGTGCTGATAACTTGCCTTGCACCCTGCAGGCAGGTTGCCAGGAGTGGGGAAATTGCAAAAGTGGAGGGAACAGTGCTGGGAGCAGTGCTGGGAGCGTGCCCACCTCGGGCTGTGTCAGTGGGAGGGAATCCTGCTCTGCTTTGCACGTACTGTGACAGCGGCGTCCAGCAGAGATGTGAGATGGAGAGGTGAGCACAGCAAGGCTCTGGTTCTGATGCATTTTGCAATGTCCCCTTGCGTGGGGACAGCCGGGGCCATTGGGGTGGGAGGGTGGCAGTGGGTAGGGTGGGAGCAGGAGGGGCAAGGTACTGCAGGGCTGCATACTTTTGTTTCTGCACAATATGTCCCTGCTTGCACGAGCAGGTGAAGCAATGACAAAGTGTGCAGCGTGGGCAGCAGCAGTGGAACGGGATGGGGAGCTGTGCTGCTGAGCACCACCAGCAGCTCGGCCCGGGGGAGATGTTCCTGACAGATTTTCTGGGCTTTCATTCAATTTGGAAATTAATTTTCCTATTCTCAGTTGCATGAAGTAACTGTGGCATGTACCTGCGAGTGAGGCTGGGGAAGCATCCAGGTACTGAGGGAGCTGCAATGAAATTCTGAAATCCCTTAATCTTATTAGTAAGTGACGGCGTCAGCTTCCACAGCAGCAGAGCTGGAGCAGTTACAACACTTTAATTTTCCTAAAAGGTCCATGTAGCACAATGCTGTATATTCTGAGGATGGTACAAATGACAGATAACTCCTTTCCAAGGAAAGCTTAACGTCACTATTATCTTTTTTCTTAAAAAAAAAAAAAAAGCCTTTTTCTCTTCGTTATTCCTTATTCTCATATTGCTGAGTCCAGGCCAAGGGATGCTAAATGTGAAGTGTTTGCAGTATAAGAGGTGGTGAGGATCTGCCCTGTGCTATGAGGTGTGGAGAGCTCTGTGTCTGCAGGACTCTTATGGCAGTCAGGGGAGAAATGGGCAGCAATAAGCTTGCCCTGCCTGTGGAAGCCATGCAGTGAATCCAACAGTGGTGACAATGCCAGGGTCTCCTTCAGGTCCTGCAGAAAGGCAGCGGAGCCTTTGCTTTGCTGAGATCCCTTAGCAGTGATCCTGCCCTAGCTGGGAGCGTTGTAGGATCAGGCTGGAGGCAGTTTGGTGGTCATCCTACCTGGCCTGGCCTCCTCCTCCAGCTTGGAAAGATGTCTCTTTTTGCTTGGAAATGCCTCAGCCTACAGCTCTGCCCCTGTCTGCTGTGTTTAAATGAGCTAGCACAAGGACAGCTGCAAATTTTGCTTGTCTGGAAAGATGCAGACTGTCCCTGGGCAAAACCACAGCAGATCAAGCTCAGAATTTGATCCCTCCGAGCATTCCTGCGAGGAACTGAAGGCCCAAATAGAAATGACACATGGGAAGCATTGCCCATCCACGTGCTTTCACCCAGGGGCTCTCAAACCCCATTTCAACCACGTGGGGTGGATACAGGTCGCTAGCAGCATTAGGGTCAGTGTCTACCAGCAGCAGCCCCATCCCTCTGGTTTATGAGGAGGACAGGCAGGGTGTAATTGGGAGCATGGCTCCTGCCTCTCCCCTGCAGTGCCTTTCACTTCGGGGATTATTAAGCACTCTGAGCAGGCTGTGCACAAGCTATTTGTTTTGCTCTGCTTTTTCCGCTCTTTTTATTTTGTTCATTTTTTATTTACATGAGCCCTTGGGAACACGATGCTAAAAATGTTATTAAGAAGCCATTGACCACACATGCCCTGCAGATTTATTTATTTATTTGTTTTTGATAAAAGCTGCTGCTGCCTATTGCTTTGGAGAAAGGAAGAGCACAAGGGGAGCTGAGAATATATTTCCTGCAAGAGTGGGTGAAGTGCTGAAGAAAAGACCTTTGGTGTGGCAGTGCCATTGCACTGGTTCTTATGGAGCTTGGCTTTCCTCCATGGCTCAACTCAAGCGTTAGGATGCAGCTGGTCCGTGCTGGTGGACAATGAGGGAGGTAATGGACTGATGCTGCCCTAGGCTGGAAGGAGCTTGCTGGGCCATGCCTTGGAGAACCACGTGGCTGAGATGCATGCAGCAGATCGAGGGTCCTCCAGCACTCTGTGGAGGACCAAAGACCTCCAGTGTCTCCCTCCCATAGAAACTCATGTCTTTGGGCAAAGTTTTCTTCATTTCTCCTTCCTTCTGCTCTGGAAACATGTGAGGCATTGTGCTAGGCTGAGAACCAGCTCTCTGTTGTGCCTCAGCTCACATCCAGAGCTGCACTTTGCTCCCACCATGCCCATAGGCAGCACGATTAAAGTGCAGTTCCTTTGGTGTTATTTGGGATACTCCACCAATGCCACAGCTGGTATGGGTTCACCTTTCCCCTGCTGTGATGAGTTGGTGCTGGAGGGAGGAGGTTGCAATACTGGGGTTGGACTCAGTGATCCTTATGGGTCTCTTCCAGCTCAAGATATTCTACGACTCTATGATGTTTTGGGGAAGATGTGCAGATGCTGCTCAGCCAGGTACCAGTGGTGGGAGTGGTGTTGACTGCACCTCTGGAGCTGCCCTTTACCCACTGCAGTGGGAGCTCTGGTTAGAACAGTTGCTGTTCTAATGAGGCCTTTCGTTCCCACCTGAGCTTCAGTTCTGAATACTCAATGTCATTCTCAAACGAGAGTGCAAATGTTAAGATGTTTGAATAATTTTGCCCCCAGGTTCATGCATTAATGATGAGAATTATCACCCTCTGAACAGTTAGTAGTTCAGGACTTAACAGAAGGTTAACAAAAGGTATGAAACAATTAAGCTGTGATTAACAGACAAGAGTTTCTGTAATTGTAGGGCTATGTTTTGTGGTAATGTTTTTGGCCTTTTAATTTTAAATAGAAGGAAACACAGAGGTTCTTTCACTGAAAAATAAAACCAACAACAAAAAAAACAACAACAACACTGGTGGTGGGGATGTAGAGTGGATGCTGCTGGCACTGGAGGTGACCCAAGCAGACCCCAGTCCTGAAACATGGTGTGGAAATGGGGTGTACAGCCTTGTTCATGCACATTTATGGGATGTTTGGTACTGGGAAGTGGCAGGTTGTGTTCTGGTCCCAAAGACTACTTAAAGGATGCATTTTCTGATACCAGCATTGCAGAACCTTGTAAGCCCAGAACTTCTTGAGTTTGTTTCTGAATGGGGAAGCATCTTACTGAACAGAAGAGAATCCAACTTCAGTTTTCACATACAAAGACTTCCAAAAGCAGATTTCAGAATTAAACAAGAGTGAGACAATTGGATGAGAGCAGCAGGGAGAAGAAATGAAAAGGTTTTGACAAAAGACACGAGTTTCTGTGGGAGGGAGGCAGAGGAGGTCCTTGGTCCACCTCAGTGTGCTGGAGTACTGCAGATCTGCTGCATTCAGCAGTCATCAGTCCGTAAAGTTCTGTCAAATGTATGGAAGAGGATAAATCACAGTTTAACTACTGGGTAGTGCCACAAATGCTGCTACTTTCCTCCTGAGTGTTATGAAAGGCCTTGAGAGAAGAGGCAGAGTAGCTTCCTAAGGCTGGGTCATGTCCCTGGAGCAGCACCCCAAAGCTTCTGGGGCCACTGGAGGGGTCTTTGTGGGCAACCAGAAATCAGGAGAGATGCTAATTCAGATTCTTGAGGGGATTAATTAGCTACAATGGTCTTACTGTATGCAGGCTAAGTAATAGCCTTGTGGGTTCAATATTTCTGGCTTAGAGAAGTGTCTGATGGCTTTGGGAACAGGAAGGAGCCTGAAATAGCAGTGGTACCTGTGGTTATTTTATTTTCTAGATATCTTCTCATGTAGAAAATGACTCCAGTTTGTCTTTGGATCTCCCCACACAACCTCTATGCCCATCTTTGCAAGACATTTCATTAGTTGCTCCTATTTAAGTACAAAATCTGGCATTTCCGTGTCTGCTTTCCTGTGTATAAAGATGTGTAAGCCAGTCCACAGGGGCTCAGGGGTCTGCTTACAGCACGGGTTGTTCTGGGTTGGGGGTGCAACTCAGGTTTCAGGGGATGGTGTTGCACCTCTGGGAGAGAGCCTGGTGTGGATCCAGCTGTGCTGCTGGCAGAAAGCCCTGGGAAACGTGGACGTTTAAGAACCAGCCTGTCCCAGCCTGCTGCTGGCATCCCATGACTGCCTGTGCATTACCTCCAGCTGCTCCTTTCTGTTTGCTGCCTGGCATTCATGGGTTAGCAGTCAGTAGTCTTTCTCCACCCACATCATACTGATGCCTTGCTCAGTTTTTGTTCCCTTTCCAAAGTCTCAGCACAAATTTTGCAGCCTAACCCTTTTCACCCCCTATTTCCCACCCCAGTGTCATTGCACGTCTGCAGAGCACTTCTTGCAGGAGGCAGCACTGCCACTTAGGGCAGTGTCCTTTGTCTCCTTTGCTCAGGACAGTGCATGGCAAGGACAGAGAAATGCATAAAATCAGAAAATACACAGGCAGCATGGCCACAAATCATCCTGCTCCTCCTGGTAGAAGAGTTAACTATTGAAGAAAATTGGGCAATCAGCGTTGCTGGCTGTTGTACAGTGCTGTTCGGATGGATAAGGTGGCAGAGCTAATTTTCAATCTCACTGGGATGGAGAAAGCTGTAAATTACCAGGGATGGAAAATGTCACAATAGAGAGATGAACAGAGTGGGAAAAGATTGGTTTCTTCCCTTGAAAGATTTCAAATGATACAGAATCATAGAGTATCCTGAGTTGGGAGGGACCTGCAAGGATTGTGGAGTCCACCGCAGCACCACACAGCACCATCCAAACTTTATGGCTGAGGGTGGTGTCCCAACGCAACCTGAGCTCAGGGCTGTGCCCACTTTCCTAACACCCAGCCTGAGCTTCTCCCCAAAGTATGACTGATATATTATATACATGTTGAACACAGAGCGATGC
This sequence comes from Cyrtonyx montezumae, assembly GCF_038088225.1. Taxonomy (NCBI): domain Eukaryota; kingdom Metazoa; phylum Chordata; class Aves; order Galliformes; family Odontophoridae; genus Cyrtonyx; species Cyrtonyx montezumae. The sequence goes on along the minus strand of NW_027072100.1, from coordinate 9,668,405 downwards.
TGTCAGCACCAGTTTTCGCTTAGTGTCAGCCTTGTCCGATGCACTTGGGTGACAAAGCACGCTGCATTGCCTTTACTTAATATTTGGCAGGCTCTGAGGAGAGGAATTAGCTCAACACAGATGTAATTATTCCACCAGGATGATCATTTCTGTGAGGCTCCAACTGAAGTTTCCCCAAGGAATGGCCCTTAGGGAGCAGGGATGGAGCTGAGCATGAAGACAGTGGCCAGATCATAACACCCAGGGGAGAGCACAGCATTCCTGTGGGACTGGCAGGGAAAGGGATGGTTTATTCCCATGGCTTTTGGCAAGTGAACAGCCTCTGCTATGAGCTCACCTGCAAGGTGATAGCTGGGGATACAGCAGGAGCAATTCACCAGGGATGTGCTGATCACATGTGGTCCCTGCAACACCTTACACATGGTCGGGGCGGTGTGCTGGATGGGTTTTTGTACCAAACATATGGGTTTTATCATTGCTATGCATTCCACATGCATTTTTTCCCCTATTTTTTTTTCAGAGTTTGTAGTTATGCCACATAAATAACTACCCATGGAATTGTGTGATTTTCTATTCCTTTGGCTGGATGATGGGGGTCAAAGATGCTGAAGTGAAAGGAGGTCTCACGCAGGGATGAGAGCAGAGGGATTTGATTGCATGCAAGCCCTGCAGCAGGGAAGAGCTTTGTTCTAGGAGCATCCTTGCCCAAAAGAGTGCTGCAAGCACAGATCCCTAAGGTGTGAGGCTAGCAACTTCAACAGCAGCAAATTGCAGAGTCCTGGAGCTCCCCTGAAAGGGCCATTGTTAACAGCAGTTCTAAAAGCAAATCTAATGGATGTTGGAGAAATAAAACACCTTTACCCTGGGCACTTGCTGCTCAGTCCCACTGCTCCTGTGGAGCTCAGGCTGCGTAGGCACAGCATCACTCAGGTGAGTTCCTTCCTTTCTGGATGGAGGCTTTACCTGGCCGTCCTGAGGGCTAATGTGCATTTTGCTTCATGTTTAGCAATCAGAGGTTTTCCTTGTCTCCTGCACAAAGAAACATTTATTCATTCCAATGCTTCGACCTAATTCTTGGCCATAAATATTCAGATTTCTTCAAGGGAGCGGAGAAGAGATGGGAAAACAGAAGCCTTGATCAAAATGACACAGATGTGAAACAGACTTTAATTGATTTGCTTTTCTCAGACATAATTAAGTCCTACATTTCATTGCAGCTCTTGGCTCCCATTCAGAACTCAAGACGTCTTCGGCGATAAGGAGCACTGCGGCTTCCAATGAGACCGATGGGCTCTTGTGCAGGAGGCACGACATCTTCTGTTGTGTTGGCTGGAAGTAAAGCCGTGAGGCACAGCCAAAGCCCAGCTTTCTGCCTGCAACGAGGTGCCAAAATGTCACTCCTCCTTCTGTGCTTCCCACTTGCGCATTCCTTTTCCTTCTGTGCATATCGCTCGCTCTGTGGTTTGTCAGCTCCGGGTGGGCTGCACTGCCCACACTGCCTGATGGAGCCCGAGTGGATCTGCTTGAGGGCGTGCTTCAATCTCACCTATATTTTATTCCTGGGTATAGATTGGCTTCAGCACATGTCAAGTCCTTTGTTGGGCTGAGGCCCATGCCAGCACATCCATTCTGTTTCGCTGAGAGTGGCATCGAGAATTCGAATTCCTTTATGCTGCTCATTGCCCTTCAGAACTAAGCAGCACCTTTTCCCTTGTATTTGAAAGGAAAAAAAAAAAAAACCCTCAATTTTGAAGCATAGTGAAGAAGCTGGTGAATGTTTTGGGAGGGCAAAGCCCAAACCAGTCTGTATTACATTCTGCTAATTCCATCAGGCATAGGCCTTGCTGAAGGAGAGCATGCAATGGGGCTGTCTTCAATAAGAGGCTCAGGATATCTAGGGAGCTTTAGCTGTGAAGGCTCCTGTAAGGTTTTCATAACTCCTGGCAAAAGAGAAAGACTTAAAAACCTTCCTTTGCCTTGCTCTCTTTCTGTCTATTGTATTATTTAATCTCACCTTCACTCAGCAGAGTTCTTATGTGTTGGAAGGAAATGAAATCTCTGCTGTGTTATTATTGCTCTCTGCTTAGATAAATAGCATTGTGCTGAATTCAGGGCATGGCTCGCTGACTCTTTCCTTCTAAATATGCTGCACTGGGGCAGCATGGCTCTGAGAGTGAGAAATGCTCCGAGGCATTGCTGTGAGATCCTCCCATCTCCGCCACTAGAACTGAATCCTTTAACAATTAAACAAAACCGTGGGACATTCAGGGTGAGAAAGACATCAGGACTTGTCACCTACCCACAGTGCCACAGCAGAAGCTGAATTTAGGTTCAGTGAGGCCCTCATAGGGTTGTTTTGTCCTGCTCTTTGCTTGCTGGATGAGAAAGACCTTTTTCCAAGTTTTTAATCTCCAGTTTGCTGACAGTGTAATGTGTGGACATGCACAGCCCAAGGAGTAGCTCTGCTGAGTGCAGGTGTCTCAGCTGCTGTGGTATGAAATGTACCCATAGGACAGTGCCCCTTCTCCTCACAAATGAGGACAGCAGGGGAAACCAAGCATGATGTTTCTTCCCAATGCACTGCTTCACTTCATAGAATCACTGATGTTGGCAAAGATCTCTAAGGTCACCAAGTCCAACCGTGGAGGCTCGTGAGCCAGCAGCACTGGAGGACCTTCAAGACATAGAAGGAAGAACACAAAGTCTGGATGAGCTGAGGGTTAGGAGGGAGCAGGATGGTTCTCCTGAAGCTGAGCATTGGAGGAACTGGAGAATGGAGGGACAGGGTCTTGTTTGGTGCCTGCTTCTCATGGGGGGCCATGGGCTGTTCCAGCACTGGGATCTCAGAGGGGTCATGGAAGAGACTTGACCTGGTGACCATCAGTAGCCATTTCCAATTAACTGACCAGTGTGATGATTCCTATTTCAGGCCACCATTCTTGGGCCCTGCTGAGGACCTGAGAACAGCCTCAGGTATAAGCTTTCCCTATGACTTCTATTTCAGCCCTCCTGGTGGTTGACTGCTGACTCTCTGGTCCTTTTCAGGTCCTTTGGAACATACTGAGGTTGTATTCACAGACTCTTTCATGTCTTGCTGCAGAGGACAGAAGAATGAGGGATATTGGTTTGCTTCCTTTTCCTTTTCCTTTTCCTTTTCCTTTTCCTTTTCCTTTTCCTTTTCCTTTTCCTTTTCCTTTTCCTTTTCCTTTTCCTTTTCCTTTTCCTTTTCCTTTTCCTTTTCCTTTTCCCTTTCCCTTTCCCTTTCCCTTTCCCTTTCCCTTTCCCTTTCCCTTTCCCTTTCCCTTTCCCTTTCCCTTTCCCTTTTCCTTTTCCTTTTCCTTTTCCTTTTCCTTTTCCTTTCCTTTCTTTCCCTCCCTTCCCTCCTTCTTTCCTTCCCTCCCTCCCTCCCTCCCTCCCTCCCTCCCTAAAAAATTTCCTCGTTAATATTTTTGCCTGAAAATTTCCTCATTAATATTTATTTCTGTCCACAGGGGAATTATAGGAGAGATTATAAGTGTCGTGCTGGCAGAGCAAAGAATGAGTGTGGATCTGTGCTTACCTAACAAACCCCTGTGTGGCAGGAGGGGGTCCTATGCCCCACAGCTGCTGGGGCTTTGCTGTTCTGCCTAGTGGTGTGCAAAAAGCAAACTGCTGCCATTGTAGCATTGCTGAGAGTGACTTCTGGAAGTCCTATGCATCCAGTAATTAAAACGCCATAAGGATTTCTCATGATGATAGCTAGCATTTTTCTAGCTCAAAAGGCATTTTGGCCAAAACAAACCCCAAGCCTGTTCTGGACCTTGCTGGACATGAATTTTGTGGTTGCCTAGGAACTGCTGATCAGAGCCTGACAGCACCCAATAGGGGCTGACATAGGGCAGCTTTGTGTGCATTTTCATCAGTATGGTCACTGTCACAGCCATATGTCCTAGGGTGGCTTCCAGAGGACCAAAGCAATGTTGGGAAGACTGCTCTTGGGAGTGGCTGGGAGATAAAGGCAGAAAAGGGGAGTGAACATAGGGGATTTTGAGGCAGAGCTCATCAAACAAGCCCTTAGGCTTCATCATGCCTAGAGGTCTCCCAGTCACAGGAGCTTGGCTAGAATAGATATTAAATGGATGTGAGAAAAGCAGTAGTTTGCAAAAGGAACTCAATACCAAATGATGTGTATCAGGAATCATAAAGCTCAGACAGCTGATGAAGGACAGTTTTTACAAGAGCGTGGAAGCTGTGTCTATCAAGAGGAAGCACAAAAAAAAAAAAAACAACCCAAATCCAAAACCAAAAACAAAACCAAAAACAAAGAAACAACCTTTAAGTATCTTTGAACAGAAGGAAAAAAAATGGTTCCAGCTGGGGCGTTCCTCAACGTGCAGTGTGCTTCAATCCGTGCAGTCATGTTCTGTCAGTGCTTCTTTGTGGCATTTGGAAAGACAGAACGATGTGCTTTGTATCTTGGATGGGCAGTGCAATCTTTCCCAGCCCATCTATAATCAGCAGAGTAGTAAATTATATCTGTGTTGTCAGGGGGTACACTTAGAAATCAGTGTCTATGTAACTCGTGTTGGAGAGTCTTAGAAGAGCTGGCGGAGAAGACTGAGGTCTGTGGATGTTCACTTCTAATCAACATCAGAAAAGCTGGGAAAAAGGCTGGTTTGTATTTTAAATAGGCTGTTATTATATCCTGGATAAATGCAAGCTAGTAATTGTGGGCAAAATAATAATATAACGGGTGAAAGAGAATTCAGTTGATGAGGAATTCAGCGCTTGGAATCAAACTAATGGGTTTATGAAACATAGGTCTTTAAAAGCTTGAATTCATCAGCTTAGTCATGGTTATTAGGCAGGTCGAGTACAACCTGTGTTTTGCAAAGTGTTTGACACGGTTTCACATGGCAGTGGGGGAGGGGCTGGGGCAGGGAGGGAGGCATCACCCCATGGGGAGAGCTCTGCTGGGGTTGGCTGTGGTTGCACTGCTCTTTCCAGGTATAGAGCAAGGTAAGGCCTCTTGCTGGGCTGTCTGTTATAAAATTAAGCTATGTTGTTTGTTTGTTTGTTGGTTTGTTTGCCTCACAGTGTTGCAATCTATAAAAATGATAGGTGAGGCTGGGAGCCAACTGAAAGGAACGTTTTGAAAAATGAAAATTAAAAAAGAAATGACTCCAAATAGGGCAGCGTTGTCTGTTCACGTGGCTGTATTCCATCCAAGAAGGCGTTTGGATCAATCCTTGGTGCAGCTGACTCAACCCAGCTACCAAAACATGGATAGCACAGAATCTGCTCCCAGAGGTACCTACTGTGCAGAGTAGCATTGCTGAGTGTCTTCTGAAGCTTCATCTTTCTGCCTTCCCAAGGATGCTGAGGGTGTCAGACGGCCATTTGGAGCTGTTCCTCTCTTTCCAGTTCTGCCTTCTCCAAGGACTGGTCCCAGCCATGGGCCTTAGGGTGGGGGAGTGATGCTGGCAGAGCCTCTCTCATCCTCCCAGTGTCACTCTGGCTATTAGCAATAGCTGAGGAGGAATCCATGAAGCCTGAGGAGCAATGTGAGTTCACCCCATAAGAAGACTCAACCTATCCATTCCTCTCCTGTTTCTTCTTGGTTTCTAACAGTGACTTGAAAGGATACAGTGCTGCTGTCAAAGATGTGTCAGGAGCAAGGCAGAGCCTCTCAGAGTTGCTAGGTGACTGCTGCCCTCAGGGCACAAATCCCAATCCCGCCTGCTCCTGAGATGAGTAATACATCTCGTTGGCATCTGTTGGGCAAAAGTGCTGCCGCTTGGGGCGTGCTGTTTGAGTCACTGCTGGCTGAGCAGCAGGTTCTGCAGGGGATGCTCCTGCCACCTCGGAGGTGCTCAGCCCCAGAGCAAATCTCTGCCATATGGATGGGGTTGGAACAACCCGGTCACCTGGCACCGCATGGCCTCGTGCAGAAGAGATGCTGTTATGAGCACAGTGACTGCTGGAAGATGTGCTTATTGGCCAGCACTCTTCATTTGACAATCAAAGACCTGACCTGGATTTTTTTCAGATTGTTCCTTACAGGGAAAAGGGCATTCCACATCCTGAAGATGGGAAGAGGAAGAGATGGGGAGATGGGCAACTGACCCATTCCAGGAGGAGTCAGGACTTGATGCAGGTGCTCATGACCATTCTGCGGGCTTCCGCGGTTTTTATTTCATTTCTCGAGTTAAATATAGTTCTAGCATAACTTTAAAAAGTTTTTTGGTTGGCCTGCCCTCTGGTTTCACATGATTTCAGGTTAAATGCTGTTTTGGCAGTGTCCCAGTAAAGGATTGAATCGATGCACACGTTTTTTAAGGTCACTTCTCCCCAGATGACAAACAGGAGGTATTTTAGTCCATGGTAGCCAGTGATTTTGATGCCTGAGTGCTCTCTGTTAAGAACATATTACAAAGAAAGGAGAAACTTGTTTCAGTGACATTCTCTGGTCAAGCAGAAGAAATTATAAACCACGGTGTTTTGAAGCTGTTCACCTTTGTTTGAAGGGTGAAGTGGTGCTTGAAGCCACGGCAGCAGGATGTTCTTGTTGCACTTTGGCAGTGTCCAGAAGGCCACACATGGGCTGCACAAGATGCTGCACAAACACAAGCTGAAGAGCAGGACATGCATTAAGGAATGCCATTAAAGCAAAAGGGAGAGGGCTGGGACTGCGTGAGGAATCAGTGGCAAAATAGGACCCATTAATTTCAGCAGTGGTATTGGGCTTGCTCATATAGCTACAGCAGAGGGGTTGGACTAGACGATCTCTAGAGGACACTCTCAACCCCTACAGTTTCATGATATCCAGTCGAGTTCAGAATGCTTTTGTGGAAAACATGCATCTAGCATGTATGAAGAGGGGAAGCAAAGATTTCTCCACAAGGGCTTTAGTGCTGGAAAAAGCTGGAAGCATGGCGTGAAGCAGATCATGGGCAGCAAAGTGAGGGCTATGCTGTATCATGACTTGGGTGGGTGTTTCTTCCACAAAGCCTCAGGAGGCTTGCAAAGTCCTGGGTGAGCTGCTGCTGCAATCTGCACAGAGGGCAGACACTCACACAGCTAACGAGCTCCAGGGCAGCTCATCTGCCTCATATTGCAGGCTTTTCTCCAAGCAGAGATGGTAAATTGGAGGAGAAAATAATTTCTGTCAAGGATCTAATGATGCTTAAAGTTCCTGCAACCTTTCGGATAAACAGGGTGGAACAGCGCAGTGAATTTTGTAAGAAATCTCTAAAAATGTGCAGTGAATATAATGGAGCAAAATTGATCTGTTGTTTTCTCTCTCAGGAAACAAATATTGCATGAGGAAGAAAAGAGAACACAGGCCAGAAAATACAGCTGTACTCTCAGAATGCGTTGGTCATAGGGACAGCAGCTGTCCCCAGACATAATATTTTTCATCAAAAAGAAAAGTAAGATTAGGAATTGTATTTATGCAGCTGCATGTCAACATCTAAGGATGAAATCCTCCAAACAGTCTATCTAAATATCCAGCCCACAGCCAAACAAAGGCACGATCTGAAGAATCACCTTGAGCCACTTGCATGGCTTCTGCTGAAAACAGGAATTGGGAAGCGTATGGGAACTGCTGAATCACGACCTGAACCACTGATTGGTCACCTGAGGTGAGCACCGAGTCAGCCATGGGGGCACAGGTGAAGGTGATGTACCTGTGTGATTGGAAGGGGTGGAGCCTGGCTCCGCTTCTCCCAAACCCCATTTAAGGGCTGACCACCACCAGGGAAGGTTCTCTTCTTGGAGATCCCTCCCACGTGGAGTTTGCAGCGAGTCTTTATCATCCTAAAGGTGAGACATCTTCTTTTTCTTACTATTTGTGTACCATCTATATAGACCTACTTAAATATACCATCTTCTGTATTATTTTTTTTAGTACCATCCTTGGGAATTATTCACGTTACAGGAAAGGAGAGTGTGAGCCTGTGATTCAGAGCTGAGCAAGGTCCACTTTGCATGTAAAAGGCAAAACTAGGTGTTAACTGGGGAAAATGGCATGTTTTAAGCATGTAATATCCTTGAGGGGATGGATAATAAGTTGAGAGAAAGCAGTGGCTGCTTGGCTGGGCTAGGAAAAGCATGGGATCAAAGGGCTGGGGCAATTTAGGACCCCAGGAGACAGGATCCTGGGCATCTTCATCTCTACCTGAAGCCCTTGGGGCAGTCCCATGAAAATCAGTGCCCTTCTGTAGGGGTAAGTGAGTTCTAAGGGGGCAGTTATCCAGGGCTTTTTAAATCTACTCTGTCAGAGAATGATGGAAATACTAAGGTTGGAAAAGACCCCAAAGAACATCTAGTCTAGCTATCAGCCCATCTCCACCATACCCATTAAATCACGAAGGGTGAAGTAAGGATCTGTGGTGGAAGCCAAGTGGTGACAAAGGGGATTGCTGAGGTTGAAAAAGATCCCTGTTTCATTTTGGGGTGGGATATTAGGACCAATTTATTTTCCAAAAGAGCAGTGATGCAGTGACACAGCTGTCTGGGGCTGGGGGGTGGGGTCCAGAGCCGTGGAGATGTGGCACTGAGGGACGTGGGCACGGTGGGGTGGGTTGGGGTTGGACTTGGAGATCTCAGAGGTCTTTTCCAATCGTAGTGACTCTGATTCTATGATTCTGTATCAGCACCCTTCTGCACAGAGCGAAGGACGGGATGCAGGCAGGCTGGGGAAAGGTGGGTGAGCGCAGGCACTGCTGCGTGTTGATCGCAGTGCTAGCAGGGCTCATGCTGATGGCAGCACGTGTCTACTGCCAGCTCCCGCAGCTGCCATAGATGGTTTCAGCACTCCCAAAGCTGCCACTGCCTCTCAATAGCCCTCGGCTGCGCGGGGGCATGGATGTGCTGTGGCTGCCCCAGGGCTCTCCTCCGGCCTCAGAGTGCTTCATGTACCCACTCCAGCTCCACTCCTCTCTTTAGGTTTGGCTGCATCTCATTGTTAATGAACAAAAAACCCAACAGCCCCCCAGACAACTAGGAAATGATTTCTCAGCGCTCTCTGTGAGGGCAGCAGGTGCATCTGGTATTTCTTAGAATGAAAGCAAATATTTTTCTTTCTTCCTTTCTATCTTTTTTCCTTCCTTTTTCCTAGAACTTAATTTTCGATTAAGCCCTCTGCTTGCCAGAGGTGACATTTTCTGCAGCTGAGACAGCTGATGGCACGGAAGGACACCGCAGAGGACTTCACATGTTTCTGTTCCACGTTTATTCTGTTAGCTTTCCATCAAGGTCACCGTGTCTCTTACCTGGGGTTTCAGCTCTTATTACTTGGAGCTCGGAGGGTTAGTGGCATTGCGTCTTTCTAGGAAAAATGCTGTGTAAGTTTGACTGAAACTGCGTAAAAGTTTGGCTGGAATTCATCAAAGATTGACCGAGAGATGAAAAGGGGGTGTGAAAAATCTCGTTGGGTTGGTGAACTGTCTTTGTTCCCTTCGGATCCTCATGGAGAATGTGTTTTTGCAGAAATCAGTGCACTTTAACTGAACTAAATCCTCAGGGTAAGGAAAACAAAAGGAGCTCAAATCTATATCCACAAGCAAAACCATTAAGCCCAGTACATTTCAACGCTGGATCTAAGGGCATCCTGCCAGATTTTACTGTTAGTTTTATGTGAAAGGCACTTGGGTACGGTGATGGAATTCTTTAAAAGAGAATGCATGTGATTTGGGCTGGCAAGGTCACGGGTCCTGTAATATGGGTCCTGGTCCTGGCAGTGGATGGGGCAGAACTGAAGGTCCCTTGACATACCCAATATTATTTTATCCCCTTCTGCTGCTGAAGTTTGGCAATACTTACAAATGCCACTGCCTGTCAGATAGAGCTTTTTGCATTTCCCATCCCCTGGAGTGGAGGCTGCCTATCAAGTGTCTCTCTCCCACAGTTTAATGTTTCTGGTAAATGTACTGATTTGATTTTTTGATTTTTGTCTGAGCAAAATAAGCGTGTGTCACGTGCCTGAGCTGACAGCTAAGGGAAAAACCGAGGCATGGCCAGGGGAGTGGAACGAGTTATCCCTCCTGGTGCTACACGGGCAGGCCAACAGTAGTAAAAAGCCATTTAGTCTCTGTGTTCACAATTTGCACATCAGGGGGATGACAGAATGATAGGCAGGGCCCTGGGTTGAGGACTGCCTCAATTAGGGGAGGGAAGTCTGTAGGGTGAGGGCAGCACTGCTGGTGGCTCTCGACTAGTGTGAATACAGTAATTGCACAACTGGTGGCCAAGAGTGCCCAGCTGTGTGTGCCATGGCTGCCTGCAAATGGGACATGAGCACGAGCTGTGCCCCCGCAGTGGTGTGGAGTTGGGAAAGGGTGATGGGGCTGTTGTATCTTGCAGTGGATGCTGGCAGTAACAGGAGCTTTTGTTGATGTTTAGCTATGACATATCAGTTTCTCCTTTTTATCTAATTAATACGATCCCTTGCACAGGCAGAGGTCCCAGCAGAAGTATTTAGATGAAGAATTAGCTCAAGCAGTGAGAGCAAATAAAAACCCCACAGAGATGCATTTGTAGTGCTGCTAAGCCTGGCAACGTTCAGGCTTCAAGCGAAGACCATCAAGACCATTTTCCACTGACTCTTGCAAATCAGTATGGCTCCCAGAAACTGCTGATGACACGTGCCTTGCAAAAGAGAAAGCCATCTCTCAATGGGGTCATGTGTTGCATGTGCTGTGCTGCCTTCTGTTTGCAGAGGGGTGCACCAGGAGTCAGCAAGGTGCTGACCATGAGTCTCCTCTCCCAGCACAGCTGCTCTACACAGCTCTCCCTGCAACACCTGCAGACTTGCAAAGGGAAATGTGGTGTCTGGGAATGTCACAGTGAGGTTGGGGAGGTGCAAGTGCTGTGTGAAGGGCAGCACAAGGAAAGCTTGCACCCAACCAACCTTCTGCTTGAGGAATGTTCTTTCTTCTAACAGGTGTCCTCCTCGCTGCGTGCTAGGTGTGAAAAATCCCCCGTGTATTTGTAGGGCTTGAGGAGCTGACTAGATAGTGAGAACAAAGCCATATGCTGCATGTCATCATTTATATCCTACACTTTCTAAATCCCCCACCAAGATCACAGTATTTTTCTCACTTATGAGTTTTATGGGAAGAAAATAAAAGCCTAATAGGAAGCAGAGGGATCTCCATGTTTTCTGCTTCAGCATCACCTGCTGGTTCCAATGGGATCTGCAAACTGATGGAAGAGCTCACGAGGGGCTGGGCAGGAGGTGCACAGTGACCCATTTTGCAGGCTTTGGGGTTTTTGTGGGATGCATAGGTGCTGCTCCATAATGGCTCATCATCCGAAGACATAAATGAAGAAAACCAGGTCAAGGAGAACAGGAATAAGGCAGAACTGTTTGGTCGTATAAATTGTACTGTCACGCTCCAGGATTCGCAGAGATGGGGAGGCGATAAAAGGCATTCCTGTACAAATCCTAACCCCCACCTGTGGTGACTGCAGGACTGAGCTGCTGCACTATTAGTTTATAGTGCAGGCAACACGAAGACCATTGTATAACCCCATCTGTGGGAGCCTGAAGTCTGCAGGAAAGCACAAATCCAAACCTCTAGAAGTGTATTTCACTCTGAGGTAAGGGAACAATTTTAGAAATGCCATTTCCCCTCTCCTTCCCTTCCCCTTTCCTCAGCTCTCATTCAGATTTACATAAAACCAGTTGATAGCTGGAGATAATGCTTCAGCTTGCAGGGTCATCTCATGTAAGGAAAAGATCTCAATAGAGTCATTAATTTTTTAATTTTTTTTATTTTTTTAATTTAGTGAGAAGTTGGGATTTTTTTTTTTCACCCTTGAGCATGGCTGACCCTCAGTGTTGAGGAGTGTCCTAATCCCTTTACACCAAACCTCATCTACGTGGAGACCTGAACTGTGCAGACCTTTTGTTGTGTTAGGAGTAGAAAACTTCAATCCCATGTCAGGAGATGGAGATGTGTGGCACCAAGGGATGTGGTCGGGGGCATGGTGGGGTGGGTTGGGTTTGGTCTTGGTGGTCTTGGGGGTCTTTTCCAACTTCAGTGGCTCTGTGATCCCATGTCCAGATAGCAGCCCTGCCCTGAGAGGGTCTGTAAGGTGCTTCATGCCTCCTCCACTACCAGCCCTATTCTCTATGGGCTGCTTTTATTCTGGTTTGTGTTTGAGAGCCCAACAGTGATAAGTGTGTTAGGCTATCTACTCTTTACAGACTTTTCACACAGGTTTTCACTCTCAGAAGTGGAAATTGTAGTAGGATATCTGTCTCTCAGGAACTTTTCACACATTTTTTCACATTCAAAAGCCTGGCTTGCTTCATCGTGCACAGTCAATACTGTCATTGGTTTTTCTGCTCAGCCAGATCCCAGACCATCAGTGCAGGAATTCTGCAGCCCAGGTGGCACCAATGGGTCCCAGAGTTGTGCTGGGTGCAGGTGGGGCACTTTGGAGGTGGGGATAAAGAGGCCATGTGGGGGCTGGGGAGGGAATGTGGTGGAGTGGGAGCAGCTTGGTGGGGGTGGCACCACTTCTAGGTAAAGCTTTGGGTTGGAGGATGACAGAATAGGGTCTCACTGGAGGTGAAGTACTGTTTTTGGGAGGGGTGTCTGAGCAGCATGGTGTGCTGTAGAACAAGAGGTGATTGTTCTCTTGAAGGCAGCTGATTATGCTTCAGAAGGAGCTGTGAGCATAGGGTTTGTGTGGCTGGGTGCTGTCCCTGGAGCCTCAGTGGCACCATTTAGAGGCGTTACCCTTTTCTGTCAAACCTTCAGGCCCTGTTTTTTTGGCTCCTGCAAATCAGCACAGCTCTGCTGGAAGCAACTCATCCCAGTAGAGCAGTTGACTCTCAATCCCACATTAAATTATGGAATTTGGAGCATATGTACAGCACTGCTGGCATGGCTCTTTGCATGACATCTTCAGAATGAGCATGACAGTCACATAAATAGCATATGCAAGAGGGCCTTATGGCTCTGTTGCTTGTTGCATATTATTTACATACATATTCTGTACCTAGCTGATGGCTCTGTGGCATTTGTCTTCCTTTTCTCCCTTTTTTTTTTCTTCCTAGTGATGGCTTTGCTAGGGACTGGAATCTTCTAAAAGCAGAAATTCAAGCCTCTAAAAAATGGAAAGGAATATAGTTTTCACTACAATTCATTGAAGTCTTCAGCAAGCATCTATAATTTCTTGCTAGAAAATGGAAAAGGAGGATGCTTCAGGGACTGTGCTTAGGTGGGATGGGACTGTGGAAACAAGCTGCCCAACAGCAAGTTAGTGAGCATCTGTTGCTATTGATCCAAATAACAAGATCTTGACTGACACCGCCTTGAGAAAAGAAAGCTCAGAGGGAAGCAAAAAACAAATGGCCACTGAATATCTCAGTGCTGGACTGTTTTGCAGTAAATTTGTTGTCCTGTGATGCTTGCTAAATAAAATGACTTCAGTGCAAGTGTGACAAGCAGGCCTTTGCTCTGGAGGGTTTTTGCCATCTGAGCACAGAGATGTGCTCTTCCCTAAGGGACAAGAGGATGAGGTGCTGAGATGGGGTTTGAAGGATCTGCATGCATCATTGCTTCCATCTTACTGGTGGCTGTGTAAAAAGAACAGCTGATATCTCCTTCTCCTAAATCAGAGCCCCTTCCTCTCCTGGCACCTGGGCTGTGGGGGCCCACAGTACTGAGTGATGGTCAATGGGTGTCTGTACACAGAGTGGGAGCCAACACTGACATCCTGGGGATGGAATGGCTGGAGGAAGAAGGCTTTGTCTCATGAGACTGGGGAGACTGGCTCACTTCAAAGTTGATGGATTTGAGATGGAAAAAGGAATGAGACTATAAAAAAGAATATAATGCAGAGAAGGTGGTTAATGGGCTCATTCAGAACTACCTGAAGTGATCACACCCTGGAAAACTGCAAATAATGGTGGCAAACAATGAAAGTGAAGGGAGTGGCATCTCAGGTACTTGCCTTTTCCTCTTAGAACTTAAGAGATTTTCTTTAAATGAATTCATGATGTGAGCATGGTCCTCTTGAATTACCTGTAAGCAGTGAGGGTCAGGCTCACCACCTTGCAGGCTGTCCTGCACAATGCAGGTGGCTGCTGATGTTAAATAACTCCCCTTACTGTGGTCCATGTATGGATGCCTGAGGGCTGTGGGACCATCACTGTGGGTGGCTGCTGTCCCTATGGATGTGGCTGAGGGATATGACCAAAACATGCCAAGAACATGGGAGGAATTGAGCAGGACTGAAGCAGCTCTTCTTGTGAGGCTGTGCTCAGGTTTGGGGAGTGGAATGGCACTCTTCTCCCACTGCACAGGGGATGGAGTGGGAGCAGATGTATTCCCTGGTGTAGTAACCACGTGGATTTGGGTGATGAAGTGCAAATAGGAGGAGAAAGATGAGAAGTGGGGAGGTTTCCTTTGTATTTGTGCTTGAGATGGGCAGGACTTATATTTATTTTTTTGTTCTACTGCTGTAGAAAGAAGGATTAATTGATTCCAGTTTTACTGCTGAGGTGCATCCAGGGATCAGCTGTCTCTTGTATGAGGTTTTTTTTTATGGTATGCTATGTCCATTGTGGATCAGCCCTAGCAGCCTCGGCTGTAGGCTTGGATTTTGGGGTGCAAAGGAGCAGATGTGCCAGAGCTGTGGTGATCTGCATGTGTTGGGAGTGGAAGTGTGATGTTGGGATGGGAGAGCTCTGCTGTGTCTGTGCAGGTGTCTGGGTGTACACTCATGGTGCGATGTACGCAGGCTGGATCCCCACTGTGAGCTCTCCCTGACGGTCTCCTTTCTCATGGAAGGAAAAGAGGAGGGACGTGGTGTCCCATTGGCCCCATTACCCTTGGTGGGCTTCAGGGAGTGTCCCAGTGCAGGCTGAAATCTGGAGATGCTTTTTTTTCTGATGTTGGTTGTTCTCAGGCTCCTGCTTGCTCCTTGTGAACTTTTATTTTCAGTTTACTGGTTCTGATGCTTAACGTCCCTGAAAATGGTCTGTGGAGACTTCTGCCATCTCTAACAGCAGACTGATGGAGCAAATACAGAAGCTACAATGAATTCATATTGCAAATATTGAAGTCAACGTTCCCTCTTCTTAATAGATGTTATTTCTCATTCTTCAAAGCAGTTCATCAGTGATGGAAGGCAGATAATCCACTTCTGGAATCCTTCTTCCCTCGCATTCTTGCATGATTTATAACATAGCTGGAGGAAGGGAATTTGTCAGCACCATCTCTGTGAAGTAGTACTGAATCCCTTTGCAGGAGGGGCTCTGGAGACGTGCTTTTGAGCCTGAAAGATGGTTGTTTTTTTCATTCTGTCCTGACTTTTCATTCATTACTTCCCACCAGCTCCTCTGATGCTGTTTGCCATAGATCTGTGGCATTATGTAAAGCAGTCAGTGCTTATAAATGTTACCCAGCATCTCTTCTGCCTTGCTGAGCCATTGCAGGTGAGCAGGGACTGCCCTGTGCTCTTGCTTTCCATGCTTGTTCTGCAGGTTCTCCACCTCTGCAAAATTCTTGCTCTAATATCTCTATCTGCCATGTAGTTCTTCTATATATAATGCTGGTACGAGCTCTGGTTGCTTCCTTGGTGCTGAAAGATGCAGTGCTTGGTGGTGCTGCTCAGCACTGGCCTGGTGAAGGGAGCAGCAATGCTCAGAGCTCACCTTTGAAACGCATCAACTTTTGATCCACAAAACAGGAACTTTTATGCTTACAGATGTGTTTAATGGCAGAGAACAAAGCTACCTGCCTGCAGCATCTGTTTCTCACCCTAATAAATAGTTTAACCCAGTCCCATAAGAGGGAAACAAGTGGCTTGATCGATGGCAATCTGCTGCCAATGGTTATGTATGCCAGTGCTATCAGCCCTGATAGGAGAAGGGTGTGAGTGTCAACCAGCGGTGCTCTCAGTGCTTACACCACGGGCAGTGGTGGGACAAATGAGGCTGTCTCCTTTCATGCACGTTGTTGGTTGCTGGATTTTGGAACAGTGATTCATGTCTGGAGGACAACATTCCACCTGCCCATCGATGGTGAGAGTGCAAATATTGCACATTAGAATTTTGCTTGCGTTTAGTGCCCATCAGCCCAGAAGTGATGGATGGGTTTCTGACCCTCTGCTCTCCTACCAGCCCAGCACGCTCTGCATGCCCCGATCTACCTCCTTCTCTCTGTTAGAAATAATTTCCCATCTTGAGAAATTAATTCTCTGCTCACAATGGCCTTGATTAAATAGCACAGTAAAGTGCGCTGAAGGTGGCAAAACAGCTCTGACACAGAGGCTCCATCTCCTGAAAAGAAAGGCAATAAGCTCTGGGCTTTTGCTGTTATGGAGGGCAGGGGACTGTGGACTTTTCTCTGCAAAAGCAGCAGAAGTTCTCCGTGTGATGGAACAGTGTTTGTGAAGTTAACTGAATTGAAACAACAGTGAATACAATTATTGGCACTGCTGTTATGGGTATTCTAATTCTTTACTCCATGCGTGTATACTTTTGGCTTGAATTATATTTTGCAGATGTTCAGTGGAAAGTGGGAATGAGCAGGGAGGGAGGGGATGGTGTCTGCACTGTCCTTGATTTGTGTTGATGCTCTGGATGCATTCTGCTAATCCAGCACCTCTTCATAGTGTCATCTGCCACCTTCACGTGCACTTTCTGAGCAGCCAGCACCTGGAAGGAGGATTTTGGTTTTTGGCTCATTCTTTTTTGGCTTCTGCTACTTTGCTGTCTGCATAGAAGCCCTCCAGCAGAAGAACTGATTGCTTTTTTTCCAAGAAATGGGCTGGGAGAAGTCCTTCTGGACTTTGTAGGTGAAATCTTGCTGGCTTGGAGTCCCCAGAGGGTATGGGGAGGATCTCTGATGAAGAAGAAAGCTGTCATGGGATGTCTGTCTCCCCTGAGGAGAACAGAAGGAATAGTGATCTGTTTTGTAAAGATGGACTTTCATGATTGACCTGGGGGCTTGGAGACACCCAGGGTCAGGCTGGAGGGGCTTTGGGCACCTGATGGAGATGTAGGTGTCCCTATTCATTGCAGGAAGTGATGGACCTATGGCCTTTAAGGGCATCTTCCACCCCAAATGATTCTGTGATTGGAGAGAGGGATTGGGACTGAAGGTGCAGCAAGAATACATTGGGCTTTCCTATGCGAGAGGACACTGAGCAGAGTGAAGATGCCAAATGGAGGAGGGCGTTTGGCAGAGTTTTGTCATGGGCACAAAGCATGTGGTGGCACTCTGTAGTTTGAGGTAGAAATCCCAATTTCCCCCCTTTACAGCACTCATCCCAAAACACAGAGCTTCTGGAGTCAAAACGAGTGCTGCAGAAAATAAATGCACATGCTGTGTTTGCTGCACTGAATTAACACAATATGGGAATCTGGATGGCTAAGGCACTTCTTGGGGTGTGAGCCAGCAGAAGAGAGCTGAGCTGGATTTACAAATGCACTTCCCACAGACTCCTGAGCTGTCCAGGTGAGCTCTCTGCTCTGATTTACTGCTGTTCTTCCTTCAGCCTCTGAAAATCTGTCCATTAACAATTAATGTCTTGTCCAGTATTAATTTTTCACACCTGTTAATGGACTGACCAAAAAGCCTTCAGATGCCAGGACTCTGCATCATACAGGAGGGCTGTGTCTCTGGTGTCTGCTTTTCCTGTTGCTCCCTGTCAGAGCTGGGACCTGCTTTCATGGAAGCATTCAGGAACATTGCTGCATGTTCCCATACAGTTATTGGTAAGGAAGGTGCAGCTCCTGTGCTAAATATCTCCAGACAAGCTTTAATGTGGAACTGGAGCAGCAAGGGCTGTCTGTGATGTCTGCTGGGCTCAAGATGAACTCTTGGGCTGCTTGCAGGCTCTGGGAGAGAAGCAGTGTTTGCTGCCCAGGGAGGCTGTCGTCCTTCTCTCCATCTCCTGGGTTATACCAATGTATGCTGAACTATTGGCTTGCACCCCAAAATTGCTGGAAAATGGCTTCTGCAGGGAGATGTGATGGATGAACAGGGCAGCAGAGTGTGAGGCCTTGCAAGCAGTGTGCCCTTGGTGTGGGATCAGAGTGGGGCAGACCCCAAAGTCCCCTGTGCCCCCCATGTGTGGAAGTGGCAGATAGCTGCACTCACATCCCACGGCTGGTTTCGGGGGGAGGGGTGGCTGGATCTGCAGAGCTCTCCCACCCCAAATCTACGGCCCCACTGTTACAGCTCCGAAGCTCCATGTGCTTCTCAAAGTGAGACAAAGCGGGGGTTACACCCCCCTGCCTTTGCCCACCACTGCTCAGAGAGCCCCGGCTCTTAGCCCTCCATGCCATTTGACCGTTTTCTAGGTAAGATTTCCTAAATTCTGCCTCTGCTCCGGGAGCGTTCATTCCCTCCCGGCTGCGGAGCCGCCCCAGATGGGTGCGGGACATCACCGGGGGCTGCGGGGGGGGGGGGGGGAGGGTTTGGAGCCGGTGCTGGAGCTCCCTCCCTCCGGCTGCGGGGTAACGGGGAGAGGGCGGCAGCTCCGAGAGGTGGGGACGGAGCCCGCAGGTGTGGGCTCGCTCTGCTTTGGTGGGTTTGGCTTTTTCCTTTTTTTTCCTTCCCCTCCCTCCTTCCCTCCCCCCCCCCCCACCCCGCTTTGCTTTTACGCAGTGACAGCAGCCAGGCAGCCGGGCTGGCTCTGCCCAGCCGCCGTCCTCCCTCCTTTCCTCTCTCTCTCACTCATTCTCTCCCCCCAGCCTTCCCTGTTTCTTAAAACCTGAGCTCTGGGGGTGCAGCCCCTCCAGCGGAGCCTCGGGCCGTGCCCTGCCTGGCTTTGTTCCCCGCGGGGCTGCTTGGATGCGGCCGCAGTAGAAGGAAAACCCGTTCGCAGGTAAGCAGCCAGCAGGGGCTTGCGTATCTCTATCTGTATGTTTTATATATATATTAACTTCGAGCTCTTCCTGCCGCTTTGCAGGGGATGCTGCAGGGCTGCAGCAGGCTGGCTTTGGGAAGGGGAGAGGGAGGGTGAGCATTTAGCCCCAGCTGGAGGCTGCTGTAGGGGAGGTTTAGGGAGCACAAAGCTGCAGTAGGGGCTTCCAGCCCCATCTGGGCTGCGGGATGCGGGTGGGGGGCTCTCGGTACCCGGGAGGGATGGAGTTGTGCAGTCTGCGTTGCCGCTGCACTGGCGGTGTGGAGATATGTGAGCTCAGGGTGCACTGAGCTCCGGAGGTTGCATCCCATTCCGTGCTCCTGGGGAGCTTGGAGGGAGGCTGCGCTCTCCCCAGCAATACATCATCCCTAGCGTTCCTTACGCTGTGAAGCTGCGCTGCCTGTTTCATCAGCAGATCTTAAAACTGTCTCTTTGTGCCCCAGGTCCTTGGTACAGGTTGGTGGTTCACGATGGACCCCCTCTTCCCTGCCCACATTCTGGAAGACCCCGACCTGAGAAAGCTGCTGAACGACTCCTCCATGCTGAACCTGAGCTTTCTCCCCAGCAACTGGTTCAACAACGGCACGGGGGACAGCTTCCTGCCGCTGAGCATCAAGATCACCATTGTGGTCGTCTACTCCATTGTGTGCATTGTGGGGCTGGTGGGCAACTGCTCCGTCATGTATGTGATCGTCAGGTAGGCACCAGGCAGCGTGCAGGGGAGGGCTGGGAGCAGGGCGAGCTCCTCCTGAGAATAAATCAGTGCCGCAGGACCGGTGATTCTCCGGTAATTGCAGTGTGCTTTAGAGGTAACGATGTGGCGTCTGTTTAATGGTTTGGGGTTTATTTGCTTTTTTTTTTTTCTTTCCTCATTTCCTAGGCATGGTGAAGGTTCCCACCAGCTTTCAGCTGCCCTCTGGTGCCTCCTAAAGTTTAACCCAGAGAATGGAACAGAGCGAGCAGATCTGCTCAAAAAGTAGGGCTTTCTGCAAGCTGCCGGGCAGGGAGTGGTGTATCCTGGGGAGGGAGGAGTGCTGGGAGCATCCAGGGCATGCTGGCTTCTCCGTGGGACATCTCCCTCCTGCGCTGTGAATAGCATCCTGCTGTGGGTGCAGGTGCTGCTCCATCTGGGAGCTGAGCTGAGTTCTGAGGTGTAGGGATCACTGGGAGACTCAGACTTGCATTTTCTCCCTGTGAATGTAATTCGTGCAGATTTTCCAACTCTCTGGGAAATATGGGTGTAAGTAAGATGCAGCAAGATGCTGCCGAGATAAGGGCAACTTCTCTGGCTCCTGGCTCTGGGGCTGGGGGGTGTTTGCAGGAGCACAGCACAGAACTTGGGCTGCTCCTGCAGCACTGTCTGACCTCCCTGCCTGCTCCTGCTGTGGTTCAAACCATCCTGCAGTCAGAAACACTGTAAGTACGAAGCAAGCTCCTGCAACTGCAGGGGCTGTGACTGTGTGTCAAGTGCCAGCATCCCTCTTGCTGTCTCAGTGCTGTGTGTAGTACAGAGTTGGTTTCCATTCCATGTAAATCTCAGCAGATTCCTGGAGCAGAAAATACACTGTAAACTTTTGTTTCCTCCTTCAACAGACAACTAAAACAATTAACAGATATTCAGACACTGAGATTGAATCCTGCTCTTGCCAGGAACCCCCCTGCTTCCAAAGCATCTCTCCACTGAGCACACACAATTGTGCTAGGGGAGGTACTGTGAAGTGAGGTATCAGTGAACAGAGGAAAGATTTCTGCCACAAGGACAAAGTGACACTCCTGTTCATCAAGTTGCCCAGCAGAGCTCTTCCTGGGGATGAGTTTATGGAGGGGAGAAGGTATCCCAGGCCTGCGTGAGCCTTAGGTGTGTGGCAGGAGGAGCTCTGGCAGAATTCCCTTGCTGAAGTCTCATGGGATGAGAGCAGCCACCATTATTTCATCCTCATGGAAGTGGGCAGGGTGCTGGTTTCTGTGACAATGCATATGTGTTGGCTTCTGGGGAGAGGAGTCTCCCTAAGGAGCGGGGACAACACCAGGATGGTGGCTGATGTGTCACCAAGAACACAAATACCCCAAACCAGTGTCCTGGGCAGGTGGGGATGTGGCTGTGCAGGGCTGCACTTCCAAATTAGTGGCTTCTCCTTTTGGCTTGGATACCTTTCAGCTGTATAGATGGGGCCTGAGATAAAAGTGGAATTTAGCCCTGGAGTTTCTCCTGGAACATTTTGTCCTTTGCTTTTAATGATTTTCAACAATAGAAAACTCGAGAGAAGTGTCACCTCCCCCGTGCTCCCAGGTCATCTTTCCTTTCTCTTTTAGCCAGTAAAATATGACACATACAGATGTAACTATTTGTTTGCTCCTTTAATATTGATGTGGTTTCTATTAGCTTTTTTTTTTTTTTTTACAAAAACTTTTATGGGAGATTGATTAGTGTGACCTGGAGAAGTTACAACTGAGCTTAAGCATGTGTAGAGGGAAACAGCAGTTTCACCTCATTTTCCCCATTGGTATCTCCCAGGAACTCATTGCTGGCTGAGACCAACACTGAGCTGCAATGGGTAATGACCCTTTTGGGCTCACAGAGTAGCAGCAACCTTTGGGTATCCCTGCTCACAACTTATATTTCCTTGCCCTTGCTCTCTGGAGCAGATATAGTGATGGAAAAATAACCTCAGTATCCTGAATGTGACCATGGCTTAGCACACAGATCCACACGGATCTGCCAAGTTAATGTGAGGATGCTGCTGTTGGCCTGTCTGCCTTCTTTAGCATGAGTGCTGCTGGGTTTTGTGCCTTAAGCTGCATCTTTTCCAGTGGGTTGAATGCTGGTTGCTGTTAAAACAACATATTTTGGATCTCTCAGCAATAACACTTCCATTGATGGGATAGATGGACAAATCTACTGTGTTGCATCCTACAGAAGCTCTTTTCATCTTTCCATGATTATATTTCACAGGGGATAACAAAACTACTCGTAAGAAATGGGTGTACTTCTTTCCGACAGAAGAGCAGTTTGGTGATGTAGACAGTAATTGTTTTCTGTTTTTCAGGGATTGGGGAAACACAAAGACTCGAAAATCATTGCTCAAGGAAATGGGAGGCTTCAGGAATGCCTGTTTGTTCCATTTGAATGAGGTTGTTTTGGTTTGTTTTTTTTTCATAGCACAGAGGGAAAAGTTTGGAATCTCTTGGTATTTCAGGCAAAAAAAACCCCAACATATTCAAAGCCTCCTCTGGGTTTTCCCCTCTGTTGTAGAAGCCAGCCTACCTCTCTATTGTATTTGGAGTGATTTAACATTTGGAGCTATTAATTTGCAGTGCCAGTTACCATGTGACTGCCAGTCCCCTTCCAGTGCTCGAGGCACTAATTGGATAAGACCAAGAAGGGCTCTTGTCAGGAGCACTATTTCCTGGACAGTAAAGGGCCTATTGTGGAAATCTGCCTCATCTGGGGCTTTGTTCTGCTTGCTCATTGTGGAGTTCCTTGCCAGCCCAGATAATGCCTCCCCTCCCTCCTCCTGCTGTTTGTCTGCTCTCTTCTGCATATATTTCCTGTGCTGCTTTTAATGAGGGTGAAATGTGGAGTTCAACATCGTGATGCAGAGAGGGTTTGAGGGGCGAGTCCTGTCACTGACCTTGGCAAGGCTGGATGCCCCAAAACATTTTTCTGTTTTATTCTGTTTGGAGGACTTTTCCTTGGTGCTGAATCTGCTCATTGGGACCAGTCTCTCTGGGAACGATGCCTTTTGCAATGGAGCTTCATGAAGTGGCTGCCTTCCTCTGTGCCAGCATTCCCTCCTGGTGTAGTTCGCTGGGAGCTCAGGGCAGTCAGCAGTGTGCTGAGGATGCTCAGCTCTCCCTTCTGATGTACGTGGTTACAAAGCAGTTCAAACCTTAGAGGCCAGACCCCTACCCCCATGTATTCACAGCCTCCAGGTGATGTTGAGAGCAGCCTCAGCTCTGCCTTGCTGCTCCTGTCCTGCAGGGTAGTGCTATGCTGTCTGTCCTTCTGCTTGAAACCTCCATCGATCCCTGTGTGCGGAGGCTGAGGGCAGCTGGCTGTGATGAGCCAGGGAAAATGAAGTTAATAGGACATTTCAGATATGCTGATTTCTTAATAGAAAGCTTTTTAATGGAAGAACGTTGACCAGCTGTGTGGCTGGGAGCTGAAATTGAGTGAGTGGTTAATGCAGTGCAGACCCAAGGGATGCAAGGAGGTCAGCTGGGACCTCTGCTCTCTCCACATTGGCCTCTTCTAGCTTTTCCTGAAGGAAAAACAAAAAAAGACAATTGTTGCACGGGTTTTGCATCTCTACAATTTACAGAGTAAATTTACAATTTACTGTGCTGTGCAAAGCGGGAGGTGGGGTGGGAAATCCCTCAGATAAGGGTTGCTGGGGACAGATCTGCAGCCTTTGGACTTCAGGTCATTGTGGACGTGGACAAGCTGC
This sequence comes from Cyrtonyx montezumae, assembly GCF_038088225.1. Classification (NCBI taxonomy): domain Eukaryota; kingdom Metazoa; phylum Chordata; class Aves; order Galliformes; family Odontophoridae; genus Cyrtonyx; species Cyrtonyx montezumae. The sequence continues at coordinate 9,645,078 of NW_027072100.1, read as the reverse complement.
GCCCATGGCACATGGCAGCCCTGCCTGTCCCCTGCTGACAGCTCCTGCATCTCCAGTGCCTCTGCTCTTGGTTTCCCCTGGCTTTCGTGGGTTGAGTGGATGGGAGTCACCCATGTGCAATGCTAATTGAGTGATGTTTAATTTGCAACTTAGTTCCCGGTGTTCCCAGTGCTTTTTGGGACTGGGCACTTCCCAGGAGCAGGGACAGCATTTAGGACTTGATCGGTCCAGCGGAGGTGTCTGCAGCGTGTTCATGGGGATGAGAGCATCCTGCTGCAGAACAACTGCTGGCAAATGCCCTCCTAAATCCAGAGCCCTCCTTCTGGCTGCTGGCAGCATCCTTACGAGGCCTGGGGTGAGCTGCAGGGGTTGGCACAGCAGTAGCCCTTAGCATAGTTGTGATCAGGGCCATGTGATGTCCCTGTCCCCATCTGTGCTGGCTTCTGGTGCTGTTCCCCAGAGGCCCTTGCAGTAAGGGGAAACACCACTTGTTTTTCAAAGCTGTCACCCAGACATGGTGGCAGAACTCAAAGGGTGAGAGAATGGCCCATCCCAAAGCATCAGTGCTGTGGCAACCTCCTTAACCCCTGCTCGTTGATCACCATCCTGCCCAGGTAATGAATAGGATGTACGTGATGCTGATGCTGGCTGTTTTTTCAGCAGTGTTTGGCTCCATAGTCTGAAACTCACTTCTGAAATCTGCTGTTTGTGGCACATTGAGCTGTTAGGAACCAACAGGCTTAAAGTGGGGAGAAATTTCAGCATGAGCTGGCTGTGAGAGACTGATCAGAGCAGGAGGGATGCCCAGAGCACAGTGCAAGTGTGTTGTTGAAATGACACAAAGCAGAATGGTGTGTGCCAGATGGAATATCAGCTTTGTTCAACCGGTGTGCTCAGGGCAGGCTGGGAGCTGGGATGTCACTGATTTCCACTGATTCCTGCTGTGAGGGCTGGAGCAGTTCTGCAAAGTCTCTCTGGAGCCTTTTCTGCTCTGTTTTGCTTCCCTGCCCTGCTGCAGATCTGTGTGTGTCCAGGAAGGGAACGAAGGGACTGTCTGCATCCCAATGAGCTGGAGCTGCCAATGCCAAGAGGCTCAAAGAGGCAGAGGGCTCCTGGAGGTGAGTGATGCTCAGGGCTTTGCTCTGCTCCCTCTGCCCTGGTGCCTGCAGCTCTGCTTCAGGATCTGGATTTGCTGATCTTTACTCCTGGGACATCAGCTTGCTGTACAGCAGCTGGGTGGACAGGAAGAACAGTGCTGAAACAACAGCATTGCAGCTTGCCCTGAGGCTCAGCCAGAAGCAGAATCTATTCTTCCGAGAAACAGCACCTCAGAGCCAGCATGTGGAAAAGCCATTTGCTTCCCCTCCTCCCCCAAAATGCAAGTTCTCTTCCCTGAAGGGTTCTCCCCTCATAAAACTGCTGGAGGTCCACTTAGCAAAACGCAGAGGGACTCCCAGCTGAGCTGCTGTACAGGTCGTTTTTCTTCTTAGGCTTCAGGAGCTGGGAATGTGTAAGAACAGAGCAGGAGGATTACGTTTAAGGTAAAGGTGGAGTGGGATGGAGAGCTGAGAGCCACTGGAGCACCCTGTAGGAGATGCTCCATTAGGAAATTACTTCTGTGACCAATTGCAAGAAAGTGGCTTAGCAGGGAGCTCGTGTCCCATGTGCAGACCTCATCAGTGCCTGAGCTGTGCCTGGGGGGGGGAGACCTTAGGTGCATCCTTGAGCCTGAGAGTTTAATTTGTCTTTTTTGTTGTTGTTGTTCGGATTAAGAAAGAGAACACTCTCAGTTCCCAGAGGAAAAGAAAAGAAAGGTTAATCTGCAGAGAAAGTGATTAATTGATTTTTGTTTGTACTGAACATTCTGGAAATGTTTGGGTACATCGGTTTGTTGGGATAATGGCTGTTGGCTCTCAGCATGAGGAGAAAGTGGAGCTAGAAATAATTAATTAGGTGCAAATTAATTTCTCCGCCTTTGAAGAGCACAAAATCAGCCTCAGAATCTATGTGAAGGTCGGCAGGAGGATGCGGGTGGATTGGTGGATAGATGCTTGTTTTTCCTGTCGCTCAGAAAAAAAATATATATATATATTTTTCACCCAGTGGTTAAGTGGGCCATCTTAGTTCAAAAATGCAGCTGTTATTCCCTCACGTTATAGTGATAGTAGAAGGCTGAGATGGAGGCGTGCTGAGGAATTGCCTCTGAGTGCAATCCTCCTGCATGGGCGGGGGGAACAAGCTTGGCCTTTGGGAAGCCTGGACAAGATCAGCAAGATCAGAGACACAGAGGCAGTAGTGCTGCCAGGAGATATCTGCTAAGACTGTCTCAGGTGACTTAATTTCCTGAAGTGTGAGCTGACAGAACTTATCTGTACGTGTTTTTGTGTGCTGGTACAGAACAGTGATGCTAAGCAGCACGGGAATCTTCCTTCTCCCTAAAGCAGAATTGCACGGGAAGTCCTGAGGCACTAAAGTCTGGCAGCTTCCAGGTTGTGCTGGATGTATGAGGTGCGTGGCTTGCTCACCCCTTCGATATAGGAAGGACACTGGTATTTTTCCTTTACTGCTTTTGGTTATATAAGTTATCTGATCTTTCTAAGAACCTGCTGCCTTGCTCGGCTGCTGTGGTTTCTGGGCCAGGAGCCGCCTGACTGAGGCTTACGTGGGAACATCAAATGCTTCCGTCAACACTCACCTGCTCCAAAAGCTTCCCTTGATTTCAAGGGCAAACACAGACTCCTTTGTTCTTGCTTTCTGAAGCCACAGTCTGGCAGAAAGCACTGCCAAACACCTGGCTGCCAGCACAAGCTCTGGCAGGATAAAATGGACTTTATATTCCCAACTGTGGATTCTCTGGGGGAGATTACTGCAAATTTGCAAGGTCACCCTCTGAGAGTTCAGAGTGTGGCAGTGACAGTGTTCCTCTGAGCATCCAGATCATCTGTCCAGAGTCAAAGCCCCCCTCGTTCAGGAGGGGCACGGCGCTGACTGAGGAGTGCAGCTGTGGGTTTGCTCTTCTGACTTAATTGGACCGAAAGAGCATTTTAGGTCATATCAGCCCTCATACTATTTTGACACATGTATGGAAGAGGAAACTGTACGGTGGTTTATGGGTTTTGGTGTTGCCCCAAGATGAGCTTGTCCACGGTTAATAATGTATCGTCATCTGCCATTTCTGGCAGTGTTTCTATGAAGATCATTAGTGTACTAAATGATCAACATGTCAGCTCTTACATCAGTGAGAGGAGCATTGCTGGAGCTGGAAGGGTATAGGTGCACTTAGAGTCACAGCTGTTTCCATTCCTGCACACTCTGCATATGTTCTTGGCCAAGTGGTCACATCTTTCTTTGCATCATTTCCCATGTGCTAAGAGGAGACTACTAACACTGGAGCAAGGTGAATCTCTCAGAGCACTCTGTTTCTGTGATAAAAATGACAGAGAAATGACACAAATCACTTGGGGTTGGCTCATGACTTTATTCCCAAAGTGTTGTATTTCTTTCAGAAAAAGCCATTTTGGTATCTTACAGTCTGCTGCTCACCAGTGCTGGACACATCACCTGTTCTGGTTTGACAGCTCACATTAACTGTATCCTGTGGCTATAAGCCCATGCAAAATGGCTGATCAGCTCACCCCTGGACTATAGGATGCCTTTCGAATCAGCATACTGGGTAAAGCTCTCATCAGTATTCATAATAATGAATGCATATGTGATGAGATCCTAGATTAGCCTTTCTGAAGTTATTTTTCAAAAACAACGATCCGACCTGACAGCCTCAAGTGTCCGTTGTCCTTGCTTGCGGCCCATGAGGATGAGGTTTTTCTGCCTGTGAAACTGATTGTGAAAGCACCATTTCCATCAGTGTGGAAGCACGTGGGAGGTAGAAGAAGGTGACAGTATTCAATGTAGCTCTTTCTCTTTGGTAAGAAGAACGCAGTGTCTCCTTAATGTGAATGCCTTCTTTGCAATGCTTCAGTGCCTTACCTGTTAGGGTTGGTGGAGCTCTAACCATTGCTCATTTTTACATTTCAGATTCACCAAGATGAAGACAGCAACCAACATTTACATCTTTAACCTCGCTCTGGCTGACACTTTGTGTCTGATGACCTTACCCTTCCAGGGAACAGACACGTTCCTAGGCTTCTGGCCTTTTGGCAATGTCCTCTGCAAGATTGCTATCTCTATAGACTACTACAACATGTTCACGAGCACCTTCACCCTGACAATGATGAGTGTGGACCGCTACATCGCTATCTGCCACCCGATCAAAGCCCTGGACATCCGCACTCCTCACAAGGCCAAAGTGGTGAATGTCTGCATCTGGGCTCTCGCTTCTGTCTTTGGCATCCCGGCAATGGTGATGGGATCTGCAGAGAATGAAAACAATGGTCAGTCAAAACACACTGAGGGGTTGGGGTTTTTTATGCTGATGGCCAGGAGAGCTCTATGGTCTTGGGGAGACATTCGAGGGGTAACTAGATTCATCAGTGGGTTAATTTCCCTGCTCTAAAGCCATTTAAACTCATTCCTCTTTGCCGTTGCTTCTCTACATCACTGTTACTGTTTTTCATTAGACATGCTTTGTCGAAATGGATGTGCGGGTGCTTCTGTTCCTGATATGGGTTTGCTGACCTTCCTCTCCTTTTTACTTTTTCCTGTCAGAAATCGATTGTCTAATTAAACTCCCTTCACCCGTGGATTACTGGGATCCAGTGTTTGGCATCTGCGTTTTTCTCTTCTCCTTTATGATCCCCGTGCTGATCATCACCATTTGCTACAGTCTCATGATCAGACGTCTCAAGAACGTCCGCGTCCTCTCGGGCTCCAAGGAGAAGGACCGGAACCTGAGGCGCATCACCCGCATGGTGCTGGTGGTGGTGGCTGTCTTCATAATCTGCTGGACTCCCATCCAGATCTTCGTGCTGGTCCAGTGCTTGGGTGCCAAGGCCGAAAGCGAGCTCGAGCTGGCCATCTCCTGCTTCTGCACAGCACTCGGGTATGCCAACAGCAGCCTGAACCCTGTGCTATATGCCTTCCTAGATGAGAACTTCAAGGCTTGCTTCAAGAAGTTCTGCTTCCCCACCGCCTTCAGGACGGAGCTCCAGATGTCCAACAGGATGTGCAGCATTGCCAAGGATGTGGCTTATGCCTGCAAGAACTCGGAGGGGACTAACAATCCGGCCTGACTAGGCATGGAAATCCCCATGGTGGCTGTCGCCCAGCAGAGTCCAACCACTCCCACATCAGAGCTAACTCAGATAACGGCCCTTTAGCAGGACCTCAAAACTGAGAAACCAAGGAAGCAATTTTGGGAGTTGGGAAAACTGGACACTGCAAGAGCATGCAAAAGAGCTGATTTGATGCGTTTTTACTTCTGACTCGTGCCCTGCACTAAGGAGCACGTTTGAAATCGGCCTTTTGTTTCCTGTGAAACCCTGTTGGCTTGCAAGGCTATTGAGAATTTGGGAATTAAGGGTTTGAAACAGGCATTGCTCCTGCATCTTATGCTTCTGCTGCTGGGAGACAGATGAAATGCAGACTATTCCATTTCTTTTTCCTCCCTGAGTCGTTTGAGGTCCTCGGCTCTCGTGCCTCTCTGGGCGCTTGTGCATGGGTTTTTTCCTGCGGCACCGCTCCGAAATTAGACTTTGCTGAAGCCGAAGTGGGCAACAGCCGTCAGACAAAACCCAAGATCCATCTCCAGGATGAGTCATCACGAGGGGAAGGATGCGGGGAGGGAGAGGAGGGAGCAGAGCTGGCAGGAAGGGAAATTCAAGCTGGTGAGCTCTGCAGAAAAAGCTCCACCTGAGAGGAGGAGGAGGAGAAGATGGACGATATGAACACAATCCTTGTTTACATGCTGCTATTGCTTTTTTTTATTTAGCATTATCTTCCCATTGTAATAATGGACAAGAATGTCTGTATATACACATAACACACCACTATATTGCTATGATACAACTCTATTGTAAGATGCTTGTCTTGCCAAGCATGCCTTGGTGATCTTCCTCAGTGAGAGGAGGAAGGAACGAAGTGGATGGAGTGACCTGTGAGTACATATATTTATGTACAGCGGGAAGCCATTTCAGAGACAGCCCGGCAGCTCCTCCAGAAGACACGGATGTCTCTGGTAGGAAGGGCAGCCTGCAGCCACTCCATCTGCTCCACGTGTACAGACCATACAGAAGGTGGCTCATTTATTTCACTGAAGTGACATCAGCGATGCTGAGAGCTTTGAGAAATGCTGCTGAGGTGCCACACCTTCTGCCAGCCTGATTTTTTTTTTTTTATTTTTTGTTTTTTTCATCTCTCTCAGAGCTTTGTGTAAAATGAAATGCTCGGTCATTTCGTTTGGTAAATGGAAGTGTTTCCCAGAGAGTTTGACCACCAGAGTGCCCCCTGCAGGGACAGTGGGCCTTGTTTCTTCCTGTAGCACTATGGCCCCAGGGAAATTTGGGAAGGGAAGCAGTGACCCTTGTTTGAAGATGGCCAGCTGCAACAGCAGCCGAACTGTACAGACTTCACGTGACTATAGTTCTTGTGCTCTGATCTTTGAGATGCTGTATTTTTAATGTATCAATTTACCACTATTTTAATGCTGTCATGTTCTTTATATATGCTGTAAAAGGAAGAAAAAAATAATAATCTGATGTTATATTTCTATGTAGAGTGTTTCCCTTATGGTTGGGCTTAAAGTATACAGTCCCAGTGTCCCATGTGTAGGACCTAGATCTCTTGTAAACTCTGCAAGCTGGGACTGTTCTCATAGTATATCAGGAATCTGGAGGGGGATAGAAGGGAGAACTTTATGAGAAGCACTTCCCCTGAGTAGCTGCAGGAGAGGAGGAGGCCTGGGCACTGCAAGCACTTTGTGACGGATGTTTATCCCCAGGTACTCACCAGGGAATCTCATACAGCCCCAGGCATGCCATGGGGACCATGACAAAGCGAGCTTGGTGGGCTGTTGTACTCATGGATGCTTTGATGGATGGGTCATGGGCAGTGTGGGGTCTTCTGAGCTGCAAAGTGTGGGGGGATGGTGGGGTGTTGGGTACGAGTGGGGATGTGGCTGCTGGGCTCTCCTTGCAGAGCCACGAGGCAGAGAGGAGAGGCCCTTGGCAGCTGCCTCAGCAGAGCCATGCTCCCTTTGTAGCTCCTGGTCGTGTTTTTAAACAGATTTATGTCCTCTGGAAGTGTTTGGCACTTTTTATAAGGATTTTGTTATAATGACTATGCTGCAACAATCTCACATAATCCAGTAACCAATAAATGTGTGTTTACTGAGCTTTTGGGTAATTCTGTGGCCCTTGCAGTGAATGTGTATAGGCATTCTGTTCATGCTCGGTGGAGTTATAAGAAGAGCAACAAAACCTGGAAGCAAAAGCTTTATTGTACTGTGCCTATGGAGTTAAAGGCTTGTGCTCAGCTGCCCAGCTGAAGTGCAGGCTCTTTAATTCTCCTCTAAAATGGTTGTGTTGGTATGATTTTACAATTACTGCAGTGTAAGTGACAATTTCCTTGGTGGCTACTTGTGTGCTTCAATAAAGGAAAATAAAACCCCTGTGCTTGGAATGATCTGGAGTCTGACAGACGTAGCTGCGTGGATCAGCAGGTTGTTGGATGGGATGCTTGCACGTGGGCTTGTGTTTCCATCTGAAACCCCTGCTGTGTGCATGCAGCTCCACCGAAGCATCCAGCCCCATTTTCCTGAGGTCAGTGGGACTTCTGTTGTGCTGACTTTGGAGGCAACATGCAGGCAGAAAAGTGGGAAAACGGGTGATCGAGAGGAACTCCTGCAGCCTCTGGGTCCCATCCCGCAGTGCTGGGCATGGTCCAGCAGAGCAGTGCATTACAGGACTGCTCTGAAAACAAAGCACAAGCAGTCTTCCGTAGCCAGAAAAGATTGATCATCCAGTGTGCTGTGCAATAAAGAAAACGTCTTCTCCCTGCGTGGAGATCGATATTCCTACCCAGGCAGGGGAATATCAGCAGAGGTTTCTTTATTAGCAGTGGTGATTTTATTTTATTTTATTTTATTCCAGAAAAAAAAAAAGTGAAAGAAAATAGGAGAGGGAAAAAAAAAAGAAATCTTTATTGCTTCTCTAGTCCAGTTAATTATAAGTACCCAGGGGTGAGTTCTTATGGCAAAGCTATGAAATGAGCTGCTTTATACAGTACTGTTGAATTCATTAACACTGTGAGTGCCCTCCCTGCTGCTGGTGGCTGGAACTGACTGCTGGGGGGGCCTAGGAGGGGACAAGCCGAGCTGTGCCCTGCAATGCTCCTGTCTTTTAGGATGCTCTGTTTTGTAGGGATGCTTCACTCAATGGGGCCGTTTCCCCACCACACACACACACTCCTCCCTGCCCGGGCTGTTCTGCCCGCAGCTTTCTGCATGGTGAGGTTTTACACCATGAAGGGGATGAGTTATGTTCTCCTGCACCACAGATCAGCTTGAGGTCCTTTGGTTCAGGTGAGTTTCCAGCTGAATTTGTCCTTCTGATGCCCACTGCCCTTCAGAGCCACAATGCCTTCCACCATCTGCAACTCCAGCCCTGATAAAGACATTATCTAATGCTGACAAGTCGCCAAGGCTATTTTTACAAGGTGTTTTTTTGTGAAGAGCTAGACTGTAAATATGTCTGCTTTTCTTTTTCTTTCTTTTTTTTTTTTTTTTTCTTTCCCAGAGTCAGATTTGTTAACTCCTTCAGGAGCTGCAACAGTGCTCTGCTCCCTCCATGCATACCTCGGGTGCTGCTGCTGGGGAGCAGGTGTGCATGGAGATGGATGCTCCCACCTTGTGCTGCTCTGCATGGCTACGTCCTCCCCAGTGAGAAGGATTTGCAGGAGCAGCCCTTACTGAACAAGCAGCCTGGCAGCAAAGCAGAAAACCCCCACTTTGCTTTCCCACTCATTTCCCCGTGCTTCCTTTCAGCTATTTTGGTGGGTACTGATGTACGAACCGAATTCTCTCAGCGAAAGGAGAACCTCCTTTCGACAGATCCCAGGTGGTATGCAGCCCTGCTTGAGCATTCCTGTCCACACCGTGTTTCCATGTGAATCTGTGGGCAGAGCTTTGTTGCTGTGACACTGCAGAGCTCCCTGTGCTCATCGCCTGAGTCACATCCCCAAGTTCCACTGCCCGTGGTTGGGATGAGGCAGAGGAAGGGAAGGGAGGACCTGAGGCTTCAGCACCAACTGCTGCCCCAGATTCGTGGAGATATAAGAAATCAGAGCGCAGCGATGACAGCCGGGGTTTGGCATTGGATTTTTGGAGTGGAAGGTGATGGTGCTGATGACCCCACCTGTATGGGGTGGCTGCTTGCTCCCCCATCCTGCCCCTTTAGACTTGCTCGAAGCACATCATGACAGATGTGTTAAGGCTGTAACTCATTCTGAAAGAAGGAATTCCAGGATTTTTCTGAGCACTGAGAAGATATGCGAAGGGACAGGGGTGAGGGCACTTTAGATGAAAGATGTCCACAACTCCTTTTTATTCCCTTCGGTCCCCTGAAGCCTGGATAAATTGCATGACAGAATGAACTGATCAATAAATAGAGCAACACAGTTATGTATCTTGGCAACAACGATGCTAATCAGCCATGTAAACTGCCTTTGCTCTCTCCCTCCCTTAAATCAGTGCAATCCCAGCTGTCTGCAGCAGAGGAGTGATGTGATTCTGCACCCTGGGACACCCCGTTACCCTTTGCCCCTGCTTTGGTTTGTGAGTGGCTGCTGCCTCTGCCATGCATGCAAGGTTTCTGCTTCAGCAACCCAGGAACTCCATAAATGCTCCCTGAAGTAGGAAGTGCACAGAGATACTCCAAAGCTGGCTGGGTTCACCTTCCCCTCTGGAGTACATCTGTTCAACTCCCCAGGTATTTGCTCCTGCTGGAAGCAAAACTGCTGCTCCACAGTACCACAGTAGCACCTATTTCTGGGAGCAATCCTATGCACCCAGCCCACTACTGCAGGAAAGATGCTCACACTCCAGCACAGAGACCAGTGAAGCATCCAGCCTGAAGCCAGGCAGGATGCTCAGGAGTCCAGAGCAGCACCAGCCCTGCCAAACAGCAGGTTTAATGCATGGTGAAGGGTGAATTTGCAAGAAACCAAAACAGGAAGCTTGTTTTTGTGTACATATATTTATTTATTTTTCCTAGGAAACCAGTGCTAGAATGAGCCCATTCCTGCAAGTTTTGATTGCATCCACTCACCTTTCCTCTGGCAACAGAGAGGGGACCAGGCAAAGCTGGCCTATCCGCTCTGTAAACATTGATTTTTGTGTCTTTTTAGTGTGCCATGTGCAGTGAGTGCCCTGAAAATACCAAGCTGTGCTGATTCACTCGGTGATGAAAAGCCAACACACAAGCGACGCAGTCAATAGGTAATCAAGATTAATGGCTTTTCAGCTTACTTTCCCCCCATGTGAAATGAATTCGGTGTTGTGATTTGGCTACTCAGTGTTTATCCAGCGTTGGGCACTAACAGCAGCTTCTCTGTGTGCACAGGTCGTTTGCTCACATAGTTCAGACTTCCCCACATTTCGGCGTTGCATGCTCTTGCTTTGCTTAACCACAGAGCGAATTTCTGGAAATAATCTCTTGCCTCCAGGGATCAAGTGCAAAAAAGAAATACAGAGAAGGAAGCTGACCTCTGGCCCCCCGGCTCTGCCTCTGCTGCCTGCATTCCTGCGGCCGTGGGGAGCTGGGGGTGGAAATCTGAGCAGGGTTCTTTCCCCACGGTTTGCTTTGGCATCAGCACTGGGGTTTGGCTTGAGAGTGCTTGGCTGGGAAGCTGCCTCTCATCTCCTGGCTATGTGTTAGGGATGGATGTGAGCTGTCCAACCGCACCATCTCCGCCGTGGGACGTGGCTATCAGCTCCTGTCCGTGGCTCCTGGGGAGGAGGGGAGCAGCGTGCTCAGCACAGCCCGCTTTCTCCAGAACACAGCTCAGAGAAATGTGATTACACCACGTCCTTCGCACTGATGTGGAGCAGCAGCAGGCTGAGTCTCATGGGACCTTCTTCATTGCACTGAAAGCTGACTTTATTAATTACCAGCCTCTGATCTCATTTGAGGGCTGAGATTATGAAATGGAATCCTTGTTTCTCTGCGTTCCTTGTTCATCTCTCTTACTGAGTTGTGTCCAGTGGATGTTTGGGGCTTTAGAAACTCCCAAGCTCTCCTGTTATGCAGCCATGAGCTGTGCAGAGCAAGGCAACATGCTGGAGTTGCACTGAAATCTTGGAGAAAGAGGGAGGAAGAAATGTCCTCCCAAGAAAATGCACAATGGAGACAACTGCCTGGTTTTGCTCCCAGATTTTGCCCTCCTTTGGATGTACCTTTCCCCATCTGTGAGGCAGTGGCAGCACCCAGAAGTGCTGAGGGGACACAGAGTGGCTTTTCAGAGCCATGCTCGGCCCTGGGTGCAGCTCAGCTCTGCCTGGGGACAGCTTCCCAACCTGCAGTGAGCCCAGGGTTTGCCTTTAGGTGCTTACAGGAGTGCCTGTTTTTTCAACGCAGACATCAAATATTATTTTATTTTAACAGGGAAAATAGCCACTAAACAGCACTTGAAGCTTCAGGCTAGTGCCTAATTCCACTTGATGAGCTTTGTTAGATAATTGTAATACTTTTCTGGGAGAAAATAGAGCAATTGAGGCTCGTAATTAAAAGCTATTCAGACAGCTTTGATCTTTCTCTGCATCTTTACTTACGAAAAGCAAATGCCAGTGAGAAACACATGGCAATATTTACTGTCACTGTACTTGTTGATTTGCTTTAAACCAACTCCCTTCCAGCACAAGGGAGCTGGGGAAACGGAGCAGTGCAACCTGTGGCTTTTTGGGGTCTTTCTTTGGGAAGCTCTGTGTTTCAGAGGATGCCTGGTATCCTGCCACTCCATGAGAGCAGCATTGCAGTAGCTGTGGTCCCAACAGCCCAAACTGGTTCTCAGGTGCCCTTCTGACTCAGCCCAGCCTGGGGAGTTCCCATAGAATCACAGGAGCTTTAAGGCTGGAAAAGATCACTGGGATCATTTGGTGCAACCATCAGCCATCCTCACCGTGCCCACAAATCAGATCCCTCAGGGCCACATCTGCCCTTCTCTCCCAGCACAGAGCTTTAGGGTGCTCAGAATCCTGCAGACATCACCCTGGGGTTGTGCAGAGCGGGGCAGTTCACAGGTTCCTGTGCTTGCAGTGGGAGCATGACAGCTGGCAGCATAGCAGCCCTGCTCATCACCTACCCACGTGACACCCAGGGGCTCCCAGAATCTGTAGGTGACAAGGTAAGGGCTGAAGATAAGTCAGGTTGTGCAGAAAAGGGACAAATAATCATTCTGAGATGGCTCAAATAGCATCATCTAGAAGCGCTTGTTTCATATCTTTTCTATTCCAAGTTTTGTCTCATCTGTTTTTCATTTCTTTTCTCTGATTTTATTTCCTCATCTAAATGTCCTTCTGAAAGCGGAGCCTCCATTTCTCACTGGAGCATTATGTCATTTCTCACTCAGAATCGTGACCAGCAGCAGGAGGCTGTGCCAGTACCGGGGGATTACGGCTCTGTGTGGGAACAAGCTGCAGCACAACTCAACCGAGGACAATTGACCGAAACAAACACAATTTCTTGCTGCAGTGCAAAGACTTAAAAAGCAATAGCAATTTCCGATCCCTTTTCTTTCTCTCAACTGCCTGCATTTAATGCCTGTGGTGGGAACTCGAGCCCTGCATGAGCTCTCATTCCTGTTTAGGAGGTGGGAAACGGCCCCTTCTCCGTCTCCCAAGGGTGATGAAGCTCTGTCACCAAGCCTTCATGGGGGGTGTAGAGTAAATAACTCCTAATGACGATACTCCACCAGGGAATAGTATAGAAGATGGTATATTTTAAGTAGTTCTATACAAACGGTTATACAGGTAATACAAAAGAGAAGATGGCTCACCTTTAAGATGACAAGGCTCGCAGAGGACTCCACATGGGAGGGATCTCCAAGAAGAGATCCTTCCCTGGTGGTGGTCAGCCCTTAAATGGGGTTTGAGAGAGGAGGAACTAGGCTCCACCCCTTCCACCCACACAGGTATATCACCTTCACCTGTGCTCCCATGGCTGACTTGGTGCTCACCTCAGGTGACCAATCAGTGGTTCAGGCCGTGATTCAGCAGTTCCCATACACTCCACCCCTTCACGACATGAACCACTGATCAAGTAACCATAAGGTGAGTTCCCCTTGATACAGAGACCCAATACATCGCGACGCTTACATAATTGCCCGTCGCAACGCATGCTGATGTAATCTGATATGAGTGATGATCGGCGCATCCGTCGAACTCTTCTTTGGGCCAGTGCTCGGTGGTATCTACTGGAAGCATGTAATCATACAGTGCAGGTCCATCTTACGTGTCATCAGTCCCGGTTAGACCATCACCAGATGCTTCACATGGTCTTATAACAACTCTGGAACACTGCAGTATTGTTTTGATTCCTTCTGGTGATTCATAGACTTATGGGGAGTAATACAAGTGTTTTAGAGGTACCAAGAGGGGAAGATCCGCTTTCCAGGGCAAGATACAGGCCGTATTCCTGTCTTGGGTTAACACTTCAGCTTGTACAGGGGCACGCCCTGGTCGCCTGTACCAAACCCTTTGACCCGATGTCTGTGGCTGTACAACTATATCAGGCACCAAAGGGGGTGTCCTGATCTGCCACAGAGACATGATAGGGGTCCCCTTAGCAATGAAGACTGGAGTGTTAACCATTATTTCAGTAGGCCATGTACCTATAACCGGAGGAGCTACCGAACCCCCCACCTCCAATAATCTCCCCCAAGGTGCAAGTAGGCCGCACCATCGTGGTCCTACCTGCACCTTCCAGGGCCATTTTATTCTATTGGTACCTGGTTCTAGGTCCTCAGGGGCAGGGAGCAGAAGGTTGTTCTCATTGCCAATCTGAGGTTTCACTTCATTATCGGTGCCCGTAATTTGGATCCTAAGTGGGGAGGCCCATATTGTTTGTAACATTTTCAAGGCACTGGGTCTGCCATCTCTAGGTCTTTCATTCAGGTCCCGCAGGGTCTCATGGAGTCTCTTTGTCCACCCCTGCAGGGACTGAGAGTCTGTCTTCAGGGCAGCCTTGAGAATACCATTGTAACGTTCGATAAGGCCTGCCCCCGTTGGATTATATGGCAGGTGGAATCGCCACTCAATATTATTTTCTTCTGCCCAGCGTTGTATCACTGCACCCGTGAAATGACTTCCTTGGTCACTCTCGATGACTTGCGGTGTCCCGTAGGCAGCCATCAACCTTGTGAGTGCCTTTATAGTGTATGCCTGGTTGGCTTTTGGTACTGGATAGGCCTGCATTAGCCCACTCGCGGTGTCGACACAGGTTAGGGCATATCTCGCCCCCTCAGACCGAGGGAGAGGCCCAATATAATCAACCTGCCACCTCTGTAGAGGATTGTGTCCTCTAGCAAGATGGGCTGTAGTTTCAGGCAACGACCTCGGTCTTATCTTAGAGCAGGCGTCACAGTCTCGGCATGCTTGAGCGATGTCCGATAGTTGTACGGGCAGTCCCCACGCTTTAGCGGCTGCCCACATGGTCTTCTGCCCAGCATGCCGCAGCTTTTGATGTAGCCAGTAAGCGATATTCTCAGATGGAGAGTTCTCAACCCATCTAACTCGGGCCAGTGTGTCGGCTTCATCATTTCCTGGTGACTGTAGGGGTTGATGACCAGAAACATGGTAGACACACACAGTTCTGTGTTTGACTGTATTCCATATGTCTAACCACATATCTTTGCCCCAGATCGGTCGGGAGTGGATAGTCCAATCCTGGGTGGCCCACTGTGCGATCCAAAGAGTGAGCCCCCGATACACAGCCCAACTATCTGTGCAAATATTCAGGATACCATCACCAGGTTCTTTGGTTATAACCATCCACACCGCCCGCAGCTCTGCCCACTGGCTGCTTTGACCATCCCCCTCTTCGAACCAGATTGTGTCTGTGGCAGGATGGTACGCTACTGCTCTCCACTTACTTGGGTTGCCCTTGCTGGACCCATCCGTGTACCAGGCATCTTCAGGAATAGGATATTTTCCTTCCTGGACGGGACTCTTCTGTGGTGGAGCAACCGAAGTTTGTTTTGGTGCATCACTATGATACGTTACTGGGCCAAGAATCTTCTGAAGCTCTTCTTTCAACGGTGAGGAAGATAGACTACTCCTCTGACTGAGATAGGCAACCCATCGTGCCACCGTCTGCGCCTGGGCCACCCCCGTCTTAGGAAGGTGGGTCAGATCTCTTACCCACCCCTGGATTGGCAATGTAGTCTTGACTATAACTTCGGCCGTTTGGGTTATTGGCTCTACCGCTTGTAATGCAGAATAGGCAGCCAATAACTGTTTTTCAATCATACTATATCTTTCCTCTGCTCCATGCCACACCTGAGACCAAAATCCAATGGGGGTCCGAACAGAACTCTGACGTTGCCACAGGCCCCAGCCAAAGCCATCTTGAGTTACGTGAACATCTAGCTCAGCTGGAAGGGTAGGATCAAATATACCCAGTGCCTGGGCTTGTTTAACCGCCTGTTTCGCCTGTTGAAAAGCATCCTGTTCTGTTCTCCCCCAGTCCCATAATTGGCCCTTTTTGGTAAGTCTATATAAAGGTCTCAGCAGCTGCGCCAAATGAGGTATAAAGGAACGCCAATATCCCAATATACCCAGGAATTCCTGCAGCTGCTTTGGTGTTGTAGGGACTGGAAATGCCTGAACCTTATCTATGACGGCATCAGGTAATACTTTGGTCTTTCCTGACCAGACTACCCCTAGAAATTTTACGGACAGTCCTGGACCTTGCACTTTTTGAGGATTGATAGCCCATCCTCTTTCACTTAGGTAGGCAGTTAATGAATCTGCTGCCTCCCCTACTGCTTCCAGTGAGTCGGATGTTAACAGGAGGTCATCAATATAGTGGTATAGGTTCACACTGTTTGGTTTCCTCCAATCAGCCAGGTCACGTGCCACCAAATTATGACAGTATGTTGGTGAGTGCACGTACCCCTGTGGCAAGACCTGAAAGGTCCACTGCCTGCCTCCCCACGTAAATGCAAATTGATCTTGTGATTCTTTAGCAATAGGTATGCTAAAAAACGCATTCGCTAAATCCAGGACACAATGGTAGGTTTTAATTTCCCTACTAAGAGTGTCCATTAAGGAGGCAATATTGGGTACGGCCGCATGGATGGGCGGCGTGACCTTATTCAGTTCCCTATAATCCACCGTCATTCTCCATGTTCCATCCGACTTCCGTACTGGCCATATGGGGGAATTATATGGGCTGTGTGCAGGCCTTATAATACCTACTTTCTCTAATTCCTGCACTGTTTTTGATATTTCTTCTTGCCCACCCGGGAGTCTGTACTGTCTTACATTAGTAATCCGGCGTGGTTTTGGCAAACAAATGGGCTCATGTTTCGCATGGCCCCTCAATATTGTCCGTATTGCCCGGATACTAATGTACCTCTGCCGTAGTCTGAACTCTCCCACAGTTGTCTGGAGAGCCAGACCCCATAGAATGTCTATGCCCAAGATATATTCTGGAATTGGGGCAATCGACACCTTATACTCCCGGGGCGGGAGACGCCCAACCCCCAATTTCAGCCACGTCTGGGTGACTGGAATAGTCTGTCCCCCAAACCCACCAATCATCACTCTATTACCCTTAAATTTCGTTGGGTCTCCATATATAATCGATGTTTCTGCGCCAGTATCCACTAGAGCCATCACCTTCTGCACATTTGTCCTGGACCAGAATATTGTTAGTTCTACATAGGGCCTCCGGTCACAGCTAGAGGCCCTATGGGGACCAGAATTTTCCGTTAATCCATGAATTTTGCCAGATCTAAATCTTTTGCCACAGGTGGCTCAGGCACTGTAGCCTGTGACACCTGCGGATTTTTTTTCCTTCTGTTCGGTATTATAAAGTCAGCCAAATTCCAGGTTGTTGTTGGTGTTTTTTCTATAATTCGTACTCCCGATTTTCTGGGAGCACTCTGAAATTTCTGATCATTTCTAAGCTGTTTCCACAGCTGTAACAAAACATGGTTGGGTTGCCCATCAATTTTGGTAAATGCAACCCCAGCCCGTATGAGATCATTAAACATAGTCCTCCGGGATACCCGTACGGGGCCTGATCGGGGCATCCGTGGAGCAGGCTTTTTAGTTCTAATAGGGAAGGCCTCAGCATCTTCCACTATACGAACATTACGCCTGGTTCTTACGCGCTCCGTCTCCCCTAAGTCTGCTACTAACTGGGCTGCCTGCTGTACGATGGCTTCTGATGCCACCAATGGATTTAATATGGAAACCAACATCCCATATAGGTGGGAGGGGGCCTGCTGTAGTATTAGATCTCTCATGCCCGCTGTAAATTTTTCCGTATCGGGGCTTTCAAAAGTGTCCGCATACAGAGCCTCCCTCATACCCAGTTCTCTGATATAGGTCTGGAGGTCCTCCATAGAGGACCACAAACCAGTATTAAGAGGGATATCGGTTTTGTTAGGCCATGTTAAGCGGCATGCAGCCATCAACCAATCTATAATAGAATGGTTTTCCTCATTATAATGGACAGCTGCATATAATCTTTGTCTTAATGCCGGGTTTATCGTTATAGATGCTAATTTTGACATTTCTGTTCCATTTACTAAAACACTTTCAGCTCCTGCATCCCATAACTTTAGGAGCCATGATGGTATGCTTTCTCTTGGTTTCTGATGGAACCGCTGTACTAGGTCCATCAACTCATTAGCTGTATATGGACGAGCGGTCACATGGAGGCAGGTTTCTGCAGGGGGCCATTGGTCAGGAGGCACCCCTGCTGGTCTATCCTGTACCTTCTTTGTTTTTTGAGTTATAATAGGCCGAATCTCGAATGGGTCCATCATAGATGGAGTTTCGAGATCTGCCTTAGAGATCTTTTCCCCTGTCATATCAGAGTCTTCTTCCTCTGATTTTGGGGTGTCTTCTACCAATATATTCCTTATTTGTCTTGTGGGGACATTTAGGCCAGGCTTTTTGGTTGTTAACGTACCCAGCTGTTGTTCCAGTTTCTCAATACGGTCTCGTAATAACTGATTTTCAGTCTCCATATTAACATTTGCGACATCTAACTTGAGTATGGCCATTACTAATGGCCAGGCTACTGCAGAGGCAGCTAACCGCCGCTCCTTGGTAATAAGTATGTCTTTATCTAATCCTACAAAGTAGTCAGTCAAATAAGATGGAGAAGGAGCGGCAGTCCCTGGAACCCGCATGGGTCCCCATTTCTCAATAACGGATGCCAATCCATAGTAGGGTGACCCCATGAATCCTGGAATTAGACCAGGGATTGTCTGTTCTAGGGGGGTAACGTTCTCCCCCTTGGCCCATTTAAATATACTCCAAATAAACGACATTATGGATTTAGTTAGAGCTGCCTGGCTCGCCAAATGTAGAGTAAATAACTCCTAATGACGATACTCCACCAGGGAATAGTATAGAAGATGGTATATTTTAAGTAGTTCTATACAAACGGTTATACAGGTAATACAAAAGAGAAGATGGCTCACCTTTAAGATGACAAGGCTCGCAGAGGACTCCACATGGGAGGGATCTCCAAGAAGAGATCCTTCCCTGGTGGTGGTCAGCCCTTAAATGGGGTTTGAGAGAGGAGGAACTAGGCTCCACCCCTTCCACCCACACAGGTATATCACCTTCACCTGTGCTCCCATGGCTGACTTGGTGCTCACCTCAGGTGACCAATCAGTGGTTCAGGCCGTGATTCAGCAGTTCCCATACAGGGGGCAATAGGGGGAATCATAGACTCATTATGGTTGGAAATGACTATTAAGATCACCTAGTCCAGCCACTAACAAATCACCATCCCTGCCCACTAAACCATGTCTCAGGGCCATAAAGGAAGGCAATGTCCTGATGTTGCTCCCTGAGTGGGGACAGGCAAGCCAAAAGCCTTCAGCTCTGTGTAGGCAGGGAGATGTGGGGTTTCCCAGCATCTTAATGTTTATTAAGGCATCCCCGAAGGAAGTTCATCTGTTTTGGTTGCAGGGTTGGGCTGCCTTCCCCACACATGGCCACATGGATAGGTTAGGGAGACACAGGGGCCCCTGCAACCCTGACGAACTGAATGGGTGGGTAGGAAGAACACTAGCAGAGCACTCTTTAGGTGACTTGTTAAGGGTATTTATTTCCCTGCTTCCAGCCTTCAAGATGCAGCCGGTCCGGTCTGCAACAAACCGGCCAGAGACTCAAGCAAGCGCTCAGGTTTTTTTTTTCAGGGTGAACTCGTGCCAAGAGCGAGTGAGCTGCCAGCAGCCTGGCTCTGCTTGCATCCAGGCTGTGCCCGAGCGCTCAGCATCTCTTTCCTGTACAGCCGAGCAGCGCTGCGAGACGCGGACCCGCAAGCGGAGAGTGCCGCTCAGCGCCGAGTGGATGCAGCTCAGGGCAGCAGGAGCCCCCGCAGCACGGGACAACCCACTCGTGCACCCTCCCACCAGAGAGGAGAGGAGCTGAGCCTCCTCCTGTCTTGAAGCGATTCAGATTCCGCAGGTGCTCCTGTCGCCTTTCCTACAGATGTAACGCTAATGAACTGCCGCGCTGTACCCAGAGGGGCAATTTGCGCCCGGGGTGCAGCGGGTGTCAGTTTGGGAGGTTTTCCCACCCGGGAGCTCATCGCCAGCAGATGGCGGCCGTGCTGATGCGGTGGGTGCTTGTGTCACCCCATCGGACTGCCCAGCTCCTCCTGAGCTGCTCCAGGGGTGCTGCAACGCCTCTGCACCCCGCCTGCTGCTGGCACCCCCCTCCTGCCCTGGGAAGGTGGGTCAGGCCCGCAATCCCTAGCTTTCCATCCCAAATCAGCCGCTAATCTCATCCCCCAACCACCACCTGCCAGATCTTCCCTCTCCTCTGCAAATTCCTTGAGCCGTGCAATGCCTCCTAGGAGCCAGCAGCACCTGCCAGGTAGAGCTGATTGCTTCTCCATATGCCTCCCAGTTCCTCCTCCAGTGACTGGGTCGTGTTAAGCAAACAGCCCCCCCTCCCCATGCACATGCTAACCACACGTTGTCATTTCTGATTTGGACAAACCCTTGTGTTTTCTGACAAGGGGTAGGGGGCATAGGCACAAGGTGCAGCTAACAAGAAATAGATTTGAGCCATAAAACTTGGCCCCTGAAGCTCGTGGGCAGTATGTCATCAGGTCTATGACTGGGTAAAGGAGGCAATACAAATAATGTTGTATAACAAATCTCTTTCAGTTTTCTAAAAGGAAAAGTAAAAAAAAAAAAGTAAAGAAAAAAGTGGTCTTCGTGCTGTGATGAAGGCTTCTGATTTTGGTGTCTGGGAACTGATGGTCCTGAATTACACCAAATGGCCTCAGCTGGGGCCCCTACCTGCTTCTCCAGGTGCCTGTTATGTTGCTGAAGGAAGGCTTTGCTTCTACAATTGCCTCTTGGATAGTGCTTGAGCTTGTTCTGCTGCTCCACTTTGTGGATGGACATCAGCCCATGCTCCAGGTAATTCAGCTCCTGGGTGGGCTCTGCTTTGTGTGTCATGGCTTGTTTTACATTCTGTTTGGTTTGTCAGTGCTCTCCTGGCAAGGTGTGGGCAGATAAAAGCTCAGCTTGGTGCTTCTAAGTTTGGGGAGGATAGAGAGGAGTCCTTAAGCAGGGTTATCATTCCTTCCTTCCCACAAGGATGGGCCTTCTGGGCACACTGTACTTAGACTGCTTGTGGCACTAAGCCTTACTCTGCTGTGTAGGTGAGTGCTGGGGGTGAGGTTCCTCCACAGCTGTGTGAGCTGGAAGGTGCCTGCCCAACTGATGATTTTACAGTAGAGAAAGCACAGTATATGCAGCAGTGACATGGGACAAATAGCACAAGGTTTCTGCAGTGAAAGAAGGACCGACCTCTTGTTTTTTTCCTCATGTAGTTTATTTCATTGATTGCTCTTAAATAAATAGATATCTGACATTTAACAAGAATTGTTAGTTAAAAATAATTTCTAACACGAATTCCCACAGTTACCACAATATCTTCAAGGTGTGATATTGAACAGCACTTTTAAGACACGGGTTTTTCTTTTGGCTTAAATGTAACTTCTGTTAGCAGCTCAAGAAAGAACTGCAGCCACTGTGGGGCTGACATCCCTCAAACAAAAATGAAGCTGTAACGTGTGCACGCTCGCACATGAAAATGCTTATTTTCTCTTTCCAACTACTCATCTTGCATTCTCTGTGCTGTTGATATGTCACAAAGTGAACGTTAGCCCTGCTGCGAGAAACAACCACCCCTTACTCTGAAAGCTGGTCTCCAGCTTCACTGTGCTGTACAGCAGATGGCAATAAAGGACTGCTGCGTAGCAGAAGCAAACCCTTTAAAAAGAAGTTTTCTGTCCTTACTGCTTTGGGATCTGATTAAAAATGAGAGAAGCTTTGAGAAGTTTGGGGATGCAAAGATGGAAAACGCTGGACAAACTGAATGATAATGGTAAATGATACATTAAACATACGTTACGTACTAACTGAAGAGAACACTTCTGCATTTGTTAGCCACCCTCTGAAGTTTGCAAAGTTTTCCTGGAAAGCCACAGGAGGGAAAGGAGCCATAAGCCCCATAGTCCACTGTTCAAGAAGTTCTGCATTCCAGCATCTTCCGGAAACTTTTCCGAAAGCTGTCATCCAGGAAAGCATACAAGAAAGGATTCAAGCACGAATTGGCATAGCTTAGACTGGTGATGAAGTAGGAGATACCGATGACCATGGAGGTCTGGGGCAAGTCGGTGGTCAAAGCCACGATGGTGGCCAGGTGGAAGGGGGTCCAGCAGAAGAGACACACAGCCAGGACAATGAAGACCATGACGGTGACTTTCTTCTTGGCTTTATCCAGAGCTCTGGCATTAGAGTTCAAGTGCATATTCCTCAGCTTGTAGAGCATCATGGTGTAGAGGATGCAGATGGTGGACACTGGAATGGCGAAGCCAAGGATGAGGGTATAGATCCTGCTGGCTTTGAACCAAAACCTTTCAGGCTTGGGGAAATTGAGACCACAACTCTTGATCTTCAGGTCATCTATGTATACATTGGCAAAGATGATGAATGGGAGAACTATGATGGTGACTAGGATCCAGATGCACAAGCTGACAATCCTGGCTGCTCGGTATGTACGGTGTGGCATCCTCTTGGACCTGACTGTAGCCAGTACTACCAGATACCTGTCTATGCTCATCACCGTTAAGAAATAAATGCTGGAGAAGATGTTGTAGTGGTCTATGGACAAAATGACCTTGCAGAGGACTTCTCCAAAGGGCCAGTAGTGGAGGAGGTGTTCAGCAATATTAATGGGCAAGACAAGTGTGAATAAGTCATCAGCTATAGCGAGGTTCAGGATGAACATGTTTGTCACAGTCTTCATCTTGGGAGCCTTGAGGATCACATAGATGACAGCAGTGTTGCCTGTGAGCCCAACAGCACAGATTACAGAGTAAATCACAGGGAGGACAACATAGAAATCAGCTGATTGCTCTTGGAAGGTGAAGTTGAATGTCATGTTGCTGTCCAGGTAGGAGCTGTTGGCTGCATTGCTGCAGGTGCTGTTCAAACTGTCCCACAGAGAGCTGTTCCCCATGCCTGCTGCTCACAGGCTGTCCTCTGACATCCAAGGCTTCATGAACAAAGCAAATGAGAATTGTATCCCCTTATGCAAGTGGAACAGCGATCAGAGCATCCTCGTGAGCCACAGGTTTTGTCTGCTGGATAGGTCCGGTGGCTCCAGTTCAGCCGTCAGCAGTGAGAGTCCTCAGGGCTGGCAGCAACAAGGAGTGCAGGGGAAGCTTTATGCCTGGGCAGCTTTCCTCCTCCCCTGGAGGACGTGGGGGACGGCTTTATCACTTGCACAGTGCTTGCTTTTCCACATCAGATCAGGAGAATTGCTGATTTAATTAGTGCCTTTCTTTAGATTGGAGACTTCAAGCTCATTTCAGCAGCTGAGATTGCACATACAATAACATTTATGACACAGCTATTCTCTTCTCTCAAGGTGCCCTAGCGAAAGAAAGAAGGTGGAAAAATAAAGTTAAAGGAATATTTCCAAAACTAAGTTAAAGGGACTTAACCTGCATTTAAAGGAACTTTTTTCCCTAAATGAGATTGGTTATGATTGTACTCACTATGAAGAGCATCCACTTGTGGCAGAACGCAAAAGTTGGCACAGACAGAGAAACCCACGAATCCCAAGTTGAGGATTATCCAGCCAAGAAAGGGGGGTGCACCGTGAAAGCAGATCCACTATGAAGTCAAAGAAAGAATCGTCCCTTCTGCTCACGGCTGCCACATCCGCTGCTATCGCCTGACCCGTGCTTCCAAAAATTCCTCCGCAGGGAAGAGCACAAAACAACCGACCCCCTGCGCAGATCACAGGTTTGGCAACTGGTCCCCAAGCTCTGCTATGAGAAGCACCTTGCTCTGCTTGCAGCCTGTCGTGCAGCCGTGTGGTGAGCAGGAACAGCACAGGGACGGAGGGCTGCGGTGCCCCTTACCTGGTGCACAGCTCTGCTACTCCTCCGGCACCGCTGCTCCGCGTAGCTCAGCCTCGGCTCGCCGATCCCGGCTGGAGGAGGGTCCCTGGGATGCTGACGTTACCCATCTTTGCGATCACAGCAACATGGTGGCCGTGTGTGCATGGCACAGCTGAGCAATTAGCACTCCTTCCCTTTGGTGGGGGGAGGGAGAGAAAAGTTCTGTCTCTGTGCTGGGCTATTTAAATAGGAAATCAGGCAGAGGCTGGAAAGCAGGGCTGCTCTCTTCAGGAATGAGGTGCACAGGCAGCACCCAGGGCTGACAGGCTGTGGCTGTTTGAGTTGGGGGGGGGGGGTGTGAAACAGCGGAGGGGAAGAGTTGGAATATCCCAATAGGAGGGAGCACTGGCTGTTTTTAAAAAGGGAAGATGCACAGATGTGTGGAGGGGGAGGGAGTGGGAGGAGGGCACACAACATTACAGAGCTGGTAATGAACAAATAAACAGCTGTACCTTGCCAGATTGCTGCTGCTTCCAGCTGGGCTCCTAGGTCCAGTTTTTGGAAAGGCAGCTAAATCCTGGGAGGTGCATGGAGAGGTGCAGGAGTGCTGTGAAGAAACGCACCCCAGGTTAAATAACGAAGACAGCAACAGCATATGATCACTTTTATTTTCATGTGAATGTAGGAAGGAAACCAAAGGTCGTCCTCATTCTCCTTTCGTCTTTTAAATGCAGCACCCAGCTGGAGGCTGCCTGACCTTTGTTTTAATAGCAGGGGAGAGGCATCCATCCATCAGTGTTCTGCTGGCAGTGTGCTGGAATGAGCCATACAGTTAAGAACAGTGTTTGACTTTGCTCCTTTTTCTGGGGATGTTTACCCTTTTTCTGGGGATGTTTACCCTTTTCTAGCAAGATTCCTGTGCGGGAATTGTAACAGGTTGGGTATCAAACATTTTGAAGCATCTCCTTGAAGGCCATGGGTAGAACTGACCTTTCAGCAGACAGTCTTTTTTTTTTCAGGCCTGGAGCACAACTCTTGTTGGTATTTTCTATATCTCTACCAAAATCTGGCCAGTTCCTAGACCTCAGCAAAAGGAAGCAAAGTGGAGATTGCCTGAGGAGCATCCATAGGAATTATAAAAATGTTATTTCATCAGAAGATAGTCTCCCCCTGAGCTGCCCTCTTGCTTTTTTGGGGAGAAGAGTGGCATGGTTTGTGAGTTGTTGTAGGGGAAGCCGGGTGTGATTGGTCTGGAGTGGGAAGTCATTAATTTAGGAATCACTCTTCTCTTTGCCAAGGAAAATACATCAAAAAATAAAGAAAAAAAAATATGGGAGGGTGAAATGCTAAATCTACTGTTCACAGCGAGAAACTTCCTTGGGGAAAAAATATGATTTCTTAGGGCAGGAACGTGAGGCTGTCAGAAACTTGCCCTGATTTGAGCAGGTCTGGGTGGGATGCGCAGCACTACTGCAGGTGTAACTGATCTGCAGTGAGACTGTCATCATGGGAATGTCACCTGCTGGCTGTGAGGTTGCTTGGAGGGGTCCTGGGGTGAATTTGGGCACAGGCACCCACTGGAGGAGTAGAACTTCTCATGAGCCTGGTCCCAAACCCTGTACCCTGCCATTGTGATGCACTGCGTGCGTATCAGAGAGCATCTCCTGGTATTATGACAGGTTTTACATCCAACCCTTTGAGAAACGTTCTCTCTCTGAATGGAGACAAGAAGGACCCCTATCACTGCTGCGAGGAAGTGAAGGAGCTGACACAGTTCTGACAGCAGCAGTGGTTCTTCTTACTGGATGGGACTTGTTCTTTTCCCCATCAGTTCCCAGAAAAGAGGCTGGCAGGCTGAACCTACCTTTCAAAGCAAAATCTATACTGTGGATGTCATGCATATGTTACCTGGCTGTTGTTTTTAGAGCTGCTGCTTTCAGAGTAGGTGGTGAGGTTGTCCCTTGCACACAGTGCATCCCAGGGAGGGAAGAGGCTGATGGACTTTCCTCCCGTATTGCAAATTGTGCTGTAAGATGATGCAGAGAGCTGTGAGGACAAGGGGTATTATTGCCCGTTGCTGTTGAAATGTGGAAGTATTGATATTATCACGATCTATTCCCCAGCTCAAAAGTTGTAGAAGTGTTTTGATTGAAGGCTTCGATGGGAAGATTTTCTATTTTCCAGCACAAAGAACACCTGATGCTCTTCCTTTCACTTCCCAAACTGTTCCCCTGGCATTGGCTCTCACATTGCTTTGGCTGTGTGCCTGGGTGCTGCTGTCTGTGGGGTGCACTCCCAGGGGAAGGGTGCGGGGGCTGTGTGCACAGCGTTAGTTCCCAGTACCCACAGTGAGCACAGCATCCTGCGTGCCTTGGTTGGGATGTGTTTGATTAAAGCTTTGCCGGAGATGAGAGGGTGACTAAGAATCTCATCTTGTGGTCTAGTATGAGGAGGGGGCTTTTGTTTCTTTTATATCCCAAAATGGATGCGCTGACCATGTTTCTCTGAGCTGTTCTTAAGCAGTAAAATTCACTGACTTACGGAGAGTGATTGCAAACAAATCCAAATTCACATGTGAAACTGTATTGCTGCAGCAGTACCTTAAACTTTCCCTTTTGTGGGCTCTGGATTCAGCCAGAGCTGTGTGTATAGGAGGAGTGCCTGCAGGGGAAGCTGTGAGGGGGATTTATCCTTTATATTTTCCCTTGCTGAGCATTCCTCCCACCTGATTATAAACATGCAGTGGCATGAAGCTCAGACAAGCAAGTGCTGTTTAACTTGCTGTTACAAAGGCCACAAGTGGCATCTTCCCTCTAAGCCATTTGGACCCATCGTCATGCAAACAGCCCTATCACCAGCACTGTGCAAGAGGGACAAAGTTTCTATCCCTGGCAGCCTGTGTGATGCAGGTGGGCTTTGCCTCTTGAAACTCATGTTCACACCGTATAGCTTGAGTCATCTGTGCAAACAGAAATGCAGACAGTATTTTAGGGAGGGGAAAATCCCTCATGTTGCAAAATCAGTGCTGCTTTACTGCTTCCATAATGCAAATGCACTGCTGACCACAGGCAGAGGCCATCCATCACTTTGGGGCTATGGGGAACAGTGGTGCCTGGCTGCAGCAGCTCTGGGCACCAGCAGGGCTGAAGCCTTCTTTGCTTTTGGAGAACACAGCAAATTGTCTACAGGATTTCTCCCCTACTGACAGCAGTGTGAATGATGATGTCCAAAACTCCTGCAGCCCCCCAGCAAGGAAACTGGGGGACAATGAGGTGGAACTTCTGTCGCGTGCTCAACACATCCTGGGGGTCTCTGAGGCCATTAGAGAAGTGCAGTGACTGGGTCCAGCCTGGTAAAACAGCTCTGCTTCCCCCCTCTGGGGGATTAGCCGGGAGAGGATCCTGTTTCGTTGGGCTCCTGCTGCTTTCAAAGAGTCAAGTTCATCTCAAGGACATGGATGTGAAATCAATACTTTGCTCACCAAAACAAAATGTTCTCTGCTGACTGCCTCGTGGTTGCTGGTTATTAGGGTGATTTATTTGAATGAGTTGTCCATACTTTTCAAAAGGTGGTGCAGCACTGCAGGTTAACATTCAGCACTGTTTGTGTCAAGTGATCTATAAGTGGTGGTTTCCGGCAAGAAAAGGCAGTGTTGTGTTATTTACTGTGGGGCAACACTGGCTGTTTTGTAGCTCCTGCCTTGGAGCTGCTGTTGAGATGCATGGATCCCTGCCTGGATGATGCTCATGGGGCTTGGTCTCTCCACCCAGTAATTTTCTTCTGCTTGAGTTTGTGGGTGTTGGGATGAGCTGGAAAGGAGAAACCTGACCTTATTATCCCTCCTCTCCTGCTCTTTGTCATGAGCCAGGACATCTGCAGCAGCTTCCCAACCCTTCCAAGCTGGCTTAGGGGAAGGGCTGCATCCGTGAAAGCCAGGAGAAGCTGCTGGTTTTACTAGGTAGGGGATGGAGGAGAGCTCTCCATTGGGAAACTGGAAGACTGTTCATAAAAAAGGTGCCTCTGAATGGCAATACCAATTGTGATGGATTCAGCAGCCGCTGGCGCATTCATCCTGCTGCAAGCTGGGGAGAAGAAAAGTTATAATGAAGGTGCTTAAAAGAAAAAAAAAATAGTAATGAGTCCTCTAAATGGCCTGTTCTTGTCAGGTGAGGGATGTATCAATAACTGCCCCGTTGCTGTCTCTGCAGGGGAGCAATTAAGATAAATGCTGTGCGACTTATTCCTCAGAGCGGCTCTGGGAATAAAGCCGCAGACAGCGGCACGGGCAGCACCGCGGACAGCTCCGGTTCCCTGCGGGGAGCGCTCCTGGCGCTGGCAGTGCCATCCCAATCGTTAATTAACGGAGCTCCGGCGGCGTACCAGGGCCTTGCAAGCAAGGATCCGTGGCTTGTCCTCCTCCGATGTATGTGAGGATTTAAAGGGTGCAGACAGAATGCTAGAGAGCTGCTTTAAACCCCTCAGTTTTTAGCTCTTGGTATGGTTTCAGCCTTATTCCAAAGAGAAATCAAAATGATTCTTCATCTCAGGATGCTTCTACTCTCCAGCATTTCCCCCTGCTTTTCTCCAGGGCTGGAAGTTGTACTTGGATTTTCTGCGCTGTGCTGGCTGAGTCTGCCCAGATCAGAGCCCACTGGGGGGTAAGGAAGGCTTATAGAGGGGACACCCGCTCTTCTCCATGTCACTCATCTCTGCGGGGTCTGGGGGCTCAGAGGTGATGGGGAGCAGCCAGGGCTCCTCTTGTCACAACGCTGTTGCTGTGAGCTTGTGTAAGGGCTTCTCAGTGGGGAAAATGCATCTCCTGTTTTTCTCTAAGCCCTTTGGGAGTAGAGAGAAGGTGGTATTCAACATGGGATGCCAGGGCCCCACTGGCTTCAGTGCAGCACTGGGACTTTGATGTCACTGAGTGCACTGCTAGTGGCTGCAGCCCTAGAAAAGAGCAGGGAGCAATCTGCCTTCTGGGCTTCGAACTGTTGCTGTTCCCTGTCATGGGTTTCTTTCATCTGCACACTGAGTCATGGTTTCAGTGTAGTCTGACTTCAGGTCCTGTACCCACGAGGAAAAAAAAAGCCAGACATGTTGTGTGCCAGTGCTGCAGTACTGCAGAATGCAGTTAGTTCTTTGCACTTGTAGTCCTCTTGGGATGCTGTTCACACTCGAACTTGCCTGTGAGCACTGAAATGTGAGCAGGGCTATGTTTTCTTGCTGGTTACTAAGGTGTCTGTGCATGGCAGAGCTGGTGGTCTCTGGCAGAGCTGCGTGATCTCAGAGGTGTAAGGGGGAATACTCCAACAGGATTAGTGTAAAGGATAATTAAGAGGAGGTTATCTGCCCTGATGGGTGGAAAAGCAGTGGGTGTGAATCAGCAGGCAGAGATCTGCTGCTCTCCTGACTCCTCACCCACAATGGGGCGTGCAGGACATGCATGATAAGTGGGAGCTCTTGCTTCGTTGGTTGCTATTAAACTGGCAGTTGGTTCCTAACAACCCTTGGTGTTCCGTGCCACTTTCAGGTGAAATGATTTTACTTCTTGATTTATTTATTTTATAACAGAAGTGTCTCTTCCAAAAGATTTGTTTCTGATGTTGCTTCACTCACTTTGAAACTGAGTCCTGACTGCAAACAGCATTGCAGCGGTGTTAATGCACCCACAGAAGAGCAGCACAGAGCCCTTTGGGGATGCTTGGCTGTGTGCAATATATTCCAATATCTCTAAGCAACAGCTAAATTTGTCACTTTGTCTGCTTAAGTAGCAGAGCTCATCTGGCCTAAAAGCCCAATCATCAGAGGGTTATGGAGTGCAAATTGCTGCTGAATGAATTTGCTGCTTTGTTCCATCCGGTTGCCCCTCCCTGCCTGTGTTGTGACAGTAAAATGACTCATCTCCATGTTAATATCGTGTTTTAGAAAAAAATGTTTTAATACTTTGTACAGTGGTCATTGTTTAGATTAAATAGAGAAGAAAAAAAAAGGCATGAGATCTGTCTTCCAACATGACGTATTCCAGGGTGGTTGTGTAGAGCTGCACCTTTCTGTGAATGCTCTTCAGACCAGCCAAGAAAGCTGAATTATGTCATTGCCAATTATTCTAAGGGGGGGGGAGGGAGGGAAAAAGAGATAAACAAGAGGCTGGGTTCAAGTGTAGCCCAACTTGATTCTATGGACTACAACCACTTATCAAAGCTCATTTTTGTGATTCGTGCCAGGCTGATCAGTTTAAATAGGTCATTGTAACTCATGCAGGCAAGTGCTGCTAATGAAAATTCAGTTTGTGAGAGCGTGATCCCTGTTGAAAGTTTCAGCGTGCATGAGCAAATGGAAGTTGAGTAACTTCAGTAGGAAATGGTGTGCTGTGAAATGCAAAACAAAAGAAAAGTGATGAGGCATTGCTGCAAATCAAGGTTTCCAACTGGTGGAGCTATTTCATCTGCACCCTGTTGGCATGGATGGACTGGGGTATTTGGTTTTGAGTGAGGGTGAGGATGGATTTAATGTGTGGCAGAAAGACCTGAAAGAGCAGCAAATGTCAATTTGCTGGACATGACTCTCCTCCCTTGACAGTTTTGGATCCCAAACCCCAGAGAGCTCGACAACAAATCCTCCAGAATCAAATTCCATGGGGACGTAAAGCTTTGTGCATGGGAACGGCAGCTCCCCATCAGAAATCCTACTGATGTGATTTTGTGTGAACAGTCACAGGTTCTTGTGGAGGAGAAGCAATTGGGAGGTAGCAGCCTTAAGTTGTGCCAGGGGAGGCTCAGGTTGGATATTAGGAACAATTTCTTCTCTGAAAAAGTGGTGATGTGTTGGCAGAGGCTGCCCAGGGAGGTTGTGGGGTCACCATCCCTGGAGGTGTTCAAGAATGTGGCACTATGGGATGTGGTCAGTGGGCATGGTGTGGTAGGGTGGGCTGGGGTTGGACTTGGAGATCTTGGAGGTCTTCCAACCTTAACGTTTCTATGATTCTAAGCAGAAAACAAAACAACACAACCTACAAATATAAAAGAACATAAAACAAAACCCACCACACCTCTCTTTTCCAAAGAGAACATTCTCCAAGCACAGAGCTCCTTCGGGCCCTGCCTACTGCTGAGTCTGTCATTTCAGACCATAGCCTGAGCAGAAGGTATTCTGGGTTGGAGGGCTGCGTTAGGACTGGATTGGCCATTCCATGTAGTGGCAGTGGTCCTCAGTGACATCAGTGTCATTTTATTGGTACAGAGCACATGTGGGCTCTGAGATCTGCCTCCTCCTGCTTCTCAATCTCACCTGAAGGCGGCTGAAAATGACTCCCTTGTAGATGTCCCATTTCCACTGGCTGCTGCAAACGCTCACCAAGGCTCCTTGCCAGGAAGCTGATTTCTTATTATAAGAATTGTTTTCTTCTCATAAATGCTAAGTGATGTGTTTCTCTGCCTCCGATGTCAGGAGTTACAGGAGCACATGCTGTACAGAAACACTCCCCAAGTGCATCAATAACCTTTTTGTGTTGCTCAGTGAGTACTAGATAACTGCAGAGCAGTTTCATGTCTCCGCAGGTTACTTAGCAATCAATTACATGTCTGTCCTCCAGTACATCCTAATTTACCAGGAGGATATGATGAGCTACTTACTCTGCAATCAGGTGCTGGCAGTGCCCACTCCCCGGCAGGTCTATGGGCTTTGCAGTGCACAGCACCTGGCATTTGTCAGCAGCTGGGTTCAGCAGAAATGGAGGCCACTGACATTTGTTTCTTTTCTTTGTTTTTCTTCTTATTTTTCTCTTTTTTTCCCCCCCTTTTTCACTCTTTTTTTTTCACACCATGCCCACCAACCCATATTCCTTGGTGCCACATCTCCATCTTTCTTCAACCCCACCAGGAACAGTGACTTCACCACCCCCCCGGGCTGCCTGTGCCACTGCAACACAGCTATTTCAGAAAAGAAATGTTTCCTAATATTCAGCCTGAACCAACCCTGGCACAGAACTGCTTTTCCCTTCCTTGCTACCCCGGAGCACCTGAATAATGGAGATATCATAGTGTTGTTATCTGTACTGAAATCAGAAGAAGAATTTTTGGGCTTGATTCCAGTGTGAAAATGACCTCAATTTTGACTGTTCTATAGAGGAAAATAATATTAGGTAGGATAAAAGCCAGGTAAGCGGCAGATCCTATTCAGGTGGCTGCAGGGAGGAAAGCACAATTGCAGTGTGTGAAATGCATAGTTAAAGTAAAAAGCAAGAAAAGTGACTTAAATGGTAACCCAGCACCAATTGAGCTGGCATTACTGCCAGTAACTGTGGTGCTGTGCCACCACGTGAAGCTTCATCACTGTGCTATGCAAACAGACTGTTGTTGGGTAGTGTTTGCACAGCCCATTCTTCAAAAATATTTGGCTTTTCAAACTCTCTTGAGCATTTAAGTGGGGCCAGGAGATGTCAGAATGGGTGGATAAGTGAATGTGTGTTGGTTTTTGGGTGCTTTGCTCAACTTGCTTGTTCCCCGGGCTTCCGCCTGTCATTTCCTTGCTCTGAAGCAATCCTAAGCACACTGCTTTTGGGGAGGCAGAATAGCTAAACATGGGATGGGAAATAATCTGTGCTGGGGAAGTACAGCACAAAAGTGCTTGGACAGGCACCTGTCCCACAGGGTCCCATGAGTGCTATGTGATGTTCACGGTCTGTGGCTGGGCAGGTTTCTCATGGCAGCTGTGCGAGGCACATTTCCCCTTTCATCTCCCTTTCTTGGCAGGAAAGCCGGGACATCTTCCTGCTGGATTTCACGAGCAGGAAATCAATCGCTGAGAGGTTCCCGCTGGGAGATTTGTGTCTCATGAAATTCATGCCGGGGGCAGAGACAGGCTGGAAGCAGGAGATGATAGCTCCGTCTTCCTCCCCTCTGCTGCTTTAATTGTTTGTAATGACTTAATAAGCAGTGCTAAACAGGGAAGCTGATCCTTCCCTGCAGCAAACACAGGCATGAGGCATTTTATCAGCTTTCCTAGGGCCTCTGTTTGGAGTCTTTGCTGTAATTTCTTCTCTACGGGCTCAGCCTCTGGAAATTGGTAGAAAAACTCCTATTGAATTCACGGTGTTCAGTCTGCAACTGCTGAGTCAGAACCAAATCCATGCAATCATCTTGGAGGGCAATATGACAGAGAAATGGCATAATTTACAGCCATGCAAGGCTTTTGTGTACCAGGGAGAGGAAGAGCAATTAAATACAAAAACCAATGTTTGCAGAAGAATGAAGTAGCTGGGCAATTAGGCTGGAAATGGGGAGGAAACTTGTGCCCACCAGCAAGCACAGACACGGAGACGAAACGGATGGAGATGCGTTGCACATCCAGCAGCTTGATGGAGCAGTGGCCCAGACTGGGACTTGCTACTGTTATAAAACTATTTGATTCACACTGATGAGTTTCTCTTTTCAAGGGGAGGTAGTCTGGAGTTCAATGCTTTTGTTGGGGTTGGGTGGTGTCCCCAGTCTGCCTGTGGACCTCCTGATTCTCACACTGTGTCTTTGCCTGCAGCATCTTCAGAGGTTTTCCCTCTTCATATTAGAAGGCCTTTGCTGCCTCTTAGTACTGTGCAGCTCGGGGGAAAGTAAACCTCTTCCCCTCTCCATTTTCCTGCTACAAAGAATACTGCTCCTCTCTGAAGCAGCAGGAAGAATAACTTTTTTAAAGCTGACTGAGACAAGCTGACTTCTCCTATCATTTGGAACAAAATAATGAAGTTATTTATGTTAAAAATAACTTTAGACTTTTGAAGAGGTCTTCTGAGAAAATATTTACCTTGAAGACTGAAGTGGGTATAGGAAGAAACTCTTGGCTTAGAACCACTCAGAGCAGTAGTTGTTTTTTTTTTCTAAAGAATTGATGCAATTGCATTTTCAGGATTTTGAAAGAATGTATATTAACTGTAGTGTACCAAACAAGCTCCAGGATATTTTCCTTTGCTGGCAATAACTGAATTACAGCAGAGGGCTGCTGCTAGCTCTGTGGGACAAAATATGTTTGGACCACTAGGGGTTTTGACAAAAGCCTTTGCAGCACAAGTAGTTCCTATCCTCATCTATTCATTAGCTTCAGCTCTTCCTGCATTTCTCCAATTCTGCTGCTTGAAAGTTATATTTCTTGGAAGCATGTGTTGCTGCCCAGGAGCATCTCCTGGGGGACATGGTGGGATGGGAGGTGGCTGTGGGGCAGGGACCCTCAGAGCACAGCTGCTGCCCCATGCTGGGGCCCGGTCTCACCTTGTCCCTTGTGTCCCTGCATCTGGGTTTTGTCACAGCCTCACAGTGGGGCTGTGTAGGACTCAATGTGACATTGAGACATGCACCACTATGTCAACAAGGTGACACTTTAATGCTGCTGCTGTCAGCTTGTCAGGCAGTGCCCACACACTCTGTCTGAAGGCAGCTGGGGAGGAAAAGGCAGAGGAAAGCAGGGATGGAGTACTGCATGGCACTGTCAGTAACTGCTGAGGAGCAAGGACAAGGAGGGGCCCCACAAGGGCTAGGCAGAAAGGACAGCTCCCTCAGCAGCATGGGGCACATAGGTGACATACTAATAAAAACCTTTGCACAAGAGATATAAAAGCATCAGTTTGCATGGCCAAAACAGCCAGATCTGACAATTCTTGCTATGCATTACAGGAGCTGTGCTGATCTCATCCTGATCTGAAATATCTCTGCAGCTTAGCCAGGAACAGTATTAAGTTCTGAACCTTCTAATAAAAGTTAGCATAATCCAGGAGCAAAGCTTTGCAATGCATGTTTATTGTGGATGAGGAGGCCTAAAGCTTACATCAGGCTTCTCTTCCTTCGTGGAGATGGGTTGAGCAGACAGATGTACTACAAACTTCTTGGCTCCAACTATGACCCGGATAACCTACACAAAGTCTTTTATTCTGCATGCTGCTGCCGGTGGTGTCCTGACAGGTGACAACCAGACCAGCTGATGTAAACCTGCCAAAATCCCTTTTGCCATCTCAGAGACAAAGCTCAGGCCAAAGAGATACCCAAGGGATTTGCACCCAGTCAATGTGTTGCCAGAATTAATTGCATTCTCTTCCATTTATTGTGGCAAGTCCCAGCTCCTTCAGACTGGGATCTGTTTCCTTCCAAGCTTCAGAGGTGCCCACATCATATCCAAAAAAAAAAAAAAAAGAAAAGAAAAGATTCCTGGTTTTTGCATTAGGAGTGTCAATGCATTTTCTCATGGGCAGTGATGAAATAAGTGGAAATAATAATAGCAGTGAATAAAACCTAGCAAATATTCACCACTTGCAATTAAATTCCTGCTTTGTATCTGCCTGCTTCCAGTTACCTTCCATCCCTGCAGCTATACAGAGTGCCATGCTCAAACAAACACAGAAGGACAAACCTCATTCTGCAGTGCTTCGAGCAAACAGGAGCATGAGGAGATGGAGTGCATTCTGGGGCTGTGAGTGTAACAGCCCAGAATGTGGTAGTGCAGTTTTATATTATCTGTAGAGGTTTGAAAACATTGTTCCCCAAGCAATCTCTCTCTCCTCTCTCTGCCACCGTAAATTGTAGAAGGGAAAAAAAGAGAAAATAGCAGAAGTTTGATTAAATTGGCTTTTTCAGTCTTAAAACGGTGTCAGCTTGATGCCTGATATTTTAGAAATTGGATTAGTGGCATCTATTTCATCCCACCAGAGAGTTGGATTTAAGGCTCCCAACAACAGGCGCACTGGATGTGCAAGAGCAGAGATTTCCATCCCTGGTATCTCATCGTGCTATTTTAAGCAGCCAGATATAGAGATGCACCAGTATAAACAACAACAGAGAGAAAATGTTCCACCAAAAGGGGAAAAACAAGCAAATGGGGTGGCAGCTTATTCCAAAGAGCTCTGGTTGATTTTTTAAGAGCACAAAAAAAGAAGAAAGAAAAAAAAAAAGTTGAGAGGTTTTTTTTTTTTTTTTTTCCTTGAAAGATGGAGATATTTAATAGAAATGTATTCTTGAGGCTGTTGGTAAGCTTGGTGTGATTTTAGATCTGGGAAGAAGGAGGCAAATGCTTTGTTTTTCTGAGATGCTGTGGTTATGATGGGAATGGCAAACATCCCACGTTGTTCTGTAGCATAGATAGAACAGCATTGTGCCTGGGGCAGGGAAGGAGAGCTGGGCATCTGCAGCACCACTCAGCACAGCTCTTCCCTTCTGCAATCATTTGTAACCTGAGGCACTTTGGGACTCCTGAACTCAGTAGCTGGGGGAGTTAATCAATATAATTACCGACAAATGAACTTGCCCCTGTCCTCTCAGCACAGGTGTGATGAGCATTAAGGAACCCCAGGAGCATTCCCTCTTGGCAGGGAAGGGGATAAAAGCACATCACCTCCAGGGCACTCAGCAGCAATCCCCTTCTCAGGTTTTGGTTTTTCTTGTTTTCTGATGCTTGTTTTCTCCTTCCCCTGTCCCCTTCTCTGAGCTACTGTATCTCCCAATCTCCCAGGTGTGGCCCTACTGATGTGTAAGGCTCTTTTTTTTTCTTTTCTTTGTGTGCTGTGCAGGATTATCCTTAATAAGCCATGCTTCTCCTGAACTTTGCTCTCTTGCTCCTAGATTTTTGTCTCATGGTGCAAGAAAACATGGATTAGAAAGCCACCTCGTGGGTGTGGAATGGATCAGGTATGCGGAGGTGCTCCTCAGGTTGTCTCCTCCTCTTCTCACGCAAGCTCCCCTCACTTCTTATGTTATTTGGAGTACGTGTTTAGCTCTTCCCTCATCTTCTGGGCTTGTTTCTGCTCTGGGTATCATGCTTACTATTTGTTAGCTGCTGTTTTCGTTTGTGGGCGTTTTTGGATCTGTTTGTTTCTTTTTCCCACCCTTTGCTTTTTCTTTGAGTTGTTTACCTTCATTTTCTGCCCTGTTGGAGTGAGGTATTTTCCTTACCTCTTACTGTTTAGTGTTGTTTCTTGTGTTATTCTCCAAACTCAAATCCTTATTCACCTTGTGGCTGTTACATGTTGGTTACGTGAGCACCAGTTAATTTTCTGCTGCTTGCCTTAGCCCTCAGCAAAGGGCTGAGTGGCTCTCTTGGGTCAAGCTCACCTCACCTTCCATGATGCTGCCCATGTCCTTGGACAACTCCAGTGGGACAAAGCCTTGGTGTGCACGTTATAGGTGTGCAGCAGTCACTTTCCTTGCAAGAGCAGGAATATCATTATCCAGCTTTTCCAGGACAAATTGGAGGCTCCTTCTCATAACATCTACCAGCAAAATGTTTCCCTCTTTGAGAGGGCAGAAAGCTGCAGCTTATGCAATGAAAATCTCGATTTATGATTATTATTAGCAATGCTTTCATCACAACAGGAGCTAGGCTAAGAGGATGTGTGTAACCTGTCCCTCTTTGTCTTAATGGCAGTAACAATGACATTGGGAAGCTGGTCAGAGGAGCGTCGTGTCTCTGTCCTTAATTGTCCCTGTGCAACTGTGGGTGATTTAATAAATGAGACACGGTCAAGACCTTTATCTCCTCTTACACTCATCAAGCAATCATCACCTTGTCACGCTTCAGCTTCATATATCTCATTTGCATCTGGCTGACCTTGGTTTTACTACATGCAGGGAAAGCTGGAGGGGTGGGACTGCAGGGGATGGGGATGGCGTGGGGATTGTGACATAGTGACCAGTGCTTCTGGTGCTTAGGGGATGCTACAGAAATGGCGTGTGCTGTGCTGGGAAAAGTGATAGCAAATGGATTAAATGGGAGATAAAGAGGATAAGGGCAACTAACTATTGTTGAAGAAAATATAGAGATTAAAATAAAAAAGAAAAGAAGGTGCCAGAGACCATAATTAACTGTATTACAGGTTCATGACTCTTAAAATAATTGTCTATGTTATGATTGCTAGAAGTGAGTGGGGGCTTTTAGTGAATAGTTGGGTGAAACAAAGGAATACTGATTCTGGCAGAATTCTCATTCTAATTTAAGCAGGACTTTTTTCTGTTTTTTTTTCTTTTTTTTTCCTTCCCCTGAGATAATAGCCACGTTGTATTTATTGAAATATCTTCTCCATTAGCTCCTGCAGGAACTGGATAAAGACCTCATTCAGGTAAACTTTAATACAACATGTCTGCATAGTAATAAGTTAAATAGGAGCTGTCAAAGTGTTGTAGGAGTGAGGATGTGCATAGGGCTGATACAACTAGCTCTCCTGCAAGTAGGAGAAGTAAATTAAGAGTGGATGAGCTATGCATTTTGTCAGAGCAATTATAATGTCTGATATTCAACTAAATTAAGTAGAGTCTGTCTTTGTCGGGAGCCAAGCTTTAAAACAGAGCGCTGCTAAAGAGGACTTTGTAGGCTTGGCTCCAAACAAAGCTTCATAGAATCATTAAGGCTGGAAAGGATCATCAAGTCCAACTATCAGCTCATCACCCAGGCCCACTAAACCATGTCCCTCAGACCTAAGGGTCTGCACTTCGAGAAAGCTCAGGGCTTGAGCAGAGTTTTATGGCTTTGGTTCTTGGGCTGTAAAACTCCTGTAAAAATGAACACTGAAGTTCTAACTTCACAGAGATCTGAGAGCCCCCATCTGAGAATGGTCCCTGTGGATTTTGGAGACAGAGCTCAGTGCAAAAGTGCCATTAAACAGCATTAAAACACTGCTTATGGGGGATTTCCTTCAAGCATCAGTCTATCAATCTGACACCTTCTTAGAGAAGGAACAAACTTTGCAAGACATGTTTAAAAGAATTTCCCTGACAGGTTTACAGCTGTGAGGCCGTTAATAAACCCAAATGGCCATTCACCAGGCAGTAACCACTAAGCAATTATGTTTTGTCTGCAGGCAGCCTAATGAAACCCGCAGTTAATGACCTAAGGAGAAGAAATAAAACCAGCCCACTGCTCCACGGAGGCACTTGATTTTTTTCACTGGCCATCCTACACTGAGTGTTTTCTCGAAGAGCTGATGCACAGGTAAAAGTGTGTTATTCTAGAGGAGCAATGATGCATGTTTTTGATGGCAGTTTTGCATATGTGTACATAGGTGCTACCGTGTTGTGGTCATATCACAAGGTTGATGTTTCTGCAGGAGCCAGCATGCAGGGAGATGTTTGCTAACACGGCATGGAAAGAGAGAACAAAGTCCTCAGCCATCTGTGCAAGGGTAATTAAGGCATGCAGGGGCTGCCCTGGCCCCTGGGACCTGTGCTGATTTTCTCCTCTGGGGTTCAGTGCTGAGGGCTGGTGTCCCCATGAGCATCCCAAGCCCAGCAGAGTTGTGCACAGAGACTGCATGCACGGGCTGTGCTCTCTGCTGTCTCTCTCCATCTGGTTTCTGCAGCATGGGAGGTGGAGATTTGCACCTTTTCCTGCCCCAGCTCAAAGTGGAGATCACAGTATCTGTGTGGCTGTTTCGCCCTTGGTGTGTATACTGATAAATTTCTAGATCAAAGGTACTCTGAAAGCTGCTGCTTTAATTAGAATTCTGGGTTGCTTTCAACACCGCTTTCCAGTGGTGGTGAGTGAATTGTTTTTTCACTTCTTTGAATGGTCTGTCAGTCTTTTGGTGTGTAATGAACAGCAGCATCTATTTAATCTTCATCACACAAATTACTCTCTGACATCTAGCCTCTTTAGGTGCTTCCTTCAGCACTAATCAGCATGCTTACTTCTATATGCTTTTAATTATTTCCATTGGTTTAGCAGTGGACTCTTCAGCTCTGCCACCCACATTTTGAGCCAGGTGCCTGTGACTCACTGCACAGTGCATTCTGCAGAGGAATGCTGGGATGTATGCAGTCCAAGTTTCTTCTTCCTTCCATGTACCTGCTAACGTTTTGTTATGAGCGCTGCTACTTGCTGAGCACTCTCCCATGGCTTGATCTCTTTCCTGAATAATTGGATAAATCAGGATTTAATCTCCTCTCAGCTGTGATGTCTGAAAAGCCCAGGGCATGCTCTCCTCATCCTCTTGCTCTGTGCATTTGGTATCTTTGGAAGATTTGGCTCACCTGGCTGCTAGGACACAGAGCTCTCTGGCTGAGAGCCTTTGGGATCTCTCTTCTGCCGGATGAGCTTGTGTTCTAGCTTTCCTTCTCACCTGAAGTTTGTTTGGTTGAAGGGCTTGCAGGTGGGAAAGCATAAGAGGATTGCCAGGATGAAACAAGCTTGCCCTTGGGTGTGATTTGTG
Organism: Cyrtonyx montezumae; assembly: GCF_038088225.1. Classification (NCBI taxonomy): domain Eukaryota; kingdom Metazoa; phylum Chordata; class Aves; order Galliformes; family Odontophoridae; genus Cyrtonyx; species Cyrtonyx montezumae. Next base: position 9,605,337 of record NW_027072100.1, on the reverse strand, counting down.
GTGGTTGATTTTTAAATAGTTGAGTCATGCCTTACACATTAAATGAATCTTAAATCTTTAAAAATCTGTTGTTGATCTCCTGCTACCTATTGAGGACTGAAATTATTGAGTTCTGGGCTTTTCTTGGGTTAGCTGAACATACTATTGCACATATAAAATGTGTGAATGTGTGCTTATTTTCATCCTCTGGAAGGAACACGTTTGCAGAGTGCCCAGAGGTACCTGCTCATGTGTTATCCTCAGAACTGTAGTTAGAGGAGGTATGTGGGACTCCTTTATTTGAAGGAAGGCTTTGGAGAAGCAGCTGATGCTGCCTCCACCAGGCCTCTGTACCTTGCAGTCTGGCACAGTTGTGTTTCTGAAGAGCTTTATAATTTGTCCTTATTATGTTCTATGTGTGATTTAATGAAAGCATTTTTAATGAAAGACCCTTTCTGTACCATAATTGAGCTCTTAATCTTATCTGAAAGCAGAGAACAATCCCTTCAGAAGCAGTGTTTGAATCACAGCTATTTGCATTTTCTGCACACAGTGTCACCCACAGGAGCAGCTCTCTTTTTAAGAGAAGACAAAAAGTAGATTCCTTTGAGTTGCAAGTATATTGGTGATGCTGTGTGGAGTAGATTTGAAAATCAAACTCTCTCACTTCTCAACTGAGCACACCTCTCCTGGTCCCAAAAATCAAGAAGTGAGCTTTCACTTAGTGAGCGCCTGAGACTTTGTGCAGTTTGGTGCATAACAAATTGCACGTGGCTATGACAGCTGTCAGCAAAATGAGATGATCTGAGCAGGTAAGAGTTGGCAGGAGGTAAAAATGGAAACTTCAAATCAACAGGATCCTGAAATAATTGTGAGGTAGGCAGTGCGTCGGGTGGAAATGTCTCCTTCGTCCTGAACTTTCTAAAAGGTTTTTCCAAAAAGCATCCTGCTTTTGAACAATCTGATCCTCCTAACTTGCTTTATGCATTCAGAATTTGAGATAAGAATGTTTAAAGAAGGCTCAGCACATGCTTTTCTGTGATGACCCTGGTAGACTTCTCACCTGCTGTTGGTTGGAGGGAAACCAGGAGCCCTTCCTCCAGGCCTTTGGGTCCCATTGACCTGGATTGACCTAAAAACAAAATGAGTGTGTTGAATTGCATGCATTAGCAAGGTAATAAGTGTGTCATGGTTGTTTTTCCATTTTATTTTTATTTTTTTGGTCTTGCACTGTGCAGGAGATATTCTAATTCAAAACAGTGCTGTCTCCCCTTGCATTAGGACAAGAGGTGATGATCTCAAGCTGCACCAGGGACGTTACAGGTTGGATATTAGAGAAAACTTTCTCTCTTGAAAGACCAGTAATACCAAGGTAGTGGTGTCACCATCCCTGGAGATGTTCAGGAAGCACGGAAGGGTGGCACTGAGAGATGTGGTTTTGTGAATATGATGGGGACGAGTTGATGATTAGACTCTGTGATCTTGCTGGTCTTTTCCAACCTCAGTGATTCCATGATTCTCAGCTTCAGCTTCTTCCTTTACCTCCTGGTACTGATGCACACCAAGGTGAGATGACCTCATCCATTTCAGTCTTGTCACTCATCTCTCCCACTCATATACTCCTTTATACCAATCCATTCACCCCCAGGAAGACCTCTATTACTGGAGTAATAGGCACTATTACATCAGCTTTTGCTGTGATGAGCAGTGGATTTCTGCAGTCAACATGTCAATTTAAGCTGTGGCTGTCATGTTAAAAATAAAAGATCAATTCCCTCTTTCCTGGAGAAGAAATTACGGAAAAGCCTTTTCATGTTATGAACTGAGTGTACAAGGCTGAAACGGGTGAGGGTGGAGACAAGGTTGTCCCCTGAGACAAGTAAATTTGTCAGTTTAGCAAATTAGAGAGAATATGCTTGCACCTTTTAAGTGACAAAATAATGTCACTGAGTAGGCAAGGCTTGGGTGGGGGCTGCTCTCACTGCGAAGTAGAGCCAGCAGTTTTGGCAGACCTATTCACACAAGTGCCCATTTGCCAGCTGCACAATCAGGACCTGGAGAATTGCCTGGCTGAGGACAATTAACCTGTTTTCCTGATTTTTTTTTATTTTTATTTTTTACATTGTGTTGCTAGAAAGCTGTTTGATGTTGTCCATTCTGTCTGGCTCAATGGGACCACCCTTAGCCCCATGCAGTGACACCACTGGGACTCATGCAATGCCAACCCACTGCATCTGCAAGTGCTCAGTGCTGCTTCTTTCAAAGCTGTGACATGTGAGGGGAGAATACGATGAATTATTCAGCAGTATCATGGACTCTATGAGAAACAACTAACAGCTGTCATTATGCAAAGTAAGAGCAAAAGATGACACGAGTTTTGGTGTTCAACATTCTCTGTCAGGGATGTTGGGGTGCAAGGTCCCCACGGCGCTCAGTGTGGTCCCACGTCCAGAAACAGAAAAAGAAAAGAGCAATGCTGTGGCCAAGAGCACTTTGCTGCAAAAATGCCATAGATGTGGCATGGAAGCTCATGTCCCCAGCTGCCACCCAGCTGGTCCCTACTGCAGCCACAACCTCCCTGGTATATTCCATTTATTTAGCAGCAAGTTGAGAATCCTGACCTGTACATCAGGGTCAGTTCTATAGTTCTCATTAGTGTTTGCGTCCTAAGCCTTAATGACATTAAGGATAAAAAGTAACTTCCTTTTTATTTTTCTTTTTCATTTTCATGTGATTCATCTGTTCTTTGGTTTCTCTTGCATCCTTAGACTGGGGACCACAAGGAGTAAGCCATTTTCACAGTGAATAATAGGGAAAAAAAGGCTAAAACAAAATAAGAAGGTTTGGGAATATTTAAAATGAAATCTCATGTTTGATGGCTCTGCTCTTGATCTTTTTAAGTTTCTTTTCCTTTTTTCTTTTCTATGTTTTTCCTCCTTTTTTTTTCTGCTTTATTTGTATCTTTTTTTTTTCTGCTAGCTGTACACTATCTCACTGATGAACTCACAAAAGCAGCCCAAGGAACCAGCCAGCCAAACAGATAAGGAAACAGATGTAGAGCACAAAGATCAAATAAATACACAGTTCAGGAAATAGGTTTTGCAATATGGTGTGAAGCTCAATAGCTGAAATGGGAGGCAAAGGGGGGAACTCTTTTCTGCGTAGAGAAAAAAATATTAATCTGATGAATTCAAGGCTATAGAGAGAAGAAAGAATATGTCATCTTTTGGTAAATGCAAAGACCTGCCAGGCCTGTGCATCTGCACATGTGGTCTCTGCTTTTTTTCCCTGTTTGCTGGGCTCTGACACTTGATGAATAATATGGAAATGATTGAGTCCAGAAAAGCAATTAACAAATCACAGTGGGTAGGGCTTACCTGTACCAGACCTGGTGACTGCTGACCTCTGGTAGTTGCTTTATTCCCCATTTCTGAGCGATCTAACTCATTTCTAGCCTACTAGGAAAGAGATGAGCCCTTAATTAGAATGCATTTAATTATCAGCCTTGTTAGCCTGGATCATGTTTCAGTGTTCTCGTACTTAAGCAGAGATGTGACTTGTACTTATTGTCATCAAAATTGCAAAATGCCACCAGGTGGTTGCTCTCTGGTACAGGTAGTGACTTATGCCACAGTGTTCGTCATACAGATGGCCACAAAATCATGCCCTAGATCTGTTCTAATGACCCCCCCCCCCTTGCCCTACCTGCCACCTCGGATGGAACTGAGGACAAGGGGGCACTGCTAAATGCCTGAGTCCCTGTATCCTGCTTGCAGCCCGTGCCCTGGCCATGTGCAGACCTGCCCTCATTAACCCACTGTGTGGTGGCTCATTGCAGCACGGCAATAACATGTAATGAGCAGTACAGCTCTCATCCTTCAGTTACACAGTCATGGCTGGGTCTTGAAACGGAGAAGTTGTATACTTGGGGTTTACTTCAAACTTGCATTTTCCTGAAATAATTTGACAGTAACACTATACTGATCAGCAGCAGATCCTTGGTTTGTCTGTCTTCTGGGATCATGACTTGTTTTCCTCTGGTGCTCTCTGCAGCCTTTCCTCTCCCACAGCTTGCAGCTCAGTCCCTGCCCCCAGTGCCATTCATTCACTCTACTTTGCACGTTGCTGGCTTTTCAAAGGAAAGCAAACAATGTCTGCTTCAGCAAGGCCAATTTGCAAGCAGATTTCATTTGGACCAGGTCCTGCACAAAAGCAGAACCCAATCTCATCACCATTGTTGTCTCTCTATTATTTTTCCACTCGTTGCTTTTCCAATACTTCATATGTAATTCTCCTTCAGCAATGCCATTCAAAGCTTTACAGAGTTCAGATTTTTTTTCCCTAAATACTTATATCTGCCGTGGTACATTTCCTTATCCTTGGATCTCTTTATAAAGTCTGGTTTTCCTGGCTTGACAACTGTGTTCTTTGAACTGTAAATACTGCAATTCATGGCCTTTTCTTATGTTTTCTTGCCCCATGAGGTCCTTTTATGATATCTCACTAAACATCTGAAATCTCCCTTTCTCCCCATAATCCCCAGAGTTGCTTTGGGCTCAGGTGAGACAGACAGCTCTGCTGAGATTCAGTTCTCTACTGTATTCCTTCATCATATAGGAGTGGGGCATCCTTGTGGGGAGGCAGCTTCCATGGACTGAGCTGACATGGCTTGCAGGTGGCCATCCCAGTCTGTGGGAACTTTTCTTCCTTGTGGGCTCTGACAAAACTAAATCCTTGTATTTTAGCTGTCAGAATGATCTGGCTAATTTGCACTTTGGTTTCTAGGAACTGGAAGCTTGAATTATTGAAAACCTGTGTCATTAAACCACTGGACGAGCTGATCAGTAGGATTTGGGGTTGCTGTGATAGTTCTGTTTTGTTGATTAAGATACCAGATTGTTAATGGCCAACTTTTCAGGTGCAGGACTGATGCAGGACCAGCCTCAGGACCAAGGACCACTGCAAGCTGAGGATCATCTCCTGTTGGGAGGTATCAGTGTGGTGATGGCAATGGCCTTACTCAGACCCCATTGTACTGAGGATGATTTCCAACACTGAATATGGCCTTTTTGCTGTCAGATCAACCAGAAAACCCCTCCCAGGGGCAGTTGTGCCACAGCCACCTTTCTCCAAGGATGCAGGGGATGTTAACAGAAACGGGCTGTGACCAGCAAAGCCCAGCACCAAGATGGAAGGACTTGGCAATGTCTTCAGATGTACAAGGTCTTTAGCTGCTGTCACAGTGGGTTCTGGGAGGTGGGGAAGCCCCTGCGTCTCACCCTGAAGTTCATGGCTGGCTATCTTGCAGAGAACCGTGTCCCTGTGGCAGAGGGTCCATCGCAGAACATGGTTTTGCTCACGGGCATCACAGCAATGCACCCTGGGGCTCTGCCCTTTTCAAATCATTGTGGTAAAAAGTGAAACAGCCAATGCGCACCTTAACCAGGGAGAGCTGTGGAGGCAAGGGAAAAGGAAAAACACAATCAGGCCGAAAGATGCTTTGAAAGGGAGAAAAACTTGCTGCCAGGCTTCCTTCGGAGAGCAATTCCTCTCTTTCTCTTTTGGTGCTGTGCTATTCCTCCATGGCCAGAAGGCTGCAAGCATTTCAGATCTCTTCTTCAAGTCCTTGTTTCATTAAAAAAAAAAAAAAAGAAAAAAAAAAAGGCCTGCAGAATGTTTTCTTCTAAGGCTCAGCAAATGGGAAGTGCACAATGCAGCTGTCTCTAAGCCTCTCTTCTCCTGTCTCAGGGAGAAAGGAATTCGCCAAGCCCTAGAGCCTGACTCACTTGCTGTGTGAGCATGAATTAACCAGGAATGTTCGAGAATTATTCCTGAATAATTCATGAACCTGAATTAATCATGCATTTTCATGAATTATTCATGAATAACTCATGGAAATGCAAGGTTTATTCATGCTCCAAAAAACCCAAGGCTTTTTCTCTTCTGCATTCTCTCCCTGTAAGAAACAGACCTGAAAAAGGCTAAGGAATATATATATATATGTATGTATGTGTATGGGAAAAATAAGAGGAATAATAATGCTGAAAAAAAAACCAAACAGGAAAAAAGAAAAGATTTTTTTTTTTTTAATGCAGTGGGGGCAGCAGGTGGGAGCTTTCTAAGCCAGACAAAGGAGGACTGACAAGAAACTGTGGTGAAGGGACAAGCCCGAGGCAAAGGAATGTCCGGTCACCTCCTCCCTGGAGCAGGCAGCTGAGATCTGCATAGACAGGAGACATTTTGCAAGACTCAACACCTGGAGCAGTGCTAAGCAGGCAAGGACTCGGTTGTATCAAGATGTTAATCTCTCTTTCTCTCTCTCTCTCTCTTTCTCTGTTTGTGCATTTGTGTAGTTTTGTGTTTGGTAAGGCAAATGAGCAACTGGTAAGTGGGGCAGGAAGGAGCAGCAGCAGCTGTTGATCAGTGTTGCTTCTTTTCTTTAAATGTTAAAGAAAGGAAAAGTGCTTTAGGGAGCTTTTTGAGGGCTGGGGTTATTTGCTGCTTGGAATATAGAGCTCTTTAAGAGCTGTGTTCTTGGGAGGGAAAGGTCTCAGCTGTCCATATACAGGTTTGCTTGGGCTCCCTGTATCCTTCCTGGGTCTGTGGGGAGCTGGGGTGCAGCTGCCTGCTGCAGAGCATCCAGCCCCGTGGGAGAGGGATGTGAGGAGTGAGTTACCATAGGATTCACTGGTGCATGGTACTTCCTTCCTTATAAAAATAAATCCCATGGTGTGTCTGGTTCAGGACTGGAGTGAGCCAGGTGCAAGTCTGTGCCAGCTGGGCAGGCTGGGGAGTGCTCCAGCTCCTGCAAGCAGCTTAACTGCAGCTGATGGATGGTGGAGAGGGGAGGGAGAAAGTTCTCCAGGGGGATCTGAACCTCCTAGGTGAGGAGAATCTCAGCCAGACTCAGCTTTCAATGGGATATGGAGGCAGAATAAGAGATTGCAGTAACTTGAGTTGTAGCTGCCTGTCCTGCCAGCTTGTCCCTGTTCCCCCTCTCCCTTCCCTGCTCCAGCTCCCTGCTGTTTGCTTTGTGAGCATCCTGCATGCACTGCGTGGCACAAGGGCTTAGCATCACTCCTCAGAGCCCTTGTGCCAACTGCTGCCGTGGAGTACAGCAGGACGTGCTGGGGTGAGGCTCTGCCAGGGCCCTCTGGAGCTTGGTACCCACCTTTGAAGTGTGGGGAGAAAAGCCTGGAAAGAAATCATCCCTTAGCTGGTGGTGTGGTTCAGGATATTTTGAAAGTCCCCAGTAGCCTGCCTGTTGCTGTCCAGTGGTTTCAACTGCAGCTCTAAGGATGTCTCAAAGGTCCAGGACCCAGAGGACCAGCCCCTTGCAGCTTTGCTCCTTGGCTGCCTTAAATGACTCCTTCTCTGCTCTGTGCCTCAGTTTCCCCATGCATGAAACAGAGGTAATTTGATCCCTTCTTATCAAAGCAGTCTGACATTTACTGAAGGAAATAGCTGTACAGGGAGAGGAATCATAATTTCCTGGAATACACTAGAGTCTTTTAGAGTCTTTTCTTTGTACTGCCCTGATATTACATAGATGCAATCCTCTGCAGCAAATTGCTGTAGCCCAGTTGAACTCAATTGGGCTGTGCTGGTTCACGCTGCAGAGGAACTAGCCTGTCCCTGCTCAGTGACTTTTCTGGGCTCTGCTCAACACATCCCATGTGTCAGCTGGTCCTGCCTGTCCCCAAATGACACAACATGTGGATGGAGCTGCAGTTCTTCACATTGAAAACACATGGGGTTGTGCCCTGCTCGATCCCGGCTCAGCTCTCTGGGGATGAATTTTAGGACAAGTTAAGCACAGAAGAAGAAAAATCTTGCTCACCATAGCCGACTGGTTCTAGATGATCTTTAAGGTCTTTTCCAACACAAGCCTGTCTATGATTCTGTGAATAGGAAAGAAGAAATAACCAGTAGAAAAGATGCATGGACACATACTTTGTATCTCCAGGGCTTAATTCCTCAGGTAGAACTCCATTTGCTGAGCCCTCCTGCTCCAGGTGGGCAGTCCTGATGTCAGCCAAGCTCTACGTGCTCATCAGCTGGCCTGATGGCAGCCGAGTCATCAGCATGGAGAACATCAAGGAGCCCCGCAAGCCCTTCCACCTCTATGCTGTGGGTGAGCAGGTGCTGGCTCGCTGCCCTGGCTTCAGCGGGCTCTACTGGGGCACCGTGGAAGGCATAAGTGGTGAGTGACACCCCTCTGGCCTGGGAATTCACAATTTGGGGCTGCCTGGGAGCAGCCCTGAGTGAAGAATTTTGGTGCTGAAATGTCCTTTCTTCCTACAGAGCATAAAGATACTTTGGAGAAGAAGCTGCTGGAAGATAGACAACTCCTGGAGAAGTTAAGTGAGTGATGTCTTTGCTTTGAACCCTTTGTTGTGGTGGGATGAGGGTTTCGGTGAGAGAAGAATTGAAGATTGCAGCTTTCTGCCTTCACTGGGATTTCCCTGGGTGGGAGGCTGCTGCGTGTCCCATCACAGCCTTAATATCAGGGTAAACAGCAGCAAGTGGTAGTGAGGAGATGCACAGCACTCATACCCCATTACGCTCCTTTGAGTGTCCACCTCTCTTTCAGAAGACGAACCAGCTGTCCACAGCATGATGCCATCCCAGACAAAAAAGTCCAGGAAAACCTTCCCAAAATGGGCCCCAGTGAGTGCATCCAGGAAATACCATGGTGACAGGACTTACTCTGGGAAGCCACTGCTGCGGGCATCTGAGCCCAGCCTGCCCTGCAGTGCTGGCAGCCCCTCCATCACCAAGGAGAGACGTACCCTGGGGCCACCCCATCCCACCAGCACCTTCAGCCCCCCAGCTACTTTTGTCAGCCTGGCTGTGCCAGGGACTTCCCAGAGTGAGGAGGACAGAGTTGGTACCACTACCAAAGGTAACTGTGGCTGTAAATTGGGGCATTGACCTTTGGCTGTCTCCTGATGGGAGGGCTGGACTGGGAATCAGTGCAGTTGCCAGGAAATCCCTGCTTTGCTGCAGGTCTATGGGATTAGGATTACATTTTCTGGTCCTTTCTACCTGGGAGGTTTCTTCCAGGAGAGCTATTGAAATGGAGATGCATGTGTGGCAGCATAGAGTGTCTGCTCTACCACATACTAACTGTTTCTCCCACTTGTCCATTCACTACTGCATGTACTAAGCAACTACAGAAATACCCTGGTGCTGTATCTATTTCCTAGCTAACAGCAGAGTCCAGGGGCACGCTGATTCTTTCTTCCTTTCCCACTGTGTCTCTTTTGATAATGGAAACAGAAGAAGCCCATCAGATACCTTCTTTGCCTAAAAACACAATCCAGGTTGCTTGATCCTGGAAAGCGTGTCTGGATCATTCTGTTTACAAAAGGGAACAGTGTGTTGCTGTGCAATCTAGCAGGAGTGTTTAGGTAATTTGTTCTGGAGACAAAGGGATCCAGGTGCTGCCCTTGTCAACAGCGGGTTAGTTCAGCTTGTTCCCCATCCCTGCCTCTTAGATTACGTTGCCCTGGCAATGAAGAGGAAGTCAGATGGCATCTTGTCCCAATGCCAGCAGCACATCTGTCTGAACAGGTAACACCTGAAAGAGTGGTGGGGAACCCTGAATGTCCCATACTACATAATTTAATTTCATACAGTGGAGTCTGTCCACTCTGGTCCTTTACGTCCTGGAGGTGCTGCCTGATGTTAACATAGACTTAAACCCAAAGCACTGGGGATAATGGCTGTTAATGCAGCTACACTGATTCTGCAGAACAAGTGACTCCTGTGTGCTCTGGAGTCCTGAGCCCTTAATGGATCAAATAAGAGCTCCCAGCACCGCTGTGTGAGACTTCCTCCACCTGGAAAGGGATGCTCAGGAGGTTGTCTGCATGAGGAACCACGGGTACTTCCTCTTGGTTCGTTTTGGTTTTGCTGTAAATGAAACCAGAGTTGACTTTGCTGTCAACCCTTGAATTCACACAACAGGGGCACGGAGCTCTTGGCAGTGCTTTTTAGCTTGCTTGTTTCTTCTAGCTGTGAAGATGGAAAGCCAGATGCTTTGCAAGAGATGGATGGCTTCGAGAGGGTTCAGAAAAAATTCAGTCCTGGTGAAATGGAAAGGTAATTAGCCAAAGGAGGCACTTGTTATTATCTGTATTTTCCTCACTATAGGAAAGAGCACTGAGACTGCAGCTGGGTGAAAAAATGGTGCAATTTTAGAACCAAGAACTGTTCAGTTTCTGTACAATCAGAGCCAGATTTCTCATCTGTCTGTAGAGCTCAGAGTTAAAGATGCGAGAAGGTTCTAAAACAGTGCAGAAACCACACAGCTCCTGCTTATAGCCATCAAAATGACACCTATCATGTTTGAGCACGACTGTGTTTCTTGCTTTATTGCCCATTACTTTGATGACAAGTACCCGGTGATGAAATAGCTACTGGGTACATTTTTACTGCAAAGAAATGGGTGCCAAAAATCACCTATGGCACTTGCTTTGTCATTTCTCACATGTCCATTTTTTCATACCATGAATACATGCCTCCTGGGACTTGCAGGGCTGATATATTTCCTTAAAACAGAGAAGAAAATTGAGCATCAGTCTCAGTGAATCTGGATTTAAACTCGGAACATTTCTGGGCTTCTGGAAAGCCCTGACCATATCATTCTTTACTACTGCCTTGCCCCTTGCAAAACTGGTTGGGCTGGCTCTCTTGTCCTGTGCCCTTTTGCAGGAGGCACACCAGCATGGCATGGGTGGAGGTGTTCCAGCTTTCAGCGATGGCTCTGGTGAGGCCATGCTCTTTCCTTTTGCCTCAGTGCATGTTATCCCTCGGTTCGATTTTCCAGGGAGAAGATAGAGCAGTTGGAGAGGATGGTCTTGGACCTCCAACAGGACGTCCTCTCTCTGAAGAAGAAGGTGCAGAGGCTGGAATCGCTGCCCTTCCAGGAGGAACCCCACCGGCAACTCTGTGAGGTGGTGGAGCTCTTCAATGGCTACACCAAGGAACAGCTCCGAGAGGCAATCCGCTTCGACCAGAAGATCAGCACTGCCTGCAAGACACTGCTCTACAAACTCTTCACATCTGATTACATCCAGAGCCACTCCATTACGGGGCGCAGGGGCAACACTTTCCGAGAGGCAAAGCCCATGATGGATGAGCGCTGCATCAAAATCATCAGGGTGCTGCTGAAACAGAAGTTTGGGGACCACCTCAGCGACACCGTGATCACAGAGAAGATACAAAACGTGCAGAAAGCTCTGAGGCAGAAGTTTAAGACAGAATGTCTCTGACATTGGGGTGATTTGGTGTCTCTGGTCCTACACTTCTCATTGGTGCACCTGAGCATCCTTCCTGAAAATATTGTATCTGCACTGCTGCTGCTTGGCTGATTCCTCCTGAGGCACTGAAGACAACACAAACCTTTCACAAATCTCTACCTGCATTAATCAGAGGGAAGTTTGCTCAGCTTGGCTGGAGGTTAGCCCATCTTCCAACACTTTACCAGTTCCTTCCTCTCCAGTCTGTGCGCCAGCCTCAACTTACAGCAGCTGGGTGTTGATCTCTGGGTCTTTTTGATGGACACACTCAAAAGACTGAGATTTCCCATTGGATCCAAGCTCGGGTTGGTGAGCCAGCCTTGTTCCACCTTGCAGTGGTCTGAGAGATAAGACTGGTGGTGGGGCAGGAGCTGTAGCCCCAGGAAAGCAGCAGCTCCATTTGCACAGGGACTTGGTAACACCCAGTGTGACTTCTCCCTGCATGGCACAGCAGTCCCCTCATCCTGTGGACAGCACCTACCCCCTTTGTGAATGCATACTACAGCTTCCCACAGTAACACAGGGGCAGGCTCATTAGCACGATGCCATAAAACCTTCAGAGAAGGATTCTTTCTTTGTTTTTTTCCCCCCTCTGTTTTAATGTGGCTGTCTGGAAGAAGAGTCTGCACTAACAAGAGAAGGTCTGCTATGGAAGTTACACTGCATTGATTTTCCTTTCAAAAACTAGATTAACTCCATGGAGAAATCCTGCGTGTTTTTGTGCATGGGGGCAAGCAATGAGGGCAAAAAGAGGCCCACTGCAGGTACACCTTTCCTTCAAGGATCAGACATACTGTGATGCAGCCATTATCATTTAAGTACAGTATTTGTACCCTAGCTAAGAAATTCAAGGTAGAATCTGGTGGGTTGTTTTTTTTTTTTTTCTTCTGTGTGAGAGGCTATGAAAAAGTACTAGAAAAAACTTTTTTCCTAAATAGAGCTGGGGCCTGGGTGCATTAGAAGTGTCATTTAACTTTAAAAGAATAACATTCTGGCACTGGTCCACCTACCAGAAGTGCTGCAAATTAGCAAACATTCCCTTTTAATGAAGCTTCTCAGTCACGAATTATCTTTCAATTTTGAAATTATTCAGGAAATGAAATGTCAGTTGCTTTGAGTTGAAATGTTTGGTTTGATTTATATATTTTTCTCTGTGTTCGGTGTTTGATACCTTCATGGCCACACAAGAAATAGCAGTGCAAAATAAATGTACTAAAAACAGGGAGGGAAAAAAATGTGTTATTTTCAGAATTTTCCTCCCTGCCTCCCTTCTTCTAATTCAAAAAGAAAATCACTAAGTGAATACTGTGAGGCATTTTGCTTTTGGTGGCAGAGATGCTGGCCAATGATTTTGGCACTACTTTCATAAGATGTGTTTAACAGTCATGCTGCATTGCTGGAATCAGTAACTGATGATGTTCCTTCTGTTTCTCCAGTGCAAATGTTTCTCCTACCTCTCAACCACGTGAAAGTGTCAGGGATGGTTTCTTGTTAGCCTGGACCTTGATGTGAGCAGCAGCTGAACCCAATCACTTGTGAGTGTTGCACCTGAACCCATGTGTACCTCTGGTTTATAATGAGCAAAATTGCCCCAAACAACCCTTAAAATGTGGCTGCCATTCCAGCAATTGCATTACTGAGGACATCAGGTTTGCTTTACTGCAGAGGTGAGCACCCCAGGAAGTGCTTTGAGTGTTGGCTTATCAAAGAGAGGATCGAGAAGGCATGAGTAGCCTGATTTTGATGCAATTCAGCATCAGCCCTTGGGGCTTTGTGCATCTCCAGTTTCCCCAGCAGCAGGATGCAATGATGAGGATGCTGCCTCAGACCTGCCAAGCCCTGGGTGCTCCTTCTGCCTTCATCCAACCTCCTGGTGCTTCACACATCCCTTGCCAAGCTGCAGCCTTGGAAGGCCAGCTCACTGATGTTATTTAGTAAAATATCAAAACACCGTGCTGCTTTCCTCCTCACCAGGCTGCTGATGGTTACCATGAAAGGAGGTGGAAAGCAAACTGCAGGGACAAACTGACTGTGGGTACTGATGGCTCCTGAAACGGGATGTCTCTAATTAGCTCCTCTGGAAGCAGCTGAGCCTGGGAACCTTTCTGTCAAGAGCCCCAAAAGCCCCACAGAGTCAGGGCTGGTGGTACAGGCTGCTGACCGGCTCCCTGAGCAGCAGCCTTGGCACTAATGAGGCCACGTTCAGCTGGGCCCTTCCAGGCAATAAACCTCATCCTCAGCCACTGCTGAAGGCTTTGATATGGCCGAGAGGGCTGAAGAAAGGCAACGCAGGTGGTTTTTGGTTCAACTTCATTTGTGAGGTATTTGCGGAGGGGAGACAGCGGCTGCAGGCTAATTGGGAGCACTCAGACACCGACAAGCAAGCAGCTCGATGAGGAAGCCAGTGCTCTCCCTCCCTGAACTCCAGCTTCGGCTAATCAGCCTCAGGAGGGGAGATCACAGCGCAGGGATGGGGCATCCCCTCGGGGATGAAGGGTCAGGGAAGATGGAGGAGGAGGAGGGTTTGTGCCAGATCCAATTCACCTGGGAATGTTCAAAGCCCGCATCCCTCTCTAAGTGATGAAGCGCAGCTTGATTGCACTGCATTAACCTCTCACTTTAAAGGGATTAGCGGGAGAAGCAGGACCGGTTTTTCTGCTGAGATGAATGAGGTGAAGGCATAACACCTTATTAAAAGTGATGCTCCCGTTCAATTTCTGGGCACTGTGGGTACTGCAGGATGTGGACAGTGAGAGCTGGGCTCAAACACAGGGCGAGCTTCAAGGGGGTTTTGTAGGCAGTTCAAAAGCAAGCAGAAGTAGGACTCATTTACAGAATTAATGGCAGGAGTGAAACACCCAGTCCTCAGCAAGAACCACAGTCGAAGTGCAATGCAATGCAGTAGTGCTCCCTGCACTCCATGGGGCTTCACCTCTCTGGTCTCCCTGTGTACTGTTCCCTGGCAGCAATGCCACCAGCACTGCACAGACTCCCAGAGAAAACGTGAGGCTTTGCAGCCTGCTGTGCCTCTGTGTGTCAGCTGAGCCAAAGCTTGAGGTTTGTGCAATTATAATTTTCAGTGCTTGGATAAAAGGAGGAGCAGAAGGTGAGGGTCTGAGCCCCTGGTGTTTGCTGCCCACCCTGTGGCCTCACTGCAGTATTGGGTTGTGGCAAACTTGGCTGCATGAAGCATGGAATTAAAGGTATTTTGATGCAGAGAGCTCTGGCTTGTGCACCACTGGCTTCCCCATTTGGACACTGGTGAGTTGAGAGCAGCCTGGGGAAATGCTGCTGATGGGAGCTCACATGGGGAAAAAAACAAGCTGCCAAAAGAAAAGGGAAATTCTCTGGTGCTCGACTCTATTTATTTCAATTTTATCTCCTTGACTGTGCCGGGGGGGTCCAGCGTCCAGCACAGGCAGACTTTAATTTCCCATTTCTAGGCTCATAAGAAACACACACCACTGAGTCTGAATATCCATGCTGTGTGAATCCCCTAGAAAGCTTAACACAGTTTAATGAAATCATGCAAACTGTGAGTGTTGGTTAAAGGAATGATGTTAAAATGCAACTGAATCCTTTCTGGTGTTTTAATCAAGCTTTACAAAAGCCGGCTGCCTTTGCAGGAGTCCCAGGCAGCTGCCACCAGCTCCAGGAGACGCTCTGAGCTTGCTCAAAGCAGAATTAGTGGTGGAAATGCTTTGTGCTTCATCATTCCAGATGCTGTATCAGCCAACCCAGAGAACTGTGATGCAACCTAGGGAGAGCTCAGCTGCTGGGCCACGGGGTGCTGAAATGCCAAGCCTTGCTCTCTCGCTCTCAAAGCTCTTGTGTCCTGGTGGAGTTCGTTGCACACAGATAGCATCACAAGAAATGTGTTTTTCTTGTTTTGTTCCGCTATGTCTTTATCTTATTTGGCTTTTAAAATGTGGTGAAAGACAGAAAATGAACCTAGAAATGTGGCCCCACAGCCACACGCGTATATTGCGTTAATGCTTTTGAAATACTTTAACAGAAGTCACTTTTCATCATCATTTTACATTTTTTCTTGAAGGCATAACTGCATATTTTTGGAGAGCATAGCCACATACCTGGTTGCTGAGCAAATATATCAGATTTTATATCTTTCATCTCTCTGCTTCAATTACATACTCATTACACATGATTTTCACCAGTATTTCTCTGTACCTGATTACATTATTCAACCTCATATCTCTCTATCTCCTGAATCTATTCAGAGTCAGATGGAACTGGGGAGATCATTATTAGAACACAGAAAGTGCAGAAATAAAATTAACCATAGCACAAGTTCTCTGTGTGCTGAATACACCACGGAAATAAAAGGGCCTTCCACTCCTAATAAAATCTGGGTATGAATTGCCTTGTAAGAGCTTAAATGAATTATGTTCAGAGGCCAAAAAGAGAAAAAAGAGGCAGCTTGGTGCCCTCCAAATGTGGGCTGACTGCTTGCCTTGCCTTGGTGTGCAGCATGTGGAAACCTTCCCTAGAAGCTCCATAGCCAGGTGGCATATTCTGCTTAGAGTCAGCTTTGAGATTGCCCGAACAGTTGGCCATACATCCAGCTGCAGCTGAAGGCTCTCCTGGTGACACGTGGAATCCACGGAGGCCGCTGGCCCTCTGCCCACCTCCTCCTGCAGGCTCAGCCTTGATCCTTGCCCACGTGGAGGGAGGAGGACAGAGGACAGAGGTGTGATGGCTTCTCAACCCATTGTAATCCTCCCAGAGAAGATTTGGGGAATAGATACAGCTTCTCAGCTTCTTCCTCTGAGTGAAAGAAGGTAAGAGTTGGTGGGACCATGCTCCAGCATCTCCTTGTCAATAGCACATGCCTGTTGTCCCGGGGCATCACACTCCTGCAGCCACATTGTGCAATTTGGAGTCATGTTCTCTATTAGTGGTACATTTTATTAAGTAGTTTTTGTTGTTGTTGTTTTTCCACTTGGCAAATGGAGTTAGCTGGAGCGATGGGAACTGTGTGCCTAGCTCAACAAGGGAGAAATTAGCACCCTGCAAAGCCAACAACTGCATGGTGCTTATTGATTGCTTCTCATAGCTACAAGTGGTGGAGCCCGGTGCTGGGCATGTGAGGGACAAGGAAGCTGCAGAACCAGTGTACTCCTGCTAATGAATAATCGTTGAACTCTTATGATCCAAAGTAGATGGGAGTTTATTATTATTTCTATTAATTCTAGACCAGAAGGTGGAGATGAATGAGTCCATGACCTATGTATTACAGGCTAGATTTTATCCTGGTAACATGAGAAAATCGATCATTTCTTCAGTGAGGAGAGTGCTACAGTCACTGACTTCAGTGGAGTAACATCACTGCTATTATATTTTCAACATGTTTACTGGAATGGTGCTGGGGAAGGGTCAGATCCCTCTTCTGTATATTTCACACTGAGGAGTTTGCCCTTTTTCTAGGAGGTGGGAGTGAAGCTTTGGTCACAAGCTGCGCTCATGCCTTGGTTTGTGAGCAGACTTTCCCACTGTGCTAGCTCACTACTACACAGGGAGGATGTCTCCCCACCCCGTGCATTGTTCTGATGAGGTTTTCATGCCCTGAAGTTGGCAGCAAGTGCCAGAAGTGTAGGAAAGCCATAGAAATTGCAGCTGAGCCAACAGACTCCTTTGAATTTCCGTGGAAGTGTTTTTGGCCAAGTGTTAAATGTCGTCACAATGTGGGAACCCCTCTCTTCTTCACTGAAGTTACTTGAGCATCTTCCTTTATAGCCTGTTGTGCTAGGAATGCCCCAAGCACAAAGCCTCCTTCCCCTCCTGGAAGACAAAAAGCAAAGGCTGTGAGAAATGCCTGCCTTTGCCTGCACCAAAGGGGAAGTGCACACTGCTGTCTGCTGGAAGGTCTTTGTGCAGCACGTTTCCTAGTCCTGGAGCTGAACCAAGAGAAACCATTGGGTTTGCTTTCTCTGGAAGTGCTACTGCTCTGTTCAATGCTGTTTCTGTATGCTGTGCCTCAGAGTGCAGGAAACGAACATCAGTGTTTTCGTGACACTTCCAATGAGACCATTAGGGTGAAAAATGAAATCCATCAGTTTAATGAGTTGTTTGGGTAGGGGAATTACAGCTTTTTGTAGTCTTGCCGTTAATCCAGCTAATTCCTATTTATAGAATATACACTGCTGGTTTCATTTATACCAAGGAGTGTGCTGAAAATACTTTTTCAGGAGGGAAACCCATCCCCAAGAGACCCAGCAGCAGCAGGGACAGACCCACAATTTGAAAGCTGGGAACATCTGTCCTGTGCTTTATTTCCTATATTTTCTACAAACCTGACCATTTGTGGATCCTGATGGTTTGCCTATTTTGCTCAGGATTTTGCAGCAGATCTGACATTAGGAGAGCATTGTATGTAGAAGGAACATTCGATAGTGAAATGCCTCATTTGCAGCCAGCAGTGGGATGAAGGTTTGTTTCTGCATTCTGCAGAGGGAGAATAGTGCACTGATAGCTCAGGAGCAACATGGAGCTTTTTTACATCTCCTCTGTGTTTTCCAAGCCCAGTGAAAAGTTGGATGAAGTCAATGTTAACATCATTAAATATCTTCATTTTAACTAAATTTGATGCCTGGACCGAGGGAGCAATTCAAAGCTCTATCTACCCACCACTCTCTTTGAAAAATAACCCACTAACCCTGCCTGCCCCTGCAAAACTGGATCATAGATCTGCAATAGTCTTTGGTGACAAATGGCCTGAAAAGTGGGAAAGGAAAAGCCCATGTTTTTCTTTTTTGTGAGAAGAAATATAAGTGATCTTGAATAGGAGGGATGGCAAATGGAGGCATTTCTGGCTGCACAATTATTGTCCTGATGTTTCTTATTAAAATTAACTGCCTAAAAATTGCAGTTACCATAAAATAGCAACAGGATATGTTTTATTGTGTTTTGTGGTCCCTGGAGCTTAAATACCAGAAACCCGAAACCTGGTTATTAAGAATATCATTTGGAAAAAATCATGCATCATACCCATGTGGTACAGTGTCATCTTCAGCAAGCTGTGTCCTTATGGAAAATAATGTGGACAAATGGGTGCTTCCCCAGGTGACAGACTGAAACATAACTGAGCGCAGAAATTGCTTTTTCATTTTTGAGGCTGAAAACGGGAATGATGTTTTTGGAAAGTCACCCATCTCTTCCCATCCCCTTCTTGAGATGCCATTGCAAGGCTGGATTTTCATAACTTCAGCCTGCAGAAGTTCAGATACAAGACAAGCAGTTTATCAGCAGCCAGTGGGATTCAATTTTCAGTCCCTAGATTTCAACAAACCATTGGAAAAATACAGTCGTGATTTTTCCCACAGACAGAAACTAGAGAGGCTGCTGAGAGCTCTCGTGTTGTTTGCTCACTTTACAACACTATGTGCAGAAAGAGAATTGTCCAAACTCTGCTTCAGACGTGCATTTGCAGCATGGCAAGGAAACAAGTAACTCTCTTCAGCTTGGAATATCCTCCCCCAGACCTTTGTGTCTATCTGTTTAACACAAGGGCAAAACTTTCTCTGGCTTATCTGTGGGTTTGCCATGTGTACTTCTCGTTGAGCAATCCACCATGGTAGAAGAATCAAAGAGGTTTCAGCTCTTTCCCCTACCCTTGCCTTCCCTGTCTGGAAGTGTTAATGAGCGATAATGCCTCATGATTTTTTTTTACAGGCTATTGCTGCTGAAAATTGCTTTGGTGCACTGGGACTCTTATTCTCTGGGTATAACAAGAGCATTCTGCAAAACAGAGGAATGAAGACTGAGGAAGTGTGGTATTTAGAAATCCCGTGTCAGTCTGATCTTTATCTTGTCTCAGAATCAACTTCTAAAGAGTGATTCCCATCTCACATCACCAGGAATTAAAGAGGAGCAGCAGCTTTCTCCCTTGCACAGTGATAACTCACACATCCGAAAGGAAACGATGCCCACTCCAGTGGCAGAGACTTTGAGAACAGGACCACAGCCATTTTGGGCTTTTCATGAGCTGTGAATTTTAGATCTGTACAATAGAAGACTGGAGATCTGCTACCTGGGTGGAAAGAGTGGGACCTGTCCCTGCTCCTTCCTCACTGCCAGCATTTGGGTACCAGGGGACTCAGTGAGATTTTAGAAAATGATATTTATTTTAAAGTAGTGGTAACTGAAGCATTAATACAGCCACGAGGAATGGGGAAGTTTATCTCGTGTACTGAATCATCTACTTGCAAGGACTCTGCAGTAGAGCAAACCCCAGTGGGTCCCCAAGGCTGGAGCAGAGAAGGTGCTTTGTGTGCTGTGTCATTGTCCCTAAAATGTGCATAATGGTTCATTGCATTGACTCCAAGCCCCTGGCTTTTACAACTCTATGGGGGACTTGGAAGAGGATTGGATGCACACTGGGGCCAGATTCAGCCCCATAAGGTCTGCATGCAGCTGCTGTCCCATCAGCATCACCAAAGCAATGAGAAGCAGAGGTTGCACTACTGAGTGCACTGAGAAAACGTATTTGGCTTCTTCTGTCCTTCAGCATTTCCTGAAGGGTATGGACACAGTTGTCTCACGAGGCTGCAAAGCCATCTAGGACATGGGCAAGGCATAGCTGGCTGGATGGAAGGAAGTTTCAAGGCAGGTTTATCCCAAACTTCTGAAAAGACAGCAGTGCTAGGAGGCAGAGAGGGTGGCACTGGGGATTTCTGGACTCACCGTGCACCATGTCTGAAGAGATGGCAGCTCTGGCTATTAAACAGCCTTTGAGGGAACAGGAGCGGCTGCAAAATGTTTTTTATTGACCAAAGGTACAGCTCTGGCTGCACTAAATCTGAAAAGTCAACAAGTAGATTAAACAGTACAGTTTAGCTCTGAGGGCTGAGATATCCAGCATGGGACTTGCCTCAGAAACTGGTTCTCAGAAACCATAATTGAAAGAAAATCTGATAGATTTAGGAATAGACTTAGACTTAGAAATAAGTCTCACAAAGCTTGAAATCTGCAGAGAGACACAGGCAGAGGGATGGAGTGCACGTGCTGTGCATGCCCATCCTGTCTTTCTTGGCACCATCTCAAGCAGTGTTGCCATAATAATTAGCACCCACTTCCATCAGAAAGTAGAATAAGCTCATTATTTATCTATTACACATACTTGCCCTTCCTTTGCCCATTTATTTATTTATTTATTTATTTGTGTGTAGGGGGGTGAGTGTGTCTGTTTCTGTGGACACGTGTGTTGTACGTGTGAACGTGACTGGAGCTATCACTGCATACCCCTTCTCCAGGAAAAGGGGAGGGCAGCAGTGGGTGCTCCTTTTTCCTCCATATGGAATAGAATAGCTCAAGGTGCCAACCCTCATTTCTCAGAAACAATTTTACTTCTGCCTTCCCTGGACATAAATGCACTTATTTTCTTCTGTTGAGAAAAAAAAGTAAAAAATGAGGAAACAAGTCCTCACTTATTCCCACTGTTCAACTTTGATAAAACTATAGCTTAGAAGACTCTACATATTAATAGTGTGAATCACTTAAGTGAGGTACATTATGTTTTCAATTTCCATGATGCTTTTAGTGCAGGCAACTTATCAAGGGCTGCCGTTTAATCTGTTGTAGCAATCTTGAACATTAAAGCCAGGTTATTGCACAAAGGGATGTATTCCTTTCACTGGGGAGGTTAATATCACCTGTGATTATATTTGACATTTGGGCCCAGCATGTTATTTTTCCTACCGTGTCTGAACGTAACTACCCACTCCTCTCATGAGCAGTGTTTGAAGTGGGTACATTTCAACTATCTGCACACATCCATGAGTGTCATCCTAACAGTCTCATCACTGTAAATAAGAAAAGACAATTTAATGAACAAAATGGGGAGGGTGAATTCAGGAAACGAAATTTTATGTAGTGGGTAAGCAAGCAAACGGAAAAAAAAAAAGATAAATAGCTGTTGTGCTATGCCTGCTGAGGAACTACAACAGGGGAGCTGCTGCTTGGAAGAGTGTCATCAGAACACCATCAATGAGAGCAGCCCTGAAGGAATGATGCTGAACGCAGCTGACATGTTCCCAAAGCCTCCCTCCCGCCTGCAGGTGTTCATTTCAAAACATGACCCCTGAGACATGGGGACAGAGCCAGCAGCTGATGTCCCAGGCTGAGGGCACTTTATGCCCTTCAAAGCCAATGGACTCTGGCTGTAGAGGTGCTTGAATCTGAGCCTAAAAGGACTCTTCAGAGCTGAAGATGGGAAAATCCACTTTGAGTCTCAGTGCTGGCCTGGTGAAGATGCTAATTCTCATATAGATAAAGTGCCATTCGTTCCACAGCCGAGGGAGCCTGTGTCACGGATATCGTGACTCATCTGTGCCTCTCTACATGAGTAGTTGTACTGACTTCAGCTGCTCATCCCCTTTTTGAACACTACTTTCTCCCTTTTGGCTCTGATAAGAGCAGGCTTACTGAAGGGGAAGCTCAAGATGAGCGTGAATAACTTGGGGTTCTTACTGCCACAAGATGCCAGCAAGATGTACAGCTGAGCAAGATCTTGGCAAAAACAGGGCCTTTCTACTTAAAATGTCAGCTCCTTGGCTCTTGGTTCTGGCACTGCATTAGCAATGTGTGCAAACCAGCAGGACCCTGTTGTAGCCATTGGATTTTTTTTTCATCATCGTTTTATTCTTTATCATAGTTCTATTTCTGTCTTTGTTTCGGCCTTAGAGCCTTGGTTATATCTTAATGAACTGTGAAAGCAGAGCAGTGGGCTGAGAGGGGCATGAGGAGACTGCAGTTCAGGAGAGGAAAAGAGTAAGTGGAATGAAATTGCCACCAGTTTCTGAGGCACAACAATGTATTACTGGATACCACGGAAGATTCAAATAACTAATCTTGAAAAGAATCCCATTCCTCAAAAATCCATGTCGTCAAACATGTCCCTTCCTTTGATTTATTTTCAAAGCCACCTGATAATGCTCCCATAATCTCTTCTGCTTTCGTCTTTTATCTGTTCCTAACACTGAGACTACAGTGGAGGAAAGACCCCAAAGAGCAGCAGCAGCAACTCAGTCCTTCATCTGAAGCTGTGCAGGCAATTTGAGACCAATGGGGCTGCACAGGACTGAAATGTTAGACCAAAGCAGCCAACAAAAGAACACTTTTTTCCAGGCTCTCTGAGCATTTCTTGGGCAAAGATGCCCACAGGGGATCAAAGCCAACTGCCTGGCCAGATGTTGCTGCAGCGTTTGTGGCATGGCTCAGGGGAGCTCTAGGGATGAGTTCAGAGCACAGCTAACCTCACCCACCATTTCAGAAGAAGCTGAGTGAAGTATTTTATGTTTTTTTCACAGAACGCTCCTTTGGGGCAGCCGACGGTTTTCTTCATGTCAGCCCAAATTCTTAAATCCCTGTGCTGTGATTTCAGCTGTGGCACAGCATTGCTCAGAGGGAGGTGCCAATGGAGAAGCATTGCTTGGATGGGGGAAGGCCTGTGTGAATGCACCTCTCCCTTTTCCTCATCCCCAAACACATCTGCATTCAGACCCATCTTGAACGGGGACTACTGTACTTATATAATGGTGTTGTGGTTTTGTTTTTGTTTTTTGTTTTTTCCAAATGACTGCAATTTTGTTTAACATTACCACTGAAGAGCTCTGTAGTGTTTTTCTGAGCTCCAAACACAAGTGCTCCTTGAATCTTTCCCCTGAGTGTTCCTATTGCCATCAGGAAAGAATATAAGAAGTGTGTCCCCGACTTCCACTGTCTCATTTGGAGACTGTGATTCATGTTTTATAGCATCCCATTCCCATTACTGCCAGCTCTGCTTTCCCAGGGCTCACTGTGCAGTCCCTCCTGTGGTGTTGGGATTTATGAGTATTTATGTGCTGTGGGTTTGTACCCATTATCCCCTATCTGCCCCCTGTCATATCACTGACCTGGAAGCTCCATCCTGCTCCTTGCCACCCTACCCAGACACTACTGAGTGTGGTGGCTGCATGCCTGGAGGATGGCACACCAACAACAGCACAGGGTGTCATATTTTAATTAATTTTTTTTTACTTCATTTGAGCTACTGTTTTCATTAACTGATGTGAGACCCTTCCTTCCTTTCTTCTGCCTATCCTTCTACCCATCATGGGATGATTTTTTAAAAATGGTACTGAATTGACCATGGAGTGAAGAAAGATCAAGCAGAACATCTGCGGGAACTTCAGCTCCTTTGGAAATGAGGGTGAAAATCTGGTTGCAAGAGTCTTGGAAGTGCACAGAGAGATTCACCCACAACTGATGCCACAAATAATTCCTACATGTGAGTGCATGTGGATGCTGTTTGATTAGAGCTCGTCAGTGTTTTGCAGTGGAACAGCTGGGCATGTTACTGAAAACGCCTGTCTTATCAGCGTGCAACTATTTTGCAAGGCAGGATTATTTGAAACAAAATGGTGATTTATAAAAAAGAAAAAAAAACTTCTCTGATATTGCAACATCTGATTGTGACATTAGGGAGTGAAACGTCATCTGTAACAGATTTTCAAGAAGGAAACTGGTTATTTATTGGCATCCTTTGTTAAAAAAATTGAAGAGAAGCTCATTCATTCTTTCTCTCTTCCTTCTGCGAGGGCAAGCAGCTGCTCAGGCTCTGCTCAGTAGGGACCCCTCTTCAGCCTACAGGGCCCTTACACTGGTCACAGAAGAACTCTGCCTTTGCTCTGCCCTCTAAGGATGGCACCATGGGCATGGCTGGGACATTTTCTATAGGTGCTAAAATCACCAGCTGGATGATGAACTGCTTCATTGAAACGTTTGTGGGTTAGAATGATGTAATTGTTCAAGTCAGAAGGGACCCTAAAAGGTCATCTAGTCCAACTCTCCTGCAATGAACAGGGACATCTACGGCTCTATCAGGTTGCTCAGTGCCTGGTCCAGCCTGGCCTTGAATGTCTCCAAGGATGATGAGGAGAAGACTCTCAGATGTTCCTGGTTCATCATCAGCTTGTGAGGTTCAGCACTGGGGGATAATTCACTTCCCTGGATCTCTGCTTGTCTGGAAGGCCTGAGACTTCTGTCTGGGATTCATCACAGGAGATTTCTCCCCTTTCAGCTCTGAGTGGTGATGCTAGCCAGCCCTTCATGCCCTGATCCTGCTGCAATGGGGAACTGGTACCCTGTGCTCAGCCCCTCAAGGATTCTGCACCCCAGCTGCTGCTCTCTGAGTAGGGTGCTGCTGTCTAAGCGCTTTGGTGAGCTTTAAGTCACGCGCTGAGTTACTGATAGGCTGTGCTCTGCTTGACTGAGCCTTCCATGTTCTGGGAAATGAGATAAACACTGGCACAGGATTTGCATTTCTAATTAGCACGCAGTAAATGAGTTGGCATCCCGTGGAACAGGCATTGATGACACACTAGTGATGCTGACTGGTTCTGTGCTGCAGCAGGGCAGGGCTGGCTGGGACCAGTTCGTTTGGCCATAGCTCTTCTATGAAGTCTGGTACAGCCTCAGCTGGGTCAGAGGGGCATGAGATATCACCACTTCACTGAGAATAGCATTCTGACCTCTATCCCAAAAGCTGAGGAGTAATTTCCCCATGAACATCTGCAACAAGAATGGACATTTTCAGGCTGTGGTGTGGACTCCGCTCCTCTTCTTCCAAATTGTCCCCAAAATGCTTCAGTGATTATTTCTATCTCTAGCAAATGCAGATGTATGCCTGCAGTGGTAGGTGCTGTGCCCTCTTCTTTGACAGTACAAGAGGTTAAGAAGTCTGGTTACAATGATGAGAGTTCAATTAATGCAGGGATTAGGAGACCAAACTCTTGCAAGAAAATGTGTGCTAGGTAGGAAAACACTGCAGTGATTTCATGTTCTTTGAGAACTAATATGAGCCCATTTAATTGCCCAGGGAGAACCATGGGTGAGCATCTGATCCAGTGCTTCCTCACATTGCCTTTGCTTTATGTTCAGCTGTTCAAAACCAGCACCACTTTGGACAGTTTCTTGTACAAATAAAAGTGAAAACAGCACTATGTCCTTCATCACAAAGTACAGAAGCATTATTCTTCTCTCAGGCTTGTTTATAAAGTCATATATTACAGCTGCAAAAGCAAACACTAGTCCATCTCTGTCCACGGGATAATATTAAGCTGGTATAAAATACAATGTTCTCTCCGTGGTTCTGAGAAGCCCAAGGATACCATGAATTAAGGAAAGAAGTGAAGGACTTAACTATTTTTTATCTTTTTTAATCTTTCCTTTTGAAAATCCCCCAAATGGAAACCCCATCCCTCCCTGCTCAGAGCCATCTGCTTTCTGTCACTGACAACCAAGGGCAGGCTCCCTCAGCCTCAGCCTTCAGGTTTGCTGGGCATCACTCCTTGGCCAACCAGAGCTGCTCCACTTGGGGAAATAAGTGCTGCCATGTACAACTCTGATTACAGTGTTCTTTTCTCAGCTGTCTGAATGCATGGTTACATATCCATTCTCCGGGTCAGCTGCAAGCAGTGATGCCTGCACTGCAAAGATGCAAACACTTTCCTCTGGGCTGTTACTTTCCTTAGCCCTGAAGGTTTGGGTGTTAGCTCCTCTCAGCCTGCAGTGTTCCCTGTGCTGGGCCCTTGGGGCTGTGTTGAGGAAGCCATATGGAGCAGTGGGATGAGGTGAGCTATTGCCTGGGCCTGCTTGGGGTCAGGGAGACAAAGTACATGTTTGGTTTTTCTTATGGGGAGAAAAGAGTGAACAAGCCACAGATAGGGAATTTTTCTTCTAGTGCAGCCTGACTGAAAGCCTGTTGGAGCCTGACAAGCAGATGAGGCATAAGGAGGTTAAGATTATAGATCTCTTTCAAGAGAGCAATATTTTATAAGTGTAATTTTTTTCCCTTTGAAGTCATGCTGCCACAGGGTTAGTAATTACCAAGAAGCAGAAATAGTGATAGACTTTTGACACACCAAAGTTCAGTTCGGATGAAGGAAATTAAAGATTGTGTTGGTTGGATTTGTCTTAAATCCCATCTCTCTGTCTGTGTCTCCCAGAACTTCTCTCCAGTACACGAGCACCTCATAATGCCTACAAATGAACAGCTTCTTCTGGAGGATTTTGTAGCCATATGCAATTAGCTCTAGTAATGATTATGGCTTCTATTACTTTCATTTAGATGGAAATTGATTAGCTGGTGCCAGGACTTGGGTTAGGTATCCTCTTTTCCTCTGAGACCCTGCACATCCTATAGGGCAATAAGAGCTGCTGTGTCCTAACGCTGTGCCATATGATGCTCCACCCCCATCTTTCCCACCCCATACTGCCCAGGGAAAAGTGGAACCCCAACATCTGTAGAGGCAGAAATCACAGAGGACAGCTGAGATTATGGAGTCAGAGGGTCTTTGGAGCAGTGCAGTCCTTTAAGGACACTGAAGCAACACGCTTCTAGCAGCCAGGAGATGTTTCAGTCTTGTCATGCTGGCTCAAGAACCCTATTTGTTTGTGATGACAGCTTTGTTTTACACAAGGGAGTGCTTATTGACTGCATCAGGGAATTCAAGCAGGAGGTGTTATCCCCAGGCACAAGGGCTGATAGGGCTTCTTTCTCTTGTGCTGCTCCAAATCCCACCAAGCCCTGAGAAACAAGAAAAGGAGACAAAGCTTCGGCTGTGTGCAGTGCAGGGATGTGATTAGTGCCAGCTGGAGATGATACCTCGTGCCTCAGAGTCTGACTTGAGGTGATGCAGCAGTAGCATTGTGTTGGTGATGCATTGGCACTTCAAAGCACCGAGCTCCCTCTATAGCTCAGGCTCCAAGCAGGTGCTGGCAGGTGATTGTAAATCCATGCTGAGATGGGAAAAGCAGCTTTCGGGGAGAGTTTCAGAGCTGAAGCCCAGAATGTTGCAAATGTTGTGAAATAGTTCGGTCTGCCAAACTGAAGCTGCGTTTTTAGATTAAGTTAAGGAACATGGGGTTAATTTTATGAGGCTCTGCAGTGCTTCTGGTGGATTAAGATTCACTTTTAATCTTCTTATTGCTGCACTTTTCTTTTAGCTAACAATTAAAAAAAAAAATCTAAGAACCCTGACAAGAATAAGTTCTGTCTCAGGGGCACGAGCAGTTTAAACATCTCAGAGGTGTGGAGTAGTCCTGGACCTGAGGAAGAGGGGGATAAAAAGGAAGTTTTCAACCTGCTGTTGCTTTCAGTATCAAGTTTAGAAACACTGAATTGTTTGACTTGGAAGAGACCCTTAGAGGTCATCTGATCCAGGTCCCTTGCAGTGAACAGGGACACCTGCAGCTTGATGAGGTTTTTCAGAGCCTGATCTAGCCTTGAGTGTCTCCAAGTCTAAGCTCATCGGTCATCTTGTTTTCAGTGCTTAAAGGCATTCAGTGAAGATGGAGGTGAGAACAGCAGCCAGCATGCTCCTGGCTTCTGATGCCACCTTCAATACCAGTGACATCTTTCCTCCTGCCACTGGGAAAACTGGATTTTGTCTGGCCTTCCATGGTGTGCACAGCATTGCAATGAGGCGGGCAGGAAGCTGGCCAGCTCTGCAGCTGCCGAGGCTGCAGCATGCCATGAATCTTGGAGTAGAAGAAGGATTAATGTTTTCCACCTGTACTCCTTATTTATTTATTTGATTAAGGAAATGAAAATTTTGATTATGCCAAGCCTTGCTGGGAGAGCTGTCTTTGCAGAGATCGAACTTTATCGGAAGGTTCATTTTGCTTGGCGTGTTCCTCTCATCCTCCCACGTGTCTACTAGTTCTCCCCATTGTCTTGCCAGCTATCTTCAGGTAGAGGAACTGGGATATCTTGTGAATGTGTAGGGTTGTTTGTTTCTTTTCCCTCAAGGTAAATCTGTGCCATTTCCTTTAGAAATAAGGCTGATGTCCCCATGTCCGTGCACTGCCTCTCCCCTTCCACAGGCCTATTTGCAGCACTACTAACAGTGCTGGGCTTGTTCTTAGCTGAGTGTTTCAGCCCAGGAGGATGAAGCATGACAACCTTCACACTGTTTGGGGTTGGAGAGTTCTCCATTAGAGCTCATCAGGAGCAGCTGTCCTCATTTGTTTTCTCTCGCTCGTCATGAAAATCAGCAGTGTGTTCATTTCTAATGTCAATTTGTGGATACAAAACCCCTGCTGGTCTCAGCACAGGGAGCTGCAATCAACATTATGGGTAATGAGGAGGTCTCACAGAAACGAATGCGTGTCAATTGCTTGAACTGCCTGACTTGGGCAGGGGAAATCAAAAGCAATCACTAAAAGTAGAAAAACCTCATCCTGGCACCACTAACACAGGGCTGGTTGATTTCCCACTTAGAAGCATAGGATCATTAAGGTTGGAATAGACCACTAAGATCACCAAGCCCAATCCATCCCCACCTGCTAGCTGCCTCTCTTCTACAAAGCTCCTCCTGCACTCCAGTTGTGAGTTCCCTACCCTCCAACTGTACCCACCTCCACTGAAATGCATTCCAGATGGCCCAATTCTGCTGTGAGTCACTGCTGTTAGCAGAACCCTTTTTACCACCTTGGTCCTCCAGCCACGTATGGCACCTGTCTAATTTTAGCCCTGTGAGTCACCCCCTTGATACTGAGCAGGGCAATATTCCTCACCTCTTAGTTGGTGGAGACGTTTGCTCCACGCATCCCGAGGACCATCATGTCTTCCTGCTTCATTAGCAGTGTCAGTGCAAATATACAAACAGCTTTGGACTTGAGGACATTTAGCAGAATGTGTGGCCGCAGCCAACGGCTGCCACTAATTAAAGCGCAGGGAAGGGCTGACTGCTCGTGGAGTGCCAAGAAAAACACTTCTGTTGCAGCTTTTTTTCTTTCCTTTCCCTTTCTGAAGACAGAAAAACATAAAAGTGTGCATCTCAGACTTCCTCATTTTAAGCTTACGTGTTACTTGCTTAAAAACCTTTCAAAATCAAGAGGAACGAATAATAATTTTAATGTTCAATTATGTGATGTTTCCCTTTAACTCAAAGCGTTGTTTTCAATGGTTTCAGCAATTTGATTTAAATTCAAAACAGCTTTAAGGAAGACGAAGAATCATTCAACCCATTTTAATTCTGATTGTTTCTATGAGAGTTAGTGTGAATAAACCAGAATGATCCATTTGAGTATCAGTGGTGGAGAACAGGAGAATTGAAGCCTAAAAATCAATGTGCATTTGTATAGGCTTGATATCTTGTTACGTAGAAGTCCTTTATTCAAGGAGCCCAAGGTGTTACAAAAATAACAGATAATAACACAGAATGTTTCTTCAGCAGATCTACATCCATGCAAGAGAAGTACTGCTTTTGCAGTCACTTCGCAGCACAAACACTTCAGTTTGGGCTTTGCATTAGCTTGAAAACCCCATCTTGTAGGTTCCTTCTGTATGTTTAAGCACCAAATGATTGTAAGGATCATTGAGAGTGGTGAAAAGGCCCATTTGGGATTTCACTTCGCAATAGCGGCTGGGTTTCTTTTCAGACAGAGAAAAAGCATTCCACACAGCAGCGAGCCTTGCTCTTTTCCTAGGTTTCCAAGATGAGTTCATAAGTCTTTGGTAACAGAAATGATGTGAATCATTAAGATATAATGCATGCTGACGAGTCTCCATTGTGGAACTCGTTTATGGGCTGCGTGATGCACAGAAGCTTTGAAACAGCATTTTCCCCCAATGTCCACTTGCAAGCAGAGCAGCAGTAGGGCTTGGTCTTATTGCTTTCCCTGCTACTGCTGGAAGAGGTGGGAATGAGGTCCTTGCAAAGAGCCTCTTAAATCTGATTCACAACCACCAGCTTCATGAGATCTGCTGCAGATTGTTTCATGCTGCCCTGTGAAATGCCATTTCCTCAGCTCCGGAGAAGGGATTTCCTGCATGATGTCAATGGAGAATCATAGCAAAGGTTCTCTCAAAAGCCATTTGAAGAGGTTTTACAGTCTGTCCCTAGGAATTTCCAGCCACAGGTGTTTCCATGTCATTCCAGATAGCAGCAAGTAGTGCTTATACTCATATTTCTATTTAAATTTCCCTGTTGCTGCTCAAATAAGGACATCTTTTAGCAATGCGTGACAGCTCTGGTCTGCAAGCACCCACAGGTGAGATTCTGGGGTTGGATGCAGAACAAGAACGATGGGGCTCCCTGCATCTGTGCTACAAAGGAGTTCACAGTTACCTGCATTCAGATGTTGGGTTGTGCAGAGCTTACTGCAATACCTACAGTGTAAACACACACAAGTACTGGTGCTCATGCAGGTATGCTAATGAAGATCAGCAGCATACAGACTTGCAGCAATAGCACTGGAAGGTGTATTTTTGCTGCAGAGAAGTCCCAGCAAGCTGTTCCTGCCACCCTGAAATGTAAGCTTTATAAAGGGGTGAGGGAGGAAATTCATTGCTGGAGTTTGCTGTGTTCTTCCATAGGAAATGTGCATGGGAATCTGCAGTATAGGAGCTAGGAAATGCAATAAGCTTGGCCTCAGCTACAGGTAATTAATTAATTAACTCTGCCTCCCTTCTCCCCAGCCTACAAATAGAGGCCAGTGATATGGAGAAGAGCTTCTTCTGTTGGTCCCAGAGGTGAAGATAATGAAAGATTTTGGCTGGGCTTTATTTAAGTGAGTACCTCTGCCCTTTGAAGGAGCAGAGTTTTTGTTATTGCTTTATTTTAATTCGAAGTACAGCCTTCAAGCCACTGCTCAGGTCTCAAAAAACCTGGGAGAACCGGGAAAGCACAGCTCCTGCTCCTCAGTGTGGTGGTGAGGTGTTATTGTGCAAATGGATAGTGCTTTAAAGCATTGATTGGTGTTAAAAGTCCAGAATCTGTGGTTTGTTCATTTATGTTTTGGTGAGCAGAGCAGCATTCCTTGACCAGTGGCCTTAGTGTGTTTGCATCTGGAGCTGGGTTGGGAAGGTCTACCTCTTCATTTTAATTTTTGAGCCTCCTTTCCTTTCCTGGGGTGCTGGCACTGTGACTCCCTCCAGGGTTTCATTCTTCTCTTAGGAAGGTCTACCTCTTAGAAGCTGGGAAACTGTGATGGGACTGATGAGGCCAGCTGCACCTGCTGCACTCGGGGAAGGAAAGCAGCATCCATAGGTGCACCCCCAGCATACCTCCAGGCTGCAGAACAAGAAACAAAAATGCAAGTATCGTTTGGAAACAGGGAGAGATGCTGGCAAGGCGGAAGGGAATTAGGTGCACTGGGAGCCAAAGTTTGTGTGGAGCCCATAAGGAAGCTGGGCAATCCCAGTTATTTGCTATGGAAACCAGCAGCTGGATTGGGGCATGGAGAAGCTTGCTGCATCCAAAACTGGGACTGGGCAGGCTGCCTACAGCTGTGCTTGCAAGGCTACTTGCATCAGAATTACAGCTTTTCCCTCCCTGTGAGATGAGACTTTAAGCTGCGTCCTGTACAGGACCGACTAATTAAGCCACCAGACTGAAATCTCTGTTGTAAAATCCTCTTTTTCACCTGGGCATGTTTCCTGTGAGCAGCCTGATGATGACAGCCAACCTGAACAGTAGTGTTTGCCTGGTAAAGCTCAGCACAGTGCCTCCATAGGAGACAAGAGAAATAAGCAAAGATGAGGTGCCATGGGAGGGAAGGGAGAAGCAAGCATTTTTCTAATCCCTGTGTTTGACAGCTAGTTCTCATGAAATACCTTAGGGAAGGCAGAGGCCTTCCGAGCTATTTTCTTTCTAAATAGATCTATAGATACACTAATTAGCCAGAGGAGAAGTACAGGAGTTAATCCCTAATTATGTAAATGTGTTGTTTCAATTAATTAATGCACGTGGCGCTTGTGCTCTGGTGATAGGCACCCTAAGGAAAGACAGACTTGAACAAGAGTAATCATATTTAACAGTCTGCTTCCATTTATTCCTCCAAACGTGATCGGTGTCAGACCTTCCCATAATCTTCCTCTATAATTCACTGTTGCTCGTCATTGCCTTGTTGTAAATTATCCGGAGTCATGGGCTGGAAACGATAGTTTTGCAAAGCAACAGCATGAAAAACCTGTTTGTTTGATGGATTGGTGAAGGAGAAGGGAAGTGCTGGGTTCTCACACTGTGTTCTTGGGGTCTCTGTCCCCTGGGGCTGTCTGGAGGGAGTGCCTGCAGTTGCATGCCTGTGGTTTGTTGCTGTGGGGTTTTCTGCTTGGCTGTGTGGGGTGATGACTGGAGGGAGTGGAGAGACTGGGGAGAAGAAAACAAGACACTAAAGAGCGTGTTTTGAGCCACTGAGAAAACTCTTCCATTAATAAGGTTATTGCTGACCTTCTTAAAACAACTGCCCAAGCCCTGTTTACAGCCTCGTGCAAGCACAGCAAAAGAAAGTCAATTTCTCCTGGTTTTTTTTTTCCCCTCTAAATGCTAGCATTTCAGCTCAGACAGTGACTGGTAAAGATAATAAACAGACTACGTTTATATAAACCTAAAGGGTCTGAAATGTCCTATCCATATTGTTTTTCAGAACTGGAAGCACTGCACTAGAATTGAAAGCTACTTTGTTAAGGAAAAGGCACAGGAGGAGGATGGGGCTGGGCAGGAGAGGCTGCTCATGGTGTGGGAGAGGTTTGTGTCTGAGCCCTGCAGTGCAGACAGGGGCTGGTGGGCAACCTCTGCTCCTCTGGTGCAGGCTTTGTTTTCTATTAGTAAGATAAAAATACTCACAAATGGTCCAATGGAACATTTTGCAGCAAATAATTGCCTCTTGGTCTGGGCTAAGCCTGCTTTTATTAAAAGGCAGGGCACTGCCAGGTTTGTCTGAGGCCTCCTTGGAGGGCTGGGGTGTTTGCAGAGGTTGTGTCTGTGCTGTTTTTGAGATGGACAGTAAACACACTGGTATTGCAGCCTGTCTCCTCAGGGCTTGGAGCTCCAAGGGAGGGTGATGCTCTGGCTGAAGGATGCGTGTGTTGTGCTCGGGTGTATAGGAGCAAAGAGCTTGAGGTGATGCTGTGGGAGCTGAAGTTCATAGGTTTTTGGGGTACTTCTGTTTTTTGGCTGCTGTATGCTTGACCTTAGCACCGAGCTGCTCAATAGATGTCTGTAGAGTATTAAAGAGTGTTCAGGGGAAACTCATTGGAAATATACTGCTGGTTGTCAGCATGGATGGGAGCAAGCATACCTGAGCTGTTTCACTTTGTGGACCGCATCCCTCTGTTGTAAACCATGGCTTAATTCTTGAGCCTCTTTTCTTTTGCTTTCCTTTCCTGGGATGCTGGCACTGTGACTCCCTCCAGGCTTTCATTCTTCTTCTAGGAAGCAGGGAAACCAGTCCCTTCCCAAGTCCATCAGGGCTTCCCAGCATTTCTGGGACTGGAGGAGGGAGGGTTGGCAGGAGCAACTTGAGCTGGGCACTGCAGGGAGCTGTGCTGTCCTGTGGTGTGAGCCACATCCAGCCCCACTGCACACACCTTATCACCAGCACCACAGTGGTGCTCATTGCAATCAAAAGTTGATTTTCTCTATTCAGCAGAAAAAAAAATAGGGGTTTTTAGTGATTTTTTTTTTCCTCTGGTTGCTATGGGAACTGTTTTGTCAAGCTATCAGTTAGGGTATTTGGGTGAGGGAAGGTTTAATTTTGCCTCTTCAAAGTAGCCCGTTCCTTTGAGCGTGATTTCTCCCAATGGAAAATTCCTGCTGCAGCTTCCCATTGCTTCAGAGGTTGTCCTTTGTGAGGACTGCAGCCTTCCAATTTGCACGCAGAGTGCCAAACTTCTCACTTGTCCATTTACCTGGTTAACTGCAAGGTGTTTCTCTCTTCTGAAGATCTCTCTCCAAGCTTATGCCTGATGCTTATTAAAAACCACAGACAGCTCTGAAAGGAGTCCTTAGTGATTAAAAAAATAAAAATGAAAAAGGCTTTAGATGTGCTGAAAGTGGATTGCATAGGGGTCTGCTCTGGAGCTGGAGGACAGAAGTGAAAACAGATGTGTGCAGGAATGTGCTTTACCCAAACCCAACACAACTTGCTGCTGCTGATGGTGAGTCTCACTGGCAGCACAGGACTGCAAAGGTTTTCTGCCTGCAACTACTTTGATAGAGCAGCTCTTCCTAAACTGATGAAGATCTGCATCAAAATAAGCCTTTTTCTCTTGCTTGTGGCTTCTCTTTTCAGATTTTCTCTTTGGAAGGGGATTGCTCTGAGGCCCAGAAGCAATGTTAGTTGCTGAAACGTGCTCACTGCTGCCAGTTGGCATCTATGTTTAACTGAACTGTAGTGGGACAGCTACAGCCAGAAACAAATGGCACATCTGATCAGCTTAGGGAAGGATCTGACAACTGAAGGCTGCATGCTGAGAAGACCAGCATCCAGCCCTGGCTCTCCCCCTAATTCCTCGCCCAGGAGGAGCCCTCCCCAGCCCCTCTGGCTCATCTAAATGCAGTGCTCTGAAAGCAAAGTGGTGCAGGGATGAGCCTGTTTTGCTCAGCAGTTCTTCTCTGACATAGCATTAAGTGCTCATCCTCAGGGCTGGAATCCCAGCGAAACCCCCTTTGTTCAGAAATGTTTACTGTTGATTACAGCTATTCTCGCTCTGAAGTTTCTTTGCCAGTTTAAAATTCCCTTGGAGGGGTTAAGAAGGTCCTACATCCTTCCAGCAAAACTTCCCAGTAACCTGAGCAAAAACCATAAGGACCATAAACAAGAACAAGTGAGATTCGTGACTTTCCTTCGTGCACTGCACGGTGAGCGCTGCCCCCTGGTGGGACCGCCACCGGAGAGAGCCTGTCGGGGAAAAGGGGCAGGGGAAGTTCCAAAACGATGGGTTATAACGAAAACCATTGCTAAAAACCTTTTCCTGGCTCTCCTAGGAAATGTGCCTGGCGCTGAAAAGCCGCGATTTCAGTGCAACCTCTTGGAAAGAATACAATCTTTTTCCTCCAGTGCTCTTCCTCAGTGGTTTTTTGATAAAGGCAGTGCAGAGGCTTTCTGAGGGTGCAGGAGGGAATGGGACCAGCAGGTATGTGTTGTCCCTGCATCCATCTCCCTCTTCTTCTGCTCCACTGCAAGAGAAGAATGCCCAAAGAGTCTTTGCTGTGAGGTGCTGCCCTTCTTTGGGATGCAGATGGCAGTGAGTGCTGCTCTGTCCCGGAATGATCCTGCCTTGGAGGTGCTGAAACATAAGTGGGAGAAGGTGTGGGAGGTGGATGTAATCCTGCATGGAAATCTGGATGTGAGGATGGAAAGCTAAATTCTATGGCTCTATGAAAGAGAGAGGGAATGAGGAGTCCAATGCTGGGGGCTTACCATTCATAGAATCATGGAATTGTTTGAGTTGGAGGGGACCCTAAAATCCCATCTGGCCCAACTCCCCTGCAATGAACAGGGATCTACACCAGATCAGTCAGGCGCCCAGAGCCTGTCCAACCTGACCCTGAGTGTCTCTAGGGATGAGTCACCACCACCTCTCTGGCAACCTATGCCTCACCACCCTTATTGTGTAAGGCTTTCTTCCTTATATCCAACCTACATCTTCCCTCTTTTGATTTGAAACCACCTCTCCTTGTCCTAGTACAACATACTCTTCTCAAGATTCTCCCCCTTCTCTCCTACAGCCGCTTTAGATACTGATGGGCCACTCCCAGGTTTCCCTGGAGCCTTCTCCAAGCTGCCCAGCCCCAGCTCTCAGCCTGTCCTCGCAGGGAGCTGTTCCATCTCTCAGAGCATTTTTATGGCTTGTATGGTCTTATTTTTTCTTTATTTGGGTGGTGCTGCTGGGAGGTAGATTTGATGGGTCCCTTCCAAATCAGGATATTCTATGAAATGAAGGTGCTGGGAAGGATGCTTGCATGGCTCTGGCTTCTGGGGGAGTTTGAAGCCACGTCTGGCCCCCCTCCTGCAGCACCACATGGTGGGAGGGCTCTGCCACCATGTGGCCCCAGGGCTGCTGCAAGGCAGCTCTGCCTGCGAGTCCCAATTAGCATTAATACATGGTTAGTCTTTTTGAGCCTCGAGAAGTCAAATAAAGGGGAAAGAACGAGTAGGGCTGCTGAGATTCACTAATTGGCACTTTCTTCCCTCACCCGTATGCTCACTTACAGATCAACAGCGCTTTGAACGCAGTGTAATTGAATTGTCAAGTGGCAGGAGACACGTGTCTGCATGTGGCTCAGCCCTGTGCTTGGTGGCTTGCAGTGTTCTGTTGCATGGGTGTGCTTCTGGCTCTCAGCTGCACACATGTTGTGAGCTTACACTGCTAACACCAAGCAACAGTGCTGTGCTCCTTAGCCATGCTGCACTTAGCCATGTGGCAGAGGATGAAGTCGTCAGAGCTGGGCTAGCATGCAGTGTTGGTGCCAGAAAGTTGTGTTTCAAGGTTCAGGTCATCATTTTGCTTTCTGAGCTTGTGCTTAACTAGTGGGACTTATCTTCTGCTTGATCTTCTGGTGCTGGAAGGTGGGAGGAACCTGGGCAGGAACTGAAGAGATGTCCAATTGCTGGTAGCTCCAGTGTGGTTTGCCTTTGGGCTTGATGTATAAGTGCTGCTTTGCAGTGAACATCTGCTCAAGCAGTTGGCTTTAAGGAGCATGTCTCAGAGAGCATCAAGGGTAGTTATAGCTCATAAAAGCCACATTCAGGGAAGCAGGAGAGCTCTTCCCTGAAGCCATCTCTAGCCTTCTCCAGGAGAATTTATGCAAATACTTAAAAATTGCACCTGCATTACCTAAATGAAGGCCAGAAAAGCCTTCCACTTTCAGCGAGTGTGTAGAATGTGTCCCTACAGCAGGCTGATGGAGGGGGGCGAGCTGGAATTCCCTGTGTGCATATCTCTGTCACAAGGGGATTCTCAGAAATGCTCTGATTGCAGCACTCCCTCATGCTTTGAAGGCTTCTTTATCCAACGCATCCCTTTCTGAGGGTCTGACAGGGAGATTTATGGATCTGATCTATTGGGCAGCAGCCAAGCACTCTGTGGCAATTATTCAGAGATAAAACTTTACTCCAGCAGCAGTCTGGCTGCCCTGAGAAAGATGGAGTTTTTCTCTTTTTTTTTTTGAGTTTGC
Organism: Cyrtonyx montezumae; assembly: GCF_038088225.1. NCBI lineage: Eukaryota > Metazoa > Chordata > Aves > Galliformes > Odontophoridae > Cyrtonyx > Cyrtonyx montezumae. The sequence continues at coordinate 9,568,088 of NW_027072100.1, read as the reverse complement.
CAGCTGGGAAGCTTTACAGCAATCAATAGTCATGAGCTGCTATTCTGGATGCATGTGGTTGGTTTCAGAACGGTGTGACAGGTTAAAAACAAATAAAAATAATCCTTTGTATCAAAGACCTAGTTTCTGATTTCTGCTGCCTTGCTCACCTTCGAGACCTGCAGAAGAATAAACTTCTACAGATCTGATTTTCCTTAAAAGAATAGAACTGCTCATTTGGGAAGGAAGAAATGTGCTCTGGTTTTTGTTTAGGTGGTTGCTATTGTTTGCTCTGCTGTTTTGGAAAGGGATGAGTCATACCTGGAGTCACTGTGTTCTCAGAAACTGTTCCAGTTTGACTAAAAAGTCAACAAAATTAATTTGCAACCGACTACAGGCAGTTCATTGTACCAAATCTGATTTCTGACAGTATAGAATTGTTGTGGTTTTGTGGTTTTGATGCCGGTATTCCACATCAGAGCATCACGCAGCAGTGAAGGAGTTAATGCTGGGGGAGCAGCAGAGGGGAGGGGCGGAGCTCCGCACCGGATGCAGGCGGCGCTCGGTCTGGGCGCGTTGCTCTGGGCTGCCGTGGAGGTTCAGCACGTGTGCTTCCCCTGCGGGTCCTCCTTAGCGTAAGCTCATAGCTTTTGGTTTGGAAATTTTTCTCTCTCTTTTTCAATTGTTCAATTTTATTAGATTTAGTAAAGTTACCGTTCCTTCTCAGATCGTGCCGTTGCTTTTTTTTTGTAGACCCATCTCTTCCCGCCGTTTTCCCCTCCCTCTCCCGGAGCGCGGCTCTGCTCGGGCGGCCGCGCGGCCACTGACGCAGTTTCTTTTTCTCTCCCCTCTCCCTTCTCGGTTTCCCTTGGGTCACTGTCACGGACAACACCGTGACAATTATTGGTGGAGGATGCGGGCAGTGCAGTATTGGCACTCCATTGTAAATCTGGTGCAGAGTGGACTAAGGTTTTTCATGTACCTTATAGCATGCTGGCGTCTTTTTAAGCTCCTCGCGTTCAGCACCGGAGTAATGTGGATATACAGCTACTTTAGTGTGCTGAGGGGGTTACATGCCTCCTGCCTAAACACCCTGGCAAACGTGACAGATTATGCGGCATTTGGAATGGTTTCCAGTTACTCTTTTCAGGTCTTTACCTATATTCAGGATGTCAACCTGACAACTGTGTTATCTATTTTCCTGAATGCTCTCTTTGCAATTTATATCATGTGGAGGAAGCCTTCCTCAAAACCAGAGAGTGTTGAATGGCAGGGAAGGTGGAAAAAATTAGGAAAGAAATTAGAAGCGTGGGGACCCCCGGTGTTATGCAATTTTGATCTTGAGCACCTGTGGGATCCTGAGAAATTCAGTGAGTGTTTAGGTAAGGAGTCATGTGACTCAGGACGGTCTGAGAAGGAATGTATTGTTTGGGGTCTGGCTTGTGCTTATCGAGCCATAATTGATATTCTGGAGAGAAATGGTTTCCAAACCAAGGTCCAAAGCAAAAATGAAAACCTCCAAGTTAGACCTGACCAATCACAGGAAGCACCGGTATCAGTGTCGGTTGCCCCTGTGGAAGGCCAGAAATGGACACGGCCGTCCTCGCGCCTGGAACGGAAAGAAGAAGAAGCAGAGAAAAAAAAGGAAGATCCAGGCGAGGGGCCCTCCTCAGCACCACCACCACCACCACCACCTAAAAAGGCCACTAAGAAAAGTGAGAGACATGGAGAAGACAGCGATGATGATGGAGTCACTGTTACCACTACTCGTCGGCCCCTAAAGATGACTGAAATACAAGGTTCAAGAAAGGAGTTTGTACGGCGCTCGGGTGAATCTATTGTCACCTGGTTGCTGCGGTGTTGGGACAGCGGTGCCAGCAGCGTGTCCCTAGATGGCAGCGAAGCCCGCCAACTGGCAAGCATTGCCCGAGACCCAGCTATCGACAGAGGAATTGGCAGATGTCTGAATGGAGTCGCTACCCTCTGGGAACGAGTCCTAGTGGCTGTAAAGGATAGATACCCTTACAAAGATGATCTGGAGCCTAAGGTGGAAAGATGGAACACCGTGGAGAAAGGCATCCAATTTTTGAGAGAAACAGCCGTAGTAGAGATGCTGTATGATCCCAATTTCGTCCCTAACAATCCACACCAGGACCGTGATCCTGATAGAGTAAGGTGCACACCTGATGTATATCGCAAGCTCTCAAAAACAGCACCAGAGAGGTACGCAAGTACACTGGTAGCAATGTTCCATAGATTCGAGGGTCAAGACAGAAGACTCCCAGTTTATGAATTGACTATTACACTCCAAAACTTTGAACAGCAGTTTCCACCATCACGTGCTTCCATTGCAGCTATAGTAGCAGAAGAAGTAGGTGAGATAAAGAAAACTATACTGGACGAACTGTCATTACTGATGAATAGGGATGAACCTGTGTCAGTATTGGAAACACCTGATGAAGACGAGCATGACGCAAAGAATCTGATGAAGCAATTTATCAAACTGTTGAAAGTCTCGGCAACCAAAGGCAACCGCCCCTCTGCACGAGCAAATGACGGCAGTAACATCATGTCACGTGTGGCCATGTGGAGCTTCTTACGAGAAAATGGAGAGGACATGAGGAAGTGGCATAAAAAACCCACTCCTGTACTGCGAGCACGTGTGAGAGAACTACAGCAGAGATCAGCCACCAATGAAATTGCTCCCGTCACTGCAGGTAACCAATAGAGGGGCCCTGCCCTCAGCCAGGGGAGGGAGAGGGATAATAGAGTGTATTGGACTGTGTGGATTAGATGGCCTGGCACATTAGAGCCACAAAGATATAAGGCACTGGTGGACACTGGTGCACAGTGCACTCTGATGCCCTCGAGTTATAAAGGGACAGAATTGATTCATATTTCTGGAGTGACTGGGGGTTCTCAGGAACTGTCTGTGTTGGAGGCAGAAATAAGCCTCACCGGTAAAACCTGGCAGAAGCATCCCATAGTGACTGGACAGGGGGCTCCATGCATACTCGGTATTGACTATCTCAGAAGGGGACATTTCAAGGATCCCAAGGGGTACCGATGGGCTTTTGGAATAGCTGCTGTAGATGCAGACAACATTCAGCAGCTGTCTGTTTTACCTGGCCTGTCAGAAGATCCGTCTGTTGTGGGGGTACTGAAAGTGAAAGAGCAGCAGGTACCTATCGCTACAAAAACAGTGCACAGACGGCAGTACCGCACCAACAGGGACTCCTTGCTCCCCATTCATAACTTGATCCGTCAGCTAGAGAGCCAGGGAGTGATCAGCAAGACTCACTCACCTTTTAACAGCCCCATATGGCCGGTGCGTAAAGCCAGTGGAGAATGGAGGCTGACGGTAGATTACCGTGGCCTGAATGAAGTCACACCCCCACTGAGTGCTGCTGTGCCAGATATGTTGGAGCTGCAGTATGAACTGGAGTCAAAAGCAGCCAAGTGGTATGCCACTATAGACATTGCCAATGCATTCTTTTCTATTCCTTTGGCCACAGAGTGCAGACCACAGTTTGCTTTCACCTGGAGGGGCGTTCAGTACACCTGGAACCGTTTGCCCCAGGGGTGGAAACACAGCCCAACCATTTGCCATGGGCTGATTCAAACCACACTGGAACAGGGTGGGGCACCTGAGCACCTCCAGTATATCGATGACATTGTTGTGTGGGGTGATACAGCAGAGGAAGTTTTTAAAAAAGGAGAGCAAATAATCCAAATTCTTCTGGGTGCTGGTTTTGCTATTAAACGGAACAAAGTGAAGGGACCTGCCCAAGAAATTCAATTCCTAGGAGTAAAATGGCAAGATGGACGTCGTCACATTCCAGGAGATGTGATTGACAAAATCACCAGTATGTCACCACCCACTAGCAAGAAAGAGACACAGTCTTTTCTGGGTGTAGTAGGTTTTTGGAGGATGCACATCCCAAACTACAGCCTCATAGTAAGCCCCCTCTATCAAGTGACTCGGAAAAAGAATAATTTTGCATGGGGTCCTGAACAGCAGCAGGCCTTTGAGCAAATCAAGCAAGAGATAGCCCGTGCTGTGGCCCTGGGGCCAGTTCGGTTGGGACAGGATGTGAAAAACATCCTCTACACTGCTGCTGGAGAGAAAGGTCCCACTTGGAGTCTGTGGCAAAGAGCCTCTGGGGAGACCCGAGGCCGACCCCTTGGATTTTGGAGCAGAGCGTACAGGGGTTCAGAGGAGTGCTACACTCCAACTGAGAAGGAGATTTTGGCCGCATACGAGGGGGTTCGGGCTGCCTCTGAAGTAATTGGTACTGAGACACAGCTCCTCCTGGCACCTCGACTGCCAGTGCTGAATTGGATGTTCAAAGGAAAGGTTCCCCCCACCCATCATGCTACCGATGCCACCTGGAGTAAGTGGATTGCGCTGATTACACAGCGAGCTCGGATGGGGAACCTCAACCGTCCAGGAATCCTGGAGGTGATCATGGACTGGCCTGAAGGCAAGAAATTTGGAACATCCCCATCAGAGGAGATACCACGTGCTAAAGAGGCCCCACCATATAACGAACTACTAGAGAATGAAAAGACGTATGCCCTCTTCACTGATGGATCGTGTCGTATTGTTGGGAAGCATCGCAGATGGAAGGCTGCTGTGTGGAGCCCCACACGACGAGTTGCAGAGGCCACTGAAGGAGAAGGAGAGTCAAGCCAATTTGCGGAGGTAAAGGCTGTCCAGCTGGCCTTAGATGTGGCTGAACGGGAGAGGTGGCCCGTGCTATATCTTTATACTGACTCTTGGATGGTGGCAAATGCTTTATGGGGTTGGTTGCAGCAGTGGGAACAGGACAACTGGCAACGGAAGGGTAAACCTATTTGGGCTGCTGAACTGTGGAAAGACATTGCTGCCCGAACAAAAAGGTTGGGTGTAAAGGTGCGCCATGTAGATGCTCATGTGCCCAAGAATCGAGCTACTGAAGAGCAGAAAAATAACCATCAGGTAGATCGAGCTGCCAGAATTGAGGTGTCTCAGATCGATTTGGACTGGCAGAACAAAGGAGAGCTGTTTTTAGCTCGGTGGGCCCATGAGACCTCTGGCCATCAAGGAAGGGATGCGACCTATAAGTGGGCTAGAGACCGAGGGGTGGACTTAACTATGGATGCCGTTGCACAGGTTATCCATGACTGTGACACATGTGCCATAATTAAACAGGCCAAGAGGATGAAACCCCTCTGGCAGGAAGGGCGATGGGAAAAGTATAAATATGGGGAGGCGTGGCAGGTTGATTATATCACCTTGCCACGAACTCGCGATGGTAAGCGTTACGTGCTCACCATGGTGGAGGCGACCACTGGGTGGCTTGAGACATACGCAGTACCCCATGCTACCGCCCGAAACACCATCTTAGGGCTCGAGAGACAAGTCCTATGGAGACATGGCACTCCAGAGAGAATTGAGTCCGATAATGGGACTCATTTCAAAAATTCTCTTGTGGATATCTGGGCCAAAGAACACGGCATTGAATGGATCTACCATATCCCCTACCATGCACCAGCTGCTGGTAAGATCGAGCGCTACAACGGGTTGTTAAAAACCACGTTGAGAGCAATGGGTGGTGGGACATTCAAGCACTGGGAGAAGCATCTGGCAGAAGCCACCTGGCTGGTCAACACTAGGGGATCAGTCAACCGAGAGGGTCCTACACAGTCCGGCTCCCTACAGACCATAGAGGGAGATAAGGTCCCTGTGGTACATGTGAGGAGCATGTTGGGAAAAGCGGTGTGGGTCCTTCCAGCCTCTGGAAAGGGCAAACCCCTCCGTGGAACCGTTTTTGCGCAGGGACCTGGGTGCACCTGGTGGGTAATGGATAAAAATGGGGACGTCCAGTGTGTCCCACAAGGGAATTTGATGCTGGGGGAATGCAGTCTGTAATTACGTGTGTATGTATGTATATATATATATATATGTTTCTATGTAACTCATGTTATTACTGTTTGGTTATGTATAGATGTGTGTTAAGCATGATGTGATGATGTGGAATAAGGGGTGGAATGTTGTGGTTTTGTGGTTTTGATGCCGGTATTCCACATCAGAGCATCACGCAGCAGTGAAGGAGTTAATGCTGGGGGAGCAGCAGAGGGGAGGGGCGGAGCTCCGCACCGGATGCAGGCGGCGCTCGGTCTGGGCGCGTTGCTCTGGGCTGCCGTGGAGGTTCAGCACGTGTGCTTCCCCTGCGGGTCCTCCTTAGCGTAAGCTCATAGCTTTTGGTTTGGAAATTTTTCTCTCTCTTTTTCAATTGTTCAATTTTATTAGATTTAGTAAAGTTACCGTTCCTTCTCAGATCGTGCCGTTGCTTTTTTTTTGTAGACCCATCTCTTCCCGCCGTTTTCCCCTCCCTCTCCCGGAGCGCGGCTCTGCTCGGGCGGCCGCGCGGCCACTGACGCAGTTTCTTTTTCTCTCCCCTCTCCCTTCTCGGTTTCCCTTGGGTCACTGTCACGGACAACACCGTGACAAGAATAAAATAACATGTTTCTCCCCTGCATCTAACCAGAAAATTCCTTGTAATTCATGAAGGAAATCAAGAAAACAAGAGAGCTTGAGCTCATGCTACCAAACTGTGGGATAATCTGCAGGATTATCCTCTAGGTATTGATCTCAGGAGAAAGAGGAGCAGCTGCAGAATCCTCCTAGGGCAAAATAATTGTCTGAAATCTTGTTTGCCAACTGGTCTGTATCCAGAGCAAAGGAATTATTTTGTCCTTTTTGGAAGGGGTGGGGGAAGAAATGTCGAATGTGATAATTTAGTTTAGAGCATTGGGAAAGCCTGGCAGCATGCTCTGCCAACCTGAGCATGGGTGAAAGAGAGCTTTACCCCATAAAAAAGCATTTTTACGGCTCTTGGAGAAGTCATGCTGTCCTGTTCCTTGCTTAGCTGTTTCTTGGAGAGAATTGGTTTTGCTCAGCAAAATCTTGCTAGCAGAGTTGGCTGTGGCAACACGCACAGCTCTACTATTCTGCTGGCACCAAGAGGAGGGCAGCCTGTTCTAGCAATGGGGACAGCAATGACACTGGGATAACAGCTTGGAGGGTGCACCAGGGCATGGATTTGGGCTCAGAGGATGCTGGGTGATGCTGAGCTGCTCTTTGGGCTAGAGCTGTGCATCCAGTGCTTTGCACTGCAGTCAGAGTGAAAAGGGCTGAGTGGATGGACAGGGGAGCTGCATCTGGGGAAGATGCTCTGAGGTCCCTTTGTGCCTGCCAACAAATCTGGCTCTGTTACAGCCCCAGGTGGGAGGTACATGGAGTAGGAAAGGGATATTGCTTCTCCTTGCCATGGGAGCACCACAGAGCCTGCACTGAGAGAGCGTCTGAGCTGAGGCAGTCCCTTCTGTCCTTGGAAACCTTCCTGAGTAAATCTGAGGTGCTGTGAGGTTGTCTTCACTTTTTAAGGGATTCATTCACAGGGCCTGACCTCATTTCTCCTCAACACACACCAGCGTGTATTCTCACCACCTCGTTAATCCAAAGGTGTTATCACTCCCACATTTGTTTGAACAAGTTCCTCACAGCTCTCTCCCAGGCAAGCTCTGTGCTACTTTCATTCTTCGTGTGTTTGGGGAACAAACCAGCTTCAGATTAACACAGGAGCCATTTATTATTGCTCTCCCCAGCTATCCTTTGGCCCTTTGCTGAGCACCATGCCTGCAGCCCCTCAGTACTCAGCCTGTCCCCTGCAGCTGGCTCTGTATCTCTCCTTGTCTGGGGGCAAGCCTAAAAGCCTAAAAGGCTGTGGGTGTGACTTAACCATGCAGAAAAGTCAAAGGTGCACAGAATGCACAGAACAGAATTTCTCTGAAGCAATCCATGAAAGCTGTGCGCTGTGCTTTGAGGAGGCACGGGCACAGGGATCTGTCCATTTGCCATCGGGTAGCCCAGGATGAGGGTTTATATGAGGGATGGCAGAGCTCTCCTCTGCTGGAGCTTGGGGGAAAACTGCTGAGGATGTGGAGGAGCAAACCGGAGTGGTGGTTCTGTGACATAGTGAGAGGTCAGAGGGAAGACCTATATCCTTTAAGAGCCGACGCGATCCCGAACTGCGAGTAAAAACCTCAGTACGGGCGCAGTCAGGTGTTTGGAAGCTGCTCTGTGTGCGATGAAATGATTCCTAAGCCTCTCTGCTGGGCCGCTGCCGAGCATCCCTTGGCAGATCTGTGCCCATCGCATCAGTAGGTGGCAGCAGCTGCCCGGCTGCTGCACTCAGCAGAGCGGAGGATTGCTGCACCTCTGCCTTTCCCTTTTCTGCTTCCACCCCCCCCTTTTTTTTTTCCTCTCAACCCAATCCAAACTGTAGATGGCAGCAGGATAAAGACTGTCTTGTTTCTTTGTGATGCCCGCTCTGGATAGCGGGGTTTTTTTTTGCTTCTAATGGCCGCTCGCTGCCTGTGCTCCTGCCCTGAACTCAACCTGCGGGCTTTGCCGGGAGCATCGCAAAGTTTCGTGTGTGCTCCAGCTCCGAGAGTGGAGATGGCTGCGGGTGTCTGCGGGGAGCGAGGGGAGAGTTGGGAGATGCTTCCATCAGAGCTGTCCAAAAGTTTTGGTTAACCTGGTGCAGCAGAGAGATGTGTTGCTGCCTGCTGTTAGAAGGAGGAGGGGAGATAAGGGCAGCTGTGCTGGCTGAGAGCTTGTGACTCTTTCATCCCTAAAGGTTTCCAGAACTCGTCTGGATGAGGCTTGGGGGTCCTCGAGCAGCACTGAGCTCAGCCGTGCTCGGAAGCTGACTGGGGATCTCCCAGAGTCTTCCTGTACTTAGCAGCCTGATCCCTATCTGCACATGCTAATTGTACCCATCTGCATCACTGTACCGCGTTTCCTTTGCCTTTAGCCAGTTGTATGGTTGGACTATAAATGATCTTAGTGCTCTGTGGAATCTGCTGCCACTCCTGAGCTGCGGTGGATGGATGAGATGAGTCTTCTGAGCACTGTCCAGGCTCCTTGCCACCTTGTGAATAACCATCACAGTGTCCCAGAAGTGATAGCAGGACCCTGAGGCCACTTCTTTGAGTGTCTCCTAGATTCAGCCCCACTGAGTCTTCCTCGAGGCTTTTCTGAGGCTCTCCTTGCTGATTCGGTTTGAAGCATCCCTTTTGGCTGATCTGATGGGAGTTCAGCAAGCTGATGTCCAAAGGGGCACATGTCATTTTAAGTATGTATTACTCCATGGAGGAGGATATTTTGATGCAATACCTGCTGGCTATGAAGAAAAAAAATAAGCTTGAGGTGAAAAAGCTTCCTCAAAATAAGAGCTCTCAGGTAACTCATGGGGACAGAATATTTAGGCTATTTAAAGTGCCATAAATCTCATGGGGGGAAATTCTTACTCTTTAACTCAGTAGCCACTTGATTTAATTCCATCTTTCTACCCAGCTTCCCGTAATTACAGCACAGCTCCCAGCACATCCTGAGCCACCTGCAGTGCCTGTTTCTGCTGAAAGGGCCTCCCAGATGTTGGGCACCCCTGGGCACAGGGCCCTGTATCTCTGGGGCTGTGACCGTGGCTTTCAAGCCCTGTAGGTGCTCTTCACACCACGCTGCCTTTGTGGAGCTGGGAAGAGATCCAGAGCAGCTGTGCTAGGAGCTGTCAATCTCAAACTGCAAAGTCATAAGGAGGGAAAATAATCATCTTACTAATAACAATAATAAAGCCGTCAACTTGTCTTGCCCTCCAACAGTAAAAAGGTTTTGGTTGAAGGTTTGCACCAGTTGTAATTTTCTCCAAGCTGATTTCTCCCTGTGATGCCACTATGCAGCCTGTAAGTGATACTCAGGCAAAATCTCCTCTGACATTCAGCTCTGTTTACAGAGCTCATCCAAAAACAAGAGCCCTTTTCTTCACTTTGTTCAGCATCACCACGACTCGGTTGCCAAGGCACCCGCCTTTGACTGCTGCAGTTTGGCTCCAACCAGCGATGCCTGAGCCCTCCTGGCCACGTCCTTGTGCTGAGCCCGCGGCTGAGCAGTGTGGTGTTCCCAATGGTGGCATCCCCTGTGATGGAGACCCAAGTCCACCACTTGGAAATTTCCTCTGTGGGCCCAGCATTCAAGCTTGGCTTCAATCTTGATTTATCATGGGCAAAAAAATGGAAAAGATCGGAACAAGGTGGTGTTTTGTGTGCAGCTGTGCCCATGTGGCACTCCCACCACAATCACTGCTGCTCTGTATGCTGAACTGGGAGAACTGGTCAAGAAGTCCCTGGAACAATGCAGTGCCGGACCAGCTGGGAGCAAAGCTGAGGTCAGTTTTGCCTGTTCTGCTGGTTTTCTACCCCAGCACCACCACCTTCACCGACTGATGTATATTCAGCTGAAATGCACTGGATTTTTCAAACAAAATTATTTGTAGCTTCAAAACCCACCACCCTGAGCCAGCTTGGTGCACGAGAGCTATACCCTCTGAGGACGCTCTCATCTGTGCACTGCTGCTAAGGCTGCCAGCATTCATAAATACCTCCAAATTCAGTCTGATCAATGGAAGAAGATGCTTCTCCTTTTGTGCCTTTCCATCAGAGAAGAAACATCTCCTAAACTACACAGCACATGGAGAGAAAGGAGTGGTGAGAAGTGAGCTGAGTAGGGAGCAGACAGTGCATCGTGATGCCTTTAAGTCACTCGATGAAGTTCATTTCTCCTTGTCTGTACAAGGCTGGACTCTGCATTTTCATGGTAAATTTGTTTACCGAGCCGTTGTTGAAATTCTGGAAGCAGAGAAAATGCATTTGCTCCATAACCTTTCCGGATCTGACAAGTCCTATAAAATCTATTAAAGCCTTTAATGAAATCCCCGCTCAGAGCCAGCTCCCATGAATGAATGTGGAATCGGAATTTAAATTAAAATGTTGTTTTTGTAGTCTGTGGGTTTTAGCCTTGACAGAAATTAAAGGGACAGTTCTCATTTGGAGGTTTGTTGCTCTCTCCCTTTACTTTTGTACTGCCTCTTCCTGCAGAGGATGGGTAGGAACTACTCTTTCTGAGGCTGTGACTCAGCTGCAAGCACAAACCTGGGTATTCTGCATAATTTCAATTAGAAAAGGCAAAATTGGCTAATAGGCAGTGCTGTCTTTTAAATGAGCTGTGTGTCTCTTGTTATCAGACATAGGGTACTGTGCCCAGTCTCCTCTAGAGGTGCAGGGGGCTGCCCTCAATGCAGGGGTGACTGCTGCCTTGTCCCTGTCCCCCTGCCATTGGCCCTATGAGATGCTTGCGAGCAATCCTCTGTGAGGAGCCTGATGTAAATCCATTGGATGTGCTTGGCTTTGCATACTCAATCCTTTAATTTCCATATGTAAATACAGGGCTGCATGTGCAGGGGTTGTGCAGGCAGTTAATTATTTTGATCTCTCTGCACAGAGCAAAGTGAAAAATCCCACAGTGAGACACAGGCATCTCAGCCTCTATGATAAAAGGCAGCTGTGGGCTTTGCTTGCTTTCTCCTAAGCTGGGACCTGTCGTGCCCAGCAGAGCTCACACTGCGTCAGCTCCTGCTGTTCCCTTCAAGGAAGGAGTTGGCAGTTAACCTGGCAGAAGAAAATCCCCCTCCCAATTTCCCATGTCACCAAAGGGCCTTTTGGTTCCTTGCTCCCTTTTCATTGCCTTGCTTCTGCTCTCCCCCTCAGGTTTCCTTGCTGAGCTCTTACTGCGAAGCAAAGTCTGTGCTGTTTGGTGTCTGCAGCTCTGTTTCTGTGTGCAGACAGCGGGATGGAGAAAGGATAGGCATGTTCCAAAAGCCAGCATGGAAGGTGAGCAGGGAGATGTGTGGGAAAGGGAGGGATGGGATGGGATGGAAGTCAGGAGGATGTTGCACCTGTGTGTGTCAGTGGGAAGGCATGGAGGTGCTGTCTGGCTCCATGTTATCCACATGAAATGCCAAATTCCCACCCAGCCCAAAGGAAAAGAAAAGCCACCAAGTGCAGCTGTCCCGAGCAATGTCCCCACCCCTCCCTGAGCCTCCTGAGTTCAGTGTCACTCCACATGGGCACAGCACAGGGTACTCGCTGTTATGAACCATTCCAAGTTGCAGATCACAAATAACTGCATAATAAACACATGTAAACAGCCATTTGGTTCATGGCTGATAAACCTTCATGGTCCGTTTTATCACTGTGGGTGCGGAGGAAGGAGAGCTCAGGAAGGAGGATGCTGCCCTGACAGAGACTGGGTGGGATCCTGACCCACACACTGCTGTGCTCCCTGCCCCCGTGTCTTGGTGGGGCAGGAGAACAAAGACCAGTCTTATGGGGAGCAGCTGAGGGAATTGGGATTGTTCAGTCTCTCAGAGGAGGCTCAGGGCAGACCTTATCAATCACTACAGCTTCCTAAAATGAGGTTGTGGCAAGGTGGGGGCTGGCCTCTACTCCCAGGTTACAGTGATAGGATGAGCTGCAAGAGCTTCACATTGTGCTGGGGAGGTTCAGGCTGGATACTGGGAAAAATTTGTCTCAGAAAGGATGGTCAGGAATCAGAACAGGCTGCCCAGGGAGGTGGAGGAGTCACTGCACCTGGAGATGTTCAAGAAAAGGGTAGAGGTGACACTGAGTGACATGATTAGTGGGGATGGGTTGATGTTTGGGCCTGATGACCTTTGTGGTCTTTTCCAACCTTAATGATTTCACATTTATTTCTGCCATGGGTAATGCTGCAGAGAATTTTCCTTTCTCCACAAGAACTAGAGCAAGAAGCTCCTCTCCCAAAGAGGAGCATGAAAGTGATGCTTGAATTAAAACATTTTTGGGGCAGGAGAAGTCAGAGCGCACTCATGGGCAAAAGAATTCACCGATCTTCATTGGTAGACAAGGCAAAGGCTGAGAAGAGTCACTCCAGAAAGGAGCATCTCTGAAGGCAGGCAAAGACGAGAGTGTTTGCAATGCAGAAAAGCAGGGGAACTCATTAGTGCAATGTGAAGTGAAACAGAAAATGCTTACGTTTGTTGGCAAAGTGGCAGGAGGAGGGAAAGAAATGCTCTTTCCATGTCAACACGTTGCTGGAAAGAGAGTGAAAACTTTGCTTTGTTTTGGTGGTCATCAAGGCTTTGTGTTTCTGTCCTCTTTCCCTTTCCCTTAACTTGGGTTATTACAAAGCAACCCATGCTGTTTCTAAGAAAAATATCATTAAGTTCCATTTTGAAAATGTCAAAACAAAATGTTTTGGCATTTCTGAAGTGAAACATTTCATTAAAAATGCTACATCTGAGTGTTTTGACATTTTTTAGATCCGCTCTCCACCTCCTCCCATTTTTTTCCAACCTAAATTTGTTAATATTTTTAGTCCTTCTGAAACACAATTTTCCAGCAAACATATTAGTAGTTAAAAACTAAATAAATGCCTGCCTTGTGCGTTTTGTTAGCGGTGAGAAATGGGAAACCTGGGCAACCGAGGTCGCCACTGTTTTACAACCTCAGTTGTCATTTCCATGGTACAAAGGGATATGTCATTGTGTTAGGGCAGAGCGAGGCCTTCATTCGCTTTTTATTCACTTAGAGTCGTGTCATCAAGAATTCCACCAGTGCACAACAGGGACAGAGTGGGGTGACTCTGGATGTGCTGCGCCCCAACCCAAGCAAGCTACTGATGCTCGCTGGCTCCTGAATTATTGGCAATCAGATGCTGCCTTTAAAGCATTGCGCTTTGCACAGCAGAGGGAATAGCTCGCAGGGCACGCTGCTTGTAGCAGAGTGTGATAGTTGCCCATGAAAGCTCTAGGTGGTTGTCACATTTGCAGGCTGTCCCAGGACTTTAGGAAGCCCCAGAGGCTGCTTTGGCACTGTGAAAGATATCGACAATATACCTAATCTGCTAATGAAAGATCCAGTTGGTTTTAATCCAGATAAGCTAGTTATCTTCATGCAAACCCCCATGCCTGTGGCTGGAAAGCTGGGAACACTGCTGGCACTGCAGCTGCTTTGAGAGCTGTGGTCCCAATGCTCTCTGCATCGGCGTGGCTGGGCCCAGGCTGGCCAAGGACCTCCTCCCAAGGCTGGCTGCTTGCAGCTCCATCTGGGCCAACAGCAAGCCTCTTTTTTGCTATGGAAAAACACTGTTTTTCCTCCCTTCTTCTGCAGCTGCACGTTGAATTCCCTCATGTTGGGAGTAGATTTAGGTGTCAGAGCCACAGATCTCAACAAAAATGCCTGGCACTGCTGATTTGGGTGATGCCGATTCACTGAACACTGAGTTTTCCCAGCAAGCATTGGGTTCTCCTTGTATTGAGTTAACCAGCTGGCAGCAGTGGTCTGCTGAAACCCTGCTGGAGACGAGACCCTGGAGGGTCTTACAGGAGCAAGCTCAGGTGTGGGGACAGATGCAGCCTGAAAGATGGATTTGCTCAAAGGAAAAGGGGGCAAACCGCCTCTGTTCTCCTCATTCTTTGGGTATGTGCGCTTTCTGAGCAATAAGAGCCATCTTTCCAGCCTTGCATTGCTCCTGCCCCGACTCCCTGGCGCTGCCACTGCTCCTTTCTAAACAAATATTAAGAAATAAAGGGCGGAAGGGAGGTGGTGGTTCAGGAACGTAAAGTCCCACAAAGAAAATTATCTTCCTTTCACTCGAGTTTATTTGAAAGCTGCTGGGTTGCACAGGCAGCTCTGTTGATTGCAGTTTCAGTCCCTGATTATGCAGTAATGGAAGCATCAGAAATCATCGTGCTTCCTTCCTCAATTTGAGTTTGCCCTTCATCCCGTGGTTTCAGGCTAAGGAGAAAATGGTCATTTGGAAGAGGAAGGGGAAAAAAATGCAATCTTGTTCATTTCCCTTAAAGTCACAGCTCTTTATTTGCCGTTCCCATTCGACATCCTGCCCATTTCAAAGATCAATTAGCAGCTGCCCTATATGTGAAGAAAAAAGCCTTTTACAGGGGAACTTTTGCCCAGCCTGAAAAGTACTTTTCTGTCTTTGCAGAAAGGCTGGTTGTTGCTCAAAGCAGGAATTCCTGGGTTGAAAGCTGATAAATGCTGGAAGGAGACACTTGCTGGGCACACAAAGGGCTGTGGCAGGTGCCCATCCTGCTGTCCCCTGGTTGGTGGTGCTGAGGCTCTGAATCAGGGAGCAAGAAATTAGGGTTAAAGCGGGGGAATCCAGCAGGCTGCAGGGCTGGGGCTGTACAAACCTTCCATCAGAGCTGCAGAGGAGAGGAAAGTAGCTCTCCCAACGAGAGGTTTGGGGCCCTGGCCATCCTCTCTCTGCAATCATCCCCCAATAGCTGGGATTACTCAAGAGAGGGCTAAACAGCTAAGACAATTTCCTTATGCTTATTCTATCTAGGGATTTGATTTAGTAGTTGGGTAGGGATAGTGATAGGAGGATGTTTGGACTAGATGACCTTGTAGGTCCTTTCCAACCTTATGAACCTATGAATCTGGGGTGGTGGAAGAATGGTCTTTATTTCGAAGTTTTCTAATACCTGCACATGTCTTCGCATCCAGATGCACAATAAAGGCATCTGAGTAAATACTGCTGATCACAAGTTCACCGACCAGAGACCAAATATCTACTCAACCTGACTTTAGAGCACTGCAGCTGGGGAGGGACTGTCGCATTGGGATACCCAGTCCCAGGGAGAAAGCAAAGCTTTGCCTGTCCCGTGGAGCCTGGGGCTCTGTGCTGTGGTGCTCTTGCAGGGCTCAGCTCTTCTCTTTTCACTCTTTTTTTTTTTTTTTTTAACTCCAATCTGTTTGCACTTCTCTCCCCCCTCCCCGCTGCCATCCCTTAGGCCTTCTGGGGAAAGAAAGAAACAGCCTCTCTGTTTTTAATCAACCTAATTAGTGTATCTTTAATACAATTAGAGGGAAATTTTACCGCTCCCCCCCTTCCCCGTGTATCAATTAAAGGCCCACAGTTGCAGGGTAAATTTCTAATCCATTTAGGACCGTCTCCCCCCACTCTTCTCCTCCTCCCGCCTGGCAGAGTGTTGCTTCCTCCTCCGTTTTCTTTAGGAGCCTGTTCAAACAGCACATTGTAAGGAGTAAATAAATTACTCTCTGCCCCTGTGCCCTCTCCCGCGCGGCAGCCGGCCCTGTTCCAGGCAGCTGCCCTGATTGTGCGTGCAGGCGCAGGGGGGAAGGGGCACGCACAAAGCCAGGCCTGCACGCTCGGGTTGATGGGGGGGGGTCACCCTGTTCATCCCTCCTTTCTTCTATTCTTCACCGCTGCTGTCCCTTCTTCTGCATCTTTTTGCTTTTATCTCCGTAGATACGTACATAGATAATAACCTCTAGGGGTGGTTGGGGTGGTTCTCTTGGTTGGTTGGTTGGTTGGTTGTTTTGGTGGTGGTGGTTTGCTTCGTTTGGGAGGGGGGGGGGGGGTGGTTAGTGGTTATTTTTGCAGTGTGTAAGGATTTGTTCCTGCAGAGACCTGAGTGAGTTTTTCTCTCCTCAGGGGTCCCGTGGGATGGCGATGGGTTATGTCCCTGCAGCTTCGGTGCTGGGATGTTGTGTGGGGAGCTGGGGCTGCGTGCACACTGCTGTTTCCGCATGTATTGCCCTGCAAAACTACTTCAGGGCTGCTCAAACCAGGTGGGAGCAGCCCTACCCCATGCCCAGCTCCTGCAGAGAACCTCAGCACCAGCGTGCTCAATCCTGCCCCGTGCTCTGTGCAAACAACTTGGGCAGCACAAGGTGCCAGCTGCTGGAGTAGCATTTAACCACCAACATATTCCTTCTTTTTTTGAGGGGTGCTTCTGTATTTATTTGCTTCACTTGTAGCATAGGCAGGCTGCTGCTGGGTGAGCAGAGCACACTGGTGCTGTGGCATCCTCACGGCAGGCAGATGACACTTCCCCTCACCGTGCCTCTCCCGGCTGGCCCCAAACTACAAGGTCCTGCCTTTATGGATCACCGAGTCCCTGCGCTTTCTTAATGAACCTGCGTTTAATGCTTGACTTCTCCGTGTCATGTTTAATTACAGCAGCTGTAACTTCCTTGTTGGTTGGCTTGAAATAATATCTAAGTGCTTCTGAGCTTCAGAGCCTTGTTATTCTTCTATAATTAGAACCTTGAAGCTGGTGTGAGTTTTCTCTGTGAAATAGGAGCTATTTCCCATGCATGCCTATTGCAGAGCCTTCAGCTTGGCTGAAGTCAGGGAAGAGCTGCTGCTGTCTGACTCGAGCTGAAGGGGAGTTGTCATGCTCTGTGAGTTAACATCAGTGAAGCATCTCAAGGAGCACTTCAAAACTCAGATCACTGAGGGCTAGATACCAAAAAGTTCACAAGATTTATCAGAAAGGGTTTTGTTGTTTGTTTGTTTGGGAGGTGGGCTGAATGTACTGAATGTACCTTGTGCTGAATTTGCAGCTTTTCCCTCAGGAGGGCTGAGATGTGGGGGTCTCAGTGCCTTCTGTTTGGTGACACTCCTGGGACAGAGAGCCAAAGTGGGATGATGGGCAGCCAGTGTGGCTGCTCTTTGAAGGCCAAGGTGACACCCAAGAGCAGCCAGCTTGCCAACAAGTGGCCTTTTAGGGTGTGCCAAGCCAGGAGAGAAAGGAGCTTTGAGAGGTCAGAGACCGACCCATTGCCAGCACATCTGCATGCCCAGTGGAGCAGCAGCAGCGTGTGTTCCCTTTGCTCAATCTCCTTCACTATCTTCACCACATCTCAAAAGAAGGGTTTTGTTCTGGTGGAAGTGAAAGGAGTGCTGTCTCTCGCTACCTGCATCGTGGGGCAGCTGCAGTGGGACGTGACTGCCAGCTGCTGGGCTTTGTGCAGGGAGCTGAGCTGCAGGGGCCTCGTCCTGGCTCTTCTGGGAAGAGATGTGGGGATGTGGCAGCTGTGAGATGGCTCCTGATGGTGTGTTCTCAGGGGGAGGCTATTGGGGCTACAGGGAGTTTGGGGCATGGCAGTGCTATGCGCCCAGAAATGGCATTGCAGGAGCTGGTGCCACCATCAATGGTAATAAAAGGAGAAGAGAATCAATATTTATATTTTTTATTAAATTTGCACTTTTAAAACTGAGAGGTCTCACTGCCCTGAACTAAGAAGAAAATGTCACAGCAATCAGAAATGGTCCCGCCTGTGGATCCCATAGCATTGGACAAAAACCTGGGACAAAACTGAGCTGGAGGCATCAAGGGGGTTTTGGGGCAGCCGGGGATAGGACCCTAAATACAGCATCTCCCCAGCACACTTAGAGCCACCCCATTATTCCTTGGAAATATAGACCCTGGAGAAAAACAGCATCCTTAAACAGGTCTTAGATGAAAATCGAAAGAATGAAGTACTTAATTTACACTGCAAATAGATGTAGTTGGAGACAGCATCCCTGCTCTAGCAGAGCCCAGGCAGAGCCCACGGAGCAGGACCCAGCTGCTTGAGTGCTGAAGCATCGCCAGCCCCACTTGCACTGAGCATCGTGAGGGCTTTTTCCAGGGAGAAGGGAATGACAGGGAGTGACAGTCTCTGAATTGCAATTGGAAACGTTTACAGCCCAGTCAATCCTAATTCATTATTAGCTGTAATTGTTTCAAAGAAAGTGTCCAGTGTTATGTAAAATGCAGTCCCAGATGCTCCTAATGGTTCAGGCTCTCTGATTGCTGTAATTTGCAAAGCTTTTGCCTTTTTTTTTTCTTTCTTTCCCCTCCCTCTGTAGTTATGATGTGCCTTTTATGAGCTAGAGAGGAAGAAAGAGAGAAAAGCACACCATTAGAGGAAAATAATCATGTTGTACCTGAAAGGCCATTAGAAAGGCTTGTATGGATGCGTGCATCTGGTCTGAGGCAGGCCTGGCCTCAGACAACAGACACCTCGGGGACACTCAGGGATGGGGAGAAGGGACACAGTGTGGGCATGCAGCCCAAAGCAATGTGGCACCAATCTGGGCATCAAGACATGTAAATAACCACTGTGATTCGCAATTAATTTTCACCGTGAGATGCGGGCTCTGCGTGGCTGAGAAATTTGGCTGGCAACTGTCATGGGGGTGATAGTGCTGGGGGCTTGTTTTGTCTTTTTTGTTTTGACATGAAGGAAACATCCACTTCCCACTTCCATCTTGTGATGTTGCTCTGCATAAAGGCAAAACCGCAGAGATGTCTTTCACAAAGCTGGGTGGTGTGGTGCATTTCAAAGCCCTCACTGCTTGCTGTCTTCCACCTCCACCTCTATTTTCAGTCCCTCTGTCTGTGTCAATCCTGTAACTAGGATAGGCTTGAGTCCATAATATCAACCTAATTTAAGGAAGGTTTTACGTGATGAGACATGTTTCAGCCCTCACTGAGTTCAGAGGAGAGGAACTAAGAGAGGTTTGGTATTTCCATTAACCCCAGCCAAGGTTGAAGTCCTTTGAGACGAGGCACACTCTTTGCAAAGTTTTCTTGGATGAGCTGGATCTACCCAAGATTGGAAATGGACAAAGAGATCCTTATAGTGTTTTTGGGGGGTTCTTTTTGGTAAAAAAAAAAACCAAAAAAACTCCCAAACTCATTGTGAAAGAGACTGGCATTAAATATACTGTCTGGCAGACGCTGCGTTCATAAATTATCCTAGGGTGAAATACTCCATGAATTGCTCTGAGATTTCCCCATTTCCAGGGCCAGACAGGGGAGGAGGGAGAGCAAGACAGAGGAACAAAGGCCAAGGGGAGTAAGCAATTCAGCCCTGCCTCTCCTCCAAATCTATCTGCCCATGACCCCACAGGGCAGGGGCAGTGTCTCCAGTCCAGCCACTCTGCTTCCCACCAGCCAGACCCCCTAGGACCTGCTGCCCCCAGATAGCCTTTGTCTGGGGAAGATTGAGAGGACTGATTTACTGTGGAGGCTGCCCTGCCCTTCACCTCCGAGGAGGGTGGTCCTCTAGGGTCACTGGTGGGGGCACGTGGGGCAGTCTGTGATGCTATTGTCTGCTTGGGAGCCACTGGATGGGCTTTTAGCTGGGGAGAAAGGCAGGCAGCAACATCACAGCCCCTTGCATCACCCATCCCCAGCCACTGTATTTCTCAGCACCCATCCTCATACTTTGCACTTCGCAGCCCCTTGAATCTTGCGGAATCCATCCCATGAATCTTGCAGCACCCATTCCAGCACTATGTCTCCCCATGTCCAAGTGCTGGACATCTCCCCATGCTGGGAATGCAGGTCGTGAGTCTTATTAACAGGAAGGATTTAATGTATTAACTCGGGAGCCCTGGGCTGTGGGTCCAGCTCTGGCAGCTGGCATGGCCTCGGAAGTGTCGGTTAGACTCTTGAGCCGTGGTTTACTCATTAACATAAGGTCTCTAACTACTCAGACCAGATGCTGTGAGGGTGATGAGGTTGGCTAATCAAACATGGACAGCCTCCAGAGGGAAGCTGGGCACTGTGTTGAGTGGAAAACCCTTTCCATGGCCAATCCACCAAAATGCTGCTTTTGGGAGTGAGGTGAAGTGCTCTGAACTCCCCAAATCACAGCTAGAAAATGGGCATCACAGACATAAGCGCGTTGGTCACGGGAACCAAAGCAGCATTTCCTCTTTGATTTTTTTTTTCCTCCATCCCAATTAACTCCCTTTATTATTTCATCATGGAAATTGTTTGTGGAGGGAGGAACATTTGCAAATGCTTTTTTGTCTGAAGGCAAAGCTGCTTGGTGTTACTGAACTTCAAGGGATCGTTCCCTGTTTCCGCTCCTCTCCCTTTCTCTGCTGAGGCAGAACGTAGCGTAACTTAAAAGTCAGTGATTCAGACTGCAATTATAACCTAAAAGCACAAATAAAAGATAAGCTGGCATCCCACTGTTCCCCATTTGCATCTGTGTCACATGGGATGAAGGGAAAAATAAAATCTGCTTTTATAAAATGTCGAGCCAGAGAATCTCGTCCAGCAGAAAGAAGAAATAAACAGATCCCCCGAGGCAGTGGCTGTTTGAGTTGCAAATGACAAATTCATTGGAAAATGGGACCCCCTTTTGCTCTCCAAGAGCACAGTGTGCTCCAGCGTACCGACCTACACCCGGATCCCCAACCCCAACCCTAAGCACAGAGCCGGTTTCATGTGTCCCATTGCCTGAAACCATCGGTGTCTGTTTCCAGCCTCTGCTGGACAGCTCCTTGGGATCACTGCCCCCAGCGCCGGGTTCTGTGATGAAGAGGAGTGGTTCCTTTGCATCAATAGGGATTTCTAGCATTCTGGGCTTGGGAGGTTGGAAAATCACTTCTCAGCGTGCTTCAGGTCCTTCTGTTTGCAGAGGCAAACAGCTGGGAAATCACTAGGGGCCTGTAAATGCTTAGTGCTGAAAATAAGCAGGTTGAAGCTATCCTATTTTGGACCAGGGCTCTGTGCCCTTGGCTATAGGGGTAGCACAGCACTGCAACCAGGTCTCTTTGACAAGCATTTGTCTGCTCACCTGGGTGCAGATCGAGCTGGGAATGAGGAGCAGCATCAGTGTCTGAGTCTGGATTCCATCACTCAGCACCAGCCTTCCCTGTCTGTTGTTCCCCAATGCTGTATCAAAGAAGGTTGCATTTTTTCTTGCCCCTACCCAGGACCTCTCAGTGCATGGGGACACAAGCAGGGCTCAGGGCAGGTGGTGGCCACGGGATGGGCAGCTCTTGGGGTCTTTCCCTACAAGTATGTGATGCTATGACACATCGCTGTGCCCTGCCCTCGATGTGGACGATGGAGGGGCTGCTTCCAGCCCGACCTTGGGAAGCTCTGCAGCTGTGCCAGGGCTGCTCCGAACAAAGTGCCCCTGCCGGTGCTGGCAGCCCACATTTGCATACAGATGTAGAGAATCCTGGCGGGCTTGGTGCTGAGCAGGAAGGATGCAATGGTGTGGGCGAGGGGGTGAGGGAGGACAGTGTGCAGACCCACAAATCTCCAGGCTAGGGGGGAGGGGGCAGGTGGCTAAACAAAGGCAATCCGTCAGGCTGTCCCCATGGCATGCAGTACAATCTGTGGGTACAGGACTGGTCCATCTCTCTGTCTGCCTTTTCTCCCCTTGCTGCTTCTTCTCTTGTTCCTCCTCTTGCTCTCTTCATTGACCCATTCTTCTTTTATCCTCCTGCTGCTATTCCTTTAAGATACTGGCTAATGCCTTACAGTGATGTTTTGATCCTGCTCACCTCCTGCCTGACAGCATTGGGTGCTCCCCAGTGTCTTGTCCAGAGCACTACTCACCCAGCCAGGCCAGTGGTGCAAAACTCTCAAATGCTCCAAAAGCAGAAGATTTTACAGTGTAAGGAGGATTGAGCAAACCAGCAGTAAGGGGAGAAAAGCAGCCCTTGGCCATCCACCACACTCAGCAAAGGAATTCCATCTGGTATGGGCCATAAACAGTCCATTGGCTTTAATTTGGAGAAGAGCTATCCATGAAACACACTTGAGCAGCAAACCATGGGAAACTGTGAGGGTCCTTGAGCAGGGGAGAGAATGAATTTGCCAAACTCACTTGTACAGTGAGACTCATGACCTTGCAAGCTGGAGTTGCACATGAAGGAAACACCAAATTAATTCCCTACTTTTTGCTGCCAGACTCCAAGTCTCACTGAGCTCAGGGCTGACACCAGAGGGACCCAAGCAGACCCACTGACCTCCAGAACTTCAAAATGTGTTCAGAGAGGTGAAACACACAGCCAACCACACCATGCCTCGGTCAGGAACTCAGCAGCCTCTTCTCCTCCCCACATGGAATGAAAGAGAATGAAAACCCAGTGACGCAAGGTGCTGGAAGTACCACAGCTCCCTTGCTGTCCTTGTCACTCCCATTCACCAACATCATGCATGGCATCCCGAATGCGTGACCTCAGCAAGCGACAAATTGAGGCTGCTTATCACGTGGCTGCTTAAGAGGTGCTTGCCTGGTGAATGGCCTTGGCATACATTAAGTGAATAAACCGTGGCATTGTTCGGCTCCTTCAGCCGCTCTGCTCAGTTGACCCACTCAATAACTGTTTGTTTGCACAGATTTCCCCATACAAGTGCAACAAGCTGAACCCTGGATCTGAGCAGATGTGTTTGGAGTAGGCTCTCTCTCCTCGCTTCCTTCCCATCAAGGTGTATTGTTGCGTCTTTTGAGAGCTCCAGCTCTCACCAGCGTGACTCATTCAGGCAAAAATTTCCGTGCTGTTCTCAGGGATACTCGAGAGCTTCCAGGCATGCTTCACTCTTCTGTGGCTGTATGCTGAGCCTCCAGCTACCCCGATACTTCCCCCTATGAGCTCTCCTTGTGTTTTAACCCAACATATCTGGACACGAGAAGGCAGTGATGCAGGGGTGTGCTGGGAGGTGCGCTGCTGTTGTCAGAGGCCAGAATCATCCCAGAGCATCTCATTAATGCTGTTAGGCTCCAGCTCCCTCGTGGGAGGGCAGACCCTCACAAGCAACTTTGATTCAAGGACTCCATTTTCAGACATAGGATTTGGACAAAGACAGCACTTCTCTGTGTGGAAACCAGAGGTCGTTTGGCTTGTAAGTTTGTCTGGCATATATCTTGTGCCTCGTGTCCTCCGCCCAGGAGCAGAGAAGTGCTGTGTAAATGTCATGGACTGAGGCTCATCAGGCAAAACCCTCAGTGATGTAGAGGCAAAAGCACACGGAAAAAACAGTCTCCAGCAGTAAAAGTGAGGAGATGTTTCTGGGTATTTGAAGAATGTGGGCAATAGGGTGTGGAGCAGGGGTCCATCCTGTGAAACAAAGCAACAACGGCAAGATACAGAGCATGTGATGCTGCTGCCTGAAATCAAAGTCAGCTCGAGGTTAGCTAAAAATACACCAGGCACGTTCTGGGGGAATGTGGGTGCCAAGACCTAGTAAGCTATTAAAAGTTCTGGAGCTTTAAAATCCTTTCTTCCATTGATGTATCACATGAATCACAAATACCCTCAAACGAGCCATTTGTGCGTCTCCCTCCAGACGGAGCTGACAGGGGGATAAAGCAAACGCATGCAAATATTATTTCAGGGCAAGCTGAGATTGGATGGGGTGACAGAGAAAAGTTAAACATAGCAAGCATATTTATTTCTGCATATTTTTGTCAGCTTGCTGCTGGCAGCGAGAGACTAAACTTCGGTGGAGCCCGACCCCACAGAGACGCGTGCTCGCCGCACAGTCACCATCTGCATGTGGGATTTTGGGGAGCGGGGCTGCTCCATTAGGCAGAACCTCGATTGCTGAGCACCCTCACCTTAGTGCCTTAGTTTTCTCCTTGCAGACCCCTCTTTCCCTTCCCCACCATGCCTACAGCCAAGTTTGGGGCTCCTTCAACCCCCTCCCCATCCCAATCAGACCGGCGGGTCCGTTTGCTTTTTGTCTCCCGTTAATTGCTCGCTACATTTCCCTGCCTGCTCCTCCCCCTTTTAGGGATAAATTTTAAAGCCGGAGCGGGGTGCAGAATGGCTGGGCCCGCTGTTAGTTTTGACATTCGCCCCGGTGACAGCTGGACCTTGCAAGGCTGGGGCCGTTCGCACACAAAGCCTATTAGCTGCGCCCACTCACTTAATGAGCCCTGAAGTCTGGGAGGAAAATTTCCTCCCCGAAGTGTGGCAGAGCCCTTTGTCATTGTAAACAGGCGCTGCTCGCCGGGCGCTGCCGTGCCTTTCTCCTTCCTGCCACCGTGGCTCTTCTATTTACTCAGCAAACAAAAGCGAGGCCGTGTCAGCATGCGGGGATGGAAATGCACCCAGCGCCTGGGGCTGCATGCATGCACGCAGACGCGTGCCGCCCGCAGGAGCGGCCCCTAGAGCACTCAGGCTGCAGGGCCGGGCGTATCCATGGGAGCCGAGCCCTATAGGAACCGCACCCAATAGGAACCATGCCCTATAGAAGCAGCTCCCTATAGGAACCGCACCCAATGGGAACCATGCCCTATAGAAGCAGCTCCCTATAGGAACCGCACCCAATAGGAACCGTGCCCTATAAAAACAGCTCCCTGTAGGAACTGTGCCCTGTGAGAACGGTGAGTGTAGGAACTGTGCTCTATAGGAGCTGCTTCCTATAGGAACTGCTCCTTGTAGGAAATGCGGATGGTAAAGGGCCTGGAGCATCTCCCCTGAGAGAAGAGTGAGTAACCTGGGTCTGTTCAACCTTGAGAAAAGGCTGAGAGGTGATCTTATTAATGTTTATAAGTATCTTGAGTGTGGGAGTCAGAGGGACGTGGCCAACCTCTTTTCAGTAGTCTGTGGGGACAGGAAAAGGGGAAACAGCCATAAACTTGAGCATAGGAAGTTCCACACTGATACACAAAGGAGCTTCTTCACAGTGAGGGTGATGGAGCACTGGAGCAGTCTGCCCTGGGAGGTTGTGGATTCTCTTTTTTGTGAAGATATTCACGACCCACCTGGATGCCTACCTGTGCAGCCTGCTGTAGGGAGCTGCTCTGCAGGGAAGTTGGACTCAATGATGACCGTGGAGATGCCTTCCAACCCCTACAAATCTGTGATTCTTTGCTCCCTGTAGGAACCTTGTCCTACAGGAACATACGGACACTCAGACCAGGTCAGAGCAGAAGGAAGAAGAGCAGCATGTTTCCCCCTAAATCCATTACCTGCTGACCAGGGTCTGCAGAAAGTCCTGCAGTAGTCTCAAAGTCTGTTTGATTTCTTCCTTCCATGAAATTCACTAGTTGTTTTTTGAATTTCCTTCAACATTTCTTGTGTGAGGAGATTCCTTCCTGGCTCTAGAAATCATCTTTCAAAGGACTATCTCCTTCTGCCTCTGTTGGGCCTGCAGTCTGCTTGGGTTGCTCTGTAAGCTCCAGCATGCTCCATTTAAGTTGGAATCCTTTCCCAACAGAACATCACCAGAAATTCCCATCAACCATTTTACAAATGGTGCAAGCTTCCAAACATTAGTTGTAATTTAAAAGAGATGAGGAAATCTCCAAGCCTAGTGCTTTGTAACGTAACCAGTGCCTGACAGGTGTAAATAAGAGCACAAGTGTCTGCCCGTTCTTCATTCAGTCTGGGAAAGAGCTGAGAGCTGTGGGTTGTCCTTTCTTTGCCATCTTGCTGCTGAAGGAGCACGGCCACGTGCTGCTTTGAGTGCTGAGGTTGCTGCACACATCCCAGCCTGCACGAACACAGTTTGTATTGTGGGTAGAATGGCAGAGGCTGATCCAAGAGCTGGACCTTGAAGGACAACCTCATGCCATCGTTCTTCTTGGCTGTTCCTGGCTGAAACTTCAGCATCACTTTACCTCCTGGCACCCCTTCCTCCTTCTTCTACTTGTTCCTTCTCCAGGGACATACTCACTGCTTTGTATACCACATATCTTAGTGCTTGCTTTCTGTTGGTAACCAAGGGTGTTTGGTAAAAGCTGAGACACTTTCTAAATGTAAGTCAGGCAAAAAATTACCTTTTTCTGTGTGTGCTTTGCAATTATCACAGCAAAGTGATTCCTTTCTTCCTTCTGTAGTCAGTAATTTTATTTTTTTAACAGAGAAACTAAAGCACTACTTCAAGCACACTGGGTTAATGCTGTTCTTGTTTTCCCTGTGAAGTTAAACTGGCATTGTGACTGAAGTGTTTGTGGTCAATTTATCAAATTGCTGGTGGGTATGTCCCACTTTGGGAAGACACAAGGAGCATTCGCAAGCAAGAAGATCGCAGGCTCCAAATAGGTTGTTTCGTAACAAAGGGAGGGAAAAGAACAATCTTTCTCTCATGTTTTCAACTTCCCTTTGCCAGTGTACCTGAAGTGTCTTTCCTTTTGGCTTCATGAAAGCGATTTTCTCAGGAAATACGTGGTGGTACCCCAGGGTGTCTGCATCTCCTGCTCTGCTCTGTATGTGCTCAGGACATGTGTCCTATGTGTCTGTGCTATATCCTTGTGCTTCCATAAGCCATGTCCACTCTGTTGGCCCATTCTGGGGATCAGGAAAAGAGATGTTCTGTTCTTACCTGGCTTTGTTCAAACTGCTCCATGGCAGCTCTGGTGGAGCTACTTCTTGGCCATCCCCACCCCTTCCAGTTTTGGCTGAGGCCCCAGTTTTGCAGCAGCTTAGCCAATTGATGGGGCATCCTGAGAGTCAATGATCATTTGGAAATCCAATTCTCCCAGTTTAACAAGTCTCCAGTTTAGGGAAATGTGCCTATATGCTGATTGCAGAGTAGGAAATATCTAGGTTATGCCTGGGCTGCACGGGTGATGCTAGTGCTATAGCAGTTGTGATGGGTTGTGTAACTTTATCCACTGCTGGAGCAAGCTCTCCAGGTGCCACTTGATGTTTCCTGCACACAGGAAACCCTCTTAGCCACAGTTCTTCATAAATCCCTGACAAGTTTCCCTACTGGTGATGGTGGAGCCTGCTCTGCTCTCCTTTTCTTCTCATAGCTCTGTGGAATTTGGGGGTTTTAGTGCTGAGAAGCCTACAGAAACCTTCCATCCCTTCAGAGCCAGGCTGTATGCAAGGGCACTGGGGCACAGCAAAGGAGCTGTACTTCCCCTTGGTATGAACCAGGGTGGGGAACAGGAGCCTTTCTCCATTACTGTGGCCTCTTCATCTCAATGTTCTAATATCCACTAATCCACTATTCTCATTTGCAGGCTCCATTTTAATTCACTGGTGTGTGCACACCTGATGTTAAGTTGGCAAGCTCGTGACTGTATAAAGTCTGTACATTTGGGCCAGGCAAAGTGCTGCAGGAGTGCCTGCAAGGGCAGTGCGTGTGGGGGGGATTTGCATGCTGCAGATGGAGCTAATCCCTTTTCTAAGCCCAGGCTCACAGGCAGCTGCCCCAGGAGCAGGTTGTCTGTCCTCTCTCTGCTGAGGGGCTCTGGAACAGAGCAGGCGGTGGGTGAGGGTGGGAGCACCAACCTGGTGCTCTCATACAGCCCCATTGTGACCCTGGGTAGGATCACAGGTGGCATCCACATGGGCTCTGAGCTGTCTCAGCAGCCCTTGTATCTCCGTTTGCCTCCAGTTAGGTCAGGATTGCTGCTGGGGGACATGGACAGGCATGAGCAAACCATAAACACCTCCCCAGGGAACCCAACCAGCTTCCAAAAATTGCAATTGCTGCTACTGGGGCTGTATGTTGAGAGTGCTGTGAAAAGCTGGGCATGTGTTTCTGCCCCTCTGCTCTGCAGAGTCTTCATATAGCTGATATAGAGTGAGGATTAGGTTTCATTGCAGCTCAGCTAATGCTGAGCAAGCTGCAGAATTTGCTGTGTGTCCAAGCAGCTGACAAGGGATGTTTGGAGCCCCTGGATGAGGCCGTGGTTTTCAAAGCCAACTGCAGGACATAGATTCTCAGCACTCACCAAAATGAATTGGAGTGTTAAATCGAAATATCCAGTTGGCTTTGCCAAGTCGACAAGATTCTGGTGAACATCTCTTTGCCATTAGGTGCATTAACCTCATAATCTGGCTTGAGCTTGGGAGACTTGACTGCCAAAACATTTGGTTGTGACTTTCATGATTCATTTGCAAGAGCAAGGATGGGCTTCCCATGCTCCTGTTGTTATTTGTGTCAGCCCCACGCAATGAGAAGCTTCTAGGCAGTTGTGATGAGTGGCTTGGGAGAGGAAGAGGAAGTTTTAGGTCATTTCTAACTCTAATGTCTTTCTTCAGTTACTTGCCCAGTTGCCCAAGGGTTCAAAGGAGCCAGGAGTCCAGCTTTTCTCCCATGGAGGAAGGAACATCTGGTTTGTGTATTTTTGGCCCACAAATGCTTCCCTTTCCAACAAATCAGCATTTTTCCAGTTGTGGAGGAAAAAATAGTTTCCTTAGGGGAGGTTCCACCAACTTTACAGCCGTGGGCCCACCATGTGCATCCACAGGTCTGTCTTTTCCTGGCAAGATGCTTGGGGGCCATGCAGGAATGAGGGCTCCCACTAAGCTGGGGAGAAAATGGAGTTGGGTTGCATTTGAAATAAGGATCGTGCAAAAAAATTTGCATAATAGCCTGTAAAAAAAAAAATGATGTGAAACTAAATATAGTGCAGGGCTGTTTTACCAACCTCTGGTTAATCAAAGTTAACTGCATTATAATGTAACGTGTGTTGTCTCACTGCCTGTCAAATTTCCATTCTTCCAAACCATTTCCGAGTTTGTGAAATGTGGTTCTGCAAACGTCAGAGAACAAAATCCCAACGGCACCACTCCTGCCATTGAATCACTTGCTTTACTCCTGATTAAAAAAGAATAATTGAAAAAAGTTTTAATTCTTTAAGTTTCACATGTTTTTTGAAGCAAACCACGATGAAAGGGCTGGGAAACACCCGTTGCTAATGCACTGGAGAAGGATGGATTTCTTTGCCTTCTCTGGTGCAGATATAGAAATGCTTACTTTAATCAAATGCACAATTTCTGTAGAAAGTTTTCAAGTACAGCTTGTCATCCTTCTCTATTGAATCAGAAATACTTCGAGTCTCTAAGAGGAGTGTTAGTGTCTGAGCATCAGCTGGTCCTATAGAAAACCAGAGAAGAAAGAAGCTCCAGTATTTTCCTTGATTATTTTTTCAGATACTTATCCTCTAAAATCTCACATCTTCCCATTTTATCTTCCTGCAGTTCCTGTTGCTCCTGTAAGATCGTGTCTCTACACGATCTCTGCCTGCCACGTTCTCGCCATGTCTCACCGTGTCACATGTATTTCTATGTCATCTTGATGCATAACAGGAAGGTGATGCTGCCAGTCAGACATGGGGCTCTCACCCCCACAAACCACATTGTTCTCCACAAACCTCAAATTCTTCTCAGCACTCACAGTGGGGTTGCAGGTGCCCACTGGCCCTCGAGTTCTGTTGTGTTAGGTCCTACACAAACATGTTGGATGCGCACATTGACCTCGTGGGGCTTCAGGGCAGGAGCCCCTGTGGGATGCACTCCTGCACAGCTCTGTTAATAGGTTAATGAGCCCCTCGTCTGGCAGAGCTGGAGTGCCTGGCTTTCCAAGATAAAACTATCCAGCGACGTTGGGAGGTTGGGCCTTTTTATGACTGAACGCCATTCATCCTGAGTACACAAGAGCTCGCAAATTTAATAAGCAGAATCCATTTCAGCCCCGTGGCCTGCCATGGCAACAGGAGAGAGGGGCTCCAGCCTCCGCTGCTCAGGCATCATTATCTCCAGGGCCATCTGCTCCAGAGAAGCACAATCCCAAACTCATTTAAATAGAGCCAGCCTGAAATATGTGACGATTTTTCCCAGTTCCCCCCCCCCCCCCTTTCCTGCACAGCTACACCTCCATGCACAAGCAGGAGATGTAATATTCAAAGGGTGAGGAGAGGGTACAGGAGATAAGATGATAGTGATAATGAACTGAGGGAAGGCGGCCGGGGAGGGAGGAACTTTCCTCCTTTGGCTGCTGTTCCCAAAGAAAGCAAAAGGTTGCAATAAATTATAAATGTATTTTTCAAATCATCTTCTTGGATGAAGTATTTCATAAACAATGATTCATTGCCCTCCCCAGAACACAGCCTTGATGCTACAATTAAGCAGTGAAGAAAACTTGCCCAACTCATTCATTTATTTCCCTGCTTTCTGAGTGACGATGAACGGTCCTCAGCATAAATGATACCATCAATTACCATGTCCCTAAACGTGCTCACTCCCTGCACATGGGGACATCCTGGAAAGGAGATGGGAGAGGTTAGAAAGAGGAGGGTGTCCCATCCACCTGGGTGGGACGGGGAGATATGAGATGTGTGGCCTCAAGTGCATCCCCAAATGGGACTCAGGTGAGGATATGGGCATTGACAGAAAGATATAAACAAGAGTGTGCGAAGTTCCACTGTCCTGCTGCTTCTGAACAAAGTCATTTTCAGTGCATTTGTTTCATTTCAGATATGTCACTGCTTGCAGAGAGCTGTTAGGAGCTGCCCCAAGCAGGGGCAATGGGGATGCTGACAGGCAGCTGGATGAGCTGCTGTCCTGCAATGTGTAAAACCTGACAACTCTTCGGCTGTAGGTAGGAGGAGATGCAGCTCCCAGGGAGTTTTTCTAGTGGCACCCAGGCTGAAAGAGTGTTCCTGCACCTGATCCCTCCTCAGCTGACGGGAAGGACATTACTGCAGGAATTTCTGAATGAGCTCTTTTGCACTGGTTTCCTGCCTGGGTATTCTGACCTCTGCTTGCTGGGTCACAGGAGCAAATCCATCATGGGATGAGTGATGAGTTTTCCTTGCTGAGGTGGAGTCAGTGCCCATTCACTAAGCATCCCTGTCCCTCCTGAGTATTTCTGTCACTCCTGAGCATCCCTGGCCCTTCTGAGAGTCAGAAATACTTCTGCAAAAAGCTTTCATGTCTGCATCCATGCCGTGTGCGTCAACCGCCCAGAGTGATCACAAGTGTGTGTGCACAGGGGTGTCAAGGCTGCAGATGCAAATGGATGGTTTGGGATGGAAAGCTTCAGCCCCATTACCTGCTGGGGCTGGCATTCAGTGTGATGTTTGCTGCTAACAGCTCCCCACTCATGCATATGCAGTGTTGGGGTCTCTTTTGCCTGCAGCTCCTACCTGCCAAGTTCCCTGGCTCCAATCCGTGACATGGGGTGCGCACACATCACAGGCAGCAAGGCTGCAGAGCATCAACGAGATCAAATGAAAGCGTAGAAATGCGACTGGGAGGCAAAATGAAATCATATATATTCATTACATTCATTTAGTGATGTTAAGCCTCCTGGTGCCCATAACACTCTGGACGTGCTGTCACCATTCTCCTAGAGAGAAAGCAGCCACCTCTTCAGATAGCGTGGGTGATGGCCAGAGCCCGGGAACTACCAAGGAGGGGACATGACGGATGCTGGCACGGGACACTCATCTCTGGTGTAGCCTCAGAATGGAGTTACACACCCTAGAAAATGGGAAGAATTCCCTCATCGACTGAGTCCTGAGATATCTCAGTGGCAATTGCTTGGATGAGGAATTCATGGTTATTTTCAGTGTATGCCTCTGGGCGGGACAGTCACAATCTGGTTCTGAGTGATCAAGGTGTGCAGTGTCCCCACCTGGAGGCTGAAGCTGTGTTGGTCACCTACCTCACTTGCCTTGCTTGTGTGGATATCATCTTTAAGTAGCCTAAGCTCTCAAGTAATTGATCAGGAATGCAGACTCAGCAAACCCCAGGTGATAACTGTAGAATCATAGACTCATTAAGGTTGGAGAAGACCTGTAAGACAATCTAGTCCAACCATCAAACCATCAGATCATTTGACATTAACTTACAGAGAAAGCCTCTGTTGCTCTGAATCATTTTCGGTTGATAAATTGGAAAGATCTACCACAAAATCCATAATAATGTGTTTGGGTTTTTTTTCTTTTTCTTTTCTGTAGCTCCATTAGAGATGATAAGATGCCAAGTTTTATGAATAAGTTTCAGGGTATTTGTAGAAGTGCTTAAATATATTACATAGAATAGTTGAGCGTTTCCTAAGAACTGTTTTGATGCAACTCTCACAGCCTCTTTTCTTTCTGCCTGTTATCACATGGGGACCTGAACCTAAGAGGGCTTTTAGTTCATGACCATGGAGATTTGGCCAGTGCACAAACTGAATACAAACCTTCAGAAGACACAAATTCAGATTCTGTTTTCTCGTCTGAAGGAAAAAAATAATAATAATTCCTCTAAAGAAATTTCAGCTCCTTTTATCTCCTCACCACGATCCTTGTCAGAAATGCCTCCGAATGGAGATGCATATTAATGTGAGGTGCCCACTCCAGATGAAAGGAAAACCAGATGTCCTCTCCAGGTGGACTGATGCTGCACACTAGATCTGGTCCTCTATGAGCTCTCTGCCCACAGTTTCAGGAACTCCTTTCCACCAGCCAGCCTCGACTCTTGCCTTAAGCACAAGCTTTCAATTATTTAGCAAGGAAAATGGGCTCTTGTAACTAATAAAATATCTGATTCAGCCCCTTAATCCCATTCTAACATCTTTAAACCAGTGCCAACATAGGTGAGACTGCTGGGATAGGAAAGCTAAATATTGCTTTTCTGCCTCGTGGCTTGCTTTCAAACGTACATTTCATTCCATCTATGTTGTTCAGAATTAATGTTGCAGAGAGCTTTTCTAGGAAAGCATGGCAGATGCCCAGCTCCAGCAGGAACGAGCTACCACTGTGCGGATATGTTGGAACATGGCATCCATCCTGGGTGGAGATGGCTGGGCTTGTTTTTGAAATGCTCAGCTGTTAGCAACATGAGAAAACCAACTCATGGGTCAAAGCTCTCGCAGCAAATCGTGCTGCCTTATTTTTCAGGTTTTAAAAGAGAAAGCCCAGCAGGTGGGAAGGAAGAGACTGAGCAGGGCACTTTATCATTCTTCCATAAGCAAATTCTTGGCCACAATCTTTCCAGCTCCCGGTGCGGTGGCCTAACATAACTAGACAGCACAGACTGAAATCTTTCCTGCATAATTGTGTGCTTCACTGGCCTGACACCGGGAATGAATTTAGCTCACCCGAGGCTCAGCTGGAGATGGGGTGGCTTTCGAGCAGCTTACATTCTGTCCTGGCGCATCACCCGCCATTGATTGATTGTTTTTTTCTGCAGGCTGTGACAAGAGAGGTATGAAATTATCATTTAAGAAGCCTCTCAGAAAGGCTTTAAGTCATTTTGTGGTCAGATTTACACCATACTGGGAGGAGTGGGCCAACAAGCGTCTCCCCCCATGTCCCCTTGTCTGATTCTGCAGAGCTGGCTGAGCTGAACGGAGGGTGGGGGAGGAGTGCTGATGGGCAAGGCAAGGTCACACCTGGGGCACTGGTGGGCACATGGTGACATGATGCTAAACTTCATTCCAAAGGACTCCAACACACAGTCAGGAGTCTTGATCATAGCATCATGGAATCATGGAGTGGTTGGGTGATCCAGTTCCAATATCCTCCCATGGACAGGGCTGTCATGCACTCGATCGGACTGCCCGGTGCCCCATCCAGCCTGGTGACTATTTACCACCCAACCAGCTGAACTCCACCTGAATCACCCAGAAAAGCAAGCACTACAATTTTTAATCTAACACCAATGGCAGCTCACTTGTGCTAATCAAAAGGGAGTGATCAATTTGGAAATGTCCCTTCCTAATTTAATTCAGGGACTTGAAAATAAATTCCTTCAGATGCAGGTGCCTTGAGAACAGCCATTTTTAACTCATCTGATGTAGTGAATTCCTCTCACTGGACTTAATTAGGGACAGGTATTAAAACAAATTGAGGAAGATCTTAGAAGAAAAGTGGTTTTATTAGGAAAGAACTGTAGGGCTTTTTAATTAACAGCAGAACAGCCGTCTTTAAACTGTTTCTCTCTTATGAGCAGATTATCCCAGTGAAGGCTCAGAGGCCATGTACAGCACAGAACATGGTCTGCTCAGCACTCCTGGTGCCTGCCTGCACCGCTGCCCTCAGCCAGCACTGAGCTTTCGCGTGGTGCTCCCACGGATTGCAGCACATTTCTGTTTTCCTACAATATAGACTCATCCTGGTTTGTTTCTGAGTGAATTGCTTTTTTGTTCATGTTGCATACTCCCTAAACAGTCATATTAGTGGTGACAGCATGTCATCTTGATGGTGTTATGACAGTATGACGCCAAACTGGTATTAACATAACATTTCCTTCTAAATCTTGTCTGAAAACATATTGTTCTCCCTTGCCAGCACTTCTCTGTTTCTCTCACCCTTTACCATGGGTGCTGCGTTGTTGTCTTTTTCATTTCATCTCCCTTGTTGCATGGGGCTGATAAGCAGCCCCTGTAGAAGCATTTTACTGATCATTCAGGGGACGAAGCTGAGGCAGAGAAGCACAAACCCATTCCCCCAACACCACCCAGAAGCTTTGAGGAGAGGAAGCCCCAAGCCCACATTTCTTTGGCTGTCATCCTCCTTCCTCTACATGCTCCAGTTTGTTTGACTGCACTGTCTGTCTGATGTCATGCAGATTTGACATGCAGGTCATATTTGTTAGCTAAATAAGAGACTTTTTTAGAAAATGAAGAAAAATAGAGCTGGTTTGCCCCAAGAAGAGATTCTCAAGTTAGAAGTGAGCAACAGGAGAGAAGAAATCAGACAACAGTATGCGCACTCATGGGAAAAGCCTTTCATCTCCCCAGTGGGACAAACGTTCTCCTGCCCAGGTTGGCTTAGGTTGTGTCTGTCTGCAGCATTTTCCTGTCAAATTCTTGCTCGGGTTTAAATGTTGCCTACTTGTTTTCCCCTCCCTTCCTCCGCTCCCTGACAAGTGCTTCTTTTAGCAGAGTATTAATTACCATCACAGTGCTGGGACTTGTAATTATCTCTCCCTGGTGCTTTACAGGCATCCCAGAACAGCTCATGATGAGGGCAGGGTGAAAAGGCACAGCTGGCAAAGGGCTCGTGGTGGTAGTCTGGGGCTATGGTAATTGTCCTGTGCCAGAGAGAGTGGAGAGGAAGATAGAGGAAGGAGAAAATTGTCTCATTAAAGTAGATGAGAACTTGGAGTGTAGGGTGATGTAGGGTGATAACACAAAATGAATTATACCCAAACAGTATAATCAAGATGGGTAGTATATTTTTGGATGGATTATCCAGATGGTATAAAGACAACCCAAGGAAGGACTTGCCTGGAACTCCACACAGGAAGGATCTCCAACAAGAGATCCTTTCCCAGTGGTGGTCAGCCCTTAGATGGGGCCTGGGAGAGGTGGAGCCAGACTCCACGCCTTCTGGTCACACAGGTGAATTGCCTTCACCTGTGCTCCTGCAGCTGACTCCGTGCTCACCTCAGGTGATCCATCAGTGGTTCAGGTCATGATTCAACAGTTCCCATATGTGGAAAATATGGCTTGTGGCCTTTAACCAAGGGGATTTCTTCCCAGAGTTTATATAGGAAATAAAAGTAATCTTAGGACATCACCAGGAGATGGGGAAGCTCAGGAGGTCTATGAGGATGATGATTGCCAGTGTTAGAAAACTCCTCTATGTCAAGAT
Organism: Cyrtonyx montezumae; assembly: GCF_038088225.1. Classification (NCBI taxonomy): domain Eukaryota; kingdom Metazoa; phylum Chordata; class Aves; order Galliformes; family Odontophoridae; genus Cyrtonyx; species Cyrtonyx montezumae. Next base: position 9,532,274 of record NW_027072100.1, on the reverse strand, counting down.
ACATGAGAAAAATCCCAACAGAAACCCACTGCGCTGCATGTTCCTCTGCGTTGTATGGGGCAGCACAGCAGGTTTGCTGCTGTAAGGGGGTCTACAACATTTCCTATCAGGGGCTGACCAGCCATGTCTGGAGCAGCTCTCCTTTACTTATCTCACTGAGATTTGCTGCTGTATTTGGTACTGAGTTCCAGGGCCTGTAAAACTGATTCATGCTCATTTAGAGCACTGCATCTCGCCAAGCATTTGAAATGCAATACTCTGCATTTAGCCCTGCACCCTCACACCAGCAGGCACCTCCTGGTGCTCTAGCAATACCTTGCTCTGCTTCTACACCAGAACTGCACTGTGACTGCGCAGCCAGGGCTGCTTCTTTGGGACCCTCATCCTACCTGTGCTGCCTGGCTCATGCCATCTGGTGTGGGCAGCAATTCCCAGGGCAAACCCAGGGTGGAGGCACCATGGGATGCAGAGCCAAAGTACAGTACTGCCACCACTGCCAGAAACCCACAGCTTTTGGCCATGAGTAGGGCAAAGAAAAAAAAAAACAAACCACAAAACACTCTCTGGCTAAAACAGTGAATTTTTCTCCAGCAAAATGACAACACACTGCTAGTGAAAATTGCCTTTCATTAGAGCAAAGAGGGGAAAGGGAGATAAAAATGAAATAGGCTGTGCTTTTCTTCCGTTTATGTCCCCTTTGCAAACCTGTACGTATTTTTTTTCTTTTTTTTTTTCCCTTTAGATCCCTCCAGCAATGAGAAATCTTATTACAATTTACTGTGCGTTTGACTAAGAATTTAAGGATCTCAAGCAAATCACAGCCCAGTCTGGCAAGCACTGCTGATAGGCATAGTAACAGGCAGGGAATGTACTGAGCAGATTTTTCTTTAAATAGTGTCAGAGGGAAAATGGGTGAGTAGATTTGCCCATGGCCACCCTCAAAAATCAGTGGCAAAAGTGGAAATGAAGTCCAGATCTCTGCCTCCTATGCCCTTGGATAACTGTCCTCATTGGAGATTTTCCAGAATCAAGGAGCCCTTCCTGCTGCTCTGCCCTGTGCCTGCAGCTCTGACAAACTGCATGTGGAATTAGGCAGAACTCATTTGCCCAGCACTAATGGGAGCAGTACAAAATATGCCCACAACGTTGGCCATCATCCCTGCCCTGAGAAACCTCATCCTCACATACAGCAATGCATCTCTGCCTCAGCAGCAAGGGAACTTTGTGCATCCTCTTTGCTATGTGGAGTCACCAGAGTTTTTGGGACTCTAGACTAAGGAAGATGACAGATCTCAGCTCTGCCAGCAGCTCTGTGCAGTGCTGGCCAAATCTCTTGGCTCTTTGAGGGAGGAAGAAGAAGACTCAGCTTTGTAGTTTCTAAGCACGAGTAGCCCCAGCTTGCTGTGCTTGCAGGCATAGAACAGCAGCACCACAGTAAGATGCTGGGAGCACCAGCTCTGGGGCAACCCTGGCTAACAGGCACCCTGCACTACATGAAATCATGGTGCAGATACAGCCCCAAACCACCACTTGCCTCTGTTTCCCCATCTGTTCACTGAAGCTTATCATCCTATTTGTTCTATGTGGTTGGTGTTGCACTGCCACTCAGAACCCGACAGAAAGGGGCTCAGCAGTTGGGTGAGCACCATGTTGGAGTTGAGCAGCTCCCTGGTCAGGCAGCCCGATCCCAACGGCTTTGTTTCTCTCAGGCACACACCTGACCACCTCTGAACACTGCAGCTGGATTACAGACTGGCTCAGGAAGCCTCATGCCCCCTCCATCTCATCCACAGGCAGAATGCTCATGGGCTCAGGAAATCTCCTGGAGAGTGAACCTTGTCAGCAAAAATGCAAATATTTGAAGACAAAGTGTTCATTACAGCAGAACTTGATTTCAGGGTCAACCCTTTTTGCAGCAAATTGTTAGCCAGCTAAAATGTTTATTGTCACCACTCTCTGGCAGTTTTGACAGTAGCTATCAAGTTGAGCCTGACAATATCTGCATACCGCTGCCCGTCTCTGCCTGGTGCAGCCGTCAGTGACTGGAGGCAGAAGCAAACAGTCCCCAAACAACTGGAACTGTTCCTTCTTTGTGACAAAGCTGAGGTTCTGTGGACTTGGGGAACGGTGTTGGTAATACGGGGTGCATAGGCAATTTTTTTTTTCCTCAGATGCAAAACTGTGTACAGAGAATAAATTCCCCCCAGTCTGGCAGTGCATCAGCAGCAAACAAGCCACAAAAGGACAGAATTTCTTTTGGTCTTTTTCCATAGGAGACACGTGGCTTCCCAGGACACACAGCAGGGAAACACTCAGGTGTTGGTAGACTTTCTGTGATTTCTCTCTGTTCCCATCTGTACTCTCTTTAGCTCCAGGGTTTAATTCCCCACCCATTGAGGAGCTCACTGCTGGTGAGCCCAGAGGCAAATGGCTGAGCTCCCATCACTTGGTGCTGGCTCTGGGACCAGGGGATGGAGGAAGATGGGGCCAGCCCTGCCTCACTGGGAAGGGGAAGCAGAAAGGAGGCAGCAGATGGAATTTGGGGAAATATGAGGATGAGGATGAAATGACTGAGAAACAAACAAACTAAAAGCAGAAACAAAACCCAGCACCAAAAGGGAGTCAAAAAGGCAGCTGCAGTCACAAGACCTGTATATAGTACTGCAGGGTTCCTCTGCTAAACAAAAGAGAGCATCTTCCAGCTCAGGGATGAACTAATGCTGCTCTGCTTTTCTCTCCTCTGAATCTTCACCTTTTCCCCCAGCTAATGCATGGGGAAGGTGGGTTATTCTGGAGCCACTGTGAATTGGTTTCATTTCCTTGCTTGTTGGAGCTGAGTAAGGGCTATTTCATCTCAACAGGCTTCTCCCAGCACACCTTAATTTGAGATCTCCTGCATGCAGGAAGCAATGGAGTTAAGTGACCTTGCTGAATCCCGACCGCTGCAGCTGCAGGAGAACAGGGAAGGAAAAGAAGAGAGGGGAGGAGGAAGAGACACTTTGCAGTCTCCCATTAAAGCCCCAAGAGGCTGAGGATGAGAGAGTGAAAGTTTCAAATTGCCAGAATGTAATTCTGAAAGTCATTTTCCAAGCGCAGAGCTCTCCGCAATGTCACCTCTCATCTTCCAAGGTGGGGATAGAAGAAACAAAAAAGCACAGAATATTCTGCAAAGACAGAGCTGCTAATACAAAGACAGAAGAGGTGCCAGTCCCCAAATGGGCTGTCTCACACCTCCTTCTTCTGGGAGATCTGTGCAGCTCAAGTGCACCTGTACTGGGTAACCACTCCCAGCTCCTTTCCCAAGCCATATCCAACCTGGGTGAGTGCTCTGGCTGAGCTGACTATGGCTTTTTCCAGTCCTAAGAGCAAGAATATCAAAGAAGTCTGCATATTCAACAGTTACAGTTTACATTTGAATGAAACTCCTGACCTTCAATTCAATGTAATAATTAATACTATCATTAATTTCTTAGCCTTCTCTAGCAAAAGACTATGATGGATGTGCAGGAGAAAAGGTGCACTTAGATATTCACCCACCTCACTCAACCCAACAAAGCCATCCCTCCCCACTCCCCCTTCCAGCTCTCTGCCTTCAAAGAAATTTGAATTAAGGAGCTGGACGCATTCAACAAAGAGTTCAGCCCAGGATCTCGTACCAAAGAGTGAATTAGCCTCTTGTTCTGCATTCTTTGCTGACCTTTATTCCAGCTGCACCCCCTCTTATGTTTATAAAATAAAAAAAATTACCCAAATATACAGTCATACCCCACTGAGATAAATTGCATTCAACACTCCTTCAGCTAATATCAGCTTTGTCCAGGGCTCCTTATTACTGGTGCCACCTGTCTCTCCGAGCACAGGCTTTTCCTCTTTCCCTTCCCCAAATTACTCAAGCTGAGATTTGGGTGGGCTTGCCCTCTCTCTCCAAATGCACTTATTTACACACACATGTCAGAGTGCTGAGTTTTCTTCCCGACAGTCAGGCTTTTTGCCAGGCAATCCCTCCCCTCTCCTACTTTCAGAAACGGCACTGTCTCCTCTCAGCACACCAGGGATGACCCACAGAAGGGTGATGGGCAGAGTGCAGCAGGCCACTCCACCTACAGAAGGCACTTTGCCCTCTGAGGCAGCAGAGTAAGTTCAGTGCTGTCATACATTGTAATCACAATCCTGGTTGGTTTTCCCTTTATTATTATTATTATTACTGTTGGATAACTACAATTATGTTATTTTTTATTATTTTTATTGTTTTTTTTTTTTTTTTCCATCTGGGATGTCAGTGAGTGTTCCTCACTGGCCTGTAGCCAGTTTTCTCCAGCTGGGATCAGTTCAGTCCAATGTTGCCATCTGTCCTTTGAGGCAGAGGGGCATCTTTTTTCCATTTCAGATCTCTCCCAGAAGCAATTCCGTTCTGACCCCCCCCCCCCCCACACACACACACACACTAGCTTTGACCAAAGCATCCAGAAAGCTGCATGTAGCCATCATGGGACTCAGGCACTCCCAGACTCAGACAGGATAGGGGTACAACCACCTGGGGTGTGGCTGTGGGCATGGACACTCTCCCCACCTCCAGAGCAATCTGCAGGAGACTGTCACTCTGCGAACACAGATGAGGTCTCTTGGGGTCTCCCTGACATAGAGAACAGGATGGTGTCCCCTGGGAATGGCCTGGAGGGGAGGAGGGGGTTACACCCCCTCACTGAGATATGCAAGTTATCACTTTGTCTTCTCCTAATTAAAAGCACGAGCGAGGTGACCCCCCCCCCCCCAAGGAGCGGCTCCCCTTCCCCAACTTCTCCCCCTTTTACCCTTTGCACAGCCGGGAGGGGTGGGCGGGGAGGTGAGAGGGGGAGGCAGAGCTATTGTACGGGGCCCCGCGGCGCCCGCCCCCGCGGATTGGCCGCCGAGTGCGCTGCAGTGATTTTGCGGCGAGGTCCCATTGGCCGCCGGCACGCATAAGTTTTTGCTCCGGACGGTAACTTTTCCCAGGGATGGAGTAAGCCCGGGTCCCGCCGCTCCCATCGCTCGCTTATACCGGCGAAGGCAAGCACCTCTCCCCGGCAAGGATGAAGCTCTGTGGGACTTTCCTCGGTTCGTAGCCGTTCGCCAGTGGATGAGTAGATGCGGGAGGGGTTGGGGAGGAGGGGGAGTGAGCGTCGGGGGATGTTTGCTGGGTTCTGCTTGTTTCCCCTCCGAAGCACTCGAGCAGCTTCGCTCTGCTCAAGCCACGCCTCGGCAAAGGGGCTCGGTGAGCTGGAGGGAGATGGCGACTTCACAAACTACCCTGCTCCCCCCGTTTTGGGATGATTTATTTATTTATTTTCCCTCTGATGACATAGTGGAAAGCGCGTTTCAGAGCGCGGGTTTCCTGTCCTGGCGTTTAGCAAGCTGTGTCCCGGTCTCCCTCCCCGTTTGCTTCGCTCCGGGCTCAGCCCCGCAGGGCTGAGGGTGCGTGGATTTGTGTGCGGCCCCGGGGCTGCTGCTGCCGGGCTTTGTCCCGCTACCGCGCGTTTCGGCTAATTACAAAAGGAGGAGGAGGGAAGGGGCGGGGGGGGGGCGGTGATGGTGAGGGCGAAAATCCTATTTTCTGCCACTTCTGTTATTTGTCGGTTTTCCGTTTTATTTATTATTTTTATTTTTGGCTCTGCAATGAAGGGGGGAGGATGAGGCATTACCAAATATAAAGTTGGTTCGTGCCTGGATGTGTTTCAGCGCCCGCATTAACTGAGGCACAAAGAGAAAGTTCTGGGGATAATGCAAGGTGCCTTTCCACGAACGATGGTGATTGCTCTGATTGTTTCTCTTTAGGGACTAAAGTGCTCTAGATGTGGGTTAGACAAAAGCGTTGCCTCTTTTAGAAGGAAGTGACCAAAGTGGGGAGAAGGGGCGCGCCCGAAAGCAAGCAAAGGGTTATTAAAAGTGTTTTGTGTGTGTGTGTGTGCCTGTACATGTTGTTCCATCTGCCAGGGGCCTGTAGTGGGCAGGTTTCTTCGCAACCCTTCAGCTGTTCCATATACAATATTAATGCTGGCCATTTCTATTCGGCATACAACAGCACTAATTGTAGTCTGAGGCATTAAGGCAGCCAGCCCATCTGCATAGAAGCTTTCAGAAGGAAACAAGGAAAAAATCTTCCACCCCCAGCTGGTAACCGGAGAGGTTGGTGCCAATTACAAATGCATAAAGTTTGAGATCTAAATTACTTTGAAACAGTCTCAACGAAGCGAGCAAAATGCAGTGCAGTGTTTTTATGTGCGTACTTACACAAGCAATTGCAGTTTTATTTTAAATAATCTGAAAGTTGAAACGCTTGGTCTGAGTACACGGGCACAGGAAAACAGTAATAAAAATACAAATACTGTGGGGACAGCAATGAGGGGAATCCGGTTAAAAAGAAAAAACAAAACACCCTTTTGGCGTTCATTTCTGCGGGCTGCATGCAGTCGTTCTCTCAGCACTCTCGTCTCAAACAACGCTCTGGAGGCGAAAATATTTGAATATTTCATTTTATACCTTCCTGCTGCACGGCTCCCTTCAGGGATGAGGCGGCCTAGGAGAGCACAGTAATTATCTCTTGCCTTCCAAAGGCTGTAAAGTGACTCCGGAGAGCTGAGAAAGGCGCAGAAGGGATCGGGAAGGCTTTAAGAGCCGCTGCGGGAGGGGTGGGGGCTCCGGAGCTGTCCGCCCCTGTGGTGCTGACCCGACGCGACGCGGCCCGGCCCGGCTGCAGCCCCCGGGCTCCTCTGCTTCCCTCCGGTGGAAGGATGTTGGCAGGTCCGACCCCGAGATTTTGTGTGGTAGGGGAGGATTTTGGGGGGAGGCTGAGTGGATTCTCGATTGTCGGCGGTGGATAGAAGATCTGAGTACGGCGGTGGTTGTCTGCGCTGCTTGGGTGGGTTTAGAGAGGAGGGGAAGGTGAAGTCTGGGAAGTTTGGCTTCTCTTTGTTTCCAGACACACTCTAGTAACCCAGAGCTTAGTAAAATGGTACAAAATCTGAGAACTTGATCTGCCTTAGGGCTCTTGCATGCATCATGTGTCAATAAACACAACGATAGCAATACTAAAGTGTGTGTACTAATACACAGGTATGTTTGCACATATGTTCATTTGCTTACATGCAGTGTGTGTATAGATTTATGAGGAGACAGGAGAAAACTCAGCTTCCTCCTGCCTTCCACCCTATTTATTATGCTTTTGTTTCTCAAGTTTTCGAATTGCATCTCTAAATGAAATAGCAGTGGAGATCTCCAGGCAGCACTGTGGGGAGAGGAGCTGAGCCCTCCCGTCCCTCCCTTTGATTCTATCACGGGTGCAGAACAATGGAGATGCAGTGTAGCACCAGGCCTGCTGCCTGCAGATAAGAGTTTAATAGAATTTCTGAATGCCAAAGGTTTAGGATGTAAAATATCTCTGTCTTCATGGTGTGTCCAAAGGAGATAGAAAACGGCTTTTCAGGAGTACTCTCTGCCGAATACCTCCTTTATGTTTATGGTTTTAGGAGCACACCAGGCTTGCAAGCCATGGAAACAGGCATCATAAGGATTTCCAAAGCAGCCTCAGCAGTTGAAAATCATCAGTTTCTTTATTTTTCGTCACCCTCTTCTCAACAAAACCTCTGAAATAGGGAATTCAGTCAGCAAACCTTGCACTGCTCTGTGGGTGGGATGGTGTGGCATCCAGTGCTCCTCTAAGGCCTCGGTGCCAGGTAGGGATCTGGCAGAGTTTGTGAAGTGTGGGACTGGGCAACCCAGCTCTGCCTGGAGTCAGGACTCAGGGTTACCAGAGGGGAAGGCAGAGACCATCCCCCAGCAGTGCTCTGCTCCCCCCACCAGGCGCTGCCTCTGCTCTGTCTCATCCCTCTATAGGCTCCTGGGGTTTCCGTCCATTTGTGAGCTCCGGCGTGCTTCCGAAAATCATCATTACGTTGACAGTCAAGTTTTAATCATCTCAGTAGTGCTAGGGATGGAGCGAGGGGGGCAGGAAAAAGCAGTGGGCAGGAAGGTGAGCCCCCCCACCCCTCAGGCGGGTGCAACGTGCCTCTGTTTCTCCCTCTATTTCTGAAAAGTTGTGACCACAGTACAACTGCTTCCTGTAGTGCACCGATGCCTTCTGGCTTGAGGTGGTGGTGGAGTGGGGGGTAGGGGGATGGAAGGGGGATGCCTGGTGCTGCTGGCATCTGGCTCCCCTCCAAACAGAGGTGTTTGCAAAAGAAAATGATTCTGGCTCTGGAAAAATGTGGCTCGTGGAAAAACTCACACTTCTCTCACTTGGATACAGTTCCAGAACTGCTCGAGTTGCTGTTTTCTTTGAAGAGTTTTTGTGCCATTCTTCTTCCTGTCACAAAGTTTGAAGTGTAATCCCGCTCGAGATATGATCTGTCCTTCCAGGGGTGAGGTGATGTCTGCTGGGAGTATGTCGTGTCGTTTATTTATTTATTTATGTAAGAGGAGGAGGAAAAAATATATATTTATATACCTTCTAAGCACATGCTTTTGAATATGTATATCAGCTAATAAGCAATACTTCCAGGTTCATAGAGGCGATAAATTTCCCAGTCTGTTCTTTATGGTGATAGGTCATCTTCCTAACCACCAATAAATATTGTAAAGTACTTTCGCTGGAGCTGTGCTAACCCAGGGCATCTGTCACTCGCTGCTTGCTGCTATTAGGAATTATTGGGCCGTACCATGCGTCGGGATGCACGGGGGGGGGGAGGAGGGGGGGAATGGCACGGCGCTTGTCGCGCTCGCCGTCCTTTTGTGTTGCTGCCATCAAAGGAGCCCCGAGCCTCGTGCATATTAATTATGAATCAGTTCAGGCGAAATCACTCACCTTCTGCTGGGTCTTGGGGAGGGGAGTGCAAGGCAAGAGGGGCTGGCGAGGCGGGGAGAGCCCCAACTCTCCGTGTGCTCAAGTCAGCAGCTCCATCTCTCTCCCTCTCTTTTTGATGCTATACTGTAAATTTATTTCACCTCAGAGAGTAAACAGATATATTGCAACCCCAAGGGTTCATGGGTAGTGTATTTACAAAGGGAAGGCGCAGCAAGCCCCCTCTGTGCCATTTCCATTAATGAGAGCGGTCATTAAGTAAATGAGACATTGCCTTTAGCAGGCTTAAGAGTTCACACACTAAGGAGTATCAGATATTTAATTGAAACCAACAACCCGTCTTACACGCGCGTTACTGGTGTAGGGAAGTGGGCTGCCCTCCAAGAACTCTCCCCCCACAACCTCCCCCATGCAAATTTCATGATTGGTTTCCGTGATGTCATTTTGCAAAGGGGCAGACAATAGCTGTGGGGAAAGGTAAGTCAATATTATGTTCTTTCGCTGACAAAGGCAGATAATGCTGGCTTTTTTTCTTTTCTTTTCCTCTTCTTTTTTTTATTTTTTATTTTTTTTTCTCCCTTGGATTGAAGCAGAGGGGAAACGCTTTCAGAGCACACAGTTGATGTAAACAGACGCAGGCGTTTCGCCTTTAGAGCACGAAAGCTGGGTTGTTGTTTTGAAAACTGCACTGGAGAACCGAGGGGATTTTATGATGATCATCATGCTCCTAGGTCCATCTTTGCTCGTTCGCTCTCTCGCCGGCTGCGAGATGCTAGTGGACATGTTCTGCTTCTGACTGAAAAGAGGTTGAATAAGACGAGGAAGGAGGAGGTATTTAAAAAAAAAAAAAAGGCATAACATCGCCTTCAGCCGGGAAACTTTCTGAATATTTCTGGAAGAGGATAAGAGGATGCTTGCCGGCTTTACAGACCGACAGCTCGGCGGATGTTTGTCCGGAGGGAAGCGTGCTCGGTGTTAGCAGAAGACGCTCCGGGCGCCGGGACGGGCTCGCTCAGCCCACGGAGCTCTCTGAGGTGCTGATCGCGGCTCCGCGTGGCCCGGGGGGTTCTCCCCGACCTCCGCCAGCCCCACTCCGGGTCCGCCGCGAGCTGCGTGGGGGCAGCGCGCTGCTCACCGCCGGTACCGAGGGGAGCGTGTGTGTGTGTGCGTGTCTATGTGCGTGTGTATGTGCCTCGGGGGTTGCGCTTGCACGCTCGAGGCTCCTGCCCTGCGCTCGCTCTTGCCGCGGGCAGACTTTTTTTTTCCTTATTCTTTTAGATTCCCTCCTTCTTTTCCTCTCCCCCGATATTGACTGCTTGAGACTTCTCTATTTATAGCAACGAGGAACAAGGGAAGTGTGCCATGTTTGTGGATTTCTCGTTGTACGTTGACCATGACAGAAATCTGCGGGTTCTTATTTTTAGCTGTCTTGGAAGAGGCTTTGCTTGGCTAATCTCTTTATCAATTTCAGCAAAGTTGCGGGGTTGGTTTTTCTTTGTTCGGTTGGTTGGTTTTATTTTTCCTCTTTATTTTTTTTTTCCAGTTGTTTTCAGGGTAATTTGTTTGGAGGGCGAAGGGATTGGTGCCTGAGGAAGTGCTGCCGCTGCAATCGACCTCCGCGAGTTTGGCTGAGTTCGGGACGCAGTTTGCCAGCGGGCAGTGCCGACCCTCCCCGGAGAGGGGTTCCCTGGGGATGCTCAGCATCCCCAGCGGAGGCGGCTTCCCCCTGCAAAAGGAGCAAAGGAGCAGGTCGTAGGGTCCAGCCCCCCTCCCCCCACCCCCCGGGGCAGGAGGCCTGGGGCATGCGGACCCCCCTGGAGCCGGGCTGTCGGGCGGGTTAGGGGTTGTCCTTTGCTCCCCAGAGCTTGGGGATATGCGACCCGACCAGCGGTGTGGGGCAGCCGCAAATGGCCCCCCTCGCTCTGCTCTCCTGCTGCTATTGTTGAGCCCCCTCGCTCCAAGCAGCCGCTAAAAACAAGTGCAAAAAGCCCAGGGTAAATCCAATTGCTCCGACGTTACTTTTAGTTATTTCTTTTCTTTTTTTTTTTTTTTCTGCTTCCCTCTCGATGGCTCATCTGCTGTTATTATCAGCCTTTTCCATATGGCCACTTTAATTAATGGCAGACAAAAGGGGGTTGCGGGGGGAGGAATCCAGGAATTAGAGTTTATAGTTGGTTTGTCTCTGATGCTGTCATAGAAACCAGAAGCAAAGATGCCGCCTTTCCACTTCTTTGTATGATCCTGTTTATTGTTCCCGAGCGGCGCAGATTGGAGCAGGCGCGTGTTGCAAGGCACAGAGCAGCGCCTGCTGCGGCCCGAGGGCTCGCACGGCACAACTTGCTCCCTTCAGCTCCAGCTCTCTCAAAGCTGTCTGCCCTCTCCCTGTCCTTCCCCTCCTTCTGCCGCCGCGGAAAGGCCGAGGGGAACTTATTTTAATTGTTATTAAAGCGGTCTAGCGATCTGTGGGATCCTGTCTGCACAAAGGTGGAAAGAGTAGGAAAACTCGCCAAAGTTGGGTTTATTCCTTTCCCGACAGTGTGTGGGACTTGCTCTTCGTGTCCCAGCGGAGCTGGGCTCTGGGTGCTCTGGGTCCGGGTCCGGTCGGGGGCACCGTCCCCCGAGGTGGGGGGTAGGGGTCGCTTGTGCGGGGATCCCGTCGGGGTGGGCTCTGTCCGTGCTCGGTACCTGCTCAGCCCGGTGAGCCCGGCCCGCTGCTGCCGGTGCATGGCAACCTTCGGGGGAGGGGGAAGGAAGGGACGGGGTAGCCCGGAGTGTGGGAAAGGTAGAAATGTTGCCTCCTCTAAATGTGAGCTCCTGCAAGGCGGTGGGGAGGGGGGGGAGGTCCTCGTAGCCTGGTTCTGCTCCCGATCCGGCTGAGGAGGGGGGCAGGCAATGCTCAGTGTCCCTAAGTGTGGGGCTGTGCCCCTTACTCTTTGGCCAAGTCCTGGGCAGGAGATGGGGACACTTCTCCCTTGACCCTACGGTTGCATGGCGTGGGATGGGGCTGCGGTGCCGCGCTCCCTCTGCCACCCTCACCCCCAGAGCATCCCACGGAGCCAGGAGCTACTCCACATACCCCGGCTTTTATTTCCTGCGCTGCTTAATCGCCCCTGGCTGGGGAGTGTACCGAGCCCAGGTGCTTTACAGCCTGGGAGGGGAGGGGGAAGTCATTAGGATGGCGAATAAAGCAACTGAGCTGGAACTTTTGCAATGAGCCCAAGTGGCGAAGTGCTGACCGGGGCGGACCGAGCTCCGCTTCTGGGTTTCGGGAGCAGCGCGGAGGTGGAGGGGGGGTGGGGGGGAGGCGGTGCCGAGATCGGGCCGGCCCCGGTTCCTGGTAGTCAGATGATGAGGGCAGGGCTGAATGCAAGACGTAGATCGGCGTCAGAGCAGCTGCCATTTTAGTAGACGTTGCTAAACTTCTCCCCCTGCTCCGTAATTTAGCTTTGGGGTGCTGCCCACAAAGTTGGCTTCCCGCTGGGGATGGGGTGTGCTCCTTTCTTTCTTTTTCTTTTCTCTCTTCTGTGTGTGTGTGTGTGTGTGTGTGTGTGTGTGTTAGTACAGTGCACCTTGAACAAGCTCTAAGGCTTAGGACCATAAACACTTCTCTCCCCCTAAGTCCCACATCTTCTGCATTGAGATTTGAAGTCAGGGAGGAGGGAGGCAGGCAGGTGAGTTGTTACTCCTGAGCCCAAAGCTGTCAGTGTGATGCAGAGAGGTCCTTAGCTCTCTATCTGATGGATAGTCTCCTCTTGCACCCTGAGGGTGCTAGTTTGACAAGAGGTGCTTGAATCCACCCCGCTCAGGAGTTTGGGGCAGGACCCTCTGCTCCCCAAGAGCAGAGCGATGAAGGGGAAATTGCAGCTTTACAGTAAAGGCCTGAGCGTGCAGGGGAAATTGCTGTGCTGGGGCTGGGCTTCCCAGAAGCTGTGGGAAGGGGAGGGAGAGGGGGGCATTGCCTTGCCTCTGGGAAGGCAGATGCCAGAGCTTGACAGCAAAGTGGAGAGCAAGAGCTGGCGTTCCCCTTTGCTTTGTGTGCACTTGTGGTGGTTGGTGAAGAGCAGGGACTTATTTTTAGAGCCATAAACTGCACGGCTTAGCTGCTAGAGCTCTTTCCTTAATGACAAGGGATGTCTCTTGTCACTTCATAGCTGTTGCCTTTTCCTTGTACCTGAGAACTGAGTGTGGAAGATCTGTACTGCACAGTTCTGGAGCCAGGAATACCCCAATAAATACCCCACTGCGTACTGCTCTCCTTCCCATCTTGAATCAGTTGTGCTGATGCTGATCTACCCGTGGCTGTTCAGATGGGGATAGTGACACCCAGGAGAGCAGCGAGGTGGCCCCAGATCCCAGATTTACCTTATTTTAGGAAGCAGTCCTACAGCTGCAATTTGAAAGAGCCTGGCAGGGATTTGCTCCCACTCATCCTCTCAGTTCCTGGATATTTCTGGAGTTCTGATAGGGTGGAAGTTGCTGTCAGGAAGCTTCGCCCTTCCCTGCTTTCTTTCTTCCTTTCTCCCATGTTTTGCTGGTTTCTGCAAAGAACTCCAGCACTGGTCTCCCTGGGCTCGTGCTGCACAATCCCCTGGTACACAGGAACACACTGTTTGGCATTGCTGAAGGCTGTTTTGTGTGAAATCTCCTATCCTAAATCATTCTGTATGGTTCCTGAGGCTGTTTACCTTTGCAAAATAGAAACCTGATCCGGCAGTGTGTCCTTTGGAGATGGTGCTTTGAGGTGTATGCACAGCAAAAAGCTCTGGGGTAGATGAGATGCCCCAGTGCACCTTGCTTCTGGTGAGATGAATTCAAGTGAGATTTTGGATGGGTCACAAGTAATGCCAAAGAGGAAGGCTGCAGCCTCCCTTCATGGGAGGGAAATCTTTCCCCCACAGCCCTCCTTGCTCTCCCCAGTTATTTTTGCCAAGGAGAAAGGAGCTGCTCCCAATGGTGGCTTGGCCCTTTGGGACAGGGCAGAGACACTGAAAGTAAAGGACAATGTCAAGGGTGTCCTGCATGCAGAGCTGCTACTCTTTCCTTGTGTGTGCTGTAGGATTCCTGAGCATCCCAGTGTTGCTCTGACAGAAAGTATTGTACTGAGGGAGGCTGTCCCTGCCTTGCGAGCAGTGATGATGGCACTGTGGGGAGGGCACCTTAGAGCCATGAATGTGTCTTCAACGTTTCTGTGCAAAAAGCATCAGCATCAAAACTCACCCAACTGGGAAGACTCTTTGGAAACTTGAAACCCTTTGTGGGATTCTTGAGGATGGCACGAGTTGAAGTTTGAAGGGAAGAAAAGTCTGAGTGCGCGACACAGCTGTAATGTGGAGGTTGGTGGTCCCTGCAGTGCTGGCTTTGCAGGTGGGGGTACTGGGGCAGAGAAAGGTTCCAGGGGTCCAGACCATCAGTCAGGCTGTTCCCAGCAGCTTCCTGGCTCTGAGCACAGAACACCACAGTGACACACTCAGCAGTATCTGCTTTCCATTTTGGCTTTTTTCTTTTTTTTTTTTTTCCTTTTTTCCTAATAAAAAACAATTTTCACCTGATTTAAAATACTTTTGATCTGTCTTTCATTGAACTTTTGCTTCAGAGAGAATAGATTAATAAACACTTTCAAATGGAGGAAAAAAAAAGTCATAGTTTGGAGAGATCCTTCTTTTATCTTCAATGCAGAGCTCTAACTCTAACCTGGGTACAGGCTGTCTGTCCCTCCATTCCTTTGTTTTGCTTTTTTTTTTTTTCCTTAATCTTAACAACAATAAATCTGCTTCTATTGCAATATGGCCTTCACTGGTCCCTTTCTATTCTTTTTCTATTCCTTCTTTTTCTTTTTTTAATTTTCTTATTTTGAAGTCAGCACATAAAAAATAAATAAATTGCAATGTTATTTTAATCAGACCAAATGAAAGAGCAAATCAGAGCGAGAACTTTAATCTGCCCCAAGCAAAACTGCCTTGTACATCTGTCATGTTGGGATTAGCGGAACTCTTTAAAGAAGCTGAAGACTTTTTAAACGAAGTATTAAACATTTGTGACCTGATTTCCATTCTAACAATATTCTCATTAATAAGAGTGCAAGCTGAAAGACATCTGTTAGGTCTTGTTTGTTTTAAGAATATTAAAGAATAATAAGAATATTGGGGGGGGAGGGGGGAAGGTGGAGGAAATCTAAATGCGATATTTTGAGCCGAATGTCTAAGCTGGAGCTTTCTGAAGTGGTTGTGTGCCCGACTTGGGGCAGGGTGGGGAAAAACAAGTCTTGGTGGAGGCTGTCAGCTTGAGTATGCTGGTGTGGTTGATGAAGGAGGTCAGCTTGGATGTGCTGGTGTGGTTTGATGACTGATGGAGAAAGGACAGCTCTACTGTCCTGACGAAAATTCCAGTTAGGAATGGAAAGCAGTCCGAGCTGCAGCCTCACAGGTCATGCTCATACAGCACTTGCGTGCAGCACCGTGTGCTGCCTTGGACCAGCAGGAAGACTGAGTAGGAAGAACGAAGTCAGAATGTCCTCCTTGGCTTTGCTGCTTGTTCTGTTTGATGCTAATGCAGTTAAAGTAAATGGCCCAGTTTGGACCCCTAAGGAGGGGGAAATATGCCAGACATGTGTTCGGTAAATGACTTGCTGAAAGAGCCCTTCACCGTTAGCACGGGGATACGGCGTAAGAGAAGGTTGCTGTCGACTGCAATCTTTGCATCTTGTTTATGCTTGCTGGGTAAAATATTAACTAAAGCATCTGAACATAAAGTTCTGGTGTGAAAGAATATCAGCAGGGGAGAGCCATATGGTGCCAGCACGCGAACAAAATACCAAACGTTGGAGATTCCTTTTTGCAGAAGACTGAAAACTCTCGTTCCCATACATAATACATGAGTTCACGCCTTTGATTACTCTAAACATTAGTCCAAGCGGTACAGGAGTCTCTTTGGAGCTAACACAACTTAGGGCACGCAGTTCTCTTCCCCTCTCTTCCTTCACATAAAAGAAATCGATGTTGAGCTGTTAAGATACAAATATCCAATATGCTGTAAGACAATATGTTTCCGAAACTGCTGCATAAGCTGCCTCTGCTCTAATTAAATATAAACTGCAGCAGAGGCTCAGGTTTCTTCTTTTTCGTTTCTTTGCTTGAAACCATGTGGCAAAACATGTGGCTTTCCCTGGGACAAGTTAGGCCTGTTTTGAGGAAGCCTGTTCCCTCCTTGGGGTCACTCTCAAACCTTTCTGCTCAATGTGGAAGGCAAAACAGAGCACTGTGATCATCTCTTTGAGCCACAGCCTCACAGGCGCTGTTACCTGAGTGTGCCCTGTGAGTAGAGGGGCAAGGTGTATTGAACAGGAATGAATTCAAACCCCATATTAGCAGGATCCCCTGGGGAATGTTATTGTAGGGTACAAGAGATGTCTCTGGGGGAGCTTTCATGTGCGTAGTATTTTAGAACAAGGTGTTGCCGACAAACTCTGTAGGTGATGCTCTGAATGCTTTTGAATTTTTTTTCTTTTTTCTTCTTTGTTTTTTTTCTTAAGCGATCCTTCAAAACTGACAATTTGGTGCTGAGTAATGCTGCTTTGTGGTTGTCCCCAGGATCCCTGAATGTAGCTGGTTAAGTTTTGTGATGAGCACCAAATCACCTGCACGTGGAGTGCCAGTGTACCTTCCCATCAGGAGGAACTAAATTACAAGTGCAGGCCTGGCACACCACAGTGTGGTTCCGAAGGAATATCTGGGGCTGATGTTTCTTTGGGGCCAGGGCTGTTGTGAACAGCTGTCTGAAAATACCTTTGAGCTCCAGGAAAGCTGTGCCAAGGGGTTTGCATTTTGTGATGTCTTTCAGCCTGCTGTTACCTGCCTGCGTTTCGCATGCTTTGGGAAACACTTGAACGCACTGAGAACTTGAAAAAAGAAAAGAGCAGCAGAAATGCTGGAGTTCAGAAGAAAGATAAATGCGTTTAGCTGAGCTAAGTAGTGGTGAAGATGGTCTGGGCTGTGTGGGCAAAGTGAAGTGATGGGATGAAATGAAGTCAGAACCCAGCACCTGCTGCCTGTGTCAGGTGCAATCAGAGAGCCATGAAGGTTGGAAAAGAACACTGTGATCCCCAAGTCCAATCCCAGTCCACCCCACAGTGCTCACTGACCACATCCCTCAGTGCCACATCTCCACGGCTCTGGACCTCCAGGGATGGTGACCCCCCCACCTCCCTGGTCATTTTGTGCCACTGCATCATCACTCTTTTGAGAAAGAATCCAGATGTAATGTCCCAGCCCACTGGTGCTGCTGTGCACTGTGATCTTCCCATTGCTGTTCTGATTTGGGTTTTCAGGTGGGAAGTGCCTGCATCTGTGCAAACCCTCTGCTCTGCCTGGTGCTTGCTTACATGGCCACAGTGAGGTTGTGTCTTGTGGGTTTTGCCCTTGACACAGGATGGAGCTGTAGTGGAGCTTTGGGAAATGTTGCTTAGCTTCAGCCATGACAAAGAAAAGAGCCCTTTCCCTTCCTTCCCTGAGCTCAGAATCCAAGTGCATGTTTGGTTGAGATAAAACCTATTAATTGTCTTGCCTGGTAAATGCAAAGAATATTTATTTTTAAGAACTCAAAGCCTTGTGTGGTGAATGTTCTTGGGCAATGTCAGCACAGCTGCAGCAAAGAAGGCAGAAAGTTTGTGCCTGTGCCATGGCTGTGAGCTCCAGCTTCCATTGCTCATGCACAACTTTCTCCTCCAAAGCTTGAAGCTTTGCACCAAGCAAGCTTCCAGCAAGTGGAGTTAAAGGTTTGCTTGTTGCCCTCTATTTTGATGTAATTAGTTAGTGAGCAAGCAGCGTGTTTGCCCAGAGAAATGCTCTCTCAAAGAACACAAGTGACAGGAGAGGATTAATGGCCTTTGGAGGGATATGCTCTGGTTTAAAGAAGAAATAAAGGTGCCTGGGAGCCATGTTGTTGCATCAGAAAATGAAAGGACAGTCAAAACAGTTAACTTTGCCTGCAGCATCTCAGCAGAGCAGAGTTGTCATCTCCTCTTGTGCATGCCCAGGAAACTTCTGGCTTCTTCCACTGGCACCATCAGGTGCTGCCTTTGGACTATGAGTGGGAAGGGGAGAGGGTTGGTGGGAGCTCCCAAGGGCTGGGCTGACCTCTGGATGTGGCTGGGGAAGGAAAGTGGCTCTGCATGTCTCTCCTGGGGAGTTTCCCTGGGGTGATTGTGGGTGGGTTGAGCTGAGGTACTTAGAGAGCATCCACCTCTGCCCTGTCCCCTCCCTCTGTGTGCCATTCTCCCTGCTTTATATCCACCATCAAGTACCGAAGTGCTGGCTCCTATAGGAAAGACAGCGAGGTATCACTCTGCCTCTATTTAATTTCAATTACACGGGGTCTGCAGGAGCGCTAAGAGCGGTGCCAGCAGGGCTATAAACTTTGCATATTTGATGATTTTGCTTAATCTCAAGCAAGTGATCATGCTGTCGGGCTGCATCGTTCCAGCAGCAGAGGCTCTCGGGTCGATAAAGCCGCTCAGATGCTGCCGGTGTGAGGTGGGCAGTGTGGGGATGGCTGCAGGCTGAGCATGCCCGGGGGGGATGTGAGCAGGGCAGCCGCTCCCCCAGGGAGCTGTGAGCACGATGAGCTCACCTCCACTCCTGCCTTATTGCCGCTGTCTTTTGGGCTCTGTGTGACACGCTCTTACGTGTCAAGTTTTCACTTCTGATGTGACAGCAGAGAGGAAAGGCTTAATATCATAAAGACAAGCTGGCAGCTGGGAAGTAGCCCACTTAGTCATCGAACTGTGCGTCAGAGGCACTGCCAGCATCTTCCTCGGCTCCTTGAGGCAGCTTTTCCCTCTGGTACCTGACCCAGTGCTGAAATCCCTGTGCAGAGAATGCTGGTGGTAGGTCCCAGCCCTGCACTGGGGGCAGGAGGGCTCCCCCAGACAGCTCTGTGCTGTCAGTATGAGCCACGTTTGGGTGGTAGCAGAGTTTTGTTCTTTTCGTTTGGTTTTTGCTTAGGAATTTTCGGGTTGAAGGGTGAAGCCCAGGGTAAATTGGAGTTCATGTGCTGACAAGCTCACTGGGGCATTTCTGGAAGCTTGGAGCTCAGTGTACTAGAAGGTCGTTAGCACCTCAGTATGGCAGAAAAGAGCTCACCAGTTCCTTCAACGCTTTCCCTAATTCTGTTGAAATGTATATTTGCTATTCCAAAAAAGCCATGATGCTGTGATCTGTCCCAGAAGGACTGCCTATAGCTAGCTTTTCTTCACTTGCTACTTCTGTATGTGAAGAACCCCTTTTGTTAGCTTTGCTTTAAACATTTGGCTTCCCCCAGCACACAACCAGTATTCCTTCCAGCAATTATGGCACTCAGGCTCGCCTCCCCACTTCTCTTGATATCCCAACTGGTGATGGAGTGGCTTGAGCACAAGGTGTTGAATACCCAAATTGGCTCTCCACCCAACTCAGCCTGTTTGCCATCCACCTACACTGGCTGGCTGTTTGCTTTCCCCCCTTGGGAGGTGGATGAGGGGCTGTCGGAGCTCAGCCTGGAGCTGCTTCCTTCCCCCTAGCTCAAGATGTGGAGATCCAAAACCATCTCTAAAAACCCATCTGCAATGAATTCTCCTGCTGATGTTTCGACACATTGGCTCCAAGGAGGCTTTTGATTTGGTATGAAAAGTAATTATTACCGGGGTGCAGTTTAGCAGTTGTTTTTTGCAGCACTGGTAAGGTTAAAAGAAATAATAATAATAATACAAGGAAGACTCAGCTAGAGTAACTGCTTGCAACGTGCTATTTGCATTTTTAAGGAAATACTTCTTTGAGACAGCTTGGGTGAAAGGTCGGCATTTGCATATAAATGGAAAAGAAAGTGTGTGATGCTGGAAGTTACATCTATATTATTTTCTCAGCAGTGAGCGGCTGTTTGGGCGATTAAGGGACGCGGTTTGCATTTGGCTTTTATTGAAAAGGGAAAGTACTGGGAAAGCCAAATTAGAACAAAATAACGAGGAAAATGTGCGGGAAGAAAGCAGCATCCTGTTCTTTGCTTCTCTGAGATGCTCTCTGCATGCCTGATGTGTTACACGCTGGTTTGCACACACGTTGGGCACGAGTGCATGAGCATGTCTGTGCAGGGCTCCCTCTGTGCACAAAAGGAGAGGAAGGTGCTAGCAGGAGTGATCCTGCTATGGGTGAGCATGGCAGAGGAGGGGATGCCAGAACCCATTGTTAGGAAGGAGTAAGTCAAGGAATGAGCCAAGGAGTTTGAGGAAGGTGAAGAACGTTCACTCTTCTTGTTCTTTTTGATCAGTATGTTTAAGGAACAATGCACTAATAGCAGTGTTGGTGGGGGTGTGCAGTGTTTCTTCCTCTTTTGAATTGTACACAAGGGATACAAGGATGGAAGGTGAAAAACACCATCTATGTCTTAGACAGCACTGTGTATTGTACTTCTGCAAGCTGACAGATAAAGAAAGGAAAAAAAAAAAAGACAAAAAGCTTTATTAACTGACCATGAACACTGGAGCATGAATATTGTTCTTAATGAGCTGAGACTGTAGCCTCGTTTGCTTTCTTTGCATTGTAGGTGTGGTTTGGTAGCACAGCACACTAAGCCAATGCTGAGTGGGATTGCATGTTCAGGTGCTCAGCGAGGGGATAGATCCCTGCACAGGGTGCATTTAAGCATTGCCCAGCTCTGTGTGGCTAGGATTTGGTGACAAAGGGCAGTGAGCTTTGTGCTGTGAGAGGAAGGGGTGCTGGGTGATGAAGCCGGGGTTGGGAGCAGCAGGAGAATGTAAAAGGTCAAATGCTCCACACATCGTGCATAATGAACTCTTTGGGTTTGTTCAGGTAGGCTCCCCAGGTGACAGTGTCTAAGCTCAACATCTGTTTGGCAACTGCCAAGCTCCTTCCCAACCTGCTGAGGAAAAGCATGGCTGGGTCAACCAGCAAACAAGAGATCAGCCTGCAATCTGCCTGGCCCTGCTTCACCTCCCATCCATACGTTCTTCCTAATTGATTATTAAATCATATTTGCTGATAAGCATGAGATGTAGCGTCTATTATACAGCAGTTAAACCTCAATTAATATGTTCTAATGATCAGTCATTTACTATGCAATATACAATTAACATCCGGTATTAAATCTTAAATTAAATGTTTGGGAAGCTAAATTTGAAGCACTGAACATAGCTGTGCCACAATAACAGCGACAACTGCATTGAATGGATGGTATTTCTGTGGTGTGAGAGGGCATTCATGACTTCTTAATTGTCCTTCCCAATATTTCTAAGAACTTGAGGATTTTCATGAGGAAAATGCAGCCCTGCACCAGGCTGCTTGCTGCTGATGGCTCCCGGGGCACTGCTGAGAGCTCCTTGCCTTTCTGCTCTGCTGTCGGTGTGTGTAATGGCAGCAAAAGCAGAAGTGTGTGTTCAGCTGCCTCCACAGAGGGACGCAGGAGTTATTTCACCCCATGCCATCACTGTTCCTCACTGCAGCTGCAGAGGAACCTGCAGAGACTTTTAAGTACCCAGTGATTAAATAGAAAACTCCCTTATTTCTCTGTAAACCTGGTGAGAGAGCCAATATTTCTCAGCATCTGGCTGAGACCACGCATTCTCTTCTGCAGCAGCACGTGTAAGCTGCAACTTCAGCCTGATGTTCACATCCAGCCTCCCCCTGCATGACCACGACCCCTTGAGGCTCATGACTCAGAGATGATGAAAACTGTGGATTTGGTTTTTGTGTTTTCTGTTTTTCCTTTTTATTGTTGTGAAAGAAGGGGTCCAAAAGGGACTGCTGCTGTGTTGGCCCTGAGCAGTGAGCCCACGTCAGCTGGTGGGGTGCTGAGCATCCAAACCGAAGGTCACAGTGTGCTGCTGTCTTGTCAACTCAGGGCTCACTTTTCTCATGAAAAATGTGCTTGACCAAAGATGAAGAAAAATCTTATTCTCTCCCTTTCTCTTTTCTTGCACTTGGGGGAGCAAACGAAGATTGATATGTTTTTCTTCTGGCCTTTCAGTTTAAATATGCAGTGATGCAGCTACAAGGCAGTGAAGTCCTTTTCCCATCTGTTCCCCAGCACCCAGTCTCTCACCCCATTGCTCTGCTGCAGCAGCCGTACCCTTGGCAGAGCCCTGGGGGCAGATGTGCTGCCCATGATTTTGGGACTGGGGCCACCCAGCAGCCTTCTCCTGCAGCCCCATCTCCTGCTCCTCTTCCACACTCCTGAGTTTCATGTGGGTTTATTTTTGAGGTGAATTTCTGCTGTTCTTTGGGGGGGGGGGGGGGGGGGGGGGGCTTTGTTATTTTTCTGGTGCATCAACGCTTGCTCCCCTTGGAAAGTGACATACAACGAAACCAGCTCTCATTTGGAGTTGATGGTGTTGGTCTAAAGGTTTTACAGATTTTTCCCAACTTGCGTTGCTTTGGTTCACAACTTACCTTCCCCGGTGGCTATCTCTGAAGGAGAGGAGAGGACTAATAGGCTCAAGGATTGGGAAAAAACCCATTTCAGAAGGGGTCGTGGTCATGTCTTGGGGTGGGCTGTTGTAAACATTGATGGGAAAATGAACTTTTTAATCAGGGACCCAAAGAGAAAGCCAGTCCTGGGCAGAGGATGAGTACAGAGGATGGAGGGAGCAGGGGGAGGCTGGATGTGAACATCAGGCAGGGATCTGTCAGGCAGCAGAGCACCTGGGGCAGTTTTTCAAGGGGAAGTGGATGCAAGTGTTCCTGGCTGGGAGCTTTGGCTGTCCCAGCTCCCAGGAGGGGACTGGAGAATGTGTGGATCGCTCAGGGATCTGCTTCCCACAGGCAAAATAGGGTTCTGAAGGTGATGCCCTCCTTTTCCTTCTGGGTGGTCCAGGCAGGGGTTAACAGAAGTGTCCTTCGTGTAAGTGAGCTGTGTTTCTGCTGAATCCACGTCCGGAGGCGAGGGGAAAGGGCACAGTGCGTGCAAGCTGATCCCCCTCAGGAGACCAGATGCATGTGAGCAGCACAGAGCAGGGGAAATCTGATTCGTGTGTTATGGAGCTGCTGCAGCCACCTGAGCCGGGCTGGGAAGAGGGACAGGAGTGGGACTGGAGAATGCTGAGCAGGCCAGGAGCCAGCATGCTATCAGCCTGGCTCATTCTTAGCCTCCAGCTTTGGGAAATGTCTCCCTTCAGATAAGCAGGCAGGCTGTAACGATCCATGTATGTGTTATAGAAACATCTCTTTTTCTTACTGAAATATATATGTATTTTCCCCCTCTATTCTCCTCTCCTCTGCCCCTTCCTAGCTTCTTTCCCATGTCTTCCTTCATTCGTCATCTTCTGCCTGGCTATCTCTGCCTCCCTGCTTCCTTTCCTAAGAGCTTTTCTGAAACAGAACAATCTTCCAGCAGCTCTTGCCTTTTGCTTCCAAGCCCTGTGCCCTTTGTGGGAGCCCAGTGTTTCAGACAGGGTTTGGAACAATTTCTCCAACTCAGGCATTTCTCCCACGAAACCTAGAAAAGATCTCTCAACTTCTCTTTTGGCTTCAGAAGGGTTTTACAAGTGATGCACAAAGGTGATTTTCACTGTCGTATCTCTCAGGTATTGCCTTGGACTGTACATCACCACGGGATCGAGTTATCCCAGTCCTTCAGTGTGTGTATCCTAAGGAGCATATCCTAAAGGCTATGGCTGTTCCTCAGTATTCTGAGAATAAAGAACAGACCCAGGCAGGGTTGAGTGGTTTCCTCAGTGTTTGCTGTGCGTTCTCCTACAAGCTTCTGGGTGGAAGGGCAGCTCTGAAGCTGTGGACGCTGAGCAGCCCTGGGCTCTTCTGCAGCCTGCAATGGGTGAATGTCTGCAGCTCCATTCCATGACTACTCCTGGGGATGAGCTCCTCTCCTTTGCTTTGCTGCTGGAAGATGAATGGAGTGGGGCTTGGAGAGCAGGCTCCAAATGCCACGGGGAGCTGCAATTACAGATTGAACAGAAAGGCTGGGGGTGGTGGCACCCAAAGTGACCTTTGTTTCCCCAGGTGAGCTGTGCTGCAGGGACAAGCAGTCCTGAGACAAATGCTTTCCATCTCCATTCTGCAAGCGGGAGGGGAAGCCTTCCATTTTTAAGGGCCACCTGTGTGCTGCAGGGTTGGCACCAATGCTTTGGATGTGTTCAAAGTTGTGTTAGAGGAAGGGAAAGCAACAGAGTCTGTTTGTAAAGTATGTGCTTCCCATAGTGTTTCCCTGCTGTGCCTCTGGCAGCTGTAACTTGAATACCCCCATTTTGCATCCTCCTGACCCCACATTCTTCTTCCTCCCCCTAGAAAATGAGTTTCGGGGTGAGCTGCTGAACCAGAGGTGGACCTGTGGAGAGAAGATCAGCAGCTGCGAGGGAGCCACCAGCCTGCACGGCACGTGCATCAAGGTGAGCCCCACGAGCATCCTTTTCTGGGACGGTGGCAGCAGGATGAGGGCCAATTGCTGATCCAGCCCTCCTGGACCAGCTGGGCTGGGGGGGATGCAGCTTCACCCGCAGGAAGGGAAAGAACTGGAAGTCATTGTTTGAGCTCAAACTCCTGCGTGGGGTGCACAGACAGAGAGGCTTCCAGCTGTCAAGATTTGGCGTCAAGGCCAGATATTTGCATCTTCCCTTCCTCCCTGGTCTCATCCTTCAAGGACAGCTCAGAGCAGGATATTGAGGTCGGTCCCAGGGCTATTAAAATGGGCTCTTTCTGCACTTTGGTCAGAAGAAGCCCAGCGCAGGCCAGGTGAAGCCACAGGGACAAGCAGGGCATTCATCCCACCACCCACTGCCGGCTGCAGCTGTGGCTGATGAAAGAGGTCCAGGCAGTGCTGTCAAACCTCGCACGGAACTGCTGCCAGCAGATGAGGAAGCTTTAATTAAGCACAGAACGGGGCTGCTCGTTACGCAAATGATGCTTCCTGCCCTATTTAGTTCCTGAGTAGCGAGGCACAGCATCCAGGACAGACAGAGACCCATCTGGGTGGTGGAGGATGCACTCCTTGGGTGACTGAGTTTTGGGGGTGGGGGGTGTAGGAAGAGGGATAGCAAACCAAGCCGTGGAGAAAACCCCAAAGCAGCAGAAATCAGCAGAAAGTGTGTGCATCCTTCATGGCTAACAAGCTGTCAGCTGCGTGCAGGTGTCGCCAGGAATGCTCGCACCTTCTTAGAAAGCACTGTAAGCAGTTGTTGCTATATTTAAAGCCAGCTCAATTAAGGCTTTTTCTATTGAACCTGCCAAATAAGCACTTAGATGAGATTTAATAAGATTGTTGTATGTTAATAAAGTGATGATTACAAAAGGTAATGTGCCTGGTACCTGGTGCTCATCTAGCACTCTGCTTTTGCCAAGCACGCTGCTAATATTAACCATTTCTTGCAGCCCTGTGTTCTGCTCAGCTGTAGTTTAATGCAATATAAATGGGAGTGGGAGCAGAAGTGGGAGTGGAATTTGGGGATCCTGGGGACCAGGTGTCTGCAGACGTTGGTTTTGGCACAAGTTGGCTTTGTAGGACCACCGGATAAATACAGATGATATTTATTTGTAGCTTTCCATGCCAGCTATGGCTTGTAACCTACAGGATGCACAGCTTGGAGGGACAGCAGGGTATGTGGTGCGTCTACTTATTTATTTCTGCTTCTCAAGAATTCTGGGCACAGGATGGCATTGCTCACGCCAGTTCTGAAATAAGATCTCTGAAGGGTGTCAGGGAGGGGTGCTCCATGCGTGCACCCAACTGCACCTGGCATGTTTGCACTCATCCTGGCCCCAAAGGCTGGCAGGGAAATGAATATTTTTCCTCTCAAATGCCAATTTTCCTGAACCCTGGCGAGCTCCCTGGTGCAGTTAAGGCTGGCAGTGCTAGGACAAGGGCTGCCAGAATCCTCTTTGGAGATGTGCTCACCTCACTTTAGCAACTGCCACTTGAAGATAATCTTATGAAAATGGCAACTTATTACCGAGTCTGAGAACAATGGGATTGAGGAGCTGTGATATTTTTTTCCTTTCTTTTTCCTCCCCTATCCCTCCTCTTTTGGCATAAGAGCTGTTGGCACGTACTGAGCTGCTTAGGTCCCTCTGCACCTGAAATGGTGTTTGGATTGCCTGTTGTAGCACTTTCAAACAGTCAAGAGGAAAGTATATGTCGACCTAAACCACTGCATATGAAATCACTCTGAATGCCAGCGCTGTGCAGCACGCTGCAGCTGGGGCTGTTTCAAGTGTGATGCTCGGGAGCATCTCTTCTGCTCCGCTTCACTCGTGCAGAGGATACTGCTCCTACAGCGACAGAGCATTAGTGCTCTGTAAATGTTTAATTTGCAGAGTTTTTTCTTTTTCTTTTTGTGTGTGTGTGTGTATGTTTGCGGGATTGGATTCTTTTTGCAGTTGAAAAGTGGCAGCACAACTTCAGGAGGATGTTTGTGATGTGGCTGTGATTCTTTTTCATTGGAGGGGGGTACAAGCTGTGTTTTTCTTTTGCTTGAAGATGTCAAGGCAAAATCCTCCCCTGAATGAGAGCACTGAGGAGGGCATCTTTTCTCAGGCAGACAGCATTTTGTTCAGCCGAGGATGGGGCTTGTGATAGGTGGGACGTCAGGAGGATTTAAATCAAGCAGCAGGGGGAAAAACTCAGCTTCAGAGTGTGGTTATTAAACAGCAGCTGTGAGCTCCTGGGCTGGCATAGAAGCTTTCAGCAACATTCAGCCCTCTGTGGAAGCAGAGGGAGGCTTTTGAGACAAGAGTGTTTCCTCCTCAGTCCCTTCTTATTATTTTTTAAATATTAGCAGCAGGAGAAAGTGCAGTGGGATGGTCTCTGCACTTCCTGCACTGACTGCTGATGCCATGGCACTTTGCAGAGGGCAAGGGGACACTTGGTCACTCAGGTCCGAGTGTCTCCTCCCATGTGCAGCCTGAAGTAGCACATGAGGGATTCCTTTCTGAAAACTAAAAAGCAAAGGGAAGAGAAATCAGGCCAAGCCATTCAAACCCATCCTTACTCCTGGGTGGGCGTTGAGGGGTAGTTTTGGTGCCCTGGATTTCTCCCATAGTCCTCTGTGCAGTCATCCAGCCAGACCTTGGCGTCACATTCTTTACTCTTGGGGATGGTCCAGGCTCATGGCCCAATCCTTGGGGAATAAGGGAGTTCAAATTCATCAGCAAACTGATCCTCCCTGGTGAGAGCCTGAGGGAGCTTGACTGCTGGGACAAGGCTGGAGATGGTGGCTTTTTCCCATGCACCATCCTTCACCCTTCCCTTAGCTCACCCTGGCTTTGAAAGAAACCACCCCTGAGAGCTGGGCTGTCCTCCTGCAGTGGAAAAGAGGTCCCATTTAGTTGGTCAGCTCTGTCTGTTTCTTTGTGCTGGAGAAGGGGCTCTTTGGAGCTGTAAAAGAGGGAAGACCAAGTAGAAACCCACTGTTCAACTCTTAAGTAGGAAAAACATCATTCCTTCTGTCATTTTCCTCCTCCTGCTCTACTTGCTGTTGAGAAAATCTAGTTCTTGAGGGTTTTTTTAAACTTAAAATAGAAGCTCACTCTGTCTGTCCCTCAGACACAGCTTCTTGCAAATGGCATTTTGCACTATCCACAAATAAGCACTGGTGGCAGCTCTGCTGCTTTCAGAGTAAAATAAATATTCCTGCTGAATCCTCACCTCCCTTTGTCCGGCTGAAGGCTTTTTCAGCGTGTTTATTTTCTCTGAGCTCCGTGCTGCTCTTGAATACATATAAAGTATTACTGCTGACCTTGGGGAATTTCAGCATGGCCCTTAATGGGGTATTTGCATAGAGCTGCTGGAGCACAGTGCACCTGGGTGGCTGAGCTTGGGAGGCTCCAGCAGTTTTATGCCACTGCCTCAGCCTTCCTTCGGAAAATAAATGTGTATGAAGATAAGAAAAGATGAAAATATCAGCTCTGTAGACAGTTTGTAAGAATTAAACGTCAGCTGTGCTCTGCTGTTCCTGCACTGTGTCGCTGTGGTCCTGGAGCAGAGCAGGACTGCAACTGCATGAGGATGCTCTTAAAATTCATACAGCACTCGGGTTAAACTGGCTTTTGAGTTTCTCTCTCTGAACCCTATTGATATGCAGCATCAGGATGCCATCGGTATTGCTTGTATTAAGCCAGAAAGATCCTCAGTGCAGGATACAGTGAGAAACAGTCCCTGCACCAAAGGACCTTCAGAGAGAATAGGGCAGGAGGAGAGGCACCAGGGGTGGAGGGAAGCCCTCATCAACATGGTTGAGCCACAATGTGAGCATCCTGACCCCGTGTAGGTTCTGTTGTCTGTCTGGTGCCATGGAATAGGGTTGCAAGACCTGCTGGAGGCTTCTCAGGTGAGGAGGAGCTGTACAGACCTGCCTTGTCCTAGCTCAACTCGTGTACTTTGGGGGCAGCATCTGGTAGCCATCATTTATTTCCAGATTTCCCTTCTAATTGCTTATTTTCCATTAAGAGATAAAAATAATGAAATCCGGAGGGTTTCTCAGCCTGGCTGTAAGGCGAGCAGGAGGGAGAACAAATGTAACTGCTCCAGTGGTCTCCACGACCACAAACACGCACGGCGTGACCTGAAGTTTCACCCCACAGAGCTCTGTCCAGAGGGCTTCTCACTGACAACACCAAAGGGCAGTGGCTTCCTGCAACCTCCTGCACCTGATCCTGAGAACCCAAGCTTCATGCTTTCCCCTTGGTCCCTTCCTCTGGGCTGTTTTCATGATGGTGTGTGAACCGGCTCGGTTGCCCCCAGCCCTCCCTGTACCGACTCTGAATTTATCATCAGGAAGCCCACACTGCCGAGGCCCCAGCCAAAAGCGTGCCATTTCCCTGGGAATGCTGTCCAAAAAAGAAAAGAAGAAAATACGACCACCAAAATAACAATCCTCTCTGAAATTCATTTTGGTAGAGTGCGGGCTCCCAGCAGTCGCACGTAGCATTGTCAGTGTGCAGCATTAAGTGAGATGCTGAGCGCTTGGCGGCTCCGAAAGGCTCATAAATGTAATGAAGTCCCTTTGACACCTGCTCCTCTCCACACTTTAAGCGTGAGCCATTGGTCTGTGGGGAGCTGGGGCTTTAAAAATAGAAATTATAGTAATTGTCTGCTGTGTTATTGGGAAGATTGTAATAAACGCAGAGCATTACACCGCGGTGCCACGAGCTGAATGCTGACAGGATGCATAAATTGCTTCAGGTTTGATTTTTTTTTTCTCTTTTAATTTTTAGGATTATTTTCCCCCCTCCAATCTCCCTACCCAGCAAATCACATAAATCACTGTGGTGGTGCATGTTGCTGGAGGGCTCCAGCAGAGGGGTGCTGGGGGAATTTCAGCCTCATAATGAGGGGCTTCCAGCCATGCTGCTCCATTGGCTGGGACCTCCCCCTGCCTGCCCAGCACCCAGCCAGGAAGAGTTTAGAGATGCACGTGGGAGTTTTGTGGCAGCATGTGCTCTCCACGTGTGTCCCTTCCTCTGCTGTCTCTCCTTCATTTGGATTTGCTTTCAAACCTCATTCGGGGATGGCACAGGAACTGGTTGGATCCAGTTGGGACTTAGAGAGGATTGCTCTAAGGAGCATGTGCTGAACAGCGTTTGTTATTATCATGTTAAATGTCCCTTGGAAGCAGTCCTCTTCCCTCTTTCTCTTTCCTAAAAGGAAATGTCCCCAGGTGTCACATTCAGCAATAAAGCCAAAATCACCTCGTTCCCAACCTATCAGGCTCCCATTCTGCATAGCCCATTGCTGTTTGATGACTCAGATTTTTTTACCTTGAGATCTTCATCGTAGAACATAGAATCAAAGAATGGTTGGGTTTGAAGGGATCTTAAAGATCCAACCTCCCAGTGGTGAGCTGGTTGCCACCCAGCAGATGAGGCTGTCCAGGGCCCCATCCCACCTGGCTCTATTCCTACTGGAGGGCAACACAATGAGATTTAGGCAACCTACATCCAAGCAGCCACAGTCCCCCCTGGGCAGGACAGTGGTGATGCATTAAATCAGCTCCCTAACCCCTCTGGCAACTTTATAAGCTTGATGCATCCCATTTCTGCTCTCCTAGCCACCTCATCTCCCCTTGCCTGGACACCCTCTGCCTTTGCTACCAGCTCTGGTTACGGCTAATTTCAGCTCTCCCACCCACACCATGGCATGGGGACCGTGCTGCAGCCCGGCACTGGCTGCATTTCAGCCTTGCTCATGGCATGCTGTGATGTTTAATTAATAGCAAGTGCTTTGAAGTCCGTGATGTTACTTATTCATACCCGTGTTCCCTGCAGACCCTCCTGTTTGATGTCCACGTTGTGCAGGGGTTATTTAGATGCACCCTCTGTGTCACATCTGAGCACAGAGGCGAGGTTGCTCTTTAGTGTGTTACATGAGGGATCACCCTTCCTGGGCACAGGAAGCAAAACCAAAAAACCACAGCAGCACCAAAAATTCAGAGAATTCTCAATGCTGAAATTTGCTATCTGCTCACAGAGGTTCTGGGTTACTTTTTTTTTGGTGTAAATCTTGAGAACTCTCTTCTGGTGTTAGCAAGGGGATTTTGGACCCCATGGCTGTCTTTGTTGGGGCTGTTTCAACTGCACGCTCACTACCAGTAGAGATTACAGCCCCGTGGCTGTGTCCTGGAATGTGGAAATTAGCATTAAGTTGCAAATATTGGGTGTTCAAATTGTGCCTTCCACCTTCAAAATGAATGACTTTGGCTTCAATGCTACAAGCAGTGCAAGAAAGGGCTGTTTCAGCTCTTTACACAGGGCTACAACCACGTGGGATAATTGCTTCTGGTGATAATTTTAGTGTTATCTTTTCACAATTACATTCTCTTTCCATTCTAGATGAGTTTAGAAAATGACGATAAGAGAGCACGCACGCGATCAAAGTCTGTCAGAGGTGAGCAGTTGGCTGTCCCTGAGCTCCCTGCACTTTACCAGGTCTGGGCTGGGTGGGGGCTCTTGAAATCACAGTCTCTGCCTCCCCCTCTGCCCCTGCTGATCTTTGTCCACGAGCCTTGGAAACTCAGCCACAAACTTTTACAGCTCCTTATAATGTTTAACCCTCCTTCCCTGTTTCCCTCATCCCCTGCACCTAAGGAAAAAAAAAAAAAAGAAGAAAGAAAAGAAGGCAAAAAGCAAAAGCCCCTTTGCATGCGTTGCTTTATGGGATGGCAATCGCTGTAGCTTCAGATCAGCTCCCGGGGCTTTCATCATGCACACTCTGCCAGCAGCTTTGAAGTTGCACATCTGAGCGCGCCTGGCAGAAGTAGTGCATGCTGCAGAAGCAAACAGGGCTGTCTGCCAGCAGGGACGTGAGGGCAGAGTTAATGCAAAGCTTGATTGCTTGTTATTTTCCAGCGTTAAAATACGTGCAGCTCTCTCATCCTGTGCTTTCTCTCTCGGGTAGGAGGTGAGGTGCTGTGATGCGTAGCGTGGTGCATCGCTTGGGTGGCCCTGCGGCCTCACGCGGTGGCTGCTCAGCACCCTTGTGGCTTTTATTCCTTTTTATGGATGTAGATTTGATTAATTGCAAAGGTGGCTGGAGGGGAAGGATGAATGGGGCTGGCTTACACGGAGGGGGAGGTTCCAGCTTCACCCCTGTGGCTGTGCTGGACCACCCCGCTTTATCCCACCTTTCCCTTGCACTCTTCAGCATCTTTTAAAAACCCAATTGTGCTGAATCAGGCTGGATTACGTGGGTCTCATTGTTTTGCTGCACCTCCACAAAAGTACTCGCTCAGTTTGCTATTGAGAGTGGCCTGATTCTATTTATTTTCTCACAACCTGCTATCACCGCGCTCTAATCTGGGTTTCTAGATGTGAAAAGGTAATTTACTGAATTGGGATTTGCCAATGCCTTCAGTTTGTTGAAGCTTGTGAGTCATCCCATAAGGAGCTGGATCCCAGGAAACCCAATTAGCTCAAACAAATTGAGCAAGCATGTGATAGTTTTTTAGCCTGGGCAAATTTAGCTTATGTTGTGGGTTGTTTTTTTTTTTTTTTTCCCTCCTGATTGTTTGGATTCTTGGCTGGATGGAAGGTTTTCAGCAACAGCATGATGTATGTTGTTGCTATAAGCAGTGGGATGTCCTCTTATTCACAAGGAGGGATAATCCCCAACATCCCTACAAGCAATTGTCTGCCCTTAAAAGCCATGTGTCTGAGTGATAAGGGAGGAGAAAAATGTGCCCAGTGATGTGATGGAGTTAAAAGTTGTCATTGCTGCAAATCAGTAGTGAAAGGTGCAAAAAGTAATTAAGGAGAATATTCTAAAGGCAAACACAGAGAAAGTGTGAGAAAATTCACTTCTTTCTCATAAGCTTTTCAGTCCTATGCATGTAAATCAATATAGCACTACTGACTTTAAAGTTGTCATTTAAAGAGAGAGGTAGCTGCTGATGCTGCAAACACGTGCTCACATGCTTAAGAGCAGGCATGAGCATTTCCAAGGCAAGGTTATGATTTCCAGCGGGCTGGCATGCAGAAAACGATGACAGAGATTTGTACTTTCTTCCCCAAATGGGATGCCTGCAGAGTCCTATGAACTAGGAGAGCATCCCCTGCAAAGGGAGGTGCCCTGTGGGGGATCGAGCACTGTGTGGGTTTGTGACTGTGTCTTTGTTTCCCTTGCTGCCTCTCGCCCTTCGCCCAGTGCCCACGGAGCTCATCAGCCAGGAGGTGAGGTAAGGACCCTGTTCTTCCTCCTTGGTGCTGGCGGGAGGGATGGATTCCCCATGCTGGGCTCCTGCTGCTGCTGGCCAGGCTGGGACCTGGTGTGGGGAGTGAACCCAGGGGGCTGATGGGTGGAGATCTTGCTGGATGGCTCATGTGGGTGGGTGCTTTGCCATGGCCAAGTATTTGGGGCGCCTCTTGGCCAATGCATGCTGGAGGAACCACTGGGGTTAAAGGGGTGATAACACAAGCTCTGGGTGTGTTGCATTAGACTGAAAGATCTCCATCCACTCCAGTAAAGCCTGATGCCCGTGCTTCAAGTTACAGGATCATTAGGTACAGAGCAGAATATCTTTGTGTATTTTGCCCCCAAACAATGCTATGCCACATCACTTCTCAGGCCAGATGCTCCTCCTTCGGCCTCGTGTCCCTTTTTGACCTGCAGAGGTCCCACTGTCACTCATTTAGCAGCACTGGCATGCATACAGCAGCAGTCAAAAGAGCTGGAGCGAGTCTTTGTGGCCCGACAGAGCTTCTCATTATAAATAACAGCCTTCTCAGCCCCTCAGCTGCCTTTAAACCTCGCACAAGGGCTATGGGAGAGGTAGGAGACTTTAACCTGGGCAGGCACTAATAGCATGGGCCGCCTTGCCTAGCAGCTCTGTTAGAAAGCTGCACGTGTCAAAGAGTAATTGGACCTTAACCAACCCAATTTCAGAGCATTTCTGCTCCTCTGCTCCCCGATTACTCTGGAGAGCTGCGGAGCGAGCGGTGGGCACGCCACTTCTCCAACTTTTATTGCTGAACACTTGAGTGGAGGTGGTAATTGGAGCAGGTGACATATACAAGGGGCAGGACAGAGTGCTCCACAAAGCCATCTCTGCAGCTGTCACCTAATTGCCTGATTAACTGGACGATTAATCGACTAATTGGAAGCAGGGCATGGTCTGCATAACAATAAGCGGCCCTTTTGTCAAACACACGAAGGCTCCGGGAGGGGGAGAGCAGGTCGGGCAGTGGCTGTGGCAGGGAAGGAGAGAGGCTTCAATAGATCCCGAAGCCCCTTTCTGGTTTTGGGATTTCTGCCAAGATGCACGAAACCCCACAGGGGACAGAGGTGTGGGGACGGGGAAGCCCTGGCCCAGAGCATCACCTCTGTGCTGAGGTTTATTTATGAGATTAAATCAACACACTGGAGACATCCCAAATTGCCACCTGCTACGGAAAGCCCCGATCTGAGCCGCCCGACTTGTTCTTTTTTATTATTTACTACAGGCTTCATTTCACCACATTAAAAATGAGGTGGGGGAAATCAGCTTTAATTGATTCAGGAAAGCTTCTAAGAGCCTGTAACATCTTCATCAGAGCCACCCTTGTTTCCTGCTGAATGAAGCCTTTTTCGGGCACGCTGATGGTGCCATAAACACCGCTCTGTCCTCTGCCTGCACTCACTTCAGCGTGTGTCTGGGGCACAGAGCAGCCTCAGTTGGGACTGAGGGTGATTAAAGTGAAATGGACTTGGAGTTCATCAGCAGAGGGGGGAAGCTGTCCGTCACGCATGTCCTGGTTTTGGGGTGAATCGTCTTCAAATGAAGCTATCTGGATTGTTCGTGGTGTTGTGTAGGACCAATCCATCAACAACTCAACCTGCTGGTGCACGCAGCACCGCTGCTCCATCAGTGAGCTCCCATGCACATGATGCTGAGCTTTCAGCAAGGGCTGGGCTTTGCTGAGAGCAGAGATTCTGCATCCCCAAAGCCTGACCTCATGCTATTTAATATCATCCTGTGTCTTTTACACCAAGCCTATCAGGCTGGCTGGATCCCTCTGGGCTGGCAGTGCCTTCTCCCCTTGCGCTGTCACAAGAGATTTCATTAGTGCTTCCAGCTTCCGGAGCCAAGGGTGATACGGTGCTAAATGAGGTTATTAATCCTACATGTCTCCAGAATCCCTCAGACATCAGGCAAGTCACTTGGGCATCCTATAATCAATGCCGTAATCTGGTTTTGCCAGAAAATATTTGCTTTAATGCTTCTTATCTGAAGCCCTTCTTGCTTCTGGAGCTGGGATTAATTACCTCTGCAGGGCAAGTGTGTGGGCCCCATGCCGAGGGATGCTAGCCCAGAATGCCAGCGAAGTCTTTAACAAGTCCTATTCTGCTGAGCAGCAGGAGCAAGTGCAGGGATTTGGGAGATCTGAGCACCTCTATCCCATCTGTTCCCCCAAAAGTGAGACTATGGGCACTGTGGGGCAGTGCATCCTGGTGGCCCTCACCCAATGTGGCTAGAAGCTGAGCATCTTCTACCTGTTCCAGCCTGTGCTTTTCGACAGGACCCCCCCATGTCTCAGTGCCAGGACCCTCATACTCAACTAAGTGAGAACCCCATGTTTGGTGTAAAAGACCGCAGAGTGCAGGTGGGGAGGCAGAGAGCAGTAGTTGTCTGCTTTTTAGAAGCTTGCTCTTACACATGCAAATCCTTAATTAAACATACTCATAAAACTATAATGAACCATTCATCTAATTAAATGGGGTGAGTCATTTCATTAATTTTTAGCAAACTGCGAAGCTGCTCTCCTGCCCTCCTCACTTGGATTTCAAAGGGACAAGCTGCAGCATTTGAGGGAAATTATCTCCTTTTTTTGTGGCTATTTTGTTTCTTGTGCACAGAACCTGTTTAACTGACCATAGTTGATAACACTTTCTGATTAAAAATGAATTATCCCAGCCTTAACTGCTGTTCCTGATGGTTGCTTGCTTCCTTCTCAAGCTGTCCAACCCCAGGCTGTAACGGCTCAGGACACATCCGTGGGAAGTATGCAAGACACAGAAGGTAAGGCTGGGTCAGAGGAAATGGGGATGGAAAAACGCCAGCAAGAAGCCTAAAGACACGGGTATATTGGTCTGGATGGTGCTTGCTGTTGGTCCGTCAGTCCAGGCAGGTCTTGGGGCATCTCCTTCACCAGGCTATGAGCAGCCTTCATGTAGACCTCAAACCAATGCAGCAGCACTTGGCTCAGGGGCAGGTTTTGTGTCCTCTGCCAGGTTTCATGGTGGCACCGGTGGCTGTCAACCAGCAGTGATGACAACAACTGTCCACAGGTCAGGCTGGTGGCATGAGTTTGGCAAGTTTGCAGTGCCTTCTGCATAAAGCCACTATCAGGCATTGCATGAAGTCAATGTCTGATAGCAAATTTTCTGGCTAAAACAGATTAAAAATGCTGAAAATCTACATATTTCTTAACATTCACGTATTTACCGTCCTTGCCTTTGCCTGTCTGGTTGAGATGCCCTAGATGGTGCCTTTCTCACCGGGGCAATGCCCCCTCTGTGCTCCTTAAATCCCATCTGCAGTCTGCAAAGCTGCCCTCTAGCCAAGAAGAGGAAACTTCAGGATGCGGAGGCCGAGCACCTGGTGTCGAAGCGCAAATCCCACCCACTCAAGCTGGCCTTGGATGAAGGCTACAACGTCGACAGCGACGGCAGCGAGGAGGCCGAGGCGAAGGAGGAGTCCGGCTCCGAGGAGTCCGAGGGAACACTGGAGGAGGATGAGGCGGAGGCGGTGGAGCAGGAGGAGACCCGCAGCCCCGAGCCGGCAGAAGGTGCTTTGTCATTATTGATTGCAGAGTTGTGTTCTGTAGATGAATAAAGGGCAGTGAGTGTTAATAACCAAGAGTTATAGCTCCTCTGAATCATGTACAATGATGGGTCCTGCAGTTATTATGTTTGGTGGAAGCACAGCAGCAGAGCTCTGGTTAAGCTGTGATGGGTTACGCACAGATTGTCTTGGAGTCTTCAAAGTGAGAGCT
Organism: Cyrtonyx montezumae; assembly: GCF_038088225.1. Lineage (NCBI taxonomy): Eukaryota > Metazoa > Chordata > Aves > Galliformes > Odontophoridae > Cyrtonyx > Cyrtonyx montezumae. Next base: position 9,495,986 of record NW_027072100.1, on the reverse strand, counting down.
CTTCCATCAGGAATGCTCCCCGGGGAGTGACTCCTGGAAAGCACAGAGGAGCTCTCTGCATGATGAGGATGGCAGCCTGCAGTCCTCCTTCAGTGCCAGTGGGCTTGGCTGGGCTCCCTGGAGCAGGAGCTGTACATCCATCTGCTTTCCAGTGGCAGGAGTAACAAGCAAACAAGCCAGATGTCTGCCAGGGTCCTGCCATGGCATCACTCCCCCATGCAGATGCCCTGGTTTGGGGAGCACTAGGAATGAGGGACAGACAGCTGATGGCAATCGGGGTCTGGGAAACAGCACATATCTGAGAACCACAAAAGCTTTCATGAGGAAATTCACTTTTTATCTGCCATTCCCCAGTTCAATAAATTAGGCTGCACAAGAGGTATAACAGCAAGGCTCTAGTTTCAATTAAGCTTAAAAAAGACAGAGATGTTTACAAGTGTATATCATTACTGTTTTTTCCTTTTGCTTTTCTTTCTTCCTTCCTTCCTTCCCTCCTTCTCTCCCTTCCTTGTTTCTTCCCTCCTTTTTCTTCCCCCATCCTTCTCAGAGAGAAGCCCAGCAAAATCAGCCCACTATGGACAAAAACCAGCAACAAGTACGTCTGGGCCCAGCAAGGCCAACTATAGCAACTACCAAGAAATAATCGCCAACTCTCTCCTAAACCTAGGCCAAATAGCAGAGGAAACCCTCGCCATTGAAGGGCAGCTGCCCGAAGCTGAGCTGCAGGTGTCCAAGCCACCATCCAACATTGTGCACCTGGTCCATGAGGATGCAGGAGAGGAGATCGTGGAGGAGGAGTGTGACAAGGAGATTATCATCCAAACTGAGGATGCAGAGGAAGTCATTGAGGTCACTAGTGAACGCAGCAGTGAGCTGTGTCCGGAGCACCAGGATGACACAAACTGTGAAGAGTCCTGCAAGCTCCAGAAGGCCATGCAAGCTGAAGCAGAGGAAGAGGATGAGGAGGATGAAGATGAGGATGAAGATGAGGAGGAGGAAGAGGAAGAAGAAGAAGAAGAGGAGGAGGAGGAGGAAGAGGACGAAGAGGAGGAAGAACTGGCTCCTGAAGTAATCTGTGAAGAAGCTCCTCATACTTCTCAGGACACTCAGAAAAGCCACTGTGAAGGGCAGTTCAGCCCTAAGCCCGAGTACTCGGTCATCGTGGAGGTCCGGTCAGATGATGACAAAGATGATGATGTCCACTCCCAGAAGTCTGCGGTGACCGATGAGTCAGAAATGTACGACATGATGACGAGGGGGAACCTGGGGCTGCTGGAACAAGCCATCGCACTGAAGGCTGAGCAGGTGAAAATTGTGAGGGAGCCCAGCCGGCTGCCAGGAGAGCATGTAAAGCACTTCCAGGTCGAGGAGAAGCAGAGCAAACCACTGGACAGTATCCGAAAGAGCTACTATGGCAAAGGTGGGGTATGGGGATGAGCTTCTATGACTGTTCTTTCCTCCTATTCCCAGGTACAGACCTGCTCAGCTTCAGGAAAAGTTAGTCTGCTGGGAGAGTTCACAACACACGCAGGGAATTTAGCCACAGATTCTCAATGCTCGGAGAAATGAGGACATAGCTAGAGGTCAGCAGTGAAGGCCCAGAATGATGGAGGGCTCCAAGTCTCAGCAGGGGAATCACGTGATTAAATTGCCTACTGGCCTTGAAAATCTCAGTCTGAATTGTAGGGTTGGTATAAAATCCAGATGGGTTTTGGTGCAAGGGCAGGAGTCCAGGCACAGCCAGTGAGGGGTTGGCATGTGCTTGTTGTGCAGCTGGATACAGGCTTGGTAGGGTGAGTGACTCCATCCAGGAGATGCTCCAATTGCTTTTCCCATTTGTTTCCAGTGTTACAGTTGCATTTTTGGAAAAAGTCTCCAAACCCAAAGAAATGTCCCTCATTGACTGGAAGAGCGGTGGGAAGCATCCAGGGCAATTTTTCCAATAATTCTTCCAAACCTTCCCACCTTTTCCCCTCCAAAACCACTAAGTTGCTCACCACTTTGCTTTCTCTACAACCCTTAGATCCCTCAAGACCTGAGAAGCGAGAAATCAAATGTCCGACGCCTGGCTGCGATGGGACTGGCCATGTCACAGGACTCTACCCTCACCACCGCAGCCTCTCTGGATGTCCACACAAAGACAGGATCCCCCCTGAGAGTGAGTACAGGACCCGGGTGCCCAGTAGGATAACAGCTTGTTTGAATTAGACTGGAGCCTTATTTCTGAAGGGAGAATTTCACATCTAGTGGACAGAGCCAACTATAGGTCAGTGGGCACTCCAGGAAGTCCCAAATGGTGTGAATGTTGTGGCTGAGTCCCCAGCAGAAGTCAGGCATTCATTCTTGGGGTGTAACCAAGTCTCTGGCGTGGCGTGGTGCTTTTTCAAACTGTTCTAGGATGGTTCTCTCCACCAAAGTGGTAACAACCTTAATGGGAAATGCTATGGTGATTATAGGAAAGTCAGACCCTTCTTAAAGATTTTAGCACCATCCTGTGGAGAATGAGGTCCCTTCTCTGAAAATCAAAGGTACTCTAAAAATGACTGACCACCTCCGGGGGTGTGCTGAACTGTTGCCACCTTTACATTGAATTTCTTGTGTTTTTCTCTATTTGGGATATCACACCAGGGAGAAGGAGAAAGCTCTCTTTCCTGGCATTCAAACGTGATGGCGTTGCCATGTGGCAAAGGACAGGAGGTGCTCAGGATGAGGAGGACATCTGAGTTTCCTCTGATGCTGTAAAATTCACAAAGCACTGCACTGAGAAAATATTTATCGTCAACCTAACAGATTTTTATATACAGAAACGTAGGGAGAGTTTCTTTCTACCTCCCTACCAGCGTCCTAAATTGCTTTCCTTGTGCATATACATAAAAAATAAATGTCTTATGTTTATGATAAGGGCATAATAGACAAAAAATGAAAATGAAAGCTTCCTTCCTTATCAGTAATTTCAAAGGTTGCAGACCTGCCGTAAACACAGAGCCACGGGAAACAGGGAGAAAGTACGGCTATCTTCACACAGGCCCGTATGCAAGAAAAAATACTAATAAATAAAAAACACAAGGTGTGTGCTTCAGAAAGGCTTGCAAACCAAATTATTTTCTTTACTTATAAGGTCAGCGCCGAAGGAAGCAGTAATCCTGAAGATTAAAATTTTCAAAAATCAAACAAAGACCAGTCCTCAGGATAACAGCGGAGATACAGCTTCAGTCACTTAAAACTACCTGAGACTGGGAGACCTAGCTCCAAAACGGTGGTGGGGGTTGGCTGGGGGAACTGGATTGCAATCAGCAAACAGGGAGAAAGCCCTGTCTGTGCACGGAGATGCTAATCTAGCGCTGACCTGAGCCGTGCTGCCTTGCAAATCTATTTTTTCTCCATGCAGACAGATTCTAATTGCAGTGTTTCGCATTTCCTGATTTCTAGGAAGGGGAGACTTGATGATTTGTGTTGGTTTCTGGTTTTGTTTCCTTTTTTTCTCAGATTTTTATCGTTTTTGTCTCCCTTTCCTTCTTCCCTTCCCCTGCTTGCTCTGAAGTCTTGGCGATGCACGAGAACGTGTTGAAATGCCCCACACCAGGCTGCACAGGACAGGGTCACGTCAACAGCAACCGCAATACGCACAGGAGGTACCGTCTTCCACTGATGCATAGTGGCAGGGCCAGCAGGGCACAGCTCCAGGGTCACAGGTTTCACTCCTGCAATACAGCCCTCACATTTGGGGTGCTGTAAGCAGGGTGAGTGAAGAAGGGGTGATCCCAATGCACTAGAGGACCTTAACGTTCTTTACCAACCTTAATGGTTCTTTGATAAGGCAAATATATGGGACATGGGACATGGGACAGCAGGATGGAGCAGTGATTTCAGGTTAGATGTTAGGAAAAAGTTATTCTCAGAAAGAATAGGCAGGCATTGACACAGGCTGCCTGGGGAAGTGGTGGAGTTGCTGTCCCTGGGGGTGTTCAGAATGAAGATAGATGTTGCATTGAGTGATGTGGTTCAGTGGTATGGTGGTGATGAGCTGATGGTTGGACTAGATGATCTTAGTAGTCTTTCCAACCTTAGTGATTCTGTGATTTCTGGTTGGGGCTCAAGGAGGAGACATAATGAACAGAGGGTGATGTTTGTTTTTGGTGGTGGGGCAGTTTGAAGGATTTCTGGGGATTTCTACAATATTTAGGCTGCAGTACAGATGATGAAGGAGTTTAGGTGCCAGTGCTGTGGGACTGCAGCTCAGATGGGGTCAGGAGGGGACAGGTTGGGTACTTGGTGTTCGGCTGCTTTGCTGCTGGCCAAGACTGAGGATGAACTAGGATAATACTAACAAGGAAGACTTTAAAGGCAAACCTTTTTCTCATGGGCTCAGTGTAGCTCTGAGTCTCTGGAACAAGTGAAGATTTCCACACACATCCCTCACACTCTGCTTTTTTTTTTCTTTTTTTTTCTTTTCTCTTTTTCTTTTAACTCACAGTTTATCTGGGTGCCCCATTGCTGCTGCTGAAAAATTAGCCAAATCGCATGAAAAGCAACAAACCCAGTCTGGTGATCCTTCAAAGCCCAGCTCCAACTCTGACCGGATCCTCAGGTACGTGGGATGAGAAGCAGCACCGCAGCAGCAGCCAGCTTGCTCCCGCTGTATCCTGATACTGCTGAGTCCTATTATTATGATCATAGGTCTCACCAAGGTGGGGAGATATTTAATTGATGATCCCAGAGAGGGCATTGAGGACAATGAATTGCTTCTGTAGCATCAATTAATGCTGAGGCTACAGGCCAAAGGGTTTTAGCAGTGCAGCAGAAGGCATTTGTGCCGATAGCACTGCAATGCAAACTGTAGGAGAATTATGGCTATTATATTAGCATTCTAAGTAGGGTGGGCTTGGAGAGGGGGAGGAGGAGATTTAGACTACGTATAAATCACTCAATCGCCGTTTTGAGCAAGTCCACCTGCTTTCCTTCCTTAGCCATTGCCAAACCACTTGCATCTATTTTGTTGTTTCACCCATCTTTCTCTTCCTGGGAGTAAGGGCTGTCTTGCAGTAAGGATGTCCCTGATAGATGCCTGCTTTCGTAGCCAACATGATTCACAAAGCTACAGATGGATTGTATTATGGTTCGTTATTTTGCAATGAGAGCAGCAGGAGAGAAACAGCAGCACTCCCACCAAGGCACCGAGGTGTGATTAATTTATTTATTTGCTCCCCAGGACTGCTGAACACCCCGGTGCACAGAGCCTGGTGCTTTGCAAAGGAAGGCCATTTAGGGTGATTACTTATTTATTTGCAGCGGAGCCCGCGATGGGCACAGCATGCTCTGAGCATGTCACGAGGATGCTCCATGCTCCAAGGAGCCCCCGCTCCAGGGACTCACTGGTGGAGAGAGGTCACGGAAAGGAGAATAACAATGGACCATTTATATACAATTTATATGCAGGACAAATTGATTCATGATAGGCAACCCAGCAGAAGCGGGGCTTGGAGAGGGACTCTGCAGGCAGGGAGAGGTTTGTTTGGTGTGACCATGCATTGAGCTCCCTGCTGCTGCAGGTCTGCAGGGATATCAGAGCCCAAATGAGTCCCTGCATCTTCGTGTGCCGTCCTTTGCCATGTTACCCATAGGAAAGTGGCGAATGATTGCAATGCCATTGGAAAAGCACTGCCACACTGCAGCAGCCTGAAGAATAGTTTGTATGAGGTGGACACCTTAGCTATTGGTTTAAAAGTAAATTTAAAAGGGTGGGGAAAAACAAAACAAAACAAAACAACAGAAAGAAATAAAAAAAACAGGAAAAAATTTTTCCTCTGATGAATTTTGCTGAGGGAGAGCAAAAGTCATCGTCACCCCTTCCCTAGCAGCCCCTGGGGACAAGGTGCACCTGCACGCTCCCATCACATCTTTCCACTCTCAAAAGCCTTCACTGTGGGCTCCCAAGGAAAAGAGAAATCATTGGTGTTTGTTGTTTTGTCCTCAGGCCTATGTGCTTTGTGAAGCAACTGGAGATCCCTCAGTACGGAAGCTACCGGCCCAACATGGTCCCAGCAACCCCCCGGGCCAACCTGGCCAAGGAGCTGGAGAAATACTCCAAGGTCACCTTCGATTATGCAAGTTTTGATGCTCAGGTTTTTGGCAAACGCATGCTTGCCCCAAAGATTCAGACTAGCGAAACCTCACCTAAAGCCTTTAAATGTAAGTTGGGCACAGGGAAGGGCTGGGTTTTCTGTTCTCTTCCTTTCTTGGCATGCCACGTGCCATGGGGTGATAGGGGCATTGCTTTGGAGTGCAGGGCCTGAGCCTAAATGGGAGGAGAAATGGGGATGGGGAGGCCGAGCTGGGTCCCATGACATATCCCTTCAGTGGGGAGAGGGAGATGTGGAGAGCTTGGCCTTGGGGAGAGCTTGAGGATTGAACTTGGTGATGTCTTGAGTTCCCTTCCAACCCCCGCAATTCTGTGATTCAGCTTTGGTAAGAATTGCATCAAGCAGTGGGAACATTAATCTGAGCCATGTCTGTAGGTGGGATAAGTTACACAGTTGTCCTCAGTCTGTCCCCGCTGCTTTGCAGTTCATATCTATTGATCTGTCTTTTCTCATCTAGCTAAATGGATTATAGTTTTCCCCTCTTCCATCTTCTGTATGACCCATTCCACTCATTTGTCTTCCTGGCCGCGTCCTGCTCCCCGATCGATCACCTGCTCTGCTCTGTGCCGAGCTCCTCGCACTGCTCACAGCATTGGGCAACAGGAGGGCAGGTGAAAAAGGAACCTTCCATATGTGGGGTTCCCAGGAGCAGGAGAGCAGCATGGGGAGCCAGCCTGCCCCAGCCCGGTTCTGCCAGACCCATGTTTAGCTTCCCCCTCCCTCTGACTCCAAATGTGCTCCTGAAGACATCTTCCTGGAAAACAAAACAAAACAAAAAAGATTTAGGAGCTCGGTTTGCAGAAGTCAGCAGCCTCCAGAGGGCTTTCTGTCTAGCTAATCCCACTTCCACAATCCTGTTTAATCCTGATGCAGCTGCTCTCTAAAAAGTGCTCGTACTTGAAAGCATCCCGGTTGTTGCACTACAATGGAAGCTGCCTTTATTACAGTACTAAATCTGTAAAGGATCAGACAATGAAATTGGATGGAGGCCAGAGAGCACAACTGCCACTGTCATCCTGGGTTAGGTCTGATGGAAAAGTAATTTGTTTCCCAGAGCAAGTGATTCTCTTGCTGAATAGATTGTGTTATTTGCAATATTAGCAAAGAATTTTCAGGGTAATTGTACTGACAAAAATAATTCCAGCAGACCCGCTAGGATAATCCTTCCTATTTTTTCTCATCACTTATTTTACTAATTTGCTGATTGCGAGTCTATTAGTGATAGAAATACTTATGAAATAGAAAAGCATCACTGAGTCTACGGTGTGAAATTGAAATTGGCATCTTGCAATCCTGGATACTGTCGGGCCGGGTTGGCAAACACCCGCACCCCACTGTAAAGACATGGATTAAACTGGACTGAAGAACAAGCAGCCATACACAAGAAGAACCATTTGGGCGAGTTTCCAATGAGTTAATCAAAGCGACAAGATGAATATGATTGCCAATCATAGCAGGGAAATCTGTTCCTTTCACTGAGAACTTATTTTAAAGAGATCTTCATCCAGAGGGATTTATACTCCCCTGCATGTGTGTGCATAACTCCCATTAATGTCAGTGTGCATTATATGCGCACACAATGAGGAAGGGAGCGGTCCTTGGAAGATTAGCATTTTATCGTGCCTTATTTTCTGGGCTCGTGGTGACAATCATGAAGTCACTCTGCTCTGCAGCCCCAGCAGCCAAGCTTCTCCTGCAGCTTCGTCCCCAGTGGGAAGAACCTTGCAAGTCTTGCTGAAGGGGCTGCGTGTTTTCTCCCCATACGTGCACAGTGAAATGAATTAAGAATTAAAAAACTTCGCTGGTTGATTCAGAATACGATCCTGTGACCGTATCAGATGATATCATTAGCGCACACTGAAGCTGCTGACTTCAGGAGAACTCTGCCTGGCTTGTGGCCCTTCCAAATGGGTCCAGTTTCAAGATAAGGGCAAGTTTGACTGTGGATTAGCCATTGAGCACAAAGAGAGCATAGCACCTCCTGGACCACACTGCTGTGTGCTGTGATATACAGCACTGGTGCGGTGAAGTGACCATGTGCAGAGAAGCAACAAATCCTGCTATTCAGACATATTTAAATGATACATCAGCTGTTGGAAAATCCATATTTCACTGCTGTCATCATCTGAAGCTCATATTTCATGGCCGCAGTTTTGCTATGAATGTAATTTTTTATCCTAAAGTGTTCAAATGTGCTGCAAATCTTCTCTGCGAATAAGTGATGAACAGAGAGCCAGGAAGCTTCTCTGAGTTTCTCCTTTAATGCCTTCCACCGAGGGGTAGCTTTAATGAAGAAAAGTGCTGAGTTCTGTGGGACATGGTGGCAGATCCACTTAATGAATTGACTTTTCCCACTGAGAACCTTCACACAAGATCCTGGCCACAGCCAGCACCTCCCTAGCAATTAAATAGCCCATGGATTGGTAACAAACACAGTTTGCCACTGGAACTGCTGATACGTTTGCATCATCAGACTGACTTAACACCTCACGCTGATCGTGCCAGTCCTACATTAGCTTTCTGTTGTTCCTTCTCTTTTTATTCCAGCCAAACCTTTTCCAAAGGCCTCTTCCCCCAGCCACAGCCCCTCCAGCAGTTACGTGAAGAGCACTTCATCTTCCTCCACAGGCTTCGACTACTCCCACGACGCCGAGGCTGCGCACATGGCTGCCACTGCCATCCTCAACCTCTCCACGCGCTGCTGGGAAATGCCAGAGAATCTCAGCACCAAGCAGCAAGAGGCACCTGGCAAGGTGAGCAGGGCTGGAACTGGAAGCATTGGATGGGAGAAATACCTTTATTTTTTTTAACCTTCCCTTTCGTTTTGACCTTCAAATAGAGAGGAAAGGAGGACGTTATCACATATTACCTTTTTCCTTCTGACATGCTTTGGGTGATGTACCATTTGGAGGAGGTAACCGTGGCTCTTAGGATGTTCAGGAGATGAGTCATTATTTTTCATGAGTTCATTATTTTATGAGTTCAAATTATCCATCTAAGATGGGTTTCAGTTGCTCACTGCTCAGTAACTGATGTCATTTTAGATTTCTCAGTTGGAGCACGGGAGCACGGGTTTTCCAGAGGTCCTGTGTCATATGCCCAGCTTCAGGCAGATGTCTTGGATGCCATGAGGCATCTTAAAGGACTCTAGATGCCTGTGTTCAGGCAACTGAGACAAAATGCCTCATTGCTTTTAGGAGAGGGTTGTGTTTGCATGGCATGTTTCTGAAAATCTTTACGAAAAAGCATCCCTTCCTATTCAGTTCCTTCTAAATGACAGCAGAAAACATGAATAACCTGCTCCTTAGCTCCTCTGTGACAAATGGGGGCAAGATCCCCTTAGGGAATTTCTGGCAGCTGCTAATGGTCACATTTCCAACTTTTCAGTCCATGGACATTGAGGTGGATGAAAATGGGACTCTGGACTTGAGTATGAACAAGAACCGCAAGCGGGAGAGCACGTTTCCCAGCAGCAGCAGCTGCAGCAGCAGTCCCAGTGTGAAGTCTCCAGATGTGTCCCAGCGCCAAAACAGCACCAGTGCCACGAGCAGCACCATGACCTCCCCCCAGTCCAGCCAGACCTCCCGCCAGGATGAATGGGACGGGCCCATTGACTACACTAAACCAAACCGTCAGCGGGAAGAGGAGCCAGAAGAGGTGAGCGGTGGCTCTGGATGTTTAATTTACAAATCTCAGTGGAGGGATGAATTTCATATTTGCTTGTACTGTTTCTCTGTTTCCCCCAGCACCCGTACTTTGCCATTTAGTCTCTTGGCTGGGGTGCAGGAGGAGGCAGGTCCTGCTGGAGATATGTCTGAGTTGATCTATATCCCTGCAAGACCTTGGGAAAGCCAAGTGTAAGCCCTATCCAGATATGCTTTGAACATTTTGCCTCTAAAAAGGGGGAATCGCTGTCTATTTGATCTCCAGATGAGAACCAAGGTGCTTGCAGGCCTCAGGAGTGCTGGCAGTGCTGCCTTAACTCTGAGCTGGGATGAACCTTGGGTCCTTTCCCACTGCAGCTCAGCAGCAACAGGCACCACTGCAACTACTTCTGGCTGTTCTCTTGCAGTCAGAGCCTGCAGCCCACTCTTTTGCCTCCTCGGAAGCTGATGAACAGGAAGTGTCGGAGGAAAACTTTGAAGAACGAAAATACCCAGGGGAAGTTACTTTAACTAACTTCAAGCTTAAATTCCTCTCCAAGGACATCAAGAAAGAGCTGCTCACGTAAGCCCTGCCTTCTTGTCTCTTTTTCTAATGTGTGTAAAAGCACATCCTCAGTGACAGCCAGGCTTGTAGCAGACAAAATTTGTCAACAAATAAATCATAAAAATTAGAAGTGTAGCCGCCTTTCTTGCTGCAATTGGTCTGACTTCATCTTAGTGCTTCATATAAAGCTCAAAGGGAAACCCTGCCTCTATACAGCTTCTGATCATTGAAACAAAATCCATGCTGAAGGGAAGTTCCTGATGAGTTCTGTGCCCTCAGGATTCACAGCTACAGCTGTGCAAACGCTTTTGCAGGGCCTGTTCTCCATGGTATTTTCCTCTAGGAGTGTTTCTGGCACAGTGGTGGAGCCTGTCCAAGGTCCCAACCTCTTGTTTTGGGACACTGAGTGATGCTGTGAACCTAAGAGCATCCAAAGAAGCTCAGCACCTTCCCAGTGCAGGGGCTGACCTTCCAGGTGCATTGTTGGGAGTGCAGGGCTTGTTGGGTAATTAATGTAGAGCAATGGGTTCTATCTCCGTGATACTCCAGGGCCACAAAATGAACTCTGACTACAGCAGGACTGCTGTCATGCTGCATTATACGTTGGAGAGAGGTCTTATCTAAACTCCTGACCTTCCAATATGCTAAACAGGAGAGAGCTGAAGAGCCTCATTTTGCTGAGCTTATACAATGATGCTCATTACTTGGCTGCACAAGCAGGAGGATGATGGAAGAGTGTGGCCAGGCAGGGAAGAGGTCCATGGGGGCAAAGCAGCCGCTTCCCTAAATGAGCAAAGCACAAACCAGCTGTCCTATGCAAAACTCTCAAGGCTTTCTGGAAACACAGCAGTGATGTGAATAGCAATTCTTGAGGTAGAACCCTGAAGACATCCAGTGCTTTTGTTGTATTATGAAAGACGAGAAATTTCCTCCCTGGAATAAGTAAATAGTGTCATGGCCACCCCCAGGCTCTCTCCCCCCATTTAGTACCATTGCTCCTCTCTGGCCTGAGAGCTGTAACGAATGAGCTGTAGTTAAGCTAGGAGCTGGCTGTGTCTGACTGATGCTCGCTGTCTTACACCATCTCCCAGCCCCCGTGGGGATGTGAAGGTGTCATCCCTCAGCCCTCCTGTTGGAAAAGAATGGGTACCAACAGCAATACATCGCTGCTGCTGGATCAGCACTGAGAACCCAAATATTTTAAACATTTTCTTCACATTTGCCACTTTTTTTTTGTTGTTGTTGTAAAAATTATGAAGAATCATGAACTTCTGTGAACATAAAAGAGGGAAAGAACTGGTTTATTTGCCTGCAAACGGGGCCAATGGCAAGGACACTCCAATGTAGACCCCAAGGAGGGCTCACATTCTGGGGTGAATTCATCCCTTCCCAGCACTTACATCTGTTTTGTTGTTGTTTCCCAGCTGCCCTACCCCAGGCTGTGATGGCAGCGGACACATCACAGGAAACTATGCCTCTCACCGCAGGTAGGTTCACTTTTTTTTTCCCACGATTCAAACTCTAAATACAACTTCAGTTTTTAGTATATTTTTTGACCATGTGGACAATTTGGTTCTGTTTCCTCCCCATCCTCTGTTGCCCTTCTCCATCCCCATGCCCCAGCCCTTTTTCTTTTTCCTTTTTCTTTTTCTTTTTTTCTGTTCTTTATTTTTTTCTTTTTCTTTTCTTTTTTTTTTTTTTTTTTGCTTATCCAGATATTCCATCTCTTCTCTTTCAGCCTTTCTGGTTGTCCTCTTGCTGACAAGAGCCTCAGAAACCTCATGGCTGCCCACTCTGCTGACCTCAAGTATGTTTGCGCTCAACTTGGAACTCCTTTTTTTGCTTTCGCCCCCCTCCCCCTTATTTTTATTTCTCTCTCTACCCTCCCTGCTCCCCCTTTGTGCTCTGCTTTTGCTTTTTTTTATCCCCTCCCTTCTCCTTTCAAAGCTGATCAGTGTTTGCCTGCGAGGTGTTCTGGTGGAGCACTGCCTCTTGCTGTCATGTTGGGAAGATGGTGGCATGTGGGATGGGGTATGCTGGGGTGAGGGTATCATGGGGATGCTCAAAAATAACCCAGACCCCTGACAGGCTCCTTTGGATAGAAATAAGCTAATCTATTTTTCATTTGGTGTCATTTCCCCAGCTCTTGTTCCCTAAATTTGTGCTGTCATCCTTTCTGTTCATCATTTTTGTATGACTCTCAATGCAAAGCCAGAATAAAGGCACACACTTCAGTGCTGTGTACAGGTGCAGGTGGGAAAACGCTGCCAGAGCATAGCAAAAAGAAGCCCACTCTTTCAGAGAAGCCAGGATGCTAATTTTATGCTATGTTGCAGGGGCTTTTGGGGATCCAGTGGCAGAGATTTGCATTCATTACCGTGGGACTATGATAGGCAAGGCAGTAGCAGTGGGAGCAAGCACGGGGTGCTCGGTGAGGCAGGATCCTGAGCAGATGTAAATGGGCAGAGCTGTGTGCATGTCTGTTAATGGGTAGCAAAAGGCTCATGGGCACCTGAATGTCTTTTGTTCCGGAAGGGAAGAACCCAGCCTTGGCACTGACATTCAGATGTGTTTTTCCAAATCCTGGTTTCAGTTTTACTCCCAGTGCTCCTCAGTTTCAGGAACTCCCATTATTTTGCCTCTCCTAAGGAATTCTTTAATAGGAATTGTATTTAAAATCAACGGAGACCGTAGGGAGACCCGAACCTTCTTCACCCAACCCACAGCACAGGGGGAAAAGTGAGTGTTCTTCCAACATCTCTGCCAACATCTCCTCTTAGCTTCCTGCTTTGCTGAATCTAAATTTAGGATTATTTCAACAGTGAGATATTCATAACTGTAACTGAGAAGAACTCCACTGAGAGTAAGAACTCATGGGGGGCATCACATGTCACAGGCTTATCACAGAAAAACTAAGTCCTGTGTCATGCATGCAATTGGTGACACTAAAATTAAACAGTGGTGTCCAGAACGATGCATCCCCTTGCACCATTGGGCTTGTGATGTTAGTGTTTTGCTGCCAAAACACTGTGTAAATCAGGCAACTCCTGGCCAAAACAAAGCTTTGCAGGGTTATCTTCCAAGTATTGTTCTCCTTCTTTATGCTGGTGAGGCAGAGGCACAGAGCAAGAGAAAGGGGATGGGATTTGCAGATACTGCAGATACTGCACTCAGAGCTTTTCCACAACTTCAGATTAGGCTGTGTTAGGGATTTTTATTAAGTTCTGTTCCAGGGGTTAATATCCCTTATATTGAAACATGCAATAAAAGGTCTCTATCAGAATGATTTGTCTTCAGATAATTACAAATAAATATATAAAATCACTTTTCTTTTTCCTCACCTTTTTAAAAAGTCCTGAAAGGCAAAAGGATTTTGGTGTTGGCGTTTCATAATTTCATCCCACCCTGAAGCTAGAACAGCAAAGAAACTGTTTTGATTCTCACTCTGCCGGGAAATGCCGTGATCTTGCTCTCATCTCTGATTTTCAGATGAGCTAGAGGATTCGCGTCCTCATCCTGCTGGATGTGTCCCTGCTGTTTCTGCACCAGACCTGGGTGCATTTGTGTTTTTCTTGGTCTGAGCAGTCTCCCATAGCCCCTCATGCTGTTGCTTGGGTCAGTCATTGAGCACGTCACCTTTCTCACATGCTCTGACCTCGCAGGCTGCCATGCACCCATCAGGTCACTGATGTCCAGGGGCACCAAGCATCCACACATCTTCCAACCAGTGGTACCAAGCCAGGCAGAGGCAATCTTAAAAGTGGGGATCAAGAAAGTGGGGGCACAAAAGCATTCCATCAAGAACAAGGGCCCTTTGCAAGCTCACAGCAGCAGCTCAGCCCCCCCCTGCCCCTCCAGCTCCATGTGCTTGACTCAAGCAGTGCTGGCTAATTGGCAGCCTGGCACTGCAGCCCCAGCGAGGGCTCCTCGCTTCTCTTGCTGGTCCCCATGACAACTTTTATGCCTCACCTACAGTGTTTGGAGCAGATCTTTGTACTCGTGGCACTTCAGAGCCCCTCACCTTCCTCGCTTCTGTGGCCGTAATGATGCGGTGCTCAGCTCGCACCATTATCTTTGCTCCCTCTCTGCGGTGCATGAGCTTTTGTGTGGGGCTTTGTGATCACAGAAGCATTCTTTCAGCCTTGGCCATCACTCATGTAGCAGAGCACTGGGTGCTTACCTCCAAACCCATGATCGTGGATGCAATAGGCAGGGGTGGGAAGGGACCTGAGGTCCCCTTCAGAGCCACTGTCCCTAATCCACAGTGTCATGGAGAGGATAAGATCACCTTTTTCTTCTTTTTCCTTTGTTGCTTTCCAGCACTGGTGAGTTTGGGGCTCTGAGGAATCCTCTGGGGTGCTCCCAGTAAGCTTTGCCTCTCTACATCACCCAGACCCAAAATTACCCTGGAGGAGGCATCACTGTGGCCAGGCTACCCATGGTTCTAGGGTATTTTTGGGGTATTTTGCCTATGCTCGTATCTAGCCCAGTGGCCCAGGATGGTATCAGTCATCTCCTTACATCTTGCCCGAGAAGATGGGCATTGTCCTCGAGGCCTCCACTTGCCTCCCTTATTATCATTGGTCTTGGAGGTGGGGACAAGGCCAGGACTTGAATCCCTCCCCACATCCCCATTCCTCCCCACTGTTTGACTCTGATGCCCACACCCGACAGCTCGGGGGCAGCAGTGCCATGGCTATTGCAGCCTGGCTGCTGGTCCTGGGGAGGGAGAAGGGGCAGGGAGGAACTTTGCTTTGGTGCAGCCCTGCTCTTTGTGTGCCCCCCAGCTCATCACAGCCTCCTTTCCTCCACAGGTGCCCTACTCCTGGCTGTGACGGCTCTGGTCACATAACAGGAAATTATGCATCACACAGAAGGTAAGATCTTCTCTTAAATTATTTTCTCTTTCTTTCTGTGTGTGTGGGGGGGGTTCTTCTCCTTTCTCTTTCTTTCTGTCTTCATTTTTTTTTCCTCCCCCTGCAGTGGGCAGAGTTGTAAAGTTCTGAATAAAACATTAATGTTACTGACAACTGAAGCCTATTTTCATCTCTTTAATCTGACTTTTTTCCTTTTTTTGATGTTTCCAGCCTCTGATTAGAAGCTCCCTTCAATAGAATAAAAGACAAAGGGTCAGATTTTAGCTGATGCAATGTTCCTGTTAATAATGCTACCTATTTATGACTTCTATTATCACTTTAGAGCATTAATAGCGGAGATCTGAGCCTTCTGTTTCAACAGTTCCATTAAACATTGCAGGCTGTTAGCAGATATCTTCTTATCTAGACACCGTTAATTACTGTCCATCTCCTCAAATACACATATTTTTTTCTCCTGACTTCTCCTCGTGATGTGAAGCTGCAAAACGAGAGAGATCAAAACCGCGTGCGAAATTCGGGGGAAGCTGATGAGGCGGGGGCCCTGCCAGTCAGACAGCCCTTTCTTCTCTTTTCAAACACAGTCTGTCAGGCTGCCCTCGTGCCAAGAAAAGTGGGATCAAGATAACCCCGACCAAGGATGATAAAGAAGACCCGGAGCTGATGAAGTAAGTGTGGATGAAGGCAGCCCGCATCCCCACGGTGCTGCTCGGAGCACCCCCTGCACAGCACTGGGGCTGTACCACCCTCAGAGCTTTCCTGTGTTATTCCCATGACTTTTTTTTTCCCCCAATGTCATGAGTGCTGTGTTGAAATTGACTGGGGAAGGCTGAGTCGGTGGGGAAGGGGAATTAGTGTTTTTTTTCTCACTGGCTTTTGCCGATTTGAAAGGGCCTCTGGGCAGGCACCAAGCATTCCTCTCCTCCTTTTGCTTTACTTAACCTCCAAGAAAATCACCAGTGTTGTAAATGAGGGTAAAAACCCACAGTTGGGTGAAATGCTGGAGGCTTTCAGGGTGGCAATGGGGCATGTGAGAGGTGCTGGCATGGGTAGGGTCAGGGCTTGGTTGCCCCAAATAAAACGTGCTTTGTACAGCTTTGGCTACTGCTGAATATTCTGAGCTGGAGAAAAGAGCTTTGAGAAGCAGATGATATTTGAGCCATCTGCTCTGTTCTCATTCCTCTGTCTCCAGGAAGGAAAGCTTCCGAGCTAAATGAACTGTGTGATAATTAGCAAGAGTTAGAGGAGTTTATTAAAAATTAAGCGACCTCCTTGAGAATCTGCAGGAAAAAAAACCCTTTGGACTCAGACAGTCCTAAATTGCTGGTGGTGTTGCAATGCTGTTTTGTGACACAGTGAGGGAAAGGAAAAGCAGCGAGTGCAGCTGTGCAACTGTTGGCTGCTGGACTTTTGCACTGATGGTTGAGGATGCACCAAGCAGCTCCTCCTGCTTTGCAAGAGATCGCTTCCCAGTGCAAAGGGTCCCTTACAGGGTTTCCTTGTTATGGTGCAGATGGTGTTTGCACAGTAATGCTCACAAAACCAATGCTCCTTCTCAGTGCTTGGGGCTGTCCCTGATGCTTGAAGGCTAATGGGGGGAAGGAACATGCTGGAGCATCACTAGGGATGGGATTTTTGGATTCCTGAATGGCCTCAATGGCCTTGCTGTGGCTCTGCTCCCCTGCTTGCAGAGGGATGCATGAGGTCTGAAAACACCCCCTGATGTGTGCAGAACATGCATCAACCCCTAGTCCTCTGCTAGTCCCAGTATGAGCAGCAGTCCCTCTGAGATGTGCAAAACAACTCAGTGCAATGGTTCCGTTGCTGCCCATCAGTTTATAGCAAGCTGGTGCTTTGCCTCCACCAGCAAGGTGTGCACGATGCATGTCCCTGCAAAGATGTATTGAGGAGCTTCACCTCCAAATCCATTCCTCTGCTCTGAGCAGTTCTTGGAACCCATCCGAGTTTTGCACATTGCCACCAAGGAGAATGTCATTCAGTCCCTGTTGTTTTGCTGCTCATCCTTCCAATAATTTGCTATAGATGTGCTGGAACAGAGCACCTCAACCTTCAGCCCAACCCTGGCACAAAGTGGTGGCATCCATGCTTCCCTAATTGATCAAGTGCTGCTGCTGCTTCTGTTAAATAATAATAATAAAAGTAAAAAATTACAAAATGTCCGAGCCAGCTGTTTTGCACAATGAGGCTCTGGTTTATTTTTTAACAATGAAAGTGTAATGAAAGTTAAATTAACAGTGTAAAATATGGAGCGGTCGGGCCATAACGGCTGCATGCTAAATGCTGGGGTTTGTTTCTCTCTCTCTCTCTCTCTTTTATTTTTTCCTCTCCTTTTCCTCCTGAGGATTCAGTAATTTGCTCGTGATCATATAAAAGCAATGATGTTATGAATTTACTGAGGATCCTGCTGGCAGGGATATTATAAGTGAATTGTGCTGCATTTGCAGCTGATTAAAATCGAGATCAGCATTTTTCAAATTATCTTGGGAAAATAATGGGTGTGCGGCTCCCCCTTCTGCTGTCAGCTCCTTTTGCACAAAATATAAACAATGAGGGGAATCGTGGCAGTGGTGAAACAGAGCTTGTGATCTCCAGGAGCTCAATGGATATTTTGCTGGGGAAACTCAAAGTCCATAATTGCTTTCAAACTGAGGACAAGGGGTTATTTTGGCCATTTCTTACCTTTTTATAGGGTAACCTCCCCCGAGTAATAAACTTTTAACTGTATTTATAATTGACTAGCATCTTTAAACAAGTGCAAGACACAGCAGAAACTGTAATAGACAGTCAGGGCTCTGCTGAATGGCCAAATTTAGTCAGTGTGACATTAGGTGGAGAGTTAGCAAGTGAGGTGAAAGCAGTTCGTGCCAATTAACACTGCTCATGTCAGTGCTGCCCCAGCACCTCCTGCACCATTTCCCTGGCCCCAGCTGGTACTGGTTGCATGGGTTGGGCATGCTCCCTGGGTATAAGCACAAGGTTCACTCGCAGTGTGTTTGGTGTGAGAGGATCATCCTCGGGGTGTCGTAAGGTGTGGACACATCCTGGCAGCTGTTTTTTGGATGTTTTGCTCTGAGTGTAGCAGTGGTGTAATGCCTGCTGGTTGTCTTTGGTTCTTTTTAGGGGAATGGCTTAGCTCTTAATTTCCCATCTGCTTCCCATATCCATTGCTGTAAAAACAGCGTTTCTATTCCCTGAGGGGCTTTTTCCATTACAAATTTGTTAGAAGTAACTAAATATCTCTATCCTTGCCTGCTGGTTTTTGACTTGAAAGGACCTCTCCTTGTGCACCATACAGCTCCAACCCCACAGCACCAGTGGGTGTGGGATGGCTACGAGCATCTCAGCCCCGCTCTTCTGCCCTCAGCCCCCCTGCCCAGTGCTGAGCCCCAGCTGTGACAGAATTCACTGCCATTGTCTCATTGCTATTCATAACTTCTTGCCACAAGAATAACACATAGAGACCAATAAGTCCCTTGGACTCTTAAAACCTATGCAAGGAGATATCCCAGCTGATGCAAAGTGGTGTGACCTCTGTCAGTGAAGCATCCACCACACAACGTCATAGAACCATTAAGGATGGAAGACCTCTAAGACCCCCGAGTCCAACCCCAGCCCACTCACCACGCCCACTGACCATGTCCTTCAGTGACACGTCTCCACAATTCTTGAATACCTTCAGGGACAGTGACCCCACCACCTCACTGGGCACCTTGTGTCAATGCATCACCATTCCTTCAGGGAAGAAATGTTTCCTAATACACAATCTGAACCTCTCCTGGTGCAACATGAGGTCATCAGCTCTCATCCTATTGCTGTTACCTGGTCCCAGAGGCTGGCCCCCGCCTCACCACAATCTACTTTAAGGGAGCTGTAGAGAGCAATAAAGTCTCTCCTGAGCATGCTTTTTTTTTGCAGACTGAAGTCCAGATGACATCCCCATGTATGAACGCTTACTTTCTCACCTTTCTTTCTCCTGCTCATCCCTAACATTTTTTCCACCCCTTTTCATTCCTCTTCTGTAATTTCTTGTAATTCCTTGTGCCCAGGTGTCCGGTTCCTGGCTGCGTTGGGCTTGGGCACATCAGTGGCAAATACGCCTCCCACCGCAGCGCATCGGGCTGTCCTCTGGCTGCCCGAAGGCAGAAGGAAGGATCCCTCAATGGCTCCTCGTTTTCCTGGAAATCGCTGAAAAACGAGGGCCCAACCTGCCCTACCCCAGGCTGCGATGGCTCCGGCCATGCCAATGGGAGCTTCCTCACTCACAGGAGGTAAATAATCACAGAATCATTAAGGCTGGAAAAGACCTTCAAGATCGCCAAGCCCAACTATTGACCCATCACCAGCATACCCTCTAACCACGTCCCTCAGTGCCACTTCCGCAGTGTGCTTGGACACCTCCAGGGACGGTGACCCCACCACCTCCCTGGGCAGCTGTGCCACTGCATCACTGCTCTTTCAGAGAATAATTTTTTCCTAATATTCAACCTTGGGATTACCCTGAATGTGGCAGTTTCAGAAAGAATCTACTCTGAGCATCGTTCTGCTCTTGATGAAAGCTCAGTAGCCAGTGCTTTTAATGCTGCCCTCAGTCAGGTTGCTCTAAGGGCTGTGTTTTCTGCATGGGATAAGAACACTTAGATGTTTTAACTTCGCAGTGGTGAAATGTGAATTGGACAAAATCATGAAAAACAATAATGTAGTGTCCTTCCATTAGCACACCAGAGCAGTTCTTCAGCAGCCAAAATGGGGGTTTGATGCCCAATCCATCCAGACTCATTTCACCTTCCTCGCCTGTCATGCCCTCTCTTTTAGAAAATAACACTTTTTCTTTTTTAATCTTTGCTCAGAGAAAATTGCTCTTGCTTTATAAATGAGGACCTTTGTGGCATTATTCATAAAGCAATTTCCTCTGCACCATAAAAAGCTTTTAGAAGAACTGTCTCACAGCATGAACTCCGCCGAATGGTATGCACTCTTGTTGGGAACATACGCACCTATAAATACAGAGAGTTTATGAAACCCATTTTTACTTGTTTTTCAGTTTGTCAGGGTGCCCAAGAGCTACTTTTGCTGGGAAGAAAGGAAAACTCTCAGGGGATGAAATTCTCAACACGAAGTTCAAGACCAGTGATGGTAAGGATCTTCACTCATTCTATCTGGTGGGTGTGTTGGGGTATTGAGCATCTCTTCACAGACTGAAATCTTTGGGTCTACTAGCAAATCCTGTGCTATGAACACCCGTTTGTGGTTTTTTTTTTTTTGGTTGTCTGAGTATTGAAATAGTGAAGTAGTGCTGAAATTTGAGTGGTGTTTTTTTTTATTGATTGATATTTTTTCCTCAAATATTCTCTGGCATTTTCACAAATCCCCTTCAGCCATTCCACTGTTTTCATCTATTCAAGACTTATAATCCTAAAGATATTTCTGGATTTGGAGTTGTGTTAGTGATGGCACTCTGCATTTCCAGTGCTATCACTGAGAGATTTTGGTATTTGACAAGGTTCACATATTTTATCTGAATACTTACATAATTTGGAAGATTCAAATGCCTGCACACTTCAAGAGACATTCCCTTATTTTATTAGCATTGTAACTTCTAATCAAGACATGCTTTCGTTTTCTAAATGATGTCTTCCCAACTTGGGACCAAACAGAGCAATCTGGGGTTATCAGGGCAGTCAGCCTTGCAGGGTGTATGAATACACTGGGCTCCAACTGTTGGGCTCTCGTTCACTTTTGCATTTATGCACTGATCCATAAAGTATCATTATAGTTAAAGTTTAAATTTAAAACAAAACAAACAAACAAAAACAAAAACAAAAACATTAAAAAGAGAGTGAGATGTGCATCCTGTGTTGAAGATGTGAAAGCAAAGGCCAGGATGTGGTGTACTGCAACACCTATTCAAAAGCAGGGGCTGACTGCTTGTCACTTTCCCTCCCACAGTTCTGGAGAATGACGAGGAGATCAAGCAGCTGAACAAGGAGATCAGCGAGCTGAACGAGTCCAACTCGGAGATGGAAGCGGCCATGGTGAAGCTCCAGTCGCAGGTTTGTGCCCTTGGACACGTGCCTAAGCTCCCAGCAAAGTGGTGATGGGTTGTAACCTCGCGTGTTCTTTGCTCTGCAGATCTCCAGCATGGAGAAGAACCTGAAGAACATTGAGGAGGAAAACAAGATCATAGAGGAGCAAAATGAAGCCCTGTTCCTGGAGCTCTCAGGGTTGAGCCAGGCTCTAATCCAAAGTCTTGCCAATATCCGCCTTCCGCACATGGTAAGAGAGTTGGGCAGCACTCAGCCCGGGTTGGTACGACCAGGGGAGCCGTGCTAGATCTGGCTCATGATGAGGCTCACATGCAAGTAAAGAGCAGGAGAATTTTTCTATACTCACCTACCTGTCCTTTATAAAATCAGCGCCTTTGCCTTATCTTGAAGCTTGCATTGTATCTCCCTTTTGTTGTCATTTTCTGCTGATCTCCCTTTGTATCTATTATTCTGTCTCATTACATCTGGAAGTATTATCACAAAATAGGAAACTTTATCAAGGGCACCCAGTGCCTTTTAGGCTAAGACAGCACAAGCGGAGATCAGG
This sequence comes from Cyrtonyx montezumae, assembly GCF_038088225.1. NCBI lineage: Eukaryota > Metazoa > Chordata > Aves > Galliformes > Odontophoridae > Cyrtonyx > Cyrtonyx montezumae. Next base: position 9,474,151 of record NW_027072100.1, on the reverse strand, counting down.
AGGGATTGGATTTCAACGTCAGAAAAATCTTACAGCTCCCATTATTATGCAGGTAGTTTCAATTCAGTTTTGAATAGCTGGCAGCTAAAGAATAGCATTCTTAAAGAGAGTGTATTTTGTTTAATTTAACAAGGTCTAACAGCCCACAGCATGTTACCATAGAGTTACTGCAAAATGAAAAGACTGCATTAAAATAGTAAAACCACAAAAGGCTATTAATTACCTTCTCTCTGTTGCTGGGAATGTAATTACTGTTGTCAAAAACAGGTGTGTGCAGGGGGGCTGTGTGCTGGTTGGGAAGCTGTCCTCTTACAAGTAATAGCGACCATCACAGTGATCAAGAGGAATGAGCTTTTGATTTCTTTTTTCTTGCCATCTTTTTTTTTTTTTTTTGGGAATCCTTTTCATTGGGGTTGGTATTTAAATTCAGGCTGGTTGGAGTCGTGCCATGCTCCAGCAGAGCAGTTTTGGACACTATTCACCCAGCTGCTTGACTGGCAGAAAACGGCTCACTGAGTGCTTTTTTTTTTTTTTTTTTTTGCAAAGTATTTGACACATAAAGGTCAAATAAACTGTTCAGCAAATACTTTTCCAAGGTTTCAGGCAACTCCTATTTAATAAGGCCCATGAAATCTGTATGCTCATCTTATCCTGTTCTTTTTCTTCTTCCTCCTTGTTTGCTTTTTCTCTGCTAACACTGAGATAGGTGTATGCGAGGTTTTAATGATGCCCCTCCAAAGCAGCATGCAGACCCGAGCCTGAGGAGCTTGCTCCTGCCCTACCCTTGCCTTTCATTTCCCCCATGATGCCCCAACAGTCCCTATCTTCCCTTGTCCTCCAGCCTTTCATTTCCATGCTTCAATCCACACTCCAGTCAAACTGCCGTCACACCCTTAATCTGATGTTGATAATTCCATGTGGCCAGTGCATAAAACCAGGCAACCAGTGAAGATTTTTCAGGATCAGGGTTGCACAGTGTTGAGACCTTTGGCTGTTGGTATAATTAAGTGCAAAGAAACATCTCAGAGAGTACCAATGCACTGGCACAGGCTGCCCAGTAAAACTGTGAATGCTTCACCCAAAAGGACAGGTTGGATGGGGCCATGGGCAGTCTGATCTGGTGGGTGCCAACCAGCCATGGCAGGATGTTGGATCTAGGTGATCTTTAAGGTCCCTTCCAACCAAAGCCATTCTATGATTCTCTCCCTGCTTTACTACTAACACTTCTGTTTGGCTTTTCTGACTTCAGGAGCCCATTAGTGAGCAGAACTTTGATGCATACGTGAACACACTGACCGACATGTACACCAACCAGGAGTGCTACCAGAACCCAGAGAACAAGGACCTGCTGGAGAGCATCAAGCAAGCCGTCAAGGGCATCCAAGTTTAGTGCCCTGAGATGGGGACGGGCAGGCGAGCGGACTGTAAGATGGACCTTTCCCTCCAAGTATTCAGGTTTACAAGTTACAGAACTTGTTTCATGAATGAAAAATAAAAAGCAAAACAAAACAAAAAACACACAAGGACCAAAACGTAACCAAGAGGCCATTTCTGAGACGTGGAACTGATCGAACTCAGTGTTCTCGTTTACTTAACTTTGGACCTTCTTGAGAAAAGTGGGATTTTTCTACCTGGACCATGAAGTAGACCAGGATGGAAGGTCAAATTGTGGGGTGTGGCAGCTGGTGAAGAGCAAGCGTCTCTCATGAGTTGCCATGCCTTTTCAGAGCTGATACAAGGGTTAAAACGTTACAAGAACAGGGTTTTGTCTGATCCAAGACTAGCGTATGACTGGCTTAAACCCTCATGTTGTCTATGGTCGTATGTCCAGATTACCTACTCACCCATGAATTATGTTATATGTTGCTATAAGTGCTGGAGCTGCAAGCTACCTGTAAATCTGAACCTGTGCTGGGCCTCCCAACCCCAGGTTTTCAGATATCCACTGGGCACGGGAACTCTTAAGTATTATAAAGTAGCTTATTTTTATTTTCTGAAAGAAATCTGAAGAGCAGTTCTGGATCTCCAGTGGAAAGCGCAATGGAAAAAAGGTTCTCAGGGAAGCTTTTGGAGTTTGCAACTACAGTATTCCTTTGTCTGTCTTAAATATGAAAATAGCTATTATGAATAGGCCAATACCAGATATTTCATACAGAAGAATTCTTAATGTGTCATGGTCCGGTGTTTATGATTTTTTGCAAGTCTGTTTGATGACAGTTCTGGTTCTTTTCATTATTGTGATCATCCTTACAGTGGCGCAATACTGCCAGTCCAGAGATATACATCAATGCCAGAGAACGTTTGAGATGGCAATGAACTAAAAAAGAAAGAAACAAAAAAACAACTAAAAGAGATGTTAATTGATGGCCAGCAAAGTGCTTACCTAACATAGATCAGTGGTTAATTTCTTGCAGATATCCACAGGGCAATGGGTTTTTCTTGGTTTGGTGTTCTACGTTTTGTGCAAAATCACAGCACAACACCATCCTGGAGGACAAAAATAAAAGCATTCAGGTATTGGATATTCTTCCAAAGAAGCATTCTGTTAGCTTGGTACACACAAACCATCTGGTGACAGGGGTAACCCAAGGAAATGAAGGGGAAAAACCCCTTCGGGGTCCCGGCATGGGTGTGTTCATTCCCTGCATGGCTTCTGGCAGCCATAGGGAGGATTTGGGTGGCCAATATTGAAGGCAAAGCTGTGGTGTCATTTTGAGCCCAATTCTGCAGATATTTAAGGTGTAATCTGTGATTTGGAGAGGTCAGTGGGGAGCTTCCCGTTGGCTACAGCAGTTATTGGACCAGGAGCAGCGTGGCACAAGTTGGCTCCTGCTGGGGAGTGCCATGCTGAGCCATTTGCAGGATCAGGCTCCATTAGTTCACCCATTTTAGAACCCATTCCAAGTGCAAAAATACAAAAGAAAGGGAAATAATAATAATAATAATAATTTGAGGTGTTAAAAACACAATGTTCTTAACATGTAAATAGAGTCCAAATTGATTGTGACTGCAATTCACTTAGTATTTAAAAGTAGAGAAATTGCACTTCCTGGAAGAAAGAGAGGAAAAAAAAAAAAAGTAGTTAGTTTAATTATCCTGTAAATTATTTAATTTTGGCAAGATGTATGTAATTTATATTTACAACACCTTATATTCACTTTTTTTTCTATTTATTTGACTTTTTTATTTATTAATTTTATACTTACTTTAAACTGGACACCGCACCATAATAAAAAAAAAAAAAAAAAGAAAAAAGAAAAAAAAAAGAAGATAAAATAAGCAAAAAACAAACAAAAAAATTAAACTTTTTGACCATAAAAAAGGACATTCTCCCACTCCCCCCCCAAAAAAAAGAAAAAAAAAAGAGAAAAAAAGAGAAGCCGCTATCTCCAACTCCTACTTGTAATTTTGATGCAACCAAGTTATTTTTTATATATTTTGTTATTTATTCTTTTAATGATGGGAATTTTTTTAAAGATATTTTATAACTGAGGTGTTTTGATAATTTTTTTTTTTTCAGGGCAGGGGCACCAGGGGCAAGAGAGACTTTTTCAGTTTTTCTTTTCTTTTTCGTTCGTTCGTATTGTTTCAGGCACTGATAACAGGAAATGAAAATTCTGTATTTATTATTTATTTAATATTTAAGTCGGGGAAAAGAAAAAACAAACAAACTGTGCTCTTGTTGTATATTTATTTTGTTGTTTGTGTGTCGGTTACGTGATGACTGAGTACTTGTTTATGTGAAGGAATACTGTTAATATTTAAATAATAAAGAGTCAATTGAAAGTTATAGCGGGCTACATGTTATTCTGTGAAAACGAATACTGTGATCATCTACTTTCCTCAGGAAATGTATTTTGCAGACAGAACTACCTTATGTACTGGCAGGGTTATTTCATAATAAAACCCAGTTCTGTTTGTGACTTTAGTTCCTATGGTCTTTCTTCGAGCTGCTGCCAATGTCCCCAGTATGTCCCCTGCAGAGCTGTGCTGCTACGCCATGAGCTGCCATGGGCAGGGCAGCACGTACACTTTCACTTTCTGGATTTACTAAAAGGAATTACAAATACTGATCTTGGAGATCTAGCTGAAGATGTTGGGAAGTGGTTGTTTTTCTGACATGGTTTAGCGGGCATGGTGGGATGGGTTGGCGGCTCAAATTGTAGAGCTCCTTCACTGCAGGAAGAATTTTCTTCCGAAGCTGTATTGATGGAAGGAAGTCATCTCCACTGGCTTTGCTGGAGATGGCATTCTGAAGCCACCACAATTTCGGTTTAGCTTTGCTAGAACTGGAGCATCCATGGTGACATGAAGTAACTCACATGAAGGCCATTTGGAACTGATGGAGCTGAGTTAAATGGGAATTCTAAGTAGATCTGTCACTGAGAAATTCATTTCTCTTATTAATGGGGCTAAAACTTTCTGGAGTCACCAGGAGAGGCACAAGAGCTGCAGGTCATGGAGGAGGAGGTGACCTTGCAGCAGTGGCACAGACATGAAAAGGTGGAGTAAAATGGGGGCAGAAGGGTGAGAATTGCATCCAGAAACACTCAGAGCAAACTTCTGGGATCAAAGAGGATTCCTGAAACACATATGCAGCCACAGGTGTCCACCAGCAGTTTTTCCTCTCTGCTGGGTGTCTGCAAGCTGCAGGCTCTGGAGGGTCCTTCGTAGAGCACAATGATTGGCAGGGCTTAGGACAGGCTCATGGGGATCGTGGAGGAGAGGACATGTCCGCTGGAGCTGCAATGGTGCTTCTGCCTCATGCGGGTAGACTTACAGGGTGTTAGAAGAGAGGATGTCCTTCCTGGAGCTTTGTAGGCATGAGACAGAGCTAAAGGGTTAATAGCAATTAACTCTGCAAGGGACAATAGAGCATGATTCCCAAGAGCAAGGTCTCTTTGAGGCTTCGCTGGACACCTCATAGAGCTTACAGGGTCCTATCCCCTTCAGAAAGGGCTGCATATCTTAAATGGGGGAAGCACGCACACCCGTGTGATGGTTCACCCAAACTGACTGGCATGGTTTAATTCTGAAGGGCACATCATTGGGGGGTTGATAGACTTTGTACCACCTAGCAGTTCGTTGTGCCAGTATTTGATTATGATGATAGAGCTAACAGGCACGCTCGCTTGTCCTTTCCTAACGAATTAGCTGTGCTGCATAATAGAGCGGTTAGATTCATGTTAAATGGCAGCTTTGGGAGCCATCACTGTGAGATGTTATCTTCTCTGAACTGGCGTCCTTTATTGCAGGGAAGGGAATTGAATGGGTTTAAGATGGTATACTGTAAGTTTATAGGTGTGCTTAGGAGAGCTCTTCAGCCTCCTCCAGCAAGTGGAGAGTGAGAGCTGCGCAGCGGAGTAGAGCAGGACTTTCACCTCAAGGTTGTGAGAGGAAAGATACTTGGGTTGGGTTGTTTCTATAAATCATGGTTGTTGTATAAATCACTGACCAATGTGAGTGTCATTTGGCCTTGTGTGATACCGCTGTTAATTGTTAAAAGCTGCTAATGACCCATCCCTCCATTCTTCTGCTCAAGTGGTGCCTTCCTCTTGCCAGAATTCACTCATCTGCTCCTGGAGAGCCATGGGCTGCAATGAGGGTTTGCAGGGGGGAGCAGGGAGGGGATTCTTTGTCAGACTCATTCTTTCTTCCTGTTTGTCTTCCCCCTTCTCATAGAGCTCCTCTGGGTGATGTCTCAGGGCTGGGTCATTCTCGCTGTGGGGACACCTCTTTCTCCATTTGTTTCTCTACTGGAGGCAGAAGGCAACCATGCTCTACAGAGCTGCCATTTGGAGTTGAATTAACTGCTCAGGCCCTAGAAGATGGAGATGAGATCAGGGAGCAACTCAGTGTGCTGTGGAGGCAGTATGAAGGGCTCTGCCTTGCACTTGTTAAGTACTTGCTTCTCCTACACTTTTATGAGAAGATATATCCTGAAACAACCTCCCGCTTTGTGCAGAAGGACTCGTGGGACCAGGGCTGCATTCTTCAGACAAATAGCTCTCGTTATTCCAGATGCCTTCATCCCCTTCCTTCAATGGGATGAATAAATCACCAATTGTAAAAATGGTAGTATCAGATTTAAAGATGTTTTCATCCCTGTCAACAAGGAAGTATAACAACCATTAAAGTCTGCATTCATTTATATAACTGCAACACTCTTTTGTTTGAATGTCAGTGGTTGTCTGGGATGCTCTGCAGATCTGTGAGCCATGAAGGGACAGAGGAAGGACACACAGTCTGCTCAGCTCCAGGGCCAGCACAAAGGCTCAGAGCACACCATGAGAAGCCTGATCACACTGACATTTGAAGTCTGACCCTACAGCCCATATTGAAGCCAGGATGTGTCAAAGCTTTTCTATTCATCTTTCTACTCACAGAGAGTCCTGGGGTCCACCCCAACTAACATAAGTAGTGACCAACCATAGACTCAAACAGGAGATAACATGGACTTTGCTCCAGCTCAATGGCACTGGCCTCAGGGGACCTGATTTTGGCTTCAACCAGCACAAGCTGAAGCTCCTTAGATTTTGCCATTTGCCAGAGCACTCCTTCTTGGGCTTCAGTATATAATAATCCAGCCCAACCACGCTGAGAGTGTTTAGCAATTAAATAACATAAATCCAGAAGCTAGATTAATAAACAGTCTAGGCTGTCTAGAGCAGTCTGCAGTTTGGAGAGAGAAAACTGTAAAATATTTATTACTGGTTTGGGGATGAAGTCGTTAATTTAATAACTACATGTTGCTTTCTTCTTACAGTTGTTAGTAGTCTGGAGGTTACAGAAGATTAGGTGAGAAACTCACTGTCTCCCACTGAGAGGAGCCTTTCCCATGAAAGCCAGAGCCCAGCTCCCATCTGTCACCCCATTACATTTGGAGGTGGTGAATATATTACCGTGCCGTTCAGAGAACTAAAACAAAACCAAATTTCTTCTGGCCACATGGCAACCCTCCACGAAATTTAATGAGGACGCTGCCCATTGTGTGCTGGGCCACTTCCAACAGCTGTAGAGATAAAGGCAGGAAGATCTTGGCTGTCGCTCACAGTGGTGATGTCTTTGAGCACCAGAGCTTTGCTGCCTGAGATCCTGTGACAGCAAAAGCAATGTCAGTGCCTCCCTTCCCTCTGATTTCTCAGTGTGTCTTCACATTTTCAGGAGAGGGAACATGAGCATTATTTGTGTTCCTGCTGTGATCTGATATTGGGGAGCTTCCAGACCTGAACATCAGCATCCTCCTTAGAATGATTATAAATGGAGCTCTCTGATGAGCTTGCTCCCACCACTGACAACTGCAATTCACTGTGGTATTGCAGAGAAAGTCAGGCGAGGGGTGAGAGAAGGCACCTGTTGGTACATCCATGGCAGAATTTGTCATCATTTCACTGGGGGAAAAGCAGAGCTCCCATCTCCATGCAGTGCCTGGGGGGATGCAGGATGCGATGCTGCTGCCAGCTGCTAATGCTCCTGTGCTGACTGCAGAGGTAACCAAATCGCCTACATAATGGAATGGAATCATTAGCCTGCTTTGGAAAACAAATAAAATACAAATAGGCATATTCCATGAGCATGCAATGCAGAACAGAGGCTGAGCACACACACAGACATGGGGGCAGGCACCCAGTCCAGCTGCAGCCTCCTTGGGAGGACCTGCTCCAGCAGGACTGGGTATCTATCCCTGACCTGTCCTTGTCGTTGGGGGAGGCAGATGCCAAAGGGCACAACAGGTACTGCAGGGCTCCTGTCCAGCTCTGTCCCAGGCAAAGCATTGCCAAAGTAGAAATGAGTGGGAGTCCTGAGTGAGCATCTCCAAGAAGAATGAGAGGTCAACAGGAAGATATGGGAGCCACTGCTGAAAGGTAATGAAGGTGAAAGGCAGCCACGTGCTCTTGAGCAAGGACAGGCATCTGCAGACAGAGTGACGGACAGTGACTTTCAGCTTGCACCATTTGGTGTGACTGTCTTTCTGCTAGGACTGCTGTGAGGACTAAGTCACTTTGTTTTCAGGTCACTTGCAGGTAATCTGTTTGACTCAAATTCTCCTTGGTGACCACCCAGGGGAGAAAGAAAAATAACATCCTTGAAATAAATGTTTTGGCTTCTCCACAGAGGAGGTGCTCACCTGACGTTTGTGAGTGGTTCAGGTCTGAAATTGAGTTTCAAGGCATTGTAGATGGGAAGCTCTGGACGGATGTATCAGCTGCAGCATCTTGGCCACGATGTAATGCTATGCTATGTTATGCTATGGCTTACTGACATCAGGCTGTGCTTTAGCAGAAGCAGGAGGGGACAGGGATAGAGAAGGAAAAGGTTTGTCCATCAGACAGGCTGCTGTAGTGCTGAACAGCAGGGCAGACCTGTAAGATATTCCCACTGTCACACACACACACACAAAAAGTAACAGGAACACTTCTGCAGAGTGCTAATCTCAGTTTTCTCCCCACAACAGACTGATTTGCAACTGCCAGCACAAGCATCTTTCTCCTGACCATCCTGTACTCTGGTCCACATTCTACACAGGCTGGGCAAATGCAGACACCCTACCCCAGGATCATGTCACTGCATTTCCCTTTCATTTCTCTTATCAGTGCTGCCATTCAGTTCCGCTCCTTATTGCCAGCCATTATCACAGTGAGCCAAGAAAGTGCACAGGAGGAAAAAAAAGAACAGGTGAAATTCTGATGTTGTCAGCTAAAATAGCCTCCAGATGAGCTCTGCCCACAAAGAAGCTGCATCAGAGTGAGTTAGTTGCTAAATTTTGCATTTGCTCCTCATCCTTCCTCTCAGCTTCTAGCTCAAAGTGGAGTCCTGACATTGCAACGCGCTGATAGAATTAGTCCCCTACAAACTGCTCACTGGGGCTTGTTAGCTCAATTGTTAATGCTAAATTCTTATCAGAGCCACCTAAAAGAACATTAATCAAGAAAGGCTGAACTCCTTGCCTGGGTCACAGAAATTTAATTAAACCCCAAATAAAACAGGAAAATCATTTTGAAAAGAGATGAATGCAAAATGGTTTTCATCATTTAACTCTACATCTTCACAGTTCAAACCCTCACCCATGATTTCAAAGAGAGTTTTGCTAGTCCAAACGCTGGAGGAAAGACAGCTGAGATTCATGCTCATCCAATACTGGGAAATGGAAAGCAGAAAACCACCAATGACGGCCTGCTAAGCACCAGGACCCGCAAATGTAAAGGAGCACAATGCCCTTCCAAGTTAAACACTAATCTTCTAGAGTAAGTCTGTGTTGTGGATTTGTGGATTTGTATCCGTTTTCCTTTTGTTGTGCAAAAGGACTCATGCAACCTTCAAGCCATTTGTTCTGAAGACACAAGTATTGGTGTCAGCTATAGGGTGCCACAAGACTTGGTGGGGATGCTGTGGGCAGTTCTGGGATCTGTCTTTGGGAAAACAAATGATGTATTCATCCTTGAACAGGTGCAGGGAAGGACTGGTGAGGTGATTAGCAGAACAGAGAACCTGTCTTAGGAGAGAAGATTAAAAGAGCTTGGCTTGTTTAGCCTAGAAAAACAAAGGTTAAGAGGGGATATGATTACTCTTCATAAATACATTCAGGGTAGGAGGAATGGGAACGATTTAAGTTAGAGGATAATGCTTGTAAGAGATCAAATAAGCTGCACCTTGGCCAGGAATAAATTCCCCTCAGAAACGTGAAGATGTTTTCCTATTGCTGGAGGATGGAGAAAGGTCTGGGGAAGGTCTGACAGCTGGGCAGCCCACAGGGTTTGTGAGGGATCAAGCACTTAGCTGCTCTGTGTTCCCAGATGTAGGGAATTCAGTGATGCATTTTCACCACCAAACATAGTGCAGCCAGGAAGCTGCTGGCTGCTCTCTTTCCTTCAAACACGCAGGATTACCCAGCAGCTCTCCTCCTTTCAGTTCTGACATCTCAGCTAAGTGAGATGAATCCAGGTCTTTATGGGTCCTTTTTCCAAGAGGCAATGGTTATGCACAGGGCAACACAGTGGAAATCAAGACATACGTTCTTCCTCCTGGCCCAGCAATTACTCACAGAATCTTTTGATGAAGTGAGGCTAGAGGGAAGCTCTAGGATACACACATGCACATATACCTTCTACATAGGCAGGAGGATCCAAGGTGATCTGCTGCTGCTGTGCTCATAATAATAGTGTAAATTTGTATGTCTGCATGATTTACATGTATGCATACACATGTGTGTGTTATATATGGAAAATCATCTGAACACGGCACAGTGCCAAGGTGACTAGAAAAGGCAACAGAACACACTTGGCAAAATCAAAAAAAGGGAAATGATGAAAACATAACCCTATGATTTAATGCTCCTCCAACTTTCTGATTTATGGTCCCGTTGACTTAAACAGCAATCTGCATTGCAAAGCTATAGGTCAGTACAGCTGAAGCTCAGCCTGACGTCCCCTGGCTTGCATTCTAAAAGCCATTTTTACTGTTTGCTCTTTCAAATGGATGAAAACATCCCGTTTTAACCGATCATCGCCGGAGTGGAATTCTCGAAGTTAAATCACCGATCCCACTGGTGAGGCTCACAGCCGTGCCCGTTCTGCTGGAGACACCTGGCGGTGTGAGGCTGGCAGATGCTCTGTGTGCCTGCCCAGCGAACACAGGCACTGCCTTCTCCACCCCACTTGGACCAGAAGCATCTGGGGCTGTGCAAGCCAGGGGAGCTGCCCACGAGCCTTAGATTTACTCTCCAGTTTGCTGCATAGCAAAGGCCCCGGTGAGCTGTAAGGACGGAGGGAAGGTCCTTAAAAAGCACAGGGAAGGGAGTAGCACAAGGCATCAGCAATTGCAGCAGACTCATTAAGCCACTAAGGAGCTAAAGAGCTGCATCAAGGGAAGGCCAGGTCGGGTATCAGTGCACTCCAGCAGGCTCCCCATGGCAGTTTTTACCCAGCTTTTAACAGTTATTTGTGCGAAAAAAAAAGGGAAAAAGCTGCTGTCTTTCAGGCAGCTCTGCTGGGAAGAGGAGTAGATGCTCAATGGAAGTGCTGGAACCATTTTTGTGTCGAGTTTGTCTGTTCTGCATTTGCAGATTTCAACCGTGTTGCTATTATGCTTGAGTGCTTTTCTTATTAAACAAGACGAGGCAAGCACAGTCAAAATGTCCTGTTTTGGTTGAATCAGCAAGGAGGAGTTTCAGTGCTCACTCTCCACAAATAATCCCATTCTCCCAGGCAGCTCTCTCCTGTGAAATGAAAGTGCAGACATCTACAGTATTACCCCGTTAGCATGGAGTCTGCTGTTATCCTGTTAATGAAGCGAGCTGAGATAATCACCTTAATGCATAAATACATCTCTGATGCTGATTCACTTTCTTCCTATTTGAGTCTCATTTACCAGGGCATTCTCTTTTTTTCCCCACTGTAGTCTTGTTGTGTCTGGAAGGATGGCTTCCCCCCATCCCCCATAAGAAATTTCCTCTCTAATGTGGTTAACCCTTCTTGTTTTGCAGCCATATACAGGACCAAATCTTGGATCGAGGGCCAAGGAATGCAATTTTGTTCGATCTGCAGCCTTGGAGGTCACACATCCTAAAACCTCAGCTGACACTGTATAGGCCACTTGTATATGAAGAGACACACACTATTAGAAGATAACATGTCTTATCCTGAGGTGGGTGATAGAAACAACCTCTCACCAGTGTCTTCCTGGACCTTGCCATATTGGTTACAACCAGTGAAGCAGCCTGCATGGCTGGGTATAATCCAAATCAGGTGTGTCATGCTCAGGAAGATTATGTTAGGGAACAGGGACCTCTCTACTGCACAGATGGTGAGTCAGATATGTGGCAACCTTGTGATGACACTCTGTGGTCACAATATCAACTAGCCTTTGGTAACACTTTCTTCCAGGTTCCCATGATTTTTTCCCAAGTCTGGCAGATGACAGCAGGACATCTGGTGTCGGCCAGGCTTCATGCAGGACACTCAGCAAGGGCACAAAGACCACATGTGCCAGCTGGGGATGGCCATGTCCCCACACTGCTGCTCCTAACACCGAGCTGTGCCCTGGGGACCCCCGTCCTGTCCCATTCCAAGAAAAAATTCCTCCTGATTTGCAACCTAACCCTCCCCTGGAGGGACCCAAAGCCATCAGCTCTCGTCCTGTAGCTGCTACCTGGGCACAGAGGCCAAGCCCCACCTCGCTCCAAATTCCCTGCAGGATCTGTAGGGCACAATGAGGTCTCCAGTAAGGACTGGGAGGTGTGCCCGCAGGCTGTGCAAAGGGAAAAAGTGGAAAAAAGAGTGTCTCGGTCTGTATTTAAATCTGGCGCACGCTTAGGCCATGTCTGTAGTTGCAGGGCGCAGTCCCTATTTACACCTGGCCTGCACTTCAGCCGGGCTGCTATCCGCACTCTGCTGACCCTACCAGCCTGCCGCCCTCATCCCTACTTACACCCGCTCTGCACGCAGGCCTGCTCCCTTCAGCCACAACCCCCAGCTCTGGCGCGACGACCTATTCTCCAAGGCCCCGTATGTACACCCCATATACCCACTCAGCCCCCGCCCTATACACCCTCCCCCGCCAGTCCTCAGTGGTACCGCCCAGGCCGCCCCCTCCCCCATAGCACTCAGCGGTGCGCTCCCCTTCCTCACCCCCCCTCCCCTTCCCGGCGCGGTGGTGCGTGCCGCGCATGCGCAGTGCGCGGCCTGCGCTCGGCGGGGCAGTGTTTACAGCTGCGGAGCGCAGCGGGACGGCCGGGCCTGGAGGGAGCGGGCAGAGCCGGGCCGTGCTGCCGCCCAGGTACGGCTCAGCCGGGCGAGGACCCTCGTGCAGTGCGTGATGTCAAAGCGAGGGCTGCCCCGGAAGGCGAAGAGCTGCGTTGTGTGCGTTGTTCTGAGCGCTGGTTGCGTTGGAACGGACGGCTTTGTTTTTGGGGTTGCGTTTCAGGCGTCTGAGCGCAGATTCTGGCGTCGGGGTGGGGAGGAGGAGGATGAAGATGAGGATGAGGGCGGCAGCTTGCCGGTGGATGGCTGTGGTGCTGGAGGGCGGCTTGGTGCCTGTGTTGTGATTTGCTCGTGCTTTGCTCCATCACTAAGTGCCTCGCAGGGCGTGCGGGAGCAGCCGTTGCTCGGAAAGCTGAGCTGAAAGCGGGTCAGACCAGTTGTCCCACTGGGATTGCACGCATCGGCAGCCATTTGTTTGGGATCCAAAGTGCGGTGCTGTTAAAAGGCTTTATTTCTATGCTTGGAATCTGTATTTGTCTAACAAAGACCGCTTAAGTGAAAAAGAGAAACAAGCACGTATGCTTAATGCACTAAACAACAAAAAAAAAAGGGAAGAGAATTAACCATCAGGGAAGAGCATTTCAGTGCAGAGTGGTCCAGAGTGTGTAGTGCCCAGAGACAGACCCGACCCTCCGAGTGTGGCTGCAGTGTGTATGGAAGAAGAGAAGGAGGGATTACATAGGCTGATGGAGCCCCTGAAGTCTTAAATTTGTTGTGACATCGATACAGTTCTTTGTGTAGAGAAACTGAAGGGGTTCCTATAGAAATGAAAGAGGTGTCTTTTATTTTTTTCACTGCAAGTCTTACCAGTGGTCTGAAATGGGGTTGGTGTGTTTCAGACTGTGTTAAAAGAGTGTATTAAAATTTGGCTCCGATTCCCTGCACAAGTATGTCTTATTTTCTGTCTCTCTGTGGGTGATCAGGCTGGTATGTTATTTGGATAACTGGAGCTTTCTTGGGCCCTTGCAGGTTTTTTGTTTCCTCTGAAAATGAAAGTGTGTGATTTTCACTTTGCTGAATGTAACAAACCCCAACAATTTAGCTGTAGGCAGATCTTCTGATCCCTGGAATGAATTCTAAAGCTGCTGCTTCTGTGGTTATTGTGAGCAGAGTAAATAAATGCATTTAAAAAAAGAAGTTGTGTTTTCTGAAGAGGGTTGCCTTTTTTTCCTTTTTCTTTTTTTAAGATGGGGGCAGGGGAAAGAAGGCTAGAATAATTTGGAGTAATCAGTTCAATGTCCTTTTCCCACCTCCCCCATGTTTTCCTCTTTAGAACCTACTGATATTTTACATCCTGAAGTATGCAGTCACACACGGTCTCTTGCATAGCCAAGGAGACTGCTCACTTCTCTTTACCCACACCTCAGGGTCTGAGTTTACTGCTGGTGATCATAGTGAAATCAGAAGCATTTGTAATTCTTAAATCTGTGCTGCTGGAGTGTTCTCAGATTGGGGGTTAGCTCACTTGAGACTTAGGAGGACCTAAGAAATTCCATTGGCTTCAGTGAAAACTCTCTCTGAGGTTGCAGTCATGGTCCTTCACTGGTGATGCCCTGAGTTCTGACCTTGAGCTGTGTGAAAGTGTATTTGTGAAGGAAAGCAAGCTGTACCTATATTTAGGCCAGAGATTGTGACCTCTGCAAACACCCACTCCTCATGTTTTCTTTCAGCGTGCAGCTTGTGGTTTTCTGATTCTCTCAGCCTGTTTCTTAATTTCCTCTTGATGCATTAGAAATAGACTGCATATGGCAGGAGTTCTGGCTGACAGACTTAACTTATTGCTTGGATTTGCAATGAAGAATGACCTATGAGCATAGCAGCTAGAGTAATCCCCTGTTTAAAGGGTTCAGTGAAACAGCTGACATGCTGGTACTATGTCCAGTATTGTTTGAAAGCAAACATCTAAGTTACTGTTCTAGTTTTCCTTACTGGTGTCAGGTACTAGATGCCCAGTCTCATCTTATCTTCTTCATGGCTTGATTGGCTGGGGTGGTGTGGGTGTTTGACCTTAGGTACGTACGGATCTCTCACAAAGAATATGCAGCAGCATAGCTCAGCTCAGATGCATTCTCTGTACCTCACCTCTTTATTCTTCTTCAGTTTTAGTGCTTACACAAAGGTTGAAGATGGGAGGTGCAGTGAGTGCAGGAGAAGACAACGATGAGTTAATTGATAACCTGAAGGAAGCACAGTATATCCGGACAGAGCTGGTGGAGCAGGCGTTCCGTGCCATTGATCGAGCAGACTACTACTTGGAAGAGTTCAAAGACAATGCCTACAAGGACTTGGCGTGGAAGCATGGAAATATTCATCTTTCAGCACCCTGCATTTACTCTGAGGTGATGGAAGCTTTGGATCTGCAGCCAGGGCTGTCATTTTTGAATCTTGGCAGTGGCACTGGCTATCTGAGTTCTATGGTTGGACTCATCTTGGGTAAATAACTTTTCAATCATGCTAACTATTTTCATTTGGTTATTTTTGTTGTTGTTTTTTTTTTTTTAAGAAAGCTTTGAGATTAGGAAAGAAGCATTCCTCAAGTAATGAAATGATATCTAGCAAAGTAAAGACTGTATTGATTCATCTGGCCAATTGATCAGGATTTCATGCAGCCATCTTTCTGGAGCTGGATGGTGTCCAGATTTCTGTGGCAAGTTGGAGCAGGTGACAGTGCAGTTATACAGGTGATTCTCATGGATTCCTGCAGAACTGGGCACAATCTTTAGTTTATTGCTGCTTAAGCAAGAGCCTAGCTCAAGAATTCAGGAGCAGGAATGCTGTGTTGTTTTAACTAGGTTCGAGCATGCCCAGAGAAACCTCTGACTATAGCTGCTCAGTGCCTTGTTGGTTTTTTTTTTCATGCTATCCTGTCTAGACTATAACATGTCCATAACATTTAAGCTGCTGGAATGTTTCTTGTCAGGATAGAGCCCCACTCCTACATCCCAAGGCCTTCTATGGCATCATGTTTGTGGTTTTCTGCTAGGTTTGTTAGATTACTTTGGATGCCAGTGTGTTACTCTAGTAGTTGTTTAAATCTTCCTCTGGGAAAAGTTATCAATCAGTTATGAATAAAATTCATGAGTGGTGAATAGCATCTGTATCTTCCTAATTTATTGTTGTTATTATTTGAGGTACAAATTTCTTTGATGAGGAGCTTTTTAGCTTATTGAGAAGAGGGTATAAAACAGTGAAAAGATTTCAGAGGGATTTATTAAAATATGTGCTCTATTGTTCTACTCTTTGAGAGTTTTCCCTATGTGATCAGCTTTAGAGCAACAGTATTTCTTTACTGTGAGTGTTTCCCTTCTGCAGTAGACTTTCCTGCATAGTTAAGCCCAAAGATTCAAAGTGGATGGTGCACAGCACCTTTATTCACTGCCAGAAGTGTAGGGTTGTACTTCCCACTGTATTAATAAGATACCTGACTCTACACAAACACTGGCTGCCTCTCAGGGAGTAATCTGATATGGGAAGTAACCAAAACTGTGGTCAACTCTGCTGGATTTTGTGTTGCTGCCTGTTAGCATTACCTGTTGCCTGTTCTTTTAAATTTTCAGGTCCTTTTGGTGTTAACCATGGTGTGGAGCTTCATTCTGATGTGATTGAATATGCAAAGCAGAAATTGGACTTCTTCATCAAAACAAGTGACAGCTTTGACAAGTAAGAGTTTTGAATGGCCACTTAGTTCCATCCTTTGTGCTTGGCTTCAGCCGTGGCAGCTCTGGATTCAGGGTAATCTGAGGATTCTGGCTCCTTAGGCTTGTTGAGCTGCAGTGTGTGACCTCCTAAGCTCATATGTGTTGTGGGGGAGTTTTAGAAATTGTTGTAGTGTTCCTGATGGCAGTTCTGATGTGGCAGAGCTTGGGAGAAGCTGAGAACAGTTACTTATTTTACCATGCAATTACAGATAACAACTTGGAAACTGCAATTGGCAGTGATAATTATGCTTGTGATCTGTGAGTTATCAGAAGAAAATGAACTGATTTTGGTAGTGACCTTATATGTTTAGTCTCAAAAGAAGAAAAATGATATTTAAAACAAGAAGGTATTTTTATAATGATGAAGTTAGTACTAGAGCTGCTTGGGAGTTGATTTACGTTCTCCCTTACAACATCTACTCTGCTGCTGTCAAAATTAATAACTTTCTAGCAGGATAACTGTTGCCAAAAGCAACCTCAGCAGTAAAAGTTGTAGCTGTCTCATTTTTGGATCTGTCTCACAGTTCCTTCAAATATTGAAGGAAAGCATCTCTGGCTACCTGAAAGTCATGATCCTGTTGTGGGAGGAATTGAAGTCTTCAGTGATGGAATTCAGACTAGTCAGTTCTGTGCTGTTACTGCAGCACTGGAAAGCTGCTGATAAGAGCCATCTCTTCTTGATGTTGGCAGCAGACTGAAATTGTTCTGCCTGGGAAGTGCTCACACACAGATGACTCCCTGCTTCCCAGAGCCACACTGCTGCTGTTTGAACAGGAGTTTTAGGGAAGGCTTTTCCTCTCTTTCTGGGCAGATAGTCATAAAGCTTAAGTCAGCTGAATTCAGAAGTCACCATGACTAGAAAGCTGGCATTGCTGGGAGGAATGGCTGCTGGGTTAATAGACTGTTAGAGCACCACGTGTAGGGACTGTTAGCCAGCTGCTGTGATATCTAGAGTGACTGCCAGAGACAAGAGCTTGAAGTATGTAGGAATAAGTAGGTACTATATTGAGGTACTGGTAGAAGAATGTGTATAGCTCTAAAATGTAGGCCTTAAAGCTTTACATAGCTTTTAGAGCATGTAAGAAAAACAAAAGCATTGTAGAGTTACTCAACTTGATTCTAAACTAAATAAAAAATGCAACAGACAAAAATTGTATTTCGTGAAGAGTGAAATCATGGCTCTTTGGAAGTGAATAGCAAAACTCCCATTGTCTTCAGTACGTGTTTCTGAAGCATCAGAGTTCCCCTGAGCACCTGAAAAAGTATTTAAGAGCTTCTGAAAATGTTGGAGGAACCTGGTGCAGCAGTTTCAGGACTCTACGTGTAGAACTACAGGTCTAATGCTTATATTTGGATATTGTAACTGAAAGAGCAGTAGGTAACTTATAACTTCAAGACTACCTAATTTTATGCAAATCGGGTATGAAATTATGCATTGATACCCTTCAGAAATGTTCATCTGAGAGTTCTCACCTCGCTGCTTTTGTGGTTTTGAAACTTCAGCTGTGGTTTGTTTTGATCATCTCTAGAATACAAAGGCTTGGGAGGAGGAACACCATGGAATATTTCTCAAGTACTTTTCATTCTCCTCATTCTTTCAGAACCACAGAAGGAATTCATTTGATAGATTTTAATATTCTTGTGTGATATGCATTTTCTTGTTTTTTAGATTTGAATTTTGTGAGCCATCTTTTGTTACTGGAAACTGTTTAGAGATTTCCCCGGACTGCACTCAGTATGACCGTGTTTACTGTGGTGCAGGAGTTCAGAAGGAGCATGAGGACTACATGAAGAACCTCTTGAAAGTTGGGGGAATTCTTGTCATGCCCCTTGAAGAGAAGGTTGTGTACCTTTCTACCTGTTTTTCAGTTATTTTTAATTCTGGTTTCAGCGTAGCCAATAACTCTTCCTTTGGTTTGCACTTCTGTTCAGCAGTGATCTGGCAAATTGGAGGGAGCATAAAGTGTGCTGGTTTTCATTCAGAATTGAAGCAGTGCTCTGCCTGCTTTGTAGTGTTTAAATTCGACCATAATATTCATAGTGAGTGCTGATCTTCTGTTGTTAGTTGCAACTTTATTTCCATGCTGCAGGAAAGTGTAAGAGGGCTTTGTTCAAGTTATATAACCTAGCATTGTGCTTATGACAAAGTACAAAATTGCTTTTAGAAGGTTTTGTGCTCTGACTGGCTTATGAATGAGCTTATAAGGTGTCCCTATTTACAAGTGCTGATGGCTTTTAGTAAAGAGTGGGTAACTGCTCAGTCTGCAAACTCAAGATTGTAATTCAGATGATCAATTTTGGTGTAAAGTTGGGTTTACTTAATAAACTTGGATAGTCCAGGTGTAGGTATCTGGTGTTCTACTTCTTGTAAGGTAGCTGGTCTTAACAGTGCAGAACTTGTTAAAATGCATTAGTGGAAGATTTAACAGAAATCCAATGTGTTGTGGACTTCCTTCAAGAGTGGGTGTTTGTCAGAGACTGATGCTTTTTCTCACTGGTTGGATGTAGCTGTTCTGATTCAGAACTGGGGAAGAACTGGAAAGCAAACTGCCAGTGCACATATTCTCTTGCATTGGGCAGGGCTACCTGGGGCTAATTCCATCAGGAGGCTTGAATTTTCTAGAGGGAAAAAAAAGCAATTCCTGTTATTACCTACCATTCTGCTGTTGCAGCTTCTAGTACTGTAGCCACTGGTAGAGGCAGAGGAGTTGTTGGTTTGTTTTCTGTTTAGAAATCTTAGTGTATTTCACGCTAAGGACAATGATCTCCTTGTTTTGCTTTAGCTAACTAAGATAACTCGTACTGGTCCTTCTGCCTGGGAAACCAAGAAGATTCTTGCTGTTTCTTTTGCACCTTTGATTCAGCCCAACCATGCTGATTCAGGAAAATCAAGGCTTGTTCACTTGCGTGAGTACAAACATTTTTGGCTATGGGGGGGATTTTGTCTTCTATTTGATTGTAATATTTAATATTTCTTCCTTAGTCGTGACATTGCTATGCATTTTTCCATAAACATTACTCCAGCTGGTTTCCTTCTTGGAACAGTTGTCCATTTAAGACTCTTGGTTTGGAACTCAGTCCGTCTTTGATCCTAGCAGCAGGCAGACTCAGAATTTCTTAGTCTAAAATCTAAATATGAATTTTCTGTTAAGAAATTATACCCAAGCTTTATGGAGTGATTGGTCATTATTTTTGCCTGTTCGGACATCAGTTTCAACCCCAGATCACCTTTTTCCACAGTTTGTGGGTACTGTGCTGTGGTGATGGAGAACACACAAATGGTACCTGTGAACAAATGTTATCCTACCCAAAGCAAGTCAGAATTATCCTCAGCCTGGAATGCTCGAGGGATCTAAATTGTGCCATTTTTGGGTAGCTGCTCCAAGTGCAGTTGTATGCCATGGCCCCAATCTTCAGATTAAGACTTTGGTGTAAAGCGGCCTCTTAAGAACATGCAAAGACAAAGATACTCATAAAGAGATTAGTCAGGCTTTGTTCTTATTCTGGAAAGGTGTCTTTGTGTGACAAAAAGCAGCTCAATAAGCAATCTGTACAGTACCATAAAGTCCCCTGAGTCTGCATTTAAGTGTGCTTTGTATGGTGCCTTTGTAGGCAGATCTGCATTGATGCTATATGAGTTGTACTGTGAATTTACATACTGGCAGCAAATATTCATAGAAGAATGAAGTCTTCCAAACCCTTAATGTGGGAGGGTTTTTTTTAAACACAGTAAGTTATTGTATGTTTCTAAAATTACTTTTACCAAGTGGTTTCCAGCCAGTCTTCACCCGCTAAGTCTGAAACAGTTTTTGATGAGCATAAATAGTACTCATGTTTTATAAATGAAGAACTTGGCAAAGCTGAAATAATTTCACAATAGGCAAATCATTTGTGGAAGAATTGAATAGACTTCAGGTCTAGATATTATACAGCAGGAAAATATCTGGGTTATTAAATAGTCACAGCATCAGTAACTAAGTCTGCATTCTTATAATCTGTAAGATGTGCATCTTAAAATAATAGTGAGGACTTGACATCAAAATGTGAAACTCTCCTTTCATCCTGTTTTTTTCTGTCTGGTTAATGAGAGAAATGCATAATTAAATTTAGTTTGGAAAGTTACACTACAGTTTACCGGAGTTGACAGGAATTGAATAGAGCTGTTTTTGTAATCGCAGCAGGGAATTCAAGTGGCCTGATTTAATCTGAGCAAATGCAGCTTTTCCTGGGAGTGCTCTTGGGCTGAGTTCCTCCGTATCTGTTCACGATTTTCGTTTTGTTTTAGCCCCTGTGGCAGTTCGTAGCCTCCAGGATCTGGCTCGCATAGCCATCCGAGGAACCATTAAGAAAATTATCCATCAAGAAACAATGAGCAAAAATGGGAACGGCCTGAAGAACCCCCCTCGGTTCAAACGAAGACGTGTGCGTCGCCGTCGCATGGAGACTATTGTGTTCTTGGACAAAGAGGTCTTTGCTAGTCGGATCTCCAACCCATCAGATGATAACAACAACTGTGAGGAGACTGAGGATGAGAGACGGGAAGAGGAAGAAACGAAACCCTCTGAACTAAAGCCAGATCCCCCTGTAAACTTCCTGAGAGAAAAAGTCTTGAGTCTGCCTTTGCCTGATCCCTTGAAATATTACCTGCTTTATTACAGGGAAAAGTAATTTCCTTCTAGAGTATGGGAAGTAGGCAGAAAATTAAATACTACTTAGGGCTTGACAAATGTGTACCACTTGCTTGCCTGCTAATACGACCACCCAAGGCAGTAGGCTGATTGGGGAATGTGGCTGCTGTATACTTAAACATTATAGCTTTTTTTTTGTTTCCTCTTTCTTCTTGGTTGTTTGCTATAGTTTTATTCTACAGCAGGGGTTCCTTAGGTAGCAAGTTGGTGAAGTGCTTGACTGCTTACTGAAAGGAGGATTTAATTCCCCAAAACTAACTGCACGGAGATGGCTGCTCTACTGAATTGCAGTTTGTAGATGTTCTTACATTCTTAAGCAGTTCCCCAAAGACCTTTGCTGTCTGTGCTCTTTCCCACTCTACCTGCCATGTGTTTACCATGGTGTGTATTCAATGGAGGATGAAGATGATTAGTAAAAACTGACCTGGCAAATCTTTTTCTTCCAGAAACGTGAAAAAGCACAACTTTTACAGAAAAGAAGTTTTGGTGTTACTCTTGAGTCATCCAGAATTTGAATGCAGAAGGAAGGCATCAGCTCCCCTTTGATTGGTCTCAGCTTTGCTTTTAAATTACAATACTGATTGACAGAACATTGGTTTTCTTGATGGGAAACACCTGTTTTAGAGTGCCACATGTGAAGTTTTGTTTTGTTTTTTTTGTAAAGCAGTGGGGTCAGGTGAGGAGTAGTGAAGCTGATGAACTTTGAGAGGATGCTCAAGCATTCAAAGTTGTGACTGTTCTCTCCAGAAATGTTTACAGAGTAATCCTGAATGGGGATGAGGGCAGGGAGGAGATGGGCAGCAAGAGCTGGTGAATACTGGCTGTGAAGGCAGAACCTGCAGGTTTTATAGTTGTGTGAGAGCTAAAATCTGTTAGACTGGAGTGGAGTGCAGAGCTCTGGCCTGGACAGAGTGGTTTATATCCTGGGAAATGAGCCTAAGAGTTCTGTGGAGGAATGTGGAAACTCTGGAACACCAAATTGATGCAGTTTTAACTTAGGTGTTCCTGTGTGCACCCCTGTCAAAGCAGGGTGGTTGGGATACAGCTTGTGTACATGTAGTCCATGTGCAGTAAGTGGAATGAGGTTGTCTTGGTAGTTTATTTTATTACTGCAACAAAGAGATAGATGCTTTAACAGACTTGCATTGAGGGACAGAAGAACAATGCAGTTTTATGGGTGTGGACTTTTTAACTTTTATTCTCAAGTCTTCCTGCAACGCTGATGGGAGGAGATACCACATGTGGAAGGGGAAGTTGATTTGCTTCAGCCTGTTTGAAAGATCTGCATAGACCAGCATAGTTTGGAAAGAAACCCTTGAGCTTATACTGATGTGTACTCCTGTAGCTGAGGGTAAAAACAAAGAGTGACAGCAGAAAAACCCCTTAGTAAATGATGAAGTTAAGAAAGATGTTACCCCATCAGAAGCACTTAATGTTGGTATCACTTTGATATCTATTTTAAGCTGCCTTCTCAGTTCCTGAGAAGTAATGAATAAGATTCTCTTGCCAAAAAAAAAAAATGCTGGATATTCATTTAGTCCTGTTATGTTGCACAACATCATAAGTAGAGTTTCAAAGTTCTCTGCAGCTTGAAAAATACAGATTTTTCTTATGTATCTCAACCCAAGCTGGAGAATCTTTCCTTGTTTAATGGGCTTTTTTTTTGTCTTTTAGATTATTATCTGGTAGGTGTGGTGTGGCAGGTGGCCACATGGTATGAAGCAGTTGTAGGCTGTATTTTGCCTGTATTGCCCCCAAGCTATCTTGCTCCTTTGTTTATTTTTATTTATTTTGAGTGGGGCAGTTCTGTGGCCACTGAGCTGATGGCTTCCTGTAAACTTCAAGCACACATCTTGTACATCTGGCAACCACAAGGAATTTCTTTCTGCAGATGAAAATTCAGAGTCTGATGATAAATGGAGGCGTAATAGAATCTGTGTGAAGTTTCTCTTGTGCTTCCCACAAAGGCTGTCATCTCTGTCTTCGTTAGTTGTTTCTTTAGAATAACTGGCATACCAGGCATGCACCTGTCTGTGGTGGCACAGCTTCCACTCCTCTGCATGTACAGGGTGCTTTACTTCTGGCTGGCAGGTCATCCTTTGGTTTATTAATAGCAGAACTTTTCATGGGTGTCATAAAGAAGTTACTTTGAAAACTGACATCTGAAGTTCTGGTCATGCTAATGAACCTGGCTGAGATTCTGTTAAAATTGGCTGGTTGATGGAGAGCATCTTTTGTTTATCTATGTTGTTGTCATTTTAACCATTTCCCAATTGTTGAAGATATTTTATCAGATTTTCACCAGGTTTGCCTTTGTATTACATCTGCTAGATTTCTGCAGTATTTTGTTTATCCTGGATAAGGTTGAGTAAATAAATATATACACAGAAAATGTGTTCTAGTTCGTCCCCTTGCCAAAAAAAACCAACCAACCATCCCCACCAACTGACTCGTAGTAGAAGTTTTCTATGTACTATAATTGTGAAATAATATTGCTTATAACATGTAAAGGAAGGGTGACTGTAAATGCGTTTTCCTGTGCACAGGCACTTGCTCTGTAGTTTTCTGTATGTGTTGTTAGTAATTATGGCATCACTGTTTGGTTTTATTTTTTCCTGTGTAGTCTGTAAGCTGTCTAGGAATTTTACCTGCTTTGACTGTTCCTTTTTTTCAGTCTTTGCTTTTATTTGTGTGTGACTCCTTTTAGGTTTAGATAGTGCAGTAAAATTGCACAAAAAAAAAGAAAGAAAAAAAAGGACTTCCAGCTGCTTTAATCACCAGTGTGTAAGCTGAAAAATCTGTGTATGGGAATGGATTGAATTGGCCTGAGGCACACAAAAGTGTTTAAACTTTCTTTAATGAGTGTTTCTGTATCAATAAATTCAGTAAAGACTTTTTAGCCTTCGTAACGTGGCTTTGCATCGTGTTGTGATTAGAATACTTTGTAGATAAGTACTGATTTCCATAATTGAAGGTGAAGACACTAAATGCTAGTTAAGAGCACTTAATCATATGGTGCAGGTGTGTAGTTTGTAGTTGACCTCCTCAGAATATAATCAAAAGAAACCTTCCCATCTGATAATTTCCAGACCTTTGTGTAATGGAGTTGTGTAAGATGTATTTTGGAATTAGCATACATAAGCACTGGTCTAGATTTTAATAGAATATTTAACGAGTGAGTTCACTTACCTGGCTGGTGGGCTTGCAGAGAGTGGAGGTATCAAGAGCTCAGTGTGTTTCTCTGTTTCAAGAACTCTAAACCAAATGTGACAATACCTTGTTTAATGCATTTGTAACTACCACCAATTTTGCAGCTGTTTGCATTTTTGCTCTTGCCTCCTATGCTGTGTTTTAGTTCTTAATTAATGCTGATTTTAGGAGCTTGTTTCAAGGTTTTCTTCTCACTAGTGTTGAGAATAATACTTTGGCTTCAGCTGTGGTAGGAAACTGTTTTCATAATAGCAAATCCAGCTGTTACTAATCGAGGGTATCTATTGACCTTCATTCCATGTGGTAGTTATTTGTAGACTGTTTCTTCCTGTCGTCTGCATGTGTGATAATGTCCTTTTACAAGCTATAAAATGGAAATAGTACAGTGTTAATGCTTTCCTTCATGTGATGCTTACTAGGAAAAAAAATCCCTTCCTGCTTTGGAAAGCTGTGGATGTGTCATATCAGTGGTATCAAGTAGATGAAATTTGTCAAGACAGGTAACGTTTATGTTCATTTCAAAGTAAAATACACATCTTAGATCCTTGAGAAGTAATGAAATCTTCATGAGGTGTACTCCAAAATCTTTCTGCTGGGACAGAAGTGATAGATGAAGACAACACAAGGGTGTTTAAAAACAAACCTGCCCAAAACTTCTGCTATGTTGGTGTGGAAAAACTTCTAGCACAGGCTAGAAATCCTTGAGGAAGGGGCACAAGCAATAACACTCATTCCTGTCACTTAGGAGTTAACTTTTGGTTCTTGTTCAGAGCTGCATACTCCTTCTTAAACAATTTGTCATGTTAATGCAAAATAAAATGAACTAATGGATGTGTAAGGGAACGGTGATTGGTAGTGCTTCACAGCATCTCACAGACATCTCATTTGTCATGGAAAGGAGATAGGCAGAGCAGGAAAGATATCCCTCAACTTCAAGCAAAGATCTGCTTCTGAGTAGATTTAGGGTTGCAGAACTTGTTTTTTGCCCTCCAGTTATTCCCTTTCCCATTATGTTCATGTGGCTGTTGTTAAATCTGCTGACTTTTCTGTGAGACTTGGATAATTAGTATAAGTAAATACTCATCAATCCTTCCAGAAGCTGCCACTGACTGCGTACCAGCCTGAATGAAGAGTGCAGATCGTGTATGGAAGCATGACTGATGAGCAGCACGGCTCTCCTGTTAGCTATAGAAACAAACCTGGAAGGAAATTTGTTTTGCAGGTGGTCGGTTTATGCTGTGGCACATAGCTGAAGGCAGACGCATTGTTTCTGTGAGCTGTCCAGATGTGCCAGGGAAGGTGATGAGGACTGGTTTTGTGAGAGCATGTTGAGTGGCCACTAGAGGACAGTGTGCTCCAAACCATGAGTTGGGTGCACAGGGGAAATAGGGAGGTGTTCAGCAGTAATGCCTACTTTCCTAAGTGGTGCAAATGCAAACAGACAACGGATTCATTGAGTGTTAGATGCTGAAAACTTGCTGCATAATGCCTTTTTCGTGGCTAGAAAAAAAATAGCTTTTACCAAGTTTGACACGCCTGCTGCTCAGGCTAGTAAGCATATGAGACATCTATGCTGTGTAATTGTAATTTGTCCAGTGTTTCTGTTGACACATGAGACTAAATACCTGGAAGATTTGAGTGAGAAGTATAATCTTAATATATTCTGGAAGGTGTTGTATAAACCTTGGTTTACAAGGTCACTGAGGGGGGCTGGCAAAAATAACCACATTTAAAAAAAAACAAAACACTTTTACTCCAGGTGCTCAAGTGACCAAGTATCTGAAGGGAAAAGCAAACTGGGGAGGTAATTACAGTACAAAGCACATCTGCAAGTTCATGGGAAACTGGGTTGATCACACAAGTGATGTGGAATGATGTGATGCTTCACACTTGTGTCTGTCTAAAATGCACACGTAAAAACACGCACAGGAATACCTGTAAACTTAAGGGCAAGCTGTTTTCATTCTAAGCATCTTTATAATGCTAAGAGTGGTAAATTAAACTGGGAACTTGTCTTCCTTTTCTTTTTTTTTTTTTGCATTTGTTTTAATCCTCCGAAGAGGTGAACCAACTGTGGTCTGTGTTTTCTGCAGGAGTTACTGTGCTTCAAATGTGTTTGGTTTTGTTGTGTCTTTCCTCTTCATCCCTCAATTGCCCTTCATTTTTCCAAAGCCCCTCTCCATTACATCCTTGTAGTATGCAACTGTATTAACTAAAAGGTCTTTGGGTTAAAACCTGATTGATTTTCTATAGCACAACAAAATTCGTCCAGTCAGGGTGGTTTTGGTCTTTCTTTCCAGGTTATTTGTCTTTGTTAGTGGTCTCTATTAGCAGTAGTGTTCAAAGATCCCAGAGGTGATGGGAAATGTATCTCACCAGATGTTAGACATACATGCAGTTAGCTATCCCCAAAGTCATACTTTGTGCTATGTTTGATGGAGGCTCTTAGACAAGATGCTACCCTTAGTTTTCAGTGTGTGCTAAAGCAAACATTTTGACTGAGAAGCTTGACTCCAGGCCCTCTGAATCCCAGTATCTTTTTGGTCACTGTCCATAAAGATGCATTCTGTGTGCTTTGAGATAAATGCCTAAGGAGTTAACCTGCTGTTCAAAATAAGAAACAAGGCGAGAAGAAATAAAAGATTAGAACTTAATATTTCAACGCTGCAATTAAAGAGGGGTGGGAACAGTCAGATCTGCAGTGATGTACATAATGGCAGAGAGGGTGGGCGGTTGGACTGTCAAACTGCCTTAATTTAATTGCAAACACATGCTGATGAGTCCCCTCCTCCTGGACCTCAGGGCTGGGAAACTTTTTTTTTTTTTTGTCAGCTCCCTGCAGCTCAGAATTGAGGAAAATACACTCCAGCAAACACCATGCTGCTCAAACCTTCAGCTCTTCTGGGCTTTGTGTGTTTTCTCCTCCTGCCTCGTTTCTCCTGCTCCTGCCCTAGTCGCTGCCTGTGCTTCAGGACTACAGTAAGATGCATGCATCTGATGCTGGAAACCATCCCTGACATCCCACCTCAGACGAGCATACTGTGAGTACCAGTTTCAATTTGCTGCCTTTCTTATCTGCTTGGTGTTTAGGAAGGAAAAAGGAAATGCCTTTTGTGTTTTATTTACTCATCCTTGTTGCAGGATTGTCTGCGCTTGAATCTGTTTCGTGTTTTTAGAACATAAAACAGAAACTGCTGCTTTTGGCATCAGTTAATTGCTAATGGGGCAATCTGTTGGGAAAATGCATAGTAATAATGCCACACGATCACTGGAAGACAGATCTTGGGAATCAGAGGTCACAATTGTTAAAACGGAGCTTATGGAATCGTACAGTTTATATTTCAGAAGGATACGGGTGTAGGAGAGAGAGGACATGTTGCACTTTAGGCTTTTGTCTCTAAAAACAAACAAAAAAAACCCACACAATTTTTCATAAATAAAACCCTTTTTTTTCCCTAGGCTTTTAAGTTATGGCTTTTTTTTCTCTCGGTTGTGCAAACCACATGTAAAGCTTATCAAGAAAGCAACACCTGGGGCATCTCAAACTCCTTGAGAAATAAAATATACCTGTTGAGTTGGCTGTGCCTTTTGGAGAGGGAGCTGCTGGCTGTAGGCATTCAGAGAGAAGGTGGAGGAAAAAGGCCTGAAACACTTGGAGGCTCCTAAACAGCTCTGACCACCAGGTCTAGGAAAGCACTTTTCTGTTGTTCAGTGGCAGTAAATCCTATGCTTAAAGGTGCCTTTGAGGTGCAATGCCACGTGACAGAATTTGGGAGATGTTTTTTGTTAAATATCAGGAGAGACTTGTCGAACGTTAATCTTTACACTTATTTTCCTTACATCACTGCTATTTGTGAAACCTGTCCAACCCTGGTGGGTTGGGAAGCCTGTCTCTGTGCTGCTAACCAAATCTGGTCCCAGCCAGCACAACCATAGCAGTGTATCCCTATAAACATTTCACTAATGTTGCTAATGCAGTTTACCTGCTGGCAGCAGGATGTTGGCACTGCAATTGTTGCATCCAGGTCTACTGGGGTGGATGGGGAACGCAGAGGTTCTAGCAGGAGTGGCACACAGGGAAATGCCTGCACTTGCTGCAGCTGCCAGAACTGCCACCTTGGCCTCACAATTAAATGGGACGGAGCAGGACCAGGACTTGCTTTCTCTCTAGGCTGGTGTGATGCTGTTGTTTCTGTACACTGTGATAATATCTCAGTGTTTTTTGCTTGCTTCTTGGGTAACGGCTGTCTGCTCTTCAGTAACTTTGCAGTCTGACTCTC
Source organism: Cyrtonyx montezumae (assembly GCF_038088225.1). Classification (NCBI taxonomy): domain Eukaryota; kingdom Metazoa; phylum Chordata; class Aves; order Galliformes; family Odontophoridae; genus Cyrtonyx; species Cyrtonyx montezumae. The sequence goes on along the minus strand of NW_027072100.1, from coordinate 9,445,517 downwards.
CAAATTGTCACCAGACTTCTTCCCCTTGCACATTTTTCTATGTCTTTAAATAATTAATACATGCATACTCTGTTTCTAGCAAAGCAGTTTGCTGCTTCTTGTTTAAACATATGTTTTCTGGGGGGGGGGGGAAATGTGGGTGTTTTTCTTCAACTTTGATTCTTTGACTGCAGAGTGAGGGAAGTTTACTGTGCTCACCAAACTTTTTTCAATACAGGAAGCGTGTATCTCAAACAACACACTCTATACTGTGGGGAGTAAGATGCGACTGCTTGTCCTTGCAGCTTTAGTAAAAGTTCTGGGAGTATCTGCTTGCAACTTAGCTGACACTGAGCTTTTTTTTTTTTTTTTTTTCTCAACCTTAACAGGTGACTAGATTTTCCAGCACAATGTATACGGTCACCATACTTCTCTCTCCCTTGCCATGTCTCATCTATTAACCAGTTGGATGTATGCTGCTTATAAATGGTCCATGATTTGTTTGCATACTTAACCATTTGAAAAGCTGGTTCGTTTAGTTTAATGTGCTAACCAGAGGTTTGAATGGGAAACTGAGGTTTTAAGCATTAGCAAGGTGGTATAGGTGTGCAGTATGAAAGTAGTAATATTTCAGAATGAGATGGCTGTCTTTATGGGCTGGTATTTCTGAGTGAGATTTATCTGGTATATTTTCTTCTGATTCTCTGTGTAATTATAAGTAAAACCCATAGTGACAATTAGTGATCCCCATAGAGAGCGATATGAGCTGTTAGCAGATCATGTGCCTTTGTGTGATGTGCAGCAAGCAAAGACGCTGACTTTCTGGCTGTCTTGAGGATTTAATGTATGTAAATGCATTTGCCAGCAAGCATCCCATTGTATCTGTTATAAATAGCATTTGAATAATTAAACTTTTTTAATTGTGAAGGATCGAAGACTGCTTCTTAGCCAAGCCCCTGACTGCTCCAGCTTTTTGGTATGTTAATTTTTTTTGTGCTGGGAGGAGAACTGTTCGTTCTCAGTTTGAACACTTAGAGCTACGTATAGCAGGAGTAGTCTGATGGTGCAGCCATTCCGAGTCAAAAAATGTGGGATCGTGATATTTTCCACATTTGCCCCTTGGTACGAATAGGACCAAGGCTGTGACTTGTGGATTCTAGCCCCGATCAGAGGCTCCAGCTCTGTTCCCTCGCGGAGCAGCTGCAGCTTCCAGATGGAGCGTTGCTTTGAAGTTGGAGTTTGAAGAGAGTTGGAGTTTTCTGACTTCCGTGACTCCGTGCCACCCTCTCTGCAGCACTCCTCGTGGAGTGGGGACGTCTCCTCGCCAGCACACGCTGTGCCTCGACGAGCCCTGCTGGCGGATGGCCCCCGGGGGTGCTCGCCAGCTGGCGGCCCTTGGAGCGGCCCGTGGTCCTCTCGGAGCGATGCTGGGGTTGGCACGGGCCCAGCCCTGGGATTGATGAGCTGTTACTGGCTCCTCTTCGGTCGCTGTTTTCGCTCCTCCCTTCGCAGTCCCAGCTGGGTGCAGCCGAGGACCTGGCTCGGTGTCTGGTTTTAGCAGCAGACTGCTTGTCTTCGGTAACAATGCCTGTTGGTCCTGTCCTGAGCGGAGGACAGGATGGCGAGAGTGGCTACACGTGTGCGGATAAGCTGTAAAAATTCATGATGTTTAACTGCAGACATATTTTGGCTGCTGTTTGTTCGACTGGAACACGATTCTCCAGATGTGATCTGCTGGTTACTGCTGGGATTCACGCCGCTTGTTTAGCCAGCAGCCCGAAGAGGGGAACAGCTGTGAAACATACACTCTGAGAATTTCAATAGGTCTTTAACCTTCAAAGCTGTTTGTTCTATGGAGTGACATTTGAAACAATAAACTTTGAGATGTGCGGGCGTGAGTAGAAGAAATGTATGGAAAGAAGCTCCCCTCTGGCCGGCAGCTAATGGATTGCAATCCAATTATCCGTGGGTTATTCTCCTTTTTGCATTATGCATAGCACATAATGAATGAGCACTTCTGGAGAAACATAGCTGAGGGCACCAGCAAAGACAGCACAGTATCTGGCATCTGAATGCATTGCTGGCATGAGCCGGAGGTGACCCAGTTGCTCACAGACCTGGTTGCTAATTGGGCACTGTGAGCACGGCCAGCTTGACGAGTTTCGTTTCCTGTCATTGCTGTATGTGCTGTGTGCTTGGTGGCTGCTTGTTTCTTCTCCTCCTCCTGCACAGCAGTAGGGAGGGCTGTGCTGGGGCAGGGTACAGCACTCTGTGTATCTTAAGGAGCAAAACTGTTTGTGTGGGAAAGGTTCACTGAGAAAAACGAGTTCTTGGAAATGCTGCTCCCTTTGTGGTCTTCAGTCTTTGGGATGAAGAAGGGGATTACTCATTTCCTCTGTGTGTGATGGTCTTATGTGCAGTCATGAAGTGCACACCCACACATTCTGTGTGTTCCAGGTGTGATCTCTTTCTGACTACTTCTGCTGTAGTGTTTAATCCCCATTAGACCTTTCCAAGGTGACTTAAGTCTTCTGCATGTCCCATTTATAGCAGTCACTTCACCGGAAGGAAAATGGGGAGGGAAGGTCTTCAAAGATTTTTTTTTCCTTCCTAGAAGCACTGCAGCATCTTCTGCTGAAACCATCCTCTGTCTCAGGGCTGTAGTTACCTCTGATGTTTGAAACTCATGGAGCTGTCATGCCCATCATCTGGCACTCACCTGAGCGTCTGTGCTTTCTCCAACTCCCTTGGCTTCACCACATCCTTCTTCTCCTCCCCAGGACTTTTTCCTGTGCACTGAAATGCAGCTTCCTCAAGGTGGGCTGTGATATTGCAATGGTTGCAGCCCATATTTTTCAGTGAGGGACTGCCTTTGTATTCTGGGTAGAGACTTCAATGTTTGTGCTCTTAGGGAGCTTAAAAGCTGGTACTCATGCTCCAAGAGTCTTTGGATTGAAGAATGCTGTAGCATTTCACTTAAGCTGATGTACTACTGCTTTCTGAAGAAGGTATGTATATCTTTTGCACTCTGAAATGTTCTTTCCCTGCTTCTGGATCAGGGTCAGAGTACAGTTGAGAAAGAGGGCAAGTTGTCTTTATTTGATGTGGGCAATATTTTGAATAGATGGTGCAAAGGAAACATGCATCATGTTAGGACACTCCTGCTCCGTGCTGACATGAATATCCAGGGTTAGATCTAGCTTGTTTGATTAGGATCAGACCCTAATCCCCATGCCAGCTGTTAATACATAATAGCTCAAATTATCAGAGATTGGTGAGGTCAGTGCTTTGCTGTGCAATCTTCCCACTTGAATGCGTGCACTTGAATTGGAGGTGTTTGTTGCACCTCCTGTACTGCTGAGAGCAGAAGGGGTGCTGGGTGGTAGGAGGGGACAGAGCACCAGCAGACACCCTGTCATTGCCTTCAGAAACCACCCAGAACCACAGCCTGGAATTGCTTCCATTAATGCTAGCTTGTGTGTGCTCAGAGCAGTGCGGTAGGCTGAGTGCTGAATTACTGACTGGTTCTTGACCCAGCAGACAAAGAGGGATCCTTAAAAACCTGACCCGTTTGTGGGTGCTGGGACTTTGAAAATCTGGTTTCAGGAATGCCTGTGGTAATTCTTTAGTTCTTAATTAAGATCTGCTGTGCCCACTCTGTCTTCAGTACACGAGCACAGTATGGTGAGCTCTGCAGCATGGGGCTCTCTGCTTTTACTTGCTCTTCTGTGTTTCGTCCATGATCTTAGTATCTTCTCCATCACTATTTCCATGCTGCACATATTTTCACTCCTTGAACAGTCAAAATCTTGAAGTCTTAAACTGGTACACCCCAAAATAGCAGAAACTTGGATTCCCCCCATGGTCTCCTCCTCTCCCTTGCTGCTCAGTTCTCCTTGTAGGGATTTGGAGATGAAGGCTGTCATTTATTAAAGCCATTTGGGGACTCGTGTATGGGAGGGACATTCCTGATCTGGGAAGCTGATGACAGTGAATCTGGAAGGCTTCATTCCCAACACAGCAAGGCTGTTCTCCCTTCCTGCCAGGGCTGTTTGGCAGGATGGGGAAACCTGCAGAGCTGACTGCTATGCTCTGCAGTTAATACATAAACAAGCATCCTTCTGACAAGTGTTCTGGCTCTTCTCATGAGGGAGGATACTTGACTTAAAATCATGTTTAGGATATCTTTCGTGCTCTCAGTTCTTCAGGAAAGATTGGATGAAACCTCAAGTGTCTTAACCCTGTTTGTAAGACAACTTTTGCTCTGTGTCGTGGTGGTGATGGTTGAGTGGCTGCTGCTTACACATCCACTTTGGGTTAAACAATGATTGCCATGCACAATGTTTTGAACACAAAGCTTCAGTGATGCAAACACAAATTTTCATGGAACTACAGTAAAACACCTCTTGCAGCTAATTATCTGGTTAGCTAACATGGTGATATATGATTCATTAAAAGCCTAAATAGATTAAGCAGAAATGGGAGTTTGTTGTAAAAGCTGTTGATTGCTTTATAGGCTGTTAATTAGTTAACACAATGATAACAGTTGAGAGGATCTGAAGGATTCGAGTGTCATTCTGTGAGTACCTGTCTCTCATCTACTTGAAAATTCTCTCATTCTTGATATGCCTCAGGGATGGGGCTGAGCCTCCTGGAGCCAGGAAAAGTCAATTACTTCCATAACAGCAAGCCTGAGGTTATTCACATTACCCATCCTGGCAGAGCTGTGGTGCTTTGACACGAGAACTTGGGGAGATGTTCTGTTGAGACAGTCTGGAGGGATCAGTGCTGACCTCAGGCCATGGATGCATGAAGGATGTGGGGTCCGCAAGCAGCAGATCCAGACTGCCAGACTTGAAAGTATGAGGGATTGTTAAATCAGAAGGGAATTCCACCTCCTCCCTTCAGGTTTTGCATGTTCCAAGGTGGAGGGATGCAAGTGGGAGTGAGGGAGCCCAGCTGCCCATGTACCCAGCAGCTGGGACAGGCCGGCACGGAGCAGATATGCAGTGGATGCCCATGAAAACCACACTTGTTTGTTAAAAGAAATGCAAAACCCTCAAAGCGAACACTCTGGGAATAGGAAGAAACAAGGGTTTCTGTATACGAAGGACCTAACTCTGCAGGGAGTGCTCTCAATCACTGCACAAGCCAGGAATTTCCCAGTGCAGCCCTACATGGTGTGCTTTCACCAGCTGAGCTTCAGGCAATGTCTGGAGGAAAATGCTGCAGATGAGCCAAAGTTAATTTCTTAGGAAGGGGCAGGATGTTCTCTATATCAGTTCTCTCATTGCTTTGCTTGAAGCTGAAGAGTTACAGAAAGGGGTAAAGACAACAGGAGACTTCTTCCACTGTGATGTGTTCTATCCCATTCAGTGATAAAAGGGGGTAACAAGACGGATCTAGTCTTTAATTTAACTTGAGTTAGACAAAAAAGCTGTACATTTTCTGCCTAAAAAATAAGAAACCTTAGTGTTGTTTTTTTTTTTAACACAAAATAACCTATTTTGCAAAAGGTCAAATTGAGAAACATTACATCTTAGGCTAATTTTAACTTTACTTGTTGTGCATCTTCCTCTTGAATTCTTGCTTGAGAGTCTTTGAGTCCCTTTGGATGTTCACTCAGTTTGTTTTCAGCTACCTGCAGTGCATGTGTCTCTTTCTAATCTTAGTTTTATAAGGGCCACGATTCTGGTTGAAGCCTGTTTGTAAAAATAATTGTTGAGCTTTTAGCAGTGCATGGATTTCTTGCTTTAAACTGTGACTTCAGATGCTCTGTAGCTCACCCGCAGCACAATGGCATTTCAGCACATTAATTCACTTAAAATAAGTGCCCTTAAAAGGCTGTCTTAAACAGAGAAATAGCTGTGTGTTCTCTAAGTGTGATAGTTGAGGCAGAAAGAAAGAAATAAATGGTTGTGCTTTGGATAGAAACTAACAGCAAAAAGCATTTGTTGGTCCTGTTCAATTTGTTGCAATGTGCTGGACCACGCAAGGCACCCAATCAATGCACGTTCCCTATAGAAGCGTTTCTACTTGCTTAACTGGGTTAACCCACTTAGCTCTTATTTTATTATCTCATTAGCAATCAAAAAAACCCCATGTTTTAGGGTTCCAAATCAATGCAGTTACGTGGACAGCCCTTGAAATTTGCCAGAATCCCCTGGACTCCGCTAATTCTAATTGAAGTTGGCACAGATTTGAAATGCAGGCAGCGATAAGCTGCTCAGAGTCTTGGAGCACTGTGAAGAAAAATGTGAAATGCTTATTTTATGAGGCTATTTGATCACGTTTAACCATTTTAGGGCAAAGATAATTTTGTTAGAGACCTAAAAAGTGGCTCCACGCAGTCATGTGCGTTCCTCTACAGATCAGCACGTAGCGTTGTACGTGAACGTGGGGAGCTGAGCAGCAGACCTTGGCTGCGATTCATGGGAACAATCACTCGAATCCTTTCAGCCTTCAGTTTTCTGTGCATTGAAAATACACACTGTAGGTTGTGCAGGCTGGTGGCTGACTTTGCAGGTAACGGTAGCCCAGTCATCATTCGTACTCCTCTTCCTCCTCCCCGATGTCATCTCCATCGCTCCCAAGGCTGTGTGCATGGCACACACTCTCCCAGGAACCTTCTTCCCTTCAGTGTTGATTTCTACTGGCTCATTTGTGTTACGAGTGCACTGATTGTGTTTTCTGCTTTCAGAGATCTACGTTTCAACCGCATCAGGGAGATACAACCTGGGGCCTTCAGGAGGCTGAAGAACCTCAACACACTGTAAGTCCCACTTGGTGATGCAGCCATGATGTTTCTTATTTATGACTTCTGTTGGTATTGACTGCTATAATGGCCTATAGGTGGCCTTGATTTTACTTAGTTATTTTAGCCAAACTGCACGTATCCAGCTAACGTGTCACGATTGTTCTACCCTGGATCGTGTGTGCTACCCTTATTAATCAAATGTGCAATTTAATAACTTATGTTTTGCAAATTAACCCATCTTTTAAGAATAATTCCTGATGCATACTCTTACTGCCTGAGGGTGTATAGCTTTAGAGTAGCCCATAAAAAAAAGTTATGGCCTGGGGTCAAGATGATAGAAGGATGCATTAAGAGCTTCTTCATTTTCACAGTGCTTCAAAAGCATAAACAGCATCAGCTGCTCTGCATGATGGTTACTGAAGTGAGACTGCATCCTACCAAATGCCAGATTGTCACAATGCTTTGCCTTAAAATAAACACCAGCACCTACCTTATTGCAGATAGGAATGAGAGGCAGTTCCTTTTGTCCTTTATCCCAGCCAGAGCAGGCATGCTCACTCCAGTGTGATGTACTGCTTTACTAACGTGGTTCTCACTCTGATCAGAGGAAGTAACAGGAGCCTTTGCTGCTTCTTGCTGCCATAAGGCTGAAGGTTTGAAGATAGATACATCTGCACTGTGTAGCCAAGGAGTTGAATTCAAACCAGCTCCCAAATCAGAAACAGAGCTGTGCTGGATGTAATTGGCCTGTCAAGGCTCAGATCTGATTAGTCGAGCTGTAGTGTGGTGCTAACAGATATGAGATTTCCAAGTTTGTTCTCGAGCCTGTCTGTGAGGCAACCAGCTAGTTTGGGATCTGTACTGCATGGCAGACGTGTTCCTATTTTCTGGGTTCAGATGTCTGTGGGTGCAAACAGCAAGAGATACTTGTTTTTTGTCTGACTTTGGGAAATCTGAGGTCCCCACTCCAGTGGAGATGGCAGTGCTGAAAGAAGGAATACCTGGGCAGTAAGTTCAGTCAGCTGGAAGTAGGTGTCGAAAGAGTAAGAATACAGGAGTGCTGTGTCACAGAGACTTGTTTGATTGCTATGTTTTAAATATCAATGCTTGCTAAAGTTTGCTTCACTGCATGCTGGGGACTGACTGGCCAAACCCTGCAGGACAGCTGCAGAATGCACTTGTCCCTGCTCACGGGGGAGGAGGTCAACTTGTAGATTGGTAGAAAATGTTATTTCCAAAGACTCTGCTTGGCCAGAGTACATGAACAGCCCTCATTAGTATCTCAGACAGCACCTTGTGGTACTTAATGACCAAAAATAATAGAGAAGATCCAGAAAATTAATATTGATGTATTTCTGTAATTGAAGATGATCTTATTTCGTACCCTATCTGAGCCTAAAATATCAAGGGAAAAAAAATAGAGCTGGGGTCCGGAAGGCTTTACCTTATCACAAAGTTCTTCTGAGGCACAGTGATTTCCCATCCATCTCCTCCACCACAGAAACTTTCCCAAGTCAAGAAGACCAGCTCTTCCCACTGGTGTCTTTTTGCTTGCTGCCTCCACGTGCTCCTGGATAGGAACCTCAAGGACAAGACTTCCATGAACAGATGTTAAAGGAAAATAGGCTTGAATGTACCCTCAGCCCCTCATGACCCTATTCTCATGATGATGGATGCCATGGCAGTAGGAGGGATGTGTTCTATGCAGGTGGTGGACAGGCTCACGTGCTTTCCCTGAATAGCATCCTACAGCTGTTACCAGAGCTAGAATCTTGAGCTAGCTGAAAAACACCACTCTGACAAAGCATAGCATTTTAATATTTCAATTCTCAATATCAGCTGTTTTTATAAATGAAACCTTCCTAATGCAAGGTTCTCTCAAGGAACTCTGGTATGTCTAATTCCCACATCAAAATTGACAAGAGCTGAAGAATTTACTGATGTTCTCTAGACGATAACCTTTTTCCTCAGGATTTATACAGGCTTTCAAATGATAAAGAGAATAAGTCCTTAAAGGTCCCTAAGAGATGTGCTGGGGAAGTTTGGCCAGAGTACTTGAAGCATGTGGCTTAGAGGACAGTAGCTCAGGTTCCATCTGTGGGAGCTCTCAGACCGCAGTTATCTGCCATGGGATTTTCAGAACTAAACGTTCCTTAACCAAAAATATGCTTTTGAAAGAGTCTTTTCCTGCAGCACTCTGTCCTAGTAGAGGAAGGGCAGTACAGCTGGGTGCATTTTCTGTTTTGTGTCTCCTTCCAGGAAGGATGGCTGTGGAATATTCAAGTTTGACAGTTTGTAAACCACCCTGATTAGGAAACCTTTGTGCCTTGCATTGGAGTGATGCAAGGAGGTGAGCTGAGAGGAGCCTGTCCTGAGGGCCCATGGGGCTTTTAAACATCCTGGGTAAAGTTCAGACCTTCCCCTGGCTCACTTCCTTCCTCTCCCTGATGCAGGAAATTTGATAAATTACTGAACACTACTTTAAAATTAAAAGCAGGAGCCCTGCTTGTATGTGGAGGGACTGCAGACATGCTTCTTGTGATGCAGCACAGGTAGCAGGCAGTTATCCAAAATCCTGCCCTGCTGAGAGCTCACTTGTCAGCTGTCTGCAACATTGTGTGCCCCAGGGGAATTATTTGGGGCCAAAATTGTTGGAAGTGTAAGGTTTCCTCATCCCTTCCTTCTGCTTCTTCAAATCACAGAATGGTTTGAGTTGGAAGGGACTTTTAAAGCCCATCTGTTCTGACCCCCCTGCAGCAAGCAGGGACACCCACAGCTCCATCAGTGCTCAGACTATTTAGGAAGCATCATGTGAGAGCAAAAGGCTTTGGTGAGCTCTGCAGCTCTCCTTCAGATGCTGCTCGTGAAGTGCCTTGGGGTGAGTGAGGGAATAACTGATGGTGCTATCTGGAATCCTCAGGTGCTTCATAGAATAGTGAAGGTTGGAAAAAACTTCCAACATCCCTAAGCCCAACCTCAGCCTACCCCACCGTGCCTGCTGCCCATGCCCCTCAGTGCCACATCTCCACGGCACTGGAATACCTCCAAGGACAGTAACACCACCTTCTTGGGCAGCTGTGCCACTGCATCACTGCTCTTTTAAATAAATTGCTCCTAATATCCAAACTGAGACTCCCCTGAGAACACAAGGCCCCGTGAGCAGGGGGGATGTCAGAGCTGCTGAATCTCAGAATAAAAGTTTCATTCTCAAATGGCTATTCCAGACCATTCCGTCAGCAAGGGAGAGTGTATGGCTCAGTGTTAAGCTAACTGCTTCTCCCCCTTTAGATAGAGTACATGATGATTTCTATTAATGATGGGAGGAAAAAAGAAGCTGTTGTGTCACAGTGGCTGCAGCATGTGGTTTGTCAAATGAAAAGAGGAAAGAGTAGATATTCTGAGCCTGAATTCTGTACTGTCACATCATTTAACACACGCTTCAAAATAGAAAAATGACTCACTGAATGCAACTTAAATCTATGCTTGGCAACCTGGAGACAGGGTGGGGAAGGGAGAGGGAGGGACAGACAGAACATAGAACCTAAAGGAAACTCAATGTGAAATGTTCCCATAGTGAATGCAGGCCAGATTGCACGGTGCTTGTGTATCTCAAGGTTCCCAGAAGGATTTTTAGGAATAAAACCTGCATGACTGAGTACATCTATTCATTCTGAGCCAAATTCACCAGCTGTCATGGAGAGGAGTGCCACATCATTTTGCTGTCTTGGTAAGCTCCAGGAAATGTACTTCTGATACTTTTAATATAGCTTTTTTTGCTGCAGGGTATGCTTGAGACATGCATCAATAATGATCTTTCCAGCTTCTGTCTGCCAGAGCACTTATTCCCGGCAGATCTGGTTAGTAGTTAGGAGTTTTCAATTCTCTGTAATGTTGCCAGGAATTTGGGCGTTTTGCTGTTGATTGGAGCTGGGATCAATATCCAGGTCATGCAAATCATGGCCAGGATTTTGCACGCTTCTTTGCCTAGGTGAAGTGCACAGGAGTCCAGGAACAGACAGCTGTCCACAAGCCATCTGAAGTCTTTCTAGGATCCAGATGTGCTGTCTTGTCCATGGATTTCCCTGGAAGTAGCTCTTCGGAATATGTGCTGTGTGATAGACTTCATAAATTATCTCAGTTTTGAGTGTGTTCCAGGATATATCCTTCTATTACAATAGGGAATCCTGAGTCAGGAAGCAGAGACTGCTTCTTCCCTACACTTGTTAACCTTTACTCAGGCACTGAATAATTCTTCTAAGTATCAGACGATGAGATAAGAGGCCGGCATAGCGTGTGCCATTTGAACTTCCAGAGCTCCTCTCATTTGGCTCAGATCACCATCCTATTGCCGAGAGAACAAAATGGATTTGATCAATGTTTTTCAACAGCACCAGAATTCAATCGGCCAATGTGTCGCAGTGTGTAATCTCTGTGGATTTCGGTGCACGTCTAAGCTCTCTGTGTTAAAAAGGTCAGCCAAGGAGCTCAGACCGTGGTAGAGCATGGGGTAACTCAGGCCATCGGTGTTCCTGTCCCCAGGGTCTGGTGCTGGCAGTCCTCCTGTTCCCCATGTAACGAGCAGTGGATGCATGGCAGGGGCCAGGTGCTCTGTGGGGATGATGTTGGAGCTGGCACCTGCTTATCAGCCCATCCAGCATCCTCAGAAGTGTGGCCAAGGATCAGATAGCAGAGAACAAGCTGCTTTCTTTCTTGTCTGGCTGCAGATGAAAGCGTGCTGAGAGAGCAGGGAAGGGAGTGTGCATGGTTGGTGCTTGTGTTGTCTTTGTCCTGTGGGTAAATAGACAAAAGCCCTCTCCTGCACTGCTCTCAAGCAGTTATTTCCTATCCTTGGGTGTTCAATTAACAAAAAAGCCTTTGGGTTGGTTTTCAGGGGCTGTATTTCCAAGCAGCATATTTGGCTGTCAAAGCGTGATTGTGTGTTCCAAGAGCTTGACATCATTTTTGCATCCTTGTGAGCAAAATGGGGTTATGTAGCCTCAATCATGTACAGAGCCATTGCTTCCAGCTGTGCAGAAACTTTCCAGCGTGTCTCTGCCTTAACCTCTTCAGGTTGCTTATCCACAATGCTGACAATGTGCAGTTAAGCAGTGGCACCTGACTTTGGGGTAGCTGAATAAGTCATCGAGAGACTACAGGAAGGGGGTTCTCAAATCCTCATTGCTTTGACTTCCAAAAGATGAGGAGGGTTTTGCACTCGAGTACCATATGTACTTTTTGGGCCTTTAATACAGCTCCCCACCTGAAAATAATGCCAGTGGAGGGCTAATGTGGCTCAAGTGGCTGATGGCATCTTGTGAAGCTGCTGTAACACACCTGTGCTTCTGGGCCATTTGATTACCTTTGTCTTCTTTTCCAACATGCTTTTTTTCATTTCTCCCCACTTCTTTGTCTTTTCTGTCCCTCCCCTTTACCTGTACAAACCCTTCCTCCCAGTAAGGAGCCTTTATTCATAGTGCCAGAGGCTGTCTGATGTGCTTTCTACCCTAATTTCTCCATCAAAGAGAGGCAGAAGATTGGTCTTTCCTGCTGGGGGATGACTGAACTGTCTTCTTGTGTGCTGTTAGGTGGCGAATTGCTTCTGAGGGGCATATTTATCCCCAGAAAGGAAAAAAAAATCAGCTTGGAAATTAAGCTCCGTGAGCATTCTGAACTGTTCTTACATTGAATTTAACCTGATATTGTAAAGTCTGACAGCTTACAGGGAGAGTAGCAGCATTTCCTTCAACACCAGAAAAACAAATCTTTGCAGTATGAAGTCACAGCTCTCCTTTTTGTCCACATCTCCAGCTTCAAAACTCAGGTAAAATTCCTATTCTGAGCCACTGGGCTTATGACATCCACCAGTGGCCGCAGTAAGCTTTGCTGGATCTGATGCTATGGGGAAAGACCCAAAGGAGTGGTGCTGTTAGGCAGCCACGACGTATAGTTAAATCCTGTCCATTAAATTGCTATTTGTAAGTGATTTATTGAGTTTTTGTGGTGTTTGGTTTGGCAGTGGTTGCAGAAGGACTTTTTGTAGCGTTCAGCTGTGTGGTCACTGCTGTTGTGGTGGTTACAAGGATGAATTGACTTTCTGGTCACTGGCACAGGCATTCATTTGCATCCACAGTCATGGCAACTGCACATAAAAGCCAAAGATGCCTGCCAACGTGATGCTGTCCGTAGATTTTATATTAGAATCTGGCACAAGGCTCTCTAGATGGAAAGTCTGTTTCTGCATAGCAGCAGAGAGGGGATACGTAGTATTTATTTATTTTTCATATGAACATGTTTGTTTACAAAGGGGTTAAGCCAATGCTTTACCATTTAACAGTTCCCATAACTCATGAAGTGGCGTTTTGAACTGCTTTCATAGTTACAATCTGGCTCTGCCCACACGTTGTTTAACATGACAGTGTGCTCCAAAAACCTGAGCACTTATATAGAAACGGCAGCAATGATTAAATTTGGACTTCCCCTCTGCTTCCAGCTGTCCGTCTCCCTTTCCTTCATCCTTTTCCTAACCAAAATCATAATTTTTGGATGCAGACCGCTGTGGTGAAGGGTAAGGAACCATTTTTGAATGTTGTACGTATTAGAAGCACTTGGCAACTCTGGGCAAGAGATGTTCTTGTGTTATCCGCTGTGAGCATCCCAGCTTTGGCCTAATAACCTCTTTAAATCTAAAATGCTGTGCATTAAGGATTTTTCCGTGGTCACCCAGCAATGCAAATACCCTGAGCCTCTCACACTGTGATTTCACCAGCTGTGTTTTTGTTTCTTGCTCTGAACAGGCTGCTGAACAATAATCAGATAAAACATATCATGAGAAGATCCTTCGAAGATCTGGAGAACCTGAAGTACCTGTGAGTTGGTAGCTCAGTAGTCTCTTAACCTCTCTGAAGCTGAACAGCTCTAATGTTTTCCAGTGAAGGGTGTGATTTGTGTGCTCAGAATTTCTGGATGTTAATGTTGCAGCTGTGAAACATTGCTCTTGAATCCAGTCAGAAAGCTCTGCTTCAGCTGGAGCTTCGTATGTTTCCTGTGTCTTTTCAGATACTGCTGCTGAGCAGTTATTCTGATGTGTTTTTCTCTCTCTTTTTTGAAAGCTACCTTTATAAAAATGAAATTCAGAGCATCCAGCAACATGCCTTCCATGGACTGCACTCCCTGGAGCAGCTGTAAGTATAATACACAACGCTCTTTGTCGTTGAGGAGCAGGGTGTGCGTAAGCTGAGCTCTTGGCTGATCTAACCCTCATTCTGCACTTCCAGTTGTGGAGAGCATTTAGCAAGGAGTGGGATGTCCAGCTTTGTTGTCCAGCTTTGCAGCAGTGCACTGGCTTCATCTGCATGCAGCTGGTCCCAGAATTGATCTGGGTTAGGCAGTACGAGGACTCTTCCTACAGACATCCTGTATGTTTTCTCCCAGCACCAAACTGCTGGAGCATAGGAAGAGCCCAGCTGTGCTTCTGAATGCCTTTGCATCCACGGACTTTCCAATGGGAGGAAAGCTGGGTCGTGTTCGGTGGCTCAAAATAAAGTGCAGCTGGCCTCCTGTGTTTGTCTGCTGTGTCTCCTGGAGCATGATGTAGGGTCTGACTGCTCTCTTCAATTGAGAGCAGCAGTTGTGTTTCTCTCTTTTGCTGGAGGCAGATGGATGAAGTGCAAGGTGAGAGCTGGTGTGGGGTATTTAAGAAAGCCACCAGGAAGGTGGTGCCTGCGTGCACTAAAGCTTCTGGGAATTCCAATGAGAAGAAGTTGATGGAGGTGAACAAAGTGATGACCTTCCCTCCAAGCTGCATGGCACTCAGTGATGAAAGGAGCCTCGTGTGTTCTGCTGGCAGCTGGAGCCTGTCACAGTGACATCTCTGCATCCCTTAATTGTTCTGCTTATTGCAAGCCTGTGTCACTTACTCTGTCAAAGTGGTACCGTTTTTTGACTGTGCTCCATGCTCAAGATGGGAAGACTGAGGTCTGACTCTTGTAGAATGTGTCTTACTAAACTGGGATTTGATTTTTCATGTCAGGTGTCACAATACGTTACGTGTAACGTGTGTGCTGGATAGAACATAAGCACGGGGGCTTGAAGCACAGGCATTACTTGCATTGTTGGAGAACATTTAGCAAAGGTGAAGCCACTAATTTGTGGATTGTCCCAGGTGACAGAGTTCGTGTGGCAGGAATGTGACTAGAAATTTTCCTGCCAAAGGAGTAGGATGCAGGCTGACAGCAGAAGCGGAGAGGGCATAAAGGAAGTTCCAGCAAGCTTAACGCTAGCTGTGCTCCCATCCTGGTGTATGGGGTGGCTTTCTTTCATCCAGCTCTGCAGTGATGCCTGGAAGAATACATAGGAAGCAGATACTGGCTGTGCAGAGATGGTGCTGGCCACAGCGGTACTTTAACAATGGATGTTCCAGACTTGATGTCATGAATAAAAGGAAGAAAAAAAAACAACACAACCACAAAAACAACAAACAACCCTCTGAAAGGCCCATCTGTTTTCAATCTCTCGGGCAGGCATGGTTCCAGAAGAATTAGCTTTGCTCCAAATCCTACTCCATTTTCCTGTACCCCACAGGCCAGCTTTTCAAGGAAAAGTATAACCCAGTTGATGGATGGTATCAGATGTTTTCCTCCAGGTCCAAAGCAATGACAGCAGCTATCTCAAACTTATTATCACACTTGCCTTCCACCACAGAATCTGAGTCAGTGTGCCATGGTTTGTGCTCTGATAGCAAACCGTGCATTGCAGCTCCTTCCATTGCAGATCAAGCAGCCATGTGGAGGCTTAGGCAATTATCTCTTAATGCGGTCAGCTACAATAGCAGAACGGGTATTTGTAGATCCATGATTAATCAGTTTCCGCTGTGAAATTTATGCCTGTGTAAAATCAGGGGGAAGAGTTTTGGCAGTGTTCAAAGTGCACTGAAATGCCTCTGAGGGTCAGGAGCGTTTCAGTTATGTTAGTAATGTCACAGCAGATGGGAAAAGGGAATCTCGGTGCTCTTGGCGTGTTGCTGCAGACCTCAGGTTTCCTTCCCTGATGGGAGGAGGTGACCTGGGACAGTGCAAGAGGGCTCCCACGCCTCTGGAGCAGCAAGTCAGCAGTACTAACCTTCATAAACAGGAGCAGGGATGTTTACATTGATGTTCTGTTTAGAACATGGTGTTCCAGCTGACTGCATCTCTCTCTTTGGAGAATGTGTTTTTTGTGTGCAGATGCTGCACAGCCTGATGGCAGCAGGTTCTCGTTGTGTCTGCTCTCACTGGGTGGATTCACTTGTTGGGAGCTTCTGTGAGCACTGCAGAGAAATGTGGGCTGGAAGAGACCTCTGGGTGTCCCCGATCCCATCTCCAGCTCTAAGCATGACCAATTTCAGTTTTATCAGATTGTTCAGGGCATTGTTCTTCAAGTGAATCCTGAGCAAACTCATGAACCCTCTCAGAAAGGCTGACAAGTGCTTTGTAGCATGGCAGTTCCTCCCCAACAATCCAAGGGGAGGCAGAGGATGGAGAGCAAAGTGAGCAAAGATGCAGTTACAGTGGCTGGATTGGGAGCTGCAGCTGCAGGCTGTGTGAGAGCAGCTTCATCCTCACAGCTAACAGCGCAGCAGGTTCACAGTGATGGTGGTGGTGGAAGTTTTGGTTTAGCAGAAGAGCAAATCCAATCTCTTCAGCATTTGCTGGAGTTTGTAAAGAGTGAGAGTGAATTGTTTTGCATAGGGGAAAGATAATGCTGGCTATTTTTGCATGGGAAAATTGGAGTCAATAAAGAAAAGGCTGGCTTCTGAACATCTGCCCTAAAGATGTGTGGTGACCAGCTAGGGGATATTAGTGCAGCGATTTGGAAAGATCTTCTGTCTTTTGAATTGTGATCTGTAACCCCGTACTTTGTGATTTTCTGTGGCAGCTACCTGCACTTCAACAACTTGGAAACCCTGGAGCCAGAGACATTCAGTGACCTGCCCAAACTTGAAAGGCTGTAAGTAAAGATGGGACCTTTCATGTAAGCAGTGGGAGAGAAGGGGAAATAAACCTTCACTTTCTTTAATGTGAAGCAAGGTGTCGTGATCTCCAAAATGGAGAGAAATGGAAAAAGCATCCTTAAAGATGCAGATTTTATGCACTTGCAAAGTAGGATGGTCACTGAGATTGCAAAGAGTTTTCTCATCTTGTGTTATGTTTCCATGTAAGTAGGGGTAAATCTGTAGAAAGTCTTTTTTGTTCCAACTGTAAGGTCAACATTAGTCACTGCTGGGCAGTGTGGACAAAGTCCAGAGGAAGTCTAACAAGAAAAACATGCATCCTGCTTGAAAGCAGTGAGGAGTCAAAGTCCTGTGCCTCCTGCTCCCTAGTGCTGCTTGGAGTGACAGTACAGCCATGAGGAAAAGAGCACACACAGTGATTCCTGCTCCGTAGTGGAACCAACAGACACTTCTTTACTGCATGCAAGTGTGCCTTGTGTCCATGTGTGGTGGGAAAATAAAACTGAGGGATCCAAACACCCTCGGGAAAAGGCAGACCTGGATCAGTCTGCTGTGGCTGATCTCAGCCTCAGTGTTTGATCCAGCAACAATTCTGGATTTAGATTTCAGAGGAAGGTTTGTCAGCCTGCAAGCCAGGCAGCTAGGCTGAATGTGCCCGTACATGTGTGAGCAGGCAGCTGCGTGCAAGCACACTGCTTTTGTGTTTCTTTTCTGTTCCATCATCTACTACAATGGATACTTACCATTTGTAAATGGTCTTTTGTATTAGTTGTAATGAATAACTGAATTTTCTCCTCTAAGGAGAGTTAATTATTCCATCCTGGTCCCCACTGCTGTGTTTCAGTGCCATCAGTGGTTTTTTTTCTAACTGGAAAGCATGAGTCGGATCTGCTTTTGGAGTTGGGTTAGTAACATTGAGTCTGGGGCTGCTGGAGTCTTATCTAGTGGCTGCCCTGTACAACTCCATATCTTGTGCAGGGGGAGAAGCAGGTCTTCTCTAAACCAGAGCTGACCCAGGCACAGAAATCACAGGGTGGGTCTGGTCCGCAGGGATATCGTGCCCTTTCTCTTCCCTTTGCAGAGCATGGAGCAGATTAACTTTAAGGTTCCAGTTTAAATCCGTTACATCACGCCTTGAGTCACCGTTTCCAGTACACACCCGCTCTCTGCTTTGGTGTACTGCATTGCACTCACAAATGAACAAAATCTCTGTAGCTCATGGAAGCAAACACGGTGAATGTAGAAAGTGAGCTCCATCTTGGTGAACAGCCTTTGTACTTCAGCTGAGTTTTGACCTGGGATGTTACCATCTGTGTAGTGCAAATACTGAATAATGTTTTGGCATGGCTTCTTCCACTGCAGATTCTTGCACAACAACAAAATTTCCAGGATTCATCCAGGGACATTCTCTCAACTGGAATCCCTCAAACGGCTGTAAGTGAAAAACATTGCCTGTGAAGAGCATTTGTTTATCTTTGATCAGATGGCCAGGACCTGAGGAAAAATGTGCCTGGTTGGCAAAGCTCTCAGTTGTTGCACTTCTAAGGCCACTGTTAAGTTTATAAAACAGTTTTGGTTGGACGTGAGAGCCGCTTTAACCAGTGAGTAGTTACTTCACACTGGTGTCTAATTAAAGTCTAGCTCTAATCTTCTTACAGCTCGCTAATGCCCCAGGAATGAGCGTTCCTGGAAAGTCATCCCAACCCTCTGCTGCCCTATGTGCTCTGATCGCATAAAGCACCCTGCAGGAATGTGGGATGTCCAGGCTGCAGGTGGGATCTCAGTCGTGTCTTCAGATCAGCACCCTAACTTGAAGGAAAAGATGTGCTCAGAGGGGTGCCACAGTGCCTGGTTCTCATCTCACTGAGGAAAGCCCTGCTGTGTGATTCCCATGTAACCTGATGGTCTCTTAGTCTTGCATTATGCTCACTTATATCCCCTAGTACTTAGATTGGTTTATGACCTATGGAAATAAATTCTATGATGCCGTTGTGGTTTTTGGGGTGGGGGTGGGGATAAAGCAAAAAAAAAAAAAAAAAAAAGAATTTTGGCATGTTTCTGCATATGTCAGAGGAAAAGATGTAGTGTCTATAAAATGCCCTATCGTGGCCTCGTGTGAAATCTCACTTTCTCAGATGTTTGTCTATTAAAACGTTAGGCCTTTCCCCCACGTATTTATATGGCTGAGACCCATCTACTATAAAACTGTCTGTGGGGAAGGAGACATAAGCTAATCCCCCAGCAGCCTCCTTTATCCTTGCACATAGCCCCGCACGTCGTAATGAGGTCAGCAGGAGGTCAGCAGTGCTCCCATTTCACATGTGCTGCAGCAGTAGAAGTTCTTACAGTGGTGTAGAAATGCTACAACCTCTAGGAAAAGGTTGATCCCGTGCACCCCAAAATCGTGGAGGTGTCTTTGCTGATTTTGGTATATTCTGGTTATAGCCTATGCAGGATGATGTCATGGTGCTGTTACTCCCATGTGGTTACTTGAATGCATTGAGTCTTGAAGGCTATCTGGTTGGAGAAAAAAGGGTGACCTTGTAGTGCACGTTGTGCTTTCTGCTCCTGCAGGATTGGATTTTAGCACTGGGGCAGTTAGGTGCCCAATGCTACGGTTGTGGGCTAAAAGGAATATCTGCACATCGTGCAGTGAATAACTGAGCTGAGAGCACAGGCAGCTCTAGTAGAGGCCGTGCTGTCAGCCATTCTCAGACTGCTCCAAGGTTAAAATCTCCATTTTATGAGAAAATTCAGCATTTCCTATTTTCTTTCCCTCAAATTAAGCAAGGAATGCCAGGCAGAGCATGCACGTGGGAAGCTGGGGGCTGACATGCCTTCCCCTGCTCTTGCAGGCGCCTGGATTCCAACACGCTGCTCTGTGACTGCGACCTGCTGTGGCTGGCTGAGCTGCTGCAGAAATACGCCGAGCTGGGCAGCATCCAGACTGCAGCCACCTGCGAGGCCCCGCGGGAGCTGCACGGCCGCTCCATCGTCACCCTGACCGCCCAGGAGTTCAACTGCGGTGAGTGGGATGCAAAAAAACCCCACGGCCTCAGGACTGGAAATGCTTTGTCTGTCTGGGAGTGCTGGTGGGCAGTGGGCTGACCGTGAGCAGGCAGCGTGCCCAGGTGGCCAAGAAGGACAACGTCATCCTGGCTTGTGTCAGAAACAGCCACAGCCCTGTGAAGAATTGGCACAAATGAGCCCATAACCTCTAGCATGTGGGAGGAACGGAAGGGGTGTAAAGGCAGCAGCTGGGACACTGGGAACCTGCTGGCTGCCATGGACTGTGCTGCACTGTGAGCCATTCCTTCCACCGCTGGAAATCTGTCCTGCTTTAGGCATGGGCACGCAGTGGGATGTCTGTCAAATTAGCTAGAGCACCTGTGGTGGGAACATTTTGCTGGCATTAGGCTGTTACGCTGGTATTGTGCCAGCTGGGGAAGACAAATGATGCATAATGCAGCATAAAGCCCTAACGATGCAGAGAGCTGATCTCTGAGTCAGGATGGAGCCTGCTGGCATGAAGCTGACCCACCACTTCTTAGCAGATGTCAGCCAGCAGCACAGATTTGCACTGGGTCAGCATTTTGTGCCGTGGCACTTTTGGTCCTGCATCAGCATCCTGGAGGGTGGTCACCAACTTGGAGGCTGAGGAATAAGGGCACAGGCCTTTCACTGAGCAAGCTGGTTCTGTCTTAATCTTATGAATAATCCAGCTGTTTTCCCTGGATTACTGATCAGTGTAGAGATCATTACACAAGGAAGTATTCTGCTGAAATGAGATCAAGTGCTTTAGACCATGTGCCTGAATTCCTTCCTATTTTAGCACATCCCTTGAATGTGTTTGGCTTGCTCAATGCGTGAGTACATCTTAAAATGAAGCACGTAATGAAAACCTCAGCTGAATAGGGTTGGCCCCATTCAGGGACATAATGAATGAAATTTTGTCAAAAGGGAAGCAGCGTGATTTGCAGAGGGCTGGCACTGTTCGGATGGAGCCGGCAGTCAGTGAGAGCAGTGGGCTGCCAAGGGCAGGAGCATGACCCATGTGAGGATGCCACCAAGTCTTCGCTTGTTTCGAGGAGCCAGGGGCCGACTCAGTGTTTGTGCCTGGGCTGTGGAGGAGGCAGCCACTGGCAATCAGGATGGTCACACCAATCCTCAAGGGCACTTCGGGTTGGGAGAATGATGCTATTCCACTGCTGGCATTGTTTGTTTGGCTGATGCTGGTAAGGAGTGTTGGGCTGGGTGCTGGTGTGCTCTGCTGGGCACTGGTTGCACTGGAAGTGGTTTTGTGCTAGTTGGATGAAATGGTCTTTTGCAGAGAGGCCTCGTATCACCTCAGAGCCCCACGACGTCGATGTCCTCTTGGGAAACACGGTTTATTTCACGTGCAGGGCAGAAGGCAACCCAAAGCCTGCAATTATCTGGCTCCACAACAAGTAAGTGCCATACAATGAGTCCGGGGGTAGCAAAGGTTCGTATGGACTACTGAACTCTTCTGTGACTGCTGAGATTACAAAGACTGTTTCACACAATGTTAAAAAAATAATAATAAAAAAGAATAGAAACGGGTATGCCATGGGTTTTATTTACTTTCTTTTTAATGGCATTCTCTGATGACCGTGTAATGCAAGTTATCTGCATTTAAAAATGTTTCATGTGTGTTGTAATGGGATCCAAGAGTTTATAGCTCTCCTGTAAACATGCTCTGCAGGCTGAAAGCAATCGTCTTCTGATTAAAAAAAAAAAAAAAAAGAAAAAAAAAAGGGATTTCACGTTGCTCTCAACCACCATTTTTGCCATTTATAAACTGCTGAAATGCTTCTTGTATCTGGGCTTTTTCCTCACTGAAGACCCAGGGAAAATTACTGTGCTCCACTGAAAGACAGACCTTGCAAAGCAGTGTATAGGTGAATATTCTGTACAACAATGCTGGAAAAATATATGGCTATGCTAGATGCCAAAACATTTCTGATCAGTTCTACACAATAGAATATTCTGTGCTCAAGCAGTTACCCACTGAGGAAGTGAAGTTTCTGAGCTGCTTTACGAGCTCCTTGTTCTGGGGGAGCTGGATAGGGGCTGGTTATTAATAAAAATGATCAATGTGTGCTTCTTCAATTAATTCCTCACTAGGCGAAGTTTCAGCACAGAGCAAAAGTTTATGTCTGAGTTAAGCCCCCTTGGAAGGAAGGTTTTGTTGGGGAAATGCTGGCAGGCTCCCAAAGATAGCATTGTTAGAGGGGTAATGATAATAAATGTTCAGCAAATGAGGTATGACTACAATGGAGAGACATTGGGGAATTAAATAAATGCCCAGCAAACATGTTAGTTTGCATAGTGGATTCAGCCTTTGTCCTGGTGGGAGTGAGGTCCCCTTTCCCTTCTCAATCATTTGCAGCCATCCAAGTCTCTGTCATGCTGGGACAAATGGGGTGTTGCAGTGGGACCTGCTGCTGTGGGCTGGGCTCTGGGGACTGGAGCCACTGCAGCAAGAGGAAAGATGCTTTGCTGCTCTTACAACCCAGACTGGAATCCAGTCTGTGGTGGGGCCCCATAGTGACTTGCTCAGAGGTTTTTGTCTGCTCTGAGGCTTTTGAGCCCATTCAAATAGGAACGGCTGCACACAATAACAATATGCATCTGTTATGATATTTACGTTTAGTAAATAATAGGAGCAAGCTTTCTAAGCTCAGAAGCAGGACAATAGCAACAGTGCTATTGCATGGGAACAGTATGCTCTCCTGATGGGCTGTAAACGTCGCATGTAGACAGCAGTGAGAGAGTAAATAGCTCATCCCATCCAGGATGTAAATCAGAGCTGGTGCTGGAGTTCAGTACTCTTAATCATAACCCTTACTATAAATGTCATGAAGTCTCAGAGCGGTGTCAAGGAACGCCAGTTTAATCTAATGCATGCAAAGCCCCCTGGCGGCTTGTGGGAAGAACACTTTCGGCTTTCCCCTTCCGACTTTGCCTGTTTGTGGCTGTTTTTCAGTAATGAGATTGACATGAAAGATGATAACCGCTTGAACCTGCTGCAGGATGGCACCCTGATGATCCAGAATACCAAGGAGTCAGACAAAGGTGTCTACCAGTGCATGGCCAAGAACATCGCTGGGGAGGTCAAGACCCAAGAAGTCGTTCTGCGCTATTTTGGCACTCCATGTAATCGAGACTTGGGTACCCCTTGATGGCTTGGGTGTGTGGTCGGGGCTGGAAGTGGAGCTGATCACTAAATCCCTGCTTTATATGTGCCAAGTTGTTCTTGGTGTGCTGGGGAAAGAGTGGCTGACGGTATATCACCATCTGTGGGGTGGTTCCCTTGTGGGAGTTCGAAACAGGGAGGTTGGAGATGGGATGTGATTTGGGAAGGAGCTCAGAGGCTGTGAAGAATTCTACAGAGTGATGGGGACACAGAAGTGGGGAAATGTCGGGGCGGGGCAGGGGGAAGGAAGAGGGCTGGGGGCATTGCTGAGGGTTTGGAGCTGCATGAAGGGTCTGGGCGGTTTCTGTCCATAAGCAAGCAGGCAGAGTGGCTCCTGGTTTCTGAAGCACTCATTTCCTTCCAGCCAAGCCCACTTTTGTGATCCAGCCACAGAACACTGAAGTGTTGGTTGGGGAAAGCGTCACCTTGGAGTGTGGGGTCTCTGGGCACCCCCACCCTCGCATCAGCTGGACACTTGGCACAGGCTCTCCTTTACCGCAGGATCCCCGCTTCGCTATCACCAGTTCTGGAGGACTCTTCATCCAGAACGTCACCTTCTCAGACCAGGGACAGTACAACTGCAATGCCAGCAACACTGAGGGATCCATCCGGGCGACAGCGAGGATCATAGTGCAAGGTGGGGAGCCCCAGGCTGGTGCCATTTCTGGGATGAAGTGCTCAGTGTGTGTTTAATCCCTGTGCATCAAGACTAGTTAATTTTCATGCTCCCATGGCCTGAGAATTAATCTGAGTTTGCACTGTGACTTTTTTGCCTGCTGTTCAGTCACTGCTTTCCCTTCCAGATTCTCCCAGGTTTCTCCTTGTCCCCACTGATCAGACAGTAACCGAGGGACAAAGTGTGGATTTCCCATGCACTGCTGAGGGTCACCCCCCCCCTGTGATTGCCTGGACAAGAGCAGGTATGGCCTCACTTGACTTGGATTTTCTCTCTTCGCCACCATCCACAGGGTATGGGTGAGAAGAGCTGTGTCGTAGATCACCAAAGACAATGTTAAGCACTGAGGAAGGCTGCCTAGAAAAACTGTGGATGCCCCATCCCTGGGGGCATTCAAGGCCAGGTTGGATAAGGCCCTGGGCAGCCTGGCCTGGTGGAGAGGCAGCCTGCCTGGCACTAGGGGATCTTTAAGGTCCCTTCCAACCAAAGCCATTCTGTAGAGCATATTCTCTTAGGTCTTTGGTGTGCTAGGTCATTGTATGGAAAGGACGGGGCATGCCATTTTTCTTCGGTATTAAACCTACAGAAAGCCTTGAGCATCCTCCTGCTGTGGCTTCCTACCTCATTTGGAAGGGCAGAGTCTGGACACCACCATGTACCAGCTCTCTGTCATTGCCATTGCTTTGCTCCTCTTGAGGAAAACATAGCAGGAGAATGCTGGTCACTGCTGACACAGTTCTGAGGTTCATTTTAGCTTAGGAAAAAGCACTTTGGACCAACAGGTGGTGGTGAGCTTTTAAAGTCTCAGATGATTGTTAACGCTGGCTTCACCAGACTGATCCCATCCAACGTTTTCTGGGACAGAAGCCAATAATGCTTGGCCCAGAGGCCTTCCAACTTTTCCTTATGCTTCACAAGCCATAATTAATGGTTTAGAGCTGTGGAGGATTCATGGCTATTGTATTCCAGCTTCCACAGCAATAGTCCTGACACGGGGTTAAGAAGGACCAGCTGAAATTCTCTACCACGCTCTCTTATCTTCTTTAACCTGTTTTTCCTCTCCTGCCCAGATCTCTGTTAGAGATGTGGAAAGGCCTCAGCAAGAAGGAGTAAGATTAAGAAGGCAGTTTTGTAAACTGGATTTGCGAGGTCATTCAGCAATGCAACAATTAACCAAGCTTTGTGGCACTTTCACGTGTTACAGCCAGGACAAGAGGGCAAGGTGGGGTGGAGCACAGCTCATCCCCAGAGTCACTTCTGACAGTGTAGGGAGTGTTCAGATTCCTTGTGGTATTTGAGATAAATAAATAAAGCCCTTATCTAGAAGAGAAGGAATATGTAACAACAACAACGACAAAAAAAGTCACCAAAGTTCTAATGTTTTTGAGGAGGTTAACAAAATGCTGAATTAAAACAGAAGCAATGCTCAGCATTTCCATGTATTTGATTATCGCTCTGTTTGGTTAATTGAACACAGAGTTGCTATCCATCAGGTGTCAGTGAGTCTGCAGTTTTCATTAAGTAAAGGCTTACAAGGGAGTTAAAAACATCCCATCTCCTTCCTATTGCTTAGATAACTATCATAATCCTGGGTGTGGGAAGATCAGCATCTGTCCTGTTCCCCTCTCCACGAGATGAAGGCTGTATTTCAGTGTGACTGATGGCACACTGGGGAGGATGTGAAATGTTGAACTCGTGCAGATACACCAATGATGGGAAGAGAAACCTGAGAAGCAATTAACAAATTGTGCTGCTTGTTGGAGCAGGAGGGCCACTGCCGAGTGACCGGAGGCACAGCATCCTCTCCACAGGGACCCTGAGAGTGATGAGGGTGGCCCTGCACGACCAAGGGCAGTATGAGTGCCATGCCATCAGTGCCATCGGTGTGAGGACTCTGCCTGTGCAGCTGACTGTGACCCCGCGGGGTAAGCTGGGATAGTGGGAAATTTGGACCGACAAGTGGCTCTCAGTAAATAAGGCAGTTAGGGAATTGTCCTGATTTCTGCAGAATGGGGTTGTGCTTTTTCCTGGGAGCAGTTTTCCTGGGAGCAGAAGTCTGGCCACCAGAGCTCTGTCAGTTGGTGGGAAACGTTAAGGAAGTTTCCAGAGTGCTAAGATTTGTAAGTTGGAAGAAGCTGCTTTGGTTTTCCTTCCTTGGAAATTTATCAAGCTGTCAAGAAAAAGCATAACTGTGGGAATGAAATCATCTGGGGTGGCCAGCGAATGGGAGAAGGGCTTTTATGTACCCCACAAACACCAGGCAGGGCTCTGTGTCCAAGGAGTGGTCTTGTACTTTAACACCCATCAGATAAGCTCTGGTATCTGACCCATTTGGGTGAGAAAATGGAGACCTTTAATGTGTTTGGAGCTTTTACTGAGAAAATGATTTTGGTAAAGGAAAGGAAACTGAAGAATTTCATTGGGAAATTTACCGACGCTGCATTAATTGAATTCTCAGTAATCCTTCTTTATTTATTTAATTTATTGCTTTTTCTTTTGTTTTGTTTTAATTTGGGCTTTCCTATAGAATGAGCAGTGAGATTCTTTTTTCTTCTTTTTTTTTCTTTCTTTCCCTTTGTTAAATAAAAATTCTAAAGAAAAACACCTGGTTCCCCCCTCAGCAAGGAGTAACTCTGACTCCAGAGACGTTTATCTTAAACGTTCACCTTACAAGGTCACAGGCTCATCCCACGTTTTGGTATTCTAAAATATCAAGCCTTTGTAAAAACACAAGTCACCCAGGAATGTGTTTTCATTTTCTTTTTATTCCCATGTAAATAATCTTTCTCCTTGAGCAAATATTCCTGCTCTTCCACAGACTTGACAGAATTTGACTAAGGATGGAAGGAAACTAGAAATATGAAATGAGTAATGCTTAAAGAAAAGAGCTCACAGAGTATTTTAAAAGTGGGAAGATCAATAGAATTGCTTGATCTGACCCAACAGTTGCCAGACAACTTCATCTCATAACTCCTGAATCAGTTCATAATCATCACCTCAGCTACTGCATCTTTCCTAGAAAGTCTTTTAATAGAAGATTTTAAGTGGCAGAGAACCAAGCACATTCCCATATAACGGAGATGCTCGAGAGTAGAAAGTAAGAAATGTGAATTATGGAGGACGTGGTGGAGAGACAGAGAACACGCTTTGGTTTGGGACGGCCCGTGCAACAGCAGAAAGAGCCATTTTCCCAGTGGTGAGATGTTTTGCATGCAGATTTGTTCTCCTTCATGCCTTTATTGTGACTCTCTCCCCTGTGCTGTGCAGTGATTCCTGTGTTCCTTCACCCCCCCCAAGATGTGGTGGCAGAGACAGGCCAGGACGTGGCGATCACCTGCGCTGCCCAGGGGGACCCACGGCCCACCATCACCTGGGTCAAGGTGAGGGGCACTGCACTGCAGGGCCAACATTTCAGCTGCTTTGGGTTCTTAAAGCTCTTAGATGGAGCTCTTCAGGCATTTTCCTGCTGTGCCTTAGCACTACACCTGGGACCTTCCCTGGGATCTGCCCTGGCAATGAGCACAGTCAGGCATGCAATAAATTGTAGGGGAAATAGCTTGAGCCTCATGTCTCCTTTTGAGATCTGTTGGGAGGTGACGTGCAGCTTGCCAATGGTGGAGCAGAAGGAGAGAGGAAGCATTCAATTAGACCAGGACAGCAAAAGGATGTTAAGGGAAAAGAGAATAAAGAAAAAATGAAGCTACCAGCCAGGCTGAGAGGTGGGGTTGAGCGGGCTGCTGCACAGAGCCAGCAAAGCCTGCAATCTGCAGCCCAAAGCCAGCAAAAAACCCTCATTTCCAGGTTACTTCTAAACTCATTTAGACTTATATATCTGCAGCACTGAACTTCTACGCCAGCCCATCTGTGTGCAGTACAGAGCAACGGGTGCAGTGCCCATGCCCTGCAGGTGTCAGAGCAGGGTCAGGAGCTGAGCACGATGTCCTCGCAGTGGCTCCAAGCAGCAGCAGCTGTCCTCGGATGGCTTTCTGCTTTCTCTCGAAGAGCAGTGCTAACATCTGGTGGCCACATTGGCTCATCGCATCCATCTGCGAGTTCGCTGAAGGCTGGGATGCTGGGGAGCCTTGCTCATGCTGAACACAGTCTTTCTTTTTTGAGCAGGAGGGGATTCAGATCACAGAGAGTGGCAAATTCCACGTGGGCCAGGACGGGACTCTTTCCATCCAGGATCTTGGCGTGGCTGACCAGGGCAGATACGAGTGCATAGCGAGGAACCCCTTTGGCTTCACCTCCAGCACCATGCAGCTCACCATCACTGGTAACGTACCCCTCCTGCTGCTCCTTTTTGCCCTCGTGCAAGCAAGGATTATGTAGTATTGATGGCTGCACTTTGAATGAAAACTCTTATTTTTTTAGCTCTGCAGGCAGGTTGCTTGCAAGCATGAAGGGGAGAAACTTCTTAGTATGTGCCAGCACACTTCCATGTCTGACCCCAAGCTCACACGCTGGAGAGGGAGAGGAAGAACAGCATTGTTACTGCAGATCTGGAGCTTTAAACATTCCCTCTGTCCCCAGGGGGCTGGGCAATAAGCCGCTGCTTCTCAAGCAACTGCTCTGTGCATTAGGGAAAGTGGAATGAATAAAGAAGAGCAGCACTCTTCCGCTGGTCAAAGCAGAGGTCAAGTGTGGCATTGTGCTGCACAGAGGGAAGGGAAGAACTGATGAGGGGTAAAAATGCAAAGGCGAGCAATGAGGTTAACGATCTGTGTAGAGACCTTTACTCGAGCACGTAGGAATAAGCAGCAAGAATAGTGAGCAGCTTATTAGGTGAATTTAATATCATTTTCAGGGGCTGTAGGCGAGGGGATGAAAATAATCTGAATCCGCTTTGTTACTTGAAATTATTCCTGAGATAACTTCTGAGATTTATTCTTGGTTTGTACCTCGTGTTCCAGCTGCCTGCTGCATATGCCAGTGCTCAAATGAGGACTGGTTTGCTTTGCTGTGAAAAAGGACCTGGCTCATAAAAGAAATGCATTTTTTAGGAATATATCATTGACTTCTGAAGGTATTCAAGCAACAGCAGTCATTTTTGGTCTCAGATGGTAGTGCTGCTGTGCTAACACTAAGTTTGAGGGGAATTAGAAGTGTCCCACAAATGACAAAGGAGCGTGTGAGTGATGCCTTCAGACGAACGTCATGAATTTTAGAAATGTCCCTTGTGGGAAATAAAAGCATTATTTTCAGTTCACCCACTGAGATCTGCACGTTTTGTTTCGTTGGTGGTTAAACTGGAGAAAGAGGTGTTCACTTGCAAAGCTCTACAGCAGCAGACTTTGAATGTGTGTTGCACAGCAATCTCCTGGAAGCATTGCCTCTTTTTTCAGTCAGTTATTTTCTTCTTTACCATATCTGTGTTAGGACAAAAAGAAAAGAAAAAGTCATCAAAGTTTAACGGTGCTTAGGTTGCAAATGGAAATGCAGTTTGACCTGCAGTAGAGTTAGCGTGGTGCCTACACTCAGGCAAATTTTCTTGAGCTTGGAAGACAGATTAATATCCAAGTAAATGCACAATGTTTTATTCTCTCTTTCTGCTTTGGAAAGCCACGGATGTCGGTCGGAGCGGGGACACGTTTGTAGCCACGTCCCTGCGGGAAGCCATCAGCAGCGTGGACCACGCCATCAATTCAACACGCACTGAGCTGTTCAGCAGGTAAGGGCATGAAGAATCAGGCTCTGAGATGTGGGAGATAGGAACCAGAGGCACTGAATGAAGCTTTCTGAAATCTCGTTTTATTGTCGACAATCTGATAATGAAGGCTACAAAATATTGAGAAAATTAAATATGTTTACTTTCCTGGGGGGAAGGGAAATAGCCTGTCTTAATCATGCAGGCAAGCTACATGTGTGTGTGCTGATTTGGGGGGTCAAGCAGCGAGGCAGGATGAGAACCTGATTCCTGCAGGGTCCCATTGCTCTGAGCACAGCATATTTATTTTAATGCTCCTCCATCTCTTCTAATTCCTTGGGACAGACGCCCCAAGACACCCAACGACCTGCTGGCCCTCTTCCGTTACCCACGGGATCCTTACACCATTGAAACAGCCAGGGCAGGTGAGATCTTTGAGAGGACTTTGCAGCTGATTCAGGAGCACGTGCAGCAAGGTTTGATCGTGGATATGAATGTCACAGGTGAGGAAGATTTTATTTCCCATCTTAACCACATGGGTAGAATCAAATTAAAATAACAACGTGTAGGCATCTGGAAAATTGATAAAGTCTTGTGCAACACTGTGCCAAAGTGTCTCCATCCATTATAGGTATGGTGAGAAATGTGTTGTCTGGGTTGCAGTTCTATCTAAGATGTAATGGGTTTCATAACAGCCAGAGGGTCATGCGGTTGCTGAGCCAGCTCAGTGCTCAGGAGAGTGGTTCAATTTTGCTAAACGTTTCTTGATTGTCTGCGAAGATAATAACCCTTATAAACATTCACCCATCTAACTCCTCCAGCTCCACAGTGGGTCTGAGTTTTGATCCTTCAAGAGAGACATTTCATAGAATAATAGAACTGTGAAGGTTGGAAAAGACCTTTGAGATCCCAAGTCCAACACCAGCACACCCCACCGTGCCCACTGACCATGCCACATCTTCATGGCTCTGCAACACCTCCAGGGACAGTGATCCCACCACCCCCTGAGCAGCTGTGCCAATCCTTCACCACTCTTTCAGATAGGATTTTTTCATAATATCCAACCTGATTTTTCTGCCTTCCAAGTGGCAACAAGTGAAACACTGAAAACTCTCGTGTGTTTGGGTTCTGTAACAGAGAAAGGGGATCTCACTCCTGATTTTTCCCCCCTTGTGGTCTTTTATCACTTTGACCTCTTAGCTACAAACTCCTACATGTACCAGCTGCTCAGATTCCTCTTTTTAGGACAGAATAACACCACAGCAGTGGAACACCATAATGCTGCTGGCCAGAGATCACAGAATTGCAGAACACCCCAAGTTGGAAGGCACCCTAAGGATCATTGAGTCCAACCTCTGCCTCCACACAAGACCACCCAAAAATCAGACCATCTACCTGAGAGCAGTGTCCAAACACTCCATGAATTCAGGCAACACAGGGCCACGACCACTGCCCTGGACGGCCTGTTTCATGCCCACCACCCTCTGAAGCAGAACCATTCCCTGACATCCAGTCCCAACCTCCCTGCAGAGATCCAAGTGCCCTGCAGTGGTTTTCCTGTGTTTGGACATTTCCATCCACTGCACATTGCCACCTATATGTGTTAGTCATCGTGTAGCAGGCATGTATGTTTGGGCCTGTAAATACTTTATGCCTGCCTGGATGCACTCCAGGCTGCAGGGAATCTCCCTGCAAGCTGCAGGTCAGGTCTGGGCTCGTTGCCCTGCCAGCCTCTCCCTGTTCCTGCATACACTGCAGCATTATTCAGCACATCGCAAAGTCACCGACAGCTTCCCTGCTGCTCGTCACGTAGAGTTTGGGTGATCAGTGGTGCTCAAGGTTGCAGCAGTAACCCAGAGAGATGTGAAACGACCCCAGTGCTGACTGCAGAACGGGAACCAAGCCACCTTGCTGTTTGATCTGCCGTTCTCAGCAGTCCTGATTTCCATCTCTGCACGGTTCACACAAAATGCTTTTCCCTTTCTTTTATTTTCTGTAGGTCTGATATCATCTTGTGCTTCCATACGTTCTGTAAATCACAGATAGCTTGGAAATAATGGTCTTCCTGTGCTCATTCTGGGAATCCCAAAAGCAGGCTTCCAACAGCACCATGGCATGGGAACCAGATGGCACAGCGACTGGCTCTGACTCTGTGCTGTTGGTTCCCTTTGCAGGTTATCGTTACAACGATTTGGTGTCTCCTCACTACCTGAACATGATTGCCAACCTGTCTGGCTGTTCTGCTCACCGCCGCACGCCCAACTGCTCCGATATCTGCTTCCACAAGAAGTACAGGACCCACGATGGCTCCTGCAACAACCTGCAGCACCCGATGTGGGGTGCTTCTCTCACCGCCTTCCAGAGGCTCCTCAAACCTGCTTACCAGAATGGATTTAACCTCCCCCGGGGGTTTTCCTTGGTAGAAGATGCCAGGGACCTGCCCCTTCCCTTACCCCGGCTTGTCTCCACCGCCATGGTCGGGACTGAGACCATCACCCCAGACGAGCAGTTCACTCACATGCTCATGCAGTGGGGCCAGTTTCTGGACCACGACATGGACCAGACGGTGGCAGCCATCAGCATGTCCCGCTTCTCAGACGGGGCACCCTGCAGCCAGGTGTGCAGCAACGACCCACCCTGCTTCTCCGTCCTGATCCCCGCCAACGACCCACGCGTCAGGAACGGGCGCTGCATGTTCTTCGTGCGCTCCAGCCCCGTGTGTGGCAGTGGGATGACCTCCCTGCTGATGAACTCCGTCTATGCCAGGGAGCAGATCAACCACTTGACCTCTTACATCGATGCCTCCAACGTGTATGGCAGCACCGAGCAGGAATCGCAGGAGCTGAGGGATTTGAGCACCCAGAAGGGGCTGCTGAAAAGAGGGAGGATGGTGCCCAGCTCAGGAAAGCACCTCCTACCTTTCGCAGTTGGGCCTCCCACTGAGTGTATGAGGGATGAGAATGAGAGTCCTGTGCCATGCTTCCTGGCCGGAGACCACCGTGCCAACGAGCAGCTAGGGCTCACGGCCATGCACACGCTGTGGTTCAGGGAGCACAACCGCATTGCTGCTGAGCTGTCGGTGCTCAATCCCCACTGGGATGGGGACCTCCTGTACCACGAGGCGCGGAAGATCGTGGGTGCCCAGATGCAGCACATCACCTATGCCCACTGGCTCCCCAAGATCCTTGGGGAAGCAGGGATGAAGATGCTGGGTGAGTACAAAGGCTATGACCCCAATGTCAATGCGGGGATTCTCAACGCCTTTGCCACTGCTGCCTTCCGCTTTGGGCACACTTTGATCAACCCCATCCTGTACCGACTGAATGAGACCTTCCAGCCCATCCGCCAGGGCCACGTCCCCCTGCACAAGGCCTTCTTCTCCCCTTTCAGGATCACGCAGGAGGGGGGGATTGATCCACTCCTCCGTGGGCTCTTTGGGGTTGCTGGGAAGATGCGAGTCCCCTCGGAACTCCTCAACATGGAGCTGACAGAGAAGCTCTTCTCTATGGCACACTCTGTCTCCCTGGACTTGGCTGCTATCAATATCCAGAGAGGGAGAGACCATGGCATCCCACCTTACAATGACTTCAGGGTCTTCTGCAACCTCTCATCTGCACAGGAGTTTGAGGACCTCAGAAATGAGATAAAGAACTTGGAGATCAGGGAAAAGCTCAGGAGGTACTGTAGCCTGGACTTAGAAGGATGAAAATCACTGGAGTGAAAAGCCCTAGTAGAAAGCTTTTGCTCCTCCCAAAGCATCAATCAAATAACCTTCCCATCTAATAACCAGACATTGCTGCCCACAGATGTTGGGATAAGTTAATAGCTGTGGTTTGAGAATGGAGTAAGTGAAATAAGGTCTCTCCAAGTGATCAGGCTGCTTGTGAGCTAAATGTCATCGGGCACTGCTGCGGTGCAGCTTGGGAGCAGACTGAGCCTTGAAGCTGTTTTCCAGTGAGGCTAAACTGCAGCGTATGTACTGGCTGCTATTGGTTTACTCTTTCCATGACAAGCCTTTATCCCATTGTCTTTTAGATAAC
Source organism: Cyrtonyx montezumae (assembly GCF_038088225.1). Lineage (NCBI taxonomy): Eukaryota > Metazoa > Chordata > Aves > Galliformes > Odontophoridae > Cyrtonyx > Cyrtonyx montezumae. Next base: position 9,412,213 of record NW_027072100.1, on the reverse strand, counting down.
ACCAGATTATAAGTATGTTCTAGACTACTTCCTGCCACTCAAATCCCTACAATGAGATCAAATTTTTGTCTTTACTCTTTGATAGTTTTTAAATGATTTTTTTGTTTGTTTTAATATATATTTCATTTATCCTTCAGCTTATACGGAACTACCAAAAATATTGACCTGTTTCCAGCTCTGATGGTGGAGGATCTTGTCCCTGGTACCAGAGTTGGGCCAACGCTGATGTGCCTGTTAACAACACAGTTCAGAAAGCTGAGGGATGGAGATAGGTATTACCATCAAAGTAAACTCAATATTCTGTTTTGGGAAATTTGCTCCCTGAGAGGAGCAAAGAAGGAACAGAACCTGTCATTTTTGATTGTTCTTTGACTTATGATAGCAGGAAGGGTTTCCTCTGCCCAGTGTATTCGCAGGCCTTGTCACAGTTACTTTCAGTGCATGCTTTCATGATTTAACAGTTCCTTTTCCACTGAGAATGTGTCCAGCATCTCCTCAGAAGTCTAGAAAATATCTGTAGGAGCTTCATTGTGATTCCCAATTTGCTCCCTGTGCAAGTGCCTTGGGATTTCCCTGCACAGAGCTGTATGTACGAGTGGTTGCACTCTGCAGCTCACAGGGTTTCCTGGGTTCGCAGAGCAGAACTTTGTGTTCACAGCTGCCTGATAGCAGAATAAAAGCTCCTCTGGAGGTCTGGGTGCTGCCGTGCAGATGTAGAGGGACTCTTCTACCATCTTCCTCTCCTTACTCATGCTGTGATTACAACCCCTGCAGATTTTGGTATGAGAACCCGGGAGTCTTCACGCCAGCACAGCTGACTCAGATCAGACAGACATCCCTCACTCGTGTCATCTGTGACAACAGCGACCACATCCAGCAGCTCCAGAGGGACGTCTTCCGCGTGGCATCGTACCCCCAGGGCATGGTGGGCTGCCAGGAGATCCCTGCCGTGGACCTCCGCTTCTGGCAGGACTGCTGCGAGGGTAGGGAGGAGGTGGTGCCAGTGTTGTGGGGTGGCATCATCACGCGGCATCTCTTTATGTGAAGGGTCAGGATCTGGGTTCATGTACAGCGTGAGAACTGTGTGCCAGGCAAAGGAGAAAATAGCTGCATTGAATCTGGCCAGAGGTCCACCAGGGCTGTTCAGGGTTTCTCTCTCTGGCTGCTTGTGCTTAGGGAGTGAGGCTGAACAGGATAAAGGCATGGGGATCCCATAACTGAACTTAGGTGTTTGGGAGTCTGTGAAGCTCCTCTATTAAGCTGAGGATCCTACCGTAGTCTCTTTATGCCGTATTCTGGCTGTGAACACCCATCTGAGACATAAGAATCCATGCACAATGTACGCCCTGTCGTACACCTTTGCTGTCTCCTTCACTCTGCTGTAAGAGATGCATCAAAGCTGGGTGGTGAAGGAGAGCAGCACTGCCCTGTTCACACTTCATTTTAAGCCAAATGATTCCATTTTCAACATGAGTGCTAACACAGCCATTCCCTTCCTTGGTCAACTATTGTCACAGGCTGCCCAGGGAGGTGGTGGGGTCACTGTACCTGGAGGTGTTCAAGAACTGTGGAGATGTGGCAATGAGAGGCATGGTTAGTGGGCATGGTGGAATGGGTTGGGGTTGGACCTGGGGATGTTAGAGGTCTTTTCCAACCTTAATGACTCAATGCTTCTTTGATTCCTTCCCCAGACTGCCAGACACGTGGGCAATTCAGGGCTCTTTCTCAGCGGTTCCGAAGTAAGAGGTCTCCAGGATTCAGCTACCCAGAAGAAAACCCTGCCAAGAACAAGCCTGCCTCCCCCAGGTCACTATGAACACTTTTAACCTCTGTTTTGAAGTGTAAGAGAAGTTTTTAATTACTCAGTCCATTCTTGCCTTTAAGACTGGCATTTTGTACAGGCGTCTGAAATTGGGAGTGTTTCAGTAAATAAATGCTGAATTTCATCAAAGTCCTCCAACACTTTAGCAGGAAACAGGACTTTTTAAATATCTGGACAGATCAGGGGTGTTGCTGAGTGTCTGTTTGACTGACATCCCTTGATAGGCAAAACCAGCAGCTGGGCCCTTCTGCGCACATCTTGTTATTTGGAGGCTGATGTTGGAGAAGGGAGAGTCATTCTCAGATACAGGAAGTCAGCATTTCTGTAACCCCTTTCCCTTTTCATCCCTCACCCCAGAAATGAGGCGCCTTCTCCAAGCTCTTCTTCCAGAGAGAATCTTGAGTCCCTTGTGGCTGAACTGGAGAAGACAGTCACTTCCCTACGGAAACAGGTAAAACTGTGTGCTCCAATATTCATCTTCCATGGAGTCAACCCAAGAGCAGGACTCAGCTGTTTGTTATGAGCAGTTTCTGTGCCCTCCAGATCCAGGAACAACCAGGGTAACCTAGGATCAGAGGAAAACTAGCAGCAGGTAAAGAGTTGGGAGAAGAGATAAAGCTGAGTTCTTTGAGATCAGACCTTGACAACTGCAGGGAAAACACAAGTTTTGAGCCTGAAAGTGACTTGAGCTAGCACTTTTTTCTCACATTTGGGACAAGTTAAAGAGAGTTGGCACTAGAAGATGTGATTAGTGGTAGGACTTGATAGGTCAGCTTGGTTGGACTTGATGATCCTGCAAATCTTTTCCAACCCAAATGATTTTGTGATTCTGTCCAATAGTGTGGGCTCCACTTTGATCTGCTGCTTTTTCATCCCCACCAGGTGAATGTGCTAGAGGGCCAGCTGAGGTGGCACCATGGAAACACCAGCACATATGGACAGGGGAAGAAGACTGGGGACAAACGGAGAAAAAGTTGACCACACTGCCTGCTCATACGAGGTCAGTGTGTTTGTTGTGGACTCAGGTCCTGCAGGTGGCTCAGTACTTGTGGAGGGATACCTGAGCAGCCTTCATATACAGAAAAGACTTGCAGAAAGGAATGGAGCAACCCGGTGATGAATAGGACAAGAGGTAATAGGCTTAAATGCAGCAGGTTAGACACCATTTCTAACAGTAATGATTAGTGACTCACTGTAATGAGTTGTCTGGGGACCTTGTGGCATATCCATATCTGGAGGTCTTTTAAGAACTGGTTTGGCAACGATGAGGAAAGACATAAATATAGGACTTATGTGGACTGGATGAGGTGTCTGAAGTTTATTCTCTGGGGACTGTGGGTAGGTTTCTTCTAGCAACGCTTAATGCCACAACCCAAAACCCTACAGCCTCCAGAGGACCTCTGTGGGGAGAAATATCACGAAGTGCAGATGGACTGGTTCTTCCTCAGGGTAACAAGGACATCTCGGCACATGGAGCAATCCATTATTTGCTTACATATTGACAGCGATTTCCCCCTTGACGACTGAGTCACTGTGCATCTTTGTGCTGAAAGCATCAATCCTCTGTTTGCTCAGCTGTTGCGTTTCTCAAGTCAGGGTAAGCACTGCAGCTGTGGAAGAAGTCAGAAGTGGAAGAACCTCTGGTTCCCTGTGTTCAGGGTCAAAGGGAGCACAGGCTGAGCTCCCTTCCTGCCACTTCCATGATTATCCCTGCAGCCTTGAACAGCTCACTGGAACCTGACAGTCTGGAGGAGGTGGTTGATAGTTTTTACGTGTTGCAAATTACTACTTCATGGACAAGGGGAGTTATGCAGAAGCATTGCCCTGCCAGGCAATCTGTGCTAGTAGGAGTGTCCACTGGGAGTCAGATTAATGGGGAGGGCATGGCAAGCCTGATCTGTGCTGATAATCTCTGTGAAAAGCAGGAGAAGCCTGTAGACTGGCCATGCCATTTTCCAGCCTGATTTGGTATGTGGATTTGTACATATTTTCTACTCAAATATCGATCTCATTAAGAAATTTGATAGCCATAGGCTGCTGCATTGCCCACGTGAATCAGCTTTTCCTTGACATCATTTGCAGATCCTTGAAGAGCACTGTAAGGAGTGTTCAGGGCTCTCCCTGACATTTTTGTGTGGTTTTCAAGGATTGTTGCTGTTCTTGTGCTGCAATCAGACATACCTCAGGCACAGTACAAATGGTGATCTCTGCCTCTCACTGAGTTTTTCTCTTTTCTGTGCTGTTCCAGGTGCCTGGTGACCTGTGCTCTTGCTCTCCACCAGCCAGTCCAACCCACTCTTCAAGGGCTCTGAGCAACCCATGAGCCCCCACGATGCTCTGCCACCTCTGTCCCAGAACAGCTGTCCTTCTGCCTGTATTGAGCCCTGCACTGCAGCCCCTCAGCCCCTGCACTGCTCCTACCTTTATCAGCCTCTAGGGATGGGCTCTGCCACCGTGCTGTCCTGCTAGAAGGTGCCGAGATGCCACCTCCTTCCACAGTCCCCAAGAAACAGAGGGTATTTGAAGCTGCCTTAGTCTCCCTGTTGTGCCCTTCTCCTCTTCCCACCCATCCCTGACATCATCTACCGACCTCTGGTCTGAAATACCAACTGAAACAATTCATTGCAAGACAAAACCTTCCTCAGATGCACTATCTCCAAGCCAGGAAACATCCAGAAAAATCTGTGCGTTTTAAACAAAACAAAAACAAAAACAAAAAAAAAAAGAAAAAAGACAAATTGAATAAGCATGAAATATTCTAATGCTAACAGAAAGACCAAAAGGAACCTGAGGGCCCTGGAAAGCACTGTGTGGGCTGGACTGGGACCATGCCAGCAGCAGTGAGCTGGATGCAGAGCCTGGGGAAGTCTTGCAGCTGCTTGGGTGCTTTGGGACAGGCTGTGGCAGCCCACCGTGCTGTGGCCTGCAGCCATGCTTTGCCATCTGTTTGGTAATGGGTGGCACATCCTCATTGGTATGACCCTGTGAGTGACCTCCCATTGCTTGCCCGGTGCTCAAAAGCATTTTCGTCCACACGAACCGCATTCTCCACGGTTCTGCCCTTCTGAGGTCTTAATTGGATTTATGTTTCTCTTCCTCTTTTCTTTTTTCTTTCTTTTTGACTCCCAATGGCTCTTCACTGGAAGGTGTGTTTTGAGTGTAAATGTAACAGGACCCGGAACAGAACCTCTGATAATTAGATGTAATGGGCGCTCTCATTAGTGAGGGGGAGCTGCTGGTTTCTGTCAATTAGTACCAGAGAACACAATGTGCAGTATTTGACACATTGATGAATGCAAAGTGCTGCTTGTGTTTATTGCTCCTAGGTGCTCTGCAACTAAACCAGGACTGTGCAACCAGCTCTCCTGAGCAGGTCTTCTGGTTTTCTTGCACTTTGGAGGTGCTTTTTAGTGGTGCTAGAGGTCCCTGTGCATCCACCACAGCTTCTTATCTGTGGGCAGATTGGTTCTTAATCCATCTGCATAAGCACAGGGGCTGAGAGAAGATACTTGATCTCTTTGATAGCTGTGCCTTATCTTCTTCACTTTTCCCGTGTCCTCCCACCTTCCTTTCCCAGTGCAAGGATCCACAACTTTCACGATCGTGCTTTCCCTTGTCTTCTCCTCCTTTTTTAGGTGTGTGATAGTACCAAAGGGATTCAAAACAGCAGAGGTGCTCCTGGAACGTAATAGGAAAATAAAAAAGATACCAGAAAAAGGTTGTGATTTATCAGCTGTTTCCTGGCGTGGGACTCTGAGCTGTGTGTGCGTGTCCTGTGCAGACGGAGGCTGCAGTGATGAGTGTGTGTTATGCATGTCTGGTAAGCTCAGAGGCAGCATTTAGTCCTCAGGGATGTTTGTCATGTTGACGTACTCTTTCATTTAGGTGCAAATCAAGGTCCAAAGCCTTGCGTGTTATATATCAGCTGCACTTGTCTCTTGCTTGTACCACCAGAGAACCTAATCTGGCAGAGGTCAATAAAGGTAAATCAGTCTCCAGACTCCTTCTGCAAACCACAAGTTTACCAAGTCCCCATTCAAGGCAGCAAGACGTAAACGGTCAGTGCTTGATCTCATCAGATAATCTCTCTACGTGCATAAGTGAGCAGGGCATCTCCTTCCCCACGGAGCACGACATGCGGAGCAGCCTCCTCACAGGGACAGCTGCCACATTTCTCCCCACGTGTTGCAAACCCTGAGCTCCAATCCTCCGTTCCTCTCCCTGGGCTGAGGTGGGAAAGACACGCAGAAATTAAACATGACAATGCATGGCCCCAACAGCAAGGCTGTGTGCTGTGAGCGGGGCAGGGTCTGGTGGAGTTGCCCACATATCCAGGTGCTATTTTGCTATGAATATTTTGCTGAGGACTGGCTTTTCTCTACATTTCTTCTGTGCAGCAAGGTGAGACCGCTACAATGAATGCTCCTTTGTTTATGTATTTATTTTTAGAGGATCTCTTTGAAAGCCCGACTGCACATCCAGAATGAGCTACCCCCAGCCGTGACAGCAGGGGGGGATCAAAATAACAAGCTCAGAGCCTGGGAGCTGAGTTCCTGGGGGAGTAGCTATCGCCGAGCACTGCCAGGCACACAACTCCCACTAATTAGATGGAACAGTTAAGTGACAAAACCAACGCGGGGGCTGCTGAGGGGGCTGGCGTTGGGATTTGCAGCAGAGCAGATTTTCAGACAGCTGAAAGAATGCATCCCACGTGCGCTGCGCGAATCTCCATCCTTTGCTGGGCACGAGGGCTCAAACAGGGGTGTGTGGAGGCACCTGGGGCTGATCCCTGAGCACTCGCTAAATCCTGGGGGATCTGGAAGTGAATTCCTTAGCCATCCCTCACAAAGAGAAAGAGACGAATGGGAAGAGGCAAATGCTTCAGCTATCTATCCAGCAAATACCCAAACTTCAGGTTATTTCCCTAATTCTGTTTTCCTCTGGGGAAAAAATAGAATAAAAGGAAAAATAAAGCCCTCCCACACACGGGAACCCAAGACCCTTAACAAGAGCCCACTGCTCATCCCAAGAGCTGCTTAAAGAGCAGCGAGCCGTGTTTACCGGCGCTCTGGCAGCGAGCGTGAGAGAGCACGTTAAAATCCTAATTACAGGCGAAGCCTTTCTCCTCCTGCGAGCGCTGCCCGGCGTGGCGGCTCCAGCTGTGCCAGATGTGCCCGCAGGTCTCCCACACGGAGACGCGTCCCGCCCGCGCACTCGCCCCACCAGCCCGACGGGTTTCACTTTCGGAAATAGGAAGTTGGTGGCAGTGAGCGCCCAGACGCGTGCGGGACGGAGGAGAAGAGCTGCCGGGCGGTGCGGGGTCGGCGGCATGAACCACCGCTCGCCCCTCGCTGCGGCTTTGGGAAGCGCTGGGGAATAGGAGCATCTCAGGCACTGCATCCTCCGGGGATGGAGCAGTTCGTCCGCAAGCGTTTGACCTTCTTGACATCTTTCTGGAACAAGCTGTGGCCCCGCTCCGGCCCGGATAGCTGCTCGCTGGGGTACTTTGGTTCCGATTCTGTTTCGCTGCACTCGGAGCCCAGCTGCGTTTCTTTCATCCCCAAGTCCTCTCTCTTTATCGCTTTATACGCTTTCACAGCCCGCAGTGCAGACGAACTGAGTGTAAATGCAGGGGACAAACTGCGTGTCCTCAGAGAAGAAGGGGACTATGTCTTAGCCCGGAGGCTGCTGGGGGAACCGGCCACGGGCTACGTCCCTGCTGCGTACGTGGCCAACCTCAGCCAGGGCACCTCTGCTCACCGGCCGTAAGTATCCAACTTGTGTGCATGGGGGGCAGCGGGGTGGCCCCACAGCAGCACGGTCCTGCCCAGGAATGGTAATGGCAGCCTTTGTAGGGCTGTGCTGGGGCTCTGCTTTCCCCTGGGCATCCCTGCGAGGGAGCTGATAGCAGTGGGGTAGAGGGGTTCGAGATGCTGAACAAAACCTGGGGACACGATGCTGGTCTCCCTCCCGTGTGCATCACTCCAGCACTGGACCAGGCGTCCTCAGCTAGGATGTGGTGCAGCAATGTGCCAAAATAGGTCCCTGCTTGCTCTGGTTCCTTTGCCCTTTAAGGGGAGACAGTGGGGATGGATGGGGCTGGGGAAACCACCAGCTTGTGCCAGCTCCAAAGAGCCTGGGAGCACAGAGAGAAGTGTTTGAGTTGAGAGCTGTCAGGACTCATTAGTACCAAGCCTGCTGTTCTGGTGCATCCCCTCCCTGCTGCTGCCTCTCCCCTCTGCGTAGGGCTGAGTTACCATCCCAGCCCTCATCCAGGAAAAGCCTAGGCTCATCCTTACATAAGGCAGCCCAGTCATGACATGCTGGGCAAAGTGCCCCGAGACATTGCTGCTCCCTGGCACAAGGCCCTGAGTCACAGTGAGCAGGACGTGGGTGTGTATGAGATGCCCGCGCTCTCCCAGGGCTTCTGCAGCCCCTCCGAGCTGGGATAAAGGGGCACAGATTGCAACCAGAGCCCCTCCCTCACTCCCCACCCTGCCTGCACTTTGGGGCGAATTGGCACGATTTGGGACCACACGTGCACACACCTGGTAGGTTTGGCTCCCTGCTGTGCTCCCATTGCATCTGCTAAAGTGGAGCGTGTGCTTGTGCCTATGGATCTGTATGCGTTCTGAGAGCAGAGCTGAGGCTGATGCCAAGGGGCAGCCAGAGTGAGCTGGGAGCACAGACTGTTTGGAGCCACAGGTCGCAGCTGGGTGCTAATTTGCCTTGCTGCAGTAAGCCCATCATGTTTAATTTCCCACACAGCAGATGCTGGCAGCCCTGGCTAATGATGAAACCTCCAGCTTTGCACATCCCGGCTGGAAGGAAGCAGCTTCTTCCCCGGGCTTCTGTGCGTCACATGGGTGTCAGGCCCCAGCCACCAACCTGCCTTTTCTTGCTGGGGATTTCGTGCATGAAAGAAGGGTTTGGTTGGGTCCTCCCACGTGGCTCAGCATTGCTGATAGCGGTGCATCCGGTGCAGCAAAGGGCAGCTGCAGTGCACAGAGCTGTGGGAGGGAACATCCCAAATTAGGGGATCCATTTGGGGTTCCATACCCTCCTTCCCAGGTGGGGCGATGCGCATCCTTCCCTGGAAATGGAAAGGGGCTCAACATCAGCTGTAAGGGAGAGCTGCAGCGGAGCCCCAGCTGGGTGCTCCTGAGCCACCTTCGTAGCTGTATCTACCAGAAGGGAAAAGAGAAAGAACTTCCCAGTTTTGAGCATGGTGTAAAGATGGTGCAGCCCATAGCCTTGTGCTGGTGCATGCAGAGGATAAACTGGAAATGCTGATTATTTGGGTCTTGGAGCACATGGCTACGAGTTGGAAATACCAGTTATTTGGAGAGGGATGAAAGGCACCTTCTGCCAAGCATTCCAATATAACACAAGGAAAGTGATAGCAGTTAGGAAGTTGTGTTAAAATGCAACAAGTGCCTGCGAGAGCAGGGAAATGAAGCCCTGGTGCAGGCTCACAATCATGTGCATCCTTGCCCTGTGCACAGCACCACTGCATCCTGCCCTATCCCTGCCCCAGTTCTTACTGCCCTCTCCCATCCCCCAGGTGGTATTTCAGCAAGATCAGCCGCAGTGAGGCCGAGCAGCTGCTCCTCTCACCTCCCAACCAGCACGGCTCCTTCCTTGTCCGGGACAGCGAGAGCAGCAAGGGCGAGTACTCCCTCTCAGGTAATTTTAGGGCAATTATCCTGAGGACACAGGGAAAGGAGCCAGGCTGGTCCCCAGGAGCAGCTCGGTCAACACAGGGAGAGAAAGGTGGAAATATGCTTTGAATGCTCTACAGCACCTTCTTAAAAGGAGCTAACTGCTTCCTAAAAGTTGACAGGTGTAGGTATGGATCACCACGTTACTGTGGAAAAGGAAAGTGCATCGTTTCCACCTGGACTATGAAAGCCACAAACATGTTTAATGACAGTTTTGCTGCACTTAATGCCTGGGATTTCATTCTGGTGGCTTTTGTAGTCTGACAATTGGCTGTATGGTGTCAGGGCTTGGTGTGCTCCTGTGCGCAGCAAGCTGAGCGTGGGGAGTTTCAGGCCAGGCAGCGTCATTGCAGTGTGATCTGACCCAAGGCCAATGTCTCCAGCTCCTGGCAAGCCATAGCTCTGTGCCTTCTGCAGGTACAGCTGCTCCTGATTCACCAACCCCACGTGGTAATGAACTCAGGCACTCTCTGAGCAGCTCATTTGCATGGGAATGATTTCCTCTCATAAAGCATCGCCTTTCTGCTCCAGCACCATCTGCGGCTGGCAGCCTGCTGAGCCAGGCAATGTGAAGAGGGGTGAATCTTGGGGCTCCTTTAGGGGGAATTAAATACCCCAGGAGAGGCAGCAGAGGGGGCAGTGGGGATGTGGGAAGGAGCTGAAATTTCCCCCCTGGGCTTCCCCTGCAGTGCGCAACCACACCAAAGTCAGCCATTTCCGCATCTGCAAGAGCCCTGCAGGCAGCCTGTACATCCAGAGGGGTCATCCCTTCCCCGACATGGAGGAGCTGCTCGCCTTCTACACTGAGAACTGGAAGGTCATCCAGAGCCCCTTGCTGCAGCCCTGCAGCCCCACGGTGCGTACGTGGCCGCCCGCTGGATGCTTTCCCCTTTGGGCTTGGTTGGGTGCCTCTCCTTGTGGGTTGGTGCCTGAAAGACGTGCTAGGAAGGGAAGAAACTAAATAGGGAAAATCAGAAATAACACATTTTCATCTGAGATCTGAGCTTTGCTGAACTAAAAGCTAAAACATACCGCTAATATAGCTTCCAGTTCCCAATCATTGGCTGTGTTAAGGCTGGGCATGTTGATCGGGTGCCATGGAGATCTGCCTTGCCTGGTTTGTGGTCTGGCAGAACCACAGAATGGTTGGGTTGGAAAGGACCTTACAGCTCCCCAACCCCTGTACTGTGGGCTGGTTGCCCCCACCAGCTCAGGTTGCTCGGGGTCCCATCCATGGCCTCCTTGGGCACCTCCAGGGATGTGTGACACTGGTTCGTGCCTGTTGCCCCCTGCCCTGCTCGGGACTAACAGCCAGCACAGGCTGTCCCAGTGGGTCCAAGCATGCCATGCCCCTTCTGCAGACCCCCCCGGAGAGGGACGGCTGGGAGCGCCCACGCTGGGAGTTCACCCTGCGGAGGAAGCTAGGAGAGGGCTACTTCGGAGAAGTGTGGGAAGGACTGTGGAGGAACACGGTGCCTGTGGCCATCAAGATCATCAAAGGTGTGTGGGAGGTCACCGTGTCTTGTTTGCCACCACATCGTTCACACCTTTTTGTTTCCTAGTGCTCTTGGTCACTGTGTCTGTCTCATCAAGCAAACTGTGGTACCCAGCATGTAGCCATGCATGCACTCATACCAGTTTGCTCTGCACCTTTACAAAATGGCTCAGCCCCGGGGGTTTGAGATAAGTCAAGACTCAACGGAACAATGGCAATGAAAATGGGCTCCAAAGCCATGTGGAAAACATCTCATGGGTGTTTGACCTGAGATGCAGGATGTGCAGATACCAGTCATGAGAGATGTGGGGAGGAAAAAGGTCCTTATATCGGATGGGAGGTGCAGAGCTCTGAAGGTCTGGGTGAGAAAGAGCTCACAACAGCTTTCTCCCCCAGCTGACATGAAGGCAGAAGACTTCACCAAGGAGATTCAAAACCTGAAGTGTTTGAGGCATGAGAAACTGATCCAACTCCATGCTGTCTGCTCACTGGATGAGCCCGTGTACATCATCACCGAGCTCATGCGGAAAGGCAACCTGCACAGCTACCTCAACAGTAAGTCAGTTTATTTTTCTTGGCTTTTAGTTCCTTTCCCAACCTGGTAATCAGTCTTTGAGGGAAACAAGACCAACAGCTCCCACCAAGACCTGTTTTTCTGCCAGGTGCATCCCTCTTCCTCCAGACCTCTGGGCTTGGGGCTCTGGCATCAGTTTGTGCCAGAGGAGAAGGAGCTTACAGGTAGGATGGGTTGGGAGCAGGTCACTTTCAGCTTTGAACAAGCTGCAGGCGTCTGCATGCTCTTACAGCACAAGGTGCTCCATAGGCTCACCACATTGCTGATGAGCACACAGAGATAATGAATGTACCACACAGCACAGCCAAGGCCTCAGATTCAAGGTTTACATGTTTGCCACATCTTCTCCCTCGCTGCCAGCACAGTTTCCTTCCAAATGTGAACACCCTAAAATAAATGTTACTACTTAGCCTCAGATGCCTGGATCATTTGGGTTAACAGGTCCTGAAGGGAAGTCCCTGGGCACCTCCCACCTGATCAACATCGCCTGCCAGGTGGCGGACGGGATGAGGTACCTGGAGGAGAAGCACATCGTCCACCGGGACTTGGCAGCTAGAAACATCCTGGTGGGAGAGGAGCTAACCTGCAAAATTGCTGATTTTGGACTGGCCCGGCTCCTCAAGGTCAGTCAGTGGGTCACTGAGCTGCCCCACACTGCAGCCATCCCCTGCTGACCCCTTCCTCCATGGCAAAACCCCAAAAGCAGCAGCTGTGCTCATCTTGCAGATCCCATCATCTCCCTTTATTTTTCAGGATGACATTTATTCCACCAGCAGCAGCACCAAAATCCCAGTGAAGTGGACAGCCCCTGAGGCAGCCAACTACCGCACCTACTCCCTCAAGTCTGATGTCTGGTCCTATGGCATTCTGCTCTATGAAGTCTTCACATATGGGCAGATCCCATATGAAGGTAGGGCTCACAGTCCCTTCCAGCACCTTGCCCCTGGTCTCCAAAAGCCGAAATATCAGGAGCTGTCATGTTATCCCTTCTGTAATGGAAGTGGAAGTGCCTCCTGGAGCATAAGATGGTTACTGTTCACTCTGGAGATTGCTTAGAGGGAAATGTGGTGTTAGCAGAGGGATCTGGAAGGTGATACAGGCTGGGTGATTGCTTTCAAACATAACCTGTTGCAGAAGCCATTTCCAAGCAACACTGGTTGATCTCTTGGCCCATTGCAGTATCACTTTGGGAACATTAAAGCGATGGGAAACTTCTCCTCCCTTGCAGGAATGACAAACCAAGAAACCATACGACAAATCACCAGAGGATACCGCCTTCCCCGGCCCAGCTTGTGCCCTCCTGAGATTTACAGCATCATGTTGGAGTGCTGGAGTGGCAACACGGAGGAGCGGCCCACGTTCCTGGCACTGCGGGAGAAGTTGGGCTTCATCTACAGGCGGCTGCTCAACACCCTGTCCTGAGGGACCTTCCCACCCTTCCTGCAAAACATCCTTTGGGCCAGCTCTTGCCAAATAGCTCCTTCCTTCTGGATGCCCTTCCCCAGGACTCTAAGGAAAGCACATATCCCATCCCAGCCCCCACAGAAAACAAAAACAACAAAAACAAACAGAAAAAAACCCAGCTCCTGGACCCTCTCAGTGAGATACAGGAAGGTGGCCGAGGGAAAAGGCAATGAAGTGTGGAGTATTCGTTGCTGGAGCTCGGCTGTGCATCAGTCTTGGAAAGCCCCATGGTAGTGACGACGTCACCCAGTTCACAGCTCCGTTCAGCCAGTAGGGGGGGAGGTTCCTGCCATCCCCACACCAACATGAAGGTTTGCAGTTTGTTTGCAGTCGTGGCTCTGCTTGATTTTCTTGTAGTGTGTGTCCAGTGTCCTTGTCATTAAATGTGTGTGCCTCCATCCATGCTGCCTTCTGCATGCTGCCCCACTGAAAGGCAGTGGGTGGCAACCAGTCCCACTCCTGCAAACCCAGATGGAACCGTAATGTGTGCAAACAGAAATGTAAGTGTCTCTGGTCTCTGTTTCTCCAGGTGGGGATAGGCAGCTCCTGTCCTGGCTGTTCCTCTCCAGCTCCTTGCTTTGGTCACCTTTGTGCTTTCTCACATAACCACAGAATCATCAAGGTTGGAAAAGTCATTCAAGACCATCCAGTCCAACCCCAGCCCAGCCCACCATGCCCACTAACCACATCCCTCAGTGCCATATCTCCATGTTTCTTGACCTTCTCCCGGTATGGGGACCCCACAACCTCCCTGGGCACGGTGGGGCATGGGTTGACAGTTAGAATAGAGGCAGCACTGCTGGTAAGAAAGCTTCACCCTGCTGCTATGTAAAAGCATTTAACTTTTTGCTGTGGTTTCCTAAGGCTCCCTGGCTTCTGCAAACATCAGGCCACAGTTCTGCTGCTGTAGGGAGAGCCACCACAGAGGGATGAGGTGCGTTTCTGTGAGCAAGGGGAATGGAGATACTGGAAAAAAGCCAGGTCAAGTTTGGGTTTTAGGGTCACAGCTGTAGCTGCTCTGCTTAGGAGCAGCTCTGGGAGTGTGCAGCTCTCCCCATGGTGCAAAGACAAGAGATCCATCAGCTCATGGAGTCCCTTGGGGTGCAGCATTGCAGGAGTCACCTGAACTTCCTCCCTATGGACCCAGGGACACTGTTTGCTCCTTTTGCCCATTCCACGCATGCTCCCCAGGGCTGGGCTGTCCCTGGCAGCACTGAAAGGACTCACTGAAAAGCAGCAGCAGGAACAATGCCAAGGTGCAGGGACAGCACTCTCCTTATCTGAGAAGCAGCCAAGCTGTGCAAAATAGCAGAAAAGAATCTAGTGCTAATTGAGTGAGGCCCTGTGATCAGGGGCCTGGAACAGGGAGGTGGGAATGAAGCTTAGGTGTGCGAGACACCAGGATTGGGGCACATCTCCTTTGAAGCCCCAGCAAATTCCTGAGCCCTTGGGAGCTGTGATGCTCCTAATCTGTGTTCATGTCCCAGGAAAGGTGCAGCACTGGACTTGACTGTTTCAACCTGGAAAAAGCAATCCGCTGAGTTTGCTGTGGTGGTTGGCAACGACTGCAAGAAACTTTCATCCTGCAAAAGCATTTTGCTGTCTGATCGGGCACTTACGTACAGCCCAGTCTAATGAGAAACCGAAGTCTGAAGCTGCATCCAATAGGTGATGGGTTTACTGCATGCCAGGAAGGTGCTGGGTGTATGCAGCAGGACAGAGTGCAGGCGTGCAGGCCTTGCTGCCACGAGGTGGTGCTAAAAGTGAAGCAGAAGGCATTGGGAATGTGTGGGGGTGCGGGCTGCAGCCTGCATGCACCCCTAGTCCCAGTGTGGACAGTAGAGGTGGGGACACGAGGACATGGCCAGGCTGGTGATACTCAGAGCAGCTTTTTCTTCCTCCTCTCCAGCTGCTGAGCTGCTTGGGTTTGTCTCCAGCTTTGTCTGCTGGGTTCTGGCAGTTGTCTGAGTCTATATATGCTTTTGGAATGAAGGCGTAGCTGAAACAGGACTTTCATTTTCTTTTATCTCAGGATCTCAGCCTCATCTCCCACCAGGACTGGAGATGCAATAGGAGATCAGGCTGTGCCCCAGCTGCAGGGGCCCCATTCCTTTCCCAATTGCTATAGGGTGGGCATTGCAGACGTGTTATTAGCAGCATCTGCTGCTATGGTCTCAAAGTGGCACGCACCCTCTTTGTGGATTCAAGTTGTCCAAGCAGCATTTGGAAACAGTGCCAGACTAAGGCAATGTATGTGAGCTGTGTCGTTTGTTGCTATTTTAAACGTCCCACTTTGGCCTTTGTGAAGGATGAGGGAGAAGTGAAGTTTCTGGAAGGAAAAAAAAAATTCCAATTTCGCCCAATCCAGCAAAACGTAGGAAATGAAAGCAAATATTTCTCATGCTGGGCTGCTGCAGGAGCTCCTCTGGCAGCAGAGGGATGGTGCAAGGGCCAAGGGCAAATAGAAAGCACAAACTATTTCTGCCTAAACATGTGAGTTAATCAACAGCCAAAAGGCTGAGTCCAGGAAAGCAGCATGGAGCAGCAGGTGGGAGAAAAGACGTTGGTCCCTGGTGGAGTGCTGGCACTTGGTGGTGGAGTAATTTGCTGCTCCTACGGAAAGCCCTGTGAGGGGGTCTTTAGGGAGAGCTATGGTACCCTGCTTTTCTCTCCTGTGCCACCCAGTTCACCTCTTGCTGTCCCAGACTGGTGTGCAATGCATCAGGAAGGGGAGGTACGGGTTGAGTCGTGATTCCCAGTTCACAAAGACTCTGACATGACCCTGCTCAGTCCTGGCAAAAACATTTGGCCTCTCATCAGGTCACTCTCACCTCCCTGGGTGCAAAACCAAAAATCTGAGCGTGGCCCCAAGGCTCTTCTAAGATTTTCTCCAAGTTTTGGATTTCTTCTTATCCTTAGTTACGGGAACGGAATGGAATAGAATAGCTGGAAAGAGCCTTAAGAGACCAACAGCTCGATCACTTCAGAGCTAACCAAAAGTTAAAGCAATTTACTGAGGGCACTATCCAAACGCCTGCTGTACACCGTCAGGCACAGCTCAGCCAGGGGCCCTGGGGTTGGCCTGGGGAGGGCTGGGGTTGTTGGCTGGGCTCCGGCTCACTCAGACGAAGCTTTGCTGCAGGGTTATATGGGGACGTGCTCGTGGCCTCGCCGTGCAGCTGCCAAGTGAAGCAAGGAGCCCTGCCCTAAAGCATTGCTATTAAAATATAACAAATGTGAGCTAAAGCAGAGAGATTCTGCTCTACGGAAAGAATCTACACGGAGATGAAGTGGCCCCTTGGAGCACAGCCCGGACCTGCAGCAGGATCCTAAAGTGGGGCAGCAGAGCCAGGCGGTGCCAAGGCTGTCCCCATTGCTGCTGGGGCTGATTTCTTAGGGCTGATGGGTCTCCGGGAGCACTGCCATGGGGCAGGTGGGGGGAGCTGGGGACAGGCTGGCTGCGTGCCCTGTGCTTAACGACTGACTGATTAAAATCGCAGGTGAGAGGGAGGAGGAACCCCACCGCAAGGAGAGCTGTGCTTCAGTGTGGGCTGTACGAGGCCCTTATATAGGTAGATAAAAAGACACTGCTTCATTTATGCTACAGTTTTAAAGAGTAAGAAGCAACGACGGCTTTTTTTTCCCCTGAGGGAAGCGCATTTTTGCTCGGCCCCCTTTAAACCCCCTCGCACCAAACTTCGAGGTCCGCCCGTCCCGCGCCCCTCTCGCAAGCTCCGCCCCCTCCGGGACGAAGTGGGCGTGTCTATCCAACTCACCAATCTGATTGGCGGCGCGGCGAGGGGGCGTGGCTAAAGTGGTTATGTAAGCTGGGTGGGAGGCGGAGCCAGCAGCGCCGCGGCTTAGGCCGTGCGGAGCGGGTGCGTGTGCTGCGCTCCCTCGGGTGGGGGCTCCGAGCGGCCCCGCCGGGCCCCACTGCCCTCCTCCCCCCTTTCTTCCTTCTTCGGACCCCACCGGGCCCTCGTGCCGCCCAGGTGCGCTGCAGAGCCTTCAGGAATGGCTTGGGTGTGTGGGTGGTGGGGGTAGCTCAGCTCGAGTGTCGTTCTAGGGATGTTTTGGGGGGAAAGCAGGGAGGGGGATGCTTTGGGAGGGGCTGGGTGGGTCTGGTTCATCACGAGGGTTTGGGAGACGGAGTTGAGCCCTCTGGATGCAGCTGCTGTGGTCCTGTGTGGGTGACATGTAGGAGTCAGCTCAGGCAATGCTGTGCCTCAGTTTCCCCAGTGCTGTAGCTCATTGTGGTTGCGTGGCCCCAGTGGGTGCCCCCCATCCCATGTCCTCACCGAAGTGCTCATTTCTTCCTTATGCAATTTAATGCTGAGATTTCACAACACTCAAGTGTTGGCCCAAGAGAAGGAACAGGATTGCTACAGGGAAGCAAAAACAGCAGTGCTGGGCCCCAGGAAGCTGTGGCACTGTGGCTGTGCAAGCCCTTGTTTTCAAGGGAATTATTTTGGCTCTATTGCTGTAAGTTGATGCATGTGGAGGACTTTGTATGCTAGGCATTGTATCTGCTGTGGTCAGATCTCTTAAAAAAAATCGGTCTGGTTCCTCTGCATCATGGATGCTCCTTTACTTGCAGGTTTTCCATCAGCACAAACCCAGGACCCAGAGCCATGGCCTCCATCCCATCGAGCGGGTCGCTTATGGCCACGCACAACTATCACCGAAGTAAGAGCAGAGCATGTTGGAGTGTGGAGAGTCACTGGGAAGCCCCAGGAGACCCTTGGCGAGGAAGGAGGGTGTCCAGCAGCTCTGTCCAGCTGGGGAGCAGTCCTGCCAGCTCCTCTTATGTACTAAATTGTTATGAGTTGTTGGGTGCTATGCACCACTGCTGTGAAAACGAGCTGCAAAGCCACTCTGGGCTGTGTCAGCCATTGGTGCCTCCCTGGGGGGTGGCTTTCTGCTCCAAGGGAATTGAAATATTCCCTTTGAGTGCAAACTAGGAACGGGCTTACAGTCGTTGGGCTAAAGCTGTGCAGATTAAGTGCAGGAATCAGCATCCTCTTGTCCTTGAGACATCTGTAAAAGCTTCTGAAGTGCTGCTTGCAATACCAAGCCATTAAATAACATCCTTGGTGTGGTAGAAGTATTTTCCTGCACAAGTGTTCAGGTGTTTGTGTTGGCCAGCTTGCCATCCCTCCAGGCTGTCTTCCTGACGGCTGCGGTTTCTCTGCAGGGCGCCTGAGCTCCACATCCAGCAACAGCTCCTGCAGCAGCTCTGAGTATGCTGGGGAGGTCATCCCCCACCACCCAGGTAAGTGCATGGGAGCACATCCCCTGTGTGTCCTAGCAAGAGCATCCTGCATTTGGGAATCTCTACGGAAGCACTGGGGGCAGCATGCAGCTGTGCTCCCAGCAGAGCTGTCCCAGCCTCTGCTGTGGGGTGGTGGCAGAGCTGCACAGTGTGTACTGACCTCTGCTGTCCCCAAGGTCTGCCCAAATCTGACACTGGCCAGTGGTGGGCCAGCTTCTTCTTCGGGAAGACAAATCACCCAGCCATGACAACTGTATCAGAGTCCCCAGAGAGGTGAGTACTTTGCTCTGGATAAAGAGCTGGGGCAGAGCCACTGTGCAGCTCCTGGGAACAGTCATACCACATCCCCAGGGTGCATCCTGACCTGGGTGGTTGGGATCCACGCCCCCATGACCCATCCTGACCCCATGGGTGACATCCTGTGGATCTTTTCCACTTGCTGTTGGGCTGTGGAAATACAGGCAGGTTGAGCACAGTGCTCCCTGTGGCTTTCCTGACCTGATGTTTTGCTTTCTTGCAGCTTGGGGGCACTGCCAGTGTCTATGGGGCCTCTGGCATGTGGGCTGGTGCCAGCAGCAGGAACAGGGCGCAGGCGACATGCCAGTGAGCCGGGCATTGGGCCCTCATCCTAAGCTACATGGCCCTTCCCTTCCCTGCAGAGCTGCTTGCAGATGAACATGCTGCTTTGGGGTAAGACAAGCCTGCACCCCCCCAGCAATTCCTACACCAGCCTTCTGCTATTTCTCAACACAGCTATCCCATTTCTGTGTGGATTCAGTAATGCAGAGATTGACTTTGTACTTGTACAATGGCTACTAATAAACTCGAGCATCGTTTTAGAACACTGTGGGTTGTTCTTCACTGGTGGTGAGGGGTCTGCCAGGCTGAGGCTGAGCCATGGGTATGGATGGGATGGATCCTGGAGGCAGTGCAGTCTCTATCCAGCGTTTCCAGCATGGCTGTAATGCTGGGAGGGACTTCTGCAGGAGGTGAGTAGCTCTGAGCTGAACAGCACGGTCGTGCCAACATGACTCACTGATGCAGGGGTGTTTTGCATGTGAGCATTATTTGGCTTTACCACTGCAATTGTACAGGCACCTGCTGCATCTTATCCTCCCTGAGTGGCTGCACAGCACGTCCCTGCTGGTGCTATATGCATTTATTCCCACGGTGTGCAGGGAGTGCTGCTGTGAGGCTGCTGCACTTCTGACCCCTGTGCTTGGGGTGGGAGCACATGGCTGTGGTTGTGCCTGGTCTGCATGGGGTTGGGATTAGTTTGGGCGCTGACTGAGCTCTCACAAGTGTTGTCTTGCTCAGGGCTTGCATTCTGTGGGCACAGTATCAAGATTGGAGCTTGCTTGCTGGCATTTTGGAGGAAGGGGGCTGTGGTGGTCTGTAAGAAACCAATGTGTGCACCAGGTGAGAAAAGAAGTCCTTTTTTGTGTAAAAGCAAGTTGAGGTGGGAACAGGGTGAGCATGGCCCTGGGTGCAATCCCAGCATAGCTCCTCATCCCTGGAGTGCTGAGCAAGGCTGAGGCTGGGAGCAGTGTGTCTGTGTGCTGCAGCTTTCTGGGAGCAGCCCTATGTTTCAGAGAGAGAAATGTGTTTTTGTTAAAGCTTGCAGCTGTGGAGGCTGCAGACTATCCAGTGTGGACACAGGCAGAATCAATATTGCTGTTTGATTCCCATGGTTGCTGAGGGTCAGATTGATCTCCTGGGGAAGGGTAGAAAGTCTCCAGAGTTCTGGGGATCAACAGCAGAGTGTGTCATGCAGCTCAGGACTGAGTTCCTCCCACTGTGCCTCAGTTCCCCCGTTGATGGTGCTGACTCAGTGCTTTCCAGGAAATAAGTTTAAGGTCTGTGATGGACTTTGGCTGTACAAATCCAAACTGTTTGAACAGCCCTGTATTTGTTTGGTCTTTTTTTTCCCATGCGCAGCACCAAAATTTGTTTTTCTGTCCTGTGCTCTATCAGGGAGCTGATTTCAGGATCCTTGGGACCCCCAGGCTGGCCCTGCTGTGTGCAAATGTTCCTGACCCCACTGGCTGCAAAGCAAAGGGAGCTTTGGAAAATGGGTTCTGGGGCTTTTTGTGGCCTCGAAAGAGAGGATGGAAAGGGTGAAACTGGGTGCTCCAGGGCTGAGAAGTCAATTCTGTTCTAGTGAAGTTGATGGCATTTCTCACGTTGCTCCTCAAATGCTTCCTGACAGATGCATTCCTGCGTCCTATGCCTCCCTAGTGTATAGAGTAATAAAAATACATTTGATACACAGAATATAGTCTATAATGGGTTACATTCTTCCTCGTGGGAACAGAATCGCTTTGTGTTCCACGGAGCCTGAGTGGGATAATTGCTTTAATTAATGATAGAGCAGAGATGCACGAACACTTCCTATTCCCTTTGTGCAACAGCAGCACTTACGCCCATGTCTCAGCCTGCTTTATAAAGCACGAGGGCAGCAGGGTCACAACAGGCACCCAGAGCAATCTGGGAGGAGTCAGTCTGCGTGGATGGCTTGTGTCCTCCAGTAAGACTTTATTGAGAATGCTGGCAGGATCTGCAGCCGTGCGGCTGGCCGTGGGGAACCTCGTGTGGTGTAGGAAAGGTTGGGATGGGCGCAGGGTTGGGAAGTACTCCCCCTCCTCTCGTTTTTCCCATCTTCAGTGCCGCGCGACATCGGTCCGGCGTGGGCAGCTGCTGCCACCTACCGGGACGGGACCGCCCATTGCCCACGAGGGTTTGGATCGGAGAAATCGCATCGGTAACGCGGGGACGTGCTGGGAATGCGGGGCTGCTCCCGGCTTTCGTTCCCCGTGTTATGTTCCCAATCGGGGGATAATGCATGAAGGAATTTGCCCCGAGCAGCAAAACCTGGGAAAATGGGATCGTTTTATTGCAGGAACCAGATCAGCAGGAGCAGCATCTCCTTCGTGGGATCGAGGGAAGGTTTTGCTATCATTCAGCGAATGCAAGATGAATCCATTGCTGAATATAATTGCTAGGGCTTCGAGAAGGGCTGGGTCAGCCCTCATTAAGGTCCTCGTTTCTCCCTCTGGGTGCAGCCAGTGCTATCGCTGTCAGTGGGACAGTACCAGCAACATCACCTTCATCTGAGGAGAGCAGGGGGTAGGGGCTGGCTTTTCTTTGTGGTTCATTAAGAGCTGTCCCCAGGTTGAGTGTTGGCTTTTCCCAACCCGGAGATGTGCCCAGCTGCCAAAACACAGCAGCATCTCTGAGAGCAGGAAGGAGCTGTATTTTAGCAGCAATGCTGAAATGATCATGGGGAAGGTGAAGAGCAGTGAAGGAGTTAAAGTCTTCAGAAGGAACCGAAGTTTAGGGGAGGAGCTGCTGCAATGGACCCGAGGATGTGTGCTGTAGCCCATGGATGCTGCTCTACTCAGCAAGTGGGAAGTGGGGTGTTTTGTGATGGTTTTCCTTCCAAGGCTGAATTTTGGCTGAGAGCCCACAAGCTGCTTTGCCTTTGCAACAGGATGTGCAGCTGAAGGTGCTGTTGGCCAGGTCACCTGATCCAGCTGATCCTCCCTTTGAATTTTGGATGTGAATACCCACAAACACCTCACTACGGGGTGGGCTGCTGCAGGGGTGATTTCTCTATTTCAACCCCATAACTTACCCATTTTTTGCAGAAGAGGTTTATTGAGGAGCACCCCACGGGCCACCACCCACACCCCAAATGGCCCTGAGGATGCTTTTAAAAGCCTTCGAGCTGTGACCCTTCATCACTGCCGCCTCAAGTCACTGCAGTACCCAGGAGCTTGGAGGTTATGATGAGCTGAAGGAAGCTCTGCGTTGCTCGTCCTGGTGCTGCTGAGTATCTGTGTGAGCCTAGCAGAGCCATGTGGCACACTGCTGTCCTGTCAGGGTGACACCAGACACCAACCCCAGCTGGCTGGGTGGTGAGAGGGCTTGGGCATCTGACTGTTACTGCCAGAGGTTATTTTTAAACCACAGGCTCCAATTTAAAGTTATCACCATCTTGTGCTGACTGCAGGACCTTGGAATACTCCCCTCTTCCTTCTTCCCCTGTCTTTCTGTCCCACAGTGCTGTTTTCGTTGCCCCTCTCTGGGTCTGCAGCATGGAACCTGCTTGCATGGAAGGTTTTAGGAGAAAACTCCATGTTTTATTCTTCCAGGCAAATGCACAAAGAGCATCTGGGTGCTATGGGGCCCTGGAAAGGGCGACCCCAAAGCCAGTCCTACAGGAACACATTCCAGAAACCACAGGGAGATGCAGGAGGGAATCCCATCCCTCGTGGATGGGGTTTTACTAAGATGAGAATTTGTGTCTTTGTGTATATTGCTGTGTTGCAAGGAGCTGAAGCCCTGACCATAGGAGGAGGGTACCCTAACAGCATCCCCCCTGACATAAAGCTGTCCACTGGAGCTTGGCTGCTTCCCCTACCCTCTGAGCTGCCCCTCCAATGCTTGTGAGGCATGTATTTCTTCTTTTCAAGGCAAGTATTACTTTCTTTGCTTGGGGTGAAGGAAGAAAACAGTGATCCTTTTGCTGATCCTCTGGCCAGCCCCTGTGAGAGCAGGGTATCTGGGGTGACACTGAGGTGAGCATCCCTGGTTGCTGCTGTCGGCACCTCCCAGACCTCCTCCTTCAGAGGGGACCTGATGCATTTCACAGGGAAAATTGTGAGAGCTCAGCAAGCTGAACACATTACTTGTGTAGAGGAGCTGTTTCACCTGGGCTCAAATCTGAACCTGGAAGGATGGAGACAAGGCTCTGAACTTCCACTCACTGCATGTTTAGCTCTGTGAGGGAGACCCCAGCAGGCAGAGAATCTAAGGAAGGTTGAAAACTAATTTCCAAGTGTTTGGTCCAACACTGTTGTGAAGTGCTCCCACTCAGGATGCAGGCACTGGGGAAGCCCTGCTCTGCAGCACACGGCTGTGGCTTTAAGTCCCTTGGAGGCTGGGTGTCAGGTGGCCGACCCTCATCCTGATTAGCCAGGTCTGGCAGCTCTCTCCTATTCCTGTCCTGCACTATTTATAGTGTCATGGGCTGTTGGGCTCTGCCACGCTGCAGCTATGGGCAGCCCTGTTTCTGTGCCTCCTGCCTGTCTTTGCATAAAAAGAGGAGATTATTTTTTGGCAAAGCCCTAAAAAACAGGCAGGAAGAGCAAGGGACTTGTACACCCATTCCTGCTATGCATTGCCAAACTTGATGTCCATCCCCAGCACGTCCAGGCCGGGGGTAATGCCACTGCCCCCATCCCAAAATGAGATCAATGCATTTAAATACTGTTTAAGTGAAAATAAACTTTTAGAAGGTTTTTGTTTGTTTGTTTGTTTGTTTGTTTTTCTGGTACTCAGTATTGCACAGAGAATGCTGCATAGAAGATACCTTTCCTATCATATTTCTAAGTAAATACCACCAATCTGTAACATTCAGAAAAAAAACTCTCCCTTTAATCATTAATAAGAGATTCACATCATTTTAATCTACACAATGTATGTTTAACCCCGAGATGGTGAAGTGCGAGTATGTGACTTAGCTGTTAAACCCACTGGAAGATGCCTGGCCCACACAATTGGTTTGGACTATTACATAGATTAATTCAGATTTAGCTCTCTTTTGAGCTGTTTTTGGTGTTGGGACACAGAAAATGTTGCATTACCTTGTGACTGCACTGCTGACTTGGGCATAAATACTCTGACCACCACTTGATATTTTTTAATGCATGGGAATTGACATGGTAGCAGGACATTATTCATGGTTTCCTTATCCTAAGACTTGAACCTCATCTCCCATTAAATTAAACGATGTTCACAAACCACAGATTCTTGAGCAACAGCCCTACATATTTCAAATGCAGAAACATTTTGCTTTGTTTGCTCCTTCACTGTTTGCTCCTGGGCTAATGCATTTCCATTGAGGCAGAAATATGGGTCAGTGCCTGCAGGGCTGTGCCCAGAGACACATGTGCCCCTGCAATGACCTGTCCCCATCCCACTCACTGGGAGCCCTGGGCCCCATGCCCACCCCAGCTCCATCCCTTCACCCCCAGAATGTCATGGGGGTTCCAATTTCCACTTGGCTTCCACCTGCTCTGCCCGCCCCGGACAAGGAGCTCCATCATTTCCATTCACTTGTAAAAAATACTTTCTTCTATCTCCCTCTATTCCTCCATCTTCCTCCTTTCCCTCCACCTCCCTAATCTGTTCATCTGCTCCACACCTCCCTCTCCCATCTTCATCTTCCATCCCTACAGCTCTCCTGGCTTTCCATCTTTCATCCCTCTACTTTCCTCCCATTCCTCCATCTTCCTTCCATCCATCCCACTGTCCCCTTCCCACCTGCTCCATCCTTTCACCTCTCATCCCTCCATCTTTCACTCTTCCATCTCTCCTGTTCTTCCCATCCCTCTTGTCCTTTCATTTCTTCCATCCCTCCATTTCTCTCATCCTTCCATCTTCCTCCAATCCCCTTACCTCCTATCCCTCCATCTCTCCTCCATTTCTCTTTCCTTTTTTCCTCCACCTTCCTCCCATCTTTTTTCATCCTTGTCTGCTTCCTCATCTCTCCATCTCTCTTCCATTCCTCCTATACTTCTATTCTTCCTAACTCTCCATTTGTCTCTCCCTCCATTTCTCCCATCCCTTTATTCCACCTCTTCCGATCCCTCTATCTCCCACCCTTCCACCTCTCCCATCCATCCTTCTTCTGCTCCACCACCTCCCTCCCTTTCTCCATCCTTCTATTCCTCCTATCCCTCTATTCCTCCCATCCCTTTACCTCCAGTCTCGCCATCTTCCACGCCTCCGGCTCTCCTTCATTTCTCCCATCCCTCCATCTTCCTTCCATCCCTTTCTCCCCCGTCTCCTCCTCATCCCTCCATCTCCCACTCTTCCACCTCTCCTATCTACCTTCCCTCCCATCCCCATTTCTCCCCCTCCGCCTCTCCCCGTTCTCTCCTCCTCCTCCTTCTCTTCCTCCTCCTCCTCCTCCCCCCGGCTCGCCTCCTCCTCCCCCGCCCGGTACCGCATTGCCGTAGTGCGGGGGGGCCGCTGCATTGCGCTGCCGCCGTCAATAGGTGGGCCCCTCCCGGGGAGATAAAGCCGCCGGAGCCCAAGCTGGCAGCCTCTGCCGCCCCGACCGCCGCTCCGGTAAGAGCTCCAGCCCCCCCCGGGATCATGCTGCTCGGAACGGGGGGGGGACCCAGATGGGAAAGGGGGGGGTCGCTGGGGCGGGGGTACGATGCGTGTGCATGGGGTGCTGCTGACATCGAGGGTAGGGGGGACCCCTGGGATGGAGGGAGGGGATGGGGTTGGGCCGCTCCTTCAGCCCACAGGTGAGAAGGAGCTTGCATCCTGAAAGCTTGAAGGAAGGGAAAGGATAACGTTGAAATTAAAAGAGGAAGAAAGAAAAAAAAAAAGTGAAAATAAATCAGAAAAAAAAAAAAACGAAGAAAAAGGAAAAAAAAAATGGAGGAAAAAAAGAAATAATAATAATAATAGTAATAATAATAAAAACAAAATAAATGAAAATAAAGGAGTTCCCCAATACTTCCCTGGCAGCCCCGTGCCCTGGGTGTGCAGAAAGGAGCTCAGCTGATGCCGGGCACCTGCGCGGGGCTGCGCCATGGCCGGATCCTGCTCGTTCAAGGACAGGGAGGAGGGCCGGGGGCAGCGGGGCTGTCACTGCCCGCCCGAATCGCTGTGCGAGCAGAAAGCTGCCCCCGGTCTGCTCCGCTTCTATGGGCGGCTTCATAAAATTGGATTTTATTAGACGTCAAATTAAAGCTCCTAATTGTGCAGAGCTTCTGTAGCAGCTGCGGCACCATGGTAACCCTGGGAGATGCCAGAACAGATCTATTGATTTTCGTTTTAAGCCTCCTCCCTCCGTTTCATCCAGATTCAGGGCAGCAAAATACCACAAAATCCCCCGCAGCAGGCTCAGCTGTGCTGCCCTGCCCCGCTCTTTGCCGCCCTGCTCAGGGTAGAGTGTAAGGGCTATTTTTGTCCATCCCGTTTTTTGGGCACCATGTTGTCACCCAAGAGGCGAAGGCACCCAGGGAGGACAGGCACCCGTGGCTCCTCCCAGGATGCCTGTGGAAATGGAGGGTTTGAAAATGGAATGGGGTTTGGAAAGACCTAGAAGGAAGCGGTGCAGAGCCCATCAGAAGGTTGTTGGTTTGTTGGTTTTTTGTTTTTTCACGGAGGAAGGGCACCTTCGAGGCACCGATGACGTAGCCTTGGGAACTGGGGGTCTCCAGGAAGGCAGACGACAAAATCATGGTATCTTGCTGAGAGTTGGAGGCTGGACGTGGTGGCCAGAAATAGCCTGGCCGGTCTCCTCCGGGGGTGAGCTGGATCTGTCCCAGCATGGGCAGAGCCACCGAGCCACGGCCACGCACCCCTGTCTGGGCTGGGAGTGCAGTGATGGGGGCTGTGCTGACGCTGCTGTTTTTTCCTTTACAGCCTCTCCATAAACGCAGCTGCATCCCCAGCGCTCCCCCCACCGCCCGCCCGCCGCGCTTAGCCCACCAGCATGGGGAAGGAGAAGACGCACATCAACATTGTCGTCATCGGGCATGTGGACTCTGGGAAATCCACCACCACCGGGCACCTCATCTACAAATGCGGGGGCATTGACAAAAGGACCATTGAGAAATTCGAGAAGGAGGCTGCCGAGGTGAGGAGAGTGTCCCCCGCCGTGTCCCCAGCTCCGTGCTGATGTCCCATGGGCAGTACCCCCTCCACCTGGTGATGCCATTCTCGTACCTTTCTCCCTCTCTTCCCATCGCTTTTTTTTTCCCCTCTGCATCCCAAGTCTTCCCAGCTCCTGTGACCCATTGGGTGCTCGCCCCCAGTGCTGAGCCCACCACCTGGGCATTCAGAAGATGGATTGTTGTACCAGCAGTGATGGCGAGGATTCTGGGAGAGCCACAGTGCTACAGGGCATGAATTTCCCACTAAATCCCATGCACGGG
Source organism: Cyrtonyx montezumae (assembly GCF_038088225.1). Classification (NCBI taxonomy): domain Eukaryota; kingdom Metazoa; phylum Chordata; class Aves; order Galliformes; family Odontophoridae; genus Cyrtonyx; species Cyrtonyx montezumae. The sequence goes on along the minus strand of NW_027072100.1, from coordinate 9,384,902 downwards.
GAGGAAAACCTGATAAACCCCCTCCTGAGTAGTGCATGACTGCGAATTTCACCCTGTAGCATCTCCTTCCAGCATCATGCAGCAGCCAGCATCAGCTGGAGCACGAATGTGGTCTGCTTGGCTAAAGACACATCCCTTTGATGGGGGTTGATTGGTAGCCCTCTGTATGGGAAAGCTGGCATGCAGCTTTAAGCATTAAAGCTGGCATACAGCATTTAAGTTGAATTCTTTTGTTTCGCTTCTCTACCGGTGCTGTTTGCAGCAGTGTCATAGTGCAGGCATTTATCAGGCTGTCACACTGCAAAGCACCACCCAATGCCTGTAACGTGGCACGTGCATAGATGAAAGAGGAAAAAATATTCTCAGGGGCAGAGGAAAATGATGCGAATGGGGAGCGCTGGGAAATAAGTGATGGCAAATTCTAGAGAGGTGGGTGAGCCAGGAGCAGCCTGGCTGTGTTACCCATGAGGCAGATCTGGTCAGAAGAGGTCTTATTGTCATCACGCCTTGAACCTTCCATGAATCTTTAATGAAGACATCCCTTAATTTTTTTCTGGACAGTACCCCATGTTTAAATGAAAACAGGGAGGGAGGAACAAAAAAAAGAAGAAAAAAATAGAGAAGCCTTCAGAGCTGCCATTCCTGACAGCACATCTTGCTGTCTATCTGTCTTTGAATGTGCCAATAGTATCTGAGCTACACCACCCCTTTTCCTGCCTCATTGTCAGCCTTCTCTTGCAGCCCTTAAGAGCAGAGCCTCTTCCTTAGGATCAAATCATCTCTCTCTCCTCCATTTAAAAACGATTGCTGCTGTTCCTTGGTATACCTCCAGCCCCTTACCTGCAGATTGGGTATGGCATGGTGACACGGTCATGATTGCAGCTGTGTTAATTGGGCAGACATTTCCCCTGACTTGCCAGAATATGCAGGGACTGGGAGCTGCTATTAATAGCCTATTGACTGAGCTTACCGACTCCATTTTCTGATGCAGGGCTGGGGAAGGGCTTTCTTCCATTAGGTGGCATTCTCAGGAAATGGAGGCCTGCATGCACCCAAAAAGCGATCAGAAAACGCAGTCCAATTTTTATTATTATTATTTATTATTACTTCCTTTTTTTTTCCTAAGAGAAAAGATGTTATTTTTCTTTTTGACCTCAAGGGCAGAAGTAACAGTATCTCCGAGAGAGTAAACTGTTCGTTTTATTTATTTATTTATTGAACAAAACCAAAAACCAACAGTAATTGTGGTCTCCAAATAGAAAGCTGCCCCTCCGCCGGGGTCTGATGGAGGAAACTCAGGCAGTTCTGGCACCGAACAGTGAAGGTATTGTGCGATGCCAGACTGTGCTGTGTTTTCAACAACAGCTCTGGGTAACTGAATATACCCTATGGAAGGAGGGGAGATGTTTGCTAAATAAAGGATCTTGCTTGTCTTCAGGTTAGGTCCATCAGCACGTTCCGGGGTGGGGGGGTACACCAAATGGGCGCCTTTTGATTGGGTATGGATCCCTGCGGTTCCTATGAGAAAACTGTGGGTTTTAGGATCAGCTGGGTGCCCCCACAACCAGCTGCACCCTGGGGCCTGCTCTGTGCCTCAGCTTCCCCACCCCTAAGCAAAGCGCTGATGGCTGAAAGGCTGTGGGGTTTGGTGGTTGAGCTCCTGCCTGAGCGTGCCTCGTTATTAATGCACTGCACAAAATGAATCCCTTTTTTTTCCCTTAGCCCTCCCCTTGGCTTGTGCAGTAAATTAGCATGCTCTAATGGTGCCCTAAATATCCCCCCGCAAAGAAGGGGGAGTGGATGTGCGTGCTGGAAAGGGTTAACCTCCCAGCTCCCACTCTGCATCTCTTGCCATATTGGAGCAAAGATGCAGTTCTGGATTTTTCCACCCCCTTCTCCTGCAGGCACAGAGCTCGGGGCTGCCCACTGGGGCTGCAGCATCACTCAGCACTCCCTTTGAGGAAGGGGAGGTTTGCTCTGGCTTTAGGATTTTGTCTGTAATCCCCCCCCCCCCCCCCCCGAGAGAGCTGCAAAGTCATCCCAGCGCTCAGCTGTTACATAAAGGGGTTGGCACCGTTAATTCCTCGTGCTGCTCGGGCACGGGGCTGCGATGTGGGAGGGATGTGGGGCACGGCGATCCCATCCCGGTGCGGGCGGGGAGAGTTGGGTGCGGTGCTGCAGCATCCCTCCGTGGTGGGCAGCACTGGAGCACTCGCTGCCTGCCAGCAGGAGGCATTTCCCTCCGGGCCGGTGATCTATAATGATCCATTATGAATTTTATGCACTGATGCTCTAGAAGAAATCGCTGCTACAGACGTGGGACAGCACCTCCGTCCTTGCACGGCAGTTACAGCACATTACGTCATCAGCAAATGACCTATTTCTCTGGCTGAATTCTATTTTCCCTCTTAGAAACCTTGCCTCTCTGGCCAAGATCTGGTTGTTGAGACACATTAACTCTCTGGTCCACATGGGCTGCCCTGGGGCACAGTGGGGCAGGGCTGAGCTTGTTCTCCCCCATCTGTGCAAGATCTCTGTTCAGAGCCTGGGGAAGGTTTGGCTCTGCTTGTTGGCATCAAAGGACACTGACCCAAAGGAAGCAGCATCCTGTTTTTATCAGGGTGTGTTCTTTATTGCAGGACAGAGAGATTTTCTGTGGCTCATCTCACCCAGCGTGATTTTCTGCGTGACAATGTTGGCTGGGGTTTTGGCCATTTGGCAGTGACAGTTGGTCTGACTGCAGCTCACAGTTGCTTTTCGTGCAAATTCGCACTCTGTGGCAAAAATCAATCACGTTTCTGTTCGGCTCCTAGCAACACTCTTGCATTTCATTTTCTTTTAACCCATTCCCCTGCCGCGTTCTGTCAGTTCAGGGCTCCCTTGCTTAGTGATGTCTTTTCCCTCTATCTGACTGTCTAGGTTTCACTTGAAAGATTCAAATGCAGCAATAAGAAGCTTTCCAGCTCTGCTGTGTAATTCTGTATCAATGTGATTTCACAGCAGCCCTGCAGGGCTGTGGCATCTCATGGAGGAGACCTTGCTGGTTTCCAGCTCCAGTTTCTCATCCAGTCCCACCGCAAATCCTCTTCATAGCTCTGCCTCCAACCTCTTTCCCATCCTACTGGGGAGCATGTTTGAGAACCATATCTCCTTTCAACTGTGTGTATGGACCTATAGATTAAGGCTGCCGCTGACATTGCAGCGTGACCCTCCGCTTTCGTTGCTGGGTGCCCTGGGTTTGGGGCTGTGACCAACTCTCACCTTTGTGTTGGCCAGATGGGAAAGGGGTCCTTCAAATACGCCTGGGTGCTGGACAAGCTGAAGGCTGAGCGTGAGCGTGGCATCACCATTGACATCTCACTGTGGAAATTCGAGACCACGAAGTACTACATCACCATCATTGATGCGCCTGGCCACAGGGACTTCATCAAGAACATGATCACCGGCACATCCCAGGTGAGAACAGGAGGCCAGGAGCTGCTGCATGTGGGAGGCTCAGGTGGCACCCATGAGTGGTGGTGAGCAGGATCTGTGAGAGAGGTGGCACCAAGTCCTTCTCTGGATGTTGAGGAAAGGGTTTCCTTGGGCAAAAAGGCATGGTTTCTCTGCAGCACTTCCCCTGTTTGTATGAGCTGGGGCTGAATATGGATTCTGAAGAGCTACAGGTATTTTTGGGAGAATGTCTCCCATGTTATTTTAGCCACAGACAATTCAGGTATACAAAAAGCTTCCCACTGACCATTGTTTTTTATTGGCCTGATGAGACTGTGGATCTTTTTTCTTCTTCTCAAAACATCCATCTTTGTTTCATAAACCACACCACAGTGCCAAACTCTGTGGTCTACGTCTCCAGGGTAAGGCAGCTTCCCCCCACTGCACTGCACTGCACTGTGGGGCATTTCTACATCCCAGAGCCCTTCATGGGCACTGGGTGAGCCTGGCTGCATGCCCTTTGAGGGCAGCTGGATACTGCATGCCTTTTGTCAAACACAGACAGCCTCTGTATTGGCACTGAGGACAGCAGTAAGCTGTGGGAACTCCTCCATCAACCATGGAGATGGCTGAAAAGATTTCAGTGGGATTTTAGGTGAGGCTTTGGCCCAGCATCCAGGGGTGGTCAAGATGAGGTCCTGGGTAGATCTACACAACTTAGAAAGATCCATCCTGTTGTCCAACATGTTGCAAAACAACACATAATTGGCAAGAAACACGGATCAGGGTTGGGGTAGATGTGCAGGGTTTTGTGTAGCACCTGGCTGGGCATCTGCCCAAGGCATGTTTGTTCTGTGTAAAGTTCCCTTTGGGACATACTCAGAGCTCCCAGAAGCAGCAGCATTCTCAGGGACAGCAGCAGCTCATCTTCTATCTCCTCCCAGGCTGACTGTGCTGTCCTGATTGTTGCTGCCGGTGTTGGTGAGTTTGAAGCCGGCATCTCCAAGAATGGGCAGACCCGTGAGCACGCCCTGCTGGCTTACACTCTGGGGGTGAAACAGCTCATCGTGGGCATCAACAAGATGGATTCCACGGAGCCTGCCTACAGCGAGAAGCGCTACGATGAGATCGTCAAGGAGGTCAGCGCCTACATCAAGAAGATCGGCTACAACCCAGCCACGGTTCCCTTCGTGCCCATCTCGGGCTGGCACGGGGACAACATGCTGGAGCCATCCCCCAATGTAAGTGTGTGTTGTGTCGTGCTGTTCTCCTGCCCTAAATGTCCCCAGCCATTTGGGGTTGCCTTTGGTGGTGTGGAAGCTGCAGGCATGCTTCGTGCACTCGTTGTGTGCAGTGCCCCACGTTGCCAGTGTAGATATTTGTCACGTCACTGTGACTGTGCTGGGATGAATGGGCACTGTGTGCAGGCTTCTTGTTGTACCACGGCCAGGCGTCCCAGTGGTGCACCGTGAGCATCCTCACGTGTTCTGTAGGGCCGTGCTTCTGGGATGTAATCGAAAGTCTTCCACAGCAATAGTTATGCTCAGCAGGAACAACATGAGTGGTTTCAGGGCATTGTTTTCCCAGGCAAATAATGCAATCTGGTTGCAGGGTTGGAGTGGTTCCAGCCACACAGCCAGGCTAACACCTGCTGCATGTTGGGTGCCTGTTCCCATTGGTGCCATATCAGCTGCACCCATGTTCCACTGCCAGAACAACGATTTTAAAGGCATTTTTTGCATGGGAAGGTACCAAGTTTCTCATGTGGAAGCCATGATTTCATTGAGCATCCATTTGGGGTTTCTTCTTGTCCAGTTGGTTCCAGATTGGCCTCTCCCTTTGTACATCAGTGTTGGTGGTGCAATGGTGGGGTGCTATTGCTCCATGTGATAGCAGGGGAGAAAGAAGAGGCTGAACAGGTTTGGGGGCTCTTTGTCAGTCCAGATGACAAATAGCAGTTGTTTCTCCCATCTTTTTTTGGAGAAAAATCTCCCCCAGCTTCAGTCTTCTAAAGACTAAAGAAGGTCTTGTGACCTTGAGCAAGTTGTTCAGTGCTGAAACCCCATGGTACTTTAGGAAACCGATGGGAAATGCAGTGCTTCAGGGGAATTTAGGACTTCACTTGTGGATTTGGGGTCAGCACTCCAGGAGGAGGGAAGCAACATGTCCAAGTGCCCAAGGGAGTTTGGGATTGAGAGCCTAAGATAGAGGAGTGCTGCAATGCAACCACACACTGACCTGCCATATAGCTCACAGCCTTGCAAAGGAAAAGCCTTGCAAAAGGAAAGTCAGCTCATGGGAAGCTTGGGGTTAGCTTGGGTTTTTGGGAGATTCCTGTCCTCTGTGTAGTGGAGCTGGGATAAGGTCAGCTGCGGTCATGACAAGCCCAGCTGCATAGTTCCTGGGTGCCACCAAATCAGGCTCCAAATGTCAGCAGCTGCTGGGCAGGGAAGATGATCCTGAACAATTCTCTATTAATAGGCTGCAGAGGGGAGGCACAGGGCAGGATGGGCCTCGCTGGCTTCGTTCCTCAGATGGGAGGCTGGGAGCGTCAGGGGGAGAGAACTGGATGCGGGGCTGGGGATTCAGGGAAGGTCTACTGAAAGGATGCAGGGAAATTCCACATCCCATGATATGATCCTCAAGGTCCTCTCCCACCTTTGTGAGGACAGAGTCCATCTCCCCACATTACACTGTTTCTAGGAAAACTTGAATGGGAATCCAATGCAAATCTTTCTCTTTTCATTCCTCACCCCCCAGAAAAGCTCTGATCATTCTCACTCGTATATTTTCAGCTGTGTTTCACTAGAGCAAGAGGCAGCCAGGTGACTTGTCTATCCATCAGGGGACAAACAGCCAGGACTGAGGTTGGAACTAGGTGATCTGTAAGGTGCCCTCCAACCTAAGCCATTCTATGCTTGCACGGTGGTGTAGCAGCTGCATCTCACCAGGATGCAGGGACGTGGGGCTGAAGCCAGCCCTGCATGGGAGAATGTAGCCCATGCCCCTGATGCACAGCATTGCTAAGCTAACAAAAAAAAAATGACAGTTTGACATTTTCTAGCTTTTTGGCAAGTGGGTTTTGCATTAAACTGACTTTCTGTTGCTGCAGCTGACAGAACGAGGCCACTTGCAGTGGGTTTTGGAGTCTTTTGCTCTGAGGGGTACTGCAGCCCAAATACACCACATCTGTGGTGCAAGATTGGGAAGAGTTGGGTACAAAGTGGGCAAAACTGGAGAAACGTGACTGCTTTATAAAATAGAGTGCAACAGGAATTAAAGCTCAGCTGTTAATGATGGGACCTCGAGCTTGCAGTAGCCATGGCTGACAACACAGGGTTAACACACAACCTGTCAGATGGTGTTATGTCAGACCCTACTTCTTCCATGGAGCTGTGGAATAGTTATGAGTCTTGGGAAGCAGATATGGGGGCATACATGAGCAAGGTTCTGTTGCATACTGGTGTGCTTTGGGTGACGTGTTGCACCTGAGGATCCAGTGCTGGGCAGAAACATCTACGAAGAACAATCCCACCCCTCAGCAGCTTTGAAGAAACTCAATGGCTCTGCAGTCCTTGTGCTGAGGGCTAGATGCATGTGGCTGCTGTGGGAAGGCAGCACCTGTGGGTTAGGAATGAAGGCTGCAGGTTTGCTGGGTTGAACCACTTCCATGCTTTTTCTTCTGCTCATGGATATCTCCCATGTTTCTGGGAGAAAATGGGGATGGAGCTGGATGAAGAGGTGCAGGTGAACATGCAGGGATGGTGGAATGCAAAGGCCTTACCAAACCCAAATAAATCCAGGATGTGGTTAAACCAGCTCTACAGTTTGTCCTAGCAGGACATCCTGTTGGGACCATCCCAGGATGCTGAGGACAGAATCAGTGCATGGTGTTGCTGTTCTGTTTGCAGATGCCTTGGTTCAAAGGCTGGAAGGTGGAGCGCAAGGAAGGCAATGCCAGTGGGGTGTCCCTCCTGGAGGCCCTAGACACCATCCTGCCCCCGACCCGCCCCACAGACAAACCCCTTCGCCTGCCCCTCCAGGATGTCTACAAGATTGGAGGTGAGCTGTCATCAGCGTCCTTCTTCTCATTAACTGGAGCCTTCCTTCCACAGGGATTTTGGAATGATGTTTCCAGGTATTGGGAAAGTGGAGGGGTTGGACTTCTTGAACTTCAAATATTACTGGGGAGAAGGGTATTTGCTCGAGGACAGAGACCCCATGTGAGACTTTGGGTTGGAGACATATACGCCCAAAGATGCCCAGAGACAGGAGAGGAGCAGCAGGTTTGTGAGCTCTCCTTAGTGAACACGATGCCAAAATGGCTTCAAATTTGGGTGTCCCAGAGGTCACGGCTGGCAGAACCAGGTGGAGACCAGCCAGGAATGAGATTCTGCTTGGCCATGGCCGCTGTTGCTCCCAGATGCTGGTGTCCATCAGCAGCACCTCCATGTGCCCAGCTGCACCACGGGACCAACCTTTTAGGGAACACCATCAGTGATGTGAGTACTTCTCAGGGCTTTAAATATCCCTGTGCTCTCTGTCTTGCTGGCAGCACTGGGCAGCCCTGCAGAGCCATTTCCAGCCCTTTCCATACTTTACAAAGGGCACGTGCATTGCAGAAACTGACCATGTTGAATGTTGCTCCTTCACTTTTAGCAGCATTTTAACGCAGGGTTTTATTTGCAACAGAGATAAGGGACAGTGAGCAGCTCTGCATCCTGCTCTGGTTCAGAAGGGAGAAAGACGGAGTTTTGCAATGGGATTAGGCAGATTCTTAGGGAGCAGAGACACTGTGGGAAGGGTGGAGGCAGAGGCAATAGGGTTGGTGTGGAGACGTAGATGGATCCCACCAGCCTCTTCCAGATTTTTATTCTTAATGCTTCTTCACCTGGATCTAAAGGTGAGTTTTCCTCAAATCTGTTGACACAAGGTGCAGAATGTCCCATTAATCTAATTAGCCATCCTGTTCCCTGATTCAGTGAGGATGATGAATCCAGCAGGCTGTGTTGTTGCACACACACTGCAGTGTTCTGATCCTCTCCAAAGAGGGGATGGCTGCTGGGAAGGAAAACATTTCCAGGGCTCATGGTTGCTCAGGGCCTTGTAACTATGATGCAACCCCATTTTTATTTTTATCTTTTTTCAAAACATTGAGTAGAAAAGACTGACTCATGGTATTTTTGAAGACCCTAAAGTTGATCTTGCAGCTAGTAACTGATTTTTGGTCTGGCAAGAGACAAATGTGGTCTCTGATCAAAGCCATAGGAGATGCCATGCTGCCATACATGTGCTTTGTGGGTGACATTCTGCTCTGATCTCTCCTTGCCCCTTGCAGGGATCGGCACAGTTCCCGTGGGCCGAGTGGAAACTGGCATCCTGCGACCCGGTATGGTGGTCACCTTTGCTCCTGTGAACATCACCACTGAGGTGAAGTCAGTGGAGATGCACCACGAGGCGCTGAGCGAGGCCCTGCCTGGGGACAACGTTGGCTTCAACGTGAAGAATGTCTCCGTCAAGGACATCCGCCGTGGGAACGTCTGCGGGGACAGCAAGTCAGACCCACCACAGGAGGCAGCACAGTTCACTTCTCAGGTCAGCTGATGAGAATTATATTCTGTTCCATTCCATTTCACTTCTACTCTACACTCTACTCTACACTCTACTCTACACTCTACTCTACACTCTACTCTACACTCTACTCTACACTCTACTCTACACTCTACTCTACACTCTACTCTACACTCTACTCTACACTCTACTCTACACTCTACTCTACACTCTACTCTACACTCTACTCTACACTCTACTCTACACTCTACTCTACACTCTACTCTACACTCTACTCTACACTCTACTCTACACTCTACTCTACACTCTACTCTACACTCTACTCTACACTCTACTCTACACTCTACTCTACACTCTACTCTACACTCTGCTCCCTTCTACTCCATTCCATTTCATTTCCAACATCCATCAGCTCACAGCCTTGCACAGCAGACACTGAGGAGATAACACCTCAGAGAGCAGCGTACCCCCAAGGGAAGGCTGAACATTTTAGGGGTTTCCTGGGGTTTAAGCCTTGGGTTTGTAATTTGCATGCTGGTCGCTCCCTGTCCCAAAAGCAACATGCTCAGGAGAAGACCAGGACCCATAGCCAAGTCTCTTTGGACCTTGTTGTGTCCCCCAGGTGATCATCCTGAACCATCCCGGGCAGATCAGCGCTGGCTACTCACCTGTCATTGACTGCCACACCGCACACATTGCCTGCAAGTTTGCCGAGCTGAAGGAGAAGATTGACAGGCGCTCCGGCAAGAAGCTGGAGGATAACCCCAAATCCCTGAAATCGGGTGATGCTGCCATCGTGGAGATGATTCCTGGCAAGCCGATGTGTGTGGAGAGCTTCTCCCAGTACCCACCCCTTGGTAAGGGAATGGCTCCTGTGTGGTGTCCCGTGGAGGAGCATGGAGACTGCCTGGGTGCAGACCTCACACTGGTCGTGCTGAGCATCCCACTGGTCAGATGGGGGGCAGAGGGAAATGAATGTGTTCCATTGCTGCTCCATTTGCAAAATGTGATGCACGAGCTGGGTTAGGGTGGGTGGGACAGGCTCTCTGCTAGGTCGGGTTTTCCCTCTGGGAATCATTGCAACCCAACAGTGGCTGTGCAGGAACATTTCTCGGCTTCCTTATCTCTGCCCCAACACAAAACTGATCAGGGAAAGAATCAGAACCTTTCAGGGGGTGGCACAGCCACATCACTCACATCCCCCTCCCTTCCCCAGGCCGCTTCGCTGTCCGTGACATGCGGCAGACCGTGGCCGTGGGCGTCATCAAGAACGTGGAGAAGAAGAGCGGCGGGGCTGGCAAAGTCACCAAGTCTGCCCAGAAGGCCCAGAAGGCTGGCAAATGAATCGTGGGCTCCCAGTGCGTAGCGCAGAAACCATCCCTGACACCAGGACGCTGCCACCGTCTCCCCCCGGCGCATGTGTGCACATCAGCTTGTAAGAGTTTATATGTCAACGACTGGATGCTCACCATTAAGGTCCAGTGGAAATTCTTTAAAAGGAAAAGCATGTTCCAGCGTTTGTGAGGCTTCATGTTAATTTTACCAATAAAACTGGTACAACATCCACAGTGGAGAAAAAAAAAAACAACTAATAACAAAACCAAACAAAAAACCCAATCAACCGACAACAACAACAACAAAAAACAAACCAACCAACCAACCCTAAAGGTGTGGAGCTGTGTGTGTGTGTCATTGAGAGGGGCTGGTTTTCTGGGTCTGTGTAGGGCAGACATTGGGATGGGAACAGGCAGAGATGGGAGCACCCATGGGTGCTCAGCACCTCCCATTCCCTGGCTCTCACTGCTGGACCAGGTTTATGGGCTGATGGCAGGGGCTGCTCTTGCAGCAGAGTTTTGATATTCTCCTTAATCTGCTCAACCTTCTAATATCAATTAGCAAGGCCCTTAATTATCATTTTTTCCATGCTGAATAAGCTTGAATTAACTCCTTTAATGTTATTCCACTTAAAAGGAGAAAATAACACACCCGTGCCACCTTGAAAAGCTAGCAATATCACTTATACACTACTTAATGACCCATAATTTTGGAAGAAGTGTCCAAAGCTGCCTTCCTTCCACATATTTCCTTCCTTCACCCACAACAGGTCCCTCAGAAGCCTTTCTCACCCAAATTAAGCCCTAAGCAGAGGTGCCCAATGGCTGCCCAGATCCCCAGCATTCAGGATGTCCACCCAGGACTATGTCCTGGCCCCATTGCATACTTGAAGAGCAGAAGGTGTACCCACACAGTACAGGATGCCTAAACCCAAAGGCTGCAGCTGGGGGGTGCTTGGGACTGACCGAGGGGTGGGACGTGGTGAGTGGGCATGGTGGGGATGGGTTGGTGGTTGGACTAGATCATCTTAGAAGCCTTTTCAACCTTTATAATTCTATGATGCTGAGTGCAAAGGTAGAAGAGGTGCAAGGGGCTGCTCACACTGTGACACAGTGCTCTGGGGACAACTTCAAGGTTTGTTCCTTGAAGGCATCATCCTGTTCTCATATGGCACTGTTTAGGGGAAGTAGCAGCCACCTGGCAGAGGATGCAGGGTGAAGGACAGCATCATGCCAACTCTTTCTCAGGAGGGCCCCAGAGGCACAAGGATCATTATTGTTCGTGTATCAGGAGCAACTTGTTAATAACAGATGCTCTGCAGTGCTGTATACCCCATGCAGAGCCCCAAGCCACCGCAATCCCGTGCAATTTCACTGCGTTGCCTTCCCCAGAGCTGCACTCACAGAGCACCAAGGTTCCTCTTAGCACCCTCTGCTGTTTCCAAGCAGGATGGCAGAACCTCACCCCATGCCCACCCATCCTTAAGCAGCAGGGACAGGAGCTCCCATGGGGGCATCCCTGCTGCACTGTGCAGTGCCTCCAGCTCTCTCATCCCCAACAGAAGATGGCCCTGGAGCAGCAGGGACCTTGTGGTCTGATGAGAGGCACAATCAAACACAAGGTCCAAACCTGGTCCTCTATGGCTATTTTAAAAGCAAAAACAAGCTTGGCTAAGCCACAGCTACATCTCCATAGAAATACAGCAGGGGAGCTGTGAAGATGCTCTGGGAGTGATGCACAAGTGGTGCAGTAATTAATGGTGTAGCTGCTTAAAGGGAAAACTGAAAACCCTCAGGGTTTAACTCAAACTTGCTCATGGCTCACAGCAGGTTCGAGTTTTTGGCTTTACTTCTGTGCACTTGGTACCCTGGATAACCCGTAAGGTTTGAAAGAAGAAAGGGGGCCTGCAGGGAGATGTCTGGTTTGGGAGGTTTGGGTTGGGCTGTATAGAGAGCCAAAATTAACAGAAATGGTCTGATTTAGGCTCATTTCAAAGCACAAGATTGAAAAATCAGGTGTACTGAACTTCTGAGGTTCTCAACTCAAAGCAGAATGAAGCCACACTCTGCCTCCACCCAAACCTCGGGCACAAAAACTCATTGTGGACCTGATCAATCACTGCTATGCAAATCACTGCCCAACCCCATGAGACAAGGGGGACGGTGTACCTGTTCTGGGGTGGGACTGACCCATTTTGGGTTTCTACCAAAACGCTAACCAACCCAACATAACTCAGAATGGGGCCACAGATGGTTTCCAGCAAATCCTGCAGCAAAGAGAAGCTGATTTGTGAGCCATCAGCACTGAGCATAAAGCCCTGCTGCCTGTGTCAGGGGGCAGTGATGATGAGGTTATAGAGCTGTGCTGGGGTAGTACATTTTTAAGCACCAAATTCTCCTCCCTACCACGCTCAGGTGTGCTGGGACTTCACTGAAAACTCAGTTTATTTTCCTAGCTACTCGGTTTCTGTTTTTTTTTTTTTTGTTTGTTTTCTCTTGGAGGTGTTTCCCATCGCTCTCCTCCTCGCTTCCCCGTACCAGCCTCAGCGATGCCACCTCGTGGAAACAGACACGAAATCCTTCTGCAGAGATAATTAGGGACAGGAGATGCAAACTAATGTCCCTGCTGCTGCAAAGCCCTTCCCTGGCAGCTCGTCCACAGCAAGAGCAGGGAGCTGCACAGTGCTTACTGCTTGCTTCTTTGGGGATCAGAGTAAACACAATTATACTACCTGAAACTTAAAGCCCAGGTGAAAATGACAGCAACTGGAGGTTGTAGAAAAGTCAGAGAGCACCACAGGGCTGGCTCTCCCATGGTGCTGCTTGTCAGGTGTTTGAGAAACCACCGTGCTGGCTGTGTGCTGTTAATTATTTAAGCAAGTTTCGTTAAGCTGCTGGAGCCGATTGGCTGACTCAGCAGGCATTTGGGCTGCTCTAAAATATTGATGAGGCAGCTGCAAGACTGCAAGTGGAACCCACATTGCAGATGCTGAGCTGGGTGAATTTGAGCTGCCTGCTGCCCTTCCACGTTTGGCAGTGGGTTCAAGCAGCAGCCACAGCTTCCCTGCAGGGTCAGTGCAGTACCAGGGAGCTGCTGTCCTCCAGCTGGGCCTTCCATCCCATTCCTCCTCCCTTGGAGCCCAAGTTATACTCCAGCAGCTCCAGCAACCATCACTGATCCTGCTATTGCCTGCTGGTGCTGACCCATCCTTAGTAGATGTGGAATGATGTAGGTGCAGCTGAGCTGCTTCTGGACTCATGTCTCCAGAACTTTCTACTCATTTCCTTTAACCACCTCCCTCTGCATCCTCCTCCCACTGCATTTGGAGTTGCATTTTCAGCTTTTCATGTCCAGTCCTTCTCTTGACCTGTGCTCTCGCTGCATGTGCACATATTGTTGACCTGAAGCAGAGAGCCAAGCTGCAGCACAGTCCAGGGCCAAACTCCTTCCATGCAGCCCCCCTGCCTTTGGTGATCCCACTCAAACTCTCTGAAACCATTTAGCCAGAACTCAAGTGCTTCACACAGAGATGCTGCAGCACCTTCGGATAATTTATTTCAGCTTTGTTCACAAGCAGTCCTTCCGTGTGCCTGCCTGCCTGCAAATTTAGGCTGGCCTGTTTTTGCTTAATCTAAATTATTTCTAATCTCTCCTTGTCTGGCACTATTTTCATTCCTTCTATCTGCTGAATGCTCTCTGCAATGCTGGCCAGCGGAGCACTTAGGTTTGATGAACCTGGAAGCAGCCAGGCTGCAGGACAAGGCACACCAGGGTCATCTGCAAGAAGGGCAAAGAGAGGAGGATGAGCCCCAACTAGCAGCACTGCTGTAGATTGCTGAGTTCCTACCACTCTGCTTGCTGTCAGCACACACAGGGAGATGCTGAGAGAGACATTTTGCACTCACAGTCTGGTGCCCAGAGGACAGGAACATCCTTTGGACCAGAGAGCACAGGATGAAGTTGCAAGAACACAACAGGGACTGCATGTAAATAAGGCTGGGAGGGAGGAAAAGCCATCCTGCAAATGCAGCTTCAGTTTCATCCGGAGGAATGCCCCACAGAGAAAAAGCAGGACCAAAGGAGTCCAATATCTTATGAGTTTGTTATGAAAAGGTGTGGCTGGTTTTTCTGATGCCTAATGGTGCTGTGGATGTGTTGCCATCCCCATCACCAGAGAGATATCAGGATTTGTCTCCTCTCTGATCATGTATTTTTACTTGCAGCAACCTGAAGTATCTCACTTATCTTTAACAAATTGAGATAAAAATCGCCAGAGAGACAGATCCAGAGCTGAACAACATATGCCAGCTTTCCTTGAGCCCAGAAAGTCCCTTTCTCTCTTAGCCCAGGGTGCCCAGTACTGCTTGGAGCTGGGAGCCTATTTATTTTTGCTGGATGTGTTGTTTTCCTTCCTTCATCACTGCAGAACAATCCACGAGTGGAATCTAGTATGCTCCTGTATCGCTCATCTTAGATGAGACAGATGTGTCAGCATTGTTAGCTATTTCAGTACGGGCTTTTTCTTTCTGATGACAACCTCCAGGTCCTAAATATTCATGCAGGCTTCAATTCAGCTTTGAAGTTGGTGGGAGGCAGGTGCTCGAATGGGAACAAAGCAGCTCATGGGCCATGGGAGACTGGCCCCAGGTGCAGCTACAATCCCGGGGGGGTGCTTCAGTGGAAGCAGTCAGTCTTGAGCTGGACCCCAAATTTATGGGATCTGGTAGAGCTGGTCAGTTCTGTTGTAATAAAGCTGCAAGTTGCAAAGAGCAGTGTGTTGGTTTGAAGAAACTGGAAGGTGCTGCCCATGGGAAGCCTTCCAAGCCGTGCCAGTAAGGGGCTGCCCCACACAGAGCTGCTGGTGGCTCCATGGAGGGGAGATGAGGTCCTGGTGTTGTCTTGTCCCAAGGGATGAAGTGTGGGAGCACAGAGATGACAGCAATTTGATTTGCGTGGCCTTGGTCCTCATGGGTGCAGGGGGAGGCAGAAAGTCAAAGAGGTTGGGAGGGACGACGTAAATGATGGAGATGTGAGGAATGACAGAGATCTAAATTTACAGAGTCTGGGAAAAGGAAGACTCAGGGGCAACGTGGTCACAGGCTAAAAATACCTTCAAGGTAACAATATAAATGAAGAAAGGGAATTGTGCGTTGTCTCAAAGGAGGGTAGGGCAAGAGCCAGAGCTGGAGGCTGGTGAAGGAGATGTGGAGAGCAGAGGAGAGGGAGACCAGGCTGGGCTTTGCCAGGAGATGGGGCTGGGGGGCAAGTAGGGCCACGAGATAGTGGGGGAAATGAGGTGGACACATCCCTGTGTGATCATCTTACTTCCTTTTAGCTTTGTGCATGCCCTGAAGGTAACCCCATTTAATTCAATAGAATTCACCCCAACTTTGTTTTTCACCATCGCTTCTCTTTTCATGTGCCTGGTCCGCTTGCTGATCCTCTGGGATCTGATTTTCTTTCCATTCAGGACAGCACAGCACAGCACAAATACTGAAACCTCACGAATTTTAATCGCTCTTAGAAAGGAGAAACAAAAAAATGTGATTTGAGTAAAGGATGCACGTACACTTCAGAGGTTTCTTTCCATGCAAGTGCTCCTTGCTGCAGCCCAGGCCCATCCCATTCAGCATAACTTGCCCTGGGTTTTGCTGTAGGTGCCCCAAGGAGGTAGGTGCTAAGAACAAGACAGAAAGATGGATGATGGCACAGAATTTTTGCATCTGCTAAATATGTAATATGAAACAAGTAGCTCTGTCAGCACCAGATGGAAGGCAGCCTGGCTTTTTATCAACGCGCTGCCTGTAAATTCTGACTGGAGCATTTTAATGGCTGGGGGGTTGGGGAGTGATGTCTGCATGTATACCTTTCTCTGATGTCCAGCAGAGCTGAGATCACACTTCAGGATCCCCTTTGAATGGGAAAGGAGACAGCAAAAGAGAACCTCTCCTTTCTAGGCTTCTTGTTTTCATGACAATTGACACAAACTTAATTAACCTCAAGGCTGATGACTGTCAAATTTGATTGAAACTGGACAGTCATTTGGTGTCTCTTCATCTTAGGCTGTTCAAGAATATCAGTGGTGATGCTGTGGTTGGATGCATGTGCCCAGAAAGGCTTTTGATCTCTGTTCCGTGCCCATGACATTGAAGCCCCTTCACTCTCAGGATGGTCCCTCAGCACTGGGATTGTCTCCACCAAGGGCTGATGTCCCCATCTCCTCCTGGAGATTTTGCAGACCCTCCGGCCAAGCCATGAATGGGAATTGCAGGTTGGTGAGAAAAGCCACCCCACCTGCTTCTCACCCTGAGTCCATAGCAACTCCACATTTATTTATCACATCAATCCTTCCCTCAATCCAATTAACAGAGCATGGATCTTCAACCTAGTTTAAGCTTATTCAGCCATTTTCTCTCTCATTGAAGACCCATTTCATTATGGCTCAGTGCAGGCTCCCTCCAATTTAACTTGTCTATTGCTTCCTTCTCCATCATGCATTTGTGCCCAAATCTTCCTACCCCAAATGATGAAACCTTTGCTGAATGTTGGCTGGTGTTCTAGTCAGAAGTACATATTCCCCTTGCCACACTCAGATTCTTTTTCTGCTTCGGAAGTCTGCTGAATTCTCCACTTGTGCACAGGAACTTTTCTCATGGTGTTTTCCCCTATGGACTCGAGCTGTAGTGCTGGGTGCATCTGCACCCATCAACCTTACTCTGAACTCACATCTTGTGGTTTAAATATCAAAAAAATGTTTGCCAAAATGGTGTTAGGAAGAGTTCCTGTTGGCAGAGTAGAAAGAGACATGTCTAATCAATAAATGTGGGCTCCAGGATGCTGGTTGCTGCCTGGAGAAGAGGATGGGGTGGGAAGAGGAAGAGGGTTCGGCATAAAATGGAGATGAGTGGATGTAGGGTGCTGAAAGATCAGTCACCACTCTGCTCTTGGATTAGCTTTGCTTGGATGGTGCAGCATCAGTTAGCCGAGCCCCGTACATAAGGAGATAGAGCCATCTGCTTTCGGATTTGAAAATAGCTTGGGGAGCAAGCTGAGGGTGCCAAAACTCAGGCTATGGGCAGCACAGGGCACGCAAACCACCGGTTGTTGGGTGGGTGTGGAGAAAGGGCTCCGGTTCAGTGTTTCAAGCAGAAGCATATCCCTGGAGTCATTCCACGTATTTCACACCAGTCTTTTTTTTCCCCCTCTTTTTACTACATCTGCAGTTGCCAAAGGACAGAACACGAACTTTCTGTATCATCGCATAGCTTGATAGATTTCCTCTTACCTTCAGGGTCTGAGCTCTCTGCCACGGTATTTGTGTTTAAAGCCATCAGTAGTGTTGAAAGCAAAGAACTGACTCAGTAATTCTGTTTGTGGAGACAGAGTGTCCTTGGATCAGATAAAAGCACCTTCCCAGTACTGCTTTTACATACTTCATTAATTCATATAGTGTTAGAGGCTTGTTGGTGGCTGTCTGTCCTCCTGCTCCCCAGCAGAAGTAGCAACAACCCTCTTCATCTTTGACATCACACTGGCAACTTGATTGAGCAGATGGCAACCCTGCCCACGTCAGAGGGGCTGGAACAAGATCCCCTCCAACCTAAGCCATTCTGGTATGTCCTGCTACAGAACCTCTGGCCCCTGCTCAGTTTTCTGCTGGTCTTCCTTTGAGGTTTCATCTCTCTCCCAGATGAAGCCACAATCCCTGACAGCCACCAACACCACCCCGCACCTTTCCCAGCATCTTGCTTACACCCAGGGCTTGGGAGTGGTGAAACCCCTGCACCCCCCCCACCCCCCCCCGGAGCCCACTGCTGTTTTCTGACGGTGTCAGAGATGCATGGCACCCAAAGCTGTGCTGCAGTGTGACACCACAAATGACCAACTAATTAGGCAAAGAGGAGTGCAACGAACTTAGAGACTTCTTTAGGGCTCACAGACTATTAGTAATCTGGAATTTGTTAATTGAAAATTGCTTCCTCTGTTTGTTGTTGGCCTTTTGGTGGAGGGGGATATTTCCTGCTTTTGGACTGAGTCGCTGTATCTATAATAATGCACTTTGTACATTAGTGCCAGGCACATTTGTAATTGGCTACCTCATTAAAGAACACTAATGATCTTACAAGTGTTCACAAATAATGAATAGAATGGCCCCTCACTGAATTGAGTAATTTATTCACTGACATACTTGCAGATCTGTTTTTTTCATTATTTAAGCCAGCTTTAGCTCCCTGCCTGCCTTGCAGAGGCATTCCTTTCAGCCATTTGTTGGAGATAATATGGGTCACAGGAAACTTGCTGTTCATTGGGATGTAGGGTTGCTCCACGCTGGAGCACATACTTGATAGGATGTGGAGGACAAGAAGCAGTGATGTCAGTCTCTGGTGCATTAGTTGCTGCTGGGATTCTCCTAAAGCATAGAGGACAAAAAGCCAGGACTTGGGAAATGCAGTCCAGAAAGTAATGCTGATTTTCTCTTTTAAATATGGAAGCTGTAAAATAGAGTGTGTGCTGTCCTGAGTCCTGTGATTGTCCATCAGGAGGAAATATTCTTTGGTGCAGAAGCCTGCCATGATTTATGGGGGAAAATAGTAATGCTGGGCCATCACTTACAGGATATGACAAAGAAGTGGTGTGGGTCAGAGCACTTCGGGATGGACTTCCTACAGTGGGAGCTTGGTAGGAACATGATGGCAAAGTTTCAGCATGGGAAGTAAGGTGCATAGGGGTTTGTCAGCCTCAAGAAGATGGGTTTGAGTTTAGGGAAGCACGGACAAAGGGGACAGCCTTGTATAAGGGGATTTGTTGTGATGTTACAGTAGCTGAGTGGGCACGGAACTGATTCCTTCCTGTGATCCCACAGCACTGTCTGTGCCCACTGCTACACAGACTGTTCAGAGCTGTGTGGATGGACACCCCACCACAGGACCCCCCCAGCAGAACAGCTCACACCACGGGGCCTTCCCATGGGAGAAGTGATTTTGTAGGAGGAAGCCAAAGCGGGGGGACACTGGGGGGTGACTGAGAGGGGGGTGGGGGCAGGGGAAGGTACCAGAGCTCGATTTTAGAGGATGCTGGAGCTTGCTTTTGGGGGGACGATGCCAGATCTGGAATATTTGAGACAATGCTGAAGGCTGCTTTGTGGGGGGACACAAGAACTTGCTTTTTCTTCTTCTTTTTTTTTTTTTTTTTTTTTGCACTTGCTTCTATTAGTGAGTGTGCTTTTGGTGTTTCTATTGCGATTTTTTTCCTCTTCTATTTTTTTTTTTTATCCCATCCCATCCCCTTCCCCCCCTCTCTCCCCCTCCTCTCCTCCTTCAAGATCCTCATTGCGAAGGATGCTTCGCTGCGGGACTTCAGCAGCCGCCCCCCGCACAGCTGAGGGTTAACGGGGCGGGCGGAGCGGGCGGGGCGCGGCCCGGCGGAGCCCATTGCGCCCGGTTCCGTTCCGTTCCGTTCCGTTCCTGCGGCGTCTCCAGCGCCGGGCGCGGAGCAGCGGAGGGGAGCGCGGGCGGAGCCCCCCTCCCATCCCACCCCTCCCTCCCTCCCTCTCCCCCGCGGCTCCGCCGCCCCCGGCCGCCACCATGGTGCAGAAATCCCGCAACGGAGGCGTTTATCCGGGGCCCGCCGCTGAGAAGAAGCTGAAGGTGGGCTTCGTCGGGCTGGACCCGGGAGCTCCGGACTCCAGCCGGGACGGGGCTCTGCTCATCGCCGGTTCCGAGAGCACCAAGCGGGGCAGCATCCTCAGTAAGCCCCGTTCGGGGGTGTCGGGCAGCGGGAAGCCCCCCAAAAGGAATGCTTTTTACCGCAAGCTGCAGAATTTTCTTTACAATGTGCTGGAGAGACCGCGAGGCTGGGCTTTCATTTACCACGCATACGTGTGAGTAATAAAAAGGTGGGGGGGGAGGGGGAAGGTTGGGACGGCGTAGCCCCTTCCTTTTGCCCCCAGCCCCAGATTTCTCTTTGCCACCCGTTACCAATCGTGGAGTGCGGGGTGGGTGGGGGATGCTCCAGCTGCAGAACGGCTGCAGGGAAGGGAGTGGGGGAGGGGGGCGGGGGTGAAATGCTCGGGGAACCCGAGTGTGTTACGGTCCCCCCCACACTCCTCCAGTAGCTGCCGCAGCCCTACGATGTCCGGGCGCGGTGTACCTGGGGAAAGGGTGTGCGATGTGTGTGGGGTGGGGGGGGGGGCAGAAGCCGTCCCTGCAGAGCTGGGGGTGGCTCCGGCGGGGAGGTGCAATGCACCGGTCCTGTGCGTGTCCCCGTCCCCCCCCACCCCCCCCTTTACCTCCCTACTTGCAGGGGAAGGGGCTGCGGTGGGTGCGTGCAGGGGAGCGATGGGGAGGGAGCGCTCCTCCGTCTTGCTTGAAATCACCATAGCAATGCTATGCTCTGAACACAAAGCGATGCTCAGGCTCTGGCTTCTTGCCCTCCCCCCACATCTCCTCCGGCCCCATCTTTTGCGGGGTACTGCAAAAAGATGTGGGGCCGGGAGGGGGTTTGCGGCTCCGCAGTGGGGCCGGGAGGTTCTCCTGTGCCCCCGTGGGAGGGAGCGGGGTGGGAATGTCTGCGAAGAAATGCTGAGCCGCGTCCGGGGCTTCCTTGTGGGGGGCTGGGGGGGATGGGGATGGAGCAGGAACAAAGGAGCGGTCCTGGGGTGCGCGTTTCCCCTCGGCAGCCTCGATTTTAGGCAGAAATAGACACGCTGGGTGGAAAAATTGGCCCCGTCTGGAGGCTGTGCTGCGGGAGGAGGGCGGCTGGCTGCCCGTTGTTCCCAGGATTGCGAAGGGGGAGGGTCGGGGTAAGTCGCTGTGTTACTGCAACTCCCTTCCCTCTGGGACTTTCCACTGTTCTGCGGTCCTGGGCTCCATCACAGCCCCGTTTGGGAGCCTGCTCCCTTAGAACCAATGTGTCTTGGTTTTTTTTGTTGTTGTTTGCATGTTCTTCATCATGGCCAGGGCCTTCATCGGCTCCATCGAGGAGATTTTGGGGGTCTTGTTATTTTCCCCCTCCTGTTCCTTTTGCTGCTAACGCCGTTCTCAGATCAGGTGTTGGGATGTGCTTTATGGTCCTCAGCCATTTTGTGCCTTGAGGCCTCCCAGGGAGGTGTGTTGTGTCCGGGTGGTGAGATGCTGCTCGGAAGGAGATGTTGTTTGGGAGGAAGGGAAAGCTTCACCCTGCACTGCAGTGGGGTGGGGGCTCGCAGTGAGCTTGATGTCCTCAGGAACATCCTTGGAGCTTGGTGGTGGCTGTGATGGGAGCAAGGTCCTGAGCATTCTCCATGCCCAGGAATTCAAGGTTTTTGGTGCCTCACGGAGGGGCTTGTCTGGGTTTACGCTGAGATGAGGTGATTGTATACAGTGTGCACTGTGCGCTCTTAAATGCAAGTGAAAACCCAGCAGTGAAAGGGGCTGAAAGACAAATGGCCAAGAGCAGGGGTAGCTCTGCCTGGGTGGGCTTTGTAAGCTTC
The DNA here is from genome assembly GCF_038088225.1 of Cyrtonyx montezumae. Taxonomy (NCBI): domain Eukaryota; kingdom Metazoa; phylum Chordata; class Aves; order Galliformes; family Odontophoridae; genus Cyrtonyx; species Cyrtonyx montezumae. The sequence continues at coordinate 9,363,094 of NW_027072100.1, read as the reverse complement.
TTTTGCTTCTTCAGCTGCTGTCCTAACTTCAGATTCACCTTGCTCTCTGCAGTGGTATTGGCTTGGGCAGGCAGTAATCATCGCAGAGCATGAGCAGGGCATCCCACGCTCCTTCCTTCTAGGGCTCATTTTCTCTTGAAGCCCCTGTTTCCAGTGCATCCCTCCAGAGCTCCACAGATGCATCTTGCTCTGGCCCTGTGGCTCTGCTCACCTGGCTGGAGCTGTGCCTGAGTAGGAAACACTGCAAAACCACCCCTGACCTGCACTGCTCGTGGCTCAGGTGGGAGATGCTGTGAGGTCTGTGAAGCATTAGTGATGTGATTAATTTTTTACAGTGTGCCGGGATGTTTTGTGGGTGCCAGTCTTCTGAAGCATGTGTATGATAAGGTTGGCCTTGGCAGGTCAGTAACGTGTTATTCAGAGAGCTGGAGGGTACGATGAGCATCTCACAAAGTCACTGGAGTGAAACCCAGCACCAGTTACTCCGTTTGCTGCTCGTCAGCTTGGTCCCCATCACTGCCACCCTTGTCCGTGTCAGAATGGGGCCAGCAGGGGCTTTTTCTGGGGTTTTGTACCAAAAAATCATTCAGCAAGGATGGGCACAAAGCCTGCTGGCTGCTTCTGCACAGGCGTGAGGGCAAAGGGAATGCCTCAAGGTCACGAAGTTTGTGTGGGAGAGCTGCCTGGAGATCCCCATGCAGGTTGCAGTATTTCCCGTGCTGCATGCTAGCTCCAATCCATTGATCTATTTTCCTTCTCTTTCTGTCGTTTTTCCTTCCTCTTTGCACCATTTTGTGCATAACAAAGCAGAGCGATTCAGCGCAGCTTCACCTCAGCTGTTCCCTCTGTAAAAGCACCCTGCCCTTCGTGAGCAGGAGCCCTATTTCATATTGCTGTGTTGTGATTCATTTCTGTGCACAACAGCCCTTCCCACGCCGACACAAGTGGGTGACCCATTCGTGGTACTTGTTTGTGCACATTATAGATGTGTATATGTTCTGAATGGTTTTGTGGACATCAGAGTCTCATGGATCCCATGTTGGAGTGTGGTTGGAGTTAGACTGTGGGCTTCCTGCATCTCCCATATTTTCCTGGTATTCCTCTTATTCCTCTCAGCTCTCTTCTTTTTCTTTTTTTTTTCTTGTCTTTTTTGGCAGAGCCATAGCACTGCAGCACATGGCCTCATTCTGTTCAAGGTTGAGCTGAAACTTGAAAAGTTGAGCCCTGTCTAAGCAGCAGGCCATGCTTTCTGAGGGATGCAGCAGCACTTAGATCTCGTGGCAGCTCTGCACAGAGAGGCATTTTGCTTGCAAAATTGTTCAGTTTTCCTTTTCATTTTTTTTTCAATGATTTATATTTTTCCCCCTAATCCTCTTACCTCGGTTATTATTGCATGTCCCATGCTCAGTAGTGCTGAACCTGAAGTGCTGTGATGCATCTTATTCCAGAAAGGATGCTGTGCTCCGTGCCAACCTGGCGAGGTACTTGGACCGGGCACCCCACAGCCCTCTGTGTCTGCAGGTGCATTTCCTGACCTCTGGGTGAGCTGCTCTTGTTTGGGACCTATATTCAGCCACTTTTAAAGCAGCGTGCCTACAGCAAATGGAACAATGAACAGAATGCAAAAATTACCTTTTAAGCAGTCAAAGCCACCACTGTCTCCAGCACGTCCCTTGACACAGCTATGGTGGCAGCAGCTACGGAGCATTGAGAGGATGAAGAGTTGATGTGATTTCTTCCCTACAGATGTGGGGTTTCTCAGTGCAGAAGTGGCCTCCTTTGTGACTCCACCATTTTCCCCCTCAGGGACAAGGGAAAATGCGGTTATTTCATGCAGGATCTTTCTCAGATCATCTTTTGCATTTGATTTAATGCCTTTGGGACCCCCTAGGCGTTTTTCTGCTGTCAGGAAGCTCCTGTGTTTTGTTTTGGTTTTCTCCCCAGTTAGTTTTGTATACCTATTTTATGGCATTGACTATCTAGGAGAAAATGTAGATTGATCCTCTTATGTATTCCTCCCCTTGTTTATGGTGAGCCCTTAGCAACCCCAGAGCCATCCAACCCACCAGTGATGGGCAGGGACCTCCTCACATCCTACTGGGTGTGTAGGATGAAGATCCATCACAAATCCAATGTGCTGAGCATAACGGAGCTGCTGGGCTCCAGGAACTGATGCCCTCACTGTGCAGTTTGTCCTCCCTGGGGACTTCCATGCTGTGATGTCTCACCAACTCCTGCTTAGTCAGAGCTGGGTGGGAGCAACCTGATTTAATGTGTCACGTTCCAGTCATATTCACCCCACACTGACATTCAGGAAAGGAAAAACAAGGTAGTCCCTTGGATGTCCTCCTTTCTGCAAGGCACCTCAACCAGCAGAGCCTCCGTCTTAAGAAGGAATGATCCTCCCAGAGCAAGTCCCACACCCTCTACTGAAGGGAAGATGGGTGTTCATTCAGCAAAGAAATGCAATTTGTGAAAATGGAATTTGTTTTATATATATATATATATGTGTGTGTGTGTGTGTGTATATGTGTATATATATATATATTTTGCTTGGCTGTGGATATAGGAGATGTGGTGAGATGAGGCTGTGGTTCGTTGTTGGAGCAGGATGGAGGATTGTTGTCAGGCTTTTGTGGGGCTTACCAGGATAAAAAAATAGCATGGAAGTCTTGTCTGTGACGTTTGGGATTCAAGCAGCAAATGCTCAGCCCTGTGTAACCCTGCTTAAGGTTGCTCAAATACACAGCTGGCTGCTCTGTTGGCTTTGGAGGGAACAATTCCTCTTTAAAATCGTGGTGGCAGTTCCTGCCATGTAATCTCCTGTGGAGAAGAAACAGGAGAGCAGAGGAGGATGGAGGGTGATTCCTACAGAGGATTAAACTACAGCATGCTGCTGTGGAAATGTGAGAAACATCCTCTGCAGGGACAAGATCTTCAGCACTGAGCTGGATAAGACCCTTCTTCCCATGGTGGTTCACGTTGCTATGGGATAATGCAATGGCTTTTGGCCTCCAAATGATCAGAAAGAAATTAAGTACGTTTAAAAAAACAGCTGATCAGGGTGGTCTGGGCAGAGTTTGATGAATGCATATAGAGGGGAGCTGTGCTGTGAGGTGGTTTGAGCAGCGAGCATGTGCCAGCAGGACCAGGTAGCGCAGGGGGACACTGCCATGTGTTCCAACTGTTCCTAGCTGGGCTGCAAGCCAAGAGTGCTTGGGCTCCTCTGACATCACCTAGAGCAGAGGATGGCCCTGCTGACTCTGCAGGAGCAGGTATTTAAATTGGCCTTATGGTGGATGTGCCCGTCCACACAGGCTGAAACAAATACGTTGTTTTTCAGCAGCTAGAACAAGCTGGAGCTCCTGGTGACCTCGGCTTCCCACGTGCTTCTCCCAGCCTTGTTCTTGGCAAGCTGTGAATGCAGTGGCCTGTGACACGCAGACTGAAGGTGTTTGGGGAGGTCATGTGCATCTGTTCTAAAGCACTGAATTAATTATGTGCAGAGCTGTCTGCTGGGGCGTATCTTGAGCAGAAGTCACTGGCTGGGATGATGAGAGCTGCTTTATTGCAGCCTCTGGGCTTCCTGGCTGCCTAACTGCCAATAAACAAGGGAAACTGGAGCATTCCTATGTCTATCTCTCATCTGTCTGCAGCATCACTCCAGCCTCTAATGTGCTTTCTAAATCCGGTGTTGGTGAACATCCATCTGGTGACTTCTTTAGGGTGGATCTGCCTTAAATTGCACCAGGGGGCATCAGGACTGCTGGGTGCAGCAGGAGCTTCCTGATTTGTGTTAGTGTGGGCCATGCTCAGATGTTGAGCTTGGTGATGCTCAGATGCTTGCTGGATGGAGGCACTGTGTTCTGTGTTCCTCCCGGAAATCCCATAGGATCCTCAGTGCACATCTGCTTTCTGGAGATGCCTGTTTTTCTCTTGATGACGAAGGGAACCTGAGTTCCCTTGTATACTTTGGGTGGAAGCTGGATGAGATGAGTCCCAACAATGAGGTGGGAAGACAGAGCCTGGCATCTGTTTGCAAACTGAAAACTGGAGTGAGCTGAGGCAATGCCAAGCATCTCCCACCACAGCCACTAGGCTGTTCAGAGCCAGAACTGCACTGTGGATGTCCCAGCATGTGAAGGCAGGAGATGGATCTGATCCACACCAAACCAGAATGACCAAGATCTGAGTTCCACACTTAGCCAGCAACTGTTAAGCGGCAGTTTTGAGAAAGGAACCTTTACAGCAAACCCCAGTCACCTTGCAGACCTGCAACCCAAGTCCCAGAGGGAATTAGAGGATAATCAAACCTTATTAACACCGCTTATTGTTTGAAGCTGCTCTGGTTGTGTCTGGGCTCTGGGGACGGAGTGCCCAGTGGGATGGCCAATCTTCCTTCTGACACTGAATGCATGTCGGGTACAGGGCACAGGGCAGGGAAACGAGAGGATGAGCAGTGTCGGGGAGCAGCTGTCCTCACTGAGTGGGGGCTGAGGATGCCATATGTGTCTGTACATGGCAGCAGGCACTCACCCTCTCTAGGACGAGATTGCTCAAGGCAGAGGTTATGCCTTCAGGATGGACTTTCCCAGGGATTCCCAGATGCTGCATTTGCAAACAAAGCCTAATCTGCCTCAAGTCCTGCCTTCTGCTTTGCAGCTCTACCAACCCAGGGAGCAAAATCTGTTCGAGGCGATTGCAGAGCTGCTGTCACACGCTGCAATGGATGAGTGCAGCAGGGCGGGTGTTCCTCGCACAGCTCCCACAAACACGCTGTCACTCCCTATAAAGCTCTTTTGGTGCCCAGGAAATAAACCTAGCAGAGATCCTGACTCAAAGGTGACTCACACACACCTCTTCTCCATCGTTGGTGTGAGTGTGGGAGCTCATGTCTGGTCACCTGCTGCGTGTTTGTTGCAACTCGTGGTTGGTGTGGTTGGAAATTTAACGAGTGGCACAAAAGAGAAGAGAAAAACTTGAGACAAACAATAGTTGTGGTGAACACCAAGGAGAAAACAGTATTCATAGCATAGCAGTGTGCAAGCAGCCCTAATAAAAATGTCAGCTTCTGTTCTGTATGTGAAGCCAAAAAGATCCAACCCCTGATGTAAAGACTTCAGGTTGGTTATTAGGAAAAATTTCTTTCCCAAAAGAGCGGTGATGCAGTGGCACAGCTGCCCAGGGGGTGGTGGGGTCACCATCCCTGGAGGAGCTCCAGAGCTGTGGGGATGTGGCACTTGAGGGGTCGTGGGTAGTAGGCTGGGGTTGGGGGTCTGAGAGCTTCAGTGATTCTGTGACTTTCTGTATTGAACAGAAGGCAGGTGAGAGTCTTAAAGTAGGTGCTGGGGGACCGCTGGCAAGTGATGGCTTTGTTCCAGTCTTCTTTATAACAGTGTTTGCCTGGCTGCTTCATTGCTTTTGAATTGATGTGTTGGTTGCTATTCGAGCTCCTTGGGCTTGAAAAGGAAACTGGTTGGCTTTGGTTAGGATGGGTGCCTCCCCAGGAAACACTCCCTGTGCTGAGGCAGGTGCTGCTTGTGTGTGCTTGCTGCAGCTTCGTTGTGTGGCAGTGAAATGGCAGTACTGGGAGTTTTTTTCAGCTGCATGTTTATGGGATTTTGTGCGACGTGGAGTCTCAGAGTGGCCATTAATTGACTTTATGTTTGCCTGGAGCTTCGTTACTAGGTCTGAGGAACGTAGAATGGGATGTAAGAGCGCTCCGTCTTTCACTTTAGAGGAGAGCAAAGGAGTTGAATATCAATCTCTCAATATTAGAGCTGGGCAAACAGAGAGTGAGGCCATGCTTCCTCCTGCCATGCTAAACCATATGGTGGTGAAACCAGAATGCTTCCAGAAGGGGCAGTGAAGAACAAAACCTCTCTCTGTGATGAGGGCCATGCGTTGCTTCTCGAGCATTGCTGTCAGTGCTGTTTCCATCCTGTTTGCTCATCCTTCTTGTTCTGTGCGTGGCGAGTAAGGGGATATTGTCCAAGCAAACCCCTCCCTGGGTCTTCCTCCAAGTTTCCTGGGTTTATTAGCACTGGTCTGTGCTTTGAGGACTAGTGAGACTCCTGAGTCATCTCCTTAGGCAGGGAGCTATTTATTGCAGCGTGTGTTACACTCCATGGGAGTGGGTGTCTCTCTTCCGCTTTTGGATCCTGCCCTGACTCTATATAAAGGCTTGAATGAGCAGCAAAACTCTGGCTGTGCTGTTTGGAAGATGTGTGCTGCTGACCTGTATCCTCTGGCTGAAGGAGCGTGGTGGTTCTGAGCACCGGTAGGGGTTTGTGTGGGATATTTATCCTCCTTGGCATCTCCCAGCTGCTAGGATGGCTTGCAGGGATGCAAGGCACTGTGTGATGGCGTCCAGGGGTGCTGCTTGCACTGCAGTGGCTCACAACCAAGCAGGAAGCGTGATTTGTAACTCCTTTTCACCCGTCAGGTTGATTTTGCAGATGCTTTTGGCTTTTTAATGGGTGGGGTTTTTATCTCTCCTGTTCAGGAGAGGTGAGCTATTTCCTAGCAGCTGTAATTCTCTGTAGGTATCAGAGCAAAGACTTGGAAGTGCCAAAGACAAATACAGACAGGCTGAGAGACACTGACAGCGCAGGAGCTGCCAGACTGAGAGGGACTTCATTGTGTTGTTTCTCCAGGGGTGGTGGAAGGTCTCCCTTGTGTCCAGGTGGCCTTGCAGAGGGCTGTCTGGGTGCCTGGCCAGACCCCCCCCCCCCAGCAGCTTTGCAGGGAGCAGCATCCATCCGAGCGAGGGTTGATGGCAGAGTTAAACCAAGGCTGGCTTCACACCCCATTAAGCATCACACTGAGCCAGAGGGACCAGTCCTTGTGTTGTGTCTAACTGAATTGCTGGCACTTCAGGAAGGCTCCATCTCCATCGCTGGAGGGACCGATGCATTTAATCCGTATTAGTGTTAAAGAAACTTCGTTAATTGCGACATGGTGGTTTGGTCCTGGGGCTCCTGGATGCACATCACTGTGGTCTGTTTTTGATCGGTTGGTTGTTTTTCAGTTGTGGCATCTTCTATTAAAAAGGAAAAAGTCTTAGAGAGAAAGTGGGTGGGAATCTTTCTCTGTCGTGTCTCAGACATGACATGCAGCCATTTAGAATTTGGCACTGATTTTCCTTTCTTGCTTTTCACATTTTCTGCTTTAGAATCTAGAGAATGTAATGTTTTTAATGTAGTTTTTATTTGGTTGCTCCTTTTCTAATGTACCAGCTAATAAGGGGAAAGGATTTCTGCACTGAGCTGTTGTTGCTGCTGTTTTTTCCTTCTGCAACAGAAATCAGATCTAATGTGAACCCTTCACAAGCTGAGCTCTGACCACTGGTGGGTGCTGGGAGCATCAAGAGTAATGCTGATTAGTAGGTGCAGCATCTGAGCCAGGAAAGATAACGGCATGCAGAGCTGGGACATGGCGATAGATCAGCAATGACTTTGTAGAAACATTAAGGTTAGAAGTGACCTCAGAGATCATTGAGTCCAACTTCATCTGTCTTGGTGTGGGAGGAATGATTTGAGGTCTCACTGTGTGGCAAGGTAATGAGAGTGTTGGAATGGGGCAGATGAACAGGACTCTGAACTGTGACTCTGCTGGGAGATGGGGATGTAGGCACATACAAGTGGGTGAAATATGTCCTAGACTCAGTTTTTTGCTTCATGCTTTGGAATGGCCAAACCTGAGAGACCAAATCCTCCTTGCCCAGGACCTTGGGTTCCTGGGGAGCATTTCATCCAATCTGCCATTTTTGCAACCCTTCTTTGTGAACCCACTGCAGACTAAGTAAGCCTGAGCCCCAGCTCCCTGCGGAGAAGCTGAAATATGCTGAGCCCCCCCGCAAACAAGCTGCATTCCTACCCAACCTTGCTCTTCTAGCCCTTGCTGTGGCAGTGGATATCATTAAAAGCACCCAAAGGAAAGCCATTGAGCCAATGGGTTGCCATCTCCACCTGTAGCCAGGAATGCTCATCCTTCTGCAGCCTCATCTTGGCATGATGTGGGTCAGAAAGAGCTGGAGCTGAGCCTGAGCCCGCACTGTGCTCCTAGCCCTGCTGGGTGGGGACAGAACCAGGGAGCTGGTGCAGCCAGCACAGTGCTGGCTCAGCTCAGACCTGCTGGGGCAGCACCGTTATTTTTCATTCGCTGAAAGCGCAGCAGAAATTAAATAAAAGTTAATTAAATCTTTTTTCTTTTTTTTTTTTCTGCCTACTTCCTCTCCCTGTTTCTAGGGAAGACTGAAAAAATGTGCGAGAGAGGAAGTGGAACTCTGAGCATCCTCTGATGAATGCAGAATATGGCCCCTGTGGGACTGCGGGGAAAGGCCTTGTAATTACGGGGAGCGTCCTGCGAGGCTGGGTTACACAACCAGGATGGAGAGCTGCTCCTGCTCTGTGTTAGCAGCAGGCTGATGGGGCTGTGACTCAAAATACTACCTGGCTGTTATCCATTCATTGCTTTTTATCGTTGCTGGTGTCCTCTACGCACAGGGCAGACCACTCGCGAGGCTCCAAGCCAAGACAGCAGGGGAGGAGCAGGCAGGACTGCAAAAGGGCCATTTATATTGATGGTGACACAGTTCTCAAGTGGCCTCAGCATGTCTTGGGGCTGGCTGATGATTGCATGGCAATGCCACCAAGTGAAGGTGAATCCCCAGCTCGGGCAGGAGCAGCGTGCCTTGATGGTGGAGCAGTGTGCTGCTCACAAGCTGTTGGGTTAGGGGATGGAGTTTTAGCAAATGCTTGGAGATGTTGTACAGGGGGACTTGCACCTCTCCTTGGGGTTGGCCACGTCCTGGTGTCATGCTGCAGGATGTTGTTCTGCTCTTGTGCTGTTGTGTGATGTCATTGTTGGCTTTGATCTGCACAGACCTTGCTTGCTGGTGTGCTTTGCAGTGTCTGCTGCCAGACTTTGTGATCCTCCAGGAGGATTTAGGCTGTGACCTTTTCTGGTTTTACATGTGGGCTTAAGCTTAGCTGTGTGCTGGGAAGAATCATCCCCATTTGGGAGCCCAAGTGCAGAGGAATTCTGCACTACAGACAAGATCCCTGTGGCAGAGCCCAGCACTCTGTGCTGTCACCATGGCCTCTCCATCCTCCATCACCAGTTATCATTTCCTTCACAGACAAGGAGACCAACGTGTGTCCTTGTCCTGCCAGGCCTTCCTTGGCTTTGAATTATTAAATTAAGTCTCTGTTATGCATCACAGAGTTTGTTAGAACCCAGCTACGTATCACAAGAGAAAATAGTTGCTTCCCTGCTTTAAGAGTTTACTTCATCTACTTGTAAGACTTGCATTAAATGAAAGAGCATTTCACAGAGAAGACATCTGGTGAGGCTGAGGTTGGAAGTAGCTATGTAGAAGCACCATCTTGCCAAAACAATATGCTTTTCTCTGTCCCTTTGGTATCATCTGTATCTTCTGACTCAATCAAGGCTGACACGCGTGGGTTCCTTGTTGTCTCTGAGAGCACTGCCTGCAGAGTGCTATCTTTTCCAAGGTCAGATTTTTGCCCTCTCCTTGTAAGAAGTCAGATGGTACCCACAGCTGTGGAAGAGGCTGGCTTTGAGCTGCAGCAGCCCAGCCCTTGTCTCTCCTGTTTGTTTTTCTCTTGCTTGATGAGTGCCTTGCCTCCCTACCCCTACAGCATCCCTGAGCAGTGCTGTTTGATTGTACCCAGGCAGACAGTTCTCTCCTATTCCCATGGAATACTTGATGGGAACTTGCTTGAGATGAAATGGGTGTTGGAAATAGGGTCTCACTGCTGTCAGGCTGGAGCTGATTCCCTCTGGACCCTCCCTTTGCTGCTCCCTCCCTGAGCTGCTGAGCTCCCAGGAGCAGCCATCCAGCACAGTGCTGCAGGAGCTGCCTGGGGACCAGCTCGTGCCTAGAGAAATGGGTTAAAGCAGGATTTCACAAGCTTTTGCCTGCCATTTTAAATGGGAAGGATGTTTCCTTGGCAACGAGATGGATGCTTCCCAGCAGAGCATATGGCTTCCATCGACTTTGATTTACCAGCATGTTGAAATGGCAGCTAGATAATCCTCTTCAGCTTTAATGTGTCTGTGCCTTGTGTCCCTGTTGTTTGGGAGCTTTAAAGACCCTGGGACAGGTCCTTTCAGGGCTGGACTTGTTCTTAGCATCCTGAAATATGGAATTGACAGGATCCCCACATCCTAGAGACCTGTGCAAGCAGGGAGCAGCACTCAAGCATCACCTGAAGTAGAGTGCTGCAGGGTGGGCAGGAAAACATCCCCTGTTCCTGCTGCCTTCCACCAGCTGAGCTCCTCCTCCGGGAACATCATCTGCAGTCCTCTCTTCCTATTCTCCTCCCTGCTTTAAATCATTTTTAGATGTTTTCCACCTTTCACCACACAATCATCTGCCTCTTGCAGCTTGCTATTTATTGCTGTGTTTACTGGCGCTGGGAAATAAGGAGAGGGAACAAACCTCTCACTTGCTGGACTGGGTGGGCTCTGTGGGCTTGGTGGGCTTGTGCATATTCCTCCTTGCTGCTGCCCATCAGAAGGAAAGGCTCTCTGTGCTTTGGCAAATCGGATGAAAATTGACCAGTGTGGCCAAATATTAGGGGAAGCAGCCAGACAGGGCAATCACACGAGCCTCATTGTCTTAGGAGCTGGGATAAAAATAGACAGAGAGCTCCTTTCACACGACTGGGTGGTGCTGGGGTTGGTGCAGGACTGTGAGTGGCATGGTTAAATTTCACAGGAGGTTTTGTGCTAAGGAAAGGGGGTGTTCTGACCCCTCTGCTGCTGGGCTCCCTCTAACTGCTGGCTGAGGGAGGGCAAACTGAGCAGGTGGGGACATCACCAGCTCGAAGCAGTGTTGTGCATACTGCGCGAGTCTGTGAATGTGTCCTTCTTTTCCCCCAAGACACAGTTAATTAAAAATGATGAGCAAGTGAAATTAGCAGTGCTTCGGTAATGCTTGTGTTTCCTGCTTTGGCTTTACCCATCGGGCTCTTGTTTCAAGACCCCGCTCTTGTTATCAAGGCTCTAAGGGTCTGCCATGCCTAGCCCTGGGCCACCTGCCCGCAGCATGCACTGAAATTCAGCCCATCTTTCACTGTTGGTGGTCACAATAGGAAGGAGCCCAAGAGCACAACTCTGGAGTTTCACTGCTAGGAAGGTATAAACCGTGGGCTTGGGACATGGTGAAAGTGAGATGATAAAGGCAGCACAAGGATGCTGCTGAGGCTCTGAGCTGGTTCATGCAGCTCCTTCTGGGGCTCGCTGTGATGATGTTGACAGAGGTGCTTTAATTCTTGTGACTGTAAAAGCAGTGCAGAGGCAGAAATAAGGGAACAAAACTAAGGATGCTCAGGGAGGTGCAGCTTGTCCTTGGTGTGCAGGGAACCTCAGACTCGAGCTGAATAGCTGATTCTGGGACAGACCTTTGGAAAGCTGGCTACTATTCCTGTCTGCAGCAGGAACCAGCCCTGCACATTTTGAATACAATCTTGCAATCTGCAATTAGACCAGAGCCTATTTCTGTATATCCCATTCCCTCGAGGAATGTTTAGATGAGATGCAGCATTACGTTTTGCAGGGACATCTTGCTTTTAACCCAATTTGAGAGCACAGTTAAGTCAGGTCAAGTGACTTGCACGAGTCAGCAAGAGGATTTTTTATGCCTTCATGCTCAGACCATGCAGTATAGCCCTTAGCTTTTAAAATTTATTTCCTTATTATTATTATTTTTAATTTCCCTTGAGGTATTGCCAAAAAGCAGCACTTTGCTCTAAGGAGAGATCTTGATCTTTGTATACAGGTAAAGGTTAAATTTGGAAGCTCTGTGTTCCTGTACTTACTAGTAATAATTTCTCAGAGGTAGAGAGGAAGCAGAGATTCTTTTCGGGGAATACCCTGTGGGATGAAGCACGGGCAGTGCTCAGATTTCAATCTGAATAATACTGGCGTTGCATGAGACAGCAACTTTCCCTAGCATTAAGATCAATGAATGTGCCCTGAGTAAATGCCTGCACAGGCATTTTAAGAATTACTCAACTGTCCCATGTTTTATACTCTTAATTTAACTCTGAACGGACAATAATTGTGCTGAGGTCTACACAGCTGTTCTGTGAACCATTCCTGCAGTCACATGGATGTATTTCTCCCCACCTGGTTTTTGCAGCAGATCTCAGCCCTGCAGCACGGAGCCCCTGGGAAGATGTGCTGACTGATGAATGCTTTGGGTTTCCTTCCAGACCTCTGACTGCTCCGAGGCTGCAGCACAGCACAAGGAGATCATGCAGATAAGCATTTCCCAGTGATTCATGCCGCAGGAGGACAGAGAGGAGTGTTTGAGCTAGAACTTGGTGTGTGTTCGTATTAGCAACACGGCTTTGTTATGAGTTTGAGGCGCCTTGAGTGAGTTAAGTAATTAGAGCCAGGCAAGTCTATAAAACAGGCTGCAGACTGCTGAAATGTGTCCCTTTTTTTTGCTGTGAATGTTCAGTTCTTGGTCTCTGTCGCTGATCTTTTCCAGCTGGCATTTGTTCTTTGAGGATTCCACTCAGGAAAGCTCTTAGGGTACAAGAGCTGTGGAGATGTGGCACTGAGGGACATGGTTAGTGGATGTGGTGGGATGGGTCAGCGGTTGGACTTGGTGGTCTTAGTGGTCTTTTTCATCCTTAATGATGGTATGATTCTATGGTCAATCTTACTTGTAAATGCGGAGTTACATACAACTTTGCTGGTCAAGGTTCTGCCATGTGAAACCCCTTTCTACTCCAATTCCTGCAGTACATAGGTCCAGGATTTGGGGGTTGGGGCAGATGAGGCCATTTCTGCTCTCTGTGTTACAAACAAGAGGGAGAGGCTGGGGGAGCTCTTCAGGAAGGAACCTTTCAAATGTGGTGGACATTGAGGGGAAATTTGTATGTCAGTCCATAGCCTGTCCTTTCCATGGGGAAACATGGTGCCTTGACAGAGGGAAGGCAGAAAAACAATGGTGCTTCTGGTTAGGGCAGGGACAGTGTGTATCATCAGGAGCCCTTGGACAGCCGTGGCAGTGTCAGAGTTCTGCTTCTGATTCAGTGGAGATTCAAATTTAGCTGTAAGTACTCCTGTTCTGAGTGCTAAAAGGCTCTTTACAGTCTCGGTTTATCCTCAGTTCATTTTTTCCTTCCACCCTGGTTTATTGTCACTGCTGTATTTTGAGGCCTCTGATTTACACCCAAGTTTCAGATACTTGAAAGCCAGCATCTTACAGAGACCACAGCAAATGAATTGCTGGGATTACAGCTGGATATAAGCATTTTTGGTTTTATTTTAGCACAATTATCAATGTCTTGTTTATATCCCCAAAGTCATTTTTAAGTGTTTTAAGTTCTCTTCTATTGTGTGGCTCTCAAATGTCTGGAGTGAAATACTCCCTCCTTTCCAGCGTTACTTGTTCTAATTAAACAAATCATTAATTCCTTCCCCACTTCCATGGGAAGGCAGCAAAGCATGTAATGAGCCTGTTGCCTTGTGCCACCATCCCCAACACATCCCAGCATCCCTCTGATTCCACTGATGCTCCATGTAAATGGGTGTGCAGGTCCCAAGGGAGTGTCTTTTGGGAGGCAAATGAGATTAATAACCTGAAAAGATCTCTAAGGATTCTGTATTTACATTTACCAAAAATAGAGAGTGAGAAAATAAAAACCTTTCACATTCCAAGTCATTTTATTTATATATTAGTTTACTTGTTTATTGGAGCGAGAGCTCACTTGTTTTTTCTACACAAGTTTTGTGCCAAGATTTATAATCTGGAATAAGAAATGTGCCATGGGTGTTGTAAGTTGACGTAACCTTTGGACAGAAAACCAAACTTTGGAGGACTTTGGGTTTCTTGGTGTTAGCAGCAGTCAGATTTGCACAGCTGAGTCTTTACTGAGCACGAAGGTGGAGACAACTCCAGAAGTGTCTGTCCCCAGCAGCTCGTAGGCTGCTGCCAGCTCTGTCCCTCCTCTCACCCATGGGAGGGATGGAGGTCCAACAGCACTCGCTGTCCTGGTCCAATTTGGGGTTGTTGTTGCCAGCTCTGCTGTGTGGGGCTCAGCTTGTCTGCTTGGGGGGGAGGATATTGTCTTCTGCCCAGCTCTAAGCAGAATTGGCATCTTTAATGTAAATATCATTACATGGAGCCTAATTAACGTTTCTTATTGCACATTAACATTACCCAGAGTCAGGCTGCGGACATAATTTGCTTTGATTAGATATGTAGCTTTAAAAATTAGATTCATCCCAACCTCTATGCCGTTTACTGGCCTGTTTTCCTTTCCCTTGCTATCCATTATGAGCTGGAGCCCAGTCCTGCACTGTCTGGGTGGATTAGGTGAAATGAAAGCAGAGTCTGCCTCCCACTGCCTGGCCTCCTTGAGAGCTCAGAGGGTGCTCCCCACCTCAGCATGGACACAACTCAGCTTTTTCCTTCCATCCCACACATATAGGAGAGCTGCAGAGCCTTCAGAGCTTTCCAGGAGCTGTGCAAACCCTAACTCCATGAATGCAGTTGAAAAAAGTTTCAATCCCTGAGTCTACTCTTCAGCCTTCCAGAGGTTTGGGAAATATGGGTTTGAGCAGAGCAGCTGCACATCACCACGGAGCTATTTTGGGATGCTTATGAAGTGCCTGCATCCTTTGGTGGCAGGACCACTCCTCACCTGCTGGCTGAGCATCTCCATGGGGAAGCAGAGAAGAGGGATGGGAGCTGCTGCCCTATGAGGTTTTGCCTGTGAAGCAGCCCTGGCTCACCCTGCACAGCTGCAGCTTACACAGGGCACAAGGAAGGTGTTTACCAGCAGGCATGTTGGACCCCATCTGTACAAGATCCTTATCTGTTGGGTTATGCTTTCAGCTCATGTTGAAATGGTAAAGCACTGTCTTTTCCTTCCTTTTTTCTTGATCCATTTGAAGCATCTTCCTTAGTAAACAAGGTGTGCACATCTGCTCTGATGTCAGCACTTCACTTTCAGCACCTGTCTGAGCATTTTATTGTGATATTCAGCCCCAGAAACACAACCCACGCCCTTCCTCTTCAATCAGAATACGTAGGATTTTCTTCTCCCCCATCCTTTCCCATGATCTATTTTTTTACCCCTCTTCTCTTTCTTCTTTCATCGATTATTCATTTGTTTCTCACTCCAGCGTGGGAGTGTACACCAAAATCTGGGCCACCCCAGGAGCGGGGCTGCCTGACCCATTTGCAGCTCCCTCTCTTTGCACAGCCTGCAGAAACTGCTTTGGGTGAGAATGACAGTGAGTGGGACTGCAGGGGGCAATTCCTTGCTTTTTGGGGTTGTTCCAGGTCCCTGAGTACCAGAAAGAAATCAGGGGATTGTCTTGAGCTGTTCTGTGCTGCGTGGGGCTTGCTGCCGACGAAGCTTGGCCCTTATGGGGTGACTCTGAAGGTCTCTTCCCTCCAGCAGACTTGGCACTGCTTGTGGTCAGAATAAATACAGCCAGTCCCCCCCTGCTATACCTGGGCTCTGTGTTGATAATGGGCACTGTGAAGCCGCAGGCACGGCCCTGCGGTGCCTCTCTTTACACAGTGCCGAGGAGCTGTACCCGGCAGCTCAACCGTGCCTTATAAATATTTGAAAGTCAGTTTGTAGGAATGTGAGACAAAGCCAGACAGATGAATTATTTAATGCTTTGAAAGAACGCAGCTTTTAGTTCCTCTCTGTGCTGGCCTACTTCATTGTTTCAGTAAATTGATCTGCAGTAAATTAATTTCCCTTCTTTTGTTGGAGTAAGCGGCAGGCACGGCAGGTTGGTGGGAGTTGCTTCGGCCACGAGCAGGTGCCAGGACATCTCCATGGCTGCAGAGCTGGATGTCAGAAGAGAGTGGAGCTGCTGCCACCCATCAGTGCCTTTGGGCTGGCATTGGTGCACCCGTTGCCCATGCAGAGAGGATGTTTGGTGGGCACGGCCTCTGTGTGCGTTGTACCATAGAACTGTAGAATATCCCAAGTGGGAAAGGAGCCTATAGGGATCATCACGTCCACCTCCTGGCTCCACACAGCACCACCCAAAATCCAAACCTCACCTCTGTTGAATTTCCTATCTTGGGTAATCTTGTGGACAGGGGATGCTGGAAAAGCAGTCGGTGGAATTACATCTGAAGGGTTGCCAAGTTTTTCTGGCAGTGAGGATGTAATAAAGGAGCGTTTCCATGCTTGTTGGAGCTGTCATGACAGGGAAGTGATTTCAGAGGCTATCAAAGCCACGTGCTGGGAATGGAGGTGTCTCGGCACTGGCCAAACTGGGTCTGGTCCAGTGGGTCCTCCCACGCCCAACCCTTCCTGTTCATAGCACTGGGGATCCACGTTCCCTTTTGCAGATTGGTTCTCCCCCACTGTTAGACACAAACCCGTTGACTGGTTGGCAGAGCTCAGTCCCAGCATGTTCCCAAGAGCGACTGCAGGGGCCTGGTGGCCTTGTTGCTGTCACTTCTTATTCCCTTAGCACCAGTAAGAGGTATCCTTGCAAAGGGACAGCGTTAAAGCAGCAGTGTGGTGAATGCTCCTGTGTGTAAGTGTCAAAACGTATGACCAAGTGTGAAAAGTTCTTGCTCTGAAGACTGATGTTCTGTCCCTCTGTATTTTTTTTTTTGTGTGTATTCTATAGTTTTCTACTTGTTTTCTCCTGCCTGGTGCTGTCTGTCTTCTCAACCATCGATGAGTATCAGAACAGCTCTGAAGGGGCCCTTTATATTCTGGTGAGTTGGGATTTGCAAGCAAAGTGACTGATGCCATATCAAAATAAAGTGAAAAATACACAAAAACAAAGAAACAAACCCCTAAATTGGAGATATTTATTTCAGGCAAGAAATTGAACTGTCACTTGTGAGTCAGTGTCTGTTGGGACCCACAATAAGGAAAGGAGAAAGATCTGCATCAGGGGACTCAGGAGTAATCTGAGCACAACATTTGCTCTGATAAAACATTTCAAAACTCTCTTCCTGATCTTTTTCTATTATTTTTCCTTTGTTCCACTGTCTCATTCCCAACCTGGGAAAGGGAAAAGCCAGTAGCAAAAGCCTGAGCTTCCCACCAGCTGGTCCTGTGGGGCAGCTCTGCGTTGTGCAGGAGTGCAGGGCTGTAGGATTTGGTCTCTAATTCTGGAGCATGCCCTTCACCACCTTTCCTTCTAGGCTGACAGCGTGTTGTCTCCCCCAGGAAATCGTCACCATCGTGGTGTTCGGGGTGGAGTATTTTGTGAGGATCTGGGCAGCCGGGTGCTGCTGCCGGTACCGGGGCTGGAGAGGAAGGTTGAAATTTGCCCGCAAGCCTTTCTGTGTCATCGGTAAGACCTGCCTCCTGCATGGGGTTTCCCAGCCTAAGATGGCTATTGAACAGCTTGCTTGCACAGCGCTGCAGTTTCTTGCTTGCAGTTTGGGGATTGCTCCTCACTCAGAGAAGGGAAAGGAGGAGCTGAGGTCCCCATCCAAGCTCTCCCATCTATTCACTCTCTCAGTGCCTCATTTTGCCTTCTGGGTGCTGAGGAGCTGCATCACAAGGGGATTATGAGACTTAATTAAATCCTGCTCATAAAGCACTAGGTGCTCCTGTAGTGTGAGGGGCCATCCGAGCACAGCAGGTGCTTCGTTTGAGGTCAGGAGTGTCAGGTGAGCTGTACCATGCCCCATGGAGCACACTTTCAGGTGTCCAGGAGCTTGCAAGGGTCACACATGGGATTTTAGAGTATTGCACAGAAATTCACTCATAAAAATTGCATAGAAAAATAAGAAAGAGGGAGGGTTTCAGGATCCTGCCCCAACCCTGGAGGTGCTCAAGGCAAGGTTGGATGGGGCCCTGGGCCACCTGACCTAGTGATTGATTTGGTGGTTGGCAACCTTATCCATGGCAGTGGGGTGCAACTGGAGTTATCTTTCAACCCAAGCCAACTTATGCTTCTATGATCCTTGGATTTGGGATTTATGGTACGAGGCTTCTTGGACTCTTGCTTGGATTTTCTTTCCTTGAGCAGTCTGGGGTTGCTAGGGTGAACCTCTGGGTTTCGTTCCCTGTTTAGACAGGGGAGCTCACATCTCTGGGCAGCATGGTGTCACAGCAGCTAAAAAAATGCCTGGCAAGGACTTAGCCCAGCTTAGCCCTGGATCAGAATGCAGTCGCGTGATGTTGGACACGTTTTCTTGGGAATGATGAGTGTAGAGAAGAAAACTAGAATGTTTCCATCAGGTGTGTAGCCGTTCCTTTTGTCCAGTTAAGGTTTCTGCTGTGTCCCTCTGGCACCAGGTATCACAACACCGCTTCCACACACGTCCTTCTGCTGCCATTGGCAGTGGGAGTGCCGTCCCCGTTGGTGGTGCTCCATCAGCACGTCTCCAGCTTTCAATGCCCTTTGTTCATGCAGACATCATGGTGCTGATCGCATCCATTGCCGTGCTGGCAGCGGGCTCCCAGGGCAACGTCTTTGCCACCTCGGCGCTCAGGAGCTTGCGCTTCCTGCAGATCCTGCGCATGATCCGCATGGACCGGCGGGGTGGCACCTGGAAGCTGTTGGGCTCCGTGGTCTACGCACACAGCAAGGTGAGCAAGCCCCAAGCAGGGACGTGGAGCCACTCTTTTCCTTGCCTGGGTTTGGTTTCCCATCCCCCACCCCCCCAAACATCTCACAGAGATGGAATGAAAGGTCCCATAGAGCCCTCCAGCCAGCAGAAGAGAAAATTGGGAGGGAGGTTGGGATGTTAGCAGGGAATGACTTGAACACAGTGACCACCTGCACGCTGAGCTCGTTTCAAACAGTTAGCAATTAGCTGGCAGATTTGGGGGCTCGTGTTTCAGTTTTAATTTCTGTGTGGGCTGGCAAAGTAATTATGTTTTCATTTCTGTTCCACGTCTTTAAATACTGGAGCTGTGACTGCTCCCTTTCCTTCTCCACTCGCTGTGGTGTTTTAGGTGATGTGCTCTGCAGGGTGGGGGTCACCCTGTGAGTGCTGCGGGGCACCACCACTGTGTGGGCCCATCTCAGATGTCCCCTCTCTGCACTGCACTGAAAATCAGCACTTCTGATCTCCAGCTGAAACCCAAAGCCTAAACATGCCCAAACGCAGAGAAAGTTCAGCTCTGAGGCCAACCGCAAGCAAGTGGCTCAGCTTTCGGAGATGCACACCAGGATTGCAATTACTCTATTCTATCCCTTAATGATCTTGCAGGAGCTGATTACTGCCTGGTATATTGGCTTCCTCTGCCTTATTCTGGCCTCTTTCCTGGTATACTTGGCCGAGAAAGGAGAAAATGAGCACTTTGATACATACGCAGATGCACTCTGGTGGGGTCTGGTAAGTAATTTTCATGGAGCAGCTGCTGGTTATTAAAATAAAATGTCCATTAACCCTCCATCTTCTATCACTTATGTGAGGAATCAGCTTACAGACTGCTTAGTTAACATTTTTATTAAATGGTTTTAGGCTACTCTGTTTAGCTAAATTTCTTAAATAAAGCTTGTAGGAGATGCTATGGGATCACATTTCTTGAGCTAGCCGGGGCAGCACAGCGAGAGGGGGCTGGTGTGCTGCTCAGCCATGGGACTTGTCAGTGTTGTGGCAGATCTAATGAGGCCTCTGTGGTCATCGTGATTACAAATATTGCCACCTTTCCTTCTTGATCATCATACCTGAGCTGTTAAATGCACAGGACTATATTTCATAAATTGAATACGTTCTAAGTACCAGGAAAAACTTCAGTGCTGAAAGCACTCCCTTTGCAAATCTTTGCTGACAAAAAAGGAAAGGGCAATACTTTCAGTTTGCTCTGTGTGCGTGGGAATTATTGGATTACTCAATTAACAAAGGGAGAATTAATGACGTTCTAATCTCCTTGCATTATTGTTCTTCTGCTCTGGCACTGCAGTGCTGGTCTGGCCTTGATTACAAAGCATGTAATGAAAATCCCAGATCTGATCAAATCCCAATAACAGGCTTGGGGAAGAATCGGCTCATCAAGCAGCTCCTCTTCTTCAATAAAGGGAATGAAATGCTGTTAGGCAGTGAATTGCTTTTCAAGCCCCTTGGTTATGACAGAAAATAAAAACAAAGCCCAATTTGACATAACTAGGAAATAAACAATAGGGGAAAGCTGACAGCCCAGATCAGAGCTCAGCATGGGGAAAGCAATGGGCAGAGCTGTCCCTTCCCAGGCTGGAGAGCCACATGCAGAGCTTCTCAATTCGTTCCCCATTTCAGGACATGTTGGTGCACCACGTGGTGTTGCTTCTGTCCATCTGTGAGTGATATTTCAGCCTCATTAAAATGAGCAGATTTTGTCATTGTCCAGCTCACAGCTCCAGTACCACCATGCTAAGATACGAGCTGAACAAAATCACCTCTTTGATTTAGGAGTTTGTATCCTGATTTTACCTTGGTGGCTCCAGATCCTTGCAGTTGTCTCTATAAATTGTAAAAAAAAAAAACAAAAAAAACAAAACAAAAAAAAAACAAAACAAAAAACCAAACACAAAAAAACATAACCCAACTTTGCAGTGATTAAAGAGTGAACGTTGCTTCAGCTCAGTGTTTCAGCACGGAATAGCCACGTGGACACATTTTACTAAATGCTTTGTCAAAATGGCAGCTAATTGATAGGGCTTTTAGTGGGTGCTATTAAACAGTGCTCTGGGATTGGGCTTCCATTTGGTTAAAGCAGTTTTGCTCCAGGCTGAAGGTGTGAGATTTCTGACAGCACATCATTGATATGAGGACACTGCCACTCCTGGAGACAGCTCTGTCATTGGGGACTGTGGGTCAGGGACCTTGGGTCCTTTGGGCAGAATTCTCCTTGAAGATGTCCCTGTTGTGACAGTCCTCCATGCCCTGTGTGTCCCAGGCTATTGAAGCTCTTTCCCAATTCTGAGAGGGTGCCCAGCATTCCCCATTTGTGAGGTTCATGGGCTGAAGCAGGGGAAAAACACCTTTTGCTGCAGTTTGAAGCTCAAGGGTTTTTTGTTTCCAGCAAATCTCTCCGCTCCTTCCCCAAAACACATACAGCAACTTGCCAGCCTCTCTTGGTGCATTACATTAATACTGAGGAGGAGAAAAATACCTCTAAATTAGGTTGTACAAAGCAGCCTGTTGGGCTAATGTGCTGTTTTTAAGCAGGAAGGGAGACTGGCTAATAAGCACTGCTGGGAAAATGGGTAATAAACAGCGTCAGCTCTTGATGTGTGCAAATAACCTTGATGTCTTTTGAGATGTGCTGAAGGCGGGATGGCCCCCAAGCTTATCTGCTCCCCACCATCTGCTTGGGGAAATTTGGTGACCTTGCTTTATTTTCTTTTAGTATTTTATTTTAGTACTTATTAAAAACAAAAAACAAAAAAAGATGGAGAGCAGTTTTTTCACTGGCAGATAGTGGTAGGACAAGGTGGGGAGGGGAATGGTTTTAAACTAAATTAGAGGAGATTTGCATCAGATGGAGGAGAAAATTCTTTACCCAGAGAGTGGTGAGGCCATGGCACTGCTGCCTGGAGAGATGTAGGTGTCCCATCCCTGCAGGTGCCCACATCAATGGATGACCCCTGTGCAGCCAGGTCTATGGGAGCTGTCCATGATAGTGGCTGGAGCTGGGTGGGCTGTAAAGTCTCTTCCAAGCCAAGCTGTGTGATTTAAACTAAACAGCTGTGTGACTGAGGGCTGGGTCTCTCTTGCAGATCACCCTGACCACCATTGGCTATGGAGACAAGTACCCGCAGACCTGGAACGGACGGCTGCTGGCTGCAACCTTCACGCTCATCGGTGTTTCCTTCTTTGCTCTCCCAGCTGTGAGTGTGGGCTGGGCTGGGTGGGCAGTGGGGGGGGCTGAGCAGTTACCTTAAGGTCAACCTGTGGCTTCGTGTGCCCCAGGAACTCCCAGGTTCAACTGCTTGGCTGCTTCTGAGTCAGAAAAGAAAAAAAAATAGTAGAGGGGGCAGGCCACAGTGCTTATGAGCAAACAGGATGGAAAATGCGGATGTAATTCTTCACAAGAGAGATGGAAAACGTTTATTGAAGTGAAACCGTATTCCTGCTGCTGTTCCTAGGGGTGGCTGTGCCATTTCAGTAAATAACCCTGCTCCCTTTTGCAGTGTGTTGCACGGATCTGATTTTCCCCCATAGGGGTAATTTGCTGTGTGCTTGTGTGATACGGATGTTTTGTGTTTTATCAGCTGCTTTTACCAAAGCAGCGAGCACCAGCAGAGCCCCTGTTTGTGGCTGCCCTTGGTTGAGGGCTCCTTTCCTCATGCCTTTGAAGCAAAAATGAGGTGGAACAAACCTAACCCTCTCTAACACCTGCTAATTGCACAATTTCATTTCCCCAGGGCATTTTAGGTTCGGGGTTTGCTCTGAAGGTTCAGGAGCAGCATCGGCAAAAGCACTTTGAGAAGAGGCGTAACCCAGCAGCAGGCCTGATTCAGGTTAGGAGCTGGGAGCCTCGGGGCGGCATCCTCCTGATGTTGGGGTCTGAATAGACTTTCAGGAGCAGGGGAGGAGAAAAACAGGGATGCATGTCTCAAGCGTGAGACAGCAGCTGGTGGCTGGTCTTGTCTGGGAACAAATGCCAGGAAGGTAGCCATAGGGATGCAGCATATGTGAAAGGCAGTGTGGGGGAGAAAAGGAATGAAACCCAGCCCAGCACAGTGAGGCAAAATACACTGGGACAGTCTGCTTTCACCAATTATATATATTTTTTTTTCAAGGAGAATATTTATACTGATAAAAAGCTACAACTGGGAGCATTTTCTTCGTGCTAACAGATGTCTGCACAGAAGGCTGGCCTTGGCAGATAACTTGGAGATTTGCAGTTAGATTGGTTTTACACGCTCCTGCTCCCCTCTCTCCAAATTTTGTAGCTCCCCAATGCGCAGCAGCAGTGCTCCTGACAGCAAGTGCCTGGTTGCTGCAGCATCTTTAGCTGTGATCAGTGGCATTATGGTCTTACCCCAGTTGTGTCACATGTCAAGGAGAAGGCAAAATGTCAGACCCATAGATAGCAGAGAGTCGGTGTTGGTAGGTGTTTATCCAACTTAGCCTACATTTCCAGCCCACCTTGTCTCCTCCCAGGCTGCGTGGAGGTTCTATGCCACCAACCTGTCCCGTACAGACCTGCACTCCACCTGGCAGTACTATGAGCGCACTGTCACCGTCCCCATGTACAGGTACCTCCTCCTCTTGCTGCCCACCTCGTGGTGCCAATGTCTCTGTGTTTATTTTTGTTACCTGGACTTAAGAGTTTTATCATTTATTTAAGTTTTTTATTCATTTAAACTTTTCATTTATTTAAGTTGTAAAAAAAATTCTGTAGCTCATAAGAGCCGGAATATGTCTTTTCTTTCTAAGTTTGTTGTTTTTTTTTTTTTGCTTTGTTTTATTTTGTGTTTCTTTCGGCCTCAATTTTAATTTCCCTGTTATTTTTTTTTTTCTTTTCATCTCTGTGTGTATGTACGTGCTCTTCTTTTTCACCTTTATTTCTCCACGCCCGGGGTAGTTACGTTGTGTTGTGACAGTGCCGTGCCCAGGTGTGAAGACTCCAAGCTGCCCTGGACCTAGGTAAATGCTGCCTTGCCCTGCGTGCAGCAATTCGCGCTGCTCCGGCCGGGCTCTAATGGTCCTTCTGCCTTTCAGCACTCTTCTGTCCCTCTGGGCTGCCCTGGCACTGTCCCCAGGTGCATTTGGCCTTGATCCCAGTTTCCTTTTCCTCTTCTCCTTTCCTTTTCCTTCCTGGGCAGCGCTGTGCATTCCTTTCTGGTGTGTTTTGAGACTGCCCAGGTCTCTCTGGATGGTGTTGGTTGGATATTCCTGCAGCTTTGGAAGGGTTTTGGGGGGCACGAAGGGGCTCCTTGAGCTCCCACTCCATGTGGTGCAGAGCTGTTGTCCAGTGCTGGGTTGTGCCAATGCTGATGCAAAATCCCTGTGTGTTCTCTGTGTTTCTTGGTGCCTTTTAGCCATTTGAATGCATTTCCCAGGGCAATCATTAGTCTGTGTTTGAAGTGTTAGCCAGCCTGTTTATCCATCTTAGATGCCTGTTGGAATTCACGTTGTCATGGTCAGTAAGTTGTCGTTGGATTCATTCCCAGTGTGTGCCTGATTGGTTGTTTGCTCCCTAAAGATATTATAAACTGACATCAAGATTTTGCTTTAAGGAAAACAAAACAACAACAACTCCATGAAACAGAACCAAACTGTTTCCCAATAGCATTAAAACTTACTCATCCAACTGTGTCCCACCTCTGCGTTGGCTGGGACCAGCTGCCAAGAGGAGGAGGACCTGACCCAAAGCCCTCTGCAAAGCACACAATGCTGACATTGGCTTCAGTGGGCTTGGTCATGGTTATACTGCTCTCGAAAATCCCAAACCTAGTATGCAGCCAGACATACAGGGGCACCCTTTGGTGTGAGAATGAGTGCATCCACCACTTCCCTGGGCATGGGGCTCTCTGCTCTCTCAGCTTCACCCTAAAACTCCCATTGCTGTCTGTGACCAGGCAACCTGAACATCACCTGGGAGGTGAGCCCTGATGGCTTCAGCTCTTTGGTTGATTTTTTTTGTTTGTTTTTTTACCAATCAAGCAGTGAACTTCTTTTTGAGTCCGTTTTGGATGTGTTCAACTGAAATCATTCAAAATACTTTTCCCCTGATGTACAAGGGGGGTATCTGTATGTTCTGGCTGCCGCTTCCATCTCTCACACTGCCCATCTACCCTTCCTACCCACTTCCCTAAGCCAGATGGTGTGCACCAGCTGCTGCACCCTGAGCCCAATGACATGGTGTTGGCTGCTGCATGCAGCTGAGCTGCAGGCCATGCTTGGGAACTGGGTAGGGGGACACAGCATCCCCTCTGCCAGAGGTGAGCTGCAGTCACTGCTGACTTAACACCTTTTCTGTTCAACATTGGGATGCTTGCTCCTCATAGCAGGAGCCCTGTGACTTGAGCTTGTGTCTTTTCACAAGGCACCTTTGAAAAGAGGGTCTGTTTGGTGGGGAAAATTGGTAGCTGTGACTTGGAAGAGCTTGTGCGTGCCCAGAGCATCACTCAGAGCACTGCAGGAGAGCTTGTCTCTCTCTGCTGGGGATAATAGGGTGGGCTCTGAGAGCATCTCAGCTTGGATGTTGGAATTCCAAGTGTGGTAGAGCAAATCTGCGATGTACATATGGCTCCTATATAAAAAACAAAACCACCACCAACAAAAAACAACCAAAAACAAACAGCAACAACAGAACCCCCCAAACTTACCCTTTATTATCACCTCAGTGATCAGGATATTGTTCTCAGCCATGTTCATTTGCACTAAGAAAAAGTTGTTGAAATATCAGTTTCAGTACACACTGGAGCTCCTTGGAGCCATTCTCATGGTCCAAGGAGCCTCTGGATGGTGGCAATGAGAGCTGTGGATTCCTCCCTGATGATCTCTCAGACCTCAACCCCCACATTTTCCCTGCCCCGTGGTGCCTGTTTGCTTTGGGAGCGAGGTGCCAGCAGCCTGTCTCATGGGTGGCAGCGATGCGAGGAGCAGGGAGCGAGCTCAGCCTGCACTGGTGCTCACCCGCAGCCTGGTCCCAGCACGCCTGCTCCCAGGGTGCACTTGGTTCATGTGCTAATTTTCTTTGTTCTGTTTCTTTTCTCCCTCCCTCCGTTTTTCTTTCTCTTATCCCTTTGGTTTTCTTGGGTGAAAACTCTTGAAAAGCACGCAAACGCAAACGTACGGTGCCTCCAGGTATGACGTGCATGTGACTCTGAACCGTGTGTCATGTCACTCCTTGTTCTTCGTTTGGGACTGTAACGTGCAAAGCCTTTAACTAAAAAAAAACAAACCCAGAAAGCTCTGAAGATCAGTAATTTTTTCCAAGGAGTGAGTGAAAGCCCAAACCAGACTGCCTATCCCGCTGCCTGCCCACTAACTCCATGTGCCTCCATACGTGTTTTAGCTATTGGTTTGCACAAGTGTTGGGAAACTGTCCACCAAAGTGATGATGTAAAGAATGAGAATGGGAAAACACTTGATAAGCTTGCTTTATTAACGATGATTTCTTGATGGTCTTACCAACCTCCTCCAAATCATGTAACTGTTAACAAGAATACCTCCTCATTCATACTTCCATTTCCCCTTTCCCATCACTCATGTGTGCTGCCCTTTTCCCAGCCCTCTTTTCCCATCCATCAGTGTGTCTCTTATCTCAGTGCTGTAGGAACTGTGCCCCCCAGGTGTCACTGAGTCTGCTGCCCTTAGTGGTGTGAGTGGTGTTGGTGGCACCATGGGACACATTGGTGGTAGTGCAGAATAAAATTGCAGCAGTGGCTGTGCCTGTTTTTTAAGGAGAATGGGAGATCAAATGCAGGCCCAGTGTGCTAAGCTGAAATGATTGCTCAGGATTTCCCCCAGTAATTCAGTCTGGTGTTTGGAAAAGGAGTGTCCCATCTCAGCAGAGTAATAATATTTTGTTTTCTCCCTTCTGTAACTGACCTGCAGCCAACCAGTTATTAGACCCAGTTGTTCCTTCTCAGAGCTGACCTTTCAATGCAATCAAACAGACGTGTGCGTGGCTGGGATGAGATTTATTACAAACAATATTATCTCAGGTTCTGCAGAAGAGAGCAGGTTTTCAGATGATGGGCATATTTTATATGAGGTGGGGACCCGAAGGTGCAGTAAAATCAATATTTGAAGATGAGGAATTAATGGCTTACGTTCAGAGACTGTGGGCCAATCTCTGTTCTTTGGGACAGCTTCGATCCTCACTAGATGCATTAACACAGATATGATTTAGTGCCTGATTTCCAAACCTGGCTCCAGTTTTCACAGACACGAGTTTCACGGCCTTACTAAATCACACTTACCACTTTGTATGGTTAATTTAGAGCAAATTGCATCTGTGATTGGAAGTGTGAGATTGAGTGCATGTTAGCGCTGTGCAGGACAGCAGCCTGCTTAGAGAACTGGGTATTTTTCTACTGCTGGAAGGAAAATAAGAACGTGATGCTTCCACTCCAACTCTCATCATAACATATTTCATAAGTCTCATAAATATTCCTTGTTATGAGGAATGACTTAGACTGGAGACAGAGTCATGGTGAGCGTGATAACCAGCTCCACGTAGAATTCCAGCACAGCATGGAGATGCATTTTAGTCCTCATCACAGTATCCATCTCATCACCTCCTCCTTCATTGCTCATACTGGGGCTGTTCAAATAAATCATCACCGTGTGTGTGTGTGCGTGCTCCTGTGCTCTGCTGTGTGCTGCTGCCTTCCTTCCTCGTGTTGTGGGCTCTCAGTGATGTCCTGGCCGGAGGCATGATGTCCCCATTGCCCCCAAATGCTTGAATGTTGTCTGTGCTACCAGGAAAAGCAATTGTACCTTCCCTTAGGCTTGGGGAATGGAGTCCGTGTGGTGTTTCTGTGTGTGGTCCTGGGAGGTGATGGGCTGCAGCTGGGTGGTCTGGTGGTGGCAAGGGATGTGCAGGCCTCACCCAGCTCCCCTTCACCAAAACACGCTTCCCTTGCTAACCAACTGGTACATGGACCGGGAGGAGAGAGAGAAAAGCACACAGAGCCCTGAGGCAGCAGGCTTCCCTTTGAGGTTCTGGTGAAGTGATGCAATGCAGAGTTGTTTCCCAGGCAGCTCTTGTAAGGGCAGGTTTGGCTGAGCACTCATTTTGGATCACATTTGGGGACTGTATGGGACTGAGTTGATGCCCATTTTTAACTCTCTTTTCAGTACAGGATTCTTTTCTCCACCATGGTGTGCACTGTGCCCATGCATACTGCAGCACCAGGGAATCTCTGTGGTTGCTTATGTCATCACCTCTGCATGGAAGCATCACTGCTGACCCACGAGGTTGTCACCTTCAGCACAACACAGACCTCGGGTTGTGAGCTAATGCAAGGGAGGGGTCCTTCTGAGACCCTGAATCCTTCCATTTAGTGAACAGGGATCCTGCATCCTTCTTTTAGTGAACAGGAACCTAAAATCCTTCCATTCAATGAGCTCATGAGGTCTTCAGCTCTGTGTTTTCCATCAGAGTCCTGCATTTGTGATCCTGGCTGGAGAACTTAGGGTTGTTGCATGTGTGGGTATGGAACTCTTTAAAGAAGAGACCTCCATAAAGGAGAAGGAGGAGTTGGACTCAATGATCCTTATGTGTCCCTTGCAACTTGGGATATTCCGTGATTCTAAAGAATAGTTGTGCACTCAGCATTAAGTGCTGAGTACATTTTGTAGCTAGCAATGCACTTAATTTTATGCACCTCTTTCTACTGTCTTGGCATCAATCTGCAATTGCTGTGGTGTGTTTGCATGGAGGCAACAGCCCAGCACTTGCACACTGCTCCAGCCTCCTCCTGACACCTTGAATGAGGAGGGTCATTAATTCATCTACTCAGGATGCACTCTCCTCTGAGTGGAAGTGAGCACAACTGCACTGCAGAGCAGAGCGAAGTTTTTCAGCCCTATTTTTACTCTTTCCTCC
Source organism: Cyrtonyx montezumae (assembly GCF_038088225.1). Classification (NCBI taxonomy): domain Eukaryota; kingdom Metazoa; phylum Chordata; class Aves; order Galliformes; family Odontophoridae; genus Cyrtonyx; species Cyrtonyx montezumae. The sequence continues at coordinate 9,334,601 of NW_027072100.1, read as the reverse complement.
ATCCTTAAGATTGGAACATTTTTTTGACTGCCTCAGTTCTGTGATTGCTGAATCTGTTCTGCTGAACAGCCATGGTTTTGAGTGTGGGATTTGTATATGCAGAGGAAAGGCTTTTCCAGTTGTTCTTTCTTTCAGTAAGAGGAAAAGCATGAACCTATTGGTCTCTTAATGGCTTAAAAACTGCCAACAGCCCTATTCCTTCTCCTTTCCTTGCACTCTTCAGTTTGGGGCAGTTTGAGCAGATCCTGCTTCCTTCAAAGCCCATGTGGCTCCTTTTCCAGCATAAACAAACACATCCCTCCTGGGAGCTGTGCCTCTTTGGGCTGTGGGCCCATCCTTGTCACAAGCACAGCTGGGGACAGTTGCTGTGCTTGCTTTGCACCCTATAGCACAGCCGTGACACATACAATTCAGCAATACGTGCTGCTGGCCCAGAAGCAGCAAGCCATGAGCCTGAGAAAGAAAGGAAAGCCCTGGTTCAGATCCAGAAGGCCATCATACAGGGCTGTGCCTCTTCTGGGGGCAAAACCTTCTGCAGGCAGTAGGTAACCAGTAGATCTCCACCCAGCAGTGCTCTGCCTGTCCTCGCTTGCTGCCTCCTGCACCCCGCAGGATGCTCCCTGCATACATCTCACATCCTAAGAGCAGCAGGGCTGAGTGCCTCCACCACAAGGGCATCTCTCCACCTGACACCCAGCTAACCTCCTGCCACCACACCCCCTGCTGCCCAGAAACACTGCCAGGATCTGATGGTCAGGGGTGCAGTGAAGAAGACAATTTCTCTCTCTCTTGCTGTCCCAATCTTTTCCTACCACCCTGCTATAGGTCATTTTGGGAATAGCAGGTGACACCCCACCCTTTCCTGCCCCAGCTGTCCCCATTGCAGTCGGTGGCACTGAGCTGTAGTGAAAGGAGGGGGCAGCAGGCGAAGCTTCCAGGAGAGGAGGCTCTGGGATCAACTCTGTCCGAATGCTAACACTCTTTCTTCTCTCCCTGTAGACTCATCCCACCTCTGAACCAGCTGGAGCTCCTGAGGAACCTGAAGAGCAAGTCGGGACTAACATTCAGGTTAGCAGAAGCATTAGGAGAGCTTGGAAAGCTCGCACTTCTTCACTGCATTTTTTTTTCTTGTTTTTTTTTTTTTTTCCCTCCCTCCCCCCTGCCCCCTCATTCCTTCCTTTTGCGTGTCAGCAACCTTGAAGATGTGAGAGGTGTTGGCAGCCGATCCCCATGGGTTGCTCAGCAATCTTCCCACCCCTCTTCCATGCTGCCCATGCATTTCTTCAGCCTAATTTGTCTCTGGAGTAATGTTACAGCTCTTGGCTGAAGATGCAAAGTGGTGCTTTCAGAGAGTCAGCTCAAGGTGGTGTTCCTGGTTTGCCTCTGACCTTTCTGTTCCTCACTGCCCTCAGAGGATGCTCAGGCCCACGACGTGCTAATTCATTCCCTACCTTCCTTCTTTCCCTGAGAGCAGGCGGGATTTAGTGGTGAGCAAAAGCAAAGGGACACTCTCTTGGTCTCTCACCCCTGACTGAAGCACCGTGTCCCAGATTCCCATAGCTCCATAAGCAGGTTACAAAAATCACAGATCCCGCTGAGCTGGAGCACAGCACGTGGCAGTGATGGGTTGGATGTGCAGCATTTCTGTGAGCATCCTGCTGTTTGGAAACCATCCTGCTCAGCACAGCTCTGCTTCTCCTCTGGGTGAGGTTATCAATTGGCCAGAAGCACCACCACATGTTTGCTAAGTTTGCCCTGGTGAGCAACGATCACCCCAGAAGGCCAGGCATCCTGCAGCTTCAGTGTGTACTCACGTATTTCAAGCAAGGTAGGACACCCCGTTTGGTGACAGGGGCAGAGCAGAGCCCTGGGGATAGAGAAGAGATGCTGAGCTGGTGAGTGGTGAGTGGGACAGTACCTGCTCAGGCCACGTCCCTGCAGAGCACAGGGATCTGGAGACCTATGGATGGGTCAGGCTGCAGATTGAGTGTGCATGTCTGAGGCTGGGGCTGGGCTGAGCACAGAGCAGAGGACTGAAGGCATTTTTTTAGTCTCTCCAATCCTGTTTGCTCCCCCATCCCCAACAGTCAGCTGGTGCCTGGTGCCAGGGGATGCAGACCTTTACATTGCTGACATTTGCAGTCTTCTCACTCTCTTCTGGAGCTGCAAGGATGAGGCTGTTTCTTGCAGCCTGGTGTGAAGAAGGTGTGAATAGCTGAAGGCAGAACACATTTTCCTTGTTACTGCAGGGAAATGCCACCAAGATGTTGGCCAGTGAAAGGGTAACTTCTTTAGTGTGGCCATAGGTTGGCTTGCAATGTTGTGCCTATTCTTTTGTAGGTGTTCACCTCACTTTGTTCTCAAGGGCCATGTTTTTTCAGTGCAGCCCTGTGGTTTGGGATCTCAGTGGGAAACTGCGTGCAGAAACTGTTGTCCCCACTCCCTCCATGGAGTCTTTGCCAATGGCAGTAAGGATGGCTGAGGTGCCAGGACCTAGGGCCAGGGGTCTGTACCTCTTCCCAGTTTTTTTCCCACTGGCTAGGAGGAACAAGCAGGCACCCTAGGCCAACAGGAGATGCTCCAATCCTTCCCTGTGTGCAGAAATCACTCGGGGAGGTGCGTTTCCAAAGGAAGGAGGTGAACAGAAATCCTCCTGTGCTCACTGAAATCACATGGCCATGGGGTGTCTGAGTCATGCATAGGCACAAGGATGGGTTGGGAGCAGCTCTTCAGCCCTGTGCGTTGTATGTGTCTTCTTTGAGGTTGTGTGAGTCTCCAGTGATCTCCTGTCCAGGACAGAAACTCCAGGAAATAAATACTCCTTTCCCACTCTTCTGTCCACAACTTCCACTTAGTTGTACTGTTTGGTATTGTCTTTTCGTTATGTTTTAACAGTGAAGCAGCAACATCTGTTGCCACCTGACACCATGCTAATGTACTATTGCTTCTGTTTAAAGGAAAGAGCAGCAGCCCGAACCATCGCCAAGGTCTGTATCACTGCCAACACGCCATCCCCATGCATTACCTGTAGATCTGTGTGTGTGTGTGTGTGTGTGTGTACCATGTTGTGGCACCATCGAGGGAAGCATTCTAGGTATTGATGTGCTTTTTCTGTGCTGTGGCAGTCCAACGTATCTACGTGTAATGCTGGACCTTAAATCATCTCTTCCTTGCAGTCTGCCTGGGTGGCTATGAGGATAGCGAGGCTGTAGGGCAGAGGGACAGCGGTGGGTAGGGCTGCAGATGTTATTTTGGGGTGTCAGCAGGGCTTTGGTTGACGCTGCTTTTTTTTCCTTTTGTTGCTGGACTTGTAGCTGGAATGGTGTAAGAGGGGCTTGAGGCGTGCCAGTGGGTGGTGTTGCTTTGTGTCACCACCATCCAACGTGGAGGTGACTTTGAGCTCAAAGCCGTCGCCGTGTCACCAATGTGGCATCTCCCAGGCATGTTGGGGCTCTCTGGCACGGCACTGAGCTGCATGGCAGAGATAGTCCAGCCCTGCCTCTCCCTCTGAGTGATGCCCAATCCCTGTCCTGCTTTCCTTCATGTGCAGAGCGTGCTCAGCTGGTGCCCTCTGGACGTGGTGAGCACCTTCCAAGGCCAGCCAAAAATCCAACCTGAGGGAAAGCTGCTATCAGTTCATATGTCCCAGAGAAAGCAACAGGGCTGGTGTTTGGGATGCTTCTGGAAGACTTTTTGTCCTTGTAGAACTATTGAATCCTGGGAATTTTTCCTCTATTTTTTTTTCCTATTTTTTTACAGAAGTAATTTTGGAACTGAATCTCCATATTTATTCATTTTTTTTCCTTAAGGAGCAAGACACAAAACTGATGATCTATGGAGATCGTCTGCTTGGCTTTCAGGTCTTCCATCCCATATCTCAAAACTTAGCTTAAATATTGCAAATACTGAAAAATGCATGAAAGAACTAGAGCCTGGCATTTTGCAGATGGAACTTTCTGTTGTGCCTTTTAGCTTATCAGAGGCCAGAAACTAATTTTCTTGTAGCACAAAATCCATCCAAAGATGTCTGGGCAGATATAGTACCAACTAAAGGGAAGAAATTTCATCCTTCCTTCCTTTATCCCCTTGCTCCTCTTTTTTTCTGTCTTTCATTTGAGCATTTTCTTTGCAAGCAGAACCTCCGTAGCACTCCATTCCCTCCCTGCCAAATAAATCAAATCACCAAGATCATGTTTCAACAAGCCAGAATTTCTCTTTTTTTCCTACTTGAGGTCCCAGTTGGTGCAGTGAGAACAAAGGCAGCCTCCATTCAACTTGATTAAAGAAGGGAAGCTCTGGGAGCAGAGCAAGGCTGAAATCTTGGCCACCTGCCCTTGGTATCAGGGACTGCATTGTCACAGGAAATCTCTACTCAACCCCAGCAGCTCTACAGCTGGAGAACTGTGAGGACCAGTGTTCCTCATGTGGTCCCAGGTGCTGGTCTTCCTTCTGCAGGCATCTTCGTCCTCTTGCAGCCCTCATTTTCACCAGTTAGCGCAATAAGTTAAATGATAGAATATTTCTTCACAGAGGTTGCAGGTTTTTCCTGTTCATTTTCTGCAATGCTTTCTTAACCTTGTGTCACAGAAAGAAGTAAAAATAGCCTTTCACTGTCCTTATTGAAATTATTTCTTACTATATATGTCTCCTTCATCAGGGTCATTTTCAAATGATGTTTTCCTGCTCCTGTGTCCATTTCCTGCAACAGTGCTGTGTGTTATTGCTGTTCATGGAAGATAATAAACCTTGAACCCAGGCGTGCTTAAGCTGAGGGTCTGTGGCTGCCATATATGTGACAGTGGAGGACTTTGCAGATTGCTCAGTTCAGTTGCCAGGACAGAGTCCCAGCTCTTTCCATCTCTGTTTTATTAGGACTGTATCACTTCTATCTGCTCCTACTTTTCTTTCTGAGAACATCAGAGGTGTCAGGAGGGCATTTTGCACCTTTTCCCTATATTCAGGGGACCCCAAAACAGCTATTTCCAAAATAAAATCTCTGGGTCTTTCACAGTGACATTGACATCCAAAATCTCTCACCTACTTGGATTTCCAGCAGCCCCACTGACTCTTGGTTTGTCATCCTGCTCTTACAGGAGTAATCTCATCTCCTCTACTATTTCATCAATGGTGTATTCCTAGCTCTGCTTAGTCATTGCTGATCATGACTTTGAAAACTCCTTGGTTGAGTCACTTCTCCTAACAGACCCCAGCACTGCTCTGTTACTGCTTTGGCAAGTGAAGCATTTTCTCCTTTCCATTTTCATCGAAGTAAAATGTCCAGTCTCCCATCTGGGCGCAGCTGGGTCTTCTTCCTATTGCAGCTCTTTGTAGGAGTGGCTGATTTCCTATATCTGTAACCAGTTTAGTACCAGAACATTCTTACAGGAGATAGTACAGAAATGGCTTTTCTGCTGTGTTGCATCTTCCAGCTTTTGGAGTCAGAGTGGAGATGCTGGCCCAGCTTGTGGGAGCATGCTGTGCAGGACTGGCCTTGCCTTGCCAGCCTTTGGGGGTCTCACAGTTCTGCCCTCTGCCCCCAGTACTGCTGTGGCTGTGCTGATTTCTGTTGAGATGGCACTGGGAGAGCAGCAGCCTGAGCTAGGGGGATGTGAGTTATGTTAGCACAGAGGAGACTTGGGGTCAGCTGGAATGACTCTGCTGGCTTTGGTTGGGTCTTGGCATTCAGCGGGATAGCCATCGGGGAGACAGGTTATGACCTTCCTCTGTCATCTCTGTTTTGTTCTCCACCATGAGCTTTTCTGCGTCCATCTCTGTCTGAGTGCAGGGCAGCTGCGTGCTGACCTGCTGCGTGGGACGGGAGCTCAGCTCCCATGGCACAGAGCTGGGCTGCCAAGAAGAGAACAGATGCTGCCCTTTGCTATATGCTGTGGGCCCTTTTGCCCTTTTTATTTTCCTCCCATTAAAAAAAAAGCAAAAAACCTGCTTATAGAGCCTCCTCCTCTGGAAGAGTTTGATTGTTCCTCTGCTAGTCGGGTTGAAAATTCACTGTTGATTTTGTCTTCTGACTGTAATGTTCAAAAGGCAGACAGGTGGTTAGCCAGGGCTGCAGAGGCTCTTGTGGGACAGCTGTGCTCTGGATGCTCTTTCCCAGATGGCTTGGTACATATTTGAAAGCATCCATGACCAGATTTGTTCCTCCCGTATCCTCAAAAATATGGGCAGGGCAAGAAACTAAAGATGAATGAATGGGATGATCATAATAATCTGTTAATATTAGAGAAAAAGAAACAGAAGGATTCCAGGGAGCTGGGAAGCTGAAAGTCAGATTACTTTGTCCAGCATGAGTTAAGTTCTATAGGCAATGAGAGGAACCTCTTTAAAAGGTTGTCCTCAGCTGTGGTTTGTCCCCAACCCCAATGAACTCAGCAAGATCTTGGCCATCATATTGGCTGAACGCTGGACTGGGCCACTCTGTAATGTGTGTATATCTGTGCGTATATCTCTCTATATCAATGTATGTATGTGTCTGTCTGAGATGCACACTACATCCATAGCTCTGCTCAGGGCTATGACGTAGGCTTTAGGACACACCGGAGGATGCCTTTGGTTGACTCAGGGGACCCCTGCTCTCACCAACCCGGAGTTGCTGACTGTAGCTCATTAAACTGGTGGCAGAGACTCATGCTGGGACCGACAGTAATCTGAAAATAATCAGTTGCCTTTCAGGGAGCGGATTATTTGCACGGAAGGGACCGCATCTCTCCATAGGGACCCCGAGGCTCTGCATGCACAATGCCCCACAGCTGCACCGCGATGCTCAGCCCCCCGGTGGCACCATTGCTCCCTGGGGACATGGTGACCCATTGCGAGCTCCTGGGACTCCTTGGAGATGTGGGGTCCTATTATGAGCCCCCAGCAAGGAGAGGGCTGAGCTTGCGCGGGATGCGGGAGGAATTCCTGCATGTCCCTTCTGTGCCCACTGCTGAGCTCAAGGCTGAAGTGAGCGTGGGGCTTTGTGCCCTTCCCTCCCTCCCTCAGCCTGTCCATGAGCTCAGCCTGCCTGTTGGCTTTGGCTGTGTGCAGGGCCACCTTGTCACCCTGCCGCAGGCAGAGGGCTGCTCCATGGCACGAGTACCCCCCGTGGTGATGGGGGGGGATCAGTGGGCAGTGCTGGGATGGGTCCACAGAGCCAGGAGCTCCCCAGAAGTGATAGGGGACATCCGAGGAGTGGGGCAAAACCCGGTGCTGAGAGCTGATGTTCAGATGCCTTCCCATAAGGGGCTGCACCACTCTGTTTTAATGTGTCATTTTCTAAGGCCATGCTTAACCTAATAACATTACTTGTATGAGAAGTGCAAATAATTCACAGGTTAATTAGTGCTCTTGGTGATATATACTTTTTTTTTTTTTAAGAGAAACAAAGATATTCAAACCTTTCAGATGTTGCTGGGGACAATAAGTTAATTTTTTGGCTCTCCGTACTTCAAAACCAAAATATGGTCTTTTTAAAACATCTATTTAGAGCAAGAAGAGAGTGCTTTTTGTTTTCAATGCAGCTGAAAATGATCTTCCAGCAGGATTCATTCAATTGCGGATGAACTGATGCCACCAATTCAATGCAGAATGTGTCATGTCTGATAATGACATTTATTGACCACAGCGAGACACATTTCAGAAATGCCCTTGATTTCTCTTTTAATTTAACGCTCAAACGTAACAATCCTGTCATGGACCTGGCCCTCAGATCACCTGTCTTTAAACCCAGAGTCAGTAATCAAAAGTTTCCTGTCTGGCATTTGCTTCTAGGTCTAATTTTTACTCTCCCCTCATTTCCAGTAAAAGCAAACCGTGCAGAGAGTCACTATGCGGATGCTGCTCAGGAAACTCTAGGTACCACGGGAAATGCGTCGCACGGAACTAATCAAAAGCTGCACGGCTCATTCTCCCTCTACCCTGCTACCACCCGTTCTGATCACTTCTCTGCTTAATAGAGGTACTAGATGAGTAAAATAAGGTGGAAGAGCCTCCCCACTGCCTGCTCGGAAATTGGAGGCGTCCTTGTCTGCTTACTGTGCAGAACAAAAAGAGACGAGGATGGGGAATTTGGTCGAGGCCAGCAATGAAGGAGCCAGGAACTGAAGTTTAACAGCAACAAAAAGTCTTTTAATTAAAAACAAAACAAGACCCCTTCCTCCCTATCACTTCATCCCTCCTTAGGGTCCAGAGAATCCCTGCAAATTGCATTGTGCTGAATGGCAATATGAAGTTAGTAGCGTGAGAAATGGCAGCTTCCCACCTCCACTCGATCACCGTTCCTTTGGCTCTCTGAACACTGCAAATTGACCTTGCCTAGTCGTGTGGCCTTTGGAAGCCACAGCTTGCCTATCTAGCACCTCTACTACGCAGCTAGAGGACTAATCTCAGCCTGTCCCACACCAGACGTAGGGATACGGGTTCTCCTTAGCGTTGACGTTGGCCTTGTGAATGGTTCTGTTTCTAGATCCAGTGGGGAGCAGACAGCTAGAGCAGAGCATTTGGTACAAGCAGTGATTTCATCGTTTCCATCCTGTTGACAATTGCTAGGCGGCTTCAGGGGATTCCCAGTGAGCATCCCTTAGTGCACCCATCTGATGGCCACGAGGGCACACAGATACCTATATTATTTTCCTAATGTATAAATAGATCTACTTTCACGCCTGCACTGGAGGAGTCTCTCTCCCTTCCCCAGGCACTGCTTTCAGCAGCAAATGTGCACCTTCTTGAGTTACCAATGCCCGGAGTTTGCATGCTTTGAATGCTGGCAGGGGAACCCCCTCAGCTCTTCCCCCTCCCCCGAGGCCAGGCAGGTGGAAGCCCAGGAGTGGCACTGAGTGATGCAGCATGTTTGTGAAACTGGATTTTTGCATGCTCTTTTTTTTTTTTTTTTTTTGGAGTCTGTTTGAATTCTCAAAATCACCAGTCTCTGTCTCCTTCAGAAAGCCGATAAACTGCAGTTTAAAAAAAAAAAAAAAAAGCAAAAACAAAATACATGTATCTCTGATTTTCTCCATTACTTGTTCCAACTTGTATCTTTGCCTTCCTTGCTGTTTTGTTTCTTATCCTTGCTGGCTATTTTTCTTGTGTGTCAGACTGGAGGTTAAGCGAGATGCATGCCCGAGCCTTGCGTGTGCCAGCTCAGAAGTAGCATGGTAAATCCCATCTCTGAATGGGTAACGAGGAATGAGGGGATGTGGTTTAGTTTTGTGATAGCTGTTCCTGGGTAAATAGCTTGCATCTCTGAGCGAGCCTCGCTGTGTGTTTTGTTGGTACTTCAGCACTCCTTGAAGCTTATCCTTGAAAAAGACTGCTTTAAATATTGGGTGACCATCAGTTGCACAGACAGCATTTCATACATTTCCAAAAGGCAGAGATTTGCTTAATAGTCCAGCTGGAAAATGTACCCTACCTTCCATACTGCTTGCATTTGCCAGGTAAGGTTGCTTTATCCTTGGAGGATGAACCGTAAGGCAGGGACTGCCTACAGAGAAAGGCTCCTTCCCTTGCTCAGTGCTCAGGTTGGTTTTGGCAGTGGTTAATACAAGCAGTGATATTTGTAACGCTGTCCTCTAATCTGTCACCAATTCTGTTTTCTGGAAAATCAGCCACTCTGATCTTCATGTCTTCCTTGCTTGTCTTTCTGGGCATGAATTTTCAATGGGTAATATGTTTTTTCTCCATTTTATTCCTTCCTGCTGTGGACCTCATTTCATCTCCTCCATCTTGAGTTCTTTGAGGGAAAGGGAGGATCAAACAAATTATTACCTCAAGATCTTCTCAATCCATTGGACTCTCTGCAGAGGGGCATTACAGACCGTGCTTCTTTCAGTCCCAAAGGAGTCTTGAATTTTGGATTAGCCACAAGGGCATCTTTACTGCCTGCATCCATCCTGAGTACAGCATTGTGCACTCAGTTCTTTAGTAAGACTATAGGTTAACACTGGAGGGATGTAAAAATAATTCTGATGTCTGGATTGCTCGGCCCTGGGGCTGCACGTTGTTAGGGGCAGGTGCCAGCACTTCAGTGCATCTTAGGTAGAGACAAGGAGCCTTATTCTAAGGTGCATATAACAAAGTAATAGCAAACAGTGATGCAATCATGGAAAACCCAGTGTAGGTGAATTAATTGAAAATTCCTCAGGAGCTGGGGCATTGTAATGTGTTGAACCATTGATTCTAGTAAAAAAAATGCAATGATAGGAAGGAAAGGAATCTGCAGAGCCCTTGACTGGACTGCAGGTCTGGTGCAGCATTTCTTAAGGTCTTATTTAAGAAGCAATCAGCCAGGTTCAAAGATGCAATCTAGCTGTTCTGCTCTGCTCCTGAAATGAAAAGCAGCTGAGCTGGCAGATTGCTAGAAGGCATAGGATGTATGCAGATAGGCTTTTGCCCGTGCTCAGCATCAGTTTGGGAAAAAACCCTTCCTGTTTTAGAAAGAGAGGGGTGACAGCATAGCAGATGCTGCAGAATACCAAAGACCAAAGCTAATGGCATGTGGCCTTAGCTAATGTCCCTTTGTGGTGGTTCCAGCCATCTCAGCTGTCATTTCAGTGACCTCCTGCAACCTGTCTAACACCGTGGTTTTGTATGAGCAAGAGAAGAGGGATTAAGTCCTATTTTTGATAGGACAAGAGGGATGGCCTCCAGTTGTGCCAGAGGATGTTTAAATTGGATATTAGCAAGGATTTCTTCTCAGAAGGAGTGGTTAGGCATCGGGACAGACTGCCCAGGGAAGTGGTGGAGTCGCTGTCCTTGGAGGCCTCTAAGGAAAGGGCAGATGTGGTACTTAGTGACATGGTTTAGTGGGCAATATTGGTGGTAGGGGGACGGTTGGACTTAGATGATCTTAGAGGTCTCCTCCAACCTTAATTCTATTCTGCTACTGTGACATTGATCATGGGCTGACTTTTTGTTTTCCTTGTGCTCTGCTTCTAGAAACTTCATTCTTGGAGCTGAACTCACCTTTGGCGTGGCTTTTTTTGAAATCTCTGTATGTGAATCAGGCTTGAGCCTGCTCCTCTAGTATTTATCCTCGAGCCATGGCAAGTGTTGCACACACAGTATTCCTTCCTGGAGCCCCCAGTGATCCGTAAAGGCTGTCTCTGCTGCCTGCTTTTCACAAGCTCTTCGCAGATACCATGAGCTCAGCACATGCTCTGGGTTGACAAACAGCCCCATTTCCCAGTAAGAGGCAGCCTCTTTCTCCTGGCCCTAGCTTTTCAGGAGAATGAGGGCAGTTACTGATTGAGCTTGTATGCAGTGATGGATCAGAGCCCATGGCAGTGTAACTCACCTTAGCTAGCATCTGCTGCCTACGTAGTGGAAGAAGAGAATGAAACAGTTGCTCAGGGATAGCTTAAAGTCAATGGCAAGAAGCTATAGGCGATCATTTACATTGATCCAAAATTGCTGCTATCGTTATAATCCACATTTTAACAGATACTGATTTAATACCATACAAGACTGCAGACTGAGTCCCCTAGCAGAGGGTTTTGTGCAGGAGCTCCTGCTCCCAGCGTTCCATAGAGGATGGATGGCAGCTCATCTGAAGGTCACCTCTCGTGTGTTTTCCTGCTGAGGGTGTTGGACACAACTGAGCCTAAATGCAAAGCCCACTAAAACAGTTGGCTGCTGGGGCTAAAGTGGGTCCTGGCACTGGGGTGGGTCCTTACATGTTTAATTTTTGGTCACCGAATATACTTTTAATAAGTTCCAACCTAAAGATACTGTGAAGATCCCAGAATTAAAGTGCATCTTGTACTGCTTTCCACAGTCTGTGGTCAAAAAGCCCCTATTTTCTCTCTTTTCTCCCTGGAACAAGCAGTGCTGTGTGCTCACACTTCTCTTTGCCATCATCCCTGCAAGCTGTTGTGTAGGGCTGGATTCCTGCTTCCCTGTGTTCGTGTCACATTGACCACTGAACTGAAGCTATTTGCCATCTGCTTGAGTTACACCTGACTAACACTTCTCTGGGACGCTGTGTCACTGTGCGTGGCTTTCTGGTTGAAGAACATGACCTTGTGCTGGCTGGCAGCTCGCAGCCCTCTGTGTGGGTGTGTTTCTCCGGGGCTCTTTCCCACCACTCTGCAGGGACTGTGCTCACGTGCAGATTGCAGGGGCTGTTCCCAGTCATGGGACTGCATGGCAGAAGGAGAACATCAGTGAATTGTTCGTGTTGTTTCATGTTGTCCTTGCTGATGCGAGAGTTGCATCGGGTGCTGTTTCATTTCTGAGCAGCGAGTGCTCGGAGACAAAACCCACCCAGATCTGAACTGTTCTTCAGGTTCCCATGAGAATGCTTATGTGTAGAAGTACTGGGCCTTGTGCTGCCAGGTTTAAAACCCTTCTCTCAGCTTCTCTTTTTTTTTTTTTTTTTGCTCTTTGTGATTCTTGCAAACATCTGCAGTGTGATTATTGTGGGAATAGAAGAGGAGCCCCAAGGCAAAGGCCCTGCTCGGCTCAGTGAGGTGCTGAATGGCGGTGCTTTGCTGAATTTGTGTAAAGCTGCTTTCAAAACAGACCAAGTAGTTCAAAGCATTGGTACTACTGAAACGCAGTAGATCCCAGGAACGTTCCTCTGTAGAATCAACCACAGTACAGAAAAAAAAAAAGTCCAATTGGCCTTTTTAGGATCAAATAGTGAATAGCGTTTCAATCTGGCTTCCCATGCTCGAAACACGAATTGCCTTTGGACGTTTGGCTGGCTCTGTAGGATGATATCAGTAGCATCAGGGACTGAGGCTTACAAACAGAAAGGTGTTGGGGCAGGCGCTTGCTCCCAGATGGGTCGTAGCTCTGCTCTGTCTTTCAGCTGCACCGAATGTCTGTGGGCCCCTGGCTTCAGGTGCACTTTGCAGGTGGGCAGCACGCTGGACATTAATTCCCCTGTACTTGTCTGTGCAGTTTCACTGAATTAAAAATGCATCATTAAATGGATTAATTCTGCCTTTTCGACTTGGAACTTGACACAAACGTGTTTTGTTTGCAGCTCTTGACCTGATATTGCAGCCCCATCCTGTATGGGGCACTGCTGCCCAAGCACCTTTCTGCCCAGGTCTCTGTTCTGTGTCTCACAATGTGATTTTGTAAAAATAGCACCTTCTTATTCAACAAATCTGTTCTTTGCGTGTCTTGAAGTCACATCTTCCTTTTCTGACAGAGACACACGTCTCGTGCTGCAGCTGGGAGGGGAGCTGGGGTTTGCTTTGCTTCAAACGTCAGCAGCCAAGTTCTGGTAAAAGATCTCATGCTGGGTGTGAAGGCAAAGCAGGGCTGTTTGCTTCTGAGTTTCAAGGTGGTATTGCTGAGAGACAGGAGGAGAGCAGACCTTTGGTCGGTGCCTCAGAAACCCAGCATGGAAATCAAAATTCTAGCAGCGTACTGCCTGCAAACTGAGGCCGAGCGTTTGCAGCACAGTAAGCATCTGCTGCAATGGTACACAGTATTGGAAAAGCCATCCTTGGTTTTATTCAGCTTTGCATTGCCTCTGTATGAAATATTAGCTCCATGCACAAATGCCTTGCACTGGTTGTCCGACCTCTACTTGTGTACTTGAATAAGCAATTGCTATTCAGAGAATATCCAATCATCCCAAACTGTTTGCATTTTGGCTCCCCCGAGGCTGTCTCTGAGCCCTTTTCATAAAGATTCATCCACGCTTTTTGATGTGCAGTTTTGGTGTGAGAATTTTGTCCTCTTCGTTTGAATGGAAGCTTTTATTTACCAATTTCAGAACGTGGAAAATAACAAAAGCTGGCTCAGCAGACTGCTTCTCGGTGAGATCATCTCTTCTTCCAGAGTGATCTTTATGTATTGTTAACAAAATGGGACTCGGATAGAAAAGCAGCAGTTAAGTGCCACATTTTGAGGTTGCACGTTTTCCTGGTGATGGTGCCTGTAGCAGACCTGCAGTTAGGTGGTAGTTAGCTTGTAGATGGGATCTGTATAGGATGTGGAGGAGTTGCATGTTGCAGTATTTAATTATGCAAGTGGACAAAGATGAGCTCTTTATAAGATACAGAAGGGGAACCAAGGGTCTAATGAAGGAGGAGGGGCAGGTCTGAGCACCAGAAATGGAGTGTTTCCAAGTGAAGTTAAGTGCTGAAGGTGAAGGCTTTTTTCTTGGTATTCTCATATTGGATGTAGGGCTTTGAAAGGCAGTTGTGAAAGAAAAGCTTCCACGCTCATGATCGGATCCGATCAGTGATTTAAGGACTCACGACCTCATTGTTAATGTCATTCTGTCCCGCCAGCCCTGGCATCCCATGAGGGGCTTCTGTATAAGTCCTCATTATTTTTTCTCTCTTAAAAATCATTCCCATTTCACTCATTACAGCGGAAACATTTCTAAAAGGCTTTATTAAAAATAATAATAATAAAGCAATAATGAAATGAAATAAATATATATTTTTAAAAAACCAACAGCAAAGCTACATCTCACTGCTGCTTGGAAGTGCTCTTGGTTTCTAATGGCTGGTGGGGAAGGACTGCGTGGTTTCCAGAATGACTCCTCCTGCTGTCTCCTTTTTGTCTTTGTTTCAACGTGTTTCTCTGAACAGTCAGAAGGTCAGTTTGAAAGATCGTGTCTTCTCCAGTCCCCGCGGTGCTGGCACCAAAGGGAAAGGCTCTCCACAGGCTCAGGGCATCCGGAGGTCCCCCAGCGCTGACCAGAGCATCGAGGACAGCCCCAGCAAGGTGCCCAAGAGCTGGAGCTTCGGAGACCGCAGCAGAGCTCGGCAGGCTTTCCGCATCAAGGGAGCTGCGTCGCGGCAGAACTCCGAAGGTGTGGCCTTGGGGTGCTGCGTGGGAACCCAAAACCCTCAACCCTCTCCCTCACCACCCCAGATTTAGCAGTGCTATTAAGCAGACCTATTTGGTGGTGAACGGAGTGAAGTCCAGCTGGTGACTTGTCACTTAGTGGTGTTCCGTTGGGGTCAGCTCTGTTTAATATCTTTATTGATGATTTGAATTAGGGGATTGAGTCCATCCTCAGTAGGTTTGCAGATGACATGAGGTTGGAAGGAAGTGTCATTCTGCATGAGGGTAGGATAGCCCTACAGAGGGATCTGTTCAGGCTGGATTGATAGGCTGAGAGAACTGGGATGGTTCAGTCTGGAGCAGAGGAAGATCAGGGAGACCTCATCACTCCCTACAGCGCCTGAAAGGAAGTTGGGGTTTGGTCTCTGCTCACAGGTAACAGCAACAGAACGAGAGATGATGGCTTTTAGTTGCATCAGGGGAGTGCCAGGTCAGGGACTAGGAGAAATTTCTTCTCAGAAGGGCAGTGATGCACTGACACATGTTGCCCAAGGATGTGGTGGGATCATCATTGCTAGAAGCATTCAGGAAACATGGAAATGTGGCACTTGGGGACGTAGTGGAAATGGCTCAACAGCTGGGCTTGATTTTAGTGGTCTTTTCCCCGCCTGGCCTGGCTAGAGAATGCTAACACACTGCTTTCTATTCCTGCTTTTCCCAACACAGAAGCAAGCCTGCCTGGAGAAGACATTCCTGATGAGAACAAAAGCTGCAACTGTGAGTTTGTGACGGAAGATTTAACACCAGGACTGAAAGTCAGCATCAGGGCAGTGTGGTAAGAGAGGGAGAGGGGGGAATAATAAGTGATAGAAGAATAAAATGAAATACCATAAAAATGGAAAAGTCCAAGCAAATGCTGAAATGCCTGTGCTGCAGGCTGTTTTTCTCCTCTGTGGCCTCCCCTCCTTCACAGAAAATTCTGCCAGAAAGGGAATTTTTGCTGAGGGAAGGAAAAAATACAGAAACAGGAAAATCCCCTGCAGGGATGCATCCAAACAATCACTCTCACTCGCTCTGAGATTTAATGCTGACATTTATAAAAGCAGTGTGGATTGGAGACTTGCCCAACTGACGGTCCAGAGGTCATTGATGTCTCCTGGTGCTCACAGGACTTCAGCTGTGAGCCCCCATTACCCCCTTCCCCTCTCCTATTGCCACGTTGGGCAAGGGGTTGAGATTTACTCTGTTTTCTTTCCAGCTCCCCATGGGTTTTAGCTGCCGCCAGGTGAGTCAGGGACTTTATTTTTGCTTCCCTCTCTTGCAGCATTATGCGATTTCTCGTCTCCAAACGCAAGTTTAAGGAGAGCCTTCGGCCATATGACGTGATGGATGTCATCGAGCAGTACTCAGCTGGCCACCTGGACATGCTCTCCCGGATTAAAAACCTCCAATCCAGGCAAGAGACCTCTCTGCTTGCTTCATTTTGTTCCCACTTTTTGTTCATCACACAGAGGTTGCCATGAGAAACACTCTTCCTTGCAGCTACACATTAATTTATTTCTCCTTAAGAGAAAGTTCAGAGGAAGGATCTCTGCATGTGGCTGGGACCCATGGGGATGAGCGAGACAGGGAGCACATACAGAGTGAGCACTGGGGTTATGCCACTAAATCTGCCTCCTAACCCACCCCAGGACAGCTCTGAGCTGTATTTCTCTTTTTCCACACACACAAAACCCATGACATTTTCAGCTTTTCCTTTAGGACTTTCATCCATCTGCCCCTTCCACATGTCCTGTGCCAATGACCAGACCCCCAGCCCAGGCAGCTCTGTTGGCTCAGCAGAAGTGATTGCAGCTCTGCTGAGCACAAGGACACCTAGAGCAGGAAGCAGGGTTTGGCTGCGGGATGTCTGCATATTAATTTTCCTTAATTCCTTAATTTTTCTTTAATTTCCAGCCCATTTTGGTCATGAAAATCTGGAAAAAAAATTAAAAAATGCTTTTAGATACGCATACAGGAATAGAATAGGAAATTTGCCTTATGTAAAAGAGGAATCTGTCTCATCCTAATCTCTCAAAGACCCTTTAACTCTGCTATTTTTGATGCTCAGGCAGTGGAGCTAACTTTTCTCAGTGTTGCCTCATGCTGTGCATTTCCTATTTCCAGTTCTGCTGTCAGTAGGTAAATTCTCCATTGCAATGAAAACTAAAATATCCTGGAGAATTTCCTCTCTCTGAGCCTCTCACCCCCACTCAGTACAAATTCAGTGATTATGGATCTGAGGCACGCAGCTGAATCTGGAGGGCGAAGAGGAGGAGGAAGGAAGTGATATTCCCCAATCTGAATAAACTGGAGCATGAAACCTCCAGGCTGCCCTTGCAGTGGGGAGCGAGCCATTGGCTTGGCATCTCCACTGGCTCCAGGTGAGACCCCTAAGTGCTCAGCCCCCAGGACAGTGCCACCAACTGCCATCTGTCCACACCAGTCCTACTGACATTCCCCAGTGTGTTGCCAAGACAAAATTGATTGGTTGGTTGTTTTTTTATGGAGTTGACGTAAGGCATTGAAACTTTTAAAGATGAAACTGAGTTGTTCCCTTAACTGCATCATTGGGGCAGTGAGGCTGAAGTCCTTAGAACTGCCATCCACCCTACTACAGGGAAGTCAGGAGGGCCTGAATCTGCTTTAAAGCCATGTGTGAAGTACCTGGATTTGGGATCTAGGGCTGATGAGTAGCTTCACTGGTTTCCCTGTCCCCACCAACTAGACCAGTGTTGGTGATGGCAGCAGAGCCCCTGAGGGCACCAAGAGATGCCTTATCTATGACCTGCCCAGTCCAACTGGAAGGGGCATCCCAAAGCAGGGGCATGTGCCTGGGTGGCCATGGCCAACGCTGGTGTGTGAGCTGGAGCTAGGAGTGTAGTGTGCCCATAGATGGAGCCCAGGGAGGCTGTCCTGGGGTGGCTCAGAGGAGAACTATTATTTTTCTTCTCCTATCCTGCAGCAACCAAAGCACTGTGCTCTCCTGCCTGCTCAGCTCCATGGCTCTGGAGCCAGGGATGGGATTAAAGCACATTCAAGCACTTCTCTGGGGGGTTAACTGCACTTTTCTCTTTAATCACGAATGTCTCTGTCACTGTGTCATCTCTGTAATGTGCTCTACTCAACGTTGTGTTCACACTGTCTCGTGTCTCATCCCCTGCCAACCACGGATGTCCCCCATTCATTGAGTTCCACAGTCCCACAGTGTATCTCACCGACTCCAACAGCTCGTGTATTTCTGAGCTAGCTGAGGGTGCGTCATCTGGCAATGTAACTGAAAGGAGAATGAATGTATGTTGTTTCATGTCCAACCGTCTCGATGGGGTAGTGCTGCAAATATATTCCAGAGGGTAAAGCATGTTATCTGTTAAAACTGGGGTGGGTGGGGGTGGGGAGTGTTCTCCTAAACAGCACGGGTGCCAAAATCTCCAAATCTTACCCCAGGGTGGGTAAGGTTGTGACTTTCACCAGCAACCAGGCGGTAGGAGAGGAACTTCTGTTTCTAGTGGAATATATTTTCAATTTCTCTCTCTTTCTGTCGTTCTCTTTTTCAGTTGTTTCTTTCTGCAACTTTCTGACCAACTTTTCTCTACGTGTTGCTTCATTATGCATTTTGCTGGTGTGTTTTTTCTTATTTACTTTGCCAGGATAGATATGATTGTGGGTCCCCCGCCCCCTTCAACTCCCCGGCATAAGAAGTATCCAACCAAAGGACCCATGTACTCTTCCAAAGAATCTCCCCAATACTCGCCTAGGTTAGGATTCACCAAAGTGCCGCTTTCTCTGGATTTTTCATTTGCTTTATGTCAAACCCCTTTCATGCCAGTTATATGACGGCATTTATCACTTAGCAGCTTGCTAAATCGTGACTCACAAGGGCTTGCTACTCTGGGTTTGATCTGATTTACTTGCAGTAATGAGTTTTCACACTAGGCAAGCCAAGGGAAAAAAAAAAGGGACATTCCTGCCATCATTAGCAACCATCAGTTTTCAGTCCTCTCCAAGGAAGATTAGCTTTTCAAAATCTCATATTTTATCAGACTATCTTCAAATGTAACAGGTGGAACATTTGCCCTCAGAGCCAATGTAATCCAAACCGTCTGCTATCCGAAAGGTCCAACACCCCTACATGAGCAGAGCAGCCTCTGTTTGTGGCCCTTTGGGCTGTGAAGTGAGTTGATCTCAGTGGCCAAATTAAGAATGAAGTGTTTCATGCTGAGAAATGCAGCAATCTCTTTTTGCTGATGCAACTCTACTGACCACAGAGATAAAGGTTCCGCTGCAATGCTACCACCACGAGTCTCATGTGCAGAAACAAGTCCTGCTGTGGCCTGCAAAAAGAGCCTATAGCCACTCAGTGAGTTACTTTCTTGTTGCCCTCATCAGGTTCTCACATGAGATAGAGCTGAGCTCGTAGCTGATGCCATGAGGAGCATCTTTCCACCGAGACACTCATTTTGGGGCATTCTCATGCCGAGGCTGCATATAGCTGCATTTTCACTGTGTATTGAAACTGCTAGAGCCCATGGCAGGTAGAAATATTTGCTAGAAAGTCATTTTCCATGTGCAAACAGTAGGTGATTTTTAAACACAGCGAGCTTAGCCTCAAGTATTTTTTTCTAAATATACTTGCCCTCCCAAAGTGCTAATACATGACAAATCTCTTGAATTTTATTTAAGCTGCTCTGAGTAATCTTCACTAGCGGGATGTGAGTAAAGAGAATGCTGAAAGCTTACCTTTCCCACTCAGCAGGTTCAAAAATGAAATAAGATGAATAGAGAATTTCCCAGAAGCCCCAAAATTCATGCTTGGAAAAAAAAAAAAAAGCATTCAGAAAAGCATTTTTTTCCCCAGTTTTCCCTCTCTCAAATGATGAGGCCCCAACTAGTCTTTAAAAACGAAATAAACCAACATTTTGATATGACATTAAAAATAGGGTTTCAACTGGATTTTGCTCCATTTTCCTTTCACGTGAGGCACACAACCAGCCTTCAGTGGAGCAAGATTTCCACATGAAAATGAATGCCCTGCACAGGGATGGACACTAGTGGGGGGAGGTCCTAACTCTGGGTCAGGCTTAGCTGTCACAATGCTCTTCCTTTTTAGCACATCCCTGTTTTATCCACATGTTGTCCACGCAGAGAATTGGGATTAATTCCCCCGTGTGGCCGATTCAGCATAGACCTGTTCTAAAGTAATTGCAACCACAGCTGGAATTTGTAGGCAACAGATACTGGTCAAAATACGTCTAGAGCAAACTCGATTGAAAAATGGGGAGGTAAGGAGCTGTCACGTGACATGGATGAAGGGGGTTTGGCTTCAATGCCTGGATTGTGTGAAAAAAAAAATATAACAGATAAAGAAAACAGAAAGTAATTGAATATATATTCCCAAACACTTCATTTTTTATCTCATTTGAGCCGTTTGACCTTTTGATGTCTGCTTCTGGCCCGAGGGTGACATATTACACCTCTTTGCATGTACTGTTAGCATGGAGCATAACGAAGCATGAGAAAACCTGCACTGTGGCTGATGCAAGAATTTACATTTTTTTTGTATCATGAGAAAGAAGGAAAGATATCAAAGTTCACTTTAAAGAGCAACTGCCCTTCTCTCCCCCTCCCAAAATAAGACCCAGCAGAGCGTGTCACAGGCAGCAGATGGCACAGCTTGTCATGCATCGCTAGAAATCTTGGCATCCTCTTCTGTCGTGAAGGGAAGAGTGTGGGTCTGCCTCTTCTGAAGCTGCAGCTGAGGGCTTCCCTCCACACACGTGTCTTCAGCACAGCCAAAATAATGTTGGGAATGCACAAGGTTCCTCAGGAGACAGCGCAGGAGGGGGATTTGGCATCCCTGGGGAGATTCGTGGTCCATTTGTCATGCCATAAGAGTGTACACGATTCCCCACTGCTTGCAAAAGTGAAATGCGTCCGTTCTTCTTCATCTTCTGAGCTTTGATGCCCAGTTTGGATAAGACAAACTTTCAGAGTGGCTAAAAGGGCCGCCTGCCCTTTGCTGATGGCTGTGCCTTTGCAGTGCTCAGGTGAGATTGCCTTAGCACTGCTGTGTTCTCAAAAGGAAATTCCTCTTTTCTCTTTTATCAGACAGGGCAGGAGGAAAGCTCCACATTTTGCTGAGGGTAGGAGCACTCTCCCCAGATTTCTGTCTTCTGTCATGAGGAGCAGAGGAGTGAGAGACCTTGAGCCTGCTTTCTCCCATCCAGGTGCCAAGAGAAGGGCTTGGTTCACCATGTTCTACACTGAAGCCAGTGTCCCACAACTGCCAGCACCCCAAGGCTCATGTGACCCTGCTGCTAAGATGACATCAGACTCTGGTTTCTCAGAGCTGCAGAAGATGTCAAGGCTGGATTGTGGCATAGCCAGGAAGGGAAGGATCCTGACAGGAGCTCTGTCAGGTTCTGTGCTATCATATCAAGAACATATGGGCAAGGGCTTCTGAATGCTTTATGGATGAGCTCTATGAAGCTCTGCTTGTAATTCACAGCAGGTCTATAGGAAGTTGTATCCCACCTGACAGTGGTGGAAGAAATCAGTAATTTTCTGTGTGGTGCAGTTGATCACTCCATCTGTGAAGTGCACCCAACCTGTGCTTCCCATCACGTGAGACTCACTTTACTGGATAGCGTTTCTTCTAAAGGCGTGGAAAAAAGCAGAAGTCCTTCCTCAAATTCTACAAGATTAGAAATAAGATTGCAAGAGGCTCTCCACTATTACAATATACAGCAACGTGGCCATGTTTGACTTTTCTTTCTGTTACTGTCCTGCCTCCCTGCTCTACTCCACAGCTGTTGAAGGACGTCTCATTTTCACTAGTGCACACATTTTGGTGTTAGTGTTGCGCTAGACATGGCAGAGTACCTTGATTTTTCTTGGCCTTCCCAAGTGTTGAGTAGCAGTTAGGCTTTGAGCCTCTTAAAATGCATGTTCATTGCTTTACTAGTTTACTTGCTTGTGCATACAGGAGAGGAGTCCGTACAGTGGCTGTACTACGCCTTGACTTGTGATTCCAAACCAAGGTAGCCTGAGGTATCCAATTTAATACCTCTTTGCTTACATGGTAGCAACACTGTCGTAGGATTTCTTGTGCTATATGTCATGTCAGTAATTGCATCCCTTGTGGGAAGTTCCTGTACATGTCGATAATTTGCTCCTCCCATTACAAGAGAGAAATAAGGCATGCGTATTCCTCAGACTTGTAATTACAGCACTTGGTGCTCCTTGTACTTCTGTGCTTATATTGCTAAGCAAAGGATCATTAACATTATTTCTTAAATTGAATGGTATTTTGTCACATCCCTGCCCAAATGAAGTATGTTATGGGATCAAAGATAAACTCCAAAACAATGGTTGGTTTATGTTTTCTGTCTTTGGTGTGATGTGGTCACCCAATTCATCCCTTTGAGCCAGATCTTCTGGTGCTGCAAACTACAATTGCTTTGATATAACAAGGGAGCTGCATTGGTCTATACCCACTGTTATCTGTCCCTTTATGTCAACAGCTAACATGCATACTAAGTCCCTGTCACATGTGAGGAAAACAGATGGCTCTTGTGTTGGAAATAGCTTCACATCTCATTCCTTTCCTTGTTTTTTGTTTGTTCATTTTCCCCTGTCTGTCTGTGTTCAGCTCCTTCCTTTTCCTCCTCCTGGTGCATGGACCCATGGCCCACACAGCAGAACTGCGTAAGAAGCATTTTGAGTTTTCCGCTCAAGATACCTCAACTTGATTTCAGTCAGATTAATTAACCCTTCTTTTCCCTTGCCACCCTTACTTTTGGTGCATTATGCAACAGTAAAGTTTGCCTGGCGTAGAATTAGGTCATGAACCGGGCTGCCGTTCAGAATCTATTCCAAAACTGAGTTGCTGCCCTGGCTTTGGAGGGATCAAATTATTGACTTCCACCTTCCAAACTGTCTCTGCCCTCCTCTTTCTTGAGGTGTTTATGAGCCCAGTTATTTTTGGACTGGGAAGGAGGAAGTGCAAATGTAACATGTGTAAATAACTTAGTGCCAGACAACGTGCCCAGTAGCTTTAGCAGCAGATACTGCAAGAACGTCCTCTGATGTTAACAGCTTGGAGCCCTGCTAATAGGAAACATCTAGTGATACAGGTGAGAGCTGCAGCAGCACTGAGATGGAGGAGATTTGGTATTGTTTGGTGAGTTGTGACCAAATTCATCATAATTCGACTAAATCAGCACCACACCTAATTGCTTGGATCTGGGGGCAAGGGGCTCATTTTCATGGGCATGAGAATTACACGCCTACATTTGCAATGAGGAGAGGAGACTGCTGCAAAGACTGAAAAAAATCCCACCGACATATGCTAGACAGAAAACTTGATCTACCCCCATAATAATACAGCCTCAGCGCAAATAAAAAGCTAATTGATTTGGAGGAAAGCCAGTTAACAGAGATTCTTTGCAGTGGGTAAATTTACTGTGCATAATGTGCCAGATTTTATCTGTATAAACAGAAACGGATAATTTCAAAGTCTGCTAATACCGCTCTGAATTTTGCATCTGAATTAACACTTCAGTGCCACTGCGTGTCTGTGAGTAATTTGGAGGGCCTGCGGGGAGAGGCTGCTGCTTTGTCCCCCGGAGGCGTGACAAGCTGGGCCCCCTCACTTGCTGCCTCCAACTGACTCCAGTCCTTTTCCGGGGGTGGGGGGATTTTCTGATCCCGGTAGAGTTGACCAGATTGTTGGGAGAGGATCCTCCATGACCGACAAGGATCGGACCAAAGGGCCAGCTGAGGGGGAGCTGCCTGAAGACCCCAGCATGATGGGCAGGCTTGGCAAAGTTGAAAAACAGGTACATTGGGGTGTGAGGGGGTTCCTGTCTGAGGGTATTATGTGCACTATGGGGTTGGAGTTGAGTTTTGTTTTGTTTTTTGTTTTATTTCAGAAGGATATAATCATTTGGAAGAAAAAAACTAAGAACAAACAATATTTTGCAGAGAATGATGGATTTTATGAAAGGGGACCAAGTGTCTTCAAAGCCTCAGAACACGTTTAGGCACTTGGAAGTCTGTTTCTTACAGGCTTTCTCTGTCTTTTCCGATGTCTGCCAAAAGTCGACTTTGTTTTTGAAGGTGGCACAGTGCCACTCTGTTAGACATGATTCAGATGAGTCCGTGAGCCTGGCTGCTGCAGCTGCCAGCCTCAGTGAAAGAGGAAATCTTCCCAGAGAGTGAGACCCAGAAATCCTCCTGAGCACCTGAGCCCAGGCAAGGGCCAGATGCAGCAAGGAGCTGAAAGATGTCAGAAGGATGCAGGTGTCCTCCAGCTTTCTTGGAGTTTGGTGCATGTCAGAAAGATCACAGGAGATTACAGAAACCGGTTATCAAGGAGGAGAGTTAGAGGTTGTTTCAGACTATGACAACCTGCCTGGACGCCTACCTGTGTGGCCTGGTCTAGGAGCTGCTTTGGTGGGAGGGTTGGACTCGATGATCTCTAGAGGTCCCTTCCAACCCCTACAATCCTGTGATTCTGTGAACTAAGCACTGAAAGCTTTACTTTGGTGTAGGTTGGTGTAGGCAGTGAAGTCCAGGCCCACATTTGTGCTCGTCCTCAGGATGTAGTGCTGGAACTGTGGTGTTTTGCAGGTTCAGTCGATGGAGAAGAAGCTGGACTTCCTGGTGAACATTTACATGCAGAGGATGGGCATCCCACCGACAGAGACGGAGGCCTACTTCGGGTCCAAAGAACCAGACCCAGCCCCTCCCTACCACAGCCCCGAGGACAGCAGGGAGCACATCGACAAGAACGGCTGCATCATCAAGATCATCAGGTCCACCAGCTCCATGGGCCAGAAGAACTTCTCAGCGCCACCAGCCCCGACCAACACGTGCCCACCCTCGACGTCGTGCCAGCAGCAGCCCTACCAGCGGCAGAGCCATGGCTCCTCGCCCGTCGGAGACCCCGGCTCGCTCGTCCGCATCCCACCTCCGCCCTCCCACGAGCGCTCCCTGTCAGCCTACAGCGGCGGGCACAGGGCGAGCGCGGAGTACCTGCGGAACGAAGACATTACCACCAAACACCACGAGAGTGCCCTGAGAGACAGCGACACGTCCATCTCCATCCCCTCGGTAGACCACGAGGAACTGGAGCGCTCTTTCAGCGGCTTTAGCATCTCCCAGTCCAAAGAGAATTTGGACATCCTTAACAACGGTTGCTATGCAGCCGTGGCCAAAATCAGACCCTACATTGCGGAAGGGGAATCGGACACCGATTCTGACCTCTGCACGCCCTGTGGTCCTCCTCCCAGGTCGGCCACGGGTGAGGGACCCTTCAGTGACATGGGCTGGTCGGCCCCCCGGCAGTGAGGCCCCCTCGCAGCCTCAAGCCATGGCTGAGCCCCAGCAGCTGCCCGATCCAGCTGTCCTCGCATCGAACTTCTCAAGGAGATGGACAGCTAAGGGTTTCCTCCATCTCGGACATCCTTAGCTGTCGGATGCTTTCTTGCAGCTTACTCTGGGGGGGCAATGAGCAGGCCCAAGCCTGCGAGAGTGGAAGAGGTCACGGCGGTGAGCGAACTGGAGCCGTGAAGTCCGGATTTCTTTCATACTCTCTTTCTAAGATCTTTAGGTGAAATTCTTTCGTGGTGCAGGATAGGCAATTTGCATTTCTTGGGAACGTTCACAGATGCAGGGCAGGAATAAATCACCTGGACAGGGTTTTTGGAGGTCACATCAAATGGTGGTGAGCAGCGTCATGTGGAAATTGTCATACCATGGCACTGGTGATTACACCTTTTGGTATTTTGGAGAGTGAACACGTGTCAGTTTCTAGCTTAGATTTCTGGTCACATGAAAATTGCTGGGGGGATGTTACTCTGTGGTTCATCAGTAACAATCAGGAAGATGGGAGAGTTCAAAAATAATACATGGAAATTTGGTACAGGCCCCTGGAGGAGAGGGATAATGGCTGGAATATCTGTATAAACAGAAGTTGTGGACTCACAGGTGGACAGGTTAGGGAACTGCTCTGATGGTTTGGAAATTCTTTGTCCTACAGCTTAGGAAATTGAAAAACTCATAAGTATGAGCTTGCATGCAAGAGCTGAGACAACCCAGGGAGCACAGAAATAAGACCGAGAAGGAGAACAAGTGACTGTGTGGCTGGAATTTTATATTTTAAACCATGTATTATCTTTAATTATCTCTCCTCCTGTTGACATGACCCGGAGGTGCTTTGGAAGCAAAGGCAAACCAAAGGCAACCCCTCCATAGGGCTGCCATGGTATGAACCCGTTCTCATGGCCAGCAGGGCTGTTGTGGAATCACAACAACAGCAGTCCAAAGGGAGAATTGGATATGCAAGATGTTGTGATCCTTGCATTGCTGCGAGCTAAGTGCTAATGAATTCCTGTTGGTCAGAGCAGGCCCTTTTCTTACAGTTTGCATTGTGCCTGAACACTTTTGCACACACTATGCCCCATGAAAATCCTCCCTTTCTTCTTCTGCCCTGGCAAGAATCTCACACTCCTGTCCTTTGGGCATCATTCTTTGACTTGTTTGGATCCCTTGAGCTGAATTAAGAGGTATTTCTTCGATTCTTCATGATCTTTCAGAAGCCTCTTAACTGTACGTGCCCACAAGTTGTGCCAATCCAAGTCTGCCCCATTTTATTGTTCTTGTTTGTCTTGGAAAGATCATTGTGCTGCTATCAGGAACCCCAGCACTGTACTCAGCTGAGGGAAGGTGATGGGAAAAGTGATGCTCAGTGTTTCTTTTGGGACCAAAAAAAAAAAAAGCCTCGAAGTGATCTTTTACATGGATAGAGAGATTTTTTTGCAAGAGAATGGGTCAGACAAAGTGTGTTTTGGGATCTGTCTCCAAGGCTAGGACACCACAAATGGTGTTGTGCCTCTGACACCTCTTGTGTACCTACAGCCCAAATTCCCCATTGTTTTTTGCAATAGCCAGGGCTGTGTCTGTGATTCTAAACTCCACCTCTCCTCTATCTCCCCATGTTGTACCAACAGCTTCTGAGGATATTTAGGTGACAACTTGACTTCTGTGTGGCCTTTGAGAGATTGAACATTGACTTGTTTGGGTTGAAGGGAGAATCCCAGCCTCCTCTCCCCATTTGCTTGGCAGCAGCCAGGTGAGACCCAAACTATTTCAGCCGTTGGGAAGATGTGGGTGCAGTCTGTGAGCTTACAGACAGGAGGTAAAACCATCCTTTTGCTAGTGCTCAGACCACATGCAAGGGAAGGCTCTGCACAATTTTTCCTGCTGTTTTTCGTCATCCAGAAGGGGAAAACATTTGTTTAGAGAGAACACTGACTTCCCAGCCTTGCTAGTTCTTTTCCTTCCCATTTGATCTTCTTTGTTTGTTTCCTTCTGCAGGTTTTTGCTGTTTTTGCTCCAAAACTCCTTTTGACTACAGATTTCTTGGTTCAAAGTGAGCCCAGTGATGTCCTTAGCTTCCATTCAGTGGAGCTGTTCATCTGTGAGTGTAAGATGGCCATAAATTGTGCAGATTTGGCCCTGCTGTGTTGCAAGGTTCGATTCCTTCTGGTAGAGCAAGATTTTCACCACATCAGAGATGACAAACATTTGCAGTCTTTTATTTTTTATTATTATATTGTATTTATTTATTTATTTTTGCAACTACTGTTTTAGGGCCTGCTGGAAATTTGGCACAGAATGCTCCAGACAAGGATGAGGATGATGTTGTGTGGTCCTATTACAGCGAAGGCACTTGCCTGGTCTTAAACATAGGTGACAAAGGCAATAGTACTTCATGGAACAATTCAAGTGGAATGTAATTTTCATCATGTCCTAAATTTGAAGCTCTGTTGGCTCTGTTTTGAATGTGCATTTCCCAGTTCTTACTGCAAAATCCCTTACTCTAGCCCAGCTGATGTTATACCCTCAAGCACAGGTAATGCCAGTATCCTGAGGAGAAGTATTTCCACTGTGTCCACTGTAAGTTTTCCTCATTGCAGTCCTTTACCTCCTTAGGGACTGCATAGGAAGAATTGTGTTTCCCTGTTTAAGTAAATTACTACACCAAAGTCTATAAAGATTTCCTGCCTTCTACCTTTAAAAGGTGTTACTTCTGTCCCATAGTCACAGAAAACAAGTTTTATATCTGTTCAGCATAGATTGTATCTTACTGCTACATATTCTGTGGAGAATTGTTTGGAAGAGATAAGCAATATTGCATTTTAATCTATAGCATCATTTCAAAGAACTTCTGACCTCCTCGTCCACCGCCATCCCATAAATCAGTAGTTCTTGTTCATCCAGGCAAAAAGGCTTGACCTGGATTTTTTGGGTTAACTTATCCCAGAATTGACTCCAAGTAATGCTTTTATTTCAAATAAATGATTCATGGCTGTGTGAATGGGAACAGAGCCTGCTCAAACTAAAGCTTTCATTCTTTATCAACAATGCTCTTTGCAAAGTCTTCACTTTCAGTCCCTCGATTTCCCCTTGCTCAGATCACACACTCCTCGTGATAATCTCCCCTCAAATGCCTTACCCACTAGGTTAAAAGAAAATAAGTTGGTTTTACTTTGCTCATAAGGCAGTCCCAGCGATAAAGACTCTTAAAATGATGTGCAGGCCAACTTTGTCCCTCTGCTGAGCCTCTCTTGGGCTGTCTTTGCTCCCCTATTCCTCCCACATCTGGTTCCCTATTTTTTATCAGACCCCGAAGGACTGAAGGAAACTTAAGGCCACGTGAAGGGTGAACACAGGAGAGCTAAAGAGCACTTGAATGCCCAATTTCCAGCAGGCCATCTTGAACCACTCCAGAGCTGCCCATGCCCACATGGACTCAGATTCTACAGATGACTCTGCCTGTGGGATGGAGTAATACCTGACACACTCTTATGGGTGCTTGAAGACCAAGAGGGAGGCCAGGTTGCCTGAGATGTCTGTGACAAGAGATGTGGCTGGAGATGCTGCAAGCTCCGTGCAGGTGGCCTTTCCTAATGTGACCTGAGACATAAGAACAGAGCACTAGCCATAAGTTGCATTTCCCAACATTTGGGAAGAGACTTTAATGTTACTCCAGTGCAGATTTTGTATGTGAATTTCCTTGTTGGCTCATTTTCTTATTGATAATTTTTAGAACAAGAATATCAAGGAACTCACTGAAAAAAAAACCAACTCTTGTTCAGCTCAAAAAGCCATTACAGTTCTTTAGGCAGACTATGCGATAGATCAGGTTTTCTAAAAATGTATTTTGTTTCAGATGCTGCTTAATAGATCCGAATAAATTCTGTGGGGCCATTGCTATTTACAGATAAATAGGTATATTTTTACATTTTTAATTGATTTTTAAGATTTTAAATTGAATTTTTAGAACAAGTTTGTATAATCTACCTGAAAAGCCAGAGCATCACTGCGGATACAAGTCCTCCCTTTCCTAACTGTTACCCAAGAGAAAGGAAAGACATATTTCTTCATCCTTTCCTTGAGAGGGAGCTACTGCAAACCTCATTTCCTTTATATCCTCAGACCACGATGGTCATGGCAACATTACTACTAAAAACAAAATGAAAGCGTTAAAAGAGAAACTGAAGTTGCTGTCCTGCTGAGGCCAGAGGAGGAAGTGTGGGGCCAGGTGGGCACTCGGTGGCACTGAGGTAGGGTTTTCTTGTTTCTCACACAGAAGGTGAACAGCAACTGAATAGCAGCTCCTATTGCCTGAATAGCAGCTCCTATGGCCTTGTGAAAAATTCATCTTATAGGAGACCAGAATACTAGCTTGCTTCAGGAGTCCCATTATAAGAAATCAGTAAGGAATATATATGAATTATCCCATATAAAGACCCATAGCATTGAGAATTATATTGGGAATATTAAAAAGCCCAGGAGCAGGGTAAGTCTTTCTGTTTCTCCTTCTACACTCATGCGAGTCTTCTGGCTGGGAGAGCCACCAAGCCCCCATCCCATCCTCCCCAGACACTGTCCCCTGTGCCAGCAGTGCTCCGAGCCACAACAACACCCTTATCCCTTTCTGTTTTGATCAGCTTCCTTTCCATGAATGAGGAACAAGGAAATCAGATACAAAAGCTCCTTCACCTGCACGTAACATTGAGGCTGCAACGTGGAGGGTTGTGGCCCTGGGGTGTAAAAGCAAAGCCTTGCTTTTAGCACACAAACCTTTCTGTCTCACAGCGCAAAAGCTGCTTAGGGCAAAGGCTGTGGGTTGGTTGATTGTTGTCTTTTTTTTTTTTTAACAGTAACAATAGGGTTTTTAAAATAATAATGATTATAATGATACATAGGAATCTTCTTTAGTATACCTTTAGTGTTTGATGCCCCAGTGACACAATACTGCTTGCCTTATATTAGTGTCTAGAGGGAGAGGGACTACACACGTTTTGATACTGTATTAATCACGCTTGTAATTTAGGTAGCAGCAAGGAGCGGCTGCTGCAGGAGGAGCAGCCGGGTCCTTTTTAATCTATGAATGTGCTTTGCAGCCTATCTCACTGACTGTAGTCTCAATTTTGCCTGCTACTGCATGCAGCCTGAGATGAGTAGACAGCAATAGGCTCCAGCTGTATCTGCACTCCCAGATTGCTGTAGTACCTGGAGTGGGGTGACATAGCTAAAAGTATCATTCTGGGGAGAGGCCATCCTCCCGGAGACTCATCACATAGGGTGCTGCAGTGCTTCTGTAGGTAACACTGATATACCAAGTGTCTTTCATGCTGCAACTGATCATCGCCCCATCCCTCTGATACAGCATGCACAAATTCCACTTCTTCTACTTGTTAATAAGGGGTAAAAAACACTTTGTAACCTGCGGGCCGTTGAGACGTGTATAGGGGGAGAAAATAAGGAAAAGATATGAATTTTATTGGCTGTGCATAACAAGCTCCTTTTCACCCAGATGTTCTGAAGAAGAGCATCCCAGATAGCCCTTCCTGAGTGCGTGGAGGAGCAGGCAGAGCCCTGATCTTCATCTAAGAGATGCCATTTGATCCCACATGTGTGGGACTTGCCATATTTTTCATTCCCATAGGGCTCTCTGCGCTCTGCTGTGTTGTACATGTGTGTTTTGCCTACAGCCAAGCCCAGTAGTCAGGGGAGAATGCAACTCCCAGACTTTGGAAACCCTCTTTGGAGATTTCATCACATGGGGATCCTGGGGACCCTGCAGCTGTGCCATATCTATATTTCACAGAAGCATTTCTTACTCTCCTTATGGAGAGGCACTGAGCTGCCTTCATTTTGCCATAAAAGTTTTGCCACTGCTATCACCTGCCATGATAGCAGACTCACAAGGCCTTCAGGATTTGCCCATATTGCTGGTGTTTGAAGTCACCTATATCTCTTGTGATGCTGCTGCAATCTAGTTTAACATTGTGTCCTTGCATTCCTTCTCCAGACCACGTACAAGTGAATGTGCAGCGCCAGAACTCTGCTCTGAGACTTTCTTTTGCCCTGGCATCTCTGAATGCCCCAGAGCCTTTGTGTCCTGTTAGCACGACAGTTTTGCTTTTTCTTGGTCACTTATTTGCTTCCTTGTTGAACTGTCGTAGCCTCAGCACATCCCTGGTCTGTTCTGCTGGAGCCTCCAGGCACTGATGGAGGGACAGGGTCTGCTTTCCCCTTTCACACAGTGCCCTATCAGGGTTTGTCCCCTTGGCTAGTGCTGATTGCAGGGAAATAGGGATGGGGGTCGAGTTCTGGTCTTTGTGCCAAAATTGAAGGTCTCAGAGAGCAGCTCACAGAGCCCTACAGTGTTGATGCTTTTGCTCCCTGAAGCAAGAGCTGCTTTCCCCATTCTCCTTCAGCAGTGCACATACGTGGCTTTGCGTGCCAGCCTCCAGCTTGGTAACAGGGAGACTCTGAAAGCAGTTAGTCCAAGCTGTGCTATTTCCAAAGCTGCCAGGGAAGCTTGAAGCTTCTTCCTCTCTCCTCATTTCCGCAAATACAGCCTCAGATGAATTGTTCAAGCAGCATCTGTTTGCCTAGTCCTGAGAAACTTGAGCAAACTGCAGCTACAAAGCTTTCCAAAACCCAGTGCCAAGCTCAGGCTAGATTTCTTTGCACAAACCTTGCAAGCCAAGATGAGACAATGCCTCTGTATTTCAGCATGCTGTGAGCACCTCCCATTAAAACAGAAGCAGTGTTTCACTGTAACCTCTTGAATCTGACCAGTGCAGTGAGCATCACCCAGTATTTCACATATGCAGTGATGCTCCTGAAAGGGATTTATTACAGATGTGGGTATAGAGGGCTCGTTCCTCTAGCATCTTGTAGACACTGAGTTTAGTTCTTACTGATGCAGAACTCATCAGTGCTGGTGACAGATCTTTTCTGTCCTGCCTGGTTATCCATGCTCATCCAGCATCTCCCCTGGAGCTGAAGCTGCTCCTGTTTTTGGGTGGGACATGGAACATTCTGTGTTGTCTACTCTTCCCCACTACCTGACCCCAAACCCTAAAATTCAAATTAAGAATTAAGAATTTTCTTCTTTTTTTTTCCTCCCCTCCAAAAAATAAAAATAAAAATAAAAAATGACAGCTGTGTAGACAACCTGAGACTTTCAGGATGCCAGGGGCAAAACAGGGTACAGCTGATAATTACAGGGATTTTGTTATTTTAAATCAAGAGCAGATTTTAAGCATAGTTGCAGTTGCTGCGTGGTATATCAAATGCTTTAGGAGATTCAATAAATTATTCTCATAAATGTTTCATTCTTTTATCAGTAATTTGTATAGGTGGGTGCTACTGCTTTTACATAGCAATGCCCCATACACTGAAACTGTACTCTTTCTCCAGTATAACCATTGTATGTATGAAATTTATCTTGCTGAGTGTCACTTTGGCACAGTACCCACATATACTGCACACAGATTGCACATCACATGCACTTGGCTGATCGCTGTCCTTACACGTAAGAGGCGTGTGTGCGTTGAACAGATGCCAAGCAAAGTGTTACCTGTCAACATAACTGGGACAAGGGGAAAACGAAGATCCTGTTTTGTTTGGAAATACACCGCATTCAAATGCTGTTTTAACCAGATTTTGCCAGGTAACCAAGCAAAGGGAGATTGTTTCTGCAATGTTACTGCAACAAAACCAATCAAACAGCTCTAAAATACTCCTCTGCTGCATTTAGATATATTCTTCGCTGCTGTTCATCTGAACTGTAAATTCTGTTCTGGTTGAATGAGGTTCACAGACTGTCATAACCTGTGAAATAGAAGGACAACACGACTTTGGCTGCAGCTGGTGCGTGCTGTTTGCACACGTGCACATGCCTCTCGCTGTACATGTGTATATACAAACACATGCACATATAAGCTTTAAGGCTGAAAAATTTGCATCTAAGATGCATGAGGGATATGGAGTTCTTTCCTTATTGGCAGGAGAGTAGGTAAAACCAAATGAGAGACTAATCTGATAGCATTCTTATCAAAAATTAAGTCTCCAGTTGGCCCTATACTTCGATTTCATCAACCTCAAACAATTTCCCCTCGAGAATTTAATTTTGCCCGTATTTTCACAGATACAAGATTGGATAAAACTTATTCTTCAGTGCTTAATGAAAAAAAAAAGAATTGTAACTACATTTTTACTTCAGAATGAAATTAACCTCTAGTCCCAAAATTATCAGCTATAAGAGCCATTTAAAGGCGTCACAACAAAGGTATGCTCACTGCTGGAGTATGCCACTGTTTCCCTGAGATACCTTGAAGCTATCACAGTTTACAGCAGGATCTGGCTCCTTTGGCCTTAACCGGGCCAGAAATGGTTTGTGCACTTGTCCTGAGGATGAGCAGAGAGGTGATAGTTGTGCTGGGATGCGCTGCTCTCTCACTGGGGAGAGAAGGTGCTGCACGCCCTCACCTCCTGCTCATCAGAATCTCGGGCTCCGTTGAGCATTGAAGTTTGGTTGTCCTTTAGAAAGCAAAGACAGCTGCTGCTTTGCTTCCTTTCATTTGCTCTGTTGCCTTGGCTTTTTTGCACTTTTGTTTCATCTCCAAAGAATCTCTCATAATGCCTTTGGTACTTCTGTACAATTTTCAAACGTTTTGTATGTATTGAATGGTACACACTTTCTCTTGTAATATAGCAATCAGACTTTTTTTTTTTTTTTTTTTTTTGGTGAATGTGTAATTTCCACTGTACATTTCCACCATGACTTTGTGCAATGTACATTTTCTAGGGACAGATGCCAAGGGAACGACCTGTAGTTTTCTAAGGGAACTGCTAGGAGCAGAATGACACAGATGCAGATGGTTTCACATTAGCACTGCAGAAGAGCAACGTAGCCCAGGCTTTTAGCAATGAGCATGACACAGAGTGTACCTTCACGTGGATGACTGTGACAGCTGCAAAACTGTCTATGTGTGATATTAGAATTGAGAGCGATGGCTGCAATCAGAAGGGAAATGGAGGAAAATTAAATAATCACACTTATTAATTTAAGCCTTGAAGCATCAGAATGGAAAATTTGCATTCAGTAAAATTACCAGAGATTTAACCTTCATGAGATGAAATACACATTTATTTTTCTTTGCACTTCTTGAGTGTACTTTGTTTCTGGTGATTTCTCGGTGCTTTGGGGGCATGCTTAATATGGGATGTACTGAAGAGGTGTGAGATGGATGGTGGCTGGGGGGCCTGGCATTAAGCCTTCGCACCTTCCTCTCATTCCTAGCTTCAGACAACACACTTCTTTCTGACGTCTAAAATCGAGCTCAGAAATCTCAAGAGCCCTTAGCTGCAAGGACACCATCCATTTGGAGTCCTTGGAATATATTGATTTTCTTACGGTCTGGCGTCAGCTGCGTCCTGACTGATAAAGGATGGTTCCTGCAGCTGTTTGCCCCCGTGCCAGCTTCTTATCACCGTGCTCACATAGAGGCTGGTGTTGTCAAAGCAGGCTCAGAGCCAAGGAACTGCACCTTTATCTGTCCCACACGTTATCTTGCTTACCAGGCATCGGTCCTAAATTAGGAAAGCACACGCTGGATTTTGGAGAGCACTCTCGAGGATTAAAGTGAATGGACTGATGGTATTTTCCATAGCAAGGCTGAGTGATGAAACAGCAGTTTCATGTTGCAAGAAAAAAAGGGAAAAGCAAAACCCATCCATCCACACTGCTGGTTTTTCCAAAGAGATAAACAGAGAAACAGAGGATTGAGTGCTTGGATTTTAGAAAGCCTCCCAGGCATGGGACAAAGCCATGACACGAGCTCAGCAGAAGGAGCAGCTCATTTTGGGCACAGCAGACAACTTGGGTGCAAGCTACCAGCACTGCCCATCCCTCCAGAGGCTGTTACAGGTGTGTGCCTTTCCCAGAGTGATGTGGCAGATTGAGGTGCACTTAAATAACATCGTTATATTTTATCTTGTTATGTTTCTTACCGATGAGATAAACAGGAACATTTTCAGCTTACTAGATCACGTTCCCCTATCATCCATACAGGCTTAGTGCCAGGCTCTTTGCTGATGCAGTAAAAAAAATACCCTTGTGATGCAGGTACAGCATGCTTATTGCATGCTCACACAAATAATATAAGTGCCAATGGGCGTCTATGCCTTCTCTTTAAATTACCAGGGAGGACCCATAGCTGCTCATCACATGCACTGATCAGAACTGCCTGCTGGGTGTGCTCCCATCCTTAGGATTGCAATGGTTCTGCCAATTGTACAAACACATCTGCATGGTTTTCTCGCGGCTCCAAAAACACAAAGGCACTGGGGTAGTTCAGTGGCACATCAACGCGGGTTTACAGCCCGCTGACTCCAAAAGCAGCTGTTAAGTAAAAGCTGTTTTCCTAATGAAGTGTGATTATTTGGGGTTGGAGATGTGTATGCAGCCACAGGGTGTGAACTTCTGCAGGATGAGCTCACTGCCATGAACTCTGGCAAGGTTTAAGCTCTGTTCCTAACAGGATCCCCATGCCAGTATTTCAGTGTCTTATTCACTGACTAATTAAACCCTACACTGTCCTTGACAGTTAAAGACAGATTGCCTCCGTGCTCACTGGGTAAGCACAAGTCCTCACAAGCACCCAGGCTGCAAGATGTCAGTTCTAATTTCAGGCAGGCACCTGCAATTTCTAATTTCAGGAAGACACCTGCAATTTCTCTGCCCAAAGAGAAGCTCCAGGCTCTGATCCCACTAGCACACCTGAGTCCAGCACTTCAATTTCCAGCCCAGGCAGACACAGTCATACTACTAATGGACTCCATTTTCCTCTCCAAAACTGCAGTAACTCAGCGGTGGAACCATGAATGAAGTCCCTCATCCCTTTAATGCTGCTCCTCTTCTGCTCTGGAGCACAACTTCCCTCTATTGACTTCTTGGCAGCAATCTCCTTTGCCATCAATAATAATGTAATGGTGGTTTTGGACATGAAGTGTCTCTCCAGAAAGACAAACCTTCTCTGAGAAGGCAGCTGCTGTTTTCTTTTACCTACACTCTTCTATAAGCAAGCTAATAATGCATAGCTAAACAGAAAGACAGACGGCAGAGCATTAGGAAAAGTGAAGGGACATATTTTAAAGGGTAACACAACTTGGTAAGGGATTCAGTGGATAACAGAGCATGTGATTTCTCACACAGGAGGCTGTAACCGAAAACCAGCGTGTTAAAGAAAGCAAGTGAATGCCCCATCCCTTCCCCCATTGAGCACGGCCTGTCCTTACACCTCTGCTGGTGCTCCGGTGAATGGGAGCTTTAGCAAACCACTCCCAAGCCTCCACCGCTGGAGTGAGTGTTCCTCCCCTTGCCTGATTCTGTGCATTTAAGCACAGGACCCCTTCCCACCCCGGTACATGTACAGGGGACCCCCTGTACAACCCCCCTGTACAGGGACCATCCTGGGGTCTCTGCTTCCACTCACAAGTTTCTCTTCAACTGCATTTTTCATCTCAAAAGCAATGTTTTGTGTGTTGGCCATCCCTACTGACGTGCAAACATGGTTCCTACATCTTCTCAAGTCTTGATTTCTTCTTTAGAAGTCAAACTTTAAACGTTTTGACTGGTGGTTTTTATTTTATTATTTTATTTTATTTTATTCTGATTCAGCTGAAGCTCATACTAAAATCAGAGCACGAAGGAACCAGTGAATGCAAATCAATTAGGGCAGCCTTAATTAAAAGCGGTTAAACAATTAACAGCATCCACCAAAGCTCTGTGGAGCAGCCCCAGCTCCCTGCCGTACCCAAATGGGGCTCCGTCAGTGCAGTCTCATGGAGGTAAGTCGTTCTGGGTGGAAAAGTGTTGAGACAACGGATAAAAATCTGCCCTGAGTGAAATCTCCTGCACTGATGGAGTTGCTGATGCCTCCTCGCAGCAGGTCAAGCAGCAGCACTGCTCAAGCCCGCCTGGATAAACTCATCCCTGAGTAGCGCATCCGTTCATGGACTCGTGAACAGTATGCACTGCACTTAATGCCCGCGTTGTGTGCTCCAGGCTGGACTTTCCATGCCCTGCGTGGACCCTAGATGGCAGAGCGAGCCCAGTGCAGCGCAATGCTCCCGTCCTGCTGCTGGAGCGGGGCCGCCCTGCTTCCAGGGGCTGACAACTTGATGAAGTGCTGCTAATGAGTCCCTTTGCTTGTTTATTTTAACAGCCAGAAAAATTACATTAGTGCTCCGCGGTGAGCGGGCAGGGTGGATTTCCTCGGGGAATCCCTCCGGGCTGCTCGGAACGAGCAGGGAGCTCCTCGCCTAATTGGGAGCATCGCTTAATTGGGAGCAGCCTAATTTGCTGCCTTTTCCAGCTGAGCTTCTGGGTCCCCTCGGAGTCCTGAGACCCGCTGACCACTGGTAATGGTAATTAAGTGCTAATTGGACAGACGTAGTGGAGTTGGCAGAGATTCCTGGGGAAGCACCTTTTAGCATCACACACCACGGAGCGGTTCTGTTCTGTTCCCTAAATTTCTGTATAGGGGAAGTTTGGGCTTGTGCCCGGATCTAGCTCTTCTCCCAGCTTCTCTGTTGCTTGCATAGCAGTGACAGCATTCCAGGCAAATATTAAAGACATCCACTGGGACTTAGCACCCCCTGGCCTCTTGCCCTGCAAGCTGGGGGTGAAAGGAGGGAAGGAATAACATTTTTGTTTCATCCCATGATTTATTGTTAGTACTGTTTTTATTATTCCAAGCTTCCTTCTCAGTGCTTTGCAGGGAAGGCTGGAGTCCTGCGTCCTCACTCCCACGTGAATGTCATGCTTTGTTTTGCGGCAGCACCCAGAACCCGCTGCCTTAAGCATCTCAGATATGATTTCGGTGACAAGTCGGTGTATTGTCGTGGTAAAATAAGTGTTTTTTCCATGAACCTCCTGCGGATGGGCAGCCTGTGTGCGCCCACGGCTCGCTCCCAGCAGAGGGTGCGGGAGCTTCATTTCCAGAGCCTGCAGCTCGTGGCTGGGCTCACTCGGGAGATTTACGGTCCTGCTGGTGGTGAACCGGTCTTGTCTGCTCCCACTTGTGTTGCTGCAAAGAATGGGGTCCGTTCTCATCTCATATGTGCGCAAAGATTTGACACAGTGCTGGGAAAAGGGAATAAAGCTCCTCCTGAACTGCACTGTTACCCCCACCTCCCGTCATTGCTTGCTTGCACTGAGCAGCGCTATTTAGCTAATGCACATGCAGCTCTTTGAAGATGTATGGAGCTTTGTAAAGTCTCGGTACGATTACTCTGCCTTAGTCATAAAAGGCAGCAATGCAATTCATCTCCCACCGCAGGGCAGGAGCAGCTGGGGCTGCCTGAGAGCTTATTTACTTCCTTTCTTCCTAATGAAGTGAAGGTTGTAATGACTGGAGTTGGTATTTGAGATGCTGTGTGATGGGTATTTATACAGTGCTTGAGAGAGAAATGGGATGGCTTAGAAATGAATTGAAGCAGCTTTATAAGGGTCAATTTTCTGCAGGTTTCTAAGGTACCGAGTGGACACAGAGTTGCTTTAGCTGAAGTATCAAAGAAGCATTTATGACAGCCTGGGGGCTTGCAAGGTTTTAAATGCCACTTCTGCAGGGAAAAGGACACCTTCACCAAACCTGTCCCCTCCACTCCTGCATAGCTCTCAGGCCGCCTCGTCCAGCTGCAGAACATTTCACGAGCTTGTGCTGGGGTCTGGGGACAGCACAGGGATGAGGGGAGGCTCTGAGCACTGCCCAGCACAAAGAAAAGGGATAAAAAGGGCCAAGTGCTAGATTATGAGCAGTCTGGGAATTTCATCTGCCATGTGATGGCTTTTGAAGAGTAAATCTTAAGTAGGCTCTTCATTATGTTGGCTATAAGACAGGAGGCTTGATGAAGAAAAAGAGAAAGCAAGAACCTTTTCCATTCCTTTCACTTCCAGGATTTCCAGTGATCAGAAAGCAGCCTGATCCATCTGAAGAGGTGAAAGCTCAGTCCTGCACTGTGCAAGGGGAAAAACCCTTTGGAATGTGTGGAATGTGCCAGGTGCTGAGCTTTATTTACCACTCATCTCTTGCTGTAGTGAGAAGAAATGAGATGCTGAAAGGAAGAGAAGTCTGCAGAAAGGAAGTCAGCCCTGAGCTGCAACAGTAACTGCTTCCTAACAAAACACTGTGCTGGGGGCACACTGCTCCTGCCCAGCTTCCAAGGAGTGGAGGTTTACTTCCCAAAGCTTGTTTTCTTCTTCAATCTTCGCAGATATTGATCTGTATCAAAATGGATTTTACAAAGAGGAGGAGGGATGAAAACAACCCCATGACCTTCACATCTATTTAGTGATTGGAGTCGCATGAAAAATATCTTCATTATAGCCTGGCAATTTTCTTCAGTTGCTCTGTAATGGAACAGCAGAGCTGCCGATGTAGGCAGGAATGCAATGCTGGCAACAGAAAGTGCTTCTGTAATCTGAAGAGACTTATTCTGGAAGGTATGGAGTGATTTCTTTGTCCTATTCAGGCCTTGGGACTCAGAGCTGAGATCACTGAGTTTGTCTTAATGACATTCTCGGTACACTGATTGGCCAACAACCTCTGAGAGTTGATGCTATCCCTATCCAGATCTTCTCCCTTAATTTATGCCACATAGGACACCCAGCTTCTTTCCCAAGAGCCATACAAGAGGTGAGGTTTGACCCGGGACACTGCAAAGCCACATATGGCTCATGGAACAGCCTCAAAGATGCTCCCAAGCACTGCTTACATCTCACTAAATAAACCAGGCAGTTGCTTCACAGGCAGTGATACATCAAGGGCATCATAATGTACATGTGTGGACTGCTGATCTAGTGACCATCACTGAGCACATGTATGCTTGGGGGGATCCTACACCTAAGGATCTGATGCAGCCAGAGTCTGCTGGAGGTGATAGACAGATTACTTTTTGGAGAAAGTTTGGAGGTTGTTGTAAGGGGTAGTCTAGGCAAAGAAAAGTCTAGGCAGCTCAGAGATGTGGTGGCTGATGATACTGATAACAGATTACTGGGAATTCTTTGTTCTGGTAAGTCCTTGAGCTCCAGTTATCATTTTTTGTGTGAGATATTATTTGTACTAAGCAGAAGGGGAGAAAAGGAGGAAGAAAAAAAGCAACCTCTACAGAAGAAGAAAGAGGTTCTTTTCTCTTGCCTTTGGCTAAAGTATCTTCAGTAATGTTGGCAAAACAGGGGGAAAAAAGCACAAGCTTTGTTTCCCATGGATGGGTGGGCAGACAGCCAGAGGACTTGTAAAGAAAGCTCCAAGCTGCTGTGTGCCCCCTCCAGCACAGAGATCTTTCCCTTGCCCAGGGTGATTGCAAGAAGCTGCTTCCTTTGCAGGGGTTTCTGTAAAGCCTTTAATGAGCTGCCTGTGCAGAAGTCAAATGGGACATGAGAGAATCACAAACTTGCTGGTGTGCTCTTCACCTCTGAAGAACAACATCTGCAGTGTATTACCTCCAGAGGAGGTAAGGTGGGCATAGAGAAGAAGTAGACACCCTAAATTCCTGTTAGCTCCAGTACCAGCAGCTTCAGGCACAGCTGAGCAAGCTTTCCTTCGGGTTTACATGGGGCACTTGGTGGTAGAACAGAAAGAAGTGTTTTGCTTGTGATATTTCATTAATTCCCCATGCAGGCAAGACATGCACAAGCTGTAATAGCTTCTTCAGAAGTTCTGCACCCTCTGAAGGGCTGCAGTCACAGAGCCCTGCCCAGCTGCTGTCATGCTATGATGTGCTGAGTCAATTAAAAGTCTGTGCTTATCGTGGGGACACAAAACAAATGTTATCACCTTATTAGTCTGGTAAACCACAGGGCAAGCTACAGTTCTTCACGATAATAAAATAGTGCATTAGCATAAGTCAATCAAGTGCAGATTTTAGAAATAATTGGTTTAGATTTTGAGCTAACAGCTGCTTTGGTTATTAGCTCTTGGACACTTTGTTTTTAATTGGACAATTTGAAGAAAATGTTATCCAGTGCCTCCAGGCTTCCTTCAGTAGAAAAATTCTCTTTTATAGAGTTCCATGGAAGTTTCTCTATCTGTAAAGAGAGCTGTGTGGATAATGCTGTGTGCAGCAACAGCAATTGCAACTAATTATTAATCGCAGATGTGGCCAAGGAACTAAACTGAAGGAATCAAAAATTGAGTAGCTGTTTTGAAAGGGAGCAAGGGGGAACCAAGTGTCTCAAAGATGATGCTCTGTGTGTGGTTGGATTGTGCAGTGGCACCCAGGGACCTCCCGTGGCTCTCAGCAGCCTCACTGGTGGCCTGAGCTGGCAGGAGGAGCCCCGTTATCTCCTGCTCAGTGACAAAGGACAGTCAGAGAGAGCTTTCTAGTTTTCTATTACAGAAGATGGATCACGTGTTGAGAACTTCAATTTTGAAAGCTGGCAATGCACACCAGATGGAAGAGACCTGCTTGTGCCAGAGCAGAACTTGGCAAGTGATGGCTGAAACTGTTGAGACAATGTGGGCTCCTGTTTCATTTGAAAGCTGTGTTTATTTTTTCTGTATAACCTGAAATTCTGTGGCAAAAAATAAAAAAAATTAAAAAATTGAGAGCAGAAGAGATTTGAAAGCGCAAGAGGGAGCAAGATCAGGACAGGTTCTGAGAGAAGACCCTTGGAACTTCCCCTTTGAAAGCAATGTGAATCCTGGCCCATCCCTGGTGTTTGTCCTGCTG
Organism: Cyrtonyx montezumae; assembly: GCF_038088225.1. NCBI lineage: Eukaryota > Metazoa > Chordata > Aves > Galliformes > Odontophoridae > Cyrtonyx > Cyrtonyx montezumae. Next base: position 9,292,703 of record NW_027072100.1, on the reverse strand, counting down.
CTTTTCAAACTGCAGCCTTATAACATTGCCAGACTTTTTCTATTGCTCATCAAGTCTGCAGCCTTCAAACCACCCTCTTACTGACTCCAGAAGCTTGTGATGGTAGATGTGGTCCAAGAGTGGTTCAGTCCTTTGTGGAAACCTCATCGCCTCCAGCTCAGGTGTCTGCAGGGTCTCTCAGGTAGGTTGGAGCTTCCCCAGATCACTGCTCCTGCAGAAGCTACTGGAGACCCTTCCTAACAACTGCTCCCTTTCCAGCCCAGCTCTCTGGAAGTAGCAGCCTGCCCACAATTGAGCACCTTGCCTGGAAGGTGGCAGATGACGCCTGTAAAACTCTTTCCCTGACATTCAGAGCTGCTAATTTTTAATGAAAACTGTTGCCTTGGTATTTGCATTTGAAATGAGTTTGCATTTCCTTAACTCTTTTGCCACCCCCTCTGCAGCTATATAGGCTCTGTAATTTCACAGGAGCGTGCAAGACACCAAGTTGTCATTGGGAGATTTACTCGGGTCTCAGGATGAGAAATTCTGGAAGCACCTCAGTAAAAGGATGAAGCTGCCTTCCCTATCAGTGTCAAGGTTCATCCCACCAAGAAAAGACCTGTTTTCCCAAACCAATAGCTGGGAATAGCACCATCTCTGGCACGGTTTGTATTCCTGATCTCCTTCTTTTACCTTGCTACATTTTGTGTGATCCAAATGTTTGGTCATCTCAAAGGTGCATAAGAGCAGCTGTTCTTCCAGCACATTTCAACTTCTATCACAGACTACATCCTGGAGTAAGAATCAGTTAGCTGATCAAATAGATGTGGTCTCCTTTGCTTGGAAAAAGAGCACCACAAAGACAAAGCAGAAATAGAAGGTGATATATTGGCTCTTCTTCATATTATTTTCTTCAAACATTAGAAAGGAATTCTAAAGAAATTAATGACATGTCAGGATAGATGAGTGCTACTACCAGCTAATATAATTGGATTTATACAAAAAAGTGTCATCACACACAGTGCAGTGCAGGAGCATCCTGGAGTGAGAGGTCTTCCAAGGATGACTTATATAGACCTATACGTGCTAGCATTTGCTTGAGAAGTTAAATAGAGCTTTTCATAGTTTTCTTTTGTAAGGATGCTTGCTGCAATAACTTGTTGCTACCAGTCCCTCTGTTCCTACAAACCTGTAGAGAAACTCAAATCGATGTCACTCCTTCCTTGGAGGAAAAAAAAAACCAGCATCTGCATGTGGGTGTGCAGTGCTGGTTGGAAGTGAAGCAAAAGGATTTAGTGCCAAGCATGAGCACGTTTCTCATGAAAATGAATTGCTTCCAATGTACTCGAGTTGGAGAAGCAATGTTGTGCTTTGTTAACCTTTCCTGTTGTAATTTATACAGGTGCTGTCTGTGCAACTACCGTAGTGCTGCAATGAGTGATTTTGAGAAGAAAATGTAGCTCACTTCCCCTTGGTGCCACATGTGGAGGGCTGGGGCACCTCTGGGAGTCCCTTACCCCATTCTTTTCCCAAAGGAGGAAGGCTGGCTGTAACCTCAGACCCCACACTGAAGTCAGAAGTCAGTCTGTGAACGCTCTCAGGGTTGGAGGCATTCTGAATGGCAGAAGGGTGGACGTGAAGCTGGCTCTGCAGATAACCCGGTGGTGGCAGTTCTCATCAAATGGACAGCGCTTGGTTATCTAAACTGCATAGACACATATGGAAGTGTCATACTCTTCCTTTTGGCTTTTTTTTTCTGCCAAATCACATAAGCACATAATCAACTAAAATCAAATTATGTCATGACAGAGTTAAGCTCGCCAGATGAGGCAGAGCAGAAAACCTTATACATGCTTTTATCCCATCGGATGGCGGAATGTGTTTGTTTAAGCTCCTCTCATTAAGTCAATCTAATGTGATCATGTTAGCTGGCACCCTGTAACTGTCTATACTGATGTGATGGGAAGGATTATGGAAACAAATCAGGGCTGTCCCCTCTGTCCTTCGCTTTTCCTCTCTATGGATAACAAAACAAGACATACAATGCAAAAAAAAAAAAAAAAAAGAATGCTGTTCTGTCAGGTGTCAGGATCGTGGGGAAAGTCAGAGCTATTCACTTTTAAAGGCTGATAAGCACTGAATATGGCAGTAGGAGATAGCCTGTGGGCAGGAAGCAGTTATTTGGGAGCTTTAATTTACTGCTTTTGGCAAGAGATAGCAACCCAGTACGATAGTATCTGGACACAAATAGTATAATTCGGCCAGACAGCTAGGAGGACAGACTTCACTGCCTCAGGAACCACAATACGGTGTGATTTCAGGCTATGATAATCAGCATGCAGCTATTTTGTCACACCAAGAGAGATTGCATTCAAGCCTCCTTGCAGCATTGTGGCTGAGATATCTGGTCTCAGTGGGAAACCCAGGGAACTGAGTCAAAAGTCAAAAGCCCCGCCCTGTGGGTCGCAAATAAATTCTTTTGACAAAATAAAAGTATAATGTTGATAGTATCCGGTCCCAGAAGTCCTGGAATTTCCAACAGACTGAAATTTCAGCTCTGCAGGTGCTGGCTCCCGGGGCTGGCCATCTGCAGCACTACAGAGCAGTCCAAAGCAGTCTGAATAGCTCTCAGGTACCTTTAACTCTGGTTTCTCAGTCTAAAACACTTTATGACCATTTCTGTTAACTGTTTAGAATCCTATATGTAATAATTAAATTTAAAGTGGAGTCTGTCATGTTCTGCTCTATCTGTGAGGTTGTCCTTTGTGAACTTTCTAGAACATCCATCCATTCATCCGTCCACACCATCTTTTCAGTCCCTTACTCACCAGAAATAACTCAGAAACAGAGGTTGCAGGACCTGCTTGTAATTTATTCTGTGAAAGGAATCTATCTTCATTAGCACTATGAACAGCCACGTGCATCAATAATAACCAGTCCCACACTTGATTAAAATGGAGGCACAAGTCCAAACTTCTTCAGATGCAAGGGCCCAAATCTCATAAACGTTCCAGGTGCCTTAATTACAGTAGATCAGTGAATAGATAGATAGTCCTGTACTTCTTGACAGACAGTTCCTCTATATTACAAGGGCACATGGAGTATAGCACTGATTTGAATGCATGGCAGAACTGCAGCCCTCAGAACAGCCTGAAGGAAATGCCTACCATATTTTAATGATTTTTTTTTTCAGCTAATTTTCCACTTAAGCAAGGGAGCAATATCAGTTTACAATCAGCTGAGGCTGTGACACCAGCTCCCAGTGCTTCCTTATCACATTTACAATAGCTGTTTCTTATGGTTTGGTGGGAATTAGCATTCAGGTCCAGCAACAATGCAGGCTCCCAAGCCAAGCACCTGTATGAGATAGGAAATTAAAATCAGGAGCCAGAACTGAAAGCCAGATCTTGCATACAAGCAACCCAAATCTCCAGAGATGTAGTGTGTACTGGAGGATTTCATGCTGTGTTGAGCATGAATGCAGCCTGATTCTCATGTTCAAATCCGTTCTTATTGCAAGCATAGAGAGCAAAAATAACCCACAAGGTAGGATTTGGGATTGGAGACAGGGGAATCTTCTCTGCTACAAATTAATTTTGATCAATTGCTTTACTTCTATGCTCCTCAGTTTGGTGCAAAATAAAAATGGCAGTTTTTTCTCTTTTGGCTGTGAGATGCCAAAATCTGGGTGGAAGAATAGAAGGGGAGTAGAGTTGCTTAGATAAGCTCTCCAAATACCAGGAACTTTAAAGGGAAGTACAGAGATCCCACTTAATGGACAGAATCCCTCCTTCACCCATTAAAATGCAACTTTACAGAAGGGAAAACCTGCCTGCATTTGTGGCAAAGCCAACAGCTGAGATCCCTGCTTTCTCTGTTTCTGAACGTGCATTACGTTACCTGAATAAAAGCCTCTGCATTTATCCTTTAAGCCGTCTCTGGCCACGCAGAGCAACTTAGCACAGCAGTTATCTGTTTCAGGCAGGCAGCTCACGGAGGCTCCCAGCTCTTTTAGGTTTGGTGCCCATTTCTTCCTCTGTTTGGAGGGAACGATGCTGATCTCCCTGATAAAGCCCTTGGTCACCTGGCTCACAACACGGGGTTCCCCAGCCAAAGGGAAAAAGGAGCACAGTGTGCTTCTTGTGTTCAAGGTGCAGCACTTGGGTCCTGACCAATCTGTTGGGCCCAAAGAGAGCCTGTGTGAGCAGGGCAGCCTGACCTTCAGGCGCCCATGGGTTGGAGTCACTCCTGGAATCAGGAAGTGTTTTGTAGCATCAAGAGCCAAACCCCATCTCGGAAAAGACAGGACCCATCTTGGGGCTGAAAGACAAATATATTAATCTTCTTCTCACACCTTCCCAAGCAGGGTTGAAATGGTTGCCAGTTCTTAGTTTATATGAGGTAGATAAGAGTCTGGAAAAACAAGATTATATACACTGAGCACTTCAAAGGCAAGAGGGAGCAATTTCATGCAGCAGAACTGGCTCTGCCTTTCCTGCACATGCAGCAAGGTGGTAGGAGCACTTTGGGAGGGGAAGCAAATTGCCTTGTCCCCATTCCTGTTACCTTCCTGTCTCCATCCCAGCTCTGCACTGCAAGCACAGTGCAGCTTCCTCCTTCAGGAATATTAAATCTGCATTTTGCTTCTCCCTGGCATTTTCCTTTCATTCCAGATGGCACGTGATTAGAGTCCTAATCAGCTATTAGCTTATAAACACTGCCCCTAAGTACTGACAGCCCCATGATAAGGAAGAGCAAAAGGGAAGAAAAAAAACAATCCGTTGATTGACTCATCTGGGCCATACAGGTCTGCATGAAACAACTGAACAGAATCCTTTGGATTAATGTTTTATAGCAAAGGATACCCCTACAAACACCCTGGAATAAAATTCATTATGAAAAGAGGAGTTATAACACAAGAGGAAAAATCTTGAAAGGGGTTTAAGTTCATTCCTTCACCTTAAACAAATAAAATAATAAAGAGAAAAAATTTATTTGTGCCCAGGCACTATTCTAACCCTCCCAGGCTCTGAGTCACTCTGACATGCACAACCTGAGTTGTGTCAAAACCTATTTCAGCTCCGGCAAGATCTCTTGGTCACATCCACAGATTGTCAAAAAGCAGATGGATTTCTCAATTTCATTGCAGTGTTGCTGATTTGTGCCCCTTTGATGATCTGGCCTCTTTTTCCATAACATGTTGTCCTTTCTCCTCCACCCCAGAGTACCTTTGGGTGGCAGCTCCTTTCCTGGCACCAATTATTTCCTCCTCATTACAACTCAGGAATCCTTTTATTGCCAAATTGTCCATCTTCAGACAGGCTACACTGAGAATTGCTCACTGCTGCCCTTTCCTAAATAGAAAATCTCTCCTGCTATAGTTAGAAATGCAGTTAATTTTCCTGATTTACAGGAACTAATCAGAAATTCGACACAATCTGACGACACTGTCTATCTCTCCTTTCGCTGGGTCGTGTTGAAATAACAAGAAGCGAGGATGTCAAATCTCAGGGTACTTTTGAGAGAGATAATGGATTCATGTAACTCAGGTCCTTTGAAGCACCAGCAGAAATTCTTCATTATACGTAGCTTAATGCTTTCCCGGGATGTCAGACAAATCAGATCTGTCTCTACAGGTAGAATGAGTGCATTGATATGATATTTTATTCATATGCAAATACAGCACTGATAATATGGCATTGCTCAGCGTGTGCTGATGGCACAGGAGGTGACACTACTTAGGGTCACTCTGACAGCATCCTGGAGGGCTCAGACATCTGCAGAGCCCCATCTGGGCTCTGCCCTCAGCCCCAACCCAAGGGCTGCATGTTTCACTATCTACCAGAACTGTCCTACAAATAGGATCCTAAGCTGACCCTTCAGACAGCTGATCCTGGCCTACCTCCCAGCCTCTGTAACTCTGCCTGAGCAGCTCCAGATCAGAAATGGGTAGTAGCAAGTCCCTGAAGAGTGAAGTGGAGCTGTTCTGCATGGGTAGAAAATATAGGGTGAGAGCTATGAGATCTTCCACATTTTGGACAGCATAGAAAACTGGCTTCCTCACTATGGCTCATCATACATGTACATGTGTTACATGTCTTTAATATTGGAATGCTTGTAATTAAGGACAGCTAGGTGGCAAAGTGGCTTCCTTTCTCCTATCTAATTTCCCATGGTCCTTCATGCTGGCATAGATCATTGCCACGATGCTTTGGGTTGTTTTCCAAAAAACTGAACAGCTCTTCAGCAATTGAGGGAAGGAGACTTCTAGGAATCTCCTGAGCAAAGGGGAAGACAACAGAGGGAGTGAGGAAGTCCAGCCCCCTGTGAAGCTTTTTACCTTCTTGGAGACAGAGTGAAGGCTTCATGCACACGTACAGCCACCCCAGGGCTTCCTCTGTTGAAATAGAGAGGGACTGTCAGAACTGAAGGGCAGTTTTGCTTGGGAAGATTGCTCACTTTTGAAAATTCTGTACATTTTTTTTTTCAGACTCACAGAATGGTTTGGGTTGGAAGGGACCTTTAAACCTATCTATTTCCAACACCCCTGCTATGGTGTTCCTCTAGACCAGGTTGCTTGAATTCCCATCCATTTTTATTATTCTCTTAAATAAAGGTGGTGGGAGATCCGAGTGAGGAACTATTTAGTCTCTTCCACAAGAATTGCATGACAAAAGAGAGGAGATTTTTGGGTGGGATTGTATGTCTTAGTTATTAAACATCCATATTGCATCAAACAGGTATTTTAATTGGATAAGCAGTCTGAGATTTCACCAGCACATGCGTTATATTGACAACTTTTAACAACAACAGAAAGAAAATGAAAAAAAAAAGGAGGAAGAGAGGAGTATTGTGAACTGAAACACTTTGTATGAGTCTATTAATGTTTGATTGCTGGTGCCCAGAAAGAGGATATAAATAATATATTATTGCTGAAAGCTGTACCCAGCTTGGAGGGGGGGACACAGTATGACAAACAAAGCAGCAAGGCACAGAAGTGAGCATCACAGGCATCCACCAGTAAGTTTCCATTGTACCTTTTACACTTGGAAACAAAATAATTACGGAGGCTGTGAAGGTACCTAGTACAACTTGATTCAGATGTCATGACATGTTCTATTACATACATCATTCCCTTTCCAGGGTACCAAGCAATACACTGCTATCCTGACTTACCTAATAGAATCATAGTTACCAGAAAATAATAATAGCTACCAGAAAAGATGGCAAAAACAACAGCAAAAGTCCCCAACCCTTTCTTTTTAGGCTGTTTGTGTTTGTGATCCATGTTAAACAGGTACCAGTGAGCAGGCTGGGACCGTGCAGCTCATCTCGCCAATACATCCACTCAACTCGTCAATGCTGTGCCAAATGGAAGGAAGTCAGGATGCAGAGTCCCTTCTCCTTTCTGAGGACAAAATGCCTGAGATATATCAAAAATGTTCAGTGTATTTAAGTGCTTAATAACTGTTTTTAAATCTAATTTAAGGACAAGAAATCTTTCACTTCTATTGGCTGAAATGTTCACCAAAATATAGGATGAGATGAATTACAGAATCTTAAATGAGAACCACCTAGGGAAAAGCATATGATTTAAAATTAAAAAATGCATCTAATCAGAGTGAACAGCTAAGAAGGCCATTATTACCCCATTTAAGAAACTGTCAATGTAACGATGCGTTTTCTCTTCTCCAGCAAGAGTGACAGTGCCTCTGGTCAATGCCATTAGACTGTGGCTTCTGGAAGTCTTTGAAAAGTTTTTCTCCCACAGTGAAAGGGAATGAGTCACATCAAAGTTGAATAATGCGAGCTAAAAAGCCCCTCTTTTCCTCTTCCACTTCCTAATTAAGATTAGTGTGTAATCTGCATGAGGAGCGAGGTTCAGCAAAACCAAGCAATGGAAGTGCTGCAGATACAGGGCGAGAACCTTTCCTTGCTAATTGAAGCTTTTCAAGTAGTCTCCACAAGCCACCAAGAGACAAATTACACTCTGGATGAGTAGGACGAGGGGGATCTCTGAAGACGAAAGTAGCAGGAGGAGAAAGGGAAAAGAAAATATTCTGAGGGACATTTCTAATTGGAAATTTCCAATCACTTGTACCATCTGTACAAACTTTCTAGCTCTGCTTGGCCTGAAATTGGTGATGCTCACCCTAAATTTCAGCCTGCACACCTAACCCAGCGATTTCCAGTGTGTGGCACCAGAGCAGGCTTTGAAAGAAATAACATTGACTTTCCTTAAAGGAAGTTTTGTGCAAGAATATGATCATCTAGAGCAAGCTGGATGCTGTGACAACTGAGCAACTCAAGAGGCAGAAGATCTTTGCTGCTGCCTCCTTTTGCAGGCAGCCTTTAGAGGGCAGAGGCAATGCTGGGCGCTGCCAACCTGGCTGAATGCTTGCTTGCTATCTGCTCACTTGGCAGAACAGTTTGTCACAGCAAACCAGAGCAGCTTGGGGATGGCTCTAAACAGTTCCAGGTTCAACCTGGAGTGTGAAAAAGGAAGAAAACTGGGGTTTGTGGTAGTTCATTTTAGTAGGGCCTTAGTCCTTTTGCCCTGCTGTCTCAAATCATCTCTGCTGCGCCATACTACATCCCTCATACAGAAATTGACCCTGACTCCTCTGGTTCTAGCATCTGGCCAGTATTAAATGGTGGCCTTGTGTTAGCGAGGTGAGCCTAGGGAATAAATAATTATCCCGCATTGTGGCGAGACATGCTGGGGGAAGGGAGGACGAGATTAAAATAATCTTTTTGGAAAATGGATCAAAAAAGCCCTAAGAGAAGATTATCCACAGCCCAAGCCGGGCCCAACGCTATGCATTAAATAAATAAATAAATAAAAATCTATTAAAATGAAAAGACAGAAGATTGACATAAACCCCATCAAATGCGGCCATTCGCGGCTAGCTCGCTGCCCGGCCAACAGCAGCAGAATGACAACAGCCAGCTTAGATCAGCAGGGCGTCCCGTGAATCTGTTCCACTAATCACCTCCTCCCACGGGCTTATTATTATCATGTGTGGGTAAAATCAGCTTGTTCCCAGAATATCTGTCTAGGGCTACCAAGAAACTCCCATAGGGCTTTTCCTGCTGGCAGCAGATTAGGGCAATCCATCTATAAAGAAGGCCAGGAGCTCAAAAGTTGCACTGACGATGAGTGGATGGCTTCATGATTTCCAAATCCATAACAACAGGGTGTTCTGCTACTTTTATTTTTTACTATGGAAAGAAATCCACTGAGAAAGTGTGCAATTTCTATTTCCTTAGCTGGTGTAGGGGAACCCTGACAGAGCCAGGGTGAATGTGCCTGACTAAAGGTGCTGGAGTCCAGTTGACAGCTGACCATGTAAGAACAGTTGGATGAAAGCTCAGAGTGGCAGGGTATGGGCCAACCCCTGGGAACCTCCCTGCCTGCATGCAGAGCAGTGGAGGGACTGTGGCATCCCGACCCCATGTACATCCAGGCAGAGGAATGCAAAGCAAAAAGTTCATTTTACATCACTGCATCTCCTCCCATCCTCTGACTTGCTGCTGGTTCTGCTTGCTCGCACCAGGCTGTTTCCTAGGCACAGCTCCAGCCCAAATCTGCATCCCTCCTTCGCTGAGGAGTAAATACAGCCTTGCTCCCCCGGCAGTGCTGAGTCATTATTTTGCCATAAAGGACAGTCTGTTCTGCAAAAGGAAAACGTTTCTCCGAGGGGCACTTTTCTACGCTTTGTCAGACACAGAATTTGTACAGACATGAGTGTAAACAGAAAAGGCAGCACCAGTCCCAGCAGGGGTGAGGAGGGAGCAGAACAAAAGCTCAGACATCAGAAAGAATTTTGGGTGATTACTGGGAAATGAAAGGAAGGGCAGTCAGAGATGAGGAGAGGAAAGGGGGTGTATAGAGGAGGGAAAGTTGGAGGAAGAGAGAAAAAAGGAAAGGGAAGGGAGGAACGGGTAGGGCAGGTGAAGGAAAGTGAAACTGCAGAGCAAGTCAGAGCAGCCAGGAGCTGTGTTTGGGGATGAGAGCGATCAGCCTGCAGGAGAGACCAGAGAGTGGGAATGGGGATGGGATGGACTCTCATAGGTAGAGCCAGGGCAACAGCCGTCTTCTGACCATCTGCATGGGGATGTGGGACCAGAGCTTAATTCCCACTGCTTCCCTTTTCTCTAGGGGAATCCAGGGTCCCTTTATCACCCAAAGCCACCTCTACCTGAAGCACAGGTACAGTGAGGTGCAGCAGGCTTGTTTGACGCCAGAGACTTCTCCATCTGTGTTCCCTGAGTGCCTAGGATCATGAAGTCCTTTCCTTCAGCTCTTGAGGCATAAATAAATGAATAGAGGTGATTTTCCCCTGCCTGTATGTTCCCCAGTACTCTGCAACAGACTTACCACCTGCCTCAATCCGTCTTGCATAATGCAGTAGCATAAAACTGTTATTTTGTACTGAATAAAAATGATATTCCTGGTTTATGCATGAAAAGAGATCTTAAAGGGATGAAGCTGCATCAAGAGCAAGGGAACAAGGAGGGATGTGCGGCACTCACGAGGCGAGGAGTTAGACTCAAGGTCAGTAAATCAATCACCAGCCAGGAGACAGAGAAGAAATTGGACAACACAGACTCTCTCTGACACGTAGATCCTAGGCACAGCCCGTTGGCATGGCTCCAACGGCACCAAAATAGGGTTTCATTCCCTGCTGCACCATGGCTGTTCCTCCTTTCAGCACCTGGGCAATATTTTTTTATCCCCACAGAGGAGTCAGCTTTCATAATCCATCATTATGCTCACTTGAACCTCTCGCCCATCCATCAAACATGTCAGTGCTCGTAGTGTTGCGGACCTCACATTTCATGCCCCTTGGATGTGTCCTTCCCCTCGCAGGGCAGACTTGCCCTCGGGTTTCTGTCCACATCCTGTCAGCACCATGAATTATTACTGCCAAGGGAAAACCTGGGGCTGCTCAGACAGCCCAGAATCTCTTTTTCCACTGCTTATCTTCAGCACTGTACAACTTCAACTTTCATCTGACAGCAGGAAAAAAATCACAATCTGCTGCTGCCTGTTGTTTTTGCCAAGACTAGAGCTGAGGCATGTGATGGACATGAATTCTGTCTAACATATGTGTATTTATTTAAAATACCAGCCTGCCTGCCCTCTGCTAAGAACAGCTCCCGTTGACATCAGCCACACTATGTGTGAACGAATCCAAGCATCCAAATAAATAAATAAATGGACAGTCAGCATATGCAACGCTTACAAGAAGTTTTAGAGCCAGCCAGGTGAAGAACGCGGGGGATTTACTACCCAAATGGATGTTGCTATATAAAATTGATGCAGCTCCTTCACATCCCAGGGGAACGTGATTCATAAGACCATACTGCTACATCAAGGCATGTTATACAATTAAATATGATTAACCAGTTTGCCCGCATCAACTCAGTCATCCCATTTTAGTCACTTTTCAGTATGATGACTGGGGGAAAAAAAAAAAAAAAACAACTTAATTTAAGGACTGGCTAACTGTGGGGAGGGGAAGAGAAGGAAACATCTTCATTTGCTGTTGGAACAAATTAGCTGCCCAGGAGATGGCGAAAAGTCAACTGGGCATTAACACCGTCTGACACCTGCGTCCAGCACACAGCCAGCTCTCCAACTGCTGAGACCAAGTGGATTTTTTGAGGGCAGTGCTGACCTGCTTGGAACAAAGTCGAGGACCCCCTGCAGCCCCTCAGCGGGAGGTTGGGCTTTACCATTTCCACTTCTTCCATTAATTTGGTTTCTTTCTGCCTGAAGGAAGAGCAAAGCAAACCTTGTTATCCTGCTGACAAGATGACATGTGCAAAGCTTTTGCCAGTCCAGATGACATAGGAAGGCTCTTGTTCCAGCAAATGCCGTGCTGATACACTGCTTCAGAGCAAAAGCCAGAAACTGGGCCCAGAAAATGAAAACTGTAGCTGCATTTCCAGCTTTTCTAGCCTGCTCTGTTTCTCCATTTTATTAGCTCTTGAACAAAGTCAATATATTTTTACAAAAAAAACTGCTGCCAACCATTGAGGTACAAGTACCTGAGAACTAGCACAGACTTTATTTTATGAGGTAAATAATGATAAGTCAAGGAAAAGGCAATTTAGTTGGGAAGACTACGTTTTAAGCTGCCAGTCAAAAAGTGCCTTTCAGTGCCCCGTTGCCATTCCTCTGTGTGAACCACAGCATGGTTCTTATAAGACCTTACTGTGCTATGTGGCATAAAGATTTCCCAGTAATCCCTGCCAGAGTGGCCAGGTAATTCAGGTAATTACATGGGGCTCTGTTGCACTGCAGAGTAGGCCCGCTGGATCCCATCCTCCAAGACAAGCAATGTCTTTGGAGCCTAAAACAACTTGGAAAGGATCTCTGTTATATATACAAGCAAACTGCACACCTCTGAGGTGGTGCTGTAAGGGCCTGAGAAACTGGAGAGACTGGAGGAGCTCAGGGATCTACACACTGCAGTGAAGAGCATCGTTTGGATTCCTTTCACTCTCTTTTACTGCATGCTTCTTTTCTCCATGCTTTCATATGTGAATCCATTGCCCAAACACTATTGTAAGCATTTGGGAATAGATAACCCTCTTTCCCCCTCAGCTCCAATCTTTCCTGCCCATCTTGAAAGCCAACATGGCATAAATTGAAAGCAAATGCAGCTTGGAGAGAGTGCAAGCCACATCTAATGACACCACTCGGCCCCTAAATGGCTGTCACTGTGCGTACAGCATGAGTCCTGACAAGGAGTCATTATCCCTGCAGCAAACACAGGCAGAGTGTGCAGCAGGCTGCTGGGGCTGGGAGAGGCTCCCAAATTCTTTCCTTTGATGGGGCTGCTCAGGAGCAAGCTGGTGTTTGTTGCCTTGATGAGATGCAGTGAAAGCGATGGTAATTTTCCACCAATGTTAGCAACCCCCATTGCAACTTCACGCTGAGCCACGAGCACAGGGACTGAGGGGCTGTCCTTTGCTGCCATAAATTCACCCATTGCTTTTGAGTGTGACCTATTTTCCTCAGTGCAGTCCGTTGCTAGCAACTGTGTGCTGTCTCCTTGCTGCCTGCCCCCCTCCTGTCCCCAGCCCCTCTACCCTTTCTTCCCAGTATTCATCACACTGAGCAGAGAGGGTTAACAGAAGTGACCTCCTCATCCTGACATTCCTTTACTCTTTCCACAGGGCTCCGTGCTGCCCCTGGGCACACCAGAAAGGAGACAACTGAGACTCTCTCTGTGAATTAGCTCCTCTTCTTCCATTGGTAAGAGGGAAAATACTTGAGAATAGAGGTTTTGGGGAGAAAAGCTTGCCGAAAAGAAAAGGCAGAGCCTTCTGAGCAGGGAATATAAATGAGGATTCAGAAAGGGACCAAAAATCACTACAACATTAATCACAGAACATCCCAAGTTGGAAGGGACCCATAAGGATCACTGACTCCAACTCCAAATTAGACTTTGGCTTTCCTGTCTTTACTTTTTGCCCTTAAAGCTATTGTTCCCCATATAATCTTATGTTTTCCAGTCTTGCCCTTCCTTTTTTTGTTTCTCTCCTCTTTCCTTAATATAAAAAAATAAGATAATAAATCTAGAATCATCAGGAAGCTCAGCTTGACTCACACGATTCTTAATATTGAGTAAAAAAAAAGTCTACAAAAATAATAATAAAAAAAAAGAAGTCAATTAAAGAATTCTCAGTCAACATTCACTCTTGCTTATAAGGACAGTTTTTCTCTGGTGGCTGCTTTTCCCTTGCACTGTTGCCAGGCTCTATCCACTTGTGCTTGATGGGTGCCTTCCTGCAGATGCTCCAGGCCCAGCACAGCTCTGCAGGATTGGGCTCACCTGGTTCCATGGGGTCCTGCTAGTGATGGCTGCTTCCCTCACCCCCAGCTCTTCCTGCTCAGTGAGTGAACAGCAATTTAATTATCTTTCTTCTTCTTCTTTTTTTTTTTTTTTTCATTCTGGATAACAATGCAGCAATTGGATTGTTTCCTTGTTAAGGAAGTGTCAGCCTGGACCTTTCATGGGTGCCCGCTGAAACTGAATGAATCCTGGGGAAACTTCTTGCTGTGGATGAGACACAAAGAGTTTCTACTGCTTGCTTTGAAAATAAAATGAAATAACCCTCAAAAAAACCTTTTAGGGGAAATGGAAACCTATAATTTCTTATGACAGTAAAGTTCTGTTTATTTAACCTATTTACTGTGCTGGCTTTCAAGTCTTATCCTCAGAAAATGTTATGCCAGTGCATTATCGTTTTTTCACAACTTAGACTTTAAAAAAACTCATCGTCCATGTGTTATTTTCTTTAAATCTTCATAAACTTTAAATAACATTTTTCTGCCTTCATCACCAGCGGAGTCAGCCACTGTCTGACTAAACACAGGAGCAGAAACATATAATTTGATTCAAGCTTTTAAACTCTCCTAGTCGACAAATGATTTGAGCATCTCTGCAGAGTGTAATGTCACTTTTCTGCCATCTGTCATATGTCACTCTTCTGCTCGTGCTCCCCAAGGAGAAGCATCCATCACTGATTTACATTTGCTTTACAAAGGAAAATCCTGTTAGGATACAAAGGGACCGAGTTTTGGGGCTCTTGTTCAGCTTCATGGAGGACATTAATTGTTCTCTTCCAGTCACTGTGCTACTCCCCTTGACCAGCATATTCTGTTCATCTCTTTCTCTCTCTTTTTCTTTCTTTATTTTTTCCTAGAATTCTTTGCTCATTTTAAAGTCAAACAAGCATAAAAAAGAGACTCAGGAGAAATACTCATTTCCAGTACTGGCACTCTTATCAAATCAAAGGGCTGTGGATAAGATATGAAATTAGAGGGAAGAGGCGTTGTTATAATTGCTCTAGCCCAGGACAACCTCAGACTCACAAGGTTTGCTTTAGGAAAAAGTATTCTGCAATGGATGATTTAATATCATATTCAATTGACTCTCACTTAATGTGGAATAAGAATTTGCATATGGGTAAACAGGAACAGCTGAAGTGTTCAGACAGGGAGGGACAGAATTAAGATCGCTTTTTTATGTCAAATCTAAGGAGGAAGGGAGACGGTTTTATTTTCTTTTTTACTGCTACCTGCTGCTTTTTATCCATCTGTATAGCCACCGTCTGCCCAGCTGAGGACTGTAGCTCATGGAGAAATAGCAAAGTGCTGCTTTTCTGCCCAATGTGATGGATTGCTGATGTTTAAGCAGGAGATGCCCAGTTTAGCAGCTTTTGGCTGAAGAAGCATGGTGATGCTCTCCAACCTTCGGTGCTCCGGTGCTCCCCCTGCACCTCCCGTTGCCATTGGGATGAGCAGTGACAGAGACAGAGAGCAGCGTGATGCCACATGGGGAATGTCCCAGCTGTTTTCCATCCCAACAGTTCATCTGTTGACACTGCAAGCAAATAACGTGTTTTGCTGGTTGTAATAGTTGCAGTGTGCTATTTTTGTGTGTGTTTATTTGTTCTTTAGGGATACTTTGCTTGCTTTTTCCCTTTCCATGTGCATTCATCACTGGAAAATCCTCAGCTGAGGCCTAGAAGCAAATCAGGAGCTTGGGCAGTCTTCACTTGGGTCCAATCTGGTGTTCTGATCCACCAGCAAAGAGTTTCCCATGCCCAGTGCTGCTCCTCCACAAACATTTTCCTGTCAAACCAACACTGAAACTCAGAGCGAACCAAGCAATAGGACTTCTGAGCTGAACACCCTCAGTAAGATATCTGCAACGTTGAGCTATAATAATATGGTGTATAATATAGTATTTCCACAGAAAAATGTGATGCCTTGCCTTGAGGATGCCTGTTTTTGTTGTTACTTCTCCCCCGTGCCTGCAGTGTTATGCCATTTCCAAGAAAAGGTGAAACGCAGTCACCCCTCCAGATTCCTGTGTGTTGCAGAATGCATCCAGATGAAGCTGGCTCTCATTTAAACACCCTTGCAGGAGGAACATCGGGGAGCTGTGCTTCAGCTGATTATACTTGCAGCCGTTCACCTTTGCGGGAGCTTAATTAGCTGAGATACTGCCTTCTCTATATTTATCCCGTGTGTCTTCCTGACACGTGTGCAGAGAGGAGGTTTGGTTTGCAGGCTGTGCAGGGGCTTTTCAGTTCATCTCCGTGCAAGGACAGCTGCTGTGCAGGGGTCAGTGGGTGGCTTTCTCTGCATGGAGTCTGGGTATCCAAAATACCCACGTGCTTTTGGAGAGGTGAGTCTCATAATTTCAGCTGCAGTCGCACCGTGAGATATGACAAATGCCTTCAGTGCTGAAATGACAGGAGCAAAGTTGTTGCACGTGCAGACCACCTCCTCTGTCAGCTCTGCTGCTCTTTGGATTGAGACCGTGAAAAATAACTTCCCCAAATGTTCTTTACTTCCTAATCACATCCATTATGTTGAAAATGAAGTACAAAAGCCACTGAAGTCCCACCCCACCTCTCTGTGTAGCACATATCCTATGGCAGCTTCCATTCCCTCCTGGATTTTGTGCTGTTGGCTTTCTCCTTACCCCCCTCTCCTCCTTTCCCAGGTTCTTTGGTAGCAATGTGGGTTCACAGTTCAGCCAGGGTTCCACCTTCACTGGGAGCAACGTGGTTGAGGGATGAAGGATCTGTGCTTCATTTATCACCAGACAAACGTGCCCTGAGAAAAGCTTAAAGTACTCAGAAATGTTTTCATACTTGATTTCCTTGATGTTTCTTTTGCCTGTAGATTTTTCTCTTCAGTTTTGCAAATTTACACAGAAAAAAAAGAATAGGACATTCTTCTGGCTTCAGCAGCTGACCACGAGAATTGGCTGAATCTGATGTTGAGCTCTGGAAGTTTTATGCATTAATTCAGTATTTTCCCAGAAAGATTCATCTGAATTGGAAGAGATTTTTCAGGGCCATCTGGTCCAACACTGCCACAATGAACAGAGACACCCACAGCTCCTTCGGGTGCTCAGAGCCCCTCCAGCCTGACCATGAGTGTCTGTAGGAACGGGGCACCCACCACCTCTCTGGGCAGCCTGTGCCAGTGCCTCATCCCTCTTAACTGCAATAACAGTTTTTTCATATCCAATCTAAATCTCCCTGTTTTTTCATACAATTATCACTGAAGATCTTCAGAAAAAACTTGGCCTTGGTAACCCAGACTGAATGCCAGCAACTCAGCCTGGCCCTCTCTCTTCTTACGGTTTCACGGCCCATATCCCACATATTTGAGCATCATTAAATCCACAGCCACCGTGACTGTACGATGTGTATGGCTGCTCTGCCCAGCACGCTCCAGCTCCTTTCTGCTGGGATGACTGGTGGCTTCCCTGAGCCTGCATGAAGGTGCACATGCAGCCATGGGTTATGAATAGCACCTCAGTTCCACAGATCCACTGAGGTTAGCACCTCAGTGTCTCCAAATCATTGTAGAAATAGCAGGTGACACATGATGTCTGTTAAGCTCAGGTCACCCCTAGTGCATCTTCCAAGGAATAGCAGTGGTTTTGCTCATGGGGAAAAAAAAGAAAGGAATGAAATAAGAGCATCATAGAAGTGGCACAACCTGCTACAGGTCAGGAAGAAAATTGCATTGATATATATATCACTGTCTTCTCTTTCTGTGAATACCTGTGGATGCCCCACGATAGAGTAATAAATATCAGCAGGGCTTTGGTGGATGGCTTTGGAGGGTTTCTGATTACCACTAATGAGGTTTACTAAGTCTCCCTTGTGTCCAGTTATGCAGCTCAGACTTTTCTGGCTGATATGTTTTTGCTCCCCTCAAAGCCAGCTCTCCTCTCTGTTCACATGAGGCATCCACCAGATCATATCCAGGGAGGAAGGAGGGATGTGAAAATGAGGACCTGAGGGATGGGAGCTGTCCTGTGAAGGTGGGTGGACAAGTGCCAAGACCAGAAAAGCTGCTGCTTCTTCCCTACTTTCTTCCCCACTTTCTTCCCCAGCAGCTGTTTGTAAGACCTATCTGCATCTCTTTAGGTGGCAAAAAGGAAGGTTTTCTAAGAAGTCTTTTTCTGCAATTGATTTCTTCTGGCTCTGCCTCTGCTGTAGTTTCACTGCACCAAGGTATTGGCATTTATGGGCTACCACTCCTGCAAGCCAAATGGACATCTTGATTACAGCCCCTACTTGAATCTCACTTAAACTTCACAGAACCGTTTATGCAGGCTCATGCTTGCTCAGTTAATTGATTTCACGGCTGCCAGCTGGATTGTTTGAGCAGAGATGGTTATTTCTTGAGTAAATACCGAGGAGTTGAGGTGCTGATCCAGAGTGAACATTCCCTCAAACATTTGGGGAATTGCTCCTAATAAGCTGTTGCTATGGCTGTGAACAGATTTTCCTGTATCCTAGCAATGATTGTGTTTGAGTGAAGCTCTGCGAGGGTCAGTTCCTGGTGGCAGTGCTCAGACCACCAGCCCCTCACCTGCTCTCCTTCCATCACTCAAAACGTGACCTCCCGCACCCCCCGCAAAACTGATGGCATGACTCAGGCAACATCATTCTTTGCAACCTCACAATTTGCACCTTGCAGAAATTACTATGGTACTGGAATAACATCAGTTCAGCGTGGGACCTGACTTGATTGTTAATAAACTGCAGGGCTGGTGTGATAAGTGTATACAAGTCACTGTAGCAGTTCTGAGTAGCTCTGTCTTCAGTCAACTTACAGTGAATCCTCCCTTAGAAAACTCATTGATTTTTTGCCTGCATAATTTATACATTTGTTTCTGCCTTATGTGAATAAAGGAGCAAATAACAACTGGGTCTGCTGACAGAGACGGCTATTCCAAGCAATCATCCCTGAATAAAACAGTTTCATGAGCTGCAAAGCTTCTAAACTGAGGTAGGGGGGAAAAGACAAAAGATTGCAAACCCCAGCAACAGAACAATGCTACATGAGTTCTGGAACCTGAAAGATTTCCTCTGTTCCAGCAAACATTCTCCAGGCTGGAACAAACCACACTGAGATGTGCAATTTGTCTTCCTAAACTCCTCCTCCGGATAGACATCGCGGCCTGGTGAGCAGGCAGGATGAACACATTGGAGCAAAGCACTGCCAGCCCCCGGCCCCTTCCTGCAGAGCAGGAGTCAAAGAAGCAGCTGGTGTCTTTTCCTTCTGCCTTCTGGAGTACCGCTCATGTTTGTAGCACTTTGATTTCCATGTCAGCGGTCAGGATGTTCTTCTTTGCGGGAAGCAAAGCCTGGCTCAATGGTTTGAGCCGTCATGATGGACAAAGGTGAGAAATGTTGGTGGCAGAGAGTAGGCACAACAGAAACCTCTTCTGCTGGAGATGTCTGGGTTTGTGTCTCTCATGGCAGCGTGGACTTTTATTTTTTTATTTCCTATTATAGGTGATTGATTTTTCAGTCTGTGCTTCATGGAAATGTCTGTCTGCATTCCACTTAAAAGCTCTGTGTTGCTCATGGAGCTTGTGTGTGTTATATATAGAGAGAGAGCCAACTCCACTATTCCCACATGGGAACAATTCTGCATCCACCAAAATTTTCAACCAAGTGCATGATTTTGTTCCCCTGCCAATAAGATGATGAACAAGAAGGTCCAAGGATTGCAAATTCCCTGTTGTGTGCACTTTCTAGGCAGGCAGTGAGGGTAATTTGCCCATGCTCATCTTTTCTTCCTTTACACAAATGATACTTCTTGTTGTAGACCATAAATGAGTCTGCTACTCTCTGCACTGAAATGCTTTCATTAGGGTTACAAGAAAAGAATAAGTTAGCACAAGACTTGCAACTAATAAGACTGTTATTTACAGCTTGTTTATCCACAACTTTTTGTGTTTGGAAAAAGTTGAGGAGTCCTTTTCCATTTTTTGTCTTTGACCAGAATGCCAAATTTTGAAGAAATAGATGAAGTTTTGCTCCTGATTTTCTGGATAGCACTAAGGATGTCAAAGAAACTTAGTAGGGAGATGTCACTGTGATTTTTGAGATGGTATAGATAAAAAAAGAATATGACAGTGTCCTTCCCTTGAAATCTCTATTACCAGCACATTCTCCAGATTTTGGTTGAATTTCCATCATCTACGATGAGAGAAGGTACTAGATCCTGTGTACCTGGGGTGTGACTATTCCATGTGAGGGCTTCCAACTCATGTTGAGGCCAAGGACTTTGTTCTGCAAAGGAGCCATTTGATTTTTCCTCTGGAGGCCACCTCTGGTTCTGTTCAGAGATGAATGGCTGCTTTGAAACCATTTTCCAGTTAGAAGTGTACTAGAGGAGATCAAAAGAGGACTATTTTATCCCCTTAGAGAACAAACTTTTATGTCCGTTGCTCAGTGTAGAAAATGTCTCCTTCCTGCTGAACAGTGGGATAAAAATTACATGCCTATTTCCATTTGCCAAGAGCATTTTCAGTCTGAGCCAGCCCAAAAGCACAACTTGGTATTTTCAAGTGTCAGTCAAACATGCATTCCCTTCAGCTGGTTCAGGGTCCAACAATAGGCCATATGGGATGTTAGTCCATGCCAAATGAAGAAGAATCGAATCGGGAACTAAATACATCAGTGTATCTTTAGGCTATTATCAAGCTCTACAGTCAGTATGATGGGAGGGGACTTACTGTAGCTTTCCATCCTCAACAGCTTTGTTGGCAAAATCAGAAGTAGCACAGGTATAAATTTGCCTACATTTTTGCCTTCTTAGAGATGCAGGATAAGGCCTGAAGACATGAAGATAAAACTCTTTTGTTTGTCTGAGGTCCTTTTTTTTATCTTTATTTTGTTGTTGTTGTTGTTGTTTTGTTTTGTTTTGTTTTTATTTGGCTTATAAGTCCAAAAAAGGCTGGGTTCTTATGTAGAAAGAGATTTCTGTGCTTTACTGACAATGCCTGAATGGGCACAGCCCAGACCTCCAAAGAGACTCCGGCACTTGAAGTCAAATGTTTGTGTTCCTTTACTCAGACTGAGCAGTGAGTAGCGCTGTAAACAACTGCTGCACAGAAATGCATGCTATTCATGAACCTGGACCCAAATAAAGGCCTGTGTGCTATCCATACTCTGGCTTTAAGCTCTGAACACAGGAAAAGAAGCTGTAATTTAGGGAAAGAGTATCGTTTTTGGAAATTAGTGGATGCTGAGTGCTTTTTTAAAGGAGCTTCCTCCTTAATCAACAAAACCCTTGTGATCCAACAAAAAGAAAAAATAGAGAAGTAATGGATCACTGATGTTTCTTTTCATGTGGGCCAATCAGCAGGAGAATAATTTGAGCCTGTGTTTTAACTAGCAGGAAGAAGATGTGGGCCTGAAGGAACCAGTAACATGGGAGATGTGCATAAACAAACTGGTTATTGAAAGACTTCCTTGTCTATTGCTCAAAAAGAGATGTTGTGGGGTCTGCAAAGGGAAGATTGGTCTGTGGAAGGAGGATGCCCATTGTGGCCTCTTTTTCTGAGCAATGAACTCTTGGACTGCAGCTCCCATACCCAGTGTCTGTATGAAGCGTGCAGTCACAGCTCATCTGGCAGCTATAAAAAAGATGCTGAAATATATTCACATAAATATTTCATTTTATCCCTCCCAAGCACAAGAAGAACAAGATGCTGTTGAACTCCAGGAATCACCAGAAATTGGCATTTCAGGTTGCTTGTAAGAGCCAAAGAAGTTGCAGGAAATCTGCCCTTAATTTCCCATGCAAACAAGGCAGGACCCCAGTGCCAACAAGTGTGAGCCAGTTGCTACTCAACTATAATTGAGATTTAAGAACTGTCATTTCCTATTGGTTAACCAAGGAAATATTTATGGCCAAAGCGTGGTGCCAAGCACAATATTTATGACCGAGTTTTTAGTGTTTTTTAGTGCTGACTTTTGCACAGAGGACACAGATCACATCTACAGTGCTGTGGGCATGAAACTGATCTGTATCTAGTGATAATTATAGGGAGAAAAAAGAAGTAATTTGCCAATCATTCAACTCTAGATTTCTTTATCGAATAAGCTGGGCAGCTTTTGCCCTTTGGTGAGAAAGGACAAGAGCTTAATTTAGACCTACAAAGCTGAGCAGTGAAACCAAAGCTATCCTTTGATAACAAACTTGTTTGGAGAAACATGCTTCTGTTCTCTAATTCAAAAATCCATCTTCTTAGATCTCAAGAGGAGCTAAAGAGCCTTCCTCCTCTTTATAGGCTCTTTACATTGAAATGTCGCATTTACAAATGAGATGTTGAGGTTCATCTGGTTTGTAACAGGAGTTCTGTAATAGCTGTAGCACTGCCAACTATAATGAACCCTCGATCCGATGCTCTGCAGTCTTTCTGTTCTCAGTGGTTGGCTCACTTTACTTGTTGATCTGTTTTAGCAGAGACAGAATCACAAATGCCTTCATTGTTTTTGTTGCAATGAGCTATGCACAGAAATTCCCAAGATACATCTGGATGACTGAGGGAGAAAAAAGGTGTCTAAGTCTAGAATAGCACATTTTGTTGTTAGTGTTACTCACTGGTTAAAGGTATCAGCATGGTATGTAACTGTGAAGGAAAGAGAAGTGGGAAGCAGCCAGGGGACAAAGGTGGCAGCAGAATTCCCCCTGCTCTCCGTGGCACTGCCTGTCTAAGGGTAAATCCAACTGGATGCTCCCTGAGGTCTAGATGTAAATCCAACTGGAGGCTGCCCAGAGCTTCGTTATGCAGCTACTCATGCAAGGCAGTGAGCTCCTGTAACTCCCACCTCAGGAATGCATCGAGATTTCAAGGCAACAAAATATATTGCTGCATTAGGGCTCTGGAGTGAGAGAGCTTACATTAAAACCATGCCTGTTATCTGCTTTGTGTCCAAGCATCCTGCACAGCTGGCAGCCTTGGTACTGCCCTGGGTCAGGATCTTGGTGCCATGGTAGAAGGATCAGAGCCTGCTGTGGCCCCCAGCCCCCAGGGCTGGGCTATGAGGCAAGGAGCTACCAGTTTGGTTTGCTCACTGCATGCACTTTGTGATGGAAACAAGTCTAGAAAGGAATCACGTGTGATGCAGCTTTGGAGCACCTCATGTCCAATGCATTACTTATCACCAGTGCAAGGTGCTTTGTTGCTGTTGCACAGCCACGACACTGTCTTTGTCCCCTGAGTTTGAGCGTTGCCGTAAGGATGCTCCTGGAAACAGGAGGCTGCAGTAGTATCACATGGATGGAAACCAATCCACTCCACAACCAGGGTCCAAGAAAGGAAGAAACCTGGGGGAAGCCTGGCTTTCATAACCATATTTACTGTTTTGGAAGTGATCATTACTACGCTTGCTTTTTCTCTGTTGTTTTTACTCCCATGCAGGTGCCTCAGCTTCCCCCATGGCCAGAAGTCTCCTACGCAGTAAACATGTTTGATTTAGTCCAAAATGTCTTTCAAAGTCTTCTGGCACTTCAGAGAATCTGAAATAAATCTGAATAAATCAGAGTCACTCTTGTGAGACCAGCAGTACCTGGCAGATTTCCCCAGAGGCAGACTGAGCCTGTTCTTCTGAGAAACAGTCTTGCACGTCTCCCTGCTCTGCTCATTTCAGTGTGCATTTTGCTGAAAAAAGATCTCTCGCCCTTTTAGTGTTGGTTTTCTTTCACTGCTTTTGCTCCACCTGAAGTCTCTGTTTGATGACAAACCAGTTAGAGAAGGGAGAGGGAAATCTTCTTTATTGCAGGAGTTGAGATGAGAAAAAAATGTGTAACAGCTTTGAATACTAAGGTGTTGTTTCTTGAGCATCCTATTAACTAGCTGTGCCCCCTGTGCAAAGTCCAAAGAGGGAAGGAGTAAGGAGATACAACAATATATCCCACTTCTGAACACTCAAACATGCAGATGACATTTTACAAAATAGACAGAGGCTGATATTTTGCCCTGGGGACAGACAGTGACATCTAAGACAAGATCATGGAGAGAGGGGGGCAAATTTAAAGCAAGCATCTGTTCTTAAGATTCCTTGTTCATGACTCTGTTCCTTGGGCAGTTGTATTTTTTTCCATGTTAAAGGAGTGACGTTAGGAGAAGAGTCTCAGGCACAGTTGATCATCAGGCACCCAACTCACAGGGAATTTCAGCCCCCATTTAATGGGATAAAAATAGATTTAAGAAAGGGCTAAAGGGAGTGGGATATTTGCAGGAGTGTAGATTGCAAGACAGTGGATTCAAGAGTTGCCAGCTCTTCGCAAGTTCATGGAATTCTACTAGATGACCCCAAACACTTGAGCTCAAGTGTGCATTACTGCCTTGTCCTTATTCCAAGGACAAGTCTGAGATTTCATTGGGAACCTTGGGGAAGCACTGCCTTAATTATGTTTAGTGAAATCTGTGATCTTCAGTGGCTGAGATGTCTGCATGCAGTTTTTATGAACATCTGGATTTCCCAAATTACTCATCGCTTTTCCAAACAAAGGAAGATGATCATAATGAGGAGGCTCAGAGCCCAGTGCCTGGGAATCAGACTGGGGTTGCAGCTTTCTCCCACAATAAAAAATCATTAAAACCCTTAAATGGTGTCTTTTGTCCCAGTCAGCCTAAGTCCCTTGCACATGTACCAGTGGAAAACATCGTCCTCCAACTACATGCATAGCTGATGGAAATTTTGTCATGGCCCAGTGATGCAGAAAGAAACCGACAGTGAGATTTAACAAGGTCACTTCAAGGCACAGAAACCCCTGTAAGATATGCTCACTGCCCACAACATATAAAAGAAGGGCTGGGAAGGTGAGGAATAAACCTTTCATTTATCAGAAATGATGATTTATTATTAATTTCCAAATGAAGGAAATCATTTTTTAATCAAAATTATTTATAGAGTTAATCCAAAGGCAGTATTTGCTGGCCAGTTCCCTTGTTCACTAGCACAGAAAATAAGGCAAGGAGAAGATGGATGGGGTATGTCCATGGGATTTGAATCAGCTCTGTGCAGGAGGGTCTGTAGTCAAGGATACCTGTGTTATTTATGGCCAAGATTTTCAAAAGGGAATAACTGATCTTGGATCCCTTGGGCTTGGCTGTCCAATGTGTGACCTTAGCAGCAGCTTGAAAAATGGCCTTTGTGAATCTTACTCCCCACCCGTACCTCTTTGGGTATTTTTAAGTTTTGTTATTTCTAGTGCTTTTCTGAGGGCTGAAGATGAGGATATGGGATATCATTTAGTGACAGAGCTGGGTAGGTCCTATTGATGGCTGAGTTTGAGGATCTTGAATGTCTCTTCCACTTGGATGGTTTTACTATTCTGTGATTGATTTCACCATTTAATACTGTTACAAACTGCATGGAGCTCGATCCAATGAGGAACAGAGTGTGGAAGCTCAGGTAACGTCCATTTCCCTCCAGATTTCATAGAGCATTTAAGAGATTTCATAGAGGATTTAAGGGAACGGGTTTCCCTGGTTGCTGCATAGGCATTTGGGAATCTGCATGCTGACCCCTCTGCAAAAGAGCTCCTGGCTCATTCCAGCTGTAGCCCTGGGGAGCTCCTGCAGCCACCTGGCAATCCTGCTGTGCTGACATGCCACGCTGCAGGCAATGTGCAGAGTATGGCAGTGTTGTCCTTATCCCAGCGAGGAGTGGCTGCCCATCTGCTGCTCCTCTCCTGGCTGTGGCAAAGAGGTGCTTGGGTCACCAAAAGGAAGGAAAGCAAACTGTACAGGAGTCCATACGCCCAGCAGAAAAAAATAAATGATGGGGTTTTGTCATCCTAAAAGGCTCTCGTTGCTTTAATCCTTTCCTCTTTCAGCTAGCAATCTATTATATTCGAAGATATTGGAGATGCTTGAGGAGTAGGGAAATTATTATACATTAAATATGTAGCTAGTATTATTAGAACAGACTTTGATTAATTTTGGAGCTGGCAAAATTACCCCTGCCTGAAAACAGAATCCATTTACTATCCGTAAGGAAGTAATTGTGTTAATATCAAAGCTAGTTTTAGAATGAAACAGAGAGGGCTCTGCTCCGTGCCTCCGGTGCAAGGAATTGGGCACACTGAAGGGCTGAGCACAGACAGTTGTCAAGACTTCACCAGGGCTATTTGTGGTGTATTTAAGGTGCATTCACAGATATAGGTACATACAGATA
Organism: Cyrtonyx montezumae; assembly: GCF_038088225.1. Classification (NCBI taxonomy): domain Eukaryota; kingdom Metazoa; phylum Chordata; class Aves; order Galliformes; family Odontophoridae; genus Cyrtonyx; species Cyrtonyx montezumae. Next base: position 9,266,678 of record NW_027072100.1, on the reverse strand, counting down.
ACTCTCCTGTCTCACCTTTGATTTGCATGTTGCCCCCGAGCAGCCTAACATTTGTGTTTTTGCCATGCATTTATACAGCACCAAGCACAGCTGAGCCCTGTTCTTGTGGGCAGGTTCCTTGGCCTCAATAACCTTTGACAGCAGTTACATGCCTGGACCAGAAATATCTATCAGGCTAATTACCTCGTTAGTCTACAGGAGCAATTTTGAAAAGCACTAGGGCAAGATTAAACAAGCAGCTACTGTTAATTAAAAGCTATTTTGGGTTCAGGTGTTAAATAAAGATCCCAGATGGCCCCAACCCCACCACTTATGGGTGCATGCAGCCAGATTCTCGACCTCCCCTTATATCCCTCGTGCTCAAACTTTTCCTCGCCTGCAGCCTCTTTGCTGGAGAGCACTGATTCCCTCCTCCTCCTCAGCTGGAGGTGGGCAGGTCTAACTACACCAAACACCCAAACGTAACGTTCTCTCTCTCTCTCTGCTTCACCAAGAGCTGCCCTCGGCGTCGGTGGTCCACCGGCAGCAAAAGCTCAGCGCAGGCTGCCCAAAGGGCTGGGGGAAGGGTAACGGCAGCAGAGAGCAAACCGAGCAGCCAAAGCTTCCCCGGAGCAGGGAAAGGAGCGAGCAGCCAGGCAGGCTGGGTGTTCTGTGCATCCTTAAGGGAGCCCTCTGTATCTCTCGTGAGTGAGTGCAAGTGCCCATCCGTATCTCGGGAAAGAGCATCTTCCAAGCGGGGAGAGGTGGGAAGCAGGCACAGAATGGGAAGAATATAAATCAGTCATTATACCCTCCTGAAAAGAGGGACAGAAAGGAGCTGAGAGGAATGAAGCCGGAAGATCTGGAGTCTCAGAGAGGAAAAGTTGCCCCGATGAGAAACGCTGCGTACTAGAGCCCGAGCTCTGCTCCACAATGGGATTTCTTATATCTAAGGGAAACCTCCTCCTCCTGCTGTGTGCCAGCATCTTCCCCGGTAAGTTTGCGAAGCCTCTTCTCCCCCTGCTCTGCTCTTTCTCTTTTTTCTCCCTTAGCCATGCTGCAAACAGTAATCTCTCTCCACAGGGAATTTCCCCGGCTCCCACATCCCCCTGCCCCGTTGCTGAAGGTCCCCTAAATAAATTGCTCACAGTGCTTTGCTTCCATTTCCTTCTCCTTGCCCGAACAGTTGGGGAAAGGGTTAAAGCCCAGCAGGAAAGGGGGCATGGGGGGAGAACACACACAAGGCTCAGCCTCTTGCTGGGTTTTTCTCCCTGGGTGAAGTGTGTTAATGTGTCTCCGGGCGATGGCTGTGGTTGGGGAGAGCGCAGGCAGCGCTCAGCTAATGCTTCCCTTTGTATAATCCAGGGCAGGCTGCGGCTAAGTCGGAGGCATGTTCCACGGGGAACGCGGGGAGAGCCCTCCACTCCCTCTTCCCACTGTCCTTGGTGGAGGATGTGACTGTGCTCAGGGACGCAGCCCCCCCGGCAGTCTCCAAAGAACGGAGGATTTAATTTTTAATTAATCCACCCGGCACCGCTGGCAGCTCTGTTAGTGAACGTGCAGGGTCAGGGCTGCTCCTTGCAGCATCCAACTTTTGAAGTCGTTACTGGGAGAAACCTCTCTCTTGTTATCCATTCTGAGCTCTCCCCCTTTCTTTTCCTTCTGCCACCGTTTTAGAGAAGGGCCAGCTACAAAGATTAGTTTGAAGAGCTCACTTTTCTCCTGGTTCATTTTTTCATTTTCTAACTGATGGCATTTGATGCCAGTTTTCCCAAGTAAATCCAGCCCGAGACCCCTATCCCCCCCATCAGTCTTGTGATTAAAAATGCTGCTTTTCCATTTGTCTTGCCCTTCTATCATTCCCCCTTTCCTGCCTGCAGACTCCAATGCTAGAAGCTTGTCACAAAGTGGCCATAAAAACTAAGGATCCGAGCAAAAATGGCCTGTGTAATGGCTTTAAAATGATCTTAGTGATGCTCCCAATTTCGGCAAACCGATCCTGTTCTTCAGTAGAAACCCTACAGCTTCTGTACACGTGAACTGTGCAGGAAATACACATCAATCAGTGCCTGGGGTAGTAGGGAGGAACGTCACCAGGGTGGCATTGCCCCGCTGTGTCCCCGCTTCAGATCAGCCCAGGGGTCCCCCCAGGAGGGTTTCTGCTCCCCCCTATGGCTCAGAGCTGCAGTGCACAGCAAAGCGAATTCACCCTGCCCTGCCCACAGCTTTCGGCCACGTGGAAACGCGAGCCCACGCGGAGGAGCGTCTCCTGAAGAAACTCTTCTCCGGTTATAACAAATGGTCCCGTCCCGTCGCCAACATTTCGGATGTGGTCCTGGTCCGCTTCGGCTTGTCCATTGCCCAGCTCATCGACGTTGTAAGTGCACCTCTGGCATGCAGCAAGCAGCTGAGATTAACCAGGCTGGGGGGGGATGCTCCTGGTGTGTGTGTGTGTGTGTGTGTGTGTGTGAAAGGAGGGGGGAGGTTGCCGGCTGACTCAGAGCGGGAAGCCTTCGCTCTCAGTAGGAAAGAGTCATCACACAATGCTGCTGTGACGTGTGTGAGTAGCTGGTCATCAAACCATATCTGTTATTCTTCACTGACTGTAGCCCCAAATCCCAAATTCCTTACCAAAAGCCAGTGGGACTGATCACAGCAGGGCAATGCAGCAGCTGGTTTGAGTGCTGGAGGGTCCTGGCTGAGGGAAAAACAAGCAGCTGATTTATAATTTAAACCATAATTGCTAACACTAATTTGCACAAGGTGGTCGAACCGGTGATTTGTACATCTCCAGGAGATGGCTGACCTAAGGAGCAGTCTGCAGATGAAAGTTTTGAGGGATGTTAGGTATTCAGGCAGATGCTAACAAGAACATTATTCCTGCACGTTTGCTCAGATAGAAACTACGTGTTCAAAATGTGTGTGTGGATCAGAACAAGTGGCACTCTGGGCTGATACGCATTGAAATGGAATTTAAAGGCTTATCCTCTTGCAGTGTGATTCTTATAAACACAGGCAGTCCCACAGGGTGGTGGGAAGCATAAGCACATGTTTTAGCTTGTGCACACCTTATTCCTGTGTGCTTCCCTCAGTCCCTTTGCACACAGTGCTTCCCAGAACACTTGCTGATGTTGAGGCACACCTCTTGAACAAGAGCTGGCCATGCTGTCAGAGGCTCTCCATCAATTTTTGCTGCATTCTGTGACAAGGAGAAAAGGGGTGATAATTCAGAGTATGATGCAAATTAAAGACGTTGCTGGTGTAGGGCTGTTGTAGCAGATGACTCTCTGCGTCTCATGTTTTGAGATAAAGGTTATAAAATTGGAGGAAAAAATAACTTTCAGAGCTTCTCTTAGAAAAGTTGAGATTTCTAATTATCAAGATCCCCTCCATGAATGACTGAAATAGCAGGAGGTATAAGCAGAGATCTTAAATTGTCCTCAATGCCTTTGCCATATGTGGTGCTGCTGGAGCCTGCCCATGTCCTCCACTTGAACTCCTACTGAGGTGATCATGTCCTTAATGCTCAAAAAATCCTCCAAGATGCTCAGGTCCAACCCCAGCTCACCCCACTGTGCCCACAGACCACGTTCATCAGTGCCACATCTCCATGGCTCCATGGGCAGTGACCCTAGCACCCCCTGGGCAGCTGTGCCACTGCATCACCACACATTCTTAGAATAAATTTTTCCTCATAGCCACTCTGACCCTCCCATGGCACAACTTAAGGCCTCTTGGACTCCACCTGGATTCCTATTGGTGTGGTCAGAGCATCTTTTGCGACGGTGTGCTGTTATGACCTTCATCCTCAATGAATCTCAAAATATTTAGGTTGAATGTTTCCATTGGTTCATAGGGTCTCACGGTGTTGTGGCTTCATGAGGAAAAATTATTTTTACAAGGGGAAGATGAACACTGGAAGCTGCTACATTGCTCTGAGAAGCAGCCCAAACACAGCAGGCAGCCAAGTGCCAGGGTGAGAGATGAATGGAAAGCACAACAGGCCCTGATTGCAGAGCTTCAGACCTTAGATGCAAAGGAAATGCAGCCAAGATGGGGTGGGAGGAGGAAGTGGAAGTCACCGGTTGCAGGAGGGGTTGCATGAGGCACCAGCTCTGCAGCACAGCAGAGATCCTCCATTCCTCCTCTCTCCTATGTCAGCCTGAGCAATCCAGAGCTGTTCGCAGTTGCTCATGTTGAAGTTGTTCAGTTCTCATCTGAATAATTGATAAGAGTAAAGATGAGACATTAGTGACTGTGGAGGCATGATAGAGATTTCCATTATGCAGCTGCAGAATAGTGGAGGGGTGGGATCGATACACCTGCCTCGTAGAGCTTTTCCCAGTTTCCTGAAGAAGAATTAATCTTTTTAAAATCATGTTAGTGGTTAGAAGTGCAGCTGTCTGGCAGCCCTGTGCCAAGGGAGGCAAGAGGAGGGGTTTCATCCCTTCCCACACTGTGCTGTGCTGCTGGGGTCAGGGGATTTGGGTATCACCTCTGCCACCACTGCAGTGCTTTGACTGCCTCTCCCCAGCAGTGACATTCTTTGTGCAGCCCCCTGTGCAACTGTTGTTCAGCTCCCAACGACTAGAAGTCTGAAAGAGAAATCAGAGCCGTATTCAAATCCTGGCTCCTGCTTGACAAAAGCTGTGAGGGAAGTAAAAATCAATGGGAAACTTGACATCGCCATGTGTCCTCAGCTCACCCGGGTGTTTCAGAGCCAAGAAGAAGGTGGCAGGAGATCAGGCATGTGTCCAGGAACAGCCACTGAGAGACATGCTTGGAGTCCAAACCCATGTCTCTGCATGGTGCTGTATGCTGAGTTCACCTTGAGAGAAGAGACCAAGTAGAGCAGCTGCACCATGGCTGAGAATCCCCCACTGTGCTGCATGGAAGAATCGAGCTGTGCAGGCAGGCAGGATCACATTGCCACCGTGAGGAACCCATCAGACAAGAGCCATTGAGCTGTACTCGGGCCAGAAGTACAGCAGAGCCCTCAGGTATAGCCTGGAGGGAGAAAGTAGGCAGGAATTCTCGTGGGAAAATGCTCAGGATCTGATGACACCTGTGAGACAGTAATCCCCAATGCAAGGGGTTTGGTGGAGACCTTCAGATGACCAACTTGCAGAGAAGCAGGATGGTCCTTTGCCCCTCCAGTGGTGATCCAGGTGTCACACCTGCATCCAAGGAAAAAGCTGGATTTTGTCTTTTCTTTGTCACTCATTTGAGTATTTTTTTGTGTTACTCCCATGTGCTGCTAGTGCCCATCTCTTGGATGAAGGTCTCTCTGCTCAGGTGTTACACTTGGTGCCACAGCCACGGGGATGGGGGAGGCACAGCCCTGTGAAGCCCTCCAGCTTTTAGTGCTCAGAATTAATCCTGAATTGGCACAAGGGTAAAGTTAACGATGAGCAGTTTGTTTCCAAATGAGCCCTGTCATCCAAGCTGGGTTTGGTTCCAGACCAAAGAGAGAGGAAAGAAAGAAACACAACAATAAGCTCTGAGCTGTCTGTATTTCATCCTGGTGATTTACTCAGGGCTGGTAACTGGCATGCAAGGCAAGTGGCAAATAGTAATTAATTCCACAAGTAATGCTACTATGCTATTAATTCAACACTATTTAAAAGTATATGTGTAGTTCTGCCATCTCATGTTATTTCTCCTTGGAGGTGGGTGAAAGCCTGCCAGTCGACATCATGAGTATACACTAGACCACCTAAAGGTTGTGTGTCAGCAGAGTAGCTTGATTTTCTCCACAGAAGTCACTCCATGGTGCTCAACATTCATATGTTTTATAGAAAGAGAAATACCACTGAGCTTCATGTTTCCAGAGCTGTGCTGTTTGCTGAGAAGCTGAGTGTTGCAAGCTGTGCACAAATGTACTTGAGCATCCAACAGTCCCTTCCCTCAGTGCTCAGGACAAAGCTGAGCTGAGGAGTGCTTCCCTCCACCTGCCCCCATCATCTGAGGCCAAACCCATCCATTCCCAGGAAAATCCCAGTAAATTCAAGTCAGTCTGCTCACAGGACTGCTTTGGTGCAGGCTCAGCAGTTGTGCGGTATCAGACAGCTGTGCTCTATCCCATGCTGAGAGAAGGAAGCATCTGCTTTTTATTTCCAAGATGAAACTTTTATTTATATCAGAATTGGTTTATAATTACAGAAATCAAATACAGTGATGTTACGCTTAATTTAATGTAATCCTTGGGCCGCTTTATCTGCTCCTGTAACCAACTTCTGATCTCTCATTTCAGGATGAGAAGAACCAAATGATGACCACGAACGTGTGGGTGAAACAGGTGGGTGCACCAAAAGATGTGCTTTCCCCTGTGACATTTCAGTTTTGCAATCTGAACTCTCCCAGTTCTGTAACCACCTACTTTTTGGCAGGAGTGGCACGACTACAAGCTGCGCTGGGACCCCCAGGAGTATGAAAATGTCACATCCATCCGAATCCCCTCAGAGCTCATCTGGAGGCCAGACATTGTCCTCTACAACAAGTGAGTGTGAGCACTGAGTCCAGAGGGCAAACCCATCTTTGCAAACTCTCCCTTCCTGCGTTGTTGAGGATCTTCTTGCAATTGCCCCTCCTTATTTTGTTCTCTTTTCTTGAGGTCTTTGTAGGTTCCTGTAATATCTGTCCCAGATTCTCACAGTATCTGTCTCAGACATGCCTTAAATGACATGACTAACACTCATCACGAGATATTTTTTTCTCCTACTGACTGCTCTGTAGCAGTGAGTAATGTGGAAGATGCCACACGTTGAAGAGAAAATTAGTCTGGACCGGAGCTTTCAGCCCTTGTCAGCATCATTTTGCCAAGGAGCTCTCCTCTCTCATTCATCACCATCAACTGGAGAAGCTAATTACCAAGGATGGACTTAAATAAGGCAAATATCCCAAAAATGTAAGACTTGCTGCAAATACAGGTTTCAGGCCAGCCCAATGCAGTTCTAGAATTATTCCTAAATAAGTATTCGTTCCTGATCCCAAAGGCTTCTAATCTTTCTCTCATTTGGACACCTTGCAGGGAATAGGCAGTGGTTTTCTTTCTTTTCTCTGGAGACGACACTCATAGAAAGAGCGGCCAAGTGCCAAGGCTGCTTTCTCCTTTACTTATCATACCAGAGCCCTGTGGTCAGTTTGGATGCAGGATATCCCAGGCTCCCTCCCCACATGGACTCCAGAGAAAATACTGCTGCAAGAATCAAACAAATCCATCTTTGTATGTGGCTAGGACTCAGAGAAAACACTCTGAATAGAAGCCAGACTCATTTCTAAAGAAGAATTGCCCGGTTCTAATTTGATATAATTTTATGGTTTTGTTTTTCAAAAAATAGACTGATGGAGAAATCTCTCTGCTGGATTGTGAACTTTGGTGACTGTCTGCATGGTCACATTTCCTGTTAGCTTGTCCCTAATCCTAAGCAGCATGTAGTGCTGCTGTCACCCCAGTGACTACTGCTCCTCAGGGACCCCAGTCTGGCCACAGCAAAATGTCCCTCTGGGCTGTGACACTTGCTGCTTTTCCCACCTTAGTGCTTGGCTCAGGCTGGTTTGCAGGGAGGTATAGTAGACTGCAAGTCTATCTGTACTGCTGACCTGTTCCCACACAGTGAGGTCTGATGCCCCAGACACCAAACCCAAGCTACAGCTCTCCCTTTACTCATACTTATTGTTAATAATCACGTGTTCCCCTACTGGTTGTCATGAATCCATCATGCATTTTTAATTGGTTACTTTATCCATGAATTAAACATGGCTGTAGACGCCAACCATTAGCCCGTCAGCAGTGGCTTTCCATTAATTCTCTTTATTGCTATACTTGCCCATGCTCTTTCATACAGTGTCAAGCATGTATTGTGTAGACTGCTGTCTTGTCCTGGCTGCACTTATCTTCTCTATCCGATTTCTCACTAAATCCATCTGTAGCTGCAGTCATTGTCTTAGTTGCACTACTCTAACAATGAAGTTTCATGACTTTGTAATGATTGCAGGACAAGGTGAGGCAAAGCATGTATCATGAGGGGTCATCAGCAGGAGTGTCTCCACATGAGTTCAACAGCTGTTTAACTCCATCATGTTTCTTTTCTTGCATGTGTTTCTTGCTCCAGCTAGAAATGTTTCTGGATGGTTTAGCAAAGATAGTGAATACTCTTGGGTGATACAAATAAGGATTCACTCTCATATTTCATATATATTGCTTAGAGGGAACTCAAAGTGTGTACAGATTATTGTGGGTCTCTAACACCAAGAGAATTGTGTGCAGGACCTCAGTGGAAGAGGGTGAGTGGCCACATTGGCCTTTTGCACTGCTGGACCCAGCGTATCACTGAGACACTACAGGAGTCTGGAACAGCAAATTTGCAGCCAGTTGGTCCAGTTGCTAAAGAGTAATACAAGAACCTTGAGCCTAGTGGTTGGGCAGGGGACTTGAAATGTGAGCTTCACTGGCTATCTTTCAACAAGATATTTGAGATAGCATTGCAGCATTTCTCTTCTTATCCCTGCTGACTGTAGAACCTGGGAAAAGGCCATTGGAAGCATTCTGACTTCATAATTTACTTTGTCTTTCTGGAGTTAGCTCTTCCAAAAGGAAATCCCTGCCTTATCCTCCAGTAATAAAAAGTGAATAAAAGACAAGATCACGCACGAGGGGAATTCAAATAATACGATTCCAGTAATTAGGAGGAGGGCATATCTTGAGGAAATTCACCCAGTGATAATATGGACACAAAGGATTGCTGGACTGGATTAGAAGTTCATCTGGCAGGCAGCTTTGAAAATCTTGAGAGATCAGAGAGCTCTTTGAACTATACTATAGTGGCTTGGTTTTTTGAACTGTACGATGATGTCGGCAGCTAGTGAAGCTTATGGAATAACACTGGTTTTCTGAGTCATTACAAACCTTTTTGGAAGAGAAATGCCAAAGGATGCCTTAGTCTAACCTTGAAAAAGTTGGAAACGTTCTTGACATTTTTCTTCATTTGTGTGCATACTCACATAGACCTTGTCATTTTGCACCACCTTGTAGTTTTAATAGACCCATTATTGGTTCTTCACACTCAAGCGTTCCTCATTCTTCTGGGAATTCAAAATACTTTTAGAGAGGAATTATCTGTTCAGATGCCTTTGAGATTTGCCACGATTATTACAAGTACTGACAGAATCCTCTAAGAGGGATCTCTCTCCTGGGCTGTTGCTGAGTTAGCATCTGAGGCCTTCTTGTACCATTATGTTCAGGACAGAGACGGAGTTTTACCTCCATAGTGCTGACAAAGATTCTTGACAAAGCGAAGAGGCGAAGTAGAATGCCCAAATTCTCAATACTGCATCAGCCTTCTGAGAAAGTTGTGATTCTTTCATCAGTGCAGCACAGCCATGTCTGAGACAGATACTTCTTTTACTGAGGAATTCTGGATATTTCTGTTACCAGTGACTTCTAACATCTGAAGCAAGCAAATGCTGGGATGGGACCTGAAATCAGTACCCAAACTCTACATCGACACTGCTGTTTTGTACCCGTTACCAATAACTTGGAGATACTGAAGGTCCTGACCACCCTTTTTTAGCTGACTGCTTTGAGCAGGGAATTTACACTAGATCATCTCCAGAGGTCCTTTTCAACCTGCAAATTCCTAGTGACCATTTCAGTAATACAAAATAATTACCAAACAAAAGATGACTTGATTTGCCCTTGGAGAGTGCTTTAATCTGAACAATACAGATGCATCTCTTTAACATCTACCAAAAGGGCACAGGGTGGGCTGTTTAATGGGGCCTTGAAACCCCATTTTGCCTTGGTTCCTGTTGCTGGGTGACAAATGCTTTAAATGAGGGCATTCTAACTATATCTATACATGTGTATAGCTAATTTTCAAGCTTTTAAAGCTCTGTTTGGATTTAAATTGTATCATCAGAAATTAAAATAAGCATGAGCCTCATTTACATGTGTTCTGAAAACATTCAGTTTTGTGAGATGATCTATCTCCAACTGCAGGCAAAACAGAAATGGGCAAAAAGTTCTCCATCAGCAGAGTTTTTTAATGAAATGTGGTTGATGGCTGCCAGCGAAACAATGCCACCCTTGAACCCTTAGAAATTTAGAAGATTTTAGAAGAACTGCCTTCATTCTAGAATGGAGGAATCAAAGGCTGCAGAACACAGCAGCACTATTTCCATCGGAAAAGGAATAAGAAACTGTCTTCTCTCTTTATTAGTGTGCACAGTTGTGTTTGACATGAAGATATAAAAGCTCTGGCACTTTATTACTGACAGGTTTTTTAGAGCTGTCAGGTTGGAGCAATCCAGAGAGCCTGTCTATCTTAATTCTCAAGTTCTTGTTGTGATATTTACCTTTCGCTGGCTCCTGCTTCCGAATGATTTTACAGCACAACTGTCACAACACAGTGGTCGAGACTCAATCAGATGAAATTGTGCTACCACTGTGAGGGAATGACTGCCGATTTCCCCTGCTGATTTCCCACCTGCCTGCCTAAAGAATCATTTGCCTTGTGTAGTGAACACTGGCACAACCTGGCCAAGAGTGGATTTTCCTATATTGAAGCTTTCCATGAGAAAAGAGGTTTTCCCCAATCTCTTAACTGCAGACTTCACATACAGATAGTTTTCTCAGCTTGACACCTTGGAGAAGACAGGCGGAAGGCTTTTTGAAGGCTGTCAACAGCCTGGTGATCTTGTTTGCTTCTTTTCTCATGTCAGGATGAGCAGAATGAAAGCCTCACCCAGAAAGAAAACCTTTCCCCAGCTTCACCCTGCATCTGCTGCGTGTCAGCAAGTGTGGTTTCCAAGCCAGTGAGCATATGCTTGAGGGTCCAGTGTGGGTGGGAAGCCTGGGAAAATAGGCAGATATACATATATAAGCACAATGGGCTAAAGCAACAGCTAACACTGTCTCTGCACAGCCTAACTGGCTTGGATTCTGTCTGTGCGCAGTATCGACGTTAATTTACCCTGCTTAAAAATTGCTCAGATATCTCTTAGCTGAACTGCAGTGAGAGGTTCAAACACGTGCAATAAAACCCATTGCAAGTTGAGAATTACCTTATAGCTTTGTTAGGTTGCTAAGGGAAAAGCAAGAAGATGCCAGGATGTTTTGAGACTCCTTGGAGTCATTAGCTAACCCCCAGGTTCAAGAAACAACTCTGGCTTTGGATTCATGCCTGCCATGGCACTGCACCAACATCTGCCTTGGGAGATAAAGCTGTGGTTATCTGTAAGTGTGTGAGCTGGAGAGGACGTGGGCTGAGGCCGAGTTTGTTGGGCATGCAGTTCAAACATGTCTTTCTCATCAAAGAAGCAGATCAGTTACTGAAATAATTGACGTACGAGGCATCACTCCAGTTACATCTAAGTTTACAGAAGAGAGGCATGCAAGGAGGTGTGGGAAGTTGACAAAGCTGCCAGACGAGACAGTTTTAGGAAAGAAACATCATGTCTGTGAAAAAAATACCTATGAGAATTATTATCCCTTAGTGTATTTTTAGCAAGAGTTTCATGCCCTATATCAGCAGAATTAAGTAGCAAAAACACATAGCTGTGTTGTTTGCCCAACCACTTACACCTTGCTCTACCTGAGAAAGGAAACACTGGTGGATGTTCATTACCTCCTTGCTGCGATACCAGTCCAATTATAAACATACTGTTCCTTTAATGAACAATTCAGGCAGGCCTCTAAGGACTCATTAAAAGCAGAATTGGATTCCAAATTCTTACTGAGATTTAGAAAGAAAGAGCAAATGCTGGAGCGTCACTGGCTGTGCATGTTTCATGTCTCAATCTGGCTTTACAGTGCAGGCAAAACCCAGGAGAAAGCTGGATGGTTTTTATCCAGGGAAAGAAGTTTATGAGTGTAAATTAGACAGAAAGAGAAGTCAAGAAAGGAAATGCATGGTACAATGGTAGTGCTCTTATTCATTTGTGTTAGAGAGAAAGGTACGGGTGTTTTTGCCTTGATCCCCTTGGGGTAGCAGTCTGGGTTTGTACATATTTTTAGCTTTCTTGTCTTAGAAAAAAACTTCAGTTTTTCCAAAATTTGCCACAAAGAGTAAAGGCTTTTCACTATTGAAGCAAGAATTTAGTTAAAAAGCCCAGTTCACCACCACAGAATAATTATTGGGTGTCCAGGTTGTGACTTTCCAAAGACACTATATCTTTATAAGGCTTTCTGATTGCAAATCCCAGGTTGTTATGTAAGTACCTGATATCAGCACACAGCCCCCAGCTGAGAGTCCCTGTAAAAAGAAACTGCAAATAATTCCCATACTGGGAAACCAAGACTCTAATTGCTATTACTCCTATTAACAGGATGTTCTCACTGTTTTCCATGTAAGAGGCTGAATGATTACCCAACACTGTTCACTTACGGTGGCTGTCACAACTCTACAGAGCTCACAGCCACACTGTCTGGTTCCTCCTACCTCTCTGGAGCACTGGAAAATCAACCCTTTCCAGGGCATTCTCCTCTTCAAGGGGAACTTGTGTGCATTTACCTCCAGGGCATGGCTTATATATTTCGAGACCTGACATTTGCATTCAAATCCAGTGCTTGCATAAGCCAACAGAGATCAAAATCTGGGTAGGCTGCATGAATCCAGAAACAGTGCATGATGTACATCTTGAGTGCAGCTTTGGAAGACAAGCTGTAAATATCCTGTTTCTTCAGATCTGACAAGTCCCAAAGAACTTCAGCCTCTTTTGTCTTCTCTTTCTCCACAGTGCTGATGGTGACTTTGCAGTCACCCACCTGACCAAAGCCCATCTCTTCTATGATGGGAGAATTAAATGGATGCCACCTGCCATCTATAAAAGCTCCTGCAGCATCGATGTTACCTTCTTCCCCTTTGATCAGCAAAACTGTAAAATGAAATTTGGCTCTTGGACATATGACAAAGCCAAGATAGACTTGGTGAGCATGCACAGCCATGTGGACCAACTGGACTATTGGGAAAGCGGGGAGTGGGTCATCATTAATGCTGTGGGCAATTACAACAGCAAGAAATATGAATGCTGCACAGAGATCTACCCCGATATAACTTACTCCTTCATTATCCGGAGGCTGCCACTGTTCTACACAATCAATTTGATCATTCCTTGCTTGCTTATCTCCTGCCTGACTGTCCTGGTCTTCTACCTACCCTCTGAGTGTGGAGAGAAGATAACTTTGTGCATCTCTGTGCTGCTGTCCCTCACAGTGTTCCTGCTGCTCATCACAGAGATCATCCCTTCTACCTCCCTGGTCATCCCCCTGATAGGAGAGTATCTGCTCTTCACTATGATATTTGTCACCTTGTCTATCATCATCACTGTCTTTGTGCTCAACGTGCACCACCGTTCCCCACGTACCCACACGATGCCTGACTGGGTGAGGAGGGTTTTCCTTGACATAGTCCCACGTCTCCTCTTCATGAAGCGGCCCTCCACAGTGAAAGACAATTGCAAGAAGCTTATCGAATCTATGCACAAAATAACCAACTCACCAAGACTTTGGTCCGAGACCGACATGGAGCCCAACTTCACTACCTCATCCTCCCCCAGCCCCCAGAGTAATGAACCTTCACCCACATCTTCCTTCTGTGCCCATCTTGAGGAGCCAGTCAAGCCCCAGCCTATGTGCAAATCCCCTTCTGGACAGTACTCCATGCTGCACCCTGAGCCCCCACAGGTGACGTGCTCCTCTCCACAGCCCTCCTGCCACCCCCTGAGTGACACACAGACCACGTCCATCTCGAAAGGCAGGTCGCTCAGTGTTCAGCAGATGTACAGTCCCAATAAGACAGAGGAAGGGAATGTCCGCTGTAGGTCCCGAAGCATACAGTACTGTTACCTGCAAGAGGACTCTTCCCAGACCAACGGGCACTCCAGTGCCTCTCCAGCGTCGCAGCGCTGCCACCTCAATGAAGAGCAGCCCCAGCACAAGCTCCACCAGTGCAAGTGTAAGTGCAAAAAGGGAGAGGCAGCTGGCACGCCGACTCAAGGAAGCAAGAGTCACAGCAACAAAGGAGAACATGTCATGCTGATGTCCCCAGCCCTGAAGCTGGCAGTGGAAGGGGTCCACTACATTGCAGACCACCTGCGAGCAGAAGATGCAGATTTCTCAGTAAGTATGTTAACTTGGCATCCATGGGTAAGCTGAAAATATTCTGAAGGAAACCTCATCAAAGGTGGGGGCTATCAGAGTGTACTCGTCATCATTCCCGGACACAATGGCACTATAGACAGAATCACAGAAGTACAGAATCATTAAAGTTGGAAAAGCTCACTAGGATCATCTAATCCAACCATCAACCCATCCCCACCATGCTCACTACACTACATACCCTGGATACAGTGACGTTTGCCAAGTAGGACCAGTTTTAGAAGAGAACAGTCTTCCCACAAACTCTTCTCAAATTTTGGGGTGGGTAGAAGGTTATTTAATTTATTTTACTTCTTAGGGAATCAAAATGTAGCTAGAAAAAAAGATAAATCCTTTGGTATTTCAAACCTGAACCATTTCAAAACAGCTTTAATGGCAGCTAAGGATGTGATTTTAATTGAGGCTAGAGGGCACCTTGCAGGAGCAATTCTGCCTTTGCCTGCTATAGGAAACAGCCAGAGAAGGAGCCAACATGATTTGTTGTTGTCCCTTTCCTGAGAACAGCATCAGCAAGCACACTTTGACGTTGGTTACCCCAGCATTGCCCTAACATCCCTGCTTTGGTAGTTCAGCAGTTCACAGCACTGCTCTTTGCACAAGGGATCACATCACGGCTCTGAATTGTGCCTTCGGTTTTCTGCAGATAAAAGCCAAAAACAGTTTTATAATGAGATAGCACAGAAACAGAATCCTGCCAGGAAGCATCTTGACCCTTCCTGGGCTAAGATTGTAAAAGAAAATAAAAAAGCAGTAATTTTTGTGGGAACACAGCAGACTTCTTTATAGCCAAGCCTCTGACAGGCAGGGAATTTGCACTGTGATTTCTCTTCAGCACTGACTGTGGTTACTGAGCCTGGGAAGGCAAATTCCTGAAATAGGCTGTGTCTGTGGGAAGTGCCATAACGTGGGGATGCTGCAGGGTAAGTTTAGCCGTGTGTGACGCCATTCCTCATTGGTGGACTTCCAGTGGAGCACCACTTGGCTCAGTCTGCGGGAAGGTGGGTGGACAGACTTCGTGCTTACTCTGAAGGGGTAAATATGGCTACAAATAGAGAGAATGTAGAGGCTGGAAGAATTTTTCTTTAATGGAGATGGTGATGCACATACAAATGCCACATCCTTTTATATCTCATAGCTCTTCCTTTACAATACTAT
This sequence comes from Cyrtonyx montezumae, assembly GCF_038088225.1. NCBI lineage: Eukaryota > Metazoa > Chordata > Aves > Galliformes > Odontophoridae > Cyrtonyx > Cyrtonyx montezumae. The sequence goes on along the minus strand of NW_027072100.1, from coordinate 9,251,386 downwards.
GGTTACAGCATGCTAGCTAATTATGGTCATAGACACAAGCTTCTTGCTGAAGAAAACAGGATCTAGCTTTTCTTAGAGGTATCAGTCAGCAAAGATACCTTTCTGACAGTTCTTACAGTTCGATTGTCACCAGATTTACAGTCAAAGGAAGTCATAGTGCTTTTAGGCAAGACTTCCTGGGCTTGAAGAGTGTCTTTATATTTGCATTTTTCATAGCACAGAGCACTTAGCAGCAGCAACAAAGGATTAAGTGCTACTGTCCATTTATGTGCTCTTTGGTACCACAGTTTTAAAGGCCTCTGTTCTTTAATGTATTTCACTTCACAACATCCCTTTGAGGAAGCAGCTGCTTACTCCTCATTTTGAAGAGTGACAGCCAAAGCACAGAGATGAGTTGACCTGCACAAGGTCGCAGAACAAATCTGTGGCAAAGAGGGCTGTGAATCCCCACCTTCATTGGCTGACAGCTCAGCTCTCTTTCCTGGGCTAAAACATTTCACCATCACATTAAGACTGTGGGAATTAAACTCTGCTCTCTCTCCAGATAGTAATAATCACGAATAAGCTCATGGAAGTCAATTGATTTTAACTCACATATTTCCCCGTGGTGCAAATGAAGAAATGTTGCATCAATAATACTTCTCATTTCAAATGCTTCCCTGCTAAGCCTGTTGATGTCAACAAGAACCGAGTCGATGAATACCTTGGGTTCTTCCCTCTTAATCCATCTTTCTTCAAAATGAACTTTCTTCTTACACCCTCTGCTACTTTTCCCTCTCCCTACTTCCCTCTTGAAATGGAACAGTTTTCCCCAGGAGAAAGATATTTAGAGTACTAAATGTCAAAAGCAGAAGAAAAGGAAGAATTCTGTGGGCTCTAAGCAGCACTCTGCAGTGAGCAAAGGCACCGCATGCACATCCAGCAGTGAGTGGAGACTGTCAGTGCACCAGGATCACCAGTACTGAAAATTACTGTAAGGAGCAGAGCATAAAATGAGAATTTACTACGGAAAAAAATATATTGGTACTCAGAAATTTGCTTTCACCTTAAAATCAAATTGTGGCATTTCTACCAGGGCTGGAAGTCTCCCCCAAGCCCATCAGCAGACAGCTCTGTGCAGCAACACCCCTTGGGACACAGCTCGCCTCCTCCTGGGTCATAATTTCTGAGGCATGGACCTTCACAGGATGGGAACAAAGCTTCTTTTAAACTTACTTATTTTCTAAAGCACCACTGCCACAGGGGCAGTGTTTCTAAATTAAAAGTAAATAGTTCATTTAATTAAGTGCTTCAGCAAAGAGAAAATGGGAAAAGCAGGAAGACAGTTGTTTGCAGCAAAAACTTATCTGCAACCAAACCAGCACAACAGTACACAGGGGAAAATGTGAGGCTGAACTGTCCCAGTGTGTGATAGGAATGCCATTAGAAATTAATTACAGGCTGAGAAGTAAAACGAGCCACATGTCACACACCAGTCAAAATAACCAGACACCGACAGCACCGTCTGGAAAGCCTCATTGTCCTCATGACTCCGTGCATCTCAGGGTTGCTCTAATAAGAAATCCATGAAGACAGCTTAAAAAATAAAATGGGAGAGAAAATAGCTGAGGGGGAGGGAACACCAGATAATCTCGCTGGTTTATTTTTAACAAAGTACAATAAAACCACTCGGGACTCCTCTAATCTGTGTTACAGGCTCTGGCTCCTGAGCATCAGATGGCACTTGGAGGTCCCCAAGGCACCTCTGCCCCAGCCCTGGGCTGATGCCCTGTTCTGCTGCTGGGATGGACCAGGATTATGAGATAGCCCCTGACCTTTCCGGAGTTTGGAGGTGGACAAGTCAGCTGGTTGCAGCCCCTGATCCTTTCCCAAAAAGAGTTTTGAGTGAGCCTCTTAAAAACTAATCAGGACACAGCTCAGGAGTTGGGGCAGCAGATGCTGACAGCTGCATGGATGCTGTCAGAGAGGCCTCTGTGGATCACGCTCTGCGTGAGATGCTGGAGAGTTTCAATCATGGGGAAATGCTACAGAGCTGTCAGAAAACAAAACAAAATCTGAAACCATTTGTTTTTCCTCCCCCTCCCCCATTTTTTTTTCTCTCCTCTCTCAATATTTTTAATTTCACCCTTCTGTGCTCTTGCTCTGAAGCTGGATATTGATTTTGCAAATATCCAATGCCCTCTCAGCCATCATTTTCAAGTTGGGTCGACTAATGTGTAAACCATCTCGTCTGAAAGCAAATTTCAGTTGAACTTTTCAGGTTGTTCCTCTTCTCCCATTCTCTCCTTCTTTTCTCCAAGAGAAACTCATCTCATTCATTTCTTGTTTTCAAGTATTCTACCGCTTACTTCTCCTAGCATACTCAACAAAACCTTTATTTTGCCACAATGGGAAAGTATTTATCTCAATCAACCCTTCCAGATTGATGTCAGATGGAGAATTTCAGTTTTTCTTTACACATTACCTCTTCACGAGTTGCTAAACCTTTAAATACAATCATCCTGAGCTTGCTTAGTGGCCTTCTCACCAGGAATTCTAAGCTTCAGAGACTCATTCCAACTCTTAGCAAATGATGAATAGATCAGAAAACCTGTGCAACAAAAGGGAGCTAACCACAGTGACTTCATCCTTGGGACGAGAGGACAGCATCTGATTTCAAGGGTTATTATTTATTTTACTCACCAATGATAGATGGATCATTTCCTCCAAGAAAGTAAGCAGCTTCAGCACGTCAACATTTAATTATTATTATTTTTTAACCTGGCTGTTGAATAATAGTAACTTCTGTTTGCACCCACTGATGGGTGCAGGAAAGCAGCCCCAGCAAAAGCACAACGTTGGCTTTGCTGCCTCCTGCTCCTTACAATGCACTCCTTATTTGCTTCAGTCACGACCACAGGGGAGACAGGAGCAAGCTCCCGCTGAGGTGTTTTCCCTAAGGATCAGGGCAGCTTGCCAGATTTCAGCCCGAAGCACAAGGTGACATCAGGGCTATTAATCATCAAGCAGTATATTGTGGGGAATTATAATGGGTGCAGTCGTATCAACTAAAGCTTCACCATCTGATCAGTCCTCTTCCTGGGAAAGAAATTAATAACAGCAATGTAATAAAAGAGGTTTTCATATGTATGTGGTTTCTTACTTGATGAAATAGCCATTTACAACAGGTCTTGCCTGATGGTACTAGTAAGAACTAGACTTCCCTAGAGAGGAATTGCTAGAAAATCATCCCACAGCAAGACAAAAGTGGAGAAAAAGCAGGATGAGGAAAACCACTTCTTTTACTTGCTGGTTCGTTTTCACTGCTCACTCAGCCAAAGCTTTAATTCCCTTCACAGAATGCATTTGGCTTCATTAATCTGTAAACAAATCTGTTTACCAGCACAAAGAAATAAGCAATTTCTTTCCCCTTTCAACTTGAATCTCAGCCTCATTTACACGCTATTACAGCTCTTGCTCATGGAACTGGGATCGTGAGTGTGCATACACACTTAATTATCCACAGGCGTATCATCCCTGGCGAGCTGTGAACAGGGTTTGTGATTGGGGATGTCTCCCATGTGAGTGATAAGAGTAAAAATTGCCATCATACTCCACCACTATATGTAAGCGAGCCCATTCCCTTTCTCCCTCCCTCAGGACTTAAAATACCGTATTTAGAATAAAGCACAAATAGCCTTCATACATTTTAATCTCAGTTAAGAACTAATAACTGGCCTTTCATCTCTGTGTTGCCAGGTGAAGGAAGACTGGAAGTACGTAGCGATGGTCATTGACCGGATCTTTCTCTGGATGTTCATCATTGTGTGTTTGCTGGGGACTGTTGGGCTCTTCCTCCCACCGTGGCTGGCAGGAATGATCTAAGCAGAGCCACAGAATGAGGAAATACATCCTGCCCTGTGGATCTCAGTTCACCTGGAAGGAGATGAGCAGAGAAATGGAGCCAGCCCTTTGAATTATTTACTGCGTGTCCGCGCATGAGTTGTTCCACAGCAAACCAGGAACACGTTTTGAAGTCACATCATTTTGCCAAGCCATTTTCATGTCCTCCATCTATTTTAGGGGAAAAGTTCTCATTAAAGTTTGTACATAGCATGGTGCCATTCACTGGCATATACTCAGCAAAGTAAGGCCACAAGCTTGCCCCCTAAAGCAGCACATGCAGAGGCTTTGCGTATACAAACCAGCAAATTAGCTCCACTCGTCTTCAGAGGTCTCTGTGTGCCTGTGTAACCTTGCCCTGTCCAGCTGAAGTGGACCAGGGTTGCTTGTCCCTGTATGAGTCATTTTATAAATAAAGGTCCAGCTTTGGGATATCCGTGCTGGATGTGGTCTGTGCCAGGTGGAACTGCTCAGGGCAGCCCAGTTCCTCTAGGAACAACAGGGATCATTTGCCCACCAAAACACAGCGATTTCAGTGTTCATATTGACAGAGGTTTCTTTGGCTAAGATCCTTCAGAAGTCATGGGGATGAGGGACATCATTGCTCACTGAGGCTCAGGCAAGGCAAGGGAGGATTTGCATCCTCCTCTGCAACACCTTCCCATACAGCAGATCCCTCCTTTCTGTCTGCCACTTCCCTGATGGGCTGGAAGAAGTTATTTAATGAGCATCAGGTGCTGAACTCACAAAAATAGATCACCTCATTCACTGGTGCTTCAGCAGCCATGTTTTTCCCAGCTTGCTCGCAGAGGATGAGCCCATCCAGCTCAGCATCCCCTCTGCTTGGCCCTTAGAAATGCACGGCTCCCATCTCCACTGCTGGCTGCCAGCTGGGAACAGCACAGCAGCACTCAGCACCACATCTTGTTTGCTTCCACAGGCAGAAGGGCTTACAAACAGCTTAGCACACTGCACGAGGAACAGCAGATACAGCCTAAAAGTGCAGGCTTCCCAAGGGAGCCGCGTGGCTGTGTGACTCAGAACCCAGGCGTCCCTCTGCAGCCCACGCTGCAATCAGTGCACACGAACCCTTTGGGCCACAGGGAATTTGCAGCTCAGCAGCTCTGGCAGCCCCAGCCTTGGTGGATGCACAGATCACACCCAGAGAGCTGCATGAGCTTGTGAGGCTGTCTCCTTGCTTGTGACAGCAATGCTGGGCTGGGGACCTGACCTGGTGGATGGCAACCAGCCCATACCAGGGGTTGGAATCAGGTGGCCTTTAAGGTCCCTTCCAACCCAACTATACTATGGTTCAGTAATACTGCACTCAGTTCAAGGGCAGTGAATCAACTTGTTACATATACCAGATCCAGTTCATAATGCCTACTAATTATAATCCATTCTTTGTGCTGCTTTATAAAAAAGATGAGGGCCCCAGTATTCTGCACACCATTCACACCTAATGTGTGGACATTAGTTATACTAGAGAGATTCATTTTCATTTGACTCATAATTGAAATAATTGATAAAACTATTAGCAGAACCAGTACAGCCTAAAGACTGAAAATAAAGGATTTTCACATTTTACCCATCTTGGAAGGACTTGGAGTCGAACCATTTCAAAAACAGGACATTGAAATACGAGGACAAGATAAAATCAAAGCAGTGATCACCTAGTTTGGCCAATCCTAGCAATCCCACCTGCTTTTCCTCTTGACACAGCCTGGGCCATGTACTCACCATTCATGGCAGCAAGGCAGCCCAGCCTTGGCATGGTGCAGCAGTCAGGGAGCTGCTGGCTCTTTGCTTGTTTTCAGAATAGAGACTCACTCTTTAGAGATGCTAATTTATCCTTTTTCACAGTCACTGAGCTTGCTTATGGCAATGAAAAGAAAACAAACAGTGAAACATCTTCAAGGTCTAGTGCATAATTGCATGAACACAGCTGCAGCCTGCATGGAAGATATGGGCCATGCTGCAGACAAGCGGGGCACCCATTTCCAGCACAAAATACATGAATGTTGGAGGAATTCTGGCCCCGGGGTAGTTCTGGGTCCTGGGCAGTGCCCAAGGGCTGCTCAGAGCTTCTATAACCTCAGCCCCCATGAGCACTGGGGCTGTGGAGCAGGCTGGGGCTTGGCTGTGTGCATCTGCAGCCATAAAACCATCCCAGCTGGCCTGACCTGCCACAGTCAGACCCCTGTCTAACACAGGGGAACCATTTGGGTGCAGCACTAGGAATGAGAAAGGTTTAAGGTCAGATTCAAGAGCTAAACAGCTTCTTGTGAAATTCTGTAGGGGCAAGCATAGATTTCACTTTGCTCAAAGCAAACACGCCCCCTCAGACCACCACTTTCTCTGCAAAAAGTGATCATCATCAGTGCACACAGTGTGCACAGCAGCATCTCCAGGGGAGCAGTGCAATGTGACAGCACAGGAGCCTGGCAAGGACACAGCAATGCAATCGAGTCCCAGCATCGCTGCCCTGCTCCCTGGGCTGCCCACACTCATCCTGCTCCATTAGCACATTGAAATACCAGGTGTGATGGGGAGTGCTGAGGATGTGGCTGTGTCCCTGAAGACTCAGTGACACTGCAGGATCACAGGGTTTGGCAGAACAAGATGAGAAGTGACAGCTGAAGCAGGTTACAGAGATGTTAGTGGCATTTGGGAAGAAGCTCAGATAATGCAGGTCACTGCTTTCCTCTGGTGTTGCTAACATCATAGCATTGCTCATATAGTGGCAGCTCCACTTCTTCTCACATGGCATTAATATTTCCCCAGTTTAAAGTTCAAATAATGTCTTGCTTTCTGCTTCTGATGTGCCTCCTAGTAAAATCCAAGGGGGGAAAACAGGAATCATGCCCCATCACTCTTTCTTGGACAGATTACTCCACCCAGGAGGTTGCTAAAGAGGACGGTATGCCTCCATAGGATCCAATGATCAGAAACTGGAATAAAACTGAGTTATGGACTAGACTGTAACTGTGGAAAAATGAATAACTCTGCTACTCCAAACCCATGAAAAGCAAAGAGATTTTAATGCATGAAAGACTCCAGAAAATATGTATATCTACACTCACTTTGCCTAAGTCATCCTCCCAGTCTGGGAGGTATTTTATCTGCAGCTGGCTGGTAGGATGAGCTCTATAATCTGTATTTCCCCGCTATTTTCAGGGCTATTGTCCACAGCACCATCTCCTTCTCCAGAGAGCTAATCCACATAACCTACATCACCTTCCTTTTGCTGAAGTTTCTCTAAACGTTTACCTAGAAGCTAGACTCAAATAAATTCACTTGCACAGGGACAGAAAAGCGGATAGATGTATGTGAGATGACAGACACATATGGTACTAAGGATCATCCCTTGTAACAGCCCCACCTTCCTTGATAGCCCCTCTGGGCTCTGCCTCATTGCTGTGATGCATTCTTATAAGATCTCCTGTCCCCACCCAAAATGTCTTTTTGGTCTCCAGACCAAGATATTTGGGAAAACCAATCTACTGAGCCCTGGAGAGAGCCTTCTCAGAGCTGTTTGTTAGCGGTACTGCTAGTTAATCTTCTGTGCTTATCATATCTTACCCCAAGGCTGATTTAATGATGCTTGTAGCCGAAAAATCTGTCTCTGAAAGGTCCTCAACCTCTGCCAGCATGCAGCTACACCAGGTGGGCCAACCTCTGCAGTGGGGATAGAAACCCAATTTTATCATAATTTAAAGATATCTAGAGATGTAAGAAAGTCTGAAAATATGACATCACATCACATACTGTTTGGAAAAGAAAGCCTCTATAATGATTGCTTAGGGCAGATGTGATCATGAGAAAATCAAGACAGACTTTCCTTAAGGACTGAGCAGAAGGGGAGGTAAACAAGCATTCCTTGGCAAAGTGGGGAAAGAATAGGAACTGGTGGGATTTCAAAGGGACATGCTAAATTTGTGCACTGAGATTAATTCAGAGTTATCTAAAAAACAGGATTAAATCCAGAAAAACTAATACCCTAACTTTTATTTGTAGGGATAAATGCTTTCAGAACAAAGTCCTTGCAAGGAAAAAAATCTGCTTTGCTAATACATGCCACTACATGCCACTGCTTTTAACTAAAGTTTGCACTAAAAGTGATGAATGGGGCCAGAAAATCACAACAGGGGAAACAACAGGCTGCATCCAGCAAAGACTGTGGGATATTAATACTCACAATGGGTGGTTTCAAGGAATTTGAAGGCTTCGAGGATCCAGTTGTGGATGCCTCATCCATGAAGGTGTTCAAGACCAGGTTGGGTGGGTCCTGGGCAGCCTGATCTGGTGGGGCAGCTCTGTCCATGGCGGGAGGGTGGAACTGGATGGTCTTGAAGGTCCCTTCTGACCTAAGCCATTCTCTGAAGGAACTGAGTGGCTAAAGAATGGCACATACACTCAGTGAAACTGAGTGGACAAAATCCCTGTAATTTCAAGTAAATAAGACCACTCATGGGACAGAATTCTGGACCGTTAATGAACAAGCTTTTTATGCAGGTTTTCTTTCTCCTAATCAATAGCTCTCCCAGGACCTGTTTTGTTAAAACCTGTCCTTTCCTGCTGCATCTGAAATAATCAGAAAAAGCAAATGCCACTTGAAATTCTACTGCATGGATTAAACCCCAGTGTGAGCAGTGAGAAGATGTTAGTCACTTTCAAAACTAATCGATGAGAGAAAAACAAAGGAGCTCTGTGCCAAACCACCCGCAGCCACTAGGCTTGAACTGACAGAACTGCAAACTCAGAGCTGGGAACGTGGCTGCCCTGATTTACATCTGCAGAATTACCTGCAAAATGCAGACGGTGCACTTTGAACTACTTACTTTCTCCATTAGTGGGTGTTTGATGGGGTCGATTTTAGGTTCCACTGTGCATGGTACCCCTCTTGTCTCCTTGCCTTTCCTGCCCATTGCTTTACATCTGCCAGTCTCCACAGGTATAAGGTTTGATACCCAGCTGTGAATGCAGAAAATACCTGCATGCAAATCAGTGCATGCCGCAGAATGCATTAAGCAAAGGGGTAAACACACAAATTGATTGTGATGGAAGGAGTGAGGGGACAGAAGCAGAAGCAGAAAAGCAGCCCAAAGTACAAATTGCGAAGCTGGAGGTACTATTTTTTTTATCAGTGTCTGCACAGTTTGGATCCACATCACACCACAGCTGATGAAAGGAAAAGAGCGTAACATCACGAATCCCTCCATGTCACACGGATAAAAGTCAGACTCAGGGAGATTTGATATTCTACCTGATAAAATGCAAAGTGGCTGATCAGATTGAGGGAGGGGAAGGTGGGAAAGGCCAGTGGGTTGATCTCCAGCTCCTCACAGTGCATGGCTGTGCCCTGCCTGACCTAAGACACTTGTCAGATCCTGGAGAGTGGGGCTGAAGGTGGGGTTTGTTGCATTGTGGATGATCACACTGACTGCAGTGCTTCTGCATAGAACAGCACTGCAAGAAAGCCATCAGCTAAAAGTAGAAACAGCCCAAATGGTGCTAGGTTTTGTTACCTTGTCAACCAACAGAAAACACTATTTGGTTCCAGTGGATTTTTGCATCTCTGGGCATGAGGTGCTGTTTTTCTCTGTGCTGAGGATGCAGAATAACAAGTGACAAAAATAAAGCACAAGCAGACAAATGGGCAAAAATCTGTTATTTCTGAACATTTCCATACATTATTTTTTTTCTTATGAGTCTGTCAGCCTGTAGCTCTGGCTGTGTGCCTTGCTGTGGCACATGCAATGTGAATTTGAATACTGCAGGTGTCCAGCACTGAAAAACAGCGGATGGATGAGACTCATCAGGCTGGTTTGGTGCTTTGATATTGGCTTTGTTTGATTGATGTGTCCACATAGAAATGGTGGGAAATAAGAAAAGCAAAACCACATTTGATGTTTGGGTTGCTGCTTCTCTTGGAGCTTTTACTCAGAGACTTCCTGGAAACTGTCCTCAGCTGCCTCCACATCGACCATCAGGGGATGAAATCTGTGCATGAAAATGAAGTGAGGCCACTAAGCAAGAGAATAAACCAGAGTAAACCAGTACTGAGAAGAAATGCTGCAGAATAAATTCTTTCCTCTTTAAAATCTTTTGTCCAGGGCCAGCAAGTTAATTCATTTTCCAGGACTTTCTGAGTCTCCATGGAATACATATGTACGAACTGAGATATTCCTCTCCATCCACTATGGAAACATTGTTATGAGCATTAAGAACTGAAGATTACCAAGATCACTCCACCTGCTCTGCTACTATTGCAATTAGGTGTTAATCTATGATGGATGGCTGAGGAGTAGCCAATTGAGCTGGCTGTTATCCACATTAATAGGCTAATTGTAGATGAATCATCCTGATTGCTTTGCAAAGGAGACTCTTCCAGGACTGACAGTCCCTGAAGCATGAACAAAGGTCCCTGCCTAGTTTAAGAGAAGTAACCAGTGCAAAGAGCTCTAAAATCATGACTCGTGTTTAAGTTATCAGGACTTACCTCTTCTACCTGGCCCGTAACATCCAGAAACATCACATCCCCCTGAGTATCCAGGCTGCCCAGGCTGTCCTCTGACACCAGGAAAACCTTGAGGACCAGTGTTCCCAGGGTAGCCCTTTGGGCCTGGTTTCCCCAGCACGACTTCTCCTGGTGGGCCTAAAGAAGAAGTTGTAAGCCATAGCACATCTACAGATTCAATGTAAGACTTCTGTACTTATTCCATCCTACATGGCAATTCATTTTCTGAGTGTCATTTCACTGTCTGGGGGGAAAAAAAAGGAACTACTCTGAATCTCAGTAACTTGAGGTTTTCTATTTGGCCTTAAATGTACCTAGCTTGCCTAGATTGTTACGAGAAAGCCCACCTATGTGTCAATATAGAAAATCACCTCAACTCTGGGATCCACCTCAGAGTCTGTTTTTGTGACTTCACAGTCAGTGGTAAACTTACCCTTGACTTCAAGTTAAAAGGATCAGGATGGAGGAGCACACCCAATCCTAACGGATTACTCAGAAACTCTTGTGTTCCATGAGCTGAACTTTTGAAGAGTTGCTATCTCCTGAACATCTGATCTTGCATGCAAAAACACAATAAAACTCACTGGATGTGCCTCACAGATTTAAAATGCATCCTTACCTAGGAATGGGTACCGAAGAAAAGAGGAACGGTCTCATATGTGAGCAGAAAGGAGCTATCTGAAGTACTGCGATGGGAAAGTCAGTCAGTCCCAGCACAGTGGGCTTAAGGCTGAAGATGCTTTGAATCTGGCAGCCCTATGTGTTCAATACAGAGAGACAGTATTTACCCGTTCTGCCTCTGGGTCCTTGGATCCCTTCTTCATTGACTCCGGATATTCCTTTTTCTCCCTTGGGTCCTGGAGCACCTAATCACAGAACACAGACAAGTGGCTTTTCACTGCAGTCTCCCCACCAGGCTCCTCCTAGGTGCTGAGGTGAGCACTTCTGCCCATACCTCTTTCTCCAGGATACCCATCTTTTCCTGTCTGACCAGGGGCGCCATTTTCTCCTCTTTCTCCAACGCTCCCAGGAGGACCTGGAGGACCTGGTGATCCTGGTTCTCCTGGCTTCAGTTTTTCCTCCCAAACAGGAACTGGCTTCCTTGCATGTTCATGAATGAATGAGTCAAATTTCAGCACATGACCTGAGAAAGCAAGACAGCAAGGAACCTTTGCAAGGGCACAAAGGTCTTTGTGCTAAAACCACTAAATGAAACCAATGGACAGGACAATGTGGTGGGACATGCACAACCCACAGTGCTCAGCGTGGCACAGGACAGGGGATCCCTGGATTATTACAGCTTCGTGCCAGCTTCCCTTGTGGCTTTGTCCACTACTGCTGGAGAGGCATAAAAACAAGCTTGGGGTGATTATACTCACTCTGGATCATCCGCTCACAAGCCTGGCTAACGAGCTGGTAAATTGTGGCCAAGGACTGTGGTTCCCCCTAAAGTGAAGCATTATAATTCTTTTTTTAGAAAAGGAAGCATTCACATCTTTATTGATAAATTTTAGAGAGGATCAATATCACAGTGCAAGACTGCTTTCTGCCCTTTCTTTATGTCAGCTTGTATTACTGAGACATTAATTACTATGAAAAGCATTTTCTTGATTTATTTATTACAAAGCTCCAAAGCCATAAAATTGTAATTGGGAAGCATCAATAATTGCCTTTCTCCCACACATCAAAAAGCCTAGACTGAATTGATATAATTACTGAAGCTACCACAGAAAGGAGAGTAAATTTCCCTCTCAAATTTCATCAAAACAGACAGACACAGTGTATAACTCAGTATTCTGTGATATGTAAAACATTTAACACGACCAGATATTGCAAGATCCTATCTTTGTCTCAATCTTTTATGAATATTGATTCTTGTCATTATTAAACTCTAAATAATTGACATCTGTGGTTTTTCTTTAGAAAGCTTAGCAATACAGAAACAAAAATGCAAAAAGCTGCTTAAAAAAAGAAGACTGAGTCTCCTCATGAAAATTCATAGCTAAGACACAGGATGCTTCCAGAACCATTTCTTAATTGTACATCTCTGTGTGGACCACCATGCAGATTACCAAGTTTAAACAAAAGCTTGGCACAGCACCCAAGGGAAGAAAATAGGTAAGCTCCACTGAAAAAAAAAAAAAAAAAAAAAAGTATAGAAAAGGAAAAGCTGTTGGAAATGGGACGGTGTTAAAAATTATAATGCTGGGGCATTCACTTGAAACAAAAGAAGAAAAGCAGTCTTTGAAAAGGAGCTTGTGCCTGTCTGAAGCTTAATTCACTTAACTCAGTCTTGGCAAGGAGGCTTGGACTCCTAGAAAAACATAGGATTTCTTTTTAATTATGTCAAGATGTACAAAACCTCTTCTGACAATAAAATAACCTTCACAGGCAGTGTGGCTCTCCTGACCTCAGGGACTCTGTACCTGAGCATGGCACTGTTTTTTTAGAAGTGAGCCCCTGCTTTATGCCACACATTTAAAACAAAACAAAACAGAACAAACCCTCACTGAAGCAGTGTTTTTGATTTTGACTTCTCAGCAAAGAATGGTTTTTCAATTGGCTTTTCTTCTTTGCTACTACAATTGGTACTAAGCAGCTCATTATTCAGACCCGTCAAAACAGCCAGTGCAGGTGAGCGGAGAGCAACGAGCTCTCAGTACATTCTGCTCTCCTGTTCAGAAAATGTCTTCACATGTAAGCATAGCTTGCCAAACAGATTACTACATTCATTCTTTGGAGTGCTTGATGTACACTACAAGAAAAACTCACTTTCTCTCCTCTTTCTCCTTTTGGACCTGGTAGTCCCTGCGAGGAAAACAAAAGGGAAAGTCACAGTCTAGGGAGAGGAGAAGAAAGCAAAAGGTCAATGGGGATGCAGGTTACATCAGTGGGACATGGAGCACAAGGTTTGTTTCCCACACGTTTTTACTTCCCTTGACCTTATGAAAATGACTAAACGTTCTCTGAGCTCATAGCAGTATTTTCTGTTCTTGCATAAGGTGCTGGAGCACCATCAACAAGGATGCATCCACAGACACAAGCTCAGGATTTGCTTATCCATATGAAGGATGAGTGTGAATTAAAACTCTCCTTCAGATGCTGAGGAAGATCTACCATGGGAGCAACTTGCTTGCACGCAATGATTTCATGCCTTGGCCTTCTCTGAGACCCACACTCAGACACTTACTGTTGGCCCAACATCACCTGGTGGTCCCTTCTCTCCACTGCTTCCTCGGGAGCCTGTCACTCCTTGGAAACCCTGCAGGCATTAATTACAGGACACTGATGAAAGTCCAGATACTTTCTGCTGTTGTTCTTTTTCTGTTTGACATCTCCTTGCAGCTCCAGGGGCACCAGCAGTTTAAGCTTGGAGGACTCCAGCAAGAACATCGCAGCCTTAAGGTTTATGTCAGTACCTCATTCAGCCATGAGCACAATGTTGAGTGTACCATGCATGAGTCATCTTCACATCATTTCCTATTACTGTCTCAAGCCAGCAAAGCTGACTTTTGCCAACAAACTGCAATGTAATTTTTAGCCTACTGGCTTTAGATCCTTCGTTTCACATCCAGATTTAGGCACAGCCTAGGGCATAACCCTTTTCTTCAGCCTGCTCAGCCTGCTAATACCAATCCACTGCTTTTTTTTTTCCCTTTTAAGACCTATGTTTTGCCACTAAGTCTTTACAATAGCAACTGTAGATTAGAGTGTGGAAAGTGCCTTCTTTGGGTATCTCTTCTTTGAGAAGTTTCTGTCCCTTTTGGAGCCACTTATGGGAAGAAAAAAATAAGGCAAAAAAAAAAAAACCATTTCTTTTTTTTTCCCCAGCTTTTATGTTAATCTCCATTTAATCAACGGAGATTAACAACTCTTTTGATCAGTGGAACACGAAAGAAAGAAGACTTTAAGGAGGCACCAGCCCATCTTTCAGAGCCTGGCTCAAAGTCTGAAGTGCTTTCCTCACACTTAAAAAAGCTGAGGTTCAGTCCTGGCTCCGTGTCTTCCCAGGATAAGCAAGTCCAAGTCAGGAGCTGAATGTGGCCCTCACTATAGATACTGTACCTCACCACAGCTGCTATGGGATTTAATGCAAATGCAGCAGTAAACAGTTTCCAATGTCCAATGAAAAATGCTAGCTGCAGGAAAGCGGGAGTAGCAAAACACGCATCTCCATGATGGGTCAAAGCAGAAGTTGCCTCCAAGAGGCAAGCCAAAAGCTTTTCTTTTTGTTTCTGAAGTGAGACAGTGGTGGAGGAAGTGGATTTCTGCAACGTGTGTGAGGATATTCCCTGGCAAGGAATATTGTGACAACCCAAGAAGGATTGCCTAGACACCTCTGGATAATAGCAGGTCAACAGGAACCCCAAACTCCTTCTGAAGAAGAGGTTTCAAACAGATCTACATTGCTCCTGTACTCACCCTTGGTCCAGGAGGTCCTGGGGGCCCAGCTGTGCCTTCCAGTCCCCTCACCCCCTGCAAAACCAAATCTAGTCAAGCATTAACAAAAGGACTCAAAGAAACACAGTAAGCAGTGAGGTGGTTTCTCCCTGTGCTGCTTTTAGTGGGAGCTTGCAAGAAACAGGTAAAAATACATCTGCCAAACAGGCATGAAGGCTAGCACCTGGTCAGCCATGCAGATTTGGCCAAACCTGAGATGATCCAATAGCTGCTTTTTTTTCCCTCCAATTCCTCCGCATGTGTGAAAATATCACTCAATTCTGCACTGAGTGCATTAGGAGAGCTGGATGACTGCATCCAAGTTGGATTTTTAGGCAGCACTGTGTGAAAACTGGAAGGTGACTGATGTATTTTACCTTTGCACCTTGAAGACCATCTCTGCCTGGAGCTCCCTGCACACCAGGAATGCCCTGTAAATCAGAATTGCTGGTAAAGTCGGCATCTGCTTATCATTGCCCTGCTTCATCTTGTAGCAAGGGAAATGAGAAAAAGATGGAAGAAGAAACAGTTATTGATGAAACAGAGCAATCACTGTTGCCACTCCACCAGCTGCATTATCTCTAGCTTCCAGGTAGGTCTTTCCTTCTCCCACCTGCTGACTCTGCTTCCCATGGGAAAATAATGCTGTTGCTCCACAATGAAATACACTTTCCAAGAAGGCAGTAGGGATAACACTATGGCTTTTCAGTCTTGCTTTAATTATTTACTGGAAGAAATGGACAAATCTTTGATAAAACTAAAAGGAAGGTGTCTACCATTACCTGCATGCCAGGATTTCCAGTATCTCCTTTCTCTCCTTTAATACCTGGTGGTCCCTTGGATAAAAACAGAAGCATACAGTCAAACACTGCAGCATCTTTTAAAGGAAAGAGAGTCCTGCTGCTGCACGCTCACCCCCCGCACTGCTGCTGCTCTCTGTGATGCTGTGCAGGGAGCTTAGCAGCAACAGCACGTTCATGGGAATTCTGACATCCCAGACTTGCATGCAGCAGCCTCTACCTCCACTCCTTGCCAATAAACAATGATCACTGTAAAGAGACGTGCCTGAATTCTGCACTGAGCTTGTTTTCATTAAAGGCACACAAGAGGCAGTCTGGACAAAAGGAGTCCTTTGCCAGAATGACTGAATGTAGGGACTCATTGCCATGAAAAAAATGTTATCATCTCCCTAGTGCAGTTGTCTAGCTGTTAATGAGGATGATGTCAATACACAGACCACGTTTTGGGGTTTTGTTGAAACACTGATTTCTGAGTGTTCCAACTGCAAAGAGCAAGAGATGAACAAAGGTAATGGAAGAGATAACATACCACAGGGCCCTGAATCGTGATTCCTTGAGAACCTGGGGAGCCTTGCTGGCCACTAGGACCTGCTGGTCCCACTTTTCCAGGAGGACCTGGTTCACCCTAAAGCCAAAGATATGAAATCAAAGAAAGAAATCAATTAGAGCCCACTCTCCACATGGGCTGCACTGCATGGCCTGGGTCACCATGAACTGTCTATGGGATTCAAGATGAAGTCAGGACAGTGAGGGGTCTCCAGCAACCTCATCAGCCTTTTAGGTGTAAGGTTTAGATGCATCTTCCATGGGAGAAAAGGACAAAGCTGCACCAAGCACAGCACAAAAACCGACCATATTCCATCAAGACTGCTTCCAAGATCATTGCTGACCACAACATTTGCATTAGTTCAGCTTATGAAGCCCATCACCTCAATTTCCAGAGTCCAATTGAGTGTTTAACTAATAATGTGATCCCATCCTCTTCAATGCATCACTTCCCAAGAAGCACCAGGACTCACCTTGGGGCCCGGCTCCCCCTGCTCGCCTTGTGGTCCTCTCCTCCCAGGGCTGCCCTGTCAGCAAGATACAGCTGCTGTTATTAATGCTGAAATCCTTACAGCAGTGCAAAAGAGAGCCTGAGGGACATTGGTGCATTTTGTGTACACACAACAGAAGATGTCCCCCTGGAAAGCTAGCAGGAAATGGGGGCAAGGAGAAAATAAATTGACTCATTCAGCAAAGGAGGAAGAGGAAGGGAAAAGGACAGCACAGTCCCTCCATGACACCACGTCACCATGACACCACATCACCTCCAGCGAGGAGAGATGAAGTTCAACATCTTCCCTTCAGTTTCCCCAGAAAATCCACGCTGGGGCAGCCAGTGGGTAAGGGATCATATATAAACACAGAGAAGAAATAGGGAGAAGCTCCTGTCTGCTGTCCTTTGGGACAAGTCTGGTGTTTGCAAGAGGCAAGAGAAGGGCCAGGCTCTGAGAGCAGGGCCAGAAAGCAGTGCTGAGGAGACCCAGCTTGTTGGTTCGGAGAGAGAAGTAATCTTCTGGCACAAACCAATGTTGTGTGAACTTGTGAGCTTCTTAAAATACCACGTGAACTTAATCTGAAAGTTTCTATTCTTGATGGTTAAAAAAACAATGGAGGATTAAGTACAGTGAGCTTTGAAAAAGGTGCTTCCAGAAGCACCCAGAAGCTCATTTCATTTGAGTCTGGTCAAAAACACCCATTAAGGACAGTTATACAGCTTTGGCAGCCCTCAGTAAATGGACTTTTACAGACAGCAGTGAGTGCTCTTGTAAAAGCAGCAAATTAGTGAGAGTTTGATGGCGTGAGGATATGGTTGTGTGTCAAAGCAATATTTTCTCTAATGCTTGAAAGAATCCTGCTTTTTAAATAGTAGTACTGAGGGGATGTTTAAACCACAGGGCAATGCAAGCTGCTAATTATGCACTTAGGATATTGAAGCACACTGCGATAGTGGAGTGTGCCATGTAATTAAACTTCCACCGGAATGAGCGCATAATTACTCTGCAACGAGGAGCTCACAAATCGTGGCTTTGAATTCACAGTGAAACCACAGCAATGTGAGCAGTTAGCTGAAGTCTGATCACTTAAGCAAGGAGGCCCCATGTGTTCCACGCTTCAGCATCAACAGTGGGGCTACAGGAAAGGCTCTTGAGCAGGGTCTGTGAGACAGGACAAGGGGAAACAGTTCTAAACTAAATGGGAGGAGATTTAGTTTGGATATAAGGAAAAAGGGTTTTTACAATGAGGGCAGTGAGGCACTGGTACAGGTTGCCCCGAGAGGTGGTGGATGCTCCCAGCATGGAGACGTCCAAGGTCAGGCTGGAGGAGCTCTGAGCACTGGTGGAGCTGTGGGTGCTCACTGCAGGGGGTTGGACCAGGTGGCCTGTAAGGGTCTCTTCCAACACAAACTATTCTATAATTCCTTAATTCTTTGATTTCCAGGAGTAAAGCACCAGGAGTGGTCAAAATGGGGTGCTCTGGGCAGGCTGTCAGTTTTTGCTGTCGTGTGCACATAGCATTTTCTTCCCAACATTTCTAAAATGTGATGGTTTTTTTTTCTGATAGCTGCTTCATAGTGTCTATCTGGAATACTTCCCGGAGCACGCTGCACACTTTTAGGCTGTACCACTACCCCAAATCTCCCCTTTCTTTATATACCACCTACTTGTGCAGACACTTATTGGCCTTCCTGCTTAACAGAAAATCCAGATTTTGAGTGTTTGGAGGTGTTTTTTTTCTGTCATTTACAAAGAGTTTCAGAGCTGCTGATCCATGAAATCTCTGCGTGCACACACACCGAGGTGGCCCGTCCTCCCTTCCTAAGAGGATTAATGCAGCACTCAGACACGCTCAGCCTGCTCCCAGCTGCAGCTGTTGCACTCCCAAAATGCCACAGCATGCACAGAGAAATAAAGCTCTGGGGTCTGTGCTGGGCAAGGAAGAGCTGCTTTAGCCCGGGATGAAGGCAGGAGATGGGTCACAGAGCCCCGTGGAGCTGAGGCACACAAACAGCATGAAATAAGACATGCAATATGCACAAAGGGTGAACTTACAGGGGGACCTGGGGGCCCTGGCAAGCCTGGGCGGCCAGAAGTGCAGGAGCAGGCAGGAGCTACGGTGGGGCAGCTCTCCTCATCCCTCTGAAAAGACAGCAAGAAACATGAGAGGCGAGAGTGGGATGGGTGACAGGTAGTGACTGCAGTGCTTCAAAATTAGATCCTGGGGAAAAAAAAAAAAAAAAAAAACAGAATTTTCCTCTAGCCCAGAGAGAGTTTTTTTTCTTGTGAAAAAATGAGTGTGGGTTTTTTTTTTTCCTGTCAAAAGGTTTAGGTTAAAAAAAAAGTTAAAATGTACCCACACTTCCTGAAATTTGCATGCCATGCAGGAAAAGGATTTGCTCCTTGCCAAATATTCATAGATGCTCCCAAAGCAGCTTTCTGTGCTTGAAGGGAAGAGCAGGGATGCTGTGCCCTGGGGCTGGGAGGTGTCAGTAGAGCTGTGTGGCTGTCAGGGGGCTCAGGTGAGCTCAGGGCAGGGGGGATATGTGCAGCGTTGAGATTTTGCCTTTTGAATCAGACACAGTGGGACGAGATATGCTCTTTGATTCCCAACACCAAAATACAGCCTGTTCACACTCCCAAGTGGTTTCCTTCTTGACTATTAAAATGAGTTGCAGTGTCACTCCTGTGCCATCATGCCCAGCTTCATCCCAGCTAGCAGAGCACCTCACATCATCTTACCAGTGCAGGAAGATCACAGCACCGGTCCTCCTCCGCCCCTAAGCTGTTGCACACAACCTGCAATGACTGCAGCTGGAACTGCGGGGAAGAGAAGAGGGTTTGATGTGAAGGTGGCACTGGCACACAGGCTCCATCCCCAAAGCTCATGATTTGACAGACTCCACACGTGGTCCCAACTGTCACTGCATCAAAATAGCCATGATACACAAAGCAGCCGCAGCTCTGTGCCTGGCTAAGCCACCCTGCAGCCTCACCCCTGCAAAAGCCACTTCTCTGATTTTTCACACTATCCCATAGCAGCAGGCTGGTCCTCAAGTAATTGGGCTTCAGCACTGCCAAAATGCGAAAACAAACTTTGCTGTCTGCATTTCCCCCTTCAAAGGAATGTACTTATGAGGAAAAGTGGCAGCAGCTCCCAGGAGAGCTGTGTTCCCTCCCAGGAACCCCTTCTGCCAATACCATATCCCTCTCCCCCAGCTGCCAACTCTATGATGAGCACAGGAGCACACACTGCACAAAGCAAACCAAAAACAGAAGACGAGGCAGGAAGGAATTGTTTTTTCTTCCCTTAGCACCAATTCTCCCCTGCTTTTAATTCTGCTTCATGCATTTAAGCTGCACAGCCAAGGAGCCCATCACACAGCACACAGATACAGGTGAGCCCCCTCCATCAAGCAGCATTTATAGATATCTCAGATTAAATGAGGTTCCATGATAAGCAATAATGAGATGCTCCATCTTCTCAAGGGCAGCAGAGCTGTGGAGGACGTGAGGCTTATGCTGGGGTTGAAAAGCAACAGGAGCAGAGGCAGCACGAAGCTGCTCATTAGTCAGCTGCATCTGTCTGGCTGAGCTGTGAGCAAGGAGAGTTTGGGAGGAAGAGGGAGAGCTCAGGCTCCTTTCTGACAGGCTTGTGATCCATCTAAACTGCCACAGCACTTATTTAGAAAACACTGCTTGAATCGCATTGTGCCCTGGTTTTACATATGTCACCACTGCTCACAGCTGTCCACTTTTCCCTGGTGCACCCCAGACCTTTGCATTGCCCTTTGCAGGACCAGGCAGTTGGGAATGGGACAAACTGTTCTTTCTGCATTGTTTTGAAGCAGGGGAAGCTGCAATTCAGTGGTTGTGATGTTTTCCTCAGGATCTTTAGAGCTAAAAGCAGAACCCAGGAGTAAAAGCTTCACAGTCATAACTGATGTCCTACAGTCTCACTGAGCAATTCTTCCTCATTCTGCACATATTTAACATTCCTGTTCTGTGAAGTAAACATGGCAGCAGGCTCCCAGGCAATGCCATGCAGGGGTGATTTTGCCTTTTGGGTGATGCATGGGGCTGTTGCAGGGCACAGCACTGAGCCCACACTTCCCCTTGCTCTGTCCTCTCACAGGGTGCTGTGCAGCACAGCATGGATGTGTCTGCAGGCTCACACTGAGTGCTAGGCTGCTTTAATTCACACAGCAGCTGACAAGAAACCTCTGTACTGAAGAGTATTTGGCCACCATTTGCCAATCCCAAGCACACTGGAGACTGAGGAACGTCCTGGCATTTCCCAGTACTGCTCCATGGGGGCTGATGCCACAACCTTACCTTTAAAAGCAATTCTCTATCTCTGCTGTCTGTGCTTCCAGTATTCAGTACTGGGCCCTGAGTCCAGGTAGGAGGTGAGGAGGAGAATCCCTGAGCTAGGAAAGCTCATTAACTCACAGAGATCAGTGGGATCAGCACACAGCCCTGCGTCGCAGCCGCTGTTGGAGGCTGTCATTGTGAGGACAGTGAGGATGGCAGAACCCTCCATCTGCCCAACTAGCTCCACATTTAACCCCCCAATTTCCAAAGCAGACACTTCCCAGCACTCACCGATGCTGACCCACTCCTGGGCCCTCTGGTCCGTGTCACTTTTCCCAGCATGATGAAGCCAGCGGTGGAGATGCTGCCAACGGTGTTGATGGGTCTCTCTGCTATTTTCTTACAGTCCAGATAGAGCTTGATCTTGTAGAGGCTCACTGCAAGGTGCACCTGAGTGGGAAGACCAAGGTTGGATCTCTGCATTGGGGCAGGGCACTTTTAAACACTTTCTGCCCTGTTCTCAGACTGGTGCTGGTATTACCACACATGATGTGGTTTTTGTGAGCAAATGGACTGAGTTAGCAGCACCATGCTTGCTCTTCCTTGGTGGTTCCCTGCTGTAGCTCCTTGGGCAAAGCCTTTCTGCAGTTCCAGTTTTGAGTAATTCATTTCTGAGAACCAGCTGAATAATGTAAGTGCTGACAGAAAGAGCTCATTGCTCATTTGGGTGGAATGCATCTGCTCGGAGGATAAAGATGTCCAAAAAAGACCCCAAAAGTTGTAAGACATCAGATGGATTTCTCATGAGACTTAATCTCTTTTTTCCCTCCAGCACTAAACTATCATTAAAATCCCAAATTATAGAAAACATTTGATGTTTCAGAATTGTTGTTATTTTCAAAACCTGTAAAAAGAGTCTGCCAGGAGACTGCCAGGAGATCTCTCCTACAACCCTCTCCATATCAGTCCATTCCTGTTAACAAAATCACGAGTGGTCTCCATCTTGCTTTGTGGGAAGCCAATTCAAATTATACTATAATAAAATAACCCTGCATTTTTTTTTCACACTAAAGAGGAGACTCTAAGGCTTGAGGGTTTTGAAGGCTTTCCTCATACTACTTTCTAGTCCAGTTCTCCAGATTCGGTGTTATTGTATTATGACTGAAGCAAATATCCTTGGCGCTAATAGTAGTGATGTCTGGGGGAAAAAGAGTATTTTTCTCTTGTAAATTTAACACAAAACAATTACATTTCACAGATTTCATTCAGTTTTGAGGGGTTTGGGTGACTTGGACTAAGTTCCCATATGGTGGTTCTGCTGACAAGACCTGACAAGACCCAAGTGCTTTTCTCTATAACTGTATGTCAGGGGGTCCAGTGCATCATGCCAGAAAGGAACAAGTGCACATGCCCATAAATAAACTGTCTGGAGATAAAAATAATAAAGGGGAAGGACTTGGAGGGGTGCATAGTTCATAAAATGCTCCTATCTAGTAAATCACATGATTTGTGCAGGGAGGTTGTAACTTCAGTGAAGCAAATATCCCAACATGCACGTGATGTGATGCAGTTAAGTACTGAAATGGCAAATGCACACCTTGTAAAAGGAAGCAATTTAGTATACTTTTTGTGTATTTTATTTTTATGCCATTTCACGATGTTACCACACATTATGTATTAAAATAAAGGCCACCATGTGCGACTGTAATTTACCCATCCTCATTAGTACTTTAAAAAAAAAAGCACGAATGTGCAGTGCATTCTAAGAAGCAAGCAGTATGCAGAAAACGTGTCTTACACATAGGATGAACCTGTATAATTGTAAACTCTACAATTAAAATGTTCAGCATATGAAATAGGTTCACTGGCTCCCTTGCAATCTGGATGCAAAGCACTTATAATCACTCCTCGCTTTGAACAATACACATTGATGGCATAATAGTCTCAGAGTGGATGAGATCGTGAGCTACATTTCTCCCTCTATTGATAAGGACCTTATGAAAGCTCCCATAGAATATCTTCTTCACTTCCTGCTGGTCAAAGGAGACTTCCTGCAAATCAGCCTTGTAGTCATGATTGAAATAGGTCAAGGTTTTCTTACTGGCTACAGGGAAAATAGGACAAATAAAAGCTTTTAGAATGTAAAGAGAATTTGATTTCACCCACATGCTGTGCAAGAGAAAATGAATAGGCTTAAGCATTGTGAAATTTCTCATATATTGCAATCAAATATTTCTAAACAATGGAAAACAAAAACAACATCTAAAAAAAAAGAGTGTGTTACAAGTAGAATGAAAATGAAAATGTAATTGCATGAGGAAGCCTTTAAAACATGACATTGGCCAAAAACTGCAGCTGCACAACAAAGCCATTCAACCCACCAAGCTTTCCAAGTGAAACCCGAAATGAAGTCTGCTGCCTGCAGAAATGTTAGCAGATACCTGGATTTAATGCATTCAACATGAAACCTTACGGTCAAGGTTAACACCAAGGAGGGGCTGGAAGTCCTCGTCGGTTATTTGCCACACAGCGAAGGGCTCCTTGGGGGTGTCGGGCAGGAGGCGCAGGAGAACGCTGATGGTGTGCTCGGGTGGGATGGCAAAGAGGTGCACATCACTGGAACGAGACAAGCCGAGGAAGCATTGGTGGCTTAAAGCAGCAAATGCCAATAGACAGCATCCTAAAGAAGGGCTCTTTTGTGGTGTTTCTTGGCCAGAAGAGCCCAGAAATGCTGCACCCATGAGGTTTGAATATGATACGCCATGAGAGAGCCCAGCCATATGTTGTGCACCCCTCTCAGGCTGTCAGTGACTGAGCTGAAAGAGCACTGAGCATGTGCTGTGTCCTGTGGAGGAGGCAGTGTCTGCCCATCGCTGCCAGAGCTGCTCCAGGGAGCACCACAGGCACAGAGCACAGCTCATCCTGCCACGCTCCAAAATGCTTTCCAAGCAACCTCATCTAAAGGAAAAGGAATGGTGGTCATGTACTCTGGGTTAAATCTAGTCAGAAATTGATAGAATTGCCCCTCAGGGATAAGCATACAGCCCCCACAAAGCCCCCACAGCTCAGCTGCAAAATCTGAGCTCAGCTCTAGAACTTGTGGGCATGCAGCAAAGCCCATCAGCAGCTCCTGGCAAGGCACAGCTTCCTCTGCAGCCACTGCCAAACCCCTCAGAGAGCGCTGGGAGCACAGTGAGAGGACTCAGCGAGGCAACAAGGAAAGTCAAATTGGTTATGCCTGGAATACATCTGTAAAGAGACATTTGCATGGGCATGTACACAATTCATCAAGCATCATTTCCGGACTGATTCGTAAGTAACATCAGCTTCTGTCCCTTTCTGCTTGTGATGGAGTGATGTCCTTGGAAAGGAATGTGTGCCAGCTGAACAAAAGGACTTGCCCAGTTTTTGGAAAATTAGACCAAAGAACTCTCTCTGAATCTCTCCCACTCTGTGTATTCTAGGAAGCTTTGCTTCTTTGACTAAGATTAAACTGAGCCAGTGCCTCAGTAATTAGGCTTTAAACAAATTAGCTCTGAATGTCAACAGTCAGATTGTTCCTGATTTATTATCATAAAAAATGACTGAGATCATGAGAGCAGCCTGCCCCCCTGCATCCATGGAGAAGAAAGGGTCAGGACACAGCCCTCAATGGTTATTCCTTCTGACCAGTAAAGCCCAAGCTGCTGAGAGCAGCTAGGAGACCAATATTTTCTAAACCAAAGCTCTGTCTCCAAACTAGAGATGCTGGGAGGAGGGATTGAAGATGAAGACATGACCTCAAACTGCCATAACCAAAGTGCATGCGGTTGTGGGCAGAATGCCTGAAGAATCATGCAGTGTCTGTACGTGATATAATCCTTACGTCCATCACAGCAACCCAAACTGCTGAAAAAAGGGACTCTGCAAAATGGTAAAACCTCGCTGTATGAAAATATTTGGCAGCACACAAATGCATAACGAATGCTCCCGTTGTGTTCCCTTGACTTCTGATATATAATCCATACTCATCTTGAAATTAACCCAAGGCTAATTTCTTAATATATTAAGGAAAACTGGCGTTCTTCGCAGTCTACCTGCGATTCAGTTTAGCTCATCCTCTTTACAATTTAGTTTTGAAGCTGCCAGAAGGGATTCGTCATTCACACCCAAATCAGCGAGCAGTGTGAGTACAGGGACTGATGATGAGCATAATGGTGGTCCCAGCTCTGCTCCCACCTGGTCCTCAGGGTGAGCTGAATGTCTCTGAACAGAGTGAAGGTGCGGGAGCCACTAAATATGAATGGCTCCATAGCTACTCCTTTAATGGAGGCGTATTCCTTCTCTACTAAGCCAAACGCTTCCATCATATCGAATCCTACAACAAAGAAAAACAGAAAAATAAGTGGTTAGGAAAGACTGCACCCAAGAAAGTGTGACGGCAAAGCAGGTAGGATGAGCTCCTAGCAAGCATGGAGACCTCAACAGGAGAAAGAAAAACATAGGAGCACAGACATCACAACAGCAAGGCTGTACAGGCTCTCTATAAACCTGGACCATATTCCACTAGTGGTAGCCAAGGGCAACTGTTTGTGTCTGTACCATCCATTGCCACCATCGCCTCTTGGAGAGGGATATACTGAAGATGAACACTTCCATAATTTTGTTTTCAAATCTCCAGAATGAAAAACAAGTGAGAAATCCTGTGATTCTGTAATTACTAAAAAAAAAAAGCTTTCACTTCAAATAGAGGCAAAAATATTATCTCTAAAAGACATGGAATCTGTCCAGTGAGTGGTTGCTGGCAGGAGGAATCGTTTCTGCTCTGAAATGCCTTATATGTAAGAGTCAGAAAAATTGGAGAAGGACTTTAAAACATGAGCATTTCCATTTCACTCTATTTTCATGAGGCACTCAGAGGTGACTCGCCTTACACTGTCTACAGAGGTTCTTCTCTGACATCTCTGACATCGCCTGTCCGGCTCATGCAGCTTCATCTCACTTTCATGGCTCATCATTAAAGCTGTGAGTCATTTTCTCATTTCAGTTTTCTATTTGGAAAGACAAGATCTTGAAATTGGATTCTTTTTTTTTTTTTTTACTTTATCTCAGTTTGCAGCAGCCCGGGATGAAGGAGATAGCTCATGCTTCAGTAAATGAAGGGATACAACTTCACTACAATGTCCTTTCAGTCTGGATTCCCTCATCCCTTCTCCATTTACTATAATCTGAAGTTGTTTGGCTTGAGTTGTTATTTTGCATGGAGGTTGGTCCCTAGAGCATTTTTTTTTCATTGCCCAGCATACTAGGGAGTTTTCCAAAAGAAATGACCCACTTGTGAATCATTTATCTGCAATGTGGTGCTCCTGGCACTGGAATTCCATTAAAACGTGCATGAAACACAATGGTGTAAAGACTGATAAGAAAGCTCAATTCACAATTGTAACCATATTGTAACCTACCAATATTATTCTCCTAAGCAACATGTGTGTCAGATGCAAGCTGCTGCAGCTCAATCCCCCGGTGTACTTTTTCCTGTCTACCCCATTTGGTCCCATCCCATAGCACATATTTTCCTTCGTATATTCACTGGAGCAAGGAAGCAAGCAAGCTGTCCCATGCCTCAAGTAAGTGCCCTAAGCAATACATTCATCCTGTCTTGCACCTAGTGAATAATTATTCACATAAAGGCAGACTGCTTGAGCAGCAGAGACAGACTCATGCAATAATGGCCCAAACTCTGATGAGAAGAGCAATTGCTCTGGGTCCAGGAGAGGACAAGGGTCGAGCCACTGGCTGAGCATCTCTTGAACCCATTGTCCATACATATTTACAAATACACCCCAGCCATTCCTGACTGAGGCCATAGCTCTCTCTTTTCCTCTCCCTCAGGTTGAAAAGTGGCCTTCAGTGTCAGCATTTGAAAGGTCTCAGGGCTTACCTGATAAAGGCTGTTTTCCTATCTCATTGTTAGACTTCTCCCCTTTCTTTCAGGGCAGGGAAAGAATTCTGCCTTGCTCAGCTGTTGCATATTTCTCAAAAGAACCCAAGATGAGGCAGTGTTTGCACATTCACAGCAAAGGTTTAGGTATGATACTGTACCTCGTACGGAGCCTGCAGCAGAGCTGATAGGGGGACAGGCTGTGGGAATGGAACAGAAGGGAAAAAAATTAGGGAAGAAAGGGAGCAGGGAATTAGTAAAGCAAAATGGATGCAGTTCCTGTAGGCTGAGTAATGGAAAAAACAGCAAAACATGGTGAATATTACAAAATTGTATGGCTTAAGTCAGAATCTGCCTGAGCCTTGTTTAGATGCATGGAGAGAGGGAGAGAATTTATGTTTATGCTAACATGAAAGTTCTCCCTTGTCTTACTCATCACAGAAAAAAATAATAAAGTACTGTCTTTCATCATCAAACATCCTCATGATCACTTTCTTTTCACTGAATCACCTGTCACCTTGTGATATGAAATACAAGGGAACATCACTTTCTGCAAGTTCCTTTTTAGAAACAGACATCAAAATGCTGTTTATTTAAAATGGTGCTTTTACTGAAACATGCACCTTAGTAGGCTGGAAAATAAATAAGCATATCTTTGTTCTAAATATTCCACCTAAAACTCAAAGGACAACAAAAATTCAAGCATCAACTTGATTTTTTTTAATAGCCAGAAAGGGAGGAACGATGCAGTACTGCACCTGTGCTGTGACATGACTTTTGTATGGCATGTGATGTGGCTTTGTCTTATTGCAACATCCCCAAAATCCCATTTTTCCATGTAGTATGCCACATGTTTTGCTCTTCTTCACACTTGAGAGAAATGCAAATTATTTTGTCGTCAAGTTTTACAGGTGCTTTGACAGAAACATACTTGATGAATCCTTAATATGCCACAGGGCAGAAAGCAGCATCAGGGGGTGCTGGGGAGAACGGGCTGTAATGTGAGGCACCACGGTGATGAGCACTCCCATTTAAATGGCTTGGGTAAGGGGATGTTTTGGAAAACCTCACAGGAATGCTACTTTCAATTATCTACTGCCATTTAAATCCCAGGCCATGGCTGCCAGATGAAGCTGGAACAAAAGGGGATGCTTGATGCAAAATGAGACGTGTCCCTGAAAATCAAGGACACTTGACAAGATGGGCTATTTCATAAGTGATTTTCTAGGTCACCAGTAAAATAGAATCCAGCAGGTCATTACTGAAGCTTCATTTCAACTTTTATATTGCTATTCTTACATCAGTACCAGTTCATACCTCATGAGAAACGCAGGGCTTCCAATTGTCTAATTTCTGTAACAGCAGTGTAAACATTTAAAGAGGGGTGTCATCCTCTGCATGGCAGCTGAGCTTCCTAACTCATTTAACGCAATTATTCATAATCAAGTCATATGCAAAAAGAAAGGGCACCCAAAGCAAAGATGGTCATGAGACTGCTGAAGCCTATGTCTGAAAGCCAAACCTCTGCCCTTTGCCTTCCCCTTACTGAAGCAGAACAGCTTTCCAAGTGCAAAGCACTGCTCAGAATGGAAGTATGATGAAGAAAACATAATTCTCTCCAAAACCACACCAGCAGGCTGCAGTCCTGCCTGTTTGCCAGGTATCCATCTTCCTTGCTTACCACCCTTCTCACCTCCCTCCCAACACTCTCATTGCTCACAGCTCTTTGATCTGGCAATGCTCAGCTTACACAAAGCATCAGAGCCAGGGTGAAGGATCCCTGACGGTGACACTTTCCATTTTGCTTTGAAGATTTTCCCTAGACCTCCCAGCATAGGATTCCTGCTGTCTTGTCCTCTTTGCTTTTTGTTTTTCTGCTCAAGTCCCAGATGAATGCAGTTACTCACTGTGCAACATCCCCTCCCACAACAGGTCAGACCACTTATCTCAGTAATGTGATAGCATATCAAAATTAGATTCTTCTACTGCAACAGTTTTCCCAATATTATGACATATCATCTCCACTCTTTCAAGTAATTCATTTTATGAAACGTACAGAATTTAATATTTCTCCTGTTGTCTTTTTTAGCTATCATAGCCATATGTGCTACATTTTCCATCAGCCTTATGGGATGACAGTTTTGCAGCTGAAGGTTCACAGGACTTTTCCTCTGTGATCTGCACACCTGTACATTTCCTCAATAAGACATCGAAAATTGAGTCTGATATTTTCTTTGCTGGGTACTGTCTAAAACATTCTCATCTAATCTGCTTCGTTCTCCCTTCTTGGCTTCTCTCAACAAACTTTAAAGCTGAGGTTTTGTTTGGAATCATTTCACATAGACAGGAAAAGGCATTAATGCCACAATACACGTATTCTAATATTTGCTTCTTAACGGCTTTTTATAACCCTGCTAATTCAACATTTCTCCTTAATCCACTTCATATTTTGCTTTGTATCAGCTAGGAGAACATACGCTCATTAAATTTAATCAGGGACTTTACAAGGAACTTTAATTTAAAACATGTCATCATTCTCCTTGCTCCTTTTTGGTCAAGTTGTGCAGAAACCCTTTCAATATCCAACCTGACTCTCTACTGACTGAGTCTGCTTTTAAAGCTATGTGGCTCCAGGCTCTCCTTAGACAGATTTTCAGGACTCAGAGGCATCTGTCAAGAAGAGACATATCCACTGCTGTCTGTACTGAGGTATCTATGCTATGCGATTTGTTCTGCGAAGAGTAAGGACAGACATTATGGGAGGTGATTTACCTTCTGTCTTTGACGGAACAAATCCTCGTATTGAAGGCATTTTAGACATCACAGGAGCTGAAAGAGAAAGCAGTGCATGCGTGACTTCTGCTGTTCAGAACCGTGACACATGGCTCAAGACCTGCACAGTCACCAACTCTTCTCATTCATCCTGGAATTGCCAATAATACATGGGATGGGCAGAAACTGGGGCTGGATTTTCCCTTTTCCAGGCTAGTAGTGCAATCATTTAAGTAAAACCTCGACCTCAGTTGCAGAACAGTGAAAGAAGGACAATGCTGTCCCTGGAGAGGTTACATCAAGCCTGACAGATAACAGCTAATGAAGATGCACATGCTGATGGATGCACTCACATGTCCGACCAGTTGCAGTTGTGCTCTCACTCTCTCCCGCGTAGTGGACAGCAGAAACCGTCACCCTGTAGGCTCGATCAGGCAGCAGAGGCTGCAAAGTCACTCTGCTGCTTTTCCCAGAAGCCATGATCTACAGCAGGATGGAAAAAAGAGCCCAGAGTTTGGACAGACTTCCATTCCATTCAGACTTCCAGACATCCATCCACACCCTGGAGCTACTCTGAGGATTTCTAGCAGTGAGTTCCAGGGGTGGCATCCCCATTTTTTAGGAAATGGCAAAATTAAACTGTGGAAGCCTGGCTATGCATTGCCATTCTTCTCACACAAGCAAATTCTCCTTAGGGAAAACCCTATTGGAGTGAACAGCAATCTGTTAGCCATGGAACAGTCCCTCTGTCCCACCTGCTAAGGAGCTGAACTTACTGTTTGCTGGCTGCTGGGGTCAGAAACAGGACTGTAGGTGATTCTGTAGTGCTGTATGCGGCCCTCGGGGGGCTTCCAATGGATCTGGAGGCTGGTGGGGCTCTCAGAGTCTATGAAGAGGTTGGTGGGTGGGCTCCGAGAAGCTGTGCAGAAATTAAAGGGAGAATAGCATTAAAGTCAGGTAATGAAGTCTGAAATCAGGGCCAGTGATGCTTGCTTCCAGGTCCCTCCCCCAGTGTTTCATTATTCTGCTTTACCCAGGGCCTGGAACAGAAGCAGCCCCCTCCAGGACCAGGCAGGGGAGAAAATAGAGCCTGGAGGGATGAGGACTGCCTGAGTCATTGTGGTACTACTCAAGCATTCAGTAATACAAAGCCTAGGATCTGGGGGAAAAAAAAAGTATTTAGTGGAGATAAGAGTCCTGGAAGCATGAGGAAAAAAAAGATCCTTTGTCTGCATCATGGACAAATACAAGATACTCTTCTGAAAGACCAAATTGATCTTGTATTTCATCCAAGATCAATTGCCTCCACTGGAGACACACTGGAGAAAAAGCTGGATTGTTAGTTCAGCCTGGATCAAAGTTAATGCCTTGTCATTTCTACAATTTGTCAGCTTGGTCTTTGTTTTAAAACTATCCTTTAAAAAAGTAAATTACACAGAGCATCCCACACACTGCAGTTTGTCTAGTACTTCTCACTCAACACCCACAGCCCCAGGGAAAGATCATGTGCAAAGCCTGAGCTGCTCTCCTGTTCCTGGCTCTGCACCACTGTGGATGGATGGATCCCAAATGGGTGAGGTCTGAGCTGTGGTCAGCAAGACCAGGGTTTGCCAGAGACCAAATCTGAACAGATTTTAATTATATAAATGCATTTCTTTCCCTGGAGTGCCACCGTGTAGCAAGTTGAACCTGGCAACAGAGACAGTTGAAGTGAAATGGAGTGATTTTTCTGAGCAAGGGCTGGGAGTCATTAAGAGAAAGGCAGAGGGAGCTGAATCCATCCATGTTCAAACAAAAGAGGTTGAAAACTAGGGAAGAAAGATCAGCCCATGGCAACGATGGAAAAAAATATGACCTCTATGATCACTGCAGATGGGTATTGTGGTAGTGTTACAGGAGTCACATGTGGGAGCTGCAAGTATGGGGTCACCAACTTCAGGAGCTTGTTTCCAAGCAGTTTCTTGTTCTGTATAAATATCTAGCCTTGAATCCTCACAGGTGTGAAGACAAAGAGGTCCTGAAAGTGGAAAGTAAGCTTTTATTTTTATTTTTTTTCTTCAGAAGACACTAAAAATGATGGGTGAGTCCCAAAGGCAGCCAAGGACACACACTCAGGCTATGAAGTTTCTATTCTGCAGTTTTACCTGCAACACAAACAAGCTCTTCTGCCCACCCAGCAAAGGCTGAGGTGACCTTAAAGCACATGTTGAATGAAGATTATTTGCATCCTCATTGATCCTCCTTCCCTTTTCTGGACACAACAAGCCTACTTTTACTGAAGCTGAACCAAGTTTTCCCAGAGCTGAATCAGGCTGGAGGCTGTTGCTGTGCATCACTGCAAGGCAAAGCAAAGAAGAAAACAAGTGTGGGAGGAAAAGTCATTTCAACATTGCTATTCTTAGTGCTATGCCATACCTCTGCATCTTTGCTGTCTGCACTGGCTATTTCATTCAGCTGATGCAAGTGGTGACTGTTCAAATGAACAAAAGGAAAGTTAAGGGAAGTCTTCCTAGTTGAGTTTGTTCTAGAAAGCCCCCAGGCTGGGCACAGTCTGACAGCATGGATGTGACAGCCAGGGGAAAGGTCACTTCCCAGAGCTGCCCATGGGGGAGGAAGCATCTCTGACACCCAGGGCACCATCTGTGCTTCCGTTACCTCCTGTTCTTCCGTGGAGGGAATCCTGGGCTAGTAAGAGTAAAGCTCTGGAGTCTGCTCCATCACAGTACCCATCTGCAGTGATTGTATAGGTCATAACTGTTCCCTCAATGCCACGGGCTGAAGTTTCTTCACTATATTTCAACCCCTTTTGCTCACAGTGTGTGCTCACTGAGGAGCAGGAGGAAGAATATGCAGACACATCTGGCACAGCTCTGCTGGAGGATTGGGACATATAAGCACTCTGTAACCCACTTCAGCACAGAGTCAGCCCAGCTTTAGCAACACTCCCACTAGACTGCCCTCTTGTTCTTTGTGCTGTAGAGGGTGAGATGCTCTGCTCCAATCCAGGAGCAGAAAGTCTCAACTAAATGACTCTATGTAGAGTCATTTAGTCACCACAGACAGAGACCCGATACCCTTGGCTCCTCCAGAACAAAACAGGTGACTTTTGTGGTTCAAGCTCTCTTTCCTCAGCCTGGATTTTCTTTCTTCTCCTCACTGTAACAGAGAGGTCCCTACCAACTTCTCAGCAAGAACAAAAGCAACCACTTCCAGTGTGTTCCAAGGGTCCCTGGTCAGCACCATCCTATTTCCCAGCAACTTCCTCTTCCAGAGGCCATCCTCTGCTTTCCCACTAGCTTGGATGCAAGGTTTGTGTCCACCTGAAGTACCACAAGATTTGTTTATTAATATGACAGGTGATCACTGTGTAGAGCCTTTAGTCAAGGACGAAGC
This sequence comes from Cyrtonyx montezumae, assembly GCF_038088225.1. Lineage (NCBI taxonomy): Eukaryota > Metazoa > Chordata > Aves > Galliformes > Odontophoridae > Cyrtonyx > Cyrtonyx montezumae. The sequence goes on along the minus strand of NW_027072100.1, from coordinate 9,218,305 downwards.
CTTTGTCATGCTAGATCATTTATAGGAATATAATGAGAGGAGAGTTCTTGACACAAATAAGCCTTTGATCTAAATATGCCAGAGATAAGAAGGTATACTAGAACTGTGGATAAGTGCATGGTAATAAATTAGTTATCTGTGGGAAATACACCAACACGCTGTTGCTCCTACTGTGCCCTCTGGTAAGTCTGCAGAGAAGGACTTGTTTAACTGTTCTACTCAAAAAATATGCCTAAACATCTTATTTTTTTCTAGTCAAGATTAAGAATTGGAAAAAAGTGTTCCATTCATTTTGCACAATGCTAAAGCATTCCCTTTGGCACTAGGTTTTTGCTTGAGTTTTGGGCTCGTATATAAATAAGGCAATGGCAGTGAGGGACTGGACGACTGACCATTGCCAACCCTCCTGTGTTATACAGTCCTGAGGAGGAATATCCATGCATGCCAGTAATGTGAAGGCATGGGCATCCCTGTTCCTGAACAAGAGCAGCAGCTTACAAGCAGAAGCCAAATTGTCTTCCCTGTCTCCTGTCAGGGTGCCAATGTCAGCAAGGATTGGCTTGCTTGAATAAGCTCAGAAGAGCACCATAACATGCCATTGGCAGTGGGTTGAAGGAGCGGCTTTGACATTTTGTACTTCATGCTTTAAAACAGCTATTCATTCTTCTGAAACCTCTAAACAGCTCTCGTTTTTCTCACAGAGCTGTAGAATGCTTTCATTTTTTATTTGTTCTTGTTGGCATGCATCTCCTAGGTACTTGCCTGAGGTAGCTTTCAATAAACAAAAGTTGTTATTATTCATTATTAATAAAACCTGAGCTTCTCGTTCCAGGATTGCCATCTACTCTGAGCGTCATCAGCTCAACACCAGCCTAAAAGACTTTATTCTGCAAAGGAGGTTGAGAGCTGAGAGAAGGAGGAGAGAATTGCCGCTGCTGAATGAATTGTATTCCATTTGCTGCCAACAAAGCCATTATACAGGCAATATTAATTAAGAGGACCTCTGGGAGTACTGCTTTTTAACCTCATATCCTGCCTGTACAAAGCAAGATTTAGATAATGCCTCCACGCAGAGTCTGCCTAAAGGATTCTCTATCATTTTTTCAAGTGCCCTGAGATGAAGCACAGCTCAGCGATGATGTAGCTGGAGAAACCCACACCCTCCTTAGCAGACAATATTTTACTAACAGGAAACATTCATTAGGCAGCACAGTGACATATTCAGCTGAACATCCAACGAAAAGCTAACGCACTCACATTGACACATGCTACAGAAGGGGAAGAAATGTATATCAGCCAGCTCATGCTTGCCCAGCGTATTTTTATCAGGAGAAATTCAGAATATTAATAGGTGAATCCCAACCATGTTTAGATATCCAGGGGTTTTCAGAGGTGAGGATGACCAGATCTGAGCTCCTGCCTTGTACCTGGGTCTGAGGCATCCTGTGCCTTCTTTGTTATCACTAGGCTGTAGAGACTGAGCACTGATCACTTACTGGTTCTGTGCTGAATGGAAACCGTGTCACTTCGAGCACCATCTCTGTAGTAGGCCCAGATGGATATTTTGTAGTCTGTGTTCTTCTGCAAGCCTGGCAGGATGGCAGTTGCCGCATTTCCAGCGATGGAGAGCTGCAGCAGGGCAAGAAATGAGTCAGTTGAATTCCCAGGCTTCCCTGAGCAAGTTCATGCCATCCAAGTGTCTGGCTCACAGACTGCCTGCAGGCACAAATGAGTTAGCACAGGGCTTTGAGGACAAAGTAGACTCTTGTGGGTTGCACAAATCCAAGCAAAGGCAGATTTCCAGCCCTCATGAATGCAGAGTAGATGCCCGTGCACTGGTAGCCAGTTATATTTAACAGCTACTTCTGTACAACAACATAGAGTCTCTGGTACAAGGCAGTCAGCCTGAGATGAGCATGAAATACCTCTGGTCAGTTCCCATCCTTTAGAGGATCTGTGCATAGAAGCCCCACTGTACCTCTATTCCAGCTTAAACGTGAAGTTCTGTAGGGGGTACTCAATAACTCATTGTGACAACAGGGGCCTGGGATGTAAGAGGTCACCTGGTCCATCTCTACCCCTATCGCATCAGCTCCAATTCTGATCAACCTTCTCTATGTTCTCATCAGTAAGAACTCATCCTTCCTGAGGAGTATTAAACCCAGAGTAGCCAGGGCTTACCACCCCTACAAATACCTGACTATTGCACTTGCCTTTTCCACAACTACTTGACATTGTGGGCTGGTGATTCTCTGCAACCCCAGATCTTTTTCTACTGAATTGCTCCTTAGCTGTTTGTTCTACATCCTGTATACCTGTCTTTAATTATTCCTGCCTAAGCTTAATACTTTGTTTGTCCCTATTGAATTTCATCCTTGAGATTTTCCAGAACACTTCTGCAATCTTCCCAGAGCCTGCAGGACTCCAAACCTGCCACCCCGCTGTCCCTCCTGCTTCCAGCACTCAAGGTGACTACAGCACTCAGCAGAGCCAGCGTGGGACAGATCCTGTCTTAGCGCTGAAGCTCCCAAGTGTGTGAACCCAAACTGACTTGCAGCTCTCTGCCATGCCTGCAGGTGAGCACAGAGCTGCTGGAAAGACCACTGAGATCATTAAGGACCACCACTACCATGCCAAGTGAATCGTGCCCCTCAATGCCACATCTACCCTTCTCTTCAACACCTCCAGGGACAGTGACTGCACCACCTCCCTGGGCAGCCTGTTCCAGTGCCTGACCACACTTTCTGAGAATAATATCCATCCAGGATCTATCGAGCAGGCACAAACCCAACCTAGCTGCACGCGGGTCCATACCTCCTGAGGCTTCTCTCCACCAGCTGTGCTCCACTTGATCTGATAGACAACCACATCAGAGGCAGCGACAGCTTCCCACTGCAGCCGGAGGCTGTTCTCGGAGAGCTCGGAAACCTTCAGCGCCCGCGGCGGGGGGACCTTCACTGAGGGATGCAGGAGGACAAGGAGCTGAAGCCCTGACAGCACCTTGTCAGAGCTGAGGTGGGGAGCAGATGGTTGGAGAGCAGAGCATCAGCCAGGCAGATGTCTGAGATCAGCCTGTCTTTCACTTCTTCACATCCAAATGGCAACAGCCATCAGGACGGAGAGGAGTACACTGTTTTCAAAACCCTAATTAAGGAAGATCCTTTCATTTGTGGAGAGGATACATATCACTCTGATACTACAAAGGAGAGAAGGCTCCCAAGGACACAGAAGTTAGCAGTATGTAATGTGTTTTCTTCATTTGCCATTTTCCTTTCTTCCTTCACCTCTACTATTAACATCACAGAGTGGGGATTCCAGCAGTCATCATTTTTATACAAGGATTTTGGCCATAAGCTGCTGGGACCAGCATTGAAATCATCCCATTTCAGGCATACACAGAACAATTTGGTCAATAAGACTGAAAACATTTCCATTCCCTACTTACAGGTGGTGACATTGGCAGTGATTGGAAAGGAATCACCCTCATCATACATAGATCGGACGCTGATGAAATACTGGGTAAGGGAGGACAGTGGTCTCAGAACAGCGGACGTTGCAGGGCCAGAAACCTCAACCTGCAATAAAGAAGGATGGGTTGGGAGAGAATAACTCGGAGGCAGCTGCAGAGGGCTTAGCATATCCCTCAGAAGTGCCCATTTCAGATATAACACTCCCTCCATACACCAGAGAGAACAGGGCAGGCTGTAACCTCCCAGCTCTCCCTCCAGCAGCCCCTGAGGACTCACCTCCCCAGTGTTGCTCCCTCTGCTAGACACGTAGGTGACGCGGTGACCTTTCACTGCTGGTGATGCTGGCTCCCAGCTGACCCGCACAGACGCGTGGCTGAGCTCTGAGAAGCTCAGGTACCTGGGAGGGCTCAAGGCCACTGCAACACAGCGAGTGACAGCACTCAGGGTTTGAAAAGCTGCACCAAAGCAAGGTCACTGGATGCCTCCTGCTGCTCGTGGGTGACTCCACCTTGAACTAAAAGTCTCCAAAATATTCTTCATTTCACTGTGTAGTTGCCTCTGGGATGTCATGGAAAGCTATGGGTGCTTTAGGTGAAGAAATGGCCATGCAATTCCCCCTCTCTCCCCAAACAAAAAGATCTTAAGGAGCAGCTCCTTCAGGAGTCCTCTTTTACCAGGAGAGAATCATTGTTTCACAGCTCACCAAGTGATTACAAACCTCCTTAGGGAGGCAAGATTTGCAAGCCACATGCAACATACAAGAAACCCCTAAACTTACCTAATCTCTCCCACCTTAGTGTTTAAAAACAGATTAATGAGCAGCAGCACTTACAGGTGGTTTCCTGGATGCTGGTTGGATCACTGGCATCTTCCCCATACACTGCATACACCACAATGGAGTACTCAGTGCTGGGTGACAGCCCGTCCAGAAGGACCTCGGGCTCGGCCACCTTCACCTGCCACAGGGAGAAGTTTGGAGAGATATTTCAGTTTTGGGTATCTGAGGAATGCTTCCATTCTGGGGTACCCTATAATGCCCTCATCAGAACAAGGCCTTGCAGAGACACGGCCTGAAGTCCCTTTGGTTGCATAGGTGGTACCTGACCAAGTGGACACGGGCTCTGTGCTATCAGAGTATTCAGTATTCTCTGCCTCCTTCCCTTCCCAGGGGGCACCAAGTACACTGAGAGGTCACATCACCTTCTCCTCCATGGCCTGCAGGGGTGTATCTCTTATACAGAGGTGATGCTATTACTCTGAGTTGGATCAAGGCACCTGCAGTGATCTCAAACAACTCCTTTTTGTATGGAAAATATCGAGATTTTCCTGGGAAAGACACTATAATGGAAAGATGAGTATGGACGTAAAAAGCAGAGTGGCTTCCACTACTGAAAATACAAAGTTTGGGGTGGATTTCTGACAGCAGCATCCAAAAATTATATTCTTGGTGAAAATTCCCCCTAAAAGAATGCAATCACTCTCTCCCATTTCCAGCCATCCTGCAGCACCCTGTGCAGGGAGCAGTCGCTGGCTGCCCCCTGGACAAGCAGGGTGCAGCATCCCTGTGTGACACAGTGAGAGGATGGAAGAGGCCTTGCAAGAGCAAGGTTTTAAGTGAGAGATAATGAGCCTCTTTTCCTCTGAGGTCTGGGAAGCTTGCATGAGAGCTGTATGCTGCAAGCAGGGCCATAGCAGCTGGGCTGCTGCCACCTGCCGCTAACATTGCAAGGCACAGCCCTTCCTGCACAGCCTGCTTGCTGCAGGGACCCACCCCAGCGACTTCCAGGAGTCTGCATGCAGCAGAGCAGGGCTTTATAAAACGCTGGGAACACTGTAATGCTGGTTTCTAAGGTATCCCATAGCTTCAGTGCACTGAACTTTTGAAGTGCATAGGTCAAACAACTGTGGAAATGATGTGATATGCTAAAATGCAATTTAAAATATTGGTTTCTATTCAGATGGTTTTTGAAAAATGCAATTATACACTGGCAGCAAAGGGCAAGCCTTAATGATTCTGTTTAGAAAGCCATCCTGCCATTGCCACTATAGCTGTGCCATCAGGAGGAGAATCTTTGTCAAAGAGGCGATGTACTCTTACAGGTACCAATAACTCATTAAAATGTTCACATTTTGAATGTTCCCTTTAAAATGTTCACATTATGAACTTCACCATAGAAGTCTATAAGGATTTTAAGGTTTCTGTGCTTCAGGTCTGCCCTGTATTATATAATCAGAACGTAACCCCACCCAGAGAGGCAGGCACTAATTTTGGACTGTTTAAGTGAGGAGAGCCCAGACATAGAAAAAGCAATATTGCCACTGTTCTCATGGAACATACCTCTGTCATATAGTCCTCTGCTGCATCGGGGGCTGCAGAGCAGAGCACCAGGTACTGCGTGGCTCCCTGGGCCGCCTTCCAGCTCAGCCTGATGCTGTTGTGGCTCAGCTCAGAGACACGCAGGGAGCGGGGGGCAGACAGAGGCACTGGAGGGGGGAAATGTGGCAGAAAGACACCTTCAGTACATGAGGTCTGCAACAGCTCCAGCTCCAGATGAGAGCTGGCTTTACAACAACCTGGGAGACACCCAACCCCCATCTAACACGGTGCAGAGGTCACTTGTCAAGGAGAGGGATTAGTTCATTTGCAGCCCAAAGGTGGAAAAGGGACTAGGGACTGTAAGAAATGTCTGTTGGGGTGTGTTACTCCCATGGCAGGGTGAGCTCAGCACAGTGGTGTCACTTGCAGAATGACATGGGTGAAATGGGACACTTGAGGGTCTCTGGTCCAACCCTGCTGAGCCAAATTAGAGGAGGTTGCTCAGGGCCTTATCCAGCTGAGTTTTGAACATCTCCAAGGATGGAGACAGTAGCAGACAAACCGTCTGAACCAGAGGGAAGAGGGAGTATGCAGTGCCAGGCTCCAGACTGAGGTGGTTGCACAGACAGGGCTTAGTTCACCTCCCACAAACACGCGTCAGAGGAGCACTCTCTACTCAGGACATACATGTGGAGGTGACGCCTCTCAGCCCATCCCCAACGACTGTGTCATAAATAGGAAACACCGACACCAGGTACTCGGTGTGCGAGGTCAGATTGGAAAGACTCAAAGAGGAGATGGCTCCATCTAGAAGCACCTGAAACACAAAGGAAGACAGGCAAGTCCGGGAGATGCCAGCCACTCTGGCAAAGGAACAGCTGAAGCAGTCTTCCCTGGTAACCATGTAGATAGGAGGCTGTGAGGACTCCATCCTTGAAGGACTGGATCTGTACAAGCACATTGCACATGGCCCTAATCATATTCCTTTAGAAGTGACCTGCTGCAATACTCAAGTCCAACTTTCTTACCACTTCAGGGCTAACGAAAAGTTGAAGTATATCATTAAGGACAACCCCTCAAGCATTTGGATTTGTTTTTCTGATTCTTTCTGTCAGAGATGAGCATCCTTCTGTCAGAGATGAGCAGCATGGCTTGCAGTAGTTCTAGCAAGATAGTATTTATCCCATTTCCTCTTCTGAATTGCTATCCTATCACCTTGTCACATCAGTACTCAGTCAGTGCTTAGTTTCCTTTCTGGCTTTAGCTGATGTTCCACAGTCACTGCACTCCTCCCCTTTTCATTCTGTCTACCCAAGTCTGGTTGAATTCCCAGCCACTGACTGGAAGGCCCTGCAGCTCCAGGTGCCCAACAAAGCTTCTTACCTCCTTGGGAGTGCCGCCCTTTGATGGATAATACACAACCCGGTATTTCTTTGGTGGGCTCAGAGGAGGACTCCAGGCCAAGTGCATGCTTTTAGAAGTCACAGCTGATATTTTAAGGTCGGTTGGGCTCAGCTGTGGACCTGTGTTCACAGGGATATCTTTCACAGCGCTACCTGGGAATTGAAAACACAGTTACTTTCTTGTATTCAGACTTCTCATACCAAACATACTTTCCGGCTCAAAAATATGACTGCCATTGTTAAAATCGAGCTGCAGTCCCCTTCCCTACAGAGCATAGCAACTATTCCAAACTGCTGCAAAATAAATATTTAAAAACTGAGCAAACAGAGAACGTAAATACTCCATAGAGAATAATTTGCACATTCTTCTGGTTGCTGGGAATATTCTTTTCAACAGAAATATGCATTTTTGCCTGAATCCAAAACATGACCCAGCTTTTTTTAAATTATGAAGATTTTTCAAAATGAACCAGAAGAAGTAATTTTGGCTTCTTTTTTCATGCAACCAACATCCTTAAGGCTAACCTGTACCTGTAAAAAGATGCCCAATTACATCAAACAAGTACAAATTAATAAGAATGAATCAAATTATGTCTATGTCTACCCACAGAGCATTAAAATAAATGTGTGCTTGAAAGTTTGTCTTTCCCAGTCTCCCTAGGCAAATCTGAGAGAAGAGAGAGATGGAAATATGTACGTGATATTTCTCCTGAGGATCTAAGCTAACATCTGGAGTAGTTCTTAACTCTCTTGTACATCATGCAAACTGCCCTCCAGCAAAAAAAAAAAAAAAATAGAAGAAAAGAAATAGGCTGTTTGGTTTTAACTTGAAAACGCCTTGGAGATTACTCAAAGTGTGAGAAAAAAAATAAATATGTATAGATGCTTTGCTATCTCTTCTTTCTCCTTCCGTATTTCTTCCATACACTAATGTATTCTCAAATTAGCTCTTATGGATTGAATTCCTCCTGTTGATTGAAAGAAACACAGAGAAGAAGATGATTGCAATGCATTTTTCACACAGTAGAATAACAAAAATGGAAATAGAAGCCTCCTGTTGCCTACAATGGTAGTTTTGCCATTAAGTGATTTACAACCACCAAGAGGTATCCAACGCTGTGGTGAGGATGGCTGTTGCCTGTGTTGGCAAGGACAAGAGCAAATACCTAAACCAAGAGCAAGAGAATGGAAACACCTACAAGTCCCTCCATGGCTTGCTCACAACAGCAGGGGGAGTGAGAATGGAAGAGATGCATCTCGAGTGTCTTGTAAATACCAGGAGCACAGCTGGACCTGGCCAACATGTTGGCAAGGAGTGTTTTCAGGCAGCAGTAGCACTGAGCAAGGAGATCAGCACAGGAAGGAAGAGTCAGATGGTGCTGAGGAGGTGGTGGAGCTCATGGAGGGAAAGGTATGAGAAAGGAGATTTTCTGATGGCAAGGAAAGAAGGTGGCAAGCAGGAGGAAGCTCAACCCTCACCAAGATTTCACCTCACCTGCGCTCTCCTTGCTGCTCCTCTCTTTGATCCTGGTGCACAGGACCCGGGTGAGCCTGCCAACCAGGGAGCTGAGCAGTGGGAAGTCCAGCACGTTGTACACCGTCAGCTCCAATGGCTCTGAGGCCACCTGCTTCAGCTCAGCCTCATCCGCATTCTTCACCCCTACAGACAGCAGAGCACAAGGCTGAGGAAACTCCTCAGAGAGGACAAGTTCTGCGTCCTGTTTGGATGTTGGTTGTGAGGATCATCAGCAGACAACTGATCTTGTTTTCCAGTGCTAGCCTTTAGGCCACCTTAGCGTTGCCTGAGTGAGGCAGGGGTCCTTTCCCCCTCACTCTTGCAGTGAGAACAAAGGTCTTGGGGATTAATACTATGGTTCTGATGTCTCAGGACCAAACAACACCACCTTCCTTTAGTCAGAAAGGGGAAGCATGGACCCCAGGCAGTTCCTGACCTCCAAGTCAGTTCAGATGCACAGGCCAGCACACAGCTGAAGCTCAGAAGCTACAATCAGTCAATGAAAGAAATCTAGGTACATATTTCTATGTAATCAAGCCTTGCCTGTGTGTTCCTGACTTATATTAGCGCCTAAAGTGCTGGAGGTTGCAGTTTTAGGATGGTATTCTATGTAATTTTGTTGTCCACGCATTACACTTCAGCAGACTTATTTAGTTATCATGGACAGAGCCGCTTGAAATTATTTTGTGTCTCATTATTGCTACCAGACAGTAAAAAGCAGATGATGCTATTATTCAGAGAAATTGGAAGTTCTGAGAGGCAGTAATTACAAAATAATTACAAAGTATTTACAAAATTCTCTTGCCTAATTCCACAGCTGAGAATATTACTCTCACAGCAGAGGTTGCTGAGGCTGGCAAAGGTCTTTATAGATAGCAGGTGTAAAACCTCTCTTCTGAATGAGTGATTTTTTTCTAAACTAACAAAATCTCATTTGAAGGCACTACCTGTGCTGAATAAATGAGTTGATTTTCTTCTAAGCCCTGATGCAACTACTTACTACCTTAGATTTATAGCTTCAGGATGTTCTTGTCCTTGTTGAGGGAACGTAACCTTCAGCATGATGTGTGAAGGTACGTTGGCTTATGATCTTACCAATAGCAAATATCTCTATGCCCACGTTTTTCAAGGTCTGAGCAGCCAGGTTGGCATCATCCTGGGATTTTCCATCAGTCAGGAGCAGTACCAATTTCTCAGCTTCCAGCCGGGCACCAGCATCTGGTTTCAGGTTTTGTTCCAAGACATGGGTGAGCGCCAGGCCTGGGGAGGAGGACAGTTGGATGGTGGGCTACAGCCAGCAGACTGCCTCCACCTTTATCCTTGTCTCTGCCCTCATTCACCTTTGCCCCTCCAGGAAAGATGCTATCCCATGGGAACAACTTCCCCCAACATAGCCTTACTGAGGTGATGGGGTTACCTGTGAAGGTGTTGCCACCCTTGTACCGCAGATTCCTCACTGCCTCCAGCACCTGGTCCCTCGTAGCATAAGTGCTGAGATCCCACTCTGTGCGGGGATCACTGCTGTACTGGGACAGCCCTGGGGAAGGCAAGAGCCACCAACACTGTTTAAGACAATGTAGGCTGCAAGAGGAGACCTGTTCTGGGGAGGAGGTGTTGGGCTTGTCATGAGTGCATGGCACAAAGTAATGAATTGGATGGGAGGTGAGCAGACCTGGGTCCTAGATCCACTTCTCCTCATAGTGGTACTAATCCCTGATAGGTGCTCTGAAGCATTTTGAGGTCTCAAAGTTATTCCAGGACAAACTAGCTAGCTGCAAGGAGCAGGAAGGATTTATGTTGTCCTGTTTCACACGCAGCCGTTGTGTGAAGCAGACTGTAGTCATCTGCTGGGTTCAGCATCCCTCAGAGCTGCCGTGGCTCTTTTCTCAGATGAGATCACAGAAACTCCAGCGTGGCATTGCCACCCCACCTTTGTGTCATAATCTGTAGCATCCCATCAGAGGGAGACAGCAAAGCCCGAGCATGTCTCAGCATCAAGCTCTCCCGCAACACCCAGCCCGGGGCTGCCCACGCGTCGCTTTTGTTCACCGTGCAGCTCTTCCTTACAGCCGCTAGAGGCCAGAGCTTGCTACCAGATGGGAAAGTTGTCAAGATCGGCGCACAGAATCCAGCCAAAAGGGATAAAACCCCCCAGGACAGCATGATAACACAGAAACAAAGAACAAGGTCTCTTCCGGAGGCATTTCCCAAGGTCAGGAAACAGGAAAGTGTCCTACCTACTCTTATCTTGTCTTGGGCAATATCAAACGGAGAAATTAAAGCGCTCAGGAACTCCTTAATGAGCTTGAAATTGTTGCGCCCAATGCTCCACGATCCATCCACAAGCAGGACAATATCAGTCATTGCAGATGTGTCACACTGAAACTGGGAACCTGAGAGGAAGCAACGTCTGATACTGAGAGAAGCAATTGTAAAGGAGGAAAAATATTTCAGTTTTAAGATGAGAAGTAAGTCGGCAGTGTAAAGCCTTGGACCATCTGCCAGCCCAACACATCCCAGCACCTTGGGAAAACCACATGGCTAAGGGCAACATGTCTCAGTATCAAGAAGCTGAGTAGTGAGCAGCTACCTTTCTGCAAAGAAAGTGTTAAACCCATTGGGAAGTGCGTGCCTAGGCCAAGCTTTGCTCTCTGCAAGCTGTCAGCTCCATTACGTCTCAGCCCCAGCCCTTGCTTCCCTTTTATCTAGCCTAAGTCTCCAAAGGAATTGCAGGTGATCGCTTAATTCCATTCCACTGTGAGATCCCCTGTGGGCTATAATTATTTCCTGGTGTTATATTAAATCCAATCTCTCTGCAAAATTCTTCATCACAGACACTCAAGCACTGCCCTTCCCCCCACCCCAGGCCAGCAGCTTAACAGAGGATGAGATAGGGCATGTTGATGATTGAATGCATCTTTCCTGAATATTTTTTAGTTATGGAGTTTTCCATCTTTGATGGAAGGAAATAAATGGTACCATCCAACTGCAGTGAGTTGCAAATGGGTCACTCTCCTATCTCTTCTCATGGCCATGAATTTCTACTGGTATCAAGGGACCAAACAGGGACGTTCTAGCCAATCCCCCTCCCACCACTTCAGAAGTGCTGTGAGCCCATTCAGCTGAAAGATCTGGAGTTTCAGCAAGGATCAATCATCTGGGAAATGTGAAGAAGACAATCACGATGCCATGGTATGCTGGAGAATGATAACATGTATGGATCTGGCTGATGCAGGAAGAGGTGGAACAGTGGGAAATCAATACACTAAGAAATTCCTTCCCTCGTGAAGGAATTTTTGTCTTAGCTCCAGTTTTCCTTTAAATTTGTAATGCTTTGCAGAACTCCGAGCTCTTTCAGTGATACCTGGCAGCTCTCCAAAGCATGATCTAGCAAATAAGATCAGCAGCAGCACTCGTGCTCCTGAAAGCCTTGGTGACAGTGAGATGGCTGGAAGCCTTGTGTTTAACAATCACTAGAGAACACAGTGGGGGACAGAGAGCAGGACGTGCTTGAAACAACTCTCACCTCTCTTCAGTGAATCCCTTGTGGGTTTTTCTTTTCCTAGAGACTCTCGCTCTGTGTTTGCAGTGGCATGCTGGGATGATTTTGTGGTGGGTGATGGTGTTTGTGTCGCACCAACACTGGGCTGGCTTCTTGTGGTTTCTCCTGAGCCCTTGGGCTGAGTCCCTTTGTGCCTTTTCTTTTCAGCTCTCTCTTTTGCTGTGCTCCAAACAGAAAAAAAATTATGTTGTCCCTTCCTGTGTTATCGCCATGCCACCTGCTCCAACCACTGGCTGATTTCAGCCACATTTGTGGGGTCAGAGATCATAAAAATCCTACAGGGTCTATGAAAACAGCCAGCTAGATAGAGCAGACCCTGTTTGCTCTTGAAGACCAACTGCAGCTATGGGGTTCAGAGCCTTGGAAATAAGGCTTCAGGAGCAGCTTGTTCCCCAAGGAGCAGTGCTCAGCTGAAGGATATGTCTGTATGTGCTGAATTTGAATACCTGCCAGCCCCAGACATCCATGGATGTGTTTCATTTGGATGGCATGAGGGGCAAATATTTTTGGGCTGGTTATTGTAGTTCAGTATTTAAGAGGAACATCTAAGGATTGACAATCCTGCCCATGGCAGAGGGTTGGAGCTCAATGATCTGTAGGATCCCTTCCAGCCTAAGCCATTCTAAGATTGTATGAACAAGCAAGGTACAAGACTGAGCCCCAGGTATTACTGAATGAATGTCCCAAACAGAGTAGATCCCTAGAAAATGGCATTTCTGTAGCTCACACATGCAGATAGCAAAGCAGTGGCCCTGGGTTGCTATGTATACCCACCAGAATGAGTCAGGACAGTGCTCAAGGGCGTTGGGGCAGCCTCCATCCCCAGGCTCTGCTCAGCTGTTGAGCTGCCCACAGAGGTGAGGTTCTTTCCTGGTGTAGCTCCTGAGTTTCTTCGGTTATTTCTAGTCTGGGATGCATTTTTAAGGTCCTCTACTATAGAAATAGCAAGTACAGGGAGGAGGAGTCAATCCAGGTTGGTCTGTGAGTCATGGTCCACCCCTCATCCCATTGGTATTCACCATCTCCCCTCTCCAACAAAATAATAATGGGCTTCAGTACAGTCTATGGGGGCACTGGGTATGAGAAAATAAATCCCTTTGCAGTAAGGGTGGTGATGCCCTGGCACAGGTTACCCAGAGAGGTGGTGGATGCCCCGTCTCTCGAGACACTCATGGTCAGGCTGGACAGGATTCTGAGCACTGATAGAGCTGTGGGTGTTCCTGTTCGTTGCAGGGGTTTGGGGCCAGATGGCCTTTAAAGGCTCCTTCCAATTCAAACAAATTAATTCAAACAAATTCTACCATTCATCTGACAGAGAATGAGCTCTGAGAAGTCACGTCTCCAAGAGCTCTCAGAGTGGTAAAACGTAGCTCTTTCTACTTACTCACAAATTTCCTCTTGGCAAATAAGGCCTCCTGGGAGCCATTGAGCACGTAGACCTGCAGCGTGTACTCCTTGGTAGGGCTCAGCCCCCCCACTGTGGCTTTGGGGGTCTTTGTTTTCAGCATGACTTCTTGCTCAGAGTCCCCTGAGGTGGGATGAAGCGACACTTTAGAAACTGTTTGAGCTTAAATTTAAGCTGACAATAGCAAAAGTGACACTGAAATGCAGAGAATGTCTGTCTGGGGACCTAAGTCAATTCTCATTTAATTTTTAATTCTGTGGATCTCCGCTTTCAGAGCTGAGGAAGTCCTTTAAAAAGCCCTGATACATGCTCCAAGTGGAAAACCAGTTCCCACCTAGCACTAGTACGATGTCCACTGACTTCTCAGAGGGTTACAGACTGAAAGGCTGGTTCCCAGAGGGTGAAGGATGGGCAAACACCACTCATTCAACCAAGTGATGTCCTTGAGGTCATTTGTAACAAGGTGAGGAACTGTTCTGATATCTCCAGAGTTCTGTCCTGGCCCTTGGGACTCATTGTACTTAGTGCAGTTGTTCTTGCTGTGTTCCCTCTGCAAGCCTCATCTGCCCCTAAGAGAAGCTGTCCCCTGCACAGCAAGAAGCAGATGGAGCAAGGCAGCTCTGCAAAACTGCAGCCAAATACTGCACCGTGTCTCTGTTACAGGGGGTGGTGTGGAGACATTTTAAACCACAGGAACAAAGCAAAGGGAGAGAGGCAAAGCAGCTCCCTAAAATCCTCTGAGTAAGAAAGGTGGATGAGTCTTTAAAATGTGGGAACGGATGCATTTCTGACCACATCACCCCTAGGGCTGGAAATGGAGCTCCCCAAACCACACATGGGGGAAAGCCTCAGGCATGCTCAGAGGGAGGATTCCCCACATTCCCAGGATGCCCATTGCTCCCTGGCAGGGGAAGAATGAGAAACCTCCAGCACCAGCTGGGCAAACAGCTGGGGGCTGAGCTAAAATCAGGCAAATGGGCACAAGCTAAGGTTGCACCCGCACGCTGCTCCCCCACGAGGATGTGGTGCCCTTCCTGCACTGCCCGGTCTGGAGTCAGAAGTTGGAGAGAGCTGGAGCTCATCCAGAGCAGGGAGCCTCAGGATGAGCACCCCCATGTACAGGGCCAAGGACATCCTGTCCCTGAGGATGAAACAAGCAGGACCCCTGCAGTGACATGGCTACCAGTTATAACTGATGAATTTGTTTTCTGTCTTCCGCTCCACTTTGGGCAAATATTCAATGGTGCAGACAAGGGAGAAAAAGCATCCAGCAAATACTCAGCATCAGACAGAAGCTTGGGAGTCCATCCCTCACTCAGAGCAGTCTGCTGGGTTGCACCTACCTGCCATGGGCTTTACCCTCACTTTGTAGCCGTTGATGTTTCCTTCGGTTTCTTTCCATTTCATCTGGAGCCTGTCTTCTGAAAGGACCGTGAGTTTCAGCCGGCCTGATCCTGAGGAGGAGGAGAAGTGCCCATTCTTCTGTGGGTGCAATTCCTCCCTCTGCACACACACATACACGAAAAGCCCCACATGCCTCCTCCGCTAAGGACTGCCGCAGTCGCAGTGCAAAGGGAACCTTCACCATCCCATACAAGTGCTCAGCATCCTTTGCACTGCTGCTCCTGCTGCCCCTGGACCAGGGAACCCACCACTGCAAATCCACCCTCTGTCCTATGCAAAAGGACAGCTTCTCTGGGTGAGCCCTCACTGTGTGCTGGTGCAAATGAGGAGAACAGCAAAGAGGTGAGGGTTTCTCTCAATTCCTTGCATGCTGCAAGTCTGTACTGGGAACTTCCATAGCATATGTGTGGTTTCAGAGAGGGTTTTGGTGCAAATGTCTGAAATGGAAGGGAAAGAAGTAGATAAAGGGAGGCAACAAAACTGCTGAAAAATAAAGAAATTCCCCAGGAGATGGCTGCCATCTTTATGCAGAAAGATTGTTAAGGAGAAAGCTCCAAGGATCAGCTGGGTTTAGAGAGAAAAGAAAAAAAAAAAGAAGAAAGAGAGAGAAGGAGAGAAAACCTGATAAAGTGTAACTAACACCTGCTGGCAGGACTGTAACTCAGGGGCACCAGCTTGCATTGGTTTGCTGCTGGGAGCAGCGAACAAAAATGACAAATCCTGATGAAAAAAATAGTATCAGACAAGGAGGTAAAAAGAAGAAAGAATACTTCCTCTTATCAGCTCCAGATTTCTCAGAGATCTTTCAAAGCCCTGCTAACTGTCTCAACCCACGTGTCAGCTTTTGAATCAGAGATCCCTCAGTGAAATGCAGTCATGCTGTCATATGAGTGTCACAGTATGAAACATTCCCACTTGAGTAGCTGTAGGATGGCAACTCAGCAGATTTGCCTCCCCTCCTCCCTGCTCCTGCATCTACAGCTGCCTTTTGGGCAGGCTCCTTCATGTGTAATGAGCAAATGTCTGTATAGTAATAACGTATGCCCTCAAATGCCCACCTGGTTGGCAGCTGTTACCAACTTTTTGCTAATGGCCTCACGTTGTACCAGGGGAGGGTCAGGCTGGATATTAGGAAACATTTCTTCCCAGAAAGAGCAGTGATGCAGCGGCACAGCTGCCCAGGGGGAGGTGGGAGTCACCATCTCTGGATGTGTTCTGGAACTGTGGAGATGTGGCACTGAGGGATGTGGTCCATCTGCACGGTGGGGTGGGCTGAGGTTGGCCTCGGGGATCTTGGAGCACTTTTCCATCCTTCATGATTCTATGATTCTTTATCATAAAAAAGCTCAGGGTGAGGTGGAGCATCGTGCTCAGCACCAGCAAGCTGTCTGTTCTACAGGACTCTGCAGTGTTTTGGTCATGCATGATGTCAGACATCTTCTGACATCTCTGCATGAAGCCACAGCTCAGGAAAGCAGTGAGAGCTGGCAGCAAGGACTTGCTTGGCTCATCCCAGCATCTGTGCCTCAACCTCTCCTTGCAGAGACTTCCTGCAGGCTGCCCAACAAGCAGACAGCTATTTAGGGGAAACAAAGCTCAAATTCACATCTCACCCCATGCAAATGTGAAGAGGAAGAAAGAAAACATGAGGAAGAGGGGTGAGGGGTAAAATCAAATCTCAGAATCATGCCGAAGAGAAGCGATAAAAGATCATGCAACAATGAGGGGAATTCATAGAGGAAACATGGAGCTGTCTTCTTCTGGACAAACGTGGTCTAGCTCCTTGGCCATCACTCTAGGAGCCCAGAAGTTAAAAAGGCAAGAATGTCCCCAGAGAGATCAGAAAGGACAGCATCCTCTGAAGCTCCATTATGCACTGGATGCAAATGAAGCCTGGTGCCATGAAAGCCCCACTGTTTCTCTGCCCTGTGTTGGATGTGTGCTCTCTGATGCTGTAACCTTGCTCTCCAGCTGATGGGGAGCAAAGCCCAGATACACTGTGTGGAAGATGCACAGCAGAGAGATAAATCTGTCCTGAATCTGGCGTGCCATTACCTCTCAGAAAAACCTTGTGGTGATCCCTCACACAGAAGGTTCGTATGGAATAGAAGGGTGGACAGGAGACTGTGAGGTGCTATAGGTATTTTCTGTTAATTTATGGCTCTGAGAGAGCACTACATGTTACAAGAGATTGCACATGATGTACTCTCTTACCCAGATGTCACACATCACCGTGTAGCTCCACAGTTTTGCAGCGCAGGACAGATGTGGCAACAAACAGAATCAACACTTTTTCTTTCTGTTTCTCAGGTTCTGTTAGCAGATCCCATAAGCATCCTTCACTGCTTACAGAGGCTGAAATGCATCCCCAGTGCAAGGGAGTGGCATGCTGAGCTGCTGCCAGGGATGAGAACAGGCATTGCAGAGTGGGTTGGGATGGAGACACTCTCCCAGCACTGGCCCCCTTGATCTCCTATTGCTCCTTACATATGGGGATAGGCTTCTTGGAGCTTCCCCACTAGAAAGGCTGGCAGCTCAGCCCAGAGCAGGGCAGGTGAGGTCCTTACCTTGCCCCCCTCGTCCCCAGACATGGCTTGCCACAGGCAGGCAGGCAAAAAAGAAGCAGGTGCGAATCAGCATGGTGAGCAGGACCTACGAGAGCAAACACCAGGAAGAAAGAGCTCAAGTTACTTTTCACCATGCCAAAACCTACCTGTGTTATCTACTTCTGCCACACTACAAGCCCTGCTGCACCCTGCAGGGAGGTCAGTAGTGACCATCTGGGCTTTCCTATGGCACTGAGAACTGAAGCCTGTTGCTGTAGTGGACTTCGTTATTGTTTTTGTTATTGTTTTATTTTTGCTTCGTTTCCACTAGATTTTCCTTTTCAGTCCCCAACAAAGAGGCCACAAACTTAGATATACAACTCTTCTCCTCACTGACAACACTATGAGAGCAGGTGGAGAAGCACACATTCAACTTTTTGCAATTCCTAGATATTATTTTACATTCTTGGTCTCTTCAATGCAGCTGTTCAGCTCCTCAGACCAGAACCAAACTGAATTTGTACACCTGATGGGGAGGAGGCTTCAATCCAGTGCTCCTCTAAGCTTGCTGGGTTTCCAGTGATTATAATAAAGCAATTATGCAGAGGATGGGGTACCACGGAATTTATATGTCATCAGCTTAGAAACAAGGGTTTCATTTGTTATCTATCATGGAGCTTCTGAGCAGTTACATTCAGGATGGTCTTGTTTTGACTTGCTCACCTGAACAAGACTGAAATGCAGTTATGGACTTCATATTGGCAGAGGATCAGTTTGACTTAGAAATAACCTCTGTGACATCCCCAGAGCTGGTGGCTAAGAACAGCCACCCCTCAGAACTCACCCTATGGCTCACAGACCTGGAGGGCCTTCTGTTATCTTTACTGGCCTGGATTTAGGTTTCATTTCTTAGGGACAGAAAAGTCAGGTCAGCATAAAACCACCCTAACAGATGGACATACAGCCTCCCCCTGGCCTCAGACTTAGTGTGCCACGTTTAAAACATATGCTGATGGGGTTTTTTTTTTGCATCGTTGGCATCTGTCATTTTTGTGCTACACAATTGCTTTTGGCAGAACCAGACCATACTCAAGTTTCCTCCTCTGCAGTGACATTTTGCTTCCCTTCATTCTGATGGACAGGTATTTACAGGCTCCTGGGGAATGCCTGTTTCCCCTCTGATATGTCAGCTTTAAAGTGATTTCAAGGAAAAATAAATATGCAGGAGTGACCTAGCCATGATCTCCTGAGTTTAAAATCAGTTCAAAATTGCTGTAAGAAATGAATGGAAAAAAACATACTACAAGTTATAACAGATAGATGTTAACCATTCTCCCCCTGCACACACACACTCATGCATGATACTCAGTCTGTGATTATTTTTTGTTGTTTGAAGATCAAATTATATGGAACAACTGTGGTGTAACTGATGCCCCTGGCCATGGGAAACACTTGCCTTTTTTTCCAGCTAACAAGATGAAGTCATTGCTCATAAACAGAAGCATATTACAGGTGGGCTTCACGAATCTGTGTTCTCAAGAAGGGCAAAACCCTCTCTTCCTGCAGGGGTACATGTGGCAATGGGAAGAGAGGAGTTTGTATTTCTGAGAATAATGCCCTGTCTCAAGGTCTCATTTGTCCCATTCTGCAAAGGCATTTCCATGCCATTTCCCTATGGTTCTGTTGGCAAACAGGACACCAGCTCCCAGCCACAGCACTGCATTGGATAGGATCTTTTATGTTAACCAGGGTTATATGGAACCCAAAGTCCAGTGAAATAAGTATATGGGCTTCTTTAACCTGCACTGAGCTTCAAAATTAGACCCAGCAAGGAGCTTCCTCCTGGATGTGCAAGTGAGGAAGAATTCAGTATTAACCCAGGTAGCGCCCAGTAAGTCCAGCAGTGTAGATCCTCACTGCCACAGCACTGTGGCTAAAGCAAAGACTTCATCTCTTCTTCCTACCTCAGAGCTAAAACCATCAGCATTTTCCTTCTCCAAATTCCATTTTCATATCCATTAATCAAGAAGAACAAAAGCACCAGTTTGAAATGATGGAAGATGAGAGCTGAAGTGCCTATTGTTTTGCCATAGGGTTACCTCCCAGACCCCAAATCCCACCCATTTCTCCCTTTCCCATCCATTTCCCACCTTTTCCATCCACTTCAGCCCGTGTTGGTGGCACCGTGGCCAGGCTGAGCTGCAGACCTCCAGACCAGGGGACCACGATGACATCAGCCCCACAGAGTGCAGGGGGCTGCTGTCACACTGCTGCCTCTCTCCCATTACTCGGTTGGGGAAAGAATTTGGAGACAGCAACACATGGAGCAAGTGGTATTTCCAGGGCCTGGAAAATGGGAGGGGGGCACGCACCACTTCCTGCTCATCCCAGCTGGGTGCTCAGGGGGGATTTGGAGGTTAAGGCCATCTGAGATCCTCTTATTTGTGCAGAAAATTAGAAAAACAGCCACTTCAGTTACAGAAAAAAAACAGTAATTTCTATTTCTATTATGCTGTATTTTGAAATCGGTGAGGATATGGGAGCGGTGTGAATTCTTTCTGCCCCACACAGCCCCAAAAGCCAGCTATTAGTCTGAGGATGTTCCCATCATTATCCCAGAGGACATCACCAGCCCTGCACAGAATCACTGGCAGAGCAATGTCACCTCATGGCCTTGCACACGGGCAGTGGCAGAGACCTGCCTGAGGTGCCACTTTCCCACTGCAGGAGCTCATACTCCCTGGGCACTTTCCCAGTTAAAGAACCTAGAATAGACAAAGAAAACCTGTATTCATCAACCCCTGCCTGTTCTTGCCTGCAAATCTTCTGTTTCTTTCACTATTGAACAATAAACTTCAGTTCTCTGCATCCATCTCCCAAAAAAGTAGGGGATAAGGTCTGATTTGAGGCATAGACCAGGCAGGTTTAGGAACTCTGTCCCACTGCAGACCCACCCCATGTCTACAGGTGGAAGAAATGCACCCTGAGCTGCCACTGCCATGCACCATCCCCTTAGGCAAGAATTCCTTGCAAGTTTTACACTGTGAACCACAAAATAAAAGGAAAAAATGAATTGCATCTCCAACAGCCATCACTGCAAAATAAATAAATAAATAAATAAATAAATAAATAAATAAACCTGACTACTCTCTATAGAGCAGTCCTGGTGACATTCACACCTGGGTTGCAGCAAACAGGAGACCTGAGGCCATCCCAGCACAGCCAGTGCTGCCTCGAGCATCCCACAGCTGGGAGCCCTCCCAGAGCTGCCCCGATCCCCAAGCACGCTCCAAAACAACACAACCCCTCCGACCTCCCCTACACACTAAGTACCAGCAAGGAGCAAACCACAGACCTGTCAGAGCGGCTCTCCAGGAGGCAGTTCAGATCCTGCTACATTCTCAGGCGTTGGGGAAGGAGCCCCGGTGCCTTGCTGCGTGTCGGCTGCTTGGAGAGAACTCAACAGAGAGCTCAGTCCCAGAGTCAGTGCAGTTAAGGGAGGGGAGGGAGGAAAGGAGGAAGGGGGAGAGGGACTGAGATTCCCCCACCTCCCTGCACCGCACAGCAGAGCAGCAGCCCGGACACGTGGCTCAATAAAGCGTGCACAGAAAACATGAGCCTGCATCTGCCAATCTCAGTGAACGGAGCAGAGAGCTTGTGTTAACTCCATGCTAAACCTCCGTCTAGGAAGCTGCTTGCTGATTTCCTAGAGTGCAGCGAGAAGCCATGCCTCCCGCCCACTGTCATGCTCCCAGGGATGAGCTCAAGTCCAGCCACATTCACATCCCATTAAGTATTTCTGAGAGCCCAGTGCCGGCGCTGAAGGCCAATTGTGTTGCTTTTGGATAGGGGAATTAAGCACATCTGGAGGCTCTGCGAGGCCAGGAGCTGATTCACGAGCTGGAGAGCAAGCAGTGCCTGCAGCCCTGACCTCTGGCTGCACACCCCTGGAGAGCCAAAGCTTCATCCAAAAGCTTTGTCCTCACTGTCACAAATGGGACAACCCATGTGGTGTTTCTCCTTCCAAGTGCAGACCAGATTTGCAGTTAAATCTGTGGCAACTGCTGGCATCGCCCTTACATGACAACAGTGAGCTTCAGCCAGTGTGCAGTGCTCACTCTTCAGGAAATAGGCACTTTTAGAAGCGTTGGAAGGAAGAAAATGGAAGTTTTTAAATACTTCTGCACAATAAACAAACATTAAGTACTTGGTTGAAGTTCTTCATAATCTATTAAATGCTTTAAAAGCATCAGAACATACAAACCAAAGGGTAACACAAAAAGAAAACACTAAAATCTTGTTGAAATGACACATCAAGCACGTGGGGAGACAGAATTGATACTGCCTTGTATTTAAATACCACAGATTGCCTCTCCTGTTCAGCAGTTGCTCAGATTTGTAGCAGTTTACTGCAAAACAAGAAGGTGGGAAAGGAAAGAGCACAGAATCTTCTGTGCTTTATTCGCTTTCTAGGAAATTCAAACCCAGAGCCACAGCTTGTGCTCTGTTTATGACAGAAAAATCATGAGAGCTGCTTCCAGTGGCTATGCTTGTGTTGTTCAGAATGCTGTCTGCTTTCACTTAGGACCTGGGTTATCAGTAAATCTTGCTTGGACCATGCTCTAGGAAGTCTGCACTCCAGCAGTGCTACTCCTCTGCTCCAGCATGAGGGAAGCACATCTCTATATGGAGAAATAAGGCAGCCCAGTGCCTCACACAGGGCTGGCACAACGTTTCCCAAGGAAGTCAGCTCCCATTTCAAGATGAATCAAAGTGACCAGAGCATCATGACAAGCAGAGTGCTCTGAGAACTGGAAAGCAAGAAACCTCCCCCCATCCCTGTTATTACCTGTTACTGTACATTCAGCTCAAAGTAGGCTGCATATGAGTGTCCCACGCTGCCTGCAAGTGAAGCCAGGGCTGTGACCACTGCCCTCAGAGCCTGTCCCAGTGCTGTCCAGCCTCTCATGCCCCAGTCTGTACACAGAACCATGGTTACTCCATCCCACCTGCAGAATCCTCACTTGCTCTTCCTTAACTTCCTGTGGTTGGTGGTTGCCAGCCCTCTCAATTTGTTAAGATCTCTCTGCAGGGCCTCTCTGCTTTTGGAAAAGTCAACAGCTCCTCCCAGTTTCCTGCTGTCTGCAAACTTATTTAGTATACCTTCAAGTCTTGTAGCTAAGACATTTATGAAAACATTAGAGATGACGTTGGTTAATTAATTTAAGCAATATTTGAAACTAAAGGCACAGAAAGAGCTACCCGAGAAATCTCACATTTCAAGAAACCCAGTTGGGAAGAATAACTAGCCCAAAGAGCAGCAGGGCTCTTAGACTTTACAAGGGAGCGTATACATCACTGCTGATGGCACAGCTTATGGAGCCATCTGGGAAGCACACTGAGCTCTTGGTAGACTGCACAGACAGCTCAGGGGAGCTCAGACATGCTCACTTGCTTGGTATCAAGCTTCTTGCTGCTCACCACCTGTCCTGCAGCCTGGCAGGGTGGCTGGCTTGCTCCAAGACTTGGTTTCATCATGTGCTGAACTCTCCCACCAGCATTAGAAAGGGGCAGCGAGAGCTGAAGATTTCAACATCATCAAAATCCAACACTTGTCCATTAGAACGTGTTTATTTGAAAACATGTTAAAATGCCTGACAAACATTTCAGAGTGAAAGGTCAAGCTTGGTCTCTCCCACAGTCCGTCCCTGCTTTGCAGTGTCCTGCTCTTGCCCGCAGTGGTGGGATGAGGATCCTCTGTTCATTCAATGGCTTCCATGACTTCCATGACGAGAGTCCGTGGTCCCGTCATGATGAGGCTGCTGATGGTCTGATAGTCCAGATGCAAAACATACATGCCATTTACTGAGAAAACAAACTGGCACACCTGCAGGGAGAGGAAGGGCTGGTTACCTCCAGCTGATGCCTTCACAGCAACTTCTGCTCAGGGCTGACTGCAGCTGAAGGCTGCACTGCAAATAATGTGCTGCAAAACCCTGCAAAGCCCAAAGCATTGCCACTCTATAAGCTACACTAATAATCACTGTGCTATAATCACTGTATCATAAAAAAGAGACCAAAGGGATTTAGTCTGAGCTAACAGAGAGGGAAGAGACTCATTTACGAGCAGTGGTTCATTTCACAGATGGAAATGAAGCACAATAATAACATTTAGCAATTTGGAAGCAAATTAGATTAGGTGAGGAGAAACAAACTGGGCTCTGGAGCAAATGAAATGAGTTCACACATCTCCTTCCAACCCTGCCTGAAGCAAACAAGTCGCACTCCGCCTCTGAAGAATCCCATTATTTCAAATATCCATGTGGCTGCAGGGTTGTGTCAGCTTGTGGAAACTGCTCACTCAGTGCTGTGCTTCTTACAGGGTAACTGAAACTACTGAAACTCCGTTTCTTTCATTCTCTCCTAAATCCAGGCCTGCAGCTCTATACACAGTACCCATTCACGCTCGGATGGCAGGTCTAAAGCGATGTGCAAGATCTCCCTTCCTCTTGCCTGAGCCAGGAATATTGGGCATTACCCAGGGAACCAAATCAAGGCATCAGACTGAGGTTATTCTGCTCTCCTGAACATATGAAAGAATACCATGCAGCACTGTGTTGTTAACAGCAGTCAAACACAACCTGTGCTCCATGCACTGATTCCACCTCCGCTGCAGGAGGTGGGGTTACCATGGAGGATGTGTTCAGCCTGAAAAGCTCCAGCAGGACACAAATCCTGCACCGTGCTACATCACCATGAGCAGAGTACCTTCATGCCTGCAGCAGCAGCAGGTCCTCCTGGGTCCACTGCCTGGATGTGGCATGGTCTGCCTCCTCGGACCACAAATCCCCAGCCCACAGCATCCCCCACTATCTGCAAGCAGAACAAAAGAGCTTAAAACAATACAGGGCTGGATACAGGAGATGCTGCAATTTGTACTGATGCTCATGATCATTTCCATCCTGCATGGGAGAGAAGACAAAAGGATCTTCATGCTTTGTTTCCAGTTGCGTTAGCAATAGTTCTTGTTATCCTGTAGTTTTCTCAGTCTCCCTGATGGGATGAGAGCATCCTTAGGCACCAGAAAACTTTCCATGGCAGTTAAACACTTCTGCCAGCTCCCTGCTTGGCAGCTGGGGACTAATTGCTCTTGCAAATATCAGTTTCAAGGACAGTCTCTGTCTCCCTCTCATTTATTCTGGATGGTGTCTCTCACAATATCCTTGACAATGACACATCCCTTCCACGCTCAGCCATGGGTACAGACTGATTGCATTCTTCCACTCTGTGTTTGTGGAAGGTTTTTGAATGGGTATCACCTGAAAATTCAGCACAAAGGAGTCTTGGCCCTCCTGGACTGTTCATTTCTCTGTCTGCAGGTGTGATTTATGCCAACACGAAGTTCAGCTCAGAGCATGCACCAGGAGCACACTGAGCATTCCCAAAACACAGGCACGCTGTGCCTTACTGCAGCATTTCCACGATGGGAGCGAGCACTCCTAACCTTTCCCACTCTGATCTCAGTGCTGCAGCCATACGATGTGACTAAAGGAGAAAAGGAATTCTCAAAGGACTTTGCACATTAGCCATATAAATAAATAACAGCAAGTGCACAGCAAAGCAGAAGGCAATGAGCCATGAAAGGCCCCAGCTGGCAGAGTTGAAGGGCAGGGCAAGAGCATTCAGGAGGAGAATGAGTGGTACGTCTTCATGCCACACCAACCACCTGCTTTCTTTTTTCTCATTCTTTCCCTCCAATTTCTGCAGCATAGTTAACTTGGGCAGCAGACCCAAACCCACTTGAGTCAAACCGGTATAGCAAGAGAGTCAGAAATAGCCAAGCACAACAGGATCCTCAGGGCAAGAACTGTCCTGGGACATTCACAGTCCCCACCTCAGGCAGGGCTGCCTTAATCTGGTCCTACAGCTCTAGAAATCACATGCAAAGCAACAGCCCCAAACTAAGGGGCTTATTCATGAAAGAATAAGGGGCTGATAATAAGGGAAGAGCAGCCCTTGAATGATCCCTCTTCAATTCTACTCCATCAGAAGCTGATGGAGCACATTAATATATCTTTTCTGCAACAGAAAATCTGAAGCTGAATAAAGCAGCACAAAGGTGACATCTCTGTGACACACAGGATGAATGTCAAAGTCTCAGCTGCCACAAGACCTGATTGCATTTTCTTCAGTTTGTGTAGAGCTGGGTGATACAAAAATTGGATCTTTCCTGTCCAGGAAACATTCTCTTTCCTGGATATCCCTTTGAGACACATTAAATTAAAGCAGAGGCCACAGCGGTCACGGCTGTTTTCAGCCACGAGGACATCTGAAGACATCGACCCACTGAGACATGCCACGAAGGAGCTGGGATGAGGTGACATGCAATCAAAGTTTCAATGCATAGAGGTCAGAGCAGAAGACAGAAAGTGATCAAAGAGTGACCAGAGAGCTCAGTGCCATCAGAGCAGTGACATGCTCACAGTGGTCACTTACAGTTAGTGTCTTCTTGACATAGGGGGCCCCAGGGGACAGGAGCTCTTCATTGGTGACAGGTCTCTTTAACACTAGGGCAGAAGGTGACAGATCTGAAGTTAGGGTTTCATACAATAAAGCACTTAAAAAGGCACTCCATGCCCAAGGGAACCGATGTGCCCCATGGAACAAAAATGACAGTGAAGGAGCCCAGACCTGATTTGGGGTTGCACTCAGCCACAGGAGGGAAAACCAAGGTGGGAGTAATGCTGAAATAGGGGTTGGAGTTTCCAGCGAGGGAAGTGATGCTGCTCCTCCGAACTGCTGAGACAACTTTGATCTCCTTGTTGGGTTGGACTGCAAAAATCAGAAATAACAGTTTCCCAAGGAAGAAACAAGACCAGTTTAATAAACTTCCCACACCAGCCTGACCCACATCTGGAGGATGTACCAAATACAGTGAGTTTAGGCAGAATAAAACTGGCCTTACAGAAGGACAAAAAGCTGAGCTGATGAGCTGTTTCCTGGGGTGGGGAACTGCAATAGACTGCCACCACACTGTGACATCCACCAGCCCACAAAACACGTGGTCACTTCATAGGATGCCTAGAGGAGCACCCTACAGTGTATGCTGGAGCTACACCTCGGCCCAGAGTTGCTCTGGCAACGTAAGCCTTGGTTTCACACCCCTCAAAAACACAGAGACAGTTACCAGAGAGAAAGCTGGTGTTGCCTGGCTCTGGGTTGAGCTTGCGGAGGCAGAAGGGGCTGTCAGGGCTCTCAGAAAGAGCACGGGAGGAGTTCTCGCTGAGCAGCTCGGTGAGACGTCGCCGCCGTCGGAAGTTGATCCAGAACTGGTAGAGGATGTCCATGTCAAGGAAGTGGTGTCTGTTGGAGACTGGAGGGAGAAGGGAGAGGCTGAGGGAGTGTGAAGGATGTGTAGTAAACATACCAAGAGACCTGGATGAATTCTGCATTGTATTTCTTTTTTTTTTTTTTTCTGACTGTTGGAGAACGCTCTGTGCAAGGAAGGAGGAACAGCAGGGCCACCTCTCCAGGAGATGCCATCTCCCATCAGTACAGCACCGAGCCCCAGGAGCTCAGAGGGCTCCCTGCCCCACGGATGGAAAACTGAAGTCCTGCACGTGGGTGTGATCTGCAGCCAAGCTGAGCACTGCACCCTCACAACCAGCCCTGGAAACTCAGGGTGGAGCCCAGGGCTTTGAAGGGCCGCAGAGCAACAGCTCAGATTGCAGCTCAAAGCCTCTGCGGGCGGTGGATTGCTGTGGTTTCAAAGGTCACCGGCTCCAAACATAGCACTAAAAGGCCCCGTTGCTATCTCCAAGTGGGCACTTGACCAGCACTTGTTGCATGCCATGAATGGGGATTTGTTCTTGGCATGACAGCTATGCTCATCGCTTGCTTCCCCTTCCTCTCACCGTGCTGAATGATCCCGTGTTCCAGCAGTGCCTGGCCCAGCTCCACTGCTTCCCTCCGGCTCTCTGCTTCTCCCTCCTGCACCAGCCACTCCACCATCTCGCTGCCCAGGAACGCCCGCTGGTACTTCACCGAGTTCTCCTCCCTCACCTTCAGGATGGAGCCCTCCATGCTCACCAGCCTGGCAGAGGTGGGACAGGTGCCCGTGATGCCACGCAGCCCGAAGCAATTGCAAGAAGAGCGGGCAAAGCCGAATCATCGCTGCCTGCGAGCGGTGGGAAGGGAGGGCGAGAGGCACAGCTGCATTTACAGGTTTGTAAATCTTCATCCCAACGGTGGAAGCAGATGCAGAGAAACCAGTCCGACTGCAACCTCAGCTAAAGGCTACAGGGGAAAGCTAAGCAAGCAACCAAATGCGTGCCTAAATAACAGCTGATCCACATAGATGGGAAAGGTGTGTGGCGGAAAGCTGCGTTCATTCTGCGGCGCGGCGGAGCTGAACGCAGTGCTTCCACGAGAGGGTGCAGCAGCCTCAGCTGTAAGAATCTCGACGCTCTCCCATCTGCTGCTGAGCAAAAGCAAAGTGAAAGCAAAGCAGAGGGCGCGGAGAAGCAGAAATCACACCTGTCCGAAGGACATCCCTGTGTATCCCTGGAGGTGTGCAAGGCCACAATGGATGGGGCCCTGGGCAGCCTGATCTGGTGTTTGATTTGGTGGTTAACAACCCTGCCCACAGCACAGGGTTGGAACTGGATGATCTTTGGGATTCTTTCAACCCAACAATTCTATGGATTGGGATCACACGGCAGAAAGGCCCCAATGGCCCTGAACCTGCTGGTTTTGCTGGGACACAACTCATAGCAGGGCTGGCACAAGTGATTGATGACCCCATCACCATTGCTGCTCTATCAGGGAGGGAAAAGCTCTGAGGATTGGTTCCCAAAGTTTTCGGGCCAATCAACTTTGCATTTCTGTAGAGTGGAGAGGCAGGCCACCAGGTCCCACAACCATCAGCACTTGTGCTGAAGCACAGTGTAGGTGACTCTGCTTGCTGGGTAACTTTGAGTTAGGAAGCTTGCTGGGGGTCTGTGGGAGTGCCCAACTGGTGGACTTCGAAGGGGAGCAGGTATGGAGAAGGCGCATCAAAGCATCCATTAGTTCAGAGCCCAGCTCCTCTACAAGCCCAGACTGTCCCGTGGCTGTGACACAGCTCAGGAAGCAGCATTTCCCAGGGCTAGAGCATACAGAATAGAAAGAGTCAAGCTTGCTGTGGTTCCAGCCGTGAAGCAGCACAGTGAGCACAGCTGGTAGACCTGGGGCCTCGGGAAGGGACTCACGCACTTCTCGTAAAGGCTCTGACCCCGCAGGAACACCTTCACGTCCTTGCTGAGGGGGAAGGTCCCATCGTCCTTGCGGAAGCGGTACAGCAGCTTGGCATCCTTGTAGTCCGAGTGCTCATCACAAACTGGAAGGGGGAGAGCAGAAGGTCAGAGCACACAGGACAGACAGAGGCACCGCAAGCACACTCCACTAAGATGTGCTTAGAGCTGCTGCTCAGCAGTGCGCTATCCTTAAGTTCTGCTGTGGGAGATGTGAAGTGTCTCTCTCTATGCCTCTCAAACCACACTGCTGAACCAGCATCTGAGCCCTCAGTCCCCAAATCAGGCCCGTGCAGCTCCTGGGAGAGGTCAGCCCTATGGGAGAGCCCTGGGGACAGCTTGACTTCAAGTCTACACTCTGACCCGGTCGCTAAATCGCTTCATTAGGATGGGAATGATTTGTTGGTTGTTTTTGTTCTTCCGCTTAAACACTAATGTAGAGGTTTAGACAAAAAGAAAACCAACAATTGTCACAACAAGCTTTCTTTTTTTTTCTTAGAAAGTTACTGCTATCCGTAAGCAGACCTGGAGAAGAGGGAAAACAGCCCTACATCACTGCCTCCAACACCACACCAACTGGTCTCCATCTGTGCCAAAACCACTTCTGAATTACGATGTGTAATGATGTAACAACAAACCTTTCCCTGCCATTTTGTGCCAGTTCTCTTGTATGGCAAACAGGCCTCAAGAGAGAGTTTTTCCTGCAGCTCGGTGCATCCAACTGGGATGAAAAGCCCCAGTTTGATATTCACCTTGGGGATGAGAGCAGTCTATAGAGGCACAGTTATTAAATGCCTGCAACATTCAGCAGGCAAATACTGGGGATACCATTTTGAGATGAACTTGGCTGGAAGAGACGTCTATACAACTCAAATCAAATGAGAACAAAATGAAATATCATAGTCCAGTTTTCCAATAAGTCAGCCTTGCAAATAGCATTTGAATAAAATTCAAAAGACATAAGATATTTCCTTTTTAAAAAGCTTTAACATTTGTTCTTCTGAGCACACAGGCAATGTTTCGTCCTCCCTTTGGTGACAAGCTCAGGGCTAAAATCTGTCAGTTCATAACTCCTCCTGAGTGGTTGTGCTGGTGGGAAACCAGGGCACCAAAGCCTGAGAGTCTCCAGGCAGAAGGGCAAGGTGATAATTTTAGAAGAGAAAGTTTGGATCCTCTTAACTGAAAGGTGCAGTGATTCAGATAGCATTGCATGGGGTGGTAGCTGGGAAATAATCACAAAGCCTTGCCAGACAGCACCTGTAAGAAACCAAAACATTTTACATGGAGACCAATTCCAATGCATTTCCAGCACGTAGCTGAGCAGCAGCTCTAAGCACATCTACCCCTTATAGCAGCACAGAGCATCTGCATGGAATAGTTACAGTCTTTCTGGATCCCAGTGGAGAGGAGGGCAAACAGTTTTGGCAGCCAATGGCAAGGCATTCAGCAGCCAGCCCTGTTTCTATAGGACCTACAACAACTAACAGCCCTACAGCAATCTGGAAAATCCACTTGTGTGTTCTGCAGGAGCAGGAGGGTCGTGCCCACGATAAGCAATCAAACCAGCACCATCAGCCACAGCCACACAGGGTTAGTCAGCTAATGGGCTTATTGGAAACTGTTGGCTGGAGAGATGGAAAAGTAATCAGTCTGAAGTGTTAATGGTTAACCGAGAACTCACTGCTTCAGAGCTATGCCTTTGTGATAAATCATTGCAGTGGAGCTGATTTTTATTCAAGGCAGCTTAATGCAAAGGGTATCAAACCCAGCAAGGAGCAGATGGCAACAGAGAGCGCTGCAATGGATGCAGGCAGCTTCTGCTGATCTCTGCAGAAGAGAGGGCAGAATTCTGTGACTGTCATCTGCTTCTGTCTCTTTGGCTCCATCCAGAATTGCCACCACATCCCTAAGACCTGAGCTCAGGTTTGCAAGAGGTCGCAGCCAAGGGTGGAAGCTCAGTCCCACTAAGGGCAGTGTAAAAACACTGTTTTATTCTTTTGGTAGCTAAAAAACCCCACAAAACCTAAAAACCAAAACCAAAAACATTTTGGCCCAAAAATCTAAGATCTGTTTGGAAAACCTGAAATATGATATATCTGAAGAAATCTTCACTGCAACTGAAAGCATCTCTATTAAAGCAGATGGAGAGGCACTGCCAAAGGCGAGGGCAGGGCAGGGGGAAGCAGCCCCAGCTGCATCTTCCCAAGTGCTTGGCTGAAGGCTGAACGCAGAGCCTAGCTGCAAGGATGTTCTATGCATGTTTCTGGGGAGCAACGTGAAGGCAAAAATGCAGTCAGTGCATGTGTAAGGGCTGGACCTCAGGGATTGCTCTGCAGCAAAAAAAAAAACCAAAGCCTGAGGAACAAAAAAAAAAAAGCCTTTGAAATGGCACCACACACCTCATTTCCAGGGTAGGTATTCCCACGGGATGGCTTTGGCTCTAGACTAACAGGCTTACTGCTTCGAGTGGTGTGGACTCCACACCTCTTTGTACCCCCCTAGTAAAAATGGGAAAGCTGAGAAATGCCCCAAAGCACTGCAGCTACACCTGGGGCCAGCCCCACACAGCCTGCCCATTACTCCCAGTTCCTCCAGGAGCCTTCACCCATGGAACATCATGGGGAAGGACCTGACTGTGCCTCTGCTGAGCACAAGCAGTGAGTAGACCTGCAGTCATCCCCAGGGGATGCAGAGAATGCCACACACCGTGGTGGATGATGTAGTGGTCCATCAGCTTCTGCATGAGGCGGATGCCCGTCTCTCGGTCTGGGGCTTCCTTGTGGTCAATCAACCAGTCCGTGAGCTCCTTTGCCACAAAGCAGTTGGGGTAAGTTCGGAGGTGGTAACGCCTGTCCTTAATGAGCTTCCCATCGTGCAGGCGAAGCCTGGAGAGAGAAATGAACACAGCAGGGGCATCTCAGTTCAATAGACCAGCCCAGCCTGAAGAATCCACTGATGGGTTGGGACTTCTGGAAAACACCCAGTGACTTAGAAGTTGTGTGAAACCTCTTCACTTTGACATACTGCATCAGTCCAACCCCAGGAGCCTCTTCACCATCTCCTCCCACTCCCATTGCGTGCACTTTGTAATTGTCAGCACCAGACTCACTTTGAGCCATACATGACTTCGTGCCCTAAACAAGCCTCTATATGGTGCACAGCAGCTAACCAAAGGGCCAGACCACAGGAAATAATAACTGTACATGCATCTGTCATCTCGCCATGGCTCTGTGCCTAGTTCTCCTTCCCCATGACTGTAGAAGCAGGAACAATGCTGCCCACAAAGACTGGATGAGAGCACTTGTCCCTTCCAACAGGGATGAATGCCAGGCAGATCTGTGCTCTCCTGTGTTCCTGTATTCACTAACCCACAGCACACGTGAACACGCTGATCCAGATCACACACATTTACTCAAGCTCACCCGGAGACAGAGCTGCCTTCAGCCCATCAGCATTCCTGACATTTCCTGGTTCAAACTGGGATAGACTGGGACAGAGTTGGGCAGAACTACAAGTGTCCTGTCCTGAACACCCTGATGTTTTGGCTCGTCTGCAGCTCTGATGGAAAGATAAATAGGAAGGAAGGCCGCTCAGGTGGGCACGGCTTTGGCTTTTCAATGGGCTTTTACAGCCAACGAAGCCACAGAGCACAGAGATCTTCTGTGTCCTGGCCAAAGCCAATGCAGCCTGGCAGGACACCTGACCGCGAGTCAAACTCCTGTCGTGTAGTCTTTGCTGTTCCCAGAAGGCCAACCCTGGAAAGTTCCCAGTGCATGCAGCAGACTCAGAGAGATGTTTAATTAATATCTTCTCTGTAACTCCTCCAGGACATTTCTGGTTCCCAATTATTCATTTCAGCTCACAGTTTTGCCCCAGGTCAGTATATTTTACAAAGGCATTAACCACAGCAGCACTTCTTTAATTCCTCAACTCCTTTTATTCTTCTTGAAGAAGTTCTGTGTACAGCACACCGTACATGGCATTGCCTGTTGGACATTAGCTTTAGGCATCATACAAGAGATAATAAACCTACTAAAATCTATTGGATGATAATGTATTATCCTCCAATATTGGATTAATAAATAGTAGGGTCTCAAAAGTGTTAAGATAATACCTTTGTTGGGTGAAAACATAGTAAGCAATGGCTGCAGTTAGAGTTGGGGCTACTTCAGGCCAACACAGTCCTTAGCAGGTGTAGGTTCAGACCTTCCTGGTAACTCCCAAGGAAACTTAGCAGGATTTGACAACAGAGAGACACACAAAGAAAACAGTGCAAATGACAAAACCAAACATGCCATGCAGAGCCATCTCCTAGTCCCCCCTTGACTGACCTCCTTCAAACACTGAGCTCTACATCAACGTTTTACTCTCTTTACCAGGAAGATTCATTCCCACAAATAACCAACAGTTATTCTGCACATTGATTTTACCTGAAGAGAACTGCTCACCCTACCACAGGCAGCTGCCTGCTGTTTTTACAGTTTTGATCTATTTTTCCTTCCATTATTTTATCATGCACCGTTCAATGCAATCATGCGTGGGCAGCAGTGACCACAAGCAGAGAGGCTCCTTCCCCCTAACTGGGACAGCATCCCCCATTGCCAGAAGAGACAAGCAGGCCTTTCCGATACGCTTTATTTCCTTAGGAATCAGCAAGTGGGATGCCACTTTAGAGGGATGTTTCTTGGAGATAGGAAATGCTTAAGCAAGAGTGCTCCGTTGCTGTTAGGGGTTTGCAGAAGTCTATCAGTACCATGTGTGTATATATTTATGCACACACACATCTTGACACTTAATGACACACAGGCCACAATCACACGAGGCATGAAAAGAAACTGGATGAAAAAATATTGTCTCCTCTGAGTACTTTTGTTGTTGGATTGCAGAAAACACAGATCTCGAAGGGAGAAAAATAAAAGTCAGAAAATAAGTACTGCTAAGATTAGGATCTTTATACATGTGTATTCTTATTTTGAAATCATCCTGTTGTGAACAGTGGTCAGGAAAGGGATTAAACAGTGCTTAACCATCTCTGGAGCAGCTGTGCCTCAGATTTTAGAAGGCAGCAGACACACAGCTCAGGAGCCCTGCACGTCACACTCACTTGCCTTACATTCACTGTTCACCATTAACTAAGAGGAGACAAATGGTGTCCTTCAGACCCAGAAGGGCACAACACCAACTGTGTCTTTGAATAGCTCTCTGACACCCCCATAAACCACTCTATAACTGTGTCAGGACAACAAAGCCAGTGAAACGATGACTATATCGTAATCACACTTCCACATTAAAAAAAAAGTTAAGGAAGCACGTGTAATGCAATACTATGACTTTTCTACATGCCAAAACCTTTCCCATGTACATATTACTTCCTCAAAAGGACAAAAGATAAAAAATAAAATGCTTGCTGGCACAATCAGCTGTTATGAAACACTCCTTGCCTGGCAAACCAGCTCTCTGCTAGCACATGCTCTTGCTTTGGATGGGCTGCACTGGGGAACCAACTTGTTTCATTGTCAAGGTCACTAAGAAGACATGCTCATTCATCCTGCTTAACCTTGTTGAAAGGCAACAGCTTCCTCGTGTTGGAAAAGGGGCTGGGTTTCCTGCATGGCAGCTGGACCTTGGAGCCTCCCAAAATGGTGGAGCTCTCAAGGACATGAACTCAAGGCTGCGTTCCCACGGCGATTAGATACAAATGGATGACCCTGGAGGTACATCATCCAAATGATCTTTTGCTATCTTTAGAAGAAGATTAAAAAAATAAATAAAAAACTGAGTGCTCAGTAAAAGGCAGCAACAGTCACAAGAGCACCTCTGCAAAATAGTCCTGGAGATGAACATTGATACAAAACAGCTGCTACAAAACTCAGCTCGCTGCTCTCCCATGTCTACGAGAGCACAAAGGCATTGGGAAGGGGAGAGCCCTGGACACACGAGGCAGCCCACCCAAAGCAACACACAGATGTCCTATTTTCCCCTTTCTATTTATGAAGCACAAACAGGAAAACTGAATTTATATCTCAAAAAACAGTTCCAGCAAGAACAACTCTACCTCCCAGTCCTCTCTGTCACCACTGAAAGAGACAGCAGGGCAGTAGGCTTCCCAAGGCCATTCTGACCATGCAGTGTGATCTTCTGAACGTCAGCCCAGAGAAGTTCCCCAGGGACCACTACATTGGGTACCCACAATTCCAGACAGGGTACACATTCAACCTGCACCTCAAAGTGAGCCCAAAGCATCAGCCTTCACACTCTTCTTAACAGCGTTACAACCTCAGCATCCAAATAGAGCACCACTTCACAAAGTTCTGGGCAGCAGTTGGAAGCACAGTTTTGTTCTTTGTAGGAAAAAAATTTCTTTCCCTCCTTTTCTTTCTTTTTTTTTTTTTCCAGGACATGAGTTTACCAAACATATTTCCTTTCTCGGAGTGATAAATGCAGCTTAGCAAAGTTAGTGGTGAACATCTGGTTCACCTGACAGTGCTGAGTCCCCAAATTGTACCCAAGGACCTGCCTGCACTTGAGAAACCTGGGTTAGAGAAGAGCACGAATTCCAAGTGCAGAAGCTGCTCCAGAACACTTCTGTGCAGATCAGCCATTTGCTGCACTTTGAAGTGACTAATTGAGCCCCTCTTACAGAATGCCACCCAGGAACACCCAACACCCAGTAAAACTGGGGCGACTTTCCTGCCAGACTTTACAACTGAAACAAAACAAAACAAAAATGACAGCAGAAGATGCAAGGAATGCCTGACACAGCAGCCCTGCAAACACAGCGATGACTATAGTGGAAATTAATATTTCCATCTTTCTGGGGAGAGGCTCGAGACCCAAACTCCCCTCCCACTGATTTCTTTGGGATTTATTTGTTCCTGGCCATCCCCAAGAAGCATTTCCTCACCCTTCACTTGCGCAGCTATTTCTGGCTGGGAAATGAGTCCTGACACTGAACAGACTTAGTGCTGTGGCCAAAACAAACCGAGAGGGATTTGCAAACTTGCTGGCAAGCCAAAGAACCATAAAGACGGAGCAAAGGTTTGTTTGGCTGGATACAATAGCAAGGAGGAGGCAGGGCAGGAAGCAGAGAACAGGGAAAATGAATGGTTGAGATTTTCTGTAGATGCAGGAGTCGATCAAGGCTTGCAGAGTGTGTGTGGGAGAAGGCTACATGGCTGCCCTACAGAGCACCTTGATTCCTTGTCCTTGGGCAAGCAGAGAAGCACAGTGCATTCGGTCCTGCTCAATCCTTCCCCCAGACAAGGTCGTCCAGCTCCCTGCTTCTATTTCCCCATCACTACTGACCCAACCAACCTTGGGAAGGTTCACGTCACTGCCTTCTCCCTAACTGTCAGGCTGAAGAGTCCTCAAAGCAGTGCCAAGGGACTCCAAAACTCAGCACACTGCTCAGCCATCCCTAATTCCCTTTTCAGTTGGCCAAGCTCAGTGGGACCCAGCTCTCCACCTTCCTCCCAAGCAGCGATTCACAGCCTTTCCATGCTAAAAATTAACTCCTGCTTCAGCCCAAAGCAGAAGGATGCAGCTGATCTGTGCCACACCACCAGCAAAAAATTGCATGCCTCCATCCCTGAGCACTCCCGGGCTTTTTGCTGACATTCCAACCCATCACCTGCAAAGCACAGGTGAAGAGCAATGCAGCCGTGCTGCATGAAGGCCACCTGCTTCTCTTTAACACAGAGCAGGAGTGCTTGGAGAGCAGCTCTGGGGCGTGAAGCAGCTGAGGCCGCCCAGCTCTGCTCCTCACAGTACTGTGTTTGCAAAACAGCACGAGTTTGCCAGCGCTGTGCTCCTGGGTGCAGCAGCCCCAGCTCTTTGCTGGAGGCCACATTGTTACCCTTGCCATTCACCCTTTGCACTTTTAACACATGGCTCAGTTATTTCACTTTCTCTCTGATTACCTGGCCCCTTCCCTTGGCCAAGCTATAAACATCATTTTAAGCCTCAGTCACTCTGGATGAGTACAACACGGGAAGTACAAATATGAACATTCCTGCCCTGCCCATGGCATGGAAAAAGCTGTAACTTTGCATCTCCTGCACCCAATGACTGAAACAAAGCAACCCACCCTTAGATCTGCTGCTGCTCTTCCCTGTAAGAAAGTTGAGCTCAGTTTCTAAGCCTCACTTACAAGGTGACTTGAGAATGATGTGGAGGTTTGATGCAGCCCATCCCCAGCAGCAGCTCTTCCATTCACCACCAAACAGATTTAATTCCAGGAGCCAGGAGAGCAACAATTCAGAAAGACAGCAGAGATGGGGCTGACCATAACTGCACAACTAAACGGCAGCCACCTTGGCTACAGGCTGTTTTTCAATATGCAGCCATAATATTTAGCTGGAAATTATCAGTCCTTGATATGATGCAGATAAATAAAGCTGAGGTTGATGTGACTCACTGAGGCTGGACAACATCATGACACAGAGCTAACTTTGGGGATCCAGTGCTAGCAAACACAGGCTCTGGGATCTTTATGTTACTCGAGGATGTACATCCTAGTTCCCACCCACATTTCATAACACAGCAGAATGGCTCAAGATACAAAGTGCTCGAGAGCTGGAAAAGCCTTCAGCCACACATCTAGAAGCAGTTCTGATATTCTGACCCCATACACACACACGTTCTCAGCCACATAGGTTTTGTTGCACAGCAGAGTGCATCTCTGCCTTCATAAGGAAGCTTAGAAGCTGTGTGAGAACCAGGACCACCAAACAGCAGCAGTACCCAAAGGCAGCTTCCAAAATAAAGACTCTTTGCGTTGCCCTGCTTCGGGCATGTGGCACCATGGGACACCTCCACAGGGTTGTCCCCATCCCTGCTCCAGGCTCTGGGATGGGAGCACGTCGGGGAAGTCCTTGCTCAAGGACCAAGCTTGGAAGCCGTGCTAGCGCAGATCCCAGGAGCAGACCCCAGGCTCAGCCCTACCTCAGCTGCTCTCCGGCGATCATCACCTCCGCTCGGTAGTGCTGCTCCGTGGCTCTCTTCTTCAGCGCTCCGCTCAGCGGCTCCATGCCGGGCTGCGGGCGGCTGCGGGCAGGGGGCACCGCGCAGCCCATGGGGGGCGGGCGGGGGGATGCCCGCGGGGCAGCGGCCGGGATGGATGCGGGAAGGCTGCCGGGTCCCTCTCCCCGCCCCTCCGAGACCGGAGGAGGAGCCTTGGCCCCAGTCCGCCGCCGGTTTGCTGCTGCCCCGCGATGCGGCGGAGGGCAGGGAGCTGTGGCTGCGGTGCGTGCTTTGGTTTGCGGCAGGATGGACAAAGCCAAGCAGCAGCAGTCCCTTCCCTGCGTTGCACCTTTCCTATAGTTGGTTCGAGATAGGGCATTCATCAGCTTATCTCACCGCTGCTGCTGGAGTGGGGCCAGAGGAGGGCATGGGGATGCTCAGAGGGCTGCAGCAGCTCTGCTATGAAGACAGACTGAGAGCCACTAGTGTTTAGCTTGGAGAAGGCCCTGGGAGGACCTCACTGAGGCTTTTCAGTATTCAAAAGGTGCTTGTAAACAGGAGGATAGTGACTTTTTACATGGGTAGATAGTGATAAGGCAAGGGGGAATGGCTGAGAAGTCTCCAAGGTCCCTTCCAACCCAACTATTCTGTGATTCTGTAAATAGAAGAGCTGGCACTGACCTGCCAGGACTGTACCCAGACCAAGCTGTTTGTCTGTGTGATGCTCCTGGCTTTGTCCATTACACCTGCCCCAGGCACTGATTCCTGCCTCAGCTCCCACAGCCGTTTCCATTACTTGAGATATTCCTCTGCAGACCTTGCAGTGATAACACTGAGTAAAGAAATAAGCAGAGGAACTGGGATATGGAAGTGGTTCATTACAGCTATCACTGCCATTAGATGAATGTGCAATTGCATTTCCATTAGTTAGACCCAGAGTGCAAGCTGCTGGCTGGGAAAGAGAGCATAACTCAGAAACGGAGAAGAGTTAGGAAAGGAAAGGAAATTGTATCAGCTAAAGACACTCCAACTCAAAACTTAATAAAGCATCAGTAAATTCTGCCCACCCCCCTTTCCTTTAGGAAACACAGCAGCAGTGTCCACGTCCAACCAGCACATGTAGCCCTCCCAGGCTCACATTCCCCCCACACACCAAAACACTGCTGAAACAAACAAGCTTAGGTTAGCACTGCAAAAAGCACAGCATGCAGCAGGGGCTGAAATCAAAGGGAGAACTGTATGGCTCCTGCTTGGAAACAGCAACGAGATGGCACGTGGGACTGCATGGTCCTGAATGAGCTCAGTGCCCCAGAACATCACTCACTGCCTGCAGCCATAGGTAGGGCCACCAACCCTGGAGGTGCTCCAGAGCCATGGAGATGTGGCACTGAGCGATGTGGTGGGCTGGAGTTGGACTTGGGGATCTTAGAGGTCTTTTCCAATCTCAGTGATTCTGTGATCTCCACCTGTCCAAGCAGACAGAAAAAAAGGCAGAGGAAGATGCCTCTGCTCATAGAGGTGGGGGTAGAGTGAGGAAGGAAGATCTGACACAGGGTGCAGGCGCCTGCAGCTGTGCTCCCCCAGCTCTGTGCTGACCAAGGAGCAGAGCAAGCCCCATCCACAGCACTCCTGTCCAAGGCAAACAGCAGCAGCCAGGGCTGCACCAACAACGCTGCTTCTATCCCAGCTCTCCCAGGCATCCCCTCTCCCATGTGCCGGGAACAGAGGCTGCCCTTGTGCAAGCTCAGCCCACAGCCTGGTGCCATACTGCCAGCGTGCAAATAGCTGGGCCTGGAGGAGCAGCTGCTGCCCCTTAGCACAGCTGTGTGAGTGTCACATCCTTGATTTCACAGCCCCAAGGGTCACCAGCTCAGGAGGAGTGGGATGTTAAACTCATTGTGTTTATCCCCATTTTGATTCAGTTTAGCAAAAAAAGGGATTTACAGCCAATAGGTCAGATGGGGGCAGAGAGGTTTGGGCAGCTTTCTGCTGGTGGAACATGAGCCCGTTGGTCAACAGTTTCTCATTACGCAGTTATAAATCTAAGCTGGTGATTTCATGTCACCCAGTGTCCTTCGTTTGGGTCCAGAAAACAAATGAGGATATGTTAGGGCAAAAGATAGTGCCTCTTTCCAATGTAAAGACTGCTAACTGCAAGAAAGACATCAAGGCTCTGGAGCATATCCAGACAAGGGCAGCCAAGCTGGTGAGAGGTTTGCAGCACAGCATTATTAGGAACGGATGAGGGAGCTGAGGTTGTTCAGTCTGCAGAAGAGGAGGCTCAGGGGAGACCTTATTGCTCTCTATAATTACCTGAGGGAATATTGTAGTGAGGTGGGGTCGGCCCCTTCTCTCGTGTAACTGTGATAGGACGAAAGGGAATGGCTCTAAGTTGTGCCAGGGGAAGTTCAGACTTGATGTTAGGAAATCTTCTCCAAAAGAGTGGTCAGGTGCTGGAATGGACTGCCCAGGGAGGTGGTG
This sequence comes from Cyrtonyx montezumae, assembly GCF_038088225.1. NCBI lineage: Eukaryota > Metazoa > Chordata > Aves > Galliformes > Odontophoridae > Cyrtonyx > Cyrtonyx montezumae. Next base: position 9,177,949 of record NW_027072100.1, on the reverse strand, counting down.
GAGTCACCGACCCTGGAGGTATTCAAGGAACATTTAGACACTGTTCTGAGGAACATTTAGTGAGAACTAAATGATTGGTGACAGGGGGATGTTGGACTGGATGATCCTGTAGGTCTTTTCCAACCTCAGTGGTTCTATGATTAGGATTCCATAAAGAAAGGAAAAACAATCTGCCTGGCTTCAAAATAGCCAATGGAGGGATATTTGTTTCCTTTAATGTCTGAAACAATTGCAGCTGAGGGTTCTCCAAAAAGCACAAAGAATTGAACCCTACCTCGCCAATAAGAGAATAAGCAATAAAATCCAACCAACCAACCACCAAAACCAAGAAAGCAAGTTTTTACCAACCAGCATAACAAACTGATGAACATTTTCATTAAAAGTGAAAGCAACAAGCCAAAACGTGCACAAAACCACCCAAATTAAAGCACAGAGCAACTGAAAAACCACTCTTTCGCAGCACAACATGGAACCTGCATCATCTCTGCTTCCCCATTCCTCACCAGCTACTGGAAGGGACATTAAAACTTTCACCAGCCCTTAACTTTCAGCCTCTGGCAGTGAGTACAAGGCTTCAGAGCAGGTCTGACAGGTTTGGCTGCCCCGTTCACCTATGGGAGAGGCCGTCACAGCCGCGTGAATCTGAACATCTGAACACCGTAATAGGGACACGAACCCACCTGGTCCCTCCTGGGGGTCAGAAGGATGCACGCCGTAAGTTCAAGGTGGGACAGGATGGGAGTGCGGATAAGCGAGCAGATGCGTGAGCAGAACTGACCGTCACTCCGCGCACCGCTGCTCAGCTCATCCTTAGAGCCAGGTTCCTCCTGCAGCCAGGCACAGGGACGCAATCCCCTCTAGAGGAAGGAAGGAGAAGTGAGGCCTCCCCGCAGCATCCCTCTGTCCTGCGCCGGGCTGTCAGAGCAGCTGAGACCTTTGCACTTTGTGATCCATGCCCAACGCAGAGATGCACTGCAGTGAGTGCAACGAGTTGAAGTCTCACCCGTGGTTTTGGGTTCAGGCTTTCTATTCTTGCCTGCACCAGGTTGGGTGGTGAAGTCCTGGCGAGGAGGACTGAATCTGCCTGCCATTCAAGTGCAGTGCAGTGCACCCAGGTACAGGCAGCTGCAGGGGTCAGCAGGAAACCCGTGAGCAACGTTAAAGGGGCAAGTCCATTTGGAAGCACAAGCTCACGTGCAATAAGCACAGGTTGCTGTCAAGGAGTGAATTTCTATTTCAGTATTGATGAGCACATCCCGTGTACATCCTGGCACACTGATTTACATGTGTATCAGACACAGCAGGAGTACAGAAAATGTTGTACATACAAGAGCAATTGGGCTCACACAGTCACAGCCAAATTACTGGAGGCGACTCGAGCAATCCCGCTGCTCTCAAGCAGCAGCACTTCATTCAGGAGTGGGCCAGTTTTACCTGTAGTTTTACCCTGGAGTGACACGCTCCAGCCTTCCCACATCTCCTGGCAGGAGCTGTATTTATTTACCTGCTGCAACATTCTGCAGCCTCAGCAGAGCTGAGCAGCTCTCCGAGGGAGCACAACTTGGCAGCGCTTAAAGGGAAAGATGGGGGTGGGAGGGTTGCAAATTGCAGGGAGCCGATAGCACTGCAGTTCCCTGCTCGAGCAGCAGCTGTGATAATGAGGTACGTGGTTCAATCCATCACCTAAACAGTGCTCAGAGGACGTGACCTTTTCTTCCCCTGCATTGCTGATGGGACACAGCTTCCTGCACAGTGCGAGCAGCTTTGGGTTTTACTGCTTTCAATTGGGACAGCTCAGCTCCACTTCTCTTTATGCAGGACTTCTGGCTTTCACCCACCAGTCCTATCCTGCTCGCAGCTCTGCATCCCACACACACAGAGTGCTGTGGCAGGAACAGACCCAGCACATCACTGGGGTGTAACCCAACGCCCACTTTTCTGGGGGAAAGTCAATGCAATTACTCCCACAAGTCAGCAGGATTGAATCCCACTGCCATTTACATAAAGCTCAGGGCAGGCACAAAGCACGGAGCACTGCTGTGTGGCCAATGGAGGGCACTGGAATCTGAATGCAAAGCATTGCCAACAGCTAAAGGATGCGTGAGGAACCTGCCTGCTTGGGAAGACACTTACAAAAATTACTTCTTCTCCTGAAGTGTGTTTGTAGGCAAGCTGTTAAAATAGCACACTCAGAAGTACGTGCAACCACTTCAGTTGGTATTTTGTAGTTCACTTTAAAACGAAGAGGCCAACAATGCTGCTATCGACTATTCCTAACACAACAAGTTCTTAAATTGGGATTGGAAGTGACTGTGAAGCTCCTACAGCACAGAATGGGACGATCACACACTGACACAGTACTTTGCTCATTTCTTAACCACAAAGTGCCCTATTCTGAGCTCACTCTGTGCTGCTAACTACACTGAGAGCTGCTACATTCAAAAGCCACGTAGTGACACCCATGCAAACTGATGACTTTTCCCCAGGGTTTCCAAAAGTAATGGAAGTTTCCTGAAAAAAGGGCTTCACACCACTCTGCTCCATAGCAGTCTGCTTTATTAGAATGGTCTTTAAAAGATGACACTGCAGTTCAAGTCTGGTATCACTCTACAGAACAATGAATAGCGTTCACTGAAATTGCCATTCCTGTGAACTTCACATGAAACACATCAGGAAAATTAAAGATACAGCATTCCATACTGACCAGGTTTCTGCTGGCCTCAAAATGAAGAAGGGCTCTACAATTAGAGATCACTGTGAACCGTGACAGGTGAACTCGTAACGATGCACATCATTGTGCTCCTTGATTTCTCTTTAAGCCACTGATGGCTCAGTGCTGCCTTGAGAGCACTACTGGAATTTAGAATTGCCAAAGTAGGGCGAGAACTGAAAGACCTCGGCTGGTCAGCAGCTCTTTTCAAGGAAGACCACTGTATCTTTAAATGCATCCTGGATTAAACAAGAAACATTTTACCTACGCTTGGTAAATTATTGCACAGATCATTACACTCATAAATACATGATGAACCCACGGAATGTTACATGTCTGGCCAGGAAAACAAAAGCAGCATTATCCTTCAGGTCTCAGCCACCAGGAAGAGCTGGCCAAGCACTACTTGAAAACATAGTGATTATTAGGAGGCACCAAAACAAAGTGAAATGTTTTGAAGTAATCCCTAACCCTTAGGATTAGCCTCACTTACTGGCTGGGAAGTCTCTTTTGGCAAGCAGCACTCAGTTTGAATGTAATGTTTCTCTGATTTCAGGTTACCTGTAGGAATCCAAGTGCTCTGTGTTTTCCAAAGCTAAAGCCCTACAAAGGAATAAGACAGCTTGAAAGGTGAGGAAGCTGCTATCCACCATGACAATGTCTGGTTGTTCCAGCAGCAATTTTGCCCACTGCGCTCTCTCCTGGCAGTTTGCTTGTATGACTTAGAACTGTTAATAACCCGTGTGGGACTGAAAGCAAAGTGAAGTTCACCTAACAGAAAGGCTCATAATCAGGAGGGGAAAAAAAAAAAAGAAGGAAAAAGAGGAATTGAGGAAAGGAGGGGAGATGTTAATACACATTCCCTCTATGCACAGTAACTTCAAACAGCTTCTGAACCATATACTCTCAAACAAAAAGTCCAATAAAACAGGAGCTGTGCAGCAGGAGGTGCCCTCATTTCATCCCCTCCTTTGGAAGAAATGATGATCCGTTCAGATTCAGAAAGGTCACTAAAAAATACCAATCCATCCACCAAACCAAAGCCAACTAGCACATGAGATTTGTGGTTGCTGCTCCACTTTTTGCCGTGATGTTGGCGTTCAGTTTCTTCCAGTAACACCTTTCTGGGTGCTGTACCATAGAAGATACTGCTTTGTTGTTATCTGCTGAACTGGAAGAACAATCAATGCCCAAAAGCCTTAGTGGGGCTCTGGCTATTTACTTTAGCATAGAAGATAAAGTCTCAAAAATCCAGAACTAAAACCAGAAAAGCAAATGAAAGGCTCATACCAATCATAGCTACAAGTGAGATATAAATAAACCAGTTTTCTCCTGGGCAAAACACACAGCTGAGAATGTATGCAGACATGTCACAGCACTGCTGACTGAACGGACTGAAATAAAGCTCACCCTGCTGTCAGCTACTTCAGGAGCTTTATGAAAAGAAACCATACTAAAATTGTCCAGAGGCTGAATCAGCTTCACATCACTCCAGACAGACACCAGCAGTCAGGCAATGCAACCCAGAGGATGCATTTTGCAGCCACCACTGCAATACATCCCAAGGACTGACCATCAGTCTGAGACCCAGCAGCACTCCTTCACACATGCTGCAGTGTGCAGCCCTCGAGGATGTGCATCACAGCTACACACTGCACCACAGACAGGTGACAAGCAGGCAACAGAGGTATATGCATATAGACAGAGTTCTGTTTGACATGCAACTACGTGATAACAAAGGTGGATTGGAATAGGAGAACAAGTAAAACAAAATCCTACAGGCAAGGCTGTAACCATCTGCCAGTGGCACCAGCAGCAGTGCTGCAAATCAGGATCAATCCTGCCTCGACTGTTCCCCAAGGGGGAAGCAGGCACAGCTCAGCCTGGACCTGGGTGCTGAGCAGCACCACATGCTGCATGAGCTTCAGAGCATTGCCTCAGCAGAAGCGAAGGGGGGAAAAAAAGAAAGAAGAAATGCAACTGTTGCAGGACAGGGCTAGAGAAAGCTAGGAAAATATTTTGTTCATTATCTGAAAGATCATGCTAGTAAAAATACAGAATCAGGCCACAGATAGCTGTGCAGTACTTGCAAAGATTGTAAGCCTTTAATATCTGCTATGTTTCAGAGTGATTTGTAGGCCCCTTCCTCTTTTCCCTTTCTTTTTTAGCTGCTGACTACAGTCTGGAAAAACTGTGATGAGTTTTTTTCCTCCTTGATGAGGGAAAAAGAAAAACAGAACATCATTTGAGGTAAATTCAGCAACTTGGGCCCATTAATTGCTCAAACAATAAACTACTTTTAAAAATAAAAGGCTTTTTGGGTATGGATTAAGATCTTCAGGGTCCACTGTAAAGAAGTCCATGCTGCTGCCAAAGCAGACTACATAATGATGTCATGAATTAAAGTCTGATTATTTTCAGGCAGCACACATTTATGTTCCACCCCCAAAAATACAAACACCTTGACTGTTAAAAGATCACAGGTCTTCTGTATACATTATGGTTTGTGTCAAAATTGAGACAGAACTGAATCATCTATCCCATCCCTTAATGCTGACACAAGGGGTTCCTGAAGCTTCCAAAATTGTGTTTCTGTAACAAGATCCAGGAAGTGTGGAGAAGTACATGACTGAGAGATAGCTTGACATAGTAAAGATTAATTTGGAAAACATCTGCTAAATCTAAGTTTTACTATTAAGCATAGACATCTACTCATCCTGAAAGCTGCTCGCTGCCAGACTTTCTCTTCCATGTACTCATATTTTCCATGCATTTTTTCTTACTGGAATCTTTTCTTCTTTTTTTTCCCCTCACTCATTTCACTGCTGAGTTGCCAAATAGATGTCCACAAGGCCATAAGCAGGAGGAAGATTTCATTATTATTATTATTATTATTTTTATCAGTATAGATAACAGATCTATACTGGAAAAAAAATGATATAGATAACAGAAGGAAAAAAATGACCAAAAGCAAAAAAAAAAAAAGCAAACCCTACAAAATACTCAAACTGGAGAAGGGTGTATACAAGGAAGGAAGGAGGACACACAGCACTGCACCACATCCATGTAGGAGAGCTGCTCTTCTTGCTCGATAGGTTAAGAATTTACACAGTGCACAAGGAGCCATTCTGAATATCCCCTGATAGTTCAGGCTGCTAAAATGATGAGAGGGAACAAATAATCACCAAGCTCTGGACTCCTTATTAATTCAAAGGGGAGAAAATAACTTGGAAAGTCTAAAAATCTCACAAAGATTAAAAACAAAGCTCCAGTAAAAAGTATCTTAAAGACCAGTCTGAATTGCCAGACCTCGTACTGTCACAGCAATCCATAAGGCATTTCAGCTGGATCTACTCAACTGCAGCTTGCTTGTTTGAAAGCTGCATTTTCAAGATACAGCCTGTTCTTTCTTTGTGTTAAACATCTCTGGTCATCTCAAATGAAATGAAGACTGGATGAACACCTACAAGCTTACACATGCAAGACTGTGGCATTAAAATGTGCTTGCACTGATTATTTTTTTCTCTCTCAAAGATTGCTCCTATAGTCAACGTGCCCAACTTCAGTAGTGCAAGGAGAACACATTTCTCACTATCCGTACAAGTGAGAGAACCGTCTGCACATCATAAAAGATTCAGACACTACCATTTTTTTTTCTTCCTAAATTGGTGCAGAAGGAAAAAAAAAAAGAAAAAGCACAAAAAGTAATGCATCAGGAAGGTCAACCAAGACACTCCAGATGTGCGTGAAACTTCCTCCTCTCAACCAGCCAGCCAAGTCTCCCTTTCCTAGCTGCACAAAACAGGGTTAACAGTTCTACCAGTCATCCCACTTATCATCAGCTGAAGATGCTTTTTTTGTTGCCTTCGGGGGTTTTTTGGTCTTGCTCTCCCCTCCTGTGCTTTCCCAGTTGGTTTCCCAGTTTTCCCAGCTGTCGCTGTTACTGTTCTTGTTGTTGGAGACTGTTCCTGAGCCCCACACGTCCCAGCTATCAGAGCTCTTCTTCTCTGTGGAATTGTCCACATAGGTCCAGCTCTCACTGCTTGGAGATTTATGAGCTTTCTGTGGGTCTGAGTTGCCAAAGGTCTCCCAGAAGCTCTGATCTACAGCACTGTTCTGGTAGCCCTCCCCTCCACTGTTCTGGTAGCTGTCTCCCTCGGCTGGTCTGTTACTGGCAAGGCAAGGAGAAAGAGGAAGGGAGAAATAAATTAGTTATCACAAACATGACGGTAAACAGAAATGACCACAAAGAAAATGATAACGTTACAACCCTTATATGAAAGGCAAAGAAAAGATGAAGGAAAAAAATTAGATGCACTTCTCAGAACAGCAATAGTTACTCTTCTAATTCAAAAGTACTGGTAACAGTCTGCAATGCAAAGACACTGATGCATATGGCATACAATTAAAAATGAAGGTGCAGTGTAGTACTTTGCTCTCAGACAGAAAACAGCCTTACAGTCCCTGAACTACATTAGGGAAGGACTACTAGCAATTTTTTCCTTGAAAGTCAGAATAATTTCTTCACATTAAAAAAAAAAAAAAATATATATATATATACCTGATGGTACTGCATTGCAGAGAACATAAAGCAGATAAAACAATGTGTTTAAAGAGACAAAAAAGGAGAACACAAGAAATACCTTTCAGAATGATCATCTGTTTTCCCAGAAAAGAAAGTGGTGACATCTCGCCATCCCTTACTTCCAACTCCCTGAACCTAGGCAGAAAGAACACACTTCTCATCTGGACTGAGCCAACATTGAAGCCAACAGCAAAAGTGTTGTTCAGATGCAGGTGACATAAGTCATGAAAAAATTCACCACCCTTATTAACACTTTTGATGGGCAACTTCTAGTTGATGTCAAACACGTTTCCTTTACAGCACCACTGCTGGATTACTTGAAAAGAACATGAAGTTCAGCATTTTCACCCACTTCTGTCAGTAACAGCTTTTGAACTGTTTTCTAGAATTCCTTGACAAAAACGTTGGAATTACCTCTAACATGAAATTAATGACAGTACTACTCTTTGGATGTTTGTTTCATGTGATTAGCACTGATACCTCTAATACTTTGTATGTTTCTTTCACTCATTCTCACTTGTATTATTCCAGAGCTCATGTGAACGGGCCAAAAGTGGAGTTCTAGAGCAGGTACAACCAACTGACCCCTTTCAGGGTTATTATTTTGGACTGGCATTGGATTAGAATCACCAGTTCTGATGTGATGCCTATGGAAGTCACTATTCCAAGTCACAGATGTGGAGGAGGAAGCCCAGAATTCAGATTTCAAGTTGCCAGGCTTTAAGCAGAACAGGTAACACAGGCATTCCCAACACTTCGGGCACTGAGCTGTTATACAAAATGATCTGCAGTGCTTAAAAGACAAACAAACCCTTGTAAAATTTGGTACAAATTACCAAAATACGTATTAGATTCTGCAAGGCTTCTGCACCTAGCAAGCATAGAGAGCACTTACCACATTACCAATCAATGATTGCAAAAGAAGACAAAGAAAAAGGTACACAACATTAGTAAGTTCAATCGTGCAAACGTAACGCAAGCTGTCTCCATATTCTCCAGCAGGTTTTCTTTGTGTGTTTAGGACACTGGCTGTCTTACAGCTCTACACTGTGCCCTCAGTGAAACCATTAAAAGGACTGCATCAAAGCTGGAGAGTTATTTTAATACGCCAACGAGTATGGCATGTTGATAATTGCATTTCTATTCACCATAAGTGGAGAGTGAAGATGTTTAGTGGTCACTTAAAACACTGCTCAAGAATACAGAGACTGGCTTACTGCTTGGCCTCCTCAAGGGGAAGCAGGCCTCTCCATACCTTGCTGGCCAACTGCGATACCCCCACGGTGACCTCCTCAAAAATTTTCCCCTCTTTCACCTAATGAATCAAAGTATTTGTCATTAGTCATCAAAACAGGGGACTGCTGAAGCCTTAAGACAAGTATTCTTGTGGTGTCAGCCAGTAACAAGAAATTAATGAGAACAAAAACTCGATATGAATCATAATAATCCTAAATCAAGGCTAACAAGGATCAGGAAAAAAATAATAATCCATTAAGATAATAATAAACCCATTGATATCCAGTGGAACAAAGTGCAGTCCTTTGAAATGTGTTGAAATGTTGTGTGGACATACATAGGACCTGAGGAAAGCAGCATTACACTAATAATGAGCACTAAGAACTAAGACACTCTCCCAGAATTTGCAAGCTTGGGACTTTATAAATGCATTGTATTAAATAAAAAGATCTGGTTTGGAGAGATCAAGATTCAATTAGAACCTATTTATTTCCAATCTTATACGTATGCTTATATATATACTAAAAAGGCTTTGACCTTTGGCCAAACAGAATATAAGCAGCATCTTCCACCAACCAGGTGACTTCCTATAATCATTTGTGTCAGGCAGCAATCACTGAATACATACTTCAGACAGTAACACTTTTTTTAACAGATTCTAACATTCCCCATTAAATTGTGCTATGAAAGTCAGCAGAGGAAAATGTGCCCTAAAATGATGTTCCTAAGCACTGTGAAAGAAACTGCAGATAATCCAGGGGAGGACAAAACCAATTAGTGTTTCAAATCACAGGAGAATCCCAGTAAAGAATGCTGAATTAATAAAGGGAACGCAAGAGAACTCCTGCTGTTATTGAACCATGCTTTTCAAATTAGAAATTAACAGACATCCCAGAGCAGTGGCATTACTTCATTTGGGGAAAAAGGTACAGAGGTAAGGACATCACCACACTGCCACAAAGGACTTCATCACAATTTTGGAGCTGATCCGAAGTTCCAGAAGCACAAAATAAACACATGCCAAATGGGGAAGAGGTAGAAGTACTATTTTTATGGTGGTTTTTTTTTAAGCTTAGGAAGCAGGAAGGCAACATCTGATGTGAGGTGAACCAGGGGGCTCCTGCCTGCAGCAGGTGATGATCCCTCAGGTCCCTTCCACCCCAGGCCCTCTATGACACCAAAGTGGCAGTGTCAGCTCTCACTATGCATTCAGGACTGCCTGCCTTGCTGTTCTGTATGGCCACTTCCCACATTAACCCAGCTGGGTACATGTGCTTTCCACATAAGTACTGTTTGAAGTGCCATTAGCTATATGTTCATGGTCAATAACAACTGCAAGAAGAACCTTCTTCACACTATCTATGCTTCCCAGAAACAGCACAACTAGAACAGCTCATCAGAGCATTAGTTCAGAACATATTTTGCTGATGAATGCATGCAAAGCTTGGTACTGGCCAGCACAAGTTTCTGCACAAATACCAAGGTTGCAAGATCAATTTATTTTTGTTTCTATTTGATAATCTGTCCCCATTCACCCTTTGTATAATACACACACACACTTTGCTCCAAACTTTGCTGTCTCTGCTGAGGCAGCAGATGAACAGTGGAGGCTTAAACAATGCTTGGCTGAATTTCAAAAATGCTGACATGCAGAGGGGGGAAAAAGACCATCAGCTTAATGCTCAAAGTTATTAGCATTTGAAAAATGATTTCTCTGTTCATATAGGGTGTATTTTTCCCTTAGATCTTCCATTACTGAAACCACGAAATCCAAACAAGAATATCAAATGTTAAAGACTGTAACAGACTATTGTGGACAAGGAAAACTGTAGCAGGGAGAAATGTAATCATTAAGTCTTATCTTGATGACTTATTAGCTCTGAGTTATTTGATGCTCCCCCTTCACTACTGAGCCTGTATACGAAGGAAAAAGATCAACCCAACAGAAGGATACACTGACAACTTGGGAAGTTGTGACAGGAGGATACAATTACTCCATGAGTCAATGTAATCACATTCTGTAAGGAATTTACTAGTTCCAAAGTTACCTTTTCCTGCGCGGGTTTGAGAACATTTTCATTTAATGTCTGACCTAACTCTGATGCCTATTTAAAAGCAAAACAAAAACAAAGTCAGTTATGTTTTCCTTTAAACAACAACAACAGCACAGCCAACATTTTTGGCAGAATGGTTTCTCAGCAGCATCTCCAAAAACACACGAAGCCTGAAGCTCTGATTTGTACAAGCAGAATGAGCTGGAAGCACACACAGTACAGAGCTGAGGGAAAACCAACCAAGCCCAGATGTGTGTGGCAGCAGGTTGCTGGGGCTGCCCAGAGCCAAAGCAAAACCTGAGCTCGCAGCAGGAGCAGAAAGGATCAACCAGCAATAGCCTATGGACAGAGCCCCTGAGAAGAATTTGGAAAAATGAACTTCATTCACTCTTTTTCTTTTCCTCCTGTTCTCCCCCAGTGACACCACTTGTAGAATCAGATCTGTTCTGACCATTTTTCACCAGCCCTTCTGCCTCACAGTGCTGCTGGTGCCATCAATAATAAGCCAATGGTTTCTAGGCCGTACACAAGAGGCAAAGTTGCGACAGAGGACTTCAACAATCCCTTTTCAGGCTGCAGGTAGGCAGGGAGAGGAAACAATATGCTTCAGAACTTCTCTTACAGTCCAGAACAAGATGTGTGAGGCCCTTGTACTTCAGGGCACCTTCCAAACCCATGAGCCCACAGCATAAGTCACAAAATGAGATTCCAACTGAGACAATGTTAGCAAATGCTTCACACTGTCTGCGTTGGAAGTGAGGGTAAGAACAGAGGGGACTAAGCAGGATTCTTCAAATGCAACAGATCCCTCTGAGCACCGAGCGATGCTAGCCAACAAAAGGTGTGATGGACTAACAATGAAGCTGTGCTAAGTGAAGCTACTGTAGTATCAGCATGAATTCTGATATAAAGCCAACCACACGATTTCAGAATCCTTTCAAATCACTATCTTTGCTACTGTTGAACTTCAGATAGCACCACTACTGACACTACATCACGGTGCGTTCATCAAGGAGCTTGCCTTCAAACAACACCCCATGGTGGTTCCTTGAATACTGCATTCCTGCATCAGACATGCAAAAGGAAATCTCAAAACTGGTGTTTATGAGGAGCGTGGAAAGAAGCACAGAATGTTTTCTGAAAGTAGAGAGGCTGGTCTCTATCCATTTTAACCTATTTGAAGTAGGTTTGAAGGAACATTACCATACGAAACACACAACGTTATTCTGAACAGATTTGACTTAAGGCACACACAAAAAAAAAAGACAGGGAAAAAAAAAAGAAAAATAGACAGCTCAAGAGCAAATGCACATATTCAGCACGAACAGTGACAAGGAGTCCATGCACAAGAATGTATGTGAGGGTGTTACCGGCTCTGGCTGCTGCTTGTAGCCCCAAAACTTTACCCAGACAGCAAAAGAGAAAGAGCAAGGAAGGTAGAAGAAGCAGCTTTTAGCAAAAATTTGGAAGCACTCTTTCATTCAGGCAACTTACGTAGCACCAACCTCCTCCAACCTCACATCTACTGACAAGAGTAACAGCAAATACGTTTGGTCACTGGACATCAAATACATTTCCAATAAATCCATCAATAAGATGTTATGTCTGTTCTACAGAGGAACAGAACAGTTCAGGAAGCAAATGTAAGCTTCAATAACATGGCTTCGGCTGTAGGGTACCACACTGCTGAGGTCCTTGTCAGTAGATGCAATGAGTTTGTACACTCTGCATTACATTTACATGTGTTAGTAACACTAAAGGAAAAAACAGTTTTCTGAAAGGGAAACTGCTGGCTGAAGTGAAAAAGGACGACCTCTCAAACACTTAATTTTTTTAGGCAAGCCAAACAGCTTAGACAAAATATTTTAAAGCTTCTAGTTATGAGGTCTGGGTTCTCCCACAAGGCTTTTCACTGTGAAAATCACAAATCTGGCTTGCTCTGTGGACATCCCACTGCACACATCTCCTGCTCTAAGACCAACACTAACAGTTTCACACGTGTATGGCACAAGAGCACCCCAGCCACATGCCACTGCTGTGCTCACAAGGAGTCACAGCTCCAAGTCAAACACCTTCAACAAAGCATTAACACATGCAAGTTGGCTCTTGCTCAGAATATTGGCACTTTTATGAATCCCCTCCTTTCACAGGTTTTTATGTTTGAATTTAATTTTTTTCTATGCAAATAGATCTTGCTTACATCACAGTTCTGCATATCTCAGGTCTAACTGCCCATTTCAACCTTAGTTTGAACGTAATAGCAATACTAAGCAGTTCACATTTGCAATATCTTAATAGGATTTATGAATGGACTGCTTTACATTAGAACACCTAAAAAAGAGAACTGCTTAAGGTAGAAATATAAGCTTCACACAGATAAAATACGAGTGTTTCCTGCCCACAAGACACAAATTGAAGGATTTTGTTCTACACACCTGACAGTTACATGCACAGCAGACCATCACTGTCTGTTTATAATTTAATTTGATCACAGTAACTGACTGCAATTCCCATGGAAATAAGAGCTAAAACCTAAGAATTACAGTGTGCCACGAAGATAAACACACAAGCCTGGATCAATCAGTACAGACAAACACATGACAATAATTGGCTTTTAAATATCAATAAGATCAAGCTAAAACTATCATCACCTTTTGACTTGCTTGAGATCCAAATCTGGTTGCCTGTGGAAAGAAGTAAGTTCAAATTTAAAAAAAATCAAAGGTTTTATTCCTAGCAAACATACACATCTGAAACATTGAGAGAGCCTTTCCAAAACGAATGGAAAACTTACCATTGAATTTACAAGAAACAACTCAGAAACAGGAGAAATAACTCGGAGCAGACAGGAACATTCACTGCTGATATTTCATATACCGTAGGCAAAGGGATGCAACAAACAGCATTTAGTCTTTCTTGGTAATGCTTTTAAAGACAGATCCCTATCAGAAGCCAACAGAAGCTCTTGTAGTTCAGGAATTGCACTGAAATATATTGTATTTACTCACACCCTCCTTAGCAGCTGAGGCAATTTTGCTTGCTCCTGTTGTAAAACTGCTCCATCCCTTTAAAAGAAAGCAAGAATGCACCAAGTTACATGCACACCAATAACAGACAAGAACCAAGTTATGCCAAATTAAGTCAAAACATGATCCAATGCAGTCTGTTCCATGGATGTAGGAACTACTCATTAGTGAGAGCAAAATCTGCAGTCTCTCACTTAGCTGTAAAATAGCAATGAATCGCCACTACTTGTGACAATATGCTGCAGCGTGCACAAACATCAGTTTCAGCTGTTGTTCTGTTAGAAGTGAATATGTGAAAACAATTATTCTAAGTAACCAGCTTAAGAAAGTGAAGAAGGGGAGTGATTCTAATGATTATTTTTTTAATAAATCCCATCAAAGTACAGATGTTTAGTTTAAAGAGTGGATGTTTAGGTAATGCATTACATTTTAGGTTTCCTGACTAGGACCAATACACAAGCAAATAGTACCAATGTCACAACTGCTTTAAAATTACACTGTAATATGCATCCGTGGTCAGAAGAGGGCATCACGTGTTCCAATCACAGCTGACAGGCACTTGGACAACATAGTGCCACCTTTTTTCTGCTGTCTAAGCACATCTGCAATATATTATACACGTGGTTCCCAGTTTCAACTCTCTAGCCTATAGTTTACAACATAATTAGGGAATATCTAGCAGACCCACGATCCTGGAGGATGATCTGGAACACCATTCTAAGGCTCAGCCATGTTTCTGTTAGGTTCTAGCAGTTGAGTCAGCAACCAGAACTGAGCAGGATTTCTCACGTGTGTCCCCACTGCAGGGGAGGACAGCAGCATGCTCCATGGGTGATTCATTCCCTTCCCCCATACCACAAGCATTTACAGTCTTAAAGTTCACCAGGCACATCTTAAAAAACATCTGGATTTTTTTTCTGAACACTAGCTACTACCAGCAGACTGTTCCAAAGCTCAAATGTAAAGATTAGTATATTGCCCATAACAACTTCCAAGCCCGTTAACACAAGAGACTTTCTACATCCAAATCATGTGACAATGCTCAACAGAAGATCAATGACCTCTAACCCTGGCAGAAAACCTTACTACATGTCTAAGTGAATCCAAATGGCAAACTTTCTCCTGTCCTGCCACTCGGTAGCATATGACAGCACCTGACTTTACCACATTTCCTTCCAACAATGTAGCTTTCGTGGTCTCTGCTTTACACACAACAATGGTACAGCCATATGCTGTTACCTCTTCATGCCATCCCACAAGTATTTCAAATGTTTTCATCACTGTTCAGAGCTGTTTCAGCACCATACAAACACTTCAGCTTAAAGGCTCATCCAATTACAGCATCACCACCCCAGTTACCATCACCCACCAAGCCAATTTGTTTTTCTTGTGCTCCAAGAGCTGTTTGAGTGTTAACTCCTCATTCATTGCTATATCCTCATTTCCTTATCTCTAAGAACTGATCTCAGATACGTTTAACTTCTCAAGTCCTCCAGTAGTTTCCCTGTATTGGGAACTGAACTACTGCTCTACATCTCCTCGTATCTACTTGCAGTCTTTAGTTTCTCTTGTTTGTTTGCACCCTGATAACAGAGTTCGAAACAGAAGAAAATGCTGCTGATGAAAGAAATCTTGAAGTATTTTCTTACAGAGTATAGCGAAGACATCGCATTATTCAGGAAGTCATCCTCTTTTTTTGGAGGGGTTACTGTATTTCCAAACCCTACGTAGCGATTTTCTTGGCCACTACAATAAGAAAAGGAATAGACAGGATCTGCATTAACAAGCTTTAATTCAAGTCATTAAACAAAAACATAAAGCATAAAAGAATGATCATTTTGCAGACTTTAAAACACACTTGCAAGGAAAAACCTGGTAGTGCTGACAGCTGCACAGGCACTGAACGATCAAGGTGCCTGGCACCCAAAATACAAAACCACAACACCAAGGAGGACCCACTGGTAATCCTTGCTAACAAGACAGTGTCTTCTTAACAATTCCCCATCAGATCACTTAAACCAGAAACTTAAGTGAATCTTAACTAAGCAATATAAGAAAATGGGTAGAAAAAAGGAGAAGAGCAGTATCAGCTTTATAAATATCTCCACTTAAACTAACACACTTGAGGATACTGTACATGCTAAGAATCACCTAGTTTGGAGCCCACCACTGTAACATTTGGATTTAACTGTTAATTAGTATGGCCTGGTGAATCAGCATCATGATTGCACAGCTGTAGCATAACACCCTGAGCATCAGGCACAAATAAAAACTTAATAAATATTGCATTACCCTTGATAGGAGTTGACATCATCATTCAACCAGTCTTCAAAAGCCTTGTCAGAAGAGGCAGTTGCATTCTGAGGATGTCCAGTAGAACTACTCAAATGAAAGATTCAAACAAAAGAAACTGCGTAAAGCAAAAACCACTAGTTCAGTGGTGCATCTTGTTGTATATCATCACAAATTAGGTGTGAAATTGATTATTTCCTTGGTCTAGCACGTAGGGAACTCTCATGTTACCACTAAAAGCTGTTAGAATATCGAATAAATAAAGCAACACAGACCAAGCCACAGAAAGTGTTACTTAGGATACTGAATTTGCTGGATGATGGCCAGGTACAGAGCTCTTGTTTGTCCAATTTGCAATTGCTTTTTAACTTCTTAATGCAAAAAAATAACAAACATACAGGCAAGTGTAGAAAAGAAAACTGCTGTCCAGCTTTGATACTCTCATTAGTAATTAGCACCATAAGGTAAAGCCTGTTTCTTCTTCCCCGGCACTCAGTCATGAACTGGAGCTGAACTGTAGTTAAGGTAAAGCTGTGACACACTACGCACAACTGACACAGCGATGAATCTCAGGTACACTGCAAGTCAAGACAGAAACAGGACATCTTGTCCTCTCCTCCTGCTCAACTGTCTCAGGTGTATTCTTTAAGATACAGATGGAGGGGGTAGAAGGTACACGAACAGAAATTCTGCTTTCTCATATTCCTAAATTTCAGCAAAATAAATGCTTGTTCAGACAACATCATCAGCAGAATAAAAGCAGCACACACTCAAACATCAGGTTTTGAACCTGCTGTCACTATGCCAACAATAAACAGCAACAATGCATACCGATGGGTGGAAGACAGAGATGTTTTAGGCTGAGGTGGTGTCCAGTTTCTGGCAGGAGATGTTTCAAGGGACCACTCCTTGCCCTCAGCTACTGTAGCAACCTAAAAGAAGCAGGAAAACAATCAGAATCCCAGCTACAGCTTTTCATAAGAGATACACACTGGTCCTGTAAAGCAAGGACAAGTTGGCTTTCCACCTGAACACACAGTGACAGAGCATACCTGATCTCTAAAAAGAGCTGCAGCTTTGCTGTTGTACTTCTCTTGCATTGACCAGCAGGGATCATAATCGTCCTGAGACTCCAAGAACTCTCGAAACTTGCTGTTACCTCCAGCCTTCATTTTCTCCAGCTCAATATCTTTCCATTTGTCCATAGTTACAGATCGTACAAAACTGAAAATCAGTTAAAAATAATAATACAATAATAATCACGTCTTGTTTTAACTTCTTGATACATCAGCAGGGACAAAAAAAGGTCAGGGGTACAGAAATGTTAGTAAACACTCTCAAAGCATAGAAAGAAAGAGCATCTTAAGAAGGTGGTCAAATCCTCACTGAAATAACCAAAAATCAAGCATTGGCACTTAAAAGACACTATCAAGAGAAGGAAAGTGACAGAAAATGCTCCCCCAACAAGCCAGGAAACCAAACACACCGCAGAAAAGAAAAGCTTACTTGGAAGCGTTCCCCTCCTGTCTGTTTCCAACGTTACATGCAAGTGCCCTGCAAGGACACCTCCTGCCCCACTTCATGCTTCTGCTCATAATGACCACCAGGTATGACAACTCAACTGCCCAACACAGCCTATGCTAACAGCTACCATGACCTCATCCCAGAGCACTTATGACTGCAATTAACACGTCAGCTCTGCCTTGGGCCATAAATTCTTGCTACTGTTCATTAGACTGTATTTAAAAAACAGTGCGTCACTGTGTTAAACACAAGGTCACAACCTGCAGATGGAGATACTGCTTTCTTAGACTTGGGCACAACATAGCTGCATCAATGAAGCAAAGGCCCCAGCTAATTCCAGTGAACGCAGAGAGAATAAAGCTCACTTTGGAGAGGAGCACAAATCAGAAGCACTCAAGAAATGCTGAAACTGAGACACTGTACACCCTGTCACAGTCATCCCTTCTGTTCACAGCCATAAAACTCCCCAAGGAAACCTGACTGAGCACAGCATTTGCCTGCAGGGCTGACCTGAGGTGGACTCCCAGACCTCGGTGCTTTCCTGAGCACTCCAGGCAGATCCAGATTCCATAGGTGACACTCACCCACTGGGGGTTAAATGCACCACATTCAAAGCAGACCTGCAAGAGAGAAAACGATAATCCCTCACTTGTAACCAGCACTCACCCACAATGAAGTTCCCAAAGCACAGCTCAAAAAGTTGGGTCATGAAACTGTCACGTGCAGGAAGAAAGTTCAGCTCCTTGTGTTGGCACACCCTCCTGGAGAGCATAAGCTTCCCTTAAATATTTATTTACATCGAATTGAAAGCATTCACTTACCTGAGTTGTTTGGTACTTGGTCATTTTATAGTACACCAGTAGGGAAATACAATATTTAAAAATTTAATACACTGACATAACCAAAAATGAAGCTGTCTGTGGGCTGTTACATTGAAGGCAGTAAATTAAATTAAATTAAATTTAAATTTTTAAATTAAAGTAAATTAAAACTGTCTACTTCATGTAGCTTGATAAAGTTATACACAAGACACCAGTTGTGTGGACTGTAGGGTTTACAGAACTCAAAGCCCCCCAAAGCCTTGTGCCAAACACACAGCCACGTGTTATAATACATACACAAATAAATGCTACTAGAACTAAGGCAAATAAGAGTCATGCACATTTTTCTGCTACCATTAGTTAGACATACAAGTGCTACAAATCAGTTTGCTTGTACAGACAGCAACTACAACTGGAGCAGACAGTAGGAAAAAACAGTTTTGGGAAACTACAAGAAGAAGACAGTTTTCTCACATTGTTCTCATCTTGTGCTCTGACTTCCTTCAGAACTTTCCTCGTTCTTGGACTTGCCATGATTCTACAAAAGAAGAAGAAAATAACAAGATCTGAGTCGTACTGAAGGGTTGGATACGGGTGTGATGTTCAGTACCAAACGTGCATGACCTTGACGGAAATAAAGCTAGCAAACACCACCACAGAAACAGCAGGGAAGAAAAAAGAAGAAAGAAGAATTCACAACGCTGCCCTTCCATTTAGGTGTACAGTGTGGGGAATTTTAGTCATCCTACCTCATCTGCTGGAAATTCAGTCACAGCTGAACATGCAAGGGAAGGAAAACACACAACTCCTCCTCCTATGGCCACATTCTGCCAACCTGACCCCCTCTGCTGCCATCCACTGCCCCCTCCAAAAGCACTTCTTCACAGTTACATGGGACCACACACACAGAAACGCATTGACTGAAGCACAGAATGACTCCAAATGCACTGCTACAACAGAGTGCTGCATGAGGAGGCACAAAAAGATTCTCATTTTCCTAGAAGTACTAAGTTTCCTTATCAATTAAGCTCTGAGAAAGTAAGGTGATCATAGAGTCCTCAAAAAAAAACCGAATCTGAATTCCAGTACAGCCATCTCTGGCTGGCAGAAAGTGAAATGCAGCTGCAGGGAGCAATGGCAAGCCAGAGATATCATTCACATTAAGGAAGAGATGTGACTCACTCACAGTATACAGCCCGGAAAAAGCAAAGGACATAAAACGCTCATGACTGGAAAACTAAATACCAAAAGCATAAAATCCTACCAGTAAGAAAACTGAAGTTAAATTTGTATGGACGAGGCAGTGTGGATTTATTAGACAGCTCCAACCCAGAACAGCTTCCCTGTGAATTCCAGCCACAGCAGTGCAATAGAACAGAGCAGACACAATTACACACATCACCAGCTAAGACAACACGGCTCAGAAACAAACAGACTCAAAATGCCTTCCGAGCTGCTTAGCCAACTTCCAGGTACATTTCACCACAGAGGTAAGGGATCTCATTAGCACAGTTTATTTGAGCTGCAGAAGTTGGCTGGGCACACAGCCCCTCTGCAGCTGACTTCCAAGGAAGGGCTGCTTCCAGAGCAGTAACTAGACACGCATCACTCGAGTTTCGATGCTGGGAGCCTCCAGCGTGCTAAAAGCAGCACTCTACACCTAAGCTGATGTGAGCTGTAAGAGGACTTTGCACAGAGCTGAGGGCTCTGCTGCTCACTGCGTGCACACACAGCGTGTGACAACTTAAAGAGCCGCTGAGGTTGGACAAGAGATCCCCAAGCCCAACCCAGCAGCACCACGCCCAGGAACCACATCCCTCAGTGCCACATCTCCACGTTGAACACCTCCAGGGACGCTGACCCCCAACCCAGGGCAGCCACGAGCCGCCGCATCACCGCTCTGCTGGAGAAAACACGTTCCCTACGGCCCAACCCCGATACGACGCGGGGCCATCGGGAGCAGAGGCCGATCCCCGCCCGGCTCCAACCGGCACAGGGACCACAGAGGCCGCGCCGGCCGAGAAACGAGCGGAGTGAGCGGGCTCCAGGCCGCGGGAGAGCTCACCGCACTGCGCGCGGGGGACGCGGGGCGGGCGGTTCCTCCACGAAGAGCCGCGAGTCCGGGACAGCCGCTTTCAGAACATGGCCAACCGGCAGCCAGCGCTCCGGCTCCTGCAGGGAGAGATGGAACAGAGGGGCAAAAAACGGCGTCGCGGGCAGAAGGCCGAAGGTCCGCGCCCGGCTACACGCACCGGCACTGACGCGGCCGCCGCTGCGGGCCCTCCCACGCCACGAACGGCGACGTAGCAGCGCCGCGTGGAATTGTGGGCGCCGGGTTAACCCACGGAGCGCCGGGAGCGGCGGGGGAGGAGCTCCGACGTGGCGGAGCCGGGCACCGGGCACCGGGCACCGGGCACCGGGCGCCGGGCACCGGAGGGTGCGGGGCTGTGGGTGTGGGGAAAATGCGGGGCCCCGCGCTTTGGTTGCGGGCATGGAGGGAAAAAAACCGTGAAAGGCAGGGTGGGAAAATGGTAAGAGAAATGTTGGAAGAAGTATTGGGAAACTTTCTTTCTTTCTTTCTTTCTTTTTTCTCCTTTTTTTTTCTTTTTTCCTTTTCTCTTTTTCCCCCCTTTTTCCCCCTTTTTCCCCCTTTTTCCCCCTTTTTCCCCCTTGTTTCCCTTTTTTCCATTTTTTCCCTTTCTTTTTCCCTTTTTTCTTTTCTTCTTCTTTTTCCTCTTTTTTTTCTTTCTTTTTTTCCTTTTTTTTTTTTTCCTTTTGTGTCGCATGAAGGTTAAATCTGTTTTAAATAAAAAATGCTCATCAAAACCACTGCCTTTCAAGAGTCATTATTTCAAGAAGCCTGCTTTGGGTCGAGGAGGTATTTTAAAATGTACATCATTTTTAATAAGGGGGAAATTCATTCGTGTTGACCAACCAGCCCCCAGCCAAGCCCGCAGGCTCTCCTACAGGCTCCATTTGGTGCCATCTGAATCCCCGTGCTTGGTGATGGCCTCGTTCTGCAACAGGGGATGTTCAGGTTAGATGTTGGGAAACATCTCCAAAGAGCAGTGATGCAGTGGCACAGGATGCCCAGGGGGTGGTGGGGTCACCGTCAGAATCGTGGAGATGTGGCACCAAAGGCGTGGACAGAGGGGACAGTGAGGTGGGCTGGGGTTGGGCTTGGGGGTCTTTTCAACCTCAATGATTCTATGGTTCTCTGTGGCACTGGAGGATAATTTCCATTTGTTGCCAAGCGGCAGCGCTCTAAAAGTGATGAGAAATCAAAGGATATGAATAGGAGAAGGTGGAAACGTTTTGTGATGGTTGCAGACAAGTGCCTGGAGAGTGCACTGATAATAATCACTAATTTATTTTTAATCAACAACCGTAGACAGGCCGGAGCAAAGCTTTAACATTTACATATGAATCCCACGGAGACAATACCCTGCTGGTTTTCAGTACTACTCCTATCTGGCCTCCCTGCTTAATAAGTAGGCTGTTATCTCACTATCGGTGCACAAGAGATTAAAAAGAGCCATTTTCATTAACGTTAACGGTAGCTACACACATAACCCCTCCGCGTCAACAAGAAGATAATGGGACCATAAATGTGTGTGCATTCGAAGGAGAGAGAGAGGGGTACGAAACATAAAGAAAATTCTACTTAGATAATCTGCTCTTCCAGTTAAGGACAAAATGGTCTCTTCTGATAAGCGCCGTTAATTTTCTGGTAAACATGAACCAATGGACAACGAGGCACCCATCGTGCACGCACTGTATTATAAGATCTAATGAGAATACTAATCTCAGTTTTACTGTGGAATGGATGGGACCCAGCAGTGGAGGGAGGGCTCACGTCCCACCTTCGGTACTTGTGCTCGCAGCCTCAGGGGAGCAGTGTTGGGCAATATTTTTCATTCACTGTGACGCTGGGCCGAGTTCCTGATGCCTGCTCCATGCTTGCTTCATGTCCCAAACATGCACTTTAGCACTCTGTCTGGGCAGGAAACCTTACAGCTGCAGCTTTGTCTTCCTGGGCCCAAAAGTGCTGCTACCAACCAGGCACCAGCAGTGCTGCTGTGTCCACACTGCAAGCTGCCCTGAGCCAGCAGTCGTCGTTAAGTTGTTGGTGTGTGCTGAGAAGGAAGGTGCAAAGGCTGCAGGATGGGAATGGTTTTAAACAGGAATGAAGAGAAGCCACAGGCATCTGCCTTCCTTAGCAAGCACATAAGTGCACGCCATTCCCTGGCAAGTCCAGTTTGCTCTGTTCCTGGAATTTGGACTGGGTGCATTGCTGTCTTCCCTTCTGCAATGTGTGTCAAATATCTATTATAAGATTATAAAATGTTTTTAGCATCTCTAGGTTGACTTGTGGGATCAATACAGTCATCAGAACTGGCAGTACTTGGGGTGGCTGGAGGTCTGTATGCTCCTGTTGCCTCCTTCCCTCCCTCCCAGCACACCTGAAGTTTGCCAATACATCAGTGTAATGCACTGGGCATCACAACTGTTAGCTCTGTGAGCAATCCCATGCGTTGGTGGGAGTGTGATGATGTCCTCTTTTTTGAAGATTTATTATTTATTAAGTACCTATTACTTATTTTTATTATTATTTAATAACAAATAACTAACATTTAGACATTATTAATTATAGCATTCAGAGGTGTTGCTATCTGTTGCACTTGGCAGCCACAACACAGAAACCTCACCAAGGGCCAATGGGTATTGCCACTGTCTGTGGAAGTGCAGCTGGGAGTGCACATTGGTGTATGTGTTTGCACTGTCGCCGAGGCATCCTTTGTGTTCCTGCAGCAACACTTCATAGCTGGAGCCAAAGGAAAGCTCCAGCATCCACTTCTGTTCAGAGAGCCCCACTCCCTTAGGTCTTAATTGCTGGCACTGGAACAAATATAGCTGACACAGGGCAGGAAAGCATCTCTATCCCATATACGTGTGTTTGGATAGTGGTGCTCCATGTCTCTGCGCCAGAGCAGTGCTGCTGGCTCCCAGCACTCTGCACACACTGCTGTAGATGCCCTTCAGTGGATGCCCTATAATAAACTTGTTGATTTATTCTCTGTTCTATTACACAAGAACTTGTTCAATTGGCTGGAGGAAGTTTATCACTGATTCCTAAGCAGACAGGGAAGCTGCTTGTCTGCAAGAGCTCCCTGATGGCTGCCCCAAATCAGGGGCTGCCCTGGCCCTTCTGACTCTCCTCGTATCCTGTCATTTGAGAAATGCAACTGTTGCATGGCAGCCTTGGACAATACCTTGTGTCAATACCCATGGACTTTGGCAGCTGCATTGAATTACTTCTTGGTCACACCACCTCGTGAAATTGCAGCTGGAAATGTGGCTGCAATCATGCCAGGGACTCAGATTGCAGGGCAACCATGTCAGCTGCCACAGCTCGCTTCTCTGGTGAGAATTAACCCTTCGGGCACTCCCTCCTCTGTGCTCCAGGCCATTCCTGTGGGAATGTGGGTGTGCAATCCCAAGGAGGAAAAATGCATCCCAGTGTGATACCAGTCATGTTTCCTTCACGCAAGCCATTGCTGTGAACAAGGTATATGTATGGGTGTGGGCAAAGCACACACCTCACTGTGTGCTCTGAATCCTCCTCACACCCCTGCCATCCTCCACTTCTTCATCAAACAGTGATGGGAATTCTCTGTGCAGCTCGGTAGGGTAATGTTAGGGAATTACAGATGCAGAATGAGGTGCTGAAAGGCCATGGAAGATGATTAGAAGTTGTTCCCTCCCAGCATCAAAGACTTCACGAGGATCAGAAAGAAAACAACAGTTCTGATAAGACTTACAGATTACCCCTGGCTGCTGGGAAGCCATTTCAAAGCATGAAAGTCATTGGGATTGTTTCTCTTCTAATGAGAACGATTTTTAAAACATTGTGCTTTGTTGTCACAGGGCTGTCTCAGTTTCTGCAATGTGTTCACCATCACTCTTGAGCCTTCTTCTCCTTTGGTAGTGTTGGCTGCAGCTGAACTCAGTCCCGGAGCAGCTCCCTTGACATTACCCCAGGTGATGGGAGCTTTAAGAAATTACAGATTTAAAGTTAGAAGATTGGAAGTCCTTGCCCTTTATTACATAATCTCTCTTTCTGCCTGGTTCAGTAATCATTTCCTATGTGAAAAAGTCTTCAGTATGACACCCTGGAACATCACAGAGCCCAGTTTATGGAGAGGTGGCACATCTGGTCACCATGGGTGAGGTGCTGTCACAGCATCCAATGTATTCCTCGTGATTTGTCCTCATCCATTCACTCTGAACATCCACAGTGTCCTGGAGTCCCTTGCCAGGTTCTTACATAAGGGCTCCTGAGCTATTGTGCTGAACAGGTCCCTTTGTAAAACTGTGCAGTGCACAATGGAAAGGAGCCATCAATCAGAGGACTGGCAGCAAGCTCTACTTCTGATGTGTGATAGAAGAATAGGATATGATGTGCCACCTTGGATAAGCTGTCCCAAGGGAGGGGAGCATGCAGCACGGAGAGGGACACGTGCTGCCTTTGGATGTGGCACCGTGGCTGGGGGTCTCTGGGACAGCATTTGTACCTGAGGATGATTCTCTTTGGCTTTCAAGCAGCCCTGTGCAGTGGCCCGTGGCACATCACTGGTGGCACAGTGCACATTGATGGTGACACTGTGTTTGGCAGCCTCTGGACTGCCTCATCCAGTGGTGCCTCGTTAAACCACTGGCTAAACTACCTAATGAAGATTTTTTTTTTCACCTCACTCCAAATTCAGCTAAGTTAACATTTATTCACACTGAAATAAGGGATTTTCCAGAAGTCTGCATGGGGCTTTTTAATTGGCTTGCAAAGAGTAGCCCAAAATGCAGCCTTGCTGTCAGGGTGCTCAGGCTGCTTGCACCTCCTCTGATGTCCGTAGCCAGAAGATGCTGAAGAGCATGGCATTGGAGCAAGCATCCAAACACTGGCATGGGAACAGCTGCACTAAAGCCAGTGAGGCCACTTGGATACTTAAAGGCAAATACCTCTGTGTGAGGGCCCCGTGCTATTCCAAGAAATCATATAAATGAAGATTACATGACCAGGCACTAGGAGTTTTAAGTCTCCCTTTGTGATACAGTTGCATTATCCTGTTTACCCTTCTAAATAAGCTGCAAAGGTCAGTGTGTTCTCCTTCAGATGCACGCGGGGCTCCGCCAACACATAGCTGCCTTTCCCTTGGCTTATCGAGAAAAAAAGCACAGGGGGAAAAAATCCTGTTTGTGTCGAACATTATTTCAGCAGCAATACCTTTGGCTGTTCCTCACCGCGTCTCCTTTGTACTACAACTGTGCCGGAAAATAGCTGCACTTATGGGAGGCTTTTAGAAGCAGGAGATGGAACAAAAGATGCTGCAAACTCTAAGCAATGGCCTGAAGGGCAGGTACTAACCTGCACAGCTGCATCCCTGCCTGCTCCCACTGCTCCAGCAGCTTGTAGAGCCCGGAGCACTCCAGGCAGACCCCAGCCTGTGCCTGGCAGCCTTCAGTTCCCCTTCTCCTCCTGATGTCAGCTTGCCTGAGCCCACAGAGCAGAGTGAGCCCTCCCTGTGCAGTTTGTGAGGAGTGTTTCATCTGCGTTCATTTAAAAAGTAAGATGCTCTTTGTTCCTATTGCCTCTGCCGTCCAAAATCCACCTTTCTGAGAATACAATTAGTGCCAAAGCTTCTTCAGTCCACAGTTTTCTGGGTGGAGTAAATTGGATTCTTCACTGAGTGTATTCCTTTCACACATAATAAAGTGTCTCTTATTGTATCTGACTGCATTAATTGCTGCCCTGGTTCTGCTCAGTGCACAGGTCAGATAATCAATACACTTTACTATTTAAAAACAGTGGGATTTAAGATTTTCTCAGAGGCCATCTCCCAGCCTCAGGTATTCACAGTTTGCTCGTCCATTTGTTTGTTCTTTATCTCCCTATGTCTGATTTGAATAAAAATAACTTTGTTTATATCAGGTTTCAAACATACACAGCACTTAGAGACTAACCTTGCTTCATTCTATTATAATCAAGCTATGCTTTCCTCGGATAAAATGATAGAGCCTCTGTCATTTCAGCTACCATCTCCATCTCCACCACTGCAAGAAGCAACTTGGCACGAGTATTTAGAGGGCAGTGGGGCTGTGGTACCAAATTCACACTGCTTCAGGGACACAAATGGAGCCCTGACTTGCTTGAGAGCAAAGCAAACTTCATCACGCAGCCTCGGAGGCTGCAAAGAGATGGCACTGTCATCAGACATGCCTCTCCTAAAGCTTCTTATCCCACTCTGGTGGAGCTTGGCCACAATATGTCCTCACGGCATGCACATGTGTCCCCTGCTGCTTGGGCTGAGCAGAAGCAGGGAGAGGTGACTCTGCTCCCACTCCCCTGGGCAGGAGGCAATGTGGAGGGCTCAGTGGTGTAAAAGAGGTGATCTTGTGCTCCCAGATTTGCTCTGCCATTTGCAATTGAAGCAGTTGGACCTGCTTTGCTGCAGATGCAGTGGGTGGTTCTTGGTGCTCCTGTGGAAGCTCTCCACAGGAGATGCTCTGCTATGTACTTGTGAGACCACTGAGGTGTGATGTGGCCCTTCCACAAATGTGGGCAATTTAAGACGCCCACAAACGTACATTTTAATTAATTCCGTGTCTTACCCCCCTGCGTTTGTCACCCATGCACACTTTAGCTGACAAAGTTTACGGAAACAACTATCATATTTTAGGTTAATCCTGGGTATAAAGACTTTAGGGTGAGTAAGCCAGCGCCTGCGTGGGGAGGAAGGAGAGGGGCACATGCGGCAAGGGGAGAAGAGCTCCCGACTCCTGCTGCCTGAGATGCCCTATCCACGGAGCTCTAGCACACCCTCGGTAAGCAGCAGGATCCCCCATCTCGGGAAAATAAATACATCGGCACTGCCTGGCTCAGCCTCCCGGGGGCGGGCCGTGCCCGGGGGGGCCGGGAGCACCCCAAGGGGGCTCGGGGGGCTCATCCCAACCGCCCCAGCTTTCGGCACAGGAGCGTCCAGCGGAGCATTGCCCTTTTAAGCTGTGGCCCCACTGCCTCCTCCCCGACTCCCGGAGGGGCTCCGGCAGCCGCCGCGACCTCCGTCCCTCCTCCCTCCGCCCTCCCCGCCCGCCTCGCTCCCGGCGGCGGCGAGCGGCAGCTGCGCTCCGTGCTGCGGGCGGGGAGAGCCCCGGGGCTGCGGCGAGCCGGGTGCCCTGTCCCTGCTGCCCCCGTCCCTGCTGCCCCCGTCCCTGCTGCCCCCGTCCCTGCTGCCCCCGTCCCTGCTGTCCCTATCCCGCTGCCTGCCCCGGCGCACTCGGGGACCATGGGATGCTGCACCGGTCGCTGCACCTTGATTTTCCTCTGCACTTTGCAGCTGGTAAGTGGAGGCTCTCCGGGCTCCGGGGGGCTGACCGGGATGGGGATGGGGCTGCCGAGTCGGAGCTGAGCCCACAGTGCCTCGGGGTCGGGGGGGTTCTGGGGTTGTGCCTCCGCAACTTCGTTTGGCAGTGGGGCTGCGCTGCTCCGCTGGTTCTTAAAACTCAGAGAAACGTGGTCGTTACGCTCTTGTTTCTTTTTCTTTTCTTTCCGACTCCTCAATTTATAAGTTTGTGTTTGTATATGAAATGCAACGAAAGAAAATCGGTCTGTCAAAGGTGTCCCGGCGGGTTTGGTGGCGATGCTCAAAACCGAACCACAACTTCCTCCGTGCCAAAAACCTCCCGGTACCTTCACACCTTCTACGTGCGGCTGCAAGAAGGAGTTAAGGCAGCTGGATCCCACCCTGCACCGGAGGGGTCTGTGCAGGCGTGAAAGGAATTATTTCAGCCGTCCTCAGGGGTGATGTGCTTATATGCAGTGTGCTTATGCATCTATTTAGGAATGAACTGGCCGGTGTGAAGAAAGTGTCCCTTGTAGGCAAAGGCTGCTCATCCCCGTGACATCTGTGTGTGTGTCGATGTGAGTGGTGATAACAAAGGTCTGCTTGTTCCTGAGTGTCTGTGCATCCAGCTTGGACCTGGAGGGTCCCTCTCTCGTCAGTAGCTTAGGGTCTCCAGGGCTCCTCCAGCCTTAAAAAGGAAATGACAGCTTATATGTAATTAATTTCATTTCCAAATTTGCTTTATTCTGGAGCATTAGCGGTGTGCAGGAAATGGCAGGCTTTCTCCTAAGTTCTGTTGAATAGTGAGCTAGTGCCAAGGGGCAAATCGAGTTAAAACTCTTTGTTTGGGAGTTGCTTACTGTGACAGCAGCTTATTTTCTGCCAAGAGGCAACCAGCAAGCGGGCACTTGGCTGGAGGTGGGAGAGAGAGATCAATAGAAAAAATGGGAACCTGCTAGTTTTCAAATGTAAGCCGTTGGCCTAAAATGGATGGGATTGGTGGGAGTGCAGCCCTGATAACTGTGAGGAGTGCAGTCAGAAGATGTGGATGGAAGATTTGACACAGTTAAACAAAATGCAGAATAGAAGTTTTTTGCACAAAGCATCTCGCTAGGCATATTTATGAGCGTGCTGAATGGCCAGGGAGTTCATTCAGCCTTCTGGATTATTTCTTTTGATTTTTCACCCGTGATCACAGAAGAAAGAAGCTGCACCCTGTATTACATTAGAAATTGGCATCTCAACACTCACTGTCTCTTAAACCCATCACTGTGTCATCCTGCTTTAAGGCACACACTTGCATGCACTGGAGGGAGGGAAAAAAAAATAAGAGGAAGAAAAAGAGAAAGCCATTGGCTGCTGGTGCTGCTCTTATTTCTGACAAGCGTGGGAGTTTTTTCGTATCCAAGATACAGGGACAAAGAACCCCCAGCATTTTATTTTCCTCAAGACCCTCCTCCTTGAAGAAAAGAATCAGTTCGGCTCATTCTTAAGCAAGTTTGGATGCCTGAGCCACAGCGATTTCCCATGGCACTCGCTGGGTGAATTGGTAGAGCTGGAAAAATGTGAGTTATGGGGAGGGAATTCCTGGAGCTCCACTCTGCTGGGAGTGAGGTCAGGAGATCCTGGCTGCTTCCCAGCAAGTGCTTGGGTGAGGCTGAGCCCCATCCTGGTGCTTATTTTAGTTATTTTCTTGTAAGTCAAACTTGTCTGTAAGTCGTCGCATCACTTCCACATCAGTATGGCCCAGTGACTGCAGGACTCACTGCAGTGGGCTCCACCGAGACAAAACACTGAAGCAATCAGGCCAAGATCATCAATAAATTATAATGACGTGAACTTCCTTTGTTCCTCTCATGTCTCTGCTCCGCTTCATTTGATACTTTGAACCCTTCCCAGCCTTCCCTGTGTGCTGCTGAGCACCGTGTCCCCTGCAGTGCAGGGGTGAATCCTGGCTCCTCGTGGGCAGTGGTTGCTTTGCCTTTCGTTTAAATGGGAGAGAGGATTTCAACTGTGGGATTTCCCTCTCCAGTTCTGCAACTCATCCTTCTGCTTCAGTATATATTCTCCTGTCTGTTCCTCAAGGCTTCATCTGTACACAGTGAATGGAAACATGAGATAATGACACTTCTCCTCACAAAAAAGGAGGAGGATTCACCATGCAGCGTGTTGTTTTGGAGATAGCTTTATTATTAGGTGCAAGTAGTTGAGTTAGTGTACAGGGAAGTGTTTGCAAACTGCAGCTTAAATGTTAAGAAGAAGAAAAAAAAAGAAGAGGCAGAAACTGAACTTATTAATCACTACTGTGCACACAGAGAAAAAGTTTGTGATCCAATTGGAGAGCAGAACAGCCCATGAAGGGAAGGGAGGGCTGCAACGCAGTGTGAATACCAACGAGGTCTGCAGCCCCCATGGGCAGCTCAGGGCTGAGCGAGGCGAGCGGAGCCGAGCAGAGCACGTCTGTCTGGAGAAAATCAGGGCTGGCTCCCCAGCGGTTTGCTAATCAAGAGGGGGAGAGGAAGGCCGGCGTTTGAATAAATAATTTGCCACGTTCCAATTTTAGGTTATTGTTTGCCTGCAACGTCCACCTCAGGCTCCTGCTGCCCATCTGATCTGCGCTGTAAGGAGGTTCAGGTCCTGCTGTGGCTTGCTGCACTGGATCCTGCCTTTCTTCCCAACCCATCCCTGTCTGCAGCAGAAGTCAGGGGGAGCGGCCGGGCCAGGAACACCCTGCAGATGGGAGAGGCACCAGGCTGTTTGGAGCCCAGAATTTGCTTGTCCCATGCAGAAATGAGGGTTGGGAAAGGCTTGTCAAGGGCAAGCTTTCCCAGTGGGTGGGTCATGGGGGGAGAAAGTGCATGAGGACTAGGTCTCAGGCAGTGAAACATTTAAGAAAAGCACTGGTTTTCTGCTTTGCTCTCTGTCGGTCTGAGATTGCACCCAACCGATGTATTTTCTAGGGTAATAAGTGATCATGTCCTGCAAGCACTACGTAAATTTATTTCCACCAAGCTGAGCATGGAAAAAATCTCTCCCTCCCTGTGCCCCGTCCCAATAAATCAAACAACTGCAGTTTCTTTACATTCTGTCCATGAATTGAGAGCTCAGATGCCAAGCAAAGCCTGGAGACAATTTTACAGATACATTATAAATCCCCATAGAATAGGAGCTTCTAATGGAAAAAGTGACTAATACCTCAAACGAGCACAGAGCACGGTGCCCTGGGATGGGACTGCACAACGAGACTAACCAAAAGTAACTATATACCTTTATTTATTTATTTTCTTGTGCTCTCCTTCTCCCTCGCTCCCTTCTTGGCAGTGCCTTTTTAATCTCTTACAGAAGGGGGTGATCGGTGCTGGAAACTATTTGAAATCAGCACAGATCCTTCTCTAACTGCTCCCTTGTACCTAAAGGGGTCGTGTCAGCTTGGGCAGGACATGAAGCAATGGGGTCAGGGTGGAATGGAGCCTGGCAGATAGGCACACAGGATGGTACACACATCAGGGAAGGCAGGATCTGGGCGAAAATAATCCCAGTTAGCTCAGTGTGTGGTGGGCTCAATGTGGTCAGTACATATGGGTCTGCAGAAGGGAGGCTGGAAGAACATCCGTGGGAAGGAGTGAGCAGGACTGTAGTGGATGGGTAGGGAAATGGGTAGTGGCCCATCTCTCCCTGCTCTGCAGCTGCTCGCAGAGCTGGGCAGGTTCCTGCATCTCCTGGGGAGCTCTGAGACTGGCAGCTGGGCCAAGGCTGAGCACAAAGCACCAAAGGCAAGAGCAGGTGCAGGGGTGAGCACATTGTCCCTTTGCTCATCACACTGATTGGGACCAATGTGAAATTACCCTATTCTCCAACTGTCTATCTTCTCCACGTTTTGTGCTCAAATTGTTATCCCTCTAAAAGAGAGACCGTGTGCATGCACAGCAGCCAGCACCATGATGGGTTGAACCTCTCCTGAAGACCACATACAATACTCCATTTTAAATAATAACAGAAGTCAAAAGAGTACATTTGACAGATGCTGTCTTCTCCATGTCTGTTCCAAACAAAGGAAAATTAAGCTGTGCCAATAATAGAGCTCGTCAGCATTTTCCACTGATGTTGACTTTCAGTAGAAACCTGGGGATTTGACTAAATGAATATTTTCGTGAGAAGTATCTGCTTTCCATAGACAATTCTGACTTTTTTTTTCTCCAAAGTTTTGGCCAGAACATTTTGGCAAAAAATCAAAAATGTGCTGGCAAATGCTTGCTGTGCTGGCGGGCATTTTTAATTTTGGAGTTGTGGGGGTTTTCTTACAAAAAGTTGAATTTTTGCAAGTGGAGATTTTTCTTTTTTTTTCTTTTTCTTTTTTCTTTTCCCTTGTGCAGCTGGAGTCAGTAATGCAGCAGTGGTCCGAGCCCAAAATCTCCGAGCAGCACCAAGGAATTGGGGCCTGGGAACACGCAGGGTGTTTCAATGCAGATTGTGTGTTGCCAGCAGTCCACATCTGTGTTTCCTGTAGTGGTGGTGGTACTCACAGGAATCAGATTTCCTTGTGCCCTCTGACCAAAACCCATCCAGTACTTTCTGACCAGGAATGCCATCTGGCAAAGCCCAAGCCAAAATGCAGCTGAGGGCAGGCTGGTGCTGAAGTCAACTCTTCCCGGAGCCCTTGGGCTGTACTTTGGCTGACATCGTGCTCCACTGCTTTGCCTCCTGCCTTTTCTGACCCCGAGCACCAGGGCCATGCAGGAGAAGAAGGAGGTGGATTTTCCCCAGAAGGGAGCCCCTCTCCCCAGGCCGGTTTAGGGTTGGGGCTGGGAGTGTTGTGGCTGCCAGGGGCCCTTCCCAGCTCAGGCTGACGTTGCTCCATTGTGTGTTAATAATATACGGAAACTTGGAGCGTTCTGGCTGGGGTGCAAAATGGAGCTCTTCCAAGAATCTGCTCCAGGGGCCCTCAAGTAGGAACTCTTGGAGAATAAGCTGGATAACAAAGGCCAGATTGTGATTGCTTTTCCTCCAGGAAAACCCTGGAATAGCCCATTGCTTTTTGAGCATTTAGGAAAATGCATATGATCTAGCAAGGTCTAAGTGCCCCAGCTGTAGCTTTCCCTTCTCCCATTAAGCAAGCTGAGTTTGAGGTCAGTAGAATTGAACCTTTCCATTTGAAAAGCAGAGATAATTTCTGATTAAACGGCCTTATGCTCACGGTGTTCCCTTTGTACTGGCTGGAGTAGATGTCATGAGCAGACCTGACTGCCCAGGTTGTGTCCGTAGTGAGCTTTGGTTGAAAGAGACTTTTCAACAAAGTGGGAACATTTTTTATCTCAAAAGTAGTGCATTGTTTTTCCACTCTCTATCTCTAGAGCATGAGAGGAAAAAAAGGACAGTTCTGGCCTCAGAACGAAAATATTCTGGCATTCAGCAATGCTTTCTGGAAATGATGGGGGCTTTATTGTGCCAAACCCCAAATATTTTGAACCTTTCAGAAGTGTTTTCAAGCTTCTGTCAAAAGTTGAAAAGTTTCAGTAAAAAGAAGTTTGGGTTTTGGTGGTTTTGGGTTTTTTTTTTTTTTTTGTGTCCAGGATATTTTCATCTTCCCAGTATCTCTGATGTTGGGAGTTTTGATGTTATTCCTAAATACTAAAGGGAAGCTTCTCACAAAGAAAGCACAGGCTTTGGTGTTGCTCAGTGGCTTGTTGAACTTATTTGTCATCTCCTTATAGGCCAATGCTTTTTGATGTTCTTGTCGAAGGAAACCCAATGAGTAACACCATGCAGAGCTGCCAATCTGAGGTAGTTCATAATCATTCCAAAACCATATAATGATCTTAAGATTCCAAAATAAGAACAAATAACTTCTGCTCTGTTTGTTTGTTGAAATCTGATGAGGTCAGACTCCCACTTCATGTTCTTTGCTATTGTAGGGATTACAAAAGCAAGGATTAACAGTAGTAACAAGTAGGGAAATAGTAATGTAGAATAGTAGTAGAATAGTAGTAATAAGTAGGGAAATAGTAGTAAAAGGAAAGTGGGTGTTAACAGTTGAGATGAGAAAGACCAGTGTCTCAGCAAGGATCCTGCTTCTTGCCACTGTAACAGAACTGCATTTCACATTGAACACAGAAAAGTCAGTGGTGGTGTTGTGCTGGTGTCTCTGTGGGTTAGCTGACTTCTGAAAACCCTCGAGAAGCAAAGCTCAGGAGCTTTGTTTCACTTCATGTTCCATGTTTCATGGGTGAGAGGGAAGTGAGCAGCAGATCTCTGCTGGGGTAGGATCAATTGATTCTCCCTTGACTTTGCTGTAGCTCATTAGCATCAATGGCCTTTTCCAAGGGGTGCTTTTTGCTCTCATTTCCACAAGGACTTAATTGCCATTTTTTCTGGTGTCTGTGGCTGGTTCTCAGTGCAGCTGCTTCTGTGTCAAGATGTTAGGCAGAAATATGTTGTTTATCAGGGAAGTTCTCGTCCCAGATTTTCTCTCAAAGGTGAGAATTCACGGAAATTAGAAGAGCAGCTTATCTAATTCCCTTTTCCCCTTCATCCTGGATGCTGTTTGGATGAATCTTGCTTTAGTAATTGAGGTGTCAGATTCCCTGACACCTTTCAGCTGAAAGGATGATGGTGTGGAAGCGGTGACCTCCACTGCCATCTGCCACAGCCTAATGAAAATATACTGTGGGAATCAAGGCAACAGCTTGCCTTCGTCACCTGCTCGGAGAAGGCAGACATCAGGAGTCACTGTGCCAGCTTCCTTTGCCACCTCTCAGTGACTGGCCAGCCCAGCAGGCAGCTTTCCACCTGCTCTCCAGTCTCTCCAGCAAAATACCTGCTTTCTTCCCTATTTTTCCTTCTCCAGTTCTTTCAACCAATGCTAAAAACTCCAGATTTAGGATCAACAATGTATTTTCTCTGCACTGATGCAGCAAGCACACAGATGACCACTCCAGCCCTGGCTGACAGAAGCACAGGAGCACAGGCTGCCACCCTACTGCAGCAGCACAGCAGTGGGATGGGAGAGCTGAGTGTACATGGGATCTGAACTCCATGCCTTGTGCATCTCAGAGATGAGAACATGTCAAGGCCAGCAGAGAAGGGATGCTGTTGTGCCACCCCTGAGCAGCATGCTGACCTAAGGGAGGTGGGTCAGAATGAGCAAGTGAACAGTCACATGCTCTCCTTCTTCACTGAGCACTTGGAGACCTGAGCAAAGACACAAGAGAACAAGAGCTGAATATTACCAAGGACAGTTTAGTTAAAGCTCTCCAGAGCTAAATATACTTAAGAAAAAATGAATTCTGGTGCTCGAATGAATACACAATGACAGCAAATACATGAAGCCTGGGATGATGTCTCCTGTGAGACCTTTTTGGGAAACAGGGTTCTCTCTCCCTTGTTTGTGGTGACCCTGACAACAGCCTTGGACTCATTGAAGGTGCTGCATTATGTTTTCCAAGTGCTGTTCTCTTGAGATAGTTCATCTGTAAGCACTGTCCCAGCTGAACAGGGAAGGTGAGATAGAGACCATGAAAGAGGGGGATGGGGTATTTTATTACCCATACAGATCTTACAAAACATTGAGCATAACCTCGCATAGATTGCTCTGTATGGTGTACCCAGCCACAATGGATGAACAGCCTTAGCCCAATTAACAGTTTGTCTCTGCCTTCAGCTTCACCTGAAACTATCTCTGTAGTAACCAGTGCTTAATCTTGGTACCAGGAAGGTTAACCTGGAGATCAAGAGGGATCTAAACCCTGATCATAATCAGTTCTGAGGTTTGGACATTATTCTTACAGTAGTACGACACCAAGAGCATTGCTCTGCGTCTTTGTGTTGAGAGGGTACTGGGTGGCACTCTCAGCTCTACAAGCAAACCTTTCCCATACGTGAAGTTCAGCAGATAGATGGTCTGCCTGTGGGGGCTGTGTAGCAGGGTCTCTCACTTTTTCTGCTGTAGTCCAGGTACTCAGGAGCATGTAGCTCCGTGCTATGGGGTGTGGGGACTTCCTCATCCTTCTTCAAAGATTCTGCTCCCGTGATGCTCCATTAAGAGGAAAACAGTCCCATATTTGTGAAAGCCTCAAGTCCAAGTGCTCAAGGGCAAAGATGAGGGCTGTTGCACTTCCCAGAACCCCAAACACCTTTGAGGCTCTGGGTAAAGCAACCCCCATTCCACACTCACAGCACTTCCCTGGAGGGCTGCGAAGAGAATGACCCAATCTCTGGCCACATTCGAAGGCTCTGTGCATTTAGATAGCTTGCACAAATATCTGAGCTACTGGCTCAAATCAGGCCCGGTTCCTAATTTCCCATGGCTCCTGGTAATCCGTTAGCAGCAGATTTCCATGTGTGAGACGAGAATGGGCTCTGACAGGCGGCTGGCATCCGCACCTCCAGCAGACAACACGCTTCTTGTGATATCATTGTGGGAAAGGCAATACACCTGCTTATAGTGTATACGTACAGAATTAAGGGAGAAATCTGATTATCCTAATTACTCAGAAATGCAAAATATGTGCAGAATACAGTGTGGCTAATTAGTCTAGGGGACTTCTGGCTGTTTGGCGGGGTGTTGGGAGAAGTGTAATGGGAGCTCTGCTCTGTGCCCTGAGCTTCTCAAGAGTGTGAAGAAAAGGGAGCACTGGGGCTTTGGAGATACAATAAAGCAAATTGCAAAGCTGAGGAAGGGCAATTCTTTTTTTTTTTTTTTTAATGCATGCCACTTTTCTAAGATTCTGGGTCTTCAAATTGCCCATCTCATTATTCAGAGAGGAAACATTCAAAGGAAGGAAGGATGGGTCTGCCTCGCTGTGCTAACAGCTGCTTTGCTGAGAGCCTGTGCACAGCACCTCCTCAGATGTATCTTTTCCGTGTCCTCTTTGCATTCATGTTGATGCCAACAGATTCTCACATGCTCTCAGAAGCTTGAGAAGAAAGCAGGGGTAGCTGGTTCTGTGAGTGGTGCTGCTTCATTTGCATTTCATGGACTCATTTGCACCATGGAAGTGCATGTTGAAAGAAATCTTCTGGCCCCAAATCTGGCTGCTTTTCCCAAAGGCACAGAGGAAGTCAGGCAGCTGCTGGGCAGGGATGCTGGGTGTGTCCCATGTTCAGATTCAGAGAACCAGGCTGGTTCCTCCAGCCACCAGAGGCACCAGGACAAGGCCCAGGAGGGCTGACAGGGTCCTACAGTCACACAAATCTCTGCCATCAGTCCAAGTTTGGGCCCAGATCTTCTGGATGTAATCGGTGCACAAAACACACACTCATCTATTACTTCTTGTAACCATGCTTCATACTTTTAAATAATCCTGTTCATCATTTAATCCTTACTCTGCCAGAGACTGCCATCTACCTCAAGCTTTTCTAGAATGGTCAGCTTTGTTGCTCTTAGGTTGTTGGTGATATCTAGTGTGCTCAGGATCAGTGCTGTTGTCAGTCGAAACCAATGTGAGCTGGGAAGTCAGCTATGAGATGTTACAGGGGGGTTTGGGCTTCCAGGGTTGCTTCTGAATCATCTTAAAACTGAGTTGTGTGACATCCTGAAGGAACAGATAGGGCGATATAAAAAACTCTGCCATGGCTTCAGACAATAAAGACTGTGTCTCCCTTTTGATGAATAATGGCTCTTTGTTTTATTCCTTAGATGACAGGGCTGTTACAATTGCTGAGAACCATTTCAGTGCTAAATATATAGCTGCATAATAAAGGCTCTACAAACTATGAACTGAGGCTGAATGGCTACTTGAGTGAATCATTTAAAGTATGATGAATTTCTGAAGCAGCTCATGGTGACAGGAGGTGAAGAGCCAGTAAACTCCTCTGCAGATCACTTACCCAAAGGATGCTTTCCTCACACAAGACGTAACCCAGGATTTTGTCTCATGGTGGCTCCCACGGCCACATTAAGTTCACTGTTGAAATTTTGGACGCTATCCTACAAAAACAGGCATTTCAGATGGAGTTCCACTGTTTGGGGACACAGATCTAGCAAAAATCCTGGAAAACCAGTGCTGGCAAACAAAGTGGGCATGAGAATGCAGAAGTAAATCCTTCATTCAGCTGTAACCCGGAGTTAAGCACTCAATGGGATTTTGATGGAGCACATCAGAGAGAGTGATAGCCTGGAGTTGCTTCACCAAGGAGTATAAGCTGTTTCTTGCACCTACAGTGCTTTCACACTAACAGAAGAGGCGATGCATGGATTCCTTTACTGCTTTAAACTTGGAGGATTTCACCTCCAAGTTTTGCCAGATTAAACTTCCTTAAAAGAGTGTGGCAACAAGGATTTGAATTTTCATAATGTGGATTAGTGCTTTTCTATTTTAGCTAATCTTTGCAAGCAGAGCTGCAAGCAAGAAGAGTGAGTAAACCGATAGGAAAGTTTGGAGCAAAGGCAGCCCAAGAATGGGAGTGTACCAGGACTGAGAAACCATCTCACACCCCAAAGGCAGCAATACAGGGAGCAGGAAGGCAGGGCCAAGGGTGGATGAGGCTTTTGTAGCAGATGTTAATGGAGGGCACGTCTTTGTCCCCTTTGGAGACGAGTGTTTGTGAGTGCTCTGCCTCTGAGCTGCCACCCCATGGGTCAGGGCTCAGCCCCTGCAATGTCACCAGGCTGCACTGCTGGGATACAGCTGGCTGAGGTTTGTTGCAAAATAACCAGGCTGCCAAAGTGGAACCTATTTATTGGCCTCTGATTTAAAAGGAGAGGGGGAAATAAAAATGGAGAAGGAAAAAAAAGAAAAAAAAAAAAGGGGGGGGGGAAGGAAGAAAAGGAGGAAGAAAAAAAGAGGGAAAAGAGAAATGCAGCTTGACTGTTGAATAAACCATGAGGCATTGAAGAGCGGGCAGTGAGGAGGATTGAGGCAGGAGCCCTGGGGAGCATTGCAGTGAGGGGACACCAACGTCAGCCGGGAAACAAGGCATGGAGGGGGGGGAGGGGGGCAGCCACTGTGCAACGCGCTCAGAAACTTAATTGGGGAATGAGCTGGTGGGAGGCCAAAAGATGTGTGCGATGAAACTGGGCTGGAAGTCCAAACAAATTGGGCAGCACAACAGAAGAGATAAATTATGCTCATGAAATAAACAATGGCTGAGTGACACTGTATAAACAGTTGCATATAATAACGGCACTGTTTGTCTCAGCCATCCTAATTGGGAGGCTGGGCGGCATCCGATGAAAACTCTGCATTGCACATTTTCCACTTCTAATGAGGAAGATCCCCCCTCCTAAAGAAATCCTCCCCAAGCCCTATTTAGCAGCACTGAAAGGCCTGGTTTCATTCCATTTTCCCACAGCAAACTCATCCTGGCAGGAACTGCATTAGGGAGGACAAGTAGAAAATGATAATAAATTGAGGACTTGCTCTTATTTCGCCTTGTGACAAATCTATCCAGTGGGTGACTCAGGAAGGGTGATAAGAGTATGGATGGGGCTGCTGCTTTCCTTTTGACGCTTGGTCATGTGGAAAATAACCCCATTCGAGCCCTCGCTCAAAAGGGCTTTGCTTTTAAAATAATGCTTTTTAAAAGGCACTGAATCCTGATTTACACTGTTGGAAAGCCAGCAGCTCGTCTCCATCAAAGTGAATGTCATGGGTCTCATTTCATCATCTGCTTGGGTTGAAATGCAGAAACAAAAGGAACACTGCACAGAAAGTAATACAGTCAATGCCATTAATACATGTGAAAGAACTTGTTAAATCTTGGGATATATATATATATTTTTACTGTGTTGCCAGTAAATCTTGGATAAGGATCTCTTGTGTTATCAAACCCCTCTCCAGTATGGCACAGATGACATCTACAGGAGCATGTGGCGGTGTTGGGACAGGGAGCACCGGAACACCGTGGGCTCCCTGACTTCACTCAGC
The DNA here is from genome assembly GCF_038088225.1 of Cyrtonyx montezumae. Taxonomy (NCBI): domain Eukaryota; kingdom Metazoa; phylum Chordata; class Aves; order Galliformes; family Odontophoridae; genus Cyrtonyx; species Cyrtonyx montezumae. The sequence continues at coordinate 9,138,439 of NW_027072100.1, read as the reverse complement.
TCATTCCTCTCTGCCCTGTAATGCTTATTCCCAGCAGTGATCTAGTTAGTAGCAGAGAAGTGCTCTCACCCTTTCTCAGCCACCCAGAGCAGATTGTGCTCCATGAGCTGCTTCATCAAACCACCACAGAGAAAAGCTGCTCTCTGGCATTTTTTCAACCAGACATGCCAAAAACTTCACCATCTCCACTGCACATCATCCTCACTTGGTTCATCTGTTTGAGCAGACTGTGTGTCTCTGTTCTCTGGCTTTTCTTGACTTAAGAAAAAGAGAGCTGGATCTCTGCCTGGGTCACAGCTGGGGAGCAGACCTGAGAACTGCTCTTTGCAGTCCTAGGGAGGCCAGGGGTGCTGCATGTGTTACCTGTAATCAGGAAAGTGATGGATCAATTATAAGCAGGATTGATTTTCACCCGGTGAAGCAATGGGATGATGAAAGTCAATAGTGATCGATTCATTTTCCTGCCCTCTGTAGCAGGGAAGCTGTTTATGGGGACTGTGGTTATTGGAAAAGTCCTGAGATACCCCAAAACTTTTGTCAGTCCCTGTTTGTAACAGAACAGTTGTTTTCCTGTTTGTTTCAACTTCAAACCCTTCCTGTCCAAAGCATTTTACTGAAACCAGAAGCTGGGCCGTAAAAATGTTTTCATTTCCAAAATATTCTTTCTTTTTTTCCCAGTCCTTTCCCACCTGGTGCTTTGATGACAGGCCTGGAAGTTTGCTAGTGCATTCTTTAGGGGACAGCAGTCAGTATTTCTTCACCGATATTTATTTTTCATCTGCAAGCATGACAACTTTTTCAAACACATTTTTACACGGGGAATGTTACTCGTGTCCCTTTTTTAACCAGCATAAGCACATTTTCACATTAGGGCGGGTTTTCTTTGGCAGAGCACACACAGCAGAGTGTTACTAGTGATGATTACAGCTCAGCTGTCACAGTATGAGTGATTTTACACTGACGATAGCATGCACGAAATGCAAGCAAATCTCTTGGCCGGGTTGTGGCCAGACTCCTAAAATACTCCAGCTTCTAATTTGCCTGAAAACTTCCAGCATATTGCCGTGACGTGCAGAAGGGAAAGTCTCCTGAGTCAGTTTTGATACGTTAACCAAATACTTCAGCAGTATTAGCTCATCTGCTCTGTTCTGACTTCCCAGCTGCTTATGAGACTGAAGTGACGTCCTCCGATTGCAGAGGGCAAGGTGAGATTAATAGCTGGGGCGAGCAGCAGTGGGGAGTCTGGCAGCAAAGTGACTCAGCATCCCTTGCTGGGTGTCACTGGGATCTGCTCTGGGTGCATTGCCCTGTGACAGGGCTGAACCTGGGGGATGCAGGCGTGGAAATGAGGTGAGGGCTCTGCTCTGTGAGTGTGACAGTGGAGGGGAAGGAGAAGGGGCATGGAAAGGTTCCCAACCTAAAATGTCACTTCTGGTAATCAATATGGGCATGCAGGCATTCAATAAAGACCCCGTTACAATGATGATACCATTCCTGCTGGTGCATTAATATGGAATATTAAAGAAGAATTTTACAAATGCAGCCTAAATCTCTAACTATCCTCTGCTCAAAATGAGGGTATTATTTCTAATTTCACTGTATAGGTGGGAACAGAAGGTTAACACCTCTGCTGGTCCACTTCGATGGAGCTAAGCCAAACCCAGGAGACAGATCTGTGTATAGGAACACTCTGGTTTGTGCTGGCTGGGGTGGGAGACAGGCTGAGTGCTGGTGCACTGATACACCTGTCTCAAGGAGCTGCTGCTTGTGCTATTACAGCAGGGCAAAAAGCACCATATGTAGCTGCTGGCAGGTGGAATGGGAAAGCTGTAACATCACGGGGAATCCATCCCTTTGGCTTCACATGTTGTCTTTCCCTGAGCCTACAACTTCACAGTTAGGCTGGAGTGCTAAGAGGGCTTCTCTCCATCCCAGTGAGGGAGATAAAATCTTCATTGCCACTTTGCTTTCCACGAGAGACAGATGCTCCATGAAAAGGGTCCGTTTGTACTGTAATTACTGGTGCAAGTTGCTGGGTGGCCGTGCCATCTCCCCGCCTGCTGCAGGATGATTACAAATGGGCTTTTCTTCCCAGAGCAAAGTTGCAGTGAGACCGCGGCAGCTCCCAATTTCCTAGATTATTAATAATAACAATATCATTTTCGTTCTCCCGTGCTTCTCACAAGCCCTGCACTTTCCTTTTAATGAATCCTCTTCGCTTGCTGCAGACTCTGCAGTGACACCCGCCTGATTTGTAATGTAAATAGGCAGCCCAGTGTAAAGGCGACCTGCGAGAGCACCACAGGGCTCTAATTATAATTTTCATTAAACCCCTTCTGTTTATGAATATCCAAGCAATCTGGCGTTGCAGCAGGAGCAAGAGGAAATTAAAGCAATGCTACCACTTATCTCCAGCATCAGGGAGGGATGGAGCCAGCTGCTGAGCACAAACTGAAACAGGGCCCTGCACTTTCCTATGGACAAAGTTCTGAAGAGTTATTCCTGTTCTGACATCCTTCCCTTCCCGAGCTTTGCCCCAGCTGCAGAGCTAGGATGAGATTTTCCTACAGAGGCACTGGGCAGTTGCAAGTGCCATACGCGTGATCCAGCCCTGACCTAATTAAGGGGCTCAGCTGCTCCAGCTCCCACTGCTGCGTGCCGTGAGGAGCTGGGGAAAGCAGCTCCCTGGGTGAGAAAAACAGCTTCAGGAGGTCCCAGAGAGGCCCTTTTCTTACTCCCAGGCCTCAGTTAGGCTTCTGTTAGGAGAAGGTGCTGCAGGTGCCAACTGGGAGTGAGACTTGTAGGGTGCACAGGATGCGAACAGTTGGCTCCATGGAGCTCAAGGTGGGAAGTGCTCTCTGTGTCACAGTGACCCTCCTTTGGGCTGTTTGTGGAATAGGACAGGGGAAGAGCTGAGCTTGGATTTTTTGAGCCTGAAGCAAGAGTTTATTCCTCCTTTGGGAAACCGTCAGTAGAATATTTGGCAATTCAACTTCAGGATAACCAGATGGAAAATAAAATGGCAGTTTCTAATAAACGCATAAAAGGTAACAAGGATAGCAGTGATTCTGTCCAGCTGGTATCTCATGAGCTATATACACTCTGTGAATCCTGATCTATCCCCTGATGTGCTTGCTCTTTTCTTCCAGCAGCAAGATGAGAGAGCAAGGTGCTACCTAGCTATTTTAGCTAAGCAGACCATGCTCAAGACAGGAGTTAGGTCAGTCCCTAGAGCCAATAACTACTCACAAATTTTCAAGAATTTTCATTTTTCCCCTGTATCCCTGCTATGAGAACAAACCCAAACTTTGTGTGGCCTTCCTGGCGGAGCAGAGACAGAGATCGTGTAATATAATGCCCTGTCGGTAGGAAATAAATCTCTCTATTACCAAATTAAATTCCCGCTGATCTCCTGTACTGCTCTGCCTCACAGCCTTCCTAGTGTTCAGATGGCTTCATAAATGGTTAGCAGATCTCCCGAGGGAGATGGCTGGTGAGTTAATGGCACGTCTTCAATATACTTCACTCAACAGTGAAATTTGTGCTGCTGGTGGGAGAAGGTTCCCCCCCACACTGAGGCTCTCACCAGGGCCAGCACTGTTGGAAGGAGATGGCTGGGACAGGGCTGTGAGTCCTCCAGTGGGAAGAGAAAGCCAGAGCCTGGGATGAGGCTGTGCCATTCCAGGCATCTGGCTGAGGAAAATGTTAGGAACTTGTTGAAGAAATCTTTGTGTCAGTCGCAAAAAGTCATGTCCCTGTTGTTCCCCTGTCTCCATTGCAAGGCTGCAGAGCCAATGCAGAGCTGTGACACTGAGGGAGGAGAAAACGTGGGGGCAGGGCCTCTGTGGGCACAACTGATTAATTTGATTACATTTAGGAAACTTAGGTTTGAATGTTGATGTGGGTTACTAATAGAACAAGTTCCACGTTCTTGTCAGAGTGCTTTTTTTCGCCTGGATCACAAAGCCACCTGCTTATTAATTTAGCCTGGCTGCTAATCTCAGCAATCAGCAATCACAGCAGTGTGCAAGACTCAGATGCCATCAGGAGGCACAAGAAGGAGAGAAGGGAGCAGAGCAGCTCAAATTTCTGATGCTGCTGTGCAGCACCTGCTTGCACCTCTGGCTTCTGGCTGAGCCCTGTGGAGAGATGTGGTCTTGCAAAACAGAACGGGCCTGAAGCAAGACACTGATTTAGGAGAAAAATTCTTCATAGGAAGCAGTCTTTTTCCTGGGAAATCTATTCTGAGCACCATTCAGAGAGCCAGTGCTGGAGATCCTCTTTTCTCCGCTGCAATGTTAAGTGGAAGAGCCATTTACCTGTACTGCTGGCTGCCCTATGAACAACCCTGTGCTGTGCTGCTTCTGGTAGGGCAGCATGAACTGTGGGGTAATGGGAAGCCCTAGTCTTTCCAAAGCTGGATTCTAAGCACAAACCAAGAGTACCTCAGTGCCAGTCTCATCCCTTGTGTTTATTGAGGATCATGCCTTTCCTGGAATGCTAAGCAGCATTCAGGCATGTGGGACTGAATAATTACATATCTTCGCAGCCAGGATGTTTGTGAAAGGCATCAGTGACAGAAAGCACAGCAATCAAGGTCAGAACAGTGACACTTCTGAAAGCATTGGTACCAGTTCACAGGATGGGAGAATCCAGAGCAGAAATGTGCCAGAGCAGGGGAGGTGAGGATGCGTGTCTGTGCTGTGCAGCAGGAGGATGGTGATAGGAGGCTGTGCTGAACCACACTGAGGGGCTGAGCCTGCCCAAGTACTGTGCATGACCTGAACTTCAGCTGTTAGATGGAGCAGGCTGAGAGCTGCTTGGGCACCTATCTGCAGCAGTGGCTCCTCTGACAGCCTTGCCTTTGGAAGCATTTGTACCCCCAGCCCTAGGAGTGACCAGTTTGTTTCTAGAACACAAATTATTTAAGGCTGTAAGGTCTGCTGCTGGAGGCCTCCCTGAGGTCTATGTGAATAGAAGGGGTTTAAACAGCTCCTGGGGAAGGAGTGCACCAAGCTGAGCAGAGAATGGGGCTTATTGTATCCAGTGGCCAGAAGGACCAAATGCGTCTGAGAGACAAAGTGACAACCAGAGACCTCCTGTGCAATTAGTCTCTTGACCTCTGTGATTTGGAAAGGGATGCTGGGAAGGGAGCTGTGGATCACAAGGCCCCAAGGAAGGTTTCCTTGACAACACTTACTGAAGAAAAATGAGGTTTCATGAATGCAGTGTGCATTAGCACGTGAGATGCTGACTTTAGAAGAGGCAAGGACGCGGCACCCAGCAAACAAGCTGCTTGGATAGGGGGATGTGAAGGAGTGGCTCAGGGAATTGCTCTTTTTCAGACGAACTTAATTAAGCAGCTATTAAGACCATTAATATTTATTTAGAAATGGAATCACAGTGGTAAAAGCAAGCTCGCCATTTAACTCAATAATTTTTCTGCCTGTGAATCCAAACAAGTATCTGGTGTTGCCAAACTTAAGCTGTTTTGGGAGAATGCAAAAATAATAATAATAATAAAATAAAAGATACTTGTGTTCAAAACCTAAATTGATAGATTTAAAAACAAGACATCTGTGGCTTTCTTAATTTCTTCCTGCTGTTTCAGCTAGCTGCACTCAAACATTCATCCGTGTATGATGTCTCACAGGGATAACAGTGCTGTGACTTCGCCCTGAACTCAAGCCATCAACCAAAATACCGCAGGAAATCAATGCCTTTTTTTTTTCCTAAAGAAAAGGCCCATGACCTTTTTCAGCGAAAGTCTTGGCCGCCCTGATGGTGTTTGCACAGCAGACAAACAACGAGCATCTCCTTAAAAGCAAGGCCAGCTGGCAGGAAGTCAAAAGCTGAGTCAACGCATGGGGACTCAGCCAGGCAGCCCAAATGTTGCAGGGTGCAGGGGGATCCACAGGAGCAGTGCAGTTCAGGCAGGTGGGAAAGAAAATACAGGACTGCCCAACCCATCCCAAACCAGGGGGTGGCTCAGCCCTGCAACGAGAAGCAGTGCCACATTCCAAGATGGCTGTGAGCACGACCCTTCTAGCTGGCTCAGAGCCTGTTCTTGTGTGAGAGCTTTGTGATAGGGCTCTCTATAAACTCTGCCTTCTCTCCTTTCTTGTCTTTCCCAGTTGTACCAGTGAAGGGCAGCCCGACAGAGAGCTCTAGCTTGTTTTGTTTGCCTGGCTAAGGAGAGCTTCACATGCTCATTTGCTGTTCCAGTTTCACTCGGGTCAGCAGAAATGGGGTTTATTTCAGGAGAAGGAAGTCTGCCACAACTATTCAGATTTTAGTACAGCAACAAATCACTTATCTTAAGGATTGAAAGGTAAAAGTGTTCTATGGTCTAGAGAAGCAAAAGGAGCAGAAGAAATACTATTTTTAATAAGAATAGCCATAAAGAAGAAAAGATTGTTCTCCCTGATGGAAAGATCCTGTCATTTTTGAATGGGTGGAAACCTGTGCCACAATCTGTGAAATTTCTCTTTACAACCACTACCTCTAGACTGTAATAGGGATTCTCAATAGAATAGCATGAATCATCCATTGTAAAGAATGCTACAGCAAAGACATGGCTTTTCCTCTGCTCACCAAGAGGGATTGCAAAGAGGCTCAGTGTGCGAGTGCAGGTCTGCTGCTATGTGTGGGCAGGGGCAGGGCTGGCACTGCCATTTCTGCATAACTGCAGGCACCAGGCAGGAAGGGTATGACTGCATTTCTTACCTCTGCTGCACAGTTACCACAGCCAGCTTAGTGAAACATCAGCCCTGTGTACCTGCAAATCTCAGCGGCATTTAATAGGTATGCTCTGCACACAGAACTGTAGTGTAATGAGTGAAATGGTTGTTTATCTATTCGTTTATAGCAAATGTTTTCTTAATTATCCTGGATTCCTAGGGGGACAGGGACAAGCTCAGGATAACTTCAGACTGCATTTCTAGCAGTTGGATTGCAGAGCAGCCTAACCACCTGCATGCCCATAATACAGTGCTGGAGTTTCATCAGTAATATTTGAGTTTGCTACCAATGCCCATCCTACATTGCTTCTGTTCATATAAATGAGGAAACAGCTTGCCTGAGTGCTCGCATCACACAGAATCATACAGACTCTGCTCCTGCTCCCCTTAGCTGAACCACAGGCAGTCACAGCTGAACCACATCTACACCTCCCAGGGATACAAAATTATTCAAAAATGCAGGAGAAGGAGCAAAGAAACAGGACAGAATCAACTTGGAGATCAGGGCAATTGTAGGGAGAAAGTATGTTGTGAAGCTAATGTGCAAGGTAATTGGGAAAAATGCAGTATGGCCAAGGGGGAGTGGTCTCTCCATGAGCTGTGCAAAGGTGGTTTAGCTTGCAGCTCTTCTCACCCTGAGGTCACGGGAACCCAGGTACATCATCTTCAGGATGGCTGGGTACCACTCAGTTCAAAACCTAATGCTTTCCCAGGTCGAAACAAGCCAGGAAACATCAAGATTGCAAAGGGCAAGCTTTCCTCTTTTACGCAGCCTAACAGGAAATGTTCATTTGAGAGTAGAAAACACATATCTAAACATGGATGCCCTGATTCTTGAGTACACATGTAGGCAGAATCTATCTTAATCCCCTTTGTGGGCTTGAAGGCAGGAGGTGAAGACGAGCAGCACAGGGCATTATCTGTGCAGAGCACACAGCCGCTGGTCCCCTCGGCTAAGTGACACACAGCCATGCCATCTCTGTGCAACACATGCTCTCACGCTAATGGGACACACAAAGCCAATTAAATGCCTGATTGGATGAAGCAGTCACAGTCAAGTGACCCACTGCCAGCCAGTCAGGATTCAAAATTTCCAAATATTGTTAAGGTATGTGCACTAATCCCCTCCTAAAAGATTAAGAGTTTAACCTCTGTTTCTGATGAGATATGGAAAATCTCCCTGCTTGGGGGACCAGGCTGAGCAGTGACATGAGCTGTCCCCACCATGTGCTGGCCCAGAGGCGGCACACGGCCACGATGCACATCACATGGCATCTTTCTTACACTTCAAATTGAACTGTTTCAAAGGGAAGACTAATTCATTTGCAAACGAGAAAGATTTTGAGACCGTCACTATTCCCTGCCTGTCTCCCCATAGCCCTTTGCTGGTGAAGAGATGCCAGTGAGGAAAGCTGCTTACTGATTGATCTCCCTTACCAGGGCCAACGTGGATTTCTCTGAAACAGAGATTTTTGTTGAACTTCCACGATAGTGTTGAGAACTGCAATATCTTTCTGGCCCAAAAGAGATGTGAGGGTGATTTCCCCACTGATTTGAGAAGGAGATGCCCATTTGGTAGGTGTGGTTTCCCTTATCGTGCAGAGGGATGGCGACCTGCAACCACTCAACCAGAAGTCATTACAGAAGCCAGAGTGCTTGGCGCCCAGCTGCTGTTTAAAAGCCAAACCAGGAGAAAATGTCACATTTCATAGCTGATTACATATAGTAGACAAGGATCATTCATGCTTAACGTCTAATTACTAGTTAAATTGACTATCAGTTATAAATAGTAATGATTTATTTAGATGAAAATAAATATGAAAAGTCATAACGTAATTGCAGCGTGTTTCTCTGATAATTAAACACCCTGAAATCTTACAAGAAAATGTGGTCTTGGAATCTGCTGGAAAAAGCCTCAGGAAGCCTTTTGCTCCCTCCACTCACTGTTTCACCTATAGATAAAACATTTAAAGGTGGTGGGGACATTAAGGCTTGCATGTATCTGGATATTTGTTTTGCTCTTACAGCTGCATGCATAACACAGTGTTCAGAACCAGATGAGCAGCTGCTCGCCTGCTACACAAGCAATGTGTTACAGATGAAACCCACATCTTAATGCAAATACACTTGAAAATCAGCCCTAGCACCTCAGCACTAATGGAGTTTTACTTCTAGAATATAGTACTAGCCTTGAACCAGGTTATTAGAGCTGGTAAGTATGTCCTCCTGGAAAGCCAATGTGTTTGCAGAATTTCTTTGCTGGATGGCAGGATTTTCTGCTGGGGGAAGGTAAAGGGGAAAGTTTTCTCCTCCCTCTCACCTTGATGGATGTGTGCTGCAGAGCAGAAATCTGAGAGGTGTCAGGAATGATGGAGTGATGCTGAAAGCTCTGATAAATGAGTTCTTGAAAGTCCTGTTGCAGCCATTTAAGGTGTTACTGTCTCACTGCCAGGGCTGCCTCCCCATTGCAAAGTGCATGGAATAGAGGACATGCCTCCACTTAGGCACTAGAACTCATGGTCCACATTAGCTCAGCCACAAGGGGGAAAGGGAGGGGTGTGAAGAAGAAGGGGGGATGTAGATGCATGTCCTGTGCTACTGAATTGGTTCATAGGCAGTAAATTGTTTTGGGATTGGAGTAATGACTTCAGCTGCAGTGGTGATTTGCTCAGGGATCATGTCAAAACCTTGAGAATGAATGTCACGAGTCCTGAAGCTGTAACTTTCCTTCTTCTTCTCCCTTCCAGCTTGCTGCATTAGAGAGGCAAGTGTTTGATTTCCTGGGATACCAGTGGGCTCCTATCCTAGCCAACTTCCTCCACATCATCATTGTTATCCTTGGCCTGTTTGGCACCATTCAGTACAGACCTCGCTACATAGTGGTGGTAAGAAATATCTGCTTTGTTCGGAGCCTTTCCTCTGGTGGGACACAGCAAGTGATGAGGAACCAAGTAAAGCCCTTGGGAAATCAGGCATGAGCACTGCAAACAATTTTAACAGGAGGTGCCTGGCTGTGCTAAAGAACACATTGTTCGGTGTTCTGCATTTCTGCTGTACTTGCTCCAAACTCGGAAGATTTCAGATGTTTATTACTTGTACCAAAAATAACACAAAGACACTGCAGAACAGAGAGAGAGAATGAGATGCTGGACAAACACATGGCAGTAGCTCTTCTACTCCCTCCAAAGCTCTGCCCCTGTGCCTCTGTTTAGGTAGAGGACTTTCTGCATATGAGAAACAGAAGAAGAGGCAAGGATGATGGTGCCTCAGTGCATTTAACTGTCCCTAGCTGGATCGTGTATATGTATATGTATATATAAGCTGATTCCAGTGATTTCCTTACGTTTATTGCTTCTCTCTTTCCCTCCTGTTCTCTTTTAGTATGCCATCTGGACTGCAGTTTGGGTCACCTGGAACATTTTCATCATCTGTTTTTACTTAGAAGTAGGAGGGCTCTCAAAGGTGAGTGGGAGCTTTGTGAGTGCGTGCCCAGGCTTTGTTGCAAAGAGAACAGAGCTAGTAGTGAGATAAGGGAGAGGGGACTGCCTGGGAATTAGCCTCGCTTTCTCTAATACGGAGAGTTGCTTTACTTGTGGAGAAAGAATAATGCTTATTGTACAGCAAGAATGGGGGGGTTAATAGTTAATCTGGAGTTCTTTGTTGGTCAGTACAAGTAGTGGCTGGAATAAGCCCTGATGGCATATGGGATAAAGTGTCATTGCTTTTTAAAGGTAAGAGCAAGCCTGCCAGTAGAGTTATCTTGAGAAGAGGTGGGGTTTGAGGGCTAATTCCTAGCTGTGATGTGGAGGTAACTGAGGAAAGGCTGTGAGCTAACTGGATTATAGCTGATCCCCTTGTGGTCTGATAGCACCAAAGAAGGAAGGTGTGTGATGGGGAGAGGAAGGCACTGGGGAGCAGTGAGCATGTTTTCTCTCTTGAGGAGAGGTCCAGTGAGGGCTCAGTTTGGGCTCACTTGGACTAAGAACTTTGCTGGAACTCCTTCTCTTGATATCTTTTACCTCCTATTCCTGTTGAAGACCTAATGTCCTTCAGCAGTAGGGACTGGTACATGTGGTGAATGCACTGGGCAAGGTGTCTGGTGTTGGACCTTGTAGAGGAGGCTGGAGCATCTCTGAACTCTGCATCAGTGATGTGACTTCTCTGTCTTAATTCTTCCCTCTTAGTTACAGTGGCCTCTGTCCAGGGGAGCAGTGAGTTACTGTCTCTTCAAAGATAGCTCTTTAAAAATGCAATGAGCTCAGCATTGCTGCCTGCTTGGTGAGGGGTGAGTCAGAAATAAGAAAAAAAAGAGAGGTGAGCCCCAAGCTAAGCCTGGGCTGTGAGCAATGAATACGAAGTGTTGCTCCAGCTTAGTGGACTAAGGGTGATTATGGGCTATGGGTTCACTTCAGAGCATTCTACATCTGGCCTGAATTCCCAGGTCACGCATCTGAATTGCAGTCATAATTGGAACAGCATTTCATTTTTATTTTTTTAACAGGCCTACAGTAAGTTGTGAGTGACAGCATAAATCCTTTGCAGATAAGAACATGTAACATCTTAATTCCTCAGTTAATCTCCATTTCCCCTCACAATTATCCAAAGAAACTTTGAGAGAGTTCTTGCCCAAAACGGCAATTATTCGTGAGCTGGAAGCTCAGCCTGAGATGATCTTCATCTTGGCTGCAACCAATTAAAAAAAAATCTTATCTAACTGTTTTAAAGCTCCCTTATGAGAGGAAGTACTAACTTCAAAAGCTGCTCTGGGAGCTTCCCTGACAGCAGTGTTTGCTTCCAGCCAGCTGATTGTTTGTGTTTACTAATCCCAACCTGCCCTGCATCAGGTGAGGTGAGACTGCTGTTCTGCAATTCAGACAGCATGAAAAACTCGCTTTCTCCACTGCAGAGGAGCTTCACTTCATTACCTTGCTATGTGCTGTTGCTTGTTTAAAGCAAAGCCAGTGTGTAATGAGCCCTTATTTGGCTCGTGGGATGATTGCTGTGACTGGGGACTTCTGCTAGAGCTGAGCTGCAGTATGTGCTATTACTGATGTGCTGGGCTTCTCTCTATAGCTGCAATGAAAGCTTCATGCTGCTGGATAAGTGGCAACGCTGGAGAAACCAAAACCAAAATGCTGGTCTGTGGTAAAATGCTTTACAGCCTGTTCTCTATTCCTTCTGAGTTGTTTAATTTTAAAAGGCTGTCTTTTAAGAAAAAGTCATGATGCTTTTTTCCTGTTTCTTTGTAACGAGTCCTGCAGTAAGCAGGTAGATTCTAAATGTTAGAAGAAGGCTTCTGGTGGAGTGATGCTGGTGGAGCCGGTCAGGTAAAGGGTAACTCATTAACTACTAAACTAAACGTGCTAGAGAGTATTTCAGACAAGTGTTTCACAATTGCTCTGTTTCTGTACAAGATTTTAAGGAACTGATAGCTCTGAGAGAGGTCTTTTCCTCTGATTCCTGGGAACCCTGTGGCAGAGAAGCATTCATGCCTGGTCCCTCTGCCTTCCTGACAAGGACAGTCTATCGGGGAGATCTGTCAGCAGCTGGCTAATTTATAATGACAGAATGCAGAAAAGGCAGTGAGCTAGAAAGAATGGGGCTTGTTAACTTAGTGACTGATAATGGCAGCCCAGTGCAACTGAGATAGGTGATAACTCAGGTGGGGTGAGAAAGGAGAGAAAGGACTCAAGTGTTTTTTCTCTAACAGGTTTAGCCTGGAGAACTGAGGAAATGGTTATGATGGTGTAGTGGAAATTCTAAGTCATGGCTTGAAAATGTGATTGAGCACATGGTAGGAAGGTAGGGCCACCCCAGGGGAGCTCAGGTGCATGCAGTGTACCCGAGTGATGAGTCAAGATTTGAGGTTAACTTGTAGGAGATCCTTATATGCCCAAGGCCTTCCTGAGGTAAGCAGCTTTTTTTCCTTTGTATCTGTGGTATCTGTGGCTGCTGCACTCGGGCTGATCCTCACTTGCTGCAGCCTGGGACTATGCCACCTTACTATTATTGCTATTATTTCCATTGCAGTATGGTGTTACAGATGGTTATAAGCACTCATAACAAAAAAAAAAAGATTATTTGCTTTCATGCCTAAGCCTTAATTTGCTGTGGGGAGTGAGTGTGAGTTGCAGACAGGGCAATGCCTTGCAGGACAGGGCTGTGGTGGGTATAGAAGCTCGCTTGAGTGCCTAGCTGAATGAATAAATGGAAACAAAAGACACCACAGCTGTGAACTCTATGAAATGAGGTCCTATTACAGTCCGTAGACAAGTCAACATAGGGATTAATAGACTCAGTCATAAACCCAGTGTTAGCCATAGAATAAAGGCTGGTAGGTGTGTGGTTGTTAAACAGTGCTACAGCAGCTTCCTGTTCACTTTCCTTTACCGAGCAATTACTCCTGCACTGTCCCTTTCCTCCATTCGTTGTCTGTTGCTTTGTACCTTCTGTTTACTCCTCTATTTTCCGTTTCCCAGAGTGCTCCTTTATCCTCCAGGTTCCTCCAGCAGTGCTTGCCCTGTGCTGGCCACGGAGGCCCTAAGGATGGCTGCTCTAGCTGCCTGTGCTCAGTTATAATGACCTGCTACCTGTAGCTACCCCCAACCACTAGCTATAGTTACCTTTAAGGTTTTGGCCTTTTTAATCTGAAGGGAGAACGTTGTTTTCTGCTCTGAGAATCTATTTTCTATTTCCTGTGAGAGCTAAACTGACTTGACTTCTATTTTTCTACCCTGTTATTTTTTTTATCTTGCCATCTTTTCATAGTAGCAATAATGGAGTGTGAAGTATGGCACAGGAGAATTCCATTAGGTGGACAGACACAAATGGGTCTGCACAGGTGCCTAAGAAAGCACTTCCCTTGTTGCTGGAAGGCCTCCTAAGTGCGTTAGCATATGTCAGCTTTACTGGAAGTGCTTTGCTAGTGAGCAGGCAAGAGATGCAGCAATCTGGATTTTAAAAGCTGCTTCTCAGCACCAGCAGCAAGATGGTGATATCTCTCTGAGAGGCTCTTGGCAGCTCTGCCTCTGCTCAGAGTTCTGAGCACTCTTGTAGCGTGTGGAGGATGTTTTGTCTCTAGAAGTTCAGTACTGCTGCTCCGTATCACTGTGCTTGGTGGGACTCACAGACAGCCTGCCCTACAGACTGCTGCTCCTCTTCCTCTGGCTTGTTCCCTTTTTTTCTCCTTTTTCATATATCCAGCTGTTGGAAGCTATCTTCTGACTGCGTAGGCTGTGTCTGATATGACATACATGCCTCTCCCTGCCTACTCAGTGCAAAGCACTCTGTGCTGCAACACCTCAGTATGAATTGTCTCTTTGAATGAATAATTAAAATCATGCTGGTAAGACATATGAACGCTGGTCTGTCCAGCTGCCACACTGATCGACTCTTCGTTGTGTTCTTGGGGAGTGTTCAGAGAGGCTTGAGGAATTGCTATTGTGTGTTTCAATGGACTCTATCCCTTCCCCCTGGAGTTATTTATCTTGCAAAGATCTTTTGTTGTTGTTTTCTTCCATCCTTTATATTCTTTCAAGTCTACAAAATGTTTTGATCTGAATTCAGAGCCATGGTGGTCTAGTTCTCCTCTTGAAACAATGAAAAAGGAAGTCCTTATGAGCCAGGTGATGGAGGGGTGCAGGAGGAAGTAGCTTTTATTCCATAGAACCTGGATGGCATCTCTGGGATGACTCTGTACCTGAATAAATCCTGAGAGGAGGGTGGATAAATGTACACATAGCTACAACTGTCCCTCAACTCCACCTCAGTTTTGAAACTGGAAGCTTGTGTTTCCAGTGAGCAAACCACATAGGTGCTGTGGCATTGTCAACAAGCTGAGAACTGATCGAAGTGCTTCTCCATTGTGTCAGGGTGATGAGGCTGTTCAGCACGCGTGATGTTATGTAGATAAATGTTACGTTTCTCAATTTGGTAAGAAAATATTTCCAACTTAAAAGATGTGAAATGATTCTGCTGTCAGCTTCTGGGAGCATTTGTACAATGTTCAACTTGTTTCCTGAGCCGTTTTAATGCTGCGTTGTCTGGTAGTTAAAGAAATACTGAGGAGGGAATTCAGAAGGCTGTTAACAAGAGTAAAACCATCTCTGGTAAGTCCCTTAAAAATTATTCTTAAAAAAGCTTTCAGAAAAAGAATATTTTAAAGTAAGCTTACAAAACACAGCTGTCTTCTCTGAGTGTCAGAGCTAGGTGTGAGTTTCCCCATGGGAAACAGTGAGGTGAGGCTGGGAGCAGAAAACAGACTCTGTAAAAGGCAGGCACTACGGGTTTAGTGCTGTCATCCTCCTCCTCACGCTGATGGCAAATGGATAGCAACCAGGTGCTACAGCAGTTCAGAGCGAAATGTGATTTTTGGCTGGCCTTCAACATGCTCCTGGGAAGGAGCTCGTATCGCTCTTTGCTCATATTTCCCTGGAGGCTGAAGGTTAAAGAGGAAGCGATAGCCCTTCAAATAGCATCCTGTCAAGGAACAAGGGGGAGTGCGGTTACGCAGCTCGTTCTCTCCCTACAGCAGGGCTTGCTCCCTTCTGGGACTCATTAGTATCTTTCAAGCTGCATACCGTTTTTAAGAGTATTTCAGTATGTTTAGACTTCAAATACTTTATAGACAGGTTCGGGGAAACAGCTGTTTCCTAAATTTTCTTGTGACTGATCCCTTTCTCGTGGTTTTAGTGTACCTTATTTTATAGTTTCATTTCTCTTCAACTCTCCTCACAAATGAAGCTGGCAAACCACAGGAGACATCCTAGGGTTGTTTTCCTCATCTCCTAGCAAGCACTGAACAACAGAAGGTCAATTAACTGATTTTCTTGAATGCTCTTTTATTATGCCTCATTCATGCAGGTATCCTCCAAGGACACCCATCCAGGGACACAAGCAAAGGGAACAGCAGTGCTTTGCTTGTTGAGCTCCTTTCATTTGCGCTGCCCTTGTGCCCTGCAGTGCTGCAGACAGATGCATGTGCAGAAAGGTGTCTGTGCTGTGAACCTGAGGGCATGCACAACTCCAGTGAGCGATCAGTATTTGTATTGTATCTGTGAGATGGATGGCTCATGTGTGCAAGCTGATGTACTTTCAGAATTCAAATGGGCTCCTTTTTTCCAATCTGCTCTTGATTGGGGTGTAATATGTTTTGGATGGAGTTGGAGTGTAATTGTAGGTGAAAAACAGTGACTGCTTTTTAGGCTTTTAGGACCTACAGTTCTTCCACCTGCCTATCTGCAGCCCAGTGCTTGTTCTGCTTTTTCAAGCTTAATTCACAAACAAGTTTTTTTGCTTCTGCAGTAAAGTTAAGCCAGAAAAAAAAAGTATATTCTCACTCAGACCTTGTCTGAAAACAGCCAGTTCTCTCTCATTTTAGTCTCTAAGGGTCAAACTCTTTGATTCCTGCACTGATGATATGGAGGTTCAAGAAGGAAAGCCTGTTCTTTATTTTTCACGAGAATTCTTATGTATTTGGAAAGGAGTAGAGAAGAGCACAGGATAAGGTGATAGGTGGGAAAATCCATACATCTCAAAACATGCACAGCAAAAAGTTGGGAGAGAAAGAGCAAGCTTCGTGGGAAAAGCTGTGATAGGGGGAATATCTGAGGGCCACTGAAGAGTAATGCCCAGCTGAGGGAGAAGGCTGAAGATGTTCCTGCCAAAACTGCAAGAAGATACAAGAGGAAATAGTCTCTTGAAATGTAGATAGCACAGCACCTTGCACTGTTATCTTGTAGCTGCCAATCTCCTTATTCCTCCCAGCCTTTAAAATGCAGACAGCTCTTTACATTCCCAACTGTTAAATCTTCTCTATTGTCTTTCCTTTGCTATTCAGACTGCTTTTGCACTGGTGCCATACTTCATCTCCATGCCCTCCTCCGTCTACTGTAAAACAGATCCCATCTGTTGTAGTAATTATGTCGGGAACTTGGCAGCTGTCTTCTCACTTAATTGTCCACATTTCTTAACATGTGCTTCCTGCAGCATATTTTAATAACAGCTCTGCAAACTGTTTTTGAGTATCTGTGTTGCACTGAAGGGTTCCTACACGATGTGTGTGCTGGGGTGGTTGGCTTCTATTCACAAGTTATCTGGCTACCACTCTCATTTTCTGCTCTTCCAACTCGAGTTCATGTCTGGCTGCAAATACAGATACACAAAAGTCTATCTGCAGACCTACCTGGCTGAGCTCCCTCTATGGGCAGCAGAGGTGGGCCCTCTCTCCTGAGGGTGATTCAGATAGGCACAGGTTAGCTGCCCTCTGTTGTTCCCTCTGGACTGTATGGTGAACCAAGGCTGGTGAGCTGCCCCATTAGGTTTCTCATGTTAGGAAGTGTGGATACCCCAAGCTTGGACTGTTGCATTTTTAGGAGCTGCCTCTTTCCTGCAGGCTGCATGTAGGACACTAATATGAGGGTGCTAAGTAGTACATGGATAGGTGCTAAACATTTTAACTTGGGGGTGTATATCCAATATTTCCTTTCTACCCAGTAGAGTTGCATGGATCCTCTACCTCACCCATGTTGCAATCTAGCCTTCAGAATAAAACTTCTAGTCCCTTTTCCTGTGGTCTAAAGGTGATGTTGATCCTGCATCAGAGTGATGCTGGGCACCCAGCATTGCATGCTCACCTCTGCACTGATGCTGATTTTTCTTGTGCCTTCCTGTTAGTTCTCAGTTTGTGCTTTGACATCTGGGGGAGGACTTTGCTGTGTCCTATAAGCTCAAAATGCCAAAGTACTTTTGGGCATACCAACAGGTACCAATTTTTTCCCAAGTGTGGTGCCACTTTTAAATGAACAGCTGTTTGCACGCACCACTCCTGCACTACCTGTGTGGTGTTACACCATGTAACGCTCACAATGGCATTGGTTATCAAATTTGCAAAGATAAGAGCAATACAACAAAGCTGTCTGAAGTAGAGTTGATAAGGAATTGCTGGGAAAGTGTTCCTGAGAAGCTGCAATCATCACTGTGAGGTCAGCTCAGCTGGGTAACTTGACCTGAGTGAGGTTGGCAGTGCATAAGGTCAACAGGAGAGGCAGAAACACCATATGTTAAAAGTGTGGAAGGAAACTGGACAGTCTGAAATGCTAGGGGATCTTGTTAGATGGATTTAAAGCTAGGAGTGTGGGAAGATCTGTTGGGTTTTGAAATTCACTCTGGGGGTATGAAGTTCTTATTTCTCTAAGTTGCTTCCAGTACTTGGAAGTACATACCTAGAGCATGCTTTTGGTTGTTTTTTTTTCTTTTAACAGGATGCTTTTTAATAATGACTATAAGGCCCATGTACTTTGACCTGTGATAGCATTTCTTGAGAGAGGGGATGTCAGAAATTTTAAGTTTCTGTTGATTTTTAATATGGCCTCCATCAGAAAGCATGTCAGATACTCTCAGAGTTAATGGAGATATCTTTGCAACTTTTCTCTTCAGGACAGTGAGCTCTTGACGTTTAACATCTCCCGGCATCAGTCATGGTGGAGTGAAAATGGTCCTGGCTGTGTAAGGAAGGAGGCTTCAATGTCTGGCATCGCAGGACTGGATAGCCACTCCTACATCTCTGTGATAGGCTGTGCCCTGGAGTACCGGTACATTGAGGTCATGCACAGCTCCTTCCAGATCCTGATTGCGGTGAGTACAGTGCTGAGAGCGCCACGGGGCAGTGGTTACTCAGGAGATACTGTTTTCTTTCCAGATGCATAGCAGCCTATGCTTTTCTCTGATTTTTACATCATGTGATTGCAAAAGCCTCTGTAAATGTTTGGTTGTTTTCCTGTTCTCTTCTCTTGTGAATTTTACTGCTGTAAAAAATTGGAAATGAATAGCAGGAATCTAACAAAGTCATGCATCACATACAACCATCCAATAACAAATCATTCCATATCCCTGTTGGAGTGAGGAGATCTGTGTTTTAAGTTTTAATATGGACATAAGCTGCTCTGAAGAGGGATTTCTTCTGATCTATGTGACTCATTGTTGGTTGAGGGAGCAAAAATGTGCCTGTTTATTGCAAAGAAATAAAAGGGAGAAAAATCCTAATTGTCAGAAAATGAAATAGACTTTAAGGAAGCACAGAAAGCAGCATGCTTTATTTCTACTGACGCTTAAGATGTGCATTAAGTATTTCTATTGACTCTTTCCTCATCTGAGTTTTCTATGGTCTTTAAATACTCAGTAGTAATTAAACGTACTTAATGTTCACTGTTCATTAATTGCTCCTCATTTGTGGAAAGGAAAGGGAAGGAAAAGGTTCATTGTTTGCCTTACTTCATAGGTGATCTTGCCTTTTGTAGCTGCAGTAGAGTTAACAGCCTGTGTCTTTCTAATCTGCTTTGGCTTGTCACTTTGTGGTTAGTGGCTTTAAGTACAAACTGATGTGGACTGGTAAAATATGTGTGTTTCACCTTTCAGTTTTGGCTTAAGAAGGAGTAACTTGCCTTGGTGAAATGATGAAGGATTGCAAATACAGAGAAACTCCAAGCTTCAGGAGATCCAAGTACTTCTCTGCAATTTTTTTTTAAACAAATTTCCACTGCCTTCATCCTGTATTTCCTATTAGCTGGGATAATCCATGTGACCCAGTGAACTGCAGGTAGCAGGCAAGGCTTGGGCTCTGTTCTGGCTGTGTCACACAAACCAGGCGGAGAGAGAAACTCCTGTTTCCTGAGTTGGATAGACTCCCTGGCTCGTGTGTGGGCTGTTAATGTTCTCTGAGGTTTTCCTTCAGGGAAAACAATCCAAATTAAAGGATCTGTGAGTTGCTTCAGTGTGTTTGTCTGAGAAAACATAGACATCCAAAAATTAGAACTTGTTTTCTTTTACAAAGAGCTGTCAGCTTGAACAGGATTGATGATCTAGTTTGGTGAAGTATATGGAAAGACTTTGAAGTCAGAACATCCCATAAGTGGACTCTAAGTGCAGAAACGTGTCCCTGTTAGCATCCTTTCTAAGCATCTGAACTGACACAAGCACTTGTGCTCTAGCCTAGAATTTTGGCCAACAAATATTCTCAAGTTGGATGAGAAAAAGACTTTTGCTTTATGTCATCTCATTAACTTGAGCAGATGGCCCTAACCTAAGTGGTCACACAGATTTGTGTCTGCGTCTCCTGGGGTGTTTTCTCCTTTGCCTGCATCCACAGGACACTGAAAGGGGCAGATAGGGAGACAGAAGAGGAAACTGTAAAAGAAAACAGGATATAGGTAAATATCTTCTCTATCCTTCTTTCTGGGACTTCATTTTCAGTAAGTTTTTGCATCTTAAACTCTGGATATGAGACTACAGTACTCATATGCAAGAAAGCCCATATGAGCTGAGCTGTGCAGAGTGAAGTAAATTTCTACTTGTCCTGTAGTAAAAGTAGAGTATTGAAGCCTCAGGCCTTTAGCTCCTGCCAGCTCGGAAATGCTCATATAGTTTTGTCAGATAGTGGGGAAAATAACAGAACTACTTCTCCCTGCTTTGCTAAGGTAAGGCAGAAAGAAAGCTTTTTCATATTCTCATTCCGACCTTGTCTGAAAACAGCCAGTTCTCTCCTATTTTAGTCTCTAAGGGTCAAACTCTTTGATCCCTACCAGTATTTTCACTGTTCCCTTTATCTCATTTTAAGGCAGATTTTATTGCAGGCTGCTGTTCTTCCCAAAGTGCTTGGCAGGTACTGTGCAGCAGGCAGGCAGAGAGGCTGGATCAATACTACAAATACATGACTTGGAATTGAAGGCTCAGGGGATGCAGTGAGGGATATGACCTAGTTCCTTCCTTGTCCCATGCACATCTGAGATCTGAATAGTCAGTACCTTGATAAGAAGGTGGAGGGATAGGTAAAATTGTTGCTCTTTTGTTAGTTTTGCTTTGTTTAAAGGTTTTTAGAAGTTGTTTTTTTTGTTGTTGTTGTTTTTGTTTTTAATCCCTGGTACAGCAGTGCAATATCCACGTTCTTTGCCTTGTTCTTTAATATACAGCACCTAGCTGAGGAGTCTTGTTTTCTGGAGATACCAATACCTTGAGAGTTTTGAGGGACTGTAGTGCACTGTGTTGTGTACTCGTGGAAAGGCTAAGTTAATCTTGCTGAATTTGATTTTACGTGCCAAAGGAAAGGGAAAGCAAACCATACATCAACCACAGCGATGGCTGTCATCTTGAATCCTGCTGTGGCTATATTATCCAACTCCTGTGCATGCATTTGAAGAGGTCTCAGCCTACTCTTGTTTAGAGTTTGTGTTCCTTGAAGGCAAAAGCAACTCCTCTAATCTGGAGTGGGATTAAACTTGGGCATATCAGTCAACACACAATATGAATAGCTGTATGGCCCAGTGTGGAAACCTTGCTTGATGCTTTGGCACAGAAGATATTGGAAGAAAAAAACTTGTGAGAACAAAACCTCTTCAAATCTGTAATGGTATGTATAGAAATGTCACCATAAATCTAATCCTACCAACCCAATCAGGAAATGCAACAGCAACCATTTTGTCAAAAAATCTGTTTTGTATTCTTAGCAAGGATTTTTCTTGCATCTCCCCATCTTGCCAGCCAGCAGGGAGAGGAGTGATTTCTGGTTTTGAAATATGTGGCGTAGCTCTGGGCTATCCATATGGTAGTTCTGGGAGTGGGGAGGGTTAGGCTTTTCCTGAGGCTCCTTTGAATGGGGTGGAAATTGGAAATCTCTTCCCATTGCCGGCCCGTCTGCTGTTTTCACTCCAACTGACAGGCTGGAAGGTTCCCAGGAAGGCAGCAATGCAAGCTTCGACAGCAGATGCTATGTGAGAAGCAAGGCGCAAGAGATGCTTTGCTGTTGGCAGCAGCTAGATTTTCAGAGGTTGTGACTGCATCCAAATAGTAAAGAAGGTCAGAGAATCAAAGGATTTTGCTTCATTTGACTGTCCGGTCACAATATTTTTTACTTCACAGGCTGTTTTTGCTTTTTACAGCTTGTGAATTGGCCAGAGATCTCTTTATTTAAGCCCGCGCCCCCCCCTTTTTTTGCACTGAGAGCATACGTGCTTCCTTAGCTTTGATTAGAAGTGAAACCTGGAATTTATCTGCACTGAAGAAGACTGAACATATATTGGGGGGGGGGGGGGGGTGAGGGGGGGGGAGGAATGGGAGGTTTCTCTTTTCTCTGGAGATTAGAACTGAAGTGCCCAGAATCTTTAGTAGAACAGATGTAAGACTAAAGCTAAGATTTACCCAAGCAACAGTAACACATCCTAAAATTTTTGTTCCCATTCTTGTATTTTGTATGCTTGCAGCCAGATACTCCATTTCTTTAGATCTTTCTGTAACTCAGTGTTAGTGGCTCCAGTTCTTTCAGTGTTTCTCTTGCATGAGTGTTCTTCAACTTTTTAAAATTTACTTGAGATGACTGAGGAATTAATTTCTTTTCTTTGTAATTTTGTGTATGCTTGTCATTTCTGCTTTTCTTGCTTTGCTGATCTGCCCTAAGAATGCTTGGGACATCCCATATCCATCCTCTATTGTTCAACAGTGTGTCCATTCCCAGGCTGTCTGACAGACTGACTGAACACACCTGTCTGCAACATGTGTTCCTAATAAAAAGCTTAATCTGATACTTGTGCAGCCTGGAGGAAGCTGGTACTGAACATGCAGAACACGTGGAGAAACAGCAGCAGAGGCTAAAGCCCAAGAACATTCTTTGGGGAATTAGAGCAATAGCTTAGTGTCATTTTACCTCACTGACTTTTTCAGTATTTCACAAGTTCAGTAAGCTTAATTCCTCCTCTTCCACCTCCCCTATGTAATTTGCAAAGATCTAAGGATTACTTCTATTCCCTGGGATTGTGGAGTTTAAAACAAACTCTTTTTTGTTTGTTTGTTTTTTACTAAAATCAGCAGCAAAGATTGTGTTTTGAGCAGAAGTGAAGTTACTTATAAGTTCTTGGCCTCTGTGAAGCTTTCTTCTGTGTTAAATTCTGCTACTCTTAGTGATGTGTCTTCATCAGGAATGAAATCAGGCTCTTCTGGTATCTTTTGAAGTCTATCCACTCTATGTTCTAGCAGACTCTTACAGTGAAAGGGACTAGACAATAGGAATGGCTTTCCTCCTGTCTAACTATCTTTCACTCACAGTTCATGTGACACAGATATCAGAAACTGCAAACTTAGATAAGGCTTGTGTGTGTGTATGTTATAGCATACAGTAATAGTGGATGGATTCAGAGATGCATTTTGCATGGCTATTAACCCAAGGCATGACAGGAAGATCTGGGAATAGAGAAGACCTCCCTAGGGTTCCCTTGGAATCAGCATACATTCAAGATGTATCTTTTCTGCTTGGATATGTGTATGTATGTAAACCACATGGTTTGACCTTATATCTTATGAAACGTAAAATGATGAATCTTCAAAGTAAATAATAATAATAAAAAAATAGCGGAACAACCACACTCCTGATTTGATTCTGGGGTTACAGAAAACACGCATTAGAGGCAAGAGAGGCAGAAAAGGGTTTGGAGGTCCATTGAATGTTGTGCCAGCTTTAAGCTGGAGCACTTTATTTTTCCAGGAGCATTTCTAAGGGTTCGCCTTGCTGGCTTACCGCCGCCTGTGTGGGTGCGGATGGGGACGGTAACGCGGGCCCGTTTCAGCACCACGGCCAGCTCCTCCACTCGCCCAACGGACCAAAGAAGGAACGAAAGCTGTTAACGTAATAGAAGCACGAGAAGAAGAGAATATCTGACTATTCTTATTTTGTTTTGTTTGCTTTTAAAAAGACGTGATTCTGTTTGGAGGTTGTCAAAGTCAGCAGGTAAAATCAGCTGGCCACTACATGTGGCCTTGCTGTTTCCATCATGTCTGATAGGACTTTTTCTGATCAAAGTATATTGTAATTTATAGAAAATTAGGGTGAAGCAATAGTTTTGAAAATGCACAACAGGGGAAAACTTGAATGCATGGAGCCACCTCTCCTCCACCATGGTACTGGGATATGTTTTGGTAGGGTTCACCCAAAGCAAAAGAGAGAGCTAGGTCGTCTCTTAAGTAATTATAGGAGATTGTAAAGGAGATACAGGGCTTAGTGGTGCTAGGAAAATGTTCCATTTCCTTCCAATGAGGTGTTCTTTGTCTGGGAGAGCTTGAGAAATCAAGGATACCTTATAACTCCTCTGTAGAAATCTCATTAACTTGCCTTTTGTTTTCTAGTGTGATGTATGTTTCTGTCATATTAAAAATGAATGGACTCTACTTTTCCGGGTTCACCATGCATCATTCTGTCTTCCCATAGAGTGAGTCACTGTATGCTACATCCTAACTCTTGTTCAGGAAAATTGAGTTCACAGTGGAAAACAATTATGTCTCACAATAACTTTACTAATACAGTTACTGTCAACCAAGATACTGCTAAGTGGGGTGTTACGTAAAGATGTAAAATGAAGGATGGAGAGGATATTTGATTAACAAAAAGAAGGCAGAGCAAAATAAAACCTTGCTGGATCTAGAATGTTTAACTCCTATTGTACCAAGAGTTTGTTTCTCTGTTCAGTCTGGGTAAAAACAGTACTGAAATAGAGTAAGGTAGTTCTGGCACATTAGAACTTCTACAGACCATCATAGACTCACTAGGCTGCTATAAAGTGTTCTCTCAAGTTTTCTGCTCTAAGTGCTGCTCTGAGCAATTAGTTGACATGGTGGTTGCTCCATGCCAAGATAGGTGCTACTTGCTGTTGTTTCACTGTTCCTGTTTCTATCTGGTTCCTAGGAAGTAGCAATTTCCTGCTAGCCTATGCAGTGTTTGAATTAAAACCATTGCTATTGCTTTGTTTTTTGCATGCTCCAGCCCATTTATTTTGCATGCCTGAAGTTTGATTACCTCATGCAGAAATCTTTATTCTCCAAAGATAGGAAGATACGTAGAAAATGTGAACCTAGAGTAAGACTTGAATATCCTTCCAATTAATTTTGATCTCCATGCCTAAATGCCTAACTTACAAAAGATCACAGTAGTTCTGAACATTACTGCTAGTAATCACTGTTTTTCTGGTTAACTAAGTTTCTTTCTCAGCTTCATGGAAGCTACTCTCATCTTACTAGCAACTCCTACACCTTAGTAATTTCTCTTTCCTTCTATGCCATTTATTACAGAAATATAGAGCTGATGAGTTCTAGTTCCTGTTAACAAAACCTGTATGCAGACAGCAGTCTAAAATGTTACATCAGGCACACTCCTGCATGCCCATCACTTCTTACTAAGAGTTAACATAATTTGGTAGTACTAATAATAACAAAAAGCCAGCCCATGTTTCTCCCAATTGTTCTGGCAACAGCAGGTCACTACTTGAAGGTGAGGATGGGTCTTGCAAGTATTTTGTTTTGAGCTTTGAGCATGCTCCCTGCAATGTCTTCATCTAAACTTCCACCTGCACTCCCTACTTTTCAATAAGTATGACTTGGCTTCACCATTTCAGTAGTGCTGCCAAGCAGAGAATAAATACTGGCTGTTAAAATCATGCCAAATGAGTTCTGACCAGCCTTGCAAGATTGATGTTGAAATGACCTATTCTCTCTATTTTCTAGCTGGTGGGTTTTGTCTACGCCTGTTACGTTGTTAGTGTTTTTACAGAAGAAGAAGACAGCTGTAAGTATTTATCAACAGATCCTTTGGCAAAGATTTTATTGAATTTTCTTTCTCTCTCAGATGCTCATCTATCAAGAATGAGTTGCCATAAGACCTCTTTCCATTTCTTCATCTATGTGATGTGGTACTACCTACCTTTCAAAAATCAGCTATTTTTCTGTGAGATTTTTTTCCCCATTTTTCAGTAAGTGTTAGACAGTATGATCTAGTTACTCGTTCAGCACAAAACAAATAAAGACAAGAAAAAAGGCAAGTTTGGTGTTATCTACTCACTTGAAAGGCTTTAGAAAAACTGGACAGATTTTCAAGCTTCTACAGCTGAAGAGCAATGCTTCTGAAATGTAACTAGGACAACATATAGTGAAGAATAAGCCTGGTATTTAACTGGGCCACCTGATTGAGTATCATGTGCCAAAATGTGAGGATAAAGCAGAACATGAGATTTCTTGCCAAGAGCCAACCTGACCTTAATTTAAAAGCAGAAGTAGCATATGTGAATTACAGGAAGGATGAGGAAGCTGACTGTTGTGTTTGGTAGGCAAATCTCTCAAGTGTCATGTATTCACTATGATGAGTCAGAAAAAAAATTCAGAGAAATCACATGGATGGTTGAGTCTGCAGGACCTATACAGATACCTATAGCCTGTTCCTGGATTATTACCCTTCTAAAACTCCCTTTGAGACCAATACTTCCATAAACACAAGAATGGATGCAAAGAATTCAAATGACTGTGAAATCTGATTTCAATGGCAATGTTTTGCCTGTCTGCTTTTGAACTCTCAGAATGTTTAAGTTGGAATAGCCTTAACAAAACCAGTGGGTCTAGGGCAGTTTACTCTAGGTCAGGACCTGACTCAAAGGCTTTATATCCAAATATCACTTCCTTTACTGTAAGTAGCTCTATTGTTTTAAAGAACAGCTGGTATGGATGTTAGCTAAAAAAAATGACAGCTTTGAACTGGTTATCTTAAAGTATGTGAAGAATGTTGATTTCACATGGGAGAGATGAGATACATTGCTTATCTGACTTGTCCCCATGTTTGGCTGTTGTTTCCTATGTGGCTGAACACACCGTGATTCTACTGGCTTTATTGATCACTTGTTCAGAGCTTGCAAGTGCATTTATTGAAGGTGTTAGATTGCAAGTAATATCTTAAAGATTGCCCTATAGCCCTCCAGTTAGCTAAATAGCTTGAATTCTGAGCCTCTTGAATATTGTAAAGCAATAACTCTACAGGGCTTATTTCAGAGGGGGAAGAGGCAATCACATGGAAGAAAGTATTATCTAGAAATGCAGAGCAGTAAATTTCAGGATATGGTTGGCTGTTCCCCACTAACAAATTTTTTTTCCCCTCTCAGTTTGGAGTGAAAATGTCAGCTTGAATAATTAACAATGACAAACCATCAATATTTCACACTCACAGTGGTAGATCCTTCCAGTGACCTGAACAAATTTGAGCTGCGTTTTAATTTTCTTTTCCATTTGTGGTTTCCTTTAAATGTTCCTTTGATATGCAGCATGAAGTAATTATAAGTGCTGAGGCACATTAATCAGGATGCTCATGCTAACGTGATTTTCATGAGAAAACATGGCAGTAGGGATCTACTGATGCTGAATTGTGGGCAAGAATATTTTAGACATGCTTGTGCACTGAATCATATTGGTGGTAGCAATGGTGACCCATAGTTAAGATTTTTAAGTAATGCAATAGGATGTGCAGTTGAAATGTTTGTGCAAGGTACTAGAAAGTTGCTGAAAATTTGTATTTTTAGGGTTTTCTAGTTTACTTATTTTCAAATGAGGTGTAACTGCAACTTTGTAAAAGAAAACTTTTTTTTAAAGTAGTTAAAAGTTTAAGTCTCACTGGAACTACTGGGAATTATCACCCCAATTTGCTTAGAACCTCTGCAGCCTTGCTGTTAACTCACAGGTCCAGAATCACAGTATCGGCATGAAGCTATTTATTAACATGGAATTTGTGAGGATACATTGCCCTTGAGTTTCTAAATGTATTTTCAGAGGATTTTTTTCCATCATATATATTTAGTAAATATTTTTTCTATTTTTTGTTCATTTGAAAAAATACCCCCCCCAAAAAAAACAACAAAAAACTCTTAAGCTAAAGTCTAAAATAATAGTGCCACCTTCAGGAAAGGAAAAGACATTAATATACGCAGAACATTCCAGTTATATTTAAATGGCATTTGAATGGGATGGCTTTCATGCTTCCAGACAAGATTCCCTAACTTGGCACCAAAAAGTGATCTAGACTGGATAAATGTTACAAGTTTTTTGCGAGGCCTACTAGGTCAGTCACAAATTGTACCACGTCTTATGCTGACTGATCCAGCTATGTTGGCCAGCTTGGTAACGTAGACTTGGCCTAATTTCAGGGGACCTAAGAGAGAGTTGGAAAATTCCTCCATGGTTACTAAGGAAATTGTCACTTAAAGCATTCCTTGTTTAGTTACATTGCCCTTTTGTGAATACTGAAGAAGGGAAGCACTGTTCCTCTTTGTGTACAACTAAAAGAAATTGAGTTGGCAGAGGGGACCTGAAAAATATCAGAACTGAAGAAAGTGGGGTATTACTGCAGTTCTGCAGAGCTGCTGCAGTCTGTCTTGCAGGAGTGACAAGTGGGGCAATAAAATACCCACTTCACTATATAGCCTTCACGAGGACTGTTGTACTGCCAACTTTTCTGCTGGCATTTAGTCTCAAGCCAGTCCCCAGCTTCCTTCTTTCAGCATGCGATTGAATGGCCAAGCCTTCATCAGCTCCGTTTTCATATAAAAACACAGCATGGTGGCAATACCCAAGGAGCCTGAGGGAGGTGCTCTCATTTTTCTGGAGTCGTTTGGTTTGGCTCTTTTGTTAGCTCTGTGCTGAGTCTGATGTTAGCTGAATCTCCTCCTTGGCAAGCAAGCTGTCCTAGGAGATCCAGGAAAAGAGATCTGTACAGGGAGAACTTTCCACTTGGCAATTCATACCTGATTTTTTTTTCCTGTCTCTGATTTTTGTTATGTCATGACACACTCCAACTTCTTTTATTTCCTTTCAACTTTCTGGCCATGTTTGTTTATTTATTTGAGTTTTGATTTTTTTCAGTTGATTTCATTGGTGGATTTGATCCATTTCCTCTCTACCATGTCAATGAAAAACCCACCAACCTTTTGTTCAAGCAGACATACCTGTAAGTATCGTGTCCTATGCTAAGAGGCAGTGCATGCCTCTGCATTTGATGGCTCAGGTGCCATGGGTTTGGGTTTTTTCCTTCTCACAGGTTGATTTCTCCAGCAGGCTTTTCAGATGTAGAAGGAATTAATAATTAGCAGAACAACAGAAAGGGTGAAACTGACTCTGCTCAGCTCCTGCTTGTAAGAGTGAAGGTTGTGTTGCCATATTCAGCTTCTGACAGTGCAGTTTGAAGGGATACACTTGTGCTTGCTGTAAGATGTTACTGTAAACAAACTAGTGGATGTGTTTTCCTTGAAGAAAGCGAAGAGATTTCTTTAGCAACAAGTGCTGCCTGAGCAGCTACAGGTAGGAGCCATGAGGAGGGAAGAGTCAACCTCAGTGAATGCTGAGAATAAGTCATAGCAATAGCAGAGTATGACTCTCCATCTTAAAGCTGAATTATGGTATGTCAAGTTAAACCTGAATTACTGGGATAAAATATAGACAAGCCACATTCAAGCTATGCCTTGCTATGTGGGTAGCCACGGCTGAAATCAGACCTATGTACCAGTGCACTTTTGATAACTGGCCATGTCTCTGCTATCCTTCCATAATCTTCTCATAACATTACCATTAAATTTGCATGTAGAGAATAAAGATCTTGTGATTTAGAAAATTATCACACCATCAAAATAAAATGAGTGTTAGACAGTTTGTATGCAGGACAGGTTTGCTCTTAATGTTTCAACGTTGTTGGAATTCTGTTGCCTAGAACAGTAACTTGTATGCATGTGGCATCCCAAGAGATCAGAGGAGAGGGGGGAACAGGAAGGGCAATCATCCTAGCAGCTCCTCTTGCACTACTGTGATAGACATTAAATTCCAGCTTCTGCCCTCTGCTAATCCCCTTCTACTGCTGAAGGCACAAGAGCATGCTTTCATGCAGTCCACTTGAAAGCTGGTTATTAATGAGATTCTCAAACATAAGGGCCAGTAATATCTGTTTAAAGCAGCAATAGGATCTGAATGTTTGATGCTCCTTACATCTAGTTGCAAGAGGGAATTCAATGTGCAGAAAATTTTAAAAACAACTGCTAAGCAAGGTTGGTTTTTGGGAATGATGTTACCAGAGAGCTCTTCCAAAAAGAAATGTGAGACTAGGAGAGAAAATTGGTGTAGAGGGAAGAAAAACTACCTCAAAATAGATTTGTAGATGTGGCCCTGTAATGTAGTAAGAACTTACTTCACACTTTGTCACTGCAGCACAGCACAAAACCAAGAGAACAAGTCATTTCTCTAAAGCAAATAAATTCCCTGTAATTTTAGGGGTGCAATAGCATTAATAGAAAGGATATGATGCCACAGGAGATAAAATGAGAGGAGAATCAATATTTAGTCACAGTGAGATGGAATTTTCCATGGTCAGCAGAAGCTTTGGAACTTCTTTAGGCAGCTCCCTGAATTACTAGCTTAACACAGTAGTGTATTTTTATAGTATGATCATTGAGTTGCTTTTTTCTAAAATGACAATTCTGTTTGTTAAAAAGCTAATACTTGTAAGTGAAGATTTCAATATAGAAACCCCCATTGAGAAAACTAGAATGCAAAACTCCCTTAAAAAAAAACTCCCTTAGAATGGTCTTAATAAGTAAGCTACTACTAATTCTGTTATTCAGACCATCACTCACATACTGATAACTTCTGGCAGCACAGTATAATATTTCTTTCTGGATAACTGGAGGTGAGAACAGCTGCTGAGGAGTAGATAAGGTGACCCTCTATAAATTTCATAACAGCCACCAAATACTGATTTTTGTTTATTCTGGACTGGCTCTTACCTTTCATCTATATGCAGGAGGGGGAGTAGGAGCAGATACTTGATTCTCAGCTAATGATAGTGTGGGGTATTGCATTCTGGGGCACTGAGGGCCAAATGCCCTTGTCATTTAGCATAAGGGCTGAAGACATTTCATTTTATATCTTTTCACGATGCAAAGCAACAGATACATCCAACTTATTTCAAGTTGAAACTTATAGAGCAGAAAGGGACAAGGAACATGTGCTTTCTGTTGTTTTTCCTTATGAAGCAAATCCTGCATTAAACCAGATTAATTTTATAACTACTGACTGAGCTAACTGCAGCTGTGAACTTAACTTTCATTTTAGGATGAAACTTGTCAGTAGTCAGCTTCTCCCTAATAATGGTGCTGTTGCTACAATTCTTCAACAGGACCACTTTTGTTCCTTGTCCAATAGGATTATCATCTTCACACTGGTTTTACCAATCCTTTTCTGATGAGATCACATTTCTTTCTCTTCTCTGACTCTTCACTCTTCTGTGTCCTGGCTTGTCTTTTATCTTTCCAAGTCTATCTTTCCATGGATCTGAAGGCCCCACAGAACAATGACATCAACCCTCTCTGCTATGCATAGTTAAGTGTGAGATCAACACCCATCACTTTTGTACTGAGTACCCAGCCTATGGGTTAGAATTCTAACTTTGACAGTATATTTAGAAGTTAGATTACACGTAGACTCTTAATCTACTTCAGCAATTATCAGCTGCTAAATTCAGTACTGGACATGTGCACCCTTGTTTCCAGCCCTCACCTTCTACCCACTGCATTGAAAGATGTTTTTAAATGCTTTTGCTTTGTATTGAAAACATCTCCCAAAACTATTACTTCCAGACCACAGCCCAGTTATCAGTATCTATTATCAACCTGCTTTATCTCTGAATCTACTACTGAACTTCAGTTCAGTTGCAAGGCTCCAGTTAATGAAAAACCAAGCAAGTGGTCAAAATCAGCTGTTATTTTTACTTAAAAAACAATCAGTGTTGTACTACTCCTTACAATGGCATGATTTAAATACCCTTCAACTTATTCAGCCTTTCTACCCCTCAGAGGACAACAGCGATGTTCTATAAATAGTCATTTCTACTTCAGGTTCTACAACTGCTTCTGTTCTACATTTCACTGACTCAAAAGAGGAACCAAAGCTCCTTAGAGTCACAAGTTTAAGAAAGAGACCTCCAGTTTCACTATGTAGTGGAGTTGCCCTCAATCTCACTGCTGTTTACCTCAACACACTGCACTAAGTATCAAGATTCCTAATATATTATTATATATCTATTACTTTCTGTGTGAAAATATTTAACCACACAATAGCAAATTAGTTATTGGAAACCAGTTTCAACTGGAAAGAAGGAAAGGTTGAGCTCTTGTTTTTCATTAGTTAAAACTCAAATTCAGGCCATGTTTGTTCCCAGTTCTACTATAAGTAAGTGTGGAAAGATTAACCAACAGTTTTAGTAAGAAACTGCAAATTTACGTTATTTCCAAGTAGTTTGTAATGCCTACCAAGGCAGCAGGAGGTTCAGATCATCCTGATAACCCATCTACACTTCCCACAGGCTGTAGCCATTCTTTTGACATAGCTCTCAATTTGTTTCAAGCAGCAACACTGCATAATCTCAGTCAGTGCAAAAGTCTTATAGCATGGTTTCGATCATCGTTCAGTGCAAAATCTGGGACTCGCTAGATGTGAGGAAGTAGCCTCTATTCATTTTAAAGATGTAGAAAAGGCAACACATCTCTCCACCTTTGAAGGCCATAGTTATAGGACCATCAGAAAACCACACAGCTCTGTAAGGCACCTGTCCATAACATTAACGCAACCTGGCACACTGAGTACTACAGCACATTGATAGCTTAGAAGTTTAATTTGTTTCTGTTGCATTGCTCCATTTCACTGACTCTGCTTCCCTCACATCTACTTCTGTGAAAGGCCATAGGTAACAACAGAAGCAACTTTTATCAGATGTCATCTTCAGTACTGACAGGGTAGCAACAGGGTGGTTGGTTGAATGATTACAGACTCTCATTGGTAACTGCTCACTTTAATACCTCCTAATCAATTAGTTTCTGGTGCAGTCAGCCTGCTAGCCATAGGCATGAAGCAGCTGTGAGCAGGCAGAGTTAAAAGAATAGATTGCAGATAACTCAGAGCAGGTTGAAAGTAGGTTCAGTACAGCAGACAGGTATGAAACACTGTGGGAGGGAACAGGAACTAAAGCTTCCTTAGGATTGTTTCATTTGTTTCCTCCAAACTTTTTTGTTGTTCAGAGCATTTTATAAAGGAAACCTTTATTGGAACAGGAAAAATGAGCCCTCTTTGGCAAAACCAACAAAAAGCTACACGTACACAAATGCATCTGCTTTCCTTTCTAGGTAGACTTCCCTCCCAAACAAAAAGTAAATTAAAAATTGCTGACTATCAACCTGAAGCTACATGTTTAAGAGGTGATGATTCAGCTGAAAATGTTCACTCATCATTACTGCTGGCTACAGAAATAGATATGCTTATACTGATGCTTCTGCACTGAAACTGCAGTGATACGCTTTTTTTTTTACAGAGCTACTTTATTCCAATGCTTTTAAAATTCCTAACCAAGTATTATGCATTTCCAAGGCTCACAGTACATGGATCTAACACTTTGGCTCACATCTCTCCCCTACTCTAACTACAGAGTATTCAAGTCCAGTATATACATAACATGCTTTCTAGACTCGAAGAGTACTTAACTACATGTTTCTGATTTCTCAGTCCTATTCCCTATCTATCTGTAGTCAACCATATTTAGAAACTTGGAACAGAAAAAGAAAACAACAAACAGAACATTTTTGTCCTCATTATTTCCAGTTTGTGACCTTAAGTAAAAAAGAAGTCTTGCTCTACATTGACATCCTGATTTCACTCTTCCTTCTCTACAGGCCTGCGTAAATGAGGAGGAGCCAGAGGATGGGTAAATCTTGCACTCCACCAAAGGTGCTGCAGGAAACAATCCCCTGTGGACTGGGTCTATGGCAGAGGAAATGCAGGATGGTGAATTCCATTCCATTTTTCGTTCCTTGTCTTCTTTTCAAATGCAATGAATGTACATTGAAGGATGACCACACAGTCTGCTCTTAACTCTTCAAGTGCCCTGATGAACCATTCCTACCACAGTAGGTGGCTCTAGCCAAATGGCACAGACTGGAAATCCTCAGGCAGAAGTTCACTAGAAGCCTATCTCAAGGAGAAGTTGGAGCTGCTTCCTTCCACCGTGGATCCACAGAGAAGGAAACACTGCAACACCCTGGGACATCTCATATGTTCTGTAGTTAGTTTCTTCCCTTTCTCCTTTCATTTGTTCTGGACAGAGCCTGAATCTCCTGATACAACTTCAACTCTTCCCTGTCTGTATAAAAATAGGCAGGAGCTACTTGAGTTACTTAGGCTCTCTTAACCACAACCCCTGCCCCTCTCCCCCCCCCCCCTTTTTTTTTTTTAATGTTGTAGATAAGAGAGCTTCCCTTCCTCCCCTTCATCCAGGACCCCCTCATTCTCTACTCCTTAACAGTTATCAACTCCTTCATAGTAAGAAATTTGTCTTGGATTTTAATGTTGTGATTTAACTACCATAAATGCTGAACAGCTTAAAAAAAAAAGACCTAGTACAATTGCCAAATCTGCACTTGGTATGGAACTTAACCCCATAGCAACATGCCAAACTTAGAGCAGCTGTAGCTTACTCTGGGTTTGCCCATCCACATCTAGTTAGTGGTATAGCCACATGCACAACTGATATCTGCTGCAGGACACTGGAAAATGCCTAGATCCTCATGGTCATATGCTTTTGTACCTGCTTTCTTTAACAAGCAGAAACACTTACTCCAGGCACAGGCCCAACAGCTTCCCACTGAAAGGTATTTTTGTGATAGGATAACTTTGAGGGGAGGGAGTGGGAAGGAAGAAAGGGGCAATAGAACTGTAATTAAGTTGCATTAATAGGCTGCAGCAACAAATTAAACAACAACAACAGCACCAGTTTTGTTAGCTACATCTCCCAGGATGTTCAGCATCAAGCAGGGAAAAAAAAAAAAAAAAAAAGAGTAAAAAGAATACTTGTCTGCCATCAGTGGCATTCTTTGGCTGAAGCATTCCACAAGCTGTTGTCATTCTTTGTGTTGTCTAGTCTAAGAGTATTTGGGATTCCTCAATAACGCTTTACAAAAGAGCCAAGCCATAAGCCACGTTAGGGAAGGAAAGTGCAAAGAAGTGATATTAAAAAAAAAAATAAAAACATTA
Source organism: Cyrtonyx montezumae (assembly GCF_038088225.1). Lineage (NCBI taxonomy): Eukaryota > Metazoa > Chordata > Aves > Galliformes > Odontophoridae > Cyrtonyx > Cyrtonyx montezumae. Next base: position 9,103,793 of record NW_027072100.1, on the reverse strand, counting down.
AGTGCTGAAATTCAAAGAGACAAAGAAAAGTGCATCATTCTATCTCTTCATTTTTGTTAGCATAAACATTTATCCTTTGTACTCTGACAAAGCTTTCCTACTGGCCTGCTTATACTAGACTAACTCTTAAGTACTGCAAAACCACACAATAACCCTCTAACTCTGCCAGAACAGCAACTCACAGTTGTTTCCCTTCCCAGCGTGCAACGAGATGGAAGGAATAGTTATTCCCACGCGGGGGTTCCTTTATCAGAGGAAAGGAGTGCCCTCTATTGGGGATAGGCAGCACTTAAGACTACGCCTAGTCAAAACCAGCTCGTACAGAAGGTGTTCCTGAAATGACAAGTAAGAAGTGTGGGGATGCTGTTTCTAAGTGTGGAAAGGCTGCAAGAAAACCCCAGATATAGCTGGGCAATTTCTCACCCTGTAGTCCTTTTGTTGCTGGGCTAGGTTCCAGGCTCTGAGCTGATGTTTAAGAGAAAAAAAAAAAACACTACTCCAACACTGAGCTATTTTTTTTTTTTAATTCTCCCTTCACAAACTGCACATCCACTTAAAATTTAGGCAGCTTCTGCTGTCATTTATGGTGGCAAAATAAAGCCAGTGATACCTTGAACCCTGCCACAACAGTTTAGCACAGTGATACAACTCTTCCCTACAAAAGCTGCTGGCTGGCAAGAGACCCACCAGCCTCTGGAGTTTGAGAGTTTAAACTGTTCAGCTAGTAATTTCATCTTTGCCATGAGCTGCATTAGAATTACTCCCTCCTGAAAACAAAGGTAAAGAGCGCTGCCCTCCCATGTGGCCCAGGGAGGGGACTTCAACCCTGTCCAGAGTTCAGGGTTAGAGCCTGTGCTCCAGTCTCTATAAATGCATTTAAGAGAGGTATTCAAATTCTCCAAGTTCAGATGCATACCTATTCCTACTTACACAACTTCACATATCTGGTCATTATCCTCCCTTGATCCTCATTTTTCATCTAGGACTCTGGAGATACCATACCATCTTGAGTATTTCAAAGGAAATTAATAGATGGTAAGAAGTTGCTTCTACCACTTATGCTTGCAAAGGATGGAAATTTGAACAAGCTTCAAATATTCTAGGATCCCACCTCCACCAGTAGGGCATTATACTGGAATCAGATACTCAGACCACCATATGACAAGCCTTTTATTCAGTGAAAAGGAACAGGAAATATTAAGAACATTTTCCCTGCAGTTAACATGCTTCCAAGGCTGTTGCTACATGATAGAGTACTATAGTTAAATTAAAAACCAGTTTCGCCAGCAAACAGAAGCCATAAAAAAGTAAGTTTCCTTTGAAAAAGGATTCTCTTAGCAGAAGACTAGTCACTAACAGCCAGAGAAGAGACTCCACAAGGAAGTTTAAGATCATCCTGTGACCAAGACCATTGGAGAGTCTCTCAACATCTGACTAGGAGGATAAAGAGCTGAGAGCAGAGAGGTTGGGGAAACAGAGCAAGGTTACATAGATTTGTCAAAAATAGTTTCTCTAACTGTTGAAAATTCAACAAAAAAAAAAACAATTCAACCTCAAGAGCTAGACTCTACTTCCCCCCTCCCAATACATTCCTACTGAATATCCTAGCTACTACAGAAAATACTTGGTATAAAAATACTCTAATTTTACTCACACTTACAAAGGAATCCATCAACCCTAGCAGGATATTCTCTAAACTGCTAAATGAAGAGTACCAGACAGTCTGCTGAAAACAGCTCTTGATTTCAATGTAGAAAAGGGATTCGTTTGAGAACTCAAGAATTTGGAGGATTACCTCTGGTGAAAGCCCCAATTTAAAGGACAAAAAGCTAGCATAGCTTCTCTGGAGCAGTCCTACAGCAAAGATCAGAGCTAATTAGCAGCTCTTACTGGAAGTACTGTGGATAAGAAGGAGCTTTAGGCCAAGCGACCCTGCAGATAAGGCTGCTCCAGTAACAAACATTCTCTCTACTATCTCAGGAGTGCATTTTGGACACATTTTTCCTTTTTGCACATTGTGGTTCAGGACATGTAAGTCCTCACACTCCCTCGGATGACTGCTCTGCAAATAGGACACAGTCTCAAGTTGAGGGCACATTCTCCACAAGCTACCAGGTGGCCACAGGGAACAAACACAACGGACACATCCTTGTCCATGCATACTTTGCATATCCTTTCTTCCCGCAGGCGTCGGAGTTGTTCTTCTGTGCTCAATGGAGAGTCCTCTTTATAGAAGGAAAAAGAAAACCCAAAGTGTTAATATTGCACAGCTCCAGAGAGCAAATCATTTTGATAGGAAGTCACAGAGCAACCGCTCATCATTTCTTCAGAGTGACAACAAGCGCTTTTCTCAAGTAGATTTTGCTTAAGCATTTTTAGCTGCAGCTATTAACTCTAGCTTATCTACTTAAGACTTGGTATGCCTGCACATTATGGACTGTGCAGAGAGATGTCAGTATCATCGTACTTCAATACATACCCCTGTTTAAAGAAAACCCAAACTGTTTTAAGAAAAGTCTGCATCACAAAGGAGCTCTAAGTCCCGAGCAAGATCTCTATGTTCTGCCACACTTCAGGCTACTACACATTCCTTCTCATGAAGAAAATACAACTATCATTGGTATTGTTACTACAAAAGCTAACTTGATCATGCCTGAGCATAATTCCCCCACCACTGTCACCCCAGTGCACCTTTTTGTTGTACAGGTTGCATTTCTCCTCTTGAACTTGATATTTCAGTCTCCCTCTGAGCAGCATCTGTTTAACCAGGAAAGAAGGCATTAACCATACTATTTCTCACTCTTCAGACAATGCCACTTGAAGATAGAAATATGGATATTTCTGCTCAAGCAGCCTTCACAGAACTGTCAGCCTCACTTACTCAGCCTGGTCAAGCTGATGCTCCCTGGTGCTTATGCCAGTATGTCCTCATAAGGAGGTTAACACATGCCTATGACATATCTTCTCAAAGTTCCCCCCCCCCCCCCCCCCACACACACACACACACAGAGGGTGGGGGCACACTGGAACAGGTTGCTGATTCCCCACTTGTGGAGGCATTCAAGCCAAGGCAGACTGTGGCTCTGGGCAGCCTGATCTAGCAACTGGCAACCCTGCCCATGGCAGGGGTATTGAAACTTGGTGATCTTCGAGGCTCTTTTCATTCCAGGCCATTCTATGATGATTTTATGACTCTATCAGGCAACAGGAGCTATAAGCTGCTTGTTCCTGCTCCTTTGCTATTGTTTAATTGCTCTCTCAGTTTTGTGGAAGTCATTTTATTTTTGTCTTGATAAATGTAGCAGACAAATATGGAGAGAGTAGCTTTAGAAAGCAGGCTTGCTACTAAAGAAAGGCTGCAGAGAAATATCTTCAAATAAGCTTCACTTATCAAGCAGACTCCACAAAACAGACAATACAAAACAGACATAGATAAACTGAGTAGAATACATATTATCCAAACCCAAGTGCAGCTATTCCTGATGAAGTAACTGATGCAGTTTTAAATAGGCTTAGAATATGCACTTGTCCTAAAAGCCTTGCTTTAGGCAACTGCCTTAATCAGCTACACCTACAGATGTAATCTGTGCACAAACCCCACATAATGCACACATACTACTGCAATTAATGGCAGCAGAAAATATTAAAGACATCTACACCACAACCTATTGGAGGCAGTTGCTGTGCCTGTATCAGTTACTCCAGTAATCACAGACCCTCCAGGTTTCTTTATAGTATATCACCCTTCAGCCTCTCAAAGAAAGGCAGCCTTTGGTATGTGACTGTTCTTAATTCCAGACTAGGAAGAGAGAAAGCAGACCCACAAGACATTCACAACAGTGCTCAAGGTGAAGTGAATAAGAGGTTGGACATCCACCAGGAGTGTGGGTGGGCAAATCAAATCAGGCATACCTCTGCTTTCCTCTGCCCTGCTGCACTCAGCCCATTCTGGCTGAAGCAGATCAGAAATCAGTTCAGACTCAGAAAGGTAGAATGTCCCAGTCAGTATGTATTTATTCTCTACCAGGCTAGCCACCTGGGCAGGGTTAAAGCCCATCTCCAGGACATTCCGTGCTACAGAAAACTGATCCAGAGATGGTCGTGTCCGCAACTCCCAGTGCCTTAAGAGAGCTGTAAAGCAGTGAACAGACACTTGACAAAAAAGAGAAAGTATGCTACTCTCTGAAACTATTATGTATGAAATGGCATTAATTTCTGAAGATTAAAGTTACCCATGTAGATAGCTCAACATCAAGATTTACAATTTCTACCCCTAATCATAACTCAAAATACTGAAAGCAATTTCATAAGAGCCAGGATACTAACTTCAAATGTTTTATTCTCCAGCATCAATGATGAAAGTCTCCCATTTCTGGCCCCCATCCAACAAAAAAGCCTCAAAACTGCTTTGAGGAAGATAAGTAGAGCCTCCCAGATGATGCCTCCTCTCTCAATCTAGCTCAAACATTCAACAGTAAATGCTGAAATGCGAAATCCAGCTGGCAGTTCATCAAAAGGCTTAAATTTTTAGGCTCACCTATCAGACAGGATCTTCAAGAGAGTGAGTAAATCAGTTTTCCACAGTTACAGGAGCCAAGTTTAATCTACTTAAATTTCCAGCAGCAAATGATGATGATAGATCCCCAAGACTAATGCTTTCATAAACAGCAGGGACTATCTAGCTGTTCTCTGGCCTGCTTAAAATGCTGTGGTCTAAAAGACTCAAACATCACAGAACAGACAAGTAAAAGTAAGATGAGATAAACAAGTCACTACCCAGACTAGCTAAATGCAATTGGTCTTAAACAGGCTAAGTAGTCTCACAAGTACTTCCTGTGAGAGAGACCATTTCCCAAGAATGAAGAGAAACTGCTTTGAGAATACAAAAACTTTAAACACCAACTCTGAATACACAAGCAAGAGTAGAGTAGAAGAAGCTACAACGCTTAGACATAACATAGCACCAACCTTGGAAAGCAGAGGACTCTTGTCTACTCTGATCCCTGGAATCTCTCTGAAAATGCCACAAGAGAAATGTGTTCAAAACGCCCTCCAGCAACAAACTTGTACACGACACACAAAATATTCATGACTCACTGGAGGTGTAGTGCCGGAATAGGATTCTTGAACACTACTAACAAATTCTCTCCCCATTGACTGCAACAAAAATTCACACCTATAAGCAGAAATATTTCAATACATTAGTACAGAACCTCTTAAGAGAGGGTAAGAAGGTAATAGTGTTAAGCTTAGAAGCAAGTAGCACCATCAGTTTATGATCCATTACAAAGATACCTGTGACTCTCAGCTGTCAGTACTTCAGTATTATGAAACTGAAGAACAACTGCGTGGAATGCACATGTGTCTTTTGGTCTCGCAACAAGGGACATTTGTAAGTTTAGACAGTTTACCTTGGATACCATTTGGCATGTTCCCTCCAAGGATCATCTCCAAACGCCCAGTTCCTCATACCTCCATCACAGTAAAAACACCTCACCACATCATCTTGCCCTGCAAAAAAGATATTACAAGGTAACTTCCCACCTGATACACCCTGTGCTCTCCTAGCTCTTGATCAGAACCTGAGGAGGCTCAGCTCAAGTCAGGCTACAGAACAGAGGAGCACATGACAGCTTGCATCACACAAGCTGTTTAGGGACACAAAATCCAGATACAGAACTCCCAGAGCTGCAGCTGATTCCAGAACTGGGTCACAAGCTAACAAACAGCATGTATGGGAGCACCACAGTTAGCAGGTACAGACCATCCAGCCCTCCTCTGCCAGGTTTCAGAGTACAGCTGTAATGATGCCTATAAACATCTCCTTACCATGATCTGCCATAAATCAACAGCTGACAACATACATTGCTTCTGTTTCGTAGGCATAAAGATTTGCCACAGCACATTCTCAAGCTACCCCACCCTGCTACTGTGCTTCACCTCACCATCCAGGAGGTGGAATTAAAGCCAAGCACAGTTAAGAAGTGTCCTTAAGACAGGACATTTGCAGGCAATGAAAATGTCAGTGAATCCTGGTAATAAGTGTGAGTTACAGACACAATCTTCCAAACACTTGTGTTAGGAGAACTGTTTGAGTGTTTGCTTCCAGAGTTCTCCAACTCTGGAAACAGCAGGGGAGTGCCAGAACAGGCTGCTTCCTAATGAGCCCTAAAGTGAGCCTCCCTGATGGACTCTTACACTGCTGCTCCACAAGTGACCCAATCCAACAGAAGATGGGATTTCAGCTACAGACTCTGCTTTATAGTTTGTTCTGTGCTCCTGGCCAAGTTGCTCTTCTTTTAAGTTGCAAAGCATTTAAAAAGCAAAAGCAGGAGATCAGATGAAATGCCTATATTGCTCTTCTGTTACAGACATGAATGCTGCTTAGCCCAAACTGCTGCACTCTGAGCGAACAGGCAGATTCTTAGTATTTATCTGGAGTTACAACAGGGTTACAGTTTCACTGAAAATCTTGAAGTTGACAGTGAACAAGCCAGCCACTTCCTCAATCCAGCCAGAAAGATCAGATCAGTTAGACTCCCTGATGTGCATGTCACTGTGTTGTATCTCAAACCCACCACATTTAAGGCTGCCCTTCCCTTTTATCTTTACCAAGTACTTAGAGAAAGGCAATACAACCTCACTCCAGCAAAGGGAATCTCATTTGAGATACAGTCCACCCATCACACAAGAGTATGTTAGTCTGCAGACCCTATCATGTCTGTTATCAATGTCTGAATGTGAAACTAATGAGTTCCATTACCACAAGGAAGAAGGGATGTTTCTAACACAAGTATCACTATATTAGACCACAATAAATACTCCCTTCCCCCACAGTATTAAATTACAATCATGAAAGTACTGTAAAGATTTTTTCCAACTGCTCAGTCCAGGAAGCAGTACTTAAAATTGCTTCCTAGTCATCATAGCCCTCTCTAGCAGGAACAACTGAGGATTTGTATGCGTAGCATAAGAAATATTGCATCTCTTCCTCAGAAGTAGTTTTTTAGTTTGATGATACAAGTCATTATGGCAACAAGCCACAGTGACAGCAGATTTGCTATCTTACAAGTTTTATTCAAATCTGTATTTTTGAGAAGGCTGGAGTGCAAGACAGAGCTTAGGAAACAGCACACCAAAGAAGTGCCTCAGGTCCTTCTAAAAGCATAGGGAACAAGTAGGTTCAATGCATCTTTAAGTACACATTCTGATAAAATCAGTTTTAAACTTCTACTGCTTTTCCTTGAATAAGAGCTAAGAAAATGCAACAGTTTCAAGTGCTTGAGCTAAAAAGAAAACCTTCCAATTCAGCAAGCTTTCTTTGATGTCTGGGTAACTACAAGCTGGTATAAGACTAAGTCAGCTGATATACATGTATTCACACCACCAGGACAGAACCAGAAGAGCTTCACTACCAAAAAGTTGGAAAAATATTTCAGCACAAGGTCACAAGCAGCTCCTAGAACAGCAACACCAACAACAATACTAAGTTACTACACAATACTGAATCTGAACCAGGGTAGTAGCTGAAGCTGCCCTTGCAACATTTTTTGCTTTTGTGAAGCTACTGTACAACAGAAAAACAAATACAAATGGTCCCTTGTGGAGCAGGATCCAGATTAACTCTAGGAGAGCTCTCAAACGAATTCTTCCACGTGCTTTTGGTTGACCTACTACATGAATGTAACACTCACTACACTGTTAAGTGATCTGAAACACTGTGTTTACAGGGTCTGCTGTGACTTCATTATTTGCATTTCAGAATGACACAGCAAAGCAGAACTTGCCTCAAGGAGGCTCCACTCCTCTCTCTCATCTCAAGAAGTGATAATTCCTCCAACACTTGGAGTGTAGTAAACCAAGTTCAGCTTGATTTACTAAAAGTTACTTTGATTTATGCGAAGTTCAGCTACAGATTCCTCATACAGTAACTTACAGAAATGCAGTTCCACAGCACTACACAGTCAGAAGAGCTGAGTGTTCCTACCTGTGTAGAAAAATCCTGCTCTAGCCAGTTGCTCAGGACGCATTTCAGTATATTGTGGCCAGTTCTGAAATGTAGATAGTCTCATCTCCTCTGTTGCCATTTCTGGGTATTCAGGTTGGTTGGGCAGGGCTGCCTCCTCACTGTCAATCCGCTGCAAGAGGCTGAGGAACTGCCCATCCACACTGTCAAACAGTCCCTGAAGAGGAATGTGTCTGTTCCAAACAGCTTCATGATAAATGAAATTACAGAAAGGGAAGAACTTCAGGTGCTCCACTACTGGGCAATCACCAGGCTCCCAGTCTTTCAGGATACCACCACAGTTGAAGCACTGTACTTGATCTTCTGGGCCCACAAAATAAAAGCCAGCCTTGGCCAAATCCCTGGCAGACACAGGTGAGCTTTGTGGCCACTTCGAGAAAGTCCTCAGCCTTCTTGCTTCACCCCTCATGCTGGGATTGAACAACTGGCAGCAAGTAGCCCTGAGATAAGTCCCCTCTGCTGGTGCTGTGTCTGCCATGTCCTCGTTCTGAAAGAGAATGAGAATCCAGAGCAGTCAGCTGGATTTCTGGTGTCAGGCTGAACTCACCCTGCATTGTTTGCTCTACATCCCCACAGCTCATCCCCATGCCTATTCTGGAATGCTCATGGTCTTTGCACAGCTGAGCTTGTTTCAGAATTGCAGCCCAGTCAGAGGTCTGATGTTTCTGGACTTTGCTGCTCAAGTTTTGCTGAGTCCTCACTAGTGAGTCTGAAGGGAAGAGGCTCGCACTTTCTGATCCCTTCAGCCAATTTACAGGAGAGATGCGATGCTTGCAGGAACAAATAGCAGATAGGGAGGGCAAAACTTATGCTGACTCTTACTGAGCACACCCAGCTTCCAGGCTCTGATCTGTGTGTTAAATCCCCAGTCATTTTATTCAGTTATCATTAAAAAGACTGCACCCACCCCAGAAAAACAACAAGAACCACCACCCTTTCAGAAGGTACTACACAAAGCCAAGAAAAGTAACACACAAACAGGCATCCTCTCAATAGAGAATCAACAGTTCTTCCCTGCACAACTAAACTAAGTCACAACTCATATACTGCCTCTAATATTCTCTACATGGGCAGCAAATACACTTTCAAAGACCAGGGAATGGCCACAAGTTGCGCCAGGGAAGATTTAGATTAGACCTGAGGAAGCATTTCTTTTCTGAAAGAGTGGTCAGGCACTGGAATGGCCTGCCTAGGGAGGCGGGTGAGGCACCATCCCTAGCGCTGTTCAAGAAGCGTTTAGATGAGGTGCTAAAGGACTTAATTTAGTAGTTGGGTAGAGATAGTGATAGGAGGATGGTTGGACTAGATGATCTTATAGGTCCTTTCCAACCTTATGAACTTATGAACATACAGTCAAACAACCAAGAATCAGGAACAATTTACTTAATTCACAAGGAATCCCCATGAAGTGAAGTCACAACACATGACTAAATGGCAAGTACAGTTACTTTTATTTTTCTTGAATCAAACATTCTGAAAAATCCTTTTACTACCCAACTCAGTAGGTCCACTCCTTCCAAGGAAAACAGACCACTGGTCATCAAAACTAAGCATTAAGCATCCAGAACCAATGCCCCACACATGAAGACTAGAAAGAAAAACTAGTGTACTTGCAATTCAAACTCTTGGTTTGTATGTCAGCTTTGGATGTGTAAGTACACTACTGCAACACACTCTGAGTACATTATAGAGACAAACATTTACACAGAGAACACCAGCACAGCAGCTTACTGTACAGCAAGCATGGTCATACAAAACTTCAGAGGCACTTAGGCCATGAGCATCTCTGAAGGAGTATTCCTCTGAAATAAGCACTACAGTTCATTTAAGGGAAGAAAACTTGCAGGACATTTTAATTGCCAGACCTATGGAAAATTGATTTGTGAACTTTTCCTATAGGTACTGCACAGTGAGATTTTAAAAGCAAGGATGCTTGCTCAGCTCCTTGTCTCCCACAAGGGAAGCAAGCAAGGAAAAGGAAGTTCATTAGAAATCAGAGTTCTCTTCCATAGCCATCATCACAAAAGACAGTTGTAAGTAAAGAGACCCTACGTACTTGTTTTAGAAACTTTTTTGTTTAATATATTGAACCACTTACTGAGAACTATACTGCTAGTATATTAAGCTGCTGATATAAACACCCATAGCAAAACAAACCAAGAAGCTGTATTAGCACCAACACACAGAATTTGTTAACTAAGTAAATTTACAAGCACACAGCTTTTCAGCCTGCACAGCAAATTTTGGTCTCAAAACACAGAAGTGACAGAGACTCAATCATTAGGTACAGTTCTTCAGCTGGAGAGCTGCTCTCATCAAGGGTCTAAGCTAAATGAGAATTAGAATTACTGTTCTCAAGATACTAAAAGTCTTTTCCACCTAGAATATGACTGAGAATTATTATAGGCTACTTTCACTTAGTGAGTGCACATTGCAAGCATTGTAGCAAGCCTCACCCTGAAACTACAGAAGGAAAAAAGAATTACTATGCTAACACTTCACAGCAGAATCAAGCCATTGTGGATTTCTTTAAAGTACACTAAGGGATGGAGGAAAAGTATTCAGTTGGGGAAAAAATACTACAGTGCCTCTACATTAAAGATCCTTCATTCCTTGCAAAGGATGTAGATCACCAATAACATAGCTCTCTAAATTGATACTTCAAATAGCTATAACACAAGTAAGAGCCAGTGCTCACTTATCAACCACTAAGTATCATCACTCCATAACATACTTTCAAAGCAACATCACAGACAATAGCAACAACATCCTCCAACAAAAGCAGAAAAGTTATTAAAAAGTGTCAAAAAGAGCCTTGTTTACCTGAAGAAAACTATAGAGCACAAAACTATAGAGCACAACCAATAACTAAGCTCCTCTCAACCCCACAAGCTTATACACTTCTCAGCAGTATATAGGCCTTCTAGAGAAGTAGCAGAAAACCCTTACAGGCTACAACCCTACCTGGTGCAGAGGCCATTTTAAATGCTTTATTTTCCCCTGATTGGTTGGTCTCATTTTGAAATTCTCTATTGGCTAAGTGGCCTAATTTGCATCTTTGTAAGTGTGAGCCACCAGGGAAAGATAGGGAGTTAATTTCAGGTTTCTTAAGGAAGGTGAATGTTGGAGCCCCTTAAAAAATATTGCAGTCTCGTGGTGTGGTTAAAACCACAAGAAAGGGAATGCACCACAGCCCTTGTGGGGATGTACAGATGAATCACTAAACATAGCTACAATGGCAGTCAGAGCAGCGTGCATGGCATCGGGCAGTGTTTAATGACTAGTGGGATGGCTCTATTATGCACTACAAGCACAGATACGCTCAGCGTGCTCCTGACTTTGCAGATGTTACCTCCACTTTCTAATATGCAATTAAGTAGTTGCTTGAAGGCTTGAAAGACTCTGTGCTTCATTTTTCCTGTCCCTAAAATAAGGACTAGTATATTCCTAGTTCAGAAACATGGTCTAAGGATTAATTAGCCTGATGATTATGTCTATTAAGACCGCTTTGGAATCTGGCAATGTAATGCAGTCTTTAAGTAGACAGAAATTACCTCCATGGCAAATGTACAGGCATCTTAATACAGCTTTCCAGAAGCCACAGGGAAACAGAGGGACTTTATCGTCTGCTGAACCAGGTCCAAACATCACTGGTACAATAAGGTATTAAGAAGCAGTTGCTTTTGAACCAGAGCAGATGACACTGATCTATACCACAACAGAAAAGCACAATTTTTCCTAAACTGATCGTGTTTTGTACAACTATGATTTTTTCCTTTAATTTCTATGGATAACACAGTGGGAAACATAACCTCATTCTAAAAGGAGATTGCTCAGATGTAAGTTCTGACATACACCAAATATTTCAGAGGGCACAAGGGCATGACAGCAGATCCCTAGAAAGAAGGTGGTAGCCCTCAGCACTCACAGTAATGCTGTGACTATAATGGCATTACTTTATCTTTTTTGCCTTGCTCTCACACATGCATGTTTTGCACCTTACAGTCTCCAGGAAAAGGTACTGCAAAATGGACAGATAACATCAACAAGAATTTACTGAAGAATGCTTGATTACTTTGCCTTTACTTTGGGAATTAGCATTAACTCATGCTACCATCACATCTCTACAATTTGGAATATTTCTGTTCCTTTGCCTTCCTGCACTTTAGAATAAAGAATTTTAAGGACAGTGTTGAAAGGTGCAATTACTTGAAAATGTGTTTATCTCTATGGATTTGGTGCCTGAGAAGATGCATGCAGCTTACTCTGAAGAATGCATCTTTGGGAAAGCATAATTTGCCCATGAGCATAAGAATGGTCACAGGTGTCTTATGCTTGTAAAAAAATGACGAATTGAGATTTTTATTTTAAGAAAAAAGATCCACATGTCCTTTTCTTACAGGCAAGCCCTCACAAAGATTTTAATTAAAAAGAGTTGCTTTTAAATGCACATTTCTGAAAATCCCTCGAGCAGTAGGGGGCAGTACTTATATACAGAATTTACACAATTCTGAACGTGTGGAACTTGTTCTTTTTAATTTGTCCGTAATGAGTTTATATGAAATTGTACATTCTCACCTGCTCCACAATTCCTGTTCTTGAGGAATATATCATAAAAAGGTAAGATACAGAACGTACAAAATCCCTCTTACAGAGGTTGTTTGAGGGCTCTCTTAGTGAGTTGTAGCAAATCACCTGCTCATAGGTTAAGAATCATTAGCTGTTCTCAGGAAGTCTTTTACATGCTATGATGTGGTCTTCTACTGCTTATAACCAATTTTCTTCTAATCGTGACCTCAGGAAGTCTTGGGAACGTGGCAAGCTCCTCGATCTGCCTACTAGGTCATGCCTAGGTGTTAGCAGCCTGATGCTGCCACAGAAGGGTTAGAAAATCTGACTGACACAGGGAAGTACTGATGCACGGCAGTGTTGTGGCATAGGCGTACTGAGCTGCCCAGCCTTTGCAACCACACTGCTTCTAAGGAGAGGCCCTGAGCTGATGGTGACTGGAGCTTTGATTCCACTTCTGCTTTGCTTCATCTATCAAAATACATCACAGACACCTTCACTTCCATTTAAGAGATGGTGAAGCAGAACACACTGAAGCTGAGTAACTTGTCAGGTTTGGGAGGTGCCTCAAGCAGTGTTAAGACCAGACTTTCCTTTTTTTGTGTTGTCATTTACCCACCCACCAAGCCTCTCAAGGAGGGAAAAGCAATATGAAATTTCAGAAGAACTGGAAGGCAGCTGCTAAGACAATTTACAAAGCTGGACTGATTCTGGCAGTGATTATTAGCTATGAGTTTTATTGTTGTTATTGTTAATATACCATTCTTTTAACATCATGCAATCTTCAAGAAACGTTTAAGAGAACAATCCAAAACTGTTTTCTGTGGGAGGCACTCAGGTTTTGGAGAGATCACTAACAAAGGAAATCTCAGAAGTACAACTACTGAGATCTCTGTAGCAGGAGAAAATGAAGTGACAAGACTGATGAAGAGAGAAATAAAAAATAAACTAGCACGATCAAGAATAGAATTGAGGTTTTATTTTAGCACATCAAAATTTTGAAAGCAAAAAGCATATTCAATAATGTGTTGTATGCAAATAATATTTATCTTTTTCACCAATTTGTATATATTTTTAGTTCTTTTTCAGAGGACTAAGGTGTCCTAATGAGCTTTTTAGCTTGTCTTAAACCAAGGAGCGTAATGAGCTACAGAAAAACGAATGTGGGAAACAGAAAACATCAGCTAGGATTGACAGCATCACCACCATGCCTCTGTATGAGAAGAGTGGTAAATTCTTCATTGCTGAGCTCATTTCTTTGATTACTGGAAACTCATGCTAGTCAGTGATTGGAAACTGCCTAAGAAGAAATGAATGTAAACACAATTATATTTGCTAATATCAGGCTGATTCGGAAGGAAAGTAATCAGTAATTGCAAGGGTTAAAGTATAGCTGGAGACAGCATGACAAATGATCTTCAAGTTACCAGGAAGAAGCAACAACACGCATTTTCCTAATGCAAAAGAAAATAAATAAATAAGCCCACAAATGTGAACTTAGACATAAACATATGCCTGACATACATTGTATTTAAATCTGAAACAACAGGTGTAGTCTAACAGCTTTAGTTCACTGTACCTTAGGATGTTGAAGCAATTGCAGTACTCATATGCTGCCTACATACATCCATGGCCAGGATGATTCATAGTCATACAGTTTCTATATCAAGACTAGTGAACATATACAATCACACAGACTTCAAAGCAGTGCCCATCACCCAAGCATCCAGGACCATCCTTTTCTTCCTTCTTTTTAACAGATGTTCCCCTCTCACTTTGTGCTGTTCACTTTTTCACACTCATTACTGAAGCAGTGTCCCTAGATGGCCTTTCTGGTGCACCCAGGGCCTCTTGAGAACAGATTTACTTACTTTACATGTTATACTCATATTGGGAATCTAATTTTGATCCGCTTTTCTCTCAAATGTGCTATACTGTGTGTATCTGGTAACTGTGTCAAGAAACCTACACAAGAAGTATATTTAAAGGCAACAGAAACAAACCTAAATCTCTGCAGGTATCTTGATATTTTCAAGAAGAATAAATAAATAAATAAATAAAACACAGAGAAATGGGCTTCTCGCCAAGTTAAGGGCATTCCCATCCTCCAGATGTCAGGCACCTATGTAAAATGTTAAAAGATAGTTTCAGTATCACTGTTGATCAATTAGCATTGTTACGAGTCCTTTTATTGCACCCGTCAGGTATGTTCTATATATCTACAACAGGATGTAAGATTCGCTGTTGTATAGGAACGTTGAGATGAAACTTTTCTTTTTTTGGCCATCGGACCCCAAACAGATATCAAAGATTATCATACAAGCTTGTGTGTAAGAACATCTGAGAATCTGCAGGACCCCCGGGGAGGGCAGGAGAAGCCAGCACGGCGCGGCTGCAGCACAGCAGAGCCCTGCCCCATTTCCTCCGGCTCTCTCTGAGGGTGAGCGGGCGGAGGTCAACCACTGCGCTGCGGTGCTCCACGCGGCAGTCTGCGTGACTCTGCTCGCACAGCCACGGGGCTTCGGCCCTGGGGTTCGCTGCCTTTTCCTCACAGACCTCATAACGGTGCCATCACCGAAGTGGCTGAGGAACGCCGAAGAAGCGCGGAACGCTAAACCCGCCGCGCCGCCTTGCGCATGCGCGACAGGTGCGGCCGCGCGCCTTCCCCTCCCTCCCGCCCGCGCTGGGCCGCGCTGTCCCGGCGTGCCTCGCGCGCAGGGCCTGACGTCACCGCAGCCCGGCGCCCGCCGCCATTGGAGTTGGCGGATCGGGGCTCCGTCCCTCGCAGCGGCCCGGCGCAGGCGGGCAGGCCCGGGGGCATGTGAAGGAACGGGGCCGGCAGGGCACGGCGAGGCGCGCGACCGGCGCCGGCCTACCGCCCCCCGGGCCTCCTGAGGAGGCGCCGAGCGGCGGCGCGCGGGCCCCTTCCCCTCCCCCTCGGCCCCTTCCCGGCCCTGTGCGGACAGCCGCCGCCGCCCCGGAGCTCCCTCTCGGCCTCTCTGCTGAACCACGGCGGCCCCGTACATGAATTATGTCTGCCACAAGCGTTGACCCTCAGGTAAGCGGCGCGGGGTCGGTCCTGCTCCTCTCTGGGCTTTCGGGCCCGGATTGTTCTCGGTGCCTTCGCCCGCGGGCACAGCGCGCTGCAGGCCGGGCCGTTCCTGGGGGAGACCGGCTTGGATGAGCCCTGAAAGCTGCCGTATGAGCTCCGCTCAGACAGCCCCGGTGCGTTGCGGCTGTTTCCTATGAGGCCCCCATCCCTCCCCATCAACTGTGTGTCAGTATGAGCGTTTCCCTAAAATCATCTTCTTTGTATTCTTCTTTTTTTTGTTTGTGCCTTTTCCTGTACCCACTCGTGTGCTGTGGCTTTCCAGAGACCGAAAGGACAGGATAATAAAGGTGAGGATCGCGCTGAGGTCTTGCTGTTGAAATAGCCCCTGTAGGAGATGAGTTGTGCAGGTACCTGTGGATTAGCAGTCAGGTTTTGCTCACAGCCCCTGTGGGGGACATCTGGAACAAAGGAAGTTGTGCTTTGTTTCAGAGGTTTATGAGCTGTTATTTGCACGGGCTTGCTTGCCATTCCGTTTATTGCTATGAAGTTTACAGTGGGCAGAAATACAAGATAATATGAAGCGTACTTACAAGTCTCTTCATTTCCTTGTAATAACAAAAGCTATCTGTTCAGTGTATGAGTATTTCTAAATATTTCCTGCTATACAAACACTGTTCCGTTACTGGGCTGCTGTTGGCTCTATAGGTATGATCTCTGATAAATAAGCCTACAAACTTAACTGTATTTAATTAAAATTCCCTAAGTAATTAGCTGCTGGAGATAATAAACTTATGTCAACACCCATGCTCCATCTGATTTCTCATTTCAGTAAGCCATTCAAGAAAATACCAATTGATTCTGTGATCTCTATGTAACTGTAAATTGTGTTGCTTTAGAAACCAGCAGTATCTTCAACCCATAAATGCTTTCTGATTTATCATAACCTGCCTTAAGCATGCAACTATCTCTGCTCACAAGAAGTTTGAAGCTGTTGCTGATATTTGTGTACACTCCTTTGCTTCTGCAGACAGTCTAAACTGTCTGAAAACACTACATTTTGTGTAGCTTTACTTCACGTGTTCTGTGGAACAGCAGCTGTATTTTTTTATCATGTAATGTGGTGTTTTGCTTATTTTCTTGAAATTTAACACAACGAAGGGAATTATTTGGTGTAACCCACTAAGTTTTGCTTTTGTGTGGCTTTAAGTAATGGGTTTTGATTGTTTTTCACATAATAATTTATGTATAAGGAGGCATTTGGGTAAGGCAAGTATCTCTTTTACACACTTCAGAGATTAAAAATTTGATAAAAATGGCAGAATATCAAGGCACACAGCAGTCATTGTTTTCTAACTAAATGTAAGCCCACCTGATCTCGCTTTAGCTAACTGAACTGAGGCAGTAAGCACCACATGCTGGGAGAGCTGTGAATTGGTTTCTGAGAGTTCTAATTATAAACCAAAACATCTGATGTTTCCTAATTTATTTTTATTTTTATTTTTTACAAAACTCATGTATTTTTTGGCTCAGAGATGACTCACAGGGGTTGTCTATTCACTTATTTATAGGAAAGCTTGGTTTTTATTTTTAATTTTGGAAAAATTTACTCAAGCTCAATTTAGTAAGCAGCGATACAGACAGAAATCAGGGGACAAAAGTTCCTGTAAGATTCCTCATGCTGTGATGAAATATGGCTTTTCAAAGTGACATAAAGTGGAACTCTACTGAAGCATTCCTAAGCAGTGTTATAATGTCTTGTAACTTCTTTCTTTGTAGTACAAAATGGTTCATTACATCAGAAAGATACAGTTCACGACAACGATTTTGAACCTTACCTTTCTGGGCAGTCAAATCAGGTTGGTGTATTTGTTTGTTTTTCATCTTAGGCATGCTTTTGGGACTCGGTTCCATAGGGTTGTGTTGAGGAAGCAAATTCCTTAAATAGAAATGAGAAAAGAAATGACTAGCATTTTGTGTTACTTAGAAATACAACTACAGCTCACAAAGCTGACATTACTATGTGTATCCAGATGGCCAGCAGTGAAAATTGTTAATGCTCCAACTAGTGTCTGCTGATTGCTCCTCATGTTGCAGGTTGTTGATATAGTTGGACTATGACAAACCACTTGATCTTGCAGTTCTTTGATAGATGAGTTGCATGTGGGAGTCTGGAGTTCCTGATTTTTGGGGTATCACAATTCATCTTTTACTGTTGTTGAAATTTGGGTATTGCTTTTAAGAAAAGATTGCAGATGTCCTGCTTGCTTTTTACACTTCAACAAATATTGCTCTTCTTTCCTGTCCTTTGAGATATCTCAAATCTGAAAAGCATATCGTTTTAATAAGGTAATGAATGCCCTGTAATGCAAACTCTGAATATAATTTGGTTAATTATGCCATACATTGTCTAGAACTTAAATACCGTCATAGTTGTAAATATCTTCTAAGTAATTTTTGGCTCAACTTTCACTCTTTTAGAAGTGATCATAATGTTCAGAAAGTTCAGAGAGAATGAGTCCTGGTAGAGGTACATCTTTTATTAAGTGGTATGTTTTTAAAAGTAAAAGTGCAGTTCAGTCTGAAGCTGATAGATGCCACTGTTAATGTTGGTGATACTGCTGAACGTGCTGGCAGAAGAACCTCTATGTGCTTAAAAGTAAAAGTCTGGATACCTACATACCCTGAAGCATAGCTCCGTTGACTTTTAATGCTGCAACAAGAAGTTGGTGTGCTGCAGGAAATAGTAGTGTAGGTGGTCTTAACAGTTCTAAGTGGAAAGTGACAATAGCATTAAATAGGACTCTGATATTGTACTGCTTGGAGAATGGATTCCCTCCCTAATTAATACAATGGTTGTTTAAAAAAGAAGAAAGTAGGAAAAGGTCAAGGATGAATTTGTTGAAATGAGTGTGACTACTGTTGCAATGGAGGATCTCTGACAGGGTTTCTCTTATGTGCTCTGGCATAATGCCAGTCAGAATAGATTGGATGCTTTGTAGAGATGCTTGCTGAAACATTCAGCAAGGTTTCTAACACTATTAAGGGAAGTTTTCAGACTGTGATTACAGGAGGTGAGTCTCAGTAATTGTCTGGAATTCTTTAACAAAATATTGTAGAATGGAACATCTGCTTTCTCTAGATTACTTCTCAGACTTAACAAACTGTTTATCTGTGGAATACACAAAGATGAGTATCTCATAAGAACTGTTCTACCCTCCTTTTTGCCAGAGTTTGTTTCTACTTTTTTCCTTTGTTAACAATTTAAGAAACAATGCATTGATAGTAACCTTGATTCAGTGTCTCCCAGAAGAAAATGTTTCCCTGTACTAAATATAGATTCTTTTGGCTTGGGAGGCTTAGAAAATTTCGTCCATTTTAAAGGATCTTCTTTTAGGAAGGCAGATAGTACACATCTTGTTGGTGATGGAATTTTTACATGAAGACAGTGTGAGCATTGGCATTGGCAGCTGTGATGTCTTGTGAATCAGTAACGTTGAATTTAGGCTGCTGAAATCTCAGATGTGATTGTGGTGGTGAATCTTAAGTCTTGGTGGCATTTTATGGTGTCATTCTTCTATGGAAAGGATATTAATTTTGATGCCATGGAAGGGAGCAAACTGAGAAACGGGTAATGAAAATGACAGTTATCAATTGGATATTAATGCTCATCTTCAGCAGGGAGTCATTTTATTTCATTTTCTGAAGGAGCTAGGAAATAATCTCACGCTTGGAGAAAGGACTGAAGCAGTTTTGCTGGCTTTATAGGGAATATTTGTTCAGGATTGGGATCTTGCAGTTTGAAAGATCCTCTTTTGAAAATCACCTTTCTCTGTGAGTAAGGAAAAAGGGTAGCTACTGTTCAACTCTTAAACAGGAGATGCTGACCTTCCTTCCTCCTCAGTGATAATTACATTTAGAGTATCTTTTTAGAATGTTTCCATTACCTATGTTTCATGCTTACTTAAAGAATAAAAAAATCTCATTTTGGAATATTCTATATTTATTCTTTTGCATTGTTGTATATGAGAAACACTGGATGCTTCAAAATAAGGTGTCAGCAGAAGATTGAAGGGGAAGAAAAGGCTTCTCAACCTGGTCTAAAAAAGCAGCTGAGACAGTAAGGGAGTTAGAAGTAGAATTTCAGAGAGGCATTTGCTGGTTTATGATTGGTCAGTCTTTTATTTCATAGGAGTGAAAAAGATGTTCTGTTTGGGAGGACAGTTGTAGACACTCTTGAATGTTTGTAGCTTTGCTGGTGAGGGAGGAAGAGGCTTTCAGGAACAATTGAATAAAGTCTGTCATGAACAGTTTAGCTTAGTGGCATGTGTCGTGTTTGTGTACTTGTCTCTAGCATGTAAGTCAACTTGATTTCAGTTTCTAGTGACTGGATGTCTTATTCCAGATGACAAATTTCTTAGTATGTGATCTCACTGTGGTCCTGTGTAAAAGAAGTAGCTTTGTATGTTTTACCACCTCAGGTATGTTTTGCTCATAAAGTTCTGTTGACTCTTCAGAACAATCCCTTAATGAGGACTGTGTTCACATTTTCTGTTTGCTGTCATATTAAAGCAATTTCTACAACTTTATGATAGGTAAGATATACTAAGTACCTTTAATCCTCTGAGACACAAAACATTGGAGTGTTAACAGATTAGATAATTCTAGAAGAAGCCATAAAAGACTCTATACTAATGTAACTGAGTTTGTTACAGGCTCAAGTACTATAGTTACTGTGTACCAGTAGTACTGGAGCGTATTGTGAAAGTTCACATAGGGTCAAAATACTCTGAGTTGGTCTTGGAATGTAAAGTAAGGTCTATAATTAGAAATTAATTATCCTCACTGTTCTTTTCTGTTTGGTGATGTAGTGCTGTGGCTATTTGTATACAAAGTTTTATACATCTGAAGTTACTTTTTTTTTTCTTTAACAGAACAGTAGCTATCCATCAATGACTGATCCTTATCTGTCAAGTTATTATCCACCATCTATTGGGTTTCCCTACTCTCTCAGTGAAGCACCATGGTCTACAGGAGGAGATCCTCCTATCCCATATCTCACCACCTATGGACAGCTCAGTAATGGAGATCATCACTTTATGCATGATGCTGTTTTTGGACAGCCTGGGGGTCTGGGAAATAATATCTATCAACATCGGTTTAACTTTTTCCCTGAAAATCCTGCCTTCTCAGCTTGGGGAACAAGTGGATCCCAAGGACAGCAGACTCAAAGTTCAGCATATGGGAGCAGCTACAGCTATCCACCTAGCTCACTGGGAGGTACCATCGTGGATGGACAAACAGGATTTCATAATGACACCTTAAATAAAGCTCCTGGGATGAACAGTATTGAACAGGGAATGGTTGGACTTAAGATTGGTGGAGATGTTACGGCTTCGGCTGTGAAAACAGTAGGTTCTGTTGTTAACAGTGCTGGGATGACGGGTGCCCTCTCTGGTAATGGTGGATCAAATGTAAACTTGCCAGTATCTAAACCAACTTCATGGGCTGCTATAGCTAGCAAACCTGCAAAACCACAACCTAAAATGAAAACAAAAACTGGACCTGTGATTGGAGGAGCATTGCCTCCTCCTCCTATAAAGCATAATATGGACATAGGTACTTGGGACAATAAGGGTCCTGTGGCAAAAGTTCCTGCTCCCCAGCAGATACCTTCTCCTCAGTCTGTTCCGCAGCCACAGCAACAAATTGTTCAGCCTGTTCCTGCTCAGCCGCCTCCATTGACTCAACCACAGTATCAGAGCCCTCAGCAGCCGCCCCAAAATCGCTGGATTGCTCCTCGCAACAGAAATGCAGCTTTTGGCCAAAGTGGAGGAACTGGTAATGACAGCAATTCAACTGGTAGTACCCAGCCTAACCCCGTTCCGAGTGGCGAGTCCCATCCTGTTCTTGAAAAACTGAAAGCTGCTCACAGCTATAATCCTAAAGATTTTGAATGGAACCTTAAAAATGGACGTGTGTTCATAATAAAGAGCTATTCTGAGGATGATATTCATCGTTCCATTAAGTATTCTATTTGGTGTAGCACGGAGCATGGCAACAAGCGCCTGGACAGTGCTTTTCGGTCCATGAACAGTAAGGGCCCAGTCTACTTGCTATTCAGTGTCAATGGCAGTGGACACTTCTGTGGAGTTGCGGAGATGAAATCACCTGTGGACTATGGCACCAGTGCAGGTGTCTGGTCTCAGGACAAGTGGAAGGGGAAATTTGATGTCAAATGGATCTTTGTGAAGGATGTGCCCAACAACCAGCTCCGACACATCAGGCTGGAGAACAATGACAACAAACCTGTTACAAACTCCCGTGATACACAGGAGGTACCCTTAGAAAAAGCAAAACAAGTGCTTAAAATTATTGCTACTTACAAGCACACGACCTCCATCTTTGATGACTTTTCTCATTATGAAAAGCGCCAAGAAGAGGAGGAGGTGGTGCGGAAGGTAAACTTATTAAAAAATTTATTTTATACACAGATATGGGGAAAATGAAATGTGAAGGCTGCTATAATGGAAAAAATGTAAGTAGGAGTTAAAAATGTTTTTAACACCTCTCAACCAATGCTTATTTATGTGACACAATTTCATAGCAAATACATTTCGAAGCAAAAGCTTTAAGCACTGACACAGGCAAAATAGGTTACATCCAGGTTTTTGTAGCATCTTAAAGTAATTAATAGATTAGAAACTAGTTTCAGTTTCAGAGTTGCTCCATAAGCATTTTGCTTCATAAATAGGAGGTATTTAAGCACTGTTTGACTGGAACTCGTTTATCAAAATTGACACCTGTGTTGGCATTTGAAATTTGTATATTACTGTTAAGAGCAAGAAGATTGATCTTACTTGTTCAGTTAATCTCTGGAAAAGGAGTTCTCTAAAACTGCTGGAACTTGGAACAGTGCTAGGAAGATCGTTTCTGCTTCTGAAGCCCCATGTATGTATTACTTGGGTAAATAAAGGCAAATGGTTCTTGGGTCTAATATGTTTATTAATTCTTGAAAAGTCTTGAGTGAGGATGCGTGAGAAACTGGGGCAGTAACTGGGAAAGCGTGTTAAGTGTTTTATATATGCTTTCATGGCCCCAGGAGTCATCTGTCCCATGATCTCAGTTTCAGGAATGCCCTTCTCTGGTTAGATAGCCTGGAAGTAATGTACTGACAAAACACGAGGTGTTGGGATGTGTAATTATCAGTTAGGTGACTCTTAGAAGTTGCTGCATCAATAGTGTTTAAGACATAGTTTTTGAGTAGTGCTTTAAATAAAGCAGTTATTGAGCAGGCTGGGTTAGTGCAGCTTACACTTGTGTTTAAATGTATTTAGATTAAGGTTTGGTGGTGCTGAAGTTGAAGTTGCTGTTTTAATGGCTTTACTGGCACTTAAAAATTAAGATAAAATTGCTTTAACCTGTCTTCTTAGAATGTAC
This sequence comes from Cyrtonyx montezumae, assembly GCF_038088225.1. Taxonomy (NCBI): domain Eukaryota; kingdom Metazoa; phylum Chordata; class Aves; order Galliformes; family Odontophoridae; genus Cyrtonyx; species Cyrtonyx montezumae. Next base: position 9,080,709 of record NW_027072100.1, on the reverse strand, counting down.
CCTTTAATTGTGAGAAAAAAAGGAGATCAGTGTCTTAAGAAGTTCCAGCTCAACTTTTTCTAACCATCTGATATGATATACGTAGCATACTTCAACACAGCAGGGTTGGCAAGTTTTTGTTCTGTTCTCTCTGCGGGGTTTCACAAACTAAAACCTAAAAGTCATTATCACAACATTTCATTCGTTCAGTGGGTGATTGGCAATTTGATATTTAATGCCACCTGTATCTTGAGGAGAGCTGTTTTCATGTGTGGGATGGAATCCTAAATAATCACAGAATGACTGGAGTTGGAAGGTACCTTTAAAGATCACCTGGTTTCAACCCCATGTGCCCTGGCAGAGGTACCTGCTAGGACTTGGTCCTATGCAGCTTGACCATGAGCACTTCCAAGGATGGGGCATCTGCAGTTTCTCAAGGCAGCTTGTTCCAGTGTCCCACCACCCTCAGAGTGAAGAATTTCTTTCCTGAATATAATTCAAATCTACCCTCTTTTATTTTAAAAACAGCTTACCCTCTGCCCTGTCCTTATGTTCCCTGACCAAGGCTCCCTCACCAGCTTGCCTGTATTCTCTGGATACTGGCCTTCTCCAGGCTGAACAAGCCCATCTCTCAGCCTGTCTTCCTAGGGGAGGTGCCCCAGCCCTCTGATCTGTGACCCTTCCCTGGACCTGCTCTTGTGCTGAGATTGCACAGCTGAGAACAGTGCTGCAGGTGGGGTCTCATAAGGGTGGAATAAAGGGGGAGAATGACATCCCTCAGTCTTCTGTCCTGACTTCTCTGTAGCAAGTCAAAAAGTCCAATGTGTACAGGGAGGGGATTGGATCTGTTTTTCATGCTGAGTCTCTGTGTGACTGTTACAAAGGCTGGAGGAGAGAATAATGTGCTTGAGGAGTGGGAGTGCTGGGGAATCTAAACCAGTTGGTGCATATTTGCATCAAGTAGTGAAAGTGATAGGCATCCAGCCTTCTTGAGCAGTTAACTCAGTTGCCTGAGGAGGTTCAGATGGCAGCTTACTGAATGCTGAGCTTCCTTTGCTTTGAAGTAGCTCAGTGTGCTGATGTTCCCACTGAGCTGACCCTGCTTTGCGTTATTTTAATGTACGTAGCTATTTGCACTTTCAGTTCAAGTGTTAATATACTTGCTTAGGTCACTGCTTTTATAACAGGATCAGTTTTTCAAAATAGCAGTGTCTTTTTTTTGCCTCATTTTAAGCTGAAGCTCTAGCTTATATGACACAGCAGAAAACAAAGTTTGAAGTTTACTTCAGCCTTTCTGAGGTTCACCTGGGTTAGAAAACAGCACACTGCACAGAAAATCAGAGTACACTGAGGAAGGTGGTGGTTTTAGGGAAATAAAGCAGAAGAGCAGTGAGGGTGTGAAAAGAGAGGTACTGTTCATTGGGATATGTTCCTTGAAATTGTCTGGAAAGTTAATTTTTTTCCACTCTTGTTGTATAAATGAACATGAGAAGTGTAGCTGAATACTGGAAGAGTTTCTTTGCAGCATATACATTACAATTGGACTTCTTGTTGTGGAGTTGCTGCTATTGCACCATCCTTAGTATGCCAGAATTAACTTTCCTATGTCAGTTTCTGAAGAGTCTCATTGCTGGTTAAGGTAACTTAAAGGACATTTTCAAGTGGCTATTTACATATGCAGCATCTTAATTGGATTTCAAGTTGGTATGACTGGAATTCTTGAGAAATTAATCATAGAGAGCTTGAGTGATTTTTTTATTTATACATGTTTAGTATGGAAGAGAATGACATCATGTACTCTATTTGGTGCAAGCCACTAGCATTCAGTTTGTTTTTAACATTAACTTCTTTCTAGCTAGTGTTTCCTTCACTAATGGTAGACTTGTTTGTGCTGGCATGCGACTCCAGCTTCTGATGTGCCATAGCAATAAACTTTTTCCGTCTAATCAGATGATCCAGAACCTGGGAAAGGGTAAGCCAAAAAACAAGTGGCATGAGATTTCTCCTGCCCCCTGCTTTTCTCACTCAGTTCCAAAAGCTGCTGCAACATGAATGAGTCCTGAGTGCAAATTCTGTGCTCAGAGCTGAAGCTCTTAAAACATGAAGTTGCAACACGTGTGAGAAAATATTCAAAAAGAAGATAAAGGGTTGTAAAGAAAATAAACTTGTTGCAGGGGTTTGTATTTTCATTTGCAACGTGGTAGGATAGAAGGGTAGTTCTACTGTAGTGTCTGCAATTTGTCTTTGCAGATTTTATTGAACTACATGTCCCAGTACTGTGTGCTCACCTCTGCTCTGTGTCATGGCAGTGATTCCAGGCCCTGCAACTTGGGGTCATTGGAACTGCAGAGGAGTTGCATCTCAGAAAGCTCCTGAATCAACAAGCTCATTTTCAGCAAAAAAAGCAGAAACAGTGCTGCTCTGAGATAAACACTAATTGTGTTTCCTGATAAAACGGTGACGTGCTTTTGTGCCAGAAGGTTAATAATGCTGTAGGATCATTAAGCTTGGAATAACCTTCAAGATAGTCTAGTCCAGCTGTCTCCTTACTGCCAGTATTGCCTGCTAAGCCACGTCCCTAAGTGCTGCATCTACACTTAAGCTCTTTGGAGGGCAGTGCCCCTTCTGTTTGCTGTGGATCCTTTAAATGGTGATGCTGTCTTGCAGTGGTCAGTGACTTGCTCTGTGTTCAGTGTTCATGAGATTCAGTAAAGAAACAGTTTGAGCCAAATTGCTGGGCCAAAGAGCTACTGTTCTTTGAGTACAAAATACTTTGTAATGTATTTCTAGTTGCTATCAAATAAGAGTATCAGCCTTGAGAGACAGTTCCCCTTCGAGGCTGTGCTGTTGCTGCAGTAGCTGAAGTAATATAGAAAGCAGAATATTACAGATCCCAATTCTAATTGCCACTGATGGTATCCCATACGTTCCTTGCTGTGTCCTCCATATGCTATCAGCATGGGGTGTCTGTGCAGGTATTTACTCAGCTGTCCCATTTGGAGATGTACATTAGTGTTAAGTTGTTGGCAGGTCATTGGATTGGTCAGGTACTTTAAAATGTATCGACACTGATTCTTGAACAAAGCATAGAATCATTGTCTGGGATCACGTCAGTGCTGTAACACTGCTAAAAATGCTTTTGGTCATTCATTTGACTAAGATCTTTAACTATTTTTAACTCTCTTCTCTTTACAGGAACGTCAGAATCGAAACAAACAATAAGAATATACGTATACAGTTTGATATATATATATACTAGAACTGATATTAAATTCGACTGAGAAACAAAATTTAAGTATTCTGGTGCTGTATCCTGGCATCAGGACCAACTAAAGCTTTCAGCTCCAATATATCTTCTCGTGCAGGGGAAATTAAGTTGTTGCATCTTTGTAGTTTATTTTTTGCCCAAGCGGATCTGCATTAATTTGTATCTTTTTCTATGTAAAATTCTGTAGAAATCATGAATAAAGGTGTGTCTCTTTTTATTTTTTTAAGTTGGTAAACAGTTATATGAACCTAATGTGGGACCTATACGTGAGCATACGAAAGTGTCAGTGCTTCCCAAAGACTTTATTTTGGCACAGATTATGTTCCTAGCCAGACATGGAGATTATGGAGAATACATGACAAACCTTCCTTTAGCCTCCTCCCAAACCCCTTTTCTTCACGGCAAACGTAAGAAACCATGTGTTGGTTTATTTTTGTCATTTAAAAATCTTCCTAAGGTACTGCACTTCAGAATTCTGAGATGAAAACCACACGATTTGAGATCAGTTTGTGCAGCTGTGATGCCTCCTTATTTATCTGTACGATTACACTTCTAAAATCGCTAACGCGCCATCGTTGGGTTTCTTTTCTGTCTCGTAGGAAAATCAAACTGTCAGTGAAATTGTTTCTCTGGAAAATATTTCCCTTTCACATTCTGTTGAGCAGTGCTTCAGTGTGCATTTGTTAGACCATATCCTGCCGGGAGCGAGCGCAGTGCTTTCTCTCAGCCATAATTCTGCTTTATGGGTTTTGTAGCTTAATAATGAAATAATAATGTGATGCTATCGACATTGCAGGGGTTTTGGACGATGTGTTTAAACCTGTTTCAGCTTCAGGTGTTATTAGTTAATTGCAGATCATTTTTAATCCTCCCTTCATTACTCCCTCCCTCCCCTCCCCCAGATCCCAATGCCATTTGAAGTTTTTATACCAATAATGCTGAGCTTTAACGTAGGAACTAATAGTATGGATAATATGATGGATTATGCCTCAGATGTTTAAAATTGACAGTGTGTATGTCTAATTTCTTTCCGTTGGATGAGTAAAAAAAACCTGTTTTAAGAAAATGAATTTGCTGTCATGTTTTTGTGGAGTGAGGGGACTGTCAGAGAACCTGCCACCAACTGGAGTTCCAATTAAGCATGGAAATGGTGCTCATGTCCGCTGCTCTAGCACACTGAATCTGCACGTGTTTATTGTAGAGGATCTTTTACTATATTAGAAAGCAAGTATCTTCTGAATACTATTTACTCCAAAAGGACCTCCAATTTAAATAAAGTTTAATCTGTATCATTTAGACTTGTATTTAGAACATATAACTGTCTCTGGACTGTTACTGCCTGTAAGGAGTAATGGACAGCATCGGATTAACTTTTTCCTCTAGGAGAATACAAGCCTTAATAAACAATACATATTTAGCAAGCTTGATGTCCTTTTCGTTTTTTCCGTGCTTCCATTTGTGTTCCTGTGTTACAATCTTTCCACTGTGCAAGCTCATGGATTGCATTTGAGAAGCATTCTGCTTGTGACCAGTTGGATGTTTGCTACCTGTGTGCTTCATGTTTGCTGGAGGGTTTCACGGCACTCTGCAGAGGACACTTCAGTGAGTGCTTCCATCCCAAGGAGGTGTGCACACATATGATGGCTGTCACTTGTGCTTTCCTTCCTGAAGCTGCTGGAGTTTAACATTGGCCTTCAGTACTGCAGATGTGGGGCAACAGGAGGAGGAAAGAACCTTCCAAAGAGAGGTGAAGTGCTCTGAACTGTTTCTTTTACAACAGTAAGCTGAATTTGGCCAATCTTATTATTGTAATTTGAATTTATTATTTTTTATTGGCTTTTTAAAGCTTTTATAAAATCTAAGAGAAGGACATGCTGTTTCTGCTGCTTGAGACAGGTTTACAACTGAGAAGAATTCAGCTCTGTCCTGGCCTTGAAGAGAAAAGTCACTTACACAACTTTATTTTCTTAATTTAGATCTGAAAAGTGCATTTGCTGTGGTTTAGCTAGAGACAATGCAAATATTTTCTACCAGAGAGAGAGAGAAGACAGCTGTCAGCTCCGCCTGCTTTGGCTGTATTAAGTTACAGTGCACCTCAGTGTGATTTTGGCTTTGTGAGCAGCAGCAGCAGTTCCTCACTTCAGCACACAGAGGTTCCCCTTAGAGGCACTGCAGCGTTTTGTGGCCGTGTTGTACAGCAGTAGCTGAGTCAAAGTGGGGAGAAAGCATTTCACAGTGGGAAAATAATCCCTCCTACTGTTGCCATGTGCAGTGCGGGCTGGCAGTGCTCATTTTCAACCATTCTCTGTAAAGGAGGCACACAACTTTGTGTGTGTGTGCAAATGGCACTGTGAGGTGGGGAAGCATTGGGCTGGTGTCTGTTCTAGAACAATGTCATAGGTTTTAGTCATTCTGTAAACCAAGTAGCATTTGCCTTCGTGCTTAATTTCACTGTGCTGGAGAACACAGGTTGTGCAGAGAACCTGGCTTTGCTCTTAATAACACTTATAATTGCCAGGTGATTCAGGTGGGGGAGACGTGGGATTCCAGAAGATGTGAGCATTTAAAAAAGCTTTTGATGAACGAAAAATAATCTCAGTAATATCACCACCGTCCTCTTGTGCACCTTCTGAGAACAGTAGTTGGGAGGGAGGGAGGGAGGGAAGCTGTTAGATAAATGCAGCAGCAAAACACGATGCCAGGATAGGAGCCAGGAGGTGCCTTGCTCTAACACTCCTTTTCCATGTCTCTCAGTTACCCTGAATTCGTTAGGCTGAGCAACCAGTTTCACTTGGGGTAATGTGCTCCTTGAAGGAGAAGGCTGGCTGCTATTTCTGGGGAAGGGCACGTTGGTAATTCGAGTTGGTGATACTGCCTAAGAAAAAAGGGTGAGCAACGCTGTGCTTCTCTATGATGAGCACCTTGTCAGCAGCCTGCCCCATCCACAGCTCTTAGGAGAGATAACAGCTCTTCTTTGCCCCATTTTTAGACGTGATGGAGTGGAGGCAGAATGCTGAATTGACTTCCCCGCGTGCCACTTACCACAGGGACTCTGGGTCCCACGAGGTCCGTGGTTCCCTCTGTGCTACTGGATTCACTTCTGTATATTGTGTGAGATCTTTCCTTTGGAGTGGGCAGGTAATCCCTTGGGACATCCCACGTGGAGATGTGCTGATTGTCCGAGGTCTGTGAGCGATGACCTCGCGCGCTCTCCAGAGCATCTCAGGAGCAGTACGTTAGCTGCCTCTCAGTGACTGCTTCAATTCAGAGCGTGTGGGAGGGTTTCTGCCATCTGTCTGTTTATAAGCTGTATTCAAGGAATTATTTTTACCTGGGGGGTTGCCATGACGACAGACAGTTGGGAAAGTTTTCACTGAATGCACTTCTGCTCCATCAGCAGCATACGGTGTTCGCTGTGACTTCTCAATGAGGGTTGTGTGAAAGAGGTGCAGACGTTACGGGGCGGATAAGAAAGCACTGCCATCACACAATCTTCAGCACTGTTCTGTTTAAGGGTTGCACAGTGTAGATCTCCAGGAGATGTTGGGTTCTTTTCCATAGGTGACACGGAGCAGGGTGATGCCTGCAGGGGGCATGGTGGGGAGGTGCTGCAAGGGAAGGAGTTGCCAGCAGGGCCTCTCCTTATGGGACACTGTTGGGTTCTGAGATACCGAAGGGATGGTGGTGAAGGCTGGAAGCACCCGTGGGGTTTTGGGGTCCAAGAAGTGCTTTCTAAAAAGGCCAATTCTGATCTGAAATAGGGGCAGTAATTCAGGACAAGAAACAATAAGCAATTCTTACCAGCTGGGAGTGAAGAGAACTCCAATGCTAAGCAAAGAGCAGCAGTAACGAGCTCCTATGGGAAACATAATCTGCCCACGGTGAGAAAAATACCAGGCAGGGAAGAAAGGAGATCTTACAAGCCAGGTATCCAAAACACAGGGTTTTAGTTGCTGTTCTTTCTTCAAATACATGCTCATCTGCATATGAGTGTGTATGTTGCATGTCTTACACAGCTGCATGCCTGGAAGAGAAGTGCAATAAGAAACAGTGCTGACTTTTCCTTTGTGTGAATGAGAGGACACTTACATTGCTGTGTGCCTGAGCTGGCACACCTTGGCACGGCCAAGGTTTCACCTGGCTGCCAGTCTGACCTTGTTGGTAATGAGAAATGTGTTTTTCAACCCAGTCGCTCCCCGCCACTGAGCAGCGAAGTGTTCCTCGGATCGTGAAGGCAGTACTGACTCCTTCAGGCGGGTGTGGAGAAAGCAGTTCTGCCTTTGCTTTCGGGTTACAGAGGCCCGTGATCCCAGATGTGCTCAGTGGTGTTCACCTGGAGTTTGTTCCCATCTGCATCGGTTCCAAATCTCTCACCAAACAGCTGCAAAGTGAGGTCCTCCTGCCCCGCGTTGCTATGGGCTCCCATTACATGTGGGGCTTCAGAGTGCATGGAGGGGAGCGTGTGTAGCTCCTGCTGTGTGCTGTCCCACAAATCCCATGTCTGCAGCCGGGCAGCTGTTGTCCCCTTAGTGGGGCCGTGTGGGCCACGGACACTGCTTCTTCTGAAAGGAGTTTCTGTTTTGGTCGAAAAATAATGGGGAGAATGCAAAAAGTGGAGTTCCAGCAGCTCGGTTAGGGAAAAGGAGGGGGTTGTTTGCTTGGTGCTGGAGGCACTGTGGAACATGATGTTCAGAAGCAAATTGCAGCTCCTTGCCCCGGGGAGCTCTCTGTCTCACCTTGCTGCCTTTTTGTTCTGCTCCAGACGAGCTGGCTGTACTGCTGCATCCCGGGAACCTTTTCCTTCTGCCATAGAAGGTTTCCATTAATACCTTCCTGCTCGCATCTTTTGTTTCTGGGCAATTTCCAGAGCATAAAGCCACGGCACATCCACTTATCCTGGGACTCCCCATCTCAGTCATTAGCTTCTTTTGCAAAGCCTCATCCACCGCGTGCTGTAAGCCTAATTGTGCTCTGCCTGTTTCCTCCGCTTTCACTGCTGCAGCAGTTACAGCCTCAAAGAGCTCCATCAGATTAACCGCAAATGTTCCTAGCTGAAACCACCTCGGTCCCTATTACTCAAGCTGTGCTTTTGCATTTGATCTTTTAAACGCTTTAGAATGCTTACCCCGCCATTGATGTGAAGCTAATTGGGATGGAACTTCCTACAGCACTTCTAGATCTTTTCCTGTAACGACGCCAAAAGCTTTCCTCGTCCCTGAGCTCTGAACCTGAGTTCAGCAGCCTTCAAGGAGGAAGAATTTCGCATCGGGATTTTAGCAGCGCGAGGTCCTGACCTGGTCTCCCCACTGCTTGCTCGCTGCGTTGGGAAGAAGGTATCATCAGCTGGAGGAGCTGCGGCAGCTCCTAAGCAAAACACGCAGCCGAGCGGCACCCCGGTCCCCAATGCTGGCGTGTCCGCCCCTTTTCTCCCCCCTTATTTTATGTCCAGACGTTTAGGCGTTGCTTCCTCGTGCTCTGAGCGTGCAGCTCAGCTGCCCCGCACTTTGCAGCCCCGCTCCTTGCCGTTAATGCCCGGCCCGGCCGCTCCGCTGCGCGGAGAGCAGCGTCCCCTGGCGTTCAGTCCGCGCGTGGCCCGAGCGGCGGCGGGGCGGGGACGGCCGAGCGCGGAGCATCGCTTCCCACCCAGCAAAGGACGGAGCGGGGAGGCGGCTCTCCCCCTCCGAGAAAACGAGGGCTGCGGGAAGGAGGCAGAATCGCCTCCGCGATCTTGAATCCGAATTCGCGGCTCGGGGCCGGGATGCTGAATCCCACAGCTGCACCTGCGATGCTGACGCCCGGCGCTCTGCCCGCACCACTGCTGCCTGCGGTCCCTGGCACGGCGCTCGTGTCCCTCAAGGACGAGCGGCAGGAGTGCCATCCTGCGGCCACCCGCGCCTTTGCAGCGCTGAGAGCGGCTTTGTCCCGCTATTGTTCCCTCCGCTTGCGCAGGAACCGGTTTTATCTTGGCTCTGCAAGGCTACGAGAGCATCCTCTGAAAGCGATCCTTGTGCTGCGATGGCCCTACAGCCATCGTGCGACGGGGAGAGTCGCTGCACTACACCCTGCCCCGAGGAGGCCGTCCCCATGGACAGAACCTGTTACCTTCAGGTTCAGAGCAAACACTCAGCCTGGGAAAGCTGTGCTGCGGGTGAGGTGAATGTTCCTGACAACCTCAAAACCTCCTCTTTCCTCTCCGGAGGGTCCCTGACCAACTTCTTCGAACGCTTCTCGGATTCTGCAAGTCCCCTGTGCACATCATTTTCAAGATAATGACTGTATATGTACCTGCTCTTACAGCTGTATGCCCTCCTGTACGCATCAGGTTAGCACTGACCTCGTGTTTCTGTGAATGCTCCCAGCAAGTTGTGCTGCTGGTAGCAAGGGGGCTATTAGGAGGGCAGGGAAAACAGCAGTCCCTCCGGGGTGGCACGTGGGGTACGTCACCTGGGGGTATTACAGCTTTATCAGTTGGCTTTGAGATGGCTTGGGACAAACTGGGTGAGGGAATAATCCCCAACAGGATCGTTTCTGTGGGCTTGATCTCACTGTACACCTGACACAGCAGCCTGGAGTTGTGCTGTCTCTCTGGAAAGCTCTTATCTTTCTGGAAGAAAAGGAAAATGACACCTTGAATTCGATCAGTGCTGTCAGGATGCCCCTCTGCCCTCTTCTCATGCTAGGATGGCAGCCCTGTGCTTTTACAGACACTGCCTTCTGCCGTGGCTTTTCCAGGTCTCTTTGGTGACACAGAATTGCTTTAGCCCCAGGAAAAGAGGTGAAGATGGCCAGGAGGGTTGGGGGGAGGGCTCTGTTCGGGGGCAGATGGGTGTGTGATGCCAGTGGGGCAGTTGCTTTGTGCTGGCGATGCCTGTATAGGGCTGCTGGGACCAGCATTGAACTGGGAGTGCTGCCAGGCCCTCCTCCCAAACCTCCTCCAGACAGGAATTTCTCCTCCTTCCCGGGCTGTTCTGATGCTTCTGTATCCTTTCCACTGGAAAGCTCTTTTTCTGAATACCTGAATAATTTCTGCTTCAGGTTTGGCCCATTCCTACACACATAGCTGTAGGAAGACACATTGTCCCCTCCCCTCACTGCTGCTTCTTAAACACTTGACTGTTAACATCTTTCCTTTAACCTCTTTCTGTTTAAGTTTACCCTTTGATACCAGTTCTTTTTAAATTCTCACGTTCGTTTCTCCTTATCCTCTCTGCAACCAGTCCATATATTCCTCAACACATCCCAAACCTGGGGTCCTCGTGGCACACGCAGTGGGATGCAGGACAGCTCCATCTGCTATGTGGTGGTTCGAGTGCACAGACATGTATATTTTTAATCTGCCTTTGATGACTGATGGCAGGATTTGTATAGGATGAAGCAGTCATATGTAAAGCTTCTCCCTGGCCAGCTGGCCTATGAATGAGGAATGGGGACCGGTGCTTTGTGTACTGTGAGGAAGGGGTGCTTGGGGGGGCCAACCTTCCTCCTTGCCCTCAGCTTAGATCCTGCTGTGCCCTTTCCCTTGTGAGGGAAACTGTTCAGCTCTCCTGAGTGTGGGGCAACTCCACAGAGAAAATAAGGTGACCGTTTGCCCTTTGTGGTGACTTAGTCATACAATGGCCTCACCCAGCCCCTCTGTTACAAAGCCCAGTTCCTATTTCCAAGGGTTTTTTCATCAGAAGACTGTGAGTGGCACAGAAGTGCAATTGCTCTTGGATAAATGCCCATTCTGACTGTGTGCCTGGTGCTAGAGGTGTCTCGGTGGCAGGATATCAGGGCTGTGAGTGACGATGCTGCACTGAGACTGCAGGGTGCGTGACCTGGGGAGCTGCGCCCAGCTGAACCTGGGCACAGTGAGCCCCCAGCTGGAGCCACTGCAGGATGGTGGGCAGCCAGGTCTTATGGGCTGGCTTTGGCACAGAGGTGAGACCGCATCCCTGATCACGAGGGATCCCACTGCTGAGCACAAAGCGTGGTGGATGAGAGAGGTATTTTTTATGGACATACATTGGCTGTCATCTGACATTTGGGTCCCTGCTCACCTAAACGTGCAGAGGTCAGTATAGGAGAAGGAGACACACAAAGCAAGACCATGGCTGCTCTTCCCCCAGCCTTTCCTTCTTCTCCCTCCCCCAGCTGCAGCTCATCTGACTCGCTGCCTTGTGCTCTCATCTCTTGTGACTGCAGAACACATGCAGTCGTGACAGGCTCACTGCAGCACAGCATCCTCCGGGCCCATGGCTGTGTGGGGTGGGTGCATGAGAAGCAGCCCCTTAGCCATGCTGCAGTGGGGAGTGCATTCAGGGCAATCCTAGAGAGCCCCAGTTGCAGCCTGGGGATGCTGGATGAATGTGCGTGTGTTAGGGGGGGCTTTGTGTGCGCGGAAGAGGGTTTAGTCTGAGACATCTGACCTCTTTGATTTCCCTCTTGGCTAGGAAAGGAGGCCATAGGAAGCTCAGGAGAGGAGGGAATGTTTGTGCATCACAGCAGTTCTATGTGCTGCAGACTCCACGCGCTCCCTCCCTCCTCTGCAAACCTGGAGAGAAGTCTGGTCCAGGAGCAGGATCTGGCTGGCACCGTCTTGACACAGTGGGTCTGGATCCACGGTCCCCTTCACATCCCAGTGCTGGGGACCAGACCCAGTGCAGATTGGCCCCAGCAGCTCCCCATTACCTGCATCCTGCAGAGCTGTCCTTGGCTTCTTGTTGGCCCCTGGAGGGAGCAGCAGCTTTCCTGCTGCACTGCAGATTGCCTCGTGGCTTGCCCATTTCTGTTCCTTAATGCCAGCTGAGGCCGTTTTGGGTTTAGTGGGGTCTGGCTCCCTGAACTTGGCTCCTTATCCCTCTATACCTACTTTGCAAAGAACCATGCTTTTCAGGAGCAGGACAGCCCCGTAGCTCGCCATCTGCCCCCCAATGGGCACCAGAGAGGCCAGGGTGGTGCAGATGTCCCATCCCCAGCAGTGAGTGCATCACCACTTAGCTCCTGAATTATGGTGGGGGCAAATGAGGTCAAAAATTTGTCCTGCGACCTTGCAGTGCTTGATGGACGTGGGAGCAAGCAGGTCTCCAACACCTTGGTGCTTGTGCTGATCTACTGGGAAAGGGAAGGGGAAAATCCAGCTTCTCTTATACATCTCTGTGCCTCAAGAGCCCTCCTGGTGAATCTGGGGCTGCCTGCACCTCGCAGGGAGCGTCTGCAGTTACACAATACCTGGCCTTGCTGGGGCAATGCTCAGGATCAGGTCCGCAGGAGGAGCGGGCTGCCGCACTGCTGGATGTAGCCGTATGGGCATCGCGTGCTTCCTCGCTCCTGCCTCTTCCCAGGGCTGCAGGCAAGACCCGTTCCCAACTGCTTGTTCGTGCGACGCGTCTGCTGCAGAACAGCCTCGAGAGCTGGGCAGCTCCCTTCCTCACCGCCACGCAGTGTCCTCCGATGCTTCTTCCCTTTCCTCGTCCCGCATCCCCCAGGAGCCCTCCCTCAAGGCGCCTGCTTTTCACAGGCGAGCATGAAACCGAGCAATCCCACAAGGTGCAGTAGGGGTGTTCTTGCCCCTCTCCTAAACAAGGAAAATGCTCTGCTAGCGGCATCTCTGTTGCAGACAAGGTCGTGTGTCCCACGTCAGCCACTGCAGGGATGGAGGATGGAGCTGTGTATGGACTCACTTCCTCGGACAGACGCAATGCTGATAGAAGTGGAGCAGAGATGAAGAGGGGAGGGGGGTGCGGAGTGTGTGCGGCTGAATCCAGCTACACGGCTTTTCACAGCCGAATAACGAGATATTCCCTTGCATGAGAACAGCTCTCAGGTGGCTCAGGACTTGGGGCTCGGCGTGTCTTTAGGAAGCCGAAAACACGAGTCTTACAATAGAGATTTATTGAGGTCTAAAGGCTAACCTACGAACCGCCGCGGGGAAGCTGCGGAAGGGGCCGCGTCTCACCTTGAGGCTGCGGCGACAGTGCGGCGGAGGAGGTGGCACAGGGGCGGCTGCGATGCTGCACCCGTTGGGCTTTTGGAGGAAGAAAAACAAAACAAAACAACAACAACAAAAAAACAAAACCAAAAACAAAAATGCAGCTTCGTCATTTGATTCTGCGCGTTGTTGGGGTGCAAAGGGGACGGTACCACGGCCCCGCGTTGTGACCCCGCGCGAGAAAGGAGCGAGGCTGCGGGCAGCAAAATAGCGAGGAGAGTGGAAAAGCACGGCAAAAAGCACCCTCGCCATTCCACAAGAAGAAATAATAATAATAATAATTAAAAAAAAAAAAAAAAGCAACCTCCGGAGGGGATGGTGGTTTATTCGGGGACCTTCAGCGCTGCATCGCGCTCCTCTCGCCGCTTTCCCAGCACCGCTCCGGAGGTCCCGCAGCTCGGCAGAGGGCCCGGGGCTGGCACCCCGTCCCCGAGCCGCCGTGCCCGGTCTCCGCTGCCCTTTGTAGGGCGGCAGCCCCGAGCCGCAGTGCGGGAGCGGGGCCTCGGGGCCCCCAGCCGCCTCCCCCGGCCCCTCGGGCCCTGCCCGCATTGTTCCCGCTGTTTGTCAAAGGGCCGGGGATGCTCCATAGATCGCTCCGTGGCTGTTGTTAAGTGTAATTAGAGGGTGTATGTCCCCAATTTCCATGAAAATGAAGCTGTGAGGCTCCTCTCTTGGCATTCACCGCGTGCCTTAATTGTATGGACATTAAATCAAGGTCCGCTGTGAACACGCAGAGAGAGGCTCGGGCTGGCCCCGCTCGGAGCAGGGCAGGCGGAGAGAGGGCTTCGCAGGAGAGCAAAGAGGCTGCGGGTGCGGGGCCGGTGCCTCTCCGCGAGGGCTCCGCTCCGCCGGGGCGGCCGCGGGGGCTCAGCGGGGCCGGGGGAGGGCGAGCATCGCCCCCTTCGCTCCCTCATTCCGTCCCCAAAGCCCAAAGGAGGGGGTTCAGCCCCACAAGCCCCCCTCCCCCCAAACCGAAGCTCCGCCAGCCGGCAGCTCTGGTCCCGCGGGACGGACAGACGGCCGCGACGCAAACCCTAAGCAGCAAGAAGCGGCTCTGCGGGAAGCGGAGCCGGGAGCACGGCGACGCGAGCCGCCCCCCCTCCCCCATCCCCAGCCCCCCCTCTCTCCCTCCCGGCGACCCCCAGAGCCGTGCCCGCATCCCAGGGGCAGCCCCGGGGCTCCGGGGGCTCCTCCCGCTGAACCCCGCGGGGCGTCGGGTGACTCGGCGGTCCCGCTCCGATCCCGGGAGAGAGCGAAGGGCAAATCCCTCTCGCTCGCAACGCGAAGGAGCGGAGCCGATCTCACTCCGCACGAAAGGAAAGCGGCGGAGGGAGGCGCGGGGATCCGATCGCTGAGCCGCGGTGAGGCACCGGCATCGCTCCACTTATTATTATCGCTTTTTAAATGTTAATTTCAAAAAAAAAATAAATATATATATATATAAAAGAAAGAAAAAGAGAGAACTGGGAGGGATCGGGAAGGAATAAAGCAATTAACGTCGTTTCGTTGATCGCCGTTGGACTGAGAGGCGCTTTATGAATTTAGGACGATTTCTCTCTCTAGATACCGCGCCTGACAATCCTCACCCCCTCCCCTTCCTCCCTTTCCTTTTTGTCCAAAGAAAAAAAATGAAATAAATTAAAAAAAAAAAAAAAGGAAAAGAAAAGAAAGAAAATCACAAGCCCCATTAAGGTCGCTTGCAAAAGGGGCGAAAAAAAAAAAATCCTGATGCTCTTCCAAGTTAGCAACAGAGCCGGGTCGCTATCCCACCATTGTCGCCCAAACCCCGTAATTACAGCTCTTAGCAGATTTACCCACTCCAGTGGAAGCAGCGCTCTGTGGCTCCGGCGGCACAAACTCTGCTGCCTCGCTCAGATCCAGTGCAAACGCCCTCCCGTGGCTCAGGATGCTGTTTTTGTGTAGGCAAGCTGGAGATGAATAAGAAAGGCGCCTAGTCTCTCATTATCTTTGAATTTCAGACTTTTTTTTTCCTCTCTTTCTCTCTCTCTCTCTCTCTTTCTTTTTTTTTTTTTTTTTTTCCTTTTTCTCTCGGTTTTTTTTTTTTCCTCCTCTCTCCTCCTGCCCTGGAACAATGCAGAAGGACCTCATCAGAGCGAAAACCAGGCTCCCGCTAGGCTTTAAAAGCAAGATGAACTTGGTGCACCACCCATCTTTCTCTTCTCTTCTCCAAAGCTCTTTAAAGGGGTTATGAGGCGTCTCTCTCAATTTATCCCTTTTCTCTTGATCTTCCTAGCAGAGGGGTTTGGGGTCTAGTCCTGGCTGTTTCAGCTGATCTCATCCAGTCTAAGGGATTAGAGCTTCTTCTCCGCATCCCGGCTCTCAGCACATCTGCTGATTGGGTTCAGCACAAGAGGATTACATTGGGACCCAATGACGTCACCGCTAGGACATAAGTTCTCCTCCATTAACCAAATCCTCATCAGCAAGATGTCCTTGAAACTGGAGGAGTAACATTCAGGACTCCATTGCCAGCCCGTCCCCACCTTCCTCCCGGGCGGGCTGCTGGGGCTCTCGGAAAATAGTGTTTAAGCTTTGAGCACTTGCAGCTGCATCAATAATGCAGCGCTCCGGGCTGCAGGACCGAGGCGTTATAGCGGAGCGTGCGCCCTATAAATAGGGTTCTGCACCTAAACTGTTAATCAGAGCAGCTTTATATATTCTGTTGCTTTTTCTTTTCTTTTTCTTTCTTTTTTTTTTTTTTTTGGTTGGGAAGGGAGGGGGTGGAGGGGCAGAGGGGGAGGGGAGCGCTGCATCCTACAGTTATATTTCCAAGCTCAAAAAGACATCAGAGATATAATTTTTTTTTTTAAATCTGACATGAATGTAATTTTAAAACGCTTTTTTTTTCCTTTTCTTTCTTTTTGTTTTCCCTTTTATTTTAGAAATGTGTAGGATTTCACCCCCGTTCTCTTAGAAAAGAGACAATGTGTCCTGCGGTATATAAAGTAAGAGGTTCCCCTTAAGTATCAAAATACAAATTTTATATTTGGGGATTTCAATGCTGCATTTTTCTTCGTGTCACATGAGCACAGACCGGCAGGCGTGAGGACCTGCTGAGCCGAAAGGAAACGGTTTTGACGTCCAAGTGACAAACAGAGAGGGTATTTTTTGAGCTCAATCTCCCACCCTCGCAAATGCAGAAGGCACACGGTGCTGCGCTGCCCCTGCCCTGCCCCAACCCCCCGGCAGCCCGGGTTTTGCTGCAGCTCTCGTTGGTTAAACTTCCAGACCTCATCACTAAGCAGAGGGGTACCGGTATGTATTTCTTTACCTAGAGAGGCCAAATTTCGTGGCTGGGAAGAGAAAATGGATTGAGCATCAAGCAGGCTGCGGGCAGGTGGGGGAGGCTTTGCTCAGAAGCCTCGTGTGTTTTGTTTTTCTGTAGGCAAACTGCTTTCTCGCTGCTGGTTATCCACCCCAGCCATACATACACCCCCAAACTGTGGACGTCCGCACGCACACACTCACACTGATGTTTGTGTCAGGAGGTGCAGATCTGGGGCTTTCTACACACCTCTATTCCTCGTCCAAAGCAACTTTACGGCCAGCAGTGCACTGCGCATTCGCTAGCACAGCTTCCAGGCGAGGATTTATTTGCATGCATGTCTTTCCATGCCCAGTGGTATTTCCCTTCTCAGGAAGGGGCAGGGAGGCAGGACACAGTGGTTTGGATGGAAAGCATCTCGGTTCAGCCCTAGAAGGCCCCCGTGCCCCTGCAGGTCCAGGACAGCGGGGCAGCGACCGCTGGGGCTGCAATCCGCTCCCTTTGCTGCTCCATCAGCACAATCGCGTGGCGGATGGCGGCTCCTGCACGCCGGGCTCCGAGGAGAGGTCGGCCTGCAGATAGTGTTTCGCAGAGCGAGAGGCTGCCGGGCCACGTTTGGCCAACGAGGGACGAGCAGGAGCACTGCGGCGAGGTGAAATATCACCTTCCGAGCTCAAGAGCCATCTTTAAAAGGGCCCCTATTTGTGTTTATAACGCTGCAGTGCATGACACAGGCACCAAGCGGGGTGGGAGGGGGGGCGGGGTGGGGTGTGTGTGTGTGTGGGGGGGGGGGGGGGGGGAAGAGGAATCAGCGTTTGATGTTATGCAGCAAAGGGAATTTTCCCTCAGCATTTCGTCTTCGGAACCGTGTCTATTTTTAATTTCTTTCATTTATTTATTTATTTATTTGGTTTAAATCTGCTTATTTACCGCCTATTCTATATTGACCTATTTACTCCGACAGACCACGTCTCTCAATCTGTTATTGATCTAAAAGAAAACAACCTCACCAAAGGAAGGCGGGGGGAAGCTCTCTGCTCCAGAGGATTTTCCCCCCCTCCGGAGACTTTGGGACGCCTTTCCCCTTCCGCCTCCGACCCCGGAGCTCCTGTGAACCGGTGGCAGTGGGGGCAGAACCCGGGCACGGTCCCCCCGCTATCCCGGCCCGCTCTCCATCCCCCCCCGGTGCCGCTCCGGTGCCGCCGCGCTCCGGCTTCGCTGTCCATGGTATTGAAGGCACGGAGCCGCAGCTCCGGGACACGGGACCGGAGCACAGGGTTTCTCCCCCCACCCTCCCTCATACCACGGGCTGCTCTGCTCTATCTGCAGCAAGGCAGCCGCGGAGGTGCGGGTTGGGATGAAGGAAACGCTGCTTGCTCCTGCTGCCCCGGACGCTTTACCCAAAATCCTGCTGGGGAACCCATAGATTTTGTTGCTGCTTTTCCCCCCCACCCCCCTCCCCATCACGGCACAGGACATGGGTGGGATGCTGAGCCCCTGACAGAGCACCGAGCTCCGGTGCAGGCATCCGAGCCGTGCCGTATGGCGGCGGACAGCAGTGCTGGTGTGGGGCTTTATTTCTTCTCTAAACCAAACCCCACCAGTAGCTCGGAGCCTCGGAAGTTCACTGTGAAATGCCCCCACTGGCTGCTCCCCACTCCCGGCCCTGCAGCCCCTTTCCTGACTTGCAGGCTGTAAAAGCAGGCTGAGCTTTGCTGCTGTTTTATTAGCACTTCCAGTGAGACATTTTGTTTTAAGCATGGCCCTGCCTTAATCTCTAATGCAGCATTTCTGCATCCCGGAAGAAAATAGTCAGATGATTTGCAAAGAACCCTTTTTTTTTTTTTTTTCCTTTTTCATTTCTTTTTTCCTCTCCCCCTCTTTCACTCTCTGCCTTTTTAAACCCACCACCTACTGTTCCCTGAACAAAGAGATCCCAGAGACGAGCAACATGCCTCCACTTTCCTTCCATTTCCAAACCCTGGCTCCACCGGGCAGAGATGACCACATTAGAAAAATACATGAGCCCGAACCCGAAATCAACGTCGGCACAACAAACCCCGAAAACCTCCGCGCAGCCCCATCCTCACACACGCGTCCACACGCACACTACCGTGCTCACAAAACACCCCTTCCTTCTCCAAAACCCATTTCCTCCCCTCCTCATTTTGGCTGGATAAGGAAAGAAGCACCCGGCCTTTGTCTGCTGCGGGATGGGGCCCGGGTAGTGCAGCCCCCGAGCTGCTGAGCCCCCCACGGGCAGCCAGGAGGGGAAACCTCCTTCAAACGAGGCCCAGCTCTGCTTCAGATCTCAGAGAAATGTTTTGCAGCCTTTAGGCCTCTGGTTTGTGCCCCAGAAATCTCGCTGCATAGGAAAGAGACCGGTAGAGCCCGTTCCCTGCTATCATTTCAGGCATTCCTCCACGTTTCTCTTTTTCTTAGAAAGCATTTCATTTTCTTAGAAAGTAATGACACTTACAAGAGGTTTGGGAATCAGATTTTTCTATCAAGTCTCCTCTCTCCCTCTTTTCCTCTCTCTTTCTCCTTTTGGTCTTCTTGGCCGCTGCAGGATTATTATTATTATAATTATTATTTTTTTCCAAATCTGTAATAAAAAAAATAAATAAATCCCCTCCCTCCCCTCTTCTCCCAAAAATACACTATTTGCTGATTTGCAAAGCCTCTTCCTATGTGTAAGAAAGCTGCCTGCTCTCCCCACGACTCGCTTTCCTGGCCTCCCAGCTCCTTGAGAAAGGAGGAGGGCCTTGTGCATTACAATTCCATTCAATCTCATTCATTCTGCCTCTTTCTAACGGTCTTTGGACAGCAAATCCACACCAACGGGGGGTCAGAGCCCCCTCCTTGCACCCCCCCAGCCTTAAACACACACAATAGCCGTCAGCTAACAGCACAGCAGCAACTTTGAAACATTCAGGCTTCTGAAGTGAAGAATGCCCGCAGTTCCCCCGCCCCCACCCCTTCCAGTTTTCCTAGGCTTGACATTTAAAAAACATATAATGATCTTCATTAAAAAAAAATAAAAATTGTAATAAAAAATAGTAAAAAACTATCCTCACTTGGGTACGCACATTTTTTCACAGGGCAGAATTCTGGTGTCAAGGATTTCCTCGGCAGGAGTGGATTGCTCCATCACGTAGCTAATTACCTGCTTCCCTTCTCGTTGCTTGTGTCTCCATGCTGGAGAATGGCTTTTTTAGTGTTTTTGTTTTTTGTTTTTTCCTTTAGAGATGTGTATTTGGTTATACCAATCAGCAGGATGGTTACCAGCAGAACTTTCCCCAGGCAACACGTGAGGATGTGGCTGATGGATGGTAGCTGCTGGGGGTCCTGGTGAATGCTGAGATAGAAGTGGGGCTGGGAGTGGGGCTGAGCCCCTGTGCTGCAGCACACGTGGCCCCAGTCCCAGGGACATCGTCCTATGGATCGATCAGGGCAGCTTGTTGCCATGGGTTGGTTTGAGGTTCCGTCCTTTCCCCACGGGGCAGTGACCAAATGGTAGCTGGGTCAGGGTGAGCCCTGTGGAGTGGGACCCCTCTCCCTGCCTGCACACAGGGATGAGTGTCCACTGCCTTCTGTGTGCCCACAAGCATTGAGCTTCTCCCTTGCAATGGGGACAGCACTGTCCCCACTCGCAGCCTCTGATGGCTGCTGCATGGGGCTGGGTCTGGCCTTGGCCATCCTTTATGCAATTTCTCCACTGCTTTTTGCTTTGAGGCTTATCTGTTTTCTCTTCTTCTTGTTTTCTAAGCTGAGAGATCTCTGTCATGGTCTCTCCTTACCCATTAATTTGCTGGAGAGCCCTTTCTGTTCCCAGCACTGCTCCCTAAGCTCCAGGGAATTACCCCAGTGTGTCTTTTGTCTGAGGATGGGGAGAGAAGGCACGGGATCCCTTTGCTACTATCACTGCATTTTCAGTGCCATTGGCGTTGGCAGGAGCATCGTTGCCCTCCACTCTCCCGTATCCCCAGGCACAGCTGAATCCCCCGGCCAAGCGTGGGTTGTCTGTCCCCTCCCTGTTGGATGGGGAAAAGGGGGAGGGTTGTGCCATTGGGTCAGGGTTCTGCCATCCTCGCTCACTCCCGCACTGGGATTTTGCAGAGCCTTGAGCAGGAGAGAGAGGCCACAGCTTCCCAGCGCATACAGGAGGGAAAAGTCCAGTCCTAGAGGCAGCCTGTGGCTACTGCAGTGCTTTTAATACAATTAAAAATCAATGACACTCTGTGCACGCACACAAATAAACACCATCCCTCCACATCCCCGCTTCCCTGCCCACCCCTCTCAAGGCCGGTGGGGAAGGCATCTTCTCCAGAGCCTGTTCATTACTGCTCTACTTAGGTGGGGAATTGCTTAACTGGTCTCTCTCCAGTAAATCATATTAACTCCAAGCACAGCTATTTATAAAATGTTCCACAGCCCAAGAGTACGGCATCCAGATCACTCGAAGAAAATTAGGCGATTAGGCGTGCATAATCCAAGCCCAGTGCGTCCACGTACAAAGCCTCGCCAGCCGGCCTGCCTTCAGCTATTCACTGACATTAAAGAAATCACTGGTTTTATTGGAAGCCCAGCCTGGGCCCGAAGTCCCAGCCAGGGATGGGGAAATAACCTTTTGCTGGGCAGAACATTCCCAGATGGCTTTTGATGGCTGGGAAATGAAGCCCAGCTCGGGCAGGGCTCTCCTCCCCAACCCCACTCCATCCTTCCCCGCACAAGGGCCCCTCCAAACACAGTGCTCTGGGCTGAGTTTCTCCCCCCTCCTCCTTTTGCGACCCATTAAACGTCTTCTATACATTTCCTCTTCATCTTGTCAAGGCCAGTTGCTCTATGACTGCTGGTTTCCCAGGCAAATCACACCAATTTCTGAGTTGATGTTGAAGGTCCACATTGGCTCAGCAGGGGTCCCAGGGAAGCACTCATCCATGGAGCCGGAGGTCAGGCTCTGCCCTGCTTTGCCAGCTGAATTATTATTATTTTTTTTTAAAGCTGCGCTGCTCTTTGAACATTTACAGATCTGTTGGCTACGGGGATAACAACAATAACCAAAGGAAGGGTGTCCTCGCTGTGAACGCGCTTCTCAAGCCCGTCTGATATTGAGGATGCTGAAAACATGGCAGCTTTATTTCAGCCTCACCTCCTAAAGCGAGAGGTTTGCAGATGGAGCCCAGTGGGGTGCACACATGGAACCCCCCAAAACAACCCCGAGAGCTTCGCCCCAGCACTGGGAGCTGTAGGACTGTGCCCCTCGGGCTCTGTCTGAGCACATCCAAGTTTTACAAACACAATTTGCTAAAGGGTATCCTCGTGCTCCATCTGTGCCTCATCCCATGAGCATGGACACATGTGCAGCCGAGCACCACGCGTGTCCCCACGCCATGCTCCCTGCACACCCATACATGGGGCTCAGGGCAGTGCTACTGGGGAGGGAGGTGGGGGTTGGGGGGAGTTAGCAATAAAACAAACCAGCTCCTGCTTTTCCAACCTTACTCCTATTTTTTTTTCCTTTTCCCACTTCCCGTTTGCCAGCTTTAGCAATTTTTAATTAAATTACGAGCCGCAATAATGTTTTGCTAACTGCAGCTCCCCGCTTCCTTGTGGAGCAGCTCGCGGAAAGGTATAATTTTGCAAACAGTTTCTTTAAGAGCTAAGCCTGAAGTACCATCAGCGATGTGTGTGAATAGAAAAAGAAACACCTCCACAAAAGGAGGGATTGTTAATGGAGGACAATCCGAAGGGGGCCCACTAAGGCCTGTCCTTTACAATAACGATGGAGGGCGATGATTTGAATGCAGGGGGCCCTACTTTCAAATCTGGACAAAAACAAAATGGTAATAAGGGTTGAATCCCTCACTGGTCAAAGCAGTGGGCAGCAACTGGTCTCTTTAACTGCCCCCACCCCCTCCTTCCCCCCAAGCAGACCCCAAACAAGAAGAACTCTCCTCCTCTTTAACTTTATTTCCTTGATTAGCTCTAAAAAAATAATCGCCTGTCTGGACTTGGGAGAAGTTTTTTAGGTTCTGTTTGAAAGCAAGAGGGCTCCTTTCCTGCAGGTGCTGCGGGGATGCGCCTCACCATGGGCAGGTAAGCACCGAGGGGCTTTATTTCTTACCATGCTTGGAGGATTCTGAGGGCTTCCCTGGGCTCCCGAGCAGGGGCTGGGATGCTGCCGGGCAGGAGCGGGGTGCTTGGTGGGATGTTGCTGCCTCCCGGCCTCCAGGTGTTGCATCATTTTTTGGGGTCAATTGGTTTTACAGCATTGCTTGTAGCTTCCTTGCCTTGGAGCCAATTAAAGTCTTGCATTGCAAAGGGGTGTGGGGGAATTAATAATTACAGTGCTGTGTTTAAATACCGCTCGCCGCTTATTTAACGGGATTTTTGCAAAATGTTGGGATAGGGCACTGGAAAAGCGGGCATGCACCAAAGGCTGTGGGAGGGAGGTCCGGCCACAAACCCTCACACTCCAAACTCAGGGTGCAAAGGCTGTTCCCCTGCTGGGGACACCCCAACTTACTGCTGCCACCTCCCAAAGCCTGCACAGTTCCCTTCTCCGTACCTTATCCCTGTGACTTAGCTTACCCTGAGCCCCCAGCTCAACCCAACAACGAGGGGAGATTCACTGGGGCACTGCACCCCAGTGTGGCACCCACACCCACCATTGCCTGCTTAGATCCCTCCAGGGGAGGCAGCCCCTCACGGCCCCACTGCCCTGTCTCCCCTCACCTGGCTTTACCAAGCACACTGGGTGTTATATCTGGCTATCCCCAGTGTACCTAAAATTTGGAGTGGCAGCTGTATGTTTGCAGCCCAGCCACACGTTTGTGTGCGCAGTGAGTTGTGTGCTTTGGATCTATAGCTTGCACGGTTTGCCCAGTTATAGATGCATGCAGTGTGTACTTAGCTAACAGAGATATTTTTGTGGAATATATAAATTTAATGGCCACAGTCCCCATAGGCAGTGCACCCATACACCCCCTGGTCAGTCCATCCATCCAAGTTCCTTCCCTCGGCCGGGCAGGGGCTGCCCAGGGCCCCCACTTCCCAACAAACACCCCAGCATGGTGGTTAACAACACATAGGCTTGGGGCAGGTCTGTCCTTGGGAGGACGCAGTGACATTAGGCCGTGCCACCAGGAATGCTGTAGCAAGTCCCATTCGTTGAGAAATACTCACAGAACCTCTTACATTTTTGCTTTTGGGGGATATGCTTATCACTGGCAGCCCCTAGGAACATGCTACTCAGTGCAGGTGCTTTAGGAGAGGTTATTTCAATGTAAAGAAAGGGAAATAAAGTGTTGTCACAGTGGGCTTACCAGCCTCCCTTAAAAAATCAGTCCTTCTCTCTCATGAATGTCCCAGTAATGGGGACGGCAGTTCCCGGCTGCCTGCCCCCAGAGCTCCACTCTCTAAGCGACTGCCGAAGGGACAAACACATTTGTTTCGTGTGCTGGGTATCACTCCTGTCCCCTTCCCCTCTTCCTTCATTTACCAGAAGTGCTTTAAGAAGGAAAACAGTTCTCCCTCCTCCCCCCTCCCCTCGAGTTTCCTAATATCAGCCCCTACCAGAGGCAGGAGCCCGCGGGATGGCAGGAGGCTCTCCCAGCAATCCCAGCAGCCTGGAGGCAGCCGGGCAGCACCCACCCGGTCCCAGGCTCCGCTCGGAGCCGCAGCCGCATCCTGGGCAAACCCCGAATGGAAGAACCCATCGTAAATACCTGCAGACAGCGCCCGGGCAAACACCTCTGCCTTAGATTCCTCTGTGACAGGCATGGCAATCAGTGAAACTGCAGCACCTCGGAGTTCATTAAGAGGGGGGGAGAAGTACTGCGCCTTTCCCGTTGCAGCATCAGATCCTCACTTTCTCTTATTTTAGGGGGGTACCGCGTCCGGTGCGCGCTGAGCTGCCGCTCGTTGCGGCTCTCACACCGTCAGCCCCTCTGTTTGGGATTCTGGGCAGCGGTTTCAGTCTCGGTGGTTTATTGTGCTAAGTTTGATGCAGTGGTTTCTAGAGGGAAGAGCGTGTTTGTAAACACAGCCGCTGCTGCTGCAAGGCTGATGGGTGGAACGCCGCTGATATACGGTTATGGGGTTCTGTCAGCCCGGCTCTCCCTGTGAAATGCGCCTATAATCTGGCTTTAATGCTTAGATTTAAGGCAGAGGAATCATGTGAAATAATTCCTCGCGCAGGGAGAATTCGTATAATGAAAAACGCAAACTGGAATCTTCCTCGTTCAGACTAAACAAGGACATATTTAACAGTGCCTCGTTAAAAATAAAGAGGAAATCTATTAATGTAATAAGTAAATTGCTATTATGGGCATCAAAGCACTCCGATGCTTTGAGGTAACTTTATTTCCATCAGTCTTTTTTAAAAGAGCACAGCATAAAAAAAAAAAAAATCCCTTCCCATCCCGCCTCACAGAAACCCTGCCATTTTACTCATTAATTTTGTAATTAATCAGTTAAGAAGTTCTGACTTATTGGATTAAAGGGATGGGGAAATGGAGTTCCGCCCAGCCTCACTGCACTGGAATTGCTCTTTGGAGCCTCCTGCTCAGCCCCGTGCCCATATCGGGGTGCAGGGAGCCATGGGGCTGCAGGCTGAGCCCCCCAGGTCCTTGTGGGGACCCACAGGTGGAGATGAAAGTATTTCTCACCCTTTTCCATATGGGAACAGCAGTGCTGTGGGGCATAGGGGTGTCCTGCCTCCGGGGCTCTCCCCCCACACTTCCCCACTGCTTCTGGGAATAGAGAGCATCCCACTGTCTGCTCCCACTGCTCCCCAGCTCAGGGCATGGCCCATCTGCCAAAACGGAGGGAGAGACGCCCTGCTCTCTCAGAGCCACTCCTTCCTGTTGCTGTCCCTGTCCCAGTCACTGTCTCTGTCTGTCTTCATCCCCGTCCCTGTCCTGCCAGCTCCTGTCTCCCCCAGTTCATGGGCTCTGCCCTGGTGCCCAGGGGCAGCAGAATGCACACTCGGCTGCAGGGTGGGTGCAGCGTGGGCTGGGTGCACTGCAGGGCCCACCCACCCCTGAGCGCTGGGGAAGCATTTAAGAGGAGGTGAATGGCAAACTGGGCTTTGAGGATATTCAGCCTCTCCTCTCCACCCATAGCAAAGCACTTGGGTACGTGCATCCCAGAGCCATTTTCCTCCACATGACAGCTACCTGGCATGTCCCCTGCATGCCCAGTACCTGCCCTGAGCTTTGCCCTTCCCCTGTCCCTTGGTTACATGGAGCAGGGGACACACAGAACCCTGTGCAGCCATTCCCCATCAGCTCCGTGCAGCTCTATGTGTGTCGGGTGGGAGTTGTGCAGCAGGGAAACAGCCACAGCTTGTTTTCTTCCAGCACTCACTTTACAACTACATACACCCGATGGACCATTTTTCTACCTCTGCCTTTGATTTTTTTTTTTTTTTTTGAAAGCCAGAAAGCTTTATAAATACTGTTCCACTATTTTCGGCCATTTTGCATTTCTTGTGCAAATAATGTACAGCAGTGCTCCGTTCCTTTTCTCCTTCTTCTAGTTCTTCCCTGAACGAACAGATCTATAGTGTCCCCGGGAGATTTATTCCTTCTTTCTCTTCGTGCCATCACTGGCACACTAGAATTAAAAAAAAAGAAGTATTTTGCAGGTCAATTCTGAGCAAATTATGGAAGCGATGTAAACTCAATGCCTCGAACCTACAACACAAGATTCGTTCCTATTATTAATTTGTAAAACCAATAAAGCTTGTGCTCAGAAGTGGATGCTTCGTGCTAATTATTTAGGGAAGATTATTGTTTTTTTTATTTCAGCAGTGCAGCAAATCTCTGGAGTTTCTGCATTTGTTTCGCACTTAAAAGGACTGGGTGCAAATGTAATCAGCACATTAAAGAGCATCCTCTCGCTGGAGGATGGGGAGCAGGATGGGGTCTGTCCATCCCCATGCCTCGTACCAGTAGCCTGAAAGCAGACACTGCAGGGCACTGTGGGGTTCTGTGTTCGGGTGCTCGGTGGTGGTGCTATTATTATTTTAGAGCCATGTCTTTTTGCATCCTCCTCTCCCACAGCCCTCAGTGCTATCTGTAAATGACAGCACTCATGGACCCGCACGCTTCTCCCCTGCCCGCCCATGCCCTGCAGCTCCCCTGCAGCATCTCTCCCTTCTCCCTCCGAGAACCACAAACGCAGACCTCGTGCTGCCTCGTCCCCTTCCTGCAGCCACCTCCACTGCCCCAGTCCCTGCTCCTCCTTCCCTGCCCTCTGCAAATCTTCTCTGTGGGCAAAACAGTGGGCATGGAGGTGAAAATCCAGCTGGGCACCCTAAAACAGCACAAGGTATGGGCTGTGCTGTTATTTCCTCAGTATTTCCACATTTTTGACTCCTGCTGTGCCAGAGTTTCATGTTTACTAAGGACAAATGGATTTTTCTATCCCTTTTTTCCCCTTCCTATGCATGTCTGACTTGATTTTGGGAGTTTATGATTTTGGACATATTGTTTATTATTCATAGTATTAATAATAGGTGTCATCTCGCTATGGTAATTAAATAATTAGGAAACACATTTCCAGTTTGGTCAGCCAGAATGCCCAGATGGCAAAAACATGCCTTATAATGCAAAGAACTACATATGTGCATAGCTGGGCACTCAGTGTTGGATTTAGCTGTCCATGAACTTAAATATGTACATTTCTTACCTGGTTGGATCCTCCACAGACCCATAAAGCAAGCAGTGCAGTGATCTGCTCTTAAGATACTATGAGAGCTTGGAGGAAACTATCAAGAGTGCCACTTCTGTAGGCTCTTGTTCCCATAAGTTGGTGATGAGATTCCCTGTTTGCCTCGACATCCCCTGCTCAGGGTTTTCTCAAGCCTGAGGTGGCCTCTGAATGGGGACTGGGCACCCATTTGTGAGGCAGTGTTTTGTGAGATGCTGATTTTTTGGGGAAAAAAAGATCATTCTGTAACAGCCTACCCATCTCAAAATGGCTTTCACGCTGCTGTGATCCATTGCCATCTGCTCAGGAATCACTGGCCTGGTGACTCCCATCTTGGATGTGGATGGATCCATAATGGCACAAGAGTTCCCACAGCCCAGAGGCTTGGGGCAGGCTCAGAGACCCTACAGACATGGTTCCAACTCTCCAGCAGATGCCAATGTCCAGGGCTGAAGCAGCTCTGCAACTCAAGCACTGCAGCTGACCCACAGATCATCTCCCTGGGTTGTTTGATCCAAGGCTTGGAAGCTCCAAAATAAGATGCAGATGACGGAGGGCTGATGGTCCACACTCAGTACTTCCCTCTCTCTCTCAGTGATACAAGCCATGGAAAGGTTAAGAAATAACTGATTGATCAGAGTCAAAGTAAATAGTAAAGGAAAATAAAAGTTCAATCTCAAAAAGGTGAACTTATTTCTAAATTTACTCTCTCCTTCCTGGGTCTGAAGGACAAATGTTGGCCACACGCTGAAGTTGAGTAACGCTTTGCTAAAAACCTCCATGAAGGCCATCTGCAAAGTGAACCATGAAACTACAAAAAGACAAATGGAGCTGGCAACATCTGCCAGATACTCCTTCATTTGAAAAAAACAGGGAGAGCATTACTTTATTGTGCATGATGGTGACAAGCCTGATTTCTGTACCTGAACACACAAACCCGGGGAGATGGCTGTGCCTGGGAAAGGTCAAGCTTTGAGGATTTTTCAAAGATCCTCTGTAGGAATTTGTATGACCTGGTCCAATAGTTTTAAAAGCCAGCAAAAGGAAAATGAAAACAATCTGCTGATGACCTAGAGTATGTATGTATTAAGAATCTGATGATATAGCTACAAGGTCATAAATGCTTGGAATATGAAAATAAATAGCAGAGCTCTTGAGTTAATGAAAAGCCAGTTAGGCCAATAAACATCTAAAAGGACACATATGAACAAACATCCATCTTTTTAGTTCATTGAGTGAGTGCTGTTTACAGCTTTAACAGATTTTAGGGCTGGTTGCTTTTGGACTGGGCTGCAAACAAGTGGACCAGGCAGTTGCAAGGCTGGCTAGAATTTGAAGTCACACAGAGCAGAGCCCAGCAGCTCTTTTCCCCATGAGGATGGGAGGAACTGAGCTCCTGGGGATGCCACATGAATGTGGCTGCGCTCGTACATCCAGCACCCTGTGTGCAGCCTGAGCCAAGGGGCTGCATGCAGAGGAAATAAGAAGCTATTGCCCAAGAGTCCAGCTCCAACCCTTGAAGGCAGGGCTTGAAATCCCTTCTGCACGTCTAATACCCAACATTAGCCTAGGGCTGGAGTTTTCTGTAGGGCATAGGAAATTCAGATGGTTGCAGGCCAGTTATTATTCTCTTCTTCTGCTCCAGCCTTCCTCCAGGAGTGCTTTTTGGGCCCACACTCAGTGTCCTTCTGCAGTACTGCGTTCAATTGCACCCAGTGCTGATCTCTGAGTTTCTGAGTGGTGAATTTCACCCCGGGTATGTGTGGGGAAAGCAGGAAGGCTGCACTTTGCAATTTAAATCCTTAAAACATATTTTAAGGGCTCTTCTGTCTCTTCTCCAGTTCTTGAGAAAAGCTCAGCTAAGGAAAGATTTTGGTAGAAACCCAAAAGTGACATTCGCCTGCCTTTTCCAGGTAATGCATATGCATGCATGCAAAACTCAGGCATTGGTTGCTTCTGCCTGAGGATTAAAAGCTATGGCATGAACAGAAATAGAAGCCCATCTTTACAAAATTGCTTTTAAAAATCCCATATGCCAGTTGCATACCCTGCAAACATAGAGCTTGAGTAGCAGTGAGAGGATGGGGCTGCCAGCCAGGAGCACAGCAGCACGCTCAGCTCCCTGCAGGTCTTTGTCTTGGGGTCAGCTCTGCTTCCCTGCTTTCTTTCCCATCTCTAGAAGGTGGAAGGCTCATGTGAGGTATTTTTGGTGTCTCAGAATAGCCCTCGACAGGAACACTTCATTTGTGACCATGGCATTGACCCCATGTTTGCTCCAATATCCTGAATCTCAGTGTATGCCCCTTTATGTTTGGCATGTACAAGGAGCTCCCCGAGATGCTCCACTGAACCAGGAGGGCTTTAAGCTGTGAACAGCTCCTCAGAGTGCCGAGGAAGACACGTTGGATGGGATCTTGCAGAGGATGAAAAAAAAAACCGGTTTGGAAGGGAATCGTGAGTGCCCCCAAACCTTTTGTGGATCAGCAAAAACACAGCACTACTTCTGCTGCTGTCGGGAAAACAGCCAAGCAAGACCTGGCCGCTCCCAGTCCCGCTCCGAAGGACTTCTGGCTGGAATAAATCTTTTCTGCTTATAAAAGAAATGAGAGAGCTTCACAGTGCCAGGGCCACTCAGATTTATGGTGACAGCACTGGGCAGCCGATCTGGGGGTGAAAGCAGAAAGCGAAGGCACAGTCAGGGTGGGGACACAAGCTGCTGTTCTGCAGTGGTCGGATCCTGCGAGCCGTCCCCTCTGTGTGTGGGGGGGAGCAGAGCAGGGCTGCTGTGTGCTGCTTTGTTTGGCACAAAGGATGCTCTACCAGCAGCACCGCGCCGCGGGGCGCTTCCAGCAGCACAGGGTTCTGTTGCTTTGGTCAGGTGCAATGGGGAAAATAAAAGCCACACGAACTGAACAAGGCACGGGAATGTTGTGGATAAAGCAGAGAAATAATTCTGGGGGGATTGGGTAGGATTTGTAGCCAGGAGCGGGGCAAGAGTGCGTCCTCACCCGGTGATGCTGCAGTAATTTGGAGCCTGAGCTGCTTCTTCAAAGCATCACAGAGAGAATTTCTTTGGGTCGTTTTGGGAACTCTGGGCATCACCACCTTCATTCCCTTCAGAGATGCCATTGGCAGTGCCAGGACCCCTCACAATGATTTTCTCAGCCTTTTATTAATCCATTTAGTTTCATTTTGGTTGAATGAAGAGTGAGGTGTTTCCTGCTTCGTTCTAGCAAATTTCTCCCATCTGCCTTTGTATCTGCCACAATTATAATTTTGAAAATTTATATCTCAGTTTTTCATTTGAGAAAACATTTTGAAGCAGGGAAATACGCATTCCCTTTAAATGTGCTTTACATGATCCTTAATGGCACAAGTTTTCTATTTCCCCAAACTTTCACACTGTTTAAAATCAATCAAAGAAAACAGCATTAGGGAGGGGTGAGCGATAGAAAACACCCTCTGGAGAAACAATTGGAAATGGTTCACACTTCTTCTAGAGTTCCCAGCTTCCCCTTTATCAGTGTGGCAGCAAAGCCTTTCTGCTCCACTTTGGAAGTCATATTCAGGATAATGCCTGGCCCCAAATTGCAGTGCACGGTCCTGGAAGAATTAGGACTGCACACAAATGCAGCACAGGGCTGTGGCACATCTTCTGTATTTGTGTTTTCAGGCTCTGAGCTCCAGAGCATTTGGAAGCTTTGGTGTGAATGGTGAGCAGGCTCAGAGGATCCCCAGGTGCCATCAGAACAGGGTCCCTTCCTCTGGGTACAGAAAGTGGCAAATAGAAAATAGTGGCTAAGGAAGTTTTCCGTCCTGAAAGCATGAAAGGGGATGTACGGAGAAAGGGTTTTCACTCTCTCCCCTCCTCCTTCCTTTCATTGGGATGATTTCTGTTTGATTCAAGGATGCTGAAAAACATAGCTTAGTATTTTTCTCAAATGAAATATAAACAAACAGAAATTGGAACTGACTTGAGCAAGAAAGGCAAAAAAACAAAAAAGCCAGTATTTGGAAAATCAGTGAACCTGCCCATTTCCCTCCTGCAATTCTGCATAACTGGATCCATTTTTCCCCACTAAAATCAGCTGTGAAGGACAACTTCCATTGATTTCAGTAGGAACAAGCTAGAACATGCTATGTTTAAATATTTGAATCCTCAGCTGTGCCACCAAGGCATGTCAATCCGTCTTAATACTTTATTCCAGGTTATTATATTAACAAAACTCAATGATATGCTGTAACAAAATTGCATTACATGCTGTCGCTGTGTTTGGAGCTATTGTACTCTGTCTGTAGTGCCGTTCCTCCTTTGAATGAAGGATCGTATGTGATCTATTTGTCCAAACTCACTCTGAATATGGTATGTTTGTAATTCTTTAAGAAAATAATGCAACAGCAAACAAGCCAACAAACAAAGGCGTGTATTTCTCAGCACGTGGATTCAGATCTGTGTCTCAAATAATGCAGGGAGAAGGAACAAATGCTCTGGGGCTGGACGGAGGCTGCCACATATTACAGCACAGCACTGAGGGACACTTCAGCCAAAAGAGAGCCCACATTCGTGACCTATATTAGGAATAAGGGGTCATGTGCCATAACCATGATCCTGTAATGACATCCCTTTGTGGCCGCGGCACCGCTGATGCGCAGTGCATGTGTTGAGGCACACAGAGCAAAACAAGTTCACTGGGAGAGTCCACTTCGTAGTGGAGCACTGATGGCACGAGCAGGGTGTGTGGGATGCACAGATCAGGCACACACGTGGCTTCAAGGAGGGCAAAGTGATCATGGAAATGAATCCTGATCGCATCCAAAAGTGGAGCTTAATCTCTTCGTTATTTAGAGACACGGAATCTTTTGCTGCACGCCAGCTTCTCCCGGGGTCAGATATACCCCGGCTCACCACGCCCTCTTTCACCTTTGGGCTCACGCTGCAGCCAGAACCTTGGCTCTGTGCTGCGGGTGAATTCCGGCACGGCTGGAGCTGCGCTGCTGACAACAGGCGGCTGCTGAGTCAGGTTCTGCCGCACACCCAGCACGGCATGCTGCGGCTGCTGGAAACGGGGCAAGGAACTGCTTCATGCATGAGGTCATGCTGCAACCCCTGGAAAAATAACGCACGATGCTGCTTTGCACGTGAGGTCCTGCTGGAAAAAAAAAAAAAGTGCACGTTACTGCTTTGTGTGTGAGGTCAGGCTGCTGCAGGCAGCTCTGCAACAGGGCAGTGCTGCTGGGGATGGGGCTCCGGGAGCCCTTTTTCTCCCCCAACAGGCGACGTAACCCTTGCAGCTTTCTGACAGCTGAATAAATAGGCAAATGAAGCGGGGCTTAATCTAGTGTCCACCCCCCTGCAAAGGCCCTGTATTAAAGAACTTAAGGAACTAATTGCTTCTGTAGCGTTACGGCTGCCCTGCGACCGACTGCCGGAAGGCTCTGGGAGGTTTGTGTTCCGTCTGAGCTCTGATGTAGCCCGATTTGGTTAGAATTTGCTGTATTTCCATATTAAAACAGTCAGGCCGGGGGGGAAGAATAAAAAGGAAAAAGAAAAGGAAAAGAAAAAGAGAGACTCATTAAAACTGCATCATGTCACCCGGCTGAACTTCCCATCCTTCCACTTCCCCCCTCAATCAGCAGCAGGGATAACAATTAGATGTGATGGCTCTTCCTAACAGGCGGCAGTGAGCACTGCCTGCTCCTGCGCCGGCTGCAGCAGCAGAGCCCATCTCACCCTCTGCAAGTTAAGTTTATAATTGATGAGCCATGGGTTGGAGGATAACCCACGCCCGAGCAGGGGAGGGACTGGAGGGCTTCACCCACTCCATCTCCCCAGTTCTGATTTGTTCCCCAACCAACGTGGCCCCGCGATGAGGGGCTCTCCGTCGGGGCAGCTCTCAGCTTCACTCAGCCAGAAAATTTGGTATTAGGGCCGGGAGGAAAGGTCACCTTGGAGGATGGTGATGGAGAGTTAAAAGAAAGGGGATGGGAGTGGGAGAGAGGGAGAAGAATAGGGGGTGCGGGGGGGAGGCAGGGAAGGGAAGGGGGAAGGGGACGTGGATTTCTAAGCAGGCTGACCCGGGAGGATAAAATATCCTGTTTTCATTGGTTCAAATGAACCATTAGGGAGAGAGTAATTTGTTGGACCTTTTTGCTGCCTTATCATGAGATGAACAGCCTTAACATGGGCTTCACGTTTGCCTTAACCCCACCGTAAATCATAGAAGAATCGATTTTCTTCTATTTCTTCATCTCTTTTTGCAAAATTACTAACCAAAAACCCAGACTGCATTTGGAGATGGTTTAGCAAAGCAAGGCCAGGTACCTCTGTGCACCAGTAAAACTCTGCAGATGGCATCCACCGCCTTTCTTATCTGTTTTTGTGCTCTTTTTGACAAGCAAATGGGGGAGTGTGCAGGGGCTAGGTTTCCTTTGGGAATTAGAACAAGACAACGATTTTTCCTCTTCATGATTTTCCCCTTACTTCCACCAGCCTTGGGCTGTGCAGCAGTTCCCAGCAGTCAGCTCCTCAGCCCAGCTTCTCTCACAGCTCTGCAGGCTGGTGGAGTGCTCACTGTCCCTGGAGGTGTTCCAGAGCTGTGATGTGACACTGAGGGATGTGGTCAGTGGGCATGGAGATGGGCTGACTGTTGGACATGATGATGTTGGTGTGTCTTTTCCAGCCTTAATGATTCTGTGATTCTGTGATTTTGCACCCATTAAGTTTGAATTCACAAAAGCCTGGACACTGGGCAGCCCCAGCAGAAATGCTCAGTTGTTGCTGTAGGCCCAAGTGTTTTCGAGACGTGCCAGGAGCTGTCTGCTTTGGCATGGAAAGAGAGCAGAAAAAAGCTTTCTCTACATACAGATATTGAATTATCTGTCCCAGGGTTCCTTGTATTTTGTGGTCTCTCTCTGACACACTGGAGGAGCCCTAACACTTTCACACTGAAAGGACCGGACCATCTCCAAATGGAAAATTACTTTAAATTGTAGGATAGCCAGCATGTTTTACTCTGCAACACAGGTATGTTTTGTGCTTCCATTGAGTCTACTATTATAGGAAATTCAGATACGGAGCAGAAGCATCTGGCCTTCAAAGAACTCTGAAATTGCCATGGGATGTTATGATAATGCTGCTTTTATGCGACTGATCTTTTCCATTTGTCCTTTGCTCTCTAGGTAACAGCTTGGAAAATGTCAGGTAAATGTAGGTAAAGAGAATGCTGTTCTGTGTAGGGTTTATGATATGAACTTTTATTATAATCATTCTACATGAGATGCAGATCTCTAAGTAGCCAGCAAATTCTTGTCAAATGGACCCAAATCAGGAAGGTCAAACGTTCTCATGGAGAAACACGAGATAAAGACGACTTCTGTGCTGGTTCTCCAATATAGAATCTTCTGTGATTGTTCAGGAAGATATCTGAAATTACTTTCTAGCAGCAGGCTGGGTAACAATATACCTGTGTGTGCCAGGATAAAAATAACCTTTGGAACTGCATTTGTACTACGCTGCGAAGTGTGTGATCACTGGGAAAGATTTCAAAACTTCTTTTCTTTTTTGTTCTCTGTCTCACATTAATTACACTTTCCCTACAACTCTTCAGTGGATCAGACGTCAGGCTTTCTCCCTCCGTTGCATGTTCACCTATTGCCTTTAGGAAGGCGTTGCTAGATCTTTAGTGTTAGGGTAGCTAGCACTAAAGTGGCTTTTATGAAATGTTTAGAGGAGTTTCCTGTTAGAAGAAATTATAAACCAAAGAAGAAATATGCAGAAACTGGGGTTTATAAAAAACAGTAGCAATGGTATAGCTTGTGTAATTTAACCAAAACCAGTGAAAAATCAATTACAGAGTGTTATTTTAAAACTATTCTAGTACAGTGCTTGGAAAGTAAACACTACAACATGCTGTTATATGAAAGTAAAAATTGTATCAGCTAACCTAGCTTCTATACCAAGGCGTAAATTTTCTTATGGAATGTGAACGAAACGTGTTTAAAGTGGAAAAAAAAAAAGAAAAAGAGAGAAAGAGAGAAGAGAGAAGAGAGAGAAAGAGAGAAGAGAAAGAGAGAGAGAAGAGAAGAGAGAGAGAAAGAGAGAAGAGAGAAAGAGAAGGAGAAGAGAGAAAGAGAGAAGAAGAGAGAAGGAGAGAGAAAGAGAGAAAGAGAGAGAAAGAGAAGAGAAGAGAAGAGAAGAGAGAAAGAGAGAGAAAGAGAGAGAAGAGAGAAGAGAGAGAAAGAGAGAAAGAGAGAAGAGAAGAGAGAAAGAAAGAAGAGAGAAGAAAGAAAGAAAGAGAAAGAAAGAAGAGAGAAAGAAGAAAGAAGAAAGAAAGAGAAAGAAAGAAAGAAAGAGAAAGAAAGAAAGAAAGAAAGAAAAGAAAGAGAAAAGAAAGAAAGAAAGAAAGAAAGAAAGAAAGAAAGAAAAGAAAGAAAGAAAGAAAGAAAGAAAGAAAGAAAGAAAGAAAGAAAGAAAGAAAGAAAGAAAGAAAGAAAGAAGAAAGAAAGAAAACCCTGAGGAAATTAGAGGAGGAAAAAATCCTTCTATCACGCTTTCTTTTCTGTTTGTTTTTAAGCTGATAACGTCCTTGTCTCAAACTTCAAAGTAAGCGGTGTTTGAGACCCATGTCCCTCAGCAAAAGCTCGCTCAGGCCTTGCATCTGCTTTAGGGAAAGGCTGCACTTCTCCCCAGTTCTCATCCCAGAAGCCTGACCTAGGCTAAAGGACTTCTCCAGACCGTGCAGTGAGTGTGAGCATTGCCCAGAGCAGGACCTTCTGCTGGGGGTGCTGGCCTGGAGGCACTTCTTGTGTGCCATTGCCAGCAAGCACGACATGTCTGCACTGCTGGGGCCAGTGGGGCTTGCAGAGCACCTCTGGGGGGAAATGTATGTCTTTCTGACACCTCAGTGGAGGCTTTCACCCTACTTCATATGGCCCTGGTGCCAGGACTCTGCTAAGAGATGTGGACACCAGCTGCAGAGGGGGGTAAAATCCAGTGAAGGGGGTTGGGGTGAGCAATGGCTCTGGGATTGGGAAAGCAATGGGAAGAGTGTGGGATCTGTGCAGAATGGGGAGGAGCTGTGGCTCCCATGTCCCAGCCCGCTTCCTCCCCACAGCCCCCATAATACACCTTACAGAGTGATTTACATCCCAGAGAGCTGTGAAATTCACTGCTTAATTTTTTTTTTTTTTCATCAAGCACCTTTGAAATGCCTGCAGTAACTCACTGCTAACAGCAAAAAGAAAGAAAGCGAGAGGCATGGCTTGTGTGACACGAGCAGAGCCACAGAGGAGAGCAGGCAGTGCTGATGCCATGCAGCAGTGCTGGAACATGCGAGTGTGCTGCAGGCTCACCCAGCAGCTGCAGAAACCTCACTGAGAAGTATCAGGTCTCCCAGAATACAACTGGGTTGAGTGCACCCACTCCTTCCCAAATCTCAGTGTGATCTGCCTGTGGAAAAGGCACGGAGGTGGCTGGCAGAAGCCATATTTTGATAACAACACTGAATCGAAACATGTGTACACAGTTGTTTTCCCTGACTGGGGTCTGTGTAGTTCTTGCAGAAGGTTAATAAATGCTATGCAAATCCTCTTAAATGGCCGTGTTTACACCAGGGCTTAGTGGCTCCAGCCATGTCCTCTACTTTTGACTCCCAAAGTTTTGCTGCAAAAAGAATTTGCTTCCCCACGCTCTTTGGAGCACTCCCAGGTATTGTTCATGCTATCAGGCTATTCAGCTATCTGCTGTTATGATCACAAAGGACATCACCAGAGGAAAAGTGGTAAATTTGCCTTACTGAAAAAAAAAAAAAAAGAAGAGGAAAGAAAAGGGAGAAAAAAGAAAGATGTTTTGCTTAAAGACAGGAGGCTACTGTAGTGTAAAATGAATGATTAATAAGGATGAGAAAAAACCTAGTTCAGCAGGGCAAATGCTCAATAACAGCTCGTTTAATCATCGGCAGATTAGCTGCAAATGCAAAGTGTCTGCTGCAGCAGTGTGTT
Source organism: Cyrtonyx montezumae (assembly GCF_038088225.1). Taxonomy (NCBI): domain Eukaryota; kingdom Metazoa; phylum Chordata; class Aves; order Galliformes; family Odontophoridae; genus Cyrtonyx; species Cyrtonyx montezumae. The sequence continues at coordinate 9,043,488 of NW_027072100.1, read as the reverse complement.
AACTGTGCTGTAAAGTGTTGGCTACTTCTTTAATGACAGCATAACCTTTCATTGTGCATTTATTTAAAAAAAAAATAGTCCTTTAATGTCTGAGTGTTTGATTTCTTTCTCTCTCTCTCTTTTTTTTTTTTTTCCCTTTTGCCTTCTTCTGCCCTTAATGAATTTTACAGCACGGGGATGTGCTGTAAGTTGTGTCACCTCCACAAACACTGCCAGGCTAAAGTCACGTCTTTGGGGGAGAATGAGATTTCAGGAGGTACAGGCTCAGCCTTGGCAGCTACTGACTCCTCTCTCTTGATTTCATTTTCTGGCAGCAGCGATGCTGTCCTTGCGTAATTGTCCTTATGAGAACCAAGTACACCAAAGCAAGCACATTTATTTGGTACCACGAGGAGAGTTATCTAGCTCTGAGAAAGGCATTGATGCAAGATGTTCTCCCGATCAATATATTCAGTATAAACAGAAGATCTGATTCATTAAGTGTGCTTTTTTAAAAAATATAATTATTTCTCTTGCTAATTGCCCGAAGAATCATTGGTTGTATACTGACTGTATTTATTATTGGCGTTTGCAGGGAACACAGCGTCTCTATGAATGGTTCCCAGTGTAGAACCCAGTGCTGTCCTCATGGACAGCAGCACTGCTCTCAGTGCAACTACGGGATGAGTGTGGGGTGAGTTCCCCGATAGCTCAAACCATAACACATAGAAAAACAGTTTGAAAAGGCTGACAGAGCAAACGTCGTAAATACCACTTCTCAGTAATAGAATTATTCCATGAGCATTAGTATTTTTGTTAACTGCCACCACCATTCAGTGCTTTCAAATAGCAAGGGCTGTGCATCAACAAATACTCCTGAACCACGTGCAGCATCCTTTGCCCCCCGGCGTACCTTGTCAGCTCTCTTGGCACTGCTCTTTGCCACATTATAATTCTGCAGCTCGCCTCTCACGCTGCTGAAGAGATGGAAACAAAGTCGTGTGTACAGGAATTTGATTATTTGAGCCACTTTTAAGCTCATTTCAATTAACTTGGTAAACTATCAGAGATAAGCTGCCTGAAGTCACCTTCACTGATAGCAGTGGGTGCGGGATGCACGGAACTCACATTTATCCCAGCAAACACACCACGATGGGAGGCTGATGGTGCACGCTCTGTCATTATCTTTAGCACTTTATAGATATATTTGGCTTGGTGGCAGAAGTGTTCCCGTGGCTGTTGTAAGCGAGGCATCACCTGTGTAACAGCCTTTCTGGCACTTCCCAGATTCAGGGTGCGAGGTGTGAGCACGATGGGCGGTGGGAGGCCCCAGAGCTTTGCAGGAGATATCAGAGGCCCAACAGGGATGGGGAGCGTTGTGCTCCCTGTTTGCAGGTGGAGATTTTGTGTCACAATATCAGCTTGTGAAGACGTGACAGCAGAACCAAACCTTCGGAGCAGTGCCCGGTCCCGGCCTGCAGCCGCCATTTCCTGGGCCTGGGAGATATTGGCACAACCAGCTCTGCAGAAAGCAGCGGTGCTTCTCATCCCCTGATCCCAGATTCTGCTGTTTGCTGAAGCTTGGTGGCCAGTCTCAAATAAAAGGCTGCCTGGCCTTCAAGCCCACCCCAGCAAAAAGCTGCTTCATAGCATGGACCTGCAGGGATGCTCTGCCACTGCACGGCAGCTTGTTGCAAGCCCCAGGCATGGGGATTATTCTTATTTTTATAAATATAACCAAACTGCCAGGATTTGGTTAATAAGCAATTATTATTATTTAATTTTTTATGGTACAGCCCTTTTTCACTTTTTCTCTTTTTTAAATTTGGAAGATAATGTAAAACTCCAGGTAACACCTTCCTTTCTTTAGATGGCCACTCTGTTTCAGTGTAAGGTGGCACAGATGCCAGGCTGCAGCCCGTGGAACAACGGAAAAACCCTGGGGATGACACCACCGAGTTTTGGTGCTCCTTTACTGAGCTGTTTCACTGGGCACTGTGTGTGCCCTCTTTTGCAGCACGTGTGTGTGTGTGTGTGTGTGTGTGTGTGTGTGTGTGTGTGTGTGTGCACTTTCTGTCTTTCTCTGACAGCAGAGCTGTGCTGTTAACTGCTGGGTCCACGTTGACGAGGAGTGCGATCGATAACCAATATGTATTTCATAAACACTTAGCCAAGGTCAGCAAAACAAACACAGGGACAGACCCACAGTGCCCTCTCACTAAGTCCAGAGGTCTCTAGGGAACACCCTTTGCTATTGGGGTGCAGGTGTTATTTCTGCTTCTCTGTTTTAATTCAGCTGGTCCCTAAAGAATCCTTATGGGCTTTGGAGACCTTCTGGCCACACCTTTTATCAGCTAGCACCATCCATCTGTGGCACTGCGCTGGCCTCTTGTGTGACCTTGGTTTTGCCCTGCCACTAATCTGTGCAGGCAACACTGCCCACAAAACTATTTAACCCTTCAGCATCGCGGATCCAATTGTTTTTGCACTACAATGGAAGCAGAAAGGCAGCTGTGCAAGCAGCTCCTGCTGCCACAGAAGAGTCCGTGGCACAGGGAGGCAGGTGGGGTGCATTTAACTAACGAGTTTTGCGGGAACATTTGGGCCAGTGGCAGCAAACAAAGATTGGAGGTCATCTGGAATACTGGCTGTAATGCTGGGTGCCTTTCACAGGTGGCACCATTCAAGTTAAAGCAGTGCAGGCGATCTGTAAGGTCAGGAAGAGGAGCTGCTGCCTGAGCCACTTGAATCCTTGTGCTTCCGAAACTGAAACGAAGTAGGTGGGTTTTAAAAAAAATAAAAAAATCAAAACACAAAAAAACTTGGAGTGTTGTTTAGAGAAACTGCTGGGCTAATCCTGCAGGAGCAGCCGAGTATGGATTGCTTAGTTGGATTGGTTTTCTAAAAAACTGCTACCCTAAATAAGAGATCACCAGTGTGTGTTGGTGATTAGGCCCTTGTGCTGCTCTGCTCAGATTAAAAGCCCTGTTTCTCTCCCTGTCAAACACTGTAAAGAAGGAACTTCATCTCTGTAAACCATACAGTTTAAGTATTTGAACATTAAGTGGAAGTTTCTGGTGATCAAAGTAATTTTCTTGAATAATGTATTCATACATAAACCTGAAAGAAATGTCATAATTGCAATAAGGTGTCTCTGGGGAGTTTGGATATCATGATATAATCACATCCCCAGGGAGCAGGAGGCACGAGGCATAGCCTTGTGCTTAATAACACCCCAAGGGTGTGATTATCTTGTAGCAATCGCACCCTCATTGTGCCATGTGGCCTGGAGAGCTGCGACTGGGATGGAAATGCACAAAATTTAAGCAGAGGCAACAAAAACATGGAAACATTGGGTATTTGGACACCAATCTCTGCCATTTTTTTAGATAAAAGGAAGAAAGCTAGGAGCGTCGTGATAAACAGCAGAGAGTGAAGCTGTTTTCTCGCAGAGCAAGAAAGAATGGGATGCAGTATCTGTCCTCAGCCATCTGCTCTGCCTTGTCCTGCCTTCCCTCTAATTTTTTTTTTTTAATCCACCAAGTTGAATTAATGTGGCGGGGCTCGCTCTGACGCGGCGTGGATCTGACAGTGCGTTGGCAAAGCAGCGTGCTGCCTGCGGTACCTGGGCACGGGAGGCAGATTGCTTCCTTCTATGGAGAAAAGGACGCGGGTGGAGGATGGGAGCGGAGCCATTGGCCTCTCCCAACCTCCTCTCAGCCCCCCAACCTCCTTCTGCTCCAGGGCAGGGGAAGGGAGGGGATGAGGCTTGTGCTTTGGCATGGAAGAAATAGGGTTGTTGTGTTCATCCTAGCTGTGTTGTGCAGGAGCCTATGAAAGCCAGGGACTCCTTAGTGCAGGTCTGCTGGAACATCTCTCTTGTAGGGGTTTCCTTGCATAGCTATATGGCTTAAAATGAACCATAGTTCTGTGTGTTTCCATGGGGCAGTGGTGTGATGGACAGATGTCACTGGGGTGTTTGATCCTTGCCCTGTTCATTCTGCAGCCCTGTGTGAGTGGCACAAGCCTTGGGTGCTGCTGCTGAGGCTATTCAGAAAGCAGGGGAAGGCTGCAAGGTGTGGATGGGACAATAGGGTATAACAGTAAAAGAAAATGGCTGAGCTTGAGTTGTATTAAACAGGCTGGGCAAGAGGATGCAGTGATGTGTTCCAGCCTTGTGGCTTTGGAGGGATCCTGCTTGTAGCACTCATGGGATTTATGGATCTGCTCCCACACCTTGCCCTAAGCGTGCTGTGCTGATCAAGAAAAGGGGCAGAAATGTGTGAATACCACTCAGTTCTCAGGCAGAACCCATCTCAAATACAGCTATCTGAGTGTCCTGCTGCAGGATTTGGTTGGAGGCATACACTATTCACCAGGATCAACATCTAGCTTGTCTGAGTTTTTTTTCTGTTCTTTTAATTTAAAAGATCCACAATTTGACTCTTTTTTTTTTTGTTATTATTAATGTAGGTGTAAAGCAGTTGCCCAGGAAAAGGGTTTTACAGCTTTCTCCCCCATGCTCAGCACAGAACCTTTGTGTGTAGGAAAGAGACACCTCCAATGTTCACAGCATGCTGCAGAAAATGTATCATGCTTACAGCTCTAGACAAGGACAACAGGCTGCTGTTTAAACCGCTGTGTGCTCTCCAAGGTTCTCAAGAACAGAGTTGTTTGGGAAATAAATTGTTAATGCTTTTAATGGAAATTGGGTGGTTCTTACGTAGGTGTGGGAAAAAAAAGGGGGATTTTATTCACATGCTTTTCAGGTTGCAGTGACTGGCATATATGGCTAGAAGGGTAAGAAGGGCCAAAATTCCAGCCATGCCTCTGGGCAGCTTTTCCAGGCCCCTTCTGATCATGGCCTAACAAATTCCTGACTTTTTTCTTCAGCATTTGCTCCCCAGTCTAGTCTGTCCCATCACAGTTTTACTCTGCTTTTAATGGCTGTAGTGGTTGAGGGCTTTTGGCAGCTGGTAAAGTGTTGCCAAAATCACATCTCAGGAGTGGGCAGAGAAAATATTTCTCTTCTGAATAGTTTGTTCTGCTTTTCGGCTGCTCAGGAGCCCTTTCTGGCTACTCTTCTAATTTGGCATGAGGAAAAACTCTCCATGAAGATGTCTGGAGAAAAATCCTGGAGACATGATAGTGATCTAAAACAATTCAGAGAGGCTGGGTGATCGCTGCCTAGTCAGCTTATTAGATTTCTTCTATAATGTCTTTTAAATCCAAAAGCCCCCAAGGTGCATCTAGCATGCTGTATGTTTTTATAAAGTCTGGGCCATTTCTACAAATCGAAAAATTATTTTAAGCTTTCAGCACACGTCAGGATGATGAAATGAATAAGTTCTGTGTATTTCTGATGGCATTTTCACCTTCTTGCACATGGCAGACTTATTTCTTGTTTACTGTTAGGTGATGTCAAGGAGTTCCGAGATGGGTTGTTCATTGTTAACATAACAAAACACAGATTTGATCTGAGGGGACGACGCATATGAATGCAGATGCAGTGGATGGGGCGGCTGGTCAGGCTGACTGCTCCTGACAATGTCTCTTTAAGAAAGCTCTGCGCTCCCTCACAATGTTAAAGTTGCTAAGGTAACTGTGCATTTTTTTTTAGAGCACAGCAAAGTAAATAGGTACATGACCTGTATAAATTCTCAGTGCATAAATTACTAGAGCCCTCAAGCTAGAGTAACTTGCACACTTCCTCATTTCCAAATGACTTTTTGGCTTCTCTGCATGTCTACTGCATAAGAATTTGATGTGTGCAGTTTGTGCTGCAAAGCATCCTCTAGAAAAGCTGGGGGAGGGCTCTTGGTGCAAGAGGGGTCCTCCAGGACAGGAAAAGTGGCTGAGTGCTCTTTGGTCATCTGTCTTCCAGCATGGGTACCACCACCACTTCTACATTATTTTCTTGTGTCTGGAAGGCAGAAAAACTTGGGCCCTGCTGGCAACCTGTCCTGTGCCTGCAGCTTTGCCTGATCTTGCACCTGGGTACAGTAGTAGGAGCTGTATGAAATAGGCTGCCTGGCCCAGGAGTGGTCAGCCCATAGTGAGTCCTCCAGTGTGCACAAATCCAGACTGCATCACCCACGCTGGTGCTCAGCAGCAGCTCTGCACAGCACCTTCTCTGCTCTGCTCGGTTTGCTAAAGGCCAAGCAGTCTCAGGAATACTGAAGTTGAACAGCTTCTGCTGTGATGCCACATCTCACAGCCCACGTCCTTGTCCTTTGTCTGTCCTCTTGCTGTGCTTCTGCAGCATCCCTGAGCACAGTGGCTGGAGGGGATAATGCAGCCCCGCTAATCGTATGCCTCTGCACGCTGCTGTGCCTGCACACACAGCCCAGCGTGGCTTTGGAGCCATGCTGAACGCCTGGGTCCTCCTGTCTAACGATAAATGGTGTCATGCTCCTGGTAGAGGTATCTTGTACTGAAATACTTGCATCTACACCACGTAATGTGTGCGGTGATTTGTCAAGCTGTGTTAGATCTGCAGCACATATGCTGCAAAAATAGCTTGACCACTTGCAGTAAGCCCAAAATCTGCGTGCAGTGTGCTGAGATGGTCAGGATCACTTGTCTGGGATTTCTGGATACCGAAGCAGCCAAGATTTCCATGCTCTATCCAGATGAAGGCATAGAAGAAGGCATGGATGGAGATGTCCAGGGACAAGATAGCCCTGGTGCAGTGGGACTTGCTGCTGATAACAATTAGGAGCCAGGATAATCTCATTTCCAGAAATATCAGCCTGCTGACATCACTGCCCACGTGTGTGCAGCCATGCCATAGGCACAGCTCTGTGGTGAGGTCATGGAGCCTTGTGGGGTGCAGGACTGGCAGTGCCAGCCCGTGAGCTCCGTGTCAATCTGCCCATCTGCTGGGTGGGCTGTGGGCAGCAGAACATGGAGGCTGACCAGGGCATGCAGGCAGCACTGCTGTGCTTACCTGCAAGTATGGAAGAGTCTTTGTGCAAAGAAATGCTTGGCAAGGTGGCAGCTGCACCTCATCCCCCTCCCCCCCCCCCCCCACCCCATGTTAATTTCTGTCATTCCAGTTACTCAGGATCTGGCTGAGATGCCTGATCCCAATGCTTGGGCAGCTTCACTGAACGAGTCACAGATGAGATCTATACTCTCCTGGCTGTCGGCTCTTCTTTGGGTTGGGGTTTTGCAATATTTAGCAGACATAAACCTGAGAGCACATCCCAGCAGAAAAATGGGGAGCAGAGTTTGGGGCACGGACGAAGGCCAGGCACTTAAGAAGCCATTTCTGGAACAGGAGGTTGAAGGAACTGCTGTGGACAGAAGTCTGATACCAGGACTGGATTGTTATGACCTTTGTTCCTCTTGCTTTACATTGTCTTTTTTTAAGACACAAATGAGTTGATCTGGGAAAGGTCCCCCTGCTCTAGCAAGGATGGAGCCAGTGACTTTTGGCACAGTTATGCTCAGTGGAAAACACTGGGGAAGTGATGCAGTGAGTTTTCTTCTCCAGCAAACCCCCAGGAGGTGGGAACACTCTCTCCGCAGCCTTCAAGGAGAGCTGTCTCATGACTGCCTGCTGCTCTGCTATCTCCTCTGGGGCAGGAGCTTTGCGACTGGCTGACTTATGCCCTGCAGGAGGATCAGCAGTAGCCAAGTGCTTTCTTCCCAAACCTGCAGGCTGGTTCCTGGCCCCATAGCACTGTCTCAGGCTCTTGTACATCCGTGGTGCATCTGTGCACACGGGGCTGTGTGCAGGGCTGCTTCCCCCCCCCCCCCCCCCCCCCATACACAATTTTCTGGAGAAGATGGACTGTTCTGGCGCAGCTCCAGAGGCAATCCTCTCCTTGCCAGGAAGCCAGATGCATGGTCACATTGCCTGGCTCTCCCTGGCAGGGCTGGGGAAGCTTCAGCAGGTGTGATGGAACAGCATGCGGGAGCCGCAGGTTGGGCGCGGGCTGCCTCCGCCGTGCTACCCGAGCTGCAAAGTCCCTGGACAGCAAACACAGTGCTAAACCAAATCCACAGCAGGGGAACTTCTGAGAGCTTTGCATCCTCCATCAGACTTGTATGCTAAACCCAGCTTTGGAGCAAGGAGCAGCAACAGCAGGATGGGAAGGTTCCCCCCGCCTCCTCCCCCCGATGCCTTCCACCTCCTCAGCAATGCTGCGGCGAGAGCAGAGCTCGCAATCAGCAGACTGCAGTGACAGATGGCAGGTCATAAGCCCTCTCACTGATCTAACACTGCAAAAGAAAATAGGGCTGGGGGTGATTCAGCTGCTAGGCCTCAAAGCGGGAGCATGACGGGATAGCGTGCTCTGCTGACACGTCCTTGAAGGATGCTGCGTCCCCAAGGGCCACAGGGGACAAAAGTAAAGTGACGATGAAGCAAAAATCCATGCATGGAATAAGGCAAGTTTTACAACAAAAAATAATGGATAATGTGCTTCCAGTCATTCTGAATAATTGGATTTCTATTAGCAAGACGCAAATATTACTCATAGAAATCTCTATGAGGAATAATTTGTGCTCTGCATTCAAGCCTACCTGGCCACAGTTGCTTTTCCATCTTCGACTGCCCACTGACCAGAGCTGTCAGCACCCGTATCTGGGTTTATCCATCAAACTGTCTCCATGAAGATCTGAAATCAAGCTGGATGCATTTAATTCAGCACAGCACTCTAGAAACATTCTTGTGGTAAGAGGAATTTGTTGGCAATTATAACCTGGGAATTGCATTTAAAATTAATGTATATTTTTGAGGCATAATCCAGGCTGCATCCTGAGCTGCCTGCTCCTGCTGGCAAGCACCCATCTCTCTGAGTGGTGACACTGTGCTGAGGTCAATGTCAGGCTGCTGCCTGCCTCCAGCCTACCATGAAATCAGGTTTCGGGTCGGGAAATGAGTGTTGCTGATCCACAGGAAAAGCATTGCAGGGGGCACAGAGGAGGTTAATGCTGGGGACGCTGCAGGGCTGGGTAGCCCTAGGGAAGGCAATGGGACTCTTGGCTGTAAAATGTCACCTAGTGAACAGGGAGGGGACAAATGAGACCTTCCTGTGTCTGAGTGGGAACTGTGGACCTAGTTTGCTGTGCTGGAAATCATAGCTCTGCTGAAATGGCTGGAGCTGAGGTCTTCTCTGCTGGGTCTGCGTACACAGCTCCATGCACAGCTGCTGGGGCATGTCCTGTGAGCCTTGCTCAACTACCACTCATGTCACTCCAAAAAGAAGGAAAAAAAATCAGTTCATTATGGAAACTTATTTCTGAAGGGAGAATGTTAGAGGCTTTTGAAATCCTTCAGTGGAAGGACTACGTGTGCAATGTTCTTCAGATCTTCAGGCAGGGGTAAAAGCAGCTTTTGCAAAAACTGTTTTTTTCAAGCTACAGTCCAGTTATTTTCAAACAAAACATTCCAGTTGTTGCCCCCAAAGTGTTGGATTTTTATTTCCAGACTTGGAAACATTTTTAAAGTGATAGGAAATCAGGAAGTCCGCAACAAAATTTTACTGGAGGAGAAACCTGGGGGCTGGCATCACTCTTGACATCAGTTCTGCTCTTTGACTTAACTCTGATCTAGTTACCAAGCACAGATGTGCGGAGCACAGAGCAGTTCCTCCTGGCTGGTTCTACCTCCTGAAGGCTTTGCAGTCAGGAATGATCTCCAGGAATAAATGCCATCAGGTGACACTCCTAACGCTAGAGACACAAGATCTGGTGTTTTTTTTCAGGCTTCAACTTGTTTAGTTATGTCAGAATGAAAGAAGTGTGCAACGTTTGCTATTTCAACCCATTCTGCAGGAGTGGCAATGCAGAGGCAGCAATGGAGCACCCAGTGGGGCTCTTAGATACAGCCCATACCCAGGGTAGCTCTGTAAAGCTGCTGTGTGTGCAGCCATGTGGTGTGCCCCATTGGAGCAGGCCCTTGCTGGGATCCTGTTGTGCTGTTGGTGAATCTCAGGAGGATGCTCAAATATCCAGAGCTCAGTTTCAGCTCAGGCTCAGCTTGCTCTTGGAAAATCAGGTGCTTCCCAACACCGTTAACCCCTGGGTGAAGAAATGGGTCTTCCAGTGTGCAAGGGAGCACTTGGTGTTATAAAATAAAGTCGTTTGAGTTGGAAGACGTTCTTAAAGGCCATCTGGTCCAAGTCCCCTTCGATGAACAGAGACAGCAGCAGCTTGGTTAGGTGCCCAGAGCCCCACCAGCCTGACTTGGGTGTCTCCAAGGATGGGTGTCCTCCAGTATACCCACACTGCTCCTGGAATACTGAAATCCATAGTGAAATAAATAGCTTAAATATATATCGTTTCACTGGAAAACCAAGATGCAGAAGGGAAATGGACAAAAAATTATTAAACACAGGGCCCTGTTTTTAGTCCTGGTGTAAGTGTTGCCAAGGGGCTGGAGGTAAAGGAGCTGCTGGCTTCAGCTATGTGACAGCAATACTAAGTGGTGAGAGCAGTGGTGAAGCTGAAGGAATGAGCTTGGGCGAGGGAGCTCCTGCCGTGTAAGTGGGTTTGTGCAATTCCCACAGCTCTCCTTATCTCCCCGCGCCTTTGGTTGGCATATCAGCCAGACAAAGGGCTTAACGCAACTTGGCATAGTGACGGAGGAATGTGCTTAAAATTTCCAGCAACTGGAACAATTAAGTGAGCTTTCTAGCCAGGGAGAATAGATGTCCCCTTAGGATTCCTATCACTGAAGGATAACATTTCCAGGCTTTGTCCAGCAAGAGATGTCACTTCATTTACAGAGATCTTCACAATGTGGAGGTATATTGGATATTGGTTATTATGCAAAAGATTATCAGGAATCATCTCAACTGGGCTAATTGTTCCTGGGTTCAGGGCTGATGGAATTTTAATTTCAGTGTGGTGGTGGCTGGAGAAGTTTCCTAGAAATATGAACGAGGATGAAAGAGTGATGATTTCAGGAGGAGTAATAATGGCCCTGATGCAGGGGATTTATTAAGGATTCAGTCAGCTGCATCCCTGAATGAGAGCTTGCTGGGCTGGGATTGCTGCTGCCAGCTGCCCCTTTTTGGGACGGAGATGGGATGAGAAACAAGTGTCTTCTACAAACAGTGATTGCAACGAGGGCTTGGCTCCCTAACAGTCATGTTGACATTACCATGTTCTTCAATGTTTGTTTTTATGGCTTGAAAAAGAAAAAAAACAAAAAAAAAAAAACAAACCAAGAAGCAGCATTGCCCTATTTTACATGACATTTTTCTAGGGTACATCCCTCGTGCTCCTTTTCTTCGCCAGTGCTGCACTGGGGATGTCATGCCTTCACAGCTCATTCCTTTGGGTGGGGGAATGGGAAGGGGTGACGGGAGCAGCAGCAGAACGACTCTGTGGTACTGTATAAATAGCTGCTTTATTGTCATTAAAAGAAGAAAAAAATAAAAAATTGCACTCTAAAGATTTTTTAGGATCAAAACACACCCAAGAAAATGTAAAACAAAATTAAAATGAAGTCGGTATTCACATTGTCAGCAGTTATTTTGTCACTGCAAAGCATCTCCTCAAAGGAATATTGTGCAGCACAGCAGCAACCGAATGAAGCAAGCGGCTCCAGCGCTCACTTAAAAGGGAAGTGCAGGGACATCTTCAAACCACAGTAATGGATCCCTGGGGTTCCTTTAAAGTCTGATGGTGGCACTGACATTTCCTGTGAAGTTGGAGGCTGGCAGGTTGTTAAAACTTCCCGGTTTTAACTGCATCAAGTGCTGCTGTGGTTTGTTGAATGTATAAAATCACTTCTCCACCTCCTTCTTAAAAAAAAATAATAAAATAAAATATTCAGATATCAATAAAGAACTTGAGAGAGGAAAACACTATAATTATAGCCAAAAAGCTGGCACAATGCCTGCTGTATAAACCCGTTATTTTGGTAGCATAGAATTCGGTACTGGAATAATTCTCTGGGTGGAAACTTGGCAAACATGATCTCAGCCTGTGAGCTAATCTTTTCTTTTTCCTCCTATAATAACATTTTTTTTTCCTTCTCTACAGATTTAGCCATTTTAAAATTGTGCATCCTATTACCAAGATTGTGTATGCACAAATGACCTATGTTATGGGTCTCTGGGGTGATGTGAATGTAGACAAGAGATCTGCATGTTAGATTAAAACCCCTTTGCTGGAAAATTAGTACCCTGTAGATTCAAATACAATTATCCCTGCTCTGAGCCACTCCTGAGCGGGGATGGGCTGAGCAAAGGGTGGTGGTGGTGGCTCCAGACCCTGGGTGATGTGAGGGGCTCGGCCTTCTGGTCTTTCTCACGTGCAACACTTCTTGTTCCATTTCCCACTGTTATCCCAATAACTGTGCAGCTCTTTGTGTGTTGGGGAAGAAAGTGACCAAATGTGTATAGATTGGGAGGTCTGGGTTCTTCGTGCCACGGAGGCTGGTGCACCTCCACAGCATTGTGAAGGCATCACGAGCCGTGTGCAAACACTGGCCCTTATTTTAATATATTTTAATGTATGTATTTTAATACATGTTAATGTTAGCCCTTATTATACTGATGAAACCAAGCAGCTCCCTTTCATTGGTGCGGATGTGTGGGGTTTGTACCAATTTTCAAAGTAGTCTTGGGAATGGCAGTTTGCAGTCGATTTGATCCTTGAAAGCAGATCGTGAAGAAATAACTGACCCTTTCCAGCTGGGACCAGCAGTGGCCCCACAGGAGCAGCCAGCAAAAGGCATTTGTAGACATGAGACTGAGCAGTGTGCATGTTGGCACCCAGCTGGAGCACCCTGTGCAAGCATAGTGAATCATATTCACCATGAACATGCCTCAAAGAACTCATGCTAAAAAAAACAACAAAAGGCACCAGTGTGCTGCTTTCTTTGTCCACAACCCTTTTAACCTTTGTAAAGCCCTTGTTCATCTGTGAAACTTCTTAGGACTAGAGAGAAGAGCATCGTGGAAACAAAAACTGATTACTTCCTTCCTTCTGCAAACCCAAGTGTCTCCTGCAGGTGAAAGGTGTGCTGGTGGGGTCTCTGTCCATGGGAGATGGATTTGCATCTTTCATCTCTGCTACCCCTTGAAACCCCCCAAAAAAAACCTACGGCTCTGGAATATTTTATCTTTTTCTGCAGGACTCTGACAGATCTCTCCCCTGGGACCATAAATTTTTTCCTGACTGTCACTGCTGCTCCCGAACTCCAGTGTGGTACATTGGAAGAGTGAGCTTTGTTCCTCCACAGCACAGAGGGCATGCCACAGATAATTTAAGGGGCTATTTTTCTTTTTAGATGGCATTAAATATTCTTTACTTAAAAAAAAAAGTCATCCACACCACTTGGCATGAAGCAATATATTCAGGAGAAGGGCAGATGTTGTTTAATGAAGGAGTGCTCTTGCTTCTGCTGTGTGTCCATTTCTTGAATCCTCATGGCAAGGAGTAATCTCAGCGTTGGGCCAAAGGTTTAAGGACATGCTTTGCCCCTGCAGTTGGGGAAAGGAAACTCTGATTGAGGCAGAGTCTGGACTTCCATGTACAGCGTGCATTTGCATCCCAGGTGGGATTGCTGAAGGCTGAGCTGCAGCCCGTGGAAGGACACATCCTTTGGGGTTTTCTTTGCTCTCTGTTTGGATGGGATGGTGAACCTGGAGTGGGGCTTCTGGCAGCCCCTGGGAGCTTAAGGCTGTGGGAGAAGACATCCTGCTTTTACAGAAAATGGATTTGACCAAGAAAGCAGTGAAAGAGAGAACACAGAGCTCCTCTGCTGGCATGTTGCATTGGGTCTCCTTTCAGTGAGGAAGCATACAGCAAACTGTCTGTAAACAGCTATTGCAGCAGTGAAAAATGGAAGGAACGTGAAAGGGGGGGGGGGGGGAATCTCATTTCTGACCCACGTTCTCACCTTAGATTTGGGGGAATGGTGGGAGTTCACACCTTATATTTCTTCCTTTAGCTTTCCCAGCTACAGATCCAAATTTAGAAAAAAAATAATATATAAGGAAATGGCAACCAGAAAATGTTATGGAAAGGAAAGAAGTGATTCAGGATTGGAGTAACACCAATCAAATTGCTCTTCAAAGACCCTAAAAATATTCTCATGATTCAAGCAACTAAAACTGAGGGACACCTTGGACTCAAAGAAGCAAGTTATTTTCCAGTCCTTGCACTCTCACACCCCAAGCAAACTTTCTCAAAAATCTATTCCTCTGACCTTTCCATTCCTTTAATGGAAAGTTTGCCACTTGGTTATCTCACTCCTTCTTTGAGCTACCAAGGGCACCTTGACGTGCATCTAAAACTTTCCTCCTGTGTGAAGGTGTATGCTTCTCACCGTATGAGTAGAGATTATGGGAGCAGGACTCCTCAGAATGGAGAAATCTTGTGATTTCTAGATAAAATAGGCAATATTTGCTCACAGATTTAACAATATTGAGTTTTTTTATTTTATTTTTTTCCCTCAGTGTTATATGCTGGGTTTTTGCATAAGGAGCTGCTTATAATTGGCCAACAATTTGTGTTGGGTGTCTGCACTCCTGTATTCATGGTGCAGGCGGGGTGGAGATGACTTGCAGATCCCAGGTTGTGTTTGGCAGCTCCTCGTTCCTCGTAACAGTTTGACCTCAAGCAGCCAGGATTTTAAAGCAGCAGAAAAAAGAATTTCATAAATAACATGAACCCGGTCAGTGCAAAATTAATTGCGCCTCTGCAACACAAACACTGAAGCATGCCCGTAAATTTAACTCTGACTATTCCAAAGAGGTGTTTGTGGCAACTGTTATTAGGGCTCAATCCTTGCATCGTCAGCATGCTGCTTCTTTCTTTGCCACTTTCATATGAATTTTCATGAATGACATTGCCTGTGTTTGTGTGTTGTTGTACTTACACCGCAGTGTTTGATCTGTGTGTATTACGCATCTGCCTCGTGTAGCTCCCATCTATACCATGTTAATTATATTGCTCTGGTGACATAATAAACACTAAGCGAGTTGTGAATAGATTATTTATGATGCCACCTGAACTCTAAGTAATTATAGCTGTGTAATTTAGCTTCCCCCTATTTCATTTTATATATAATGTAATATTTCAAAATATTCTGGTGCACATCTATCTTTTAGCTCTGTGTTTGAATGAATAAATTGTGATTCTCTTTCCAAGGTAATATATCAGCAATGCCCTTAAGGGAGGGCACTGGAGCTCTGTCAAGAACAATCCATAAACTCATTTGCACATAAACAGAGACAATGGATACTTACAACTAACACACACCTTCATTCACAGAAAATAATACGGCACTTACCTGTCTCGTTGTATTTAAGTCTAACGTTCTACTGGCAAAGCACTAAAGGAATAAGTCTCAGCTTAATGGTTTTGAATACAGGACTTTTCTTGTAATTTAAGCTGCTGGGACAAAAGGAGCGTTGGACAACAAATATCTTACAGTAAATTGAATTAAAGTAATAATGCTTATTGTTAGAGGGATAAAATGACTTCCAATGGAGTGTTTGAAGCTGTCTGTTGGATGTTTACTTGCGGGCTGCAAACGTTCAACTTCAAAACCATCCATGGGCATATGAGAAATGAGGTCTTTAATTATGAAGGGGCTCATTAAGGAGGCACAGGAGTCCCAGCAGGTTGGGGTGAGCAGTGCTGCTGGGACTCCCTGCACATTCTGTGGCCCCAGTGCTGGGCATCCTCAGCCCCACTCCAGTGCTGGCAATCTGCTTTGATTCACTGCTGAATCAATCAGTGGCCCCAACTCCCCACATCAGTTTTCCAAATGCAGATGGGGCAAACCAATGCTCTCTAAATTGGTGAGGTGACATTATTTAGAGGCCACACTGGGGCTACACCATTCTGAAAGGTGCTGAGCAGGAAGGTAAACTTAATTCAGCATGAAACACCATTTGAGAGGCAGGAGATCAGCCTTAATATTTGCGGCTTTCTTTCTCAAAGTGCATTGGGATCTTCATATCAAAGGC
Source organism: Cyrtonyx montezumae (assembly GCF_038088225.1). Taxonomy (NCBI): domain Eukaryota; kingdom Metazoa; phylum Chordata; class Aves; order Galliformes; family Odontophoridae; genus Cyrtonyx; species Cyrtonyx montezumae. The sequence goes on along the minus strand of NW_027072100.1, from coordinate 9,027,565 downwards.
AATGTTAATGCACAGTATTTTTGTTATTCTGGATGGGTTTTCAAGGATAGGATTTTGCTCTCTTTTTCTTTCCTCTTTGAGCCCCATGGGCTCATTCCTCATCCTCCCTTACACAAAGCCATGGTCAATGGCAGTGGCCTTGGATGGGAAGTATGGCCCTTCTGCAGAAGTAATTGCAGAGGGTCTTCTGCAGAACCAGACGTGCAGACATTTATGTCAATTAAAAGACACTTAAAAGAGTCAGAATGTTCTTCCTTTTCTTATTTTATTTTATTTTTAATTAAAAAATGTCAGGATTCAAACTTTACATGGGATTTGCAATGGCTCCAATTCCCAGTTGGCATGTGTGAGGCAGCACCCGGGAGACTTGAGGTTTCCATGACATCATACGGTAACTGTGAGCCTATCAGTTAATTAAATACTATATCCGTGTATTCTAGTTAATTGATGCTTCCTTTACATGGTTTATTGTGCTGCAAACTGGTATTGCTTCTGTCTCACTGAGCAAACACAGAGGGAGCGGGCGCCGCTGGGATGCTGCATCTCACGGCTGGGCAGAGGGATGTGTTGGCACCGCATGCTGTGCCCAGGGCATCCCAAGGGGCATCCAGCATCACCACCCCCAGGCTTTCAGGCAGCACTGCCTAGGGATGAGCTGAGCCAGACACTGGGGCAAGCTTTGCCTTCTCCAAGTTCGCCTCTGTATTGGACTCACGGAGTCAGGCCGTGAGGATGAGGTGCTCTGAAGGTTTTTCCTGTAATTTAAGCTGCTGGGACAAAATGAGTGTTGGGCAATGCGTATCTTACAGTAAGTGGAATTAAGGTATTAATGTTTCTAGTTGAAGGAGTAAAATGGAGTGTTTGAAACTGTTGGTGTTTTCTTATGGTCTACGAAGGTCCAACTTTAGCAATTCTATGAAAGGTTCACCATTCCCACAGAAATACTCCTGGTACCTGCCCCTTCCCATGCCCTGCTAGCTGCAGTAAAACTCCAGGGCTGCCTCATCCCACTGCTGTGCAGGACGTGCTCACCATCTCCTTCTTAGGCTGGGCTGAACTACAGCTGCAAGGAGGAAAGAAAATACTAAGCAGATTTCAAAGCAGAATGTAACTTCAGCCACTTGTGTCTAAGGGTTTGCTTAGCCATAGGGGCTGATGGATTTTCCAGCTTCCTGATCTGACCTTCTGTTGCACTGGGATGATTTGTGTGCGTGTATGTGGGGATAGGGGAATTTTTCAGTGCCAAAGCAGGACTGAGGGCACTTAATTCACGGAAGATGCCACAAACCCCAGTTCCAACTCCAGTTGTGTAAGTCCAAGGCACAAGTGGGTGCTGCTGTGTGTTGTGTCCATGCTGACAGTGGAAGTACTAGTGCACAAGACAACCCAGTCGGTAGCAGAAGCATTTCTTCACCTCAGCTCCCAAGGGAAAGCTGTTCCAGAGGCTTTAGATGAGCCTAGTCAATGAGGAAAGGTCATACCCTGTGTGCAAACCCAGCACTGGCTATCTGCTATCCTTCCCTTTTTGTCCTCTTTCATTCTCTTCTGTTTCCTGTTTCTCTTTCATTCTCTTTTTCTGTTTACCAGACGTAAAAACTCTCCTCCCAAGAGATGCTGCTGGGATCCCGCATGCCTGGGGAGAGCCATTCCTAGGGATGCTCTTTGTGGGGTTTCCACTTCTGCTCTCTCGGCAGCTTCCAGGCTGCGGTGCTCCACACCTGCAGTCCCTGTCCCCGTGCAGCTCCACACTCGCGGTGTGGCTGCCTCCTCCCAGCCATGTGCTTGCTGAGGGAGCACGGCCCCATAGCTCCGAGCAGACCCTGCAGATGCAGCTGGGTCCGGCTGGGGGGGCAGCACACCACATTTCCATACCATTTCAGTACTACCCCTCCAAATTATCACTCCTCTGATCCTGCCACCGTGCTAAGTGCTGCGCTGGTGGTGCACTCTGGAAAATGGTACCATCTTCTATTAAAGGCAGGTATTTTTTTTCCTGTAATTCTCTTTAGTGTTGCCTTTAGAGGCCCCTCTATGTGGCTCCTTTCACTTCTAATTACTGCACTAGGAGATTACAGTGTGGTGCTGGCGACAGAGAGAGAGAAAGGGGGAGGAATGGGATGGTGGAGAGGGAAAGATTTCTGCGGTAATTTGCATTTAAAGCTGGCACTCAGCATTATATCTCCCTGTTCACCCATTGTCTATAAACATTTTAGCTCTTCCTTCTGCCTCATCAGAATGAATTAAGCATTTTCATTGCACCACCAGCCTAATTAGAGTCATTTACTATGTTGACACAAAGGGTTTTTTTATGAGCATCTCAGCTTTAATACACTACAGCAACATTGGAAACCTCCAATCAAAAGGTAAATGTTTGGGGGTCAGAGATATTTTTCAACATTCTCCCAAGAATACAAACAAGCTCCTGGAGAGGTGACGTGCATGCTGGTGGCTTTGCTGTGGACGTGGTGAGTTTGCTCTGGGATCGAGGTGCACTCCGTGCTCACAGTGACACTTGTTGGAGGGACTTTGTGTTCTGTAAGCACTGAGCAGCACAAAGTGCTTTTTGGGAAGGTGCTGGAGTCAGATGGCCAAGGAGGAACACATAGGGTTCTGGTTGTGGAAGTATGCCTGGCTTTGGTTTGGGGTGCTCCTGTTGCTGAGCTCTCCTCATGGACAGCCCACAGACAGACGGTGCAGGCTGTGACGCTACAAGCACAGCACACAGCCTTTTGCACACCATGTCAGGACAGGAAAGACTTCTCCTTTTTGATTTTTTTTTTCTAGTGGTCACAACTAAAAATAAGATCAAATCCTCATTTAAAGTTGTGGGCTAACCTCTCCCTACCTGTTTTTCAGTTGTGTTTGTATTAGAATGAGATAGATACATCACTCACCAGTGAATCCAATCATGCAGGAGCTGCTTTCAAGTTCGTTTCAGAAAGTTCCCCTTTCTGTGCTTTCCCATCTTTCCAGTATCACTTGTCTAACGAAGAAAAAATCTATTCTTCACCTGATTTAGGGAAATCAGAGCCCTCTGCTTGGATCTCCAGGGCAGGCACTTCTAGACAGCCCCGGGGCTGCACTCTGTCACCTGCAGGCAGGCTGCTCCCAGTGCCCGACTGGTGCGAGCAGAACTTGTATAGATTTGTAAGATAAAATTGACTCATCTGTACAGCGTGTCATCATTTTGGAGCGCAGGCATCGATCACAAGAACAGAGATGTGCAAAAGCATGACATGTGCAGGACAACCAGGAAAACTCTCAGTCCTTACATCTTCACCAGATTAGAAGTGAAGAGCTTGGCTGTCAGATGTAGCACAGATTTCTGTGTTGGTGCAGAAGGTCTGAAACAACCCAGTGATACATGCAGAACAGCAGGATGACCCAACAGGTATGGCGGGGGTCCATATAGCCCAACACTTTGCTGACAGTCATAGTGACAGGATTACTGGTGAGTTGTGTTGGTTTCCTGGTGTTATCATTATTATTTTTGGGGAGAGATGGTTCTCAAATAACTTCTCATTGGCTACAGACTTTGTCACCTTGCTGTTCCTGACCTTTTCCAAGTGCTTTAAGCAAGACAAGCTCCAAAATATGTGGAACAACCACCAGCAGTTTCACTCCCTCTAGAAACTTTTTCTCCCTGACTTTGCCTCCCATGCTGCAAGCGTTTATTTGGAAGAGGATATTCCCTCTTATGCCAAAACAGTTTAATTTCTTTAAGAGCTTGTAGAGAGGGAAATGGCCAGAAGCTTTTCAGAGATCCAAGTACTGTCACATCAGCACCTTTGTGCTGGAGGAATTGGTCACACCTCCTGAATCTAGGGATCTGTGTATGTATACATAATTGAAAATAGTTTTTACTAGCTTACAACAGTCACATTTACAAGTCTGTAATGGTTGGTTTCTGCTTTGGAGCCCTTTTTAAAAGTGCCGTGACATTTCACGCCTTTATCATGGCTGATTTCTTCCTGGATTCCTCCTATAAAGATGTACTTGCCCAAGGCAAAGAGGCCATCCTGTTGGTAAAGAAGCACAGACATCTTTACAGTAGGCTTGATCCTCAAAGTTCTGAACATGAAATGTCCCCAGGTGATGCTGTTGCTCAGGTTTCTCACAGTCAGCAGCACTGCTACAGCAAGGAAATCTGAATTGCCACATTGCCAGAAATGTTGCACGTCCGGAAAGCTGAGTGTGGCCTTTCATAAATCTGTGCAATCAATTACAAAGCTATATTTGAAAAGCATGCATCAAAATGCTTTAATGCTCAACCTTCAGAGTGAAGATTAATTGGAGGAAATGAATTGGTTGCCAAAATGTTCAATTTTTTCCAAGTTTGTTGGAACAGTGTTCTTCAGGAAAGACCCTTATGATAGGTTGTCCTTCTCTTTGAAGGTCCCATCTCCTGTCCTGTGAATAAGCGCCAGCTTTTGTTATATAGACACCAAGTCCCTTCTTTGCAGCTCTTGAAGATGTTTTGTTGGAAGGTCAACACAGCCATTTTGTAACACCTTGTTTTCAAGCCAGTTCTTTGAGCTGCGGAGGGCTGAACTTCTCACTAAAGTAACAAAGAAGAAGAGATGCAATGTATTTGGAATCTGAGATATTTCAGCAAGATTTGTGAGCAAGATGGCAATTGCCACTAACTAGCTGTGCATGTTTTGATGAGGTGGAGTGTGCTGGAGGAGCACGAATACCACAGTGAGCTTTAGTTAAACCTAGTTGAACCAGGTTTAGTTAAGACATACAAGTCAAAAGCTGGGTTATTTAAAAATAAATCTGTGAGAGAGGAGGACTTGAGTGTGGGTGCTGAACAAGAGTTTTTTCTCTTACACCATTAATTACATCAAGGATTTTCTCACTGCAATAGATAAAGCACAGCTCACTCTGAGCCATTCTAGATGACAAAGTCTCTTAAGTAATCTGTTTTTTAAATACATAGGACAAACATGGCCAAATGTTGTGCCTTCACTTGTACAGACTCCTTTTTATCAATCATTCATGAGAAAAAATAATGAAGTTCACATACATTAGAATAGAAATTAGGTGAAGTGGTTTGGTCTTCTGCATCTTTAATTTCTTCCTGAGTATTTTCATTCTTACTGCTGCTGCTGAAATAAAACTGGAAGCTGTGCTGGGTGGGGCACTGTTCATGTTTCAGTCTGTGGTCAGTCCTGACCTAGTGAGCAATCTATGAATTGAAGCCATGCAAAAATGGCAAGCCCAGGTTTGTGCTTTAGCAAGGAACTGGTGGGGGTTTCACCCCTCCATGGTGCAAGTTTGAGATGAATCCCCACCATCCCCTGGTCAAAGGGAACAGTGCCTGTAGATGCTAATGTCCATCTTCTCTGGGAGCAGAAACACAGAGCGTGGGACCCCTGATGTCCATCAGCCCAGTGCTGAGTTGGTGCTGGGTTTCTGGAAGGGGGTGGTGATCTCCAGTCTGTAAGAAGAACTCTGATCTTTTTGTATTTTCAGACATCGATTCAGTGCTTTCTTCTGTTGCTGCTCTGAAACCCTATCTGCAGGTCTGTTCCAGGTGGAACACCAGGACAGTCGAGAGGAAAAGGTAGATCTCAAAAATATGTCCCTGGGACCTCCAAACCCTCAGGCGTCTCTGGGTACATCTGCATCTCACAGTTATTCAGCGGACGACAAAGAACAAGGAAGAATTGCTTCAATTTAAACGTTCTCTGGCCTCTCTGCATTTGTTTCTTAGTCAAAGACCAATGGGCAGAGCACCAGCCCAGGGCTCGGGAGACCTCATTTATGTCAGGCGTTGCTCCCAGCCTGCTGGGGAGCTCTGGCCAAGCCATTCTCCTCCCTGTGCTGCTTCTCATCCACCAGAAATAGTGAGAACCAAATCATTTGGGAAGTTTCTGATAAAAGATCATCAAGATTTGAGTATTAATAATGTAGTCCATCGCTATGAAAAACTGATCTGAGACACTGAATTATTAGCAGAGCTGGTTACTTGCCATATTTAAGTGCTAGTTATAGGGGAAAAAATACCCTAGTTACAGGGCAAGGATTACTGAAGTTGTTTTTTTTTGTTGTTTTTGTTTTTCCATTTTTCTTCTTTTTTTCCTCTTTTTTTTTTTACTTTTTGTTCCCCCTTCTTTCCTTTTTTTTTTTTTCATGTTTTCCTGTTTTTTTCCTTTTTTCACCCCTTTTTTCACCCCCTACCCCCCCAATCCTGCTAGCTGCTTTCAGTGCCCATGAGCTGGAAATTCAGCTGCCACCGCAGTGCTCCCCATGGCAGGGGGGAGGGGGTGGGGCTGCAGGGAGCCCGTCCGGGGCTGCTGAGGAGGGGAGGTGTTAGAGGGGAACATTGGATGGGAAAACAGAGCAGAGTGGGCAGATTGGAGAGCGACAGATTGCAAGAGCGGGGGAGAGAGAGAGAGAGAGAGAGAGAGGAGAAAAGGATCCTATTAGAAATACCGTGTGTGTGTGCGCAGAGGGGCTGTGCGTGTTGTAATATTATTCAAGCAATCACATGTATCGTGCATTAGATAACTCCTCTGGTTGGTTAGCACTGTGAGGTCTGTGGATGTGTTTGCTTTAATCCCAGACACATCACGGCTTAACCTCAAACGCGTCGCGCTCCTCCCAAGCTGTTGGGGCTTTGCTGCAAAGAGCAAGGAGACGAAAAGTTTGGAAGGAAGCAGAACATCAAAACGGGGCTCCAAACTCTGCATTGACACCGTCAACCTGAATTCACCTGGAGCACAGGGATAAAAATTCATAGGGATGCAATGAATGCTGAGAGCATCAGCTGGGAACGCAGAGACTTAACCCTGAGCTTTCTGCTTCTGCCAGGGGTTGCGTGTGGGTATTTTCTGTTGTCAAGATGTAGATTTTGGGTTTGCATTTTCATGTTTGTTTGGTTTTTTTTTAATTGGTTTACAGAATTTTCCTCGTATCTCAGGGCTGTGGATGATGCCATTTGTTAGCCCTTAGCTGCGTGTCTGCATGCACACACATGCCCATCTTTCAGAATTTTCTCTCAGCACCATTCACAGTGCAGTTCTGCCTACAACCCAAGATAGAATGCTTTTTCCCAGCTCAGAGATGCAAATTTTATTCGGAATTAAATCATTTTCATTATTTTCCTCCAAGCAGAATTAGATCCTCAAGGAAGGGAGATGAGGAGAACTGGCACACTGTGGGCAGGAGCTGGGCAGGGCCCCTATGTATGAATTTGCTGCTGCCTCAGCTACACGCCTGGTGCCATGGCCTCTACTGACCAGGAATGGGGGCACTGAGGCTCTTTGCCACCATCTTTCCTTCTTCCTGCCCGACAGGCGGACCCCAGCAACACTGCTGACTCCACTTCATTTTTGACCCAGATATCATCTGAATCCAACCCATTTATTTATTTATTTTTAATGAAATCATTTTCCCTCTCTCTGTGTGTATGCCTCTATGCTTGCCTACCGCCCCCAGTTAAACCACGGAGACATTTCTGGCGCGTGTATGTGGACATGTCTTATTTTGCAACTACATTTTGTTTCGATTGGACGTGGCAGCGTAACGCGTTCCCCTTCCGCTTCTTTGGTCGCTCCTTTAATTTGTAAATAGGTGATTATTTGTTGTGGCTTTCTTCAGGTTTGGGTAAACACGTGGGCCCGCGGGGCTGGGTGTTGCTATGCAGATTTCTGATTTTGACGGCAGAACAGTGAAGCATCTCGGCACGCGGGGGCACGCACATCGAATTGCTGCTGTGATTTCCTCCTTCCACCACACTGCTACCATGAGGGGAACCCGAGCAGTGAGCAGAGCTGCTGCTGAGCCTTGGTTGTGAGCGAGGAGATTGCAAGTTGGGTAATGGCGTTAGGGGAAGGTCGCTGGTGATGCTCCCACTGCATTGCTTCCATAGGGAAACACTGCAGCTCCCAGCTTTCCTCTTGTTAGTGGCATGCTGGAAAAGCAACAGTCTGCTTTTAGAAGTATAAAAGCACATGAATATGAGCACCACTTAGCCAAGAACAGAGAAAGCTGTATGTCTGTGGAGCTTATGTAACAAGATTTGATTCCTTATTTTGTGCCTTGCAAATCAGCACAATGCAAACTTGCCCATTCTGTTCTGCTCTGTCTCACTTCATTCCCTTCCTGTGCTGTAGTATTTTTGGTTGAAATCCCCTCTTCTCTCCCCAGTTTAAACAGCACCTATCTGGGCTATGAGCCTCCAGCAGCAGCTCTTTTCTTAACAGAGGTCAGCACTATTCCATGTGCATGATTCTATGATTCAGTGACTAGCACTACAAGTTTGCTTGCAATAGCTGAACTGCACAGAATACTGAACACCCAGCAGTGGAGCCAATGCTGCTCCTCCTGTGCTGCCAGCTCTGCCTGCTCCGGCATCTTTGAATTTAGGCTGCTGACAAAGGTACAAGCCCCAGCACTGGGTGATTGTGCTCAGCTTTTGCATGGTACTATCTATCAGGGCATTGCTCACAAGCACTAATGAGTCCCCTCCAGGAGATTCCAGCGATCATGTAAATGCATCTTTCTCTGAAAGAGTTCTCTATACATAATACAAGAACCTGAGAGAGAAACAAGGCAGAGAACATGATGGAAATGGAATGTATTTTCCCTGGTTAGGTTGTAAGGGCTGAACTCACAAATGCTGATTTTTGGCCAACAATTTTTCATTTATTTTTAATTTAATCACATGCTTTAGTTTGCAGGAGCATCCTGAAGAATGATCTTTATAAAATATGCAGCCCTCTTCGCAGCCTTATTACATCACCGCTGCACCAGGAGAGAGACATCTCTCGGAATGGAAAACCATTTTAATGAATTGTTGTTTTATTTTAGCATCCCCTTAGGTTTCCAAGAACATCGGGTCTGAGCTGTCCATCTGATGGAATCCTGAGCTCCCAAATCAGGATAAAACTGATTTCCCAGCCCTGGGCAGGCTCGCAGAAGCGCTGTGTTATAAAACAAAGGCTGTGCTGATGGGGGGGAATCCCACTGCAAAGCAGGGAATCGGCGTTACTGCTGAGCTGTGGGGTTGGGATTGCATCGTGCGTGGGGTTTTCCAGCTCGGAGGTGGGTGACCCTCTGGGTCACCAAAGCTTCAGAGGAAGGTGGTGGCCACGGAGGGATGCGATTTAGCCGTGGAGTAAAGGAAACCATACGTTAGAATAGGATGGCTCGCTGTCAGCGAAAGCCGTGAAGCCAAAAATAAATAAATAAGTGGAAACCCTAATTGCCAGGGTAAGAAAAATACGGAGGAGGAAAGGAGGAGATGAAGGGGGAGAACGAGAGCATCCCCAGTGGCAAAACGGTTAAAAGAGAAGAGTAAAATCCAGCACAAAATCAAGCAGTCAAGTAGTTAATTGACTTTGCTTTAATCAGCCCAATGAATATTCATTAGCGTGCTGGTCCTAATCACGGGGGCCATGTTGGCCGCGTTCAGCAGGCGCGCGCCCAGCCCCGTGCATGCCTCAGCAGCCGCCGTCCGCCCGCACCGCACCGGGGCTGCGGGGATTGGCCCGCGGCTGCCTCCGGGATGCCATAGCAACCCCTGGCCCGTTGCCGTGGCAACAGAGGGGTTTTGTAAGGGCCTGAGCCAGTAATCCATAGGCTTAGCGGCGGCAACGTGCCTTTGTGGGGCGTGCGGGGTGGATGTATGGCCGGGAGATTGGATGGGCGGGCGGCGTGCGTGGCTCCCATTGTGTGCCTGCGCCGTGGGAGGGGGCTGCGGGGTCTCCTCCTCCTCCTCATCGGCTCGAGGTGGGGTTTGGGGTATGGGCTTTGCCCTTTTTTTGGTGGGGGGAGAAATCCCAGCGAAAATTCTGCAGTTAACCTCCGAACCTAGCCAAAAAGAGGAGAAATGCCACTCGATGCCACAAGCCCCCAAAGCCCCAGCGTGAAGCAGCTATGGGAGCTCATCATTCACACTGAGCAGAGTTTTCATTCTGGAAACGAGCTGCCCCATCCATCGGTGCTTGGAGCTGAACAGCCCCATCCATTGCTGCTCGGAGCTGTGGTTCCATAGTGTTGGATGTGGATATGGTCCCTGGTGGGATCGTCTCCATTATCTTCTCCCACCCAGGTGTTGAGGAAGGGCCGATGTGCTCAGCAGAGGGAAGCAGTCATCCCCAGCACAGCAGAACCCAACTGCTGCTGGGTGAGGCCCCTGCACAGCCATGCCCGTTGGGCTGCAGGCCACCAAGTGCCCTGCAGAATGCTTGGAAGGAAGATGAAAGCTGTGCAGGAATACAGAAATAGAAACGCAGGTGATTAAGCAGTAGGTGCTTAAAAAAAAAAAAAAAAAAAAAAAGAAAAGAAAGAGAGAAAGAAAGAAAAGGCATTAGTAATTTCCTAATTCTCCTTCCTCTCGTGCTATTTTATAGCTCTTAAGATAGAGCAGAAGTGGATACAAGCGAAAAACTAATTCAGAAGCTGCGAAAGGAATCGGGTTTGGTCTCTACAAGAGTTTTTTTAATGTTTCTATTATCGTTATCTTAAATTATTCAAAAGTGTCATTTTGAGCTTATGGTGTGGGGACATGGTTTAATAAAAGCACATGCTGGAGGATCTGCTTTATTTCAAAGGCCAGAAAAGAAAAAGAGGAGCGGTGCTGTGCGTCTGCCCTCCCTGTACCCACGTGATTGGTCTTTAGGGCCAATGGTTTGCAGGCATGCTGAAAACATAAGGATATCTAGGGCTGCTTTGTATGGCAGCACAGGAGGCAACGAATTTTATATTTCCTTGATACCAGATGACACCAAAATCATTTGGGGTGTTTGGTGATTAGGGTCTCATTTATCTTTATGATCATTTTTTGTTGTTTCAAATCCCAGAACAGAGTCTCTATTTCCATCTGGTTAAACTCTCTGAGAGTTGTGGTTGGCCACTGAGAAGGCACAATCCCATAATTCTGCATGGAGAACATCCCCATATACCGAGCACTGTCACACTGCTCCATGGCCATGGGCTTGGTGTCTCTTCCTGATGCTTTCTTTTGGCTTGAATGGATTTGGGCTGATGTTGGTGACCGTGTGATCCATGGGAGAAAAGCCAGGGCTGCACAGCTCCTTCAGTGTGTGCTTAAATTTGGTCAGAGTAGTTCAGAAGATCTAAAGAAGTTTGCCCTGGTTTCTGTGAGTGATTGACCTAGGAGTTGGGCTAGTGGAAATTCACCCGTTGTCAGTCCTGAGTTGTTGTTACTGTCTGCTTGGAGAAGGAAGTCACACCATGAGTTTGGTGATAAACCACCCAGGTGAATACGATGGGGTGTCCAAGAGCAGCACAGGCAGCACCTCCACTTTTGAATATGGTGAATGATAGGGAAGAGGAAGAACCACACCAGAAGTGACTTCAGATCAGAGCATGAATGTTTTCCAATTAAACTGAGGATCAACTTATGATTATTTATAGTCTGATCAGCTGTAATGCTAAGGAAAAGTCAAAATCATCCATAAAATAAGCAGAACTTTTAAAAAAATGACATACTGATGTGATTTCTTCTTTTGATTTGTGCTTACCATGTCTTCTTTCTTTTTCCTAGCTACAAAAATCCCCACAGAGCCATCCCTGCTGGGAAAAAGAACCCTCAAGACAAAGCCCAAGGTAAGACTTGACTGTTTTCTTCATTCTGAATTTGTCAGTATCTTGGGTGTCTTTACATGGATGCTAACATCAGTTTGGGGGCAAGGAGTGGCTTGTTCTGTCCCAAATTTAGCCACGCTCCAAGCAGAGCCAAAACCAAAGGAGCTTTCCACTGCTCGCAAACCACAGCAGTGCTTGAGCTGTCTGTGTCTGGTGCCTTCCCTCTGGGCTGGCAGGAGGCCGAGCACTTGTGTTGTATGTATTGATTTAGGAAGTTCTCTGGAGGCTGAGGTTTGGGTGTTGGTTTGAAGGGACTGGATTTGTTAAGGAGAACCCAGCTACTTTGCAGTTAGCTGTGAAGTCTTGCATCAGGAGGAATATGTTTTGTTAAATTGCTCAGCAGAACAATGATTTCGGAAAACAAAACAGCAGCAATGAGAAAGAAAAACCCCAACAAACAAAATCATATTTATTTCTATGCTGAAAATGGGGATGATTTGTTTTGCTGGACTTCTGTGTAGAGCACGATCGTATCCAGTTGCAGACAAAAATCTGCCTGGGTTTTGGAAGGGGGAAGAGGAGAGTGGGAAGATCTGTGTTTGCAGAATCACTGATGCAGGAAGATGCAAGTGCTGTGCTGTGTCTGCTTGCATCATGTGTGAATCCATCAATGACTTAAAGAAACAGCAAACTCGTGGCAGCCCCTCGCTGTGGTTTCCCATCTGCTCACTGATCCACGGTGAGGGATGTTCAGCTGTGCCATCTCCCACCTCCGAGGAGCCCTTTGTGGGAGCTCACACTTGATGTCTTCCAGCTGAAAAAATACCCAGGAGCGTGTGCAAAATTTTGTGACAAAGCCTTGATCACATTGATATACACCAGCATGCTGGCCAGCATCGTTGTGCCATGAAAAGTAACATTTAGGTTTTTGGGGGACTTTTTTAGTAGCATGTCTCAAAAATGTCATTGCATCCTGACTTTACACACTGGTAAGTAAGGCAGTGATCGTGGGTGGGTGGTGCTCAAGCCTCTGTGTAATGCCCTTATGGGCTGCTGTGGGACCTGAGCCATGCTGGGAGGCCAACACTGCTCTGGAACTGCTGCTTGAGGTTGGTTCAGTGGGAGCTGTCCTCTGGAACCCTCATATATGGCTGAGCCCTTTGCTCTGAAGCACATCCCCCTCCTTGTATTGCTAACTGAACTCAGGGGAGCTTTCCATGTGTACAAGGATAGGCTCATGTTCATGTCCTGGCCAGCTCAGGTCTGACCAGTTTCATTTTCAGCCAAGTTTGCTCAGGAAAGCAGCTCTGCACCCTCCCATGCAGTGTGTAAATGCGTCTACCAGTTCCCATCATAGTTTCCAAGCCTGCTGGCTGATTTCTACCTGTTTTGACAAAGGTAAAATTCTTGACTGTATTTCACTCCTACAAGTTACCCAGTATGGGCAGAGGGGAAGAGAAGAGACCCCATCTCTGCTCCCTGTGAAGGGGTGGGAGTTTGCACCACCGAGCCCTGCACCACAGAACCTTGCACTCACACCTGCATGCAGAGTGACTTGGGTAAGACAAGGAAAGCTGAAGCACTGTGTTGCTGCCCCAGCGCTCCTCTAGCAGTTACACATCCACTCCATTGTGCCATCATTTGTGCACACAAGTATATTACTATAGAAGGACTGTTGTGCTCGCAAAGGCTATCCTCAATGGCAGTAATTTGGTTTTGTCATGGTAATACAATGCTGATACACTGCAGACACAAAAGTGAGTTCTGCATGGCTTGGCAAAGAGATTTTCACAGAGCTGCTGGGCGAGCCCATTGGTTTCTCAATGTTCCTAAGCAGGAATGGGTCAATGGTAGTTTTTAGGAAGGCAAATGCCCCTTGCTGAGCTTGTCTGACTATAAAGTGCTGCACAAGACATGCAACGTCCATAGCATCCCCAGCCCTCAGTGTAACTTGCAGACTGTTATAACTGCACAGCAGGAATGAGGGCTCTTTTAATCCGCTGAATTTGTTGTTTAGCATGACCTGAATAATCCAGTAGGGCTAACGTGATCTTCAGCACTTGCACTCAACTGCCTGTTATCCTCTGTGGAGCTGCAGGATATCAAAGATATCTGACTGCTTTGGGCCAAAGGCAGCTGCTTGGATATTGTGTGTGTGTAATTTGTTTTTCTGTGACACTGTTCGAGGCCACGCTATTTTTTGATATCACCAAATCTCTGTATCTGTACAGACTTTTGGATAGGATCTGTCTTAATCGCACTCCTTCTTCTGCTGACCACTTCATTACTTCCTTTATTTTTTTCTTTGGTGGGAAATGAAAAGCAGAGGAGGACAGAGATGGGGTAGAAAAGTTAAAAATGTGACTGCCCAGCAGGAGGCTGGGTATTTGAGGGCAGAGCCTTGAGTGGTGCAGAGTGCCACAGATGAGAAACTGTTCTTACTCACCCAGATGTATAGCAGTTATGGGGATGCTTACATCCTTCCCCAGTTCAGCAACACAGGACTGATGGGACAATGGGTATGGAGTGAGTACCAAACTGCCCTTCCCCATGGATGGTGATTCTGGTGGGGAAAGGTTGGTTCCAGGTCTGTAAGGGTGGCTGCCATGTTGCCTTCCTGGCCCCTTCTGTCACCAGTGTTGGGAGATAGGCTGGAGCTGTGAGCAAGGGATATTGATACACAAGCTTTCAAACCAAGCATCCTTAAGAGGGCATCCAAATGCTGCTCTGTACAAAGGAATAGGAATGAGTTCTAAATGCAGGCAGCTTTGCCTGCTTGATGGAAGAGATAAATGTATTTTAAAAGGATAGTGTTTGTGTGACCACGCTGGGTTTACCACGTGCAGAACAGCACTGCCCTCAGAGCAGAGGTCCCGCTCCTGCTCCCACCCCAGCTGCACTCCCCCTGGGCACAGCAGCATCAAGCAGGCACAGTCCAAACTATTTACCCATCAAAGACAGTGCCAGCCAGCCACGGCACTGACTTTCAGTTCCTAAACATGCCAATAATGAAGTTTTTAAAGGGAGAAGCGTGTACAAAGGCAAGTGGAAGCCACCCTGTGTGGTCTCATGAGCAGCACGCGCTCTCCTCTGGAGCCGCTGCTGAGTGGGCAAAGCCCTTCCCGAAGGCTGAAGGGCTCCTGCAGCTTTTCAGCTCGTTGCAGGATCCTCTGAACCCCTCAGCATCCTCCTCCTCTTGGCACAGTGGAGTCGATAAAATCAGATCAAGGCTTAGCACCGTTCAACAAAAGGGAGCGGTTAAATGGGCTCGGAAGAGCTGGAAGCTGTCCAGCATTGGGAGGCGGCGGTGGGGACGCGGGGTGCCAAGCTGGGAGCGGGGTGGCACTTGTGAGCAAAGTTGTCAGAAAGGGGCTTTGTGGCAGAGCAGCTCTGCAGGCGCCCGTGCCCACAGCGCAGGCTGGAACCGAGGGGGGCTGCTTGGAAAGGCGCCAGCTGTTCCGTGGGCTCTCTGCCATCAGGTTGTGTTTTTTCTTTCCCTTTCTTCCCCTCCCAGTCTCCCCATCCCAGCCCCCAAACACAGGCGAACAGGCTGGCAGGAAGAGCGTGCTGAAAAGGATCTGACAGTTTGAACAACACTCGATGACTTAGTTTGTTTTCCCTGACTTTGCGCCAGCGAGCAGGTCTATGGATGAAAGACTTTATTAGGCTTTTAAAGCCACTGACACCGGTCTTTCTTTGACCTGAGGTACTTGAGAAGAAATGAAAACAACGTGTAACTTTCATGGAGTTGAAAGACTGCCCAAAGTGAAGAATACTGTTAACAAGAGACCCAAAGTATCACAAAACACTTCCCAGGGCGACATGCGGTGGAGCAGAGCAGGGGGAGAGCCCTGGGCACGGGGCGAGGATGCTCAAGCACTGCTGATGTGGCAGTCAGGATGTGGGGAAGCATCACATCCAGAAGCCACAACCAGACAGCAGCTTTCCCAGTGTAGGAATATGCCGAAAATTCACTCTTCCTACGCAGGGGCCATAAACATGCAGGTGATCCTCGTGTTGTCTGAGTGCCAGCAACTGGAATCACGGGACAGCCACGAGAGCAAAGCTGTGCTGCGGTGCTGGGGTGGTGCAGTTGGTGGCATCAAGGAGCATAACGAGGCCAGCTGCATCCTCCTCTTAAAGAGAGCCCTAAAAGGGTCAGAGCTGGTTCCAAGTGTTACCGGAATTATCCCATCCTCAGGGATGGAATGAGAATTTCTCATTAATTTTCTATACGACTGCTTTGCTCCTCAAGGAGCTTGGCTGAGGGATTTTGACAAGAAAACCGAGAATCCGTCTTTGCCTATGAAATAAATAAAAATAAGCAAGCCCCTTGGTGATGGAAGAGAAAGGATCAAAGACACTGCAGGTGCCCAGAGAAGCGATGCGATGGATGCTGGAAATAAGCAACCCTGCGTGAAGGAGCCCCCCACTTGGAAAAGTAATCATAATAAAGGTGAATCATCCTTTTTCCCTCTGAAGCTTCATAGAAGGGAAAAGATGGCAAGCCAGGTTTGTCGAGCTGAAATAGTTTCTCAAAACTGGAG
Organism: Cyrtonyx montezumae; assembly: GCF_038088225.1. Classification (NCBI taxonomy): domain Eukaryota; kingdom Metazoa; phylum Chordata; class Aves; order Galliformes; family Odontophoridae; genus Cyrtonyx; species Cyrtonyx montezumae. The sequence goes on along the minus strand of NW_027072100.1, from coordinate 9,011,456 downwards.
ACCAGATGACTGAGAACCAAGCAAGGAGAATGCTGGCTTATCAGTCTTGGAAAGGAATCACAGGAACTGAAGCTGCATCTATTTAAGCCTCAGTGGGCTGGGGAAGGAGGATTCATGGCTACAAGCCGTGACTGTGAAGTTTTTCTGGAGCTCACTGCAGGCTTGGTCCTTTCCAAAGCACTGCTGGCAGTGGAGAACATGGTTCAGGCAGCACTGGGACCAGCGACATGAGGACACCAAGGAGCCTCCAGGGAACAGCCACTGCTTCCCACAGGCCTGGCAGCACTGTCTGCTCTCCTAAAGACCCTGTTCTCTGGATAGCAGAGAGATGAGGGCTTCGCTGAGGCCCTGTTTGTCTGGATTTGCTCCTGTCCCATTCCCAGCATCATCTGTGTGCGTTTGTGTTTCCTCTTTCCTTTCTATAGGACTGAATGTTCTGAGCGATCATGTTATTGTATGTGTCTGATGAGCCATATGGAAGCTGTGAGGCTTCAACAGTGTTTGGGGAATGTCATGCCAGCTGATCGTCTCAGCAGCTTTCCCCCTTATTACCACATTGCTGTTGCTGCCATCCCCAGTCGTCCCTCGAAGCAATTCACACGCATGCCTGGGGATGTCAGTGCTTCCCCAGCACCTGGGATGCAGTCCTCATCGCTCCTGGGGCAGGAAGGCTTTGGAAGTGCCATCGGGGCTCACTGGGATCTGGTGAAGCCTTGCAGAGCCTGTTCTGTGGTCAGGCTGCCTGAAAGGGTTTGTGGCATTAATTACAGCCTCTCTGGTCAGCAATATTCCTTTCTACAGTGCTCTCAGAGGTGAGATCTCCCTGCTGGCAGCACTTCAACAGCTTCAGCAGTGAGCGGGACAGTGGGCACTTCTCCATACCATGTGCTTTTCTTCTGTGTTGGAAGAGCAGCTCCTCCTCTGCACCTGTGGAGCTCATTAATCTGCAGAAGGCTCAGTTCCTTGACTGCAATCCAAACCTGCACCATCTGAAGTTCACATCATACTCTGCCCTGTGAGTTGTCCCCATCATTAAGACTTCTTACAGAGCTGGGCTCAGGTCACATCACAGTCCTGAAAAAACTTTCGTTTCTCCAGCTTCCAAGATGGGATGCTTTCCACAGGGCTGAAGCTGGGACTCCATGCACTTTTCTGTGCACAGCTGGGTTGGAAAGCATCCAGGTACCACCACATGGTGGATGGAGAGAGGAGCCATCCTGGGGATAAGGTGATGGGCTTTGCTCACAGCTCTGCTCTTGCAGCACACCTGTGCTGCCTTGAGTGCTGCAAGAATCCTTGAGCTCCTGGAGTTTCCTTACCCCATGTGATAAATCTGCATATTGGAAGACAAATGCCAGCCTCAGCATTATGTATGTGGTGCACCCAGCCCGTCCCTCTCTGCTTTTAAACATCAGCAGTCTCAGGAGCTGATTTTGTTGTCCTCGATGTGGCTGATCTCAGCCATGGTGCTCTTGTGAATGTCCAGGCTGGTAGTTCGGTTCTGTTTATTTCTGGCCATTATTGCAGCCCTGTAATTACTCCTCACTCATCCATTTTTCCTAACAGAAGCTTCACCCATGACAGAGCAAGGGTCTCAGCTCTTTGGATCCCCAAATCTCAATCTGAAGGAGAACAGGAGCACCTGCATCCCTCTATACAGCTAGCTCCCTGAAAGAAGGTTGGAGTGAGGTGGGAGTTGGCCTTTGCTCTCAGGTAACAGCAAGAGGACAAGAGGTGATGGCCTTATGTTGCACCAGGGAAGGGTCAGGCTGGATATTAGGGAAAACTTATCTGAAAGAACAGTGATGTACTGAAACACGCTGCCCAGGAAGGTTGTGGGGTCACCATCCTTGGAGGTGTTCAAGAAAGTGTATATGCAGCCCACAGGGACATGGTTTAGTGGACGTGGTGGGGATGGGTTGATAATCGGACTAAATAATCTTAGGGGTCTTTTCCAAACTTAATGATTCCATGAATCTTTGATTCCTCGAGACTGCCCTGGAGAGAATGGTGCCTGGGTTCTACCGTCTTTGGATGTCCCATTATACACTTCTCTTTGACAGCTTTTCCCTCTCTACCAACTATCTGGCCTAAATCTTGATGGGACAGGGCAGGAAAACCTCACCCCATGGCTCAAGGTGCTGGGAGCCCCACGGGATGCCCACGGTCCTCAGCATGCTGGGAACCAAAGCCACCACTGAGCAGGGCCCAGTGCAGCGCAGGGGGAAAATCAACACCCAGCACTTTGAAAGTGGAAAGGAGCAGCCAGCGATGTGGGTATTTTACTTCAGCACTTCTTGGTGTTTCTAAGAGGATTGGTTTTAAACAAAAAGGTTTGTAAACAAGCAGGTTTGCTTTTCCAGTAAGCCCCTTTGAACGCACATCTTTTTTGATAACGAAACCGCTTTGTGCACGTCCCCCTCCCGGAGCGCTGCTTCAATTTCCTTTTAAATTTAAATTTCCCTTCTAGGAAATAAGTGTGCCTGATTATTTCCAAACAGCTTTTCGGCTAGTCCTTGCGAAGTTGTCCGCATGCATACATCTCTCTCTATTTTTTTTTTAAGGTTTCTTTTCCCCAAATATGTGCGCTGATCTTCTGTGTTCTTTTAATGTCCTCCAGGAGATTTCCATTCCCCGCATCAAGCCTTCCTAAATTGTCTCTTTAATCCCCAGGTTCTTAGTGCTTGGCGATGCTACTTGTTCTGAAGTGCCGTGATGGGAAGGTGGAGGGTTTTTTCCCCCTCATTAGCCGCTTTTAACATTCACCTCCTTTGTTTGTGTATCTTCTTTAGATTCCCTTCCCTTTGTGGGCAGGGCTTTGCTCTTCTGAGGTGTTAATAAGCCTCTGGCAGAGACGACATCTGTGGCAGAGGACATTAAGTTCTGAAAAACACACTTCTTGTGCTGGAGGCCCGTTGCCTCGTCTGAGCAGCGACTGCAGCTTCTAAGGAGCAAGGACAAAGGGAGCGCTGCTCGGGGCTGCCGCGCCGTGGGTGTGTTTTTGTCGGTATCAAGACTCGAGCTCAAAGTGTTTGTATGGGAGAGGGGGGAAGAGACAGCCGAGGGGAGGAACGCGGAGGAAAACTTGTGAAGGGGAAAGGAAAAAAAAAAAAGAAAAAGAAAAAAAAGAGAAGGGGCTATTTAAAAATACCATGCATCGCTAAAACCAACACCTAGAGAAAGATAAAGGCTTTGCAGTGCGTGTGCGCTCTCCATCCATCTGTTCATCCCTTTTATCCAATCCTATAGTCATGGGTATCACAAGGAGGAATGAGAGCAGTTAAAGCCTCCCCATCACAGGCGTGTCAGATGTTCCACGCCGAACAAGATCAAACCGGGGATTTGCAGCCTGTGGGATGCAAAAAGATGTCGTGGGGGGATCAGTGCTCTTCCCTTCCCATGTTGCCAAATGGGAGCAGAGCATTTGGGAAGGACGGGGAGCACTGCATTGTGCAGCACAGCGCGGGCAGATCACTGCTGCCCCGCGCAACCCCTGAGCTGCACAACATCAGGGTTAGCAGAGGGCTGGTGCTAAGCCAGAATTCAGGTGTGCCCCAAATTAATTCCCAACTGAAAGGAAAGAAAGTGGTTTATCTCTCCTCTCCCCATTCTCCCCTCTTTTCAATTCCCCGTGATTTACCCAGAGATGTTATTTTTGCAACGTTTTCACGATTTTCACGTTGTTCTGCAGGGTGTTGCAATGGGAACACAACCGTGTGCCTTCAGGTCTGTGAACGCTGTGACATTCCAGGTGACAGCCTATTTTTAGATGAAGGTATCAGTTCCCTGGCAGCCGGCTGAGCCCCTCGTTGGCTATCAAATAGTCCTGTGGTAGCGTTTTCGGAGCTGTCAGTATCTCAAAAGCTGAATGAAGCAAAAAGCCTCATTGCACGAGGTGCTGATCTTGATCTCTCTGCCTCTCTCTTCCTGTGCATGGAGGAGAAATCCCTCCTGCAGCCCAGGGTCGATGGGTAGCAGCGTGGCTGTGTGTCCAAGGGAAAACACTTGGGGCTGGCATGCACAAGCGGAGGTCCAGGCTGTGCCCTCTCCATGCTGTTGCTTCCCCTCACCCAAACCCACCCCCACTACAAGGCCAGCCCCACGGTGCCCAGTGCATGCACTTAGCCCTGTGCTGGGGCTGCTGCCCTCTCCCTAAGGACACCTCTCCTGGAGATTCTTTTTGGGATGCTGAAGGTCTCCAGACCCCTCCAAACCACGAAGCCAGACGTCTGCAGACTGATGGTATCACTGCTTCCGCCGGGACGAGGTTCTGCGTGCTGCAGCACAACACCAATCTGCACCACGGATGCAGGGCAGCCTTCTCCTCCATGCTCTCTGCAGCTCCTTCCCTCGCCGGCTTCAGAAGAAGAGCTATTTCTGGAGCTGGACAAGGTGACCTCCATATGGCAGCTCCTGCCGCTCGCTGCGGGGACAGAGTTTGTGTGTGCTCCTCGGGCAAGGCAGAGGCACACTCCCAAGTGGTGGCTGCGTGCAAATGTGTGTTGTTCTCAAAGCAAAACAATGTGGTCAGGGTTGGGGTTTTGTTCTTATTTAAAAAAAACTAGGAAGTAAGAAAAAAAGGTTGAAAAGCAAAGCTTCCCAACTTGAACCATAGAGAAAAAGATGCATCCAAGGAAAACAGTTCACTCATGCAGATTTTATATTTGTAATATTCTAAATTTCCATTTGAAGTATTATAAAAAGTAATAATGTAAATATTTGCCCTTGTAATCCCCCCCAACCATGCAGCCTGGGCAGGAGAGAGCTGAGCTCCTGAACCATGCTCCCTGTCTCTCCATAGCATCAATCTCCTCTTTATTCCTACCCTGGAGGATTACACAGAAGCACTCTGCATTGGGCAGAGCAGTGCAGGAGTACAGAAGCTGACCCAGTTACAGAGCAGGAGGGGCTGGAGGCCGTCAGAGCAGGATGAGGAGCAGGAGGAAGGATGCAGGACTCCGGTTCTGTGCGGGGTCAGGCATCAGCAAAGTCTGCCAGTGACCAAATCAGGGGACAGGAGCTCCCCGCAGCCTCAGACAAGCAAATAGCAGGTTGCTGCCGTCATTTGCATGCAATGGCCTAGAAAATGTAGGAGGGTTTGAGCGCTGCAGTCGACGTGCCCTCTTGGTATAAGCACAATTGCACAAGTTTAGGCAGCAGGCAGTGCATTTTTCCACATGCATCTCAATAATTGTCAGTATCATGGTAACAGAACTGCAATCTTCATGAGGAATTGCTCTTAATTATGCTGCAAGGGAACGTGCGCTCAGCAGCCGTCGTTTCTGGCGGTGTAGCCTTTGAACGGAGGCATTGTATGCGGAAGGATGCACAGAACAGCTTTGAAACATATCTATGCAATCTGGAAGGCAAAGAAGAACAAACCGAGTCCTCTTGGAGTTCCTCAAGACAACACAATTCTGCACACGCAGCTTCCCCTCTGAGACGATGTGCTGCCCAGGTGGCTGCAGGTGTGCAGTGCACGGACTGGCCAGATCCTGTCCCACTGCCTGTGTCTGTTCCTGTTTGGATCTGCTTGAATAATTCATAGCACATCTTCACTATGGTGGTTTTTTTTTTTTTAATCTAACTCTTATTTAAGGTCAATTTTTCTCATCATCTATTTTTGCTTATACAGTTTAGTCGATGACAACAGAGGTAAAACCATAAGAAGGATCACCTTCTTTTAAATACTGAATGTGGAACTTGTAAGGCTGAGCAGAGCAGCAAAGGCTTAGCCCTGGGTTATGGGAGGTGGGAAGTGGGGAGCAGCAATGAGTTCTGCAGCTCCAGCACTCGCTGCATGTAGGAATCATCCTCCCATATCCCTTCCTCAGGCAGCAACCAAAGCAGATGCACTGGGTATGTGTTTTGCAGTCAGCAGGAATCCACGGGCACAGAGCAGCACAGTTCCACAAGAAGCATGCATTAGAATATTGAAAAGTTTGATTGAGAGGGTGGGTTAAAATCTACCTTTCTGTTAACGTGCACGCGAATATTGTTAATATTCTAAACGTGTGTGTAAGTTTGAGTGCCTTGTTTCAGATGGAGGGGATGACTCAAGCTGGATTTGCAGCTCTCAGTGCGCAGATGCACATGAAAATCCCTGTCCCACTCATCCCAGCCCTCGTCCTGCTCTCACTGTCCACGTCTCAACACGCGGGGCTTATTCCCAGCAGTGTCCCCCCCTGAGGGAGCCAAGGTCACCCCTATTCTGCAGCTTCCCCATGCAGACTGGGTCTGCTCCGTCAGAGCAGCAATGTGTGGGAATTATTCCGGGGACACCATCCAGTGTCTGTCGGAAGGGGTAAAGAGAAACCTCCAGTTGACATCAATTTCAGTCCTTAATCCTTTCTCTATTCAGCATATTTTTGTGTTCCCCTCCTGAATTATTTATCCCTTCTCTGTGTTTCCCCTTTCAAAACCAAGGTTGTAGAGGGGGGGTCTGCTTTCCAATCTCTGTGTTTCTCTGAATTTCTCATGGAGCACAAATACATCTGCAGGATGGCAGCTGTCCGGTGTCCTGCTGGTGGTTACTCGCTTACATAATTTATTATTTTAGTTATTTTTTTTCCTCTGGGATGTGTATGTAAAAGCACCTCTCTTAAGCTCTAACTGCTTGCTAACCCTGCCCATTCCAAGTGGCCAAAAATACATCACCTTCCTTGGCCTGGGGACATATCTGCATCCTTAAAAGTTAATCCAGCTCTAAGCTGGATTAACCATGGAACATCCCTTTAACCAAAGGCACGTAAGGTCAGGGCAGAGCTCGGTGTATATTCCAGGCTGGTAACCACAGAAGGAGTTCTGTGTCCTAAATAGTTCCTGGTACAATTTATTTCAGTGGGGTTTTTCCTGCTGGGCTGAGGAGCAGCGGATGAGTGGGAAGAGGGCTCCAAGAGGCACCATGACAATGGTGCAGGGGGCAGGATCAGCAGGCACAAAGGGAAGGAGAAAGCTCCCATGCAGAGCTGCTGACATTCCCTAGGTTGGAAGCAGGGTGGGAGCAGCACAGGGCATTGCAGTGGGATCCAGCATCATGTGCATAGGAAATGTAGGCAGCTTGAAGCCTGCAGTTTGGGGGCTGTTATTTTTCTCTTGAAACATTATCCTCTTCCTTTTCCTCTCTTGAAGACCAGAAATCAATGCTTGTAAAGGATCCCTGGTGGACAGGCTGCTGCAGCGTTCTCTTTGTCTTTTAGTGTTTCCTTCAGTGCTGCCCATGGTAGAGCCCCTGCCTGCTCCTGTGAGGATGTCTGCACAGACCAAGGCCAAGGGCTGACACGCAGAGGGACATGGATGGATTCTGAGCTGCAGCCCAACAAGCAGGCATAAATCCGCACTTGGTTAGCATTGGTCTTTGCAGAAAAAGACTGATTTGGTCTCGCTTGCTCCACCAAAACCATCTTATTCATTCCCTCTGAGTCTCCCTGGCGGAGCCTTTCATCCACTTGGTCCTTTAGTAAGGCTATAAAGAGCAAATAATAAAACAGAAACACACAGTAAATTTCTTAGAGTGGGGAATTTATCTTTTTTCTTCCGATGCTTCCCAAACGCAGGCCGGGGAGGCTGGCTGCACAACTCCTGTCAGGCAGAGCCATCGGCTTTATGGGCTGCACGCTTGGAATTGTCACACTACAGAACCTGGATTTGAGCATAAAATGCCATATAGCTCGGGCTGTTCCGCAGGAATCGTATTTGAAACATGGGGAGATAAATCCCTCTATCTCTATACGCCTCGCTGCAGTTATTGCTGCTGAAGCACGTTTATTGAACATCTCAGCATGTTTATCGATGATGGATGAATCATTGATGTTTTTAATATCAGTTCCCCAAAATACTAAAAGGAATGTGTCAGGCAGATAGAGACTGCAGAGATCCCCCAGTCAGGCCAAGCACTTCTTTGTTACCTATCCCAACCCGTGTTATAGGATTCATAAGCTGTAAAGTTTTAGCAGATGGGGCTACAGCAAGCTGCTGGGAGCATCCCTTGTGTGCAGAGCCATGCTCAGCTCCTCGCAGCATATATGGAGTCACCAGCAGTGCGAGGAGCTCCCTCCTGCTGACCTCATGCCTCTGGTCTCACAAGTACTGGAGGAGTGGACTGGGGAGAGTGGCACAGGAGGGTGTTCAGGCAGTGAGGGTTTCAACCAGTACACCATGGCACACTGAGGACCCCACTCTGTGCAATCTCCATCCTCTCTCCCATCTTTCCTGAAGGTGATGAGGCTCTATGCAAGCCATGGCTGCGATGCTGTTTGCATTATTGTGCCTTCTGCAGGTGTATACAGACTGCTGGCAAAGTGTGTGTAATGTTAAGTGGCTGTACACAAATCCCAAAATGTGCATTCAGAGGGCAAATCCATTTATCTGCAGGAAGGACCAAGGAGTGACTTGTTTTCCTAGAAAATGATCTACAAAATAATTTAACTAACAAACTTTAGCAATGCTTTCAAACAGAGGTGACACGTCTCATCAACCCTGTGTTTCCCCTTGAAACCATTCTGCTATCCCCTTGGAAGTGAGGATGGGCTCCCACCCACAAGGTGTTTGACAAGACAATCAATGCTTTTTCTTGTGTTGTTTTGCTTTGTTTTTAAATGCTTTGGCCTTAATCTCATGTCTGTCCCCTCCCGCTGAATGCCTGGAGCTCTCCTGGAGCCCTGCAAATCACTGCCCTGTAATCCCATAAAGAAAAGCAGGATTACTGCCCCTCAGCATGCAGGACCTGTCTCTGCAGGATGCGTGTTGCCTTCCGGAGGTGTCACCCTGGTTTCCCACAGCACCTTCATCCCATGCAGTGATGGCCTGAGGGATTTCAGCCTGTGGTTTTATTGAACAATTTGCTCTCAAACTGATTAATGAAGACCAGGAGAAACACAAAATGCTGACTGAAATCAACTAAGAAAGGAAAGAAATAAATATTTTGCAGGTGTTTTTTCCCTCATGTCCACGAGACCACCATCCTCAGCTCATCCATGCATCATTCCTTAACGGGCAGGGTTTTGGGCTTAGGCTCAGCCCCGCTGTAGGAGCAGGGGACGTGCTTCTGGCCATGCTCACCATCCTGAGAGGGCCCTTGGGCACTCCGTGAATAACTCAGGTGCCTCCCAGCTGCACAGGAGAATATCCTACAGGCTTTCTTACACATCCCCACATCAGCCCTTGGCACTCAGTGCCACCAGAGTTCATTGAGATTCAGGAAAGAGCTATCTCCAAACAGACACGGATTAAGTGTAAGTGTGTAAAACCCATAATTTTGTGTAGGGGTGTGTTGGTGCTCACATACGAATTCACAAACGTAATAAAGTAGTTGGGGAAAGTATGCTCATGAAGCCAAAGGAGATTCAAATGAATTCAGTATGACCTAGCTGATACGCCTCTTTTAAAGTGATCTTCCGAATCTCCAAGATGTCCTTGTTTATTTTCTTTGATTGTGCTTTGATTTAAAATTCTAGGCTCATTAAATGCCATAAAAAGAAACATTTGCATAATTTATAAGCTCTTTATATGAACATTTTAATAAAAGAATACACCTTTAAATCAAATCACAATGTCATATGACATCTTTGAAGGAGAAACTTATATTCCCAAACACAATAAACATTCTTCTATTACTATGTTAATTTGGAAAACAGGTCATGGGAAATTAAATTGCTTAAAATAGGTCACCAATTATAACTCTGCATTCTATTAAAGCAAATGCATCTCTGAAATCTTTATTAGTTTATTTTAATTAAAGGCAGAAAAATATTCAGTGCAAAATTATTGCCATTTGTGTGTTTTACATTGATACGGACACACATTTATTATTCAGTGTAAAATGCGCATCTTTTTCATTACGATCTTTGCATTGTTCTTAGTTACTTTACCCCTAAAAGAAGTCCCTAATAATGCTGTGTGTGAAACATAAAAGGAGGGGAGCCCAAATGAAGTAATGGTGCAAATTTAATTTGATCATTTATAGGAGGAAACACAAAAGCAAATGCCACGTGTAGATGAAAAAAATCATTGACCTTCTCAAACCTGTTCCTCTGTACAAAAGGCTCCGAGCTCCATTTGTGTCAGGTGTTTACAGGCAGCACTGCAGTTCATGTTATGCTCCTACATTAAATACGTTGGGGCAGAGTCCTTCTGATGTTCTCTCATAACGTTGATTAGTGCCAATGGTAATTTCTGAGCAGGCTTGTGCTGAGCTGGCTGTTAGCCCGTTGTTTGCTTTGAAAAGTCCAGGTCAGGGAGTGGACGCTGCTCCCAGATGACAAGAGGCAGCCCCACAGGAAGGGGAATGCCACCAAGAGTCCCCATGGGCCATGGATGTGTGCAGCCACTGCCCCAGCCCCAGCTCCGTCCCACCCTGTGTGCCACTGGAAGTCAGGAACGCGAACGTTTACAGATGTAAGAAATGAAAATGTTGAGCTTGTGCAAATGGCCATGATGGTGTTGGAGGTCTGGTCGTGATGGGCTTTGAAGGATTGTTGTGATGGCATTAGAGGGATGGTGTTCAATGAGTGGTGGTGATGGTGTTTGAGGAATGGCAGTGATGGTGTTCCAGGGATGGTGATGATGGTGCAACACCAGGAGCTTCCATGTGGGATTCTAGAATCACATTGGCAAATTAGTCACTCACATACCCCTGTTTGAATTCCCTGCCCATTCTTGTTCTGAACATAGTTGCTCAGCCTGCATGGAGAAGATTGCACAGGTTCGTGGAGCTGGGTGGGACTGGATTGCCCGATGTCTCCAAGGAAGTTCAATCTGTAATCCTCCCAGATCAGGGCCGTGAGGGACTAGTGCATTCCTAATAATCATCAAAGATAAGCAATGACACTCTAAGAACTGTTGGCTCAGATTCCACTCGTCCCATTGCCAGTGGTCCCTGGCCCCCAGCACTGTGGGTGAGATCCTTGCAGCCCCAGGCTGGAGGGAAGCATCCAGGTGGGTCCCTGGGGGTCCCCCAGCATCTCGTCCTCACCCAGCCCTCCTGCCTTCAACAAGGGAGTTCTGCTCATCCTTTTTCACCGAGGACCTCCCTGGCAGTGTGGAGCAGGACAGCAGCTTTTGTTTCTCCCTCATGGAGTCACCTATATATATCCTGTGCACGTTTTTTTCTTCTCTTAGCTGTTCAGAGCACGTCTTTAAAAGAGGCTCAAGAGATCTTTAAGTCTAAACAATAAAAGACCTATTACTTACCCAGGAGACCAACAACAGCTCTCAAGGGTAAGCTCGCATCAATTATGTATCTGAGCGTTGCACCGCACACATGCAGAGAGCATCCGTGCTGTTTACTGAGTGCTCATAATGGCCAGGATGATTTGGGAAAACAGGAACATGGGAGGTGAGGTAGGCAGCACAGGGGCTGTGACAGAGCACCCAGTATGTCACCTCCATCCCCATGCTGATCTCTGCAGCCAGAACCCACTCTCCCAAACCCCCACAGTGGCTCTTGGTTTGTTGGTTGCGAGGAAAGCAGTGCTTGTTTCTGTGTAGGTGTTGACAGTGTATGGATCATCCTGCTGTGTGTGTGCTGCCTTTGGCAGAGCCCCCGCAAGATGGGAGCTACCAAAAATTCGGGCTTTCTGTTCCTTGTAACAAAGGATGTCATTCCCCACTCCCTTTAAAAAAAAAAAAAAGACATATATAGTGTTCCTCCCTGAATGCAGTGCTTTCCCCCTGTAGAAACACGAGCATTTCATAAAGGATTACCATCAAATCTTGCTATTCTTGCCTAGGGAGGATGGAAAAGCAGCAAAGAAGGAAGGAAAGGCAGAGGAAGGCATTGCCTTGCATTGTCCTGTGCTGACCCAGCACCAGCTCAGGCAGAGCCCTCCTGCACAGCCCTCTTGGGACGCAAGCAGTGAGCTCTGGGCAGCCATCACTCCTTCCTTTTGCTCCCCGTGGTGTTTCCAAGAGACACTCACCTCCCACATGCCTCTAATTTCATTCAAATGCAGCGCTGTAAATATGAGCTGGAAGGTTTTATGAGGATAGCTTTTATTAGTGACTGTGCAGTACTATATCAGGTAGCAGTAAAATAGAACAAGTGAATTTAAAAAAAATTAAGATCCATCAAGCCCTTCTGCTGATTCTCTTCTGGAATCAGGTTTGCTGAAGCTCCCTAGAGGTGTATTGTCACCTCTGTAGAACAGCGTGCATGCACTGCTCCCTGCCTGTCTTCCTGCTGGAAGCTTTCCTGCTCCCAGCCAAGCCACAGCTCAGCAACCTGCAGGCATTTCTGACCACACTGCTGTCTCCACACCTCTCTGTGGCTTTATCTTCCAGCACAAAAGCAAGTGGTATTCACGTACAGACTTCCCTTGGCCTGTTCTCCAACCAAGCACCCATCTTTTCAAGTTTTAGTCACATCTTTTTTTTCATCAGTCTTCACATTAGACATTGAGTCTTAATGCACAAAAGGCAGATCAGGTGCTCCTGCCTGGTTAGAGCCAGGGAGTGGTTTCACTTTTGTGAATCTCACTGGGCACGATGGTGATGGGTTGATGGTTGGACAGAGCAGTCTTTTCCAACCTTAATGACTCCATGATTCTACAAATGAGTGCATGAAGTCCACAGCTTCAAATCTGTTTCTCAGTGGGAAGGATGTTTGGTAGGTTTTAACTTCCAGGGTGTCGGACCTGGCTTTGTTTTTGAATCTTACTCTTGGTGCTTCAAAATGAAAAAGTTCAAATTATACAACTGTGCAAACAGCATTACTGTAATCTGCATAAAGACGGGTCCGGAAGAGCTGCAGTATTAGCAGTTCATTAATATGCAATGAAAAGCTTATTTGCACTTTGTCTAAAAGTAACAGTAACTTCAGCTTTCCTCTCATTTGCATAAATGAAACAGTGCAGGACTAAACCACGTCAATGATTGTCCCTAATAGGATAATCAATTAAAGGTGTAGTGCTTAGGCTGCTGCACTGTCCATTTGGGCACGTGCAGGTGAACATACAGGACCATGCTAAGGGCTGTGCTAATTTACTGATTCCCCAGCAGGGCTTACAGGGGTCATCTTTCATGAACTCCCATAGTCACTTAAATCATAATATTTCATAATAAACATCAAAGCCTGCTGTACAGTAGGATGACAAAAAGGCAAAAAGACAACATAGCCACTCTGTGTTGGCCTGCAGCGTGGTCCTCTGCCTGGCTGGGGGACCTCATGCCTCATTTTCAATACTGACTATTTTAACACTTTGGGTTTAAGCAGCAGCCATAGGGAGATGGATTGAGGACCTCCCCTGCTCATCTTCTAGCAGAAATACCATCACATATGAAGGCACTCATGAGAGCCCTGGCAGCTTCAACTGCAAACTGTCTGTCAAGGAGTGCTGCCATTCCCCAGACCCTCAAACGAGATCCTTTAAATGAGCCAAGATTCCTTTAAAACAAAGATCCCTTTAAAGGAGACATCGGTTACAAAGGAAATTCTGCTTATCTGTCTCATTGCCATTTCCCACATGCATTTGAACAGTGAAAGCTGAAGGAGTCAAGCTGGAGGTGCTGCTGGTGCAGTGCAGATGACTGGGAAAAGCCTGCCCCAAGCCCACCCCAAAAGCCTGACCATGGTACTCTGTCTTCCTTTATCTCTTTCCTATCCCTTGCTCCATATCCCAGCATCAGGACTTGCTTCTGAGCACAGCACCCATTGGTGTGAGGGTTCCCTATCTGCTGCAGGCCATTGCAGCTTTGTACATAGGGCTGTGCTCCCAGAGAGGATATTTTCTGGTACAGATACATTCGTGGGTTTGATGCCGATCTGCACGCAGGAGTCTGGATGTGATCCTGGAGGTTTTTAACTTTTACAACGCCAGCACTTCTCTGGGGATGAACTCTGATCTGAAATATTCATTTTGGTGGCACGTATTAATTGCATTGCAATTATTTTTGAAGTTACTCTGAGTGCCTTTCCTTTGCCGCGTCTCCTTTTTCCATACACTCTTACAGCATTCTTTAAATCAAATGGCGCTCAGATACCATGGTGATGGTTGACCTTATTATTATGGGTGACCTCTTTCTTTTGGCCTCGGACAGCCATGGCTGACAATAGAGAAGCACATTTGCTGTGCCTATGCTGGGATCCAAGTGGGTGTTTTACAGCCCTATGTGAGGTGCTGGATGCAGATTAAACCACGGATTCTAAATCATAAAGCATGAAGAATAAAAAAAAGCCAGACGTGCAAATGCCACTATTGGAGGCTCAGCTGATTTCTTGATGCTGCCATCAGCGTCCCTGACATCACGAATTGCTGTTGTGGGGAGAATAGATGACACCATTTCTGCAGGGGTGGAAGATGGGAGCACAGCGGGATTTCTGCATTGGTTTTGTGCTGGGTGGGGAAGGGTTCAGTGCTCAAATCTTCTGCCTCATGAGCATGAACGTCCTGATTTGGTCTTGTAGAAAAAAACATGCAGTGGGAAATGCAGTCTGCAAATGCGAGCCTGTAGGGTTATCTGTCAATTTATTTTTCAGAATAATGCATCTGCATGTGCACCCATGCAAACATGCAGAGGTATTTCCCTTTGGGCTCCAGGATTTCCATTGCTTTCAGCACAACAGCTCCGGTTGGGTTCTGGAGAATAAATTGTAGAAAGCTATGATGTGGGTTGAGCTACATGAAAAATCTACAGTAAAAAAAAAAGAGTTAAAAAATATATACATATATATACACACATATATGTATAAAAGTCCATTTTCTGGTGACTTCATTTGATCATGAGTGGGGTTTGGAAGTGGCAGCCCAGACCTTGGAGCCAGCGGTGCTCCCACCCTGAGCTGGGTGAGCTCTTCATCCAGTGCTTGGGCACCCACCTGGCTCCTGGTGCTGAAGGGATGCGTGAAACCTTAGCAGGAGAGGACAAAAAAGCTTCCCAAAGGGCATGAGGAGTGCAGGAGTTAGACATCAAGCAATGGGTTTTGCAGCAGCGTGACAATAACTGTCTCCTTGCATTCTGATGTGACACTGTCCACACTGCCTCACCAGATGTTGTAGCTCTCCACTTATAAAAGCAGCATTTTTCCAATCTTATTTCTTTTATTCTTCTATTTGTGTTTTGTTTTTATGATGTCAAGGTTTTGTATTGAATTTAACCCTCCCAAAACACTTTATGTATTGAAAGAAGAATTGCTGGGTCAGTGTGACTGTTCCAGTCAGCTCCCCTTGTTGTCCTCATTCAAAAGCCCTGTACAGCCCACAGCAAGCTCCCCACAGCAGCTTTGCCATGATATCAGCCACAGAGACTAAAATTAATGCAGCTCCCCATTGCTGAGGTAGGACAAATGTGCCATTCAATTAATAATAATATGTTAGCCAGGGAAAAAATATGTGGGTTAGAACTGGATGAAAATGAGTTCTCTTTGCATTACATTTAAAACAAAACAAGCAGAAAAGCCCTTCAAAAAAATTTTGCGAAAAGATTTCAGGATTGCTTTCATTTTCCTCCTCTTTCACCCTTCATGCAAAGAGGGTTTATGAGGAAAGTGAAGATGTGAGGTGAGAAACTGCTGAACCAAAATACTGTTGAAATTTTTCCTTCAAAACTTACTTTTGGAAGGTTGTTTCCTTCAAAGAAGGCTTGCAAGGCTCCTTCCTGCGAGCTGTGCTTTGGTGAGGAGGGCACAAGAAGTTGTGCAGTCTGAAGCAGTGAAGAGGTAGGGCTGTGGCTGGTTTGTTCAATCTGGAGAAGTTGTTGGGAGGCTGTGCATGAGATTAACCCCAGGACTCCTTCACCTCTCACATTTCTGGGAAGCATTACTTCAAGCTTTCATGTCCTTTCTCATTAAGATCCCACCCATCCTACTACCCATCCCCTCAGTGCCATTAGCCAGGGTGGTTGCCCGAGAGATGGATGAACAGCTCACTCTGGTGAGGTTTTGGTTGACTGATATTTTCGTCCAGCAAAGCCATTGGGCTGAGATGGCCACAGAAAGACTTTGCCCATGAAGGAATTGTTGCAAGACCATGGTTTCATGCCATTCTCCAATGTAAAAGCAAGAGAGAGAGAGACCAGGTTGGGAGAACCCATGGTTGATGAGGGAATCCCCAGAGCACGGTGCAGGATGGACTTCTGGAGCTGCTGGTTGTGAGCAGCTCCCTCTGTGCTCATGTTCTCAGCCTCACTCAACATTTTAGCCGCAAAGCTTGGGAATAGATCTGTGTGATACAGGTGCACGCTGCAAAAATCACACCTGAAAACCCAAATGTGTGACATGAGTACTCCCTTGTAATGTCAGTCTTGTGGTTTCACAACTGTACACCACCAGCCTGTAACTGCAGCCACTGCAGATGAGGAGGAGGTCCTCGGTGTGCCAGAGCTGGCCAGAATTAGGCAATACCTCTGCCCCACCCTCAGCACCCTCGGTGATTTCCTACTGTACTCAGTACAGTCCTCGGTATGTGTGGTGCATTAGTTAAGTTAATTACAACAGCACAGAGATTCATTGCAAATTGTTCCTAGTTAAAACTGAAAATTCACTGGAACAAGGAGTGCTAATTATATTCCACTTGTTACTGCTGCGTCTAGTTAATATTCCAACAGCTGCTTTGGCAAGATAATGATGGCTCCAGCAGAAATTACTGAACAAATAGATTTTTAAATCAGTAACAACATATTTACCAGGATTTTTTTTTCCCTCTTCATACACAAAGTTAAGCCCTGCCAGAGTTGAGCATTCATATTCACTGAAAAGTAGAGATAAAAAAAAATCAACATTGCCATTATTGTGTTAATTTGGCACACTTCAAAAAAAAAAAAAAAAAGAGAAAAAATAAGGAAAAAAAAAGCTAAGCAAAAAAATGTTACTGATAAATACATGTTTCAATCCTCTTCTAGGGATATAGGGCTTTTCTAAGGCTCACAACATCCACTGCAGCCTTTGGGTTGACCATACTCAGCCAATGTCTTGGTGTGCAGGCACTCAGTGGTGCTCAGGAGATGTTTTCCAGTGCAAGGCTCATAGGGAGCCCAGAGCAAAATCCACCCCATATACAGTACTGCATCCCAGCCTGGAGCCTCCCGCACAAGAAGAATGTGGAGCTGTTAGTGGGTTCAGAAAAGGGCCACGAAGATGCTCAGAGCACCTCTCCTATGGAGAAGGGCTGAAGGAGCTCCATGTGTTCAACCCAGAGAAGGGACGACTCTGGGGAGACCTCACTACGGCCTTCCAGGAGCTTATAAACAGGAGGGAGAGTGACTTCTGACATGGTCTGAGAGTGACAGGACAAGGGCAGATGTATTCTAAAAGGAGGAGATTTAGGTCAGATGTGAGGAGGAAAATCTTTATTCAGAGGGCAGCGAGGCTGTGGAACTGCTGCTAGAGCTGTGGGTACCCCATCCTTGGAGGTGCCCTAGACCATGGATGGGCCCTCAGCAGCCTGAGCTGGTGGGAACACTCAGCCCACAGCCAGGGTTTAGAACTGGAAGGTCTTTAAGATCCCTTCCAACCTAGCCCTGCCCTGAACACCTCCAGGGATGGGGCACCCACAGGTTCAGCTGGTGCTGAATGCTTAAAATCAGAGGCAAAACAAACACAGGAGAGTGTCTGGGATTCTTTCTGATGGATAGCACAGCTTCTGGTTTATTATTATTGCTATTACAGTTTGCAGCTGCAAAATGAACTGAAATTTCAATAGCAGCATGCCTCTTCGTGCTGCTCCAGGAGTGCACACGCTCAGCTGTGTAAATGGACGTGCACCTCTCTTCCAACCAGGCTGGAGCTCTGGATCATGCCATTTTTTGGCTCATCTCCCAAACAGAGAAGGGGCATTCTGGCACTTAGCTATTGGGGGGAGGCTTGGTGGCACCTCTGTGTTTCAAGGAAGGACAGACAGCAGCATGATCTTGCTGGAATTGCTCACATTTTCAATTAGTTGTCTTCAGAGAGAGGATTTTCTTCCCACTCAGTCGTAACGCCAGGATGTGCTAAATAAATTCACTCTGGGTTGTTCCCTGTCTGGCAAAATAATTCGTGAATCAAGGTGGGGGAAAAGAATCTGGTTAGCAGCAACTGAGCATACAAAGCGGAGTGACCAGTAACTGTGGGCTGTGGAGCCAACACTGATTTACATCCTATGGTATCCTGGGGGAGGGTTCTAATTGCAATATGAGTTTGGTGCAGTAACCTACTGGGAGAAGGGGAGAACGCAATTGCTTATCAGTTTATCATTACAACCTTTTATTAAGGTTTTCTTAATTAAAGCAGAGCGACAAATGTACACTCTTATCCCTATAAGCAATCTTATCTAGTGTGACTGCCGCTATATTAGTGAACTAAATCCTCTTGATTACATTGGATGTGATCTTATGAAGTATGACAGTTTCACACGTTAATAACAGGAACCGGCTGAGCAGGCTGATGCACGACCTCTCCTCCGGCACAGGTCTGATCTGTTCTGTCAAGGTGCACTTGCCCCCATGTAGCAGCAGCACTGGAAGCACAGAGGCCAAAGAAGCACACGTGTGACTGCATGGCACTGCAGGCTCTGCTCACCCACAGCTTCACAGCACACAGCTGTGCCATTGGTGCTGGATCACCACGTTGGAATTGGGAGGCTTGTGCCCTGCTTAGTCTACGCATGTAGTAGGGCTGTGCTTTATGGCTTCCACTCTCTTCTTCGGCATTATTTCAGTGTCACTGTTTCTAAGTTCACCATCTTAGCAGGAGAGGCCCGCGTCAGTAATATTCAAATCAATACAGGCAACTAAAAGAAATAATCTTATTTCTCCAGAAATCCCCTTGTTGTTACAATGGTATTTCATCGATGGCTTTAGGATTTTTTGCAGCTCCTTTCGGCTGGGCTGGCTCAGAGGAGCCATGCAGTACCTGGGGTCAGAAACTGGTCTCTGTGGGCTGGGATAGGTTCTGTGTGAGGAAAGCGATGCTCAAGGAAATGTTGCAAAGAAATAAAACTAAATCATTCGTGCAATACACAAGGGAACTGGGAACAATGGTGCCCAATGGCTCGCCCTGGTCATGGTGGGTAAATTCAGTGGTGGAAATAAATTAATACTCTGATTTGTAAATATGTCTCTGCCTGTGATTGAGAAAAAAGTAATCTCAAGATAAAGATCGTAAGAAATAAGCAATTTCAAAGAGATATTTTTAATGCTCAGCATAGAGTTGTTGCAGGACTGAGGCTGCTTCCTGCCACGACACTTCCTGAGCTGTGACATTAACAGCCCCTCTGTCATCAGAAGGGCTTGGGTGCCCCCACCGACGTGGGCGATGGTTATGGCCCTGCGAAACACACAAGGATCATAAACAGTTAATCTTCACCAAAAGGGAGAGTGAAATATTGTTTGATATCATTTTTAATAAAGAGAATAAATTAGGCTTTAAATATCATAGCACATCTTTAAACGCTGGTTACAGCTCGTGCACGCAGAGCAAATTAGCAACTGAATGAGTGTGTCAGGGGTTATCAGCTGAGTTATTGCCTCCCGGCCCACGTTGCATTGTGCTGCCCTGTGGCCATGGAGCTGCCGTGCTGGCCACCTGCTCGCGACGGCCGCGCCGATAACTGTGCAGCTTTGTGTGGAGAATTAAAATGGTGGCTTTAATCTCGGCGTTCATTCCTAATTCCACCAGTGCCATCGTCGGGTTGTTCTCCACTGTTGACTTATTGATATTCTAGTGTCTGATGACGTCCCGTTTCCCTGCGATGGAGAATTGAACTCTTTGGGGTTGGCCGGGCCGTGCCGAGGTTGGTTGTTCATTGCAAACACAATGTTGCTGGCAAACAAAAAAGGAAGGGGTTAAATGAGCCGTGGAGTGCACGTCCCTTCCCTCTGGCTGTGCATCAGATTGAATGCTAAGAAAGATTGATGGTGGGCTTTAAAATTAATTGCAAGTGCAATTGTTATTATTAATACACTTGCATTTAGGTCTAATAGCGCTCCTTAAGTCCAGGGAACAACCGTGCTATGAGAAGGGAAATCAGCTGCAAATGCATCACTTGGTTCTGTTTATCAAATAATGTCCAACCTTTGTCCTAATGCAGCCTTCAGGAGCAAGAAACAGTCCTTAGAGCAGAGGGTGCCATGATCGTATTGGGGTTCGGGAAACCACCATAGGCAGTCCCATGGCAGTGTGTTGCTCCATTCCTCCTGCAGGATCCCAGATCCTGGGGGGGGGGGGGGGGCAGGAGCAATGCTGCAGCCCTGCAGCACCACGCCTGCCCTCTGTAAAACAGTGAGCACCTTGTGATGTCCTCCCACAGAGCTGCGGCCAAAAAAAAAAAACACATGCAAAAGAATGGAAAACTCTAATATTAAAGCTATTGGGATATTTTCCCCTTTCTTTCCTAAGCACTGCCCATAAGTGTGCTGGTTTGGACCCAGGACAGCAACAACTTGGAGCAGGGGCTGGATGCTACCCCGTTCCTACTTGTGCCAGGAGGGACCACCTCATCCCAACCTACGCATGTTTCCCCAAATATACACATTTCTGTTGCAGAGCATCCTACATTTTGCTCCACATGCTTAAAAAAGGGACAGAACTCAGGAAGATCAGGGAAAAAAAAATCAGAACGGTTCTCTTTGTTAAGAATTATTTGATCTTTTTATTTTTGAGGGGGAGGGGGAAATCCTAAACTTTGCATTTCAATTGAATTTTTTTATTATTACAAATCCATCTGCGCACATACGCAAAAAAAAAAAAAAAAAAAAAAAGTCTTTTCTGCTCCATGCAAGCCACAATTTAAGGCAGCTCTCAGAAATAAAAGGCAGAACAAGTGTTATTGTTATTCTCAATATACAGATGTTTATTCTTATCTTCTTCCCCCCTTTCTTTCTTTATTTCTACTACTGTCTTTTGGGTGACATCATAAGTAGGACTTGTCTCCTTATCGCCTTGCAAAGACTTTTGTTTCCTGGGACAGGAGCCTATTATGTCGTCACATGCTGGAACAGGAATAATCTCCCCCCTCACTTGGAAGACTTAATAGAAGACAATGAAAGAAACCATATTGTTTTCTGCTGGCACCAAATAAAGGAAGCAAGGGAATCTGAAGGGGGAAAAATTAAACAAGAGAGGCAGCGGTCTGGCATTTTGCTTTCTAAATTAATGTTTGGGGTAAAGAGGGAGAGGGTTTCCACACTTAATAGACAAGGGAAGACGTTTTAATTACTGGGTCAGGCACCAGGCTGAATGCATGTCAGGTGGGAGGACCTGCAAGGGGCTGGGAAATGCTCCCTGCTCCTGTCCCTTCGCATCCAGCCACTGCCTGCTGCAGGCTTGGTCTCCCAGAGAGCCCTTGTGTCACTCTGCAGGTCCTGTCCTGGAGCACAGCAGCTGGCACAGCTCTGCCCTTTGCTTTAGTTTCAGTATCCAACAAAATATCTGAAAAACCTGGGAACATTATGCCTGCACCTCTCTCCTGGGTGCAAACACAAACCCCATCTGAATCCAATTTCAGTGCTCCTGTGGGACATCACCATCCTTTTCCACTCTGAGGATAGGAAGGATTTTGTCTTCCTGTGGGCAAATAGACTAGAATGGAAACAAAAGCATTTCTTTCTCTTTTTTTCATACCTTATCTATATATTGAGAGACAAGTAATATAATCCCCTTACTTACTTCAACACTGCGCAGCAAAGAAGGCAATATAATAATATCACATGGGGAATTCTATGCTCTTCATACCGTGCCTGTCTCTTTGGGTGTTACTGCATCTAATGAGTTATCTCTTTTTATCTCTGATTCTCACAGCAAAGTGCTTGAAAGGAAAGACAGAGCATACAAAATAAATGTACATCCAACTAATGCTGTGACACAAGAGTGAGCCTTCAATCCTTTTTATGAACTAAAAACCACAGGAAGAATGTCAGCATGCATGGGGCCAAATTTTGTGGGATGCACTTTGCTGCAGCTGGGAGACCTTGCAGTGAGCAGGGGGCAGCTGGGGCTTTGAGTGCTGTGTTCAGTTTTGGGCCCCTCACTACAAGAAAGACATGGAGGCCCTGGAGCATGTCCAGAGAAAGACAACAGATCTAAGAAGGGTCTGGAGCACAGGTCTTATGTGGAGTGGCAGAGAGAGCTGGGATGGACGATGCCAGAGAAGAGAATACTCAGAGGTGACATTGTGGCTCCCTGCAACCTCCTGAAAAGAGACTGTTGCAGGACAGAAGTCAGCCTCTGTTCCCAAGTAACTGCTGTAGGATGAGAGGTGATGAGCTCATGTTGTGTCAGGGCAGGTTCAGGCTGGGGATTAGGAAATATTTGTTCCCCAAAGAGTGGAAATGCTCTGGCACAAACTGCCCAGGGGGTGGTGGTGGGGTCACCGTCCCTGGGGGTGTTCCAGAGCAGTGGGAATGTGGCACTGAGGAGCACGGTCAGAGGGCATGGTGGCGTGGGTTGGAATTGGACTTAGGGATTTTAGAGGTCTTTTCCAACCTCATTCATTCTGTAAATCTATGATTCCCTGGCTTTACCAAGCCAGAGGCTTTCAGGATAAGCTGGACATGGACTGCAAAGCTTGTCAGCCCCCAGCACAGAGGTGTCAGCAGCCCAGCAGCCCTGCTGCTAGAGGAAACCTGTCTCTGACCTACGTCTCTCAAAGTGATTCTGATATTTTTTATGGTTTTCGTTGTTTTGTTTTTTAATTGTAAAGAATTGCTCTTACCTACAGATTGCATTGAGAATCTCCTCCTAGGCAGCCCTATCAACACTGAAATTCATCCCTTTAAAAGAAGCGATCTCAAAGGAACTTTTAAGGTGCTATCTAACAGAGCGCAGCACTCGGATACAGGAGCAGATTAATGCTTTCCGTTGAGGTAAACGTTTCCATCAAGTTGTGTGCACTCCTGGATCAAATGATGTTTTCCTGCATAGCTCTTAGGGAAAGCAAAGTCTTTTATCTTAGGTAATCTCTTCTAAATTGGCCTTAGCTCTGCTACTTGAACGACAGCAGGTGCTAACCTCATGGCTCAGAGCACACTGTGTGTGTTGGGCAGAGCTCACCCTCTGCAGCAACCCTGCAGGGCTGCAGCTTCAGACACTTGTGATCCAGATCAGGCTTGCACAAAGTCCAGCCCCAGCTTTGATGCATTCACTGTAATCTGATTTTTCCAGAGGGATTCCTGGCATCTCAGATAATAATCCTGGTGAAGTTCCACCCTGCAACCTGCACCCCACACTGCTGAGTGCTGCTGTAGGTCTGCCTGTGCTGATACACAGTTATTTGAACACCTGGCAGGCTTTGACTCTTAATTTCTATAAAGACACTATATGGGACTCTCTCAGTGTCCCCATCCATTCTTTCTGTCAGTTCTATAACTGTGAATCCCTGCCCCCTTCCTCTTTTTCATCATAAAATCCACCCTTCTGGGAGAGGTTCCTATAGACAAAAAAGTCTTGGGTCAAAAAACCCTGAAATTATGTGCATTGGCCAGATAGAAATTAAAAAAAAAAAAAGGAAAAAGAAAAGAAAACACACACACACAAAGACAATTTAGACTCAGTAGATAGAAGATGTTTTACTGGGCATTTGCAGAAAGTGCCCTCTTTAGCCTGACTGAGGTTGAGATGTATTTTGCTGTTCTGAAGTGGTTCAGTAGCAGCTTTCTATCAACTACCAACTGTGTCCTTAATTTCACGGAAGTAGAAAAGATGTCTCTAAGATGGGCTTTTGGTCCGTATCATTAAAGCTTATTTAAAAGCAATTAAATTGCATACTATTGTGAGAAAAGGTGTGAAGCAGAAATCACCCTGTAGTGCTATCATGGCATAATGATTAATGAGGGTCTTTTTCTTCCCTCTGCTCTTTAAAGTAGTGCTGACTTCTGAAAGGGTGGGGTTTAGGCTGAAAAAACATTGACAGAGGTCCCTGCGCTGGCACTGTGTCAGCACCGTGCTCAGATACTGAGAGCATCTCAGCCAGGCTCCTCTGTTGCATTGCTTTCGGGCAGGAGCAGGCTCAAGGAGTAGGTTTATAAAACTGTAGAATTGTTTGAGTTGGAAGAGATCTTTAAAAGCCACCTGACCCAAAACCTCTGCAATGGATGGGGATATCTTCAGCTTGAGGTGCTCAGAGCCCCTCCAGCCTGACCCTGAATGTCTCCAGGGATGGGGCATCCACTATATCTCTGGGAAATCTGTGCCAGTGCCTCAGCACTCTTATCATAAACAACTTTTTCCTTATATCCCGTGTATATGTCCCCTCTTTTAGTCTGAAACCATTTCCACTTGTCTTGCTGAAGAGTTGGTACTATGTCACAATACTGGTGAACTGAATTAAAACATAGGTTATGGAGACCAAGGCTACACTTGGTGGTCCCCAGTCTCATCTGAAAGTTGCCTCCTTGGCTTCCTCAGTTCTGCATTATGAAACCCATGCTCATTATCCTTGCCTGTATTCTGGCCTCATCTTTGCACCAGGGGCTGTACCATAATGTGAGCCCAACAAACCAAATCTTCCCTCATAGAATTGATACTGAGGAAGCTGTGCCATTTAACCATTCCTCATGGCAGCTAAGGAGGCTCCCACAAGCTGATGTCCCATCAGCTGCCTTTTGTGCTCACACTGTGACAGTCTTGGCCCTGGGCTGAGAACACTCCACCCTTGTCTTCAACTTCAGAGCCAGTTTGGGTTGTTGTCAGGGCGAAGCATGGTTTCCAAGTGCAGCTGCTCTGATCCAAACAGTAAGTGGGGACTGGTATTTGTTTTTAAATTGGATATTGATGGAAATGCAGAGCAGGAAAATGTCCAGATCTAGCTCTGGAGCACAGTTTCCACTTTCCAATATCTCAGTTCAGTCTCTCTGAGAACAGGGGCAGTTTTCTGCTCATGACTCTCTCCAGAAAGGCAGTCTGTGGATAAATTATGCACCTTCATCGGGACATCACCCTTGGCTACTGCTTCAGACATTTATCCTCTCCCATATCAAGTGATGCTACTCACAGACACTCACTTCCCAGCTGCCTGTTGTCTGCCCTGCAGGTAACTGTGATGGTTTTGCATTCCCTAATCCACTTTGAGTCATTTGGATCAGTTTGTGCTGCAGGTAGGAGATGGATGATGCTGGAGCTGCTTAGGGAGCACTTACACACTTCCAGCTGTTGGCAGAAAAGAAATCTGGAGACTGGTGACATCTTCAATCAGGTCTATGGTTTGTATGGGAAAATCTTTCTGTGCTCCAACTTGTGCTCTCAGCTCCTCTGGAAATGCTATTCCATGAAGATGAACCATTGTACCATACAGGCTGTGCTATATGGAGCCCAGTGGTGGCTGCAAATCACTGACTGGCAATAGCCACTGTCCCCAAACAGGGGCATGTGTCTTTCCAGGAAAACACCCAGCAGTGAGTACTTCTCCGAATCATTTCACCTCTTCTCTCTTTTGATTTTGTTCTTGAAATTAGAGAGATTATCTCAAGGACATTCTCTGAAATGAGAATGATTGTTTTCATATAGGGAGTATGGAGAGAACTATCAGGAGAATGATAGTGGGGCTTGAAGAGAGGTTAATGACAGTATTTTGCTGTGGATGCTAGTGAACAAGAAAAGTTCTTCATGGGAGAGCAAGGACACAAAATATCTAACTACTGGTGAAAACACAGAAGAAAACAAAGAGCTTAAAGAGGAAAATCTTTGAAAGTCTAGAAATGATATGTGAGCCTGTGGAGGAAGGCTGACATCCAGGAGTAAATGTACAGGGAATTGATGGGAAGCCTCAAAAACTGAGAAAAGATATTGAAGAAGATGGAGAGAAGCAATGCCAGCTAATGGTTGAGATTTATGGATCTGTTATGAATTACACTGACCTTAGGAACCACATTTGTCTCTCCAGCACCTCCTCTGCCCCTTCCCTTGATGTCCTTTTATTATTAAAAATGCATATTTCTGTCCTCAATTTCATACATGGGAACAGCGTCAACCGGTTCCATTACCCCTTGGAGCCCCAAAAGCTGAAGGTTTGAACGACGAGTAGAGAACACCAGAGTCCTTTCACTGCCTAGATCACACCATCTGCACAGTGCAGCCCAGACACGAGATCCCTGAGCAACTGCTCTTCCCTGGATCTGCTTGGGATCTTGGTTAGTTGGCCCTAGAAAAGATACAAACCCAACTTAAATACAGTTCAGTGAGGGATAGTGGGCTTAATGGAACTGCAGGGAGGCCATGATAGTTGAGGATGCCTTTCCCAAATGTCAGACTGGGACAAGGAAGGGAAGAGGGAAGGGACAGGGAAGGTCTCTGAAATAGGGAATACAGAAAATGTGAGAGAAAATTCATGTTGGCAAGAGTTGGCAGGAAGGCAGGGATGAAGAAATGCCCTGGGTCTGCTTGGAAGTACAGCAGAAAACTCATTTCCATCTGCTTTCTTTCCAGCAGGTAAAATATGGGGAATCTCCTATTTCCAGCACATGTTTTTGAATTGCCTGTTGAGTAAATTGTGGATTTCCATCCCCATTACTCTACTGGTAACTATCACTCATAACACTAATATACAAAATAAATTAATTAAAAAAAACTTGTAATGATTTTTTTCCTGCTTAAGTTTTCAATTACATCAGCTATCTCATACTCATTAGAAAGACATGAGCCCATATTCATTAAATGCAAAACTAACTTTCCAACAGCAAAAAGGCTTGGGTGAAGAGGGTAATGATTTAATTTTCTTCATTTCAGAGAATTACATCTCTTATCCTGGGGCAATACGTCTGTAAATGCAGACAAAGTGCTGTTTCAGATTCAGTTTAAATTACTAATTTGGTGCAGCTACTTGGTAGGAAAGCTGAGTGAGGCCCAGGCCACCATTTTGTCCTTTATACTCAACCAATGTAAACTAAATACTAGCAATACTGAGGACCCCAGATTATCTTCAAAAGTGACTATCTTCAGAATATCTATTATTCTATATTCATCCCTACAAATATTGATCTGTACTTGTGCAGGTGATTCTCTAACTGAAATTTCACCTACAGAGATGTTTGGGACAGCATTTATAACTTTGGGCATTTAGCTGCTGCTAAGGAATCATAGTATATCCCAAGCTGGAAGCAGACCATATGGATCAAGTCCAACTCCTGGTTCCATACAGGAGCACCCAAAAATCAGACCACGTAACCGAAGTTCAAGAGCTTTCAAGAACCCAACAGTGGCCATGTCCACCTTCAAGTACCCAAATAGAATTGCAATCAAAATTAACTTCTGTCAGAGAAGAAAATCTTCAGTGACAAATAAACCTTCTTAAACTGCAGGAAGGAATTCTTGCCCTTGTCTAAGTATGGCAGGAAATCAGTTATCTTCGGTTTTGTTTTTTACAGTTTTTTGTTGTCGTTGGAGGTGGATTTTTAGAGTGAATTGTGCACCTAGAATAGTTGGACTTCTTTTATTTTTATAAGTTTCAGCAGAAGGGGACAGACAAAAACTGAACTACTTCTTTCTGCAAAGTTGTATGTTATCTTTTGCTTGTAAGCAATGGAAATTAGAAGTTTGCACCTGGCAGAATGTTGACTGTGACAAAAAACAAAAGCCCAAATCTGGGTCTCTGGTTGGCACCTTGTGTTGATGTTTTCATAAACACAGACAGTGTGGACAGACGCACTCACATTTTGTGTGTAACACTGGCTGTGGAACTGAGCTTCAGCAAAACAGAAACATCAAAATGCAACAACAAATGTCAGAAGTGTTTATTTCTGCCTTTACAAAAGGATAGGATTTGGAAGTAAAAATCATTAGCTACGTATTTGGGTTTTACCTCGCGTATGTGAGGAAATGTGTGCTCCTTCTTTCTCATATCTCATTTTGAAACACCAAAAACAGAGCAAAGAAGCAGAGGCTGTCTTGACGTGTCACTTTGCAAGAACTGCTGCTGTTGCTCGTTAAGAGGGAAAAGTGGTCATACAGTGCACCAAGGAGAAATGCCAACAAACCCTACTTGTTTTGCCTTCAATAAATCTTGCCCCAAGTCTTGAACGTGAATTTCTGTCTTCTGGATGACAGAGAAGTGAAATACCCAATAGGCTTGAACTGGGAAATGATTGTAAAACACAAGCCTGAAGAGAAAACCCCAGAAATGCACATCTCTAGTACAACCAGTGTGATGGGAAACTGCTTGACTAATAAAACATCCTTACCCCAGGATTTAGTAGGCAATAGTATCTGGTTGAGTTACCTACCCCAGAATTTTACCATTCTCACACCACAAGTACTTTTTCATGTCTCTCTTCAAAAAATATTAATGGGTTCATGAGTTTTTTTCAGAATGCTGATTTTTGAAGACTGAACAAATCAGAGTTGAAATGAAAAGTTTTAATGGAAATTTCACCATCATTTCAGCAAGAAAAAGGCAGCCAACATTCAGAACTTGTGCTAAAAGGCCATTTGTGCCCAAACCTGAGTCTACATGAGGATCAGCTCCAGCTCCCAAACCGCTGCACGTGAGGCTTTGTGCGAGCTCTGGCTGCGATGTCACCACCCCGCAGGACTGAGGCAGGGAGCCATGGGGGACATCAGATCGTTTGCACTTTTCCTTCTGTAGCTGCTAAATGCCCTCACAGCACTAAGCCCAGCGCGGGGCCGGCTAATCCAGGCAGCCAGGGCAGGATTTGCTTCAGTTTGCAGAAACCTTTGCAAACAATAGAGTTAAAACCTTGTCCACATCCCAAGTGTGTGGCCTGGGCTTCATCCACTGAATGCCATTAAAGTGGCAATGTGACTATGAAATGGGGCACTGCTTTGCAACGCAGCTTGGAGCAAGCCTCGAGCAGTAACGCTTGGACAGGAGCAAGCAAAGTTTTGAGGCTAGCTCCTGAGAGTCAGCAAGATGCACCAGAGAAGAGTAAAGAAGAGGAGGCAGGAGCAATTGCTGTGGGAGGGCATCCTGGGCTGGAACTCCTTTATTTTGTGTGATCCAGGGCAGACAGTGGTCCTCTACAGTCTGAAATACGGAATTGATCTTGGCACACTTTGGCAATTTCTTCTTGTTAGGAATGCATCCCTGTGTCTGCAGCATTGTGTTTCTCTCTGAGCTGTGTGCTGGCAGTAAATGGCAGCAGCAGTGGTGAACAAGCAGCAGCAGTACATTTTTTGCTGCATTTTGGAATTGAGATCAAACTTTTCTTGTGCTTCTTTGGGGTTATTACTGTGCCATAGAGCAGGGCAGGATTTCCAGGGAAGTCTCATCTCCATTCCCTTCACCAGAATGATTCCTGAGCCAACTTTTCAGAAATACCTGAGATATTTCAGGATATAGATTGTGAGTCCTGAGTTTTGATGCCGATGGGAAAGTCACCACCAGAGGCCAGAAGTCCAAAGGGCATCCCCAGGTGCAGCCTTGCTCTTGGGCTCCTCTTACGTGCAGCAAGAGAACCCAAATTCATACTGAACAGGATCGCAGGAGCCATGCAGACACATTGTGCTGAACCCTTGGGCAGTTCTACAGAAGCTCCTTTCTTTTCTGGCTCCTCCAAAGCCACAGTACTCTTCATGGTTTTGAGCGCTGTGATTATTTTTCCATCAAAAATAAACTTTGCTCTCAAAATAATTAGCACATCATCAGCTGTAAATGAGCCTCATCTTGAGTGAAAGAATGGAGTTATGCGGACTATTTTTAAATAGTACAACAATATATGCTAGAGAAAAAAAAAAGTGTGAATTATTTACACTATTTACACCAATCCGATGAACAGAATCTTCAAAAACCTGCTTTTAAAAAAATGGCAGTATTAATGGAGAGGGGTTTGAAGAGTGTTTTTTGAAGTTTCTTGCGAGCTGCTTTAATACTGAAAACGACCTCAAAGCACACTCTGGAGCCATTGGCTCTTTTTGCTGAGCGTGGGGCTCAGAGCACGGCTGGCTCCCCCCAGCAGCCCCCAGCGAGCATGGGGCACTCAGACCATGGCAATGGGGGATCGGCCATCTGGCTCCCAACATGTGGCCCAGCCTCAGCCTGGGACTGATTCCCAAAAGGACCTCTGTGAGCTCCCCACATGCAAGGGATGATACCCTACATGTGACCCACACAAGCCTGGCATTAGGGGGTGAGAATCTCATGGGTTGCGGATTGGTCTTCACCTTCCTACGGCTTCAACCCCACTGCAGGGGCTGCAGCGTGAGGTGCTTCAGACAAAACTCTCCTTGCAAATCCCAAAGCTGGACTGCAGAGAGGGGCTGTGTGTCCCCAGGAGCGCTCCCCTCCCAGGGCCGGGCTCCGCGGCATTGCCTGACCCTTTGTCTCGGCGGTGTCTCTGTTGGTGACAGATGGTGATGCTGTCCTGGTGAATTTGTTACCTTCTTGATGACATGCAATATGTCTGCATCCTGACAGTGAGAGGAGAGACTCCAGCTGTCCCTCCAGTAATTGACAGCAAGGAGCTGTTTTCACTTTTGACAGAGCTAAGAAGCATTAGCATCATATTGGCGGTGAGGAGGGGTTTTATTATTATGTTTATCATCCTAGGAAGGGCATTGTGATGTGGGACTTGGAAGGATTTTTACAACTTCTGCCCCCACCCGGTCCTCCCATTGCAAATTGCTGAAAAGGAAAATACAGCCCAACCCTCAGCCCAGCTCCTCTCCCACTGATCCCATGGCAGAACCCCACCGGTCTTCTCCAGGAGCAGAGGGGGGAAGCAGGAAAGGAAGGCTAACTTCAAGGTAATGGAAGTGCCCTGATATGCTTATCAGGGTTTGTCAGACTGCTGCCCCAATCCTTGTGCCCACAGCTCGCTGCTTACATTCAGTTTGGATCAGATCCACTGCAGTTTGGAAGACAGAAGGAAAATACTGTGGTTTCCCTGGGTTTAGGCTCTGTGGGATGATTGATGTCCCGTGTGCTTCCCTCCCGCTCCTCCTCCTGCACACGCACCCCTCGCCAGCAATAAAGGGCTCCGTGCCCCTACCCTCCTGCACTCTGCAGCAGTGCTCACTCTATAATAAGTCCTTAATAAGATTGGGGGAGCAAAATCAACTCTGAGCCCATAAGTCACAAAGACATCCACACAACAACTATTCCTCCCTCAATTAGATTCGAGCTGACCTAAAACAAAGGTTGGGTCTCATTGCAGATCTGACAATAGCAAAGCTGCCAAGGCAGCAGCAGCTTCCCAGGGAACAGACCATTTCCCATTACCCAGCAAGGAAACACATACAGCTGGAATGACATCAGAGGAAATAAGCCATCGTCGTGGTATTCACTGAGGGGTTTTTACATGACGTTGCCTCCCTCTGTGCCACTCATCCATGGAGCTAAGAGCTGCCTATGCTCTTGGGCCACCTTGTTTGCCCAGTCACTGTAGGGATGCTGGTGCTGTCCTGCAGGGAATATTTGAATTCCACTGCTTTCACTGCATATGAGGTTTTTGGAACTTCCCATGAATTTTTTTCAAGTCCCCAAAGAGACTTCTATGGATTTCAAAAGAAAAATAATGTGAACCAATATAATCCACGTGTTCTGCTCATTGTGCAAGAAGTCCTTCAAAGTCGATTCAATTGTAATTCTTTGCTTTAAAGAAACCTTTTCAACTCTCTCATCCACAACCATCTGCTCCGAGAAAACAAATCTACACATTTTAAAATGCAGAAAGTATTGCTCAGTTCTGATTTATGATCAATCCATGCATTCTAACAGCAGCTGCTACACCACTTGGCCAACTTCTTCAACCCAGCATTGATTTCCCGGTCTCATTGAAAAACTTTGGTGAAAGGTCCTCTTCCCAGGTAGCCTTAAATATGCAGGGACAGCACTCTGTGGTGGGGCTGTTTGTGCTGACTGCATTCTGAACGGATCGATCTGAAAGCACAGCGCTGACCTCGGGGATCCGCTCGCTTGCACTCAGCAGCAGAGCCCTCCGGTTGCATTTGGGGTGGGTACATTTGGGGTGGGTGTGTCTGGAGGAGGGTGCATTCGGGAGGGAATGCATTTCACTTTCTGGGGGCTTTTATTCAGTGGTTCCTGAGATCCAAAGCTTTACGGAAAAGGAATGCAGATATCTTCATCTGCATGTACTGCTGTGTTTGCCTGCAGGCACCACTGAGGTGGTGAAGGGGACACAAGTGAACCCCCAGAGCTGCAGAGCCCCCTGGAAACACTCTGACTTGTCTGCTCCATGCCACTGCAAGCTGGCAGTGAATTATCCATACTCCTTCCAGTACAACATGTACTGCACGTCCCCGGATGCTGTTCTAAGAGTGAGGAACAGGGCACAGGACCACAAGCAGGGGGAATCTGCCACGTAACCAGGATTTGTCAGAAACGGGTGTAATTGCTGCTCTTTGCTGTGATTTATTGAGGGAACAAAGGTTAATAACAATGCCACTCCATCAGTTTATTGTATTCATTTTCATGTCATTACCACGCATCAGGCACTGCACATTGCAGCTGGGGATGGGGATAGGGCTCTGCCCCTGCCCACCCCTGGGGAACTGGGGCTGGGTACACCCCTGCAGTGGTCTCCACAAGCCATGCAGCAGCACCTGGCTGCTTGAAGCTCAGAGGCTTCTGGTTTTAGACAGAGAAGGAAATGGCACACGCAGAAGATGGGACTGACACAGCAGAGTGGTGCTTTGATGGAGGCACATAGAATCATTACGGATGGAAAAGAGCTCAGAGATTACCAAGCCCAAACCAAACCCATCCCACCATGCTCACTGACCGTGGCTTGGTCTATGGTTCTCTAGGTTTACTCTAGGATATGGAAAAAGAGAAAAAGCACAACTGAAAACCCCGAAAAGCCCAGATCTGAAACTTGCCTGTGGCAGGGCCAGACAGAAGTCATCACAGATCGGAAAAGTGATGGCAGTGTGGTTCCTACATCTTACAGGCTGAGCATCACACTCAGGGACTGTCCAGCAACGACATCTCCCAACAAACTCAGCCATACCCAGCAATCTGTGCAAAAGACACAGAGAGGGGGTTAAAGAAAATGCAGCATGTTGCCCAGCTCATCCCTCCCTTCTCTTGCTTCGGCGCTGGCATGTTCTCCCATCCAAGTGGGCAGCAGTGGCCGCATGCAGACGTGTCAGGAGGTGTTGATGCTGCATACTGTGGTGGCTGCTCTGCCCCCCCCCCCCCCCCCCGCAGACTCAGTGCCTCACACCTCCACTGCGGGGATTTGGCTGCCTTTCAGCTTGGAATTTTTAGAAGGACTTTGAAATGTTTCCAGCTTGCTCTCTGCTGGTTCACTCAGGGATGTACCTGGGCTGCTTTGTTCTCGGGAAGGCGTTGATAAATCAGCAGTCATAAGCTATGGCAAACTGTGCTTTTCTGCATCATTCTGACCGATCTCAGCTCCTGTTCCAAGGCATGAGGTGGATGGTGAAGGACAGCAGTGCCTCAGAGCATTGGGCTGGCTCTTGGTCAGGGTTAGGGGAGAGAACAGAGTTAGCTGGGAAAGAGTAAAGACAAAGGCTATGGTGCTGATGGAGGACCCATCTGCTGGGAAGCTTCCCATCATCCTGTGACACTGCTTGGTACTGAAAGAATTTTTGGTGCAGGTAATGCTTTCTTCAGAGGTTTTTGGATTACTTTGAGAATCCTTGAGCATTTTCCTGCTGCTTTGTAGCCCTCTGAGGATGGGCCATGAGAATGAATGCTCACTGATGGCTCATGGATGTGGCAGCTGCCCCAGAAGGGTGCTGGAGCCAATGGGCACTGCCTTGGGATGGAGAGCCAGGGGAAGTCAGATGGAGCCCAGTAAAGGGATCTGAACTTGTCATAGAATCACAGAATGGTTGGGTAGGAAGGGCCTCACAGCCCTTCCATCCCACTGCTGCTGTGGGCTGGGTGACCCCCAATAGATCAGGATGCCCAGGCCCCATCCATGGTCTCAGGCACCTCCAGGGATGGGGCATCCATAGGTCTGGGCAGTAGGGCCCCAAGTGATGCCCTCATTAGCATTCATTATGCATTCATAAGAAACAAATGGGAAGGGGAGTGGGAGGGATTGCATTCGCCTCAGCTGCTCTTTTGCACATAGCCCAGAGGGAGGGCCCCTGCCAGCTCCAGGCCTGACTCTGCTGCATGTGTGCCTTGCACACGCCTTGCACGTTGGTGCCTGATTTACAGGCTCTCAGTTGATGACCCCGTCTCCTCACACGTGCTTCTCTTTGCTTCATTTAACTCTACAACATAAGCTGATTATGGAAAGGAGTAGATGAAGCACAGATCTGGCTCCTTTTTATTTCTTCTTTCTTGCTTACTTCTCCTTCTTTCTCTCTCTCTGTTTTCCCCCATGGAGTAACACCTCTCTCTTCCCTTCCTGCTTCACTTCCCATCAGTTTCATGTACAGTGAAGCCATGGCAGGCAGCTGCTGGTCCCACCGGGAAACTCAGATCCCTGAAAGGAGAGAGGGGAGGCAGATCCTGGTGCCTTTAGACATCTACAATGGGAACTTAATGCCACTGAGACACTGAGAGCAGTTCAGCTCAATCTCATCTGTAATTAATATCTGGATGAGAGTCTGGGTCCAAATGAAGTCAAATGGTGAGGTTTTAACATATTGCCATTGGCAGTGGTGCATAGTGCATGGTGATGGAGAGCCCCTGGCTCAGCTCTTGGCTCTCCCTAGCATAGGAAAGCCCTTGCTTCTGAGGCTCAAGCAATAGCAACTGTGGGTTATTTTGTATTTTACCGCTTCTTTTGACTTGGAAATGGCACAGAGTAATTCCTCTGTTCACTGCTGCTCCAAGCATGCCATTAACATGCCTTAGCCATTGCTGCCACATCCACTGCTGGCCACAGAGAAGGCGAGCCAGGTATGCCAGGGTGGTCTACAGTGAGCTTGTGCTCCCTTGATGATGGGTGTTTTCAAAGGAAGGAGCTGCTGGGAGAGCTCCAGAAGCTTGGGCAGTGCAGAGTAGCAATTCCAAGCTAAAGAAACCCAGAGGAAACCCTGGGAACAGCTGCACCCAGCTGCTCTTTTCTTGCAGTCACTTGTTTGCACTTTTTAAATTATTATTATTATTACTATTCTTTTTCTTTTGCACAAAGCAAACTTCATCCTTGCAGTGCAAAGGACGGGGAGCTGCTCCCATCCCTGAGTCAGCCCCAGGCACCCAGCTGCTCCCAGCCCTGAGCAGGCAGAGAGCATCCCCAGGCTGCACAAATGGCAATTCTGAGCCACACAGCCCCTCGTTAGCAGCGAACATCAAGGACTCCGTGCAGCAAAATTAACTATTTTTTTCTGTGGGATGTTTAACAAAAGAAGAGATACTAATGAGGTTAGTTAAAGGGTGGCCCTCTTTCATTAGCTCTGCTGGGCTAAGTCTGCCAGTGAGGAACTATCAAGAAGATTGCTTTTTTTAATTACTCTGTTAATTGATATAAAACAAAAAGGACGCAGATTAGTTGCATGCAATTAGCAAATTAATTCTTGGCAATTACAGACTTAATAATGGAGTACTTTTGCTGCTGTGTGTTGGATTTCGTGGCCTATATTCATTGCCTGTATGAGCTGAATAATTTATTTTTTATTTATTTTTGGAAAGGAACAGAAGTTAAATAGAGGCGTGTATGTTTCTTTGGGATTCTCTCTGTGGCACGATGAGGAAGGGAAGGGGCATTTTGCACCTTTGGTGCCACCTCACAGCTTCTCTGCTGTCTCGTTAGCACCAAAGCCCAAGTGCTGCCAGCCCCATGCCCTCCTGCCTAGCTCTCAGGTCTGCACTGAGATGTGAAGCCAACACAAAGTTCATTTTCTTTCCGAACAGGGCCAGTGGGTAGGGACACTGGAAATCAGGTCCTTTGGGTGTAAGCTCAGTCTAGGGCTCCTCCCAGCTTGCAGCACTCTGGAGGAGTGAGTAGGCTGAGAAATACCCCAGTTCTCTTTGAAAAGTCAAGTGGTCAGCATTTAGCAAAATAGTGACGCATAATAGTAACTTCAGGTGAATTTCAGGTTATTGAGCATTCAGTCTGAACATCACCAGAATAACCACTCTCAAACCTGCCAATGGGTTGCAGTTTTTTGGGAGAGGAGATGAGAGAGTTTGTGGATGCCCCATCCCTGGAGTTGCTCAAGGCCAGGTTGGATGGGGCCCCGGAGAACCAGAACTGCTGCATGACTGAGTGGTTGACAATGCTGCCCACAGCAGGAATCGAAACTGGGTGATCTTTAAGGACCCCTGCAACCCAAGCCATTCTCTGATTCTGTGGTTCTAAGAAATTCTCCCTCTGAGAAGTCATAAACAGCTTTCTTATCATTTCAAAGCCTCACTCCCAGCCTCCATCTTCTAAACATGCTGTTTAGTAGGGAATTGCTGATTCTCTCAAATATCAAACACCAGAGCACCGGCACCAGGAGCATCAGTGCAGAGCATGGATGAGGTTAATGTGATGGAGCATGATGGCTTTGGAAGCATTGGGTTCCTCTGTGTTTCTAAACCAATGTAAAAATCAGGAAGCAAAAGCCTGGAGAGCTGCAAGCTGAAGACAGGGAGGGCTGCTCCGTGTACGGGGCTGCAGTCCTGCAGTGCTTCCTCTTTCCTCCTCTCACTTCAGTGCACGGCAAAGCCCTGGCAGTGTCTGCAGTGCATTCCTTCCCATGTGTGCAAGATTTTCAACAGGAATTGTTTCATCTAACTGTCCTCCTTTCTCTCACTACTGCTTTCCTGAAAAAAAAAAAAAAAAAGCATGCCTTGATTTGAATTCTCTATTTTTTTTTCAAAAATGAGACATCTTGTTTATTTTTCCCCCTGTCTTTTCTCCCCCCTTCCTGCGGCTGCTTCTCCTGCTGGTGCTGCATTGCTGGGTGCCAGAGAAACGTTTTTCTTTCACTTTTATTGTAATTTATTGATTTTTTCCCCTTTGTGGGCTCAGAACCTTTTTCTTCTTCCAAACAGGGCACTACACATTAGCAACCATCCCATATACAACTTATACTTAAATTACAGTGTTGAGGTCACGCTCATAGTGCAGGAGTAAACCCAAACCACAAAACAGAGCCAGCAGAACGATCAGCATGACCAGTGCTTGTCTTCTCACACTCGAGGACGTCAGCTCCGTGCTGCAGCAGTGCTGAGGTTTGTTGGTGCCCAGTAATGTTTAGGGCAAAACTCTGCCATATGTCATTTTTGACTTTTTAAGCTCCAGGGCTTGGACTCCTCTGCTGTGCCATCCTAACTATTATATTTATATGTTGTGGGTTTTTTTTTTCAGAAATGTTGTTGTTGGCTTTTGTTTGCTTGTTTACATTCACTGTAGCAAGACTAGAAAAGTAACAGAAAAAAAAATAAGGCAATGTTCAAAATATCATCATCTTTTGGCAGACATTTTTTCACATATACAGACCTTCAGGGGTGAGGACAGTATTTACTGGTTCAGGATGAACATCAGTCTTCACAGGCAGAGGTTCAAGAATCTGTGTCAAATCCTCCAAGTTTTTCTTGCAGCTATGACCGTATTTCAGCAATATTTTCAACAGAATGATTTAAGCTGTGTCGTTTGCTTTTTCACAGTCAGTAGGTGACTGTGCACACCAACACAACGTTGGATCTCGCCTGCGGTGCTGGGCAGCCTTTTTTGCTCATGTGCTGGTGCTGAGAAAGAAACTTCCCCAAGTTGTGCAGATCGCTGATGGTCAGAACAAAATCTCACTGTAGCATGAAACGTGAAGTGACACTTTGGGTACAGCGAATGGAGCTGTCGTGGGCCTTAAAGTAACTCTCAAGGCACCTCCAAGGGACACGTTCCTTTGCATTCACCTCCCTGGCTTCTGGGGCCATTTCTCTTTGCTTGTCTCACGGTGCCCATTTGGGCTCACCAGCACAGAGACCTGCAGGCATGGAGGAGGCTGGGACAATGCATCACTTCAGGTGGGCATAATGCGAGCTCATTGCAGCCTCAAATACACTGCAGACAAAAGCAGAGCTGAAGGGGGCTATCTGCAGAGGGAGAGGTCAGCTCAGGCCATGCACTGTGTGGGGCACACGTGAGCTCCATCAGTTCAGCAGTGGTGGGGTTGGAATTGGTGTGCCAGGAGTCCTTTGGAACCAAGAGAACGTGCCTCTGGAAATGGAGCATCATGTTTGCAGAGTAATGAGCTGGACATCCATACCTGTGGCTAATTAAAACTGTGGAAGCCTTATTTCAGCAGTAATCAACCTAAATCTTAGCTATAACCATTGCAAATAATTTTTGTGTTTATAGGAACAGCAATGAGATGAAGTAGAGTGTTTCCCCATTGTGTTCTGAGGTTTCCACCAACTGAGCAAGGGAGGCAGGTCCTGTAGGGACAAACCCATCCACTCTGCTATTCCTTATGGACAGCCTCCAAGCCTGGGGATATTGCAGCACTTTGGGTTTTCAGCCTGGTCTGGGATGGGCAGATTCTTTTGAGCAGTCATCAAAGTAGCAGAAGAAAAGCAGGTATCTTGTCTCTCCTGAGCCTGAGAAATGGGTTGGGTCATGGTTTAAGTCCTTTTTCTGACTTCATTTGTGCTGTTTGCTCTCCCCAGCTGAGCTGAATTAATGCAGGGCTTGAGGTTCCTTTCCCATATTTCTAAATGGATGGAGAAATCTCCCGAGGCACAAGTGAAGGGAAGATGTGTAAGAAAAACCTCTATTCAGTATTCTAATAAGAATTAGGTACCCAGATCTCTCAGACAGCTCTGCAAATAGCAGTCATGAAGCACAAAGGGATCTTCTTAGCTCAGAGGCACAACGCTGTGGATCGGGTGTGGAACAGCCCCAGTCTTCCCCACTCTCAGTAAATTATGGTTTTCTTCCTCTGAGGCTCTTCATTTTGTTTATACCATGAAATAGGGAGTTGTGGAAGAAATCCTGGTCTTTGAGAAAGCTGAAGTACTGATGGGGAGGCAGATGCTGCGTGCACTAATAAGGGGAGAAAAAGAGACCTTTCCTGATAACTTTTCTTCTTTTTCCTCTATTTTCTTAAAAATAAAATAAAAGATATGTTCAAAACACCGAGGGCACCAACGTGCACATGCAAACTGTGTAGGCTCCTCATGTGTACCCGCAGGGGGTTCAAATTGAACTCCAAATCATGCAACTGTGATCCGTGCAGATTAGAAGTGGACTTAGATTGCAATTAAGTCAAGGGAAGTCAAGAGCTTAGATAACGATTATCGTTTTTTCCTATTTGGAGGAACCAATTGTCGAGAAAAGAGAATACACTGTATCTGTGCATAAGCACTAATAAATCATCATTAAACAGTTCCATCCTCATTGTGCAAATGGAGATATTATGACATGTTTGTAATTAGCAGAACGATTCATAATAGCTGTGCTATGGTGGCTTGGTGCTGTTTCACAATCGAATGCAGTTTGGGATTTTGCAGCCAACCATTTTTAATCACTGGAGCACTTCATTTTTAGTAAATCCAGCCCTAATTTTTGTTATCCCCTGCTGGGCTTTACTTGAAAAAAGTTTAATTTCATTGAGATCCCCTTTAAATCATCTCTGCTTAATGCCTTCCAGCCTTCTGCAGTCTGTCTGCCCATTCCATACAAAGCATGCAAGCAAGCAGTAATCAGCAGCCATACCCAAGCCTTGCATTAAATGTCAGCTTTGTGCCTTGAGATTTTTCATGTGCTTTTGGAAAGTGTGTAGCAGGATGCAGCCCACATAAGAAGAGAAAGATAACAGAAAAATAGTGTGCATTATTGGTGAAAAGTAAGTAAATGATAAGAGATGATTTAGAGATCCTGAATGTAAAATGCATGATCCGAACATTCAGAAATGGACTGCTCCTGGACTATTAGGAGTTGGAGGTCACGCCACACATAACTGCAAAGGTAATTTTCTCTAGATTTTGAAATAGGATCTCAGGTTTGACCTATGCCCTCTGTGTCAAGAACATCTGGGCATCCCTAATACGTCTATTCCTTTCGCTTTTTTCCTTTTTCCTTTTATTTCCCCAGTGCTAGAGGACAGAATCTGGCTTTGAAGAAGAAAAAAAGAAAAAAAAAGAACAATTGAATTTCAGTATTAGCATTGCCACAGACTTCTCCATGACCCCAGATGAGCCATTTCATGCCTTTTAGTCCCCCCTTGTCAGGTAGATGGTTTTGGTATAGAAAAGCCTAGATAGCTCATGCATAGTGCTCAGTACTTAATTAATGCCTGCAAGTTGTTTTCTGATACTCACACGAAATAAGTGACTCACAGTGCCTTCAGAAGCACTTCCACTGGTGTAACAAGTTTGGGAATGAGATCTGTTCCCCATAAATAAAACAACTTTTTTTGTATCTGTAGGAATTGAAGTGTCGTCCCACAGAGTACAAAATAGTATGAATAATTTTGAATGCTTTTATTGGATACTTTTCACTGCCTTTGGAAGTCAGAATTAAAATGCCCATTTCTTAAAATTTCTGCTCTTGTTGAGCTCAGCTAGAAACCCAGATGTTGAGTGCATCTGAAAGCCAGGCCATCATCTTCTGAGCCCATGCATCCAAAAAAACAATTCTCTCTGAAATGTAAGTGCTGATTGGTTTTATTTTCCCTCATCTTTAGACTAGGAAACTGAGATTTGTATACACAAAGTGAAAGAAGGAGGAAGGAAGAGGAAGCAAAAGAGCTTCCAGGCTGCTCCTGCATATATTTTCTCAAGATTTTGAGATGCTTTCCCTGTATAAGTCCCTATGTTTATGTGCAGAAATCCAACACTTCAGAATACTTGGGCTCCTTATTTCCCAAGGAATCTTTAAGAACGAGTGGTCAGGGTTGCTCCCAGTCTTGAATCAAAATATTTTGCCTCCAAAAAGCATTTCCAAGCTGGTGTAACTCAATGCTTTGTGTCTGGACAACATGGCAGAAGAAGGAAGAGCCCATCCTCTGTGGGCAATGGCATGAAATAGCTTGTAGGGTTCTCCGGTGGCATGTGCCAGCAGAGGATGATGAGCTCAATTTCTTACTCCCAATTTGCAAAAGGGGCTTTGCTTGCAGTTTGTATTTCATCCCATACGCAGCACTCCAGTACAAAGGGTGCATGTCCATAAAATCAGTGTTTTCCTTATGGTGACAGCAGTGCTTTGGGAGCAGGAAGCTCTCTGTGCTGTGCAATCACACCACGATTACTGGAAGAGATCAGGGGAACAGCAGATCAAACCTAAAACAATCAGCACTTCATTTCTCCTTTCTTCTTTGCTTTGTCTGGGTCCAGTGTAAACAAGCACATGTCTGGAGAAGCACCAAGCAGAGCTGGGGACACTCAGCTAGATGGGCAGGGTGTGTGCTGCAGAACACATGCAGGGACTGAAATCCCATTCCCTCCTACAGCAAAGCCTTTCCTGCTGCTGGGCACTGCGGTGTCAGGGCACAGCAGGTCTGCGGGCGGGGGCTTGAGGTTCATGCCCAATTCCCAGCTGAGCATCCTGTCTGAGGTGAACTTAAAAGCAAAGTCATCGTGCACACAGTTCCCCCAGCAGGTTGAGACATGCTGTTGAGGATAATGTTAACTCCCCGCAGCCGCTGAGAGACGGGGAGAAAGCAGCTTATTTCCATATCTTAATTAAAATTTCCATTAATCCCATCTGAGGCCTCATAACTTCAAAAACTTGGACAAAAAAAAAAAAACAACACACTTATTTCTGATAAATATTTTAGACTAATTGTTCTGAGGTAGTAGACATCTCTTCCTGGTGAATATCAACTAGCCATGAGTCTTGCATATAATTTAAGGCAAACTGGGAGGGTTCTGTTTGTTTGTCTGCTGCAAATTTCTGAGTGCATGATGAATTGAAGACAAACAGAGAGTACAGCAAAGCATGGGGCCAAG
Organism: Cyrtonyx montezumae; assembly: GCF_038088225.1. NCBI lineage: Eukaryota > Metazoa > Chordata > Aves > Galliformes > Odontophoridae > Cyrtonyx > Cyrtonyx montezumae. Next base: position 8,969,778 of record NW_027072100.1, on the reverse strand, counting down.
TGGCAGCTCAGTGTGGTGGTTGTTGGGATGACACAGAAGCAAGGCTGGGCAGATCTGGGGCTTCTAGTTGCTGTACATTTGCCTTACTGAGGGATCAGATCCCTGGGGAAGCCTGAGTGTCCCTAAGGGTGGAGATGCTCATGTTGGTGAGCATCCACCCCATGGTAGGATCTTGAGTTGCCATCCCTTTCTGCCCCATTCCTGGAACCAAGGCCACCTGTACTCCTTAAGTGCAAACCCTCTGTGTGGTTGGAAAAGCCACCGCTCCTTCGGGTATTTCTGGGTAAGTCAAATGAGATCAAGATTTTTCCCTCTGTGGAGGAACTCAAGGTTTCTTCTCCTTTAAAGTGAAGAGAGGAATCAATCACAGAATCAACCACAGGGTGGGAAAGACCTCTAAGATCCCCACGTGCAACCCCACCCCACCGTGCCCACTAACCATGTCCCTCAGTGCCACATCTCTACAATGCAAATACCTCCAGAGATGGTGACCCCACCACCTCCCTGGGCAGCTGTGCCATTGCATCACCACTCATTCTGAGAAAATTTTTCCTAATATCCAAGCTGACCCCCCCCCCCCCCCCTTGGCACAACTTGAGGCCATTGTCTCTCTTCCTATCAACCTTTCATCCTATGAACCTGGCAGCTACTTTGAAGGTGGAAGCTGCCGGGAAGAGATGTAGTGGAAGAATAGGTTGCAAAATGAATGGCGTGCCATTTGTATGGAGGCGTGAAGCACTATACTTTGATTTTGCACTCAAGTATGCAGAATTTGACCATGTTGTGGAGCCCTGGTGCCCCATAGGTAACATCCTTAAAATGAAGTGAGCACTGAGAGTAGGGACAGAGTGACACAGAGTGCTGTGAGTGACAGAAAATTGGATGCAAACCATGGGGAAGTCAGGAAAGCATAGGGGAGGAAGAAGGAAGGAGAGAAACCTCTCCTAAAATGAGCCCAGAGCCTGCCTTGTTGCTAGGTAAGTGGGACTCCTGGTAAGCAATTTCCATTTGTACCTGTATTTATAACAGTGTGAAGATTCGTTTTATAATCTGTGTAATAAAGAACCTCATCAGCAACTTCTCAAAGAAACTTGTTATTACGGAGAATGACACTCTAATTGCCTCCAGACATTTAGCTTGTCTAGTGAGTGAAGTAACCTGATAAGCTATTGAGCTATTAAGTGATGTAGAATCAATTAATGTAGTTAGATAAGAAAGTAATACTCTACCTGGGTAAACTAAGTAATATGTGTCAAAGTAGTCACTATTAATTCAGGTCCAGAAATCAGGGTGGACCAGTACAGTTCCCAGTAACTCTGTAGAATTGAGAAGTGTGTAGGGACCGATGAGGGGCTTCCTTCTATCCCAGCTCTTTGGGAAGAGAGGTTGTCAGCTCCAAACTTGCTGCTTGAGCTGGGTGTTGCTGCAGGTCTCCAGCCCATGTAGCTCCACATGAGCTGGAGCCTGGTGTTTGGAGAGCCCTGCAGTGTTCAGGGCTGAATCTGGAAACTTTTTCTTTCTACTTTTTCCCAAATCTGGCCCTCCATGGGAAGAGTGCTGTCATACACTTTGCTGCTGGCAGAGGCTTTCTGCTCTCCTGGGGGTCTTGAGGTCCCAGTGGGAAGGCTGTCATCTTTGAAGCTGCTTTACTTTGTACCTAGTGCCCTTAAAGCTCTCCTAAATATCCTTGGGGTGGTAATTTGCAGCTCTGGAAACTCAGTCCTTTGGAAGTTTGGGTCAAATGCTGCGAGGGAAATGGCAAATACCTGCTGGAAGCTTTTTTGTGTATTATTTTATGGATATCATGACAGAAGAATATTCAGGACAAAGCTAACCTTTACATCCCCAAATACCTTTCCTCCAGCCCCTGGTACACTCACCACTGCTTTTGTTCGAAAAAAATCTGCGCAGGACCACAGCAGCTCCCTACAGACCACAGGGCAGCAGGAAAAAGCACCCACCAGCTGTGTTAAATCAGTGAAAATAAAAATAACAGCAGTGCATGTTGTAGTGCATCAGCTCTCGCATTCAGATGCTGCAAAGGACTTGAAATTTTGTTTCTGATCTTCTTTAAATAAGAACAACTCACAGCCATGTGAACTGATTTGCTTAATGCGCTGTTCAGCATTCACAGCGTAAATTGAATTGTTAGCCTCTCTGTCTTTGCATTTGAATGTTTTGATTCCAATTTTACCGGCAGAGCAACCTCCCGTAACTGAATTGTTCTCACAAGCAATGTTGATGCTTTGCACTCCCCCTCGATTGATGTCATTGTGGCTACTGACAAGAAGGCGCCTGTTAGAGCGAGCAGGGTGAGCCTGGCTAAGGGGAGCCAGCGACAAATCAGGGATGTCTCACTTCTCACAGGAGATGTTCTTGATTTCAGAAGTTCCTTTTCATCAGTTCCTGGTGTGTGTATATGTACATACAGACTGGTTTTCTGAAAAACCACTGGAACGTGCAGTGATGTGGCAGCTTCTAGGGAGTGGTGGACTTCTGGAGAGCAGTGAAAACCTGAGCTGTGTGGGGAGATGGGAGGCTGCAAGAGCTCCTGGGGCTGCTGGTCTGTGGCTGCTGTCCAGGGAGGGTTTAAACATGTCTGTGGTGTGGGTGTCAGCAAACAGCTGGCCAGCTGTGCCTGTGTCTCTAAGCTGGGTGTTGGTGGCAATCTTACATGGGTGTAGCAGAGACCATCAGGGAGCAGCAGGAGGGGCTTTGAAAGGCAGATGGAAATCATTGAATCACTGAATCACAGAATTGTGGAGGCTGGAAAAGACCACGATGACCATCAAGTCCAACCACAGCCCACCCCACCACACCAACATCCCTCAGTGCCACATCTCCACGGTTCCATCCACCTGCATGGATGGTGACCACCACCCCCTGGGCAGCCTGTGCCAACACATCATCACTCTTTTATAGAAAACATTCCATGCCGCTTTAGAAGGCAGCATGGAAAATGAAGTATAGGATTTTGACAATAACCAGTGATTTCTTCAGCACCAGATCTCAGCAAAATTTCTGAGAACTATTGCTAGAGCAAACCTCTCTCTGGGATCCTTATATGTGGCCTGTATGGCTTCCAGTCCTTTCCAGAGTTTGATGTTTCATATGCATACAGTTGCCAGGGGAAATTTTGCTTACACCATAATTTTCCATTTGCTGCCAGACTTCAGACAGATGAGTGCAAACTGTTCTCTCTGCAACTCGGGAGATAATTTTGCAGTCAGTGTGAACACTGTGAACCTTCTGATTTTTTTTTTCTTTAATAACAGTTTGGCAAATCAAAGTGTCTGTTCATTTAGTAACAACACCTAGAAAGCATGAAAAAAATACAGAGGCTTAGAGATGAACTCTTGGATGGCTCTGGCTCAGATTGGATATTCTCATGGCAAGAGGTGTTAGCCATTTTTTAATTTATCTGCTCTGCATTGAAAAAGAAGTGTCAAGGATGTCTATGGAGGGAAGATATGAACACACATCCACACACATTTTCCAAGTATTTCAATTTACACAAATTCCTTTGTTATATTTTCCAATGCTATGGAAAGATAATGATCATCAAGATAAATTCAGTTTCGTAGCTATTTTCTGCAGAGAAGAGGTCAAATGGGGAAAAAAAAACCTCAAAAATGCAAAAGCAAACAAAGAGGAGAGAGGAGTTTTGTGCTGTCTGGGGTAGAAGTTGCAGAGATGTTTCTTTTATTTGCCTTTCAAATCTTCCTCATTTTAATCCAAGAAAGCTGCTAGTGGGACAGTGAGTCCAAACAAGTAAGTGAAGACAACTAAGGATTTTCCCAATGAATGGTTTTTGATTAGTTAAATAACAAAAATAAAAGGTAAATATTGGGATATCTACCCCAGCTGGTATATCCACATCAGATAACAGCAACAAACTCTCCTCCTCTACTCCTGCTTTGCACGGAAGGAAGTGGTCACAAGCAAAGGTTAGCAAAACCTCACTTCCTTTTGTTCTCTTTGTTCCCTTCGTTCACCACACAGCAATGAAAACTGACAGCCATATTTATGCTAACTTTCCTGCAGGAACACGGTGATAATCACCTGCCCCTGGCACCCCAGCCCACATCTGTGTGGAACAGCAGCTTTGGGAGGGCATTGGGTGCGGGGCTCTGCTGCTCTGAAGGGCTGCTTGTGGGGCTCAGCTCGTGGTCCTCTGCCAAACAAAGCTTCTGAAGGGCCCTGATGGCTCTGCTAAAAGGGGGTTGCCTTGAATTCCACACAAACCCTCTCCTGTTTGTGAAGGAGAGGCCTTTGCACGCTCATTTGAAGCAGGCTTCATTATATCGGTGTGCATTTCCCCAGACCTGAGCTCCAGTGCAGAAGACTGTGGGATTTTGCAGTTCAGCCTAGTAGGAACAAGGCCAACCTGCCCCAGACAAGGCTACCCCATCTAACTAGGTGCCTCCCTATGGTGCTTTTAATGATTATTTTTTAAAAAGCTTCTGTTTAATGAGAATTTAAAAACAGAACTTATTTAGCCTTAAAAAAGAAAAATCTTCTCCTATCTTAATATTTTTCTCTCCTGCGTTTATTTCCTCAAGAAGCTGGGATTCTTCAGGCTGATTATTTTTAAGGTATTAAAAATATAATCCGCATGATATATTAAAATGTAATTAAAAGTGTTATTATATTTTCAGCAGCATGCAAAGCCTGGGGGGATTTTACAAAAGGAAATACATGAGTTTCTGCCTCACCTACGTTAGCAAGGGAGAAAAACTGACCACTAGAAACCCTTTTTACCAATAGGAAAATAGAAACAAAAAGAGAAGGGAAGTATGCTGGTGCTTGCAGGTGTTTCAGTGACCTCCAAACTATTTTCTTTCTCATCCAGAAAGCCTCCGAGGGATGGAGCAAAGGAGATAAGAATTAAGTTCATAACCAGGATTGCCATGTGTTTCAGGTTGTGATAAAGCAGTTCTGGCGTGGCAATGTGATGGGGATGCAGGGGATGGAGCTGCCCTGCACGGCCTCACTGCCCTTAATGTAAAAATGTTTTTCCTTATGTCCAGCTTAGTTCCCCCCTGTTTCACTTGGGCCAGTTATAGCCTGGATTGCTTTGCAGCAGGAACCAACACTAGGAGCTGTTGTCCTGGTTTTTTTTCCAGAGTCTGGTGCTTTGCAGGTAAGTCTGCTCCCAGGAGAGTTAACAATGAGGAATAACTGAAAATAAATACAATCGAAGCACCCAAGTGTTAGGAACCTGATTCTCTTTATTCCCACTTTCTTCTTCTCTCTGTCACCCCGGGGACTACCCATGATCCGACAGCTCACGTTTTCAACAGTCCTTATAAATAAGTGTTTAATGGGATTTATAAAAACACCTGAGCAGGTTAGACAGGTTATAATTCCCACTGATTTCACTGACCTCTCTATAGATGGGACACAGTCTCCTATTTCACACTGACTTCCTTGAAAATGCTATTCCAAGTGTGCTGGAAAACGTGAGCTATATTAGTTTTGTGGAGGAGTTCTGGGAGGTGTCCTCAGAGTGGGGAGATATAAATAAACATAGGGGTGTCCTGGTGCCTGCCTGCATGTGTGTGTGTGCAGCCCTCACTGGTGGCTGAAAATCTACTGCCTGCTCTTTGGTTTTCCATTTTAGCCGCTCTATTATCAGAGATTTCTGGAGTGTGAGTTTCATAAGTAGAGGTTATCATACATTGCAGGCCATCTCTCCTGCTGGGGAGCAAAATGAAGGTTTGATAATGAGATCGCCCAAAGGCAGATAAGAGCTCTAGCTTGCTGAACAGTCCCCCAAGGTTTCCTGTGATGACAAGAAGGAGGGAATGCAATTTATTATCCTTCCTTCCTTGTGCCTTCCCATTGTCTGGCAAGTCAAAGCAACAAACTACGCGTGTTGAAACTAAATAAATTAATAATTAAAGCAACCTGGTGTGCTGTTACTTTACTCTGAAGATACAGGTCTGTGATTTTCTCTATCACCAAGAAGGACATCTCTGAACTCCACATCCTGCAATCCTATTTACAGGACCGTCTCTCTCCCCCTCTCCTCCCACCCTCTCCCTACCAGGATGGATATTCTAAAATTGAGTCAAGTGCTTTATCTTGATAGACTTGGGAGGACGGCTTTGGAGCCGCTGCCGATAACCTCCCCATCTCCAATTCAGTCTGCTCTTCTTTCATGCTAAATGCTACAAAGTGCATTGCAGCAAAACGAAAGGTCAGATTTAAGCCATAAAGCATGGAAGATTTGGAGCTGAAGTTGCCACATCATTAAGTCACAGCATCTCCATGCTTATATTTCCTAGCGCATATGGTATATAAAATCACCTAGTGTTTCACAACCCTCTTAAATAATTAGGCACAACAGGGTTTGCTGGGTGACCACCTGGATAAAGTCAAAACAGTGGCATCTGCAGCAGCCAGATGGGAGCCCGCTCTTCCCTGCCATCAGGAAATGGACAGCCGACTTCCACTCGGGTGAACCCAAAGCTGCCGACTTCCAGATAAGAGAGGGAAAGGACAGGTCAGGAGGGAGCGATCAATGTGTCCTCTCACAGTTTTCAGGTTACTGAGTCCCTGCTGGAACTAAAGGAAAGCTGCTGTGCTCCCCAGCCTGAGGAGAGCAGGGAGGAGGTGAGGTAAATCTGGATGTGATCAGCAAACCATGCACCTGGCAGTGGTGCTCTGGTGGAACGAAGGCATATATTTGCATTTGTTTTGGTCATGCAAAGAAATGAGTGGGGAGAGGGAGAACATGAGCAAATTGGCAGGAGACTCCATTAGAGCCCATCAGTGCCCGCTACAGTCACTTATTTCCTCTGTTTCATAATATCTAACACACCAGTGGTTGAGGTCTGGGTGCCATAATGGTACGTGGCACTGGTCCTAGGGTTCTCCATGTTGTCATTCTACATGTGGCAGTGCTGTGGTGATGGGAGCTGTGGGAGAACACAGACAGGCATGCACGCAGGCACAAATGGATGAGCCCGAACCTATGTTCATCTTCAGCTGAGCCACATCCTCGTATGTACATGTATGTACATGTCCTTCCTTCCACACAATATCAGCCCAGGTAATAACCATTCTTCAGTTCCTGCTTTTGCAGTCGGTCATTCTGTGACCAGCAAATCCCACCCAGGGCAGGACAGTTCCCTATCCTGGGTGGCTCCCTACCCTGCATTCTTTTGGTTACTATTCAAAGCGTGATGCTCAGTCCTGGCTCAGCAATCCAAGGCTGGCTTGGGCAGGTGGGGATATTCCACTGTTTGCTGCAGACTTGGCTGTTCCACTGGCATAACGTGCGTTCTGCAGCCAGTCCAATGGATTGGAAAAGTGCTCCTCTGAAAGGTTAAAGAGCTGGTATTCCATTGACAGGTATGGGAGGGAAGAAACCTGGAGCAATCCACAGTGATCAGCTCAGTCTCTGGTCAGCTCGGTGGTGTAGCTATGGATAAATGCAAGCACACAGAGTTCTAAAGGGAGTTTACCCACTGCTTGTTGCTCAGCCTGAGCACTCAGCGGTGCATTTACTCACTTTTTTGTGTGCTAAAGCAGCACTGATACAGCTCACAGCATCCTCAAGCAGTTGTATAGAGGGTCAGGAAAGAGGCTTAATAGGCTGAAGGTGCCTGAATGCAGTGTTACAGTAAGTAACTGACTCTCTTAAAAAGAGAGACTGGTAAAAGAAAAAGCCCAGGGAACAAACACTGGATCTGTTGTGCTGTTACCATTTAACCTGCATTCACTGCCAATTGAAATGCACTTTACATTACTTCAGTCAGATACTTCAAGGGAAATCCTGGAGATGGGAGCACTTAAGCAAGAGCACTTCTGGTGGTAATGTGTGTATTTGAAAGCCTGGCAATTGGGAAGGTTGTGAATGCAGCAGCATATCCAAATGTAGCTGTAGCTTGTTATATGTAAACGGCAAGACTCATTCTGATATTCCTGCTCCTATCCTTCCTTTCTTTCCTGTGCAGTGGTGTAATTTCCCCACCTGTCAGTATCTCCAGTCTGTGGTTTTGCACATGACAATGTTCTCTGTGCACGTTATCCCACTTGGCAGCCTGGGGAGCATGGCAGTGGGGTATCACGTTGTAGCAAGCCCAGAGGAGATGCTCAGGAAAAAACCTTTGAGGAAAGAGTTACTGCTTCTGCAGAACTGCCTGAGTCATGCAGGCCCATGGAGGAAGCCAGAAGTGACCCACAAAGCCGTGTGTGCAGCTGAGGGTGGGCAGAGGGAAGCTGGCTAGGCCTGGCTTTGGTGCAGTCAAGAGGGTATCAGGTGGAGATGTAAAACTGGAGAGGTGAAGCCTTTACATGGAGGCTCTCAGTTCCTTCAGAGGTGGGAACAGGGCAAAGCGGTGAGGGGGCACCAGTGAGGGTCAGAGAATGCAGGCAAGACTCCACTGTTGTTTGAATATTATTGTGGGGTAGATCTGTTGCAGTTCACTGTGAGGCACGAAAGACACAGGACCAAGTGGGACGTGCAAAGCACACTGTATAACAAGGGCAGTGAGGAGGGATGTGACAGCATGTGGCAAATCCCAGGGACCTGGGGAACAGGCAGCATCCAGCCTCCCTGCAATTGATGCCTCCTTGGGCAACTGATGCTGCTGCCTTGGCTGAAATAAATAGCTCATTCTGTTTAGCTGTTTTCATAACCAGGTAAAATTCCCCCTTGCTGCTCAGGCCATGTGCTGGTACGTCTAAGACTGCATCATGAGGAGGAAATGTCCTGTTTGCTCTGTCCCCAAATGTACACTTCTCATTCCTTCAGTTCCTGCCTTGCAGGTGGAAAATCAGAGCAGCAACAGACCCGCAAGCACGCACAACTAAGGGACATGTTCAGAGAGCAGCATCTCTTATAATGTATTTCAGGCAAGCTGGCAGCTCCACCTCCCATTAATTTTGCTTGACTTGTAAAGACCATTGTAAAGAGTGTGGTTCAGTATATACAGATTGTATCTGTGGATTTTGAAAGTATAATGAAGTCTGTTCTGTGCCATTCACACATTCATCCTTAGGGCTGAATTCTTCTTTCTCAGACTCTGCCCCATTCTGCATCTCATGCTGACGTCCGGTCTGGAGCACGCTGCTCATGGCACAGCTCCAAACAGTTCAGGTGATTCTCTGAAGATCAGAGCTGCTAAAATTCAAAAAAAGCCTAAACTGAGCATGTGCAAATAGTAATTCCTCTCGTGTGTGTAGCACGGCCAAATCTGAACAGATTTTCACAGGAACTTCAAAAGGCAAAAGGCGTATTCCCAGCATAAAATTCTTCCTCACCCCCTGTAATAGTCAGGAATGTAACAGAGCAGATTGCTATTAATTTTTTAGCATGGGAAGAAAAAAAATGGCTTGGTTGTTTTCTTTCTTCTCAGACATCTCCAATCCTTATTAATTGAAGGGTTTTTTGTTTTGTTTTGTTTTGTTGTGGGGTTTTTTTGTTTGTTTGTTTTCTTCAGAATTCATCCTTGTGAAATTTCAGACCAAACCATAAAATCCCCACAAAAGTGGGCATGGCAGCAGCCCTGTTTTTCAAACAGTTGTTTCTGAAGACCTGGAGCCCCTGGTGCCCATTTCTACCTTCAGCACAGAGCTCCTACATGAGGTTTTAACATTTCTGGGGTAATTAACAGATGCAAACTTCTCATTCTGGGGCACCTGGGTACCAGCACAACTCACCCAGGCTGAGGCAGAGTAACACAGAGAGCAGACTGGAATGCAAAATGCCCAATTTTGCATCATCAGAAACTGAGCACAGCAAATTAGTGCATTCTGGTGAACTTTCTCCTTGTGACTCAGCACTTTCATCTGCAAAATGGCAATAATGTCACCCTTCTCCTAAATTGATGCTCAACTGATGAATGCCACAGACATTCATGTCACAGGCTGAGAGCACATTAGTCATTGCCCCCAGAGCAGATTTTGTGTAGTTTGCTGCAAATAAAGTATTGAGTAGGCTCTCTTTAATGCAGCTCTGTGCTTTGTGCACATGGAAATTTGAATGGGGGGGGGGCATCTATGTATTACACCAAGTTTTCATATATGCTGTCTTTATGCTTCATGGTCCCTACAAATTCCAGATTCTATCTCTACGACCTCAGCAAGGACTTCTATTGCTCCAGGACCTCCTGCCCACCTTCATGGACCTTCCTCCTCCTCCCCCTCTGGCTGATGCAGGAGATGCCAGATGTGCTCACTGCACTTCCAGCATCCCTTTGGTTTCTCTTCCTCTGCATTTCTGCACTGGAGAGGGATTTTGTGCCAGCAGCCACAGCACTCGTTAAGTGCTCAGCACTTCCCATGGCCTGCCATGAACAGTTGTTATCGGCGCTAATTAATCTATGGGGGTATTAATTGGAAGAGGAAATGCTTGCTGGAAAAGCATGCCTGTCTCCTGCCCTTTCTTGAGATCCCCTCGCTGGAGTTGTGAATAGCCACCAGGAACAGGCAGATGGAGAAATGTTTTTAACAGCTTCTCTGCAAAGCTGATAAAAAACACAAAATTAATGTTAGCCTATGAATTGCATGCATGTATGTGTATATATATATATATATACACGCACACATACATAAACATGTACAAACCCCATGTACCAGCTTCGGTTGGGTTCTCCCACACCCTGGAGGAGAGCAGGCTCCTGATTGTTGAGGTCTATAAGGCTCAGCCCACCCTGGGATCCCCTGTGTTCATGTTTATTCAGTCAGAAATGGAAAACCACCTATATTTTGCTGTTCAGGATAGGACCCCATATCTCCTTTGGTTTCCCGCCTGCCCTGCGCACACCTCCTGACCCAGTTTGACACCTGGTTTGTGTCTTGAAGTTGAAGTTATGGAATAAAAATGCTTCCCCAGTGGCCAGCTTACATACTTTTGGTAGCTACAATATAGTAGTGATGACAGCAGCATCTCCATGAAGGTCTCTTGACTTTGCTAGCAGTCAGTTGGGCAAAAGTGCAGACAGATCTCCTTATTCATGTCCCCAAAGCTGCAAAGCTCTTGAATTAATTTTATTTTTAATTTAGTAAAATAAAATTAATACTTCAAGTAGGAAACATTTGAGGACAAGTTTCAGCTCAGGGCACTTTATTTTGGCTAAGTTTTAATCCTTGGTGCATAAGAAGGATTACGCTGAGAACACTGACATCACCTTAAATATAGCAGCATGAATGTGCCACTGTCATAAATCTTTCCAACCTTTAATTTCAGTTCAGCAGAAATGTTGGTTGAAAATATCCTCTATCCCAGCAACCTTCCTCTGGCTCAAATGGGAGCCCCAGTGAGAACACCTTTTGCTGGTCCAGAGAGAGTACAGAGTCCTGGATTTTTCAGTTGCACCTGGCACAGAGGGATAATGGGTGAGGGGGGAGAAAAGAAATTAAAAATGACGCTTAAAACCTGAGTTTGGAGTAGGAAAATTCCCCCTTGCACTGTACGCAGCAGGAGGATGGGGCAGTGGCCAAGCATCCAGCAAGGAGAGATTAGATTTGTAAGTGAAGCATCAGCAGATGTCTTAAAAGGTCCCTGGAGAGTTTGTAATACTCTGGAAGAGCTGAGAGTAATAAAATGGAATAAAATCGATTACAGAGGCAAGTTCCTACCCTGCCTGCCACACCTCCAGAACGTGCCCAAATGCACCTGGTGACTTCTGCAGGAAGAGCTCTGCCTTTCTGCATCTCAGAGCACCCTCCTGCTGCCCCAGCACTGCTCAGCACCCCTATCATCATACGGGGTTTAACTGCATCCCTTCTGTCTGTTGGAGACCATGGACTGCAGGAGTGTTTGGAGGTTAGCATGGCAATGATAGGGAAAATACCATCCCATTTTCTCACAGAAACGTTCAGTATTGAGAAATTGGTCTGTTAATAAAGCAATTCTGTGCTCACAGAATATCTGCTGATTTCATTTTCTGAATCACCATAATAGTTGCCATCAATGAAGTGCTCTGAAGCCAGCGACTACAGGCCCCGATATCCCCAGCTCTGACTGCAGCAGTGCCATAGCATCGCCTCTGGCAAGAGGTGGGAAATGTTACAGCACGCATTCTGCCAGTAAAAATAAACCAGCTATGATATCATCCATCCTGCATATGGAGCATTATCAGCATTATCACCATGTGCCGATGGGAGCCACGAAGCCCTGAGCATCCGGGATCCACGCGAGGCAAACACGTGTGGCTGCTAACAGCATGGCACTGTGGAAAAGTGCAACTCACAGCGTTAGCGGGTGAGCATACGCAGATCAGCACATAAATCAGGCTGATGGAGCTGCAATAGCCACCACAAACCTGAAATGAAAGCCTCTTTTCCCTCCAGGCTAGCATGAGTGCTGGCTGCAGGAACAGCTGCACACGCCCGATGAGGCCCAGGAAGACCATTAGCACAGCTCCCTGCTTTGGAGCACAGTGGACTGAATGCAAAATCCTCTTTGTAAATTTTCAGGCTTGCTAATTTTTTTTCTTGTTGTCGATTTGATCAGCATTTGCCATCACATATGTTTTCCCCAAAGGATCTGTACTGGACTGTTACCTACATGGTGGGGAAAATAGGACTTCTTGTGTTGTGTTTCCTAGCTTGAAATGAACGTTGCAGCCATTTTAAACAGACTCGGTTTAGAGTAAATCCTTCAGCCCAGCCTCTGTCAAGCTGAACAGAATTACAGTGCAGAGAAAATTGTTTAGAAAAGAAAATGCAGCTTTGTGATGCAACTACAGGGAGAAAGTTATAAGAAATGTTTGGCAGCTTGGGTGCCTGTCTTGGGAGCCCAAGTTTGGGCTCATTGAAGAGGAAAGAGTTTCAGAAACTATTGAACCCCCACCTTTGGACAGCCCGCTCTCTGCAGGTAGCTCAGGACAGGTCCTACTCTCCTCAATCTGTTTGAAATGCTCTGCTTGCGCTCAGAAAAATTGAACTAACTTTGAAAACAGAAAAACTAAACCAAGAGAATGACTACGATACTGCACATGTGTGAAGGTAAAAAGATGCTTTGAGAAAGTGAAGTAGCAGTGTAAAGAAAGAGGCGATGCTGACATTACAACAAGATGGGTAGAAATAAATATTATTTGGGGCTAAGAATAGAGGATGGTGGCAAAACAAGATGTGAGGGTGGCTGATGTTATCTATCTTAGACCAGCTGGTCTCTGGGATTCCCCATCAGATGGATGGGGCCATGGGCATCCTCATCTGGTGCCTTATTGAGTGGCTGGCAACCCTGCCCTTGGTAGGAGGATTGAAACTAGATGGTCTTCGAGCTCCCTTCCAACCCAAGCCATTCCATGGTTCTATGATTCTGAATGTGTTGCTGCTGTTTCCAAAATTACACAGCATTGGTGTTTGTGCTTCGAATCCTATTGGCTTCCTTGTGAGATGGTTGCTGTGATGCAAGAGCAATTCTGCTGCTTTAAGAAAGATGAATTAGTAATTTGAAGTCTTATGTGGTCATCTCCTCTTTTAATTTAAATGTCACTAAATAAATAGTCAGGAATAAAATCAGAGTGCTCTGCTGTCACTTGAAGAGTTGAGTAAAACGCTGAACTTTACTAAAACCCAGCAATGGTGAAAAATAAGCTAGGATTTAAAAATTAATCCCATTATTGTGCTCTAAAACACTATTAATAGGTGTAGGAGGTTGGCAAATCCAGTTATTTTAGAATCATAGAATCATAGAATTGCTCAGGTTGGAAATGACCTTCAAGATCATCAAGTCCAACCGCAGCTTAACCTTTCTCCCAAGTATTTCACAGCCAGTTTGCATTTCTTTTTCATCCAGGTCCTGTTAGAAGGCAGCTAAACTCCCTCTTAGTGAAGTTCACAAGCACATGACCCACAAGGTCCAGCGATGAAGGTTGACTGAGGGATCTGTGGGAACTGGCAGGAAGCAGTTCAGAGGGGCTGCTGTGCATACGGGGCCCTCAGGCTAGAACCACTGCCCCATACCCCCCAGCACTGCTGCACTCCAATCCCGTCGCCTGTGCGAGATGATAATATCGTGCTGTTCAATTCACACCCACAGAGGACTATACTCTGTCATCCCTATGCACACAGAATAATAACCGCACTTTGCACGCAGCCCCATTCATTCCAGCGGGGACTCTCTTGTAATCAATAGATTTGTTCCCAAATTATAGTGTTATTGGTCCAACTTGATCTTTATTCCTGCAAACCAATGACACGTGCAGGAGGCCTGGAAGCGATGCTATGGCGAGGGCTGCTCGCGTCCCGCTCCCATTGTTCGAGGGCTGCAGCCCCAGAGGCATTGTTAGAGCTGCCAGTTCTCTCCAGCAGATGTTAGGGGGAGGGGGCAATTTATTTTTTTTTAAAGAAGTTTCCCCCTTGAAGGACCAGCCCAGATGAGAGATTAATTCTGTTTGCTCTCCCCTGCGCTGTGTTTTGTTTATTTAAGCTGGAAAATATTTAGAGAGGGAAATGTGTTTTCTTGCTGTTCGAAATAATAATAATTTGCCAATGGAAATTTATTGCTGACTTCAAAGGGAGCCCTAAATTTGCTGATAGTAAATTAAGGACAATCCTGCTTTCCCTACAGTCAGAGCTGCTCTTCTTGAGGGGTTCTGTGGGCAATGATTTGAATACAGAGCTGCCCATGATGCATCATTTCCATTCTGAGAGCACCTTTCAAACTTCAGTATTTGGTTTTGTCAGTGGTGGAACAAAAATAAAAGAATTTTTGCTCAGTTTTTGAAGACACAAGATTGATTTTGATATGCTAGTTTTCAAGTCGAAGCCTAGCTAATATAAGAGGGTTTCTAGGAGTGGGAACAGTTGGATCACCGTAATGGATGTCAGAGTGTCCAACACCATAACCCAATCCCTGGGGTAGTGTCTCCCTCTCACAAAGCCCAACCTCTTCAAGAATAATATTTCTCTCTAGATCTTCTGTTTGATGGTGTTCTGGATCCCAAATCAAGCTGTAAACCAAGAGCTGTGATAACTCTTCCTTTTCCATTCTCTCATGCATATATAAGAAATAAACAGGAACCTCCCTAAAAAGCTGATTGATATGGATTCATCTCCATGGAACATTTTGTCCATAATTATCTATGCTGTTTGGATACATTTCCTGAAGACGATGATGCCCCAGGCATTTCATCTTCAGGGAAGGTGAAGATGTGGAGCACCTCAAGGAATGAAGCCCATCAGATCCCCACAGGGAGCTCCTCTCCTGTACCTGAAACCTCAAATCCCATTCAAAGGCACCTTCTTGGCTTAGCTCTCCTCCTAGTGCTAACCTTATCACTGAGTATTTAGCCTGAAATGAAACAAACAAAAAAAATAATCCATGCCATGCCTTGATTAGGGATTAGAAATGTTAACCGGCCAGTGCCTTTTTCTGCAGGGGTATGCAGCCCCTATACCTTTAATTAGAGTAGCCTGTGGTACTTGCCATAAAGCTGATAAGTAATAAATAGCTGCCTTTGTCACATGCAAGTTCAGCATTGTGAAACGGCACACGGACGGCTTTAAAAAGCCTTTGATTAAACCCAGCACTACAGTAAATCTACAAACACAGAGGAAAGAAAAGAAGCTATTTAGTCTGTGCCAGTTCCCGGCATTAAGTATGCAAATTTCTCGGTGTCTTCAGCTCCCAAGAACAGCAGGCGCTGAATGCAGCAGCAGCAGCAAGCGGCACGACATCATTCATTTCAATCATTAAAACAAAAGCGGGATAAATCGCTACCTAATTTGTAAAATATGCTTATCATATAGGCTCTTTGGTCTTTAAGAAAAGCACCAGCTGAATGAGAATCACTGAATTATTTTGGAAAAAAAAATGCTTGAATCAATTCTGTTTTTCTTCCTTTTCTCATTGATTGTTCTTTTTTCTTTTTTCCTTTCCTTTCCTTTCCTTTCCTTTCCTTTCCTTTCCTTTCCTTTCCTTTCCTTTCTTTCCTTTCCTTTCCTTTCCTTTCCTTTCCTTTCCTTTTCCTTTCCTTTCCTTTCCTTTCCTTTCCTTTCCTTTCCTTTCCTTTCCTTTCCTTTCCTTTCCTTTCCTTTCCTTTCCTTCCTTTCCTTTCCTTTCCTTTCCTTCCTTTCCTTTCCTTTCCTTTCCTTTCCTTTCCTTTCTTTCCTTTCCTTTCCTTTCCTTCCTGTCTGTCCTGTCCTGTCCTGTCCTGTCTGTCCTGTCCTGTCCTGTCCTGTCCTGTCCTTCCCTTCCCTTCCCTTCCCTTCCCTTCCCTTTTTCTCTTCCTTCCCTTCCTTCCCTTCCCTTCCCTTCCCTTCCCTTCCCTTCCTTCCCTTCCCTTCCCTTCCTTCCCTTCCTTCCCTTCCCCCTTCCTTTCCTTCCCTTCCCTTCCCTTCCCTTCCCTTCCCTTCCCTTCCTTCCCTTCCCTTCCTTCCCTTCCCTTCCCTTCCCTTCCTTCCCTTCCCTTCCCTTCTTCCCTCTTTTCCACACCCAGCCCCACTCCCATCCACTCTTCTCTCTCTTTCAACCTCAGCCCATCCAAGAGCTTCCTGCCAAGCTTCACCCATCACTTCACTCTGTACAACCTCTACACATCTTAAATTCTTCCACATCTCCATGTATGGGGCCAGCAGACAACTTATCTCCCAATCTAACTCTTTCTTTGCCCAGAACCACTCCACCAGCTCCTCTTCACCTTTTGATCTTTGGGACAAAGTGGACACAGGCACTACATGGAATCACAGAACCATGGGTTCATACAATGCTTTGAGATGGAAGAGACCTTTAAAGGCCATCTAGCCCAACCCCTCTGCAATGAGCAGGGATACCTACAGCTCAATCAGGTGCTCAGAGCCCTCCAGCCTGACCCTGGGATCTCCAGAGGTGGGGCATCACCACCTCTCTGGGAAAACTGTGCCAGTGCTTCACTGCCCTCATTGTAAAAAAAAAAAAACAAAACTTCTTTCTTATATTCTTGTCTAAATCTCCCCTCTTTGAGTCTGAAACCATTTCACCTTGTCCAATCTCAGCACACCCTGCTGAAGAGTCTGTCCCGTTCTTTCTCATGGCCCCTGTTGGCTGAGGCTGTCCCTTTATCTTGTCCTCTCCCCAGGGTGTACCAAGGGAAGCTGGGCCAGCAGCCTGCTCTCCTTGCAGCGTGCCCTTCCATGGTGCACCAGCTGCTCAGCCATTCAGCTGCTGCACGAGTGCCTCTGGCAGTGCAGCTCCCCGCTGCCATTCTGCTGGGGTGTCAGCAGATGGAGCAGATCATGGTTATTGGAGCTGGATGCAGAGGCTGTCAGGAGCCGTACGCTGCCTGGCATATGCAGACGGATCCCAGGCATCTGGTTGTGTCGTGTTGTGGCCACGGTGAAAAATAATCCAAGGAACCCAACCGGGAGGGGGAGCGTGGGGTTGGAGCATGTATGTTGTCACACCGTGGGTACCTCGCAGTGTGGTTTGGTAGACAGCCAGGGAAGGGGGCTGAATGTCCTTCAGAGTGAATGTCCCATGCGAGCCGTGCAAAATGCACATCTGGGGCAGGCTAGGATCACACAGATGTGACGTGTAGCCAGGGTGCAGGACACAGGGCTGTCACCAGAGCCGCAGCAATGTGCTGTGAAATGGATGGAAAGAAACTGGATTGGAACAGTGCCCCTGATGTGCCTTGTGCTGCCTTTGTTCATTTTTAGTCTCAGTTTGGTCCACCACAGGGAGAACATTGCAGAGAGAAAAATGTGAGCTCATCTCCAACGCCCATCATGAGCAAACCAAGCGCACGCAGAATCCAGCCCACGTAGGTGCACACTGTGTTTAAGAGCACAGCCCATAGCTGTCCTGTGATGTAGCCAAAGCAGCACACACAGCACTGCTCTTCTTCCATGGGGCAAGTCGATGTTTTCTTTCTTCCCCCAGCAATACCTCATGCTGCAGAGCTGCTGTCCCAGGAGCTTTCTTTGCTCCAGCCCCATGGAAGTGCCTGTGCTTCTGGGGTTGCAGGGCAGCTTTCAGTGCCCAGAAGTGCCAGGAGGAAGAAGCTGAGATCCAGATCCCTCCCCTGCCTTTAGTTGACGTCCTCACTACAAAGAGACTTGACGAAACTTCAGCAGCACAAGCTGCTTGTGCGGTGTTGTTGTATAAATATGTTTTATGTATAAATATGCATTTGAATCCATGTTTGGACTCAAACCTGTCTGCTCATCCAGCTGTCGAGTCACCTCTGCAAACAGCAGGGTCCTCCGTGACAGATTGAAACCAAGCAAACCGCTGTCTGCTCGGCAAAACATATTTAATTTGTTAAAGAGATGGGAACTTTGTGGAATTAATAAGATGTGCTGCAGAAGGGAGCTGCTCTCTGAAGAGCTGGGTCCTGGTTGTGAGCATGGTTTGCAGCTCGCTGGTAATCCTGCAATTAAAGCGACAGTACAGCGTATCACAAAAATGGGATTTGCATAATTTGAAATTTGAGGAAAATCTCTAAATACTTTAATTTTGATAGAAACTGTTTCTACTGCTGACATGTGTCTACACCTATAATTTCAGTTGATAAATTGCTGTAATTTCTCCTCCATTTCATGTTCTTTCTAACATTAATTGTCAGTTGTAGAGTAAAACAGTAGAAAGAGGGAGAGGGAGAGAATAATGTCATTGTGCTTTTGTGGTGTGAATAGCCTTCCGAGGAATGATTATCTTCTACACAGATGCAAATAAAACACAAGAGAGAGGGAGACCCCTTGGCTTGCAGTGAACTACTGTGATGGGCAACTCTGTCATGTGGTGAGATGGGAAAGGAAGGAGTTAAAGCCCCGGGAGTGCAATAGCCACTTCCCCGGCTGGAAGGAAAGAGGCACAGGCCTGAGTACTGGGATTCTGGGCTCCCATCCCAACAGACAGGCAGCAGTGTGCTGGGTGAGGAGGAGAATGCCCACAAAAGGGTGATGAAGGTGAGCACTGAGCCCCAGTACCCAGCACCACCCATAGCCCACCTCCCCAACCAACACTTTTCAAGCTACTTTTAAATAAAAGGCCCTTTCAAACAGGGGGCTGGTGATACTAAATTATTCTATTAATTTATTATTCATGATGAAAAATTATTCTAATAAACGGTGAAAAATTATTCTAATAACATTCTCTCCTATTAATATTCTGCAGAGGAGCAGTTAAACTCACTTCCTGTGGCTGCTCCCCTCCTTAGCACTGATCTATTTCTTACAGAGTTTGCTGATATGAAAATGTGCTTCTTTGGGAATGTGCTGCATTGGACCAAACCAGCAGCAGGGAGCAGAGAGAAGAGGTCCCCTGGCTGCTCAGAGCATGGTGCAATGTTGGGCACCAGGGTGCCATGGGCTGCTGGCTCAATGAACTTTAGCATCCTAAGCAGCCTCCTTAAATCTTTTAGAGTGGGGAGAGAGTTCCTTGCTTATCTCCATCCCTCAACCCTACAGCTGCTGGAGCCCTCAGCTCAGGTGTCTTTGTGCACCCATTCCTTACTGAAGAAAACCCACAGCCCACATTGCTGCACCTACATACCCAGCTCCAAGCCTCCGTGGGGACAAATTAAACTTTCAGCCAAGTGTAGGACATGGCTGGGGATCCGGCTGTCACCCACACACCAGGACAAGCATCCTGCAGCCGCCCCTTGCGCTGGCACTGTGCACTGCCAGGCTTCGTGCCAAGGAGATTTTCCTAATGGTTCCTCTGCCTGCTCTGCTGGCTGCTGCGCTCGCCTGCCAGCTGGCTGCTGGGCTCCTGGGCTCACAGACAGCTGGGGAGGGCTTTCACGGCTATGCAGGGCTGGGCAGCTCTGCGTACAGGTGGCAGAGCATCCCCGGTGCATGCTGCGTGCCTCTGGGGTGATTTTGGGTTTCCCACTCAGAATGCAGGGCGAAGAGAAGTGAGAGGCTGTGATGGGGAATTGCTGGTGCCCAGAGCTCATGATAGCACAGCTGGCAGAGAGGCATTGAGAATTCCTACGGAGATGCTGCAGAGAGAGGTGGCTCAGGGGCTGCGGGTAACAGGGTATCTCTTGAGTTGAGTGCACACTCTGAGTGGTACTGGAGAGGGCAGCAGATGAGTGGGCAGCACTGCGTACCCCTGAGTCCAGCCTTCCAGGCCTGATGATGCTGGATCAGCTGGATTTGCTCTGCTTGTTGTCCACGGATCAAAAAACAAACTTCCATGCTTTTGCAAAGCATCAACACAGCCATGCCTGGGAACGGTGCTTTGATCGACAAAAGATAGTGGGTGCTTCCAGGGAACTGGGGATCCTTCACCAAACCCTCTGCTTGCTTCACTCATGTCTTGCTCTCAGGTGATGCAGAAGGAGAGCACAAAAGCCATGAAGGAGCCGTGTCCCAGAGCATGGATACTTTCAGGATACAACTTGAACTGCAGCAGAGCTTTGCTTTTTGCTCATAGGAAAAAAGATTGTCTGTGGATGTTGGTTTCCACACAGTTTCTCTGATCATCCAACAGGTCTGTCTGTGCAATATCTGTTCCATACTAGCACCAGATCTTCTTCTGACCTTTTCCTATTCTCTTCTTTTTTCTGTCTGCTTCTCCAAGCTGAACAATTCCTTGCACAAATATATGGGCTTCTTCCTGCCCCTCCCCAGCAGGCACATTGTCGTTATGCCAATTGCATGGCAAATTAGATGCACAAGTGTGTGTTAAATGTTTCTGTGACTCCAAGTCCTAATAAAAAAGCTAACCTCCAGGTGACATTATTATAGCTGTAACAAGTAGAGTGCCTCAGTAAAAAGACTTCATCTCAAAGGACTTTCACTGAAGCCATCTCCTTCTTTGTGTGTTCCTCCCTCGCAGCATGGGTAATTAAAGGACCAGCTCAGCTCAGAAGATTCCTCTGCTTTGCGTTTGAGGATATCTTTCATTCTATTTTTTCCCTCTCCTCTGATGGCATATTAGATCAAGCCATTAAGCAACATCCTCTGTTTCTCCTGAGAATATTCATCAATAATAATGAATAGTGCTTGCTCCAGGGCTGCCCCCTCCTTGCCCAGGAATGTTGCTGGCACATGGTACCACCCAGCTCGAGTAGTGCTGGCATGTGGTTTTATTCCTGAAATTCATTTAATGCGTGACATTTTTCTCTCTCTGGGATGGTGGAGGCCCTGCATTGTTCCAGGTTTAGAAGCAGTTGGCCAAAGCTCAGATTTTATCTGCTCCAGAGGGAAGAAGGGTTGCATTAAAACAATGCAGAAGTATAAACTCCTTAGTGCAGATTGACTGCAGTGGTGTACATCCTAACGACCTTAATTACACAGCTGAATTGGTGCTTGCTCCTTTTTGCCCCAGCACAATGTACTTATTTAACAGGTTTGTGCAAAGGCAACTGAAATATTTTAAGCAAAACTTCCTACCAGTGGGCAGTCCGTGCTACACCTGTCTGCCAGAGCCTGAGTGGGCACAGCCAGCACTGTCTGCAGTGGGCAATGCAAGGAGGAATGGCTTTGGGGAGTGCCTGTCCCAGTCCTGTTCAACAGGTGAGGGACAGAACTTTAGAATAAAGAACTGGATCCAAGAGAGGTGGACAGTACTCCAGGATGAGGAGCAGAAGGCCATGTTAACAGCCACTCTGTGCACCCAAGAAGTCTGTGCTGGTTTAACTCCCCTTGTGCTTGAAAATCTTGTTTGCCCTGATAATTTTCTGGATTCAATCAGACCACAAGCAATGTAAATCTTACCTTGTACCTGTGCAGCCATCCCACAGCACTGCACACCCACTACTGCACAGCCATCCTCTTCTCTTCCCTCTCCCACAGACACCTCTTGGTGTGAGGATGCCTTTTTCTCCCAAGGATTATCACACAACTTGGACAGTGACTGTAAAGCTAATATACAAATCACAGCTCTGAGGAGCAAAATAGAAACATCCAACCATATTAAATAAGTTTTTTGTGTGTGTGTTTGAAAGCTTGCAAAAATCTAGATATTAAATTGATGTCCTGGCACTTGTGTAGCATAACAGGCAGATTCAATTAAAAGAAGAAAATATGTCCAGCCTGTAGTGTGGGCTAAGCAGCAATAAAAAAGCAAATCAATTTTGCAGGAGTTTCAAAGCCTGGTGCAGATTTCCAGGAGGCAGAAGCCAAAAATATATTTATTAAAAGAGACCCTAGGGGCTCAGCAGTGTCATTTTACCCAAATCCTGTGCCCTCGGTATGACGAACTGTCACTATAATATTTTGAGAAATATTTTGTAAGTAATCCATTTATATGTATAGCTATAACAGTGTATGTATAGATAAATGCATTTGTTTCTATTGCATATATTCAATGTCATTGATTATTTTCTAGGGATGCTAAGATGTACTGCAAAAAAAACCCAACATGGATCATACCAAGTAATTTGTGTTCTCAGACATGCAGTGTAACAATGGCGTGTGAATTTGTGTGCATTGCTAAATGAAGGTGTTGTATTTGCATATGTACATATATACATGCACGTATGAGCATGTGCATATAGTATATAGTATATATATAGTGTATGATATATATGCTAGTGTATATATATACTAGCATATGTATGTAGCATATATGCTATAGTATATGATATACTATATACATACACCATATTATATGCCATACACTATATATATACAGTATACAGTACATACAGTGTGTACTAGAATATATTATATAATTTATACACATATACATTTCTATGCATATGCTGATGGATTATTTGCAAAATATCCCAGACACAGGTGCATCCTAAGTCCAGCTTTGGGGTTCTGAGGTTTGTCCCTGTGTTGTATCCTGTAAGTGAAAGCTGAATACAGCAAATGTACTGGACTGAGAACTTCTCCATCTCACCCAGTTCAGAAGTAAGTCTGGCAGCTTCATCCCTGCTGTCTTCCAGGAGCACACAGCGACCCATAGAAACCAAAGCTGGGTGAGTCCCCAGCTCCATTGTACCTGTCATAGAATCATAGAATCATGCAATCATTAAGGTTGGAAAAGACCACTTAGACCATCAAGGCCAACCATCAGCCCAACAAACCCATCATCCTTCTTTACCCTCTGCACATTCATCTGTTACTTGAGTCTTGGGTCACTCCACCATCCAGCAGGAATTGTGTGCTCACATGAGGGGCTCTGACTGTCTCTTTTCTTGCCTCCCTTTGGTTTTGTCGCTGTTGGCACTTAGAAATAGGCAACCACCAAATGCTTCTCTGTATTCAGACAGCAAACTGAGAAACAAATCATTTTCTCTTGTTACTCCAAGCCACAGTTTTATTACCCTGAAGACACCTAAGTGTGACTGCAATAGTAAAAAAAGTAAAAATTAAACCAGAGGGAATGATCAGCATGGGGGTGATGATCAAGGTGCCTTCCCACACATTCAACAAACCAACCCATGCTCCCAGCACTTTGTGGGGCCTCACCACAGGACTCCGTGTGCTCCCATTGGAAGGAGTTAGCAGCAGGATGTCCCAGTGCAGAGCTCAGCCCCTCACTGTGGGCTTCGTTTGAAACGCAGCCCAACACACACAGAGGGAGAGAGAAACCCTGCAAAGCCAAATTTACCTCAAAATCTATTTGTGTTTTGCAAGGCTCAAGTTCACCTTGAACCGTCTTTACTATTTCCTTGCCTTTTTCCTTTGAAGTTGCAAGTTCTACATAAGCACATAAGCCTTTCAGGAAAAAAAAATGGAAAGGGAAAAAAGAGATTCATACGAAGGAGCTATTTGTGCTACGTATTTTTTAATACTGACATTTAAAAAGGTTGAAATATTACGGCGTCTTTTGCAAAGTTATGCCATTTAAACAAGATAACATGGCATTTTACCATTAAAGAAAAGACCTTCTTTTTTACTGCTACCTTTGAATAGTTTATCATTTTGCAATAATATCCTTCAGCTATGTAGCTCTCTGTTCTCTTTCAAATGGAGGACAACTTCTCTTCTAATTGTGCTTATGATGCCAATTAGCATTGGGGTTTTCTGCTTTTATTAATAAACAGCCTTTCTTAGAGCACTCTGACTGTCCTAAATATTTTTTTCTCCTGTATGGGATGCAGGAGGAAATTGTAATTAATTCCTCTTTCAGTGGAAAAGCAAAGCTATTTTTAAATTCCATGCCTGATTGAATTAACAAACTGTTAGACAATTAGCAGTCTTTCTTTTTTATTTTTATGCTCTTTAAAATGCAGATTCAATTTAGTACTGTTTTTGCCTCCTTTCTTTTCATGTGTCCTAATTGTTAGCTAAGTAGTGTCAGGACAGCGTGTTATCGGCCAAGGCAGGTGTCAGCTTCAATATTATTAAAGATGCAATTACTCCTTTCTCAAGCCCAGCTTGTCAGTTTAGCTCATCAATGTATATATCAATACATTTTTAAAAGAAAAAAATATATATCTGTTTCCCATCCATAATTACCTCCTTGGTATCCTGCCCTTTGTTTTGGAGCTGTCTGTTAACCACAGTATGTGGGAGTCCCAGAGAACATAATGAGGTCTGACAGCCCCACGGAGTGTCAAGCTGCACAGCCAAAGTCTCCAACGTTGGGTTGGAGCAGGTTGCCAAAAATGCAGCCTGCAGGATTTGGAGCAGCCTGTCCTGCATTACTTCCCACTGGAAATGAGAACACTGCTGAAACCTTGTGAAAACAAAGCAGCGAGGAGCAGGCTGATGCTACTGCCTGTACTTCATGTAAGGGCACTGGGAAAACTGTAAGGGAAAATGTTAGGATATGATGCTTCCAGCCATAAAAGCAACAGTGAAGGGCTGGAGATGTGCTCATACAGCCAAGCAGAGCTGCAGGAGTCCAGCCCTGCACAGGGTACACTTGGCATCAGGAGATGAATTCCGCCTCTCCCGTCCCTTAAAGTTGGTTGGTTACAAATGCCACTTCCCTGAATTGCAGCTTTAGGGTTGGAGTTTTTCTCCAATAACTGCTGGGACTGAAAATCCCAGAGAAAGTGCTGAAAGGAGCTGTTAATTGATCAAAATAAGGTTCAACGTTAATCAAAACTATTCACCGAGTATGGACTGAATTCATAATTTGTTTTGGCAGACAAAAGTGAAGTGACCGAAATAGCAAGCTTTTTAGAAATTTCCTAAATGACATAACTCCAGAATTTCAAAATGATGTTTTCAACAGTGCCTAAATTCTATTTTCAAGCAAGGTTTAGGATCTGTATTCCATTTTGGATTGAACACTGTGTTCTATCTGACACAAAGTGCAGCACACACGCATTCATCCCTGCAATTTGGCCACCATTCAACAAATCAATTATTCTCAGAGCTTACACGGTGCCCCTTAAGGGAAAATGTGAAATTGTTCCCTGACCATTCCTGGTCAGATGAACCATGTCCTGAAGGTAGATAAGCCATGAACAGACAACAGTTTAACAGATCAGGTTATGGTTTATTCACACGTCCTCTTCCAGCATCAGCAGACCAAAAGCATTTGTGCTGACACTTTCCTTTCCTATTAGTCTCCAGCAAGCTCTTTCTCAAGGTGGATGCCCAGTAGAGCTGCACTGAATGCCCCCAGTCTGCAGAACAGCCACTTCAGCATCTCACTGATGCATGCCAAGCCAGCTTCCAACTCTGGAATGCTGCAGATTTGCTCTGCTGTAGTGAAAAGAGGAAGGAAAGAGTGGTAGTATTTAAAGAAAATTGATTTACACTTAATTTTTATTTGGTTCAATAGTAATTCTCAACAGTAGGGTTCTTAATGCAGAATTTCACCCTGCTTTCATGTCGTCTCAGGGTCTGGTGGTGTGGTAGGAACTGTGGCTGTAATTAGAAGGGCCACACGTTTGTCTCCAGCTTAAATTCTCCAGGCTCAATTCTCTTCTCAACCCAGTACAAATCAGGAATAATTTCATTTCCATTAATATATCACAGCCGTGTGAATCTGATGGAATAGCACGGTCCTTTCGGCCCATAGAGAGGGTGCTACGTGTGCCGTGGCATTGCTGAGAAGAGGAAAGAGAAGATCGTGAGATCAAAGTGAAACAGTCACAGTGTCTGAAGTGATGTGTTGCCAGTTCCCGTAAGAACTGGAAGGTTACGTTCTGAAGAAAGCCCATAAAACAAAACTTGTGAGGGAACCTATGGCATTGTGACAGGAGAAACAAGACGTCCCCGCATCTGGTCACAGACAGCCAGTGTACAGAGGGAGGAATGAAGGGTAAGAACAGAAAATGGGTGATGCCTGCTGACCCCCAGGGCTTGTACACCAGAGTCTGAGACTGAGGAAGAACTCAGGAGGGTTGAAGGCTCTGAGACACAGTCAGCATTCAGTTTTGCAGGAGTTATGCAGCTAAATCTTTTCCTCCCCATTGAAAATCTCCACCTGTGACCTTTAGGTCTGAAATTTGATGTTGTGAGGCAGTCATGTTACTGTTCTGCTATAAGGGCCGTTGCCTCATATTAGCAGTAGCATTTAATTGTTGCACTTTGATATAACTGAATAGGTAATCAGACCACTCTTTATTTTAGCCTGAGGATATGCCTTTGATTTGTAGAGGTTGGCCATTTCTTATCTGAGTTTGAAAATGGGATTATTTAAATGTGTATTGATGTTTTTCATGTGGTCTAACTGTGCAGTTCAACATGGTAATTCAACTCATAGCTATACCAGATTGTTATCTAATCTGATAAGATATGAACAGCACAAAGCCGAGATGATGAAACAATCAGGATTGTTGACTCACTGGGGTCCTGCTAAATCCAGTCTGCTTTCATACTTAATTATCCTGTCAAGTTCCTTGAATCTTCGCTACTCCAGCACTGAGATGGTGAGGGTGGTGGTAGTGACACCGCTCGGTGAATACGTAAGTTGATCAAAATAATTTCAGCAAATACAATGGCTATTTATGCCTCCGCCACAACACAAAAATCTACTGATTCAAATACCCTAGACTGCAAAATTGGCCCTCTTAGCATTTCTCAGGCAACTCTGCAAGTTGGTGTTTTGCTAACATGAGCTGCCACCTGACTGCCTCATGCCAGAGAGGGAAGAGGAGCAGGAGGAAATTCACCCTGGGTCCTGTGGCTGTTGCAGGCACCAACACCAGCCCCAAAATGCTGGAATCCATAGCCCGTTCTTGTCAGTGATGCTCGTGGCATATTTTATCATTCCTATTACTGTCACTTTTAGGAAAAGAAAATTGAGCTGTATTAATTACGTCAAAATGATACATTCTAAAGGCTTCCCCTCCTTGTAGATAGCTCGGTTTCAGTTTGTTTCTCCACCATCTAAAGGAGTATTCATACAAGTACTGTAATGGCAGAGACTTAAGTGCCTCTAACAGGTCAAAACAGACAGTTCAGGTATTCAAGGAAACAATCATTCAGGATTAAACAGAAACGGTGGAAATAACATAAAGGTCTGAATTGAAACCACACTCCTTTGCATTTCACAGAGGTCTTTGCTCTTAATTTGGAATCAGCATTTTGATATCAGACAGTATTAAGTTGTAGATTAATCTGAGTATGAAGGAGGCCCTTTGATAGTGATGCTTTCAATGGTCAGAGAAGGAAAATAAGTGCACAAATGTCCATGGAAATCCCAAAGATCAAAATATAGCTGTGTCAAGCACCTTTTGCTGATTATCACACTGTCAGGTTCACCTGTGGCTGCAGCTGGAACAATCATTAAGAGCTGTGCTATGACACAGAGTGGCCAGTCAAGCATCCTTGTACTTAAAATCAACACTAAAATGTCCAGATATTGAAAGATGCTGCTACTACATTCGCTAGGTGTATTCTAAAGGCAAAAGCACTGCTTCAATGAAAACCATTACCAGAAGAGAGACTGAGTGATTTAGATCAAAGCATTTAATGCTGTCAAGTGAAAATGCCCAATTTGCAGAGCTCTGAGCACCTCACCATGAAAGCAGGCACTGACCACACTGCTCAGCATCCAGACTGTGGAAACTTTTGGCCCCAAGTGGTACAAGAGCCTTAATCCTCTAGTCTTGCCTGTTGGCCCTCTTGAAAATTGTAGCTATTATGTTTAAATTAATTATGCTTTTTTTTTTTTTTTTTTGGTTGAAATTGCAGAGTGCTGCTCTGGAGAGCCTTGCCCAGTCCCTGCACACATGAGGTGACAGGAGGCCCTGCCCTGTTCTTTCAGCAAGGCTGTAATTAGCATGGAAAGGAAAGACCAACTGTTGTTTGAAAATGCTAACGCTAAAGGTCTCGGTTAAGCCTGTGTCTTCCCTATAAGCCCACGTGCCTCTTTTGAACTGATGGAAGAAATTGCAACTTTTCCTCTTAGGCTTTTCCTTTCTCCTTGTGCCTTGAAGTGGCTCTTGGAGATGGGCTGTGCATGAAACATGCTCAGTGTCCTCCTTGGCCTCATCCATGTTATTTCTCTGGCCTTCTACACCTTTTCCATGCATCCAGGACCCCTTCCCAGCTCCTGATGCTGACTGCTTCCACCCATCCCTTCCTAGTTCCTCCTAGCTGGGAATCCATCGGGCCAAGAAAATCTCATGAGAAATCAGAAGGGACGTATTAACAGATGCTCTGAAAAATAACAAAAATTAAGAGAAGCCTCCCTGTTGAGACATACATTAAACAGTGTGCCAGCCCCCACTGCAGGCAGCAACACTTCTGATGGGACTCCGGCCTTATGTTTGTCCATAAAACTCTAAACACTTCAGACAGACAGACAGCCAAGCAGACAGATTCAGGAGGAGGGTGTTTTCTCTGGACTGTCTCCAGGAGGATAACCTCAGAGACCCAGCTCAGCACACATGTGGCAAGGCTTCCCAGCAAGCTGAGCAAAGGGATGTGGTGGGGCAGGGATGGAGACGTGCTTTTCTCTGTCCACATTCTTCGCACAAACCTCAGGCTTTGAAGGTCAGGGCAGGACCTAGATCTACACATTTTGCTGCAGCAGAACTTCACAAGCCCATACCCACCCATCCCTCTCTGATCCACAGATAGACACAGATCCCCAGATGTTGGGGCTGACCAAATCTTGCTCTCTGGGAAACTGATGAGTATTTATTGCCCTCTGTAATACCAGCCCTCAATTCAACAGGCTCCTCATCCACCTGAACTCCTTTGTATGGCCACCCTGAGTCCTGTCCGCTCCTGGGTTTGCTGACGAGGTTCAGAATGCCTTAAACTAGGTTAATTTAGAGGAAAGTGAACAAAACAAATTGCTGGCACTTTTGAGCGCTGATAAGTTTAACCTTTTTTTTCCCCGAGCAGCTAAATTGCCAATCATCCGGAAACACACCAGAGTTCACCCATTACACAAAGGAAGCTGTTAGTCTCATTTAAAACAATATTGACCTTTTTCCCGTCCTTTCCATTTTGACTAAATTACAGGGTACATTTTTTGAAATGTGGCTTTTGTCTGACTGCAACCAGGTGACCCCGATCCTCTCCCCATCCTCCTCCCCCCCCCACACACACACTCTTACAGCTTTCAACCTCTTCTTTCTTCTTCTTCTAACAGAGTTCTTAGCTTAACCACTGAGATTTTCAAATCCAGAGGTATTTAAGAAAGACTTTGTGTAATACATGTTTTCCAGTTACAAAATCCACATACCTGGAGGCAGAAGGAAGCTTCCCTGGTACATACATGATGTGGGGTTAGTGATGGCATATTGAAAATGATGGAGAATTGTCCCTGCTCTGCCAAATTCAGATCAGCAAGTGTGTGTGAGCTTCCAGTTTTACTCAGAATTAACTTCAGATTCAACATTACCAATAGATCAGTTTTCTGTGAGCACAAGTGCTCCTGCTAACAAAGAAGCTGATTTTTTTCCTTGTTTTTAGCTTTTAATCAGGCTGTATGTGTAGCACCCATGTAGAACTGTTGTAACTCACACTGAGAAATTTTCCCTGCATAGAAATACTTTGTTAGTTCACCTGGGGCCTTGGGCTGAGCCTCAGATGTCATCTTCTGAGGATACTACAAACCAAGAGTGAAGCTCCGATTGTTTTCCTTGTAACCAAGCCCTCTGTCACCCTTACAGATCTATCTGCTGTTGTTTCCTTCATTATCTCTTGAAAAAATGCGAAAAGACAAAGGCTCCCTGCCCAGACTCCTTCCTTCTGAGGTGGTGTCAGTTGGCCACTGGGCACCAGAGGCATTTCCAGGGGCTGAGCTGAAGCCTCAGCTGGGCCAAGCATCCCTTCGACAAGGGACAGAGGTTCACTTGCATCAGCTGAGGATCAGCACCACCCCCCTGCACATTTGTGAATGTGCTTATGGCATTTGCTTCTTGTATTAATTTTTTTTCTGGCTGTAAACTAAAAATATTCCCATGTACATTCTGCTAGCTCTTGGCTCATATAAAAAAGTCATCTCGTGCCAAACTTTTCTGAAAATTAATAACAGCTTAATTTAATTCGGAACCATGTTGCTTCATTATAAAATGTTCTTTTTAAATCCTTCAAGTGGGCATTTGTATCCCAGTGTCTACTGCTTGCTGTCGCTCAGGTGCTTTCTGCAGGAAGATGTAGGAAGCGTTGGGGTTCCCTGACAGGAGAAGCACGTGTGTTTCCACAAAGCTTAGGAAATACAGGCCTCTTCTGTGGGAACATTTATCCCACAGCACTGAGAGCCCGCAGAGAACAGGCTTGGCTTTAACCCCATCTCCTCAATAGTTGATTAATCTGAATCAGTGACATTGAAAATGGCTCAAAATATTTAATCGTCTTCTGTAGGAAAGAGATATTCAGGAGCTAGAGTGCCGTTCAAATCAAACTGCCAAGAGAGAAAATGATTTCTTCA
Organism: Cyrtonyx montezumae; assembly: GCF_038088225.1. Taxonomy (NCBI): domain Eukaryota; kingdom Metazoa; phylum Chordata; class Aves; order Galliformes; family Odontophoridae; genus Cyrtonyx; species Cyrtonyx montezumae. The sequence goes on along the minus strand of NW_027072100.1, from coordinate 8,939,135 downwards.
AGTTGCTTACCGATACAATGTTCAATCCATCTGTGAAAATATTTGGGTTGCATTCCGGGGATTTGATTGACTCTCCTGCCAACACCAAAATTTTAATAAGCTTTGCAGGGACAAGCTCTTCTAGCTCCCCGTTCCGTAAGCAGGCTGTGCCAGCAGCTTGCACTCCAGGCTTGTACAGGGGTAAGAATTAAACAACCCTACCTACTGTGCATGGCAGTGCAGACTTTGGGCTCTCTGCTTTTACTCAGCAGCAAGATGGGACTGCACATAATACTGCCCCACGCAATTATTCAATCTCATGACAATTCTTCAGTTTGCAAAGCAAAAATAATCATGCGGTTGCCCTGTAATTAGCTGACAGTTAGTAATCAATTGCATCTGTGGTTTGCCTTTGTCTGACAAGGCTTGTGAGGTGTGAGGAAGGCACGGTGCAGCCCGTGACCTGGCTAACCTGGTCACTGGGCAGGGCCTGGAGGGAAAACAGTCACAGTATCATAGAATGGCCTGGTTTCAAGAGGACCTCAAAGATGGTCAACTTTCGACCTTCCTGCCATGGGCAGAGTCACCAACCACTAGAGCAGGCTGCCCAGAGCCATGTCCAGCCTTGACTTGAATGCCTCCAAGGATGGGGCACCTCTCTGGGCAACCTGTTGCAGTGCACCACCATCCTCTGAGCAAAAAACACATCCTGGTGTCTCCATAGGAGCTGAGCAGCTGAACTGGGGCACCTGATGTAGCAGATAGGGCTCACATAGGTTGGGGCAGGGCAAGGAGGATCATTGTAGGGGATGAACTTGGAGCAAGAGGCCTGCAAACACATGTTTGAATGAGGCCTGGGTGAATGAAGACAACAAATGCATTCCCAGAATATTCAGATATCCCTCTTGTCATTCATCCTCTCGAGGCTTAGTGCAACCAGAGCTTCTGAATTTACTGGGATGTAGTAGGAACAGACATAAGCACAAAGTATTGCATGTTCTATGTACATTTACTTGCCCTTATATTCCTCTTTCTCTCAAGAATTTTGCATTACAATCTACTCTCAGACAAAAAACGTTAGGATGTATGTTGGCAGTGTGGATTTGCTCTGGAAATATGGCAGCACTCTCAGCTGTCACTTTATCCCTTAGCAGCACAGTCTGGGTCTGGAATTCTTGCACTTCCATCCAGTATCACTGAAGAATGATTGGCACCTGGGACAATCCCTAATCTCTGAGCACACACCCGTGAAACTCTCAGAGCATCCATGGCTCGATCTTAAACACTTAGGGCTATCTAGGAAAGGATGAATTTGCAATATAAGGAGCTGGGAAAACTGAAGCAGAAAGCGTGGCTGCAGAGGGGGTCTGAAGAACTGTCTAATAACTATTTCTGCTGTGAAATTAAAAATGAATGAATGACAAAATGAGAGGTGTGTCTGGTTACCTGAGACCCGACAGGGAAAACTGAAAAGCTTGCACTCCAGTGCACCAATCCCCCTCAACAGTACATCAATCCTTCCACCAGTGCGTTGCCGGCATCCCTCCCTTTCTATCTCCCAAACCGCCTATTAAGAAAGATCCCGACAACACCATTAAAATGTCTTGTGTCGATTGGAAATTCATTGTTCACTAAAAGCTAATCAAAGTGCGGGTAAACACAATGGCCCCCTTTTCCCCAACCTGACGTTTCATTTACACAAGAGCTGGAGCAGCCGCACCGGCGCTCTGCCACGCAGCCGTCAAGCACTGATTGTGCTATTCAGCAGGATGGCTCAATAATTACAGTCCCGGATCTCCAAACCGCACCAAAGAGCAGGCTTACCACTGCTAGCCTTTGTTACTAATTGTCCTTCAGGATACTTGAGATGAATTACCGTGGCTTACATTTTCCTGTTTTTTTTTTTTTTTCCTCTTCTATTGGGTAAAAAATAAAAAAAAAATAAAAAAAAAAAAAAGAAATCTTTCCACTTAGCAGAGCTGGACAGATCAGACAAGTGTAGTGCTGACTGTTGACAGCACTTCATAAGAAAATCCTCTGAATGCAAACTGTCTCATTGACATGTTCAGCTTGACACGTCGGATAGATTTTTGATTGTTTTACACAGCTCACTTGCTCATGTTTTCATTATCAAAGCTGGGCAGTTTTTGTACTAACACTTAGAAAATGTTAGAGATATTAATATAATTTGATACCATCTATACTGCATCTAATTGTAACCATAATCCAACAAATGAAGCCTCTTTCACCAAAGCTCTCCAAAATGGATTGCACTTCTGATCATCCTTTCAGTTTATTTTGTTTAGGGACACTTGAAATAGTGGCAGCATTATTTGTTCCGACTTACTGCTGGTAGATCAAGATAGAACTTGAGCTGAATGCTTTAAGTCCAGTGCTGGATCCAAGCTGCTCCTCTGTTCCTTGAGCTGGATCAGCTCCTGAGCCACAGCCCGGGAGCACTGAGGAAGGACGCTTTGACCAGCATCACTCACACGCAGACAGCTTGGATCGATGCTCGTGGTTTGTTTATTAAATCCACAGCCTCAGGCTGCTATATTGCCAGTGCTGGACTCAGGAGTGCGTGTCCCCAGACAGCACTGGGGGGGATGGGAGGTCACTTTCTGCTTGCTCAGCAATGAGCCCCAGCCTGGGTGATGGTTCTGCTTCAGGACTGATCCCCGTGTCCCTAGATATCCCTGCCATCACCTGTGTTTGCCCATTCCCCACACCTGCCTCCAGCTCCTGATGTACCACTTCTTTGCTTTTTCTCATCTCTCTCATTAGTTCATCTAGTTCATCTGATCTTTCAGAAGCCCCAGGAAGGACACTGAAGTCTGCTTGGTCTTTCCCATATAAATGTCACACTCCCAAACAGTGGTAGGCCAATGCTAGTCCAAAGTCCCACAGATTTAGGAGGAACTTCCCTCCCTAATACAGCTGAAGGTGCAGTTTGTGGCTGTGTAGCATGGCTGGAGCACACAGAGGATAAGCTCCTTCTGCAGGCCCTATTTATCACAGTTTCTCCTTTAAATTAATACTGCCTGCACTGCCCTTATTGCTTTTTCTTTCAGTTGTGGTATGTAAAAGGAGGAATGAAATCATCCAGGCTGGAACAGGAGCCCTTGGTCTGTATGGGAAACTTTGGCTGTGTTTGGTTCTGCATTCACCTTACCTGTGTGCTCAGTCAGAGCCACACAGGGAGCTGAGCAGCACACACTGACCAGACAGTCTCCAGTTCAGAACTTTGTCCTTTTTTTCTCCTATGATAGCAGAAAAAAGAAAATCATTTCCCTTTTTTTCATTTTTTTTTCATTTTTTCCTCCCTTTTTTTTTTCCCCAATAAATTGCATTAAATATGTTCTGGTGTCACACGTCATTTTTTCTGAGCCCTGATTTTCATCAGCTGGACAGGCATGGGAAGGTCCACTGGTAACAAAAGGCCCTTCTTGTTGTCTTTTATCAAACAGCAGGGCCCTAACTGGTGTGTAAGCATTTTCCTGTGACTGTGCACTGCCTTCTAACCCTTCCACTCAAACAAAGTGATTGCCTGAACTGCAATTGCTTCACCGAGATGATTAAATTAGTTCCTACATGCCAGAGATGCACAGAGGTCTTGACATTTATATTTGGGTACTACAGCCTGACATTCAAATGCATCCGTGTTTGAAAACAGCATAATTTAGAAAGCAGCGTAAAATCCATTAATATAATAGGGAGAGAGGGAAATGCTTCCATCCACGTGGGGCTGTGCAAAAGGATTGCTTACGGGGGCTGCAGGAGGGCAGCACTGTGCTGGTGGTGTTGGGGCTGCAGGGTGTCCCCTGCGTGTGTCCCCTGGTGCCAGGGAAACGGGGAGACAGCAGGGAGCAGGGTGAAGGCAGACCCGTGGCTGAGATGTCTCTGGGTGAATTCCATCTGCTGTGGCATCACACAACCCACAGTTTCCTCCCGCAGGTTGAAGCTCACGTGCGTAGGCTGAATCTCCAAAAAGGCCAAATAAGCAATTAATTACACTCTCAGTGATCCCAGCAAGTGAAAAGCAGCAATGAGTGTGCAGGCAGCTTATTCCAAATTCACCCTGGCACCCCTGTAAAGAGCATCTGACCCTACACCGTGCACTGTATTACTTGGTGAGGTTGCTGTAGGCTGTTCATTGCCACTGTTTAGAAACCAAAATTATATGGTTTTTATCATTCTTAACCCAATTACACAATTATTGAACTTGTATATTAAAGACCTCAGCAGAAATCCAAATCCCGTTGTTTTATCATGGCTTGGTTACCCAACACACACTCTCTTTTGCCTTGAAATGTAAACTTTTACTTCAACACAGAGCTGCATTGCCACTTCTCAGTGTTATTTTGAATGAGTGAATGCAAACAATATTATTCAGTTTGCAGAAGCAGTTTCATTCATGATGTGACATTAGCATCTGCCACCTAAAGGAAACATTCCTTGCCAAATAAAATAGAATTAAGAAAAGTATGATTGATAAATTCCTGCATGCAAATCTCTCACAATGCCAGCGTCGTGGCTTCATTCTTCTGCACCTACACACAGCATCTGCTGGGATAGTCTGGTTTTTTTTCAGGGTGTCCCTCAAAAGTGAAGAGGGGGGGGTTGAAAGGACTTCAAAGGTCTGGTTTCATAATGGTTATTGTCTCTCGGATGGGGATTAATATTATTCTGCGGTGGCTGCTGATACAGCTTTCTATGTGCTCTTTTTCAAGAGGCCAGAAGCAAGGAGAGGTCTGCCCATCAGGCTGGGCCCTGTGCACTGGGGATGGGGCACAGGGCTGTGAGGCTGCACTGCTGCCTGGTACCTGCCCAGGTTTATGATTCTCATCTGCAGTATCGATGGGTGAGAGCTGAGCTCAGTGAGCACGCATCTTTCTCTCGTTATCCATTTTCCTTGACTTGCACAGCAGAAAAACATTTGGATATTTTTCCTCATGAAAAAAAAAAAAAAGAAAGAAAGAAAGAAAATCCTTTTTAACCATGTGATTGAAATACCTTAACGTTCCTTCCAATTCTTTTTATCCAGGTGGAAAAAACAATAAATCCAAATGGCAAACAGAGGGTGCGGGGCCGGACACTGAGATCGATGGTGAAAAGGGGCAGGAGATGCTCCAGCTGCTGGCAGCAGGTCAGCAGAGTGGAATACACAGGGAGTGCTGAGCCTCGCCTTGTGCAGGGGAGGTCTTATTTTAAAGGGACAGGATAAAACCACCTTAGGAATTGAGATCTGTCTGCAAAATAGTGAAAACGACCTGCATCGTTAGGACAAATCTTGTTTTGGAAAAAAACCTCTTAATGAATCGAGGAAAAATTGGAATAAGAATAAGTGAGAACATATATATGTAGACCTGGGTGTGTGCACACGTATGTATTGCACTTATTTTATTATGCACGTGCTGGAGTGTGTACAGGGGTGTGTGTATGTATGATAAGAATAATGAGCTGCAACAAAAATGAGGGGACAATTATTCTGATCTTCTGTAACCCATCTCAGCTGCACAAATTATCACTCTGAGCGGTCTGAAAACAGAAAACTAAGTATCATAGGTGATAGGGAGGTATATTTAAAAAATAAATTAAGGAATAAAATGCACAGAGACAGAATGCCGTGTTTTGTTACACCGTTCCCTGCCTGCCTTACTTCAGGAGAGAGATTTCAAATTAAATTCAAAGCCTCTACTTTTAAATAAACAATGAAAATTGAAAATAGGCGTCCTTGTTAAAATATATATCTCTCTATTTCCTCTCATATTTTTTTAAAGTGATGCGGTACTGTGCAACCGTACAAGAGAAAAAGGGAGGGCATTAGGTATTAGGATTCCAAACGGGATACTACGTCTATAATGATACATATGATAATTAAAGAATACAATAAACACAATTAGCATATGTTTTAAACAGTTTATTAGTGAAGCTTACCATAAAATCAGAATATATAGAGCTCCAGGGTTTGTTGGGATAACAGCTTCTCATCCTTAGAGTCATAAAATCTCTGGCTTGGAAGAAATGGGCATCTTTAAAATGATTGAATCAGCAGGCCTCAAGTGAAAACACACAAATTAGCCACCTCCAGCAGCCGGGCACTGCTGCGTGGGGTGAGGGCATCGTGGGCTGCCGGGGATGGAGCGGGCATCCCGGGAGGTGGTGGCTCTTTGCAGAATGGGGGTACACCCAAAAACCATAAATAAATTGAAATATCCCCATTATTTTGCAAATACTAGTCATGGGGAGGGATGAATGTGTACAGAAGCGTGGCTGTGAAGGAGATGAAGGACTCGAAATGAGAAGGGTGCAGGGCTCCCAGCCCCGCTCGCTGCAGGGAGCAGCCCTAAAAAGCTGAAGACAGCAGGAAAACAGCTCTCTGCAGTGCCACTTTGTATTTCTGGCCTTTTTTTCTTTGCTCTTTTTCTTTTTCAGATGCTAACAAACTTCCTTTCTCTCTCCCTTTCTTTCCTTCTGACTTCATGGTAGCAGAAGGAATTTGGGCTTTTTCTGCTGATGAGGGACATACAGGTTCTGTACATTCATGGCTCTACTGTAGAGAAAATTTCTTCCCTCTTTTGTTATTTGTTGTGTTCAGAGGGAGCAGGGGACATCTAATCCCCCAGTTCAGATATTTCATGTTGCTTAAGAGCAGCAGGAAGTCTCTGTCTGAACAGAGCGAGATCCTGCTGAGGGGAAGGGGAAAATTGTCACCTTTGTGATGGATCCCCATCAACTGTAGTGACCTGTATTTCATAGTGTGGGCTTCAGGGTGGTTTTCTGAAACTGGAGGGCTTAGGTCCAGGAGATGGACCTCCTGGCTTAGCAACAATGCAAACACACAGCGTGAGGCGTCACTTCTCCCATAGATATCAGTCTAAACACAAATTTGGAGGAGAGATGAAGGCCTGAAAAGATGAAGTGACTTCCCCAAGGTCAAACAGCAGGACGGTGGCAAAAGCAGGAGCATAAACATGAATTATATTGTCACTCTGCCAGAGGAAAAGGTTGAAATGCAGCTCATTTTTTTTCCGTAGTTTAGACCCAGCTTGATGTATTTGACCTCTATTCAGCTGGCCAAGGTCCAGGGAACAAAATATGAAAAATAGTGGTGAGTGTCTACTCTGAGGAGAGAGGTCAAGGCAAAGGGGCATGTGGAATGGGTTGCCTCTATGGCACTGCAATGCTAAACCACAGGTGGGTCAGGGTCTGGTCCAGCAGTCCCAAATCAAGGTTGGTGGGTTTGGGTCATGTTTGGAGGGAGAAAAAATCTGGGAGGAGAGAGGAAAAAAATGTAGCTGTGCCCATTTTTTGTTGCAGTGCTTCACTATTGACATTCCCACACTGATGAATAGCCCGGGGAGCTGCCAGGCACAGAGTGCAGCAAGGAGAGCTGAGCACGAGCCCTGAATTTTAGCTCCATCTCCAGATTTTAGCAGAATTCAGCAGCCAGTGGAGCATTCACAGCGAATCGTCAGGGAAGTATAAAGTAAAGGCAGGCTCCAGGTCGCTTGGGGTGATTCTTTCAGCTCATAAGACACTTAACCTGAAAAAAAGTTCTGCAGAAATCCATCCCCATGCGGGTTTGCAGGCTCCTTCTGGGGCAGGGCGGGATGACGGTGGCACTAAGACCTGCTGGCATGGGAATGTTGAAGAGCAATGTATCACAACAGACAGAAATGTGCTGTACTAGATGTCCCCCTGCTGAGCTGGTGGCAGTTGGGGGCAGATTCCCTCCTCCCACGTCCCATCCCTGTCCCTGGCTCAGTCCGATGGCACTGGGGCAGAACCACAGGGCTCAGCCTCAGAGGAGCAGAATGAACCTGGAGCAAAATGAAACCCAAAATTCAGCAAGTGTCAACTACCTCCCACTGCTCTTGCCACGATAAAGGCCATGACATTTTCTAAACACGAGGTCTGAAAGAAAACATTTTAAGTGATAATTTGTGCACCACTCTCCTTCTCATTTGGATGCAAGCATTATCTCATTTCATTATTTTTTTTAACCAGCTAAACAAGTGCCACAAGCATTTTTGCCATCAGTACTTACATTATGATTAGAGGGTCAATTTAGCATGTGCAAAATATTTTCCTGTACACTTTCCTTCATCTTTTTATATATATTCTTGAGACACTCAGAAATGGTGGATGCTGAATTCAGCTTCAAGCTAATTTTGCGCTGAGTATTTGGCCAAGGCATTGAATTTAGGCTGTGTTGTTTTTATAAGTGATCCAAAAATAATGCTGTAGGCTTTATCACCTAGCCCATATCCCACATAATTTGAAGGTTGAGGAGTACAGTGTCCGTTAAAACACAGGGAAAAGATACACAGAAAAATTTCAAGATGCCTTAAAAATAAAACTGAAGAATCAGAAATTTATTATGTGCCCCAAGTACATTGCAAATTGAAAAACTGACAGTGGTGGATGGCCTGTACACTGACATTTATTTGCCCAATTCCTCTGCACAGACTTTTAGGATGTTTTATCTTGGATTAATGTCTCTGAGCTAAGAATGTGCTATAAAAAAAAAAAAAGCAAGGAATGCAGCTGATAAAATTAATGAAACAAATCATTGCTGAAAAGCATTTGGTGAGGTGTGAATTTGAAAGCTAGTTTCCTAATACAATATTTGTCAAATAAACAGAAATTAATATCCATTAATATTAACATAATTATCTTAGCTGAGAATGTTGAACTGTTGCCTGTTTTGTGCTTTTCAACTGCAACATCTCACTGCAACTGTTTGTAGCTGGGGAATAATCTGCCTGTGTATGCTGTAATGACACAAGAAATAAAACATGATATAAGGAATAAAATGTGGATTCCCATCTCAGCAAAGAGCAGTTCCACAACACATCTATTTTTTGTGGCTTTCCCATAAGGTGAACATTTCAGCATGGCTTCCTTCCCAGCCCCTCTTACATCGCGACACTAAGGCCAGCTCACATGAAAAACTCATTCTAGTTAACACTAAAAACTTTGCCAGATCTTAAAATGGCTCTGAACACTCCTAAATTTCCTAGCAGCCCATTCCCATCCCCATGCTGTCCTAGCCAGCTGGGCTGCAGGGCTGGGAGCTCTCACTGCAGTGCTGGTGGTGGCCCTGGGCAGGTTGTGATGGCACTGGGAAGCATCTCACTGGTAGTGAGATGGGAATGTGGCCTTGGGAATGTGTTTCCAGGTGAGCATCCCAACTTTCCCATAAGCAGCAGAAGGAAATTCAGGTCTGCACAGCTCCATGCATTGCTGCATCTCAGGCCAGATAAAATTTGAAGATGTTTTCTTTTCCACAAGAAATGGCTTATTATTTTTAGTTCTGTAGATACCGCAGTGGCTTGCTAGTGAAACTAGGCACCCTGTGTGCTGAAATAAAAATACCAGCACCTCTTAAAGACAAAGCACAGAGAGTAAAAAATGGGATTCATTCTTTTAATCACCAGAGCAATGTGAAGCATGTCCACACCCCAGTAGGTTGTTGGCTGTGTTTTGTCAGATGTAAACCTCAACGCGTTAAAGTGGTGCCGCTGGGTGAAGGGGTGAGTGTCTCTGGGCAGTGCAGCAGGCAGGATCCATCCATCTTCGTTCCAGACATCCCAGTTATAAAATCTGCAGCACGAGGGAGGCCCAGAATGCAGGATGGAGTGAGTTTCGGCTTTGGCTTCCGCGAGATCCATCTCTAATTTGAGGTTTGTTAGATCCCACACAAGGAGGGGAACACATGTTTTATAGAGGAGTCCTTTCTTTGAAGCAAAATGAAATGCTGAAGGCTTTCTGAGCATATCTTTCCTTTTAAAAACCTGTATTCATCCACCTGAAGCCCAAAGATTTGATCTGCAGGGACCAGAGTTGTGTGAAGAACTCAGCCCATTGGCTGATCCACTTCATTACTTTGGCCTAAATCAAAATGTTTTACCAAAGCTGAATACAAAAAGATTATATTTTGCTAGATACGTATTAACCAACATTTATTAAAAAACTCTATGGTTACTTTCAAGTACAGGTTGAACTTAGATACTGCCTCGGGGGAAAAAAAGAAAGATACAAAACATTTATTTTTGGAAGTGTGGAAACGCAACTTTTCTCAGTCTCTTTCCCAGCTTGCCACATTGCCATGTTTACCATGGCACCAACAGTTGTCGGAGAGTATCTGGCTGAGTCACAGCTTTTATGGGCTCGACTCCGGTACCAGAGATGCAAAGCAGCTCCTCTGCAACCCGGGGTTTGTGTTGGCACCAGTGAGATCAGAATCCGCCCTTCTGTTTACCATTTAGCTGAATCACCCCATCACAGACCAACTGTCATCTGTCACTCCATACTTTTAATGGTGCGTTGCACTGATGCTGTCTATTTTTTCCCCTCTCTAGCAGCCCTGTCACTCTGCTGTGTGCTAATCTCTTCTTTCAGGCTTCTGTTGGATCTCTTAATGACTACACGACTGCAGTTTAGCTTCAAAAATAAAAAATAAAATCAAGAGAGACTGTGGCGAGTTAGTGGCAGAATCAGATTTGCACTGTAACTTAGGCTGAAGGCAAAATGCCCTCAAATTTTGGGAAGTGCCTCCCAAGATGCATTCTGCTCCTGCATCTGCAGGCAAACTTGGGCAGCAGACAGGGCTGCACCTCACTGACCAAGTGCATGGTGGAGAATTAATGAATTTTAAAACTGTTTCCCATTCTTAACAAGAGGACCTCACCACAGATCCATGTTCCAGAGGCAGCAGACCTGGGTCCTACCTCCAGCTTTGACTTTGAGGTGCTTTTCTAACATCTGCATAATGAATGGCATTTCATTTCTAGGGTGAGAAAAAATGAAACAAAATGGGGAAGGCAACACCATGAAAAGGGCAGTGCAGCTAGGGGAGGAACGACACACCAAACAATAACGTCTCAGCATCTCAATATCTCAGTGCCTCAATATCTCAGTAACTGAATATAATGTCCTATCCTCACAGGGATGTACTTGGGTGTGGGGGGAATTTGAGCTACAACACTTTTCAGCGAGACTTCCCACTCACTCTCCATTTATATGGTCAAATAGCTCAGCTAAGAACCGTAGCCTTTTGTATTTTACAGACATCTACAAACCATCCCCAACTTCATTCGTGGCCTTTCCAAAATCACCCATATGTATGTGAAACAAGGATGAAAACTGAGCAGTGAATTTTGTGCGAGCTGTGGCTCAGCCATGTGTGCATGCTAACCCAGGGGGGGATCCACGCGCTGTCACATTGGCAGAGGCTTTTGTCCCTGCAAAATGCAAGTCAATGTATGCACCATTCTGATGAGTTAAAAGTTCAGGATAAAAATTGTTTTGCTCATTCAATTGCTATAAGTTTGTGACGTAGAGCATACATAACTTGTAGAGGTCCATCTGGTAAGAAAAATATCATTGTGTCATTGCATAATATGTGTCTGGATATGGGTGTATTTCTCTGCACTCCTTATTTGTCATGATTCCGTGGTTTAATTTAAATATGTGTTTCACTTCTCCCCATATTTCAGGTTTATTATGGAGTATGAAAATCAGGAAGCTTTTTGTTCACTTCATACATCTCTTCCGACAAAGCCAGGCATCAGAACCCGGCACAGACTCCAGAGTGATTATTGTTACACATGATCTATGGAGCAGATAAATTACAGCTTGATTTCTATAAGGTATGTTGAGCCTGCAGGCTTCAGCAGAAACAAAAACAGAACAGAACACAAAACCTTGGTTTAACTAGTAATTTGAGGAAATATGACAAACCTGACATGGAAGTCACAGACCAAATAAACATGCACATCCATCATTTTGTAAAATAATGCCTTTGCTAGAGAGACCTCTACTTGCTGCAGTCTGCACTGTGAAATTTCTTTGCAGCTTACTGGCCATAGATCTGCTATATAAAGCATCAATTTAATTATATTCAAAAGAAACAATTGGATGTGTACAAGAACTAGTTCCATACAGTAAAATAGTGCAGATATCAATCCATGTAAACAAAAATTAAGTTGATTTTAGGACATATTACAGTATTCCTGGAATGTTTAGATGTGCCTTCTGTCTTCAAAATATGATTGCTAAAATACGGATCTGAGAGTCTTCTCTTTTACTGTAAAACACTCCAGTTCCTAGAAATAAAATCACCTGATGGTTATTGCAGATATAAACTCCCGCTTTGTACAAAATCCAACAAAGGACCGTTTCAGTCATCTTCTGAGCACAACAGCTCTGTTGGTGCACTGGAAAGAAATTATTTATGAATTTCTTGCTTCAGGAATTGGTGTTTGTTTGCAGCTTACCAACATGTGGAAGATTTTGCATCACACTGAGGAATGTCTTCAGTGCTGTTTATGTGCTCTCTGCCTTCCCAGCAGTCCTGTCATAGAATCACAGAATCACTGAGGTTGAACAGATCCCCAACTCCAACCTCAGCCCACCCCACTGTTCCCACTGTGTCCCTCAATGCCAACTGCCTATGTTGGTCTACAAGCCAAGAAGTCACTCTAGGTACGCAGGAGAGATGGTGACCAGAAAAGTAACTCTCAGTCTGATGTCTACAGATGGCTGTTTTGGTCTCATCTTGCAGTTTTGGTCCACGTATCTGATCCTTTGGTTTGATTTGAACCTGTGGTTTTGATCAAACAAACATAATTTGAGCTACTTGGAGCACAGCTTATTTGAAAAGTCTGTGATCTATTCTGTTGTGTCTTCTAAGTCACACCTTGCAATTTAAAAGCAAAACATGTGTTCACCACTCTTAGCTTTGCAAATCCATAGAATTGCCAGCTAAATTTTCATTCTGGAACCGTTACTCTAGGTGTTTGTCAAAGAAGATGTACAAAGCAGACTGAACATGTTTAGCATTTTGTATAACAGGTTGATCTGTGATAACGACAGGTTGAAAAATCTTGTTTGGACTCATAGACTGAAACCATTGAATGTAGAAGTCACAGGTGGACTGTAAATATGGAAAACCAGCGTGCCATATTTTTTATAGTATCCCCCTCTCTGAATATCTTAAAAATAGGCTATTAGTTCAGAGCAGGTATAGAATCTAGAGTCACCCATTTTTGCATTGAACAGCTACTGTTTTTCAGTGGGTGAACCTTCAAAAACCCAAATGTGTGCACAATACACAATTCATTTGAATGTGCACTCGTGTTAGCTGACCCCACAAAAGCCAACTGTGTTCATTTAGGGTGGAAATTACCCAATTTGCTCACATAATCTCAGCAATTACATGTTCATCTTGTTTAAATATCAGACTCGCAGTGTCATTTGCGTAGCATCTGATCTTTCTAGTTAACCTCAAAGATATTAATCTTTATTAAAGGGGCAAGAGGAAAGGAGGGAAAGAGATGCTGGTGACAGATATTTTGACAGCTAGGAAAAGCCATTTATAAAGTGAACGTAAGTAAACACTAGGGGTGACATGTTGATATCACCAGCAAGTAAATTGTTGGCCAAGACTAGAGAAGGTATTACATCTTGAATAGTGGCAACCATTTATTTATTTCTCCTGAAACCGATCTTTTATATTTTCATAAGAGAAATTTACTATGATGCCTCCTGCTTCCCCTACGGTAAAATGCTAGAAATTTGACTGAGATTTACTTAAAGTGACAGCAGTGCCTCATTTTGTCCAAGGAAGATGATCACTAAATGTCACATCTATCGGCTCTCATGTGGATCACTTATGTGACATGTTCGTGTCTAAGCTTCGTAGTGCTTCGCAACATGTTTTCCACTGCTCCAAGGCAATTTGAGATCTTTGTGGCACAAACGTGAGCTGGCCAGCAGCAGTTCGTTAAAATAAATAAATAATGCTGCTGGGATTTGTTCCCCTGCATCCCACGGGTGTCAGGCCAGAAGCAGGCATCCAAAGCCCTTACAAGAACAGACCAGCAGCGTATGCTTCTGCTCAGGCTGCAAGAAGGCCTTGATGGGCAGGATGCTGTCGCCACTCAGCTGGAGTCCAAGCTGAGAAGATGCTGGCATTTAAACACAGATAATAACCTTGTGCGATTTGCTCTTTTATTTTGTTTAAGCAAACTGAGAAACGTTACAAAACACTGGAATTGGAAAGAGCATGGGTTCTCCCAGCTGGCTGCTGAGCCAGCTTCTCCTTCCCCATGTTTCTCAGATCCTGGAGAGGGACAGATAGGGACTGGCAGAGCCATGGGCTCCTGCAGCAAGGGCTGTGCTTGCATTGCCCACTGGCAGAGCCTCAGAAGTGACCTAACGCAAGCGGACTGGAAAGCAAGGTGGAAGGCTTTTTGCACAACGTGTAGCAATAGTAATGAATAATGAATGAAATTTTAACTTCTTTGCTGTTTTAGCTTGCTTTTCTGCTAGTTATTGCCTTCCAGTCCAAATAAGCATCTCAAGGTTGACAAGCTAATTTGTGTGTGTTTTGGGGCTCATGACGTGGTGGGTCAGGAATTAAAGCAGTGCTGGAAGTAGAGATCACATCAGACCCAGTCGTCTGCAGCAGAGGAGGCAAAGCTCAAGCAAGAGCCATGATCCTTTACCCTTTTATCAAAACTAAGGACTTCTACTCCCATCCTCTTCTAACAATTCCTATTTGTCTCACTCAAATACATCTTCTCCTAATAGAAGAGAGGGCTTAAGTTCTGAATGCAAGGACATAAAGGCTTCCAATGAGAACTGCACACTTTCTGTCAGTTCCAGCCGCCAACCTGTGCAGTTACCCATTTATTTACAAATACTCAGGTGCAAATGCTCTTATCACAAAATACTGCAGCAATGTTGAGTAAGGGCTCATCCTATTGACTGTGCTGAGTGTACGTGTAACCCCAACCAGGATCTCACAGTAAGATGATCCCAAATTCACAGCAGCTCTATAAAATATTTTCTCTTGTAGATATTCTTTGGGATGCCCAGTTGACAGCTCACATACCAGCGCTCACTCAAGTCACAGTTTAACTCCCAGAAAATCTTCAGGAGCAACAAAAACAGTTCTGAAAGTATCCTATGTAATATGAAAACATTTTTATCTTTATCATATGGTGGAAGATTAAAGTCAATCTACATGAAAGCAGAGTGTGTAACTGGATACAAGGTTCCCAGATAGGTGGCACGTGTCAACAGGCATTACGCGGTGTCTTTAGGTGAGCCTTTAATACAGCCTGTTAAATAGTTCAGTAAGATAGATGCAACCACAAGAGGGTTTCATGGCCTTGATTTTTTTTCCAGCAGAAATAAATCTGAATAGAATAGAATAGATTTAAATTATCTGTGATTTTTCTGTCTTTAAGAGGATACATAAAAGCTCATGAGATTGATGCACTCCCTGGAGAAAAAAAAATAGGGGATAAAAACTAACAAGAAAACTATGAAAGATTCATTTTAATGGAATCCAGGTTTAACTGTTTCATTTTTAATATTATTTAATATTTCATTTACTACTGGGGACTCACCTTTTTCAGAAGAATGGAAGATTTGAGGCACTATCATGCATTAAGATTTCATGTCTGACTGTAGCAATATTGTAAAGACAGGTGTTGGAGCTGCTCAGCCTGGGAGCCAGGAGGTTCCTTTCATTTTTCCTGCAGCCAAAACAGGCGTTGAAGCCCCAGAACGCAGTGGGGTGTGGTTGCACATCCTGGCAACGTGCAGAGACAGAGAACTGTACGTTTCTTCATGTCCTCCAAGTGTTGGTGCCTTCTGCTACCGAATGCATGGGAGGCATCAGAGACCTCGGGAAGGTTCTCTGTGCTGCTGTATGAAAAAAAGGGCATGGAGGCGCAGAGATTTCCAGTGGGATGGATGAGATCCACCACAACATGGGGGAAACCAAATAAAGCTTTTATTTTATATTTTACATAGTCACTGTTATTGCATGTTTTTCATGATAATGCACTGTCCATTGGTGTTGTGTCTGTTTGTTCGTTTGTTTTTTCCGATTTCCCCTTCTTTCAATTTTCTAAGCACTCTTAGCAATAACGTGGGCATCTCTTTTTAAGTCAGAGCTGAATTTTTGCACTCTAACTTGAGCACAGGGTTCTGTGAGAAAATCTATAATTCTGTGTCTTGCAATGAAATCATGAGCATTAAAATCTCTCTTCCACATTTTGCTGAAAGGAAACTCAGGCATGGGAGGGCCTCTTTCCAGACTGGGCTCAGGGACAGGTGTGTACTGGCAAAATGGCAATCATAGAGTCATAGAATCATTGAGGTTGAAAAAGACCTCTCAGACCCCAAGTCCAACACCAGCCCACCCAACCACGTCTCTGTGGTTCCTGAACATCTCCAGGGACCACCACCTCCCTGGGCAGTCTGTGCCAGTACATCACCACTCTTTCCAAGAAGAAACATTCCCTAATATCCAGCTTCACCAGCCATTACCTTTTGTCCAATTGATGTTCCCAAAGGGTCACATCTCTTCCACTAATCCCTGTGGGAAGAGCAGCTCGGTATTCTCTCTGTCTTATTGAGGATGAGAGAGACCCCATTGATTCAAGAATACCCATGCAAGGATATTTGGGCACTGCCACATAGCACAGGTTTGTCCCTGCCAGGAAAGGGATAGCCTTGTTTCTGAGTGACATTAGGTGTCATCTTCAGAGACCTAAGCAAAGTTTTCCTGGAAGAGGCCCCTTTTAAACAGGCAGCAGCTCTTGTCACTCCAGTATTGGACTTGCTTTTCTTCCTGGTCAGTCTATTGATACATTTTGACCTCTTTCTATGGATATTCCTCAGAGCCTGAGGCTCTCAACTAATCTAAAATTATCTCCTGACACCACCACAATGAGGTGTTTTCAGTCAACTTCCATTGCCCTGGCTTCCACGCCAGACAAAGAGCGGGAAGGGTCCTCCATGCTCCTTGGTGCTATTGTCCAATTCAGAGCTGTATCGTTAGGGGGTTGGACTCAATGATCTCTTGAGGTTCCTTCCAACCCCTGCAATTCTGTGATTCTGTGATTTCTCAGCTGATGCCACTTGGTCAGGGTTTGCCACCAGCTACCCTTTGGGAAGAAGCTTGCAAACTCTTCGGAGTTATGCTTGGGTGCACTCTGTGGGAAGAAGGACCTTTGCAAGAACTGGGATGCAGAGCATTTCATGGTGCAACAGTGTTTGCTCCTGTTAAAAGCTTTAGTTTTGTAGGACTTAGCACCAGTGGGCTGCAGCCTTGGGCTGGAGCAGATGCTGCAAGGATGAAACAGAGGCTCAGACAGAAGGTTGCATAGAAAAGAAGGATTTGGCTCCCAGCTGTCACCAGAACAGAAGGCTTCCACAAGTCCTTCTGTATGGGGGCATGGTCAAAATGCACCCCCATCCTGGAGCATCCAGCTACAAGATTTTCTAAAAAGATGCTTTTCTAGGAGAGGGCAAGCAGGTTTTTACAGTCAATTTCAGTTTCAGATCTTACTGAGGGGCTCTGGCATTTGCGTAACTTCCCACAGAAACTGAATCAATGCGTGACATCATGGAACAGAATTTCTGGCATGATTTTGCATTAGTAAGCCACTAGTCATCAGCATACTGTCCTTCCCCTGTATTTGACATCTTAATTGAGCTGTCCTCATGCACACACATGTTCAGCAGCATCAGATTCTTGTGCTGTTTATGAACTGCTCAGCGTGAGCTTGCATGTATGGACATCCAAACACAGTAGTCCAATAAGATCAATTTTCAGTGCTCAACATGCATTTTCTTTTTAGGTAAGAAGGAATTTTTAAGTCCTCTTAAATAATTGAAGATACTACTGATACGATCAAAAGTCAAGCTCCCCAAGATGAAAATGTCTAGATGATGAATAAGTTAATGGAACTAAAATCCCAGTCGTAGCTGATTAGGGGACCAGGAGAGTTTATCAGAGATGGGAATGTACAAGCCCAGTCACAGCCTGACCTTGTAACGAATGAGAGCTGAAAAGCAATTAATTGAGAAATTATCAGGGAAAAGCAAAGTTGTATGCTTGGTTAGGTAAAGCAATATGTCAATGGGCCAGGGATTGATTTGGCTGAAATACCTCAAGGTCTCTGTTCTGATGATTCAGGACTTGAAGGAACTGGCCCGAGCCAAGCAATAAAAATAAAACAGGGTCAGCAGAGGGAGTCATCCGTCAGCATGGCGGGTCCGTGTTCATGTATTATTTAGCTGATAGTTAAGGGAAGTTATCAAAGAAAGCAGGTTTTCATCCCAATTTTGTTGTTGTTGTTGTTGTTTTTCCCAGGAGGTGGAGAAATGTAGAGGGAGAAAAGAAAATGCTCAGTGGTGTGAGCACACACTGCGCTGAGCTGGGGGATGGCTGTGGGGCCAGCGGATGGAGGGATCTTCCACTCACTTTGGGGTTGCAGGGAGGCAGCTCACCCCACTGGCTCCCAGCCCTCCTCTTCCTGCTCCCA
Organism: Cyrtonyx montezumae; assembly: GCF_038088225.1. Lineage (NCBI taxonomy): Eukaryota > Metazoa > Chordata > Aves > Galliformes > Odontophoridae > Cyrtonyx > Cyrtonyx montezumae. The sequence goes on along the minus strand of NW_027072100.1, from coordinate 8,920,800 downwards.
AAACCCAGGAGCCAGCACTTGACTTCTGCTTCTCCCCTTTGCCTGCCAGCTGACTTTCTGATATGCCTTACAGCCCAGGATATGTGTGGGCTGTTATTAAATATCTACACTCATTTGGTTTGGCATCATTTTCTACTGTGGCTGAAAAGTTGCTTGAAAACTATAACAAACTTTCCTATTGAGACAATATTTTAAGTTCTGTTTTTCTGGAGTAAGATTTCCTAGGTTTTTCAGTTTTGATATTGGCTCTTCCTGTGTTTTCCTTAACAAAATTTCAATTGTAGTCACCTCCAGGGCAGAAAATAGGAATGTCATTTCCATAGCTGTAGTGGGGTGAGAGGCAAAAGGTTTGGTTGATAGATATGAAACATTTGGTGATGCAGACATGGGCTGGGTGCATTAATGCCAAACTAAGGAGTGCTGCCTGGAGATAACAGTGTGATCAAAGACTACAGAAGGAGGAGAAGTGAGGAGAGTTGGTGGCCTGCTGTTGCTGTCCTGGAGAAGAACCCCAGGTAGGAAGAGAAGGGAACTAAAGACCCCACTGATCAAAATCAGAATAGAGCAGTAATTTCTGCTCCTTAAATCCTGAAGCAATGACAATATTTCATCGCACAGATCCTCAGCTGCTGCTGTATCACAGATACAGGTTTCTAGAAGGAAACTGCAGCAGCAAATTGGAGAGAAAGGAACAGCTTCATCCCTCTGTCCATGGATGTATCTCTACCTGCTCTCATTGCTGGGGCACAGCATGTCACACTGTGCACGCTGTGACTGCTGTGAATCAGATAATCTTCCTTGGAGAATTTTTGTACCATTTTGTGCCAGGACAGCAAACAATCTGGGGACTGACCTGAGTCAAGCACTTGCCCAGCATTCCCATAGAGGTGAACACAATACATTTTTTAAAGAAGAGAGCACTCCAGAATCCTTCCAAAGCCAGGCTCATGGCCACTGCTGGCTGCTAACAGAGGAGCTCTCTGAGAAAAGAAAATGGGATTCCCCACACTGGTGACTTTTCTCCTTTGGTTCCTTATGGGATTGCAATGCTTTTCACCTCCAATGCCATGCTGCTGTGTGGCCTTAGCACAGCATTGGAGAGTTTATGCAGTGCTGTTGGATGTGCTGGCATGGCCCAGCACTAATCACATATTATCACCTTATGATAATTATCAAAGCTGATTGAGAAGAAATCCTCCTGACAAGGCCCTTGGCCTGCCCTGTGCTCTGCAGAGCACACAGGATGCAGCTCCCAGCAGGACGCCAGCACTGCCAGCAGCAAAATCACTGAACTCCAAGAGGTGGTGATTCCCTGCATGAAGCAGCAAGTGAGATGCTATCACAGCTACATCACTAATTCGTGTTCTCATGGAACATGTGTAGATACATACAAAAAATTTGCTCTCAGTGAATTCTGTAATCCTCAGCTGCTCTGCATGCACACTCCGTGGTCTGCTAATTTGGGGATGTACATTTGCAAGCTGTGTAGCTACAAGAACCCAGAGACTGATTCCTTGCACAGTTTTTTCTTGACTTCAGTGTGCTGTCTGTACTCTGAAAAAAATCCACTGGAAATAAGACTGTAAAGGCAAAACAGAGGGTGTCCTGTTGCAAAGAGAGCAGCTGTGCCCTCGATTCACTTGGCAGAAGGGGTGCTGGATTGCCACATAGGTGGGATGGAATTCTCTGGGGAGAAGGAAACCATTCAAGCAGCAGTGGATGCTGAAGAGGATCTTTCTTACAAAATGCTGTGTATTAGGCTCGAACAGGGCTGCTACAGAAGGCAGGGTTAGTCAATCCATCAATCTCCTATTTGGGCTTTTTGTTGTTGTTGCAAAGGGTTAACAGGCACTGAAAAACATTTCTAGGATGAAGTGCTAAGATTTAGTGCACTGAATTAATTCCTAAATTAGAACAGGGGATTTGCACATGATTTCTAAGGGAAATTATCTTCTGGGTAAAATTAATACAGGAGATGTTTCAACATCTGGGCTGGCATTATTATGAGCAGTGATTATCCAGACATTGCCAAAAGAAAGAGAGCACAGTAGACTTTTTCTATTCCTAACCAAAAATAAGCAGCTCACCCTGAAGGAAGAAGACTATTTGCAGAAGCACTGGGTTATTTGGAAGCACACACAAAGTATTACATTTTGTAAGAGGGAAAAAGAAAGCTGCATGCCTGATAACGGCTGGTAGGAAACTGGTGGGCTCTGGGCATCAGCCTGCCTCATCTTCACACTCCTCATAGAGGAAGGTGCTTAATGCAGGAGTACAGCTGTTCAGGTCTTTCATGTTCAGAGGTTAAGGTGGAAACATGCTGGCAGATGTGGCCTGGAAAAACTCAAGGCATGCTCTGTTGGCAGCCTGCAACACCCCCCTAAAACCTAAATAGGACACAAAGCAAAGCCAAAGCAAGACCTGCTTGAGTTAGTTTGTCAAAACAATCACACTCCAGGAGGAGCTTATAAATATTTATTTTGCTTCAGAGTATTTTATTCTGTAAAGAAAAGGGGGAAGGTGCTGGAGTGGGGAAAAGACGACCAGAGGCATGCAGGGCCCTGCTCCTTTCATAGGAAAAAACACTGATGTTTAATTTAGAAGGGCATAAATATAAGACAAACGCCACTTTACTTTCATGTTAGTCACTGGCTATTAAATTACATCACAAGCACTGTGTGTGGGACCAGGAGAGTGCGCAGTTATTTCTGTCTTCTAAACCAGAGTGCAAGTCTCAAGGTAATTACTTTGGATCCAAGTGTAATTACCAACTGATCTGCAGGAACAGACACAGTAGTCACATTCATTCAAGGCAGCATTAGAGGCTGATGATAACGCAGCATCATTAACACAGCTTAGCTCTGCCAGCCGTGGCTGCAGGCCGTGGCTTTCCCTGCGAAGAGCTCTGGTCCCAACTACCAGGAGTCACTGAGAAGCTGCCCCAGGTCAGGGCAGGGCAGTGCATGCTGTGCCAACAGCAAATGCAATATCTTGAAAAATTAATTCAGAACAGTGATTTTCTGCAATATTTCTTCTTTTAGTAGTATTTCTGCAGTCTGCCCTTACTTTTTCATTTGCAGAGCACTGCACACCCTGGGAAGCAGGTGCTGCTTCCCCCCGTGTCACTGCCTTTTTGTTTAGATTTGCTCTGCTTTCCTCTGCTCCACCATGACAGCATCATGCTAAGATTCAGGAATGTTTTCTCTTGAGCTCACCCCTCATCCATCCCTTTTGGATTCACTTTTTTTATTCCTTTATCTTCTTTTTTCAAGGCTGCAAGCATCACAGCAAACAACCCTTTTATTCTGATGGTCTTGAAAGCTTCCTCTACACCTCTAAGAAGGTCAGAAAAAATCTTCAGAAAGAGAAAGAGAAAAAAAACATCCTCTTTTCTTTAGAAAATACCTTGGTTTGTCACCATGCTTCCCTAACATTACATTGCTCCAGAGACAACACAGTTAACAGACTAAGCTTAGAAATTGAAACATTTATTTTTAAAAATACATTTTTAATTCAGCATTTTGGGTACCTTTTTTTGTCAGGTCTAAATCACAAATGCAAACAAGCAAAAAGATGACAAAACACAGCTTGACATAATTTCCTATAAGAAGCGTGGGACCTAAGATGACACAAATAAGCCAGGCAATCTCTCCCTGTTCCTGTAGATAGCAATGCATTCACACACCGTTCAGGTTCAGTGATGTTAAAGTGAGACTGACAGGGTAAGTAACCCCTGAAGGAGGCTTTCCATTTCGGGCAGCCCTGCTAAGCCATGCCTGGTGCTTCCAAAGTGCTCCGTCGCACAGTGATGGTTTTTTCCCTGCTTTTGCTTATATGCTGGTTTTATCAGAGCAGCTCCACAGATGTCAGTGAGACACATTTTGTTTTCAGTTACATCAGTGTAAATCACAGCTGATCCAGTGAACTTGGAGATACCCACTTTACAACGATATCTTTGACATTAAGAGTTTGGTGCCCTGGTATTATGACAGCTTAAATCCCCTCCACTAGGAAACAAAGTCAAGATCAGCACTGTCCTGGAATGCATTATAAAGCATGTTTGTTACTGTAGAGAAGACAGCATTTGCCTTGGCTGTGAAAAAGAAAGCCAGATCTCAGATCTATAACAGCAAAGATTTCATCTCTACAATTTACCCAATGAGATTTCCACTCCTCTTGCACAGATACCCTGCTGGTAACATAGCAGTCAAGATCAGAGCACTTAATCAATCATTCACTGAGGACAGATATGCATATTCTAAATTAGAACAAACCAAGGCATATTTTATATGACAGCCATACAGATTTTTAAGAAAAAGCATTGGCAAGAAAACCACATGAAAACATCATTTGTGTATGTGCTTAAAGTGGTAGAATCCCTAAAAGTTCCCAGGGAATTAGGTGGCCTTGAATATACTGGAATTTACTGGGGCAAACTCTGCTCTCACCTATTTCCCCTCCACCCTCCCATTAAAAGCTGGGGCTGGGGCTGCTCCCTCTGAAGAAGGAAGCATGCTGCAGAGCTCTGTGTGATGGAACCTACTGCTTAAAAACCTTTCATATTTTATGATCACTGTTGACTCTCTTATGATCAGTGTTGGTTCAAGCTCTCATGAATCAAAAATCAGTTCGTGGCATGCATCTTAGAGCAACCTATTTGTCTGCAGGTAGCAAAGGGAAGTGGCACTTTGAAGAATAAAAGTCCTTTGCCTTTAGAAGGATGCACGGGCTGCAGGGAAGGCTGGGCACCAGGGGGGAGCTTGGACCTCCCATTCAGACTCAGCCCTGGGCATGCTGGGTGACCTTGTGTTCTTCCGCTTCCCTCTGGGTGAGATATTATTTATCCATGATAATAAAATGCAAGGTTCTTTCACTGCAGCTCGTGGCTTCATCCATTGTAGCAACTTGCACAAGCTCCCTTTGAAAAAAATAAAAATAAAAAATCAAAGGCATTAAAAGGAGCGAAGAGCTGAACCTCTTTGACTGAAGCCACATACCTTTCCTCAGAGGTTGGGCCCTGGTCACCCTGACTCTGCAGGGTGAGAGCTCTGTGGAGGAGCATCCTGGCAATGGCTTTGAGAGCAGGCAGAGGACTGCCCCACAGCCCCATGGTGCACATCAGCTTCAGGTGTTCTTCGATGTGCAAGACACACAGTGCAGGCAGGCAGCACCAGCAGGGCAGCCAGTGCTGCCTTCTGTGTGACTCCTAAAGTGATGATTTCTGTGAAAATGTTGGCAATGGCTGTGCAAGCATCCCTGCATCACTGCAGGCTCTGCACTGTCCATCCTACCTCTGCCTCTGCATTCCAGAAGGAGCAAACACTGCCACAAACCTCTGTTTGTTGCCATGTTTCAATACTACTACATTCCCTGAATGGGAATGGGTCTGATCTGGCATGCAGCAGAGTTTATTTTCTCTACACTGCCTCAACTTTTTGGAAGAACTGCTAAGGCTTTCCAGGGACAACTGCTGAGGTTATGGATTTTTCTACCAAGCAACTCTCTGAGGCAACACATTGCAGGCAGTACTGCTGATGTTGGCGGATTTGTTCCAATTGGTTCAGGAAATGCTGGTAGAATCAATGACCCAATATCACTAAAATTAAAGACAATGGTAAATAGTCCAGAAAAGCCTGAAAAAACAAAGCTGAAGCAATACCAAGGGCTTTGGAAATACCTACTGTGGGTGTCTAAGCAGGGAATCATATGCCACCTGCTTATTTTTTCAACTGAGGATTTTACTATGGTCTCTCAGAATGGGAATTGAGTTTGAGCCTCCAACATGAAGTTTGATGATGTCAAAGGATGACACAGAGCCTTCATTTTGGTCAAAGATCATCATAGGCTTGAGGGAACTCTTGCTTCTCTAAAGTCTCTTGGAGTTAAACGCAGAAGTGCACATAACATCCTGCTGGCATAGAACAATCCTATCTTCCTTTTGTCTTCAACAGATGGAGAACCCCTGGCCCTCCCCACCCAACCCAGATATGTTTTTGAAGTGATGAATTCCTCCTGGTTTGCTCCTCAGCTGCAGCCAGGTACAGGTCTGCCTGAGCCTGGCTGCCCACGGAGCACAGCCTGGAGCGATGGTATCAGGGTCACACCTCAGATCCACCCAATGGATCAGATGCCACGGACAGTGCCAGGCCCTCACCTGTCCATCCTGATCCCACATCATGTCCAAGATGGAGCCAAGCTCCAGTAGCAGAGGACAACATCCCTGCAGGCACCAGCAGCCTGCAAATGTCTGTTCAATTTGGAGAAATCTCTTTGAACCACCATTTAAACTCAGATCTTTGTTTTATTCCCCTGCAAATCTCTGATAAAGCTCCTATATGTGTGATTTATTTTTCAACTTTTCTTTGTATTTTAAACACTGAGTTTCGACTTAACCCTTCAGATGGAGGCTGCTGCAACATGGGGCACAGGGACAGACAGGAGCATCCACATGGAGGCCCCCAGCCTGGATTTCCCTCAACCATCCTTCACTCTTGGGAATAATAATTCCCCACAGGGCTCTTTCACAGATGGATTCATTAAGGCTTATGGAGTGTTTTTAGCTCCTGCTCTGGAAAGCTCCATGTAGGTTGTTTTGGACTACTCAGATGTTGGAAGGAGAGGTGCCACAAAAGGAATACAAATAAATCAAGAAGAGGAACTGCTCCTTGCTGCATCCAGCCCCTGCCCCCCACTGCTCTCCATCACTGCTGGTGTCAAGCAACTAATTTACAAGCCCAGCATTTTACAAAGCCCCCGAAGCACCAATTGTCCCTTTCTCATGCAACATCAGCTCCTCAAAAAAGCCAGTTGAGTCTCGGGGTCATCCTCCTCCTGCCCTTCCCAAGGCAACTTCAGCCCCTCTCCAAAACTGCCCAAATATTTAGCTGGGTGCAAGTCAGGTCCCTTGCAGTGCAATTCCAAAAGATCCGAAATAACCCCAGGGTGGAGGGTGTCTCTGCTTTGTGCCCTATGCCTGCTTGAGGATGCAATACTCAATAGGCAAAGGTGATGACAAACCCCACAAGTGGCTGCAGCAAGGCCAGCAGCATCGCATCCCATGTACTGTGCCAGAGCTGGGCAGGGACAGGGCAGTTCTCAGGCTGCAGGACAAACCAGGAGAGCACTGGGGAAAGAAACTAGCTTGTGGATCAGAAAGCTGAAGGCAGTGTAACTCACATGGCTTTTTTTATTTCCTCCCTCCCCTCCTCCATTCTGTTGCACCGGAGCTGTCGGCCATGCTGTTCCAGTTCAGGGGCTCCTGCAACAGAAAAGATCAGCTGTTGGAGAACCCATGGAAAGCCCTGGGGGAGAGCCATGGCCGCAAGGTAATCAGCAGGCAAAGTTATTACCATTATGCTGCTAATTAATTCCCAGCTCATTACGTTTCCTGTGGCTAATTTGTACTCGCCGCTGATTTGATTAAACTCATCTCTATGCTAATAAATGTGTTTTCCATTTGTTTTAGCGACTGTAGGAAGAGAGCCCGGTATTTACATATTTTGACGTTTATCAAATAAAACGCGGCGCCTGAATTAATTCTGCTCTGATTTATAAGTGGGGGGAAGAGGAGAGCCGGGGCGCTGGGGGTCAGCCACAGTGTGTGCATGGAGGGTTGCAGGGGTGTAGAGATACATGGGGATGCTTCCCAACGAGTCCCCATCCTGGAGTCCCACAGGTACATCTTGCGCCAGCCCTGCTGTGGGACAAAGCCCATGGGAGTGGAAAATCCTTTGCTTTCCCCGGAGTGGCCTCCCAGCATCTCCTGGCCACCTTCTCCAGGGTCTCACTCACTTCTTTGGCTGTCCCACTGCTATTGATTTCCCCTTCTAGGTATGTTTTAATTTTGGGGGGGGGGGGATGGACACATGGACACTCGTCGGGTGGATTTTTCTTTGTCTTCCAGAGATTGCTGTAAATGGAGAGGAGGTTTACGCTGCAGCACCTAATTACAAGCAGTGACTTTGTTTCTGAGCTCCCTGTGGCAGGATTTGCTGCAGTAACACCAGACTCCCACTGGCTGGGACTCCTAATCAGGCACACACATACACCTTGTGATGCATACACAAATGTATACATCACAGGCACCTGCCATCTCCTCTCTCCCCGTGGCAAATGGCATGGTAGGAGGCTCTGCCTGGCCCCCAGCAACTGCCTTTAAAACCCAAGATGAAATCTCAGGGACTTCAGCAAGTGTGACTCCATTGGAAACAGCATCCTGTTCCCTATAATTAATTAATTGGTGAAGCATCATTCTTCTCTTTATCTGGGACAAATCCTATCAGGAAAAGAGTCTGAGAGTGCAAGTCAGTGGGATTTGTGCTTTTAAATCACTCAAAGATTTGTGAAATCCCACTTTTTCTTTTGCTAGGAAAAATAGCCATTATCACCAAGCAAACTCCCTGTACCTGCATGTGTGCATCACATTATGCTCACGCACGCACATTTATCCCTCAGCTTCCCCTCACACTCAGCAGAAGTTTCCCAGCAAAGCTGGCCCCATCACATTGCTTCCCACTCTGCGATACCTTGCACTGCCACTGCTCACCCCAGGCAATCTGGGAACAGCTTGATTGCTTAAGTAACAATTAACTGCCTTGTCTTTTGGGAGCACTTCTGGTGCACTGTGCTCATCCCCAGCTCCATCCCTGGCTCCTGCACATACTTTCGTGTGGAGGGCACCTCTGAGCCCACCCCACAGCCTCCAGGAGGCTCTTTCTGCTCTTCTGTAAACATACCTGTTTGTGTCACTGCACATGGGACAAAGATTTCATTTTCTCAATGGCAGCAAAACCTCTGTTGGTTGTTATGACAGCAGCTCCTCTCCTTCACTGCCAGTAGAAGCCAAAGGTGGCTTTCCTTGTGCTGGTGTCCCTGTTCCCATCACTCTGTCCCAGTGTCCATCTCCCTGTCCCTAAGTACATCACTCTGTCCCCAGTCCATCTCTATTTTCTCACACCCATCACCTTGTTCCCAACCATCTCCCTGTCCTCATCCCCATCTCCATGTCCCCAGATTCCTCACCCTCTCCCCACACCCATCACCCTGCCTCCATGCCCATCCCCATGTTGCCATGCCCATCACTCCATCCCCCTGCTCACCACCCTGCCCCCATGGCCATCCCTCATGCCTCTTCCCTTGAGCTCACAGAGCGATGTGGGTGCAATTGAAAGTCCCAGGCCCTACATCATTTCCCCATTTCATTAGAATAACCAGCTAGGCCATGTGACAGTGCGATTGCAGGACTTCTTCTACAAAAGGTTTTAAGCCTTTGCAAAAATGGGAATCATTGCCGACAAAAAAAAGCACCTTGTTTCACATTAACAGTCTTTGCTTTTCCTTGCGAAGGTGGGACAATAGCCACACGCTGCATGGTATCAGTGTCACAAAGAACAGACCCAAAAGGCTTCAGCTTAGGACAAATAAAAGTAACATTGATTCCTTTATATTTTTTTTCCAGCTGGTATCAATACATTAAACAGCCACGCTGGAAAAGTGAAATTGATTCAAGGCCTTCAGTGCTCCCTGCCAAAAAAGGCTCCTGAAAGGATCTATTCTGTATTGAATTACAGTCTGGAAAAGTTCAATAGGTTATTGTACAAACAGAGAGCAAAAGCTCGTCAACAATGGAGCAAGAGTGATTGTGAGGCTCCTTTGTGCTTGCCAGCCCCGAGCCCCTCGCCAACTCAGATGTTGAATCAGTTTAATTAAAATGGTGGGCTTCAAATGCTTTGGGTTTTTTAATGCATATCCCTATGTGAAGACACGTGGGCTGAGCGATGTAAACCTGCCCACGCTCACACCCTTCCTCAGGGCCTAAATCACAGATCTGTACAGCTTCTGGCCCCTGCGGACAGGTGTGGGGCCTGAAGGAGAGCCTCAGCCCTGCCCCAAACATCCCCCGTCCTGAGAGCTGGGGCTGCACACACAGTGCTGGTGGGCACATACAGGGCGTGGTGCCAGGCTTTGGGGCAAGGTGAGAGCAGGTCCCTGTGCTCTGAAAACATCGTGTCTCAGCGGGGAGGAGGCACAGCCACAGCCCCCAGCCAGCACTGAGCATTGCCTCGAGTGGAGAGGCAGCTCCAGGCAGGTGGGAGCAGCCCACAGCGCTGAGCTGCATCATGGCTTCCGGATCCCCCTCTCCATCTCTAATTAAGATTCAAATTGAGTATAGAAATTATGTGTAAGTAAGATGCTAATTATTAAAGTCATTGATCTCCCAGACAATAAAGCAGCTTCGCTTTCCTGCACTGCCTGTATTGAGGTAGAGCTCTGAGCTCTCGTGATTGCAGATACCTGCGATATATGCAGTGCACGTTTAAGTGTGTAAGTGTTTGATTTTGAGGGGAGGTGAATTCCTCATCTCACTTTGAACAGAATCTCTCCACAGCATCCACAGCTCCAGCCAACCCCAGCCACACATCTGACTCTCTTAAGTCAAGCAACAGTAACAGCATACACTAAACTTTCTTTACCAGACTCACTGGACACCTGCCTGATGTCCTTGCTCATGCTGCACCCAAAGAGATTATCATCCCATTTATTTTCTCATCAGAATAACCAGGATTTGCTAGGCTGTGCATACGGAGGTGTCTCATGGGGATTTCCCAATTCCAAGTTCAGGACCACCCAGAAAGGGAACTCTGGGGTCTCCATGCAGCACCACACACCATTAGGGTCTGCATCCATGGATTCAAGGAATCATTTAGGGTTGGAAAAGTCCACTAAGATCACCAAGTCCAACCATCAAACCACACCAACATTCATGGCATCATAGAAATTTTTAGGTTGGAAAAAACCTCTAGTTTCCCAATAGTACTTTGGCACAGTGGGCATCCTCCCAGAGATGCTGTCCCTCCCATCCTCTCTGCTCCAAATCCGTACCCACCACTGCAGCAAAGGAAAGCAGTGCATCCTGGCTGGGCTGTGGGGCCAAGCAGATGTTTTTGGGAGTCCCAGAGCAAGCACTCAGGGCAGAATAAATTGAGATTTCATCCCCTTATCCCCACACTTGGTCCCCTCTGTGACTGAGCATCCTACCCAGGAGGCATGGGGCTGGGGAAAATGGTACGCACAGTTTGAAAAGCTCAGTAAAAGAAAGGCTGAAAAATTGCAGAGAGAAAAAGCAGAGCACTAGCCACACGGTGCCAGGCTGCAGGCAAGAGAGCAAAGGCACTGACTGGGGGGCAAGGTGGCTGGGTCTGGAGAGGCTGCAAAAGGGAAGAAAGGAAAGGCTCAGGCTGCAGAAGAGAGTGGTGTCAGCCTGGAAACACATAGTGCAGTACCACACTGCACCAAAACGCTGGAATTAACATCAAAGCAATCCTGGAGCAAATGAAATTACAGTATGCATGTTAATGAGGCAGTAGCGCTAATCAGCAAGGATGCCTCGCTAGGAGGGCTGCACTGCCAGCTCCTGATTTGTGTTGTCAGCCTGGACTGGGGTCCCATTTAGAGCAAAGGTTTTGTTTGGTTTAAAAACCATCAGTATTTTTGTGCGTTTTCTGGCGATCTCTGATTTGAATTGATTTCTTCAAGTAGATGTCTGGCCCTCTGGGGTACAGAGAAGAACTTGGAATTGGGATTGAAGTGGTCCCCAGAGCCAAGCTGAATATCACTCCAAAGCCAAGGACTGGATGAAATTTGCCCAAAATATACTATTCTCTATTTTTAAACATGGTTATGTTTAAGCCAGTCTCACCAGTTTGTAAAGAGCTGAATGCATGACTTTGCACGCAGCAGGCACAGCTCTGTGTGTTCAGCTGTCCTAAAGAACATGAAGCCACTCCAGATAAAGAGGTCCAGCTCTGCTCACACTCGTCACTTTTTTTTCCAGTGCCACAGTGCTGATGTATGGGTTACTTTTCACCATCGGGCACCTTGCCCCCTTTAAGCAAAACTGTTCCAAAATTGGAGCTTTTTGAAGTCAAGAGCCCTAAAAAAAGCACTTGCTTGGGAGTCATGTGAATGCAGGAGAAAAGCTGCAATCCCTTCCCGTCACACAGAGCTGAGCTGCAGGGAAGGATGGTGGAAGATGGGACATGAAGGGCAGCATGAAATGGAAGGGGCTGCAATAAGCAAAGGCAGAAAATCTACTCACAGGAACTGGAAGGGCAGGAGAAAGGCATCAGCTGTATATCTGCTACTGCAGAGCTGCCTGAATCCTGGGATGCTCCTGGAGCTTGGGAGCAGATTCATTGAAGTCAGGGAAGCTTTGAAACAGGAACGGGAATGGGGAAACCTTTCTGGAGCCCCTCATCTGTCTCCATGGCAAATTAACCCCTAGGGATCAGAGGAAGTGGAGTGCGGCCATGCCAGGGGCTGCTGGGCACACAGAGCAGTGATGGGGAACCCTCCCAGCCCCTCACACTGCCCATCCTGGGCTCTTTCTATGGAACACTGCCATTCTGATCAACACCCTTTACAAGGGAGCCACGCTTGTTTGCATTTGTTGTGGTGGTGGTGTTGTTTTCCAACAGCCTTTCTTCTTGATTGGAGAAATTGGCTGAAATGGGTCTTGCTCTTAAGTCTGGCTGCAGTTCATTTCTGCTTCCTTCTCACTGATAATCTCATTTGCTGAAATTGTGAATAAACAAGGTTTGAGATATGTGAGCACTTAAAAAGAGGAATTACACCCTTTATAAGAAAGTTTGCAATGCAATCCCTTCTCTGGGTGGCTCTGAGTGAGGCAGAGCACCAGGAGCTCTGCTGCTCACCTCCAGCTCCTGTCCAGAACTAAAAAAGCACCTCGTAGCCTCCAGCTTCAGAGAGGATGATGCTGCTGCTCAGGTCACAAACATATACCATGCATCAGCATGGAGGTGCTGCAGGAATAGGAACCCAGTATGGTTTCTCACCCACTGCTCTCACCCTCGAATAAACTTGGGCAGATCAGCAGAGGAGAGGGAACCAAACAGAGCCCTGAGCTGGTACAGATGCACCTCCCTTCTGCTTCAGCCTGACATGGCTGGGAAAAGAAGCTGTTCGGCAGTGGTTTCCGTGCCAGATCATTTAACAAATTAATCATTTACTAATTAAACGGCATGATCCCCATGTAAAGGGAGTGTGATTATCCTCATCTGGAAGTCAGGAAACAAAATCCTGTTTCTGATTTTTGACCAGATTTGCCCTTCTTGCCACCCTGTGACTGCTGTAGCTGCAGCCTTCACTGATATGCACCATGGCAGGCACACTGCTATTCCCAGGATATTTTTGGAAAGGATCAGAGGTTTGGGTTGTTTGTTTTTCTTTTTTGCATGCTGGAAGGCCCAGTCAAGGAGATGTGTCTGCACCATAGTGGGCATCACAGAGGCTGTCTGGGTGCATGCATGCCCCTCCTCACCCCTCCAGATGAACCACGGCCTGCCAAAATTATCTGCGGAGTCAGAAGAAGTAAAAGATAGAGTCTGATCTGTTTGTTTGCACTCTTCTGATTTTATTTAGGTCACGCATGTGAGATTAAGGCTGTGCTTCATCCCAGATGAGCAGCCTCTGGCAATAGGCGGAATAGGTGAAACTTCATCTGTGACATATGAGCATGAATCTATTTAAAAAGCAAGAAAGAAAGCAGAGTTAAGTGGGAAAGGCACAAATCAGAGAACACCATGGTGATACTCTCCTCACTGCACGCTTGAAGCAAATCTTTGGGGTGCACTACAAGAAGCCCCATAGCCAAAGTGCCAAGTTACTGCACTACTGAATGTTCATCCTCTCATAACCCCACTGCCACAACACGCAGCAATGGAGCGCTCACATAGAACTGAAACTCTCCAAAACTGAAGCAAAAATGTTTTCCTTTCTTTTGTGATCCGAGCACTGCAGTCCGTAGAGTTGTCGCAGGTATTTACTTTTGCTAAGTGCAGCTCATTATTATTGCCTCCTCCTGAGCTGCAGTGCAGTGGAGATTAATTCCCCATAGCCTTGCCCAAGAACTTTTGGACAACATATTTTCCAGTCTTCTTTGCTTTGTGTTATGGTTTCATACAGTCAGTCAATTGTGAATGTCAAGCGGTGCAGCAGGCCTGCCTGCCACAGAGAGAACAGCCCACTGGACATTGCTGTGAGCGTGTTTGTTTTGTGTTGTATACACAGAACAGAAGTCAATTTGGGAGCAGCTAGAAAAAAATACAACAAGGGGATTAGGAGCACAGAGATGTAACAGTCTAAAAACCGAAGCTTTGCTGGCTCCAGGAAAGCAAGAGACTTTCTTGTTCCTTTCCCCATCATAACTCAATTAAAATGAATAGATGAAAGCGGATGGAAATGGAGTAAATTATTTCACTGCCTATAGCAACAGATGAGTAAAACCAACTGGGCTGGTCTCTCCAGTCTTTCAACACTTAAAAATACCACAGATATCCAGGAGCTCTTGTTCTGCATGGTGGCCATCTATCCGAGGGCTGGGCTCCTCAGTGGAATGAGGAAGCTCAGGAGATGACCAAGATCTAAGAACCTATTGAGTTGGAAGGGACCCTTAAAGCCCATCTGGTCCAACCCCCTCCGCTCCATCAGTGCTCAGAGCCCCTCCAGCCTGACTCTGAGCATCTCCGAGGACGGGGCTTCCACTGTGCCTTTGGGCAACCTGTGCCTGTGCCTCACCGCATGTATTGTGGAAAAACATCTTCATTATGTCCAATCTAAGTCTTTCCTCTTTAATTTTGAAACCATTTCTCCTTCCTCTTTCACAGCAGACCCTGCTAAGGAATCTGTCCTCTTCTTTCTTTTAGTCCCGACAGTCGACATTGAAAGGTCTCCCTGGAAACTCCTCCTCTTCCTCACCACCCGCTGCTTGTGGGGGCACAAGGAAGCTCCTGTCCTCCAGTCACAGCAGCAAAATGCAGCTCTGGGTTTCCCACAAGTGGGATTTTGTTCCTGCCCCCAGCCTATGCCAAGGACCAACCCCATTTTTCTAAGTCAGAGCACATCTCTAATTGAAACACAAAGTGAAGGAATGCTGGAAAGCAAGTGGCCTTTATGGTTTATTAAGCTTCTTCTGCAGGCATAACGGTGGACGTAATTTATTTATTTATTTTAGATTAGAGCATTTCACCTCTGTGCTGCACTTCACAAAGCCTGGTCCTCCTTCAGAATGATCAAGGAAGGTTGGGGAGGTCCTACATTTGTTGCTGAAAGATTCTTTGACTCTACTTTTTTAAGAATAGCAGTCGCATATCTAAACAGCTCTTTATTAAACTGTCCAAACATATCATCTGCACTGGAGGATGTAAGGGCTGACACAAGACAAAACCATCAGATGGCTCCAAGAAAATGCATTGGCTTGTCTTGACAATTTAGGGCTCTGTGGAATACTCTGTTCATATTCGCTGTTGATTTTAAGACTGAAATTTGCAGTATGAAAACAGACATGTCCAAGAAAGCATTGCTCAGCTTAAACTTAAAAGGACAGAGATGCAGGATTACAGCAGAGAGATGCAGCTCCTGGCTCGCAGCCCTTTCTTAGGAACCAGCCTTCACTTTGCCTTGGGCTTTTGGTCTATCAGCATCTAATGAGAGATGACAGTGCAGTCTCCCTTAGGGGCTAACGTGGGCAATTTCAGTTCTGGCATTTTAATTTATCTGTAACCAGCAGTTTTCAAAAGGGTAGAGCTAAAAAAGAACTTGGCTTGGTCACACACATACAGACAAAAAAAGGGGGAGCTGTGACACAGAATGCAGGAGGAGGTTTTGCTTCGCTTTAACTCCTTGGCTCCCGCGAGGCAGACACGGTGTGGCTGAGCCCACGGTGATGGCTGCTGGATGCTGCCAGCCCCATGCACCAGACTCTGGGATTCCTCTCGCCAAACCGTGTTCCTCTGTGTTTTATGGCTGTTGGTTTTAGTGCCGGGCACATCTACTATATTCATGACAGCTCAGGTCTTGACTTTTCCTGTTTATTAATCCCCCAAGTTGCATTCAGACATCACGAAGGCAAAGGGTTAGCTGAGGATCAGCAGCGGCCATAAATCCACAATTAAAGGCTGTGGGTCTGTCTCCAGCCCACCCCATGGAGCTGGCCGCGAGCTCCTCGCGCTCATTGCAGGCACGCACCCCCCTGCACCGCAGATACAAGGTCTGGATGCCGCGGGGCATTATCCTTGCTGGGTTTCCACGTGGTTGGGCGCACATGCAGCACTGAAGCTGCTCAGGATGAGATCGGTGCTGACGCAGCGGTGCTGCTGAGAGCAGTGTCTGGCACCGGCTCACATCCGACCCTCATCGGGAGCTGTTGACATTGCCTTTCATTTGTTCCACAGCATTCTCAATACACCCTGCAGGCAGCTGGCTGACCTCGGGGCACCCCACAGCATCCGTGCACTCTTGAGGGATGGCTCTGACCCAGCCTACGCCTCGGATGGGTTGGTGTTACAAAAGCTTTGCTTGGCCTTGAAAGGGTTAATGTTTTTATATATTTTTTTTTTTTTTACTTCTTTCCACGGCAGAATCTCACGTTGCCTTTTTCTCCCTGCTGCCTCTAGAGGACCAGGCGATTCCAGACACAGCTCGAGCAGATGGTTTTGGTGATGTAAAGCACAAGGGGATCGCTCCCAGGAGCTGCTGAGGCACTGAAGGCAGAAATGAAGTGATGCGTGCAGCATGCCACGTCCCCTGCCCCGGCTGCCTTTGCATGATCCATCCTGCACAGGCAGCCCGCGCTGCACCGTGTGCTGGTGGCTGGGTGCTGCACTGAGTGCTGGCTGCTGCAGCTCAGGTTTACAAACCATACTGTAATGTAAAACCTCAACCTTTTGTCCATGGCAAATATTGTCAAAGTTGCCAAAAAGTGACAGAAGCAAATCTGTATTTTTCTAGTGTAAAAAAAAAAAAAAAAAAGATCTGAGATCAGAAGCATTTGTCGCTTAGCAAATGGGAACTGGTTTTGGTTATGGGAGAAACAAAAGTTTCTCTCTGGGAGATTTTCCTTGCTTTAGTGAGATATACTGGATCCGTATGAGGAAATCCAAACATTTTCCAGCAGAACTATGCATCCAATGCAGACAAGCACACCTGAACCACACTCAGGGTAGCACACAGTCCAAGTATCTCCCAGCACCACAGTTCTCTACAGGCAGCTGTGCTCAACCAAGTTGTGCCCTGAAAGTCCCCCAGAAACAGTTAAACACAAGAAAGGAGAAATGATCCATAAATTAGGTCTGGCTATAGGTTCAAAATCATAAGCTATGGCCTCTTGACCTCGTACTCTGAGGGGAAATCAGAACCATTTTTCTGAAGAGGCACTACTGGAGGAAGGGACATTTAATACGTGGCACAGCAGTGCACTGATGCAAATAAATACAATGCTGCATAATTGCAGGGAAAATCAGTAAGTAGTGTGTTGGTTAAAATGAAGATATACTTATTGAGGTTTATGGTTTATACGTGCGGATGGCTTCTTCCCTCAAAACGGAGAAAGATTTTTTTCCTGCCCAAGTACAGCAAAGGCAATGGCTCCTCTATAACATGAGTGAGTTTTAGCCATTGTCTTCCTCAGAGCAGCCATCTGAAGACTCGTGATTATTAGCATAATTAATAACCCCAGTTTGCTCATTTGAAAAATTCAGCAACGTTTGCGGCTCAGACACCGTGTCAGCGCAACGCACGCGAAATCGCTGTGACAACTGTTTTGCAAGTTAAGGCTTTATTGACGAGCGCCACAAAGAGATGAAGCCCAGAGCAAGTCCCTTTTCACTTTAATATTTAAACCTCCTTTAAGAGTACGTCAATATTAACTCTCATAATTGATGCTGACAGTTGACTGTCTGGCCATAAAGAAGACAAAGTGAGACAATAAAACACGAATAATGGCAAACGCCGTGCGCTGGCCAACACGGTGAAGGGCACCGAGGGCTCCTCAGTGGTGTGGAGTGATGCTGTTAGTTGGGAATAGATGGGACCCTTCTGGGATACCAATGGGCTCCAAAGATGGGCTTTCCCTGAGGGGGCCACGCTGAGCTCAAGAAATGTGCCCTCGCTCAGCCCAGAGCTCGGCCGGCGCTTTTAATAACCAAATACCATTTGTAGGTAGTTAACCTCCAGATTTCCAGCATTAAAGATATTTCCCACAGGAGCCAGAAAGCACTGCAGGAATGGATAAAGGCAAAGTTCATGGAAGTCATTGGGAAACAGTATACAGCCCTCTGTAAATCCCAGCTCATGGGGAAAATAACCAGCCAGCGTTAGGTGTGCCGGGATCTGGAGATGTTTATTTATTGGGCAGAGCTTCCCGATTTCCATTACTCTTATTCTGCAAAACATGTCCATTGTTTGCACTTTGGGCTAAAAGTACTAAAAAATGTAAACAGCGTAATGCAGAGTTTTAATGCAAAGAGCTCATGAGGTGAAGTGGGACTACTGCGGATGTGGACTGTAACACAGAGGGAACTGTGCTGTAGATCTCCATCTCTGTCTTTTGATCAAGGGTTAGAGTGTTCTTGTTGGCATTGGTTACTAATGATTCACCAAAAAAAATTAATCAAAACCAAAGAGATTCTGTAGTTATTGAAGTTGATACAACAGTTCTAATTTTTATATTTTTTTAACTTTTTAAAGACAGAAAAATGACTGAAATGTCTTCTAGATATTAAAAAATTGAGCTAGGTTTGACCTAATACATTCCACCCCTGAAAATATTCTGTATGTGGAAATGGTAGCGCTTGATTAAAAAAAAACTGTCCACAAGAATAATTCCCTTTTATCCCTATACACATCCAATGGATTTAGAGGCAGAAATCTCCCCAGACAAGCATCCCTTCAGCCACGCCATTTGGGATACCTCTGCTCTTACCTCAGCCCTACACTAATTTCGTGGTGCTCCCCCTGAGCACCACTCTTGCAGCAATGCACTTGGCCCTGCTGGGATTTAGGCATTGTCCCAACCAAGAGTTTTCCTTCTGTACCCAATGCTGTTCTCTGTGGTTCTCCGGACACTTCTGCTCCTGACAAAGAAAGATGACAATGGAGGAATTGGGATTAAAGAGATGATGAGGAGCCCTAACCAATTCCGTGCGGTGGAGAGCAGGTTATGGATTTAGAGCTAACAACAGAAAATGGGAAAGCTTTGTAGCAATTAAAGCTGGGCAAAACTCAGCAAACGCTGGAGAAAACAGGGTTGGGGGGGATCATTGTGCTATTCCGAGTTGTAAAAAATAAATAAATAAATGTGAACCAAAATCAATATCCTTATTGTTCGCCACAAGAGCCTCACGAGGAGGAAAGAGCCACGCGCGGGTCTGACAGCGGAGCGCAACATCAGAGATTAGTGCTTAGATCCTCATCAGAAACAGCCATGGGAAGCTTTTGTTTAAAATGTCTGTTTAACAGAAAGCTCTCCTGACGGATTACTGTGTTTATATTTAGAAGAAAGACAGCCACTGACACCAGCTAGCTGCAGGAATTGAGTGTGCTTTAAGGAAATATTTTACTTTCTTCAACAAACGTCGCCGAGCTAGAGCTGTATCTATGTGCACACACGTGTGTGTGTGTGCTGGGTTTGTACGTGGGAAAAGGGCTGCTGGGGGAGATTTGGTGATGGATGAATCGAGTTCCATCCTTAATTGTGACACTGCAAATCAAACATCATGTGCGCTGTAATCTGCTCCTCCTTACAGTGATGCATTTGTTACCACCAGAGCTCTTGTTTAAGCATCTGACTACAGTAATTGTTCTATGCATTAGCTATGCTCCCTGATGCTTGCACTGTTACCTTTATCCAAAATGGTGCTTGCAGACAGGAGGAGCTCGATTCTTTGCTTTATGAGCAACCTCAGCTTTGAGTCAGTCCCATAAGGGGACAAGGTTCTGAGTTCTCCCATAAGTCCTGTGGTTCGCCATTCAGTGTGGAGCTCAGGAAGGCACACCCAGCCCTGCAGGGGTCCTAATAGCTGAGCAATTCCCAGCGCTGGTGGCTGTGAGCACAGGGTGCAGCATCCCTGCTTGTCCCCTGCAACATGAGGGCAGATGCAAAACGCGCTGCAACCGTGCAGGACCTTCCATATAGGCAGCATCAGGGGGCAGGCAGGGTTTCTGCATTGCAACCTGCTCTGCGTGTTTACACGCGTCACGGAAAGTAAAACCAGAGCCTGATGCCACCCACTAAATATCTTCATTATAAGGGCATCCCTTCCAGCTGACTCTCAATTTTGCTGCATCTCGAGGCCGTGTGTTAATAACTCCATGCTAGGGAAAGTGTTCTTAAAAAACACTGGCTATTTAAATTCTTACAAATAATATGCAGCTTCTCCTGCCTGACTGATGGATATACAGCTCAGCCAAGCCACCAGAAAGGCCATAAATACATGTACTGTTATGGGTCATGAGTTTAAAAATTAAATCAAATGCAGAAATTGAGTCTTGACAGAATCTGAAGGGATAATGCCTCAGCTTCTCCAATTACGCAGTTCAACATTTGGATAAATCATATTAAAGTAAGTATTTAGCCCCATTTTTCATAATCAGTATTAATGAGAACAAAATGGGAGCTGAGGGCAGAGGGAGAGAGTTCTGACAAGATAAATAGCATATGGGGTGTGTTGTCAGCCACAGAAAATCGCGGCTGTTTAAACCCCCTAAACAGCAGGAAGGGAAAATGCAGTAAAAAGAGAGAGAGAGAGAGAGAGAGAGAGAGAGAGAGAGGAGTGGTCCTGCGTTCTTATCATCCTCTGCATTAGGGCGTTCAGGTCTGGCTTCCCAAACATGAAGCAGGGCTCATTGAGCACCCCAGCATGGTGTGAGTGAGCAATACCTGAAGCAAGGGGTGGAAGGTTGCCTGTCCCGCACTGTGAGCACCATTTAAAGCCTTGCTGAATATCTTCCCATACAAACACATGTTTTAGCTGTGTGGGCCGGGCCCTGTGGGCTCAGGGCAGGAGTGCACCTCCTGGGACCATCTCTATGTATGGAGGTAATGGGTGCAGGGAAGTGATGGCTCTGCATGGCTCTCAGTGCACAGGATGTGCAAGAGCAAGTGAGGGGAAGGTGCGAATCCTGCAGTCATGTTCTATTATCTCCATCCTTCCTCCCTTTAATGTCGCAATCTCTTTAAGCATGGGTGCTGGAATTATTCCCAGAGATTCTCTCACAATATCTGATGTCTCTGAGCTGAATGCTTTCCTGCCCCATTCTGTCAGCCGGGCTGCTGAGCACTCAGCTCTGAGTTTCCCCATCCTGAGTTCGTGTGCTTTAGGAGCAGTGGGTGCAGGGAGCAGGGCTCCTCCTGGCTGGGTGCTGAGCCCTGCTGCCCACGGTGCGGTGCGTGTACCTGTGCTGGCTATCACCTCCTGGTGCACGCAGCATCCTCAGGCTGTGATATCAGACACACACGTTTCTGCTGCTCTGAAAACATGAGTTCTGCTGCAAAGCTCTGCATTAAGCTATAAATACCGCAGCGATCCAGGGG
The DNA here is from genome assembly GCF_038088225.1 of Cyrtonyx montezumae. Classification (NCBI taxonomy): domain Eukaryota; kingdom Metazoa; phylum Chordata; class Aves; order Galliformes; family Odontophoridae; genus Cyrtonyx; species Cyrtonyx montezumae. Next base: position 8,899,412 of record NW_027072100.1, on the reverse strand, counting down.
AGAAGGGACCGCTCCCGTATCTCATGCAACATTAGCAGCGAACGGATTAAGCGCGTGAGGCCTGGAAGATTATCTCCTCGGATCAATGCGGAGCAGGGAAGCGAGCAAACAGCTGGCTGGGTTCCCCCCAAAATGCAAACGTGTGATGGTGGCAAGCTTCAAAGAGCCTGTTTGACACCAAATAGGTGGGGTGCCCGCCCCTGCCGTGCCTGGGGAGCGGACAAATAAGTAAACAGAGAAAGATTTCTGCTCCCTCCTCCCCCCGCCACAAAAGCACCTCCCAGAGAAAAGCAGAAAAGCAGTGAAAACCGCCTCAGAACATATGGTGGAATCAAGCGCGGGATCCCCGTAGGTTTGGGATGTACAAGTAAATATTAATCTGGGGGGGATACGGGGGGCTGAGATCAAAAGAGCTGCTCCAGTTTCTATAGGGAAAAGGAGTTCTTTGATGTCCCAGCATCTTCCCCGCTCCGCCTAATGAACTGAAATTGTGACACGGTGACATCCTGCAAGGTTTGAAAGCACTCAGCACAATGACATGTCTTTGGGGTTTGCTGCTCGCTTTTTTCTCCCTCTCCCCAAACAGAGGCAGTGAGCAGATTGCCCACAGCAGGAGCAGGAAGGGCCCTGTCCCACTGCAGGTCTGGGACTGAGGAGTGCTGGGTAGGGATGCAGAGAGGGGGAAGAAAAGGGTATGCAAGTGGAGAAGGGAAGAGCATCATCTGTAGGTATCTGGGGGAGCCTGGGAGCATCTTCTTGCCCATCCTGCTGCACCCACAGCCACCATGGGGTTAAATCAAGATAACCCAGGGATTTTCTCCAGAATAATCCCAGCCCTGTGTAAAAATGCATGGGTTCGTGAGTGCAGAAGGTGGGGAACGTGGTGCAGCAGGGTGCTGGAGAGTGAAACTTTACTCTGTCATCTGCTGAGCTTCTGTCAGAGCCAGGGAAATTCATTTTTGCCTTAGATTCTTTGTGCTGTGGAAGCTCTGTGTTGTCATGAGGCAAAGGAACTGCTGCACAGAACAGAAACGGGGATGCTCAGCCTCAACCCCACAGCAATGTGAGGAATGAGCACAGGGACTGAGGACGGAGCCCCACAGCTCTCACCAAGCCCAGCCAGGGCTCTGAGCACTGCCAATTCACCGGGATTAGGAAGGCATTAGCGGGAATGACAACTTGATGGGGTTTAGCAAAGCATCATGACGCTGTGACATCTCCTTTCCAAAGCACAGCACAGCCGGTCTTGTGTGGATGGAGAAATACGCATACAGCACCATGCCCTGGTGCAGAAGGAAAAGCTGCAAGGACTGCTCCACAAAAAGGGCCACCACAATGCCCTGCATCAGGCCTCAGAGCCTCCATCCTTATCACAAAACCTATCACAAAACGCCACACTGAAGAAACGGTGTTCGTGCAGCATTAAAGGTGTTGCACCAGTCCATAGTAAGAAAGCGGATGTTCACCTGCAGTTTTCCATAGGCGATAATTGAATTTAACTAGTAAAGTTCAGCAGTGAGTTTATCCATGAGTGTCTTCAAGTAATTCCTGGCTGTTTCATGCCTGCAGGTGTGGCCATTCACCCTGCTTGCGTGCTGCCGGCATGCTGCTTACACCCCGCACGCTGCTCGCCCCCTGCTCGCGCTCTGCCCGCATCCCGCCCCCCGCAGCCCTCCCCGCTCCAGCCCCGTGCCGGTGCTGCCCCCTGCCGGCCCCGCCGCCCCCCCGGAGCCGCCGGTCCGAGCGCTCGGCTCCGCCTCACGGCCGCGGTTGCCGCGGTAACGTAGGGGGATGCGGAGCCGGGGGGTGATGGGGGACTCCGCGGTATGGGCACGGGGAGCGCACGGGATGAGCTGCGGGCACCGCGATGTGATCGCTGGGAGGGCAGGGCTGGGGGTGGGGGTGGTGGAGGAGGTGATGATGATGGTGATGGAATCATAGAATTGCTTCCTGAGTTGGAAGCAACCCATTGGGATCATCGAGTGCAACTCCTGGTTCATAGGTCCATAGGTACATTAGGTTGGAAAGGACCTACAAGATCATCTAGTCCAACCACACAGGGCCACCCCCAAATCAGGCCTTGTGGCTCAGTGTGTTTTCCAAATGCTTCTTCTGTTCCAGCAGCCCAGTGTTGGGGGTAACAGTGCTGGTGCTGGTCGTGGTTATGATGGTGATGATGGTAATAGTGCAGGTGATGGTTACAGTGCTGATGGTGATGGCAGTAGTGACGATGATGATGGTAATGGTGCTGGTGATGATGGCAGTAGTGCTGGTGATGATTATGATGGTGATGATGATGGTGACGGCAGTGATGCTGATGATGGCGATGATGGATGCTGAAGCCCACATGCAGCCCTGCCAGGTGCTCCAAGGACCTCAGATCCACATCCCCTCCCAAGCTGCAGCATCCCAGCCCAACTCCGAGTGCTGGAGCCCCGGGAATCTCCCCCTGCTCACCTTTCCCAAAGCAGGGGTTGCAGCCAGCACCCCCATCCTCACTGCCTGCTCAGGACTCCCCCACATTCCACTGGAGCAGACTTCATCCCAAATCACAGACCTCACTGGTAAACACGAGTGTGAGGGTCTCCTTCAGAGGGAGCATATCCCAGCTGCTTCCTTCCACCTAAAATCTCTTCTGTTTTTGCACTTACTGCTTTATATAAACAAACATGAGAGCGGTTCATTCTTAATAAAGTTATTTGTCTACTTAAATTAATATATCATATTCTCTCCTGAAATATAGAGAGCTATTTGTCTCCAGAGAAATCATGTTAAGAGTGACATAGTATAACCCTATTCATTTGCATATGCAGATATGTCTAATTATTCAACTTGCAATTAAAGGCTTGTGTGTCAGCAAATGAGACTAATTAGATACATTTATCTATGATAATCAGCTTTATTACAAACAAAATAGATTTCCCCTCTCTTCCTGGCCAAGTGGGATGCATTGGCTGGAGGTACCCGTGGACAGAGGGTGTGCATGCATCCATCTCCTCCAGCCTGGGCAGAAGCACACAGTGCTGGTTCCTTTTTGGGGTCCCAAGCACAAACACATGACCAATCACTTTTTTAACTTTTTTTTCTTTTGAAAACATCCCTTTGGTTCAATCTGTTCTTCACTATGGGGCAAGGGCATAAATAATTAGTAGGAAAGCCAGCGTGGCTTTTAAGCGATTTAGGCTCTGTGTTAAAATCAATTACGAGCTCATCCCACTGCTTTCAGGAAAGGTTCAGCAAGAGGTGAGCTGCACAAAGGTGGAATCTGTGGGCTGGTAGCTGACAGCAAACTCCAGGGGCACTGAGAGGAAGAGCAGTGAGGACGTAACTGACGTTGGCTGAGCAAACCCTGAACACTGGGCAGCCTGGAGAGGCTTCAGGATGAGTATTCACTCAAAGGGCTCAAAGCCACAAAGGCAGAGCTTGGCTTCTCCTGGAAGAGTTCTGCTAACTTCAGGAAAGCCAGGTTCCTTGTAGCTTCTCTGTGGGCTGAGACAAAAAAAAATAAAGTATTCTTCAAGTCCCCATTTTTTGCCTTAGGTCAACAGAATGTTACTCTCTTCCATTGGTGGGGATAAATAACCCTGAACCCTAGGGTAATGGCAACAAGAGAGATGCTCAACTGGTGCTGTGTCCCTGAAATTCTTGCAATCTCTGTTTGATAACTGCTCAAACAAGTGTGGGTTTTTTGGCTTTTTCTTCAAAAGTTCAGGCTAGACCTACCGTGCTGAATTTGGAAGCAATCTTCAGCTTGTATCCTACTGTTACTCACAGTGATGTGAGTAGCATTTATCATGGTCACTCATGACAATATTTTCACAATGTACCCACTGCAAATCCAAATAAATGCTTTTTCAGATAATTTGTTTTTAAAAGTGCAGCAGTTCTGGTGGAGCCACAGAAACTTTTCACAGGTATATAAGGCACAGTTGCAAGAAGGAATTATGTTTATGAGTAGCTGAAATGATCTCATTTCGATCATCTTCAAACCAATGCTTTTTCCCACTTCAAACCTCCAATGGAAGCTTTCCTCTCCTTAACTTCAGCCATTGGGGGAGCAGAGATCGCAGGGAGGTGACTCCTGGAGCAATCTGGGAAAGCAAACTATGCATTTCAGACAAGTATCCTTCAATGAGAGAAATTACTTTCTGGTTGGGTTTCAATTTAATTCAAAAATGAAATGAGTTTAAAATAAAAGGAAGGGAAAGGGAGCGGAGTCCTCTGTACAAAGATGTTGCTTGTTCTATTCTTTGTTTATCTTTCACTGAAAAGAGAAGAAGAAAAAAATGATATATAATTAATCCAAATCTGTTTTGTTCTATTTCCCTGTTGGGTGGAGGGAGAGAAACAGGAAGGGAGCAGTAGAAAAGAGCTCTGCCTCCAGAAGCAGTACCTGGAAGTGTGTTTTGTACTCAGCACTGCATTTCTGAACTTAGTCCAGCATTTCAAGATTGAAAAAGCACAAAACCATAGGAATGCTTTTCCCCACAGACCTGGAGAAGAGAATTAGGGATCTTTTTTTTCCAAGAGTCCTGAGTTTCCTCTTAAGACCCTCAATAAGAGCTCTGCTTTCAAAAGAGTTCAACATTACCTGCTCTTAACATGACACTGATGGCACCTTTCAAATCCCACCAACCCTGAGCACTCTGGGGCTAAAAATATCCTTTTTTATTCTATATTTTTATACCACTCAGTTTGTTGGGATCTCCTCTGTCCCTAAGGCTCTCTATGCTTTTACAATACAGAGATGGCAGTGGGCAGCTCTTTCCCTCTCCAACACTGAAGCACAGAATCACAGAATTGTAGGGGTTGGAAGGGGCCTCTAGAGATCATCGAGTCCAACTCCCAGTGGTTGAATGTTGAAGTGCTGTTGCCTCCTCCACATTGCATGGGTTGGGGTTCAGTATCTGGGCATCACTAGCAGGGAGCAATAAGTATCACGTAGCCTCCCCTAAAATCACAACTAAATAACAACAGGAAAGCAAGGTTCAGAGAGATTCTTTCAGTTATGCCAGAAGCTGCTTTGAATCAATGACAGCTGGGAAATGCGTGGTCTTTCGAGGTGATCATTTCATTTCAGCTCCATCCACTACTGAACTTCACAGAGCTATGAGTGAAAGATGGAGCAGTAAATTTATAATGCATCTGAAATGTACATTTCGTGTTTAATATTCGCTGAAATGTTTGACTTTGCTGGGTTTGGTTATTGAGGGGAATAATAGTTTTTTGTTTCATTGAAGCAGAAGACACAATTCCATTTTCTTTTTTTTTCTTTTTTTTTAATATAACATAGTCTGGAAGAAATAGAGCAAAATGAGAATATATGGTTCTGTAGACTCTGTTAATTATGTATCCACCATATAGAATAGCAATAATAGCATAATATTTTTCATTAAACAGGGCATGAGGATATTTGCAATCTCATTCTGTCAGGTAAAAAATGGTTTCAAAAAATTCCACTTACGCTGTTTCAATAATTCTAACTAACTTTGGGAGAATTAACACCAAATGTTGGCATCTACTACATAGCAAGAGAACAATTCCGTAAATCTGAATCAATTTATGTGTTGGTCCATCCCAGTACCAACGTGGACTGGTGGATGCCACAAGTCTTCCTCACACAGATATATATCCCACTTGTCTGTCAAGGAATGCCATGCTCACGTGATGGGAAAATCCCTTTCCAGGCACACAGAGTTGTTTTCCCATTCAGAATAAACCCAGCAGTGCACAGCAGACCCACACTGCAGCATGGTTTGGTTCTTGCAGAGGTGCAGCGTTAAAAAGGAGAATGTTTGCAGGTTGAAGCAAACAGAGGCAATTTGATAAAGGGCATGGGAAAAAAAGGGGGGAAGCTGCTGCTGCTGCTTTAAATTAAAATGCTGCATCAGCCAGTCCCTCAGGACCTGATAGAAATCTAATTAGTCAGACAATCTGGCACCAAATGTCCTAATTTCCCCAATCCATGTGGGATTTGTGTATTCTCTTATTCACTGCAGTTCTAAATTTCAACCTGAGCCTTTCTAACCCCTCTCTTTTCTGCGCAGACATGGGACTCGAGAGAAGGTGATCCCTATCAAAACCTAATTGTTTTTCATAAACCTTTAATTAATTAGACTCAGGCTCATGAAAGACACTTAAAATATTAACAGTTTGTTTAGAGATGAGTGTTGGATGAGGACCACAGCAGCGCTGTATTTCCACAGGAAATCCGAATGTAATTACTGCAAACGGGCGCTCGGTGTGGGGTCTGGGGCTGTTTGCCCCAAAACAGGGGGAGCTGGGGTGGGACACACAGCACGGCCCACGGCCCCGAAGGATGGAGGGAATGCCAGAACAAAGGTTTAAACATGGATGTAGCCCCATGGTGCTGGGTTTAAGGAAAGCTCTGAAAAGTGACCCCAAAAGTTCACTGTGTAGGGCACGATGGGAGCGGCAGACTCCGTAGGTTCCCCACGTCTCAGGGGACCATGAGCTGCTGGCTCACAGCACTGGGCATCTCTGCATCCCCCATCATGGGCTCACACAGGATTAAGCCGTTTGGGAGTAACAGATTTGATTTTTTTTCTTTCCAGAGCGGCTATGACCTGTCATGTCAAAGCTTTTTATTAAAGTATCTTAATCCCCAGATTATCACCACAATAGTTCCACAGGCCCAGGCCAGATAAGGCAGGGCCCATTGTGGAAATGAGCGTTGAAGGAGTTTTAATCTGCAAATTATTGGCATGCAGGACCACGAGGGGCTGCTTTGCTGTGCTGTGTCAAAGGGAATTGAATATTTATAAAGAAGACTTCAAATGGGCCACGCACTGCGTTCCTCCCACACATGTGCAATCCCCGTGCAGCTGAGAGCCCCCACCAAAGGGAAAAGCCCCCAGTGCAGCCCCAGTGCCCCCAGAGCCAGAGGATGGAGGAGCCCTCCAGAAACCCCCACCAATGGTAAAGGATAAGATTTATAAGAGAGAAATGGAATCACAGAAACACAGAATTGGGTTGTAAGGGATCTTTGGAGACTATGTGGCCCAAACTCCCTGCAGTGAGCAGGGACACCCATAGCTCCATCAGAGCTCAGAGCCCCCCCAGCCTGGCCCTGAATGTCTGCAGGGACAGGGCACACACCTCATCTCTGGGCAGCCTGTGCCACTGCAGAAAGGAACAGCAGAAAAGCAAAGCTGGGGGAGATGGGAACCCCATCTCTCCTCTGAATACTGGGGCAGATCAGCAAACAGATTAAGTCCCTGAGAGGGATCCATTTCTTACCCAAAGTTTACCTCATGGGGAGAAGGCTTGCACTGTATGCAAAAATAATTAGGTTACCTTCCAAATTAAGGAACAACTAAGCATCTGTTTCACTGTGATATTTCCTAAGAAAAGATGAATTTGGAAATGTTATCACTGAGGTCTCAGGGTCTCAGTGGAGGTGCCAGGGAGCCCATCCCTCTGCTCAGCACCAGCGGGCTGCCGGGTGAAGCAGGATGGGTTCTCTCTGCCTTTCCCAGTGCTTGTTGTTCCATCCCTGAGGGTGTTCAAGGCCAGGTTGGATGGGGCCCTGAGCAGCCTGAGCTGATCCCCGTGGCAGGAGATTGGAACTAGAAGATCTTTAAGATCCCTTCCAACCCAAGCCATAATTCTATGATTCCTTTGCTTCACGTACCACAAAGGCCACCAAACCAAAATGAACATGGAGCAGTTGTATGAGCAGATAGTAGCCAGGAACACCACGAGGTGCACAGCCCATGGCACAGGGCAGAAACTCTCCAGGGAAGAAAGTTGTACATGCATATATATGCACTCCTGTTGAGACCTCAGACCTCAGTGTACATCAGCGCAGAGCAGCCTCAGCTTGCAGGAGCAATCTGGGACTCTTTGTACCAGCACACAGTGCTGGGGACAGTCTGGGCAGTGGCTCAGTTCCCTGCTGGTCCCAAGGCCAGGACGTCGCCCATCACTGGGGATTTGGCTTCGGATCCACTGCCTTGGACTTGGCTCTGGCTCTGCCACAGCCTTCCCATTCGACCTTGGGCCAGCTGCTTCTTTCTCCTCCATACCTGTGTCCCATCTGTTACAAAATGACTGGGTATATTAAAGGGATGGTGTGAAGATAAGTAAACTGTGAAGCTATTATTAGCTGTTACACTAATAGGACCCAAATGTTCCTATTTTCTGTAGCAGCTCAAGAACTTAAGCAGGCAGAAAAAGGCTTCAGGAAAACAAAGTGTTGCCTTTCAGGAGCCCCCTCACAGAAAAGAGGTGTGTCTGCCCCTAGCGCTCTTCATGCATTTTATGAAATTGCAATTCCCACATTTTCCTTAACAGCCTTCATTCCAGCCTGTGAAATGGCCCCAATAGCCTTTGGCTCATGGAAACCTTCCAACGTGCTCAGTATTACCTGCAATGCCTGCATTAATCATAGCACACAGGTGCCAGAGCCACTGGGGGGAAGGGAAGGGGAGAGGGCAGGTAATTTATCGCTGCACAGCCCCAGCAGGAGCTGCTGCATCAGTCCAAAAAGTGCTCTGCTTCCTTGTTCCCAAAGTTCTTGGCAGTACAAATCAGGAGAGGGGGCTCTCTGTGACTCATCTGTCATCTCCAGCTTCGGGCTGCAACCTTTTCATGACTGGTGGGGAAAAAAAATTATAAATAAAGTGCGAGAGTGGGGGAAGTGACTAACGGTGCAAGAAGTAAAAAAAAAGGAAAGTGGAGAGCATTCCCACAGCTCAGCATCATGAGTGCGGGGTGGGAGTGCCTCTGGGATGCTGCAGGGCATTCACAGGAGGGATAGCATCATGAGGAGGGATGCGGAGATGTGATTTTGTGGGGTGCAGTCAGCACGCTGGGGAAATGCATGGGTTTTCAATGTGGCTCATGGATGCAGCAAGAAGGGAAATGGAATTTGAATTTTGGGGGATAAGGCAGTTTTCCAGGCATCTGGTAGGTCAACCTGGCACCTCACAGAGTCCTGGGCTTCCATACCAGGGCCAGCTCTGCGCACTTACCCAGGCCCCTCGATCTGTATCAGGGCCACCAACCTCTCCAGCACACCAGGGCAGTGCACGAAGCTGGGTCCCTGCTTGGAAAGCTTCACGTCCAGCTGATAATGCACATGCAATGAAAGAAAAAATCAATACATCCCACATGCCAAACATAACCATTTGTGCTCACTTGTCCCCCTCAGGTTCAATTAATGAAGGTGGCTGAAGAACAGCAAGAACGTTTCCTTTCAGAAACATCCCCAAACTTGGTGACATTCAGAATCACACAAGACAGCTGCACAGTGAGATAAGTTAAATGATGTATTCAGGAAGGGCTCAGTTCGGAAGGTTGCATCTTTCATAGGAGCCTGGCAAAAAAAAATTGTCTTGTGTTCTTCAAATGTGGAATAACTCTTCCTCCTGGTTTACATATATTGATGACTGCACTTGAAAGATGGCCGGATTTCTGTTCTGCACAGTGCTTTCTTTTCCTGACACATGGATCCATCTGCCAACATCACAGACCTAATTAGTACTCTCTTATTTCTATTCACTGGCTGGCGAGCATGTGGCATCTTTCCACAAGCCTATGAAAACCTCACTCTACGCAGACATACACCATATTGCAATGGGTGGGTTATGACCTCCACAAAGCTCGTGTTTGCAGTTATCTTTCCATTGAGGCTTAATGTCATGATAGCCAAAACAAGAGGGATCATCACCCAAAACACAGCTTGGCACAGGGACACGGACTGGAGCTACCAATTCCCTGTCCCCTAAGAGCCACACATGCTGCACCTGGGTCACTACAATTGTTTGTAGGGACTTAATTGAAATTGGGTTTGTGTAATGGTCAAAAAATAACCATAAAAACAACACACAGACTTGGCTGTAAAGGCAGAAGAGATCTGTGCAGTTTAATATGGCAAAAGCAAGAGCTAGGAGATGGAAATAGCAGGGACACAGCAATCCCCAGAGACCCAGATATGAGAAGAGAGAATCAGGAAATGCCTTAAATAAAGCAGAAAGAGCACAGACACATATCTGGCTCCATTTCTCCTCCAAGCAGAGTAATGCACACACACCCCAACATGGTCAGCCTTGCAGGCCAGAAATATTGTGCAAATATGCACGAGAGGTTATTTCTCTTCCCATGCTGGGGAGAGTTATTTGGCAGCCTCCTGCTGGTGTTAAATTAAATTACCCATATAAATAGCACTGGAGGTGATGGGCAACAGCTCCCACTGGTTTGCACACAGGCTGCCCCATGGCAGGCTGAAAGGTAGAGCTGCTGCAAAGTGCCCTGAAAGGCGTCTGTTTGAGCCAGAGCTCATCAAGCCTCCCCCTGGTTTACGTTACTTTGCAGACCTCCCCCTGTACCAATAACCACCTTCTGCTGTGAGTGCCCAGCTGATCCACTACCTGAGGAGTTAGTAGCAAAGTGCCTTAATTACTCTTAGCGTTATTTTGCATTTCCGCTAATTGTGCTAAAAATCCATAAAACGGTGCTTCTTGTGAACAAAAATTGCCTGCTCAATGACTCCCTTTCGCATTCTTATTTTTTTGTTAAGTATCTCTTTCTTTGCGGGGCTACTCCCAACCACTCCTGTTGTTAATTAAAACAAGACCTTAACACAAATGAGAGAAGGAATTGTCCCCAGGGAAGCCATCAGAGCTCACATCCCACCGAGCTTACAGCAAGCAGCATCTCAGGAACCAGTGACACCAGGTATGTAAGCACGGTGTAAAATACATCATGAGGACTATGCACAGCGTTTGACTAGCTAGAAAAACAGCAGCAGGGAAAGGTTTAGCCCTGTTCTTATGTGGCAGAGCTCTGGGTGTCACTGCTGGATTTGCACCCAGCAAATAAAGCTACCCATAAGAAAAAAAAAAAGTGTAGCTCAGAACCTGCAGAGATGTAAAAAAAAAGTAAGGGAAAAAAAAAAAGAGAGAGAGAGAGAAAATAAACTAACAAAAACCCATCACAGAGTGTGAAATTCACCTGGATCACCCCCGAGAGTTTGCACGCTTATGTGATGAGAGCCACGTTTCTTGTTGCTTCTCCTCGCCCTCTGTGGGTCTGTACAACACTTTGGGGCTGCATGCAGGGGATGGAGGAGCTGCTGTAAATAGGGGAGTGTGGGAAGTGCAGGAGGGCCCCTGAGCACGTTTCTGCTGCAGGGTATCACTATACTGAGACACGTATACCCGTGTGCTGAGGGACTGCACAAGCTGAAAAGCTTTTGGGTGCTGCTCCAGGTGTTTGATCCCTGTCCTGAGGGGGAGCTGGGAACAGTGGGAGCCCTCATTCTGCCTCTGGCCACAGTGCTCAGGGCAATAGCACTGCCCAGGGGCCAGAGGGTGGATCTTTTGCCACCTAAATTATCACATCCCAAATAAAGCACAAGAACAGCGATTCCTCCAGGCACTGTCCTGTAAGGAAACAGCTGGCATTAGTAATAGAAGAAGAAAGAATAAACAAAGACTCCATTATAAGCGTATAAGGATGTCCAAACATTAAAATCTTCACAAGGACTGAAATCCTCCACAGGACTTTGTGTGTTGACTTACACCTCTGTGGTCTCCAGAAGGACTGTACAACACAGCATGTGCTGTGGTTGGTGACTCCCCAAGCACTCAGGGGGTTTATGGATAAAGGGGAGCAGGAGGAGAGGCAAAGAGGTGAAACGAAGGAGAGGAGGAGAGCTAGACATCTTGCTGCTCATCTAAATTGATACTTGATTTCTGAGCATACCTCAACGTGGCACTGACAGATCTATTTCTCTTGCAGGGCTGTCTTATTCTATACATTTCAGGTTGCTGGTTCTACGTAGAGAAACCTCAGCTGACCCATTTTTTCCCAGCAGGAGCTCCTCAGGCATTAAGAAAAGAGGGTATTTCTTTTTCCAGTTGTGGCAAGGATGTGCTGGGCAGCTCATATATATACATTAAAAAAAAGAGAGGGTGAGGGGGGCATGCAGAAACCCGACAGAGCCCTGAACCAAAGATAAAAGCTTAAATAAGTGCACTGAAGTGTAAGGTTAAACAGAGAGGAAAAAGCCATTAGGAACAGTAGAGCTTCAGAAAGGAGCAGAAATAATTCTCGAGGAGAAAGTGTTGGCGAAGTGCATCTTTGAGACAAAGAAAACAGAAGTCAGAAAAACATGGCGAGATGCTGCTGGAGCTCCAGGCAACACAAATGGCTTTTTACTCCTCAAAACTGACTCTGGATGAGATCTCTGGCTCTGGAGGACATTGGCATTCCTCAGTGTGCTCTGCCCCTCAAGGACCGGTACACAAACAGAACAACGGTGTCATAGCAAGATAATAAAACGCAGCAACCGTTTTTTCGGCTTGTCACCTATTGCAGCTAATTGTTTAATTACTCTAATTTAAAGTTTTGCCAGATTCCATATCAAAGAATAAAAATCTAGTGATTGCAATGTCAGAAAGGAATAATATAATTAACGTATTTAGTGGTAACATAATAAACTGCTGATTGCGCTGCATTAATTGGCAGAGATATGAAACATGGCAGCTCTTTGAGTGCTGGCATTGCCATGGGGCTGAGCATGCAGCTTTGCAGCACCTTTGCAATGAACCCCAAACTAGTTGGGGTGGAAAACCTGTCTGGCTGCAGTGCTCCTTGCCCAGCTCAGTCCTTGTGTTTCCCCACACAGACACGCACCAAATTCATGCACTAAATGGATCAGTGTCCTGTTTCCTGAATTACCTGCAATGCACCAAGTCCAGAAGGAATTTTTGAAGGAATGGGAATAGTTTGGTGATGTCCTCCACAACTTGGCTTGCTGGTCAGCAGTCAGTTAGAAACAGAGGAACTGTTTCTGCCTGACAGAGCCTGGTAACTTTATTTTAATTTCGTTGCTTCAGAGCCAGGCAGCCAACAGAGGGAGCCCAAATTCGCAAGCAACCAGCACAGAGCATAGACCTGGAGAGCTGGATGCACCGTAATCAGTTCATAGGGCACCTGCATCAAGCAACAGCCAAAATGCAAAGCAGGAAAACAGAGTAGCACCTCAGTAAGGAGACAGAAGGCCAGACTGGAAAGAAAAGATGCATAACAGGGAGAGAGGATATTTAAAAGCTTATTCTGCAAAAGGCTTCCCTGCTTACAAAGGTGGAAAAGATATTGGGTGAGATACACAGGCAAATATGTCTGTATGTGTATAATAACTATGTGGTGCATCATTTTATTTTTTCACATACATTTCTGGCTGAAAACGGAGGCTGCATACTCCTCTTCCTCCCTCGGTGAGCGCAGGTGCCTGCACATGCACACAGCCAGACACTGCCAGTCCTGCCCAGACCCACATCAATCTCAAAGCTCTGTATCCACTCCAATGTAAAGTATTTTTATGGTAGCTGTCTCTTTATCCCAGCTAAAAACACTGCTATGCTCTAGTTCTTTCTAAAAGCCAGAGATGACAGCGTTCACAGGCACAGCACACCTGCACTTTTCAGCCCAGAGTTTGGGCTGCAGTGCTCAGAACTGAGCAAACTTTGGGGGGTTTCACAGCAGTGACGGAGAGGTGCGTGTGTGCAGGGCAGGGATGCAGCCACCTGATCCTCCATGCTAAATTCAGCACTGCCACAGCTGTGTGACACATCTGACTCGGGCACAAACAAGGCAGTACTGCAAAACCAGCACTGACTGTATCTTCAAATTAAAAGAAATCAGTTATTTAGTACCTTTTTTTTTTTTAACTCCCAAAATAACAGAATTTGAATTTATTATTTGGAAATAGACATTTTTGTTTTCCACCTCACTGCACGTAATGATTGTGGTGTGATTATTAAACACTTCATAAATAATAATGTGACATTTTCAGATGGTGCGTCTGATTAAGCAGCCGTTCTTCTCCCCCCGACTGCGGCCGTGGACAGATGAGATTGCTGCAGACATGGCAATCTTTGCGTCTCCATCCCTGGGGAGTGGGGATCAGAAGTTGGCCCCATAACCCAATTAAATCTGGGAGGAGATGAGCTGATCACATCAGGCTGGCTCCAAAACTCCCTGCCATCGAAGGGAAGACTTGCCATTAACTTCTCTGAACTGCAGGCCTGGTTCCTGAGCACAGCGTGATGCATTTTCTAGGGAGGGTGTTTCACATTGTGAGTCACTTTCCCTGCAGTGGGCCACGGATTTATTCAGTTCTGGTTTAGTATTAGGAAGAGCAAACGAGCAGTCCCAGATGGAGACAGAAGTAAATCCAGGGAATTCAGATATAAGCAAGGGAAAATGGGTTTCATCTGCAACCAAAATAGCCTGAGAGCTCTCCCAATGAGCAATTGGAGTGCTTTGGGGATCAGCACACTGCAGAGACCCTCCTCGAGGTGTTTACTCCAAAGAACATTTAGTGAAGTTAGTTATTAAATAAGGAGCCAAAACCCAGTGGTATTTATCCCCTGGTTATTCCAGTCGTGCTCCTCAGAGCCATCGTGGAGAGTAGGGGAGGTGTCAGTGAAAAGGACAGTCTCCCAACTCACATTCTCTCCTGCCTTGTGCTGCATTTGGATGAGTTAATCCTAGGCAGAAAACCCAAATGTTTTTTTTTGGTTTTTTTTTTTCTGAACATAACCACCAGTTTGGATAAATGACCAAGGAAAGCAACCCCTTTCCATGAGCCCTCCCAACCATCTGCCTGGATATTGCTGACCTGTAGTATTCTGCAGGCAGAAGGTGGGAAGGATGGGATAGGAAGGGGGGGAGGCAAGAAAAAATGTCACTGTTGTAACAATGGCTTATTGCTTTTGGATAATCCCACTCCTTGTACCACTGCTAACATGGTAATTTTTCTCCACCTCCTGGATGTCAATAATGCACTAACCTCTCTCTCCCCCTGCATCAATAACACAACAGCCACTCTCTGCTTTCAGCAGCACTGATGAATTCTGGAATTGCAGCAGCTCAGATGGTCCATGCTGGCTTGTCCCTGCCTCCCACCCTCATTGTGTTTTAATTCCACTTTAAAGACAGTTGCTATCAGCATTGTTTGGCCACAGCTTGTGCAAAATAAGATCAGGCTCTATTTGAACTCAGCACAGCACAGGTGCCAGGATGTTTTCTAGCACTGTTGTTCCTTTTTCTTTGCATATTCTCTCACTTGGCAAGATTTGCTAAAGACTTTGTTCTGTGTGTCCTCCATGGGAGCTGCTCTAAGCTCAGCTCTTCTGAAAATCTTATCCTTAGCTTCAGTGCCCAGACACAGAGCACATTCCCAGCTCACTCCCTGCACTGCAGCCAATTGAACTTATACCAGTTCACAAGTTAGTGATTGATCAGTGTTGGTTTAAAACACAAACATACACAAGTGCTCTCCACAGGCAAGTTAAGCAAATTATGGTTAAAGGAATCAATATAATAATGACAGCTAAAAAGTAGTTAAAGCCAAGTGATGGGACAGGTTGGGGGGGGGGGGGGGGGAAAGAGATCTGAAAGCATAATCGGGTGAGCTTAATGTCAGAGTGCATATGGTGAAAAGATCCTGTAAGAGAATCCTTAATAGTGGAGTGAGCCTCACATGTTGATTAATATCACCTCCGTTGTATATCCAGTGTGGCTGAATTCAGGAAGAGGCTGATAATTTTCAGAAACGCTGCTCCTCGTAATGATAGTAGATGAGCTTTTGTGAGTTATGTTGAGAATTATTTGCAGAGGTTAGGTGATTTCCCACTGGTGCTAGAGGGAAAACATCGCTTGCAAATTACCAGCATTTGTCAGTACTAATACCACATCCCCCAGCCACCCAAACTGTCAACATTAATAGGTGTCTGTACAGCAAAATGGGGTGAAGACAGTCAGACTCGATCAGACCTTGAACTGAGAAAGATGAGAGTGATACCAGGAATAAAGGGATGGAAATGTGCTCTCAGTGCTCCTGCCTTACCCCCAGCACCCACCCATCACTGTGTGGGTGGCACCACTCTGCCAATTAGCACGTTTGCTTCCCCATTTACAATCCTTCCCATCACTGCCTCATTCACTGGGTTAATCTCTGTAAGCCTCTGCTGTCCTTCCTCTTTCTAGTGTTTTCACCCCATCTGCCATCAGCACTGCGTTTCCCTTTTTCACCCCAAGAATCAAACACTGGGTGCAATGTGGGGAAGGCTTTCTGCTCCTGCTGGGCTCCCCTCCCAGTATCCCCACAAGGCAGGCAGTCCAGGCCCTGCTGCAGTGACAGGAGGGACCTGGGGACAGGGACCTGGCCAGGACTCCAAGAATCTCCCTCCTATCTGGGCATAGCAGCAGCAATGTCTGCCCCTTGAAATATCTTAGCCCATATGTGTCCAAGCCTATAGTTTCATGCTTTTCTTGCCCTCTTGGTTATTTATATACATTAACTATGTCATACATTTTATATGCAGCCCAAGGCAATTTCTCTTTACAGTGTGTGCTCCAGGCCAGGCAAAGGTTGGGCACCCCTGCTGATAATTAGCCCCTAATCTGAACCTTCAAAAATTGAGGTACTGCTGTGGGTGAGGACAGTCGCAGGCTTTGAGAGAGCAAATCCAGCTGAAAGCAACACAGATGAACTATGGCTATGGTGCCACACTGTTGCCAGGATAGCAAGATGTGTTTTGTTAAACTGTTGCTAAAAAAAATTTCCCTCTGCTGCAGAAACATTGAATGACTTAAGTTTGGAGGGGACCTTAACCACCACAGAGCTCCAACCCCATGCCATGGGCTGGTTGTCCCCACCAGATCAGGCTGCCCAGGGCCGCATCCAGCCTGACCTTGAACACCTCCAGGGATGGGGCATCCACATGTCACAGTAAAGGAGCTGCCATCCACTCCTCTAACCCTTGGAATCCAACTCCAGTTCCATCCTTTGTTTCAAGCAGGCAAAACAACCCATGACTTTGTTTCCTACATCTTCCTCTTTCAGGCTGTGCAACCCATGCAACTAGGAAAAAGATCAGCCTCATCCCCACATCCCTGTGCAGCCCAGTGCAGGACTGGGATCACCATCCCCCACCGAGCATCATGCACAGAATGCAGACATCTGCTCTCCTGAGCCCTTCAACACCAGAGGTAGCATTAATTTAGGTCGGCCACAACCAGAGAGCAAAATCATTTCCATTCGACTCCTCCTTCTGTCAAACTGCATAAAATATAGTTCACTTCTTCACCTCGCCTGGCCCCTTGGTGATTAACATTAGCAAATGCAATCAGCCCGTGGCCACGTCGCAGCTCCACATTAATGCAAAGCTGGGGGAGGGCCTCGGCTGCTATCAGCACAGAGAGCCTTACCTTATAATGTGCTCATCCCTCACATGGCTGCTAGTGATAAAAAAAGCCATCAAAGCAGATGGACAGGCAGGCCTGGGTAGAGATAGGAGATTTCTGCTGATTTCTCAGGGTAAAAAAAAAAAAAATAGTAATAATAATAAATAACAAAAAAAAAAACAACCACAAACACAACACTCAGTGTGTGCTATGAGCATCCCCAGCAGTTCTCGCTCAAGCAGCAATCAAGGCTGCAGCAGAGCCCTGAGGGTTGAAAGGGAAAATGGGCAAAAGGTACAGGGTTGTTGTCCTCAGAACCAGCAGCACAGCTGGGAGAGCTGTGCAGAAGCTCAACCCACATTTTAAAGATATTTTCCTGAAAAATGTTTTCTATGATCCACTCTTGGGGGACAAAAGTTGGTGTTTTAAGGCAGCTGAAGTTATTATTCTTCTCAGACAGCATTAAATGCTCGAATACTTCTTCCTTTTTTCTTTCCCTCTCTTTCACTACCCCTCTCTCTTTGGCAAACAAGACTCCTGAGTCCCTTCTGATCACTAATAACACGGACTTTCATACTCTCTTGGAGCGAATGAAATTTCTTTGACGTCTTAACTTCTCACAAACAGATTTTAATGAGGGAATATCACCTTGCCTTCAGCTAAGTCTCTTCCTTTGCTCTTCCAATGCTTTTGTAGTCATTTCCTTACAACTTCCAGAACATTAAAGTTCAGTGCCACGTTTGAACACTGTACACCATTTCCCCAGGAACTTTGTTTATTCGCTGTGCTCTGTCATGGGAGGGATGTGATGTAAATCACACAAAGAACGAACATCTGCATCCTGCAGCCCTCCATTGTCCTGACATGGTCTTTCACGTCTGCTTGGTGGATTGTTCATAAGAAATTCCTCCCATTGGGTGACAGCTAGGGTGATGCTACTAATATAGATAGGAATCTGAAGGGAAAGGACATGGGAAGCCTTGAGTATAACCTGAGTAATGCATGTGTGTTGATGGGATCAGAAGAGCAAAACAGATATGGAAGAGAAGACCATAGAATCATCAAGGTTGGAAGAGACTGCTACAACCACCAAGTCCAACCATCATCCCCTCCCCACCATGCCCACTAGCATGTCCCTCTGTGCCACATCTTGCTACTCACAAGAGGATGCATCAGCTCATGCTAAACTTGTTGTAGACTTAACAGACAACAGCTAGCGAGGACATCAGCTTCCAAGCTTTGAAATCAGAAGGACATGAACCTGGAGATAGGAAATATCAGATCTGTTGTCAATTTCCTCTCTGTGCTTCACCCAGAGCACAGCAATCAGATGTCAGATGGAGGAGCTGTGCAATTCCCATGCTGTTCTTTTGAGGAAGGTTTTCCTCAAGGGCCAGCACCAGGGATGGATGTTCTTGGAGCAGTTGTCTTCTGGGGTGGAGCATGGCAGAGAACTGAGATCTTGGGCAGACGTTCACTGAACCCATGAGTGGGATTCAGCTGTCCCCTTGCAAATTCTTCCCTTTGCTGATAATTTACTGTAATTAAACCATATGTAAAACCATCCCACTCTATCAGAAGCAGAGACCTTCTGCTGCCCATATGCCAGAAAGACAAATGAAGGGCAAAGCTCATATGAAGAAGGCAAACTTTTGCTTCTTCATTAAAGAATAACAAGGACGCCTTCTATAATGCATCAGTTGGTGCTTAGATGGAGTTTCAATATGTGAGTGAGATCCACACAGTGGGACTCAGTGAGTCCCTTGGAGCCAGTCAGTGACCCAGCTCCTGGAGTCATGCTATTAAATGAAAACAGCTACTTATGTTTATAAGCAAAACTTGTTATTTGTTGAGATGATGGCCTGAAAACATTAAGAAATCTTCAAAATTGAAAATCAAGCACATGCAATCCCCCACATATGAACTCTGCTTCCAATGTTCTTGAGCCTGTTCAGCCACAAGAAGAAAAGGCTCAGGGAGGATCTTATTGATACATAAATAACTGTCCAGAGGCAGGGAAGAGGATGAAATCTGCCTCTTCTCAATGATGTTTAGTGAAGGAACAAGGGGCAGTGGACACAAATCAAAGTATAGGAAATGTCACTACAAGAATGGCAAATGTTGAAGCCATTTGCCCAGAGACGTTGTGGAGTCTCCATCCTCAGAGACATTCAGAGCCTGAAGGGACACTGTCCTGGGCTGTCAGAGGCCCTGCATGGAGCAGGAGCATGGACTGGGTGATTTCCAGAGGTCCCTGCCTATCCTAACTCTCCTGTGATGCTGCGAGATGAATTCCTGATGTTAGAGAGAGAGCATGATGGAGGGAGCCTGAATTTTGAGCACTTGGAGTTGTCAAAACTGAAATTATTCCGAGTTCTTAAAACGCAGCAGAAAGGTGTGTTCTTAGCTATAGAACATTTATTTCCACAGACCTGACAAGCAGGAGAGAGGAATACTTTGCTGTTGTTGATCTAACTGCACTTCACCAAGGTAAAAAAAAAAACCAACAACAAAACCACAACTAAATAAACCCAAACCTTTCACAGCAGCTTCAGTAAATTGGTAGCTGATGTGTTTTTCAACATTGTAAATGTATAAATAAGGGCAAGAATCTGGAGTTCAGTGCAATAGAAACATAAAGCTGATTCAGCAGAACAAGGCACAGTCATAAAAGATTTATTATGCTTTATCAGCAATATCCACAGTCTTTCTGTGATTAGAGTTGCATTGTGTGTAATTATCTTATAGAAATTCTGCACTTTGATGTGCTTTATCCACCATGCTGAAATACAGTTCAATTCTAGTGGGTTTTCATGGTTGGCTGGAATTTACATTAATTCCTTTGGGCCTGCAGGGCCAGCCTGGTCTGTCACTACCAAGCTTGTCATAAATATTCATATACATATATATACACACAAACATTTTTCTCTACAGTCCCAGAGACTCTGTCCCAATAAAATAAGGAAAAACAGAGATGCTGACTTCCTAGAAGGGACCTTTGATTGATATTCCATACTCCATCCACCTTTTACTATGAATTAGTGAATGATGGAAATGATTACAGTAATTTGCAGAGGTTATGCTCTGCTTTTAATTTAAAATGTGTAAGCAAATTGAGGGAAATTTCCTTAGGCTTGATTTTTCTCAATCAAAAGTTCCCTTTTTTAAATTTATTTTACTTAAATTTCACTGATTTTTTTCCATACCCCCTATGCCCATAAACATCCAGAAAAACTACAGATGTTTGCTGGCCAACCTGTATAGGATGCAAATGCTTATAACTGCCTTGGTTTCACTCCTGATTGTGCTTTTGTGGATTTCAGCAGGGAAGAAGTAATCACCTTCAGTGGGAGCAGAATCAATTTTCTGAATAACCGCTGAATCCTTAGGAGATGCTCAGCACCACACAGAAAGGAGAAAGAATGAAGAGCAATGGGGGACAAAGGTTTACAGTTTGTTGGTTGTTGTTGTTGTTGTTGTTTTTATAAGCCGAGCTCATTTTGTTCCCATGCTTGATAACTAAATGGAGGCTGCTCTGATTAAATATGTCAAATAACTCTCAGAATTGTAGCTTTGTGCTATTTCAGGTAGAAGATAGAGTTAAAGTGAATGTAGAAGATGTAATTCTGTCTGGCACCAATCTCTCCTCTTAGCCTATCTACAGGTGTTGTTCTGTAAATACAATTTGTTTTCCAATTCAGTAGTTGATATTAGAAGAGATGGAACATAAGCAATTGCTATAATTCAGGGTTGCAAAAAAAAGCACAAAACTTACAAGTGGTAATCCAGGTGACTGAAGAGATAGAGCAGCAGCAGGTCTGATCACTTCCCAGACCTCCAGACATCACCAGAAACCATGACTGTGGTCCACAGAAGGCCAACAGTGTCATCACAGGGCAGACTTTGGTTTTGCAGGAGCCTCTTTTGTTGCGTGCAGGAGGACCAGCACTTTGTCAGGCTTCTCAGCCCAGAGTGTGATTCTCCCTGTCCTGCAGCTCTCCAACAGCTCCTTGTGCTGAGCCTGGGAGCAATCACACAGTCAGATCTCACCAGCTCTAACATATGCTCAACCTCTTCCTTTATGGCTGCAGGGAGCGCTTCATCATCCGCCCATTGATTTCTAAGGTGTACATTGAATTAGATTAGATTCCAGGTCAGTTCAAGGAGGGAATAACATCCTCTATTATCCACTTGACCTGATCCTCCCCTCTTTCCTCCCAGCCCTTCTGGATTCATTATGTCCTCCTCCTTTTCAACTCTTCCAATGACAGGTTTCCTAAACAACACAACATCGTCAACACCCAGACAATTAATTTGCCTTGTTATTGTTGTTCACGAGATCTTGACTTGCTTGTGGGAGGGACAATTCTGAATCCCATTTCCTAACTGTGCATCCACACTGCTCCTCGAGAGCTGAGGGGTGACGGAAGGAAACCTTGGTGCAAACTCTCCACTCCACAGTGTTTGCTCAGCTGAACAGAATGCTCTGCAGCAGGGCAGGGAGGAGGGCTGACAAGCAGGAGAACAGACACCAGCGAAAATCCCGTGTTGTGAGAAGACAGGGAGAGAAGAAATCAATACATCTGAGTAAGAATTGAAACAAGTTAAGAGCTGTATGCTTATTAGTTCCTCACAGCAAAATAATCTGCCATTGAAAGCAGACGGGGAAGAATATCAGAACGACGGTAATGGAACACAGATTGGTTTAATGGTATCACAAACTCTTTTGAAGGCAGCTGTGTAGCTTAGAGCAGGTGGGTGCAACTCAACAGGGAGGCCTATCTCTAGGTAGAGACTTTGTTAAAGGGAAAGATGGGGGGGGGTGGGGAGGAAAGACAAAATTGAAATGCTGTTGTCAAGTAACATCACGCTTTAATTTCATGCCACATTATGACAATCTGGTCTGTAAGGCACCCCCAGTGTGTGGTGGCAGAGCTGCTGTATTACAGCTCTTCTCACACAGCTGATAGGCCCAGAGACCTGCAGCCCTCAGCTAATTGTAAACCCGATTAAACAGCAGTGTGAAGAAGTTTGATTAATTCAACCTATTTCCATGCATCAAGACCAGAACCAGACACAGAACAAGACCCAAATCTTTGGATTTTCAAGTACTTTGTGCTTTAAATATTTTTTTTTAAGTGAAACAACACAGAGGAGAATGATGAAATTATAACCTGATGACACGATGAAACGTGACAATCCTACTTTTCTTCCTAGAAAACTCCCAACCTTTTATTATTAAAAAATAATACATTAAAAAAGGAAGAAAAAAAAACACAGCATTTCAATTAGCATATTTATGTGCTTATCCAGATAAATTACCATCCTAATAAACTTCTGATAGACTTTCAGGAGCTGCTTAACTGAGGGCTTCTGATCCAGCTGCATTTGTGATCACTCAGATAGGAAGGATTTGGACTTGGTTAATTTTAGTTGCTTCAATGTGAGCAAAGTCATCGATTGCTCTCTCTGTTCTGAGTGCACATGAGGCAGAGAAAGAGGATATAAAGAGGGACTATTCCCATTAGCTCAGCTGGACCTTTTAGTCTCTGTCTACCCACAGAAACTAAGATGAGAAATGGTTCAAGGAAAGGTATTGGTTTCTACGACTCATGTAGTAACCTGCATACAGGTGTCTGACTCTCTCTTACAGCCCAGTGTTCCTCCTGTACCACGTGTTAATGGTGTGATTTGTAATAGCATTGGTAATACAGATATACAAAGAGTAATATTAGATTATTTCTGTTATTCATTGGTATCACAGTTGGACAGAATCCTCTTAAATCTACCTAAAGTGGCTTCCCATGGATGCTAGTGCAATCACCAAAAAATAATATATTATGAATACATGTATAGCTTCTCAGCTACCCAGTGGCTGCTTTTTGTGAACGATTATAAAATACCTGCATGACCCTCCTGAATTGAATGTGATTTGATGGCAGAAGCTGAGCAATTGCAGTGCTCAGAAACCTTAAATATTTCAGAAGCCTTTTCCCTCCTCCTACCAGCAAACACAGAGAGCTTCCCAGGCCCTGCTACACTCCTGGAATGCATTCGCTTAAAAAAAAAAAAGCCAACACACTGAACCTCAAATTATTATTCCATGGTGAGAAAAGCAGTGAACAGTAGAAAATGACAATTTACCCAAATGGAGTTGAAAATGCACTTTCTTCTGTACTTTAGAGAAATAACAGCTTTCTCCAAAGATCTAAATCCTAGCAACAAGCATGACATAAATGCAGGAAGGTCATCTCTTTGTTAGAGGAAGGTTACTTTGTTGAACACATATATTTTAAATTATAGAAGAATTAAGCTTGGTAATACTTCTGTTGTATTTGTACCTGTGGAGAAGAGATCTGTGCACTCATGTCCAGTGCAAGAACACAAAGATTGATTAGAAGCAACAATTTTCTTCTTTGAGAGGCACAAGGAGAAGAATCAAAGATGCGTTTGAAACAGAAATTGGGCTCTGCTGTGCTAAGAAGTAAGGTGTCACCTGGATAGCAAAGTCCTCCAACGAGAGGGAGGACCCCACAGTTTTAGAAGGGCAGGCTCCAGAGCCAGGATCTTCCTGTTAAAAAACAGAAAAACAGGCAAGGGGTATGGAGAGAAACAGAGGAAAAAAGGGCTGAGCTGCTGAAATCCTTATTAAGAGGGAAAGTACATGACAATATGTTTATTCTTTCCTAGTCAATAAAGTAGGGGGTTCTGTAAGCAGGTTGAGTGAGCTGCTGTTCAGAAAGAATTGCCACAAAGAGCAGGGAGGAGTAAGATGATGAAGCCAAATTTTGAGGGGAGAAAGGAGAGAATACATAGCAAAAAAAAAGAAAAAAGAATCACTCAAAAATGCCCAAAAACTCTTGGTCTTGAAAAGGAGAATATAAAAAGTTCTGGGCTACATGAAGTAATATTGAATGAAGCAGAACACCTGAGACAAATTCAGAAGGATGTGGGTGGAGAAATTGAAGCAAGGAGATGTCCGTGCAAATCCTGGTCTGGATCCACATAATTTTTTCATGCTTCAGTATAAAATTATCTTCCCATCATCTTCCCTTGACTAAGGTGCATCTCCAGGACTACAGCTGTTTAGAAACAACCAGGTTTAAACAGGCATACACAACACTGGTCTAGGCTTCTTCTCTGGGTCTTTCTTCTCCCTTGGGTGAGACTCTGCTCCCTTGGAATCAGTTGCAAACTTCTCCTGACTTCCCTGGGAGCTCTTATTATGTAGTCTTTTGGGGGAATAGTTCCCTACAGAGGTATTAAAATGAGGGAGGATGGAAATCTCTGGTCAATTAGAAGATAAGCCTGGGGAAATAAAAATACAATCGTGTGTCACCTTGGAAAGACCAAAATCATCCATCCTGTGGAGTTTATTCAGTAGAACAGCAACTGCATTTGTGCTTTTACAGGGAAATGAAAGGCCAGCATGGCAGGAGGGGGGCATGGGGGAGATCTGAGCACAGGAATGTTCTGCCACTCCAGCCTGCTATCATTAAACCACATCAGAACTTCATAATCATAGTGTTTAATTAAACAACAGAGGCATGGGTTTATGCATTAATAATGAGGCCTAGCACTTTAGCATGTCAGGCTAAATACAGTTTTAAATTAATAATGTAGCACCACAGCATTAGTGAGAAAATGAAATCTTATTAACAACCCTTATTTGCTAAAGTTCTAGCTCTCAGGGAACAGTGTTATAGCAAAGCATTTGCTTCCCTTAAGGGGGCAGATGGGAGGAGGTGCTGCTTTCTCACACCCTCTGTAATTCCATTATATATAGCTAGCATAGTCACTAAATATTGCCTAGTGTCTGCCAAGCAGTGCCATATGGCGCTTCTAAACCTAGGTGTGACGTGGTGGATAATCTGCACAGTTTGTTTATACACCCAGGAAGGGCATTTACTCACTTTCTTCTATTACTGTACCATCTCAGCAGGCGACACTGGAGAATGTCTATGGGACTCCATCACTGCCCGCAGTATCAGTGTTTTACAATCATTTGTGTGTGATCTCCTCAGACCCTGGGACTGCAAACACTGCTATTTTGAAGATGAGGAACTGAAACACAGAAAGCAGCTGAGAGGATGGGAAATAACAGAAAGCAATTGATTTACTGTGGCTTACAGAGTTACCACCCATCAGTTGATCCCTAATAACTGTCCACATGAGCATTCTTGGACCACTCTCCAATGCAAGGTGTTTTATTTTCAGAGCAGATGAAGAGTGCCTGTGATTAGGTACTCCAGCCTTGCTGACAGACTGTCACCTGTTAAGCTACAGAAGCTCCAGCACTTTGTAAGCAGGGTCTCACAAACCTTTAGCTTCCTGACTCCCACTGATTTCAAGGACCTGGATGACCTCAGGCATTTAGCAAATCTGCAAAGGGTTGAGGAGCAGACCTCCTCTGCTCAACCCTACAGCAGAATCTAAAACCCAGGGCATTCATTTTTCCATATATTTGGCACAAAATATTGCCAGAAAAGCAGCCAGCATCACAAGATCACTCCAGAATCCCCAGCTGGGACTGTGGGAAGTAGGTCTGGTGCAACCTAGTTGCCTGCAACTGGAGTTTGCAGGCTGAGGGATGCCCATGAAATCTTGCAATTATGCTGCTGCTGGAAGTAAGAATGCTGCAATGAAACAGACTGACAGGGAGAGCAGTATTATTCAGGGAGCCATCAAGTTCAGAGCTGGTTCCTACACTCACACATTTTGAGAGCAGAATTCCTCTTTTCTGAGAATACTGCAAGAAATCTCTGCAAGAAAGACAGAAAAAGAAGGGAAAAAAGTAAAGGAAAAGCACAACAGATTGTGCACAGATCTTATTTTAGCTCTGCTGCACAATGTACAGTGGCAACATAAGCAATCTTTCAGGATACACAGAGATTGTGAATGATGGGTGGTAGACACATACACTGCCACAGCCTTTGCATAAGACCCAAGCGAGCCCTAGCAAGTTGTTCATGATAGCAACTCGCTTAAAAAAGAATGGTCTTCCATATTTAATGCCTTCAGACTTTTATTTCCATACTCTGTATGTATCCTGCTGCAGAAAGAATACTGATCTTGTAGAAGTTGGATGGGATATCCTCATCATGTTGTCTTTTCACTCATATACTGCCCAGCTCATGCAGAATGAGGAAGGAGATGAGGCATCATGAGAACTGCAAATCTCATACAAGCAGTTTTCCTGCACACGTTAGGAATGAAGGTCATCTGGCCACTCCTGCTTTAGGGCCTTGAGGACATAGGGTTGCACTCAGGAGCCACAGGGTTCATGGGAAACAGCGGCTCAGGGTTTGTGAGAAGTGAAACATCTAGGATGTAAAAATCATCTCGGTGTGCCTGGACTTTCATCTCTTCTTCTTAAATAATAAATAGACACCTAATGGAATTTAGTCTGACTGCAGGGTGCAGTGTGAGTGAAGGCAAAGCAGACCTGCATGTCCCCCCTTACTTCATCATCAGTGAGTAAATGGGTCACTGATGGATGGGATCTAAGTAAATCTCCATCCTTTCTGTTCTGTGGCCATAATGAACTTGCTGCAATGGGATGTGGCTCACACTCACACAACCCTGCTACAAAACACTACAGAGAAATATTACAAATGATCTCACCAGATGTTTCTACTCTGGGCTCAGGAAAACTTGAGGAAACAAAGTTTTTCATGCTAGAAATCCTTCATTTACTTTTTAATTGTGCTGCAGAATGTCTTGGGATATGGTCTTTTCCCCCCCTTTTTTTTTTAATTTTCTATTTATTAATATTTAATCTCTGCACGGTGCAGAAGAAAATCATTTCTGCAATAACATCAGAATGGGAGGGTTAGAAATCAATAGCCAAGCTCTCACAAGACACATTCAATCCCTTTTTAATCCATTTTCGACTGCTCCCCTGTCTTATTAGAGCAGCCAACTTTTCCCACACATGTTAGGTTGGGATATTCACACTGCAGGAGGGAATTGAAAGCACCCAGCAAAGCAGAAATCTCCATCCTGTGAAAGTCAGGAGAGGGAATACATCATTTGTCTTCGAGAAAGAAGTCTAGATCTTATCCTGAACCCAAATCCCTACTCTAAAAAAATACTGATAGATAGCCATGCCTCATTTCTGCGAATAGCAATGAGCATTGCAACCTTTATCAGCTTGGAGACACACTGGGACATCTTTCCATCTCGATTTTTCCTAAAAGTCATCTGTCACATCCAGGCCTCTCAAGCATCACCTTTCCTAATGCATGGGTCGGTTCTACAGGCAGGGGCAGTCAGGCAGGCATAACTGCTGAGAGAAGTCAATGTCTTAGAAAGGCAGCAGTTAAGAACAGAGTGCTGCACCTCCCACCCATACAGGCTGTATGGCTTGCAGATTTGACAGCATTCTCTCTTCTGCACACCTCAGCACCAAGCTGGCTGTGCACACATATTCACCCTGCACACCCCACTAGCCAGCCCACGGCTGTACCCTCATCCAGGTGCATCCCCTCTTTCTGCCTGCCAGCACACATATCAGGGCTTTTTCTTGCAGACAATCAGCCCCCTGGAGCCAGGAGAAGACCCTGGAAGGAACATCTAGTTAGAGCTACCAAAAGGCACAGAGACTTGACAGGAGAGCTGCTCGGAGCCAGCCAGAGTTGCAAAGATGCAAGTATTAGAAAGGGGCTGTTAGCTGACAGCTGTTAACTGTCTTAGCAGTTGCTTTGATTTTCATAGAGAAACCTTTTTCTTCGGCTTTTGGGGTCCCCTGCACTTTCATTTTGCTCTTTAGTAGACGTTTCATGTCCTGGGATGCAACTCTGCATGAATATTCTAACTTTTTCCTGAAAACACGTGCTTCCTTCTCCGTGCAGTGACATGTGGTGATAAGCACGCATAGCCCTCCCCCTAGCAAGGGTAACGACGAGAGCTGTAGCAAGAATGCAGAAGGTGCAGCTCAGCCTGAGCCTGCCTGCTGCAAGCAGACGGTTTGCCAGCAGAGGGAACTGCAGACCGAGTAATCTTCCCGGAGCTGTGCACAGGGACACGTTTCAGGCAGCTCAGCTGCTGCTCGGGGTAAATTTGCTCCTAGGGTGGTATGTGTGCAGGGACTGCTCAATGAATGCATCCAAACAGGAATTCAATTATAAACTCTGTTTGCTGTATTAAAAAAATAGTAATAATTTCGTTAAAAAGCGTTCCTCCTCAGTGTCAGCCATCTCCTTGCTGCCACCTAGCGAAGGGAAAGAAGTATCTGAGCTCTCACGTTGAGTATTTGAGCGCTTAAGCAAATGTTATCCCAGAGGCCCCAACTTTTAAAATAAATTTTGGAGGAAAACAAACAAACATCAACTCCCTTGAAATAACCTTCCAGGTTGCATGTAGCTCTGCTCACTCACCATCTCCTTCTCATCCTTGGGGTACAGCTGCTGGTGCTCACTTGTATCTGAAGAGCGACACAATATTGCTCGTTTCACGGTGTCAAAACTCTTCAGGGTGCATTTATAAAACTCTGATAATTCTGGTGGGCTTTGCAGGATCGGGTTGTAAAGGAGGAATTCAGTCTTCCATGTTATTATGCATGCATAATTAGCACGGCCGCTGTGGCACGAAGTGCAGGTTTGTTGCACAGCCACCACACTTCTCAGGCAGGTTTTACAGCCAGAATCAAACCTCTTAGCACATGAGTGGGCTTCGGGAAGGATCAAGAGCAGGAGCCTCATCCTCAAAGCCCTGCGCCTTAACTATAAGATCTTCCCTCTCTACAGTAAGAATAGCATGCCTGCATCTTCAGGTGTCTTTTCCCAGAAACAATAGACAAGTGATAGTCCAGAACTTGGCAGAAATGACAGACCAACAGACCAGCAGGACGAGCTCTGCCTGCTTTTCCCTGCTCTGAGTTTCTGTCCTCTGCCAACCCACAATTTGCAAATAGCCAGAACCAGCACAGCATTGCCATACACTGTACTTTTTCTCCCAGGCCGATTTTCTACCATCACACCCGGTGGAAAAAGTGGACAGTGTTCCCTCAGCAGGGCAGGATGACTCTGCTCATCTCAGCACCATTTTTATCCAAGCACAAGACAATCCCCCTCCCACACCTTGATGCTCAAGCACTTTCTGCTGTCCTTGTGTTTGTTTGAGTAGAAGGAAAACTTCCAAAGACTGCAATGACAGCAGCCACTAGGAACAGGGCCCTATCTACAGGGCAGGTATGCAAAATCCAGGGTGTGATGTTCCAGCCCCAAACCCATAAGCACTCGTGGAATTTCCCAGCAGGCTTTTGGGACTCGGAGTCTGCAGGGACGGCTGCTGGTGGGCTGCTGGGCTCTGCTGGTCGCTAGGTGTCACCGTGGGACTTCGACGCACAGGGCCATGCCATTTCTTTCAAACGCACTTCTTACCGAGCTTTTCTTGTTTTGCTACTCTCCCCTGTCACAAGAATCTGTCAGGTAAGGATGGACATAGAATTTTTCTCCTCCTCTTTTCTAATAGAACAATATCCATCTGAACTGATCCCCCATCAAAATGCTGCTAATGTAAAATCCAGCAAAATAACTAATGTTTGACTGTGGCAGTCATTGTAATCATTTAAATCATTTCAGTAATAGGTCCTTGGAAAACTCTGAGGTCTTTATCTATCATGTGCCAGGTAACACACAGCTCTGAGTAAATATCTCAGCTCCATATCTTGTTCTTGCTCTCTAGGAGTTCAGATGCTAGGCAAGATAACCACTTGGAAGGTAGACGATTTTCTTCAATGTTCTCCCATGGGTTACCCCCTTTTGTCTGTTTTTTTTTTTTTGTCTTTCCTCTCTGTTGTTGTTCTAGTCATAAGTTCATAAGTTCATAAGGTTGGAAAGGACCTATAAGATCATCTAGTCCAACCATCCTCCTATCACTATCTCTACCCAACTACTAAATTAAGTCCTTAAGCACCTCATCTAAACGCTTCTTGAACAGCGCTAGGGATGGTGCCTCAACCACCTCCCTAGGCAGGCCATTCCAGTGCCTGACCACTCTTTCAGAAAAGAAATGCTTCCTGAGGTCTAATCTAAATCTTCCCTGGCGCAACTTGTGGCCATTCCCTCTCGTCCTGTCATTACTTATCAGGGAGAAGAGGCCTACCCCCTCCTCACCACAACCCCCCTTCAGGAAGTGGTAGAGTGCTATAAGGTCTCCTCTGAGCCTCCTCTTCTCCAGACTAAACAATCCCAGCTCCCTCAGCCGCTCCTCATAAGACTTGTGCTCCAGGCCCCTCACCAGTTTTGTTGCCCTTCTCTGAACACGCTCCAGGGCCTCAATGTCCTTCTTGTAGGGAGGGGCCCAAAACTGAACACAGTACTCGAGGTGCGGCCGTACCAGAGCTGAGTACAGGGGGATGATCACCTCCCTGCTCCTGCTGGCTACACTATTTCTAATACAGGCCAGGATGCTGTTGGCCTTCTTAGCCACCTGTGCACACTGCCGGCTCATGTTGAGCCGAGCATCAACCAACACCCCCAGGTCCTTTTCCTCTCTACATTCTTCAAGCCATTCTGCCCCAAGCCTATAGCATTGCATGGGGTTATTGTGGCCAAAGTGCAGGACCCGGCACTTGGTCTTATTGAACCTCATCCCATTTTGCTCAGCCCAGCTGTTCAGCCTATCCAAATCCCTCTGAAGGGCCTGACACGTCAAACCCCAAATCAGATGTTCCTTTTTCTTAGAGAACAACCAAAGCAGTTTTCAAGGAGAAAACACAGAAAATTTTCAAAGATACATATTCACAACTGCAATGTGAGGACGAAAACTAATTCCTCCACATGCATTTGATTTCAGATTCATGTAGGCTTCAGGTGATTTCTCTTAGACATGTATTTCCAAATTATATTAGGCAACAATCCTTCTGCTCTGTTCTCTTGTAGTCGTTAAAATCCTTAACAAACTCATCTATTTGTCAAAGTACCTCTGAGTCTGCATAAAAATATTTTACTTCTAACTTTCAGTTCACTCCTTCTCTGAGCATTACCATAGCTATACAAGACATGCTTAGAAAGTTAGCACTACTTGTCCTGAGCCTTCATAATTAGAATTCCTGTAATGTTGTCACACAGTCAGTCTTTCTCATTGCAAGTTCTCAGCACATCATAAAAAAGGTAAATCATCTCCAGCAGGGGACAGTCCGCATTTAGCAGTCCCTGTACATCTTTTTCATGGGAATGATTTATACCAGTGATAATTTTCTAGTACCTCCTTCGTCGTCTATTGTCACTTGGAGTCTTGGAGTGATCCCAGAGGTGAACAGAGTTACGCTGTGCTCACCTGTATTTGAAAGTCACCGTGAATGTGTACAGTGATCTGTCCCAGGAGTATCTGAGTGGTCCAATTCTCATAAAACAATTAAGTGACTAAAACCAGTAATTGGTCTTCATGGTCTGATAAGTCCGATAAGGGCAGCAAAGAAGAGACACGACTGTAGATTCAGGCACCAGAGGCGAGGTGAGAAAAAATCAGTTAAAAGTACGATGGTCAAAACTTGGGCGCAGGCTGAGGGCCAGGCCTCACAGCAGCAAGTCTTATGCACTCTGCTGTTCTGAAATGTGGAAACACAACCTTCCAGATTTACATTTACAGAGGGAACAGCCTCGTTCTCAGGCTAGTACGGGTGAGCGTGCATCTGTCGCTGCAGATCTCAGCACTCCTGACTCTGATGCAGAGAAGGAAGAGAGAAGCTCGTCATTTCATGTTAGCACATTGCAGAAAGGGAGGTGATGGGAAGAGGACAAGCTGACTATCTAGAGGGTCTGATACAAACAGAACACGTTCTGAATAATCCTTGTGTCACCTTAATACTCAAGCTAGTGTTTACTTCTGGAAATAACCTACCGGGTGCATCTGCATCAACTAGTTGCATCTGCCTTTGGGCAATTACCCACTGCGCCTCTGAGTTAGCACTCATGCAATATCCCGTCCAAGCAGACACTTGAGTGGCCTGGATCAGCACAAGACATGGCATCAGATGACCAAAAAATAAAATAAAATTGAAATGGGGCCTTCTCTATCATCTCAGTGCAAGAATACAGGACAAAGCACCTTCCTTATCCTTCTCTATGCAGCTCTCACCACTGCCAGTGTCCACCTTGTATTCTCCATAAGATTTCCCTGTGGACCAGACCCTCTCCCAGTCATGGCAAGGCTGATTTCTCTCACTGAAGGCCACTATGCAACTAAAACAGTTAAGAAAAAGGGAGTTGTTTCCTTTCTGAGCATAGCACTCAGTTACCAGTGCTCATAACAGAGAAGGACAGAATCCCTTCAGAGTTGGACTGAGTCACAAAGGATCACATTTCTTTCGTACATGGAACGAAGGAGCGCAGGGTGCCTTTGAAGAAAATGGGACAGGATGGGGGCTTTGCCTTGGAAATCTCTCTGCACAGCGGTTGCCACCTCTGTCATCCTTGCCCACATCAGAGCCACCGGGCCAGCACGCCGTGCAAACCACTGCCAAGACCTTGAATAATTCTTCCTCCAATGCAGCACATCCTGCTTAGTGACTGGTGAGCCCAATTGTGAGGATGGGAGGGAGTGGGGGGTGTTCACTTCTCCGGCTTTCCATGGCAGTGGAAATTCCCACTCGTTTTTCACTGCTTTTTTCGCCCCCCAAAATCCTGAAGCGTGCCCTCCTCCATCCCTGGACCCTCACTATAGAAACAATAGAAACTGTCAAACGTGGACCAAAGCAGTGCAGAGGTGCTGGCAGCCTTTTACTTTCCCCCTTTTTTCCGTCTGT
The DNA here is from genome assembly GCF_038088225.1 of Cyrtonyx montezumae. Classification (NCBI taxonomy): domain Eukaryota; kingdom Metazoa; phylum Chordata; class Aves; order Galliformes; family Odontophoridae; genus Cyrtonyx; species Cyrtonyx montezumae. The sequence continues at coordinate 8,866,438 of NW_027072100.1, read as the reverse complement.
TTCCTCCGTCCAGCCCCCGTTTTTCATCCAGAGGACCCAGGGGCACGGGGACCCATCTCCGTAAGCACCGTCTCCCTCACAGCCGCACAGCTGAGCGCTGCCCGTTGGGGGAGGAGGAGTGCGGGGCCGCTTTCCCAGCTATGTACCCAGTGTGTGCGCTCTGCTGTCATTATTTGTTCCACAGGGACGGCAGGACCCCGCGCAGCTCGGCCGCCCCGTCCCGCGCCGCCTCAGGCGGCGCCGCCTCAGCGCCGTCGGCCGCGGGGCGCTCAGTGCCCGCAGCGGGGCGCTGCCCCTCGCTGCCCTCTGATTGGACGGCGGGGGAATCCCGCCGGGCCGCTCTCCGCTATATAAGGGGCTGCGGGGCCGCGCCGCCGCACAGCCCGCCCTCAGCGCGGAGCGGCGGGGCCGCCTCCTCCCGCTTGCGGTCGGCGGCGATGGCCGAGCTCAAGTCGCTGGGAGGTGAAGCGTACCTGGCGCTGGCCCCGGGCTACGGCCCGTCGGCTTTCGCTTACGGCGGCGCCGAGGGCCCGCGGGGTGCCTACGCGGGGGGCAACGGGGCGGACTTCCACCCCGGGGCGTTGGGCAAGTCGGCGGAGAGCAGCGGCGAGCAGAGCGGCGACGAGGAGGACGGCTTCGAGGCCGGGGTGAAGGGCGGCGCGGCCTTCGAGAGGGAGGGCAAGCTGAAGGCGGCGGCTCTGGGCAAGAAGCCCAAGGAGCAGCGCTCGCTGCGCCTCAGCATCAACGCGCGGGAGCGGCGGCGGATGCACGACCTGAACGACGCGCTGGACGGGCTGCGCTCCGTCATCCCGTACGCCCACAGCCCCTCGGTGAGGAAACTCTCCAAAATCGCCACGCTGCTGCTGGCCAAGAACTACATCCTCATGCAGGCGCAGGCTCTGGAGGAGATGCGGCGGTTGGTGGCCTACCTGAACCAGGGCCAGGCCCTGAGTGCCCCGCTGCCCGCCACGCTCAACCCCTTCGGACAGTCGGCCGTGTACCCCTTCACCGGCTCGGCCTTGCCCGGCTGCCCCGAGAAATGCACTGCCTTCACAGGAGCCGCCTCCGCCCTCTGCAAACACTGCAGCGACAAGCCTTGACTCCTGCCTTCTTCAGGCTTCTTCTCGGGTTTATTTTTCATTTTTCTTTTACCTTCGTGCTATTCTTTCCACTGCCATCAGCCCCGGCTTCCAACCGTCAGTTAAGTCTGGGTTTTCTTTCTGTTCATTTCTCTTCTACCTTCCCCTGTCCCCTGGACATCGTGTTGGAAACATTTGGCCATTGCTCCAACCCAAAAAGCACGCCCGTTGCTAACTTTTAGTTCTTCCCCTGTACAACTTCATCCATAGAGTCGTTTCCTTCCCATGCTGTTAGTGGACTGTGAGCATACCATTTCTGCTTGTGAAGTTCTTGAGCAGTTCTTAAACTGAACTCTAGAAACACAGAAAGGGAAAGATCTGGGGATGGAAACCTCAGTGGGGTCTTTTGGGGGGTGTGAGGGTTAAAAGCAGCTTATAAGAAACAAAACCCAGCCCAAAGCTATGCAACGTTTCAGAATGACATGTAAGCTAGGGGTTCCTGTGTAGGCAGATGAGGTTTTACTGCACCCACAAATCCCAGTGCAGATGTCACTTGCTCAGCTTATGGGAGGGAGGCAGCTTGGTGCTCCTAGTAAAATTAAGGATGCTTCAGAATAAGGTGCATTCTCATGCTTTAAAAAAAAAACATTCTTGAACTGAAGGGACTCTTGATTGTATGCTAATGCCTGCTTTTTGCCTGTTTCTCAGCATGGTCAAGTTTTCCAAAGCCTTTGCTCATCATGATAAACAAACAAACAAAAAAAGTCACTTGACATATTTATATGTATTTATAATAAATAAAAGACATGAATAACTGTTTTCTCTGTCCTACATGTCTCTAAAGCCAGCTGGCAGTCAGAGCACAGTCCCTGCTGAAGTCAGGTAAAGAGGAGATGATGCAGCAGTGCTTGGCAGGGATCAGCGTGAAGTTAGGTGAACAATTGTACTTTAAAAAGCTTTTGCACATTCAGCTCCTTATCAGCAGGGATTGGGGATTTCTCTCCAGTTTCTTTCATGAATCCCAAGCACACAAAAGATGCTTGTGCCTGACGTTTACAGTTAAGCAGTCTGTAAGTATGTTAGGTTTAGGCTGTGTGTTTCAGTGCTTGCTGGAGGTTGCCTTGCCCCCAGCGCTGGAGCTGTGTTTAGAAGGGGCAGCTCTAGCACAGAACTTAGCTCCGAGGATGCTTGTGTAAAACGTGGCAGGGAAGGAAGTTGCTTAAAGACTCTGCTCCTCCTTTTGGCTTGCTCTTCTGCTCTGCCTGCATTGACCCTAGACCTGCGTGTGGTTTGGGCTGCATAATGTTGCGATTAAATAAATAATCTCGCCAAGTACTGACTGTGTTAGTGCAAGTTACCAAGTGGGTACCTTGCTGGCCAAGTTTTTAATGTCTCTGTGCTGGTTTACTCTGGTTTTGTTTGCTTGTATTTAAAGCTTTGGTGCCTTGTATGCTTCACTAATCATTATATAATCGTAATTGAGGTACATTCAGTGATTTCTGTTCAGATCGGAATACCCGCCCCATGTCAGAGCAAGCACATAAACTGGTACAGTTGCAGCCTGAGGGGCTTGAGCTGTCCGTGGCCATTTGTGTTAGGAGTGGGGTGTAACTATTTAGGGTTATTAAACCAATTTCCATGGCTGTCGTTAGTGTTATGCTAATTTGAAAAGGACTGCCGTCCCTCTAAAGCTGCTCGTCTGTGGCACTTAATTTTAATTAATACCTATCCAGAAGACTTTTTGTCTGGGAAAACGAATGTGTGATTAAGCTTCATTCATAAATACATACTTAGAATTAGTTCTTGCTCATTTCCATTTTTGTATATTCATTTCCTCTTTAAAAAAAACAAAACCAAAACCAGATAAGTTTCTCTGTTGTACCTCTTTCAGTAAAGCCTTGAAATTATTCTTAAAAGGCATCTGATGAAGTGAAAGTCAACCAACACCAATAACTGAAACAAAAATAACTGGAAACTGCAAATCGGAGAAGGTCATTTGATATTTTGCAGACTGAGATGTCAGAAACTATTCGGGGGAGGGGGTTAGTTTAACAGAGAGTCATGATTCTTAGCTAACCCATCATTAATTCTGTTTAAAATGGGTAAAAATTGAGCAGTTGGGAATATTTAAATGGTGAATGATTGAATGGTGCAGTTTTCACCGAAGCTTAAATAGTTGGAGTATAAAGTACTCAACAGCTGGATATTAAACATGAGTTAGTGTTGGTTAAAAAATTGTAACAATGGAATATATAATTGTTGGGGTTTTTTTTCTCAAATAATTATATTGAAAAGTGTCTCATTGTAATTTTGGAGCTGAGGAAAGACTTCACAGTCTTACAGTTATTTTTGGAACAATGATTTTTAGTACAGTGATTAACTTCTGCAATTTCTGTGAGAAAAAAAGCTTGCTTATATTACCATATCTACCTAAAATCCTGAAATCAACCTTCAGAGGGTCCTCAAAATATTCAGAAGGCTCTTTGAGAACCAATTTGAATTAAGTGATTAATTAATTTAAAATGCAGAAGTTAAACCTTTATTTAAGGAAGTTTTAATAGGAAAAAAACAAGATAGAAAGCATGAGTAAGTACTGTTAAGGGCTAGCTATTAAAAACAGAAATGCAGAGATTATTAAAGCAATACTACAGGAACTTGTAGATTTTAATAATCATTTACTTTAAGGCTTTCAAAATGAAAGGAAGCCCATTCGTGATCCTGCCTGCAACAAAGTACTGCCGAGCTACGAGCTGACCAGCTCCCCTGTCACTCTGGAGGTTCTGTTCTGTGAGCTGTTTCCAGCCACCGTGGGCTTGCAGGATTTTCACTCTTTTTTACACAGAGCTGGAGCCCATACAGAGCCCTCGGTGCTCCCTGCTGACAGGAAGGCATCTAGTTCGGGATGATGTACGCTTTGTGTTGAGCTGCTGCTAAAACTGCTGCCAAACGAATGCCTAATACTGCTTTGCTGAGAGGGGGTAAGCCAGGCTTCTGAATATTGCATTTGTGTGTGTGAAGCATCACTGTTAACCTTGCAGGTGTGCGTGGTTATTGTGGGGAGGAGATCCCATGGCTTCTCACTTGGTTTTCCCCCACTGGCATATGAAAATATATATATATATATTGTGTTCCATGTAAGGTTTTTTATGTCTCTGTTTTTTTGGTTGGTGTTTCAGAGAATATAAAGGAAGAACTTCAAACTGCTGAAATCTCTTTTTCTGCTCTCATGTCCTCGTTAAGATTCCTGTTTGCTTTTTATAAAGAAGGATTTACAGCGTATGCTCAGATGGAACTGAAATACAGATCATGTGTTCTAATCTCCTTGTTATCCTGTATGTTCATACTCAATAGAAGAAGACAATGCCAATTTTAATTAAAGATAATATATTGTTTTCTAACCTCACTTGGGTTTTTATTTAAATTGCAAAACCAGCCAGCATTCCGTCTCATTAGGAAGAGGAGATGCTGCTCACCTGCTTGTTGCTTCTGCAGTTCTTCCAGTCACCAACCACAACTCATGTTTTACAATCCAGTGTAATGTTACTGAGAGCAACTTGGAAACTGCTGTCAGTTTGCCCTGCGTGAGTTGAGGTTTGACATTAGCAATGTATTAATGTCTCGAGCTTGCAAGGTAAAATGTTGTTGAACCAAATACTGCAAAGCAACAGGTTTAAAGATGCTGCTGCACCTGCCTTCCTCAGGTACCAGCACAAAGTTAAACCAGTTGTTTCTAGGAAGGAGCCGTGGGAGTCCTTCAGAGTTCCTTCAGTCCCCATGCCTGTTTTCTGATGGGCAGTCACAACATCTTCATGCCATTGCTTTGCTGGTCTCATTTCCCAGGCTTTATGAAGCAATTGGTTGTTGTTCTCAGATCGTTTTTAGGATAGTTCTTTGTATGTACTTTTCTATTTTTTTTTTCCACTTCAAAAAAAGAAGTTGACACGTTACGGGGATGAAAGGAATGCAGGGTCCAATTTTTCTGCTGCGTTACTAATTGCTGGTATTTCTGGTGATGGTAGTGAAAATAAGAGGGGGCCTGATGCTCCAGAGCCCAGTGATGCTTTCTGAAACCAGAATATTGCTCCCCTCTTTAAGAGGCTCTGCAGGACCGGAAAGATCTGTGCAAGCTTGATCCCTTCACCACATCAGCATTGTAGCATAACTGTAAAGCATAGGGCACGGTGGATAAAGGCTGCAATTAAACGCCTCCACGGCTCGCCGGGAAACCTGCTTACTGCCGCCTGCTCAGGAGCTGCAGTGCCCGTCGGGAGGCCGCGCTCACCGCAGCACCCGGGACAGCAGCTTTCCTTCCAGTCCTCTACGACTCCCATCGCTGCGCTCACAGTTCAGGAGATGCGCTCACACAAGTGTTTCCTCTGCGTGCTCCTGAAAACAAGAGCTCAGGCGTTGCAGTGTGACTGGAGCTTAGTGGTGTGATTTTTACCTGTCCTCGTTGCCTACTGTCAGCGCAGCAAGCGCTGCTCAGGTCCCAAAGGGAAAGATTTTGACAGGATGCACCAACCCATATTTCTCATTTTCTAGAGCACTATTGCTCCGCTGTCTGTTCGGTAGAATTCTGATGAGTACTGCGCAGTAAACGCTTTGCTTTGTTTTATCTAATCCCGATTACGGCAAGAAACGGCTCTTGATTACAGTAATTTTAATAATGTGAATTTGTTTGTGATATGTCTTCAGTCCGTAATCCCCTTTGGCATTCTGTTCAAAGCGAGATGAAAAACTCGGGGATTTATGACGTTTAAATGTTATTCCACGAACGCTTTTCATTCAGTTGTTCTCCCCCATGAAATAAATTCACAACGCGTATGAGACAGAATGTTTTGCTATCAGAATAGCTGTGTTTGCACAGGTTTTGATTTTTCATTTTTGAGAAAAATAACTCGACATTGGCATTCCCTCTGTATTAAAAAACGTGGAAAAATGGAACTGATTATAAAAACAAAGAATATATTTGAAAGCTCTTCACCACTGACCAAAATGTTTTGAATGATCTTTTCCCCATGACCTTTCTTTTCCAAGTCCAAATTTACACGAGTGTTTATTATTTGCCCATCACCTTGAACTCTTAATGTTTTCTCTTTATGATTACACAGTTTTTAAATTATCCAATTATTCATTTCTGAATATTTTTTCCTGCAATTATAAACAGTGAAACTTCAGTTAATATTTATTCCTGAAATGCTTTTGAGCATAACCCAACATTTCTTCAAAGCCAAGTGTGTTAATCTTCAGTGTTAGTGCGGAAGAACAGTAACTTATAGGGATATTGAGCTGGTTTTAGTATTTACTCCATTCACTCTATTTAAGGCACTGAAAGCAGCACAAAGATTGGTGGAAGACAAACCTCACGTACTTGAGATCTCGTACATCGGAATGGGAGCGTGTTGGTCTTCAAACTCCCTGCCCTAGTGGAGCAGTTAAAATGTGTATCGTTTAACAGCTTATTTTAACTGTAAATATTTAATTTCAGCAGTGATTCATGCTCATTAGAGCCTGCCTCATTACTGCTGTTTGTATTTGCTTAATTTCTGTCTCCTGATGCTGGCACTGATGTTCTGTGTGTTTATATACAGCACTGTAGAACTGCACTGTGAATATAACCCAACCTTCCTCAGCTACCAATGGGAAAAACCTCTGCTCTTTTGCCTGGAGTATTTCAAAGGGAAAAACATGGCCTAGCAAAAAAAAAAAAAACCATCACCCAGTTTTTTCCTCCAAGCCCACTTTTGTCTAAAGTAATGAGGCCATAGTCAGTTGGCTCCAAAGAGCGTCGTGATTTAGTGTGACGTACAGTGAATCATTGCAGATCCATTCGGACTGCATTCGTTATTTTAATGAGACAGAGGCAAATCTGTTTTTTGGCCGCAAACCTTAAGATGCAAGCATAATGCGAAATGTTTGTTGATTGCCACAAGGCAACTGACATGACGGATTTTTATCGCCATCGTTACGTGGCTTGAGAACTCCCCACCTCCCGAGATATTTAGCCCCTTCTGTTTTCTCCTGCGAATGGCACAGAAGTTGCCGTGCTGACATTTAAAAGCAAAGGAAGATTATCCGTTTAATTTCTGCGCTTATTAAAGCCTTACGCCACCTCCCAGGGTCGGCACTTCTTTATTGCTGCTTTCACAGAGGAGCGGGGAAGCCCTCACCGCAGCACGGCCACCCAAAAAAGGTCACATTCAGTTGGGCGACAGCAGTGCTAGGTCCCCACCAGCCTCCGCTTGATGTAGGATAAGACATGACAATGAGGCAGGCATATCTTTGCCCAAACAGTAATCACAGTAATGGTGTTCCTAAGAATTTACCAGTGCTGAACTTCCCTGTGCGCCGTAGCACTATTTCCTCTGCTTCCGCAGCACCAGTAAGGAAATTTATTGTGCTTGTGTTCGCCTTCAAGCGAGCAACGTCCATTGTCGATGGGAATATCTCTTAGAATGAGGCTGCCCTGATGTATGTGGTTATATGCACAGAATTATATCAGCCTGAATTGCACATCCACACGCACGCCGTACGAAAGTGTCTTTAGAGCGCCTTCCCCTACGCCGCACGCAGGTGGGCGTGCATTGAGCCCCTATCGTTTGCTGACCCTGCCTGTCTGTTCTCCCCCAGCTGTCGTAGCTTTGCTGCAGTGCTGTTGTGTTTGCACGAGACTCTGAGCAACGTCGTCTGGCTGCGGCACAGAGCGTCCCTGCACAAAATCCACAGGACTCCTGAAAAATTGCTCCGACCTGCGCAGGCCGACAAATCAATGAGTAATAGCTCTCATCTCATTATACCCTTTAAAAAGATGTTTTGGGAGGAGAGGCTGTTTGTCTCCTGTTCTGTGATCGGCAGTTTTGCAGGCAGGAGATGGAGAGCTGGCGTTATCTTTGCTATTCCTGGATTCCAAGTGGATGCATCCTGCTGTTATTGATTTGCTTGGTGCCAGGTAAAAGTGCCATACATTGCGCTATCGACAGAGATGTCATGGAGAAGCCTTTATGCCACTGCTTTGAGAATTGTATTACCTTAAGTGTTTTTTATCTCCCGGCAGCTTCAGTGTAAGGGAAACCACGCAGCTGACAGCCATAGTGGGAATGCTCAGTGTTTACAGCAGAACTGGGGCTGTAGGGGAAAAAGATGAAAGTCTCTCGCAAAGTGTTAAAATGGCTGCTGACTGGGAGGCCTCTGGGTTAGTTCTACATCCTCCCCAGTGTCCAAGAAAATACAATTTTACTTGTAACAGGTTTTCTCCCCTTGGCTTTTTCCCTCTCATGCCTCAATCAGCTTCCTGAAAGATTGGAGGACAGAAAACACTTTAGTTACAGGAGCTCTATTACTCCTAACATCGCTTTCTTCAATTGAACGTGGCACTGAGTAGAATAATCTTGGCTCTGGAGCCTGCGCAGCAGGCAGGTGTGCTCCTCGGTGTCTTGGCTCCTCTCTGTGCTTGTGGAGCAGCACCAGATTGCTTCCAGCAGCTCACAAATACCCTTTGGAGGGGTAAACAATGCAGCAAAGAGTACCTCTGCTGAAACGTGCTTCACCCATGCAGTTGCTTGAGGTTCTTCATACTGAATGTGTCACTGAAATCAAAAACAAAATATCTTCTCAGGCAAGATTTTACTTTCCTTTCTGAGCTGTTGTGTGCACTTGTTAGGACCCTGCTGCTTGTATCAGTCTTTATTCTAGCAAATAATCTCCCCTGTAACCTCAGCATCCCTCAGTGGGATTCTGATCCAGCGTGCAGAGCAGTCTCTGGATGAATATGTGAACAATGATGCTCAGCCACTGAGTGCTGTATGCTAGTGTCTCTGACCATACATATTTGGTTTTGTCTTTACAGTCGAGCCAAATTTGGAACCTCTATCTGATCATTTTAGTGAAATTCTGTTGCTTTTCACGTCCTTCCCCGGTTGCCTTGCCCTGAGGCATCAAAAAGATCAAGGCATTAGCCCATGGACACACACTGACTTGAGTGAGCAGCTTGCCATATTTGAACAACTAATCTTAGCTCGCTGCTTCCCTGAGCAGGCTGCACATGGGCAGCTCCAGCCCGGACATTTGCTCACTCTGCAGGCTCAGGGTACCTGGGCATGGAGAATTACTCCTGTGGCAGTGGTGTCACTCAAGTCACCTTATGATTCCTTCTGCAGCAGCCACAGCCGGTGGATACAGAGGTGTGGCTGCACCGTGGCTTGTTCTAGCAGTGTCCTGGTGCTGTGTTAGCCCGAGGCGATGTGCCCCAGGGATCAGCCGGTCCCTGGCTGCTTCCAGAGTGGGGAAGCATAAAGGTGGCTTCAAGCCACCTTTGTTTGCCAGCCCTTATCTTGCACTGAGTGCAGTAAATTCATGGGGGAGAATCTGGGCCAGGGTTTGTGAAACGCAGTGCTATAGAACCCTGCCCTCTGCAAAACACAGCTCGTGTCTGAATGCCCTTTGCTGGAGATGGCAAAGGTTCTGCCCAAGATCCTGGCTCTGCTTGCTTTGCGTCTCTGTCACTGCTTCAGCCACAGGCTTATGCCCTAGGAGTGCTGCTCAAAGCTGATAACCCTGAGACAGAAGACTGACGTGCACTGGGAGCAGGAGATGCTCTTACTGGCTGAACACCTCTTCATTTTTATTTTTACAACCAAAGCAAGCATTTGGAACATTGTTTTTTGTGTCACATCCCTTCTCCAGCCTCACTTTTGTGCTTAAGGCTGCCTTTTTGCTGTCTCTTGTCCTGAGGTGGTTGTGCTTGCACACCTCTCAGTTTGACACCGGAGACCCTCTGCTCACTTAAACCTGTCTGTCCCAATTCAGTCGTCTGTCCCATGGCAGAGTGAGCAGAGTGTCTTCATTCATTTGGCAGCCAAGTAGTGATAATTACACATCTTTCCTCTTCGTTCTCTGCCTCTTCATTTTCTCTGGGAAAACCTTTTAACTAATTTATGGTCTAGTTATTCTGATTTTGCTTGTGTGCAAGTAAATGAGCATGTCATTTGTCTTTGTAAGCAAGAGAAAAAATTATTTTCTGATGGAAAGATAATGGAAACATACTGAGGTTTAGAAGGGTTTTATTAGCAAAGAGCAGCTTGACAAACACGATTCCTGCATCCCCTACAGACCAAAAAGGTCTCTGGGAGTCAGATTGCTGTACCTAACTCAGCATCTAGAAGTCAGACATATAATTCAGCCTGGGCTGTCTCCATCCTGAGGAATAGCAGATAACTGTTCCCGAGGGTTTTTCATCTCACCATGGAATAGGTGGACAGGTCACCTCCTGAGGATGCTCGGCTCTTGACACTGACTGCAGAAACTACACAGGTACTGTAGAACTATTTTCAGACATCTAAACACAGCGAGAGAAACCCTGCCGTGCAGCCTCCTCCTGGAGTTGGGAGTGCCAGTGAGAATTTGAGAGGTTGTGGTTTCATAGCATTTAGAATAAACTGCCCCCCTCTGCAAAGCAGCCCATCAGCAGCAAGAATAACTCAAGGCAACGTGAAATTAAAAAGCAGCTTTCATGAAAGCCACCAAGGGAAAGTGTTTATATCTGCAGGGAGCACGTATGGTCAGAAGATAACACGGGATAATAACAGTGAAAGAGATTAATGAGTAGGGGTAAATGGGCAAATTATGCTGAGCAGTCTTAGATTGAGCTCTCCGAGGAGGTGGGATGCATAGTGCCCAGCACAGAGCACTCCTTCAGCAGCGGGTTGGAAAGCCCTGCTGAATCACACACACAGGGATTGTGGCACAGGATATATGGTTGGGTGAGGTTCTGATTGCACTTCCCTGCTGCCCAACAGCTGTGAGCTGTACGTAATGCTGTTTGTTGCAATAAGAGAACGATGCACACGCAAGCAGAAAACAGTGATAAATCCTGATTGCATATAAACCAGGAAAAATAACTGCATGTATAAGGTGGTTCTGTACCTGAGAACACAGCAGTGATCCCAAAATCTATGGTATAGCAGTGCTTTAAAAGTTTACTTCTGATTAATGTAAAGTGAATGTGGCCTAACGCAGTATGTTATTTGTCCTGATATTTTCTGGGGCTCCTGCGAATAAATACCAAGGAAGCTGTGAAGCTGTCACACTTTATAAAGGCTACTAACAGGTTATAGATTTGGTTGCTACCATTCTAAGCACAGTCGTGTTTTTAAGGCATTTCCTTTCCCTGGATGGGAGATTTTTTAATTGGTGTCTGTAACTTCTTAGTGTCCCATAGGGCAGCAGAGAGGGCACTGACCCACGCTGGCACGGCATTTTACTGTCGAGTCTTGATGGCAGCATCCCACGGAAAACATCCTTAATGTCCCCAAAAGCACAGCAGCTCTGCCATCTGAGCTGCCTCCAGATCATGAAATTCAGTGATGGAGTGAGGGCGGAGAGAGTCATCGTGTTTAACCCGTGGCTGCCACATTTTTCATCCTTACAAGGGCGTTAGGCACAGTGAAATGAGCTCTGGTGGAAGCGTGCATCTCCCTGAAGTGGGCAAATGATAGGTTAAGAGAAAGCGAATGAAAGGTAAGATTAATAGCATTTATCGTGGCAGATAGACTCGCAGTTTGCTAATTAAAGATGTTAGAACATAGAAGCAGCCAAGGATCAGTGGCTTTTAATGAGGATGTTGTAGGGTGATTTAGGTCTAATTTTCTGCTTAATAAGGCTGGTTTAAAAAGTAATTTTGTTGGGATGTGACTCTCCTAAACCTGTTCATTATCAGTGATGGGACTTCACTTCAACACTCCAGGAAATGTTGTGTTTAATTAATATTGTGTCGGCAAGTGGATATGCTGACAGATGAGAAAAAAATTGATGAAGAACTTTCAAGGACATTGACTTCATTACGCAGCTTCATTATAGCCTGAATAACTGGCTAAATATGTCATTGGAAAGATAATGTCCCACTTTTAACTCTTCTCTTTGTGATGTTTTTGTGAGTAAGCAGGGTATATTCTCAAAATACCTATTACTGGGGAAAAAAAGCAATATCAAAGGATCTATTCTAAAATATCTTCTCGTTGCTTCATTCTCTGGATTAGATTTCCAGCTGATGGTGGAGCACTTAGAGCAAAATACTTTTGATTATTTGCATTAATTTATTAACAATTTTGTTTGAACAGAAGAAGAATTTACTAAGTGACATTCTTCACTACGGGGTAGTTTTGCACTGCACCCCTGAGACAAGGGTAGAAATTAGTTTAAAAGATCTTATTTCTCAACACAGAATACCATCCTAAGGTATACTGAGTGATTGACCAGAGCATCTGTTAATGGAGATTTATGTACCTCTGTCTGGCCACTTTGTCAGCAGCAGGGCGAAGAATGTTTGTCCATTTAAACCCCATCATCTTATATACAACAAACGTGCACTATCTTGGTGCATCTGGGCTTACTGGAGCCAAATTAAGCATCCAAAAAGGTCCTGATTACTTCACCCCGGCACAAAGGAGCGGTCTCAGCAGTCCGAGTGCATCATAGCAAAGTTTCATATGGACATGGAATAGTTCCTTACCCCATGATGAAGAAGGAGGTCTTGACCTCCTGACTTGAGCCAATAAAGATCTTAATATCAAACTCAGGTACCTGGCGGAATGTCGACTACATCTTTTGCTCTAGACTTAGGAAAGAAATACTAATTCCATCCCTGACACAGTGGGCTGACCCGCCAGGCTCTCTTCCTGCAGCATCCTTTGGCTCTTTAAGGATTATCTTTGCAAACAGACTCTCATCTTTGCCATAGCCACAGTGAAGCTGAGAGAAAGTCACCCTAGGAAACAATTCAATGAAGAGAGACTACTAAGTTTAATTAACCTTTGGATCAGGGGCTGCTGTAATAACTAGCTCATAAAAATAGCTTGTTGCCACACTTCACCACCTCACCAAATTTTCAACCAGAGAATACAGCAGCAGGACCCAACTGTGACCTTAGAAAAGTCAGGCTGAGATCTGGTCTGTAATGTGAGACATTTTGGAGCAAGGAAATACCTTCAAATCTGATCTTTTAGGCAAACTGGGAGAGAAGGGGAAAAAATAAAAAAACTGTTGAACGCACGGTCTGCAGCAGTGTTTACCTGGAGGATACATAAAGGCATCCAAGGGTGTCTTACCAGCTTCCTCAAGAAAAACAGGTCAAGCAGCAAAACGCTGACTTTCCCTGGGTTTCAATTACTCCTTCTTTGAAAAATGAGAGTGGGTAAAGGAGGGGAGGAAGAAAAAGAAAGAGCAACCTTTGAGGCTGAAAACAAAAGCGGAAAAAAAGTGTTTTCAGCCCTAATCATTAGGATATCAGCCAAGAGACGCGGGCCAGGCAGGGGAACAGGGAGAGGCACTGACTGCAGGCGACAGCTGGAGTTTATCTGATGCGTCAGCTCTCTTTAACACCTCCATTTTGTGGCTGCTGTCACCTTCAGATGACGACTTTTATGGGATGGGATTCACTAAAGCATCCTGCTATATCAAGGCTTTGTCCCCATTGAATATGCCTTAATATTCTTATTCCCTGTAGCTACGGGGGGACAGGAGAGTGTCTGTGTGCCCACGGTCCTTGGGCATGTGCTCCATTTGGCCCTCACCCAGCACCTTTCGAACTCTGCCCACATGGCAGCTACCACTAATAATGACTCATTATTTTCCTACCCTCAGTAATAAGGCAGCAACACTGAGACCAACTGTTCAATGAAAGAGTAGCAGATAGCATCCTGTCATCACCACAGATCTGAATGCACTCCGGCACCTTATGCTGTCTGGAAAAACTCAATAACATATCCCAGGTTTGGAAAAGAGGAAGGGAAGGATGAAAGCCATCAATCCACACCTAGGTTTGCTTCATGTGTAATGACCCTCCCTAATGGGTCATTGTGGGATTGGGACCTCAAGGTTTCAGTTTGGCATGTGGGCATCTGTCAGCAGAGCACACCCGGGAGGTGGCTGTGGTTGAACACCTGCAGGCACAGTCATGTGGTTCTCACATGTCACCATGGGAAAATGCCATACCTGTGCATCACCTTCACCACACAAGCCTCGGGAAAATGCAGGGATTTTGTTCCTTAGAGACAGCAGGAAACAATTGGGATGTGTCACTGTGCCATTGTCACCTGTCAGGGATCTCTGATGGAAACACTGCACAGTTGACCACCCAGTTCATTCCTTCATACTGACCACAACTGAAGTGCTATTAGCCAGAGAGGAACTGAGCAGCCTGAGGGTGAGGCCCAGGGGATATTGTGTGTCTGCAGGGCAAATCATGCTGAAGTGATGCTGTCGAAGCAGCACTGCTGCCCATGGGGTTCTGCATCCACGTGGTCTGCCAGCACCCAGATCCACTGCATGCTCATGCCCTAGGGCATGACGATTCATGTCTGACTTAGGAAAGAAGTTCACACCGTGATCAGCTACGAAATGCACTTTGCTGTGATTTTGTTGATTATCTGCAACCCTCAGTACTATCCCACTGCTTGGGATTCGGTCCTTGCTTTTCCAGTGGCTAGATTGCTGGAGATATCACAAGGACTTCTAAAACAGCAGCCTCTGCTACCTTGACCCATGGAGAGAAATTCTTTACCTGTTTGTCTGCATCCGATCACATCGGTTATGTATTAGTGCTGTTCCATGCTCCCTCATCTCTTCCCCTCCACAGGACCTGACCCTGGTGTGAGTCTCAGGGTGAGCAACTCAGACAATGTTTACCAAAAAGCCCTACAGCTGCCATTTGCAACACTCATTTTGTCTGCACTTCTATCAATCTGCCCAGTATCTTCTAATCTAAGCCAAAGCAATGCACAAAACCTGCCCTTGGTAAGTGATGCGGGTCCATGGGTGTAGCTTCCTCCAGATACACACTGTATTTACCTACAGAAGGCACATATTTTAAATACACAGCATCTTTTTTTCTTTTTTTTACCCCCACTGACAGCTCAACAAATTTATCAGACCCTTGGGTTTCACCCTTATATACATAGTGTGTGCCTTGCTTCTACCTCCTGCTGAACTGCTGGTGCAAAACCAGAGCCCTTCCCCTTCTGGTCGTCAAAGAAGACTGCAGATTTGCTTGGAAACCCATGGCCTGCAGATACTATCCCCAGGTAACATAGCTCTTCAGCTGGTGGAAAAGTTTTTCAAAGGTTTAACGTAAGGCTCAGTGTGGGCTGAGAGACACATAACCTTGGCCCACATGGACGTGTATCAGCTCAGCCTGGTACCACGTGCTGTTTGAAAGGTGGGCAAATCCCTGCAACGTGGGGAGTGAAGCCAACCCCTTGCTCACAGCCCACGTTCCCCCAGCTCGGCTGCAGGATGCTCAGCTCAGGCACTGCTGGCTCCCACGGGTGGCCAGGACACGGCTTTTTGTTCTGCCTTCTCTATTCATGTTCCTGAGCTTGCCACTTAATTATTCTCTGACAAAGGGGCTAATTAATTCATACGCAGGGCAATTAAAACGCATTGTGCGTGATCAGTTTTGCAGCACCGACAACGAGGTGGCACAGAAATCATCCCCGAGCAGGAGAAGAGACACATTCCCACTTGCTTTCTTATCTCACTCCAAACCTGTGGATGGAGGTGAACCCTGAGCTCAGACAAAGCTTGGGCTACTTAGAGGAGAGTGCATTTTTGCATCCTTGTGGCAGCCCTCCAGGGCAAAGGAGTGGATGTGCATTTGGAGGTGTGCATTATCTGGAAGCGCAGAGGGTAGCGGCACATGTATGCCAGCAGCACTTGCTCCCCCCAGCAGCCTGTTGCTCATCTGTGTGGTTTCTTGAGGATCTCAATTGAGAATTCACCTTCAGGGCTGGAGCAGCCCCTCAGCATACACTTTATAAATATCAGAACCAAATTCCATCAGAAATTTGGCTATTTGTAGCCTCTATTCTGTTGCGATGCAGAATTATGCAATTGCCATGTATCCAAGAGCTGAATATTTTGCAACACCAAAACCTAAAACGTATTCTTATTAACATCCCGAATGTATGGAGCATTCCAGTAAATACTGGAAGATACATTTCTTGCCCCAGAGAACACAGCTGAAAAAACTGAATCTGGACAAACCAGTGTTTGCTCACTAAAATCCTGTGCTCAATACTTTATGGCACCCACAGAGCTGCAGGGTACTGCATACTGCACCTCCAGCAATTCCACGGAGCACAGAGCAAGGCTGCATTCAGGGCTTCCCCTCACCCCACAGCTCGAAAACTGTGGCAATAATGTTCCTTAAGAACATCTCCAGTGAAGGTAAAAAAAAATCTGACTTTTCCTGCCGGTCCCCAGTGGGTTTCTTTTAGACAAGGGCTATGTACATTAATACAAATCATATTTTATGTTGCTCACAGGACACAGAGATAATCAGAAAGCTATCTTCATAAACAGAGGGTTATTCATAATCCCTCACATGGCATTTCAATTATCAGTCTGATGACGATGTGACATTATGGATGAGGTTGTGATTAAATTTTCTTGTGTAATGACCCTAAGTAAATCTTTGCAATTTTCATTTTGCAGAGATTTAATATAGATTGGTGGCCGGTTGTTTGGCCCCCGTTTAATCCAAAATCGCTCATTAAATTGGGACCAGTAAACATCTGATGATTGCATTTCATGGGCTGAGCTATGAATTTAGCATATTAAATCTACATTCCAGATGGATATAAGCATCTGTTCTCATTATGGTTATTGGTGTTAATCTGAAACCCTGACCTGTTTCTCCTGACATTACTCATATTAAATTCAATCCCAAATTCTAACAAATACTGGCATGAGGACACAAGGTAGTTAAAATACCTTCACGTGCACGTAATCCAGGGAAAGGTTAACTGCAGGAATTAGGGGACAGATAACACGAACCGCTTTCTTGTTCTCGGAAGGCGGCTTTCATCGCTGCAGCATGTAAAGCAACTGCTTTTGTTTCCCAGAATAATAACAACAACAAAAAAAACCCTGAAAAATCCCAGTAGCCAATTCCATTTGATCGTGTACTTGCTAATCACACGGCTCGAGCCGTATTCTTTACCGAGTGGCACATCCCTAATTTGTAAATCTGATTTGTCACTAAATCTCCGCAGAGTTTGACCCAGTGTCTTGTGAGCACCCGCCTGGCTGTGCCTTCAGAGCCAGTCGGCTGAAAGTCAAATTAATCAGTGACTTCCAAAGACCATTAGGAAGAAGATATTCGTTACAGGACTGGTGAGAGCTTCTCTGCACTGAATGATTCATGTTTATTGCAGCCTGGGCATTTATTTATTAGATTGCTCAGTGTAATGGGAAATTTAAAATGACACACATTGTATTACAGGGAGGCTTAGCAAAATATTATCTCCCTGTTATTGTAAATCAAACAATTCTCAATGTCAGCTTGGATCACCTCTGCTCAAGAGTAGTTTTTTTTTTCCAGGGGTTGTTTGGCTTCTGAGGTTTTTTATCTTCCCTTTAAGCAAGCTTTCCCTCTTCCCAGCCTGGTGTGGGGCTGCTCACCTGAGCTAAGTCCTCACACCCATGTCCTTGCTCCAACAGCCTCATCCTGCTGTGGTAAGTGCAGCTTATACTGGACAGTCCCATTGATGCAACCCTACTGCTGCTTTGGAAGAACTCACTCCTGCACATAAAGCATCTGAGAATTCAGTCAAAGCAGAAGAGATCTCCCTGTGATTTTAACATGTTGCAAAGCACAGAACCCCAAATACATTACCTCTAATACAAACTGAAGCCGTCACATAAAACAAGAGAAAAACATGTAAACATACACCAAGTATTGGAGAGCACGTTGTCTTCCTGTACCCACTTCCCAGTGGGAAGAAAATCTGATCTCTCATATAGCATCTACATAGAGAAAGAGGAGGAAAGGGCTGCAGCATTCAGCAGGTGAAAGTGCCCATCAAGGTGGTTGCTTACAGTCATTCACAGTTGTAACAGAAGGACACAAAAAAAAATATACAGCCCTGCCATTAGTAATTAAGCTTACATCATTCATAGCAGAACTACTGTGTACATGCAATGAGGCTAATTATTTCCAAAATGGCATCTAATTTAGAAGAGTTTTGTTCCTGACAGTGCACAGACGGGCTCACCCTGCTTCCACTCAGCTCGGCTGGCTGCAGTCCCATGGGAACAGGGGGTTGTTCCAAGGCTCTGGGGTTGGTACTGCTCATTGGCTGCAGATACCAGCAGGAAGAAATGCTGCCCGAAGTGCTCAATCTGAATTGATCCTGGGTCCGGAATATTGATTTTTCACAGCCTCACTTTGCACCAACCTTTTGTCTGAGTGCTCCCAGGATGGGGCATGGCACCAGTTTGTGTGTGGGGATGGCACCATGGGGTCACCACCACCACTAGCTTTGGGATGGGGAATGGCTGGGAGAGGGGTCCTGGATGAGATTATCTGACAGAGAACAGACTTACTGGGCTTTGCCATGGAACAAGGCATTATCTCAGTGCTTTTGTCTTTCTACCTAATGCTCCTCCCCACTGGCTGCTGCACAGCACAGGCAGACCACAGGCATATCAATGCAAACGAAGGTGTCTCCCATCTCCTAGAGACTGTCACGGCACAGCCATGGGGAATGTGAATCTAGAGAAGATCAGAATTAGCGATGTGCCCATTCACACCATTTAAAAAAGAGGAAGAGATGGTGCAGGCCAAGAAGGGCAGATCCCGAGGTCCCCTCAGCTTCCCAAGTGAGGGTTCTCAAGGGGGTGGTGCTGAAGGACAGCCCCAAGGAACTATCCCATCTCTTCCACCACTACGGATCACAGATTTTAATTGTTTATTAACTACTATTGTCACCCGTAAGTTAGCAAAGCTGGAATCGTCTGACATAAATCACATGTATCAGCCCAATAAATCTTCTCTTGAAGTGACAGCTTTGCAGACAGCGCTAAATGAGAGCGGCCATCGCACAGACCTGTGCTTACAACTGCCGGCTGCAAACCGGTGACAGATCTGCTGAGACCAAAACACTTGGCATTCTGCTAATGTCTGTCATTACCGTGATGGATACAGCCCCTCTATCACATTCTGCAGTTGTCTACATTTGCAAAGCTTTATTAAATTACTGTGTTTCCCAACTGTTATCCGGAATCAGTACATGACCAAGAGCGGTCAGGGACAACTTGAAGTTTTGTAGACCCAGGGAGGTGGAGGGGTTCAGAGCTGGCTTCATTCTTTTCTCACCCTATGCTTTAAAACTCTATGCAAAATCATCACTGATATCATTATGTCAGTGAATGGGAGCTAGCACTGTTCCCACATGTGGTAGTGGAGGACTTGCTCACAGCAGGTCTTGATTTTCCACCCCATTGCCCTTTTGGTCACATCACAGCCCTGTGCCCATCGCACCATGTGCTGCTGAGCCCCTAAACCCTATGGTGTCTTCTTCTCTCCCTGTACAGGTGAGCGCAGGGATTAATTTGGGTCAAGGGCTCTGCACCTTGTTCCTGCTGAGCCCTGCTGTGCAGTCAGCACACTAGGGAGGTGAAGTTGCATCTTGAGTGCTGTGTTCAGTTTTGGGCCCCTCACTGCAAGAAGGATATCAAGGCCCTGGAGCATGTCCAGAGAAGGGCCCAGACTTCTTTAATGACCCCACCACAGCTGTTCCCCATGACCTACCCCCAGTGGAAGCCTACTAACATGTGCCACTGCAATGTGTTCTGCCCCACTGAGAGTCCTGTCTTCACAGAGACTTTAGGAGGAAGAATATACAGATATATTGTTTCTATAAATCCCCTGATATTATCTTTTATCGGCAGTAATAAATGTCCATATTAATTAACTTAATGGTTTTAACTGCAGTAATGACTTTGTATTAAACTAGTAAGCTTTCATGTCCCATATAAAAGCTGCATTAATAAAATTCGTCTGCAGTATTTTTTTCAGCTTCCATTGTGCTGAAACAAAGCAAACCCACTGATGGAATATTCTACATGCCAAGGCCAGCAGGTGAATCGAGTTTTGTGTACATCACTTCCATTTTGAAATAAAAGTATATTTTTAAATTGGAAAGTTTTGGGCAGACCACTGCTGAAATGGGATTGAAAGTGGGCAACCAGTTGTTATGTTTTGTTTTGTTTTCTCTATTTTGCTAGGAAGCACATGAATCTGTACTCAGTCCTCTTTCATGTGTTGCTGTGAGTACTCTGATTATTTCCATAAACATTTGAAGTAAATTCATGGGCTTTTACAGTCAGTTTGGAATACATTAGTGCCAAGAAGGTGCTGGCTACCAGTAACGGGGCAGGAAATACTGGGTGTGATTCAAGTGGCAAGCAAATATCAACAAAATATCATCCAAGTTTTATTTTCCTTTTTCCAGTCTGAAGTTTCTTCACATTAAATGTGAACTTCTGCAGCTGGAAAAGTGAAAATGATAATTATCAGGCCAAAAAAATTTTAGGGCTCTTGACATCTTCAGTTCTTGACATTTTTGACCCAATGGCTGAAGCTGATTGTAAACAGGTCACAGATCCAAGTCCTGCAGGCTCTGGGGACATAGCTTGGCGTGCTCCCCGTGGGAGTGCTGGCTATTCCACAAGCTTTATGTAAATATTTGTAAGTGGCACATCTGTCTGAATTACAGCCGTGCCCTCCTGGATTGCTAATTGTAGGTTTTAATTCAGCTCTGCCGACCAGTTTACATAAATTAGGGAGCTGGCAGTAAGCAAGCTTTGAGGACATGGGATGTGGTTGTTGTTGTTTTTTTTTCCTCTGAAATGCTTCTACCCAAATTAGAGCCTCTTCCTGCAGCTTGAATCACTGTGGGAGAAAAGCAGAGAGGATCTCAGCTCTCAGGTGCTGAGCAGCCTTTAAGATGTCCATAGAATGCTTACAGCTCTTTTCAGCTGCACCTAGTCCTTGCTCCCAAGGTGAGAGATAAAGTCTGAAAGGGAAAATGGCTTTCTAATGTAAATCAGTGCCCAAAAGACAAGCAAAGAGTAAAATATGATATTTCATTTTCAGAATTGAGCCATCTGATTGTGTATCTTACTGCCAGTATGACTGTCCCATCAGAGCCCGCTGAAAGTTTGTGAGCTGTAATTGAACACTGAGGTCCCAGTGTGCATGTTACAGCTTAAAGTTCAAGCAGAGATTAATCAAGCAGGTGAACATTAACTTTCTCCAAAACCTGGCCTTAGGACTCAAATGTCTTTGCCTGATCTTTATCCTCTTCATCCCCACTCTTTTGCCTGAAATTGATGTGGTCCTGAGCCATCTTTTCTGTCACAGCCTCCTGTCCTTCAAAGCCATCATCCATTTAACACCACATCCATTGGATATCAAGACATACAGGATTCATCCCAAAGCATATCAAGTGTCCCTGGCTCAGCTAGAAGCATTTGTAGACAGTGAAGTCAAGGTCTTCTTTAACAGCATATGCTTGCAAATAAAGTACTGCTGCCTTCAAGCAGCAGTAAACATGCATTACCTGCTAGGATAAAAAATCAGTGCCTTCCCAATAAATACATGTATTCCACAAATGAAACAGAGATTCTTTTTTGTTACTGTCTGCCTCTTGCTTTCTTGAAGTCTCCTTATTATTTAAAATACTTACTGCACTATTAGAGGAAGCTCTGAAAGAGAAACAGAGAAATCTGTGATAAACCACCACCTACTTCTGGGCAGCTCTTTAGAAAGGCCACTGGTCAGGCAGGAGGATTTGAAATCCATAGGACTGGATTTGGATTAAAGCAAAGAAATAATATGAGAAGGACAGACTGGAAATCTGCTGAGATGATCAATCTGTTCAGATGCTCATGTGCCTAAAATGTAATTGTCTAATGAACTCCAATAGTTGCTGCCAACATACGTTGTGCGGTGACTTTGTCTTGTCCCGGACTTGTCAGATCTTCTTGATGCTTGAGGAATATATCACCTCCTTTAAAAATGTCAGCTTCCCCCAAAAAACTCACAAGTGTTGAATTTGGAGAGCTGGCCATTCACACCACTCCATCTAAAATGAGACTGGTAGCTGCACAAGGCTCATAGCAATGCTGGCTTGTTTTTTCCTTCTGTATGATGCCACTGGGCCTTGCAGTAGTGTCAGAACATCCTGCTCCCTTTCTTGATGCCACTCTGTGCTCTCTTGCATCCCACTCTGAGACTTAAAGCAACATATTCAATCCAAGCATCCAAACTCACCACCAATGCAATGGATCTGGACAGAGCTGCAGCCAGTTGAATTTTTGGCCATTCTTTCTGAATCACATGCTAAGGACAACTTTGGTGATGACTGAGATGAATCCAGGCTGGTCCAGGGCCTGTTAAAATTGTCAGGAGTCTTCCCATTGCTCCACTGCCACAGTTGCTGAAGAGCGTTGATGGCACATCACTAAATTCAGCAACCAGACTTTCCAGAACAAAAGCTTTAGTTTTCGTATTTAGTTCTGGCTGGCAGATACTTTTTATGGAATCACTCGAGGGCCAGGTTATAGTTCTGTATTTGTACAGGGCTGTCATCCTCATAAATATTAAACACTGCTTCCAAGTGAAACCACAGCTCCTTTTATTGCACAAAGCAATGGATATCCCAGCTGAAACCATTCTGCTTCCTTGCTGGTGCCTGCTGAAAAGTGACTGGGGTTCAAAATATTTATCAATGCTTTGTTGTATTGGGAGAATGCTCAGTGACAGATGGACACTCTCTTTAAAACCTCAACGTATGCAAATCTCCATACAAAAGAGCCCAGGATGTTTTTAATATCACACACTTGCCTCAGGACATGTTTTTAAATCCCCACTTACCAAGGGCCCTGGCTTTTTATCAGTCGAATGCCTTAAGCACTATGTCAATGTGGACATCTGGCCGCGTGTTTAAAAAATTTCTTATTTGCTGAAATATTTAGTGATGTGACAGGGGTTTTAACTGGGGACATCAGGTCCAATGGCATATGTTCCAACCCAACTGCTCAGAGAGGAAAAACTAATGAGGTAGCTGTTTGGAGTGGTTTACCATTTGGAGGAAGCCAAAAAAGAGGCAATGGAGGAGACGTAAACCAACACCAGTGCAGAAGCAAAGAGAATGGAGGTTAAATACATCAGAATATCTCACTGGGATTATTCTGATCCCTCTCCATCACTCCGATGTAGAAGAGGAAGTCTCATAATGATGTGGGAGGATTTTAAGGGCTTCTCCCTCATTTTGTGACCACTGAGATTGGCCAAGGAGGCTGACTATTCCTACCTGGGATCCAGAGCAGACTGGGGGCTGGGACAGGTGGGGATGGCAGAAGCACACATGGGAGAAGATTGCCAAGAAATGGGTGAATGACGAATAACACAGAAAAGGGTCACATGTTTTCTGGGTTTCTTTCAAACCTCTTGTATTAAATGCTTGGTTACTCAGCAAGGGGAATTCCCATGCAACACCACCTCAGGAACAAGTCTCAAAACCTCCCACAAGCTTGGGTGGTCCATCAGCACGCAACCCATGAAAGGGAGTGACAATGCCAACAATTTCAAGCATTGGCTTTTCTTTGGTCCAGTTACTCCTGGTGGTACTCTTCATGGAGACCGCCTTGTTGGGAATTGAACGGGAGGTCCTGAGCTCAAACCAACCCCCATACTGCTGGGAGTCTTCTGGGGCAGTGGGTGCTGGCCCAGCACGGATCTAGAAGCTCATTTCCTTCCAAGGCATTCACCTTATAGCTTTAAAATCTGATATGTAACAGTGATTTCCAGCCTACTATGCATGCATGAGCCATGGTAAGCTTTGCGAAAGCCAGAATGTCAGGTAATTGTTACTCACCTGCTAGTATTATTCTATTCCCAATTATCATCCCTTATTATTAGAAAGTCACCACATGCAAATTGAAATCTTAAGCATGTTTGCCTTCTGCATGGGCAGCCAGGCAGCCTAAAGTGCTTAGAGAAACCCAAGCTTCCTCACCTCAGTGCTGATGCTTAATTCAAGGCCAGGCTCATCATCTAGCAGTGCCTTAACCCTTTCACTGCTGTCATTTCAAAAGCAGTGGATGTGGCACTGCAGCTGCTACAAAATGACTGTGTGAAGAAAGAAAGTAATGTGGGTCACATCACTGTTGTCATGTTTGATGGTAAGGACTGCAAAACCACTTCATTTGAGGGCAAAAGTTTCCATTTCTTTCATTCAAGGGGAACAATCAGCCAGTAGAACCTGCCCACTCTCTGACCCTTAGTCTCGCATTGATGTGATACCTGCGTTTTATGTCACTGCATTATTCATGTTTACATCTGATTAACTAACACCCCTTGGGGTTTACTGGTGTTCTGTGCAGCTGCAGATATGTCAGCATGCTGTGGAGTTTCAGGTCAATATGTTAGAATAGATGAGGCCACTATTTCACAAAATAGTGCTGCCTTTACTGGCTGGTGAACGTTGCATCCCCTCATTTCTCTTGCAAAATGAATGAGAAAATATGTCCAGTGGTTGAGCTGCATACTGCAATGATGATGTGACGATGTAAATCTAATGAACGGTGAAATCAGTGAATTTCAGCTCATTTATGCAGGAAAGACCAAACTCCATCCATACTGGTGTCCCATCTCCAGTGGTGACCAGAACCAACTGCTCTGAAAAGTCCAATAAACTGCAAAATGTTGATAAGTCAGTTCCCTAGAAGCAGGCTTGACTCCCAGTGCATGAGGCTCTTCTCTCTTCCAAAGTACTGTTGGTTGGAATCACTGAGGGAAAAATGTAATTTAAATTGAAGATCATTAAACAAAGGTGCATGGATATTATAGTGAAGCCTGAAAGCTCTGAGAGGAGATTCCCAAGCCCTTATTCAGCACTTTGAGTGACTGCAGAGGGCATCCTGCAGGGATAAGCTGCCACAGACAAATCCACAGGAGCCAGTCCCCGTGTCCCCAGGCACTGTGTGGCTCCAGTGTCCCTCCAAGAACATCCCTGCTCTGCACCTGCTGTCTCCTGGCAGGGAAAGGTCTCTGCTTTCCCTATCTTCTTGTCTGGAAGAAGACAAAATATCAGTACTAGAAGCAAGACTTATTGAGAGGATGAGGCACAGCAGTAAGCACTGAGTGCTGTGCTGGCTTACTGCTTATTTCCCAAATGAGAAGGTGATGGAGCTCTTCCAGAGCTCTGTCTCTTGAACGAACTCCGAAATTGTTTTGTTTTTTAAATAAGAAGTTATTTTTCTCCTGCATACATTACTTTCTTTGTGTCATGTGCTTGTCTTTGCCGCATTTCTCCCGAGAGCACTTGGTCACTCTATTTCTATGAAGTATTAATACCCCACCAGTGATATCTGTGTGCCCAGATCTTTTTTTTTCTTTTTTTACCTTTAGATGTTCAGCAGCATGAATATTCTTATTTTTTATTTAAAACTAATTTGGAGTTCTCTCTCTCCAAGGGGTTTCTAATCACCAAAAAGTGCCTGAGGCTAAAACTGATTGACAGGAAAACGTTGCAGCTTCTGAAAAGTAAATTGGCTATTGACAGAGCAGTATACAAAGGAAAATGCTAAATGCTTATTATTTATGAGCTATTAGGGAAAATGTTATTAGCATCTGTTTCCCACATGGGCAAAAACACCTGTCAGACATCAGGAAACTATAAAACGATGCACAGTTAATAGTTACTTTGTTTAAAAAGTCATTAAAATTGAATGTCAGCTAAAACTTAGGAAAACATTATTCTTCAAACAACTTTTAATCTCTCTGTTCAAAAACAACAGAAAAAAAAAAGACCTTGCCACATTTTAATTTCTGGGAGCAGAAAGGAAGGCAGTGTTTGATTTGAAAGTGATGAGGCGACGTCTGGTACACAACAAACAAGGTGTGGGAAGAAAGCAGAGGAAGAAAGGAATGAGCTGGCTCCATCCCACTGCAGTGCGATGCGGGAAAGCAAAGCAAGGTCAGGCACTTCCACGGGATGCTGGCACACAGGGGGATGTTGGAATCTCATGGAAACCTGTGCTAGGATGAGTCTGTCTGTCTGCCCATCCATCCGTCTGTGGCCACGGTGCTCTGCCCAGGTGGGACTCAGGCACTGAAAGGCATTGGCTTTGCTCCAGAGCATCATGTGGTTGGGTTGTTAGCATCCCCCCACAGCCGTGTTCACGAGTTGCACCTAATGAGACAACTAACAGCCAGCTCTTCTCCCTGGGAAACACCAGAGCTGCAACACAGCCATGGCTCATTCAGGTCCAAAGTGCTCTGCGTGGAGGGGGTTACCTCCAGGTAGGACTTCCTGGCCATGTGGGCCCAAAAACAGGGAAGCTGTGGCCCTGATGTGCCACAATGCCCAACCATGCTCCTCTCCCCCTGTCTGTGCTGCATTCAAATGGAGATTTGACTGCATTTTATTGAATTTTATATCTCCAGATGCAAAGAGCTGCATCATCTGCAGCACTGAGGGACATGGTCAGTGGGCGCGTTGGTGACAGGTTGATGGACTTGGTGATCTTAGTGGTCCCTTCCAACTTTAATGATTTTGTTATTCTCTGATTCTGTAATCTAAGGATGCCTTGAGCATCTCTTTGCCCTGCATCAAAACAAAAGCTAAATCAGAATCAGATTTTTGTGAGAATTTTTGAAGAAAATGAGAATTGCATTATTGTTATTCTTTTTCTTAAGGTGAGTCCTTCCAGCATTCACCTTTAAGGTGAATCCTATCCAAATTGGATAACTGGCAAACAGGAGGTTTGGGCTCTTGTTTTTCACAAAAGCTGTAGCATCTTCTGCTCTTCCGTGTGCTGCCAACCTGTATTTACCTAAGCAGCCGTTTTCCTTTTAGCCATTCCTATCAGATTTTTCAAGCAGCTTTGTTCAGCAGACAAACCTGGTCCCTGTGCTTTGCACACAGCTGAGCACACCAGCAGCATTTCAGCAGCCGTACGAACAACCGTCGCCGTGGGACCGAGGGCCATTTCTGATGCAGACTGGGATGACACTCCCCCCTCCAGCTTGGTCTCAACTTTAGCAATGGGTTGTGAAACCAAACCCAGGGGGGCTTGGATGGATGTAGGGCTGAAAGGTGAAAATATGCTTCAGGTGTGCTATTTGCAGAGTCTGAGCAAATGTAGCAGCAAAATGTATGCACATAAACCTTATCGTGAACCACAGCGTGGTCTGTGTTCCCAACACTGCCCAAATATCTGCTGTTGGAAAGTGAATAAATCTGTTGTGTACACACTATCTACATTCTCACCTGAGTGGGAGTCTCAAAGGTGGAGTTACACTTTGGAAAAACAGGGGAAAAAAAAAAGATTGTCTTTAAAATTTCCTCACTCCCAAATAACTGTTGTGGTGAACATCCGATCCAGGATGCAAGGACAAACCCTGTGTGACACTAGTAAAACTGCCAGAGAAATATCATATACAATATTGCTCGTCCATTTAAATTATTTAATGTTATTAACAGGAATTACCATTCTCAGATACCCTGACTGATTTTCTCTTCCCCAGCTTCCCATGCAAAGTTTAGCACTGAGTTTAAACATCCACTTGTCTCCATCCATTCTCTCACCCATCTCTCATTTCGTGATCCCAGAGCACTTTGACCCAGACCTCATCCCCTTCCTCTTTTGCACCGGAGCCACGTGGTCTCAGTTCAGCACATACCTGTGTGTCCCACCTTCCAGCTGTCACCTCGATGGGGCTGTTGGTGGCATCATCCAAGGTCTGGTGCATGACAAGGCAATGATGCCTTGAGGTATGAGGTGGAGCCATCTGTCCCTGGTGGTCCTCACTTCACTGTTACTTTCAATGCCACTATTGCTTTTTTATGAATACATTCTAATGGAATTTCTGCTGGAGCTCATTAATTGAGACAACATCTCAACACTGAGGGAAACAGTGTCCTCACCAAGCCATGGGCTGAGGACTCAGGCTGTGCCTGCAAGGTTGGCATTGTGAAGAACCCCAAACCTAACAGAAATGGCCAAGTGGGGAGGAAGACACACTTCAGCTACATAGCTCATTATTAAATTACTTTCTGCAGTTGGTTGACAAGATCACGCCTTTGAGCAGCACCTCGTGTGAGCCCCATGGGGGCACAGAGCAGGGAGGCAGGTGGGATGTGAAGCACTGCACCTTGAATCAGAGGGGGATGCCTCCTGGGAACCCCTCAGCTGGAGCTCACCAATGGCATCATTAGCTGGGGCAGGCCTGATCCAGAGCCAGCTGCCTTCAGGAGGACAGAGGCTCCCTCCTGCCCTTCCCACCTTCTCCTCCAGCACTTCTGGCCGCCTCTGCCTTGCCCGGGTCTCCAGGCAGGAGCTCTCCTGGGTGAGGACTTCAATGTGGCCCTCCCGCACGTTTGATGTGCCATTTTCTCTTTGAAATGCAATGTCTCACTCGTCTAATCCTCATCACATTTGGGAAGCTTCTTTTCAGGCTTTCAGATCGAGATGTCAGGGGAGAAGAGTTTATTTTAAAAAGAGCCCATTTTGAAGTTTTTGTTTTGAAAATGTAAATGCTTTTTTTTTTTTATAAAAATAAAAAGTAGTCCTTTTGGCTGTTGTTTCTGGTCGGTTTGAGTTCTTTTCTTTCTTCTTGTTTGTTTGTTTTGCTTGAGTTTGGGTTTTTTCCTTGGGAGTGCATGTAGTTCTCTTGCACCCTGGGTCTGCTGTCCTAGTTTTTCCCTCAATGCTCAATGTAAAGCTCATATAAACATACAAATGGTCTTTTTGAGCCTTAGCTTGGGATCACTCCAAAAGAGCTGCTCATACAGCCAACAGAAACCCAAACTGTGCCCACCAGTGTACCAAGGAGTAAATACTAGCTGGCAAAAGACAGAAACCTGCTGTAATTTATGTCCTTTGGTCCACTGAAATGATCTCTAATTCTTGTGCCTGTCTCAGGAGCAATTGGTACTTGCTTTGTGGCACTGAGGGACATAGTTCAGCAGGCATGGTGGGGATGGTTTGGGGTTGGACTTGATCTTAATGGTCTTTTCCAACCTTAATGACTCTGTGATTCTGCAGCACTGCTGTGGGGGACTGGAACTGTGCCTGAGCTGTTTCAAAACCCAGCAACAGCACGGCATTCATTTCCCCAAACATTCCTTCCCAAGCAAGGCATGAGTGCAACTTACTGGATTCAGGGCACTGGTGCAAGGCACAGTGCTCAGCCCCACGTCCCCAGAGCCAACCCGGGCACAGCAGCTGCATGGATTGAACTTGGGAGCTCACACTCAGTTTTTTTCCCTGATCCAACCTTTCCTCCTCGGAGTCCTGAAAGTTTGAAACATCTTTTGTATTCCAGAGGCCAAAGGGCCAAACTTGCCTTTAATTAAAATGCATATTCTTTAATTAAAGGCCCCATAACACATGAAGGGCATTCATTGAAATACGATGCGTGACATAGTCATTACCCCGCTGTTAATTACTAATTAATGAAGCTATTTCAATTAATAGCTTCCCCACTGTCACTCCAGCTTTGACAGGGCTCCGTGCTGAGAAGCCGTGGTGGAATCACAGGCGATCATAACTCCTGGAATGGCACCAAAAGGCATCAGCTGAATATTCATGTCGGCCGGCGTTAACACTTTTCAATTAAACATAATAAAGCAAAGTCTCTGTCAAAAGTGTATATCAAACATGCGTCAGCCTTTCCCTCTACCCCTGTTCTCTTCCAGCTTGTCAGAAATAACTAGAAAGAAGGAGGGAAAAAAAAATAAGTGTTGTTTTCTTTTTTTTTTCCTTGGGCTTCCTTTTGGTTTGTTTTAGTCCTTTGACACCTGAGGCTGGAGCATGATTTCTCCAGCAAGCAGTGCAGCCACACGGGGTGAGCATTTACTGCACGTCCAGGCTGTGCTTCCAGCACATGCTCTCATGACATCTTTCTTCCTGAGGGGCTGTGCGTGACATTGCTGCCCCGATTCCTTTCCCTTCCCGCACCAACACTGCTTTGGGCATGGGCTGGATGAGTTTCCCAGCGCCGTGTTGGAGAGCTCAGGAGCCGCGGGTTGGAGGAGTCATCTCCAAGCACAGGTTTTAATGACGGAGCTGTGTCACCAAGGCACGAGGGAGGAAAAGCTCTGCGGGCCGCACAACTTCTGCGAGTCCCCAAAACAATGAGAACTCTGCGGAGAACTCTCGGGCGCCATCTGCTTGAAGGATGTCGTTTGGAAAACAAAAACGGAAAAGGAAGAGGGAAAGGGAGAAGAAAAAAGAAAAAGGAAAAAGGAAATAGGAAAAAGAAAAAAGGAAAAGGGAAGGAGAAGGGGAAGGAGAAGAAGGAAAATGAACAGGGAATGGGAATGGGAATGGGAAAGGAAAGGGAAAGGGGAAGGGGAAGGGAAAGGGAAAGGAAAAGAGGAAAAGGAAAAGAGGAAAAGGTAGGAAAAGGAAAAGGAAAAGGAAAAGGAAAAGGAAAAGGAAAAGGAAAAGGAAAAGGAAAAGGAAAAGGAAAAGGAAAAGGAAAAGGAAAAGGAAAAGGAAAAGGAAAAGGAAAAGGAAAAGGAAAAGGAAAAGGTGGAACAGCAGCCTTCTCATTGCAAGAGAAGTTTCTGAGGAGTATGTCCATGTTGAACCCCAAATTATTTTTCTTAACAGCTGCTGCTTTCAAGCAGCCTTTGGTTGGGGGAGAAACTTTTTAAAAAAAGAAAGCCTAATTTACAGAGAACAATAAATTGGGAGAAAAGTAAAATAAACATTGTCCATTTCTCCCTATTTTTAGGCACATATAGGTGCAGAGAAATCTCCTATGCTTTGCTGAAGAAGGCAGGAAGGTCTGGGTGTGGGTGTGGGGCACTGCTGCCCTGCAGGCTGGGGCTGAGGGGGGAAACTCCTGTGATCCCAAATGGACTCACACCCAACTTCCCTGGTGCTGGCAGTGCCCAGCAGAGCAAAGAGAGAACTCTTACCAAATACCCTCCTTGTGTTTGTATGGGAAATGATGGTGTTACAAAAAGTACTGAAGCTCAAACACTGTGTACTTCTGCTCTCTGTTACAGGCATTCTCTGTGCTCACTAAAACAATAGAATGTTTCAGGAAATATTAAGAGTAGTAATGCTTGAGATGGGGGGTGTCCTTCCCTGGAATTGCTAATCCACCAAACACGGATGAGTCTCCTGGAGTAATCCACTCTAATGCGCGTCCAGGAAATCAATTCTGTGCTTTATTCTTTAATCCAAAAATCTCCAAGGAGGAGGAGGAGTGCAAGGACAGATAGACACCAACAAAATGAGATAAAAATGGCATGGTGTTGAACCAAAGAAAGAAAACGGGGTCTTAATTGAGAGCAATGACTTGATCTTGCTACAGAAAAGGCCCTGCAGCTCAGCACAAGAAGGGCAGTGGTGATTCAGTGGTTTTTCTTCTCTGAAAGAGCCATGATGCAGTGGCACAGCTGCACAGGGCAGTGGTGGGGTCACCATCCCCAGACGTGTTTCAGAGTCATGGAAGTGTGGCACTGAGGGGTGTGGGCATTGGGCACAGTGGGGTGGGCTTGGGGATCCTAGAGGGGTTTTCCAACCTCAGTGGTTCCAAGATTGTTTGGTTCTATACGTGACACTGTGGGGATGGAGGCTCATGCCCAGCCCTGCTCCACCCCACACTGTGCACCTCAGCAGCAGTTCTGAAGAGCAGAGCACCTCACGCGGGTACATGGGAGAGGTTGTAAATGTGTGGGTTTGTGTGAAATTTGGTGGGGAAAAAAAAAGAAAAAAGAAGAAAAAAAAGAACAACACATGAAAGGAATTTAACAGCTGCAATGAGCCCAAATGGCTGCACAGGAAAATCCCCTGCCAGCCACAGACTGCTCCTGTAATGAGAATGCAGGACATGCACGAATAGTTTTCTAACTCTTTGTGTAAAATCCTACAGATAATTGTTACATGTGTACTTCCCATTGTCTCCTATAGAAGGGGTTGTGGGGTTTTTTTTTTATCCTCCTATGGAGCTGAAATTAAGAACAGTTTATTAGAGAATAATTGATGCCAAAGTGCTGAGAGATTGTACCAGGAGCTGTGTTTGGATGAACGAGAGCGAGGTACCAGGCTGGGCAGGGCAGGGGAATGCAATTTGGGAAGGGATTCAAGGGATCATCCGAAGCTTTTCTGGCAGCTACTTCCACAGTCACATCATTAGTTGCTGTTAATCCTTACAAAAATCTGGCAATTTGGAACCAAAATTTTGCAAGTATTTCAGTACTGCACTAGAAGGCCAAATCCTATTACTGGAGAATAGAACTTTGGCCTCTCAGGAGCAAAGGCACTTTGGAAGATGTGGATTTAGGGAGGGGGTGGGGGGGCAGTTCTTATCATTTTATTATTGGATTAAAGCCTTCCCCACCCTTAATCCTGTAGCACGAGCTCTGTGAGCAGGGACCTCCCTTGGTATAGAAAGGAACTGAAACACAAAGCCCCATTACTGACATCGATGGCAGGATTTTCAGTTATCACAGGGCTCTCTGTGCCCCAGGGATCCCATCCCCACGGATCACCCTGACCAGAAACACCTCACATCGGCAGGAAAACGATTTTGAGGAAAGAAACAAAACAGAGCAATGGGGAGAGTGCATAAAGCTGCTTGATGCCCTCGGCTGTAACTCCTTCCTCCCCCACCCCCCCACTCCTTAATTACAAGCAGTCAAACTGTAAAGACCTTAATGGACATCTTAATTATCGCATTAAAGTTTGAAATGGAAAATTCCTCATGAGGTGCCGTGCAGTAGGTCACGGCTGCAATAACTGGTGGTATTTTGCTCGTGACAGCGCGGTGCCCTTTGCACAACAGCGATGCCTCAGGGGCACATCCTGACCCTGGGGAGCTGGCAGGTGGGTGTCAGAGCAGGGCTCTGTTGTGAGAGCATCTGCCTGTGTCTTCAGTGAGGAAGTATGAGCAAGCAGTGCTCTTTACTATCTCCTTTCCCCTCCAAAAAGTGCCGCTTTACTCCTGGGTTTTGCTTTTCATCTGCTTGAGTGATTTAATTGATTTAATGTTTGTCAAACTGCAACAAGACAGTGCTTCTTCAGTGCTCGAGGGACAATGCCAGCTACTGGATGTGCCCTGAACAACTTACATACAAACTGACCCAGCAATTCTAACCCACAACAGCAATGCAATGTACCTGCAATTAATCAGCACAGCCGCAGATTTCCATCCCCTTTCACACCACGATGAGGAACGGGGCAGGTTTTGGAGTGATCCATAGCCACTCAGACCTTCTCAGGCCAAAAGAGCTCAAGTATGTCTGCCTGAGGTTGGTTTGCATCTTTCTAAGCAAAGGAGCAGGATAGGAAGGGCTGAAGACAACACACATGCTATTAAATTGACTTCAGCATCACTTTGACAGCACTGAGTTCCATGGTCTCTTTTCAAAGCATGTGCAGGAGAAAATTAGTGGATCCCAGAGTTCTCAGAGACATCTTCTTGATGACGTGGATCTGCTCTTCAGTGCTCCTCAGAGGGGTCAGAGCAGCTCTGCTCACTGCCGAGCACAACCATCTGTGCCAGCAGTGCCACGCGCAGCACCCATTCCAGCTGTGCCAGCTGTGCCAGGAGGAGCAGCTCTGGGTTGGCAGCAGTTCCCAGATCCCAAATCTAACAGCTCCCTCTGTTGGCATCTGCACGAACCTATCAACGCGGATGCACAAAAGCTGGCAATTTGAGGGTTTTTTTAGGCAGCCTCCAGGCAGAAGATGGTCTGTCTGCAGGGCATGTACCAACCAAGAGCAGATTTGGTTCGTCTGTGCTATTACTCCAACAAGTAACCCTGTACCGTGTTCCCTGAAGCTGGAGTGTCCAGAAAACAGCTTGCTGGTCGTTTTTCCAGTGTAAGTGGGAAAAAACACACACGTGAGGATGCTGTGATCTGCCAGCCCCACTCTCCTCCCAGCACAGCCTCCCACCCCCTCACCAGCCCCAAGGAGTTGGTGACACTGAATGCACTTGAGCTCTGTCTCAATGAGCATCTCTGCATTCCAAGGCAAACCAGACAGTGTGCAAACAATATGCTGCCTTTATTTTTGTAGGTCCTTCCATAACACAATCTCTGATAGCAAGCTTTGGCAAAGGCTGCATAAAGTAATAATCGTATAGCTATGGAAAAGGGGTTCAGTGATTTACAGAGGATATATAAACGTGGAACCTGGCCTCAGATCTATTATTGGCTGGTTAACAGAGGCAGATAATGCAGACAACCCACCAAAGTGCTGGGTGAGCTGTGAGCGAGGGGTGGGAGAAAAAGCAATGACTTACTTTAATGTGAAATGTCACATGGAAAATAGATCCTACAAAAGCAGAAGCTGTAGGCTGGTAAATCCTTCCCCTCTAGAAATCTCATGGGCTTTGCTGGGAGTACCACAGAAAACAGGCATGCAGAATCAGGCCTCAAGTACATAAAATATAGAATTTGGTTCTTAAATTTAAAAATATTTATAAATAACTTAAGACATTCAGGCTCAGAGACGTGAACAGCCAAGTATTTCCCCCTGGCACAGCGAACAGCATGGATCCACATCCAGAACTATGGATCCCCAGTGCAGGAATTGGCTTTACACCTCATACAGAAGCTGTGCACACCGAGGGCTCTTTGGCAAGGCCCCCACACCCCTTCAAGAGCACATGGTGAACACATTTGACAGAGCAGGGAGTATGGGAGAGCACAGATCCACAGCACTGGTGAGGGATTTGGGCTCTGAGGTCTCAGCTGGAGCATGGTGAAGGCAGTGCAGATGGGACCTCCTGCACAGGGTTCCCAGCCAGGGATCCTCACTTGCTCTGAAGGAAGGCTCAAATCCATCTCACAACCCAATCCCATCTGCACTTGGGTTGGACCTGCAGAGCAGATTGCAGAACGAAGGCACGCGAGGGGCGGTTAAGGTCAGAGGTGCATTCTTTGGGATTTTCCTTTTAGTCCAGACAAAAAGCAATGCACTGGAAATCCCCCACATAGCTGCAGGGCAGCTGAGCACAGCCATTCCCACACTCTGCACTCCATAAGTTGAGAGTGCAAACTGCAGCCCCGTCCAGCAGCACAGCCATCTGCATATCCCAAACCTGAAAGGGCCCGGGGCAAACCAAGGCCACGTTCTCACTCTGAGCTGGATGGCCCCACCGACCACCAGCCATGCCCTGAGCAAAACAGGAACTCTGCATTTCTCTTCTGCTGCGGGTTTCATTCAGACCCACCTCATAAACGGTCCCAGTCATTTTTGCCCCGTTAAAACAACAAAAAAATATGTTCTTTGGCACTTGTGCATCATTGGCACACAGACATGACACAGCCCGCTCCTTCCACTGCTCGCTGGGCTCACTGCTACAGGTCAATGTAGGCAGAGTCCACATCCACCCTCTGGGCCTCTCCAAACACCAGGAACGCACAGAGACCGATGCTGTTGACAGCAGCCACCAGATTGAAAACAGAAATCCAGGAGCCTGTCGTTTCCATCAGATATCCAGCCAGGTACACGCAAACCACACCTGTGCACAGAGGGAAGAGATGGAAATGCAGAGGGGCTGCACCCTGCCCACCCACAAGATGAGCTGCAGGGAGTGCCTTACCTAGCAGAGCTCCGCCTGTATTTCCAACACCTGCAAAGAGAAGAGAAGGGAAATGCCACCCAGGAACTGGGTATTAACAATGTGAAGATGTGCACATCTTCACCTGGCTTGCCAACCCGACCCGTTCGATCTGCATGCACAGCAACATGCCGTGCAGATGGTGGGGACAACCGACACTTCAGCCCTCCTGCCAGCAGCCAACAGACAAATGAAGCAGCACGCCTCTGCAGCTCCATGCACGGAAAGGAGCTGAGGCTGCAGGCACAATGCTCAACACTCCAAGCCCTGTCTGTCCCAGCACAGCCCAGAGGACTCCTTACCAAACAGCAAGCCAGCGCAGGATGGGGCCAGGTCTTGTACGTTCACTGAAATCCCACTAGTGAGAAACAGAGAGGAGGGAAATGGCAGATTTAACGGAACAGGATCTGTTTTTTCATCGTTTAGCTGACCAAAGCAAAGGAAAGGATCCCAGATAATACTGATGAGAGAAGATAAGGAAGGAAGAGGCTGCGAGTGGAGCAATCTAGGATTCAGCTCCAAGTGCTCAGAGGGGATGAAATGCAATCCACCTCCTGCTTTGTGCCCCCATGGGCTGCTCAGTCCCGTGTGCACTGCAGCACACGGATCAGCCAGTGATGCTCAGGGTTAGCATTGATGGTGGGATGGAGGAGGCTGCTCAGAGCCCCAGCAGTGTGGGGTGGGAGCTGAGGGGCTGTGGGTACCTGTGGTTAAAGGTCTGAAGCCCAACAGAGGCTGAGGCAAACACTATAGCTTTGCAAAAACTGGATGTCTGGCCCAGACACAGGGCAAATATGCTCGAGACTCCAGAGCCAATGACCTGGAAAAAGAGAAAAATTAAATATCTCTTTGAGTTTTCCACGAGCAGATAGTTCAAGCTGCTCCCATGGTTTCAGCCCTCTTACCTGCATGAACTTACGAACGGTGATGGTTTTGTACCCTGGAAGAGAAGGAAGAGTCCCAGTTAAAAGTAGCTCAACAGGTCTTCTTGTTTCCAACCAGGAGAGCACAGAGTGATTTCAGATGGCCAGAGCTCATCCCCAGATGGATCTTGAGCTCCAAGAACATGGATGGGGCAGTACTCCACCGCTGTCCTATCAGGGCTGTACGTTGTCTGTTTGCTGGGACTTCTTCCCAACAAGCCTCTCTCCTTCCTCCTCCCAGTTCTGTTCCCACAGTGCATAAAATCACGGCTGAGAAAAAGCCAGAAGGGCTCTTACCCTGGTTAATTAAATGATCGGACAGAAATCCACTGAACAAGCTCGTTGGAATTGCAACCAGCCAGGGAACTACATTGAACACCCAGCCCTGAAAGACAGCAAAAGTCAAGAGAGGGCTGCTGTCAGAGTTTGTCTGCAAATGTTTTGCAAAAGTCTGCAGAAAGGAAACAAACAAAGGGAGCAGGACTTCTTACAGGTCTCTACTGCCTTCCCACAGCACAGCCCCATAGGCTCGCCGTGCCAGGCCAGGCAGCCAGCAGTGTTGCTATCTCTGTCCCTCTTTATACCCCAGCAGTGAGGGACTGAGTGTGGTGAAGTGATGTGCAGAGAACCAGGGAGCTCTGGGAGCTGTGGGTGTAGCTCTGCCCTGCGGGTCAGCAGCAAAGATGCTGGCAGAGCTTCCAGCAGTGGCTTCAGCCTCGTTAGCAGCATTAGTGAGAAGCTGGGGGAATATAGCAGGATTTTGTAATGCCAGGATTAGGTAACATTACAGCAGCAACATGCCTTGGTCTATTTTCAATTCAGCGAGCTTGCTACATTTGTAATCACAGATGATTGCTCGTCATCTGGATTACTGCTGCTCAGAGGCATTTACTGCCCAGATCCCATTGGGAACTGAACTTGTGTTGGGCTGCATTCATTCCAGCTCGCCCTCTCTGCTCAGAACCCCACGGACACATCCTGCAGCAGCAGTGGGATGCACAGAGGGCTGAGAGCTCCTGGTTTGATTAATCCTGTTCTAGCTGCTCCTGGAACTGTACCAGGGCCCATCTGCATCTCTCAGCACCATTGAAATTGTAATTTTTGGTCACTTTCATAAATGTACCACCATAGGGCATGCAGGGTGATGTCTGTGCATCCTGTAGCACCAGCTGCAGTTATTCAGCACAGTCGGTCCCAGCACACCAAAGCCACCCTTTTCTCATCCCATTGCCAAAATATTCCTCCATCTCCATCCATCCAGGTGGGCTGGGGGTGGGTGTAGGCATCTCACCTGCAGCAGGGGCATCTGACCAGCAGGTGACACAGTTTTACCATGCTAAGGATTATCCTTTAAAATCAAGCATCGTCAAGCCCAGTTTATTAAAATATATGAAGCGATTATTGGATGCAGGAGCACTATATAGAGCACCTTACATAAGGGAACCATGATATAAGGCACAGCAGATGGTAAATTATTGCTGCAAGCATATTACAAGAGGTGCACAGATCTCGTCACAACAATATGTTTGCTGGTTTAATACATGATTTTAATATAAATACCAAGGATGCCATAAAGCGCCTTACAGATGTCATAATAAAAGGCATTTGTAAGCTCTGGAAATTACAAAAAAAAAAAAAAAAAAGAAAAAGAAAAGGAACAAAAGCCACCTAACAGAGCTATCGTGGAAAAAGCCATCTCAATTTCTAAGCACATGATAAAGATGTCAGCACTCAGCCCAGAGGGGCTCTGAAAGATGGGAATGACTGTGCTGGGCAGGGGGAAGCGTTGCCAGTGAGTGCACATTATCAATGGTAACGACCACTTCTGCAGGTAGCTCTGAGCTATGCTACGTCAACACCCCTCCCTGGGAAAGCATCGAAGCAGCCCTCCCCTCCCCTCCCCTCCCCTCCCCTCCCCTCCCCTCCCTTCCCTGCCAGCACTGTGCTCACCTTGGACTCGGGGAATGTTTCCTTAAAGAAAGTTGGCAGCCAGGAGAGGAGAGTGAAAAACGTGCTGGCCGTGCACAGCTGAGCAATGATGACAGCCCTGGGAATATACAGTGGGGAGGGGGCAGTGAGCAGCGACGGTGATGCTGAGTGAAAGGGCCATCCCAGCAGTGCAGTATTTCAGTTCCTGGTCTGTAAGTAAATCCCTGTGAGTGCTGCAGTTGCTTCCAGAGTTCTTTTAGCAGATAACTGCAGCTCTCCGCTCTCTCCGTGCCTGACATCAGCACACAGGTTCGGGTCAGGTTCACCACCCTGCTGCAGGAGGAGTCACTGAGGGCTTCCAAAGGCTCTGCCATCAGCAGATGGATGGCCCACGGTTATTCAGAGCACTGAGATCCTGTGCCCTTCTTAGCAGCCCCTGGGAACCTGATGCTGTATTCTGATGAGCCTTAGTGCCCAATGCAGAACAACCCCCACCCCCAAAAAAACGAAAGATGTAAAGAGATGGTTTTCCAACAGTGGGAATGCAGGGCTCCTGCACAGCACTGCTTAGGAGCCCATTGCAAGCAGCATTTCTAACAAGCATGGTTGGGAATAGTGCTCTGAAGGAGCACAGGACTCACCCAGGGAGCAGCTTGCAAAGCTGGTGATGTTTCCCAAATGGAAAAGGGCAAAATAGAAATGCATGGAGCAAACAAGCAGAGTGAGGTGAGAAGCCCTGGCAGGAGGATGCTCTCAGCCCCACTGCCCTGGCACAGTGCTCCACCAGCTGCCTACCATATCGGAGCCTTCTTAAACAGCTGCTTCCAGGGCACTTTGCTCTGCCTTGAGATCAAGATGCCTCTCACTAAATAGTCTATGGGGATGACAAGATCTGCAGGGATGAAAACAGTCAAAGGAAAGCTCTGATCAGATATTCTGTGCAGCTGGACCAGCCTTGACAGACTGCTGTACAAGCACCTTTAATCTCCTCTAATTCTATTTCTCTTTGTAATACCAGCACTGGATGCTCATATTACATTTACCAAGCTCCTCCACTGCACCCACACACAGCCCCATCCAGCCACCCTCACCATTTGTTCTATGTCTGCACAATATCCCTTTGGGCAGCTCTGGATTCTGTGCAGCACCAGGCCCAACGTGAGCTGGGCCCTGCATCCCACACTAATAACACTACATCCAGGTGTCATCGTTTGCCTATGTGTGGATTTACTCCCAGAGTTATTTACAAGAGATATTCAGGATTAATGGGTTTGTAAAAGCTCTGTGTGCGGATGCTCTTAGTTGGGAATAAGTATCTTGCCCTGCTTTAGTTTAATCCACTTAGCAGATCAGGCTCTGCATGGTGTTTTCACCAGTGCTTAAAGGAACAGAGGAGTCAAGGAGAACTCTTGACAGCAATACAATCCAGCATGGGATTGGGAACAGAAGCTCAGCAAAGCAAAAGCTCTTAATTCTTGTTTCTGGGTTCAGCATCTTCAGGCAGACACTGCATACGATACTAATGGACCCAGAGAACCCACTGTGTAACACACCCATGGCAATGCAGATTTGCTGAAAGCTGCCACCCGAGGTGGGAGAGCTGGTTTACCTTTCTCTGGCAGCAGGTACTTGCAGGTGCAGTAAACCCAGAGCAAAGTGAGCAAACCAGAGAAGTAGAAAACGCTCTCCCAGCCGTACCAGTCCAGCAGCAAAGATCCCGCAGCTCCGATCACCAGCGTCCTGCAAGGCAAGCCACTGGCTCATGGGTCTGCCCATGAGTGAGTCTTACCCCCGTAAGCAAGTGATTAAACACAACCAAATCACTGTTTGGCTTTTAACCAGCCCTTCCATTTAGAAAGGAAATGAGCAGAGATGGGAAAGTTCTATTACGGTCATCTGTCAGAGGACAGCGAGCAGTGTTGGGCTGACTCCTGCTCTTCCTACTGGATCAGGCTGCTTCCCGTAGTTATTAAACGTTGCAAACACTCTTCAAAGTCTGTCTTGGAAGGAAAGTGAAAAAAAAAACAACAACAAAACAACACAGAAATCCTTGACATGCTCAAGAGCAAACAGCAGACTTCAGAGAACACAAAGTCTTCAGCAATGTGTGTGTGAGAGCACAGACAGACACTGCCTGAGGCTTCCCCAGCTGCAGGTGGCATCCTCAAGGACCCAGGCACCTGCCTGCACTTCAAGCTGGAAGTTTTGCCTGCAACTATTTAAAGTCCTTTCATCACCAGGATGTCCTGAGACTGTCACTCACTGCTCAAAGCCATCTGCCTTCTGAACTTACCCAAACTGTGAGCCAGTCCCCACTGTGCTGTATGTGAAGGCTCGCTCGCTCTCCTGGACCCTCTGGGACAGCAGGCTGGCCAGGGATGGAAAGTAGACCCCTGCAAGCAAGAGAAGGGAGCTGTCAGGGTGAGGGGGGCTCAGCAGGAAGCTGAAAGCAAATTCACAAGTTCCA
The DNA here is from genome assembly GCF_038088225.1 of Cyrtonyx montezumae. Lineage (NCBI taxonomy): Eukaryota > Metazoa > Chordata > Aves > Galliformes > Odontophoridae > Cyrtonyx > Cyrtonyx montezumae. Next base: position 8,825,602 of record NW_027072100.1, on the reverse strand, counting down.
GCAGGAGCTAAGCACTGAGATAAAGCAACAGGATTTTGGGTGAATTTGTAACAGGGGCATAGCATAAAATAAAGGATCCCATTGCCATGGAAGGTTTGTTTGTGATTCTCCGTAATCCCATGTCATTGTCACTGCTGCTACCATCAGCTTTAGGACCAGATGGGCTTTAAAGGTCCCTTCCAACTCAAATGATTCTATAATTCTTTCATGTACCTTCATGAACTTTCATGCATCGCTGCCTGTGCTCAGGACATGGCTCTCACCTTGCAGCAGCCCCATGAGGAACCTGGAGCAGGTCATGAAGACGAGGTGTGCTGATGTGATCTGGGTGAGCAGCGGGGTAATGAACGTCAGGAAGCCCCATGCTGATGCTGAGAGGAGGAGGACTTTCTCACCCCCTATTCTGTAAGGAAAAGAACACATACAGAAAATGAGTAGAAGTCAAAGGGGCAAAAGCAAAAGGGCAAAGCTCAAGCCTTCTTCCCAGCTCACCTAGCTTTTAAGAGTGGATTTTTTGTCTGACCTGTTCCTCTCCTCTCACAAAAGCCTTTAGCCCTGGGGGAGTGGGATCAGCACACTGGCCTCCTCCTCCCCACCTGCAGGAGCCCCAGAGCAGCCCCTGTGCAGGGCTTGTGCCAGCCCTTATGCAGGGAGGTCCAAGCTGCTGGTTTGCTTTTTTTCACTGCAGTTATTGAATCATCATCAAAAGCCACTTTCATCAGAAAAAAATTACGGTGATATAAAAGTGGTCTTCACTGTCTAAAGGTGAAAAGAAACCATGTGGTCTGTGTATCCACCACCACCACGCTGGTCTACATGTCCATTTACACACCCATAGGTCTTTCTGGCAGCTGTGTGGGATGGTTGGGGCACTCCCTCTGTTTGATGGGGACTGTGGCTGTGCAAAGTCCTTTGGTGCACAGTGCACTATAAACACAGCACCAATTTTAAGACCCAGGCGTGAGAACAAATAGTCAAAACTACATGCATACTTTCTGTTATCAGGGCTATAGACCCAGGGCAGGGCTGATGGAGAAACCCATCAATCCTTTCCCCACAAACAGGTTTCACCCTTCGGCCTGTTATTGTCATAGGGTGAAACACAGCACTACCAAAACCTGAAGCGAGAGGTCAAAACCAAGCTCTGCGCTACTGAGAAAGCCCAAGCAGGGGAAAATGGAAATGGAAAGAATAGAAAGTGGAGAAACAGAAAATGGAAAAAAGAAATAAATAGAAAATAGACATGGAAGTAACTCCCAGTACTGATCACTGATGTGTCCTCCGATGACCTGCGTCAAGCAGTAGCCCCAGAAGAAGCTGCTGAGCACAACGCCTGACTGCTTCTTGTCCCAGCCAAAGTGTGCACTCAGGGCGACGGCGCAGATGGGCGCGGTGACACGGGCACAGTACAGCAGGCACGTCCCCAGCAGCAGCATCGCCGTCCACACGCGGCACTCTGACCTGCACGGGGCAAAAAGAAGGTGGGGAAATGGCTGAGTGAATGCGTCTGGCAGAGCTGTCTTTTTCTGTCCCAAACAAAAGCTCAAAAGGGAATTGTTCTTACAAGGGTAACAAAGGAAAGGTCAGCGTACGACACACCGTGCTGGAAGCAAATATTTGTTGTTTGGCACACCAACCCCTTCACTAGGGAGGTTGCATGTTACCCTTGTGATGTGGGTGGAAGAGTGTTTTAGTGAGAAATGGGACACTGTGGGGCTGAACAGCCCAGAGTGGTAAGCAGAGTAACCCAGCATATAAGCAAGGGTGGGCTGGCAGCCCGTGCTCAGTTTTGGTACGTGAGCACTCAGCCCCAAGGCAAGCGCTCCTGCAGAAGGGGATATTTACTCCTGCCTGATCTGCTGGCTGCATCTCCCAGTGTCTGAGAAAAAATAAGCTCAGTGAGAACGTATGCTATTCACAAGGGCTGCTCTGATAGTAATACTTCCTATTTTATTACAGTGGCTCACGAAATCAGAAGTGGATGTTGGTGGTATGGCAGCAGAGGTTGAACCTTCTCAATATTCCATTACATTTTGCTGCCGTGCAACAGATGGCAGCAGAGGAGCACCCCACGTGGAAGTGTGTATAGAGCAAAGGTGTGCAACTGAATTCCACCGTGTGGACAAAAATGGCACCCAATGACATCCATTGATGCTTGCTGAACACTGATGGAATCCAAACAGCGGATGTGTGCGTGGTGAGTGGTGCAGATTTATCCAAGTGTGGCATACAGGCTCTTTTTCATCACTGGCAAAAACACACAGCTAATGGTGGTGACAAGCTGAAAATTTGCTGGTTTGTAGCTGAGAATTTGCCCTGACAATTGATGCTATTGTGCTCTTCACCGCTGTCGTAGCTTCCACGGAAATAAATTGGAGGCATTACTTTTGAAGCAACCCTCCTATGTTAAGGGCAGAGCACAAAGTGCTAGGCAAGCAGGCTCTCACCATTCCAGGGCTGACTGTGAAATTCACTGCAGTGGGTCATCAGCCTCTGTGCTTTCCACCCCGCTGTCTCCGTGGGAAACAACCTGTGCTGCTTCTATATTGAAACGAGCACTTGTTCCCCTGTAGTGGATTTATGACCAATGTAGGTTAATCCCACACAGCACAAGGCCGTTTATAAACGTGTCTGTCACAGAGGGAGACAAGGGAACAATGGGAAGGAAAGCACTCGGAGCTGCTGGGCCACTCCAGGTGAATTTACTGCTATTTCCTGACCAGGCAAACAAGCAGCTCCATGCCAGCCCCCGGCAGGAGGAACTGAGAGCTTTGAAGGTTGGACCTGTCCCTGCTGTGTACACACACCGCTGAATAGCACAGGAACTAGAAAACCTCACTTATCTTTGCTGAAAGAATGAGTAGCCAAGGGTTGAGCTGCCTCGGTCACTTGAACCAGGTGATGTACACTCTCTTGGTCTTACGCTGTAAGGACATGTGCTGTAAGAGGGACATTGTCACTCAGCACTCAGCACTGATGAGGCTGCACCTGGAGTGGTGTGCTCAGCTCTGAGCCCCTCATTACAAGAGAGGCATGGAGGCTCTGAGTGCATCCACAGAAGGGCAGTGGAGCTGTGAGGGCTCTGGAGCACAGACCCATGGGGAGCAGCTGAGGGAGGTGGGATGGTTCAGTTTGGAGAAGAGGGGGCTTGGAGAAGACCTCATCATTCCCTGGGAGGAGGTTGGGGCGAAGTGGGGCTTGGCCTCTGTTCCCATATAACAGTGATAGGATGCGAGGTGGTGGGGTCACATTGCACCAGGGGGGGTCAGATTAGGAAAATGTGTTGATACACTGGCACAGGCTGCCCAGGGAGGTGGGGGGGTCACCATCCCTGGAGGTGATCCAGAACCATGGCCCCAAGGGACATGGTCAGTGGGCACAGTGGGGTGGGCTGGGGTTGGACTCGAGGATGTTAGTGGTCCATGATTCTGTGATTTTATGATTCAATGATCACACGTTAACTTGCAGTAAATACAAAGGCTGTTTGTTCATCACCTGCAGAGCTGCGGCTCTTACCAACCTCATTCTGAAGCCAGCCTCAAGTCCTAATCTCCCCTCTTATCTGCAGCAGCACAATGCTGGTTAATTTGAGCCAATGAACCTGAACAATTGGGGTGACCAAGTAAAGCACCTGCAATAAGTGTCAACATTTACTATTGTTTAGTTGCTGAGACAGTGAACATTTTGATCACTGCTCCACTGCATTTATGCTCTTTTCCTATATTTTTATCAGTAGAGATTTCCACTCAAAACAAGCATGGACTGTTGCAAGGACTGCAGATTCCCACTTGCTCCATAGCTAGCATATCCAGAAAGAAAAATCCACTGACAGTCTGAGTGTGCCCACACCCACCTGAAGCATGGCAAGAATTACTTCTCTGCAAGGACAACGATGTGCTTACATCAGAGGAAAGAGCTTTGTAAACGCATTGTCTCCTAATTATAGTTATCACAGAGGCTGCTGATGAGTCAGTGTCCTGCGCAGTAGAAAACAACAGCAAAGGTTACAGGAGAAGCCTGGGTTAGTAGAAAGGAGAAAAAATAAAGCTCTGCTTCAAGAACTAAGCAGTAATGATCAAATGTAAGGTTTTGGAGATTACCACTGCCCTCTGAGAAGCAGTTTCACTAGTGTTAGCAAATTAACCTTAATTGCTTCCCTGATGAGGGAATAATAACCTGTGCTGGAAATAACCAAACTGAGTAAGACTGAAGCACATCTCAGCCTAAACCTATGGCTGCGCTCAGCAGCCTCCTTCATGCAAGGAACAGCACATGCAGCTGCATCCCCTTCTGGGACCCGATTTGCAGACAGGTCAGTCATGCAGCTAGAAAACACTTCCTACTTCACAAACCTCCTGCCACCACCCAGACAGACTATAATTAGCATGAGGACTGTAATTGAGCCCTAAAGACTCTTTCTGAGCAGCTGTCTGTACAGCAGCAGTGCTGTGGTGGAGCAGCCCTGGGGATGTCCCTTGGTTCTGCCCCAGCACAGCCCCACGCACCAGGTCACTGCTCTGCTCAGGGGCACCCAGCAACGCCACGGGGGTCGGATCCCACTGTGTGTCCCCATTCAAGGGCACAATGGCTGTCACCAATGTTTAAGGGAAGCCACAGTAGAAGGGCCAGCAGCACAGGTTATCTTTATTTGCAGCCTGATATCCTGCTGGAGGATCTTCTGCAGTAGGTGCCACAAAGGAAATACTGATTCAACTTTTATTTCTCTTGATGCGCTCCCTCCTTTCCCTCAGCCCACTGCTCTGTTTGCAGGCACTGCAGGTCACCTGGCGGGGGGGGACAGCCCAACAGCAAACCTCAGTCCCAGCTCAGCCACCGCCTCCTTTGAGGGACAGCAATCAACATAATTGCGCAAGCCTGACGTGGGCCAAGGAAATAACACCCAGGTGGTTATTTTTAACTTGGTTCAACAATCCTCTCACTTCTTTTTGTTTTTTCCTACCAATTCCTCCCTCCCTCCCTCGAAAACCCAACACGCGTATCCTGGGAGTGTTCTTTCTTCCCTTCTCGAGCTGATGCTGTCATGCTGCAGACCAGCTCCACACTGCTGATTTCTTGCTGTCAAAAGCGGCGTTTGGGTTCAGAGGAGGCTTTTTTCCAGCCAGAGCACAGAGGACACAGGGCTTTTTTTACTGGGAAACCTGCTGATTTCCTGTTCGCCTCCTGTGCACAAACTTCTTCTGCAGAGCTACAGATGGCAACAAAGCGGTGTTCAGCAAGCACAGCTCCCAGGTTATTCCCTCTCTTCATTTCTTGCTTTTGGCAAAAGCAAAGATGAAAATTAGATTTGAGCTGCTCTCATGAGCTGGAAATAGTTGTTTAGTCCAGGTGGAGAAGGTGAGAAAATGTTAATAACAAAGCACACGCACGCTCTGCACACTGATATAAGATGTACATGGATCAGCCATAAATGAAGTGCTTTTCTTGCTTGCATACTCCGTGTGTAAAGCTCTCAGCAAGGGCACAGTTTAAATCAGCATGAGGAACTTGGATAATAAAAAAAAAAGCAACCAGCAATGAAAGCTGCAACACAGGGCTGACAAAAGAAGAGGGTACAGAGCCCAGGAACACAGCGTGATCTCTGGGGCAGGAAGCGCAGTCAGGAGGTGGGAGAGCAGCACGTGGCCAGTGGTACAGCTCCTTTCATCTGAGAAGCTGAGAGAAACTGCTATAATAGCCCCTTGTCTTCAGGTGTAGCCAGAGGCTGCGAGACGCAGAGAGGTTTCAGGAGCTGGTTTCTTCCCAGGACACACTGCTTTTTCTGTGCTGTATTCCTCTCCTGGAGGCATCATCCAAAACGTTGTCTCCATGTCACTGGCTGGATCTGCCTGTGGCTTTATTTCTAACTTCTGGCTATAAATTTCTCTTCTTGGAGCTTTAGCCTTCCCATCAGTCCAAGCAGAAGGCCCTGCTTGTCATGTTCAGATCTCCAGACAAACAATGCTATCTGAATGTCCAGATGTGCTACAAACACAAAATTTTTTCAAGCTCCAAACAGAAACCCCCAGGAGTTGTTCTCGGATGAGAAAGACAATAGAGATAACAACGTGCGATAGCACAGCCATTGGAAACCTACCAGAAAATCTGAGAAAGGCAATTGAGGAGGTAGGGGGAACGATGGGGGAACTGTGAATGAGGAAGAAAAGACAAGACAAAAGAAGTGGCATGAACAAAGATGGCACAACAAACCCGCCGAGATGCCCGCTTATCTCTTCTCAAACCGACAGTGCAGGCAGATCTTGGGAGGCAACTTTGGGCTTAAGAGGAGTACTAAATATTTCCATAGAAATGTAGGATACCCTGAGTCAGAAGGGACCCACAGTGATTGAGGAGCGCAGCTCCCGGCCCCACAGCAAACCCCAAACCCAAACCCTACACCTGAGAGCAGTGTCCTGGCGCTCCTTGCAGCTGACAAAAGGAAGGCTGCTTCTAACCAAACTGCCTCCCATGCAGGAGTTCACTGCGTCCAACCTCGTCCTCAGCGCATCGTACCAAGGCGGGATGGGGAGAGGAAAACAACAGAAATAGGTCCGAGCTGATGAGCTCCTGCTTTTCCAGGCTTTATCTTAAATAAGGCTATCAGCGGTGCAAACATCCCGGCTGGCACACTTTGATAAACCTCATCGTAGTTTCGACGGCGTGTTTAGATAACTGACTGCAGGCCAGAAACAGACTGGAGAGATTTCTTTGCCCCGTGTTTCGTAGCAGTTCCACACCTCGCCCTTCGGGGGCTTTCCTCCGCCGCCCAACAGCCGCGTGATCCCCCCCCCCCCGAGCATCTCCGAAACCGCTCATCCATAACCCGGCGCGCTGCAGGGGCAGCCCCAGGAACGGCGGAGGGATTGGCTGTGCCTGCCCAGCTCGCCCGGGGGACTCCCCAGCCTTACCTGGACCAGCACGGCTCGCCGCCTCCATCCCTCCTCATGCCGTCGCGCTGTGGGGCCCGAGAGCCGCGCTCCCCTCCGCACAGCGGCGCATTCCCGCCGCCTCCCGCGGCCATGCGGGCAGCGCCTTCCGGCCCCGCCGGCTCACATCGCCCCGGCCGCCGGCTCCCTCCCCCTGCCGAGCCGCGGCCACGTGTCAGCACCTCCCCGCCGGGCCGTGCCGGGAAGTCCCGCCGCCCTCCACGATGCCGGGGCCGCTCGAAGTGACGCCGAAGCCCCGGCTCCGCATCCCGCCCCGAGTCAGCCCCGAACTCGCGGTGCCCGGGGAAGGGCTCGGCCGGCGGGGCCGTGGAGTCTCCATCGCTCTCCTTCAAACTTGGGTCTTTGGAGTGGTGTTATTTTCCTTCCCCTTCCCCTTTATCTTTTTTCTTTTTTATCTCCCGGTAAATAATTAACCCCTCACCAGCAACACCGTGGGAGCTTATTAGTAAGAACTAAAACGATCTCGCTTTTGCACACCTCTCCCTTCAACATCCAAAAAGTGCAATGCTTGCCTGCACTGCTGGTGGGACAGCACTCCCCTGCCTTTCATAGCTGTGCAAGCAGAAATCTCGCCCTGCTTTTGTAAAATTAGAAGTGAATTGATACTCCCACCCAATTTAGGGAGAAAATGAATAGAAACTGGTATTGTTGCAGCTCGATTTAACCCTGCCAGACAGATCTTCCTTTAAATGCCAGGTACAATCAGTTCTTTATGGAAATAGGTAATTAAAATAATGGTTAGCTCACTCAAAAACAAGAGGAATAGGAAGGAGCAGGTGGAAGAGCATTGATAAGACATCATTCAGGGGACTGCGTGTCCAACAGCAGCTTGGATGTGCAAAACCTGGGGTCAGCATAGGGTGGAGAGTGCTCTGCACAGCCCAGCCAGGTGGTACACAGCCCTCGGGGAAGGCGCTGAAGCTTCTGGCCACACCAAAAAGCACAGTGTGCAGGTGTGCATGGCCAGTGTATCCTACCTACAGCCAGGAAAACCAGGAGCCTGTAAATGCTGAGTAAAAACAAAACTTAAGGAGACTGCTGTTAAGCTAACCCATCACACGCTGCCACCTGCCTGCTATCCACAGGGAAAGGAAACGACGCTGACACGCTTTGGTGTGGGTGCAAACTACGCAGAGGAACCACGGGGCTCAGCCTTCATCAAGCTGTTGGCTTTCTTTCAATTATTTGGACACAAAACTGGAAGCCATGCAAAGGAGGAATTTCTATTTGCTCGGCTGCTGTGTCTGTTTCCAGAAGAGGGAGCCAAGCCATGAGAAAACACAGCCAAAAATCAACAGCATCCTTCAGTCTGTTATGAGGAGCGGGTACGTGTCATAGCGTGGTGTTCAGAGCTAAGTTAAGCCGAGGTAGGAGGGGAGATGACTCCTGATAGAAGCACAGAAGTGAAATGTATGTCATGAGCCTAAGAGAGTAGGGAAGAGCTCAGGCACAGCACCGCAGTCACAGATGGAGAAAACCCACTTACACTCCATTGAGTCACTACTATGTAAACTTTGAGATCTGTTGTAGGACACACATGCATCTGGCACTGCAACGCTGGCTCCTCGCTGAAATTGTCACTGAGCCTCAGAATTGAGCATATCTGTCTTTGTACTCTTTCAGTTCCTCCCTGCTGCTCACCTCCTCAGCGAGTACGTACCTTGACTAACTCACTTCTACAGCAAGGAGCTAGTTTTACCTTCAAAAATAGTTGTGGTTAAAGAAGCGTCTGCAGGTAAAATGAGCAGCCAACTTGTAACATCCACCACGGGCACACTGCTCCCTTCACTGCTGCATTGCTTTCTGGAGGCAAACATCCCATCAGGGCGATGAAACGGCAAACAGGAACAATTCAGAAGACAGGTGCTAACTTCAGGAACACAATCTCCTCTAGTTTTTCCTGTGTTGTTTCAGCCGAAAGATTAAACCAAACTGAAGATCGTTGGGATAATACCTGAGCTGACATGCACCAGCACTGCATTTCATCCACACAATGGTTGCGTTATTTGAAGCTTTTATGAAGTGAAGCACAAATTATGACCCAATTCTGCATTTTTAGGGGATGTGAGAAGGAGTAATAGAGTCACACGTTCCATAAAAGACAACTGCCAGCTCCTGAAGGGAAACTCCAACGCAGTTTGGGGGAGACAGCACTGCCCGCAGTGTTTACTGGGCTGTTTGCACCAAGAACTTGATGGCAGAAGCTGATAGTCACCAGTCACATTGTTTCTACATGGGAGAGGGGCACAGCCTGGCTCAGAAGCCACCACCCTGCTGCAGAGGTAAAGGCAGGCTTAGGGCAAAACAGTCCTTCTCCATTGCTATTCAGGTGATGACCTGAAGGGTGCACTCAGCTGCTGATAACAACAGGAGGTCTGGCAACCCATGAAGACACACAGGATCACGCTCCAAATCGATTTAATAAGCTTCATAATGAACTTGGACAGAAAATGGTTTGAAATAAGCTGAGCAACACTCATCTACTAGTCAAGGATCTTTTTTTAGGTACTGCTTTTAAGCTTAGACTCAAGCATACAAAGCATAAATGTTATCAATTAGAAACAATAAAATTATCCTAGAATAATGCAATGCCTTCACAATGGAGACATTTATTTCCAGGTAACTTCACACATTTTTAATGCTACAAAAGTGCTCTCCACATTCATTTCAGTATTCCTTTAACGCAGGTGGAAGGAGCAGGAAGTGTTTCAATGAAACCATCTCAAGATTGAGAGGTACTGCTCCTGGTTTCAAGCTCCGTGTATTTGCCTCTTCAAAAGCCTGGAGAGGAAATGCTTTACTCAAAATTCTGCTGTTAGTTTCTGTGCAGCAGCCTCTGGTTTTCCAGCTATATAAATTAAACAATTCAGTTAACTTTTTCCTCAGAAAGTACTGCCAGTATTTCATCTTCGTGGAAACCCACGATCCCTAACCCTTCACAAACGACTCCGTTGTACAAAGGAAGCAACCAGTTCAGCTTAGATTTGACAGGCAGAAAAGAAACGTGGTAACAGCCAAGAGACAGCTACTGAGATGACTCTGGAGAAAGAATGAGACTGTAGCCTACTCAAAACACATTTCACATAAATCCCTTTGGCAGATGCATGTAAGAGAAAGTATTTCACAACTCAGCTTGTGTTCAGAGGATGAATGAGAAGAAAACAATCTTACTTGCTTTCAGCAAAAGAAAGGTTGAGGGGACAATGAGTGTAGTGTACATTTGTTTGCCACCGATGAGTTTGGAACAAATCTTCATACAAAAAGTTATTCTCTTATTGTTCTAAATTAAGTGGGAAAAAAGTATGTATTTTAACACTAAAGCAAACTGTTCAAAGTGGCATTTAATAATATTTGTTAAAGTGGTTATCTAACAAAAATGGGTTAACAAAATCCCATTCATTAGTAGTCACCAAATAAGACATTTCTCATGCATATGACAAAAGTCCATTCGTGTACTGACAGAGGTCTGTTTACTGTGTACAATATTTCCATAAATTATAATGTTTCACAGCCCCTACCATTCAAGAATATTTCAAACAGATTATATATTATATTTGTATATGCAAACTATTTTATATACACTAATATAAAGATCCTTAGAAGTACCATTATGACTACCTTTATGCTTTCTCTAAAATGCATAGCTTTCGAATATTTTCTTGCAGTTACCAAAAAACTTTACAGATTAAAGCTGCTTATCAATGTGGCATGTTCATAAAAACAAAGTGAAATAGATCTATACTAACTTTATATTAAACCCCTTAAAAAACATGTTTATTTCTTAATGGAAAAAAAACAAGCTAGTGAAAATTCAAGTAATCTATGCTCACTCTTTGCCCAAATGCTATGTGAAATTAACGCAGCGTTCCAGAAGTACAGTGAACTTCTCAACCAGGACTGAAATACTGCATTTCTCATGGAGAAAAATGCTCATCATGCCACAAAACCGCACCACTTTCCACTTCATCCGGGAGAAGCATTAGATGAGATTTAGTACATAAGTGTCAGAACAGAGGAAAAGCTGATCAGTTACATATGAAGAAATTAGAGCTATTCCAGTTTTGCTTCTGCAGTTTGTTATTAAACAAAGTGACATTAACCACACAGTTTCTCACAAACTAAAAGTTGTACATGGTTTTCAGACGTCAACCGAATGGGGAAAAAGGAAAAAGAAAACAACTGTTAAAATCCTGGTGTTAAAATAACCAGTCTTGGAGAAGGAAAGCCAGTCCACTGCCATAGTTGGGGGCAACTGATAGCTTGCTTGTTACATATAAACTCTGAGACCTCCATGCCACGAATGCCTTAAAAGTGCAGAACAAAACTATCAATAATAAATGAGAACAACTCATTTTGTTATATCCATCATCTAGCTTAGACTTAGTGCTCTGCATCTCTAATAGCTGCTTAACAAACAATGGATTTCCCTCACAAAAAAAAAAGCTACACAAGTAAACAGTGTTCACAGTAATGCAATCAGTAACAGATTGTTTTTTTTTTTTAGTTTCCATAAGTCAGGTGTATCTGCAAAGCTTTATACAGTTTAATGCATACGTATTCCAGTAAAATTAAGTGAAAACTAAGTTTCATTCTACAGGGTAATATCTACCATACAAGACTAGATTATGTACAGTATGGGACTGCTACGACAACTGCCAGTGCATCGTGATGTTAAGCTACTTCACCCACCAGATCCATCTTTGTTCAATAAATCGTTAATAACTTGATATACAGACCTAAAAGCCTACAGATTGATTTGGCAAGATTAGTGCTTACTACCACTGGCTACATCTCAGTGAACAGTGCTGCAAAATTAAGTTGACCTGAACATCCCATACCCACAAGATTGCAATTTGTTGACTTGAAAGTCTGGACTTCACATAGAAAACATTAAAACTAGAATCCTAACTGGAGTGAGGACAGTCAGTAAACAAAGTAATTCTGGTGAAGATGAACTGCATCTCTTAAGAAAAGTATGGAAGAATCGAAAAAAAAAAAAGAAATTTCAGTCTTTAAAGACAGCCCTGCTCTGCTCAGCTAAAGGCATAAAAACAGCCCAAGTAGATCTAAAACTACGATTCTTATTCAACAAGAGTAAAGGCAGATCCTGCACAAGATGCATCAGAGGCTTCCGTAAGTATCTCTCCCCCCACTTCATTTCCTAACACAAGTATGTCTTTCAGTTTACAAAAATCCAGGGGCCCTCAAAGCTCTACCAGCCTGCTGGAATCACTGCAGTGTCTGCAGCTGCAAATTCAATACAGAGGGGAAAGGTCCCCAGTAAGAAAAAAATCTCAAGTGCCTCTGAGGGCCATTTTGGTCATTCACGAAAATTGAGAAAAAAAATATTTCCAATAATACTTATCACGAAAAAAGATGGGTCACTGATCCATTATGAACATAGCTCTCACCATATAAAGCACCAAAAAGTCAGAAACAAGGAAAAAAAAAGTTCTTAAATTAAGATTTACAAGTTTGTACACTATTTCCTAGGCAAAAGGTTGACCTTACTGCAAAGTTTATAGATGAAAACATGACCAGTTACTCTTAAGGGGAATGTATATCTTGCTATAACTTAAAGGTAGAAAATATTCACTGTTCTATATACACATTTCAAACAGGAGACAGTTAAAGTTAACTGAACAGTTGCCAATGTAACTCCATATTAACTCACTGACCACTCAACTAAGCATCAGTAGCCAATTAGAAAGCTTGAATTCTGTACTTTTAAAAATGTGATTTTTCCTGTCCTGTTTCATTGTATTTTTTAAAAATGTATTATAGTGCATAGCCTAAGTCAGACTTTCAAAGAGATACAGCGCCTTTCAATGCAGTTTTTGCAGCATTCAAAAGGGACTTTTCTCCCTTCAAATTAGATGTTCATTGAAAAATCTGAATTGAGTGCTGTACTGTAGTAAAAATATTTCAGTCACAGACTGATATAAATGTATACTGTGCAGTACTATGATTGTTTGATGTCCATCTGCACACATTTTATTTAGGTTCTTCAATTGCCCCCTTGCTGAGGTCTGTCATTTTGGGGTATTTCACTTTCTTCTGGTCTAGCTCATTCTGAGCCCACAGTAGTAGTTTCAGTAATTTTGCCAACTTGGGTGTTGATTCACGATTTTCATAGTCTAGAACAGCTTGATTGACCTCACTCCATACCTGGAAAAGAAATACTGGAGTTTAGTAATAGTTTTCCTACGATTAATACTTGTGATGTCACACAGACAGCTTGTTAATTTCTCAGAATGAAGTCAGGACAAAGCTCCACATACTACCAGCAGAGTAACAAAGAAGGAAGTCAAAGAGCTGATCACTGCAGCACCAGTTTTTGGAATGCTGTTCTTTTGCATAACGGCATACACATTTTTATAAGAATTTCAAAAATATTTGGACACAAAGACATTTCACCACATACAAATAAAACACTACCTTCTGTCGTTGCATCATGTTAAGCAAGTCTCCAAATGGTGATTCTTCGGGATTATCGAAGGCGAGCAAAGCCAGCGTGCGCTCCATTTCTGTCAGGCACTCCCGGCTCTCCTCGCCTTGTTCTGCTAATTGGGTCTGAGCAAATTCCAGAGCTGCTTCAGTCTCACGCTGCCGAATCAGTTCAATCAAATGCTGCTGCTACATGCAAAAAAAAAAAACCCCACAGCAGTATTAGCTAAACAAATTAGCAAAACTTCAGTATTTCAAGATCATAATCTTCAGTCATTAGTATGTAATTTGAGACAAATATCAATTTGTAATATGAAAGTTTTAGGTCAATTCTAAATGTCTGGGAAAAGGAGTAACACAGTTGCCAACAAGATCTACTAGAAAAGGTAGTCTGTTGCTTTCAAAGAACATGCTTTGAGAATGTGTGCTACTAAAGGAACTTCTAGAAAACTGAGATTAACAGTTGGTATATCACAGATCATTCCCACTGCTTAAAGTTTTTATGTTACTAATTAATTGTATATGACAGTTGCTGGACCATGTCACAAATTTTCCCACTGCTATAAAACGATATCAATAGCAAACAGTTGAAACTGCAACCATGTTTGGCCACAAATCCCTTGATGTACTCTTAAACCCACACTTTTTTCAGAGTTTTTTTAACTACTTTTGAAACAAAAATAAAACTTGTCCTTACCTGCAAATGAAAGTAAAGATATCTGTTTGTATCTAACAATTCTGGATGGAGGCTGTTTATTAATGAAATGGCTTCTTGAATCTGTCCTTTCAGTATCATTTCTCTGATTTTTATTCTTTCATCGAGAGTCTCTAAATCAACGCTGGGTTCAATTCCAGACTCCATGCGAAATTTCTCTGCTGCTTCTTTAAAGCCCTCTGAAATAGAAGTATTTTACCTACAAATCAGTCTTACAAAACTCCTTAAGAAATCAGTTTCAATTAAAAGATCTGAGTACTGCTTGCACGTTTCTATGATTCAAAGATTAATTCTGAAAACTGAATTCTAAACTTAGGTGCTGATCAAGAAAGTTTTAATGGCTACTCTGAATCTTAAATTATATTTTTGTACACATACAAACGATTTAGCTTACTTTACTACGCCACTAAGATGCTCTTCTCTCAACTCAGAAGATCCAGTTGCACACCAATGTAAACAGGGGTGTAGATCAAATATAAATGCCTCCACCCTAGTATAGGTTACTGTGATGGTATGCATCATAATTGCTAGGGACAATTCCCAAGTGTTTTTGATTGCTGTAAGTATAAAGTTAGGCTACATGCTGAAGGGCTTAATATTTTTGGTCTCAAACTGTTTTGACAACACTGCTCTTTCAGAGTCTACCCTTCTAGACAGTTAAAACTTGCTTTTGATAAATGTCAGCGAAGCTTTATGAGTGCTTTTATTTTAATTTATGAGTGTTTTTATTTTAAATAAAAACACCAACTTGAGTTCTGTCTTAATGGCACAAAAAAAGGACATCACAGTGCAGCAGACTATTTCTGTTTACAGCAATCGAAAAATACTTTCTTCTATATCTTTTAGCGTAAGAATTAAGGTCAGTGTAATTTCTATTTCAATATATCTGCTAGGTCTTTGTTTTAATCTAATTGATTCAGTGTCCACCTAAGAGAATACAAGAGCACCTGAGCACTGCTAAAAGTCAACAGCAATCACCAAACCCTTAGTCCTTAACTTCATCCTTACAGTACCATATTCTAACCAAAATGGCATTTCCTAATGAAATAAGACCCTCCTAGCATTACCTGTAACAAGGTAGTTCATGATAAGGCGGTTCATATCTGCTCTCTGAATATGCAAGTTATTAAGTTTTTCCATCCATTCATCTTTTGTGATTTCATCAGGTTTTTCTGCATAACTCATCCTGGTTTATTACTACAAAGAGAGAAAAACATTTCATTCAACACAATTCAATTAAAAGCCGGTTTAATGTGTATAAGCACTGTTGCTACTATCTTTACATCTTTCTAATAAGATCTTTTAAATTAATATTCCAAAAGACCTTTTTATCTCCAAGCATTTTACGTTATTATTTTCCTTCTTCCTGCACTTTCAGATCCCTTACCCAGTTTCTAAAGCTGCTTTCATGCATCATCAGAATACAAAATTCAAATACCATCTTCTTGTCGTGAAATCCAATCTAAATAAATCTTGCCTAAACCTTATACAGGACCCACAGCATCACAGTGTAGAACAAAAGAATCAAAGTTTGACAGCTAACCAGAAAATCTGTAACAAATTTCCAAAGCTAAACCTACGCAAACAATATTTGTTTTATAAAAGCAAAACAAAACAACTTTGGCTGAACAGCAACATATGTCATACAGCTACAAAACAGCAAGCAGTGAGTGGCACCGTGCACACCAGAACGCTTAGTGTGACCGTCCCAAAAGTACTCCTGCCAACGCTACCAAATTATCTCCTGGTGTTTTTCTCAGATTTGGAAACGGAGTACTCGGCTAAAACTGAAGCTGGTATTTGGCCACTTCTGACAGGGGCAGCGGAAGGGGGAGGAGAGACGGCGACAACAGCAACAGGCACCGCCACCCCGAGCGGCGGCGGGCCGCTCCCCGCCCCTTCCCAACAAAACAGCTCTTTCTCTACCCCAGCTCTCGCCAAAGCTGCGCCGACCCCAACAGTGCCGGGCGCGGGGGACAACCGAAGTCACCAGAAAGACCGAGAGCTCCCGGCCCGCGCTCCCAACCACGCGGCGTCCCTCAAACTGCTGCGGCTCGAGCCCCGCCGGGGACCATAACCTTCTTCCGCCACACAACGCCCCGCTCGGCCCCAGCCCTGCGAGCCGCTGCCCCCGACCCGGCCCGGCCCGGCCCTCCGCGGGCCCGGGCCATCCGAGCGCACGGCTCCGCTCGCCACAGGCCCAGCTCCTCCCCACCCTCCTCAGCGATCAGCAACGGACCGAGTTGCCGGGCCGAGGCGAGGACCGCAGCAGCCCCCGTTCCCAGGGAAAAGGAGCGGCCCCGCTGGCGCCATCTTACCGAGCGCGCTGCGGCACCGGCTCCAACGCACGAACGCGGGCTCCTCCGCCGCTTCTGCCAGGCCGCTGGCGTGCGGATCTCGCGAGAACTGCTCTCTCAACCAATCAGCGCCCAGTGAGGGGCGAGACCGTGCAACCATAGAGGTGGGCCGCGGGACAGAGCGTACACTGTGTACATACACGCGCGTCCAGTGGGGCGCTGGTACCACAGAGGAGACCGGAGGCGGTCGGCGCCTCTGTGCCATTGAGATCGAGGCTGCTCCCGCCGGGGGTACCATAGAGTCAGAGCGGTGGAGGCCAGGCCGCAAGATGGCCGCCCAGCCGCCTCTGGTAGCCGGGGTGGGCTAGGGCGAGTAGCGCCGGGGGCGGCAAAGCTGCGTGAAGTGGGGGAGTTGGTCTCGTCTCTTCCTTGCACCCCCTGTTTGGCTCCCACCTTTTCAGGCTGTGTTGGCACCGCCATGCTGCCTATCCCAGCTGCAGAGCCTGCTGCTGCTCTTTGATATTTTAATGCGTCAGGTGACAGTGCCGGCCTGCTATGGGCGCAGACAGCAACTTGCAGTCTGCAGCATCTGGAAGAGGCGGCAACAACCACAGCATCTGTGGAAAGTCACCAGTGTGTGACTAGATCACAGCCTGGGGTGTTCATGTCACGAAACACCAACTGATGTTTGTTGCTATGCTCGGCTCTGAACTGCAGTGGCTGAGGGCTCTGATTTACAATCTCTGAAAACATCTATATTGGCTGCTGAGAATTCATAAATTTGCTGCAGCCAGATCCAGTGAGGTTTGTGAATCAAGGCACAAAGACAATGAAACACTTTTATTTGTGTGTTTAAATCAGAGAGCCGGGCTTAAGAGGTACATCTGCATATGAAATTTGGCAAATGATACTTCTTGGGGACATACAATTTCACTTATGCTGAGTGGGAGTATGGATACAATTACTCATTTTTTACTCCTGTTTTTTTGTAATCGTACCATAAAATGTAGTTTCCAAAACTCATTTCCATAACAGTTGTTCCTACATTTCCTCTGGCTTAAATCAAAGCAATCAAACAAACACAGAAAGAAATCAAAACACCACCCAGCCCTCGCAACGAATTTGACACTTAGGGAAAGACAAAATGTTCCGATTCTATTTCTTATACATCTCGATAATACAGTCTTGAAAATCTTCGCATTCTCGTTCCCGACTCTTCTCAGCTCCTCCCCCGACAAGGTGGAGTTTCGCAGTGCATTTCCATAAAGAGGGAGAGGGTAGAAGGGCATCCCTCTCCGGGAGGGTTTCCTATTGAGGGAGGTGCGCCCTGGCAAAGAGGAGACACGTGAGAGCAACTCGTACCATAGCTGCTGTTTACAGGTGAAGAGCAGAGATTAGCTTGTAATTGCTTTATAAAAAAAAGTGAAAGAATATATACTGAATAAGTAAACCAAAAATCTAACTGATTCAGTGTCTACCTGCGCTGCTCTTTGGCAGTATGCTTGATTGTTAAGTGGTGGCACCTTGTTTTTTCACAGATTGGGATATTTGGCTAACTGAAACAGGAATTTCCCTTTGTCCCTTTATTGTCCCTTAGTTAAAGAAATCTGAAAAAAGAGCCAACAGCGAAGAGCCAACAATTCCTGTTTTGTAGCCTTGCTTGTTACTGCTGTTTTTTTTTTTTTCCACCCAGATGATTTCAGCAGTAGGCTTTTATGACCTTAGTGTTATTAGAAAGAAATTTGTAATTTCTTTGCAGGATACTGTGATTTGCTGCATGCATTTTTCCCTTACCTATGCTTTCCCCATGTCAAATCTGTTAGAGACTGAGATTTTGTTTGCTCAGCTTTTCTTTGTTACGCTTCACAGATGAGAGTAGGGCAACAATAGTTTTATCTTCCTGCCACAATCTCAGACACAAACTTCCCACATAATTTCTTAGTGTTAAAGCTTAACTTCTGTTAAAAGCCCTCACCTCCAAAAATTTGGAACCAAATTTTTTTTTTTTTTTTTTTTTACTGCTTAAGGAAAATATTGCAGTATTCTTCTGTGAGATGTTAAGTTCTAATACATGGAAGCGAGTTATCTTTCTTTCTGAAGGTTACCTTTGGCTTTCATATACCGCAATCTTATGAGAATCTTACAGTAATGAGGCCAATAATAGCATGGAAATTTGACTTTTGAGAAATACTAGGCAACTTAGAATAAAAGTGACTTGTATACTTGTCTAAGTAATTCAGTGCCTTTTATAGAATTTCTGGATATTTTATGATTTGAGAAAGTTGTTTCTTACTCAGAAGGGTATTTTGGTGGCTGACATTTGGAATAGAGGGAAAACCCTACATCAAGATCACTAGATTCATGTAGATGGTACAAAAATTCCTTGCAAGAAGGACATGCACTGGGGAGAAGAGAGGGGAAGTTTACCTAGAATCGGGGCAGAAAAAGCTCTACTTTTCTGCCACCAGGTAAAGGAGATTGGTATTAGTGAATATGAATAACCCTTGGAAAAATATGTATCTGTTCATCCAGTCTTTATACGAAATGATGTGCTGGGAGCCTTGCAGAATCAAGTACCCAGAGGATATGCTACCTTGATACCTGGTGTATCTATATTGGCTGATGCCCAGGACTCTGGGGACAAAAGCCTTTCTCTGCACATCAAAAAAGGTAAAGCTGGAGCACTGCCAACAAACATTAGTCTCCTCTGACTTAAGTGATCAATATTTCTGTTAAAAAGAGATGGAGTAGGGATGAAAACTTGCTCACTAGCTTTTATCCCTACTCTTTTAGCAGACTAACTCTCTAGTTTTTATCTGTTGTTTTCTGGTTCTTAACAAATAAATAAAGATACAGTCAGAGAAACTCCAGGGGTAGTCAAGCACAGATATATTAGCTTCAGAAGAAAGACTCAAGCATTGACTGCCTAATAGCAGACAAGATTTGGAAAACCAACGGAAAAAGGGTTTAAGGAGAAGTAGTGCTGAGGGCATGGTAGCTATCCTAGCATAAGCTTTTCCGGTACTTAAGGATAGATGGATAAGGTGCTTATTAAACTGTTCTACAAGCTAACTGATATGCATTAATCTTTCTGCTAGGATTTCCCAGTGTTTTGGGTTTTTTTCTTGGTTTTTTTTTTTTCAGCTCTAACTATAATTTCAGTTAGAAACTATGATTACGTTATGTAGGAGAAGGCATAAACCACCCAGCAAATTCTCTAAATTAAGGGAAATCATGTTTTAAAACAGGAAGAAAAAATAGGGAAGGGAAAAGAATTGAATGAAGCAGAAAAAGAGCTGAGGTGCTGAATGTACTGGTCAAGTGAAGGTGATGCAGGTGTTCAGTCAGCAAGGATAGATAATGGACTTGGTGAGAAGGCTGTCTTTAACATAAAGATGTAGGGGTTTTGTGGGATAAAAGTATGACGTGCTTTAGTTGGTATTCACTGGGTGTGCACACTGAGTTATTACATTAAGGTGGTAAAAGCCTCTTACCAAATGTGTGTAAGAGGAAATTAATCCTTATTTCACTGTGGCTCTCCTGTTCACTACTGGTGTGCATCTCCTTGTTCTGCACATTGCCTTGGCATAGATTCCTTGTTATGAGCACTAACTGGATGCTGGAGTTGACCATTAATGTTATTGTTAGCTTTTCCCAGGCATAAATCACTGAGGGACTTGATCTACTAAATCAGAAGGTATTTATTTCCCTTCCTTGTGCCTTTCTTTTATTGTAGCTCTGTAGTTGCAGAATGAAAGTTTAACTACTTAAATGTACTTAAATGCCTTTAATAACAGTCTTATACTTTTGTACAGGAATCCATCTCACATCTTGGTGTTCCTGTGTGGAGTAAGTATTAATACAGTCCTGTTTACAGGTGGAGAGGTTGTCTATGTAGTTAAGGGGAAAAAAAATAGCTATCGTGGCTTTAGCATCATCCTTAGCTTTTAGTCCCAGGAGTCTCATATTGTGCACTTGAATGTAGATTTCTATATTGTGTAATTGCTCTGTGCTTGCAGCAGTTTGGCTCCTAGAGTGTTTTTAGGAGAGTAGGCATTTTGAAAGGGCTTTTTATTGGGATAAAAGGGCGTTGACTGAGCAGTCTCTGTGCAGGGGGTCAGCAGTACAGAGCCCACCCACAGGTAGACATTACTGCACCAGTCGGCACTTAATGTTTCCAAATCGGATGGAACGAAGGTAAAAGATGCAATAAGCCACAGAGCTGACGCTGCCGTGCGAGACAAATCGCTGTGAGCAAAGCAGCAGTCAGGACTCGCTACAGCACATCTCCGCTCGGTGCTCCGTGCTCCTGCTCTGCCCCCGCCCTGTGGGGCGGTGCGGGGCCGCGGCATTCCCGCCCAACGCCGAGCTGGGAGGGAGCGCGCGCTGCTGGGAGGGAGGCGGAGCCTGTACCGGCCGAAGTCCTCCGGGAGCCGTGCGCAAAGCGATGCGCGGTGGCCGTTCTAGGCAGCGGTTGGCCGCCATGTCCATCTCTATGGTAGCGGGGGAGGAGCGGCCCCGCCCAGCGCTCCGGACCCGCTGCGAGAAGGAAATGGCGGCGCGGCGCGGTTGAGAGCTTCGGTGGCAGCGGCAAGATCCCGCACCCGCTCCCCACGGTGAGTGAGGGAGGCAGCGGGAGAAGCACCGCGAGAGGAGGAGAGCGGGAGCCGGGCCGTCGCTGCGGCGGAGGGGTGGCGGAAAAGGGACGGCCGCCGCCTCAGGCCTCGGGGCTCGACGAGAAAATGGAGGCGGGCGGTGCGGGCCGGGGCGGCCGCAGGGCTGCGGGGGCGTGGGGGGGCGGCCTGTTTCCAGGGGACCGTTGGTGCGGCTGCGGGGCGAGGGCACATCGGTGGCCTGGCTCGCTTCCAGAGGAGGTCGGCGACACAGTGCGGGGGCCCCGGAGGAAGCCCCGAGCCGCCGCCCCGTGAGCTCCTGACGTGGTTGGGCCGCGGCGGAGAGGACGGCCTCCGCGGGCGGAGCGGGCAGGAAGGCGGGCTCCTCCATCTTGGGGGAGAGAGAGAAGGAGAGGACGGGCGCGCGCTGAGCCGATCGACGTCATGGCTCGAGCTGACGGCGGCGAGCTTCTCTCTGAGCCCTCAAACGACCTAACCGCCTTTACGGTCCGTTTCAACGCATCCCGCTGCCGGACGAGGGTTTTTCCGCGGCAGGGTGCGGGCGGAGCGCTGCTCCTCGGCGCTCCTCCTGAGTGCAGCCCGGGGCCGGGGCTCGGCTGGGTCCTGGCACGGGGTTACGGGGCTTTGCGCTGGGTGCTGGACGTGGCACCTCAGGGGTGGTGAGTTCATTAACAAAAGCAGGATTTTAGCATATTCTGGTGCCTTTCTTGCAGAGGAAGGAGAAGGGGTTGCAGCGTTAGATAACGCCAGTAAGGTCTTGAGTATTTAAACCAGTCAACGACTGGTACGGTCTGCCTTCCTCCCTTCCCTCTGATGAACTCAGTACTGTCCCTGGGAGGTAATGATGTTTTAGAGCTGCTTAAATGCCCTGCACGAACCTGCTGGAATGACCAAATTCTGTTTCATACAGTTATCCAAGCAATAGCTCCATTTTAATAGCGGATGAATAAGATCCCGTGACCTTAGCCTGCCGTTTTTAACTTGGAAAGAACACTTGAAAGAACACTTCAATCTTTTTAATAAACTGAAAAATGTACTGATTACACTCTTCTGTATATCCATTGCTTAAAAACAGTGTAACGTTCTTGTTTTGTTGCACTGGTTTTGTTCTTTGTTTTTTGAACTCGAGGAAAAATACTGATTCCTTTTTTTTAATATGAAAGGATGTGTGTAGCGTTCTTCTTCCTTTTTAAAGATATAAATAATTTTCAAATCTAGATAATTTTTTGAGAATGCAGATGTCTTTTCAGTGCTTAATCATCTCAGCCTTGTTTAAGCATATTCTCTTGATAAATTTTACTAAAACTTTTCCACTTAAATCTCTTATATAAAAGAGTTTTTTTTAATTTAAGCGCTACTTTCAGCAAGTATAGCTTCAGCTATGTCTTGTTGATATAAGAAATTTACTCGCCGTTTAAGAGGTTGGATTGCTGGTCAATGAAAAATGCCAATACATAGTTAGTTACTGTGTAAGTGTAGTATTTACTGTGTTAGTTGTCTAACAGATACTTTGAGTTGTGTACTACCTTTGTGTGCTAATTGCTTGTTATCATTCTTTGACGTTTCAGGTCTTCTATAGGAGTAAATACAGTAGTATGCTCAAAATAGCTTTTGTGAGTTAGGCCTTAAAATGTTTCCCTTAATGGTTCCAGAAACATTGCACAAAGCTTTGGTGAAAGAGTAACAACTCGTGTTAGCCTTAAGCCTGCTTTGATTTGCATGGCTTCAGTGACTTGCGGATCAGATAATGGTTGAATTCAAGAGTGAAGTTTAAATTTTTGGGGGTATTTTAATTTCTGTTGGTGTGCAGATGAGCACTTTTCCTGCTGCAATTTTATGTACACTACAAAGTATTTATTGATTAAAAAAAAATCAATTGTAAGGTGATACATAGAGTTCATGTTCTGTATTGTTATTTGAATTAAAAAAAAACACAGGAAAATGTGCAACAAAAAAACTTCTAAAAGCAATTCTGATAGAACTGAAGAGCACAGAATAGCAAACAAAACCGAGTATGTTTCCCAGTGTATGTTGGATTCGACAAAAAATGTTGTCTCTACTCAGTCCTGTTTTAAGATTTTATGGGAGTAGATTCTATTATTCCAGTTTAAGATTCCGTCTTTACAGTTTTAACTCCATGCTTTTAGTTCCAGCCTGAAACTTCAGCCAGAAATATTAACTAGAGAGAGGAAGGGGAAGGATTACAAGCATTAGTCTGGAAGATTATGAAATATAACTATAAAAATGGAAAGAGACAGGACTGTACTACGCAGGAGTAAGAGTAGATGGTTTCAAGTTAACAGAAGTGGTACTATCTGTGCTAGTTGAACTCTCTGATGAGCTTTTTCTGCTCAGTGCCTCCTTTGGTCGTTCAACTAGTAGGACAGTGGCAGGAGAAGTACAAGATACAAGTAAATTTTTCTTGGTTTATGCAGGAATTGCTGTCAGTCCTCCTCCTTTGGACCATTTTAGATCCACCATCAAGTATACTTTAAAAGCTGTTTTGCTTTAAAAGTTGTATTATTGTTATGTTTATATATAATACAACTTCTGAAATAAGCAATAAAGTAACTTAATGAGTTTTAGTAGGGTTAGTCTCAAAAGCATTGCTAGGCTTTGAGGTTAAGCATCTTAAAATTCCTGCTAGGGGGAAGACACAAAAATTAAATGTGTATTAAGTGCATTCTTGTGATAAACCCTAATTGAAATTGGTAACTGAACTGTTTCCTGTGCAGTAATATAATCAGTGCACTGTAATTATTATACTTCATTGAATTCTGAAGGCAAACTTTATTATTTTGTTTCATAATGACACTTTTTTGGTGGTGTAAGAATGAAAGAAGTATAAAAGCAGTGTTTTTCTTCGACAGCTGCGCTGCTGGGGTCAGAAGTTGTAATCCTGCAGTTGCTCTGCAGCTATTTCTGTACACTTAGTTCTGCTGACAGCCATGATTAGATGTGCCAGAGGACACAGATAGATCAGTGTAAAACTAAGATTTTTACATATATTTTAGGAAGTATAAATAGTTTATGTGCTGTATTAGTGGCAATTTGACAAACAGCCTGCACAACTTTGCTAATTAGTATAAAACTATTGAAGGAGAAGAGGGGATTTTGAGTACAGTGTAAATATTCAAGCTGAAATTTCACAATTGGTAGTCTTGCACTATCATATGTTTAGAAATAAACAAGCAGTGGGATCTTGAACTGTTTCTGTGCACTTAACAACCCAAGATTCAAAAGTCGTAATAAAGAGCTGATTTAATTGGTACTTCAGTGGAGGAATATTGGGTTGTGTGAATCAGTTTTCCAAAGCTCTTTGTTTCCTTTGCAGTTGCTAAAAATACATTTTCAGTGCTGCTGAAGGGGTCAAGTTTTGCAGCAGAAGTTAAACCTTTAAAAAAAAGGTCATGTGTGTTTGTAAAATATTTCCATTAGAAATGGTAGAAAAGGAATGGTAAAGATTATTGTATAGGGAATAATATCCAATGAATCCAAGTTTGTAGCTGCTATCTGTTTTCTAAACATAGGACAGTGGCTTACAAAATTGGCTTCATGGTTTTGGAGGCTTCATTTAAGGAGATGCTTTTATATTTATTTTTTCTTGGAATATACGTTTTTGACCACAGGGAAGTGCTCCCCCCTCCACCCTCTCCCTGCTTTTTATATAAAAGGGTAAAAAGAGCAGTACTGTCTGTGCTGTTTGTGATTGTGCTTACAGTGGTTCTTAATTAACAGTCTATTTGCTGTGTCATTTTTGACTGTACTATTCAGATGTTGAGAAGTAAACCTGATCAAAAATTTATTTCTGTTGCTTTGGGTAAACTGCTTTGGTTTAGAGTAGATCTGGGATTGGGTTGCACAGAAGTGTGTGAACAAAAGCTTTAGGCAGTGTTACATGAGTAGTAAGAAAGGTAAATGTGGCTTTGGCAGTAAGGCCGTAAAATCTCTGCCTTCTGTGTGAAGTTCTGGGGTAGAAACTACTGATCTCATCTCTTTAGTACTTAAAATTAGTTCCTGTATCCCTAAATGTTGAAACTCCTAAGTATCAACTCTGTTTATGGACATGGTTATGGACCTACAATTTGGAAGATGTGCACAATGTGTCCAAGTGCCTTAAGATGAGGATTGGCTTTTATTAAAATTGTCAGAACGGTGTTGGTTGCAGTTTGCAGTTCTTTTCCCAGCTATTGGCAGTTACACTGACAGAAACTCACGTACACAGATACATTGAACTCTGTTTATGCAGCTTTATTCAATCAGGGAATGAGTGAACTTTCAAAGTCTTGCTTCTTCCTGAGATAAATGCCTGCTTTACATAAAGGGCCTGTACTGACGAGTTGGTAAAGCTTTCACATTCAGTGTGCAGCCGTGCTGATAAAGCTGTACTGCACTGGGATGGTGCACACCTGCCACCCCACCCTATAAACACAACGTATAGGTGAAAGTGCAGTTTTAATGGTGCCATTACCTCTGTGTGAGGAACCTATGCCAGCCAGTGCTGCCCAGTTGATTAGGAATTGTACCCCTTAACATTTCTGACTCGTGCAATTGTGACAGTAAAAAAACAAAACAAAAAAACAAAACAAAAAAACTATAGTATAGATGTTTTCATAGTTCTGTTAAATAAAATTTCAATGTTTGCCAGGACAGTGGTGGACTTGCTGCTAAAGCACCTTTATAACTTTTGTGAGAGATGGTTATTTAACTGAATTGAGCTGTGAGAAGCTCACTTTGATTCAAGGAAGTGCATTTCTGCTACTTGTTTGGAAGAAAATAAACTTGTATGACTCGGTGTTGTGCTCCATTACAGAGTGTTTCATCCTTTCTTCTCATTTGCTCTTCTGACTGTGTAGTCCAATAGAAGAAGGACATTTCAAATGCTTTGCATGGGAAAATTATTTTAAAGCCTGAGACATCCAAATAAACCTAAATCTCTGCATTTTGTGTTGCATAAACCAGGGAACTGCCTAAAGCACTTGTTTTAGTTAGGGTAGCTGTGCTGTACTCTGCAGCTGCTCATTGTCTTTTTGGAGTCTTACTGTTGGTTACTGTATGTCCATGGTGATATGGCTTTGTGCTCACACAATGAATGGAACACTCCTGGAGGTGCCATGTTCAGTGCGGGTGTGCAGGACTGCTGTCCTGTGTGTGGCAGTGGCCTTCTTAGACTCACATAAAGGTAAGTGTATAACCTGATGCAAATCATGGCAGGGATTATGGTGTGAACACACAGTAGAGGGACTTAAAATAATGAGCGACTGAAGCCATTTTCATTTGGAAGGGCTCTTTATTACAAGAGCAAACACCACATGAAAGTATGCATTCTTGTAATCAATCTATTTCTTAATTCTTTTTTTTTTTTTTTTAAGTGAACTGCCAAATTGGTTTTGTTTGCTAGTGGATTTTGTTTTCTGTTTCTTGATACCTTTCTGAAGTGGAGAAACTGATCTTCCAAGGGTACAGATTCTCCCCTGTCCTGCAGTGCATCAATTTCTGTCTTGGATCAGTGTAATCTCACACATGTTTGTTCTCTTCTGTTGCTTTTGTTAGGAATTTAGTAGGGGTGCTGCACAGCACTTTCCAGTTACTGCAGTTAGGCTGTATGAATATTGCTGCCTGCCTTCGTAAAGGTCAGTGGAGAGGTGAGGCAGGAGCAGGCAGTAGTGGAAGAGTGTAGTGTAAGGTTTGTAGATGTTATTTCTGACATCTGACAAATAAATATGTCTTGTATGTGGGACTGAATACTTTCGTAGTAGTAAATGCTGCCATGAAAGTAGATCTTGATGCTTGGTGTTGGTGTGCATATTTGCCTAGATATATTACACCTTCATGCAGCTCAAATCCTTGAAGAAGGGTCTATCCTACATTTAATTAGCATTGGGTATTTATGGGGAATGTGGCTGTATTACTGAGTTATGTGTTACTGAATATGCATTGTTGAAATTACTCAGTGTGATAAAGTAAAAATTGTTAATGGTAAATAGTGTTTTCACTCTGGAATAGGAAGCAGTTCACTTCCACTTCTGAGCTGTTAGTACTTTAGGTTTATAATGTGGTAGGCTTGTTATAGTCTTGGAATCAATTTAGTATAAATAACCAGGAGCATTATTTTTGATTGCTTCTTACACTGTCACTGCTTATTATTAGATGTAAAACACTGAACTAAATTGTGTTTTTAACCACTTCAAAATATGAAGTTTTTACTAGTATAAAATGTGTTTCCTAGGAATGTCTGAGTGACCTTGAGCCACAGTGTGTCTGTAGCAGTCAAATAGTGAGATAATAAATTATTCAGAGTGTGGATTTGGGGGTTATAATTCAGATCAGTTTCCCTACATCTGGAGTTAAGTGTTGCAGTTGCTGCCTTTCTCACTCCTTTACTACATCTCTTCTGTTGCAGCGTTCCCTCTTCTCAACTCTTGGGAAGGTAATTTCCTTCTTTCAGAAGGATGGTATCTGAATTAGTAATTAGAGAGTACATTTTATGTAGAAGTAGACTAGTTGAACATATGGGGGAAAGATGGTAAGCTGTGCAATCAAAGCTTTCTTAGCATAGGTCTATTGGTTTTGTCAGATCTGTACATGTTGACATAGACCTGCAAATATCCAGGGCTCTGTCAGCTTTGAGATAGGTGTGGACCGAGTCCTCTGCGGAGAAGTGGTAGAACACTTCACAGTCAGTGTCTGTTGCTTCTCATGTAAGTAATCAGCTCTTGCATCTGTCCTGAAAGGGAAGGTGGGGGGAACTGCACTGCAGCCTTGTGTGTATGCAGCTTTTTCTGTTGGTAGTGCAGAACCTATTTCCTGTGGTTCTTAGGGATCAGTGAATTTTACCTTTTGTCTACTTCCCGGATAAAACTTCTGTTTTATATATGTGATACATTTTGCACTGCTGACTTGATCTGAACTGCCTTTGTGATGCTTGTTGATACTAAATAATTTTTGCTAATGAGAAGTAGAAATCTGAGTGCAATTTCCCAGATGTCATCTTCAACAAGTTGGGGATGAAAAGTAATTTTCAGTGGAATCGATCATCCAGTGAGGAGTGACATCCACTGAACTATGCCAGCAGTTGGTTTATTTGCATCAGAAATTATGCCCTTATTCGACTTCTCAGACAGTCACATTTTTCTCGTGATAATTAACATATTCACTTAGGAATTTTTGAGGTCTTCTACTTGAAGCTGATTTCTTATCTATCATGGCCCAGACTGGTTTTTTGTCAGGATATGGAGTTAAAATTGGTCACTGATTAATAATATTCACTTTTAATAGAAGTAAGACGTTTATTATACTTTACTTTTTTTTTGTGGGTGCAAGTACCTTTGTGTATTCTTACTAACTCTAGCTTTTGGAAGTTTGCTGAACCTTATGTTGATCGTTTTGATTGCTGGAGGTCTCTGATGTGTCTTTGGGTCCTAACACTGAATAATAATGTATCTGAAGCATTAAGTGGTGTTTTAGTGGGCTCAGCACAGCAGCCAAAGCCGTTGCCTTCCTTTGGAGCAGAAGTTGGCCCCTGGTGTTAGGTAGCAGGACTAAATGAATCAAGTCCTGCAGGTGCTAACATCTGTAATATGTCTTGAATATGCAGTTAACCTTGCTTTCTATGCTTATGTAGGGATATGTTGTATGTGAGACATTTCAAAATGAATATGTTTTTTCTATGGAGAATTAAAGGCATGTAAAGAGACGAGAACTAATAGTAGCTGGGTATCACGGGGCTAAAACAGTATTATAGCTGTGAGAACTTGTACAAATTGCAGCATACTGTCTGAACATAGAGTAGCTGTCATCTGAGAGCATGCAGTAAGGTGCAGGATATTTTGCTACGTGAGGCCATCGATAGGGATGGCACTAATGAGAAAATACAGAACATTATTCCTAGAAAAATTCCTCAGGAGGTAAATAGCTGGTAAGCTGAAATTGGAGAATTTACCGTGAAGTTTGCCTTTGCTTTTTGTTTGTACTCAAGTCCTCAGATGAGGGAGAAGCTGTCTTGGTTGTCCTTAATTCATGTTAAAGGTCATATTACAAAATTGCCTTTCAGTATCTTTTTTTTTTTTTTTTTTCCCTCAAGTGAGGTCTTCCAGGTTAATTGAGACAGGAAATTCATCATGCAATTAAAATAAGTTCTGAAAAAGACAAAGTTTTTATGCAGTCTGTGGACCCATTGGATGCTTATTACCTCTTCAGGGCCAGTGAATTGGAGATAATTAAAGTAATTTATTAAATGGACCTTTGTCTAAAACACAGAAACATGAGAAAAATGGGGCAATGTAGCCCTTCTTTGACAGGTTTGCTCTGTCAGGGTGAACGTGGTGGTTGTATCGAGGCATCTGAAACAGCTCAGTGCAGGTACCCTTCTGCAGTTACAGCTCTGAGCCATGAGTAACTTGTTGCAGCTGACTTCTCTTCACTCTGTGTGTGACATTTGTGCGCTGTTTGGTTACAAAGATGACAGCACATGGCAGTATGTTTTTGAGGTTTTGTCTGAACGTGAGAATGATAGTGGATTTAAAGAAAAGAAAAAGGAGATTATAGACTTTCATTTATGTTTTTTATTGTGTATAGTGTGTTTGTGAACAGATGCATCACAGTAGCAGGATTTGGAGTTTGGGAATTTCTTTTCTGCTTCTTTTTAAACCATTTGCTGATGCTCTGGAATTTTTTCAGGACCCTTAGACTGAATGATGCAGGATGGCATCCAGAAGGATGCTGAATGTGACTCTTGGCTTCCCGCTCTTCTCCTCACTACTTGAGAGTAGTTAATCACAGCAGAACTGCAAACTTGTGTCACATAAAGCTGTAATGCCATTAGGCCTTAAATGGTTTTACTGTTGTTTCTTTTTGTTCAGTGGAAACTTTGCCTAAGCTTGGAGTTTTATATGTTTTGTTTAGTGAGGGTTTTGTGTGTTTATTTTTAACAAGGTTATTTATTGTTTTAAAGCTTAGGATACATCGGTTGCTTTTGAAATTAAGGCCCAGAATGTATTAATGTGCCTTTTTCAGGGAGATACAGACGTTTTCCCACAAAGTAACGGAGTATTAAAAGACCTCTGTAAATGTTTCCTTGGGCAAATACTCTTTTTTAGGATACTCTGTGTCAACTTCTTGCTACTTCTAGACGAGTGGCTTGTTTCACTGGAATGCTCGCACTATGGTTTGCAAGCTTAATGTGTTGATCAGCATTTGAAAAGTAAATGTCGGTTGAGGGGGCAGGTGGGGAAGTGCATCTGGTTAAGATGTGGTGAGGTCTTGCTGAGTGGCAGCTGAGCTGTTGTTGCTTAAAAGGGCTCTCGTTCTCTTGTATGTCTTTGCAGTAGTTTTGATACTAATTTTTCATCCTTTTGCTCTTTGGGGATTGTTTTGATCTTTGGGGATTGAATCTGCTGGATTCAAAAACCCAGTCTGTTTAACAAGAATTCATGTGGACATTTCTGTCTGAGGATGGATGGGTGCATGTGATGTAGACCACATGTGAGCATGTGTAACTGAGTGGGGATGGGTAGGGGGTGGGGTGGGAAAGGCAGTGTGACAGTAGCAGCCCAAATAGTGTTAGGCTTACGCTTTATTCTTCGTGGTCCATAACTGTGGATTGAATAATTACTTGAATCCATTGTTTAATGAAGAACTGTTTTGTTACTTTACCATTGAAATCAATAAACCTTGAGGTTTTACTGTCAAGGCTTACTTTATCTGTGAAAAGGAAAGAGCTGTTGCCTTTTAAAGAAATTCATGAGTTTTTTTTCTAATATTAATTCTTAGTTAGCCTTAAAAGCTTAAGTGTTTTCAAAAGGAGAATTGCTTACTACAGGACTTCATAACAAAACAGATTTATTACTAACGTGTTGTTCTGTCGAATCTTTTTGTGGTCTAAAGTTTTCTAGAGGCAGGTGGTATCCCTTTTAAAGGAGACGTGGGAGGAAGGATGTTTTAATAGAAAACCATGCATTTTCATAGCAAATGTGGGGAATAGTTTAAACATATCAAATTCTTATGCCTACCACACTTCAAATTATTTTAAAATTTTAGTTTTGTTAAGAGATTTTTCATCTATGTAATAGTGTGAGTAATAATATCATGTCTTCAATTAAAACAAAGATAAAAAACTCATCCATGTTATTAACATGGAATATCTTGATTTAAAATTGTGTTAAGAAAATGTTACGTTAAACTCTAAACTGTGTACTGTACAGCCTTGCCACTTGGTGGGGTATGACTGTCACACTGAAAAGTGTATTGTGTTCCATGAGCTGGGATATCTCCAAGAAGGTGCTGATTCCACTTGGAAAGCAAGTTAGTGATATCAGCTCTGAGGCTCAGAACAAAAACTGTGAAGAGCATGTTGCTTAAGCAGCCCTGACACTGACGTATAACTGTAGAATATGAGGGTAGTAATCTATTTAGATTTAGTATAGATTTAGTATTTATCTTTAGTATATTATTGGATAAGTTATTCAAATAATATGCGCTTCTTGTCTGTTTAAGAAATATAGTTTATTTTCATAGTTTAATGTTAGAGTTGAACAAGAAGTGATTAGCTGACTTTCCCTCTTCCTTTAGGATTATCACTTAAAAGTTTCATGATGTGTGATGAGTTGGAGATTCTGAACAGGGAGATTGAGAGGTTATTACAGAGCAGCAGCGTGGAAGAAAGCACTGTGAATAACTCAGACTGTCTTCAGACATCACTGACAGACTCCTTGGATGTAATCACTGGTTCTGACACTGGAGCAAAATACATATTAGAGCAGGTATTCAATGTCATGAGATATAGTACTAGGGCAGATTCTGAAATTAACTGTTTATGGGATAATAGTGGTTCACTGACGGTCACGATTTTGGTGGGAGTTCTTTCCCCATGTCATTGGAGTACACCCAGAGACAATTATTTAGTAAGTAAAACATGTTTCTAAACAGCAAATGACTACCTGAGTCTGATTTTAATGCTTTGGAGAAACTACTAGTGTGTTACTGATCTCCTGCACCTAGTATGGCTTTTCCCCTCTGTCTTTAATTGCAGAATCTGGCCCGTATTGCTGTTCTTTAAAGGCCAGCTGAAAAGGGACACTTTTATCTCCTCCATCAGGTCTTCCTTTTCCTCCCAAATTCTCTTCCAGGCTTGCATTAGGGTGTTAGAAGTCTTGTTGGCTTTTTTCCATGAGATTTTTCAGCCAAATTAACTCAGAAGCAAACAATCAGTGTTTGTAATGCTTTTCTTAATGTGAATTGGGAGCCTTGGACTAAATATTGGTCTTGTTTCAATACTGTATATGAATACCTTGATTTTGAAATGTTTTATGGGGTCATTTTTGGGGGATTAAAAAAAGTGATTATTAATGTCACCTTCTGTTCTCTGAAGCTTCTGAAATGCTGTGCATTGCAAACCTTTTCAGTGATAGGGACAATGGTAGGGAGTACTCCTTAATTCTTCTGTAATGAATTTAACAAACTGGTAAATCATACCTACTGGTCAACCTTGGCATACTGGTGTAGTTTAATACTGTTTGTGTTTTCATTGCATAATATATACTTTGTAAATTTAGCTCTCAGAATATTCTTAAATACTAGAAATTAATGTGTTGAATACAGCTTTTTACTGTTCTGAATCTTGGTGAACTCTCCATGCATTGATGAATTTCATCTGTTGGTAAGTGGTGGAGGTAGTATTGTTTTACTTCAGCTTTTCATTCTCGTTTCAGTGTCTTTCTGAAAATGGAGAACTGGCAAAAAGACAAAATAAGAAAAGTTGGTTTATAATGGATATAAAACAATTCCAAGCTTAAGTATTTGGTGGTAAGATAACTTCATAAATACATTGGTGTCTTATTCAATTTTTTTTGTTTCATTTTTTCCAGGAGTTGTCACAAAAAGAATTTTTGGGATTTGATCCTGCCAACAGCTCAGAACTTCAGTCTGAAGCTTCTGAATCGGGGAATTCAGCATGTGCTGCAAGGATAATGCTGAATGACTGTGATCCTTTGCTGCCCTCTTCTGGCTCACCTTTTAATTCATCTCAACACGGAGAAGCTTTTCAAACCTCTAATGCTGTGTCAGGTAAGGTGCAATTTAAAGAGACTCATTTCTATTCATTTTATTTGGATTTTAAATCTCAATTGAGATTACCTCTGCCTATAATTTTTAGCATGTCTTCACCTTCCATAGTAAACAAAGATGTGAATGTTAACTATTTAATTTTGTTCTGCTCTTGCTTCCATTGCAGCCTTTTTCTGATGTGGGTCTAATTTTAGTGTTGCCCTTAAAGACAGAACAAAAAACTATAGTGAAAGGTTGGTTTGATAATTTAAAGGGATTTCATGTTTCATGCTACTAATCGAGTGTTCATATTAATCAGTTACTGTTTGATGTAGTTTTCTATCTTTATAGCTAAATTCATAGGATTTCACTGAAGGACTTGATTTGTACTTCAAATATTAGTTTTTAATATAAATATGGGGTTTTAAAATTCTCTGTTGATAGCAGTGATAGTTAAACTTCTGTTTTAACACTATATAAAATATAATAATAGAAAACAGGAATTTCACCGTAGGGAGATCATGTGATACCTCATCAACTGCATTACTTTTGTGCTGTGTGTGAAATAAGGATGCATTTATCACTGAGACACACTGCAACGTTGGAAACAGACTGAAAAGTTTGATGAAGGATGCCTCTGAGAACATGCAGCTGTAAACAGCTCTGATGCTTGCAGTAACTACTGTTACTTGGGAATTCTTTAACGTGCCCTTTGGGATTAACTGGGCAACTCTTGTGCCAGGAAAATGCGTGTGTCTGCTCCAGAAACATGTTTGAGAGATAGTTAGCTTTTCTTCTTGACGATTTGAAAATACTGTTTCTGTTTATCCATTTCATTTTGGTGTATTTACTACTGCATGTTATCATCTTACATGAGCAGTATAATTGCAGTGGCTGCAAAATGTGATTCCTGAATTCTAGGAGTGCAATTTACATGGCATACAACTCAATTAAAACATGAGACTGATATAATACTAACTTTAAAAACTTACTTTAACTAGATTATTCCTGAATGTTCAAAATGTAGGCTCAGATTTGTTTTATTTGTTCGTGTGACTTGCTGCTGCTTCTCCAGTAGGATAGACTTCTGGCACACTGGGGAAGACTTGGAGGGTTTTGCTCCCCTTGCCTCCCCCTCGTTCTGGTAGATCATGTAGACCAAAAACCTCCTCGCCAATAATAAAAGCAGTGAGCAGCCTTTCTCAAGTATGATTCAGATGATTTTTTTACTTTGAGAAATACTTCTGAAGACCTTGATTTTTTTTTTTACTGTTTTGTATAATTTCACCTAGCAAATAAACCTTGGTAGTGAATAGTGGAGGCTGTATGTCTTCTTCAGTCTAAATTTTGAACCTTGTGTTTGTCTTCAGTGTTTCAAGGTGGGGAGAGTGGTGTCTGTACTATGGAACAAGCTATAAGCATACAGCCAGTGTCATTGGAATCTGAATCTAATACTGACAACATGGAAAACAGTTCCCCTGGTAAGATTTCTCCTTCTTAAACTGAGCAGAAAATAAGTTCATTTGTCCATCATACACATGTGCTTTTAAATAAAATGGGAGACCATAGCAGTTGGGTTATTTTGGTACAGTGTTTAGCTGTGGCAGTGCCATCACAAGGAATTATTAATCTGTTTTCAAGGCCATAAAATGAGGTGGAGATATGTACATCTGATGCTACTAAGAAAATAGTAGTATGTTGTTGGGGAAAAATGTTGAGGAAAAAACATTCATCACCACCACTAATTCAGTAACTTCTCATTTTTTAGCATCAGCTTTGGATGAAAAGGGTGAGCAGAGCAATGAGGAGGAACAGAAGTCTATCAAGCCTACAAGCAAAGAGTTCAGGAAAACCTGGGGTTTTCGGAGGACTACAATTGCCAAGAGAGAAGGTGCTGGGGACATTGATATGGACTCTGGTGAACAACAGCCACAACAGCAGCAGCAGAGCTTAAATCTCAGGCGCAGTGGGCGACAACCGAAGCGAACAGAAAGAGTAGAGGAATTCCTAACAACAGTAAGGCGCAGAGGAAGGAGGAATGCTCCTATTGCTTTGGAAGATTCAAGTGAACCTGCATCCTGTCCAGCTACAGATGCTGAAACTGCATCAGAAGATAGCGTTGAAAGTGCTTCCGATACAAAGCCTGGAACTCGCAGGATTAGCACTAGGAGTAGTAAGGATCAGAAAGGCTCTAAAAGCAGACGCACAAAAGAGGAAGAAGAGGAGGAGGATGAAGAGGAGGAAGAGGAGGAAGATACTTCTGACAGTGACAGTGATGGGTTAACACTAAAGGAACTGCAAAATCGACTAAGAAACAAACGTGTTGAACAGAAACCTGCTCAGCTGACACTAAAAGAAATACAGAATCGCTTGAGAAAAAGAACTTCAGAGCAGGATCCGACAGAAACAGATAATGTCCCGTCTGATCAACCAGTTAAGACTGAAATATCTATCAAACAGGAGCCTGAGATTGTAGATAACATTGAGATTGCAAGTCAGGTTGTTGTGTCTGAAGAAAACACCGAAGAGCTTCAGGTTCAAAAGGATATCAAACCTCCTGCTGGAGCAAAAGGAATTAGTGATGAGGAACCTGAAGAATTGCCCAAAAGCAAACCTGAGTCTGAGATTTATGACCCTAATGCACTATACTGTATCTGCCGTCAGCCTCATAACAACAGGTGGGCAAAACTTGCAGTTAAAAATGCAAGCAGTTAGCTTTTGGTTTATTTTTTCCAGGTATGGTTTACTTTTTGGATATGTTTAAACAAGCTCTTGGGTTTATTTGAAGTTTTGGGTGAGTTTATAGCAGATACTCAAGGGGATAAAATAATCAACAAATCAATGGCAAGGCCATTTCATATATTATACTGATAAGATAGCAGGATAATTAATATCTTTTGCGTAAAAAGTCACATTTTAATTGTAGTCTTATTTTATAATGTTTTACTGTTGCTTTTTTTTTTCAGGTTCATGATTTGTTGTGATAGATGTGAGGAATGGTTTCATGGTGACTGTGTGGGTATCTCTGAGGCTCGAGGGCGGCTGTTGGAAAGGAATGGTGAGGACTATATCTGTCCAAACTGCACCATTCTACAAGGGCAGGATGAGTCTATTTCAGAAACACACCAGCAGGAAGCTAAAGCAGGGCAAGTAAATGTGGATGGTACAGAATTCACGAGCATAGGAACAATTGAACACAAGTCTGTTGAGGACCAAGGGATCAAGGGTAGGATTGAAAAAGCTGCAAATCCAAGTGGGAAGAAAAAACTCAAGATATTTCAACCTGTAAGTATTTTAGGTTTTCAGTATTTTTCATATTTCATGGAGTACATCGAGGCAGTAGCTTACTTGTACAGCAGTAACTCCAATTTTGCCTATTAAAGATAAATATAAATCTTACCGACTCTCTAAATGTTACTGTTGAACAGTAGTTTATGTGTAGTTATATCAGTGCAAGAGCTAAGTAAAACTGAAAAAAAAAAGGTTTTTTGAAAGTGGTGATTTAAAACTTATATTTAGGTGTAAGGAAATGCCATACAAACATTTTCTCTTAATTCTGTTTTGGAAATCAAATAAAAATCAAAATTCTGGTCCATCTTATCCTAGCCTTGAAATCTCAATTTTTTTACATTTTCCATGATAGTGGAAGTTTTTACTTAATTTTGGCACGTGTCTCTGTGTACCAACTGCTACAATGACATCTGTACTTCTAGTTAAAGTTCTGGTATTTTTTGTCATGTTCCTTCAAGTTATATGTACATAGAGAATTGTTTTATATGGAAAGAGTAAGATAAAAACGTGCATTTTAAAATTGATTGTGAATTCTGACATTAAATATAAAATAAGCTTAAATTCTGTAATATCAAATTCCACGCTCAAATTAAAATACAGCCAGAGAAGCTGCTTCAGCTCGAGGCATGCAAATGTGAAACTTTGTGCTGCAGTGATCATCTTTGTATTACGGAAGCTACCATATTAATGCCAACATTTTCCTCTTCTTATTATGCCTTGAAGACCACATGTAGTATATTTGTTATCAGAATGCTACAGCTGTTCAGATTTTTGTGTGATTTTGTTCTTTGACAATCTTTGACTTCTGGTGTCATCCCTAGAGTAAGTTTGATGACTTTGATTATAAGCTTCTCTTAGGAGGAATCTATTGCAGAAACTTTTATATAAAATATTTATGAAAAACAAACTCATCAGTTTAAATATCAGAGCTATTAATATCAGCACAGTGAACTTAATTGTAGATGAGAACAGTGTCAGCTTAGTGTATTCTGAATACTCTGAGTAAACATTTAATATATTTACCTTAAATGCTTGCAAACAGTTTCAGCTGTGTTGAATGTATACTTGTACACAAACAGTTCTGAGGGTCTGTGTACTGGGATCTGCATTTCACTGACAGCATTAGTATTAATTTCAAGTACTGCTTCTACTTTGGTAGTGTCGTGCTAGCATGTTATCTGAATGGGTTAAACATCTCTTGCAGTGAAAGAAAAAGATTATAGTTGCCTGGTATGGAAAATCCACCAATATTTTAGCTACTCTTTTTGTTGCTATCTAGAAGCACCTGTTATTTAAGAATAGTAGTTCGTGATCAAAACTCCTAGGAATTCTATAAATAAAAACATCAGTGATGAAAATGTTGTCATCACTTGAGTAATTGTCCTTAATAATTAATGGTGGCTCAGTTATCTTTTTTGTTTGAGGTGCTTCCTAGGGGAATTTTGTACTTCTGTCCTGAACTTCCCAGTTAAATGTATGTGTGATGGAAAAAAATATAAATCATAATCTCAGTTTTTATGGGAAAAATCCCAAATTCAGCTTTTATCAGACCACATCAACAAACTAATCCTTGACTCTGGGGAGAAAGATGCTAAGCTATGTAAAGATGATTTGTTCTAGTGGAAATATTGCTTAGAAACTGTTACTTTGGTAGTTAGAAAATGCAATTTATGGAAGAGGAGAGACTGTCCCCATCCACAGCAATTTCAAGTATTAGGTCAGTTGTGTAATGTAGTTGTATAACATTTTTATGAGTAATCTAGAAGGTGGAACAAGTGATACTGACCTTATGTACTGTTTTTGAGGGATGGTGCTATACTCTAAATGTTAACATAAGAGATGAAGTGACATTGAGAGTAGTGTGAAGTAGGAGAAAATGCAGATTTCATTTGTGAAGTTTTCAATATGTACTAGACTATGACAAAATTAAGTAGGAGAATGGTTCTGCTTATGTCAGTCGAAGACTTCTAGTATTAAATTTGGTAAGCCTCTTCAGCAAGAATTACCTGTATGCCCTAAAAAAAAAAAAGGCTGAATGCCTTTTTGTGTGTGTGTCTGGTTGAAGACAGGTGCTGGTAGTGGTACATAAACAAAATGTGGTTCAAAAATCTTGTGAAACCAGCTCTGTGCTGTTAAAAGTGCCTCACATTATGTGGAGGATATGAGCAAAAGCATTTCTGCATTCATGGGATCTGAAAATCACTTTTCTTTAGCTCACTGCTAGCAGAGTGACCAGTACAACACATTCTAAACATTCTAAAAACACTGTTGTAAGCGTGAAATCCTTTTAGTTTGTATGGATTGTTTGTGGCATCTCAAGAATGAAAACAAATTTTACATAGGTAATTTTTTGTGCTGTAAAGATGTCTTTCTGTTGCCTTGTTTTTAAGTTTGACCTTGTTCTACTTCAATCTTCAGGTAGTTGAAGCTCCTGGCGTGTCAAAGTGCATCGGTCCTGGCTGTTTCAATGTGGCTCAGCCTGATTCTGTGTATTGTAGCAATGACTGCATTCTCAAACATGCTGCAGCTACCATGAAGTATCTGAGTACGGGCAAAGATACAAAGCCAAAACCTAAAGAGAAGACCAAACCAAAATCTGAAAAACCTGGAGTGACAAAATCTCATCTCCAGGTAAGTTTATATTTGTGATCTGAAACCACTGTGTCAAAGAATAGTGGCTTGTTTTAGATAAATAAAATTACAAAGTTGTACGTTGAAGAGAAACATCCTTTTATTGTTTTCTGGCCTGTTTTTTTATTCATACAAATTGTTGCCTTGAAACTTGTTTGAATAGGTAGGTAGTTTATTGAAAGGACTTTGTAGAAGTCCTTTAGGAGCACCTTTTAGATAATTTAATGCAAAGAAGTGTGAGTAGTACACCATTTAATTTAAATTCAATGGCAAATAAGTTTTTCGTTTTTGTTTAACTCCAAGTTACTGCACTGGGCAGTAATTTTGGATTACTGTAAACTCTGAATTACTGTGTTACTGTATTGTAAGTGTAGGAAGCAAAATAGCCTTTCCTTCCTTTTGAAACAGCTATAGAGTTGCTAGTAGTTTTAAGATCAGAGGAGGGAAAACAGGAGGTTTTTTAAATCATTCCCTGCTGCTGAAGTTGCAGTGTATTATGTTTTACTTTAAAGACTTAAATTTGAGATTCCATATTGTCAGTTGTATTTACTGTAGCTTACTGTAGAATAAGTTTGCTTACCTGTGTGTAACTTTATCACTGCTTGTTTGTGAAGTACAATGTATTTGATGAGTGTTAGTAATTAAGCTTCTTTCAATTGCTACAGGCAGGCACTAAGCCTCTTTCAAACCAGAAAAGACAATTTCCTGAGAAAAAAGAAACGAATGTGAAGAAGACTGTTTTGTCAGCTGCCAAGACTGAGGCAAATACTCAACCTATTGCTAGAGAGCCAGCAGCAGAAAACACCACACCATCATGGGCAAGCGATCATAATTACAATGCTGTAAAGCCTGAAAAGACTGCTGCCATATCATCTTCACTGTTGTTCAAATGTATGTATCGCATAGGGATATTCATGAATAACCACATTTTCTTTGAATACCCATCCATTCTTGGCTCTGCAAGACTAGGGAGTTTAGGGTTAGGGTTGATTGTTTAACATGGCACAAAGCTTTTCTCCACCTTCAAAGATTCACACGCAGAGATGCACGTAAATGGAGACACTAGCAGAAATTTCACTTGTATGTGGGACAGTTGTCTGATTAAGAGCCTATCAGTCTACTCAGATGATTTGTGAATGCAGACTTCATGATTATGCTTTAAATTTTTTCCATAAAGACAGTACCTGTTTGTAATGTAGAAAAGGTAAGTATTGCAACATTTTTAAAGTTTAACAAAAAGGTTTCACAGTCTGCAGCTTGAATCAGCAACTGACTGTACTGCTTTGAATTGTATTTTTGTGATTTAGATTTCTCACCTGTCTCTCAGGCCTTACATTTTCATTGTTAGTGATGAAAAGGAAATCTTCGACGTGGTGTCCAACAGTACTTTTACACTTCTGCAAGCTGCTTTTAACTGTCAAGTATATTCAAGCTCTTCCTACTGATTTTCTTCCTTACATGAAATAATTTAAGGACCATTTTTTATTTTTAAGTTTGGGGGGAGGAAGTGCTTTTTTTTTTTTTGTTTTACCTTCCTATTTATATGTTCATACTTCACACATTATCCACACACACAAGGACACATCTTAAGTGGAGATTAGACAGAAATATTGCATTATTTGCAGGTTTTGAGTAACATCCTTGTAACACACTTAAAGGTAAGTAAATACTGCTTTGTAGCCTGAACAAGTCTTCTTGCTAATGACATTTTCTTTTACTCCAACTAAGTATTCTGTGATGCAGTAATAGAACTTCAGATGAAATCTTACATTGCACATTTTTGAAACACATGACTGAGTATTTAATATTTTCTCACTTGAAAATTAATGAGTTCAGGAGTTCAGGGCTCTCTGCTTTCTTAACCACACTTCAGCCAACTTTTATACTTAGAAATAAACATAGTTGGTAAACCTTGATATTATATATAAAAGTAACTGATAAGTTCTAAATTTTCAAGCTCTAATTTTTAAACACAGAACACTGCCTACCTTATGCTGCTCAGTTTTACTATAGCAGTTACTAGGCCCATGCTAATTTTCTTTATCCAAATTGAAGGTTTAAAGTGTTATAGTTTTTCCTTACATATTTTTGTACTGTTGGTTGAAAAAATACACTGTGCCTTTTTCTAGAAGGAAGTCTTAAAATAGATATTTTTATAAATTGCATTTTGAGTTTCTTCTAAAGAAACTACCTTTTAAATCAGAAACTATTGTTGTAAATGTTAACTCATAATTTGGAGAGACCCAAATGGGACTACAGGGGCCCATTTGCTTGTCATATTCATATCACACCCTCTATCTCGATGTGATTGCAGATGTTGATACAACCATAGTTCCTAAAATGCTGTTAATACTATAGTTCTGTTTGCCTTGGAGGCAAGAATACTGATCTTGAGACAGGGCTTTTTTTATTTATTTTTAAGAGGATTGCTGTTAAATTTTAAAGCAAGTTACACTGGTTGAACCAATTCCAGTAAAAAAAAAAAACTGGACCCCTTATCTAAACTGTTAAATTAGTGCAAAAAATCTGTTTATACCAGACTTCAGTAATGAGAACAGCCTAGTTCGTGTGATGACAAGCTCATATCAAATGCAGTGAAGAACTTCACGTTGCTGTTATTAAGGTAAGCTGTGCTAATATGTGGACACCGTGGCACTACTAAAATACCAGGTGAAATGTTTGTATGTTTGGATAAAAAGATTGTCCTGCTTTTTGATTGGACAAATGTAATCTATCATCATCTTCATAAGAAGCTGCTGTTGCATCTTCTTCGGGAGTATTTGTGGTGGTTTAAACTGGCAGTATCTCATATTTCTTAGAGTTGTTAATGAGTGGAACTCTCTGGGGAGATCTTCCATTAAGATGATCAAAGTACACTACCTGTGATGCTCCTGTCCTGTTTTACAGCAGTGATTTGGGGAGAAACAACGTAATGCTGCCACCTTCTGGAAGAGAGGCAGCAAGGTTCCCAGAGCACTAGCTCTGTCTATTTAAAAAACAATCAATCAAAACCAAGCAACAACAAAACACTTCGCTTTTGTTATCCCCCTTCACTTTTCTCCATTTGTTCTTGTGTAGTTCATCTTCTCTGCATTTAAGAACTAATCACAGTTTGAATGGTACTTGCTTGTGTAACTTATGGTCCCACATTCAAAAGACATCTGGACTGCTTTGTTCCTATACACCTCCAACAAAATATGGCAACTGTCAGGGCATTGCAGTAATACTAGGATCCAGTAATCAGGAAGTTCAATGGGTGCATGAAAATATGATTTTTTTGTAATGCAGTGTCAGGGCAGCACATATGCCACATATAATACATTTTCCACCCTTGTAATCTGTACTCAAGACCAGAGGAGTTATCATTCAGGTGGTGGAATTAATGTATCACTGTAGAAAGAACAAAAAAGGCCATTTCTGCACAGGCTGCTGCCTATTCAGGCAGGTTTGTACCTGCTTACATTGCAACTCTGCAGTTGAGTATGTAGATACACTGGTATGGTTCAGCTTAAATGCTAGGAAAGGACTTTACTTTAGTATAAGTCATAAGTATGTTTGACTGCAAGGACATGACTATTTGTTGTTAAACTTGATGCTTTTATTTTACTGTGAGTGCTCCCTTATGAGATTATACAGTAACCTGGGCCAGGTTCCCTACTGCTGACAACTAAACTACTTCAGGTACCTCAGTTGAGACCTTGAAACTGAGGAGCTATCTTAGCTTAATGCTACATTTATTCTGCAAAACAGGCCTGTTCTAAGAGGCATTAATTATAGAACAGTACCAAAGGAATAAAAAGAGCTCCTAATTTTCTGTTACCAGCAGTTTTCTAGGATGTGCTTGATGTATATGTGGTCTAGGCTTAACCCTTTGTAACTAGAAGAGTTTTCAGAACAGTTGCTGAGGGATCAAATGATGATCTGAATACTTAATGATGGATCTGCCAGAACTGCTGAGAAAGTATGTTGGAGTTGGCTTTGGAAAGATTATAGAGCAGGATTGTCTGGTGTAGCACAGCTCCAGTGCCAAACTTGCTTCGTGAGTGTGGTGGGTGCTGTGCTGGCACAGAGGATGCTGGGCAATGTGAACCCTGACTCTGGAGTGAGGCAGACCAGTATTGGCTGCTGAAGCCAACGTCCCCTGGGACTCAGCCTGTTAAAAGGAGCAGTGGCATCCTTGGGGAGCAATTATCATCTCCTGCCTGTGAACTCCTGGAGCTCCTCTTCTCTGCTCTACCAGGTATGTTACATCCATCCTGTGGCTGTCAGCCACTTGAAGATTTCTGCTGTGTGTCTTATGTTAGGAAGGTCCCTGCTGCTAGCATATTTTCTGTTGTGCCTTTCAAGCACCCAGCACCCTTGTGGCACTTGGATAACAGAATGCCAGCAGAAGCACCGTGATGGGTGCTTGATTTCAGTGTGAGGTGCTGTCACAGGAGGGAAGGGACGGGATGGGGGAGACACGTGGTACAACTTACAGATGCACTGTGACTATCAGGGTGGTTTACCTCTCGTCACCAAAACTGAAAGTGATGCAAGTTTGATTAAAAAACCTCACCACCCCCTGTTGCTGTTTTGCGTTCTTTCACTAGTATTGCTTTAGTTCTGTGAACTTATTCTGTTGACTGGAGAGCTGGTGAAAAAGGTTTTCCTCTGCTAGTCCCCAAATAAAAGGGTTGTTTTTGCGACCCACCTCCTTGCACTTTGAAGTCAAGTATTGCTGCTGATACTGGTGCTGATGGTTCGCTGTGCTGATCTCTGTACTGAACTTGGAACCTGAAGATGGCCTGTCCCTACAACGAATGACGGTGCTGATCCAGAAAAGGTTCTTGAAAACAAGCAGATCTCTCATTTTTATCAGTAGACAGTGCCTCTCTTTCTCTCAGGAGTTGGCACAGTTATGAAGAGGTAGTTACCTAGAATAAGTCATAATTTCATGTAGATTAAATCAAAGCATTGCGTGTCTAAGTTCCAGATTTGCATGAAGATAACTATAGTGCTGGCTTGAGTGCAAAGATCACCACTACAGACAAGCCCCTTCTCAGAGTTTCCTA
Organism: Cyrtonyx montezumae; assembly: GCF_038088225.1. Classification (NCBI taxonomy): domain Eukaryota; kingdom Metazoa; phylum Chordata; class Aves; order Galliformes; family Odontophoridae; genus Cyrtonyx; species Cyrtonyx montezumae. The sequence goes on along the minus strand of NW_027072100.1, from coordinate 8,781,547 downwards.
AATTAGTTAATTTTAATGTCAGATTGACTTTGTGTGCCTGAATGTGCAGTCAGTTTAATTATGAACTGACTGTGTAGATCATAATGCGTAAATGCTTTTAAGGGACAAGAGAGGGCAGGAGACACACCTCTTAAATGATAGTTTTTGGTAATAAAGTTCGATTTGATCTTAAAAGGAGCGACGTTCTCCACGTTGTTTTGGAGGCAATTAGCTGTGGAAACTAACACCTAAACCTCTTTAAGAATAGTTCAGTGCTTCTGAATGACTTGAAACTAATGCTAAGCAATCTGAGAGAAATGACAAGGCAAAAAAAAAAAAAAAAGAAAACCAACTGAGAAAGCCCCAAGCTTCCGGAGAGCAGCAATTGCGCGGCCACGTAGTAGGAGCTGTTACGAGCTACGCCTCACCTTCACAGCCTTGGGCATTGAGTGCTCAGTGCCACAAGAGGGTGCTTCAGTGGCACCTAACAGGACTGGCTCTTCGACGAGTTTCTGAGGCTCAGATGTCAGGCATGCATCCCAGTAGTGTGACTGCAAAGGCTGCACTTGAGGAGCTCCCCTTGACGGGTAAGTAACTTCCCATTGTGGAGTGCTTTATAACTGACATCGAAAGCACCAGCTGACCCGTGTATTTTGTTCAGTTTTTAGTTAGGTAATGCATCAAAAGATGTCACCTAAACTCATGGGTTTAAGCTCTGTAGCAGCCACTGCATTGAAGTACAGAGATTACATTCTGCTGTGCTGAGGTTATCTCTGTCACTAGTCATTCAGAGGGGGGTCAGTCGTACCACAGCCGTGAGACAAGTTTGTACAGGGCACGGGCTGAATGACGAAGAGAAGCTGCTGAGAAAACAGCCATGCTAAATTTGGCTGGGGAGGTTTTTCCCATCTTCCATTTCAGCATTTTAGCAAGGTAAACTTGCTGTTCCTGGACTTAAATATTGATAAATAGGAGTGAGATGTTTAATCTCTGAGCCACGTTCAGACTGGACAGCTGCAGTACACGAGTGGCAGGACAAAAACTGATGGTGCAGCTGCTGCATACCTCAGAGCAAGGAGCAGCACAGCCGTCTGCAACTTCACTGGCCAGTGCTGGTGCGTTTTAATTCTTAAATACTTCTACAACAAAATTCTAGCAGATGTTTAAGCCATGAGTAGGGTGAGTGCTGCTTCCAGTCCTTAGAGATAACATACGATTACTCGGCTCAGTTTACACAGGATTTCAGAGAATACCTTCTAATAGATATTTTTGCTTTATTAACCACAAAACTAAACTAATACTGTCAATTTGCTGTAACTATTTTTTCTCTGAAAAGGATGCCCAAATCCTTTTGGGTATAATAAGCAATCCACAAGGTGGATCACAGAAAGCTGCGCACTGCTTTCTAGGTTGATTTATATAGTGGAATTGTACAAAATTTCTCAAGTTACTGAATGTTAGCCACCAGCTCTCGTGCTGTTAATGCTCACAGCATCTGCATGCAGTGCATATGTTTGAAAATGCCTTATATTTTTTCTGAAGTTCTTCGCTTTGGTGAGCAGGGAGAATTAAGAGTATCCACAGAACCCATGGCTTGCTCCAGCAGCCTCTGCACTGTGGGCACATGAAGGCTTGCTGATCTGCAAGGCAGTGCTGGGTTAGTGAGGTCCTGCTCACTTTGTCACTATTTTGTAGTAGGAAGAAGTTTTAAGTAAGCTGAGTGAGGTGCATCCATCATCCCATCCTCCCTGTGCTTTGCTGAGGGAATTCTGTCATGGGGGAGGGGAAGGAACCTGAAGCATTAGTGTAGGCAGGGGAGGAGGGAGAGCACGTCTAATATTAGACTGTGTTAGATGGTAGAGGCTGTAGTTCTGTGTATGAACAACTTCGTGCTGAAGGTTTTTAGTTCTGTAGGAAACTTCTTATAAATACTCCATAGCAAATAACTTCTATGGCTGCAAGAATACTATTCATGGAAAAAAAACCAACTTCAGTAGTGTTCTGGACTGCTAGTTCTGATACTTCGTCACTGTTGTGAGGTTTTGTTTTAAATCTAAGCCTTATAAACTCATTGCAAAATACTTTTCAATTGGCTGTGGTTCACGTGAAGCACAGCTTACAACTTGAGCAAGAAATTGGCAGTCTTTGAAGAGCTGTGGTCCAGTTAGTATTAAAATACATTACGTTTCTCCAGATGTTTAAGAACTGGAATAACTAGGTAATGTCTCCAGCAAAACATCGTGTCATAGATGATTTAAATAGGGGCAGTGAGGGGGTGGTGGCTATTTGAAGTGGCTTTTTAAAGCTGCTGCTCCCAACTTTTGGGTGAAGAAGAGAGACCCAAAATAGGCTTGAGTGCCATCTCTGCAGAAAAACTTTGGAGAGGCTGTGGGAAGAACAAAGTTTCCTGTGGATAGATTTCGTGGTGGTGGTGGTACAAAACACAACTTCCCTGTGCAGGTGAGGGATTACAGCACAAATGCATCCTGCAAATCCTTCACAGAAAAAATATCAGTGCTACACTGTGGAAATCATTCTTGAATTGAATCTAACCTTTGTTATGATGCCGAAACATCAGAGCTGAACCTTAAAGAAATGAAGTATACTTAAACATCAGACTTCCAACAGGCTCATCGGTAACACATCAGATAATGCAGCAGTTACTCACAGCTTAAAGGAGTTTCATTCTTAGCTGCATGTTGCAATATTTAGCTTATCTTTAACAGGAATTTCCTTTGGGGAGGTGTTCTGTATCTGATGACATCTAGTGGGAGAGATTGTGGTAATGTCTGTAGTTAAGATAACCGTAATGCTGTTTCATAAGCCTTAAAAACAAAAAGCAATACCTTTCTAGCTTTGTGCTCATTGGGTCTCTCTGGCAATGAGCCGACTCATTAGCTCCATCTGTACCTCCGTCTTTTTAGCCCATGCCTCTTTTCAATCAGTAAGAACCCTGCTGCTGTCTATGTAGCTCACAAGGCAGGGTGGGTAACATATGGGAATTTACTGTTGGGTTTGGTTTGGTTTTGTAAAGTGTCTTTAACATCCAGCCCAGGGATTCAGAAGTGTTGCATGGAAGAGTCAGCAGATGCTTCCTTCTGGCACCGACCTTTGTCTGGTGAAACCTTTTCCAGCTGATGGTTAAGCTGATGTTCTGTAGTAGCCTTTATTTTAAAATCAGTTTAAGAGCATTTATTGTAGGTAAGCTGGAGCTAATGATTAAAGAAGGACTGGAAACATCACAGAACAAAGCACAGCAGCCCCTGTGTAGGAAGCATTGTCTGTGTCTTCAAGCTGTTGGTGAACCGCAAAGCAAAGCGATTTGAAACTCAGGGGCTGAGCGGATACCTGCTTGTTATTGTTGCAGCAGTTTGCTGAGCAACAGTGACATCTGTTCAGAAGTTAAATTCCACAAATGTTAACATACCTTCACCAGAGAGAGTACACATTTCTGTTAAGTTTCTCAAACACGCTCTTGCAGTAGCACAAGCCTTGGGGCTGTGCTGACATTGCAACTGAGTCTATATAGGGCAGCGAGCTGCTGGCAGAAGAGGCAGTCCTGCTCCCTCCCCATGCTCAACTGCAGCTCCTGCCTCCTGTGTGTTGACTGCAAGACCTGACCAAGGGCACAGTGAGTTGGTGCGGCTGGGATGTCTGCAAGTGGAACCAAAACCTCGATAGGTCAGACTTGCATTCTCAAAGTCAGTATGGGATATGAGTTGAAGATAAGGTTCGTCTGCTGTCATGGCAGGTTACTAGCATATACAGGACTTAAGTACCCATGATTTGTTGTCAGTGCACACATCATTTTAATAACCTTCAGTGACAGTGAGGTGTCCACAGAATGAGTACTGTCAAGTACAGTTAGGTAGATAGTGTATGGTATAAGCTACTGTTTTGGCTTGTGAAACAGTTAGACTTTCACAAAACTGAAATGTTTGCACATTCCCTATTGGCTAAATAGCATATGTGTTACACTGGAAACCTTTTCAGTGCATATGTTTCTGCTGTCCACCAACCTGGGGAAGTTCAGCCTACCTTGGCACTAGTACCACTTATTTATGTTACATGTACATATTCTTACCCATGTTGTAGTTGTTTGGAATGTAAGGAAGGCTTAGAGTAGATGTATTTTTTTAATATAAACAACATCTGTTTAACACAACGTCTTGGCTGTGCTATAGTTAGCTTCATCAGCATGCTTCTCGTTAACTAATTTGAACAAATCACTGGAGAGCATAAAGTACAATTTTAGTATTTAATGTTCTGTAATTATGCTGCACACAACTAAAGCTCTTAGCACTGAGGACTGAATTGTACTGTGGTCATTTTGTTGAAACCTGAGCTGTGCTGTCCTGCCTTCCATAGTGAGTCACAGAAAGGTGCTGCTGTCCCACTTGACTGAAGAGATGCAAGTCCGTGCAGAAGATGCAATAAGCCAGGGAACAGAAGTAGAGCAATTCCTGCACTTAACCATACACACACTTTGGCTGTTCATCCTCTCTTTTCAATGCTGTTAATGCTGAATAGGCTGGCTTTTTACATCTTTTAGCTCTGGATGCCCAATTTGACCAAACCAATCCCATCAGCAACAGTTTCTGATCCCTCTTGAGATAGCTGAAGACCCCACCTGACAAATAAGTGGGGTTAGTGGGGTAGGCTTTGTGGGGGGACCACCAGAAAGTCAGTGTGGGTCCTGCTGAGGGTCTGCCTAGCTCTGTGCTCAGTCTGACAGTGACTGAGACTAGACTAAGGAATAGCATGAGAATAATAACCTACTTTAGAGTAAGATCTTAATGTTCTTCAAAAGGTTTTGATGTATTTTGGTAGCTGTTTCATTTTATACCTCAGAAATTTCACTCTGAAAAATACAATGTGATAATACAGTTTTCCACAACAAACAAAAACTGGAAAAAAAAAACCCAAACCCACAACAAAATCAGACAGTATACGATGCTTCCCATCTTCCCATTGTGTTCCCATTGAGACACGTGTCTGTAGTTTGCCTAATGGAAGCTCAGGTGCAATGTTTATTTTTAGTTCATCTGAACCACCAGTTTCTGTGTGTGGAGGAACTGCGATGATAAGAGCAGACGTAACAAAGCTGTTACAGGCATGCTTTCTACTGGAGGAGTGTACAAGTGTTCAGGGTCAACTAGAACTGAACCACAGGGAAAGGTCGGGAGGCGGTTTCAGCCACATGGGAGCAGTTGCATTATGTTCCTTAAGCAATCCAAACCTTCCTCTTTTGTGGCTATATTTCCATTCAAAATGGATGCTGCTTGGAGGTTTCTTACACAGCTGTGCCACCTTTGTTCATTTCCAGTCTATTTCAGGACAGATGTGAACACGGGCTGCATCAGACCTTTCCTGATAATTTCTGCTCTTGTAGCAGGTGAGGAGGGTGAAGAGGGACCTATTGACTTTAGTGAAGTTATCTAAAATTCCTGAATCTTTTCCAGAAAGTATACAGCTTTTTGCATCTAGACCTTCAGGATCAGTTCTTCCATTGATGAACCTTTAGTAGTTGAAAGCATCAGATAAAAATATGTTAATTTGTTGGTAACTAATTGCAGTTTTATGAGAGGGGGTAAAAAAAAAAAAAGACTTGGAGAATGTTTGTCTTTTTTAATTGGAAATGTTTTATTTCAGTAGGTAGGTTCACTCAGAGCCCATCGTTGCTTGAACTGTTGTAATGTGTGTGTTAGTGCAGGCTCACTGTAACCCTAACATTTCTAGATGATATTTCTGGTAAGCTGAGGTAGAACAAATCTTGTTTGTGTGCCAAGGGGTTGTTTTCAGCTTATTTTGTTATCCTGGATTGTTCCTGTTGATTCCAGAAGGTGGGTGGATGAAAAAGCAACTGAATTCAGTCACAAACTCATGCAATCCAGTCAAGTCAACCTCTGGAATAAAAAGTTTCTGCAAGTTACTATGAGAATTTTTCCATTTAAATGTAAGATACAGATTGTATTGATTTTGTGTAAGCGTGGGCTTCTTTTGAAGCTTGATCATGAAATCCAATTTGTGAATCTTTGAAGGTGGTGGTGCCTTTTTCAATTTTTTTTGCATAGTGTGTAAATAAGATTTTCAACCTGTACACCAAAGGTGGAACTGTTAAACTCTTTAGTCTGGCAAGATGTATTCTCTTTAGTATTCAAGGCGCATTTCTTCCTGCCAAATTTGTATCCTAGGTAGTTATTCTCCAGAGGTATCATTTCACAGGCTTCTTTATAGGTTGATAAATGGTCTTTGTAAATGCTTATGTTTATAACTTGCTATTTAGTATTGTACTTTCTTCTTTGTTTTGACAGCTCAAAAGGGAGAGAAAAAGAAGGAAGACAAAGCAGCAGAGCACACAGTGGCATCGAAGAGAGCTGTTGCTTCAACATCTGTGGCTGAGAAACAGACATCTTCCCTCACTAAAAGTATTATTCCAAAGAAGGCCCCAACCTTCTCTAGCTTGTCACTAGCTAAACAGCCACTGAAACCTTCTACTGGGAGTTTCAAAGGTGTAATTCCCAAGAAGCCATGGCCTTCATCAGACAGTGTTCCTTCAAAGCCTTCAGCTTCTCCATCTAGCTCGTCACTTCCCAAAAAAACAGATGCATCTTCCAGTTTGGGTGCAGGACTCAAAAGGCCTGCTCCATCTTCTGTTTCTTCTGCATCTGGAAGTAGTCAAGCAAAAGTATCGGCTGTCTCTATGCAGTCACAGCCCAACTCTCAGATCCGACAAAATATTCGGCGGTCCCTAAAAGAAATTTTGTGGAAGAGGTGGGAATTCAAAGCACTTATTTTATATAGGAAGCTATACATGGAAGTAAATGTTAAGCCTGCAGTTTTATTTCTTGATGAGCAAAATTGAGGGATTTAACTTACATTGGAAACTAGTGCAAATAAATTTAGTGTTTGAAATTTATTAAAAATAAGAAGTCTGGATCTAAAATCAACGTGCACATTTAGAAATGTTAAAGCCCAGCTTGAACTTAGACTGGCTACTGCTGTAAAGGAGAACAGGAAACCCTTTTACAAATATACTAACAGCAGGAGAAAAACTAAGGAAAATTTCCCTCCTTTACTCAACGAGGCAGGCAATGTAACCACAGATGATAAGGAAAAGGCTGAGGTTCTCAATGCCTTCTTCACATCTGTCTTTAATAGACAGAACAGTTGTCCACACGGTACTTGCCCTGACCTGGAAGTCTGGGGCGGGGCGCATAATGCACCCCCTGTGATCCAAGCAGAGACGGTCAGAGATCTACTCCTCCATCTGAACTGCCACAAGTCCATGGGGCCAGATGGGATCCACCCAAGGGTGCTGAGGGAGCTAGCAGAGGTGATTGCTGAGCCACTTTCTGCCATCTATCAGAATTCCTGGTTATCTGGAGAGGTCCCACAAGATTGGAGGCTTGCCGATGTGACTCCCATCTACAAGAAAGGCCGTAAGGAAGACCCGGGGAACTACAGGCCTGTCAGCCTGACCTCGGTATCAGGGAAAGTTATGGAACAGATGATCTTGAGGGAAATCACACGACACGTGCATGGCAATAAAGGGATCAGACCCAGCCAGCACGGGTTCACCAGGGGCAGGTCATGCTTGTCCAACCTCATCTCCTTCTATGACTGGGTGACCAGACAGGTAGATGAGGGAAAGGCTGTTGATGTAGTCTACCTGGACTTCAGCAAGGCCTTTGACACGGTCTCCCACAGTATTCTCCTAAGGAAACTGGCAGCCCATGGTGTGGACAGGTTCAGTCTTCTCTGGGTGGAGAACTGGCTGGAGGGCCGTGCCCAGAGGGTAGTGGTTAATGGAGTTAAGTCCAGCTGGCATCCTGTTACGAGTGGTGTCCCCCAAGGGTCAGTTTTGGGGCCCATCTTGTTTAATATCTTTATTGATGACCTAGACGAGGGAATTGAGTGTACCCTCAGTAAGTTTGCAGATGACACAAAGTTGAGAGGATGTGTCAAACTGCCTGAGGGTAGGGAGGCCCTTCAGAGGGATCTGGATAGGCTGAACAGCTGGGCTGAGCTCAATGGGATGAGGTTCAATAAGACCAAGTGCCGGGTCCTGCACTTTGGCCACAATAACCCCATGCAATGCTATAGGCTTGGGGCAGAATGGCTTGAAGAATGTAGAGAGGAAAAGGACCTGGGGGTGTTGGTTGATGCTCGGCTCAACATGAGCCGGCAGTGTGCCCAGGTGGCCAAGAAGGCCAACAGCATCCTGGCCTGGATTAGAAATAGTGTAGCCAGCAGGAGCAGGGAGGTGATCATCCCCCTGTACTCAGCTCTGGTACGGCCACACCTTGAGTACTGTGTTCAGTTTTGGGCCCCTCCCTACAAGAAGGACATTGAGGCCCTGGAGCGTGTTCAGAGAAGGGCAACAAAACTGGTGAGGGGCCTGGAGCATAAGTCTTATGAGGAGCGGCTGAGGGAGCTGGGATTGTTCAGTCTGGAGAAGAGGAGGCTCAGAGGAGACCTTATTGCACTCTACCACTTCCTGAAGGGGGGTTGTGGTGAGGAGGGGCTGGGCCTCTTCTCCCTGATAAATAATGACAGGACGAGAGGGAATGGCCACAAGTTGCGCCGGGGATGAAAGAGTGGTCAGGCACTGGAATGGCCTGCCTAGGGAGGCGGGTGAGGCACCATCCCTAGCGCTGTTCAAGAAGCGTTTAGATGAGGTGCTAAGGGATTTGATTTAGTAGTTGGGTAGGGATAGTGATAGGAGGATGGTTGGACTAGATGATCTTATAGGTCCTTTCCAACCTTATGAACTTATGAAAGCTCTTAAAAGAAGAAAGCAACAAAGCCCGTAGCCCATCTGTGCTCGAGGCAGTTACATCTGAGGAATTAGATTACATTTGCATTGCAAATGATCTGAAGTTAAAATCTGGTGATGGCAGTGTTTGCAGGTGTAGAGGTGGTACCAAAAAAATAATATTGGGAATATCACAGCAAAAAGTTTGTAACTAGCATTTATATATAAAAAATAAAAGAATGCTGAAACAAGTTGTCCCACAAGTGCTTTTAACGCTGTGGTCAGCTGTCAAGATGTACACTGCTGCATTCTGGTAGCACCTCTGAATTAGAACTGCTGTTCACAGTAGGAAGTCTGAGATAAAAACGCAAGAGCTTAGGCTTCCTATGTAGCTTGTGACTGAAAGCTGTGTTTTGGTGCCAGGAGCAGTTGCAGAGGCTGACCTCAGCTCATTCAGGCTTTCTTTTGTGTCATCTGTAGACAGTAACAAGAGGTTGCTTCTGTCACAGCTTGAGATCCTCAGATAGGCTTCAGTTTTGAGATGTCTTTTAAAAGAGACTTGAGTCCCTGCTGGGTAAAGAGGAGCTCAGGTTAGCTCCTTCCTTTGGAAAGTTATTTTTTATGAATGCTACCTGAAGATTCATGCCTAACATAAATGTGCATACCCTTTCTTGTTTTTAACAGAGTCAATGATAGCGATGATCTGGTCATGACAGAGAGTGAAGTAGGGAAAGTAGCACTTAATATTGAGAAGGAGATGTTTAATTTGTTCCAAGTTACGGACAACCGATACAAGAGTAAATACCGTAGCATCATGTTCAACCTCAAGGACCCAAAAAATCAGGTTTGGAATTTCCTTAAACAGTAAATGTGCTGAAATATATTATGTTTTTAATATGTCGAAATCTGACTTGAACATTTTGAGTTTCAAGATGGAGACTTACGAATTATACAATTCAAGATTATTTTAAATCCCTTCAGATATTAAAAAAAAAATAAATCTAGTAGGGATTGGACTTCAGTTGGATCGTGTACATTTAAGTCTGGGCTTTAGGAGTTTTTATTCACTGAACAGCGTTCTTAAATATAGACTTGATTCTTCCTCCTGTGATGTTCTGTAGTATGTATCACAATACTACTTCTGTACATTATCATTTCTGTTTTAGAAGGAAAAAAACTTTTCCAGGTGGAAATATTGACTAGAGAACCCTTAATTTTTGTGGTTTTTTTCCCCTCTTAATTTCTGCCATTCAACTTCTGAAATGACTGTTCAGTTAAATTGACTTTTTTATGATAATAAGGAAAATTTGTACTTGTTGTTTATTTCATCCTTGTTTTCTGGTTGCTGTACCTTTCCAACTTTGCTTATAATTAATTGGTATTTTTTAATAGGGAATTAATAAATCCGTGCATGTTTTGACAGTTCAGCACTGCAAATCTTTTGTGTTATCTAACTCTCTTCAGCGTAGCAACAGTGTGTGTTTTGTTTTTAGGGACTTTTTCATCGTGTTCTTCATGGGGAAATCTCTCTGTCAAAACTAGTGAGAATGAAACCAGAAGAACTTCTATCTAAAGAACTGTCTGTATGGAAAGAGAAACCACCCAAAGCAGTAAGTGATATACATTTTCCCAGTATGTTTTTCAGTATGAATTAAAAGCAAGTTCACCAGCCCTTACCACTCGTATTACTGTTTTCTTTCTAACAAAGTAGGAAGAATTATAAGTTCAGAAAAGTTTTTCTCTTCCATTAGCCAACTGATAAGGAAGTACAGAAAGCAATTATAAAATAAATGCACAGTGTTCTTACTGAAGTGGTTTTGTTTCTGTCAGGTGATAGAGTCAAGAAAAAAATCACATGAGATCAAGAAAGTAGCTGTGAAACGGGAGCACGCACCTGATGTAACTATGGAAGACTCTCCACCAGTGTCTGATTCTGATGTAAGTGTTAGTTGTTGCTTTAGTATGAAGACATCAAGGGAGTCCAGTGGTAACTAAGTAGGGCCTCAGATTTTTCCTCAGAAACGTCTCTTGTTTCAGTGAGCTGTAAGACTGTTACCTAGTCAGTGTACTGTGAGCATTTTCATTTCATAAAAAGTTAATTACATTTCCAAAGCATTTCTTTATGGTTGAAGTTGACGATCAACCAAAATGTTTTTTGTGTTTGTTTTTAGGAGCAGCAAGAGTCAGCACGAAGCGTACCAAAATTAAGCAGCGCTCCTTCTCTGGATGTTTTTAGCAGTATGTTGAAGGATACAACAAGTCAGCACCGAGCCCATCTTTTTGATCTGAACTGCAAAATTTGTACAGGTATCTGCACGTTGACTTCGCATGAAGTTTAAGAGCTTTATTTGCAAGTTTATTTGTTTTTTTCTCTTATAACATTTTCAATGTTAAATAGTAACCAGAAGCATTTTAAATGAATTTACAGGTCAGATTTCAGCATCTGAAGATGAAGTAGTAGCTAAGAAGTCAAAGATAGTGGCTTCTGTTAAAAAGGTGGAGTCAAAACCGAAACCAGAAGTCCAGCCAAAGTATGAAAGTTCTGCACCAACAGCAGCAGCAGAGCCTGCCAAAGAGGCAGTAACTGAAGATGCAATGGAAACTGATGTTGAACCTGCAGAAGAAGCAGTTTCCCAGTCAAACTTAGAACGATCTTATATTCCTACGACTCAAGTCCAGAACAATACAGACTCTTCTGTATCTGAAGAAGCTTCAGCTCTTCCTGCCACTTGCACTGGTGCAGTTGTCACAACTGTAACAGTTTCTGGTAGAGACCCTAGGACAGCTTTGAGCAGCTCCTCTGGTATTACGGCGACAGCCCCACGTTCTGCTCCTGCATCTGAGAAAGTTTCAGTGGGAGAATCAAAGCAGGAAATGTCAAAACCAGTTACAACGGTCCCCAAATCAATATTGACAAAACCATCGTCTTCACCAGATCGAAGATACTTAGCTGTTCATCAGTTACCCAGTATCAAGTGCGTATATTTAGTAGTAAGCTATGCTACTGAATCTTTAGCCTAGTTATCTTCAAAGTTTGTTTATCCTCCTCTTCCTCTCACCCCCCTCTGCCATTAATCAGAATGCAAATAACTTGATTCAGAATTCTAATTCATAATCTCTGAGTTTGCCTTCTCTCATTGGTCATTTTTTTCTGAGCATCAGTGTATGCTGACAGCAAAGATTCTGCAACATGTTTTGACACAGAAATAAAAGTGTTTGATGTCAAAATCTGCATACAGATTCAAGTATAGAAAAGTGAGCATATATGAGAGATGGTTTAAAAGTACTTCAGATTTTCATCCTCTATTAAAATTAATATATGAAAATAAAATACTGTTACATCTGACTTTATGAATATAAGTTAAAATTAACCAATTGATCAGCTTGGAAGGAGGTATGTTATTTATGTATTCTGAGTATGTATATAATAGAAAAAATAAGTACTGCAAAACATACAGAGCTGCAGTTAAAATATTTCTATTCATGTCCAATCCCTGTGTATGAGATTCCATTTCAGATGCATACTGTTGTCTCATTATGTAGCGGGAGCTACATAAATTAGATTAGGTATAGACTCAGGATCACAATATTAGAGCTAACCTAATTCTATAAACATCATATCTTTCAGCATTTTTTTTTGCTTGCCTGTAGCTACAGGTTTATTTTTTAATATTCCTCACGTTTCCCATTGATGCCTAACAAAGCAATTACAGAGGATTGTTATTTAGGAGGAGGGGAGAAAAGAAAAAGGAAAGGAGCATTATTACTGTGATCTGTAACTTTTCTGTTTTGGATTTGTTTTACAGTATTGCAGAGCCACGCTCACCTCAAGACAGCGACACTTCCCTCTTCCTCTCTCGTCTCAACACCATTTGGAAAGGATTTATTAACATGCAGAGTGTGGCCAAATTTGTCACTAAAGCATATCCTGTCTCCGGGTGCTTTGATTATCTTAGTGAGGTTAGCACTGACATGTTTATGTGCTTAGAATATATTGCAATTCCAGTTTCTAGGAAAGCTGTGGTCAGTGTATCATATTGGAAGTCAAACAGTGCTAATTGGCATTCCTTTTAGAAATAGGAACAGTAGCTTAAGGGGAAAAAAAAAAACAAAAACCCTTTAAAAGATTCCTCACAGATTTGTGAAGAATTCTCACGTCTTAACGTGTGTGTATGTATTTGTTGGTATCTGCCATGGAATAATAACTTTATTGCACATTCAGGTTTTGAAAAGAAGTTTCATAGCCAATGTTTTAAAAAGGTGCCACCTTCTGCTCACAAGTAGGAACGATCACTGATGTGGTCAATTAAAATATTTCACTAGTCGTTCATTAAAAATATTGTCCTTAATTTATTAACTTTTATAAACCAGAAGTGTGGAGAAAACTTATGTTACAAATGACAGCTTTCCTATAAAAAAAAGCTGAGAACTAGCTGGTGGGTGAACGGAAGTACTTGACCTTCCACTGCTGTCTTTGTTTGGTGACACGCTATAATTAACACCTTGAAATTTGGAAATAAGCTGCTTGAAGTTATATATATTCAAGTTCACTAAAATATAATAATGCATTATCCCCTGGGCTGCTGGGATGGGGCAATCTGCACTATTTTAAAGTAGTCTCTTGGCTTATACTACCATGTAATACTTCTTGTTTAGGATTTACCAGATACAATTCATATTGGTGGGAGGATCTCACCGAAGACAGTCTGGGATTATGTTGGCAAACTCAAATCTTCGCTTTCAAAGGTATTCACTTAAAATCCTTTGCATAATACAGAAGGAATATGCAGCAATGACAAATGACAACTTTTGTTAATTTAAGTTAATAATCAGGAAATGCTGCCACAGATCATACCTAGAAAACTACTGACACCACTTATTGCTTTGAAATTTTTGATTTATTGAAGAAACAGTTTTGCCTATTAAGCTGCTGATCATCTTTCCCCTTCATTGCAGTTAAATCTTCATACTACTTACTGTTCTTTAATGATTGACTATAAACAATTATATAGTCAGTATTGAAGACAGAAATTCCATTTTTCGAAGACTAGGACATTAAGTTTTACTATTAAAACCACTTTAGAAGTGGCAAAACTGAAGCACAGCATGCAGATATATGAAATTAAGATTTTTTCCCATTTCTTTCATAATTTGAGTATTCAGAACCTCAAGAGGGATAGCTTGAAGTGAGATACATAATTAATTAGTATTTCTGAAAACGACAAGCCTAATTCTGTTTTAATATTGCCAATTGAACAACAACTTTCTCTTAAAGCTAGAGTATCCCTTGAAAAAATAGTTGGTCAGTAAATACACAACTTATTTTTAACCCTGGAATTTGCCATTTACCTTTTTATTTGCTGATGTGTTACAGGTTGAATTTTTCCATTTTGCTTTTGTATTACAGGAATTGTGTTTGATTCGTTTCCATCCTGCCACAGAAGAAGAAGAAGTGGCCTATATCTCTCTCTACTCCTATTTTAGCAGTCGTGGTCGTTTTGGTGTTGTAGCTAATAACAACAGACATGTCAAGGATCTCTACCTGATCCCACTGAGTTCTAAGGACCCAATTCCTTCCAAACTCTTGCCCTTTGAGGGACCAGGTAAGCACAAAACACAGGGGAGGTTAAACACTAGGTAAAATCACAAACCAAGAATCAGCAATGAGTTGTGGAATGCTTAACCTGTTATTAAAAGTATATATTTCATGTAAAGGGAAAATTTGCAAAGTCAACCATCTCAAAGTAAAATAGTTAGAAACTCACATAACCTTTCTACCAAGTTCCATACATGCTATTAGGAGGATGTGTTTAGCTATAATGCTGTGTACATAGAACAGCCACTGTATTAAACAAACAACCAAACAATGGCAAAAAACCAACCAAACCAATAAACCCACCCTACTTTCAGCAACCCATAGATCCACAAAGCTTTAGGTTCCTACAAAAGATGCACTATCACTTGCATCAAGCAGGAAACTGACAGCCCTCAGCGGAGTCGAGAAGCCTGTGAAGACAAAGGTAGTATTTACAGTGGTTTCACTATATTGGCCACTAGGCTGCTCTGCACGGTGCTTCGTGCAGCACATTTGCACAAGCTGTTTGAGGTGGCGTGTGCTTTTTAGAGCCAACTAAATGAATCACTGACTTCTGAAGGTTGGTTTGTTGGGAGTGAGGAAACCGTATTGTTTGGGTAGGAGGTGGTAGACAGTAGTTGGTATAGGTGGGTTATGTTACATTCCTGTATAGTTAAAATCATCGGAAGTAATGTTTGGCTTGAATTTTCTCCATGTTTGAGGCAAATTGAAATCCACATTTATTAGGCAAAGCACTGTGATAAAAACTCTGTGATAGATGCAAGGTTCCAAAGGTATAGAGACCTTTAGTTAATGGAAGACCCACTTAGACTTCACTCTTTTTGCAAGCTGCTGTAGAAAGCTGTACCTCATAGTTGTGCGAAGTTGCATTCAGATTTTAAAAGCAGAGTATATGGGGGAAAAAAAATCAGGTAAGCTGTACTTGCTTTTTGTGTATGTATTAAAATCATAGCATAAAATACATGTAATCCATACTATTTTAATGACATCTGATGGAATTCACTGCTTTGTTTTTTTCTACTCAATAAAAATATTTTATACAAAGTGGTCATTGTCTCCTTAAATTTAGGTGTGTGCCTTGTAACAGACTTGAAAGCACTTTAAAAGCACTATGCTGTAGGCAGCATAAGATGTGTTGATAAATATGGCTGGAGGGGGGAGGAGGGAGAGGACCATAAAACCCTGTCACTCCAGAAGTCCTGGTTAGTAGGTATTCCTGCTGTATCAGCCAGTTTCATCAGGCACATATGGATTATGAATTTCTCCCGTTCTCTGATGAACTGGATTTGGAACGCAACTGAGGACCTCTGAACTGCTATAGTACATAGAAGATCTCCAAAATTATTGAAATGGCTGATTTAGAAACAGAGGAAAATGGAAGAAAATTCACATTTATTTACGCCATTCAGATGTTTATGACCGGATATAATGTATGTTTGGGATATTTTATGTTGTCTTCATGTGATAATTTACTGTATGTGAATTTACTTTTCTGTTTCACATACACGCTTAAGTTATTTAGCACTTTTCACATGTGGATTTCAGAGCACCTCGTGGGGAAAAAAAAAATATGATCAATTGTAGTTCCCAATAGAAAGAGTGATTTACTGAGGGCTTTATTGGCAGTGCTGGAAATCTAGCATTGTACCAGATATGTATTTCAAATAGACAAATTTTAATGAAAGCCCTTAGCAAAGGAGGTTCCACAGATGTTGATATTTCTTCTGACAGTTTAAAACTGGAAGTGTGTTTTCTTACAGCATGAAGGCCTGAAGCATCTTTGTGCTATTTAGAAGGCTCTTAAAATTGGAAAAAAAAAAATGGGGAAAAAAAAAACCACACCAAAAAATGGATAAAATTTGTGGCCATTATAAGTGTGGCAAAACCGATTTTATGAAAAAATGTATTTAAAGGCAGGAAAAGCAACTTTCTGTCCAGTGCTGATAGTTAACATATCATGTTGTGTAGTGGCTTTAGTTACAATAAAACCAGCATGCGGACTTCAAGTCAGAAAGGGTTAAATATTTTATAAATAATGTAGCACTGAAAGCTCTGCCAACTTAGCTTGCAGCACTTAAAATGCTGGCTTGTGAGAGGTAATTACTGAGCAGTAGTTCGAGACTTCAGCCAGCATTTTCATTATTACCTAAAATTAAGACCTATTTATGGTTCATGAAACCTGTTTTTGGACGTGCAGATATGGGTGTAGATCAGCATTCTAGTCTGTATTTCCATCCAAAGTAAGCTGTTCCTGTTGGGTCACTTTGGTGTGAATGGATTGAGATACTGGGTTGTGCCAAACTTTAAATATTCATGTGCAATTACAGTATCAAAATTAAAAAAAAAAAAAAAAAAAAGGGTTTGTTCTCTGCCTAAACGAAAACAGATTAAATTGTAGCTGTTAACTTACCATTGGCATTTATCTTGAACTGACTTAAATTTCACCCTTTTTAGTGACAATCTGATTCATACTGGGATTCAGAAATGATTTCTTTAATTTTAGATACATGATCTGATGGATTTTTGAAACCTGCTTGTTTTAATTATTCAGTGCTTAAGATGCATGTTGTGATTAGTTGTGTAAATCACAAGTCTCTCTATAAAAATATATCAGCAGTAGATTATGACAGAAGAACTATGAATGCCTGCAAGGAATTCTGAGGAGAAGACGTATTTGTGAGCTGCTCTGCACTGGTCAACACTGACCAAATGTGGAGTCATTACTCACACACTGATAAAAATGTAAAGCAAATTCACTCAGTGTGAACCATGGCCTAGCAATTGAGCCCATTCAGACTGTACCTTGTGGACAGTCTTTTTCCCACTGAAGTTGTCTTTTGAACTATGCCTTGAGGCTGTAAATTAATATGTATATAATATATTGTGATCAGAACTGCTAGATCTGATTTTAGACAAAGGATGCAAATGAATCTGTAATTGGATTAGACAAGAATTCATATGGTCCTTTCCAGGTAACCTGGGATTCACTGAAGATAATTACTTGTTTAGTTCCTGTCCTGCCTGCTTTTATTGTTCATCTCACCATCCCTGCCTCTCTTATGGTGGCAGATTTGTGTACGTACTAAATTATTAGCAAATCTTATCAGTCTGGATAATATAACTAGTTCACTTTCTTCACATATTTGTTAGTTATATATATTTTTTTCTAAATATGAAAGAAAGTAAAAACTGGCAGACCTTACGGAACACCAAAACCTCATATCTGGAGGAAAAAAATTGGCTTTTTTTTTCCAAAATGAATTTTTAAGTGTACAAATAGGAAATAACATATACTACAGATTGGAAAATAATTCCTTCAAGCAGCGTGTCGAGCGTCCTCTCAACCAGTTAGGTAAAATCCCAACAATGAACTGTGAAGTCAACTGTGGATCTAGAATACATTCAATCAAATTTTGTTATTCTAGTTTCTCATCATACTTAAAGTGAGAGCTGTTTCTGATCTGAAATCTGAAGCAAAATTTAGGCTGGCCTCAATGTTTTTCTGGCCTTTTGTAAAGAGTACTTCTAGTGGCTCTGCAGGTTTTGCTGCTCTCCTGGTTACATGGTTAGAACAGATGCACTGTATTGTTACCAGTTACCGTCAGAAGAACGTTGTTTCAGAGGAGAGCTTCTTGTTCCTCAGTTGTGAAGGGATCTCAAGGCTTTCAAGTTAATTGACTTTATTTGGAAAAATTACAGTCCTTGTTAATTACAGTTACATTTCTGGAAAGTAAGGTTTAAATGGAGTAATGTTTGAGGGTAAGAAATGTAAGCACTGATGATGGGGGTGAGGCTTTGTTAACAAAAGTTAAGGCTAAATGAAATGTGTAACAAACATTGAAAAACCTAGGTTTAAAATAACCTGTACGTGATGGTATCTTCTCGCCTAGAAAGCTTCTATTGAAAATATTCTCATCTCAATTATTCCCAAGTTTAAACTGAACAACCATCACTTTGGAATGATGAGGTCTATTAGACACAAATAGAAATTCAGCTATATAAATAGAAACAGCTGATACAGTTTTCTAATGAGTAAATTTAGGAGCCCCCTTAAAGCTTTGCATTCAGTTGTTTCATCGAAACAACTTATGGCTCTTATTCACAAATAGAATTTATCTGCAAGTATGGGTTTTATTTTATTTTTGCTGTTATCTAGAAGCTTTCAGTGGTGTAAACTGTTCCTTAGTGAGCAGAGGGTTTTGTTTGAGAGAGCAACAAAGATGTGCATTAAACAGTATCTTACGCTTTTGAAGCTCTTACAGGTTCATGAGTAGAAGGAGCAGTGTAGGTTTTAGGTTCCTTACCATTTAGCTGCACTGTTATTTACCATTTGTTTTGTGTTTTTATATTTCTGCTTCCTAGCTGGTTGCAGATAGTAATTAATGTGGACCCTAAAGGAAGATTCTTTTAAGTCATGACGTACAGAAGTTAAGGAAGTCATTCTTCAAACAGTTTTTCAATGTTTGCCTCTGACTGTGCGTTAAAGGATTCATTCCCTGCCCTTTATTCTGGCTGTATTTATTTGCCACAATTGCCCGTGGGAATTGTGAATGTAAGGGGAAGAAACACAATGATATGAAACAGATGTACGGATGTTTGTGTTTTCCCTCTTTCCAGAAACTTTCTGATGATTTTGGATTAAAAAAAAAAAAAATCAAAGATTCTAGTCAGAAGCTTTCACAGTGGAGCAGTTCTGCTCACAGTGCCTATGGCATCAAACTGAATCCTGCAACTGAGGGTTAAAAATCAACTTGATTTTCTGCATGCCAAGTTCATACCCAACTAAATGTTTTCTTGGCGAAAAAGCAAACATACCAAGTGTCTCTTTCTCCCACACGCTAAACTCTTATCTGCTTAAGCTCTCATATGCTGGTTTGGTTTATTAGTAATCAGTTTTCCTACTTAATATATGTTAAAAATGATACCTAGCTGGTTAAAAAAATAATTTGTCAGTAGCAAACTTTAATACTGTTTATAAATACAGTTTATTTGAGGCTATTATCGTTATGAAGTTTAACGGTGCCGTGTGCTTTATCTGTAACAGAAAACAAAGGAAGGTTTTTTTATAGCATTAGGACTTTCTTTTCTTTAGTCGTGCTTCTTGAATTCCAGCTCAGCCTACAGAAAGGTGGATTGCTTGTCCAATATCTGTGTGTACAACAAACTTAGAAACTATTTTACCAGAACTATTTGATTAATGAGTGGGAGTGAACAAGAATAAAAGTAATAATAAATGAGAACTTTCTTTAATTTTTGAACAGTAGCAACATTAGCAAAGTCTCCTTTTGATTGCCATACCTGTTACTATAACATAAAAAAATATATCAAGGAAGGGATTACAATATTTATTGTTATATACAAATATATATATATATATATCATTAGTAAATAAGTGTAATTATATATATGTATGTGGACTAACAGAATTGCCAATAAGTCATCACGTGAAATTCAGAAGAACTTACTGTTGCGACATTTGTAGCTACCACTATGTAATGTAATAAGTTTCTATTGAAAGCCCTGATAAAAATAGTTTTTACATATAGAGTCTTTGTGTTCTCTTTCAGGTCTTGAGTCGTCACGTCCAAATTTAATTCTTGGATTGGTTATCTGCCAGAAAGGGAAGCGCCCTGCTACTGGCATGGAAACAGACAAAACAGAGGAAAAGCGAAGTCGGATTCAGTTTCAAGAGGACGCGGAACCATCACAGTTCTCGAAGGGGACAGTAGCTTCTTTTCAAGAAAAGAAAACTCCAAAATACACACTTTATTCTGGAGACTCGACTGTAAGTACAACACCACCTGGGTCTCCTCCGCCGCCTCCACCCCCGCTTCCCGTTCCAGAAGGTTCCGCGGTTACACCTTCAGTGTTAAAAATACTGTCCTCCATTAAAAGTGGAACCACAACTACTACACCACCACCAATTTCAGCGACTGCTTCTGCAAGTGTTACTGCTACGCCTTCTTCATCCTCAAAAACTGCCACGCCTCTCGAGCACATCCTACAGACACTTTTTGGGAAAAAGAAATCTTTTGAACCTCTTGCTAAGGATTCTGAAACTGCCCAGCCTTCACATCAGAAAGCTCAGGCAGCTGCTGAGGGAGGTATGGCAGCTGTTCCTCTGTTAGATCCCATTGTCCAACAGTTTGGACAGATGTCAAAAGACAAAGCTATAGAAGAGGAGGAAGATGACAGACCATATGATCCTGAGGAAGAATATGATCCAGAGAAAGCTTTTGAAATGCAGACTGGTGAAAGTGAAAAGCTCTATGATGTGGCAAAGCCGAGTAATGCAGCAGTACTAGAGGATGAGGCCTATGATCCAGAAGATGAAACTATCTTGGAAGAAGCAAAAGTTGCTGTTGATGATTTACCTAACAAAATGTACACAGATGCTAAAAGCAGTGCTACAGAAACATCTGCTTCCTATGTACCTGATTTATCTGCATCCTCGTCCTTAGTGGAACAACAAAAAATGTTGGAAGAATTAAACAAACAAATAGAAGAACAGAAAAGGCAACTAGAGGAGCAAGAAGAAGCCCTCAGACAACAAAGAGCAGCTGTTGGTGTTTCAATGGCTCATTTTTCAGTGTCTGATGCTTTAATGTCACCACCACCAAAATCTTCCCTGATAAAGAGTGAATTATTCCAACAGGGCCAGCAACCTTCACAAAAAGGAGATTTACCTTCAAATCAACAAGCACAAGTTTTAAACCAGGGCTCTGACCCACGGCAGACTAGAGATCCTCGACAAGCCAGAAGAATGGCAACAGAAATAAATGACAATACTGAAGCTCGAATAAAGCCACAGGCAGTACAGAATGAGACACCTGCAAGAGAAATTCTTTCAGCAAGTTTTCCAAGTGCTTTGTCAGCTTCACTTGGTAAGGAAGACAGTACATTAATGTCTGCTCCTCAGCTTGGTTATACTGGTGATAACTGGGTTTCGAGTGAAGTGGCTTGTACAGTGTCACAGAAAGAGGTGTCCAGCAGCAAATTTGAAAACACTGCTCAAGTTAGTTTGGAGAATGTGAGTCAAACAGTTCCTGGTGAACCCTCTACAACCAAACCCTTACGCAAAGTGCTGCTTCCGACACCTCCGACTACCTGTTTTCAGCCTAATTTCTCCACATCAAATGACAGTCAGTCTTTGCAAGATATGCATCAGGTATCATGGTCAAGTGACCCACAGGGAGCAATAGGAAGAGATTCTTTTCCAGATGCAATGTTTACTTCTCAGGAAAACACAGGTGGTCACTATGAACCAGAGAGGGGTCTTTCTTCACTGCAGTATGAAGAACAAAGAAACCCTCAGCCTCATCAGTTTGTAGAACAAACCGAGTCTCCATCAATTCAGGGTGAGGGTGGACCTCTTCCACAGCACTTTGAAGAAAACAGACTTCCATATTCTTTATCTGGGCAGAAAGGAGGACCTCCACAACCACCGATGCACAATGCACCTGGAGGACCTCATGGACCTAATTTTAGAGGGCCAGCACCACAGTTCTCAGAAGAGCACGGTTCTCCAAATAGTGATGGGCAAAGAGGACCTGCCCCTGGAAGGTTTGGAGGTCAAAAGGGTCCCATCCCTTCCTTATTTTCTTCCCAGCACGGATCTCCTCTTTTTGGTGATAACAGGGGCCCTGCCCCATCTTATGGTGTTCCAAGAGGAATGTCACCGTCTCAGTATGAAGATCATATGGAGCCTCACATGGAACAAAGGGAATTCTCAGAATCCCAATACAATGAGATGATTAGGCCTCCAGGACATTTTGAAGGATCTGATCAATCTCAGTTTATGGGAAACAGAGGACCTCCACCTTTTCCTTATGGAGGTCAAAGGCGACCTCCACCATCTCAGTTTAAGGGACAGAGAGGAGGCCCTCAGTTTGGAGGGCCAAGAGGTCCAGCCCCTAGTCATTTTGGGGGACCAAGAGGGCCTCACACAAATCAATTTGAAGGGCAGCGAGGTCCAGCTCCAAACCATGTACCCGGCCCAAGAGGACTTTTGCCACAGCCGTTTGAAGAACGGAGAGGGAGTCCCCCACCCAGATTTGCCAACCAGAGAGGTCCAGCACCACCGCAGTATGGAGGACCAAGAGGACCCTCACCTGCACTGTTTCCAGAGCAAAATGAACCTCCCTCTTCCAGATTTCATTTCCAAGGTCAGTCACAACAAAGTATGAAGTCAACCCCAAGACCACTCCTAGACCTGCCAGGCCATCTGTCAGCCCACAGAAAAGAGATGTGGGAGGAGGCTGGACCATCTGCATCTCTTTCCAATGTCTCTGGACAAGGGCCTGAGTCAGAAGGACAGTGGTCAGCATCTGACTTCCGAGAAGGCAAAAATATTGACTTTAGAGGCCAGACATTTGAAGGGAGACAGAGAGAGAGATATGAGGGAGGAAATAAAGACAAGAGTTTAGATCAGCCAGAGCCTCAGCAAGCTGATAATCGACAAGGTAGACCCTTTGAGGAAAGACGAAGGGATCGCGAACATGGCAGACCTTGGGAAAGAGACCGTGGCAGAAACTGGAACAGAGACAGGGACTGGGAGAGACACAGAGACAAGGAATGGGATAAAAACAGAGACAGAAACCAAAACAAAGACAGAGAGAAAGATTCCGAGCACGCTAAAGACTGGGAAAGAAGCAGAGACCGAGACAGAGCCAGAACCAGGGACCGAGACTCCTACAGAAGGCGTGACAGAGAGAGATCAAGAAGCAGAGACAGAGATCGTGACAGAGATAAAGACAGGGACCGAGATCGGAGCCGGGAAAAAGAAAGAGATCGAGAGAGGGACCGAGATCGTGAGAGAGGAAGAGATCGGAAAGATCGGAGCAAAACTAAGGAAAGTGGTAAAGAGGTGAAGCCAGAAACACCTAAGGAAAGTCAGAAACCAGCAGAGACAGAAGCTTCATCTTCCACTAATCAGTCCTAGAAATATGACTGCTGCTGTGTTTTCAATGAATAAGAAACTCTGACAACGTAGTGAGTACTGAGTCTCTCCTGTATATACTGTATATTCTCACCTTTACAAAAGTGCTGTTGTAAATCTAGCCTTATAAAATGTACTGACAAGTTAGTAATTTTTGAACAACTGTGAATGAAAATACTCAAATACGTGAACGGCAAGAACGTCCTGGACTTTCACTTGCTGCATTTTGTGCATAACGTTTTTATTATAAAAATTCACAGCATTACCTGTTCTGAAATGTTGTTTCTTTTCTACTTGCATCTTTATCTTAAAATTTCCATTTACGGTACAGAAATGGGAAAAGTCTGAGAAGAGCATATTGCTTTTTAAAATTATAAAGTTATGTTTTCCAGTAACTTGAATTGTAATTTTATAAGAGAATTTAATCAAAAATCCTAGGAGCCATACCTTTACATCTCATTTATGTGATATTTTGTCCAAGTTGTTCCTACAGCACACGCTTTAAAGAAGGAGTCCGATATCACTGTCTTTCTTTGCAATGCAGAGACTGTGTGTGTTTAGGAAAAGGAAAAGAAGAGTGTTAGTGATTATTTGACAGAGGATTTGGAAACGGAATGTTATAAGCTTAAAGTGCACTATCTTCCTTTTTATATACAACTGTGTTTTGGAATCCATCTGCTGAGTGTCCGACGAAGAAACAAGTCACGAGTAGTTTTCCACGAGACTGAGGAGTTTTAAATCCCACGTCTTTACCAACGTGTAATTACAGAGCATATAAAGAGTAGCACCTTTACAACCAGCAAAACCTTTAAAAGCATCAGACATCTGTTGGCACAGAGTCAAGACTACACAAGCACGGGGATACCAAAGGAAAGACAAAGAAGTTTCTTAAGCAGGCCGTTCGTCTGTTTGTCTGAGCTGATTTTCGTGGGGCCTTCTGTGGGTTTTGTTTTCTTTTTGCAGAACGCTGCCAGAGCTGTAAGAGACGCCTCTGCTTTCTTATGCTTTCCACTCTTAACAGTGTTCTGCTCCTGGAGAAAAAAAAAAAAAACAAAAAAAAAACAAAAAAACCACAAAAGTGTCACTGTTTGTTGTTTGATTGTTTTGGTTTGTTTTGGTTTGGTTTTGTTTGTCAGCCCTTGCTCATGCTGGTACTGTATATAGTCTGCCCAGTGAAAACTTGTATAAATGCATTGAGCTTGGAAAGAAGACCGGTCATGCCTGATGTCACGATTCCAGAGGGCGAGTTGTTACTGTGAAATACATTACACAGCTACTTTTCATGTATTCCTCAAGTACGTAATTCTTAAGTATGAAATAAGGAAACCCTGCTACTTTATGATTTGACTACATAAATTAATAGCCCCTTAAGTATTTTCATATTTTTATAAACTAGTTTTGAAAACATAAGATCAAATATTTGCACCTTGAGTTCTACATTACAAGTAGCAGAGATGCCGTGTATCTCACCGTAGGTTTTACAGTTCATACTGTGTCTCACAGGTGCTCCCGCAGCGCGGATTCGCTGCTTGGAACAATTGTTCCTATAAACCTGTAAGCAAAGTGTTAAAATGCAGAGAGGTGTTATGAAATGCAAACATCTACTACGGTGTAAGATTGGTTGTTGTTTTTTTTTCCTTAATGAGATGTTTCTAATTTAAAGACATACATAAAAGTATGCAAAAAAGCAAGTGTGTTTGTTTAGGTTTACTTGATAGAAATTTCTGTAAATTGT
This sequence comes from Cyrtonyx montezumae, assembly GCF_038088225.1. NCBI lineage: Eukaryota > Metazoa > Chordata > Aves > Galliformes > Odontophoridae > Cyrtonyx > Cyrtonyx montezumae. Next base: position 8,756,541 of record NW_027072100.1, on the reverse strand, counting down.
ATTTTATATGGCAAAAGATAGCACTGTACATTAAGATATGGGAGCTCACAGGTTTTTGTTACTGTAAGTAGAATAAACATCTACAGTTCAGTTTTGTCTGATTCTTAAGTGTGTGTGTGCCTGTGATTTCCCATCAGCAGTCAGCACACGAGGCTGATGGCACATGGAAAGATGTTTTGCAGGATGCCACCGTAACCCGCTGGTGCCCACTGCCCGCAGCTCCAGAAAGCGTAGGGAAGTTTGCTCGTAGGACTTTCCTCTCAATTCTAACCCGTGCCCTCATTTATTCTGACGTTTTTTGGAGATTGAACACTGAGAAGATCTGGAGGAAGGATTAAACAATTCACGCTGACTTTGAAATTCTGAGAGACCAGATCAATGCCGCTTATAAATTCCCAGACCTTTCATTGTCGGGAAATACAGTGGCAAAAGACACACAAAGAGATGCTTAATGGCTGATTTCATTTCGTTAATCTTAGCTGTATTTAATTCATAACGCTCACCCTGCACTTGGGCTGTGTACTAACGTTGCCGCGTTCTGTACTGCGGAGGACGATAAAATCGGAACGGAAAGGGAAAACCCCTCAGGGGGAAGTGCTGTGAAACACCGCTGGGACAGCGCGAGTGTGCGAGCCGCGTGGCGGCTGCGCTACGCCCCGTGCGACTGCTACGGGAGTCCGCGCGGGACCAGAGGAGGGGGAGCAGCGCTCGGAGCCCAACGTGCGCACGTTTCAGCGTTCCTCTTCGGTTTGTGGAGCTCCCGGAGCCCTTTCCAGGCAGGACGCAGCTGCACAGCGCACGCGTCACCTCCACTGAGCGCCCAGCGAAGGGAGGCGGGGAAAGCTTTATTTTCTCAACTTGCTGAGCGGCGTAACGCTTCCACGCAGGACACACCGATGCGTGCGTATTTTTTGTTCTTTCTTTTTATTTTAATGAGCATTTTTCTGCCTGCTTCTGGAGTCCGGTACAACAGGTAACGCGTTTCTAACCCCGCCGTACGCGGCCGCGGGTAACGCCGCGCACCGCCCCGCGGCAACGCCTCCGCTCCGCTGCGTGGGGGGCGGTGCGCCGTGCGCGCTCCCGGCAGCGCGGCGGGGCGGTTGGCGGCGCGCAGTGCGCAGGCGCGAGGCGGGCGGTTGCGCGCGGCGGTTGGCAGCCGGGTCAGTCCGCTGCGGTCCGCGCACCGAGCGCCAGGTCGGGTCCGGCCGCGCTCCGCTTCCCCTTTCCGTTCCCGTTCGGTTCCGCTCCCCTCGGGTTGCCGGCGCGGGGCTGAGGGAGCCGTGGGCCGGCGGAGGTTGGAGCAGGTGAACGCCGTTTCGCGGGAGGGGGGGAGGCGATGCGCGGGGCGTCGGCCCGGGGCTGATGACCGCGATATGGACGGGTTGGATGGGTTAGTGCGGGATTGGGGCGCGGGGCCGCGCGTCGGGGGCGCCGTGGCCGTGTCGGGGTCCGCCCCGCAGCCCGGAGCTCCCGGAGCCGCTCCCGCCGCCGCCGCCGCGCCCGGAGGGGACGCGTCCTTCGGCGAGCAGAGCTTCAGCTTCACCGCCGCGGATCTGAGCCTGGTGGGGATGTCGGAAGCTGAGTACGGCCAGCTGCAGCGCGCGCTGTACGCTCCGGCCGCTGAAAACGAAGTAGAAGCCGGGGCTCCGTTCCCGGCCGGCAGCCCCGCGCTGCAGGACGAGGAGCTCAGGATGATGTTACGCAGTGAGCTCCAGCCCCCTGCCGGCCGAGCAGGCAGGACGCCCAAGGGCGGCTCTGCCGAAGCGGCGGGGCACGGCTCGGTGCGGGCCGGACGCGGGGACGGCGTAGTGCTCGAGCACCTGGCGCTGGCGGCCGAGAGCAGAGTTCGATTGGAGGACAGAGCCGGCGGCATCCAGACAGAAAAGCCCAGGTGCCAAGAACCCCAAGAATCGGGAGTAACCCTTAACAAGTGTGTTGAGCTTCATTTCAGTTTCCGTTGCTAAGCTATGTGTTTTCATAGAGTCGGAAGTGGTTTTGTAAGTTAAACCTGCGATCAGTACTGAGTTACACGAGGTGATACCGTAAGCTGTGCTTTCCTGACCTGCACCGCTCACACGTGGCTGCAGCTGCACTCTGCCCTTCTGCCTATTGCATCAGTGGCACAGAACGTACTCACAAAATTAATTACAGCTTTATTCTTGATGACAGCCTGCAATTTAACTAAAGGTGAGCGAAGGGCGTTGCCTGGTTTTGCAGCTTACTCAAAGCAAGGCAGCTTTTTGATGCTAAAAGATATCAACGGGCAGTTGATCGTTGTAATGGATGATGTAACTTAGAGGTTTAGTTTAGGGGGGGGAATGTCATCTTATACAACATACACGGCCTTGTCCATGTGGCTGCATTAACCCCATGCAATGCTACAGGCTTGGGGCAGAATGGCTTGAAGAATGTAGAGAGGAAAAGGACCTGGGGGTGTTGGTTGATGCTCGGCTCAACACAAGCCGGCAGTGTGCCCAGGTGGCCAAGAAGGCCAACAGCATCCTGGCCTGGATTAGAAATAGTGTAGCCAGCAGGAGCAGGGAGGTGATCATCCCCCTGTACTCAGCTCTGGTATGGCCGCACCTCGAGTACTGTGTTCAGTTTTGGGCCCCTCACTACGAGAAGGACATTGAGGCCCTGGAGCGTGTTCAGAGAAGGGCAACAAAACTGGTGAGGGGTCTGGAGCACAAGTCTTATGAGGAGCGGCTGAGGGAGCTGGGATTGTTCAGTCTGGAGAAGAGGAGGCTCAGAGGAGACCTTATTGCACTCTACCACTTCCTGAAGGGGGGTTGTGGTGAGGAGGGGCTGGGCCTCTTCTCCCTGATAAATAACGACAGGACGAGAGGGAATGGCCACAAGTTGCGCCGGGGAAGATTTGGATTGGACCTGAGGAAGCATTTCTTTTCTGAAAGAGTGGTCAGGCACTGGAATGGCCTGCCTAGGGAGGCGGGTGAGGCACCATCCCTAGCGCTGTTCAAGAAGCGTTTAGATGAGGTGCTAAAGGATTTAATTTAGTAGTTGGGTAGAGATAGTGATAGGAGGATGGTTGGACTAGATGATCTTATAGGTCCTTTCCAACCTTATGAACTTATGAACTGCATCATGCCAAAGCATGTCCTTGAGGCTGTTACTGCTCGGGATGAAATACCTTCCCTCTGTTGGATTTATTTATTTATTCTTGCAGTAAATGGAAGTGGTTTCTCTGTGATAGCTCTCAGAGGATACGTATCTGTGAGTTTCTTCTGTGCCCCTCATCTTCAAGTGCTCACCTTTGTGTGTCTGTGTGTTGTTACGTAGTTCGGTACCATTGGTTCGGCAGCCGTCAGAGCTGGTCGGGGTCCCCGCTCCTCAGCAGCAGAACTGTGAGGCGTTGCTGAAGGACAGGAGCTCACCCCCCACACCTTCCCCGCAGTTCACGTATCCGCTGTTCGGTATGAACACGTGTGCTGCTGCTGGAGCTGCTGCTTCCTCGCAGGCCCAGGTGGGTCCGGTGGTCTCCGTCAGTTGTACTCTGCAAAGGTCAGGTGCTAACCGTGTCAGTCTTCAGCTGTACAAGAGCTGTCCTCCTTAGCATTCTTGGTTTGATTTTCACAGGCCTCTGGAGCACCTTGCACTGTGTTGGAATCTGCCAAACATCAGGAGATGGGGATTCCCAGAGCATTCCCTTTCTGTTACCATCAGAAATTGGAATCCACAAAGCGCACAGGAGGTGCTATGAATAAGGCTTTGCCTGAGGAACTTTGGATTAAAGTTGGAGGTAAGCCATATCTTGTCACTTAGCTTTCTCTGTCCTTTCAGATCCTTTTTGTTTGTTTGTTTGTTTTTCATGTGCATATGTTTCACAGTGAATGAGTGTAGTGAATCATACGAGCTGTGGTCTTTGAGATCCACTGTGGGCACTATAGAACCAGATGATACAAAATAAAAGAAAAGCTGCTTCTAACTTAAGCTGTTTTTACAGAAGCGTTTAGCCATTGTAGCTTGAAGTGAGAAAAAAAACTGAAGCTGTAAAGTATCTTTCAAATTCTGGGTCTAGAGTAAGTAACTGGTTTCTTTTTACATTTTTTGACCCAAAAGTTGATAGAGCAGATCCAGTTATCAAATTGAAGAGCATTTAAAGGACTTCCTCAAATGCTAATTAAAGGTAGGCATGATCTCTGTTAAGTTCTCTGAGAAAATGGAAGCTAGGTGGATTTTGAAACGGCAAGCAGGGCCGTTGGGTTTAGGACACGTGTTGCTCTAAGAGTCAACCAAGAGTGGCCGTAAAGCTTCAAAGATTGTTCCACATAAAGCGACAGAAAATAAATTTTCTATGCTCGATATTTTCCATGATCAGTAGGAAGATTATCAATAGGTTCTTTTCCTCTTTGTTTTGCAAAGAAGACACCTTATGCAAGCAAGCAGTAAACAAAAGAAGTTGCAGCCGAATAAGTCCATTGGATGCAAACGTAGATCGCAAACCTCTTAGTGAAATTCAGAATATGAGAAATAGCCAGAGTACTGCATCTGCACAGGGCCACTGGAAGTCAGCACAGTCAAATTCAAGTGTGCAGGTACAGAGTGGTACGCAGGAAGGAGTTACTCAGCGGAGAGAGAGACATAACCGCTTGGAGAGAGAAAGAAGGTAATTCTTCTTTGAGGAGCTGCCATGCAGAGTTTTTGAAGCCTAAAGATACTGATCCTCTAACAGCCCCATCGTTTTCCAGAGTAGAAGGTACCCCTGATGTATTCCGTTTTACTTACAAGACAAAGCAGTGCAAGTGGTGAGGGTTTGGTGTTTGTTAGGAGGTGCGTGTGCCTAACTGCAGGCTGCTCTAGAAAGATGAGACTTGTATATAACACAGCTAATACACGAACTTACAAGTGTAGTCTGTAGCAAACTAAGATAGTTAGCTTAAAGTAAAGCAAAAAGCAGTCCCCAAAGGTCATGGCTTGTATCAGATGTGAGTAATTATCCTTTAATTGTTATTGTTACTATTACATTTTTCCCTCTCTTCCATCTTGATAACCTTTGTATTTGTAGGCGCCGAATCCGGATTTCCTGTGATGAACTGAATTTCCTGGTTCCGTTCTGCACTGCAGACACTGATAAAGCAACGACCTTACAGTGGACAGCTGCATTTCTGAAGTACATTAAGGAAAAGCACGGCGATTCTCTGAAACAGGTTCGCATCTAATTTCCTTCTTGTTCTGCATCGAATAGTGAGACATTTTAAAGCTGTCATAACATAGCTAAAGTGCATGGAATGCTTCTGGGTGCTGTAGGGGAAGGGCCACTGCATCGCTGAACTGTCCTTTATAAAGCTGTTTTATCTGACCAGCTCTCCTCACAGCAGCTTCAGCTCAGTACTGTGGTACTGTAGGCTGTCTTTGGTTAGACTTTTCAGATGGGGTTTACTCATTTTTTTTAGCTAGCATCGCCCTCAGGAATGGGGCTGTCTGTAAGAATTAGGGCCTTCTGTCAGTCCTATTCTTCTCCCCTCATTTTCTCTGTTCCCCACTTACTCACAGAGATGTCTCTAGATGGCTTTTATGAGCCAGTGGTTACACGATGGGATTCTGAGCTGCCTGTGTGCCCACACTATCTTAAAGCAGTTGAGAGCACTGAAGGGTTATATGCCCCTTAAGCTAGCTCAGCCCTACTTGCAGCCCTAGAGCAATTCTGCCTTTGCTGTAAGTATCTTAGGAGAGCAGATGCAGTGTGTGCAGGAAATCCTGCTTTGCCTCTTGGCATTTACTACTAAAGGTCTATTAATTTTCTTCCAGACACCAGTGAAACAAAAACGTAAGTATGTATGTTTCAAGTAAATGCCTACATCAAACTTTGTCTGTGTTTGCTTGTACTTTGATTTTTAGGAATTTGAGACTGTGTTCTGTGGCAAGACAGGCAGGAGACTGAAAGCACCAAGATCAGAATCATTTGTAACGTGTCCAGTTCAGGAGAACCTGCAGCATGGCTACGGAGACCAGATGGCCTTCAGTTGTCTAAGTGTGGATAAATAAGGGATGACCCCAATTGTATATTTCTCTGTTTACGTGTGGGGCTTTGTCTTACTGTGATTAATTTATTGATGAGCTCTGGGAGTGACTTATGAAACTATAACTTATAAAAACACACAAACAGAGCTTTAAAAATAACATTCAGCTTTCAAAATGGAAATGTAAATTGAATGCCAGCAGTATAAATCAGTGTTCTGTTAAAGGGGCTTTAGGACTAGAGGAAACAAGAGAATGCCACGACAGCTATTAATGATTTTTCTCCTTCTGCTCTTCTTTTCTTTGTGCTTCTGCTTTGGATTTATTCCCTTTTTTTTTCCTTTAGGGTGATAACACTACAGTTAAGAATTGTTGTAGAACAATGACTCCATGCATATTTATCCTTTAAGTGTAGAAAGAAATGTAAGGTAGTGTATTACAATGCCCATTTTCTTTTCATTATTAGTTTAGAAGTTATGTAGGTTAATTGAATAAGTGCATAGTGCTGCTGTGATGGAGTTCGTTTGTTGCATTTTAACATTTAACTTATTTCACCCCAAAGATTTAATACAAAGCTATTGGTGTCGTTTTTTAGAATGGTGCATTATTTTAATGTCTTTCACACAACTGTCCAACAGTTTCTTGTATTGTTTAGTCCAGAGATGGCACATTGTAAACAGCAGATGGTTAAAACACACAAACTGTTTTAATATTTAAAGACTAAGATGGCTCTATTGTTGACAGGCTTCAGCATTTAGGGCAGAAATAGTGTATGGGCTTTTATTCATTTCAGTGCTAACAGATGATGCCAGCAGGTTTTGAAGTACAAAAAGGTCTTCCAAAGTAAATACTGTTTGAAATCACGGATACTGACAATTTTGCAGCAGTTTATTTCCAAGCAATCCTAGGAAAAACAGTTTTGGAATATAGAGTTCATCTGAGCATCTGATGTGTAAAACGACATTTATAACATCACCAAGAGAAGGTTAAAAAAAATCTCCTTTTATTTTTACAAACAGTTCATACAAATCTTTGTTGGCTGAACTTTAGAATAGAGAATCCTTTCTTATTTGGGGTTTCCTTCATGATTACTGTGCAAATAGCTTAAGTTGAGGTCATAAAAATGCTGTTTCTTAACTTCCTTTGTTATCGTATGGAAATACAAAAACTCTCCCCTGTAAATTAAAACATATACATGACACCTTTTGCAGAATTTGATTGCGAGAGGCTTAATCATTCCCAGTCTGGGCCGATATTTGAGGTGCAGTCTGAATACTGATCACAGGCAGCATGTACCTAAGCTGTGGTCTCAGCCCGGAGCATTAAGGTGTTAAGCACTGGGTGCTTCGATGCCTTATTTCGTGCCACTGCTGCAGGCCTGAAACCTGAACACTGTGGATGCTGGTGCACAAAGCTGCACGACTGGAGTCAGTGGGAGCAGCACTGAGGGATTCAATTGACAGGGCTCAAACGTTTATACAGAAAAGCTGTTCTAGTACAGCTTGGGAGATGATGGTGAAAAGGAACACTTCCTCTTGCAGGTCTCTTCAGCATAGGGAGGCGGGGAAGCTGAGGTGATTTAGCAGTAAAAATTCTGGAAAAGAACTGGGGGAGGAGGATAAAATACTCATAAAGCATCTTTAGTTACGGTTTTCATCTGATGCTTTCTTTTTCATAGAACTGAATTATTGTGTCAAAGTCTCCATTTAAAATAACAGAAGGAACATCTGTCCACTTATCACTAGGAAGATTGTCTGTTTTCTTACAATGTGCTGTTTATTTAAATACTCAGTCACTTCTCCACCTCTTGTACTGTTCTATGACTTTTTGGAAGTCGATGCTCCCACGGCTCCCATGCACGCCGACGTGTCACATATGCCTGGAGTTCCCTGAGCCCCAACAGCACCAGGAGTACCAGGATCCCCTGGAGGGCCAGGTTCACCCTGAGCACCATCCCGACCATTTTTACTAATTCCAGGTACACCAGGAAGTCCTAAACAAGAATGGGGGAAAAAAAGGATTAGATGTAATATTTCCTGACTTTCCTTATATATATATGTAACTTAAAACCCTTTAACTGTCTATCAGATTAGTTATGACTTGTTGAATACAAGATGTTGAATAAATTTACCCCGAGTCTGCAGTATGTGTGTTGTATTTTTTGGGAGGGGGTCCCTTGGGGTTTTGCTGGAATTATGAAGGTGGGTGTTCAGTACTACACTGCATCTTTAATGCTGTTACTGTGTGTGTCCGCTTTGACTTTTGCTGACCACTGCAGAACCAGACTGCTCTTTGCTGCTGCCTCAGTCCATGGCTCCGTGAAGGACAGCGGTGAATTTGTAACCAGATTTATTCTGCAGGGTCCCTGAATTGTTTACCCAAGGGCTTCTCCCACTGTGTGAGCTCCTGGCTCAGTGCCCACCCCTACTTCCTGCTCCCCCAGATCCCTCCTTGGTGGGAGGCAGTGGCATTCAGCTGCTTCAACTCATTGCACTTCCCAAAGTCTGACTGTAGCAGAACACCTCACTGCCATGAAAGATAAGGAACTTCCCTTTGTAATGTGTCTGACTTCAAAAATCTCCTCATGGTGAAACTCACGTTTTGTTTATTGGCAGAAACAATCTGGGATTGGGGCAGGCTATTCTTCATTTTGTTCTTTTCCTTTCAGATGCCAAATGTAATTCACAAGACACTAATTCCCATAACAACAAGCTACTGAAGCTTTATAAATACCATAAAATGAGCTGCTGTCTCCCTGAGGGACAGCTGTACCTATAAACCTGCGTTCCTGACTTAAATATGATCCACAAATGGTGCCTGATCCTTTTTGAGTTAGAATTGCTTCTGCTGTTGATCTCACTCCACCTCATGAATGAGAGAAGTGCTCTCAGTACTCAATATATGAGAAATGGCATCTTTTGACATACTTTAGGAAGGAAAACGTTTATGTGCTCCTGCAGTTATTTTACAGAAGAATGTGAGAGACAACTGCATCTAAGTATTCTGTTTTTATGTCAGTATGTGGATGCTGAGCCTGGTTTTGGTGCCTGTATCCAACCTACTCATTGTGAAGAGGTAATCACAACTAGAAAAACTGCTTTACCTCTGTTCCTACAGAAGCTCCTGACTTTTCCTAACCCTTCGTGGAAGGAAACCAGAGTGGAGCTGCCCCATTACTCTGAAATGTTCAGGGTGAGATGGGAGCGGTGAGAAGTTGGGATGCAACGGGTGAGATCTGCTGTTCAAATTGTGCGTACCTGCTGTTCCCAGAGGGAAACAATCCTACTGCAACATCAATGGTAACTGTCTACAATAGGCAGAGCTGTCCTGAGCTTTTACTTCGCTGTGACTCACTGCATTATTTGCACAGGCTTACCTTGAGGTCCTTGGTCACCATCAGGCCCATCAATTCCTGGTCCAGCTGGTCCTTTATCTCCCTTTTCACCAGTGTCACCTTGAATCATAAATAACAATTTCAGCAATGGGTTGTAAAATCAAAAATCTTCAGGTCACTAAGATCTTGGCTCACACAGGACCCTAAAGGATGCAAGCAAAACCATCCTCCAGAACTCTGTCTGTCCAATGATTGACCCCTTCTCCTCTACTGCTGAAATCAGTACAAGTTGGTAATTTATTTCAGTGGGCACAAGACAGAAACTGCTTGGCTCAGTCTCACCTCTGGGACCAGGATCACCCAGTTCTCCTGTTGGCCCTCTGTACCCAGGGGGACCACGAGCACCAGGATGTCCGACGCTTCCCGTCGCTCCGGGAGGACCGGGCGGACCAGCTGGGCCGGGGCGACCCATCATCCCAGGAGACAAGGGCTTCCTCAGATTAGCAGCTAACTGTGCAATTTGATCTGCAAAACGAAAGCGGAATAACAACACCTCCATTAAGAAGTGCACCTCCAACATTTTCACTCTTGGCCGTTTGGGCAGAAACCTGCTGGCAGCTGCCTGGAGCCCTGCTCTGGGGGTGGGGTTGGCCACAGTGGGGAGAGGAGAGCTGGGACGTGGGGGCTGAGGCTCCGAATGATGCAGGAGGGGATATCAGAGCTTCTCCCAGCACGCCTTGTGTTGTGCCCCGATGAATCATTAAAAAATACTAGCTTCAAAAAAATGAAAGACATCCCAGACAACAAGGCGAGCTCCTGAAGAATCCATTTCCAGCCAAAGTGTTTTTCGTAAGGTAGGAAAAGAACACGTTCTCATCCCATCTCACGTCCAAGATCTCCTCATCTTCAGCCAAATACAGTAATTGAAGTTAGTTTTCCCCCAGCAAAACTCACCATTGATCATTTCCCCACAGAGTTCTCGTATATGTTGTTCACTGGCCTCTTTGCCCTGCAATTAATGGAGAAATCCTGCTTTATACCAACCATGTTATTGATAATAATCACTGACAGATGCATCATGACTTGAAACTCATTTCCAGCAGCTCAGTAAGCAGCAAAGGATCCTGCATGAAAATGTTGGGTTTTTTTTTCCCCCTCCCTTTCAAGAGATGACGGCTTCAATTTAGAAACTGTGACAGAACACAGATGGCAGAGATTAATGCTAACATTTCAGGGCAGCTCTTGAATCTGGGCCTCTCCTGAGTGTCAAAACATCCAACGTTTGGAGCACTGAGTAGGAGCTGCATTTTTAAATGACCAATTTCTAACTCACTTTTGTAATGACAACAACAGCTCACAGCCCATTCCAAGGGACACAGACACTCTGTATGTCACCATGAGAGAAGCTTCATTCTCCAAGGTGAACGTCTGGGGGGGTGAGGGTTGTAATTCTGAAGACCTGCAAACCACTGATCTTTTTCCACTGCAAAACTTCTGATGTAAGACTGCACGGTTACTTTGGTCTGCTCAAATGAAGGATGCAACCTTCTTTTTTGAATGATCATCCAAAACCTGCAATCCTTCCATTCAGTGCAGGGAAAAAATACGGTGCAGAAGTGGACGATACTTACGGGAGGCCCCGGTTTGCCTGTGATGCCAGGAACACCCTGCTCCCCCTGATGGCCCATGGGTCCAGGGTGCCCTGGGATCCCTGGAACTCCAGCTGTCCCGTTGGGTCCTTGGGCACCTTTTGGACCAAGTTCTCCTCTTTTTCCTGGCTATAATAAAGAGAAATAATACAGCACTTAAAGTTTAAGGAGATCCATCACTCTAAGCATGTTTGTAACCAAATGTTACGTGGCACGAGTCCGCAATGCCTGACACATACCTCTCCTTTTTGGCCAGGAGGACCAAAGGGACCCTGTTAGAAAGAAAGGGAAATATGAAAGGGAAATATGAAAGATCATATAAAAAATGTGCACTGAAAGTCCTGTCTCCCATTCTGCAAGGCCTGGGAAGCAGCGATGACACGCATGTGGCATGCAGTGGGCCACAAGTAAAGGGACCAGGAATAATAATGGGATGTCATAAACCAGATTCAGCCTTGGCACTAATGGACTCTCCCAGCTTGGAGAGTCCTGGAGATGGACAGAAAAACGTCCACCGTGCCCCACAAAATGACAGTGAGTGCTGATATGGCAGTGCTGTGTGAAGGCCACACTGCCCAGCAGTGCCTCCTCAGAGGAGCAGGAGGTGCACATCCAGCATGCTGTGGCTGGAAGCCTGGGCTTGCCATCTCCTTTTTGCAGCCAGTGGTGCAGTGATGGTGGTTGGAGCGTATTCGTTCTTGATTCACAGTTCTCTACTTTGCTCGACTGTTTAAAATTCAATTCTACCCAACTAAAGGGCACTTACCAGTTCTCCTTTGTCACCTGGGAGACCATCTGCTCCAGCAATGCCCTGAAAGCAGATGACAGGATTAACACAGCACCCAACAACAGACACAGGTTACTGGCAAGAAGGCTCTCACTCTGAGACTTGAACAACCTCAGCTCCTAAGGGAGATGAGGACACTCAGCAGCTTATTATCCACCACCCCCAGGAGAAGCACTGCCCAGGAGCTGCCCTGCTGAAGCAGTGCACAGTGCAGGCAGCCTGCACAAGGATGAAGAGATGCCCCTTGGATGCCTGATGGAAGGTGCTGGAGGCAACACAAACCATTGCACACTGCTGCTCCAGCACCACTCCAAGTGCTGCGCAGCAAAGCTCGCTTCAAACACTGCAATTATGGCAGATAATGAGCACTGTTACGGTGACTCTATGGCTGTAGAGAGAAAGTTAATGCAAGACAAACAGAGGACAGGTTGGCTTTTGCCTTAGCAACAACACAGAGACCACACAGACACTGAAGATAGGAAACAGACAAGCAATGCTTGTTGGAAAAGGACTTGTTTTCTGCAAGAACAAAGTCAAGCACTGACCTAATTTGTATATCCAATGAAAATTATCTCAAAAAGCTCAGCACTGAGACAGACCTAGCTACAGAAGCTAAGCAGCAGAAAGTAAAAGAGGAAATAAATGAGCCTATAAGGCTGACAAGACATGGGGCTAGGATGAACTGTCTTCATAGGTCTCAGGGACTCTGCCTCAACGTGAAGCTCATCACAGAAAGAAGAGCAGTGTCACTTACCTGGTTACCTTTGGCACCAATAACACCAGTAGGACCCTGAGAATAAGTAAAAGAAGGCAAATGAGTACAATGTGTTGTTTTCCTGGGAATTCCTGGTGTGTCACACACGCACTCACACAGCAGCAGTGTGGGAGTCAGCCTAACTGCCGAGTAGGAGGGACCAAAGCTCATCCATGCTTCTCAGAGCTAAGAAGAGATTTAATGCATCCGTGCTGCTCTTGTAGCCCACTCCACAGCCAAAAGCTCAGGCCTCAGCCCTTGCGTTTTACACCCTAAGAGCAACAGGAGGGCATTTCAAGGCTTTTGAGTGCCAGTTCTCTCAGAGATTCAGAGTCAGGTGCTTCTCACTTGGAGATTCACAGAACAACACGGCCACAGGAACAAAATGCATTCTGGTAATGAACCCTTCTGCCCTTCAGATGAGGTTTCCACAACACATTCATCAAGCTGGCACCTGCAATCTGATCTTTCCTTAATAACCAGACCTGCAGACAGCTCAGCAGGAGGAACCTTACAGGTGGACAGACATAGAATAAGGGCATGGCATTTTGCTCAAGTCAAACACTGAATAAGTTTAAGAAAGAAGGGGGAGGATTTCTACTAAAGAAGAAATAATTCTTGGCAAAACAGACAATAGCATGTGGAAATGCAGAAATGACTACAGCTATAAATCCTGTTTTGTGCTTTCCAGCAGCAAAGGCAATATATTCTTTCCTGAGCATCACCATCTTGATCTATGCCTCCAACTTCTCAGAGTCCCAAGGCTCCGTGGAAGTTTATGGTGATGAAACACATCTTAGCCACCAAAGGGGGCTCTGTGAGGAACACTCCCTGAGAAAAAAAGCTTCTGTTGAAAAGGTTTTGATTCCAGACTGTGGGATTTCCTGCATTCATAGCTCCCAGCAGCAGGAGGAGGTGACCTCTGGGGCCCTGAGCACAGCCAGTTGCTCACCCAGCACCTGTCCTCTCCTGGATGACTCTGTCCACTGAACACAGCCAGCATTTCTCACTGAAGGACTGCTGGGATCCTGCTGCATGCAGGACCTGACGTTGACATAAATCCTGGGAAGACAGACTTGCCTATTGCTGCCTCAGACAGCAGGCCCAGGGAAGGTAAGCTGCACTAACCCTATTGTATTCTCCCCACACAGTGGGTACTTGGGACTGTCACCAACATCAGTGGCACCGTGGGAAGTCACCACACATCCCAGCTGCACACAGAGCTGGGGAGCTCCTGGGGTTACCCAGACCTGACACTCTCCTGGGGAAAACTGTTAATGAGCTGCGGGGGTTAAGAAATAACCAGCAATTACATCTCAGAGCAACGACGCTCAACTCCAGAGCCAGAAATAAAACCTTACTTTTTCTTTTTTTTTCCCTTTTTGCTTTAAGCATGACTTTTTTTCCCCAAAGCTGCTCAGTGCAGGGGCCTCTTTCCCCTTCAGAACACACGCTTCTCACGGCAGCGAAGCCCTGAGTGTGGGCATGGCCACAATGCCGCTCCTGTCTCACACCTCAGGCTGCGTTCCCTTCTTCAAACCCACACAGAGGGGCCTTTGTGAAATCCCCACGGTGCACAGCGATCGCTGACACACAAAGTTCACCTCAAAGCTGGAGTCAAGGCAGCTGCCCAACACACGGCTGCTGCTCTCCCGCAGGCCCCGAGCAATCGCCATTCGCTTTGCCCTGCTGGCTTCTTTTAAACGAGAAGGAATATGCTTACACAAAAAGGTCGCATTTGTTCTGAGGCGTGGGGCCCGGGTGTGGTGCTACTCAGAAAGGAATCACAGAGCAAACTGTAATTAAAAAAGATATTAATCCTGAAACCCTCATCAAGGCATCTGAGTGGCAGAGCAGGAAACAACAGTTATCTATTCCAGCTCTGACAGGATCCCACCCTATAGGGCAGGAACGGGAACCGAGGCAGAAAAGAGGCAGATGCATGAATCCTGCTGGCTGCCTGGGGCCCCGCTTGGGCATGCAGCATGATAAGGGCGGGAGGAGTGTGGTGGGGAGGTACCTCATGTGCTAGTCTGCATCCACTCGCTGTGATGACATCAGCTGTACTGTGTCAGGGACCTGCTAAGCTCTAATTTCACATCTCCCAAACAGAAAGGAGTTACAGATGTCATCTTCTCCTTACCCTGTCACCAAACTCTCCACGAATTCCAGTCGGGCCGGGAAGGCCAGGTTCCCCACTGGCACCTTTGGGACCCTGTTAGGAAAACAGCAAAAAAGAGAGCTACAGCTTAGGGCAACAGGGAATCCTGAAAGACATCCCCAGAGCTCATCACGTTTGGAAGCCTTGCCTTGCATCCCCTCCCTCCTTTGCTTCCCAGGGACCCTTTGCTTGCTGTTGGCATTGCGTATACTGACTGGCACAGCCTGCTCTCACTTCTGGTTGAGCACACAGACCAGGTGCTCCAGTTTCATTGCTAGTAAGATCCCATCTCCCGAGCAAGCCGTGACTCCCAGGAGCACTCAAACTCAAACCCTTCTGATATATACACTAAACATCATCAGTTCCAGCAGGCAGCTTATCCACCCTTACATTCTTTCCACGGCACTGCGTTGATGATCCCACCAAGGGGAAAGACATTTCTTCCCTCACTTGTTGCCATCACGCAGCGGTGAGCACAGAATGCAGAACACAACAGTCAACCAGAATGTGATGTGTGTGAAGTGACCCTTGTCTGCACACTGACCTGGAAACCTCGGACACCGGGGGCTCCAATGGGGCCTGGGAGACCAGCGGGGCCCTGAAAACATAAGGAGATGCTTCAGGGCCAGGTAACCCACCTGTGGCATTAGATGGCTCATATCTAACAGAGGAAACGTGCAGTTTCATACTGCAGAACACTTTTCCCAGCAGCACTGCTGTTGAACAGCCATTACAGTGGTGCCTGTTTGTGTTTTTACTGACATTTATTAACACTGTTACTATGAATAAAAATGCTTATTTGTATATATTTGTGGTTAAGAACATATCCTACTCATGAACAGTGCAGATCGGTGGCAGCAAAAGATTAAAGCATGCTATCTATTCTCTCTCCCAGAACAGCCCAGGCTTAAGGACATTTGGTATAACTTAGAACTCTAATAACACAAGCCAGAAATAAGAAAACAATATTAAAAATAACCAAGGATTCAGCTCCTATTGCATCCATGTCAGAAGTCTGCAGCAGTTAATTAGCTGAACTTCACTTGTTCTTCAGCTACAACAACACAATATCTTTTGTGGTACTGGCAATTTTGATGAAAAATTGCAGACATAAAAGCAAATATTATGAATAGAGTTCATTTCTAAGGCTGATTTCCCTCTCTTTGGGCATCTAAAGAGTAACTGCACGCAAACAATAAATCACGACCCTGTTCAATTTCTTCCAAGTGGCACATACCAGAAATCATGTCAGACTGCAGGCTTCTGGATTTCAAAATGAGATTAATGGATAAAAAGAAAACAAAAAAGCCCATAAGAACCACCAGAAGGTCAGGTCCAACCGCAGCAGTAGCAGGGGAAGAAGAAAATAAATGGTGTCCCAGAATTTTTAGTGTTATGAACAAAATGAGGTCTTCATCATCTTTACATCACTTTTTTTGTGTATTATTCCTGCTGTCCAGCAGCAATGCACCAGGCACTGATTGTCAGCTTCACAATCATTTCTTAGGAATGCTGCAGGGAATGCAGTGCTCGTGGGGACAAAACGCTCCACTGAGGACCTCAGCCCAAAGTTTCACAGTGCTGTCAGTACAGAGAGCAAAAGTGAAAACTGACAGAGCGGTATCTGGGTTTGTTCCACACCCACAGCAAGATGGGACTGCTGCAGGGTGTGGGCAAGAAAATGTGACAACAGATTCCCACCTGAAAAATGCTTTGGCTTTGCACCATGTGGCTGTGAGTGTTGGGATCCTTTCAAGCACTCATTGAAAAGCATTGCAGCAGTGCTGCTGCTTGGATAGCTCCAGGTTTTGCAGTGCACCTCGCATCTTTATTTCATGGAATCACACAATCACCAAGGTTGCAAGAGAGCTACAGGATCATCCAGTCCTCCTCTACTGTGAGGAAAGCGATACAGGGATGGGACAATGATGCTGGCGGCAGCATCCATTGAAATAGCTTACAGGATAGTGACTGCTCTGCTGCCAAATATGAACTGCCTGGGAGCAATGTGGTTAGAGAAAGTGGCCATTTGTTTCAGGCAGAGACTATCCTGTGTCCTGAGCTCTCCTTTGGTATCTGTTTGGTTTACAAGCAGTGCTGTACTCACAGTTGCTCCTCTGGGTCCTGGCAGACCTCTGTCACCAGGAATACCGACGTCGCCCTGAAACAACACCAAAGTCATCCCTGGCAATCAGGAGCAGCAACTCCACCCTCCCCAGCCCACTGCAGAGCCCGAACACACTCTTGGATCCCCCATTACTGCAGTCTAATGGGCCACTCCAACTGCCTGTCTTGCTTCTGAAAGCTTTCTTTGTGTAGGGAAGCAGCACATCAGCTCCAGCTTCAGTTTGGTAAAGCACACTCAGCGGATATGTAAATGATGGAGATACGTACTGGGATACCTGGCTCTCCAGAGGGACCTGCCTCTCCCATCTCTCCAGGACTGCCCTGCAGAGGAAAAAGCAAACACTCCATTAAGGAACAATTTCAGAGATCCATTTCTGTCCTATCTTGAGCAACAAGCTGGAAAACGGAGGAGGGAGTTAAGACCTGAAATAAGAACAGCTTTAAGCTTTTATAGCTTGAGGACAAAGAATAGAAATCCATCAGACACTTAAACAATGGGGGACCAATATGTCCTGTGCTGGGACATAGTGCAGGCAGCACTCCAACGCTCCACAGAAGCTTTTCTCCTGAGGCAGTGGGGGAAAGTTTCCAGAAGGAAAGATAATACTGATAGAAAACGCTCAGCTCTTCTATTCCCAAAGGTGAACTTCACTCTCAGGACCTTGACAAAATGTGCCATGCTTCACTTCTGAGCTTCAGTAAATGATCACTGAGTCTCCTGTGCACCCGGTATGTGTTCAGTGAGCCAGATGCAGCAGCTGTCTCAGTAAAAGCAGGGCCATTTCTGTTGCTTTACCTCCTCAGTGTCAGGAACACAGCCCAGGAAGGAACACAGACACTCACGAGGGTCAGCCCTCCCTCAGGGTGCACCTGTGGGCATCAAACCTTTTTGCTGTGCAGGTTAATGGCTTCCCCAGCAGAGCCCATCATTAGAGAGACTGACTCACTTACTGGTTCACCTTTAGAGCCTTTAATCCCTGCTCTTCCAGGCAGACCCTGGAAAAGAAAGAGAAAAAGAAAAAAAAAAAGCGGTGTCAGAAGAAGTAAAGCTATTAAGTTTATTATTCTGGTCTGATTTGTCTCACATGAAGCATGCTTTGCTTGAAACAACGGAGAAATTTACATTTCTGTGGTTTCCACCATGGAAATGATGCTTTCCACTTTTATTTTGTCTACTGTCCTAGCTGCTCTACACACAGTACTCCTTTACAATTAGAACAAAGTAGTGAAATATACAAATAACGCAACAGCAGCAACATTTTGCACAGTGAAAACCTCCCTCCTGGGGTGCTGAAAATATTTTGTAAGAGGGGAAGAAAGAAATGCTTTATTTAAATAGTTGGAAGACTGGAGGAACAAAACACTCTGCCAATGAATAGTGGTGAGGCAGGGATCAGCACACTTTTGAATCGTAGTCAGCTGTACCCCAAATTTTACCTTCCTGCATAAGGGAAACTCATCACTAGGATGGAAAAGGGAAAATCCCTCTCTGATTTAGATTTTAATTTAGGCCAGATGGTGAGAAGCCAGGGCTTTACTGCACTACTGTTTGGTGCTTGTCCAGATGTTCTCCATCCCGTCTTGTACACCACTCCCTGTCTGTGTGGTGGGGAAAACGCACTTCCTTTTGATTTAAATTTGCCCTTTGTGAGACAGTGCACAAAATGAAGCTCCCCTCTCCCAGCCACACTGCCTTAATGCCTCGGAGGCGAGTGCTCATGCTGCCATACTCACAGGAAGTCCGTTTGGCCCCTTCTCTCCAGGAATACCCATACGAGCAGCATCACCCTGTGGATATTGAGAGGTTAGGAGAGACCTCCTGCCACTGGAAAATAGTCTGACACATTCCCTGATATGCATTTGCAGTCTTCTCCCACCCAACACGTGCAGGACCAAGAGCGTGTTGTGTCTACAGGAGGTGGATGCCCACTGAACACAAGGACTGCTGGTTGCTCAAAGATCCCCAGTGCTTCCCAAGTTCCTTTGTAACTCCCAATCTTCATAATCCAAGAACTTTCAGTCCTTGGCAGCACGCGGTGCACGTTGCTTCTGTGGGATCACTATTCAAACACCAGGCAACGAGTACCTGACAGCACTTGGTCTACAGGCAATTAAAATAAACAGATTTCTCCATCAACAGCTCTGAAAAGGCAGCTCTGAAGGCCTAGAGTCAGCAAGGAGGAAACACAGAGCACAGGGACGTAGTTTAGATCATACTTGCATGGCCCTTATTGTGCATCTTCCTTCTTCAGGGAATTTCCTTGGGATTAATTAATATAAGTTCACTCTTCCTCACTAGTCACACCGTTGGAAAACTCTAAAAGCAAAAGCTTTCCAGCCATGCTTTCTCCTTTACAAGAACCAGAAGCTTTGCAACACACATGGGACAGTAACAGAAGTCTTTCTTGCACAGTGTGTAAGTAGGACTTTACAAACCTTCTCACCATCGAGTCCAGGAGCTCCATCCCGCCCATCCTTGCCAGGTATGCCCTGCAATCATGCACAGTGCAGCTTAAGGTTACAAGGCAGACATTGTGGTTACAAAATACATTTACAACAAAGAATCTTTTGGCAATGGGATCTCCAATTGTACTAGGAAACTGGGAAATTATTCATTAAAAACAATGCAACCAGGGTTTGGTCCAACCAGGATTACACAGAAGGTTATGCAGATTCACAGAGCAGAAGCTTGGTAACAAAGAATTTAAGATGCAAGATTTCTCCTATCTTGTTTTATCTTGTCACCTACATCCTACTTAATCAACTTACAGGTTCTCCTATGAGTCCACGAGCCCCTGGGTTTCCTTTCGGTCCAGGTCTACCCTAGAAAACAACAATAAATCCTGCATTATCCAGGACACAACCCTCATGAACAATCAGTAAGCCACGACAACATTCAGACTGTGGGGATGTTTCCTTCAGTTTGCACCAACTCCTTGTCTTGTTCATAGAGTTATGGTGCTTCCTTTGTCAAGCACCAGAAAAATGAGCCAGTGCTGGTTGCAGTGCCTGAGCCAATTCTGGACTGCTTCAGGCAATGGAGATACAAGATCAGATCCCTGTCATTACTTGTATTCACAGTACCCACGAGTGCAAAAGAACAATTAGTCCCTTTTTAGAGGCATAATTAGATAAAACATTAGAAAACATACAGCACTGAGAGCAAGACATTCTCCAAGGCAGGACGGCCAGATAGCCCCCTCCACTGCCATCTCCCTTCAGCAGCTTCTCAGCCACTAACAAATGGCTTCTCATATTCTACCACGCTTTAGGAATGGACAGTGCAAAGTGCTAAAATACAAACCAAGGGGGACAAGCCACAGTAAACCTGTCAGACAGACTGCTCTGAATGTCACATCCAACACTGGAGCGGACAGAGGTTTTACTGCACTTACAGTATCGCCTTTGGGCCCTCTGAATCCTTGAGGTCCTTTGATTCCCTGGTCTCCCTAAGACAAAAGGGGAAAAGCCATTAAGTATTTTCATTGCTCTCGAAGTCTAATGCTTCAAGAGTGTAAATGATGAAGGGTTTTTTTGTGCTGTTTGCCAGCATTAGCAGAGGTGTGAGCGTGCTAGTTCCCCTAGGAGCTGGGCTGTACTTTCTCTTACACTCTGTAATTCCTGACACACGGATGAATTGCAGCAAGGACTCTGCAAGCAATCCCTCAGGGCAGAGATCACCTTCCCCTTCATTTATTGAAACATTTCCTTTCACCAGAAACAGTGTAGGAGAAAAACTAGTGGAAAATGCTCTTAGAGAGGCCATAATTCTGCAGATGCAGATCTGGTCTTGCATTTGGGCACACTAAGGAGGGCACAGGGATGTATCTGCAGGCAAGTGCACAGAACAGGATCAGGGCATGACAGAGGGAAAGACACCATGAGATCTGGGTCTGGTTTAACTGGAGGGAAAAATGTGATGGGAATAATCTTCCGGAGTGTGTATATCTCCTTCCTGTTCATTGGCAGCAGAGGGCTCAGTTCAGAAAGGATAAACATTAGGCTTTGGCTGTGGAAGGTGGGCCACAAAGCAGCTACATACAGCTTTCCCCGGAGGTCCTGGGATTCCAGGCGGCCCTCTGAAACCGATGTCACCCTGCAAAGAAAAACACGCCATCCTAATGCTGCTGTTGGCAGAGGGTAAGTAACAATATCCCTACCTCAGCCCAAAGTCAAAGAAAACACACAAAACCCTGGAAAGCTACCTCATATCTCATACTATTTTGTAATAAAGACTTGCAAAAAGATCCCCCTCTGGACAAGCAGGTTTTTACTCTGGATCTCCCCAGCATTATGTTTGTAGCACAGTGATATCATTCACAGCCTCATTATCTTGCTCTTGGTCCTAAATCAATGCATGATTTTATCAAACTCAAAACCGTTCAGCCTCTAAGACAACAGTCAAGGGACACTGGTAAACTTCCAAAGCCATGATAAGATATTGACTCTGTTCTCACTGAAGAGACTCCACATCCTGAAAATCTTTGTTCACCAACAGTTCTTTGACTCTTTCTTGGAGAGAACAGAAAGAGAAATGTTCATGATAGATTTCTCAGGGATTTATAGATATATATTTTAAAGATTCTTTAGTGCTATCAGTCCTGAAATGGAAGGTTGATTTCTCAGTGGGTGTGCAGGAAAGAGACTGCACTCTGCATCTCTATGTGTTCCCCAGGGGTCTTCATTAAGGAAAAATGGACACCTGCCATCCAGACTTCATGTGTGACAATTCAATGGTGGAGGGATTGAAATCAGAAGGTGTTTCTTACTCTGTCGCCAGCTGGACCCATTGGACCAGGGAGACCTCTTAGTCCTCTTGGGCCCTAATTAAGAAAACAAATCAGTTAAAACCCAATCGCTGCTAAAACACAAAATGATGAAACAGAATGGCACAGGGATTCATCCACATACAAAACTTTAAGAAACATCTGGGAATAGCAGAAAGCTCAGTCTCCTGTTGCACAAAAATGTACCTGCCCCATTCGGTGATGACCTCAGAGCAAGTGACACAGTGGAGATCATCCACGTGGGCAAGCTTTCAGCCTGCCTGATTTCTCCAGCCCACTTGCCAGGCTTGTCAAGCCACCCCGGTGCTCAGCCCCAGAAAGGGGCAAAGCATTCAGGGCTCTATCAGAGTCCCAGGACAGTGGCTGTTGTTGGACATTCCATCCAAAGTGAGGTACCAAAACCAAGACCTGAACTAAAGCTATATCAATCTAATCTAATTTTACTTCCGTTCCCTTCCCCCCCCCCCCCCCTCAATTTTCTCACATGTTTTTATAAAGAGGCAGTAGCTGTCTGTATAACACAAAATAATTGATGGCAGCATGCAATTTCACAGCAAAAACGTCATGGGAACCAGCCTGAAGAGCAGGTGTTACCTGCAGGCCAACGCTGCCAGGGATGCCTGGAGGACCCGGAGGGCCAGGGCTGCCCTGGAAGAGAAAAATTAATCAGGAAGAGGAGAGGCAGCATGAGCCTGCTGGCCAAAGCCAGTAATTTCTCAGTCCTTCCTGAGCTCTCTCCCACCCACATTTCTGCTGCAGGTTTTGCTCCTATATCATTTGTAATTTCTTCTACATGCAAGAGCCCTGGATCAGCCAGGAGTTTATCTGGGTGATCAGTGCAGGGCTTTCTCCTGAGCTGGCATCTCTGCATACAGAACAATAGAAGTTAACTTATGGAACTGATCTTATCATGATGATTGTTGGGAAGATGGATTTCCTGGAAGTACCAACACACAGACATTCATGCAGAGCAATGGAAGCAATTAGACTTCAGACATAACTTCCCTTTGTTGTCCAGCCAAGTGCCTTACACCTTCCTGTCTTCTTGATGAAACTATTTGCTGTGGTGTTTTTACATACCGAAGTCCCTCCAACCCCTTAGATTGAAATTTACCTTTTCTCCTTCTTTTCCTATTTCACCAGGTTCTCCTTTGTGACCAGTGTGTCCCTGGAAATAAGAGCTCAAATTACCCAGTTTCCAGTACAGTCTTGTTACAGAACTTAAATCCTATCAGATAACTGCAAGACCTAAATCCACACAGTGGAAAGAACTAGGGAATACATGCAATTGTGAAAATTAAGGTCACTTCTGGGGTCAGCTAGCCCTGTTCCTGCCAGTCCTGTTTGGTATCACTATGTCAAAACTGACCTTGTTTCAGGAAATACCCAAACTCGATTCTCATGAATGAGCTGCATGGAGAGCAGGCTACAGATGCAATTCTCACTTACAGGTCAGTCACCAGAACTTGGTTCCCATCTCTTTTGAACATGGGGCTGAGATGTTTCTGAAAACCATTATCTGCATCATGGGGCTTGCTGGAGAGTATCTCTCCATGAATTGTGGAGTAGGAGGGCACAGAAAGAGAGGTTTAACCACTGAGTGAGGTTTCCTGAGGGCTGCAACCTAGAATTTGTTTACCACAACTGAGCAAACAGAATGCTGCCCGGGGTTCACAGTGACATCTATTTTGGGAGACAACTTTGTATATAGAGATGGCACTTCTCTTACCTTAAATCCTGGCATTCCTGGAGGACCAGGAGGACCTGGTGGGCACAGAGCTGGGCACTGCAAGAAACAGGAGCACTCTGGGTTAGCAAATACACACATAGAAGCAGGTTTCATTACTAAAGGAGGGGAAAAAGCCATGTCTGGAAGCACATGTGGGTTGTGGCTCGAAATCCACTAATTCATTCATAGTATAATCCATTTGGTGGCATTTCCTTATAGGAAAGGGGTCCTCAAACAGGTCCTCAGGCCCACAGCAACTCACAAAATCGTGATTCCTGCTTGGTCAGCTTCACTTACAGCACACTTGCATGGACTGTGAGGAATTCTGAAGGCTGACAGCTGCTCCAGAAATACTGGAGAACAGCAGAGCAGCATGGATAACTTGGAATCATTAGGAGCACTTCTACGCATGCATTGACCCCCCTGTTGATTTCCATGAGACACCTCACCTAACTGAAAAGGAACAAGCACTAAAGCTCAACAGAAGGGGCTGTATAGAAAATTAACCCCAATAATAATAAGCTGGCACCTGCAGGTGCTGGCTGAGCTCCTGGTTGGAAGCCTAGCTTGAGTGGGAATGAATCACAGCATGGATGGAAATTTAGTGGGGGTCCCAAACCATCCACTAAGAACTGCATAGATAGGAACAAGATCTTCTTCTGCAGCTTTTATTTTCTTTTAATAAAACTTCAGGCTGCATCTATGGAACAAGAATTTAATTTTCTGGTATCTTCCACAGCATAACTTACATTAAAATTGCAGAAATAGTATTCTTTACTTTTAACTTCCATGTGATTTCCATAAAGCAGTCTGAACTGACTCTGAGTTTTCTGGGGCATGCCAGTCAGAAAACCAGAGATGCTGTCACAACAACAGCTGCGAAATCTGCAAATGCCACTTCCATCATTCATGGACTTAACACTTCCTTCATCCCCTTGAAAGAAAGGAATCAAGGCATCCTCATAAAGAAGAAAGTCCAAACAAAGCATATACCCAAAAGAGCTCCATGCCATCATCCATAGAAATAAACAGTGCAACATGCACAACCTTTTCTCCTGAGAAGCAGGACTGGAAACAGATGCATGAAAATCTGTTGCCATTTGCCAAATGCTAAAGTTGTAGAGGAAGGATGTATGCAAAACCTGCAAACTGGAAAGCAAAGATCAAGCGAAAAAAACAGCACTAATATATCTACCTCCTTGCAAGAACATTTCAGCCTCACAGTTGCCCACTCATTCAACACTTATGCATCCTGCAATACAGCAGCATGCTAGACCTGTGTCTGCAGATCTGGATGGTACATGTTGAGTGCTCTGACCTTCCCCCACCTATGTCAGTATTCTCATGCTACATCAAGAGAAACCTACCTGAAGGTCCCCACCGCCTTCGGGAATGATGCCTGCAAGACCCTGAAATTCATAAAAAGTGGTCTTTAAGCATATCGAGGCAAACGTGAGGAAGAAATGTTATCTCCAAAAAGTGCTCTTTACAAACCCAGCTCAGCTGATTTAGCACAGGGCAGACACCTTGCCACGCAGTGTTAAAAGGCCCCTGAACAAAGAGCGTTAGTTATGGACTTCACTGGCCCCCAAAATGGACACGGCAGACTCAAACTGGAGATGCACAGATGAGCCTGGGAAAAGTCCTTGAGTCCTTAGGCTGTGAAGGCAGCAATTTCAGGAGAGCAGCTGTACCTGACCTTCTTTTGAGACTGTGGGAAAGCCCTCCTGGTCCTATCTGACCTTCCAAAGAAACTCAGCAAAGCCAAGTCTTGCTGGTTTCAAGACCCTGTGCTGGCACAACAAGAACACACACCTACAATCTGAGCTCCTGCGGGAATCTGCCTGTGTATATGAATATCCCAGACAGGGATAACGTCTCTGGCACACACTTTACCATCAAGAGACAAGCAAGCAACAAACAGAACAAGTAATAAACAAACAGGAGATGATCCCCACACTGAAGCACAGCCAGTGAAATCACTGTGCTCCCTGGGGCGCCGTGTTCAGAGGTTGCTGAAAGTCAGCCCAGAGAGGGAGTAGTGCTCATGGTAATTGCAGCAAATAAAACACACATGTTCTGGCAGCAGGAGGTAAATTCTGGACTCCCCATGGGAAGTTTCTCACATTCATTCACAACTTACAGGAGGTCCTGGTGGTCCAGGAGGCCCTGGGAATCCTGGCAGACCAGAAGGCCCCTAAAAAGAGAAAAAATATGAAGAATTTTTCTTAATCATTTAGATGAAAATGTGAAGAGAGAGGAGGGATAGCTATCAGATGCTACTGTATATTTGTGAGTGTGAGGCAGGGTATCTCAGATTAGGCTAAATAGACTCTTTCTGTTTGCAGAGGATTCTAGAGCTGCCAAGGGAATAACAAATGCATGTGCAAGTATAGGGAGTAGTAGGACGGAAGAATATATTCTGCACCTACATCTCTGCTTCTATTGGCTCTGTACCTCTCCAGTGGAGCCATGGGCATCCAAAAATGACAATATGCTTCTATGGAATGGGCTCCCTCTGATCAGACCCTTTCTGCTCAACAGCTTCTTATTGAGGCTGCTGAAGGCACATGCCAGTGGGGACAGATCTCTCTTCTCATGGCACTGGCTGCTTTTTTGCTGTTACTCATTGTTGGTAAAAGAAGACCTGGCTGCAAGCAACTGAACACCTTTGGCACTGCACCGGTAGACAAGGGTGACCCTACACAAGCTGATGTAAGGGATAGCATTGCTCACGGGCATCTGTAGAGCTTGCAGTGCCTCACACATCACGCTTTCAGAACAGGTCAAGAAAACAGAAATGAACTTCACTCTTCTGTGATTGTGATATGTTTGTTAAGTGAGAAAAACTCACAGGAGGACCCCGAAATCCATTTCCACCTGGAAGTCCACTGGGTCCTGGTGGCCCCTGTTGAACAGAGAAAAAAAGCCTTACACCTTGTCGACCTCACACAGCTCTCAAAGCCCAGGGCCAAACAGTCTGGTTGTATTCATTTGACTAATCACCCAGGGAAGCCCAGCTTCACACCCAGACAACTGGTTTACCAATGTACTTCCTTCTTGCTCCACCTTCCCATGGACTATGCTATTGTCATTGCCACACGTTCCCAACTCAGCTCTGAGACACCACGAGAGCCCACTGCTCTCCAGAAATGGCCACTTCCAGCAATCACAAGGCTGCTCTGCCTCGATAAGGATACACAAAAATGGTCCACAAAGCTGCCAACCTGCAGGACTCCATATCCTGCTGCCCAGCACAAGAAAGGAATCCAGACTAATAAAAAACAATACAAAAAAACTCCACCCCTAATATAGTAATTTAAACCTCTTTTTTGAAAAAGAATCGCATTACTTACTGGAGGTCCTGGCAGTCCTTTACCCTGGAAACAATATTTGAGACAGTTAAAGACCACTTAAACACTGAACACATGACAGGAAGAGCAGTACCTCAGAAAACGCTTCTTAATTTTCTCTCTCAGTTTTCATAGCACTCTCCTGCCCCCACTTACTGTAATTTGCAATCAGAACATAGTCTTAATGAATCCTTTTCTTGCCTCTAATGATTTGTATTCCCTTTACATCCTTGTTACCGATGAGACATCTCTAAATTAAGCCACATGCAGTGGTGACGTGGTAGTGGAACAGAGTCATTTATGAAGAAATCGTTGTAATTTATTCATCTGCTTTCCCTATCTTCATACATCTGTTTGCTTCCTGAGACCTCATCTCAGCTGACACCCTCTGGCTGTCCTGCGATGAGAGATCCAGGTGTGGGGTCAGGGAATTAGCTGTGGCCATCCAACAAAACGAGCACCAATGCACATTGTGCTGCCATGTCTGGGAAGGACATACATCTGCTCGTGGCATTCGAATCAGCACAGCAAGCTCTGCAGACGAGCTCAGCTTCATGAAGAAACAGGAATACTGATAATTGCTGGAGAAGGGTGTTAGCTTGTTTAGCATTAACTGAGTGTCTTTTTAGATGCAACAGCAGCTGTGTTCAGAAACCCTTAGGGCTGATGCTGAATATGGATATACACTTGATTTGATGGAAAAGATTTAAGGGGGCTTTTACAGAGACATCGCTTCTGGTCATTATGAACTCAGCATGATTCTTCTATTATTCCATCAATATAGACGTCAAAGCTAAATATGTCTTGCCAGCAGATGAGACATTTAACATAGCAATATGGATTTCAAAATGAGCACAGAATGACCAGCAATGTTTGGGCAGCAAAATAAATAGATTAGTCTATGAAAGTCTATTTCGTTTACTTACAAAAGACATTATCTAATAGAAGAGAGGTTTGATGCATTAGTCTTCATCTGAAGCTAGGTTAGTTTATAACATCTCTGGCTCCATGTCACCTGAACAGCTCAAACACAGATACTTAAGTATCTAAAATGATATTTTCACTCATTCAGGCTTAGATCTCTTGATCTGGGCTACAAGGCTTCCCCTCTTCTCTCAAGGCAGATTCTGGCATACAATGACACACCACCTTTACCTGCACAGTTCTGGGAGTTACTTACAGCTGGTCCAGGAGGCCCGGCAGGTCCTAAGGCACCCTGCAGGAGTAAAGCAACAGAGTGCAAATCAGCAGGTCAATCAGAAACTCCCGTACAGCAAGACATCAGCGTCTGTGTGCTTGATAATACTCTGCTTGGAAACTCCAGCAGTGTCTAACAGAAGCAGCACACAGCTGGAGATACTCAGCCAAATTTACAATGACAAGGACTGACACTTACGGGTAATGACAATTCTGTCATTCCTGAATCACTTGACTGAAGAACTTTCTAAGATAGTAGGGAGCTAAGCTCTGAACTGGCCCCAGCAGCTTCCTCCCCCATTTGCTGGCTATGAATACCTGAACATTCACAAACTGCAATTATATTCGTTTCAGATATCCTCATTCGTAGTACTATCATCATATAGATCCAGTGATGAAATTATCTGGAATCATTTACATGATTTATTCTGGTGAATATTATCACTTCATACATCTCTATGCAGGCAAAGGTCTTGATGGGGCAGATTCTGCCCTCTCACTGGTTTCCTTGTCAAATCGGTGACCAATCTCCTTTTCTCCATTTGCATTCTTCCTCTTAAGATCACCAAACTCCAGTCAAGCTTACGTCTTAGATTCCAATTGAATCATTCTTAAAATTACTGAGTCAAAATTTTCTTATCTAAAGATAATAAGCTAGCCAGATCACTCTCAATACCTTCACTGCACTGCAAAGCCTTCCTCAGCCCCTCAGCAGCTGCACTGACTAAACCTGCTTCCCAAAAGTTCTCAGGATGCTCTACCAAAAACATTTTGAGAGTGATTTCCAGAGCTGGAAATAAGCTCCATCTATCCCCAAGACCACAAGGACAAGGCAGATGGGCAGACCCAGAAATTATCCCAGCACACAGCTGCTCACTGTGATCCCAAGGATGCCTGTGGCCTTTCTTAACGTTGGCTGTACTGAATGAGATTAGAAACCTTTTTCCTTGTTAAGGCTAAAGAGACAGATACTGAGGACCCAAGCACCTCATTAAAAATCATCTTGTGAGGGAAGGACTGTAATCCAATCAAAATCAGCTCTGCTGCAGATGTCAGCTCATTCATTTTTCTTGCTGTAGTTTACTCTGATTTTCAACCAGCCACTTTTATCTTTGGGCTGAAGTCTTTATAAGCACCATTGCCTATAGGATGAGCAGAGATCTCTTCTTGTAAAAAACACTGCATCCATTCCAGCATCCACTGAGTTATGCCCTCAATCCCTCCCCCACAACAAAAAGCTGAGTAGGCCCCTCCTGCTTTGGCTTTATACTCGTAGTACCAAGTGTTGGCACTTTCCTCTCCCTAATTTTGAGGGTGTGAGGTGGAGCACTCAGTGGTGAACATTTTTGATGCAGTCATGGATCACAGAGTCCCTGAGCAAGCTGATGTGATTCCATTAAATTTAAATGAAAAACTCTAATTTACACCTCTACTTTAATAACACTGTGTGACTCAACTCATTCTCCTGATAACAATGTTCTTTCTCTACTGAAAACAATCTTACCACAATTTTCCATTTTAAAGCAATATGCTTTATGAATATATAACTATTGAGTGCAGGAAATACTTGATTAATACGGCATTAGGAGTTCATAAATAAATGTGAGCTATTATGCCGTTTTCAAGCACCAGCTCTGTCAATTGCTCTGAAACCCACTGATTTATTGAAGTTTTCCTCACTGTTTTCAGTACAGAGCAGCAAACATCAAAATGGCCTTTGAAAAATTTCCAAAGCAAGACATCCATAACTAACCCAGCTCGTTCCTAGATAAAAATGGAGGATTCTTTAATTGAAAAATAAAGCAAATAGGCCTAATCTGATCAGTCTGTAAACAGAACCATGAGGAAAGGTAATGGATGCTGTGAGTGGCAGAAGCCTTTAAGAGAAAAGCCATTTTGCTACACCACTGCATAGTGCATGGGCTCTGGTCAGGCACCAACCACTGCCGCAATGAAGTGGGGCATACAGAGGAAACATTCAGCAATAATATAAAGCTAAAAACTGCCTTCTAAGGGGCCCACTTCCATAAGCCAGGCACCTTCCCTCAGCACTTCAGTTCAGAAATACATATCTATTTGTAACAAGGCACGGTGCTATGCATGAATTCAATCCCACACAGTCAAGGGACACCTGCTGCTTTCAGTGATCCCCAAAGGATCTAAATGCTTTCTTAAACTCATGCAAAAGAAAGAAAGTCAGGATAACGATACTGCCCTTTGATGGAGCTTTCAGAGCTTCTTTTCTTTTTTCCAGGCCTTTATTAGTCCAATTAAAACAATTTTCCAGACAGATCACTGACCTCAAAAAACTCCCATAAATGACAACATGCCCCAAGTTTGCCCCGTGCTGACAGACTGAGTTAAGAGACATGGGAAATCACTCCAAATCAGAACACATAGTTACAGTAACTCAATGTGCTAGAACACTGTTTGTGTGCTCCTACCAAATAGTCGGAGGGGAAGTTCTTGTGCCCAGGAATTATCTGCTCCATTACCCTACAAACTCAGTATGCTGAAGTGGGCACATGCAAACATTACCACCAAATGGGCACAAAACTCAGTTTTCTGTGTGATCCTTAATATTCCAATTTTAAAATCAAAGCTCAGTTTTCCAAAGGTGCTGGACTCTCACCACACTCTGAGAGTTGCTGGGGTTTTGCAGCCCTGGAACTCTGAGGAGACACATTGGTCATAAGAAGAATGCAGGATGCAGGATTTCTAGCGCAGATGAACAGAAGCTCAGAGCTGTGGTCAGGATGCTTGGGTTCAACTTTCCCAGTGCCCAAGCTAATTTTGCCTTGCACATGGGAAAGGAGGAAGAGTGTATCAAAGACATGTGGCCCTACCACTCACTGCTTTGACTAAGGCAACTCACAGCTCTGAGCTTTGGGTGGGTCCCTGGGGCAAAAAGAAAAAAATATTGAGAAATACTGAACACATTAGAGAAGTTCACCAGCAGCACTACTTTCTTTTTTTAACCTCTACATCCTGCAATCTGTGTTTAACCCATCACCACAGCCCCAAGTTCAAGAGAGCTTGGACCAGCTCTGGATATAGCCCTTAATGACTTGTTATAGAAGAGAGGAGGATAGCCATGCTAGGTAAAATCTGCACTGAACAGCTCACCTATGCTTTGTTCCCAGTGTCATAATGGAGGCCTAAGTATTTTTCTGGCCCCATTACAGATGACCTTGAGGATGCCTATAGCATCACAGGCAGTCATTTCTCCCTGTGGTGCCCCTCAGCAGAGCTGTAATACATTGGAAGCAAGAAAACCCTTTTTTTCTTTCTTTCTTTTATTTCTTTCTATACTGACAAGGGAAATCTATTCCAAAGCAGCTAATAATATCAACCACATGGACAGCCTCAGAATTAACAGAAGCTTGAACAGCTAATGTAATTATATCCATAACAGAACGGCGTACTCAGGCTGAAAATAAAGGCCCAAATAGCTTCACTTTGATAAATGTTTTAATTAAGTGTATGGATTGCTTTTTTGGATGTTCAAAATGCCACAAGAGCTGTTCTGTGCTGGCATTCGCACTCAAACTATCCAAAGCTCATTCAAAATCACACAAAAGAAGGATGGATCCCATGCCTTGCACCTATAGAAAAAACATTTGGGTCTTCCTTTCAAGGGTCTAAGTATTCTGCAAGGCTTCACAGATAAATAACCCACCATCATCATTACCCCAGCTTCACCAGTTCATGAAGGAAGGAGGAGCTGTCAATGTAAGCAATGGCGATGTTCCATTTAAAGGCACTGGGGACGCAATGTGGTACTCACACGGTCTCCTGGGGGCCCATTTGGGCCAGGGGGGCCATCAGTTCCAGTTAAACCCTGTGAAAACACAAGAAAAAAGCATACATGAAAAAAAGATAAAGACAGAGAAACACAGCAACAAGAGCTGCAGGAAATCCCGGACACTGTCACATACCACCTGTACGTCAAACTCTCAGGAAAGCCTAACCACTTCAATTCTCTCCGTAATTAAACACGAGAAGACTGGAAGCAAATTATTTGCACTGTTGCATTGAAAGTATGAATGGACACCACCAAGTGATCTCGTTTTAGAAGTGCATTGAGCTGCCATCCATCAGCTTAGCTGTGGCAGCTTCCTCTTAGCCTGAAGTAGAAGAAAATGCACTGCCTGTGCTCACCTACTATGGCATTAAGTTGGTAAGCCGTGAAAACTTCTCTATATACAGCCACCTATCCAGATCTGAACAGAATTAATACAGGAAAACAGGCAAGTTTCAAGCAAACAACGAACACTGGATTTCCAAAATAGGGCTCCACTTGTTTGCTTTTGAAATGCCAACAGATGTCTGTGTTTCTCCAGCCCTGTCTAGCACAATTCCCAAGAGCTGCAATATTTCGTTGTAACAGTGCTGTCCCATCAGTTCTGCATCCTCAAATTGCTCTCATTCTCCTCAGTTCAATCTAAAGATACTTTCAACTCTTAGAACTTTTTCTAATTTATAAGACACGTAACGCCAGTACCCACTTTGCTTCTCCAGTAGATAGGGAGCAAGTTGATGAGACACCAGGGCAGCAGTCATGTTTATATGAAACATTTAAACAGCCTGAGAGAGGATGACAAAATACTCACATCTACTCCAGGAAGGCCAGGCAACCCAGCTTCACCAGCTGCTCCAGGCTTTCCTGGGGCACCTTTAGGTCCCTAAATCAGAAAACAGGCAATTCTTTACAACATAGCAAATTAAATGTGGTGTGTGTTGATAGAGACTACAAGATGGAAGTTCATCTGTCGGTGTGTTAATCTCACTCTGTACGACGTGGAAGAATTACTCCAGAGAGGTGAATTTTGTCATGAACTCATATCCAAATCCTAAATGTCTTTCACTGCCTTAGCCCAGTTCTCTGCAACCCTGTTAATCGTTTACAGATGCAGCTAACCTGAAGCTGTTTCTAGGAGAAAGGAAGAAAGGGATAGGATACACGACCCGAAGCAGAGAGCTATGCCGCACTTTTCACCACCGTGTGACAGACTGGGAGTTGAAGCAGACTCAAACTGATGCCAAAAATAACCATGCACACATGGCTAGGCGCCAGTTTTTCTTCCCCTGCTGATGGGCAAGCTGTGTTTCAGGCACATCCTCCTCTTGCAACGAAGCAAGAGAATTTGTTTCCCCCCAGAACCAGTGCTGAGTTAATTTATGGGAATTCTGCTGCAGATCAAGAGGAAAGGGAGTCTCAGAACTTAGCTCCCGTGCACTGCTTCTTCCTAAGAGAACAAACAGGTTGGCATCGGCCAGATAATACTTACTGGTGGGCCTGGCAAACCAGGAGGGCCTGGCTCTCCCTGAATAAAAAGAGAAAAGACATCAGCGTTAGTGATTAACTCCTCCTTTCCGTTGTCTTCTTGCAACAGTGGTATGCACAGCATTCACAGTGCTCAGACTTCCCTCCATGCCCACTCCAAGATGCTCAGGATGAAGAAGGTGACACCACCTAAAGCTGGGTGAACCTGGGTAACCTTTTTTACATTTCCAGTAGCAGACTGGGAGGCTAAGCACGTGGGTATCACAAGAGAAAACTGAAGAGTCCTGAACCATCCCCAGCACCTGCATTTCCTTCCATGTATGCTTAGGAACTGTTTGCACTTTGACACAGCAGCGAGACACAGAGGAAGCTGGATGGCTACTATGGTTTTCAAAAGTCTTCCGTGACAAAACAGAGGGATGCTATGAGATCCACGTTTCCAGGACACACCACGAAATGGTGGTGCTACCAGAAGCTCAGAGCTAACAGAAACAGAACAACAGTCTCAAGCAGTTTTCTTCGTATGACTAAACTTGGACAGGAAAAGCAAATGAACAGAACACCCAACTGATTTCAACCTAATCCAATCGCACAGTCTGGATGAAATCCAAGTTTTATTAAAAAACAAAAAATAATTAAAATATTTCTTTTTTAAAAGTGCTCTTTTTTTTTTTTTTTCTAATCCTAACGGGAACAGAATTAAAGGTGCTGGAAGACAATGCTTAAAAAGCCTTTAAATGGCTCCTCTGCCCATTACATCATTCAGGAGCTCACACGGACCCCAGACAACAAGATGTTTGTGTTATATTGTCAGTCTCTGAAATAAACAACTGTCTACAAAAGACAGGAGCTTGCTGAAACTTGACAGTCTCAGCTCAGTTCCTCCTTTTGGCCGGAGGCAAATTGCTTCGCTCCTCCACGTCCCAGTTTAGGTCTCTGGATGAAGACCTCTGTTCCTGGCCTTAGGGTAAGTGTTAATACTGTGAGCAGCTCATTTATTGTGGGTGAGGAGGGGGGTATGGGGCACACTGATGTCCTGGAAGAGGAGAAATCTATATGGAAAAAGAGTGGTTACTAACTGAGCAAGGTTAGAAATAACCTACCCTCACCGTGGGTCTGATAATTAGGGGTTATTGGGCAGTAAGCAAAGGAATGCAATTTACAGCACATTTCTGCATTTACTGCGTTGGCAGCTGTGAAGTCCCTGGGCTCTCCCATAGACTGGTTGCTTTGATTTGCTCAGCCATGGATTTACACGCTGCGCTGGTGACTGATCAATGCTCAGACCATAGGACATTACACAGAGGTGGCACTGTGCTCTGGCTTGATGAAGGAACTCTTTTGCTGTTCATTACCCGCAGACTTTCCATAAATAGTTATCGTGATCATAGGTGAGGAAGGTCCTTTGCCAAGGGAATGAAAGGGGCAGTTCTTCTGCAATGAATGGCTTGGAAAGGGCAGCGTCCCTCCTTCACCACACTACATTTCCAACCCTTTGCACTTTCTTCCCCCTCACTCCTGTGATGGCAATCCATACAGCAAGGTCACAGCATTAGCAAATGCTGTTTGGGACCATCTTAGACCTTGATCCTGCCCTTGAGGTTCCCTGTGGGACTCTGCAGGAGCCCCAGAACTTCAGTCAGACAAATCAAAGGCCTAATAAGTGTGTTTATACCCTTTAATGCCAGATCACTGGGAATTAGAGGCAAAAGTTGTCAGCAAAAGGAAGCGCTCCCCTGGGTGCTTCATGAGAAGGAAGTAAGTTCACTCTTTCTTAGCAAGTCTGCATTAAAGTCAACCCATGAGATGAAAAGTGGGGAAAAAGAATAAAGCTTGATTTTTGAACAGCAACAATTGCTTATTAGCAATTTGGAGGAATTACATTCCTAGAAATAACTCACAGGAACTTGGTGCTAATTCTTTTGATCACAACATGCTGTTCCTATTCTTGGGAGGGAGAGACTGCTTGGTGCTGAGTATGAAATGTGAAGCATGTTAAAGGCTATAATTATAAGGAATTCAGAGGAACTAAACGCCGTGGCTCCCAGAGAGGGTAGGAACAAAAGCAGCAGCTTCTGAAAACTGAACTTATGGGGTTCACTCTGAGATATCCTGACTAATTCAGCTGCACCTCACACACCACTCACAGCTCTGGGCCTATGGTAAGGGACCACTGAGCATTTTGGCACCACTCAGCAGTCTCAAAGCAACTCTTCCCACATAGCATCCATCCAAAGCCATCTGGG
Source organism: Cyrtonyx montezumae (assembly GCF_038088225.1). Taxonomy (NCBI): domain Eukaryota; kingdom Metazoa; phylum Chordata; class Aves; order Galliformes; family Odontophoridae; genus Cyrtonyx; species Cyrtonyx montezumae. The sequence goes on along the minus strand of NW_027072100.1, from coordinate 8,721,154 downwards.
GAGCCAATGCAGCTGGAGTGGCCTACAGAACTCAGAGGACTTGCATAGATATGGTCCAGAAGAGTTCTGACTGTGCTTTAAAAAAAAAGTTTCACCATTAGAGAAAAAACAATAAAGTGACTTTGTTCTTTATGGAATTGACAGTATTACTCAGGCTCCATCCAGTGCTGCATTTCACATGGCATAACTTCTTGGAGGATACTGTCAGTAAAATAGTGGCCCTTCAATTGGAATTGAGTGTGCTCAGCGCTAGCCACAGCCGTGAGTCTCTTCTTTTGTGCAGTTCTTTAAAGGTCTGACTGTCTGATTAACTACAGAAGCTGCCCCTGAACAGCTGGCATCACCTCACTAACAGGGCACCCGACTCAACCCGAATCGGGATGAGGAGTGTAGTTTGAGTCTGTTCAAATGACAGAGCACTCCCACGTAGTCACAGCTCCAAGTCCCAAGGTGGGACTGCAAGGCGTAGTGCTTTCAACACTTTACTCAGCAGTTTGATTTATTAGGACTAGGTTCTTCACAATAATTAGATGCTATTTAGTCCTACCCCACTTGGAACTATCTGAAGCTTTTAGCAGTGGATAAAAAGGGGTAGATTCACACTATATATGGTTCCCTGGGTTCCCATTTCCAACAACGGTCAGGAGCAGTGTTGATGAAGCTCCTGAATAGTGTAAAATATCCTGTAGAAAGGAGCAGAACAACACTATCACAGGGATTTGTCTCTTTCCAAATGCTGTTACCTAGAAGTCGGTTACAACCTGAAGTCTGAAGGGCTTTGTCCCTCCCAAATTCCTCTTTATAAAGAAATCCTCTGTATACAAAACCAGTCCCTTTTCCCCAAAGTCTGCTGGGCACAGACTCCACGGGCTCCCTGCAGCTGAAGGGAATGTGTATTCTTTGCCCTCATCCCCATAGGTCTTTCATCACAAAAAAAAAAAGACCCACAACAAAACAGTGGGGAGCTATCAGCTCTGAACTTTATGTGCTACAAAACCAGAGTGAGATTTCCAGGAAAGCAGCCTCCTTTAATTGAAAGGATACTTTAGAGGGAACAGCTGCAAATCAATGAGGTTTTCTCTTCAGACCAGCACTGCTCACACAGCCTCAGTGAAAGCTCACCACTGCAAACAAAAAAGCTCCTTGTTCACCATCTACCAGGGAGCTAATGTCTATCTGTATTTATTCATTTTTTTGTACATTCTTATCCAAAAGAAAATGACCTGCAGGGAGCAAATAGAGTTTTTCAAGGCTGCTGAAAGGTATAATTGCAATAAATTCACTTTTGATGTGTTTTAAAATACCTAAAAGCAGCTTACGGAGACAAGCACTACTCAAAAGGAGCAACAAAACAGGAAACTGGCCTTCCGTATTCGATACCGTCTTGCTGAACATTTATGTGATACTATAATTCATTGCCACCTATAGAGCAAACAGTTATTCTCCAACAGACTCATAGAAGCAATGTTTAATTTCTATGGAAACAGCAATTAAAAGCAATAGGACAAGTTCTTTTTTTCCTGTATGATAACTCCTGGGGTACATAGCCTCCTACCTACACAGGACATGAGTGTACCTAAGGAACTGCCCCCTGCAATAAAGGTTTTGTTCGCTCTTTGTGCCACTAAAGGCAACTCATGTCTGAAAACCAGAGGGCCAGATTTGCACATGTCATTGTAGATGGAAGATGCCACATTGATTCTGTTGAAATAAAACATGAGAGCACCATCCACGTCGAGTCTCTTCACGCTCTTCACAAACATGGATGCTCTGAAGTATCACAGATCCCTCTCTCAGCTGCAGAATGCACAGCAACACTGATCCACATCACAGCCATGCACTCAACCTTCCACATTTTGTTCCCCCTCCTCTCCAGACAGCACAGTCCTGCAAGCAGGGCTGTGAATCCTTGTACACACACCGCCTCTATCCCAAACTCTCCAGAGATAGGATACAGATCCTGCAGAGACACCGAGGCCACTCAGTGCCTCTATTCACGGTTCTCCATTGCAGGACAAGATCTCTTGCAGGTGGGCTGGTTCTCCACATCCGTCCACCTCTGCAGCACGGCCCAAAGGAGGACAAGAAGCACTTCTCTGCTCTGCCTCTGCTCCACCCCCATCCCTCCCTCTGCCGTGTGGCACTCACGTCTATGCCGTCCTTGCCAGATGGTCCAGGGGGTCCTCGGGGTCCAGGAGGGCCTTGTGGTCCTACTCTCTGAGAGGATCGGGTGGTGAAGAGGAAGAAAGAGATTATTTTTCCAACTGAAGAAACACACAGACTAAATAAGAAAGCAACAGTTGAGCTCCACAGCTACTTCACCTCACGGTGCCCATCTTGGGCAGTCTCAGAGGAGCTCAGAGCAAGGCTCTTTAGAAAACACTTTGAGTTCAGCCTGAGGGTCCCCAGCCCCTTTAACAGATGAAGAAGGAGAGCTGGGAAGAAACCAGGCTTGGTTGTACAGGCTTTGGACCACACTGCCTATAGAAATGATTATTTTGGGGCAGAAGGGAAAGCGGAGGGTCTGTGGAAAATGCTACGCATTGACATCTATTAAAAATGCACTCAGTCCCAGCCTGATGGGGGTGATGGAGACAGACAGACACTGCTTGAAATCAGAATAAGAAAGGGAAAAAACCTGCTCTCAGAGCAAGATGTCTTTTGAAAATCTGGGATTTTGGATGTGTAAGGCTGGGGGAAGGAAATAAAGGTCTGATAAATGACTTCTGTATTGAGAGGACTCTAGAGAGCAACTTGTTTTAGCACTGGCAAAACAAAGGTTTCATTGTGGAAGCAGCTCTGCTCACAGCAGATGAGGGCAGCTCTGAATTCCCAGGCCAGACTGCAAAAATTCCTTACTGGCACAACAAAAAACCTCACTGAGGAGTTACTTCCCCAGGCGATAATACTAACACTGTGCAGGGAAGGTTAATACAGCTTCACAACCAAAGCGAATAGGGGTATTATTTCATAAACTGAAAGTTCTAAAAATTCAGAGGGAAAGAATAAAATATTCTCTGACTCATGGAGAACCAGATCAGGAGATCCCAGTCTCATGGGCACCTCATTACTTCATTATGAAAGAAAACGGTTTTTCTTATATCATCAGGTCTTCCTTTCCTAGGGCTTTATCTCTTGCAGCTCTAATTGAAAAAACAAAAACAAAAAAAACCCAATACTTGCACAGAAAGCACTGAGCAGCAGCTCCTGCACACAAGGACACAAAGGAAAAGCCTACTGATGCAGGTATGAAAACAGCTCCTTGCTAGGCACGGAGAGTGCACGCTTTAAATAAACTTTAGACTAACGAGCTGCTATTTCCACATTTCATCCTGTAGTTACAACATACGGACATTGCAATATATCTTTCCCTTACGCACTCATTTCTTGAACATAAAACCAAAGCAAAAATTCTTACCTGAGCTGACGTTGTGGCTAATAGCTGACAAAGCAAGAGAAGCCCAAGAGTGGGGAATACAGTCATCGTGCCCAGGCTCTGTCTCTCCTCGTTACTCCTGGGCAGCCAAACCACTTCTCTCCCCCTGGATCTCGGCTTACAAATGAGAGTCCTCACCTCCAGATAAACCTGCAGCTCCCACTGGAGGGGCAGAGCTCAGGAGCACAGGCAAGAGGGGCTGAGCCCAGAGGAAAGGCTTTGCAAGGAGGTGGGAGCAGGAGGGGGAGCAGCAGGCAGTCATGAAGAGAGGCTCTCATTCATGCCCTGCTGGGCAGCCTCAGCAAGCAGGGAAGGAACATAAGGAACAGCTGAACTATAGACACGCAGAGGAGAGAATTCTGCACCTCCAGCTGAAAATACCATGTTCCTGAGGTCTCAGCTGAGGCATTTCTCAAAGCGCATCACCACTTCAGTGCTGGACAGATGAAAAAGTAAGAGCCATCCGCTGCCCGAGGCTACTTGATTTTACTAGAAAAATTACTGTACCCGTAACAAGTACAAGAACTACAGAGAAATGCACTTACTGCTTTGTGGGATGGTTTGTTAGCTCTGTCACAACTGTTTTTGTTTTTCCTCAAGGGAGACACAAAGAACACCAGGCTTACTTTTTGAGGAAGCAATGAATCCTGACCTGAGGACAGATGACCACAAAGTCACAAGCAGAAAGAAATTCTTGCAGCTACAAGAAACTAAGGAAGAATTGCCTCTGAAATAACTGCAAGGAAGAAACAGTGCAACAGTTGTCAAATTGATCCCCAAAAGGTGATCCCAAACAGCAGCCTGTTCACAAAGAAGCACATAGCTTCAGGCTTCCCTTTGATAACTGAAGACAACTTCATCCAAAGCAACGCCTGGAAATGGAAAGACTAAACAGGAGGGCTCATCAGGACTGGAATAACACAGCTAATTTGGTTAGCAAGAGGTGAGCAGTACAAAAATCTAAGCTTTACAAATGAAATCCCAGACTTCTATTTGACATCCTTACGCCAGGTGCGTATGAGCAAACACTGCATGCCTGCCCAGCTCTCCAGCAGCCCATATTTCACCACCAGCTTTAACAGAGGGTTAGAGGGCTCAAACATTTACCAGCATCTACAGGAATTTTTGGAACCGTCAGCCAGGGACAGAAAGGGAGCGTGTGCCTGTCTGTGTTCAGACGGCTTAGAAGTAAATGGAATGCTTTATTAGACAGCTCAAACCCCACTGCAGCCACAGGATCTGCACAGTTCGTACCTCCTCCTCCACACTGAGACCAACTGAAAGCAAATCCAGCTTTCCCCAGCTCCTCTCAGCAGCCATAACATGCATTTGTTGAGTAAGACGAGGGAAGGATGACGATATTTTCAGCTCAGAAAGGGTTTACCTTGTTTATCTTGTGTCCCAAAGGGAGAGGCCCTGGAACTAAAGCTTCCAAATGCATGCTGGAAACTGCTCAAAGGGGAAGTTCTGGTTTACTCTACCAAGCATCAATGTAGCTTTCCATCACATACATTTGGGAGGACCCCAAGCAACAGCAGATGGCTACAGGATGGGCTGGTAGGCCAGATCTATGGTCACATCCTGCCCTCAAAGGCAAAAAACATAAGTGGAAACCGGTATGTATTAAAGACATGCTTTAATAGGTGATGTTAACGCAACAGATCGTCGCACAGCTCTGAGTGCTGGAAAATACATCCTGTGAACTCACTGCAAACACCTACAGCCAAAACTCTAAACTGAACACAACAGAGAATGGTTTGTTTTGAGCAATCCAGACTGGGCTCACAGTGACATTAAACAGAAAGCAAACTGCACATCACTGCACGAGATTCATGATCTATGCCCCAACTGAGCATACATTCACAATGAAAATGGCACTAAATAACAAAATACTGTGACTCTGTACAAAAAGCCATGATTAACAACTCATTACAACTCTTTTATGAAATAATTTTCACTCAACATCTTCAAGTTTTTCTATCTGTAGCTAAGTGCATTCTTATGGGCTATTTAACATCATCTTTTCATAAGAAAGAAAATGTTTTAAAACTACTGAAGCCTTTTTCCAGCACATGTGTGACCATCACCATTGAATACTAAGCCTGCAGACTTCTATTCCCACACATGTGGGTATGACGTGCCGAAGCAGGGCCTACAGCCTTGGGAAGGCAAATCACAGATCAAATTCCTTGAAAGATAAAGCTTCTAAGAAACAAACAAACAAATGCCGTAGCAGAGAGGCCAGCAAACATTGCACGGGCTGCTGCACACGCTCTCTGGTGAGGTGGGCAAGCTCCTAGCCGTCTCCTACACAAAACAAACACCACCCAAAACCCCCCAAACTAAAACAATCTGAGCAAACAGCATGTTGGACTTTTCTGCTCAGCTGCTGTTGAATGTGCTCCCTCTGCTTCATGAAACGGGTCCTCTGTTGTAAATCTCTGTGAGCAGAAGTGCTAAATCATTTCATATCCCCTCAGATTTGGTTGAACTCTACCCAAGTCAGGAAGAACAGCTAGCAGAGAGGTCAGTAACATAAAGGCAGGAGAACAGTGAGTGAGGTCTGAAAGTAAATTGATGGCTGTAAATGAATGAACCAGACAAGCATATCCCCCTCCAATTAAAGCTTCAATTAAGTGCCCCACAACAAAGCTCCAGTGGTTTCCAGACACGCTGCACTCCAGCACGACCTCACAGTCTGACAAGCTGATCATTTATGGTACAGTGATCCTGCCACAACTGGGATGCAGGTTAGATTCGAGACACCTAGCTTCAACCAGCAGAAGGGCCCCTCAGGTCACTGCAAATAGCAATAAATTCAGCCAAGATACAATGACAGAAATATTCGTTTCCATTTTAGCAATTGAGGAAGAAAGGCCTTTGAATCGGCAGTGGTGTGAGTTTATGTGGAAGACTACCAAGGTCCTGAACACAGTGGAATAAGTGGGAGAAGAGGAGCTCCACACAGCTTCTTTCTTAGAAACCCGTAGACAATTTGTATTCTCAATAAATTCAACAAGCACTACGAAACAACATCTGCAGAGGATAAAGAAAACAAGTAATCCAATGTTTTTGCACCCTGGAGAACACCATCTGTACACAAAGGTTAATTCTGGTCAGAGACACACAGATATTATACATTTTATCCCAATCTTAAATCAAACTCATTTTTACAGGAGGAGAGGCAACAACACTCTTACATGATGCAAAATGATACTCTCATCTCTTTCAGGCAAATGCTCCAGGAGAGACACCTCTGCAGTCTTCTGGGAAGGTGCTGCCATCCAAAATAACCAAGAATTCATATGGTAACAGAAAGTTCTGGCAAATGAGATCATGCTATCTTACATTAAAATTCATGTATTTATTAAATACTTCACTAGTTCAAACAAGGAAACTAATTAACATTCTTCTTCATTAAAAAGGGACATACCAGAACCAAAGCAAAGTGCAAAAATCCCTGTTGCTCCAAGAGAATTCCGAATATCAGATAAAAACCAGGAACACAAACAACACAGCTTGTCTAGGAAGATCACTGAAGTTTTCCTCTTTAGGGTAATGAAGCGCTGGTTCTCAGCAAAGTCACTACTGATGATTTTATCAAAGTGAAGGAGGGTAAAAATGAGAGACAGGGGCTAGTCCCTAGGAGCAGGATCAGTCCAGTCAGAGTTTATTTTCTCCATAGAGTACAGCTCATGGAAGCTGGCTCTCAGCAGTTAGGGCAGTGCATCTCTGCTTACTTGAGTGCTCACCATGCTCCTCTCACACTGTTGCTACGTGCTCTTCACCAAGTTCTGCCACACTCTCAGAGCTAATTGTTCTTTGTATTGCAACCTCAGCACCATCTTGTTCAGGACAAGTGAATGCAATGCTCTGCTCAGGCCTCCCTGGAACTGCTTTGTTGCCTGTGGCATTCACACCCTCATTTTCACTCACATTTGCTGCATCTTTATGCTGTTCTACCCCATCTGACTCAGTGTTGCTTTCCAGGAGGGTGCTGTTGCAGTGCAGCTCATCACTCTTTGCTGTGACTTGATCTGCACTTGGCTCCACACCATCACTCAGTGGAGAAGTTTGGGCAGTACTGGGAAGCACGGAGACATCTGAAGAGCTCAGAGCCCCACCATTTTCATTGTCCTCAGCCTTTTCACTCATCTCCTCCACAGCTGCCTTTTTCTCACTGACGTTTCCATCTTCAGTCTTAGTGTTTGAAACAGATGGATGCACCTGGGCACGGTGGGCAGGTGGAGCCATGCTCAGATTTATGGCCAAGTTGAATGTTTTATTTCTTTGTGTTCTTTTATCAACTTTCCTCCTTTTTATGGCAGCATCACCAGTCTCTGGCACCGTTAAATCTTTGGCGTTTGCATTTTCTTCTTTTGGTGTTTCTTGGTCCTGGCCTGCTTTTAAGAGTGGACCCAAAGTGATTTCTGCATCAATTGCACATTCCCCCAGATTATGAGAGATTTTTTCAATGTCAGAAGGGCTTTTCAATGGCCCACTCTTGTTGGTGTCTGCCACATTTGCACCCAGTTTTCTCTTCTTGCTTTCCTTTGCACAGTCATTCTCTGGTGCACCTTGCACCTCAGCGTCACTGTTGCAATCCTTCTCCTTTTGGGCAAATGAAGTCTTTTTCTCATCTTCACCATCCCCTCCTTTTGTAATACAGTCACTTAACTTCTCTCTCACGTCCTCTTCATTTGTTTCAGGCTGCAAGTCTGCAGCATCTCCAGCCTCATGTTCCTCTTCCAGAGACTGATTCTGACCCTCTTCCACTAAATCATCAATCTTTTTAGCAGGTGTTCCCTGTCTATTTTCAGCCTTTTGGTGCAGCTGTGACTTAGTGGAGCAGGGCCTGTACTTCAAGAGTTTGTCATGGGGCCCCCATACAAAGCTCCCTTGAGGTTTGTAGTGCTGCCAAGCATAGTGGACTAGTTCTCTTCTCTTCCGCTTGCTTCTGATGGTGAACAGGAAGTAATCCAAGGCACTTCTCTTGACATTTGATAATGTCTCATTAACAAGAGTTTCTGTTAGGAAAAACTTCACCAAGTGCACTTGATAGTGTTCATAACCCATCTCCCCCAGGCACTTCAGGATGCGAGTAATCCGTAAATTGTTGTGGCTAAACCTGAGACAAAGAGATGATCGAAGTTAAGAGAAGCCTTTACAAGCCTGAAGTCATAATGAACCTCTGGGGCACCTGCAGAATGTTTTGTGTACATTTTGAGAAATGGTAATTTCACAATGCAGATGGAAATACAGGCTGTTCTACTTTTAATGCACTCACAGCAGACATCTATCTTCAGCAGTACCTTTCTAACCCTTCTTGGACTTCTTGGTAATAACTAAATTGCTTGGAAACTTTCTGACTTCCTGCATCACCCACCAGTAGAAAACAGCCACCATTCTGGGTCACACATACAAGCCCATGCAGCCCAATACACTGTCCCTGACTGGTAAGCCTGTACAAAAACATGAGAGCACAGGCATGTAAGAATGCTGCCAGAGATTCATGACCTAAGACAAACTCAATGTTTGGGTTTTTTGTTGTTGTTGTTTTTTAAACACTTGACATTTAAAAATCGATTTTCCTTCCATGGGAACGCCCTTTTTAGAGACATTTTTAACATCAGTAAGGACACAGGAATATTAAGGGCCATTACTATCACTATGATACGATCTGCAGTAATATGACACTACAGCTGATTGGCAGAATGCCTTTCAACCAAGGAGTCAAAGTCTTTCACATAACATAAGACAGCCTTATAGACAACAAGGGAAATGTGTATGTTCCTACTTTGTAGCTTAACAGAAAGGTGATTTGACTGCCTTTTAAATTGTTTCAGTGGTTTCTGCTTAAAGTAACAGTTTTAAACACAAGTTCTTGCAGAGCAACAGCATCTCTAAGCCTAAGACTTCTTTAGGAGACAATTGGAAAAAAGCCTGCTGTTAACAGCTGCATCAGATGCAAAAAGCACAACTCACACATCCTCAACTGGTTTAATGATTATACCTACCACTTTAAGTGGCAGAGCGTGTGACCACCCACAGTCAGAGTTCCTTATATATCAGCTAGCTAATGTGTCAACAAATGCCTTCATTCATCAGGGACTGAAGATTTTCTTGACTTTGCTTTTTTTTCCTTCTCAAACAAGTACATGGCTGTAGTAGATAAAAAGTTGTACAAAGACTCACCGGTTCAAGTTTAGAAATCTTTCAGTCCAATTCTCTGCTCTCTCAAGTTCTCCAGTTCTTTGATTCACTAGAATTATTCCATAAAATCTCAACATGAGCTGATAAGCACGTATAAACCTTTCCATAACTTCCTTGGACTTCTTAAAGGCCTGAAAACAAGAGAGACCAATGAGTACAAGCTGCAATTCCCTAGTGACCCACATCCATAAGTGGCATTTTGAATTTTAAGCAAAGGTTAATTATGTCACTCCTCACTTCATTTGCTGCTGATAGCAACTGGAAGACACACAAGACAGACAAATGCTTTTTAATGCTACACTGATAGGGAAAATTCTAACATTCTTCAGATTTCAAAGAAAAAAGCACATAAGCTTTAAGTACCTCAATTTCTTGACACGTGAGTGGCTTTGCACGCAAATTCATCCCATGTTCACGTAAAGGGAATAGCCTAAGAAGAAAAAAGTTGTCAGCCCTGATGAGCAAAGGTGACATCCAACCCAGGGAACCCACTTTCTTAAAACTCAAAAGATTCCAGAAATTGTGAGATCATAGGAATCTCACGCAGAGTTCATATTCCTATGAACACAGAAATAGTTAATTAGAAGACAAATCCGTCCCATAAAAGAACTGCCCACAGAGGTGATAACTAACAGCACACTTCACTTATTTCCACCCCTCAGCGCAATAAAGCTTTGTTCTGCAGTACATTAGAAGATCACGCATTACTGAGACCTATTATCACAGCTGCACTGGGAACCTGTGTCTTCAGGATTTCCAAAGCATTGCTTCCAAAGGTATAGAAAAAATGAAAAAAAAAAAGGCAAGTTTCACTTCCAGGCTTTTGGGAAAGTGAACTCAACAACACAAATACAACTGACAGGTATTTTACCATTGTATGTATGAGTGGTTTTCTTCCAGAACTTCAAAGTTGTCCCACCAAGATTCAAGCAGCTCTTCAATATGCAAACCTGAAAACATAAGAGTGAGGCAAGAATAAACGTCAACAAACAAAAACTGAAGTTAGCCAGTCATCCAAGACAGTTCATTAGGCATTAGTTTATCTACTGGACAAATACACTGAGAAGGGAGAAAAATTAAAAAGTATTTTAAAATGGAAACTGTTGAGGGTTTTTTTTTTTGTTTGTTTGTTGTAATGGTTATCCCACATGGACCATGCTATTCTTCCACCAACCCCAACAGCTGCTGTGGAGCTGCACTGAGCAGTAGTCAAGCAAGGTACTCACCATGGGGCAAAAAAGCAATCTCATTTTTGTAGAAGCTCAAGTTCCACATATCTTCTTCCTCATCAGTTTCCGATTCTATCAAACCCTGGAGATGATAATGAGAATTCAACAAGCACCAGAGTTTCAAAATGCAGTATTCATCTCAGCACTTCTCCTTCCCTCAAGATCGGAGCACAGGCTAAGTACTTGAAACCTCCAGGAAATAACAGCTTTCTTTTTGATGCACCCACATGCACATTACCCCTTCCCCTCATAAATAAATCCTTTAAAGCTGTGAGATTCAATATAAAGATAAAAGGGTGTCTTCAAACCTAGAACACATTCCTAAACTTAGCATGCAATGAGGAACAGCCACAAGAGCACGTGCACTACGATGCAGGCCATACCGGGTAGTGATGCCTGTATCTCTGCAAGTCTCTTGCTGCATTCCAGTTGCGTCTGCCTGAAAACTAGAGAAAAGTGACAGATCAGACACCCAGGATAATGTGGTTTTCTGAAAATAAAAATCCAGTCTGAACTCAGCATCTCTCACCCAAGAACCACCAGTTTGTTTCTTTCCAGTTTTACTGGGCTCCTCATGCTTGATGCCTAACTTCTACCCCAGACAGGTTTTCCTACAGAAATGGTCAGAGCTAGCTGGAAAGTCCCTGAATGATAAAATGTCATTTTGTTTGTTAACTCAAAGTTTTAAGTAGACAAATTAAGCTCTACCTGCCTGTCTCTGAATCATTACGTGCTTCAGTCATCAGAGAGATCACAGTTTAAATTGTAGAATTCAAATGCATAAAGATCATTTAAGTTCATGACTCTTGCTTGCTCTAGACATTATTAAGGTAGCATTTTCTTCATTTTTGCTTTCCACTCTAGAGCAGTCTTGCTGATTTGGCACTGTGCTCATTTAGATAACGACAATCACATGGTCAACATTAGGCATTGATTTTATTCCCATAACAATCATCATTTTCACTGCTGCTCATGTCTCCTAAGTAACCCAACTGTCCATCAAGCCTACCTTAAAAGTCCTCTGAAACAATGGTGACGAATTTGATCTTCTTTGTCCCTACAAAGAGAAGGCATTTAGGAGGAAGCATACTGAAACTGAACAAAATAACACTGAACAAAGATACCCACAGCAGTAATTCACACAATCCCTGTTAGTTGCCAAGAGACAGATTTACCTAGTTACAACTGAATTAACATGACACATGTATGCTGGATTCATTTTTCTTGTGACATTTACAAAGAAATCACAAAGAACACTCTTATTTCCTCTTCTGAACTTCATGGAAGTGCAAGTTGCAAACATAATGTCATTTAAAAACATTTATTTGTATTTCAGTGGGTCACTTCCATGGTAAGAGATTGTTACAACTCACAAGCAACAGAGGCTGAATCTTGCCAAGTGCTGCACCATCTTGTCTCAAACCATGAGAACACTGACAAGCACTCTCAAAGGTCAAGGCACAACCATCAAAACAAGCAAGATTACTTGTGAATAAAAGGATCCGCCCAATGCAAAGCACACAGGAGCAAGAGGGTTCAGCAGTAGCCAACAAGAGCTGAGCCTTTGCAGACAGGGATGAGGTGTGCAGCATGCTGCACAATAACCTTCTAAGAAACTTAAAGGAAAGAAGCAGTAATTGGTCTCTCAAGTTATTTGTAAGCTTCATCCACTACTTCTTAACTTCCTTTGCCTCGAGAAAAATAAAAGGAAAACCACTTTGAATCGAGCCATGAACACCCTTAACTGGTTCCACTAATGCAGGAGCAGTACTGGATTTCCTAACACGTCCTTGTAATGCCTTCAGCTATTCTGTCCACTGTTAGCACTTAAAATCAGGGAGCATGCACAGCAGTGGGGAGATGATCAACAAAGGATTTTTAAAATTACATTTAAATACTCATTTACACACTAGGGTCCCTACATATCCGAGTGACAGGAATTAAAAACAACAAACAAGCAACCCTCCAAAGCTCCAGCATTTTGTGGTTTTGTTGTTTGTTTGTTTTAATGTAACAGCCTGCAATGTGACCTGAAGTAATGCCTGTCTACCTTGCCATACATTTCCCACAGCCACATACTCTGCACAGGATTAGAAATCAAGCACTGGTATCCCATCACTGTAACCTCCCCTGCTAGTGCAACAGCTGGGGATGCACATCCCTGTAAAAAGCTGTGCTATGCAGCTCATATTTGGAAAATAAACGTGGCTGCAAACAAAAGACTGAGATATCTACTCAGCCAGAGCAGGTCAATATTATTCTTTCATTCAAGATGTAAGCACTGACCAAGATGTAGCACTTTCATCAGTACTTCTAACTGTAAGTTTGGAGCTCCACAAGTTAAATCATGATACATGAAGAATTAATGAGAACTTCACAGCCAAATACAGAGGAATCATTTTTCAGACATTATTTACACTTAAGAATCAAAAATAACACCCTTTAACAGTTAGCTGGGCTGAACTAACAGCAAACTAGTTTTAATTCTGAAAAAACGACTGGTTTGCTGAAGAATAAGCATAGATACAGAGACAGACACAACACAGCGGTGTAAGGTGCCATCAGGCTGCTTCAGAAAGAAGCTGGAATAAAAAGCAAGCAAACTGGAGCACAGCATGAGGAACAAGACAGGAAAGCAAAGAGCAAGAACTCAGCCCTCTGCCCATGGAGGCATTGTTCCTGGGTCCCTACAAACTTCAGTTCAAGCCACACAGAAATGTGACTTTCCACTTTTTTTCCAGATTAGAGAGACAAACTTGCACATATAAAAATCAAACCTTATTTCTCATAACACTCAAACAATTTCAGGTGGGTTTTCATCTCCAGCACTGCCATGCATCAACCAGAACGTTCACTGCTTTACAATGAGCGTGAGGAGAGCAGAGAACAAAGCTGAAGAGGGTAACTGTGTTTGGCTGGAAACTGGAAATCAAATCCAACTGAAAGGGTTGAAAGAATGCATAGATTATCAACAAGAAAGAAGACAGCTTTAGAGGAGTGATGGGAGACTTCCACTTGGGGATAGTTCGGAGATGGCAGAACAACAGGGCTTGTTATGTGGCCCTGAGCAACGCAGCACAAACCCCATTCACTACAGCAAATGAAGAAGTAATCTTTGGAAATGAGCATAAGCCCCCAGATGTTCTCACTCTAAGATGAAGCTTAAAGGACTGGAGTGCAAAAGAGTTAAAAAGACACCTGCAGAGATTTTTAATTACAAATATGGGACTATTTGCAGAGAAACAAGTGGCATGCAGGCATAAGAATTTGAAAAAGGTTTTTAAAGCATGTAGTGAAAATAATAAAAAAAAAAACACCTCTAACCTCAGTATTGAATAAACACATTAGCAGCTTCAGGAATATAGTATACCATCTAGGCTGAGGGAAGAAGAATTAGTGTTAGTATAATATAAGCAGAAATAGGAACTTATTTTGCAAACTGGCTCATGACTTTGGCAAGTTGCAAGGGCAGAGACTTATACCCGAAGATGCTTTGTTTCTTTTTGTACCCATTCTCACTGCCTTTAAAAAGGGATCAGGCACTGTAAGACAGAGGTGACTGCACATTCATCACTGAAGGAAGAACTCCACTTTAAAGGTGAAGAACAATGTTCCATGAGCACAGGTCACAGAGACAGCATCCTCCTCAAGGCAAAGTGAAAAAAAGAGTCCTTGCTTTTACTGTTGCCACGATCCAGAAGTTGTTCTAAGGGAAAAAATCTGAAGAACAAACATTGAAAAAGCATGATCTGAAAGTTCAAGGAATTTTATCAGGTTCTAAAACTTGTAAACAAAACCAGAGCTCTAATCACAAGCAACAGAAAATCGATAGTGTGCCATCAAACAATATAAACCACTCAAAAGAACAGGCAAGGGTCTTTCCTTCCACCTACAACACCTGCAATCTCTAAAAGACCTGCATACATAGCTGAAGGCCTCACTACCTTCCCTGCAGACAACCCCATGAAGATGTGCATTCCCATCTGCTCTATTTATACTTCAACTTTGTTTGCGAAGTACAGAGGGTGTGGTTTTGTTCAAAGTCATTAATTTTGGAATATTGCACTGCATAGAATTAAAAAAAAAAAGAAAAAAGGTTATTCATGTAGCATTTATAGAAGAAAAAATGTTAAAAGTTTAATACTGAACTACTTTAAAGATACTGATTAGAAAGCTTTATCTGCTTGTTTCCACTCTGAGGATATGGATGCATCCTTGAAATGAAACTAAAAGCAAAATACCAGTTTTCATTTTCCCAAAAGAGGAGGAGTTAACAGACAACAGATTTCAGCCGATCCATAGAAGGCTGAAAAAGTGGCAGTTCTGCATTTGCAAAGCACTGTTGTAGAAGAAATTACTGACACTCATTGTCCAACAAGAACACCCATGCTAAGGATAGGAGCTTCAGATAAGGCAGGTTCCTCATAAAGTTGGTTCCACGTAAGAAAATGGAGACAAGTGTTCACACTCTGCAGAATACAACTGCAGTTCTGAAAACATCAATGGATCTTTTCAGAGTTACTATATAATTTTCCCCACAAGAAAAAAAAAAAAAGAACAGGCTAAAGGAAAGAAAAACTTACAGCTCATTTCTGTAAGTGAACAGGTTTGACAGTTCTCAATGGCATGAAAGAGAAAGGACGCTGCAGAGGACATCAGCAAAAAGCAAGGAACTGATGAAGACATGGTCTTATTGCATCAAAAACTGGCATCCATAAGAAATGGAGTACACACGCTGGCACCATATAGAAGACAAAATGTCATCTATGGGGTAAAGCAGCCATATCACGGGGTATGGTGTCAAAGAAAATGTGAGAGCCCTGCACAGGGCAGGCTGAAAGGTAGGCAGTGAGAAAGCTCCAACAGCCCTCTGCCATCACTAAGAGCTGCAAAGGCATTATTTCTAAATGGGCCTCGGACTGCCTCTTCTCTTTGAAGTCAGAAGATTGGTTTCAAGATGAGGACAGACGTGCTAACGATCGCTGCCAGGACACACGAGTGTCTAAACGTTTCAAGCTGCTCCAGTCCCCGGTTGCAAATCGTGACAGGGAGGGGAAAGGGGCCCCAAAAAAATACAGGCAGTACAAAAAGCAGCTGGGCCCCAGTGCCTCCCACCCAGGAACGAGCGGGCTGAGGAGCCCCGCCGTGCCAGCCGGCACCCACCTGGCCCTGCCGGGACTCCGGCGGCGAGCTCAGCACCGACTTCTCCGCATCCTCCGGCTCCTCCCCGGTGGCCGCCTCCGCTCCCTCGGGCTGGCCTTCATCGCCATTCTCCTCGTCGTCATCGTCGTCTTCCTCCCAGGTGGAGTCGTACCTCCAGAAGCACGCCTCGTCCCCATCGTCGTCCTCCTCCGCCCTGAAACTGAACCAGGTCGCCATTGGCAGCAGGGCAGGGGAAAGGGAAAGCGAAAGGAACGCCGGGCCGGGCCCGCACAAAGCCGGAACACGTGGGTCGGGGCGGAGGAGGAGGAGACCCGGCACACCCCGCCCCCTCCTGCAGCAGCCGGCTCCGCGCGGTCCTAGCGCCCGCCCGCCGCCACTGAGTCCGCCTGGAGGAAGTGAAGCGGGAACAGCACGCTGCAGGCGCCGAGCAAGAGCAGGGCAGCCCGAGAAGGTTACGCCCCTTCGCTCTTCCCAACCTCGTTAAAAGGTTGGTGGTGGCAACGGGATGCGGTGTTTAAGTGTCCCCGGCACGGCAAAAACACCGCTGCTGCAGCAGCAGGAGTGCATGTGAACCCCCACACAAGAGGGGTGAAAAGGAAGCTAAGAGGTGGTTGGTTCCTCACCTCAAAGGCAATGCTGATAAATTCTGCTGGTTAATGGGGTGAGATGGATTCAGCAGTGTTTCAGCCTGTTTCAGTCACCACTCCACAGGTCGGTTGGCTGCTGCCCATCTTTTCACAACTCAAAAGCAGCGACGTCTACCAAATCTCAGTAAAAATTTTAAATCGTAGAACAGGAACAACGCTTTGCAGCAGCATTTCTGCACCTAAAACTGCTTACAAAACAAACAGTGAAGGACAAAACCTGCTGATACACACTGCTGCCGTGAAAATGGATGAGGTGACAACTCCAAATTCAGGCATAGCTCTGATCTCTTTTAAAACCACATGACACCAGCAGCTATTTAATTTAGGCCACTTGTTAATAGTCCTCCTCCCTCCAGGCATTATCGGTTTCACTTCAGTTAAGGTATATAAGCTTAGCAGGATGGAAAGAAAGTGACATCAGTAAAAGGGAAAAGAAGTAAACTTTCCTCCAGCAAACGGCGTGAAAGAACACCTCAGGCAGAAGTTGTATTTAAAAGTGTTGGTTTTACTGAACCGACGGAATCAGACATTTGATACAAATGTTTGGATAAATGACCAAACAACATTACCCACAGAGGGTCTGTAACATCCAAAGACAGCAACAAAGCAACGGCGAAAACAACCAGTTCAGAATTTATAGAAACAACCTCTACCTTCCACGACTTGAGGTCGTTCCAACTGAACACTTGTTTCAGGAGCTATTGGAAACATGAACACTGCACAACCCCTGAATGCCCTGAGCAGGATGCCACCACCCAGCTCCTCGGTGCCACGGTACGAACTAATCAAGGACGACAGGCAGGAAGTCCTGCACGCATACAGGCAACGTGCAGCTCCTTCAAATACGTGGCTCAGATGCCATTTCCTTTCTGAAAAGCCTTCACATCATGACACTCTTCCTATCTGTTTCTAATACTCCCTCCTCGCATTCCACAGGGAGTTACTTCTGTCTTCCCAGCTTTATGTTCTGCGCCGCTTCGCAGCGCTGGGGCTCGATGGGTTGCTGTTTGCATTGAGGACTTTTTCAGTGACTCTGTTGCGCTTCCTCTTATCAGATCCCTCTTTGGATCCAGAATCTGATGAAGTCTTCTCTTTCTCTTTGCTGCTCGGCTTCTCACTTGTTTTTCCTAAACTTCCAGAGGGTGCAAATACTGAAATAGGAGCAAAGGAATGAGTCCAGATCAGACTCGTGCAAAATATTAAGTAAGATTCTCACTCATTTAAAGAGGCGAGATAATGCAAAACAAACAAACAAGCACAGACAAAACCCAACCCCCCCCTCTGCTCTCCTTCTCATTTAAGCATCTCAATTTTGGATTTATAGGCCTTAATTTCTCATAAAGAAACCAAACATGCTAAAACAACAAAGCTGTACAACTGCACACATGAATTAGGAGCAAGGGAGAAATCTGCAGAACCAGATACTGGCAACTGCTTATTCTGTGCATTCCTACATTACTCTAGTTCTTTACAATAAGCACATGCTCAGTCTGAGCAGAAATCACAAAATACACCATATATGATATTTAGATTTTAACATTAATTCAGTTTATTAGTTAATTAATTAGTTCAGAATTACAGTTGTTTTTTAATCTCATTTCACAGCACAGTGTTACAAATTTACCTTCCTCTGGACCTGCATGTGTTTCCATCTCTTCTTTTATCTCCTCTTTCACTTCTTCTTCAATCATCACTTTTCCTACAGACATGGCCATCAAGTAATGGTTAGATAGTCTGGAAGAACCATACGTAGGTTTTCTCCACTAGCAGCCTCAGCATATGTGCAGTGTGCACAGCCATCAGACACAATGAAACAGTAATACTCTTAGAATTAAAACATATAAACCATACTATAATTAAGCATATCCTAGCAATAAAAATGCAATGGTTACACCAGCAGCAGGCATTTGGTACAAGTATTGGAAGTTTCTTCTACTACTGAAACGACAGCTATACAGTAAAAGTATATTCCTCGTGTACCCTTTGAAACATTAGCTGAAGTGCTATTCAACTGCCTTAATCATTCACATTCAACATACAGTCACAGAAATATTATACACAAAGTATACAGAGAAATGTTGTTATGCTCCAGTCTGCCCCACAGCCTCTTTGAAAAAGATCTTGCTTTAAAATGAACTTCATGAAGTGCACAGACTATCAATTTCAGCAAAAAAGTCCAACTTAACCCTACAGAAGTCTCAACAAAATGCAAAAAACTCAGAATAAATGACTAATCACTGCAAAGAAACACATTTTGGTTTTCACTCTGCAAACAGGTATCAGTGAAGCATGGGTATCTTTTGTCTGCCCCTGCAAGATGGATCTACAAGCCATAAATAGAAACTGTTTGTGCCATATTAGCATTCATCTGTATTATATTTAAGAAAACAAACACTGTGTGGAATTTGACCAAAGGTCTGTCTTGCCCACTAGCCTATTTTCTACAGTGGAGAATCAGAGGCCAATACATGGGGAATACGAACAACATCAGCAGAGTGATCCTCTCCCTGGTAATTTCCTTCTGCCAGCAGACTCAAAAGATGTATCTGTTCTCTTCTTTTTCATCAGTACACCCAATATACCAGTCCGAAAGAACAGCTGAGTATTTATGTTAATAGGGTACATTGTTATGTTCTTTTCTGGGAGCTACTTGTTCTGTGATGGGACTAGAGCAACAAAAAAATAGAAGACTGCTAACATATCTTACCTTCTCTCACTTCTTGAATCAGTTCATCAGGAAGAATAAAATTCTTCTCTATATTAGGAAATGGAAGAATCTCAGATTCATGCTTTGTAAGAAAATAAAAGATTTTTATGATTGATTTGGTAAAAAAAAACCAAACATACATAATTGAAATAGAAACTCAAGCTCTATTTTAAGTGCACATAGTAGCTAAATAACTCTTAACAAGATAGTGGGACACTACAGAGTAAGGATGCTCCTGATGTCAAACTGGTTCCTAAGTTAATTGAGATCACGACTCATGACCATAAAAGATCATTTCTGGAACCAGATCATAGCAAATTCTTAAATATATATAAGCTGTCTGCTTGGTGTCTAAGTACATTTGTAAACATTGGCTGAATCGGCTTTTAGGCAATTAAACATAAAAGTAAAATAAAATCCCTGAAAAGGCAAGAGAAAATGAAAGCTGAAACACTAGGAGTTTTACTGCCTCCCACCTAACACAATTTCCAACAGGAAAAACTGCATCATCTCACTGAAACACACATAACATTTTGTAACTTGAGAGTTGTCAGGTTCCAGAGACGATGACCAATCAGAACCCCTGCTGCCTTATACTCACAAGGGCCTGCATGTCATACATGGTGCTCAGATGGTCCCAAATCACTTTGGAAGAAATCTGCCGTCCAATATTCTGACTGAATTTATCTCGGATACATATCATGTGAAAATGGCGATTCACACCTGGGATGGGGGGGGGGGAAAGAACTCAGTGCAGTTAACACCACTAACAGCTTTATTTGTGCTGCAAAATAATATCAATCATCATTAAAAGAAACACGTATAATCGCACAGAAACCATGCCGTACAGAGAGATGAACAGCCGAAGGAAAACGGGGCACCGAAAGGGTGCGAGGAGGGCGGGCTCCGCGTCTCGAAGAGCGGGGGCCGGGAGGGGTCGGTGCCGCCCGGGCCGTGGAGGCCGCAATGGGCAGCAATGCCACGCAGCGCCCGCGCGGCCCCGGCGCCTGGTTCTCCTCCCCGGCCAACGCCGCTACTCGAGGCCGAGGCTCGGCGCGGCCTGCTCTCACCTACGGGCTTGTGGCCCAGCATGGCGTGGAAGAGGCAAACCTCCACTTCGGGACTCCACACCACCACCGCCTCCTCCGTCGGCACGCCTGGCTCCGGGGCGGAGGCAGCCGCCGCCGCGGCGGCCGCAACGGCGGCGGCTACCGCCGCGGCGGTCCCGGGGCCGCCCGCGGGCAGCGGCGGCTTCTCCGAAGCGGCGGCCGCGCCGCCCTCCGCCTCGCCCATGGCCGGGCCGAGCCGAGCCGAGCCGAGCCGAGCCGAGCCGGGCCGGGCCGGGCCGGGCCGTACCGCCGCGCGGCGCCGTCAGCCGTTCCCCGCGCCGCCTCCTGCAGCGGCTCCTGGCGGCCGGAGGGTTTTCTAGTTGCTCATCTTAATCCTTTTGGTGACATTATAAACGAGTTCAACAACAAATGGCGATGGTATATGTAAAGAAAGACCGCACTGAGTCGGTAATAAAATAGTGTGGGCAGAAACTGACAAGCGAAAAGACATCTTCATGCAAATTGTCCAAATGATAGGCAGTAAGAAGGTGAAAAAGCGACTTTCAGGAATGGGAATTTTCTGTATGTTTGGTACTCAAAGAATTAACTAATTCGTGTAGTTCTTTGGGGCCTGATGCCATGCTCATACCTCAAGCAGATTAACATTCGAGAAACGTCTGAAATGAGTTAAACCCAAAATATGTGAGCCCTGGGAAGTCCAGAGGTAAGGGTGAGGTTGGGAATGGATGATCATTGATACTCCTTCCAACCCAAGCCGTTCTGATTCCATCATTCCATGACTCTGTATATGAATGCCTGGATACAAATTCCAGTTCCTACCTGAGATCAGGTGGAAAATGAGAGGAATCTCTCACTCAGTCCTGTTCAGATGGTGTTGAAGTTTTCCAGGAATCAGTGTTTCTGACAGCCTGAATCACAGTGACAGAGATTGTACAGGAATGGCTGTTGCACATCAGGGCAACAGAATTCTCCAGAAATTCCCTTTCTTGTCTGCTTGTTGGCCCTGTACCCATGTCGTGATTGTGATGAATCTGCCTTCACGTGGTTTTGCCTTCACAATTGTTTCCTGATTTCGAGCCATAATTATATCTCAACTAGAATTTGCAGATCTTCAGTAGAAATCCACGTACTTTCCTGTTAAATCCAGCCCTAAATCCAATAAAGCTCTCAGACCTGTTTAAACTTCCAGTGTTTATTTGATCTCTGCTGCTACCTAGTCTTAATCTGCTATCAAGAGGGGGTTATGATTTCCTGCGATGACTGCACAGCAGGAGGAAACGAGTTCCTGAACAACTAAATTCCTGCTTTCATACACGTTTCTAGGCACAGAAAAGTGAAGGATGAAAGAAATGAAAGTAAATTACAGAGAAGAAAAATTGTCCCCCAATAGAGTATTTTTCCAAGTTTTACAGGAATATATATATATATTTTTTAAGGCTGTGTGAAATGCTGAGCTTCAGCACTCTCATCTGTCAAATTGTGCTTCTGCTTAAATGCTATCATCAAGAGGGAATAACTATATTAACTCAGATAGCAATTTTTATGTCACTGAGTTCTGATGATTAAAAAAAAGTAGAATGTGAAACAGAATGTGAAAAACATATGGCTACCTCTGAAAGTACAATAGCATATGAGAGTAATTTGATTCAGTAGAATAACGTTAATTCAACAGGAAGAGTATATACATAAATTGGTTGCTATTTTGTTTCAATCACAAATAATTACATTTCCCTGTGTCTAAATTTCCTTGTTTCTTCAAATGCCTCTAGGAAACAAAAGGGAGCATATAATTATGACATTTACAGCAACTGCATGGCTTGGGACCAGAGTTAAATTTCTCTCTTTCTATATTATAGATGTTTATTTTTTTTCCCTTCCTTGAACAGATTTTTCAGGTTCTGACAGTTTTACCCTTTGATTGTTCAGGTTTAAATCTTGCTTGAGGTTTTAAGTAGGCATCAGCAATATAAGACATGGGTAATTTAGATTTTCTCCTTTTCTTCCCAAAATTTAGGCCATTTTTGTTCTTAGAAATACAGCTTACTGTTATACCAACTAAGGGTGCTCAGCCCCCAGAGAAACATGATATGTCATAAGGCACTGAAGTCTGAACAAGTGACAATTATATGTAGAGTTCGGCATTCTCCATAGAAGAATAAGATTTCTGGGACAAGCAGTATGGCTACAACTTCTTCTGTTGTTATTTTTGATCACCTTGTGTTAGTGCTTGTAATAAGAATTTCACTCTGAATACCCGGTAACTTTTGGTATGTCACATGGACATTTGTAAAAGGAATAACATTTGATAGTTTTGTATTAAAATCAGTTAGTTAAACCTTTGCTTATTGATTTTAGTGTATCTTTGGTATTGAATCTAATGTAATTTTTCTAATATAAGTGAATGAAACCTCTTGAGACCCTTAGTGAACACTACCATTTATTCTGTAGATACTGAGAAGAAGTACTGCATTTTGCTGAAGACCATGGACAGGTCTCACTGCCAAAACTGAGGTACGTGCTCAGAAATTTCTGTGTAATGTTGAGTGGGTGTTACTGGCCATAGCTGTTCTTCAGTTTTGACAGAGTGGGTAATTATCTACAATATTATGCCAATTTTCATCACATACATAGATTTTTACATGCAGAAATGCATGCATTTGGGACCAGAACTGGCCCAAATCACTCAGGGGCCAGTATACCCTCAAACAAGACAAGTAATCTCAGTGCCTTGACATCTTTCAATATTTTCCCAATAAAATATTCTTTCTGATAAGGACCTCCTGAAGAGTCCTGATCTGATTTGTAAGCTTTTCCTGTACTTTCAAAATCTGTTATTTCAGTGTGAAATGTGTGGGAAGTTTTGCTTTAGCAGAACTGGATAGGGACTTGGAACTATCGGTGGTGGTAGTTTGAAATAGATCTGCTTTTCTCCCATCAGACCTGTCAAGAAGGAAGAATGAGAAAGATGAGAAGCCTATGTGTTGTTAGAGTCCTATCACACAGAGCACTTCAGAGGAGCACTGCTTCTTCCAGTCAAGAGGCAAGAAGATGCTCCCTGGGTTTCTTCCAATTACCCAAGTTCTCAGCAAAAAGGTGTGTTTGGTTGTTTCAAACAGGAATATTGAACAGGGAGTGCACTCTTAGACTTGGCCTACCAATCTTCTCACAGGGGCAAAAATACAGCATTAGGTTCAAAATAAGGTGTTGATGGGGAAGCAGTGTAAAAAAGAGAAGCAGCTGTCAGACAGAGGATACATTCTGTTTGATGAGACATATGTTCTTTAGTTGAACTTTTCCCTTGTGATCTGTTGTGCTCATTCTCCCAGCAGAGAGAGGCTACATATTAGATGGGCATCAGATGGCAAGCCTTAGAAAAATAGATTGAAAACAGCACAAATAATTATCTCTAAGCACGCACAGAGGCATTCATTATTGCTACTGTTATGCTTTGAAACATCACGGAGCAGAGTGAGGAGTGGGAAAAGAAAAGCCATCTTACTTATTTTTCAGTTTAAAACATACATCGTGTCCCAG
Source organism: Cyrtonyx montezumae (assembly GCF_038088225.1). NCBI lineage: Eukaryota > Metazoa > Chordata > Aves > Galliformes > Odontophoridae > Cyrtonyx > Cyrtonyx montezumae. The sequence goes on along the minus strand of NW_027072100.1, from coordinate 8,697,155 downwards.
GCTTACAAAGAGGCACAAAAAAAGAACCAGAGAATTTTGCATAAACCAATTCAAGGAGAGCACAAGAATCAATTCATGAATGCCTGGATGTCTCAAGCCAACATTAAAAGACTTCACAGCACAATTTACGGAAGGTGATTTTTACTGATAGTGCCTAAATTGTCTGCCAAGCTAAACTCACACTATCCAATCTGGTCAGTATAAATTTAAGGACATTTGTTTCCTTGACAGTTACAGTGCTGCAATTGGGATTGTTCTAATAACCATTTTCTTCTTTGAGGCACTATTTTTTATCCATCTTTCAAAACAGAATTACTGCTTTAAAATAAACTGAAAAAAAGAGCTTGCATAAACTTTAAAAAATCTTCAGAAGTACAACAGACAAATACTAAACCTGACCAGCTCACAATAAAACAACAGCACTTCATACTCAGGCTTATGCTGTGGCAAAGGGTGGCAGCAGATTTTCACAAAGTACATGTACTCCTATAGGCACACACAAGCCTGTATGGGAATATGCAACTCAGGGATTTAGTGGATTGTGTTAAGGCCCTTTTTTGTGTTTCAACTTTGAAAACCTGAGGACATTCTCAACCACCCTTCAGCAGCATGTTAGTGGGTGATCTGGGTGATAAACATTGCTATGATTGCTTCCGAGAATAAATCCAGTGCATTGGGAAGCAATGATGTGTCAGGCTCCAGCTGCAGCAGGACAGGCAATGCTGTTACAGAAATCCGTGGAAACTGCAGGTTAGTTTGAAATTTGGCTTGCCATGATGATGTCAGTAGCACCATCCAGGACTAACACAAGTTGATTTTTCAAGGAAAGTCTGAGCTTACCCAGTGTGTAGAAATATGGCTCTAGATTTAACGTGTCTTAGGAACAAGAGTTCTTCATTAGTTATAGAGAATGGACCTGTCCTATTTCTTGTTTCACAAACACTTCCATTTTGATTCCAAAATTTTAAACCTGATGTCTTATTTACAGACCCAAGCTAGAGCTGTATAATTCTCATATTTTCCTCGTATGCGAAGAATACAGCTACCTACAGAAGTGAATACTTGATCAATCAGTATATTTGATAATGGGGCTTGACCTGTTGAAGCAAATTCCTCACTGTATATGAAATAAAGTCCATCACATGGAGAATGAATTGGATTCCAAGAAATATCTACAGTGGTTCTGTTGGTAGGAGGTGCTCTAACATAGGTCAGAGCTTGTTTTCAAGCAGACAGGTGCTACTGTCTCAGACTGGGAGAGCTTCAGTTGGAGTTGCCTAAGGTCTTTGAGTTTTGGCTTTCATTATTGCCAATGAATCCACCACTGTCTTTAATGAATACTAAAACCAACTGCAAAATATATGCTTAGGTGTTAAGGGGACTTAAATCCATTGATATTAGCAAAGGTGTAATTTCATATAGGCTGTATTCTTGTCTCTACTTAGTCAGCTGTTAAGGGGACATTAGTAAGGCGAGACAAGAGACAGTTTACTATATTCCAGGCAAGCAGCTCTTACTTTTTTGTTCTTGTAATTTATAGCACATATTTCAAAGCCAGTTATTCCTTCTAAAACAGCACGGAAATGCCAGATAAACCATAGCAGTAATTTAAGTATTTGGATTAGATTTGAAGCATAGAAGTGTTTCCATCTTCACAGCCAATGAAATGTCATTTTGCACCATGTGCATGCCTAGGGCATCTCAGGAAGAAAAAACCCTCGAATAAATAAACAGGTTTAAAGAAAAGCTGCAGTCAACACTGTCGTGACTGATATCACTGTATGAAAATATTACTGAAATACAAGGAGATCATTCTTAAATCCCATCTTTCAAAGCAAAGATGGTCTGTCATCCAATGTGTTATCCAGTTGTCATTTGTAGAACAAAACAGAAGCTATTACAGCCTTTACCTGCCTGTGGTTCCCCAGCACCTCCTATGGCTAGAAGACCTTGGGTTTGCAGCACCCATGACATGAGGGATTTATTTGTATTAGAGAAGCCTACCGTGTCGTTCCTGTTGGTTATAGCTGTATTTAGCAAGTCAGTAGACAGTAAAATGCATACTTACTCCTGCTCTGTTTCTGGCCCTCTCTGCCAGTGTGCAAAATGGTGGTAGAGGAAGAACTGGAAGATATCCTGTCTTCTACAGTGCCTTCACTAAGAGAACATCACTTTTTTTTCATTTGTTTGTTTTCTGATTTAGCAAGCAGAACTTTATTCCTGTGCTTTGCTGCTTGTATGTGAAATCAGTGATTTTATAAACTGTACAGAGACGATATAAGCTGATGTAAAAGTCAGTGATGCCAATAAGCTATTGCTTAAGAAGTCTGGCAAATTCTGTGTTACCTTTGTGAGAGGCTTAATTGCATAAGCCTCTCATTGGATCAGTAGCTTCTTACTTCATTTCCAAAATTTCAGTTATCGCCTTCTGCACTTATTCATACTACAAGAAGCACTACATAATTAAATCCTGTCTTTGGTCTTGGAAGAACTTACAGTGGATTGATACACACTGACTTGGCCATAGTGCTCTACTGCTTTGCTGTGATCACTGTCTTCAAATTACTGGTCCTGCTTTACCAATTGTTTATTTTCTCAGCGTTCCCTACCCCAAAATTGCTACTTAAAGATAGCAGCAATTACATTAACTCCAACCTCCATCTAAGATTCCTACCAAAAGCATTATGTTCAGGGCCAGGGCCATAAGCAGTTTTATGTATGTATAATAATTCCCATGTGAACTCATATATTGAGTATTTTGGGACCAGCTGTGATTTACAGACCTCTTCTTTAGAGTTGCCTCAGTTTTCTTCTGGAATGAAAGTAACCGAAACCTTGCACATTTAAATACATTTAATCTTTTTACATTTTTGGAATAATCTTCCTCCCTTTGCATAATGGATAGCAGCCTTAACACATCCTGTTCCTTCAACTGCATCAGTTGCTTAGAAAAAGGATCTCATTTTCACACAAATTCTATGGCAGGGCAACCTGACGGACCCAGATTCAATGAAAATTACATAAAATTGAAAGAGAGCAGATGCCATTGTAAGTGATGACAGGGTAGCACTCTTACTATCATCTACTTTGCATAATCACGTTAGCAACAAAGCCAGTTAGCACTTTTGACAGCTTTTCCCAGCAAGCTGTGACTGTAAGCTTTTTGGAAGGAGACAGAACTTCTCCTATTTAGGATTTCTCAATTGCCTCAGCCATTCACACTGGTTTTATGTTCCTTGACACAATATCAGAGGTAAAGTATCACATTTAAGCAATTTTCTAAATGATAGGAAGGCCCCAGTTTCCTTCACAATCTGTAACTTTATCATTTAGCTCTGTGATACATTTACAAAAATTATCTATTTGATTTTGTTTCATATGTGTTGGGCATACGTTTAAAAGTTCAGTTATTCTTTGTAGATTGCAGCAATGACGTTGACACATGAAAGACTACGCTTAGGCTGGCTTTGGATCCCACCCACACATCCTGGTGCTACTGACTCATTCTGCAGTTCAGGTAAGAGTAATCAAATACCTCTTTCTCTTACCTCATTCATAAAACTTGCATTTTTCTTACATTCTCATTAGAAAAAGACCTCCTGTCCAAAAGAAATGCTGATACAGAATGTACTGATACCTGTGGGTGTCATTCTTCTGGCTTCAGGAGACTTTAGATCAGCCCTCAGGAAGCCATTAGGAATGGGAGATAAAGGAGAAGTGTTTGCTACATATTGTCCTCTTACTGTTGAAAGATATAAGTAATTTAAGAATTTCCTAGGCAACACTAAGCTTTGTGCTTCCCTCAACCACATTGTATTTATCTGTAAATCTCAGGCCCTGAAGGTCATTTAGCATACAAGAGATAGTACTGCATGGGCAAAGAATTAGAGAGGATACAAATCTCCTTTTTTTTTTTCTAATCTGCCTTTACTGGCTAGTTTTCTTATTGGCCAAGGTCCCTCTATCTGGATGAGATAATGGCAAAGCTGACCCTTCTTCCACACAATATCAGTGCATTCATTAACTACTAACATCATCCTGGTTGAAGGATGTTTTGTGAAGTCACATGCCTCACATCAGGTATCTGTGCATTTGTATTTTAGAGGCTGTATATCTGTGAAGGGAAATGTGATGTCTTTAATTTACATTCGTGAAATTTACATTCAGAGCTAACTCCAGGTATTTCAGAACACAGCTCTTTTCCCAGCTCTCTTTGCTTCTAAGAGATAACAAAACCTGAAAGAAACAGTTGTTTTTCATGGTGGGCTTTTTTTCCCAGCAACTTCAGAGACACTAAATTAGGCCCTAGGTTTACTAGCACTCCCAATCGATTTCTGTCTTTCAAAAGTTCTTCTTATTCACTATTAGAAGCAAATGAAACTTCATTTGGAATCTACACATCTTGCCATATAATAGAGTACAGTGTAATTTAGGAAAATAATAATAATAATAAAAAAGCCATTTTGCTACAACAGTAGGGAATTTGGGGCTCAGGTGAACTATAATGGGTCCTATTAACATTGCACAACAGAATGCTGAATTTCTCCTGCAATGATGATAAATATTTACAAGATGAAAAGAAAGGCTTTATTCCCAGTGTTTTATTTATCCTCCTTGGAAGCCATTACCTGAAGTGCTTTCTACTTTTGGTGATGTTAAACATAATCACTGCAATTTTTCAATCCAGTGACTAAGCCTCCACTAGAAAATATTTACAATTGTGTTAATTTTAGAATAGAATTTATATCTGCTAACGTTTTTTGATGCTTTTAAACGAAGAGTTGTATGACCTTAGAACAATCACCTGTCCTTGGTCAAGGGGTGAAGTCATCCAGCTCTGCTGAGTACAGGAGCCTTCCACAAAACCTGTTTATTTTCTCTGAAATTCCCTTTTTATTCTGTCATTTTTCCCCCTGTATCTGGCTCTGCAGTTGTTCGTTTTATTTCTTAATCTGAAGGCCAAATGCTCAGCAGCCAAGAAGGACAAAGATCTAAAATGAGGAGTGGAAAAAAAAGGTTTGCAGCAAATTTAAAATGCTAGGTCATTTACTGCCTTTGTTAAAGGATCCCCTACAAACTGCTCTCATAATTGGTGTTTTTTTGGGGGAAGAATTTTCCTCAGTGTTAGAACATGAATATAGAGTAAGGTCTGGGACTAGCATGACTGCTGTCCTTTTACAGCTGCCTGACTTTCATCCTCAGAGGCTATTTTGATGTTATTCTCATTTCAGAAGTTCTGGTCTTGTACAGAACGTTTAATCTGCTACTGCCTTTCTGACTATGTCCAGCTGTGATGATCTATGGTGGCTTTCAACAAGGGCACAGCACAAAAGTGGCAGCTTCCCCCCATTTTGTGTAAAGGAGTTTCTGAAATTGTTTTAAAGATTCTTTCTGCTACAATCATCTGACTTATTTCCACTTAAAGGGAGTCTAATTGATTCCATCTGAATATTCTCCATGATCAAAGGTGGGTTGTTAGAGGCATATTTCCACCCTTAGTGAAAAGTATTCAGCAGTTTCTGTACCTCCTTATGGAAATGTCCTTCAACACAGGTAGGAATGGCAGGCAGTGCTGATGATCTTTCCTCTACACCTGCAGTCAGAACCTGAGACAGAATAAGGTGCACTCACCACTTGAAATTTAAAAAGTAATTCTTCTTTGGGTCAGTTTAGCTGGGTTGTTAAGAAAAACAATCCTCTTTCTTTTTTCCCTTCCTTTCCCTCTCCCTCTCTTCTCCTACCTTTCATTGCTGCTATTCACTTTAGTGTTTTAACTCATTTCTATGTCTTGATGGGATTATTTCTACATTGTTCAAATTCAGAACAGTTTCTGTTTGCTCTCACCATGACCAAGGCAGACATATGCAAAACCATGCTCTTCTAATCAGTTTTATTGCATAGAATTGCTGATTAGTTGGCTTCGTACTTGTCTTCCAGACTAATTTATAAAACTAATTCTAACAACAGCTATTTGAAACTTCTGAGTCCAAAACAAATAAAATTCAGGTTCATAATTCATTTCAGTGATGGACATGTTTCCAGAAAATGAATTTTAAAATCAGTCTTACTGAAACAACAAATATACTATATATGCCTCTTTACTCTTTTGTTGGAAACATACAGTACATTAATCAACAGACCACTGAACATGATGATGATCTTCTATTTTATGACACTGAACTAAAGGTAGTAAATTCAGTGACTGGAATTTCTCTTGATTCAGAAAGAGACACTGTGTCTATGTGGCAGCACAGTTCATAACCTATAGTTAGTTTTTTATATACACAATGCTTCCTTTTGTCTTGGAATAAAAATTGCTATTTACATTGCAAAGAAAAAAAACCAACACCACTGTTCATTTAAGATAATGTAATTTTAAAACGATGCGACCTATTATAACTAGAGGGCAGCTGAGGGAAAAAAGCTTTTCATTATGACTATTATTGCATTGTGAGTCTGAATTTTTTCCTCAATTTACTGTTGAATTGAGTCTTCTGCCAAGAGATACTGTATTATACTTGTTTTTTTCTTTAGAACATTAATTGAAATTTATAACTAAGGTAATTGAGATCAAGCATCAGGTATCAAATGGATTCTGCTTGACAGAAGAGATGCCTTTTTGCTGCTTTATAGGCTCTGTTGATGTCAACAACTGAAAACCTGAATGTTACAATCATTACAAGCATTTTTGTGCATTTGCATTCAGCCTCGCTCTGTAATCCACATGGCCTGACCCAGTGTTTACATGGATTTCAGAGCTCACATGACTTACAAATTCAGGTCCTCTTAGGAAATGAGGGCAACCAAAGCTTAATACAAACTGATTACTTGTCTTTTTCTACTCCCTGACAATTCCTCCCTTCTTTCAAGATTCCACATTTTAATTTTGTGAGTAATTAAACATAGCTCTGACTTTGTAATGTAAAAGTGGCTTTCTTTTAAGAATGCTCTGGCTGCTAAGATGATAATGGGTGCTGGGTACCTGCATACCCGAATTTCAGTGCATTTTAAAGTTCTCACAAGATTTCTTTCTTTCTTTCTCTGATACCATATCTCTCCTGACTGAGGAATTTGCACTAGCAGCACCAATTGCATAGCTTTACATTAATTTGTACTTGTCCTTTCTGTGGTACTGTTGTGTATGATAGAGCAAAGGAGTAATATTTTCTAATCTGGATGTTTTAGTTCTCTAATCTTTTCAAAGGTGACCACTGCCCCACAGCTGTTAAATCAGTCCATTTTTTTGTGTGTGTATATTGTCTCCAGTCTCCGTCCACTCTGGCTTACCCACACAGATATGATTATTAATGGATTTTAAGGGATGTGATTGCAGTGCAAATGGTAATGAGGGTAGGAATCACCCCAGGGATGTTGTGAGCTTCGTTTACTGGAGTTATGCTCTGGTTTTTATTCTTGCTAGAATAGATTTTAGTAATGCAGGCTGAATGTGGACTCCAATTTCTTCAACATCAGGAAGTGCCATTATTGGCTGTAATCATAACTGGAAAATATTTGGCTTCACAGTGTTTAATTGGAACTGCCTGCGACTGCTGTTTTACAAACAAAACACTTATTTTTAGTGTCCTTTATTGCATTAGCAATCATTTGGAAACAGCCTTAGAGGTGTAATTGCTTCCATAACAGCAGGCTTTGCAGCATTGAGTGTTACCTGCCTATGGGCTAGCTCCTCACACCTTGCCCTGGCTGATGGATTTAGCTGGGACTTCTGCAAACTTGGAGGTGACAGCTGCCTTCCTGCTGCATACTGAATGTGACACCTTATAAAAAAGGCATTAGAGCTTCTGCAGAAAGGAGAAGGATCTGGATTCTGAGTTGTGTTTCTTAGAGTGTTGCAGTTTTGTACACTGCAGTAGCAATGGGCTGTATTCCTGGTGCTGCTGGACTGTTACTGGGAAGAAGTCTGATCTAAAATACCTTCTCCAGTTTTTACCACAGATGAACTGTAGATGAAAAAACTTCCTCACAGGATTTTAAAATAAATCGCAGTAAAAATTCATAACAATGGAATAATAGGGAAGCTTCAAATGCTTCACAGATAGGAACATCTCAGTATTGTATAATTGAGCAAACACAAGAAAACACCTAACTGCCTTTTTAATACCACACCAAGTATTCAAGTGAGACAGGATTTAGGTATTCCCACAACCCCCGTTTTCATTCTTGCATCTCCTCCATTTCCTTGCTGAGAACACAGTGTTTCTGTTTCGGCTGTAAATCCCTCTCAGACACTGCTTTTGCGTTCTCTGTTCCTATGGCTAACAAACCATACACCAGAATCCACACGAGTCAGACAGACAGAGCACCGAGTGACAATTTCAGTACTCAGAGGGAAATGACAAAGTGCAGTGCCTAGATGTGTTGTGAAAACAGCAGGCTTTAATGACAGTAACTTTTTGCTGGAAGCTCACTAGGCAAATCTAGAGCCTTGGCATGGCAACAGTTGTTCTACATTTGCTTTCCCACACCTGGATGGCTGGTACTGAGTGGAATCAGTGACAGCAGCTCTGTGTGGGCAGCAGGAAGGTGAATGAGAAACGTGCTTCCAGTTCAGGTGTCTGGAGATGGACACCAAGAGGAGGCTTTGCTCAGACCAGGCACCTGAGCACTGACAACAATTGCTGACTTTACATAAAATGATGTTTTTGGCAGGCAGCTGGTAAAAATCATCAAATCCAAATCTGCTTTATTATTCCCTTAATGATGAGCAAGATAAGTGCTGCTCATCAGGCTAAGTGGGCAGTTAACATCACTTGTTTTTATTGTGTTGTCTGACACTGATGATTTGTATCTACATTCGCACTGCCATCACTGCTGGAACAGAAATGCTGGTGATGCTTTGTAATGTTAGGCAGCTAGCACTGGTATGAGCACAATATGCCAAATTTCAGAAGGGGCCACATCGCCTCCAAGCTTGGGATCAAAACCTCAGTAGAACTGTTGATCAGGCTGTTTATGAGGAAGGTGTCTGCAGATTAGGTGGTTTTATTTACCAGCCAGATGGCAGGGGGCACTTCTGTGTATGTTTCTAAAGCAGGCACAGTATGATACCTGCTAATTTGGGCACTTCCTTTCAGAAGGTCCTCTAATTCCAGTCCTAATATTTCCTGTGATGGATTAGTGATGTGGTACTGTGCAGAAGGAACCCATGCTAATTTAGAGAGGGAAATTTACTTGGTCATTTCCTTTTTTTGAGTCCTCTAGGTAGAGGAGAGAACAGTGCCTGAGTGGGCAAGATATTTTAAGCACTCAGGCCCCCTGAAGCCAAATGGTTTGAAAGCAGTTTGAATGTTACCTGAAACCTGGCTGGTACTTACCTGGGCAAGCCAGCAGCCTACAGACAGACAACCACTGATGGAGAGATTTTCTGCTTTTCCAAAAAAACCCCTCAAAACCTGTAAACAAGGCAGTAGCCTCCATAACATCATCCAGTGTTACACTTATTAGTTTAATCTTCAAGTCTGGATGTTTTGCAAAGCGAATGTTTATTAGGGCATTAGAGGCATAGATGTATTTTTTTTTTTTTGAGCTTTAGAACTTGGCAAGAACAGTAATCTCAGAAGAAAAATAAAAAACAAAACAAAACACAAAAACACCGCCGGTTGTTGCTCCTGTTCTGCTTTTATATTTAGTGTGATCCTATGCTTCATTCCGTATTCACATGGGTGCTTGAATCATTGTGTAGAGCACAGGAATAAGAAATTAATCACAATGCCAATTAATTTGCAAATAGACTTATTCAAAATGTTGCTAAGTGCAATAAGTTTTGTAAATCTAATATAGCAGCTCACCAGGTGCCCATTGTTTAAATCTGAAGGACTCTCATGAAATCTGGTAAGTTGGTTCTGTGGTGAAGTTTCTGTGCTGAATTTCAAGGACTGGGGCAATGAAGAAATCTATAATATTTTGTTTCATTAGACTACTGAGGTAGGATATATTTGCAAAACTGAATTAAACAGACTAAAGAGCTCTAGTCAAATGCCCTGGCAGGAACTGGAAAATTGGCTATTATTATACATGTGTATGTATCTATAATTCTGCTTTTCCAACAGCAGTATGACTCACTGCATTTCCCTGTGAAACATAGGAGACAGAGCTTCCTGTGTGCATTGAGTACTGGCTCTGTCAGCTCTCCTACAGCTTTCCTTATTCTTTTCTGTCCTGGGTTGTTCTAACGATGCTTACTTGCCTTACAGACCAGGGTTGTGGGATGGTGATCTGGATTACCTGCATCTTTTTCACCACCTGCATATCATAACCCTGGAAATATCCTTATTCTGTTTGTCAGTGATGAGATTCACCCTGCTCTCGGTCCCAGCAGATACGATCAGCTTTACGAAACAGTATTTCTACTCAGTAAATCCCTTTTAATCAGGCAATATTAAATAAGGGAATAGAAACATCTAAAAATAAAATAAAAATTGAACTTATTCCTTCTCCACCCCCTCCCCCCAGCAAAGGAGTGAAACAACTCATGGAAAAGCTGTCTCACAGCCCTGGAAAGCACAGCCATTTTTATTAGGGCAGAAAACCCACAGGAAGGATAGGAACATTTGGATAATAAGGCAGATGGCGTTTTCCCAGATCGGAGGGTCTCTGCCCAGCCTGCCATACTCAAGGCATTTTTTTTCACTTTCTTCCAAAGCAGCTGTTGGTGAAAGAGAGTGGATTAAATGGACCTTGGGGGTGATCCAACCAGGCAGTTTTCACATTTTTGACAGATACAATTACAAAATCAGAGCACAGGTGTCAGAGAGAGGGCTGTGTGGCTCTACCTACATCTTTAACATGTACTCAGTCTTGGCAGGGTTTCCTGCATCCAGAAGGCCAGACAGGGGTGGGTACCACACATGGCCAACAAAAGAGCAGATGATGTGTGGTGTGAACTCCATGGAAACCCATCATTCTTGGAAAAAGCATACAGCTGCATCCTCTATGTCACTGTCATCTCCAGATTTTGAGGCTTTAGAGTATGTCCTTCTACTTCCCCCTCCTCTGCAAGAGACAGAAAAAAATGCTTCTTTGCATTTATTTCTCACTGTGCCAAGATCCTAAAGTGTCTGGTGTGCTAAAAACACTTAATAGTGCAGAGCAGAGCCGGCTGCCTTCCATTCTTTCAATGTGCTGACAGCTCACTTCTGAAAGTTTTAACTGGAGAAATGAAGCAATTTGCCTGCAGCCTGTGATTATTATTTTTATTATTTTGCTTTGGAAGGGGAGAGTAAAAAGCAGTTCGGAGTTTGAGCCTTGGGAGAAAACAGGTATTTTCTGTGTACTTAGAAAAGCATATATGTCTTTTGTTGAGTTAATGTCATTGCCCAGCTGGCCCCACTTGGATGGCTAATCTCAAGGTGCAGCACTCTGCTTGCACTCTGTACCAGAGGATCAGCAAGGAAGTTACAGGTATTCCTGGACTACTTAAGATAGCTTCCTCTCCCTTTCCCACCCACCTGCCTACAGTTTTTGAGCAGTTAGTTGTACAGAGGGAAGTACTTTTCATGCAGTTCAATTTGTCTTAAAAATTGTTGCAGAAGGAGGTCAGCTTTTATTTTTTTTTAATTATTATTTAATGTTATTTGCAGTCTAGCAGTAATCTCTGCCTCTCTTTGCCATGCATCACTGCAAAACCAAGGGGCAGTCTGCATTGCAGCAGTAGCTCAGAGTAACACCTGAATGGAGTGGCAGTTGTGAGAGACTATGGCAGTAATTCATCTGTCAGGTGTGATTGCTGCCCTGCCCTAAGGAATAAGAATAATCCTCTAGAATAATCTAAAATAACCTGGCACACCTCTCTATGGGACTGAGCTCTCTTTCCTGGATTTCAAACTATTATAAACTACAGATGATACATTTTTCTATATCTACAAAAACAAAAGTTTCGTATTTATCTCAGTATCTGATTTCTGTGCTTGTGAGAGACTTTCTATGTTGTGTGACAAATTCAATTCATGTGATGCTTTTTTTTCCAGCTACTGCACTTCTTTTTCCCTGTCTTCTGCTGTAGCACTCTCAATATTTGGGGTAGATTTTACAGAAGGCTAAAATGCCCTCTTCTCCATTTAGTTTTCATCATTCTGCTTTTGCCAGCTTCACAAAATACCCTGATGATGTTTCTGCCTTCTTTTTTGCCATTAACAGCTATATTTTGTGACAAGAGCTAGAGCTGAACTCGGCATGCGGAATTTTGCTGTTGTTTTAAATAACCATCTGCTCTCCCCACAGTCTGCTACCTCATCCTTAATTTCTTTATTTTTTTGGATGTTTATTTTGATTAGCCTTGTCACATGGTGCTATAAGGAAATCTTGCTTCACTTCACACGCTGCTGCCATCTTGATACAGAAAACTGGCTTCCGATCAAAATTATGTTATTTTTTTCCATCTTTCTCTTTCCCTCCTCTTTAAAACAAACAAAAAATAAAGTTTTACATAACAAAGTGTTGTGTAATGGGGAGAACAGCAGGGTGTGCATCAGGACTTATGGATTTTCTTTTCATCTGTGTCACAAATCCACTGTGACACATTGGGCAAGTCAGTACAGTCCAGATCTTCTTATTGGGATCAATGTGATAGTTGCTGCAGTCACCTAAGTAGGTCCATAGTCACACCTGTGTATTGAAGATTAATCTCTACACTAGATAAAAAATAAAATCTTGCAAGTACCATCTAGTATCAAGGAAGAGGACTTGCACTAAAGTAGGTTGCCTTTGTTTTCATTAAAATTACTGGTACAGGCAAATTATGAATCTGAAACATGCATATTTATAAGTAAGTTTACATGCTTAAGATATTATATATGTTCATGGTAACATATATGCATGCTTAAGGCAATATATATATTATACATACTGTAATATACCATTCTGAATGGGGAATCTGTGCATGAGATGGAAATGTGTCATACCATAAAACATTTGTATTAGAAGATCAAAAAATCATGACAAAACAGGTACTCATTTTGCAAATACCAATTTAACTAGTCTGGGTTAAATGAAGAAATGTGATTTGGCTTCCTGTGAGAAACATTTTCTGAGTAAATACTGTCCCACTGGGTGCTACGCCTGTGTACTTCACAGTTTCTGTGAAGTACACCCGTAGAGATAGTTGGCAAAAATATTCCATGTGTATCTGAGCCCAGAATTGTTATATTAACATGTTTCTTCAGTAGCTAGAGTGTCCTTAGGATGAGCTTTTGGTTTTTTTATCCCTTCATTTATCCTAAACTCCATTCTGTATTGGTTTTAGACAGTATTTATTCTGCCTACCTTTTCTGATTGTTTCTTTCTGGATAAAAAAATCCCAAAAAATCCAGTGGTTCTTCAGTGATGTACTGGCACATACTAACACTGGCCTACAGAAAGGAAAACCTTCATTCCTTTTGACAACTTAATAAGTGATACTTAAGTTATCTATACAATGCAGTCATGGATTCAGTACGAGGAGTGTCCCTTTCTATACAGTAGCTAAACAATCACCCAGTTCCCTCAACCTTTCCTCATAGGATAGGTGCTCCAGCCCTCTGATCATTTCAGTGGCTCTTCTGCCTGTTTCAAGAACTCTGCATCTTTCTTGTCCTGGGATTCCCAGGCCTTCACATGGTAATCCAGATGGGGCCTCACAAGAGCTGAGTAGAGGGGGACAGTCACCTCTCTCCCTCTGCTAGCCACCTCTTTTTTAATGCAGCCCAGGATATAGTTGCCCCTCCAGCCTGCACACGAGCACTGCTGATTCATGTCCAGCTTCTCATCCCCCCCAACTCCCCCCACCCCAAGTCTTTCTCTGCAAGACTGTTCTCTACGAGCGCTTCCCCCAGTCAGTATGAATACCTAGGATTGCCCTGGCCCAGGTACAGCACCTTGCACTAGGCCTTGCTGAATCTCATTTGTTTCCCAAATGATCCATTTTGGATTTTAGAAGTCAGGAAACATTCCTGAAGAAGCGAGTCTGACAAATCTCTCAGCAAAAGGTAGCTGGTAAGGAGGATGTATTTTATTAGGGCTCTTAATGAAGGGACAGCTGTAGTATGAGCACAGCTGACAATGGAGAAGATATGCAAGGGTGATTATAAATACTGACATCTTTGTGGAAGACTTCAAATAGAAAACATACCTAAATAAATGTAGAAAACTCAGGCATGAAACACTGGTTTGTAGGGATTCATTGCTCACAGAGGAGTGTGTTTATGAGTATCCTAGGAGCATCCAGTTTTCTTCTCCCTAGCTCTCATCATATGCCTTGACCAATAAGAGGCTTTGTTTTGTAAGTGAGCTCCTCATAGCAGAGGTGTTAGGTGGAGGAAGAAGTAAGCAGGCTGAGTTAAACATCTTTCCTGTCTGAGTACATGCTTCCCAGCTGAGCTTGAAAGGCAAAACTTTCTGCATCTTTATAGACTGCTATAAAATCCACAGTGCGATGTTACTTGCTGTGAAAGTCTTTAATTATGAAGCAGGTATCTTACTGAACAGGGGAACATGGCATAGTTTTTTCTCTTCAGCTTGCTGGCTGATTATTCTGCTTGATGAACAGCAATAGAAACTTTCACTTTTTCCCTGCTCCTTCAGGATCTCCTGCAGGGCTCTGTAACCTGGGAATCTCCTCCCTGCTGTACTCCATGGCTCCAATTTATGACTTTTTCCCAGAATTCATGTCTTTCGGGCTTGGGATGGCTGGTCCAAGCCACATTCCAAACCTCTCAGCATCACTCCTGAGTCAGCCAAGCGGAAGGCTGTTAAGTGACGTGAGTTAACCCCTCTAGCCATTTTGGCTAGTGCTGGGCACGTGTCTGTGCATCTTCTGTCCCAGAGAGAAGAGTGCAAGAGTCATCAATCAAGGCAAAGCTTGCAGAGCAGTGCAGGCAACTGTCCAAGAGCAGAGCACTGCAATGGCAGGAAGGCTATGGCAAATTGAAAGCCTGGGGCAATGCTATTTATTTCAGTGCTTCATCTTCTTTTCTATCTTTATATGGCATCTACCAGCCAGGATTCGTCTCGAGAACAGAAATAGATAAGGACAGCCTTAAGAACCTATGAAGTTAGTTAGCTATAGCAGAACTGGCAAGCCTCAAAAGGTAAACACTGGATGAACTGGAGTATGAAATTTCCATGCACTGCAGAGATGAATGCATATGGAGAGAAAACAGTTAATTGTGAACAACTAACTGACTGACATTAACTGCCCCCTTCTTGTTCGAAATGGTTCTAACTGATACCTATGCTTAAATCTTATCTACCAGCTGTCATCTTTTCCTAATTATGTCTAATTATATTTAGACTACAAAAATTGTCAGGTTATACAGTTCTAACCAGATTACTTTTTAACTAGTTAAATCAGGAGTAATTGGAGGCATTGCCCAAATATATAATTTACTTGACAGCTCAAACGCTTACTTAACTTCCACAGGGAGATTTTCCAGCCCTCAGTGAGCTTCATAGTCGTCGTGGTACTTGAGCATTTTAATGACAATCAAGTCTTTATACAGCACACATGGTACTGGCCCTCAGTGCCACGTATCTTTCTGTATGCAGATGGATCTGCCTCTTTGTCCCCTGTGTATGAAAGCTCAGAGTATTGCTTGGAATCAAGGAATTCTGATTTTGATCAAGCAATTCCGTAATTCTTATTAATTATAATACCTGCAGATGATTGAGTGCTACTTGGGGCTGCAGCAGCAGTGGTAGCACTCAGGCTTTTCACTTACAGTTTAATCTAACTCACAACAGCCCAAGTTTTGCCAAAGCAAAGGTTTCAACTATTTTTTGTCAAAACAACAGCATGAAATTCCTATTTAATCAATGACCACATTTACTTATTCGTGAAATGGCAATGTAGGCACCTGCAATGCATGAGAATTGGAGAATTTTCAAGGGAAAAAAAAGGCAGTTCTCTTCATTGTAATTCTCGCACTCAGTAGAAAAGGGTGGCCAGTCTTTCTGGCTGTAGTGGTCATACTGCAAAAACTACTTGGGACTGGGAGTCAAAAATCCCATAGGACTTAGCCAAACTGAGAGCATCAATCTCAGTTTGCAGTAACAGCAGCTCTGAAGAGCCCTATTCTTCCAAGTCTGGGATCTAGCCTATGATTTTTTATTAGCATCTCCAGATACAGAGATCTTTTAATTCTGCATGGAGAATATATAAAATGAAGGCAAATATGATGTAGACGGAAAAGCCCTCTTACCCTAACAGCTTGGTACTTTATCTGCTGCCGTCATTTCTGATTACATAATTTTAACATTTCATAACCTTAATCCTAAACTCGGGGCTGAACTTGATCACAGTGTAAGAAGTTTAAATACACTGATCTGAGGCAGATCTCAAATCTATATTTTTCCAGCCCTGTGCATCTCTGAAGTAACAAAAATTTTCACTCAGCACACAGTTTGTTGCCAGGTTTAGAAGACTTCTTTCTGCTGAAACAGAACCCAATGTTGATCTTTTGTGTGAAGCAAAGAATGAGGTTTTAAGCTGCAACAGAATATAAGTATTTCCAAATCCAACTCTCCCTTCTTCTTTTTTCTTTTTTTCCTCGTATGTTTACCTCCTGCAGTATGTGGCTTTGATGTCTTCAGTATTTATAATTTTCTTCTGCTTCTATATTCAGGAAGACTACAAAGTTTGGAATAATAGCTTCGAGCACTTAAGTAGAAGAGTGAAAATGAGTAACCAAAGTCTGTGGGAACAAACTCCTCATGATTCTGATTTTTTTTCCTAATATTTTATCCTAAATTATCCAAACAATAATTTCTCAATATCATTCAGAAAAAAACAGCGGTGTATTAATAATTTAATAAGGCATTGCCTCCCTAATGGCAACGTAATGTCTCTTCATCTCCTTGTCAATCCCGAATACTCTTGTCTGTTGAGGGAGATCTGAAGCAGTGGAGATGAGGCCTGAGGGCAGCGTGGAGGGGATGACTGCTTTGGACTTTTTACAGGCTTTAGGGAAGGCTTTAGGGCATATTCTCTTTAGGTGTCTGTAAAGAGCATTTCAGTTGGAAGACCAACCCTATGTCTCCATATACTCAGTTGAGAGAGCAATTTGAACTAGTGAAATTTGTGTTCAACCTACTGATTAGTCTTTCCCTACAGCTTGCCCTCTTGCTTATCTCTTCCCACCGACCAAGAGCCCTGCAGAAGTGAACCGACTGCAGAAGGTACGTGAGAAATACTGTCAGGTCTGCCCCATCTATGTATTTTCTTCATGAGTAGTACACTGCAGTGATGAAGTCTCTGCAGATTTGATACAGGATATTGCACTCAAGAAACATAACTTACAGTGCTTCAGGGGATAATATTGATAGTGAAATTTTAAGCTTATTTTCGTGATAGTCTTTAATAGCCTACTTTAAAAATGCAACAGTCTTCCTGCTCTAGCAATCTGAAAGTACATGGTGAAATTAAACAACACTCAGAGTTATTGCCCTGCATTGCCCACTGGTTAACTGTTTTGTTGTTGATACCTCATTTGTGAGGTTTTTGTGCTATTTAGTGGGTTGCTGACCAAGCTGCACAGGGAAATTGTCATTAATTATTAAGAAATTGAGTCTAATCCACCAGGACATCAGTACTGCTGTAATGTTTCCACCGAAGAGACAAAAAGAGCCTTGAGTGAGGAGCTGGAGGTGTTCCAGTGAGAACATCCAGCACCAAAAAAAACAGTCTTTCTTCTAAAGTTTGTTACATGAAATTTCCATATGTTTCCTTCCTTCTCTGCGTTGGATGCCAGAAACGTACAGCAGTTAGTTTTCAGAAGAAGAAATTTATTTTCTGGGAAAGAAAATTTACTGAACAGGAGCTCACAAAGAAGGTCTTTGGAACCAAATTTCTCTCTCACGACAAATTCACCATGCCCTTTGGACACCACCATGGTATTACACTAGAAGCTCTGGCCCAGAACTACTTTATGGTCATAGGACCACAGTATGGTTCTACTGAGTTTAAAGGCAAACACTGGAATAGCTGGGGCATTTTTTGAGTTGACAGACTGGCCACTGTTGTGAATATTCTGGCTTCTTATGCATGTTTGGGACATGTGTGAGCACAACTGATCAGGATTTTTTTGTTGGAAAACACAGATTATTATTTTTTTGTGTGTGTGAAAGAATGCAGATAAACAAACAAACAAACAACAGTTTGAATGAAACTTTTACCAGAGAGTGTTTCCAGGGCTCTAAAAAAGTTAATTTATGTTTCAAGTGAAAGAGCATCTGTCCCTTCATGACTTTCAGAACAGGGATGATATTCATCACCTTCAGGGTTTAATGTATATCACAGACATTCAAAAAAAAATATTGCTTTATATATTGCTTTATATATGCATCAGCATTTGGTGAATACATTTTCGAATATTACAGTAATCCTTGTCTACATTAGAGGCTCTACTAAACTAGAGTGGGAAGTTTGAACATGGCAAATAATATTATCCTGGCAGAAGAAAAGAGCTTCCCAGGGAAAATTACTTCTGAAGGGATCTCAACTGTTCTGTGCTACTGTTATCTGGCAAATTTACCAATAATTAAATACACTGCAATTGAACTACTTGTTTGATTAAGGGCAACTCTCTGGACATTATAACATGTCAGTTTTTCAGTGACAGAGCTGACAGATTTGTCTCAATTATTTTTTCTAATGCTATAAATCAGAGAGAATGAATTGCTAGGAAATCTGAAGTGCAGAAATGAGATACAATGAAATACTTAATCACACAGAGGCTTTGGTGTTTACATTTCATTCTAAGTGATAAAACAAACCAAAAAGAAATAGCAAAGATGTGGAAAGCCTTTTTGTGCAAATAGATCCCTTACAAGCAGAAGTGAGCCTGGCACAGCTACAGCACAGTTATATAGAGGCACAATTATGTATTTTTTTAATGCATTCAGTGAAAATATGCTTTGCTTCGTTGGGAGTTTGTAATAAGGAAGTGATGGCAAAGGAAGAGAAGGTAAAAGAGGATGTATATGCAGGTGAAGGAAATGGCTGTGAACAGAACAGCAACAACATATCAGAAGGAGCAGGCCTGCACTTCATCTGTTTCTGTTGTGAGAATGTTCTCAGGGATCTCTTATGCAGAAAAGTGATTCATACAAACAGAAATGACTGCTACCATTTTATTAAGTCATTTATTCTCAAGGCATAAACCATGTCAGTGGAAGCTGATTGTCATTGTGTTATTTTGCAAAGTGCCATTCATGAGTCTGAAACCGGCCTGGAAATCATCCCTTTGTCAGGAGATCACTCAGTGGGGAGAGACTGTGTTCCCTCTTTTGGGTATTTCATTATTTCTGCTTTTGTGAATACAGATAAATAGTCTTGGGTTTTTTTGTGTTTTTTTTTTTTTAAACAATAAACAACTGCTTACAAGAACTGTTCCTGTTTTCTACAGGAAGTCGGACACTGCCTTTGTTTAAAACCCTGTTCTTGTGTTTCCACCAAGCCATCCTCTTTCTCCACTAAAGCCTGCCCTGTAGCTCTGATCCATGTCTTTTCATAATTATCAGAGCCTTTGCCAGTGCCTCAGTGGTTTTTCAGTTCTTGGAATTTCACTGTTTCTATTGTCCAGCATCTGAAGTAGCTTAGATGCAGATCTGCTCTTTAGAGAGAACTGGAGCATCAGTCAAGTGGATTGCAGTGAGGCTGGCTTTATGAAAAATACACTCCTCTTTAGTAGACAAATAGCCCCTAGAAAAGAGAGTTCCATCAAAGCCAATCTCATCTGGATCTAAGTTAGTGGAAACCATACGTACTTCTTCTTGCCCACAGCATAGACCCTTGTGATGAGAAGAAATTATTTCTCTTTACCACTATTTAGTGTACCATAAACCAGGAAAGAGCTCTAAGTAAAATGAGAATCCACTTATCACTTATTATTCCATAACCTCTCCATTCAGACACCGCCTTTGAAAAACTAATTAAGGAACTAGTGGTGGCTAATGCGTGCACTCCAAATAGTGTGCATTCACAGCCTACTTTCAGCAAGAGCAGCCGAGGTTCATTAACATTACACAGAAGCAAATGAATTCAGTTTGGGTTAATGCCACCCGATTAAACTTTCCACAGCCCACTTAACTGGAGCTTTAGTTTGTGTTTGACAGACACTTTAAACTCTCTGGAGATCCCATGTTTTCCCGTTTTAATTCCATCTCCTTCTAAAGGCCAGATTTCATCTTTGCTCTCCAGTTAATTAGTGACTTGCTCTTTGCATAGGGCTCTCTGAGTATGAATGAGATGATATATGGAGTTAAATTATATCCCATATCACAAAAGTTAACAGAACGGGATCCAAAATGAAGTTAACAAAACAGTAGTGTTGCAACCACTAGCAAGTGTTTGGAAACTGACCCAGCTTTAGTGGCTGCCACGCACCAATGCTGTGCAGGATGAAAGTCCCTCATGGGGGATTCACTGATTCAAAAACTCAGATTCTTACAAGGACTTTGTTTCTTATAGAAGGCAGATCTATACAAACTTTAAAAAAAAGAAGTCTCAATAAAAACACACCCAAGGATTGCCTTTGACATTAGTTTTGATTTTATCATAGTGTTTTGCAGTGTTTCATCAGGTGTGAGGGAACTAACACAAAGATAACAATGGGTTAGCTAATAGAGTTGCTGCCAATTCCACTTGTGTGACCAGCTAATACTCACAGCTTTTTAGAGTTCTTTCCATTAAGATGAGAAGCCTTGAGATGAGATGCCTGCCTTGTGTTTGGTTATATTAATATACTAGCAGTATACACAAAATCCCAGTGAATATAGCAGAAACACTGAACAGACAGTTCCCTTGATAAGAAACCCCTTTTCTGCCCCTTCTGCTAGTGCTCTCCACTGACATCTGCTTTTCTGTGTATTCTTATAACCACAGAAAACCAAGCAGTCTGAGTAAGCCCTGCTTTTGTACAATGTGAGAACTATGTGTGAAGAGGAAGCAGCAAGAGGTTCTTCAAGACAGAGTCTTGCTAAGAGCAAGCACAAGGTGATACTTCTGTCAAAACATTATTATCACATTTTAAATCCAAGAAGCTCCTCAAGTCCCTTAGACCATCTCCAATTCACCAAGTACCTTGGGTAATCTGCTCATTGCTTGAAGCCATTGAGTACCTGAATGGTCTTCATTGCTGCACTCATGAAACCCCATGGTGCAGGGGCACAGAGACTTTCCATTCTCTTCATGTTCAGGCAGAAAACCATCTGAAGTCATCAGCAACTCCAAATATAGCATGAAAAATTCCCATGAGAATAGCAAAATGCATGTGGGGAAGATGGGGCTGTTGAGTGCCTTCTATTAATCTTTACTTTTTTTTACTTTTTTTTTTTAATTTCAATCATGTACTTTTTAATCCAATCACTTTCATGTAGTACTCAGTTAAGGCTGATTTTGTGTGGATGTGCACCAGCACACAAAGCCAAACATCTGCTTATGTGTATGTCGGAGTTTATACATAACTTTGCATCCACAGACATGTATAAGGAAAAATGAATAAAATTTCTTGCTCTTTCAGTGCCCGCAACTGGAGCCACACTCTGGAGCTGAGTGATAGGGTTACCTAGGTTTTAGGTGATGGGGTTACCTAGATTTTAGGAGGGTCCTCTTTTGCCTACCAGTTAGCACGTGTTTCCCAGCGTGGAGGTAGTGTGTCCAGGGACATCAGCTGAGCATGTACATATATGGCAGGGAATTAATTTGGACTGAGAGAGCTCAGATGGCAAAAATCCTTGACGTATCTGCCAAGAAAATTGAAAATGTGTTTCAGATGAGATCTGTCAACATGAGAGGAGCATAGGGTTACCCAGTCAGGCAGAAGATGAATTTATGTTTGTTCTGTCAACTGCTGGAGATTGGAATATCAATATAGAACCTGATTAACTTCTACTTTCTGAAGAATTAGCTGCTCTGAGATCATGCTTAATAGCAATTTGGTTTACCTGAGGTCATTCAGTCATCTGCAGCGTTGTCTCCAGGCTGGTAGTGTTGCCAACACACTGGCTTATTAGGTCTATTTAGGTGCACGATCCACTCAAATTAAATTTTCAGCCTCTGGTGGTTTCTTTTCTCATGTGAAATACAAAATAAAGGAGATAAATAAAGACAAAAGCTAAAGACTAGAGACTGAGAGATTAATATGTTTCATTGGATTGCTTCAGAGAAACTGAAGCACGGTTTGGCTACTGAGAGCACACGAATGTCCTCAGCAGAAAGGTAAGACAAACTTCAGGGAGTCTCGACAAAGGATTGATAAAATATTGGTTAATCATTCAGACTCTTAAATGACTGGAACCTGAAATCTTGAGATCTGTGAAGAGGCATGAATACAACCTGTACGGTGCAGAAAACTGCTTCCCATGTTGGTCACTCAGCTGGTGGGACATATGGGGTTTGTAAGTCTGAGCTCAGAGTGGGGCAGGGATGAATGTCTGGGTAGCAGAATGCATCACAATGCTCTCATCTCTGAGGTTTTACAAAAGTCAGCGGGATACACAGTGTTCAAAGAAAATATTGAAGGCAGAATTGTTTGTGTTATGTTTTTATCTTGACTGGATTAATTAAAGATGTCATTGATCCTGATAGGTGCCTTGGGGTAGTGTGGTTGATGCTGAGCTTGCGACAAATGTCTGGTGATGGGAGCAGATGCAGTGATCTTTTTGTGCTGTATTATTCCATTTGAGTCTACTTGGATTCCTTTTGAATAATGTTTCTGTCTACACTACTGTGTTCTCTTTCCATTTATTGACAGTGTACAGCAACTTAGTCCATTCCACTGGAAATGAAATTGGTTGTTGGGTTGTCATTTGAATATTCTTTAGATGCAAAGCAATAATTTAGGTAGAATTACAGAGAAGACAAGAGACACTTCCCACCCTGCTGCACTGATATCTGCTGAATTTGAATAGTGCTCTTCTTGCAGCTATTACAGAACAGTTTCCTAGATATTTCTTACCAAAATCAAGATTCAGTTGTCAAATGCTGTCAGTTTGGAGCTTGAAAAGATGGGGAAGGATATAAATTTAAAATAGGTGTATTCGTGGACAGAGGCTGGGTGATAGGGGTGAAAGCACATGACACATCCATATTTCCTACAGCCTTGCAATTTATCGTGCAACTGTCACTTCCATCTATAGGGTACAGATTAACTTGGTGCCCTGTAGGTGAGTGGTGGGCTGAAGCACAAACCATCCGTCTTTGTTTTAATATGGCTGCAGTCATGGCATTAGTTCAGCGCCTTAGAGGCAGGAAGGCATTTGTTATTATAGTACCCTTTGCAGACCAGGAAATAATATTAAGATTTTTCTTATTTTATTTATTCTGGAGACAGAAGAATAAATGAGATGTTAAAGGTCAAAGAGAGCAGTTCTTGCAGAGCCAGGAACTAGCTCATAGTCAAATATCTTGACCTTAAGACTCTCTTGTCAGGTAGCATACTAAGAACCTGTTCTATTTTCTCAGTTTCTCCAGGTTCTTCTGAATATGTATATCAAAAATGTATCTGCAGAAAATACAGATCAACAGGTTTTTCGCTGCTTCTTGGAGTGAGATCACTTTAAAATCAGCTGTGTCCTGTTTCCAGTATTATAAATCGTCTCTAAAAAATTTTAGTTGTATGTTGGCTATTACTCCATGTCCATTTATGCTTGATGTCTCTGTAAATCAGTGATTGCTAAATTATAGGTGATTCATAGACAGTGACTGAACAGTAAATCAAGTTTTGTTCATCTGATGAGAAACCTAGAAGACACAGGAGAAATAAGATGGTTGAAATTTAAGAACTTTGTCAAGAAACACTGTGGTCTTCCTATAAACCCAGTAAAAGCTTTTTTTGTTAGCAGGGACAGAGCTTCTCAGTGAGGCAATTTCCAAAAAGCATCTTGATGAATAGTTATTTACTTGATGGTATGTGATTTCAGGAAAGCAAAGTATGACCCTTCCTAACATAAAAAGAAGAAAACCTGTTTCAACTTCTGTAGCGTTTCCTTTATCCCACCATTCTAAATCCCAATAATTGATCCTTTCTTGCTTTGATCAGGCTGTACATGCCACTCTCTAAGCCCCAGATGACCTATGACAAGAACTAAGGCTTGTAATTATTCCCTCTGTCTCTGTTTTCATTATGCCTG
Source organism: Cyrtonyx montezumae (assembly GCF_038088225.1). Taxonomy (NCBI): domain Eukaryota; kingdom Metazoa; phylum Chordata; class Aves; order Galliformes; family Odontophoridae; genus Cyrtonyx; species Cyrtonyx montezumae. The sequence goes on along the minus strand of NW_027072100.1, from coordinate 8,673,032 downwards.
CATTAATAGCCTTCGCCTTTCAAACAACCTTTGCTAACAGCAAATCATTACCATATGATGCACATACACTAAGTACAAACTCAAGTTAATACACAATAATACTGTGTAACACACTGTCCTGCAGCTGAGCTAAATCTAATACAACGTGATGTAGGAGGCACCGTGACACAACTCAGTATTTAATACCACGATAAATGATCCTGGAAAATTTTGTAGAGGGCTTATTGGAAAGCGCCCATTCTCCACCAGAATATCTTAGGGGAATGAATAGAGGCTGTCTATTGCCTGCAGAATGGATTTAAGTGCCTGATGGTATCAGCTGGGCAGCTGCTTGCTTCTGTGCCACCCTCTCTCTTGGTCATCTATCAGGAGAGCACAGAGGGAAGAAGGGCTATCCTGAGTACCCCAGATGCCACCAATCCAGCCCCTTGCCAATGAGGTCATTGAACTTCTGTTAACTTCTTTTACATGGAAATGGATTGCTTGAGTAGGAGGTCATGGAGGATGCCAGGGAGAAAGGGGAGTTTCTCTGGCTGAATGAAGCCACACAAACAAGATTAAATTAGAGGTGTGAGCACAGAGTCTGCATGGATTCTGCCAAGAAGTTTAATTAAAGCCACTTGCTGTTGCAGAGTGACCCAGTTTCATTCCTAGCTATCACATCAGATGTAATATTTTATGAGATGTTATACAATAGTAGAACAGCATTTCTATCTTTTTTTTTTCCCTTGTTCTCCTCCTGCAGAGGAAATACCAGGCAAAGATGTACTCTTTGTGTTGTAGGCCTGGTAGAAAACACTGATGGACCACCTGGTTCCTCTGAATTTCAATCTGTCAGCAGCTCCTTTAATTTTATATTCCTTTTTCCTTTAAACATAAAGTTTAAGTGAGGCACAACTCTACCTGGAAAATCTGGGTGCCTATATCTTCTATATGACATGCCCCACTGTATTTAGAATTGCAGGGTCTTGATTGCTCATTAATTCACAGTCTCCACATCGTATCTCTATTTGGGATAGAAATGCATTACTCATGGCTCCCTAGTGTGGTAACAGTAAACTATCTCTAGATTTTGGCAGCTTTCTGCAAGTCATTTTCATCTATGGCACCTTTATGTCTCTCTACAATGGGGGATTTTCCCCCCATGTGTTTTGGTCTGACAGCAAAGGAGGCCATGAGAAGTGATTCAGTACTGTTCCAAGCAACCTCCTAGGGCCATACTGACCATCATCTTTCATCCTGTTATTCCTTAGAATCACAGAATTGTAGGGGTTGGAAGGGACCTCTAGAGATCATCGAGTCCAACCCCCCTGCCAAAGCTGCTCCCTAGACCAGGTTGCACAGGTAGGCGTCCAAGTGGTTCTTTAATGTCTCTGGAGGATTAGACTCCACAACTTCACGGGGCAGCCTCCTAAGAGTAAGGCAAGACAAAGAGACAGAAGAAATAACAAGGTGGAAATAGTTCGGCTGGTAAATTTTAGATTATAAAAGGGGATTTTTTGTCTGGGAATAGGTTTGTATCCTCTTGCCAGTGCTGTTACTGCTGTTTAATTCATTGGACTTCAGCATAGCTCCATTTCATGTACTGGTCTGAAACTCAGATCTACCATCTGCAAATCAGAGCAAACCTCTCTTTGCTTTTCACAGAAAGACAGATTTATGACAGCTGCAGCAATCTCTTCATTTTTATAGCAAACTGTTAATTTAGATTTGTCATTCAATTCAAGTCTGGAGGAGATGCCAGTGCACATCAGCACTGACAATCACTCCTTTTCTAGAAACAACAACAACTAAACAATAGAATCTGTATTGTGAAGTCTCAGTAAAAGTTACGCTGACACTTGAGATAAAAATTGACTTTTCTTCAGACCATGGAAGAAATGTTGCCTGCTTGTCACAGTGATGAGCACAAAACAAAACTTTTAATCTAATGCTTCTATGTCTTGGGGACAAGGAAATCCAGATGTTCTAAATGTAGGCAAGGGACTGTCTGACTTGGAGCTACAACAAACCCAGAGTCACTCTGGCTTTGAAGCTATCTCCAAATCTATCGTAATCTAAATAATATTGGCAAGGAATAAATCCTACCAGCAGTTAGACATACATAGTACAAGAGTTCTTCCAGTTTTTCTTATTAATTAGGTGTGGCAGGAGGGACACATCAAATTTCCACAGCTTATATGCATTTCAAGTCTCTGCTTTCCAAAGATAACAGCAATGCTTTCACGTCTGACTGAGATGCCAGTTTTACACAGAACAGAGCCAATACAAAACCCATGAAACAAGCTACTACTAGAAAAACACCCTCGTCAAGAGTGGGGAGGGAGAAACGGTGCCAGGAGACCCAGCTGTTTTGCCAAAAGACTCAAGCACAGATGCTGAAAAAAGATACGAACACATGGAGAGATTTTGTTTCCTCTAAAGGAGAAAAAATAAAAAATAAAAAATACAGTACTACTTCCAGCTGCCTCCACACAACTGCTTAAGTTTAAATGGCTTCATCATTGCATGAGATTGACTGCTAATTGCCTCTCTGTCCTGAACCTTCCGCCAGGTTTGTCTGATACAGCCAATTCTTGTCAGAAGAAGAAAGTGAATGGCAGAAAGCTCAAGGATTCTGCAGCTCTTTCTGCGGCTGTTGCTATAAATCTGGTAGAGGCATGAGCAGAGGGAGACAGGACTAATAGATGATAGAAATTGCAAAGGGCAGCTCACTGCCCTAATACAATCTGGCCACTATGGGCCAACTTGTATCTTTATAATTACATACAACCACATTTGTGAAATGGAAGAAGTCTTTCATTGTATTCAGCAACTGATTTTTTTTCTTTGTTTCTGTGCTGTTTATTCAAAGTAATTAGAGCTGAAGATATTGCAGGTGTTATTGATGTAATAGTAATTGATAACCACATAGCTTATATTAGTATATGTAATTTGTAGTAAATCTATGCATATTAACATGAACTTGACATTTTGTTCTTGTATTTGAAACCCGGTTATGGGACCAGATCAAACAAGAGAGCTGCTTTCACAGGCTTTTGAAACAAACTTCGGTGAAGTTGTGAGCTCTGCTTGCATTGTTCCACATGAGAGATTAATAACAGTAAAAGGGGTTTTATCCCAGCCAGATTATCAACAAGACATGACAGGAACTGTTTGTGTCACTGAGAATGAAGAGGTTGTGAAAGCTGAAGATAGTCATGAAACAGAGTAAATAGTAAGGACAGCCTTTTCTAGCTAATATCCAAAGCTTTTATGCATCAAATTCCTTCTGCCATATTATTGACCCAAACTGGACACACGGGAATGACACAAAGCTTCACCATGGAATATTCAGGCTAGATATCAGGAACAATTTCCAGAACAGGCTTTCGAGAGATCGTTGATGCCCTATGCCTGCCAGTGTTCAAGTGGCATTAGGATAATGCCCTTAATAATATGCTTTAATTTTTGGTTAGCACTGAAGTGGTCAGGTGACAGGACTTGATGGTCTTTGTAGGCCCCTTCCAATTGAACTAATTCTAATTATTTAAGTGCCAGATGCCTGATTTAAGGCAAATTGGGCCTGATCCCAAAACCTGTTGGCAGTGATAGGAAATCACCCTTTGAGTTCAACTGGCTCAGTGTCAAAATTGCAAGCTGGTCTCTCACAACAATATTTGTACTATATTCAGTGTCACTGACCAACAGTTATTATGTATTCCTAGTCCCCTCCTTCTATCCTGGATTCAAAACCTAGGCTATGCTTGCTAACACTTAAGGAAACTTGTAAAGACTCCTTGTGCATTTGGCCTCAGTTTTCAGTATGAACTTGTGGCAGTAGTGCTATTTTGAGGCTTCCACTTCTGAATGAACATGCTTGAAATGAAATGGTGTGGGGAAAGAAGCTCATTATGTAATTGTGTGTTACAAAATCATGCTGTCACTCGCATTTGGTTCCAACCCATGATGGGAACTTCAAAAAGTGGATTGTAGAACCACTGAGAAAGAGAGAAGAAAAATCACAGACCAATTGAATAGGCAGCAAAACATGGAGGCTCAGCAAATACGTAATGGAGCTGACTTCAATAAATAGGCAAAGATACAGAAAATCTGTAGACAATTGTAGGTACACAAAACTGGGGATCATTTCCCCAGAACAACTTCTCAGAAGAAAATCCTTCTCTCATCTCTTTAAATCCTGATGTTAGGACATGTTCTTCCAACCACTACATCTTAATTAATATAGCTACAGCATAATATTTTTTAACTGGATGTATATTTTTGTCCAGCTTCATTTAAGCAGCCCTCTGGCATCTCAGCAATCATCGATGCTTCCCTAAAAACTGGTGCCTTCTAAGGAATAGCCAAAATAGCAGGGAAAGACTGATGTATGTTCTTACATGTGCATCTGGAGTCTGATGAGGAGGATGAACAGAGATGGCAAAGGATGTTTGCAGTCAAATCCAGGACACATGATAAAATCAAGTGAGACATAGAGTTTTTTCCAGAAGCTTGAATTCTTATTGGCTAAGAAAAGAAAGCATTAACACAATTTTGCATCTCCTTTGCTGTGGTTTCCCACTGTCAAATGTGCAGAATGACGTCATGAGGATAAAACATCAAGCTCATCTTTCTGAGAACAGCATCTCTAACAAAGAACACCAAACTGGGCAGCACAAATAGACCAAAGTTTGGCATGGGCTGTGAGTCAGAAAGCCAATCTGCCACATGCATTTCCAAGCCTCCATGCACACTTATTGATTATTCAATACATGAAACCTGTACCATGGTGTAACAAAATGCGTACCTGTATGCATATACAGTGTGTTCATATGTGCAAGTCTCTAATGGTCTCCTTAGAGCTTAGAGTACCACAGGCTGCAGGAAAGATTTCTGTCTTCCCATTGCAATTGTAATTCTTCATTCAAGAATTGAATGAATGAATTCCCTGCGCTAAGCCAGGGAATTGAATTTCAGGACTTGCTATAAGCCCCTTAGCCATTTCTTGCTTCCAGATGACAGCAGCACACTCTCTGTATCAGTTTCCAAGAATGTATTTAGAATGTGCAGCAAATTAAAGGATAATAGCATAAAATTCATTATTGTTGAATGAAAAAAAACAATGACTGGGGCAAACTGTGAGTCATTGGAGAATGATGAAAATGAAAAGAGGTAATGAAGTACGCACACATTCTTTTAGGATACTGATAGCTCCACACCAATGGTTTTGTGTAAAAAGAAGAGCTCATGAATGATATTGCTTGCTGGTCTGGCTTTAATTTTCAACAAGTTGCCCAACCTTCTTTCTTATAACACATTTTGCAGCAGTTTATTCTGTGCTTGTAGCGTGAATTGCAGACATTCCCAGGAGCTGCTGTGTATCTAAGTGCCTGATCAACACTTACAATTGTGGTAATTGGCACACAACTCAAATATAAATGGAACTAGCTCCTCTGTTCTCGAGCCTTCCATGTTTCAACTTGCTATATCTCCTGCCCTTTTGATACCTTGCTGGTAGTGATGCCCATCTCAGGGAGGCAGATGTTGCATTCACAAGACTTCTCTTTGGCTTTGGATGACTTTTCAGCAACTAATTTTTTTGGAGTCTCCCAAATGAAGTCAGGCTTTTTCCTTGCCATGGAGAGAAAATTCCCTTGTTAGCATTATCCAGTAGTTAATAGCCCATCTCCAAGAACAGATTAGAATTACAAGGTAGGGCAAGCCATTTTCCTCATTGTCCATCTTAGCAGGATGTTCCTCAGGAGGGAGATGCACTTCAGTGTGTTTCTGCTGCTATCCTATTTTCTCCTTTGTTGCCCATAAGGGGACTAATTGAATCATAAGATAATTTGGATGCCACTGCTAACCTCCTGAGCCATCCATTTTGTGTGGGACATAGTGAGTATTAGTAGACTTGCTGACATTATAGCCTGTGAATCAGGAAGATATCCCTTTGCTCATCAGTGAGCTTGAGATTGCCACATTATACAGTTTTCATGATGGAAAAGAATAAGCAATTATTATAAGGTGCTGTTATCTCCTGTCACATTTAATAAAATCAGTTTAGCATTCTGAAAGCCCTGTGAGGAAGGTGCTAGTATAAAAATTTATGAGTGCAGATGAAGAGAGATTGGTGAATAAGACCTTCTGTCTGTCATTATTCTGCAGATCCTTTTTAGGGAAGGAATGAGTAAGCTGGGGCTAGGGGACCTTGCTGTGTGATTTGCCAGGCATTTCAAAATGTCAACCCTACATGTAATGGCCAGTGATGAATGCAAGTTGTATTAATGAGCTTTGCACTGCAGCAAGGTGGGAGTATAGCAATGAAGTAGCTCTACCCAAGATGATGGATGTTGATCACCAGGCCACAGTGGCTCCTTGCAGAGAAGTGGATCTCATTAAGAGGGAAATCTTTCAAAAGGTTTCACAGCATGAGGTTTCTCATCAAACCTCATGTGAGCAAGGACGAGTGAGAAGCAGCCTCAGAGAGCCCTGTTGAGCATCCCTGAACAAATGCTAAGTAAAAAGAGCTGACAGTTCCATAGGAGGGAGATAAAAAGCCTTCTGTACTTGAATCTGGACGACATTACTGAGGTGAGACCTCTGTGGGCTGAGGAAATTCAGTTACTTCTTTCTGTTGTTGCTGTTGACAGTGGTAATGTTTTCTTGAGGAGGACCAACTCATAGTATCATTTCTGATAAAATGTCTTCTATTCTTCTGAGACACTTCATTAGTATCTCATGGGAAAATGGGAACAAAAGACTGGAACCAAACTGCGTGCTACCTTATTCCAGCATCTGGACAGTAGCATTATTGGTGTGTGTCCCCACAAGCTGTGGAAGCAGAGGGACTGTGGCTGTGTTACCCATGCGCTGACGTCTACCTCAGCACACTCCCCATTTAAGCAAGAAGCCAGTGACACTGGGTTGCAAGACTGCTTAACTCACTTGCTGTGTGTGAGCACCCAGCACTTACTACAAATGAGCGGAGAGAACTGCTGAACTTCACTGAAGAAGCTGGCACCTGCAAGCAGAAGGTTTTTTTTTTTTTAATTGGTTTCCATCTGTCAGACTTGTCAGTGGTGAAATTGGATGTTTGCACAGAGAGAAAAAATCCTTCCCCCTCATCCACCCCCAACACCTCCTCCCTTCCTGCTGGTTTGTCTCCAGACTCCAATGTGGTACATGAGCAAGTTTATTTCAGCATCCGCTGTCAGCAGGAGTGGAGGAGTTGTGAGAAGAGGCATCCCACAGCCCTGATTACTAGCGGATATTTTGTGTCTGATCTGTGCTTGGGAATAATTTCCTTTGGATACTGTTGAGAGTCTGCAATGATGCTCTAAGCCTTTAGGTTCAAGTAGCTTCTGAGATGTGCAGGTGCTTTATGACTTCATGCATCTGAGAAGATAGGCTGGGATGATCAGGATGATCTATCTTTCTACAAAAAGTCCTAGGTACCGCTGTATTTGTTTGTGCACGATGGTTGTCAGATAGAAAAGAGAACAAGCCAATGTGCTTACTACAATAATGGATAAAAGGGAAAGTGTGAAACCTCATAAAATGATGCTGTTCTCAGAAGTGAAGACCATGAAGCAGCAGTTGTAACACAGAGAGCTTATATTTCCTCTCCCTTGTACTCCATAAACAAGTGTATGCTCATCTCTACCAGCGAGTGGGACTACTAAGAAAAGATGTCAATAGAGAGCTCTTAAAGTGAAGTGAATTCTCTTTTTATTCTACATGTTTTTCTTTTAACGAAGGTAGTTTCATTTAGCTGATGCTCTACAGTCAGTCCATGAAGATAAAAAAGGTGATGAGATGGATCCATAAAGTTTGATAAGGCAAAGGAATTGTTTACTGAGGGTACACAGTGGCTGATAACACCCAACATTTGTTATTTCCAGTTTTCCTTCAGAGAGACCCATCTTGAAAGCTTCAAGTGTTTGAACATGGCCCCTGCAGCAATGTTTCATTTCTCAGGCAGTTTGAGGATAGCAGTATGTGGACCTCTATGAATTCAGCACTGCAACCCACAGCATCTGTGTTAACAATCATCTCTTTTAACTATGTCTCTCTCTCTAGTGGAATAATATAGCACAGACAATTGGGAAAAATTGCAAAGCAGTTACAATCAAATCAAATCAGAGGAGGATACAGGGAAGAAAGAGTTGAGCCACCCTGTCCCTGAGGGGTCCTGTCTTTGAGGTCATGCAGCTCTGGAGGCTTGCTCAGGTAAGAGCAAAAGTTCTTGTATGTACTTTCTGGACCCCAAAACCATGGAGCACAGGTAGCTGTGGCTCATGTCCAAAGGGATCCTCTGTCAGGGTCTGTGTGAGAATATCCAGAAATTTAAACATGACTCCCTAAAACGGAATGAGTGTTCTTGGTACAGCCTCTGCTTCTTCTCATGGAAAGAGGCAGCTGGGATCCAAGCATGAACGGGCATATTCCCAACTGAGAGTCAGATGCAATTAAAGAAGAAAGGAAACAATTATTTTCAGCTAACTGTAGAAGAACAGAAGCAGATGAGTGACAAGCCCAACCACAGCCATGCTGTCTAACTGTACTCCAATGTTCTCTCTGCAGATGTCATCTCCTCTCATATCTTTTCCCTTACAGTAGCTGTAATAGAAGAAAGACATTAAGAGTTGAAACTAAACTAAAATGGAATCATAACTTCAAGTTACAGGGAAAGTGCAACTTACTTATCTTACAACAAAAAGAAAACAAAAAGGGAAGAAATTCCCCTTGTGTACCGTTGTCACCTGATTGAGATCTGCTTCCACACAATTGCCTCAACTAGTGAAACAGAATGTATTGGTCCAGCCTTGTGCTAACTGTCAGCTGAGATGACATGATCTGTGTTCTCAGGTAAAACCTGTCATGTTGAATTAAAAGTTTGTAAAAGACAAGAGTGACTGTTCCCTCATGTAAACTAGATCTGAGACATCACCTACCAAAATAATCGTATTAACTTTGAATCAACAATGAAAATAAAGAATCAACTATTATCTACTTAAGTTCTTCATTGTTTTTGGTAACATCATTGTGCAGACTAACTGAATTAGCTTTGTCTTCCCGTTTGTCTGAAGGTTTATGAGACTCTTTCTTCCTTTCCCCCTCCTCTTGTAGTTGTGAACATGAACACAACAAATAACCTCTGCCTCTAGATCTAAAGTGTGAGTATTGTTTCAATGTGTGTTTATCCCAGGCTACCTTATTTCTGGGAATGGTAAGCTTCTGGTCAAGTGAATGGGGGCAGAGAGGGGTAAATATAACGTTTCTGCACCAGTATCCTAAATCACCTCTTTAATTTTGTTGTCCTACAGAGCTAGACCAGGTTTTTTTCTAGTTGTTTTTCCGTTGCTCAGGCTCCACACAGACAGTAGCTAGCTTGGCACACCTGCTTGGCATCACACCTTCAATCCTCAGCCTCTGTGCTAGCAAGCCATCAGGACGGAATAATGCTGCAGGATGTGTTAGCTTGTGCTGCCTTTGGCCTTAAACTGCTCAGGCAGTAAAAGCTCATGGTTTCCAGTTGTAGCAGTCTGGTGCAGTTTTGAGTGCATTGCCAAAAACCTGGCTGTTTGAACTTAATCCCTATTTATAAAAAAACTACTAATGGTTATCTGCACAACTGGCCCTTGGGGAGATGTAAGTTCATTGGCAGCAATGAAACTCTTCTGTCACAATACATCTGGGCTGCTTACATACCATCTAAGTGGTGCCTGCCACAGTCAGCTCTTGCATGAAACCAGGGCTGGAGGCTAGTTGGGGTGTTAGAGAAGGCAACATCTTCACTTGAAAAGTGAGCTCCTTGTCCAAAATCATGCTTAAAGGGAAGCTGAACTCTACTTAGCATTCTGCTGTCCTTTGGATGAAATGCAAAAGTTAGATCACGCTTCACTGCTCATGATCCCCAAGATATGGCTAGACTATCTGGCTGCAGATCTGTGTCTTCACCTAATCCTGAATGTATGTTCCCAGTTTTGCTTGTCTTGGATTGGCTTTCTATGAATCTATGCAAATTTCATGCATTAACTCATAGTATATAGTATTGCTTCCTCCACAGTTCATGATTTATTTGAAATGAAATACACTTTACTGCATCTCAGTTTTTCTGGGTACATCTAGTTATGATGAGCTCTCATTTGCTAGCAGCACAGAACAGTTTAAGGGAAAATAAGGACTTTTAGCTATGAATATTTATGGTTAGAGTTGAATTGTATTTCTGACTACTATTCATTACTGCTGGTAGAACAGAGAATAGAAAATAATATTTAATTTAATTGATAAATTTTCTCCTTTGTGCCTCGATTGGTGAGCAAATTTATTTGAAATCTGTGTACGGTTACTCTCGGTATTTAAATCTTTCTAAAGTAACAATCTTATTAAAGGAAATGAAGGTAGGAATAAATCCGCAAGGCCAATAAGCCAGAAGTATTTCTGTTCACAAAGAATAAACATACAGAATTGACTCAAGCCATGTTATAGAACAGATACTTTACTACGAAGAGGAAAACAAATTATCTTCAATATAAACATCCATGGCACGTAACAACAGCTGCTCACGTGAAACTTCTACTTGATCACCCAAAACAGGATCTGGTTGGAAAGATGTGAATATTTGCAAGGGGGATTTTTAAGTGCCTCTTAAACTCTAATTTTAAGTGCCTGAAGCACACGTTTTTTTTTTCCCCAAATGTTACAAAGGGATGACTGAAAATATCTGTGATTGAAAAGATAGATGTGATTTGGGGGGTACTGGACAGAGCTAGACAAGCTCTGAAGCTTTCTTTGGCAGCAGGTTAGCAGGGCTGTGCCCACATCCTGCCTTCATCCCAGTGCACTGGACAGAGATCAGCCCTCTTTCCCCTCCAGTTCATTTTGATTATTGTCCTCTTCTTTGTTTCTTTGTCTTTGCACAAATAAACAGCCTCCTGAGAAATCTGTATTATCCCTCACAAGAAACGGGCTCCATTTCAAATGAACATGCAGTGTCCTCAGGTTTATCATTTGTCACCCCAACAAAACAGCTTTCCCATCCTATCTGATTCAGTATTTCATTTAACTCCTGTAGCTCCTAATTCTCTATTACCCTGGTGCTAGCTGCTAAGAAAGTTTATTGGGCTCATCAGAGTCTTGCTGTGACTCACAGCCCCTTCTTACATAAAAAAGCCTTTTCATGTTGATCAAGACAACCGATCTTCAAACCCTACGGTGCCTCCTGGAGAGATGGATATAAAAAATGGACAGACCCTGAGCCCTGAGGCAATCCGTAAGGAAAATGAACATCACAGAGGGATGAATTGTTATAAACAACAAGGAGTGAAATTGTGGCTGAAGGAAAGGCTTTTGACTGATTTGTGAATATGTGAAAATCAGACATGAAAAGAATACGAGTTTTGTTTGCTTTCTTTTCCTTTTCCAGTGTTATTCACTAGATGATGGTGCTGCTAAAATGTCTGCAAATCCTTTTGATGACATGATGCATATCGAGACAGTGAAAGCAAATAGAATAATGACTGTACATTTATTTCTCCCACTCTTTCTGATGATAGTTGGAATTCACTGAACCTTTTATCCTACATATTAAACTGATAGAACACAACCTTCCTTTAAGCTGAGCACTGTTAAGTCATTAGCTTTGGGGCTGGCATGCATTTCAATGGAGACCAAATCAAAATCTCCCTGCAGAGAACTTCTCTAGCTCTGTTTCCGTTTACAGAGGTTCATTAATTTTGTATCTGCCTTTCAGAATGAGGGGTGGAGCAAAGACAGTGTTCCATAATTTCAGTTTTGGTGTTCATCTGTAGGCAGCTTTGCTTTTCCTGTTCACTACAGCTGTGGAGCTCCCACTAATAGTCAAATTCTTTCTCAAGCTTGCTGATGAAATGTTTTGGTGAAATGGTGGTTCACCATTACATGCGTTTTTCTTTCAGTAAAACTCTGGCTTTGGTGCAGAGCTGGTTTTGACTGCACGTGAATGGAGCGAGGGTGACAGCTTGGGAACAAATATTTTTCTCTGTCTTCACAAGTCCATAAAAACTTATTAAGATACAAAGTGAAATCTGCAAGGATGCTCTGTGAGCTCCTTATGGTAAACAGTATATTAAAAAGCACTGAAGCATGCTGTGATAAACGACCTCCTTCCTTGCAGTTGTAATATATACAGTAAGCAATAGATATCATCCAGTATTCAATCAAAATGAGGACCAGAGTCTTTGTTCCTTCCACACATCAGCTACAAAATGTGATTTTTGTTTTAATCTGATCAGTGCCTCTGGCATTTAAGATTGGCTGTGGAGCTGCTAACATAATGAACTGTTTTATTTTTCCCCTGCTAAATGTTATTTTAAAAAAAGAAAGCCGTAGAAATGAGAAACAAAGCTAGACTGGGTCACTTATGAACACAAACTGCATTTCTTTTCAGGTCCAAGCTGATTTATACCGCTTGTGTACATGATCCTTCATCTGGGTTTACAAATGCTTCCCAAATCTGTATTTGATTTTATATCAAAAGTGCATAGGTTTGTGTTTGCCCTCCCCAGGAAGGACAGTCATAGTCTGGACAAGAATATTGGCTACCTTGCTGTGGTGTCATCAGTGACCAGCTTCAATATCCCTCTACCTTTGCTTGTCCCAATCCAGATCAAGCTCAGAGGAAGCAGGAGGGTAAAAAACTCTGAGACAGTGAACACCACTGGCTACTTAAAATATTTTTCTGGAATGGTCCTGAAAAATCTAATTTCATGCTGGTGATGATGGTAAAGAATGCATAAATCTTATCCCAATTGCTTGTCTGAAGGAAGACAAACAATAATTTGTTGCAGTAGTGTGGAACTTCGTAAGAATGCATAATCTGTGTGGGAGCAGTACTGAGAATGCTGCTGACAATTAAAGCAGAAGAGGTAGACCTCTGGAAATGTCAGGTATCACAAATTCTTTAATAGTTCTCCGTGGCGCTGCTGAGGCCATTCCTATTTAATAGAGTATGTTTCTGTTTGGATATTTTGTGATTTAGAATACAGTGCTTCACCTGTTGAAGTGCATATGTTTTCTGTAAGGAAGCAGACACTGAGCACTGTAGTACTATTCCAGCAAGAGTACTTTGAAAGCTGTCAAGTGCAATGCCAAGGTTGTTGCTGTTGATGACAGCCTCAGGAGTTGCTTTTAAATGGTTGAACGTTGGCATGTTTGGCTGATACACCTCTTGGAATGGAGGCTAAATATAGCTCTCAGACTATGTTTATGCTGAATGAAGGAAAAGATGAATCAGAGTTGACTGGGCTGGAAACACTGGGGTTTGAATCGCTGGTGTGCAGGAAGATCTTGTTAGGGACCCTGAGTGAATCTTATTATGTTCTCTGTTCCTGAAATCCATATCTATAAAATAAGAGCGCCCCTTGCAACAGCAAAGAGATGGAGTCTGCTAGGTTGTTAGCATTGTGCTAACACTGTTAAACCTTGCTAATGACTGCCATTACAACTCAGTTACGTTCCTGAAATGCTCAGGTGTTGGCAAGTCCACAAGTGACTGTGGACAGTGTGCAGGTACTGGATAGCAAAACCCATGGAGTGTTTGTTCTCAGCTGATCCCAGCAGTCTATTCATCAGCAAAAATGATTTTGAGGAGCTTAAATTGTACAGTCTGAACTCTGGTTATTAAGAGTACCTATGACGTTAACACAGACTTGGCTGGGTAGCATCTTTCCCTTCACACAGAAAAAAAAGTAGTTTTACAAAGCTCCCATGGAGCTCTGACTCTGGGACTCTTCCCTTGCACATTTCTCATTGACAAGGACACAAACCATGGACCTGAGCTACCTAGTGCAAATACCTACGCTGTCCTGAGACATTTATAGGAAGAAAATGGTATGCAAATGCTTTCCCTGGAATTTATGCAGTTAAGTAACAGTGATGAGTTGCAGAGGGCTCAGATCTGATTAATTGTGATGTGTTTGAGTGCCTGAGGCTGAATGTGTCATCGTGTACATGTTGGACATACTCTTCCTAACAAATATCTTCCAAAGACAGAAGAACAACAAGAAGAAAAGGACAAAGAAGGTTCAGCCTTTAATGTGATTGAAGCTGGGGCCATGGCAATGTACAGTGTGTCCATCCTTTCAACATCATACTGAGTATCATTGGGATGAAGGAGGATGAAACATGCATCTGAGATACTGATGTTACTCACAAATGAGGAGTTCTTTATTCTTTCTGTACCTTTGGAGATCTTGAAACAGATCATCAACAGGGCCACGTGTTCATAATCATTCCCTTTTGTACTTCAGTTTACAGTGAAGCTGAGATTTTACACTACCCATGTCAGCTGTGTACAGCAGAACAGCAGCAGTGTGAAAGGAGAAGAAGTGGACTGTTCCTGCTTTACAAGGTGGTTTTACATTTTTGTGTTAAAAGAGTGGAAGATATCGCTTCCTGTTTCTTCAGGATTTTGTGAGGAAGCAGCCAAGTGTAATGAAATGTCATGTCACTGGTAACACAAACCAGCTGAGCTTTCAAGCAAGACTAAGAAGCCTAAACTGGAAAGACTGAAAATTGGTGAGTGTATGCTTGGACAAGCGTGTGGCTGTGGTATTCACACCTGTGACAGTATTCTGACAATCTCTGAGGCAAACATAAGTTTTTTGTGCTCCTTCCATCACTCCTTACCAACCACAGTCCCCAGTGGGCTGTGATGTCTCATCCTAAGCTTGCTGACACCAGCTTTTCTCCAGCTTTTCTGGGTGCAGCCACCAGCAGCACTCGGTGCTGTATCTGTGCTCATGCACTGCAGGAAGGATTTTGCATGTGAGTGCCCATGGTCTCTTCACACTTTGCTTCATACTTCACAGCCCACATGGGGCTCACATCAATAGCCAGGATGCTCTGCCTTACTGCTTAAATACCCTCATGGATATACTCCAACCTGATCTACAGTTCAAATGAATTCAATAAGGCAGAGGAGGATTTAAAGACATTTTAAATAAATTAACTCCTGGGTGGATGTTTATTAAGTTTTATGAAGCCATTTACTCAACTGCAATGTTTATTTCAAAAAGCACCTGAAATATTCCTTCTGTGAACTATGGAACCTTTATAATTGAAATGAGAAATACAGGCCAAACTGAAAGCATTCATCCTTGACTGAAGAACAGCCCTTTTCCTTTTCTAAAACAGGAAGAAACTCACTGACTATCCTCAGAGTTCTGCTTTCCTTTGCATTAGTGGGGTGTGCTCTGATTGCACGAGACTGGCAGGGAAGGTTTCATCAGTGGAGCACGGCTCACTGGTTTCTGAGCGTTTTGCTTTTTCAAAGAATTGTTCTGAACAAGACAATTTATGAGTATAGGGCAACATTTTTCACCTCAGTTTGAACCAGGTCTGAGTATTCTGCATGAGCAATGGAGACTCCGCTGGGAGCATCCTGCTCTGCATGAAAACCTCATGCAGAAAAAAGGACATTGCTGCATATTGTGGATTTTCACTGCTGAAGAGTTAAACTCCAGCTCTGTGGGCAGCTGACTGAAAATGCACCTTTTAACAGGGCAGGGCTAAAGACCAAATAAAAAGATCTATCAAATAAATGGTCGGATTCTTCAATAATTGATGATGTAGGGACAAGAGAAATCCTGCTCTTCTCATCTGAGTGCAGCACCAAAATGCTTTTGGAGAGGTAGCACATCTCAGAGAGGTTTTAAAAGATGGATTTTGTATCCGTGAATGGCTCCAAATACTTAAATGATATTTTGGTGTTGCTTTCCAAGCAACTTTTCGTGCTGCTAGAGATCAGAATGATCATGTGGAATGGTCAAAAAATTACAAAGATGTGGGTTGTTCTGCTGCTCAGCTGAGCTACTTTATGACAGATTTAATGGGGAGCTGCAGGGAGAATGGAGGTGCCTCATTTTTTGCACATGAAGTGTAAAGATGCTTTAATACAACAGACAAGACCTTAGTATCCTGTTCCTACAGTATTACATCTGTGCTAGAAAAATCAGTGCCAGGAGGAAGTGGGTCATGCCAAAGAAAAAGGAGGAAGAAAGAAATAGGAAAGGAGATTTCAGAGTTAAGGTCTTTCAGCAGTACATTCTCTGGGGTGAAGGTCTGTCTCTCTCACAGTGTACCCACGCCTTTTTGTGCAATAAAGCCCTGATCTGTTCAGTGCTCTAGGCAGGGCTGCTGTAGAAATAATGGCCCAGATTCAGTGTTTTTAGTGCTTGCCCTACAATAGAGGAAAACAAGCAGGAAAGAGAAACAAAGGAGTTCAGAAAACAGTGGGATGCTTGCAGAACAGCTGGATCTCAGCACAGCATCTGTCTCTGCCGCACAGGCCTGTCTTGAAGGCTGGAAGATCTCCACTCCCATCCCTCAGGCCTGTCACACTCTCAAAGCACCGGGGTTCAGCTGGATGGAGCTGGATGTTCTGTGCTGCTGCTCCTAATGCTGCAGCAGGTTGGGCTGTGAACCTGCACAGACTCTCTTTGCTTTTATCAGATCTCAGGAGTTTTCACATGGCTGGAGCACAGCCAGCAGCCTGTTCTGGTGAGCAGCGTGTGTGACCCAAGGCACAGCCACCACCAGATCAAGGAAAATCAAACCAAGACTTATATTTGGATATTTATTT
Organism: Cyrtonyx montezumae; assembly: GCF_038088225.1. NCBI lineage: Eukaryota > Metazoa > Chordata > Aves > Galliformes > Odontophoridae > Cyrtonyx > Cyrtonyx montezumae. The sequence continues at coordinate 8,656,423 of NW_027072100.1, read as the reverse complement.
CTTAAGTTCAGTTAATGAGAAAATAAAATAAAATAAAATACCGTACAGTACAAAGGCTAATATCAGGAAGTAATCATTTCATTGCAGTTTGATCAGTAAACACAGTACCAATAATAGCATGTTACATCAAAAGAGTGTTTCCCATTGCTATACAAAAGGATTCCACACCCTTTTCCTTCCCTTTGTCACAGAAAATCTTACAAAGAAGACGCTGACACACTTTGAACATTCATTTTTTTCCCATTGCACAACAGGCCACAGAAAATAAAGCACATCAGAAAAAAACAAACAAACAAAAGGTGCACTTTAAGAAATGTTTTCCATAAACACAGTATGTGCAGGACTACCAGGTGGCACGGCTGGGGAAGGACTCTTGATCGCAAAGCCAGGACACAGCACCAATAATTTTAGCAACTTCTGTTTCCCTACTCAGTGAGTACGACCCGAAAACAGAAGTTGTTCATCTGTAAATTAAAGACTCAGACAGAGCTCCAGCAGATAAAGCTTTGTTTAAACAGCTACCGAACAGCAAAACCAGGAAGATATCAGACTAACACTCAACGCGTTGCACAGGAAAACTCCGATGCTCTCAGCCCCCACTGAGGGCATGCACGAATGGTAGCTGCACAGATGCTCAGCTCAAGTCCACAACACAAGCTGTCCTCAGCAATAGCAGATTTTTATTTCACTGAATGTTTGATGCTGTAAATGCAAAGGTCCTGTGATTGCTGTGTTTCTAGCACGTGCCCTGCTAACCCTCCTCACCAATTTTTCCCTTTAGTTTTCTTCTTTACAGGCGCAGTCACTGAAGCGAGACCTCATGCGCTTCACAACAAGACAAGCTCAGCAGAGCGTTCAAACGCCGCTGTGTGTGGGGCCTGCGGTGAGAAAGTCCTGTCTGGGGGAGATTTCTGAACAGCATAATGACTTTGGAAATCTAATTTCACACACTGCCAAATAGACGGCCCTGACATGAAGACTGTGAAGATAAACGAAACCACAGAAGTGTATTTGAAGAGGTCACTTGATAAACTCTCCTTAGATGAGAATCGCTCTGAATCCATCTGGCAGCACTTCACATCTGTGGGTTCTGCAGATTTTTTTAGTCGAAACAAACTGTTTTAATCACTTACAGGAAATTTGCATAGGTTAACAGCATGCTGCATGAATGCTCACCCCTCTGCCCTAAAAGAAAATTCAGACAAGACAGGAATACCAAGGTGGGAGGATGCATTTTGTTTAATGGCAAAAGCCAATTATACTCCACTAGATTTGAAGCTAAACCCTGTTGGGTTAGCAGTTCAACCACTGTTAGAAGGTGTGGAAAGAAAGAGAACCATGTCCTAGGTATATACTGGGTATTAGGTACCTTTTTCTTCAGGAGAGTACCATGCTTTTCTTTACAAAACCATCAGGTCTTATAGTGACATCATTATTTCTTTTAGCTCAGGGAAATGAAAACTCCATTTTGAGTATAGCAAAATTAGGCAAAGAGGGGAATGAAGATGAAATCTGCTGTAACTTCCAATTCTGAACTCGGGAAATCAGATTTGCCTAGTGGAAGAGGTAGCTTTGAGCTGCAGTCCCAAGTTAAGGCCAGAGACTCTGGCCTGCTCCCACATTAAACTGCAGGAACAGGGCTATAGAAGCCAGAAAACTGCTTGGATATATCTCCCATTGCAGGCAGCTCTTCAGGACTTGATCAGTCCAACAAACACTGCTGAAAAACTTTATGATGAGTTCATTTTCCCTCCAACTTGTTCCCATTTTCGTGTCAAATCAAAAATGAAACCACCACCTTCACTGAGCTGTGATCAGAAGTTCCATAAGCTGCCAGTGTGTCTCAGTGATAAAAATCAAAGCCAAACATCTTATGTGAGACTATTTTTATACCGTGTTTCCTAAGATAACCACGTACATTTCAGCAGATTGGTGTTCAATGAGCATATAGATAGCCTTAAACATTTCAAAGGTGAATACTGAAAAGCAACACAGGATGTTAAATCCTAATGAAAGACAAAGCAACACACAGTTACAGCCAACATGGGAGGCTTCAGAAACCACCTTGCAGCTGTTGACTCTACTTAGAAGTACAGTTAAAAAGTTTAGGTCCTCTCTGGAACTATTTAAAGGTTGTCTTGCCTGGAAGGCCAGCACTAAGTGTGTGACATAAAGACTTCTCTTCCTCTTCTCATTGTACCTGGACTTCGCTAGTGCAGGAGGAGTGAGAGCAGTGGAGATGATTGGTTTGTAGGGTCTATTATGAATGATGTCCATGAATTATTTAATTTGTTTGCAGCTCACCTTCCTCAGCTGGAAGCTCTCAAGGTGCCACAAGTGCTGTGTCCCCCTGTGCCTGTGCAAATCTGCATCTCCTTAGGACTGCTGCCCTCAGTTACAGTCCCCTACAAACATCATAAAAGTTTGACTGAGCTGTAATGGACAGGTATTAGATGAAGGTAGTAACAGTGAATAAACCAAGAATATACAGGTCTATACATGGTTCTGCTGCTATTCTTATGTGTTTTACACAGTCCATGATGCAGGATGTACTGATCCTCTATAACTTCCAATCTGCCCAAGCCATTTCTAACACACACAATGACAACCTTTACTGGTTCCTCACAGATTTCCTTGCAAAGAGAAGCCAGTCTCCTCTGTTCTTTTTCTTTTCCTTTGTGTGTGTGTGTCCCATTACCACTTTTCCTTGTCAAAGAGGAATCAACTGCACATGAGCAACAAAAGTGCTTTGTCAGTTGTAAACTCTGCCCTATGTTTTGTACAACTAGGGCGAGAAATTAAGAGAAGGCATGACAGGACGGAGCCTGTAGTTTGGCAGAATCAGAAGGAACTAAAGTCCGACTGATTTTTGTTTTGAGCCCTTTCCTTTGCAGTAGTTCTGTAGTAGGCATTAAAATAATCTCCTGTCCCTGTTAGGTGTGGTTGGAGGTCATGGCTGGCAGCAGGCAGATGTACCATGCACCTAGCTCTGTACCACCGCCAGTTATAAGTGCCCCAGGAGCAGAGAGCTGTCACTCACAGCAAACAGCAAATGCCCCAGAGATGTTATCTCTATGTCCTGAGCCCAGCAGAGCCTAACTCATGAGATGCTGCTGGTACTGAACAAATCAGGAACTGGTCTGCATTGCTGTGTGATAGAGGACCCTGTGGAGATCTGCAGGCCCACACAGATGCCCATGGGGCCAGCAGCACGTGTCCCGCATTGAGACTAGTCCTATCTTCCATGAGTGCTCAGTAGTTGCAGAGTGACAGGGGATAGGCAAAGCTGGAGAGCTGAATGGAGCCAAGGATCATTTCTAGTTTGTCATCATAAAGAAGCAAACTCCCTCTGTTAATGAGACATGCAAGTGTGCAGGGATTTGCAAAGAGCCTCCTTTCACCAGAACTCCCACTAGAACTCTCTTTATGGAGAATCTCTTCATTTCTGTGCTTTTCAACAGGAATGATCCACATTTCCTTTCCCACAGCCATTCCGAGCAGCAGAAAGAAACAGCAATGTCTGCCACAATGGAGAGTAACCCTTCTCACAGCAACTGCAGATAAGACTAAAACCTAACCTTATTACCAACGCTCTCCAGTCTGCCCCATGCCCCTGACATGGCTCACCTCTATTTTAGAGTATGTTTGAATTCATCCTAATGGTTTGTGACTGCATCACTTTGTAAAGGCCAGACCTTTAACAAAATGCATGCTTTCCCTGATAGGATGTGTTTGGCTCACCTTTGTGAGAGCATAATTGGCTCTTGAGGAATGCCTCTGGCAAGGAGGATGTAAGCAGGGACAGCTTTGATTTACTTTCTGCCTTGGTGTGAAGAGGGACATAAGGTCACTAACAGCAAAATCACAGCAGGTTGCATAAGATGATGGGTTGGTTCCCAGGTTCACGCAGGTCACCATCTGGTGCTGTGACAGAAGGGAAAGCCCTTTAGCTTGTCCCAAAGGCCCTTGATTTCTGGTGCCAAAGGCTCTTGGGCAATTTGTTACATCTCATAGTTGGCTGTTAGAGGTGGAACAATATAGGGAAAATACATCATGCTACCTATTATGTCCAGATGGGAAATTTCAAATTCAAAGCAAAAATCAAGGGGAAAAATACAGGGAAGAGAAGATACACTTTATGTCCTCTTATTCTGATCCTGATTTTTGTTCAGAACAACCCTGACTGAGCCAAACTTTTTGCCATGAGCAGGTCTCAGCCCTGTTCTTCTGCCTTGTTAAGAGAAAATTGTTTTAGAGCTGAAACTCCCCAGCTTAAACCTTGTATTCTTCATTTGCACCATCTGAAGATTTGTGTGTACAGATCGGTGTGCCAACAGTTTTGGTAGCAAAAAGAAATGAAAGGTAGAAAAAGAGGCCCAGGTGCCTACAGCCAGTAGACTACGAGATATCAGCTTGTGAAAATAACGGGAAAAATCTCAAAGTCCTACAGAACTGGGCCAGTTGCTCTTGTATCATCAGACTGGAGCCTTCAGCAGCCTGCTGTTTTCTTGCCTCTTTAATGCAGACCAGCTAACTGTTTTCCCTGGCAAGAGAAACAGAGTTTGGCTGTGTGGCTTAAGTAAAATTTTCTGTTTCTGTTTCTGATCTTTTTTAACACTCCAGCTGGGCACAATGTCTACATTCTTGACTTTGCCAGAGACTGTTACTTATAGGTGTTGCAATATACCAATATCAGAGAGTGGGGCTCCCTGGGCCAGGCACTATGCATGCTCTAAAGTGAAAGATGATCCCAATTCCCTCAGGCTACCCTCACTCTATTCTAAATAAGGCATCATCTGTTGGTATTTAAGTTCAAGGAGCCAGAATGGCTCTCTTGAGCACCCAAATCTTATTCATAAGAATTTAGATGTAATTCTAAAACAACAACCTGACTCCCTGAGTTTTCACTCCTTGCTCATTGAGTGTCCCATAGATGAGCACGTCTATTTGCCAAAAACAACCCTGAAACTGCTTTCTCCTCCTTAGACTCAGCTCAGTGCCACCAAGAGGCATGATCTCAAACCTTTGGATGTGAACATGGCATCTCTGCATTGAGAGAAGGATGAAATACAGTTGAAGTAGTCTAAATTTAACATGTATTGGCTTCCCAGTTAACACTGTACCTGGATTTACACCAGACAACTTACAAATCGTGTAGACATCACTCACAGAAGGCAAGGCCAATGCTTTAAAATAACCTCAAAGTTACTGGCAGAATAAAGCCTATTTCTCCAACAAAAATGACTTTGCTAAACTTGCTTTGTGTTACATGAATTCAGAGACCATGCATGAAGGTCATGGAGGCCTCTCTCAAGTTCAGACTCCATGAAATACATTTCTCTTCCTCCTTTGGCTTCAGTATGTGGTTTCCCTTGTGACCTGGCTGGAAAAAGTGTGGTTGCTGGAAATGCTGTTGGATTTCCTGGTGAAGGCAAGTCGCTTTTTCTTCTTCCTCCATGGCAGGCACACGAGTGTGAGCGTAGAAAGGAAGATCTGTCGGAAATTTGCAGACACCAGGTTGTATAGGATGGGGTTAATTGCCGAACTGACGTAGAAGAGGACATTTGTCAGCATGTAGAAGTAGTGATAGAAGTTGTAAAGGAAACTAGAAGAAGAAATGAAAGAATTCTAAGTAGAGTGTAAAGAACTGAAATAAAAGACACAAGTGTGAGGAAAACATAAGTTTTTCTTGCTGCTAACCTTTCTCTGTTAGGGACATGATCTTGACAGTGGGAGTCAATGCAGACACCCGCTGGTTTCAGCTGAGACTGGGCAAGTGTAGGTCAAATGTCTTTACAAAGGTCTTTCCCAGTCGCTGCCAGATAGAAACTGATTTATACTCTGGGACTGGACTGAGACTGGAGGGGATATTTTCCTTGTGTTCATTTTTCCTTTAAAAATAGACATGCTTGAAACTGAGAAACCAGATGGAAATTTGCTTCTGTGTAATGCATATACATTAGTTTGACTTTTCTGGCTGCAGTTCTGGTATACAGAACCTGCAGAAGAGCCAAGATCTTGTAACAGATCCAGATATCTCCTCCCGTGGGCAGTGAGAGCTACATCACCCCCATTCAATGGGTCCCTGGGTTGGGATTCGCCTGTACTCTGGGATGGTGTTCTCAACTCTGGGGGCAAGCTGGTAATAGTATGCTTTTGGAACATAACCTCATCACAAGATGATGTTTTCAACTAGAATGTTTGGCTTTATTTCTTTTCTTTTGGAAATATCTTTCCTTGGGAAAACTGAGATCATCAGCTCTGGGCTGGTAAAGGGTTTATAAACAACATAGATCTCATTTTCAGGAAGATGTTCCCCAGGTTCATTTATCTCAGTGGAAACCGCAGACCTTTTTGTTAGTCTGAGCACTGTCTAACAAAAGATAAATAGACGAGTGCTGGAGTACATCATTAGCTCCCCATGGCCCCCTCAGCAATGCCAAGTACCGTGTGGCCCATCCAGCTCTTACAAGCCAAGTTTCTCAGTGTAGTTGTGAAAAATTAACTTAGCACAGATTTCTTCAGGGGCAGACACATGCATTTATAAATGATTATGTTGAGCTGCTGCAAGCTCTTGATTAGCTTCCATACAGATCATTCACCATTCATAATATGCCTGTAAATTCAACATTTCCCTGAAGTCACTCAGTTTTAAAAGAAGAAGAAAAAAAGCAAATGCAACCAGAATGCATAAATTCACACTAACTGCTAGCAGAATTCTCGACCTCTTTGGCTCAAAGCAAATGCAGCCATTACATAATTGATTGCTGCTTGAAGTGCTTTACATATAGGAAAGCAAATAAGAAACAAACATCAGTTTGCCCTAGTGTGTTGCTAGAGCTCTGTTTTCACGATCTAAGATTTTGGATTTTACTATGTACATTTCCATTCAGCAATCTGCTGTATGATAAACTACTATTATTTATGCTTGGTATTCATGAAATTTTAATGTCTCACTGTTTCTCTGCTTATTGGTATCGTAGAATTTTTCTTTTCCTGTTCACTGCAGTAAGCTGATCCAGACCAGGAGTGAACAGGGGCATAATGCTGTGGGAGGAGAGAGACATCTTACACCGAGAGCCTCTTATGTTACCTCTCTCTCTTGGGTTACCTGTGTTTAGATCCCTAGGCAGTGTTAGTGCTATGCATATTTAAAAGGAATAATCAGCTCTGCAGCTGCCTTGCCAAGGAACCTGGCCTGATGCAGCAGAGAAGCTGCAAGTAGCTGTCTGTGTGCCTTTGCTCATCTGTGAACACCAGAGGTGTGCTCAGTGTAGGTGTGCAGCTGCATGCAGGTATGTATCCCTACGCTGTCTGTGAGCCTGGACATTTTCTAATCGGTGAAAACCGCTAGTGTTTAATTTAGTTGCACTCCCTATAAAACCCAGTGAACATCCTACCCCAGACTCTGAGCAGCACAGATATTTTCCCAGTGGAGAAATCTCTCCTCTCACTAAGGAAATGTGGCACTGTGCAGCTAAATTGGGTGTTGACAGGAGCTGCTCTATCTTAGGGATGGTGATCGATATCTCCACCACAGAGACAGCAATCCCCTTTGGTTGCATAAACCCCTCTGTGAAATGTCATTTCATCAAGGGCTGTCAGAAGTGAATATCCACTGCTGTTGTCAACAGGGATGATTCTGTGGTTGTAGCCACAGAAAGAAGGGCTGCTGATGCTCATTCTGCTTCAAACTAATGCTTCCTTCAGCCACATCAGGGGGAGTTAGATGACAAAGCAATGACTCTTAATTTGGCTGTTAATCATGGTAAGAAATCCGGAAAGAAGAACAACACTACAATCAGGAAGAGGAGGCTTTACCTTCCTTTTCTCTCCAGTCCCCACCTCCATCCCCAGCCTGCTATCACCCAGAGTTGAGCTCCAGCCTGGCCCCATGCCCCACCCCGGCACAGGGAGATCTCCCACATCACAACTCACTCTGTCCAGTGGTTGGAGGGGACGTAGCAAAACATGAGGCGCCGTATGTGGTAAGGGAGCCAACAGACCACGAAGGCAATCACCACAGCACCTGTAAGAAATAAAAGAATCCTATTACTTTTTGTGAGTTCTTCCTCAAGGGTGAAAAGGAACCTGTCTGTGTGGGTGTTTATCACTGTAAACTTCTTTCTTAAAGCCCCGCTTTGTTCACATCTTGCTGCTGTGGAAGGTATTAATAACCCTGAGGGACAAACAGCCTGAAAATATCTATAAACACAACAGAAATAATAGAAAAAAAAATAGCTATAAGCTAGGCACAGAGAAATTAAGAACAAAATAAGACATAACAGCGATAAGGAACTGTCGATGCCTGGATCAGATGGAGGCCACATGAAATCAGACTGTATTTGCACCTATCCTTGCCTTTTATGCCCTTATGGCACTGGGAGTTTTGTCTACAATACTCACAGAGGCAGCTAGTGTGTGTTTTTCATCCAGGTAGACAGGAAAGCAGGGACACAGTAATCTCATTAGTTTGTTACGTGGAGCCACTGGCCACAGTCCCCACAGTGCTGGGGATCATTAAACAGCCTCAGGAGCTGCTTTCTGGTGGTAGAGTTTGTCCTTTTATTCTACATTTCTGCAGTACCTGAGACAACGATTACGAGATTCTTGGGTCTGGACATTTCTATAATAAAAATTCTAAGTTAAAAAGAGGAAGATTATATATATCTTTTTCCTTTCAAGATTCTAGCCAAAGAATATCAAACAATGAAAAAGAGAACATAACAAGTCTGGAGGATAAAAGCTCTGTTGGTGCTGAGGAATTATCAGTCAAAATTAAAAAGGAGATACATCAGGCAATCAAGAGAAAGATTTGTTTCCTTTTGCAATATGTATTTCAACCTCTGTATGAAATGACAACGTTCTGGCAGAATCCCAGCAGGAAATAAAGAAATCTCGGTTAAAACATAACATAATAAAAGCCAATAAGAAAATTAAGACTAAATAAAATAATTATGTTAAATTTTTTATCCCAGATTTGCTCTACAGACAGTAAGGGCCTCATCACTCTTGTCCTTTATGTGACCTGTAAGGACTAGGAAGCAGCAGTGCTCTCTCGCCGAGCTATGTACCACCAGTGCAATGTGGATTTGGAGGCTGCTTTTCCTTCTGCTTTCATATTGAAAATATTTAGGAAGCTGTGTCCCAAACTCAGCAGCTCTCAGCAGCTCTATGAGAGGAGAGATGCAGATGATGAGCATCTCTCAAAAAAACAGTCCATGGGGAGCAAGGCTGATTGCAGCTGCACCCTCCCATCACTGTTATACAGCACAGAGGCACAGCAGAGGCTCTGGTAAATGGATCCCCTCAATGGGGCAAGAAATTCAATATTTCCTGGTGTCCAGATCTGTACTCACAGTGTTATTTCAACCCTGCGGGTTTTCTCATATACTGTACACATCACAAACAATGGAGATGGCTAAATTGTTTTAGAATCAGTCTGTGTGATGTACGAAAGCAGGAACACTGCAGAAGTCATTTGTGGATTAAAATTTGAAAAATAAAATCTGAAAGAACATGTTTTGGAAAGGAGGCAAGAGGGGCTGGTTTTATTCTCTTGTCTAAGTGAATTCATTATTTCACTCTGAGTATTTTTTGGCTGCTATAGTGTCATTGTGATCACAGATGTAAGTCGTTGCTATAGGGTCTGCACCTCTTCAGCAGTCTAAAAGACACCACCAAGTGGATGAATTTGACCTGCATCACATCCAGATATTGCAGAAACCTACATCTACTGACAGGCCCCAGGTGTTGCCTCTGCGTGCAGCTCTTCAAGCACTGCAGGGCCTGGATTCTTTCTAAAGCCAACTTCAATGGTGCTGCACATCTGCCCATTAAATCTCCCAACATGTTAATTGATAGTGTTTTCCTCCTTGTAAAGGAGCTCTGCTTCTGTGGCTCAGACAGTGCTGTGCCAGATAGCTCAGAGGTGGGGGTCTATACCAACAAAAACACACACTGAGAGAAATAACCACTTGACCTCAGCAAACAGATAATCAATTAAATAATCTGTGGTAATTCTGTAATATCCCAAGCAATCATTCTGCAATCAGAAGTGTATTAAACACATGGCTAAGTGCAACAGAGGCACTTAGGGGCTGATTTTGAAATCCTGGCTGGGCAGCGTGCTGCGAGGCTCTGTGCAGCATGGGTTAGAAGGCCCTGACCTGAGTTTGTCAGCCTTAACCCTGATATATTGAGGGCAACTTTGCTGCCAAAATAATTTTTTATTACTGTTGTACTCCTAGAGCCTATTCTTCATCATCTGAGTCTTCACACAGATTTCTTTGGTGTTGTAAGATGGAGCAGGACAGCCTGGTGGAGCCGAGCACCAACTGAGAAAGGATTCAAAACAAGGCAGAATGGGCCTTTGTTTAACTTCTAAATCAAACTTATAATTTAAAAGTGTAAACCTGAATTACTGCATCCTGTGATTTTCTATTTTGTCTTGTCACTCAATTCCCTGCCTGTTGGAACAGCATCCCAAGGAGCTGAGGAGTGAGCCCATATACCACACAGGAAGTCTGCAGAGGGAAACAAAAACCTTGAGCGATGCCTTCTTCATTGTGCAAGAGAATATTTAAACTGTGCCAGTCTTGATTTTCAGACTTAACTGGATGTGGAAGAAACCAGGAAGCTAAATTTTATTAGATTGCACTGAGTATTTTATTTCATCATGTGTATATCCTGCGGTTGTGGCTGGAAAGTGGCCATTTTCCAGGGCCAAGGTCTCAGTAATTTGGCAATGTGCACGTAGTACATTACCTGCACATGAGCCCTGGCAGTGCCTGGTGAACAGAGAGAAGAGAAATGCTGCTCAGAAAAGCTCAAATCCAGCCTTCAATAGCTTTGTTCAGACAGTTTTGGCCAACTTCTTTCTTTGTGTTTCAAAGGGAGCTGAAAAACAGACAGCATGTCATAAGCTTGGAGCAAAGACAGGAGCTGTCTGTGTCTGGGAGGACGGAGCAGAACAAAATCTCTCATCCTTTTCTGAGTTTCAGCGTATCAACAGCTGTTCATCTCCCATGCTGCTCAAGGAATGCACATTTCATCTGATCATCTGATCCAGACATCAACAGTTCCTTATCGCTGTTATATCTTATTTTGTTCATAATTTCTCTGTGCCCAGCTTATAGCTATTCTTTTTTATCATTTCTCTTGTGTTTTTAGATATTTTCAGGCTGTTTGTCCCTCAGTGTTATTAATACCTTCCACAGCAGCAAGATGTGAACAAAGTGGGGTATTGAATCAAGTATAAAGCAGAGTAACGGGGTTCAGTAATTTGTATTGATATTGATTTCTAGGGAAGCAGTCCCTGAGCACTCAAAGCCCTGGGGGTTTTGTACACTTATTTAGTTGATGTCATTACAAGAGAATCCATCACAACGGTGAACAAGTGTCACTGTGAGGTTTGATGTGAGAGATGGAGAAAGTTGGGCCAAGTGTAGATGCAGCTGGCAGTGCCTGGCTAAACCTCAGGCCGCTGTTTATGCGAAGTGATGCAGTACCTGACAGGTTGTTGGCAATATTTACACCAGCAGGCCCCAAACTAGGGGTTGTGCCACTTACAACGTAAGTAGGAGCCTAGTAAAAGTAAAACTTCTTGTGCTGGTATTTGGGTCACAAGGCTGCAGAAGAAAGCATTTCCATAAAAGTCGATAAGTACCAGCAGAGTGTGGAGACAACCAGTATGCCCCAGTATTGCCCAGAAGAGTAAAACAAGGAGAAACCAGGAACAGAAGGGACCCAGGGGGCCCTCAACTCCTTCAGAAACTGCTGAATAGCATTTGCTGGGTGCAGTCCTCCTGTTCTCTTGTACATGTTACAGAGCAGTGTAATCATTAGTTTTGACTCCTTACTTTCCATTCTCTGAAGCCAGAGATCTGCTTTTATTTTCCTGTATTATTTGCAAACAGCAGAGAAACCTTTTCAGCACAAAAAAGCCCCGAAGTATTGTACTCTGACTATATTCGCCAGACTTGATGTTCAGTGGATTCAGTTGACAGATCTGAAAATGAATGTGAATTCCTGGCCCTATTCATGCTGAGCAGTGTGATTAAAACATCCGCTGGCACCAGTGAGACCTGGCTTCATCCAAAAGGAGCAAGGCAGAATATGAAGGTTAAAAGACAACCAAAGAACGGGGCTCAGCAAGCAGCCCATCCCTGCCAACATGCTGCAAACCAGGGACTCTTCCCAAGTTCCCTTCTAAGATAATTAGTCTTTGTGAAAAGAAAGATGTTGCTAGATTCAATCTAGGCTTCATTCATGTCATTCCCCCTAAGGGTGTCAGGGTGTTTAGAGGAGAAAGAAGAAGAAATTTTCCCCTTCAAAGGATAGATGAGGGCTCTAGGCTTCTCCTCACACCATTTGATACTCTTTCTACTCACTATGGTTGGGTATAACCCACGGTGACATCCTTTGCAGCCACCTTCTTCATTCTCCTCTTGTTTTTAGTCTTACATGTCCTTTAATCCTCCCTGAGCTGTTTCTGCTTGCTGTGGGGATCCCATTCTGAAGTCACAGAGGCCTAGCCAGAATTCATATCTAAAAAATGCATCAGTTGGTATTTAAACACTCATACAGGCAGGACCTAATACCTGGAAAATCTGCTTGCTGTGCCTGGCCAGCCCTAGTGCTGTTTTTGGAGATGCAGCAGTGGGAACCTGAATTCCCATAGCCCTAGGAGCCCAAATCCCTGCAGCCGTGCCCAGCAGCTTCAGAACTGGTGCACAGATCTCCCAACAGGCACAGCCCTGCTGCATTTCTGCTCCTCAGAGGCTGTTTACAGAGTGCTCTGTACAACTCTCTTTATGAAACTTGGCAGTCTGTAAAGTAAACCTACACATACAAACACCTCCAAGAAACATATACAGCTGTTATGTAGCTCATTTATCCTCCTGAATTTCAGTGTGACACTTCAGCTGTTATCCACAACATCTATCCGTGCTTAACGTCAATGGAGTCTTGCTGGACTCCATTTTCAGCCACTCAGATTTTTGTTAGGGATACAGACTGTTGTGAACTTAGTTCCTTTCTTGCAACCAAAGTGATTCATGCACAGGTCTGATTTCCTTGGAGCACAGGAATTAGGAAGGACAAGTCTTGAAGGAGCAGACTTTCAGACTGTGGTTCTTCTGTAGACCTTTGTGGCTGCAGAGTATTTGCTATTTATTACTCCTGTTTGTGGGACACTTACACTACATCTCATAGCATTATTCTCCTCAAATTTGGAACATCTGAAAAAAGAAATGGACGAATTCTTCAGCACGTTTGTTCTGGAGGGGAATTGTTCACACACAAAGTAATGAAACGCATAGGATGCACGGATGCTTTGTTAATAGTTGGCATTTTCCTGGCATTACTTGAAGAAATGTAGAGGCCCCAGAACCATAATTATAATGCTCTCAGTCTTTCAGTAAACAAATACGGTGCGACTTCATTTCCTAAAACCTATCATACTGAGGCATCCACCAGCCAACTGTGGGAGGCTGAGGGATATTCTTTTAATTCTTTAAACCTCTCTAAATGCTCTGTAATTGCTTCAGATAAGCAGCTTCTGTAACAGAGCAAATGCTACCTGGGAATGCTCACACTTTAATGAGCTTAACCAACATCCACCCAGGGACGCACAGAGCCTGCCCTCGCTGTCCATCAGTTTGCTTTGGTGTTGCTGTCATTACTTGGCTGTGCCCTTCAGTAACTCCATTCCAGTTCACTCCAGTCATGGAGGCAGTGAGGGCTGCTGGAAGAACGGCCGTTCCTATCTGCAGTTGCTGAACGGGCTGCAGGCTGCTGCTTTGATGGAGACAATTAGTCTTTGTAGCAGAACTGTCTCCTTTTAAGAAGAGATGTTGGCCAAAAAGCGCCTCCAAACTGAGCCAAGCTCAATAATATGCCCCCAGAAAGACTTATATTGGATGAAGTATGCAATAGTCTGGGCAGCACGTACAAGGTTTTATCTGATGAAAGCTGCTTATTATCAAGGGTGTGTATCTGTGTGTGTGTCTGAGAATTTGTGTGTAGTTCAGATTTACGTAGGTAGCTTTCTTCCTTATCGCATGATTGGTGTGCTGGGATACATAACCAGCAGATTCACCCTAGCAGCAGCACTGATCAGATAAGGCCCAGTTATCCTCACAAAGGAGCTGGACAGCCACCAGTTCCTGGAGCTCTCGGAATGTGGATCCTCACACCTACAGCAAGCTGACAGCAGGGAGGGAATTACAATCAGAAATCCCACACTTAATGAATTAATGAACTGGCTCACAGGAAGCAGGGCTGACGTGTTCCTCGATCCTGACCTCCTTAATTGTTTTGTGCATGACCAGAGTCAGACAGAGCCAAGAAAACAAATACATGCTAGCAAAGAGGAAGAGAGTGATGCTGTGGACATTTGAAGGAAGCTGTTGGCCTGACAATTTTGGCTCCTATTTTAATGTAAATAAGTACAAACTCTAGATTTGGAAGGAGGAAGGAAAGTGTTTGCTGCTTTGCTCCCATCCAACTCTGCACACCATGAAATGCAAAAATTTGTTTCCTAAGCACTAGATGTATGTGTTCTGAAACATTTCACCCTTCAAACGTAACCAAGATTTCTGTGCTTCAGGCCAAAGTTTACCTTTGAAAATGGAAAATACCTTAATCCTCATAAAGTCTAATTTTGTACCAACAGCTTTATTAGTGTGGACAAGTGCCATTTTTTCTTGTCCCATAATCTGGATAGATGATTTTGGCTGCCGTGGAGCCCAGCACAGATGATATGCACCCCTGTAGAAGGAATGGCTGCCACCAGTGCCCAAGAATTAACCCAGACCCATTGGAGAGGGATGCACTTACACTATAGGGAGTGGGATTTTTGGTGGGTTCTCTAGGGCCTGGATTTCCTTCCCTATGAAAAAGGTGGACTTGGCCAAAGCACTTCAGCCACCAAGAACCTTGCCATGAAAAGCAACACCTGGAAGGCTTTTTCATGTGCATGAGGGCCCTCGCAGCATAAGACCTGAACTGCCATATTTTAATAGATTTTTAGGGTGCTATTTTTGAACTGCTTTTGCTTTATCATCTGTCAGTTTAAGCTACCAGATTCTTTGGTTTTTCCTCAGATTGCTTAATTAAGGCGTCCCAAATTTCACAGCACTGCTCGGTTCCTGGGTGCAGGATCTTTTATTTAACCTTTGTCTGAACCAAACCTCCGAGGAAAAAAAAAAAAGGAAGGGAATAAAGCCAGATATTTAAGCCTTAAGTTGCTGCTGAAGGAGTCATTAAAATGCTGAGCCAGTTTCGCTTTTGAACCCATTCAAAAGCTCTTCCTCAGAGAGCCTGTGTGTGAGAGCAGGTCTATTCTTTAGCTTTACATATCGGCAAGCAAAGGCAAAAGAAAAGGATTATTTGTTACCACTCTAATTGTGGTTGTTTGGAAGAAGAATAAAATACTGAATCTCTTTCTGTCTTCATCCAGGGAGATCACAATTCTGCCTCATTTCTCTGTGATGGTAGTTCTCATCCATCAGTTCATAAACGGCCATTTGTGCTCACAGCTATAAATGTTGTTTGAGAGACTGCATTAATTATGAGTACAAAGGTGAACCCTTTATTGCATGTGAAATATGGATAGAGGCATTTTCAATAACTGGACTTAGGAATTCATCCAAAATAAGTTTGCAGCCCCTTTGAGGCCTGCAAAATTTAATAAAAATCCTGTGAGACTCTTTTTTATTTTTTTTTTAATTTCTATTGCACTCTAAATCTCTAATCTGGCTTGGGATGGAATGCAATGTCTTCGTTCTGATATCACAAATAGCTTGGCCAAAGTTTGCAAAACACCAGATGCAAAATCTGGCAGGGAGCAGACAAAATGCAGTTCATGAAGGAGTGCACATGTGACACTTGGGAACACTTCTCAGGTGACAGTGGGACCTTGGACCCCAGGAAAGCATATGGATGAGACTCACCTTCCCCCAGAGATGCACACTTTAGGAGATGCAGGGGCCACTCCCAGCAGAACCAGCAGTCAATAGGGCTCCATATTTAGCCCTGTTTGATATAATCTTCAGAGCAGTGTGTTTATACAGTGCTCTATAGGTTGGTTTTTGAAGTTGAGGGGAAAGGTGATGCATCGTCTGTTGCTGTAATAAGCAGAGCACCAGGGAAGACTTGGCTGACCCTGGCTGTGTGCAGCACAGGAACAAGGAAAGCTCTCTCTGCAGATAATACAGCAGTTGTCTGTCACTGCCTCACTGCCTTGCTTCAGGTTTGGATGAAGTGAGAAACGTTTTGCTATCTCATCATCAGAAATAGTGACATTTTAACACTGCTTCATAATTAAAATTGGAAGTCAGCGTTTTGAAGAGAAAAAATAGTCTGATTTGATTAAGAATCTTTTTTCTTTAAATCTCAGCTATTTGAATTTTTCCCATCAAAATAAGCAAAACTGAAATCTGAATCAAAGCTGTGACTGCAAGAAACTAATTTCTGTGTGTGTGCCATCAGGGGAAAACCAATTTTCCACACCCCTCTGGTGAAGCAGAGATCATCAGAGCAGCCCCTACTTTTGCCTGCAGGGAAAGGGGAGGAGACCAATGCTTTGCTTCTAGCAGCTGAGAGGGATTTGCACACCTACGTGGCCGTGAGCCATGGAATGATCTGTTCAAACCCAACCCCACAAAATACTTTTGGTTTTCAAACTACACCAGTTCCCCCATAGTATACAGACCCCAAAGCCAGCACCAGCTGGAAGAGAGGTGCACAGGCTGGAGGTGGCCAGGGACATAAAAAGGAGAGGAAGAGCTTTATGTTAGCAAGTTCATTCCATCTCAGAGAATATATAGTTTTTCCTTAAAGTTGGAATGTTCATTTCTCAAATTCTTCTCCATTGAGAACAGTGAATTAAATAATACTTAAATCTCTCTCTAGCTTCCTTTCTCTATAATGAATTTTTTCATCCTTTAAAGGAAGATTAAGACTCAGAAAAGTGTCTCTGGGAGAAAAAGAAAACAAAGGAAAATAAAAGATGAAATTCCCTAAGAAACTCTTGTTGTCTCAGCAAGAGAAAGAAGGAAAGAGACCAAGAGAAGAAACAAATTCATTTCCCAAAATGTGGGGCTTTGAGCTGAGAACTGGACAACAATGGCAAATTTCAAAGCATTTCTCAGGGATAATCTGAATTTCAAAAAAGCCTTCCTTTTCATTTGTGTTGATAAAGCCTTCACCACTTTCAACCTAGCCCTTCAAATCATATTTACAGAGGCACTTCTAGACAGTTCAGTGTCCAAACACGTCACTACTTACGCAGGACCCTGACGCCGTGCTTCAGGGCTTGCACGCGGCCGGGCTCCATGGACATGCTGAGCATCGTCTGCTGCCCACCGATGGTGCACACCTGGTTTTCCTGGGCAGCCTGCTTGAACATGATCATGAGCTGGTTGGCGATGATGGTGTTGAGCACAGAAATGACGACCATGGGAAACACGAAGGAGATGAACGTGTTGACCTGTGGAGAAGAAATGAGGCACGGTCAAGGGACTGGAATGGTCAGAGAGGAAGGAGATTGTGATTCGTTTCTCACTGCAAGAGTAGCAGCTTGCAGTGGAAATATTTTCCTTTCTCTTGGTCTTTGCCTTTGGTTTTGAAGGCTTGCTACACAGAGGGAAAGCTCAGACACCACTGACATGTGTTCATTTAGAGGTGTCAACACTCAAAAAAGGCAAATTCACTCACATCCAATTACAGTGTCTTTCCCTTTTCAGGGCGGCTCGTTGCCAGAAGTGTCAAGACATAGTTATCTTTTCATCTTGCCAGTGGCAGGATGCTTCGTAGCTTTCATTGCACAGAGCATGACTTCTAAATGTATGTTGTTATACTTTTTCTTTATTATGAGCTCTACTCGGGATATTTCAGCTCTGGCCTTCCTTTGTAGATTTAATGACAGCTTTTTGTTAGCCAGTAATCAAATTGTCCAATAAACCTTGTGCCTTAAAAGATTAAAATTGATCAGAATAAACAAGTGGAAGTTATAATGGTTTTAGTACAAATTATTTGATTACTACGGTTTTGATAAAATTAAATGGAGGATCAAATTAAGCAGTGATTGAATCAAGTGGAAGTCACTGTTTGTGTCAACTAAAAGCAGAGGGCCTCCTTCTGCCTCGAAACTCACTGGAGCTCAGTTTAGCAATACATCCTGGGGATAGGATTAGCTGGGTGTTCCTGGGGCACATCCTCACTGCTGGGTGGCTTGGGAGGGGGCTCAGCACATCACTGACATCAGTGGGTGAAAGAGCAAAACTCCCTTAAAGCCTTGAAGCTTTAAAATGTCATAATATTAACAAGAATTGAACTGTGTGCTGCAAATCATTGTGGAAGCAATTTTATTAGAAGCAAACGAACAGCCACAACAATAAAACACAAAAAGCAATAGGGACCCTTGCCCTGTGGTAAGGCTGTGAGGCATGCAATCATTGTCCACTCAAATGGGCACATCTCTTGCAGATCAGTGCCTTAAAACACAGAAGTGACCCCTCACCCTGAGACAAACCCATGTTCCTCTGCAGAGCGAAGGCCAGGAAAACTCATCTACCAATGAGTCCTTCATCAGCTTGAGAAGAGACATCCCTTCTCCAACACATCAAGATCACCACACTGCCCAGGTTTCTGTTCTGCCCCCAATACCTAGTTCAGATGTATGTACTCTTTGCTCTGGAAGGATTCAGAAATAGAGAGGTAAATTGAAAAACGAAGAATCTCCAAACTCCCTTAATGCAACATGAGATGCATAAAACAAAGAACATAAGCATACGGGTAACAGGTGCACTGACGATCAAAAGCACTTAAGTTTCTATGCTCATAAATCTAAGCAAGATGCAACTTGTCTTTTGGTGAAGACAGGCAGTGCCGTTGTTGCCAAAGTTTTCTTTTTTAGACCTAGTCTCTGTGCAGCTCTATGCTCCAGAGCTTGATGCATTTAGCAAAAGTACCAGCTGGGTTTCATCTCCAGCAGTCCACATTGTGAGAGCACTGACTTGGTTTATACTTTGTAATAATAATAGAGCTACATCATGGACAATTTCCAGAGGAAATTCCTAGATATACTCCCCCATTGAAAACTGTTAATGGACTCTTTATTAAATATATAGCATTCTAAGCTCCCCTTGTCTTCTAAAAGATAGCACTTCTCACAGCCTGCTGCATAGAAAGTAGAGTTATCTTTTGGAGTCGCTTCAAGATGTTAAAAAAGATCATTAAGTGGTAGGCAGCACGTTCTCAGCTGGCACAAAATAACACATTTTCACAGTGAGAGCAGTGATCTGTTCTTGTAAAGAACCTGCTTTACTTAACCTTTGCAATGCAGCTGTGCTGAGCTGGCACACACAGGGATGAAAAGCCTTCCTCATGCTTACCCGATGGAAACGAGCCCTGCAGTCCCACATAGCTCTCTGTCTGCATTAGCTGCTGAATGTCCAGTGTCACCACTGAGCAGCATTTGCAAATGAGCAAAAGGAAGTTCTTGACTCTGTCACCTAAGATTCAGAGATTATTGAATTTAACTCAATAGCTTTGCCCTAGCTAAAAATTAGTCTTGCCTAATAGAATCACAGAGAAACCAAAAAGCCTATTCTGAGCTTTCTTTAAAGTTTTGATTCATTCCCTACCAGTACTGTGAAGTTTTTAAAGAGCTTGAGAAACTGTCAAGAATAGCACTGACTTTTATGAATTGCTACGGTAGAAGTGCTAAAATTGCATGCATCCTATGAAAGGCTCCATTTAAAGATTTCTATCTGGTCCTGATTTGCACTGAAACCCTCCTGTAGTTAACAAAATTCAAAGAGATGGAAAGTTTTAATTTGTGGAAAAAATTAGTTTCAAATGCAAACTCTCCCTGACAATAAGAGCCAGAGAAGCAGATCTCCGCCCAGCGCAGCCCTTGTGCTCAGTGCTCTCCCTGGCTCTCTCTGGGCTGTGCACCAGGCACAGCAGTGCTGCTGGTTTGCCTCCAACAGCACTTTGAAGCCAATTTCCCTTCTTCGTCAGGAGGAGCTGGACTGGGATCCCAAGACTACATACTGAACAGTCTTCAGGAGCAGGAGGACTTGTATAGGTGTTTAATGGGATTTTCATTAGTGCTGACTCTCTTCAGATCAGTGGAACAATAGCTGCCAGTGAACACCTATGGCTGTTCATTCGTTTGGTTTCCTGCATACCTTTACAGACCAGGCTAGCACTGGGAAGGAGGATTTAGATGGCATCCAGCTTCATTTTTCATCTGAAAATCGTAGGCTATGTGCTGGTTTACCACAGAAATGACACCTTGTGCAATACCACTTCAGAACTGCTGTATTCAGGGCTGTTACAATGCAAAAGCACAGTGCTCTGGCCACATCTCAGCTGCCACTGATTTCAGGCAGTTTCTCCTCTCCATTAAAAATTATATATATAGATAAGGCCTCTTTGGAAGGAGTTTTCCCCTCCTGCTTATCAAGCCAAGGGAAACCAAAAGGAAGTTTTTTTTTCCAGCAAATAATCTCTGCTGCCAGCAAAATCCAATCTTCTGAGCCCTGTGCTGCAGTTATTGGCTGCCTCTGTGGTCCAGCACTGCTTTGAAGCTGTTAGCAGGTATTAGAAGTTGTTTGACTAGGTCTTAGACCACTCAAGTGATTAAATGATATAAACTATGGAGAGATGGTAGTGAATAAAACACATCCACTGCAAATATTTCAAGCCAGGAACAAGAATGGTTCATAATATTTCCACTGAAAGAGTTTTTATCTGAAAAAGCACCTTCAATGATAATAAAAGAGTAATGTTTTTGAAATTGCCTTTCTTTTTTTTTCTTTTTCTTTTGTACAGGTGGGCTTATTCTCTAAATAAACAGTCACATAAAGCAAACAAAGCTTGAAATGTAGGCAGCAGCCAGGGGTCCCAAGGAACAGAGCCAAGGTCCCTACCAGCACAGATGAGACCCCAGAGCGGATGAAGGGACAGCTGAGATTTGGGGCAGCTTTAGCCCTTGTATATGACACCTGATTCATGGCAGAGAGCTGAGATGCTTGGGATTCTCAGTGCAGAGATCTTCAGCTGTCGCAGAGACCCCTCAAACCCTGAGGACACACCAGGAAGATGTCTGTGAGGCCCCAAAGGAGCTGGCAAGCATCTCAGATTTGCCTTGCTGGTTTCCTGGCAGTGATGATGGAGTAGCTGAGGATGCAGGGTGTTATGCTCTTGAGCACATCAATTAAACGTCTCTGGGATTTAACAATCTACTACATTATGGTTCACCTCATTCCTAATGGAAATGAAAAGCAAATTCTCCTCCTCCTGGCTGTGGAGGCTGTATTGTTAGCATATATCAATCAGAAAAGCACATCCTTCAACATTTGGCTGCCAAACAATCCTATTTGACTATGTATAGTTGAAAAATTACTAGTTTTCTCACTTGGTGGATGGAATTCACATTTTTTAACCACTTAGTGAATAACTTCAGCACTGATGATCACACTGCCCCATTTATGGGTGCAGAAACCTGTGGAATACAAAGCAGAACCAGGAGGTGTGCGTGATGCTGGCACGCCAAAAGAAGCATTTGGCTTTGGCACTTGTGTTTGATGTTCACAGGACATATCTGATTAAACAATCCCATCTTTTTATCCCCTCATAAGTAAGTTGCTATCTAGTTAAATCCTATCTTTGCACAGCTTTCCAAACATGCATGCTAAGTGTTTCACAGTGAGCAGCTCTGTGCCATTCCTTAGATACAATGGGGGAGGAGAGACTGTGTAAGTGGTGACAGAGCAACAGCTATTTTCACAGCCACTACCTGGGACAAAAAGGAATGTGAAAGCTGGAAAACAGCTGAGAAGGGGAGTTCAGATCTTCTAAAAATCTGGAGGCATTTCAGTAATTTCAGCATGGCTTGGTTCAGAGCATACTATTTAGCATTAGATTTTAGTACAGAGTATTCCCAGTCTTTCTTCTCTTGGATCATTAATTCAATACATATCTAAATTAAATCTACACACTAAAGACGAAGCCTAAAAGTGTATGAAATTGAGGGAAAGGAAGGAACCAGAACTGCTGGAGCAGGTGCCTCACACTGAGGTATGTGCAGTGCAGCCTTATCCCAGGGAGCGCATCCAGGCACAGAAACATGAATGATAGGAAAACAGGAGCAGGGCTAGGTGCTGAATGCTGGGCAGGTTTGGAGCTCTAACAGGGCACTTAAGCAGGAATTTATCTTTGCATATTTCTCTTTTAACTTGAGCAGGCTTGCCTGTCATGTTTTATTTCTGGTGCTGCAATGTGAAACAGCCCTGACAGTGTGATGCAGTGTGACACCATCGTCACCTGCCGGCACTTTCTCAGCCATGTGAAATGAGCACAATGAGCATGTAAAAATCCAATGTCAGTCTGGGTGGTGGGATGTTATATCTCATCATCACCGTAGCAGATGGCCAAAGACAAGACATGGCCATAGAAACCTCTGGTTATTGTCACACCTCAAGCTCTGTATTTCTGTTCAGATATAGGGGGGTATGGACTCTATATCTCATGCCCAAGGTGACAGTGTGATTGTGTGATTTGCTCTAATCTCATCTCAAACTGCTCTACTTTTGGGACTGAAGGTGTGGAAGCCTTCAAATGTGTCCTTCAGGGGAAAAGACAACAAGTAAACCTCAAATACAGACACATCCTGCTCAATACACTTTTCATTAAATAACTCAGCAGGTTTTGCTGAGCTTAGCTGGAATCAGCTGCAGGAGCTCAAATTGGCCAAACCTCTCTTTTTTAGAGCTCTGCAGAAATCTCTTTCTTCTTGTCTGCTTTCTTCTTGTTTCGGATATAGTCTGGAAATAGGAGGCTGCAGGTAATGGTGATTAGGTAAAGGGAAAGTGCACACAAGCCTGAATACACTGTCAGATGGATCTGATTGATGCTCCCAAGCAAACAGACGGGGTCTTGTCCCCATGATGCTACTGCTCTGCATCCGTTCATATCAATGGGACTGAATTAATTGTGTGACAAGGACACATGAGCCTCAGTTACTGATGCATCTATTCATGGGTTTTATTCTATCCACTACTCCAAAGCAGCTCAGAGGGTGATACAGAAGACCTGTATGTGAGCTGTGGCTGCTCGCCCCTATTAAGAAATTATAGGCTTTGTATGGGTAGATATTTCAATCAGAATAAAACACATTACCACATGGCTAACAGTGATAGCATGGACTGTTTTCAGTTTATATTATATCTCACTCCACCTAAAATCTATTATCGTTAGCATCTTGTGCTTGCTCCAGAGCGGTGGTGTGGTGACATGCCTGCACTCTTTGGATCCAAGGACACCATGAGAGAACAACCAGTCAATGTGGAACAGAACATTAAAAACAATCAATGTGTAAGATTTTCAAGCCTGTGTGGGGTCCTGCACTGATGAACTATAACAGGAATGCAGAGCAGCTAATGATCTTGAGAAATGAACTTAATCACACACTCTGCAGGAATTAATCAGATACAGAACAGATGGAAATAAATTGCATACTGACAAAAAATCCATCATATCTCCATGGCAAAAACATTCCTCCAGCTTTCCCATTCATAAATCTCCCTCCATGGAGAAATCACTTGTTCATAAAAACAACATCTGATGCAGAACAACTTAGACATGTCTCTTGCCTATGATGGGATGGCAAAGATGTCACAGCACTGAGTGATGGTGGCATTCCTGAGCTTGACTGGATACCTGATAAGGTAATTTAACCCCGTTTCTATGCATAGTTTTAATCCTGTGACCTCAGTTATTTTCAGACTTATGATAAGTAATAGCTGAAAGGTATGATTCACACATAAGTGTTTGATATAAGGCTTATTATTCCTAATTGTACACAAGGGTAATATCCAAGTATGAAAGCCCCTGGGGACCTCAGAGCTCCTCATTACTTTGCTAAATGTCAGAAAACCTTCATTATAAATATTCATAAGAGAAAATTTCCACCTCTCCTAATCTTTGGGACACCAATCTTATATCTGAATGGCTCTTGTGGTTCTGGCTCCCAAAGGTAGAGAAAAGCTATGAAATTCAGGAAATCCTGAAAATAACATGCTGGAGAACTGGGCACATGGGAAAGTTTTAAGGTTTGCCAAGTGTGTTGCAGGATGCTTTGTTGTACCATTCACCTCTCTGTAAAACTGAAGGACAGAAGAACATCTTTTTAGGAAAATGAGACAAAATAAGACGTTTACCAAAAGAAAACCCCTCAACCAACCTAAACGACCTCCCTAGGGTGACACTTGATGAAGATGATGAAGATAGGTTTGAGGCCTACTGCCGCTGACTTGAAGGATGTGTAGAAGGTCTTGGCACAGCATGGCTGCTCTTCCCTGTTCCCACTGAGGAGGAAAGAAGTGAAAGGGCAGCACTGCTGCTCCTCTGTCACATCATCATTAACCTGAAAGATTCAAATATTGTGCCCTTCCTCCTTCAGGCCTTCTTATTTTCCTTCCATTGTGTGCATTGAGCTACAAGGTAAATTAATTAAATTTACTTGGTTTACTTGCAACAATAATAAAGTCAATTTGTCTGCTGTCAAAATGCCTACTGGCCTCAGCTTTGCTTCTCAGATCTCGTTACCCATTACACTATTTAGGCCAATATTTTTGGTTGAACAAAAGCTCAGTGAATAATGTTCACGATTTTCCCTTTGAATGTGCAGGTCGCTGTTACTCCTTCCCTCTCACCCTCCTCTCAAGCTATATCCTACTGAAGGGGAAGTAATACTTCAGCTTCAGATGACAGGTTGGAAATATGCTTTAAATTATTTACCAGTGCATTTGGATTTTGGTTCTTGCTATCTGCTGGTATCTGGGCTCCTATATCCCTGGGCTTTTGCCAAAGGGATATTGCCCTATAGCACCTATCACAATACATCTCTTTTCCTCCAGCCCTGCAGCTTGTCAGCCCTCTAAATATTTCAATGAATGTTCATGTAGTGCTTCATGCTTCTGACATCTGAGTCACAGTAATCCAAATTTTGCCATTATTTGCTGTCCATCTCCTTGCATAACCCTTCTACATTGCAGTGCACACCAGTGGTGCTCACGTGGTGGATGTTCATCCATGGGAAGTGCCTCCCCAGCATTCTGCTCCCTGTTGGGGGTGTCTAATGAAATCCTTGTCAAAACCAAGAAAATCATTCTCTTTCCCATGTCGTTAGCCATGAGTGCAAGTACTCAATATATCCAGTGCTCCTGCTCCTGCAGTGTAGGTTTTGTAGCTGGGACAGGAGCAGAAGCAGCTGCTGCAGACGTAATGAGGGTGCAGGCTACGCCTATGTCTTGCTGGTGTATCGCCATGTAAATAAATCACAGCAGCTGTTTTTGCAAGCCTTGCTTCCCTAATGTCTGCTTGTTATTCTGTATTTCTTCAGTTCACGCTTGGGATAGTCATCGTAATGAATGAGACTATTATACTTGGATACTGTCTCACACAGAGCATGTCAAAAAATAACCAAACCATGGCAACAGTCAATTATCTCCCAACTTTTCTTGTTCTGTCATTTGGTAATATTGAGTCATTTCAGCCCTGATAATCAAAATGGATGGTTTTAGCCTCTGTATACAATAAATCAATTAAAGGGACCAGGCCAGCTTGGGAATTTCTAGCCAGAGTTTTGAAAGTAAGCAAAAGGCAGGAGCATGGCAGCATATGTAAGAAGCAAGGATTTCTAGCTGCAAAATCAGAGAAGAGTTAAATCAAGGGGTCGTTTCTTTCTCTCTTCCTACACTCTTGTGGCAATGTATGGCAGATGGATTATGCTAGGGAAACACATGGGACTGTTCTGCTCTCACAGGGGCCACCAGCTCGTGGTGTGAGCACTGAACACTGGGGTCTTGCTCCATGCAGGAGGGGTGGGGACACATCTGCTGCTGGAGGCAAGGTAGGGAAGTGGAGTTGCAGCCCACAGTGAAGGGATGCAGGCCAAGGTGAAACGAGCTAGGTGACAGGCAGGCACGCGCTCAGAGTGAGAGTACAGCAATTAATAAATCAGCTCCAGCCCCCAGATAATCCTGAAGATTTGAGGAAGAAACTTTGCTATAAACCACGCCAACCCTTTTTGTTGATGCATGAGGCACACAGGCCACAGAGGGATTCAAAGGAGAGTTAATTTAGAATCAAATAGAAAGAACAAATCATTCTCCTCCTGAAACACATGGGACCTGATACTGCTTTTACAATCTCCACCAGGTGAGATGGAGATAGAAGAGGGTAAGAGATATTATAGATGTCTGAGAGACAAGTGAGGTCATGGCAAAGAATGCTTTGTCTGTTGATTTATGTTTCATAAACAAAATTCCTGAAGCTTTTAGTAATATTTCATATGTGTTGAAAAGTCACATTTAAAATAGCTGGTAAAATAACAGCTTGTCTACTTAAAATAATCAGTAGTTGACAAATGGGTTGAAATTCAAATCCACGAGGAGCTTTGGTTAGCACTAATAAATGTTGATTAAGGTAGCAATTAAAATCTAACAATCTCTCTGGGGGTCTGAACTTCAGAAGTTTGGAACATTCCTCAGTTTACTAAGAAAATATGTCAGTTCCTCCCCAAATCGTAATATTAAGCTGTGGCGGATAATTTATCTATATTTTTTCCAGTTTACACAAATTAATTACAGTTAGAAGCAGTGCCAGCAGATGAGGCACAAAGCAATGCCTAATCCACATAAAAGCAGACCCTGGTACAGTGATGACATTTGGCAGTGTGGATTTTCAGCATTATTGTAACAGCAGGACTTTGCCATGAGGCCTTTCCAGAAGGTTGGGTCTCTGCACTGAGGAAATTAAATCTTTTCTGGAATAGGGATGGGAAAAGGTGATTGGGGAAGCTGTGATTTCAATCATTACATCCAGCAGAGTGCTGGGCTCTCATTTGAGTAAGTTAAAGCTGTTAACACCCTCTTGAAATCCCCATTTCTATGGCAGTCCTTCCCAGGAGGCAGTACTCATCCCTCTTCTCATCAGGCTTTGAAGTGGGATGGAGAGATCTCCATCTCCTTCAAGATGCGTTGCTGCCTCAGAAATGTGGCTGACCTCTCAAAACTCAGCAAGGTCAAGAAGCACCATGTGTGCGTGGCTCTCCTGCATCTCCCTGCTGCTCCGAGAGACATAGCTATGCAGCTTTTAATCAGGGTGATTGGATGAGTTACCAGGAAGAAGTGCCGACTAGGTATTATCTTTAGGAAGTCTAAAATTATCTTTTTCTGCTGCGCTTGAACTGCACGACCAAGGCAAATCAAGCAGCACTTTTTTTTTTTTTTGGTAGGCTTAATTCCCTGATTTGTGATCACGGGACTATTCAGGAAGCTCTTGGGGCTTTTATGATCTTGCTAGACCTGAGAAAACTTCAATCATTTCTGTGCAGTTTCTATTTTTGAAGGAGGAAAGTACATTTGTATTTTGTGGAACACCACCTTCATGCTGGCCAAATACATTTTTTTCCCACTCTTGCCATGGGTAAAGCCTAAATAGAATACACAACCAGATTTGTGCTCCTTTGCCACAGTCTGTGTCCTCCATTAATTACATTTCCTCCCCCACGTCACAAGCTGAATGCCAAAGAGACAAGAATAGGAATACAGAGTGAACTGGGAGTGACTTCCCATGTTCCCAGCATGAATAGGAGTGCATTGGCACATATGCCATTGTCAGGCAGTCTGAATGACCACATGTGTCACCTTGCTGTTATATCATAGTCAATTTTTGTAGGTCTGTTCCTGCTAGTCTGGGAGCAACTGAGATAAAGTGTCTTTCCTCCAGAGTACATACAGTGGCCACTGTTGAACAAACAGAGCAGCATGGAATTTGTGCACACTGCAGTCACAGTGCTTGAATTCAGGGGCTGTTCCTGGGGAAGCAGGGGACCAGGACCTTGTCTCCTTCACTCAGTGGAGCTGGTGGCCCTGGCTGCTTTTCTCCTGCCCTAGCAGAGGAAGCCTTGTCTACATGGGGAGCAGCAGCCTCAAGCACAGACAGCTTCTCATTCTTTGATGACCTGCATGATTTGCAGGCGTTTTCTCTGCCCTGCTTGTGTGGCCTGAATGTGGCTGTTGGTTTTTTTCTACTGTGCGTTCCTCAGCACATTTGTACTATCCATCCATTGCTAAAGATATTTGCAGCTAGGGAGAGGTGGAGAGCTGAGGATGCGAAGTGCTGGAGAAGGAAGAAAAAGAAATCTGTCCAGTGAGAGAGAAATATCCCATTCACTCTCTATCAATGTGTGTATCACCTTCTTTTTTTCTTTGCTTGTGTGAAGATACCACACAAATAGCTCAGATAAAGGCAGAAAGGGACAAAAATGAAAGAAAGATAAGCAGAGATGCTCAGAGCTATTTTTTTCAAGGCAACTTTGAGAACCGGGAACAATTGTGCATTTAAATTTGAGTGAATAGGTTCCACACCTGGAGGTTTGAGCCAGGTCACTCTGTGTAAAACAGGCACAAAGGCTGACCTGGCTGGGAACTGTAGCCACAGCCAGGCACAAGAGATCATTGGGGAACGTTTGCTCAGCACTACAAATGAAGGGATTTAACAAATAAGAGCAGCTGCAAGAGGTTCCCAGGTGGACTTGGTTATCTTGGATGTCTCCACCCCAAGCCAATCCCTCCAGAAGCATTAAATGCTGCTGAGAGGGATGTTTGTGCTGCAGTGAGGATGTGGGGCTGCTGTAGCATCGTTGCTTTAGATCTTGAAATGTCAGAAACCATAAACTTCCCTAAGAAAGATGGGGTGACTATTCACACACAGGTGTACAGACTACTTGAAAAGGGGCCTACTCAATATTTTTACAGTAATACTGTGCAAACTGCAGCTCTTACTGTAGAATTACACATGTCATGATGAAGAGGGAGGGGAACGTTTTGCCATTCTGTGGGGGAGATGAAGCAAATGGAGGAGCTGTAGGAAATCTGACAGCTCCACCGATCTCAGGGGATCTGCCACCTCAGAAACCACAGAGGTAAATATGCATAGAGTAGAGAAAGTACATGATGGCTCAAGGTGGGAGCAGGGAAAGCAATTGCAAACCTAATGTGGTTGGAGAGGAGAGCAGACAGAGGAGCCTTCCTTTTCTGGTAGTGCTTCTGTTGGCAATTAAAATGTACTGTACTGAGCAGATCAGGCCCCAGCGTGCCCCAGCTGGTCTCTGATCTGCAGGTCCTAAGCATCAGTGGGGATCTGCAACACCACCAGAACTCCAAATCCACACAGCTCTTCAGGAAACGATCCCAGAACAATGTGTACCAAGAAGGTCATGGCACTCTGCTGCAAACCAAGTCCCAGTTGCACATCCATTTCTCAGAATTGAATTTTTTTCTTTTTTTCTTTTTTTTTTTTTTTGTATTATTTAAAGTGCAAAATGAACATGTGGAATTAAATGCTACAGGATAAGACTACAAATGAGACTAATAGGGCAAATGTCAGATACGTTTCTGGTGCAGCTGCTGAGGAGTCATTACTGAATACAGACTTTATGTAACCTCTGCTTTGAGGCTTAATCCAGCCACCAGATGAGTGGTGGGAGGCAGATATTCTGCCAGTGGCTTGGTTTCTTTGCTGCTCTTAATTTCTTTGAACCTTATCCCAAAGCAGCTGGCTGTAGCCAGTGTTGGAGATTGGCTATAAGTCTGATGGATGAGGCCAGTGTGAGTTGCTGGGTCAGTTAACTCTTTGGGGGCTGTATGGGGCTCAGCTGCCTGCAAAGTAATAAACTGCTCTTCCTTAAATTCAGATTCTGATTGCAGGTTTAGAAAACTCCCCATTTCCCTGTGTCAGCTCAGCCTCCTGTATAGCAAGTTGCAGCCTGCTAACAGTAGGGGTGTTTTTCAGATTTGCCTTTCTCAAAACCAAAAAATCCATGGAGGGATGGAAAAACATGCTGACCTATAAGCTGTAACAGGAACCTCCTCCTGATGCTCTGACTTCTTCAGTGCAGGAATCAGGAGTGGAGTCCCTGCAGATGCCCAGCAGCTCCTGGTCCTGCTCAGGGTGTGTGGCTGTGGAGGATGACAGCAGCCACTTCCCATGCTTGCAGGTGGACTCTGCTTGTGCTGGTCTTTCCTATGCATTAATTAAAATAATTTCCTTTTTAAATATAAGTAATTAGTTGTAAAAATCTCTGTATTTATCCCTGAAGTAAGTTTCTCAGACACAACATGACTCAAATAGAAACCCTTCTTCTTCAAACAGCTCCTGTGCAGGAGAGGAGGTGATTTAGCTAGATGGAATAATCACAGTGTCATGAATGCAACCAGGATTTCCCTGTTAATTATCTAACTGTTTAATGAAGGGGTGATTTTTTTATTAAAGTTAATTCTCATCTTTGTAGAGCACACGGCTCATAAAGAGGGTAGTGCAGAAGTGTTTATCACTGATGCCTAGGATGCTAATTTCCTTATGTTATGACTTGTAATCAAGATAAATTTTCTCTGACTTATCCACTAAAGGTAGGACTTTACACTGGTTTTGACATTTAAATTACCTTAGATTTGCAAGTCCAATATTGTCATACATATTCATAGCCAACAATTGAGTATTTAGTCCTTAATTTTTTTTCTAACTTTTAATTCACTCCTTAGAAACCGGTTTCAGAACAAGCACAGGGAAATAGAGCACCTGGCTCTGCTGCAGCAAGCAGGCTGACACACCACGTTTGTGTCTGACAGTGCTATGTAACAGCCCACGTGACAAAGATTTGATGGTGAAATCATCATTTGATTCTTTTCCTTATGTTTATTTGCAAAAAGCTACTTAGAAGATATTGGACAGTGCTGCTGCCATAATCCCAGCATCATCTGATGTGGAACTGAGGTGTCTGCTCTATGTGAAATAAAAGAACCTCGTAGCCCAGATTTGTGTCTGCTTGCTTGTTGCTCTGTTTGCTGTGCTCACAAAAGGTGTTCTCTCTGCATCTAAAATCCTGCCTCAGAGTGGATTACAGAAGCACTTCTAATATTATTTTCCTCTTCCAGATGGAAAGAAATTGTGTCTTCAAGTTTTGAGTATGTGAAAAGGGGCACAAAAGATCTGAGATTTCAATTTCAAAAATACTGAGAAATGTAATTATTGCCTGTGGTCAGGGGATTTGAATCCAATCTCAAAACAATTTGAGATTTGAATCCAATCTCAAAACAATTTAAATCTTCCCAGGTTCACCCTCTATGAAGGACCCTCCAGTTGGTCATGAGAAGGGTGAGCACCAGAATGTGTGAGGATGAATCTCCACAGCTCTGAGCTGTTTTGAGAGGTTCCACCTGAGCCACAGTGGGTAGAGAAGACACCAGAAATCCTAAACTCTGCTCTCTCAAACAATTCATTGCAATACAGGAAGAAGCGCTCTTGTGCAAAGCTGGTAGAAAAAAAAATGACAGCAGCCTTAAACCTCTTGATTTCTGATTCAGTAAAAACCCAGAGTCTTTTAAGTGACAAGTTCTCATAAATAATTCCATCTAATGGAAGACAGTTTGGTAATTGCGATACTTTAATTTATCCCTTTAAGTGCAGAGAATTCTCATTATCTCTCAGTATTCGGGTACTGTGATGAATTTTCATGGGAGGGAATAGAATAGCATGTGTAGTGCTGAACTGGTGGAAAAAAGTTGAATTTATTCAGCATTTTATGGACAAAACCATTATGCTGTTCATTAAGCAAAACCGTCCATTCCCTTCTGGGTACAAGAAAGATTTTTTTATTCCTGTTTTTCTAGTTAATAAACTGAGGCAGAAAACAATGAGTTCTGATCTAAACCTCTTCTTCACGAGCATTTTCACAATGAATTTCTCTGTTTTCTAGCAAAGTCTATTTTAAAATAAAGCCCTAAATTGACCTGTGAAGTCTGACTTTCCATTCTTCACTCTAACTCCCACGTAATATTGCTTTGACAAAAAGCAATAAAAATAAGCACAGGGGAGCTGAAATGCCAGACTAGCAGACTGAATACATGGATATTATAAATGAATAAAGCAATATATAGACTTCAGGAAAAGAAGTACCCCACTCCACCAAGACAGGGAGAAATTAGCCTGCTAGCAATGTCTGTTTTTTAAATGAATTCTTGGAAGCCTGGAAGAGTGACTCTTCTACTTGGCTTATGTAATGCACTCTGAAACCAAGTTATGGGAATTAAACATCTGTGTCCTTGATTATTCCACTGGCACTGAGAGTGATGATGGAGGAGCAGGGATGTTGGAGCAGAGTGTGCAAGGATGAAGTGAGGTGCTCTTTGCACACCAGTCTGATCTCATGAGGCAATGAGCTGTAGTGTAACAGCCAAGCAAGGTTCAGCCAAGGACACCATGAGCAAAGGAGCAAGGGTGAAAGCACTTTGCTCTTCTGGTACACTCTTGCTGTCTACATGGCTTCAAAAAACGGTGTAACCAAAGATGTGAATGTTGCATTCTTCACATTTAATGCACTTAAAGGGAGCTGGTAAAGATAAACCTCTGCAGGTAAAACTTGTGGCACTGGGAAACACTCCTATGAGTCACTCCTTCTGCTTGGCTTGTACTTAATTCCCAGCTCAGGGAAGCATTACTTGATTTTAAGATAGAAATTAAACATTTGCAAGATTCAGCTCCCTGCTGGGAGTTGTGTACAATCAACATGTGAGTGATCGCCAGCAAGGAGGACAATCGCCAAAGCAGAGCCAGACCTCAGCCAGCCCAGGGAATTTGCTGAGCATTACTTAATCACAGCTGCAAATGTTTTTCCTTGGAGACTTTTCAGGCACGCTGCTGCCTCCCTGCTTGCACAGAGAAGGCATCGCAGCTGGTCACCTGCCCAGCTCCCCATCAAGGCATGTTTCTCTTGCCTTCTATTTGCTGCCTTCCTTGATTCTTTGCATCTTACTGTGTTGGCTGTTGGTTGCCTTAATTTCTCTCTAACCAG
Source organism: Cyrtonyx montezumae (assembly GCF_038088225.1). Lineage (NCBI taxonomy): Eukaryota > Metazoa > Chordata > Aves > Galliformes > Odontophoridae > Cyrtonyx > Cyrtonyx montezumae. The sequence continues at coordinate 8,623,488 of NW_027072100.1, read as the reverse complement.
CTCTATTTAATAGTATATTTTTAATTATTTTTTTTATTTGTTGAATAGGAACTTTCTACTGCCAGCCACAACTGCACTGCCACCTCTTCTCCTGTACTTACAGCTCTCATTCATCTAAACTTCTATTTCCTGCGCTGCTTAATTTGGAGAAGCATAGCCCCAGTGATGGTGTTATGCCACCCAACTGGTGTGTCAAAGCATTTCACAGGTGGGGACCTGTCTGGAGCTGGCTGTGAAGTGTGCCATGCTCTGCTGCACAGCTGCTGGTGATTGCACCAATAGAAAAGGGGATTTCTGGTGTTTAATGGCACTGAGTCCATGTACAACCTCAGAACAAAAAGAAAAGACCCAAACCAAATGTAAAAAGGGAGAGGTACCACCATTTGATTGCTATTTGGTTTATTATCTTTACGGCCTATTAGAAAGCTTATTAAATACTCATCCTCCAGCATCTCCCTGGTGAATACCCAGCACAGACTAGGGAAGACATCTGATCTTTAGCAGGCTAAAACACAGGCATGCTAGAGGAGAGATACTTGAAACAAAATGCATCAGGAGAGAATGCCAAGAAGACAGCACCTAACTTCTAGGGGACAATTTATGCCTTTGTTTACTTATCTATTATGCATTAATTGAAATGCTTCAAAGAAGTGGAACCTGGCTCAGTGTGAGATGAAGCCAGACCAGAAATGCTTTGACTCAGTGCAGTGAAACTGTAAAAGCTGTACGAAAAATATAACCAGAAAGTTTGTGTAGTTTAAAAGCTTTGTGCATGTAGGGGTATACTGCACACTGTTGTAAGGCAGTGAATGGACCAAGAAAATGGGGAAACTGGTGAACAGTGCCAGTGTTTTTAAACACAAACTTCTTTTCAGAAGTGCTAGCACATTTATTTTTAACATATTAAAGAAAAAAAGCCACACTGACCTTCCATCTTCTTTCAGAATTGTTCTGAGATAAAAAACAAAGATGGTTATAAGTCAAAGGGGAAATGAAGTGTTTCACCTCAGCTCAAACTCAGTACTGTGAATAAAGATTCACAGAGTGCTGCAGGTTGACCCCAAACTAATTGCTTTGTTTATCTCATCCCTGATAAATTCCTCACCTCTTTTTTTTTCTCATCTCGACCCAAACACATTTTTTTCCTGTGAGAGTGAACCATTTAACTACAAAACCACAAACCCCGTTGTTCTGCTGAGTGGAGAAGGAACATCTCCATTGGAAAAGAGAGGGTGGAGGAGAAGTCGTGGCTCTGGCCAGCAGGAGCGGACACATCTCTGCAGCCTTTGACTCTGGCTTTCCCGTGACAAGCACTAAGGAAGAGCAGTACTGAGGATCAGGCTCTGCTGCCACAGCCTCAAGACACCAGAGCATCATCTGGGGAGCACTGGGATGGAGCTATTCCACCCTTGCTGCACCCCAGTGTGATTTCTGTATTCTGCAGCAGTGCTCTGCGGGGTCACCTCATTGGAAATAGGCGGAGACATTTCCAGAAGCGAATCTTTGCAAATGACAGCTGACTCCTTGGCAATGACAGCTTTGGAGACAATTATGACAGACAATTGTTTAGTAAGAACTGGCATTTTTCATGAAAATTATTACATTGACAAAGAGTGGGGACATTTCAACTTAGGATCTCCATTGTTCCAGCCAAGCCCTTTTTTTCTGTTCATCAGCCCCATCTGCATCACCCTTAGTAACTCATCCTGAACTGTTCATACCCACGGCAGGCATCATTTGATGCACCACCAAAATCTAATCCATGAGATCAATCTGGAATCCCCAGAAACACAAGTCCCCAAATCTCCACTTCAGGCAGAAAATTCACATCAAACTTCAGAATGACTTTGGACATTGCAGGTGGGCATTGCAAGCCTTCATGGCCGCCTACATTGGCTCCCCTGCAGCTCTTCATGCCTTCTTTCTGTGCAGTGTGCCACTGAGAGGCGTCCACCTGCTTCTTTGCTGCAGGGAGCATTAAATATCTTCATTCTCCAGGTACAAAATCAGTTGTTCTCAATGTGGGCATTTTCCAGCTAACAGATTATGCCTCTCCTATTGAGCACAAAGCATCGGGATGTTGTCTTTTGAGATTTAATGAATATTTTGATGTTTACTGTGCACTCAGGCTCCTCTCCTGCAAGGAAGTGCAGCTAAGGGGGATGGAGGGGAAGGGGAGGATGCTGGGCTCCTGCCAGCCCTCCCTCCAAGATGGAAGGTGGTGCAACATCCACACCAGGAGGAAATCAGTGAAAGTGAGCATAGTGTGAATGCCCAAAGGCTTGTGAAGCCACTGGGAACTGTCACAGCCACTGGTTTATCCAGCAGTCTTCATGCTTTGAAAAATCATTTCCTCTCCCTCCTTTTGGCCAGCTCAGTGATTTGCTGCCCGATGGTTTAGACAGTGAAAGAGTGGAATATTTTGGAAAGAGTGAAAAATATAATAAACTGGGAACATGTCCACTTCCCTCAAATCCTGCTTAGCCTGATTTAAGGTTTTATTATGATGGCAGAAATGTTGACAGTAACATTATTGTTCCGTGCTGGGAGTGGTAAAGCAGATTTTTAGGCACAGAGAGAAGGGAGCTGACTGCTCTCATAAATAAGTCAATGTGTTACTCCTGCTAGACTGGAAGTGGAATGACAGCTCTTCCACGTACTGATGCTCTATTTCTCTGCAACCTGCACTAAACTGAAGCATGCTAAAAATATCCTGCAACAATCCCCTGCAAAGCACATGCTTCAGAGCTGGGGAAACACCTGGAGCAGGGCAGATTTGGGATGGTTAGCTTGCAGCTTTCTGCCCCAAAAACCCAGCCACGCTCCCCGCTGCACCACCACTCTCATTTCATGTGCTCAACTCACCACTGAGTTCCAAAGCAGAGCATCGTTTGGGGACTAAATTTCCCTCATTTCTCAAAGTGCCAAGGGCATGTCACCGTCCCTCTGAGAGACCCAACAGAGGAAGCAACCAGCTGTCATTGACACCCAAGCTTTTTCTCCCCTTTATCTTCAGTTAAATGCCAGATATGCATAAGGAGGGAGAAGGCATGACTGTGACATGGTGATTCATGCCTACCTTCACTCATGCATAAAACAAGTTACCAATCAAATGCTCTCTGTCCTTGTCTCCTTATTTCAAGTCCAAAATGACATAGAACCACGGGTTCATTGAGGTCCCCACGTCCAACCCCATCCCACCCCACCACACCCACTGATCACATCCCTCAATGCCACATCTCCACTGTTCTTGAACACCTCCAGGGATGGTGACCCCCCCACGTCCCTGAGCAGCTGTGCCAGTACTTGACCATGAATGCTTTAAGTAAATGAAAACAGAAATGCTAGAGGACAGTGAGGTTCCTGAGCCACATGTAATTACTTGGGTGGATGAGGCCCTAAAGGGAGAGCTGAGCAGCAGTTTCCAGAGCACTTTAAGCACTACTCTGTGTCTCTTCTCACTTACAGTGATATAACCCAGGAACAGCTCCTCTGGGAAATGACTTTCCTAGCAGTGCAGAAGGAGAACAGAAGGGACTTATGCTCCTGCCTTCCTGCTGCATCACCTGCCTTGCTTTAAAATGGAAAAACAGAAAAGCCCTACAGCTCCAAACTGCTTTAATTAATTAAAAAAAAAAATGAAAGAGAGAAAAAGATAATGGAGTCTGCTAGCCATGATGGACCTGAAATCACTGCAAGGCACAGAGCGGTGTGCTGCAGGGCCCAGCTCCTTGCAGCTGCTTCCCCCTGGGATGCTCCAGCTGCACACACAGGTTCTGGGGAGGCACAGCCTGGACCACACGGTGCACACAGGCTCTGAAGATGCAGCACTCTGCCAACACAAAATGTGTTGCTGTGAAGGGCCTGGTTTCAAAGTACAACGCTGTTCCCTGAATCACAGCAAAAAGCACAAATGTTCTGCTCTGAAAAAGGAAATTCACTCACTCCTTCTTGAGCCAAAACTGGGGGAAAAGGCTGTGTAATTCATTTATTTGAATAATAAGCATTTCAAAATTATCTAAACATCATTAAAACCAGGGAAATCTCTGTTTATTTTATCAGTCCGTCTTTGCCATAGGATTGATGCTGGTGCTCCAGACAAAGTTGTCTCTTGCAACTCCAAGCAATTTAAACACAAGACTTTGGCCAGCAGCTGGGAGAGGCTGGAAAGGGGTGTGGGGGGGAGGGTCAGCATGAACAGCACAAGTTCTGCTGAATACTGTGAGCAGAAGAAACTGGAAACTTTTGGTGGTTATGTCCTGGAGCAAACTGTTGTTTTACGGGTGACAAATGTACATTTCATCACTAAGTCCCCCCCCTTTTCCATCTCTAAGTCCCTGTTGGAGCCAGATTTGTGACAGTCTATAGCTAGAACTGTTAATGACAAAGCCATGTGTATTTTCAGCTGAATTTTATCTCCCCCTGGCTAATTATTCTTTCTTCAACAGTCTTGACAATTCTTTTTTTTTTTGACTGGACACAAAAGCCTGCTCACTACAAGACCACTTCTTTCCAACAAAACTTCACAGGAATACTGAGTAAGGTATGAAAACTCCATCAAAGCATCCCTGGTCCTGGGCTGCAGAGTCATTTTCCAAGGCTGCCAGCAATTTCCAGGAGGCTCTCCCTCTGCAAAGGGATTTCCTCCCCATCAGCAGCCCATCTCCCCACGGTGCAGCTCCTTCTTTTGTACCAGCAAACGAAGTGGTGCGACATGATGACAGCATGTCTGGCTCCATTTGGGGTCAGTGGTGGAAGCAGTGGGCACATGCAGACACCCAGCTCTGCCCAGCACACCACCAGCCCTGTGTTGTTGATAAGTAGAGGCAATCAGGCAGAATAACCCATTCTCCACCCAACTGCTTTCCTGCTGACCTGAAATGCCCCAGCTCATTTTGGCAGAAGCACAGCACAACTTCTTAAGGGGATGCTGCATTTAGAGAGCAAGGACCAGCAGGTAGAGTCATGGCTCTGTGTGATGCAGCCAAATGTGCTTGCAAAGTCTTGCACCCTGACATCAGGGTGAGTTTCCCTGGAGCTTTCTGCAATAGTTGTCCAAAGGCTGGGCAGGGAAGCAAGGAATCATAGAATCATAGAATTGCTCAAGTCGGAAGTGATCTTTAAACATCATCTAGCCCAAGTCCCCTGCAATGAAAAGGGACACATACAGCACCCATGATCCCCATGGAGCTCATGGCAGAGCCTCAAACAGCTCCTGCGTGACATTCAGAGAGGGAGAAACTTTCCCCATAACACTGGGAAGAGCACAAGCCCTGGCTGCAGGCTGTGGCCTCAGTGCCGTGCTACAGCCACCAGCTGCCCTCAGAGCCAGCTTTGTTCTGCAGGCAGAAAGTGCTCTTCTATCACTAGCCAGCAGGGTCTATAAAGCTGTCACTTCTTGCCATGCTTCTGTCCTTGTCTCTACTTCTATTTTATTTTATTTTTTTCAGACAGGCAGTGGTTTCCTTATTGCTTAAATTTATTTATTTTTAATGGAAGCAGAGAAAATTACTTTTTTTCATGTAAGCATTTGATGAGTTTAACCAAAGTTTCCTTTACTGCATACAGAAGACATCAGCAACCTTCATGTCAGGAAACAGAGATGTCGCTCTGACTGTCCTCCATGAAGGAGCAGCAGGCAGACCTCTGCAGCATGGGGGCAGCCCTGAGAGCCCCCAAAGCAATTTTTGCCTGGGTAATATTTAAGGGATGGAATTGAACACAGCAATGTAGGATATAAGAAAACCTCTAGAGTGTGCCTGGTAATTTTCCCTTTCCCAACCAGAATTGTTTCGGAATAATGAAGGCAGAAGGCAGCTTTCTTCCTGCTGTAACATCACTGAATGTGGGTGACCTTTCCTGAGAAGTCTCCATTGATAAAATGGGAGGAAGGAAGAAGGGAAGGGGAGCACTCGTGGAAGTGGAAGACCTCCTGCATGGTCTCCTTGTGACACAGCCATCCCCTGGGGAAGATATCTTTCCAATCCGTTTCAGAGGAGCTCAGAGCACACAGGCAGTGACGAGGGGAGACCTTGTTTGCTGGAAGAGATGCTGAGACCAGAGCCAAGATCCTGCAAGAGCCCCTTTGCATTATTCAGCACCGTGGAGCCCGCAGCAGCTTCTCTGCAGAGCTGGAACATGAGCCTGATCCACAGTAGAAAACAAAGCAGAACAGATCCCTGTCCTGGCAGCAGTCAGGGGTTTGGCCACAGTTCTCCTCCATGACACATGCACATGCACAGGAGAATGGGACAAGAATTTGGGGGAAGGAGTAATCTGATTACAAAGGGTGGGAAGGAGGCTGAAGTATTCAGACAGAAGACGAGACAAAAACCTATTAATAAAGTTCCTAAAGAGGTGCTGAGCCTGCAGCGTTGCACCTGACAAATTCATCACATGAATACATTAAGGAATAAAACAGCTCCAGATAATTGCAGGGCACGAGAACTTGTTCAATGGCATCTTAAGCTTGGCGAAATTAATTTTCCTGACAGCTTGTTTAAAATGGAAACAGGCTGTGCAATTAAAAGAAATAAAACCCACGCAGACGGCATGCTGCATGGTCAGCAGGGCTCACCTTTACCTTTCTGGGGGCAGCTGGGGACATGAGGCTGAGGGGCTGTCCCCTGGGTGAGGGCTGCAAAACGTAACATTCCCCCACTGTGACTTTGTGCAGTGCCCACCTGCTCTCCTCGTGCTGTACCTTGCAGGTCCCAGCACTCTTTTTCTCCTCCTTTTGTGGATGCCAGTGTTTCCCAGAGGCCCTTATGCTCTGGGCCCTTTCCTCCAGCTGTTGAGCAGGATGTCAGGCACTGATTTTGCAGAACGACAGCTTCAAGTTCAGGTTCCCTCACTCAGCTATCCTTATCACTTGTCTGTGAAGTACCAGGCACAAATCAGCACTGTATTAATCGGAGTAACAGAAAAGCCAGGCTGTTAATCTTCATAATGTGCCTCTCGGTGGGGATTTCACTTGAATGTTGTTTGCATTAAATATGATACCAACTGCTGGATATGCAGTTATAAATAAATAAAAGGCCACAGCTAAGTCAAATACTGTCCCACTGCTGACAGCAGACTCTGGTGTGAGCTCTTTTTACAACAAAAAGCACAGATGCAGCGCTGGAGGAAACGGTAGAAGCAAGTTCTGCCCTCAAAGCTTTGAGAAACTCAATCTGGGGACATTAACCCACTTCATGGGGACAGTAGAGCTGGGTGGTGTGGCTCTACTACAGCAGCAGGGCTGAGGCCCAGGGGAGAATTTGGGCAGTGGTGTGAGATTCAGACCTGGCACACGGAGATGCTCCCTCCGGAGCTCCGAGGTCAGGACAGACCTCGGAGCAGTGCTGTGCCATGTCCCGGTGCCCTCCTGGCCGCTGCCCTGCTGCTAATCCATCCTTAAACCCCTGAGCTGCTTTCAGAGCTTACTGCTGACCAACCTGCTACAGAAACACGACCCTCGGGCCCTCTGCTTTCCCCATGCTCTGCTGGCAGACTTTCCTCATGGAAACCATGCAGCCACGGCGCAACGCATGCACCTCATTTTGCACAGTGGCACTGATGGGACCCAACTCTGTAACATCTCAAGGGATCTTCCAGTTCTTCACACAGCCCTGTGGGATGGTGAGTGCTGTCAGATATCTCTGCTCTGGTGTGAACCCTTTCTCCCACAGTGCTTCACCACACACTTGGAGCTGGAGGATGAGGAACACTGGCAGTGTCGTAAGACTGTAACTGACAGCGATGAAAAGAGCGAAGTGTGGGCTGCAGGGAGGGACATATCTGTGAGTTTCTCTTTTGAATGAAACGAGTAAATTAAATGTATAAATTGTCCTCTTGAGGATAAAATGTAAGAAGCAATCAATAGAATGATGTAAGCAATGAGCTAAACTTTAACAGTGGTTGCATGTGTTGCATTTTAATGAGATGGTTTCGAAACAATCACAGAAGAGGAGTGAAAAGCAAATTAATATGAAATTGGTATTGAACATTCCCAGATACCTGAGGGCTTACAAAACCCATTCTCTGGGAGAGCAGGGTGCTGCTGTCCTACCACTGACTGAGACCACATTCATGCAGTTCAGCTCCACAGACCTGCTTTGTTCTTAATTATATTGCAGTGACTGGGACGTGGCATCTCAACAACCCCATTAAGTAGCTGCTTGGGCTCAAAACCAGGGCTATATGTCACCCTGTGTCAAAGTGCTCCCTGCTGCTGTGCAGTCTGTGCTGCAGAGATCTGCTTGGAGAAGATGAGTTGGTAGAGCAGACCTCGTGCCTCAAGGCTGAAGGAGGAAGGCAGTGAGATGGTTGAGCAGCAGAAGTGAGCCCAGCAGGTGAGCATCGCTCAGGGCAGGAGGGAGACACCAGCCTGCCACGGGAAGGGAACCAATGTGGTCATCAAGTTCCTCCAAGTGGCTGCATCGAAGGCCCACAGAGAGTTCCAGGGTCCTCATCTCCTTCCTTTCAAAACAGCTTCTGCAACAGAAGAGCTCCTTGAAGGAGGAACCGATCCCCAAGAGCAAGATAATGGGTTTGCTTCAGGAGCACAAGTTGGCTCCAGCAGCAACAGCCTCAAATTTATTCTTTATTATCTAGAGGGAGTAGTAGTTGGCAGGAAGTACTAGAGGGTATTTGCAAAGAGAAGGGAACACACTGCTGAAATCAGATTATATCCCCAGCCCTGTCTAGGCTGCCTGTTCCTCTTCTGTATATTTAGAAATCCGCTTGGCAAGGAGACAACTTTATAAAAGGGAGATTTACAGCACAGGGTGCAGTATCTGGGGAGATGTAAACCTGCAGGCTGGCTGCAAATGGTGGGCAAGGAGTATGGGGTGAGGGTGGGCACTGATTGGGGGGGGGGGTTAGTGCTGCCCCCAAGGCACAGCCCCAGCCCAGCAGCTGTTCTGACACCCCTGAATTACTGAGATGTAAAGGGCTTTTCACTATGTGTGGCTTTACAGTTTAGAGGTGAGTGCTTTGTACAGAAGAGATGCCTCCTGCTCGGGCATGGAAGACTTTGTGAGAAGTTATGCTTTAAAAATTTAAACTAGAAAATCTTATTGCCTGTCTTCAGCTGACAATCACCTAAAAGTTTCAAAGAAACTTACCTTCCTCTCACAAACAAGAGTTCATTTAAAAAGACCACTCTGTTATTTTATTTCCTTGGTAGAGATGAGCTGCCATGGAGCCGTGCCATGCAGCACACTTCTTGCACTGGCAAATGTTGACGTGGGAAAGCCACAGGAGACAAGAAGCAAACAATGTCTGCACACCACACAGCCATGTCCAGCCCTGTCCTGCAGCATCCTCTGCCCCATAGGATCAGGAGGGACAGGTTTGTGGTGGCCCAGAAGGGAGGAGGCCTATGGACACACAGCGCACTCACAGGGATTGAGCACAGGATACAAAAGTGTCTCACTGCTGTTGCCCTCCCACCCACAGAAAATTCAACAGCTGACACTCTGAATGCAGGGAAATACTGGGACTGAACCAGTGGCTTGGAAATTTCTGCCTCCCAGAGAGGGCTGGTACACCTATTTATTTGAACCCAACCCCTGGCTCTTGTTTCTTGAATAACTCATCAGCTCGACTGATGTATTGTCAGCTTTTTTTTTTCTTAATCCCACACCTATGATGCTTTGAAATTAGATTGAAGAAATGGCACCCACAGGAGGCAAAACCTGTGGGCTGATGTTACTGAATTTGCCAAATGCATCACTTGGGGAAGGGGAAGGTCTCTGTGAAACCCTCTGCTCGGGGGTGTCCTTGCAGAGGGTGACAGGGACCAGATGGGAGACCACAGGGTGCTCACGTGCATATGAAGGTAGAAAAAAAGGCTGGGGAAGCTCAGAGCTTATAATCTGCTTTTCTCTGCCACACCAGACTGAACAGTGAGAGGGATGTGGGGTGTGGAGATAAGGGAGCGCGGGTGTTGAAAGCACCTCCAGCTTCACATGGTGGGAGAGCGACCAGGTGGATTGGGAGTGCAATAACAGGGCTTTACCTGCTTTGTGCAGTGAAAGGATGAATGCCAGGACCAGGGCTCGCTGTGTTGGCATATAACAATGCCTGCTTTAGGGCTCAATGCCTCAGACCTCACCAGCTCAGGGTCTTACCATGTTCCCAACCTCTCTGGACACCGCTCAGCTGCTGTGCCCTCCTGACTACAGCACCCATCCCAACGTGTCCCTTACCAAGCTGTGATTTCACAGCTGGGAAATGGGATGGTCACACCACTGGTGCCCAGAGCCCCCATCCGTGCCCAGTGTCCCATGGCAGACACAGCCATCAGGTGTGCTGGGCAGGACACAGGCAGCTCAAGTGCCATCTGCACATCTCCAGCAGATGCTGCGTGGAGACGATAGAAAAAGCCTTTAAGGGAAAGGAGGGGGAAGCAGGGAGAAGACAATTAAATAGCTGCTTTAAGTGATCTGGAAGGAGATTAAAGGCAGCTGCATTTTTTTTTCTCTGGGAAGAGGAGCCTCTAGAATACCTTCATCTGCTTTTACAAAGTGCTGTTAAGAGGAAAACGTAAGAGCTGAATTGATCGGCCACATTTCCTCGCTTTTGATTCCCTCCAGCTGACATCTCGAGAAGGGGGCTGGGGGAGGAAGAAATATCAAGCGAATTAAAATCAACTGGGGGGGGGAAAAGAGAAGAAATTATGTAAGATCTGGCAGAACACAGCAGGCCAAGCAGTTATGTAAAGCAGCAAACACGGGGGCTTACTCAAGTCAGATCTAGCTGTACGATGGACCATGTGTAAATGGGCTGGGACTGGGTGGGCTGTGTCTACTGGATTAAAGAATCATGGACTGTGGAAAAAGGCAGACCTTTAGAATCTTGCATCGGACACAGACCTGTCCTAAAGGAGCTGACCCACTCTGCTACTAAATGGGCTCCCCTGGTGGGCAGAGACCCTGTGCCTCTATCCAAAATAGTTTTATCAGCCAGGCTCCAGGGGTAGGATTATCACCGTGCGAGTGACTGAAAACAGCCCTGCTTCTAAAAGCCATAGCAGGAATTTGGCTGTGACTTAAGGAAAAGAAACCAGCCTCAGTTCCTCTAAGCCAATGTTAGTATAAAAGCAGAATTCCTGAACTGAAGCCACCAACTAATCCTGGATACGACATGCAAGCAAACACGGAGAGAATTCAGCCCTTTGGTTTTACTCATTACTGTTTTTCATGTGCTGTGGAGAGACCTTTGCTAGGTTTATTTGCAGGGCCCCATGGACCTGCCAGGCATCCTGCCACATGTCATCACTGCAGGAGGTGTAAGGGAGTGTTTGCAACATCGTGCATGGGATGCTGGGCCCCTTGGATAAATTAGGGTTGAATAGATGAACTTGGAAGCATGCTTAGGTCCAGGGAAGTGTTCAGGCCAGCTGCCTTGTGTGAGGGATCTTGCACACAAGAAAGAGCTCCTCCATCCCCAGCCCGTGTCCTTCCCACCCCATCAGATCTGAAGCCCTTCAGCACATTACTTCAATGCAAGAAGAAATAAAGCAGAGTACCTACTCAGGCAAACAGTTGTTTCATGTGCAGTGTTATTTATTCCACCATGAGCAGCCTTCATAAAACAAATAATGGACCTGTAGGGTGGGAGAGCTGCAGCCACACAAGAGTGGGATGACGCACAGCAGAGCATGGAAAATGTCCACCCAAAACAGTGAGAGATTTACAGCTCCCACTGTGCTTGCCAAGAGGATCCCCCAGCAAGAAATCAACCTGGAGACCATGGCACTGACGGTTTATGGAGGCTCAGGGCCTACTGCCATGTGTTTCAATAAATGGGTTCGCACCATCTGCATCAATAAACCATCAGTGTCTGTCAGACATCCCACACAGGCATACAAATAGCCAGGGTTTGGAAAGGGGGAACGTGAACTGCCCAGTCAGAGCCTGGGGGATGTTCTGCAGCAAGGCCACCAAGCCCAGGTTGTCCCACACTGTGGCACTGAAAGAAAACAGTATTTGTGCTGCTGCCCAGACATTAAAATTTTAATCTTTTTGGAACAGGATGAACAATGCACGCTGGTGGATGTGGGGCAGTCACTCTGTTTTGAGAGCAAAATCACGAGCAGCCAAAAGCACAAGGGCTGACCCGCAGGGGAACGGAGCACACGTGTCGCTCTGCCTCGCAGCTCTTTATCTAGTGGTGCCACAACAAGCAGCTGTTATAACCTCCTCCAGCTGAAGTGGCATGAAAACATTAATTTACTTGTATGGAAATGGCTTTGAGAGGTGCTTAATTTGTATGGGAAAAAAAAGAAAAGAAAACATAAAATTGGCTGCAGTGTGTGTTAGAGGATGTGTGCCAGTTAAAGTGTTAACTAGACCTAAATGATGTACTATAATGGACTTATTCCTGCGACCAGATCCCAAAACGATGCCAACATCCAAACCAGATGCCTCTAACAGACAGAAGGAACAGGCAAGCTTGGCACCGAGGAGAACATCATGAAGCAGGTTCACAGCCTGACTTCAGCAGCTGCAAGGCTGCTGATAAACAGAGCTGGGAAGCGGTGCTGCTGTAAGGAATTAAATACCAGGGGTCGCACGGAGCTCACGCTGTGATGGCACGAGGCCAGATGCTCAGCACCCCGTGGTGCTGATGGGTGACACCCCACAGAACACTCATGTGTCGCTCCGCCCGCCTAGCAGCGTGCTCCTCACTGAGCCATCTGTAATTACTAGAGGAATGCTGCTAATTACTTCTCAGAGTTGCACGATTTGAGCCACACACGTTAAGTAATATGAGAAAAAATGGAATGTGCGGCGTGTGGTTTGAATGGTTCATTCTTTTTCTCTGGTTGCTCACACAGTACAGTTTCCTTTGGGAGTGTCCATCAGAACTTAAGGAAAGCTAAGAGTGAGGAACTCCACCAGAAAGAGCCTTCAGGGAGAGCACCCAATACTCAGCGTGGGCAGGCAGCTCCAGCCCAGAGGAGCATCCTCCTGGGCTCAGCAGAGTGCACCCTTGGGCTCTGAGTCTATAAATGGTTGCACTGGCTTTGTTCAGGGCCTGGCTTGCAATTAGTCACCAAATGAAACCTCTCGGAGAACCGATGGTGACAAAAAATAAAAAATAATTAAAAAAATAATAATCCCAATTTACTTCAGGCAGTTGGCCAAACAGGAAGAGTAAAATATGTTGAGTGATTTAATACAAGAGATTTGCCAGCTCGAGCAAATGTATCATTGCTCTGATTAATTTAAAAGCAGAAAATGAACGAAAGAGATGTAGAGACCTGCTCTGAAGCAGCCTCAGTCCTCTGCAGAACCCAAGGGCTCTGGATTTCTGAACTGTGGGACCTTTGTGCATCACTCTCGCACATTACTGTTGCCCTTTCTTTCACAGGTCTTCCATTATTCGTTTCATGTTTTTAAACCCCTGCACAGCTCACAACGTGAGAATGCCTGATCACACACTGGGCAGTGGTTTCCCTTAATGCACTTCAAACCTGACTTGCAGCTGCTTTGCTTACTCACTGCAGCCCTCCCCAACCCAGGGCCCTGCTTCATGTTGGGTGCTGCTTCTGGGTATGGAGGAATGAGCCCCCAGCCATGAAATTAGCTCCTATCTTAGCAATATCTATGTTCACAACCAGGTACCCCAAGAAGGAAAGGTATGCTGATCCCCCACTGCCCACACAGCTGCCTCCTTCCTTCTACTTTTCAGTATATTCACAAGTGAAATGATAATAAAAATGTAAGGAAGAGGCCACAGGCAAACTTCATGCACAATGCATTCACGTCTGCCCATCTTTTACTCAGATAACACGATGAGTTAGCTCCTGAATAACTGCAAGGCTGTAAAATACATTGAGAATTGTTCAATCTCTGTAGATATGGCTAGGAAATAATCTGCTCTCCTTAGCCCTATCGTGTTAACACAAAGCATTGGTTTAATCCTTAAAGGAAGATAAGTGGAAATAATGCACTCCAGCCACATTGTTCTTGAATCAGATGGCTCACACCTCCTTAGAGAATAGAGAATTTGGGTTAAGCACGCTGGGCTGCTACTAAGAAAAGCTAAAAAGCTTCAGGAGGAACAGCCTCCATGATCTGAAAGTGAAAGTTATGTGTGGAGACAAAATATGGAGGGAATTCAGTGCTTATGTGCGGGCTGGATTTTGGTTACTGGAGCAGCAGTGCAGTGGGAAACTTGGAGAGATATCCCATAACATCTGAAGGCTCTGGGCTTTCTCCTGTCTGTACCCTCACATGCTTTTACTGAGAGAAATCATTCTGTTCCCATTTAAGTTCTTTTCCTCTAACTGGAGGAACATTTTGAAGGCTTTAGTACACTTGCAGTTTTGAACCCTACAGATGAGACCCACCTGAAATTCAAGTTCCAAACAGGGGATTGAGAAGCTATCACATGTAAGCCTGGCAGCAAAGGAGCTACGGAGATTGGTGTCTTGCTCTGTCTGCCTTTCCTTCCACTTCTCTTACATTTTTCAAGCCTAATGCTCCAGTGAACAAATGCCTCACCAACTCAGAGCGCTGTGAGTGGTGATGCTGAAATCCTTTCCACGCATGGGAGTGTTAGATTAAGCAGTGCATGGAGACCAGCAAAGCCTTCCTGAAGTCAGGAGGGGGGGCTGCCAGTTAAACCAGCCATGGCTTTCCCCAGACAGCCGGAATAGCAGCCGCTAGCTTTGCAGCTGCTGTTCTTTCTGGCTGCCTATGCTGCCCAAAACTTTCTGGCATCAGTCTGTTCCTTCACAGATGAAATGAGCTGCTGGTCATCCCAAGAAGCTGAGATGGGGAGGAGAGCAGAAAGATGGGTTTATTTGTCCCGATGCTGCCGGTCCCTTTCCAGCCGAAGGGGAGATGTAAAGAAAGGCTGAGGATCTCTGCAATTAACTCCCAGAGGTGCGGGACACAGGGCTCCGCTCCGAGACAGGGCGGGCTGCGGGCAGTGGGGACAGCTGCTCCGGGGGGGCTGCGCCAGCCCGGGGCCGGATTTACCCCGCTGTGGGATTCACCCCAGTGCGGGCTCGCAGCCCGGCGCTGGTGGGCAGGAGGAGCATGGGGCACAGCAAACAGAGACGACATCCCCCCACTCCCCAAACCCCCCCGCCCATCCGCACCCCGGGCCATCCCGTCCCGCCGGGGCTGCTCCGCTCCCCCGCTTCGCAAAGCCGGCTCCTCCGCCTCATCTCCCTACACCCCCCCCGCCCTTCTCTCGGCAAAGTTTGGGTTTTTCCAGCTCAGGGAAGGAGGCGGCTGCCCGGCCCCGGCTGCTCGGGGTCCTCACCTGGATGACCGTCTTCAGGGTGGAGGCGTCCACGATGGTGGTGCAGATGATGGAATCCGGATCCTGATTCTTAGCATAAATCTCCCCCATGGTGAAGATCATGGGGATGGCGAGGAGGAAGGAGGCAATCCAGATGCAGCTGATGAACTTCTTGGTGCGGCTGCGGGACATGATGCTCTTGGCTTTGAAGGGGTGGCAGATGGCCATGTAGCGCTCCACGCTGAGGCTGGCGATGTTGAGCGCCGTAGCGTAGGTGCAGGCGTCCCGGAGGAAGTAGTAGCCCTTGCAGACAGCCCCCCCGAAAGCCCAGGGATGATGGACCCAGATGAAGTTGTAGAGCTCGATGGGCATGCAGAGGAGGAAGATGAGGAGGTCGGAGAAGGCGAGGCTAGCCAGGTGGTAGTGCACGGTGCTCTGCAGGTTTTGCAGGGACTTCTTGCGCACCAACGTGTACGCCGTGATGGAGTTCCCCACGGTGCCCACCAAAAAGAGAGCCAGGTAGATGACGGTCACCATGACTTTGGAGTAGATATCGGTGTTGACGTCCAGATCCTCCTCGTCGGGTCCTTTGGAGAGCAAGTCGGAGCGGTTGGAGGCGTTGGGGTGGAGGTGCTGGGAGCCGCCGGGCACGGCCGGGGCCGTGGCGTTGGGGTGCATCCCGAGGCCGATCCGCCCCGCCGGGGCTGCAGCTCTGAGCCACCGCCCGCCCCGAAGTGCCGCTGCCCCCAGCAAGGAAACTTGGCTCGTTTTAATGCTGCGGGGAGGAGGTGCCTGCCGCTGCCGGGCTGCTGTGCGCGTGTGAGCGTGTCACACAGATACACACGCACCGGAGCAGCCTCGCCGCGTTGTGTGCAGCCCGCAGCTCTGGAATCTCCTCCCCGCTGCTCCCCGGAGCCCAGATGTGTCCGGGCACG
This sequence comes from Cyrtonyx montezumae, assembly GCF_038088225.1. Taxonomy (NCBI): domain Eukaryota; kingdom Metazoa; phylum Chordata; class Aves; order Galliformes; family Odontophoridae; genus Cyrtonyx; species Cyrtonyx montezumae. Next base: position 8,607,304 of record NW_027072100.1, on the reverse strand, counting down.
GCAGGAGCTTCTCTGCACACGCACGCACACGCACACGCACACACACACGCGCGCACACCGCCGCCGCCTCGCACAGCACCGCCGGCAGACGCTGCACCGCCGCCCCCAGCGCTGCCTTTCCCCCTACCCCCCCACCCGCTCCCCCTGCCCCATCCCCGCCGCCAAGACGCTTTTGCAGCCCCAGCTCGTAGCCCGAACTCGAGCCATGGGAAGGAGCGGCTGGGCTGGGGAGAGGAGGCTGCGGAGCCCCGGGGTCTGGGACTGGGTCCCCTTCCTCCCGTTGGAGCCCCGCTTCTCCATCCTATGTAAAGTCACGTGAGGCAGGGCTGTAAGGTTAGGGCCGGCAGGGGGGTGGGAAGGGGCCCTAGCCCTATTACCCCCTCACCTCGGTCCCTCAGTCAAGAGAGACCAGCAACATGCTCTTGGACATCCCCGTGACCTGCTAGCCTCCAAATGCCCACAATCTCTGCTGCTTCTAGGAGAAATACATTTAAAATACATAAAAATATCTACCTCCACCCTAAGACTTCTCAGCCCTACAGCTCAGCAGCATCAGCAGCGAGCTGCTTTGCTTTGATCCCCATATGTCACTTTTCACTTATCTCCATGTCCTCCAGTTTGGGGATGAGTGCTCTTCCCTGAGCTGCTCTGTTGCAGGGGGCACGAAGAAGCCACAGAGATGCTGAGGGTGATAAAGGGATCCCCAACAGCAATGGACACCCAGGATGGGGGTAACTGAGGGTAACTTTCTCAGGTTCATGGTGCTGATCTGGCTCCTGCATTCTAAAACCTCAGTGAGCTGTTTACTCACTTGTCTTTATGATAAACCTCTTTACTATTGCACAGAGATCTAGGAAATCTCATCCAGTGATTTCCCATCCACTGATTTGGCTGAGGCAGCCATCACTTGTCTGAATTTATTTGTTGGCAGATGTGTTTCCAAACACAGGTGGGCTCTGAGTGTACTGATGTCCTGCAGACCACTTATCTATTTGATGCAAGAAGATATCTAATCCCGCAGCCAATCGAATAATCTCTGCATGCATATAGTGAACTTTACACTGCCAAACACCAAGAGCCAACATTCCCCCAAATTTGTCTTGAATCCAGCTGACAGGATCACCACAGAAAGCTGACCAAAATCAGATTTCTTTAGTCTCATGTAGTCATACAAATACGGAGAGAAATGTTTTCCAGCGTTCATCCCACACTGGTTTAAAGAATGACTAATAATCTCTTAGCATCAATGTTCCTTTTATCTACAAGCTTTTGTTATGAGGTCTCTGTCAGCAGAGAGGAGTTTGCCAGGGCTGGGGTCCCCAGCTGCTCTCAGCCCTTGATCCAGGTCCTTGGGCTGCTGTCTCAAGTAGAGCTGCAGTTTAGGGGTATGCTCTTTTCCCAGGTTCCCAGTCTTTCTATTTCTTACCCCCCCCCCCCCCCCATTTGCAGGAGCTTATGGTCCAAGCCCAAACCCATGCTCCTACACTAAAGCACTTCACCCTGAGGCAGTGAAAGTGTTCCTTTGGGATCCTTGTACATAACAAAGAGTTATTGTCCCTCCCTGGCCCTGTAACTTCATTTTGGCCTTGTGGAAAGCAATTGCTGTAGCCATAAACTAGATACCCATCTGCTGGTCTAATTTTACAGCATGTGTGCGCACGTTTATATCAATAGCTGTCTCTAGAAATGCTCTGTTTTGGATTCTGTTGCCTCGTGTTTCTGCACACAGACAATGCAGGCACGGCTGCTGACAAGGAAGAAATCGCATCTAGCTCTGTCCCAGCAGCTGTTCCAGAGTGCTCCAGGTACTACATCCTCCACTTTTCCTCTGTGTCAAATGCTGGCAGAGAATACCCAGAGATATAGTTAAATGAGAATTCTAATTACAATCTGAAATATCAGCTACCAGGAATCAGTGTAGCTATTGATTTACAATCAGCACTTCAGCAGGCTGGTGCAGTTTGTGTCAACTGCCAAATCTCTGCTTTCTTAAAAGCCCATTGCAAGGGTACCTCTTTTTCAGCTCTTCCTAGCAGATGAGGCTAATTAGGAAGGATGACAACACATTACTCCTCTATAAACCCAACTAGCTAGCTTGCACCTCTTGCAGAGTCATCAGAGAGCATGAGTGCATGACAAGATTTGAAATCACAGTATGGCTTTCCAATATACACCGGTGCTGGCAAATTGATCACTGTTTTCCCTAGCTGAGCCTGAGTGCTCTGGCTTCCCAGAGTCTGCCTGCTGACATACAGCCTTGCAATTCCCCACGCAGAAACATGGGTCACTTGATAACAAAGAAAATAAACAAAAGCCTTAGCATATCACCAGATGGAAAAGGGTCAACCTCCCTCATATCTCTATTGGAAGCTGTATGGGGACTGCTGGGTCACGGCCTGAACCACTGATAGAGCACCTGAAGGAAAAACATGGTCAGCCCTGGAAGCATAGGTGAAAGCAATTCACCTGTGTGACCAGAAGGGCTGGAGCCAGACTCAACCTCTCTTAGGCCTCATTAAAGGGCTGACTGCCACTAAGTGAGAGTTCCTTGTTAGAGGCCCTCCCTCTTGGAGTTCTTTCCCTGTGCACCTAAATCTTTGGAGATGGGTGAGCATTATTTTCCTTCCTTTTGTAACATCTCTTTGTTGGTCCCTTTGCCTTTACAGAAGCTTTCCGTTCTATCTTCTTTCCTTGCAACACTTTTACAAAGCTGGACACCTAGCTCTGGTCCAGAACTGATCCCTGAAAACCTTTCCCTTGGAATGTGTGGAGCTGTAGTGCCAAGTGAAGTCACCAGCTCATGGAGAACATCTCCCAACGCACCATTAGTGTCCCTATTGCTTGGACATGACCTGAGGATTACGTGCAGTCCCCTTTCTTGTGTGGGGTACTGAAATGAATGCCAAACTATGTCTTCTTGCCTTTGCCTCTGTTCCCTGCAGGGATGTAATCCATATTCTCCTCCAAGCAAAAGCAGAACCAGAGGTGCATCGTTTTCTTCTTGTGCGCTAAAGCTTCCAGCCTAAATCCCTGCTGTTTGTTTCTGAACTAGCCGACCTTTTAGCTAAGCTGGGCTCGTTTTAATATATTTTGTATGTGTGTGTCTGTGGCTTAGAAAGGGAAAGATTCATGGAAACCAACAGGCTCCTGATCTCAAATGTTACGGCAAGGCATTTACTTAAAATCTTGCAGGAAAATATCATCTAAAGACCTTGCCTATTAAAACTTCCTGGACTGTGAGCTGAGGGTCCCACAGTGACCAGGATACAAGGCCCACAGGTTGCCTTACTTCCTTTTATGTTGACCCAAGTGTTTTTCTTCTTTGCTTTTCCCCTTGCAGCTCGGACCAGTAGGAATTTTTTGTGTTAACCCTCTTGCAGTCTCATTTCTCCAGGTGGGATTTTTCTGAAGGACACTGAAAGCAGCAAAGAGAAAGCTCTGTGCTAAAAGCAGACACTGAAAGACAGTGTCAGCCTTTTGCTGAGGTCACAGCTCCCCACACTAAATATCTTTTAGACCAGGTTCCTGATTCAAACCTATAAAGTCAGATCCCGGTGAAATCACTGGGACAGGTACTCCCTTATTCAAACATTCCTGAAAGTCAAGGTTGTCTAAGGTGGGTTACTAGGATACAATCCTGGGCAGCAGAAGGAAAACTAATTCAAGAAAGTGAGGAAGAAAGAAGTGATAGAAAAGTGAGTGTATATCAGCTTTGTTGACTATAATACTGACCGCATCATTACTTACAAACATTGCATTACTCAACGTATTGCAAAATAAAGAATTGCTAGATGGGGTAAGCAATAAAAGATTCCCAGCTGCTGCATGTTATTTACTGTATTTGGCTGAAGTGATTTCAGGAGAGTATTTTAAATCAAAACTATTGATACATGGGATGTTTATTGCCTCTGATTTTCAAAGCAGAAGAAATTGCTGTGACTCCTCAGTGTTAGCACATCAGAGTGTGCAAAGCAGAGGGACCATACCCAGCACAGTGATCGCATTCCCCAGCATTGTGTCCCTGTGCAGATTTAAAAGAAAATAGTAAAGTGGAAAACAGAGCACACTGGTTTATGTCTGATGATGTAGGTAAGATAATTTTCCTGAAGAAAAATCAATCTCTGGGAACCGACAGCTGGGAAATGAAGCGTCCGGATTCTTCACACACGTCTTATCTTCTGTGTGCTGGGTGTTCAGATTCATCCCTTTACTTTAGCAAAGTTCCTTTAAAGTTAGCAGATTTTTTGTCTGATAGATGTTGTAATATTTATCTCAGCCAGAACCAGATTTGTTAACTGGAAGCACACAGGAGATATCAGCTGCTTTAGTTCAGAGATAGAGGTAGATCTTGGATCCCTTGAGTTGTTACTACAACAAGCCCAAATCAGATTCCCTGTGTCAACGAACACTTTGTTTTCATATACAATATAAACATCTAATGCACGATGAATTGTGCTCATGTACTGCCACCCATTTTCCCTTTGAAAATCCTGTTTTATCTCAGGAAGAAATACAATGAGAAGAGACAGAGGAATCCAAGGGAAGAATTAGCATTTGCAGCAGCCCCTGAGGCTTCAGCTCAGCTCTGGCACCTGCAGTGCAGGCAGGCAGCCCCCTGCCTTGCAGGGATGCCATCTGCCCTCCCAGCCCTGAAGCTTCCAGTAGCTCCACTCAGGGGTGCACTGTGAGGGAAAGAGCTGAATCTTCATTATTACTTGTGCATTTGCACTGCCTGTAGGCCCCCAGCCTGTGTGCCTAGAGGGCAAGCTGTATGAGGTGGGGGTGGAGGAGCAGCCCTGAGCTCTGCTCCCTTCTTATTACATCCCAGGCTGGTGGGGCCTTCTCCTGGGCAGTCCGTCACTGAACACTGTGATGCTTTTTCTGTCTCTGGTTGTGTGCCTGCTGTGAGGCAGATGGGAGCCTGGGTGTCCAGTGCATAGTGGGGACATCCAGTGGGCCCAAGGTGGCAGGGATTGGTTGCCTGTGTCCATCCCTGCCCAGGTCCCTCACACTCATCTACCATGGAGGCTGGGACTGTGGGACACACCAGGATTGGCCCCAGAGCAGTTCCCAGCAGAAATTTTCCTGGGATACCCTATAATGGCTTTGACCCACTCTGTACCACATCAGCAGGCACAAAAATTTGGCTGTATGTGCCTTCCAAAGCACACTGTGACCTGCTGTGAATGTGTTTTATTTCTGCTGCGCAGTCTGCGTTGTTCCTGCTATTCTTCCCTCTAAGAGCCCACATCCTCCCATTTTTTTGCAGAGCACTGGTTTTGCTCGAGTTTGAGCTCTTTGCAAGCCAATGCTGGCATCCTTACTGCATAACTTGTGAGAGTCACTCCATGACTTGTGAGATGGTCCCTCCTGCCTGTTACCAGAAAGAGGAATGAGGAGATGCAGAGGGTGATGCTCCCTGAGCTCCATCCCTTCTAATACAGGCAATGCCATTGTGCAGTGCCAGGGTGCACAGAAGTCCGATTTCTGTCCTGCTGCTCCACCTGTAACACTGCTGCAGGGACAGGACCTGCTGCTCTGTTGGTGAGCGTGAGCCTGAGGGGGAGGGTTTATTCCCATACCTGCAGGTTAGAGAAATGTCAGGAGCAATTCTCTGTGGACTTCCTGGGGACATTTCACCCCGAACCGTAACACAGAGCAGCCCTGTGACTGCTCTAAACTAAACTGAAGAACAGCCGGAGGAGGCAGGCAGGAAGCTGAAAAGAGAAAAACAGCAAACAAGTGGCCAGGAAGGCTAATCAGCTCAGCCTGAGTTAGACAGGGAGCTCATTCAGTGCCTTTCAGTGTGATACTGGGGCATAACTGGGGCTGCATTCACTGCCTGAGTGTTTTTGAAACTCTGATCACAGCTGTTGGGAGGACTGCAGGTACAGGAGAAGTTTGGAAAAAAGACAACAACTTACATGATATAAATGTTTGATTGATTTGGCTTACTGAGCACAGGAGCACTCTGGACTACAGATTTCTTTTTTTAAACCTTCTCATAAGTCACAAACAAACTGTTCTGACTCCAAGGCCAAATATTTCCCAACTGTTTCATTGTTAAAAGAATACATGTTTTGTTTGCACCATATAAAAAACAGTGTCTGCGCTTGCAGTGCGTTCTCCTTTTTGTTTCTAGAGGGTTCTCTCTTCTGACATTTGCCCTGCCTGCACCACAAATATCTTGTCAAATCCTAACAAAAACAAACCTGTGATTCTATGGTATCTTTCTTAGAGTTGTTATAGTGTTGTTGCAGCTGAGAGGTGAAGGAAGGTTTCTCACCTGGAAGACCCTCGTAACACTACAAAGAAAATGCAGCGCAAGATTTTTCTCAGGTTCTTCTTGAATAACTTTTAAAGAAGATGATCTGCCTCCTATGTCGAAATAAAGACCCCTTCTCTGGCGCAAAGAACATTTGAAATAACAGCTTGTTTCTAGCTCAGATTTCGTGGCATCTAAAGATGCTGAAACCAAAATCAGTTTTCTTTCAGTGCTGTACAAGACTCTCTGGCAGCGCTCAAAATAGCAAAAGCTGCACACCCAGCTTTGAATCCAGGGCTGAGTGCTGGAGGAAAAAGTCTAGAAAATGATTTGGGTAGAAGGGTGCATTCATACAAGAAATTGCTAAACGTCAGCAGAGCCAGACTAATGACAGGGGATGAGAAATAGGTTAGAAATATTAGATGGAGTCCTTCTCTCTCAGTAATGACCATTTCATGAAAGAAAGTCATATTTATCTGCGTGGTAAACATAGAAGTAATACTGAAGATAACTGCTACTAAAGTAGCTGTGAGATGAACCGGCAGACGGTGGAACAGAGTTCAATTAACAGAAAGATCTCTTGAAATGATTTGATTCTTCTGAATTTGCTCTGATTCTTCAGCTAATCCTTCAACAGATTTTGCAGCCACCAGTCAGCTCGGCACAGATGTTGTATACGGTAATGGTGCAGAGAGGCACTCACAGCTCTTGCTTTTTCTGGAGCTACGTGGCAAGAGGGATGGTTTAACCTCAGAGCATGGGTAAGTGGTTCTCTGCCGGACAGGAGCAAGGAGAAATGGAATCTGCACAAATCAAGAATTAAAAACCAAAAGCCACTCTGAACTCAGTCTGGCAGAATTTGTCCCCAGTTTTGCCTGCATGTGTTTTGATTTTAGAATCCAGGAGTACACAGGCCCATTTGCCTCTATCCGTACCGTGATGGAGATCTCCACTTTCCAGGAGCCCCCCCAAGGAGTGAATCCCACCCTCACTAACACCATTGCAGTGTTTCTGTCATGGAACTTCTGCTGCCTGTGATGAGAACGTGTGCAGGATATTTGATGCATAACTGCCTTAGCCTCTACAATGGCAGCTCACAGCTTTATCTTGGCTTTCCCAACATCAAGGATGTTTAAAGAAGATGGCTAAAGACAAGGAATCTGAGTAGTCACTTTTTGCTTCAGGGATGAATCCTATTCCTGGTCTGTGGCTTCTGAATTTAATAACGGAGGATTTGGGAAAAAAGGATGCTTCTAATGTGGAAGAAATCTCATGCTCACTTACTGAAGGGCTGAGTTTCTTCTGGTGCTAAAAGTCTATTAGAGAAGTTGAAGGAATACTTCTCTATCAACTCTTCTTTTGCTAATTGCTGACTTCCTACAAGCTAACCAACATGTTTCAGCCTTCCCATGCCACCACCTAAATCAAGTTGAGTGGAGAATGGAGAGATAGCAGGGCCAAAATCAATCCTCTTCCTGTAGCTCAGTGTACAAATATCTTGCTGTCTTGAGTTAATTATTCCAGCTTGTGTTTATGTGTTGTTTATTGTGGGTTTTTTTGTTTGTTTGCTTGTTTGTTGACTTTTTATTTTTTATTTTTTTGACAACCTAGAAAGTAGCAGCAGATCTTCATGCTTGGTCTTGGCTTTGAACTTGGTGTGGCCAGCAAACACCTCAAGCACAATAAGGTGCATAACTGCCTGTCTCTGCACCCATTCTCTGATCACAGCCCTCCTCACTGCCGTTGATCCAGGCAGCACATCCAGCCTGCACTGCCTTGTTATTTTGAAGGTATAATCGAGTCCTCTCATACATGTAGTTAGACTTATTTCAACAGGCTGAAAATATGATATGCATAATATCTGTAAATACTATACATAATATGGTATGGCAGTATAAATGAGTTTTGGTCCATGAGAGACATCGTAGCCTAAATTTCTCTTCCCAAATCCGCCTGTTGAATTTATTTTTCTATAGAAAGAAGATATAACTCCCTACATAAATAATCTAATCTGAGCATCGTGTGAGAGGATGTCAAATGCTAAACATCTAAATTAAACTCCACAATATCTGCTTTTCAGGCAGGAACTCTCTCCCATGAGATGCTCTTTCGTAGGTCGGTTCAGTGGAACCATGATTGGATCGGCCAACAGAAATGCTGGGTCCACTGGGCATGACCATGGAGCTGCAGACCCACATGTGGTAGTGCACAGGTTTTGTTTTGGGGAGCCAGCTCTGCCTTTGCTGAGGTGATCTCTGTGTGTTCCCAGAAGCTCCCGGGTAGCTTACTTAAACTATGGTTTAGGAATTAAAGTTTTCTGAAGTACATTGTTGTTACAAATTAAATGCTTGAATAATTCCAAAAATTGGTTTGAACTAGAAAATATTTCACCTAAAACAATAATTTGCTAGAAAATGGGGAAAGAAGAGAGCTCAAGGAGGTGCAACTAGTTTTAGCATAGAGAGTGCTCGGAGAGAGGGTTTGAGTGTGGATATTTATCATCAATAATTTATCTTTTATGTTACCCTCACAGTAGGGAGAATTCTGAAAATGAAATCCATGAACCTATTGGGATAAATATTAAGCTTGAATTTATGTTCATACTTAAACGCATTAAAGAATATTCAGCAGTGCCCCTATGGTACACAAATGCATCAAAATGGTGGTATCTGTGTCTTAGGAACATGAGTCCTACTTAGTTTCACAGTTTCCACAGGCAAAATTGGTGCCTGTGTTAGAATAACGAATTAAAATAAAGATGAAAAAGGAGCTGCTGGAAAAGGCTCTGATGTCAGAGCCACTGAGAGGTGTAATATTTTGTTCAAGTCTTCGGTCAGTGCTGTGTTCATGGAGCAGAACCCACCCTGGATCACAGCTTGGCACTTTGCAGGTGTTAGCTGGGGACTGACTTCTCCATCACCTCCTTCCTACTCAGAATTCTAGCATATACTGTCAAATTTGATTGAAATTGGTGAACATATTGGCTATTATGCGTACATGCACAGCTTAGTAAGTTTTGCATCCAACCTAAAAAAGCAAAGCAGTCTTAAGCAGCAGTCTGGAAACGGAATCCATTCTTCCATATTCTTCTCATATTTGTTCTGGAAGTTGGAACAAAAAAAAAAGAGGAACCTCGGGTCCAAGGAAGGAAACGATGACTGGAGCAAATCCATGGATGTGTAAATTATTGTTTGGTTTTTGAATAAAGAAAAAGTTGAAAGTCTTCAGATAGGAATTACAGCCTTGAAATGAGGAAGTACGATATTCAGCTATGGATGCGCAGATCTGATGTAAATGCAAACAGAGATGGGAATCCAAACTGCTTCTTGACAACATGCCTTGTAACATCATCACTTCTGTGTTCTTCTCGTTGCCTTCCCAATAAAGACTGAACCATCAGTTCACTGAAATGAACTCTCCCTTCATGTATCTCAGATATGTAACAACAAAGTCAGGAAGGAAAATAGCACCTCCCGTTCAACAGGTCACTGACACTGACTGCGAACACCACAGGGAGATGTGGAGAACTCAATGCCCCCCTGCTTAGATGCATCTGATGTTATTAGGTCTTTTCTATAAACCTGATGAGCAATAGTGGCACATTCATCAGACTTTCCACTCTACAAAGACAGAAACAATTGGTAGGAAGGGAAAAGGAATCTATGTAGCAGATGGTGCTGCTCTTCTTCTATTCGTAAATCAGTAGAAATACCCCCAGGCTCACAACATCTCTTGCTTTGCTGCTGACTGACACTTATTTGAAGCTAATGTGAAGATTTTGTAGCCGGTCTTGAACAGAGGAACAGAGAGAATAACGGAGTGAGTAGAGGGGATGGCCTGCCAGATACCTGCAGAACACCTCATCCCTTCCCTTTCTGGAAGCTGACAGACAGGTGGAGCCAGATCCAGAGCCTGAGTGTATGGGGTCATCTTTTTGTTTCTGCATGTAGCTGAAGAATCCTTGGGGACGTGTTAGCCCAGAGTCTGGAAATGGTGAGATCAGGCACTGCTGGAAACATAACCTGGCCTGTGGGTCCTGTCCAGGGTCTGGCCTGGTGCTCCTGGCTCTGCTACCATCTCAACTGCTCCTCAGGACTGCATATCAGCTCCTGTGCACAGAGAAAGGCAGGAAGATGACAGCCAGCTTCTGAAGCAGGGACTGAATTTTCTGCATGATGATAAGAAGCTACGTGGAGAAGACTGGGAGTATAACCTGCAGTGCAGCAGTGATGGGAATAGCCCACCTTTCCCAGCAGGTGAGCTGTATCTTCCTTGCACACGATGTGAGATGAGGAGCCCAGCACCAGCCAGGCTGTTTCTATCCAGCCGAAGCCCCGGCTTCAACTTGACACATTTCTGTGTTGTTTTATTTGAGGAATCAAGTGTGACCCAGGCAGAGCTGGAGGCACAGCAGCTGCTAAAAGGCTTGTGGTGTTGAGAGCTGCTCACCAGGGTGTCCTGAAAGATGAAGGTCCAGGGACAGGAGCTGGCACCGTCCCCAGCCTTGGGCATGCATGCACAACTCCACAAAAGCAAAGGTATGTTTGCACTCAGTTTTATCATTCCTGCTTCTCCAATAGCCCCCACTGTTAACAGTTCCTGTGCCATGGTAGCATGTACCATCACCCAGCACAGGGACTTGGCCCATCCGAATGCTCACCCCGTGCAGGAGGAGTGCATCAGCTGAAGCTGGCACAGGAAAGCAGGGACTGTTTGGAGCCACAGACAGTTCTTCATCCCAAACAAGATTTAGATGAATTTAACCCATCTGTGACATTGCTCAGTAAAAAGGGGTCACACTGTGCTTTGTGCTCTGATGGTTTCATCACAGCTTAGGGGAACATCCACATCCACCACAGCTTCCTCCTCCATTTCTGGAGATAGGAAGCTGTGACAGCATCATTCTTGGTCAGTGTGCTGAGGGGTTTATTGCTATTTAATTTTCAGATCTGCAAAAGTGGTTACAAACGTGAAACTTTGTTTTACTCGTGACTAAGAGCGACATATGATTACTATAACATTTGGACAAAAGCATCAGTAAAAAAGAAAAGCAGCATATGAAGCAACATATGGTAAATATGTATTTAGAAGCACGGAAAGTAGGCAAACTCATTTGGGTCAAGATTTAATCAGATAATGTTTGGTTTAGATTCAGCACTAATGCTACTTAGGAAGCACATTACATTGGAATCAGAATTTAAAACTCAGTTAATAGCGAATGAAAATAAAAAGCGAGATAAAAAAGAAAGAAAGGATTGGATGATTTATGGCATGGCAAATTTCTATTTCTCTGACAACCAGAAGATCAAGTCTAATTAAACTGTACACATCAGCTTTCTCCACGTTGCTTGCACAAGGCTAACCAGGGACCATGTAGATGTGTAATGTGGTTAATAACTAATATCCTGTTGGTTTATTATACTCTATTCATTAGTTTCCAGATTTCAATGAGCTATAGTCTCAGACTGTGAAGATGCTCATGAAATGGAGAGGAAGGCCATGACAATGCTGGAACTCCTTCCTTGTGTTAATGGAAGTCTTTATGGTTCAAAGGGGTTGGCAGCTCCTGCAGGCTTTCAAGCACATCTTGGTACCAGAGCTGCGACACAAGTCCATCCACCAGCAGAGTTTTGCACGTGTGCTTTCTATCACCTCCTGCTTGACGGAGCACATAGGTTGTGACTTTTCTTGATTCCTCCATTTGATCTCAGCTAGAAAGTGATGAAATATTCACAGAATATCTCCCCGTTTGGTTTTGAACCCATCTTGCACTGGTAGGTATCTCTCACTGGTAAGTGAGAGCTTAAGGATGTGATACAGATCATGGGAGGGGACATGGAGTGCACGATAGTAATGGCGTAAGACCTGGGAACGTTAAGCAGGAATTTATTTCCTTGGGGATCAGATTTAATTTAGGATCAGACACCCGATGCCTCTCCCACTCTTCTGAGGTCAGTGTTTGGTACAGGGTCTCTAAATTTCCTGCATATTCAAGATCCTACACGTGAAAATCTTGTCAATTTGTATCCCTGGAAATGAAATGAGAGTAGTTAGAGGTTTACTGATTTTTTTCACAAAGGCACCAGGTGGCTGGCAGCGCAGCCGTAGTGCCCAATTAGCAGCAAGCAGAGCAGAAGGCTGCGTGTGGAGGAGCGAGCACAGCACAGCGCTTGCTGAAGGAAGCCAAGCAGATGAAGCTGTGGGATGGAGCCCCTCCAAGTGCAAATCAGAGAAAGAAAGAGGGGTCAAGGTGCTGATGAAACCTTGGCACCTCTTCCAGGCAGTCGCAGGGACCTTACACACCTCTGGTTAAGAATGCAAACTCATCCCTCGCCAGGACACACACTTTGCCTCAACCACTGTTGTTGTCTTTCCTAATGAGGGCTGTTGTCCACAGGAGAATGACTGCAGTAACCCCTCGGGAACCATAACCCATTAAAACATATGGCACTGCTCCTCTGCATCTGCTCAGCTGTGGGAGCAGCAGTTCTCACACACAATCCTCAGCGAAGCTGGAGCTGGCAGTGTGAGCTCAGGGGACTTAGGGCTTTGGGGGAAAATACTCTGCTCTCCTGAATTTTTGGCCATCTCTCCTAATTCCATCAGATTATGGTGATAGAGAGGGTGGGAGCTATAAGCTAATGCTTTTCCCTTCAGGCTTGGAGGGATTTTCCACTCCCCTTCTCCTTGCAACGCAGAGATGCGATGCAGTTTGGCATGGATACTGAGAACCAGCCTCACCTTTGTGTGCAAGGAGCTTCCCCTGAGTCCTGGGAGGAATTAACTTGTCCATCCATTTTTAAAAGACAAATTAGAACAGCAGACTTCAGAAGGGCTCGGGGCTTCTGTTATGATAGTTACCAACAGATATTAAAAAGTCTATGGCTCTACTGCCTGCCCGAGTGATCAGGAAAATGAGAAGGGAATATGTCCTATTTTAATCCAATGGAAGAGAGGGCTCAGGTAGAGGATCACAGAGCTCTCAGACACTGCATATTGCCTCTCAGAGTGCTGTCAATGGCCACAAGTCAGTAAAAGCAATTACTAGAACATTTTCCCTTTTCTTCTTGCTGGTGATTCGGACGAGTCCCTGCAGCACAAGTGATTGCTTCCATTTGCATTAATAGCAACAAAGTTTGAACGTGGTTCTCTGAGCATCGCCCATGCTGGTCACACCAGAAAGTACAAACTTTTCCCAAGCAATAGCAATCTCCATGGCCTCCATAGGGGATCCAGAAGTTGCATTTGACTCGTGATTTCTCCTGCTGTGGGGAAGGTCCCGTGCCTCCCACCCTGCATGCCCTCAGTGCTCCCTGATGCCAGCTTAGTGGTGATCTGCTTATCCCATGCCCATACATCTGCTGTGCTCCCCCATCAGATCCAGCATCTTGGATGGGGTAATCCTCTTCTGGTGCCTCGAACTTTAATCAAAAGGTCACCTTCAGAATGCATGAAACTCAGCATCTCTCAGCAACGAGGGTAATTAATCAGCATTTCTCTTTAAAGGACTCTCATTCACCCATGACTGCAGGAGCGAAGCAAAGGAAAACGGCTGAGGAGCTGTGACAGATGATCTCAAACACAACAGAGTTACTGACGAGCTAAAGAAGCCTTGAAAACAGGTTAGCAGGGAGCCAAATTCTGCTGCCAGCGTTAACTGGCACAACCAGAAAGAGTAAGGTCTAGGAACAGTATTTTTACACTATAATCCATGTAACTCCTCTTGGGCATTTGCTTTGAAAGCTGCTCTTATTTTACATGTTCCCAAGAGCTGGCTCTGGGTGAACACAGTACAGCCCATGTGTCCTTCAGCAAAATGCCTTCATTTCTCCTCTCCTCCCCACGTGCCACCACTCACAAGATCCCAAATGCAGTGCCCCAGCCCGAGGCGCAGCAATCAGCAAGGAGAGGGGGAAATAAAGCAGAAACAAAACCAGAGTGTCAACAAATGTGACAAAATGAGGAGTTAAAACCACAGGGACTGCTTCATAATGCCTCCGGTGATTCGCTGCTGCTCTCTAGAGTGTTCCCTCACTGCTGTTTCACAATGGCATCTGATTAAATTTTGCTGCCTGGCACTGAGTCTAAATAATAATTAATAACTTATGAGGAGGCCTCCTAATGGAGCACACTGTGCTCCCGTGGCTCACTCGGTGCAAGGTGCCCGGCAGTGCTGGGTGAGCAGGGTGCAGGGCCTCTTGTGTCTGGTTTTTCTCCCCTCTCACCCAGTGTAACTTCAGAGCTGTGGGATCAATTGGGTGATGTGCAGTGCCTGATCCTCCTCCAGACTGCAAGGCAGCCCTTTTCTCAATTGAAGTGCTGTGTGTATGATATGCACAAGGAGCTGTTTAGGTATCACTTGCCAGTGCCTGCCAAACAAGAAATAGATTTGCTTTCTGCACTCAAGTGAATTTTTATTTTTGTCAATCTTGCCTCTCTTATAATATGTTCCCCTGTGAAATGTGTTGAGCAGAGATAACCAAGCATAATATATCCTGGGGGATTTGCAGTGGCAAGAAAACAATCTTGATATTCACAATGAAAAATGTCAAATAGTTTTCTGCCACTTATAGCATCAAATGATGATGTTTTTAGTATTCTGTCTGTGGAGAGTACAATTTGAAAAATACTAGACCATGAGAATTTACGTACGTGTGTTTCTATTTACCAGTGATCAGATAAAAGAAAGCAATAAGAAATCACAACAAGCCTCATCATTATCTCTACACACTCTAGGATTTCTTTTCTTTCTTCTGCTCTTTTCCCCTTCTAATTACAGTGATGATATTACTCAAGTCATCAGGTGAAAACACAGCTCCTAACAGTATGCATAATCCTCCAGGGAAACCGTGGCAGAGCAGGGTGTGATGGCAGCACGGGGACAGGAGGGACCAGGAGGACAAAGGAAATGGGATCTGGGGAACCAGCTCAGTTTTCTGCAGTTAAGAGATCCTCTAAATATATGCATTTATATATGCAAGATATATACATTTATATATGCAAGGAATGTAAGGGTATGAAGGAGCAAAAACATGATAACCTCTTTCCTATCCCAGCTCCTGGATTCACCATGTTACCAGGCAGCTTCTTCTGCAGGGATAGTGCTTAAAAAACCTAAGCCAGTAAAATGAAGCTCATTTTCCAAATAAGAGTTACTGGCCTTGAGGAATGCCTTGTGTTAGCTGCATCTCTCTCGTGCATCCTTTCTAAGAAGACAAGTACTACTTGTCAGTCCCAGGGATATTTCTGCAGGTGCTGCAATATAGATGGCATCAGAAATGGGCGTGAGTGCTGAGAGTTTTAACTTAATATGCTTGGCCCTCATATTATATTAAGACAAAATTTAGCTTTGATCTCACTTCAATCTTTTCCAGAGTTCGGGTGTTGCCCACTCTGGGCCCATTCACAGTCATCACCCAGCTTTAAAACAGCCCTTTATCCAGGGGGAGAGCTACTGGATGGCTTTAGGCTTCCAATTGCCAACGGCTGTGCTAAAACAGGGCTAAGGGCAGCATCATGAAATGCATTTACCCACAGAGATGCCAGCAAATGCACTGCTCAAATTTCAGGCCTTTATCTCTGTGAAGAAAAGCCACCCTTCAGGCTGTGAGATGGGGAGTTCTGGAGAGCAGAGGAAAGCAAAGAGAGCCCATAATGTTATTGCTGTCAGACCAGAACACAGAGAAAAGGTTAACGTGAGTGATTGCTCTCTGGTGTCTTATTAATCGCTTGCTTTCAATTATAACATTCGATTGGTTGCAGGTACGAGAGGACATATTTTCACTTCTTCAACAGCTGCTTAGGAGTTTTAATTACACCTGGCACATTAAGAAACCCTGACCCAAATCACTCAGTATGGGGGGGGTGCAAGCAAAGTTTTGCTCATTTCACACTGCATATTGTGTTCAGATTTGTCTATATAAACAGGATGTTACAGAAGCAAATGTGGTAACGCTCTGCGAGTGCTTCCTGCTTAATCCATTTTAGCATTTGCATGCTCTCAGTTGGCTTCTACAGTAATTACATTTCCATTAGCTTTAATTCATGACTTGATCTTCCATTTGTAACTTTCATTCTTCTTCCATGTGTATGCATGCACGCTCCCCCTTGTGATTCTTGCAGCATACAACTACAAGCAAAACTCTAATGCCAGAGGTAGGACAAGTGAATTTCTGCAGCGTGAAATTTCCAGAAGAGGCTGATGTGGGGGAAGGATTCATGTGCCTGAACTATACCATGCATTGCTTTGGGCCCCATCTGCTACATGGCCTCTGAAACATCCCCCAGAGGTCTGGAAGATGTAACAGAACACCTATGGAACACCCAGAACCCCGTGAGACCTTGGCCCCAAGGCTGACTTCATGGAGGACACTGCACATTGCTGTCATGGCAATTACTTCAGAGCAGACCCAGGGGTGATGCAAACCTCCTGTCTAACTTCCTGAAAGGGCTCCAGGGAGAATGAGGTGAGATCTCATTGCCCTCCTCTGTGGTGTGCGTGGGAATGCTCCTTGCTCTTGGTGCTGGGGGCTGGAAGCTGCTCAGATCCATTATTAATCTAGTTATGGGGTTTTTATGTAAATTCCATAAAGCCTGGCAACCCAGCCTCTGCTAAAGTAGAGGAGTTGCTGTGAACCTAGGTAGGAGAAGCTGGGGCAGTGTTGCTTTAGAAATCAAAGTTGACATAGATAGAGGCAGGAAGACCCAAATCCATGGGAGCTCTGTTTTAGGCTGAAAATACACACCAAATACTAAATTTGAAAATAATGGTATTTGAAAAGAATTGGGCCTTCAGGTCTGAGGTTGGTGTGTTGCTGCAAGAGACATAGAATCATCAAGGTTAGAAAAGCCCAACCATCAGCCCATCAAAACCATGCCTGCTAAATCATGTCCCTCAAAAGGGGCATAAATCATAGAATCATAGAATCACCAAGGTTGGAAAAGACCTACAAGATCATCCAGTCCAACTGTCCATCTACCACCAACAGCTCTCAAAGGGATATTGTGTGCTTGAATGCTTGGTTAGGGGTGGCCAAGTGGATAGGTGGCAGAAGGGACAGGAGAGCCCTCAGGGCAGCTGCTGACAAAGCCCCTCCCAAGATACTGCTTCAAACTGGTGTTTCCACAGCTCTGGGTCTCACTGTGTTCAGCTCCATCACTTTGGAAGCAAGGAGACAGAAACAAAGAGAGGAAACCCCAGTGCACATGCAGCAGGTGGTTTGGTAGTTTGCGGCCCAGTCCTGTTGAGCCTTTGGTTCCTGACTCCCGTGGCAATGGAAAGCAGCAAGGTGACACTGCAAAGGAAATGTGCAAAATGAAAACAACAACTACAAAAAAAACAATCAAACCAAACCAAGCAAACAAGTGTGAAATAAAAATAGGAGCAGTGTAGGAAATGGATCCATTGAGCAGTTTATCTGTGAGTCAGGTCACCGCGCATTGAGGCCTAGGGCCTTCCCCATCTCTTCACTTTAGAGACAATGGATACCAAAAGAATTCCCTAATCTCATGATTTGAAAATAGATCTTGGAGGATTTTTTCTCCCCTTCAGTGAAGCAGAAATGAAGTTCAACTAGGTTGCTCCAAAAGTAACACCTATTTACTTCCATGGAACACACTTCTAAGGCTCCTATTATTTTGCCTTGGAGAAGGGAAAATCTTTACAATTGTTATGGGACAGGAGGAAAATCTTGCTTCATTTTACTACTAATGATACACAAAAAGGAGAAAACCCTCACTTTCCAAGAATCTTTACTGGTTCCATGGTCATGGCTCTTCTCATATCTCTTTGCCACTAAAAGCCATGTAAAAATGCCAAGCATTTCATAAAGGCAGAGATGAGATGTGCCTTCTACATAACACAACATATTTGTAACTTCAGGCAAAGAAGCATTCACAGATACGAAGCCCTGCTAATGAGAACAACCCCTGCTTAGTGGGAATGTTAATCAATTAGACACGCAGAGCATTAATGATGTTTTCTTGCCTAATTAGATTAGCAAAACATGAGCACAGATGCTTTTTTCCCCTTGCAGCCATCCCAAGGAGTACCACCCATCTGGCCCCGGGATGCTCCATGGGGAGATGTTTCCCCAGGCACCCCTAGGGCTGGAGGAGGTTCTTCCTACAGTGAGGACACCCTGCAGCACCCTGGGGCTGGGATCCATTAGTTAGGTAAATGTCAGGGAGGACGTCTTGCTCATTGAGCAAGAGCTACTGAGAACTCCAAGACAGTGATAATAACAGGGCTATAAAAAAGAGAGGAGGCTTATCTCTAAGAGAGGAACATCATTTGATTCAGAGTGAGACAAAAAGCAGATAAGAAGCCAGAAACACTCACTAGGCCGGAATAACAGTGAACTACAAAGCGTGGGGTTCCTGAAAAACACTGATAAACTGCCCTGAGTCCTCATCATATGCTATCCTCCTGGTTATCTGATTTACACTAACACAGGTAGCACATGCTCAGTGCCTGGATCCCCGGAGGAGAGGAGAAATGAAAGAAATCTGCACTGTTTTAGCGAGGGAAAAGTCTCAGAGCAGATCCAAGCACAATGTTAAAAGGATTGCACAAAACCAGATGACCTCAACAGCTGCTGATAGAAATTGTGGATTACCATAAAAAGAAAAAAAAAAAGGAAAAAACGTTTTAATATGTGGTTAAATACAGATTAATCATCCATGATCAAGCCCCAGGTTGGCTTTCTTTACAGAATGACTGCAGGGGGAGCTGGAGGTATCCAGAAACCTCTAATTGATCCCAACTGATGTAAAAAGGTGCGAGCTTAACTGCACCAACGACCTCTTGCTAAGAGTCTGAATGTTTTGGTGTCATGCTCTGCTTTCCCAGGTAATGATGGCTATCAGCTGGCCGTGCAAAGAAGCTGGCCTGCCTGCCTGCTGTTTCCAGCACGTCACAAAGCACCCGCAGCCCATACTTCAGCTGCCACAGACTTGTGGCACAGTGAACTAAGTTAACTGCCATTAGCTGTGAGACAACAGAAGGATGGGGATTCTATAGCAAAGGTGACAGCACAAATACATCCTTCTCAGTGCGTGTATCAGAATCTGCCTTATTGACTTTTTTTTCTATTTTTTTCCCCAAGCAAACACAAACATTGCCCTGAATTTCCTGTGTTCCTGGGCATCCCCAGAGCACACTGAGCCATACTGCAGAGCTCTCACTTGCATGCAGAGCTGGCCAACTCTAACTCCCCTTACATGCTCAGTCCATGGGGACACTCTGAATTCCCTTCGCTGCATCACATCAGCTCTAGACGATGAAGGACAATTACATTGATCTACATCAGATGAGAATCTCTTCTCACCAGCAGCAAAAAGTCACAAGTTTGCCTCTCTCCTTAGGAAAGGAGGCACACAATGATTCAGGGAGGTTAGTTTTCCTGCTGAATGTGTTTTTCATAGCTGTTGCTTATATGGCTGGAAGATTTTATCTATAGTGCCTCAAGGTCTGAGACAGCTCAAGGTATTTAATTCTTACTTCTTCTAGGGTGGAACGCTTTATCTGTGCTTTCACAGGTTCTTAAAATGTTGCTCTGCTCAGAACAGATTTTGTATTCCTAAGCTAGGTGTATAGCTGAGTAAGAGACTGCATTTTTTTGTCATTTATTCTGTTCCAAATGAAATTATTTTGGCTGAAGGAAATGTCTGCACATTTTGCTCCTTTGGATCCCTTTGGATTTGGGATGTAGCACAGGACCCCACACATTTTTATGGTCAATTTCTGCCTGTCTTCATCTTACAGTGAGCTGAAAGGCTTGGACTAATAATGATCACATCTGGGGGAAGAAAATCATGTGGGGAAAATATTAAGAAAGAAACTGCCTTTTGATTGACACTCCAGAGTTCTCCATCTTTCCCTGGGAAGGAAACACTTTGGATCAACTTCCATTAAAATAATGCAGCCACTCTATGTGGACCCCCACTGTTGCATCTCATCCTGATTATAAATGACATTTGTTTTCCCTGGATATACCTCTGATTTCTTCTTCTAGATGGCAACAAGTTCAATTTGGACATTATTCGGATCTTTTAAAATATATTTACAATTTTGGTGGTGCCAATCCAGAATCCAGTGCACTGATTTGTTCCCTGGAGCAGCCAGCATTCACTGTTACAGCACAGGGATGTGAGCAGCACCGGTGATGCTGGTCAACTCCACTGTGCTGCTGTCTCCAATGCCATCTAGCGGCACTGAGAGCTTGCTTTTTTTCTGCTGAAACAAAAAATAAAATGTGGATCATGTGGGTGCTCCATTGCCATCTCATTAAAAATTGCATTCTAATTATTTGCTGCTCCCACTGATGCAGTGATGGAGCCCTGGGTGGTATCAGGAAGGGACAAATCGAGGCAGGAAGCCCAGCAAATCCATCTCTGAACCACATGTACAGCTTTAATTTCTGTTGTTTAAAATCTCTGGGAAGTCTGCAAATCAAATCTTTGCTGGAGAAGAATGGCTCATTGACCGCCCGGGTTGTTGCCTACAACAAATGGTGTGTGGCTCTTCCTGCTCGGTTTTACCTCCCTGTGGCATTTCCTCAATACCAACTGCTGTTTGTTTGTATTCTTGAACAGCATGAATCATCCCTTCAGCAAACGACAGCCGACACAGGACTTTGCCCTCGTTTATGTAGCGTGGGCCTTGGAGACTAGTGCAGCTTTAAAGGATCACTGCAGGTACAGATGTGGGCAGCAGAGGCCTTAGTAAACCCTCTTGGTCCTTCCTCAGCTAACAGTTAACTTATTTTGCCTTTAAAAGTTATTATCCTCCCTAGAAGTAGGGGTACATCACTACAAGACACACACCTGCGGGATCTCACTGTCACCTGATGTTGGATGGACGCTGTTAAGCTGGTGGAAACACACACACAAGCACCTGTAAAATACCTATCACATTTCTAGGCCTTTTATAGCTATATAATACTTCATATGGGACCAGGGAACATATTCTCAAATATTTTATTCTAAGTTACCCGTACACCTACATAATCTGCTAACGAGATGGGAGTGCCTTGTTAATACTTCCTGAAATCCATCCTTCGTCAGTGCCACAGCATCAGGATAACACCTCCCCTCCCCTCAAAGTTCTCTTTTGCTCTGGAAACAACGCATTCAGATAAGGCTCATTTAATAAGCACAAGGATTGCATTGTGATATCTGTAGATATATTTATATATTAAAAAAATTTCTACCTTTCATAAATACATCGTACATAAAACATGTTCCCATAATACATTCATGCGTTTTCCCCTTTGGAGACCCCTGCATGTACCCAAAACGTGTAAGTTGGGAAGGGCAAAGAGGAGAGACAAGCTCATTTCTGGAGGTGCCTCCAAAACCAGGCCAAGTTGTGAAGAAGCCTTTGGTGTCTGGGTGATGCTGAGATCAGCTCCTGCATCCACATGTCCAACCCTGCCCACCTGGAACAGCAGGGCTGTCCTGCACACCGTACCCATTGTGCCCTTCCTCATGCCGCACCAGCTGACAATGTTTAAGCAGACAAAGGAAAAAAAATGTCCATTACGTGTCTGTGTACAAAGGCATAAATATACAAAATATGCAAAACAACCACAAAGCAATTCCAAGCAGCACCTGGCACAGAGCAGTGCCAGCACTGCAGCTCAGTAACGTACGTCCTGTTCAACAGATGATTCAGTGTAGCACCTCCAGGACTGCCCACAGCCCTCCACCTCCCCACAGCTGTACCTGGACCTTGAGGCTGTGCAGACACAGGCAGATGGAGCCTCCTACCCGATCGGGGCTGTGAGGGAAGCCAGGTGAATGCTTGCTGGATGCCAAAATTCCCCCACTTTACCCCTGGTCAGTATTGCAGCTGCACACTCAAAGGCCATTTTGGGAACCCTGCCCTCTCTGCTTAAAGCACCACACTGGGTGTAGGTTGGCATGCCCTTTCCACAAAGCAGTCTGTTGTTATGGTGAGTTCTCCCTTAAGATAGCAGTCAAGAGAAAAAATAAATCCATTCTGACTTTTTGCATGTACCCAAACCGATATCGTACAGAGCAACCAAAGAGAAGTACTGCATAGATTCACAGCTCACATCCTCCTGCATCCGACAGACAGCATGAAACACGACCATGTTTTGCACAGGACATTACAGAAAGCATCACCTTTGAATAACACAACAGAAAAATGAAATGTCACCATGCTGTAAATGTGGCAGGAAATGAGGCAGCAAAGTACAGTGCTCAGCAGCTCCCAGGGATTGCTGCCTGTAGTGTACTGATGGATTTGCTGGACAAACCTCATCCCAAACCTATCTCCCATTGCACAGGAATACCAGCTTGCATAACTAGATGTTCTGCTACTAAACAAAAAGTTTGGAGGATGCTAGCAGGAACAGATGTGATGCGGTAAGACAGTGCTGGCTGGGATGTCTGCTTTGCATCCAGGAGTTTAAGGGCTGGTTCTCTTTGCAATGCAGATTGCAGGACAGCAGCTGTCCTTTCAGGCAAGGAAGTCTCACCAGAAGTTTTGCTACAGTTGGCTTTACAGCTGAGATATTAGGGACCGGATCCTCAAGTGACTTCAACCCCACTCACTCCATTGGAGTTACTGGTGTCTGTTTCCACTCACGGAGGTCATGGTCCTTGCTTGTCACAGACAGAGAATAAAGCTATGGTAGCCCTTTCTTTAAATAGAATTAAATAACTGCATATTGCATCAGCAAACAACTTTAAATGTGCTTCTGCTGTTAAGAAAATAGCAAGAACACCAGTGATCAATTAAATTATTCCTCTTGAAGTAAAAAAAGTTATAACATAACTACTAATTAAAAACAAAAACAAAACCTTCGGGGCTGCATAATGTCTTTTTGTCATATTTTTGAGACTGAGAAAGTCACTGGCATGTACATATATACATTATATATCCTCTTCAGCTGGGAGTGAAGGTTTGGTTTCCTGGAGGTCCCCACTGACATTTTCTGATGCGTCTGAGCTGCTGGGGGCTGATTCTGTCGGCGGCGGTTTGTACAGCACACAGGCGATGGTGAAGAAGGTTGTCCCAAGCACCTGCAGCCACCAAGATCACAGAATCACAGAATCATGGGATCATTAAGGCTAGAAAAGTCCACTGAGATCATTAAGCCCAACCACCAGCCCATCCCCACTGAGCCATGTCACACCGCGCAACATCTGCCATTTCTGGAACTGACTCCACCGCCGCCCTGGACAGCCCGTGCCAAGGCTTGACCATTCTTTCTGAGAAGAAATCTTTCCTAATATCCCATTACTCCCTGTTCTCCCCAAAAACAGACAACCAGCCCTCAGTGGGTGCAAACCAGTGAAGCAGCACTTCAGTGTGCAAAGGATTTTGAAAGCCACTTTATCACAATAACTGCTGAACACTGATCTCTACATCAAGTGCCTACTTGGGAGCAGTTGAAATGATGGTTTTCAGCTAATAAATGGGAATCAGACAGCTATGGCCTCATATTTTCTAGCAGTGATCAGGAAATGGTTAGTTACAGTGTGCCCACAATGGCATTATTCACTCACTAACAGTGCAGTTATATATTTTACTTCATTGTTAGCAAAAATAGTTCAATAATTGTTTGGAGGAGATTTTTCTTATGGTGCAACATTAGTTGTAAGTCTGGAATGTAATGAGAATTTAAAGGAACAACAGTGCCTGGAGCACTATTACTTGCTGAGAAGCAAGAGAAGCTTTGCCTTCCCTGAGGATATTTCTCGCCTTAAGGTCTAATTTGGCTTTAGAAGGGGGCAGATGGGCATAGCACAGTTCTGTAAGATGGTTTCCCACCATGAGAGTCTGCCTCCTAAACATGTGCTTGATCGGAGAGTGAAACACCAACCTCACCTTATAGACCAGCCCGGTGACCAGGGTGTATTGGCTCATCGCTGAGTTCTGGTACACATAGCAGGAGCCTTGCTCACCACACTGGTCTTGCCAGAGCAGGCAGGATTTGTCAATCATTGACCCAAAGGCAATGGGGCCAGGGATGCCTCCTGTGGGAAGACAGAACCAATCAAGCATTTTTCTGAAGGACAGCAAACAAGGGAAAACATCCTCCATTCAACACCTCATGTCATACCCCCTTCACTTTCAACCCAACCTCTTTTGATCGTGAAACAGTGTGGGCAAAGCCAGCAGACCACACAGATGCACTGTGCAGCTCTGTACCTACCGTACCTAGTGTTCGGACCACGATCCACTGGATCCCAAGTGCAAATGACCTTTGTCTGTCGGAGACGCACCTGGAGAAGAAGAGGCCAGTTCAGCAGCTCTGCCAGGCTGCACAGCTCCAGCTCTCCCTGCATCCATCTCCCATGCCCTGCACACCAAGGGCTGTCCCAGAGCAACGTAATCCCCATGCCACTGCAAACTGGGTGACTGGTGTCAGAGGAAAGAGCTGCCAGTGCTAAAATTCACATTCCCAGCTAGGCAGTGAAGGGAATTAGCCCTGCTCTTTCCAATCTGGTAGTTCCCATCATGTCTTCCCCAGGGCTTGTGCCAATGCTGTAAAATGGAGATGGGATATCTGAGGCTTCCACGCAGAGGATCCTGGGCTTACCTCAGCGTTGCAGTCAGGGCAGGAATGCTGCTCAGGAAAGTGAAGAGGATCACCACAAACATGAAGAAGAGCAGCAGGGTCCTTTTAGCGCAAGGAGAGGTGCATTTCCCCGCTTCTGCCTCACCAGGGCCGAGCAGGAGAGTTTTCTCAATACAGCTACACTCACGGTAGACCTGGGAAAGAAAGGCTGGTGAGAGGATTGCTGAGGAGAGCATGGTGATGGTCAGGACCAGGCTTTAAAAAGAAATTAATTCAGAAAGGGCAGAAAGCAGCTGGTTTTGCTCCCGGTGTGGAGTGAAAAAGAAATCAGGCTGCATTCTTGACACACCTATCTCAAAACAGATTATTAAATAACAGAAATAAACACTTAAACACCGAATGTCATCGTTACTTATCTTGAGCTCTTGCCTGTATCTATAAGCTGCATTCTGAAAGTATGTGAATGTGTACCATGTGCACTGACCACCCAAATCAAGCCCCATAAACACCGGCACAGGAATTAGGTGCTCACCAAGTTCCTGCTTCCCTAAGTGATGTACCATGGATTTCAGCACAGTTTGACCCAGAGTGGGGCAAAATCAAAGTTGGGCACGCTGGGGGCAGCAAAGCAGGGTGGCCTCCAGGAAACTTCTATCTTCTTGCCAGGTGATGCCTGAGAGCATCCTCCATCTGTTCTGAGCTTTTTTGTCTCTGCCTTTTGCATTGACTTGCAACAAAGCCCAAACCTGAGTGTGCTTTTGCAGATTCAGCCAAAACATTCCAAAGATAATGTGCTGCTGCCTTGTCAATATATGGTGCTGTGGGACATACCTTCTTGCCATTCCTGAGGGTTTCAGACACTTTTCTGCAGCCGGCATGACAAGGAGAGTAATACGTAACATCATTGCTTCCACAGACAGGGCTGTAGGTCTCCTGCAGGCAGCCACACTCAGCATTGCACACTGCTGTCAGGTTCAGCTGACTGCCAGGCAAAGTGCTAAAGGGATAATGGGAACAGTCAGTGAGGAGACCCACAATGGTTCACCATGAGGAAAAAGGGTAAAGAATGAGAAGAGGGGAAGGTAGGAGATATGAAAGAGCTCTAGAGAATGTAACACCAGGCTTGGGGAGGGTTTCATCTCACCTACTTGTAATCATGAAAAAAGCTGAGCCCTGTAGCTACAAAGGATGCTTTAGTGACCAGACCAAAAGGAGGTATCTACTTTTGAACTGGAGATCCCACAATCTATACACGCCTATACAAGTAATCCTCATTATTTGTGCAGAGAGAGATCTTGGGAAGGCAATTGAAGAGTAGAGACTGAGATGTTGCTGGTGCTGACACTCTGGCTGGCTTAAAGCCCCAGTTAAATGCAAAAGTTTGGAGACGTGTATTCTGGGGACATGGTTCTCACCCTCAGTATCTGCCTGTAAGACTGACTAGACATTATCTTCCACCTCTAACCCTAAGCAATGGCCAACATCAGTACCATGAGTTTGGTGATATATTCTGACTAGGGCTACGCAGTACAAGAAGTGGTTATTACCTTCCATTGTACATCTGGGTTACTCCTGCCATTGGCATGTTAGGGCAGTGAATGAAAAAAATGAAAATAGCTAGCAGACTTGACACTGTGCAAAGTAAACACAATTTGATGATTCCTGAGCAGCGGAGTTTAAATTTATTCACAAGGAATCCTCCCAGGAATGTGCCCCCACCTCCAGCTGGCACAACCAGATAACCTGGAAAATGGAGACAAAAAAAATATGAACAAATTTAGATATACCAGTAAAGAATTTCTCATTTATCTTACATGCAGTTTGTCTGCATAAGAATAAACCTTTGGCTGCTGCATTGGTGGGAGTTTAGGAAAGTTTGCTACAGTAAGTGGACCTCCATAGTTCCTAGGGTAATGTGGTTTGAGCCTGGTAAGGCAACCCTGTAGACCTTAAAAGAGACAGATTAAGGAACACATCATGAATACTGACGCTTGTTGGAACCCATGGAACTCAGATCAAACTTTCTTGGTCTGAAATGCAAGAGTTAATTGAAGATATTCCCATTTTCTGACGAAGTATTTCTGTTAGAGGCAGTTGTTAATGTTGCTTGGTTATGTCCAAGAAGGAACTGAGTACAATTGTTTCACCTACAGTGAAACAGATGTACAGAAGTCTGACAGATGGCTACAGAAGTGATGCATTTCTTGCTGATATAAGTAGACAGAGCTCTGAAAACACACTTGGTATAGACATGCTAATAGGAAATGATCCTCACTGCCTAATAGTGGAAGATTAACTTTCTGTAAATGAATGCCAAAGTGTGTTTGTCTCATTCTACACGAGCTACAGTGCACTTGTGTTTG
This sequence comes from Cyrtonyx montezumae, assembly GCF_038088225.1. NCBI lineage: Eukaryota > Metazoa > Chordata > Aves > Galliformes > Odontophoridae > Cyrtonyx > Cyrtonyx montezumae. The sequence goes on along the minus strand of NW_027072100.1, from coordinate 8,580,122 downwards.
TAGGAAAGACTGAAGAACACAGCAAAACCAGATTTCCTTACCAAAAAGGGTAGCAGCTTCAGAGGCACTTAAACTAAACTGAGACTCCAAGAACTTGGGTCCAAATGTGGACATCCCAGCGATGAGGGTGGCTTCTGTCGCTCCCGCAAAGCAGAGGAAGATGAAGGTGGGATTCTTCAGAAGCAGCAATACTGATCTGGGAATGACAAATATATCGGAATTGAACCACTGTGGCACATTCTGATTTCAGGTGTACTCTCTCCACATGTAAGACAGGGCAGCATCACAGAACACTGCATCCCTTAGAAAGAAAAATCCCAACAGAAGCTTTTAAAAGAGCATTGATCTTCTCCACTTCAACTTACTAACTTACTGAGTTCTACCAGCCAAGGAAGGATGCTGAGGACACCTGACTTCTCCCCATCCAACTGAGTGGTTAGAATCAAGTTTGCCCTTAAACTCTGCCTGATGATAGAATGCCTCTTGTGTGCCTTCTGCTTTTGTTAGTACTGGGCAGCTAGACCCCATGTGGTCTTAACTGTCTTCAGGCACAAGCTTACCTTGGCCAGCTTTTATAGCCCCACTGACAGTTGGATCCAAGAGAATCTGAGCAGTGTCAGCCAAATCCCTAAAACTGGAGGGAACAATCTGGGATTTTTTATCTGTGGACTTCATGAAGGCACCAGATGGGTCTACATGCATGGGGCGTGGGTGAGCAAATAAAACTACTGTGTGTAATGCGATTTGCACTAAAGATGCCCACATGACTACCACCTTTATTTAGGTCTTTTCCAACATTAGGGTCCAGGATACAAAGCAAGTATTAACTTCCACCCCTACATGGGATAATTGTGGGGGGATAATTTGATACCAAATCTCAATTATTACAAGGTAGTAGCAGTCCCTAATGGCAGTTATCCTGGGACTCCTGAGTAAAACATTTATGAGCTGGAACAAAATTGTGTTATATACCTACGTACAAGCGTTTCTCAAGTGCACACATGTCCTCATGAGAATAACTATCACTTACAACCATGGCTGTTTCACTGCTTGTGGGAAATACCAAGCAAGTCTTTCTGTATGAAGGAAGCACCTCTAAAACACCTTACATCTCACAGGAAAACAGAAAGCAATCTTTCTCCCACAATCTAGGCATAGTTTCATGTGAAGATTAACGTCTAAGTCGAAACAATACATTTTATTTCTGCCCTACTGGGATTTAGTAGAGAGCCAGAGATATTCATGAAGAATTGCCATATGTCATTTATATGCAGAAAGATGATCCAGCAATAATTCCATCTCTGAAACACAGAAACACCCTCAGGCACATGGAATGGTCTCAATTATTCCCCACTATCTCGGATATTGGACTAAGAGAGCTGCTTTGGAGGGAGCATTTTGTAACAAGCTTGAAATTCTGCCACATAACTTGCCCCAAGTTTTGCCCAGACTAGAACAGCAAATTGCCTTGTTTACACTACCAGAAGTATGGCTGTGCCATAACCCATCATCACAATGCAGCAGCAGCAACTGGGATTGGGAGGGATGCTCACTGAATTGAAGAGCACTGTCAATTAACAGCTTCTGCTTGGGAAGAAATGTGAAACAGGAGATAATCTACCACAGTACCACCAAGTGTGAGTGCAGTACTCAGCATCAAATATGCTAGGAATTTAGGGATGTACCTGACTTTACCCGAATGGACAATTCCACTATATCAATAGAACAAAGAGGCTGAAAGACAGTTATATGACACATTCTTACATCTTGATTTCAGAGGGCTTTATAATAACCATTGTCTAACAGTTGGGATTATCTTAAATTACTAAACTATTTAGCAGGAATGGTCTTTTCAACTGTGATACTTTCAGAAGAAAAAACCCTAATCTCTTAGCTAGAAAACACTTCTGTGGGTCTTGTGACTGCTGTAGAATATGTACAATGCCTTCAACATTTACAGTTCAAGAGAAAAGAGGTGAGTGGCTCCCTGGCAAAAGCATTACCTTGTGCCTGTGGGACAAAGGTTGCAGGTAGGAAAATTAAGAGGAACAACTTTCAGCAGTGGCTAGAGACTTGCGTCATTTCTTGTTTGCAGACGGAAGATGTGTTTGTGTATAAAACCTCAACAAAGTCAACACATCTTTTCATTGTTAGCAGCAGGACTTCAGTCACACCCAGAAACCACATAATTTTCGAGAAGTCTTGGCTGTCCTCAGTTTTTGCAGCCAAAGTGATTTCAGGGAGTTCAGCACTACCAGAATTGTCCTACTATGTATAAAAGCCTCATCCTAAAGACCTCTACTCGTACAAGCACATGTGGGCACCCTCTCCTCTTGCAATGGTTCTGTTAACAGGGAATGCACCTGAGGAGCACTGCTCGCCCAGAACAGCAGGCTGCCATACTCTAACACCACACAGCCACGTGCTAGTAGTCAAGAGTGATAGATGCAATCTTACAGCTTGTGAACAGGGATTTATCCAGCACACAGAAATGGTGCCTGCTGTCACCACCACTACCAAAGGGATCAAGAGCATTTATGTCCCATAGGAATGAAAAGCATCCTGTCCTTACCATACCAACACCAGTAAGGCTGTGACACACGCCAAAGCCCCGACCTGCCTAGTAGCCCAAAGAAGACAAGTGAGATATTGGCTGCATCTTTCTGCCCTGAAGATGTGAGTTTAGCAAACCAATGAGTGATCTTCTAGCTCTGCCTTACTTGCTAGTAAGGAGCAACTCTTCTATCCTGCCTTGGTGTCACCCTATGTGTCCTCTCTTTGAACTCTCTTGCTCTGACTTCAGAGGATGTTTCATGTGGGCAATCATACAGAAGCAGAAGGAAAAGAAGGGCAGAAGCTTAAGCTGTCTGGGCTTTGTTCCTGTACACTCCTGCTTTTGGGAAGCACCGTGAATACAGCAATGCATTAAGCTCTCTCTTAGAAAAGACCTGATGTTGTGGAATAGTATTCTATTTCATCTGTGTTTCTTTTTATCTTTGTGAGACTCATACGGTCCGTACTGTAAGAAAATATGTAGCAGTCAACCCTTCACCCAAACAAAAGCAACAGTGTCCTCTGGCCTTGGACTGTGAGTAGGGCCACACGTACCCAAGAGCTGCACGCAGATGTGGTCTCCTCTTTAATGGAAGTTTCCAGAACAGCAAGCCTTTAAGGCACTTCCCTTTTATTAATCAAAACCAGGGAACACAAATATCTGCTGGGTTTTTGCATTCAAAAGAGAAGAAATCTCTGAGGTTTTAAAACAAGAAAAAAGCACAGTAAGATCTACACTGATCTGAATGGTGTGATATGAACCAACTTGGCTGCAATGCTCATTCTTAGTGCACGAGGTGTGAAGGAAGATGCTCCCAGGACACCTCTAACCACTGCTAGGACAGTCCTCATAGGATAGTAGGAGCTTTCTTCAAGGTAAGCAATCAAAAAACAAAACATCAAATTCATCCCTCCCTGCTGCCCAGTTTGTGTTGGTTTCAGTCACAATCTTACCATCATTTAAATGCAGGTTTTGAATTTAATTTCCGTGTGGAGAATAAGTCATGACCTTGGAAAATGGCACCAAGTCAAGAATGCCATTTAATAACAGTATTGAAATCTATTCCATGTAATATTCTTCATGAAACTGCCTTAACCCCTGGTAAACTTCCCACGAGGTCTCCAGGTTTTTTAACTGCCCTTCACTATGTGAGTTCCTGCATTACATGACATGGATGGAGTGCTGCTGACAGCTCCTGCACTGAGCACCTGCTTCAGCCCTCCTCTGCCTGCACAAAGTTCTGAAATAACCACTGGCAGCAACATGTCAGCCATCACGTGCAGATAAAACTCCTCCCTAAGAAAGGTCCTGGGAGAAATGCAAAAATGAAAAGCCTGATAGCAAGCTCACCATCCAAAATGAAGTGATGCCCAGGTCTCTCCGCAACACCCTCAGCTCCATGCTCAGTTGAAGCCAAGCCAAATAAACAGAGGAGCACCTCCATTTAAATAAAACTCAAAACAGCAACAACAGAAAATCATAAAGGATTTCAAAGACCCAAGACTTGATTTCATTTTGGCCTCTTACTTGTTTTTACCCAACGCTCTAGTATTCCTTTAAACCATTTCCCACTAAGCCTGTGTAAGTGTGCTTGCCCATATGATATGCCCTGGGATTTCACATGCTGCTGAATCACTGCCTTGCAGGAGAGATAAGAGGTAGCAGCACATCAATGGGATCAGAAGACACAAAGGCAAAACAAACAAACAAACAAAAACCCTGAAAGAGACAGTGAAGGACATGACTGCCTCTACCAAAATGAGTCGGCTCCCTGCACATCACCCTCTGGAGCAGCTTTCTCACCGAGGTAGGTCTTTAACTGTTTTCCCAAAGTCTGGATCTGACGCTTTTTTGTGGCTGCCATCCTTCAGCTGATGAGCCTCTGACACCCTCATAACAATATACCGCTGGGACCCTGCAAATGAGAGGCAAATGGGAACAAGGAGCAGGTGAGACGGGAGACATGGATGTTACCAAAGGGGTGGATCTGCAGCAGGGAAACAGGCACCTGGGAGAGCCAAGGGGTGAAAGTAATGTATTTATTACAATTTGAAGACAAGAAGCTTGTCCTCCATGACCGCCCCTGTCTCTCCAGCAATAGGAGGGTGCAGGCACAGCCCCACCAATGCAGGATGCCTACCTGGGAGGCGCTGGGGGTAGCCCAGGATGGGGATGGAGATGAGGAGTGAGGCTGCTCCAGCCCCCAGGAAGCCGATCCACCATGCCCCCACCCACAGCGTGTTCTCTGGGGAGATGTCAATACTGCAAGAGAAAAACCCAAAAGGACACAAAGGAGAGAGGTGGCGGTTTGAAACGGAGGGGGAAAGCTGGGAGCTGCCCTTGCTAAATCTGGCCAGGGCTGGGGAAATGGGGGGGACATCAGTGAAGGAGACCTCTCCTGGAGGGTTCTGCTATGTCCACTGTCTGTCCTGTTTGACTATAGAGCACAGCACTTAATGAGCCTGAGAAATGACATCATTTATTTCTCTTTTCATCTCTAGCTTGCATGTTTTGCCTCATCCCATTTCATTTCTGCTTTGAGGGTTGCAGTGATCTTTGCTCCATCCCAGAGCCACCTTTTTGGCAAGACAGCTGATAGAAATAACCCATCCCTTCCCCAAAAACCCACTCCACCATTTTAGCCCATTCATCTGCCAAAGAGCCTGTAGGCTAGAAGGGGATAAAATAAATCACAAACAATAAACAACAAAGAGGGATCAGGCATCGTGGCCAGAAAACCATGAGGAAAAGCAGCACTGCTGGCAGCCTGGCCTGATGGGGGAATTCATTCAAAAAATTCACCTGCTGCTCCCAGCCTTGTTAGAGCAGGCAGTGCAGCATAAGGAAGGATTTAGGCTGACAGGTTCATGAGCAATTTTCTTCCAGAGACAACATTAATGCAAACAACCATTCTAGCCTCAGCCCCCCCTCCCCCCCCCCCGGAAATGCAGCTGAACACAGCAGGCATTTCCCAGTCAGCCACTGGGTTATTTTCCTGGACTTTTTTCCACCCCAAAGGAAACATACAGCATAAAGGAAAAGGAACAAGATTATTTTTTAGCGACTTACTCTCTGCCAATTTCAGTATAAATATTTAGAAACATTCCTCCTACCAGATAACCCGCTGCAGGCCCAAGGATTGCAGCAGTGTAGAAAACAGCTGAAAGGGAAAACAAATGGTGTTAAGAGAACCTGCAGCACTACAGCAGATGTGCTGCTGATGGGGAATGCTGACACCCACTACATAACCAGCAGTGCAGTGCCAAGGAATGAACTGCTTAGAGGAGAGAAAACTCTGGGGAGACCTCATAGCAACCTCTCAATATCTAAAGAGGGGACAGACACTTTTGTTGGGTCTGTTGTGGAACAGGTTGCCCAGAGAGGTAGTGGTTGCTCTGTCCTGAAAACATTTAAGGTCAGGCTGGACCAGGTTTTGAGCATCCTGTTGTATACGTCCCTGTTCATTGCAGGAGGGTCAGAACAGATGGCCTTTGAAGGTCCCTTCCAACTCTACAAATCTACAAATGGAGCATCCTTTCTCAGTGAAGCTGCACTATATGTTGCACCAGCAGCATCTGAGCAAACATTTCTCCCATGCTCTGGCACCGAAAGGGCAATGTTTTGCATGGGCATGGTTGTTGGCCAGAGAAGGCAATGCCATGCACACAGGAGGGACTGTCTCCAGCAGACGGCTGTGCCAGGAACAACGGCACCTCCTGCTCTGCAGGACTGCAGGAGCAAAAATGCCCAGCTGCACTCACAGTGCCTGCCTGCCAGTAACAGGAAGATGGAAAAAATAATGAAAACCTCCCGAACAGCTGCTTCTCTCTACTAATCATTGTGTCTGTCATCAGGAACAAAAGACTTGGAGCACCTCTTGTGAAAGCACCAGGGGTGCCAAGGCAGATGGAGCAAGCCTCCCCCCACCCCCTTTGGCAGCCACTCACCAATGTACACGGGGGAGTAGTTAGTCTTGACGTTTTCATCTAAATAGGTGACGCCAAGCGTGTAGAGCGGCGTGGCTCCCATCCCATGCAGGAACTGCCCCAGCATGAAGATGAACCTATAGCTGGAGAGGCTGGAGGTGGCCATGGCACAGGGCAGGCTCTGGTTGGCAGCACAGATGCCCACCTCGGCCGAGGAACGCACCTCGTAGCGGCCCGTGGTGAAGTGGGGCAAGGCGAAGAGCAAGGAGCCCAGGCCCATCACCAGCACGCCCCAGCCCAGCCACCGTGGTTTGTGGCCATTCCCCCCAAAGTAGCTGACAAAGGTGAGGCAGAGGCAGGCTGCGATGTCGTAGGAGCTGGCTATCAGCCCGCTCTGGTAGCTGCGCAGGTCGAAGCGGCGCTCGATGGAGGTGATGACCGTGTTGATGAAGCCGTTCACCGTCATGCCTTGCAGGAAGGAAGCCACGCAGAGGAAGAACAAAACGCCCTTGGAGGTGTTGAAAAGTTGCAAGCAGCCGGGGGTGAACCCTCCCCAGCCACACGCCAGCTCCTCCTGCTCAGTTGAGATGTATTTAACGCCTTTGGCCTCGCAGAGGGGCAGCCCACAGGACTCGGCGTGGCTGGGTGTGCCATTGCTCAGTGGTGTGCCACTTGCTGAATCGAAGGCTGAGCTGTCCTCGCCCGTAGGGGATGGGCTGGGGAAGATGAGTGCCTGGGAGAAGTGGAAGCCATTCTCTCCCGCTACGTGATGGGGCTTTGCCATGAATGGCACAGCAGATCGGGTCCAGTGTTGGTGGCTGCAGTCGGGGCTGCTCTGTGGATGGTGAGGGTGCACTTACTGCAGGGCTGCGATGTTTGGCATGCACATTAGATGGCGGAGGGCTGAGCCAGGACCATTGTGCTCTGTGAATAGAGACATTTTACATATACTTTTATATAAAGCCCTACTAAAACCTAGAACTGTTTTTCCTTTTGTAGAATACTTTTTCTTAATAAGTACCAGTACTTACTTTTTTTTAATAAGTACCAGTGTTTCACTGTGCAGTGTGCTGGTACCTCAGGTGCTGGGGTTCTATTAATGGTACAGAAAAGAAAATTATACTTACAAAATCGTAGAATTGTGAAGGTTGGAAAAGACCTCCAGATCCCCAGGTCCAACCCCAGCCCACCCCACTATCCCACTAACACGTCCCTCAATGCCACATCTTTAAACTTCTTGAATGACTCCAGGGACGGTGACCACCCCACCTCCATGGGCAGCTGTGCCACTGCATCACTGCTCTTTGGAGAATAAATGTTTCCTAATATCCAACTTGAACATCCCCTGGCATAACTTAAGGCCATCATCTCTTATCCTAAAAGATGACCACTATAAATCTACACTAAAGACCATCTCCCTGCCTGCTGAAACCCTTCATCACTGCTCCCTGAAGGTGATCCCAGTTTGATGATGGCCCTTTCCACTGCTAGGCATAGCCTCTTTGCCTTCCATTTCTCCTGCAGAGAAATCTGTGGAAAGCTACAAGTTTCCCACTGTTAAATGTCCTTTGGTCTCTCTTTCACACTATGCTAATAACAGTTTATAATTATCCTGAGAAGTTTCCACAGTTGGATTGATTTTATCCCAGGCCCTGAGATCTGTTTACAGACATTCAGTAAAACCCTTTCTATAACTAATTAGACTACGTGCCGCTGCAGAGCAAGCTGGAGGGCACAGGCAGCTGGTGCTAACCTGATTACCAATGCAGGCTGCCTTCTCTCAAATAGTCCCTGTGCTGTTCTAGGATCCCAGTGCCACAACAATGCAGAAAAACAGAAAAGAAAATGAAAAAGGAAAAAAAAAAAAAAGACTATTTTTAATTAAATGCATTGGCTGAACTATAAATGATGTCAACAAGAAACTCCTCCTTTGAATGCAGATCTTAAATACACAACAAATACCGGACAAGGAATTCTTTATTACAGAATATTTTCAAAGCATCCAGAATTTTCCAACATTTGTAGCCAATATTTATTCAAGGACCTCGTATAAAAATGTTCCCTTCAGATTGCCATCAGCTTCATCAGAGGGAACGGGAGAAAAGGGGAGGTTGTTTTCCCAATAAGATGAGCCATGTTCAGATTGCTGTAACCTGGGAATGATGCAGGAACGTTACTGTTAACAGCAGAATTTTTTGACCTCTACCATTGGTTCTTAAAAGCACCAGGGCAGCTGGACTTGCAGAATTTGATGCTTAGAAGATCATCAAGGTCATGCCTCCATCCCAGAAAGCCAGAGGATACACCCCATATAAATGTATGCCAGTAGTGCTACAACAGCACTGGTCCTTTAGCAGATGAGGTGCACCCAGCAGTGCACGAGGCCTTTCATTTGCAAATAACTGTAATCTTCTGGGGATCAGAGGTCACTGATTACATCAGGGTCCAGATTTCTGTAGGAATTTGATGGTAGCACAGAGGAAGTGTAAGTTTCACAGCCAAAGGGCCACGGCTGCACCCAGAGCTGTGTCTGTGGGTGCTGTCAGCACTGAAACCTGCAGGCTACTGCTAACACATGGAAACACAAAAACTATCTGCAGGCTTTGAAATCTATCTGCAGGGACAGACTTTTGTAATGTGTTAGCATACAAGGATAACAGCTTGGATGTAAGACCAATAATTTTTCACTTTTTTGTCCCTCCAACGTCCCTATCGCTCTTGCGGCTCTAAATCTATTTTTCTCATCTTTTCAATACTGCAAACAATCAAGAAGAGTGCTTTAGCACTCTAACTTTATTAAACTCAGCAGGGATGACTGGCTGTTGGATCAGGCATTAAGGAGCAGAGCGGGTCATGTACCAAAGTGTAAATCAACAGACGGCAGCTGCATGCTTCCCCGCATCGCACAAAGTTGACAATACATTTGACTACATTCATGAAGGAAGATGCTTAGCTGGGAACTGATTTTGCTAGCACCAATTTTAGCAGATAAAAAAGCCCATCTCATGTTGTTAACTTGCACGATGGAGAGCCAAGAGCTCCCAGAGGGGCACAGCAGGGGGAAGAGCTCTTACTGCCTCTGTCAGCAGCAGGATGCCTCCATCAGTACATACTTCATGAGCCAGGAAGAGATGAGAGATTAGCATTGAAGTTTTTCCATCCTTAAAGTAGGAGGAGGAGGAGTCTGGCCACCAGCTCCAAGTGACTGCAGCATACTCCCTTCCGACTTTTGTTACTCAATCCTATTGAGTTATCAGTAAAAATGGGATGAAGCATTTTCAGTGTATCTCTCACAGGAGCAACAAATGCCTCCCCCGTGCCCAGAAGCCTCACACTCTGCCCCAATCCCTGTCCTGGCCCGTCACACTGGACCAGCACAGATGGGTTGCACCCAGTGCTCCAGGCAGGCAGCCCAATGCTGCATGCTGTGCACACCATACTGCCTGCTAACTCGCCAAGTGTTTCCAAACTGGAACTGACACATTCACTGAGAAGATGAATCTTCCCACTTGTGAGCCATGTGCCACTTCAAGGACAAAATATAATCCTCAGGGGAAGAAAAGATGCACTTACACAAAAATACTTTACACTTCCTAATCATTGTTATTCATCCATATTCCAATCCGTTATTCATATTCCAATCCGTTATTCATCCATCCATTCATCTTCTCATTCATCTCTGTTTTTAATGACTCAGCTGGTGAGTTCTTGCTTGCTCTGAACCATTCCCAGTACTATTACCTCAAAGCTATAGATGTCTTCATTTTGCTGCAAAAGTTTAACTCATTGTTATTATTTTTGAAGACATACAGCTCATTCCAGGATGCCAACAATACCAAATCAACACAACAGAGGTAGCAAGGCAATGAGAGCATGATCTGTATCTTATAACAAAATTCGTAAAGGTCCCCCCAATACTGAGCATTAAAAAAATAGCAAAACTGCAAAACTTAGAAGCTTTTCATCAGGTGATCATTTAACAAGTCACAGGACCCATTAAAAACATGTTTTGTCTCTTCTGAGGCCTGTGGTTAATATTACTAATTAACTCCTAACTGGCATGCGAAATAATCCTATTTGCTGAAGCATGCCCTATAGTAGTTAATCTTCCCCTCCACTCTATGATTTTTGACTTTCATGAGGTATTATTGTGGCAAACAGCATCTACTCATCATTTCTGCTTTCCATACCCAAGCATGGGGCAGATTTCTTCAATCATACGGCAACACGCTTGGTAAGAGCAAAAAAGTAATCCGAAAATGTGCTGCAAACCAGTGGGTAGCAGCCAACCTTCTCCCTGACCTACAGGAGATCCTGTCCTGGCTTTATGGCCAACCTGCCTCCAGGAAGGCCCACATCCAATTACCAGGCTCTGCTATCACTCCGTGCAGAGACAAACTCATCAAGGTTTGGATGCTTAATTTCTCTTAGTAACAAATAGTGAATTTGTCTTGCACGTGGCGTGGAGGATTACTGGTATTTCTCTGCTGCAGCTGACACACACCATATGGATCAAGCGTAATCCACTCACCAGTTTACGAGGGGATAGCTTCCCAGAAGTGAGACAAATCCACACTGCAGTCCTGAGAACATGGGTGTCCTCGAGGTTTGGCTTCAGCTGAGAGGGAGATAAAAGAAGGCACATGGTGACCGGGCTGTTCTCTGGATGTACAACACTGCAATTGCTGTCCTGGCAGCTGGGGAACTCTACTCAGCTCCCGGGGATGTGAGGACCTCCTTTTACAGCACACTTTCACAAAGCATCCCTTCAGCTCAGCGGTACGGGGGAGGCTGCTGCTGCCAGGAGGAGCCTTTCATCAGCAATTCCAATAGGAACAGCACCATTCTGCATGTGCACAGATGTTTCAGGAATGAGAAACACACCTAAATAGCTCATGGATACCTCATGCTGTGCTCCCCATCGGTGACAGTGCTGCAGGTGCACAAGAGGTTCTGAAGCACAGAACCTAGCAGCAGAAGTTGGCTTTAAATTATCACAGGAGCAAGGATACATTTATAATTAAATAATGTCCAACTAGCAAAGCTTAGCACTCACAAAATCCTTTGTATGTTTTCCAAGCGCTCTTCCACTCGCTGGCAAATTAATGCAATAATATGCAAGAAATCAGGAAGGTGGCTTGGATAATTTTCAATTAGCTGCTGGAAATTGCTTTGAAGATAAATCTAGCCAGATTTTCTGAGCTTACTTATTTGTTCCAGCTTATCTGTGCAAACGCAATTGGCTGCAGCTGCCTCAGCCCATCTTCAAAAACTTGCTGTGCCAATACACAGAGCAGATTTAACCACGCAACAATATTCTGCTGCAGCAAAGATTAGCCAGACAAAAGGTTCCTTTATGCTGTAATGCCTAACTCCCTCTCCCTAATGTCACTCTTGCTTTAATGTCTTTTTCCTTCCTGTAAGTTGGATCAATGATGAGAAAGTTTCCACGCTAGCACCACGGATGAGGCACCAGTATTTTCCCACGATCTAGACCTACACACATTATTTTCCAGCATTTGGGTTCTTAAGGACATTTAAGGAAGCTCAGTATTCAGGACAGTGTTTCTGCATGAACCATGAGTCGGCTGTTCTCTGTGACTGCCACTTAGTCCCTATACATATCCATTATTGCTTCCAAGAAATGATGGTTCAGGCAAATCCTGGGTGAGATGACCAAACCAAAAGAGCCAAATTAGGAAAAAACACCATCCTAAAGATCAGAGCAATTATATTAAAAAAATGCAGCACCCCATGATACACAATGCAAGGACACCGAGTGTAGGCTAAATCCAACATCATTATGCCAAAACTACCACCATTTACAGGAACATTTCTTTAATCTTCCTGGTGCAAAGAAAAAGGGAAATGATACCCTGAAACTCTGTGGAAGCTCCGCCACAAACGGGTGGATTTGGCACCAGTAAGATGAGGTGTCAACATATAACTTTATATGTCATTAGTGCATCCTCTTCATAAGCAGAGAGCGACAGTCATTGCTGGAGTAGCAAAGCCTCTGCATGTCTTTCCACATGCTTCTCTGTTGCATTGCTGCTGGAACGGGCTCTTCACTGAGATCCCTCCATCTGGCTTTTTTTCCCCTGAATGATCAATTCATGTACTACACCAAGCTGCTCCGTTTTGGCTTTATTGTAACATAGCAATTGCAGAAATGTAGTTGTTCTTGCAGCCAAAACTACCCATACCCTTAGCTCAGACCACTGCCCCTCCTAAAAGTGTCAGCCATACAAAAAAGCCCACCCAAAGCAATCTATGGAAACATGCACATTTCCACATTTTCCTTTACTGCTGCAGCATGGGAAGAAATCTACATGAAACCCCAGGCATTATGAATTCCTGCACAGAGGAAGATTTGGTGTGGGACAAAGCCTCTATACAACCTTTACACACTGTGGGCATTGGGATTGCATGTCAGCATCCAGATTAACTCATGTTTTGCTTCTTCTTGGGAAAAGACTGCATTCCAGCAGCTATTTTCTATAGCAGGTGGGCTTTCTGGGGCCAGCCACATACCATGGGCCATTTGCTCTACCAGCAGAGGACAGGCTGCAGGACATCTGTAGCTCAGAGCCTTCTAAGACATGTTCTCCAGCTCCATGCCATGTTGGTAGGCTGGATTCCCACCCAATTCCTGTCCTAAGCCAGATGATACAGGGATGAAGAGAGCACAGTAGAAGAGATAAACACATCACAGGAAATAAAAAACAACACAATACACAAAAACAAAACCCTCAAATCAACCCACAACATGCTGATTATCAGGCATCCTCCAACACTCATCATGCTCAGAGAGCATGAGTCCACAAGGTGGGCTGAGAGAAGGGTGGAGAGACAGCCAATTCAGGAAGGATTCAGCTGAGGGATGAGTATTTCCCACACAAGCTCACTTTTTTTTCCAGATCAGCAAGTAATAGCTTCCCCAAACATCCTCCAGAGCACAAGCTCACTGGTGCACACCGCTTAGCCTGGATCTTGTTTAACATTCAGTGATGCTCTCTAATCCTCTGAGGTATTAGTCTTGAGATTCCTGCCAAGCTCAGGAACAGCACAGCACTCCCAGACAGCACTTAAATGAACTTGCTGCTTGAAATGGGCCATTTGGCACCCGACCATAGAACTCCAGCTGTTCCTTTTTTTTTGTTAACCTCAGATGAGCACCTAAGAAGGTACTACAGCATGCAAAACATACAGTTAAATAACCCTGGCTTCTCTGTCCCAGATGACTCCCTGTGATGCCATTCTGTGTTAAAAGTGGGATTTCTCTCTTAATTACTTGTTTAAAAGTTAAGCATCTAATTGGAGTTGGACACTCCTATTGTCTCTCCTGCCCACTGTGAAAAGATCATCAGGTCCAGCTTGTTTATGGCTCTCCAGCCATGTCTCCACCATCACTATTTTTTCTGTTTCTAAATCACCCATTAGTGCAGATATGAGCTGTAGCAGGAAGGGGCACATAATCATATTTCTGTTGGATTAGCCAAGCATATTATTTTGAATATACTCTGGTCTCCTGTTAGCTACAACAACAGAAACAGTATTTGATCTAGCACAAAGCCAGATGGTGCAAAATGACCCCTTTGGCACAAGGCTGATGTGACACAAAGGCATTTGGACCAGACCAGTGCACAGGGTCAGGTAGCTGCGGGACTTCTGACTGTGTGCTTCCTCGAAGTCTCCTGGCACCAAGCACTCACTATCTGCTCTCAAACAATGAGCTAAACAAAATCCTCGTATTTCACCCACTTATATCCCACATCAGATTGGGGTTAATTTCCATTTGGTCATGCAACACCCTAGATCTTGACACATCATGGTTTGGAGATTTCTTTTAAGAAAAAACACATCCTCACTGTGCAATCAAGAGGAAATGACAACCCCCATCAAAGGAATCTTCCTTCTCTGACTCAAAATCCCAAACTGGTACTGTAACCACAAATTACAGCAATGATGAGATGGGGTCAGGAACCCAGACCCAAAGGTAATGGGTCAGAACTTGAGAGCAGCACACTAGCAGTGTGCAGAACTGCTGAACATTGCAAATGGGGACAGGCAGAAGCTGCGTGGTGAATATTATGTCCTGGGAATCTTATGAGGCTTCGAGAAGCCAGCCTGCAATCATCACTTCCCTAGAAACCTCCAAAGTGTTCAGTGCTGAGCCCTCACCAATGTCTTTGCTGCAAGCTCCTGTCATGGCTGCAGCCATGACTTCAAGCAGAAGGCACAAAACGTCTCAGGGATGGCCACAAAGCACAGAAGGCTGCACACGGGCACGTGTGTTATCCCCAGTGTCCTGCTGCTTCCATGTGGCTGAGAGCAAGAAATAAAAATCACTGCTGATCACGAGATCCCTTTGGGAGATGCTAGTGAAAAACTGCTTAAAGCCATCAGCACAGATCAGCACCAGCACAGATGATGTGGTAAGGTGGACACAGAGGATGGTGCATGCACGGGTATATGTGCTCTCTGCCAGCACAAACTCTGCTGGCTTTGCAAAGCTCTTGCAGGGTGGTACTACTCTCCTCTCACAAGGCTCAGTCAGGCCAGCAATTCATTCCCACTGCCAGGGAACAAATTGCTGCCAAATGGTATTTCTTCCTGAGATAAAGGAATAAACAGGCATATAATGTTCCCATTGTCAACCCAAAACATCTGCTGGAATTCAGAGGGGTTTGCTGTCCCTGTGTGCTGTGGGCACTGCCTCTGCTTTGTACCCTCCGTGCTCTCATGGATGAGAACTGCAGCCTCAGAGAGCAGCTGCGAGGGGACAGATTCAGTTGGAAATCTGAAAACTCCTTTACGGGATCCCAGCTCCCATGCAGCAGCACGGTGTGGCTCTTATTTCTGACTCAGAAACTTTTCAGTTTGCCTTGCTAAGGACCTGCCTGCTTCCCACAGCACCCAGAGTCCTGTGAGGCATGAACACAGCCTGATTACCTACTTAGTCATTTTAATTCAATTTCTTCAGCATTTTAAAGTACTCCCTTCAAGGTTTTCCATCAAATAAGAGGAAATCACACTAAGGGGCTCTCGAGGGCTGTGGGGCCATGCTGTATCTGAGCCCCACATCTGGCCTGAAGGGTCAAAATCCTCCCCAGCACTGAGTCCACTCCAGAAATATAAAGAAGAGCTTAAAGCTGCTTTGAAAGCACTGACAGGCAACCCCTTTTGGAGGGAATTCTTATGCTAACTTGATGCCCTATGGCATCTGCCTTGGCCTCAATTTAACCAAAGGGGAGTAGGAGCAGGTCAGTCCCACAAGGAGCAGGGCTTCTGTTTTCTGTGGAGCTTGTGAGGTAAGAGCAAGCTTGAATTAAAAGTTCAAAATCTGTTTTATTTGGAAGATGGTAGGTCAAAAATAGTGATGCAGTTTTCATAGAAAAGGATGCAAGGGAACAGAAAAATGAGCAGAGCCTGTGCTCTTCAGATGTCGTGGGGAACTGTTTATTTCTGTACCGTGGGCTAGGATCACCTAACAGAACTCTGTAATCTAGATGTATATTTATTTTTTATCTCTTACTGCCTTTTAGAAAATTAACCTCTATCTCAGTGTGACTGAAGCACTTGTGTTCACAAACGTGAAAGTGTATCTATAAAAAAGCCAAAAAGTACTTTTTCTTGGATTATTTTCAGCCAGAGCATTGCAAAGTCAAAGTATCTTTTGGGAAAAGAAGTGTTTGGCCTTGCTTTCTCCACATTAAAATGACTCCCTAACTCCATACCACTGAGCAGTGATTAAACAAAGCTTGTCAGCATTTCATTTTCATGCTTGGAATTAAAGTTAGAATAACATCATTCTGTCAATAATAAATACTACATTTACTTATCTCAAGCTCTACTCAGTATAAACAAGATCTGATGTAAAATCCACCAGTTAGTGGCCCTCTCTGAGCACTCATCTACAATCACTCATCCCAACTTCTGGTGTGGGATGGACAGTTCTGCCTGGGATTCATCAATCAGATGAGTGCTCCCTCAGAGCACTTTCCATGGAAAGTGTTGGCAGAATCTCTTTGCACTTGGATCGCCCAGTTTTGCATCATTGGGATGTCACTCAAGGCCAAGATGGAACAGAATTAATTATGTCATGGGGCGGTCTAGCACTAAAATCCATTCTGAAAAAGGCAAAGAGAGTAGCAGCTCCTAGGGCAGCTGGGGGAGCTGCTGAAATGTAGTGCTTACTCGCCAAGCGTGGGGCAGGAAGAGATGTGGTCAGAGCTGCTGTTGTCCCAGTTCTGCTCCTCGGCACAGTGATCAACCCTGAACTGGGCCCAGATAACACAGTTCTTGAGTCCTGGGAAAGCAGGACTCATTTCACATCAGGCACTGAAATAGAGACCAGAATATCAGTGCTCTTCAGAGCATTGCCCACCCCACGTGTGGGTAGCAGCCTCTGCATGCTGCTGCAACAACATCCTCTTATCAAGAATAGTACCCAAAGGGGGAAGGGAACCTTCCCCTTGAAACCATGTCCAGCTCCTCACTATCCTAACGGGCCAGCACCAGGCTGTCAGCTCTGCTGACATCTTATGAAGCATTTTCACTGCTCATCATTGCATTAATGGGATTGTGAAAGACTTAAACGTCCCAGGGTCAGAGTAATCAATGTTTAAGCAGGAGCTCAGAGTACAGAACCAAGAAGCCCGCAAACCCAAATGTCAAAACAGAGAATTTGACACTTTCAGCCATGAATTGTGACCAAGCCTCCAGGGCAAGGCAGGTTGCAGGGTTTGGCACACTCAGTGAAGGGGAGCAGAACAAGAGCTCAGTGGGGAAAGAGCAGACTGATCGGCACAAAGCAGAGCCATGAGTCACATTTTAGGTTGCTGCAAGGTGTGAAGACCCAATCCAGGAGCAGGAAAACAGCATGCTTCAGACGCACAAAAGAGGCTAAGGCTGCCTCGAGGGGTTCGCAATTGGAAATCATGAGGTGGAGAGCAGATGGATGATGATCTTCCTACAACAGGGGTTATTTCTTTTGTTAATGGCTGATTCTATCTTCCCTCTTGTCTGTGAATCTCTAATCCCTGCAAAGATTTCTAGTAAGCACTTCCTCAGGTAGTTCCTAGTACCCAGAGCCAGAAATAACTACCACTGGCATCAATTGCTGTCTCCAGAGTCGTTTGCCATCCCAGGGCAGGATGTGCACTGGTGCACATCTCCTGGCACACCTGGGCACACTCGCACCACACCGTGCCGAGTACGGGGGAGCTGTTTGGGGTCAGCCCCAATGCAGAGGGCTGCGAGCAGAGCTTCATATCGTTTGCGGTAGCCTGCAAGCTGGACCTCTTTGCATAAAAATAGCTTCCCTTTTTTTTTTCTTTTCGCTTTTTGACTAACCCCCCCTCCTCCCCGCCAGCCCCGTTTCATCCTTTCTCACGTTTACAACAGCTCAAGGCACAAATCTCTAAAGACCTCCTTTGTGTTGGTTCCCCATCAGGTGCAGTCTCAATGCGCGCTTTTAACAGCCAAGGATCTCTATATGTAGGAGCCCAGAAATAGGAGAAAAAGATTAATAAAAAGGAGGTGCCAGACTGGGACAACTTCACGTTTGTAGCGCATTGCCTATAGAATGGTTATAAACGGGACGTGCAACCAACTCATGTGATCGATGTCCACAAGAGCCTTTTGAGCCCTCAGAGCTGAAAAGCAAGTTTTTATTACAACACTACTACAGATCCATATCAACTGAGCAAATAGGTTAGAAAAATAATATAGGTCAGACAACGAGAGCGCCTCAATTTCAGCCCAGCGTGCTGCCTGTGCCCTCCTTCTCTAACTCAGTCAACTATTCCCTCGAAAAAAGGATGTCGGTATTACTAACATCACTTTTATTTGTTGTAAGCATCGCTGTGTCATACCTCCTTGCTAGCTCTTTCTACTTTCCACTCCTCTTTCCCGTAGAGATATGATAACGGGGGGGGGGGGAGGGGGAGAGGCAAGAAAAATAAGAAATGATTCAGTCCTGACGAATTTCAGTTACACGGTGGTAAAAAAAATACTGTTCTGAAAGCATCACGCTGAAAGACCGAATGGAAAGTCTCGACGCGCGTGTGGCTATTCTGCTGATTTATTTTTTTTTTTCCCTCTTGAATCGAGACGCGTTTCCGCACACGATGACCACACAAAACCCGCACGGCCCCATCCGCTCCCCGGGCCCCCCGAGGAGACCTCCATCCCCGTTCCCCCCATCCCCGTTCCCCATCCCCGTTCCCCCCATCCCCATTGCGGGGTTTTTCCCACGCTGCGGCTCCTCCCGCGCCCATCCCCGTCGCCTCGGAGCTCCCCACGCGGTGCAGAGCTGTGGGGAATGGGATCTCACTGGGGGTCCCACCGCCCCCAAAGCCCGCACCGTCCCCGGTTCACCGGTGCATCCATAGCCCTCCCGGTATCACGGAGCAGCCAGCAGCTCGCGGTACCCTCTCCGCGCTCCTCCATCCTTCCTACAGTCCTCCATCCCTCCCGCATCTCTCCGGTCCCGGTCCCGGTGTCCCAGTACCTGCCACCACCGCCGCCGCTGTCCTTCCGTCGCCGCTCCGCGCCCGGCTGCTCGCAGCGAAGGGGCGGGCATTGAGTCCTGATGGACGTGAGCTTCCTCCAATCGGAGGCGGCCGCGGGAGAGGGGACGAGGAGGGCAAAGTGAAAGTGGGAGAGAGGGTCGGGGGGAGAGGAGAAGGATGGTTGGGGGGCAGTGGAGGGAGAAGGAGGGGGAGAAAGGGAAAGGAAGGAGGGAGAGAGAGGGCAAAAGAGAGTATCAACGAAAGGAGGATGGAAGATGAAGCGATGGAAGAGAGACCGTGGCTAGGGAGAGAGCAGGTGTGGGAGCAGGTGCTTCATAGGAAAAATGAACTACTGTCTTGTTGCTGGTGGGCACTGCAACCTTTCTGCCCCCGGGGTGTGCTGGGTGAGCTGTGGGATATGTCCAAAGGACACCCCAGGGGAAGTCGTGCTGCTAGCGGATGCAGCCGTGGTGTTAGAATACAGCAGGACCGACCTCACATAAAAGGAGGAAAAAATGGAATGGGAGCAGATACACGAGCATTGTTTTGGGATGCAAACTCAGCTATCGCAGCGTTATCTTTATTGGTGCAATATAGTGCCAAATGCTATTGGGGCAGGTGTGGTTGGGTTAATGATTGCAGGGGAAGCTTTGCTCCAGAGCCCAATCTGCTGGGAGAGCCAAAGCTGTGCTGAGATACTAGAAAAACACATTTTCTTGGATCTGTTCCTGCTCTGCAGTCACAGAGCTCCACGTTAAGGTACAGAGCAGCACCCACATGGGAGCTCTCCATGTGCTTCACATGAATCCCCAGGGCAGAAAGAATCTCAGCACTCAACAGAGGCACATGTGAGGGGATTTCCCTGTGCAGCTCGTGTGCAGCTTTCACAGCCATCTCCATGTTCATTATCAGGGTCATTCCACATCACTTGTGAATTTGGTCTGTTTCTTCATGGTAAAGATAAATAATTCAGGCACGCTGCATTTAGCTCTCCAGAGCACAATCAGTTCTCCATCATCCAGAGTGCATGGGACAGGGTGGGTAATGGAAAGCCTCATCTAGTGCATCTCATGCACACAGCAAGAAGCCCAAGAAAGGGAAGGCCAGAAGCTAGGGTCTGCCTCCCATCACCCTCTGAAGCAGCAGCTCAGCATGGAGCTGGAAGCTGCTGCCTTTACACCCTGCCCTCACTGTGCTCAGTGGATCACAGGTGCTGGGGCTTCAGGCAGGTTTTGCTTTCACTGAATGGGCTAAATTGGGAGCTGCTGAATAAGCTTTTAATGCAACATTAAAGGTAGGAGATCTGCTGCTTGTGATGTGCTGTGGTCAGGAAAAACAGGAAGTGTTTGCTCCGTGGACGCACTCTGATAGTGGTTTACTAGTTTCATGAATAGTTTCATGAGCTGAGCACTGAAATTAGGGCACTCCTTTGGCTGGTGCTGTACATCACTTGATGAATCTGGCCCTGCTGCAAACCGTTTATATTTTAATTAAACAGGATGAAAAGGACAGCAGATGTGCAAAAGTGAAGTGGTGCGTTGAAAGCACCAGAGCTGGGGAACTCTCCCCTCCCCCCCCCCCCCTCTCATTTCCTGCCCTGTCCCATCACCAAGCTGATCTTGGCCAGTGATGTGTCCTTGTTCTTCTGCCTCTGCTGGGGCTGTCCTCAGAGGTGCAGAGGAAATTCTTGGCTCATTCCCAGGTGATTTTTCATACAGCAGCTTCAAGTGTTTTACCTTTCAGGTGACTAAGTTGTAAAGCTATGGATTTGCATGAGCTAGTAGTGGCTTTGATAACGTTTCTATGGAACAAGGGCTGGCAAGGGAGGACAGTGGTAACCTGGAAGAAATCCATGTCCTGTTCTACAGAAATCTTTGGGAGATGCCCGGCAGTGGCAGGGCAAGTTAGTCTGCCAACCCTGCTGATCCTCTCACCTCCAGGTGGCAATTGCATTGGTGTTATTCACTAGCACCGTCGTCATTATATCCTTACTATTACATGGGTTACTATTTGCTTGGGTTTGGGAAGCTCTCATCATTTTAGTTCATTTAGCACCCTGACTTTATGGGTCATGCTAACACTTGCAGATATCCGTGCAATGACTGTGTGTGTGTGCTGTCTGCTCACTTAGCATTTCACACCAGGATGGATTCATGATGAGTTGTACCTCTGCAGGAGGAGTCCAGACACATACTTCTGGGCTGCTCTCCTTGATCAATCTACTTAAATCGTTAAAACTATAGGCTTAATGAATGCAAATGCAGTGCTGTGGGAGGGAAGTCGGTTGGCTGCGGGCACTCTGTGAGCTGGAGTCACTCCATCGACTGAAACTGCTGGGAGATGTTTCTTCAAGTTCAGTCCTGTGAGTCAGGTGGGATTTGGGATGATTACAATAATCTTTGGGCTAAATCTGTGCAGACATAAACCTTATTAATGCTGATCAAATGAAGCAGTCCTCATATTTCCAAGACCACAGAGCTGACTTTGGAAGATGGGGAGTTGAGGTACATTCATCAGGGAAAGTGCAGTTCTGGGAACAGGTTTGTTTTTAATAAAGTTAAGTGTGCATGCACTTACAGGATTGAGTTAACGCAGTCATGAACAGTTTATTTAAAGATGTACTGCCTAACACAGATTTCTGGTGCCTTAATGATCACTTCCTAATATTGCTGTTATAAATACTTCCATGATTCACATCTTCTGTTGCAGAACAGGCAACAAATCTCCAGGAAGGAAGTACAGAACTGGATTTTTTTCTGAAAGATATTCCTTGGAGTTCTATAATAACTCTAATTTGTGCCAGAAACTCATTCACAGGAAACGTATAAAAAATAGCCAATGAGATGGCTTTATTTTTCAAGTGCTGGCAGTGGAAAATGCACCTCTGAAAGCCTCCCCTGGGGTTTATCCTGGTCTTTGTGTTGTTGAACTTCTGTGAGACACTGCTGGTGTCATGAAGGAGTGCAGCAGTCTCCATCAGTCTCCATCCCACGGAGCTTTGCCAGCTGTATTTATCCTTGTGAGAGTAAGGGATCCCCTAAACGAAAGGATCAGGTAGAAAGCTGAAAGCAACCTCTTCCCAGCTCATTAATAGCGGCAACCGTTGCCAGAGGGCATTGTGGAGCCCGAAAGCATAACCGTGTTCAAAGAGGGATTAGACAAATTCCTGAATGACATTTGCCTGGGCGGCTGTTAAACCCGATAATCTCAATGCAGACCTCCTGTTGGGGATGGCCCTGAGCCATGGGTTGCCAGGAACAGGAGAACACCGAGGAGGGAGTGATTGCTGTGCTGCATGTCCTGCCCTCACCGCCTTGTGCCACAGCCTCTGCTGGCCCTGCCAGCCCTGCATGGCCAGGACATGTCAGCAGGAGCCCCACTACTGAACCTGCATGAAGTGTGATGTGTCAACAGCAAAAGTGAGTAAGCTTTGACTTCTCCTTCATCTGTTTCCTGAAATATTTCTGGAGGAGCTGAGCTCCTTCTCACTAGTTCACTTCCATCAGGTGATGTGCAGCCACCACTGCCATGTCCTCCTAAAATGGAAAGAAAGAGATTTCTCTCACTCCCATTGAGTTCTATTTGAATGGAAGGTGACATTCATTACTGGGGAAAAAAATCATGGGAAAATCCTAAGGCTGCATCACTGGAAGAGAAAAATCCCTGAAGCTCAGTGCAGAAGTCATAGTCACATTCGCATGGAGTACTTGACAGTTAGCCACACTGGCTGAGCACCAAGGTCACTTCAGAAGGAAACACATTCTGGACAGTGATGGTATGGAGAAAGGAAGGAGAAAACAAGGAGAAAAAAAGGAAAAGGAAAGGAGATAGGAAGGAGAAAGGAAAGATGTCCCAGAGGGGCCATCAGCAGCTTGCATCTCTCTCCTCTTGGTGCCATAGATGTAGCTCCTGAGCTGGTTGGGTATGTCCTACAGAAATGCAAATGTTAATTAAGAGCAAGAATTACAATCCATATCGTCACGTGGGTCAGTCTGAGCTCCAATCTCTGTGAAAATAACCAACCCACTGTATTTTTATTTAGAAGGGATACGAATTCTGGTCTTTGTAAGCATGCTGAGGCTCACTGCACATTGTCTGCTCCAGATGTTGGATGTGGAGCACTGCTCCAGATGAGGGTCCCACTGCAGCAGCATGGAGCTGTGGGAATGCCCCAGCAAGGCAAGGATCCATGGCTGGTTGCGGTTTCCACTTTTCCATTTACTGGGGAAAAAGTTATGGAGAATAATCAAAGAACAATATATAAAATGATAGCCAATGTTTCATGGTTGTGTGACTGCTCAGAATTCATTTCTGAGTTGCACAGTACTGCAGTGCAAACAGGAACAAGGGGAAAATCAACTGCATTGCGGGCTTTGCTTCCTACCCACCTGCTGGGCTTTCAGCACTGTGTCTGATGGGAATATTTGCTCTTCATTTGGCAACAACATGAATGCCACTGTGCCAAGGAAGAGCCCATTGAGCCCCCATAGGTTAGGAGTGGGGCTACAGCATCTCACATCCCCTCCCAGTCCTCATGAGGTTTGGGCATTAGTTGGAAGTGGTGCGCCATGGTCAGCACGATGTGTTTGTACAGACAGGCAGGATCCTCTCATTGGAGAAACTCCCTTCCTCTTTGTTCATTTATTTTTAAAGGGAGATTGCCCCACTGAACCACCCACTGACCCTGCTTCTCACTATGTGGGAGACCAGAGAAAGGTTATTTTCAGTCACTAAAGGTTTTACATAAAAAAAATAATAATAAAATCTGATGAAAAAACATTATACCTCAGGCATGAACTTTTAATGACTTTGTTTCATAATCTTTTCAAAGAAAGATTCCTGTTAAACTAACCAGGACTTTCAGCTCTTTTTGTCGTTGGCTTAAAGAGTTGGCACTGAATGCTGCTCTGTGCTCTTTGCTCTGCCCAATTCCCCCTGAAGATTTTGCTAAACATTACAGTGTGACATTGGACAGACACTTATTGACAGTGATATCATCTGCACATAAGATCCAGGAGTCATCAGCCTCACGTGTATGTGAAGAATGTACTCCAGCGTGATATGCAGCATGCTTGGTTGGCTGCATTGGAAAGATTTCCTGATAGCTATCGATTTTCCCATCCTGTAATTAGTTCAGAGATTACTAGCATAGAAAATATTGCTCTAGAAATTGATTTCTGTAGTTGTTCATGGCACCAAAACTACAGTATCACTGTGAAGCACGTCACATGTTTTCTGTAAAGACTTTGAACTTTGGAAAAATATCGCCACGATAAACACCAAGTAGAAATCACATGGCTGACAATTTTGCCACGTCAGACTAAGCAAGATCCTGCCAGCTATCTGATTTCGGAAATTGATCCTTGTAGATCTTGCAGGATCGAAGTCCAAAGGAGAGATTGTCTTTTATCTTGTAAGTGAAAGCACGTGTGAGGCTGAGTGGGTCAGGATCCAAGCAAAGCATCAGCACAGCTGATGGTACAGTTCTCCCACCCAGGGACCCTGGTGAGCTGGGACAGGTGCTCACCACGGAGCATTTGTCATTAGTTTGTGCCCTGTGCTCTGTATCACCCCTTGCCCAATACTTCTGTGGAGAGGTTCCAGACTCATGAAGAATCCCACATCCTACATGCATCCCAACATAGGCAGCACTTGGCTGGGAGCATCCTGTACCCCCAGGGTACCCCTCTGCTTTTTTTTTCCCAATCCACAGAACTACCTTTAGTTACCAGCATTATGCACGTGCTGCAATGCTAACAGCCAGCTACCAAAGCTCTCAGGCTGCAACCTGCAGCAACATGTTTCCCAGCGCTTGGCTCATCTGCTTCCCCACCCTCATCTTTGCAAGTTTGAAGTTTGCACACTTTCTGCTGCTGCTGGAGCTGTTTATGAGTGTAGTAAATGTCAAGCATCCCAATGCCTTGCCCTGGACTATACCCTACTTATCACAGATAGCTGAGCACTCCATAGAATGCCCCATTAACTGTGTTTCTGAACACTCCCCAAACCTTTTTCTCTCCCCTCTCAGCCTCACAGCTGTGCCCCACACACCATGAAGGCAGGCATGGTACGCCCAGGATTATCTCTAACTTAGTAGCAGAAGCTGTCCTTGCACATGACATTTTCTCTTTATAATTAAAGAGAAACTTAATCAGCTCAACATCTCATTAGATGCTCATTTGCATTTGGCATGCTGTCAGAGGGCAGCAAGCTGCAGCACCTCCTGCAGTCAGCAGAGGAAGAGGCGGGTCCAGGCAGTGTCCTTGCCTCCCAGGTCCCATGTGCCTGTCACAAGTGTGCACCTCACCACCAGTCTCTTTGCTTCTTCTCTCTTCCTTTAATGCCTTTTCTGGTTTTAATTCCCTTCCAAGGTGTTAAAGGGAAATGATAGGAAGGGGATGGCAGTGCTGGAGCACAGAAAAGCAGGTGAGAGTCATGGCCCTGTGCATGTGGGCTTTCATTTTCCCATCTGCTCACCCAAAACTTTGTGAATGAGGGGCACAAGAAGAAACAAACAGCTGGCCAGGGGTAGAAACAAACATACAAATCCTCATCCCTTGAGACATCCCATGGTCCATCCATCCCCACCCCTGTGCCCCTGCTCTACCCCTACTTGTCAGCCAGAGGCTGCCCTACTGAGCGTGTCCTGGGGCTGCCAGTGCTGGATTTTCTACCACTTTATTGCTTCTAGGCAACATTTTTTCATCTGTAATTACAGCAAGTGAAAGAGGTCTCCTCCCTTCTTGGGAAAGTTGGTCCATCTCAGCATGGTCCCAGGTGGGATGCAGCTCATCGCTGAACAATGCAGTGGTGTTGCACACATGGGGTGGGGTGACTTGCTTATGGAAAACAGAAATTACATCCACTAAAACCAACTTCCTCTTTCAAGGAGGCTGTTATCTCTCTGTAGCTGGGTAATGGCAGTTGAGAAACCCCAACAGAGGCAATGAGAGCACAATTACGGAGGGGTGTCGGGATTATTTCATTCAAGAGCACAACTGTCCCCAACATTTTAAGCAAATCAACTGAGTCATTTCTTTACAAAGATTGCAAATTAAGAAGGTTGGGCAGACAGCAAAACCCCTGAGTTATAGTATTTACCTATTCTGTCACAGTCAGAAAAACTGGCTGTGATAAGTTTTCTTCCAGAATCTGTGAAATCCCAAAAGGAAGAACTTGTGTTCATTCTTAAAAACCCCAAACCACTTAACATGAAAAAATAGGGAAATTGGGCAATTTTAGGTTTGTTTGAGAAAGTGTTTCTGCTACTGTCTAATTCCCAAACAGACTCAGTTCCGGTAAAAGCTCAGGCAGTGCCTCAGGAGATGAGAAGTGCTGCAGTGAAAGTCAATTTAGTAAAGCATGAATGCCACGGGGCATCCTCTGCGTGCAGCTGCCGGTGTCAGACGGGGCCGCAAATTCCCCTCCTGCCAAGTGCAGTTGTTGCATCAGCACATTTTTAATTTTTGCAGCAAGAAGCGTTATTGCCGTGAGCATTATGATGCAATAATCCTGTAAGAGAAAGGCATTGGAGGAAAGGAGGAGAAAATGGGGTTTGATGATTCTTTTCCTGAAGCAATGTTGGGATGGGAGGAGGTGAACTGGTTTCCTGGAATGTGGATAGCCATAAAGTATTTCACCCCGATTATACATATTCATTTGCAACAGGGAAGTTCAGGTTGGATATTAAGAAAAATATCTTCTCTGAAAGGGCAGTGATGCAGTGGCACAGCTGCCTGGGTAGTGATGGGGTCACTGTCCCTGGAGTGTTCAGGAACTGTGGAGATGTGGCACTGAGGGACGTGGTCAGTGGGCACAGTGGGGTGGGCTGGGGTTGGACTTGGGCATCTCAGAGCTCTTTTCCAACCAAAATGACCCTGTCATTCTATAATCTAATCTTTGTGTACTTGATTCTTCCTTGCATGAGGGCAGAGGAGTTGGTGCTGACCAGCAAGCGCTGGCCCCCGAGGCTATGCATTTTTGGGGTTAGCCCAAAACACGGCTCAGCATGCGTTTTTGGGGTTATCCATACCATTTCCACGGGCAGAGAACGTGCAGGATATGTCCTCTCACCCCTGAACCGATTTGAGTGCATTCCTCATTC
Source organism: Cyrtonyx montezumae (assembly GCF_038088225.1). Taxonomy (NCBI): domain Eukaryota; kingdom Metazoa; phylum Chordata; class Aves; order Galliformes; family Odontophoridae; genus Cyrtonyx; species Cyrtonyx montezumae. Next base: position 8,553,020 of record NW_027072100.1, on the reverse strand, counting down.
CTTGTATCCCCCCCGTATTCCTATCGGGATAAAGATGGGCACGTTGTTAGACCAGTCTCATTCTCCCATCTAGTGGAGAAACAAGGAAAGGTCGTCCCACTGAAATAAATAAATAAATATTCAGGTTTCTGCTGCTTTTCGCAGGGAGGGGTGGGTGGGGGTGGGTTCTCACTGTGAGTTCTGTTAATCTGTGGCGATGTCACAGGCATGATGCAGAGAAAAAGGCATCAGATTAGGAAGGGACCTCTGAGTCGTTCCCTGAGTCTGGCAGGGTGTAGGAGTTCCCTGTTCTGGGGATAAGATACAAAGGAGAGCCCTGCACATCTCTGGATGTGCCCCCAAGGAACAACGGTAGCTTGGGGTGGGGGCATAACACAAAAACAGTGTTCTCCAGCAAAACAGTGCTGTCACTGAGCAGGAGGTGGAAAGCCATGCTGCAGGGCTGCGTCTTCACAGAGATGATGTCTGACCTTCAGATAACACTGCTGCTCAGGCCCCGTGCACTGAACAGCCTGCACAGACCAGACAGGAAACCACAAGCATCCTCTGCATCCTCCCCCCCACCTCCCTGCATGGTTGGGGCTGCAGAGCCCAGGTTCCCAGCGGAAGGGAAACCTTTTACTCCTCGAGATGGCCGTGGGAGTGGGGGCTGCTCAGAGCTGTGAGGCAGTGCTTTCTTTCAGCCAGAGCTGGGAGGGGAGGGCTGCACCTGTCCCATTGAACTTTCTCACAGTCATGCAATTCAGGTGCAAGAAATCCCATTCTTTCCATGAAGAACAGGTGGAAAAACAGTCTGGTCCATAGGCAGCAAACAATGCCAATGGGGCTGCTGTTCCAAGGACAGGACAGGTGGTGGACCTGGGTCCTGCTGACCCTGATGTGGGATGCTCCCAGTGCACGCTGATCTAGCTGAGACCTGAAAGCCTGACCAGAAACCGATGCACACGCACTGAAGATTTATGTTCTCATGTCAGATGGGAGATCCGTGGCATTTCCTGGAAGGTTACATGATGTTTCATTTTCAGCAAATAAGGTCAAAAGCACAAAGAGAAAAAAAAAAAAAAAAAAAAAAGCAATCTCTCTAGATCAGCTGTTTGCAAATGCCAGCCGTGCCAACCCTCTGTGTTGCTGTTTATACAAAACTGCTTTCCTGAACCCACACAGCCTGCAGCAGGAAACAGCCTCAGCTGGGACAGAGCCCTGGGATGGGCATGCTGCTCACCCACACACTCAGATTGAAAAAGACGAGGCGCTGGTAGGACAGAATTTGGGCTATATCACAGGTGAGGGGTCCAACTGGGATGTCCTGGGCTTGCATTTCATCTTGCAAATCCTCCCAGTGGGACAGCCCCTGCTCCTACCCTTGAAAGTGTGTTTGCAGCTACAGCAAATAAAATAAGGTCAATGGAAACACGGAAGCACAGTCAGTGCTACTGCTGTGATGCTTCGTTTGAAATAAAGGGAGATAAAATTCTGCCTCCCACCAGAGATGTCACTGGGGGAAATTATTTCTTCCTTCTCTAAATGACACGACATTGTTTCTTCTTTTCAAGTCACTGCCAGCCTGGTGTCACGGTTTGATCTTTCAGGAAAATGTAGTGGTTACCTGACAGTGGTGGTTGCTTTCATCCACTTCCCTTCCCCCAAAACAAAGATAGATTCCCCTACAACCGAAGAGCAAATAAAGATGGCTCCCAGCACGTGAATAGCTGATGAGGAGCCACTTAGCAGTGTTGGTGAATTCATCAACTTCCGCACATGATCACTGATTGTGTCTGCAGCTCCTTTGTTCTTCTTTGCACATTATTCCCAGGTTAAATGGAACACACACAAACCCACGGCAGAAATGGTAAGAGCCAATGGAGATGGCCATAACCATGACCCATCCCAACTGGAAAATTACCAGTTAGGATTTTTTATAGCCCATCAAATGGAGCTATCCCATCCAGTAGTGAGAGGTAGGTCATTGCTAATTACGGGGTGAAATCCAGCTCTGCACATCGCCCTGTGCCTCTCATTAGCAGCCCAGGCTGGTCTTCCCTTGCAGAAGTAGGGCAGGATTTTAGGGTGTGCTTTCCCAGTACCTTGGGACATTGATCGCTCTCTTTCCTGAAACCTGGCTTGGAGAGAGCTCAGGGACTGAGAGCTCTAATGCAGTTATAATACTATATTTTACTAATGTCCTGTAAAAAAAAATAACAGAAAGTAAGGAAGAAAGAGAGCAGACTGATCCTACCACACAAGTACCCATCTCAAGCAGCTGAGGACTCTACTGCAGTCTGGGTTAGAGTGGTGTAAGGGCTGCTCTGTTTCACCATGTCTGATCTAGCCCAGGCACTGCAGTTCTTCCAGTCCCTTCGTTCTCTGCTCCTCCTGGCGCTGACCCAGTAAACCAGATAGAACAGAGCATCCTTCTCTTTTCACTTCTGGGTCAGAGGAAAATGCTGTTATTAGGCTACCTCTTCTTTATGGTCTTTTAATTATTTCCACCTCTGTGATTAGACTAATTAGCTAACTGGTTTGTAATGGCTGCATGGTAGCTCTCATTTCGTTTTCATTAATCACAGCATCAGCGAGTCTCGTTAAGAGTCCAGGCTTTTTATGCATTATGATTTGAAATCATTCAAAGCAAAAGTAATCTGAAGGGGGAAAAGAAGTCAATAGGAACAGACAGAGTGTTCATCAGCATCTTGGCAGCAAGACTCTCTGGTATATTTAGAAATGCTGTGATTTACAAGAGCCCACCAGCCATTTACTTAGTGTCTAGAAGACATGGTGAGTTTGAAGTTTCCAATCACAGCAGTTTAAGACACCTTCTCACCCTCTTTGATTCGAGACAACTGAGTGACACACTCAAATGGGATCAAAAATAAAAGGATTGACAGCACATCTCCTTCATCCCAAGAGCTGCACCCAGCAATGCCTCAGCATTTCTTCGTCACATGGAGAAGCGTGGGACAAAGCAGGAAAGAGATCTAAGAGGAGGTTGAGTTTTTGCTGCTGGAAAAACATTACTCTGACAGCTCCCAAGGCTTTGCTATAAATCTTTATCCACCAAGGCTATTCGACGTGCTAAAAGACTTCTTAAAATAATCAAAATTAAGAACAAGGCAGCCCACATTGGGTAGTTTAAGTACGTGCACAGGGGAACGTTCATCACTGTGGTTATGACAGAAGATAATAATAATAATAATGAGATTTAACACCTACTTAACAGGAGAAACCCAACAGCCTGTACAAACACCAATCAATTAGCTCTGCCAACCAGCTGTGTGCTGGGCAGGATGATGGGGGAAAAGATCATTGCCCAGAAAGCTGCAGAGTGCCAGCATAGAAGGCAGAATCGTATTGCTGTTTGCTGCCCTGTAGCTGCTGTGGGAGTGCTGTCAGACATTGCTCCTGCTGCCTGCACTGTCACCATGTGAAATCCTCCAAGGGAATGTGTACAGGAGAGCAGAACTTTGTCCTGACATCCTGAAGACTTTGCAAGGTGTCAGAGACATAGACCAGGAAGAAACCGAAGTGAACATTATACATCAGTTCTGTTTTAGCTTCCAAGAGCTGAAAACTGGTCATACTTTCTGTGGAAGGAGGTGCTACAGGTCTCTATTACTCTTCCCCAGGTAGAAAGAACTCTGCACAACAGTTGGTTCTTTGTGACCTTCAGCTGCAGCCTGGGCAGAGCCAGCAGCCAGGTTTCAGGGATGCCCATGTGCCTCCCATCTATGCCATGCCTGGTTGTGGCATACAAACGTGGTGCTGCAGTGCTGTATAATTTTAGTGGCTGCTAAGTAACACTCATTACTTTTTTAACACAAGGAACAAGAGCTAATGGTGCCATTCATCGGGGATTGTTGCAATTAATTGGGGGCCTAAATGACCCAAGGCTTTTCCCCAACCTTCTGGCACTGTGGGATGGATGGGAGCTGCGTGCTGTGCTCACCACTGGCTCCTGCTTGCAGCAGGGAGGGGAGCAGCATTCTGCATTTCCTGAGGAGCCCCCGTGACAAGCAAACCATTAAAAAGAAAAAGGAACAATAATACCAAGCAAAATATTGCTTCAGGGAAAAATTTTGGCTTGCTTTTAGCACAGATGTTGATATTGCACGCTCAGAAATGGCTCTGAAAAGTGGGAACGCTTTTGCAGTGTGCTATGAGATGGAGCACGGAGGCAACGAGCTGTGCTTTAAGGGGAGGAATCGAAGCATTTAAACATTAAAAGAAATTAAAAAGAAAAGCCTTCTGAAAGAGAAGTTATAAAAGGGCTTCCCCATACCACAGCCCCCTAAAGCCAGAGTCTATAGAGCACTGTCCAACACTTTCCTGCTCCAGCAGCAATGGGCTCTGACAGGAGGATGCAAACAACATATGAGGGCTCCTTGACTCCAGGTGAGGCTCTGTCAGAGCTCCCAAAGGCAAGCTCTTACCCATGGAGAGCAGACACCCATCCCCTGAATGCCTGCACTGTCCAGGTGCTGCGTGTGAATGCAGTGAGGCTCCATCCAGTGCCCTGAGTGCCTCCATAAAATTTAAAGAGGTGTTTTTCACATGAAGGGTGTCCCCATCTCAACACCTTCGGGATGAGGGAGGTGCGGGTTGCAGTGGGGTGCTGTTTTTGGGCACCCAATGGCAGTGTGCGGTGATGCTCGTGCACCACGCAGAGGTGATTGCTCTGCACTTTGCATATTCCCTCTGTGCACTGCGCTGGGATTTTTCATTGCATCCATAATTCATATCCTGCTGCAGCAGTTCTATGGAGGCAGTGCAGGATCTCAGCTCCAGCATTAAGCAGGGAGGGGGATGCTCCCATCACCAGACAGCAAACTGGGGAGCTGGGGTGCAGAGAGCATCTTCGCTCTGCACCAATTGCCCTGTAGGCAGGGATGCAACCAGGCAGTGAGATGAGTGTGCCAGAATTGACTACAGGATAGGCAGCAGCACAGGGCTGCCTGCTTGTCCAACTCAGCCCTGTTTTACACATGCATGGCCTCATGCAGTACCAGATGCCCACTGCTTTTTGTGGTAAGATTGATTTCCTGCCCAGAGGGTCACAGCCTTTGCTCACAAAGCCACCCATGATCCTTCCCGGGCTGCGAGGCTTTCTCCTGCATCTCCACTGTAACACATGAAGTGAAAAACCCTGTTTGTCAGAAACCAAAGTGTGACAGGAGATTAAAATGTAAATGTTGCACTTGGCTTTTCAGAGGGGGGCTGCTGTTTTATTTGTGACGGTGCAGGAAATAGGTTTTTGATAACTGCGGAACTTCTCCCCAGCCGCTGCTGCAAACAGCCAAAAACTCAATAAATAACTCCTACCCTTGAACACCAATGTGATTAAGGTTTGGAGAAGCATCAGGAATCTTGGGGCAGCTTTGCAGAGGGGATCTGTGATTGCAGTTTCCTGCTCTGACTTGGGCTGGGAGGGGGGTTGCAGAAGGGCCCTTTAGCAGTGCTGGCTATAACCACCATATATTCTGTTTTTAGCATTTCTTGGCTTGGGAATCTGGGGAAAGGTCTCTGCAAGTGTGGTATGTTGCACTACTTAAAGGTCACTGGTGCGTACCACCAGAATGAGGCGTTGAAAGAGGGCGTGGAAGGGAATCCCAGGGAGCTGGGGTTTCAGCATCCCCAGTGAGCACATATTTGGATGTTTGAACCGTGGGATAAAGAGCTCTTGGCTCATGGCTCTCACTTTAAAACTACAGCCAGCTTCAATATTCATGGCTTTAATACCAAAAAGGATACAAGGCTAAATGAACCTGGCTTGCGTAGTACGTGGAATAACCTGAACACGACTGCTGCGCTCAGGAGCCACCAGTGAGTCAAAAATCTCTCCCAGTGTTAATCTGGCAAATGGTTCCGAACAACAGAGATGGATATGAGGAAGAACAGACCCCACGCTAACAGAGCCCAATCTGCAAACTTGGCTACTCACTTTGTATCCCTTATGTAAACTCGGAAGAGTAACGTATTTATAGCCTCTTGACGTAAGTATCCCCGGTGAAATATGGGACGCAATAAATATTGTGCCATCTCAGGAAGCCTTTAGGACCAAACAGTACCGAGATGCTGCAAAGACAAACCCTATGCAGCTAACGAGTGTTGGGGAGCTGCCAGCCAGCTGAAAACATCACAAGTGAGAGAAAGCATGGAAACAGCCTTGCTGGTAGCGCGGGGAGAGTTTTATTGACACAGTCGCAATGCAAGGTCACTGAATAATGCCTTCCAGCTCTTCACAGCACCTTAAAATGTCCCCTGCAGCCATCAGGTTGGAGTTTGGTCAGCTTTATCCCAGTGTTTTGTTGTTTGTCAACAATTTTTTTTTGTTCTTTTTAATTTAATTTAATTTTTCCTTTAAGATGTAAAGATGAGCTCCGGGCCCTTCTCCCTGTCCCATGCTGCCAGCTCTGCTTTTTACAGAATTACAAATTACACCGCACTTCCACATTAAAACAAAATGAGTTCATCACCATTTTTAAATAAGGATGTCATTTGTAAATGCTTTATTCATAATTAATGGAATTATTACTGGGTGCAGCCACATTCTTCATCCATGTACTATAAGATCTGTTGTAAAATGCATTAGTAAAAAGCTTTATAGATGGGGATATGACAAGCAGACTGCAAAGTATGTTATGGGATGGAGTGTATAGCATTGTTGTAACAATCTTTATGCAAGATTTTAAGCTATCAGTCAGCCGGGGGCTGATGGATAGTGTAAATGTTAATAATTAATAATAGGATAATGTTGATAACTAATTAATAGTAAATGATGAGTATGGATTTTTTTTAGTTAGTATTATGCTAATATGCATTATTCACTGAATCATAAAATCATGTTAGAGATGAGAAAGTCTTGTTAGCTGTCTCCAGCTGTGTCACTCATGAGTGAATGCTGCTCTTTCAAAGCATTTTCCAAATGGCAATTTTCCTCCAGCTTTCTGGCTCAAATAACTTGGCTAAGAAGCGTTTAGAAAAAAAAAAATCAACCAATGTCAGAGCTCTGCATAGCTGTGCACCAGAGTAATGTGTAGTCATGGCCTTTGGGATGTGTGTACGACAAACCTGCCTGCCCTACGAGTGACCTGCTGCCTCTACAAGGAAATCATTCACAATGAAGAAATCAGCTCTGCAGATTTCTTTCAATCCTACGTGGCATCCTCCTGCAATTTAAAGCCATTAGGCACGCTTACCTTCCATTGAGGGTAAGGGAAAGTCCTTGGGCTGGGGAGCAACACAAGGGTTGAGTGAAGGTGGTGATGCAGCAGAAAGCTTAGCAGAGAGATTTAAGAATGGCTCAACACCTTTTTCAATTGTCTTTTCCGCTGGCATTATCTCTTTTTCTATTGGCTAGGCAGGATCAAAGCTGGCGTGACAAATATGCTGACTGCTCAGGGGATGGGAAATACTGAGAGAAGCATCAACACTGGGGTTTAGAGCCTGACACAGTTCAATGGCCCTGGAAGGTTCCCAGCAGGGACATTCCCAACTCCAGCCCTGATATGGCCCATTCTTCCCAAGCCCAGGTGGGTTTCCAGAGTGCTGAATCCATCACCTGGCTCATGTCTGTCCTCATGGGGCCAAATGGGTAATTCTCCATCTCCAATTCCAAAGACTGAGATGCTGGATAGCTCCTTTCTGGTCCTCAGTTGATTAATATAGATAACTATAGCCAAAGGAATAAAGCACACCAAGCATTCTGGGATTCTTGTGTCCCTGATGAGGAGGAATGCATCTGTAAGTTCTTATGAAATGCTGGTTCTTTAAGTCATGCCCATACTCACCCAAGTTCCCACACTCTGACAATGCAGTCCTTAAGGACTAAAATGAGAGCAAACTTTGTAGAGCTAATTAGTGATAGGTGATGCTGATGTTCTCTAGTTGAGAGAACAAATATAGGGAGTTTTCATCAGAAAAGTGGGAGTCCTATGAGCTATCTAGCTTGCCTTTCCCATCCCTCCTCCCTTCCCTGCCTCTCAAATTGGGTGTATGGCTTTTCAGTGCTTTCACTCCAGCCAAATCTGCAAGTACATTTTTGGGTGGATGTCACCAGGATCCACTTCCTCCTGGCCCACAGACAGTCTGTCTCTTATCTCACTTACATTAGTATCAATTATTTACAGCAGTAATGCTAAATCATGAAAACAAGGTTGCAGCAAAGCTGTGCCTTGGCTAATGGCACGCTCCCTGCAGTTTTGGAGCCCCTGCATTTGACCTTCCAGAGATGTGCTCCTGGATATATTCCACATTTCATGGCTGCATGATAGAGCAGGGACAAGGCATCCACATCCTCTAGGGCATTTCTCTCCTCTTCTTCCAGTGTCATAGTGCTTCCCAGAGCCCATCATCTGTGGGAAAGAAGCTCCTTTTGTGCCCACTCCCGTGCTGTGATCTCTGAGCAGGGCTCTCATGTTGGCACACAGTCTCTCATCAATGCTTTCAAAAACTGCCTGCATAAGGGATTTTTTTTTAATGCATAGTATTTAATCATGAATAATTAAAATCTCTGTTAAATAGGGATGTTATACGGCTTAGGACAACATAAATACAAGTGTCTGGGCTCTGCTCATAGCTTTACTTTGGATCCAGGACAGCAGAAGTGCTTTACCTCTGTTGGAAAGTGCACCACTGAGTGAGGTGACGCTCTGACTCTGACCTTGGATCAGTGCCTACTTTAAGATTTCCAGTAACTCTCAGTATTTTTCAGTTAAAAACCCTGCTTGCACCAGAGGAGCTCTCCTTTCCTAGTTGTGCTTCAGCTGCTCATCTGGCACATTCCCACTCTGCTAGCTGCAGCTCCAGGAAGTGAAAAGAAATCCTGAGGAGGTAAAAAGAACAAAAAAAATTGAAATTTGGTTGTAGGTACTGTGCAGGAAGAGGAGACTCCTAAATCATAGAGTCATAGCATCATTAAGGTTGGAAGAGTCCTCTAATATCTCCAAGTCCAACCTTAACCCACCACACCACACCCACTGACCATGTCCCTCAGTGCCACATGTCCATGATTCTGGAACATCCCCAGGGACAGTGACCCCACCACTCCCTGGACAGCCTCTGCCACTGATACACTGCTCTTTCTGAGAAGGAATTTTTCCTTATATCCAATCTGACCCTTCCCTGATGCGACTTATCCTGCGTGGTCCTGTTGAGCTGAGGCAGGGCTTGCCTTGGCCAGGCCTTTCCCATAGCTCAGGGGATGCTCTGAGCTCAGCAGGTGCTCTGCTGTCACTCACTTGTGGGATTTAGGGGAGATGCAGGTGTCCCACACAAGGGAGGATGGAGAACAGGAAGAGTGTTTTAATTTTGAGCTCCTGTGAGTCACTTCATTAGCCCTGCCTCTGCTTGACCCTTTTGCTGTTATATCAGCCCAACTGTTTATTTTCCTCATAAAACTAAAACAAGATCGATTGCTCTGTCTCGGGGCCCTTTATGTGTCTTGGCGCCCACTGCAGCCCTGCCGTTAGCAGCAGGTCTAATGCAAATTGAATCTTTGGGAAACGGGCAGTTTGGAGCTGCCCATCTTCCTCTTCTATCCTGCTTAAATTTCATCTATTGCATTTAAAATAGAAACTTTTTTTCTATTTATTATAAACATAAATATGCAATTTTCTTGCTCTCTATATGTGCATGACATGGCTTTGTTGTAGACACATATATGTGATCAATAACCATCTCTTGCTGGGGATTTAAATATTAGTTTTCCAAATCCAGTCTAGAGCACCAGATTTATTTTTATGAAAATATACCCTTTCATGCTTAAGGGGGGATATTAATTATAGATGCAAACCCATAAATCTTCCGGATTTAGGTGAGATATTTGCTGGATTATAAATCTGAATTGGAGATGAGGGTCTTGCTCTTCCTATTATTACTATTATTATTACTTACTGGTTATTATTTTCAGTGTGATCAGTATCTTCAGGTAGGTCAAATATTGCTGGGGAATGGGGAGCTGAGTCTTCAAAGGGTGTGCATGCTGAATTCATTAAAATGCTTTCTATTCCAGGCTGTGCTTTGCAGCCTGGTGAGTCATTAAACACCCTGTTCAGATCACTTCCCTTTCACTCCATCCTTCTTTTGGTACCTGTTTTCATTGTGCTGCTTTTGCTAGATCCTATCAAGTTCCCTGGTGTTTATTAATAATGTCCCACATGCTACTGACAATGTGCTGTTGTTTCCAAGGGTCTGCTTCCATACCAGTCTTGGTCAACAGCAAAACCAGTGGCCATCAGAGACCCCAGTATCACCCATGGCTTTAACACAGGTAACAATATTCTTTTCCTCTTTGTATTATGATGAATGTGGGAACAACAGTAGTGTGCCGCAAGGACTGATCCCTTCCAACTCAAAACATTTCATGACTGTATGATAACTGCTTGGGTTTGTTTTTTTTTGTTGTTTTTTTTTGTTTTTTGTTTTTTGCTAATTCATTGCAAACTGAGATAGAATGAAGTTGTAGTGATTCTCCCAGACTTCACAAAGTGCTCCAAATCCAAGAGGCATTTCTAAATCCCAATTAACAGGAGTTAAATGGAAGACTTCACCAAGAACCTCAGGGCTTCCTGCTTCCCTGCTGATCCCTCGACCATGGGATTCAGAAAGGTGAGATTCTCATGGGCATTAGCAGCATCAAAAGGCGTGGAGCAAGGCTGGAGTGCATCAAGAGAGGTTCCTGCAGGCAGCTCTGGCAGGTGCAGCAACGGAGAGAGCTGCTGACCAAAGGAGAGTGCATGGTGGGATCTCACGTTGATTTAATGTAACACCCTACCCTGAAATTAATAGGACCTTGCATGCCAGGACAGAAAAGATTGGGCACTGTGTAAGGTCTGCTTTTTTAAATTAGAGTCCCCTGCTTAAATAAATTAAGTGAGCTGTCAGTATATTAAATGATTTAATGCCTTCTCCAGTTTTGCAGTGGAATCCTAATGAAAATACTCTTCAATATAAAACGCTGGATAAATTAAATGGTGAAGTGTTTTAATAAATGGTCTGTTGTTATGGTGAACCACATTAAAGTAATGTTTATCTCTATGGTAATGATGTTGCCCTAGCTTTAAAAACATTTCTGCTGGTTCAGGCTTCTTCAGATAAAATATAAATGCTGTGTTGTTGTCCAGCCCAAAAGCAGCTGCACAGGTCCTGGACCCAAACCTGAAATCTATGGCAGTCGTGTTGGCTGACCAACACAGAGCTGGATTCAATGACACTTGGAGCAGAGGACTCTTGCACACTTGCTCCGTGATGTCAGCAGGGGGAATGAGGCAGAGCCTTCAAGCTGCAGGGGTGAGGCCCTACACGTACAGTGGTATGGGTTTGGATATTAATGAACTACTATGAAACAGTGAGTAGGCTGTGGAGGGGCTTAAAATCTTTGCTGATCTCATTACAGGTTAAGATAACAAATTATATCTCTTTTATATCCTTTATATAAAGTAAAAACCTGCTTTAAAAGGTAAAGACATTATGAGAAGATAAAGTCCCTTTTATAAAAATTGGTTATAAAATAATTTTTATTTTCTTGCTTTTGGATATCAGTTCTTATTTGACCTCTTCCACCCATCAGTGTTTCTTTGGAAGGAAAATTCTCCCCTCATGCTATTTTCATAGCCTGAAAACCCAGAAATAATGTGTAAGAGCTCAAATGAATATTACATTAATAATAATAGTAATAATAAAAGATACCTGTTTGTCCTCAGCCCACCTGGACTCATTGTAAGATATCATTAAGGCTTACAAACCAACCCCAGGAGAAGCCAAAGGGTAGATCATGGAGCTGCTCAAGAGGTGGCTGCACCAAGGGCTTTTGTGAGGAATTTTCATGAATGGAGAAATTCCAGCAGCTCCTGAACCACAATGCATTCCTCTGGCCAAGCTGAGGTGTCTGTGAGAGTCTCCACTGAGGCTGACCACAATCCAAAAGGAGGCAGTCGTCCCACTCAGTGCTTGGGGATGATGTCTTAAATACTCAGAATTAAGACCACGAAGAAATCAAGGAAGGAGAAGCCCGTTCATGTTGAGTGGGTGTCTGAGTGCTCATTTAAAGAGTGATCTTTGGTGGATCTGAGATACACAAAAACAAACCTAAAAAATCCACTATGAATTAGAAATGGTCAAAGATGGTGGAACCACTTGCTGGGAAATTGTTCTGATGTTAATTCTGTCAGTTTAAGAAGTGCACCTGTCCCAGCATGAATTTTGCAGTGTCAGCTTACAGTCACTGGCTCTTTCTATAGCTCTGTCTGCTCGATTGAAGAGCTTTCCATTTCTATCTGTCTGAGCACATCTAGATTGTCATTAAACCATCTCTTAAGCTTCTCTTTGTTAAGCTAAGCGCAATGGGGTCCTTGAATCTGTCACTATAAGGCATGCCTCACAACGCTTCAGTCATTCTTCAGTCAGTGTGCCTCCTTAGAGCCCTCTCCCATTCATCAACATCCTCCTTGAGTTGCAGGCTCCAGAAACAGCTGCAGGATCCCATCAGATGTTACACCAGAGGTATTCCACTCCACTATGTGTTTGAGCTTCCAGCGTTGTGTTATAGGATCCCTCCTCCCCTTAAATGCCATGAAATTCCAGTTCCCAAGTGTGGTTTTGTACTTGCGTGTGTTGAACTGAATGGTTTTTGCTTCTATCTGGCTCAGGAGGAGACTGATCCCCAGCTCCACCATGATCCAAATCGAACTCATCAGCAAACCTTGATTGTAATTAGTTTTGATTTTCTACCATTTTGCTAAAAGTGATTAACTGAAACACAGCCACTTGTGATGAGTGTCTGCAAGCAGCCGTACATTTAAACATATCAGTGGGGTTTTCATCCGTTTAGTGCGTGCCGTGTTGATTTTACATTGTTTTAACTTCCTAATAAATGAGACAACATTAAGTCAAATGCCTTGCAGAAGTCAAACGTAACAGTGTTGATGAAATGTACTAAATCAATCAAATCTATAATCACATTCTTGAAAAATTATATCAATTTCATTTAATAAGATCTATTTTCCATTAACTCGTGTTGATTGTAATTAATTATTCTCCTTAAATTGTTATTAATCAAGTCCCTTATCAGCTCTTCCATTATTTCTCACAAAATCAACATCAGATAATCAGATTTATAATTACGAGCGGCGTTTCAGCACTGGCACAAAGTCAGCAGCACTCAGGAGTGCTGCATTCTTGGGGTTTGGGGCACGAGTTGGAGCTGGAGGTATTTTGCATAGTTCTATAACACTGCTAATTTACTTAGCTTTCCCCCTGAAATTAGAGGAATTAAATATTTAGTGTCTGCCTTCTATGTATTTCCTTTTAGTCGTCCACTATTCTGTCTAGACAACCACACTCACCCACTGATATCAAAGAACCCCATCCCCACCGCTCTTAACTCTGGTAGCAGAGGTCTCACCTGTCGGCCTTCTGCTTGCTGCTGGTTAACACATTTTCTCTTTGTGTGAATGTAGACCTCCCCTTTCTTCCCCCTCCCTGAGTCACTGCTTTAACCAGAATAACCTTCTGTCTCTGAGCTCTGAGATTTCACTAGATGCCCTAAAAGCCAGAGTGCTTTTAAACAACGAGTTGCCAAATATCATGCACATTTTCTCTTCAAAATCCTCCGAGTGACCTGGCTTACAGTGTTGAAAAGAAAAAGCGTCCGCTGTTGGCTCAGGCTTTGTTCTGTCTGAGCCCTGCACATGGGATGGAAATGGCATCCCCTCTGTGTTGGCTGTAAGTGGTTTTCAGAGCTGTGATCAGCTCTTCAGCTGTCATGGCCATCCTGCAGAGAATCCTCCTGATTTTGGTGAACAACAACATTTATAAATTCCCCAAACTGGCAGCGTGAGCCCTCCAACTCATGTCATTCAAGTCCAGGTTTTCCAGGACAGTGCATAGGAATTTTCCTTAAATATTTCTGATGGCTGGAGAGATTTGAGCAGTGTCATCTGTTGCCCTTTACATGCACTTGAGGTCACTTTCTCTTGAGCTCCCAGTGACTTGGATGGCAGCAATGTCACTTCTGGTATTGATTGTCCCTCCTACACCTTCTATGCCCACTCAGGATTTTTTTCTTTGCAAATAGGTTTCAGCTATTGATTTTAATATTCCAGGCACATGGATTTTCTCCCCAAGTTTAAGTCATGCTCTCCGGATAGAATTTGTACTCATAAATTAGTCGTTCCCACTCTTTTTTATGGCTCAGCCTCCCTGCACTGCTGTACAAGCAATTAAAGTTCTTCTCCTCGCATCCTTTCGTGTGTTCATTAGCTCTCTCCTCATCATTTTCTTTCTTGAGCCAGAGACGGGGACGAGTGTGGAATGAATTTTGTTTCCTCATTGCTCTCCAGTGCCTGTTTCTCCAGCCCAGTCCAAGCAGAAAGGCTACAGCCCAAAGAGCCATTGGGAGCACCACAGCAGAACGGAGAACTTCTACTGACTGCAGCACTGATGATTTTTGGTGGTGCTGAGCTGATGGTTGGACTACCTGATCTTAGTGGCCTCTTCCAAACTTTATGATTTTATGATTTAGGTTCATCCTGGATGCAGAATGACCCATACCCCATTGTGCAACAGTACCAGATCTCTCAAATTCTTCTGGCAGCCAGTTCCCCAGGTCAGCCCTACTGCAACCACTCCCCAGGCATTCAGAGCCACAAGAAAAAAACATTTGGGTTGTGCTCTCTTGATTTTATGTCCATGGGGGATTTCATGGGATTTTACAAACCCCAGGGATTTAATGCTTAACCAAAAGAGAGGCAGACCTGTGCTTAGGGCACCTGCACAAATCAGCCCGCAGGCTTACAGCTTCATTGTGGTTTGAGGTTTGAAGGTTTCCTTTCACCTCCTCATCTCCTGCCTTTGTGCAACAAAAACAACAAAACACATGAAACTATCTCTCAGAAAATCCAGCCATCCTTGATCTTGCAGGTCCTGAGCTGTTCACCTCTGAGGGCAGAACAGGGACTTCTGATGGTTTTAAGAATTCTCCTTTCTGGGTGGTTTTATTTATATCTGATGCATTTTAATGCAGAATGGGCAGAGAAGAGCTGCTTCAGAGCAAAGCCAAAGCATGGTAGTTCTGCAGGTCTGGCCCTCGCTGGGCTCAGTGGTGGGATGTGCCCATCACCCTCTCTTCAAAATAACCCCACACATCTTCTCTCATCCAGCAAAGAATTTAGGCGCATATCTGCGAGTGAAGAAGTACAAGAGAAGGAAGCATAAGGCTGTAAAATAAACACGCTACAAAGTGCCTCCAGGTTGCTCTAAATTATGCATCCTTTCTGTTAGGAGATGTTCAAGGTTGTCTTTTCCTGTGAACAGCATTCCTCCTGGGTCCTCACCTTCATTTGCTGGGATGCCTGTGCTCTGGGCTTGTGGTTATATCTCCTTCCCTTTTGTTACCTTTACAACCATTTCTTTGCCACCTTTTATAATTCAGAACACGACAAATGAATTCCCACCTCAGCTCAGCACTCAACTGATGGGAAAGGGATAAATGGTCCCTGGTACCAGCTCAGTGTATGGTGAGCATCACCACAGCCCCACACAGCATCTTCTCCCTGCACACGTGCAGCACAGATGGGCACATGGGTGGAGCAGTGCTCACAGCCTCACTCCCTGGTGCAGAGCTGGGAGCATCTCTGGGGCAAACTGTGGCCAAAACCATATGAAGTCTTCTGGGAAAAAACCCGACCCTCTCATTTCTGTAATGTGGTTGGCACATGGCTCAGTTTTGCGATCTGTTTCTAAAGGATGGCTGCTATTCTTTTTATTAAAACCTCTAAATTTCATTAGTTTGCACTTACCAAAATAAACCTGGCATCACTAGTAAGCTCTCCTGCGGCCGTGCCATCGATCTGAAGCAGCCCCACGTCACACCTGGCACGGTGACAGCAGCATCCCTCCATGCTGAACATAGGCACCCGCTCTGCCTGGGGGCTGAGAGGCATTTTCATGGAATTCTGTGATGAGGAACTTTGCAATCAAGGTTTCAGGGGAGGAAAAA
This sequence comes from Cyrtonyx montezumae, assembly GCF_038088225.1. NCBI lineage: Eukaryota > Metazoa > Chordata > Aves > Galliformes > Odontophoridae > Cyrtonyx > Cyrtonyx montezumae. The sequence continues at coordinate 8,537,029 of NW_027072100.1, read as the reverse complement.
AAAAAAAAAAAGGAAAAGAAAGTGAGGTTGATTGTAAATTTAATTCCTGTGTCTTAGTCATTTCTGGGCCATGGGTCATTAGGCACACATTAGTGCTGCTGGGCGTTTTTCACAGGGGCTGCACCAGCAACAAGGAGCTGGGTTTTGTAAAACCAGGGGTGAGAGAGAAATCCACGTGCATGGGAGAGCTCAGTCCCGTGCTCAGCCCCGCAGTGCTGGGAAGTTCCCCCGAACACTCCCGGTGTCGGTCTGTCCACAGGCATGACAAACAGCCCGGGGAAGCAGTCTCCTTTAATGGGCTCCAGCATTTTATTTATAGCCCCTTCGAATAAGTGCAGCTGATACTTAAGATCGGTGGATTTAATGACAGCGAGCTGGCGAAAGGCCAGGCCTGCAAATAGCGCCGCTAAAAGTCTTCTCCGCTATAAAATTTGTTTAATGCAAGAAATCATCCCGTGCAGGTTTTTGGCTGGCATTTTTATAATTAGTGGGTGAAATTGCCATTTCGCCCCTATGATCCGCCAGCACTTTATGGGATAGGGCTGGCAGTGCTGCCTTGGAGATGGATCGTTGTGGTGGAAGAGGTGCTGAAGCTTTGTCACTCCGTATCATCCCATACTTCCTCAGGGACTCCCTGTGAGTGCACACCCCCAGCACCTTCCCCTTTCCTCCAGTCCGTGCCTGTGGTGTCATGTCTCTGAGGTTTAACCAAGAGCCCGTTGCACTAAGTGGCAAAGGCAGCAGGGCTGGGTGCTGGGAGCTGGGACCTTTGGGATCTGTACTGTGCACTGAAGCCACCACCCTTGGCTGGTGTTTGATAACTTCATCACTTTTCACTGAGGGGCCCTCAGCTGAGCAGCCACCATGGGGTTGTAAAGGTGGGGACATGCTCCTCTTCCAGCCCACAGCCCACCTGGGTCACAAAGGGCTTTTCTGAGTGTCGTACAGGACAGCTCTCCCTAAGGGAGCAGTGCTGTAAAAAAAAAAACCACTATCTGGGATAATAAAAGGCAGACAGATAACTATTTGGGATAATAAAAGGCAAACAAAATGCTAGAAAGACATCAAAGGGTTGGAAATTCTCCTAGGTTTTGCAATTAGATGCACTGATGTACTCAGGAGTTCTCTGTGAGCTTCCCAGAGAATCCAGAGGAGATGAGATTATCCTGAGTGTCTTGATGGGAATATTTTTCCCTGCTGTTTGCACAGTGCAATGATGTTCTCTGGACATCCTGCCCTGCAGAGATTTTGGTCCAGCTTTCTCCTGTACAGTGATGAACCATGGGCAAACCTCGGCCAGCACTGTGATTTAGATTTCCCATCTCCTGGCTGTGAGCTGGTCTGATATTTATGGACATGCTCTGGATCAGAGGTAAAATGCTGCAACTTTCATGGAAGATGTGAGAGGTAATTAGTATCTGTCCTGTGGGATGGGACTTAATGTTGAGGCACTTCAGGAGAGCTCTCTGCGTTCAAAGACTTAGCACCTTGCTGAACTGGGATCTGTATTCACAGGATGTATTAAAGTTAAATTATAATTCAAGAATGAAAAAAGGCAGAGGAAAGATAATAATTGGGTGGATTGTGCCCTTGTGAGACACTGCATCCCTATTTCCAAGTAATAACTGCGTGTAAGAGAGGCACTGTGCTGGCTGCAGGTGTCTTCAGACCTTGAAAGATTTTAGAACAAAAATCCAGGGGGGTTGACCCCCATGGGGCTGAGACTTGCAGCTTGAGATCCATCATTTCAGGTCACTGGCTCCTTCTGCTTCTCTTAGCAAATGTCATAAATACAGAGGCTTTGCCCCAAAATTGTTTGCACAGAAATTGAGGACTATTTGAGGGCAAGAAATAATCTGAGGTTTTCTGGCCCAGATTAATTGCACATTATTCACCCAGTTCTGGTAGAATGTCCATTTTGCTGAACTAAACCCCATCATATAATAACCTCTTAGCCTACTGGGCTCATCTCCAGAGCTCAAAGCCATTTGGTTTCCTTGCCTCTCTTCTACCCCTCGTTTAATTTATTCCCCCCCAAAACACTGAAATAAAAGGATTTTTAAACCAGAATAGGACAGAACTTTTCTTTTGCAGGGCACAGATTGCTGGGTATGGAGGAAAGGCTGGAGGACCTGAACTATTGTCAAGAATGCCACTCATATTACAATATAATTGTCTGGGAAAAAAAAAATCTGGCAGCTAATTCTGATTGCAGTGCACATTTCTGTGCCTGTGACAAATGATTTCTAAAGTTAGCCTCAAGGACACCAAGCTTCCAAGAGGTCACCCATCCACACTGTTTATTTTATTTGCCATCCTAAAATAAGTTTTAAAAAGTGGAATTAAGAGAGAGGGAAAAGAAGGAAGAAAATTGTGGATGGTGGGAAGAAGATTGAAGTGTTTTGTTTTAAAAGGAACAATGCTTGGAGCCATAAAGTATGAAATACAGGGGGGGGGAGGAAGCAGATTTGGGGCTAACCTACAATATTGCATTAGGCTTTAAAGCCGTTCCAACAGACTAAGCATTTGAGAAAGAATTGGAGCTGCTTGTGATAAGTTGCTCCTCTTATCGGCAAACTGTCATCTGTCTTGAGAGAGAACATTTTGTCCACCCTACCAAAACAAGTCAGAAAAATTGGATAAAAACAAAAATATAAATCAGAATGGGAACTGGGAGCCGAACTGAAATGATGGCAATTTCCTGGCAAGGCTCTCTGGATGGCTAAATGTCAGACGTGACAGCAAGAATTATCCCCGCGACGCGAGGTCAGGAGTGATGTGCATGGGTGGTGGGCAGAGCCCAGCCAACACAGGACATGGCCTCAGGTCGGGAGGGTTGTGCATGGGGTAGCACTGGGGTCCCAGGGGAAGCAAAATATCCAGGGGACATGGGCACAGTGTGGTGGTGGCCCCTTGGAATCTGAGCTGAGAGGAGAGGTGGGCTGGCCACAACGGTCCAGTGCCCAGTGCTTGGGGCATACACCAAAATGAGAAAGGCAGCAGCAGAGCCCTGGGATGTCGCCATGGTGCTGGTGGGATCCAAACCTGCCAGCCCTGCCCCACAGATGTGCCTGTGTTTTTCTCTTTCACTGAATGCCGTGCTCCCCCAGCAGCAGTCAGGCTTATGTCACCGGAGGCAAGACCTGAATCAGATGTGGAGAAATCAGCTATTTAAATGCACCAGAGTTGTTGTGCTTCCATTAAACCCCAGGAAACCCAATTGCTGTTTGGAGGTGGAGGTACAGCAAGAGGAGGTGTGGGACACCCTTCTGCACAGTCACCTAATGGGAAAAGACAGAGCATGGGCAGGAGTGAGTGATGAAGGCATGGCATTGTCCAAGGCTGCACAGCTCCGTGCTGCAGCAGCACCTATGAGAGCAAGCAAAGGAAGAGATGCTGTCTCTGGCAAGGGAGCAGCTGAAGAACTGTTCTCCTGTACTTTAGATTTGAAAAGTATATATTTTTAATTATTAATGTCGCATCAGTGGCACTGAGGCAGCAGAGATGCTCCTCGTTTTGCAAGGGGCTTATAGCTGAAAGTGCTTGTGCAAGCCCACATGAACAAGCAATATCTGAGCCTTTACTTCAGCCTAGCTGGGAGCTAAGTGTCCCAGCACACAGGGGCTGCCTTGCCAGGTGCTGACAGCCCCTCCTGCACACACGCAGCAAGTGCCTTGCTCAGAAAGACCAAGCAGTTCCTAGGAGGGGGAGTGGAATGAGGGTCAGCAATTTGCTGCCTTTTGGAAATATCCCAACAGTAAGGATATCAAAGCTGCCCTTTAAGCAGAAGCTGATGAAAAGCTGCTACAAATTAATCTCTTAACATTTTAATTTAATGCACATTTTGTTCCAAGAACAGCAGTGACCCAGGCAAGGGTTAATCTGAGCTGTGCACCTAGCACATCCACACCAGATTTGCAGCAGTGTGGGTACATACGTGCATCTCTATCACATATACTGGTTTTTATTTATCAGAGGCATGTGGGCCGGGCAGAAGACAGGCTCTCCTCTCACCACGGTGGGGTGTGGGATGCCACACAAATTCCATCAAGCCCACCTGCATCCCATCAGCACTGCAGCAGAGCAGAGAGCCCCACGGGACCAAGGACACTTCCCAGCATCACTCAGAGCCACTCTATTGGCTTCTTCATTCTTTTTTCATGTTGTAGAGCCCTAATATCATTGTTGGTGGGAAAGAGCTGAACACTATGCAGGTCCTGACCAGCCCCTCCCTGCCATCAGACTCACAGCAGAACTGAACTGCTTTAGTTACACTTGGTTGCACTGTTTGTTTGTTTCCACGTTATTATCAGATTCTCTGTCTGTATTGTGCCACTGACAATAAAGCCAAAACAACTATTGTCCGAATATTAAAAGTTTTCTTGAAGGAAATGTCAATTACCTTCCCCTCCCAGCACTGCCGACCTCTGCCCCATACAAATCCCACGTTTATTTTGAGAAATGCAGCCACTTGCTCCAATTATTCAGCCCGCACTCTGAGGTGGGCAAAAAAAAGAGTATTCAGTAGGTACACCCAAAAAAGGCTGTCTTAAATCAGTATGGATGTAACCCCAGGTACAAACTACAGCCCCTCACACACAGTCTTTATGTACAGAAAGTGAAGGAGTGGGACTTCATTGCAGACCAACCCCAGAGGCTTCAGTTCAGGTGAAATCTCCATCTGAGGGATTACTTTCCCTGCTGAGGATTTGCTTGGTGAAAACAGTGCCAAGACCTGGACTGGGGGCAGCCTTGGAGCACATTGAGGGCTGCAGGAGGGCTGGTGATGTGGCACGCTCAGTTTCCGAAGTGGAAACACAGTTTGGGGTAGAAGGAGTGTGGAGCAGAGAGAAGGCTTCCTCCTCTTCCTCTTCAATCCCTGCAGGCCCCAGAGGTCCTCCTGGTGGGGCATGATGCAGGGAATTGCCCAGGAAAGGAATGGCTTCAGAGGATGTGTCCCTCTCAGCTGCTGCCCTCCTCATGCTTCACATCTATCCATCCCTACCTGGCTCTCTCTGTGAGCAGCCACAGTCCCTCCACATTTAGATGCCAGCCCATCCCTGCTCATCTCTATTCCCCACCCATCTCCTTGGATCAGACACCTCAAGCACAGAGCCCTGTCAGGGAGCCAGCAGATGCGGGCTGGTGGCTGGATTGGTGATGGGCTGGTGGGTGGATGTCAGAAGCATCTCCACACATCTTGTGTCTGGGGAGCAGCCCTCAGTGTGCTGAGGACCCTCCCTCAACTCTGAGTGCTGTGCTATTTGGGAATCTGTAGCTCTAAGTCTCTTAATCTTGTTCTTTCTTGATGCCTCCTCCCAGGATCCCACCATGGTAGTGGGCAGCAGGGATCTCATCACCATCCCATGCTTAGACAGCCACGAGCCACACAGGATTTCTGCCTGAATTACCCCCAAACCCACCCTTCATCACGCAAATCCCACTCAGAACACAGGTTAGTGGTACCAACTCAGTAGATGAGAATACTTTTGTAGAAACATCCCTGACAAGAGCAAGTTATCCTTGGACAGGGAGATTGGGTTTTGTGATTGCAGTTATTTGTACAGACGATGTCCCTGCCTGTCTCAAGGGGCTCACTGTATAGGCTCAGAAGTTGGGTGCCACTGCTCTGCATGGGCATGTCCAGCCCACAGCCCCATGAACTGCAGACAGACAAGGAGGGTAATGTGATTCCACCTTTGGAAATGTCAGACTTTATGGATGAATAAAGTACATTCCATTTTCTTCTGTTTATCCATTATGGGTGAAAACAGACTAGAAATTGCTTATAAATTGATAGTATTAGGAGAGAGGTCACCTATTTGTTATCTCTAGCAGACGCCGTGCACTGATCCTACTGTAGTAGTAGCCACAGGTCCAAGAATCAAAGAGTCACAGAACATCATGAATCAGAAGGGACCCATGAAGATCATGGGGTCCAGCTCCATCACCTCTGTATAGAATGCAAGAAATGACTTAAGCAGAAAAACAAGGCATGGATAGAAGCTCCATTCAGCCAATAACCCTGGCTACACAAAGTGTTTAATGTTTGGTGATGCCATGTATTGGCTTGTCCATAAGTTGATCTCAAAGCCACTGTGTGCTTCAAATTTTGATGGGAAATCTACGGCGCCATGTGAGGGTGTGCAGGAGGGATACAGTCCCCGACAGCATGCAAACGATTAAGGGAGAGATTTCAGAAAGGAGAACAGAATAGCAGCGAGTGAACTTTGCAGATAAATTATAGCTAAAGAGGAATGAAACATTATAGTTTCAATTACTGCTGTGCCCAGCCACGCAGGTAGTAATTCAGACAAGAAACAATTGGCGGATTGTCACCCTCAAATCAGACACATACCATTTAATTCCATTTACTGAGGGTTCACTGACTGTATTTTGAATCAAATACAGCCATTAATGTGCAAAGATCTGAAAAATGCATGTGTCCCTTTTACAAATGTGACAATGAGACACTAATTCCTGTAAAACCCTTTTTCTTCAGGTTGGACTGTTCCTATTGCCTTTAGTTATGCAGATATTACTTATTAAGAGTTTTAATATGTCAGGCTAGTTCTTTTGAAATGGCTTGTGCCTTTTTGTTCAGAGCATAAGGGAAGTGCAGCTAAATCCATTCTTACATTCCATCATCCAAACTTAGCAAATTGATTCGAATGCAGAAAAAAGCTACTTTCATTAAAACAATTAAATCCTTACTTTTGCTATATCTGGCTATTACAGCACAAATATAAATCATCGGTTGCAGGAGCTAAAAGCTTTCAGATAGAATTGCTCTACCATCTGCCCCACACCATGAGCAGGGAGGAGGGATGACGTGCACCAGGCTTCTTTACAGGCGATGCTGCTGCCTAAATAGAAAAGTCAAGTCCATAAAGTGAATATTATTGTGCTACCTTGTTTTTCTCCAGCAGTAAAGCAATGCATGCCAATGGGCAGAGCAAACAGGAGGAACAGAGGTTGGTTTGGTTTTCCCTCTCCGTGTGAAATGGGGGACGTTTTGGAAGCAGCACAAAGATTTTGGGGGCAGTGGAGTGCTTTTGTGTTCCTTTTCTAAATAAACCTCATATCTGCACTGTCTCACACTCTCCGTGGGGGTCACAAAGTGTGCTGCAGAATAAAAATGGAGCTTTCTGTGATGCTGCACTTGCCCTTCAGAGCTGCTTGGATTGTATCAAAGGGCAAATTGTTTAAATATAATTTTACTGATTACTGAATAGGTCGACCGAACAGGATATGAAATGCAAAGGCTTTTCTCATCTTGCTCTTTGCATCATCCCAGGGCACACCTCACTACAGGTGCTCCCTGTTTGCTCAAGGACACTTCCAGACAGCAGAGTATCAGAGGAGCAGGGATGGACAGGCCAGTGCATCCTACACATTTTAAACTGCTTAAAAAGACTCTTCTGCAAAGGGAGTCTGAGGCAGGGGCGGAAATCAGTGCTCAGCATGTGTATTAGGCAAACAGAGTGGTCATTAGTGCTGATTGTCATTGTCACACAAGCACAGACTGTTAATTCAGCCCAGGAGTCATTAGAAGAAAGCCTCAGCGGGGAGAGGGGTTGGTGTAGATGCTGGATGGCTTGGCAGTACGTGAAGAAGACCCCTGAGATCCTACACAGCTCTGGTTGTAAATTCGGAATGGAAACTCCCAGGAATTAGCCAGGAAAAGGATTAGTCACTCACTATTCTTGTTTGTGGAAACCTGTTTAAACCCAGCCCTGCTTTTCTCACTCCATACCCGAGCTGAGCTCATCACTCCTTTAAGAAGCCATGCACTCCCAGGACGATGTCCCCTCTTCCAGCAAGCCTTTGCCCTGGCTTTTCTCCTGGGAAAGTGCCATCTTTGCCTCAGTCCTTTTGCCAGTGGGTGCCACCATCCAGGGGGACATTCAGTCTCAAGGAACCCCCAGCAGAGAGCACCCACTGCCTTCCAGCCTGACCCCAGCAGCAGCATCACGGTCCCACAGCTGCAGAGCAGCGCCCGTTGTGCGGCGTGGGTGTCCCTTTATTGGAGTTCCTCCTACAACGTGCTTGTAATTTATTTGTATTTCCAGCAGCGATAATTGAGTTATCAATTTTGTGCTCTTTTGGGCCAGAAGCAAAGAGATCAGAGAGCTGTTTTATACACCTAATTATAGATTATTTCCCATAGCTATAAAACCACAGAGGGACAGATCCAGAGAACATCCTTTTCATCTCCACTTACTTCTCCATTTGCTCCCTCAGAATTTGATCAGAATGGCCTCCGGACAAAACAGTTGTCACAAGCAAGGGCTTCTTATCTCCTCACAGGACAAAACCTTTCCCCATCCCAGCAGAAACCGTGCATAGTTGCTTCAAGATCAAATTCAACTTAAGCAATCTGCTTAAGCCTTCAGCACCTCGTTGAGTCGTGCTGAGATTTATTCCGTTTCTGCACACTTTGGCTATAATCTGTTCATGACAATGGCCTGGGGGTCTGCTGAGGATGTAAAAAATTGATTTTCTTCACCACGTGTAGGCTTTGTGGGCTTGCATTTGGCATGGCCCCTCATGCCCCTGCTAGTTCCTATGCTTGGGCTGCTCCCTCTTCCTCAGGCAGATCCGAGCATCCTGCAGCATCCGCAGATCCTGTAGAGATGCAGTACAGAGAAGGAGCTGAGGTCCAGCAGGCCTTAATATTCTGTTTATGGTAAGAGATGGGAATTGTCTGTGTGTTGGTATTAGGTTTCTGGTGGTGACATGCAGAGGCTATCCAAGATGTACGACTTAGCAAATGTATTGTAATGCACACATCACATTCGTTCTCTGGGTAAATAGATAACGTCTAGGCTACATTACATCTGTGCCTTCGTGTTTAATTTAATGTAAGTGAACTGCCTTAATTTCTCCAAATTGTAGTAATAAACATAATGTTAACAGTGATACTGCTAATAATTTATTTTGCAAGTGATTAGTCAACAACAAACTCTCTTAATTACCTGTTCTGAAATGTCAAACTCTAAATTAATTATATGTTATTACATGAATTCATGTATATTTATACACACACGTATGAATTCCAAGGGTAATTAAAATGAATAGTCAGATTTGGTAAAATCATGCAGCTGAGAGAAGTTTGCTCTCTGCTGCATTTCTGCCTCTTTGCATTTCATCCTCAGCACAAAGGGAATTAGATTCCAAAGCTCTAAGCAAGTCATCTGTGCTTCTACAAAAAATATTACCCACGGAAAGTGGCAAACCCCATGGGTCCCATGCTGATAGCTGCAAGGAGGAGAAAAGCAGCTGTGCTACTCTGCTGGGAGGAGTTCAGGGTAGGGGGCTCATTTGGGTGCTCCTCGTGAAGGAGGTGAAACCAAGCAGGGGAGAAATGGAAGGTGTATATTTGCTGTCCTCAGTTACTGGCAACAATTTTTGGAGGAAAATTCAGGGTGAAATGAACAGATTTGGGGCACAACCAAGAGTTTTCCATTTTGTGTTCTTGTTGCATCTCTCCATGCTGGCACAAAACAGGGCTCTTTGTGATACCCGTGGACACCCCTAGAGGAGATGGGGAAGACCATCTCTTTGCATTGCAGATGTCATGACCAAGAACCCCTAGCAATGTGGGGCTGTACCCCAGTGAGTCACAGAGGGATGGAGACCACCAGCTTGGAGGGTCAGGGAATGAAGCCTTTAATTCAGGGGTGGACACTGAGGCAGTCCCAGTGGCTTGCAGCATGGGCTGGAAGAACAGGATGATTAATGAGAGCAATGGCACGAAGGAGCCAAGAATGAAGTAACGAGACCTTTATTTGATACATAATACAGCCGGGGCCCCCTATAAAGAGAATACCAGGAGTAGGGCTAAGTTTCACAGTTCTGGGAACGTATCAGGAATGGGGAAAGCTTTGCTGACTTTGCAGCCAAACACTTGGGCCATGTGCAAGTGTTGTTCACAGTGAGCTTGGGACATGTTAATTTGGTCATATATCTTCAGATAGTGGCAAGATGCCCTGACTTTTGATTTACTGTGCTGAGTGGGTCTGTGTGATGTTGTGGGTTTAAAATGAGGTGTCCAGAGCCTGATTCAGTCACAGGATTGCTGAATTCCAGCTGGGAGATGAAGAAGCCGTTATAGACTTACAGCAAGAACTTCCAGCCAAAAATTACTTATGGTTTCAATTGGAGGAGAAGAAGCTGCTGATTGTTTAGGTATGGATGTCAGAAACACAGCAGTTAACAGCAGAGATGAATGAGAGATTGTGAGGTGATAACTTAGATAAATTGGTATCTCATCCATATTAAGGAGACAGCTCATCCTCTGGTGCTGCTGGATGACAAGAAGAGAGGAGTGTATATGGATACTAAAAAACATTGGTCTTAAAGTTAAATCCCCAAGAACCATCAGAAATAAGTCTCAGAAGCCAAAGTGAGATCTGATGCGTGCTGCAAAAATATGCAGTCTGTCAGGGAACGCTGCTCTCTCCATATAACTTCCACTGTTTGTGGGACAATTATAGAGAAAATGATACTGTGATCTGTAAAGCAGTTCCTGCAGTGGTTTTATTCACTAACTCGATGCTACGCATAATCATTGCCAGTAACATCTCCAGAGGTGTGTGCATAATAGAGAGACATCAAGTCAATGAGTCAAAACATCAGAAAATAAAATTCAGATGAACATCACTTGCAGAGATTCTATCATCTGTCATTTAGCACTGTCTGAAGACCTCCTGATTGAAATAATGCACTGAACTGACAAGTTAACCCGGGCAGCAGTTCTTAGGACCTGCATGGACTCAGGGTTCCCTGCGAGTTGAGTGCCAAAGTTCACTTATGATCTTCAAACTCAAGCACCCAAAAGATATCGTAGGGGGGAAGGCAGGACACAGGGAAGGTCTGTCCTACCATGCTCCCACCTCAGTGCCTGCCAGGTGACCCACCAGCATCAACCAAGCAGCTGCTGCTGGGGGAAGAGTTGCTCCTGGATCACCCTAAGGCTACTTGCAGCTCTTGCTGATGCCCTTTCAATACCCAATCCCAAAACATTTCATGCGAGAAAGCTTGCAGGATGACAGATTGCACCTTAAAACCAAGAGGTAATAGCTCTTAGGTCCAGATCTGTTCTTGGAACTAAATTCACTGCAGAAGAAGTGTTTCTGCACAACTGCATAATGCCTCAAAGTGGCATTTTACAATCTTTAAATTCCAACACCGATGAAGAATTCTGCTTTAAACTACTGCAGCAGCCCAGCCCCCTCTATTTATGAGTAATAGGCTTTTCATTTAGATTTAACTACAGATTCGAGCGGTTTCCACGTGCTCAGAGACACACCAGCATCATGTGAAGTGGCCAAGCTGTCTCCACAGAGTGACTCAGGATCCCCAATAAACTTGTTTTCGTATATGTATGATATGTATGTGTGTATTTTATATAGATATATACATGCATTTCCTTAAAAATAAAGACAAAAGACAAAGCTTTTACTCCAGGCTTGATTTTCCTTTAAACCATATGAAATCAAAGTTCTAAAGGATGACCCGGAATTGCCATTTTGTTTGTAATTTCCCCCAGATTTCGAGCTGCAGGTTCAGAGAGAATGACAGCTTTGCTTCCCCATTTCTGCTCATTGTCCCATTGGTGAGTTTTGCCATATAAATAATCACTGGGAGTGCCTGAAGTTTCATTTTTCAGTGGAAAGCTGCAGTGAAAGAATTACTTCGCTACTCATCTCGTTATTATTCATCAGTGCTTCCAAGCACCTCTCTGCCCTTCGTTTCTTGCAAAAGGCATGGTGCTTAAATGGGCTGAAGGGTGGATTTTGTGGAAAGCCCAACCCACATCTTTGATCCCAGGGGTTTTGTAAAGCATTCATTTTGCTTTCTGGGAAAATCTCTGCTCTCCCCACTCCCTCACCTTCCTCTCCTTCCCCTCCACCTAAGTTACCTTGTCTGGAACAGAAGGAAAGCTTGCCATCCTTTGAAGAGGTAGTCTCCTCCGAAAAATCAATAGTCAACATTGTCTTTAAATAGTCTGACATTTACCTTTACAGCAGTTTTCATTTCTTTCCCGGATTGCTCAGACGTTTGTATTGCCTACACTACATTCCTGATTTCTCAGCAGGGAGCTTTGCACGGACACAGCCCCAGTGCTGCAGCACGGCCACCAGCAAGGAGCTGCAGCACGATAATTAACAGGACGGGAGCTCGCTAATAGAAGCATCTTTAACTAATTTATGGAAGACATCAGGTGAGAATAATTACAAGCAGAAGGGTATTGTAAATCCCTGAAGAAAATACACTTGGAATGCAGTTTTCCCAACAAGCAAATCTGAATGCTAGCCCAAAGGTCAGAAATAAAAAGGCTGAGAGCTCCAGCTCCCCGAGCAGGCACCTCTCCGATCCCTTCTTGTCAAGGAATTGTCTAGGGGTTCATTTAGAAAGCTGCTTGTTCAGGGCAGGGCCATTTGCAATCTGGGAAAGTTAAGCAAATTAGCAGAATTATTAGGTAAGAGGCAATTCTCCACAGCCTGCAAGGCAACCGCTTGTTAAATGAGCTCACACCAGAGAGTTGCACTGATGGAGCGGTGTTTGCAGAGACCGGGCTGTGCAGGCATTTGCTCTGAAATAATACTTCTGTATTCCCCTAGAAAAATGAAAAGAGGGGAATTTGTGCAGATTCCCTGTCAGGCTGAGCTGGAAGATGCCTTTGTCTTCCACTCGCATTCCGGCTCCTTTTGCTGTAATAAATATCATAATCCTAACAAACGAGGGAAGGAGATAAGCTGGACACCTTTAACCCAGTTCCTGCTAAAAATAGGGAGGAGTGTGGTGCCACGAGGCCCCAAAGCAGGTGGCTCTGCACCCGCTGTCCCCTGGGGCTCATGAGGACAGCTGCATGCTGCAGCCCCACTGCTCTGTGCAGTGTTGGGAGTGGGATCCAACTCCCGTCCTGCAAGGAGCCCACCCAAGGGTGGCTCGCAAGGTGCTCCTGCTCACTTGTTTTTATATACCCTTTGCCTATTGATTTGATATTTTTATACTTGATACAGTGCACTTAGCACAGAAAAAAAATAAAAATAAAATGGATTAACCAAGTAAATGTGCCTTATTAGCAGATCTCTGATGGAGAATGATGTGGGTTTCCCATTTAAAAGATGCATCGGATTTATCTACTCATGAATCAATCAGTTCATGCTTGAGGACCTCCTAACATGCCACATAAAAAAATTCCCAATGTCAAACTGCACGCTGGGAATAACAACCAAAGGTTTCAGGTGAATAAAGTGTATCACTGGGAAACCACCTGCTCCCCAACCTCCGGGAGGAAAGTGCTCTGCCCAACTGTTAGTTAACGGAGACTTTCATTCTGCTGCTCAGTTTCTTAAAATCTTTCTTTCTTACAATATTTACTGACAGCTTTACACTCCTCCCCCTGCTATGAAATGGAGATGGGCACCAAGTGCAGTCTTTCCAGTTGGTAGTTTGGGGCTCAGACTGATTAGATTTGGGAGGTGGCAGTTGAATGCATGAATGACGACGCAGTTCTGCATTTTTTCTTCACTTTCCTGCTTATCTCTGAGACTAACAACTCTCTCTGATCAAAGGGTTGGCCTTTCTGTCCTTCCTGAGGTTTTAGGGCTCATTGGTCCACGTTCCACACCATGAAAAGATACCTTTAGTTTCCTGGTGATACACATTTCTCCTTAAATAAGAACCAACAGGCTCCATACTGACCTGCAGCCCCTGGGACTATGTGGAAGGTCGCAGTGTTTATTTTTGGTCTTGTCCAATTAAAGACAATGACCTAGAGCAGCTGAGATGCCTGGGCACACGCTCATATCACAAGCATAATGCAAGAACAGAGAGGCATCAGAATGGAAATTCTTTCTCACCCTGTTAGACCAACACATAAGGAAATAATCCACATGGGGAATTGACAAGCTATTTTTTGGCTGTAATTCCACCTGCTAAAACCCCTAAATAAAAGGATTTTACTCCTCAAGAGAAAAAGAAAGGGCTATGCACACCCAGTCTGGGGTGTTACTATGACTCAATGGGGGCAATGCACAAGCACAGAGCTGCTGGGATGGCTGTGTGCACACTGGCTGCCCACATTACATACAGAGCAGAGGCATTTGCTTAAACCTCAGTCAAACAAGTAAACATGGACAAGGAAGTAAAAATGGAAACTTTTCTTCTCACTGTAGCAAAGAAGTCAGGCCATGCAAGCACCCTGCATGTCTCACCAGGACTGTGCAAAGAGCACAAAAAGAGAGCATCCTGCTCTCCCTTGGATGCACGGCAAATAACATCACCCAGCTCCTTCTGCTTTAGGAAACCATGTGCAGCACAACTCGCTGCTTATATTTAATCCAAACTGATGTCGTACAGCTGTCATATGCATGATTATGGCAGTCGTTTTTAATTAGTAATTGTGTCAATAATATTGACATTTTCATCACTTTTGGGGTAAGTAGAGAATATTTTCCAGCAGGTGAAGTCCCCTCTTTGCAGTTCTCTTCCTTGCCAGCTGTACCCACTGGATAAATGAACTGTGCATTTTATTAAAAAGAAAGCAAGAGCATTAAGTCTATACTCTGCTTATGTATATTACAGCGACTTAGGCAACGCGAAACTCAAGAAAGGCAGAAAAGCATATTCCCTCTGTCCTATGGCAAGATTTACAATCTTGTTCTGAGTGCAGTGTTTATCATAAAGCTTAACAGAAGCTCTGGCAGGATGGGGGAAATGCTGGCGGCCCCGCAACGAGGAGGAGGCGTTCAATAGCTTGCTGGGAAGTGGAGTCGGACATGAACAGATCAACCAGCCATTACACTCAGTGATAAACACCCTGCAGGAGCCATCATTCACCCAGAAAGAAAGAGGGAGGCAGATCATTACATTTATTGGTCATAGTTTTAAAAGAGTCAATAAAGACCCACTAGAAAAGACATGGTTAGGAGCAGGAATATATATTTTTTTCATGTGTCTTGAAAATACCTTCAGCTCAGTTTGCTTTCTGCCATATATGTCAGGGTGAATCTTCCTCCTAGGAGAGGGTCCCAGTGTAGATGGAGCTCACACTGTACAGTTTTTAATGTCTTTAACCGTCTTTAGCTTTGTACCCTGATAGCCCCTCCAGGCTATATGTCAATGCCATCTGGGAGTAAAGGAAGAGACTTCTGCTCAAGTGCCGCTGTAATGTAGATCTCTTGACTAAAATTGCACTTCTTTCATTTGACAAACTGTCAGCACAGAACAATTATCTTCCTGTTGGTTTCCTTGTCTTTTCTTACTTTCTCCTCTCAGGAAAAAAAAAAAAAAAACATACAAAGGAAAAGGACCTGCATAGTAAAACTCCACAGGAAAAATCCAGCTAATCTGATTGATTGCTGCACTCAGAGATGCAAAAAAAGGTAAAAGTGGGTCTAGTGCCAAAGGAGAGGGACAGTTTTTAACCCCTTTCCAGAGAAGATATTGCTAAATCAGAGATCAGGGAGGAAGAGGCAAAGGGTCATCCGACCTCTCTTCTTGTCTTGAGGGAGAAACTGAAACGGGCTGGAAGAGTCCCAGGCTTGAGTTCTGCTGAGCAAGCTGAGGGGACCATTCGATTTTTCTCTCCTGGTAACAAAAGATTGGGATGATGTCTTTAGGGAAGAGAGCCAATCTGATTTTTTGTAAGACATCTCAGTGTTAATGGGACTGTGCAGTTCAGCTGGAGAACACCCACAAAGCCCCAAGAAGTGTAATCTAAATTAGTGGGTAAATTTGTGTGTATACTTTGTTTTTTACTGTTTAATTTCCTTCTTCCCTTCTGTGCCACCTCTTTTGCCACCTTCTCTTCTGCACTTAATAGATGAATGCTTTCAGATCTTTTGGACAGATAATGTGTCTGTTTTTATCCCTTTCTAAAGTCCTGTACAAACACTATGGATATTAGAGTGCAGGTGTATTTAGTCTGGAGTGTTTAGCAGATTTAGGTTATGAATTACTGCTCAAAATAACGTTTGCATTTGCTGACAAAGGACTTTATTACAGAAGAGGTCAAGAAAAAAAGATTATTCCTGCTAATTATCCACTGCTATTTAATATTTGCACAAAAGGTTTGCAGGACTGAGTCCTCAGCAATGCTTTGTTTGAGAAGCTAATAGGGTTTCTAGGAAACACCCAGGGTCTGAAGGGCTATCAGGTCAGCCACTTAGCAGCTATGAAGAACAATTAGGCTTGATTGAGTTATAGGGTGGTTGGCTAAAGGATGACAGTCCCTGAGCCAGGGCCTGATCCTGGGGTACTCAAAGTCAGTCGTAAAACTTCCACTCAAAGCTGTGCTTTATGAGAAACCAATCAGAGAGGATCCAGTTTTCAGACTTCAGGAGGTCCATGTCCTGGTTAAAATGGAGGCTGCATTTGCTCCTAAACAGAGCATCAGGAGGGATTTGCGAGCAAATAGAGTTGATAGACAAACTGTTGGGAGGAATATTTGCAATAATTTTTTGGCCCAGGTCTTAGCAGTCCTTGGAAAGTTCCCCTAAAGTCTAAGAGCTGCCTTTGGCTTGGACCCCAGATTTCTTTTGTTAGTCCATACAATGCTATATCAATACAGAAATTCCTTGTTAAGTGAATTTCCTATTCATAAAGATATAATTTAGCAATAAAAATACCTGCAGAAATTTCCAAACATGGACGTCTGAAGGTCCCAAATATATGGCCCAAATTTTAAATCCCCACATAATCTCTCTCTTCTTGCTTCAAGAGAATTGGAAGCTTACTGCTATTCATTGCTCACATGAATGGCTTTGGGGTACCAAAACAGAGACCAAGGTGATGTTTTGGAACACAGGTTTGTAGAGTGGCCAGGACAGAGTAACATCATCATACAAAAAGTACATCAGATGATAAAATACCATGTGCTCCCATATAACATATTGTACGGACGCTGTGAGAACCACTGTTCCCACATATGTCTAGTGTTGCCTGTGGAGGAACACATTCCTGGGAATCTGCAAGTGTGCACAGCCAAAGCCTGAAAGCCCTGTTAAGAGAAATCATCCAGAGCTGCTGCAGCAGGTAAGCCTTTGTTCTCCCACGCTTCTTCAGGAGAAAACCTTTTCATTTACATTCCATGATTTTGTTCCAGTTGTGATGCCTTCATCTTCCCTGTTCAACATTTTTAGTAACTCAATTAACACTCCGAAGGAAGAATTTTAATAATGGTGTTGTTTACACCGGATGCAGCCTTGGGGAGTGAGGGAGAATAACCCAGACTGCAGGAGTGGGGAGCATGCTATTTTGGAAACTCAAGCCACAGCCTGCTGGAAGCATCTCATTCTACTCAACCTGTTCCTCTTTAATCCCAATATCACCCACAGCCAAAACTGCCAGTTTGTGCTGGGGATTCCTTTTCCTTAGTGCTTTTATCCCCATCCTTCCTTGCTTACAAATCTTGGGTTTGCAGCACGAGCTTAAGGGTTGTGTTTTCACATTGATTCTCCATATGCACGCTCATTCCTGTCTTCATTGATGCTTTCCCTTGGTGAAGAATTAGGGAGTAGGATCAGGGAGCCCTCAGAAACCAGAGCTGTTGATTGCAAAGCAAATAATTGGCAGGGAAAAGAGTGGGCAAAAATGTGTGCTTCCAGCTGCAGAGGTGGTGACCACTGGCTAGTTTGTGAAGCGTTGTGGTTCTAAAGCCACGATCATCCTTCCTACACATGGATGTCAGTCTGCTCCATGATGTTGCAGGGTTTTATTGGATCTACTCCCTTTCCTCTGTTTACATGATAAAATATTCACAACTTCATGTTGCAAGGGCTTGAGCATCTTCTATGAGACCAGGTTGAAGCCATTTTGGATGCAGTGGTGAGTGTTTGTAGAGATGTTGCATTTGTGAAAAAAAAAAAAAGTATTAATAATTCTTTCTTTTATATTTTTCCATGTTGGTGTGAAAGTGAACATTCTTCTCCAAGAGTTCATACACCATTTCCCACTTTTGCATTTTTCAGAACAAATGCAGCAAATATACATGATCAGTTCTGGTACAACTGCTTCTCCTCCCCAACATATTTACACTAAGATATTGAAGAACCACAGAAAAAGAAGAAAATAACAGAACAAACAACTTTTCTTCCTGGAAGCTCCCTAGAAACTCATCTATCATGAGTGCCCAGGCTGCAACAAGAGGGGATTTTCAGCATGGAAGCTATGCTCACTGTATGCTGTTCACTTTCAGGGAACTTTTGACATCCAAGCGTCCTTTTCAGTGTGAGAAGGGATCACTGCTTCCCAAAGGGGAGAGCTGGAGACCTGAGCCCTCAGCTCTGCTCGTGCTTCTTGACCTCAACTTGTTTTCAGGAAAAAATACGAGGTATCTGCTTCATCTCATGGAATACATGAAAGAAAAATAAACCAATAAACCAACACTGTTCGGATTTCAGCAGGACTTCAGCATAGATGCTTTGACACTGTTAAGGTGCAGAAGAATGAGCTAAAGAGGAAAGCTCAGGTTTCAGGTTTCCTTTCAGCTGAGAAGGAGTCCTACTGCAGTTCCACTGCTCCTCGTATCTTTGTCTTTAAAACACCCAGTGACATAAGAATTAGATGCATGTTAACCCTCAAATCTAGCAAATAGCTCCATCTCTTAAAGCACATGAATACTCCTGATACTAGTAAGAACATTTAATCAGTACCTGAGGGACCAGGGACCTAGAGTCAAGTGACCCAGTTTCCTACATACCGAAGGAGACAAATCTCTGCCTCCTCTACTGCCAGGGGTTATCTTGGGCCAGGTATCTTTAAGAAGTAAAGATATGAACAATCTCATATCAGACTTTTGCATCCAAATGGCTCATTATACCAGCAGCGATGTGATAGTCTTATAGATTTACAGTAGTTAGGAAGAGATGATGCCAAGCTTCCTTTCCACCAATCATTATGACACAGGGAATGCCAGTGATTTTCTTTAAGTCCATTAGCATAACATTTGTGCTTATAAGGACTAGACCAGCAGACACTTCACATGTCTTTAGAAGCATAAGTTCAACACACTCAAATGGAGACCTTATTTGGAACAAAGCTATTATGTCTCAAACCACCCAACACTGCTGGCCAGTTTGGGAAGCAGCAGGTGCTCCCACCCCATTCCCTGCTCTAGCAGTCCCAGAATTCCCATTTTGTGAGCGGCTCAGCACATGGAACAAAACACAAGGAGGGAACTTCAGATCAAAATGTTTATTCTTCATTGCAGCGGATGAAACACAGGCATGAGGCTCCCGGAGGGGGGTGTGAGCAATCACACGTAAAACGTACAGCATTTGCACTTGAAATACACAGACCTGAATCACAGCTGGGATCAATACAGGAGGACGATAGAGATTATCAATCTTGAGTGGTCTCCGTTACACAGAATTGACTGGCAGCCACATAATGGCTCGGGCTCAGCCCACCAGTTTAGAGCCCAGGTGACAGATCTGCAGACGCCAGCCATCAGCATCCCTTCTTGGCCATGCTCACATGCCCATTTCTTCTGCTGTCCAGGTCAGCCTCCGAGGTGCGTCTGAGAGATCAATGCACAGCTACAGCTGGTTGAAGGGGACCAAATCCATTGAACAGTTGATTTGGTTCCATTTTACCAGCTTTAGCAAAGCATTTGGCCTCACGCTCTGCAAAGCAGAGAGGGGAACTCCTCAGGGTCTTTTCCTTCACAGTCGCCAGGACCTCTTCTGAACTTGCTGCCTGACGCTGCGCGGGTTCACATGGCTTCGCTTTCAGGCATTCAGGATTTATTTAAGCTTCTTAGCAGCTCTGACTGAAGAGCGAGTCTGAATTAAAGAGGCAGTTTTAAAAGCAGTGGAACAGTCTGCAGTGCTCAGTGCCTGACCGTAGCATTTTTAAACCCGGTATTTGGCTCTGTTTTGAAGCTGCATTGCTACCACGGTGCGACTGAGTCCCGTCCTAATCCAGGTCATTTAATTGCCACCTCCTGCCTTCTTTCTTTCAGAGCTTTATTGGCTGCTATCCCCGTCCATGCCCAGCATTTTGTCAACTCAAGTTTTTCTCATCTACCTTTAAAACCAGTGCTTTCTTTGGCTTTCTGTTCAAGACAAGCAAGGGTTGTATTTGCCACCATCGGGAGGGCGATGGGATGGAAGAGGAAGCAGAGCAGCCCCACTGCCTCCCAGTCCCATCCTCTGCAAGGGCTCAGCCTGCAGCTCCCGTCATGTGAGCACCCACTGCTCCCAATAACTTGGTAAATCTGATTTTTAAATCACAGCAGTGGGAGCCAATAAAGCCAGACCTTTCCTCCTTAACCCAGCGCTGCACACAGATATTGCACATTGCCACGTGCATAACCTATTTAAAGAATTTATATGCATCACAAGGCAAAGGTGACTTTTTCCCCTTCTCCCTCACAGCCCACCGCACACACCACAAGATGACACTGAGAAAAAAGCACCTGTGCTGAAAGGCACTGCATGCAGAGATACTGCAGGTGGACTGGCACTGCTGCTCCCCAAGAAATCCAGGCTTTGCACTGTAACAGTAACTAATGCAGATCACTTAACTGCCCAGCCCCAGTACTGTAAGCTGCCTATAAATAAATGCAGAGAGAGAGGGAAAGAGAGAGAGAACATCTTTTTTAAAAGAGCTCTACAATTAATTTAATCGAGTTATCTCTAGGTACCTTCTCAAGAGACAATCAAGCCAAGGAGCTAAATGGAAACTTAGACAGTGAGGACCTAGAGGTATTAAATTTATCCTTTGGTGAGTTATTGAAGGGAGGGAACTAATCATTTACCAGAGATCGGGAGGAGGTAGAAGTGCCAGCAGTGACCGATGCTGCATCGAGGCTGCAAGCTGAACCCTGATGGGCGCATGGATTTGGGGGGAGCGAGCACCGAACTGCCCATGGCGTGCTCCAGGTGCCCTTGCCCTGTCCCCATCCCATCAGTTTTGGCAGCGAGGGGGTTACAATGAGCATCTTCTGCTGGAGATGAGTGCTGCTCCACTCTTCTCGCTTTGCTTCAGGGAGTGCCCCACAGCACATCTGAAATCAATGCCAGCACGCACCAACATTCTGTAACATTTTGTTTGAATTCTCTGCAGTGAGTTATGAGTGAGGTTTTCCTTTTTAGAAAATTAGTTTTTCTCTTCTGGACACCATTAATCACAACTAACGATGACTCTGGCAGTGAGGCTTTCCCAGAACTGAGGAGGAGCATCCCCACATGTCCTCTGCTGGGCTGCAGCACAGGGGGCTCACAGCCCCCCCCCATTCCTGGGCCCAGTGAGCAATGCAGCAAGAGGATCTGCAGAGACTTTGCTGGACATGTTCGAAGGTGTGAGCTGTGCTGAAACCCAGCCAGGCCGGGCTTTGGTGTCACTCACTCTTCCTACTTCCCTGCCAGGTTCAAGCAGTGGGCGACCGAGTGCCAGCAAATTGGGGTTTGCTGTCTGAATGTCATCCTCACTCAGTTGTTTCCTCTCAGCAGTGCTTGAAATTGGGTCTCACTGGGAAGGTGCTTCCTGGCTGCTCTGTCCCTAGGACCCTGCCCATGGGACTGACACCAGCCCAGCCAGGAATGGCCACAGTGCGTTGTGGAATGGCACTGGGGAGACATAGGAACCTTATCTTTGAGGCAAATCCAAGGCAAAATAGCAAAATAAATGTGCATCTCATTCCCCTCTCTGCTGATCACTGTGTAGTGCCTCAGTTTTTCTTTTGGCCAACCTGTCAGCTTTGCCATTCATGATTATAGTCCTGAGAGCAGCCAGATCCCTGTGTTATCAAACCACTGCCATGGCAAGTGTGGCCAGCGGTGGGCAACATAAAAGAACATGGGACTGTGAAGACTCTTCTGCTTTAGCCTTAACATTCTAATAAAGACATTTTATATAGACAGCACAGAATAGCTGAAGAATTTATCAACATTTGTCGATATTCCTAATGAAGCAGAAGATTCAACATGCAATAGAATTAGCCTACAAGGAACCCTTGCGTAGGGCCCATCCTTCTGAGTCCAGAAATCTCCTGCTTATTCCAGTCCAATACCCTTTTGAGAAATGAGCATCTCTTGAAATCATTATCGTTATAAGCTAAAAGGCCAAATGAGACAAAGCACTGTTGCTCTTCATCTGAATAAACAAATCATTTTTAGATCAAATGCATTAACAATTTATCATGCTAAAATCCAATCAAAAGGAAAAAACAACAATACAGAACATTGATTTCCTACAGCTTTATCTTAATGAAGTGCACATTCCCTTTGTAATTAGCTTTGGAAGGTTTTTTTCCCTTTTCTCAAGTTAATGTGGTATTTGATTTCCATCCAAATGTCACTAAATCTGAGGAATTTTCCCCAAAATGAAGTGGCTTTTGATAATACAGGAAAATGTCTGCTCTCTCATTTGGCTATTTTTCCCCCAAACAGCCATACTCGTACTGCAGATGATTCAACTTTATTGCATGGTGTCTTTGCGAGGATGTTTAAATCAATGCCACAGTTGCTGTATTCTGCACAATGTGCCATTTGTAAGCCAGAAAATACAACCTCGCTGCTTTTATCCTTTTTCTTACAGACATAAAATATTAATTTAATTTATATTATTACAGGGGAAAAAGTGGACTGTGTTTTATTAACATCTCTAAAATTATAGGTATTCAACCCCAAAAATATGCTTCAGACAAGGCTGGGGAGTCTTCCGCTTGGATTTTATTTGACTTAATTAAAAAGCACTCAGTTCCTATGGGCACTAAAGGAGCTGCTGACAGTGCAGTAGCCACTCAGTCTTTCAAAACTATTACCTGAACTTAATAAAGTGTCTATTTAGTTTATACACCTCCATGATCCCACCTGTCTCCCACCAACGTGATGCTGTTCCTGCTAATGGCTGGCAAAAGCAGCAGGCTAATGGCAACCCCCAGGCACCCCAGGCAGCACTGCTGCCCCCAGAACAACTCCCATCTCCTATTGCCTGTCCTATCTACCTTTAATCGTAGGGTCGCAGAATGGCTTGAGTTGGAAGAACCCTTTAAAGCCCATCTGGTCCAAACCCTAGGGCATCCACAGCTCCATTGGCGTTCAGTGCCCCTCCAGCCTGACCTTGGGTGTCTCCAGGGATGGGTCACTCACTGCCTTTCTGGTCAACCTGTGCCAGTGCTTCACCACCCTCAGCATAAAAATATTTCTTCCTTATATGCCAGTATCTGAAGCATTCGAAACTCCACCATACTTGTAATGATCAATGCTAGGAAAGCTTTTTTCCCAGCTGCCTCTGTGCTTCTTCACTAAATACCTCATTTAAATCTTTTCTTCTTTAAATGATGCTGAACAGAGGACTATTGCTTTCATCCTGCTTCACTGAGTATTTGCTGAAATGCAATGGCTAATTTGATAGTCCAGTTTTATTTGGATGCATTATCGAGACAGAGAGCAAGATGTATAACACAGAATATAACCCCAAACTCTACCAATTCCCAACTTATTCCTTAGTTGTACAGGAGATCACAAGTGACTCTATCAAAATTATGGCTCTCAATATGAACATATCTGTCTTAATCCAAATTTTTTGCTCTGCTTCATACACAGCCCAAGAACTGTGGAGCATCCGTTGCAGCAGGGAGCCCACCTCTGGGACTGGGCTGCCCGCTGAGAGCTGCAGCTCCTGGAACCAGCAGTAAAAATAGTTTGGAGTTTGGATTTTTAAACTCACACACTCAAAGAGAACAAAGCTGTTCCCTAATACACTTTGTGCATTTTATGGACCTAACAATTAAAGAGGTTTTAAAACATCTGCTGACTGCATAATTCCATACAGGGGAGTGTACTCAGCATTTTTAAACAACAACGGGTACGAGATACCACTTAATAGTACAAAACACCATCAGTCCCGTTAAAATCAATAGAAAATTAGATGCTATGAAAATGCAATATGTGTCCAATTAGTTATAATTGGAGCAAATGGTGATGCAGATAAACTCCTGGAGTAAGATGCATTTGTCCGGCCCTCTCCCTGCCTGCTTTTGGCACAGCACGGTATCAGCAGCAGTGGACTCTGCTGTACCCCATAGCATGAGGGATGATCTCTCTAATATATGTATGTTAACTGTTATCTAATTACAGAGCTGCTCCGAGCCCGCAGGACAGCTTTGGTGCCCCACCGTGAGCGGTGAAAAATGATCCTCTGTCACACAGAAACCTCCCTGTTGTACTTGACAAATTATGCCAGCAAACCTGTTTAAGAACTAAAAAATCCTTGGACATGGTGACAGGCCAAGAAATATGTTGTTTGAGGACAGATATTTATTTATTTATCCTGCAGAGGTTAAGAACCACTGCTCGGTTCACTTCTCCCCTGACCCTCTCTGTTCTGGCAGCTCAAAACCCGTCTCACCAATTGTTTTGCAGCTTTCTTTCAACTCATAAAAACTCTGTTGCAAGGCAAAACAGGAACTAGGTTATGCGATGCCAGCGCTTTATTTTTAACATCTCTCCTGCAACACGTTGGCCTCCTCTCGGTTTAATCTTACAACTAAAGGAAAAAGAGAGACGATTCCGCATCGCGCTGAAGCACATCCCCAACCGAGCACCGCCGCCGGCCACACTCCCAACCCTCCGTGCCCTTGCAGGGTATGGAAATGTGAAACTACTCACATCACTCTTAGTATAACCATTATTAACTTTGGGGGGTATTTCTTTTTCATGTATTTATCTATAAAGTCTCAGTTACTTTACACAAACAATTAGCTCAGAGATAAGAAACCATAACTACCCGCAGGGCTCTTAGTATTCCTGTTTCCTGTTAATGTAATTATTCGTATCAGCAGTAAGGGCTGGCGGGTGCAAAGAAAACCTCCTGTTCTTGTGGCCCTGAAACCTCCTTGCATTATTGCCGCTGTTACTTACACAGGAAAGGGAACTGTCTCTTGAGGAAGGAAAAAAAAAATAAGGAGGTGGCAGCTTTTATTTGTTAAGCTGACTCAGCTGGACAGTGGAACAAGAAATGTTCAGATCCAATCCATAACTTTTGTGGCCGCTCAAAGGACGTATTCTTCCTCGACACTGATAAAAGTTTAATATGGAGTTGCCCAGGTTTTTAATAAACTTGTCAACAAAAGAGCAAGGCAAATTGATGGGGACCTTCCCAGGAATAAATTCCACTTCAAATAGGCCAAATGAGCGTGGAGGACAGAGAGGGGAAGGCACACGGGCAGCTTCTGCTGTTCTTTGCAAAAATGGCACAATGGATTTTAGCGGGTGCATATGTGTGTGTGTCTTATTATCTCTGAGACAAGGCTTTAGGGCAAAGCTTAAATTAAAGAACACAACCTGGCACAGCTCAGAGCCCTGACACGGCAAGGAAGGGAAGGGACAAAGCCCCTGCACTGAATTAACTGCAAAGCCATTCTCCAGTAAGGAAATGCCATCTAACCCTATGAGTAGTGCCACAACTCCCAGTGCATCTGAATGCTCCAGGCATTCCCTACCAGGCTGCAGTCACTTTGTGAATGACCCCAGAATGCTCTGCAGCAACCTTTACTTGTCTGTTGAGTTTCACCAGTGTCCACCCATGCATCCCCTGCCCGTCAGCAGACCTTCTCCACTCCAACCTGTGGTGCCAACAGCATTTTATCCCACATCCTCCGTTCCACACGCCACATTTCAGCTATCACTTGCACATTTATCTCTACTCAAGCAAACCACTCCCATTAGCTGCTCAATTTTTTGACTTCTGTAGACCATGAGCTGCCTCCGGGCACCACACAGCCCCTTCCCATGGCACTGACTGCTTGTTCCAGAAGCTTCGGAGGGAAATCTCTGCATGAGATTCATTATTTTCTATTAGCCTCCATCAAGCTGGTGCCTTAAATTATTAAGCTTTGTTGTGGTAGGTTTCTGTTGTTGTTGTTTTTTAATTTGTTGACCTGAAGTAAACACAAGCATTAAATCAGATTCCAATAATCTCACTGACAGCAAATTAACCCACTGTGTCCTAGAGAGGGACACGACCACATCATGGCCGCTCTGAGCTGTGCTTCTCCTCCCCTTCACCATCCCCACGGACTCCACATAAAAAGCAGAAGGCCAAATCCTGCCTCCAACCTTGGGCCACGTCCCAGAATGAAAGCTCTGCCTGGGTGCCGCGATGAACTTTATTCCTGATCATTCTTAGGTCACCAGATTCCTGCTCCAGTAGCTTTATCCGACTCCCCAAATGCCAGGGTCAACGTGCCTATGTAAGGGCTTTGCAGGGACAGCTCCTGCCCTCACAGCTGCTTGGGGACTTCTGTGGCCGGTGGTCACGAGCCTCTGGCTGCCCAGATGCCACCTAATCCGGCCCAGCAGAGGGGCAGCTGAGAATGAGCACTATTTATACCAGCTGCTGCCGGCCCCACCGAGCTGCCCTCAGCTTTTTTAGCTAGCTGCTCCCATCCCAGCTCAGGCCATATCTGGGCATGGTGAGGCATCTGCAGGGCGCTGCTCTTCAAGAAAAGAGGAAGGAAAAAAAAAGAGGGGGAAAAAGGAAAAGCTGCGTCTGTTTGAGTTGTCAGTCACCTTGCTCTCATCAAAGCATCCTCAGCACCACCAGTAACTGCTTCAACTGCTAAAAGCTTCACTATGAACTTGCCTGTTATTCAAAGTGTGTCTGTTCTCTGACAACCTGTGCACATGGCTGTTGGCCTCTGTTCCTCCATACAGACCTCAGTGCAAGAAAGGCAAATCAAAGCAAACGTGCATGCTGACACTGGTTACATAGTGTGAGCAGAACCTCCTTCGGAGCTTCAGAGGATGTCAGAGGAGGCAGCCAGCTCGGAGCTCTGCCTGCTGGGGAGGCTGCACAAGACTTTGCATTTTGGCCATTACACACTCAGAATGAGCCTGTCCTTGGGTAATTGCACCAAGACCTTCTCCAGCCTTATCCCTGCAATGGCTTCAGCATCTGTGCATGAGCAGCCCCCCTTCCTCTGGGGGAAATCAAGCAGAGGAGCAGCATGGTTGCCTGCAGCCCAGCGAGCAGGCAGTGCAATGAGCTGCACTCACCATGACCCTGCATCCCAACAGGGAAGCATCTTGCTGCATGATGGCTTCAGGTCAAAAGCAACTTCAGCAGAAAGTGCTAAACTGAGTGTCTTCACTGGGAGGGAATCGCTGAAATCAGCGCGTGGCTTTCAGGGGAGGGATGTGAGCTCTGGAGCGAGGATATTTCTCTTGCAAGGAACACACCACCCCCTCGCCCACAGCCACCGTGAAGTGCAAGATGTGGCGAAACTCTTTAAAAATAGATATATTCCCAAGCAATACATGCCGTTTGCATCTGGCAGGGCAAACCTAGCACTGAAGCTCTTGCTTACTGACTAAAAAGCTTCAGAGCAGCTCAAGGCTCCTGCAACATTGGCTCTCTTCTCCTTTCTTCAGAGCCCGCTCTTGTTCTTGGCCTAACTCAGTCCTGGGAAGCACAAGGGAAGCCCTGCCCAGCTAGGCTGGTGTCAAAGGCAGGGAAAGATACTGCAGTGCAGTGCTGATCTCTTCTGCAATCGGACGTGCAGACTAGCCCGAATGCTGAGTCAGCACAATTTCTTTTTTGATTGGTTGATCCGAGTAACATACTTTCAATGTATGCTAAAGGGGCAGCAATTAATATGTTTTCCCCCTTTCTCCACCTTTCCAAACCTCCTCAAATCACACACACAAATCTCACCCCCAAAGTCACTCTCTGGTCCTAAATATTCTGAGGCTCTTTCATTTTTAATTTAGGGCATTAAAAAAAAAAATTTGCAATCTAAGCGATGCTCACTTTGATCGACTTGTGCTGCAGCAGCTAAAATATCTGTCCTGCAGGTCAATCTAATCATGCTTAATAGCAGTTTATTCTTCAACGCAACATTTTTCACATTGGGTCGACAGTTTTAAATGAGATTGCTGATGCACCCCTTTACTAATGCTTTCACCAGGGCCAGCACATCCCTTGAAATACTCGTGCAATAAAATGAATGCTTTATTGCTCTTGATGAATGCACTATTAAACTTGAATTGCAAATATGCCCCCCCACCCCTTTTTTTTTTTAACAAAAAAGTGCTGGGATTTATTGGACCACCTGTCTCCCAGTATGAAGTAATAGTAACAAAAGTAATAATAGTTCATCAACATAAACACAGGAAACTAAGAATAATATGGGGGGAAAAAAAACACATGGCACAAATTCATCCCTGTGCTCCCATGTGCGTGTGCAAAATTCCCATTCTATACCTGTCGGTAGTTCTGCTTACGTGCGGAAAATTCATCTCAAGAACGGCTGGGTTTTGTGAGGCATAGAATAGGAAAATGTAACTAATTTGGTCCACTGGATTTATGGCTTTTACAGTCCTCAGAGCTCCCGTTCCCGCTGATGGGACCGCTCGGTGCGCGCTTTGCGGGATGGATGGGCGCAGCCGAGCATCGCGCCTCGCTTCGGTGTGGAACCTGTGGCTCCGCTCTATGGAGAGCGAAGGAGAAGAGGCTTACTTCTAGCTGAGATATTGAGAGGCTCTAGTACGGAGAAACAGTCACAGTTTTTATCCAAAGAAGAAGAAAGGCGAGGAGGAGCTGGAGCTATATGAGTAAGAACGGCGCGAACTGGTGGACGATGCTAATGGATAAAGGGCTGCATTGGTTTTGGGGTCTATATACAGCGTTGTTATTAAATATTTGGCTTTTCCCAACTGCACCAGAGATAGTGCAGGGCCTCGGGATGCGTCCTGCACCCGCACACCTCCACTGCCTGGCTCATGCACAGAGAGACGGGGCTGAGTTATGGTTTTGAAAATATTTACATAAAAATAAATCTGAGCACTTAGCGACTTCCTAAAGTTAGCAATTCCGTGTGATTAACAAGCATATTAATTCAGAGAAGGGGGAAGGAGATAAAAATTGCATTAGGGATGCAGGTATCTGCTGTAAATCAGACCACCAGCACCTTCGCTAGAGACACGCACAACGGTGTGGATGGCTCAGTAACATCCGCACTGAGAAAACAGAGAAAGGGAAGAAAATAAGAAAAAGCAAGTACAAGGGAATGAGAGAATGAAAGAAAAGAGACAGAAAAAGAAATGAAGGAAAGAAAAAAAAAGAAAGGAACGTTGAAAGCGAGAAAGTAAGCTAGAAATAGAGAAAATGAGAAGCAGGCAAGTAAGCAGAAGACAAGGAAAGAAGGAAGGAGAGGAGAGCAAAGAGGGAAAGGGAAGGGAGAAGAGGTAGAGTATAAAGTCATCTGTGAAAGGAAGAAAAGTGTCACTGTGGCCAGAATGGGAAGAATAATCCTCATTTTCCACCCAGAAACTCAAGCTCCTGGCAGTGATGTACAAGCGAGAGAAACTGCAGCCTCATTTGGGCATCGAAACTCTGCTGTTTGATCTCTGTCCATTTCCCAGCATTTCACCCTTCATATTTAACTGTGGCCCTATACTGGGACAGGACACCCTCAGTGGCTGGGACCCATCCTTGTTCAGGGGACACTGCCACTTCCCAAAGCACCTGGCAAAGCAGAAGTCCCTCCTCCCCCAGGCAGAAGCTGAGCACTCCATGCATATCCACACTTGTATCGTTCTTTTTTTTTTTTTTATGAAAAGGAAGATTTATGAAAGCTATGGGATACTGTACATAGGAAATCTCCTTAAGAGCCCAGCCTGCCTTTCCTAACCTGCTATTCACATGTGCCTGCTTTCCACTGAGCCCCATTTGGTGGGCACGTAACAAGTGGCAGCAGTGCTCGCCATGAATCACAGCGGACTGAAGCACCACAAAGACCTTCAGAGCACTTTTGCCAAGCACAGAGATGTGCTGAAACCAGGAATTTGCTCCAGAGCAGAACACTGACATGCCCTTGGCTGCATGGCAAGGTGATGGGGATGAGTTTGGGAGCGGGTGGGATGGAGGAATGCGGTGCCAAATGGCAGGCATCTTTCTGCCCAGATAGGAGCATTTCATAAGCTCAAGGAAAACTGGGTCTGAAAGCTCCACCTGGCCCCTACCCAGACAGAAAGTTCTGCTTGCTCACACAAAATGTTAAACCCATTTGTATCACTGCGTCTTGTTGTGGTGAGATGATGTGGAAGAATGACCAGGTATTTTACGACGAGAAAGGTTAAAAAGGAAAACCAAAATGCCAGGAAATCTTCCCGAATTCAAGGAGCTAATTTCCTTATAATTTCTTATGATTTCCCATAGCCAGCACACACTGGAAGTGCTCACTGCCTCTTTCTGTGACCTCAGTGCCCAATGGCTGTGTCCAAGGGCCGGCACACACACGGTGCACATCACTTCCTCTCCAGCACTAAGCACAAGAAGTTTTAACACAGGAAACATTCCAAAAGCCATTTGTGTATTCACGTGAAGCCAAAATACTGCAACTCCAAGTCACAACTCTTTCTTCTTCCCACCTCCAACTCCTTTCCTTTTCCTTCTAGGGCTAAGGACCAGCTCTGCTGTTATCCAGCCTTATTTTCAGGAAAACAGGCCAAGGGGAAAGCAGCAAGCAGGAGAGACCGGCCTGCATCCCTGCTGAAAACCAGGAGTGGACAGCTAGCTTTCCTCTGGCATCGCCTTTCAAAGCCCATGCCGCAGTCAGCATATTGAATATTTAATGTCCTGATGAGCATTTCCACCTGCTGACACAGGCAAAGTGACAGAACAATACACGCACTGGAACAAGATCATCAATTGACTCCCCAGCCAGTCTGCCATGTCAGGCATCTCAAAAAAAAAAAAAAAAAAAGAAGACAAAAATCTGTCTGTCTTTATCCCCCTTCACACGGGGTCACACATTGCTCCTCTGAGAAGAGTTCCCACCTGAAATACATACTTCTTTACATTCCATAGATTGCCAGGTTCATATGGGCATATAAAGAAGTATGTCTCTCAAGCAGGTAGGTTCAATATGCACATTTATGTACGTGGGAGGAAATAGGGCTGGCATGCCATTAACTTCCCAGGAGTGAGTTACAGCAAAGGTTGAGGCAGCCCATGTGCAAAACACACACACACACGCACACCCTCAGTCCCCTTGCTGGTCATCCCTGCTCTGTCCATGCAGGTTGCTGGGATTTAGGGCTGGGAAAAGGCAGCGAGCAATGCCAGAGTGCCTGCAGCACTTTGTCACAGAGGAAAAGCCACCCTCCCAGCCCACCTGCAAAGAGGATGCTTTGGTTGAAATTGTAAACTTTCAGTGATTAAAAAAGCATTAGTAGAAGGAATTTGCTTTGTGTGTGTATATATTTGTATACACATATGCATATATATGTGTGTGTACAGGTTTAGACAAAGCCATGTGGTTGGAGGTTAAGCAGATATCATTTCCCAATTGCCTCCATCCTGTAATTTAGAAACAAGCCAATTTGCTTTCAGAAAGCCCAAATCCAGCGTCCAGCACTGATTTACAAAGCAACACCAGCAAGAAGTGCTCCATCTGGCAGAGCAAGAGAACTCACCAGCCTCAGACACGCCATCACTTCCAGCACTAAGTAGAGATTAAAGCATAGGAAGAAGAAAGCATCTTACCTAGAGAATCCAGTGATGTTTTCTCTGCTGGTCATCATGAGTGGAGTGAGATACTATCTTGCAGCAAACAACCTCCAAAATACCCTGGGGTAGGGGGTGGGGCGGGGGGTCGTGGTTGTGGTATTTAAAAACAATAGATATATATAAACCGATTTGCTTCTCACAAATCATCCAGCGGAGCCCCATACGTGGGGTAGACACCTGCAGAGATGCAAACTAAAAATCAACCCCAGCCCGCTGCTGGTGGCTTAGGCCAAAAAGTCTTTCGGAGTTGTCCCCTTGAAGCTCATCCCTGAGCGCGGCCATCCGCTCCCGCTGCCTCTGCCCTCCGCCAGCCACCACGCTGAGCTTTAAAGCTCGGGAACAATGTGGCTGGGCTGAATGCAGGGCGGCATTCCGGAGGTCAGGGCGGGCGCTGCCGCTCGCTCAGCGCGGTGGGAGTGCGCTCACCTGCACCCCTCCGCCGCTCGATTGCAATTTGCAGTCGAAATGCACAACGCCTGCCTCGACGCTAATGAATTTGGCCGTTTCTCACCGGTTTCTAATGAAGCCTTTAAAGAGGGTTTAAGTAAACTTAGCAAGTGGCAAAGTAAGCACTTTGGAATACTTAATTGTATCGATGTTTTTTTTTTTCTTTTTTTTTTTCCCCCACTGCTGTGTGAAATATCGCTGGGAGAGTGGGAGTAAATATTTCCCTGTGCTGATTGACTTTCACACCACCAGGCTGCAAAGCCCCGCAGAGCCGGGGTGCAAACCCACAGGCTCGCCCCAACTCCTCAGTGCCATGCACCATGCAGCAGAATGGGCACGTGCCTGGTGCTAGCTCAGTGCTGTGCCCTTCCTCACTGCCACAGGGCTGCTGGCCCTGCTAAACGTCATTGTTGGTCTCATTCTGAGGCAAATTTCCACCATTGGTTTGGAGCAAGGGGAAGAGAGATGGAGCCGTGGCACCATGGTAATGCATGACTGCAGTGAAATTAAAGTGGAGGGAGAGCTGAGGAGAGCAAGAGAAAGTCTGGGTGCTCAGATTCTAAAAAGAGTTCCTCAAAATCCCACAGGGAACTGAATTCAGTTGGGTTTTGCATGGCCAAGGCACTTGGCCATGTTGAATTCCCCTCAGCCGAACACCAGCAGGCCAAGCGATGGAACAGGACAGCTGCTTGACACCTCGGACCATTGCACATTTGCAACTCATTCCCAATTTGCTTTCCTGAAATCCACCTGCCATGGACTGTCCTCAACTGTCCCAAACTTCTGCAGATGAGCAGGATGGATGCCGACCACTACAGGGAGCAAAAAAGACGGCACATAAAATCCTTACAAATGTTGGAGTGGCACAACCACGGCAGCAAAGTTCATCAGTTGGTTGCTCCCAGAAGGGTAGCAGATCTGGGCTTCAATCTGCCCATGAATTGTAGGGCTGGCCCTGCTGGTGGAGGAGCAGACATGCGGCGTGGCAGTGATTTAATGGTGACGCCAGAGGCACTTTGTGGTCCACATCCTGCAGCGAGCACCAGGAATAATGGTGGTGGGCAAGCATCACCCAGCATCCTCCACCCACCTCAGCTCACTCAGAGAGAAAAAAAAAAAGCTGCACAATAAAATTGTGGTTGTTGGGGGGAGGGGGGAGGATGCATGGGAATGTGGATAGTGCAGAGTGCAAGGAGCAAATAAAAGAGAAGGATGGAGATGGAGAGATGGAGCTGGTGGGAGGGATGGAAGCATGGTGCTGTACAGCTGTTCCCTCTGTCTAATTCTGGGGGAGCTCCTCGAGTCCCAGTGGCAAAGTTGGGCTGCAGCTGTGCAGCACAAAACTTCAGGGACTTGGAGGCAGCCTGGGTTGAGGCTGGGCATGGCCAAGAAAGCACAGCAGGGCCGAGCTGCAGGGAATGGACCAGGCTCAGTCCTTCGGGGCAGCAGCGCAGCCACCCGCGCCAGGGAACCAGCAATTAAACTGCCAGCAAGATCACAGGGCTCTGCCTCCACAATTACACACGGCTGCTGAGTGCACACTCTCACCAGCACAGACATATGCAAATAGCCATACTCCAAGCACAAACTAAAGGTGCATTGTATTGGGATCATGTGCTACACCTGTTCGTATATAGCATTTAGATATCTCTGTATAAAGCAGTGTAAAATATACGTATGCATGCTATAAAGCATCTCCCAGTTTGTGGGCATGTGTGTATATAACACAGTACCCCTCTCACAATACCAATGCATACACATTTATGTGATCAGGTATCACCACTGTCATCTAAAATATAATGATTACAGTTAACTTTCAGCTGCAGAAGCAATAACACCAATTGATGGATGAAGTGTAACCTGAATTCAAACCCCTTGCAGGGGAAACTGAACTTCTCCTTGTATCTCCTTTCTGATTGTCCACAAGCCATGCGTCCGCAATTAACGCTCAGTTCTCGGCACTGGAACAGTTAATCACCGCAGCACTGAGATCACTGCAAGTTAATCTAAGTTTAACCACATTTCACCCTTTTGCTCTGCCTGGTATTAGCTCAGAGCCACTAGTTTGGTGCAAATAAATAAATGAAGCCCCAATCCCCCTAGGTGTCATTAGCCAGCCTGGCTCTGAATTAGGCATTTAAAGGCCAGTTTAACCTTGCAGAACGGCTGCATGTCAAAGTTCTAACATTTCAGTTCAGATTATTACAGTGCACTGCTTGCTCTGCAGTTTGTTGCCTTTTTTTTTTCCCCTTTAAATGCGGAGTATGCCACAGCAGAACAACGGGAAAAAAAAAAAAGAATAAAGGTAGGGGGAAGGTCTCCCAACTCATCCATGGATTAGATGCAGCCGGCACATCCCCACACAGACACACACACGCAGCACACACACACATTTGCCGGATGCAAAAGCAGACATTTAAGTCCCCGGGTAAGTTGGATGGGCACTCAGTCCTGCATCGGTCAGAAAAGTGTTCAAAAACGAGCTGAGCTGGTGCAGTCAGAGGGAAGAAAGGGAGCAGAAGAGGGGAAGGAAAAAAAGAGACATACCAGTTAGGAGCTTCTGTTGCAGCAGAGGACTCACCAGAGCACTAGCTGAAAGCTGAATCAGCTTTCGAGAGTTAGGGATGCATAGAGGAGGGTCATGGAATCACAAGGTAATAATGCGCTTCATGCTGCAGCCGTCAGCCTTCTCCTTATAGCCAATCTCTAATGCAGGAAGGGAAAAAAGAGAGCAGGCCCAGTGATGGTATTAGTCCTCACTTGGAGAAAAAAAAAAAAAATTACAAAAAAAAAAAAAAAATCATCAGGCAAACCTCCCCCCCACCCTTACCTCACCCCCTCCGCCCAGCACCACTACAACTCCATCCCCGCTGCTGCATCGCGGCTGGGCGGTGGGGGGAGGAAGGCGGCAGGCAGCGCGGTACAGCGGAGGCTGAGCAGCGGAGGCTGAGCGGGGGGAGCGGGGCTCCGGGGAGCGCCGGCGGCGGCGGGCGAGGCGGGGGTTAAGCAGAAGGGACCCAGCCCGCCCGGATTGCAGCACACCTGGGTGCGAAATGGGGCTGTCCCCTCTCTAGATCCCCTCCTTCCCAAGGGTCAGCCCTGGGTTGGGGTCAGCCGCCGGGAGGGGTACGCACACGCGCACCCCGGGGGGAGGCCGAGGGGGGCAAAGCGCTGGTCAGGAAGCGGGTCCACCTTTCCAGTGCTTATATACCCAGCGAAGCATCCGAAACACGCACCGCCGGGCGAGCGGCCCCTGCTCGTGCTCTTCCCTCCCTGACCATATTTAGTCAACCATGGCAAAAAATAGCCTGTCAGCTGGAGGCTGCTGAGCATTTGGAGTTCAATCGCTCCTCTCAGCCCATTGACTACTGGTCCTGCAGGGTCCTGACTCTGCCTTTTTTTACCCTCTGCTATTTTTAGCGAGGCCAAATGAAGAGGGAGCTCATCTTACTACTCTGCTGGGCTGAGGGCTCACGGGGGCCCTGGCTATGTTTGGTAAGCACTGGCATTGGGAGACACAGAGCGGAGACCTTGTCCGTGCAGGAAGACCTTCGTCACCCTCCTGTTTTTGCCTTTTTCCTCTCTTTTGTATTTTTTCCTCCATTATCAAGAGGTAGACAGAAAGAGAAGGTGGGGAAGAAGGTCAAGGGGTCCTAATTCTCACTTTCAAGAGAAAAACACTGCACAGTGGGACAGAGTCCTTCACCGCATTGTTCCTGGCACTCCATTGTCCAGCCACATCTCCCTGCCAGTGTCTCCAAAGGAGCCAGGGCCCAGCGAGGTGTTGACCTTCTACCCTTGGCAGGGAGGGATGGAAGACTCTGCTATAGGACAGGGAAATCCTCCTGCTATGGCAGGTTGATGGGGAACACGAACATTGAGACACACCTTGGGTCTTTTGGCCATGGGATCCTTCCAACTTCCAAATCTTCCCTAGCAAGGGGCAATTTTAGAAGTCCCTGATCCCTGATTTTCAAAGACATTGATCCTAATGAATGCTTCCATGTAGAGCATCCACGTTGGACTGTCAGGCAGCATTTAAGTGAGGTTGAACTTGTTGGGAACTGGTAGTACATCATCTAGGGATGGGAAATGCCTGAAAGAACCACCCCATAGTGCCATGAGCTGTGAAATGCTCTTTAGAGGTGCCAAGGCACCCCAAGGCATGTCAGGACATTCTTAGGTTCACTTTCTCATGACCTGATGCCAGAGCTCCCCAGCTCTGAGGGCAGTATCAGGCAGTTGGTAAACCTGCTCTCCACCTCTGTGCTTTAGCCTCTTTGTCTCAGCTCTTCTGAACACAAACTGGGAACTGGAGTGTGGGATTTCCCCATCAGTCCTGAGCAGAGGCAGCTCTGTGTCATCACCATCTGAACATTCAGGACTGAGTGTATGGCACAAAACTACAGATCACACAAATTCTGGCATCCCTAAGTGCCAGAATCACCCCTGTGGTGATTACCCCATATAGCAAGATCAGCCCATTGTCCTGCAAAATAAATGGAAATTTCCTGCAGCAGCAGAAACAACATCCGCTGTTTTTAATCCTTTTCCATCATCATAGGGATGTCCAGGATGCTACTCTCAGGACCCAGCCAGAACTTTTCGTGTTTTCCCATTTCATGACCCTTCAGTAACAGAAGTCATGAAAGCCACCCTACAGTCATCCCGAAAATCCTTTACCCAAAAGACCAGGGTTGCTCATTGTCTGCTCTCCACTTTGGAGCATCCTGAGCTTGTGAGAACCCACATGTGAAAAGCAAGAGGTTCTCACACTATTTTCAGCCCCACTGGAGAACAGAAAATGGTGGGGACTTGTGGGGCTGCCCATGCTCACCCGTGCCAGCCAGGACCCCACTTCAGCAAGCAGGGAGCTGCTAACACCACTCACTGTCACAGGCACAATCATGCCCTGCTTTGGGCTGAGTGAGTTGTTATCACGTCCCTGACAGGTTCCCCAGGGCTGAGAATCTATCCCGACACCGAGATATGTTGGGAACAGGAGCGAACTATAAATGGCGTTGAACCGAAAACCGATCTCCTAGATGTGAATTAAGGGATTGTTTAAAACACCATGTTCATGCCGACTCTGCTTTTTGCACACAGATTTCTTCCCTGCACTAATTGATTTGCACCACACTCAGCCTGAGCTTGCAGGGACAAAAATATCCATGTTCCTCTCCAAAATGCATGGCATTTTGGATTGCTCCTCATGTAGATACAGATGGGAGTTTGGTGTGTAGAGGATGCCAGAAGAGATGGATCTTCAGTGTGCTACCACCACAGCTAGCCAGACGTTTCATATATGCATATATTTGCATACACACATACGTATATAAACACATATGTGTATGTAGTAAGAATGTATGCATGGATGTATATCTAACAATTCTGCATTAAAGCTCCCATAACCAATGAAACCTGTGGAAGATGAACAGCAGAATAGAAAACTAAACCAGTTCAAAATGTTATGAGAGAGATTGCAACACTACAAACAAAATGCAAGATGTTACTTTAAAAGTAGCAGGCTTGGGCTTTTGAATTTATGTAACCTAAACTGATTTTGTCTCTTTGAAATTGTTGTTGCGTGTTGGGAATCTCAAAGAGGCGAGGAGCAAAGCTGCAGACATTTCCTTTGGAGTCCAAGATTACAAGCCCCTTTACTTCTCCTTGCAGCTCCAAAGCTGTTAATGGTTTGCTTCATTTTATTAACAGCAGACAAGAAAAAAATCCTCCTTGGAGCATGTGTGAGGTGACAAGTTGGATAATAACAGCTCCTTTGGAGGCTTTTATAGTACATTAGGCAAACATAGTGGATGTTTATAGACTTTTAAAAATGCTGATTATATAAAAATGCATTTATAGCCTTCTAAAATACCAAGCTACTGTAATATAAATATTTCTAATAATAATAATTAAAAAAGGAGAAACTAAAAATGATGTTTATTGACCCAATTGGACCATTTTGTTTCTTACTGATTTCTGATTTTCTATGAGCCAAAATCTTCTCTTGACCCAAAAGACTGGGCAACGTACTATGATAAAATCAAGCTACTCTGATGCCCATGTCCTGCAGAAGCCACCTAGGATTGGAATTATTAGTTTTAATTGGTACAGAAGCTCTGTCCTGTGGCTCTGCCCTGTTCCAGGCTGATAATGTTGCTGGGATTGTACCTTCTCTTTCTCTCTCTTTTTCTTATTTTGACCCAAAATTTAATCACTGGTTACAATGTGCAACCCAATGTGCAATTCCATTGCTGGATGGAATTGGCTTTTGCTAATGGAAGTTGTTTCAACATGGATAAATTCTTACTAAAAGTTAAGACTGTGATGAACTGACACATCTGCACACTAATGCTATTTGTTCAAAAACTGGTATGGTGAGTTACGTGACACACAAAAAAATGGTATCTGTGTATTTTTCAGGGTCGGGGCACCTATCTCATCACTGGGAAACGATTCTTATGGGTCCCTTCCAACTTGGGATATTCGATGACTCTATGATCTATAAAAGCTCCTAACTTTGTCCTTCATTAGTGACTGAGAAACACCAAATACAGGCTTTGAGTCTGTCTGCAAAGTCCCCACGAAGCATAGCCATTGCAGTGTGCTCATGGTCTGCACGTGCAGCTCCTTCAGCCGGAGCTGCCAGCCTGGCACTGTGCCTCCAAGGTGCGGGGTCCGGCTGACCCTCACCAGGAGTGCTCTGTCAGCACACATTAAATCACGTGGCTGCAACACCTGCTGTATACTTTGACCTGAAAGAAGAGTGCTCACTTCAGTTTCAACTTCCTTAAGATAATTGTGTTCCTTTAGGTAAGTTAAACTTTTTTTCTTCTTTTTTTTTTTTTTTGTCTTGTTAATAAAAAATACTTCTGTGTGTGTGCATGTGTTCAAGAACCCATCTCTCCATTTACTGGGCTCTAAGTTTCAGATCACCAGAGAAAATCCTAGCCACACTGCAATGGCAATGCCAGTGTACAACATAATGGTGCTCAGAACCACCTTTCTCCTAATTTCTCCAACCTTTCCTAATATATGTGGATATAGCAAGGCTGTGTGACACACAATTTTTGCAGATACAATGCAAATGCATTTTTTCCTCAATCTTTTTCATTCATTTCACATTTCTGGCAAGGCAACAAGATATTCTCAAAACTGATGATAATCAGAAGCATTGTTCATGGATAACCCACTGGTAACACCCTTTCCTCCCAACAGCCTGATGTGGGAGAGGGCAGTGTGTTGCTCTCTTTGTTTTCCATTGGGAAACTGAGGCAGGAGAAGGGCCTGCTACACCCTGTCCTCTGGGGAGCTCTGGACCTTTGGGGCTTATCAGCAATGCACTGTTGGTGGACAAAACAGTGACATTTGAGATAACTC
Organism: Cyrtonyx montezumae; assembly: GCF_038088225.1. NCBI lineage: Eukaryota > Metazoa > Chordata > Aves > Galliformes > Odontophoridae > Cyrtonyx > Cyrtonyx montezumae. The sequence continues at coordinate 8,497,663 of NW_027072100.1, read as the reverse complement.
TGCCAATTACCAAACGGCTGACTTGGGTTTGCTCGCATGGAGCAGGCTTTTTGTTCAGCCAGATAGAAGAGCTGCTTTGGGTTTTTCAGGCACTTCTCAGAAGTTGTGAGATGCAGCTGTCCGATGCTATCGTAACGATGAAATACGAGCGCTTCACTCGCTGGCTGGGAGGTTTCCAGCATCTCTGTATGCACATCTACGCAAAACCAGCATGTAGTTTCTGCAGTTTGTGTGCGTAATGGAATGCTCTTTGCTTTGGAAGATATTTCTCTGAAGACGCAAACCACCTCATCCCCCAACACAAATGTTTTCCAGTTATTAGAGGTTTTTCCCTGCCTTGTTGGAGCAGTGTTAACAATGGACAAAAATGCAGCAGAACAAAAGATTTTCATAGCAGTCTATCTGTTTAAGTATTTATAAAGCACCAATCTCTCAGGTGCCTGGCTCTTACTGTGGTTTTAAAAGATTATTATGCTATCATACCATAAAGGAAGGAACAAAGGGCCACTCATAAATTTAAGTGAAAAATGTGTTTTCCAATCTGTGCGATCTTTCTGAAACCTGGGATCTTCTTTTGTGTCAGGGACATTTATGACTTCTCCGATGTCCTTCCAACAATAAGCATTCCAGCAATGGAGATCACATTATATACTGTGGTTTTCTTTGTGGCAGAACAAAATTAAATGAGTACATAAATTACTCTGCTCCTGGAATAAAGAAACAGGCGAAAGAACATTTTTTAAAGACTTTTTTTTCTGATAGGATGAGTTAGATTTCCTGAAACCATGTGCAAATTAAAAAGTTCACAGTTCAGGCTTATTGTGAGAGCTAAATCTCAGGCTCATTTGGCGAGGCAGTGTGTTTAGGAAGACACATTTGGATTTGTATGAGAACTTGTAATTGGTTTCCCACATCTTCCTCAAGCAAGAACGCCTCCTGCTCCCTCCCAGCTCAACATTGTTGGTGCTTAACAGCAAAAAGGATGCTCGCGGCGTGGTGCGCTGCAGAAATATCTCCCGGAGTTAATGGAGCACTGCAGCATTCCTCTGCAAGGACCCGCTGCCTCCAATAAATCCCTCCCAAAGTGCAGCTCTGCCCTTTGCACCCTGAATGCAGCCTGCTGCAGCATGCCACCTCCTACCACATTTCGAGGAGCAAGAAGAGCACCTCTGGGGGAAGATGGCTGCAGCAGGGGGGACAAGAAGTGCCATTTGTTTAGCTGTTGTTTGGAGGAAGTATGGGAGATGTTCACCTCCTCAGGACTCCCATTTACCAACACTCACTGCTCATTTCTCCCTTCCCCCCCTTGCCTTTCTCTCCCCTCCCTGCACTATCTCCCCATCAGAACATGCTGTGTGGATTTAGGTTCCCTGAAGCGAACAGGAGTCTCTGGGCTTGAAAGTCACCCCCACCTTTATCTAATCCATGAGGATTAGATAAAGTTTCTGAGATTCTGACAGTGTTGGAGCCACGGAAATCCTGCAGAGTTGTGTCAAGGGTGTTAAAAACCAGCAGCCCAATGCAGGCATAAGTCTTACCTTCAGCCCCCACCCTGATGCCCCGCTGAGTTGGCTCAATACCAGATCACCCACCTTCTGTAGTCCCACTTTTCTTTTGTGGTCTGTTTTCCCTCTCAAACTTCACTGCAGAAAGCCCATGCTGCAGGGTGGCCCCCAACTTCATACCAAACCTCTCATCTCTTCTGTCATGATAGAAACGAAGCAGAGTCACTTCCAGGTTTGATGCTGATGGTGCAGAGATCAACTGGGCTCATCCCCTCAGCCCTTCTGCAGAATTCCTAAGCAGCCTGGAATTAAACATTCTCCTGCAAGTAACTCACTAATAGATGTGATTAGCAATTAAGAAAAACATTATTATCTGTCACATGGGATTGAGAAACTATTCATTGCAAGCCTGTGTGTATGACAGCTGTAGGAAAGGGTCCAAGATGGCTACAGTAAGACAATGTCAGGAAGGTTATCATAGGCAAAGACATAATGATGGGAGAGGAAGCCAACAAGATGATCCATGAAAGATGATAATGAGCAGTCAGCAAATCCATCTTGCACTTACAGGAGAAGATAATTTATCATCAAATATTGGTAAAAGTTCTTCTGAACGATGCAGAAATCCTGTGATAAGTCAGGAATTAAAAAAAAAAGGCAAAGCAATGGGTAAAAATAATTTTGCAAAACACCCTCCATACTCATCCTGATGATCAGTTCAAAAAAATTCTATTCATCTTCATCTACAACTTGTGCAAAGCATTTCACACTGCTCTGATATGTCTGAGGATCCCTTAATGCGGCCCTGCAGGCAATGTGGACATTTGTTTTTCTTCTGCAGACACTGAGGAGGTTTCCTGCAGTAAGATTCTGATCTCACTGCTGCTACCCCAATGCACTGAGCTCTGTGCTTCAAGCAGAAGTTGCTATGTGCATGGGAATCCCCAGAGGGCCGGTCTCACAGTGAGCTGCACAGGGCAGCTCCCTGCTTTCTCACCCCCAGGACTGGTCCCAGTGCCCTGCTGGTGGCTGTGGCTGCACGTCTGCTGCTGCTGCAGCTTCCCTTTGGGCTGCCCCTGCCAGACCTTCAACAGCAATTAGGCACCAACCCATGCAGACAGAGAGATGCTTGGCAACAATTCTGAAAAGGCAAGCAGTGAATTAGCCACTTACTTACAGTAAAGCACTTTTAAAATTTGTCAGAACTTCCTCCTGCATCTAAAAAACCCAAATGCCTTTGTGTTTTGCAAACCTGATCCTTCCAGGCACACACTCCTCAGCCCATACCTGGGCTGGTTGCAACCTAGCCTGTTCTGGAAGAGCCATTTCAGAGATGTTGCTGCAAAGGCAGCTTTCCTGGAAGGACTTAAGTTCATAGAATCATAGAGTAATAGGATCATAGAATCATTAAGGTTGGAAAAGGTTGTGAAGATCATCAAATCTAACTTACAATCCGTCACACCACGACCACTAACCATGGCCCTCAGTGTCACATTTACCCTTTTCCTGAACACCTCAGGGACAGTGACCCCACCACCTCCCTGGGCAGCTGTAGCAGTACCTGACTACTCTTTCCAAGAAGAAATTTTTCCTATTATGCAACCTGAGTTGGTTGTGTTTGATTTAAAAAGAACATCTCAACTGGAACCCTGCGCACAAAGCTTGTGAAACCAACAGTCATTGGAGCCAAACCTGAGCAGGCTGTTCCTTGCTGGACCACAGCCCTCGTGAGCCTGGAGTATCTCGCCCTGGTACTGACAGACTTCTGCCCATTCCTTTCTGTCATGCTTCTCTGTTTAATTAACATTAGCCTATTTATTCAAGTGTAAGTTAAGAACTGGTGGATTATAATAAATATTTATTGAAATTTAACAAATCTGTAGGACCTGTATGTATATTAATCCTCATTATAAGTGCTGTCAGTTGCCACTAAACCTACAGTAGCTGTCTTCCAAATTTATTATATTAAATACATATTTGATATGCCTAATTTACAGCATTAGCAGAATACATTTATGTCACATCCCATATTCCTGCCCCTTTGCAGGCTCCTTACGGAGAATCTCAGCCAACACACCCAAACCTGGCAATGTGATGAACCTGGTGGAAAGTCCAAGGACCACGTTGTAAAGCAGGAGTCCTGCTAAGAGTGAGCCCAATACCTGTGTGAGACACTGCTCAAGCTAAAGGTCACCTTGGGAGTTGAAGTGGGGAGCAGACATTGCAGCCTTCTCCCCCATTGTGTCACTGGGGGTCTGTGTCTTTCTCTTGAACCTGCCATACTGCAACAAAAGAAAGTCAACAACATGCTGCCTATTTCTCCTCCAATGAGCATGGCTGAATTTGGCATTCAGGATCAAAATTAGCAAGAAACTCATAGATCAGGAATTCCTGGTCTCCTTCTCTTTAATGATCTAGTAAAGAAATCCGAGGTTCCTGATCCAAAATGCACTATACTCAATGAAAACTCCCTTTGATGCCACCAGCACAGACACAGATTTTCCAACGATTTCAGCCAACTAGCAGTACCTGTGCATTTTTGCACACAATTGACTTGGAGCTGGATTTTTTTCCAAGCATGCTCTGGATCACTTCTTGATCTTTGTGCATGAATCGAGCATGCCCCAAAGTGGGTGTGCAATGAGGTGTGTGCCCATTCAAAGGCAGAGGTGAGGTGTGTTGTGCTGCAGTAACAGCACGGTAACTCCATTAGAAATAATGGTAATTATACCGTGGCTCATCTTAACGCTACCACATTATATCCTAATGACCGTTCAGTTAATTCATTTTTATTGGCGATGTCTTGGAAGGGAGATTTGGAGCATGCTGCTAATGTATTGGAATTTAAGAGTGCACACTCACTCACGGGGTATTTGTATCCAGCTGCGCGTCGATGCTCCTGCCTATAGCAAAGAGATCATAAAATCAAAAGGGAATTCAGGAAGGAATGGGAAATGCAGCCCTACCACAGGCAAATTGGGAACTGCTCCCACTGCACGGTGTTCCCTGGAAGACTCAAGCATGTGTCACTGGACAGAGGAAAAGAAGAGTACCTTCTCAGTTCACAGCCTGTTTTGAGAGGACTGTGGCTGCAAGATGTACTGGCAGCATGCACCAGGACAAGCTGCCGGGGCTGCCCATGCCACAACCCCCTGTGCCTCCTGGGTTAACCTTTGCGTTAATGAGAGATAAACAAGCAGGCTCTTGGCTGCAGCTGGAGCCTTCCCTCCTGCTCTTTTGTTTACAAGGAAAGGGCTCTTTTTGTCTGTTGCTTTTGTGGCTCATTATGACCGTAATTTATTTGGGGACAGTGTTTTGCAAGGTGCAAATTATCTCCCTCCGGGGAAGACATGGCTTTGGAGAGGAGGCTCTGCCATCTCCGTCTGGAGCTCTCCAGCCATTCAGACTGATCACCACAGGTATTTTTAGAAGGTCATTCTGAAGCAGTAATTTCATCTAGTGATTTTATCTTCTGCCTTTTAGCAAATATTGTTATTTTTCCCCTGCTGTTTCAGATGGTGACAAGTTTTAATGTCAACGTCAAATTACCCCGTATTTCTCAGCCCAGTTCCTGAGCCAGGACCTCTGCTGACACATGGAGTCACACTGGTTGTCATTCTCAGCAGAGAGACCAAGACCGCATGAGCCTTGGAGAATAAATTTCTTTCTTCCCTTTAGAGCTAGTCCCTTGAGACCATTTTTTCAGGCAGAGGGAATTTCCACTCTGCAGGACAAACAGTGTCACTGGCAGAAAATATATGCTAATGCCAGGGAGCATCATGCCAGAATATCTCTGCATGTGCATCAGCCTCAGCAGCAGTGACAGCACAGCTCGAGCAACAGGCTGCTCAGCCAGCCAGGCTTGGGAGACAGGAAGGGAGAAATTGCTGTGTTTCTGTAGACCCTAACTAAATAAAGAACACTGTTCCTTTTCTGGTGGTCTGGATCTCTTGTTTTCATTTGTATTTGATTGCAGGCATGAATCTTACCAGAGCAAGGTGTCATTTTCCTCTTTAAAATATAAAAAATAGACATTTGAGTTTCAAATAACCATCCTGTTTTATATCAACTATTTTAAGATAAGTCAGACCTGTGGCCCAAAAACCCTTGACAGTGTGCTTTTGATATATTCCATTAGCCAACCAGGGGCTTGATGCAAGCTGACATCCATCTTTTAAAAGAGCAAACCGGATTGCGACAGCTGGTAATCTCATTTTGCTGAAGGACTTCCACCACTTTACTCTAGCTCGAGGCTGAGACCTCCAGCAGGAAGCAGGGACAGCAGCAGGCTGGCGAGTGAACCCTCGTACCACTGTCAAGTGGTTTTCTGCAATTAATAGGACACATACCTTGGTCCCAGAGCCTTTTTCCAGTCCTTAGAGCATTATTAGTAAATAATTTTGTCCGACGTGTCCTAAAGATATTAGTTATACGTGTGCTGTTCTGCCAAATAGATGATCCATTCTGGTTTGGCACACAGCTTCTCATTCAGGAGAGAAGATAATTGTCTGGCTCGATAGCTGATCCATTTTCTACCCAACAGTGGTTTTCCTTTTTGAAAATTGATGATCGATCAGTTACAGTAAGGATCACCAGGTGCAATATGTATACCACCTATTATGCTTATTTCAGTGTGGGAGGAATGCATTAGGCTTCATATCATTTAATGGAGATATTTCTGATGTGAAACTGTGCTGTATTAATGAGACAACCCATCAAAATGGATGGGCCAAATTAAAACAGAACAAATTGCAGGCTACTACTAAAAAGTCACACTGGAACCTCCAGCCTACATTATCTTCTTACACAATTCAAACAGAGCCCTGTTTTGGCTCTGACATGTTTACATTCTTATTGGAAAATATATTAAACAGTATTTAATTATATTCAAGTAGAAGGCTGTACAGCTTTTTTTGTTGTTGATTTTTTTTTCTTTTGCTAGACATCACCCAAGACAACTGAGCCTTGAGCTCAGGGCTTTAAGATGCTGCTGTAATGGAAATACTGATATTATCTCTACAAGGTAGGTCTGCTCATGGGAGCAAAGCGTTTCTTATTTTCCAAAAGAATCACAGCAACTTAGGAATCCTTTCACTTAATTTGTTGCATTTCAACTTTTACACTGTTTTTTAATAAGTCAGTCATTCTGCATAGATAAAAAGGATGTTCAGCTTGTGCCACAATCGGAGAAAATCTCTGCAATGGATAACATCAACTGAATTCACGATCTTTCTTCCACTGCTCCAAACTCCCCTGCCCCTCGTATAGCAAACTGAAACAAAGCCACTCTGCTGACTGCTGCTCTTGGGAGCATTCATTGCCCCCAGCTCTAGTTTCTGGAGATGAACACTAAGTCAATCATTCAGAATCTCACTGTAGGATAATTTGTCCCATGCAACTTAGCCACCTGTGTTAAGCCTATTAATTTCCTCTGCACCAGCTCTGGATGCAAACTGGGCAGGAGTCCAGCAACACGTCTCCAGCAAAGGAAGAGCTATCACTTTGATGTATCCCAAGAATATCCCATGGGAGCACGGTGTTTTTGGAGCTCCCATTAGCATGCCTGGCTGATATCCAGAATTTCTTCTGGAATTTCAAGCTGCAAACAGCTTGTTAGAGCAGAGCCACTCCTGTCTGCAGCCACCATTACCTGGTCAGGGCATCCTCTGCAGATGGGAAAGAAACTTTTCCAGCATTATATTTTATAGCTTTAAATAGCCTGTGGAGCTCTCCTTTAAGATTTGATTTCTTTCTCTCCCTTAGACAAGTTAGCCACGGACAAAATCACCTACAGTAAAAGTTAGTCCATTGGAAACCGTGAATATTATATTGTTCTTTGTGCAAGAAAGAAATTAAAGAAATGGATTTGGCCTTGATTTATTCATTTGAACTTCTCTGCTTAAGCTGCACTTTTCTATTGCCTCTGTGACTCTGCCTTCGTTATGTTATTAAAAGAAAAGTAATTTATGATTGCCAGTCTTGCAGTCTCTAATTATTTCTGGCTGTGCATCACAATTATTAACTTGAGTACTCACCCTTTTTCTAACAGGATAAAAGATGCTGAACTGCTTTTGGTTGCATCCACCCTTGCCATCCCCAGTGTCTGGACATTGATGGCACTTTCCCATTTGTGTTTGTTGTTTATTCCTAGTGCAAGCCAAACTGCTGGATTTACAGTGAAGATGAGCCACAGCCAGGTTATGCGAAGCTTGGGTTTTAGCATCTGGGTGTACTAAAGCACCTTGCTCAGAACATAATCTTATTCAAGACGGTGCAATAAAGTACCACTCAACATGAACTAGAATATCAATGTATCACCGCTGTTCTCCTTTTTTTCTCCCCTGGATTACACTGGTTTTCCATTTACTTCTGGCAGCTAATGAAGACATCTCTTCCCATCGCAACAGCTTCCTGCAACTTGCTTTGTGAGAAATGGAACAGCACTTTTTCAGCAATTTTGATCAACTGAGAAAATACTGTCCTGTTTTTATGGAGGTCAGAAAAGTCATTAAATTCAGGACACTTCTATAGAAAGACCCAAGGAATGGACGATGAATGGGGAAATCTGAATTCTGAAATGAGTTCAGAAACCCCAGAGATGTGTTACAGATGGATAAGAACTTCTCAAGCAGAAATGCTCTGGCTACGTGTCGTGCTTGAGGGAAGCAGAAAAATTAAAAAATAAAATAAAATAATAATGCTGTGGGTTCTTCTTCCTTTTGCAACAGAAACCCCAAGCTGCTAGGGAAAACCTTTTTGTGCCAGTAAGTGCAGCTTTCCCAGCCCCTGCAGCCCCTTTTATACTTGCAGGGGGGAAAAAAGCCTGGAACGTGCTCTGCTGTGTTCCAAATTTCATCTGTATCAATCATTTCTCCACGTACTAGCACAAAAATATGCTACCTGGCCCAAATACAGCAATCAAAGTGCTCTTTGCCAAACAGTGCCTCTCAGTGAGGGAAGCCAGGCTGGCCTGCTTTTTTGGTACAGCCTTCCACTTTTCTGCAAAAAGACCATTAGCCTTAGTAAAGCACACTTCCTCTTTATGATCTTCCAGATAGCCTTTATGGGAGGTGAAACTGCATGCAAAGGAAGGAGTGGGGGGAAACCTTTAAGTGTTTTGCATTTATAGTTATATGTAGTTTTATTGCAGAGTCAGTAAAATCCCCTCTGATTATGTCATTGCTGAGGCAATCAGGTGCCAAAAGTATTTTTTTTTTATTTCATCAGAGCAGTGATCATTTTCTGCCCTAACAGTAAGACCCAGTTATTGTTTCTTCCCTTATGTTTTCATTAATTAGAAGGAAGTGGAGAGGTAACAAACGACTCCCTGGATGCTGAAGTGTACATTTTTCACTGTCAGGTTATAAGAGGCAATGGGCAAAGACAATATATCCTGTCAGATGTGAGAGTACTTATTGTCAGCACAGTTTGTAAAAATAGAAAGTGAGGTAGCTTTTCTGGATGGAGTTGAAGCTATCTATGGACAGAGTTTAATCTGACTAATTATAACTAAAGGCTTTGGCAAACAGCATCATGTAGCAGCAAGAACACCGGGTGGTGCCTTTTTCTACTCGTCAAGTCCATGTGAATGTTAATGTGTGTAAGTGTAAAATCGACTTCTATTAAATCTTCTAAATTGCTGTGCACTTCTTCACCCGCAATGCCTCGCTTCTTCGTAACTGCACCACGGAGTTACTGGTAAAAGTATTAAAACTCTTTGAAACAGCCATACGTCTTCTGGTTTACAGGAACTGCTTCAAGTGAAGGAAAAAAGGGATGATTTCTGCGGAGCACTTCTCTCATGCAGCAGAGCAGAGAGGAGGAGGCAGCTTCAGCTGCAGCCCAGGGTCTGGCCACGCTCCATGTTCTGCCTGGGCACCACTGCAAGGAAACATCCCCTCCCTTCAGGAAATGATGCTGTCTCCCAACAGAAGGCATCAAGGAGCTAATGCTGGGACCCACTGTGCTGGGAATTCGGGGAATACAAATTGCTGTATCTGCCACTGCCTTGCCAGGATGCAGCCCTTGCTGAGAGCCAGCAAGGAACCAGGGGATGGGAAGAGGCAGGGAAACCAAGATGGTTTCTGGCATGCAAATGATCAGTTGAGTTCTAATTTTTTTTTTAATTTTTTTTTTCTGCATTGGCAAATCTTATCTTAATTGCGTCAGTCTGTGTGAGATTCCCAGATGCAGAGAGCTCTGTAACTGGACAACCTCTGCAGCTGTGACCATTTCCACCTTCCTTAGCCCAACTATTCTGTGCTTCTCCAAGCATTGTGGTTGAGGATGATCCTCTCTGAGACCCACCCCCCCCTCCCCCCACCCCAGTGCTCAACTCTTGGCAGCACAGCCCCCAGTTACGGTGCAATTATTTTCTCCTGTAAATGCAGGGTAGCACAGGTATCCAGGAACCTGGGAGGCTGAGCAACAGCCATGCAAAGTGCTGAGCCACAATCCCAGCCCTGGGCAAGGGGAGAGGGTGTGGGGGAGGAAATCTGCCATGCACACCATGCTATTTGATGCACACTTGCTAAGGTGCACTTTGAACAGTGATGAGTAAAAGGATAGGATAGGATAGGATAGGATAGGATAGGATAGGATAGGATAGGATAGGATAGGATAGGATAGGATAGGATAGGATAGGATAGGATAGGATAGGATAGGATAGGATAGGATAGGATAGGATAGGATAGGATAGGATAGGATGAAATGGACATGTTATATATAGCTATGCATCAATCTGTATTTTGCAGGTTAACAGCTTTACAAACACATCTTCCAGATGCCCATTCTTAAGACATCTTTTTTCCTCTTCTAAGAAATGCAGCAATTAAATCCACTCTGGGTGTTCTAAGGAAAGGATGACGTGTATGCAACCGAAAAAAGTCACTTATTTTATTCTGATGATTCACTTTACTTATGATGGATCTGAGGCCCTCTCTTAGTTTCCTAACTATTAGATAGTTAATCACTTAGAAGCAATGGTAGCCTGATATGCAAGAAAAAGCAGGTGAATTAGAGCTCAGACCCAAACTGGTTTAATTTGACATTTCTGTACTGGCTTCTGTTAGGTTAGAAATAAACCCAGCCAAAAAGTGGCTCAGCTCCCTTGGAAGTGTCTGTCCATAAAAGCCATAGTAATATTTTCAGTGTGATGCTGTGGGAATTTCACAATTTCACACTGCAGGACAACTGTGATGACTACTAAGAGCATTTGTAGACACACAAGCTTGACTGCATTGCTGGTGCTTGGATGGTTCTTGGAGATGCATGCATTTCCAAAGGAAAAAAAAATAAAATAAAAAGGAAGAAAGAAAGAAAATACAGACAGACAGACGGACTCTAATGCGATGGAGGCTCCTGCTTCTCCCTGAGTGGAGACTGGGATGCTTAGAATCCCCTCCCTATTCCCAGTACTGCACTAACACTGGTTAGAGGAACCTCTCCTTGCTGTCATATCGTAAAACACACCAATAAAAGCTGGAAGGAAAAATAGAGAATGGAATAAAATGAAGAAGTGGCATTGTGTGAAATTCAGGCTTTTTGCACACCTGAGAAATAGTCCTCGGAGCCACCTTTGCACCGCGTGTGATAGATTCTGGAAGGGAAGATGAGGACCAAGCAAGCCATGGGCCATGGCAGCCCAAGGACACAGCCCTGCCACCTCCCACTCACACCAGTGGCAGCTGCCACTCACTGCCAAGAAGGCATTTTGCAGTGACAACAATATGAAGTTTATTGCTGTATTCTGTTTATATTCCCCCCCACCACCCCCAAATCTCAGTGAATGCTAAACATCATGGACAACAACAAAGGCATTTTTCCAGTGCCTGCTCAGTGCTGCGGATCCCAGAGCCAGAACTGCCTGCAGTAATAGAAGGTGACTGTTCCCAAAACCCAATATCCCCTTTGTTTGGGTCATTCTTTTAATTGACTTCATTAATAAAGGAAAAGCCCTATTTAAACATAAATTCATCTTTCTGGCAGAATAAAAGTAGATGTCATAAAGAAAACAACGCACACTATTTTTAACTCAAAACTTTAATACTAAATTGCATTAACTAATAACGTAAAAACACCAACCATCTGGCTTTTTGGTGGGAGGACTCTAATTCCATTAGGACTTTAATAAATGTACTGCACTGTAGAGACATTTTACTTTGATAGCCTGGGCAAAAATGAGTAGCGTTTACAAGATTAGTATAGGCAGTGGCCCGGAATCTGTCCCTTGGAACAGCTCTGCTTGGAGTGAAGGGGACATCATTGAAGGACAGAGATGATGCAAGAAGTTACAGTGTGTATTTGGGGCTTTCACTTGCTTTTCTGCCTGATGCCAGCATGTGGGTCTGATGCTGCCTAGGGACGGGAAGACATCTGCTGGCTATGGTGCATCTGCAGGCTATTGCTTCTGTGATCCAAGTGGAGAATCCTGAGCTTCAGGAGGAGTTGGCAGAAGTGATCATAGAATCATTAAGATTGACTCTCATCATAGAGTCATTAAGGTTGGAAAAGAACACTATGATCTCCAAGTCCAACCCCAGCCCACCCCATCATGCCCACTGACCACGTCCCTCAGTGCCACAACTCCACGGCTTTGGAATACCCCAGGGTGGTGATCCCACCTCCCCCTGGGCAGCTGTGCCGCTGCATCACTGCTCTTTCTGAGAAGCAACGGTTTCTAATACCCATCCTGACCCTGACGCAACCTGATGCTCGCATTCTGAGCAGGTCCCACCACCCTGTCTGAGGCAGCCCATGCCATCTTTCATGGCGGTCTATCAATCCAAGACACTGTGCCTGCATTAGCCACTTCTCTTTCCCTGTTTAGGAAAAGAAAGCCCATTCCAAGCATTGTGCCACTAACTGGCTTCAGCCATGCAAACAGCACACTGATTGCACAAAGGGTAAATCCTGCAACACAGTCACTAGCAAGCAGGATGTGGGAGCTGGGTAACCTCTGGCACCTTCTCCTCCCCTGGCAAATTGGAAGGACAAAAGATGCTCTGAGCTTTGGTAATAGCAACTCAACCACAGACAACACAGGAGCCTGGGATCAGGATGCTGGGGCTGGGTCAGAGCACGGCCGTAGAGCCCAGCTCATCTTCTCACTGTTTGGATGCTGTTAAAGTGAATTCTCTTGCATATGCTGTGAGATGTAAGGGCAGCTCTGTGCCATTCTGTAGGGCTGATAATTAACCCTGACTAATGCAACAGATTTGTTTTTGGCATGCCAAGCTTCCCTGGCTGAGGAATAAATGGAAGTCAGTGAGGGGAAACCTAGTGGCTTTATTTTTCTCTTGAATTAACACATACTACAGAATTAAAGTTTTTCTACATCAGGGGTATTTTCCTGCAATGCATCCATAGGCAGATCCCCTCTTGCTGAGAGCCACGTACTCTGGGTCATCCCAATGGCAAAGTACATGCATGCACCTTATTACTACCATTTTTAACACGGTTTATTATTAATGGCAGGCATGCTCAGGTTATTTTGAATGATAAGCATTCCAAATCAGCTTTAACACCAAGTGACCTTCGTGATCATCTCATCATAGTAATTACTGGAGCTTCTTTAAAAGGCAGCCTGGACCCAAAAATATTTGTGAGTGGAAGCATACTTCCACGTAGGTATCTTTGGAACACAAAGTCAATCTGCAAGAAGCTGCAGTGTCAGACACAGCTTTTTAAAAGTTGGAGGTCTTCCAGATTTTAATTTACATGATCATTAATACTGACTTACTCCAAATATATCAATCAGATTAAAAAAACATTGCAATTCATTCCCAGTTTGGGAAACACTTAACCAGGTGAACTCTTAAGTGCTTGCTTAGTTCCAGGTTTGCGGAAAGTCGTGCATCCAAATCACTGCTCTGCCCCATGCACACACCTTTCAACCCCCAAACCTGTGTCCCAGCCTCCCTGGGGATACCGTAGCATTTCTGACAGCAGAAGCACTTCAGAGCACACGAAGCTCCTTTTGCCAAATGCTCCTTATATCAGCTGAAATAATGCTTCCCCCTCCTGCCAGCGTTTGCACAGCACGGTGTTGCAGTCAGCAGGGAAACCCCACAATCCCTCTAACATGACGAAGGATGAACCTGTTCTCTTGAGTGGCGAAGACTAAAGGAAAGCTATAATAAAGCCATCCAGAAAATGACAGGTTACAGGGCTGTGTGATTTAGAAAGGGTTTCCATCAAACTCCCTCCTCGTGTAGTAGCAGCAAGGGGGATGCTGATGGGGATCCCATGCACCCTACCAGGACCCAGCTGGCCTTACAGGATGCTGCTGTGTGACCTCTGTGCTCTCCATCCCAGGACTCATGGCTGCTTGTGCCATTCGTTGTAATACATTGTAGGATAAATGTCCTTTGGGTTTTCTACTTAAATTCACAATACAAAAGGAGTGTTGACTTGAACTGCGCAGCTGAACTGTTAGAAAATGAATACTTCAGGGGAAAAGAAGAAAAGAATTACATTTTTGATCTCTCAGCTTGCCCTAGTGTTTTTGTTGTTTTTTTTATTCTTAAAGACTCTCATGTGTAGCTCCTCTCTGCATTTTTCTGGCAGTACTGATACATGAAATAAAAAATAAATAGCCTATTCTTAAGCCTTCAATCTCCAGTCATTCCAAGCCTCTAGCCAATGAGACCACTTTGACCTTCCACTAGTTATCAATGGTCAGTGTGCTTACAAGGAGGTCTGGACACTTGCTCTGTCCCAATATGAGATGTGCTGTCATCCTGTCTGGCCTCTCTCTCATCAACTTTCAGTGGTGGATATTTGTATCCAGTGATAAGCCTTCATAAGATGAACTCAAAGTTTTGGAGGGTTTCACAGACAGATGCCCTGCCGTGGCTGTGTGGCATGATGCTTTGGGTTTCTACATCCTAAAGGTGGATATGAAATTATCAGTGCGAGATCCTGAACTCTTAGCACTGCAATCCTGTTCCTATAGCTTTCCCAGTGTTCTTCTGCAACTATCCCAGCAGCTACATCTCTGTCATTTCATGCTCAGTACCATCTGAAAGATGGGTGCCTGGGACCTACTCTGTACAAATGGGACTTTATTGTGTAGAACTGTGGTTTTGAACCTTGTTGCAAAAAAGTTGTTTGGGTCTACTACAGGAAATCATAGAATTATTGAATCATCGGGGTTGGAAAAGACCACTAAGATCATCCAGGCTGACCGTCAAACTGTCTTCACCATGCCCACTACACCGTGTCCCATCTCCTTGTTACACTGAATTATCACCTGCTAGAATGAGAAAATCCCACCAGCACAAGAAGAGCTATCTCAGTAGCTGATCCTCACTGCTGTGGCTGCAGCTGGTTCAGCTTGGCCATAGCCTTCCATTGACTGCAGGATCATGTACTTGGGGGTTAAAGTCTGTCCTCCTCCACAGTACTCTGCTTTCTGGGCCAGGTGTGCCTTTCTGAGAAAGCTACAAGGTGGTTTCACTCAGGAAGAGCAGCCTGAGCTTCTACATTTCCTTTCTCTCCATCATGATAATGGATGAGATAAAATCAGACATCTCATGGAAGATCCCATAGTTCATGTGGTCTAGTGGTGGAGGCCTGTGAACTCACTGGGATCCTTGACCCAAAAAAGAGGACACAGGAGCTCAGGGGCTGGATGAAACCAAACAGTCAAGCTGAGGGACACTGAGGGAGATATGGGTCTCTTGGGAGAGGGTTGTTTTGCTCTACCTCTGAACTCCTACACCCAGAGTCCTTCCACTAACAGACCCAATTCCTGTGCCTGCAGACCCACAAGGCCAAGAAGCTGTGCAAGATGCATTTCACTTTGCAAAGACCATGGGAAACTCAGCACAGGCTGAATACAGTGGTGCTGAGAAACCATTCCAAACCACTGTGATTTATACGCTTGAGAAGATCACTGTGCCCTGGTTCAGCTAGCATTGTGGAAGTAAATTAATTCTGCAAGGGTCCTGTCCAAACTTACATTGATTCTGATTTTGTTGAAAATCATCCATTAGCCAAGAGTTACTACCAGTGTTAGTGGAAATGGTGTTGTGTCATTAATTGGAATTAATGGATGGGTAGTTTTTATAGGAGATTTGAATGAAGGCAATATTCCTTTCAAAAAACATTTTATTAGAAATCTGCTTGCCAGCTGTAAAATGCAACGCCACAACAAGACATTCCACAGTGCTTTATCCGTGGCTTGATGTGTTTTTAATTAAGGAAAATCAAAACACTTCAAAGTGTTTTGATTTTTAAAAATAGCCCTGGAGCAGATAGCTCTTCATTTACAGCATAGTGGGGAACTCAGACCAGGAGAGGCTGGGACAGGTCATGGCAGCACTGCCCTCTTTATTTACTGGGCTCTGAATATTTTTTCTCTCTCTCTCTCTCTTTTTTTTTTTTTAATTTGGAAGGACTGTAGGTTAGTTTTGGTGCCATTTGAGGACTGATAAAAAGGGGTATCTGCTCTGTGCCTTTTCTAAGAACCGATGATGACCCCAGAGGATTAATATTGGAACTGCTAGAGTATTCCTAGTCCTGGTCCCAGCCCAGCTGTGTGTGACCCGCTTTCTGTTCTTTCCAAGGGGGATAAAATCACTGAAGACACAATCTGATGAGGCTCCACAGAAGTCAGAGGAGCTCCCCATGGTGCATGGAGACCTTCTGTCCTGCCCTGCTTATCTCACAGGGCTGTGAGACATTGTTTAATATGCTTCCTCCACGGTGCTGGGAGCAGTGCATCAGCACAGGATCAGACTGGTGTTCTCCCTTTATTTTGGAGGACACAGACATAGAATAGGCCAAAGGTTTTGCTCCAGGCCACAGAACAGGAAATTTACTGCAAAAAAAATCACCCTCCAACCAAGGAATATGTGAAAAATCCCTATAGCACTCCCTTCACCTTCAAGACAAACTCAGAATTACAATTTTTTAACTGTTTCAATGCTATCCCAGCTGCTGGCTGTCTGCCCTTGCCTCTCTTCCATCTGGGGCTTATCGATCTGCTCGCATTTCCCATGAAAAGTCCTCTGCTGGCACAGTGTCAGCATCCTGCACCTGATGCCGGCAGCAGGAGCTCACACACGTGCTTTGCACAACCTGCACGTGAGGCTGATTCTTGTGACTTTCTTTCAAACGTGAGGGTGTGCATGTTTGGAATAAAAAAGGTTGAAAGGAGTGCAAACCATGGTGTGAGGCCAATCCTTGCCAAACTGTGTCTGTATAAGCTGGGAAACTGCCCATTCTAACAGCAAAAGGCAGCGGTTTGTTCCTCATGGAGGTGGAAGGACCAGCACATCCTCACGCTGTCACCTACCCTTTGCAGTCACGTTCAAGGACAACGTACACAGACAAACTGATCTTGACTTGAAAGTGATCTCCTTCCCTTTCCCTTCCCTAAGAGCTTCAGCTTTGGCATCCAAAAGGAGTTGGTTTGCTAGTTTTCCCCTAACCCTTTGCACACACGTCCATTTTAGCTAGCAAATAACAGTATGCTCTTCACCAACGGAAACCTCCTGCTGGAAATAGGGTTGTGGTTAGCTCCTGCAAGCATGGCACTGTGCAGGCATTCCACATCCTTGGGCAGTGGGGGGAAATGGCAGTGCTGGAATCCCCCCCACTGCTGCCCACACCCCTTGCATGAGATCCAGGCAAGTTTCAGATAGCTCAACAGGAAAGAAATGGGGTTGTATGATCAGAATCCTAATTAAGGGCAAAATATTGGAAATATGCCATATTAGAAGTGCTATTACGATTAATAGTGACAATACCACTCCTGGGAAATAGGCAAATTTACACAGTAGCTATACATAAAATTTACTTTAGCATATTCCCTCTCTACCTTGTTTGCACACTGTGATAACAAATTGCTTGTATACTGTATGATGGTATTCTTCTGAAAATCTAAATATTTGAGCCAGTGATTCATTGTGCAACGAAAGAAAGGCATACAGAGGTCTTGGAATGGCAGAGAAAAGTAAATGATGTGTTGTGATATATTTAGAAAGTGATAATGTGGAAAAAAAAATAAACTGTGTGTGGCCAGGAAGGCAAACACAGCAAGGAAGAGCTCAGTTTGGGATTCCCCTAGCAAGAAAGAAGTGCTCCAGTGTGTAGGACACAAACAGGGGGGAGAACACGATCAGTGGGGAAGGGCAGTTGGTGAAGTCTTTGTACTCTATCTTTTCATCTAGCAGTGAAAAGCACTTCTCAGTGGCAATAATGGCAAAAGTATTTACTGTTGCTTCTGTTTGGGAGAGCTCTTTGTGATGTTTGAGTGGACCATTGCTCCATCAGGCAAAGCATCCAACAGAGCTCTTACAAATGTCTGTGTGACTGGTTAGATAAATATACATACTTTATCTGTATATATGTTTGTACACATGTGCAACCTATTTTATGCATTTATTCATCTCTCTCACTTTTCTCCCCTCCCTCTGTCTATACCCTTATATACACACAGAGAGGAAGAAGATGTAAAGAAATGACAGCCAGCCAGGCATTAGTATGGGATAGCCATTGAGTTCTCTCCTCTGATGGGTAATTAAAGATTGCCCTGTGCTCTGTGCACTCATTTATACATAACCAGTGAGCTGAAGAGCAGCAGGGAGCCCGGCCACATCCAGCTCTGAGATGTACCAGGAAGGATGCCCATCCGCACAGCCCACAGTGGGCTGCTTGAAAGGGTGAAGGACTGTATGATCCAGCTCTGGCCCACTGCTGGGGCATCATCCCCACACTCTTCTTGCAGCTCTAGCAGCTCCATGGTATGATGCTGCAATCATGCTCTGAGCACCTGGCCGCACGTGAAGTGATTTTCCCTCTCTCTTGGGTGGTCAGGAGATATTCCTCTGCCAAAACAAAGCCAAAAAGGCAGCACTATGTTCATCTTTATTGGGAATGCAGTACGAATTCCAATTGCCAGAGCCCTGTGAAGTCTACAAAGGTCTTACCATTGGATCAACTGTAGATTGCCCCGAAGGCTTTCAAACCAACAATTCGCTACACCAGCACTATGCTATAACTGATCATTCTCAAGACACCCACCTTCTTATTTAATAAAGCCTTTCAAGCCTTTTTGTATTTTATTCATAGGAGCTGTAAAAAATCCAAGGACCCAGTATAAAGAATCATTTCTCCTCTTCTGCATAGCACTATAAATTTACTCTGCATTTGCAAACGAAGAGTGCATATCTTCAGGCAAACCAGAGCTCCAAAGTGGGAACAAGAATGGCTTTCAAAAGGCCATCTGTCCCAACTAGAGACAGTGTCAAGAGCCAAAATTTACAGCCGTAAACCCTGAAAATCAGGAGAAATTGGACAGAAGGTTTAGCTTCATTGTTAGAACTGTTCTGGCTTTTTTTTACTAAACACCTTTTGTTTGTTTGCAAGTGTTGAGCTGTTTATGCGTTCCTCCATCTAGTGAGTACATATACAGTGAAGGGAAATGGGGCTAGAAATGCATTTATGGGGCAGATGGCTGCACCAGCAGGGTGAAACCCATCATCTTGCATCCCATGCATAGCCGTGACACAGGTGCAGCTGGAGCAGCCATGCTCCCCTTGCTGTAAATTCACCTGGGGGGTTAGCACACTGCCCACCCATCTCTCTTGTCCCAGGGATGGGCTGCCCTTCATCTCAATCCACAGCTCCCCTGGAGTTGTGAAATCCCACCGCTCCTGGCTCTCCCCTTGAGCTCATTCAAGTAAGCCTCAGAATGGCACAAATCCAATGTGATCAAATGCTTTTCCAGCGTTGGGCTTTTCTTTCAAAGAACAGAGAGGAAAGGGTACCTGGTGCGGTATTTATGAGTTTGTCAAGCTCGCTGCTCTCACCAGCATGGGCTCTCAGGTTTCCTTCCTCACTGGAGAGGGACAGAGAGAGTACTAGGGAAGGACAAAAACCACTGTGGCATGCCAGCCATCATTTGCAAGGTATCTTCCTTCTGTAGCGGGTGTGGTGACATCATACAGAGCCATCCCGGGCTGCCAGCCTGGCTCCAGCATGGGCAGGGCTTATATAACGGGATGGTGGTGAACAGCTCAGGGCTGTTCCCAGGGAGTGCCTTGCACCACAAAATGCTTCTATTCCCCCAGATAGCTCTTGCCATCCCAGAGAATCACCCACATCCTACAGACACCTACTCCTCTCATATGGAAACTGGGTCCCTGGGGAGTTGCAGACAGATGCATGTCTCTCTGCCCTCCCATCCCTTGCACCCAGCCCTGGCACCCACCCAGCCTTCAGCTGGGCAGAATGGGTCTGAATTCCAACTTTGGTGGCTTCCCTTTCTTGCTTTTCTGCAGGATAAGGGCACCAGGAAACTCTTCCTATTAGCTTTCTTTTTGAGTGTACAGTGACATGTGCACCTGAGAAAATGTAAGCAGAGTGCTTCATGCTCCAGTGGGAAGTTGGTACAGTTTGCACTGCACCTGGATTCGTAGCTTGGTGAGTTATATATGTCCTCAGTATAGTTCAGCACCCCAGAAATGGGGAAAGATACTGTTTGCTTCTCATCTGCACAATCACAGTTTGACGTGTTGCTCATCTGCAGGAAAATGAATGAAGCAAATTAAAAGCCACTCCTTTACAATTCTAGGACAGATCCTGCAGAGCTGTACATCAGTGCAAGTCCCTTGACTTTCACAACTGCTTCAAGATGACCATAATTACAGCCGCATTAGGATGCCCCTTGCCACATCAGGTGGAGGGCTATCGACAACAAACAAAGACCTGAAAATCCCTGATAAGAATGAACTGCAAGTCTGGTTCTCCAATGTGATTCCCCACAAACCATGATTTATGAGCCCAAACAAGCTGACTCATCCTCAGGAAGCATTGGCTAGGGTGGCTTTCTTTGGAGATGTGTGACAGCGGAGTGCCAATGTCACACGTGTCTCTGACCTGCCATTGATCTTTCAAAGTCGCAGATGTCCTCTGAAAGATTTCCTTTTGGCTCCAGGAGAGCAACATTATTTGCTTTCAGGGTGGTTGCACTGTTTGCTTCCCATAGAGGAAAAGCAGCCACCAGGTTAGGGCTGCTGCCAGGAGATGCTATAGCCTTCCCCCAGCCCTTCTGACCCAGCAGCTGCTTTCCATACCCTCAGGGAAGTTGCTGTGCTCTGAAATTCTGTTGGACATCACTGCTCTGATGGAGGGTAGGAGCTCACAGTTTCTCCTCCCAGTTTACATTGTTTCCTCTGCCAGTGGTAGAGCTTCTGAGATTATCAAATTAACAGTTTCCTAGTTTAAATGAGAAGGAGAATGGCAAGTGTTGTGATGAGCGGTGACCTTGGGTGCTGAAGCTTTCTTCTCTTCTCCTCCTGAAGCATCTGAAATGCTTGGCCTTGGGTTACCCTGAAGGTTTTTCTTTTTACCTCTATTTTTAAGAAAAAGGGCAGTCAAGCCTTAGCTCCCACAGGCTAGGGAAATAATAGCTTGTCATTTGACAGAGGTTTACGAGCTGAGATTAGTGACCCTTTCTATATTGTACATGTGCTTAGGGGAAAGTCAGAACTTCATGCGATGGCAGCAGAAAGACTCACATTCATTTCAATGGAGCCAGCACTGTGCTGGTAGAAGGAAAAAGCAAAAGAAATAAAAGAGACCCTAATCACTTATTCAGCATGTGGCTGAGAAGACAGTCTCTTGGAAACACAGAAAGCAGAATTCCAAGATTTATTAATGCTATCATGTTTTCCCTAAAAAGATAATCGATGTACCCAAAGTCTCTGAATCAATATTTATCCTTCTCAAGGAGGATATGGCAAAGAATTATTCCTGAAAGCACTCACTTCTGAGATTTTGTCTTGTTGCATAATGTTTCAGTCAAACGCAGAATGTCTCCGACAATGGTGATAAATAAGTACAAAGCCTACACTGGTCTGTCCCATGGAGGAAGTAAAATAGATATCCTATACACTTCACAGCCTCAAGTAAATTTGACCTCATGATCTTTTAAACATATGGCAAAGACTTTATCCACTAAATTTAGGTTAACAGCTTCGGGAATTTGCAGGTGTTAAATTAACCACTAGAGAGGGTTTCATAAGTGCAGCAGAAACGCACTGAGCATGATAAGGAATAATAATTAATAATTGAATTAAAGGGCTGTAGAGTTTAAGAAAAATTATATGTCATTGCATGGACAAAGAACTGAGATCCCAGTGGCTCTCCAAGCAATACAGCCAATATTCTCACAGTACAATTTGGTGCATTTCTGGCACTTTGACTCTGGCTTTGCTTCTCAGAATCCTCATGCAGAGCAGGGCACCATCCTGATGCCTCTTTGCTATTTACTAGTCAGCCTATTGATCAGGTTTCTAGGCTTCCTACATTTATAAGTAAGCATCGTCTGCTTCAGCCTAAGCACAAAACCTGAAGTATATGAACCCCTATTCCAAGTCATTACTCATTTCTTTCTCTCACCCACACAGCCTTCTGGTTTCCCAGATGTACCACATCTTACAAGTGTACTGACTATGAGAGATCAGAAATGTACACAAATTTGACCAAGATCTCAGCTTGCAGGTGGTGCTCAGTGCTATCAGCTGAGCACTGTACATGTTGTTAGTTCTTTTAGAAGAGTGCTGAGTGAGGTTGGGCAGAGATTTTATTGCTCTTAGCTTCTTGCTTGGCTCCTCTAAGGCCATCAGAGTGAGGCACTCCCAGGGGGTTGAGGCCAGGGGCCTGGATGTCAAGGATGGAATCAAGGATGGACATCAAAGATTCTTGCTGTTGAGAAATAAGGGGCACAAGTGCAATCAGAACTGTAAAGGTAAGTTCAACATTTCTCTTCTTGGGGGATGGAATCATCTCCCAAGAGTGATTATGGAGACTGTCCTTTGAGATATCAAAACTACACTAGAGAACTGGAAAATGAACTCGTGGGAATGGTGCTTTGAGCCACCAGGTTGATCTCTGTGCTTCATGTGGCCACAGCATGCAACAATCTCTGTCCCTGACAGTCACTCAGTAATATTATTGGAAGTTGCCTACTTATTGAAGCCGTAATTACTATATAATTTGCAGCTGTGAAATCTCATAATAATCCTTTCCCTTGCAGAGGGTGAAAAATAACTGGGTATTTTGTTTGCCCTATCAACACATAGAACTTTCCTTACAGCGTAATTACATGGTCAGTATTTATGTGGCTCTCTGGCTGGTGGTGTCCTGTAAACAACAAAGACATACTAATTCTTCCAGAGAGGCTCCAAGCACTGCATAAAAATTACAAGAGTTTTTAAGCCTCTTTGGTGTGTGCAATACCACACCCACAAAACTCTGTGTCACATTTCTATGCCTGCGTTGCACACACAGCTCATTCACAGCCTCTGCCATGGAAAGAAGATGGTCTACCTTGTTTCTCCTACCACTGATGGAGACCAGAGTGACTTCCTCATGATTCCTCTAGAAATTTGCTAGGAGCCTAGCCCAGTGTTCTGGCTCCTAATTCAATCTTTTTCTCTACCAGATCATTCCTTTTGTCAACTCCTCCCTCCCTGCTTTGGAAATCCGCTTCCCTGCACACCCTGGGAGCACGCAGCAGGTGGCAGGGGGAATGCTGAGAAGAGTGTGAGAGTTTTCTTGTTTTGTTTATTTGCATGACCTTAAAGATAATGTCCACACGTAATGTTGAACAGTGGAGAGAAGCTGACAGGGCAGTAAGTTCTGGCTACTGCAGACCAAAAACAAGATTTCATAAAAATATCAATTGTAAAATTACTCAAATCCATTAGCTTAATTAGCACTGTTAATCAAGACAAAGCATTTGATACATTGTGTACTTTCACAGGAAACAAATGAGCCCTGGAATAACAGCCAGTGAGTTGCCCTGGGTTTGGATCTGCCTGAGGGTGAGCACTGCTCTGAGCAGGGCTCCAGCTCTGCGAGAGGTTGGCACCAGGCTTGGCCACATCTGGTCAGGGCAGAATATCATCAGATCCATCTGTGGTGGTGTCAAACATCCTGATGGGCTGCACTCCTGTAATAACGTCCCCTGGTCTTGACCAAGTTAGCAAGGGTGAAAAAAGGACATTAATAATTATCAAAATTAGAACAATAACACTGAGACTGTGCTAGCAGTGCTCTACATTGCCTCAGTTGAGGAAGAGAGGTTCACTGAGCTCTTGCTTTTGTTTCCTGGGAGAATCTCTGGGGAGGGCAATATTTCTCCATCTGTAACCCTTCCAAGGAGAAACACTAGAGAGATCTTAATAGCACGCAACAGCACAACTGCAGGCAACCCAGTCCCAGCATCACGACTGTCTGGGAGGGTATTTGAGGCTCTCATCTTTCTTTTTCTCTCTAGATTGACATTTTTGTGGTCAGTCAGGTCTCCAGTGTGCAGTTCGGGGAATCTGTGATTACTGCCCGACTTTCTTCCCTGTGCCTCAGGACTCAGTTGTTACTCACTCCGTCTCCCCATGCTGTGGCACATAATTGAATCTTCTCTTAGCCTCCTTGTAACAAGACCCAGCTACAAAGGCTAAATGCTTTATTCCTGAGAAAAGCCTGAGAGATAAGATTCACCAGCTGTGACAGCAAGGCGCAGATCTCAGTAGGAGAAATAAATGTCCCTTCACTCCATGACTGTCTCTCCAGCACTTTATCTGCAATGGGTCCAAACACAGTCCTCAGCTATTTGTATTGCTAAATATATTAAAAGAGAAGTCAGCAGTTTCTGAGGGATACACTTCCATAAAACACAGTTTTATGGTATTTTCTGCATTAAACACATTATTCAAGGGCTTTTCTCCTCTCTAATATCCAGTTTCTGCTGGGCATACATGTGGCTGAAGCTTCCTTCAACTCAGGCTACCAGTGAACTGCAAAAACTTATTCCAGTGAAAAAGCAGGAATTGGATTTATTAATCTAATTTGAGAATATCCTGGATGGCAATTAGCTGCATAGCAATGGGGAAAGGAAGAACTGATGAGAGTGTTGCTGGCTAGTTGGTTGATTGCCTTTTTATTTTCCTGACCAGTAGGTTGCATGATGACAATGTGATGGTTCGGCTGGGCATGGCTGGAACCAGCAAAGAAAACCACACTGGTGCTGAATAATTCTGCTTCAGCCGCATAGGCAAAAGACCCATGCACAGTCCTCCCAAAAAGAGCTTTTCTGACCACCCTTTCCTCCCTCCCCGAGCAGAAAGTAAACATACCTCTCTTCCATGCTTGCACCTGCACTGATGGTTTGAAGGTGGGTGAGATGGGAGAGGAGAGCTCGGGGCTGAGTGCTGCTTTGAGTGCAGAGACAAGATGTGTGTGCACCTCTGCAAAGGTCGTCCCACTGCTGGCAGGGCTGAGCCTGGATCTGCAAACAATTTCTGGCAAATAGCAGACATCAGCACCCAGAGAGATGGATCCGTTCTGGCCTGTGGTTTGCACATTTATGTAAACACTGTGATGACAAAGTAATCAAAAATGGATATACTTGGTTGTAAACCTTAATTAAGTATTAATTAAATTTTATTAACTCACTAGTAAAACTGACTGTACTGAGCAATGAATAAAAGGGCTGCAGTCAAAGCCGTTGGTGTATCACTCATTTTTATATAGGGAGAAGGCTCATCATTTGCTGGAGATGGCCAATATGTAAGTGTTCCTCATTGCTAAATCAGTCTGGTCATTTTCCTACCTGCCACTGATAAGGAAGTATTTACAAATTAATTCCTAAATTCAGAGTATACTTCAGTCCTTAATTTACTGTCGTAATTATATCACCGGCTCAATTAGTCCCCAATAAAAATGTTACACCATTGTATTGCAGAAATATAGTACCTTTGAAGTAAATGGATTCACTTGCAGAGTAAGAAATCTTCCTTTTTATTGTGTTTTCTCATCTGCTACTTATAGCCACCCTTGTCTTAAGCTGCCCCTTTTATTCCACTTCTTGCAAGCGCAGTTGCAAGATGCTCATGAAGAGTGAAATACTCCTCTCTAGCCTTGGGGCTGCATTGGAAGCTTGGTGGTAACTTTATCTCATTACAGCTTCACCAGCCTCATTTGCATGGCGATTTACATGCGCTGCCTCTGCTGTCTTCTCTCTGCTGCACAAAGGCTGCAGGGTTGGTGGGTTTTTTCCTCACTTCCCTGCTTTGCTTCATTCCTCCTTGCCACTGATAGGGTCACGTTATCAGCTTTAAGGAAATACGGTTTTATCTTTTCTCCTATTGATTTTCCCTGACTGCATTCAACAAACCCTGGCACTGCCCCATGCTCACTCTGCCTTCCCCAAACCAGCTGGCTGGGACTGGCACAACAATATATTTCCCAGGGTCTCTGAAGAGAAATCCCTGCAGGACTCCAGATTCACCCACCTTCATGGCGCGTGGATGAGGGGACCAAACTATCACAGGATCATTAGATTAGGAAATGCCACTAAGGTCATCATGTCCAACCATCATCCCATCCCCACCGTTCCCACTAGACCACGTCCCTCAGCATCACACTGCGGAGCTGCAATGAACATGAAGTCCTTGTCTTAGAGACTTCCCCCTCTACGAGTCAGACAGGGCAGGAATAATGGTCAAATTGGACAAGTGAAGTGTCAGAGGGATGAGGTAATAGCACAGCAAGGAGAATTTGGCAGGAAATCTATGAGCTGGCTAGACAGCACAGGACAGAGATCCATCTAAGAAATGGGAACACATTGCCGGGAGCAGGATTCTTGTGGACACAGAACTCTTTGAGACATCATTTGGCATCACTACCAATCCTCGCCTCTGCAAGCCTCTGGAGGCCTCTGGCTTTGATTTTCAGACTCGGGAACTAAAGAACCTCCCAGCCCTTCATCCAGAAAGTTGTCCACTGCATCTTAATTACTACAGCTCCTGGCTTGTTGTGGATAGGCAACACCAAGACACCCCCTTCCCCAGATCAGAACCAGGCTAGAAAAAGAATTGAAAAACAAGAAGTATGTGAGAGTGTCCTCCAAACAAAGAGCTCTGAGCTTGGTGACCTTGAAGGGATTTGTCCCAGGGCAGCTACTACCCTGAGATTTGCTACTTTCACCTTCCAGCAGATGGAAGGTTTTCCAGTGAGCCCACCAGAAGATGATATTCACCCATGGAAGTACAGCTTCATTCTGATCCTCAGAGTAAGTGCCATCTTGTGAAGTTCAGTAAAAATGGTCCAAACCATGGGATTGCCTGCTGCCAGTGAAGAACTAAGGAGGGAAAAGCCCCAAGTGTGAGTTCATGGCATGCAGGAACAACAGTTCATTTACTGCACTTATCTGAATCAACATATTTGACATTAAGCATCAAAACACAGAATATTTTAAATGCAGAGAACACCCTCCACCTCCTTTTCATCTCTTTAAGGGTGAGGAGATTATTACAGACTAACATTCTCCCTCACCTCACGTAAAAATACTAAAAACCAAAGTCGAATAAAGTGAAAACCCTCAGCAGATACTCTGCTCTCAGTGTCTGACTTCTTTATTTTAGCTGATAGTCCGTGCCCAAGTCCACGGCTGCTCGTTGTGTGCAACCTGTATTTATCCAGGTGGCTTTGTGCCTATTAAAAAAAGGGAATGTAGCAAAATTAATGTATCTTTTAGGCAGGAGAACTGAATTTATTGGTCTCACCACAGAAATTAATTTAGCACACCCAGCTCTCCCTCTCTGGACAATAAAGACACGAAATGAAGCTGCCACGCAGAGTTTTGACAAAATTCACAGTCGTATGTTAAAAAAAAAAAAAAAAGGCCATGGGCAATTTACCACCAAAACCGAATCAGCCATTTATGACACTGATGCACCGGTGGTGACAAGAGGGGAAGCAGAAATGTCTCCTCTGGGGCTGCAATGGGCTGAGGGATGGGAGCTGCTGTGCTGGGTTTCTGTGGGGTGGGATGCAGCCCACCCCATGCCCTATCCCACCGGTCTCCTCCACTATGGGAACACAACAACTCCCTTTTGATATTCCCCCACACCAGCAGCAAGGCAGGCTCCTAGGATGACCCATGGATGTCACTCACCCACCCATAGCTTCCCCCACGTATCACATCTCCCCAAACTCATGCATGATTTGGAGTGAGCTCCCTGCTCCTCTGTAAGAATAGGACAACAAGAAATGCGGAGTTCGCCTTCTCCCTCCTGCACCATGGGCTGCTCAAAGTATCACCCAGAGACCACACGCCTACCTGGGTGAGTAAATAGAAATGACAGGAAGGCAAACAAACAAACAAACAAGCTCCCAAACAGATTTATCTTAATTTTCTTCTGCTTGGAAAATAAATCTGGGTAATGAAGAGGCAGTCAAAGATGGATGTCTCAGCCCTGCCCTTGGATCCTTTTTTCCTGAGATGGGCATTTAATTGGGCTCTTTTGAGCAGCCCGGCATTCCCAAACGAGCAAATCCCATGGGAGTGCTGGCACTCGATGCCGCCAGAGCAAGCATTGATAGTGATGCAAAATGTGATTTTTTTTCTCTCTCTTTCCTTGAAGGAGAAAAAAAAAAAAAAAAAGAAATGCTTGCTTTGCAAAAATGAGTAGTAGCCAGGCACCAAGGCTCATGCAAGGCAGCATCCTTCAGCTTCACAGCATCCTTGGGCTTCCTGCAACCTCTGGTGTGTGAACTGCATGCCAGTGGGTGTGTGAAGCCAAAAGATGCTGCAGATATTGGTCCAAGAGCAGTGGAAACCACATCTCAGAGGAAGCAGGCACTGTTCTCCTCTCATCTGGTCCCACACCGAGAAGAATTAAGTCAGCACATCCTCCAGAATGATCTATAATGTACATGTTGGTGGCCACGTATCTGTTTGCACCACTGTCTTAATGTTTCCTAACTATAACAAATCAAATATCTACTGTGAAAAAAAATAATAATAAGCACTTTTTTTTTTTCTTCTTTGTATTGGGGTTGATTGGGCAGAGGGTGGTGAAAGATTTATCTTGGCAGTAAAACTGGAAAAGGGCTATAAACCTGAGCGGAGTGCCTCTGCGCCTGGGTCCGAGGGAGGCTAATTGTTTGTTTGTTCTTCGTGTTTATGGTTTATCTGCAGCTCAGCTGACAGGAAACCTAAACCTGGAGGAAAAAACACATCAATCGCCATTATCCGCCTTCTGGGCACACACTGAGAATAAAACAGGGGTGGCTCATGCACCCAGCCCGTTGCAATGCCACCCAGAGCTGTTCCACAGCTGCAGGGGAAGGAGGGAGGAAAGAAAAGGAAGACATGCCCACCACATCTTCCTCCTGAACTCAGAGCTTCTCAACCACACAGAAGCAGGATGATGTATTTTTTCCTGCAGCACTGCCTCCCAAGTAGAGGCAATTGATCGAAAAGCAAAGTGAGAGTGCCATGGGCCTGGAAATCCCCTGGGGTTTTCACTATGATGGATTCTTTTACCTGAAAGGTGTTTGGGTGGTGGAGTGAGATGCATAGGTCGGTGCTTTTAGAGCAGGATAGTGCACTTGGAGCAGCACCGATTGCTGTCCTAGGTGCATCTCAGTCTGTGTCTCCATCGATGAGCTGTCGTCTGTCTTTGCACCATAAGCCCAGCTGGACTGAAACCAACCCAAGCAGTAACCATGGGTTTTTCTCACAGACATCCTGTGGAAAGGACCAGGATGCTCCTGCAGTGTTCCCAGGATGGGGATGAGTACAGAAAGAACAGAAGTTTAGAGGATAACTTGGGGGAATGGAAGAAAAGCCTGACCTCAAAGAGCCAGGACACAGCAGTGCCACCTGAGTGGCTTTATATCCCTGTCAGTGCCACTCAGCTCTTAAGGACATCAGCTCTGCAGTGCTTTGCAGAGCCCCATGCATCTTTCAGGGCTGTGAAGGTGCCTGATGTCCATCCCGATGGTCGTCTGCTCTCATTCCCCACTTGGACACTTGGTCAGTGAGGGTGAATATTTTTCCATGCCATAAACACCCGTTTAAAACCAGTTCCTCACCTCTGTTTCCTGCTGCTTTCTTTCCTTTCCACACAGCAGAGAGGTGAAGGCTCTGAGTAGGGCTAGCTCCCGGAGTGGGGATGTACCCCACATGCTGGAGACCTGCAGTCATTGTAATAATAATAATTATTGATTTTCCAGTTTACTTTATTATTTGCAGGGTGTTTTGCTGGAAATGATATAAATAGCTGTCTCCATCCCTATCCCAGGGCGTGATGCAGTAGTGTATTTTTTCACAGTCTGAGAAAATAAAATGCAAAGTTCATTTTGCACTGATTTAAAAGTTATATTAAGGCCAAGTGCTGGATGAAGCAGGGTCAGCATGCTTGTAACTAGATCACTGCAAAATACAGAGACCATTCGGTGAGACCTTTATCTCTGCTCACGGCTCCAAAATCTGTTCCCTGTGTTTCAGTTTATAGCAACTTCATACCCACTGCATGTGTCCCAGAGCAGAACCCACCCAAATAATGCAACAGAGCTCTCCAAGTGCTGTGCAATCACAGAAAGAGCCCTTTGGGGAGAGCAATTTCCATTAGGAATACATTTACTGTACCTGGGCTAAATATAGCAGGTGGGGAGCACGGTCGCTCGCCCCTGCCGGCAGCAGCAGAGATCATTCATTTGTAATTTGCTGTACCCTCACATTGGTAGGAATTACTTTAAGCCAAATGGGATTTAATAAATGTTCCATTCATAAGCCCGGCCCTGCTCTGCTGGGAGCTTAAAGGAGCAGAGCTGGGGTGCGTGCTGCCTGCTCACCCTCAGCCTCCTCCAGGGTGCTTCCAGAGTGTCCAACAGCGTGGGTGTGATAAGGACAGGGAGGCTGTAAAACTTCATCCTTATCTTGCAGATAGAGGACTCAGTCTTGCTCTCATTTCTCCTGGTGTAAAGCAAAAATCATTCTGTTGGTGCTGCTGGTGTAAAACCTGAGCGTGTGAACAGAAGCATGCTTGGATGCTAAGTGAGTGCTTGCTACTTCTAAATCCATTCATTTCACAAAGGTTTTCCCTCACTGCTGGAACTGCAGATCCAGCCTGCAGGGCTCAGAGAGAAGGGGTGTGAAAGTGGTGCCACGCGTGCATCTTTTCTGCATCTTTTGCATCTCCACCTGCATTGTACAGCTTTGGGTCTCCTAGGGGCCAAACCCAGGCAAGCGAGCACACACAGCCCTGGCATCCTGCACTGGATCTCTGTGCACCACGTGTGTGCTGTGTGCCAAGGACCAGCGAGGGGTTGGGTGTGCAGCTGCATCTCCCCCTGCATCTCTCCTCATCAGCTTTGTGCCTGCTTGGGGACTTTTTCCCCCGCTGACAGGAGGAAAATGGGTGCGGATACGCCCGTGTGCAAAGGAAAACAAAATTATGTCCTTAACTCAAGGCAGGCAATTCTAATTATTAGTCATTGTTGTTATGTTAATTCTTATTACCACTGCACAAAAGGACTGTAAATAGATAACATCACCTTTTGTTCTGCGCTGTGTAGTGTTTTTCCTCCTGAATTCTGTTGATGGCACCAATTAAGCAACCGCAAGAGAAATATTCAAGAATCAGATTGCGGGTGGTAATTTTCTTGACAATGAGCACGGCAGAGGCGAGCACGCAGCCTGCTGCTCTGCAGGTACCGCGGCTCCGCAGTGCTGACAGCAGTAAAAACTTGTCTCTGACAGCAAACTAAGCATGTATGACCCGGAAGACATAGAGAGCAGATAAGGGCAGTAACACAGACTCCATTTAGTGCTATTAAAATGGTTAAGTGGACTTACGATCGGAGATGCCTGGCTGAAATTTGAGACGCTCTGAAGGTGAGGAGTGGGAGATGGATGGCCCGCAAAGCACAGTCCCTCGGCACAGCCTGTCCTGCTGGCCCAGCCCAGGAGGTCTGACTTGTGGGAAGGATATCACAAGCTGAGAAACAAGGGATGGCTGCAAAGCTGTGCTTCTGAGAGCGGGAAACAGAAGGGAGAGAACAGTTCCAGCATCACTTGGTGGAACTCTGCGTGTCATTGTCATAGGGACAAGGCTTTTTCTTATGAAAAAAATACTTTGACATTGAGATGTTCAGCTACCCATGCCCTGCAGTACCATCACTCAGGGGGTGGTGTTCAGGGATTTGGATCGGGACACACAGTTCATAGAATCATAGAACAACCCATGTTGGGGACCAGTAAGGATCATCAGGGTTGAGACAAGGTCCTGTGCCCGAGCCCAGCTGGAACAGTGCTGCAAACCCACTTGGATGTGGTGCTTAAGAGCACAAACACTTCTTGTTTTATTACCATCTATGTGACAAACTGATTTATGAGAGATAGCAACAGAAAGAGCCTGACACAGAAAAAATATTTTTTTTAATCAAGGAATGATCACCATAAAGAATGCACTATATCAGTCAAATATAGCCAGCTGAAAATATCCTATATGGGAGCATTAAGAAGATGTAAACTCTTGGATCTATTATAAACAACTTTTTAAGGTAGCTGAGGCTTGGAAGATTTTTGACATGGGAAAGGATGAGGAGTATCATAATTCCATATGTGTCCAGGCAGTGTGGACTTCTTAATGAAATTTCCTGGGTTTGTGGGAGCTTTTGATATATGCTTGTTTCAGCTGTCAGTAGAAGAACGGGCCTTGAAATATTTACAGCTACTCATTTCTTGCCCATCTCTTTCTGCATCCCTCATGCTCCATAACAACGAGTTCCCGACCTGCCAGCATCCCTCTCCCCATGGAGCACATCCAAGGGAATCCCACAACCCACCACTCAGCCCTGCCTCTCCTGGGCTCCCACCCCTTTCCCACCACCCTCCCACCAAACCTCAGCTGCACAATTCGGACTTTGAGAGAAAGAGCCAAAAAATGAAGGGATGAGGTTTCCCAAAGGTGGATTTGGACAGTTCCCTTCAGTGCAGGGCTGTGTCTGCTATCCATCACCCTCCATCCCATCATTTGTTTCTTGTCCTTGAGACACTTCCAGTGGCTGTTCCTCATGCTGTTCCCTTGCTCCCAGCTGGTTGTTTCCCCATCTCTTTGTACAATAGTAAACATACATCGTCTTCAGCTCTGCTCCTTCTTGTATCTTCTACTCCTTCTCCTGAAGGTGCGTTCATCTCCTATGTTTCCATGGTTGCATGCATGCAGGTGCTGGAGAAGGCCTGTAGAACAAAGCCAGGCTGCTTTATGTCCAGAGGTCTGCTCAATTAAGGCAGGAAAGTCTTCACATCTTGCGCTTCATCCCATGCAGTGCAGGAGTGAATGAAGCCATCAGCTATCAGCAATGAGCAGTGAGATCAGGAAAGAAGAGCAGGAAAGTCAACCCCCTGCCTGGGCACTTTGGTGTCAGCTCTTTTTAGCTTTTCACTCCTCCTGATTTGCAGGAATTTGTGTCCAAAACAAAACAAAAATATCCTTAGTAATTCATGAGGACAATTTATGTGCACAAATGACATGCAAAGGCTGCTGGTCTTCAAGTTACTGGGCTTTTTGTTTATTTTTGGTATTTTCCATGCTTTATATTGGGGAAAAAAGTGTGGGTGATAAATATGCAAGTGGAGTGAGAAGGAGAACTGCTTTACTTTTTTTGTTTTTATTTTTTGCTCTTTTCCCAAGTTGTTTTTTTGTTTGTTTGTTTGTGTTTCGTTTTTTTTTTTGGAGTTTTGTGCCCATGTCTTCCTGCTACTGTTCTTTCCCCATGCTCAGTTGTGTGAGTGCAGGAGCAGCCCTGAAAGAGGGAAGAGGCAATGCCCTCCAGGCATTAGCTGGCAAAGGCAGCAGCTGTTTGGGGGACAAACAATGATGAATTGGCTCCAGCCTTTTGCCAAAGCATTAGCTAAGCAGCGGCGGTGTGTGCAGCTCAGCCCTGGCACCCTGGTGAAGTGTTCCCTCTGTGCATCAGTTGCATTTGTGCCCGTCCACATCCTAAATGCAATGGTGCCCAAGGTGCCCTTTGCTGGCTGCCCACTTACAGATGGTGGCGTTGGCTTTAAATGCAAGGGAAAAAGAAAGCAGCACCAGAGCCGGCTGTGCTGCTTGCCTCCAGCTTTGGACCTGTTTCTGCAGTGTCTGTACGTCCTTCGCTCTCTGCAACCTGCACTCAGCCCTGCATTGCAGCACCAGGAGTCCCCTTGTTGGCTCACTCCCGAGCTCAGCGCACAGCCCAAGGGAGAAGAGCAGAAGATGGGGACCCACCAAGCCCTGTGTCCCGCCACAGCATCCCCACTGTTCACCCCAGCCCAGCTCTGAAGCTTACCAAAGGGACTGGGAAGCCCCTCTGTGCTGCTGCAACCTGCTGGGGCAAAGCAACTCATATGGACTGAAGGAGTCGTGATTCAGGATGGATCACAGGTGCTCTGTGCTGCAAAGACAGACAGACATGCTCCTGGCAGAGTCACGCCAGCAATGCAAGCCGAAGGAGACATGAGTAAATCTGAGGTCTCAGATTGGGGCTTTTTCTCTCTGGTGTCCTTCTTCCAGGCAAACCCCCCAAATGGGTGAGAGACTCACACAGCCAAGCCTTTGGCACAGCCCCTCTGGTCAGGCTCAAAGCAGAAAATGGTGGGTGCCAATTTTTTTACTGCAGTGTAAATTAAAATGCCTGGACTAAGATGATAGACACATCGTGCAGCTATCGGCACAGCCTACTGCCTGTTAAGACATATTAGAATAAAGAGCAAATAATTCCCAAGAGCAGGAGCTGCTCAAGATTAAAAAATAATATTAAATGAAAATAAAATACAATGGGGGGAAATTGGCAGCTTGTGTCAGGGTCTCTCAAATCCTTCTGAAAGCTCAGAGGGGCTGGAAGATCTCGGCAGCTCTTGGGCATGAATCCTGCCCATGCAGACACGCTGCAGATATTTGTCTCTCCAAGTGTGATTATACTCCACAAAGTGACTTGCCAATGCTGCCCTTGTGGGATTCTGAGCTCACAGGCTTCAGTTGATCTTCCAGGTTAGGAAGAATGGAAAAAATAAGAAAGAAAGAAAGAAAGAAAAAGAAAGAAAACAGAAAATAAGGCTTTTATTTTCTCTGTGTGTGTTTTTTGTTGTTGTTTTTTTTTGTTTTTTTTTTTTCTCTGCTTGCTTGCTTTCTCAGCAAACTCAGCTGCAGAGGGGCCGCATTGCATCCCAGCAATGGGACATGGTGCTGCAAGAGGAGCAGCTCCCACCCCAACATCCCTGCTGTGCTGTACTAACAGGAGCAAAACACATTTATCCCTGAAGTCAGCAGATCTGAGCACGAGCAGCATCCCTGTGGGGTAAGAAGCTGGTGCTCATTGCAGGCACATCAGACATGTATCTACACTTACATTTAAGTGCATCATATGTAGTGGTGCCACTTGGCTCATCTCTTGGCTTTCGTATTTGGGTTGCTCAGGGCTGGTGCTTGACCTCCCCTAGCCAGAGGAAATCCCACAGCCAGAGGGAGTCTACAGACTCGGGTCAGGTCCTGGAGCCCTGCTTGGTCCCACAGCCTCTGAGGAGCGGAGCAGCCCTGCACCAGCAGCCCCATGCAGCAGCACAGCATCCCCCAAGCACTGCTTCTGCTCCATGCACAGCACTGCTGGGAACAAAGTCCTTGCAATGTGCATGCAGGCACAATTCAGGATGCTGCAGAAGAGTTTAGCAGAAGCATTTTTCAGTGACAAAGCTGCATGCACTTTTGTATCTTTTTTATGCATGCAGCATGATCTTTGCTCACAATGTAAATGAATTTAGCTCATACCTGACTCCTTTCTCCTTGCTCTAGGTACATCCCCAGACACACACCCCTTGCAGAGGTCGGTATCCTGGCCCAGGAGCATTCCTGCCATTCTTTCCTCCAGGTGTGTGCCAATGGTGCTCGCTATTGAGCTTGCAGCCTCACACTCCCAATGAACTGTAAAACCAATTTAAAAACGACATTTCAGGAATTAATGCAATGCCCACTGCAATCGCACGTTGTTGGGCTGCTGAGGAGGCATATTCCAGCCCAGAATTTGTTACCTGGCCAGGCTATTCATCACTGCACAAGAAGCAAAAACTTCCTCTGTGCTGGTAGCCCCTCTGTACAAGGACATGTTATAAACACTGACAGCTAAAGGGCAGCTCCTGTCATCTTCTGCTGGGCTACGTTTTCCACCCTGCTCCCATTTCCTTGGTGTTGGTACCACGCTGCTTTCCAGATTAGCATGTGTTTAGTTTTCTTTCAGCAATAACTGCAATGCTCTGCCCTAGGATCCCACCTCTCTCTCACAGCAGGATATCTCAAAAGTATGCAAATATTGTGGCTGCTGTACAGGGAAACTGAGGCAGGGGCAGTGTGCTGGGTACAACCATGCTGGAGCTACAGTGGTGGCCAGGAGTGATGCTCTGCAGAGCTGAGTGTCAGGAGCAATTAGCTAGCTAATGAGGCAAGCAGGCAGCTGGTGGGATTTGGGCTGAGAATGAGGTTCTCTATGTGCCTAGGGGTGTCTGGACATTTCAGCAGGCAGCCAGCTGCAGCTGTAAGTCCTTGCAAAAGCCTGCATGGTTTCACACTGCTGCTGTGGGCTGATCTGGCTGCAGACATGGGCAGTCAATGCGGGGCAGAAGGGCTGGAGGCACTGTGTATCGTGAGCAGCATCCATCACCCTGCACTGCCCCTTGGCCATTTTCCCTGAGGTCCCAAAGCCCAGAGGACTATCACTGTTCCTCCTCTACAACTCCAGCACTGCCTTTGGTGGAGTTTGGTAGTTTATGAGTGTTTTAGCACAACCACTCCACACTTGCACCCATGTTCTCGTACACATCTAATACCCAGTGTCCCTCCAAGCTCCAGTTCTCCTTCACACGTTCCCTGTGTTCATTGGCTTTATTAACACTGTGGCCAGCACTTTTGCCACAAGCTCTCTGGAGACCACAGCTGCAGTTTGGTTTGGATAACAAATACTCACAGCTTAGAGGACCAAATAGCTCAGGAAAGTGATACATGGGGATGTTGAATAAATGCTCAGGTGCTTCCCATTTCCCTTCTGCTCCGTATTCCAGCACCAAGCAATGCCTGCAGTCTCACCCAGGATTTGCAAAGGCTCCCCCACCTTTCTCTCTGCACATGAACCCCATAGACAGAGCTTGGCCCCTTTCTACATCATCCCTGTGCCTTAGTGTGCACTGCTTGCACCATCAAGTTGGGAAGCCAATACTCTGGTAATTTACTATTAAAAGGAGTACTTTTAGGTGACTCCCCTAATAGAGAATTTATTCCAATGCTGCTTGGCAAAAAGCAAAAGTCACGCCTCCCAGTATATGGTTTATTTTACACATTTGTGGAAAGTAGGCAGAGAAAATGAATGGCTTCAGTAACTGTAGAATAATCCATAAGGCAGTCTGCATCTCCTCATCTTCTTTCACAAGGCTTTATTCATCTCAGGATTTCTATATGATACAGTGATGAATGAAATACTGGGGAGCAGTACAAAGTGCCTTTATTTATGGAGAACAGTAAAAGAGCATCCCATTTCTTTTAGCATGCAATTTCAGTAACAGCAGAATTTTGAGATTAAAAAGAGATTTCCCTTAGATCATTCCAATTTATCCCAAACATTTTTTAAAAATCTAGTTCAGAAGTGGTGTTGGCTTGGCCTTCTCAGTTTCACATCTTTAAACATCCACACCTTGACAAAGGCAAAGAGCTGAAGACCACAAATCCAGACAAAACCTCAGTCCTCACCTTCACTGAGCTTTCCTCATAAGCCCTCTTTATCCATATAGATGTATCCCAGTATCAGATGGGACTTTTCGTAGAATCATAGAATCACAGAGTCACTGAGGTTGGAGAAGACCTCTGAGATCCCCAAGTCCAACCCCAACCCACTGTGCCCACTGACCAGGTCCCTCCGTGCCACCACTCCACTGTTCTGGAGCACCTCCAGGGATGATGACCCACCACCTCCCTGGGCAGCTGTGCCACTGTATCACTGCTCTTTCAGAAAGTAAATTTTCCTTAATACCCAACCCGACCCTCTCCTGGTGCAATATGAGGCCATCCCGTCTTGTCCTATCACCATTACCTGGGAGCAGAGGCCAACCCCCACCTCGCTCCAACCTCCTTTCAGGAGCTGTAGGGAGCAGAGAGGTCTCCCCTGAACCTCCTCTTCTCCAAGATGGACCATCCCATTTCCCTCAGCCTCTACCCATAGGACTGTGCTCCAGGCCCATTGCAGCTTAATTGTCCTTCTCTGGACACACTCCAGAAGCTTAATGTCTTTCTTAGAGTGAGGAACTAAACTGAAATAGGAACTGTCTTTATCACAGCTTTGATTTGGAGAGGCTTGGTTCCTTGATCTCTGCAAATGGCTGCCACGACTTCAAAGATAATTTGGCCCCTGGCTCCAATCTGAATGCACTCCTGGCACACAGCTAAACACAAGTCTTGGTATGTTGCTAAATCAGGGCCCCTTTTGGCAGGGCTTTATTTAGAAAATGCCTCATGCTTGCTAAGCTCGGGATGAAAACTTTTTTGTTTGAAATGGTTTGTTTGCTAGAAAATTCACGGTATGGCTGAGATAGCACATTTGTGTTGTTAGGCACAAAGATAATGGAGTATTAAAATGCTGACAAGAGTGTAGAGAGGAAAATGATTTGGTCACCTCTTAGTGATGCAGCAGCAGCAGCTGGAGTGAGCCCTGCATCTGTGGTGCTTCCAGGCAATTACCGCGTCCTCCCGGCGCGTCTGACAAATGCTGCCGGGCTCCCGCCTGGAATTTTCAGATGCAGAAGTTGCCATAAAAGAGTGTTTTCCCTCCTCTGGCATCTCTTCCAGCTCTCCTCTGATCAGGCTGGAATACTTCTGTGGGGAAACATCCCAGTGCTTTCATGACGTTAAATCCCAATGGGGCGCATGGTACCTGGGGCTGGGAAGCGCGATGGGCATCACCCCCTGCTGCATTCAGGTGCTTTCAACTTTTACTCGTTAAATCCACGTACAACTTCAATAGTATCTTTAATTCAAGAGTTTGGCACGTTTGGGTTCAGGTCTGTTTTGCCCTGGTTTTGCTGGTGCTGCCCCTGGTTCCGGATGCGGCTGAAATCCCATTACCAGCGGTGAGCAGGGTCCTGCTGGGCCAGCATCACCTCTCCTCTGCCACCTCCACCCCTTGCAAAAACAAACACGGGCTCCCTAAGTGCAATTAGCATCTGAGGAATGCTGAGAGAGGGAGATTAATCATTCATAAACTAAACAAATACTGTTCTGATCCCATTAGCCAACAGACAGCGTCTCCTGTTAATTTACTTCTGTTTGAGGTGTATCTATTAACCCCTTTTAATCAGCTATTATTCCAGTTAAACTCTTAGCTAGGATGGAGACCAGATGAAGGTACTTTCTGACATGAGATCAAATTAAGATTATGGACAACTTGTCAGAAATAAAGAGCCCTGCATTCGTAATTGACTAATAGCCCAATTAAAAAAAAATATGTTCTCCATGCGAGGAGGACCCTGTGAGCACTCCATTCCCTCCACTCGAGTCTCACTGCTGAGTTTTGTCAGCCTAAACTCAACCAGACATGTGTCATCATCGGCTGCCTTAATGTGCTCACCCCGTGACACACCGAGCTTTCCTCTGCATCTCCTTTTGTACCTATGACTGAGTCAGAAATCTAATTTTTTTTAATGTCAGGGAGGCACATAAAGTTAATAGACTTACCAGTTTGCAGCCCTCCACTTACAGTCAATTACCAGCAGTGGATGTGCAATGCCCTGCTGCTGCGGGACAGGTTCGCTTTGTCTCCTCTTTTCAGGAGCTTGCTGTCTAGGGAAAATTTAATATTTTAGCCTCCTGGTAGCAGTGTATTAGATCTTTGGGTTTCTGAGGTCACCTGCAGCGGGCAGCTTGGTGCTGCCCACCTCCCCATGTGCTGGGAGGAGATGTGTGCCTTGAAGATGCTGCAGCACCCAGCTGGCGGTGAGCAGCAGTTGTTTGGCCTGGATGCAAGAGGCTGAAGGGAGAGCTGCCCGCGTGTCCCCAGCACACCAAACTTCAGCTTGTGCATGGATTGCTACTCCCACAGCACAGCTGGTTTGGCAGCCATGGGTGGCTTTGCCCCAGAGAAGATTGGTGCTGGAGCTGAGCCCACTGGTGGAGTGCAGCCACCCAAGCAGGTAGCTACTGTGGAAATGAAGTTTTTGCTCATTTAAAGAAAAATAAGTATAGCAAAACAGAACAGCACAAGCAGGTTCGGTTTTCCTCTGATTCAGACCAGAATTGTAAGGAAAGTTTGCGTGTGAATCTTGTAAACTCTAATATGTATCACAGCATCAAGGATTGCTTCCATGATAGCTCTATGCAATTGTCCATACAGGAAAAGCAGACAGTCCTGCTGCCACGTGCATGCACAACCACAGCACTGCAGTCACACACACAACTGTGCAGCTCCCATCCAGGGCAGTGCAATTAGCACAAGGTGAACAGCTCTTCTTTCCTCTCTCTTGCTTCTGGCTCTTGATGGTTGATGAGGCTTGTGAGACAAGAGCCCTCCTTTCTTGCTCTGGTGCATAAATACAGCATCTTTGGGGATTCACTCTGGTTAATTTAGGAGCTGCTTGAACTTTGCTTAAAGGCGCCTGCGTGTTGCTACCCCTTAGAATCGCCCGATGTATTTGTCAGAGCTGAACCCGCAGTTCATTAGAGGTACGGCGTCAGCTAATTACTCCCAGAAAATGTGGTATTATTTTATGAATTATGCATAAAATATTAACTAATTGTGACATTCCCACATATACACATAGATGCAGGGCAAATGCTTCCCCACTGGAGGGCTATATTTAAGCACAAAACGCTGCCTGTTTCCAACTGAGAGGTAGAGGTGAAGCCCTCCACACCTTTGTCGATGGATCTATGGGTGCATCCTTCTCTCAGCCTGGGTGCAGAGCAAGCAGCAGGGCTCAGGAAGGACAAAAACCCACCATGCCCCCAAAGCTCAGCCCCTGTGAGGCTCTGGAAGCACTGGGGACGCCCCAGCAGAGATACTGCAGCCCACACTTGATCCATGGCCATTCACTCCAAAGATGCAGATCAGCAACAGTGGTCTTCTTCCTCTGACAGATATTCATTTCAGAATTCTCCAGCGTGCTTTGGAGGCATAAAAATCAATAGAACAGGGGGGAACAATAAAGTTTCATTGTTCAGTAATGAGGTAGACAGCATCTATCACAAAGTTCCAAAGTGCTGCTCACTGCAGGATTCTTCTCTGCTGTCTCCTCCTGGCTGGAGATAGAGTTCCTGGCTCTGGACCTCAGATAAATATGAGATTCTGGAAGATAAACTCCTTCTGTGGCCAGGCTCCACTGTTTCTTTATCCTGCGTACAAGA
Source organism: Cyrtonyx montezumae (assembly GCF_038088225.1). Classification (NCBI taxonomy): domain Eukaryota; kingdom Metazoa; phylum Chordata; class Aves; order Galliformes; family Odontophoridae; genus Cyrtonyx; species Cyrtonyx montezumae. Next base: position 8,456,934 of record NW_027072100.1, on the reverse strand, counting down.
AGACTGAATGCACTGCAAGCATCCCAAGGATTTCAACTGAAGATCTTTGAGACGATTCCTCAGTCCCAAATCTTGACCTCCAAAAGCTCCCAGGGTTTGTGCATGAACCCACTCACACCGCAGGGATGTCCCCATTGCAGTCCCAGCCTCTGTGCACACCTGGTGTCAAGGAACTGGTGTGGTGGGAACTGGTGGCTCTCTGCAGAGAAAGGTCCATGCGGGAGCCACCTCAAGCCCTCTGGTTCCATGGATGCTCATGTGAGCTATTAAGCTGATAAAAAAAAAACAATTCAGAACAAGATATGGAAAAAAGGGTGATGCTCGAGGAGCCATAGAGGAATGAGCCACAGTGCTGCATTCAGGAGCTGCCAGGGGCATAGTGTTTTCTAGGGGGGCATCCTTAGATGCTGGAGATCTTCCAGAAAACCATTTATTGTCTGTATCCACAGCAGCTTTTAAAAAAACAGGTATGCTTCATTTACTGTTATTTTGACCTGTCGGTAAAACACCTGCTTTTTTAATTCTTTCTTTTTTTTTTCTTTGTTTATTCTGCTGAATGAGTGGAAATGATCTGTTGGCTGAGGGGAATGATTTCTGCTTTATCTCCAAAACCCGAGATGAGGTACACGCTGCATTTCCAGGGGAACATGGGCTTGCCCCTTCCTGCTGCCCAGCTCCCCTGTACTGGAACGCTAGCAGGAAGAAATATGCAGTCACCTTTGCTGTATATGCTGGCAGGGTTATTGTCAACTTATTATTTTTTGACTCAAAGCCAAAACTGAAGGGCATTTGCATCTTGCAGTTTTGCTGTTTGCTTGTCTTGCTTATGTTGCTTGAAATGACCTACAAGGATTCAACAGCAGGCAGCCAGGAGAATGGAAAACGGGGAAGAGATGGAGCTGGAAAGTTTGTGTCTCACCCTAAAACATCCAATATAATTTTGTCGTTGAAAAGGGAGCCGTTAAAAAGCACAGGGACGTTTCATCTGCAGGTTTTTTCCAAATTTGCAGGGTTTTTTGTGTCTGAGGAGGACACAAATGGGATTTGGATTTCTCCTTGGGAAAAAACAAGTACTCTACCATTAAAATAAATACAGCACCCAGCTGCTAGACCTATACATGAAGATGGCTCTCATTAACATCGGAGCAGTTGGTGCAGAGGAAGGAGCCACCTTGCTTGCCTTTCCTTTGTTTTACCTCACGCTGTATCTTAACAACATCATTTTGCATCTTAAAGTGTGAGGATACTTTCCTGGAGGGCAGCAGAATTTACATAGAAGTGCTAATGAACCTGCGCCAATATAATTTACTGTAACTGGCACGGAATTATGTAACAAAAGGTGAAGGTTTGGTTGAAATACTGCCTCACAAGAAAAAAAAAATAAAAGTCCTGAGAATAATGTCTTCTTACAGACAGTTTTGTATAATTACTCTGTACATCTGACAGGGCTGGAGGATACTTTTTCTTGTAGGTGTCAAGGACTCAGCATTGACGGAAGGAGTGGTGCACTCTGCAGTCTGTGGTGCAATGCCTGGTGCATGACGCTCCTCCCGCTTTGGAAATGGTTAATTTCAAAGATAAGAGTTGCTGTACAGCAATCAAATGGAAGCTAATGCACATCTATGATTGCTGGCAGCCACCTTCCGAGCTGCTTGCATCACGGTGAAAATGGAAATAAAAGAAAGCTGAATTTTCACCACAAGAAGAAAATTCCCTCTGTCCACACACCTCTGTGCTCTGATGGCACTAAAACTTTGCACATCTCTGTGTTGGCCCATACACTTCCAGACTGATCACAGACACCAGAGCACCTATGAAAGAGAAAAAGAGTGAGAGAGAAAAAGAGAGAGAGAAAAAAGAAAAGAAAAGAAAAGAAAAGAAAAGAAAAGAAAAGAAAAGAAAAGAAAAGAAAAGAAAAGAAAAGAAAAGAAAAGAAAAGAAAAGAAAAGAAAAGAAAAGAAAAGAAAAGAAAAGAAAAGAAAAGAAAAGAAAAGAAAAGAAAAGAAAAGAAAAGAAAAGAAAAGAAAAGAAAAGAAAAGAAAAGAAAAGAAAAGAAAAGAAAAGAAAAGAAAAGAAAAGAAAAGAAAAGAAAAGAAAAGAAAAGAAAAGAAAAGAAAAGAAAAGAAAAGAAAAGAAAAGAAAAGAAAAGAAAAGAAAAGAAAAGAAAAGAAAAGAAAAAAAGAAAAGAAAAGAAAAGAAAAGAAAGAAAGAAAGAAAGAAAGAAAGAAAGAAAGAAAGAAAGAAAGAAAGAAAGAAAGAAAGAAAGAAAGAAAGAAAGAAAGAAAGAAAGAAAGAAAGAAAGAAAGAAAGAAAGAAAGAAAGAAAGAAAGAAAGAAAAGAAAGAAAGAAAGAAAAAGAGAAAGAAAAAGAGAAAGAAAGAAAGGAAAAGAAGTGCTGGCTTTGCAAGAAATGAGTCCCATTTGCATGACTCTTTCTTGGAAATAATTGTATCCAAAGCCCTGGAGGTGTTTGCCTGCATGCAGGCAGCAGGGCTTGATGGAGTAAGAGAGCAATTGGGACAGGCAGCCTACAAATAACACGTGTGCAGGACAGCTTGAGACCCAGCCCTGATTCACTGCAAAATTTGGATGCAGGGGCGAGCAACACGGATGCAGAACTCCTGTAACTCCATTTACTTTATTGGCTGTAGATGTTCATGTGAAAGCAAAAGAAGAATCTGGCAGTGCTGCAAACACCCAAAGCCCTTTTAGCAGCAAAACTCCTTGAAATAACTCAGCCCACCCCATGCTCACTTCTGAGCCACCCCTCACACCGTGGCTGCCACAAAATACAGTCAGATCTGTGACCTACACCTCAAGGTCGCAGCCATAAATTTGGCAGGCACGTTTTTTCATCATTTTCTTTTAAACACACTTCTAGGTGCAGTTATCCTTACACTGCAGCTGGCTTTTGGGCTTCATCTGCAGGGTATTTGAGGCTGGCCCTCGTGGATGGCATCATCCTGGGTTGCACCAATTCAAAGCAGGCCTCATCCTCTGTCCCAGGCATGAAAAGAAATGAGAGCAGCACAGTGGGAGGCTGATGAACGAGGCTCTCATGCCTAACTACCTGCAGGTAAAATAAAACAGCAACAAAAAATGTTCTCGTGGTTATAATTACCGAACAGCACATTCAGAGAACTGCTTGGGTCGCCCCAGCCCAACGTGGGAGCTCTGCAGGAGACATAGACAAAGTGTTCCTAGCTCCCTATTTCTGCGAAGGACTCTCTGCATCCTTCACTTCGTGATTATTTATTCCTGAGGTGAGTAATTATCAACTGTAGGGAAAGCTGCTGCAGTGTGCGGCGCTGCGAACCCGCAGCCAGGAGGAGGGCTGCTCCACCACACTGCGTGCATGCACGTGCCCTGCCAATGTCAACCAATGCCACCGCAGCTGGAGTTCTTCTCAAGACAGGAGAGCCCCCAAAGGGGACAGGAATGAGACAGAACAGGAGCACGGTGTGCATTTCTGTTTTAGATTCAACGGGAAGCTGAAATCGCTGCTGTGGTCTAAGGGGCAGGGAGAGTCCTTTAGGATGCCAGAGGTCCATACACCATGGGCACAGCCACAGCTGCGCTCACACAAGGCTCAGTTTCACACACTGTGAATGAGCCTTCCAAAAACAACAAAACAGAGGCACTATGTGGGGTGCCCCATCCACCCAGGGCCGTGTGAGAGCAGGGTGGCTGTTGGGCACGGGGAGGGCATGGCACCGTGGCAGCCCCCCACCACCCCACACTGACTCAGTGACTTCAGCACGACCCATTCCCAGAGGTGAAATTGATTGCTGGTCCTACCACCGTGAGAGCCCACGAGTGGCACAACTTCATTTCAGTTATTTCAAGGCAATTCTGGGAGGGCAGAGAGGAGAGCGGTGGGAGCACGGCTGCCAGCCGGTTCTTAAAGAGCACAGCTGCATTTTCCCAGTGTTTGGGCTTTTTTCTCCCTTCTTCCCTTCTTCTTCAAGGAAAAGAAAGAAAAACAAAACAATTCTGCAGACAAAAAACCTCTCAATTTTGCTTTGACTTCTTGGGTTTGGTTGTTGTTTTTTTTTTTGTTGGTTATTTTTCCTTTTTTGACACGTGCATGGATGCAGAGCAGGGCAGCAGCTGAGCCCTGCGTTGCTGAGCCAAAGGCTCTGGGTCACTACAGAGGAGCTCCAGAGTGACACCACCAATGCTGTTAACTATTGCGCTGTCGGCTGCCAAGCGCATCACCTGAAGGGCTGCTTGGGCTGTGGAGGAAGCAGATGATGTGCTGTTTGCCAGATATTTTTGTAAGTAAGAGATAAGAGAGGCTGGAGGACAGCGAATCAATGTCTTTTTTTAGATCTATGGTACTTGAGGCATCTGTCAATGCTGGAGAGTAAATATTTACTTTCCAACATAAAGTCCATATAATCACTTTTCTATCAGTCACTTACTGCTTCTGAGTGTTTCTTACTACAATGTTGATATTTGCATTAGCTACTTACTCTGGCCATAAGATTCATACAGTTGTCAGCTGCACTCAGACTTCAGCTGAAAATCCCAGGGTCCTGTACCACAGCTGCTGCAATCGCTAATGAAAATGGAAAAGAGAAAGCGGAGATATTTCCCACAGCAAATAGCAGGCAGAGATAAGGATAGAGCTACGGCATGAAGGTTACAATAATAGGCTCTCTCGTGCTCATTAAATTAAGGGTCCCTTTGGATCCACAGTGCACAGCTATGGGCAAGACAGGAAGGCACAGTGAGGAAAAAGGTAAAATTTGGAGAAAGGAGGTATTATTAAACTCATTGCTTTGATGAGGGAACTGAGGCATAGATGGAGACGATGACCTTGTTGAAGGTCAAATTAAAAAAATTCCCATGGGATCAGGAGCTGAACACAGATCTGGAAACTGCAGGCTCAGCAAAATGCCTTGGGAATGTTTTTGCTCTTTGCACACTTAAAGCAAGTGTGAAATCACAAGTGCAAGGGTGCTCATGGACACGTGGATCTCTGGTGCGGCTGGGGAGAGGAGAGCATGGCATGGCTGAGGGCTGGGAGGAGACTGTTGCAGCCATGTGGCACTGCAAGAAGATACCAAGCTGAAAGGGACATGGCTCAGTGGGCACGGAGGGGATGGGTTGACCGCTGGACCAGATGATCTTAGTGGTCTTTTCCAGCCTTCATGATTCCACGAAAGCTTCACAAGTGATCCAAAAGGAGCTCTCAAACAGTAGGGCCAGGCGCTTCACAGTGCTGAGCCCATCAGTGTGAACAGATATGATTAATCTTCAAAAACGTGAGACAAAGAAGCAAACCAGGCAAACAAGCAAGCATGGTTTATGGCATAAGAAGACCCCAGCAACAAGCTTTGCTGGGCCATTAATCTCAGCTTGTGTCTCTCCCAGCTGCACTCCCACATACGTCGTGCCACGGGCCGTATTCTGGCAGAGCTATTCCTGCTCGCTCTCACCTTGCTGTATAAACCCTAATTCAAATTGATGGAGCTCTTCACACAGAAAGCTGCTTCTCAGCATGCAGGTGGCAGGATGCGGCCAGCAGCTCGCCGCTCTCTGCCTGCCCACTGCTTTGCCCTCTTCTCTTCCCTCTTCCTTCCTGCAGCGAGTGGTCAGCGTTCTCACCACCCCGGCGTGTTGACATGCCTGAAATTTCTCTGCTTCACTGCCCATGCTCTTGGAAGCATTTTGCTGCTCTCTCACCTCTCTGTGAGAGAGACACATTCATCTGTCAGCTTATCGGAGGAATTTCCAACAATCCGTGGCAACGCTACAAGTCCCAATCTTGCCGTTAAGTACCCAAAGCCAATTAGCATACAAGATGTTCCCCACTCACGTAGCACGCCGGTGGCCCAAGGGCTGCTCTTGTGGAGTTACTATTGCTATTATTGCCGCTATTAATACTGTTAATGGTAATTATTGCTATATGTATGTGTGTGTGTGTTATTTTATGTATTTATTCATACTTTTTCGCAGAACTGGTGGCAATGCAGAGGCACACAGCAGCAGGCAGCCCCACCAGAGGACCCCCCCGGAGCTCTGTCCGCTTCCGAAGCGCTCCGGGCTCCCATCGCGGTGCGGCGGGGCCGGAGCCCGCACCGGGGCTGCTGCTTTCCGCGAGTGCCCTCTCCTGGAAGCTCCTCCCGGACTCCTCCGGATACCGAGCTGCTAAATTTCAGCTCATAGCCAGAGCCCAAAATCCTCCCGGAGGGGCCGCTTCCAGCCGCAGCCTGATGTGTATTTTGGGGCATCGTGTACCCTCGCGGCACGCTGTGCTTCTCCCAGGTGCTATTTCGGCACCGTTCACATTGTCGGGTGATGGCTTGACCCTGCTGGTACACACTGCATCCTCGTGCTGAAGGAAGTGGGATGTTTTTGCTCCTTCCTTGCAGGTGCCTCTCCCTTCCCCTCCAGTCACCCACTCCAGGCCAATGAATCCTTCTAAAAAATGGCTTTTATTTGAAACTGGGGCACAAGCAGCTTTCCCCAGAAGCAATAGTTTTTCTTACAGCCAATAAAGCACCCAGCAAGCTGATGGCTGGTTGGAAGGCAAAGGTCGTTCCCACCACAAGATCCCAGCATGATGAACCAGTTAAGAGGAACTCAGGCCAATTTATTTCTTGATAGATAATGATAAGAGTTTTCACCAGGGATCTGTAATTTTCTGTTGATGAAAATCTGCCTTTTCTGATTTGCGGAGTTATCTGTCTTTCTAAACTTCAGGGCTCTTGCCAAATTCGCAGGCAGCCCTGTGAAAGCGCCGTGTCCCACAAGAGCCATGTATTTTAATACCAAGTAGTTTTCTTTGCCCCGGATCCAGGAACGATTCTCCATGCTGACAACCCATAAACGACCTAATGACCCATCTGAGGAACGTTAACGGTGCGCTGGCCATCAGAGAGGGTGCGTTTGTTTGTTTTCATCCCCCCTGCTCAGGAGTGTAATTTCTGGAGAGGATCTCTGGGGTCGAGTTGGCTCTTCAGGACCTTTTAGCATGGAGTAATTAAAAAACACACTGAAGGGTGGCTTAGCCTTTGCTTTTTAAAGCCTGATGTGCCAGGTGCTGGACAGCCAAGCCTTGTTCAGTTTCACCCTCCCAATCCTCTGCTCATAGCCCCAGCCCCATTTTAAAATCCAATGATAAATTCCAGCACTGTAATGAGGCCATTCTCAAGGACAGGGTTTGGTGGGAATCTATGAATAAATGAGTGCCCCTGCAAGCTTTGGTTGGTCCTCTCCAACTCAACCTGCCCCCCAAAGGGGCTTTTTCTGACAAAACCCCATTATTGCTTCCACCTGCAGAAGGGACTGCTAATTTGAAGGAATTTTTGTCTTCTAACTTACTTGGCTCATCATATAATTTAGTGCCATATAAAAGCAAACTATTTACACCCTGCTGTATTTTCATGATCTGTAGCCAATGTTTGTGTTAAGCTTGGAATTATGAACCAGTTCTGCTTGGTCCCTGAGAAATGCTGGAAACGCTGAGATAGAAAAGCAAAATTTGGGGGTGACACACCAAGGTCGAAGCCTTTCTGCTCACAGTATGGGGATGCTCTGCACCAGCAGCAAACAGCATTGCACTTCTTGGAAAGAGCAGTGGTGCAGTGGCACAGGCTGCCCAGAGAGGTGGTGGGATCACAGTCCCTGAAGGTGTTACAGAGCAGTGAAGATGTGGCACTGAGAGACATGGGCAGTGGGCACGGTGGGATGGGCTGGAGTTGGACACTGGGATCTTAGAGGTCTTTTCCGACCGGAATGATTCTATGATTGCATGGAGAGGAGAGAATTTGCACCAGCAGGCCTGCTCCTGGCTACCCCTGCACAGCCCTGAGGGATTCATCTCCCCCAGCTGATCTCCACCTGCCACCCACACACCTCTCCCCATCACACTCAGCCCACTCAAGGGTTTCCCCACCAAAAGGTGCTTCCACCAGTGGCCAAAAGCAACTAGTCATAGAATCACAGAATAATTGCGTTTGGAAACAACCTGTAAGATGGCCAAGTCCAATCACTGACCCACGACCACCATGCTGGCTGGGCCTTGGAAGTGCTGGGATCCCCGCTGAGGTGTGCTCAGCATCCCGCATCTCCCATCGATCCCACAACTTCTTCCCTCACTGCTTCCGAAACATATTTTACATCTATTTGTTCAAGGGCTTGTGAGTTCTCCATCCTTCAAGAGTCCTGTTATGCATAGAAGAGCTTCTCTTATTATTTTTTTTCTTTTTTTTTTTTTTTTTTTTTTACCCTTGGAGTGCCCTAATTATACAGAGCATTGATTTTACAATGCATTCATGGATTGATTGTACTGCCACGCTCCTCCCACAGGAAACAGCTTGCACACGAGCACTTTTTGATCTCTCCAAAGTATTCCCTGAGGTGAATCAATGGCTCTTGCATCTTGTCTCTTGCTTTAGTATAGGAGAAGCTGAAGATGTCTTGCTGCTGAAATGAGCGTGAAGAAAAATATCTGAAGGGAGGAGAAGGTGAATGATTCACTTCTTCCCACACCCCTCCCCCCCTAGAGAAAAAAAATGTCTTATGTACAGCAAAATATGTTCCTGTTAGTGTAATGCTCCCATGCAGCACTGGGACTTCGATACAATTATCTTTAATAAACTGGCCAAGATAAAAGTGATGATGTCTTAAGAAACAGAGCGAATAGTAATGTATATATCTATATAAAAGCATGAAATGACATGCTAAAATGAGGAGAAAGAGGCAATTTACGTACTTTATGGCTTTGGCACCTCTGTAACAGATATCTTGAACACAGTGCTATTAACCAGACCAAACTTCTTCGAACAGCCCATCTCTGTTAGCCTGAATTGATGGCACCAGCTCCACTTTCTAGAGATGCAATGTGAAGGGGGTAATGGATTAGAGCCAGATTCAGGCTGAAGGCTCCAATCTGTGTGTCTTAATGACCACGTGCAGCAGCAGCCCCAGCACTAATCCTGCCCCCCCCCCCCCCCCCCCCCCCCGATGTCAAGAAGAGCCCCTGGAACCCCCAGCCCTTCCTGCATTCAGTGCAGATTTAGGTGAGATTCAGCAAAAAGCCATGACCTTGACAAAATCTTCCCCAAATATGGATTAATTCAAGTGAGCCCCTCGCCCCTCGCTGGACATAAAAGGGGCAATTCCTGCTGCCAAATGCTGCACACAAAGGGTTTGATTTCCTCTTAGGTTAATTCTGGCAAGAGCACTTCTGCCCATTAGATTGCTCAGTATTCATTTCAATCTGTGCAGAGTTCATTTCAGCGTTCTCTGCTGAGAGCCTTGCTGATTGCTGCCTTAATTACCAGCCCCGTGCTGCCTCGTTAGCATGTGCCAGCACAGTGCCAACCTCCAGTGATGGGACCCCTCTGCCTCCTGCTCCCCCCTGCCCCAGTGCTGCTGCCAAAGCCCAGCAGAAGTTCAGTGCTTCCCTTTACTCAGCACTTTCCAGAGGAAAATCCAAAGAAAGAGAAGCAGAGGGGAAGACAAATCCTGCTCAGTAGCTCAACAGCACCCAGCCTGAAATGATCTTTTTTTTTGGGGGGGGGTGGGGGGCAAGGGAGGCGAATTGTAATTTTCAACCTGGGTCTACCCAAGGTTATTGCTCTCTGTCCTCATCTTTGTCGTGTGCTGCTGCTGAACTCTGCATTGCAGCACAACGTTGGGTTTCTCTCTCCTTTTTCAGGAGTGCAAACACCCACCCGTGGAGCGCTGCTGTGCAGGTGTGTGGGCGCATGCAGAATGCAGTTGTTTGTGAGAGATATATGCACATGAAATACAAAAGTAGGTTATTTCTTACCTGGTGAGCCCAAGTCTCCAATTGCTGGCTCATATGAAATATTTAGATCATGCACAAGAGATAACTCAGAAGATATAATGTCAGTGTATGAAGGGAAGCTAGCCTTTATTATCACAGGTGTAAATTTTCACACCTCTGTTATCAATTTTGCAATTAGAACCGGGTTTCCCGGTAAAGTAATTTACTACTCACTACTATATACGATGAAGCAAATGATCATTTATCCACCTGCAACTCAATTAAATATTCATCGCCCCCCAAAAAAAGAGGAGAGAAGGTTTAAATCACTTCCAGAGTGCTCTCTGTTATTATTATTATTATTATTATTATTATTATTATTATTATTATTATCATCATTATCATTATCATTATTATCATTATTTAAAGAGGAAGAAGTCTGCCTTATGAAAAGGGAGGATTTGAGGACCAGAAAAAAAAAAATTCACTGGGACCGTGGTGCACTCGGGCAGATGGATCCTATGGAAGAAGCCCGGACTGTGGAAAGCCTCGAAGTCCCAGTCAGTGCTAATTACTCAGGAGCTTAGCTCTCAGCACCTTTCTCCTTCTCTCCCATTTTGCTGTCCCTTGCCTCTGCTCTGTCAAAGCCTCTGTCATTAAGCCTGTAATGTCCCATGGCTCCAAACACGCTTCGGCTGTTGGCTAATTCGCAGCTCGACTTTTATTCCAAAGGCTTCTCCAACAGCCTGATTACATAATAACAGCTTGCTCATTGCCCCGAATATAAATAGTTGAAGTATCCCTCGAGAATGGACGCAGCTGGTGGAACTACCCGTATTAGCGCCGCATTAATATTTATGGCAGCGCTGTGTAAGTATGCAAAATATTGGCAGCCCTCCACGCAAAAGTGTACACATCTGTCATGAACGGCTCCGCGGCACACGCAGGTGAGGGGGTGGGATGTGACGTCTCGGAGCTTTGTCCCATGCTGTTTGCTCACCACTGAGCCCCCGTGAATAGAGGGGAGGGATGGAGGATGCTGCCCCGCCAGCGCCCCGCTGTGATTTATCAGGATTTGTTTTGGCTTATGCAGCGAGATATTAAAGAACGTGATGAGAAGCGGCTAATTGTACATATAACCTTTAAGATGTCTCGGACAGGATTCCAGTCTTCACCTCGGGTTATAAAGAGAAAGTAATGGGGCCATAAAAACACATTTAAGTATGCCTTTAAAGTTTAAGGGGAGTTTAATTGCGGGCGCTGCGGTGCCTGGGAGCAGAGCCCCGGGGGCTTCTCCCTGAGAGAGGAGCGGCGAAGCCACTGCCAGTCCCGTGGGGGCTGGTTTGTGCTAATAAATGTCCTGGCTGCAGGTCAGGTGGCAAATGAAAGTGGTATTTAATGGCCCGGATCCTCATCTGGTGTAAAGCAACATCCTCCAGTGCACTGTTCAAACCTGGGTCCTGCTGATGTGCATGCATCCCTATGGGAGATGTCACAGCTGAGCTCTCTGCACAAGCGAGGAGCAGAGCAGGCATCAGCCAAGACACTTGTCTTCTTTTTTTTTTTCTTTTTTAAATTTTATTTTCTAGAAATGCAGCTTTATTTGGGGAGAACCACAGACTCATGGAACATCACGAGTTGAAAAGGAACCATAAGGATCACTGAGTACAATCCCTGGCTCCACATAGGACCACCCAAAAATCAGACTCTGTGTCTAAGAGTGGTGTCCATTTGCTCCCTGAGCTCAGGCAGCTCAGTGCTGTGTTCACTGCCCTGAGCAGCCCCTGGGCTGTGCACATTTCATTGCCCACCACCCTCTGGTGAAGAACCTTTTCCTGCTATCCAAGCAAGTAGAGCCCTAGAAAGCAAAACCAAACAAGCAGCATTCCTAATATCCCTGCAGCCATGAACACCTTTGGGCTTCAGTTCAACACTCACAGCTCGCACTTGCAGCTCAGAAACCTCCGAGATGCCAACTGTGTGGGGACTGACTATTCTCAGTAACACAAAAATGGGGAGCTGGGGGTGCTCAGCTTGCAGAAGACTCTAGGGTGACTTCATTGCATCATTACAATGCTTAAAGGGAGCTTATAAACAAGGGGGGACAAGAGGAAATGGCTTTAGCTAAAGGAGAGATTTTGACTGGATGCGAGGAGGAAATTATTTGCTCAGAGAGCAGTGAGGCCCCAGCACTGCTGCCAGAGCTGCGGGTCCCCAATCCCTGGAAGTGTCTGAGGTCATGGATGGGGCCAAAGGCAACCAAATTGGTGGGGGCACCCATCCTATGGCAGGGCTGAGACTGAGGGGGCTATGGAGTCCCTTCCAACCCAACCATTCTATGGTTCTATGACTCTGGTTCTATAACTCTGTAATTGTATGACTCCATGACATACAGGCCTTAATGGCAAAGCTAGCGGAGCTGCAGGATGACACCACTGAAGAAATGGTGTGGCAGCAGTGCAGTATTTCAGCTGTGACCCCAAACTGGTGTCCCATTGGGCTGCCCCGAGCTCAGCACCGCAATTCTGCTGTTGCACAGTCACTGCTGGCGCTCACCCCGCAGCAGAAAGCACCCAAGTGTTGGACATCTGCAGCTTACAGAAGAATCAGTGTGGAACATGCAGCCAACGGGGGTCAACCCACAGGCAGCTCTGCTCGGGGCTGGCAGCCGGCGTGGTCTGCGCAGCGTCAGGGGACGCAACGTGAGACAGCTTCGTTCCTTCCCAATCAATCCGTCAATCCCGCATTCCCCTCGGAGCCAACGTTGACAGAGCAATAAATAATCTGCTGGCAGCAGCGCGGGAAGGGCTCCTCTGCCTCCTGCCAGGGGTCAGCGCCTGAGCCACGGGGATTTGGGGAGAGTTTGGGGAGCATCTTGAGCGAGCTGGCTCTGTGCACACACGGACGCTCTGCATGGATGGCTCGGGGCTGGGAGCAATGCAGGAGCCCAAGCATTGAGCACCCAGGGACTGCAGGGAGGGGGGGCCAGCAGGGGGTGACCCCACACCCCTCTGCCCTCCTGAGAAATCCAGGTGAGATTAATTGATAAAACATTATCGCTGTATCAATGCCTTTTTAGCAAAGATGAAGTACGTTTTGAAGCTAATTTAGGCCAGCAGACAAATGGCTTAAAGAAGAGCTACTGTACTGAAAAATGTTCGTGTCATTTTTTTCCCCAAATCATAGTTTCAATGCACACAGCCTCAGCCTGACATCCTGAATTATGGCTTTTATTAAACATTAGTAATAGAGTGCACTTAAATCATGGTTTCCCTGTAAAAGAGAGATGTGTTCAACTCAGATCTGCACATTTTAATGCCATATTTCTTCCTTTTACTCTCCCCGCAAGATAAATTTACTTACTCCACAAAAATGTTTTGCTGAAAAGAATAATTCATCCTTCAGTGTCCATCTAATGTACCTTGTGAGTAATGTGAAACGATGCAAAAATTACAATGCACTGGCCATGTCTGGAATGCTTAGATGCCTCCGAGTTAGAGGTTATGCACACAGGGTATTGAAATTAGATTTAACAACTATCATCTTTTACTATGTTGCTTTGATGATTTTTTTTTCTTTTATAGTTTTGATCAGATGTCTCCTGAATACATTGCTGCTCGCAGGATCTGCTGCTCAGCCAACAGTCAGCTTGCCAATAGCTGCCTGGTTGGTTTTTGTTTTTTTTTTAAGTGAGAATATTTGTAGCCACAATTTGCTCGAGCAGGCAAAATTCACATCTTTAGATTTGTGTCCTGCAGGCCTAAAATCTGCTTTCTCCTCCCTGTGGTGTGACTCTCTGTGTGGTTTCAAGGAGCTGTGAGTAGGGGGGTGGGGGTGGCTGGGAAGTGAGAATGAGCTGATGCTTCTGCATCGTATCAGTGAGGTCCATGGAGGAGCTGAAACAGGGGTTAGTGACACCACGTTGGCTTCAGCTATGGGAACAGCATCCCCTTTACACACATTTTTGCCCTGCTGAGACCCCAGAGGTTCTTGCAGAGTTGGTACCCTGATACCTTCAGCAAGTGCTGTGTGGGCCAAGGGCTCCTGTCACAGCACAAGGCACAGCAGCTCACTCTTACCCAAATTCTTGGTTCAGACCCTCCAGGAGGGCACACACACACGAGCAGAGCCAGCCCTGCAACGTGACCTTTATTTAAAGGACGCAACCACAGCGTTGAATCAATGTGTTCTGCATCGGAGCTGCATTGCAGTGTCAGCACTGGGACGCATCCAGCTGCAGCTCTTCTACCAGTCCCCACCATTTCCTGACCCACAGTGACCACTGCTTGCAGAGTGGGTGGGCTTGACATGATCTAGCACTCATAGGGCTGGTGGATTTGCTGAAGACACCAACGCTGTGAACTCAGCATGGTGCTTAAAACAGGGAAAGGACGCATTTAATAAGCACTGCCAATATTTTTTTGCTTCATGTATGGTGCAGACATTAACTAATTGGTCCCCCAAGATTCCTATAGCATTGATGGGGAAGCAGCAGCCCTGTGTTCACCAGTGCCTGGTCTCAGGGGGGGACAAAAGCCCCATCCCTGCAGAGCTCCCAGGGCCCCCTGCCCTCCCCACAGGTCTCGAACTCACACAAAGCACCATGTGGATATTTATCACTTATGGGGTTTCCTTTGCATTGGTACCTGGGAGTACCAGCAGGGCAATGATCCCATTACAGGAAGGCTGTAGGACATCCACTCTCACAGATTGTTTGTAAGAGTGCTATAAAAGTGTGACTAAGGGAAGCAGTGATGCATATTATAGCACATGGCAGTTTAGCAAGGTGAAATTTCTAATGGCACCTCTATCAGCTTGGTAGCAATTCCAAGGCTCTTGGAAAAGGCCTTTCTGAGCTCACTACCCTGCAGAAGGAGTCCCCAAAGAGCACATAACATGCTCCCCAGCTTGACCTGCTGAACAGAAGTTTGCTGGCTTGTTATTAGGGCCTGAAGTGATTGCTGTGCCATTGCCTGGGGGCTGAAAGCAGGAAAAGCACTGGGTCGCGGCTGTTGGCATCCATCGCTCGGTGGCTTTGGCCATCTTCACTACAGTCCCTTCCAGTGAACTTCAGTTCCATTCAGATGTCCTCTCAAAGAGCATAAATGTTCCAAAATGAGGTAGAAAAGCCTTCAGCACATTAGCTAATAGCACATCAGAGGAAGTGCCTGGCTGCGACGGTAACCTCAGCAGGCATCTTTACATGGGAGGATGTAAACTGTCTCTGAATTATTTATTGAACCAAAGACATCAAATTGGACAATTAACCTTGAAAACTTAATTTAAGCACCATAAAAGAAACATCTCCTGGAAAAAAAAAAATTGCCCTTAATAAAAGTCAGAAGAACTGGAGCAGGTTCTGCCATTGTCAGGAGCTGGGAACTCATGTATGTTTGTCCCTGTGGAGATATCAGTGCTGAAGGTGATTTGGCAGCCAGGAGAGCAGAGCAGACTATGTCCAGAGCCCTCTGCATGCTCAAAAGGTGCTGCATCTTCACTCCTGCTGCAGAGGGAGCACAGGCTGCCTGTGGTTTCAAACAAACAACACAAACCTGCTGTGGTTTCTGAGTGCCTCAGTTTCCCCAGGGAGATCACAGAATCATGAAGGTTGGAAAAGAATTCTGAGATCCCCCAGTCCAACCCCAGCACACCCCACCACATCCACTGACCACATTCCTCAGTGCCACAACTCCATAGTTCCAGAACAACTCCAGAGACAGTGACCCCACCACTCCCTGGGCAGCTGTGCCACTGCTTCACTGCTCTGAGAACCTCTTCATATTTCATCCTGGGAGCAAAAGGCAGCTTCTCCTCTTGCTTCCCTCCACTGTGCATGAGCTGCTGCTTAGTGCAGTGCCACGCAGTGCTCTTCCGACACTGCTAAGTGATGGAAGCTGCAGACGGCTTCAGCAATTTATTCTGTTTAATTTCCTCCACAAAGGTGTTTTATCCTCACTAATAAAACGAGTGGAACTTGATCATTTCTAAAATATTGTCCCTTCTAAATCTTTATGGCTCAAAGTGGACTGAGATCATTAGAAGTTACTTTATGTGCAGCTCAATCAGCTCCAAAGGGCTATCTCAGTCACTCTGTGCTTGCTGAGAGCAGATCCCATTTCCCAGAGGCAAAAGGACAATACTTAATCACTTCCTCGCTTGTTAGGTGTTTTAACAAGTTGTATTAAGCTTCATCAGTTGAAGCTTTCATGCCAGATTAAAAATGATAGTTCACTTCTCCGTTATTATAGGACATCATTTGTTTTCTTTTATTTTGCTGGGCACTTGCATGCCACTGTAATTTCACATGAAAATATATGACTGATGTCACCCAGAAGTAATTAGGTTTTAAAAGCCTTGATTGCAATAGACACGAGCGTTACGGCTTTATGGTGCCAGTGCATTGCCATACATTTTATAGCTGTTGATTCTGCAAGTATTTCATAGATCTGTCAATAGGAATAAGTTAGCTGATGTTGACTGGAACTATTAATCAGAAGGAAAGAGAAGATGTACCCTTATTTCTGCGCTCAGACCAAATAACTCTCAACTCTCCATTTGTGTTAAAAGTCACGGTGAGAACTTTGGAAACTTCTGGTGTGGTGACCAGAGGGAAATAGAGAAATACAGGGAGAGGAGCCCAGCCCTGCCCAAGGGGAGATCTGACAGACAGTGCAGCGCTGGGATGGATATTGTCTTTTAAAAAGCATTTCTTTCATCCCACCCTTTTTTTTAACATCACCTTAGTGCCATGGTGCTCCCTAACACCACTGTGTGCTCCTAGCCCATTGCCATCACTGCCTCCTGGATTCTCCAAGCAAAAGACCAAATCCTGCACCAAAACCCAGTGCATGAAAACACAGAGATAGTACAGGCTGGTAGAAAACTCAGCCCTAAGTGCTTGGGGAAAAGTGGTTTGGCTGAACCTAAAGTGCCTTGTGCATCCTGCTGCTCTGTGTTGGTGAGACCCAAGGGCACCTGGAGACCAAGGACACAATGCTGGACAGCTGCTGCTGGTCATCACTTTGGGGCCAGATGGAGTGCCTCTTGCCCAGCAGGCTGGCCCTGGGAAATGGATGTGCTGGGTCCCATCCCAGTACATCAGATCCTTATTTCTCTGGGTTACAACAACCTTTTAATCAAATCCTGGGCGAGTGTCCCAGGTAGCAAGAGCGGGCTCTGCCCTGCCAAGAACACAGAGTACATTCCAGAGCTGGGGGACCTCTCCCATCCAGTTAAATCCAAAACACACCAGGCTGCTACAGCTGGAAAAAAAAAAAAAGAAAAAAAGAAAGAAAAAACAACTTTGAGCATTCATTCCCAAGGCGAAATTTTACCCACCAGGCAGAAGGCTGCAGTTCCAGGTACCAGCTTCTGTTCATTACGGAAAGGAGCAGACAGCTGTCTGCTCATCATTTAGTGGAAAGGGACTTTTCCTGCACCACTGCCTTCATGAAGGGAGTTCTGACGTCCCAGTAATTTGTAATAATTTGGTGGTCCCATGGGTTTCATCATGCAAAGAAGGTATCCCCTGGCTTTTCCAGCAGAAGTGCTGTGTCTGTCTTTTATCTGCTCATAGCCCCTGGAGAATCTTTCACTTGATTCTTGATTAAAATCAGGGCTGTCTTATACTTTCCTTTCTCTTTCTTTCTTTTTTTTTCTCTCTTTCTTTTTTTTTTCCCCAGAAGAAAATTCTAGACAGCAAACACAGGAAAAAAAAAAAAAAAACAACCTGGAATTGCCAGCAGATAAGTACAATTTCACTTGACCCCTGAGCTCTATCAGTCATTCTTAACAATGGGATGTATTCTTATCTCAGCACACCACTTAACACCCATTAATGCTGCGGGGAGTTAGCCCAGCTCTTTAAGATACCCACATAAGGATTTATTTAAAACACTGAGATGAGGGGGATGACTGCAGCTGCAGCCTGAAGAGCAGAACTGTTCTGGTCTGCACAGCTTTAACCCGTTGGATTAAGGATCTGTAATAACAAAAATCACTTAGAGCAGATTTGCAGCTGCCTTCATATGGCAAAATCCTCCAGTGCCCACTGGTACCAGAGCCATTGCTGGGGGGGGGTCAGCATTGCTGCATTAAGGCAAAGAAGTGTTGGTTTCAGCTCCTCACTGAGCACTGGTTCACCCAGGACCATTGGCTGATGGGTACATTGGTTTGCATGAGATTTAGTTCAGTGTCACTTCAAAGTTCCCCTGTTCAGGAAGCTTCAGAGGAAGGCTCTGGGATAGCTAAGAGTCACCCACAGAATTTTTGAGCCATTTATGAGTTTGTTTTGTCACTATCGGGCAGAATTTCAGAACTTTGGTGCAAGTTTGAAATGTTGACCTCAAGATAGAAACAATGCTTCAATAAAACAGAGCAGTCTTCCCATAACCCTGGCTGCGATTCCCACCACTCTTTGTGCAGATTTTGCTGGGGGGAAGGTTGACATTTGTGGTGAAGGAAGTGTTCCCGGACTGACAGCAGAATGTAGTCATCCTTTAGTATTAGGAGAATAGCCTAAGAGTTGGTTTGTGCCACTGGGAGGAAAAAATAAGCAGTGAAAATAAAAAGAATCATTTTCCTTAGTGATTCTGCAGGAGTAGGACAGGCTGAAGTTTGCAGAAATGAGCTCATCTCTGCCCTGCCTGTGTCTGTCCTCAGTGACTGTCACAGTTGCTGGTCCCAGACAAAATTTGGCATAGCTAGTTTCCAGTCCCTCTCCGAACACTAACCCCTTTATATTTCCAACCAGCCTTAAGTTTCTCGTGGATTTGGATTGAATAGACCATCCAACTGCAGCAAAGCATATTTTCTTTCTAAAACGCTTTTAGGGCTGATCCATAACTGATAGAAATAAAATAACCTATGGAATGAAGCATGCTGAGAGTCTTGAGCAAACATTTAGGCAAAAAGCAGCTGGTAAATCTATAATGAATAGCTGTCTGTTATGCTAACACATTGCTAGCACTGCAGAGCAGCCAGAAGGGTCAAATCCACCTCTGTTCCTAACTCTGTGACACCCAGGGATGCTCCGTGCACACACACAACAGAAGGGATGTAACAGCCTTGAGGTGTCTATCAAGCTTTCCCTGCCTGCCCACCCCAGAACAAGAAGGTTGATACTCACCATTGGTTTCTGTGACTCAGCTTCTTCTGCCCTGGTTTAAGGACAGGTTGTTCACAGGGGGATTTGGGTAAGAGGAAACACTGACCGACCTTAGCTGATGTCATCACTGCCAGCTACACCCAGGCACCCCCACCCCTCTCCACACAGGAGAGTTTAATAGAATCCCACACGTGCTTTAAAGAATCCCATTTTCCCCTTTACATTAGTAACACTTTAAGATAATGGTGCACTGGTACTGTATTACAAAGCAGTTCCCCTGGCTGGATCCATGGCACAATCATTATTAATGCCAAGTGAGTTTGCAGTGATTTATGCTATCATGGTGATTTTGCATCTTGTTTATTACCTTCCAGAGATCACTTTGCTATGGTTCTTAAGGTGGCACAGAAATTATCAGGTGAACTGTGTCTTCTAAATCAACGCAGCTTTTTTCTGCCTGCTAACAAAGCTCTCTTTGCAATGAGAAGATATTACTTAATGCTTAATTACTGCAGAGGGCCATGGACTGAGCACAGGAGAGTCGACAGCATTAATAAAACTCTTGGAGTCAAAATAAATCAAAAGGAGCAAGAAAATGGGTGTGAAGGAATGAAATAGAGGGACATGGGGTAACGGTCATAGGTGATGGGCAGAGAGTTGGACTTGATGATCTTGGTCTTTTCCAGCCTTCATAATGCTATGGTTCTATGATTGTGTGAAGCATACACACCTCAGGCATCGCCTTGAGGGGGATGGGGGCTCACAGTGGGGATTCAGGTGTGCTGGTGGTGAGCACCCCACAGCCTGGGGACAGAGCAGAGGTACAGCCTGGGTGCCTCAGGCCCTACAGCTGCTTTAGGCCAGCAGAGCTGCTGCCAGCCCCAGTTCCCTTTTGCATATCGTGTTTGCAGTGATGCTTAACCAAGGCTGAATTACAGCAAAAGCTTTGAGGGTGATTTACCAAAACATGCTGAACTTACAGAAATCCAGCACTGGTAATAAATACTCAATGTAATCCTAAAAGCAGGGTGCTTAAACATGACCAAAACTCAACAAAGAGCGTGCTCTAACTCTTGTCTGATGCCAGTGTTACCTCCACTTCTGAGCAGGTTTATTCTCCTTCCCCAGAGGATTTGCATATAAAATAGACCATTTCAGTGTTACTTCATAATACATTCTTATAATTGATACACTGTGTAAATAAAATGAAGCATTAATAAAAAAGCCTTGTGTCTGCCTCTGGCTTCAAATTTAATATTTACAGGGAGAAAAAAAAAAGAAAAAAAAGAAAGAAAAATCTCTTGGAATAGATGCTAACAAATTTCCCAAACAAGGCACTAAGGTAATGTTAGTGCTCCAGGAGAAGGTGGCCACATGGCCGATAAATCGTCCTCCTTGAGCCCACTCGTTATTGTCTATAACGCTCGTAAAACACTGCTCACAGAAGACCCTTACTGATGAAATAAACCATCAATCTCCGCTGCATTACTATTCATTTTCCATGTGTGCTGAGAGCAAATGTCATTCAAGGCATTACAGTTCTCTCAATCTGTATTAAAATACATAGTCTGATGTTATATCTTTTTGAGCCTCTCTGTTCATAAATTGTCGCTGCTGATTGGAACATAAAACATATTTTATAACGCCATAAAGCCCCAGAAGATACAAGATCACTCATGTTTGTCTTTATGGCTCAATGTGTAGGACTTCGAGAAGCAAAAGCATTGTGTATTTCATAACACAAACGGCCAGGGCCCTGCAGAGAGGAAGTCTCAGACATTTCCATAAAGCACGATCACCGTATTCCTTGATGGCTGAAACATCACTGTGCACAGAACCCTGAACCCTTAACTTACAGACTGTAAACGGATGAGTTTTTCTAATAAATCAGCTTTGTTTAGGAGAAGAGTTACCCTATCCAATGCTTGGCTGTAAAAGTTATCTCCAGATGTCAGCGTAATGATGACTTTTTCCCTCCTCCGTTTTTCTTCCTGATGTGATTAAGAAAATTTCCTTAACCTAGGGATAAGTCTCCTGAGAAAGAGGTGAAATGCTTTGATACATTCAGATATTAGATCAGGCTTTGTGGCTCCATCAGACCTGACATTTCTGGGTCCTCTTTGGGGTGCCATGCCTGCCACCTTCCAATCCATCAAGCTGCTTCCAAGGAACCTTCCATCACCACGTCTACGATCTCGATCCCACTTCGTCCTTATCTACAGCAATGCTTCAATGCAGAAATGCTTTTCTACACTTCTCACCATGTTGAGATGCTCCAGTGCTGACCTGTGCTGTCAGGGTCACAAATCAATCAGTGCTGCACTTTCCAACAACCAAAGGCCCTGGGGTTGGACCACTTGGCTGTTGGCCACCTAGGGTTTCCCTTCAGCCCCCTTGTATTTGAAACAGTTACATCTCACCTGCATATTCCTCTGCCCTCCCTGTGCCAGTGAGACTTCCCACACATTTGCATGGGATCAACTCCTGCTGCGCTCCAGTTCAGGTACCATGTCATTGTCACTCAGGGCCACCAGCATCTGACTCAATGCAGTGCTCCTAATGACAGCACTTAGTATTCACAGGGGCATTGCATGTGCTTCCCACAGACTCTCTGCTCATGTTCAGCTTTAATTATTGGACATTTAGACTAATATGTTACTGGAAGTAGCTCCTGTTATATTTAGCATGGTGATTTTATATTTTGTTCTTCCCTGGCTTTCAGAAGAAGGCAAAAGCCAGTGAAATCAGAAATCTAAAAGGTTGCTAGCTTGCCTAACCACCATAGGATCCTGAAGTCTGCTCCAGTGCCCACTGAAGCTCAAGAGGACTCTGAAGGGAGAAGGGTGCTGAGTCACAGGGGAAGGTGTCCACCTCAGGGCATGTAAGGGATTGCATTCAGGATGGGAAGAACAGAAAGAGCAACAAAAGCAGGGATGGGGGTGGATGACTTTGTCTGTTAGACTGATAAACCAAAGCTCCTAGTGCCTCCACAATGACACTGATATGAGAACAAGGACACAAACTGCTCCTGCCCTTAGGAAAGCCCCTTCTGGTCCCCAGAATCAATCTTCACCTCAAATGCAGCATATCCATGTGGTGCTTTCCCTGGGCCACTTTTTCCTGATCATCCTCAGTGCCTGTGACCTAGCAAGCTCTGGCAAATGCCTTCATCTGAAGCACTGCCTGTCTAATACCTCAGTATTTGTGTGGTTTCCTCTCTGCAGAAAGCCTTGCAGTATTTCCATCCATTTAAAGGTCTATAAGAGGTCTCATCAAAGCCAGGTATAGTTTATACTGCAGATGGCTGCTGACATGATATAATCCACGCTAACAGGCAGGCTGTTAAAGGTCAGAGTCTCACTTCACTTCTATTAGCTTTGATGTTGGGAAGATGCTGAATTCTCTCTGCGTCTTTTTATTTTAGAGGGAGAAAAGACACTATTTACTGTCAGGCTCTTCATCAACATAATTGGTGGCTTCTCTGGAATCACCCCTTTGCTCTAAAAAGCGCTGTAAATCAGCTGTAGGAAGCCTGGTCTTTGAAAAATCCTCGAGCGGAAGAGGAACACGAGCCACAGTCTGCAGGATCACGTCCATGTCTGTGCCAGATGTGTGCAGCAGGCAGGCTCAACTGAAGCCTTTCTCATTCTGCATCCCTATGCTGGCAAAGCTGGAGATGACAGGAGCAGCAGCTTTCAGACATGAGCATGCCAGCACCCTGTTTGCACTGGGGAGATCCCTTGAAGATGTTGGAGCTCTAGGTCCAGGTGGGATCTTTAACTTCATTTGTTGCTTTCTTCCATAGCAGAGGAGCTACTCCTAGCATCTGTGTGCCAGGTTGCACACACGGCAATCACCAGATAACTGGGGCTGCTCCAGAGCATCAGAGATGCCCAGGGGAGTGGAGATCAGCCCAGCCTGTCTGGGTGATGCACACTGGTAAATATTGCTGGGAGAAGCCCAATGAAAATGAAGCACAGTGTGTCAGAGCTTGCATTCTCAGTGCCCACACTGGGAAGCATCTTGCCCATCTTTTCATCCTCACTGCATCCCACACAGCAGAATGGCAGAAGCAGCACAAAGCCCTTTCTGCTTCCCTCAATTTGATGTGTCCCTTAGACTTTGGCCAAGCTACCTACCCACACGGCTCTGGTGCATCATTGCAGGACCTGGGCTCTTTGATCTCAGCAATATTGAAGCTTTGCCTGAAGATGGCACTAAAGAATGGCTGGGACGAACGGGCAGCAAGCCCCAGCACGGCTGCACTTGCAGTGCGATTAATGCAGTATTTCACAGCCAATAACCACAGCTCACTTCACCCATAAAATGCGTGGCTGCTTGCATCATGGCTAGGGATGTCTGGGGAGGGGACAGCAGAGGTCACTGTGTGCCTGGCACACGCTCCTAGGGGAGGGCTGGCCCTCCTGTCCTGCAAAACTGGGACTCACTGAACTGAAACTGGCCTTGTGCTTTCCATGCTTATGAATTTCTTCACTGTTTTGGTGAAAATCTAGCAGCAGTTTTATTCCGTCCATGTAAATGTCACTGCATGGCTTACAGGATCTGAACATTGCTGTATTGGGACAAGTCTGTGGGATAGTTATTCCTCCTTTCTTCTACTCCTCCATTCCATTTTGCAGCTCTGTTAAAAATAAATAAATAAATAAAACACAGCAGAAAGAAGCATTCAAAGTGTCCAGGTTCTGTACACACATCGTGTCTCCCACTCGCAGTACAGACCCTCAAACCACAGCTTGTGACAGCAAACAAGTCATACCTCCATATCATCCTGAAGCCCAAAAAGTCAAAATCCCAGGGAATCCATGCTCACATTCCTAAAGCCACCTGGGCAGAAGCATCTTAAAAGCCCATTCCTGTGGGTATACAGTGGGCTCCAAGGCAGCACAGGCAGAATTCCCAATCCTTGCCTGCTGGGTGTATGTGGAGGCAGCATGCCCGGGCATGGGAGAGAGCAGCTCAATGTTATCACACTCCATCAGGGCAGGAATCCGCGCTGCGGTGCCATGCTGCAGCCTGAGCCTTTGTTTCCAGCCCAGGGGAAATAAAGAGTTGGTGAAAGTTTAAGGCTGGGGGAAGATTCTTGTTTGAGTCAGCTCTGGGAGGAGATGCCCTGAGCCCTAACATCCCTACATTGCAGTGGTGGGGGTTGAGAACAATGAGGAGGTACAATATCTGCCCACAGACACATAGGCAGTCTTTTCCCTTCCTCTCACTGCTGCATGGCACATGTGCCATGCCGTCCTCTCCTAACCACTCTGGGCTTCTTCATCCATTCTTCTTCATAAAACCATGACAGCCAGTACATTGCCTGAAGAAGAAGGTGAAATTTCTCCAGAGCTTTTTACACAAAATAGAGCTGGAAACCATGCATAGAGCACAGCCTTAGCAACTTCGGCCCCTGTCTGACAGAGAAGGGTTCTGTCCTCTCTGACTGTGAGCTTTACAGCTCTCCGCCCTTCTTTATGGGGCCTTCTGTGGGAACCGTGGCGTTTCTGATGCACTGTAAGAAAAAAGGCAGTTTTATGACAAGAGTAATTGACCTCAGTGGGGCTTAGCATAGCTTCAAGCCCATGCACAGGGTCTGTCCGATGGAAAAAGAATGTGAGGTATAGCAGGGTGCTTCCCACAGAGGATAAGATATGAAAGGAGAGGATCAGACGTGATGCCAGAGATCCACGCAGCAGCACAGGGAATGTGCTGGGAGCTGAGCACAGAGTTCAGTGACTCCAGCAGAGTTCAAGGTCCCACCAGCGGGACCGGGATCGGACGATGTTGTCCCACACAGCCACAAACCACACATGGCCCAACCTGTGCTCAGAGTGGTGCCTCATCCTCCCTGTCTGACCCACGGCCGAGTTTTAAAGTTCACAACGAGCCACTCTGGAGTTCAGCCTCATGGCCTTCCAGAACCATTTCTACAAGAGCTGTGACCATCGCAGCGCTGGGGCTGAATTCCAGCCTTTCCCTAAATCATGTCATCTGCCCGAGCATCCTTCACCAACTTCCTAACATTTCCCATCCGTCTTGGCCATTGGGAACCCTTTGGATCTCCCTTTTGTTTACAATGAGTAATGGGCAGGAGTTAACAGAGGTTCCAGAGGGAAAGGTCAGCGCAGTTCACGCGGCATTAGGAAGACGCTCTCAGACCCGCTTTGATCTGCGGGGGATTGCAGCGGTCAATAAGGCAGCCCCGGAGCAGCAGCATCACCCCGGAGCTGTCCCGAGCTCCTCGGCGGTGGTTCGTGTGAGCAGCGGGTTTATGGGTGGTGGGGCCGTGAGTCACCGGCCCCGTAACTGGCGGTGCCATGCACGGGGCCGGGCGGCTGCAGCCTCCTGGTGCCTGTAATTGCTGACTGTTTGCTTCTGCCACGTCCGTGGCAATACAGTAAAAGTTTACAAAGGGCTAGAGCTTAATTGTGAGCTTGTGAAAACACCGGGCTCCCCCTTCTCTGCGGTTCAAAGTCTGAAGTGTGCCCTGCCGATTTACGCATTTATTTATTTTACTGCTGCGCCGTGGACGGGAGCCATCTCACAGAGGTCATCATTCCAAGAAAATGGGGTGAAAGCCCCTAAGCCAGAGGGCGTGGATGGGACTTTTGCTTTTGAACCTTCAGAGGCACTGGGTTGGTGCAGCCTGCCTGGGCTGGGACGACTCACAGGGCAGCTCCACTGCTGCGGGGCTGCTTCTGCACCCAGATTTTAAAAGCTATTTCCATCTCTCCGAGATAGAAAGTCTGCAGTCTGCAATCACGTTACAGATTTTTTTTTTTCTCTGACATCCTACAAAAAGTCTGGGGGAAATTTAGCTAAAAGAGGAGAGAGATTTAGAGTGTATATAACAAAGATTTCTTTCATGATGGGTGGTGGTGAAGCACTGGCATAGGTTGCCCAGAGAGATGATGGGTGCCCTGTTCCTGGAGGCACTCAGGGTCAGACTGGTTGGGGCTTTGAGCATTGATGGAGCTGTGGTGTCCCTGCTCACTGCAGGGAGCTGGACCAGATGACCTTCAAGGGTCCTTTCCTACCCAAACAAGTCTATGATTCCTCGATTCTATGAATTTGTGAATTCTATGAACTTCAGAATAATGCTGTGCATGGGGTGCTCCTTTCGTATTCCTGATGATCTTTTTCTCATTTATCCTGGAAGAAAAACCAGGTAAATAAAAAAGACACTATAACACGGTGCTTCTTTACAATGTTTGCAGAGAAGCTGCATGGGTTCACCCAGCAGGAGCAGACCTTTCATTGAAACTCCAGTGCTACAATTAAGACTTTGCCCCCAGCATGTGCGCTAGGATTGCAATGGAAAACCCCCTAAAACTTCCTCTTCCTCCCTCTCTCTGTATGCCCTGCTTTTCCCTCCATGCTTACCTCTCCTCTGCTTCCCTGTCCACACACAAATTCCCAGGCCCATTCTTCAGCCTCAGGTACCTTCACTGTCCCAGGTTCATAGAATCAGTATGGTTGACAAAGATCTTTAAGATCATTAAGTCCAACAGTTGACTCATCACCACCACGCCCACTAAACTGTGTCTCTAAGTTCTGTAGCAACACCTCTCTCTCCTCCCACCTACCATGTTGGAGGAGTATCTCCTTCTCTGTTTTCTCTAACTCCCAGCTCGGCTCTTGCCTCTAACAGCAGGATGCATTTAGAAGTTGTTTTTTACCAAATAAGCCATCCAAATGAATTTGCTCAGTATTGTGTGTGTGTCCCTCCCCAGCAGGTTTCCAGACTAGGGTAGGAAGAGAGAAATCAAAAGGAACCAGAGGCTCCAGGGATTTATTATTCCTGTGTGATCCTAAGGATAAATAAAGTTTATGGAAAGCTTTTAAAACACATTGAGTAGCTAGAATCCCAGGCATCCTCAGGCATCTCAGCTGCAAGGAAATGCTGTCAAGCTCAGTTTCCATGGAGTAGAATCTCTGGTGGGTGCCCATCACCTTTGGGCTGTAAGATACCAGTATGTGCCTCCAGTGAATTGTTTTAGGGACTGATCCAAGGTAGGATCAAAGAGAAGCTCTTGCATTTCCTACAGAATCCCACCCAAAGGACAGCCTCCATCTGTCCATTGCTCAACTGGACAGAAACATCCTAAACAAAGGCTTTCCCCAGAGCCAGCACACAACTCCAACCTCTCCCCAGGGGTACACTGCCCGACCAAAGGACATGGGGCTGCTGAAGAAGATAAGCACTGGAAAGGTTCACAAGCCAGGCAGGTTGGTGTGTATATGGTCATAAGACTAATCAAGTAGCGAAAATACAGTAGGGTGACAAGGTAAATATTTCAAGTAGTGTTTCCATTAACTTTAAATTCCCTTTTCAGATTTCCATTATTGTTGTTTTTTCTCTCGTACTCAAAATAATTGTTGTCTTTCACAGAGTTTTCAGTTCTTATCTCAAATCAAAATGTTAAACTCCTTGAGTCAACTGATTCTAATATTTTCAAGTGTTGTTTCAGTGATTTATCAGAGCAATGAGGGCTGCAAAGAGGTGTTATTTGTGAAAGTTTGTTTGAAGCACTTAAAGGAAAAAGCCATTTCTGAAAACATGAATGAGATTATTTGTTGAAAAAAAAACGTGTGTACAGTAAAGGAGCTGCAGTGAAAGAGTGTCATTTTTCTGAAGGAGTTTGACATTAAAAAGCACTGAAATGAATAACCTTACTGCCCCAAAATAGTATTCCTGCAAATCTTCCCATGCCATTAATAAGTGTTACCCTTTCTTTTATATACATTAAGTTGAGCTAAATGTGTTCCTGCCCTCAGCACCTTCATTTATATGAACCCTTTTATTATACTGCCACTTAATAATATATTTTCAATTAAAATTTGAAATATTTAATGCGCTCACATTAAAAATACATATTTAAATAATCCATGTCTGTCAGAGAAATGATCTTAATGAGAAGACATTCTGTATTCACTTGTGTCTCTCCTCCTGCATTCTTCACGCAGGTTTATAAAGCCTTCATGCTTCCTCACCCTACTTTGCAGAAGTTCCTTTTCCCTGTTGTGTTTATGCAGGTATAACTGCCAGGAAGGAGATATTGCTGTTATTTGTTTACAGGGTGCTTATCTTGTTTACAACCCGTGTTCTCCCATAGTGCAGCTCAAAGGAGCAGGAGTTATTTTTAATGCAAAACTCCGATATGGTTTTATAAAAGATATTTCTGACTTGCAATATTTGCCTTTCATACCAATGACAGCTCTTATGACATTGCCCCAAGTCATGCAGCAAGTGTTGGTTTTATTTTTCCTTTCCACTACTCCAGGAGCCATTGTGCAGTTCCCTCCCAGGACATTACAGACTGGGTCTATTTTCCAAGCTACACTGCAATGCACAACAAGAAATGCCTGCCCTGCTCAGAAGCAGTGCTTGTCCTGCTTGACTTAGGCACAGCTTCACTCCTGACCAAGGGCAGGGCAAGGCCCTGCTATTGCCAGGATGCTTCTGCTCCACAACTGCACACAGGGCTGAGCATCCAGCAGGCACTTACCTGTGTGCACCTTGCAGCCTGCACCTAGTTATGTGCTTAAGCCTTAATAAAATGAATTATTGGATCACATGCTTACCACCAGCTTTTGGGGGATTTCTGGCTCCTTGGCCATCTGGGATAAGCTGCACATTTAGGATCTGCTGCTATGAATGTCCCAGTGCAATGCAGAGCACTACAGTGCCCAACCCAGGGCTGAGTGCTGCTGCTCCCAGCGTCTGTATTTTTCTTTAGCCGGGCTGATCCAATCTGGGAATAAAAACAGAGGGAAACAGATGGCCCATTGTGAGCACTGCTCCTGCCCTGTGCTCCGGCACAGGCTCCAGAGAGCCCAGAGCTGGGGCCAGCTATTGCTGCTGATTTTCCATGTATGAAATGCACGTGCTAGGAGGAAGTCAGAGCAGGACAGCGCCTCAGCAACCCCTGCATCAGGGTGGTTTTCCCAATAGTCCCGATGAAATTTTGGGAAACAATGATGCCTGGGGTTCCCAGAGCCGGGTATCTTTTTGTTGGCTGTGTTAAACTGCTGAGTGATGCTGCAACAGTACGAAGATTCTGAGCATGATGCGTTGTTCAGTATGGTGCATTACTGGGTATTATATTTTATTTGGCACTCCCTGGTTATATCTAGCACTGAAAAAAGAAATTTTCCCCCTTTCAGAGATTTCTATCTTCCTTCCATAATTTTTACTGTTAGTATTACATTTTATTTAATAATTTATCACCATGACAGCAGCTTTGCTATCCTTCTCCGTCTCTACCAAAGCCAAGGCAGAGAAGTTTCTGTTTCAGCATGGTGGGGTGTGGGATGGCTCCCAAGGAGCACCAGGCACATGCAGCTGGCAGGGCCTTGCCCTGTTCCCATTCCCCAGGCTTTCTGGCTGCCTTAGAAGTGAAAGCAGAAGGCTGACCCCAGGCATGATGAATTCCTGCTGAGCTTTTTCCCATTAACTTCAGTAAGGGCTTAAGCCGGTGGTTTTCAGAAGCTGGGTGGCTGGTGGGGATTTTTGATGGAGGCAGGGGAGAGAAGACAGGGTGTTAACATGTTTTTCTGATTAATTATAGTGTTCTCAAGAGTAAGTGAATAATAGTACTGGTCAGAGCCAGGCATCACATGGGTCTCAGCCTTGCAGGGTAAATGGTGTCTGAATTGTGAGTAATGTTGACCTGGCAGAGGCCAGATAAGATACGGATTTTTCACATCCAGCACTGGACAGAATCCCACCTATTGATAACTAAATGCACCAAAATATAGCTACGTTCAGAACAGAAATCCCTCTCACCCTCTGGGATAGCACTCAGCCGTATCAGACAGCATAAGGGCACAATTTAGGCTCCAGCAACTGAGAAGCATTGGTGCTGAATGAAAATCACAAAGCAGAGGGAGCGATGGCACTGCCACTATCCCACTGTCACTGGTGGCTCTACCAGATGCCATAGAAGCACTTCTCACCTATAGCTCCCACATTTAACAATTTCAAAGCCATCTCACTGTCCTCCATTATATCTGCCTTGAACTACTAAAACTTTTTTTTTCGCTCAGAAGATAATAATCTGCCTAAAGTAATCGATGCTTTTTCCTTAGCATCTTGAAAACACAGTGACACTCTCTTGCTATGAAGGACTTCAGCAGGAATGTAACAAAGTGAATAATTTGGCTTTCTCGCTTGTATTCTGGTGTATTCAAAGCTTTTAATTTTACTCCTAAATTGATCCATTTTGTTCTATTATCAGACACTTCTCAATGGGAAATATTCAAGATATCCTATTTAGGAGCGCTGTTTTGGAGAAGGGTTGACTTTCTGACACTGATCTAAAAAAATGTTCTGAATACTTCAATTTTCCCTCAGAATATAAATGCCATCCTCCAGTCAACTGTGGGAATGAGGGGTAATTCTGTTCTTATTCCGGGTTTTCTCACCTATTTAAAGAAAAATTATACATATCATGGCATACTCTTGAATCTCTGACATCTTTTGCAAGATTGAAAGATGGAAACATTGGTTTGTCCCTTCTGATGACAACAGCAAATATGCTGGAAAATGAGTCGTGTTTAACAACCCCTTGCATTAATCTGTTAAAATCGATGCACAAATATTTGGTTTGATTTTACAAGATGTGGATATTTATTTTAAGGAGCAACCTGATGGAGCTGGAGTGGCCCCTTCTCATTGCAGAGGCATTGGATCAGGTGGACTTTAAGGGTCCCTTTGCACTCAAATGATTCAGATACTATAATTCTATTCCAACCTTAAATCTCTCAGTGAATCACGTCTTCTTGCAAGATGCCACAGTGGGACGTTTCTCATGAAAACACAAAATCAACCCAAAAGATCCCTAAGTCACAGACCTGAGCTCTGCAGATGCTGCAGTGCTGCTGAGGATTGCACTCCCATCCATATCACGTCCAGCTGCACGAGAGCTGAGAGTTACAGCAGCTTCCCTGCTGCATTAACAGCTTTCACTGCCTGGTGTTGGATGAATGGGGCAGGTCACATCTCTCCGTTTTGTTTGAGGCTTTGCAAAGTCAGGAAGGCTGTGTCTATTTAATATTAAATATTATCTCCTGCAAACATGGCTTAGAAGATTCTTGAAAAAATGCAGAGGCTTTCCAGCACCGGACAGCAGCGATACGTGGACCCACGTAAAATGTTTCTTTTATGAATCACCAAATAGATGCTGCCTTGCTTATGAGCATGTGCAAACTGGGAGTCGTGACTTAAAGCAGCATTTGACCTCCTCAAATTCCCCACTGCATGCGTCCTGGCATGCCTCATTGAAGATGCCCGTGTTCTGCGCTTTTCCTTGTCACTGAGAGATATGGCATACAGACAGAACGATCATATTGGCCTCTAAAGGAAAATATTTAACCCAGAGATGTCAATGGAATATAGAAATGATGGTTAAAATCCCAGAAGCCTGCCTTGTTTTTGTCTTTCTCCTTTCATCTAGCACTTTGGGTCATGCCATCACTTATATGCTTCAGCCCAAACAGGCAATTGCTGAGTTAAGAACCTGGAGTTCAAAGTGAACCATAAACCTTAGTCTATAAGATAAATCATACAAATTACTTTACAGAAATAAATAGAACATTTGGGAGAGAGGTTATCTTCTTGCCTTCAGTTTACATCTCTAATGACTGTAAGTTCACAAATGCATTCTGTCAAGAATATAAACATTGCTTTTATTATACCAAAGACAGATATTTATGATGAACTTTTACAGTACGACCAGCTAGCTTAGAGGAAAACCCTGGAATTTGGGCAAGAATGCAGAAACTCTGTAAAGATTATTATTTAATCTGTGGACACCTTTTTAAGTGCAATGAATGCTATTGGGAAACCTCACCACTGGGGTTCGACTGCACAAATTAGTGTTGGAAACAGGAGGACAGGGCTGTGCTTTTTTCTTGTACTGAGAGTGTTTCTTGGACGAGTGCTGCCTTGCAGAAATAGTGTTTCCACACAAACACAGTCATGCAGGGTTTTTTTAAAACTCAGGTTTCCTGCAGCTCTCAATGAAGATAGTATTTTAACCTTGCACATTTCTGATGTCCTCACTTCCCTGCCCCTTCTTCCCTTTTTCTGTGGCATGTTATAATCGGAGGGGAAAAGGTGATACAATTAATAAAAAGGCTTTTGTTGAAACTGAATGGTAGAGAGGTCAGTGAGATATAGGACCAAGTCCAAAAAGTGCTTGATCCCACCGTGGAAACGAGTCCCAGTTTCTTCCTATCAGGTTGGATATCAGGGAAAGGCTCTGACCCAGAGGCCAATGGGCACAGATCAACTGTCCAGGGCAGCTGGCACAGACCTGATCTGCTGGAGTTCAGAAAGCAGGGCTCTCAGACATCAGGTTTGGCTTTGGCTTTGGGTAATCCTGTGTGGAGCCAGGGGTTGGACTCCATGACCACTACGGTCCTTTCCAATTTGGGTTATGCTGTGATTCCATGATTATTTATTGGAACTGCCCCATTCTGCTCTGCCCAGACAGCGACTTAGCATATGACACTCACTTTTGTCACTGCTCTTTGAAAGGCTCCACTGGGGGAGCAGGGGTAGGGTCTGGGTGCAGTCTGAGCAGGATGAGCCAGAAGGTGTTGCTGGTGCCTAAGGAAGCAGTGATACTGAGAGCTTCCACTGTCGGATGGATTCAGGGTGCTGAGATCTGGGTCTGAAAGGATAAGGATAAAACCCTGCTGGGCCCCAGAGGCAGCTCTACAGGCGGACAAGCAAGGTTTGGGTTCTGCTCTATCTCCTCCCATTCCTCCTTCTAATAGAGTCCCTCTGAGCCAAAGCTAAGGTTAATTAGCAAAACAAATGTGGGCACATTTCTGTTCTTGGTGCCTGGGCTTCTTTACCTACACCCATGGGTATTTCTCAGTCAGATCTGCACCTCTTAGGAGCCCTCTTCTCTCCCCGTGTCTTGGAGCAGGCTCTCACCAGAAGCATTATGCAATGTGTATCGCTGGGCGACATGTGTTCTGCGATTGCAACAGTCATGAATAAGGTATGAGAAATTGGACATGATATTGCATTTCCTGCTCATGCATCTGTTGGATAAGCTGTTTGGAGCCTGCCGTGTCAGCCAGGGATTATTTCTTTCCTACATCATGGCAGTGTCTGATGGTTGGGCTATGTTACGTCTGGTGATGGAATGAGGCAAAGAAAAAAGGGACACATTGAAGGCAGAAGCATTTAAGGCTGGACACTTCTGTGAGCATATGTGTGACACATTCATGGACTGGTCTGTTGGAGGCAGGTTTGCAAAACCCATGCCCCCAGCCATGTTGAACATATCAAAGGGTGGAAGAGAGAAGGAATTCCACAGCACATGCAGATTTTGCCCAAATGTTACTGTTGTGCCACTTCCTTTCCTGGCAGTGAGGAAATCCGCTGTACAGCCCAGATCACCGTGGGGTCACGTCACCAGTGAGCCCCCAGACTCCTAGCATGGGCTGTGCACCAGGTTTGGTGAGGCCATCCTCCATGAAAATATGAGCAAACTCATGGGTTGAGAGGGCTGAAGGCTTCTCACTCTCATACAAAATGGGCACAGACTGGTTTTGGAGCAAAGAATGAGCAGGGATGCAAAATGGCACTCCTTTCAGATGGAGAGATGACTCTGTCCTGCCTCCCAGTGTTG
This sequence comes from Cyrtonyx montezumae, assembly GCF_038088225.1. Classification (NCBI taxonomy): domain Eukaryota; kingdom Metazoa; phylum Chordata; class Aves; order Galliformes; family Odontophoridae; genus Cyrtonyx; species Cyrtonyx montezumae. The sequence goes on along the minus strand of NW_027072100.1, from coordinate 8,423,424 downwards.
CAGCAGAGGTGCTGTGATAAACTGATGGTATCTGCAGCTCAAGTGGATATGGGTCTCTGGAGAAAGTCCAGTGATTTTCTACTCCATTTGACATCTCCCAAGCAGACAACATCCTTTCTTCCAGTAAGAAGTGATATTTTCCTTCTCTTACTTCTTTTTTTTCCCCATAGACACTCAAGAGATGGTATAGGAAATACTGCAAAGAAATGTAGTGATGCACAACAAATTGATTAATTCATTATGGCTAGGACAAAAATTAGGACAAAAATTAATATGAGCTTTACCAAAATCATATAAGAATGAGGTACACAGTGAAAACTTCTTGAAGCCATTTACCGTGCATAGGTACACCAGGATTAGACCAGTCATAACAAACAGCCATTGGGCACGAAATTGAACTAAGAGAACTGTTTTAAGACAATGGTTTATACAAGAAGTAGTACCCAAAAATATCTCCCAAGCATGTTACCTGAATGATAAATGAAAACAGAGCCTCAAGTAATAATAACAATGTAAAACAATTTGTGAAGCCTTTTCTAAGCAGCACCCTGGTTAGATTCCAAAGAAAATACATGCAAAAAATATTCAAAATCCCATGTGGTACATTGACTTTGGCCAGCTCCCAGCTCCTGAGTATAAAGCTTTCTCCCAGTGTTTTGCAAGTAAAACAAGTTCTTTGAATGAGGGCCTGAACCTGCAGGCTGCTGAATACTTCCTCGCTGATACCAGTGTCTGTGGGACATGGTTTAGTGGGCACGGAGGGGAGGGGCTGACAGTTGGACTTGAGGGTCCTAGTGGTCATTTCCAACCTTAACAACCCTATGATTCTTTATCTATGGTTAGTAGGACAGATTAATGCTGAGCTCTTACACAGGCCAACAAATATTTATCCGATAATGAAACTCATCAGAGCTAACACGCACAAAAATGTAACCTCCAGCATCCAGCCCTTAGTTGTGCAATGCCTTTGTGTTGCTTTATTTTTTTTTTAACGAGAAGTAGCAGACCTTCAGACACTTCAGCCTCAGCTGGAAACTGCTCCAGCTGCAGACCCACTCTCCCCAAGGTTGGTGGAAGCAGCTGCTGCCTGGGAGCCGTTGCTGGAAGCGCTCCTTTGCCTCTGAGCACAGAGCAGGATTGGGCTCTGAGCCCTTAATCCCCGTGGTAAGGAGTGGAGCGCTGCACACAAGATGTAGCAACAAAACAGATTTAGTTCAAGGTTAGTCTCAAGAACCCTTATCTGATCACTGACAGTAATTTATCACGCAGAACCCATCATTAGTGTCAAGCTGTTTTATTACCCACTAACTTAACGCTGTTTTACCAAGAGTCAAGTGTGATGTCACTCATGTTAAAGTAATTTACAGCTAATAGATATGAGGTAGGAGTCGATGCTGAGTTCCTTTCATACTCGGAGTGAGCTACTTTCATTTTGCCCAGTAAGCAAATGAGATAACAGAAAAGTGATAACAATGGTGAACCATCCGTATGCCTTTGTGCCCATGCAGGAACAGGGGACCTTGGGATTTCCCCCAGCATTTTCACTCACATGGACTCACCTGCAGACTTGAGCTCTGCTATTGCAGAGTTTAAATGGCCAGCAAGATTCAAGACACAATAGCAGATTTGTTTTTGTGGGACTGGAAATGTGTGAAGCTTTGGTCACATGGAGGTTAAGTTCATGAGCAGGGAGGGAATACCTGGTGAAGTCCCACCATGTGCCACAAAACCTGACATAGAATCAAAGAAACATTCAGGTTGGAAAAGACCTCTAAGATCCCCAATTCCAACCCCACCCACCGCGCCCACTGACCATGTCCCTCAGTGCCACATTGACACTTATCTTGAAAAATTCCAACATTCTGAATTCTGATGGGAAAGGGGACATTTGGGAATATACATCACTCCCTTTTCAGCGGGCTCAGCCTTCAGGGTTCAAGTTGCCTCCAGCTGAACACAAAGAGGAGTTACAGCCACTTCGATAACAGCGTTGGTTACAAGAAGCGGAGATGGTTGTGTATGAACATTGTTTTCCTTCTCTGCTTTCCAGCGAACGCTGCTCAGTCCCGAGGTCAGCCCCAGTGCAGGCTGTGTTTATAAGAGAGTGCATTTCCCATTTCCAAGCACTTGCCGTCTCCTCTAATGAATCCTCCTGCTGACGTCTCCAGGATCCATATTCTTAGCCTGTGGGACTTCCAGAGATAATCCTGACTAATGTGTATATATTCTAAGAGTTTTATTGTAGGGAATTGTACGGTTGGGATAAGGGAAAGGGCATCCTATATCAGTTCACCTCTCCGATTTTATATCCATTAAAGAGCATTTTAAATCACTGCATCTACTATTATTTCCCCTGGAGGTTCCCAAACTCTGAGTTATTTGCATGAAGACTTCAAATGGTCCAGGAGCTGTGACCCTGAAGAGATTGCAAAAAAAAAAAATGCCAGAGGAGGTCTCTTCGGATTAAATTTTAACTGTTGTTGGGTCTCAGGTAAATATCTTGCTCTGAAAACACACCTGGACTGTAAATCATTGCAGCATCACTTTTGTCACCCCTGTCAATGACTGTCCTGGTCTGCAAATTCTGTTTGATCAAACAGCCCTTGGAAACACACACGTTCGGTGGTGACCTCAGCTTCAACCCACGGTGCCCATTGTATGCAGATCGGCCACGGCCCTGGAGGGAGGACCCAGATTTGGCTGTGGAAAGGGTCTGGCTGACCAGCTGTGTGGCTGGAGGTTTGGAAATGCTGGACAATGGCTAAACTCTGTCTAGGGATTGGCCTGTATGCAGGCAGATGGTGTATAAACACTCATCATTTTCTTCCCGTCTATGGGGAACCAAATAAAGTCTTGCCAGGACTTCTATTTCTGCATATCTCAGCTTGCTTCAAGTCATTCCAGTGGCTGCTCGTAACACATGGCTTTGCTCAGTGTTTCTGTGAAATCTCAGGAGTGAGCAGGAGATTGTAAGTGGCCCAGTGCCGAGTACTCCCCCGTGCACCACTGTGAACACAGGACCAATGGGGTTTCCACTGTGCGGGGAGAAAGCAGTTGGGCACCACCAGCTACTACCAGCCCAGATTCTGCCTTGACTTCATATTTGCAAGTCTAGAGAAGTAGGAAAAACCTCTTTCTTCCTTCTTACAAACTCCAGAGCTCTATAATATGGAAGCAGTTGTCCAGAGACTGCAAGAGGTGCTTTGTTTCTGCTCTGTCTGTGATGGCCACCTCTCCCTCTCCACACCACCTTCCCAACTAATTGGAGCCATGTTTCCATGACAAAGCAGATGAAAAATGCAGGCAACGAGGGCTGAGAGGTTGCTGAGAGGGTGAAAAATGAGGGTAGGCAAGGTCAGGGATGCAGCCAGAGAGAGGGAGAAAAGTGGCAAGGGGATTTGAGGGAGGTGGAGGAGAAGGGTTGTTGGCCAAAGGCAGGGCAGTTTGGATGTGGTAGAGAAGTTGTGAAAAGAACAACTTGCAAACACAGCGAGTGAAGGCAGAAAAAACACTGAACGTGGCAAAGCAATGCAGGGAACATTAAGTTTAGTTCTCCTAGATAGGAAAGGCTGCACCACTGATTTGTCACATCCTTTCAGTACCTTGCTTATGAGAAGTCATTGTGCTATACCTCCCTCACCAGAGACTATTTTGAGACACATAGAACAGATGAAGAAAGAGGTGCAAAAAGAAAATTAGCCCCAAATGCAAACAGTGCTCCAAATGCCCTGGGTCATCTTCATTAACTTCAGAGGGAGATTTCTACCAGAGATGAATTCAGATCTGTATTCATAAGTGCAGGTCTGTTCTAGTTGTTTTGAGTCAGTAACTTCAGGTTAAGTGGACAATGAGCACTAATATTGCAGTTGACTTTGGACTGCAAAGCAATTTAAAACTCATAAGCAAAATAAGGGGGAAGCATGTATTATGACCAGAGTGACTTCTGGTCCTTCCGAATCCAATCTGCAAAGGATTCTGATTAAAGAAAAAGAAAATACTTCTGCATCTCCTCAGACCCTGGAAGGAGGCAGCATCTTCCATACAGCCAGTTCTCAAGTGGCTGGATTTCCTAAGGACCTCATAAGTGGTCGTTTATTTTTAAAATCCAAAATTCCTTGTCTCCATCCACTCTGCACACATGTACAAAGGTAAGCATCGAGGACCTGGAGTCAGAGTGGTTCTAAAAGCCCAAGTGGTTTCTTGAACTGAGGTGCATGTCCCTTCTGGCCTGAAGCTATGTGCAGAAGCAGACCCACTACCAGCCCTCCATACCCTCCCCATGTCTGTGTGAGCAAGCAAGCTGCAAGCGAAGGAGCAGAGGCATCTCCAGATGCTGAAGAGGACTGCAGGAGCCATGAGGATGGCAACACAGGCACAGCCTTGCTGCTGGGAGACCCTCCCTGAAGCTGTGTCTGTTCTCTGGTCGTTGTGGAAGAGATGTCTTCAAAAAAGAGCCATGCTCAGGAGTCATAAACTATCCAAAGGCTATGAACCCAATACGGGGGTCAGCGAGTGCTCTCTTGTTTTCCAGGTATGACTTTTAATTTCATATTGAAAAGGTATTCCACCAACAAGGCTGTTGGGGCAGTATCTAATTGGTAATCAAAGCATTATGTCACGCAGCTCCTTGTTCTCCACTTTTCTCCTGCACGGACAAAAACAAATTCTACTCCTATAGAGACCAAAGTTCCCCAAATTCAGTAGTGCCTCCTAAAAGTCATGGAACACACAAAGAATTATGAATCTGTATTTGCTACATCAGTTTTTCTTTTTTAATCCTTGTGATCTCCCCAGTTTCATGACTCCTTGGCATCCTACAATGCCAGGCACTTTGTGTTCAAGAGCATTGCTACTTCAGAATCTGTACATTAGGTACATTACAGTCTCAAATTTTAGGAAAAAAACAGCTGACATCACAGGACTTGAGGCAAAAAAGTGAGCTCATGCCCCAGAGGTGTCCCACTGAGAGAGACCACTCCACTGTGGGAACTTTCTTAAAAGATCTCCAAGAGACTTGGACACCAGCATCCCATTTCCCAGCATTTAGCAGTCACATAGCAGTCCCAGTTTCTCTGCTCAGCACAGGAAGAGCAAGAAAGACCCTTGCACTCTCTCCCAACCATGCCACACCAACCAGGTTACATCATGACTTTGGTCGCTGAAGCTCCTCGCTCCCTTCCCTCCCCCACCCCAGGAACAATGGCTAACTGTTCTTTTTCCATCTATAAATTTGTCTGAGTTAACAGTTCCCAAGATCTGGCAGCAAGCTGGAGCTGGGAGTGAGCTGAGAGATAGGAGAGTGACAGTCTGAAATGAAACACAGAGCTGCTGGGCCTGCAGCCGTCAGACAGGAGCCTGGCTCCCTCCCTTAAAGATTAGCGAGACTCCTTCTCCGGAGCCCTCCGCATTCCCCAAAATCCTAGCAACAAAGTGCTGTCTCTCAGCCGCCAGTGAATCATGTGAATTTAACCTTTCACCTGGCCACGGGGAGGTTAATATACCAAAATAGCCTTATTTTTTTCTTTCTTTTTTTTCTTTCTTTCTTTTTTTTCTTTCCCCATTTAGTGCCTGTGAAGTGGGGAGTGCAGTGCAAACCCCACAGAGCTGTGTAGGGTCTGGAGGTAGGTTTGAGTTGGAGGCTTTGCTTGCTGCTCCTCTGCTATTCAGAGCTTATTCAGAGAAACAGTTTCCATTTGCACAGTACGAAAAATATTACACAGTATGGATCCAGGTTGGTTGGATCTTCACCTCCAACACGGTGCTGAGCCCTTGCTGGGACTGGGATGAGTGTCCTTGTCCCATGGGGCTGAGATGAAGTGGAAGCCCACAAAGACCTCTGCCTCTGATGACCCCGGGATGCTCCATTTGCCCACCTACAAACTAGGTGATGTGAGCCCTCCTGAGCTGCTCCCAGCAGTGGGTTTTGCAGCCCCAGCCCACACCTCTGCCCTCATCTGCTGTTGTATTCCAACACTTTGTGTTAAATTTTCCTGAAAGGAAAATGCATTTCAAATAATTAAGGCCAAAATCACACAAGCAAAGGTCACTAGCAGGAAGCTGGTGCCTAGTTACCCATCTTTAGGGGGCACAAATCGTTGTCTGCATTTGGTTTGCTCTAAGTACTGAAGGAAGTGGGCTGATTTTGGTGGCAGCTGTTGAGTGTCTGGAGGAGCAACTGAGACTGCAGCATCCCTGTGTCTGGGGCTAAAGGACAGCAGCCAACATCACTATGGGACTGCTTTTATTTTTCATGCCAGTAAAATCCTTATGGGCTAAGGAACAAAACAGAATTTCAGAGTGAGAGGGGAAGAAATTTAAAACACCTCTCTCCCTCCCCCAACCAATGCCCCCCTTCATGAAAGCCACTGCCACATGCATATAACAGGAGATAAATATTTTTTGGCAGAGCCTGCTGTTTGTTTAACCCTTTCAAGCCCCAACCCTCTGGCATCCCTCTACTCCTGCAGGCACAAAATCCCCTCTCCCTGCCTGCCTGGATTGGGGCAGCTCACTCCTTGCCCACAGCCTCTTTCTGGCCTTAGAGATGGGGTAGGAAGGGGCTCAGGATGCAATGGGCAGTAGTAATGTGGAGCAGGGGATGGGGACCATGGATTCTCATCCGGGGGGCATAGACCCTAATGGTCCCTTCCCATAGGTGCTCCTTTTCTTAGCTTGCCTGGACCAGGGGAAGCAGCCTCTGAGGAGCTCGTCCTCCCCCCGGAGCCAATCGTTTGGCAGACAAGTGTGCAAGCAGAAAGTGGCCCAGTGCTACCCTTGGGGGCTGCAGGGGCCAAACACTCGATGGGTTCCCCTTCTCAGCTGGGCAGAAGGCCGCCTCTGAGCCCCGGGGGAGGATGCTGCGTCCCGGGAGAGGCAGGGGGAGGAGGGGAGCGTATTTAATTAATTGCCACCCTCCCAATGATGGAACGAGAGGGACCCGGGATTCCCCACTCAGGGTGTGCTTTGCCTCTCGCCTGGCAGGACCAGCAGGACTGGGTATGTTCCTACCCTCCCTCCCCTCTCCATTTTCCATTTATTTTTTTATTTTATTTTTTCCCTTTTTCTTCTTTTGTTGTTGGTGGGGGCTAAGGGCCCCCCTCGGGACCTCGCAGCGCACTCCCATGCGTCCGCCCCCGCGTAGGGCTCACAAATCAGCCGGAGCGGGATTAGGGCCGAGGGGCCGGGGCGCCGGGCAGTCTGTCCCGGGCTGGGGGAGCCTCACCTGGAGGGGTCAGGCCTCCTCGGGAGCCGTGCCGAGCCGCACCGGCCCTCTTCGGACCCAGCCTGAACGGGATGCAATGTCTCTGCCTCTTATTGAGTATTGATTGTCTCGGAAAAGCAGGGACGGGTCCGACCCAGCCTGCCTAACGGGCGGCGGTGGCAGAGATCCGACGGATGGCACCGAGCTGTCCTAGGGATGAGCTCCGGCTGGGGATGGGGGAGAGGAGTTGGATCTCTCCGAGGGGTCCGAGGAGCACCTGTCCCGAAGTTTGTGTTTCTGTTTCTTATGCGCCTTGAAATCTCCCCGGGAGCAGAGAGCTCCTGCACTCGGTGCTCAGATCTGCGTCCACGTCGGGTCCCCCCCGAGTCCCACATAGCGCGGGCCTCGTGTCCTGCCCGGCACGTGGGGGGCACCACGGTGGGCGTCAGGGGGACCCTGCCCGTTCCTCATCCCACGTCCCGACCGAGTGAGGGCAGCGGGCGGTACACCGCGGCTGGCACGGCCGCGCTGCCCCCTACATCCACGGCGGCTCTAAAGGAGGTCCTAGCGATCCCGGGCTGGTCCGGGCACTGAGAACAACCCGAATTCCTCCAAAACCATCCAAATCGCAGTGAAAGTCAGGCGCCTTCCGAGGTCCGGCTGCGGACCCCCACCCCCGAACTCAGCTTCCCCCCAGCTTCATGCCCGACTGCGGGGCTAACACCGACCGGCACCAGGCTGCAACCACGCGTGGACGTGGCCGCGCGGGCGGGATCGGTCCGGGCTTCTCACTGCTCGTCCCGCAACACGCAGACGCTCCAAGATGCGGTAAACTGGCGGGGTACGTGCTGGAAAGCCCCGTTGCGGGAGCACCTGCCCGCAGCTCCGAGCCGTCCCCGCGGTGCTGCCCGGGAGGAGTCACGTCGGAACCCGCCGCCCCGGACGGCACCGCGGGGAAAAACTGGGTTAAAAAAGCGCTAAATCGGAGGGGGCTGAACACACGAACAGGCAACGCGTCTGCGGGCAGGTTTTCGCGAGGCTGTCCCCGGATTTCAGCAGAGCCTCGTTTCTTGCAGTGTTTTTACATCTATTTGAACGCCACTAGCAATCGCAACGGGCGGTTCGGACGCTTTTTTTTTACTATTATTAATTATTATTATTATTATTATTATCTTTTCAAGACTAAATCACCATTAAATGACGCTTTGTAATTTCAGTCCCCGGGAACTCACGCGTCCGCGGGTACTGCCGAGCCTTTACCCACTCCCAACCACGGAACCGAAACGAAAGGGGCTCCGGCGGTGCTTCAGCCGCTGCTGCCGCGGGGTTGGGGCTGTTTTTCCACGGAGAGGTTTCTTCCCTTTCTCATTTTCTTTCCAGAGTGCACTTTTAAATAGAAATTTAATATTTTTTGAACAGTAGTAAACGGCCGCTTTCTCCTGAACGTAGCAAGGAAATAAATACAGATCCCCAGCCTGTTGCCTCGCATTATTCGGAGGGAAATAGCTGGCATTCCTGCCCCGGTTTATTTTGGAGCCGCAATTTCCCACCCTTCCCGCAGCGGCGGTCCCCGCGGAGCCGGGCCGGGCTCCGCCGGCCGCTCGGATCTCTGCTGTCGGGAGGGATCGGGGCCGGATCCCGACAACCGTTCCCGAAAGCAAATCCCGAGAACGATGAAATTATTTCTTCGCTTCGAAGGAAGGGACCGTGCCGGCGGCCGGTGGGGACCGCTCCTGCTGCCCTGTCTCGGAGGAGAGTTAAATCGACCAAATTACCGGGTCAGGAGGACGCGGGGATGTAAGTGCTCCTTTCCCTCCCGCCGCCCCTTCCCGGGGACGAACCGACGGGGAAAACTGGAATAAAAGCTTCTGTTGTTTCCTGGCCCGTTGCGGATCCCCGCTGCGAGGTCAGATGCAGGGAGGAGGCCGCGCCCCCCCCCCAGACTCTCCCCCTAGGAACAGCAGAGCCCCTGGAATGGAGCAGCGCGGAGGGAATGGGGACAGCAGGGCCCCGACGGGGCGATGAGGAGCCGGAGCTGCCCCGAGACCCGGGCACGGCTGCGAACATCGCCCCGGCCGCGGCGCTGGGGATGTGCATGGAGAGGTGGGGGCCCTGCTGGTGACCCCCCCCCCCCCCCCCCGGCCCCCGGTATTCTGGGTTTTGTAGCAGAGGAGAGCGGGAGCTCTCTCTCAGAGCAGAAAAGCGCTTCTTCACGTCCTCTGCAACCCGAAATCCCAGATGGAAAGGTCTTGGTGTACTCCCCGCTGGTTCCTGCTAGAAACCGGGATCCGGGGGGGGGGAGGGATTGGGGGGGGTGGCATAGCTTCCCGCTGGGACAGCGGAGAAACCCAGGAAAAATAAAGCCGGGAGCCACCCCCAGCCCGGGGGCGGGCGGACACCTCCATCCCTGCGACTGGAGGTGGGAGGGGGGGTCAACAGGAAAGGGGGGACGCGGGTCGCCCTCGGGGACCGCATCCTTCCCCCGTCCTCCGGGCGCCCGCGGTCCCGCTCCAGGGGGAGAGCCGAAGGGCGCGTCCCCCCCCCGCCGGGAGCGGAGCCGGCGGGACGTATCCCGGCCTTCCCCCCCACCCCCCCGCCGGGAGGAGCCCAATCCTCGCCGGGACCGGGGCTACCCCGGCGGCCGTCACGTGGGCCGGGCTGCACCGGGGCCCCCGCCGTAAAGAGCCGGAGCCGCCGCCGCCGTCGCCACTTCCCCGCCGGGCACAGCCGGGGACGCACCCACGGGAGACGACGGCGACGGGAGGAGGGAGGGAGGGAAGAACGGGGGAGGGAGCGCCGGCCCCGAGCGGCCCGGGGACAGCGGTGGTAGTTTTCATTTTTATTTGTTTGGGTGTTTTGTTTTGTTGGTTTTTTTTTCCCTATAAAATTTATTCTACTTTTTATTTTTATTATTACTGTTATTATTTTCCTGGGATTTCCCTGCATGGTCCGAGCGCAGCTTCATGCCCACCCGGCCATGCCCGGCTCCGTTCCCGGCCTGCTGCCATGTGAGTACCCGTCCGGGATGAGGCACCCGGGGGTGGGATGCTCTTTTGGGGAGTGAGGTGCCCCGGTAACAGCGACGGCTCCTTCATCGCGGGGAGGCCGCGGTAGCGTTATTTCTCTTTTCAACAAGAAAACGGCAGCTCTGACAGCTGGGGGACATCGGGGCCGCCCCTGGGCCGGAGCCGCTGCCCAACACCTCCGGGACCCCCATTGCCCCCAACCCCAGCGCTCTGGGGACCCCGGCACAGCCTCACATCTCCCTTCCACCAACCCTTCCACCAGGCCCCTGTGCCCGCTGCAGGCCTGGAGCTCAAAAGAGACAGGAAAGGAAATACTTTTGTTTAAAAAAAAAAAAAAAAACTTTCTGTTTTTTCGGATCTTTGGAAATGCACGGGCTGGGATGGGGCCGGGTGGGACGGAGCCACGGGCGCTGCCGTTCGTTCAGTGGATTTCTTTGCTCGATGGAGCGGACCAGAGGAAAGCCTGAAGGAGAGAGAAATCCCTCTGCATATATACATCAGTTAAAGCTCCCGCTTTCTCAGAGGGAAGAGAGAAGGGCCCCGGGCTGGGGTCTGCGGGGCTATAACGCGCACGGGGCTGGGAGCGGGGACCGGGAGCGATGTGGGGCACTCCGGCCTCGCTCAGCCGCGACTTTCGGCTCTGCCCCTCAGGTGCCTCTGAGTGAGCGCTCCGGTACCGTCGGGGCGCTGCCGGCCGGGCCCTGAGCATCCGCCGCAGCCGCCGAGGACGGAACATGTATCAGGGCCTGGCCCTCGCCCCCAACCATGGCCAGTCGGCTTATTCCCACGACTCCAGCAATTTCCTGCACTCGTCGGCCGGCTCGCCCGTCTACGTGCCCACCACGAGGGTGCCCTCCGTGCTGCAGACGCTGCCCTACCTGCAAAGCTGCGAGCCGCACCAGAGCCATCTCGGCAACCCCCCGGGCTGGGCGCAGAGCAGCGGCGAAACCACCGCCTTCAACGCCGGCAGCCCGCACCCGCCGTCGGGTTTCTCGTACCCCCACACCCCCCCGGGCAGCAGCCCCCCGGGGCGCGACGGTGCCTACCAGGGTCCCCTGCTGCTGGGCGGCGGGGGCCGGGAGCAGTACGGCAACGCTTTGGTGCGCTCCGTTAACGGGTCCTACTCCAGCCCCTACCCCGCCTACGTGACCCCCGAGCTACCGCCTTCGTGGACGGCCGGACACTTTGAGAGCAGCGTGCTGCACAGCCTGCAGACGAGGCAGGCGGCCCTTCCCGGCCGCAGGTCAACCTTCGGTAGGTCGCCCTCACCGCCGTCTCTGGGCGTTGAGATTATTTCGGTTCGAGTCGGAGCATCCCCGTGCTCGGTGTTTTGGTGGGGCTGAGCCGCAGACGTGGGTTTTCTTTCCCGTCGGGGAAGGTTTTACCCCGGGACAGAAGGATGGTACGGGTAGAAAGAGCGTGGGGCTGACCCTAAACGGAGCATTCTGTGTGTGTTTGTGTGTGTTTGTGTTACACGGAGGGCAAAGAACAAGTTTCAAAGGAGAGGACAGAGGAGCAGAGGCCGTCCAGCACCCCTCACCCCCCCGCTCCCCTTCCTCCCCCCCCCCCCCCCGATATCTCCTTTCCACAATATCGACTTTGTGCCTGTACTTCAATACTTACCCTTGTGTTTAAATTAGCGGGGCAGATTTATAGCTCTCACCCTTTTAAGTAATTTATTGTGGTAAATGAGTTTATATTCGGACAGACTCTCGGTCTCCTCATTCGCCTTCACCCAAACAGGTCCGCAGCTGCAGCACCCCGCGGCCTTTGGAGGGGCTCATGCGTTGACCCATAAGCCCCGCGCTGTTCCCCAGCACCCACACCTCAGAGACCCTTTAAAGCAGACCCAAGCAGACCCAATTTTCGGGTCTCGGTGTAGCAACGCACCCCGTGCAGCCCCGGGGCTGCTCCAGCATCCTCGCCCGGCGGCAGATCGCAAAACCCTTTCAAAGCCACTTCAAGACCTCAGCCGCGTTATCATCTTGACTGCGGTGATCCAAATTATCTTATCTCTGCCCCAAGAACAAAGCGAAGCGGGGACGCAGCCCCCTCCCCGCTGGCTTTACCTCCCACCCGGGGATGCTCGGGAGCGGTTCGCTTCCAGGGTTTTCTCTTTGTCTCGGAAAATCCGTTGCGTTGTGCGGGGTCCGATCGCCTCGCTCCTACCGGGGGAGGAAATGTCTCCCGCACTTTAAGTTTGCTGCTTTGGGACGCGGAGGAGAGACTGCCGTCCTCTGAGCCGTTTATTTTTGCTCTTGAATAGTGTAAACTGCTCTTAAGTAGCATAAACTATATATATATATATATATATTTTCAGTTAATGAATTACGGCTAGCTGTTTGATTTTTTTTTACTTTAAATTTTCTTCTTTTTTTATTTTCATTTCCACACTTTTTTGTTCCCCACCCCTCCCTCCTTTTTTTTTTTTTTCGCTTTGCTTTTTTTCTTTCGGATCATTTTTAGCGCGATCGAAAATGGAGAGAGGAAAAAAAGAAGTATTTTTTCTTTGGGAGAAAACAACATTCAGATCGAAGGAAATTGTTTCTAAAAGGGAGGAGAAAAAAAAAGACGAAAAAGATGGAAAAGTCTGAGATCTCAAATCGGGGCTCGCCCCGTTCTGCTCCGGGCTGCGGAGCAAAGCGCGGTGCTGGAGCCGGGCAGCCCCGCGGATCCCTCGGGGGCCATCGGGAGAGGAGAAATGCCCGGAGGATCCCCACTGCGGGGGCATTTGGGGCCGGGAGGGCCGTGCATGGCGGCTGGGTGCTCTGTGGGGTCGGCGGTGCCGATCCTCCGGGCAGACCCCGCACAGTGCGAATATTTTTACAGCCCGAGCCGGGATAATACTGCAGATGCATTCTGTTCGTTCCCATCCTAGGGGCACCCGCGACTCTTTTGGGATTTTTGGGGTGCGGATAAGATTAAAATCCTCAATACTTTGCTTTTGAGCAAAATATTGAAAAATGAAATTGTGGTGGGGAAATGAAGTTGTTTTTTTTTTCCATTCTCTGCAGGGTGGAGGCAAGCACTGCTCCCTTACAGGGCAGCACTGGGGCACGGGGGATTAGGGACCTGCAGTGCCCCATACACGGGTAGCACGCTGCAATGGGGCCGGCTCCTGACCTCGGCTCTCTCTCTTCCAGAGTATTTGGAGGAGTTCCCCGGGGACGGCCGGGAGTGTGTGAACTGTGGGGCCATGTCCACACCGCTCTGGAGGAAGGACGGCACGGGGCACTACCTGTGCAACGCCTGCGGGCTCTACCACAAAATGAACGGCATCAACCGGCCACTCAAGCCCCAGAAGAGGCTGGTAAGAGGGGGGATACTGCTGCGCTGCCCGGGAGTGGCTGGAGGGCAGGCTCTGGGGGCTGCTGCTGGTGCACGTGCTGTCGGGGTCTCTGTGTTAAGGCCTGCTGGATTCTCAGTCTTACCGTGAATAAATGCTGTTGATGTCAGCCAGTGAGGTTCAGAAGGAGTGAAGCTGTGGAATTGCTGCTTCTGAAAGGTCAGAGCTCAGAGCCAAGAAGGGGGAACGAGGACTGGAAGGGTCTCTGCAGTTTGGGAACGTGTGGGGCTCTATAGGCTGCTCCCAGCTCTGTTCCCAGTGTGGGCTTGTTGATTTTTTCCTATTGCAAAAGTGACAGTGTGCTTGTTCTTCATGAAGACATGCAGGCAGAGCAGTTGGAAAAGGCAGGGCTGATCCCAGGCAGGTTGCGATGGGAGCAGAATGGGGAACAGTTACCATGTCTGGATCCTCCTAAGAGAGGATTTGGGGTTTGATAGCTCCTTGTTTCTCAGCAGGTTAAAGGATTAATTCCCCATATCACGGTGTTGGGCTTCCTCCAATTGGGAACCCATCGTGAGAGAGGAAAGGAGCCTCCTTTTCTGTGTGTGCAATCGCTTTGGGATGTTTAAAATTGGTGGCAACAGTTTTGGTTTCAGAGCCTGTCATCAGAAGCAGTCATTACAAACAGGATGTTTGTCTGAGCCGCGCTGGGGAACAGCTGGGAGTTCCTTTTGCTGTTGCTCGGGTGTATTCCCAAAGTTATTTTGTGTGTTGCAAAACAAATTGTTAGCAGTAACCCGACAGTGACAAGTTTCTGTGCAAGGAAATGATAAGATACAAATTTGGGATTGCATAAAATGCTTCATTCTGCATTTGATCGTGGAAATTTGATTGTGTTTGCAAACCGAAACAAGCAGAGGCTCCGTGGAAAATCACTCCGTAATGACAACTCTCCAAAATCAGTACATTTCTGTGACATTTTATGTCATTCAATGGAATTTGCCCACCTCACTAAAACATTCCTGGTCTCCTTTAATGTAATTACATTACATATAGACCCGAGCAACAGGCTCCAGTCTCTGCTGAGCTGCAAATCCCAGAGTAATGCTGCTGATTTCTTTGGAGCAAACACAATCTATGTATTGAAAGTCGAACTCAAACCCTGCGTTTCAGAGCCTGCCATCAAAGCACAGCACTGGCTGAATTTCCAGGGCTCTTTGAACAGCTTTTCCATCCAGGCATTGGGACAGGTCTTGCCGTTACCTGATATTTTGTCCATTGCTGTTGGCACAGGGCTATTGGTAGCATCCGTGAGGCGTTTTTTTAGTAAACACTTCAGCAAAGTTTTCTGATTTAAGGTTGTTTTGCAGGGACAAGCTGGGAATTATCACAGCGTTTCCAGCCATTTTGTTATGCTGGCTATCAGTGCGATGATAAAACCCAAGAAAGAGCTGATCTTCTTATCCAGGGGAAACACTTCAGTGAAACTGAAATACCTGATGGGGTATTATTGCATGGAAAAGGAAAGAGGCCATGAATTTGAGTTCCCATTCTGACTTGGGAATGAAAGATTTCAAAACCGCGACTGTTCTGCCAGTTTTGCAGTGCCATTTTGCAACAAGTCAGAGGACAGGAGGACCCACTTGTGATGGACAAGAGGGCTCTGGGTGTGCTTTGCAGACCCAGCACCCTGGCTGCTCCCTGCTCCCCGGGCTTGGGGTGTTTCTCCCCAAATGATTTCACTGTCGGGGCTGTCGCTGCAGCACCCATGGGGGCTGGCTGGCTGCAGTGAAACACACTGCTGGAGGAGCAATGAGGAACAACAAAATAGAGTCACAGAGAGGAAAAAGGGTTTCTTTCACCCTTTACGTTACGACCTTTGTTCTGTGAGCAGGCGCTGCGTCGCGGTTATTTTGACTTGTGTTTTCACAAAGCAAGGCCCTGGTGAGCGTGACGTGGCACGTAGGGCACTGTGTGGATGGTGCCTGCAGCTCATGCAGTCGTTGTGTCATTTCCAGTCCAGTGTTTTTGGGTGGTTTTTTTTGTGATAGAGGCAGCGAAGACAGCCGTTTTAGTTTGGCCTGTGTCTGGACACAGCATGGCAGCTTTCAGCAGGAGGGATATTTCATAGAGGAGGAGGGGAGCAGCACTTTATTTTAGGCAGGATCTTCCTAGCTGAAGTTTCTTGATATGTTTCACAAGATGATACCTTAGACCCAGCCCTGTAAGCCAGACCACCTTCACCACCCCAGAGCAGTCACTGGTACCGGGTGACTGTTCATGAGCATTCCCCCAGTGCAGGAGCATGGTTGGAGCAGAGCTGTGTGGGGCAGCACTGGGGGCAAACACAGTCCTGTGCCCAGCAGCTCCCACACCATCCTGACTTAGAACCATAGAATCATTCATCAGGATGGAAAAGACCACTAAGATCATCAAGTCCAACCATCCACCCATCACCACCGTGCCCACTGATCGTGTCCTTCAGTGATTTGGAATCTGAACTAGTTCAAATATCAGAACAGTTTGCTGTAGACACTTTCCCATTGCCATCAGCTGCCCTCTGTCATGCTATATGTCTGAAAATCAAGAAAAGCAAAGTCTCTTATGGCCTTGGGCCTCCCTTTGGAGGGACCTGCCCTGCTGGCTCCGAAGTTTTGGTGCTGTCCAAGCAGTGCTCACACACAGTTAATGTGATGGGCACCAGCTCATGGTTCCTCAAGCTTATCAGCAGCACTTGGCTGTCAAGCCAGGTCCGTGAAGAGTTTTTGTTTGAGTGTATGGTGCATTTGTATAAATAAACACTGGAGCACAATGTTGAAGTCAACAACTTCCTAGACAAGGTCAGAGTGGTACAAAGGCAATGGGGTGGAGGCAGGCAGCAATGTGCTTTCTTTTAGGAGAACTGCTGGGAAACCAGCAATAATGTATTGTACTGTCGTCCTTCAGTGAGCAAAAGCAGCCTTGACTGCCTTTTTTCTTGCTAAATGGACAAGCTGTAGGGTAGGGCCAGATTCTTATGGGGTTTTTGGGTTTTCTGTTGTAATGTGTGGCCATGGAGGATGGTGTCTGCTGTGCAGCAGATCCAAATGCAGGCAGGCACTGATGCTCCAGCAAATAGTCCAACACCTTGTGACACCAGGACACTGTGTCCCTCCCTCCCAGGAGCCTGCCCAGAAATTTTGGGGCTTTCCAAAGTGCTTTGCATTGGCCTTTGTTCATCCACAGGTGATGACAGATCTCGGCAGCCCATGCCAAAATCCAAATTCCCCCTCAATCCTGTGGCAGGAGCTGTACCTCAGGGTCTTGCCCCAATAGGATCAGAGTGGGGTGCTCAGCACCCTTGGATGGCCAGCTGTGCAGAGGGCTTTCCTGGTTGCAGAGTTGAATGGCTCTGTGGCTTTAAGAAAGCTCTATAACTGGTCTGAGATCATGCCATGACACCATGCCCCATATTACAGACAAGGACTGCTGTTGAGACCTCCTCTGTGCCCAGCTTGTCAGCTCACAGCTCAGCATATTATTATTTTCACCCAGTTATTTCTTGAAAGGCAAACCATTTTCTAAGCAGTACCATTATTTGCAGATAGTTGCCGAGAACACTTTGCAACCACTGAATCAAAGCGTGGGCCTGTCACTGGTGTCTCTTGAAACTCAACGCTGATCTCTCTTTGACTGCTAATCTTGTAAAAACATTTCATTTTTATTCCTACTCACCCCACCTCATTTGTCATATCGATTACTTATGATATCAGGGAGTAATGGAAAAATAAACAAACAGAGCGTTCTTTATTGCCTGCATCACCTATCGTCTGCCTCTGAGAGGAATTGGAGTAATTCTTCTCAAGGCTGAATAATGTATTTAAACACCTGAATGCAGAGAGTCCGTGATGTTACTGAGACCGCTGGGATCTTTATACTTGCTCTTATTAAATAGTTCACGTGTGAGGTGCTGAGAGATGTTGAAATGAAACACCTATTAGGCTGACACTTCTGTATATAGAGACTTGTGGATTTTCCAGTAGGCTTGGAGTACAGTTGTTAGAAATGATTTTGCTGCTTCTGCCAGAATATTTCCCTTCTTCATTTGGAAATATTAACGCTGCAGCGCCAGCAATCACAGCACTCACAAAATATGTAATTAGTTAATGTTTGCGTGGTGTTTCTGCAGCCTGTGAGGGAACAGATTATCTGTGAGACGTGCAGAAAATAACTCTCCTGCTCCACTCGCGGGCCAGTTCAGCTTGGTTCTGCTCAGCTCAGCCAATTGATTCCAGTTGTCTTAAACAAGAGATTATTTGGGGTGTTGCTAACTTTAGTGGTAGTTCCAAGTGCAGAAAAACAGAAGTGGAGTTCACTTAAAGCAACAGCAGTTTTCAGCAGCAGTCGTTTGTGCACTGAAAGCCTGGCAGGTATCTTCTCTGACCTGGCAGTTCTCTGTCTGAGAAACATATTCTGTGCTCTGGATCCTGATCACTTCCAGCACTCGTTGGTGGTTTGTGAAATGGACTGGGAGGAGATCTGCCAGGATTATTGCACTCAAGAAAAAAGCGCTTGCAAATTAGAGTGATCTCAGTTGAATGCAATTTCTTTCATCTGAATTTTGCTATCTTCTCATTGCGTGCTTCATGTTTTCCAGGAAATCATTGTAAATGGAGATTTTATTTTTGTATGAAAAGAAACTTCCCCAGTTTGCCTTTTCTATGTGTGCATTCATGAGTTTGTTTGCTTGCTTTCAAGTCTTCATCGAGACGTGCTGGCCTATGTTGCACTAACTGCCACACAACCAACACCACCCTCTGGAGAAGGAATGCTGAAGGGGAGCCCGTCTGCAACGCCTGCGGCTTGTACATGAAGCTCCATGGGGTGAGGGCAGGGGTGTGCTGGGTTATAGGATCCCTCCCGGCAGGTCTGGGATGGAGGTCTGCAGGGAGCAGCCCTAGAGCAGAGCCAGAGCTGCTCAGTGCAGTTAAAACCCGTTCTTCTGAGGTTACCCAAAATGAGATGAAGGGGTAAATGGGACACTCCTGAGAGTGATAATACACATCCATAGAGGATGGAAACTATTGCTACCATGTTCATCAGCCAAGAGAAGCCTTCGTGCTTCCATACAGACCTTTTCAAGCTTCTACCATAGAGGTTCAAGTCTCTTTATCCCATGACCGCTCCCTCTGGGTCGTGTAGGCCCCAGCCATCAGTTTAATTTAGTAGTGCCCTCTCTTAAAGGTCACCAATAAATCAGGAAAAGGAAAATAGGAAATAAAGGAAAAAATAAATTGTGGGAAAGCCTTAGCTGTTAGCCTTATACATCTTCCAGCCAAGGCCTGTTGCAGAGAAAAATAGCACTTAGTGAAGGACAAGGACTTTAGGTGCACTGCATGAACTGCAGTGTGTAAATAGGAAAGCAATGCATGTGCGGGAAAGACCTAAGTAAAATACAATATTAATGATTCCAAACCTTATGAATGTCAAGGTACCGAGACCTCTGGCCATGAAAAAGGAAAGCATCCAGACAAGGAAAAGGAAGCCAAAAAACATTACCAAAGGCAAAACCTCAACAGGTATGGTGCTGCTCCCATCCATTCCAGGGTTTTTGGGCACAGTTCATCGCAACAGGCTTCACTCTGGGAAATTATGAGAAGTAGAAAATGATACTGTGATTTCTCTTCCGGATGACTGCTTTTGTTTTGAGACCTTCACTTTGGTGTAGTCCTCAAGTGAGAGGAGGATGTGGGGTGGAAAACCTTGTCGGTGTCACATTTCCGCAGAGATCCCTGCTCTGTGGGCACCAAGTTCCATCCCTACAGTGCCATATTCAAGCAGATCTGAGCTACACTGGGCAACAGGGAAAAATTGGAGCTGAAAGTGGTGTGTTTGGGGGTCCAGGAGAAGGGACTGGGTCACATTTGGCACCTGCCCCTCTGCCCTGTATAAGGACTGACACTCCCAGGTTGTGAATGGGTTCTCCTACTTCATTCTTCACAAGCATGGAATCATAGGATAGTGTGGGTTGGAGGGAAACTTAAAGATAATTTAGTTCCAGCTCCAGAGCATCATGGCAGCCAAATACAAAGCATTACCCTTATGGTGAAGAAAGACAGCAGTAGAGTTGTGTCATGCAATACGATGCTAGCCTTTGAAGTACAAATCTCCTAAAGGACAAACCTGTGTCTATTGTTGTGCCTTCACCACTCTGTGCTCCATTTCCTCCAGGGTCCACCACTTCGGCCACCAACTCCCCTTCTTCCATTACGAACTCAGACAGCACGGTCACTTTAAAGTCCGAGCCCAGCACAACCTCGCAGTACCCCGGACAGGGCATTGTGTCAGTGTCCCAGGTAAGGCACAGGGGCTGTGCCCCACACATTCCCTGATGGTTGACCTGGGGGCCTTGAAGAGGCCGAGCAATTCATCATTGCCTTGAGGGGACACTCAGTGAGCTGGTGGAATCAACCCTGCATGGAAAGTTCCATAGCTCCCAAGAAAAGGTCCCTTGCCATATGTTATCTGTGCTTTAGACCTCAAGGATTTGTTTGGTGGGAGAGGTGTTTCACCTTTCTGGTGGAAAAAAATGGCTCTAAGTCAACCTGCAGATGGGCATTTAGTGACTCATGTTGTCTTGGTGCTGGGTCTGAGCCCCTGAAAATGGACATACATGCAGGTGAGGTTTTTTGTCCTAGACAGATAAATCAGATCTGTGCTACAGTCTTGAAAAATAGACACATGCCCAGAGATGTCTGAAGCAGACGTTGTCAATAAGTGCAGATAGGTGCTGGGACTCTTTCTCCACGCTCAACAGCCTGGGGATGGACACTGGGCACCTCCGATTAGCATCGTGGATAACATACTGTGTTTTAGGACAAGCACAAGAGCTACCTCCTAGCTAACTACACCTTTCTCTTCCCTCGGGGGCAGGTGCAGAGCCAGTCAGACGAGGCGCTGGCCAGCGGCGAGTTCAAATTCGAGCCAGAGGACTACCCCTTCTCTCCCAGCAGCATGGCCCCACAGCCAGGGCTGAGCGTGCCGCTGCGGCAGGACTCGTGGTGTGCCCTGGCACTCGCCTAGAACCCCTCGCACCCGCAGCCTGGCACCGACTCACCGTGGGACAGGCTTCTCTTGGAGGATGTGGGAGGAAGACACCAGCTGGATGGGGTGCCCAGAGGGCTCCTCCCCATCCGAGGAGACCCAGGGCAGCCTCCCTGGGCTGCCTGTTTTCCCCCAGAAAGCCGTCCTCCTTTGAGATGCAACCAGCAAATAAATGCATCCCAGAATCTATGTTTATTCGCAGTGATTTCTCCCTCCTATGACTCCTCTGTGTGCAATTTATTCTACTTTCCAATAAAGACTGTAATAACGTGGCACCAAATAACTTAATTTTATTAAAATGTAAACTGTGTGGCCTCCTTCTATTTTATCGGCCACAAAGGGGGAGAAGAAAAAAGGAAAAGAAAAAAAAAAGCAACGGTTGTTTTAAACATTTACTGTTTCATATTAAAAAATCATCTCTATTGAGTGTTAGCTTCTGCAGCATTCAGTGTACCAACACCAAGCTGATGAGTCAGACATGAAATAAACACACTGCTCTTCCTTTCCCAGTTCCAAACAAGGATTTTTTTTATTATCATTATTTTAGGCAGATCACATGACAAGAATGGTCAAACCCACCCAAATAATAAAAGAGTTCCAAAATGTTGTTTTTCTTTTGTATTTCTCGATTGTTTTCAATATTGCCAACTCCATGGATTAGAAAATCAGAAATGAGTCTCCCAGAAGTTCAGAGAAAGGACCAAGGAACGGAAAAACAAGGCTGTGCTGGAGGCATTTTTTGTTTGCATCAGCTTTGGGCATGTTTCATGTGGAGAACTTTCAGCTTTCAGCCCTGTGTGTCAGAGATTCCTTTTCCCCCTTTCTTTCTTTATGGAAAGCCAAGCAGGAATTAATTTCTCGAGGCTGTGCTGTAGCAGATGATGGCCAGTGGTACAAAACCTACCATTTCCATAGGTTGGCACCAATATGTGCCTGCAGTGCTGCTGGGGACATGGGGATCACTTCACTCCTCTGGGTTACCTTATGAGCAGTTATTTGAAATTGCATCATTGCAGCCTTGATCACAGTGTGGGTTTGGGGGCTGGGCTCCAAGTGGGGCACTGAGAGGATATGGGGCTTGGAGCTGCATCAGGGAGGTGGGCAATGGGTAGAGGTGCTCTGCTGGGAGCACTGGGGTGAGGATGGGACTGTACCGAGCATGGAGTTGGGAGGGAAATGAAAGGAAAGTGGGGTTATGAAGTTATGTCTAAGGCCTGCTTTATTTGTTATTGCTAAATAAAACCCCCAGCCTGGATGGATGGCTATTTATGGCCAGGAAACTGTCAAGTAATAGTTCCTTAATATAGAAGTTGACCTGTCCAGGGCTTCCTGGAGCAACTCTTCCTCTTGTCAGGGGAGATGGATCGCTTGATTTTTATTATAAACAACAGCTAAAGATGATCAGGGAGAGTGAAGTCTGGCATCGAGTCGTGACTCATCTGGGATGGAGGAGAGCAGATGCTCTGAGCACCGAGGAGATCAATCCCTCCAAGACCTCCATAGCTCAGCACTGAGCCCACAGCCAGTCTCTGTGGCTCTGTGAGGGCACAACTGGGGTTCGGCCCATTCTTTTAGCAAAGCCCATTGATGGGAGCTATCTTTGGAGGTTTTCTTCCCGCACCTCCAGAATTTCATTATATCTTCATAGAGTCATATAATCATTAAAGTTGTAAAAGACCACTAAGTTCCCCAAGTGCAACCTCAGCCCTCTCCACCATGCCCACCAACCATGTTTCACAGTGCCACATCTCCACGGTTCTTAAACACCTCCAGAGACAGTGGCTCTACCACTTCCCTGGGCTCACTGCCACCTTTCCCACCCCTGCAGTGACAGTTTTTGACATGTTTGTAGCCTGTGGGGTTTTCAGTGCAGAGATGAGTCTCTGAAGGTGAACAGTGTGATACTGGCACCAAATCCAGCCCAAACAGTACCCATGGGATTTGGGAAGATGGGTGTTATATCCTTGTTCATTGCAGGGGAATTTGAATAGGTGACCTTTAATGGTCCCTTCCAACTTGATCAGTTCTACAATTCTATGTCCCAGGCTCAAGGGAATGTAGGGTCCCAGCTTGACATGCTGGGACATGGGAAGGAGGAGGCCTGGGTGCAGCATGAGCAATGCTCCTGGGCACCTTCCCAAATCCCACATTCGCTAGCAGTGCAATGCAAGCCGCAGCAGGATGATTTCTGCGGGTGAAGGCAAGGGGTCCTCACTTTCTCATCTGCGTGACCCTGAGGGGCAGAGTTATTTTAAAGGCAAACAAGAAGACCCAAACAATGCCAAGATGTTGACACCAGTGGCTCCAGCGGTTTTATTTATTGCCTGTTGGTAACCGTCGGCGGGCCGCTGGGATACTCTGGGGCCTGGTGGCTGACAAAACGGGGCAGGGTGACAAGAAGTGAAACAATTGGGATGTGTGTAATTTTTCCTTCCTGCACTCACTGGACGGCATCATCCATGAGGCCAGTTTCGTGTTTCTCTGCAGTCTCTTTCAGCCTTTTGCTCCCATCCCTCAGGCAGGAGCAGATTCCTGCTCCTTGGTTGTCCCTAACAGAAAACTAGCACTGCCTCCACATCCCCATGGGACAGAACAAACAAAACCACATTGGGGTCTTATCAGCTCAAACTATGTACCCAGACCTGCTCCCACTACCCTGCTCAGCCTTTGTGGGAGTTCAAACATTCAGGATGGCAGTGGAGCAGTGTAACCCCAAAACCAAGAGCTGTGAGAACAGGACCCTGTGGCTGACTTGGTGGTGCTGGGAAAGCCATGGGACCCCTCCAGCCAGGAAGCTGCCCTCGTGTCCCCACCAGGATGCCCCCAGTGCATGTTGTGACCCACCTTGACCCTGCCCACACAGCTCCAAACAAGGCTGACTTGCAGATCAGTCCAGATACTGACTTTTATTTCTCCTCCACAAACCTTTCTCCCTCCCCTTGGTGCTCACTCGTTTGCGGGTACGTGTATATTTGTTCTTCTACAGGTTTGGTGGCTTGTGGACAATAATTATCTTTATTGTTGTTGTACAGCTGCCTCACAGCTATCAATTGCCTTTGTTCAAAGGTCACCTGCCCAGATGATTTTACAACATGACTACAATGATCTGCTCCATTTTGCACTTTATACCAATGCCACAGTGATTTTTACCGAGTCAGCAAGTGAGTAATGAAGCACTTGAGCCTGTGAACATGCTATTCTTGTTTACGATCATACTAATGGCACAGTAAAGTCATCACTCACCCAAGTAGTTACTTTCAAGAAAGAAATAGTTTATCTTTTTGTTTCTGCATGGAAAATTGGAAGTTGTGGTTTAATTTTTGCAGAGAACCCCAAAGTTGTGGACTTTCTGATAGAGCATCACTTCTGCGTCAGAGAGAAACATGATATTTTCTGCATTGTGTGCAGAAGTTTTCAGCAGAACCCGTATGGTTCTGCCTGAATGGAAAACACAGCTCAGGAAGGTGGGCTCTGGCTGCTCCTTTGCACAACCTGAGGGACACACCTGTGCCCCGTGGTAAGGCTGAATGGTGCCAGCTGAGGCATGAACTCATCGAGGTCATAAGGATCGAGGTACAGGTTTTCCTTTTGTGGAGTAGGCGTTTGGTCCCTGTGTGGTGAGTTCTGTGGGTCTAAGAGCCTTTTCTTGGGAAGAAGGTGGAATCAGGGCTGTGAGTTGGGTACAGCAATGTCTATAGGGGCTGAAGGGGGTTTGGTGTCCTGTGGTTATTCTTTGAGTGTACTCTAGGAGTTCTTCGTGGCATAGTGAGGTGAATTACTGATGCTTCGCAGTCTTTCTCCCTGTTCTTCTCCAGTTCTCTTTTACTACAGAGTTGGCTGTGCATCTGTCAGGAAAACAGCCTGCGTTGCTTTCTGAATCAATGTGCTGCAGTAATTAAATATCTGAGCTTTTTGCTTCTACTGCACTTAACTCAGAGCTGAATATTTGATCTCACTATTGTATGCATACGAGAAGCAAACAAACAGCCCTGCTCCTTTCATCCCCTCAGGCGGTCCTTCATGGAGAGAGCTTTGTGGCTGAGGGTGCCAGGAGGTGGTGTCCCCAAAAACCTCTCCTCTTCAGCATGAATTTACATTGAATAACCCAAAAGCTTTTTAATGAGTAACAGTGACACCTTCTTCAAAGTGCTTCTGGGAAGCTTGGTGAGAAGCAGCCCATACCAGAAAGGCTCTTGTTAAAGGGAACAAATCCCCATAGACTGCTGTCTTCTCCAAACCCCCAGCTTTCCACCTGGTGGTATGATTTGTACCCAGAAGTATCTCTAGAGATAGCATACCATAGAAATGGTGTGTTGAGAGGAAAGGAGGGGAGCAGTGGTCAACTGTCTCCTTGGTCAAAACTGGGAGAAAAAGTAGCTTAACCCCCAGTGCTCTAATGGTGCTGGGATTAACCAGCCATTTTCCTGATAATTGCAGGTTGTCTTTACTATTATTGGAAAATGCATTAGTATTGGAATCCAAAGGAACTTTTACTCTGAACACTTCTACCACAGCATTAAATGTGGCCAAGAGAAAACTATGACTCCTGTGTTCCTTATTGTCAGGGCTTCAGCTCCCTTCAGGGCCAACTCCTTTGCTGACATGAGGTGGTGGTGTTGAATCTTTGTCCCACCTCCATCTCTCACCTTGTTACCAGGAGGCTGCTTGCTTTTTCTGTCAACCCTGGTCCCCACCCCATCTCTGCTTGCGTTTCCCTTACCGCAGGGTGAGGTGGGGGACTGCCCCAGAGGCTGAATGGGAGGGAAAGAGAGGTGGGCACAGATGGATGCAGCATGGGGCCCTAATATTGCTATTACTTCAGGTGTTGGTATTATCCTTCCCATCTGTTCACTCTTTGCTTGTAATAAAAGAGAATAGATCTGGCTTGTGGAATGAATGGAAATGATGGGCATTTCACTGCAAAAGCCTGCCGTTAACATCTGGCTGCAGTGCTCAGACTCTTCTTTGTGCTACAGCCCCTGAGAGCAGGGCAGGGAGCAGTACTGGGGAAACCATCCCTCCACGCACAAGCAGAAGGACTAAGGGGAGCGGCGAGGTGAAGTTGGCTGTGTTAATCATTTACCGGGAGTGCAATGGAAGCTATAATACATGTTCTGTGTATATAAAGATCTGTAAGCATAAATGTGAAGTGGGGACGCTGGTGCACAAAGGGCACAGTGAAGTGGCCTTTTGGGGAGGTTGTTTACTCAGATTCACCTTTGTTTGCTCTGTGGGAGCGTGGCCCTCTGTCACCACTATGGGATGGTGTGGCTGGGGACTGCAGGGTGACCCCACTTCTGAGCCTGACCTTGACAGCTTTGACCCAATTTATGATCAACATTAAGTAGGAGTGGAAAGTTAATGAGGGCGATGGTTAATGGTGGGTGTTTTGGGGTAGTGATGGTGTTTCTGAGCCCCTTTCCATGGGAATTCATTAGGAAGGGTGTAAGCATACTTTTCTGTGTTTTACGGTGCTTAAAACATACTGTGTCCTCAGTATCATACACACAATATGACATGTATATTATTATATAAAATACATCCAACAAGGCTGGAACTTCACCTCCATTCTGGATTCGTTTGGTATTTAGGTGTAGCTGAACATGTTGCCATTGCCTTTCACTGTTAAAAGGGAAAAAATACAGGCTGTCACTCTTCCATAACCAAGTGGATCCCAGCCAATAGCAACTGATATTTCACCACTGTCAGTGGAGTTACTGGTGCTCCAAAACTGGGGATTTCTGCAGGAGTAAATCTGTCCTGTGCACTAAAATGCACAATCCCATCATAAAAAGAAAAGAAACTTCTTGGATCTATCACTCTTGGTGCATCTCAGAGCTTGCTCTGAAATCCATTCTTGTGTCCACAAAACAGGGTTGGTGAGCAGAGCCCCACGTGCCAGCTTTGCTCTGTGCTCTACGTTCAGAGAAAAGGTACCTGTGGTGGTCAGGACATCTCTGCAGCATAGAAAAGCCACGTGGCCTCTTGGAAAAGGCTGAGGTCCCAGCAAAGTTGCTCCCAAATCCTTTATCCCTGCAGAAAACTTGTCCTCATCAGTATTCCTGTGGTGGGTTTTGCTCCATGCCCAGGAGTGATTGGCATTGTCTTGAGCTTTGCTTTTAAATCATGCAGCTATGCCTCATATTAAAACATGATTAGAAAGGATTTAGCAATTTGAAATATTAATAATGGATAACTCATTTCCAAGCAGCAAGTTTTAATAGCAGCATGCCACCTTGGATGGGGCTCTGCTTTGAGGTTATTGACTTTGACATTGCTCTTGCCCTTATCTTTAGATACAGAAGTTGATTTTGTCCCCAGCTTGTTTTCTTTGCCTGGGCACCGTTTTTGTGGAGCCGGTGTCACTTCAGCAGGCTGAATGGCTGTGAACACAGAGAGAGAAAAGCCACCTCTGCTCCATCACCCTGAGGTCAAGTGGTTGGGACAGCACAAGCAGCACCTGGGTACTCATGGAGAAAGTGCTTGGCATGCCTTGACTCCTTCCGTGGAGATCTCTACTACATCTGTAAAATAAAGGGGGAAAGCACTGCACTGCTGATTTCAGGCATGGCACCCAGGGCAGACTGGAAGCATTGCTAACTGCTTTGAGATGTCCTCAGCAGCTCCAGATTTTGGAAGGTCCCCCATGCTTGCCTGGAATATTTTTTCTTGATTTTTCTTTTGAAGCTGGTAGTTGCTTTAAAGTGAAGATACCTCTTGGTTTTTCCCTTTCTGGCTTGCTTTTCCCTTCTGGCTTGGTTTGTGCATCACCAATCATTTGCGGTGTCAGTGGGGTTTGTAAGGTAACCACAAAATCAGTTACATCTGGAGTGTGCTGAGCGAGGTCACTGGGGACAGAGTTTCTTTTTTAAAGGCAGTCTCAATAAGAGGCAACCAAGCCCTTTGCTTTTGCAGGAGGCAAAAGCCAAAACCACAATAGCATCCGTGTTTTCCAGTTAAAATAGCTGCCTTCTACTCTTGTATTGAAATTCAGTTTGGGTTTTTTTTTTTTTTTTCAGAGAAAAACAAGCTGGGGATCAGCTCATAATTAGTAGAAAATTGGTTTGGAATCTGCTTATCTCTTCATCAGAAACCAAGTCTAAACAAAACCAGAATCTGATCTGAGGTTTATGAGCTTTTTGACTGAGTATTCTAAAGCTTCTGAATTTCCCACTGGATCCAAAGTAGATTTTAATATTTGTTTTTAAGTATGAACCAGTCCTGATAGTTCCCTGGTGCTGCTCAACCAGGAAACTTGGGGACTTCCTTGAGAGGTTTCATGGAAGTTTGGCATGCTTTTATTAACTACTGATGCCTTTTTTTCTGAGGTGTACAATGGGCTGCAGAAAACACCATGGACATTTAGGTTATTTTTTTTCTATGCTGGTCAGGCTGCCTAAATGTGTTAATTCATTAAGCATGCTGTGTTCCTGACAATTGCCAGCTTGGGTTTAGGCTTCAGGCAGTTCTGAGCATGTCCTCGAAGCGGAGGCTTATCTCAAAGCTTCCTGAGTCTGCGGAATTGAATGAAAGTCTCACCAGGAAAAGTGGTTTGTTTTGCTTTTGGTTTGTTTTGTAAGAAAGCAGAGAGTTTCCCTTCCCAGCCAGGTCTAAGTGACCACAGAAGCTCACACGTTTCAGCGCTTCAAACTTTCAGGCTCTCCAGACTCCAGAAGTGCTAAATCAAAAATAAATAGAAATAAAAAGAACCCAGACAGACATATTTTCAGGCTTCCATTGAAATTGGATGTTGATTCAGTTGCAATTTGGAAAGAGGCTGTGAATGCACAGCCCTTCTCCCAATCACATTCTTCCTCGGAGAAGGGGAAAATGTCCACAATGAGGCACAAGGTCTGAAATAAAAATAATGATTAAAAAAAATCAACCTTGCTTCCCTGCCTCTGCCCATGTGGTGATTTGCATGCTTTTTGGCATAATTCTTGTGCGAATGGTCATCTGTCACGTGCGTGCTTTGTCAGTGATGGAGCTGAGCTGCAGTGAGGCAATATGATGTGCCAAAGGTCCAGTGAGAGGTCAGTGGCAGCTATGGCCCCGGTTCCTGATCTCTGGATTTTGTCATGGAGGTAAATGTTGGCTCATTTCAGAATTGCAGCTGCTGGTGTGGTCGGCCTGCAGGCATGGGGTGGTCCTGCTGATGGAACCCAATACTCTGACCCCTTCTGTGTTCCTGAAGCAATGGGAACCTCACTTGCTATATAAGGATCCATGGGCATCCACCCACTAGGATGGCAATGCCCGAACCAAGACCTCATCTGTATATGCATCTGCTTCCACAGGATTTTTTTACAGTGCACTAAGCTATTCTCTAATGGATGGGCTTCCAATCCTCTGTGCAGTAGTCTTTCTCTCTAAAAGAAATAATTTAATGAAGGTCCTCCATCTCAGTGCAGGATTTTGTTGGGGAGGAAAATAAACTAAATTTGGAAAACAATTAGTAACAATGTTGCCTTAATTTAACAACAGCTTTTATTAGATTGCACTTGTCCAGTGAGATTAATGGACATTTTCCTTTGAAACTCTGGGAGTCTTTCCTAGACACTGGGAATAAGTAGGCTCCTTCAAATGTTCTGCTTCCTACAGGATTTACTGGTGAAAGATTTAATACAATTCAGCACAAACATTTTAACCTTTCCATCTAAAACACTGAATTGAACCGTTTCCTGAATGTGTATAATTTAAAGGTTTGTGTTTTCCTGTGTCATGCTCTCTGAAGCATTTTATGTCGCCTTGCTCCTATTGACTCTTTTAAGAAAACACTACGTAAGTATACAGTCACTTTCAGATAACTCAGATGTTTACTTTATGAATGAAGGAGGAAATTGAATACTCAAATAAAGTTATGCATCTAAGTGCCAGAAGCTAACTGCCCTCTTAAATTTGCTTGTCTTCTTGAAAGAGCCTTTAAATACAATTTATGATGTAAAGAGCTTTTCCGCACTCAGTGCTGAGGAGGATCTCCACTGACACAGTTATAAATGGATGCTCTCAGCAGGGATCTCCCATACAGGGATGCTCACAGGGCAGGGACTAATGCTGCTTTAGGAGCATGCATGCATCCTATTGATCTGGTGTGGGGTTTGTGCCAGGGTACCCACAGGGCTTGGCTACAGTTCTCCTGCAGGTGCGCAGCTTGTTCATAAGCTCCTCACTTGGCACGGGTCTCCTTAGGTCCACGTACAAGCAGAATCCTTTGACAGGTATTGCTTTCTTTATGGAAAGAGGAAAGACTGCGGAGTTCCTTTGGGTCTGTTGTGTTGGCTGGGATTTGGCTGTGGGATGAGGAGATAGGGCTTACTCTTGCATCCATCGAGACCCAATGAAGACTTCTGTCCTTCAGCTCCATGTTCAGATACCAAAGCTATCTCCTGCCTAGAGGAGAGCTACTATGAAAAGCCTACTGCTGCTTTCTGATGTCTGAGTCCAGAAGCAGGGACTTTGGCCAGGTTCTACATTAGGCAATGACCTCTGAGCCAAGGACTACAGTTATCTGCAGCCTGGACAGGAGGAGGCATTACCCATGAAGGAGTTACTTGGAGCTTTTGCCACTGATTTGTTCCACTTGGGTGGATTCTCATAATTTCTTATAGCCTTGGGTTATTTTTTCTTGGAGATCCAGCTTCTGGTTTTATGCTATTACATCTGAACCTGTGCTTCAAGAAGGCACCAGTTGTCTCCATGACTAAGGGCTTGCATAAGGCGTGTCCAGCAATGTGAGATGAGCACCAGGTGACTGCACTCCTGAGTGAGAATGTGATGGATGAAGGCTATGGGTTTGGAGGGATGAATCCAGCTGTGAATCCAGATGTGCTAGAGCAGGGTGAGCTCAGAGTTGTGCCTGTTGGGAGCAAGGAGAGTTACTCAGTCTCCTACTCCTTGTTCTGCACCCAAAGAGGGGAGCAGTGAGAATGACCTGTTCTCTCAGTGCTGCTGCTTTGTATGGAAGCTGAGATTGGCAGAATAAACTGCAAATAATGGTAGTCACAGGAGGTATGGAAGTACTGAATTAAAAATGTGAGGTTCCTGTGAACTCAAGCAGATGTGAGAGTAGGAACCCAGATGTGTGTGACCTCTGGAGCAGAAGAGTGGGATGGATCTGAAGGGTGGATGGATGGATGGGAAGAGAGATGGTCTTCCTATTATAAGAAAGGTTTTAGGGTGCCAAGGAGACCCAGAGAGCCTCTTCCAAGCACTTTGCCCAAGAGAGAGGACCGAGGAGGGGGAGCCCTGGACCCTTCCCAAAATCCCAAATACATGTGTTGGAGCGAAGATGTACTTGGGGCTGTGCAGCAGGTGAAGGCAGCCCTATGAGCCAGGCAGAGGTCACCCCCAAGGTCCTATCTGTCCCCCAGCACTGCCAGTAGGATCCCTATCACACGCTAATATTGGGTTATGATCATGAGCCTCCACAATGTCACACTGATAACGGCGAGGTTTTTCCCTGGTACGAGCCTGTTTCATTTTGACACGTAGGTATGTCAAGTGAAGGGAATATTTTCCCTTCTGCATCAGACTCCAACTTCACTGAGGTCAGTCACAGGAGTGTGTGCGCAAATGTCAAGGCTGACAAGAATCATGGGGGAGAGCAGAGGGTCTTTGTGAGGCTATGGGGAAGGGAAGGTGTCCCACTGTGGTCCTCAAAGGGAACAGGATGCTGTGGGTCAAAAAGTGGTGAAGGCAAGGTTGGCACTGAGATGTGATGGCAGACCAGCCTGGTTTCATGTTTCAGAAGTTACTACAAGGGCAGCTAAAGCCTACAGAGTTTCCAGCTTTCCCAGTCTTAGCTACCCAATGATACTGGGGGAGGCTGGAAGAACAACTTCCCTCTACTTTCTCAGTTTCTTCTGACAAGATGAAGAGCTCGGCATTGGAGGATGTCATATCTCTATTTACTGTGCCTGTTGATGGACAATGTGAGGGGCTCCAAAGGCAGAACTGAACCCAGAGGTCATGGTGAAAGCAGCTCACTTAGCTGGATGGATGAGAAGGCTCTTCTGCAATTCTGTACAAGATCTTCCATCAGAAACTGATGCTGCTTGTCCAGAAGTATCCTAAAGACTGAGGCTCTGCTTCTACTTGAAAGAGACCTGTGTGCACCCAAATCAAGTCTCCTCTGAGGAAGGAGAGTTGACAGTCATCTGAAAGAGAAAATATGGTGACAAAATAAAAAAAGTGGCTTTGTGTTGGGAACTCTGCTGTCCAGAGCTGGTTCCCATGCAGGCACTACAGTTACCTTCTTGCTTCCTCTGAACCCAGAGGTCCCTGGGAGAGAGGGAAGTGCGACCTGAGGAAGTGCAGCAGCATCCCTTGGGCTGAGCTCTAACTCATGTACTGAATTGCACAAATGCATCACAGCTTGTGTTGCCTGGTCATTTCCTGCTGAAAAACTCTTTCCAAGCCTCTGCAAGACCCATATATATATTTATATATATCTCCAAGTCGATACTGCCCACTAAAATGTCAGTGGACAATAGTAACTAAAAATAGGCAAAACCAGGAATTAGTCTATAACATTTTTAAACTGGGAGGATGGCAAAGCTATATATAGGATCTCAGAGATCATAGGGATTGGAAGAAAATGGGTCCAGTATTTTTTCAATGAGGAAAACAAGGTGCTGTCACTTAGCAATGTATGGACTCGGTGCAGGCATCATTTCAGTGCCCTTCTTGAGTGCTGGGGCTCTGTGCTCCTGGGGCCATTGTGCACTGGGGCAAACGCTGTACTGTGAAGGCAATGATTGTGAGCAGGGGATTTTAGCACCGTCTCCAGTTTGCTGTTTCACTGAGAAGCGGATGGCGTGGAGGACATCAACGACACGCAGGAAATACCTCGTGCACCAGCTGCTTCTTGGCTTTCTGGTCCGCGGCATCGTGCGGTTCCTGCCGTCCTCTTCAGCCCTCCAGCTTGTGCTGGGCTGGCCTGGAAGCCTCTCCCGAGGCTAAATCTTGGAGGGCGAGGTTAGACTTGAGGCTGCTGCTCCCTCTGCTGACTGCCGAGAGCGCATCGCTCAGCGCAGGGCAGAGCCCCGCACAGGGTGGGACTGGTGCCCGGCGGGACGAGGGCAGTACCGGCACCAAAGGGCACTTTGTATTGCAGCAGTAGGTGAATAAACAGCGAACAGGAGATTGAGCGTTTCCTTTTCCTTAATGCACTTCTGTGACAAAGGATGGTTTTTATAAATAAATATATATATATATATATTTTCTTAATTCAGTTAGGACCCATTCTTGGACCAAAGAGAACTTGGCTGTCGAATTTAACAGCAACGCACTGCAGCCAGCAGTCTGCAGCTAGAGCTCTTTGCTTTTCCTCTGTAGGTCTCCTTAATCCTTTAGCAACTATGTGCATTTTCCAAAGAGGTTTTCTGTGTGTCCCACCAGAATAAAATCACAATGGGAAAGAAGTCTCCTTATAAACTGTGATTGGCTGCAGCCTCCCTCCAGCCCTGCTGGTAACGCCCTGTGGATATTTGCTTCTCAGAGATTAGAGGAACAAAGCGAGAAGAGAGCAGCGTTCCATTATGGTAGAGCATATAATATTGTGATTATTAATCATACCCCTCCAAATAATTAATCATTTTGTGTGTTATTTGAAGACAAACAGGGCCTTTGGTTCATTATCGCTTATACATACACAGAACTGGAGTCACATCGGTGCTGTCAGACGTGGTTAATCCCTGCCTGGGTTTTGTACATGTCTGGGTTTCTGAATCATGTACATGGCAAATGATCTACTAATATGTTTGCTCCACCAGTTTGTTCATATGGAGCCAAATATATGAAAGCATTCAAGCTCCGGAAAGGGCAGATATGGTCCTAATGGAGTTGACAAAGGCATCTAATGTTAAGGGTTGTGGAAAAAAAAAGGGCTTGCTGATGAAATGCTGGTTTTTTGTTTTTTGTTTTTAAGTATTTTATTATTTGGCACGGAGGGACATGGCTAGTGGGCATGGTGGGGGTGAGCTGGTGATTGGACTTGGTGATCTTAGTGGTCTTTTCCAGCCTCAGTGAGTCCATGATTTATATTTTATCCCGCTTGATGATTTGAACTGGGAGACTGAAAAAGCAATCAGCAAAACTCTGAGCACTGTAAAAATAGATTCTGGAGGTAAAAACATTAATTTAAACTAAAGCAGAAGGAAGGGATGGTTGCTGAAGAGCAGCATCTCGTGGTAGCCAAGAATGGGAGGCAGGTGATAAACTGCAGCTCAGCCCATTCCCGTGGTGCTGCAGGGGTGGGGAAGATCACAGCAGTCACCTTGCTGCCAGGTACCATCCCATGTTGTCATCCTGCCTGCATGCCACACTAACGCAGCCACCCTCATCATGCCCCCCAGCACAGCTTGTTGCCAGGCTGAAAACCTGGGCCATGAATTTTAAGACACCCTTACGAGAGCAGAGCCTCTTTTCAGGCTCAGCACTTGGAAGACTTCGCATGAAGACTGTAACGTTTTGATTACAAGTGATATAAAATGCCGTTTGCTTTATTTCCTAATTAATGACAGTACATAAGGCAACAGTAAACTCAATTGCTTCCAACAGCTTTTTATATTCACTCGGAGGCATTTTCAGAAATATGACTCGTGTACCCAGCAAAATCTTTCCTTGACCAGATGTAGAAGGAAAGCACTTTTATTGGCTCCATGATAATATCACTAAAGAGGAAACAAACTATAAAAATAAAAATTAAAAAAAAAAAAGACAGAATTTGAGAGTTGCTAAACTGAAAGATAGAGAAGCAAATACAGAGGAGATAAGAAGGCTTTTACTGATAGTGGTGTCCTGTGTAAATAATGCAGACACTGAAAAAGTCCCTCTGCAACGAGATTCATTAGAAGCGCGTACACCGGCCCTGAGCAATTACTTTGATTGTTCCCCAGCTGCTTCTCACAATAAATGTCCACAGGCCCACCAAGCTTGCAGCCATATTGCTGGCTGTGTGTCCTTGCAGATAGATACAGCAGTACTGAAAACACATAAGTGCAGGTTTGTTGCTTTCCAGACCATCTTTGGGAGAAGTGCTAGCCTAGGACAGTAGGTTAAACAAGCACCTACAACCAGGCAGAAAATGAAGCGTCCACTTCCACTGGGAATGAGTATGACCAAAATATATACTGACACACGTCTGCTTGGCATGTAGATGTCGTCTTGGATTTGAGTCAGCGAAGTGTGGGCACTCTTGAACTGCAATGAAATCTGCATAGACCATTCCTCCCTAACCTTCAAAGCCCTTCACAAAAAGGTATACTTAAACATTAAAAAAAAAACACCAGAAGAAATGAACATTGGAGACTACAGTTTTTGTGAGCATGATAGAAGCATAATGTAATAAGAGTAAGCTAAAAGCCAACAAGAGCAAAAAATACATACAGTGAGGACATAATTGACTTTGTATTCGTAATGTACATCGGTAATCTGAGGGTAAAGAGGTGAGTAAATGATACCAGACATGTAGAAAGAATAAAGCTCACTTGGAGCCATAAAATTTCATGGTAGCATGGAGAAAAATGAGCAGTGGGAGTTAAGATAGAATAAGGCAGTCCAACAGATCTGTATGTAAATGCTCCTGAGTTACAACAACCCTTCTTCCCTTTCTGCTGGCATCTCAAGATTCCTTTCTCCTCTACACATTTTCCAGAGAGGTCAGATGAAGCCACCCAAAGCCCTCGTGAGGAAGAAGCAGGGCAGTTGTTGCTTCTGAAGGCAACTCTGTGACTATGCTGTTGTGAAAATTAGAAAAGAGACATCTTTGGCAAGGCTGGATAAAGGGATCCCAGATAAAGGAGGGCATAAAAATATATATATCCTTAGAAAATGGAAGTGAAAGCAAAGAGTCTGCTAACATTTTCTTCAATCCCATTTCTCTGCAACAACATAATCCTCACAAATGAATCGGAGCATGTATTTGCTCAAAAGAGTTAATCTTTATTAACAGCTCCAGAATGCCCTTCAGCTCATGTACAACCTGGTTCAAAGGTTTTCAAGAAAAACAACATACCATAAACCAAAGGGCAGCACTAATTGGAAGCAGTGTAATGTCTTTGAAAACAGTAATAGCCTCCTGTGGGTTAATAAGCGGAAATTAAATTTCATGTATGTTAGCATAACCCATCACAAAGCACCAGGTGAAGCAAGGGGCACAGCCAGTAAGGATGGGGTTTGAGTGCACACAGTCACTGTCTTACAGTAACCCCTATTCCTTGACCAGAGTTGGGATATCCAAAGGAGTTGTCTTCAGCCTGGTTAAAGGGAATATTCTGAGCAACGTGGTCCCCGTTTCTGCTTTGGTGTTGAGATGAGTGTGGAAGATCATTGCAGAGGAGGAACACGACTTTGGCAGCCCCTAGAAGCAATCTTGGTGTCACACAGCCTTTGTCCTGGTACGTGGAGGCCAAGCAGTGGCACAGCATTGCTGTGACTTTGACTTGTTCCTGCAGTTTGATGTTGTCCAATTCCAGTGCTCAGAGCTCACCGCTGACCCAGAGCGCTGTTTCAGATGACCTTCAGGTCTTGTCTTCTGTGTCAAGATTGCTATTGAAAGACTAGTCCTACAGATTGATAGTTTCAACATTAAAATGTCATGAAATAGAGTAGATAGAAATGCATGCTGGGAGTGAGTTGGCTAATGATGACATTGCCTGAAATGGAGATGGCTAATATTTGGACTGCAGGGTGTGTGTCTCTTACAAGGAAATGGTTTAATCTGGAAAAGGAGGCAGAAATACAAGGTCAGATCCTCGCTCCTCTACCCTAATTTACTCTTCTGGCTGTGCTAGCTGCCCAGAATCTGCCAAGGAGTCAAGAAATGAGAGTCTTTGAGCACGGTGTCTGAGATGTCTCTCAATGGGAAATGCCACAGTGCTAACCCAACCCAGGGCACTGACAGCTGCCAGGGTGGGCTTTGGGCAGGGATGCTGGAGAACCTCTCGTTCAGTGATGTCTTGCAGGTAACATGGTTTCTCTGCCCAATATAATAATCATCTGCCAGTCAAACTGACCACGGGCTGATTACAGTGTTTGGTTGGAGATACCACTATTGACTGTCTGAATGACTGGGAGTTTGGTCTTGAATATGTGGCCTCAGACATTTACTGTGTCTTCGGTAGCATTTCCTGCACCTGGAGAGTCCTTTATAATATGGCAGATAAACGTGCTCTTATTTACCTTATTTCCAGCTGCTGGTGATTAAGACAATGGATGGGAAAGCCTGAAAGCTTGAGCAAGAGAAAAGCACTTCATGCACAGCATGGGTTGTGGAAGGATGGGAATGACCCTGGAGGAGGAACAACTCTTTGTGGCCACAAACCATGAGAAAGCCCTTCCCCAGCTCTGCTCACAGCAAGCTGCTGGTTCTCGGGTTCTATTTTATTTCTGCATCTCCCTGTGTTTGTGAGACTTCTTGTCTGTAGGCCTCTCCCCCCATGAAGCCATCAATCACCAGTGCTGACAGAGGTTCCTGCTGCCTGAAGCGGCCAGGAAGACTTGTTGGAGCCAGAACCCCAGGGGTCAAGTCCAGGTTGCCGTGTCTGAGTGAGGGTTGCTCAGGATATGCGCAGCCTAACACCGTGTTTGGAAGGCAGCAAAGGACCAAGAGGGAGGAGGAGGAAGGATAGGATGTAATCTTTCATCCTGCAAGTGAGATTTCAGAATGGGAATATTTCTTTTTGCCTGGGTTTTGAAACAAATGCTACTGGGGGTATGGCTCCAGGCAGCTGGAGGAAGGGAGTCCCCAGCCCAGGGAAATTGTGGCAACCAACTCTCTCCTGAGAATCTGCTCATTATTGCTGGCTACAGGAGAAATGCTGGCCGTGTCACACTGAACTCAATGGTGATTCTCGTGTGGAAGAAGAAATAGGAGAATATATAAAGACCCTGTGTTAACTGGGATCAGTGAGGGACATGTGCATGGCCAAAGGGTGCAGGCTGAGAGCCCTCCTTCATAAGATTGCCAATCTTACCCACAAAATGTCATGTTTACCCAAAGAGGCTGGTTGTATGCATTGGGAGCATTGCTTTGGTGCTGAGTACTCAACACACAGCTGTTCCCATGAGATATCCATTAAGAGTTGAACTCAGTGATCCTTATGGGTCCCTTCCTGCTCAGAATATTCTAAGATTCCAGCCAGCAGGGACAGCAACATTCCACAGCTTACTTCAGCATCCCCACTTTACATCAAATGTCATGAAATGACCCTTTCTCTTGGAAAGAAGCAAGACAACAGTCCTGTGGGTGTGCACCCACAGAGCAGCCCTCAAGAAGGTGCCAGGATGCCACCCAGAGCAGTGATGAGGGACACTCTCATCACACCCAACCAGAGAGATGCTCTGCCCCAGCCACTTGTGGATTTCACCCAGCAGCCACAACACAGCTCGAGCCAACTCTCAGAGAGCAGTGAGCACTCGGTCACACTTGCATTGTTTCAACACATTTACATAATTAGTTTATCAAGAAATGTGTTTGGCCTCATCTGATACTCAGGAAATGCTGTCTGTCATTTGCAGGCATCCTGCGGGGCCCCGAGGAGCTGACAGACCCTGGCTCCTTCCTATCTCTCCTTAACTCCATTTGCTGGGACTATTTCCTATTTTTTTTTTTTCCATGTAGCACTCCCTCACCATTTTGGGATTAAAGTAATAGATAACAACATTATGCCTAAAAGAAGGCTGTGACGGGTAGAGGAACAACATGAGTAAGGACTGGGAAGAGTATCTGGAAAAATGTTAAGCAAATGAAAGTGCAGGAACTCGGAATGTTTTTACACCCTTCCATCCAGATTCTCTGCAGATTGGATCCACTTCATAGAAGTGCTGATAAATGAAGAATCACTAATTATGAATAAAATATTCCTGCCACCAGAAGTTTCTATTTGTTAGAGGAGTTCCTGTCCAACAAAGCTAGTTTGAATGAGAATGGGCTTGTTCCCAAACCACTGATGAGGACAGGCTGCTTACAGGAGTCAGGGCTCAAGTCAGGCAGCCCATGGCTTGGTTCCCTTCATGCCCAGGGCTCAATGAGCTAGGAGCAGCAGCCTTGTGATGCTCACACAGCAGCCAGCCCACTGCCTGGCACTGCTACCACAAGAGCAACAGCCTTTTGTGGGCCAAGGCTGGATAATGGGGGGGCACAGGGTGACTTCAGTGCCAGGTCTCAACGAGGTGGGCTTGCTGCAGATTTGCTCATTTTGAAATTGAAAGCTTCTAGATGTCATTTAATTCATGCAAGTTGCAGAAATACCTGGTATTAGGACTTTTTTACTCCTGATAGTCACCCGTCATTAAGTTAAGTAAAAATAGCTCAGCTGGGAAAAAAAAAAACTCATTCTATTTAATGCCTGGAGTAGTAACACAGGAGACATTTTCAGAGATCTGTCAACCATTCCATAAGCAATAACATTTCAATCTCCCTACAGGCTGCAGAACCAAGGCGAGGCAGGAAAGCTCTGCACAGGCCTACATCTTCAGCACAATTCTTTCAGAGCTCCTGTGAGTACTTGTCATGATCCCAAGTGAGCTTCTTTGTCTTCAACACTACTGCTTGGATCTCAGCTGTGCAGCTGAATCACTTCATCTGAGCAAACCGTATCTGCTGAACAGCAGCAAAGATTTGGGTGTGCTGTCAGCCCAACACTGGTGCTCAGTGTCTGATTTCTGTGAAAGCAGTGCAAAGCACTCAAGTAGGAACATTTAAGAAAGCATATGTGATCTATAAGATCCATCAGCAAAGGGGTAAAGTTGTGTTCAAGTAGGTCTGACTGGTGATTTAGGGTCACAGAATCTTTTGAGTTGGAAGGGACTGTTAAAGGCCATCCCAGCTCTCCTACAATGAACAGGGACATCTGCAGTTCAGTCAGTGTGCTCAGAGCACTGTCCAGCCTGAATGATGTCAAAGAATGCTGCTGAAGGATTTTTACCAACATCATCTGCCCATTATGAGTGGACTGGACAAAAAACATGTTCTGGAGTTACTGTTAAAATCTTGGTTGCACTGATGGAAACAAAGCATAGGAACTTAGTGTGCAGTAACATTTCTTACTTCACTTTGTTGAAGCCCCCATGCTCAGTAGGATCCTGGTGTATTCTCATTGTGCTACCCTTCTTCCATCAGTGAGCTGGAACAGTGATCTCTCCCCTCTGACCTCAGCCAAACACAGGACTCATCCAGCAGGAAAGTGTTGTCATTCCCTTCACTGAAGATTGATATAATACCATTTTCCCCTGCTGGGACTAGTGCTGCCATTATAACAGGGGAGGTAACATGGGATAGGGCAAGGGCAGGCAGTGCTGAGTGAGCTTTGCCAGGTACCCCATTGGTGCTGCCAAGCATGTGGGGCTTTCCTCCAAATGCTTCCACCACAGGAGAAACGTGTCTTCTGCTGCCAAGGGTCTGGGAATGCCACTTAACTGGGAGAAAGCATGCACTGCAGCATGACAGCCACTTCACCAGTCAGTTCAGGAACGCTCTGTGAAAACAAAAGAGTACATGCTCCGTGCCAGAACTGTCCTCACTGGCAATGGAACACATCAGATATCTCGTGGGTCCAGGGAGCCTTTCTCAGTAAGAACATGAGGAAATGGGAGCCATGAGTTACACAGAAGAGTCTTCTATAGCTTAAGGCATGTTGGCTAAATATAGGTCACATTCCTGTAGCTCTTCTAATGATAAATGCTGTACAAGCTATATCCCAATCTGGTTTCTTTCCTCATAAAGAGCTCCTCATAGATCCAAAGATATCCGACCCACTCACATCCTGGATCTTTTTGTTTGTCTTTCAGCAAATGAATAAAGATGGGTCCTTTTTTTTTCTCAGATGTCACTTAAAATACGACACCATTCTTTTGACCTACTTGCATTTTCTTCTCTCCCTATCACAACATCCTTTCAACCATGGCATTAGACAAAGTAATTTCATCTCCATAGGCAGAAAAAGCCTCATAGGGAGAGTGAGAGGGAAGAAAAAACAGTGAGAGGGAAGACAAACCAGTGTTTACTCTGTCTTGGTCACTAGTCAATAGAAGAAGAAACTAA
This sequence comes from Cyrtonyx montezumae, assembly GCF_038088225.1. NCBI lineage: Eukaryota > Metazoa > Chordata > Aves > Galliformes > Odontophoridae > Cyrtonyx > Cyrtonyx montezumae. Next base: position 8,382,784 of record NW_027072100.1, on the reverse strand, counting down.
CAGTTGGAACAGGTTGGTGTTTCCCTCTGACCCCAATAAACAGATGGGAAATAGTACAAAAGTATCACTAAACTTTCCAATAGACCTTAGACCAACACATGAGCTGTATGAGTAGCTGCCTAGCTCTGAGTAGAGCTTTTCCTTACAGAGTAACTCGATTCTCACTAGAAAGGCTCAGTGAACACTGATCTAACCCCTGTTGCAAGCATTTCTTTGAGTATAGTGAAATTCAGAGTGTCCATAGACCTCTTCAAGCACTAACTCAAATTCAGAACACAAACCAACTCCATCTGGGGCTCTGTTGTGCTTTAATCCATGCCTGAAGAGTAAACTGGTGCCCCTGAGAAAAGCACAGAAACTCTGCTTCTGCCCTCTCCCGTCCTGAAGATCTCCATGATGTACATGTGTTGGTAACTTACTGGCTGCTCCTGGCCCCCTGTCCTACAGCATTGGCCTCAGCTCTGCTCTGGAGTGGTTGGGAACATCTCTTGTACCTTTCATGTTCCCATGGTCTGGGAGAGTACAGATATACAGCTGTATTTTGAGCTGATTTTGGAATGGTCCCTTCCCAAACTGAAGGTCCATGCCCATGTGTGTGGTGCCCCAAAGGCCCCACTGCCTGCCAGAGGTTGCACAAATAGGGCATGTGTTACTTGCCAGCAGTAGCTCTTCATATTGTGCAACACCAGGTGCTGAACGAATGGATGAATGAATGGATGAATGAATGAATACTGAATGAATACTGAATGAATAACCCCTCTCCTCAGAAAGGGTTCTAAGGTTTGTTAGGTGACACAGGAGTTAAAAACAGGGGAACTTTGTCCTCAAGCTGACCCCAAGGCTGTGAGTAAGTGCTTAATTAAGTAGGTAGCTAAGTGAAAGAAGTGGCAGTATGGATGTGACACATATATGACTCAGAAATGCAAAGTTCTTACTTATCCATTCCCATGCTCCTTCCAAATGGCTTAGGGGCAGCACCTGGGTAGCAGTACTTGTTAGTACTCAGAAACACATAAGCATATATCAAGCTTATTGCCAGCTCTGCTAAGCAAGTACATGAAAGGCAGTTAATTAAAACGCTTTGGAGAACCTCATAATCTATACTGGGGCAAAGCCTCAGTCTGCTACCACTGCTGTGACAGAGGAGCTGTTGTTGCTAACTGTATTGCAACTTTCCCGAGGCTGTCATACCACCAAACGCTGCCGTGATCTGTGAGCCTTTGTTCATAGATAAAGATGTGAACTCCCAGCTCTTGTCATAGATAACAGCACAAAGCACTGCAGTGACAATGCAAAGACGTAAAACTCAGCTTCAAACATGCAGCCATTTGTTACTGTCCTCAGTGCAGCTGCTGAGCAGAACTGAGGGTTGTTCGTAAGTGGGAAAGCTGAGCTTGAGGGTTGGTCCATATGTCCCCTGGTTTCTGATGGTGTTTTGCCCCTCTGCATTGCTGGGTGAGTGCCTCTGTATCTGCCATTACCCACAGTGGGGATGCTGAGGGTTAGGCTTGGGTTAACAGAGGAATATCCTGCTGCAAAGCCTGCTGGAATTGGTGGGAAGATCACAGTGCTTTTTTGCCCAGGTTTTCATTAGGAACTGAGCCTTGGAGTTATTAATGCATTTCAAAAATGCAACAGATCTCTGCCACAACCCCATAGGGCTGTTATGGTCACAGGTAACTGTGAGCAGTGGGTGCATGTCATGAGCCTTGTGCAGCAGGATGAGGAGCCAGCCTCTGAGCTGCTGCACTGAAGGCCAAGAGTTGAGACCTCATTTTCTAGTCAGAGAGGTCTGACCCATCTCTCACTGGAAACCCGTAACGCTGGCTCACTTTCTACATCAAAACAAAATTTTCCAGAACCTAGCACTTGCTTTTACGAAAGCAAAAACTTGTTCTGAACAAAGCTCTTCAGTAGAGACACATCCAGCCTTCCACTTACAGTGGCAGTGAGGATAATTGAAATTTTTTTTTAGAGCTCGGCACCATGTAAACTACTGCCTCTGAAGGTGGTATAATGTCCATAGCTGCACCAATTCTGTCAGATTTGGTGTAAGGAACAATGTTTTCTTATAAGGAGAGATGAGAAAGTGACACAGCTGCCCAGGGAGTGGTTGGATCACCATCCCTGGAGGCGTTCAGGAACCATGGAGATGTGGCACTAAGAAACATGGTCAGTGGGCACACTGGGGTGGGCTGGGTTTGGATTTGGGGTTCTCAAAGCTCTTCTCCAGCCTTAAGGATCCTACAGTTGTACCTTCTGACTTGGGAATCCATTGGAGTTACAGATGGTGGGTCTTCATTGCTGGAAAAGTTCTTTGTACCTGCGTGCCTACTAGGAAGCACTCTCAAACAGCTTCTCCTCCCACCACGTCGTGAGAGACCTTCCTGCTGGAGGCTGGCACACCGTGCTCTGCAGCAGCTCCAGAGCTGGAGGTTGGTGGGGCCGCACCGGGCTCCCATTGTTCCCCGCCCGCGAGACAAAGGGTTAAGTAAATGTTTGGAGAAGATAAGGTGCCCTGTTGACAAGCAGCAGGCTCCAGCGGTCTCGGCAGGATCTCTCGCAGCGGTGATAAATGGGGAAGTTTTCAAAGTGGAATCAGCAGACGCCACGGAGAGGGCGGTTTCTGATGCCGTGATTGGCAGCGAGGAAGGAATCTGAAGGTGTTTAATGATCCCACACTCTGCTGCAGTTTTTTTAAAGGCTCTGTGTCTAGCCAGGGGAAAATCCTCTATCAGTCACAGAGGCTTGCACGCCTTGGTCTTTTTTGTTTTGTTGGGCTTTTTTTCCATTAAAACATGGGAAACACTGAATGGGATCCTGATAAAGCTCCTCTGGGATTCTTCATCCTCTCACATTGGCTTTGTCCCTTTTAATTTTCTCTTTGAAGTGTCTAGCACATGTTAGGTGAACTGTTTTCTTTGGATAACTTCAGGCAGGAGCTGCATTTTGGGGGAAATAGCGTGCCAAACTAACAAAGTTTTTTCTCTGTTTAGCTGTATTATTCCAATTACTACCATCTCTTTGCTATAACAAATATATAACCAAATGACACCAAAGAGTAAAGCCCTTAGAAGGAGTTAAACACCTGCCATGACATTACTGTGCATATGAGAGGCCAGAAGAGATTTTTCTCCTCCTTTAAATAGATCCCAAAAGCTGTTCAATAACTCCAAGTTGGCCAAACTCCAGTGACTTTTTATCCAGAACTCTGCCATATTTTCTGTCGTAATTTCTGGCCAAAAACTGCCCTGGGAAGGGCTGCAGTGAGGAATAGGCAACAGCAGTTGAGTCAAGAATGGAGCTTTGCTGTGTGTTGTATCCCCCTGCTCGCTGCAGAGTGAGGATGAGGTAACAAATACTACATGGTCTGAACATCACAAGGAGAAGGGGCAGGGCCACACTCATCCTGGAAGGTCTGAGATGGAAGGAAGGAAAAGGAAGGAAAAGGAAGGAAAAGGAAGGAAAAGTAAGGAAGGAAAAGGAGGGAGGGAAGGAGGGAGGGAAGGGGGGAAGGAAGGGGGGAAGGAGGGAAGGAAGGAGGGAAGGAAGGAGGGAAGGAAGGAGGGGAGGGAAGGGAAGGGAAGGGAAGGGAAGGGAAGGGAAGGGAAGGGAAGGGAAGGGAAGGGAAGGGAAGGGAAGGGAAGGGAAGGAAGGGAAGGGAAGGGAAGGGAAGGGAAGGGAAGGGAAGGGAAGGGAAGGGAAGGGAAGGGAAGGGAAGGGAAGGGAAGGGAAGGGAAGGGAAGGGAAGGGAAGGGAAGGGAAGGGAAGGGAAGGGAAGGGAAGGGAAGGGAAGGGAAGGGAAGGGAAGGGAAGGGAAGGGAAGGGAAGGGAAGGGAAGGGAAGGGAAGGGAAGGGAAGGGAAGGGAAGGGAGGAAGGGAGGAAGGGAGGAAGGGAGGAAGGGAGGAAGGGAGGAAGGGAGGAAGGGAGGAAGGGAGGAAGGGAGGAAGGGAGGAAGGGAGGAAGGGAGGAAGGGAGGAAGGGAGGAAGGGAGGAAGGGAGGAAGGGAGGAAGGGAGGAAGGGAGGAAGGGAGGAAGGGAGGAAGGGAGGAAGGGAGGAAGGGAGGAAGGGAGGAAGGGAGGAAGGGAGGGAGGGAGGGAGGGAGGGAGGGAGGGAGGGAGGGAGGGAGGGAGGGAGGGAGGGAGGGAGGGAGGGAGGGAGGGAGGAAGGGAGGAAGGGAGGAAGGGAGGAAGGGAGGAAGGGAGGAAGGGAGGAAGGGAGGAAGGAAGGAAGGAAGGAAGGAAGGAAGGAAGGAAGGAAGGAAGGAAGGAAGGAAGGAAGGAAGGAAGGAAGGAAGGAAGGAAGGAAGGAAGGAGGAAGGAGGGAAGGAGGGAAGGAGGGAAGGAGGGAAGGAGGGAAGGAGGGAAGGAGGGAAGGAGGGAAGGAGGGAAGGAGGGAAGGAGGGAAGGAGGGAAGGAGGGAAGGAGGGAAGGAGGGAAGGAGGGAAGGAGGGAAGGAGGGAAGGAGGGAAGGAGGGAAGGAGGGAAGGAGGGAAGGAGGGAAGGAGGGAAGGAAGGAAGGAAGGAAGGAAGGAAGGAAGGAAGGAAGGAGGGAAGGAGGGAAGGAGGGAAGGAGGGAAGGAGGGAAGGAGGGAAGGAGGGAAGGAGGGAAGGAGGGAAGGAGGGAAGGAGGGAAGGAGGGAAGGAGGGAAGGAGGGAAGGAGGGAAGGAGGGAAGGAGGGAAGGAGGGAAGGAGGGAAGGAGGGAAGGAGGGAAGGAGGGAAGGAGGGAAGGAGGGAAGGAGGGAAGGAGGGAAGGAGGGAAGGAGGGAAGGAGGGAAGGAGGGAAGGAGGGAAGGAGGGAAGGAAGGAAGGAAGGAAGGAAGGAAGGAAGGAAGGAAGGAAGGAAGGAAGGAAGGAAGGAAGGAAGGAAGGAAGGAAGGAAGGAAGGAAGGAAGGAAGGAAGGAAGGAAGGAAGGAAGGAAGGAAGGAAGGAAGGAAGGAAGGAAGGAAGGAAGGAAGGAAGGAAGGAAGGAAGGAAGGAAGGAAGGAAGGAAGGAAGGAAGGAAGGAAGGAAGGAAGGAAGGAAGGAAGGAAGGAAGGAAGGAAGGAAGGAAGGAAGGAAGGAAGGAAGGAAGGAAGGAAGGAAGGAAGGAAGGAAGGAAGGAAGGAAGGAAGGAAGGAAGGAAGGAAGGAAGGAAGGAAGGAAGGAAGGAAGGAAGGAAGGAAGGAAGGAAGGAAGGAAGGAAGGAAGGAAGGAAGGAAGGAAGGAAGGAAGGAAGGAAGGAAGGAAGGAAGGAAGGAAGGAAGGAAGGAAGGAAGGAAGGAAGGAAGGAAGGAAGGAAGGAAGGAAGGAAGGAAGGAAGGAAGGAAGGAAGGAAGGAAGGAAGGAAGGAAGGAAGGAAGGAAGGAAGGAAGGAAGGAAAGGAAAAATCTAGTTTGGGGAAGGAACCTGCCCAATGGTGCTGCTGTCAGGCTGGAGGAAGCTGTACTGATGAGCAAAGATGAAAGGGGCAGGGTACAGCTCAGACAGGGGACAAATGAGTTGGGACATGAAAAGCGGTGAAAGTATCTGAAGAATGTAAACACCAAGGTGAAAGAGGAATTATTTAGTATGTTATGGGCTCAATGCTGGGTGCGAGGTGATGGCACAACAAGAAAAACTTGCACTTGCTATCAGGAGAGCCTTGCTGAGTACTAGGGCTGAAACTCAAAAGGAAAGAAATGGTTTCAGAGGAGCAGTTCTGGAATGAGGCTTATGGCAACCAGCCTCCATTGCAGGTAGACTGCAAAGCTGCCCCTGTGCTGCTGGGCACATTTGCACTGTATGCCTCCGATCAGGAGCTGAGTGGCTCATGGCAAGAACAAACAGGATTTAGTGGTTGTAAGAGGGAGTGCACAATGCTCAAAGGAATTTTGATTGAGATTTTATAACTTCAAGAAAATCTTTTGCAGATAAATCCGGAGGGGGTTTAATAAACAGTTTGAGAGATTAGTATAGAAACAAATCCCAGTTAAGTCTCAGAGGAGATGCTGGTAATGGAAGCCCACTGCAGCAAAAGGACGTCAGGGGTATTACAGGCACTAAACAGAAGGCTTTCCAAAAATATAAACAACCTGGGGAGAGGGCAGATTGGGAAACCTGTAAAAATAAGCAGAACCACATTAAAAGGCTGAACAGAGGAGCAAAGTCAAATATTAAAATATTGAGGGATCTTCCAGCCATGGTGTTGGCCAGTTCTGTTCCGAGGATACCCCCAAGGATGTGCAGGGACACGGGGGCATGGGGACACTGCTCATGACGGACACTGCTCATGACACTACGAGATCCAGCAAGGAGTGACAGCGTGCAGCCAAAGCAATCAGCGTCCTCATCCAGAGATTAGGCGTGAGATAAAGGGGAAAATATCCCTTTAATGAGCATCCTAAATGCATCAGACACTAAGCAGATGCCTTCCACCAAAGACATCTTCCTAATTTCTGAAGTAATAAAAGAAAACTGCAGCTTGAAGACTAAAGACCTCGAGATCTACAGAGGAAGGATCCAAGAATAGCCAAAAGATCTGGCAGAGAGGATGTGCAGGTGATTTACAGGGGGCAAAACCTAGAGCGGTGAACACTCACTGTAATTAAGCTACAAAAACAGGAGAGAACAGCAGTGTTTTCACCCATCAGGACAAAAATCTAACCCATTTTCACAACAGAAATTACGCAGCAGTCCATATTGTTCTTAGGAACCGAAGAGATCTTTCATTTGCAAAATAATTTGGTGTCTAAAATGAGCATGTCTTCAGCTCCAGGTTGCACATTCTCTGTGGCACCTTTGGATGAGCAGTACCCAGCCAGGGTGGTGTAAGCATCCAGGCACTGATGCTGAGGACACTAGCAGTTTCCATGGGTGATGCTGATGGGTTGATGGTTGGACAAGATGATCTTACTGGTCTTTTCCAACCTAATATTTGCATGATTCTATGTCCATCCCGACTGCAGCCATCCAAAGCAATGGATTATGTCTTGCCCTTGGGTGGTGTGATCTCTGCTGAGGGGAAACTGAGGCACAGCAGGAGGTAACTGCAGAGCTGAAGGCTTGAGGAGGTTGTGCCTCTGCCCTGCTTTCCTCCAGCCACAGCTCCCCACCAGTGTCACAGTGACAACCTCCATAGTCACCCATCAAGGGACTATTTTTAATCACCTTTCCACCAGCTTTTTGCAGTGTCCCATTCACACTTGCTCTCTGAAAAAGGATGTTAGAGCAGATTAACAGCTGGTTCCTGCCTGCTACGACAGCTCTGACAATGCATCCCTCCTTCTCAAGGTGACAGGAACATGCAGCTGCCTAATGGGTACAGAAGTGTCTATTCTTTCCCAGTGACATTTATTGTGAAATATCTGAGTGGGACTGAGAGACATGCAAGGCTTTCCCCCCTTATCAGGCGACCCTGGTCAGTGTCCTGCTGTCAAGGACTGAAGTAATTTATGTCAGAGCAGCGAGTGTTTACTTATCTGCCCCAGCGCCTGCCCGGGCTCGGAGCAGCCAGACTGGCTCCGTGGGGCTCACCAGCCTCTTCCTGCCACTGGGAAAATCCCAGTGGGAGAAACAGCTGAAAACGTTCCTGCAGTGCAGAGAGGAAAGATGTGGTGCTGACGACACAAGGGGTAGAGCTGGAATCCTGCAGCACAAGGGATGCAGCCCAACCCCAGCGGTGGCACGTGGCATCTGCATAGATGGCACTGGGAAAAGTGTGAATTTAAAGAGGGTTAATCCTTTCTCTGTATGTTTTCCCTGGTCATCACAGCTGACAACCTGCAGAAAGCATTAATTCCAAAACCTTCCAGTTCTAGCAAGCATCACTGTGATTCCAGACATCCTCCCTGCACAGCTACCACTCCCCATCCAACCATGGGGGCTACTATCATCCCACTGGGCACTGCAGCCATCAGGCAGGGCAGAGACAAGTCAGGGTCTGATTTCTCTGCTCCCAGGGGCTCCTTCTTGTCCTCGCAGCATGCAGAGGGATCTTGGGTGCCTGCAGCTTCCTCACCAGTGCTCAACAGCTCTTGATATTGGGAAAACTTTAGCTGGTTGGGACATCACCAGCAACAGATTAAAGGAGACAGGCCGTCTCTTGTTAAATGAGCTGTTACTCTAAATTTGCTCCTTCTTATCCTTTTTCCAATCCAGGGCACTCATCAGAAAAAAAAATAGAAAAAAAAAAGTGTTCCAGTGGTGTTCTATTGCTTCTGACTTACGTTGTGTGCTGGCTGCTCTCCCCACCCAGCAGGGCACAACCAAGGGGCAGAGCCCTGAGGAAGCCCTGGCTGTGCATTCAGCCATTGCAGCAGGGCCCTGTGCTGACACAAAACCCACACTTCTCCTCCACTCCTCCCAAGCGTGATGCTGGGTGATACTGGGTGGCTGGAGGAACTTGGGAGGCAGCAAACAGCTTCACAAAGCACCTTTGCTTTTGCAGAAGTGCATTTGCAGCTAGTGGAGAGGGAGCCTGGTGGCTGCTCGTCTGTTTTTTCCCAAGTGCAGGGAGATTTCTGAAGAGTGGACTAATCAACCCAAGTGTGATGCCTCATATTTCTCCATCACAAGCCTACGCATGGCAGACAGCAACACACAGCCCCGGCACTCGGCCCTCTGCTCTCTGACAGAGGTTCCTATGCGAGAGTACAAAAGCTTTGCTTGAAAAAATAAGATATTTATTATGCCTTTGATGTTCCATAAGAATGGTTGTGGCTTCTGCTTAGTCTCCAACATCCGATTGACAATTGTTTATTAGTTTTAAAATAGCTGAAATTCATGTCAAACATTCCGCATGTTAGAAAAATGTTTATGAAGTGTTATCATCGTTTATTTAACTGCGAATGTTTAGGAAACCAGCATAAAATATAATGGACCACACAGGGTTCTGAGCAGGCTGACAGTGGCAGCCTCACTTCAAGAGCACCACCATCCCCAGCATCATGCAGGGTCCGGCTCATTGAGTGATCTCCAGGTATTCTGATAAGGATTTGGGAAACAAGGGACCAGGATTTGGGATGGCTTCATTTTGTTTGAAGAATGTTCCTTTTAAAAAGTTCACTAGAGCTGTGCTCACCATTGCTGCTTGTGGACAGCTGGGACCAGGGAGGAGAGGATCAATTCTTGGCTGATGTGCAACCTGAGTCACCTGGAAGATTGTTCGGATGTAGAGCATTAATATTCATTCATCATGAATATTTACACTATATTTACACTACTCACACATAATATACTCTGCATTAATATTTAGAGTGTCCAAGATACTGCATATTTGTCTTAATATTTTGGAGGGGAAAAAAAAAGTCTTTGTGATGGCAACAGGTTTGGATGAAGCTTTAATCCTTGTTCCTCCCAAGCTGTAATTTCAAGTCCAAGTGCATGTTGGCAGACAGCTGTCTGGTGAAACTCACTGTGTGATCCTTAGCTGGGGTTGGAGGAGAGCACCCCATCTGCAAGGGCAAGGCACACACCGCAACGTCAGCAAGCAGCTCCCATCCTTTTAGGATCATAGAATATCCAGAATTGAAAGGGATCCATAAAAACCACTGAGTCCATCAGGTGACCCCACTCTGCACAGATTACTCCAAGCAGAAGAAGCAGTGCTTTGTCTCAACTGAAGACCCTTGGATGTAAATACATGGTGAGACATTCCCTATGGGTGATCACCACCAGCAGCTGCTTGACATCAGTGGATGTGCATGGAAGAATAGATTCTGGAAATTCAGCACCATTCATTCTGTTTTGTGGAGTTTTCCCTTGAAACCTGCAGTGTTAGCAGCAGGGCCAGGGAAGGAAAGAGGAGGTTATCATTCCCAGCAAGTGACAGAAAAGTGGAATCGGAAAGAAAGTTTTAATCGTTGGGTTAAAATGCTTTTTTTCCACTCATTGGTAGAAATGATCCCATCTGTTTCTTTATTATTCTTGTGCCCAGATGTACCAGGCCCACAGGTCTTCGTGCCTGGAAGCTGTCAGCTCTACAGAGATGCACTGATGCTCCAGACATGAGCCATAGGCTTACCCAACAAACATAACACGAGGCAATCCATAGGAGCAAAGCAGCAGTGAGCTCTCTCCTGGTGAGGATCCCACCGAGCATGGTTTGGCTGGAGGCAGCCTCCTGCTGGATGTGATTGCATGCAGGATGTTGCAGCAGTTGCTCCTAGCCCAGAACCAGAGAGGACCAAGCTCAAGTCCCAGATTAATTGCTTTTTTCTCTAACCCATGTCCGACAGCAAAGTATTGCTTCATTGATTTTATTTTTGCCTGTTGGCACACACGTGGGTTTGTTTTCAGCAGCTTTGCTTTCCTGTTGTTTTACAAAGAGACACTGGGTCATGTCCATAGCTCTGACCTCTGGGACCTGATTTGGCTCCCACTAAAACAAGTTTCCCACTGGTGTCTGTGGGGTCACTGCATGGTGGAAGGGTCCTCATGGGGCAGAGCTGCAGCTGGCTGCACCAATGTGCTGAGCACTGCAACTCTGTGCTCTTCCCGTTCCCATCACCTTCAGCTGAATGTTTTTCCCTCTCCAATCATAAAATTTCCACTTTTAATATTTAAAACTTATTTCTCATAAAACCCCCAGTGACGAAAATTTCTTTTAAAGAAATACGCCACTAATGTATCTTTATGACGTGCAGCTGATGCTCACAGCATGGGCTATGACTTTTTTATGTTCCTTACTTGTTCTTGAGGCATTTTATTTTGACATCACATCCTTATATGCTAAATTAAAACAAATTTTTATTATCTACTATATGCCAACAGACAGCAGTGCCTTAAAGCTGTTGTACAGCTCCTCACGTCCATCCCAGGGCACCTTCCCCTCTTCCTCCCCACTCCCTCCCTCCGCCCCTCCAAAAACCCATGGAGCGAGTTATCCCCGCTGACAGTAATTTACAGTCCCCATTAACGGTCATATAAATTCCAGTGGATCAAGGCAGCTTCGAGTCTATGATATTCAGACGCAGCTAATAGCTCTGGGATAATTGCCATCTCGTGTTTCTGTGCTCTGAGCCCGACTGTTTATATCTGCAGGACAAGCAAGCAGTAAAACAAGTTTCCACGTTCCCCGAGTCACCCAAGGAGCCGCCGGCTCCAATAGCAGGAGGAGGGCTGGAGGTGGCAGTCATTTCCTATAGTTAATGTTCACTGCTTCTGCACAGCTCCCCGCTCCAGGAGGGAAGTGGGGTCAGCCCTGAGCCCTCCTGCATGCTGGCATACGGGTGTAAAGAAGCCAGCTCGGTGTTCCTGCTGTTAACAACGTGGCTTTGGCTCATGCAGTAGGTGGGTGATCTGTAATTTCAGGTTTTGGAATAGGCAGTTTGGAAGCTTGATTAATAGGAGCACTTATTGGAAATCCTTGTTGGCTTTGAACGCTTGGTTAATAGAGATATTTACTGTGGAAGCTGTGCTGATAAATAGCTGTTTAGTTTAACGGTGAAAGGACCAATTGGCATGCTGGGGGCAACAGGAAAAGCCATCCCCATCTTGCCCAGGCCCCTGGCAGGGGTTGTTTGTTGTCCCACAACACAGGAGTGCAGCCAGCATCCCCCCCGGGGCTGTGCCAGCAGTCTGCAGGCAGTTTGGGAGATGTTGTGGATAACCATGGTTATGTTCTGCGGCGAGGAAACACTCACTGGGTGGGATCTAAATCATAGAATCATTAAGGTAGTAAAAGAGCTCTAAGGTCATCAAGTCCAACCTCAGCCCACCCCACCATGCCCACCAACCACGTGGTGTCACATCCCTGCAACTCTGCAACACCTCCAGGGATGGTGACCCCACCACCCTCCTGGGCAGCTGTGCCACTGCATCACACTCTTTCAGAGAAGAAATTTGCCATAATTCCCAACCTGACCTTCCTCTGGTGCAACATGATGCCGTAACATCTCATCCTATTGCTGCTACCTGAAAGAAGAGACCAACTCCTACCTTACCAACCTCCTTTTAGGAAGATGTAGGGAATGATAATGTCTCCCCTGAACCTTTATTCTGGTTTTCTTTAAGTGACGCAAATCTCAACATCTTTTTGACTTAAAACCTGCATGTTTGTGTTCTTTTGCTAGGAATTCCAAGGGCAACGTTCTTACCTCATTGGAAAGTAAGGTTAAGGGCTAGGGCTCCCCATGTCCTGATTACCCCATGGTGCTGGGGCAGTGGGGACAGCACTGCTCCTCCTGCTGCATCCCACCACACTCCTGCTGTGATTCACTGAGCCCTAATGCCTTCCCTCACACTCTTGTTTACTCATTCTCAAGCCAAGAAAACCTTTCTTTTTGGGTAGGAAATTAAGAGGAATCCTCTCCATTATGCACATTTCCAATAAATTACTGGAGAGTTTGTGCCTTTCATGTTGGCGAGGTCTGTCAGAGGTATTTGCTCACCATTGATTCACTCCACCCCGAGCGCGGGGGAATCTGATCATGGCACATTACGTTTGACAGGGTTATCAGACGACCTTCTGAAAAATTGCAAAGCACTTTCCATCTTTTACAGGATGGACCGATAAAGCCTGGGGGGCTGCTGTGGTGCAACAGCTGAAAAATGCAGCAGGGGTGCGGCTCTGCAGGCAGCTCCACCTCTTTGCATCGCGCTGGGGGCCGCTCCCCTATAAATCTGCGGGGCTGGCAGGGGCCGCTGGCTCCCTCCATTGAAATGCCAAGCATCACTCCAGAAGAACCTCATTTGTACAGAGCCCTCTGGAACATGGAGCCAGGTGTTCCCCAAAATGTGAGCACAGCGCTGTTTTGTTGGAGGGGCAAAGGGCTGCTGGGGGAATCCGATTAAAAACTCCACTATGCAGATGCCAGGGCAGTGCCAACGGGATCCTGACTCTCCTGCCTGAATTTGTACCTTTTTCTCGTGGGTCAGAGCACATTTCAGTGGGGTGTGTGCCAAACCTGCTGGTAGTGGGTGGGAGTCCTATCCAACACTCCCTGCTAGCCCTGGCTATTTGCTGATTCTCCTGGCAGCTTTCATCCTCCCAAAATGTCTCTTTTGACTCTTTATAAAGGTGACCAAGTGCTCCTTCAACTTCTTTTTGTCTGAAAAAAAAAATAAAAAAGGCTTTTCTGCTACAAATCCAGAATTTTTCAGCAAGGCTAAAATTCTCTTTATGAGATTTTTTGGTGCTTACTGAGAACTGGGACTCTGGGAGAAGCGTGGTGGACAGTGAGGCATTTGCAGAATTCATTCACCGTGGCCAAACTCTGCCACTTTCCACCAGCACTGCTAAAACATGCACTGCTGTTAACCTTAAAAACTTCAGGAATGAAACTAGAAGAGAGGATACGTGGGGTTGCTGATGGGCTGCATTGTGCTGAGTGATGCCCAGCCGCAGCAAAGTGACATCTCTGCACTTGCTTTTCCACTTTTTTTTTTGACCATTTGAATCAGCACTGTAATATCCTTTGTTGCTGGGAATGTGCAGATTGGCACTTCCCAGTCTATAATCTGGTTTCAACACGGTGATGTTGGTGAAGATGCAATACTGCCACCACCTCTGGGAAGAGGTGACCAACACATCCCTATCGCCATTGCCATCCCAGCCTCTGTCCCTGGCCACCACTGGCACAAAAGGGAGAAGCAGCAAAGCCGTGGATGCAGAATGAATTCAGGTTTTAACTTTTTTGATTTAGCAGTAAACCTAAGTTCAGTAAATTGATTTTTGTAGTAATAAAAGCTGAACACTCATAACCCCCAAAGCGATAAACTTTTTACTGCTATTTAGAATTTATATTTTATTTCTAGTCTTTTCCTTGGATGTGCCCTGAGGGGGAACACTTTATGTGCGGCTCCAGAAATGAACTGAGTGCAAATATTTTTATTTTCTGCTAAGCATCAAAATTTTGATGCATTCTCATGAGACCAAATGCACTTCTTAAAAGTACAGGGCAGCCAGTAGAGCAACTTGGCTGCTCTTTTTTTAAAAAACTATTTTTTTCTGAAGAAAAAGCACTATTGGTACAAAGAGTGGGCACAGCAAGCACCAAATTCTGATCTTGGCCACCTCTTTTATTGATGTTCAGATATAATTAATCATTCCATGACTCTATTTTATGAGTCCCTGTAACTCAGAGGGGCAGAGGAAAATCTATTGAAGTTTCTCAAGAAGAACCATTCATGCCTCTCTGATTCAATGCTCACTTGGAGGGTGGGGAAGTCCCAGGATGCTGAAGCTTAAAATAACAGCACAGTGATGGATGAGAAGATCATTGCAGGCACATCTGAGAGATTTTTGAAATGTCTGAACTGTAACTCTTCTCTCCTTACAAGTCCTGGGTGGCCAGATTCACCTGGCTTTTTATGCAAAGGAATAAAAGAAGCAATACATTTAAATGGTATTAATGCTCCCTAAAACATCCTGGAAATATTCCTTCTGTAAAATCTCTATGACAAGTATAGATGGCATCTCATAAGGTGACCCAGATGATTCAGCACTTGGCTGCACATGAGTAATGTGGCCATCCCCATCTCTGCAGCAGTAACCTCTTTACACCATGTATTGCCATCCAGGAGGTGTACAGGCTTTCTGCATATAGAAATTCAGCTGCGTGCTGGATTTCAGCTTTCTTAACTGTTGCAACATCCCAGCAAACTCGGTGGGGTAACAGCAGCTGGAATTCAGAGCTCCTCAGAATCTCTGAGAGGACATCAATGAAGGCTCAGTACAGGGGGCTGCTGAGTAAATACTGAGAATGGGGAAATATTTGAGCATTGGCCTCTCCATACTCATCTCTTGCTTGCATCCTCAGACATGCTCTGTTTAAGCTTTGTTTTCATTTTTATTTTATATTAATCATAGGACCATTAAGGTTGGAAACAACCACTAAGATCATCAAGTCCAACTGTCAACCCATCTCCACCGTGCCCACTGACCATGTCCCTCAGTCACCTAAGAGTCTCTTCTGTCCTGCATCACCATAATGTGGGCAGGATGAGACCTGTAGAAACTCCCTTTTGCTCGGTGCCAGCTCTGAAATCTTCCCATCAATGAAGCCATACAATGAACCATGCTTAATGAATCAAAATGTTAATTATCACTCACATCAATTCAGCAGCCCTGCCTGGATGGTGGCTACCCCCCTCTCTACTACTCTGAATTCCTCCCCCTCATCATCATCACATCTTCTGGCTCTCTCCTTCATTAGTTTTTATCTGATGATTGAATACCACCATTAGCCAAAAATTATCAGTGCTTGCATGCGCTCACAGCACACTGCAAGGGAGCATTGTAAAACATGAGGCAATTTGTGCCACAAAGATGTCACAAACTAAAGAAATATCCCCCTTGTTTCCTCTGAGGCTGAATGAATGAAGCCTCAGCACCGCTGCTGAACACCACTCAGCTCCTGTGGAAAGAAAAGCATAACATCCAGGTACAATGGAAGAAAAAGCAGATTATTTGTGATTAAGATAGGCAATTTCAATGGAAAAAATATAGAATACCCCAAGTTGGAAGGGACCCAAAAGGTTTCATCACATCCAACTCCAGGAAACACACAGGACACCCAAAAATCAGACCACATGTCTGGGAAGAGGAGCATCGCCTCACGGAACTGACATTTTGGAGAGCAGTTTCTTCTTGCTGCATTTTAGATGAGTTGCAGTGATTTTGTGCTGTGTAATCCACGTTAGAAGCAGGTTCCCAAAGTGGAGACATGTCTGGCCCAGGCAGGAGAAGATGCTTTCGGTGCCTTTGCCTTCTCTTCATGACTTCCCACCTTGAATGTATCTTTAGGCATTTCTTTGTTCCATAACCCATCAGAATGAGTCATTAATTCCTAATTAATTAACTTCTGGTGGCCCTCAGCATCCTTAATGTATCCACTGTCACTCCATGATGGACATCTCCATCATGCCAGGGAATTCCATATGGAAATGACATAAGGGATGAACAGAGCCCCATGCTCCAAATCTGCACCCAAAAGCTGACCACTCACAGCCTTGTTTTGCATACAAAAATGGTAGGGGTGGTATTTTAACATGTTTTCTTCTCATTAGCTGATGGTCCCAACAAGCATTGTTGGTCACTCTGGATGTATGCCCCAAGGCAACTCTGCCTTCTCATCACTTCTCACACAACACATTTCTAACAGTTTGAATTCAGAGCACCTGGCATCAGTCACCACGGGGAGAAGTGTTTGACACCGGAGCCTCTGGGTGGGCCCAAATTTGGTCATTAGGAAAGATTACAGAAATGATGACGCCATTTTTTTACTGTTGGTCACTGGCAGTGATCAAGCTGGAGCACTGATCTGTCTCCCTATGTTCTGGGGGTTCCTGTTGAGCACCAGTGGTGGGCAAGTTCGGAACTGGGATTCCAAAGGACTTTTGGAGAAGGACTGTGCTTCTTGGGCTGCCCATGGACATGCTGCACCCATTGCATTGCCTTGGCTGCTCAGCCCAGATGCTAAGCAGAAAGGAATATGTTCAGTGTCCCAGGCACTGACAGCTCGACATATACACAGCCTAGATAGTTAGCAAACTAGATAAAGGAGTGACAACATCTCCTTGAGAGAAAACACAGGATTTCTCCCTCTGTGATGCTTCATCTCTGCTGTCTCCTGATTTCAATCTCCCAAGGCACACCACTCACAGCTGCCTCCCGCTGCCCTGGGGCTTGTGGAGCCTCTTGGGGCAGCGTGGAGCCGCCCTCCTGCACACTGTGTTCCCGATGGACAGTGTGCTTTGGGGAGTGCTGGGGGACTCTGGTTCCCTGCAGTCTTTGCTGGAGTTGTTGGCTAGCAGTGCCCCAGACCAATCCTTACCCCTTTCTCTAAGCAGCTTTTTACACTGCACGGCTCAAAGAGGTTGCAAATGCCTTTTCTCTGGCTTAGAGAGAGAAGAAAATGCTTCTGGATCTAAACCAACTATTCAAACTCTTGTTTTCTGGCATCCAAAGAAATCCCAAGGGTTTGTTTTGCAAAGGAGAAAGTGCTGGAGATTGAAAAGTGATCTGTAGAGGTTAAATACAGAGAAAGGTGCATGCAGGGTTTAGGGCACCTTAAGAACAATATTAATTATTTAATACTGAGAGCCCTGAAGGATCCACCAGACAAGAGTTGGGATGGATTTGTGCTGCCCCAGTGCTGCCATCGATTCTCACTTCCTGGCCCATTAGTGCTGCCGTGGTGCAGGGCTCAGGGCAGCTGGAAACCTCTGGCAATCTTCAAAATGTATTTCAGTGGCTATACTCTGGGGACTGTGTAGCCCCCCCAGGGATAAGCCTGCATGTGCCCAGCTGCTGAATGCAAGAAGAGATTGGTGGATGGGCACCAAATCCTGCACAAATGGCTAAGCCCAATCCATGAGGTTTGAGCGTTACACTTGGGCATCCTCAGTCCTAAAACAGCTGTTTGGGGCTGATGTTTGTAAGGTGTAAGGTTTCCAAAGGTGCTGATGAGATGCTTTGTCACAGTGTGCCATTAGCCCATCAAGCAGCATGCGTACATCCTTCCTGACCAAGGCCCCAAATAGAGGGCAGGAAAATTAATTGGATAATGCACCACAGATTTCCCTAAGAAGCAACAGCCACAAACCACCATGAGGCCGTTGGTTTCCTGCAATCTTCCCATGGAAAATGTCCTCACCTCCTGCTGCAGTCGGGCGGCATCTCCAGAGGTGCACAGCAGGAACTGCTTGTACACTGCTGGAGCACTGGGAAGGATTTCAATTTCAGGTTTTGCTCTGATTTGCACCAGCGCACGTGTCCTAGCGGAGCGGCACTGCCACATGCAAACAGAGCCCACAGCAGGGAGAACTTTGAGAAAGGAAAGGGCTCTGCTGTAGGCAGCTCTAGGTTAATAAGTGAACTATTCATCTGATAGGGACACGGGAGAAGGTTGCAGGTATTCAGCCCCACTACAATTCAGCAATACCACTTTGCTTTATCTCTCACCCAAGTAACACAAACATTTATGGAATTACGTTTTAAGGCTTTTAAAGGTGTATTTAGAACGTGTTTTCTTTGAGGCGTTATCTTTGCAAGCTCTCATGCACTGATAAAGGCCATGTTTGGCTGCCTCTTGAGGAGCACTTGTAAGCTGTTGGCTCAAGGAGGTTTCTCCTTGGGGGCTGCAGGACAGCAGCAGTGGCAGTGCCATGGGCAACAGCCTCGGGGACAGAGCAGACAGAACAGATGGGAAATTAAGCCCTCCGTCTCAGCGTGAAAGTTGCCATCTCCTCCCCGGGAGAAGGGAAGGAACACAGCTGAATGAATGACCTCACTGCAGGATGGTTCCACTTAGCATCCCCAGCCCTCCTCCCGGCCCTACCCAGCGATGAAGACGTCGCCCCACAGCTCATCACTCACGGCAGCGCATACCCACGCCTCGTCCCGCAGTCGGGGATTTGACCCAGAGCTCCTCGAAATCAATGGAAAGGCTCCAGTGGATTTCTGCAGGGCTCGGAGCTGAGCGAATGTTGGCAAACTCCACTGAAGCTAATGGGAACTTTGCTGGCAGTGCACGCCGGCGGGTCAGGCGGAGGGAGAAAATTAATTCGTCAAGAGGAAGATTCATCTTCTCTTGAAGTTTCCAATGAGTTTCTTAAAGGAGTACTCGCCACTACGCTTTCCTGCAAGGAGTGCAGCTCTGGATTGGCAGTGATGCTATTGCAAATATCTTGGGGAGGGGGGTGGGTGTGAAGTCTCCCCCCACTCCCTTTGCCCTGTTTCTGTCCTTCTTCAGCTCAGCTCCTCACCTCCACCCTCGCCTGGAGCCAAAATCTCCATGCTGGAGCCTGGCCCCACTCGGCCCCCCTTGTGCTGTTGCTTTCATTCATTTTCTTCCCCTAAAATCGCCAGGCACAACTTGTCTGAACGTATGCCGAACCTGATAAGCCTTTGGCAGCCTCAAGAATAGATTGCTTTCATAAAAATGAAAACCATTTCGTGAGAACTGAGGATGGGAGTGGGAAGGGGGAAGCAAAAACAAATGCGAAAATAATGTGCAGGCGAGGGCCCGTGCAATCACCTGGCAGGAAGAGGCATTCACAAATCAAAGCATAAATCACAGCACCGTGAGCAGCCGGGCCAGGCAGGCGGTGAAGCCCTGCACCTCCAAGCTCTGTTTGCACACTTGGTTCTGCACGGAGCACAGAGTGGGCACATCTTTCACCAGCATGCAGAAGGGAACTTGCTGAAAGGCTCACACGGGAGAAAGGAGCCCCAGGACTATGATCTGGGTCCAGGAGTGTGTGGGTGCAGCGGTTTTGCAGTTATTGGGGCAGGGCATGGAGATCTGAGGGATTTGGAAAGTTGGGGTTTTGCCCCAGCCCTTGGTGCAGCTCAGCAGAAACGAAGAAATCATGTTCCCAGTGTGAGTTTTGCTCTTGGAGAGCAAAACTTCACCATGGTCCCTGCAAGTAGAGGAGATGCTTGTGAGGAAGGGACATAAATCACTGCTTCATACAGCCCGAGCCATTGCACAACGGCACACGCTGCAGTTCCACCACGCCAAGCTGGCAGATTAGCAATGAGGCCCGAGGGCAAATCTGACATTTCCAAAGATGTTGGCCCTAGAAGGAGAGCGCAGTGCTGCTAGCACCAGCTTAGCAATTTGTCCGTGTAAGCGCAGTGCTTGCTTAGCTGAGTTCTTTTCTTCACCTTCTGGGTTCTGCAGCTACAGGAAACATCCAGTTTCTCTCTTTGCACTCTTTGCACTTCAGCCAGACTCCAGTAAATCCTCTGCTGCTGCCTTTCACTGCTGTGGGACCTCTCCAGCACCTCATGTAGCATCAGCAGTGGGTGACAGGCACAGAGTGGGCACCCACCCAGCTCCTGGGTTCTCATTACGGAGAAGAGAAGATGGAAACAATGAGAAAAAGTGAGTGGTGCTTCCAGGCTTTATCTGCTGGGTGTCTACATGGAAGAGGAGAGCAGTTGAGCATCTCTCTTTGCAAGGGCCTGTGCTGCAACTGAACTTCAAAACAAGCTATCTTGTCTTTAAGAAAGATACTACTGATGGATTAATTGCATTGGAATAAATGACACAGTTGTGTTTTATGGGTAAAGCGTTGCAATCGACCAAACACTGAAGAGCTGTCATCCCTCCCCAGCTCCAGAGAGCAGGAGCCATTCTAATGACAAGTTTTGCTAACGAAGCCATGGTGAAAAATATTTACTGTCAGAGTTCCCTCAATTGACATCTTCATCTTCTGTAATTTGCCAAACCCTGTGCAACTGGAGTTGTTTTCATGGGACCACAATTTACAAGAAGGGTTCCTCCTCACTTCTCAGTGTCTGCTTAAAATATAACATAAAAAAAAAGCATATTTAGTTCTGAGATTCACACTTAATTTTTTATTTTGTTTTGGCCAAGAGAGGAGGGAGTGGCAAGGGGAAATGGATATCATAGGAGACAGAACAGAGACGGAGGAGTATGAGATAGGAGGACTGCTCAGTGCAGTGAGTCATGGTTGCTTGCAGGAGAGCCAAGAAGTGTTAGAGCACAGCAGGGTCCTCCCCGGTTCAGCCAAGTGGGAGCCAGCTGAGAATGTCCCCAGGGAAGCAAATGAAAATAGTTTTGGGACAGGATCAGCACTGGGATCCAGGAGGAAATGGTTAAAGCCACCAGATGTCATTGGTCTCCTCCTTAGTGGTGAGAGCCAGGCACAGGGACCATGATGCCAATGTACCCTGCAAACCATCCCATCTTTTTTTTTTAGAGCATCAGTATTCATGTGTTGGACTATTGGGAAAGTCTGAGGAACAATGAGAGCAACAGGTGAATGCAGGTGGGATCATGAAAACTTACAATGTGTTTCCTGACTCGACACGTGGTGCCAAAACCGGGCACGGACAGATGCATTTCCATCATCATTTTGTGCTTCATTGAGAACAGCTGCCACCCGCTTTCCCACTGTCTTTGTACTCCCCTGCATGTTTGCAGCACCTTGGAAGGCAAACGCTGCTCTCCCCATGTGTTTGCAACCCAGATGTTGCAGGTTCAAGGAGGTGAAAGAAAACTGAGCCAACATGGGAAGGACTCATCTGCTTCTCCTTCCACACCAGAGAAAAGCCACAGCTAAAGGGCAAAGCATCACCGGTGTGAGGAGGTTGAAGGCATGGGTGCAGCTCTCCAGCCCAGGAAAGAAAAGAAAAGGAGGTTTTTTTTAGCAGGAAATTTACCGTTCTGTTTCAGTTCATACTATATATATTGCCATTGTGAGAGGAAAAGGGTAAATATGGACTGGCAGCTGCTGGATGCAGCCCTGCTGCAGGAGGGACCTTGCACCCCATGGCTGCTTCAGCCCACCTGGCTCTGGTTTGTAGGGCCACAAATGAGCTCCATCATCTTGAACAAATCATTCCCATTTCTCAAATCCACATCTCCTCCATTTCCACGTTGGGATGCTGACATTGCCCGTTGTAAGTGCCAGGAGATCTGCACCTCTCATCTGTCAGCTGTCTCTGATCTCCCCAAGTCTCTGTGGCCACATCTCATGCACTTGGGTTGCTGGATCCACACCAAGATAGAGCAACTCAGAGAGCACCAATGTCCCCGTGTAGGACACCCCCTATAGAAGTGGCCTTTCCCAGACCTGGCAAGCTCCCTGCAGCACTGCTGTGCTGGTGTGAAGCTCCTGGGTCTGCAGAGTGATGCCCTTTATTGTGAGTCTGAATGTTCTGATGCTCCCTAAGGGGGGAGTTCATCCATTTCCCTGTTAGCCATTTTGCTCTGGTTTTCTAACTACGAGGGGAGCTCACAAGCTTTTGAGAACAGTGAGATGACTCGGAGAAGCAAAGTTACACTTTCCAGGAGTAGAAGACGGGAGGAAAACCTGCACAAAAGCAGAACTTACTCCATCAGCATCATCACCCTTCCCCCATCCAGCCTGCTTTTATATCTCTAAGCAATGGAAATAAGAAGTGGGCGATGCCACCCGGGGAGCCACCTCCTTGCTGCTGCAGACGTGCAGGACCGTGTGACCAAACCCCGTGCACATCTCCGCGGGGTCCGAGCAGCTCCGTGCGCGGCTCTCGGCCGCATGGGCCGCTTTGCAAAGCCGGCAGCAGCCCCTGGTGGAGGCTGAGTGCCACGCGTGCACCGGCGGCTGCACGGCCCGGAGCTCTGAGCTGCGGGGAGGGGGACTTTGCCATACCGTAAAGCAGCTCGCTTTGCTCTGCTTTGCTCTGTTTTTGTCGGAAGGGAAAGCTGCCCAACTCATGCACGGGGTGGGTTAGGCTCGTCCTCATTCGATGCATCAAAGAAAGGGGACGCCTGTCTTCTGGCAGCTGATGGAACAATTTGGAGTCCTGAATAGTTAGTGGGAAGATTTTCAGTGCAGGTAAATGTAACCTGCATGTGCCCCTTTGTGTGTGGTGTGGACAGCTGCATTTGCCCCACTGGACTCACGGGGAAAGCTGTGCAGGTGGAGCAGGCATTTCCACCAGGGCTTCTCATCTCCCCAGTTTCCACTTCCAGTCATCTATCTCAGTCCTGATCTCTCTTCAGGTTGCACAAGTGCTTTCATGTTACTTCTCTTAGAATTCTGTTTGTTTGTTTTCCCTAGAAAAAGTGCTAGAGATTTTTTTGTTAATTTCTCAGTTGGAAATAAATTCAATTCCTGTGCAGATTTTGCACTTTCCAGCTGGGAAGCAGAAATCTTTGGAATAATCATGATTTCTCTAAGCAACCTGCGTGATCTGCAATAGGCATGTACAAGACAAGGAGGAGGCTATTTCAAAATGTAATTCCTTCTGCTTCCCAGAAGTTCCTCTTTACCCATTGGCACAGCCCATCCACCCATGGCACCAGGACCTCATGTTTCCATTCCCAAAGCCACAGATGGGACCAACAGCACAGCACGGAGCCACTGAGGCAGGCACACAGCAGTGTCCCCAAGGCCAGGGCCACTCGTCCCACTGCTGCCACATGCTGCTGGTTGTCTGGCAGAGCTCTGTGCCTGTGGCTGAGCTGTCCCCTCAAACATCAGCCTGAGGCATTGGGCTGCATCGAGCAATCAATCTCTAATTGCTAATTCCTTTGTAGAGCAAACAGCCCAAAAGGAAAGAGAGAAGTAGAAAGGAGACAAACGATTCCTTTTGCCCATTGGCTTGTGCAAAGCGGTGGCGGTGAGATAGCCCCACACCGTGGCCCTCCTCCAGAGGGACGAGCCAGGAATTCCAGCACAAACTGCCACCACTGAACTGTCCCTACAGGTCGGCCGAGGACCTCGACTTGCCGAGCAGCTCCTTGTTTACCTGCCGCCCATTTCCATGGCGTGGGAGTGCAGCCACATTCCTGCGAGCCCCGACTGCTCCCCGCCTCTCCGACCCATCCGCGTGCCACCAGGGAAGCACAGAGCTGGTGTTTGACAAGAAACGCTGCCAAGGATGCTCAGAACCACGCTGGGCTTGTTGAACCAGGCAGCTCGGCAGCAGGATGTAAACCACCGCGGGGATGGGGCTGCGAGTGGATGGATGCGACTTTACTCCATCACGGGGTCTGACCTGTTTAGGGGGGCTGAGCTCTGGGGGTGCACAGAGCGGGGCTGTCCCAGTGGGGAACTCAGCCAAGGGGCTCATCTTGGTGCAACCAGTCCCCCTCCCTGCCCAAATGCAAAAGCATTTCTTGTGTTTGCGGCACAACTGTGGCTTCAGAGGCGCGGGGGAAGGCTGCTCCTGCCCAGCTGTGGTGGGAAGCACATGGCAGCCAGCATTGTTCCAGGGGATGCTGCACTTCAAAGGCTCAGGGACGTGTCCTCATTGCCTGGGGCTGCACCTGCCCACGGCTGGGTGGAAGCTGCTGTGTCAGCAGCCGGACTGGAGAGATGAGCCGTGCTGAGCCAGGGCTGCTCACTGGGCTCAGCCCCATGGCCCAAACACAGCCTTTCCTCCTCAGATCATCCTTCACTGCACAGTGCCCCAGGAGCCCACCCAGGACCGTGGGTTTTCTTTCTCCCACCACTTGCAAGCACCCAGATGTTTCATTTGGAGAACTTTGCTTCTCCTTTGCCAGGTGTTTTGGGTTTGCTGCATGGCCCATTTGCATGCCCTGCGCCATGCATTGCACACCACCCCAAAACCAAATGCAGCCCCTTGTCCGAGCTGCACCTCCAAGAAATGCCCCTCTGTAAAGGAAACATCCCCTTGAGCAGACATAACAAATGCATCAGGGTTTAACAGGATGCTGATGTCACTGACTTTTTAGGAAGGGGGGGGGAGGAGGAGCTCTCCCCCCCTGAATGAGACACAAGTTATGTAAAAAGCAAAAAATCCCACCTCAAAGGTGGTGGAATTATTTAAATGGGTCTGTTTGCTAATGTGATTGACTTCAACCAACAGCACAGGTTGAGCTGTAATTATGGGAAAACAATCAAATCTCTATCTGGATTCAAACCATACTGGTCCTGCCACTTTTTTCTATTACAGCAGAACCTGTTCAGCAACTTCAGCTGAGCTGTGCCTCCTTTCTGCTGCTGGGGCAAAGAAAGGCAAACCAGTAGAGCAGGTCAGACTGCAAAGAAAAATTATGGCTTATTGTCTGTGCAAGTTCACCCACACTGCTCACTTCTGTCTCTCGTGTCCCAGATGACTGCGCTCAGATCACAGCTTCAGTGAGCCTGAGGAGCCCAGGGAAAGACACAGACCCTCCATGTGAGTATTGTGCCTGCTCTGGTCTTTATCTGTCTCATAGCACCTGGCACAGGGAGCTGGGAGGGAGCTGGGGAATGGCCCCAAACTGCACATCAGTGCTTTGGGGAGTGCTGTCACTCAGTGCCAGCAGCCAGAGCCCAGTCCAGCGCTCAGCCTGTGTGCAGTGTCCCAGGTTTGCTTGATCTGCTGTCACCTTTCTGAGCTCATGGAAGCTATTGGGGTTTTTTCCAGCAGCTGGGGAGTCGCAGGTGTGTTGCAAAGCACCTCTGAGAGCAGGGAGTTGAGCTGTTGGGGACCTTTCCTCTCACAAAACCTCTGCTCTGGCATTGTCCGTTCGATCAGGAATGGCAATGAGGTGTCACTGGGATCTGAAATGCACAGAAACGGCATTCAGCCGTTGCTCAGGGTGAGTGTGATAGCTGCACAAGGATCAGAGAAGGCAGTCGGTGTTGGGGTGTGTATGTCGGAAGTCCGATCACGTTTACATCTATAGAGCAGGGACCGGAGGCAGGGGGCATCAAAGCTTTCAGTGAGCAAATACCCAAGGCTGAGGCAGAGCCCTGTCCTCAATCGCACCAGGATGTGCTGTGGGAGCATGGGGCAGTCAGCAGTGCCCATCCCAGGCAGGTGGCACTGCTGCCCTGGTGTCAGCACCTGGCTCCTGTGGCATCACCCCTAGTTCTGCCTATTCCATACAGCATCTCATGCACTCAGAATTAGACAGCTAGATAGCTCCCAATATCAGATTCACTCCCTATCCCCATTTTCTCACCCTAAATCAATTGTATTTCTATCGCTGAGGGTACAGAGCAGCCCTTAGGAAAGGATGAAGGAAGGGATGAGGCTACTGGGGGTGGAGGAGGGGATGGGGGGGGAGGGGGCAGAAGGCCAGGGGCTGTGTCCATTGCCTGCTCTTCATCCCCTGTGCTGGAATGGTCCTGGATGGGGAATGTTCTGGGGATAGTGCCCTGATGGGTAATGCTTCCTTGGGCACTGTCAGCACACATTCTCCCGAGTACTTTGTTGAGGGACACCAGTTCATGATCTTGCTTCAAAACCCAGCCTGAGCAAAGTGTCCCCAAGTGTCACCAGTGCGTCACCAAGAGTTTGGGAAAAGCAGGGATGCCTCAACCCATAAAAATGCCTGGCTGAGGCTGTCCTGGTTCTAGATGGCACTGTGTGGTGCTGAATGCTGAGTAGGGATCCCCATCTACTGATGGGGTCCTGCTTCAGGTCCTGAAGCATTCCCATTTGAGAATCTCCATTTGGACATCCCCAACTGCAAGGGGTCCCAGAGCATCCCCCTAGGGCATCCCCCTTGGGGAAACCCCATCAGCAGGGGCTCCTGGGGCAGCCTATCAGGGCATCCCTATTCTCAGGGGTCTTAGAGCCAGACCCAGAACATGAGACCCCACAAGCTCCTGGGGGCAGAAGCCTCTCAGCTCCACCAGCACCTGTTTGCAGGTGTTTTCTTTTATAAATAGCATTGATGAGAAAAGTGGCTTCAGTTAAGGACTTCATTACCCACATCATGTTCAGTGGAGAGAAATTTACACTTTACATCCACGTTGAACTGACTCGGGATGCTCATGCACACTGTGCAGATGCAGTTTATGTGAGTGTGGTTAGGATGGATGTTCGAGCCATATTGTGCCAGGCACAACATCCATCAATCGCACCCCAACTCTCCCCAGGACTGTTTCCACCCAGGGGCTTTGGACAGGGGGAAGCTGTGAAAGTGTTGGGGGTTTGGGTGCTTTGGGTGCACCTCTGCTCCCGACAGAGCCTTGAGCTATTCCCTGAGTCTCACCACTTCTCAATTAAAACACCTGAAAAACACAATAATGCTTTATTACCCGCTTCCCAGAGCATTTTGAGGTGTTAATTAAGCGATGTTTATAGAAGCTGTGGTTATCCTGAGATTTAGAGGTAGATAAGGGACTCTTTTAAAACCATCTTCTGAATCTTTGCTCAGGCTCCTGGAGCTGCCCATATCTCTGCCCGAATCCCACTGTGCTCCAAGCTGCACCATGGCACAACCACAGGGTCTGAGTGTGTACCCAGGTGGGGGATTTTGGGGCAGTAATAATGTAATGAGAGAAAATCCACAGTGCTTAGATGACTGTCATAGGTGTTAGAGAAAGAAAAAGTATCCCCCAACAGATCAAGAGCCCTGCAGATTTTTTGTGACTGATCAGGCACGTACTTTTTGTGAGTATAAATTCCATTTAAATTTCTAAAATTATGCTGAAACATAGAAGGTGATAGTCTTCAGTGATACATCTCTCATTAAATCCTCTTGAGTGGATTGGCGGAGCTGGGGAGTGTGGAATCCCAACTTAGTTGGTCCATGTAGAGTAAGAAAGAGGCAAAATGAACCCCTTGAGAGCCTGGGGAGGTCCGCAGGGCTGATCTGCATGGCAAGAGGCCAAACCTGGGTTCAGAGGAGTGGGGGACAGTGCTCATACACTGCCTCATAACTGTGGTTGCACACAGATCAGAGACTAAAGGTCTTCTCTGGGTTTGCTGCAATGGCAGACCCAATTGCGGGTCCCTTTTTCAGACAGGGACGGATGCTGGCATGTCAAAAAAAGCACCAAAAATCTCAATAACTTTTCTCATCCAAAGGCTCAGGATCAAATCCCCAGGCAGGCACATCCCCTGCTGACTCAGGAGCACTGAGAAAAAAGACCAGGATGAAGACTCAGCCCCACTGCAGCTGTGTGTGGGGAGCAGGGCTGCTGCCGACACCGCAGCCAAAATTACAGCCCAGATCCCGAGCCACCAGGCTCTGCCCACAACGCTGACTCACAGCAGCTGCCTGCTGCTGGCACTGCTGGAGGGGCTCTGACCCAGCTCCCCCCACATCCAGCCCAGGTATCTCCTTCCTGGTACATCTCAGCCTCAGCCCTGAGCATCCAAGATGGGGATGGTGACACTGGGACAGGGCAGCATGAGCAAGGGCTGATGTAGACAGGGAGGCCAGAATGGAGCCCACGCTGTGATGCTGGGTCAGCTTCCAGGTGCAAAGCCATCCCATCCCTCAGCACTTCAAAGCCTTACCAAGCAGCACCCTACCAGGCAGTGGTGAATCTCCCCATTTCCCCCTCACCCTAAATTCAGGACTCAGCAACCCTAAGAGGCTGCGAGCTGCACAGACGGCGTTCTAGTTAACATCTTTTCACCGGGTTTTTGTCAGATGAGCTGGATATTATTTCACCTGGCTCATTGTTATGCGATGGTTTTTGAGGTTGAGCAGAAAAGATCAGCTCCCAATCCCATTTCACGGTGGCTGATCCCGAGCAGCCTGTTGGCTGTGCGAGCTGCAACAAGCTGTGCATGCTCAGGAGCCATCGCCCAGTGCTGGCACAGGTTACTATCTGCCCACAGAAGGGGCAGCAACGACTTTTTCTTACATTTTTTATGCTCAAAATGCAAGGGAAGCTGCTCAGAGGTTCATGTTCAAAGAGCGTGGTTTTGCAGCTGAGTTTCTGATCTGTGTTTTAGTCTCTGTCATGCTGAGCTGTGCGTGGTGTGAGCACACAAGCCCAGCTTGCTGCTTGTGCTCACTGGCGCGTGCCTAATTTCTTTTTAAAATCAGACCCTTTAGGGGAAAGTTTCTCCTTCCAGCTCTTCGTGCCCACATCTTGCATATGCAGGCGATCAGGCACACCTCTGCTCTGCATGCAGATAAAGGCATGCAGGTGCCGGCAGGGATGGGGAGCATGCAGCAGCTGCAGAATCCTTCCCATGCCACTGTGGGGCTGCTCGGTTCTCCCCGTTGTGTGGCCCAGGGCACCCAAAGCAGGCAGGGGACTCTCTGCAATGCCCCACAGTGGCACTTGGGTATGTGGCCCAGGAGGGACCGCAGCTATTTGGGGGACTCAGTGTCATGTCCCAGTACTGACCAAGGTTTTGGCTAAGCATTCCTATGATGTTTAGCTCAACCTCATGCATCCCTGCTGGCCATTTCAGAGCTCGTGATCACAGGGATTAGGGTAGATTTTAAAACCAACCACTTGCCTTTCAGACCGATGACTACCTGGTGCCCTTGGGGTTGGACCAGATGATCTCCAGAGGTCCCTTCCAACCCCTACAGTTCTGTCATTCACAGCCTACTGAGCTCGGGGTATTATGGCTACTAACCCTGACCCTAACCCTGCAACATCAATGGGGAAACCAAGGCAGGGGTGGGCAGGGCAGAGACCTGAGCCCTCCCCATGGATCTGAGGGGTCCCAGACCCCACCCAGCCTTCACCTCTCCAAACATGTGGAAAACGGGGCTAATGATGCTGGTTTTGGTGTCTCCCCAGGTGTGAGGAGGCAGTGGGGGCAGCCAGGGCAATGGCAGCTGGGCAGTCAAGTGTTACATAGCAGGCAGTCAGTGAGCATTTCTAGAGCCATCAGGCTCCAACCCTACAGCTACAAAGACTTGTCACCTGTCCCCAGCAGCATGAGACACAAGCCCTGTTCCCCACATAGAGCCCCACAGTCCCCCAAAGTAGTGGAAATGCCTGATTTTCAGCTACTGTGATGTTCCCACTATCCAAGCCATCAGTATTCTGATTTGTCTGTGCCCCCAGCCCTGAGCTGATGCAGGATGCACTGTTCTGAAAATGCCAGTGAACACACTGCTCTTGTTGCATGCGTGGGTTAGCAAATTATTTTACTTTCTATATTTGGGAAGGCATTTCTTCGTCGTCTTTCTAAGACTTTGCACAACACCCTATCATAAAATCATAGAACATTAAGGTTGGAAAAGACCACTAAGATTATCTAGTCCAACCAAATATCCACAAGACAAATTTTATATTGGACATTTTTTTTTCACTGTTCTAGGCTAAAACCTAAATAATTGGAAACTAAAGAATATTCTTGCATGTGGCCCAGGAGCACAGCCCAGCCCTGAACATGACCACAGACAGCTTTGCAGAATTCTTGAACAAGCTCAAGGAAATCCATGAAAAAGAAATCCAAGGTAAGGAAACGCAAGAAGTATTCTTAAAACTGGCCAAAGTCTATTCCTTTTGGTGCTGCCTTGATCTGTTCTGTTTCAAATAACCCTCTGATGATGTGCTCCCTCCATCTTATTGGGATATGTCTTGGATATTGAGGGAAAGAAGGAATGGGAAAGACACAGTGGTCTATAAGGAAGAAGCAACAAGAATTCAAGGCCCTGTTACAGAAAACCTTAGACTGTTTATTCCTCTAGGGAATTTCCCAGTCATACATCATTAAAGTAAGAACCATTCTGTTAAGGAAGCAAATGCCAAATCCAATTGCTTTCCTATTTTAACAATTCCCAGTGTCAGCATTACGAACAAAACAACAGTGCTTTTAGACAATTCTGGCTTATGAATTCATTTTTGTCTTTGTGATTTCAGGCCATGGGAGAGTTAGAGGAAACTGTTGAGCAATCTAAACCACATGTTTACATCTATTTTGCATAAAGTGGATTTGACAAAACATAACATCTGCAGATCCATCAATGAAAGTGTTCTCGTTGAGCTGTAAATATTCTCCAAGACACTTTGCAGCCCCCAGAGCTATAAAATACTACCCACCTGGGAAACTCCCGATGTAGCTAAAATAACCAGAAACAAAACTGCAACAGACTTTTTGGGGGTGGAGGGGAAATGCAAATTCATTAAGCAGTGGAAATGCAAAACATGCCCCCATTCTGTACAGCTTTGCCAGTTATGTCAAACTGCAGTGCCATTTAGAGCAGGCGGTGTGTTGGTCTTTCTCAGGAATGTGGTTTGCAAAGTGGAGAAGTTCCTTTCAGGTGACTGCTTTTTGTTTCTGAGGTGATGTGGGATTTGCAATTAGCACCCAGCTCTCCATCTCTCCACCTCTGTTCCTTGTTCCAGGTCTGCAAACGAAGCTAACAGAGCTGACGACAGAGAAGTGCCGGTGAGCAGCACCTGCGGTGCCAACGTCCCAGCGGGTGCAGGGGATGGGTTTTAGGATCTCCAGACACTTCTGTGCCTCACAGAGGTGCCCACGAGCCCTGAGCAGGTGGTTCCCTGTTTCAGAGAGCATTCTTTGCCTATTTGGCTGTGCCTAATTTAAGGTTTTTTAACGCCAGCAGTGTGAGCAGCATAGCCAGCCCAGAACAGAAACTCTTCCCACAGACTGGCTGCTAAGGATGAAGCTATAGGTACTGGGAGAAGACCACTAACCATCTCTTCCTGGCTCTTCTCTTACACTAGTGATGCACAGAGAATTGAAGAGCTGTTTGCTAAAAACCACCAACTAAGGGAACAACAGAAGATCCTCAAAGAAAATGTAAAAGTGCTGGAAAACAGGTAGGATTTCATGTCTAGCTATTTGGTGTCACACACACGTCCAGGTAGTGGAGAGGATTGCACTATTCTCCTCACACATGGTGCCTGTTTCCCTATGTGGATGCGTGGTAACAAACTCTCAACCACGGGTTTTCATCCAGGCTGCGAGCAGGTCTCTGTGACAGATGCATGGTCACCCAGGAGCTGGCTAAAAAGAAGCAGAATGAGTATGAGAACTCCCATTTCCAGAGCCTCCAGCACATCTTCATTCTCAGTAGGTACCAAGGTCTTCTGTAAGCTCAGCTTTGGCTGTGCTTTCTGATACCTGCACGGAGCCGCTCGATGGCTGCACTTGCAGGAGGAGTTTGGTGATGGGGAGGAGGGAGGGAGTGATGGAAGCATGGAGGTGCTGAGGAAACAGGTCTGGTAACTGCACGTTTAGCAGTGGAGCTGAGGTTTCAGCCCTCCATATCTTCAGAAAAAGGAGAGAGAAGAGACTGAGCTCCATCCCACTCCATGCAGCATCCAAAGCTGCTTATCTCCTGGTGTCTCTCTGCAGCCAACGAGATGAGCCGCCTGAAGGAGGAGAACAAAGCTCTCAAGGAAGAACTGAAGAGGATCCAGAGCCCAGAGTAAGTGCTCTCTGGGTGTCATCCATGGCACAAGGTGCTGGTGTGGCTTCCCTACCACTAAGGAGGGCTATGTATGGACCTGTGTGTCCACAGGGATAGTATTGCATAAGATTCCCATGGGTTCCTGTAGACACTGAGACAGAAAAATACCTGTAATAGTCTAAGTCCTCACTGAGCTTTGCTTATTCCCCTCTTCACGTGCACCCAATGGCTGAGTCTTTGGGGACCATGAGGCTCCA
This sequence comes from Cyrtonyx montezumae, assembly GCF_038088225.1. Lineage (NCBI taxonomy): Eukaryota > Metazoa > Chordata > Aves > Galliformes > Odontophoridae > Cyrtonyx > Cyrtonyx montezumae. The sequence goes on along the minus strand of NW_027072100.1, from coordinate 8,351,054 downwards.
GTGATACTGAGGGAAAGATCTGCTCCAGCAGGTAATGTCAAGGAACCTGCCAGGCAGGCTGATACATACAGATCAGCTCATTCCTCAAGGGCTTAAAGTCCAGAGGAATTAGCACAGAGGGATTAGTTTAGAAATGTGTTCTCTTTGGAGCTCAGAAGCACCACCCGCTTAAAGAGAAACTCTCACTTCTAAGCTCCGATGCTCTCCAAGGTCTGAGCAGTTTGGGAGCTGCTGATCCGGTTTGGTTTGCTAAGAACCGAGCTCTGCTCTTCCCTGAGCTGCTGCGTAGGAAGGCTCCAACCAAACACCCATGTCTAGGCATCACGGTCTGGTCAGGACCTGATCAGTGACAAAAGTGTGTAGCTCAGACTCACAGAGGCTCCCTTGAAGGGATCCAACAGCTCTAAATGGTGACAGTGGGAGCCCTGAATCCAGCCCTACACCAGACAGGGAATTATGGGTTGTCACAGAGCTTTTGCAGCAGCTGCAGTGGGGCTCTGCCTTACCCAATTTCATGGCTCCCCGTGACATTACCCATGGGGAGGTGGGGAAATCAGACCTTGAGCTGTCATGCTGGCTCTGTCCCATGCTGGAGAGTGCAGCTGAGACAATGATAACCTGAAAGGGAGGGAGGTGAGGCTGAATATCCAGTCTATCCACGTGATAAATGAATATGTACATTTACGCATCAGGTTCTGTAACTCATAGCTGCTGGTACAGTGGCTCTCCAAACGATGATTCTCTTCTCCTGCCCCTTCCCATCCCTTTGTGTCTTCTTTCCCTCTGCAGGGACAGGACCAAGTACCCAGGAGCCATCTCCAGGGAGCGCAGCTCCACGCCCAGCTCCCCACTGCCACTACTGTCCCCTGCCAGCAGGAACACCAGTGCTGAGAGAATGGCTCTTGGGGTAGCAGAGGACTCCCACCACACTGTGCCAGGGCTGGAACTGGGGGAAGGTGGGTGCTGTGGTCCAACCACCCCTCGGGGTCCTGGGGACGAGGCAGAGTGGCTGAGCCATGGGGTAGAGCTACTCAAGGAATGGACCTAGAGAGCATAGAGCAAGATCTGGCAGCTCAGATGGATGCTGTTACAGAATAGGGACACTGTTCTGCTTTGTGCAAACAGTCCCTGGGGGTGTTTGGGTGCTCTTGTTCTAAGGCAGGTTCTGTGCAGGCATGCAGCCACCACCCACTTGGTGCGGAGACCATATGTTTGCCTTGGTGCCAGCTAAGCATGCAATGGAGAGTCCACTCATTCAGATACTTTCTAGAACCAGAAGGAAATTTCAGCTCAGTGGGACCATCCCAGAGGCTGTTTTTGTCTTTTTTTGCAGAGAAGGCCACAGGACAGAGAAGCTCTCCAAGCAGCAGGGTTTCCCCATGCACTGTCCTCCAAGAAGCCAGCCTGGCAGAAATGGTGAGTTGACAGAAGGAGCCCAGAGCCCATCTGCACTGGGTTAAGAGGGCTTGAAGCAGATGGACAATGAGTAGAAGATACTTAGAGGGTAAAACAACAACCTAGAATTGGGCAGAATGTTGTTGCCAGGGATGAGGAGGAAAACACCCCAACGACAGGTGTATTTTCTGCAGGAGCTACTGCTATCTGCTACTGAACCATTTAGATTATAGCATAGGCTCCTGTTCCCTGTTGTAGGAGAGTGCATCTTCAGTTTGCCCTCCGTGACAACGTACATAGCAACCCTGAGTCCCCTCTCCAACACGCTGCTTCCTCTCTTGTCAAGACATCCTCTCTGATGAAGAGATCATGTCAACTCATGTATTGATATGGCTTATGATAGTCATGAACAAGAGACTGCAGCACTGTGAATGATGGCAAAGCCTGGAGAGCATGTGAATGGTGTAGGTTTTGGATATACAGAATACAAGCACAGCACAGCAGACCTGCTCAGGAGCACCACGGGTATCTCTCCATCTGCAGCAGAATGAATATTGGTGTTTGCAGAGGGACTGGCATTTAGCAGTTGCCATTTTGTGAGGAGGTACAAACCTGCCATGCCTTTGAAGCTCAGAGTGTGTATCAGCTGAGGGATGCTGAGTGATATGATGATGTTGGTCACAGGGGAAATGAGGCTGCAGGACCTGGAGCCCTGCTCTTGCCATGGGAACCCAAGCCCACATACACACCCACGCGGCCGCTTCTGTTTTGGCACGGCTTTCACTTAGCTGAACTCTGCAGAAAAGCTGAAGGAGTGGGTGAAGTGAGGTTTTGGTGAGGCTGCAGGCAGGCTGCAAGGATAATTAATGGGGATCACAGGAAGGATTGGTGACATCTGTGGGTAAGCAGGGAGAAGTCAAGTCAGAACATGCAGTGAGCCCTCCACGGCAGATGGGATCACAATGTCCTGGCTTCATTGCTGGGTCTCTGCTGGAAATGCACCCCCAAAGAAATAACAGGAGCCTGGAATGAAGCCCAGAGGCCTGAGCAATGGTTGGGGAATTTGCAGGGTCTTATCTTGGTTAAGCAGCTGAATCATGACTTGACTTGAGACAAGGCATTTGGGCTCCTTGGCCACAGATCGGCACAGCCAGAAATAAAAGAATATTGAGGAAAACACAAAGGGAAGCTTTCCTGGGAAAGCCAATACAATTACGATTCAGCCACTGATTGGAATTATATCAAATCACTTCTTACCACCTCTGAGGTGGGAAATGTAAAAGCCAATGAGGAGCCATTGGTATGGAACAGCTAGGAGCAGTTTCTGTTAACACTGGAGAGGAGCTGGGTCTGCAGCCAGCACAGCTCCCAGAGCCATGTACTGATTTCAGAGCCCCAGCACACAGCCCAGTGCCTGACCTGAGTTTTCCTTACAGGCATCCCAGAGGATTGCCAACCAGCTGCATGGCACCATCGCCCTGGTGAGGCACAGCCTGGAGAAAAGTCCCTCAGGGGCCGCAGTGTCCCCACCAGCCAGGAAGACCCCACTGCCACTGGAGCAGGAACACAGCCCCAGCCTGGAGCCGTGAGTCCCCTGCCTGTGCCCCTCGTAGGCGTAGAGCCCCATTAGGTGGCCCCTAATATGTGATCCCTATTTGTCCACCTTCTTTTCCACACTTCTCACAATGCCCACAGCCTCAGGGGACAGGGGAGGGTCTCCCAGTTGAGAAAAATGACTGGAATCCAACTCAACCAGCCCGGACTCATGTTACTTCACCTTCAGATAGACCCAGCTGCCCGTCCCCAGCCTGCAGAGTGAGGACCTGGCTGAGCAGGAGGCAGCAGTCCCTGCTGCTCCTTATCTATTCTAATGGGCTTTTCTGCAGGGCTCAGCGATTCCCAGGGCTTCTCCTCCCCATTGATTTTGGAAGCACTGAGGCTGTTTGGCTGCAGATTGTCAGCTGCCCACAGTGGGAGGGATCTGCCGTGCATTCCCAGGAACGGCTCACACACTGGGCACTTGCCAAGTGATGAGCAACAGCAGGGACTCAGTTTGCCTGGGCAGGTTCACGCACAGTGCTGTCTCCTTGGCACTGCTGAGAGATCTGCTCAGCAGTGAGGCTAGGGATTGCTCTTCTGTCATCAGGTCACCAAAGCCACTGTGAGAGCCTGGGACAGACATGATGGGAGGCAGGGGGCCTCTGGATGCACGGCACAGCTTGGCTGGTGAATTCCAGGACAAGAGGTGCTGGCCATGTTGCACCAGGGGAAGTCCAGGTTGGGTATTAGAAACAATTCCTTCTCTGAAAGAGCAGTGAGATTCAGGCTGCCCAAGGAGAAGATTGGGTCACTGTCCCCATCTTCCTGCAGCACTGAGGGATGTGGTCAGTGGGCATGGAGGAATGGGTTGGGGTTGGACTTGGGGATCTTAGAGCTCTTTTATAGTGTTAAGGATTCTGTGATTCGGTGATTCTCAGCAGCAGTAAGCAGTCACCTCATCCCCACCACCACCTGCAGGAGTTGGAAAAACATGAAAATTCCCCCAAAACGTGACTTCTTTCCCATTTCTTCTAGTTATTTAACAACAACCAAGCCCATCTCCCCCAAGATTGCTCCATCCTACGAAAACCTAAAGCTGACTGCCCGCAAAGAGCAGCTCTGCCTCCTCAACAAGCACCTCGCCCTGCACCAGCTGGGGCTGGCAAGTGCCTGTGCTCCATCCGATGGGGACAGCAGCTTTCCCAGCCGCTTGCTCAGGGCCACGGATGGCGATGGCAGGACGAGGCCACGCGATGACTGGGATGACAGGGCTGCCCTGCTGAAGCTCCCTGCAGCTGTGGTGTACGTGAGGGATCAGCACCTGGAGGGGAAGCTGCACCTCCTCAAGAACCACGAGCGGCTGCAGCATCTGGAGCAGCAGCAAAGTCGTTGGGTCAGGGTAGATGGGGAGCCCAAAGCTGCCCCCAAGGGGAGGCCACTGTCCCCGTGCCTGAGCATTGCAGTGGGATGCAAGGAGGAGAGGATAGAGGATGCTGTGGATGGGAAGGTGGAAAGGGAGCTCTGGCTGAGCCGGGATGGCTCTGAGCACCGAGGAAAGGTGGAAGCATTGAGGGACTATGGTGTGGATGCCCCACTGGACCTGTCGGACACTGGGCGTGGGAGGGAAATGAGATGGAGCAAGCATCAGGAAGCCAACAGCCCACAACTGAGCCCTGGGGACAGCTCCATGCACGGCCCCTGCAGACGACATGGGACAGAGCAGGACAGCTCACAACCCCACAGCCGCTGGCATGATGCTGCCCAGACACAGCTCACAGGACAGCCTGGTGCCATCAAGAAGGAGGAGGAGGACGAGGAAGAGGAGACAACTATGGTGAGTACAGATCAGGTTGGCATCACGCTGACCTCCTCTCTCCTGTTGGAATTCTGGTGCTCAGAGCCAGTTTTATTACAATCACAATTAACGTCCTGTTCTGAAATGGCCTGGAAGCAGGTGGCTTTGTCATGTGTTTGGCAATGAGGTTTTCCACCCAGCTCAGAGGAAAGGTGTGCAGCAGCACCTGTGCCCCATTCCTACTGGTTTACGTAGAGGTGATGCTCATCCCAACACTTGTCACAGTCATTGTGCTGTGACCCCACCTGTGAAGGCAGTCATTATATTTATGGCATTTATGGGATTTCTGCACTCACTGTTCCTTACAGCTTGCTCTCTCCCGGGTGCACTCTATAAACAAGTCAACACCAAGCAACACAGAAACTCCTGCAGAGCCCAGGGTGAGACCGATAGCCAGTGCACAGAAGGAAGAACCAGGTAAAGAGCCCCGGGCAAGCATAACATCTGAGAAAGCAAATGACAAAGGTGCGTTCTGGTGTGTGTGAAGGCAACCTGCAGTGGGAAACAACCTTTGCAAATACCTGCAGTGCCTGCTGACCTCCCAAATTGAGCACAGGGGGAGGGATCCTGGTACTCGCGTTCTCCCTTTTCCCCCACTTTGCCTCCTATAAAACCTTTTTCCATCCCTAGATCTATCTCTGCCCCCTGGCTGGGGTGCTTCCCCTTGCTGATGGCTGTGGGACAGGACTGGGTTTGCTGCTGGGGGGAAGCAGCAGCAGCCATGAGGAGCACAGTGGGCAGCACGTCTGTGGGGAGCTGCTCCCTACCAGCCCTACTGGCTTGGCCAGAAAGTTGTGTTCACCTGGATTAGTTGGTCTGGGCGTGTCAGAGTGGTTTGGGAACACTGGGAGCGGGATTTTGCACAGTGGAAAAAAAAAAAAAAAAAAAAAAGAGGTGGGGGGAAGCCCTCTGTGATTTACATGTTAAGGAGATATCATCATAGCAGAAGAATTTCAGCTGATTACATTCTGGGTGTGGGAAAACACAGAACTTTCTTCAGTTCTCACCTGAAGGTTGACACAAAGCCCAGGAAGAAGCACACCAATACCTTTTGTGCTTTCCAGTGGACCTTAACCCCTGGAAGGACAGCATGAGGACAGGGTTAGGTACTATGGGTGCTGAGGGTGCTGGGCAGAGATGAAGGCACAGCTCCAACCTCAGTTCTGCTGGTACAAGAGGCATGCAGATGGGGGGATGCCAGGTCCTGGCCCTTTGCAGGAGCTGGGTGCATGCAAGTATGTGCAGATGTGTGCCAGGAGTTGTGTGGTTTAAGGTCTGTGTGCAGCAAAACCCCTTTAACTGAGCAGGAAAGAGGCTCCCCCACATCTCCTTCTGCCAAAGCTGCTAGCCACGACAGGGAGCAGCTTTATTCTAAGAAGAGAGGCAATGGCCATAAGTTGCATCAGGGGAAGTCCGGGTTGGATATTAGGAACAATTTCTTTGAAAGAGTGGTGAGGCCCAGGGCCCAGGGAGGTGGTGGGGTCACCATCCCTGGAGGTGTTCAGGAGCAATGGAGATGTGACACTGAGGGACATGAGCAGTGGGCACAATGAGATGGGCTGGGGATGGGCTTGGGGATCTTAGAGGTCTTTTCCCACTTTAATGATTCTGTGAATGCAGACACCCCATCATGAAGGTTCTCCAAGCCTGGACCTGTGGCTCTGTATGCCCATGTGCTTGTCCTCCATGCCAACCAAAACCCCTTAATTCTGTATTTCCATAGATGATGACGATGATGATGATGATGAGTCTGTGAAGCAGGAATCCGATGAGGCAGATACAACAGACAGTGAGGTTGGTTGGCTTTCATTGGTTGGGTCAAACAACACCTTTGGACCTGGGATTCCTGTTCTGGGAGCACCAGGAGGTGCAGGACAGGTTGTCCCTGCCCATCTACCTCTGGGAGGTGACAGCTCCTCCTGCATCAGATGCCAAGCCCCATTTCCTCACTGTTACCCAACTGGTTGTTGAGGGGTAGATATATCACTCTTTGCAGATAGGTTTCTGAACACCAGCCCTTGTTACATCTCTGTGGTGGTGGTCCCTGGCCATTCAGCCAGGCTGTCAGTGCACTGGCAATCAGGTATTTTGGAGACTGATGGCTCTTCTCATTGGTGCAGGTGGCTTCTCCCTATGAACATGACATCCTTCAAGAAGCCCAGTCTGAAGGGAAATATTTTTGCACCAAAGACAGAGCTCATGCACTGCAGAAGAAAAGGAAAAGAGAACAGGATTCCTGGACAAAAGGTAGGGAAGATGTTTCTCATTCTGTTTCCCAAGGGGCTCCTTCACCGCAGCACCAGAAGGCACCGTACACTGTCCTGTTCATAGGCATTCCCCTGCAACAAATCCCACCAAGCACACAGATCTTCACCCAAAGTGATGTAGTAGAGTCTTTTGGTTCGCTGCAATAAGTCATTCTGGGCCGTGCTTTTGGCAACAGCATCCCCATCCAGAGAAGAACTGATCTTTAAGTCTCCTCCTAACCCAACCATGCTTGATGGACAGAGAGTACCCTGAGCACCTAAGATAGCAGCTCCACATCCCTCCTGTTTGCTCATCACTTGGGAGGAGCTGCTGGGGACAGCCAAATTCCCAGCAGCGAGCTGCTGACATTCAGATCAAGGTTTCTGCCAGTTCTGTTGATTTTCCACTGTGGCCCCAGAGGTTTTCCCTGGCTGACAAGGGAATGTGTTGGGCCCACACTTCCTACAGGTGAATGAGCAAAGAGCTGCTCCTGATAAGTGTGAGGATATTACATATTGCCCTGTCACACTCTCTTTCTTTTGCTGAGCTTTGCTTCCCCCTGTGCAGCCCCTGTTTTGGGATTAGGCCACACTGACCTCGTATGTGCAAATCCGTCACTCAGCAGTTAACTCCTGGGCTCATCTTGCTGTTAACAGGCTCCAAGAAGGCAATGAGAGGAAGAAAGAAAGTCAAAGTGGAGCAGTGCTCGCTGGGGATGACAGAGGAAGCAGAGAGCTGCTCAGCTTCCCACCATGACACCTCTGAGGAGAGCTAACTGGGGGGTGCAAAGATACATACATCTGCAGCTGAAGGTGAAGAGCTCAGATCCAGCATCCCACCAACACAGAGAGCAGCTCCTGTTCATAAGGGCCTATAAGGACTACTTCAGGAGCAGAGCATCCTCAAACCCTCCCTGGGTGCTCCTGGAAGAGGCTCAGCATGGACCCTCACCCTAATGCCAGGAAGAGGGACCATGCTCTTCCTCAGGATTAGGTGCCAGGAGGAGGGACCCCAACCTCATTCCCTGTGGCCCAGAGCCTGGTGCCCACCTGAGCACTGCAGGTCCCATTGTCCCCATGCATCAGCTCAGTCCTGACCTGGGTTTCATACAGATGAGGTTCTTATTTGAGCTGCAAAGCCCATGGATTTCTTTTTGAGCACACGGGCCAGGCATGTGGGACACATTCCCAGAGAGGGCAGGGACAAGAGCATGAGAAAGGGCAGTGTGCCCAAGGTGTCCAGTGTCCCCAGCAGAGCCAGGTGTGTGCTCCTGGCTGTGCCCCACAGCACAGCCCCAGCCCAGCAGCTCGTGCTGCCCGTGGTGGTACTGCCAGGAGCTTGTTTTCACATGGATAAACTGTTCTCGCACAATTTTTCTGAATCATGGGCTGATTGTCCTTCAGCATTGAGTTATGTGGTGCTGTGCTGCTGCCTGAGATGGGACACAAAGAGCAGCAGTGCTGCTCCTTGCACGGGTGCAGCAAACAGAGCTGAAACCAACGGTGCCAGAGTCATGCGCCCTGCGTGGTGCCTCCCACTGTCACTTCCTCTGCCAGACATCTTATTTTATTGTGGGTTTGTTTGTCCCGTTCACACAGGGTGAAGCATGGCAAGCCAAACGCCCAGCCAGACACACAGCTGGCACGGGCATCTTCTCCACATTACGTTCCCACTTCCCTAGAGCAAGCCAGGTAAAATAAAAAAAATAATATATATATATATATATAAATAACGGCAACGATGATAGTAATAACAAAGCAAAAAGCCGCACTGCAGCCGAGCTGGAAGGGATCAGAGCTCAGCTCCTGGCCCCGGCGCTCAGTGCGGGCAGCCGCGGGCGCGCAGTGCCGCCTGCCGGGCAGAGCCGCTCCGCAACGCACCGCGCAGCGCCTTCACCGGGCTGGGGGGGAAGGAAGGGGAGGGGAAGGGGAAGGGAAAAAGAAAAGGAGGGAAAAGGGATAAAGGAAGAGGAGGAGAGGGGAGAGGAGAGGAAATATAAACCTGAAAAGAGGTCCCTTTGCAATGAGACAGCCTGAGAGCAGGTTAACTGAAGGAGGGAGGGAACTTATATGCAACCATAAAATAATCCCCTCCCTATGACGATCCCTCAATAAGCAGAAGTGCCACCAAGAGAAACAAATTCACCAATTTCTTTTTTCTTGTTTTTCCACAAAGCTTTTTTTCTTTGCAATGCTCTGCACAGAATTCACCTTCATTTAATGGACTTGCATTATTCTTTGTGTTGCCTCTTGCTTTTTTCCAACAGGCATTTTGAGCTTGTGCCCCCATTGCTCCATGCAATCTGTGGTCCTGGAGTGTGGAGGTGATACATATTTCATAGTTAGGACAATCCCATCACTACAAAAAACAACAAACCACGTTGAGAGTTTTTTTCTGAATCGAAGTGCCTATAGCAAGTTGCTGGAGGGAAATCATACTTCACAACCCACACTTCATCCAGCCCCTGCATACTGCCCTCGCCCAGTCCCTGAATGCTGGCATCCAGCGCCATGCTGCAGGGCCATGGGTATCTGCTGGAGTCCATCATTCCCTGTAATTCTGCTGCCATCTCTTGCTCATGTGATTCTTGGCAGATAAACACAAGTATTGATTTGGTGATGTCCTGGCAGGCTCAGGCTTGAGCTTGGTCTGCCATAAGGAAGGAACCTGAGCACAGTGCTGCCTTGTGCAACGACCCAGAATCCACACATGCTGAGTGTGTGAGTTATGTCCTATGGAGCAAAAAAGCAGAAAAGAGACTGTCCCAAAACCAGCTTGGTCCTTCTGGAGGACTGGCAGCCCATGTTTCCAGTCATAGCTCTGCTGCAATCCATGTCAACCTGCATGAATGTGGGGTGCCCATGCCCATGAGCTGCTTTCCCAGAGGACCATACTGGGAGCACAGCTTGGTTGCAATCCGCCCATTGGCTGCACTTGAAATTGTGCAAACGTGAAAGAGCAACAGGGTAAGTATTGCTGTTCCCTTTTAGCCCATCAAGAAATAGCACGGTTGGCTGCCCATCATGCAAAACATGTCTGAGTGCAGACCACTGCAATCCTTTTGCTTGCTGATCCTTAAGCATTTGTAGATGCTGAATCATTCTCTCAATGCTGCTGGCTGCTCTCAGCCCGCAGACCTGGGGGATGCACACCAGCCCCTTGTCCTCAATGCATCAGCCTCCCACTGACTCAGCAAAGAAGTGACATTTCCAGCTACCGGTTTGTAAAATGCTGTAAGAAATATGTTTGCACAAGCCTCAGTGTGAATATAAATCTCCATCTCAGGGGAAAAAAAAATGCCACCACACAAAGGTTCCTCTGTTGCACTGTAACTGAGCTGCTGCTGTGCAGGGAGGCAGCAACGGAGCTGGGAGTGAACAGGGCCATGCTGGGACGCAGGAACTAAAAGCACCAAAAATAGAGAACTGCACACCAGATCCTCCTCCTTCCCTTAAAGCCTTCAGCAGTGTCATTCCCTCTACAGCAGGAGGTATTTTGAAGATATCCCGAAGCTGTTCCTTTCTCATGAGGCTGACTGCCACCTTCTCTGTAGTGAAATCTCTTTAAATGGGATCTGCTCAGTGATGCCCATTTATAGTGCTGGCTTTGGGAACACAACATCACCCCTCCACTCACCACAGGAACACTCATTCCAGGCATTGCTGCGCTCTTGCTTAAGTCCCATTTGGGGGATCTGAGTGGGATGAACATTTGGGGAAGTGCTTCCCAAGGTCAGATGCACTCTGCAGGCATGGTACAGGCAGCCACTACCCCACAGCCTGCTGGTGCAGGACAATTGCAGTGTAGGGACAAAGCTTAAGGGCAGGACTTGAAGCTGTACTCATTCACATGGGGAATGGTACCCTGAGAAAACTTCTGAGGCATAAAGCATAGGAGGGGCTGGAGGAGCTTGGGAGAAAACATCCTAAGCGTGGTCGCTGGGATGGATGTGTGATGGTGATCTCTTTGCCTGGCCGTGATGGTGGTTGGAGAGTATTTCGTGAGGATGAGGGATTTGTGGCACAAGGACCTTGTGCTGGAGCCTGCTCAGGAGCAGGGATGGGAATCATAGAGTCACAGAATCACTGAAGTTGGAAAAGAGCTCTGAGATCCCCAAATCCAGCCCCAGCCCACCCCACCACACCCACTGCCCACGTCCCTCAGTGCCACATCTCCATGACACCTCCAGGGACAGTGACCCCACCAACCCTCTGGACAGCTGTGCCACTGCATCAGCGCTCTTTTGGAGAGCAAATGTTTCCTAACACCCAACATGACCCTCCCATGGCACAACTTATGGCCCTCACTGTTACGTGGGAGCAGAGGCTAACTCCACCTCACCCCAAACTCCTTGCAGGAGCTGTAGGGAGCAGAGAGGTCTCCCCTGAGCCTCTGAACCGTCCTAGTTCCCTCAGCCACTCCCCATAGGACTGTGCTCCAGACCTGTCACCTTCACTGTCCTTTGAAGCTCTGCACGTATCCTGCCAGGAGGTCTGCAGGGAAGCAACCTGGAGAACTCACAGGTCTCTTGTTTATTTTCTCCTGCGCAGGAAGAGGTGGAGGCTGTGGTGTCGGGCTGAGCTGGTGACTGATGTCACCAAGCAGCCACCTCCACCCCATCTCTGTGACAAGAAGCACAGGGAGCTGCTCCTGCCTGACATCCCCTGGGCTTGGGCTCCGCACAGAGGAGCACTGGGGACTGTCACTGTGCTGGTGCAGGGCCTGACACTGACAGGATCAGCGCATGCTGCTGTAACCATGGACTATGGAGAGTATTTCAACCACTGCTTGTGGAATTACTGATGTTTTCAAACCATGCCCCTGTGTTTGGGCTCAGAAACAAAAGCAGCATTTTTCACTCTGTTTCCATTTTCCTGGGACAGATGGCACAGGCTGACAGAGGAGGGCACCTGAGCAACGTGGGATTGCAGAAGGGTTGCACTGCATTCAGAATGGAAAATGTACAGAGATTCCTTGTGCTTCGTCTTTGTACAGGCAGCTGCTCCAACTGGAAGGCTGCACTCCTGGCTCCCAGCCTAAATAGATTCCTGACCTGCTTAACTTTGCTTCAGCTCAGGCTATGATTTTGCAAAAAACTTAACACCCAGCCCACATATGTACTCTAAATGCTGTCTTATATCAGATGCTCAGACCAAATCCTGCAGTTCTTGAAAGTAGGGAAAAAAAGCTCCCAGTGACTTCAGTAGCTCTGTTCCCCATATAATATTGGAATTGAGGCCTGCAGCTTGGCCCTGCCCAGAGCAGGGCCTTACTCCAGCAACTCCTGGCTAACCAGCTATGCATCCACATTATTCAGGGCTTCCTGTAAGGTCCATCTGCTAGTCCAGGAGCAAAATGAGGTGATTTATGTACTGGAAATCCAAAGCAGTGCTTTATATTCATGCAATGACTCTGCTAGAAATGCAGAACCACCTGCTTTCACCTGGGGCTTGGCAGAAGTTAAGATTCATGTGTGCTCCAGCTCGGAACTTGGAGCTGTGCAGACACACAGAGACAAGCCCAGCCTCTTTCTGAAATAGCATCTCTATGTTTGCAACACACTCAGCCAAAACAGAGCTTCCCCAGCCGCAGCAATTCCTCATCACCGGGAGCAGCGAGGAGCAGAGATCCCCCTGCCCTGCACCCAGCCCCCGCCTTGTGGGACCACTGCAGTGGGGCTGCCCATCTCTTTTAGTAGCAGATCCATGAAGCTCAGCACTATGCCCACTGCAGCTGTGAGCCCATCAGATGCAGACAAAAGCTCCCAGCACTGCAACATTCAGACCTCTGATTTCAGCATTGAAGGCAGCAGCCCTCCAAGAGATGGAGGTCACCTCCTCTTCTTCATCCCATGCTGACTCAGTGGGACAGTTTGTGTCCTGCAGCTGTTTTTTTGCAAGGAAAAATGAAGAAAAAAATTGTTGTTGTTTTGTTTGAATCTTGAGTTCTAGAGAACTGTTTGCAGGAAGCCTAGTGAGGTTTCCATACCCACTTATCCCTTGGCTTATTTGATTATCTTGCCAGCAGGAAGGTTTTTAATTCCTCTTTATCCCAAATTATTTTTTCACAACTGTGATATGAGACAGTTCTGCCAAATAATTATGGCTCAAAATCTGACCTATGTGGAATATCATAAGGTACTGAGGATGTTCTTGGGACTTTGAGGGGAGACTTTATACAGTGCTCTATTATTTAAACAGTTTTTAAATGAGAGCCTACATGAAAACCTCCCATCTTATTGCTGTTATTACTGAATACTGTAAATATTACAGGAGACATGCTAATGTACCACTTGAAACTGTAAGCCAAAAATCTCATCACGCAGACCTTAGCACCTGTTTGCTCCTTACAGGACAGTTTAACATCTGTTTGTCATTTTTCAGTCACATTTCAGTTCATCTCATTGGCCATCCTTTGGATTGCACATCTGGACACGGCTGCACGATGTCACCAGCACACACTGACATCCTCCAGGGGTGGCACGCGGGGTGCAGATCATAGGAATTAGTGCTCAGAGCATCACCTGGGGCCGAGAGTGTGCTTATATCATACAGCGTAAGCACGAGACTGGGAGCAGCGTGCAGTGCCGAGTGCAGATAACAGTTTGTGCAGCTGTGCCACCGCTGCTTGCAGGAAGGGCCAAAACTGGGGCACAATGTGACGCTATTTGAGAGAGGAGATGGAAAAGTTTTAAAAAGTGTAAAAAATGAAATAAAAACCAACGCGATGGGTGCTTGTGAAGATGTGGCTGTGGAAGGGAAGGACCCGCACAGCAGCCCCGACCCGCGAAGCCCTGCGGCGGTGCCGCCGCGGCGCTAGGACCCTGCGGCGCGCTGCCGGCCGGCGGGGTGGGCGTGGCCACGCGCCGAGCCAATCAGCTCGGCGTCTCTTCCCGTTTCATTTGCATCCCGCCGGCACGCGGCCAATGAGCGAGCGAGCTGCCGGCGGCGCCGCGCTCCGAGCCGCCCCGCCCGGGCCCGCTGAGGCGCTCGCCGCTCATTCGGAGAATGGCCGCGGCCGCTGCGTGCGGTTCCCCGGCTCCGCGGCCGCCCCGCGAGCAGCCGGCACCGCCTCCGCGGAAGCGGGGGGACTCCCGGCGGCGGCAGGCCGCGCTCTTCTTCCTCAACAACATCTCCCTGGACGGCCGCCCCCCGTCCTGCCCGGAGCCTGAGAAACCGCCGCCTCCCCCCGCGGGCCCGGGAGAAGCGGAGGAAGCGGTGGAACCGGCCAGAGCCCCCACGCGTCTGCTGTCCCCGCCGCGGGCTCCCAACGGGCCCCCTCCCGCGCTGCTGCCGCCGCCGCCGCCGCCGCCCGCCGCGTCCCCCGCGGGGCTGAAAGGGGACGCGGAGCCGCCCCGCGGGGGCGTCGCGCTGCTGCTGGGCGGCCCCCTCTGCCCGCCCGCCCCCCCCGGACCCCCCGCGCTGCTGGGCGCCGTTAAACCGGGGGCCGCGGGGCTGCTGAGCCCCACGCAGAGCGCTGGGCTAGCGCTGGAGGTGCAGCGGCAGAGGTGAGTGAGGGAGCGCGGAGAGGGGTTCCCGGCTCCTCCCCGCCCCGCGGAGCCCGGCCCCGTTGGGGCGTGGGAAGCCGAGGGCAGAGCGGAGCTTTCCCAGGGCCCTCACCCGGCCCGGTGCCCCCGGGGGGTGGGGAGCGAGCGTGGGAAAGCGGCGGCCCCGGGGGAGGATGGGGGCGTGGGACGCGGGGCCGTCCGCTGCCGGGGGTGCACCTGGAGGGGGCGGGCGGGGCAGCCCCGGGACCGCTCCGCTCGGGGGATGCTGTCCCCATCCCTGCGGGAGCGGCTCGCACGGCCCCGGGGTGCGGAGCTCCCGTTGTGTGGTCGTTGGGCTCCTCTCAGCCCCGCGGTGCCGGCGTTGTGCACGGTGGAAGGCAGCGTCCGGTGCGGATCTCGGGGATTTGAGCTCTAAAAGAGCTCCTTTCAGACCGCTAATTGCGTGAAGAGCTTTGGCAAGTGAGCTGGCCCCAGAGTCTGCCGATACGGAGAACCGAACCGAGGGCGCTAGCCCTCTGTGGTCCATAGAGCGGCTCTCGGGGCTCTGTTGGGGGCTGATGCTGATGCCCGTGCTCTAGAGCTGGGAGCTGGGATGCAGTTACCTTTGGGTGCACGGCCGGGCAGCGGTGCCGCTTTGATCGCGGGAGGATGAGCAAAGCCAGAGAGCAGCAGCCCTGTGAGTAAGGGTGTTGTATCCTCCTCCAGGGCTTCTCCTGGGTGCTGAGCTGTTCTTTTTCATGCTCTTTGGTTTAGTACTGTGGACGATGACTTTGAGTAAAGCTTCAGATGCTAGACGAGTGGAGAGATGTCTGTGCTTGGATTTACAGGGTTTGAGGCTGCTGGAGCTCATCTAAAATACTCATTCCTTCTCTTTTCTGTGCCAAGTCAATCAGACAGTGAGAAAACGCTCTTTAGTATGTGTTTCTTGGGTCTGCTGTTGTTCGATGTCCTTCCTGCCTCTCTTGGTATCTTGAGCTCTCATGCTTCACCAGTGGCTCCAATCTATCCAACTGAAAGGAAAGATTATATTGGGAAATGATAGAGAGAAATGTGCAGAGGTAACCAGAGGGATGAAAAGGTTTCTGTGTGAGAAGTGACAAAACAGACCAACGTTTCAGCTTGGGGAAGATGTCTGGAAGAGCCTAGGGCATTGCATTCAGCATTTGTCTGCTTGTATTTCCAGTCTATGTTATGTACCATAACCTGCCAGTGGGACGTGGGAGTTCCTGAGATGCTCCCTGGCTGTCAGGTCCTTTAGGATGGAAACTTCCAGCATGAGCTGGGTGTGTGTGCTGGCAGCGCTCCTTGGAGGCATGGTTTAATCTGAATGCTTTGCTTCATAGCACTGCTTCAGAAGCTGAATGACTTAACCTCCCACTTTTGTTTCCCTTTAGTTATCTTCTGTTAATGGAATCTTAAATTACAATGCTTGCGTGTGTACTAGTTCCTTACCTGTCTTGTTCTCCCTTTCCACCTTACTCTGTTCTTTTGTTCTGTCAAAGAACAATCAGAACAAGGGGTGTCAGAAACGACTGAGTTAATCTAAATCGTTTCAGGGCGGGAGTCTGAGTAGCAGTGATGTAGCAGCAGTGCTTTGGACCAACTCTGCTTGGAAGCGTTGATTGGATACAGTATCGCTGACATAGGTGTGATCACATCAGTTCCTTGTGTGCAATAGCAGAAGTGCTCGGTCAGGCTTTCCTCCTGGTGATGGCTAATGCAGTGTTTTATCCTGCTGCGAGCTCAGCAGCTGCTTTCATTTTCAGAAACATTTATTAAAAGAAAAGCACAAATCCTGTGCTAATACACTTTTGGTGTTGGGTTGTTTTTTTTTGGGGGGGGGGGGACCAAGTGAAATGTAATGTTTAAAAGCTTTAGCTGTAATTTCTAAGCCTTCTGCACAACAGCCTGGGCAGGCACAGTGCTGTTGAGGAAGCAGCAGTACCCACTGGAGGCTGAGAGCTGCAGCCTCTGAGCTGTGGCCATGGGCTGCTGTGCTGCTCAGGGCTGAACACAAACCCCTCCTGTGCCTGGGCTTTATTTAAAGCTCAGCAGAGATGTTACAGCTGCACTCTACTTCCCAGCAGCATTGCTTCAGCAGGCTTCTCCCATGCTGCACCCAAAGGTGAATGCATGTGACCAATAACAACTCATAGCCACCTCTTTTTATTGATTGCCTGTCGTTCCCAGCCTGGTACAGCCATCAGCCCGTGGCAGGGTGTGTGCCTGACAGCTCTAACTCTTGCCTGCAGGATCTCAGCGTGCTGCCTTAAAGCATGGTTTGTTTGGTTTGGATTCTGGAGTACTTCCCTCCATTCTCCTCCTTCTGTCCCCCCCTAGCTGGTGCCTCCCTTTTTGAGCCATAGCACTTGGGTTTTGCAAATCCCACTCTGAACAGAGCCGTATGCTGGATGCTGTGTGCATGTGAAGGTGAACACTGAGGTCTGAGCTTCTCAGTGCTCCTTGCATAGCTTTGCTGAGCACAGAAGTCTGCTGCAGTTTAACCACAGGCCAGTGTTTTTGCTTTGGATTTGGGTATGGCTTGCTAGGTCTTTTTTTTTTTCAGGAAAAAAATAACAGAGAGGGGACATGACTTTCACAAAATTCTGTATTGTGGTGTGTGTGCAAGCCATGGAATCTGGGTTTTTCAATTAGGTATTGTTGATAAGGCAGGTGGGTGGTACTAGCAGGGCTGCAGCTGAGCTCTTTGGCTGCAGAGCTATTAAACTCCTAACCTTTGGCTTACAGATACCGTGGGTATGATTTACTGTAAACTATTGTATTTCAACCTGTGAAGGTGATGTCATGTGAAGAGCCCTTTGCTCATCTTGGAAGTGCAAGGGAAGGAAAAGTGCTTCATGAGGCATTGCCCTGGCTTGGGAAGCACTGAGAGTTCAACACGAGAAGCTTCTGCAGGGGCTGGAGCACCTTGGCTGGGAGCACTGCCCTTGGGTTGATTGTTGGTTTTGTTTTTTTCTGTAAACTTGGGAGTTTTATTGAGCTGAAGGCTCTTATTTTAGCAAGGCACGTGATGAGATGCATCACCTCTCAGGGAAGTACTTGAATATTTCCATAGTGCTTAATGTCCTCAGTGACATCCCTTGCTCTTGTTTTGGTCAGCATTTTGGTCATCCTAGCAAACAGAGCACAGATCACGCTGGTTTCAGCTGGGGGTACCAACGGGACACGGCAGAGCCCTGGGGAGCAGCATCCTGGCTGGCACCTCCTGCTCCCACGGGCTCTGTGTACTTTAGTAGTAGTGGTCTCTGGACACAGCAGCCTTACATCTGCCTGCCTGCCTGCCCTGGGGCTTCTGTTGCAACTGACAGCTTTCGTAAGGCTTGCTGGAAGGCATCGTTTTCCCCTTGGCTTGTCGGAACACCCTTAGCACCAGAACAATGTGAATATGGGCGCTGTGAATACAGAGCTTGTTTCCGATTAGCGTTAGGTCTTAATCCTATGTGGTTGTGAATCAGCGATGAAGTAGCAGCCACTGTGACAAAGATCTACAGTCACTTATTTCCTTGTTAGTACTTAAAATCTTACAGGCTGAGCAAGCTCTGTGTGCTCTGCCTCCACCTCCAGTCCAGCTGCAGTTGCTTGTCTCCTCATTTGTCCCACACGCTGCATGTTCCTTGCACGGGGCTTTGCTGTCCTGTGAGGAAGGAGCACAGGGTTTGCTCATGAGTTTGGGGTCAGTCAGAAGGAAAGCCCTGGAGCCATTCAGTTTTACAAACAATCCTTAAATAAGAACACAAAGGTCAAAGATTTGAGGCCTCATCTCTAACCCTGAGGTTATGTAGCCCTGCTTCGTGCTTTGGAGTGTATTTTGGGTGCTCTAAGCCACATATACATGGTGACAACAGTGGCTTGAATGTGATTTACTATAAATTAGGTCTGACTTCTATGTTTGTGATTACTGCAGAGGTGTTGTTGCCAGTGAGTTGTGCTTGATCTGCTTTGAAAGGTGCAGCAGATGCTTAAGACACTGCTGGCAGTGAGTGAGGCATGGGGTGAATAAGGATTCTCATGCACAGTGATGCAAGCTTGGAAGCAGCAAGTGTCTTCCAGGCTGCCTATGTAGTAGCATTGACAAAAATTAAGCTTAAAGATGGGATCAGGTTCATGTAATCCTGTGACAGCAGTGCTGTTACCTGGTCACAGCAGCACAGTTCATCCTGGGTTGTTGGCTCACCCACAAGGAAGGGAAAGCCACCATGTGTCCTGACAAAGCAGATCTGACAGATTTCTCCCTGCTGCAAATAAGATTTGGGATCTGTGGGCTCCTCGAGCAAATCACCTTCATCAGTTGTCAGTAAGCCTGTGCCTGCACGAGCAGTAACTGATTTTTGTCATCGTTACATCTAGAACTCAGCCTCTTGACAGCAGTGATTAAACTGAGATATGTGGAAAGCCTTACAAGGGGGCAGCCATGTGAGCAATTTTGGAGTGAGAAATAAGAAACCAAATTCTTTTAGGCCCTAATTTTACGGTGTAATTAAAAATCCTTGACCTCCTTTGTTCTGTGTGTCTATCAGCAGTGTGCATTGTGAAGGAGCTGCAGAGGATCTGAGCCCACCTGCTAATTTTGGACAAGTGCCCATGGGTTTGTGCATGCACTGTAGCATCCTTCCCCCCTGGAGAAGCATGAGAGACACAGCTCATGGTGTTATGGGATGGAAGGAGCCCAGATATTATTGGGAAAAATGTAGGCTGGGTGTGGGTCATCTTTCTTTCCATTCTCTAGTTGATTTTTTTTTTTGTTTGATCACCTGGTTTGCTTCTTACTTTTTGCTTCTCTCTCTCATGGTCTTCTGGGTGTCTGTGGGTGGGCTGGGGGACGCTGCCCTGAACCCCCTGAAAGGTCACTGCTCTCCAGTCAGAGGCTGTGGCTTACACAGCTTTTTCCTTTCAGTTTGCGGGGTAGGACACTGAGGGATTACCGGTGCTATACATAGAGTGCTCTTAGCTGTGTCCTGTCCTGCTGGGAACACTTAAGAGCTGGGTTAACCTCTGGCCCGGGAACCAAGTGCTGCTTCTCTTTGTTGCCTCCCTGCTGATACAAATCTGAGGCTGGAAGCACTGAGAAGTGGGGTTCTTTCAGTGGGAAATGTGTCAGAAGGGAAACTGGGGCTGGCTGCTGCCTCCCAGGGTGGGAGTGAAAATGAAACTGAGCACACGTGGTTGGGTTTTATCTGTTCTGAAGGTGTTGGGCTAGTGTCAGCTCATAGCAGTGCTGTTGGATTCCATGTGCCTGCAGATAACAAGGCCAGGATTCCTCATCTTGTCCTTTATCTCTGGGTACAGTCCTGGGTGGGTGCTTTCTCAGTGGCTCTTAATATGGTGGCAAAGCACCAAAGGGAGGCCTCGATATGGGCTGGGTGGACAGACAGACACAAACCAACCCTCTGTGGTTTGTCCAGGAGCAGGATGTGTTGGTTCTCAGGTGGTTTGAACTTCCCTTAGGGTCCTTTTGACATTACTGCCTCCTACATAGAAACTTCCTGAAGTTTCCTGTGTAAGAAAGAAGTGTTGTTGATAGCACTACTCCAATAAACTGGCACTGCAAAATGTTTTTTTGAGCATACAACTGTGCAGTGTGCTCTGGATCCATGAGGCTTCTGAGATTGGAGGAGAGCATCCTGCTGGATGTTGAATTTCTCCAAGGTGACAGCTTCACACGAGGACAGAAAATCTCAGCTGAAGTGCAGCTAAAAATGAAGTTTCCTGCTGGCACAGTGGGGATGAGTCATTGTGGCTCTGAGCAGGATCCTTTCACTGCAGCAGCACTCACTGAGATGTGAGATGTGCTCTCACAGCACCACGGGGTCAGGTGCTTTGTTCTCTCATCTCTATTGTCGTTGGCTTTGGGTTTGCTTTTCCTGGTTGGAATTTTGGGTGGTGCCATGTGGAGCCAGGAGTTGGACTCAGTGGTCCTTGGGGTCCTTCCAGCTCAGGGTGTTCTGTGGGTCCACGACAGCAGTGGAGACGCTGAGAGCTGTGTTCAT
Source organism: Cyrtonyx montezumae (assembly GCF_038088225.1). Taxonomy (NCBI): domain Eukaryota; kingdom Metazoa; phylum Chordata; class Aves; order Galliformes; family Odontophoridae; genus Cyrtonyx; species Cyrtonyx montezumae. Next base: position 8,330,503 of record NW_027072100.1, on the reverse strand, counting down.
AACGTTTGAGATCAAAAACATTTTCATGAAACGTGTAGGCCTGTTGTTTGTAGATATTTTTTTTTAATTGCAGGATAAATGCCCAAGTGGACTAAAGCATGTGTATGTGAAAGCATTGAACTTTACAGGAAAGCTCTCACTGACAAGAAAATGTATCTTAAAACTGAAGCCTGGATGAAAGGCGTTTGGATGCTTATGTCCATTTATAAGGAGGAATATGTGAATGCCATCTCTTTGTGTCCTAGCTGGAAAGAAGGGGCAGATTCCCCTGTTGCTGATCATCTCTCTGTGCGGAGATCTGCTCATGCTTGCATTTCTAGACCCCTTGCTTAACAGAAGTGCGACCAGATCTTGTTCACATCCAGGACACCTAACGAAGCAGTGTGGTTGAGCTTCTTGTCTGGCTTTGCTGTAAAAACTCATCTGTAGTTGTTAGCAATTACGAAATCTGCCCTCCCTGCCCCTCTGCTCCCCATGCCTAGCCAAGGTGCCATGCTTTTGGTCTAGGGCTGGATGTTAACTTCTAAGCTTTAGGCCTTGGTTAACCCAGTGTCCTACAACGTATGTCCCATAAGCTTCTCCCAAGTTGGCTTCCATGGCGGTGTTTTGTGTCCGTTAGTTGAGTTATGGTGTCACTGGCACTGGAATATGTGTGGTTTGTGCTAAAAGCACAGTGCATGCTTAAAGCAGAAAAAAAGCAAGTTTGATGGTTGTGGTGGAGTATTTTGGTGACATTAGTTGTCTCTGAGGGCCTTGTTCCTATAGAAATTTCAGCCAGTTTCCCAATTTCTTTGTAAAGCACAGTCAATAAAGAATAACTTGACTAGTAACTGTCATATTAGGTTCTTACATTTACTCTCTTTACATCTTCCATTTGGGGATTTCAAACAGGCCCTGCATACTCTTTGCTTCCTCTAACAGCCCTCCCTGCTGTTCTCCTGACAGTCCTGTCCACATTACTGAGCTCATGTCCCAGACTCGTGGTCTGCTGCTGGAGCAGCACCATGTTCTGGGGCAGAAATGGAGCTCCAGGTGTTCTGTCATCAGACAGGTGTGTCGTTGTCAATACGTTTTGGTAGGTTGATCTAAAATGCCTTGCTGTGTGTAGGGAGCTTTTTGTAATATTCCTGATAAGATTTTGAATGTGTATTTGGAAGCTTTTTAGGTGTTTAACTTAAAGTAGGTGTTTTGGGTTTTTTTGGTCTTGTTAATGAAGCCAATATAAATACATACCCAAAGACTTCAAAGTTCCTAACAGGGAAAACAAGTTCTTGGCCTTTTTAGGAATGTGGAACTCGTAGGTAAGCACTCTTCCAACAAAACAAATCCAAGAAAAGCTGCCATTTGTCCTAAGAGCTCATACATCTGTTGCAGTTCATAAACTCAGAGGCCATGAACTAATATTGTTCACTCTTCGTGGTGTTGTACATTTTACAGAAGGCGTTTTATCTCCCAGCGCTGCTCTCTAGACTTTTTAGAAGACATAGTGGAATATGCCAGTGTACAAAGGTACTTTTTTCAAAAGCAGCATTAACCTTGACTCGTTGCATGCAGTCCTCTCCTCCCTCCACCCTCTTCCACGCCAGTATCTGAGGTCCTGCATGCAAGTGCTGCCATCTGATCATAAATCTGGCACAGTTTTTCTTGTTGTTTTTTTTGTTTGTTTTTCAGAGTACTGAAGTGTTTGGTTTTTTTTTTTTTCTTATAATTGCAGAACCAAGCACATATCTGGGTCTCCAAGGCACAAGAATTTGAAGAAGATGCATTTCATTAAGAACATGAGGCAGTATGACACGAAGAACAGCAGGTAATGCCTGGAGATCAGCTGTGCCCTCATTCTTGTATGAAATGGGATGTGCCCATAAATGAGCTCTAGTTCCACGTGGTTGGCTGGTTAACATCAGTGGGAATAATGCAATGTCTTTGTGGTCTTCCTAATTTTAAACATGTTTTCTGTTGAAGGCAGGGGGTGCTCATATCTGCTACATCTGCAGCAATCTGCTGACAGTTCTGCCACTCCATGAGGAGAAAGGGAGGAGGTTAAACCATTCTCTGCTGACACCATCCTTGTCTCTAGCACAGAGGGGAATCTCATGTTTGTGTTTCATAGAAAGCTGCTTTGTAACTTCTGGATCATAATTCCTATCCTGATCTTTTCCCATCTGCTTACAGGATTGTACTAATCTGTGCTAAACGAACGCTGTGTGTGGCTTTTTCTATCTTACCTTATGGAGAGAGTTTACGTATCAGGTGAGTTGCCTTTAACTGCTCTATTGTTTGTGAAAGGTCTTAAATGAGTGCAGCTGCTATAGGGTCTCCTGTTGGGAAGCAGATGGAATATTTGAGTTGCCACTTGCATGTAAGGACAAGAGCTTGCTCTCAGACTTTGCTGCAGTGTCAGAGTCGGTTGGAATTTCTAGGAAAAAAGTGTTGGAGAAGGGCAGACTTTTCCTTAGGTGTTAGTTAATGTTTCAAGTGTTGCAGTTCTGTGAAACTCCTTGAACAGATGTCAAGTTGTGTTGACAGGTAGGTTGTACCGCTCTCCTAAAGTGGTCAGAAATAAACTGTTGCCAAAAAAGTGTGCAATGCATCAGAGAGGGATGCTGCTGCTTTCTTACTGGAAGCCTTCAAGGTTCTATAGTGAAACTGTAACAAGGTTTGAGATGCTCTTCTGTTTGTGTTTTTTTTTTTACCTCTGAAGCTATGAATGTCACTAGCCACAGCGTAGGCCAAATAGAAGCCCGATAGATACTGCTTTTAACAGCTGTACTCCATTTTTTTGCATGGAACTGTAAATGTGGTCAAGTATGAGAAACAAGTCCTGCTAACTACATTTCTGTGCAGCTTTGCTCAGTGTCTTGTGAACTGTTAAGTTGATTCTGTGAAGGTCTGACCTAAAAGCACACTACAGAGAATCATTTTATTTTAATCCACTTCTGACAAAACAATTGTGTTCTCCCTTCTGTACATAACATACGGAAGAAGGAAACGGATGTTTAGTGGTGGGAATTGTATTGTATTCAAATACACTTGCTGTAAAAATAGTTGATGGGAAAATGTTTTCCCATTTAATGGAAAAGCAGGCAAGGTTGCTGGAGTTATTTTAGGGCACTTGTGAGCTCAGTGTCATTCTGCTTGTGTGGAAGCTGGCAATGCAGTTCTTCAACTGAAAGCTGTCTTTTTGTGCTGGAATATAGGTGACAGTGCTGCACGCTGCCATCATTGAAGTAGAGTTCTGGTAGCAGCTCTAATTCCTAGCATGAGTTTGTGTGCTCAGTGACTGGAAAATGGCAACTGAAAGGCCAGCCTCTGATCCTGGAAAACTAGTCATATATATCCCACTTGGTGCTGAGCACTTGAGCATTTCTGTTTTACCAACTGTTTGTCTTAAGAAGAAAGACCGCACCTAAAAGTAACCCCTTTTTTCATGGGCATGTTGCTGCAGATTTGACTTTTAAAATGAGATGAAATTAGATTCTTGAGTTAATGAACATCTCCACGTTTTGAAAAAGAGTAGTGAATAATTAATGCTCACTTGGAGATGAGGGTGGTGGATGGTCCCATTTGTGTGTAGTGGAGCTCTGGCCCTGTGGTGCTCGTGGAGCACAGGACAGGTCTGGCATTGGCCTTAAAGGCAGCTGAGCTCATGCTGAGTTATCCAACAGTGCATTTTCTTCTCTGCATTCAGTGATCTGAAGATGGATGGACAGAAGCAGCGCCATCCTTCTGGGGGTGTTTCAGTCTCCACTGAGATGGTCCTTGGAATGGAAGGAGTAGAGCTGGGAGCTGATGGCAAGGTAAGGAAGTACTTTTTGTCTCCTGATGTGTATTGCTGATGGCCAAAGCACTGCCTGCTGTGGGGGCAATGGGTGGGTCAGCTGGCTGCTTTCACCCTTGTGACTGTTTGATACAGGGGCAAATCTCTTCCATAAACTGAGAGCTTTAACTGTACAGAGCAGTGGAAGTCTGTTCAGATTCTTAAAGTTTTGAATGTTTGACTTATGATAATGCTTATTCTGAGGAGGCTGTCAGTCTCTGGTCATTTCTGCCTGTTTCTGGAGAACTGTTTTCCCTGGCATCTCAGACATCATCTGAATATTTTTTTTAATATCACTTTTTCAAAGGATGAAATGCATATCTCTTCAGTTAAATTTGTATACTGACGGAATTTTATTGATGTGATTCTCCCCTTTTTTTTGCCTACATCCTCAATAACTTTCATACTGAAGACCACAAAAACAAAGTATTCTTGTGTACAGGCTTTTCCTCCCATCCCCCAGTTTCAGGGTCCTCACTCTTGCTGGGGATCTCTGAGTTGTAGAATCCTATGTGTCCATTCCTTCCTGCCCTAACTACTGCATCTTTCTTTTTCTTGAAGGTTGTGTCCTATGCAAAGTTCCTGTATCCAACCAATGCCCTGGTTGTCCGCAGAGCTGACGGCCATAGTGCTGTCCCTCCCTGCCGAGCTGGTGCTTCCAGGAGTCTTCCTGGGTCAAGATATAAACCTGTGACTGCAAAAATGATACCAGCAGGAACAGAGATTGGTAAGGATGGCTGCCAGCATGTTCATCCCTTTTGCACAGAGCAGAAAGGTGGGGAAGGACTATGTTTGTCTGAAATGGTTGCAAGTGGTGAAGTGTTTGGAAGGAGACCACTTAGAGCAGAGAAGGTTTGTTAGTGAACTGCAAAGGATGAGCCTTAGGACTGAGACTTGTATGCATTCCTTGCATCCTCTGTATATCTGGCCTAGTTTATACAATTTGAGGAGTGTAAAGCATTTCCTTGGAAATGTGAAGCTTTATATTGCTCAGCAAGAGGCATCTGGTGTGCATGGGTACAGATGGCCTTCCTTGCCTCCTAGCACTGTAACAATGCACAAATCAAAGGTTTGTGTTAAACTGTGTAAAAGAGCACAAATGACAATGCTATCATCTGTTAGATTTGAGCAACAAATCAGGTTTGTGCAGTTCTCTGTGCATATTTGTGGAAGACAAACCGTTAGTTAGCACTGTTTAAAATGGTGTTGGGCATATGTTGGCGACAGCTTGTTTGCTTAGTAACAACTCTAATACATAACTCTAATACCTGACGCTTACGGAATGCAAATGGGTGACTCTAGCTGCAGCTTGCCTGCCCTGTGGGATCTGCCAGGACTATAGTGTTTGCTGTTTAAATGCTTTATTAAAGAGGAAATAGGAGACTTGAAGTTCTGTGGCTCAGTGTTGCACTTTCCTCATTCCTTCAGGAAGCGAAGCTGGGGAAGTGGCAGAGTATGATCCTAATCTTCTGGATGATCCTCAGTGGCCCTGTGGAAAACATAAACGGGTTCTCATCTTTGCCTCTTACATGGTGAGTGGTTGTATGAGAGATCCTCCTATGAACAACTTCCCCTGGGGAGAAAAGTCCTTGAGGAAGTGGTAGTGGCTTCTTAAGAGCTGATCGGGAGATGCACGAGTAGTTGAGTTTGTATTCTGAGCTTGTCAAGGACCAACTTGTCTTATCTCCATATTGGCCTTTATTTATGGTAACTATTTGCTTACTGCTTAAGATTTTTCTTTCTGTGGCTGAGATTCAACCTGGGCTACTACCTGGATGTTACAGAAATATAAAACTTAGTTTTGCCTTTGCGCTGAAGTGTCCTTGAAAGACTTGTTCATCTGTCAGCACTGTTCACAGGACACAATTTTTCTTCCTGTGTTTCAGACAACAGTCATAGAATACGTGAAACCCTCAGACCTCAAGAAGGATATGAATGAAACCTTCAGAGAGAAGTTTCCTCATATCAAGTTGACACTGAGCAAAATTAGGAGGTAAGAAACAAGCAGTGAATAATGAGAACATTTACACGGTGCAAGGCTGCTTTTATCTGCCACTTGTATGGAGCAAATACTAGATCTATTTATAGTGTATATGATTAAATGCTAATCTCTTGTTTCTGGTTGAGCTGGCTGGAGGATGACAGGCTGCTGGGAAAGGGTAACATTTGGTTTTCATAGTTCAGCCTAGATGAGTTTTGTGTCATCAGTGCTAATAGCCAATTAACAGTGAAGTAGCATTAGCCTTGAAACAAATATTTGTAACTTGATTGGCTTTTGTGCAGTCCTGCTCTTATCCAGATTGTCTCTCTGGCTGTTTTCATCTTTCAATTACGAGTCTTGTTGATGAATGTAGACTCAGCAGGGTTCTAGAATAAAAAAGAATGATTGTTCTGGGGACGCTTGGTAAAGAAAAGTATTTTTTGAAAGTAGGACTGTGTGTACAGAATTCCTCACCATCTAGGAAATGTGTGACTTCACCAATGAGATGTACTGTTGTGCCTTCTGAGAGCTATAATCTTGCTGGTATTACACCAGAGTTAATGCAATTAGGGCCTTCTGAAATAGCCACCTTAGAACATGATACTACTGAATCACTAGCACTGCAGCTCCCAGCTGAGGGCAGGGTTTGCTCAGAGTCTGGCAGTGCCCTGCATGCTCATCTCTGTAGTTGTTTCAAGTAGGGTCATCTGCAGAGAGCTCTGTAGCATGGTGTTAGCAGCAAGAGGGAGTATTTAGCATGATATCCACCCTCCTGCAGACATGAAGGGACATCTGCTGTGGGGAGGGTATGAAGCAGTCTGTCTTTCCCCTTGGACCTGATTCTTCCCTGAGGTGTGCAGGAGACAGGCCTCCCTCTGCACAGCATTGATGTGATGGTGTGTAGGTCAAGGCAGTTATGATATGAGTCGTGAATCGGTTTGGGATCTCAGAGGGATCCATACAGTAACAGCCTGTGTTTCAGTGAAGGAGCTGAACCCATAGTGTTCATGGACAGATAAGGAACCGTGCTCCCATAGTAAATGCAGGTTAAACCAGTTCATGGATCAGTTCCAGCTTGCTGCCAACTAGACTGCCCCAGTCTGGGATAATACCAGTCCTGGTTTTTTAAATAAGAGTCTTGAATGTGTGTTCTTCTGAATTTCTACACTGCGGTGTTCCTACAGCATCTTCTAAAAGCTGTTTTGTTTCAGAGGGTCTTTTCTCTTTTTTTCCCTCCCTGTTCTCAGTTTGAAGAGAGAGATGCGGAATCTGAGTGAAGAATGCAATCTGGAGCCAGTTACCATGTCCATGGCTTATGTGTACTTTGAGAAGCTTGTTCTCCAAGGCAAACTCAACAAACAGAACCGCAAACTGTGCGCTGGTGCTTGTGTCCTGCTTGCAGCCAAGATCAGCAGTGATCTCAGGAAACACGAAGTGAAACACCTTATAGATGTAAGTACCGCAGGGCGTGTTTTGGGTGTGATCAAAACCTTCCTTTTTCATAGAACAAAGATTACAAGGTTTTCACCTTTCAAGTGCTTGCTGCATTCAAGACTTATCTCTTCCAGTTAGTTTCAAGCTTCATTGGGGCTCTTCCTTTTGGATGCTTTTTCTGATTCATGAAAAGCTCCTGACTGATGCAGTGTGATGTGCTGCTGATCCTACAGTGTGGCTATTTTTGTGTTTAGTGGTTGCCTGGAAAACAGTAACTACTGTGTGGGTGTGACAGCTGTGCTGATTTCCATGTTTGATTGTGGCAATACTTCCTTCTGGCCTTGCATCACTTATTCCTCTTTTATGTTGACTCAATCTGAAAGCGCATTGATAAATTCTGGATAACTCATTCTGTTTCTTCCCTTCTGCTTTTATTTATTTTTTTTATTACTATCATAGAAACTAGAAGAGAGATTCAGATTCAACAGAAGAGATCTTATTGGTTTTGAATTCACTGTCCTTGTAGCTTTGGAACTGGCTCTGTATCTTCCTGAAAACCAAGTGTTACCTCACTACAGACGGCTCACACAACAGTCCTAACCAAAGCTCCACTCCAGCTGGCAGCCAGTGGTGCTGGGGAGATAGCATCACCAAGCTCTGCTGCTGACATTGCTGTTGGCCTTCGTGCCCTGGGTGCATCCTGCCAGCTCTGGCTCTGAAGTCTGCAATGTTTTCAGACTGTTGAGGTTTGCATTATGGACACACATGTGAAGTCTGGGAGATGGTACGAGAAGAGTTGATGAACTTCGTTTTGTTTTGGACATTTGAAGCACAAATATTCACCAGTCAGCTGTCATGGCTGCTGATTATTTCTTATTTATCTTTTCAGTTTTACTAAAACTGTTCTTCCCTATGAAGAATCCTATGGTATTGTTTCTTTTTTTTTAAGCTTTTATTTTATTCCTTGAAACTAAAGGAAGCATCACTTCCATTCCAGTGCACCATCAAGTCCAGATGTTTCTAAGAGTCTTCTTGCATTTTTACATTAATGGAACACATACTTTATTTTTTTAAAGATGTGCCTAAAACTGGCTGGTCTGGTACCAGTACTTTTTAAGTTAGTTATGTTATTTAGTGGGGAATCCTGAATTTATATAGCCATTTATTCTTTACCTGCATTGGCCTTGCATATAGGGAAAACAATTCCAGTATATCTGCACTAATGTGATACCCAGGGTATCTATCCTATACTATCTATAACTAGACTGAAATTACTGTTTCAATTTAGTTCACCATAACATTTTAAGATCATACATTTTATTTAAGTAAAGTTTGTTTCAAAATCTGTCATGAAATACCACCTGTTGAACAAGGTAGCTGCAGCAAAGTGATTACCAGCCCAATTCACTCTTAAATGGAAGATGAGCGCTTTTGACCAAGAGCAACTTGCTCTAAAATATATAATTCTTATATTGATTTCTGTGTTCTGAACTAAGCACCTTTTTCAGTAGGACTGTATTATATATGGTCTTACATGGCTCTTAGCAAGTACTTAAGTCAGTAAAGCTATTTCTGCCAAACTAAGCCAATGAAGCAAAGCATTCTTGATATTTAAAATGCTACTTTTTTTACTTTGTTCTTCCAAGCATTGCATCACTGTGACAGTCCTCATAATACTAGCATTTGTTGCACATCTGAACAGCCACTTAGCAGCTGGTGCCAGGCAGCACCTCACTGCTTACACAGGGGTTAATAAGTTCTTTGACCATTGACTATTCCTTCATTTGTTCTTAAAATATCCAGGTTGGTAATGAGCTCTGATTACATGTGGAACCTTCTGTGATATTGGCTCTTGGTTTTATTTTCTGAAGCAATATTAAGATACAGGTAGCTGTGTCCATTTGCAAGAAGCAAAACTGATGCTTGGCTGTTACAACTGAGAAATTTGTAATTTGTTCAACTTCTAAATGGAAATGCTAAACCTTGTCCTGAGGTATGGGTACCTGTTATCTAATATGTAATGTAAATTTATGTTCCATGTATTAGATGTTGGTTGTAGGCAAAAACAAAGCTGACTCTTTGTTCTTTGGCCCTGTTTTGCCTGAAGCTAATTTTGCTTCATTCAAGTTGCAGAAACTGTATTGGAGCCCCTTTCTCTTTATGCAGGGCTCAAAATGTATTTTTCATATGTAATAACTACACTGACTATCGGATCCTTTGTAACTATGTTCAGCTGTATGTGGCTTCAAGTTATTTGTGTAAACTGAATATGCTTCTGGCTCCTCTTTGTAACGGAAGGAATTTCCAGTCTCTGTAAGTGAGATGGTAGCTAATAAGTTAGGCTTGTCAGTTACCTAACAAAAGGGTTCTAAAATTGCCTACTACTTAACTTTCTACTGAGTATAACTGTCATTGCATGCAATTAGTAACAAAGTGCTAAACATATACAGAGAGCCTTGGAATTAGTGAACAGCGGTGAGCACAACTGAAGTGATCCACCACTCCCTATGCTCATTGGGTGAGGAGGAAAAGCTGGAATGGTAGATGGTATCTCCAGAAATGTGTAAAACCCTTTGTTTAGGGAAAAATAAGTCAGAGAATGTCCCTGGGGATTTCTTTCTGCTTAGCATATGAAGAGTTTTATTTAACAATTAACTTTCTCACCATATAGAGGGAAAATGTGTTTATTTCTGGGATAGTTCAGTCTGTATTCAGTGGAAGTTTCTCTAGGTACAGTGGGTGTTGGGGCTGGAATTTCACTCGCAGAATGTGGAAGCTATGGTTTACCATCATAAATGGGTGAGGTTTTGGTTATATTTCAGTGTGGTTTTGTTTGTTGTTTATTTTCTTCAGAAAAACAGGTTAGGATAAGGAGAATTACCTGACAGAATCCTGTTTAACAGTAACTTGGAATGTCGGCTGAGGTGCAGTGGTGCTGAGCCTGGAGGCCGTGAGGGCTGCAGGGGGTTGGCCGCCCACCGCGGGGCACTGATGGTGGAATGGAGCAGAAGCAGTGCTGTTGTGGGTTGGCAGCAGCCAGATGCAGCTCGTGAATGAGTACCTTTCTCGTGCTGTCTCGGCAGGATCCGTCCTGGAGCGATGCAGCAGCAGTGTGTATGTGTTAAAGTTTCTGTTTCCAGGGTGTAGCTCGCAGCCCCGTTCACTTCCTCCTTTGTGGCACCTAAAAGCTGCCACCGTGTGGCAAAGGACAATTACTGCATTATCTATTCATGAAGTGGGACCCGGAGCCCCACCAGCTTCACCTGTGCACGGAGCGCACCTTCTCTGCGTCTGAGCCGCTCTGACGGCACAGGCGATTCTCGACGAGTGGCTGTATCCTCTTGTACAAAAACACCCGTTACGCTTTTTGTCTTACTGTGTTATTTAAGAATCTGGGTTAGACCGTTCCGTGTCCTTTCTTCCCCCTTCCCCACGAACTTGTGCGGTTAAGATGCTGTGAAATAAAACCTGTTTTGATACGTCTTTTGTAACCAAACGCGGCCTCCGGGGGTCGCTGCTCGCGGCGCCCGCGGACGGGCGGGGGAGGGCGCGGCCTCTGACGTTGCACGTGACGTCATCGCGCTACGCCGGATGTGCTCCCGGACGCACGCTCATTTCCGCTTCCGGTGGGCAGCTCTTCCTTTCCGCCGCGGTGCGTGTGTGAGGTATGGCGGCGGCGCGCGGCTGCTCCCGGCGCGGGGCGGGGCGGGGACCGGCACAGAGGGCCGCGAGAGCCGGAGACGGCCCGGGGGGGAAGGTGGGAGGGAAAATGGCTGCAGCTCGGTTCCTGGGATGCCACGAGGCGGGGAGGGGGGAGCTGTAGGCGCCGCGCCTCGTGGGGACGGCGCTGAGTGCTTCGCTCCCTCCAGGTGGTAGCACTCGGTGCCGGCCCGACCCGCGCACGATGCAGAACGACGCCGGCGAATTCGTGGACCTCTACGTGCCTCGGAAATGGTGAGCGGTGCTGTGGGGGTCCCCGGGCAGACAAAAGGAGCAGAGGCTGATGTTTGGCCTGTTTTGTTTGCGGGGGAAGAAATCGTATTTCTGTGCTTTCTTTTTTATGTATAGGCTGTAATTTTTTTTTTCCAGTTACATCTGCAGTTGAAGAGAATGCTCCTCCAGCTGTATAGCAGCCTCCCTTACAGTGGCTGTGGCAGGTTGTTTGCAGCTGCTTTCAAAAGGAAGCATGTTTGTAGTGTAGTAGCACCAATGAGCTGCAGGCTGTTGCAGAAAACGTGTCAGGAGATTGTCTCAGGAGCACATCATAAAGATTATGCTGAGACTGTAGAAAATGGGTTTCGAGACGTTTTTCATTTAATAGGATCCATACAATCAGCTTATTTTGGCAGGGTTTTTTTTTTTAATTAGATGCTTTTAAAACCAGTAATCTCCGAGAGGGCTGAGCTTAGCAACATGAATGAGTTTTGATAGCTCTGATGACTCCCAGTGAATGAAGGTATAGAAAATGCCTTTTTTAAGAATTTCATTGGCTGATGGTTTTTGCACGTCATAAAAGTCATATTTAATACTCTGAAGGTCTGTGGCTACATTGTACAGGAATAAACTGAGCATGTCAAAGTGCAGGGAGAGTTGGCAGCTGAGTGTCACTAAAGTGGAAGTCTCTTTTACATGTCCTTTGAATTTTAGTTTTTCTGTGCACTGAAGTATCTGAGCCATATGTTTTTAGGGTCTGAATTTGTGCAACTATCATTTCATACAAGTCTAGCTTTCATAGTCTTTGTTTACTGTCACTGTCCTATTTCTTTTTGTTTAAATATACCTTGTCATTTCTTCCTTAGTTCTGCCAGCAACCGAATAATTGGTGCTAAGGACCATGCTTCTATTCAGATAAATATATCTGAGGTAAGTTTCTTAACAGAAGGGTCTGATAAGAGAGCAGTATCTTTCAGTTTTGATAGAAGTTAGTAAATATAAATGCTTGTGGTAAATCTCAGTAATTATTCTAGTGTAGAACTAAAGGGCTTTGGTACTTGCTAGGATACTACTGGATGCTACTATGTCACTTCTGGTTATTTTTCAACCTGTTCCAGACCATTTAACTGTGTGACTAAATAAAACACCCATCCTTAGACACTGAGAGTAAAAATGAGGGGATTTCTCTTCCTGAAGGAAATGGAAAGAAGTATGTAATTGTGGAAGATTGGTATCCCTTTCAGTTTTATCTAAGAAAGTACAGTTCCTGACCCTGTTCTGGTGCATATAGTTTTTCAATTTTATATTCTTTTTGAATCAGAACATGGAGTGTTAAAATAATTGAGAAGTTTTATTTATTTATTCTTGAGTGGGAGATCACGAGGTTACATTCCGATAGAAACCAAGAGCCCATTACTTAAAACCTTTCTGACTTAGACCATTTTAAAAATCATTTTTGTTTGTGATTTCCTGTAAACGTTGGGCAAACTCATCCCTTGTTCACTGTGTCCTTCAGTGATCTGTGTTGCTTGCTTTCCAAAGTTCATGGATTAGCAGAACTTGCAAACTAACCCACATGGTATTACAGCTTTCACTATGCTTTTTAATTTCATGATTTATAGTCATATTTTTCCTGTTAAATTTCTCAGTGATTGGACAGAATGGGACCATTTGTGAACTTCAGCTTGGTCAGTTTTCTTCCTTTGCGACAACATTGTCCCCTTGGTCCCACACTTAAACTTCCCATTACATTACCTTGACTTAATTAAAAGAAACTTGAAAATGAGTTAAACAGGCAGTAATGTTGATCATTTTCTATTCATAGAGTAATGTTATCTGATCAGTTAGATGTTATATTGAACTACATTATGGAGTAAAAAATACATGTACTTTGAAAACACGTGTTCCAATGGCAGTGTTTGCATTGGGTTTTTGTAGTTTGCAGTAAAATATTTGCAAAGCTGAAAAGTAATATTTGTTAATGAGCTTTTGGCAAGTTATGATATAAAACCATAACACTTGGTAAGAATTCTGTGAGAACCTACATGGAGTAATTTGCTTGTGATTGCAGGTTGACAAGGTAACGGGCAGAGTCAACGGGCAGTTCAAAACATATGCCATCTGTGGAGCAATTCGTAGGATGGTGGGTATTTTCTGGAAGCAGAATGTGATTGTGTTCTTGTTTGTATTGATCAGTAATTTTTTGAGATTTGTTTGGCCCTGGAAAATGGAATGTGCTTTCAGCGTGTGCTAGAGGAAGAGCTTTGGTTGGATTAGTAAAGACAGAGTGAAGATGTGAAGTAATTGACTCCAAGGATCCGTTCCGTATGTTTTTTCCTCAATTCTTTGATTCGGAGAATCATTTATGTTTTATATTTTATAAAATGTATTTTATAAAAATCACTAAGAGATGGAAGTGATTTTTTTTTCCTTTCAATAATATACCACATAACTGATAACTGATAACCTTTATGGTTGTTAGGTATGATTCCGTTTCACTTAAATTAGTTAAACAGGCATTTTGTGGAGCTTCCTAGAGTTCATCAGCAGTTCATTTTACTCAGAAACACGTCTTGTTAATGCAAGTGTGTATTTTATCCTGTTTATCAAGTTTCTTATTGTGAAGAATGATAATTTTAACAGCTTGTTTTAAAAACTGCAGTCTGTGGCAATAAAATGCAATGAACAGCCCTGTGCATTTCAGTGCCACCAGTAAGAGCTGCTGCTGCCTCTTTTCTGTCTGTATCAGCAATCATTCACTCACCTACAAATTATTGTTTTTATTTAAGGGGGAATCAGATGACTCCATTCTGCGTCTGGCAAAAAATGATGGAATTGTTTCCAAGTACGTATGTTTATCTCATCCATAGTAACATTTGCAGAGGTAACTTTCAAATCCAAATGGCAGGACTAAAAAGTGTGCCTTGTGTTTATCAGATGCTTGCACAGCTGATCAGAAATTCTTAGTGGAGCTGTTGCAGTGTGACAGCTTGTAACGTGTTTGTTTTATTTTCTTCTAGGAACTTCTAACAACAGAAAGTGCTATGGAACACTGGATGTAAAATAAACAGTTCCAACCCTATATTGTGCTGTGTCTTTTGTCCAAGTAATGAACGCTGTCGGATTCATTATGGTTTGTCTTAAAATTACTTAGAAATATATGTCAGTGAAGGGTGTATGTAATACAGCTTCTAATTTTGAATTAGGACAAATCAGATTGCAGAGCGGCACCAGAGTTAAAAATCAAGTTTCCACTTCACTCTTTGTCCAGTTTAATCTTTCTAATTGTAGCAGGCTTTGTAATTGTAGCACATCTCTTTGGATTTCTAGTGGAACAGTTTGCAGTGTAACAATCTAATCCCGCGTGGGGCCAAAGCAAGAGCTTTGTTTTGGTTATGCTGTCAAAGTTTATCTTTTTTCCTGCTGATAAAAGGCTCACAATATTTATTTTGCCATTGACACATGTTCTGTATGTGAATTACAAACACTGGAGCTCATGGAAAACTTAAAAAAACACATGTTTATGTATATATATGCTTTGTTGCATGCTAGCAAGCTAATTTCAGTGTGAGAGACCCAGAGTTTTAACTTTAAGTATGACCTTGATGCTGAGTAGCAAGGAAATGTTTTAAGAAATAATCCTGAGTATCTGGCAGTATTTTGATAACTGAGTTAATAGTCTTTCAATGGCTAGATAAACTTGCTGCTTGCTGCTGTTATTTTTTAGCTATCTTGCTAGCAGAATCCAGGGAGTCTGCAGGCAGTGTCAGTTAACATCTGCTGGCTTTGCATTTCTTATCTGTCCATTCCCTCTCTCTGGCTGTTTTCCATCATTTGATGCTTTGGAGCTAACATGCCAAGAAACGGTTATGATTTAATTAGAAACATTTGATTCATGATTTTACCTGCTGTTCTTTGGGTATGTGTTTTTAATTAGAACTGTTTCTGGATTGCTAAAGCAAGTATTAATGTATTAATGCAGTCAGACTGTGTTCACTCCTCTAGGACAATGTTTGCAATTTTCTTTGCTTTGTGGTGCATTCCACGCTATAAATTGTCTCTGTGTACAACTGGTGTGGGAACTTTCAAGCTCAGACTTCTCTTGGGAGTGTGAAATGGCAGCACAGTTGCACCAAGGAGCATCAACTATCTCAAGTTTTGTATCTTTCCTCTTATCTGTGTTTTGCCCTCTTGACACTTCCAGCTGCAACATACATCTTCCAAAGATCATATCTGCTGAAGCTAGGAGGGTAGACCAGCCCATGTTAATGTGTGGTTGCAGAGTAAAGTGGACCTTTGTTTCACGAGCAAATTCTGCAGAGAGGGCTGAAATGAGCCATTAGGCTTTGTTAGAATAGCCATAAAGCAAAACACCTTTGCTTGTGTGTTCTGCATTCCCACTGCTGACCCTTGAATTTACAAGCCCTCCAGCATGGCGGAACCTTTGAACTCCTGCATCTCAACCAAGCAGGAGCTTGTAATTTTAAAAGATGAAAAAAAAAAAGGTCTTGTGTTGAATTCACATTCACCTTTTGAATACCACACTTCAAAATAATATTTTGGAGTTATTTTCTGGCGTCAGTGTCACCCGTGAGATACCACCAAAAAAAAAATGAAAGCTTTTATTTGTAATTGTGCTGTGTTTCCAACAGCTGAACCTCTGAAAACACTTTCTGGAAAGACAAATACAGTCCCCAAAGTGGAGAAGTTTAGACTCAGCTGCTGTCCAATCCTCATTGCTTTCTTTTGTACGCAGTAGAAGGAGATAAGTTCTAATTGGACTTCATGTTTCTGACGTATCTTAAGTTAGCTGCTTCTGCCTCAGCGTTAGGGTAGAACTCTGAATAAACCAGTAACTGTTCACTGCTGATAAATGCCTGGTTTACCAGAGAGTAAATATTGTTGACTCACATCTAATCCTCTGGGACTGTGCTCATCCGTGTGGATTTCAGTGGAATTCCCCCCATTAAGAGAAAGTGAACTGACAGTTTAATAGTTCAGGATGAAGTTGAGGTCATTTGAGTGTCTCTTTAAGTGATAAAAGTCCATTAGGACACAACTATACCAAGTGAAATCTGCAGCGAGTATTAATCATGTATTTAAAAACTGTAATTCAGAACATTTTTTGTTGTTTTTACAGCCATGTTGGTGTTGTGTTTTTTTGTTGTTTTTTTTTTTTTTTTAATTCTGGAAATACATAGAGCAACAAACATCACTTTCTCATTAATATCTTGTAAAATAAACTGAGGAAATGCTATGATGCCATATCCTAAAGGTAGTTCATCTGGAACAGGATTAGTGCTGTCCTACAGGCTTTGTGAAATTCACATCAGTAGTGCATCCAGCACGAGGTGCTGCAAAACTGCAGAGCACTGACAGGGAAAGGTATGTGGCCCTTTAAAAATCAATTTTGAGTTGCATTTTATAGTATTGTGATGTAAAATGTTCTTTGTTTTCGCATGACAGGAATAGTTCAGATCTTCTAGAGCCAAGAAAGGGAATGAACTGTACTTGTGCTATACGAGATGGACAGAGTTGCCCTTACATGGTTACACTGCACCAAGTCATGGGATTCTTTTCTGTTACAAGGACTTGGCAGTGGCATCCTAGACATCTGATTTAGCTGAGGCTATTTCAGTGTATTTGGCCAAAATGTTGCTGCTCGGAGCCTGGCCCTTGGAACACCTTGCTTTTTGGTGGCTGCTTGTAGATGTCTCATTCTGATGTGGTTTCTTTGAAGCCTCGATGTTCTTTTCTTGAACGGTGTTTGCTGTGTGACCTGCTGGAGGTCTGGGGTTAGGTGGCTGCTGTATCTTCTGTTGCTGGGAGCACAGGATGAGATGCTTTGATGCTATCAGCTCTGCTTGCAAGGTGCCACGCAGGCAAAGCAGTGCCAAGGCTGGGAGGAGACACCAGGCAAAACGCCTCCCTGGCATCCGTTGTGCCTTACTCAAAACAGGAGCACTGTGACTCGGAGGAGGAATGCAAAGGGTCAGAAGTGTCTTTTGCCTTCACGTGTGTCCGTTAGCGCTGCTCTGTGCTGGCTGGTTCCAGCTCCCGGGCAGCGCAGGCTGCTCACTAGTGCTCCCTGCAGAAAGGAAGCTGGGATAGCTTGGGTGTGTTGCGGTTTCTTTTTGGGGCAAGTGGAGGCACTGAGCTGCCGCGATGTGAAGCAGCTCTGAAAACCTAGCTGGAGCTAAGTGCTCCCCGGGTTTGGCAGCAGTTTTGGTTTTCAGTCGGATTTTATGGATGACCATTTGTTCCCACCCCGTTTTGTCCACTTGCTGTCACTCTTGGTGATGGACGGAGACAAAACACCTCTCTGATGCAAATACTGAATAGGTTAAGGATGCTTTTGTTTTGGATTAATTCACTGATGACTGTTTGTGTTTAAGCATTCCGGGCGAACAGCTTCCCTACGTGTATGTTGGGATAATTAGCCATAGAAGAAACAGAAAATTAATGAGTTTTTTTTCCTGCTTGGAAATATGCTATTGTCTAATATCAGGCAGGAGTTCCCCTTGGCTAAATCCTCAATAGGAGCTGTAGGCACTGGGAGTTTAAGAACTGAAGACTGCTTTCAGGCTCTTGAAGTCAGCATCCCAGCACTGGTATGATCGATGGCCACCACAGACTTGGAGAAGTCTCCAGGCAGTCTGACCAAAATCTGCATATCCAGGGAGCAGGAGCCTTTGCAGGTGGCAGCATCCCTGCCTGCAGTGACACTCACTTCTCAGCTACACAGTGGCTGTTTTCAGATCTGCTTTCATCTTTAGGCCACAGATGCAAGGTTTCTTTCCCAAATTGTTATATGTCACAGACATCTCAACAGGTTTCCCATTTCAAGCCTATCTAGGACGGGTTGGACAGCAGTTCTCACCTCAGCTGGAATTGCTGCTGACTCTCCACCAGAAGTCTTAATTCCTCCAAAAGTAAATATTTTGGATATTCATATATCTAAAACAGCTTTGCACAGTCATGTAAAAGTGTCATGCAGTCACTTCACCAGCTATCTTGTGGCTACTGTCTGTCCTATTACTCAGCTCCCATTGACTGCAGTGCCTTTATGTGTATACCTTAAAGGTGCATATACCTTAAGGATGATCTGTGGTAGACTCGGTAGAGCTAAACCAGTCATGTTTTAACCACTGCATGATGTTATCCTCTATTCAGCAGGGAAGTGTCATACAACCTGTGAATTACCAGATATCTCTTTTTTCTCCTCTTGTATCCTGAGCCATTTACAAGGGTGAGACAGGCCCAGGGTTTTTTCTTCCCGCAGGGCATGGGTGGGGAGGGGGAGGGTCATATCAAAGCTGTCTGCTGGGAAGGGCCCCTCTGATTTACAGTGTTCTGCAGCTCGAGATAATGCTTCTGGGACTTTGGGATGCCAGAATGCAAATAGTGCTCATGTGGAGTCTGCTCCCAGTCACCCATCCCTTGTATCTAGGAGCTGTGAATGACACAAGGACTGAGCGCTGTGCAACCCTTTGCTGCCCTGCAGTGCACGACTGCCACTGCCCTGATACTACTATTGCTCAAGTCTGTAGACCTCCGAGGCCAACGGAGCCTTTAAAAGTTCACAAGATGCCATCAGTCTTTGATTTCCATCTTTGTGAATATGCACGATGACAAAGCCACACCAGCATCCCTCCAGAGCTGCTCAGAGCTGGGAACAGAGCAAACCAAGAGAAATTCCAGCAAAGGGGCAGTGACTGATGCAGCAGATAGCAGTTATCAGAGGAGCTCATAAATCCACCCAACCTAAACACAGTGTCAGGCAGCAGCCCTTCTACATTGGATGTTGCCTCCAGGGATGTACGGCTGCTTGTTCCGATCAACAGTTTCCATTCTATCTTTCAGGTTCCCAAAAGACACTGTTTCCTGGGAAATGTTTTTGTGGTGCTGGTTCTGAGTGCCTGCATGGCCTTAGGGAGTTGGAGCAAAGCATTCTGTTCTGATGCACAGTCCCAGACTGCTGTTAGGCTGCCACGGGATAGCTGGGAAATGTGCTTAATGGGGAAAGCAACATATATTGGTGAAACCAGCTTGCTGGAATTACAGAAGTTTAATCATGGAGTCATAGAATGGCTTGGGTTGAAAGGGACCTCAAAGTTCATCTAGTTCCAACCCCCTGAAAAGTCTGCAATAAGAAACAGTGCCAGCTTCTCTCCTGGGAGTTGTGATTAGTCATTTACTAGCCCTGTGCTCCTCAACACAACAAATCTCTAGCAGCATCACTGGTTGCAGTCACCCCTCTCCTCTCCAGATGGAGATTACTTGAGGTGAGATGGAGAGGTGCACAGACATCTGAAGGGAGTCACTGCTGGGGGAGCTGGGGAAGGGAGGGCAGGGTTTCTGTGTTACGCAGCAGGAGGGATCAGGCCTTCAGATCACTGCATGAGCTGCACGGTGTGCTCTAAATGCATGAGCAATCACGCCTCAGTAGCAGTTTACTTTGCAACCAGCAGTGCTGCATTCATCCACACTCTCTGGTGGTGGGAAATCTAATAGAAGTGGTGCTTCCCTGCCTGCTCGTTAGGGATGGCTGAGCTGGTGTGATCCACGTGGCTGGAGTCCTTTTGATGAAGTCCATGGCACAGGGCATCTTCCCATGCAGGTTCCCTGATGGTAAGACTGTCCCATTCCCATTGGAGTGGGAAGCAGTTTTGTTTGTTCCAGTTGGCTTTAGTTGAACATTTGGATTAACGGTAGGGAAATTCCTGGGGTTGGAATCAGAGCCGGGAAGGAAAAGGAGTCATTCTGGAGTCCTTCTGGAGTCCTTTAATCACCGTTTCTTCATTAGTTGCCAGAAATGCCAGCATTATTTAATCGTCTGTTAAATCCTAATCACATGAGCACTTTCCCTGAGTGCAATGTCCTGTGATAAATTGCCCGGTGCTCGTGTCAGAGCCGTGTTCTGCTCTCCAGCCCACACTAGGCTGAGTGCCCTGTGACTGCTGCTGATCTCTGGACAGGGAGCAGGAGAGGAATGGAATGTTTTCAGTGTAAATTGATTTTAAAAGACCTCTGACGCCAAATTTGGACAAAGACACCATCTTTTTATTGCCTTGAGGCCTCTGTAAACGATGCTGTTTTCCTTTCTATACTCCTCAGCAAATGCTAAAGGGTCTGTGTTGTATCAGGGGAATCACAGACAATATCTCTAAGATCATCAAGTCCAACCTGACCCACCCCCACCATGTCCACCAAGCCATGTCCATTTACAGCTGTGGCAAATCGTACTAAGAAATAAAACTAGAAATCACTGTATCCTGATGCCATATCCCTCCCCAGCCCCAGATCATCCAACATCACCCAATACTGGTGCCTGAGTGCCAGTACCAAAGGAATGTTTAATAACATCTCTTTTTCTCCTTTGCTCTTTTTCAGTTCCCTTTAGATCCAAAATGATTTGTATTTCCTTGGTGTTTGCCCCAAAGGCAGTCAAAAACAAACGTATTGACGTGAAAATGAGTACCTTAATCAGCAAAAATCATGTTTTGTTGTGTTGTGAGGTATAGATATATATATTAATAATAATAATGGGAGCCCAAAGGGAGAGAGACTGAGAAAGAAAGAGCAAATAAAGGGAAAGGCGATGTATGTTCTGGCAGGGTGCCAGGGGCCCTCTGGGCCAGGTTTGGATAAATCGGGGCTTAATTTGTGGTGTGAGAAACCACTAGAGTGAGTCTGCAGCAAACAAAGGGCGATTCACAAAGGGACACGGCCACGGGTGGGTGGGATGGGGCAGCCTGCCAGGCCTGCCCGCTCTTGGGTCCTCAGCACATCCTGCAAGGCCCGATGAGCTGCTCAAGGCTTTCTTTCCTGCTTGCGTTTTTTAAAGCGTATTTATTCTCCCAAAGGGAAAAAACAAACCACCTTGAAATATACCCCACGGTCCAGAAAACAAAAGGCAGATGAGGAACACCGGAGTTCATTAACTTGATGAAAACTGAATTGAGATTCTTAAGCGAGACTCCAGAGGGAGGGGAGATTTCTTCCTTTGACGTTTGGGTTGGGCTCTGTGAAATGCTTTCCTGGACCATGAGCAGTTGTTTACATTTGAAAGGCAGTGCTGTGTCAGCCACCCCGGGCTCAGCGCTCAGTGCCAGCCCCATCTCCATGGGGTCCCCCCCAGAAGCACCAGAGCTCGGTACTGCCCTCCTCCAGGCCCCAGAACGTTCTTGTTCATGGATCAGAGAGATGGCATCCAGGCCCTCCCTGGTAGCTGGGCAGTGTGAATCTGCCAGGGGAATTTTCACCAAAATGGGAAGCTGTGTTATTTCTATCACAGCTCACAGCATGGGTGGTACCAACAAATTGTGCCCAAGTCCCATAGCATTCTCCTGTTCTTCCCAATAAGCAGAGCAGAAGGAATAGTTGGGTCTGCTCGGACCTGGATGGTACTTAATAGCTACCAATTAAACCCTTGGCTGGTGGAACATCCTCTTTTGATTGCTTGGATCTGTGCAATGTGTTCAGTAATTAGCACTCAGACAGGTGTATGCTGCGGTTTCAGAAAGTAAAAGCAATGTCTGCATTTATGTGCAGTGATCACAGCTGTTGGGTCCCACTCAAGCAGGCTGATGGGGACACAGCACTGCTCCCCCAGAGGAGCAGTTTTCCCACCACATTATCTGATTTGTGAGGCTGGCTGTGGAATTCTGCCTACACACATTTCTTCTTGCTGCTGGAGGTCCTGGAATGACAGTAGATCATCCCACACAGGGCAGACTGTGGTCATTTACCAGCCCAGGCCAACACTGGCTCATTCCTAATATTTTATTTTGGAAAACACAATGATGGGAGCGATGGGAATTGATCTTTTGGGTCTCCACATTCACTTTGGGCTTAACTCATGCAACCACAACTTGGGTATTCCCATGAGCTTGTGTCTGAAGTGAAGAAGGTTTGAGCTGTGTCTATGGAACAGTTTGGGCTTTGTTATTGTCCCAGCAGAGGCACTGCCAGAAACTGCTCCTTGAGCTGCTGCCACTCAAGCAGGATGAATCCGTTGGTAGAGTTGTAGAGTGGTAGAGTTTGCATCAAACCCAAAAGATGGAGGCAGAAAATGCAGTGGGAAATGAGGAATAAAATCATTTCATTTTGCATTTAGGTTAGTTGTTAGGAGAAAATCCTTTATCAGAGGGCATGAGGCCCCAGCACTGCTGCCAGAGGTGTGGGTGCCCCTTCACTGGAGGTGCCCAAGGCCATGGATGGGCCCTGAGTGACCTGGTCTGGTGGGGTATTGGAATTAATGATCTTTAAGGTCCTTTTCAACCCAAGCCACTCTATGGTTCTATGATTTCATGAGTCTGTCCCTCTGTGTTTCTATGATCCCATTAGTCTGTGTTTTTGTGGTTCTATGAAAAGTACCAGGAGTTGCTAATGACTGGGAGAAGACTGCCAGCCATCTTGGCACTGTGCACAGCTGTCCCTCACTGGGAAGGGGGACACAGCCACTGGGTTCTCAGCCACGTGCCACCTACCCATGCCCAGGCACAGCACTGGGATCCCTGTTCGGTGTGTGGAGGTGGGCAGGTGAAGGCTTTCTGCTGCATTACACAGGGCTGGTGTGACTAATGGAAGGGAAAGAAGTAATGTTTGACCCTCGTTAGTGTCACAAATGGAAACGATGCCCACCCATTGTCTGAATAGTGTTTTACGCTTGCAGAGCTCTGACAAAGAGGGCTGTGTTCTGTTCGTGTATGATTAACTAAATCCTGTGTTTGATGTAGTGGGCTGAGCGACAGAGAGAAAGGAGATGCAATAATAGCGGCAGCGGCTGTGCCTCTGCAGCAGTGAGGTTTGGGTGGAGAGAGGCCAGGCACTGCTCCCACCCTGTTTGTAGCTGTGGTACAGTGCATACCTGAAATCTGAAAAAAAATCCCCTTGTTTGGCCTCGTTTGGGCTTCCCACATGGAAAAAAGGTCTGTGTGGACAGGAGCGTGCAATGCTGAGGACACAGAGTGCTTCCTGCTGCATGCATCGCCCACTGGGGCAATGGGGAGGAAAAGCCGTTTGTCTGTGTAAGAGCTGCTCGGTTAATTGAGGCTCAGGAAGCCCCGCAGGGGTCGGTTATCTCATTCTTCCCTGCCCCCAGTGTTTCCCGCTGTTCAGACATGGACTTGCTCACAGCATGTTTTTCCCCACTGTTCCTACTTGCCTCTCCTGAACCAAGACCACATTTATCAAAATCCCACAAGGGTCAGCTCCTTGCAGACTGGGAGATACAGATAAATCCCCAAGATTTTTCATGCTTATTCATTTCAGCATCACCTGTCTCTGCTGCTCATCATCTAACACTGTTTTTATTACTCTTAATTGCCTTTCTCTGTTTAAAAAAGCAAAAAAAAAGTCTGGCAGCTCAATTTGACTGCAAATGCTTTTGAAGATTGACAGGAACAACACTTAAATTGCTGCGTTCCAGCATGAGCATGCCTTTCACGTCAGAGATTGGGACAAAAATGATATATCATGGTGTTCCAGGTTTAATTTCACCTACAGCATCTGTATATTATATGGTAGCAGCCATTAGAATGAATGATGCCAAAACTAGACAGAGCCTGTGCTCTTAATTGTAGGGAGCATTTGCTGTGCTGATGACAGACAGTGACTGCCTGTGGATGCTGCTTTCACCTCATTCCTACTTTTTCACCCCACTTCCTACTTTTTTGCTGCAGCATATGAAAGTAAGAATACACTTTTTGCACCATTTCTGGCTGTTTTTGTGGGGTTTTTTTGTTCGTTTGTTTTTGCAAAGCGAAACGTTGTCACATTTGGTTTCCCATGAACACCTCCGCTTCTGGATATCGCTTTGGTAACCCTAACAAAGCCTTCTTGACAGCTCTGACTGACTGCCCCCATTCATAAAAATGTGTCTTAATATCCACTTCTTACCCCTCAGTATCAGTCAGGCAGCTTCATTGCTAAAAAGATCAAACAATTATTTTATAGTAATACCTGTGTATGTCTAATTCTTGTTAGGCCCAAGACCCACAGTGATGGAAGATGTGGGGATGCAGATGTTGTATTCTCTGCCATTTCATGGCCAGTCTGCTTAAAGCCCTGTGAAAGAACCACTGCCTCATTCTTTATCTCTGCCAACGCATCGGGGCCCCCTCCCCCAGTTCCAGCTCACTGAGTTGTAAATCAGAAATGGAAGTGGAGCATCTTTTGTTTTGCTGTCACAACTTTGATCTCCTGCTGCAGTCACAAGCCACAACGGGAGTTGGTCTGGGGCTATTTGCAGCACGAGGGTTTCAATAGCAGCCACTCCCTGCAGACTCCAGGAGCAGTCCCCAGACATGGACAATTTAAACTCTCTGCTACTGTGTCATGCACTAAGACCAACTTTCTCCCAGGGATCCATATCAGACAGACATGATCTAACTGGGCTGCATTTCGAGCCAGATTCCTGGAAGAGCAGGCTGCTTGTTTTTACATTGTTAGGAGGTTTTTCATGACGAGTCATCTGGGTTTTCAAGCACCTTTGGGTTTTATTGAGCCTACATTAAAAGGTACGAGTACACCCGGACATATGTTTTAAATTACACCATTTGGGCTGTCAGGAGTCTAATGTAGAACAGATTTAAGTAGCTAGAGTTACAGTCAAAGATCCCCACGAGATTGAGCTTGGCCAGCTGAACGCTTGCTAAGGGGTGACTCATTTAATCTTTGTCAGCATGGTAGATGATGCATGTTAAACCATGCGAACGGATGCATCTAACAGTGGATCTTTGTGCTGTCAGAGCTCACGGGCTCTGTGTGGTCGCCTGGTTTTGTGTGTGAGCGATGGCAGCAGCAGCCTGAGCCATGGGGAGCTGCCTCAGGCTGGAGCTTATTGTGTCCCTTGCTGGGAGCACTGAGTGCAAGGTCTGGAGAGTCAGCGTGGCCTGGGGAAAGTGATTCAACAAAGATATGGGGGCCCAAGAAATGCCCTGATTAGCTGAGATTTATGAGCCAGGGATGGACACATTGCTTGAAACTGCTGAAATGGGGGATGGGACCTGGCCCTTCCTGGATGTGGTGGTGAGCTGCAGGCTGCACTTCCCACACTCCTGGTGTCCACATTCTTGGTGCCCATGTTATTGGTGTCCATATGTTTTTGCCCACGCCCCTGGTGTCTATGTATTTGATGTCCCTGCTACAGCACCTCTGGTATTTCCACACTCACTAGCTTCTCATGTTTTGGCTCTTCCTTTGGGTTCCTTGCCTGGCTTAGCTTCTTTTAGTAAAAAGAATTCTGCAGCCTCGGTCGTCTTTACATCTTCAGTTCAAAAGAACCAGGTATTTTTTCTATGTGGACTTGGAATTTTCTGCAGATCTCTTACTGAGCTGGTGAGCTTACAGCACAAAATGTGAGAACCCACTGGTGCTGTGCAGGACACGTGTGACAATGGCACTACCCTGTAGGATCCAACTCTGACAGAGCTGCAGTGTGGGCTGCAGAGGAGGTCTCTGGGTTTTCTCTCGAGCTGCTGATGTGACTGAGGTTTCCTGATTTTCTGTCTGGCAGAGTGGGACTTTGTAGCTGCAAAGGGCCTCTCAAGGGTTATGTTTTAGTAATGAGCCTCCTGTTCTCCAGACTGAACCATCCCAGTTCCCTCAGATCTGTGCTCCAGACCCTTCACAGCTCTGCTGCCCTTCTCTGAACACACTCCAGGGCCACTATGTCCTTCTTGCACCGAGAGGGTGAAAGGAGGGGATCTTGAGGGATCTCAAGGCGTGGGTCCCCTGGTACCTTTTATCTTTAAAATAATTAGGGGAAAAAATGAGCTGAAGGGGCCAGGAATGGCAGGCAGGCAGGGGCTGACTTCAGAGGAGAAAAATGCCAGCAAACCTCAGCACTCCTTGAGGCAGGGGAGCTGCCAGCTGCACTGGGGCATGTCATCCATCAGCTGTCACCAGGGCCTGGAGCACTGTGGGGCCACGGGCACACCTGTAACCTTTGCCTCGTGGAGCTGCCTGCGCTGTCCCCGGGGTTTGCTCTGCACTGAAAAGGCAGCAAAGGGCTGCAGGGCAGCAGGAGGGGCTGCGGGTTCAGGTGGGAGCTTATAGCTCCAGGGGGGAGCAGGGGGCATTGAGTGTGCACAGTCCACCCCTGCACTTGGGGTCCTGCATTACCCAAATCCACAGATCCTTTGTCTGTGGGGAAGGACCCGTGGGGCTGGATTTGGTGATGCAGTACCACTGATACCCACGTGGTAGGCACAGCATCCCCAGCTCTGATCTGCTGCGGTGGCTGAAGGTTGGGTGCCAGGTTTTGCTTCCAAGAAAGAGTAGAGGGAGTGAGCTTCAAATGAGGGTAAAGGCCTCCCAGCCCCACTCTCCTTGGTTATTGTATAATTTCTACAGTACTTCAAAGGCACTCTGCAAACCAGCACTTGAGAACCCTCTCCTCAAGGCTTGTAGTATGACCTTGCAAGCATTAAATCCCTGACTCTCTCAACCTGGAACTGTTTCCAGCTCTCAAATGTCTCCTGAGGACCCTTTTCCTTCCCTTCATCAGCTGCTTTGTTCTAACATCCAAATTCCTCCACCAGAGCAAGCTCTGTTCTTCCTGATATTTAAGATGCTGTTACACACCAATGAATCAATTTCCTTTTTTAGTTGCTGAATATTTAAAAGCATTTTAATGATTTTTTAAGGCCATACTTTTTTAATGTCTTTTTTTTTTCCTTCTGACATTCTGTCTCTGAGGGAATTGGAAGCAAGGAAATACCACTTGTAACTTCAAAAACAGAGCTTAAAGTGTTTCTGATAGCAGGGCTGTAATGTTTGCTGAAGATCAAAGGAACCTTCCCAAACTCCATTGTTTTGTTTCCCTTAAGAGCTGCCAGTTGCATCCTAAATAACCAACCAATCCATAACCAACCAGCCAATAACTAACCAGTCCACAACCAACCCCTAACCAACCAACCCATAATCAGTCAACCAGCCAATAACCAATCAACACACAATCAACCAATCTGTAACCAACCAACCCATAGCTAACTAACGTATAGCCAACCAACCAATAACCAACCAACCCATAGCCAGCAGCCAGTAACCAACCAGCCCATAAGCAACCAACCTTTTTCCAAGAGAATAAGCAGTGCTGGCTGAGCTGGCTGTGCTGCCTTCATCTCAGCAGTGTGAGCTGGACCTTGGTGGTTCTCCGGTCCCTTTGGGCATCCCAGCTGTTGTAGCCAAGCTTCAGCCCCAGGGGATGGTCTGAACTTCAGGATGGATATAGCACAGCACTGAGATTTTCCTGAATTCTGCCTGCCAGGGGTCTGCAGGTCACTGGGCTCTTTCGTCAGCAGTGTGGGAGAAGGGATGCAATTCCTGATACGAATCACCAAAAAAGCTGGATGTGAAGTGAGTGTAAAAATGACACAGTGCCCTGGGCATTGCTGCTGGAGACTGCTGTGTGCTGAAGAAGTGCTGTTCCCAGATGTAGTGCATCCAGATGTGTGTGTCCCACATGTAGCACTTGTGCTGCTGTGGAAATGGTTAAAGTGCTGCTCTTTTTGCTTAGATAAACAGAGTCCTGCGTGAAGAGCTTGGTCATAATCCCTTTCTGAACTCTGGTTCTAAAAGTGATATATGGAATGTAAATGCCATAAAGATTAGAAATCAGAAAAAAATAAATAAAGCACTGGGAAGAACTGTGGAGTTGCTCTGCATTCCCAAGGAATGCTGCAGGAATTCCTTTCCTGGTGCTGTTCCCCAGCTCACCTCCTTCGAGCACTGCTGCACACAGCCAGGTGGTTTGCAGAGGGATTTTAAAGAAGCCTGACATGGGCTGGGAGTGACCCCGAGTAAACAAGGTGGCTGTTTGCCTCCGCTTCTGAAGCTGTAAGGCAAAGTAACAGGATGCAGCTACTTGTCAAGGAATTTGGGGATTTACTTCCTGCTGGGCTCTCAGGAGGGAGCGTGTCAGCACTGTGTCATTGTCACATGGAGAGCAGCCCTCTGTCACTGCACTTTTCGGGATACTCACGTGGGATCCTTCTCCTCTAACCCTCTGTGCACAGGGCTGCAGTGCTGAGCAGGGCTGGTCACGTTGGGTGTTGGTGGGACAGGTTTGGTTGTCAGAGATTTGTTGCTTACCTTAAAATCTAGCGATGTTAAGGTGTACAAATTCTTCCTGGGTATGGTGGGGGCGGGTTGGGGCTGGACGTGGTGACCTTAAAGGCCTTTTCAAATCTCAATGATCCTGTGATATATCTCCCCAAAAAACCTTGGTCCTCGAGTTGACCTTGTGAAATATCTGAAGTCAAAGGTGTGAAGGAGGCTCTCCCCCCAAAAAACCAGAATGCATGGGGGCTGAGCTGTGGCAGCTGCAGCCTTTGAAGAACCCAGCTTTTTGCACGTGGGGGATTTCCCATATTTGAGATAGGCTCCTACCAACTGGTGATAGTGATGTGGTTTGGAGAAGGGGGGAATGCATTCACAATCTGCTGAGTCTTCCAGTCTGTGAGTTATGGTACTTGGGGTTTCGAGCTCTGTCTGTAGCAGCATGCTTGGGGATCCATGGCGGGTGGGAGGAGGTCTGTGATGGATTGTCTGTGCTCAGCAGCACTGAAACAGAGGAGCTGAGCCTGTGGGCAGCTCCTGCTCACTGGGTGCAAAGCATGGAGCTGGGCAACCCGCCAGCAGTGATTCACAGAGCTGGAGAGGACCTGAAGGAATTGTGGCCCGATCAGACCCCGGTTCACAGCCCTGCCTGAGTGAGGGCTTGAGGGGAAACATGAGGTGGTTTCATTGCAGTTTCTGCACGGTGTTGCCATGCACCTCCCAGAGCCCTTGGGCTGTGTGCAGAGCTGCTGTTGGGCTGAGCAGGATGCTCCAGGAATAAAGTGGGCTCTCACTGAGTAGGAGGTGTTTGCAGTGTATTGCCAAGACTGTTTGGTCTCTAATTACAATGTGAGCTGTGTTGGAGACCACCCAGAGCTCTCCCTGAGAACATGACTGCACTCCCAAATTATTCTGCTGGGAGATCCCATTGCTATCCCATACCTGCAGAGGTACAAACCACTGCTCCTCTGCCTGTGCCGTGTACCATTCTGTGGGTCTGTCTCCTAGCTTCATGCCCAGCTCTTTCCCTGCTTTGTCTGTACTTATACTGTGTTACAGCTGGGAACTGTGTCTAGCTTCTTGTTCTTCCAAGACCACATAGGAATCTCATGAGAATAAAAAAAAAGAGCAACTCCCATTAAGAACTTTTATATTTTTTGGTTTTTCTCTCTTTGCTGCTGATATATCTTTCATGAGCTGTGCTACTCACATAGCAAATGTGGGTTAGGCTGGAGGCTCCTTCAGCCAACCATTTGGGATTTTGCCCTAACAAGACAGCTGAAACTGCACAGCATGTGTGCTCCAGAAACAAAAACCTCCACTTCAGTGCAATGAGCCGCCTTCTTTCCCCTAAAATGAATGGATCCATTTTGATTCTGGCCCAGTGACATTTCAGTTGGCTTTCCATCATTACCACTCACATCAGGAGCTGCTGCCTCAAACCAACACGAGCTGGATGCCCCTCTCTTGACAATTCCCAATGCTCACCTGTTCTAACAGCCCCATACAGAAACAGCTGCACTCCCAATGCCTGACCTGTGTAGCCTCACAGGGAGAGTATTCCTTAAATGGCTTAAGATAGCTTAAAAAAATAAACTGTAAAAAAATGTATTTACATTCTTTTTATACCTGGGTCAGCTCTCTGCGCTGGTTCGCAGCACAGTCCCACAAATGGTAGAGTTGGCATGGCCAGAGGGGGAAGGAGTGCAGCAAAGATGAGGGGATACTGGTGCCAAGGATAACGTGTGCAGGGAGCAGCTCTGCTCTGCTTTCCCCAGCCCCAAACGTGACCAACACTACAAAAATCTGGCTTTTCCCCTCCAACACACAGTGAGCTCCTGCAATAACGTGGATCTGGTAAAGACCCCGAAGAGCTTCATCAGGGTTTCTCCAGAGGAAGTGTCGGTGCTGTTATTAGCAAGCAGGTCACATCCTCCCTCTTTTACACTGTCTCTGCATCCCTCCAGAGCAGTTCAATGGCAGCAGGCACGAACTAATTAAATTCCTTTATTCATACCTCATGCAGAAGTGTGGAGCTCGAGGCAGGAATGCCAGCAGGCACACACCCATCCCTCTGTTTCCAGCACTTGGGATGCTTCATTAGAGATGGGATAAATCCCTCACACCAAGCCAGGGGCATCAGGTTCTGTCAGCATGAATCTCGTTAGTGGTTCCAAGGGCTTTCATCCTGGGATTCCTTAACATTCAGAGCCGTGGGTCAGCCCACATTGGGTATCTTTCATCAGAGATTCCACACCTGAAGCTCTGTAATAATGTGGCTCCTCTAAAAGAAATCCCAAACACCCAGCCCAGCTGCAACGGCAGCATGCCCTCGAGTTAATGACTTTAATTGCTGTAAAATTACCAGATAGCACATCTGTAATTTTAATCTCCTGATCCACAAAGCACTTTTTTCCCTTCGGTGTTTTTAAAGAAGGTAAAGCAGCCTTTGGTTTCTGTGCCAGTTCTTCTGGGATCTTTGGAGAGAACCTTCCCACAAAACCCCCACTGTGGCTCTGAGGTCCCTTTTTCTTTATTGAAAATATCATCCTTTGTATTCATGCAAACTATTTGGAAGCAGGAACAAGATCCATCCCAGAAAACCAACCAGGTTAGAAAGGTTTCTTTGCTTATCTGGATGGTTGTACAAAGGTTATACTCAATGCAAACCTTAAAGCACTGAGGGAACTGCAGATTATTGCAAGCCCCAATTTTCCTATTTGCTCTCTTTTCCTACTGGAGGGAATCATTTTTCAGTGCAAAACAGCTGGGTGTTCCTATCGAGCAACCAGAGGAATAATCTGCACGGAAAAAGCTCAGAGGCTTTCCCAAATAGGAAGTAATTTAGATTTCAGATTAATGCCTGTGGCAATGGAAATATGTGCAGTCCTTTCCTGAGATGGAGCCCCAAGCATGGCTTGCTCTTATCTGCAGTGCACATGGGTGTGAAAACTCAATCGTGCTGTTCAACTAAAAGGCAGAAACCCCACACATGGCACTGCACACCCAGACATGCTGCGATTCTGCAGGTGACAACTACTGGTACCTATGGTGGCTGAAGAGAGGGCAGCACTATGTTTTCATGTATCCCCTCTAAACTGACTCTTAGAAGCCGGTTCATATGAGTCTGGTGCTTGTAGAGGATACAGCTGTGGCTCATGCTCTGCTTAGAGATGGAAGCCCATGGGCAGGTGGAGAGAACCAAACGATCTGGGAGCAGTGATAGGGTGCAGCCCAATGGTTGCCTTGTAGGAGCTACAGGTGTAAGCTGAGCTCTCCTCAGCTTGTAGCTCTGATGCTTGGGCAGCCACTCCCTGTCCCCATTTACTGAAGAAGGAACACCAGTTGGCACCCCAATGTTCTCCATCCCCATCTCACCCAAGCAAGTGAATTGCCAAACTCATCCTCCTGGCAGCAAAGCACCAATTACTGAGGGTTGAGGCACAGAATCCTTCTTCTGGGACCTATAAACCCTCCCTTCTGGCAGTGAAAGGAGCTCTGCAACAGGAAAACTTTGGGCTATGCGGACATCTGGGATGGAGGGAGTCTGCACAAGGGGGGAGCCCACTTCTGGAGCACTGATACCACTCCACTGCTGGCAGCTGCAGTTTGCAACAGGGTCACTTAGGTGTCCTCTGCTGTTGTCGCTCTGTTTGGTATGGTCCTGCCCTTCAGGGGAGTCCTGCAGAAAAAGACCTGCAGTCTTTGCAGGTCCCCACTCAAGCAAAAGACAAACTCTGCATATGCCTTAAGCTTTACATGGCCAAGGACACGGACCTGAGCAATTCAGATTGCACCCAGAAGAAGGGCACTGGTGCAGCCTGGGCAGCAAAGGGAGGAGATGGCTCGTTCAGGGCATGGGGACTCTCTGCAGTGCCTTCCCCACATCCCAGAGGCCTGCCAGCTTTCTCTCACACCAGTGGCTTTAGTTGCTGAAAACTTAAAATGCTGCTGATGAGGGCTGTGCCATGCTCCTGGCTTTGCATTGCACGAGGGCCCTCCACATTCCTCACCTGTTCTGCTCACTGATAAGGTTAACAGGGGGAGGATCTTGCTGCCAAATGCGTTTTAACAGATGAGGGCTGTTTGCACCCAGCTGTTGGGCTGATGGTGTTTCTGTCTCAGGGAATGCAGAATGGGAAACATCAGTGCAAGGAGCAAGATGAAAGAGAAGAGGCTGCAAAGGGCGGCCCTGCAAATTTCTCCTGCACTCGGTCAAGCTCCAAAATAATCAGATTAAGCCGTAAGTGTATAAATGGGGCCGGAGTATGTTTGCTCTGCTGACTCCATCCTGCATTCAGGGTGCTCCGAGCAGTGTAACTATAGCCCAGGAGGTATTAGTCACGCTGGGAGGGCTTCAGTGAATGTAAGAGGGCTTCATCTGGGCAGTTACCAAGGCAACTCTCGCTAATATTTCATCACAATGCTTTCACCCTCTCCAAGTCCCACGGATTAGGAGTGGGAATCTCAGAGAGAAGAGTTTATTGTCAATATTGTGCTTGGACTGAGTGTATCCCTCCTTCCTCTCCCACCCTCCAAACCCACCCCCCCCCCCCAAAAAAAAAAAAAAAAAAAAAAAAAAAGAAAGAAAAAAAAGCATTCCCTATGGGCAGAACCCACACTGAGCAGCTGGAGCTGAGCTCTGTCATCCAGCACTTCCTATGGAAGGTCTTGTGCAGTAACCAATCTCCCTCTTTCCAACTCTGAAATAAGTGGAGATGCAGCATAAGCCCATCTCCTTCTGCACTGAGATGACTCTCAGACCCTGCAGTGTCATACCAAACTCATTGCACCAGTGCCACTCACTGGCATGGGCCATTCCCCTTCCTGGGGTCAGGGAATGATATTATTTCCCACGTTCAAAAACTGCTTTGAAAGGCATGAGGGTAGAAATCCTTCATTTTTACTTTTTTTTCTTTCTTCAGACTTTACATCTAACTTCTTTAGCAGCTGGCACTGTTTATGAGACCCACTGCTCTCATTTCATCTGGGAAAACACGTGCAGCACAATTAGAAAAGCTGCTGGGGAGCAACAAATAGCAGAGCCTTACAGCAAGAATGTGGCGTCGCTGCTTCCTTTGGTTCCTCCTTGTGGGGTGAGCTTGGTGCTTGTAATGCTGCTAGGATCTGTTGCTTGTTCCTAACTTGCTTTAATCACCTATTATTTCTCCTTAAAGAATTGGGACTTAATAGGAAAATGACAATACTGTGATCCACTATGGCAGAGAAAGTCTCTTCATCAAGTCTGTGTACTAGAACTTGGTACCAGTGGGGATTTAAGGCACAATTCAGGTCTCCCCATGGTGCAGGTATGTTTGCACGAGCACTGTGTTCCCTGTAGTGTGCTGGTTTGGGAGAAATAATGGGATCAGAGCATTCCCTGGGCCTTTGCTTTGCAGATCCAGATTAGTTCTTCCTTCTGCAGTATTAGCTGCTGACTATGGGACCTGTTGTTTTCAGGGTTATCTGTGATCCCAGCAGCAGCTCTCTCAAGAATGGCAAGAAGGAAAGAAACCCCTGGAAGGGAAACACAATGGATTGCACTCAAGCAATCCTTATTGCCATAAATCACTCCTTCCTTTCCAGTGAAAAACTGTGTGTGCATCAGCAGTGCTGAGTTCTTGAAATCCCTGCCTCTAGGGATCGCCACCTACAGTTTGCAGAGTGGGGTGTGATGCGGTGTTTCTGCTGGGCAGCAAGGCACGGCCACGACCTCATACCCAAAGAATATGTGCACACAGCCATGGGGTACAGGAACAAACCCAGGAGAATGAACTCCCAGGCACTCCTGGTGTGCTGGAGTGACATAGTAGGACAAATCTTATTCCCTGAGCAGGGATGGAGCCAGGCTCCAGTTAGCAGCGCTGGATGCATCCCACCTCTGGGCGTGCTCTCTGCCTGCTCCCTGTTGCACTCTCACACATGAGTGCACACATCAGCACTGCCCTCATTTCCATCCTGAGTATGTTCGCTCATCCCCCTCTCCCCCTGTGGCTGCAGTGTGACACAGCTCTGTGTCCTCCTGGAAGGATCTTCCTGTGCTGCTGGCTGAGCTGATCGCTGCTGACACCGTGGGGCCCTCCATGGACCTTGGGCTGCAGGGAGAGCTGCAGAGTACACCTGAGTGTGATGATGCCATTAACATAAAAGCGGCAGTGTTCACATTTGATTTGTGCAAAGAGAAACATGTTGCTGATGGAGATTGAGCTTGGGGCATGCCCAGGGGACAGCGTGTGCTCAGTGCTCTCCAGAGCAACGCGGTGCCCGGGCTGTTAAAGAAAAAGTGTTTGGGCCCCTGCCAGGTAGACAAGCAGCATGAATGAAACACCTGTTCTGGCTATGGAGGGTTTGGAGCCACCCTATGTCAGGGGAGGTACAGGCTGACCTGAACATGAACTGACTCCTCTGGTGTAGAGTAACACGTCCCTCAGGGCCGTGGGACTGCGTGATCTCTTGTGGAAGTGTCCCTACAGACAGAAGGCAGTTGTGCTGTTGGTATCTAAAAAGTGCAGCCCAGGCACGGCAAACCCCACAGCCGTGGGCCAGAGCACACTTCTCCAAATCTAAACAGGTGTGAAATGGGGTACACTGTGAAGGGAATACAGACAAGATAGATGAAAGTGATTTTACAAAGGGAAAAAGATAGTGATTAATTCCAGATGTCTCCTAATCCTATTCTTGCTAATGCTTACTTGGAGCTGGTAGGATTTGGGGATCTCCGTTTTGCCTGATGTGGTTTAGTTCTGAGAAGATCCAGAGGACGCTGCCTTCCTGGAGCTGCTCCATGCTGCAGCTCCGCATCGTTCTGCTTTGGTCTGAAGACTTTTTAACTTTATGCCTTTTAAAACATAGCAAAAACTGAAAGCAGAGCTGTGCTTGAAGCTGCTGAGCACTGGAGGTGACAGCTGTAGTGGGTGCACAGCTCTGGCAGCACAGTGCTGACCCCGAGCAAACCCCTCGTGCCTTCCAGAGAACTTTTCAGACATTTCCCACTGCAGAAGCAAACAGTGCCCCGTCCCCATGTGCAGGAGGGTTCACCGCTGTGATTGAGCCGTCAGTGTGAAGCACAAACAGGGAGATGTACTCTGAGTCTCCGTGCTGTTTGCAGAGCTGTCTGTGTGTGCGTGGGGTCCGTGCGAGCAGCAGGAGCTGCTCTCAGTGCAAACCTCACCAGGACACAGGAGACCTAAACGTGGTTTTGCTTTGCTTTCTATTATCTTGCAGTCCTCTCAGGCACAGCCTGCAAAGCGTGTACAATTATAATGGAGATGAAGGCTGTTGCTTGTTCCTGCAGCTTGTGTTGGTTCCATTCCAGCTCAGGTGGGATTAATTCTGAGCACCCAGTAGCTGCTCTCGTGTCCTGCCCCGTGTCAGGACATGTGTGTCGAAATGGTGATCTTGGTGCAGTGCTCTTAGGTCAGCACAGAGGAAACACATTCCTTCACACTGCTTGCAGCAGAGCAGCAGAAAAGTAATTAAATCTTCCTTAAGATAACGAGTCCCTGACCCCAGCTCATGCATGGTGCAGAAACCATATGCTCTGCTATTTCTCTTGGCTCAGACACTGACAGCTCTGAATGCAGAGATACCTTGCTGGGAAACACCACAAGTAAGGCACA
This sequence comes from Cyrtonyx montezumae, assembly GCF_038088225.1. Lineage (NCBI taxonomy): Eukaryota > Metazoa > Chordata > Aves > Galliformes > Odontophoridae > Cyrtonyx > Cyrtonyx montezumae. The sequence continues at coordinate 8,294,652 of NW_027072100.1, read as the reverse complement.
GCTCTTCTTCCATTGGAAGTACGTTGTTCTTCCCAGAGCAAAGAGCATCTTATTTCACTTCTCTACATAATAACAATATAAAGCTGGGTAATTTCTTGTTATTACCACTCAATTACTCAGCAGGCTTCCACTTTGTGGCATGCTTCTCTGCATTTCTGCCACAGGTTAAGAGGGGATGTGGGTATGGGAAATGTGTTGGATGTAATTTGCTGAATCCTTGCTCAGGCTTAGGAGCTGGGTTCCCTAATTGAGGTAAGATTCAGGGAGAAAGAGCTTGCTGTCTTTCCAATGGAGGCTTCTGGCAAGCTCCTCGTGGTCCTGCAATCTGTAGGGAGGCAAAAATAAAGACTTCAGCAGAGCTTGGATGCTGCAATGGCTGCGGCAGTGTTCTCAGAGTGTGTCTGAGCAGGATTGTCAGAGGCTGGATTGTCCCCTTTCCTTCTACATTTCGTGGTAGTGGGCTGGATTGGAATGGAAAAGTCATTTCTGCTTCAGCACCTCCAGTCTGAGCGAGTTACTGTGGGTAGCAGCTCCACAGAGCCCAGCACAGGAGCATCCGTGCCACACTGCAGCCCCAGTGCACTGTCAGCCCTCTGCTGCCCAGCAGCCCTTGGTTCTGCTCCTGTGGCTGAATCCGTGCCACAAAGCCCACGAGCTCGCCGTGATCTCACTCTGGATGGACGGTTCACTTTCCTTAATTGCATTTTGGAAGGGTGATTAATTACGTGCCACAGCGTTACCACTAGAGGGATTACGGATATTAGAGCGGTCCCAGTGTTTTGCTTTGAAACTCTCTCGTGGGGGAGGGAGAAAGTGATTTCCCTAATCCGTGCCTTGCTTTCCTGGTTAACTCTTCTGGTGTTTTCACAGATGCCATGGGGTATAAGCAGCTAATTAATCTGGCATTTGATAAAGTTGAAGGAAGTTTAACTCCAGCTCTGTCAAGCACTGGTTTCCTGCACATAACCGTGTTGGTTAACGATTACTGTGCTCAGAGGCGGCCGCTCCGCTTTCCCTAGAGCAAGCTGCCCGTTGCAACGTGCACTTTAAAGGGCAGAGACTGCTCGTGCTTTCTAAAAGAATTTATTGCCAAGGGTTCTGTTATGCCTTTTAAGTATTTATTGGCTGCACATTAAGACCTTGCATGAAGTAGATAAACGGGAAAAATCTCCAGAGACAGGGCAGGAAGGGGTTAAAGGCGCCTGGATGCCCGTGGGGGCTTTCCTGCCCTAGTGGCTTTGGCTGTGCTCTGTGCCTCACACCACGGTATGACACCGGGGCCACCACGTGCCATGGTGGCACAGCTGGCACAGCTGGATGCGGGCTGCAGTATAGGAGGTGCTGCTGGCAGTGCTCCTGATCTTGTGAGCCGTGGGGACACGAGGGACGCCGGCAGCAGGGTGATGGGGAAGGGTGGGCCATCGGTGCTCCTTTCCCCTTTAGCTGAGAAGACAGAGCAAAGAATCACAGAATCAAAGAAGGGCAATTTTTCACTGTCCAAACTAAACAAACAGCAAACCTCGAGGAGAGTGAATGGGACTGGGGGGTGGGAGTGGGGGGCTTTTAACGTTTTGTTAATTAGTAATAGAGCTTTTCCTGGAGATAAACCAATCTATTGGTTAATGGAGTTTATTAATGCACTACAACACCGGCGAGCAGGAGCAGGGCGGCTACAATAGACACGTTGTTTCCGTGAAGATCCCGTCCCTTTCATTCTTCTTCATCTTTTTTTTTTCCCTTCTCTTAGAGAAAAAAAAAATAGAAAAAAAAAGAAAATCCCTTCACCCCATTTAGCCTCTCCTCCTCGCAGCTCGGGGCGGCTCGCAGGGCGAGGCCGGCTCCGTGTTTGGGGAGGGGGGGGACGGACGGGACCGGGGCCCCCGGGGGCGGTGCGGGCGCGGGGCGGTGCGGGCGGCCCCTCCCCGCCGCTGGGGCTGAAGTAGCGCGGAGCGGCGGCGCGGAACGCAGTGCGCTTACGGGACGGGAGCGGGGAGACGCGGAGCTGCCGGGCCCCGCTGCGAGGCCGGCTCGGGGAAGATGGCGAGGGCTGCGGAGCGGGGGCTGCGGCTCTTGGCGCTGTTGTTGGGACTCGGAGCGGGGCTGCTCGCCGCCCGCCCCCCCGCCTCCTTCCCCGGCGACGTGAACGGGCACAGCCTCCACCCGCCCTACTTCAACCTGGCCGAGGGCACCCGCATCTCCGCCTCCGCCACCTGCGGCGAGGAAGCGGCGGGGGCAGCCGGCAGCCGCCGCGCCGTGGAGGATCTGTACTGCAAGCTGGTGGGGGGGCCGCTGGCGGGGGGGGACCCCAACCAGACCATCCAGGTAGGGGCCGAGGCTGGGGCTGGTCGGGGCGGGGGTCCTCCAGGCATCCCCTCAGGGCCGGCTCTGTGCCGCGCTCGTGCTCTCCGCTGCTGAGCTCGCTGGGTGCTGTGCACGCGAAGCGCGGCTCGCCGCGTTCCCATGGCGTTATTTACGAAGGACTCAGCGCTTCGCGTTGGTGCGATGCCGGGCGAGGCGGCTCCGCGGCCCCCTCTGTGTGCCCGAGGGTCGCTGGGGCGCGCGTGGGTTGACCTCGTGGGTCTGAGCTCTGTTCCCTGGGGTCGGCTGAGCTGCTGAGCCCCCCCGTGCAGCGCAGCCACCGGCCCTGCTGGGCTGCTTGTTGCTGCGGGGCTCCCAGTGCCCGGCACCTGTTGCAGTGGAGCGGCACAATGTGATGATGAAGAGCGACGGAGATCTGCCGGCTCCTCACCCAGAGCCTTTCTTGGCCTTTTGTTGGAGCTGCCTTTGTCGTGGGATGAGCTTTTGAAGCGTTTTTCTCGTTCTGGCTGCATTCTCCCGAGTCAGTGCTCTGCTAGGAATTTTCTGGCTGCTGCGTCTACAATGCAGGATTTTTCCCAGTTTGTCATAGAAATTGTTGAAGATGTTACTGGGAGGCAAACGCTGGCATAGTCTCCTCTGAGCTTTGCTGCTTTTTAAAGTGTTTCATTCTGCCATGCTGTAAAATGGTGCAGCTTGAGCCCTATGGGGAGACAGTAGGAACAATTATTTCACTTTGGTCCCTGTATGTTAAGCACGTGAGTTTTCATACTGGAAAGAAGGAAAGGTAAAGAATGTGCAGCTGTGCAATAAAGAAAAGTGAATAACGTGCCAAGCAAAACTGGGAGGATAATAAGGTAAACTTGGTAGATGCGGGTCTGCATTTATTGCTTTGTTGCTGTCCACCTGTGCTGCAGCCAGGTCAGCACCAGGTTAGCAGCCCAGTGTGGCACTGGGGATGGATACTGAGGCTGGGATACTGCACGTGGGCTGTGCTACCCGGAGGCTGCAGTTTCTCGAGTGCAACTCATCCCTGGTACCCTGGGGGTGTCACATCCTCCTGCCTTCCCCCTCTATGCCCACTGGGACACTGACCACAGGTTTGTGCTGCTCACTTCTTCTGTCCCCAGTGCAGCTTTGCATGGGTCCCTCCGATGCTGCTCCCCAGGCTGGAGCTTTGGTGAGCTGAGGGTTTTAGAAAAATCCCTTTGTGGTGGCTTTCTGTGACTGCAGGCAGAACCTAGGGAGGGGAGGAAGCAGGCAGCTGGAGCAGAGGTCGGAGCTTGGCACCCCTCTATGACCAAAGCAATAAGAGAGTGGGAGAGAAATGCTTTGTTTAGGCAGGCTGAGTAATGTAATGAGTAACGAGCTCTATCTGCATGTCCTTGGTGCTTGCTTGTCCCACTGGTCCCGTCCCTTACCCACTTGCCTGCTCTGCCATCTGGGCATGGTGTGGTTGTGATGAAAATGGACTTTCCAGCAGGAAGAATGCCTCCTGGAATACCCCGAGGGACTTCTGTCCCCTACTGTGGAGAAGAGATGTTTGCTTGATTGTGGACCCAGTGTAGTAGTAGTACAACCATCAGTGGGCTCAGTCCATCCTGTGTTCTGCCTGTTGTCACTTGGCATGGTAGTACACTTTCAGGAAAGAGTTTTTATTGACTTTAAAGCCTAATATTCTAAAAAATGTCAATAATCATTAAGCTTTCTAAAATAATGGTGCCCTGAAGAGGTTTGCAGTGTTTTTGGCACAGCTTGTGGGAAGGCTCTGAACCTTTTCAAGGAGATTCCTTTGCTTTATTCAGGACTTTTTGGCAGAAGACAGCAGCTCTAGCTGCGGGAGGCTTTTCAGGCTGTAAGGATGTGATGCAGAGTGCTGCTGAGGTGTGCTGAGAGGGACTGCATGGTGCTTTGCTCCTCTCATCCTGTTCACCAATCAGCACGAGCAGTCCCACCTTAATGCAGAGTGCCTTTGACTGATCTATTGAAGATAAGACAAAAGGGAGATATTATAGGTTTGTTTTCCCCATGGAGCTTTAGTGAGGGTGCCTGTGAGCTGTCTGTTCCAGGGCAGGGGTAGTGCTGCAGGGGTGCTGCTCCCAGCAAATGAGGTTTATGGATGGTGGCTTGGTTTCAGATTAGTAGCACAACAATAAGGGAAGTTACTAGCATTAATTGAGGCAATTGCATACCTTAACATTAAAAAAACTTGCTGATTTTAATCAGTGCTTCTGCCTTCCTCTGCAACTCATCCCAAACCCTCTTTTGCTTCTTGAATTGCAGCACGGAGCTGCACCTGCCTGAGAGCACAGTGCTTACAGGAGGTCCTGTCCAGGTGTTACAACAGCTGAGGTCTGGACCTGCTCAGTACTCAGGTGGTTCCTGGTGGCAGTGCTCCTGCCATGCTGTGCTCACCCATGGGCTGTGGTTGTCTGACCCCATGTCTGCACATCCCCTGCATAGCAGAGGGAGATGGCTCAGCCCAGGGGTCTCTGCAGGTTTGGTGCTGGCTGCTGTGAAACCTCTTTGAGTCTCCTCTATGCTTGTGTATGAACGGACTGGAGCAGTTTGGTCTAACTGCAGGGTAATTACCTACAGAAGAGATGTCATGAAATAGTGCCTGCCTGCCTGTGTGAGCTGTGTTGCTTGGCCTCGGATAGCCCTGGGAGCAGCTTCTGAACATACACTTTTATCTGGAATACCACCTCCTGCTTCCCATTTTTTGCCCTATGTCCCTGCCCAGCAGCCCTGTGATCACATCACTGTGGCTTTGGGATGAGGCTGTGGCAAGGCAGGGCTGTACCCCAGTACAAATCCCTTCACTCTTCTGGGGGCGAGCAGTGCCAGCAGGGCACCAGGCAGCCTTTGTGCAGAGGGAAATAGCTTCTATTGATGTGAGGAGAATGGGATCAGGCTTTGCAGTGCTCTGGAAGCTGCCCTTTTTTCACATGTCCCTCCTTATCTCCCTCCATTTGCAGTTTGCTCTGATAGTGGAGCGTTTATGCTCTGAGCTGCCTTGCAGCCTCCTTGCATTGCTGGAGCTCATTCCCTCACGTACCTTGGTGAAATCTGTGCCCATCCTGCTCCAGGAGCCTGCTGCCTCTCCTGAGCCTGCAGCTCACAATTGCTTTTTAATTAAAATCCTCTGCTGATGTCCTCTCTTCTCCCCCTAGAGACCTGGCATGCTGAGCAGGAGCTGCTTTAAAGTACAAATAGCTATAAATGATCTGCATGAGGATTAGGTCTGGCTCTAACAAAGTAACTAATGAGTAAGTGGTGCAGCAGAGGGGCCAGGGATGCTTTTACCAGCAAACCTGGCTCAGCTGCTGACGTGTTACCCACAGGCAGCTTACCCTGCAGGCTGCCCAGCATGGGGAGGGATAACATCAGCATTACAAATGTGCAGCAGCTGATCCTAATTTTTGGTCCCCTCTTGCTAAACCGGAGTTGGCTGTCACCTGTCCATGTGAACTTTGGGTTCAAAATGGCTTTCACATCTGTGGCAAGAATTTAAAGTGTGAAAACATTTTTTTATTTATCCCCGTTTTGTAACCTTGCCTTGCTTCTCCCCCTCACCTTCCTGTGAAGTAGACATTTCCACACAACCTGTTGCACCGGTTCCCCTTAAAGGTTTGTGCTTTGGAGTGGGTCAGTTTTATCTGGTCTGTGCTCCCTCCTCCTTCCCTGTGTCCTGCCCTCTGCAGCAGAGCTCCCCACTGTGCATCAGAGCTGCCTGCATGCTTCCAGCTGCCCCATTCTTTGGCCTGGCAATTCCCCACTTGCTATTTTCATGTTTCCAGAGGAATTAATTAAAAGGCATGCTTATTGACACAATTTGCGTTGCATAATTGTCTGCAAATAACATGACTGTGGGGAAGAATGTGGGGAATTCTCCGTTTCCTTTGCAAAGTAATTCCTGCAGAGGTTGGGGCAGCTGGAGGATCACATCCCTGTGGCTCTGCCTTGCCTCAGCCCTTGCAGGGGTGTGGATGGAGCAGGCAGGAAGGAGCCTGCCTGTCTTGAGGACATGTACTGGGTGTAATATTAAAGTGGGCAGCAGCTGGGAGAGGCAGCTTGCATGCCTGGGAATAGCTGCACCTTTTAAAGGAAGACTGCCTGCAACAGTTCCTTTCCAGGCCATCTGTAGCAGCAATCTGAGCTACAGGAGAGATGCTCCACAAATCAAATAACTCTGATTTACAAGGCTGCCTTTGCAGGGCTCCTTAAGAGTGAGTCAGATTCATTTGCCCATTCAATAGGAAAAAAACTGCCCTGAGCAGCTCGGGGCTTTGTCTGATACCGCTCAGGTTGTGGAGCTGTTGTTTTGTTGTTTTTTTGGGTTTTTTTTGTTCCTGGCAATGAGTCCAGGGGTCTGACAGCCACCACACCGCCAGAGCAAGACAAAAAGCTCCATGAGTGCAATGGCAGTCAGGTCCTTGGCCAGCTGACAGCAGGGGATGTCCCCTTCTGGCTTTGCATTGCAGCATTGCCAGTGTGAGGGTCTTGGCTGCCACACTGTTAAGCTTGAAAATGGAGCTGAAAGGACTATGCTTGTGAAATGAGTAGACTGACAAGCAGCAGATTGCACGGAGCTGGGCAGAAGAACTGGCAGCCTGGTCCACAGCAGTGACTGAATGGTGCAGGTCGGGATCTCTGGGTGTTGGCAGGGCTGTGAGTGGCAGTTCAGCACAGCAGCCCCTGTGGTGCTGGAGCTCAGGCTGCCAATGCACAGTGCATGTGTGAAATACAGAAGGGGTACTTATTCAGAGCACTCAAACTTCACACTGGGTTATTGCGGGTTTTCAGAGCATCCTTATGTTCATTTTTCAGTCTTTGCTCTAAATTGGTGCATTGCTTTATATATTGATTTACACTGTATTCTGAACTGTTCTGGTACCTGTCTGCTTTGTGTCATGCTCTCCTGACCATAGTTAAAGGTTTCGGGTTTGTTTTTTCCCTCTGCTTTCCCACAGGGCCAGTACTGTGATATCTGCTCCTCAGCAAACAGCAACAAGGCACACCCCATAACAAACGCCATCGATGGGACAGAGCGCTGGTGGCAGAGCCCCCCACTCTCCCGGGGGCTGGAGTTCAACCAGGTCAACGTCACTCTGGACCTTGGACAGGTAACCCAAGTCTTTCTCTGTCATAGGCTGTGCTATGCTGGTGAGGATCTGTCCTTCCATTCTTCTCAGGTTCATCAGTGGCCTTTACTGGAAGGGTGAGATGAAACCTTATCTAACCCAGGGCAGCAGGCTCTGTTAGAACTGTGAAGTTATTTGGAAACAGAAAGTCCACGCTGAAGATATTTCCCTAAAAGACAAAGAATGGCAGTGGGTGCTTGGTCTCTGAGTCGGAGGGAATTAATGTTGTGATGTCCCGATGGCTGCCAGCCCATGCCCCTTCTCTGCTGCTCCCATTCAGCCACAGAAACATTTCTCTGGAAGCAGGTTATTCTCTCAGACCTTCCTTAGGAAAGATGTCCCTGTCTGAAGCTGCAGTCACAGATGAGGGATGTGAAGGGCTGAGGGATGGGGGGCTGCTTGCTGCTTTGTGACATTACTCCAGAGGCAGTGTAGGTACATAGACACCCCTTCCACTTCCCAGACACCTTCCTGAGGGCTGTCCTGTTTGAGGGGCAGTCTGGAGGGAGACAGCAATATGGAAGAGGGGAGGAAGAGGCAGTGTCACATACAGATCTGTGCTTTGAATAACAACCGTAGTTCAAATCTGATTTTAGGGTGATCTTGTTTGGAGCCAGAAGTTGAACTCAGTGATCCTTGTGTCCTTTCCAACTCAGGACATTCTGTGACTGTATTAAATGGACCCAGCAGTTGTGCTGCTGGGGATGGTTCAGCTGTGGGATGGGTAACGTGACTGCTCAGGGACTGAGTGCCCCTTAATATAGGAACTTGCACTGATTGCAGTAATTTCAAGTCTTGTCAGGCACTGAAGCTTTGCACTGACCTTGGAGGCAGCTCTCACCCACTTGAATGGACTGAAAGCTTGTTTGTCATCATTCTCTGCCGGAGGTCTGACTCTAGATTTGCAGCTGTCTGGAGCTTTGCTATACACAGCAGCACCAAATGTCCCCTGGTGCCTGGGGCACTGTGTGTCACACAAGAGCTGGGTGGGCACAGCTTTCCCTGGCTGCACACAGTGTGCCAGTCCTGTTAGCTGGCAGGGTGTGCTTACGGTCCCTGCATGCTGTACCCTGAGATGGGGTTGCCCCATTGCTCCTGTGAGGTTGGTAACACAGCTTGCGTTTGGTGGGGAGTTCCTCTGGGGTTCCAGCTTGCTCAGTGACCCTCCTGCCTTTGCAGAATGAGCAATTGTTGCAGCAGGAGCACAAACCTAAAGGATCAGCCTGTGTTCAGTGGCTTTCTCTTAATGTATGCCCATTTTGCACATAATTACTGTAGTAACCTGTTCCTATTCCCAAGGAGGGTCAGTCCTTTGCTTTTCCCTCCTTTGTTTTGGTGGGTCAGGCACCAGAAGCACAATGAAATACTACTAAATCACTGATTTCCTCTCCTTGAAGTTGAGACTGATGAAAAAGAGAGGAAAAGAGGAATTCTTGGGACCCAGCAAGGTCTGCAAGGTGAGTCCTGGAGCAGACTGCCTGGCAGCCAGGTTTGCAAATTCCTCGGATACCTGTGAAGCAGTGCAGGTAACACCCTCACAGGCATGTCTGAGTGCAGGGCTTTTTTTTTGTCTGGCAAACAAGTCCTCTCCTTGCTCCACGTTACCATCTGGAGAGCTCTTGGACCAGTTAAGATTTAATTTAAGAAACTGACGGCTATGGAAACTTCCTCATCCCTTTGGGGAATTGTGAGTGCCTGTGGCATAGAGCTTCAATGGAGCACGGTGGGAGGGGATGGTGTCAGCCCCCAACCTTCTGTGTCCCTGCTCTTTGTCCCTCTTGTGCCATAGCTGCTTAATTACCGTCCAGAATCAAGTTTCTGCAGCATTTGGCAAGGCTGTGGCAAGCGGGAGAGGGGCCCTGTTGGGCTTTGCTTTTGCTGGCTGGGAGTTCACTGTCCTCACAGGGATGTTAAAATAAGATCAGAGCTCCTGCTGCAGCGAGAGAAGGCTGTGCCTGGTTATCTGCAGAGGGGTTGGGGTCTGAATTGCTCCTGCTGGTGCTGTGTCTGCCTGCTGTGGTGAGGAGGGAGGGGTGTTTTTTTTTTTCCTTTGTAGGTTGAAAAGCTGAAAAAGAAGTTACTGAGGGTTCCCACATCAGGCCTGGTCCTGGGAACCAGAAATAACACGAACTGCTCCAAGGAGCAAAGTGAAATGGGTTTTAGGAGCTACTGGGGAAGAAGCATTAATAGGGAATACTTTTTTTTTTCTTGCATTTAATCATGACCTCGTGCTTAATGCTTTAATATGGTTAGGATGAAGGGTCGAGTGACTGCATGGGTTTGTCTGCTGCCAAACTCAGCACTGCAGCACCACAGTGGGGCACAGTTCTGGTTTTACAGGCTGGAACAATTGGAGGATGCCATGCTCAGGGAGAACACCATTGTACATTGTGGTACTGCTGTGCTCACAGAGGGACCATGACTCACGGCCACTGTGGAGATAGTCCCCTGTGATCCTGCAGTGGGTGGAGGGGAGGAAAGGGTGTGATGGAAACTTCTTTTTCCCCAAGTAGGTCGCTTGAGTCAGAGCTGACAGAAATCGGGAGGCTCGCAGAGCCATGAATGGCTGGCGTCCTGCCAGGGCTGACATCTTCCTTGCGTGAAGGTGAACCCAGGCCAGCCCTTCCCTGAGATGTTTATGGATAGCTGGTGCTTTATGGTAAACTCTGGGGAGAGGAATGCTTGTGGTCGTGTGAGAGCAGGAGCTTCGTGCCAGTGCTTGCTGGAGGTTAATTACTGCTGTGAGACGGTGATGGCAGCGCATCCCCCATCCCCAGAGCCCGCTGACACTGGAGAACAGCAGAGCCTCACACTGAAGCTTTGCAGGGAGTTTTGATTTACACGCCTCGAGCTATTTAACGCTTGTTTTAGTCAGGAACAAGATTTATGTCTGAAATCCTCTGTGTAAGGGGTAAGCTTCTGGCAGGGCCCTGCTTGCCAGCAAGGAATGCCTGAAATCAAGGAAGGCCTGGTGTCTGGTTAATGAATGTTAAGTCCTGGACTGGGTGAAAAATGCTACTTGGCCTGATACTGAAGGAGCACTGCTGAATGAGAGCACAGCACCTGGCACGTCACAGCACTCTGAAATCACCTCTTCAGTTTCGGTTTTGCCACTGCTGTTCTGTTTAAGCAAATAAGGAAGGGAAGCTGCTCCAGGCTGCCTCTGGGACAGCAGCTGGAGGAAAGCCCTGCAGGCCAAAGGACTGAGCTGTCCTACCGGTCCCCAGCAAAAGTCTTCAGCACGGAGATGAATCTCATGTTTATTACCTGGCTGAGTTAATTCAGGGCTTCTTGATGAGGAAACTTGTTAAATCTCAGGAGTGAGCTCATGGTTATTCTAGTATGGAGCCTTTCCTAAGCCTGGGGTGGGATGGTGACCCTCAGAGGAGGATTTTCAGCTTAAAAACTGCATAAACCTCTGTTCTCTTACCTTCTTCCTTTTGCACCTTTGTTTCAGTTGCTGCGAGGTTTCTTATTGCCACTGGCTGATACCACTGATGCCTGTTTCCCTCCAGGGCATCCTGTCCCTTGCTATGCTCAGAGGGGAACTTAACATGAATCTCCCCCCTTCCTTCCCCTTGGTGGGGATATATTCTGCATTCCTGTTGTCTGCACGAACCTCTAGCAAATGCACAGCTTCCTTTTGTCCCAGGCCATGTGCTGCCATGCCTGCCTGGCACGTGCATATCAGAAAGTATTGTGAAAATGGGGTGATATCTGAGGATTTTTGTACATTTTTCTTTAAAAACAGCCAACAACAATTGACTGTAAGGGCTCCCAGTTCTTCATTGTGTTGGGGTACTGCTGTGGGAAAGGGGTAGGAGGGCTTAGTGATGTTTATAGGGAAGTTTAGCACCTTAAATAAGGGTCTGGGGCATTACATCTCAAACAAAGGTCTTTTTTTTCTTTTTTTCTTCATCTCTTGGAGCAAAAGCAGTATTAAAAATAAAGCATATTAAGCAGGTTGAGCAGAAATCCTTCTTGCTTTCAACAGCTGAAGCAAGTATCTTCTCCTGTTGCCTGATCTCCTCCACAAGGAGATTGAGATCTGTCTGCTTATGGGCTTCAAAACTGCAGCTCCTGCCTGGGCTGGCTCCTGGCCTCCCTTTACTTAGCAGCCTGCTGAGCGCTGCTGTGTTTCCACATGAGCACCAAGTGGAAGCGGGGCACGTGTTTGTGATGCTTCCCTGGGGAAAGCTGGGAAGGTGCGAGTGTGAGAGAGCACGCAGCGCCGGGGCTGGCACTGAGCCCACCCGCATCGTTCTTCTTCTGTTGTATTTCCCCCTTTATTGTTTGAAATAACTTCACTTCTGAAGACTTTTTTCAGAGTTCCAGTTCCCTGACCCAGACCCAGCAGCTTTTTATTTTTATTTTTTGCCTTTTCTTGGCCCTTCCCAACCTTCCTGTGCTTTCTGCCAGCTCCCACAGGATTCCTGGCTCCAGCAGCTGTGTGAGCGTTGCTCAGGTGAGTGGGGAGTGCTCTTCTGTAACCAGGTGGGGGTCTGTCTGCTCCAGCAGCAAGAGCAAGCCCATCCTCTCCCCATCCAACACCCGTGCCAAGTTCCCGTTTCCAGGATCCAGAGCAGCCAAGGCTGAGATCAGTTTTTTTTCATCTTTGTTACTGCTGTAGCTGTAGGGGAGCAGATGTGCAGAATATCACTGAGGTAAATCATGGGTGGCATGAGCTGGAATTCTGTGTTACGTTTACTTCTGTCGTGAAGCAGTACTGCTAAAAATCACTTCTTCAAATCTGAGTGGTTGGTATTTCACTTGGACTATTTGGCTTTCCCAAAAACTGCTGTGTCTGGCATGTGTGCTGGGCTGCTGGTGGGGCAGGAGGCTCAGAGCACATCACTCAGCAACACTGCACCTTTTGTGCTCTCCAAGGAGGCTATTTCTGCCTGTCCTTTACATCTTGCTCGAATGGCCCTTGTCTTTCTACTGCTTTATCTTCCCGCGGCTCTGCCCAGACCTGAACCAGCTATGGGGAGCTCAGGTGTTAAAATCAAGCTTCAGCCTACTCCCTTAGAACAGCTCCAGGTAACAACTGATGAAAAGATAATTACTGTTTCTGAAGAAAAGAAACTCATGCGAGACTTCCAGTGTAATTTCTCCCTAGGTATTGTTGCTTATTTTTAATTTCTTTGTGATGAGAAAGGAGGTGGTTCGTGTTCCTCTCTTGGCTGGGCTGGCTGCTCCTGCCCCACTCCCTGGGATTCCTTAGAGATTAGGAGAAAGCCTCCAGGCGAGCTGGGGAGAGGTCAGGCAAGCTGTGAGCTGGCATATGCGAGGCTTTGCTTTGTAATGAATAGCTGGAAGGCAAGTCTTGTAATTTCTTGCTGTTCTTCTGGAAAGTGCCTGCTTGGCTGGGCTGGTAAACAAGTGTGTGCCTTGGGTCGGGTGTGAGTGTGCTCTGAGCTTGGCTTTGTCTGGCCTGTATGTGATTGCACCCAGCAAGTTAAAACAGACTGGGGCCATCTAGGTCATCCTCTGATTACTGGAGAGCTGTGTTTTTCTGCTTCAGACGGATGTGGTTTGTGAAGGTCAGGGTACCCAGTGGAAGCAGAGCTTCACTGTTTTTGATGTGGAGTGCAATGATGTCCCAGCAGTTGCTGCTTCCTAGGAAAGCTTTCTGGGACCCCACTGAGCTGGCATGGAAGTCACTACTAAGTGTGCATCTGCCTAACCAGCTTCTCTGCTTTTCCAAACCTATTTTGTTTACCCCCACCCTACACCTTTCTTTCCATTGCTCCACCACACCTGGCTCAGCTTTGCTTTCATCTCTGCCTCATCCTTTTATTACAGTCATAAACACAGGCCTCCAGGCTGTGCCCAACCTTGATCCTTTGTTTCCTGTTCTCTGGATTCGGTTCTCCTCAAATTCCAGACCTCCCCTCCCCTGTGTGGTGCCAAGCATTGCAATAAATAGTGCATTGTTGATAGAAGACAAAAGGGAGACCAGCAGGAAGGCACAAGGTGAGAGGCAGTGCCTGGTTGATGGAAGAGGAGAGCCTTCCTGAAGGCTTCTGGTGGCCTGGGGACAGTCAGGGAGATGCAGTCTAATCACAGAGAGCTGGTAATTGAGTATGTGCTTCTAGAGGCATGCTGAGGGGATGGGTAGAAAGAAGAGGTAGGGATATGTGTGATATGGGGATGTCCAGGGAGAAGCACAGGGCCTGGCACATGGGTGACTGCACAAGGAGAGGATGGTTCAGTAGCTTGGAGCTCCCTTGGATGAGATCACCAGAGACTATACTCAAGGGCAGGAGGAATGATTTTGTTTTGGGCTCCATAGAAGGGTTTGCCAAGTGTGACCATAAAAAGGCTTTTGTTAATATGAGGTCACTGCTAATAGAAGGTGGGCCTGCATGATGCCAGCTCCTGTTGTGCAGCACAGGAAGCTAGGAAGCTTCTTCAGAGTGCTCTGGTCTTGCTTCATGAAGCCTGAAAGGCAGTCATCCATGGACAGGGAAAGCAGGGAGGGGCTGTTGGTGTCACTTAGGGACTCTGTGTCCCCTTCTCTTCTTGGAGACCTCAGATCTTAGGATGGCAATTTGATTGTCCTGTCCTTCCTTCCTTTGAATAGCAAGGAGTGGAGGAGGTGTTTGGCTGGGAGGAAAACGTCCACGGAAGAGTTGAGTAGCTCCTGGATGTGGCAGGAAGCTTTGTGCCTCTTGTCCCAGCCATGTCTACCTGGAGCAGCTGTGGCTGTGCCAGCAGGGTTAAACTAGCCCGGCTCTGGTTGCAGAGAAGCATTTGTCTGTGTTGAATGGTATGCAGGGCTCCCCAGAGTTCGAATAGTTTGTCAGAATAAGGTGTATTTATCCTGGAAGAGTTGCATATGTTGATGGCTTTTACACTGTGCCTGTATATGCTGAGAACGTGATCTCTGATGGAGCAGATCTACTGGCAGAGCTTTTATGTAGAGCTTGGCTCTCCCTGGTATCCTCTGCATGAGGGTAAATTTTGCATCTTCTGCTTGGCATTCTGAGTCTTTAGCAATTGTTTGCCTTTAAGCTGCTTTCTCTTGTTTCTTTCTTTTCCTGTGTCGATGAAGAGTGCTGCTGAGCTCTCACACACACAAGCACTCAGCTGAGCTCTATTTATGGGTTCCTATGAGTTCTCATCATTGTGGATTGGAACGTGCCCTGTGACCAAAAAACAGTTAGCATGATGCTGCAGGCATCTCTTGGATCCAATTAAACACATGTGATGCCAAGCCCTGTTAGGAAGGAGGAAAGAATGGCTTTCTGGTATTTGAACATAGTTGTACATCTGTGTTTATGGTTTGCAACTGCAAACAAACCTGTACCACTGTCTTCATTGTGGCTTTGCTGTTGTCCTGACTGTTTGCTAAAGCTGCTGCTTAATCCTTTCTCAGTCTTTTGTGAAGTCTACATCCACCCAGACACAGTGGACATAAAGATTGTGGCTGGACTCCAGGACATTTTTTTTATTCTTTATTTTACAGTAATCACTTTCTGTCTTGACATTAGCTTGCTTCAAGTTTCTGTAAATGACACTGCAGATAAAAACAGGTTTTTGGGGCTTGCGTGAGCACAAAGCCCACGCCCTCATGGGCTTTGTATGTCCAAACAGCAGCAAGAACCACTGTGCAAATGCTGTAGCTGCAGATCTCTGCTGGTGTTAGTGGCATTGGGAATGTTAATCCTGCTGTGGCCCTGGTATGTGCTGCTGTTGGGTCAGCTAACCTGGCTATGAATGGCAGTGTCATGGTGAGGAAACTTGCTGACGAATGCTAACATAGTGCATGGCTCTAATGCAGATTTTTAGAAGAATAAGCTTGCTTGCACGTGTTAGGTTTGACATTGTTGAAATCTGCTAACAACTAAAGCTTTAAACACAGCACTGCTGGGGCTTGCAGGAACCATGCAGGAGAATTACAAAAAAAAAAAAAACCACAAGAAAAACAAAACAGCCACCGATACTGCTGAAATGTCTGGAAGCTTGATTTAGTCCAGGGCTGGTGCATGGAGCTAATCCATGGTGCAAGGTGTCAGTTTCTCTGAGGCTTCATTATCAAATCCATGTGGCCCAACCTGGGAGCCAGAGCTCTGGGGTGAAACCCCTGCCAGGATCCTCTTCTGGAGGGAGAATGAAAGAACTGCTGGGACAGTGTGGTTTGTACTGGCAAGGCAAGGTCCTTGCTGTGTGTGTGCTCAGAGAGACCCTCTGGAGCCAGGTCTTCTGTCTTTTCAGGACCCAGAGCTGCTGTGCTGTCACTGAAAGGGGCTTCCCAAAGCCACTGCCAGGCCCTAGGAATGGGCAGAAAGAAAATTGCATTGGTGTCCTCCTTGAGCTGGGGTCAATAAGAGACAGAAGTCAGGTGTCAGAGCTGGAGTATCTGTATCCTCCTTGAAATCCAGGAGAGGGAAGATTTAGGTATATTGCTCTTTGGTGCTGGTGAGCTCAGATCTCTTCTGAAGTCTGTGCAAGCCTTCAGCATTTGGCCATTTAAAATGAAATCCTTGCAGCTGCTTCAGTGGTGTGCTGAGTTCCTCTCACTTGGTGCCAATTTTTAGCTTATCCATCATTTTCCCTTTCCTTCCCCTCCTTACCCTCCCCAAGTGCACAGGTTTCTGACAGGATATCCATTCAAGAGAGTGGGGGAAATATTTGCTTATAGCGTGGCCAGTTGCCAAGGCTGCTTTGTTCTCCCAGTTTCTGAAAGGACAGCCCAAGGAAACGTGCAGAGCTGGAGCTGGCATGTCACTTGGAGTCGATTTCCTGCAGCTCTGGAAGCAAAATGTGTGACACTGGAATTTCAGTATTTATTTATTTATATCCCATAAGTGCAAGGAAAGAGAAAACTTGGGTGGGCTGCGGACGGGCTGGGTCTGAAATCCTCTTTGATGTGAAATTGCTGTGTCATAGCCATACAAGTTGTGCCTTGCCAAGGTTAAATTGGACTTTTTTTTCTTATTGCTGAGCTTGTGGCAGACCTGAGCTTTCAGCTATGTGGTTAGGAAGCTGGTTGCTCCTGAACCATTCACCATAGTACAGCTGGGGACTCTTCGTGGTGACATCCAAGCCCTGCTGTGAGTGCAGAAAGCCTTCTTGTAACAAAATCAGACTTGTGATGGTGATGCCAAGGAAAGCAGTGAACTGCAGGGTCTGAGTTTTGACTCCTTGGTGGGGTCTAAGTGTGATGTCCAGGGCTCTGGGTGTGCAGCAATGGGCTGCACAGGGAGAGTGAGAGCTCTCACAGGATGAAGCAGGTGCCTGGCTATTGGGGCAGGAATAGAATGTCTGCTCATGAGCAAGTCCCAGAGGCAAGTATTGTTTTGTCTGGCTTCTCCATTCTCGCTGTACTCGTAAGAACATTCCAGAAGCATGTAAGATCATTAAGACTGTCTTGAGCAATGAATCTGCATTGGTATTACTTACTGTAACTTAAACAGTGTGTAGAAGATACAGTCAGGAACATGTTTGCTCTGGGTGGTGGGAATGTCCTCTTGAAAATGTGCTGCGCTTTGGTAAGTGTTAATAGAGGGTTTTTCCACCCCAGCCCCCCCTTCCAGGTTTCTGAAGGCCAAAGTCTTGAAACAACTTAGAATGGCTGCTAAAGCTGTGCTGATAAGATAGGCAGCATGTGCTTGACAGCCTAACCTAGGAACTGAAACATTTAAACTGTTTGCTTTGTTCTTAACAGTGTGAAAAATGAGCTTGTCTCATTGAAGAACTTGGGGAATCATGTACTCAGGGTAAGGACTGCACCAAAGTGTTGTCCCTGGGGCTGGCTGCTACCATGCTTGCTTTGGGTGTATTGGGCAGGACGCTGGAGCTGGTTTGGGCTCTGTGACCCCAGTTGTCATGGGTCCATTTACAGCAGGCTCTGTCCAGCCCCTTGGAGCATGGCACAGACATTTCTGCACATCACGAGCATCTGCACAGTGCCTTTCTATGGGATGTGCTGGCTGGATGCATCCTATCAGTCTGGGGTACTATGAGAATAGCAGTGCCATTGCTTAAAGATTTGTTTTTAACCTGCCAGGTGAAGAGTGCATTTGTGTGATGCTCCCACCCTGGACATGTGCTGCTCACATGCCCTCCTTTCACTGGTGGTCTTTCTTTCAGCAATGTGTGCTTACACACCCAAGCTTTTTATCTCTGCTAAATCATAGCTTTCTTAAGCCCTTGTGGTTTCTGTAGCACTCCCTTATCTCTGTTCCTTTCCAGGGCTGGGCAGTGGGAGCGAAGAAGCAGGAGGGGCTGAGCAAGCTGTAAATGTGTGTTTGCTCTGCAGTGATGCTACACGGCCTGCCACAAAAGGCAAGGCTGAGAGAAGTGAAGCACCTGTAGGGCTCTTGGATTTTTCTGGCTTGTGGGCAGCTGAAATTCTGCAAGGCCATTCTTCGCTTTAGGGTTTGAGGAAGCAGGACACCACAGCATGAAGCTGACGTGAATGGCGTTGAAAGCTGTCTTGAAGGCTGCTGTCAACTTTATCTCCACTGCTATGTCCTTCTGGCCAACCATCGGAATAAGGATGCTGTGAAGCTTGGGAAAGGTGCTTTTGGTACTCCCAGGCAGGCTGGGATTTGTAAGCATCTGCACTTGTGGGCCTGTTGCTGGGATGGGGCTCTGCTGGCCATGCAGTTGGTGGCTCCAGCCAAGCACTGCCTGTAAGGTGGGTGCACCTGCTCTTGTGAAGTCACTGTTTCAGATGAGAAGTGTTGGGGCTGTTACTGTTGTTTTCTTTCTCTTTCCTGCAGTAGGCATTCAGTAGGAGCTTTACAGTGTGGTCACCTGGCAGCTCCCCATTCTGGATCTGCTCTGTGCTTATGGGTGTGGTTGTGTTGTGTGCATATGGTGTTGCCCTCTGGTGGTTGAATTTGCGGGGGGGTGGGGGGGGGAACATTGGGTTTTATTGCTGATCCTTGCAAGATTTCCTGACTGTTGGAGTGAGGGGGAACAGAGGCTGAGCTCTGCTTCCCAAGAGAGCACACTTGCTGAAGGGAAACATCACCATCCACAGTGACAGGCAGCAGCTCCTCAGCTTGCTGCACCTTTGCCTTATTGCACAGCTAGAATGGGGCATGGTGCATCTTTGCACGCTGTTTTGGAGGAAGCCTGTGCAACGTGGTTGTGTTTGGATGCAATATGACACCTGCTGTGATGCAGGCAGCAGCGGGGACGTGCATGTCCTCTGAATAACATGCAGATAGTTGTCTAGCAGTGCTGGTTTTGCTCAGTTTATAAGGCATCTGACCTTTCTTTGGCTGAGCCTTTCAACAAGCCAATTTACAGCCTTGGAAGAGACCACCCAGTGTCTGCTTTCATGGGCAGCTGAGGGGGAAGGGAGCGAGCTCTTCAAAGAGTGGAGGAGGTGAGGTCACTACCATGGCTTGTATATTGATTTCATGAACCGTCAGGCTTGGAGTCAGATGCCAGCCTGCTTTGCTCTGATCTTAGCAGAATGTCATCCCATCCCTCAGCAGCAGAGGTTTGCAGCGATCATGTTTCTGAGGGCAGATCTGATTTCTGGAGGTTGCTGTGCAGTGCTCCCTGGGGGCAGTGTGGGGGCTGCACCTGGTGGCCAAACCATTGGGTACCACTGCACAGCTTTGGAGGTGGGTGCCAAACAGCACAGATATCTTGTAGCTCGTACCCTGCTTGTGTGGATGGTCTGCCTGCCTCCCTTGGAAGATGATGACTCTTTGAAAGCAGGAGATCAAGACTTGTGTCTGGGATAAGTTGAAAGATGCTGTTTACAAGTGTTTATCCTGGAAAATATTTACAAATCTCCCCCTGGGAACAGAACTGTGCAGCACAACCCTTTGGCCTGTCAATACAGCTATGTCATGCCTGTGAGCCAAACCCTCTTGGGGCAGTGTGCATCCTGCTGTGTGCTGCCACACGTCCCCATAGCCACTTATTGTCCCCACAGTGCTTATATCGCTGTTACACACAGTGAATGCTAAATCACATTCCCTGCCTCTAGGAGAGCTGCAAACGTTCAGCAAAGAATGGATGTTAAATGGCTGCTGTCTGCAGCTGCTGTAGAAATGTTTTGGGATATTCACACCAGGTCATTAAAAGCTTCTTGTTAATCTCATAGAAGCATGACATGTTACAACAGTGCTACTGCTGCTTCGAAAATAACAGCCTGACTCTTTTGCTCCGGCTGTGTGGTTCAGAGCTGTAGTATGGATGTGGTTGGTGTCGGCAGCAGTGCTGGGTATTCCCATCCACACCTGCTTCTGGGTGCTGCCCATTCCCATGGGCAGAACTGGGGTGGGGTATGTGGCCAGCTATTGGAGATGCTGAGTGTGTAACCTGTGTTTATGCTGTACCCACATGTGCTGCTTGAATTGCCATTTTTCTTTTGTTGAGAGTATGGTAAATCCCCTACTCCAGTGATGGTATTCTCTGGGCATAGAGTAGGGTTGGAGGCTTGGATTTCCATGCTGGTAGGATAGATCTGCTTCCGTTTACAGCACCACAAGGAAGTAAGAAATGTGAGATTGCTGCTGGGATGCTGCCTGTGATACTGACTTTGGGGTTTCTTTTTCCCACATCCTAACGTCTGCATCTCACGTCAGCAGTGATACCATCCCATGTGGCTTGGCATCCCCAGGGCTGGGACAGGACGTGGGCACATTGATAGCATAGCTGCCTGGGGTTGTGTTACTGAAAGGAGAACAGGTGCACTGCTGGGCTTATGGATGGCAGATGGTGAACAGAAACTGCCTGAATCCAAAACTGGGTCAGAAGCAGGCCCCCAAACACACTGCTGCTCTGAGTATCAGGGCTGGGGGAGCTTGGGCTGTGCTTCTTCCTCTGGTGCTGAATGTTGTCTGGGCAGAAGCAGTAACAGGAATAACATTGCTTCTCGTCAGCCTCCTTCTATGCCAGCCTCCTTCTATGCTGATACATTTTTGATCAGGATAGCTGGAGATGCATTGAAAGCATCAGTCCTCAGCTAAGCGAAGCTGTTGTGTTTATACTGGGCTTGTCAGCAGCTAGACCTGCTGTGTGCAGCAAAGATGCCAGCAGGGCAGAGGAAAGCAAAGCTCTGCGTTGAGCAAAGCATCTGCAGGTGGCTGAGCTGCAGGAGTGGAGTGACTGCACGTGTCCACAGCATGCTTCATCTTAATGTGTTGCTTATTTGATGTTCTGTTTGTTCTGGCACAGCCTGGTTGCCTGCTGAGATAGATTACTGGATGCTGGAAAACAGCATGAGTGAATTGGTTGTGGGTTTTTTTTTTTTTTGAACCATTTGCTGTTCTCTGAGTGGCTGGTAAGTTGCAGGAGGGGATCCTATAAGGGAAGGGAGGCTTTTCACCCATCCCCTGGCAGGGGAGATGGGACAGTTCATTTTGGAAGCCCCTCTGGGGTCCTGGGTAGAGAAGAGGCTTGACAATAGCTTTAAACTTGAGCTGCCTTACAGCTACAGGAGATGGGGAGCAATAGGATGCAGCATAGGGGAAGGCTCTGAGCTGGCTGTGCTCTACCTCTTTTTAGGGCTGGGCCCTTCGGGGGTGCCTGGTGTGCTGGGGGCTGCTGAAAGCACAGCATATGGCTGTGCTGCGGACGGTCAGCTTGCCCCAGAGGACAGCTGCTGTCCCACCGCATAGCGAGCCACCGATTTCCTGTTATTAGTTAAAATAACACAGCACGTATTTTAAAAAACAACCCTGCATTAGTCCTCCCTCTGAAAGAATTCAAACCTGTCATGAAATTTAGAGGAGGAACATTTTCCCAGGCAGCCCGGCCGAAGCAGGACACTTCTGCCCTGGTCAGCTGCTCTCACTTCTGGGAAAAGCAGGCGGTGCATCCGAGAGCAGAGCTGCCCTGGGAGCACGGGGAGAGGGAGCTGCTGCTGCTTCCAGCAGAGCCTCGTTTGGGTGTCCTGGCAGCAGCTTTGAGATGCTATGGTTTGTAAATGATTAGCCCCAGGCCTTGGGGTGCACTTAAGGAGTAGAGAGCAAGGGGTAGCAATAGGGGGATCAGTGTGTTTGAGACTTGGCACTCAATTGAGGACATGTGGGGTGGGAATTAAAGAGTTTGCTGGTCCTTCAGTGGTGGAAGGAAACCACGCTGGAAATGTCTGCCTGGGGGAGTTGCTGGGTTTCATTAAATGCAGTCAGCCTCCTTTCACCCTACTGGGGCTGAGCTGCTGGGGGGGCAGTCAGAAAACACACAGTTGGTGTCATGCTCATGTGATCCTATCAACTGTCTCCGAATTGTGACCGGGTTTAGTCGATGCTTTCCCCAGGTCAATTTGGGAGGATTCCTCTTCCCCAGCAAACGACATTTCCAGATGCTTACTTCAAAGAAAAAAAAAGAGTTAGGGATTTTCTTTGGCTACCTCTCCAGCTTCCAGCTGTTAAGTACTGGAAATGTGTTCCTCATTATGTCCTAGAGAGAAATGCTTTTTTCTTCCGATTGGGGAGGCAATAAATAATTCAAAACATAATGTGCTGCAGACAAGTGAGTTAGTAGTGCTTGCTTTGCGCTCAGTGGTGTGCAGTGGGTCAGGAGCAGGCACGGTGTGGTGAGCAGGCTGGGAGTTGCTGAGCTCTTGTCACAATGCATCAGCTGTCCTTGGGCTGCACGCTCCCTGTATTTGGCTGTGGATTTGATAACCAAGGGTTTGGTTCTGCCTTCAGGAAGCTTTGCATTAATTAAAAATAAACACAAACCAAATAAGAACAATCCTTAGTAGGGTTCCCTCTCTGAGCACTGCTGCTTCTGGGGCACGCCGCATGGTGCTGCTTGCTTGCCACATCCAGCCCATGGCACTGCACTCCTCATCTGCCCCTGCACTGAGCTTGATGTGGCACGGCGATTTTGGAGGAGGAGAGGTGCATTCCAGCTTTGTTGGAGTATTGCCTCCTCTGCCAATGTTGGCTTTGTTCTTAGCAAGGATGCTCCAGCTTGTGAGCTTCTAGTGATGTTAGCCAGGTCAGTGCAGCCAGAGCACTTCCACTAATAGGAGGGTCCCATGATGCAGCAGTGCAAGTTTTTCTCCTAATCTTAGGTAGTTAAGTCCCTGAAGTTCAGTGCATTTCCCTCTATGGTCAAGGTGCCAGTTGCTGTCCAGAGACTGTGATGGCAACATCTGAGAGTACCAGCTTGGGAAGGCAGAGATGGTGGTGGTGGATAAATCAGCTCAGCTGAAAGTGGTGTCATAACTGAAATGTGGATGAACCCTTGGTGCAGAACAGGGCAACACTTGGTGTGCTGCTGTGGATGATGCTTCAGTGTAAGAGGAGAAAATACTGAAAGTTTTGCTCCAAACTAACTGAAATCCAAAGGAATATGAATCAGAATTAAGTCCCAACTGGGAGATGAGGTCATTGAAACAAAAGGGCAGAGCTGGGAAATGCCACTGGAATATTTTTCAATCAGGAAAGGACAAAATAGCCCCTTGGGTGGGAAGGTGGCCCCTGAGCTGAGGTCTCTCCCAGCTCTCTTTTAAGACATCTCTGTCCTTCTCTCTCATTTTTCCTTACCACAGCCCCAAAATAATGGCTGTGAGAAGGCTTCTCAGATGTTCGGGACCTTCATTCCCAACATGGGCAATACTTGAAACTATGTCTTGTGCTATAGCATATGTTTTCCTTTAAAATAATACTTAAAAAAGAATATTTTTAAAAGTTGAAGTACCAATAAAAGCAGGAGGGCGTAAGCCAAACATTAAGGAAAAACCCTCGAGGATAGAATGAGTTGGTGAGCAATTGAGTTTTAAGCTCTGTGGGAATTGGATTGAATCTGTGAAGTCTTCCCAGATCATCATTTGAAGCCTTAAAAATAACACAAGACTTGAATGGCCCCAGTGACCCCAAAGCTATTTTGTGGAGACTTGAACGCTTTGCAGCAAGTCTAGGCTTCAGAAACCCCCAAGGAGGGGATTGCTAATTGGTGGCAGTTATTTGCTAACATCAGGCTTTGAGGGATGGGGCTCTTGAGTTTGCTTCCATGAGCTGTGGTTGTGGTGGAGGACAGCTGCTTCCTTTCCAGGGGCTCTGCGGAGGAGATGTGAGCACATGCACAAAGGTCCTGACAGTGGAGGTCCGGCTTGAAACAAAGCAGCCAGTTTCCTTTCACCACAGACGAGCCTTATCTGAAGAGATTACGTTTGTCTCGAATGGAGCCTCTGGTGTCATAGCTGTGCTCTTCCTGGGCGGATGGAGGCTTGGGCAAAAGTCCCATGCAGGAGCCTGGGCTCTGTGGTTGTGACTCACAAGCCTGAGCTGATGCGGGAAGTGCTGGGACAGGGAACTTGGGGCTTATTTTATTGTGTATTTTTTTTCACTTCTACTTCTTTTTTATTATTTATTTTTTACTTTCAAGCCAGTAGAGGAGAGGAGCTGTGGGCTTGCTCTCCCACCACAGTGTGGTCCTTCTGTGGGTTCTGGCCCCATTTGGAGCCATCGCTGTCTTGAATGGATATTGTCCTTAGAAATGATCTTCTCCAGGAAATGGTCTCCTCAGCCGGAGGGAGGAAGTTATTTTCTTTAGCTCATGGGGAAACATTTTTACAGCGTATCTTCAAAAATATATCTCCAGGAATCAAGTGCTATGCAGTTGTTGCCCAAAAAGGGTTGCAAGAGCAGACTGCTTTTTATCATCCTGGTGTAACGTAGCTGAGATATTTACTTTTCTCTTCTCTTCCTGTGAATCTTTGTGTGAGATCAGCGGGGGTCTGCAGGTGGTAGATCCCCTGTTGTGGTTGAGGCTGAGCTCAAAGCAATACCTTGCCAAGGTGCACTCAAGGCACTGGAGGAATTCTGCAGTTATCCTGTCCCTGTTGGTCAGAGGAAACTGCTGCTCCTTCTCTGTGCATCCCAAATCCCATCCTTTTTCTGCGAGTGTTTTGCTGAATAGACAGATTGACAAAGAGTTTGGTTTGGGGTCTGTGTATGTGTAATAAATATATATATTTAGCTCATTTGTGATGTGAAATATTCTTACTGAGGCTGGGGCAGGAAAGGAACTGGTGATAAGGGGATAAAAGGCTGTGGAGTAAATCCTGCGGGCAGAGATAATGCAGTGAACAACACTGGAAGTTCAAGGAAACTGAGATTGCTTTGCACAGCCAGCTTAGCCTGTAGCATACCTGAGCCAGCTTCTAGGTTAATGTGCACCTTGTTGTTAGAGATGAGTTTGTGTTCGAAGCTGTGTGACATCATCTATATTATTAGATTTCAGTGGTCTATACCATTTCCATACAAGCTCTGTGCAAAACTAGAAGGCAGTGGTGTATGGCGTTGCCCTTTGGCTACGGAGCAGAAGCACTGAAGCAGTATGAAAGGTCAAGCCAGATTTCTGAGCAAGGGGCTGTTTGCTCTTTGGAGGAAGTTGAGGAATTTTGGCCCAGAGCAAGCTGAAATTCCTGCTTGGTTGTGTGGGAGCCTTTGGTTCAGAGGGAGGCAGCTCCACTTGCAGATCTGTTGAGGCTTCTCTTTAAATTTATTTGC
This sequence comes from Cyrtonyx montezumae, assembly GCF_038088225.1. Lineage (NCBI taxonomy): Eukaryota > Metazoa > Chordata > Aves > Galliformes > Odontophoridae > Cyrtonyx > Cyrtonyx montezumae. The sequence goes on along the minus strand of NW_027072100.1, from coordinate 8,269,745 downwards.
AAGGACACGCTTTGCATGATAGAGGCCATATCATGGGTGCCCTGTACTGGCTTTGGTCTGCAAGAGCAAAATAGAAGGAATTATGCAGAAGTGTCCCAGTGCTGTCCCACAGCTCCAGCAAGGTCGTGCAGGGAGCCATGGGGATGCAGTCCTGCTGGATGGAGGCTCAGGGCTCTCCCCTGCTGGGCTGGGGACCTGGGCTTCCTCACAGCTGCGTCCATGCTTCCAGAGCTGGAATGTGCCATGTTTTAATGACTGACTTGTAGCGTGGTTGCTGCCAAAGTCATGGATTCCTTCTATATGTTTTAAAAGCAAAGCAATCCATGACTGTGGACGCTTTATTCTCAGCATCCTGGCACGCATGCAGCTGGGTGAACCGTTAACTGTATTAACCAAGAGCTGTTAAATAAGTCAGAGGAGATGAGAGAGAGACTGAGAGCTGTGCTGAGCTCTGACGGACAAACTCTTAGTGAAGCCTTCTCATGAGGATGCTGTCTTTATCTGGTAGAGGGATGAGTGTGGTCTTTTCCTTGTGGGGGACTCTTTTCCTTGTGCTTGAGGTCATAGTTTCTGTCCTGTTGGACTGCATGTTGATAAACAGGAGGTACCAGGCAGAGCCATGGTTGTTGAAGAAATACAGCTCTAGTCTTGAAGCCCATTTTTTCTTGCTGTTAGGATTGGATACTCAGTGAGGTCTTTGCATACTGTGTGTACAGACCCTGGGACAGTATGGCAGTAGATGGGGCCTGGGCTGGGCTCTCCTCCAAGCCGTGCAGAGATGTCAGTCACTGGAGGAGAAAACAGGGACATGGTTTTTGTTAAATTTAGACCTTGTCCCTCCCCCACAGCCCTTTGAAAAATGCAAGAAAAATGCCTGCTTTGTCTCAGTATATATCCCATGACTACTTAAGCCTAGACTACTTCTTTCGGTTGTATTGGGGCTGGTTGAACCTTCCTGTCGCTCAGGAAGACCATTGCAGGATTGCTGTCATGATCTTATCTTGAAGAAGCCATTGACGCTCCTCTAATGCAAGAAGTAATGGATTGGGTGTTGTAGATATGTACAGAGAGGCTGGGGCAGCATACTGTGCCATTCTTCCCTTAATACATGTGTATTGTCTGGTGTTCAAGTCTTCCTTCCTACATTAAGCAGTTAATGTTCTTGATGTGTTGGTGCAAGACTGTTCCCTGAGCACAGGTGGCATTTGGGAGCTCATCCATGAGGATGAGTGCACTGCAGAGCAAGCACATGAAGTGGGTGTGCCAGGTTTATTTGCAGGGCAGTGCAGTGCTGGGGTTGCTGGGGGGCACAGAGTACTTCATGCTGTTCATGGAGACCCACCACGTTCTTCCAGGTCAAGGGCATGTTCAGCATCTAGAATTTGCTGCAGCAAGGTGGGACACTGTAGGAGATTTTGTTACTGAAGTCCATCTGGCATTAAAAGCTGAGAGTAGTGGGGCACAAACAAAACTGCATCTGCACATGGGGTTCTCCAGCGTCGCTCTTTGCTTTGATTATAAATTGGTTTTGGCTTCCTGCTGTTGCCATCAGACAGACAACCAGCTGTCTCTTTTTCTTCTATTAATAACCATTTCGAAGTAATAGTGCTAAGAAAACCCTTTCCTGTGGAGATCTCATCTTCTAGTTGGTTGTTTTCATTTATTTAATGCGTTGTATTATGCAAAATAAATGCCCTGAATGTACGAGGTAGCTTTACGTGCACAATGCTCTTTTGGAAACATGCTGCAGTTCATAAAGAAAACTTCAAAGAATAACGCCCTAAAGAGAGAAAATAGCTCTGCAGTGTTAACAACAAAAAAAATGCTCTCCCTGCGTGAGAGCTGACAGCTCCCTGAAGTGCTGCTGCTTCACTCTCTCAAATTCATATCACATCCCTCAACTCATGCTGCTTCTTAGCAGCTTTAGGATGCGAGCTCTCCAGTTTATGCCAGCAAGCAGGAACTACCTGAGTTTTCTAGTCATGAAAACACACTTCTTTTAATGCTTTTTTTTGGGTGAGTTTGCCAGCGTAGTTTTCTTTTTGCTAAAATCAGTGGCAAACTTGTGTTATTCCAAGGGGGCAGAATTAAGGCAGTGCACAAAGAGCCTTTGAAAAATCAGCCCTGAGAACAATGTGCTGTTTTTTCTCAAAGCTATCCCTGTGTAGGTGGCTGGCTTGGTTCAGCTGTCTGCATTTGGGTGACTTCCAGTTACATTCCTCTGCAGCACTGGGGCACCTGCTTCTTGCCCACCTCTCTGCACAGAGCTGCTTGCACATCAGGCAGCACTGCAGGAGCGCTCATTGTTTTGCAGCTGGGGCCTTCGGTGTGTGCTCATCTGCTGGTGTGCTGTGTACTGCTGAAGCCCAGAAACCAATGTTCATTTTTCCTATTTTCCAATCACAGTGATTTTTTTTTTTCCTTCTCAAGTAATGCCATACTTTTCTGGGAAGAACACAACCCGTTGGAGGACACCCCCCCCCCCTCCCGTGCAAATTGCCACTAATCCCATCAGCAGCTAATTGCAGTGCAAATACTTTCCCAGAACACCTGATTCCGAAAAGCCACCTATTCCCAGAAGCTTCCTAGAAACGTTCAACAAAGACAATTGACACCTCAAGGTAAGTAGCCTGAGAGTATGAAATGTGGGTATAGTTACTGTCTTATCTCTTAAGGATTAGGAAGGTTTAAGAGCATCTTTACTGCTGCTGCCGTGCTGGGCTTGCACTGGTGTTTGCAAGTGGATTAAAGCAGCAGGGAGGGTTTTGGCCCCTGTGCTTGAGGCACCCACTCCTCTCCACACCCCATGGGCTGGTGTCTCTCCCCTTGTACAAGGTGCCCAAGGACATCTGCTCACTTAGCCCTTCCCCAGTGTGTGCTGGTTCAAGTTTGGGCTGAAAGGCAAATATTTGTCTTGTCTCTAAGGAGTTGCTTTACACTTTTCTCCCCAGCCTATAAAGCATAAAGGCCGTTTCAGCTGAGTGCTGATATCTCCTAATGCACAGTGAAAACCAAGTGTGGGCAAAGCCCTTATCTTTGAGAGGCTGAAGCTTCATCTCAAGGAATTCCAGGCATCCCCTTCTGCCCTGAGCGTGATGTGCTCCACTGTAATGCCTCTGGCTCCTTCCACCCACCCTGTGCACATCTGGCTTCACTGAGGGATGCTCAGGTGGTCTGTGGGCAAGCATGCATGGGACACTTGTGAGCTGATGCATCTGCATTCCTGAAACACTGCAGGTGTAACTGCATTGCACATGCTGTCTGCAGCTCTAGGGTCTGGCTGGGATTCTCCCCAATCCCTGCATCCCATCCAAGCTCTATCCTTAGCATCAGGCAGCTGAAACATGGCACATCAGGTTCCTGCTCCTGTCCTGCCAGAAGTTATTTCCCAACTCAGGCATGCAACCTTCAGTTCAGCGTGGTGCAGGCTGCCAGGCTGTGGCACTGCTTTGTCCTGGCTCACACCAGGTGCCTCCGATTGGGTCCCCTGAGGGCTTTGGCAGGAGGCTGCAGTGCTGCTGGCCTGGAGAGGCAGCATGCATGAGAGGATGCTGCAGAGAGAAAGCAGTGCTGTGTGCGAAATTAGCCAACAGGCCAAATCCTTCTCAGAAGTGGTGCTTAAAGAAAAAATCCTTTGTGGAAAGCACTATCAGCCGTTCACCTAAGCCAAGCTGCTTAGAAAGGGAACAGGCACTGTTTAGAAAACAGCGTAGTAAAACACTGGGTTGCTGTTCGCTGTGACAGTGAGCAAGTCTCATGCTGGCTGGTGTTTGCTAGTCTGCAGGTCCCAGGAGAGTGTTTTCTTTGGTCTCTCAATAGAACTCAAAGGTTTTAAGTGAGAAACTTGTGAGTTGGTGCGGAGCTCCGTCCCTTTCTTCTCCCCAGCAGTGTTTGCATACCCATGACTTTGTGTCAGGGCTTCTGCATGTTCTTAAATATGAATGAGGAAAAAAACTATGCCTGCTTGGAGGGGAAGCACCTTTTTGCTGTCTGGAAGGGCAAAAATTGCTCTTTCCTCATTAGAAGGTAGGCACGTACCTACCAGCAGCTGGATGGGAGATAATAGAGAACTCTGAAGGCAGAGTCAGGAAGAAATAAAGCTGCTGTAGGTCAGCAGGAGCTCAGTGTGGGTCAGCCTAGCAGTTAATGAGTAAATCTGCTGTTACAATGAGAATAAATGAGTACAGGCAAAAGATCCCAGAGCGACAGATAGCCACTCTAGAGAAATTCAAAGGTAAGTTAAAAGCTCTTTCCAGGGCTTCTTCACCTTCCATGTACTTGCACCCACAGCAGAGTGTCCCAAAATGCCATGAGTGCTGCTGTGTGCATGTGCTGAAGCCCTCTGGGCTGCCCAGTGCTCTGCAGGGCCCTGTGTGTCCCAACAGAGAGGGATTTAGTGGCATGCAGTGCACACACCTGCTCCATCCGATACTTCCAGGAAATCCCAGGCAGAGACACAGCAGTAATGCTATCCACACACGTGCTCTGCAGGGATACTTTGCGTTGGTTAGGAAGAGACAGATTGTTTTGCTTTTATGTGGTGCTATTTTAATAAGTCAACGCCAGAGGTAGTAAATCCATCCTGCGGAAAGGGAGAGAGCTGTTTGCCATATAAACGCAGCAGCCAGCACAGCCTGCTCCTTCCTTCTTGTCAGAGCACCAAAAATGGATCTCTCTTGCTGTTTGTCAGCATGTAGCTGCCAGGATTGCAGCAATAAGGTTTGGTTAACTTACTAAGTGTGGCTGCATGGTGGTGTGGTGCCTTGGAGGGAAATTAGTGAGACCTTGCCAAAGAAACTAAAGATGTGGCTGCTTCTAGTTTGCTATCTTGGATCAGCATCATATTTCTATGGCACTTTGGTGCTCAGTAAAGCTGTCCCAGTGTCCAAATATGCAGAGACAGGATGAGAAGGAAATGGAAGATATGCCCTCACCTCCATCCTCTCCTGCTGCCTCTTTCCCTCCCAGCACTGGGGCAGCTGCAGGTGATTGTTAGTAAGGAAACATGCTTCAGAACCACTAGCACCATGGAGATGGTGTTATTTTCAGTGGAAGGTGGTTGCTAGTTAAAATACCTGCTTGAATTTCCTGGCTGAAGTCTGGCTTCACATAGTGAAGGGAATTAGGCTGTACCTGGTGTTCTTTGAGAGTGAGGGACCTGCTTGCCTGCAGGCAGGTGTGCATCAGCGCTGATGTCCCACCTCCCTCCTCCATGGAGAAGGCAAAAGAAATTGTCCAAGAGTCTGGGAGCATAGAGGTTTTTATTCATCTGACCGATAATAGGAGCTAAATAAAGGCTTTGGAAGCAAACCAGCCATTTTTCTTGTAATATTGGTTGGGCAGAACTGTACTGGAACTAAACATGGAATGAAAAGTCTGTCTTCTTTGCCAGCTCTATTTTTAGAGCCACTGCTCCATCTTTGTGAGTTTTCTCAGCATATGCACTTGAAGCAGGCAATCTGCCTTTATTTTTTCCGCCAAGCTGTCATATTCTGCAAGATAAGGACGTGGGATGGGGAGGCAGGGGCCTTACCAGATTTGTCTAGAAATCCCTCTGAATAGCAGGATATGTGTCCTGTTCCAGGATGAGGTTCAGTGCGGTCACAGGCTGCTGAATACTTTCTGTGCTCTGATCAAGAATGGTCCTAACCCTTCAGTGATGGAAGGAAGCATGTGTGCAATTTTGTCTGGCTTCTTAATGTCCTCAAACTGCGGCCCTAGCTGGAATGAAATCCAGCCTAATGTTGTAGTGCTAACAACAGTTTGAGGTATGGAATGGAGGAGCAGTGTTTGGATTTGCAAGTGGGAGCAGGACAGGGAGGATACCTGAGATCTCTTGGCTAAGCCAGCCAGGAGCCAGAGGTTTTTGTTGTTGGCATTACCCATCTCACACCAAGCCATGAGCAGTCCATTGGCTCTCCCAGTGCCTGAGACCGCGACATCTGCAGGCATGCTGGAGCTGCAGCCAAGTCTGTCCTGCGAAAGGCTCTGCCAGAGTCCAGCAGAAGCATTCATTTACTCCCTGTAGAATAAAGCTGGAGGAGGATTTTAGTGGAGGGAAGGTGTAACTGCTGGTTGGTGCTCAGTCCTGCTTCTGTGCCAAGAGGCAGATGTGGAGCTGTGAGAACTGGTCCTGCAGAGAAAGCTGGTGCCTGAGATGAATCCTCTTGGGTTTCTCTAATAAAGAATGGCTCCAATGGGAGGGTAAGTGGGCAGAAAATGCTGCTCCTCCAGTGAAGCTTAGTCTCGTGCACCTTGACAGAGGGGAATTTAAGGCAGCATTTAGGTCTGTTTGTCTTCATTTTTCAGCAAGTCGAAAAGGATGCGTCTTTCCCCTTGCTTTGGCTCACCAGGCTTTTGGCAGGCAGGAGCTGTGCTGGGTAACCACTTTGATTTCTTCATTCTGGGTCACACCAGTCCTTACGAACCCCTGAGAGCAGCGAGAAATCAGTGCATTTAAATGCCTCCTCCTCGCCTCTTTTTTTTCCCCTTGGAAAATCTCCTGTGTGCAGTCAGGGTTATATTGGAGGCTCACTGTTATTAGTACTGACCCTCTGTCTCAGTGATGTGCACAGGCTCCTGTGCTCACACCTTGGGGACAGCTGCACAGAGACAGGCACAGAGTCATCCTTTTCTGTCCCTTGCAGACATGTCCCTTTGTGTACCTGCTAATCTTTGAGGGATACATGCTCATACAGTACCCACTTTGTGTGAGGAGGGACTACTGAGCTGTAAATCTCTGCTTTTCAGGCACTTAAACTCCCTTTTGGGTTGATTTTGATGTTAGGAATTTTCTCCGATAAGAGAACTTTATTTGCCTTTAAATATCACTTTGTGACAGGATGATGGAGTGGGGATTCTTGGAGCAAGCCTGTGTCAGCCGGGGAGGGGAAATTCTGCTGGGGCTTTTGTTTTTCTCTAGCACTGACATTTTAGCTCTTTAAAGAGTACATTTATTTTATTCTTGGCAAGGGTGTGTGTGTGCACACATCGGCATCCAGACAGATGGGCGCAGCTCAGGGTTGGAGCTGTGCTGAAGCCAAGTGGGTCTCCTGTAACTGTGGCACCTGGGGAAGAGGAGCTTTTTTATAGTCAACTTCAAAACGTGGGTTGTGTGCTTGAAGCAGAGCTGTAAGAGCCCATAAATAAATCTGTGGCATGTTGCACAGAGGATGATGCTGGGCTTCTGGCACGTGTTAACAGTTCAGTGTCAGTTGTTAGCCCAAGAGCAGCCTGAAAGCCCCCAGAGTAGCTGTGTAGCACTTAACATCTTTTTGTGACCATGCTGCTTAGTGGGGACCAGGCCTTTGCCTTGCCAGGCTGGGATCAGTTCTTGGAGCATTGAATTTGTAGGGCTGAGGCTAAGCCTGCAGAGCCACCCTGCTTCTGAGCAGGGCCTGTAGCCACAAAGTCTGTACTTTGTTTGCATTCAGACCTGTGGGAGCTGAGCTCTGCAATCTGCCTCTCTCCAGCAGCCAGCCCATATCTCAGTCCATTTAGATAGGGAGGATTTTGCTCCGCAGTCTGCTTGTGAGCAGCAGGCCCTGCAGAGCAGCAGCTCCTTCCCTCTCAGCAATCCCTGGTGTTTTTGAGAGCAGTGGAAGCAGTGTTTCCCCTAACTCTGTGTTCCTCTCTTTCAGCTCTTCCATGTGGCATATGTCCTGATCAAATTTGCGAATTCCCCTCGTCCTGACCTCTGGGTGCTGGAGCGATCTACCGACTTCGGCCTCACCTATGAGCCCTGGCAGTACTTTGCCTGTGAGTATGGCTGTGAGCTGAAGCTCAGCTGCGGGAAGTCATGGTCCTGTGCAAGGTGGAATCAGAGAGAGAAGGCTGGGAAGGGAGGCTGCCAAAACCCAGGCTGTGCATTAGAAATTCCTTCTTCCCGATTCTCTGATTAAAACCTTCAGAAACAGCTGGTTCTCCAACTCTGCTGTCCCATGGGGTCTGTAAGGCAGCCAGATTCTGCTACTGCTCCCCTCCCCGAACCAGCACCACTAACTGGGAGAAGTTAAGATCTACAACCAGCGTTTAAAACCTGGCACAGAAGGACCTGGGAGTGCTCAAAGGCTGCTCCTCAGGGCTCGTATTTCTGACTTGTCTGTCAGCCCGTGCTTCAGCTTTGCTGGCCTTTTCCCACGCAGGAAAGAGCTGCAGGCATTTTGTGCATTGTGCTGCTTTATGGCAGCTCCTATCCAGCGTGGAAGTTTTCTCCTCTGCAGTACATTAGTGGGGATCACTGTCAAGTTGCCTGCCTTGCTTTTTTCCTCAGTACTGAGAATTTTCTTTCGGTTTGGTTCTCCCCCGGGGCTCATTGCAGTTATGTTAGTGCATGATGTGGAGCAGAGCAGGCAGCTCTTGCCCTGCACGCTTGTTCCTGCTTGTAGAGGCACCACTTGAGCACCAAGCCCTGCCTAAGCCAAGCCCCCTTGGGAAGTGACATGCATTGACACAGACTGGGTGGAAAATTCCCGTGGCAATAAAGAGGTGGCTGGTCTGATCCATGCTGGGTTCATTAGCACAGCAAGTCCTATGTGGAGGTTTATTTTTGGCTTGGGGAATTCTGTAGGTAGTCTAAGAAAAACACTGTTCTGTTCACTGGGATGGTTACGAGCAGTTACAGAAGTGTAAGTGCTCCCCAGAGCCATGCCCTGGGTGCCACCAGCTCTGTGCTGCCTCAAGCCCTGCTCCTGGTGGGAGGAGTACGGCCCCCCAGCCACCCTGCCCCTGCCAGCCCTGCTGCTGGGAGCTCAGGCTGAGCTCTGCCTGGGGAGGGAAGGAATGACCATCGTGGGAAGCATCTGCCAGAGCAGCTGATGGGACCGTGGCAATGCAAATCCTCCGTGGCAGGAAAGCAGCGTGCCTTCCACAGCCACCAAAGGAGAAATGGAGAGAGATTTATGGGAGTGTTTGTATGCATGAAGGGTTCCCCATGCAGCATTACAAATGGGGACAGGTCAAGAAATGTGCCCGGTTCCAGCAGAGCCCTGCCTGCCCCAGCTGAGCATGCTGTGTGGGATCAGCCCATTTCTTCTCACTGTGCTGGGCAGTGCCTTTGTGGAGGGGAAGGCTCTGACCTCATCTCTACTTGGGATGGGCTTCCCCAGTCTGCTGTTCCCAGCACTGCTGGCTTCTGGGCCAGACACCAGCACTGAAACATTCCACACTGTCTTCCTATGGGTGTAGCTCAGCATTGCCAAAGCAGTGTTTCAAGGAGCAGGATTGCAATGCTGAGGATGAGCCTTTGTTTGAGGCGCTTCTGGAGGTGTCTATTACTCTTAGAGTGACTCCCTACTTTCCTAGTAGTGAAACACGTGCATTAGCAATGAGAGAGTTGATACAAAGCAATCTTTACCTGGTGAGTGCTTAACAAAGTGTCCATCTCTCCTGTTGGCCAGCATGGAGAAATAATACAGGGCTCTGAATTGTTCCTTTTGTCTTACTGCTTTTATCTCTGGTTGGTAAACAGCTTCAAAGAGGGACTGCATTGAGAAGTTTGGGCTGCAGACCGTGGATCGCATCACCAGGGATGACCATGCTATCTGCACCACTGAGTATTCCCGAATTGTGCCTTTAGAAAATGGGGAGGTGAGCCATCACATATTTTTCGTTCCTTGGGGTTTCCAGGGTTTCTGTGGCTGGAAATAAATTAAAATTAAAATTAAAAAAAAAAAAAAGCTGGTTTGATAACTGGGCATTCAAATAGTCAGAATAGTCTCCTAGAAGACAGTGGGAAATTCTTCCCTGTATTCATGCTTGGGTAGGTTGTGGCTGTGCCACGAGGCTGATGGAAGCAGTGTTCCTCTTGCTTGTTTCCCTTCATACTTATGTTTACATGGGGCACCTGCCCTCAGCCCAGCTAACCCGGAGGAGCTGCAGAAAGTGTCAGTGAGCCATGGGCATTTATCTTAAGAAATGCAAGTCAAGTAGGAGGTTTTTGAGGAGAACAGCAGAGAGGAGATAGAAAGGGCTTAATAACATAAACTTGCAAACTGTGGAGCGCTACAGTTAAAATCCATTTTCCTATACAAGAGCAGGTAATAAGCAGGGGCAGATATATCAGGCAGGTGCTTGCATTGGACAGAGTTTAGAAATGCTCAGCTCTCCAGGGGTGGAAGCAGCAGACCCTGTAGGAGCTGTGGCACGAGGGAGAGAGCCATGCTACGTTCCATGCTAGAAGTCTGCTAAGGGAACAGACTTCTGGGGCTGATCTTTTTGGCCATTGTTCAGTTACATAACAGATTTCACTTGGAGAGTGGTGATGCACTGGAACGTGCTGCCCAGAGAGGTTGTGGATGCCCCATCCTTGGATGCATGGCTGGATGTGGCTCTGGGCAGACTGCCTAGTGGTTGGTGACTTTGCCCATGGCAGGCAGGCTGAAACTTGGTGATTTTTGAGGTCCTTTTCAACCCAGGCCATTCTGTGATTGTATGAGTTCTTGTTTTGTTATTTTTTCAGTGACAGAAGGTGCTGTCACATTAATGGTTCCATCTTGACTTTTGGAAACTGCTTAAACTGCTCAGTTTTAAAACAAATCAGGGTGGCAAGGCGATGATTCAGTTGTCCTGAAAGAGAGTAGATTGGGTTCGTCTGACGGAGACATAGATTTCCCCCCATATCAGAGGATGATGCCAGTTTGTCTCCTTGCATTCACAGATTGTTGTCTCTCTGGTAAATGGGCGCCCAGGAGCCATGAACTTCTCCTACTCTCCTCTCCTACGGAATTTCACAAAGGCCACCAACATCAGACTGCGCTTCCTGCAGACAAACACTCTGCTCGGGCACCTGATGGGCAAAGCTTTGAGGGACCCTACAGTGACCAGGAGGGTAAGGCAGGCCTCGATACCTCCTAACGAGGTGGGGGTGTTAGAGGGCTAACACATTGTAGTAGTGCATAAAATCCTGATGAATGTGGAGCTTATTCATAACGATACTGACAGACAACTTCTCTTGTGCTCTGCAGTATTACTACAGCATCAAAGATATCAGCATTGGAGGACGCTGTGTCTGCCATGGCCATGCAGACGTCTGCGATGCCAAAGACCCCAGTGACCCTTACAGGTATGTTTTTCAAAATACCAGTTCTTTACAAAAGCATCTGAATTGTTGTGCTAAGAATGGAACGTACCAGTGTGAGTTGAGTCCTGTCCTGAGCTCCTAATTGTGCCAGTACTGTTGCTCTTGGCTCTGCCCCGGGAACAAACTAGAAACTAGTTCAGCCAAAATAGCAGAACTGAAACCTGTTTTGTCAGGCTATCTTTCAGACAGATCAGCTCCCTGGTGTGGTTTCCCTGTACACAATTCTGCCTTCCCTATTGGGGGGAAAGAGTCCTGCAATGGGAAGGTGGGCACACAAAGTTGGTGCTGTTGTTGAACCCATCTTCACAGCCCAGGATTTGTTTCTCAACTTGTTCTGAGGAGTTTCTTGCTTCCCATTTGGCTTCTTAAGAAGTGGGGCAATGCTCCATAAATGGATGGTCTCCCGTGAAACCTGAGTCTGCTGTCCTGTTCTTCTCATAAGAGCCATAGATCAGTTATGTATGTAACTGAACAAACACTCTTTGCAGAAGAACGAGCATGCAAAACAGTTTTATATTTTGGCTCATGGGACTCTTCCCATCCGCCTCAGCAATTTGAAATACCAAAGAGCTGCTTCAGACCATGAAAGTGTTGCTGCTTAGCCATCTGTTTGCCTCCTGAATGTTGCCTTTATGAAAGGGATGGGTAGATTCAGCTGGACGAGGGAAGCTTGTATTACTTTCTCATAAGGATCATGTAGAGCTTTTGGACCTTCTAAAATAAAGCTCTGCTAAGTCTCAGCCAAGTTTAAAAGCTACTAAGTGTTAAGACAAAGATGTATTGAGAAGCAAGTCTGCACCAGTGTGCTGAGCTCCTTGACAAAGGGAACTTCATAAATATTTGAGTGCACAGTTCCTTGTTTTTCTTCTAGCCTTTGGTGTGGCCAGCTGCACTGCATGCTCATGTACCAGAGCAAAAGGACTTTGTGGTGCAAAATGATTTTTTTTTAACCTAGAAATGCCCTGGTGGGTGAGAAGGGAGGAAAGATTTGTTGGGGAGCCTTTTCAGTGCCACTTGTGTTGATGACTCTCTCTGCCTCCCAGAATCCATCCACTCCCATTTGGATGCATTTGGCATCTTCGCTCTTAACCCCAAACTGTGCTCTAAAGTTGCAGCACGTGCTTGTTAAGCAGCTGTTGCATTTCACCCAGAACAGATTGTGTTTGCCTAGAGGAGAAAACATCTCCTCAGGTGCTTTGTATGGTCAGCATATAACATCCCTAAGGCCTTTTGGGAGACATCAGGACAAAGGTGCTGGTTATACAGAAAAACTTCTCGTGCTGTTACTGTGCCCTGTTAGCATGACCAGAAGCACAGAGCTGTCAGTGGAAATGTGTGACACCTGCCATAATCCTGCATGACAGGAGGCATCATTGAGGCAGCTGGGGCTCAGGACACATTGTCCCTTTGTGTGTCATTGACTTCAGCTGTCAGGACTGTGTCACTCCTCCAGAAATCAGCACAACCCATTTGAGCAGGAGGTGCCACGTGTTCCCCCACACACGTCCTGCTTCTTCAGACACTGACATGACAGTAAGAGGGCAAGGAAACGCAGAGGGAGATGAGGAATGTGAGTTGGCCTGGCCCTATTGAAAAGCCCAGTTATGTCTCAGTCTGTCTGGGAGGTCTCTGCCTTTCATTTTAACTTCACTTTTCAGCATGTGCCTGGTTTTTATGTTGCCCAGAGAAGCAGGATGAGCACTTTGGTGGAGGTGAGCTGAGCTAGAAATCTTGGCAAAGATTTTAGGACGTGATGGAGCACGTTCATGAGCAGACTTCCTGGCCATAAATGATAATGTTTATCCAGCTTCTCTGAAGTGCCAAGTTACGGAGGCCTCACTTCCAGACAGATTGTGTTGGCAACACGTCTGGTCCCACTGTGCATGTGTGTGCAAGGACCCACGCTGTGGGGAAAGCTGCAGACTCCTGTAAGTCCTTTGCACTTTTCACAGCCTTCTCTGTTTGCACTGAGCTCTTATGGATCCTGAATGCTAAAAAAAATGCTGGAAAGAGCAATCTCCCATTTTGAAAGGGAAGCACCAGGTGTGTTGGCACCTTTGTGCAGCCCACGGGTCCCTTTGCAGGTGGCAGGTACAATCAGAAGCAGTTAGAGAAATGGGCATTTTTTTCCTCATTGCACTTTTCTGATGTCCTGGCCAAGTCCAGATCCTGCAGCATTCATGTGCCACTCTCAGCCATGACACAGTTACTCACTGGAAAACTGTTTACACTGTCTGCTATTGAGCATCAATCGCAGTGGAAGGCTGTGGTTTTATATTTATAGCAGGATGGCCAGGAAATGCGTGTGCTATGTGAATGCAGCCGCTCCCTCTTCTTCCTTGTATATATTCAATCAATGAAACATGTAAATATTGTAGCTTATGAACATTTGTCCATAATTCATTAGCAGCACGGACTCAGCACAAGGTGCAGTAAAGCTGCCTTGATAGATGAGCTCTGCGAGGTCATTGCTAACTCTGAACAGCAGAGACTAAATAAACGGTTTCTTCTGCATCTGAAGCATGCGTAGTCATTGCAGGCCATCCTTCTGCATTCTGGGAACTGAACCAATGCTTTTCAAACATCTCAGATGTTAAAGAGCTGGGGCGTGTGGCTGGAGCCATGTCTTCCAGCCAGGGAGATTAATACTGTTCAGCAGGTTTGTAAGTTCCCTGACTCAATGACTGTCGTTTTAACATGTACATATTGTGGCGTTAGTGGTGATCTCCATCTGCTGCCGTGGGGGGAAAAAAAAAACAACACCAAAAAAACCCCACCAAAAAACCATAAAAAAACTGTTTCATTGGAGCACTGGGCAGTGGTCAGCCAGGAGAGAGGTCTGCAGAGGGTTTGTTACCGAGGCACGGCCAAGGTTGGTCTTCCAGTGGGGCTCCTTGTGAAACAACAGAAGAATAAAGTGAATGTTTCAGAGCTCGTTTCTGCTGCATAGGCACCAGACACCCCCTCAGGGTCTTGGTTTGCAGCCTGGACTCTCCTGGCCACAGCCCAGTGCATGGATGTGGATAAGGATGGGGCATCATAAGACTGCAGCTGTGTGTTTCATGGTATCTGCATGGGGAGAGCTGCCCCTGGGGCTGGGAGCAGAGCCAGGACCTCCTGCCTCAGCCTCTCAGGCTGAAGCAGATGTGCTGGAGTGTGGGTCCTGCCTGTGTTTCCCAAACTTTCATGTAATTCCATATTTCATTAAAATGAATTCATTTGTCCCATGCTGCTGCCTCTGTCTAGCTATTCACCGTATGCACACTTGAGGGTCTCAGTTCTTAAAAATACACGTAGGTAGAAAACACAGCACTCACCACTCACTGCAGTCATTGAGTCATTGTCTGCACCTCTGCATTTGACCCAGAATGACTGCTCCATTTGTGTCTGCTGTTTTAAAAAAGATACTTTTATTTTTAAATGCTGCTTTTGAATTGGAGGAGGGAGAGATGGGAGTGGCAGGCAAGCCCGGAGGGGAAATGAGTAATTGCACAGATAAAAGCTGGAACATGCTGTATTATCCGTAAGTCTAATACAACAGAAAGCATTTGTCTTGGATGGGGATTGCCTTCTGCTAAGTGGAAGTTTTGCAGATGATGTCACTGACGTTAATGAATCAACGCTGTGGTCGTGCAGGATGAGATCCATCATTGTGCTGCTGAGGTTTCTCACCCAGCACTGCCCACCCGTGCTGCCCAGAGAGCAGGAGGTGCAGCTCACAGCGAGCATGCTAAAAGTCCCAATTCACATTTCATGGGGGCCTTCCTCTCTGCAAGCACAGGTACACCCAGAGGAGCAGACAGGTTGCACGTGGCCCTGTCCCTCTGCAGCTCAGGGCTGCTGTTTATCCCTTTCCCACCAGCCCTGCATGGTGACATAGACATCTCCCTGCCCCTGCCCCTGCACCACACAGCCCCCTTGTGTGCTGGTTTGCTTCAGCTCAGGTTCCTCCTGCTTTGTAGAGCAGATTAGGCAGCGTCACACTGATTTGTTCTATTCTTCATCTACTCCATAAAAGCGAAGTGATGAGGGAGGGGGAGAAGAATGGGACATAGCAACAGTGGAAGCGAAGTAAAGCTTGGCTCAGGGCAAAATTAAAAAAAGAAATCAAACATTAGGAAAAATGTTTTAAAAGCCTTCTTTTCAAAAACAAACCCCATGCCTTGTTCCTCGCCCTTGCAGGCTGCAGTGTGACTGCCAGCACAACACCTGCGGCGGGTCCTGCGACCGCTGCTGCCCCGGCTTCAACCAGTTCCCGTGGAAACCTGCCACTGCCGACAGTGCCAACGAATGCCAGCGTAAGTCGAGTTGGGTTTGGCCACCTTCCTGCCAGCTGTTTCACAGAGCAAGGGCTGACCACGCTTGACGTTGCAGTGTGGTGAAGTCTTCCCCCCAGCAGCGTGCTGGGTGGTGATGTGTAGCTCCTTGGCACGGTTGCAGCGTGGTGTACACAGCGGTTCGTTCTGTATAGTGGAGGCTCGCCCTCAGATCTGTACAGGGCTATGATCCTAATCACGTTTCAGTTCCTCCTGCGTGTCCGAGGGTTCACACAGGCGGGTCCCGTTGCTCAATTCTGTCTCCAAGATGAATTGCACTTGGGTCTGTTTACATATGGGACATCTTTATTTGTCTGGAGAAACCTTTGGTAAACGCCGACGCTGGAATTTGTGCCGCTGTGGGAGCGCAGAGCGTAACTGCACCGCACGGTCTCACAGAAGGGCAGGGCAGCACGGGAGGGCTGGGTCCTGCTGCTGTGGGCTTACAGACAGCACTCCCACCTTGTGCTGAGAATGTTGAAAGCAAGAATGTTGCCCTCTAAACCAGACTACTGGAGCCCCCCCAGAGCTGGGTGATTTCTTTCTCGTCTCTACATGCCTGCACATACTTTTGTCCTGGTTTTATGCCTGCTGGGTTTGGTTTTTTTTTCGGTTTTAAACTCAGCTTTGTGACAGAGCTTTGTTTCTTCTGTGCTTTTGGGCTCCGAAGCTTGGGTGATGCATTCAGGTGACTTTCCTCATTGAAATGTAACCCATCAGGAAGAGTTAATCTCTTGAGATCCATCCGGGGACACAAAGACCCCTATGGGTTGGTGACTTAGCTGCAACCTCTCTGTGTTTTCAGCTTGCAATTGCAATGGCCATGCCTATGACTGCTACTACGACCCAGAGGTGGATCGTCACAAAGCCAGCAAAAGTCGAGAAGACAAGTTTGAAGGAGGAGGTGTTTGCATCGACTGTCAGGTAGGATGGCACTGGAAAAGGCTGTTCAGATCCTTGTGCTTGTTTCTGCACTAACACCTGCAGTTCAGCCTCACTGGCAGCTCTGCCCCTCCATCCTCTGTTATCATAATTAGGGTCTCTCCTTGGAAAACTGATTTCTTTTCTGTAGGTGAAAGGAGTATGCTCCAGTAATAAGAACAGCACACCTACATTTTAGCTGTAGAAAGCAGATCACTCCCAACCTCCTAGCCTGAAACAGTCTGAAGCAAGCAGAATGGGCTTGAGGTCGAATAGGAACCTGAAACTCAAGCTGGAGTTACAGGAGGGTGCATAGTTTACACGGGAAATGCTTTGCTTTCAAATCAGCGTATGAAATTTTGATCGGATTTCAGTCTTCTGTGTGCTCTCAAGTCACTCCCTCTGAACCCTGTTAGTAAATGACAGATGAGCATGAACCCATTCCTGCAGGCAGAGGAACTGATGCCTCTCTCACCTTCTGTCTTTCAGCATCACACCACAGGCGTTAACTGTGAGAGATGTATCCCAGGATACTACCGGTCCCCTGATCACCCGATTGACTCTCCGTACATTTGCTATCGTGAGTGTGATTTCTTCTGCAGGTTACAGACCCCCTCCTGCACTTGGTGACCCAGGGTCTGTGATCTCCATGCAGCAGTGGGTTATATCTATCCCAATGGGGAGCCCAGCTTGGTCTGGTGCTGTGACTGGTGCTGTTCTACCACACTTCCTTCCCATGAGTGCTCCAGTGCCACCACAGCCTCTCCAGGGGACCTGGGGCCTCCTGCAGAAGCATGTCAGGGTTGTGTTGCTTTCCCTGGGACTGCTCAGTGTGACAAGGACAGTGGCAGCAATTCATCTGAAGAGGCAAAATCACACTTCTTATTTTTGGAGAGAATATGCAGAATTTGTGGAGCCTCTTCCAGAGACACTGCGTTGTAGCAGTGTCCCTGTTATGCCTGTGGCAAGGAGCAGTGATGATAACTGCTGTCCTTCTGCAGGCTGCAACTGCAAGTCTGACTTCACCGATGGCACTTGTGAGGACCTCACTGGCCGCTGTTACTGCAAACCCAATTACACCGGGGAGCACTGCGATGCCTGTGCCGAGGGATACCTGGACTTCCCCCACTGCTACCGTAAGTACAGCAAGCAAGGCCAGGTCCAGGACCTCTTATACTCAACAGGTACAGGAGCTGTTGGAGCTCTGTTTGGCACTGCTCTCTCTCTTTATCCCGTGCCACGTCAGTACTCCTGTCCCAGTAGTGGTTCCTACAAGTGTGGACGGGCTCAGGCTTGGTCTGGGTTGAGATGGAAGCAGAGGGTCAGTGGGACCTTTGTTGTCTGTCATCTGCTCTCTCACTTTCTGTGCAGGAGAGAAAAAGATATCTTTCAGGAGCCCAGGTTCAAAGTGGCTGTAATTGATTTTTGGTGTGTTGTGGTGACCTGCGCAATGTCTCTTTCCCCATGCAGCTGTTCCAGCCTTTGTTTATAACCATACTGGAGAACAAGTGCTCCCCGCAGGACAGATAATAAGTAAGCACTGCAATTTTCTTTGCTGCTTTGGCAATCACCCTGCTATTACCGTGCCCCCTAAAGCAAGATCAGGTCTTCACCTCACAGTGCCTGTATGTTGTAAGTGACAACCCTGACACATAGTGGTTCTGAGAAAGGAGGCAGCTGAGGGGTAGGGGAAAGTGAGCTGCATGATTCCCCTTGTAGACAGGGAAACTCGGAGCATGAGGGAATGTCTCTTCTGGTCTCACTATAAGCAGTTCCCTAAGATAATGGAGAGGCTGTGGTTGAGGTGGAATTCAAGCTGTATTCTCCACCTTTGGGTTTTGATACAGACCTGTCCTGCCATGCATGCTGTGCACTGTCTTTGGGTTGGAAGGTGCAGTGGGTCTGTGCTGACAACCCCCTGCACGAAGCCACGAGCAGCACTGCTGCATCTGGGATGTGTGTGCAGATGGCTGCTCTCTCCATGTTGCCTTCTGTGTTGTTTGGAGCTCTCAGCCATGCCCCCCCTCCATCTCCCTCCTCTCTGGCAGTCACCTCTCTCAGCTTTGTCCTTTTTCTTCTCTTTTCCCACTGTGTCCTCCCCTGTCTCATGCTCCCAGTGTGCTTCAGATAACCTTTTCCTTCCTTATGATATTTTAAACTCTGTATCTTCCAGGCAAGTTTTTCTTTCCTGAGCTGGAATTTCTCACTTCCCTTCTCGTTTCCCTGCCTCCACCTCCCTCTGCTTGCTGGACAAGTTTTGCTTTTCCCTCCCCCAGCCCACCACCCATGCTATTGCTGAGTTGGATGAGGGCCCTGACAGGGAGAAGGGCTTGGATGCAGCAGGAAAAGAGCCAGCTTGGTAGCTCAAATCCGTGGTAATTTGTGCACAGCTCTTGGGCAGTGCTGCACCAAATCAGCCCTGACTGAGCTATGCAGTATCTGCACTGTGCACTGTCCTGCTGCCAGACCAGCACCTTGCACACTGTGTGATGCTGAGGTTTCCCAGCCACCCTGCAACCCCATGAGCCAGCTGTGCTGCTCTCCTGAGCAGGCTTTGATTAAAACATTTGCATCTGATACGAAGGTTATTAGGGGACAACCCTGTGAGCTATTGTCTTGCATTGCAACCCTTTCTCCATCCTTATGGACCTCTGCTAAGCAACAGAGATCAACTGCAGGCCGATCTCATCTTCTGTCCCTCTTCATGTTGTTGCCTGTTGTGTGTCCCCTCTCCAGACTGTGACTGCTATGCCGGTGGGACAGAAGGCAATGCCTGTCGCAAGGACCCTCGGGTGGGGATGTGCGTGTGCAAACCCAACTTCCAGGGGACACACTGTGACCAGTGCACTCCAGGCCACTATGGGCCCCTCTGCCAGCGTGAGTGATTCAGGGTTAGCAGCCCGACACCTCCTGCTGCTCACCTCCCTGCTTCTCCCCACCCTCTGCTCACTCTGCAGAGAGGAATTCTCCAGCCTCACTTCCAAGTGATAAATTCCCAGGACTTTTGCTGGTATTTTCCACCCAGCCATGACCCTCTAGTGTCCTCCCAGCCCTGGGGGGCTGTTGAGAAATTCCATATGGATGTGAGTTCTGGACTGGGCATGCTTGCTGTCAGTTCTGTCCCCTGTGGTTTCTCCAGTTTCCAGCCCAGAGGAAGCAGCAGTTTGATTCCTTTCTTAGGAGGGGAAGAGACTAAAAAGCTGTTTATTTACTAGTGCCCTTCTTGCTTTTCAGCCTGCCAGTGTTCCGGCCCTGGTCAGTATGATGGCACCTGCGACAGTGAGACAGGACAGTGCCTGTGTCGAACGGGATTTGAAGGGCACTCGTGCGATCAGTGTGCTCCTGGTTACTTCAATTACCCCCTGTGCCAGCGTGCGTATCTGTCCTCCCCAGGGCTGGGTGGGTTCCCTGAATGGACCAGTGTGCAGCAGATCCTTTTGTGCTGGCAGAAGCTGTCTAAAGATGATCTCTGCCTTGCTTAGAGATACGCTACTGGAGAAGAGATGCCCAAAGATGAGCACAAGGCAAGGGTGGCACAGTGGCGATCAGTGTGAGAGCAGCAGTGTGCCTTTGCCAGCTGTAGGGTAGATATTTTAGCAGAGCCACAGTCTTCTGGTAGGGCTTCAGAGGAAGACCAGAATGTGGTTTTGTGGGTATTTTGGTGGGCATGCAAAAATGGGCAGAGATCAACAGCTCGAACACTTACGTGCCCACTCGAGGGCCTCAGAAAAAGCCCTGTTGCACCACAAGCTTTGCTCCTGGAACACAGCAGATGATTTCCTTCTGTTGCAGTGTGTGGCTGCAGTGCTGTTGGGACTCTGCCAGGAGGCTGTGACTCCTCTGGGAGATGTTTCTGCAGGGCCGAGTTCGCAGGGCCACGGTGTGAGCAGTGCAGCGCTGGGCACCACTCCTACCCCCACTGCTATGGTAAGGACCCACTGCAGCAGCAGAGGGATGGGGATGGCCTCCTGTCAGGGTACTCTGTCTCCCTAAAACATCTGTCAGGGGAGGCTGTTGCTGCAAGTGAAGGAGAACAAGCTGGGTCCATGCTAGTAAGGCAGCTGGGGACCACATCTGGTGGTTTCCTCTTGGGGATGTGCAGCTGAATGCGGGAAAGAAGCCCTCTCAGCTCCCTGCTTAACGTGCATCAGCCTTAGAAGTTGCTTGAGTATGCCTCAAGTTTTGGTTATTCACAAGGGGCATTTTAGTGAGCATTAACACTCAGCTCCTGCTGTCTGTCATGTTCCCCAAAACATGCCTTTTTTCACAGAATCTTGATGCTTCTCAGAACCAAAACCCACGTTGTTTGCACTAAGAATTTGGCAGGCTTGCTCTGGAAGTCACGGATCATGCCAAAGCCTGAAGGAATAATAGTCTGAAGGCTTTTCTTGGTCACACTTCCTCATCACAGCCAAGCTGTGTCTGAATGTCCCAGCTTACACCTTCTTGTCTCTCTTTAGTCCATGGGTGTTCAATCTTTTGGCTTGCCTGGGCTCCACTGGGTGAAGAGGAATTGTCTGGGGCCATGCATAAAACATGTAATATAGTTAATGTATATAAGTAACAAAACTTCTTTTTAATATTTTAATTAAAATGTTAAAAAAAGAGGGCACGGAAAACATAAAACTGATGGGTTGGACACATGCTTTAGTGCATTAATTTGCTAAAGGAGCATTGAATAGGCTGTAAAAAATAAAGTTCACCGCCTCTCAGGGACATTTTTCTGGTACTGCTGTGACTCTAGATGAAAGTATTCCCCATCTCTCTGCGGAATTAAGAAATGAATTCCTTTTTGATATAAATAACTAATCCCTGTGGGACTAACTGATAGTTCAGACCAGCAGTGCTTGGCCGTGGTTCAGGTGTTTCATCAGAGTTCTGCTCTTGCAGCTTGTTCCTGTGACTCCCGTGGTGCTGTGGACAACAACTGCAGCCCAGCTGGGCAGTGCCGATGCCACGTGAATTTTGCAGGGCACACCTGCAACCAATGTGCCCTGGGCTTCTATGGGTACCCCAGCTGCACACGTGAGTAACCACCCTCGTGAGGATCTCAGAGGAGGAAGGGGAATAGCTGCTGTTACTGGCTTAGTAATGGTTTCCCTTTCCATAATCCATCTCCGAGAGTTATGTAGGTATAGAAGCAGCTCTTGCAGCAGGACTCAGTTCCCTTGTGCACAGTTCACCTGGCTATTTCATCTGATAGGCGTGCTCTGTAATGAGTAAACATCTCTAAGGAATGCTTCCCCAGAGGCTGTGCAGTTTTGTCTCTCCAAACTCACTGTCACTTACAGCACGAGTTTGGGTCTGTCTGCTTGGTTGGAAATAAAATGCAGTGTGGTTATAAGGCCTCTGGAACAGAGGCTAACCTACAGATAGTAAATAGGAGACCAGCTGTGGTTCAGACTTCCTCTCGGAAAGATCAGGATTTGGGGTTTCATGTCAGCCCCAAATTCAAGGTGAGAGCTTTGCAGTGACTTCCCTGGGCACTGCATTGCTCCTGGTGGTGCCAGGACTGAGCCCTGGGTACTCTGAATGGCCCTCTCCAGCTCCAGGCAGTGTCCCTGTCTCCCTCCTGCTGGCAGCCCGACTGAAAGCCAGATGTATTCTTATGTCTCCCAGCAAGAATTTACTGCTCATTAAAAAATAATCTGTGATACCATTTCCCTGAAGCAACAAAAGAGTATCATCACCCTCTTGCACCATACTAAATGTAGATGCCTGAGCTGCAGCCAGCTGGCAGAGCACTCCTTGCAACTGCTGGTGCCGGCGGTGCTCCTTTGAAGAGGCTGGAGGCATGGCTGAAGTGGTCTCGTAGGAATTCAGTACTCGTTTTTTTTCTCTCCTAAAGCAGTATCCAGATTGCAGAGCTGTAGAGGAATCGTGGCAGGGCAAGAAGAACCTGGCTTTTTAAGAATTGGTTGTTTAATTAGCAGTGTTTTGCTATACCCACGTCCCCCTCGGCATCAGAGCAGGGAATTGAGGAGTGCTGGCAGTGCCAGGAGGGCAGGGGCAGCTCCCCAGCAGCTCACTGACCTTTTATGCCATAGGGCAGCAGGATCTCTTGTGGTTTGCAGGAAGCATGCTGTGTGTGAAATGTGGAGCCATCACCTTTGCCCCCAGCAGTGCCGTGGCTGTGCACAGTCCTGCACTGCAGACCTGCTGCCCACGTGCATCGTGGCTGAGCATTGCTCCTAAGAGCCTGGGTGCAAATGAGCATTTGTAGATCTGTTTGCTGGAATGAGATCACACAATCCCCTTTTCTGTAACCAAAGCTTCTCTCCCCCACCACTGAAAAACACATCGATGTGCGTGAATGGCTCTGATAAAAAAATGTGAAAACACTGTTTTTCTTAAAAGATTTTTCTTTCTCAACTAGATCAAAGAATGAGCGCATTTGTTATTTATAACCTGTTTTTCACTACTTTGGTGATGGTGAAGGTCAGGCAGACAGAAGTGGTTGCCAGAGGGAGGCCTTGAATGCAGGATTCTCTGTGCCCTGCAGGCCCAGCAGTTCTTCTCCCCTCTTTTGCAGCCTGCCAGTGCTCCAGGGAGGGCTCTCTGCACAGCACGTGTGACCAGGAGTCGGGGCAGTGCAGCTGCCGGCCCAAAGTGATGGGGCTGCGCTGCGACAGCTGCGTGCCGGGCGCCTATGGGTTTCCACACTGTGAAGGTAGTAGCCCCCTTCATCCCCTGGGGCAGGGACTCTGGGGTCCTGGATGTGGTGCGGCTAGATGGGATGTCGTTCCCTAACGGCTGTGTGAGGGAAGAAATAACGGCTTTGAGGAGCAGCCAGGATGTGAGTTGTGTCTTTGTAAGTCCCACCTTGTGCCTCTTTTCTAGTGGGCTCGTGTAACCCAGCTGGGTTAGTGACTGCGGATCCCTCACTGGCCCCGGTGAGTATCTGATGAACCTGCCCAACCTCTGCAGGCCCTTTTTTATTTTTATTTTTTGCATGATCCTTCTTTTTCTCGCTTGGGCCAAATCATTCCTAAAGCACAGTTCTGGAAACTGCCATTGTTCACCCTAGGGTAGCAGACACTATGTTCAGCACATTCTCACCTGCTTTTTTCTCCTCCCTGTCTCCAGGGCTCCTGTGAATGTCGGGCATACGTTGAAGGCCCAGCTTGTGACAGATGCAAGCCCTTGTACTGGAACCTGACTCCAGACAACCCTTATGGCTGCACAAGTAAGGATATGGCAAATGCACAGCCCCCAAAAGTCCTTTCCACGCTGTAATGGTGCAAGATTCAAACCCAACCCACTGGGGGCCACCACTGTTGGATGGAAATGATACCTTTCCTTCCTTTTTACCATGAGATTTTTCAAAGCTGGAGGTATCTGGGACACTTCTTAGAGAAGGGGAAGGCTAGAGCCTGGAACTTCTTGCTTGGAGTGGATCTCAGAGCTCATGCAAAGAGTTGTGCCATTCTTGGCCCTCCCTGAAGGCTTTGCACGCTTAAACTTTAATGGCCCAATGTGCAGAAAAGTCAAATGTCTTTGACAGCTGTATTTGCAATGGTAACTGTCTAAAATGGAAGTGAGCCCTGGTGCAATGCTACCCTCTACTTGACTGGCTCCCAGGTCCTATTATTCCAGGCAGTGTCCTCTGAAATGGTGGGTAATGGTCATCCATCAGGCTTCTTCTCGGGTGCTGAGCACTCTTCTGACTTTCTTGTTCATCTCCCCCTCTCCAGGCTGCAAGTGTGAGACCAAGGGCACCATCAGTGGAATTGCAGAGTGTCAGCAGGTGGGTTTGCTCCTCGCTGCCTCCAGGCACCTCTGAATCTGTGCTGTATTGGGCGTGTTTCAGCTCTGTCTCTCCTAGCAGCTGCTGGAGACTCCCATCCTGATGTTGAACTCTCAAAGGTCACACCACAGTCTGTGCTTGCATGACAACATAGGATTAAGACCTGTCATAAATTAGGCACCTAAATATTTCTGGGTCTGGCCCAGGATGCCTGGATTTTTGTTTGCCTGGATTTCTGGGCAGTTGCACTTATCTGGCCCTTATCTGGCCCACCCACACACAGGAAACATGAAACTCACAATGTTCCTCCAGCACCTCTGACTAGAACCCACGTAGCTGAGTAATGGCTCAGCCATGACGAGCAACGAGAGGGAGTCAGCTCCCATCCCTGCTCTCTTCTAGGGCAACGGGCAGTGTTTCTGCAAACCGAACACCTGTGGCCAGTTCTGCTCAGTGTGCAAGGATGGCTACTTCAGTATGGAGAATGCAAACTACTTCGGGTGCCAAGGTGAGTCCCCTTCTGACGTGTCAGGTGAAGGAGGGGGGCACAAGGGCTGGCCCTGGAGCATACCTCAACTGATTGGTAGCCTTGGAGAGAAGGAGCAGATGTCTCAGCCCTTGCTTTTCAGCATACTGTGACCTAGAACACGTGCTGGATCTTACTGTGTATCTGGAGGCCCAAATTCACACTTTTACCACTGGTGGACAAAGGTTTGTAAGGCTGAGGGATGAGAGCCCGGCGGTCCTCGCAGCTGTACCCCTTCCTCCTGCTGGGAGCAGGTGGACATGGACACGTGGGGTTGGCTGCTCTCCATCGTGACCATGGGAAGAGGGGAAGGAGGAGATCTGGCCACCGACAGCCGGCCCACACGGTCCCAAAAGGGCTGGGAAGAGGGAACAAGGCCACCACGGTGCAGCACCCGGCCGTGAGGGCTTGCAGCCTTGTTCCTCCCGCAGCCGTCAGCCGTCTGCAAAATAGCTCGGCGCTGAGGTGGAAGAGGAGCTGATCCAAGCGGGGTCGGGGCCAATATGAAAACGGATACAATGGAATAAAAATAGCGGCCCCGGCCTCCCCACCCGCTGGGGTGCGCCTTTGATTAGGGACCAGGAGCTCGTTAGCGTGGCGGGAATGTAAACAGGCGCTTCCTGCCCACAGGCTGCCGCTGCGACGTCGGCGGCTCGCTGGGGCCGTCCTGCGAGGAGCGGAGCGGAGCCTGCCGCTGCCGGCAGAACACGCGCGGGCCCACCTGCACTCAGTAAGCTGCACCTCGGGGTGCCCACCCATCCCTTGGGGCTGGAGTCCTGCGTGGGGATCTGGGTGGTGGCCGTGTGTTGGCTGAGGTGTCCTCCTGGATGCGGTGGGGACATAAAGGTAATGGCGCTCCTTCTTTTCCCCAGACCCGAGCGGGACCATTATTTCCCTGATCTTCACCACCTGAAATTTGAGCTGGAGGAAGGGACCACGCCGGCTGGCCGGGCTGTGCGCTTTGGCTACAACCCACTGGAGTTTGAGGGCTTCAGCTGGAGAGGATATGCACAGATGTCCTCCATCCAGGTATGCTGAGTAGCTCCATCCCAGCCCAGCTCCCCCTAGGGAGGACGCAGCCAGCAGAAAGCTGATGTCCTTTTGGCACGCATCTGTTATCCCGAAGTGCTTCTCAAAGCCATGTGACAGCCAGCATAAACAGCACAGTGTATATATAGCCTGTTTGTGGAGATATTTCCTGTAGTTCTGGGGACAGCATAGACTGATGAGGGGAAAGATCCTAAACTGGGAGTCCCCTGACATCCTCATCCGGTTAGACAAAGGTGGTCGCTTGGTGATTGCTTACAGGGATGTCTATAAACACTGTCTCGGGGTTTCCTTGTGGCTGTTCCATCTGACTCTGCTCTTTCTTGCCACTTTCCATGTAACCTTCTCACTCTTTTCCAAAAATAAAGCAGTTCTTTGCTGCCATATTCAGCTTAGACCTCAGCCTCGGCTCTTGCTGATAGGTGGCTTGCCAAAACTATGATTTACACTAACCTGGAATTGTCTAAGCCCCAGAGATGAAGCTCTTTCATCTGTTGACTCTTATTTCTCATTGGATTCTTCTCCTGCATGGCACCTGCTAAAGTGTCACCTGTGTGTGTGTTTGGGGATGGAGTGCAGGGCGGTCATTCTCTGTCACTTGTCCCATGTAAGGTTCCTTGTTCTGGTTTGTGTACTTTCAGTTTTCTTTCACTTTTTTCACACTTAAGTGGAATAACAGAGGGGCCAGAAGCATTAACTCTTTTCCAGTGAGTTTGTACTTAAGAGCTAGGCAACAAACTACTGTAGGTTCCTTTGCGAAAACCCCAACCTTAAAGCTTAAGGATGGTGCTCATGCTCAAGCTCTTGGCTTTGTTTTGCATCCAGTGTTGGCACCGAGATAGAAATAGGCCTTGACAGAAGGGCAAGCTTACGGCTTCCTGCTGGCAGGTCTCTCCTGTAGTTTGCTCTCTTCAAAGTCTTTCCACATTGCTCTCCTGTGGGCATGTAACTGTAGCTCCCAGTAATACAACAGCTCCCAGGAATACAACACTCCTTAGGAGTCTCACCTGGCATGCCCCCTGCTTTCCACCATAAGCAGAAGGATATTTAAGCAGGTGTTCAGTTCTCTTTAAAATGAGTAGGACCTGAAGCATCTGTTTAACTCAGGTCTTCCCAAGCAGTATCCAGACAGGTGGAGGACTGATGCATACTCAGGGCCACGTTCCCTTGACACCAGTGGTTATGAGTCTTGCAGTTTCTTAGGGATGAGGAATGAATTCCACTTGCAGCCTTCTCTGTAGGCATCTTAGCAGAGATGTGGAAGAGCAAAAGCAGTGCCTTCAGCATTTACTACCTGCTAGCTGGTTACATCACAAAGCCCAAAAGCAATATGTAGATAAGAACAGCAAGGATTTCTTAAAACCTCTCCTCTGACTTGGCATGCGTACCAGGCTAGCTGAACAACTCTGCTGTGCCAGAGAACCTTCCCGAGGCTTCCCACCCCTTCCCACAGGCAGCTTGCTTGCTCTGCAGGCAGCCCTGGAGGGACTGGGGTTGTGAGGTGCCCGTGCTGGGGCTGTGCAGTAGGGTCAGGGTGCTTGTCTTCTCCTTGTGCTGTGGCATGTCGCTTTGGGAGCAGTGAGCCGAGCAGCTGCGCTTGGGCTGGTGGCTGTCGGCGGTGGAGGTAATTGAAGGTGTGCTCTGCTTCTCTCCCCTTTCTCTCTCCCACCAGCCCAAGGTAGTGGTGACTCTCAATGTGACCTCCCCCGACCTCTTCCGCCTCGTCTTCCGCTACGTCAGCCGGGGGTCCGCCAGTGTTGAAGGGAGGGTCTCGGTCGTTGAGGAAGGAAAGTTTAATATTTGTGGCAACTGTAAGTGCATTTTTCACTTCTAGACTAACTCAGAGCATCCCATGCTGCGTCGCTGCTCCTCTGCCCCTTCTCCTGTCCCAGGTGTGACTGTCCCAGGTGTGCCCATCCCAGGTGGCTGGCCAGTGCTGTGCCATGGGATGGTGGGGAGGGGGAAGAGAGGCAGGCAGGCAGGCAGGTAGGCAGGTGGGTGAGGCTCCCCTGAAGAGCAGGTGAGCAGCCAGGAGCTGGCCTCCCAGTGACGTGTGCCCCATGTGCTTTTTTGCTTTTTGCAGAATAAAATCAGAGTCACTGTAAACGTGAAGGAGGCAGAGCTCTATCTGTTCCATGTCATCCTGAGGTATATTAATTCAGGAGGGGCCACTGTATATGGCAAAATTACAGCTTATCAGCCACGAAGGAGAGGTAAGGATCTCAGACTGCTCTGCTCCCCTGCACCATTGCCACCTCCTTCCCATCCCAGGCAACCTTCTACATCATCCTTTCCAGAAGACACTTGCATCTGGCTTTACCTGTTAGCCCTGCCCTTCCAACTCAAAGGCTGATTGAGCCTATAGCCTCCTTTACTTAACGCAGCAGTAGCAAGCTGGTCTCCAGTTCTGGGGCTACACATTGAGGACTGTTATCAGCCAGACTATTGTTGGATAAGGCTCCTGTACAACTTGATAGAGTCTCTCCAGCAAGGGGCAGAGTCACCCCAGTGCCCCAGGCAGAACTGAGCTGAGCTTCCACAAAACCAGAATCAGCCAGGTGCTGGCAATGGGATCCAAACTTTGGCAGCTGGACTTAGATTTATTTCGCAGCTACTCCCATGTGTCAAGCTTGTCCTTGCTTTGTGCATCTCCTAAACCAGTCTGCTGGCTTCACAGGCTTTGGAAGTGACTTGAAGTTGCATGTTATATAGGCAGTGTACTCAAGTGATTATCTTCTTATCAAAACATGAGCTGCTGAAGAGGAAGAAGAGCCACTAAAAGGTGGCTGAACAATCCTAGAGACCTGGGCATCAGTTACTTTGGGAGTCAATGTGAGCAGGATTGTGCAGATACAGACCTGGAGCCATGCATGTGCCCTAGGGCACAGCTGGCTGATTGATCTTGTCCCTCTGACAGCTGTACAGCAACATTGTCTTGCTGTATTTGCACTGTATGAGGTTGTTGACTTCAGCATATTACTTTATCGATATATGAAGTTTTCTCCTCTTGAGTTGATATGGAAGATGTTTGCCTTCGATATGATATGCAAAGTTTGAAATGCCAAGATATTATTTTTCTACCTTTTTTGTAATTATTTTTGGAGGGGGAGAATAGCTGGTAATTTGAAGGCCAGCCATATTACACAGCAGAAAGCCAAGAGAAGCATAAATGAAGCTCGTGCTTGAGGATCCCACCGAAGGTCCAGAAGTATTTGATCTTTCCTATCCAGCAGCAGAGCTTATTTGCCTCATAAAGTGCTTCCCTCCTTGCTCAGGAGCAGTGTTTGATTTTTTTAGTGTTGAAAGGCAAACTGCTGGACTGGTACACCAGCAAAGGGATCCAGGAGAGCAGCTTCCTTCACAGGCCAAATTGGCTTCAGAAATGCTGGGCCACCTTCTGCTTGAGTAGAATGGGCAAGTGGTAAAGGACAAGCAGCATGGAAAGAAGATATTAAATGGTCAGATATGACCTTTTCACTTCCTGCTTGAAGAAGGCAAGATGTGGTTTGTGAAAAGGGAAGCCTTTTCCAAGCATATGGTTTACTGGCCAGTTTTTCCCACTCCACCTCCACAACCCATCTGAGTTTGAGATGTATAATCTCTCAAAGGAGTCCTCAAACTTCAGCTCATCAAGAAATCTGCCCTGTGACCTATTCAGGGAAGTCTCTTCGTTCCTCGCATTCTCACCTTTGCTTCCCATCTGTGGAAGTGAGAGCTTGGCTCCGGCTGAAGCCAGGTGCATTGCAGAGCTAGCACACACAAGAGGAGGCTGACTCATCCCAGCAGCAGAAAAGCCCTTGCTTTAGCTTCTGACTCTCTGCAATTGGCCTTGATGTCCATGTACCATACCAAGATAGTCAGCGTGTGGCATTCTCCACTTCTTCATGTCATCTGCTCCCCATGCAGCCATATTCAGTGAATCCATCTTAACCATGTGCTTCAAAACCCTCCTGAGTCTGCCAGGCAGGCAGACAGTCTGCTTCTAGGTGCTCTGCTGTTTTTCCATCCAAAGTTAATGAATATAAAGGTTACAGAAACGTGTCAGCTGAGCCAAGGAGCTATTCAGGTACACTCCTGTCAGTTAAAATTGTTATCTGAATCTCAGGCAGAGAGGGTCTGTGGCTGACAGGAAAGACAGGAGCACAGATTGAGTGTCCAGGAGTTTGTGAGAAGATAGTTAACTCACCTGTGGACTTGGGATCAGAATATCCCTAAGGAAAAACGTATCTGGACAATTCTTTTGGTCTGTTTCAGAATAAATTCTTCACTGATGAGTTCTTTTTCTAGTGGGAAGATTGCTCTTTGGCACGTAATGCTCTGCGCTTTGCAGCGCAGGGATGCAGAGCACACTGTGGGAGCTGTGGATTAGTGTTAAGGATTACAGTGATTTGATTTTTTTTTCTCCTCTTAAGCTACTGAGTGTGTTCAGAGTGGATGTCTCTCTTATGGGTCACTGTGGGACTGTGGTGCATCAGCAGGATGTCTTCCTGCTGTGCTAGAGCTGCTCCCCTGTGTACAGCCTCCTATTTGCACGCTCAGCTTTTCCATCCCCTCCCCAGTGCCTTTACAGCCTCTTGTCCCTCCCACTCCAGGTACAGAGCAGAGCAAGCAGATTGTCTTTGCTCCCAGCACGGAGCCAGCCTTTGTCACCGTCCCCCAGAACAGCTTTGGGGAGCCCTTCGTACTCAACCCCAACACCTGGTCTCTGGTTGTAGAAGCAGAGGGTGTCCTGCTGGTAAGGATCAACCCCTGTGCTCCATGCACCATGAGGAGCTTCAGCAGTTCTGTGGGGGCAAGTGTCCCACATGGCACTAACTCTCCTTTTTCTCCATGTAGGACTATCTGGTTTTGCTACCCAGCTCATACTACGAAGCTCCAATACTGCAGCTAAAGGTCACAGAGCCATGTACATACCAGCCAGCCCCAGAACAAGCCACCCAGAAGTAAGAATCTCTGTATCTTTGTGCCATGTGGGACTCAGCTCTTCTTGGCCTGGAGTTAAGAAATATATAACAGTGTACATTCTTTGAGGGTCTGAATGCAGTAAAACTGCTTTGTGGAGTGCTTTCCATGGTTGGTAGACTGCTGAGACTGCACTGGCTGAGAAAGCCAATGCACAGGTTGCCTTATCCATGGCACAGTCAGTCTGTGTGTTCTGGAGATCTAACACAGTAAGAGCATAGCACCTTCCTATGCTAGGATGCATTCCTGGTGTTTTGTGTATAAGTCACTCAACAATGCTGGAAAGTGGCTACAACTTAGTGCTTGCTGGACTGTTTAAAATGAATGGGCAGAGTCTGATAAGTGCTTAGAGCATCTCAGTGTATCTGCTTGCACTGCCATCTGACCATGCTGGCAGGAAGGCTGGGTGAGTTCTGGACATCACCTGTCCCCTCCACTATAGCAGTGCTCCCCAGCGTAAAGCACATTGCAAGGAGAGAAGTACTTCATTCTGATTGTCCTTGCTGGTCCTGTAACTCACGGTCTCATGCATCACAGTAACCAGAGATGCTTCTTTGAGCAGCAGAGTCCACATGGGTGCCCTTTGGCTCTTACATTTGTTATGTAACAGCAGCTCTTTCCAAATTCTTAATGCTTTTAGCTGCCTCCTGTATAAGTACCTGTCCGTGGATGGCTTCCCTGCCGTGGCAGGGGTGGGCGCGGTGTGCAGGCTGGACAACCGGTTACCCAGAGGCTGTCCCACGGAGCAGCTCAGCCCTTCCCATCCCTGGATGGCCATGTGCAGTGGCAACGATGTGAGTAGCACTTCTGCTTCATCCCTTGCTTGGTGGCAATCATCTCTGCTTGCAGTGCCTGGTGCTTTGCACACACCTGGGCAGGTTATCAGAAGGATAATGGTGTTGCTCCATCAGCGTCGTGTGCTTGCATGCCCTGTTGCTCAAGAAGAGAAACAGTGTCTTGCATGCACACTGTTTACAGAGACATGCGTGGTATATGGTAAGAGCTGTCACATCATCCCCTCAGTCCCCTGCAGCCTTGGCTTGTACCCAGAGAGTGTTCCCTGAGAGCCTATAGCATACAGGTAACAGAATCAAAGATGCTTTGTAGATAGCTGAATGCAGGGACACAGACCTCAAGGTGTAAAGCTGGAACAGATCACCCCAAACAAACAAGTAGCACGTGCTTCTGAGTATGGCTCGTTCTGCTCTGATTCATTCCGCAGCAACTGCTGCACAGGGAAAAGAGGAGATAGATTTAAAGACCAGAGCTGTGAATATCTTTTAATTCACAACCGCTTGAAATGCCACAATTGAGTGCCACTGTGTATCTTTTCCCATGAGGGGTGCATACAGCAGTGGGGTGCCCCCCTTCAGTTGTGTCTCTGTTCTGCAGGTGGAAGTCCAACTGTCCCTGCCTGTTGCCCAGCCTGGAAAATACGTGTTGGTGGTGGAGTATGCCAACCCCAATGCTTTGCATCTGGTGGGCATTGCCGTCAGCTCACCGCACTTAGCCATGCAGCAGGGCACCTTCACCTTCTACCCATGTGTCTACAGGTATGGTCAGCTCCAAGAGAGAAAGTTCAGTCTCCCTCTGGCCTGGCTAGGGTAGGCGTCCTTGGTTGAGCTTTTTCTGCTTTATTGCATAAACAAAGCAGTGCTGCAGCGCTGTGGATCTAAACTGCTTGTGTCCAAATTCATTCTCACTGGATATAGATTTTACTGACTAGCTGTCCCTGAGAACTGCATCCCTGGCACATTATTGTGCCAACGTAGTCCTGTAATACCTCTGCCAAGTGGCCTATTACTCTCATTTGCAATTAGGTACATTGGTAGGGGCCCTGGTTTGGGGAATGGACTTCAGACAGGTTTTTGGAGCCACTGGTGAAGGTCAAACCGTGTCCCTTACTATAGAAGTGTCTGACTTCAGGCTGCAAACTTCGTAGTGGGAAACTAATGTCTGAGGTGTCCTTGGGAAACTTGCCAGAGAAGGCATCAAAAGATTTACAGGGACTTTGTCTAAATGCCTCCAGGACGTATGGCTGGCAAGACAAGAAATGTGTCATGACCCTGCTCGAGGCTGGCCTCAACATCTATGTTTGTCTCGCAGTTTCCTTTGTCGAGGTGTTGCTGTGGATTCCCAGAGCCGCTTGGCAACTTTTGAACTGACCTCAGAGGCCACGATTCGGTTCATTGCTGACCTGGCTGACTTCTTCCTGGTGAGGCTCCCTGTCAGGGTTGCTGCTTGCAGGTTAAGAGGAGGAGAGGTGGGAGCAGTGCCTGGATGGCAGCAGGGCTTTCCTGGCTCTGGTTGGGCTGGATACTAGATCTCCATCCATGTCATGTGCAGTCCAAAGTGGAGAGCATGCTCGGCAGTGTGTTTTAAAGGTTTGGGATAAGATGCTGATGGGAAGATGCTCTTTGTGGAAGGAGCTCTTGCAGCAGTGTGACAGTGCTTCTTCCCACTTTACTTGGAGGCATTCCTGGTTGCTTAGATGAAAATAGAAGTGGAGCTCCTAAATACCTCAGGGCTTGTACCAGGGAAGGAGGGGCAGGAAACAGGTGTGACCTGCTATGTGTTAGCCAGTGTGTGATGAGGGGTGTTTGATGCACTGATGTGGACTCAGAAGCCATTGTAGGCTCCCACAGACTGTTTTGTAACCAGATGTTTCCTTTCCATGCACGGCAGCACAAAGTGTACCTTGTTCCTGCTGAGCAGTTCACCATGGAGTTCGTGGAGCCAAAGGTGCATTGCATCAGTGTCCATGGCATGTTCTTATCCAATAGGTAAGGGAGTGTCATGTCCCTCAGGATTTTATTGTGAACATGGCTGTAACTCAGAACAGTTGCTTGCCCCACTTCCCTCAGCTTTGCAGCCTCTAAAGTTACTGACCCAGCTGAAAGAAATCAGTGGCACAGGAGACTGAGGTGAGGCACCTTGCCCTGTCCCTGGGCTCTACGCTACCTCCTGTGGCAGGTGTCACCATGAGTAAGCTTTCCTTATCTATTCGATTGCAGCACTTGCCCTGTCAAATTCCTGACACTGTTTTGAATAAATACATATGCAGGAATTAGCCTTTGCAAGACTTTTGTCCTTACTGCTAAGCCTGTGTCACAGAGCTGCAGGTCCCATTAAGAAGCTCTCCCTCATCAGTCATGCTTCATCATCTACCACATGTTACAGGTTCTGCTTTTCCTGCCAGGATCCCCAAAGCCTCTCTCTTTTGTGTCCTTTTGTGTCCTCTTGCAGCAGCTCCTGCATTCCCTCAAGGTTCCTGAAGCTTTCCCAGTCGGTTGTTTTGGAGGTGGGCCAGGCTCTGCCCCTCTCCCCCGATGTCCCCCTGGCTCAGGCTGTCCACGTGGCTCCAGCTGGGGTCCCATTGGAGCCTGCACCTCAGCCTCCCACAGCAATGGACTCCACCTCAGAGCTCATCCTCCTGCAGCCACCACAGGTAGCAGCATCAGCACGGGGTGGGCTGGATTTCTCCTTCTCTATTCTGTAGCTTTAACAGTCCAGCAATTAGCAATTTTGGAATTTAACCTTGTCCCTTTAACCTTGTCCCTGTAATTCCCATGGGCTCCTCTGTTGTACCTCCGTTCTACCCTGCTTGGTTCTCTGAGCTCCCAGGAGCAGCTTTGCAGGTGATATTGTTAAGGGGGGAGAGTGGAGAGCTGGGAGGTGGATTAACCTAAAGTCTGACAGTTGGGTAATTGGAGCAGAAATCACAGGTGTGTGTATTTGACTGTGTACTTGTGTTTGGGGCCAGGCTGCTGTTGTGTTTAACAGCCGGATTCAGAACCTGGGACGCTACGCTTTCGTTCTGCACTACTACCAGCCCAACCATCCCACCTTCCCCGTGGAAGTGTTGATCAACGGTGGGCGCATCTGGCAAGGTGAGACGGGCAGGGTTCCAGGGAAAGCTGCTGGTGGGCAGAAGCCCTCTAAGAGGGGTCCCAGAAAGTTTTTCATGCCAAAGGCTAACACTGGGTTCTCCAGGGATTGCAAACGCGAAATAAGACTGACTCGTATCCTTGAAGCCAGGAGGGCATGATGGGGACTGCAAGGGAACTGTGGGACCAATATGTTTGTTCTTTTTTCAGGTCAGACCAATGCTACTTTCTGCCCACATGGCTATGGGTGCCGGAGCCTGGTAGTTGCTGAGGACCAGATTGTCCTGGATGTTACTGACAATGATCTGATGGTAGTTGTTCGAGTGCCAGAGGGCAAACAGCTGTGGCTGGTGAGTGTTTCTCCTGGCAGCTCCTGGAGCATACTGGACCAGGATCCAGCCACATGTCTCCAGCAGGAGAAGATTTTGTCCTTGGGGATATTTGTGGTTGTGTCACCATAAGAACGTTTCCTACCATCACTCGGTTCCTGAACCAGCTTAGAAGGGTGCATTCTTCAGCATTGGTGTTGTAGAGGGCAGGATCCACAGAAGCAGGACCTGTATATGATAGTTATCCTTAGCTGTATGGTTTTGACACTAAAGCAAGGCAGAAACCTTGGGCAACGGGACTGCATCAACCAAAATCTGGGTAAATAGCTGAAAGGCAGAACAGGAGCCCAGGTGTCTTCATGTCTGGGAGTTTAAGGTGACAGTAGTTGCCTGCTCTGTGCTGAAGCACAGCCAGTGTTCCCCTTTGGGTCACTCTTCATGTGGAGCATTAGAGCAGAGGGAATCTTAAGGATAGACCACAACAGAGAGGTACCCCCTGTCTTTCACAGGCACCTTTGTGTGTAATATTATGTCCTGTGAAGGATGAGCTGATGAGAAATTAAAGGTGTAATTGGACTTTTGAGTGAGCTCCTTTTGAACTGCATCTGTCAGCTCAGCTAAAGAACCTGGCTCACCCACCTTGTCCTTGCTGCAGGATTACATCCTTGTGGTGCCGGAAGACAGCTACAGCTCTCAGTACCTGCAGGAGGAACCTCTGGACAAGTCCTATGACTTCATCAGCAGCTGTGGCATTAACAGCTTCTACATCAAGTGAGACACATGGCTTTGGATGGCTGCTGTGCTGTATGGGGGCTGCATGCTCCTCAGGGAGCAAAAACATGTTCCCTTTGCAGGGACTGTGGGGAGGGCTCTGTTTAATACTTTTCTTATGTAATGACCAAACCCGTGGGTGTCTGGAGATGCTCTCCATCCCACCAATTTAGCACGTGCTGTTGTAATAGATGCTGCTGGATTTTGGGGTGGTGGGGACGCTGCGTGACGATTCCTCCTGCCTTCCTCTGCAGTCCCAG
Source organism: Cyrtonyx montezumae (assembly GCF_038088225.1). Classification (NCBI taxonomy): domain Eukaryota; kingdom Metazoa; phylum Chordata; class Aves; order Galliformes; family Odontophoridae; genus Cyrtonyx; species Cyrtonyx montezumae. The sequence goes on along the minus strand of NW_027072100.1, from coordinate 8,233,899 downwards.
CACGTCGTCGAGGTTTTGCCGTGACTCCGCCATCTCACTGTCCCTCTTCTACAACAATGGGGCTCAGCCCTGCCAGTGCCACGAGGCAGGAGCACGGGGCAGCCAGTGCGAGCCCTTCGGTGGGCAGTGTCCCTGCAAGCCCAATGTCATCGGACGAGAGTGCTCCCGCTGTGCCACCGGCTACTGGGGCTTCCCCAACTGCAGGCGTAAGTTGCCCCATCTCCTGGCCCACTTTCCACAGCATTGACTACTTGGCCTCTTCTGGAGCAAAGGCAGAATTGGAAATGGTTGCGTTTCCCAGCCCTGAAACAGCTTCAGGAAAGCAGCCCGGGTTCCTGCTGAGCTGCTGAGACCTGCCTCCATTGCCCTGTGCCTTCCTTGGGCTGCCTGGCTCCTGCTCTTCCAAACACACCTCCTTTTTGCCTCTTGCAGCCTGTGACTGTGGGACACGTCTCTGTGACGAGGTGACGGGGCAGTGCATCTGCCCTCCACACACCCTGAAACCAGAATGTGTTGTCTGCGAGCCCCAGACCTTCGGTTGCCATCCCCTCGTTGGCTGCGAGGACTGCAATTGCTCTCAGCCTGGAGTGCAGGAGCTGACAGAGCTTGGCTGCGACGTGGACAGCGGGCAGTGCAAGTGAGGAAGCCCTGTCCCTGTGCAGGGCACAGCTGGCAGTGTATCTGCTTGCTGCTGGGGTGATTAAAAACACAAGAGGGGTGCAGGGAGGAAACATACAGGATGGAGAAATCTTTGTCAGCACCGCATGCCTGCCAGCACAGATGAAACTGCAAATGCAGCAGCATAAGGCATGGGTTTCTGATGCTGCATTTTTTCATCCTGCCCAGGTGCAAGCCCAATGTAATTGGGCGACAGTGTGACCTCTGTGCCCCTGGCTACTATCGCTACCCCAGCTGCCAGCGGTGTGACTGCCATCCAGACGGCACCGAGGCGAGCGTGTGCGACCCGGTGACAGGGCAGTGTCACTGCAAGGTCAGTCCTACAGTGTCTTCACATGATGCATTTCTGCTTGGCTCGAGTCTCTTTGCTCAGGCTGTTCAGCTGGTTTAGCCTTGGGGCGGTGGGGGTTTGATGCCTGCTGGGTGGTGGGGTTCAGAACACCCTGATAGGCTTCTCCCCATCTTTCCTGGCTACCAGGGCTCACTCACCGAGCTATCCCTGGGCAGCCTGAACCCAGCTCTGTTGTCAGAGAATGATGCAGGTAAAGATATCAGACCACTGACTCCTACTCCTGTGTGAGAGTAACTCAAGCTGCTGCTCAGCCTCTTGCTCCTGCTGCTTTGCAGGGCTCACAAGTGTTAAGCCCAAGTGAATTTGGTGTTTGTTGGGTGATGTGCTAGCAGATCTGTTTGGGAACTGCTCAGTTGTCTTTGAGAGTCACAGTGGTGAACTTCCTTGGACTTTGATGACTCCTAGAGCCATCTTTGCCCTCTGCGAAGGCCCAGTGAGGAGCTGCTGACACTATTGAGCTTTGCTTGTCTTCCAGGAAAATGTGGAGGGCCCGAGGTGCGACCAGTGCCGCCTGGGGACATTTTCTTTGGATGCCAGCAACCCCAAGGGGTGCACCAAGTGTTTCTGCTTTGGTGCGACCAATCGTTGCCGCAGTGCTGTGAAGTACCAAGCTGAGGTGAGGGACCAACAGAAGGGCCGAGCTCCTATCTTGGGTCTCCATTGTGCACTAATCTTCTTGCCCTCCTGAAAGATACAGTGTGAGGAGTGTTATCCCTGTCCTGCTCTGCCTGTCTCCCACTTTCATTCCCTTTTCCTGGTCTCTGGAGTCTCATAGGGAAGAAAGTCAACAGGTGGCATTTGGGGACTGTGCCAGGGAGGGGTGGTGCTCAGTTTTCCAGTGGCTTCATCAGGATGTGTGTGAGGTTGTGCCCCTGTTGGCATCTTTTCTGCCACACTGAGCATCAGCATCCAAATACCTTCCATAGCTCTTCCAGGGCACACAGAGAGAAAAATGTATGCTTGGTCTTCCCCTGCAGTTCATCGACATGAACGGCTGGCTCCTGCTGAGCAGTGACCGCCAGGAGGTGCCTACAGCTCTGAGCCCACGGGAGCAGCTGCTCCGTGCTGATCTCAGGAACCTCCTGGATGCCTATCAGGAGCTGTACTGGGTTGCACCTAGCTCCTATCTTGGGGACCGGGTAAGAGCACAGTGGCAGCTGGGCCAGCAGTCCTGCACATCCCTGACCCCATGCTCTGGTTGAGCATGGATGGCTGTGACTCAGGTCGCAGGTAGCAGCTGATGCAACTTGGCTCTTCTTTAGGTTTCCTCCTATGGTGGCCACCTGCGTTATGAGCTTCACTCTGACCCACGGAGGGGTGATGTCTTCATTCCCATGGAGTCCCGCCCGGACGTGATCCTCAAGGTGCATCCCAAGCAATTCACCAGTGCTTCCTGCTAATGTGAGCAGGGTGATGTGGTGCCTGACGCCTTCCTTGCTTTTCTCAGGGAAATCAGATGAGCATCATGTTTCTGGAAGGCTCCTACCCTTCCCCGGGGGAGGTACATGAAGGCCAGCTGCAGCTGGTGGAGGTGAGTTAGCACACTGAAATGTACCAAGTGCTCAGATGCTACTGAGAGGAGAAGACTAGTTTGTAGGCAGAAGAGAACATTGCTTTGATCTCAGTATTTTTGAATGGTCCTGTGTGGAGCCAGGAGTTGGGTTCATTGATCCTTACGAGTCCCTTCCAACTTGGGATATTCTCTGATTTTTGGCAGTGTCTTTTGCAGTAGAACTGGCTGTGAAGATCCATGAACTGCTTTACCTGTGCAAAGGGAGCTCAAAGTTGGACTGGATGCCATAAAATAAGTGTTTGTTTTTCTTGCCAGTAATGTCAGATCTTTTTCCTCTAGGGTAACTTCAGGCACACGGAAACACACAACCCTGTATCGAGAGAGGAGCTCATGATGGTGCTGGCAAACCTGGAGCAGCTGCAGATCCGAGCACTCTTCTCCCAGCTCTCATCCTCCGTGTCCCTGCGTCGTGTGGCCCTGGAGATTGCAACAGATACAGATACAGGTGTCCCTGCCAGCAACGTGGAGTTGTGCTTTTGCCCAGCTAACTACCTGGGTGACTCCTGCCAGGTAGGGGCAAGAGGAGAAGCTCTGTTCTAAGCAGAGAGTGGTTGAACAGCTGCAGACATCTCCTTCTCCTCTTTCCTCAGGAATGTGCTCCAGGTTACTACAGGGACACCAAGGGTCTATTTTTGGGAAAATGCATCCCATGTCATTGCAACGGCCACTCAGACCAGTGCCTGCCAGGGTCTGGGATATGCCTTGTAAGTAAACAGTGAGACAGCATGGCATTTTGGAGCTGGAAAGCTGGAGTTTGGAGTCTGCAGCATGGGATTTAAAAAGTTATTCACATGCAAACTGGGCCAGTGGGACCATGCTTGAAGTAGAGCTGCATTTGCAAGTGCCATTTTGGGGGTGCTCTCACTTGGGGCTGGGTGAAAAACAGTTCTGGGAAAGAGGAGGGACTGCAGCATCCAGATACCTGGTGGGGGCATTTCCTGCAAGGAGTGCTGAGCTCAACAGCACACCTTGTCCTTTCAGAACTGTCAGCACAACACAGAGGGAGATCACTGTGAGCAGTGCAAGGACGGCTATGTGGGCAGCCACAATGCTGAAGGAAGCCTGCAGTGTGTCGGATGTCCATGTCCTCTTTCCATTGCCTCCAACAAGTGAGCACCTTTGAGTGGGATTGTCCCAGGGCACTGGTTTGGCCCTGGGGATGTCCCAGTGCCAGCCTTGTCCCTGGCCCCACACCATGGGGTCAGCACCTTGGCACCACCTCAGGTGGTAGCTGCACCTTCCCATTCATGCCTTGTTGTTTCAGTTTTGCCATTGGTTGTGTGCACAAGGGCTCCAGCACACAGTGCCTCTGCAAGCCTGGCTACGCTGGACCCAACTGTGAGCGGTAAGGAGGATGGCACCTGTGTTTCTCGGGCCATAGCCCCATGCTAGTCCCATGCAGCCACTGCTGTGGCAGAAGAGAAGATGTCCTAGTAGACACTATGTAGGAAATGGCTGGCTTTGCCTTGAGTGTCCTCTGCTTGAGCAGCAGGATTTCTTTCAGTCCCTTTCAGATGCACGTACCCCATTGCTGTCTCCACTGCTGATACATTTTATTACTGTGGTTGTATTGCTTAGCTATGCTTTTGCCTTGACTTGCAGTCTGTGACAAAGGCATCTTTCTGGGGTATCATAAAGCAAAACACAAAGTGCTTTGAAATCCCAGAGGGTCGCATCAATTCCGACTGTTGGATGCCCTCACTGCTGTAATTGCTCAAGGCTCATGGGCGGTGCAGGCTCTGGGATCCCCCAGAGGCCCTGGCTGTGTTTAAACTCGCTGTGTTTCTCCAGGTGTGCCCCAGGATACTATGGCAATCCCCTGGTGATTGGCAGCTCGTGCCAGCCCTGTGACTGCAGTGGGAACACGGATCCCAACATGCTGTTCAGCAGCTGTGATTCGCTGACAGGCGCCTGCACGGGGTGCATGCACCACACCGCCGGTGCGCGGTGCGAGGTCTGTGCCCCTGGCTACTATGGGGATGCAGTGGCAGCCAAGAACTGCACACGTGAGTGGGACCAGCAGCAAGCACTCGGGGGGAGAAGGACAGACTGACCAGGGACGTGTCAAGAGTTTCAGTGGGGTTCTATGGCTTTCATGGGGCTGTGCACTGCGTGGATGAATCACGCACTCAGCTGCATGCGTGCCAGGACAGGCAGCCTCTGAAGGTGATAATAGGAAAGCACGCAGCTCCAAAAACCAGCCCTCCAGCATCACAACTCCAGAGCTTCTGATCCAGCCCTAATTGCAAGCTGCCAAGCCACACCTGGGTTGGAACAGCCTTGCTCCAAGCAGCTCCTGCAGCAGCAGTGCTGGCACTCCCTGGAAGCGTGGGTGTGCACAGCCCACTGCCAGCACTGCTCCTTTCTGTCTGAGGAACAGCCAAACTGCAGCTCACCAAAGGGGGACTGCCCTGGGCAACCATAGTGGAAATAAGCTGTCAGCAGGAGCAAATCCAAGCAGAGGGAGGCTCTGTATTAGCTGTGATTGTGATAAGACAGGGGAGAAATGGGATTCCTTGTCAGGAGTAAGGAGGTCCGGGGTGGCTGATGGGTCTTTTCGATTCAGCATATAACTGTGTGTTTTCCCTGGCAGAGTGCAGCTGTTCACCTTGTGGGACTGACTCATGCCATCCACAAACTGGACAGTGCTTCTGCAAGTCTGGAGTGACAGGGCAGCACTGTGACCACTGCGAGGTGAGGCCACCCCTGGATGGCAGCGGTGCCTTTGCTTGTTACAGGTGCTAAGCTGCAGCCTTGGAAGTGATGCAGAAACCTATGGGAAACTGCATCAAACCTCCTCTCCCTGCATGTATCCAGCATGATCTGTGCAGGACAAGGATGAGTTTGCCCTGAACAGAGCCCACACTGACCTGCTTTTCCCTAGGAGGGGTACTACGGCTTCGAGGGATGCTCTGGCTGCCGGAGGTGTGACTGTGATGTCGGTGCCATGGGGAGCAGCTGCCATGCACAGACGGGCCAGTGCCACTGCCTGCCTGGTGTCAGTGGCTCACGTTGCCACCAATGTGCCCCAGGCTACTGGGGCTTCAGCGAGAGGGGCTGCAGAAGTGAGTCCTGCTTCCTGGCTGTCAGCTCCCTGATGTGGGACAAGGATTTGGTGGCCCATGTTCTTGTCAAATCGACAAGAGAAACCACCAACTGTAGTTTGGGGTCCTGTGCGTGTTCTCAGTGTGTGCAGGGAAACCCCCAGCAGTGCATTGCGTGTAAACCAGCAGAGGTGCAATGGCACAGCTGGAGTAAAGCCACTTATTCCCCTCCCTTCGGTGTGGTAAGAGCACGGAATGATGACATGGGTGTTTCCTTCTCACTGAACTTGGCAGAGTGTGAGTGCAGAGGGGGCTCCTGCGACCCACGCACAGGGGAGTGCACCTGCTCCAACGGGCTGACGGGGAAGCAGTGTGATGTCTGCATGCATGACTACGAGATCCCCGTGGCAAATGGCCCGGACAGCATGAGGTGTGAAGGTGTGTATCCTGCAGCCCTGGGGAAGGAGGTGAGGGAAGCTGTGGCAAAGGGCTCTGCTGACTGTTCCGTTGTCTGGGCAGTGTGTGACAGCTGCGTCCTGCTCCTGCTGGAGGATCTGCAGAGCATTGAGATGTCCTTCCCCTCCATCCGAAGCCAGCTGGTCAACCTCAACGCCAGCTCCATCGCCTGGGCTCGCCTCCGTGGTCTCAACAGCACTATGGCGACTGTTGCTGTGCGTGGAAGGTCTGCTGCTGCTTTTTGCCTGTTTGTCCTGGCCTGCTGGCCTCATTGCAGCTTTTTTCTTTCCAGAACCAACTGCGTGAGTACCATAGAGCTATGAACAAGGTCAGGCAAAGGGCTGATGAGCTGGAGGATGAGAACGCAGACCTCACGCAGGACTTGAATGCGCTGCAGCACAAAGTAAGATATTTCTCCATCTTCCTCCCATTGCCAGAGCAGGAGTTCTCCTTTTATCTAAAATGAGGGCATTGGAAGGCCATCAGAAACCCAGCTCAGGCAGGCTGGGTATCCTGCTCAGCCTAGCACTGGGCTGTGGGTGCAGGGCTGTCTTCCATGGCTGAGCTCCATGAGCTGCATCACTCCCTTGAAGGGCTGTTAAACATCTCATGACATCAGGATGTAGGGCCAAATGTCTGTGTGTACATATATCCATGCTTTGAACAGCCCAACTGAAGAAGGACCGTGTTAAACTTGAACTTACACTTCAGCTAATAGTGCTTTGTGTTTCAGATGGTGATGACTCACAGAAAAGCAAACCATTTAGACCAGCATACACGGGAGACTTATCAGAGAGGAGAGCAACTCCTTCTAACTATTCAAAGTATTCAGAAAAGCATTGGAGGTGGGTGATGTGTCTCTGCTTTGTGGGTTTCTCCTGCGGGGAATGCCCCACATTCACTTTGCAAACTACATCGCTTAGAAAAGGCCATGGAAAAAAGAAGGGGAAGTAAAACTGGGACAGAGATCTACACAGTAGATATATAGGTATAGGTAGACTGAGGGTTATTGAACCCCAGGAGGAACTGCACAGAGGCTGCCTCTGTTTTGGTGAGGCTAAGAGATGGAAGTGTGGGGGCTGCAGAGGGACTGGGGTGAGGATGCTGACGAGCCCTGTGTTTCCCTGCAGACCTGGTGCAGCAGATGGCCAAGTTCGGGGCAGCAAATACCAGCACCACCTCCACTGAGGAGTTCCGGCAGAAGATGGCAGAGGTGGAGAGGATGCTGAGGGAGATGAAGGAGCGGAGTCTGGACAGCCAGGAGGAGCTGGCAAGGCGTGAGCACAGGGAGGCTCAAAAGTGTGAGTCCGGCTTTGCAGCATGGGGTCGAGCTGTGCTGGCCCAGCTTGGTCTGGATATTGGCAGCCTGGGTTGGAGCCCATGCAGGTTCTACACATCACGCTTATGTTCAGAGGTGTGATTGTTAAAATAGACACCTCTAACAAGTTTTACAATCAGTTCAGGGTCCTGTGTGGCACTCCAATGGGATCATTTATGAATTTTTTTTCACCTGAAAGTGAATTTTAGATTGTACTAACTGGGTAGTTCTGCTGGATGACTGAAAATGAGAACATTTAGAACCGGGAGTTACCATTATTATATGAGCATCACATGTGGGTATGAATAAGTCACCCTGTGTTTCTTCATATTCATTGCCCCAAGGGAGTGCACTAATCAGAGTAATAACAACTTCAGTTTGGGGTTCTCCTTCATATGGACCCTTTCAGGCATGGCTGAGCATCTTTTTGAAAGATCCATTTTTCATCCATCAGTTCACTGGGGGTTTATAAACAGTATTGTATGAGATCCTGTGTTACCTGGGCTGAAGGAGGAAGGGATACCTGGAAAGTAAGATCAGAATTAGGCTTTTCCACAGCCAAGCACAGAAAGATGAATTACCAGTTCTCATCTCCACTCCCAGTGTTGGATCGGGTGAAGAGTGAGCTTCATGCCCACTGGGAGTCCAACCAGGTGCTGATGAGCAGCATCCAGGACTGGCTGGCACAGCACAGCTCCCAGCTGATGGACCTCCGTGATGCCCTCAATGAGGCTGTCAACAAAACCAGGCAGACAGAGGACTTGAACAGTCTGAACCGCAACAACCTGGAGGAGAGTCAGGTAGACCTGTAGCAGATGAACCCATACTGCCATGCAGTTAGGGGGAACCTGCCCAGACCCCGCTGGCTCCCAACTCTGCATCTCTGTGTTTAGCAAAAGAGCCATGAACTCCAAAAGCAGTATGGGCTGGTGCAGGAGACCCTGAGGATGGCTGAGGATGCCCTGGCCAAGGTCTCCAACTTCCTGCAGAAGATGGAGAATGCAAAGGAGGTGAGTGATGGAGTTGCTTTGACATGGGCAGAGCACAGTGGGGCAGCTGCTGGGGGTGACACATGTCCTTGCAGGCATATGAGAAGCTGGCAGCCCTTCTGGATGGGGCAAAGTTGCCTCTGACAGAGCGAGTCAAGAAGTTCTCCCCAGCCAGCAGCAAGATCCCTATTGTGGAGCAGGCTGAGGAGCATGCCCGGCTCCTGGATGAGCTGGCAAGGAACCTGTCCAGGTGAGGCTCCTGGCTGGCTCCCTGGTTCTGTCATCCTGCTGGGGTTAGGGATGGGACACCACAGCCCCAGCACTGCAGCAGATTTTGCAGCAGGGTGTTGTCTCCAAGGCTTTAGCTTGGAGAACATTCCTGCACACTTTAGCATGCCCTGAGGAGCCCAGGGTGTTTGTACTCTGGGACAGGAGCCCAGCCTGAGTAGTCTCTGTAGCCTTAATGACTTTGTCTTCCAACACAGCATTATCCAGGGCACAAACCAAGATGGCTTTATCCAGAGGGCAATTGATGCCTCTAACGTGTATGCCAGCATCATTGAAGCAGTGAAAAAAGCTGAGCGAGCGGCCCAGGACGCCGATGAGGCTGCTGCCCAGGCCTTGATGGTATGTGCTGTGCAAATGAGAGAAAGCAAAATGCCCTTGGCAGCCTTGCAGCTTTGTGCTGGAGAACAGAGAACAGGTGGCTGGGCTGAGCTCGGGGGGTTTAGGTCTCCCCATTGCACCACTGCAGGGTACCCCACTGCAGTTGTCCAAATGAGTATGTTTGTGTGTGTTCTCTGGGTCAGGGACTTGAATTCCTCTTCCAGACTCCGAGGCAGCAAATGTTTGTTTTACAGAACGTCATGTCAGAAAATCTCGGGGCCATCTCTAAAGAGCTGAAGAGGAACAGCAGCAACCTTGAGGAGGCTGTGAGGGGAGAGCAGACAAAACTCAATGGAGGTGAGAGAAGCTTCATCGCAGGGTGGTGGCTTTGGGCTGGACTGAAACCCGATGTGAACAGCGTGTGTTGATTGGCTTTTTTAATTGCAGCTATTAAAGGCACTCTGCAGACAGCAAAGGACAAGCTGGCTGACCTCCGCAGGAAGAAGGAGCATCTCTTGAGCCAGCTGCAGTCTGTGCAGGATACGCTGGGCAGGGACCAAGGTTTGTCCTGGGTGCTCTCTGTCCCCATCTCACATCCAGCCTGTGACCCAAGGCTGCTTCCTCCCTTCTCCTGACCATCTCGGGGATTTTTTTCCTGTCTTTCCAGTGGACACAAAGGAGACAATCCAGAATGCCAAAGCAGCAGCCACAGAGGCCAATGAAACAGCTGCAGGAGTGGAAAATACCCTGAGCACCATGAGGAAGAATCTGAATGAGTGGAAAGACAAGTACGGAGGCCTTCGAAATGAAGACCTGAACCAGGCAGTCCAGGATGCCAGGAAATCTGGTGAGTGCTGATCCTGCTCAGCCTCTGGGGCTGAAAACAGTGCTTTCAGAAGCTGTGTATTGCAGCTCCAAGTCAGGAGTGCAGGGAGGTCAGGAGGCCAGCACTGGGTGCTTCAAATCCCACCCCTTTATTTTAAACGGCAGTCTGCAGATTGTACATTACCAATGCCTTTATTGCAGGAGGTTGCATGTGCTGGAGCATTTTCAAAACCCCATATCAAGCTGCTGTGCGTGGGGGAGTGGTGGTACAACTCTGCTCTTAGCTTCCACTGCTTTTGGCTTGCATGTCTCAGACCTGCTGAGCTTCACATCTCTCTTGCTAATGCTCAAAACCACTGTTTCTCTCTCACTCCAGTGTCCAGCCTGGAAAGCACCATCCCGCTGCTGCTGGGGAAGCTGAGCAGCCTGGAGAACAGGAGGAATAAGAATGCCACTGTGTCAGAGAACATCATGCGCATCCGGCAGCTCATCACGCAGGCAAGGAACGCTGCCAGCAAGGTGAGCTTGTGGGTGCCTGGGGAGTGGGTGAATGAGGCCTTACCTGGGGGGGCATGTGAATGGGGCAGGTGTCTAGAATAGCTCTGGGGCTGCCAAGCAGGGTTGCTTTCTCGTGGGAAAACTTCGGAAAGTGCACTTGGAAGAGCTGTCAGGCACAAGAGGTGGCAGCAGTGGGTTTCAGCTCTTTAAAGTTTTCTTTCTTTCCCTCCAGGTGAAAGTCCCCATGAAGTTCAATGGCAGCTCCGGTGTGCAGGTCCGGATGCCGAGCAACCTGCAGGATTTGGCAGCCTACACATCCCTCAAATTCTACATCCAAAACCCTGAGCCCAGGAGCCAGCAGAACGGGGCAGAGGAGGGGCGGTTCGTGCTGTACCTGGGCAGCAGGGAGGTGAGATGGGACAGGACAGCACGGGCAGGAGGAGGGAGATGTGGATAGCTGCTCCCTAGCTCTGGTGCACCAGGGACAGCATTGCTGGTACTTTTACATGTCCTAAATGTCAGTGTCTGTTCCTGTGTCCCCCTGCGTTCAGGCCACTGGAGACTACCTGGGTATTGTGCTGAAGGACCGCAGAGTGCAGTGGGTCTACAAACTGGGCAATGAGGAGCCAGCTTCCCTGACCATCGATGAGGAGATCGGAGAGCAGTTTGCTGCCATCAACATCAACAGGTCAGAGATGGGTGGATTACATCCTGAGGCAGCTCGCTGGGAGCCTGTCCCCTCAGAGCACGTGGGTAGTGCTGTGCCCAAATGGTCAGTGCCAAAACAGCTCAAAAAACTGCCAGGGAAGTGGTCTCACCACATCATGGAGGGTCTGGGGCTTGCGTTCAGGTTGAAAGGTGATGCTCTTTGACAGAGCTGTGTGGGGAGGCCCTTTACTCAGGGAGGGCAAGGTTGGCTCCTCATTGAGCATCTCCACTCATCTCTGACCATCCCTCCCTGCCACAGGATCCTGCAGTACGGGCAGATGTCAGTGATAGTGGAAAGGCAGACGGTGCATGAGACCAAGGGAGACAGCGTGGCCAAGGGGGAGCAGGGGCTGCTCAACCTCGACCCACACAACGTGGTCTTCTACGTGGGTGGCTACCCATCCAGCTTCATGGTGAGACAGGTTTCCTAGGAGGTATCAGCAATATCTTTGGAGCTTCTTGGTAGAACAGCACATGATTTCATGACTAAACCAAAATCAAACTGTCTGGTTGCATTCCCAGCCCCCTCCCACTCTGCGTTATCCCAACTACCGCGGATGCCTGGAGCTGGACACGCTGAACGAGGAGGTGGTGAGCCTGTACAACTTCCAGCACACCTTCCAGTTGGATACCACCGCTGAGAAGCCCTGTGCAAGGTAAGGCCTTGCAGCCAGGCAGGGCAGTGCCTGTTCAGGAGCTCACCCTGACCCTCATGCCCCCCATATGGGGGCAGTTGGCTTTGGAGTGATGCCTTGTGTCACTTCTTGTGTGTTTCAGGTCCAAGTCCACAGGAGATCCCTGGCTGACCGATGGCTCCTACTTTGATGGTACTGGTTATGCAGAGATCAAGTTTGAGAGCCAGTTTGGCACAACCAAGCGCTTTGAGCAGGAGATCCGGATTGTCTCCTACAACGGCATCCTCTTCTTTCTGGAGAACCAGGCAGGTGCCACTGTTCTGGGATACCTTCACTCCTCCTCAGTCATTGTGATGGGGGCATTCCCATCCCTACCTGCAGATGTTCCCGTTTCAGGGTTGTGAGGAGAAGATTGCTTTGTTGATGATAGTACTGTTTGGAGCAGTACTTGTGCATTATTGTTAAAAGCCACCAGAGGGCTGGACACAGCCCCTGCAGCCAGGGCAGTCTCTTTTCTGGTGCTGGAAGGAATGCGTGCACAGTGCTTTGAGCTGGACCAGGGTTCATCGTGCAGTCAGTGCTGCTAGGAGCATTTCCATTGCCCCCAGCACAGGGTTGCTGCACGCACATCCATCCCTCACTGCTGTCACAGTGACAGGTTGAGGCATCAGCAGCAGGACCTGCTGCCAGTGCTAAGCCTTGGTGCTGAGCATCCAACCTGCATCCCACAGGGGCAGTTCCTGTGCCTGGCCATCCGGGATGGGAAGCTGGTGCTTTACTATGACTTCAACACGGGCCTAGAGATGGCAAAGCCCAGCAGCAACTCTTCCTCCATCAGCAGTGCCACAAACAAAGCGGTAAGGGGGGAGCAGGAGCCCACCTGGGGGCTGGCTCTTCATCCAGAGTGCCATTTGGGCATCTGGACCCTTGTTTTGGGGCAAGGTTTGAAGCCTGCAGGCTCTGGGTCTCCTTTCTGAGTGTAAACACAGTTTGGAGACATGAATCAGACAGTTCATGCTCTGCTCTCTGATGGATCTGGTTGCCCATTTTTCTGTCTGCAGATCCAGATCTTCCTGCTCAAAATGAACAACAAGAAGCGCATCCTGGTGCGGCTGGAGCGCCTCACCATCTTCATGGTGGAGCAGGAGAACTCCTTGGAGAATGCTGTCTCCTACTACCTGGGCGGTGTGCCCCCGGCAGTGCTGCCCCCCAGGTGGGTCTGGCCCACCAGAGGGTGTGAACAGTCTACATCTTTATCTCCAGACTTTGAGGGTGGGCCTTGACCTTCTACAAGCACATCCAGGGCTGCTGGAACTCAGTGAGAGGTTTTCTCTTCCTGCCCATAACTGTGGGCTTGAGAATAGGACATCTCCAGGGAGGGATGAGGTGCTGGTGGGTGTTGCTGAGCTGGGTGCTGTGAAGCAGCCTTCTGCATGAGGCACTGCAGCCTCACCTGGCCATCATGTGTCCTTCCCAAGTGTTCTGTCTGGGGGCTGCAGGGCAGGATCCTCAGTGGGGTTGTCCTGTTAATGCTTCCTGCTTCTCCTGCAGCCTGAAGTCACTCTTCCCCATGGGTGGGTCCATCCGGGGCTGCATGAAGGGCTTGAAGGCTCTCGGCAAATACGTTGACCTGAAGCGCATGAACACTGTTGGCGTGAGCTATGGATGCACCTCAGACCTTCTGGTAAGTGCAGTGGTTCAGCAGCTGGGGATGGGGTCCGTCAGGGAAAGCAGCATGGGACCCTAGGACAAATTCAGTTTCCTGTTCATGCAGAAGTGTAAACCCCACAGATCCTCGGTGCTGGGGACCGTGGCGAGGATGAATGGCCATAGCATCAGCCAGCCCAAGTGAGATTTTGGATACCTGCAACACTGGGGCTGGCTCTCACCTCACCTCCATGGTGTCCCTCACAGGTGGCTCGCTCCATCAGTGTCCATGGCTATGGCTACCTAACCCTGGCCCTGAAGGATGTGCCAGGGCTGCGGGACTTCTACAGTGGCTTCAGCTTCCAGACGAGCCAGCGTGAGGGGCTGCTGTACCATCACAGTACACAGGTGTGCACCCACAGTCCCCCTCTCCCCCAATCATCCTGGTAGTGGGACAGCCATCGGCTTGTGCAGGAGCATCAGGTGTAGCTCCTGCTTGGGAAGGGGAGGGATTTTGTTGAAATGTGAGTGGGGACAAAGGAGTGAATCCAGTGAAATCTGGATAATTTGGGTAAATGGGCCCTTCCTTGAGGCTTGGCTGCCCAGCAATGGTCCGTTGCTTTCTGCAGGAGGGGACGTGCCAGGTGTCCCTCCAGAGGGGCCAGCTAGCCTTGAACCTGCTAGAAACCAAAGTCACCACTGAAAATATCTATGCGGATGACAGGACCCACTATGTGGCCTTCTACAGTGATGCCCAGGGGTATGTGTCTTGGTAACACAGGAGTGCTGAGGGGCCAGCAGCCCTGGTCCCCTGCTCATCCCGCACTGCTCGTGCCCCATAGGGTGCGACTGTACGTGGACGACGAGCTGCAGGACGCTGCAGCAGAGGCCAGGGCCAGTTGGAGGCAGCGGCGGCAGCAGGATGGCCGGGCACTCTTCCAGCTTGGAGGCTCACCGGAGTCCGGTGCCCTCAGCAACCTCACCGGCTGCATTGGGAACGTGTTCATCAAGCGGTGAGCATCGCCATGCTGCTTCCTGGAGGGCAGGACTCGGTCCCATCCTGCCTTTCACCTGGCCTGGTTATGGGAACCTCTTCCCCCTGTGTGTAGGAGGTCAGAGCCGCAGATGGTGGTGGACTTGCACCAGAACGTGGAGAGCATCAACGTCACCATGAGCTGTCCTTGGGGAGAGCGGCCGCAGCAGCTCAGAGTTGCTCTGAAGAAGGACAGGAGGAAACCCAAGGTATTCCTGCTGACGGAACTCCCCCCGCCTTCTCCGGTCACCCACCATTACCCCTCAGTGGGGGGACCTTCCCTTCACTCTGTTCCTTGGTGCATCCCATGTAGGTGCCCAGCAGGCCAAGCTCCAAGGACCGCCGCCATGACCAGGCCGGGCTCTGCCGGCCGCAGCCCCGCGCAGCCAGGGGAGCCTTCCACTTTGGGGGGTCCCCGAGCAGCCGCTGGGAGTTTGAGGAGATCCCGGCCTCCTTCGGCCAGAGGTGAGGCTCACTGTGCCCAGCCCATGTGGACTCAGCCCTAGGAACCATCGCTTGCCTCTTGCAGCAATGGGAGGGCAGGGTGCTCCTGTCACCCCCTGTCCCCACAGGTGCCATTTCTCCCTGGAGGTGAGGCTGAACTCCTCCCATGGGCTGCTCTTCTATGTGGCGGGCAAGCGAGGCACCTTCATGGCTCTCTTTGTCACCCACGGGCGCCTTGTCTTCCTGGTGGACATCGGCGGGCGCCGGCTGCGCCTTCGCAGCAAAGGCAAATACCACGACCGGCGGTGGCACACGGTGAGCAGAGCGCTGGGGCTCAGCCAGTTTGCTTTCCCCTCTGGCTTCTCCCACTCCACAAAGCCCCCAGCCCTGGCACCCACCTTTGGTCCTTGCAGGTCTTCTTCAGCAGAGACCAGAGCCGAGCCCAGCTGGTCATCGATGGGCTGAGAGCCCAGAGTGCTGCAGTGGCCACCGCTGAGCTCTTTGTGGCCCAGACCCCCTTGTATGTGGGGGGGGTCCCACATGGAAGAGCCAAGTCTCACATGCTGGTAAGCACTTTTGGGGGGCATCACCCCATCTGTACCAGCTCTTGGTCCCACAGCACTGCCCCATGCCTCTCACACTCACTCCCAGGGCCTCTCTGCGCAGGGCACATCGGCCTCCAGCTTCAGCGGCTGCCTAAGGAACCCACAGCTGGATGGGAAGCCCCTGGGTACCCCCTCACACACCTTTGGGGTGACACCTTGCTACGAGGGCCCTCTGGAGAGTGGGATTTTCTTCGCTGCAGACGGCGGGTCCGTCACCCTAGGTACCCCACAGCAGCCCAGGCTGGTTCCCGTGGTCCTGGGACTGGAAAGGATGTGTCTGGTGGGAGTTCCCTTGTCTCCTTCTCACCAGTGGCATTGCATTTCCAGCTGATGCAGTGGCAACGGAGCGGGACTTGGAAGTGACACTGGAAGTCCGTCCCCACAGCACTTCTGGGCTCATCTTCCACCTCGGGACAAGGAGAAGCCACCATCTCATGCTGTACATGGAGGAGACAAAGGTAGCAGGAAGGATGGCTTCCCCATAGCCAGTAGAGGCCATCTCCTGCCCACCACGCTCAGCTCAGGGAGCTCTGATGGGTTTGTCTCTGTGTTAGGTCACCCTGAGAGCCAGCACTGGGGCTGACGGGTTCTCCACGTCGGTGACGTGCCCATCTCTCTGTGACGGGCAGTGGCACACCATCACAGGTGAGGGGACAGCACTTGTCTCTGGGAATGCTGCTGGGGGCAGTCCAGTGCCCTTCCTCAAGTATTTAAACCCCAGCTCCCACCTGTATGCATTTAATTTGGGAGATTGCAGCTGCCATGAAGTCATTTTACTAATTAGAGTCCTCACCTAATCTTGTTAGTGCTGCCAGACCTGGCAAGCTGGATGGTTGGGGTGGTTCCCAGGTCATGGAGCCACGAGCAAGGCCAGGGCTGCCCTGTGCTACTGCTGGGCTGCAGCAAGCAGCACTGCCTGACTCTTCATTTCTTTCTAAGCTACCAAAAGGAAAAATGTAATCCAGGTTGAAGTGGATGCAGAAAGAAACTCTGCAGTGGGACCCAGCCAGCCTCCTGCACCCAGCACAAAGGCACTGTTCTACATAGGAGGGCTGCTAGGTGAGTTGAGAAAGATGCACTCCAGATCAAAACACCCCCAAAGAAGGAGCTATTATTGCTGTTGCGAGTAATGCGTACTTAATCCCTTGCTCTGTTATTAGTCTGACTAATGCTTGCTTTTATTTGTTCCTTCTGCAGAAGCAGACGAGGCCAGTACAGCGTCAGCACTACCTCCCCTCCCTCATTATGTGGGCTGCATGAGGAATCTGCTGGTTAACCAGAGCCACGTCAGCCTGCTGCAAACGAGGACTGTCAGGGGCTCTGTTGGCCTCAGGGGTTGTCCTGTGCTGTAAGTGCACATCAGTGCACAGCCTGACACCAGAAAACTGCACTGCTCCCTGGGCCCCAGCCAGCAGCTGCGAGCTCTGCTCAGCCAGTCCACCTCCAGTGCCTGCAGCACAAGTCTGTCGCACGAGTCTGGGGCCAACATCAGGGAGGGGCTACAAATCCATGGGGAAGGAGAGCAGGGGAGGAAGGTGGAGAGAGAAGGGAGAAGTTCAGGGGCATCTTTCACAAATATAACCAAAAAGTTGGAGCAGGGCGTGGAAACGGGTCTGCCTCCTTCCCCAGTGGTCACGCAGCTGCTGGCACACAGCCTGTGTTACGGGCTGCAGCACGCAGCAGCCCAGCACCACACCCCAAATCCCTCTCCCTCTACCCCACACTTACAGTGCACATAGGTTTAGTTCACTGAACACTTGAGGCTATTAGTAACGGTCACAGACTGCCTTCTGCTGAAGGTGGTTTGTTGTATAATGCAATTAGGACAGACTGGATTAATTCCATCACTTTTGTGTTTTTATAAGGATGCATTCAGCCCTTCCCCCTGCGCTCAGTCTCTGCTCACCTGCTACTGCTGTGCAAGTGCAGGGCTCTGAAAGGGGACCTTGGACAAAATTCTGCTTGCAGAATTAGCATCTGCCAATCAGATTAATTTATGAGAATTCCAGAAAGGAACGAAGTAGGCTGGAAGAGCTGCTGAGGGAAAGGAGGTCCTCACAGATCACTCTGAACTCTCAGCAGTTGCATTCAGTGCAGATGAATACACTGATAGAAGTCCTGGTGTACGAAGCAAGAATCGGTTGCTTGAAAGGGAAGAAGTCGAGGTTTCCTCTGTCCAGACTCAGTGTCACTGCAGCCACCTGCCCTGCCACAGCCACCTCCTGGCCAGCCTAGCCCACTCTGCTAGCAGTGCAGTCTTCACTTGAACAAAAACCAACACATTTTGCTCCCAGAACACCTAGTTCACTTGTGCACTTACACATCATATATATATTTGTGTGTGTATATATATATCTAGCCACTTGGGGACAAAATCGTGCTTCCAGAATGGACTTATAACTTATATATTGTTTTTTTATGAGGGGTAAATATTGTAAAATGGGTTTTTAACATGTCCATCTGCAATGTAATTATGACCTGTTTTTAAGTTGTAGTGTTAAAGATGGTCTTTGTAAATCACTGGTACATACTTCGGAGTCAAATAAAGTTTTATGTTATTCTCTTTCACTTTTTACTGAAGTCTGAAAGGTTTCAGTCCTCTGGCCTTCCATCACAAGGAAGGCTGAAGAATGGAGGCAGCCTGACATGGAAAGCATCAAAACCCAACTGCACCGACCACAGAGAGCATGAAGTACCACTTCAGTTTATGTTAAAGAGACTGAGAAAAAAAACACAGGATGGCAGATAAAGAAAATTCCTTTATTTGTAGATTTATATAAGCATAATATGAAGTTAGTAATCCTACTGCAGTTGCTTAAGTTAGTATCTAGGATATCTGTAAGGAAGAGCAAATAATTTAATCTAAACTCATATCTTCCTCTTCATCCTTCTTGTCCTTAGAGTCTCCTTCCTTCTGGTCTGACTTCACATTGTTCTGCATTGCTTTGGCAAATGCTTCTACATCTAGAAGTGAAAGAAACCGGTTATTTGCAATGGGGATTTTTCTGGGATGGAATTCATGGCCTGCATGAGGTTGTGCCGTTATTTGGAGAGCAAGCAGCTGTTCCAGTAAGAAACAGAAGAAAAGCAAAGAGTCTTAGTGCTCACTCGGCGCAGCATTTGGATCTGTGCAGTTTAACCTTGTGCACAAACAGCCCCAGCACTGCATCGCTTTAATAATGCAGCAGCTTTCAAATGTCCGCTGGGGAAAACTGCTGCCCTCCCCTCTGCCAGGGGTGTCACCTCAGCCCAATCATTAGCGACTGCATAAGAAAGACAACTCCTAAGCAAGGTGTGAGGCACCTGCAGGCATGTGCAGCTCCTTCAAGGAAGCAACGACGAGGCTGCACAGCACCGCCCTGCAGAGCCCTCAGCTCTCTGCAATCCTGACAGTGCTGTGTGTGCAGGGCGGCTCCTGAGCCACTCACCTTTCATTTTCAGGAGTGCAGGAGTCAGCTTTTGGCAGTCACTCCCAAACTCATCACTGCCTCCGACATTCAATGGCAGTGCAAAACAATTTGCAGTGCAAAAAAACACCACACCCAGAACAAAACGAAACAAAGCTACGAAAAGATGAACCAAAAGAACCACCACAGCAGCAACTCAAAAAGCAAACCCCACCAGGTGAGCATCACTACGTACCTCCTTTATTCGCCGCATCTATGGCCTCCGCAGGTAAGCCAAACTGACTCATCAGTGGGCCAAGCTGTCCTGAAGCTAAGGCAGCACTGAACATGCTCAATGCCTGTGAATTGGAGTCAGAGTGTCAGAAGGAAAAGCATGCACTGAGTTGCTCCAGCACCACGTGGCTACTGTGCAATAACAACACAAGGGCAGCAGCTGGGGGACGCTTCCACGCTGACCACAGGGCCTGCCTGCAAGCAGCCTGCCCCCTACAGAACACAGTACTGCACTTGGACCGGGCTCTGACACGCCTCTACAGCACAGGCACTGTGTGCTTTGTAATGAGGAAGCGTACAGCTGTCCTGTAAGCACGAGGCAACAAGCTGTGCTGGACTAACCAACACCAACATCACCTCCTGCCAACTGAAAACACTCTTAGCCAATGGGACTTTGAACATTGAGCAATTTCAGTCAGTACTAATTGAAGTTGGACTGCAAGACAACAGATTTAATCTGATGAAGTATGTCCAAATGGACAGTCCTGGAATTAAGAACCATGTATTAGAAAGAAAAAAAGGAAGGTAGTGCTATAAACATTAGCACCTCTTCCCTTCTGTGTGTTCCCTTCAATAATTAAAACTTTAAATGGACTGCTTACAATCCACTCTTTGACAGGCAGTAATGAGTTCGCTGTTACTCTGCTGCCAACTGCCAAAAAGCATTTTTAATAAGGAGCAAGGTGAAGTCCAAATCCAGAAGTGAAAGTAAAACCACCTTTCCAGCCTGCCCTTGGCTGAACTCCATGAGATCACATCCCTCCTCCCTCCCCCTTCTAAGGAGCAACTTCCTACTCTGATCAGGGGCTGGAATCTGAGGAACAGGGCAGTGTGAATCATGACACGTGGGGGAGGAGGGAAGGAGACGCCGAGGTAACCACCTGCTGGAACTGAGGAGATGTCAGCGTGTTCTGAATCTCTTCTGCAGTTTGTGGCAGAGACTCCCCTGAGGGAAGGTAAGGCATCAACCTCTCCTGCACTTCAGCGTTGGCCAGAATGGGAGCCATTATCTCGGGAGTCAGAACAGTTGCCAGGTCAACTAGGAGAAAGAATAAATGGTTGGCTGTGAGACTGTGCACAGTAACCCACATTCTGTCACGTAAAGGGAGCGTTCTGGGCAGTGGAGTGCTGAATCATATTTAGCACACTGCTGGCATCCTTCCTCCCCTTTTAATTTTGCACTCAAGTAAGATTTTCGAGGCAGGCAAGAAAATACAACGTTATGACACCTTTCAAATCCAATTGGAGCAGGACAGGACAGTACAGCTCCAAAGGACCCCTAGATCCAACAGCTGTGCTGAGAACACCGTTACCTTGCTGTCCTCCTGCTCCAGATGGCACGTTCATAGTAGCTAAGATGTTCTGGAGGTCACTCAGCTGGATGGGCTGGGTTGGGCTCGTGGCTGAGCTGGTCCCGTTGCCAGAACTCGGCACAGGGCTCGGGCTGCTCACAGCTGCAGCCGCGGGAACGGCCGGGGCAGGCGTGACACGCGTGGAGGAGGTGGTGGAGGACGGCGTCACAGCAGCAGATTGGCTGCGAGAGCTGGGGAGACACAGAGGGAATCCATTCCTCTCGAGCCCTTACGGTACGAAGGGCTAACGTCCTCCTTCAGAGAAGTGCCAAGCAGCCTCAACTCCCATCCTCTTTTCTGTTCAGTAAACCACGGTTCCTCCCACCACAAGAACGCGGCGGGCTCGCTGCCAACGGATGTCCTACCTGGATGATGAGCTGCTGGTCGGGGGTGCCCCGCTCCCAAGCAGGCTAGCCAAGCCAGGCCCCGTCAGCGCCCCCAGCCCACCTTCCGGAAACACAAAACAACAACGGGTTTAGGAACGCATCCTTTTTCAGGTTTCCTGCACCTCCCTGGTCGAGAGAGGTCACTCTTGTACCTGAAAGGTTTTTATTTGCTAAAATAAAGGAGGAGGGGGTGGAAAGAGCCCAGACCAACCCGCCCCACCCCTCATTTTCTGATCTTGCATCTCTGTTACAGAACTGTCTCAGGAGACAGTCGTGCATTTTGGAAATACTCGATGTCTAGATGCACACAAGGATGAAATGACTTTGGTTCGTGCTGTACACACATGATCAATGCAACAGAGCCCTTTATCTGCTAGTTTATCTGCTAGTCAAACCTCCAACTCTTCTCTAAACCTTCAACAAAGGCCCTCAGCAGAAGAGTGCAGGGGCAGCCTCTAAATCACACCCATACATCTGCATTTACTGCAGCTTCACATCTAATGCAGAGCTGCAGCAGCAGAAGCAACTGAGTCATGGACAGAAGAAAGATCAAGACCAACCCAGCATGGAATCAAAGTGCTCCAGGGAGAACAGTGATCGAGAGACACAGCAGGAAACCAACACCTGGCCTTCCAGCCAACTGATGTAAGCAAAAGAAATCAGCTCAGAGCCTCCTTCATCCCCACTGCTACTCCTGGCCACCAAAGAATTACTGCAGCACTGAGAACAACAGCTGAGAAGAGCTGGGGAAGGCTTGGCTCCCAGGTCTGCTGGAGCTGGCAGTTACTGATCGTCCCCCTCTGATTCCTCTGAGCCACATTTGCCACATGTTCCACCTACGACACACTTCCTATCGAGTAGTTTGTTGACTACGTCTGATTAGATACACCTTCCAACCCAAGCATCTACATCACCCACCTTTTGGGAACTCATCTGCACAGAGGACAGAAACGCCTCATTAACAAACACAATTAACAAACTGTAAACACTGGAGTCAGAGCACACACCAGGCATCTGCCTGGTACTCTCCTTTCTATAGGACCCAGTCCTGCAGTCATCCATCACAGGGCTTTCACAGCTGCAGGATGAAGCTAACCAGGCTACATCAGCTACATCACATGCTACTCTATTCAGTTTGTCCTGGCTAGGAAAAGTTTATCCAAGAGCTGCAATAAAAGCAAAGACCTGAGAGAGATGCAAACCAGATGTAAAAGAACCAGCTGCTACTCGGAGAAGAGATCCACAAGGATTCATCACAACCCATCTGCTGAGGCAATCAGATGAGTGTTTTGGCTTTATGTGTCAAGCTGTCTTATAGCTAGATGCAAAGGCGAAGAAAGAAAAGCTGTTGAAAAATGTGTTGAGAGTAAGACAAAGAAAGTTTCAGGAGTCCTGAGAAGCTTCAAGAAGGAAGAAGGTCTTTTCCAAGCACATCCTAAGAAGATGGAATCTTCCATGTGTACACCCAACATCAGATTTTGCTTACAAAGGTACTACTGCTAGAATCTCAACACTGGACTCTGGAGGTTAAGCACAGAACCTTAGTCACTGCCACCTGCTAAGCATTCCTTTGCCTACTTCCACTCCAGGGTCTGACTTACCACTAAAAGCTCTACTGGCCTTGGAGCACAGGCAGCATTAAGAACAGACTGCTGCAGTGACTCCAACACAGATCACTTTCCCTTTAGAAAAAGCAGGGCAGTAGTGCAAGCTCTCCCCGGCATTGCCCAGAAGAGGAAGCCTTCACCTGAGCCTTCCTCTTCTGACTACAGGTTGCTGTGGGACAGGTACACTCCAACCTTCCTCTTGAATTCCACTTTGCACTCAAATAGTCACTGGATCAGAAACAGCGTGAAAGAATCCACAGCTTGACAGCTGGGACATTCACCTGGGAATTTCTGGGTTTCCTACTCCAGTGATTATTTAGGAGGAAGAGGAGGGGGTTTACTAGGAGAAAAAAAAAAGGCAGAAGGTTCAGGAGAGCAAGGAGCAGAGCTGGTGTTCCTTGCAGAGTGACAAGAGTGTCATGTAGAACTTGGAACCCATTTTCTGCCTTTTTTTTTTTCTCTGGCCCCATAACTCATCTCTGAGGCAGAGCCTTGCTTTCTCACGTGAAAGAAGTGCTATTCAAATCAATAGCACTACTTGGAAATATTGTCAGGTAAGATTTAACCTGGCAGGAGAAAATACCATTTTGGCATAAAGATATTAAAGCATTTTACCAAGTCCTCCTAAGCCCGTTGGTCCGATCAGCTGCATGAGCTGGTTATGGCTCATGTTTCCAAGAAGGCTTTGCAAGCCACCCTCACCTAAAAACAAAAACATTCTGAAACACAACATATTCACATAGTTTTTTTTTTTTCACAGCACTCCAGCTCAAACAGCAGGAGATTAATTGGCATCACATTCTGTATGGAAAAAACAGTTTCAAGTGTTTACTGATTCATGATGCTCATAAAAGATAAATGCAACTTGGCCTCATAAAAGGTAAGACTCCAGAGAATCTACTGAAAACATACTTCTTCTGGTGGTCTTAGCTTTCAGTCTGCACCTATTAGCACAGCACAGTTTATCTTGCTAAAGGCATGTTTATACTTCTGGTATTAACACTGTCCCCAGCTCACCCTCCAAAGTCATCAGGAATTTCTCCCTAGGGAACTACAGGTGCTTATTCTGACAGAAGATCTCACATGTGAAGGAGCAGAGAATGGACTGTACCTCCTAGTGCTGAGAGCTCGTGGCCTCCACTCGCATTGCCACCCAAAGCACCCGGCATTGGGGGATTGTTGAGATACTCATTCACTTTACGGCAGTGCTCTTCATCTTTGTCTGTCTTTGGCTCCTGCAAGAAAGTCCTTCTTGGTACAAGGCAAACTGCAAGTTATTCGTGCCAACGCTTTTATTTACTTCCCACAAACCTGCATCCAGAAGAAGAGTCGTTTTGATCCTGCCTTGAACTTCAATACATACACACGGCCAGTAGTACACTGGGGTACCCTTTTGAATTCACAATCATCAGGAAAAATAATCAAATCCTGGAAAACACGGCAGTGGGAACAGATATTTCAGGAAACATATAAATATTACCGTCAGCCTCCCTGTCAGACCTCTGGCCCTCTCCCAGCCATCTGTTCCAAAGAGTTCAGAAGGGCAGGTCTGTCGAGTCATTGTGGCATCACATTCTAAACCGTCCCAGAACTCTTTCAGCAGGGAAGAAAACAAAACCGAGGCAACAGAGCACTCTGACACCTCAGCAGGGAAACACAAAGCCATACTCACATCTTCAACGTTGCCCGAGGTCCTGTCCTTCCAGCAGAAATGGATGAGGGAATCATCCGTCTGCTGGATGTAAACAAGGCCTTTCCTCTTGTCTGGGGTCACAGTGCTGCCCTTCAGGGACATCTTTCCTGCCCGGAATTCCACCAGGTATTTACTCGAAGAGCCACGGGAGCCCGGCACCAGGCTCGGAAAGAGAGCACCTGAAGACATCCTGGCAACAGAAAGATCAGCACACGCAGTTAGAAAGCTCTAGCGTGCCCCGCTCTAAGCGTGACGCTACAAAACGAGGCCCGCAACGGCAACGTGCCCCACTGCCTCCGGGGCTAAGGGCGCTGCGCGAAAGCTGCACGCAGCGCGGGATGAAAGCGGGACAGTACGCGGAGCACAGCTGCCCAACTACGCGGAATGAGTCCACCCCCGCGCAGCTTCCCCCCGGGGCTCACACCACGGCCGCGGCGAGCTCGTTCCGCGGCCCCCACCCGGCCGGCCACGGCCTGGCCGCCAGCCCCCCGCGGCAGACCGCTACCGGCAGCCGGTCCCCCGAGCCCGCCGGCAGCGGCTCTCCTCAGGGCTCGCTCGGCCGCCCCGCGCATAACCGCGCTTCGCTCCCGCCGGTGCCGGTACCTGCCGCCTCACCGCCCGCAGGCCCTGCGCCGCTCCCGCTTCCTGCCCCGCGCCCCGGAAGTCCGCCCGCCGGAGAGCGGAGCTAGCACCGCCTCGGCCGTCCGCGATTGGGCGGCGCGGCTGTCGCTCAGCGGCACAGCCCGCCCTCCCCCGGCCTGCTGTGTCATCACGGCGGGAAGATGGCGGTGCCCCCGTCCCTCCCCCCGCCGCCGAGCTGTGGTGGCGGTCCCCTCACTTCTTCCCAGCGAGCTTTATCCGGCTGCACAGCGGAACAGCGAAGTCCGCAGAGCCGTACAGACCTCTCTAAAAAAGCCGAAGGCGGTCGTTAATAGAGACGGGCTATGCAGTGAAGTCCCACTCCCGCAGAGCTCTCAGCAGCCGCCCCGTCCCACACGAGCTCCCCTCACGGTTCCCCCCCCCCTTAAATCCCTCCTATCAGTGAGCATCAGTGGCGTGGGCAAAGCCACGGCCATCTGCACGCGTCCCCACACACACCTCTCAGCACCTAGAGGCCCGAAGGGAATTAAGCATTTATTATAATTTCTTTCTAGATGGTTTCTCTACAGTATTAACATATGCTAACACAGTTATCTTATATACAGTGCTTAATCAAGTTATAAAAGTGACATTCTTTTAAAAGGTGCAAAGTTAATGTTTTGACATGTAAACTACTGAGGCGAGATCTGCATTTCAAATAAAGTTTTATCACTTTCAGAGCGATCACAATGTGCTGTTGGGGATCCCGTGGCTCGCCAGGCAGAGACTTTTCAGCAGCAATGAGAAAATATTCTGTAAATGTTTTCAGTGAAGAAGAATAAATTAAAAGAACAGAGTTGGAACCCATTCGAGATTTCCCTAAAAACATTACACTGAAGAGAGAGGGGAGAAGGGGGTAAAGAAGTTATTTTAGACAACTTGCCGATTTATTTTTAGATTGCATGAAGTTCCCAGACTGAAGCTTCAAATAAACGTGGTATAATTCTCTTCCTGCATAATGAAAAGGGTCTTTATAGTAAAATTCTAACTAAGAGGAGGGGGAAGCTAACTGTATATCCCTCCTTAAAATCAGTATTTCTTTACCAATTACTCTGCATTTTTCCATTCTATTAATAAGTTTTTTTAAAAAAGCACTTGACTCCAAACTTGCTTCAGCAAGTTTTAATCTCCTGTGAGATGTTAAAGTGGCTTAGCCTGTGAATCTTTTCAATCCTCATCTAATAAGAATGGTCCCTAGTCAGCTAGCAGAAAATCTGCAAGGAGCATTCCTAAAAAAAGGTAAAGAAAATCAGCAAAGTATAATTTCCAGCAACTGAATATCGCTGCCATGAGCACATTTCAGGTTAGGCCTTTTTACTGCCTTGACTTTTCACCACTTGTCTCAGTTTTCCAATGAAGAAGACAGCTCAATCTCCCAAACTGAAGTTAGTCCAATCATGTGATGCATCACTGGATACAAAAACGTTTCTCCGTGAGTATGTTAACTTCCTTTTGCATTTTAATCCTATCACTGGGACAGAAGTGCAATCTGCTCTTCAGCTGAAACCACAAATGTGTTCAGGCATCGGTTGGATCAATTCTTCACAAACTCCTCAAGGTGCTGGTGGCTAGCACCAGCCATTTCTGAATCACTGTAAGCCTAAATGCAGTACAGCCACTGTCCTTTTTTTGTCTAGTTACTCAAAAATTTTTGTTAAAAAAAAAAAAGCAGCCTTAGGATTATTTTTAATTACTAGATCTAATTTTTCAAGCCTCCCTTCCCTCTCTCCTCACCAGAAGTATCACTTTGAAAGAAAATTAATATAGCAGTTCAGTAATTGATCTGTAGTTCAATTATTTCCAACATTATATGGCTTTGATGTTTCAATATGGAACAAAAAAATTCCACTTTCATGACATCACATGCTCACAGAAAACAAGTAATAGGTAATATGCCACAGCTTGAAATTGATTCTGCTCTGTCACAACATACAAAACAGACATGACCTAATAATGAAAAACATGCAAACAAAAACATCCCAGAAATATGAAATCTGTGTGGATATACATACCAAGTGCTTCCAAATAAAAGTTTAGTCTAGAAGCATATTTAGTGCCAAAGCTGCCAAAAGTAGTGCAGAAGATCTAAGCCTCCAAGTGGTAGCAAGCAATATATTTTACACTGTAACCACCTCTACATTCCTGCAATTGCTTCTGAAGTTTCTCATACTTGGAGAATGGCATTTGACTTCAGAAAAAGCACACATCATTTAATGCACCTTGCTCTTCTCTTAACATGTTGGTTGTACTTTTATCACAGGTATAATATACTTCAATGCTCACAGTGACCAGAAATTGTGAAGACTTTGTAACAGATGACTACAGTTTGAGAAGCTAGAGTTGTTTCCTGGTTCTCAAAGTCTTTGAATTGTTGAATCATATTGAGAGAGAGGGGCCAGGAGCTCCAATCCCCAGATAGTGCTACATACTGTATGAAAGTTTCACATGCATCTCTTCATGGGAAATATCCACAGTACTACATTTTATCATGTTCGTACCTTAGTAACTTTTCATCCCTGCTCCAAGTTCTGAGAACCTAGATTCCTCACTACTCTACTAAGTAAAGATGAGATTATCTCTATTTTCTTAAAGTTACATAGTTTTCAAGGATGTTATGAGCTCCAGCAGGTACAGCATACCATCCTGACAAAAAACTAGGGGGAAAAAAACAGAGATCCAAAGCTCCCTTTAAAAATTAGTGAAAATGTAATGATTTCAGATGTAGCTTTATGAAAAGAATGCAACAGTGTTTAAATATTTGGCAATCCAACATTAGTGATCATTAAAATCCTTGATTGTTGACCGATAGGTGTTTTGTTAGGATTTACTTAGAAAAGCTGAGTTTTGTTATTAACAAAACCAGACTAACTGGCTTACAATGAAATCTAGTGACTAGATGTCCAGATGAGATGAGCTATTGGTTCCATTATTTCAATATATGTCCGGACAGTCTGAGAAATTTCTATCAAAATAGCCACCTGAGTACAGCCAATCTGAAGTCCCAGTGTAGGGGTTAGTGCCTTGATGAAACCACCTGGAAAAAAGAAAAAAAGGAAAAAAAAATGAGAAACAAATCAAACAGTTTGAAGAGCAAACTAAACACCCAGAACTCTGCTGCTTTCCCAAGAACATTGTTGAAAGACACAGATATTTCTTACTGGGAAAAAAAAAAAAGCCAACAAAAAAAACCCACCTCTACCAGTATTCCAAGCATGAAAACCAAGGCATTCAGCTTCCTGCTGCTCACTGCCTTAGCACTCATTCTTTTTTTGCATAAAGTCAGGAAGAAGTATGAAACGGATTTTGAAATTACTGTCTTATTCCAAACAAAAATAGCACCGATACTTTGATCGTATACTGATTACATATGTTAATTTTTTGCTTTTTAAGAGTTTAAAACAGCAGTTTCTGAAGTAAGCAAGCCAAGAAGTTCTAGAAGGTTGAAAGTAAAAGGCTTTAAAAGGCCACAACATGCTACTCAACTGACAAAAGTTAGACAGGAATTGGTTAAGGGCGAGATGGGACTTAACACTTTATTCAGCCTAACAAAAAGATGAGTTCTGTAGGCTTAGAACAAAACCAAAAGAACAGCATCACCAGTTAGCAATGACAGGTTTCAGCATTTATTGTACAATTATTTCTCTAGCACAAAATTATCAGCAATTTGATTTTCCAGCTACATTATTTCAAAGTTGACCCAGAAAATAACTACAAAATACTACAAATTGTGCTGTCATGCAGGAAATCAAACACACGTTGTCTTCAATAAAAGCATTTCAGGCACTAAAACAGCAACATTCAAAGCACTAAATAAATGCTCAGCTTCCTGCTCCTTACCGTGTCTGCCACTCCACTTCATCTTTTGCACGCTCCTTGCGAGCAGCTCTTTGTTTCTCTTCTAGTCTTTCTTTTTCTTTACTAGCCACATCTAGCAAAGATTTCAATAAGAAAATTATTTAGTGAAATGGAAGCAAAAAAGCAGAAAATGAGGAACAGACTGCAAAGAAATAAAACACAGTTCATTCAAACAACAGAAAGCATTTGCTGGACACAATCTATTCAACAATGACAACTGCAGGTGACAAAACTGAAGCTGTCATATTGGAAATGCTGAGACTACAAGTGGCATACACAGTAAAGTTACAGAGTTTTATCCACCCAGACAGTGGGAAAGAATTTAGACTGAGTATAACTTATTCTTTTTCCCCCACTACATGATAGACAGCAGAGCAAGAGAATGTGTCTGCCAGTGTCCACACAGATGTCCTCTAACACAGGATAGCAGTCTTGGGATCCACCTGGGACACACTTGCTCTCCCAGGCTTTTTGGGGAGAAAACAGTCATTACACTGTACAAAAGCATGACCATTAGTGAAGGATGAAAGGATATTAAGGTTGCTTTGAGAATGAGAACTTGAAGATAGTGTTCTTATAGCAATCAACACCCCCCTTCAGTGATCTCTCTCAGATTTTACTAGTGTGAAAACATTTTCTTCAAACACATACCCATGTTTCCATTTTCCATGTTTCTGATATCTGGACGTAGCCGACAGTCAGTGGGAGCTAAGATTGCTTCCATGCCCTTCTCTAGCTCATTGAGACTCACAGCAAAACTGGTGAAATTGTACATCTTGAAAGCAAGTTGCAGACAATATACATGTTATTTTGACCAAGTAGCAGTAAGCTCCCTATACTGAATGGATACAACAAAGCTTCTGAGAGAATTACCGAGTCAAACCCTCTCCCACTGGCCACCCTAAAAGCAAGACAAGTTCATTCCAAACTGAATTCTTTTTCTTAAAGGGGAACGAGGAGCAACGTGGAATCACAACAGTCTTTGCCTCAGAAGATAGGAACATATTTTTCCTATATCTGATATTTAACACCATGATTTATCTTTAAAAAGAAAACACACCTAAAACTAAGAAAACATGCATGCATGTTTTCATTAACTTCAGATTACAGTACTCTGGGCTTTCTAAAGACAATAGTTAAGCATATAGTACAGCTGCTTGCACTGGGAACTACTTAGGTTAATAACCAGATGCCCAGTTACTGCATTTTGGGAAGCCTGTCCTCCAAAAGCAGGGATAGCAGTAGGGAACACACATCTGTATTTTAGCCACTCCTAGTGCAAAGATCTCACAGACCACACGCTGAAGCAGCTGCAGTCAGATCACACATTCTACCAACTCTGGCACAAGAGTGCTGCTTTCAGCACAGGGCTGAAGCAGACAGCTTGCTGCAGTTTAATTTATTGCTGCAGCAAGAACTGCCAGAACCTATCAATAAGCACACTAAGGACAGACACTTTCAACAGGGTTTCCCTTGAACATTACTCATGTTCCCTGGGATGAGTCACTAGTGACAGGAACGTACACATTGATTGAAACAGTTACCTGTGATGAGTTTGGTGGCCTACAGTTTATCCTCCAAAGCAATTTACTGCCAGGTATAAACTGCACGGTCTCTTGAACTTCTGGCATATCATCAGCCTCATCGTTTTCTGATTTAATAACATCTTCACTCTGAAACAGAGATAACACTTTTACTCCTTCAGGTTCCAATGAGTCAAAACTGCAGTTTAAACTAGTTCCTATAATGGCTAAGAAAGATAAATAGCACCTGCTTGCCTTTTGAGCACCAATTGCTTTGTCACTTGCAAAAGCATCTAGTTTATTTCATTAACGAGGAATTAACTAGTGTGAGTTCATCAATTTTACTTCTACCTAAAACATGCCACCTTTTCACATTAAGGCTCGTGCTCTGCATCAGTTTATATACATTAATGCATGTGCTGCCAAAGCTGCAATAAGGATTCAACAACTATTCTTAAAGGAAACTAATTTCCCAAGGCTCTGGCCAGCATTCCCCTTCTCAGTGCTATGGTATGTATGTTAGCAGTGTCAATCTCATACAGCTGGACTGTGATTTCTGAATCCTACTTGAGGGTGGAGAACAGGATGAAGATTTTTATTTCATCACCTCACTATTTTTATTCCGCTGTTCACTTCACAGACCTCAATCACTTTTGTTCTGGCTTTATCTATTTTAAGAAGAAAATAGAATCTTTTTCTGTGAGCAATTAGAGGAAGGAAAGAGGCTGAGCACAGCACAAACAGCAGAAAACATCTTCTTCCCCATACAGATGAAAGACAAGCAGAGCACATACATGTCAAGCATTCTCTCCATACAGGAACAGGTCAAACACCACCAGCTGTCACCGTGCATACATTTTCACCTACTTGAACTGCACAGACCACAGATCACTGGGCAGCTTCTTCCCTCAGCTACCTGAAAACCTGCTTTCCTGCATGCTTGGTTCCTATCATCTGCCTGAACCACAGGAGAATCTGTCTCAGAACACAGCTGCACTGTAACAGTTCAGAGGATTTCAATATGAGAAATCACCTGAAAGCACAACCACCAGAAGGGAAGAGTTTCTGTCACAGTTCTCCCATTTTCCTTCTGCCTCCTCTGACGTCTCATTTATTCTCTTCAAAACAGTTCCCTCTCTAAATATAAATTCCTCAGGAAGGAAGAAAGGGAAGAGTTTACTTTCTTAAGATGAACAAAATCTTATTATTTAAAAATAAGTCAAAATACAAGCCTGCATCATGACAGAATCCAGAGGCAAAAAACAAGGCCTGTTGTTGCTCAGGATTCCTCTGAGTGTTTAAATGAAAGACTGAGGCTCTTAAACAGAAGCTAGTCACTCTTAACTTTAGCTCATCATTTTCATTTTGTGCGAGCAACCAGAGCCCACAAGACTTCTGCTGATACTGGAAGACAGAACAGTCCTCTGCATCATACAACATTCTGCATCTCCCATATAACCCTGAGGCTTTGGCAGTAACTTATCCGATCCAGACCTACATGTGAAGAAAAAAATGCACAAGTTTCCAGACCCCTCTGCTCTCAAGGCTGTCTGCATCCCAAATTCAAAAAGGCTGCATCACCAAAAAAGGCATAAGGACTTAAACACGGTACTTAGGAAATTTTCTTTTTAAATGCCCACATTCAGATATTTTCCTCATCTAGAACTGGCAGTATAGCCACTTCCTTTGCTGAATAAAAGACTCGGGGGCTGATACATGACAACAACTCTGACAAGTCTCTAGCAAACACTACTTCTGTAAGTTCTCGAATACCAGCAGCTCTCATCAAAGCCAACATAATTACAAAGTGCTATGCTTTCTCATGGGACTAATGCTGCATACCTCAGACCCCTACCAAAAGGTGAACAATTATAACCCTCCACACACCACCACCAGACTATTTCTGAAAAGGTGATTTCCTCTCATTTTTGTATTTCAGTTCAATTTTGTATTTTCACTCCCTAAAAGATCCTTAATCTTACCGGCTTCAATTTCTTCTGTTCACCACCTCTCTTTTCATTCTTTTTGTAAGTCTCATATGTAGTGGGATCAGTGCACCATAAGCATTCAGTCCACTTGCCATAGATGACGCACAGCTTCTTTCTGCTGCAGAGAGAACAAAGGAGAGTTAGCTTTTGCTTCTCATAAAGCCTTCTAAGCCAAGTCATACAGACCCTGGGCTACATTAAATACACAGCTTCCTGCCTTGTTGCCTTTTGTTTCTTTGCAGAATTCTTAGAAGCCAGATATTAGATTAATACAAAGAAAGTGATTCACCTTCACCTAGACTTTTTGGTATTCAGTCCTGCAGAACACATTCTCATGACTTAGTCACGTACCTTTTGCTATTGCTGAAACGAGTGTGGGTGCAGCAAAGCCATCAGCTTACAGTACAGACCCCTAGAGTCACACAACAGCTTTGGGCTTGATTAAATACTTAATAACTGCATTCTCATTGTTATAAGCTTCAGACTAGAACTGCAACTGTGCAACAGTGAAATCAGTTTCAACTACTCTGCATTTTCCCTGGATAACTTTATTTCAAGTGACTGGACTGGAGAGTTTTTTTTTCTATAAGTGCTTGAAATCCTCATTCTAACTAAGGAATTTAATACAGACACAGAGAATGCAAATGGTTATAAACTGCATCACTACCAACACTGAAGAGACATCAATTATGGTCACCCATGCCAGCACTAAAGCAACACCACAGTGCTCAGAAACAGAGAGGCCAACAGAGTAACACTTACTTTTTGTCCTGGATGTATCCCTCCACTCTGTGAAGCTCTTTTCCAAACAGCCCACATGGTTTAAAATTAAGGACACATTTATCTCCAGTACTGCAAAGGAAATTTCAAGTAAACACTTCAGGAACAGGCTCCTAAGCACCTCTCCCATATCTGCATCTTATTTTAGCTTTTTTTTTTTTCCATGTAAGGAATGAGAGAATTATCAATATCATAGCTTTTCTTTAACTATGATTTATTATCTGATCAAGGCTTTTCACAATTCCACAAGAAAGAAAGAAAAAAAAGTGCATAAGACAGCAAAATAAGCCCACAAGTGTTGACTGAAAACACAACTAAACTTCTGAATTTTCTGCATACTTAGAATTTAACAAAAATGTTAGGAATAAAGTGGAATGCAGGACTACATACTGATTGACCTGCACCACTGAAACACCATATTTTGGTGGAACGTGTTCACAGCTAACTGGAATGAAATGAAACCTTACCAACAAACTATACAGGGAATAATCTAGTTAACAGCATTAAACTGCATGTCAAAAACTCTGAACTAAACATTTTAAAAATACAAACTGGTGTATTTCAGCACCTTCCCTACACAGAGATGTACGTGTAAGTAATCTCCCACAGTGAGGTATGTGGCCAAGTTTCTATATTAAGCACAAATCATACAGAGACCATTCTGGGTTGCAGGTCTGAATTTAAGAGACTGATGTAGATTTGCTGAGATGGGAAGTACCAGAACAGCAGCCTGCTGGAACAAAGCTTCAATCTATTCACAAAAAAGCAGGTGCTGTATTACAGGTGCTGCATACTTCTGTAATAAAGAAAATTCTCCCATTTTACAAGAGATTACTGTCTCCTTTGTTTTATGTAAAGTAAAAAGCCTTTTTATAGCCAGTGGGCAGAGCAACTGACATGCTACAAGTTCACATTATATTAACACTCTACAGTCATTGCTCTGTGCTGCACTCTTAATTTAATACATTTTCTATTATCAAAACTAAAAGAGCCAAATCACAATCAAGCTGATGGAGGTCTACAGCACGCCTCCAGCAATTAATCCATGCAAAGGTTCTGGAGTTATATTTAATTTCTGTTCTCTGTCAATAAGGCTGAATTTGAATAGGTAATTCACAGATGTAAAAGCTTTGTAGCCCACAAGCCATCCATCTATTCATTTGCCTTTTCGTTTACATTATTATGATACTAAGCTCAGCCCAGTGAATAGTTTGCATTTGTCAGAAGATGGGAAAAAACCACTTTGGGCTTACTAATACAAAAGGTGTGCATCCCAGGAAAGTATCTGCTTTGTAACAGAAGTGGAAAGGACCACGCACAGCCCCTAAAAGCCAGACCCATGATTAGCATTACCTGTGATTGACAATTTCCACTGTTCCGTATTGTTCTAGCCACAGTTTACCAATAATTACATTATGTACACAACAGGTCGGATTTGTCCATGTGTAAGCTTCATTATGTCTGTAAAGAAAACACAAAAATCATTGTTTCTTGAGCCTGTGATGGAATGTAAGCCTGCTGTAACTCTGTTTGCAACCAGGCAAAATATTTACTGCTCCTGTGAGCAGCCAGCAGCTAACTTGGTAACAGAGAAGAAGCGGATTTTTCTTTGTAAGCCAAGGATGTGCTGCATGCAAACACGAGCACAACAAAGGGAGAAAGTCTCCTCCTCTCACAAAGAGGCAGAAGGTCTCTCCTCCAGCACCACCAGTGGCAGTTCTAAGGGACTAGCATGGTTCTGTTTGTTCGGTATCAGTGAGATGTGATAGCACTACAGTCGGGTCTCACAAACATGACATTTAAAATCCAACTTATTACTCCATTTTATCCTTTTCCCAAAGATTCACTAAGAAGAAAACTCCTAAAATTGAAGAATTTTCCAAACAAGAGTTTTTCTTAATACACTTCGTAAATTATTTGACAAAGATGAGTTAACAGATTCTAAACCCTTAGAAGACATTATTCTAAGAGCAAAGTGTTAATTAACAGAAGTTGCCTGGTTAGCAATCAACCCATGTTAGAAAAGCACGCAATCTCTATTTTAATACCAAAAACTGCAGACACGAGCAGCATCCTCTGCAACAAATACCTTGTGCTTCTACTTCCATTAAGTATGAAGCAAATAAATATACTTAATATTTCCAACTGTCAGTTTCCAGCATAGAATAAAAACAAATCAACAAAGTCTGACTATTTTCCACAGCAAACTATATTCAAGAGTACTTTAGAATAATGACTACTCTTCAAGTGGAAAAAAAATAATCCCCCCAGCCTTAGTATTTGTTTTTATTCATGAACTTATTGACAGCAAAATCTGTGCAGCATAAAATATAACAGAAGAAACTCATGCCCTGTGAAGATGAATTGAAACATTTATTTGTGCTGGAAAAGTAGGGAAGAATTGTGCTTTCTAACACAGAAAACAGTCGTGGTCAACATAAATGCAGTACTTAACGCTGATTGATGATGTTGTTCCCTAAACTTAAGTCTGGCCCAGAATAACTCAGACTTCTCAAATCAATAGACTGCTACAAATCACAACATTAAGGAGCTCAGAATCTGAGCTCAATTTCTGCTGCTAACTTGATGCAAATGTTTAAACCAAATGCTTTAATAATTTACACTGCAATTATAATCTGCACCATGATTTGATTAGGCAGAGCAGGAACCCTAATTCTTCAACATAAAGGCTCACTCTCCACCAGCACACGTTTTGCTCAAGCCTGCATTCTACACTGGTGTTCACAGTCATTTCTATATTCAGAAGAGATTTCCTCAATTTACATCACCACTTATATCCAAGACCACTTCATGCTTCTACAAGCTTTGGAAGATCAGATGCCAGCATCCTGACAAACTGTACTTTCAAAAGAAACTACAGGAAGAGTCAGTGCTTGATATGGCAGCCATACTGCCCCTTTATTGAGACCAAACGTCCACCTTGTATCTTCATGAATGTCTGTCTTCATGAGGTATTGTAAAACAACCTCATAGTTAGGCCTGAGGAAACCCTTTGGAAAAGCACTTGTAAGTGTTCAACTGCAGATTGCTTATCACGAACTGTCTTGCAGACAGCCACATACTGAGACATAACTGATTAGGAGTAATATGGAAAGGGATTGATGATTTCACTTGGAAAGTGATCATACACACAGCATGAAACTGGTGACAGAAATCCCAACAAGGTTCTCACTTTCTGCCATTAAGCAAAGCAGTTATTCTGAAGCAGCAGCTCTTTCCACACAAACATGCAGGCACAATAGGCATTTGCTTCTCATACTCACTTCAGAAGCTCCAAAGTAATTGTTCCCCGTGGCTCCGCCTCTATACTCTTTCCCCAGAATTTTAGTTTGGGGTAAATTGATCCATGAAAAATAAAGTCCTTATTGAGGCCTTCAGAATAAAATGCACTAATAGGTGGGTGGTGACTGACTTGCTCAGATATAAACCTAAATCCTAAATCCTCCCTATAAACACAAAAGAAAGCATTAAACACTTAATCAACTCTTAACATTACAGGAAAAAAAATATAACTTGATACTTCAATTATTTTTAAGGATTTTTAGATTGCACTGAAGGTAATACTTCCCCTTTTCAAGTTCCATGACACAACTGAAATTAATAAAATGAAAGCAATTATCTTCTGAATACTTCTTAAACATCTGTTTATACCCAGAAGCAATCACTATTCCAATACCCAAGTGACTTTCCACTTAGAAAGGCATCTGAAGAAGTCTGGCTGGAATAACTCTTGAAAATGCTGCAATTCCTTGGGCAGCAGTAGAAGGTCTGACTGGAAAATTTTCTCCACCACATAAGCATCTCCCATTCCAACATGCTGAAAACCTCTCAAGATAACTTCTCTATCTGATGCCATAAGCACAGCACTCTAAAAATAAGTTAATAGTCTGCTGAAGACACTTGAACAGAGAAGAACTTAAACCATTTTTTCTCTGAATAATTCTAAGAACACCCTGCATGAACAGAAATGAAAAAACCCTCTCAAACATTTTGTTTGGGGAAAATAATTTTAGCTATATTCAAAAGTATGAAATACATTTTAGTGGTTCTTTAATTACTTTGGCGAATTAACAACTAAACCAGTGTGACAGCCTGCTCACACAAACAGCCTCAGATCCCCGTTCAGTTATTACCTGGTTAATTCATAGGTTTCTCCTAACAGTGGGTTAAAAGGTTTGCCAGTTCTCTCCCACTGAGAAGCTACAGCAGAAACTGCAAAAGCAGCTACAGCCTGTAAGGAAATAAGAACACACTGTTATATTAACTGTACACTACAACTATGAGTTTAATATCTCTTTTACATTGTAGGGTATTTTATTCTTCTTCCAAAAAGAAAGCTTTATATATTGCTTAAGGCCAAAATACTAGCAAACCATGGGATAATAATACAGAAGTGGGAAAATAAAAGCAGTTATTAAGCATATCATTTCAAAAGGAGTCATTTTCTGTAGTAAATTTTGCCAGGTTATACTTTGCTCCATTCTCCTCTCTTACCTCTAGAAATCATAGAGCCACTCAACAAATCAAATTAATGCTTGCAATGTTTTGGAAAGCTTGGGAGTTTTTGTGTCACCAGGGCACAAAATAACTATTTTAAGGTGATCTAAAGCCAAGATCTCATCTTTACAATACACAAAAACCCAGAGTCACAGCTAAAGCAGTCCTAAACAGGCTGAGGGCCTTGGGAAGCATTTACTGCTGTAGACTTTTGTGCACAGGATCAAGTAGGAGAGCATCACATAACTCACAGCAACCACTATAAACCAAGAAATTGCTCCAGACAAATATGGGTATTCTTACAATAGCACCAGAGAAAGAAATGCACTCAAAAGAAAATCTGCATTAACACAAAAGATCCTTGAGAGAGAAACTACTTCTGAAATAACAAGAAGCTGGTAGCTGTGACTTGCCTGCATTCTTTCCAAGGGGTCTGCATGACTACAAGCTTTATTAATGAGGTATATGTGTTCCATATATTCAGTTATTCGTTGAAGAAAACTCAATGGCTCGTTGAAGACAATGGGCATTGTAATCTTAGACAACTCCTGGGTAACAAAAACACAAGTTAATTTCTTAGAACACTGTTACCAACTGATAACACTAACAATTCTGAAAGTAAGCTGTGGGTTAGTGGAGTTGTCAAATATCTTTTGAAGAATGCTACAAGTCTGCAGCAGAACTCCATGTGCTACAGCAGAAAGGGGCTAGAAGCACTGCAGAATTCTACTAGGGATCAGAAAGAATGAAAAAAAGACCCTTAAAACTGATCCAACTAATCCAGTAAATTCAATAAAAATGTTACCTTCTACTTTGTGTTCTACATACAAGAAAAGAGGTTAAAATTTATGTAGATAGTGGAAATGATGTGCCAACTAGCTCACTACAGGCATTTAAGTACCACACATTTCTTTGACATCCTCACATACCTACTTGCACAAAATCTAACTATTTTACTGCAGGAATCACAAATTTTTAATTAAGAGAAACAATTATATAAAGAATACTATTTGAATTGCTCTAACACATTTTAGTGGCTTTATTAAAACAATCTGTTTCTCATTTCCCATGTGGATAAAAGACAGACACAAAGCTCATACAGAGATTTCCAGCTCCCCAGGTCTTTTACTATGTCAGATCTGTCTGTTTGTTAAAAAAGCTGCACTAATGACTGAGTGTTTCCACCTTTTATGTGCTTATAATTTAATGGCACAGAGAATGCTATGGGATAGTTAATACAACAGTTTCTTCACACTGCCACAGGCAGTGAGGAAAACTTAATCCTAGCTAACCTGATTTGGTCAGGCAAATCTTTCTGGCAGATATGTCATTCATCCTTACCAAAGGAGTTTAGACAGTACATTTCTCTCTCTTAGATGATATAAGGTAAGCTGGCAAAGCAACTCACTGACTTGCCTGTTGCATTCACTAAGTACTGTGCTGAGAGATCTAGAGTAGATATGAATATCTAAAACCAACAACAAAAAAAATAACAAAGGAGAGAATGTTGTGTTAATCAAAGCATTACTAACTATATTATCAATGACTTCACTCCAGTTCTTATAGGACAGTGTTAGAAACACCAACTCACATGTTCCAACAGCTGAAGTAAGACAACAGAGTTGGAGTTTAAGTTCCTCACATGAAAAATGCAAAATGCAGCAGGCATATTCTGTATGCAAGTTTTAAGCAATACAATTAATGAGTCAAAGTCAAGAAATTTATCAGCATATTTAATCTTGGGTAACTCACCAGTCCAATGCATTTCTTTAATATGCTCCACACACTAAAATCACTTCTAGAAAACATTGGGGCAGGTAATGACGTCCTGTAATTGGAAAAAGAAAAAAGAAACAACAAAAACCTGTCACTATAAGCTCCTTAAACAAAAAGATATTTTTATTTACAGGTATCTAAGTACTTAATGAAGGAAACAAAGCATTAACCTCCACTTAACATAGGAAGCAGACAAGTGAAATGTGTTCAGTTTCAGAGGAATAACCTCTTCCTTGGTGAGAGCAGTAATACCCCCAAAAGATCACAAACCAGCACGGTCACTTCTCATTTCCTGCACAGCACTGCACATTTACCTGTGTCTCTTAATTCCATTTTCTTGAATCTCTGTCTCTCCATTATGCTTCCCAGTCCTATTGCTTTGGTGTGGATCTAGATCAAGCATTTCCGCAACTTTATGATTTGCTTCTGAAAACTCTCCTGAAGAATTGTCAGAATCAAAGCCTGTGTGGAAAAAATAAGTCAATAACTTTCTTAGGAATCTTATTATGCCACAGTGCCACTCACTTTTTACAACTCTCACAGCATAAGTACACTTACACCGTTATTTTGTTAAAAAAAAAAAACATCAGAGTGAAGAATTTTCATCAACTGACCAAGTTCCCAAGAGTATTTAGAGCTAAGTGTTGCATTACAATCAGGCATTCTCATCTGTTTTTTCATGCTGCTGTATATAAAACCAATTCAGAACCTTGCCAGCTCTTCAATAGCTCCTAATCATATTAGCTGCATTGCCTCTTCATTAGAGCTGTGATGCGATTACAATAATTTTTAGTTACATAGTTTTCCTTGAAGACCATAAAATAATTAACATAACCTACTCACACCACCACATACAGAGCAGTAAGGAGGAAAAAGTGCCCATTTCACAACCCAGTGGCAAACATCCATACTACTCCAACAGCAGAAATATAGGATATCTAATCTTTTTGCCACCCTTACTGAGCAAACTTCACACACAAGAATCCAAGCACATCAGAACAAGTCTTCAACTGCTGAACCTGCAATGCTGAAGCACACAAAACATACAGGCATCTCTGCAGACAAAAACAACATGATAACATCATTAGGTCATGCCTACTCCCCCCTTGATCTCCCTGAAAAATTACTGAAAGCCTACGCTGCAAGAAAGGCTGCATGCAATTCAACCTCATCCTTTGAGTTTAACACGAGATGAGCTAAGAACAACAACATAAAAATGGAGCAGAATAGACTTTCTTCTTGGTTCTGCAGCCAGCAGAGTGAGTTGGAAGAAAGTTTTGCAAAGATTTCAATACGTTTAAGGACAAACAAAAGCCTAGAAGAAGTCTGAACACCCCATGGGAGCATTAGAAAAACAAAGTAGTGGTGAGGGATAGGACTAGGAAGGTGAAAAATGCCAAAATATTTTGTGGGAGAGGTTATTCAGACTTGGAGATTAATGAAGGATTCTTTTTTCTTTTTCCATTTATGTTTGTATTCCTTTTGTTGCAGTTATATCACAATCTAGGCAAGCACTTCTCCGTGCTGACAGTCACTACCACAGCTAGCTGCAGCCAA
The DNA here is from genome assembly GCF_038088225.1 of Cyrtonyx montezumae. Taxonomy (NCBI): domain Eukaryota; kingdom Metazoa; phylum Chordata; class Aves; order Galliformes; family Odontophoridae; genus Cyrtonyx; species Cyrtonyx montezumae. Next base: position 8,193,134 of record NW_027072100.1, on the reverse strand, counting down.
TTCTGAAGTCCAGCTGTGGGCACAGAAAGAAGCCCAGATGTTACAAAGCACATAAATACCCTAAGAGAGTAAAGCAATGAGTTTTGTGTATTTCAGCTTTACAATAAGTAAAACAACAATTCTCTGGCACTAACTTTTAAAACAAATTAGATAATATCTAGCACAAGCAATGCTTTTTATTAACAACTCCAATCAAGTGCTTTTACTCTGTTAGATGAATTCATCCCAGATGTACATCCAGAACCAAAAACCTGTTTGTTTTTTTTTGCAAGGATAACAACAACAAATACACAAATACATCCCAAGCTACAAAGTGACATACCACTGATACGATCCTATTAGCTGAACAGCAGATGTAAAGGGTGATGTCACATATTAAACCCTCTCCTACATTTTGATGTTACAAGGGTATAATTACAGAGCAGTAATGACACCTTAGCATGTCTTAGTACTTAACTGGAAAATATGAGAGTTTATATATATATATCCAGGTAATGGAAATGAAGATTAATCTGAAACACCTGCCTTTAAGAAAAAGCAACACCTGTCTATCTTCATTCAACCCATAACAAGAGAATAGCTGTCATTTTTAAAAGGTATTTCTAATCACATAATAGCTTGTTTAGGAACTCATTCTGGTACAAGAAGATGGAAAAGGCAGATACCGTAGAGAATAAGGAAATAACTTTGACTGATCAGGTGGGGAAAAACACATGAGCTTTCAGGCAAACACGCCTTCAGCCAGAAAGCTGATCAGGCACACACAGCATATGGAACATCATCACATTTAATGGGCATTTTAATGAGTTAGAACACACGACTTTCCACTGTGCTTTCAATCTTCACTAACAGCTGGCTCGTCTGCTACAAGCCCAAACAGAAGTTTTAAAGGCTGTTTCTCAATGAAATTCTAAATATTACAGTCCTGAGGAAAACATCCAAAGGATGATCTTCGCAGAGGAAACACTGACTTGGAATATTTATTGAAGTGCTCTGTTATAGTTTTACTAAGTTCCAAGTCTTTCAAGCTGCTATTAAAGCCTTGCAAAACAGAGTATCTGACCTGTACAGGCTATTTTGCATAGAGAAAGGCTACAAAGAGAGAAAAGTGTGAATTTAAAGAGGGAAAGGGGACCATGCACAGAAATAAAGCTTCAAAAACTACCTGAATCAAAATCAACTACCTGAATCAAAATCAAGTCCCAGCTTCTGCATGTTAAGGGTAAAACCAAGTTTTTAAAGCCTTCAGTTACCAAAGTCAGATATAAACTGGTTGCCAACGCTAATCCATTTCAAGAGCTTAAAGAAAAATGACTTGCCAGTAGCTCTAGTTCTCACAGTTTTCTTCTTCCTCATCCTGCAGATGAAACAAGTCCACTAAGCCTTGTTACACATCCAGCTACAAGGAGCAGAGTGGCACAGTACTGAGTACACAGCACACATAAAGACACAAGACTGCCCTTTCATACACTCAGCAGCTTCCTCAAATACTAATTGAGGTTTGTCACTCAAGACAGAAAGGGAATCAAAATAGCAAAGTGGTGAGCACCTTCATACCTAAAAAAGATCCTTCAGAGTTGGGATAAATATGCTGGAACTGCACAGTGAGTAAAATAAGAGGTCAATTTTCCTTGGCCAGAAACTACTAATTCTTCACTTTCCAAAACAAATCAGACTTCACACTAAGGGGCCATATCATGCAGCTTCCAACAGGAGGCAGGCTGGGCTTCCACAACATCTGCAGTACTTCAATACTGGGGCACAATCTGCTGATTCAATCCAAACATTATGAAAATATATACATTTGGCAGCAGATACCTCACTTCCTGCTCCCCAGGAAGAAGCAACAGTTTTTACAGTGAATGAGAGCCAAGCAGCAGGAAGAGAAGGGCAACCTGCTCTCAAATGCACTGCACCAGATTAACCTCACAGACACTGAGCAGATTTTGAAGAATCTGAGTTTATCAGTGAATTTACCAGGTTCCCTGATCCTGCCTCCAAGAAGCCTTCCTCCTGTATTTGAGAACAATAAAATGCTGTGCTGCCAAGAACTGATGGATGTTATGCACATCTCCGAGGTGCTCACAGTGAGTACTCAGTCCTGAAGTAAGGATGTTATGTGTCCAGCTAATCAGCAGCGACAATCACCTCTGAACACAAAGCAACTTCACTCCATGGAAACTCTTCACCAGCCAGACTGACTCATCAGCTACACAGCACAGCCTGTCCTGGACATTTACAGGTGTACTCATCATCAAACATTGTTGGGTCAAACCACCTGCCAGGATGACTCCCAACCACACAGCATGCAATGCCATCACATGAACATGACTTCTGGATGTGATGGGGACAGTGTCAGAAGCAGGAAACTTCTCATCCTAAGAGATTAAATCCATGACAACAAAACCCAGGGGTCCACAGGGCAGATCTCCACTTGAGAAGTGGATGTTATCAAGTAACTACAGAAAAGTTGAGGCCTTCTCAAGGAGTGAACTCGCATTTTAAAAGGGAGAACACATTACCTAGGCTAAGATGGCTGCAGAATTCTAAAGCTCTAAATTCTGTGAAGTTTCTCTACCCTGCTAAGCCTGGTTTGCTATTTGTAGGGCAGAAGCAACAGCATCCAAATTACTAAAATCAGGGAAGCTGTGAGAACACACTGCAACTCCCACTGAGGAATGCAGAGCCCAAGACAACTGGGAAACAAGTGGAGAAGAGCATGAGGTACACACAGTTTTCATTTCAGCATGGAAATGAGACACAGCTGGAGAATGAGCTTGTTCCTGGTAGCCACATCCCAGTCACAGACTTAGGGGAAAACCAGCAGACATCTCAAGTTGGCTTCTGCCCATCTACTGCTCTGACTTAAGGAATGGAGAGTGTGCTCAGAAAGAACAAGCTGAGAAGTCTGCCAAGGGTATTTTGCTTTTTTAATCAAAATTTGGAACCCAAAATCCTGAAGTTCTTACTGTGGAATGCAAAAGCTTGCTGTGACTCAGAAAGGACCTCAATTCTGAGCTTAACCTCCTGAGGATACTGAGTGTACACCTAGCTGCTAAAGGCATCAGCAGAAGAATGCAGAAAGACCTATTAACAGTTGTTCTTCGCATCACATTTATGTACCACCTGGAGAAGTCATAGCTACATAGAACTAGGTGCTGAGAGCACACGAAGACATCTTTCACTTGGAAGCTTTTCTCCTCCCTTCACATGTACCCTCGTGGAGGAGTAGTTTAGGACATGGCACGCTCTCTGATGGATGTACAGTATCCCACACAACCTGCTGTCAGTCACAATGCTTCAGTCAGCTCTCTCTGCTTATTTGTCACAGGAATCTCCAACCAACCATGCCTGTCCACCACACCCACTTGCATCTATCATGCTGCTTCCATTCTTTGGCTTTCATGATTGCCACCATTCTCTTTCATTCCGTTGGTTTCAAGTACTGCACACTCACTAATATTGCCAGCATTTTTCACTTCACCTCAACTACAGAACTTCTAAGGAGATTATTTACATGGAAAACTTCACTGCTTTGGGATTTTTGAAATGACATTTTGTTTGTTTGTGCTTTTTTTAATTAAAATACTTTAAGTATTTCAACTCATCACTAAAACCACACGTGGCTCTTACAAGTAATCATTCATCCTTGTTACTTCAGAGAAAAGCACTATTTGATACACTGCTCTAGAGCGATGCAATTCTTGTTTACTCTTCTAGATACAGCACTGGATTGCAAAGTCTTTCAGCTCCCTACCCTGAAAGCATGCTTTTACAACAATTTGCAGAGCTGTAGAGAAATATTTCTCCATTTGAATTCTCTGGAATAAGTTTTCCATTAAAATCAATAGAATAACAGCGAAAATAACCTACAGAAGCTATTTCACCTTTCAAAGGGCCTTAAAAGCACTACTTCTCAAGCTGCCGTAAAATTACCTGCGTTTCATGGAAAAATGAAAGCAAGACTCTGGCTCTGAAGGAGTACTATAGTGGTAAAATAATAGTCAGCACTAAGCTTTAAAAAATAAAAATAATTGGAAATAAATACATATTTCCAAGGTCGAGCCCAAACCTTTCTTCTTTTCAGAACACAGTAGTACAAGTTTTACTAGGAGCACTTTTTCTTCTTTATTCCTCAACAGTAATACATTACCAGTACCTTAACACACACAACACAGTCACAGCTTTTTCCCCCTCCTTTTAGCAGGGTGCCCACCACTCACCCGTAACGGCATCATAGAACTCTTCTTCACTATTCATCCTTCAGCATGAAATCTCTGCACAGCCACTTCAGCTTCCTCTAATGCATCGTTGAACTTGATTTAGAGATTAAGTATCTGTATGCTTTTGAAGTCTTCTTCTGCAAACACTCCGCCGCTTTAGATGATCTATTTGAAAGGACAGGGAAGAAGAATTAGCAGCTTCCACAGTTCTTACATGCACAAACACACACACTTGACAAATACTCATTTTCCTATTTCTTCCCACAGCAAAAGAAAGTGTTGGATTGTTGTGTTCATGAAACAGTCACTGTGACTGTGAAGTCCTCCTGAAGATCAGTGCTATCTACTACAAGAACAGCCAACGTACTATGCCACTCATTCTCTCTATATAAAAACAACATTTACACTATTGTAAAATACACTATTCACTGAAAGTTGCATTTCAGGCAAGCACAGCAAGAAGGAGAAGGAAGAAAAAGACAGCTGGCACACAGAAATTCCTTTTCAGACAAAAGATAAACCTTACTGCATCCTTAAACAAGAAAGCTGGGAACAAGAGAACTTTACCTCACTGCTGCATAAAAATGCAGGGCCTGGCTGCACATCATGCATTCAGTGACTACCAGGTAAGCTCTGTCACAACACTGCTATGAACTCCTGAACACACAACAGGAGGTTTCACTCTCAAGACAGAAAGTGTAAAGAAACAGAACTTTTTCTCACTGAAGCCAAGCACAGAACAAATCACTTACAGATTTATGAAGCATTCCAACTCTACTTTACGGACAGACTACATTAGATTTATTCCAGATGGTTGGCAATGGTGAAATGCAAACATTTTACTTCACTCATTTTTAGTCAAAGCAGAATCGTCGATTCTACCCCTGCAAACATTCACCAGGTACCAGCACAGAGCCAGGCACACAGCACTACTGCTGGCTCCCCCAAAACAACCTCAATGTGTCAGCCTCAATTTTTTCTGATCCTTGAAGATCCCACTGCTTTTGTGAGAGTGGCTTTTCCAGAGTAATTATAACTTGCACAGTTCCATTCCAATTAAGGGAAACAAAGCCAGAAGCACACTCTATTCCTAGTAGAGGAGCTTGCCATGTTTAGAGCCAATCCCCTCGCTCCTCTCTGCAAGACACTGAATTGCACGATGCCCCCTGACCTTCAACTCTTTTCACCTCACTGCTCCGAACAAAGCTGTGTGAATGCCTCACACCCTGTCCTTCCAATCCTCTGTTCAGAAGGAGCTGAAATAGCCTCTTTTATTACTCCCTCTCAGTTAATGAACAGCATTTACCTTGATGCACCACACCTTGAAGCATCAACGCCAGGTACCTGACTGTCACTTCTGCCTTACGAATAACCTATTTTGCCCAACCACAGCATTTTAGATCAATCTCTGCATCATTGTTAATATCTCAGCTTCCACATAATCATCAGCAGTTCTCCTTTACAAGTCCTCACCTCCATAAGTTCAGAGCATCACGCAGCTGCTTCTTTTGCCTGTTGCTACACTCCTGTTGCAATTGCTGTCAGCTGAACAGTTTCCTTCCCTTTTCCCTGTGCTCCAGCCACAGACCTCTAAGCAAGAAAGCTGAAGAAGGCTTATCAGCAAGATTTCTGACTCAGCTTACTCAAACTGCCTCGCTCTTCCAGGGAAGGATGCAAGAGCTCAAAACACTGACACCACAGTCAGGGATGAATGAAGACTTCCAGTGCAAGGCTACCAGCAAGTGCTCTGCTTGCAGAAGGGAAAGGAGCAGCAGCTCCGCTTCAAAAACACAGCACAGGCTGCTGGCAGAGAACCAGAGAAAGGCAGAAACCCTTTAATAACTGGTTCAAAAACAGCAGCTAGCCCAGACTTCTGGATGAACTAAGCAGGATGCTATGCCTCTTCTTTAAACAGCAGCAGGATTAATTACACTGCTCTAAATGCCTACCTCTAACTCGAAATGCACAGAAACAGCTCACAGCAGACAGGCAGGGGAAGCTGTGCTCGGCTGCAGCACATGTCTGGCTGTTACCTGGCCCAGCAGAAGGCAGGCCCTGACTGCAGGAGATGCTCACACTGAAACTGCAGACAACAGAGTCTCTGCAAGCCTTCTAGCCTCACCAGCAGTCTCTCTTCTAGGTCTCCAACTCTGATGAAAACCTATTCTTGAGGATGTTACTGTGTACAGCTTTCACTGGGGAGGGAGGAGAAGGAGGAAAGCTCTAGTTTTCTTAGGACTCAATTGCCTCCAACTGTTGTACACTTCTAGAAAACCACCCAGAAAGAGATGCACGAGTGCACATTGTGCAGCTGTCTCGTGACAAGCACTAAAATTCCTGAATTTTCTCCAGCCATTCCCACATCTCCCATTTTTATGTCTAGCCCTTGCTTTTTAATCCAAGCTCTGGCAGCAGAACTGTTCTGAAGCAGTTCTACCCACCTGCAATGCACACAAACCAGCTGCCAACCCACCCCTGTTTAATTAGCACACCAAGAGCACACTCCCCCTATCCAAACACGTCCTGGAAGGACTGCCAGCATGCCACAGTCCTCTAGAGGAGGCGTTAAGGAATAAGAACTCTGACTTACTGATAATAAGGGCACTGACTACAACGCCAGTGAAGCTTTCCTATGAAAACAACCACCAAAAGCAAGTGTGGTGACTGCAGGGAAAGACCCGAGTGAACCAAGAGCCCAAGTTACACTCTGTCCTTGTGAGATGCACCTCACACCACACCCTGAGCTGATCCTTATTTGAGAAGGAGGGTTTGGTCGTATGCTGTAAGTTACAGACAAGTACTGCAGCTGTCACCTAAAGAACAAAATACTCACAGAACTCACTGTAAGTAATAGTCACAAGTTGTTTTAAGGTGTTAGGAGAATTTTAAAAAGCATAAAGCGATGCATTTGGCATCACAGTCACACTAGGAATAACTTAACACTCGTATTACCACTTTTAAATACAGCTCTTTTACTCAGCAGAGATTAACATGACTTCACACGCACATGAATAGAGGATGGATCAGCCAAAAAGTGAGGACTGCTGAAAGCAACAGCAAAAAGTTGCCAGCAGGCAAAAACATCCTGTTTGCTTCACGTTCAGCACTTGCAATCCGTGTTTCCTCCATGCCAGTAACCACAGCTAGCAGCTTCTATCCAAGCTGCAGGAGAGCTGTGCAAGGAAAGGTGCCACACTCCCACACAAGGAGCTCCATCAGTGCTTAGGTTTAATTCCAACCCCAGAAAATCTGTGATAAACATCGTGTTCACTGTTAGTACTGAAGTGTAGATGAAATACAAAGTGTGTGCATATATCCGAAGCCAGAGGTGTGAGACACACAGCCAGGTGAAATGCACTGCCTGCTCTCTGCCACTTGCATGCTCCAAGCCTTCACTCCACAGAAAACATAAAACCAGCCACCAACCAAAAACCAACAGACCTGGCAACGACTGGCTTAGTAAGATCTAAGATTCTAGATCCTAACCACTCCAACACTAATTAAGAAGAAAAAAAAAAAGCACAACAAAATACCAGGACCTGTCCAAAAATAAACCTGCAAATCGCGGTGATTTTGTTAATCTCACATAACGAGTTACTCCATACTAACTCGTTCTGCTAGGTTAGCCTTCACCAAAGCCCCTGCTGGTTGACCAGAAGTTACTCCTCCTTAAAGAAACATTTACATGCTGTAGGAAGGTGAGCTCCCACTGCTGGAATGCTGCTCAGCGAGCACAAGGCTGGCTGGTGCAGGGCTGCCCCTGTGCTGTCCCGCTCCTCCTGGCCTGATGCTGAAGTCTTACATCGTGCAGCACTCCTGGAAAGCAAATGTGACACTGACACATTCTGCTTCCTTTACAAGCCCTGCTTTTTCTCTCCAACAGCATGCATTTAATGCTGCGAGAAGCACAGACAACACCAGGATGCATCCATCACCCAGCTGCCCAAACCACCACGAGAGCGAGGAGTGCTTAAGCAAAACCACATATGGAAACAGTAAGCAGCTCTGAAAACACACTGAGGTTGGCCAGCATGAGCAGGGCTGGTGTTAGTTCAGTCTGCAGGCATTAGAGTGCCACCAAAGAATGAATGAAGCAGCACATTCATGAGTTTTTCCCCATGTCCAGCAAGCTTCTGCTGGATGTGTGCTTCCACAGCAAACTTTAGAACAAATTGAGTTTATGAACTTGAAAGGAGAATACTTGTTAGCAACACAGAAAAAAATAAAAAATAAATAAAAAGAGCAAAAAAGGAAAAAAATCAAGTGAGGTTCTCAGCACAAAAAGGTAGTGACGATTTTCTATCAAGCTTCACAATAAAACTACTGCACAAATATTGCCAGGGGGTGGAACAGAAGGGACAAAAACCTGTGAGCTGTGACAGGACCCTCTGCTCTCAGGCATTTCAATGCCTTTAATGGGTCAGAAGGACACCAGCTCAAATGAATAGAAACCAGCCTGGTCAGAACATAAAGTTACCTTGGTACAAAGGAAAATTAATTCCACAGCCTGTTTAATCCACCTAACAACATATGTAAATAAAAAGCAACATTTCCATTAGCACATCTCCTGGGCTCAGGATACAGCTTCTGTGCAGAAATGGGCTCCTGAGGAGCTGCTGGCAGACCAAATACATACAGCCCTCATACCAGTGCTACAAACAAACAAACCAGGAAGCTCACAACACCCTTAAAACATGACTGGTGAAGTAAGAGCCAAGCCCACCTCTTCTCAAGATGCCAGCTGAAACAAAACATAGCTGCTGCACTTCAAGGGACAGAAATAAATAGCTTGAACCAGAAGATAAATATTCATGTGCTTTTGCTCCGTATATATCTCCTGAAAGCATCAGACTGCAGTGTTTCATCTCTGAATGAAAGCTTCAGCAAGGATGAATCTTAATTGACTCATGAAATTAGGTTACCGACAACAGCGGATCTAAAACATCGACAAGAAATTGCCAAGAAGTCGTTTTAATTGGCAATTTAGATGGCTGTTGTAATTATTATGCACTTGAAGTCTCTTCAAGCAGCAAAGAGCTACACAGATGGCAGGATCCAGAAGTGGATTTTTTTTTTTTTACCAAGCTACAATTGTTTTTTACTTCAATGTAACACAACAGCACCTTCCTTGCACCAAGGTGTCCTGGCCAAGTGAGACTCACTCAGCATCCCTGCCAGGAGGAAGGCAGCTTGCTTCTCAGCTCTGTGCAGCAGTGAGCAGAGGGGCTCAGGGATGGCCCACTGCCACTGTGCAGCTTCTTCACGGACCACAGCTATCCCCACTGTGGGCCCTAATGCAGCTGGGAGCTGCCCTGAGGACAAATCCATACCTGCGCAGGCTCTGATGGCATGGAGCTCATTTTGTTCCTAGCTGCCTTTATTGTGCTGAGGTTTGGATGTGCTTCTGAAATCCCCCTCCTGTGAGCACCTGCAGGTAGAGCAGAGGCTGGGAAGGAACACAGCTGACCCAAATTAACTCAGTGCTCAGCTTTAACAAAGACTCCACCTCGCTATCTGTTTGGTGATATTTAACCCTTTCAGATAACAAGAAGGTTGTACAGCACTTAGAACTACATCTAAGACAAAAAAAAAGCAGTGTGTACACAGTTATCTGTACCTCTAAATACAGATAACATATTTCTTTTACTCTTAAACATCTCTCAACAGCTTTACTGATGTTCTACAAAGCCTAGCAGGCACAGGGAAGAACACGTCTAGCAAACAAGCACGCTGCTGAGCTGACTGTTGGGTTGGTGAGCTAACCTCTCAGCAGCCTTACTACATGCAAGTTTTTTTTAACTGGGAGTTATTAAAAGGATTTCTGTTTTCACTTGGTCACACACTGGCCACTGCCACCTGATGGCTGGAGCACACACATCCCAGGACTCACACACCTGCACTCATTACACTTTCAGACAATAACTAGTTCTGGCCTAGCACTAGTACCAAAGCACAGCGTGCTATGTTAACAGATTCTTTTGGAAGCCCTAAAAAACAACTTAAGAGGATGCCCGTGGGCATGTAACAAAGTCACCAGCCCGTGAGTACACAAATAAGAGCATGCAACCCCCTCTGCAACACCTCAAATCTTCAAACATCCCAACAGCCCTTATCTAAAGCTGACCAGAAACTGCACGGGGACAGGAATCCCACTGCTCCAGGTTCACACTAAATCTGTTGCCAAGCATGGATGTACTCATCCAGCAGTTTGGAACCATAAGCGGGCCAAGACTCAAAGGCCCAGATGCAGTTCTGCAGCTGCAGGAACAATTCATCTCTTGTGCACACTCCTGTCAAATTTATAGATAATCACAGGAAGAAAACACTATCCAGCCCCCTGCATTTTCTGAATGGAGGGAAGCTGTAATTCACTGAAAATCTGTCTGATTCAATTATGTGCATAATAAGATATACTGACATAATCTGAAGGATCTGTCTAGACAAGCAAATGAATTTCCAATTGTAACTGTATATATAAAAAAGTAAATTTAAGTAAGCTTTGTCTATTCTTATATCTCATTGATACTGAAGATTAAGACATTATCTTTGTGCACTGAGTCAAAAACACGTTTGTAAAGAGGATAACTGAAAGCAACATAAGTCACATTTGTCTAATTCTAATTGCTTACTCCTTCCATGCACAGAGGCTTTAAGACTGCAAAGTAAATAATTACATCATCACTCTCTCTTTCAGATTAACACTGTTAGGAAATAAAGGTTTGAGATCAACTGTTTTTAATTCATATTACATAGTGGTCTATTCCATAAACTAAAAAACCATAAATGAATCTGTATCACATGTAACCTCTGTTTCTTGCAACAGGAAGCACATCAACATCCCTTATCTTTCAAGGCAGCAGATAAACAGAGCCCAACTTTCTCATGGGTCTCACTTCCCCATTTGTTCAGCTCGAAGATGCCCTGAGATCAGCTGCATTCAAATTCAGCTAAAACATTCACACTGAGAGCTCCAGACTTAACACACACTCTTTGCAGACTGAACAGTAAGCATTTAAGAACACCACGTTCATGACAAGGACAGACAGCTCTTTTCAGGTGTCTTTGTGACTCAAGCGACAGTATTTGATGCTGAGTGAAGGACCACAAGAAAGCCCTATAAATGGATGCCCTGCTTACCAAGCAGTCTGATGCAACATCCCACTGACCAAGAGTATGTTGCTTCAAATACCAAAGATAATGAATTATCTGCTTAAAAAAAAAAAAAAAAAAGAAGATCAGCATACTTGCATGTGAATCTCACATGTAAACAAAAAAATTGCCTGGCTGGCACTCCAACCAGTTATTTAAAAACACAGCCTTATCAAAGCAAAAAAGCCTGCTGCTCTATTTTCCAGCCAACACGAAAATAACAGAAAGCTAAGCTTTCCACCTTTGTTCTAGGTCAGCATGTGTGAAGTTCACACAGTAGAGTTCACAAAAAGAAAGACTCAAAGCATTAACAGTTTCAGTCATAAGATCTGTCAGCTTAAGCAGGAGCACATCATAGAAATCCATCACAGTTTTAAAGCTGATTTAAAGGAACCACCCAACAGTGAAAATTACCCTCCATGACCACAGTTTCCAAATTAAAACACTTGCACTTGTTAGAAAAAAACTACTTATACCACGCTCAATTCTCTTGTTTTTCAGCATCACTTGAACTGAAGCCTTTAACTCATCTAGTCTTCAACTACTTTCAGGCATAGTTAAGTTATTTAATCATCATGTTCTCTCTTGAACTTCTGTCTCCTGTTTACAATGTTACACTGACATGGCTGAAGAGTCTGTTTTGGAAAAAACAGGGTATTTATTCCTGGACAGCAGATATCTCAGTGTTCCTTCTGAGCACTCCCTGACATTAGGAGTTCACTAAGAAGTAGTTGGTTCAGCAAAGCAACTGCTCCCGATCTCATCCCAGTCTGCCTTCAGCTTTCTGTCACGTGGTCATCTGCACGACTTGACAAGTATTTTAAGAAAAGAAAAGCTGTGTTTACAGTAACTGAAACCCAGGGGATTACTGAGGGATAAATCTCTACTTGGAACATCTTGCTTCCATGCTAGTTTAGCCAGTTCTCCTGCTTCCAACCCACAGTGCAGGGCTGCAGGTTTAGAAGTTACGCAAGTGACTGCTTCCAGAAATTGCCCTGAGGTTTGAGAAGTCCCAAAGCATACTGGTATAGAGTTTGTGTGATGATATACCTGTGGCTGTACCCTGCTATCAACGTGAATTTTTGAAGGATAAGTTGGAACTGAATAGAAACAACTCAAAAACAAAGGAAATGCTATGAAGGAAATAGTGTGCTGCTGCTAACTCACTGCAGATGGTGTCTCTTTCTTTTTGAAAGTTTATGTGAAGGCCACGTATGTTAAATGGGAAAATTCACGGCACACGAAGATTTCTGCTTGCATTGAACACGCTTTGGCTGTGGGAAACGAAGGCCTATGGCCAACAAAAGCCGAAGGGTGATTTCAGACACAGGTTCTGGCCTGCAGGTGCAGCAGAGCCGCTTCTGAAGGAGTCCCGAGTCCAAACACAGATGGCACAACATCACTCACACCCAAACCAAATCAACGGCAGCACAACGGATACCTCTATCACCATGCGGAAGTTCTGGTGGCATGTTATTTAAAGAGAGGCCTTTTCTCCGTCTGTTTTCCTCATCTTCTCTCTCGCCTCCCTCTCAGGAGCTCTGTAAGAGAAACACGTTGCGGGGATCTGCAGCACGGAACTCCGGCACAGCCCGAACAGCTCCCGCAGCGGCGGACGGCTCCAGGACCGCGCGGCGCCCCGCGCAACCCAAGCGGATCCCAAAGGCACAAACAGCGCGGCAGGCTGAGCCCGGCCGGGCGCTTTAGGGACAGCCGAGTTCCGCCAGCTCTACTTCAAGCAAAAAATAACCACAGCGGCGTCACCGCTCCTCCGCCGGCTGCACGGCCTCCGCGCCCCGCGGGCAGGACGGCCCCGGGCCGAGCTGACAGCCCCGCGCAGCCCCCCCCACCGCCGCCGACGAGGCCCGAGGGCGGCCCGCCCCTCGCTCGAGCCCGCTGGATGGAGGTGCGGGCCGCGGAGCGGAGCCCCGCGCGGGGCAGGCCGCCCGCATTACCTGGCACCGCGCTCCAGCGACGGCCCCGCCGCAGAACCGCCCGCCCCGCGCCGCTGACACCCAGGCGGAAGTGCGGCCCTCGGCGCGGTTGAGCGACGAAGCGCTCCGCCAATCGCGTCGCGAGACCGCGCCCCGCCGGAGCCGGATAGACGAATCGGCTGCCAGTCCTCCCGCCAGGAGGCGGGGAGAATGCTAATCAGGCGCCGAGATCCGCGGCCCTGAGCCGCCCCTCAGCGCAGGGGGACGGCTGGCCAATAGAGAGCGAGGGGGCGGGGATATGTAAATGAAGACTGATCCCATGAGGCCCCGCGGCGCTGAGCCGCCTCCCGGTGCGCGTTCTAGACGAGTTTTGACGCTCTGTGAACGTCAGTTGGATCTTGTTCTCTAGCAATCTAGAATCCAGATATTCATGGTAATAATAAGAGGAGAGGGACAAGACTCCAGAACCTTGCTGGTTTCCCTCCTGTGGGGTGAGAGTTATTACCTTATGACAGAGACGCTATTGAACATTTTGCCTCGTTGTCAAAAGTTTTGCAATGAAAGAATAAAATGGGGTTTTTCGGTGGGAAGTGTTGAGCAAGTGCCTCATACATAGGTGCAGCTCTCTGCTCCACCTGCAATTAAACCAGCTGCTCTCCTGCGGGGGAGCGATGCAGAGGCTGTTCCAAGAAAACCCTGTCACTGCAGCAGTTACAAATCAGGAATTGCCACAGAGCAAGGGAAGGCAAAATGGGAACACAGAACTCATTGCTGGTGTGATCTAGAGCTAGATGCAACATCAGTGGAGAAATGGCATGAGCAGGATGCCCAGGAGTGAGCTGGGTCATGCAGCAGGTCTCTGCAATCGTGTTAAATATTAATTGTGATTGTTTGGGCAATAATGTGGCACACCTGTGTCACGCTGTGCTGGAGGCTGTGCAAACGTGGAAGAAAAGCTCTGCGGCCCAGGGCTCACAGCTGAAGGCACTGCCACGTCCTGAAGGACAGAGGGATGCAGCAGACACAGCTTTGCTGAGTGTGGAACGTCCAAATGTTCCCCAGTCTGAAGAATAAAAGTTTCCTCATGCAGCTTGTCCCATCTGGCAAGTCATCGCTGTGCTGCTGCTCCCATAGCTCATCTCTGCACCAAACTCCTGTTGATGGATGGCAGTGCTTACATCAGAGATTAATTCAACAATACGATGCTTTCTTTCTGGAAGTTTAAGTCAATGGAAGCTAATTATACCTATTGATGCAATAGTAGAATTGATGGGCAAGTAAGATCCAACCTGATCAAGTGCTTCTGTGGCAACTTACTTCTCTCTGTCTCCAGGATCTCGTCCATCACAAGCGGCCAATGGAGGTGTGCACACAGCAGGGCAGCCCACAAGTAAAGGGATGCTTTCCTGGGAGCACTGGAAAAAAGGAAATAAAAGAAAATGTACATATTGAAGACAGCAAGCTTTTCTCCTGACAAAACAGTAGGCTGTTCCAGATAAGTTCAGTGTGTAATTTTCTTCACTTTTGTAAAATTGCTACTGATGGTCCAACAAATAAGCTGGGTCTGTTCAGCCTGAGGAAAAGAAGACTGAGGGGAGATCTGATTCGTGTTTATAAATACCTTAAGGGAAGTGGGAGGCAAATGGATGAGGCCAGGTTCATCTCAGCAGTTTGTAGCAGTAGGATGAGGAGTAATGGCCTAAACTTGAACCTAGGAAGTCCCATACAAACATGCAGAAGAACTTCTTTATAAGAGTGATGAAGCACTGCAACAGGCTGCCCAGAGAGGTGGTGGAGTCTCCTTCTATGGAGATATTCAAGACCCATATGGACGCCAACCTGTGCAGCCTGTTGTAGGGTGCCTGCTTTAGCAGTGGGGTTGGACTCGAAGACCTCCTAAAGTCCTTTAACCCCTGTGATTCTGCCTCTGTGATTACTTCCTGGGACAGTTCTGAATGTGTAAATGGAATAAAGTCCCACTCACTGGTCCCTAGGCAACTATTGGAACAAATTAGTAACCACTAATTCACACACATCCATCAAAATAAGATTCACATTCATGTTACCCTTCAGAATCTTTCATGCTTGAAAATCAGCACCTTAACTCTTCAGAAACAAATGATACTAACCTGTAGATTTGTTTAAAAAAAAAAAAAAAAAGAAAAGGGTTAAAAGGGTTTTGTTATGAAGTTCCACAAAATCAAGCCTTAAAATAGATGGAATATTTGAGCATGAGTGACAAAACAAAACAGCTGCTGTCCCAGATGGGGCTGGAAAGCTGGGCAGATTGAGCTGTGTGGTAGCAGCAATCACGATGGGTCAGTGTGGTGCCTTCCCCATCAGCTCCCATGTCAGCCACTGCTGGCTGCTTGCTTTTAGCCCTGAGCAGGAACCAGGAGCAGGAGGAAAAGAAAAACCTTCATTGATATTCACAGTGATGTCTTGACGTGTCCAGCATTGTTTTTGCCTGAGGGAGTTCTTTCAGAAAATGTGAGAAAACGAGTTATTAGGTGGAAGAATGGTCATCAGAAGTGAAGGAAGGGCTCTGCTGGGGTGGAAGGATGTATTACTCTATGCATTAAAGTTCTGTGAACCTTTTTGATTATCATTTTGATTATCATTTTGATTACTCTTTTTTACATTTGGTAAAAGAGATTCAGATTGGGAACTATGGAAAAAACAAATTCATGACCTTAACTAAGCTAAACACCAAATTAGAAGCCTCTAATGATCCAGGCACATGAGTTGAATTTGCAGCTGACACGTAATTGTTCCCTTACGCCGCCTGCATCGCACGGTAGCATCCCTCCTTGTCCCCATCGCTCTGCAACAACGTCCTGAACCCAGTGTCAGACCCTCTCCAGTCCCAGGGCTGTGCTGCCAGTGGGACCTTCAGCTGGAGACACTGTACCTGCTGGGCTCTGCAGGACCATTGCCAAGGGCCTGCCTGCTGGTTCCCAAGCACAGAGCACGAACTCCATTTTCCAGCCATCCGGCCCCAGTGTGGGTCAGGCAGGAAGGAGCCTCGCCAGCTGGCTGCTAGCTGAGGGCTCCAGCAGGGAGAAGCCCGGACAAGGAGTCCTGCACACTGCCAGCATCGCTGCCCAGGGCCCATTTCACATTTGGATGGGTTCCCAACCTCCAGCTCCACTCGGGGCAGGATCTGGCTGCAGGCAGGAGGGGAGGCTGCTGCCTCTGCCAGCTCTCCTCAGCCCAGGCACTCTGCTTGCAGCGCACGCTGACAGCTTTCAGTCTTTGCCATTGGGAAGCTGATCCTACAGGTACTGTGGCCTCACATGCACAAAGGGAAGGTTTTGGCTCAAAGCACAGCATTAATACTGGTGTGAGTCGTACCCAAAAAGTTTCACAGGAAACTTCTCATTGACTGAGATGGGATTCGTTACCAGGCTTGCACAGTGCATTAAAACAGCATTACAAAAAAAAACTCCAACCACTGAACCCCCAGGCTGTCTGGCAAACAAGTACCCCAGTAACTCTGCCATGCGGGTGGGGGTGGGGGCTCCTGGCTGCAGAGGTGGGCTCTGCCTATTGCTGCCTTAAATATGTCTTCACACAGATCAGAAACAGACCGGGATCTGAAGTAATGCAGGGACAGAGAAAGAGGGAGGAGGAAGGAACAGAGATCCACTAGGTGGATCAATCCAGCCCCATCCTTGTGCCATGTGTTAGAGCAGCATCCCATCCCTTCCTGCTGGGCCCTGTGCTCAGCTCCAGCCTCATCCCACAGCCACTTTGGGTCCTGGGCTCCCCAGCAGCTGCAGCCCAACCCGTGCCAGCATTGTGCACCCATCAGCTCAGCACAGTGGCCTCAGTGGAGAGATATCCCCATGGAAAAACCTTTGCTGCTTCACTGTAGATGGCTCCGGAAGCGTGAAAACTGTTCTGAAGAGCAAGAGCAAGTGCTCTGCTGTGCCAAAGATGGACCACCTGATGATGCTCAACCAATTGTAGAGGATCAGGGAACAGACTCTCCCAGGCAGAGGGACACTGTACCATTTGGGATTGGCAGATGCTCAGGTGACAAAATACAATAGGTGGAAATGAGACAAATAGCAGCACCTTGCTTTTCAGTGGGTAAAACAGATCGTGTGCTCACAACTGCAGCCTTGGAGGGCAGCACATGTTCTCATTGCTTCAGCTAAATAGGACCAGAACAGCTCTTTCCTACCTATTGTATGCACAGCTGCTGTTTAATGTAAATGAACTTACCAGAAATTGAGTAACTCCCACAAGAGTAATTTTACACCCATCCAGCATTTAAATCCTGAATGCAGTAATTTGCAGCGCCACGAGTTACTGGCAAGGCTAGAATTCCCAAGGCAAGTGGTCTATTCTTAAACCTTTCAAGGTTTGTGTGATAACTCAGGGGACCCAAACACAGTGCAAACCTCTGCTATCTGCTTGTGCATAGTGGTTGCAGAAAAGAAATAAGAGCAAGAAAAGGGTCTGAGACACTACAAAACCTGGAAGATCTTTTGCTGTCTGCAAAGGGTCTGTGTCATCCAGAGCCATGGAATGGCACTGGAATGGGCAGAATGGGGGATGGATCACTGTTTGCTTTGTGTAGAGCTCGTTGTCTTGTTTCCCTCTGCAGTGAGGTGCATCACCTTTCCCAAGGCTGTTGGACTTGGCCTGTGCTTGGGGAAGAAGAAAAGAAAGGCAGAAAGGCAGAAAGAAAGGCAGAAAGAGAGAAAGAGAGAGAGAAAGAAAGAAAGGCAGAAAGAAAGCAGAAAGAGAGAAAGAGAGAGAAGAAAGAAAGAGAGAGAAAGAGAAGAGAGAGAAGAGAAAGAAAGAAAGAAGAAAGAAAGAAAGAAAGAAAGAAAGAAAAGAAAGAAAGAAAGAAAGAAAGAAAGAAAGAAAGAAAGAAGAAAGAAAGAAAGAAGAAAGAAAGAAAGAAAAGAAAAAGAAAGAAAGAAAGAAAGAAAGAAGAAAGAAAGAAAGAAAGAAAGAAAGAAAGAAAGAAAGAAAGAAGAAAGAAAGAAAGAAAGAAGAAAAGAAAGAAGAAAGAAAGAAAGAAAGAAAGAAAGAAAGAAAGAAAGAAGAAAGAAAGAAAGAAGAAAGAAAGAAAGAAAGAAAGAAAGAAAGAAAGAAAGAAAGAAAGAAAGAAAGAAAGAGAAAGAAAGAAAAGAAAGAAAGAAAGAAAGAAAAGAAAGAAAGAAGAAAGAAAGAAAGAAAGAAAGAAGAAAGAAGAAGAAAGAAGAAAGGAAGAAAGAAGAAGAAGAAGAAGAAGAAGGGAAAGGAAAGAAGAAGAGAAGGGAAAGGGAAGAAGGAAAGAAAGAAAGAAAGGAAAGGAAGAAGGGAAGGGAGAGGGGAGAAGGGAAAGGGAAAGGAAGAAAGGAAAGGGAAAGGGAAAGAAAGGAGAAAGGAAAGGGAAGGAAAGGGAAAGGGAAAGGAAAGGAAAGGAAAGGAATAGGAAAGGAAAAGGAAAGGAAAGGAAAGGAAAGAAAGGAAAGAAAGGAAAGGAAAGGAAAGGAAAGGAAAGGAAAGGAAAGGAAAGGAAAGGAAAGGAAAGGAAAGGAAAGGAAAGAAGAAGGAAAGGAAAGGAAAGGAAAGGAGAAGAAAGGAAAGGAAAGAAAGAAAGAAGAAGAAAAAGAAGAAAGAAAAAGAGAAGAAAAGAAGAAAGAAAAAGAAGAAGAAAAGAAGAAAGAAAAGAAAAGAAAAGAAAAGAAAAGAAAAGAAAAGAAAGAAAGAAAGAAAAGAAAAGAAAAGAAAAGAAAGAAAGAAAGAAAAGAAAAGAAAAGAAAAGAAAAGAAAAGAAAAGAAAAGAAAAGAAAAGAAAAGAAAAGAAAAGAAAGAAAAATGTTTGTGGGAAATGGAGATGCAATTATATTAAAACATTGCCTTTTCTGAGATGTAACAGCAACAAAAATTACACGCAGATCAAAGAAAAAGGAGTCTGTGTTCAGGGACAACTCAAAAATAATACGGAGCAGTTGCTGAGCAACTTTCCAGTGCAAAGCCTTGGTTTGTTTCTGGTTCCTCGCCCATCTGTACAAGAGAGATGGTGTCTACTATTTGTCAAAGGAAAGTCTGTGTGATTGCCTGAGTACAATTAGATCCATGGTCTTTGCAAACAGCTCCTGTCAGTCAACCCTGAGCCATTGATCTTACATCTCAAGCACTTACTAAAAAATAAATTGTACTTTTTTCATCTAATCAACTATTAAAGATCCTTTTCTTCCTTTTAGAGGCTGGGTAAATAAAATTATTCCATCAGAACTTGCTTAATAATTATTCCGAACGCACGGTAGACCAAATCCTGAGTACAAAGCAATGACTCAGAAACCAAAGGATGATTTCTTTTTCCTCGGGTCCTCTTTTTTGTTGTAGTATCTATTCTTCCAAAAGACGTTCACATAATTTGGTGCACAGAGCTAAATGCAGTTCCTTAGTCAGGGCACTGTCTGTTATCTGCATGTGTGCCATGGGGATCTGCCTGCTCCAAAGTGGTGCCCAAGGATTTCATCTTCCTCCTTCTGATGTGGTTCGTCCCTCTCCAGTTTTTGTGCCGCATCTGTTACAGATGCAAAACCACATTTGTGCCCTGAGGAAGGACAGCGAGTTTTGATCCATGGAGATTCACTGGCATCAGGAGAGCAGTAATGCAGGCTGCTGTCAGAGGTCTGTGGGGCAGATGCCATGACAACTTGGTGGCAGGGCTGGGATGAGCCAGCACAGGCTGGGGCACAGCTCAGGTGGTTGAGGAGAGGTTTACACCACTGAGAGCCACAGAAATAGGATGCTTCCCTTCGTTTTGTCACAAAGTGAGTAAACCTGGCACTCCAACAAGAGGAATTAGCGGGCCTGCCTTGGGGCTGGTGTAGGTGAGATGGGCAGGGAAGATGATGTGTGTGGTCAGCTCCCTGCCAAAGCACATCTGAAGCACAGCACAGTAACCCTGCAGACCCTGCATCACGGCCGGGGAAACACAGGACACAGAACCCACAGCTCCAGCACTCTGCCTCAGCATGCAGACACGGGGGAACCCTGCTTTGCATCGGGATGGGATGGAGGAGCAGCACCTCCTCCCAGGGGCCAAACCCGAGGCAGAACAGATGCTTGACCCACACCAGCATCGGCACAGCATGCCTTGCCCTGCTATTTCCCATGGTTTTTTCTTTTAAATGCCCCTTGGAAAGCAGCGGAGCTGGCCCAGCTCTGCCTCTTGGATGCTGGCATGCTGCCACCCTCTAATTAAGTCTGCTGCTATGTCTGACATTGGAGGCAGCGCTTCAGGTCGGTGGGAGGCTGTGGGAATCACACAGAAATCAGGTGGCTGTGGAGTCACAGGATGGCTGAGGTGTTCAGGCTAAAACAGCAGAGTAATGGTGCCAGTATTACCACTCTCACTGATCAGACCCAGCCAGAGCATGGAAAAACTCCTTTGCCTACAGGGAAGAGGTTGGCTGGGAGCAGAGAGCATTGCTTTGAAACCCAAATCCTCACTTGTGGCACAAGTCATGGGGAAACTGCCGCCACAGGGCTCTCTTACATCTCCTGACACCAAAGTGAAAGAAGAACCATTTCCAGTACAGGTTTCCAGCAGCCATTGGCAGCACCCATAGTCAGCTGTGTCCTGCAGATCGGCTAAAACTTGAAGTGGGTACTTCGGAAAATCATTTTCTCATTGCAAAGTGCTTTGAGATCTTGACTGGGAAGTGAGACTCTGCCTCCAACAAGTCATCAGCAGAAAGAAGAGAAAAAAGTCTGCCCGAGGTTGGCCTTCTGTCAGTGCAGAGCGTGGTGGGCAGCACCCAGTGATTTGGATTCTGCCTCTCAATTTGTGTCAGCTGTACCCTGCTGCCCCAGAGAAGCTAATCTCTGCCTTGCCCCCATAGGACAGCCTGATTTAGTCTGCTCTGCCTGCAGATAGTGCCTTATACAGAACAGTGTTGCAATTAAACATTTTCTCTGCTCTATGCTAATGAGAAACAGGAAGAGCTATCAGAATGCACAATGGCAGATAATTACAGCCAAGCAATTACTGACACAATCCTTTCTCCTTGTCTTCACGCTGCTTTTTCCACTGCTCAGTGAGCAGAGCTGTGAGTGCGGGGCTGTGGAGTGGCCCCTGGAGGCACAACCTGCAAGCAGACCCAGATAAGCACATTTTTATACATGCAAGCTCAGACAGAATGGCTTTAAGACAGTGCCATCATATTCTCATATGCTGAGTGTCATGTGAGTGCCTTCCTCTCGCTCCCAACCTGCTTGCAGACAAGCAGCATCTGCAAAGCCCCACTCTGGGTACTATGAACAGCACTGGCAGTGTGTGATGCTCTGTTAACTAGCAGAATTATGAACTCTATTTCAAAAAATCCTCCTAGATCCAACCCCACACCATTACTTGAAAAGTGATGGTGGTTTGAATTAGACAGTTCATCTTGAGCAATTAATTTATCACTGTGCTCTGCATCCACCTCACGCCATGCTGTCAGAGCACACAGAATGACAGCACAAAACAAAAAGGAGAAGACAGGATGTGAACCTTCCCTGCAAACCTGAACTCACGGAGGGAAATGAAGCAGGTGCTCCTCCCCCAGCCCAGTGCCCTGCCCCAGCCGCAGGTCTGCAGCTCGTTCCAAGCTTCATTGCTCTTCTTCGTTTTCCAAGCAAACAGCCAAGGAATCCTTCACTTGCATAGCACCAAGATAGACTTCATTAGTTAGCACTACCTGCAAAAATTGCACATCGCAGACTTTGGTCTGTTTGACAGTAATTTTCAAGCTCTGCAGTGTCTCTTGTGCCCTGTGAAAGAAAGGAAAGAGGAGCAAGAGAGACAAGTAGGGAATTATCACTCACTTCGCGCTCCCTGCTGGTTGGCATTGTTTCACAGCCTCAGCTCACTGAGACATGGGGAAGGACAGAGCCAGCAGGGTTTCTGTGGCTGTTGGCCTTGGGATACCCAAGTACGGGGTTCTCAGTCAGCCATAAAGGAGAGCTGACTCCCAGGATCCCTAAATTCTGTCTTGTGTAGCATGCAGGCGAGACACTGAATGATTGTCACCTCTTGAAGGCATCAGCTCAGTGACCTGTGCGTTACTGGCCAGACAGACAGAACGACAAGGGCAGAAGTGCTCCTGAAGGAAGACCTGGCTCCCACACTATGTGGCTTTGTACCTCTGGTGTGGTTCACTCCCCCTGCTTACACTGGAGGTGCCTAACATTATTTCTTGTCCTTGGCCTCCCCCAGTTCACGGCATCCTACCTGCACAACAGCTGCACCCTGCTTTGGGGGACAGACCTGCGGGACCTGATTTCTTACTGAGGATAGGAAGACTTTCAGTCTTTTGATTTTCCTTTTTTCCCACGGTTCATTCCAGCACATTCTGAACTCAGTGAGATCCCAATAACTGTTGAGTTCAGTGGCAGCTCTGTCACACTGGAGCCTCCTGAGATGGCTGAGCTGAGTGGTTTCATAAGAAGAAGAGCATCATAACTGCAGTGAAGAAAATGAGAATCCTGTTACAGGCAGCAGCAGCAAACTCCCTCTCTTTGCAGAGGAACGGAGGCAGCACAACAGACCAGAAACCTTGGCAAGCACCAGGCTGGCTGGTGTAGCAGCTCTTGTCGCTGAAATGTCATTCATTGCAAGCTAACCCAGTAAACGGAACTGCTTCGGGTTCCAGCTCCTCTCAGGACCCAGGAGAGCTCTAGTTTCTTTGTGCTCTACTATTTCTCTGTACCAGTCTGACTCCAAATTACTGGCTTGTCTGGAAGCCAAAGCAGCCCAGGAATGCATATTAGTTCCTGGAAGAGGGAGGACAGGTAAAAACATCCTGGGCATTGTTGCTACTTCTCCTGCAGCAAGCTGATAATTCCTAAATGCTTTGCCTTCCTCCTGTCACTGTAATCCCTTTAATCCCTCCTCACCATGCCTTTATAGTTGGATGCCTGACACACTCCCTATTAGTCTCTGCTGACTTATAGCAAACATCAAATGGAAGCCTGAAAAGATGAGGAATCAGTGACCAGTGAAGCATAGTTCAGAGTCTGGGAGGAAATGTGTGGCAGAGAGGGCAGCATCCCACTCCTGGCAATCTTCTGGCCTGTTCAAGCATGGAAAAGAAGGGCAGAGGAGCCAAGGGTGACCATGACTCATGAGTGGGACAAGGAATCCAGCAGAGCTGATGAGGGCTTGACCTAGCTCCAAAGGGCATCTTACTTAAAGTTCCTGCAGACCTGCTAGGAATGAAATCAGCAGCATCTCCGGGGACTTTTGTCTGCTTTTTATCCTCAGTATGTGTGGGTTGAGCTCAGGGTGAGCCCTTCTGATGAAGGTATCAGTCACCACCTGGGACTGTATGGTGATATTTCATACAGCGGGTGCAAAGGCAACCTCAGTCCAGCCAAGCCAATTCTGTCTGCATCTCCTCTTGCACCTCACTGGCATCTCCTTCCCATCCTTCTGGGTGGCAGAGTGGAGGTTTTGATGTGATAGAATTACAGAATGGCTTAGGTTGGAGGGGACGTTAGTGCTCATCCAGTTTCAGACCCCTGTGATGGGCTGGCTGCCCACCCAGCTCTCACTGCTCAGGGCTCCATCCCACTGGGCCTTGAATGCCTTGCCCTGTCCTCTCCTCTCATGAGAAATCCACACACTTCAGATAAGGTCTACATCCACCATGTTGGTCTCTGGTGACAAGCCAGGAAAAATCGCCTTTATATTTCTGCTTGGAAAGCATCTGTAGGAAAGGGAGATATCCTTTCCTTTGTGTTGCACACAGTGAACCAATATGGTGACATCCTCACAAGAAGGAAGAGAATTGGGCCCACATTGAGTGGCAGTAATGAATTAAATTGAATTAAACTTTGATACGTGTGAAAGATATTTTAGTTACTATATAAAGTGTTATAATTAATTAGTCCAGGAAGTCTCTTAAATATTACATGAGGTTCCCAATGGGTTTCCTGCCTGTGGGCCCCCACAGACCAGCAGGGATTGAGGGAGCTGACATTTGCAGATCTTCTGCCTCAAGAACCTCATGGCAGCTCTGAAGAAAACCATGGGCACCATAAGTGGGCTTAAACTCTATTCCTCTAATTGCTTAATGTCATTAAGGCTTATAAAGTTTGATTAAGCATTAAGGAGCGCACAGCTCTGCAGCTTGCACAGAAGCCCAGCTCATTTCTCTACAGCTGCTCCATGTTTATGTCCACATGAGAACAACATGAGAAGCTGTTGAGAAGTCCTCACTCAGCTCCGCACCTGCACTACTTACTGCCATCAGAAGTGCTGGGAGTGAAGTCCAGCCTGTTAGTTTTTTTTTTTAACCATCTCCTAACACAGTACCAAATGTAACTGAGAATTTTTCGACACAACTGTAATGTTTACTCTGCCACGTGGCAAAATGCTTCCGCCACTGATTACAGCTGTTTATGGGTATCATGTCTCATTATTCAGACCCTGCTGTCTCTCTCTGAAAACATCTATGGGCCTTAACAGCTGCTGCCAATTCAATCCAAGCTGACAGATGCAGGATGACTTTTGGTTTTATTCCCCCTGTGCTCTGAAATTTTCATTTCAAAACACAATATTAAATTGGCCTTGACAAGAACCAGGTGCTGACTCTGATCACAGTTACTGCATTACTCATCGTGCTGTACCCGTTTTCCTCCCCCAGAGCAGCAGCACTCAGCACTTCCATGCTCACAGTAGTCCCGTTGGTTCCCTAAAACTAGAAACATGGCTTTATATCCAACACAAAATTTGCTCCCTTCAGTCTCTTGCTCAAGAGCTCCGTTTATTCCATCCTCAGCCGCTCTGGGCTCTCTTCTCTGTGCTGCGTTGCCCTTAACCTCACCCAGGCGTGCTGCTAACTTATGAGGGGATCTCAGAAAAGGGAATTTTCCAAACTGAATAAACATTTCTTATGATGAAAGACAGAAGAAAAAGAAGTAAAACAAAGGGATGGGCTTCATAGCGACAGATACTTGTGTGAATGCCAGACCACTTTCAACCTTCATCAGTAAAGGCATGAATACAAAGAGGTTATTAAATCATCTCTTTCTTTAAAGTTTGTTTCACAGACAAGCTGGCTCCACGGGGCAGAAATAAGCAGTGGAAAAAAGGGCAGTAATGCAGAGCTGTAACAGCATCTCGTGGAGGTGTGGGCCTTGCTGTGCCCCCAGCCTGTCTCCCTTCTCGTGGGAGGAGCGGAGCCTTTGCTGTGATGCTCTCACTTGTAAGAGTGCAAAGATAGACACACATCAAAGAGAAGGTGTCACAAAAGCTCTTGTTTCCCCTTTAGACCTTCCTGGTACTGTGTGTTCTGATTTCCTTCTCTCCTTTGCAGAACACAGATATCTTTTTATTTTGTAATTGCAATGATTCATATCTGAACCTGCACTGAAGTGTAAGTCCTTCTGTGCAAGGGTGAGAGAGGCTGATCAGCATCCCAAGGACACCAGGCCATATGGATTACGAATAACCCCTTAATCATTAGCACCTTGTGTACTGGCCTTGATGGGTCTACGCCAGGAGAAACGGGAGCTTCATCTCTCCCCTTCATGAAGAAGCCAGCAGGAGCAGCACAGGCTGCATATGCTCCCACACAGCTGAGCTCATGTGATAGTGAAGTATTTTGCCCCCCAGCAGTGGCACTTGTACTGATGTGAAAGCATTGTATGAGTCTGGAGCTGCAGCCGAGAACATCAGAGCACTGAAGGACAGCTGCACCTGGAACAGAGGGGCAGTGAATCTGTGAACCCTTCCAGCCAGCTGCTGCTGCACAGAGGTGGTGGTAATTCATAAGCAGAATGGGGCTGCCACCACCTCTACTGGTTTTGACAGGGGTACGTGAGAAAAATTTCAGGTCATGTATACTCCAGGACAAACCGAGAGACAGTGTCTTTTTGTTTTAATGATTCAGTCATAATTATCACTTCATCATTTGTAAAAGACCATAGCCTCTGGAGGTGGGAGGTGTTGTGAACTACGTAGCAATATTCAATCAGCCAGCTGCAAAGGAATATCCTGCCAGCTCCAGGTTTCTTACACTGGGAAGTTGTCTACGGGCCAAGATGGTGCTGTTTTCAACAAACACTTCAATATACTCCTCAGAGCTACAGAGACATTTCAGACCTAAGTGGGTAAGATAAAAATACCAAAGGAAGCCACCAAAAGGGTAAGGCAGTGTCCCAAGCCAGATGCATACAAAGCACGAACACGGCGGTCTCAGAGTGCTTCCCCACTGTGAGCAGCAGCAGCAGAGTGGGCAGCCCCACCAGGCTGAGCTGGTGCAGCAGCAGTGGTCCTTGGGCAATATTCAAACCCTGCAGTGACAAAGTTTGGGATAGACCCAACTCTAGAATCACGCCCAAAGATTTCCAAACACCAGAAAGCTGCCAAAGTTATTTGTCTCTTAGCCTGAAGGTTTTGTGTCATGGAGAAATGGCCTAGAGCAGCCATTCTTACAAAGTTATTCACCTCTTATTCACTCATTGCTTGAATCTGAAAGAACGTTGGAGTTCAGATATCACTTTCAGTATAAAGCTGCTCCAAAATAGACATGGATTGCCCTTGTCTGTTTTAAAAGACATAGAACACCTGTGTAATTCACATCCAAGCTAAATGCTTCTCAAAAATAAAGCAGGGAAGGAAGTAGAGGGGAGGAGAGCACACAGTGCCCTTGGTCAGGAGCCCCTGGGACTGAAAACACATATCAGCAGCAGAGCTGCCCCTGAGCTCCTCACCCCTGCCCTTCTCTGAGAGCTTCAGGCACAGGGCTCCAGCACAGCTGCAGGAAACACTACTTTAGCACATCTGAGACATCCCAGAACTGGGTTGATTGGTGAGCTCTGGGTTAGGACCTCTACCCTGGCTGTCTGTATCTGTGTGAGGACTGAGTGGTGCACGGCTCTGAGGCTCCCGAGGCCATGAAGGGAACCCTGATGTCAGGCTCATCGATACTCCCAGTGAACACATGTAAGCACTTAGGGATACATGACATCTACATGTGACACATGCACTGCATAAGCCAGCTCAGAACATTAGCCATTGTACCATCTGCTTCCACATCCACATGTAATCTGCTAATTACCCTTTCTAGGCTGGCTGGTTTCCTTAGTTTCATTACCGAAGCAGCATGATTCCAGAAGTACATTAGATATATAGCTGTCCTTCTGCTGAAGCAAGAGAGAAACATTCAGAGGAGGAAAACCCTGTTCTGCTCATCTCTGCCATCCCTTACTGGTCTAAGTGCCAGGGAGGTCACCCTGGTTGATTGAGAACTGTCCATGTAACGTGTTGGAATCCCTTTGCAAATTACCTCAGGACCAAAGAATGATTTCTGCTTCTGTTCCGATGGAGCAAACTGAGCAACGACTGAGAGCCAACCAGCAGCTCCCAGCGGTAGTGCCGCCGCACTCACGCAGTCATTTGGAATTCATAGATGTCTTAATGAATACTAACGATTGCCTGAATAGCTAGGCATCTCAGCGCGACACGGCAAGCAGCCTCCGTATGGAAGTGTTGGCCGTGAGACGTCCTCATCCCGCGCACATCCCACGCACAGCCCCGTTCTCCGTCCTCGGCAGCGCTCCCACGCGCGGCTCCACGGGCACACAGTGACCTCCTGTGTCGGGACAGTGCCGTGGGGGCTGCAGGCCGGCACAGCGATGGTGCTGCCCTGCGCACCCCACGCTCTCCTCCGTCACCTCCAGCGGAGCTGACGGGACCCGGAGGGCATCTTCACTCCTGCACGCGGACCGTGGGCTTCACCGCGGTCGGTGCTTCGTCCTGGAGCACGGCTAGCTGAAAAAAAGCTTTCAAACAAAAGTTGCTCTCTTAACTATGAAATAAACACAGAAGCGGAGGGAGGAAGAAGCGTGAATGGACACCCTGCAGCTGGAAGCGGGGGGCGGGGAGCCCCGGTTTGCAGGTCGTGTGCTGCGCAGGGGCAGCTCCCGTGCGGCTGTGCCTTTCCCCCGCTGCTTCTGAGGGGCGTGAGCAAGAGCATCGCTGCCTTCCCCCACCCCCCCGGGGGCTGCTTTCTAATGAGGCGTTTACCTCCACACCTCGACGTTGGGGCAGAGACCGTCGGCTCTCCCCACGGCCTCTGTCTCTGGGAGGACGCTTTGGAGGAGATGCGGAGACGTTCCTAGCGGGACACGTGTGGATACTGCGGAGGGATCGAGGGAACGGAGGGGAAACGGGAGCGAGGGGACGGCGTCGCGCGGCGGGGATGCTCGGGGCGGCAGCGGCGGGGAGCGCGGGGCTGCAGCCCGGCGGGGCGGGAGGCGGGGCCGGGCCGGGCCGGGCCGGGCCGGGGAGGGGCGGAAGCCCCGCGGCTGCGGAGAGGTGCGGACCATGGAGAGCGGCGGGGCGCTGAACGGCTCCGCCGCCGCCTCCGGGCGCTTCGCGGCCGCCGGTACCGCGGTGCTGGGAGCGCTTATGGCTCTGCTGATCGCCGTCACCGTGGCCGGCAACGCGCTGGTGATGCTGGCTTTCGTGGCGGACTCCAGCCTGCGCACCCAGAACAACTTCTTCCTCCTCAACCTGGCCATCTCGGATTTCCTAGTAGGTAAAGTGCCGCCTGCAGCCGAGCGACGCGCCCGAAACTTCGCGGAGAGGGCAGAGCAGCGCGGGGCACGGGGGCTCTCCCGTCCCGCAGCCCCGGGTCCCGTCCCGCAGCCCCGGGTCCCGTCCCGCAGCCCCGGGTCCCGTCCCGCAGCCGTCCGCCGCTCTCCGAGCGCTCTGCCCCGCGTTGCCCACCCGCAGCCCTCGCCCTGGGGTGGGAGAGCCCGGGGAAGCGCACGGGCGGCGGTGCCGCTGCGGATCGGGCCCCGCGAGTCCGAACAAACGGAGGTTCTGTTTGCAGGTGCCTTCTGCATTCCCTTGTACGTGCCCTATGTGCTGACAGGGAGATGGATCTTCGGGAGAAGCCTCTGCAAACTCTGGCTGGTAGTTGATTACCTGCTCTGCACCTCTTCGGTCTTCAATATCGTGCTGATTAGCTATGACAGATTCCTCTCGGTGACAAGAGCGGTGAGTCCTGGCACGGCAGCCGGGAGGGGAATAGCTCTCTTCCTTTTATTCTCCAGGCTCGCTGCAATAATTAAAAGCTTTTTGAATCCTCCCCAGGATTGTTAATCTTTCAGCCCGGTGATGGAAAGCAATAATTATCCACAAATATCTAATTCAGTTGTGGTTTCCGATTAGTAGTTCTGGTGTACTTCAATCATAGCCCATTGTGCACATCTTCCTTAGCAGATGATGGGAAGGCAGACCTGCTGTAACTTGCAGGGATCTGAGGACAGACATGCAGGTTGCAGTCCTAAAGCTGGGGAGATTTCAGTTCAGCTCAGATGCGTGGGTACTACGAAGGGAGGTGACAGTGGCCTTTCTCAGGCTGATCAGGGTTTGTTTGTGAAGTGCCTCAACCAGTTGTGTGTGTAGCCATACTTAGAGAAAGGTTTCCCTACTGCAGGTCTCCTACAGAGCCCAGCAAGGCAACACCAGGAGAGCAGTGCTGAAGATGGTGATGGTGTGGGTATTAGCATTCCTGCTTTACGGACCTGCCATCATCAGCTGGGAGTATATCTCGGGTGAGAGTATCATACCCACTGGGGAATGCTATGCTGAGTTTTTCTACAACTGGTACTTTCTCATGACAGCCTCTACGCTGGAGTTCTTCACCCCTTTTATCAGTGTAATGTTTTTCAACCTGAGCATTTACCTGAACATACAGAAGCGTGCCAAATCACGCCTGGATGTTTTCCACGAGGTGCACAACCAGTCCATCTTCGCCGAAGAGATGGAAATGAGCCCTGAAGCAAAGCTTTCTCCGAAGTGCTACAAGTGGGAGCAGAAGGAGCCAGCTGAAACCCTCGACCTCCCTAAGAGTGAAGCACAAGCAGCAGCCTCCACTGGTGCAGACGACCTGCTGACAGCCAGCGTGGGGAAATCCCAGTGCTGCATCAAAAAGGGCTGTAAGGATTCGGCATCCACTCTGTCCTTAGAGAAGAGAATGAAGATTGTTTCCCAGAGCATGACTCAACGCTTCAGGCTCTCCAGAGACAAGAAAGTAGCCAAATCGCTGGCAATCATCGTGGGCATCTTTGGAATTTGCTGGGCACCGTACACCCTCCTTATGATTATCCGTGCTGGCTGCCACGGCCACTGCATCTCTGACTACTGGTACGAGACTTCCTTCTGGCTGCTGTGGATCAACTCAGCTGTCAACCCTGTCCTGTATCCTCTCTGTCACTACAGCTTCAGGAGAGCTTTTATTAAACTCCTCTGTCCGAAGAAGCTGAAGATTCAACCTCACGATCCCCTGCAGAACTGCTGGAAATGAAGCCAGCCCTGGGCGTGGGAGAGCCTTTGTGACACAGGTGTAGTATTGCTTCTCCAGGAGTCGGGACCACCGGTGTGCAGCACGTGAGGAAAGCAGCAGGGACATCACTGTTAACTTACGCCAGTTCATCACCAACGAAACCGAGCAGAACAGAAGGGTGTAGAGGTTGTTTGGTTTTTTTTTCCTTTTTGACGTTAACCACAGGCAGTGATACGCGTCCTCCACCTGCACAGCAGAGCTCTGCTGCCACCTAGTCAGCCTGAGCAGCACCAACGTTTTGTTGGAGTAAGAAACCCAGAAAATAAATACCTGACCAAAACCCACTGGACTAAATTACAGTTTACATGATTGCAAACCTGATTTTTACCACAAACGTGTTCTGTTTTGTTCTCTTTTCACTTAAGCGATTATGAGACGATACAGCAGGAATGAGCCATGAAGAAAAAATGCCTCATTTGTCATTACTGCTACAGCTGTAAGTTAGACCCTCATTGCATATGCTGCAAGGTATGTCCTTTCCACTCTCCGAGAAGGGGCACATCTCTGCCCCAAGGAGCCTACAGCCAGACTTCCTTTTGAAGGAGGAGACCTTGATCAAGCTGATTCAAGCCACACAAATAGCATTTTTTACTTTTTTTTTTTTTTTAAGCAATCAGCCACAGACAGAACACCAGATTCAAGAGACCAGGGCTCTAACCTAGCATGAGATATTGGGCATTTTATCTCTACTTCCCATCTCATTCTTCGTCATACGTGCCCACGTAGACTTGATGAGCTCTTTGGGAACAGGCAGTATGACCACAAAGCCAAAGACTGACTCCCCACTTCTGCTGGTACTGCTCACTGCTGTGGTAATACAAATACATCATCAGTTGCCATGGAATGCACTTGTGTGTAACAGTATTGCAAAATAAGCTTGAGATCTTAAGTCTGAAAACTATATTTATAAATGGAAACTCAAATGCTGTGAAGTAGCACCCACAAGCTTATGATGCTGTGATTGCCAGTTACACATAGCTGTTGCGAGCAGTTTCTTGGCTGTTGCTAGGAATAAAAGAAAATGCTATCCAACTTTATTCCAGTGACGTTTGTTGAGTAGGTCAATATTGTCATCTGAAGTCAGGTTTAACTCATGTTTTGTGTATATGGTATTGCAGTCTTGTGACAAGTTCTGTCAGACCATTACATGTGAACTAAAATATGTTTTGAAGTAACTGCACTAAGAAATGCCAGCACGCACTGTTGATCCTCTTGTAATTTCCTGTGTCTACAACCTTCTAAGAACCCCAATAAAGTACTTTTATACAAAGTTTGCCAAATATTTCATGGTAAACAGGATGTTGTTAGGAATTATGAAATCAAAACTTATGTATTTGTCTGAGGAGACAATTAGAAGCTCCTGAAACAGCTGCAGCTCTTTCACTGCTGATTAAATGGGGTCTTGATATCACCCAAAGTTGTTGGTGGTGCACCCACTGCTTTATTATTTTTTTTATTTTTATGGTCTCTGACTGCTGTATGTGCAGGAGATGCTCAACACATTTTCAGATCAGAACTGTGTGAATTGCAGCCATAGATCCATCCTAAAAAGAACATTAGTTTCTCCTGTTTCCTTTTCCTTATCTCCCCAGATTTCTGCAGTGTTCCCATCGCACCAATAATGTTTTAATTGCATGAAAGTGATATCAATGTGAGCAAAAAATAGTCCCCAGGTTAACAAATTATTAAATAAGATAGGAGCAATGCATCATTTTGCTATAAACTAGTTTCTGGGAAAATATAATTCAGGAATCTTTTAGAATTCTTCACGGCAATTGTCTGTTCTTGTATGAGAGATCACATATGCCCGTGCTTGTACCAACATGCACGGGGATGATGGAAATAAACCTGTGCCTCAGCAATTAAACACATCCATGCTTCTTTAATTCCTGTGAAAAAGGACAATGCACATTGAGCAGGGTTTGGATTTTTAACATTGTGAAGTATTTGAAGTGTGAAGTAGTGGCTCGAGATATGCTGCTGTCATTACCGAAGAGAAAGAGAACTGCCACAGAGGTCAGCTGTGTGCACGTGCACCAAAACATCAACTGTTCAGCAAATGAAGCTTCCCTTGATTTTTATGGAGGGGTTATACATATTTTCAGCCACCGTTTTCAGAGAGAAAAGAAACATCAAAACCCCTCTCTGTATCCTATGGTTCTCAGAGATGACTTCTGAGAATTGCCTAAACTTTGCTGGAGGTGATTTTAGGCAGATTTTGCAGGGAAGGTGCTTGCATTCCTTCCTGGAAGTGAAGCTCCCACCTTGCCAAATACAAAGGAAAAGCAAGGATGCAGGGCTTGTATGTGAGCTCACACCCAAGCCTTCTTCTCCAACTGAAGCCTTCTGAGCTGGTATGAACTTTTCAGAGCAGCTGGTGACTAACTCAAACACGGCTAAAGTCTTATGTGAATTCTGCTGATGATTAGTGTTCAGATTAGATGTCTGTGTGCATTTGGCCTAAGGAACCTCCAGGCACGATCCAAAATGAACTGTGAAAACTGCAGCGCCATTAGAGAACGCAGAGCTTCACATCAACTAACCTACCAAAGCACTTGGATGCTTTTGCTACCAAACCTGCAAAACCATTGCCCTATTGCTATTGTCTAGACAGAAACCAAGCAGATAGAACCCATTTCCAATAAAAAACATGAAAGATGACCAACTGTAATTATAATATGCATCAGTTATGTGGAAGCACATAAGCATAGAGGGGAAAAAAATTACAGCTATTTCCAGAGAGAAATACCCAATTTATGCCTGGAGCATTAGTAAACAGTATTCACACAGTTGTAAATTGTCCCCAGATTTTTAAAGAAACAGGCTAGGTGACCTGCTGTAAGACCTGCTGGGAGGTGATGCCAGTGCTTTTCTCTTAATACAAACCTATGCTCCATTTACCACAGAACGTAAAGGCCAAAACAACGAGGCCTGCTGTCCCTCCCTGGAGCACTGTCTGCATATCAATAAGCTATCAAAGAACATTTTTCAGCATAGCTACTTCCCTCGTAGCTCCGTACTGCTTCTTCTCTAATCACCAACAATGAAATATCTCTTCACGCAGATAGAAGTCCCTGCTCCCACAGCCTCTCTTCTGAGCCCTTCCTCAATTATGGCTCCTTATTTGTTCTCCCTAACCTGTACTTCTATAAATGGCTTCATTGTCCCAGAGACACCGCTGAAGCTTCATTAGCTAGCTTAGGAGGCTATGGGAAAGAGACAATGCAAGAAGGAGCTTTTGTTGAAAAACACCTACCTGTGATAATTAATGAGATTTGCCAAGAGGGAAACTAGGAAGATGTAATTATATTCTGATACGAATGAGCACTAATGGTTTCCTTCCATGTTTTCTTGAAGTGAACAGGCATTCTTGTGGCAAAACTAGGATGGGAAGACACTAGGTTAGCAACCTTGACAGAGAGAAGTTTAACAATGTGACTTCTCAGAGGGAGGATTACTTTTTCACAACCCCAGCCCTGGTGCAGTGATACCACCACAACTTTTAAGTACAGACCCAGTCTTGAAAGAGACCATCTCTGCTCTAAAGGACTCCACAAATTGATGGAGCAAAATAAGGAGTATTATTACCTTTATTTCTGATGCAGGAATTGCAGGCAAGAAGTTTGCTAGCCATCATGGATGAGTGCCAAAAAGAGAAAAGCTTTTATTTTTATAGCTGTAGTCCCAGGTGCAGGAGTATTGCTTTTTACTGGGTATTTGCAAACCACACAGTTTTACTCCCTAATTTACAAGCCTCTTGCACAGTCTGAGTATAAAAGACAACCAATATTTAGTCCAATTACCAAACATTATGGGCAGTGCTAAGCATGCACATTCGTGAGGGAAGAACAGGACTGTTGTTTTTCCATTTGTAAAATACTGCAACCCAGTACAACGTAACAGGTGACTCAGATGCACCAAGCAGGACTCCTCAGTGTGTCCGAAAGCTTTTCTTACACAACAGAAACCTGTCCATAATTCCGAGCCCCACACCATAACATGCAGGGATTGTGTATCAGGGATGGCAAGGACAGAGCATGAAAGAAGTGATGGTGCACACGTGTATTAACACCACAGGAATCCATCCTGGGCACGTCAATGTTAAGTTCATGACAAACATGGAATTTTTACAGGCAGGCTGGGCCCACGACATGACACCTGTCCTTTTAAGTATGAAAACACACCTGTGATGCGGCACAGACTTCTGAATTATTTTATCACAGTATGCTAGGGTTTAGCAGCACAATTAATGCTAAGGAAACTGGCTAATAATAGCTAATAATCTCATTCAAGATCTCTCTGAGCACTCACAAACACACACGGATGATGGTCACTGCAAGGACACAGCAGAAAGGCAAATCAGCAGAGGACCAAAATGCCCAGCATACCTCACTGCTCTCACTGGGAAGAGCTCACGTGGACAAAAGTGCGCAGAACAGTTCATAAAGAGTTGAAATCCCTTAGAAATTCCCACTTGGAAATCCTACATGCTCCCAAGCTGTTTCAAAACGACCATCTCAAAAATAATAAAATAACCTTTTGAGTAATTTGCCTGGAACAAACAAGAAAAACAATCCCCATTCATTCATCTCTTGAGAGCAAGACCCACTTCAAAATGAACAAAAGACCAAGAATAAGAAAATCAACTATTTAAGGTCTTCATACCAACTCATTTGAATAACTGTTTTCATCTCGGCAATTAACTTACCTAATACTCACTTGAATAGTGTTGTTCAATCACAACTTAATAGGGAAAATTTCTGGTCAATATTAATCACTCACAAATATGGCATGAGAAGGCATCAAGACAGCACGTAATACAACAGAACTTCCTCCTCCACACCAAAGCAGGTGGAAGCATGAGCACCAGTGAGCCTAAATGCAAACTACAGGCTGGCTAAGGAAGTATTTGGTCTGACAGAATCTACCAAACTGCATCAGAAAAATGGATACCTTAACTAAAAAGAAGAGCAAGCACAAAACACTGTCTGAACAAGTTTCTTCTCTATTCCATTAGATCTGTGACCCCTGACAATTATTTTTTCCATCAATATACAAATACTGGGGCTTTATTAAAATAAAAGCAGGAAGAGCACTATTTTTAGCTTGAATAGTCACTGAAAGCATTTTGTACTCATTCATCAGTAATGATTGAAGTAACCTAGTTAGTTACATGCAATATTGGTTTTGTTCCAGACTAAATACATTAAGAAATTAACTTCTGTAGCACTAACTTCATTTAGCCTTAATACATAATTCTAGAACTGTTCCAGGCTGATCAGTTTCATGAGCCATTTGAATATACTTAGCGAGCATTAAAAAGTCACCATCTTTAGAGCACTTAATGATAATTCACATGAATGAGCAGCACCCGTTAATAAACTGTACATGTTGACATGGTGTGAAGGTTGTAAAAGCAGAGACCAGCACGAACAAGGACAAGGAGGTATTACAAAAGAAGGAAAAGGAGTGCTCACCCATCTCCAAAGATCTAGGTTCACTAGCTGCGCCCTCTGACTACAACACAGGCATTAGAACAGAGCTAGCACTGTACCCAGGTTTTCCAGACTCCAGGTCCTCTGCCTCAACACACATACCCTATGTGATTTCACAAGTCATGATGCTCCAGAGCCACATATGCATAGGGCACAACAGGAACTGGCACGCTTCAAAACCACAACTGCTGGCATAGAAATTACATTTAGGAACAGTTGTTAGTTTTTATTTCTCTAGATTGTCCCAATGTTTTCAACTTCCATTATATGCCTGGTGCCAGGGTGGGTAAATGAAGAAAACAAACATTTCCTAAAAACATCCAGTAAAAATGTCAATTTAATGCAGTGACCTTCTGTGAGGCTATTTTTACATGTGATAAATGTGTTCTGTCTGGACAAAGCAAACTAGCTGCCCAAACTCATCTACTTCATTCCTAACAGCAGAAAACAACAGGAAATGAATACCCAACAGTATGATTGCATGAATAAGATAATCAAATACAGATAGCCCATCTGTACTCTTATAGATAAGTCCTTGACAAGCAGTGTATAAGCAATTATACTGCCTCACACAAATATTTTTCTTCATAAGCATTTTCCATTCATAGTGGAAGACTAATTTATCTGGATTTGTACAGTGAATGGCTAACTTCTATCAGTGGTTGATGAGTGCGTACACAAAGGATGTACTGGGTGGGAATTCACATGTCCTTGGAAAACAGCTATGTTCCTTTCTCAATGGAAATTAAGCACTGAGGAAGCAAGTGTCAAGATTCAAATAAAAAACATTATTACAACTGAGTTTTTCCCCATGGTAAAATCCAAAAAACCCTTGATGTTTTCTAAGGTACTGACTATTACCCATGCATTCATGGTTCTTCAGTTATGAAGAAAAAGAGGCACCCACTGAGGATTTGAACAGAAGATCATTTGCCCTGTGACTGGAGTTTCGTCTCACTTTGCAGCCAGTGTCAATACGTCTGGATATAAGTGCATTACTAATGCATGCATTTTAAAAGGTGATTCAGCTTGCATAAAACATTCTCAGCATATGCAAATAAGCATTGATGCTTTGTGTCTTATTTTACCCAGTAACCAAGACATAAAATAACAGCATTTGAACATGCTGTAGTGCTCCACTTCAGTAAAAAAAAAAGCTAAGGGACTGAGGTCACCAATGTGTTATGCCAGTGACTCCAATTAAAATTAATGGCATGTTACCAGAATAGAATGGATTGTAACCAAGTTACCCATTACCTCTTACTGAAAATGAGCATGCAGAGATGAACAAGTTTTCAAACCATAATTACATGGTCCAGCAGTAGGGCTGGCCCCCTGTCGTGGCTCCAAGGAGATATGTATGTAACATGTGAACACTTCCATCTTGGTGACATAACATGATAGCAAGAGCCAGCTCAGACAAGGAACGCTCCAAGGATTCAAAGCAATACTTCATATCAACAAGGACAGAGGAAAAACAACCAACCAAAGAAACCAAGCCCTGTGTGTAAGAAATCAGGCACTGCTAAAGCTTCCTTGGACAAATCTCTTACATTGGAGAAAGAGAAGATGAAAACTTATTCTCAGTGGGAAAATGAAGGACAAACAAGCTCAATATTAAAAGCCTGATAAAAATCTCACTGCCTTTTTCTTACCTCAGCTGTACCTCAGAAAAAATGGGTACATCCCATACAACAAGCCTCAGAACTGCCCAGAATAAGAATCAAGAGTGCAGCCTGAAGGTGTCTTTGCTCTGTTATCGAGGGTTGCCAAATCACCCCTTATCATTACTGACACACATATATAACCTGCCCACAAACATGAATAACTTCAGTCCTCACAGACCTTCATAGCGCAGGAACAACAAATCCCCACTTAACAAGATGGGGAAACGTAACGGAGAGCATGTTCAGAAGCTGCACTGTGGAGACAGAAGACAACGAGACTGTGTTTTAAAGGCCAGGCACACAGCACTATTAGCACCAAGCTTAGCAGAATCAGGATGCAGTTTTAATTTATCCCACAGCCACGAGCATGAAGATGACACACCTCCTTACTGACAGGAGAGATCTAAGTTCCTTTCAGGGAAATGATGGAAGAGATGCCAAACTGAAAGCTCACCTACTCTCACTACACACAGTGGGTCCAGTAACAGACTATGAGGGCTGCTCTGAAAGTAATGCCTCCTACTTTGTTGGGTTGTCCCACAGAGGTGGATGTTGGTGGTGTGGCAGTAGAGATTGTTCCTACCAATGGAATGAGTTTCCTACAGGAGACCTTCATGCTAATACTGAAAGAGCACTACAGAGAAAGGTGACCCAAACTATCAGCTCTTCATAGGGCACAGTCATACCTGTTCAGCATTATCTTAAGAGACCTTTCACATGATGAGGTTACTCTATTCAATATAGATGTATTTGGACTACAGAAAGTTCAAGCTCCAAAAAACACCTGTTCCAACAGTAAAATCAAGGCAATCTGGCACTTTTTAATCAACAGATGAAAGGACGTGCTCCTGTAAAACCTCCTTGAACCCTATAAGCCTGTGGTTAAGAACTTGGTCTGTCAGAACAGGTGCCTCTAAACATTAAGAACAAAGAAACCAATTACATGATCCACAGGACATTCTGTTGAGCTGTCTAGCAACCTGCTGTGCCGTTTGCACATCGGTGCACAAAATGTTCTCCAGTGAAAGCACTGAGATGGTATGAGCACTGGGAAGTCAGTGTGAGATCTGAGTAAAGGGCGTTTAAAATGGTCTTTGTCATTCTCAAAATACTCAGACAGAACGTTGAGTATTTTTAAGTACCAAACAGTCTGCAAAGTTAAATGTTGCTGAAGAGCACATATAATAATAGAAAGGAAAACCAGTGAGGCCTAATAGTGCTGCATAAGCCCAATAAAAAGGACAGAACTGAACATAAACTTCCACCTAATTCAGTCTGGTAAATCCTAGGAGATGAAGCAAGTATGAAACAAAATGTGAGAGCCCCTCTGGGATCTTATGGTTTTATTTTTTCCTGATCATACCTGGAACAACATCACTGTTTATTACACAAAGATTGTCTCCCACACCCAATGAGATGCAAATACTCAGAAGGAAAATTTAAAAGAGGTAATTACTATTTTACTTTTTTTTTTTTTTTTAACTTAACAATTCAGGCATTCAAGTTACACTTGCTCTTTTTCAGAACAAAAACCTGCTGCTCTTAAGAAAGGGCACACACTTGCTTTCTCACACAGGCTAAGTTAGTTCTAATTCATAACATAATGACAGATCTCATCCCAAAAGCAAAAGGGTATGAGTTATTTTACTACAGAGACTGAACAAGACTGCTCCTCTGCAGTCACAGGCAGACAGAGGGAGGAAAAAAGGACACATTTCACAAGAGGCAAGAAAGCCTACCTGTTAAGGTTGCACCACCCATAAGAACTGAAGTATTTGACAGGAAACCAAACCAAACGTTCAAAGTGACAGAAGCAGAATTATCAGCTTTTCTGTAGAAAAAGCCACAGTTATAAATAAAAGTTCTCCAATTCCTCAAGGAGAAAACTTAACACATTTTGTACATAGTAAGTTAAATAAAAAAACACTTCCATCACAAAAGCAAAGCACTGCATTTATTTTGTAACGCCTAAGACACCTCAAAGGTGAATTAAAACCTTTCCACTGAAATCAGCCCAGAATCAATTCACAAGCTGTGTGAAATATGTTCAAAATAAACAATCAACAAAGAAAACAACACATGCAGATGTTATCTAATCAAATCAGGACTTGTTTTTCTTTCCAGAAGTTTGAAGTAGCTCTGGTTCCTACCACTTGACCGGGCTTTGCCCTTGTGATTGTTCTATTTTCACGTAAGTGTCATACAGCTCTTTCAAATGCAGCAACAGTTCCTCTAGGTTGTCTCCTGTCAACGCAGACAATGCAATGACTCTGTCATCTATCTTCTCTTTAAGAAGTGGTAGATTAATCCTGGACTCAGCAAGGTCAATTTTATTCCCAATGACAACACAAGGCCTTGCAGACAATCCTTCTTTATATTGCTCAAGTTCATATTTTAAGTCTTGCAGCTGAATCCATGGCTGAGACACAGAGAGATCCACCACATATAAAAGAAAGCAGCATCGTTCAATATGCCTTAGGAAGGCTATCCCGAGGCCCCTGTTCTGATGAGCACCTCTTATTAGGCCAGGAATGTCAGCAACTACAGGAAGAAAAATTTCACAGTGAATCCAACACACTTAACAGCAAGGACAAAGTCTTTCCCAATCCACTGCAAGTGTAACAGAATTATAACACAACACATAAATACTAAGGATACCTAATGTTACACCTATCTTACACCCCTTAGATTTAAGTTATTCCAATGAAGACAGAATTCAGATGGCTAGTTTGATATTGAGGTGATGTATAAGTGAACATGAAACAGGCTTTCGGTGTTCCTGTTATATCAAGTCTGAAGTTCCATACAGATAATTCAACAGAATTTCTAACTTACTTCTACAGCATTCAAAGATGAAGCCGTGTGACAAACCGCTATCAAGGTACACTCAGTGTGCTGTAATTTTTACCTGCTACTTGTTCATAGTCTTCATAGTGGACAATGCCGACATGGGGGTTTAGGGTTGTGAATGGGTAGGCAGCCACTGCTGGCTTTGCATTGGACAGTGCTCTCAAAAGTGATGATTTCCCAGCATTGGGAAAGCCCACCTGGAACACAAGCACTTATTAAAGCCACAGTTCAAGGTTAATCCCAATAATAATTGAAGAAAAAAAAGAAAGCTTTCACAGATATAGAAACATTCTCCCAGTAGGGATATAACATTAATTCTGCATCCTCTTTAGTTTCCTTCTTTTGTTGATAGCT
Source organism: Cyrtonyx montezumae (assembly GCF_038088225.1). Classification (NCBI taxonomy): domain Eukaryota; kingdom Metazoa; phylum Chordata; class Aves; order Galliformes; family Odontophoridae; genus Cyrtonyx; species Cyrtonyx montezumae. The sequence goes on along the minus strand of NW_027072100.1, from coordinate 8,152,102 downwards.
GACTTTTCCCACAAAATAGATCAAATGTAGAAGGATCTCCACAGCTTTTTTTTTCCTGTACAATACTGAAGAACTAATTTTAATCCAAAAAAATATTATGTCACTTTGTCACTTCTCATTTCATCTGTGATCTTATTTCGTCTCCACATTGTACTGTTCATCTGTAGACTCTGCAGACAAAGCCTGCTGTACATATCAGTGAGCATTAATCATTCATGAACTTTGGACACTGCTTTTCTATAGATACAGTTGATTTTAGCAAAAGTAGGATGAAGCAGCAAGAGCCTGACAGCTCTGCGAATCACTTTGGACACCTTCCTACCAAATAACAGCAAGAAAGCATCAAGTTGCATCTCTAAACAAGCAAGCCAAAAGGCTAACTAAAATGTTATCAGACATTATTTCTTCTGTCAGTCAAATGTCATCCTACAATAGGGAAGCTGAATAACCACAGCAACACTCACCAATCCTGCATGAGCTGTTGTCTTCAGTTCCAAATGCAAGACTCTCTCCTGACCTGGCTCTCCTGGAGTAAATAATGTTGGAGCTCGCTTTTCATTGGAAAGAAAAAAGCGATTACCTTTCCCTCCAGCTCCTCCATAAGCTGCTACATACTCTTCACCATGCTGAGTGAGGTCAGCCACAGTTACCCCATCCTCCTTTACCAATGTACCTACAGGCACCTTAAAACAAAGACAGATTAACCTCAGTGTAGCACCTCCAACAAAGCCTGCTTCCAGTTAAGTTCTGTGTTTTGACTTCTCTAGGTTATTACCCCAAGAAGCAAAAGCAAGTCAGGATTGTATTTCAGTCAGATGTACCTTCCAACTAAGTCTAATTCTGATGAACAATGTAAAGAATTTTAATTTGCCTGTGTGCCAAGCAGCCCTGCTCCAGCAAGCAAGGCTCCCTGTAAAAATGTATCAGAGATATTCTCTTAATGAATCAAATGACTTTGAAAACGAGTAATGTAAACATCAATCTAACAGAGCAGCCACAACCTTAACTTACTTTAACATACACACATGCACCATTGGCTCCGTAACAGTTTTTGCTTCCTCCTCTCTCTCCATGAAAACCCTGATAGAAGGAAAGGACTGAAGAAAGTGATTTTATTTGCTGGTCAGCTGTAAAGCAAAAAACACGTGCTTTAGCAGAAGGCACTGTTTTAACAGAGCATGCAAACGAGAACACTTATCTTGACTGTTCTTTCCCTTTCTGAATACTGCATTAATGCACATCTGATTCACTGTCTCAACGTAGCATATCAGGGAACACTATCAGTGTAACTTGTGATGAAGTTTAACTGTCTTTACTTCTCTGCTTAGGTTTGTTAACCCATGCATTTCATGAAGTGGTTCATTCCAAAAGGTACACAGCCATTACAAAATCCCCTAGAAAACGTATTTGGCAGATTAGCACATTTTGCAGCAGAGTGGTAGCACAAGCTGCCTTACTTAGCTTAAGGGTAAAACATGTTGGGTTATCTTTATGCACCAGGTAGCAGTCACTAAAGCATCCACAAAATATCACAGTTTTTTCAAACGCTTCCTAGGAGACTCTTCTAAGGCTGTCAGTGTCATTGATATCCTTGTCACCACAGCTCATAACAAAGTGTAGGAGCAAAGACAGCATAAAAAGGAAGAACTTCTTCCTTGTAGAAACAAAAATCCAACCAAAGGTGTGAGCTAACAACAGGAAGTAAAACAGATCTGTTGAGTTTTACCTTTCAAAATGACGTGACCTCCATCACCACCATTTCCACCGTCAGGACCTCCAAATATTTTTCTAGGTTCACTATAAAAAGATTGCCCTCCTTCTCCTCCTCGTCCCCCAACCACACGCACTCTCCGGTGATCCACAAAATAGCGTGTCTGCAAAGATGATATTTGTTGCTTTTAAGTACAGTTTATCAGAGACAGTTCAACAAGCTAACTGCTATACAGAACTTAATGATGTGCAGATCTGCTCTTTTTGATTATGAATTCCACTAAACTGTTGAAAAAGAATCTCTGTTATCATCCACAGATTAAATACAGACTACAGAGTGTGTCTCTGAAGAGAAAGGGTAGCTGTTTATGGGTGTTTTTAAGAACTCCTTCAAACCACAGACAGTGTTGCTGCAACCTGATGAGGCAGGTACCAGAAGAGCAAGCTAGAGAGCTCGCAACAAGGAAAGTACCTCTCCAATACAACGACATGCTGCTGACACAGGCAGCTTAACAGAGCTACCGCATTACAAAACCATTCATGCAGATAAAGCGAAAAAAAAAAACAGACGGACAAGCTTCTAAAACCTGACCTAAAACGTACAGAGGACGTAGCGTCTGCGTGGAGGGACGTTCCCACACTGCTTTCTCCACCAGGCGATGAAAGCAACACAAACGTCAGCCTATTAACAACCAACACAACCACACGCGCGGAGCACAGCACGCGGGCGGGGCGGCAGTGCGGGGAACAGCTGCGGCCGAGCGCAGGGAGAGGAGCGGAGGGCCCGGCGTGCACTCACCAATTGCTTTTCCGAAAGGGCTCTTTTTTGTCTCAGCCGCCTGTTCTTTGAGCATGCGGAGTGAGTCGTGGAGAAAGCCCGCTGCCGGCCGGCCGCGGGTCCCCAAGCGGGCCGCCAGCACAGCCCCAACCCGCAGCGCAGCAGCATGGCACCGCCGCGCCCGCCCCGCCCTCACGCCGTGCGCATGCGCAGCGCCGTGCCGCCGGGCGGTGGGAAAGCGCGGGAAGAGCGGACAGCGCCTCAGCCCGCTGTGTGTGTGGGGAGGGGGGGGGGGTAGGTCCGCTCCCGTCTGCGCCGTTAAGAAAAGCACCACCAACTTCGCTTTCAGATTAACGTTTAACCCAAACAGTTTCCAAGCATTCTGCGTTACAAACCAGAAAACGGTTACAGTTGATGACAGAAGTCAAAATGCTGGCGTCACGCTGCTTTGCACATCGATACATAAAAATGGACAACACGTTAAATAAACATTTTTTGTTGCTGTTGTTATTAACAGTTAGAAATATTGACACCCAAAATCATGTATAAATTAGGAAATAAATGTACAAACTATTTCCAAAGTGCTCTTTCAAATACATTATATACACAACATTCAAGAAGTTCTTAATGTAAGACATTTCCGATTGGTGGGATGCTGCTGCTTCGCTCCAAGTGTCGTTTCTATTCTCTCCAAAGTATTTCAGCACTTTCAAAAGCCACGGAGAAGTCGCACTGCCAAGCTGGCCAAGAGCAATACCACATTCTGGCTCCCTGTGATGTTAATATTGTTGCAAAGAAAACAAACCTACTTCCTTTCCATTCCTTGATATTTGAGAGTACTTATGTGTATGAAAACACCAGCAGGGAAGATGAATGAAAGGAGGACGGACTGAGAACGCCTTCTGTTTGATCAGGAGTGAAAGGTATTAATGTTGCTGGGGCACTGCTTGGCCAACATCTGATAGCGAACTGTCCGGTGAAAGACTTCTCTACAGGAATCGATGTCCTGAAGCGAGAGATCTTTTGTTTTACTGTCTTGGCTTTTCAAAATATGCAGTACTAGACCTCAGAATCCTGTAAACACACCAGTGTATACAAACAAAATTCCTACAACAAAAGGGAAACTTACAGCGGACACTTCCAATTAATCTCCTATTAAAAACTGCTCATTGAGTATAACCACCCTACTCTTTCACCACAGAGAAGTTTGGACGTGTTATTTCATTCATCAGTTACAGAAGCGCTTCACAAGTGCTTTATTCAACACTTTATAAGGGCACATAAAATTGAGTAGAAGCAACTTCAGCTGTTCATACTGGCTTTTACATACATCCAGTTCATATTTCTACATTCTCCCTCTAGAGGTATTCTCTCCCTGGTTGACCCCATTAACAATTCACCCTCTGTATGAACAATATCGTTTCACAATTAAAGCTGAATTTGGCTGATTTCCTGCCTTTTTTCTTTTCTTTTTACTTCTGAACTATTTCTGTTAAGCGACAAGAGAGAGAAAAAAAAAAAAGTATCAGTCATCCAAAAAATCTGACAATATTTGTGGTTATAATGCTTGTTGTGAAAGTTCAATAAGGGCTACGGGAGAATGAGAAGTAAAGAAGGATGCCAGCCACTTTGCCTGTGAAATTTGGCATGAAAATATATATGCAAGTTATAAAATTCGGAGTAGCACATTTAAGACTGCAAGGTTTGCCAGATGTTTTTCTCAGCTAAGCACAACATGAAGCAATACTGACATCTAGTAGGCTGACACTGCACATCTCTGAGCTCCCTTCTGTTTTTCTTCCCATGACAGAAATACCTTCGTTTACACGGAGCTATAAAAGGTGCCATTAACACTTTCTAGAACACAGGTTTTGATCGTGTTTCTGTACCTTTTACAACAGAAATAACAACAGACTTACCGATTATTGAGTAATAAGACGTGGGCAGTTTGCCCCAGAAGGTATTGCAGAAATTGCAGAGCGTGGAACTGATGCATAAGGAATGTAACCTTTCCCTTATTCTTACAAAGTGAAGAGCGATGGATTTCAGAAGCTGGCAGGTAAGCCGCAATGCATTTAGTTTACAAAAGATGAATTACCTACCACAGGACACCTTCCTGAACTGAGATATGACTGAATGGACTTGTGTTTAGTTAGAATGCAGAATATCCTGGCCTTTTGTCAGAACGGGGCATGACTGCGATCAAATGATCCTAAAGCTATTTAGAAACATCAAGAATGGGGGGAAAATTAAAAACTGCATTGTATCAACATACAGTACTATACACAGCACCAAATATCAAACCATTAAAGCATTGTCTTGTTACCAGTAGTGCACTGCTTCATACCCAGCATGAAATGAACACTGTTCACATACAGACGCTGCTCTGTGCTAAGGGGTAACCAACATATTACAATTAATCAAAACTGCCAGTACATCCAGTTCAAAAGGTGGATATACTATTGAAATGAATCTGACACAGGATCATATTCTTTTATTGCTGGTAATTTCCATATTGACCCTAGGGGAAAAAAAAAAAGAGAGAATGAGAAATAAAAATATTGGAGAATAACGTATCAGAGGTTTATAAACAGAGAGTTAATTTTCTGCTGGTTTATGAATTCTGAAAGATCCACTCAATGTGCCTGCACCAAAACACCAGATAGATTAATGTGCAGAGATAACAGCTAAAGTGGCTTTTTTATAGCAGAGAATTAGACAGTTTACCTGCTCGTAGCCATAAGGCCTCTGCTGCTGAGCGGATGGTCCTGTCTGAGAGGTTCTGTAGCTCCCATATTGCTGCCCCTGTCCCTGTTGGTAGCTAGAATACTGTGAAGATGCTCCTTGTGCGGGACCTGAGGAGACAGTGACATTTATTAATAGGAGTTGATTTGCTACAGAGATTTCTTATGGTTAGCAAAATGTAAAGCACAAGGGTAATAAAGTAAGGTTAGCGAGCACGTACTGCGAGGCAGTCCCTTGCCCTGAAACTAATATTTGGAATATCCTCAGCTTCTCCAGCCCGTTTTTGTACTGATTAACCTGAAATGGTTTCTTTCTTCCAGAGACCGAGGGTGCATGCAAGTGCCCACTGAGCGCTTCAGACCTGATTTGATGACAGTGAGGAGCCCTGCTCCAGTGACCAGAGAGGTTCCACAGCCCTGTGCCAGAGTCAGCTGTATGTTCAGAACACTTCCACTTTTTTTCTTTTCACCTCATTTCCTCACCAAGGACCAAAACCTTTCCATGATGTTGCAAAGGAGTAATGGTTCTCTAGATTGCTGATGTCAGCTTGGACTGTCTGAATTGTTTTTCATGTCAGTTGCATAACTATTAGATGTGTAGGAGGCATGAGAAGCCACAGAGTGACCTTCTACCAACACTTAGCAGTCAACATGAGGCGCGAGTACTTCGTAACTTTCTCAAGTTATCAAGAGAGAAGGAATGGGATGCTAACATAACAGTCTGGAATGCAGGATTAATGGATGTTGCTGCACAGAATCTCTTTTCATGCTATGCTGTTTGGCTACTTTTGATATGCAGACGGCCAAGGTTAATCAATAAAATAGTTTACAGCATAGTTTAGGTGAGGAATGGAGGCATCAAGATGAAGTACTGCAAATACTTGACCAGTGACAGCTTTACCATATCCTTGCTGTTGTCCTGGGTAACTCTGTTGGTTCGGGTATTGCTGCTGGGAATATGTTTGCTGTTGTGCAGCTCCCTGCTGGTACCCTGCCTGCTGCTGGCTGTACTGAGAGTTTCCTAAAGAAGGAAAAATGACACAGCGTGGTTACGTTTGTAGCAGATCTTCCTCTGTACCTCTGTAGTAAGGAGCCTTGGGCTCCCTGACAGATAACGCTTCTCAGAAAAAGATATTTGCATTTCGCCAGTCACAATGAGTTTATTTCTCTAGTGACTTCTAGTTCTTTGAACGGGAGAGAATTGTTTTTTTCTACACATCGTTAAACTAGTGAACAAGCAACCTCCTCCCCAAAGGTTTTCTTTTCTTCTCCTAAAGTGTTTCAGAAGAAAAAAGGCAGAACCACAAAGATAAGGGTGCCAGGGTAAACAGCAGGTTTCTCAAAAAGCCCTCCCAGTGTATTTTGTTCCAGATAACGATGTTTGTTCATACATCCCAGAAAGACAGCACATTTAGTTGTTACTGATTTTTAAAAACACCTACGATGGAAATCCCACTTGCAGTATCCTAAAGAAACAAAAGGAAATTCTATCCGGCCCAGCTACACCTGAGGGTAATTTTGTTCCAATGAACATGGGGCTACGCACAAGCTATTAGGGATCATAAACTATAACCATAGCTACATTTTATCTTCTGGACACTTAAGTAATCGCTAAGTAGCAGTTTAGCAACACAGGCAGCGCAAGTCATACTTTGTATTTTCATCATTGAGTATCTGAGGGGGCCTCAGCTTTGGGTTACGAAGGTTCCTGATGTTTTCCTACCTCCTTCATAATAGTGCTGTGTAGAGTCATCAAACGACCTGTCATAGCTCTGCTCAGTGTAGGATGACTGCTGATAGGCATAATCACCATGTCCTGTAAAAAATGGCAGAGGTGGATCAGATACACTGTTAATATAACTATATGTACACACTATTGAATACATATATTACAAAGTTGCTTACGCACAAATATGAGGCCAAGAGAAAATAACCCTACCTAAGATGGGAGGTTGAATATGTAGCAAAGCAAGTCTATCACATAAAGTGGACATGAATCTTAACATGTTTGCCATGTCTTTGGATGTGCCAGTCATGCTGCTGGTCTACGCTTTATCAGTATTACAGTGACAACAGTACAGAGCAATTACCATCTGGGTAATATTGCTGATTCATAGGTTCTGATGAGCCTTGTCCATGACTGTACTGTTCACTGTAATATTCCTCCTGACCCATGTACTGCTGCGAGGAACCTGCAAGGCAAAGACAAGAGAGAGCACACTGAGCCCACGGACAAACAAGTGATGTTTGTTCTTTTTCTTTTGTTTCTTAAGAGAACAGTATTTACATCTTGATAAGTAAACAGGCTATGTACGCTGAGAGCAGTTTCAAAGATGTTTTGCTCACTGGAAAAAGGAAACGACTTCGTATTTTTAGAAAAAAAAAAAAAAAAAGCTAGTTGAAACTGAACTGTCAGTAATCTAAGTCCTAAAACCACTCTCTTGTATGGCAATACCAAAAGTAATGGCAACGTTTCATCTACGAATCTGAGTTATTAGAAAGCACAGGAATGTATTCCATGCTCATGAACATAGTTAGAGTTAAATATATTTTAATTAGTGTATTAATTTGTTTCTTAGCAAAATTCAGTTTGTATTAGAATCAGTCTAGCAGCTTTGTTACCTCTTAGAACTTTTTCCAGAGAGGTGTTAGAGCATGGTGGTATTCTGGCGTTCTCCTTGCTTTGGCCTAATTTTTCCTATTAATTGCTGGCACATTCTATCTTGTCTGCAGAAATGTGTTCCTTGTTAACTGTGCCATTTTATGGCTGATCCAATACCATTCGAAAGAAATGAAAAGGCTTCCAGTTACTTCAGTGAGCTGTATATCAAATTGTTCATCTTTTCTTTAGAGATGCACCGTCTCTTTTAGACAGAATTATTTCTAAACACCTGAAATAATTAAATAAACTTGAAAAGAGATTAAAGTTCTTCTGATTGTCATGGTACTTCCAGCACTTTAGATTTCCTTTCTTTCCATACAGGATTTCTAATTCATAAAAGTGCCTTGGAAATCTTGTTGTCCTTCCTACCCCACGGGGTAGAAGGAATACCATCAAACTGCTACTAATGACAGCAATCACTAATAATAGATCTTACCTTGCTGTGAGGCCCTGTAGGGGCCCATTGGTCGCTGACCCATCATGCTGTTGCCCTGGTTGCTCTGAGTCATCATGGCAATGGAGGACTGCCCCTGGTAATGCTGGCTCCCTCCTTGTGCCGAGTTGTAATGTGACGTTGCTGCTTGCTGGTGCATCATGGAGACTACAAGGCACATGGAAAGTGTGTTTTACAACGGGAGATGATGGTTCTCTCCCTAGTCTCTTTGGAAGCAAGTTACAACGTTCCACTAAATTACATCCTGATCATTCTATGAATTTTCCACAGGGGGAGATGTTCTTCTACTATATACATTGAGCTCCTCTCCAATGTAACCCAACAAGGATTCTATTACACAGTTCTTGCTGTTTGTTTCAGTCACAAATCTGACAATACATCTAACTTGGTTAAGTGATAGTTGTTTTAAAAGAATGTAATCGTTACTGGACTAGGATTAAGGAAATAAGAATTGATATTTGTTCCCAATTCTTCCTGACTCGTTCACTGCTGCATTTGTTCTCTAATCAGTTCTAATTCCTTCTTATTATACAGTTTAAATAAACTGACACCCTAGGACTGGCTTGCTCCCTGTATTTCTGAGAGAAGAAACACTGGACACCCCACTCAATACTCAGTAGCAATCACTTTTACAGATCAAGAGACAAATTCTGAGCTGTCTGCTGTTCTCTCTCTATGCCCTTCAAGCAGTGTTAAGTATCAATATAAAATGACAGAAATGTGGCAGTAATGTCTAAATGACAAAGGTGCAGTTCTCTGGCTGGCAGCTCCTTCAGCTGGGATAAAGGCACTTTTCTGATCCCCTGCAGCTGTGGGATTTGCAGCCAGGGCCCATCAGGCAGTGCTGCTGCACTTCCAGCTCTCTTTTCCACCACTTGTTAACCATGGCGAGTCCACGTCAGTTAAAGCAAGTCTGAAACTGTTCTGCTGCCCGACACCTTACATGCAGAGACATCCTAAAGCTTTTCTTCCTGCATGTTTGTCCCTGTCTACAGAAAATATTTACAGAACACATTCATGTGTGGTAAACCTCTGAGGTCACTGCAATGTCGAGTTGGCCCAGAAGGAGGAAGAGGGAGTTTACCTGGATTAGACTGCATGTTGATGTTTGTTCGAGAGACATAATTGCCTATTGACCCCTGGCCTTGCATTGGCACATTCTGAGATGCAGGCACTGTATGGCTATAACCAGGCCCAGTTCCATGACTGCTGACAGTCATACTCAGAGAGGTTGTGGGCATAGTGTTCTGGCCTGACTGCTGCATAGGCACGTGATTAGGACCTAGAAAAATTAAAGAGAGCAACAAGAAAATCTGTGCTATTATCAGCAATGTACAGTGAGCATTAAAGCCCTCACGGCCTTTCTAAAATACGAGAAGGCAAAACAAAACAAAAAATCCTGATTATTAAAATTCACTGTTACTGACACATAAAACTGCTTCCTGCAAAGACGGAGTTGCGATCCTCTTCCTGGCTGCCAAACCTAGCTGTACAGAATTGCAGAGAAGAAAAAAATCAGCAGCTGTGGCCTATAAGCAGTTCCTCGGGGGCTTCCACTGATCTTGCAGGCAGTGGAATTCACAAATGCCAGCAGTATCACATACTTCAGAAAATACACAGACTCTGGAAATGTCTCAGCCTTCTGAAATTCCTTCTTTCCTTCCTTCTGTCCTGCTGTTAACCCCATTCATACAGATGGTGACAATGGGAAGGCACAATAGTGGCTGATAAACTCTGCACGTTGCTGCATTCACTCATTCATTTCCCCTCCAACCAACTGCACTTTGTGGCTCAGGCTTAAGAAGCACCAGGGGGCCCTCCCCTCCCCTCGGAGGACCAAGAGGACAAGCTTGTCTTCCCCTTTCTTGAAGTTTGATTGAAACAACCTCAGACTTTCTGAAGATGCGTTTTCCAAGTCGCCATCACAATCACTGTTGTTACAGTGCCCTGTCCAATATCACAGTCCATAACTACTGGGCTGCTCCAATTGTACCCTGGGACTGTGAGTGTCATTCTGCTGACCCAGCACTGTGCTTTTTGGCCTTGGGGTTTTTTGTTTGTTTGTTTGGTTGGTTGGTTTTTTTTTAATTCTGTTGTTGGGTAACAAAAATTAGGGAAGGTCTGGTCCTGATCTTTGTTGGCATTTGTTGTAAATACTTTTATGAGTGAGTTTTGGAAAGTTGTCTTCACTGCATGATGTTACTGTAGAAACTGTGATAGTACGTATTGTTGCCTATCTACATTCAGCTGTGCATTGCTGCCTATCAGATTCAGTTAGACAGAACAGAAGACATGCAGGATCCCTACAAGACACAAAATTATGCTGCAGTGCTTAGGTGATATTTCAATTTGGTTATTAAGCATATCTACAGCCTCTGAAAAAATGTTTAATTCTCTTACTGCAAACCTCATTAATTACTCCTAATGATATTTATAGTCATCTAAAACAGAAAATTTGCTGTTGATTATTATATTTTCCTCTCACAGAGAGAAGCAAGCAGCATTTCCAACAGCAGATAAACAGAGCTATTTCTACTGAAATCTGTAGAACCAGAGATACACATGCTGCTACAGAGGTCCAGCTCTGTGTTTTGTAAGAGTTTTGTACATCTTGTAAAGCTGATACTTGTTTTTGTGCAACACAAAACCATGTGGTGTTTGAATGGCATCTGCAGACGCTGAGTGAAAGAGACTGGGCTCACAGCAAAGCGTGTGTTGGTAAATCTTGCCCTATTAGCATGGGAAAACGTGAGAATCTGGGCTTTCTTTAAAGCTCAAAAAAAAAAAAAAAGTTTGCCTAATTCATGGTTGTAAGGGAAAATACGAAAGCATGACCGAAAGTGTTTAAATAAAAATACTAGAACAATAAGGCAGATACAAAGCACTGAACCTCATTCATACTTTCGTGAATCTGAGAGAGCTAAGCTTTTCTTTGAAAGGCCTCATTCATCATTTCTGAACAGTTGGGATTCCCAGTTGGACCCCGTTCTGTTGGGAGGCAGCTGAGCTTCCCTAGCTGATGTCTGAACCTACAAGTTCTGCCTGCAGGGTTATGGCATGAAGAATCACCACACTGTGGCTGTTGGATTATTTGAAATATCAGTGGGTTGCTTTTTAACCTGTCCCCACTGGCAGAATTATCATTAGTTATGGACCTAGCAGCCACTGCTGGTAACTATCCAATATTTATGGTATTACCTAGTGACTGTCTTGCAGAGGTGATTCCTCTGAAGACCAGTCTGAGGACAATGAGGAATAAAATGTACTAGTTTAATGTCTTCTTCCCTGTCCTTCCCTCTTTAGCAGTGCTGTACTGTTCAGTACAGACTTTCATCTTCCTTAGATGAAAAATGTTCACAAGTGCTGCAGCCCATACATTCATAATTGTTTGTGCATATTTTATTCTTAACTTGCATAAAATGCTGTCCAGTAATCAGTGGCTGCTGTTAAATAGTTTCTCAGTCTCAAAGCCCACCTACTCATGAGGATCGGGTGCAGGACACCTTAAGGTGCTAACTTGATTCTGGCTGGCACACAGACAGCAGCAGGAGGGGCTGGCTGGGTGGGTGTCCCCAGGCCTGGGGTGGGAGGCTTCTATTCTCACACCGCAGCAGCACATGCCATCACTGCTGCTGTTACCTAGGCTACTCACAGCACGCCAGGAAAGGCAGGCTAGTGCATTCTCAGTCACACCTTCCTTTTGAAGAGCAGCTCTGTCTTCAGACAGGCTTCCAGTGGACCGATACTTTCATGACAAAGGACCTGGCATTATGCAGGTGCAGAGGCTTGGTCAAAACATTTGGACAAAGAGTAAGCTGCCCCCAGAGCCCCAGCTCAGGCTGCTAGCACCAGGTTGGGGGCACACGAGGTGAGCTTGTACCAGCACTGCCCTGCCTGCCTCTGTTCTGCAGGTGATGCCACTCGGCAAGACCACCAGGCTGGCTCTTAATGAGCATTACATTGCTGTAAAAAACTGGAGGGCAAGGGAAAATACAAAAAAAAAACCCAGCAGCAGTAACACTGAAAATGGAGATCTGAGTAAAAAACTAAGCTAGCAATGTTCAGACTGATTTAGTGTAATACTTGTACTAGTTAATCAACCCTCCAGAAGGGCGGCACAGATACATTCCTAAGTTCTCTCTACATCTGGAAGTGTATAAAGGCAGGTACCTCCTCCGTTTGTTCGAGAGGTCCTACCAGCTTGACCACAAATAGATTTTTAAAAAGTCAGAAGTGATTTCATTGCTTGCATCTGCTCCTGAGCTCCGCTGCCAAGGTCTGTGATTTTACAGTCAGATACTTCTATTTATAGACACTGTTTTTCTCTCTCTCACTTTGGGAAAGACCCACATAAACAAGAGCTGACTAAATAACCAAGAAGTACAAAATAAATAAATGGATTATTAGTGCTATAGAGTATTAACACAAAGTAAACAAAAAAAAGGTATCTCATTCAGTGAGCTTCTTTTTAGTTGCAAGGACCAAAGAAACAAACAGATAAATGTGTACATTTATCTTGTCCGTATGTCTGCGCAAACTCTTTGGCTGAGTTCTACAATCAGACAAAGGCTGACATAACACCATTTTGCTTTCCAGAAGGCATCTATCCTAGAAGACCTTTGCAATCTGAAGGCTCAGTTGTGCAGTCATGCAGGCAATCCCATTTTACCCTGGCCAGCCCTACCATCTTCAGGAGAAAAATGATGCAATATTTTTCTAACTAGAGACTTGGGGGCATCTTTACTTGGTGATTCTCGCTAGATGTTTTTAAAACTGTTTTTAATTTCTTCTATAGAATTACTGAGCAGATTGGAGGCCTTGCAAAACCCAACATCATTACAGACTGTAGCCATTTTGTGATGATTTCAGCACGTCCCAGAAATCCCCATCTGCCTGAAAGGTGAGTGAAGAGAGGTCTTTTACAGCTCTGTAAGTATATTCTGCATTAATGATTTTGTTGCCAAGCAACAGCAAAGCAGCACAAAGGGGACCAAGGCTCACCATTGCTAATCTGACTCTGCATGAGGGAGGAAGGAGGAAGGCCTGTCCCGATTGCATCACTGAGATTGCTCTGTGAATGAAGAGATTGGTTGGATGCACTCTGAGTCATTCCTCCTGGGCCCAAGTTTATGTTTTGCGTTGGTGGCTGCAAACAACAAGGAGGAGAAGCAAATTTTTGGTTAGGTTTCATTTAGAAAAACAATACAACTCAAATGAGCCCGAGCATGACTACAAACTGCCTCAAGTAGGTGCTTCCCTCACTTTTTGAGCAAACCTTTTTTCACTCGACTAAGATGTATGAACGACATCAGCATGACCCGGGGAAGCCAGCACGCAGCACGGCGAGCGTCTCCAAACTGCTTCTAACAGAGGCTGGCTTCTGTGCCCAATCTATCGTACTCACATGAATTCCATTTGGACTGGACTGAAAGTGACTGCTGTGGGGATATGCTTCGCAAAGACTACACCGAACTGTGCTGACAGATTGAGCTGTGCCAAGCATAAGGCTACTGTGCATTTTGTGCCATGTTGGACACTTCTAAAATCAATCAGTTCAGCAATAAGTCAATTCTTAAAAGCAAACCAGTGCCCAAATATTGAGTGAGATTTTGGGTACAAAATAGTGGCTTTCTTTTTTATCAGTAAAGAATATAGTAAGAATAAGCAAAGAGTAATGAATGTGGAATAAATGCATCCCGTTCAGATATGTAACACTGCACCATTCACAGTATTTAAAACTTAGGCCACAGAGACAGCTATTAACACAAATATCCAAAAGAATGTATTTTAAACACAGCAAAGGTAGTTTTTCATTGGGTTGGTGGTCTACACAACCATTTCAGAAAAAAAGGCTTACTGACAGTGATCAGTATCTGCATCAAAGCACATTCCCCTCCGGCACAGCAAATAATGTGGCGGAGGCACTGGTACTTACAGCAGGAAGCAAGGACTGCATATTCTGGTTAGAATCTGCTATGGTTGCCAAGTAAACGAGGTTTCTGTGCAAGATCTGTTGGTATCTACAAAATAAGGAGCAAAGCTTATTTGAAAAGGGTTAACAACAAAGAAATTTCCAACTTTTTTCCTTCTTTCTTCCTTTTTGCTATGTCTAATCAGTTAATCAAGTGACATTAGCCCACTTCGACAGATGTAAAGTAAATAATAACTGTACTGACCTATGTCTGTGCTGTTGTGCTTTTCAGCAGCGTGTTCAAAACTCATTTTACAAATGGGTAAACTTGGGAGAAGCACAAGGTAAGATACACACTTCTTTGCAAGCACCTGGAGTGAACTTTGCAGCTGGGACCTCTGGCTTTGAGAACTCACACTGGGTGAGCTGCTGTAACAATAAGCCACTGATTCTCCCTCTGTCCAACCAGGATCCTATAGGTAATGAAATTCCAAAACCCAAAACCTGTTTGCCCTGACAACAGCCTGAGAAGAACAAGATTTTTTCCGAGAGTGCTTTAACTGAAGTGTTTACTCAAGTGAGCACCCCCTGAACCATTTGTGCTTCTTCACAGTTCTGGATGAACTGGAAAAAGGAAGAACAGGAGGGCATCCAAGGGCAAACTACAGACATACCACTGGGTAAAGAGAAGGGTCAAACCTGGAGAGTTTGATAAGAAGGCGTGAGAAAATACTTTTTAGCATGATTTTTTCTTCTCATAAGGGGAAAATGTGTGGGAAGTAGTAAAACTGGCAAATATGAAGCCGGGCTGTGAAATGAACACAGAAAGCAAGGAACTTGGTGGCCTCCTCCCAAATGCACACAGGTCCCACAGCAGTGCCTTCTCTGCAGGTACACTCAGTGACCTTTACTGCTCAAAACCTTCAGTGGTTTAATTTCCAGGCAGGAGGTGAATGCATTATCGTGATGCTCCAGAATTAATAAATAATCTGTTAAAACAACGCCAACACTCAAACTCTTTGAGTAAACCAAACCAAACCTCTATCCCGAGACCAATCTGTATCTCATAACACAAGCAAATCTAAAAAATCAGTCCAAGTATTTTCTCATTGGCTCCCGGTAATGTCCTTGAGGAAAAGTACACAAAGACACGGCCCGAAACTCATCATACTCACTGAGTACATTCTGCAGTTTTCCCCTTGCTCTGATAATCCATAATACACTGTATTAGATGGTGATTTTCATCTAACATCTGCGTAAGAGAAAGATGATCAGACACATGAGAGTCACATTAACGGCCTGTGTTTCTGTGGTGCTCATTTCCCTCTGCAGCCACGGACGGTGCTCTGGGCACTTCTGTTGCTTTGGGATACCGCCACGTACCTACGTGTGGCAGGACCAGTCCCTGAGTTGCTGAGATGCAGGGGGCCCCAGCTCCCACCTCCACTACCCACAGGAAAACACAGTTTGCTGTCCCAAATTGCTGTTTGGTGAAGCATTTTAGAGCAGTGCCATCACTGCTGCGTGGCCCAGCGCTCTGACTTCCTACACGTCACCTATCTTCTGGCGGGAGGCGGCACTGGAATAACTACAGCTCTGGAAGCCTATTCAAATTGAGTTAATAAACAAAAATAAGCTGCTTACATATCACAGATACAAATAACAATACTCTTGTTTTACAATGGCACCACAGTGTTCTCAAAATCTTGCTTTCCTGGGCATCTGCAAGGCGCCCAGCAGCGTGCCCAGCGACCACAACCACCCACACTCACAGCAGCCCCGAAGCCGCACACCAGCAATGCACCCGAGGCGGGGAATGCTTTGTTGCTGAAGAGAGAACATTCTGAAGCTTCCGTAAAGTTCGTGACTGTGGACAAAAAGGAAAGTGTTTGACAAGGGAAGGATGGAGATATCTGGCTGCCCTCTGCTACTGGATACATATTACAGGAATATTTTACTGCTTGAAATTAACTGCTCGCAATACCGCGCGTGCTGCGGGAGCACGGGTTTAGTTTCCAAACAGTGCCCTGGATTTCAGTGACACTCTGCCCACTCTGCTCTTAACGTTCTTCCACGGAGGTTTTTTTTCCTTGGAGGTCACAAGCTGGCACCAGAGGACAGTGTGGCTGCACAACTACTGCCCATGCATCCGCAGCCGGATCAGCGACAACACCGCCTCGCTGCCCACGGACGGAGCACGGCCAACACCGACACCTCATGCACGGCACCGCCCGCACTGCAGAACCAAACGCCCCTGGGGTGGGCACCGCGCTCACGTCCAGCACGGGTACACACGACAAACAGCGGTCAAAGTGAAACACGCACGTTCTTTATTGAGTCTGCAGCCTCTTCGCTGTACGGCCACCTTCCGCAGGTGACGGAGGCTCGGCAGGTGCGTGCAGGTGCCAGCCCTCCGGGAGGGGAGACGGGAACTTCCCAACCGGGAGCCCTTCTGGACCAGACCCGCGCGGAGAGCTCGACTGCAGAGAACATCTTCAAGACCTTTGTCGTTAGACACCGATAAACACAGCACGGATAGCGGCAGCAGCAGATGAGAGCACCACTGCCTGCTGCTCCCTCTGGCTTCCGAAAGATTCCGCATCCAAACGCAACGGAAAACCCTCGCAAATGCAGTATTTTATTTGATTTTTTTTCCCCCTTTGGCTGATCTATGGTCAGAAATCAAACGCATATTTACAAACGCTATCGCAATTTCGCAACGCGTTATCGTCCGCCTCCTTCCCACCAGCAGCAGCCGACGTGCCAGCGGGTTTCATGCCGTACCCCGTCTCTGTTTCTCTTTGCAGCGATCCGCACACCTTTGCTTTGTTCCACCTCCTCCTCCTCCTCCTCCTTCCCCCACCTCTCTCCAGCTGTCCATCTCCGCAGCCCCGGCCATGCACGAGTTTCCCTGCTCGCCCGCAATCCGCCTCCTTCCACGGCTGCGGGAGCGCGGACGGAATCACGTCCACCCCATCGGTACAAAGCATGCTGTTTTACCTTCTGGATAGTTTGCTGGGTCACCTCCCCTTTGCCTCTCGGGCGAGCAGAAGCAAAGGCAACCGACATGGTGGGCTTTTTTTTTTTTTCTTTTTTTTACGTGTCTATAATATACGGGTCCCGGGCTCTAATAATATTGTTATTATCTGCCCGCTATTGCCGTGCGAGGATTCTCCGCAGTGCGCGGGCAGGGGAGGCGCGGCACATGGTACGCTCTGAGCCCGGCACCCAGCGGCGGGCAGCGCGCCCCGGGGCGGCACACGGCGCCCCGCGCCCGAGCCCGGTGCCGGCAGCGCGGGGCGGGGGCGCGGCGGGGCGGATTTGGGGCGGGGGAGCGGAGCGGCCGCCCGCCGCCCCGCGCCTCTCCCCGCCGCCGCACATGGTGCGTCCCCGCCGCCGGGTTTCCTGTCGCAGCCGAGCGCCGTCTCCCTGCCTCCGCCGGCCGCCGCCAGGTGCGCCAACTGCGTAAGGGCGGCCGCCGTCTACGCCGAGCGCGTCGAGCGCCGCGGCCGCCTTCGCTTACGCTCGTTGCGCAACGCCTGCTCCTCGCGCGAGGAGCGCGGACGGAGCTTGGCGGCTGCGGCGTACGGAGTTGGCGCAGGGGGCGCCGTCGGCGTACTCCGGAAGCGGGCGGGGGCATGAGTGTGCTGTTTTGAGCGAGGCGGCGCGCGGCCGGCAGCCATGAGCTACGACCGGGCCATCACCGTGTTCTCCCCGGACGGGCACCTCTTCCAGGTGGAGTACGCCCAGGAGGCGGTGAAGAAGGGCTCGACGGCGGTGAGCGAGGGGACGGCGGCGGCTCGGGGCGCGCCGCGGGGCCGGGCCGGGAGCGGGAGCCGCGCGGGGTGGGGGGAAGGCCCAGAGCGCGTCCGCCGCGTTGAGCCGGGAGCGGGGACACGGGGACACGCACGGGGACACGGGCAGGCTCCGTGGGTGGGAAAATGCATGTCTGGAGTGTGAGTGGGTCCCGTAAGGGGTTGAGCCGCGGCCGCCTGCCCGCCCGCTTCGTGCGGCAGCTTCACTGCAGCTCCTGCGTGGGGCAGGACCCCGCGGGGCAGTGGGAGCGTCTCTTAGGAGTCCCACGGATTCGGGTTGGTGAAAGCAGATTATGAAACTGCACGCAGGAGTGAAGTGCAGTCTTTGTTACATCAGTCCTCTCCCAGCAATAAAAACAAAATACCTCAAGTGGAAGTTTATAACGTGTTTTATTACTCTTCCTTTTTCTCTCCGCTCATTTCAGCATCCCACAACCCGTTTTTGCGGAGCCTAACTTAACTTTTGCTTTTTTTTACTCCTTTTCTTTGAATGCACCAAAGGTCGGAGTAAGAGGGAAGGACATTGTTGTTCTTGGTGTGGAAAAGAAGTCCGTGGCGAAGCTTCAGGATGAAAGAACTGTGCGGAAGATCTGCGCTCTCGATGACAACGTCTGCATGGCTTTTGCAGGTGTGTGATCCCTCCAGAGCCTGGCGGTCAGTGCAGCAGTTGCTGGAGCACCTTTGGCTAAAGTTACGGATTTGGGGACATATGTAACTGAGTGAGGACTGTGGGGGAGGGGCATACTGCCCTCTGCTCCCACTTTTTCAAGTAGGTGTGTATAGGTCTGTGGGATACGTAGAGAGAATCAGTGGTTGAATGAGGATGAGATATTGGAGAGCTTACAAGGTCCACTGAGTTTCATGTGAGACTGAGAAGTAACGATATCGACACAGGTACAGAAATATACTGTTAAAGAACATATGCAAGCTCATGTGTGCTTAGATTTCAGCAGACACCTCTTGTCTGCAAGCAATTCAGTCTCTGTATCAGTATTAATATAATGCTATAAGGGGAGATCTGATTTAGCAGGCAGAAATACTGATTTGTCAGAGGTAATGTGCCTTGCTTCCCCAGCTCAGGGTGCTGATACGTGCAGGTGGGTTCACAGGCTTGAGGAAGAGCTGTGTAACGCAGACAAAGCTCCCAGCTGAAAATGGCATCTCTGGCTAAGATCTGCAGCAAGAAATGTATATGTATTTTTGTCAGCTGCCATCATGCTGCTATAGCTGCATCAGCTACATGAGATGTGCAGATAAATAGAGAGGGGCGTTGTAAAAAGAAATATGACCACCATACACAGGATCTGAAGTCACTGCTAACCTGCCGTGAGATGGAGTGCTGCAATCCCTCAGGGGTGTTCTGATTGCCTGGTTCATAATCGCACGTTATTTAATAGACAACCACTGAATGATGTCCTTGCTCAGCAAACCTAAGGAATCGTGATCTCTTGTATGCCTTCCTCCCCTTACTGTTGGCACTGAGAGCCTTTCAGAGCAGGACAAGTTGTGTGTGTGTGCATGTGGAGCACTGAGCCTGAGCGCCGTGAATGCACTGTCATTGCAGGGCTCACAGCTGATGCCAGAATAGTTATAAACAGAGCTCGTGTGGAGTGCCAGAGCCACAGACTCACCGTGGAGGACCCGGTCACCGTGGAGTACATCACGCGCTACATCGCCAGCCTGAAGCAGGTGTGCCTGGGGGAGGCTGTCCTGGTGTGTGTGTGTGTGTGTGCTCTGCTGGCACCACACGTGGTGGTTGGTCGTTGGAAGCGAAAACGTCTTGATAGAAAACGGGGACTGATTGCCAGTTCTCCTCCAAAGATGAAATGAATTAGTGCTTGTAATGGTGTATGAGTGCATCGGTGGTGATGTGAGGAACGCTGCTCGTCGGGGGCTTTAATGCACCCATTGTGACTGTGAGGCAGTACTGTTTGGGTGTTCCTTCTCCTGAGACATTGCAGGGGGGGATGCGGGGGGAGCAAATGATGGCAGCACTCAGTATACTTCGTTTGGTACTCAGGAACCTGGGGTTAATGATGGTCAGAGTACGCCCAACTGCCTTCTGTGGTAAAGTTGTTCGTTTGCTGCTGCTGTATTAAACCAATTTTCAGTAACTAGAGGGGATCAGCAGAAGTGTAATCTAGTGATGCACGGACGTGTTAGTGCAGTGACAGTGGCAGCAGTGTGATGTCTGTTATTCACTAGCCCGGCAGAGCAGAGTCCCACCGTGTTCCTTCACAGTGTGTGTATTTCATTCTGGCACTCCTGCAGTTTGTCTAAAAGTGATGTGGAGGTAATGCTGCTGCTGCTGAGCCTCCGTGCCTACGGTCAGCTGTGGAGAACTTCAGTGGGTGTTAGGAAACGAGGCTGAGAAGTAAAGCAGTGGCTTCAGTTGCATGGCTTGTGGCCTTTGGTGGGCCTTTAATGGGTGGAGAGGGGAGAAAGCCTCCTGGAAGTCTTTCTGATCCCTTTTGTGGCTGTAACGTATGGGATGTCTGCTTTCTGCTCTGACAGCAGAACTGCTTGTGAAATGAATGTCTGTTCCTTCTGCCCAGAGGTACACTCAGAGCAACGGTCGCAGACCTTTTGGTATCTCTGCTCTGATTGTGGGATTTGACTTTGATGGAACCCCCCGGCTGTACCAGACCGATCCCTCCGGCACGTACCATGCCTGGAAGGTGAGCTGCTTCTGTCTCTTCTCGAGGTGTAATGAAATATTTAAGAGTCGTGGTCTCCTTTAAGGAGGGATTGATGTAGGAGATGGAGAAATGAAGCCATCTCCTGGGGGTGGCAGTCTGCAGTTAAGCTCAGCTTGGGAAATCTTACCAAGTCCATTCGGGTGCCTGACTGCTGACTCCTTGTGTGCTGGGGGAAGTGGTGTGTTCAATCTGAAAAACACACAGTGACCACAGAAGGCTCTCAGGTCCTCTAAGCGTACAGCTCCCATTTCTTGCTGATTCCAAGCTTCTTCCCACCCCTTCCCTTCCAGGCTAATGCCATTGGCAGAGGAGCAAAATCTGTACGTGAATTCCTGGAGAAAAACTATACGGATGAGGCCATTGAAACGGATGATCTGACCATTAAGCTTGTCATCAAGGCTCTTCTCGAGGTGAGTCTGCTTCAGGAGCTTCGTGTCGCTCTTCAGCTCGTGTTTGGTTTAACTTACCTGTGTGTACTCTGAAACGCTGAGGGCACTGCAGGAGGGGCAGTGGGGAGCATCTGTTTGCTGTAGGTGTGTGGGCACAGGTGGGGCTCAGGTTTGGGAATCCGTGCCTGTAACGTACGTGGAAGAACTCAGGTGGCACTTGTTGCCATTAATACAAATGAAGCAAAGATGCACTGCGTGCAGTGTGTTTTGTCTTTGAGACTTGAGACAGGAAGTACTCCTCTTCCCCAACTGTTTTTCCTACAAGATCTGAAGGAGGTGCATTAGAACAGCCCTGCTGCTAACAGCTGCTGCCTTCTGTTCAGGTGGTGCAGTCTGGTGGGAAGAACATCGAGCTGGCTGTTATGAGGAGAGACCAGCCCCTGAAGGTAATGCTGTAATGCTGGAAAGCTTCCCCCCCTTTGTGGCCCATTTCTCTGCTGCTGTAGCTCAGCCCCACTGTCCACTCCTTCACCTCACATTCTGCACTGGCAAATATTTGTTTAACAGTAACGGCCAAGGGGTGCAGTGTGTGCAGCGTGGCCGTGCCTCCAAATAGCTGTGAGCTTCCCTTGCATGTCAGAACGACTCCAGTACAACAGAAGTCTCAGAGGTCACCGTTTTCCTTCCTTCCTTTAGATTCTAAGCCCTGAAGAAATTGAGAAGTACGTTGCTGAAATTGAGAAGGAGAAGGAAGAGAATGAAAAGAAGAAGCAGAAGAAGACGTCGTGATGAGCTGCTCTGTACAGACAAGGTGTAGGCATTCCGTTCATTCATACTGTGCCCCTCTTGAGACCTACAATAAACCTACTGATTTTTTTAAGCTCTTATTTTAAAAAGATCTGTCTGTTCCTGAGGTTTTAATTACTGAGGATTACCTGATCAGCCGTGCCAGAGCAGCAGTGACCCATTAAAGGATGAAGAGCGGTTGTGGCTTTTTTCCTTTTCTTTGTGTGGAAGAGAAGCACTGAACGCTCTCAGTTGGAGTGGTTGTCTCAGTGCGAACTGCTGCTAATGAAGGATGCTTTCTCTGTCTCTCATCACTTTTCGTGTAACACCCCTCAGGTTGTGGTTTTATATCACAGAGGGGTTTGGGGAGGCAGCAGCAGAGCTGTCTGAAGGCATGGCAGCGCTGAGTGAGGCAGTGTGTGAATCGCCACCTGCAGGTTCAGCTGGGTGACAATGAAGTGGTGGTGTGATGCCCACACGGGGATCTGTTGGCCTGCTCACTTCCTCATGCTCACTACATTCGTGCTAGGACCATGATAAAGCTCTGTGCCACGTTTGCCTTTCCTGTTTAACATCCTCCCTCTCCCTACCCCAGCTCTGGGGGCTGTGTGCAGTCACAGCTGCCCCTTGACCCCTTTCTCTTCCTCATGGCAGAGGCAGTTGATGTTCTGTAAGCAATAGAGCCCTGTTCCAGTCAGAGCTGTGTGCAGCCCATGCACCAGGCACTATCGATGCACAGAACAGGTGTGGAAGGCCCATGGGCAGGTGGCTGTGCACCCAGCCAGCCTGACATCCCACAGCCATCTGCACTCTGAGGCAGCTGCCCCAGCTGGGAGTAAAGCTTTTCGGGAGCAGGGGTTGTGCCTTTGTGCTGTGACTGCCCCTCAGCAGCTCTCACCTCAGGTAGTGCCTGCTCGCAGCAGCGAGGGGCCCCGTGATGATGGAAGCTCCCTGCCTGCACCAACTGAGCCATAGGAATAGAACAGCCCTTGAAAGCAGCTCCTGTGCCTGTTACCAGCAGCACAGCCTCACTCACAGGCACAGAGCAAGAAGTTAAGGACTGGAAGTAGCAGTGCACGACCGCAGCGGGGAGCTCAGCCTGTGCTCCCAGCAGAGCAGCTCAGGCATGTACTGCAGCCCCCCAGGCTGGCAGCAGTGCTCCCCGCAGCACAGCCAAGCTGTCAGAGCTGTGCCCCAGCAGTGCCATCCCACCTCGCAGGGTCACAGCAGCTGTTCTGCCATCGGAGCAATGAGCTTGGAGGACGCTGGGAGCAGCCCAGCTACTACAGGCAGCACCACCCAAAACGAGCTCTGGTTATGGTTAAGCTACAGACGTTTGCGGTGCCCAGAGCTCACAGCCAACAGCAGCATTCCTTCAGCTGGATGCTGCACAGCCACAGCTGCCCCAGGAGGCAGCACAGGCTCCTCAGGGCACAGCAGCTGCAGCACGGCCCTCAGTGCCCTCTCCCCAGGGCAGCTTGGTTTCCTTCCACATTTCAGCCGTGCAGAACAAAACAGGAAAACATCAAACATTTACATGTTTATTATAATTACAATTTACATTACTCCAAAGAGCAGCCCCACTGCTATGTTCTAATTCTTAGCAATAAAGTCCTACAAAAATAAATCCAAGCTTTTACAGTAACCTAAGTCAACGCGTAACTAAAAACTCCTAGCTGCGTACGGGGTTCAGTCATCAAGGTGCTTCTCCAACAGAATTCCCTACCAACAAAAAAAGGGACACATGCCTATAGCAATATAACCCACGTATTCATGCAAACAAATGTCACCCCTTCCCTCCCAGCCCCTCTCCCCACATACAGATATTAAAAACAAAAGAGAAAAAAAAACCTATTTACAGTATGGGGGTACAGAGGAAAAATTAAACATGCCCATCCGTTAAGCTTCATTATATGGACTCCCCATTCCTAGCTTAATGAAAGCATTCCATAGTGTTCCACCACAGCCTACTAGTGTACAGAGAACCGCTTGCACTCAGCACTACACAGACAAGGTACGACGCGAGGCAGGAGGCCGGCGCCACGGGCTCCTCACCATGCAGCGCCTGCAGAGCCGTGGAGGAGTGCCCAGCACCCTTCAGCTCGAGGGAGGCACAGCTCTGAGGGACCTCCCCCGTCGTCCTGGATAACCAACGGCCGTTTTACACCACCACACCATCAGCAATCCAGTATTCCCAAGTGGCAGTGTGCACAGCTCCTCGGCACCGGCAGTCCGTGCTTCCGGACACCGAGTGCTGCTCCACACGCACACTGCGCAGCGAAGACCAGCAGCACCAAAGGATCCTTTTGGTTTCTCAGAACAAACAAGTTAGCTGGTTTATTTCAAGTGAGCTTTGGTTCCGTGTTAAAATGCCATGATTTCACCTCTTCAGGGTTCAGAAAAGGAGGCTGACTTTAAGCTCAGGCCGTAGCAGCCTTCGAGAGACCCGAAAGAAGAACCATGTAAGTTAATCTGCACTTAAAAAACAAAAACAACAAACAAAAACACCCTGAAGAAGGTACCCCTGAACACATTCCCTCTTCCAAATACTCCAGCTGACAGTTGCTGGTCCAAAGTAAGTCCAGAATATAAGCAGTAGTACATGAAGTTCTGTCATTTGAGCTGAGACAGTAAACAATATGAACCATTTCCCACATTAGTGCAGCAGTTGGTTGTTTTCTATGTACATTTTCATCCTCCCAGGAGCGATGTTAGAACCTACACAGGAGAGAGGTACAGTCAGATTTGACACCCAGAGGGCCCACCCGAG
Organism: Cyrtonyx montezumae; assembly: GCF_038088225.1. Taxonomy (NCBI): domain Eukaryota; kingdom Metazoa; phylum Chordata; class Aves; order Galliformes; family Odontophoridae; genus Cyrtonyx; species Cyrtonyx montezumae. Next base: position 8,127,384 of record NW_027072100.1, on the reverse strand, counting down.
AAAAAGCCAAAGTTCATACCTACACAGCAATTAAAACGTTTAGCTAGAAAGTCTCAGCTGAGACAAACAGCCCTTGGTTTTCACAGAGGTTGGCCCTGGGAGCCAACAGATCCATCACCACATTAGAACTGCTCGCACTCCCCTCAGTCACTTAAGATGGACAGATGGAGAAGAGCCACTCCTCATTTACCTGTGAGACTGGAGAGCAAGAGGAGGCTGTGCTCACAGCTCAGTAAGGGGTAAGAAACGTGCCTCGGTTGGGGGGAGCACTTATGATTGCTGAACAAAGAAAACAGAGTCTACCTGTGGAGTTACACTCTGCCAGTCCCAGCTCTGTGCGTGGTCTGGCTCCGCCTCGCTGCTCCGCTGCCCCTCCCACCACGAAACCCACCACGAAAGCTGCGGCCGCGCAGGAACCGGCCCGACACCCCAAACGTCTCCGTATTGAGCTTCCTCTCCTCAGCCCACGTGGTCCGTCTGGAACTGAACGGGACAGATTAAATAACCCCAACTGCCTCAGCTGGGAAGCTTCGAGCACCCTATTTTATGGACTAGGACTACAGCAAGAACAGCTGCAGCACAGAAATACTACCTCAGCTCCTCTCTGCTAACCACAGCTTTGCTACAAGTGACAGCTGCTGGCTTTCACGTGCTACTTCCACACCGGAGAACTATGGAAAGACTTGAAACAATTGAACGAGGACTCAGTAGCATTCCACACCCACTCTGGTTTTCCTAGCAAACTCCAACTTGAATCCCACAAAGCCTCCCTGCACTCCTGGGCAGGCAGCCCTGCCGCTGCTGAGGTTCAGCTGTGTCCACAGCACCAGCCCTAATTCCTTCCCAGGACCTGCCTACCCCAATACTGCCTTACAGCAAACACCTGGAAGAAAGCTTTGCTGAAAGGAAGCAGGAACACCACCAAGGGAATTTTACATGCTGACAGTAAAGGGAAGTTTAACTTCGCCGGGCTGCTCACACCACCAAAAGACAGCAGCAGATGAAGCCCTTCATTAATATTTGCAGTACTTAATCTGATGTGCTTCTACAGACAGACCTGCCCCAACTCCAGGCTTAGCCCGCTCCTGCCTGCAAGCTGGAATCCTCAGCACAGCGTGATTCTGTTGCCTCCTCCCACAAATGTGATTTTAAACACTTTATTCTACGGGTTCAAAGTCAGGACTAGGAAACAGAATGGGATGCATTAATTACAGCACAGCCAGAGAGAAGAGGCCATTCCTCCACTGTATTTAAGCACTGGTACAGCCTCACTTGAATATCACTGGCAACTATGGGCTCCACAGTATAACAACACTCGGATAATGAACACATCCAAGGGACTAAGCTGGTATAAGGGCAGAAGGACACATCCTATGAGGAAAAGCTGAGGTTCTACTTGTCTCATTTGGAGAAAAGGAGGCTAAGAAGTGACCTCACTGCTCTCTACGACTTCCTGAGGAGGGAAAACAGAGCACGGAGACCGTCTCTTCTCCCTAGTAATCAGTGACATGACACATGGCAAAGCGTACACCCATGTCAGGTAAGGCTTATTACTGATACCATGTGCCTCCACCAGAAGTGCAGTGAAGCACTGAAACAGCCCTCCCAGAGGGGAGTTGGTGCTCCATGGCAGTCAGGGCTCAGGAGCAGTCTGAACAGCACCCTTACCAACACGCCTCAGCTCCTGGTTAGCCAGGAAGCAGTTGGGCAGCTGGGCACTGATCTCTGCAGCTTCCTCCCAAATCAACTACACTGAGAACTAGTGATCCTTGTCTCATAGGGTAGGGAAGTGTATCAGTGCAGCTGAACAAACTGCTTTCTGTTTGGTCTCACTGCATGAAGCTCGGTAACATCATCAGTGATGCATCAAGTGTGTGACAGTTCCCCCTTCTAAAACCACTTCTGATTTTCTCACATTTTCTTGTAGTCTGAGACTCCTAGAAAGTTACAGCCTGTTACACATCCAGAGTTATGCCTAAGGCAGCAAAAAAAGCGAGCTCAAAGAAATATTCACCTAGACTTCAGTTCTGAGGAGATGTTGTCAAAGAAAGACTTGGATTTATCGTAATAGCAGTTGGGTCCCAGAAGGTCTTCCTCTGCATTACCATCACTGTTTTGAGTTGCCACTCCAGGGTCTCCTTTCTCTTCCTCCGTCTCTGCTTTGTCATCTGAAGATAATAAAATGCATTACACTTCCTTGAGGCATACTGAGGAGCCATCTGTTCTCTTGCTCCCTCAAACAAAATTTGAGATGCTGCCACATGTAATCATGCAATTTCTTAGAATGAGTTTGTCTATGCAAGGTTTACTATGAGCTCAGTAACTCCTATTTAAAGATGTTACAAACCTTTAAAGTTTAGTTTCTTCTTGAATTCTTTATCAAGTTCCTCTCTGTTGAATTGTGCATTTGCACTTTCAAAGTCAAAGTCTCCTTCAAACTTGATTGTATTTTCCTTCACAGTAGTCGGTCTGTTCTGTCCTCTAGAACGATTTCTGGTTCTCCTGTTTCCCCTATTTCCTGAAAGCAGGAGAGTTTAAACACTTGGTAACACGTGGGGAAGTTAAATGACTTGAGCATGAGCAGAGGAAACCAGGACCAGAACTCAGGATGGTGCTTCCAGTCCTATGGTATGGCCACACCTCTCTGAAAGTAACTTCTGAAGTTGGCTGTAGGAAACACATTCAGCAACACTTCAACTTTCTGAAAGGCATTCCTGCTGCCAGTCTTACCCCTAAGACAGAATATATCCCACTTTCCTTTCAGCATGGAAAGAGAAAATAACAGCAATACATCAAATAACACTGAGAGAAAGGTACAGGGGCTATCAACTCCATTTGCTTCTCATTTGATAACCTGTCACAATAATTAATCCACAAACCTGTCATGATAGGGATGAACAGGTCACTGGTTTCAGGAAACCTACCCACCAAGGGGACACGTACTTGGAGTGCTTTGTGCTTTACAACTACCAGCTACTGCTTGGATCAAAACAACCTGCAGCCTTCCTTCCACAGCACTGCCTTCAGACTAGTTAGAGAGCTACTCTCAACTCCTGCTCCTTCCCTCTTCTCACTTTGGGCAAGGATGTCTAACCGCCTTCCCTCACTTTCCTTTGACCTGTGCCTTAATAGCCATCTCAAGGTAAGAGCTCTGTTCTAGAGAACTCCTGACTCCATCCTTTCTTTTAAGTTGAAAGAACACCAGATATCCTTAAGCAAGCTGCCCTTCCCAATAAAAAACAGCAGAAAACCTTCAAGTTTCAAAGCAATTTAGTTACTGCTGCCAATTTCTTTATCTTTTTTAAATACAGTATACCTCTACTGTCCAGATGACACCAGAATTTTGTCTCTGGACGGTTCTGAACTTCTGTGGCTCTGGAACTTCTTTTGCTAGGGAACCACCCCCAGATGGCCAAAGCCTTACAAAGCCTTACTTCAGTCTTAGTCTTCTGTCCAGTAATCCTTCACTGACTCCGCAATATTTGCGCTCATAAATCAGAACAAGTGTTTAGTGTCAGAGTAACCTACCCGACCTCCTCCTCTGAGGCCTCCTGTTTTCATCATTCACCTGCCCTTGGGTTTGTACGGGCGTTGCTGGAACCACATCTACCGAACAAGAAAGAAACTTCAAGGTGCACAAGAACAACCTGGGCACAGCTTCACGTTGCTACGCGCCTCTGAAGGCCGCCTGGCAGCAGCACACACGTACCAGCTGCCTTGGTGCCCTGCGGGACCTGCCGCCCATTGCGCTGAGCCGCCGGGGTTACCTTCACCGGGAGCGGCTTCTGGGAGGCGACGGCATCAGCGGGGCCGGTCTGAACAGCCTGCTCCACCATGGGGCTCTTGCGGACCGGGTGAACCGAAGGGAAGCCAGCACCTGCAAAGGATTCATGACTGAGTGCCCCTCAGAAAGCGTGCTGCTGTTATTCAAACCCTACCCGCTCCTACGGAGGAAACGCGCACCGCGTTACAACCCTGGCTGCTTCCCTTGCAGGCTACGTTTCAACGGCACGCAGGGAAAGCACTACTGCTGCAGCTCTGGGCTCACAAACCCAGAGCCTTACATCACAAAAACTACCCGTTCATTTCTTAAATCAGACACTTCAGATGAACAGGCCAGGTCAGTGTCAGGGAGCTTACAAGAACGTGAAGCTTCTGGGTGCATCTCTGGTTATGCAGGATTGTACTTTGCATTGTCTCTGAAGCGAAACGCTGCCGTTGTGAGGCTGCCCTGGAAAGCTTCCCCACTTTGTCTACAAAAGCCTGCTGCAAAAGCTCAGCCACCTCAGCTATATATCCCATTTCAGAAGCCATTTTTTAGAAGCCCTTGGACTACCTGAAGTACTGTCATCGCTTATTGTTAGCTTTCAGACAAAGAAAACCTGAAACCAGACCAGGATCTCAAAGTTACCCTTTTAAATTCCTTCTTGGTCAAGGTCAAAGTGTTACCCAAGACTTCTGTTGCTCTTCCATCCAGGCTTATTTATTCACACTACAAAACACGTAAATACTTTTCATGGTTTGGTATACCTCACACCAATTATATTAGAAAGTGACAGTCTTCAGTACTCAGAAGAAATACTGCATTCTAGATTTAATTAGAAGAAGTTTTGGAGCACTACAGGCTTTCATAGTTATGCATAAGAACTGCTTGGAAGCAAACTTTAACTGAATACGCTAAGAGCAAGAAAAGTGAAAAAGCTGAGTACACACAGACCAAGGCACTGACACTTCTGGGCCACCCAAGTCCACATGAGATATACCCAGCAGGTAACATCATGCAGGTTCCCAGTTATGTACACCTGGAAAACTTGCAAGGAAGACAGACACAGCCTAAGGATTATTCAGTAGGACAAAGCTGCTGTGCAAGTTTATCAAAGTTTCAAAGCTTAGTAAGAATATTGAGGAAGTATATGCAGATAGATGGCCAAACAGAAAGCAGAAAGTGTCATGCCAACACAACCATACATGCTAATTGAAAAACAGATTAAACTAATTACCATGTTTAAATGGAGGCTGCACCTGGTCTCTCTGCTCTGAAGATGGGCCAGTCTAGTCATCCCTACTCAAACTCCTTCAAAAGTTCAGAAGCACAGAAGCACCCAGAACTATGTTACTCCCCTGCTTAGCACAGCTGAAACTGTTCACTGTCAGTTGTGCTATACTAGTTGGCAATCTCTGCAAGGTACACTGCCCCATCATGCATGAAGTACATCCTGAAGTTTCCTCAATTGCAGTAATACTCCTGAATTTTCTACTAGCCTGTTTAATTTTGAGCAGTAAGGCCACCCATGATTTAAGGAGTGTGCTTGGCCTTCTGGGAAAGGCCACTTAATTTCCTGTCCAATGCCTAAGGTAGCAAATGTTCCCAGGCAGGATGCAGCACAACATCCCTAAACCTCAGCCCTTTCCTGATACTTACACAAGAGATCCACAGTTCTTTACTTTTTCCATTCTCCTGTCTCTCTAATTGATACTCCTAGTGCAGGAGGAAGTAATACTTCATGTGATGAAAAGCAACAACAGCCAAGAACAAACTCATTTCACTAGCATTACCCATGTAAGTACTATCATTCTGGGAGGGGGTTAACAAGAACAGATTATTTTCAAGTGCCATGCAGTTCTTCCAAATATTTGGAGTCCTCAAACTGCTGTTACCCTTGGAAGAGAGCTGATGGGGCTCTGAAGACATGTCAGGCTCTGAAACAGGTTGTGGAGACGGAGAAGAACTAGGACTGGAAGCAGCTGCTGATGCTGGAGGGCTTACCAATTTCTCTAAAGAGATAGAGGGAAGAAGAGAAAGCAAAAAGATATACGGATAAGATACAAGGTTGTGTAACATCTGGAGGACTTGGAAAGAGATACAAGAATCTCTAGAACAGCTTTAGAGCAGCTTATTTAGTTCTCTTTTGGAACACAAACTCTTTTCACACATGGGCTGCGCATGCGAGGTATGTCAGACTAGAAATGAACTGACCTCAACTGTTTGTTATTCATATTACTTTGAGAGAAGCTTCAACTCTTTAGTTTTTCTTGGGTACACGTGTGTCAATGAAAGATGGGCCTCCTAGCTATAAGATCATTGCACAAAGCTTTTAACTATTCATTCACTGCTTCTTGCAGCCTGACATTCAGTATGGAATTCATTATTAGTTACTGCTATTTGGCTCCAGTGTAGCTGCACACAAAGACCGTATCTTTAGTCCAGCAAAGAAAGCTTTTACTTACCTAAACCTAATGAAGCTGCATACTGCTGGCTAAGTAAAGAGCTGGCAGCAAGTTGGCTGTAAGGTGGCATACCTCTGAACGGGCTGTAAGGCACATGTGGCTGAAAGGATGATGTAGAGGCAGAGCCCAGTGAAGACTGTAACAAGACAAAGTACATTTTCATTTACAGTGCCCAGAAGGCAGCTTGCTTTGGCAGTGATTCTTTACTTCAAGTACAGCACTATTAAGGCTCAAGTAAACACTGATGCCTTTACCTGCATTCTCAGCTAGTGCACTAGCTATACTTTTGTCAGCTGAAGTCGTAGTACCATCATTCTAAGCAATGAAATGCAATTCAGAAGGCTTCCAAAAATCTGAGGGTCCCTGGAGACAATGACTGGCCTCCATTTTTGTAATCCTATACCCAAATCCAGTTTTCAACCCACGTTTTAGCACATCTACCAACACTGCAGGCTAACTTACTTGGACGATGGCAGGATCCTGTGGCAGAGTATGCTGAGCTTTCGGAGGTTCGCAGACAGTGATGTCTTTGATGTCACTTCCTCGAAAAATGATGTACTCATAGATTTCTTCCCTTGGAGGAGCAGGTCTGTCTGTGGGCCGGTCTTCAGTGCCAAAGGATCGCACTTCAGCATTAGAGAGAGTGCTATTAGATCAGGATTATCTTTGCAACATTAGACAAGTTAAGACTTAACAAAATTAGGAAGCACTCCTACAGTACCTGCCAAAAGTAACAGCAAAGTAGGTTACTTCCAGAACTCCAGCCCCCCACATCCCACACACCTGTCCCCCAAAGACCAGATCTTTCAGCAACCCCCATAAATAGATTTGTTCACAATCTGTGAAGGTCAAGACCATAAACCGGTGGGAATGAAGTCTATTCCAAAACTGAGACCTTCCCCACTGTGCTATACTGCCACAGTCACCCTTCCTCTCCAGATGCTGTCCCACATACACATCCAACTTGAGACAACAGCCACCACAGCAGACCACAAGGGAGCCCTCTGAAGCAGCAGAGAAAAGTTCCTCAGTGGTTTTAGAGCTCAAATCCATACTTTGTTTTCAGGTATTTATTAACAACAAATTCCATCTGTATAAGAGCTTCCTATTTAAACTCTCTCCATGTCACTGGCTTCATGTTTAGGAAGCTTTAAGGGATTAATCCACATCTTAAAACCTTCTGAAGCTTTACTGAGTCTCAGCTACCAGAACACTTGAGCAGGTAGTACCCAGAATGTTGTTCCACTTTACAGTGGAAAAGAAGGCACACAGTCAATTACAGCCTACCAGGGAGGAGCATAAATTAACTCAATCCATTAAACAGGAGGAGGTCAGATTCAGACTCACTACTTTGTTAGTGCAGGAAAACAAGTGGCAGTCACATTAAACACTGGAGTACAAAACAGACTAGAGGATGAGCATGATCTGCATGCACAGAGATTTCCTTCTACACCTTACAGAAGTCTATCAAGTCTGCTAGTGCAGTTTTCTGCCTTTGTGAAGCTTTGCCAGTTCAGATAAGCACCAGCACATATTAGTTTGATACATGCTTCTTGGCAATGGAGGAACTCCAGACTGGAGTTGCATCAGCCATTTCTAACAGGTTAGCAGAGAAGCATTCAAACTTTGGGTCAGGACACACCAAAGTCCAACAGCACCCTCACGAACTCTGTCCTGAACAGACCCTTTGCAAACACCTGCTGTACCACAGCCTGCAGCCCTGCACCAGCCAGCTGCAGCTCCCACTCCAGAGCAGGAAAGATAAGTGCAGGCAGCCCCGTCACGTGGATGATAGCAGGCAGGGAGGCACTGCAGCCCCCCAGATAAAGGGTAGCAAGAATTGGATTAACTCAACCCCAATGCTTGGCATTCCCAGCATCCTGCAGGGATACCAACTGACCATGGGGGTTGATGCTTTGTAGGTAGGACTACTCACCAGAAGCCATCCTCAGATGAGCAGCTGCCTTCAAGTGGCTTCCCTAGAAGCAGCAGCTAATGCTGCAAGCAGTCTTCAGGTTTCCTCTGTGCCATGTGGATACGAGTTCACAAGGAGCACAATCCCAGTGCACAGCAGCAGCTCAGTGCCAAACTCTGCCCCCATTCTGCTGCTGCTCTTCAGCACTCAGCTCATACCTAACCGGTGCAAGTACAAACTGCCAGTTGCTTCCCCTGAACACAGCCTTCCATTAGTAACCAGGGTATAAAAACTCCTAGTTATTTTAGCTCTCCAGCTGCTGTTTGATCATATTACAGCTGCAACCTAGTCAACTAGAAGCAGATTATCAACTGAAAGCGATACTTGCACCTCTTTAGACATGAACCATACCACTGATATTCCTGCTCCAGATCAGCTTATTACAGCATGCAGCTCAGGGCAACACATGCTAAAGCCACCCAGGAACTACTGCAGAATCCCACAGCTTGCTCAAAGCACAACTTCTCTCTGCAGCAGGATCAGCCTGTTGGCTTCCAGATAGAGAAACACATGAGCTGCAACATCCAGAGCTGTGCAGGCAGCCTCTCAAGTTGCCCAAGGTCTGTAACCAGAAGGGTGGAAAAACCATGTCCCTGTTGTAGACAAAACAGCAATGATGGCATCTGAGAGGCCTCCAGGAGTGGAGCACGCCCACTCCCTGTATCTGAAGTGTTTAATGATTTCTGGCACAGCACAAAGCATAGCTTGGAGTTTCTGTGGAGGTCTGAAGGGCTGTCTCCCATGAAGAGTTACAGTGACTATTGTTTACAGATGAACAGGAAATCAATCCCACGCTGTGCCACAGCTAGCGCTTTACAACAGTTTGTATTTGCATGCAGGACTCCGTGGAGCTCAAACACTGAAGGGTCAGGAGGCATAAGAGTGGATGTCTGGAAAGCAACGCTTATATAAGGTATTTTTTGCTTAAAATCTTTCTTCAGACTCATGCAGAAGGGGGAGGAAGGTAGTGGCATTCCCTGAGAACAGGAGGGTAATTATGTATTGCATTACAGCCATTGTTCATACTGCAAATTTAGCATCTAACAAGACAGGAAGCTTTCTTGCAGCACTTAAGCACATGAGATCTGATCCAAGGAGCTGAGCTGCTGCTCGTGTCAAGATTTAACAGGAACAACATACAAACTGAAGTTTGCCTGCTCTGAGTAAGAATCTGAACCAGATTCCTTCCCCCCAAGGTCCCTTTCAACCCAAGTTGCTCTTCATACTATCTGGATGATAAAAGTCATGAGAACAGTACATACAGGGTACATTAAAGTTTCCTGAACCCTTAACATAGGCATTTGGGGTCTGACAACTTACTTGCTATCCAGACAGTGTCAACTGCACATCAGTAGCTCAGTGCTCCCAACCCCTGCAGATCACATTTGCAACTGCTGTTCAACCCACAGTGTTGATGCTGCTGTCACTGCTTTGTTCCTAACACTGACTCTAATGCTGACACAAAGTCCCTCTGATTTTAGGAAAGCACGTGAGCTACAATGGCAAGCAGGCTCTGCACTGTAGAGCTTAATGCAGCACTTTCAAAGTGTGCTTTTCCACATACTGCAGCTACTTCCTAAAACTCCAGTTTGTTGCAGCTAAACATTAAGAGACCGATCAATACCAGTGCTGCCAGAAATATCACACCAAGCGTGTTCTTCCCAACATCATCAAGCATTTTAATCACACGTGCCTCTGAAACATAGCACTCCAGCTCAGCAGTAGAGAAGTGCTACACGGAGGCCAGAGCTGTGTGTGAAACCATCTCTGCTTTCTGCTGAGCAAAGGTGAAGACCTTTCTGCACACAACGAACGATCCATGCCCTTCCTGCAACCTGTTACTCAAAGAAGCTATCTATAGATGTTCAGTGAAGAGCCTCTGGAGAGTTCATGTGTGAAAATTCGAGAAGATCCCCGTTTTTAAGCTTTAGAACAAACACCAATAGGTTTCAAGTGCTCACGTCCAGCATTGCATCAATGCCACTGCACTGAAACTTCGCACTGTGGCACAGGCTGCCTGAAGGAGCCTGCTTCGGCAGGGGGCCGGACGAGATCACCTCCAGAGGTCCCTTCCAACGCCCGCAACGCAGTGCTCGTGTGCAGGCACAGCTGAGAAGCAGGCAACGACTCCAGCAGACACACTCACGAGACAAAAGCAGCCTGGCTTTTGAGCGATCCTGAAGGGCTCCCTAAGGCCGCCAGAACAGAGGAGGACAGAGCTCGGGGAAAGGAACGGCCGATACGCATCGGCTGGAACAGACAACCCGGGCCGCAAAGGCGGTACACAAGGGAAAACAAGACCTTGTCCGAGAGACTAAACAAGATAGGGCAGGCTTTCCCGAGAGCAAACACGGGAGCTCCCCGCACAGGTGGCCATCGACCCCAACACCCACGGGCGAAGCGGGACACGAAGAGCTCCGCTGCGCGGGGGCAGCGCCGCTCCACGTGCGGCCGTCCCACGGCGCCGCGCAGCGCTCGGTCCCGCGGAGCTATTATCGATCAGCGGAGGAAACAAAGGCGGCGGCCGCGGCTCTGCCCTCCCCGCGTTCGCTTTCCGACATCGGCGCGCACGCACGGAACCGCCCGCGGCTCTCCTCGCTGGGAACCCCCGCCCGCACGGCGAGGCGAGGCGGCCTCCAGTGCTGACTCACCCGCGGCCTCGGCCCCCGCGAGGAGCGGCGGGCGGCCCGGCCGCATTGTTCGGCCCCGCACCCCCTCGCTCCGCCCCGCCGCTCCCAGGCCGCGCTCACCCTTCGCCAAGGCCACGGTGGAGTTCTCGGTGTCGATGGTGTAGAGGATGCCCTCATAGCGGATCTGCGCCTTGGAGATGAGGCTGATCTTGCTGCCGATGTACGGGGTCCCCGAGCTCATGGCGGCGCTCCGAGGGCCGCGCGGGTGGCTGCGGCGCCCGCCCACGCACACTGCGGACGCGGGAGCCCCGCCGCGCGCGCCTTATGTAGGGCGGAGGGAGACGGGCTGCGGGGGGCGCGGAGCGGGGGCGGGCTGCGGGACCGCCGCGCATGCGCGGTTACCGCCCGCTATTGACCAGACGGGAGACGGGGTCAGACGCGGAGGGTGCGGGGAGGAGGAGGGGGTGGGGGGGGAAACCCGGGGCCTGCGTCACGTGACGGGGGCTGCCACGCGCGCGCGGGAGGGGCGGGGCGAGAGCGCGCGCGGCCTTCCCGCCGCTGCCCCGGGCCCGGGCTGCGATCTGTCGGTACCGCGTGGGGGTGGGTCGGACCGGGGCCGGTGTTCGACTCAGCCTCGGTGAGGCGCGAGCCGTGCGGGGCTGGGAAGGATCCTTTCTTGCCCGTTGCCGGGCCGAGTACGGATTGAAATGCGGCCCGTTCCTCGATGTGTGTATGTGTGTCTGCTGTAAGAGCGCGGGGCTGTTCAAAGTGGGAAAAGGTGCGGTGGGAAATGACTGTAATAATAATAACGAACGCTCGGGTCAGAGGCAGACGCAAATAATTGCTCGGGATGGGCAAAATGATGCTAAGACAGATATAACGTAACCGAAGGCGGAGCAGCAGTGCTTCCTCTTGTGGTTTATATCCCTCAGTTCTTATACCATCACGTTATTTTTTTAATGGCAGTAAAGAGGAAGGGATGATCCCTTACCAGAACAGCAGTGGGCAGACTGAAGGAGGCAGTATGAGAACAAACGTGGCCTGAACTGCTCACAGGTAAGGAGAGGGATGTAACCGTGTGGCGTTTTAGTTGCAGTCGTGGCCATGCATCAGCCTGTCTCTGGAAGGTACTCTTACCACGGGTTACTCAGTATCTGAGGCGCCTCACATGAGTGTCAGAAAGAGGTGGGAATTTCTTTTGTGCTGTTGGAAGTTGCCGGTGGGAAAAATAATCAGAGATGGCACAGGGAAAGGCACAGTCTTAAAAGGGAGTGAAGCGGAAGGAAAATAGGTTAGTGTGGAAAATGGAGAAAATTACAGTGGAACAGAGCTTTGAGTTTGGGTATGGCAGACAGAACAAATCATATAAAGGCACAAACACATACCCCGAGGACAGGCTGTCCAGCTTTTTGGCTCACCTGGGCCACATTGGGCAAAGGCCAATTGTCGTGGGAAGCACGTAAAATACATAAAATACAGAATGTATTTAAATAGCAAACTTCTTTTTAACATACAAAATATTTTCTATTATATATTATAAAATATATTTTAATAATAAAAGACATAATTAAAACATTAAAAAAGAACAACAAAAACATAAAACTGGGGCTTAGACACAGGTCTAACTGTAAGAAATACAAATAGAAAAGGAGGAGGAGTTTGGATGAGTTAGGCTGAGTTTTGTACAGATGCACACCTTTTGTAGGATACGGTTTCAATATCTGAGAAAATTTTAGCTGTATCTGTACTTCTGTATTGAAATGTATATTTTCTGAATAAAAAATGGCCATGTGAAGTTGTTCTGGCTAACAAGATGGTGGTTTATACATGGATTTCAGAAGATGGAGGTCATTTTAAGAGATCTTCTCATAAAATGGGTAAATGGGCAGTATATATGACACATAAAAAAGGCTGATGAAGCTGAAGTTTGCAGTTTGTTCACAAAAACTGAAGGATGAAGTCTCATAAGCCAGACCTAGATTCCAAAAAAAGATGTTTAGGCATCTGTCTGCCATTCAGATGAGTAAGAGAATTCAGAACTAAGTTTAGAAATAATTAGGACAAAAAGAGATAACTGTCTATCTAGGACAGTGGGGAGCACTGAACATAGCCTGAAATTCAGAGTTCCATTAGGAAAAAGCTTTGTTTTGCTGCTCTATCTTGGGTAGCAGTGCAGTGAAGCCACAGAATCACAGAGTGTTTGAGGTTGGAAGGTTCTCTGGAGATCATCTGGTCCAAACCTCTGCTCAGGGAGGGTCCCCTAGAGCACATAACTTAGGAGCATGTCCAGAATGCTTTTGGATGTCTCCAGGGAAGGAGATTGAACAGCCTCTCTGAGCAGCCTGTTCTCTTGCTCAGTCACCCTCACAGTGAAAAAGCTTTTCCTCACGTTCAGATGGAGCTCCTTGTGTTTCAGTTTGTGCCTCTCATCCTTGCAGTGAACTGAGTGAGCACAGAGGAAGAAGGTCCTTTATTAGATGTGAAACAGGGTCCACATTTGCATTGTCTACAGTGGACTCGGACATCGAGCCAAAGAAGTGAAGCTCCCTCTCCTGATGTGTTTTGCAAACTGGTAGATTCTGCTTCCTTCTGTTGAGCTAGGCCTTGTGTCATTTTACCTAGGCTCAGCAGTACGCTGCTCTTTTCCTGCATAACATCTGCTGCAGCGTTCATAGCTTGAATTGTTCTTTGACTTGTTGTAAAAGGCATGTTTCAAGAAATGTCTTTAAGGATGTGAATTATTATTCACCCTTTTCTTCTTCCTTTATGTTTGTTATTTGACTCTTAAAAAAACCTCAAAGTTTTAATTCGTGTTTATGTTAAAATACCAAGACTAGTAAGGCTAATTCATAGCAATAGGATTTTAGTGCTGTTTCAGAAAGTAATTTATTTTTGAGTAACAATAAACTGACATTTAATCTCCTTCATTTCTTAGAAGCTAAACTATAAATCAGCCTTCACTTAGGACAGCAGTGTCTCTGGCGGGTTGGTTGTAGCAGGCACTTCTCCTTACTGTTGTGGTATCAGTGTGCATTCTTTCCACATCCACCTGAAAATTCTGACCTTTACTGTTCCAAAGCTTTTGCACTGTTTGTATTTCATACGTTGTTTTTCTATTACTTGATGTAAGGCAAAGATTTTCTTTAAACACTTTTAAACCACATTTCTTTTTCTGTAGAATAACCTTAATAGGAACATCCAAGATTTGGCAATTCAATTTTCATGGAAACTTGAGTTTTTTTCCAGAAAGCTTCACAGCTTTGCCTTGGACTTTCACAGAGCAGCATTTACTCTGCTCACAACACACATGTGACAAACTTCTAAAGGCAATCTGGGAAGTAAAGCTGTTACTGAGATGTTCAGAAAGAAAAGGTTTGTGCATGTATAACTCAGAGCATGAATTGGTGTACAAAAATGTAACTGTTGATGAAGCATGAAGTACCAGAGGTGGAGTTGAGAGTGATGTTGTGAGTTAGTAAAAAACATATTTTAATATAAACTGCATGAAATCTGTAATGTGCATCCCCAAGAGAATGAACTGACACCTAAAAATGATAGTACTGAATAATTTTCCAATAACTATCTGAAACTATTTGAGCAGGAATAGGATAATAATGCTGCCTAGTCTGTGCAGGACAGGAGTCAGTGATTCAGTTTCTTGGTGATGCAGGTGGCTTTTCACTCCACCCTGATGTAAAAGAGGATGGTACACCTCCTGGAGGAGAAATGGTCCTTAAGGATTAAAAAGTTTGGAACTTAGAACAGCTGAAAGCAGACAAATGGCAGGAGGAGGTTTAAGGGCTCTGTTTGCTGTGTCTCCTTATGACAGGGTAAGAGCCAGCATGTATGGTCACACCAGAACAAAACGTGTTCCAGTGTGCAACTTGACATAGCTTTTAGGGTCACGGGGAAGTTGAGTTTGATGAGTTCTTGCTGGGGATGCTGCCAAGTGGTACAATTCTGTGTAGGTTGCTTCATGTCAAGGAGCAGTAATGGATGAGTGAATTTATTGGCCCACTAAACTGTACAGAGCAGCAGAACTAGCTCCCTCTTTTGCTCTGCTGGAAATAATAATTAAGAGAAACACGGCTCGCAGTTTCATAAAAACAACTGGACTTTCTTGTAGAAGAACATACAAACTGTTACTTCCCTAACTAATCATCTTCCCTAAACAAGGTTGGTGTTTCTTGCTTGCCATTTTGTCCAGTTGTTCATCAGTGATTAGTTCACACAGACAGATGGGTTTACTGTTGGAGCTAGAAAATTAAGTAACAATGACTCAATACGTAGAACTCTGCAGTAATGGAAGATTGTTACAAGTAACCCCATACAGAAAAAGAATTGACAATAAGGAATAAGTTAACATAAAAAACTTGGCCCTCCATCTGGAGTATCATTTCCTTTGGGTTGGCAGTTTTCCCCATCTTGTGTTACAAGAGATAAAATATTTGTCTGACTTGCTTCAGAAGTTGCACTGGTTTCTTCTGTCAACTGTGGGAACTCATCCCATATTTAATTGAGTTATTGGATTTGTTTGGAGTTTCAAAAATGAGCACAAGCTCCTTAAAGGAATAGGGGCATGGCCCTGAACCCTGTCTCTGATAGGGAGGATATATTTTAGGCAGTGTAAGAAAGTAACCTATAGTCTGGAGTAATGTCTCTGTTCTGTACTGCTGGAGAATTCAGGAAAAAACACAGCCAACAGTGTATAACAGCCTTTCTTGCTGTGCTTTCATTAAGTCTGAGGCAGCCCAATAAAGAAGCTACAGCATGATTTATTTTAATCAATTAATACAGAGAAGTCATTAAAATAAACTTGGCAAAATCTTGCTTCCATACTTTTTGCCTTCCAAATCCACAAACTGTTAAGATACAATCTCATGGCATTATGATCATCAGAACAAACCTCCTTTACTATGCTTCTTTCATTTCATTTCTTTACACCGTGATGTTCCTGTTCTTCTGTCTACACTGACCTTCCAGCTCAGTGTATTTTGTGTCTGTTTTTTCTGTAACGTCACTAGAATTGGGTTGCTCCTGCCATCCCATACAGCTCAGTACGGGATGCTCCTGCATCAAATGTCAAATCAAATCCTGCATCAAAGTCAAATGCTCCTGCATTTGGCAGACTGCGGAGTAGGGATGGTGTAAGGAGGATGATTTAGCCAGTTCTGTCACCTGAAGGTGACGTTCAGAAGTGCTTGTGCATGTGATTGTTCTTCCAATTAAAATCTACAAGAGTATAGATCTTCATCTATTGTGTTTTACATACACTGAAAGTTTTAGTAACTCTGCCCTGTTAATTCTATTTGACATTTCTTATTGCTGAGCCACAGTGTGTATATTTGAGCACAAACATGATCCTCCTTTTAAATAACAACTCTGTTTAAACAGAGGAGTACCGCGGGGCTTTTAAATGATTTAGATAAGGGCATAGGAACAAAGAATGCTTCCAGCTCTGTTCCTGTAACTTACAATCTCTAGGCATTGTGACAAAACAAATGCCTATCACGTTCCAAATGCTTTCATCTACAGCAACTGCTGTTTCACAACTGACATGGCATTAACTGTACCTGTTGTTGACCAAAACCAAGCACGATGAAGATTTATCTTCAGTTCCTTCATTTATTGTTCATTTCATTATGTTTTATTTTGAAGATGAGTGAGTGGAGGGCAGTGCATGAAGGAAGAGGATAAAGGTGATTGCCATAACTGCCCAGCTGTCAGACAGTTATCTAGTAAAAACTCCCTTTGAGGGAGCAAAAAGGCAACAATCAGAGAATTTCTTATCACTGTATGGACTGGAGAAGTTCAGGAGCCTTCAGCTCCAAGGAGCTCCAGTTGTAAGAGTGCATGCTGCCCTGCTGTTGATACGCAGAATGGAGAGTGCAGTAACATCACACCTTCTGGGCTCTTATCTCCTCTGGGTTTATCTGATGCACAAAAGAGCATTAGAAGGATGAGGAGGTGATACACAGCAATGCATTGGTGTCAAGAGAACAGTGTGTATGTTGGCATAGACAGGGAATGTTTCTTGTGGACTTCGAGTCTCAGTTTCAGTCAGACCCTCTATACCTTTCAGAACGAGTTGCTGACAACTAGTTTAAACTGTAGCTTGCTGTTCACCTCCAGCTGGTCACTTCAGTAAACACTGTTCTTTTTTCCAAGGTATTGATTGGCATCTCTCTTATTGTCCCAAATATATATATTTTAGGGAGAAGAATTAATGATCTTTTATCAGGTAAATATATTTCCCATTGTTCTAGCTGTTAGTGGCAACATGTAGGAATGCTGATCTTGGAGGAGTACTGGTAAATAGATTATCTAATATACTGAAAACTGCTTGAAGCCAAGGAAATTGCATAGAGCCTACTACTGCATATCGTGTAGGACTGTGAGGAATATGCAGCATCTCAAGAGATCTCATGGAGACCAGGGAATAAAGAAAATCTACAAGGAAAAAAGATTTTTCTTTTTTTTATCTTTCTTTTTCTCCAGGGTTCTAGTGATGATCCCTAGAAAGGTGAGGCTGTGACTATATTCCCCTTTGGAAACACAAGGCAGTTCATCCAGTGGCTAGCACAGCAGAAGCTGGGGAGGTAAGGAAGATATTATCCTTTTTTATATAGCCACTGAGGGCCTGTTGATTTACCTATGGGTTTACCCGTGCAGGGAATCATAAATGAGAAGGAGCAGTGATCCGTACTGCTTAAGCAGTAAACAGTAATGGTGAACAGAATGTGAGGTATTGAATGATGCTGGAAAGTCAGGGAAGAACTAGAAGAGCTCCAAGAGGGCTCAAAGGCCAGAACTGAAACTTCCATTGAATCAGAATAGCACGCCTCAGACCTCTGATGATATACCATTGACAAAACATCCCTGTCAGGGTAACAGTTCCCTCACAAAGAATCCCAACACTGAAGCCAAAACTGTGAAGGCCACCTCTCAGTAAAAAGGAATATTTCAAACATACTCTTAACAAGTCCAGACTGTAAAATGTGCAAATTGCTTTTGCAGTAATGAGACCCATCAGTAGGCACATTTTCTTGACATTCTGTCAGAGTATCGTTTGGAAATGGGGACTCAAGTTTCTGAAAGTTACTTTAATTTGCTTAGAGAAGAAAGCATTTCATTTTGCTCAGTCAGTTGTGATCATTTGAAATTATTGAAGCTAGCTGTGCTGTCCAGAAGGACCATTAATCTTTGAGTAACATTTTTTTTTCAATGAATCATGTAGACTTGTACAAGACCTTTTTTAATAACAAATAAAACTCAAATCTTTATTGACATGCCTGCTTCTTGTCTCTTCAGCAAACACTGTTCTGGACATTTGCTAGTAATCTCCATTCAGGATATTTGCTTTAAAAAAATCTAGCTGCTGGGATGCATAGTTGGAAACTTCATTGTCTTGTACAAGTTCTTTATCTTAGCAAAGCTCCCCAATTCTTTCCTTACGGACAAGTCTGGATATTGATACTTCCAATCTTGGCAAGCAGTAGCAAGCATGACAAGTTAGATTAAGAGCAGTTGGGAAGGAAAAACAGTACTCCACAACTCTTTTATACTGTAAAGCCCGGGAGGCTTTTAAACAATGATCCTTTATCCGACGTACATTCCCTGGGCATCCTCTTTTGGGCACAAGATGTTGAACTGCATGGACTTTGGGAGGTCTCAGTATTGCCATGCCTAAATAACTCCCACATGAATTGCATACAGCATTTATTAGGGACACAGTCTTCAAACCATCCCATAAAAACTACCGAAGATTCGAGAGGCATTTGAGTGTTCAGCTAACTTTTCTTCTTAAAATCTGGCTCATAAGTAAGTTCATAAGTTCATAAGTTCATAAGTTCATAAGGTTGGAAAGGACCTATAAGATCATCTAGTCCAACCATCCTCCTATCACTATCTCTACCCAACTACTAAATTAAGTCCTTTAGCACCTCATCTAAACGCTTCTTGAACAGCGCTAGGGATGGTGCCTCAACCACCTCCCTAGGCAGGCCATTCCAGTGCCTGACCACTCTTTCAGAAAAGAAATGCTTCCTGAGGTCTAATCTAAATCTTCCCTGGCGCAACTTGTGGCCATTCCCTCTCGTCCTGTCATTACTTATCAGGGAGAAGAGGCCTACCCCCTCCTCACCACAACCCCCCTTCAGGAAGTGGTAGAGTGCAATAAGGTCTCCTCTGAGCCTCCTCTTCTCTAGACTAAACAATCCCAGCTCCCTCAGCCGCTCCTCATAAGACTTGTGCTCCAGGCCCCTCACCAGTTTTGTTGCCCTTCTCTGAACACGCTCCAGGGCCTCAATGTCCTTCTAGTAGTAGTTTTTCTTTAAAAAATTGTTTCTATGTATTTCCCAACAACCATGTATCTTTAAAAGGAGGAAATCCCTTGTCACATTTATGCAAGCATATCTCACTATACACCACACTGCTATTTTTTTATGAAGAAAACTTTCTGCTTCACTTAACAAAGTTCCAATAGCTGCTGTGCCTATACAAGCACTTGAAGGGGTGGTTTTGGCATATCCCTCTCACAGCAGCCTTGCATTTGATGTCTTGGACACTGAACTGCAGTCAAAGAGTTGGTACATGTGTAGCTGTAGAAATGGATGGGGCACATCAGGGCACACACTGCCCATAGGTAGAAATAAGAATGTAGGTGGGTATGGTGACAGTAAAAGGAACCATCGAGTTTCTGTCTGTTTTCCATTCGTCTCTTTTTTTTTTCTTTTACAACAGAAGGATTAAGGCATTTTCCTGGAACACTACACTTAATTTTGAATATTAATCCCTGGCTAATGGGAGCTTTAGACTTATTCAGAGATTCACCAATGGATGGCTGAAATGCATGGCAGGATTTTAACACCAAGACTTTAACAATATCTCAAGTTTCCAAGGAGAAGACAGTAAAGTGCAGAGACTGCAAAGAGGCACTAAAGTTGTTTTATTTATCTCCATATGCTTGTCTGAACTAAGACTGCATTCGCCACCCATTCCAAGTAACTTTCACCATTCTAAATGATCAGTGGCTGGGCAGGGAACAGAAAAAGGAGCAAAGAAGGAGAGCAAAAAAGTTACCAATCAAAATGATCACTCATCAGTTTCTCGTGCTCTTATCAGTGGGAGTTCAGAACTGTGACTGGCCAGTTAAGACTTGTAGGAGCTGCATACAGACACCCAAAAGCAACTGCCCTTCTTCCTCCAAACCATCTCCAAACTGCAGGCTCCTCTAATACAGCCCTTATTACAGTAATCCATACTGCTGCCATCTCTGCTGGATGGTCTTGGAATGAATTCTCAAGAGACTACAGGTTTTAGAAAACAGAACTGCATTAGCACTCGCATCTTAAGACAGTCTCTGCACCATGGTCTATACATTCTGCTTCTAGGGGAAAAACAATCACTTAAAATAATAACATACAAAACAGAGCATGTTAAAAGTACTGACAACTCTTTTCTGTGTAGCTCCTGCTAACTTGTGCTCTTTGACACTAGGGAGAATCCATACTTGCCTCTAATGTTCAAGATTCTCTGATATCATTGCTGATGTGTGAAATGTATACTATTCCCTTTATACAGTCTAACTTTTTCTGCACCAACACCAGTACTGCCAGGATTCTCATGCTTGTCACTCCTTTACATAGTTGAAAACAGGTGAGCAGTGCAAATCAGAAGAGCTGAAATCCCAGCCCTGAAGAGCTCAGACTAAAAAGTTCCTTCCAATAGTAAACGAGAGGCAGAGTATGAAAAGATGAATTATTCAGTAATAAATTCTACACGCTTACAATGCACAAGTTGTAATGCATCTCTTGTAATTTGGTACAGTCACTTACCTAATATGGTAAATATGCCATATGGTATACTAATAAAGACAGTGTTAGAACAAAGACATGATGATTTCTAGGTTTTTATTTCTAATTTTGTATGCAACTGTAAGTTGCATTCCAGCTGTCCTAAAATACGAGCAGTAGAAGAAGGCAAGCTGCTCTGCCCCTTTGTGCTGCCTACCACTGCCATGCAGTACTTTGATCCATCTCTCACATCACTCTCTCTTCCTTCGTGCTCCTACGAGTGCTGTGTCCCAGCTCCAGGCCACACTGCTGTTTGGATGCTGTGAAAGAAAGATGTGCAGCCACTGCACCTTCAAGTTGCTTCAGCTTAAGCCTGGCACCCCCATACCCAGTAAGTCACTTGAGAAGCTGAGCTTAACTCTTTCTCTGTTAGGGGAATGCAAATAGACTTCTATTCTAGACAGCTCTTTGGTATGTTGCTTATAGAATTTTGCTTATAGAATTTCATCATAGCTAAAGCGAGCAGTGTATTTGACTGTGGCAGCAAAAAGGTGTCAGAGATTACCTGCTTGGAGCAGCTTTCCTGCCTTTTAAGCTGTGGGCAACTCCTCTGCAGCATTATAACCTGGAAAAAAAAAATAAAGCAGTAAGTAAGAGTCAGAGAGGGGAAGAGTGCATCTTCCAAGGAAAAACTCCCCTCAGTTTTCAATGACAACTGAGAAAACCTGTTCAGACAAAAAAAAAGCTTTGAAATACAAAATATTTAAGAAGATGAAGTTAAAACTTTCCACTGGGGCTGTGTGGTTCCTTCTAGCAGTGCCTGCCTGCAGAGCGATCGGAGTTGCAGAAGGGCTCAGCATAGCAATGTTAACTCACAGCAGCACTTTTCTGCAGGTGAAAGGATGAGGTGAGAATCCTGAGGAGTGATAGAAATGCAGTTTATGTTAAGGGCTAAGACTTGATTTGAAGATGCTCACCCTATTTGGTATTTGAGGTCGATCCATTAAGATAAATAGCTCTCAGGTTTTGCTGTTCCCCACGTGAGCTCTTAGCAAGCATCTCTTGTAGATGTGCTCACATTTGTGGGCAGGGCGGGATGTGGGACTGTACACTTCAGCATCATTCCTATCACTCACTGGGCCAGCAAGGTTTTTTTCTGTTTTTTTTGTGTCATAACACTGCAAATTAAGCCATTGCCACAGGTGTGTAATGCAAGAAGCACTGACACCCATCTTCGGGCAGCCCCAAGCACAGAACCCTCTCATCCCCGGCCCTATTTAAAGCAACCCGGTCCTCTCTGCAGCCCTATGGCAGCCGCGGGCTGCTCAGCGCCGGCCACAGACAGGATCAGAGCTGCCCCAGCACAGCACAGCTCCAGCCGTTACACGTGGGAACGGACGGAATTACTTCATAATACTGAGACAAGAGGTACTACTCTAAGCCCCGCTTTACCCCCCAGCTAACACACTCGGCTGCCTTCAGAAAGAGCAGCCAGCAGAAGACAGCGTTTGCCGGGAGCCGGCCTGGACCCGCACGTTATTTCCGCCGTCCCCGCGGCCGCACAGCACAGCGGGTCAAAGTGCAGCGCGGCCCCGCCGCTCCCCGAAGGGTTAAACGGAGCCGGGGGTGTAACGCGGGGCTGACACACACCCGGGGACCGTCCCCGGAGCGGCGGCTCCCCCGCCTCGCGGTGCCGGCTCGGCGCTGGGAGTGGACTGTTTAAAATTGTCATCTCCCTCTCTTTTTTTTCCTCCCCCCTCCCCTCCTCCTCCTCCTCCTCCTCCTCCTCCTCCTCCTCCTCCTCCCCCCTCTCCACCGCTCGGATCGCGCCGCACCGCCTCCTCGGGCTGTGCTTCCCGGGGCTCCCCTCCGCATCCAGCCGTGCTGAGTCAGCCCGCCCGGGGCCGGGGGATCCTCTCCGCGGATCGGCCGCTCCTCATCGCCCGGAGCCGCCCGCCCTCTTCCCCCCCACCTCCCCCCCCCCACATCCCCGTCCGCCGGCGGCGGCGGATCAGTTTCACGCAGCTGGCACAGGTGTGGGGCGCCCTTCAGACTCGCGCCGCCGAGGGAGACCCGGACACAGGGAGAACGTGCAGCCATTTTGGGCTGAAGCAGACAAAGAGCAGCGGCCGCCCCGCCGCCCCTCAGCCTGCGGCCCGTCCCGCTCCCATAACCGCTGCCCGGTTCCCAGCCCCCCACCCCGCACGCATCTCCCTGCCGCCCCTCGCCCGCCCCACGCTCTCGGAGCTGCGCTGCCGCCACCCGACTCCCTACTAAACCCTCTCAGCCATTTGCGCCGCCTTTTATAGGCGGTCGGCGACCTATCAGCGGCGAGCGGAATCCCTCTCCGACCGGTGATGTGAGGCCGGGCCCGCGCGCGTGCGCAGTCTGGGGGAGGCCGAGTGTGTGTGTGTGTGTGTGTGTGTGCGCGCGGGGTGGGGGGAGGGAGGGAGGAGTGGAAGGGGAGGGGGGGGGAGGAGGGAGCAGCTCACAGGAACCCTCCAAAAAAAAGATGGCGGCGGGCTCGGATCTGCTGGATGAGGTTTTCCTGAACACGGAGGTGGACGAGAAGGTGGTGAGCGACCTGGTGGGCTCCCTAGAGTCCCAGCTGGCGGCCTCCGGCCACCACCACCAGCACCACAAGGCGCAGGAGCCGCTGCGGGCCGCTGGGGGGCTGCTGGGGAACCATGTTGTGAGCGGCGGCAGCGGCAGCAGCAGCCCTAGCCCCAGCCCTGGAGGAGTTGTAGTAGGAGGCAGCGCGAATGCCCAAACAGAGAGCGGCGGCGGCGGCGGCAAGATGGGACTGAGCGCCCCGGAGATCACAAAAGCAGGTACCGTGCCGTGCCGTGCCGCGGGCAGGGCTGGGGGCGCGGGGCCTCCCCTCCCCCTCCGCGCTCCCCCCCGCGCTGTCCCCTCTCCCCCCTTCTCGCTGTGGCACCCCCGGGGCTCCGAGGTGGGCATCGACCCGCGGCCCTCCCCGCGCCGCGTCCCCCCCCCGCCGCCCGCCCGTCCCCTCGCGCGGCTCCGCGCGCCCTCCCCTTTATTTTCGCTCCCGCTCACCGGAGGATGTTCTGTCGCGTGCGTGGGGGGCCGGCTCCCCCGGCCCGGCCCGGCCCGGCCGTGTCACTCTGCCGTCCCCTCCGCTTTTATTTCATTTTATTATTATTATTATTATTTTCTGTCCCGTCCGTGGGTTGAGGGGGCAGAGCCCACCCGTGGGTGACGGCGGCACCGCGCGACCCGGGGCTGTTTTCCCCTCTTTCCCCCAACCCCCACCCCTCCTCCACCTCCCTCTCCTCCCGTGGGGGTGGGGGCTGCGGGGGGAATCCCTCTCCGTAGTGCCCCCTCCCCTCCCCCCCTCTCCCGAAGTGCGGGGGGTGTTATTAATCATGACACCTATTTCCTGCAGAGGAGGAAGCCGGGGGGGGGATTTCGAGGGGAGGAAGTCCCTCGGAACGCTGCCCCCCACCCCGCTGTTCCTCCCCAGCCCCCTCCGCTCATGTCGGGGGTTCGGAGGGGCGCTCCGTGCCGCCCGTTCCCGCTCTGCCCTGCAGGGGGTGGTGTCATAGTGCTGGGCGTGGGGAGGGCGGGGGGGGGGAGCTGGGGTCGGGGCTCAGCACCCACCTGGGGCAGGGACTCCTCCTGGGAGCGTGCCCATCTCCGTGTCCCGCGGAGCGTAGGGGTGGTGGTGGTAGTGCTGGCACTGAGGGCTCAGCCCTTGGGAAGGGAGCTAAGCTGGTTTTCAGGGGAATAGTAATAGCAGCGACAATTAAGAAGTCTCCCCAGAATCTCTCTGCAATTTCTCCCATCCCCCCTGTTTTTATACATTTTTTTTTGGTCTTTTTCTCTTCTTGCTGAAGCATAAGAAGATACAACAGCCCTTCTGTCACAGTTAACGCTGCTCTTCCAGGAGGACCTTGTTCACCTTTACAACATGCATCTCAATATTTGCCTGTCACTACTGCCTTCCCATTTCTGTCTCCTTAGGGCCAGGACCTGGGCTATCTGTGATGCTACTGGTGATAACACCAGGTCTCGTGGGGAGGAGGGGGAGGGGAGGGGGCATGAGGATTATTCAGGACAAGAAGCGCCATCATCTTGTGCCTTCTTAAAATCAGCTTTGCTTTTTATTTATTTATTTTGTTACTGTCTTTGTGGGAACTTCGGATCCAGAACTCTGTAATAAGCTGGAGCAGTCTTCTTGTAGACCTCTCCACGTCCTGCAATACTTCTTACCTTGTCAAGCTGATGATCTTCTTTCTCTTCAAGTTTTTGGTTTTGCTGTTGTTGAGCCTCCTGCTCTAACTCTGGAGGAGATGAAAGGATTAGTGAATAACATGCCCTCGACATAGGGAATGTGTCTTCTATTGCTGTTTTCCCCTCTTGCAATTGCAGCTCCGCAGCTAAGTGTGTTATCAAGCTGTAGAACAGGGAAGAGGTCTAAGATGATCTTCTTTCTTCCTTCCTTCTGCTCATATCAAATCTTTTTTCCCTGTTTTCTCTTACTGTAGTGATGAGAGTGAGGATGTTATAATTCACGCTGAACTTATCAGTATTTGGTGGGAAATTGGAAGCCTCAGGATAGTGTCTTTAACTCCGTCTTAGGTTTGTACGCTGTCCCATTTTCTTGGCTCCATGGAGAAGGCTCGGTGATGAGGGAGAATGTTCTGTCTTTGGCGGAGCTCTCCTCCCGCATGTTCTGTCTGTTTAATCTTGTTATTGTTTTGCAGGAGCAGGAGGAGTGCAAGGAGGTGTTATTAATCATAACACCAGGTCCCAGACTTCAGCTCTGGATGGAGCCACCACGACGAGCACCAGCACCACCACTGCAGCGGCAGGAGGATCCGAAGTCACTGCTGCTCCAGGGACCCTCAGTCAGGGCAAATCGGTGGTTATCAGCACCATGGCGACTGCCTTGTCCACCAGGAATGGCAAGATTGGGACCACAACAGTGCAAACTTTGAATGGTAGTAATGTGGTGATGAACTCTCACCACACAGGAAGTGCTGCTTTCTCTGGGACTCCTGTGACCGCCAACCCCGCTTCTGCACCTGCTGTCGCCCCTCTTGTTAACAATGGACCTGGATCTGTGGGAAAAGGAAATACTGTTAACGCTGTTTTGCCGTCAGCTTCCAACACTGTCATCCAGACTTCTTTCCTTAATACTGCTGTGTCCTCTGCATCTTCCTCCTCGCCCACAGTTATCTCCTCGCAGCCGCCGCCGAGCGTTGGAAGTGGGGGCCCTACGGTGACGCTCGTGAGGCCCCCGATTCACACAGCAGGACCCACAGTAGCTGCAGCTGGTGCGGCCACTCAAAATGGGAGCAATACTGTGATCAATTCAACCATCAGTGTGGGGAGTTTTCCTGCTGTTGCTACAGCCACTGTGGGATCTGGAGTTTCCCTCCAGACGACGCTTGTGAATAGCCAGTCTGGTTCCAGTGTGCCAGCAGCTCCTACCACACAGGTCATCAAATCTGAGTCTCCGAAAACTATAGTGCAGGCAGTGTCCCAGCAGCAGACGCTGGCTACTGCTGGCCAACCCAGTACTACAGGGGGTAACATGATTATTGGGCAAACTATGCAAGCTGGGCTCACCAATGTTGCTCCCAATCCTGGTGGGATACCTCCTGCAGCACCTGGCACCCCTACGGGAATGGCTAAAGGCACTGCCAACACGGTGGCACAAACTCTGCCGAGGACTCCAACAGCAACTACAAGTGGAATCAGAGCAACTTTGACTCCTACAGTTTTAGCACCTCGTTTGCCTCAGCCACCTCAGAATCCCACTAACATTCAGAATTTTCAGTTACCACCAGGTAAGGAGAAGCTCAAGGGCTTCTTGTTTTGGGAATGTGATTCTTGCAGGGAGGAAGATCTCTTGCCTTTTTTAATTGTGAATTGTGGAAAAAGGTGTTAAATATAACAATGGGAATTGTTGGTGTGGAGAAGTAGTACAGTAGCATTCCAGTACTCAGTGTATTTTTTTCAGGTGACCAAAAAGTCTTGTGAGCAGTAATAATTTGGAAGCAACTCTATTCGGTGTCTTCTTTACAGTGTTGAGGGCAGATGAAGCTGCAAACTGCCAAGTGTGACTGTGAAACATTATCAAATGAAGGGCTGCTATTTCATTTTCACAGAAGGCGTTTTAAGGTGGTTTTGTTGGTAGTTTGTGTAACCTTTGCATGCTGTTCTGTTCCCTCTCTGTCCCTGCATGCCCCCGCTACCATAGAGCTCTCTTGAATGGAGAAACTGCAGATACAACACAAGAAAACTGCCTTCTTTTCCTTTAAATACCTTCAAAGTGTGACTTAAAAACTCACACAGTTGAAGCTTATGATGATCTTTTCAGTCACTGCAGTTCTGATACAAAAGGCAGTCTTCCTCTGTCCTTACCTCACCCTGTTGTGTCTAGGGTTGCAGCTTTTGTAGTAGCTAGTACCATGCTTAGTGCAGAGCATCTCTGGGCAAGGATTGTAGTCCTGACCTCAGTGGGTGAGAAAAAAGCAGGATGAGAAGCATTTCTGGCTTGAGAACTGTTCTGTTCTTCCTTAAATATCCTAGATTTGTGCATTTAGAATTACATGTTTACTCTTACATTGAAGGGCCAGTACGTGTATCCAGTTCCGTTTTTAACTGAAAATACTCACGTGTACCTACACTTAGTTATGTCTTTTTAATAGTGCGTAGTCACAGGTATTACTCTCAGTGTTCACAGTTTTCAGGATGGCATTTGGAGAGCAACTAACCACGTGCTGCTGCTGGTGCCTAGCAAAGTCAGCAGCATTTGTGGGTCATCTGTTTCATTGGGTCTTTGTAAAAGTACACCTATTGGGACACCTAACCAACCTCAAAGCTGTGCACCTGCTGGGTAAGGCAGACCACAGCCCAGACTGCAATGCTACACACTATCTCTTTGGCTAATATATTATTTGTGATACATGTTGCCATGTAGTTTGATGATGTCTTTTGAGCATTCTGTACGTGTCATAAATATTCCTCATTTTTTTTTTGTGTGTAGAGAATTATTCCCTGTATGAGTAATTTGAATGAGACACAGTGCTAATTTTAAAAAGAAAAAAATCATTGCTAAAGCTCAGACCTTGAAATCCTGGTGTTTAATTTGGAGCTTGTTGGTTGATTGGCTGGAAAAGCCTTATTTATTGCCACAGTGCATCACAAGATTTTTCAGGCTTGCAGTCTATTGCCTTGTATACCTATGTTTTTACTAATTCTGCATTATAAATCTGATTATGGAAAAAATACTACTGTTGAGTCCAGTGGGACCTTTTTTCCTGGTAGGTGCTGTTTTCAAACCACCATAGCATATTGAAATGTGTTACACTTAGAAGCAGCATTGCCAGTCCTTAAGCATAATTGGGCTGTAAATTGCTCCTTTGGAGGTCTCGATAGATCAAAGTAAAGCAATATAGTTTCTAAACACTTGTTTGTTTTTTTTATTAAGCACTTCTCTTGTCTGTCCTACACTTTTAAGAATATTTATAACTTCAGAAGAATAGCATGACTTGTGAAATAAGCATACCTACATGACTGAATGCATAGAAATGAGATTTTTGTGTGATAAAACAGACTTAATATTGGAAACGATTTTCTTTTTAGTGTAACAATAAATCACAGAATAATAGGGGTTGGAAGGAACCTCCAGAGATCATCTAGGGCAGCCTCCTGCCAAAGTAGCTCCTAGGCCAGGTTGCACAGGTAGGCGTCCAGCAGGCCTTGAATATCTCCAGAGGAGGAGACTCCACCACCTCTCAGGGCAGCCTGTGAGGTTGTGGAGTCGTCTTGCTTTTAGTTTTTGATTTCTTTGGTTAATTTTCTGTACTTTGACAGTGTATCCAACTTTGCAAATATTTTTCATGAAGCGCACCTCGCAGAACAGAACACTTAGTGACTGATGGGTGTTGAGCTCTTACAAACATCTCACGGGTGCAAGGGCTGAGCGCTTCTGAAAAGTCCAGTGTATGCAGGTGCTTTTGTCTTTAGTAGTGTGCATAGGTGCTCATAGTGAAGGCAGAATAGGTGTCTGTGTTTGGGATGTAATTTCAAATTACATCGTGGTAGGCCGGATTTGTTAAGGCAGTTTGGGAGTATGAAACTGCAGCTGTAGCACTTGCATGTTGTACATCTGCTGCACACACCAAATCTGTGTGCACAAGTGTATGCTTAAAGTTAGCAGAGTGCTCCTAGTTTTCTAGGACTTAGTGCTTGAAGCAGCTTGAGGTTAGAGAGAGAATGTGTCACTTTTTCTACTGCTGTTTACAAATAGATCGAAAATTCTTGTGGAGGTTTGTCCAATGAGCAGCACGTGTTTTACAGCTATTTTCATGCCTTGGTATACTGTTTCGGGCTCTCTAAAGTACAGTTACAGTTTCACATATCTGAGAGGCAGAATATAAAATGTTCTTAACCTGGAATTTGGCTATAGGTTTCTAATGTTCTCTTCAAAAGAGCATGTGGAAAATGTTTGATCAGTGCTCTTCAAAATATATTACTTTTAGAATAATGCCTTATATTGCATTGTAGTGATTGTGTAACAAACATTGACTGACCAAATCAGATACGTTTGAATTGCTAATGGGACGTAGTTGTGGCTTTACTGTGTTCTGCTGTATCATTTCCCAAAGAAACTGGGCTACTCCAGGTACTCATGCATTGATACGTTTCCCACTGTTGACATCTTTGAGGAAAAGGGCTGTTGTGCTTCATGGCCCAGTTGGTCAGATCAGGGTAGTAAACATCCAAGAGTAACCTTATTTTTAGCTTTTTAGAGACAGAAATGTTGACAAATAATTTTGCTAGGGGATGAGGAGGATGAGGCATGAGTCTGTTTCTCTTTAGACATGCTACTTTAAGCATCTTTTGAAACTGTGACTGGAAATAAATCATACTCGGTTCTTTGTTTTGAAGTACTTCAAGCAGTAATACGTGTCATGTACAGTCAGCTGCTGAGAGATAGGGAAACTTGTGAGTTTGTTAAAGCACGGATGCACTTTTCTCCTGGATTTCTTAAGATTAAACTTTTGCAATGTAGAAGTTCATAAAGTGACTCGAGGCCATCGCTGGCACGTGGTAGGATCACCTTGTAAAATGACTAACTTGTGTGCTTTAAAGCTCTTTTCAAAATAGTACCTTCTCCTGCGGTGCTGCAATATAGTTTCAGAACCAAAGTCCAAGAGGGTACGCTCACCTTAACAGTATTGTCAGCTTGAGGGTTCAAAGATTTGGTTTCTGTTCTTGGAGGCGCTTTGTGCTGTTAATCTCTTCCGCTTCGTTTTTTATGTACAAGCATCTCCTGATAACCTGTAAGGCACCTGCTTAGGGCTGGGAGCAGACTGGGAAGTGCTGCATGTAAGCAGTAACAGCAGAGTGCATCTGGTAAATCTTCTGGACCGTTTTCTAGTTTAGGTGACAATGAAATCAAGAAACCTTTGTTTCCCTCAGTCTCCTCTTTTCTTCTATTTTTGGAGTATTGATACTTAAAAGAATTGCTTGCTTGCTCCTAAAGACTACCCTTTTCCCCCAGATAATCAGGACTGTGGCACATAAATCTGTTTGAAGATAGAGTAGGTTGGTGTTACGCTGTTGTGTTTTTGCGCTCCTGACCAGTGTTCGTATTACCAGTTGTGCAGCTGTAGTAGAACAGCTAGCACAGGCTTGCTTCACTTTTTATCTAACGATAAAAATGAAGTACTGCTTTTACAAAATTCCATTCTGTCTCACAGCAGCTGGTGATGAGGATGAGATCAGGCTTCCTTCAGCATTTCCTCTTTTGAGGGGCTTTTCCTGTGCTGTTTCAGTGGTGGCTGCAGGATGGGTCATTTCTCAGCTGTTAAACTGACAGCCCCTTAAGGGGTTGTGGAACACCCAGCTGCTGCTGCAGGTGAGCCCTGCAGTTGGGCTGTGCTTACTGCTGCTGCTGTCCAGGAGCGAAGGGTGCTGTACGGGGCAGACCTCTGAGGATTGGCCTACTACTCTTCACCCTGAAGGTAGGATGCTTAACTTGGTTTCTGCAGAAAGTAACTTTCCCTTTCAAACTAATGGTTCTTAGCTTGCGTCCGTTGCGCAGTAAGGACTCTGGTATCCTGGTCCTTGTTTTTTTGTCCTTAGGGTGGGAAAACTGTTTATGCACGTGCTTAATTTAAAACCTGTTCAGGTCCTGTCAGCTTGAGCACCTTTTGGAGTTGGTACCACTGAAATGTAATTTCTGCAGTGGTAGTACACTTTCCTTTGGTGAGGCGTTGGGTGCTAGGCTGGCAAGGAAAGGCGGGTGGGTGTGAAAAGGGGAAGAGGTGCTAGAATGGGAGGAATCAGACTGTCTTTAAACTGTAAAACATTGCGTTACTTTTTCAGACTGAAGGTGGTGTTCTGCGGGTTACTTTGTACCTAAAATGTGTACCCCAGAGGTGTCTACAGCAACTGGGAGCAATAAAAGTAGCTGTGCACACTTCCATAATCTTAAGCAGTACAGAAAGAAACAGGAGAAATAATATGAAGTAGTGGAATGTAGTTCTTACTATTTCTCACTGGTTGGGAAGCGAGTTCAAACGTATCCTGATGATAGCTTCGCTGCGTTAATGCACGTGCTGCTGGTGTTTTGCCTGTTAAGTGTGCAGGCATGGCTGTATTTTGTTAATAAAAATGTGTAAGGCACAGTAGTAATAGCAGCTTCTCATACTATGTTTGACTTTCATGGCATTTCACAAAACTTAATCCTTGTAACGTGTTAGAGTGGCTGATAGATAAAGTAGTATGAATGCTGCTTTAAAGCTGGAGGAAGGAGCGAGTTGGAGAAGTTCTGACTTGCTGAAGGCCATGAAGGAATCGATATTGAGCCAAGATTTGAGCTTAGGAGTCCTGGAGCTGGCGTGTAAAGTGCTATCTCTCTTTCTGAAAGATAACTGTGGATCTCTTCTGCGGAGCTCTTCTGGATGAGGGGTGGTTTTCTTGTTCAAATCATGCATCAGCAAAAGGAACATTCTGCTTTATTTGAAATCTGTTACATCAGATCTGCCATATGTCACCAGACTGAAAGTTGTGTTTGTTCTCACTGCGACTTTTTAATTAAGGAATCCTGCACACTTAGCTCTGTACCCCAAAGGACTTAAAAATGAGAGAGCTGTGTAATCAAATTTGTTGCTGTTATTGTTAATATGAGTGTCATGAAGCCAACAAGCACTTTGTTTTTGATAAAGGTGACTCTAAGAGTTGAGATTTAATGGGAAATGCACAAGTAGTGCGACTTCTAATCTGTGGAACAACTAACTTTGACTGCTTACAGTTCAGTTCTGTTAAGAAAAACGTTGTTCCCAGCAATCTTTGGAAGAGCACGTGTGGATTTGTTTTGCAGATCTGTCTACGCTTCAGGCTGTGGTCTTTGGAGGTTTTTGGGTAACACTGCTTACGCTGTTGGTAGAGAGCTACAAGTGAGCGCATCTTTTCTTTTGAGGCATTTTGCACTCTGCTGCTCTAGGATGCTCTGTGGAATTGGCGTGCTCAGTGAGCTGAATGAGCTTTCCACGTCTGGAAATGTTAGAAGTGAGCCACGTACACACAGCAGCTTGGTTTGAGGACCATGCATTTGGCTGCTGCCAGGGCTTGAGCATCTAACACAGTGGCTCATCTTCAGCACTGACAGAGCTGAGGATGAATATGCGACTGCTTTGGCTGCTGATGCACGGAAGGCTCGAATGAGTAGGTATCACAAACTCTCTTCATGCTAAACCTTCTGGTGCACGGAACTCCTCGCTATTGTTTGTCTTCTCTGCCTTGGGAAATGATATGTAAATAGAATCCCAAGAAATGCATGAAGTAGTTCAGGAACGCAGTTGAAAATGCAGGTACTGGCTTAAAGTGGGCTTTAACAGGGAGGAGGGAGGGGTTTGCAGAGAGCCTGCTCTCATGAAATCTGTGTGGTGGGATACTGCTGGTCTCTTTGCTATGAACCAGAGAGAGAAGCTGCTAACCAGCAGGGCAGTTTAAACGTTTCTGGGTTGTTATTTGCAGTTTCTGTCAGAAATGTCTGCAATGAACACTTCCACCTGAAAGCACCCACTCCTGTCAGGTGTTCTGTGTACTGAAACTTTATGAAAGTTTGCATCGCCCTTTAACATCTGAATCCACTCCTGGAATGTGATGTCATGGCTAGATGGGAACAGAAATGCTTCTGCCAGCTGGGAGGGGGGTGGAACCACATTCAATTTTGTTGTTCACTGTGTTATGTCTGAGATCCATGAGAAAAAAAATGTTGAAAATTCTGTTTCTCACAACTGGACACAGTGATAGGAAGGAATACACAGTGGTGGTTACATCCTTATTTGCTCATCACTGAGCGTGGTCCTGGTGCTGCTGGGGCTGTGGGCTCAGGATGGCCCTCTCCTCTGGGCAGGTTGCACACGGCTGCTCCAAAGAGCCCTGGGGATGTTCAGGCTTTGTCTTCTGTAAGTTGTTAATGCCTTAACTTGAATTTGCTTCTGAACTTATCAGGATCTTGACTAAATTCAAGAAGTTGCTGGATGTACTGACACAGGTTTCTTAAAACCTGTAAAACCTTTCTCATCTGGGTGAAGATTTTGCTGTATCTTCTTCCTCCTAAGAGAAGAGCAGTAGTTGTACACTGTGTCCTTTATTTACAGTGACATGGTTGTGTCTGCTCTGCAGGTTGTAACTGAGATATTGCAGCAAAATGGTCCCATTTCCACCTGAAATGTTGGGAGAGGTGCAAAAACTGTATGTGGAGGCTGCAATTAAACAGATGTAACAATGGTCATCCTCATATTTCAAATTAAATGGGGCTTTTTTCATTAAGACCAAAGACATGTTGAGTAGGTTACCCTGTAAAACACACTGCTGCCTCAGGAGGAATTGATTGTTTTCTTCTTGTGCCTCAGCTTAATCTTGACTTTTTACCCCAGTTCCATTCTGTAGTCATTTCCTTCCAGAAATGCTGGTGTACTCTTGGAGGCATAGGAGTCTCAAAGAGCTGAAGGCTTAGCTTTTGCCACAAACCCTTCTGCCTTGGAGTAATTTTCTTCATGTGTCCTCAGCACAGTATTTAAGGTAAATTGAAGTAGTTCTTGAGGCCTTCTGGATGCCTAGAAGTTTCATTTTAGTATAGGTTCTTTTGAGTGAGGACATTTTTTTTATTATCATCATCACTGTGTAATAACATAGGTTATCAATATATTATCAAGAACTGAGTGATACCTATAAGGAGCTGATACAGCTGAGCGTGCTGTTCCTGCAGTGAGCTCTGTATAGGCAGATGCTGAAAACTCTGCTGTTAAGGAGCTGTATGAGCATGGATAATCTTTGGCTCTGTAGCTGTTGTCAGCTTAAAAATAACATTTTAAAACTATGGCTTTCTGTACTTGTATTACCAGTAATGAGAAGGTTGTCCTTTGAATATAAAAGGCTGACTCTCAGCAAAGTGCATAAATAGATTATAAACCCTTTTACCAAGGGACAGTACTTTTACTCTGTATTTATACAGGAGTTAGCACAAGATTTGACTGTTGCCATGTTCTTTTTGAGGTATTTGGAAAAGTATATTGATAAAACATTGAGCAACTTCTTGTCCATGTAGAACTATTTATATGTTACAGCTGTAATTTGTGAACAGCAGTTAGCTTTGATTTTGATTCTTTTTTTTTTTTTCCTTAAAATGCATTACTGAAATATTTTTTTTTCATAATGCATTGTAGCCAATGCCTGGGCAACTGGTAAAATAAAACGAGCATCAGTGTGTAATATTGTTTTACATGGTGTGACTGTTTTAAGACATTTTATTGAATCAAGCCACTTTAACTAAAGTGGTCTAGATTATCATTATAACTCAATTAATATGTGATTCCTAGAGTAGCTGAGCTGTTAAAAACCACCCCTGTGCTTAAGCATGAAATAAAGCGTGTGCTGGATGCTGTACAGCCAGCCAGCGTAGGTTCAGCTGCAAAACGTGTTCCAGGTGTCAGAGAATAAACAGCACTGAGCTCTGAGGTTTAGTGCCATGCCCCTAAATGCTTCCTAAATGGCTTGGGGTGCAGCAAGGCTGTACTGAGCTGTCTTTGCACCTTCTTTCAGCCAATTAGTTGGGTATTTCTGCATGGGAGGGTTACACTGAATGCATCTCCCAGAAGTTACAGCATCAGGTGCATTTAGCATAAGCAGCGGTGTGGCGAGTGGGACCAGTTGCACCTGTGAGTCAGAGGTAGCAGCTGCAAGGAGCAGCAGGGAGCAATTGCACACCAAAGAGGCACAGAATGTGACCAGAAGAGCTTGGTGCAGGAGATGGGACGAGGTCTGAAGCAGGAAGGCTGAGAGTTGCTCAGTTGTGCAGAAGTTTATGGGAAAGCTTGAGCAGCTGTTAGTCTGTAATAAACATGCATGTGGTCATGTTTGCAGTAGTATTAAGGGTGGATTGGAAAAAGAGGCAATCGTTCATGCCATGAACCTCAAGCCTTGTGTTTCCTATCGTTCTTCCTTTTTTCCAGCATATCCTTCGTTTTTTTTCCTTCTCTCTCTGTGGGGGAGGGGAGGGAAGGCACTAATTATTTATAAATGTTAGTCATACCCAGTCATTAAGCTTAGTCATTACTCAGGACTGTGCATTTGATGGTTAGTAAAATCAAAACTAGACTTCACTTTGTTTAAAACCTTTGAGCACAGGCTTACAGGTGCAGAAATACTTTTATTTCAGTGTTCAGCTCTAACTGAAAAAGTGATGCTATTGAATTAATGTTTCTATCAGCCAAGTGACATGTAATATCATGGCCCCGTTGTTGCATTGTGTTTGAACTCTCAGGCATTGTGTTTGACATCTTCTCAAAGCAGAGTGGTTCTTACGTTGGTGATGAGAGCCTTAAAATCACAGTGTTCCTGCAGGGATTGGAGGTGAAGGTTCCCGTGAGGCTGTTCTGGTAGCTGTTGACCTGTGGAGCTGTCCACTGTGGGCTCTGTGGCTCCAGGTGAAGAGGCAGCACCAGCAAGGGATCCCATCACTGCAGACATCACCCAGGGTACACCTATAGTAGGGCAGCCATAGTGTGCTTGGTTTGAGGCATCGCTGTTTGAAGGAAGATGATGTGGATTCATTGCATTATCCCTCACTACGTGTTTGCTTGCAGGCTGTGCTAGGTTCAAAGCTTGAACGTTTCCATTTCATCCTGTGCTTGAACCACTCAGGTGTGTTGATGCACCTTGGTCCATTTCTGTTTGCCAGAAATGAATACTAATTGAGTTTTCAAATCTCCTCTTTAGAATAACATGAAAATAATCAGTGACCTGTTATTTTGTGTCTTCCTTTCTCAAAGGCAAATCAGATTTTGGTGTAACTGCATTATTGTTTGATGCACGTGTAGAGAAATTAGTGGCAGAGCTGAATCTGAGTCCCTTTGAGATCAGTAATTAAAGTAGTTGGTTTAGAGCCTGATAGTGGTTTTCTTTCTTAGTTCTTTCTGCACCAGACTAAGGACAGATTTGTGTGATGATTGGATTGCAGTCTGGCAGCTCTCTGCTGTTTTGGCTTTGTGGGCTTGACTAGAAAGGGGTGTTAACACACTTTCAAAGAATATACCTTTCCAGAAAAGTCAAAATAGTTTCGGATCACATTGTTGAAGCATTTGCTGAATGCTGCAGTGTAAGAAGAGGTGTTTGGCAGAAGGCTTCTTACACATTTTTCAGCTAAGGTAAGATTTCTCTGTATGGGATCACTGTTAAATACAGTGACTTTTTGGCATGCTAGCATGGCATGATTCCTTTAGCTATATTCCTGAAAGACTTTGGAATCAGTACTGTACGAGTTGTTCACTTCTGTAAGAGTATGGTGAAGTTCTGCAGTTCGAAGCTAAGGTCTTGCATAATGAGAGGAGTAAAAGCTTTCACTATGAGGTTGTGTCTTTTGTCTTCTGACTCTTATTGGGGGAAAAAAATAACAAAAACGACTTTTCATAACTTGTTGACTTGCCTTTACAAAACACATTTTCTGTGTGCTGCTGTCAGGATCTGTAATGATTTTTGAGGTGGTTCTTTCACTTGTGTTAGTAATAATCACAGATCAGCTGCTCAGGAAATAGTGTTTCAGTTACGGTCTGTGCTGTGTGTGCAGATTGCACGTGAGCAGAGAGCTGCAATATGTGAGTGGAGTGCTGTAGTAAACTAACACTGTTCCAAAACTTCGGGCTGTGTAGCTAGGTGAGATATGTCTTTGCTCTACCTGAAGCACAGCTGGTGCTGAGCATTTAGCAGCCACTCTTAAGATATACAGTGCAGTGCAGCTGTGCACTTGGTACAGGATGCCAGGTTGCTCCGTGTGCTGGACAGCTCAGCTGCCTGGCCCTGCCTGCTCTGAGACCTGTGACTCAGCAGATGTGCTGGGAAGGAATGGTGTGTGCTGTCTGTCACAGGTAGCGGTGGGTTCTGATTTAGCTCACACCTGCACGATGCACTTGAGCACTGCGGTGTCACAAACCAGCTGAGTTTGTGCATGAAACTCGAGCCTGGATTGCTGACCACAACTAAGGGTTTGGTGGGAGAGTTCACGTGAAGGCTTTGCTTTCCTGGATTTGTTGTGCAGCACAGATCACCTGAGGTTTTGAGCACCTGAACAGTATTTCCCCCACACACACACTCTCTTGTTCACAGTGAGCAAGAAAATCCACAGTAGGAGGAAAGGTCTGTGCAGGAGAGTGACTGGCTGTGGCTGGGAAGCTGCTGAACTGATACGTCCAGGCTTCCCTCATTCCTAGTGTGGTCCCATCTTGATGACATACCGTCCAAGTCTGTATGTGACAAGAAAACTGATGTAAATTCATTAATGCGATTAATGGAAGCTCAGCTGAAGTCCTGACCCATTTTTACAGACCTAGCAATATGTCACGTTAAATCCAAGGCACTTTCTCTTTCCCTTTGAATCTGTGGATATTACTTGGCACCCTTTTTTTGGAGTTGTGCAATAATTCAGATTTGGAGGGACCTTTGAAGATCACTTGAACTAAGCCTTTGCTCTAAGCACAGGGAACTTCAAAGTTAGGTCAGACTGCCTGGGGCCAGCTCCAGCACCCTAACCCTCCTAGTGCTCGCTTCCTTTTGTCAGTGTTTTTCCTGTACTGGTGAGCCCAGAACTGAACGTGGTATTCCATATGCGACCTTGCAAGTGCCAATTAGTGAGACTCATCACTTCCCTGAACAAGCTGGCTATGCTCATGCTACTACAGTCCAGTATGTGGTTAGCTGCCTTCTCTTCAGAGACTTGCTGCTCGTGTCCTCTGGGACCCCTGTGCTTTTCTCTATAGAGCTACTACTTCAGTTTTTTGCCTGCACATGGTTTTTTTCTCTCCCAGGTTCAGGACTTAACAGCTTTCCCTTCTGGCATATCAGCAGCTCCCTATATTTGTTGTCCTATGCAAACTAGATGAGTGTTTTCCATTCCATCATCCAATTCCCTGATGATATTGAATGGTATTGGTGCCAGCATCATACCCTGAGGGTTGCCAGAACTGACAGTACATCTAATGTGTTGGTGCATGTCTTTCAACAGGTATAAGAGAACGCATCTTCAGTAACAACTAATCCAAAGCTTTGTTCCCAACTTCACTTCTGTGCTATTCATCTTGTTTGTAATCAATACTCCTCGTGAGCTGCTATATAGATTGTCCTTTGTGAGTGCTCTGTGCCTGACAGTTCATTACAGAAGCTCCCCTTCAACGTCTATAAGTAATGCTGAATCTTCCTTCAGTTGTGTTAGGGGAAGCTTTCTTTAGTTACTTCAACTGTTGTGAACTGCTATGAACTTGTAGAGGAGTAACCTGTGCTAGTAGACTTTGATAGGTTCTTCCCTCTTTTCATTCCTATAGAGTGAGTCCTTTTACAGGCAGTTCACTTATCGTAAGTGAAGGAATGAAGGATTCCTTGATAGCTTTGACATTGGTGCTGGGTTATCATTTCCTATTCTGCAAGAAGGGATGCTATCGTATCATATCATTTCTACTGAACGTTCTCCTTGTAGTTTCAGTAGGCAGCTATCCTTTGCTCCAGCTCTCTCTACAGTATTCTTCCAGCTTTTTTGTACTGGGGGAATCTTAAAGCTTCATCCTTCCATAAAGGTTTTGTCATTCTGGGGTCTCTATACAACCTGATCAGATCTCCTAAGTAGCATTGACTCATCCCTTTTGCTTCTTACGGGTTCTGCTGTGTATGACAGCAACTTGCTTAACCTTGCAGACGCTTCCTTTCATTTTCATTGCAAAGGAATCTCTTCTGACAATACAGAAAAGGTACTATTATGAGGCTTTCTTCTACTAATATGGCACAGTCTACTTATGATTACTGTCAGAATTATTATTTTTTTTTGCCAGCATCTTGTTGCAAATGAGTGTGTGCTTGAGAGCTTTGGGCACCGCTGCTCTCATGGTAAAATATCTGTGTAGGTGAACGTTCCTGGTGAATCTAAGTAGGATTTGAAGGTTGGTTGGATGTCAGTGGACTTGGTGATCGATAACGCACTTTCCTAGAGATACTTGTGAGAACTTTGATTTCCTGTGCCTGAAGTATCGATCCTCTAGTTATTCTTTTCTGACAGTGACATTGTTTCTGAGCACTGGCATGTTCGTTTTGAAGGGATTCTTTGCTGCCTGGTGGTGTTTTGTCACTGGAAGTAAAGCTCAGTTACCCTTTGAGAAGAGGATTTCTACAGAAGACTGGAAAAGCCTATTTACTGTGTGATTTCAAGAGCATACCTTCACCAAGTCCTCCATGTGTTTCAGATAAAAAAGAAAAAAAAAGGGAAGCATTTATTAAAGGGCTACATTCCTTAGTAGTGGTTCTGAACTGATCTGTGAGTGTGGTAGTGAGCAAAATCTGATTTTCCACTTGTCAGTTCTTCTGGTCAGCATCAGAAAGGGATGCTGCCACTTCTGATCCAGTGGATGCTCTCTTGGTTTTTGTATTTCACAGGTACCAAAGAGTTTCATTTTTGCATGCTGGTATGAGCAGGGGCACACCTCATGGTGGCCCTCATGTCAGGTGCATGCTGACTGTGGGTGAACTCTTGCAGTGTGCTGCTGGCTGGATGAGGAGGCTCCTCAAGAACTGGATCAGCAGTTCTGTGTGTGGCTGGCACCTGTGTGTGTTGCTGTGAGTGCCTATCTGCTTGGCAAGCAGTGACCTGGAGATGCCTGCTCTGTCTGCAGTGAGTTTTAATGATCACCCTGAACTCCAGCTCTTGTACAGATTGTTAATCTTGGTTTCTAGGTTTATCAGAGAAAACTTGATTTTATTTTATTTTTTGAATGTAGAGGTTCTCTAGCCAGACAGGTGTTACACAGATGATGAAGGGAGTCTGCAAAAGGCTACAAAATCTTTTTAATTTCCCTCTGTTATTCTGATAGGAATTCCTTCTCTTTAGTCTGTGCTAAGGCATGCCATCTTTCAAAGGAGTAAGAAAGGAGAAAGCAGTAGAAAAAACCCTGGTTTGTTTATCTGTCATATTGTATGGGCAGAGGTCTTTAGTTTTTATTCCACAGCATGATATTACAAGTTCTATCAATTAAAAAAAAAGAAAAGAAACGCGCAAAATAGAAGAAATCCCTTTGAAGATAAAAATACTATCAGCAACTGGAATACAAATAGCAAGAGTTGAAGATGACACAATGAAGGGGCAGGCTTCTGTGCCATATAATAATGAACCTTTCCATCCATGTGCTCTCTTGAAAGCAAGAGATCCAGGAAGGTCTCCACCACAAGAACACACGAGGAGACCATGGAACTAGGCAGGAGGACAAGTCTTTTCAGCATAGGATCAGTCCAACTCAATTTTGCTGATCCTTTGTTTGGAGCTGTGGTGAATCACTCAGTTCAAACTAAATAACTAAAATACAAGCCTCCATCATGATTCTGTTGAGCTTCTAACAAAAATGGTAATTAAAATTTATTTTGATTAGTTTTTTAATGAGAGACTTGGAAAGAATGCTTGAATGTTCGCATTTATAATAGAGGATAAGATTTTGTATTATACATGATCAGGCTTTCTAAGAAAAAAAAGGCAGAGGTACTGTAGCCATGTGTTTTATTGTTACCTGTTTCTAATTGAACATTTGCAGTGATCTTTGACTGCCCTCTGAAATAGCAATTCCTCCACCTGGGGAGTGAAAACCTGGATTGTAAATGTGAACCAAAATATTTTTCCTTCTTACTTTAAATGTGACCTGAGTTTCATGGAAAAGAGAGAAACCTCAGTATAAGTCTAGCTGTCTTCTAGTTCCTGCTAGGCATTACTGGTCTGGTTCATAGAACATTTGTACATATACAGATGTATATACTTCAGATGTGGATGGCACCCCCTGGATGCAGGATGTATGGAGAGCAGCATATGTATGTATGTTTGGAGAGCGGACTGTTTCAGCCCTACATCAAGTTTGTTGAGATGCAGAAAATAAATGAAGCCTTTTCGTTCTAGGTTTTCAATCGAATTAGCTCCAGTGAGATTTCCGAACTTTGCTGGAAATCCACTTTATGCTATGTGGGTATTGTTTTACTCTTGTTTTTTGGCTAATGGTGTTGTAAAAGTCTGTAATTGTTCTGGGGGGAGAGAAGCTGAGGCAGTAGAGGCACTTTTGCCTCTTTAAGAAAAGAGATGGTGGAGAGCAGCAAGGCTGGAGAGGTGTAAAGTATTCAGCCAAAAATAGTTGCCCTCGTGTTGTGTTCCTCATGAAGGTCTACATAGAAGTTTCTATGTAGAGATGTATGTATGTTTCTAATAATGAAGTTCATCCTAGGCTAAATTTGTATGCCTTTTCTGAAATGATCAGTGTACTGACAAAGATGCATCTTCAAGCAGGTAAAATGTCTTGAGT
This sequence comes from Cyrtonyx montezumae, assembly GCF_038088225.1. Lineage (NCBI taxonomy): Eukaryota > Metazoa > Chordata > Aves > Galliformes > Odontophoridae > Cyrtonyx > Cyrtonyx montezumae. Next base: position 8,085,893 of record NW_027072100.1, on the reverse strand, counting down.
GAACGTGGTAGACAAACTACTTAAATAGGGATAGGTATGAACTTAGCTTTGTATCACTGATTTTTTTTTTTTATGATGACTTTGATGATTGAGCAAAAGTTCAGACTCCTCATGGAGATCTCACAGGATAGTGCTTGGAGTCAAGGTCTGAATTAAAACTGATTGGTTTTAGCAGGAGACAGACAGACTTTGTTGATATGCTTTCCAATGCTGTTCAGCTGTCTGGATCAGCAGTTGTGCTGTTGCTGTGTGGGCATGCTCTAACTATGCATGTAGATCAGGGAGGATATTTCATTGTGCTTGCTGTCTGGAGGTAGGCAGCCTTTGCTCCATGCTTATCTGCTGCCTTTTCTTTCTTCACTTTCTTCACATCTACCTTTTGGATGGTGTGTTAGCTCTTGAATATGGTAGGGAACCCCAGAATTGTGGTTTCTGAGTAGGCTTCCTATGGATGTCAATCTACTTGTGTGTATGTAACAACTTTTTTAAGCAAAGGCATTTGTGGTTGTATTTGGCAACACCTAGAAAACTTTATTTTCAGTAGTGCCAGTTGATTTTCATGGTAAAGTTTCCTCCTGTAGCTGGTTGCTCCAATAGATTAACCAATTTTGGGTGCCCAGATCATTTCCTAAGGCTCCTTTTGCATAGCTTTTGAGACTGAGGTGGTGGGGACTGACTGAGACATGTGGAAGGAATGAGCCTGGAGAAACTTACTGTCCCAATCCTATATGTGCTTCAAGAAAAAGAAGCTAGCATCTGAAAATGTCTGTTGAAATCAGCTATCCGGTGGGCTTAAGTGTACTGATCTGAGTGACTGATCAGGGAATGACTGCTTTGTTTCCTTCTTCCTTTTATTTTCCTTTTGGGGTGTAATATGGCACAGTGTGCTCTGTTGCAGATGCACACGAGGAAAACTGTGATATTATAATCATGTTCATTACTAAATTTGTTATGGGGAAATTAATTTAGAACTTAGATGATTGTGTTCTTGTTGCTGTTGAAGCCTAGTTTTATTTATTTATATTTCTTAAAGTAATAGGAATTTTGCTTAGTGGCAAGATTGCTTTAGTTGCAGTGTTCCTTGAAACACTTTTCTCAGCAGAAAACAGATGTGTTTCTTAAGCAATTGCCAACTTTAACCTCTGTTCATGGGATATTGGATTGGGAGGGATGCGACTTGTGTTCTGACACACGCCGTACTGAGCATTTTGATGAGTAAAGACTATTTCTGTCATTAAGATACTCTATACAAAAGATGGTATATTCTACTTCTATTTTAAGCTGCTTTTACCAGCTGTGTAATACTTAAGCAGAGCATTAATTCTGCATATATCTAACTCGGACAAAGATCTGAGGAAAATAGGCTCCTTAAATTTGAAAAGGGCGGTGTGTTTGTTGACCTGTTTCTTTTTTAACAGGCATGGTCCTTGTGCGTAGTGAGAATGGGCAGTTGCTGATGATCCCTCAACAAGCCTTGGCCCAGATGCAAGCACAGGCACATGCCCAGTCTCAGCCTCAGAATACTATGACACCTCGTCCTGCTACACCTACCAGTGCTCCTCCAGTGCAGATATCAACAGTACAGGTTAGTTCAGTGATTTGTAGTAGTTTAAAAAATCAGCTGAGAATTCTGCCTGTGAAGAATACACCACAAGGTTCAGCTTGGAGAAGGTCTTGGGGAGACCTTGTTGAGCCCTTTCAGTACTTAAATGGAGCTAATAAATGGAACAGAGAGAGGCTTTTTAAATGGTCGCATAGTGATAGGGCAATGGGAATGATTTTAAACAAAAGGAAGGCAGATTTAGGTTAGATGTCAGGAGATGGGGTTGGTGAGACACTGGCCTAAGCTGCCCTGAGAAACTGGGCATGGATGCCCCATCCCTGGAGGTGATAAAGATCAGGTGACATGGGGCCCTGGGCATCCTGATCTAATGGGTAGTAACCCTACCATATGGCAGGGGAGTTGGAACTAGATGAATTGTAAGGTTACTTTCAACCCAAGCCATTCAATGAATGTTTTTTTCTATTTTTTTTCCTCCTTCCCAAGGCTCCAGGAACATCTATTATTGCACGACAAGTGACACCAACTACTATTATCAAGCAAGTGTCTCAGGCTCAGACGACAGTGCAACCCACAACAACGTTACAGCGTCCTCCTGTTGTGCAGGTTAGTTTGTAGATGCTAAATGTATGCTTGATTAAAAAGCAGTGTACAAGTGTGAAGCGATCTGTTTGACTTCCAGGCAACAATGATGTGATGTGACTTCTATCACCTAAACATTTAATTGTGCTTTCTTCATCCTCTGAACGTACAGGGTTAGATAGCTATCACTGAGAAAAATGCAGCTTTTGCTACATACCCAGTTAACCTTTTCCCCTTTGGAGCCTTTGCCTCTGTCAGTGATCTTTCAAGGTGGGTGCAGCTGAGTCTCATTCATTTCCACTACTATTATACTGGAGGAAGAAATCATAGTGTGCTTGTCATTGTTCTCATTCACTCTGGTTATGGAAAAATGAGACAAATTGAATCCTTGTTTCCTTGTCTGTCTCCCAGGTATCAGTGAAGTTAGCTTTGGTGTCACTGGAGCCTCTTTTCTTGTGGATCCTTTATATAAAGTTCAAGTTTACAAAGGAATTGTTAAAGTTCAGAGGGCTAGCTTTGGCTTGTTAAGTATTGATTGTCATTACTAAGTAGAATATGCTGAAAGTCTGTCAGTGGACTGTATGTGTGAAAAGTTCTTATTTATGGTGCTGCTTCCTTAAAGATGGTAATCTTACTTTGATTTACCAACTTGTCTATGAAAGCAGAAAAAATGCTTTCCTGTTTTTTCTGAAAAAGACCTGGAGAAGACCACAGCTTTTGGGTCACTTCTTGTGAAAGTGGCACTTAATGAACAAGCCAAAGAGCTATGCATTGCCAGAAATGTATGTATTTTAGTTGTGTTGGGAAACAACGGTGTATGAAGGTATGCTTGTATATTATATTGCAGTTTTATTCCGTAACCAGAAATCGTGCAGTACTTAATCAACTTTTACCATTCCAGACTCGAATGTGTAGCGTATTGTGCCATCTGGTGGCTCTTTCTTTCCACTGCAACAGACTGTGGGTTATTCTCTTCTTTGTATGGTAGCTGGGAAAGATGAGTTACTGTCCTGTGGCTTGATTTGTTTGACAGTTCAGAAGGCAATCATGTTTTGATATATTCCAAGTACAATAATATTATGTTTGTGTTCTCTGCAGCCTCAGATTGTTCTGGGTGGTACTGCACAAACAACTACGTTGGGGACAGCAACAGCTGTACAAACTGGAACTCCTCAGAGAACAGTGCAAGGAACAACAGCAACTTCTGCTGCTGCCACAGTAAGATACTGAGTGCTTTTAGAATCTCCTCTGCTGCGTTGCTGAATATGCAACTATGCACACACGCATGTCCACTGATAAAGTAGAAGGTAGTAAAGATGTAGGAGTTGTGTTATTGGGGAAAAAGAAAAGTTTTAAGCAGCACTGTGTGATTTACAAAGTGTGAAACAAATCACTTGAATCTTAAGAGCTGCCAAAGTATTGATTTTATTTCTGTATTGGCTTTTAAAGTATTCCTTTCTTAAAAAAACATTAGTTGCATATTCACAGGAATGTGTATTGTTGGGCATAGCTGAGCAGAATCAGCATGAGGAGGGATAAGAAGCTGACTCTGACTTGTACAAGATGCTTGCTTCTAGGGCTGCACAACAGGGAGAATCAGAGTGCACTGAGCTATGTACTGGGAAGGAGGAGCTTTGCTATTTGTTGTCCTGCTGCAATGCCTATTTTCACATGCCCAGGTGTCATTCATAAAATACTCTGCATTTCCTAGTTTCATTCAGAATCAGATTTTTTAATATATTTTGGTAGCAAAAAATGTGAAAAAAATACGTACTTAGAAAATAGTAAGATTTTTTTTTGCTTTATAAGTGACAGAGGACCTGAATTTATAAATTAATTGATGAACTGAAGGAAGGACTTTATTTCTCTGAGTTCATAGTCAAAGTAGTTGTTATAATGAGTTCATCTTCCCTTTTGTTTCCTTTCTTCACCCTCATCTCTCTTTAATAGGAAACTATGGAAAATGTGAAGAAATGTAAAAACTTCCTATCCACGTTAATAAAACTGGCATCATCTGGAAAACAGTCTTCAGAGACTGCAGCTAATGTGAAGGAATTGGTACAGAACCTACTGGTAAGAAAAGTTCAGAAGAAGCTATAGGAAAGCAGTATATGGGTCAACTTAGCCTTAAAACTAAGATTTTTTTTATGGTGAGGAGAAAGATATTGAAATGTGAGAAAAATTAAATGGAAAAAAACCCCTTTTTCTGAATTAAAATATATGCATGGATTTTACTTTGAAGCCTGCAAAGCAGGTGTTCTTGCTTACGTTCACACGTGAGAACTTAACCATGATGCTCATTAACCTATTGTAGTTGACTTAGGTGAGTTAAATTTAAGTGCAAATAGTGTAGATGTTAACTCTTAAATTCCTCATTTTTATTGGTAAAGCAGTGAACAAAAAGATGAATTGTGTACTTAAGACAGTACAACTAGCACGATGGCTGAGTGTAGGAAACCACACTTCTACAAAAAAAAAAGTACTAGCTGAAGCTAATGCTAAAGCTTGATGTTATTAATATTTATAGGGTGAGTTTTTATTTCTAGATTAGTACTGCTCAGTGTAATTATTAGTAGCCTTTAATTTAAGGTGAAGTTGTGTATTCCAGATGTTATCATGTGATAACCAGAGGTAGTCACAAGATCAAAATTTAAGATGTATTTTCCCGTGAGGAATGTACAACTACTTTTGTGAGAGACAACTGCATTCAGAGATTGTCACTGTGATAAAACTGTGGATAACTAAAATAATGGAGAATGTCAAAAACTACTGATTTCCAATAGAGTAAGGCTTTCTTTAATTTTGGTTTTGAAAATCTGTTTAACTTCTGCAATTTCATTCGGGTTTTTTTTGTTTTGAAGGATGGAAAAATTGAAGCAGAAGACTTCACCAGTAGGCTCTACAGAGAACTTAATTCTTCACCTCAACCTTACCTTGTGCCTTTCCTGAAGGTAATTTGTGTTCACTACACCTCGTGGTTATCTACTTGCAGCAGTGAGCACAAGCATGTCTTTTGCCACTACAGATGGAATTCCAAGATAGCGTAGATGGAATTTGAAATAGTGCCTGGTTAGGCTTCTGCTCTCTTAAAATAATATTTTTTGTCTCTTGGTTCCAGAAATTTGTTAGTATAGTTCATTGGCATAGTCAGTAGTTAGCTGTTTTAAGAAATCTGAATAGTGAGAGTTTTCTTTCTGTGAATTATGAGCTGTTTCTTTCCATAGCACTGAGCCTATGAAATGATTTATTATTGTTTCTGTAAAATAGGAATTGAATGAGAGAGAAAACTGTTCCTTCTGGACTAACTCATACTCTTAATGCTTCTGTATGTGTTTGTGTGGATAAATTGGAAGGTTGTCATCTCTAAATAATAAATGCAATTTGTCATAAATTTGATAGTAATTGAACACATATCAAAAAAAATATATTCTGAATCGTTTACTACCTGAAAAATCAGGGAAGGTACTACAGTCCTTTTGGTAAGAGTATAACTTTTCTTGACTGATGCATGATTAAGGGATGTGCTTACAGTTGTAGGTGTGTGTTGACATTTTTTGGGTCTTAAATTCTTGTTCGTACTTGTGCTATTCACAAGGACAGAAATTGTTACCATACAGAAATAACTACTATAAGTAAAACACTGCAGTCATCTAAGCCATCACATCATATAGCTTCTTATGTATACAGTTAGGGATCTAATCAAGGAAGGCAGCGTGAGCTCAGACTGTTAAATATGTACAAGGTTTCTACATGAGCTCAGTGATCTATGTGCCCACGGCACCCAGGTTTCTACAACTAAAGGTTGCTGTTGTTCTGTCCAGTTTAAAACATGACGTGGCATGGTATTTCTGTGTGCTGCTATCACATAAGTTAAATGGATTGCTTTTTATGATTCATGTTTTCTTTTGTGATATAGGATTAACATACTCAAGCAAATTCTTTCCTTTCCCCTTTTTAGAGGAGTTTACCTGCCTTGAGACAGTTAACACCAGACTCTGCAGCTTTCATTCAGCAAAGTCAACAGCAGCAGCCAACGACGCAAGCAACAACTGCACTTACAGCAGTGATGCTAAGCCCTTCAGTTCAGCGTGCAGCAGGGAAGGCCACTGCAACTGTAACAAGTACTCTACAACAACCTGTAATCAGCCTAACTCAGCCTACACAAGTTGGTGTTAGTAAACAAGGACAGTCAACACCACTGGTACGTTTGTGGAAGTGTGTCATCTGTTGCTAAACAGGTGTTTTTTCAGAACGCAGTGCCTTCACAGGTTGGTTGTTTAACTCAGTCAGAGAACTTTGTCCCTTCTCATTTTTTAAGAAGGAAAAAATACGTATAAATCTATTATTGATTAAAGTACTGTATTTCCTGTTTTAACAAAAGATATTGGTGGATTTTCTCAATTACTGCATATCCATGGGAGCAGAATTATGCAGGATTTTTCATTTCCCATTACATAAGTCTAGTGACAAATTATTCCAGAGGAGGAGACCGAATAGATTCATAGATACATTAGATTGAAGAGGACCTACAAGATCATCTAGTCCAACCATCCTCCTATCACCATCCCTACCCACTAAGCTACTAAATCAAATCCCTTAGCACCCCATCTAAATGCCTCTTGAACAGCGCTAGGGATGGTGCCTCAGCCACCAATAACTTAGGCCTGTATGTAAACTTTCATGAAAACAAGCTAAGGATAGTATAAGGTGCACACCACCTCTTGTCCTCTTCTAGTTGCAAAACAGTGCCTGCACATAAACTTTGTTAGGATAGATATTCACTAATATACATTATTAAAATCCTAGGATTTCATAATGTTTAGTATATGAACACTTGTTATTCTGTCTCTATATTTTTTTATGAAATGGAAAAGTAGAGGTCAGTATGGTCAAGTTGCAAATACTCAGAGTAAGCAGAAAGAAGGGGAAAATAAAGCAACCTAATACAAATCTACACAGCTGTTGCTTATACTGATTCTGGATGAAAACACTGTAGGTAAAACCAGCTGAATTATCTGCCAAGTTGGTGTTATTTCTAGTTGTTAAATATGTCCAGGCAGATCCACTTTGCCTGTCTGTTTTTCTAATGTAGAAACCATATCTTTGTGATTATAGCTAGAATTCTTAACGAAGGTATTTTCTGTTGTATTTTTTTTTTGCTCACAGAAAGTGGAATATTAATTTTTCAATGTAGAGTGACTCTAGTGTGAAGAATCTTAAATACCTCAGTGTGTTCTGATTCTAGATGGACGAGCAGATGTGTTGGTTGTTGGGCTTTGTTTTTCTCATCTGTTTCTTAGCCCTAGTTGTTTCAGATTTGTTTTCAGTTCTTCTCTTTCTGCAGGTTATTCAACAGCCTCAAAAAGCAGGGACATTGATAAGGCCTCCACAGGTAACGTTGACACAGACACCAATGGTAGCACTGCGGCAACCACATAGTCGTATTATGCTCACTACTCCTCAGCAAATTCAGCTGAATCAACTTCAGACAGGTAAGAGGTCATCTCGTATGTGCTGTTCTAGCAGCATTAAGTTTGCTTGGTTAGTGTCACTTCTGATGTGCCAATGGTGGCTGTTGTAGTACTGCTAAAATCTTCAGTGCATGGTGTTGTGGTGGGTAGGGGTGCACACATCGCAGGGCAGCATTTACAGTCAAAAAATGTGTGGGTGCTGGAGCTGCATGGGAGGATGCTGTTCTAGGTGGGTGGAATGCTGGCAGAAATGGTCGAGGCAAAATCTTTGTGCCAGGCATGTTGTCATTACTACCTGTGACTGGCTTGTGAATCGAAGTCCTGACACAAATTTGATGTACAAATCTTCTCTGTCTTCCTGCAGTACCTGTGGTAAAACCAACAGTATTACCTGGAAACAAAGCTATAGCCACTGTTTCAACACAAGTAGCTGCTGCTCAGAAGAATAAACTGAAAGAACCTGGGGGAGGTTCTTTTAGGTGAGGAGCCATGTGCTTATTTGTACTCATACATACTGCCTGGGCAGCGTGCTGAACTTAGTGGGAACCTGTCCATGTACCCTAGTGGTGCTGAATCAGGCTGGGTAAACACACGGGAACTGGGAATTGATTTTCTGTAGCCAGATTTGCTACTTAAAGACTTGTACAAACAGCTGTGGACATGCTTGTGCCAGATTGGTTTTAATATTTAGCTGGCACTAAGGGTAAATATTTAAACTCACAAACAATTCTTGTCTGGACAAGCAAATAGAGTTCATTACTCTGCTTCTTCCAGCGCTGCTCAAGTTGTTCGAATGTACAGCCTGTTTTAGAAAGATGAGTGCAGTTCATTATTGTTTGTGGCAGTGATGTGTCTAGTCTCTTGTTTCTCAAGGTACTACAATGTTGCATAAGAAAAGATCTTGAGAAAAAACAGTTAAGAAATGTGAAATGACAAAAATGCTCTTAGATCTCTTTGAAATCAAATGATGTTAGTTTTATTTTAGCACATAATAAAAGCAGAAATGAAACGGAATACTCAGGTTTATTGTGGAACTCATTGTGTGCAGCCATGGTTTTGTAGTGGTGTTTTATAAGTTATAAGCACTAAATGTAATGGCTGTGATGAATTTTCCTTTCTTAAGGGATGACGATGACATTAATGATGTTGCATCAATGGCTGGAGTCAACCTGTCAGAGGAAAGTGCTCGGATATTGGCAACAAACTCTGAGCTGGTGGGCACGTTAACAAGGTCTTGTAAAGATGAAACCTTCCTCTTCTCGGCACCTTTACAAAGGAGGATATTAGAAATAGGTATGTTGATGTTTCTAGGGATTGAGTAAGCACATTTCACTAGTGCTGAGTTCAATGGAAGACATTTTCCTTATTAATTTCAAGTTATAAAGTTGTTAGAGTAGTTGTCTTCTGTGTATTTGGATTCTTGTGGGCCATTGTACAGCTTATGAAAGCAGGAAAACAGCGTGAAGGATAACAAAGCTGTAGAAGTATGGCAATTTAACACCAAAATTACTGTACCTGGTTAAAATTGACTGTATCAAATCATACAGCAACTAAAATAATGAGACTGGGAAAAGAAGATAAATCCAGGAACAACTTTATTGTATTTACTTACAAATTTACAAATGGTAACATAGCAAAAAGCCTTCTTCAGTTACTTGTTTTGCTGTAGCATGCAGCATTTCTTAACAGTCATAAACTTTGCTAAGCTAAACTTGTGTGTATACAGTTTCCTATTGCCTACTTTGCCAAGTGTTTACATTTCCACATTAGACATTGTCCTGGTGTTTAGCTGAATTGTATAATTACTGTTATTTATTATTTCTTCTACACCTTTTTGCCCTGATCATAGGTAAAAAACATGGGATAACAGAAATCCATCCTGACGTAGTTAGCTATGTATCACACGCCACACAACAAAGACTACAAAACCTCGTGGAAAAATTGTCAGAGACTGCTCAACAAAGGAATATTTCTTATAAGGTAACTGTGTTTAATTGCACAAATAACGCTTCACAAATTCAATAGGCTGTCATGTGGATGTGTTCAGATGTTCTTCATTCTCTAAAGTTAGGCTATTTATTGTCTCTGATTCATCTTACACTAAGATATTAATATACGTGCATGACTAGTAGGCTTCAGCTTGCCTGTGTAAGCTTTTTTTAAAACAAAACTATCCCCACCCCTTTATTATGTCAAACGTTTAAAATCTGAGTGATTGTACAGTGGGATAGGCAGATAAAAGACATGATTTATTTTTGTTCACCACGCCCAAGCATTGTGTGCCATCTGGTAGAGGTCAGTCAGCATCAGGTCTCCTGGCATAATGCTGAATGACGTGATGAATGAGTACTTCATCTTTCATTTCCTTTCTTCAAGTGTACAACAACATTGGCCAGCTAGCTTTTTGTTCTCCAGCTGAAGCTACCTGTAGGAGCTGATCTCCAGAAGCCTTTCTTATATGCTTAGTGATGATATAATTGTAGAACCCTTGTGCTCCTTTGTTTCTGTAATTCTATCTGTATAGGCCCACTGGGTACTGGGAGGAAGGTGAATCCACTGAACGTGTAGTTAATATTTCCTTTCAAGGAAACATTCTTTGACTGCTCTGACCCTCCAAAAAGGTATACTTGTGAGTCATAGAAGCCCAACTCCACAACTGCCCTAGCAAGAGGATGGAGCAAAATGTAATACTGAGGCTTACACCACTTTGTATCCCTCCTTCCCCCCAGTGGCAGCACATAGGAATCATGTTTTCTACTCCTTTCTGATGGTAACTAATGTTAAATGAGGCACTTTGTAGGGAAATAAATGGCTGCAAGTAAAGTGAGTTTCACCTGCTTTTCATTCACCTGGCTGTGTTGTATTAGAATGAGTAGCCTGTATCTGTTAATGCTTCTGGGATCAGTGTGGGACTTGGGAGCACTGCTGTGTATTCTCAAGACTGCTATCTGACAGATATGTATGCTTAATAGATGCAAATACCTAAACAACGTTTGAAAAAAAAAATCTCAAAAATATGTTTGTGAAGTTAAAACAATGATGGGATTAGTGTGGAAATCAAAATGTGATGAATTCATGAAATAGAACAAAATGCTTTTAAGAGCTGGTTTGACTGGTGTAAATACACACTTGCTATTTGCTTGAAAAGGACAAAGTGAACAGTTGAGATTTAAATGTATATGTTCTTCTCCAGTACAGTACAAGCTAACAGCTTTGTTTTTAAGATATATAATGAGAAACATATTTGCTGTGTTTTCAGGATGATGAAAGATATGAACAAGCAAGTGACGTTCGGGCACAGCTCAAGTTCTTTGAACAACTTGATCAAATAGAAAAGCAGCGTAAAGATGAACAAGAAAGGGAAATTTTAATGCGTGCAGCAAAGGCAAGTCCTTGGATTTCACACACATTTGCAAATTGTCATTCTTTTCTTTACATCAAAAATGCAGAATTTCTTCTCTTTTGTAGAAGACATCCAGTGAAGGAAAGGACTAATTTTCAGAGTTGGAACTTGATGAGTGTGTTGTTTAGATACAGCTCTGTTCTGCTTTCTGCAGTAAGGGCGGCTGCTTTGCCCTTCTCATTGCATTTACCCAAATGTAGTAGGCCCTCAAAGCCAGTCTGTGCTTTTCATTGTGGAAAAAGGTTAATTTAATAGCTTGGTTGTATTCCTAAATTAAATGGAATAGAGAAGTTGCAAGCGTTTTGGGGAAATAGAAATAGAGTTCAGAAAAGTTTTGACAAATTGAAGAAATATAATAAATAGGAAGCAGTTGATATAAGTGCTGCACTTTCTGTTTGTACTTGGTGACCCAAGAATAGGATGAATATGACTGCCTAGGAAGGAGCACGGTGTTCACAAAGCAGCCCAGGATTTTCCTTAGGCTTATGACGTGGTAGGATTTGATGACATCAAAATTTGTGGAATATTTTTACGTAAGATGTCAGCGAACGCTTCAACTTCATTTGGTTCCTATTATACCTGAGCTGGAATACTCTGTCTGGTTCTGGAGCCCTATAGCAAGTGGATTTCTGAAAGAAAGCAATTTACAAGTCCAGAAAATGTGGCCTATGAATTAAGAAAAGATTTTATGCATTCTTTTCAGAAGAGGGAAGACTGGGGTGAGACATATGTAAATCAACTTGACTTACTCTATGAAACTGTAATTTGCATGTTCTTATAATTTCCTCTGTTTGCTGCACCTGGAGTGCAGCAGGAAAAACATAAGCTTTTCCTCGTGATTAACCTAACATTTTAAGGATACTTGAGAATTGAATTAGAATAATTGATTTTGTTGCTGGTCTAGAGGATGTATGGGTTTGAATACACCATTTGTTTGGATACACATGATATTGCTATGTGAGGAATATGAACGAAAGTCTTTCTTGTAGCTCTTCCCATTTTCTGTTTGTTTGACTTCTTGTGGAAAAAAAACAACAGAAGATGAAAAACTAAGAAAACTGATACATGTATCCCCCCAAAAACACAACCAAAACCAATGTATTGATAACATTAGGCAATAAAGCTTACTGAAATAACACATTCTGTTACTTCTTAGAACATGAAATAAAATGGGCAGCTGGCGATGCACAAGGTCTGTTGGCATTTAACTGGCCTTCTGTTCAAATGGGAGTTTGACTTGGGTCTGTAGGCACTGCAGATAATGTTCTTACCAGCTGTGTAGTTAAACATGTATGGGAGGGACTTTTCAGAAAAGTAAATGTATGATTCCTTTTAGAGAACCAGAATTGTGCATGTTTTGTGCCTTGTAGAGATTTTCTTCAGGCATAAATGTTCTGCTGTTCCTTTGCTGTTGTTAACAAAGCTGAAAAAGGGGGGGTTAGGGGGGAGGGTGCTTTGTCAGAAATAGTTACCTGAAGCTAGGAAATGGAAAATTGTTCTTAATTTCTACAAATGATTTTCCTTCGCTGTCTCACTTTCCAGAAGTGGTGAGTACTTTCCACTTCCTGTGGAATTTTAAGAAAAGCTTTCATATGCAGTGTAAGATGTATCTTCTCAACTCTTCTTTAACAACTCTTGTAAATTAATTGATTTTTCTTTTTCTTCCCTGACCCATCTGTGTTCATCATTTATCAACGTAGTCTCGATCTAGGCAAGAAGATCCAGAACAGCTCAGGCTCAAACAGAAGGCCAAGGAGGTAAGTGTTCACTTCAGTGTGAACTTTTATTTGGAAAAATTAAAAGAAAAAATAATTAATGGTATTCATTCTGGCAAACACAGATGCAGCAGCAAGAGCTAGCACAGATGAGACAGAGGGATGCCAACTTGACTGCATTAGCTGCAATTGGTCCAAGAAAGAAAAGGAAAGTGGATTCACCAGGATCTGGATCAGGGACAGAGGTACAGTCAAATTGCACTTCTTGGTTTTGCTGCATCACCACTCCCTGTAAAAGACTTTTTCAGAGCTCTCTTTCCTTATGCGTGGAAGTTTCTGAGTAGCAGAAGTGTATTTTGAATGTGTTAAGATTTTCTTTCTCTGAAGCCAGAATCAATTTTTAGCATCAGTGTAATGACGGGGGAATAAAACTGAGCGATCGTGTTTCCTGGTTCATGGGACCTGGGGAATGTTAGAAAGCAGTCACTGTTTCTCAAGTGTGTGCCTTTCTGGACCTCTGTGGCTCTGGAAGAGATGGTTATAATTGTAGCCAAACCAGTTAAATAATAGCACAGACTAATTAATGCCTTCAGTGAGGTAGGTGCAGTGATAGAATTGAATCAGTAGGAGCTTCTAATTATAGGAAGTTGCCTAATTCATTTTTTCAGCTGTTGATTGGCCTTAGTTTTAGGATCTCTACAGCAGATCAGCTGGACAGTTTCTGTATGATTACGATGCTCACCTACATCCTTTGTGTATCTCACAGCTTACTTTAGCCTTTTGAAGATTAAAAATGTCTCTGATGACAAAGTTATCAGTACACTCAATATTGGATTGATTTAATGTTGATCTGATTTCAGGTAGATTGGTAAACTGTCTGCAGTATTTGTAAACAAGTTAATGAACATGAAATGCTATCAGACTGCTTTGTGCTTGGAAGACACACTATATCGGATTTCTCTAATGCTTAACAAGGACTTATTAACCAGGACCAAAAGCTCTGTTTTCCTAATTTGGGATGCTTTCCCTGCATCTGCTAGCAAGTGACAGGATAGTAATGATGGAATAATTCTGCTTATGAATGAGCATCCCACATTTTTGCTGCTAAGGCAGTTAGTGCTATAGAAAAGCAGAGTTTCAGGATAGTTCACCTTGTTTTATACTGAGTTGTTAGAAGCAGTAATGTAATTTACGAATCCTTGATATAAAAACATTGCAGAACAATCTGAATGCTAATAGATGGTATTGTTGTATTGAAATCAAACCTCTGAGCACTTCATAAATAATGTTGAGTTCTGAAAGCTAGTGAAATGCCTATTATTGATAGGGTTGTTTTTATATAAGCTAACAAATGACTGCATTAAAGTTTTATAAACGTAGTTTAAAATTAGAAAGTTTGCAGAATGTGGCACTCAGATCAATATTTGTATAAGTGATGTGGTCCCTGAGGAGCATGCTGAAACAGCTCACGGAGCGTTACTGTTGTCACTGCCTGCTTACTGTGCTCAACTGTGCAGTGTGTGAGTAGTCTGTTCATGTCACTTAGGTTATGGAATGCGTTTTATATCTTCTAGGAACACTTGTGTGTATTTCATCTAAATCTGACTAATTTGGCTCTGCCAGATTAATCGCTTACTGGTTAACCAATTAACTACAGGTTTCCTGGAAGTGTGATTTTTTTTTGTCGTTTAATTAAGAACCAGCTGCTTTTGATCTGATAAACTCACAGCTGTGCTTTTGCTGCTGTGTCACTTGACATTTCTAAATTGAGCTCCACTTGTCGCCATTTGTATGCAGTTTGTAGTTAAGGCATATTACAAGAAGTGTGGAAAATAAGGTTTGTCATTACTTAGACACAGATTTGTAAATGTAAGCTTTTGATGTCTAGGAATGCTGAATCTTAATTACATGTAAAATCACCTTTAAGTAATAACTGTACTGTTTCAAAATCCAACAGAATGGGCTGCTGTCATTTTCACAATCTTAAATCTATGTGATTTTATTGACAGCTATGAGAAAGCTGCTTAACTCATCCTGTGCCTATGGGAGGAGCATAGTTATCTCTGTTTAAAATGACTCCTAACATTTCTATGTTTAAAATTGTATATATAATAAAATCAGGCCTTAGCCTCATAAGGAATATTGAAAAACAGAAGTAAAAGAATCCTACCCAGCCGTTCTTTCTTATAGACCTTTCATCCCTGACTTGTATGTATCTGATACTTAGCATCCAGCACTGTCCTGCATCCAGAGTCCATTGGAGTAGATAGAAAATAAGCACACATGTTGTGTTAGTGCTTTAGCACGTGCCTTTGGAAGCCTGGCCTCTGAGCAGCGCTAACTACAGTGCAGAGGACTTAAGGGTTCAGCAGGCAATTCACTTGAGGGTTTAGGTTGGTTCCTCAGTTATGTGCACCAGAACTGACTATCTACATTAAACATGTAGAGGACACAGGAGCGTGTGTCTCCGTGGCTTATTCACATGGCTCTGGTGCTGCTGTAATGTTGTTGCTTTTCTCAGGAATGCAGTGTTCTTCAGAACACTTTTTTTTGGCACTCCAAAATGTCAGGCAATGGAGTCTGGGCCTTCTGGTGTCACCTAGTTTTTAAGATTCATTGAAAAAAGAAAAATAGACCATTCTAGTAAATGAAATCAGAGGTGAAAGAAAGGAACTGTAAGTAAGAAATGTAGTCTGTTTCCAGTCACTCCAAACATATTATTTCTTAACATGCACGGGGAGCCAAGTATCTCCAACAGGGCAGCTGCCAAAAGTATTGCCGGCTTCAAAAGCTTGAGCAGCATTTGGTTTCTGGTCTCTTATTGCCATCTGCTGGCAGCTCTGCTCATTGCTGCCGTTCCCTTCTGCCAGGCAGGAGAGGAGCAGGGCTGTGCTTGGGAGGCACGGTGCTGCTCGCTGCTGGCAGGGGGCTGCGGTGCATATGTCAGACAACACTACATGAGATAAATCCAGATCTTCCCCGAAAGAGACACCCTGCTACTCTAGATAGTGTTCTTGCTGGACCTGATGGCCTTGAAGCACTTTGAGATTTCCTTGCTCATATAAAGGAAAGCATAAAAAACATATAGGACTTGTATTAATCACGTGTCCTATCACAGTTGTGATTCTCTTCTGCAAGTGAAAATTAGATTCAGCTGTAGCAGAGTTGCTCTGTCCACTTGGTTAGGAGCCAGTCTGTGTGTGAGCAGCTGAAGAAGGGGTGTGGCCATGTCTAAACAGCTCTACAGAAATCTTAAGTTTTTTCTTCCTGTTTTTCTTTTTTCTTTCCCAAAGTGACAAATACTTGTGGCAAACTACCAGTGTGTACCAGAGGGATAAGTGTTGCTGTACAATAGGAATTCAGAGCTGGTTAGAGAATGCCTGCTGGTGTCCAGAATAGCTGCTGCTTAATATAATCCTGAGCTTGGTTACAGCTGTCGTCAGCAACGGGCAGAGCTCGTGGCACTGTGCTGTGAAGATCAGGGGAGATCAAGGGCATTATTTGCTGCCTCACAGCTGGGTGGATAGGTGTGCTTCCCAGTAACATCACGAGGGTACACTGAGACTTTGTGTGTTTGCTTTGCTTGCTGGGAGTGCCTTACTACAGATAGGAGCAGCACTATGTGTTCTTTTCTTTTAATCCACGCTAGACATCACCGATAGCTTTGAATTATTCAACTGTAGTTAATAAAGTAATAATCACAAAATGTTTGATGTGGCAGCATACGCTGTCTGTGGGCTTCCTGGACGTCACCCATTAGTTCTCACCTCACGTGTTCTCTCTGAAAAGCCGTGCAGGATGTGCAGGTACAGACCTGACCTGATGCATCTGCTCTTTTCTTCCCAGGGATCCGGTTCAAGTGCAGCAGTCCCAGGCAGCTCTGGAGTTGGAACAACCAGACAGTTTACGCGACAAAGGATAACGCGGGTGAACCTCAGGGACCTCATATTTTGTTTAGAAAATGAGCGAGAGACAAGCCATTCACTATTGCTATATAAAGCATTCCTTAAGTAAAGTGGAAAAGATCAAGGTATTTTTGACGGAGAGCCGCCTGAGGACCTTTTTTATATATTTGCAGATTTCGCCTTTTTGTAACAAGCAAATGGGATATTGTTTGAAAAACAGCCACCTCTTTACATGGAACAGTTTTATATTCCTGTTTATAAACTCTTCAGTATGAGAGAAATGCATTTCTGTAACAGTGAGGATACTTACAAGGCCTGTGGATACTATAAAAGGACAATTAAATTTTAACTCATCTCTTGATTGAGTGGCCTTCTTGCCAAACAAGCCATATATAAAGACTGATGGAATCGTTTAGCAAATAACTAGCTACCCTGTCAGCCCTGTAGCAGTTTTGACATTAATTGTGCATTTTAGTTCAGTTTTATTCAACTCAATCAATTATATAGGCATATGTCTACAGCAGATGACCTCATTTCATTTAGCTTTTTTTTTTGAACAGTCAGTTAGCAAAGCAAACTGATTTTTTTTTAAAGAATATTTATCTTTCCCCCAAATGTTCAAAATCTAGAGGGATATACAGTTAATTTTAAACATAACCTCAATTTTAATCACATTATTGCTTATTAGAGGCCCTGAAATCCCATAAAGGAGGGTTACTTCTGAATGTTTTAGCAGCATCTGTAAAAATGCATTTTATTTGCTATAGTTTGTAAAGCTGTAAAGTTAAAAAAGGAAAAAAAAGGAAAAAAAGAGAAACCTTTTCAGCATAAATATATTTTACTTGCACTGTGTTTTTTAGCTAAAGTGAAAGCTTAGATTAAATAAAATCAAAGTTGAGAGGAATCATCAGTGTGAATCAAGTGTTGAAAAATGGTTGGTGTATTTTGTCAGTAATTGTACATAATTTTTGGCACATAACATAAAAATGGCTATGTAAACTATAATTATTTTGCTAAAAGACTGTATGCAAGCTGTGGGCCTACTTTAAAGATGTCCAGAGCAAAGTCCCTTCTTTGTACCTATTTTTTTATTACAAATATACTAATTGGTTCTTTATATTTTCAGAGGTTATTGTATTAAATTGTCTATTGATAGTACTTTTATGACTGTAAATACTTTGGCTTTCTTTGTGTGAACTCTCATGGTAGAATTTAACTCTCTTGCGTGTAAACTGAATGCTGATCAGTATTTTTATCAACACCTGACAACTGTTACACCCCTTTCATTTTGTCTTTTAGGAAATCCTGTCTTTCCATTTTTTTTCATGTAAATTTTGCACAGTTACTTGTTCATATGTAAATATTTTACTTTCAAAAATGAAGTTTTTAATTGCTATTGTTTTATATAGGATTGAAAGAAAATTAACTCCTTTATTAAAAACAAATTTATCTGTATTTGCTAATGCATTTTTCTCTCTAAATCTTTTCTCCTCTCGGATTTATTTTTCTTGGTGCAGTTAAGGATTGGTCTGCCTGAGGGGATGCTGTTCCCTCAAGATGCACTTTGGTTTTTATATTGCTTTGTTGTGTCAGTGTTTTGGAGGTATGTAACTCTGTCCATCTGGAAATGTCATTTTATTGCCTTTGGGGATCTTGGACAGAGGGCAGTGGGCAGTGGGGGGTTGTTCTATGTTGTTTTTTTTTTTAAGCAGGGAAACTTTCTGAAGAAATACTTTGACCCAGTGAAGATGTAACAAAATTGCCTCTGCTGGGGGCAGACCTGCGTCCTCAGACACCATTAACTGCAGTGGGAGGTGTGACAGAGAGCAAGGAATTGGGAGCACAGCTATGAAAGTCCGTAATCAGGGGCACGTTTTTGTTTGCTGATGTGAAAGGAGATGGTGTATTTCTGATGCTCTGTACTGAATGTTTAGCTTTTGATTTTTTTTTAAATAATTTTCCCCACGTCAGTGGTTTATAAAAGAAATAAACTCACAGTTGTGAGGGCCCAGTCCTGCTATTAGATGCACAGAAAACTGAGTGGCTTTGATCATTGTTCCTTGTGGATGGGCAAACCCAGCCTGTGGGCTCCTGCTCCTGCTGTGCTGCTGGTGGGCTGTGCTCAGCACAGTGCTCTCGTGGCACAGAGACCACTTCACCCACTGGGAACCTCAGGGCTGCAGCAGTGCTGTGCTCCCTGATGTGGCTGTGGCACTTACTGGAAGGTTTCACTTGTTTGCAAACTCCCGACTGTCTTTGGAATGGTGTCATGTTCTTAAGTAGAAAGAAACAACCTTGACTTCTGGCCACATCACTGTCATAGCTAAAAAGTAATTAATTGGGATGCTCTCCAGTGTTGCCCATCCTGTGGACGAGCACAGAGCTGAGCAGGTGAGTTGGGAAGAACCTGACCTTGGTGTGCTGCTTTGGGGTTGAGGCAGGTCTGAGAAGCTGGAGCTGTTTGGCCACGTGTGCTGTGCCCCCTCTGCCACCCAGGGCTGTGCAGGAGCAGATGTGTAGGGCTGCAGCCCCTTTTTTTGGTTTAAGTCACGTCTGGAAGTGCAGTCAGCAGTCCTTCCCAGCCCTGGCAGGCCCTGTGTTGGTGCTCAGGGACCTGCAGGGAGGGGAGCTCAGGCTCGTGGCTGCTCCCTGCTGCAGCTCCAGCCCTTTGCTCAATGTTTGCAGCACTTCTGCATGTGAGCTGCAGCCAGGCCCTGTACCCTGCCTTACGTTAGCCTTGCTGTCTCTCTAACACCTTTGGTTGGATGCTGTGTAACTGTAATACTCCTGAGATGCTGCTGGCAGTTTTTTGTGTTGCTTTTCTAGCACAGAAATCCAGTGGGACCACTGGGCTACAGTGCACTCTGGGCTGAGCCTGGTTTTCACATTTCACAGCTTTGCAATCAAACTGATATGCTTTCAAGGCATTGAAATATGCAGTGGAAGGTGCTTGCATGGGCACTGGTAAATGCTATTGAGCTCCCAACAGCTCAGAGTTCATGGGGAACTTCGGACTGATCCAAGAAATTTACTCATCTTTCCTTAATTGTCTTAATTGAGGTTTAACAAGAGCAAGTCTTGCACCTAGGGAGGAATAACCACATGCACCAGTACAGGATTGGGGATGAGCTGCTGGAGAGGAGCTCTGAGGAGAGGGACCTGGGTGCCCTGATGGATGACAGGTTGGCCATAGTATGCCCTGGTGGCCAAGAAGGCCAATGGGATCCTGGGGTGCATTAAAAAGAGTGTGGCCAGCAGGTGGAGGGAGGTAATCCTCCCCCTCCACTCTGCCCTGGTGAGGCCTCACCTGGAGTACTGTGCCCAGTTCTGGGCTCTATAAAAAAGACAGGGCTCTCCTGGAAGGAGTCCAGCAGCGGGCTACAAAGATGATAAAGGATGTAGAGCACCTCCCTTAGGAGAGGCTGAAAGATCTGGGTCTGTTCAGCCTTAAGAAGACTCAGAGGGGATCTGATCCACATCTATAAGCACCTGAGGAGCGGGAGGCAAAGGGATGAGGCCAGACTCTTCTCTGCAGTGTGTGGTGACAGGACCAGGGGAAATGGCCACAAACTGAAGCATAGGAAGTTCTGCACAAACGTGTGTGGGAACCTCTTCCCGGTGCAGTGAGGAAGCACTGGCACAGCTGCACAGAGAGGTGGTGGAGTCTCCTTCTCTGGAGATGTCCAAGACCCACCTGGACACTGACCTGTGCAACCTGGGCTGGGGGAGCTGCTTTGGCAGGGGGTTGGACTCGGTGATCTCTCGGTCTCTTCCTAGCTGATCGCCGCCCGTTCATTAATAGAGCTCCGCATCCGCTCCCGACCCCGCGTTGGGCGGCAGGGGGAGCTCCGAGCCCGCCCGGCTCCATCCGCGGCCCCGCACCCATCGCACGGGCGGTGCGTCCTCCTCGTGCCGAGTCGGAGAGATTCGTATGCTGAGAGGTAAAGAGCGGAAAAAGCGGAGGAAAAGGATGGGGATAGGCACAGTGATAGGGCGAGAAAAACAAAGCTCCCATTAAAAAGTAATAAATCAATGAGGGCAGCCCCGTGTGCTCGGCAGCTGGGATCGGGGCGATGCTGGGTGCGGGGCTCTCGGCTGCGCAGCGTGTCTGGGACCGTCTGCCGAGGATCGCTGCCTTTCCAGGTCGTTATGTCCTTTGCTCTTCAGCTTTTTGCCTCCTGAACGCCCCCGAGGTGTGTTATAATCACCCCAAAACGCAGCCTCTAATTGTTCCGTGTCCCCGCGGGGAGCGGGAGAGAAGAGCTGCGCTAAATCGCAATAATCAGCGCTCCGGCAGCGACCCAACCCCGAACCAACCCGGGGGTGCCTGGCTCTTTGCAAAGGGCCGTGTTCAGCGGTAATCTCATTTGTAATCTAATCAATATGTTTACTGAAGGAGAGAATATCATCAAGTATTACTTTAAGACACTTAGGGGATGTGACAGCGTTCAGATTGCGGATGTAAAGGCATTAGGTGGCTGCGTTTGCTAATGGCAAAACACGGCGGTGTGCCGGGGGGGGATGGGGGGACCGCGGCTGTTCTTGGGTCCCTCCGTGGGGCGGTGTCACTGCCCCGCGCTGTGCCCGCACCTCTGCCCCAGAGATGGGAGATGCGTTTCATGAACATGCTTTTTCCAGAGGGGGTCGATGTAGGATTATAAAACCTCGAGCTGCTGGTGCTTTCTGCTGCGAGCTGTCACAGCGGCTCGTCTTCAGGCTCCGGCTCTCCCTGCTGCTTCTGGGACAGTGCCGGGACATGGAGTTTTCCCCTCCGAAACCCTACAGGAAAGCTCCCAAAATCCCAGTGCTGCCCCATTCGTGCGCAGCTGAGCAGAACCCCCCCACACGTGGGGGCTGCGGTGGTCGGAAGGCTTCCAGGGCTCTGTTGGAGGTTGGAAAAGGGCTCTGAGATCCCCAAGTCTGACCCCAGCCCACCGTGCCTGCTGAGCACATCCCTCAGTGCCACACCTCCATGGTTCCTGGACACTTCCAGGGACGGTGACCCCCCCCCCACACTGCACTGGGCAGTCTGTGCCACTGCATCAGTGCTCTTTCAGAGAAGAATATCCAACCTGACCCTCGGGTCTGAGCTGCAGGATGCTGCTGGAAAGTAGCAGCTGTTGGCAGAGCCACGGCCCCACAGAGGTGGGAGGCAGAGGGTGGACAATTGGGCTTTTATTTGTTGTTCTGCTCAGTAAAGTTTGGAGGCTTTAGTGGAAACATGTTGGGCAGTGTATAGCATCCGTAAGAGACAATTAGGCTCTGAATGGCCCCTGGAGGAGCACCCTGCCCACCCCAGCAGTTACAGTCCTGAAACATAAGTGTTACAAGTCTATAAGTGTATAATGTTTCCCTTATAAAATTTGTATTCTACCTAATGGATCCCAAAGCTCTAAAAAACCTGAAAACACAAATTCCAGAAGTTGGGCTGCAGAAGGGACGGATGCTTAACTCACTGCAGCCATCGGGGTTCGGCAGCTGGAGGGGACACTGTGCCCTATGGAGGCACCAACGCTTACAGGGAGGTGGGATGGGACCACCACTATGGATCCTTACTGGGGCCCCTCCTTGCACACAGACTTGCACCCACCCCACCAAGGCACAGCGCCTTAAATCTGAGCTAAACTGACAAGGAAGCTGGTAGGGAAATAAAGCCGACACGAAAAATAAATGCTGCCCGTTTAATTATTTAAATTAAGACTTATTTGAAAGCTGTGTTTGCAACAAACACCCTCCTCCCCTTTATTTTTTAATGAGCTCCAGTGCATTGAAAAAGAGAGAAAAAAAAAAGTCCAATAAACTCCCCCTTGCAGTTTTGGAGCATGTTTAATTAAACAGGTCTGAAAAAAGCCCTCCTGCACCGCCTGCAGAACTGTGCTGTCAGCACTCCTGCCCAGCCATCCCAGCCCATGGCCCTGGGGGCTGTGGGTTGGGGCCCCATATGACCCAGGAGGGGTTTGGGGTGCAGGGCAGAGGGCCGTGGGGCTGCTCCCAAGGGCTGTTCCTGCTCATGCAAAGGCTTTTCTGCATCCCCAGTGCTGATGGTGCACTGGCGAAATGGGCACGTCCCTTGCCTGGGCTAAAGGGATTCATGGCTGGGCCTCAGGTTATGGAAAACAAAATGAATCTGTCCATTGTCAGCGCTGGGGATTGGGATGGAATGGAGCACAGTGGAGAATTGCCACGTGAAGCCCATTGGCACCACCCAGCACGTGCCTTGCTGCTGCTGGGGGTTGGCTGCAGCACCACATGGAGGAATCCCACCTGGGGGAGGTGCCACGGTGCAGAACTGGTAAAAAACCCTCTGCAGTGTGCCATCTACTGGGGTCCCAGAGGGGCTGTGGGATGCACAGGGCCAGGGGCATCCCCAGACCCAAACAGTGCAGCTGTGTCCTTGGGAGGGAGTGGGGCTTTGCTTTGGTTCTGATAACTCAGAGGTACTGGGAGAAGTGACACTGATACTGTGGTCTGTGCGTGCCTTAAAAATAGATGTACTGGGATGCTAATGTTGCTGGTTGTCACCATGTTTTGAGAAATAGAAATAGAGGAAATATAATAGATTCCTCAGATTTGCAGCCCTAATAGCTTTACAGCACATCCTAATTATTATATATCTCTCACATCAGTCTACTCCAGCACGCATGGTGTTTTTATTTGACTCCATCTGCTGCATGATAGCAAACCTCTGATGCTGGAACGAGCATGAGTCAGGGAGCAAATCTAACACAAACCTCTGCAGAGAATTTCCTTACAGGATGCCCTGCCCATCCATCCACCCAGTCCAGCCATCAGCCCACCCCACCGAGCACACTGACCTTGTCGCTCTCAGCTTCTGCCCAGTTACATCACAGCCTCCTTACAAAACGGGCCCATCCCAGCACGCTGCTGGCCCTGCCCTGACTCAGGCTTGCACCAGCAGATGAATGAGGAGCTGCTTTGTATTTACTGCTGCACCACTTCCCATCATACGTTTTCCCAACAAAGAGTTACCAGCTTGGTACTCGCAGATCAATACATTTTATTTATCACCTCCAGGCAGGCACCGTTTCCTATTAACGTCTTTTCCACTTTATAGGCTAATTAAGGTCAGCTGACCAGCAGCACGCTGCTGTGTTTGCTTTCAGCCACTCTCACTAATTACTGTTTGAACCTGACATGGTGCCCTGCATCAGTTGGGTCCCTGCTGTGGGCTCAGTGTGCGCTGCTCCTGCGGCAGCAGCCAGCAAGCACTGGGGATGTGGAGATGGTGCACGTGGTCTCTTGTGATGCTTTTCTGTATTTTGTGATTTGGGAGCTCTGAAGAGGAGCTGGAGGCTGCTCAGCACCAAGCCAGCCTGCTGTTCTGTGCAGGAATAGGGCACTCTGCTGAAGTATGGCATCTAGGGTGCAGGGATGTCTGATCTGAGCTCCAAATGCCCACCAGTGGGACATCTCCTGGGATGAGAGGTAGTGAGGGGATGGTCAGGTTGGGAAACCAAAAGAGCAGTGAAGCAGTGGCACAGCTGCCCAGGGGTGGTGGAGTCACTGCCCTTGGAGATGTTCTGGAACCGTGGAGATGTGGCACTGAGGGATGTGGTCAGTGGGCACGGTGGGGTGGGCTGGGGTTGCACTAGTGGATCTTAAAGCCCTTTTCCGTGATTCTATGACCTTGCACAGTGTTTGTCAGCCCCATGCTTTCAGCACTGGTGTCACTGATGTCAGCATGGTCTCACAGCTGGTTTAGTCTCTGATAAATCCTAAACCTCCACCTACTTCTCTTCTGTGCTTAAACAAAACTTTTTGGAATATCTCACACTGCAGAGCCATTTGTTCAGTGCTGCTTCCCTCGTTGTCACCTCGGAGTAGGTCCCTGAGGTGTAGGACGTTGCCCAGAAGGGAGCTGTGCTCCTCCTGCTGCAGCACAGATGTGGTCCCAGGGTGCTGACGGAGTGCTGGGAGCGGGGTAAGATACTCAACAGAGAGCTGATGTGTGGGTTGGGTTTCCCTCCAGATTTTGCTCCATAGATCCCATTCTATGAATGCTTCAAGAAGTTCAGGAGTGCCCTTGCCATCCTCTGCTTTGCAGGAAACTGCAGCTCTGTGCTCCGCTCTGCAGGTTGCTGTGGGGCACAGCTGTGAGCTCCGTTCTGCACAGCAGTTTTCACCACCCACCACGACACATGGCAGCTCTGCCTCTCACACTGGCCGTGCTGTGATATCTCTTGCAGGTACTCCCGTGTCTGTGGGATATTCTGAGAGCACCCATTCCAGTAGCACTCAGTACCCCCAGTGTAGCCCTGTCCCATGCAGCACTTGTTTCCATTTCATCCCTATTAATATTAGCAGTCTCCTGAAGGGACTGCTATTTTATTTATTTTATTTATTTTATTCACCCCATTGCCACCACCCTGGGACTACTCCCTCTGCTCTTCTGCTCCAGATCTCCTCCATCCCCACCCCTGGTCCCTGCACCCCTCAGCCATGGCCTGGTGCCTGGGTGGAGCTCCAGTGTGGCTGAACGGTGCCACCGAGTGCAATTCTGGGGCTGAAATGCACTTTGCTGTGAACACGTTCCAGCGCTGGCTAATACAGCCTCTGATATTGGCACTGCTTTTGCTAATATTCCTGCCAGCAAATTCTGTTTGAATATTCATGGGAAGTGGATGCATAGAGAGGCAGAAGCCGAAATGAGGTGAGTTCAGTCAAGAATTCAGGCTCACAGCACAGAGGCCATTTCTTGCAGCGCTCACCCAGGCGTTCGCTCCCACTCTCCATTAATTTGAATCTGTGTTTTGGACTTCTGAGCAAATTTTCTGTTTCTCCCTCACTGCGTCTGCAGACTCTCCCCCCCCCCCCCCCCCAAAGATCAGCAGCTTTGTATAAAAACAGCAGTGCTCCATGCTGAACTCTGCAGCCAAAGGATTTGCTTTCCCTGACTCCTTTTTAAATGGTTCTGCCTTCACCTCCCTGTGCATGGATCAGTGCGTGCTGTGCTCTGTGCTGGGACTGGAACGACTCGTGCTCAGGCAAATTCTCATCTGAACTCGTCAAAGGAGTTTGGGGTAATTAAATGCTGGTCACACCTTCTTTAGACTCACCTAAACTAAGTCACAGTGCCAGGCAGGAGGGGCTCACGTGCACCCGCTGCCGTGTCGCATCCATCACCACCATCTTCCCTTGGTGTTCTGTGTAATGTGTTTTTAATTCATGACAGACACAGTCCTTGTCGGTATAGTGGAGCAGCAGCAGAACCTAAATCCTGCCATAGTGCTCATCAAACCCAGAGGAGTTAGGCTTGGGCCAAAGCGTGGCTGGGGGCTGTGGGACAAGTGAGCCCACATCACCCTGTCCTAGGGTCTCCTCCTGCCATGGGGACACAAGGAGCCCCACAGCCTTGATTTCTGTTCTTCAAATATACTTTGAAATGGGAACTAAAGCACGGAATGAGCTGGAAACGGTGTCTGTGGTGGGGGAGGAGCCCAAATCCCTGTTCCTAGGGCAGGGTCCTATGGGGAGTCTGGGAATAATCAATCACTGGTGCTACCCAACTCAGGGAAGGAGCAGCTCATCTTGGGGCCATCCATCTGTGCTTTGGTTGGATCCTCCCCAGATAAAGCATCCTTGAGCCGCCGCTGGAATTTCTGTAGGGGAGATTTCTAAAAAGCGGGAAATTCTCGCATTAATTACAGTTATAAAGATTGGGTTTGACACATTTATGACCAGGATAGTAAATAACTTAGGGCAAATCAATTTACTGCATTTGACTGCAGAGGTGTGATGGAGAACGGACAGGAGGGCTTTGGGGGAGCGTGGGGATGGGACTGGGGAACAGTGACCCACCTCTGTGCTGCCCCGGCCCTCTCTGCCCCATGGCCTCTGCCCAAATTCCAGCTCTCACCGCCACCTGCTGGGGCCGAGCAGCGTTTCCTCAGCTTTGCCAAACTTTCCCATTTATTTCCCATCCCTCCCCCTTCCCTTAAAGCCCTTTTGGATTTCTGAAAACAGCGATGCCAAAATCCGACTTCATGCTTCCAACAGATAAAGGGGGCTGTGAGGGGGAGCTAGAAAGGCAGCCTCACTTTTTATTATTATTATTTTTTTTTGCTGATGGCAAGTGGTAAGCATGTTTTATTTATGTATTCAGAGATCCGCCAACATTATGTTTTCCTCCTGACTGATGCATGGGCTGTGCTGACAGCTTACACCACACCGGCTGTGCACGAGGCTTATTTACCCTCCACAGACGGCAGCCTGAGATTGACAGCGAGTTATTCCGCACCTTGAACCACTCCTCACTTAATGCAATGCAAATTTTACCTCTTTATTAAAAAATGATTTACAGAAAAATGCGACTTATTTATTTTTTCTTTCAATGAAAGGGGTTTTCTCGGATGAGGGAAAAAAACAGAACAAAACACTGAAAGGTCTTTATAAAGTTGTGTGACTTCTGCCTCCTGCCTGTCCTGCTCTCGGTGTAGGTGCTGGCAGAGCTGAGAGCCACGGCTGTGAGCTCCTTCACTCCTGTTGCTGTTGGAAAAGGGTTGGCTTTTGGAGCACTGAGCTGCACAGTGCACTTCCAGTCTCCTGTCTCATTTTCCACTTTCACTTGTGAAAAGCCATCCTCCCAGGCTTCTCTTGGAAACACTTCTTTGGGCCCTGGCGGTGGAAACCTGAATTGGGCAAAAACCAATGCACAAAATGAGCCCCATCACGCTCAGGCTGTTCCGGGAGTGCGTGGAGATCTCTGGTTGCACCCCAAGGAAGGACTCACACGGTGTGCTGGGGTTGGACTCGATGTCTTAGAGGTCTTTCCCAACCTCACTGATTCTGTGACTCTATGGAAATGGGAGCAAAATGTGTGTGCTGGGGGGAGCAGCTGCTCAGGCACACAAGATTGCAGTGCATAGGTGTGCACACACGTGTGCTCGTGGCCCCTTTGCTCTCTGTGCTGTGGCACAGTGTCACTTGGGCATCCAACCCAGACTGAAAACTGCTTTGGCAAAGTCATCCTAGAGGAGGCTTTTAGCAGCGTGCAGCATGGAACTCATCCAGCACTGTGGTTTTCCAAGGTAACAGACGAAGGAAAGGGGAAAAAAAAAAGGTAAGAGTGAGCTTTTGTTGAGTAATTAAAGAATTGAGGCTTGCTGGAAAGCCCCAGGGCTGTGCTTCCGTGGCTGATCGGGAGCCTTTGTTTGCACGGTGCTGGTAAACAATTTGCAGTTCTTGGCAATAACCTGAATTATGCTGAACAAAAGGGAAGTTGTAAACGCTCTTCTTATGTATTTATTTCAGTCTGAAGGAAGGGATGAGGTGAGAGGGTCTCTGACAAGGGATGACGTTCACTGAGGTCGATGTGAAGATGCCCTCACTTCTGCTCTGCCCACGGGATGCTTTTTGGTAGGTAAATAAATAAAGCTGGGGATGTACCCGAGCCGGTGCTCCTTCCTTGGGAGCAGGTCTGCCCGGTGCTGTGTAAGCACAGCATTAATATGCTCTGTGTGCATCCTGGCTGCACGCTTACAGCACGGAGATTTGCATGCTGAATCTGTGCTCCTGGAGCCTGCACACCCACGTCTTTAATTAAGCAATGCCCCGTGTTTCTGCTCTATAGGATAACTGAATATATATACGCGACTCTAATGCACAGGAGATAAATTTGCAGTGATTTTTCTGTTTGTTTAACTGAGCAGGAAGTTAACTTGGTGGGTTAGCCTTACCTCAAGCTACACTTAGTTGGGAAAACAAATAAGGCTGCAGTTCCCCATCTTGGCACCAGTGAGGAATGGTGGCCCAGTGGCATTCATGGTGCCTCTGCAGGTCTGGGGTTGCCCAAATCCAATGGCTCTGGCACGAGGCATGGCTGGGGAATGTGAAAATTGGAATAAAGGAAGGGAGGCTGCAGCCCCACATCCCCACACTGCGGTCATGCTGTCCACGTTGGGTCCACACTGGTGTCTGTAATGGATGTCCTGCCTCGGGGACAGGCTGAGCCCCTCCCATGCTTTATCTGGGCTGAGGGGGCTCCACGTGTGCCTCTGAGCAGAAGCTCCACGTGGTTCTTTGAAGGACTGACCGCCCTAGTGAGCATTTACTGGCTCACTTGCAAGCACACTGAAGATGGTTTCTTTTTTTTCCCTTTTTTTCTCTTTCTCTCTTCTTATTTATTTATTAATTTATTAGTTTTGATTAGACACAACCGCCAAGGCTCATAAAAAGCCTCAGGAAAAGAGGCCCCCTTCCTCTGTGCTCTGCAGAAAGGATCATCTGAATTAACATGAGCTTCTTGGCTATTAAACGGAAATCTTAAATGGGAAGGGAATTCTGCACTGGCTGCTAAACTGTGTGTCAGCAGAAAGCGAGAAGAAGCAATGTGTGTCACTCCTATTATCATCTTGAAATCCATCTTCCCTCTACATGCCACGACAGTGGATAATCCCCAGTACGGTGCCTGAATCACTGATATTTGTGGAGGCAGAATTCCTGTTTTGGAAGGCTGTGATTCTGCAAGCCTTCCCCGCTCCTCACCCCTTACAACTACAGCTGCAGCTTATCTTGAAAGCCATCCGATCCTCGGGGTGAGCATCAATGTGTAGCATCAGGATGGTCTCTGGAGCCTAAGGTGTCACCAGGTTGACTGAATGCCAGGTCACTGCTGGTGGGCAAGAACAAGTGACCTGTGCTGAAGCTGAGCTGTCATCATCTCTGTCTACTTTATCTTCTTTGTCTTCTTCCAGCAACATCTCCTCCTGGAATAAAATCCACACTCCTTGTCTGTGGCCAAGCACATCCCCTTGGGGATGCCAAGGGGACCCAACTTGTGTAGCACCTGCATTTCCCAAACCCCCAGCTGCAATACTCCCACACTGCAGCAGCTCGTGCTGGTGTTTTCCTTGTGTATAGGATGCAGCACTGAGGAATCCTGGGACAAAGTTTTGCTCAGTGCTGATAAATGTCCACTGAGCTCCCCATCCTGCTTCACCTGCCAGACAGCAGAATGACAAGGATGGCCAGGGGAAGAAATGCACACAAAGGAGGATGATAGAGGGGGGAAAAAGCAAAGCTAATGATGCCAACATTTGTGCAGAGGTTAAAAATGAAGCAATAAAACCTTTACACAAACTTCTGCTGCACATACACTGTGCAGCTCAAAGCAGGGAATAAATAAGAAAAAGCACAGCCCTTCCCAGGGCCGAGGGAAGTTGACAGAGCAATTACTCGTTGCTGTGTGCAGTGTGCTGGGATGTGGCTTCAGCAGAGGAATGTGTCCCCATGGTGTACCCACAGTGTCCCCACGGTGTCTCTGCAACCCCAGAAACTCGTGGTCGGCACATTCCGCTGCCCATCAGTGCCATTTGTTTTTGAGCTTGTCTGCGGCACCTCAGGGAGCTGGGGCAGCTACAGGGCAAGCAGGGGGAGGTGTGGCAGGGCTGGATGCTCCCCAGCTCCCGAGGAGGGGGAGCTGCCCTCGGGCTGAAAGCTCACGGTGCACGGGACGCAATGAGGCCGTGGAAAGGTTGGGTAGATGCGGGAGGGAATTCTGCCCACGCGGCCGCCTCCGAAGGGCAGGAAAGTGCGGCCGTCTTCCAAAAGGCTTTAAGTGGCTCAGTGCAATGGGACTGGCTTTATCCTTTTACTCTCTGCCTCGGGGAGCTTTGAGCTTTATCTTGCTTCATGAGCCCCAGCAATTCATGCTGCTAACTTTCTGTTCTCTGGGCAGACATCCTCCCCTCCGCTTGCCTCCAGGAGATGCTGCCTTCATCTTTTCCTTATGGCACCATTCTGCCCAGCTCTTCTCCCCTGCAGAGTTTCGGTCACTGTTGCAATGGAGGAGAGCAATGATAAGAAATAAGGTTTTCAGAGCAGAGTGCCTGTTCCCGAGGCTGCTGCTCTGAGGATCCTTCACCTCTGTGTTTGCTTCAGCTGCACTGCAATGGGGATGCTCGAGCAACAAGCTACAGCCCAGTGGTTTTTCTTCTGAGGCTCTTCTGTACAGAGGTGGAAGGGAAATCAGAGCAGAGTGCAGCTCCCAAGTGCTGCTGTGCAGCTCTGCAGTTGAACTCCCCATCTCCTTCACTTCAGACCTGTGTAAAGAACTAAATATTCGGGCCTGAGCTTAAATCTGTTTCTACCAGGAACTGCTTTCTCCAGCCTAGAGAAGAAAAGGCCCTGGAGAGAGCTTTCACTATAGGAATGGGGGGGGAGGGGTGTAAGAAAGGAGATGGACTCTTGAATAGGCTCTGTTCCGATAGGACAAGGGGAAATGGTTTCAAACTCGAA